>NC_133386.1:118321865-123321865 GCF_047511655.1 Castor canadensis
ACACTTTTCATCATCATCATTTTGGAGCGTATACATTCTACTTATTTTAAAAGTTTACTGTAAAGCAGTACGTCAGCTTATGAAAACGGCACCTTTCTGACAGAATCTGAACACAGAAATAAATGGGATGGCAACTGCCTTCAAGAAGCCCAGAAACGGTCCCCCTGAATGTTGCTCTTTTTTCAAGCTTAACAGCTGGAGGATTTGCACTCATCATTTTTGCTTCCATTTTATCCTGCCTCTGAACAACAAAATGGTATTTGCAAGATGGAATAAAGGTTTATTGTGATAAACTGCCTCTGAGACATTGATCCCCCTTCCACTATACCACTGAGTCAACACCCTTCTAACTTCCTAACAATATGGTGTGCTATAAAAAAGAAGAAAGACAAAAAAGAAAAATATTGCTGATTAAGACCATGCATGAGAAACAAAGGATAACATTCAATTGCAGTCCTAGATTACATGAAGTTGAAACATCAATAAAACAGCCAGATAATTTTTTTGAAGGATGGTGTTTATAAGGATGAAAAATGTACTTCTTACATGTCATAGCCTATGGCTTTCACCCTAAGAGTAGTTCAGAGACATTTTAAACAACCATAAATTTCACAGAGAGAAGACTGCCTGAATGGATACAATCAATTTTAATACATTTGAATATGCAATATTTTAAGCACTATTTTAGGATGAAAAAAAGCTAAACTTACCGAAGAAATGATTTAATGTTTTCAGCTTTCATTTCTGATAGCAGTTTCCACTGTGTACTTTGAAGAGAGCGTGCTGAGATGGTTGTTTCTTTGGCAGGTCTAGTAAACCAGCCTGAGGGGAAAATTGAAGAGGAAATACACACACACATACACACACACAATTTTTTTAGACTTTATTAAAGTAGACACTAAATAAACAAAAAGAAAAAATAGATCATGGTGAACTTTTAAAAAGGTTTATAGAAATGCAGAAAACTTTCAAATTCTGATGTGGACCATAACTATGAGTAGGTTAAAACAAGTTTTCCTTGAAAGATGGCACTTCTCACGTGTTACACATCAACGAGGAACTTTCTTGTTCTGCACTTTGCAGCAACCCCTGACACACTTTGGGAGGATTCTTTTGTCGACACAGGTTCTCAGTTTGTTAGCCCAGGCTGGTCTCAAACTCACGATCCTCCTTGCCTTCGTCTCCCTAGACCTGGGACAACGGGTGTGCACTACCACGGCCGGCACAAAAATATTTATTTAAATGATAAGGAAACAACACGGAGAGTTCTCTGCAGTGCTGTCCATATTAGTTGATAGGGTTGTTTTGTTTTGTACTTTTGTAAGGCAGGGGTTTGCTAGGTAGTGAAGGCTAGCCCGGACTCAGTGTACAGCCCTGCCTCGGCCACCCAAGTGCCAGGACCAAGAACGCCCAACAGTATTCATATTGACTCATGAATATTACTTTTTTCACCTCGGGAGATGGTGACAGCACAGCCTGCGTCGTCTGTCCATCAGCCCCCAACCGTGGCCTGAGCTCACGGAGCACTTGAGAAACGCGAGTGTCTGCGCGCGTCCATCGCCCGGCCGAAGCGCGCGGACTTGGACTTGGACTTGGACTTGGCCTTGGCCTCAGCCTCCGCGGCCGCGCGCACTTACCCGCGGTGAAGCCGGCCAGGAAGGACGCGAGCGCGGCGGCCGCGCACAGAGCCAGGCGCCTGCGACCCCGGGACTCTGCCATGGCTTCTTGGGTTCCGCAGCTGGGGCGCGGGCTGCCGTCGCGGGCCTCGGGCCTGCAAGGAATCGGGTGGCCGCAAGTCGGGAGGAGGCGATGGCGAGGGTGGCCGCGGACCGGGAACGCCCCGACCTTCGCAAACCCCGCCCCCGCCCTCCCGCGGGTGCCGAGCCTAAGTGAGTGAGAGAGCAAGCGAGAGAGCCACAGGCGCGGCTGCAGGACGCCTCTCCCTCTGCAGCAATGCAATGCCCCTGTTTCCTAAGCAGCACTCCCACCACCATCACCGCCTCCTGCCTCCCATCCCCAAATGACCTCCGCTCCGCAGCAAAGTTTCAGTTCTTTCCCTTCTAATCAGTCAACTTCCAGACTCTGTCTCCATTTCCAATGGGTCAGACTTCACATGCTGGCTGTGACAATCTAACCCTTCAACCACACACCTGCACCAAAACAGGTGTGGTGACTTCTCTTGCTCCCTTTAGCTGAACATGTCACCAAATTTCTGTAATTTTGTTCCTTCTCTTTTAACTGAGGTTTTCACACCTCACTAGCATATTGTTGGTTCAAATTAGTAAAATTAACTTGCACAGTCAGTGATAGTAGGCTCTGGACAGAAAGCATGTCCTTAAAATACATTTCTCTTTATACTTTTTATTGGGGGGATGGGCACAGTACTGGGTATTGAACTCAGAGTCTCTTGCTTGCTAGGCTAGCAATTTACCAGTTGCGAAAAGTCCCTAGTCTGCATTTCCCTTTAAAGGAAAATTTAAATGTTCGGATTTGCAAAAAATAGTGGTCATTCATTGTAAACAGAATTCCTGCATCCATTCATCTCACCCAGAGGGAAATTTTTAGCAATCAACAACTGACTTCTCATATATAACAAAAACAGTTTTGCAACCAATGCAAAATTCCTGAGTGGACTTCGAAGGAGCTGGCACCTCTTTGGTTATACCAACCTTCCCTGCAGGTCTGGAATCCTAGCAGCCTTCAGTAAGACATCTTTGCTTCTAACAAGTTACTAGAAACATCTAGTGTAGTTCTCCTGGATGTAATTATTGATTGATATGCCTAATGGCTTTTCTCTTGGAACATTTGTAGAATGCCTGAAAGTTAACTTAGAAACAAATATCTGTAGAGATCTAATCAAGTTTTAAACGTTTTTATGCTTTTATATGATGGAGAAAAGATAGCCTCTTCAACAAATGTTGCTGGGAAAACTGTGTATCTGCATGCAGAAAACTGAAAGTAGATCCGTGTCTTTCACCCTGTACAAGTATCAGCTCAAAGTGGGTGAAGGACCTTAATATAAGACCTGAAACTTTGAAGCTAATGCAGGAAAGAGCAGGGAATACATTGGATTAATAGGCATAGGCAATTACTTCCAAAATAGAACTCAAATGGCTCAGCAACTAAAAGAAGAAAAATGGGACTACATGAAATTAAAAACTGGACAAAAGAAGAAATGACCACCAGATTGAAAAGGCAGCCTACAGAATGGGAGAAAAATCTTTGCCAGCTATACATCTGACAAGGGATTAATAACCAGAACCTACAGTTCGAAAAACTAAACTCCCCAAAAATCAATGACCCAATGGTAAAATGGTGAAATGAACTGAACAGAACTCTTTCAAAGGAAGAAGTTCAAATGGCCAAAAAACACATGAAGAAATGCTCAACATCCCTGGCCATAAAGGAAGTGCAAATCAGAACTATGTCAAGATTCCACCTCACTCCTGTTAGAATGGGTATCATCAAGAACACAACAACAACAACTGTTGGTAAGGATGTGGGGAAAAAGGAACACTCATACACTTCTGGTGGGAATGTAAATTAGCACAACCACTATGGAAAATAGAATGGAGGCTCCTGAAAAACTAGAAATAGAACTGCCATATATCCAGCAATTCCACTCCTAGGGATACACCTAAGTATCCTGTAAGTCAGGCTACAACAAAGGCACCTGCACATCCATGTTTATTGCAGCACTATTCACAATAGCTAAGCTATGGAAACAGCCAAGATGCCCCACAGCTGATGAATGGATTAAGAAACTGTATTTATATACAGTAGAATGTTATTCAGCCACAAAGGAAGAATGAAATTTTGTTGATTACTGGAGAACATCATCCTAAGTGAAGTTAGTCAAGTTTAGAAAGCCATAGGCTGCATGTTTTCTCTCATATGTGGAATACAGGCCCAATACAAGTAGAAGTGATATTAAGAAAAACAGGTCACACTAAGGGGAGGTCACTAACGAGCGGGAGAAGGTAAAAGAAGGAAGTTAAGAAGGTGAATGTGGTTGATGTACTTCTATACAAGAATGCATATAGAATTGTAAACCTGTTGAAACCACCATAAGGTAGAAAGAAGAAAAATAGAGGGGATGAACCAATTCAGGTTGTAATACACACATACATGAGAATATCACAGTGAAACACCTGTATAGCTATCTTATACAAACAAAAAGGCCTTTTCCCAAAAACGGAGAACAAGAGGGCAAAACAGGTCCTGTCTGGGGGTTGGCACCAGTGAGGGGGGGAGCATATAAGGAAAGGGTGGCGAAGGGTGAATATGATGGAAATATTAGTACTTGTGTATGAAAATGAAAAAGAGACCTGTTGAAACTGTTCCAGGAATGGGTGGAGGATGGATAAAGGATTATACAACTACTACACATCGTAAGAACTTTGCCACATGTCACAATGTACTCCCAAGTGCAACAATAATAAAAAAAAGATTAAAAAATAAATACATGTTTTTAAAGTCCCTACTAACTTCAGCTCTTTTAGCTGCTAGCTTCAACTGGTGCTTCTAGTGTTTTGCTTTTCAAAGGTAAACATCTTTCCAAAGATATTTTCACATCAAAATAAGTCCCCCTGCACAGACACTTGGAATCTTTCAGAGCAAACTTGAATAAGATCACTCAAAGGCAGTTAAGAAACTACTCCTCAAGCAGGGTTGAAGGAGCACGTCCCTGAATTTGGTGGAGTGGCTCATGTGGCAGCGTGCCTCCCTAGCAAGCACAAGGCCCTAAATGGAAACCCTAGTATATATAAGACAAATTGAACAAATAGAAGAAACACTTTCCTAGAGCACCCAGATTTATTTTTTTCTGTGGTTTTAACAGTTGAGACAAGAATCTCCTCTATGTGCAAACAATACCAAATGTTACTTGTGTTGCCCATAAATATTTTGATGATTCATGATGTAATTTGTTAATTTCTAAGCTCTTCTTCTACCCATGGGACCTTTGCAATTGACTCATATCTCTTAAAAAGCACATCCAATTATCTCTGTAAGTTTGTTAGAAAAAGAAAGTAGGAACTGATGATTAAAGTGACAGTTATTTCTGAAATTTGTTTTTCCTCTTTCTACTTCAATTTTGATAGCAATAATTCAAGTTTTACTAATAGAAAAATTACTATATTTCTTAGCAATGTTGTCTAACTTGATTAATTGTCCCAACTTAGAATTAAATTATTAATTCCATAAAAATTTATCACGAGACTAACAGTGCAGAATTATGAGGACATGTTGCTTGACTTACAAAGCCCACGATGTACTGATAAGGCAAATAGTCAACAAGTAATTAACTGTGACAAATTCCAAGAAGGAGCAGTATTACCTTGGATAGGAATGTAGTCGATGCCCCATTAGGCGGCATCTGCAATCAGTTTCTTGACAATCCATTGTAAATATTCCAGTTAGCTGCTTCAACAAGTCTTTGGCCTTTCATTCTTATAGAATCTGTAAGCATTCAGAATTCCATCTTAATGCCACTTATAACAGAAAGCTGCTTCAAATCTAATAATTAGTTTCTAATTATTTACAATTGGCAGAGATTTGCATCTTGCAAAGCACAAAACAAAGCAACACTATTGACTTATGCTAACCCTTTTCAACTTTTCATTCCAAGCTAAAAAAAAAATTAAGAAAATAATTTCTTATTCTAGAAAATAAGAAACATTTTCTAGCTGTGTGTAGTGGTGCACACCTGCAATCCCAGGACTGGGAGAAGGGCAGGAAGATTGTGAGTTTGAAGCCAGCCTGGGCTACATGGGGAGACCATGTCTTAAAGTAAAGAAATAAAAATAAAAAAGAAACATTTTCTATTGGAAACCAACCTCTCAGTAAAACTACTTGACCGGCTCATAATTCAGTTAGCCTCTAACATGAAAAACTCACCAGTTTCTCCATTCATCAGTCTTTTTGTTCTTCTTCCTCTCATATCATGAAAGAAGTTACTTGATAACTCCCAAGTTCAAGTCACCTCAAATGGGTTATAGGTTAGCTGGAAAACAGTGAGTCACATGCACTAATAAACAGTCTATGTAAATTGCTTAATAAGTATCCCAATAATTAGGTTTTAATACTGAATTTAAGTTAATCATAAGGTGACCAAATAGCTGTGAAACTTATAATGTCACTCATGACTGTGTCACAAATTTCATGTTTGAAATGTGTCCTTATCCTTCACAGGAAAGATATCACCTAGATGCTCACTGTATATAGACATGAAGCCATTAATGATGTCACAAGTCACACATTGCTACAGAAATGATAATAGGCCCGCAAGTATGGTCATCCAGAGAGCAATGTTCACTTTTTCAAAGAGTAAATGGTTGATACCATGATAACTGTTATTAATGACAAGAAAAGTGTCCCAGTGAGGATTTCTAAGAGTCTAGACCCCAAATTGTTGCAAATATAAAATTAGATGTTAGAAAGTTGGTACATGGAACAATATAAAAGCCTGCAGAGCAAGTGAGAGGTGACACAAGGGAGAAGCACAGGTAGTGAGAAGAGACTTACAAAAGTGGGAAAAAATTCAAAGCAGAAACCATGATTGGATGATTTCCTTCTGATGTCACAATTACCTACTCAACAATAAATGTGGAAATTAGGAAAGAGTCACCAAGTAAAATTGTAAAACAGGGAGGACCCCTGCTACTCCCTCCAGCCCTACCACCAGGCTGACTTTCCACTTGAACCTAGACACTGGTACGTTTTACAATTGGCCTTTGGACCAGATTTTCTTGCTCGGTCTTGCTCATCCCTTATCATCAACACCTGCCTTCAGCCTATTTCTCCAGACCCTGCTAACTAACCAGGGCTCCCCCGGGCGCTTTTCTTCCAATTCCCTCACTCTAGCTTCATTTACAGCCCAGTACTCCTACTGGATGCCTGGATGGTGACCACATCCCCTGAATTCTTATTCTTCTCTTTAATGCTCTCTTTTCCTGCCCCACTTTGTCTGACATCTGTTTTTATTTGATGATACCACTTTTCCTTGAAGACCAGTTAAATGGGCATTTCATCTTTTTATTTTTATTTATTTTTTGGGCAGCACTGGAGTTTGTCAGGACCTCCTCTTGTTAGGTTGGTGCTCTACCACTTGAGCTATGCTCCCAGGCCCTTTTGTTTTTAGTTATTTTTGGATAGTCTCCTGTTTTTGTCTAGGATCATGATCTTCCTACTTATGCCTCAAGCATAGCTGGGATTGCAGGCACATACCACCCCACCTAGCTTATTGTTTGAGATAGGATCTGGATAACTTTTTTGCCTAGACTAGCCTCAAACCACAATCTTCCCAGGTAACTGGGATTACAGGCGTGAGTTCACACATTCGGCCTCACTTCATCATCTTGACTCTGCTTTGACTCATGGGGTCAGAGATGAGGACAGATGTTTGCTGTGCCACCATTATTGCACTGTCTGTTCTCTTCTGAGGTCACTTCCCTTTGTTGCCTGTCACATGTTTTCATCAGTGTCCCCAAGATAGCACCAAGAGATTCTCCTACCTTCTCCTGTGGTTTTAAATGCTGAGTTGTCACTTTTAGGTTCACCTCATCATTTGGGCTTTCACTTCTCACATCAAAGTCTGTATGTATGTGTGTGCGGCGGGGAGAGGGGATAGTTCTCACTTTTGTAGATGGCTCTAAGAGTTCTGCAATCAAAAGATGTCTTAAATTCAGCTGCTCACCACCTTTACTAGCATTCTTCAGACTTTAACCACAATCAACTCTTCTCTGAAATTGTGCAAAGCCTCCGAACTGGTCCCTCTCTCCCTACTTTTATTCCTGCACAGTCATCTTTGATTTAAAAGAATATTCTTCCTAAAGCAACGATCAGATCATATTATGTAAATCCTCCAAAGCCTTCTCTTCAAACTCGAAAACAAAGAGAAGCTACCAAAGCCTACATCATCTAGTGTTTGAATTTCATCTCCCTTCATGGGAAAACTCCACCAAGGAAATATATGTAGAATAAACACATGCAGACCAGGCAACCACTGCTGGAATGGAAATTACAAGCATCACAAAGAACCAGACAAACTCAAAGGGAGACTTGTGCCATCATGCTTTCCTGGTCCACATGCCTACAGATGAAAGATGCATTATTACATGGTACTGGACAAGAAAGCCCTTGCCTATTTTGTAGTATTTTTTCAGGGACCCCTAACAAGAAAAGATAGCAAGAAGAGAGGATTTAATAATTTTACAATTGGAGGCAATTATTAGAAAAACTAGAATTATTTTATACTTTTATTCCACTAAATTGAAAATTTTAATTAACAGATTACATTTCTTGACCAGCTAGCTAACTAAAGGCAGCCTAACTCACAGAATAGGAATATAATCCCTCTTCTGCAAGCCATATCCAAAACAAACATCAACCCCACACGTATTTCCCTAAACTATATCGCCAATATTTGGGATTCAGTACTAATTCCTGGCAGAGTTACACACCACCCTGAGAAAGGCTGTCAGATAATTGCCAGTCCTTCTCGATACTACCATACATGTTAGGCAGAATGTACTCTTTTTCTTTGAACCAGACAAGCAAGGCTATCAGCAAATGAGTGAAAGATGTTTTCAGCTATTCAAGTGATGAAATTAGGAGATGCTGGTTTGTACATGGGAAAAGGGTGAAAATGATCAAGAGAAGAGGAGACAAGGAGCAAAGTAAAAGTGTCATGGTGTTATACAAGAGGATGTGAACGAGCTAGCTCGGTGATGGTTCTCTGGCTTCACAAACACCAAAACTGTACCAACCTATTTATCCTAAGTCCAAAAACATACATAGGCTATACAGCAACAACAAAATTAAATCTCTACTCTCCATAAACTTTTAAAATTCCTCCTTAAATTCTCTACTCTTTTATAAAAATGATCTTGAACCTGGTACATGATGTTAAGTAAAGAAAGCCAGATCAAAAAATACTGCATGATCTCACTTATATGAGAAAAAGTCAGACACAGAAATAGAGTCTAGAATAGCCATTACCAAGGGTTGAGAGGGGGAAGAAACAGAGAGAAGTGGGCCAAAGAGTAAGAACTTGTAGTTTTGTAGGATGAGTAAGTCCAGAGATATTATGTAAGCATAAATACCATGGTTAGTCATGTTGTATTACATACTGAACATTTGCTAGAAGAGGGTTGATTTTAGGAGCACATAAACAAAGGGATCTGTGGAAGGTTATACAAGTTCATTTTCCTGACACAATAATTTCAGTACAGAAATATATATCAAAACGTGAAGTTTTTTTTTAAAAACCATCATGTTATACACCTTAAATATAAACATTAAAAACTATTTTGTTGTATATTTTATAAAAATTTCTTTCATTTGGAACAAAATGACTGGCAAAATATATGTATATTGAAGAATAGGGTGAAATTCCCATGAACTAAGTAATGAGAATTTTAAATATGTAAATATTAAAGGATAATTATAGCCATCTGAATATATTGTCACAAGCTTTTCTTACAAACAATTTTTTTTGTGATACTGGGGTTTGAACTCTGGGCCTAAACTTTGAAGCACTCCACCAACCCTTTATTGTGATGGGTTTTTCCAGATAGGAGCTCAAGAGCTATTTGTTCTGTCTGGCTTTGCACTGTGTTCCTCCTGATCTCTGCTTCTGACTAGCTAGGATTCTTTCAAACAATTTTAAAAACAATTCAGACCCCAGGACTATTATTCTGGTCATTCTTGACATTTTGGGAGAAAATGAGAGTGGTGATCAGACATACTCTCAAACATGAAGTATAATATCATAACATCTCTTAAATAAGCAAGATTGTGTCTTTGCAATTTATTGGACTGTGGAAATGATACCCCACCCAGCAAAATAGAGTCACAGAGATGACCTACTAAATAGGCTTTCCAGAAGTTCACACCTTTCTCTCCATTTTATCAATTTTGATGAAACCAATATAAGATTAATCTATGGGTAGAAAATTTAAAGAAGGATGATTTCCTTTCTTTACTTTTTTTTTAAGAGTAAGGTGATTTCTATTTACCTTCACTTTAAGCAATATTATGGATACTTAGTCTATAAGCAATGAAAAAAATGGTGTATCACCCAAGTAAAAGGGTGTTTTACCTACCTCTGGGAAAACAAAACAAAACAAAAAAAAACCCTCCACTATGAACTGTCTCACTGAAACGTGCATCATTTCTGACCTGTGCTTTGGTATCTGTCAGGTTCTATTATGCAAGCAACATATGTTACTCCAATATCAGCAGAAGAGAAACAGTAGCTCAAAGAATCTGGCAAGATTAGAAAAATATTCTTTTTGTTTGTTTGTTTGTTTCATTTTAAGTGGGCAGGGATTAGACAGACAGGCAACCATGGAAAAAAAATCACAGCACAGGAACAATTCAGTGAAGCTAGTGTGGCTACGGTAGCAGACACCCATGTCATTAATTTTGCTCTCTGCAGCACTTGTTCTGCAGGCAATCCCCATGCCCACCACCACTGCAGAAACTCTCAGTCCATTTGCCCTAGAAGCCAGGGGTAGGGAAAAGAAATGTCTGCACCTTATATCTTCTTTAATAGAAGTGTTCTGAGACCATGAAGACATCATAGTGGAAGGCTTCACAAACACAAAAGAGGTTTGCAAATACTGGACAGCCAAAAATACACCAGCAAATGCCTATGTGACAGTCACACATTTTGTTCTTCCTGTAGTTAAACTTCCACAAAAAACTCCAACATAACCATTGATATTTTCATGATTTTCATAATTAACAAAGAACACCCCTTCTCTAAACAGAAAGAAAAAAAATGTATCAAAGTATGATTTAGGGAAGTGCTTCTCAGCTGAATAGCATCAATACCACTTGGGAACTGGTCAGAGGTGTAAAATTTCAGGCCATACCCAGAACTATTGAATCAGAAACTAAGCAATCTGTCTTTAGCAAGTTTTCCTGATGGATTCTAATCATACTAAAAATTAAGAAATATTAGTGTAAAGTGGCTGACTTTGACAGTCAAGTAGAAATAGAGTTGTTTTTATGCAATGAAAGGAATCAATACAAAGCCTCATGTTTCCTGCAGTCAACTACAAATCTAGTATTCCTCATTTATGGTCATTATTTCTGAAGTCTGGTCATGATTGCATGTCAATGGTCTCATCCCATCTGCTACGGACATCTCGTGCCATTGGACTGTCTGGGTCATATGGCTCAGGTGACAGAGCCTGGAAATATTACAAAGCCTCCTGCTCTTCTAGGGCCCACTCAAAACTGTCATTTTTTTAGGTCACTTAGTAGGCGGGCCAAAGTAACACAGCCCAATGAGGAATGCTCTCAGGCCTCTTTCTTGACTTGTAAGAGGGGCAATATGAAAAATTTTCTTTCAGTTTAGAAGGAATGTCTTGACATGCCCCACACCACTGGACTCCCAGAAATTTCAGCAAGGTAGAAAGCCCCTGAATTTTTGTAAGATTTTTTTTCCACTATGCCATCCAAATGTCTTCCCAATAAATCCAGAACAGATTCTACTTTGTGCTCACTGGATCCAAACAGCATAAGGTCATCAATGCAATGGACCAGTATGATACATTATAGAAGGCGAAGGCAACCAAGATCCCTGCAAATAATATCATGACACAAGGGCAAGGAATGTGGTTCTGTGGTAGAGCATATGCTTAGCATGTTTGTATTTCAGGGGTCAATCTCTGGCACCAAAATTAAAATAAATCATTACATGAGACGAGAGAGTTGATACACTCCTGAAGTAGAACAGTGAAAGCATACTCTTGGCCTTGCCAGGTAAAAGCAAATTGTTCTGGTAGAACTTATGGATAATGATGGGGGAAAAGGCATTTACCAAATTTATACCTGTGTACCAGGTATCAAGAGCTGAACTAAGATGCTAGAGAAATGAAATCACATCAGGCACAGCACCTCCAATTAGAGTCTCCACTTGGTAAAGCCTATGGTAATCCACTGTCATTCTCTAGGATCCATCTTTTATCTGCACAGGACAAATTGATGGGTAGAATGGGGATGTGATGATAGTGGCAACCCTGCATCTCCCAAGATCTTGATGGTGGTATTAGTTCCTGAAATCCCTCTAGGGATGTGGTATTATTTACTGGTTTACTATTTTCCTAGATAGCGTCAATGCTAATGTCCTTCATTTGGCCTCTCCTACCACATCACAGGTTATGGAACCAATGTGAGGCTTCTGTCCATGTTTGCATATGTCTCATCCAATTATATATTCTACAGAATGAGTTTGGGGACTCATGGGCCCTCCATGAGTCCAAGCTAGGCTGAAATTTCATTGATAACTCCATAAGCTTACTGGAGAGCCACAGTGAAATTTCAGGTCTCAAAGAATCAATGCCAATTCAAAACAGTAGTCTTTGAAAGTTCTGATTACTCCCTTTCCCCCGAGGCACAAGTAAAGGACGGTGGGTCTCCTGGGGAAGGTTGACATAAATACTAAGAGTATAAAACTTTAATAATGTACCAGGGTCATTTCTGAGAGGACCAGCCTCTCCTTCTTTAAGTGGCTGTAGGTCTGTGGCACATATCTAGGAATTGAGTGTGAGGCCACAGTTCTTTGTTTTTATGATTCATTTTAGATTTTTGTTCACTTGGCCTGAGTTTTCTTCTTAAACAGACTAGGTGAGAAGCTAGTAGAATTCTTATCTACAAGGAATGTCATGATTCATTACACAATGCCACCTATTTACAGGAGTCAGACTGTTCTGACTGTTGCTTCACTTCTGTTGTCCATTGTGGTGGCACTTGGAGCCTTTCATACCCAGGATCTAATTATTCCCATTGAATCTAAGTTTCTCAGTGGAGTTGGTTCCCTTTCCTATTTACACAATAAAGTGTTCTACAACAAAGAAGGTCTGTTTCTCAAAATACTGGTAAAATATATATCTTGTGGACCTTCCCAGTGTGGGTGGGCAAGTTTCAAGTGACAAATCAATTCTAGCATCTAATCTCCTTAATTATTTGAATCCTTTCCTCTGTGTTAAACAAGGGGAGAGCAGGAATCTTCAACTCATTCACCGTGGACCATCTTTTATCTGTTTTTCAGGCAATTACCTGAAGTGTTAGCACCTTTATAAACTTTCTCAGCTGCAACATAAAATGCAGCTGAGAAATCAATAAATTTATTGATTTATTGATTGAGAAATCAATAAATTTGGCCTGATCCAACACTATGTTCTTTCAACCATTATCCTATACTCTTAATACTCATTGCCACATGTGTCCCCAACTTTCTGCTTGTATAAATTAGAAAACTCAAGTAGAAGGGCAGGAGTATAGCTCAGTAATAGAATGTGTGCTGAGCATGCATGAAGCCCTGGATGGAATCCTGGGTACAGAGGAAGAAGAAGATGAGAAAGAAAAAGGAAGGAGGAAGGAGGGAGGAGGACGGAAGGAAGGAGAGAGGAAGGAAGGAAGGAGGAAGGAAGGAAGGAAACTCAAGTAGAGTTATGCATCACTTAATAGGATGCATTTAGCAAATGCATTATTAGGCAATTTCATCATTGTGCAAACATCATAGAGTTATACAAACCAAGATGGTATAGTCTACTGCACCTATTGTACCAGCATGCTATTGTACTGAATATTGTAGGAATTGTAACGTAATGATTTTTTGTGTATCTAAACATATGTAAACATAGAGCAGGTACAGTGAAATATTGCATGCAATGAAACAATAGTATACCTCTGCAAGACACTTACCATATTTGCAAAATTCTGACCTACTGTTGAGGTCTCCAAAGCTTCTTCTTTTTTTTTTTGAGCAAAAGAACAAGTTTATTAAGCAGAGAGGAAAAAAAGAAGAAAAGCCATGGGAAGGGTCTCAGAAAGGCTGAGCTTCTACAAAGCTTCTAAATTCTTTACTGTGATTTTTCTTGGAGTTACTCCTGCAGTTTCCCTTTCTCTTGGCATCTCCAGGAGTCCTTCCATGCCATTGTCACCCCACCTGAAGGTTTTTCGCCTTACTGCTTTTACCACACTCTTACCCTTGACAAAACCTTTGAAGTCATTGAGGAACCTGTTGAATGTCTTCGTCCAGATACTGTTCACCCACTTCTTAATGATCCCACTCCAAGCACAAGCAACGTTCTTAAGGCAGTCTTGGATGCCATCTCTCCAGAATTGCATCTGTGTCTTCTCAGTGTTCCTCCATACAGCAATATCCTGGGCACAGTCCTCCCTAGGTCCCATGCCTTAAAAGTTGCATAAACCCTTGGTCCATTGGTTGGGTCAAAGAGGTTGCATTTGAAGTAGAAACACCACTTTGATATTAGGATGAAATAAAGCATTTTGGAGGACAACATTATCTGCAGTAAGCATAATCATGAAAGTTACGTTATTCTCTAAAAATCCTTTTCCATTCCAGTGTCACAGCAATTCAAGAGGGCATCTTGGAAAAGGAACTGGGTCTTCTGTGACTTTTCACTGTCCCAATAGTGACTGTGTGAGCTTACTGACCTATGAGATGGTTCCAGGGTGCCCACTGTGCCAGATTGCAAAGATTTCAATTTGTAGCCTGGCATTCACTTGGGCTCTTATAGTGAGAGCCTTTTCAGCCACCGCTTTCCAGAACAGGGAGGTTTCATCAGTATAAAGATTTGTTCTGGCAGAGTGGATTTTCTCCACAATCAGTTTATCAAATGTTTCCAACAATTCTTCAGCTGGTGGTGCATCAGCACGCACAGACTCACCTCTCACGTGCACATTCTGAATAGTGATTCCTGACTCGTCTGAGCCATCCAAGCTAGTGGTAAATTCAACATCATAGTCAGGTTCTACCTTTTCTTTCAACTTCACAAAGAATCTTTTTGTGATGGGCACTGGTAGCTCACCCCTGTAATCCTAGCTACTCAGGAGGCAGAGATGAAGAGGATCACAGTGCAAAGCCAGCCTGGGCAAATAGTTCAAAAGACCTATCTTGAAAAAACCCATCACAATAAAAGGGCTGGAGGAGTGGCTCACACAGTAAAAGCACCTGCCTAGCAAGTATGAGACGCTGAGTTAAATGCCAGTGCCGCCAAAAAAGAACAAAAATCTTTGCTTTGGCTATGGTCATCCTGATGCAGAGAGGGATATATTTCTGTGTCTAATCTTCAATCCAGGCCACTAAAAGTTTTTCAGTACCTGATATAAGTCTTTCTCAAATTTTTGTTAGTCTCAATGCCAATCTTATTTGACTCCTTCAAGAAATTGTCTTAATTTACTTATAGTTTGGGTAATTTGGATAGTTCCAATCTTTTCAGAATTTGGATGAGAGATACAGCTTGAGGCATATGGAATGGTCCTTTGGTAGACTTCCAGTGTTGAGTATAAATGCAATGATCTTGTCATGTTGAGGTGCAGAGTGTCTTCTATTTTCCTGGGATGTAAGCAGGTTTAGTTTTAGTGTAAGAGTTTTTGTTTACTTTGTGCCCCTTTAATCAAAATAAAATTAATGCCCCAAAATTGAATTAAAACAAATTAATTTAGGATGATTTTCCTCCTGTCTCCTAAGGAAAGGCTCGCCATAGATAGCTTGAAGGGCTTTCTTCACTTAAAAATGTGTTGAGGGTAACAGGTTTTCCTAGTAATGTGTGAACACTGAAACAGAATGTTAGGTCACTCTAGAAACATGGTATATACATTTAGGTGAACTGTGATCAATATCAATAGCTCAAGTATTTTCAGATTGACTATAGACCAAGGTAGTAACTATACAATTTTTATGCAGTTTGGTATAAAATACTTGAATATGTGTGCATTGCTTTTAAAAATTTTTTGTAGTTTTATTATTTTACTTCCTTAAATACTTAATAGAAACAACAGTATATTTATGTACATAGGATAGCCATATAGTGAACACTTGTTTCCAGCCTCCTAAATTAAGAAATAGACAGTGCTGGGGATGTAACTTAGTGGAAGAGTGTTCACATGCATGAGACCCTGGCTTTGATATCTATAGTACTGTCAACAAAAAAAAAAAAGAGGAAAGAAACCTTTATGATTATTATTTATTATGATGACCATTTTGTAGTGCTGAGCCTCAAACCCAGAACCTTGTACCTTCGAGGCAGGTACTCTACAACTGAATTACATCCTCAATCCTAAAATTAGTTTTGAAGCCATTTGACAACTTTTCCTGATTATATCCCCTTCTTTTTCACACTTTAATGACGACCACTGTGAGGTCTGTGAATATGTGTGTGTGTGTGTGTGTGTGTGTGTGTGTGTGTGTAGATATATATTCATACTTTCAACAGAGTCTTACTATATAGCCCACTTTGGCCTTGAACTTGTGATCCTTCTGCCTCCACCTCCCAAGTGGTGGGAATACAGAGGCACCACCATGATGCCTGATCTCATTTTAAAATATTCTACTAAAATAAGCTTACTCATTGTTGCAGGGTTTTAAATGTCATGCAAATAGAACCCATTATATGTTTTCTGTAATTTCATTTTCTGAATAAAATTATTCTCTGAAAACTTTTGTTTGTGTGAATTTTGTTTTTTCTAACTGTATATTTGTAATTCGTGAGTATAATAAATGATAGTTCAATGAAACTTTTCATTGTTAATTTCTTCTTTTGGCTCATTTTTCTAAATTAAATATTAATATAATGAGTGGCCTGTGGAACTGTGAACAACACATAGTTTGCAACCAGAAAGAAATAGAACTAAATATACAAGTTTTGCTGTACTTTTACTGGGTATATTTACAAGGCTTTCTTGAGGATTGTATCAATTTTCTATTCCTACCATAACAGTTCACTTTCAATTTAGGGCTTAACTTTGTTATCTTACAGTTTTTTAGGTTGAAGTGTAGCATTGCTCTCACTAGTCCAAAATCAAGACGTTTTCAGGCTGCATGTGTTCCTTTCTGGAAGTTGTAGGAAAGAATCTGTTTACCGTCCAATGAGGTTGCCCAAAGAACTCATTTCCTCTTGGTTGTAGGACTGAGGTCCCTATTTTCTTTCTGGTTGTAAATTGAGGGCTGTTCACAGCTCCTAAAGACCACTCAACTTTCCTTGTATGTGTCCCCTTCCTCCACCTTCAAAGCCAGCACTAGCAAACCAAGTTGCTCTCATGCCGCCATTTTTCTGATTCCTTGCTTCCAGGAAAGATTCTCCACTTTCAAGCATGTATGTGGCTAAGTTGGGTCCCCTAAGATAACTCAGAATAATTTCCTCACCTCAAGACCCATAATTATAACCACATGATCAAAGTCCCTGCTGGATGTAAGAAAATATGTTCAGAAGAGCTAAGAACTGGGGCATAGATATCTGGACAGGGGGTAATGATTTTGCCTAACATAAAGATACATAACTGACAGATGTAGTAAACTGGTCTGTGGATTGAACAATTTGAATGCCTCCAAATAATTTTCTCCAAATCAAACATTCCATATTATAATTTTCACCAGCACTGTTTAAGAATTATATTTAACTGTTTTGCTAATACTTGATGTCAGATATTTTCACTTTCTTGTCAGTCTGGAGGAGTGTAACTGTATATAATTTATCGATGAGAAATTTTGCCAACTATGGTGGTTGGTGCTTTCAGTCCCAGCTATTCTGGAAGCTGATGTAGGATGGACTGCTTGAATTTAGGAGTTTAAGAAGAGCCTGGTCAATATAGTCAGCTGGCTTAAAAAAAAGGAAAGAAATTTTTATCAGATATCACTGGTATGCTGGGCCGTATTACAGATCCTAACAACATAGCTGTTAAATAATAATAGTAATTAAAAAATCCCTGCTGGGATAATGCTTTTATCCTTTGGGACAGGCAGATAATAAACCCAAGGACAAAGGGGAACAACATTTGGATTAGAGAATTTAGAAACTGACCCCTTGGGAGGAGTGAGCCCAGATTATTATAAGCAATCTCAGCGAATGCACACCCACAGGGCCTCAGGAATGGAGCTGAGAGGCATGTCTGCTACCACAGGAGACAGGAATGCAGACGCCATGCTTATCTCTATCCTGTTATCTTCCTGGCTTGATTTCCTCCTTTTGGAAGAGGAAGGATCAGGCAGCATGCCCAAGCTACAGCATTTTCCTAGGGCTCTGGCTTTGGCTCCTGGATGAGAATTCACCTGAGTCTCTCAGTGATCACTGCAGCCCAGTGCTCCCCAACGCTCATGGTAAAGACCAAAGTTCTGTAGCCCTCCCAAAAGTAAGAGGAACATCTGGAGAGGAAATGAAAGTTTTATTTGGTTGTTACTGGGTGAGGCAAAGGAGGGCTTTAAAACTGTGAGTGAATAGCATCTGGAAATTAGATGCTGTCTGATGATTTTTGCCTTAAAAATTTTTAAAACAGGAACTTATAATTTCAAAAGTTTTCACATATGTGTACAGCCATGGAGCTATCCCCCAAAGGTTCTTCCTGCACTTTTATGATCATCTTACCCTGCTTCCCCCAACAACACATTTCCACACAGTCCACCGCTATCTCTAATGAATCACTGATCAATACCTGATTATTATAAATTGTATTTTCTGAAATATTATATAAATTGAATCTTGTAGTATGTAATCTCTTTTTCTATTTTGATCTGGATTTCTTATACAAAATATTTTGACACTCTTGCTGGAGCATATATCACTATCATTCCATTTATTGCTGAGTAGTACTTCATTGTATGGACATGCCACAATAAGTGTATCTAGTCACCTATTAACAAACATTTGGGTTGTTCCAAGTTTTTTGCTATTTCAAATAAAGTTGATATAAATAACTATGTACAAATGTTTGGACTTATGTTTTCATTATTCTTGAGTATTAACCACCCAGGACTTGAATGACAAGGTGATATGATTTAACTTTTAAAGAAACTGACAAAATGGCTATACCGTTTAATGTTTCCAACAACAACATATGAGCATAAGAATTCCTGCTTGCTCTCACCAATATTCAGTGTGGCCAATCTGTTAAATTTCAGCTATTCCAAGAGGTGTGTAGTGGTCTCTCATTGTGGTTTTAATTTGCATTTCCTTAATTATTAATCATGAAATCCTTCAATCTGCTTATTTATAATCCACCTTCCTTCTCTGGTGAAACATCTGTTTAAATAAATCTCTCACCCACATTTTAGTTACTGAATTTTGCTAGTTCTTTATAAACTTTGAATAATGGCCTTTCATCCTATGCATCTTTTGCAAACATTTTCTCCTAGTCTGTAACTTGTCTTTCCATTTTCTTGACTGTGTTTTTTACAGTTCTATTTGTGTACATAGTTTTTTTTATAATTTTATAATTTTTCAATTTTTTAACTTCCTCTTAAGTTTAATTTTATTTATTTATTTTTGCAGTACTCAGGGCCTACACCTTGAGCCACTCCACCAGCCTTTTTTTTTTTGTGAAGGGTATTTTTTTTTGAGATAGGGTCTCATGGAACTATTTGCCTTTATTTCCTTTTTTAAGGCAAATGAAATTTTAAGTGTGAGGATACAAAATTAAAAACTAAGTGTATGTGAGGAAAATATTCACATAATGAAAACATTGAGTAGATAAGAAGATATTTGTCTTTGTATATGGCAGAAATCCTATAGGTGCAGGAGAAAGGTTACGGTCTATCCAGAGGTCCCAGCTATTGACAGGAAGACAGAGTACTGACCATGGTTCCTTTCTGGGATGTTTTTGGTTCTCTGTGTCTCTCCTTTGCCCCTTTCCTTCCAAGAGCTGGAAACTGGCTCTAGGATATGTTTCCCATGCTTTGATTGGCTCTTCTGAAAATGCAGGAATAACAAACCCATTTTCTCCTGTATCTTCCCAATGCAAAATACTTCTGTGACCTCTGCACTGTGGACTTTTTCCCCACACACCAAGCAAGTTGCCCTTCTGTTGCACACCTCAGCAGGTGTCTTCTAATTCTATTCAATTCTGACATCAACTATCTGGACACAGCATTGAACCCTGCAGGTTGAGGACTCAGTCCCACAAGACTGCTCCCTACCTTAGAATACCAATCACTAGCCTGTGCTTCTGATTATAACTATAAATTGGGGTTCCCACAGCTCCCTCCTTGAGTTAAATTAATTTGCTAGAGCTGCTTACAGAACTCAAGGAAACATTTATGTTTACCATATTATTACAAAGATTATTACCAAGGATACAGATGAAGAGATTGAGGGGAGGGGCAGGGAAGTTCTCTGAATCCTGTCCTTTTGGGTTTATGGAAGACTTCATTGCACAGGCATGCTTGATTAAATCATTGGGCACTGGTAATGTAGACACAAAGTCCCTTCGCCCTTTGAAGTTTCACTGAAATGCATTGACAATAGAAGGATTAAATAAGAGAAAGAAACACAAATTTATTAATGTGTGCTTTAATTAGTTTGCTTTGTATAAAAGGAGGAAAGAGTTATTTTGGATCATGGTTTTAGAAGTGAAGTCCATGGTGAGCTGGCTCCCTTGCTCTTAGGCCTGTGGTGAGGCAGAAATATCATGGCAGAAAGCCATGGCAAAGAAAGGTGCTCACCTCAGGTATTTCTCTCTGGAAGGAGAGAGGGAGAGAGAGAGGAAGGAGGGAGAGAGGGAGAATGAGAGAGAGAGAGAAAGAGAAAGAGAGAGAGAGAGAGAGAGAGAGAAAGAGAGAGAGAGAGAGAGAAGGGGTTGGGGTTCTTCAAAGGTACAATCCCAGTGACCTATTTCCTTCAACCAGGTCCCATCTCCTAATGTCTACCACCTTCTGATAATGCCATTAAAATTTTAATCCATCCATGGGCTCCACTGATCAGGTGAGAGGTCTCATGATCAATCACTTCCCAACACCCCCACCTCTGAGATTTGTGTGAGCCTTTGGGTGACATTTCACATCCAAACCACAACAATGTGCGTGGAAGAGCAGCACAGGGGTTTGTTACTAAAACAATGGAATCCAGACACTTGCACACCTTTGTAAAAAAAAAAAAAACCTTTAGACAGATTTAACAGAATGTAATGGGCCAATGAAAGATTCCTAAATAAGGCACTCCTCAGAAGTAGAGATGCTTCAGGAAGACTCCTGCATACAATGTGGTCTGAAGAACAAGTATGGACAGGAAAAGGACAGCAATATACAGACAATGGTAGAGAGGTCCAGAGAAAGCTGGATTGGTTACAACTTAATATTTTCCCTATTTGAATATGATTTGAATAATTAGCTGCTATGTTCAATGATTTGACCATAGCTAGGCTGCTATGGTAAATGGGCTTAGCTCTTCATTATGGGAGAAAATCCCTAAGTTAGGTTTTCTGTTTGCTTATGTGCAAAAGTTAGATTTCAGGTTTATGTTTTTTTTTAATGTTATGAGAAAAAGTGGTTTTATTTGGCTCATGGCTTATTTCCAAGTTCAAGAAACTACATCTGTATAAATCCAAGTGTGGTTACTTTCCTCAGTCTTCTTTATGGCCATAGATAATGAAGTCTCAGGGGAGGGATGGAAGGCAATTGTGTTCTCTTTTCCCAATCTGGTCTTAATTAGGTTAAGTGAATTCCAGGGAGAACCACTCCCTGGCTGGATAGTCTTGTTTTATTTCTTGGAAAGAGTTGTCCACATCTAGGATGTCCACTTCTGGAGAAGCTTTTCTGTAGTCAGCTGTTCCTTAAATCTTCCATCATTTGTATAATTACAGGATTTCAAAATGGCTCCACCCAGTTGTGAGATAAGGACTCATGGTTTGAGCTACAGTCAAGGAAGAGCTTGTGAGAACCTCAAGAGCTACAAACGATGGCCATGGGTTTTCACAGTGTGGCAAAAAATGGCCCAGAATTCAAACCTGGGAAGAACCCAAAACCAGCACCATTCAAATCTATCCTGTTGCAAAGCATGTAGCAAAGCTCCAGAAATAAGCTCTGAGAGTGGGGTGCATGGCACCTTGATACAAACTTGCTCTTTTCTGTTTTTTTTTTTTTAATTATTATTTTTGAGACAGAGTCTTGCTCCATAGTCCACGCTGGCCTCAAACTCTATCCTGCTGCCTCAGCCTCCAGAGTGTAGGGTTACAGGTGTGAGCCACCGGGCCAGGCTGCAAATTTGTTCCTATGGAGGAAATGAGAAGAGTTTGTGGGATTATTTTTATCTGCCCAGCCACCTTGGATGGATGACAATGATTGACTAGTATTGCCAGATTTTATAGGAATTACCTTTCTGATACCCTAACTTCCTCAGGAAATAGCCTTAAATAAGCAAGGAAGGGACCAGAACCCATGAAGCCACATTCCAGCAGACAGAGGGAGGAATCATTGACTGAGAAAACGAAGGAGAATGCAGTGTAAGACACTTTATCAAAAGATCTTCTTAGAAATAAATCCAAACATGCATTCAGAGGTCCTTTAAAATAAGCTCTGAGTAACAACTGCAGGAGACAGATTTTTGGAAGCAGCAGTATGCAGTTAAGGCCAAGATCCAGAAACATTGCCATTGCTGGGACCCCAGGCAAAAGGGGAGACCCTTTCTCTACCTCCTTGAGGCTCATTTGATTCAAGTAAGAAAAAGAGAAAAAGCCACCTTGTGGTTACTATGAGAAATACAGGCTGTTTGGGCTCACAACATAGCACATGTTCTGATACCATGTTCTTCTTGAGTGGATGAGAAGGCCCTTGTTATTCTCACACTTGTTACTCTATAAGCAAGTTTATTTCGGTTTTAGACCTAAGTGAAGATGTTTTGTTTCTGTGTTTGTATTTATCTGTCTGTGCTTCCCAGACTTATGGGTTGGTGTCTATCTAATTTTGGTAAGTTCTTGGCCATTGCATTTTCCCTTCATCTATTTCTTTTGTTCTCTTTTTCTTCTCCATCTTGTGTTACACTTATTGTTACCAGTTTTATAAACTGGGTTCTTTTCCTTCTCAATTGTGCATCCAATAACAAAACCAAGCACCAATTGAGCAGTGAAGGAGACTTTTATTTTTGGCCAAGAATAGGAGAGATAAGAGATAAACTCATCTTCTTAACCCTACATTGGAAGTGTATAGACACAGACTAAAAGAAATGAGGATAGGGATAAGCTGTCTTTCCTGGGAATGGACTGGGTTTTTTCGGGAAATTGGGAACTGCCTGTTTTTGTTCCTTTTATGGTTCTTTCTAGTCATTGCCATGGCAATTGTCAACTGTTGTGCACTTGAGGGTGTATCATTTAGAATTTAGATGGGATTATAATGAAATTAGAGGTTGTGTTTGGATCAATTTCTGGTTTCCCATTTGAAGAAGTATTTCTGGCCTACAGGCACCCTGTCCTTAAAGGTAAATAGGATTAGAGAAGGATGAAAATTCAGTTACTTCACCTAAGGGGTAATCAGGGTCACACCATGGGTATGTTCCATTTACTGAAGTCTTGTAGGGGTACTATAGGGTACTGTGGTTTTTGTTTTGTTTTGTTTTGCCTCTTAAAAATATGTAGTGGATTTACTCTAATGAAGGTAGTTTAATGATACTGAAATAAAAAATATTAGCAGTCTATATGAAATAAAAAATGAATATAAATTAACCAACTCCATGGTCATTTCCAATTAAACAATAACACAAATACATATTCATCTTTTTCTTTACATAGAAGTAATACACAAGAACATGATATAAAGATACTGGCAAAAGAAGTCAGAATGACTAAAAATACACTAAAATATACTAAAAACTGTTGTGGAATATGTTTCAATAGCAACATTCTATGTGAATAAAAACCCTGATTTAATTCCAGGATTTTTTCATGCCAGAAGCATGATTGATTTTAATTTCTTAAAAATAGATAATGGTAACACAGCATATTGGCTTATTAATAATAAAGGCATTTTACATACACAGTATCAGTGTGAACAAAAAACTCTTAATATTGCTTACTATAGTGTTTTCAATTTTTAAAATCTTTTCAACATAAGAAAATAACTGCGTACATGTGTTTTTTATAAAACAATAAAAATGGATGGTGATCTCTCTTCGTAGCTCCTCATAATTCCTTCTGCAGGACTGTATTAAGACCAGAAGTTCTTAATCAACATGACCAAATAAGCATATCAATCTTGGAAGTGGCAGATGCAAACTCTCTTCATAGTGTCCTCTCAGCTCACTGAAGTTCAAGCTGCTCTTTTGGATATTTTCTACTTCAGTGTGAGGTAGATTATTAGGGGTCATTATGCAGCTTTGTAAAAGAAAAAAATGTTTTTTATTTCTCTCAATACAACTGTATTAGATAAGCATTCACATCCGTATCTATATTACCAATATATCCTAGTACCAAAGAAAGATGGTTTTCCTCTTCCCACAATCCACCTAATTGTTTTAAAATCTTAATATTTCCATTTTTATTACTATTTGAAACCAGTTAACTATTACATATTCTTCAAGTTTGCTTTTAAATAATGGCGTTTCATAGCAGCCAAGCGAGATATATTGCTTTTCTTTCTGTAAACTGTTGCTGAGCATAGAAGACAGTCTATCACAACTCCAAGATCTTCTGTCCTCACCAAATAAGCTACAAATTCATTTACTTGCCTTTCACCAAAAAGTTAAAGCTACATTCACTCTCTAGTTCCTGATGAACAAAATTTAGGTCATTGTTTCATGGTCCTGAGGAAGCTCAGAAAAACCCCACTGTTTTTCGATGATGGGCTTTCTGTCTGTGAAGACTCAGCATCCCTGGAGTTAACCAAGTATGTTCGACTAATGTGGGGTAATTTTTCAGGCAGGTGAACTGCACAAACCAGTTCATTTTCTTTATTGACCATGTCACAGCCCCCACTTGTAGGGGACTGCATTTCTCTGTAACAAGGATTTGGAAATGGATGATGAACTTTCTTTCTGTGATAGATCACCGTATGTGATTTATCTGAGCCTTTTGCAGGTTGTTCAACTATTCTATTCATGCAAGCAGCCAACTGTTTTGGAGATTTTTTAAACTTCAAGTTCTTATTAATGAAATTAGACATCCTCTTTTTAGGAATATCAATGGAATGTCCCTCAATATTATTACAAAAATTCTGTTTTTCAACATTGTGTGTTTCACATGGCATAATCTCTTAAATAACAGTGACACCACGCCCCCTGCGCCCATGGTACTGCGGAGCCTCCACCCAGCCCAGAGCCTCTGGCTCCCTCCGCACTCCACTCCCAGCCTTTCAAACACTACTGCGCGAGGCCCTGATACTGTGTCACCTACCTTCAAGCTCCCCAGTTCTTTTCTTGGCCATTCCAAGTACAATGATGAGTCCATGAGAGGTCTCCTTTCTATCACTGTGTTTTTGATTTCTAGAGCTTCCTAATAGTTCTTCACTAGAATTTTCATCTCTCTGCTTATATTGCTCCTGTGTTCCCACATTTTGTTTACTTGTCCCATTAGAGCTCTTAACACCTTAATCAGTTATTTTAAGTTCCATTTTCTTTTCTTTTTTTTTGTGGGACTGGGATTTGAATTCAGGGCTTTATTATTATAAATTTTTAATTAGGTATATTCATTATACAGGGGGGATTTGTAGTGACAATTCCAATCAGACTTAGAGTGCACATTATTTACATTGCCCTCATTGTCTCTCCCCATCAACCCCCTCCCCACCCGACTTAAAGCAATTGTAAGAGGTTTTTTAGTTCTGTTTCATATAGGTATGTGAAGTCCATCAACCATATACCATCACCTTAATCTCCTTCTTTCATCCTCCACCACCCAATAGTATTTCCCCAACATACATTGTGCCTGTTTTTCAGTCCCAATTTTTGTTATTAATATTTAAGTTGATATTCGAAGAGATGTCTCAATGTATGCCCACTGCAGGTGTGCTTTACTTTGGTCTGTTCAATCCATTCAAATATTCTCCCTTATCCCTTTACCACCCTCCCCTCATTTTTCGACAGCTTTCAATACACACCCTACCTTTACTGATATTGCTGGTGCTCTATCATTCTCTTTTCCTTTCCCTCTTTCCTACAGTTCCATAGAGTAGTTCCACTATTACAAACATGAGCTATACCTGAGTTTGTATATGAGTGTGCTTGTTTTTGTACATGTTTATCTTTGGATCTATCTTCCACGTATGAGAGAAAACATGGATCTTTTTTGTTTCTGTTCCTTACTAACTTCACTTAGCATGATGTCCTCCAGTTGCATTAATTTACCTTCAAACTCCATGTCGTTATTCCTTGTGACTGAGTAGTACTCTATTGTGTATATATACCAAAATTTCATGATCCATTCATCAGTTATTTTCATAGCTTGGCTATTATGAATAGTGCTATAATGAACATTGGGAATACAGGTGTCTTTTCTGTGTCCTGTCTTCTGTTCTTTCGGGTGGATGTGCAGGAGCAGTATCACTGGATCATATGGCAGTTCTGCTTCTAGTTTTTTGAGAAATCTCTATACTGCTTTCCATAGTGGTTGTAATAACTTACATTCTCACCAGCAGTGTATAAGGGTTCCTGTTTTGCCACATCCTCACCAGGATTTGTTGTTATTACTCTTGATTCTGGCCATTCTAACTGGAGTGAGATAAATCAAAGTGTTTTGATTTACATCTCTTTTATAACCAGGGGAGTTGAACACTTCTTCATGTATTTACTGGCCATTTGTACCTCTTCCTTTGAGAATTCTCTGTTTAATTCATGTGCCCATTTCTTCACTGGGGTATTGATTCTTTGGGGGCTGAGTTTTTTGAGTTTCCTATAGATTCTGGATATTAGTGCCTTATTGGATGAGTAGCTGGCAAAGATTTTCTCCCATTCTGTGGGTTGTCTCTTGAGTCTAGTGACTGTTTCCTTTGTTGTGCAGAAGCTCTTAAGTTTGATGCAGTCCCATTTGTTCATTGTTTCTCTTAGATGCTGAGCCTTTTGAGTTCTGTTTAGGAAGTCATTCCCTATACCTCTGTGTTCCATTGTATTTCCTATGACTTCTCAGAGTTGTTTCAGAGTTTCAGGACTTATATTAAGGTCTTTGATCCACTTTGAATTGATTTTGGTGCAGGATGAAAGACAGGGATCTAGCTTTAGTCCTTTACATGTGGCTATCCAGTTTACCCAGCAGCATTTGTTGAAGAGGCTGCCGTTTCTCCATCATGTATTTTGGGCTCCTTTGTCAAGGATCAGTTGACTATAGATGCGTGAGTTTATGTCGGGATCTCTATTCTGATCTGTTGGACTTCCTGTCTTTTTTTTTGTGCCAATACCATGCTGTTTTTATTGTTATGGCTTGGTAGTATAGTTTGAAGTTGGGTATTGTGATGCCTCCAGCATTGGACTTTTTGCTCAGTATTGCTTTGGCTATTCAAGGTATTTTGGGTTTCCACATGTATTGCATGATTGATTTTTCTATTTCTGTGCAGAATGCCATTGGAATTTTGTTAGGGATTGTGTTGAACATGTAGATTGGTTTTGGTAGTATGCCCATTTTCACAGTATTGAGTCTACTGATCCACAAAATTGGATGATCCAGAAGATGGAAGGTCTTTCCATCTTCTGATGCCTTCTTCAATTTCTCTCTTCAGTGGTTTATGATTTTCATTAAAAAGGTCTTTGATTTCTTTCATTAAATTTCTTCCAAGGTACTTTATTGTTTTTGAAGCTATTGTAAATGGGATTGTTTCCTTGGTTTCTTTCTTAGTCTGTGTGTTGTTGGTATAATGAAAAGCTACTGATTTTTGTATGTTAATTTTGTATCCTGTTACTTTGCCAAAAGTATTTATGATTTCTAGTAGTTTTTTGGTAGAGTTGTAGGGTCTTTTAGGTATAGGATCATGTAATCTGCAAATAGGGATAGTTTTACTTCTTTCTTCCTTATTTGAATCCGTTTTATTTCTTGCTCTCATCTTATTACTCTGGCTGGAAATTCCAAAACTGTATTGAATAGGAGTGGAGAAAGCTGACAACGCTGTCTTGTTCTTGACTTGAAGGAGAACAGTTTCAGTTGTTCTCCATTTAGTATGATGTTGGCTGTAGGTTTGTCATATATAGCCTGTATTGTGTTGAGGAACATTCCTTCTATTCTTTGTTTATTCAGTGCTTTTATCATGAAAGGGTGTTGGATTTTGTAAAAGGCTTTTCTGCATCTATGGTTTTTGTCCTTGATTCTGTTTATATGCTGTATTACATTTATGGATTTACGTATGTTGAACCATTCTTGCATCCCTGGAATGAAACTAACTTGGTCATGGCATATGATCTTTTTGGTGTGTTGTTGAATTCTGTTTGTTAGTATTTTGTTGAGAATCTTTGCATCTATGTTCATTAAAGATATTGGTCTGTAATTCTCTTTCCTGGTACATCTTTATAAGTTTTCCAGATGAATGTAATACTGGCTTTGTAGAATGAGTTTGGTAGTGCTCCTTCCCTTTCTATTTGCTGGAAAAGTTTGAGGAGTGTTGGTGTGAGTTCTTCTTTAAAGGTTTGGTAAAATTCAGCTGTGAATCCATCAAGTCCTGAGCTATCCTTGTAGGGAAACTCTATTACTGCTTCAATTTCATTGTATGTGATAGGACTATTTAGGTGGTTAATATTTTCTTAGTTCAATTTTGGTTGGTTATATGCATCTAGGAATTTATCCATTTCATCTAGATTTTCCAATTTACTTGAATATAAGTTTTCAAAGTACTCTCTAATGATTCTCTGGATTTCGCCAGTATTTGTGGTTATGTCCCCCTTTTCATCTCTGATTTTATTAATTTGGGTCTTCTCCCTCCTCCATTTTGTCATGTTGGCTAAGGATTTGTTGATCTTGTTAATCTTTTCAAAGAACCAACTTTTTGTTTCATCGAGTGTATAATTTGTTTAGTTTTGATCTCATTGATCTTGGCCCTGATCTTTATTATTTCTTTCTCTTCTGGGTTTGGGTTTGGTTGTTCATGTTCTTTAGGAGCTTAAGGTATATCATTAGATAGTTTATTTGAGAGGCCCCTGTTTTTTTGATGTAGGCACTTACAGCTATAAATTTTACCTTTAGCATGGCATTTGCTGTGTCCCAAAGATTGTGGTAGGTTTTCATTAGATTCTTGGAACTTTTTTTTTTTTTTGGTAGCACTGGGGTTTGAACTCAGGGCTTCATGATTACTAGGCAGGAGCTCTTACTGCTTTAAGCCACTCCATCAGCCTGGATTCTATGAACTTTTTGATTTTTTCCCTTATTACATCAGACACCCATTGGTTTTTCAGCAGTGTATTGTTCAATCTCCATGCATTTGAATATTTTCTGGGGTTTCTTTTGTTATTGAGGTCTAGCTTTATTCCGTTGTGGTCTGATATGAGGCAGGGGGTTATTTAGATTTTCTTGAATTTGTTGAGACTTGCTTTGTGTCCTAAAATATGATCTATTTTGGAGAAAGTTCCATGAACTGCTGAAAAGATGCATATTGCATATTTATTGGGTGAAATATTCTGTAGATACCAACCATGTCTATTTGGTCTAATGTGTGGAGTAGCACTGGAGTTTCTTTGTTGATGTTTTGTCTGGATGACCTAACTATTAGTGACTGTGGAGTGTTCAGGTCGCCCATTATTATGGTGTTAATATCTATCTGTGCTCTTAGGGCCATTAGACTTTTTAAATGTAGATGGGTGCCCCTGTGTTTGGTGCATATATGTTAAGGATTGTTGTTTCCTATTGATGAATTGTTCCTTTCATTAATATGAAGTGACCTTCATTGTCTCTTCTGATTGATTTTAGTCTGAAGTCTACTTTGTCAGATATGAATATGGCTACCCCTGCTTGTTTATGGTGTCCATTTATTTGGAAAACTTTTTTCCAGTATTTGACCCTATGCCAGTGCTTATTTTTTTTCAGTTAGATGAATCTCTTGTAAGCAACACCATGTTGGGGCTTGCTTGTTAACCCTGTTTGCTATTCTATGTCTTTTGATTGGGGCATTGAGGCCTTTTACATTCAGTGTTAGTATTAAGAAGTGCCTGCTGTTTCCAGTTATTTTTGTTTCCCTGTTGTTTGGTTTTACCTATTCCTAATTTACTGGTCTGCTTGCTCAAAAGGGTTTATTCCTTCTTGACTATTCCTGTCTCTTTATAGTTTCTTCTTCTATATGTAAAAGTCCTTTAAGTATCTTCTGTAGTGCTGGCTTGGTGGTTGCAAATTCCTTTGGTTTTTCCTTGTTGTGGAGAAATTTAATTTCACCTTCATTTAGGAAGGCTTGTTTTGCTGGGTAGACTAGTCTGGGTTGACAGTTGCTTTCTTTCAGGGCCTGAATTATGTCTTTCCATGACCTTCTTGCATTTAGAGTTTGAGTTGAGATATCTGCTGTTATTCTAATGGGTTTGCCTTTATATGTGACATGTCTTTTCTCTTTTGCAGCTTTCAAAATCCTTTCTTTGTTCTATGTGCTGAGTGTTTTGATTATGTTGTTTCTGGGGATGTTTCTTTTTTGATCCTGATGGTTTGGGTGTTACATAAACTTCCTGCACCTGGATGACTCTCTCTTTCTTGAGGTTAGGGGAGTTTTCTGCTATTATTTTATTGAATAAGTTTTCAATGCCTTTAGTCTGTATCTCCTCTCCTTCTTCTACAGCCATGATTCATAGGTTTGGTTTTTTTATGGTGTCCCAGATATCTTGCATGTTCCATTCGCATTTTCTTAGCATTCTTTCATGATCTTTAACTGTTTGGTCTAAACAGTTTTGTTTTCTGTTCCTAATTCTCTATTTTCAACTTGCTCCATTCTGTTCATCAAGCTTTTAATTGCAATATTTATTTGGGATATTGAGTTGTTATTTTTTAGGATTTCCATATCTTTATTGATTTCCTCTTTCATATACTGGATGGTCTTCTTAATTTCATTGATCTGTTTGTTTGTATTCTCTTTGAGTCATTTAATTGTTTATTCATGTTCTTTTTTAGGTCAAATACTAACTTTTGTGTTTCTTCTTAGAGGTTATTAATCATTTTTACTATAGTTTTTTGGAGTTCATTATTTGATAGCTCTTCCTGTACCCAGATGTTTGGATCCTTAGTGGTGGAATTGGCTTTGGATGGAGAGTGATTGTCTTGCTGTTTCATTCTGCATTGAGATTTATGCATCTGGGGTTGTTTTTGGTTAGGGTTTTAATTCCTTGTGCTCCTGTAGTTGGGGGCTTTTTTCTTCTCCTGGAGCTCCAACAGTGTTCCTCAGACAGGGGTATGCTGGATATGTTACCCCTTCCAAGGTTCTTGTTGTGGTGCCAATTACCTGTTCTCTTGCCTCTGTGATGGGGCTGAAGCTCCTGCTCTTTGATGGGGGTGCAGGGACTCTCCTGCAGTTGCAGAGGGGAGTGCTGGGTCTCTGTGTACTGTGGGATGCAGGCCTCCTAGCACCAGCAGAGTAGCGGATTGCCACTCAGTGGAAGAGCTGGGATTCCAGCTCTTGGAAAGGAGAGACATGACTCTTCTGCAGGAACGTGAAGTGTGAAGCACTAGGTTTCTATGTACCTTGGGGGAACAGGGCTTCTGGTGCCACCTGCAGAGTAGCAGGTTATAGCTTTCCTTCACTTATTGGGGAATCTGACCTTGTTGCTCTTTGGTGGGGAGAAAGTGCTCTCTTGCTGTCAGGGACAATGGGAGAGCTGGACCTCCATGCTCTGTGGGGAGGGAAGCCTCTTGACACCAGTAGAATAGCAAAGCCTGGAGCTTTAGGTGTGTGATGGCAGTCTCCTGATTTCTCACACTGGTTTCAGAGAGCTCAGATCAGTGGCTTTGCTGCTGGTTCTGCTCTGGAGAACCAATTCTGCAAGCCACGGGAGTTCTGGGGGTCTAATTTCCCAGAGTCTTCGGAGAGCACAGTTTAGTGACTCTGCTGCTGGGTCCAGGAAACCAAGCCTGTGAGCAACAGCGGGTTCTGGGGCCTGATTTCCCATGGACTTCAGAGAACTCACTTCAGTGGCTTTACTGCCAGTTCTGCTCTGGAGAACCAAGCCTGCGAGCAGTGGAAGTTCTGGGGCCTGATTTCCTGAATGGGCTTCAGAGAGTGCAGTTCTGTGGTGCTGCTTCCAGGAGAACTGAGCCATCTGGCTTGCACTTTCTGTTACCTGTGGAGCAGCACCACAGGAGCCCTCATTCCTGCTTATACAGGGGTGGTGGTTTCCCTGGCATTTCAAGGTGAAGATAGAAGGTCATATAGTAGAGGAGAGTGTGAAGCTCCAAGTTCCTATGTGTGCTGGGAAGCAGGACTTACCACCAAGCAAGCACCAAGTAATGGAGCCTGTAGCCTAATGGGGACTTCAGAGGCGAAGGATCAGGAGTGTTGAACTGCAAGTCATTCTTCCCATTTTGGCCATGGTTAGTTGCTTCTCTATATGTAGGTTCAGAGAGAGATTTGCTTCTCACTTTTTATGGGACCCCATGGATTCCTTTTGGGTTCCTCTGGTCTTCCTTTTTCAGGTTAGCCACTGCTGGGCTGTAGGAAGTCAATAATCTGCCATCTTCATGTCTTCCTCTACCTCTATATTCAGGGGCATTGCACTTTCAAAGAAGGCCTCTACTCCTTGTGCCAAACTGTCTGCCCATTTTTGCTCTGGTTATTTTGGAGATGGGGGTCTCTCAAACTATTTGCCCTGGCTGGCCTGTGATCCTCCCAATCTCAGCTTCCCAAGTAGCTAGGATTATAGGCATGAACCCTCAGCACCTAGCTTAAGTTCCATTTTTCTATTCATTCCAACCTCTCAATCATATCTGGTTCTGATGCTTCTTTACCTCCCTGACTCCTTTTTTTTTTTTTTTGTAACTTGCCTTCTGTTGTTAAAAGAAGGACATGTTTTATTCTGAGTAACAGAAACTGAAGTAAATAGAGCTCTGTTGTGAGGATTTCTGTTAGTCTGGGTTGGAGTGGGACTTTGCTTAATATTTTTGGTAACTACAGGTGCCACAGACTTGCAGTTGCTCCAGTGTCTTGGTTTTCCCTGTCTCTCAAGCCTGAGTATTGTATGTAGTCCTCTCAGCATCTGTGAATTGAAGTTCTTTCATCTGTGATTGACTGTATTGTAGTACAATCTGACTGATATGATGATAATGTCTTGAGGAAGGGAGAATTATACAATATTTTAATGAAAGCATAGATTTTTAACTGACTAGTATCTCCAGCCTCTGACTTTCATAGGTATTATTTCATATATAATTTTAGCTCCCTCTTCCTCCAAGTTAGGTGAAATAAGAATGGTAGTTGGAGCTGAACTCAGAGCTTCCCCCACAACTCTGGAACAAAGTCAGATAAAGTCAACTCCTCTGCAGAGCAGATCTTTGTTATTAAAGAGGTGCTTACTGTGTTCCATAAGGGGATTATTTCAGATCTTTATTTTGGGGAAATAGTGGAATTCCTGCAGTTTTGAGAAAAGATGTTATGACTGCAACCCTCAGAGTTTTTCACTGTCATGTTAATCAATATTCAGTAATTGGTCTAAAGCCACCTGTATGTTTATAGCTACAAGTTTACAGCTCCTGTGATTCTGCTCCAACAAAGCAGAGGTAAGCTGTGTATCTCCCACTTACCTCTTTATATCTTAGAGCTGCCAATTTGCCCTGCAAATTCATTTCCCTGAAGGGACTATATAAAGTCATTGATTTTCAATTGGCTCAGTTTTGTCTTATTTAAGCAAGAGTGTCACAATTTACAATGTGCTGACTAGTAGGTATTGAAGTTGGAAGTCCACCAATAGAGGGGCTCTTTTGCACTAAAGAGTATTGTCCTGTCTCTACCTCACCATAATGCCAGAGCTGAAATCTTACAAATTCTCAGTGACTCTAAATTATACCAACTCTGAAAGATACACTGCTTGTTTTGATTCAGTTTTGCAATTCAGAATAAGGGAAATGACTTATCCAAAGTCACATGGCAAGGGAGTGGCAGGAAATAGATTGTAATCCTAAACTCCTGATTATGGTGAGGAGAGTAGGTCAGAATTAAGACAAAAAGCTACCTCTCCCTTTGTTTCTGTCAACAAAAATTCAATAGGAAATAATTTAAGATGAAAAGGGAGGCTTATTTCAATAAGCAGTATGCAAACTAGGGACTCAGCCTTCAGTACAAAAGGAAAATTCCCTTAGAAGGAATAAAGAGAAGGGCCAGCTTATATAAAAAAGGCAGCTTATGGTATCATATTTATTGGTGGCACCAGCAATAGTTCTACGTGGCTATGGGGTAATGGGCAGAGAGGATTTCCAGGGCCAGGTAGCAGCTGGGTGACTGGGCCTTCAGGCTCAACTTGGCAGGTAGATGCTCCCACAGCACAAGACAGCAAACAGCATTAGTGGTTTTTTGACAGATTTTCTCATTTATCAATTATGGAATGGGAACAAGAAAGGAGGAACATGAATAAGATGTTGAGCTCAGAGTTGGTCTCATAAGACTGCTCAGTGTATCATGGGGGTAAGATCTGGAGTGACAATCACTCCATCCCTGCCCAAGCCAGGTCTCTCCCAGGCTGGCTCAACAGCACCAAGGACAGTGATTTTGCTTGGAGCAAAGCCTGCATGATACAGAACCCTCAAATCATCTTGTGCTTTTAAGACCCTGTGAACCAGCAGTTGCCATGAAACAAGTCTCCCAAGAGTGTGCTTGTTGTCGAAATGATTGGTGATGCCAGTCTGCTGCATCTCTCAAAGGGCTTTTTGTGCCTCCTGGAGGAGAACAGCATGCTTGTGTAGGTGGAGAAGAAAGTGCTGGAAAAACCCCTAGTGAGCAATGGAAACTGGACAGGTGAAGAAATTCTGTACTTCCAAGATTATAATGACATTTTCAACCAAACTGACTTCATCACATGCCTGGGGGAAGAGGGGACCCTTCTGTATGTCTCCTCATTTTGAGGGGGGGCATTGGTGCCTCCAGTCATAGCAATCTACCTAGGCTCTCTGGGCTTCCTGATCTTGTTCAACTTTGAGAACTTTCAGTTGCAAGTTCGTCAGATGATGGAGGGTAACATAGCTTGTGTTCTTTGGAGCTGACTGAATTTCAGGGGGTAAAGTAGCTTAGAAGTTCCTTCACAGTAGGCTCAGCTAGAGAGAGTCTAGACTGGAGCCTGGACATGGAGGCTGGGATGTACATTATGTAGTACCAGGTGTGATTGGCAGAAACTTCTCCTCATACCTGCGATGTTCAATGTAGATATTGTCCCGTGCAGACACCCCAACACCATGGTGTAGGGCAGTGGAGTGATCATATCTACCCCACAGGCAGCAGAGCAGCTGTAGTCACTGCTCCGGCCTCCATGATCCACCCCAAAGTGGCACCCATCTTGATCACACTCATCTGCACCCACCGGTTGTCATCCTGGTTCATTGTGGTCCTGTAGGAATCCAGTTGAAGATCTTGTAGTTACCAAAAACTGAGAACACTGTATGGGTGTCTTTGGATGGATAGAAGAGGCAGAAGATCAATCATGGACACGATATCAGCATCACTACCTCCTGCTACCTGCTACCTGCTACCCTCCACCTACTTCCCTGATCAAGTGAACGTCTGGTTTGAGAGCCATATCCAGTGACTGTAATGGAGCATGTAAAAAAAGCAAGTCCACTTCCTGGAAGACAAAGACCTGTGTGAGGACAAGGATGATGACCAGGTTGCACCCTCCAGACTTCAGGGCCCAAGGCCTGAGCCTTTACTTTTCTGCCTTCCTGCCTGCCTTTGGGCCAACCAAACTCTGTGCCTGTCCCTGTTGATCATTGGGAGGAGTCCAGGTCTGATGTTTGCTGACCACCAAATCAGCTTTTTAGAATTCTTAAATGACTCTTTTTTTCACTTTTAAAAAAGCAAAGTGAGAACCTGGTTGGGTGCTATGCACTCACCCCAAAGCCAGGGTCCCTTGTCATTTCATGTGAGGAACTTTCCACAAATCAGTCTGTTGAAATTCAGAGGGGCTCAGAATAAAGTGATCTGTCCTTTGATATTGAAATAAATGCCTCAGCCAAAAATCTTCCCTTAGCTGGGATGCTCTTCCCTTGGCCTTGTACCTCTCCTGCTAGAACGCTTGAGGGGCATTTATCCTCTGCTGTGGGTTGGTTGCAAGGAGGACTTCTTTTTCTCTGGTTTCTGGAAATGGCTTGGTGTCTCTCAGGATCAGCTATGAGTCAGGCATGAGGCCAGTCCAGGGACTGTCTGTCACATTGGTGAAAGTTCTTATTAACAAAATAAATAAGGGATGAACCAATTCAGGTTATAATAAATATTTACATGAAAGTGACACAAGGAAACTCCTTGGAGAGCTATCTTAAACAAACAAAAATGTTTTTTGTTTTTCAAAAACAGAAAACAGAAGGGAAAACTGGTTTTATGTGGGGATTGGTATTGGTGGGAGGGAGGAGGATATAAGGAAAGTATATATAAGGGTGAATATGGTAAAAATATTATGTACAAATGTATGTACATGGAAAAACTAGACATTTTGAACGGTTCCAGCAATGGGGGTAGAGGAGATAAAGGAGAATGATGGAGGGGAAAATTCAGCTATGATACATTGTAAGAATTTTTGTAAATGTCACAATGTAACCCCAAGCAACAATAATAAAAAATAAAACAAAGTTAACAGCTCAACTGACTATTGCCGGAAAGTGAAGCCTGTTATCTTCTCATGATCATTTGGTTATTTGGCACTAAAAAAGCCAGGAATAAACACTAACAGACAAATGACACTTCTAATTTGGGTTTTATATGTTGACTTAGTCTTCAGTTGCATGGTTAAGAGTGTTAGACTGTGGAAGCGAAGACTCTAATTTTAAAATCAAATTTCAAAGGGTGGAGGAGTAATACAAGCAGTTGAACACCTGCATAGCAAGCTTGGGGCCCTGAGTTCAAACTCTAGTACTGTCAAAGGAAAAAAAAAAAACCATAAAATCAAATTTCATCGTTTCCGACCTGTGACCTGAGACAAGTTATGCAGTTTTCTTTTCCCTCTGAAAACAGATAAGAGTACGGAGCATAATCACAGGATACTCTTAGGAGTAAATGAGAAGCTATCATAAAGTAGGTGGTGGGGAACTTGATATGTTCTAATTGTATTTTTTAAAAAAACCCACAAAAGCTGTGGCTGTTATGTCACAGTTACAAGTTACTTCACAGCTTCAAGTTACTTCTTCCAACTAGTAATTCCTAAATTCCCAAGCATAAATCCCAGATAGAATGTTTGATCAAATGAATTATAAACTTTTGTGATTGGATAGCTTCTACTGAGAGTTTCTAATTATCTACCTGAAAAAAACGAGAGTAGAATTCCATCTAATATCCCCAAATTCTAATTTTCATTATGCTGTCATTGGCTTTCTGCCTTTTAAAAAATGTTTCCTTCCTCTGCCTCCTACACAGTCTTTTCCTGCTGAAAAGTGTAAGTTGCTTTATTGGGGGAAAAGGGACTGATGGAATTTTTCAAGGAATCAAAACTGACCCAAGTTGGCCTCTAATTTTAAGTAAGTAATCTGGGATTGACCTGTTATTGGAGTGTAGCTATCATTAGTAGGAAACCTCTTAAGGTTTTACAAAACATTATAAGTGCCCATTAATTATAATTAGTCTAAAGTAATTACCATTTAAACTTTGGATTTTGTTGGCACAGATAACATTCACAGTTTCTCTACCTACAAATATATTGTATCTAAGCAAACAGTTTAATCACTGATACAGAAAGAAGGATCTGCCTTGTGTACTTGCATGGCTTGTCCATCCAATCTTCCCCACTTGATAAAAACAATTCTACAGGTAAAATGTAGCGGGTACTCCTAACTAATCCGTTATTGCACTCACTTATGTCCATGCCTGTGTACCACAGAGGCAGGGCTATCATTCTTTGCTGAATGAAAATGCCCTCAAAGTAGTTCAGAATGCTATCATCTTTGCATCCTCAAAGTTAGCTAACTGATATTTACTCATGCCAATTTACTTTGGAGTTCCAAATCCTGAAAGCCTGCTCATTAAGCTGTAGACTTTAATAGCCTGGACAACTTCATATGGAGTTTTTAAATAGGTTTCTTTCTTTTCTTTTCTTTTTCTTTCTTTCTTCCTTCCTTCCTTCCTTTCTTTCTTTCTTTTTTTCTTTCTTTCTTTCTTTCTTTCTCTTTCTTTCTTCTTTCTCTCTCTCTCTCTCTCTCTCTCTCTCTCTCTCTCTCTCTCTCTCTCTCTCTCTCTCGGTACTGGGGCTTAAACTTAGGGCCTACACCTTAAGCCACTCCACCAGCCCTTTTTGTGTTACGTATTTTCAAGATAGGGTCTTGAGAACTATTTACCCAGGCTGACTTTGAACCACAATCCTCCTGATCTCTGCCTCCTGAGTAGCTAGGATGACAGGCGTGAGCCACTGGAGCCCAGAGGTTTTCTTTCTTTTAAAGCATTTTGCTGAGCACTGGTGGCTCACACCTGTCATCCTAGTCATCCTAGCTACTCAGGAGGCAGAGATCAGGAGGATTGTGGTTCAAAGCCAGCCCCAGGCAGATAGTTACTGAGATCCTATCTCGGAAAAATCCATCACAAGAGGTGTGGCTCAAGCAGTAAATGTGAGGCCCTGAGTTCAAAGCCCAGTACTGCCAAAAACCAATGCTTTCATTAGCATATAGTAGTTGGACAAGGTTATTTCATTGTGGCATTTCATACAAGCTTCCAATGTACCTTCTTAGGTTTATCCCCATCATCAATTCTCCTACTTAAAATGATTTAGACAGGTTTCAATCTTCTATCTTCATGCAAGTACATAAAGTAAATTGACCATATTCCCCCTCCTTTACCCTCTCCCCTCCTCTTCCCCCTCCCACTAGTGTCCTCCCTAGTCTTCCCCTAAAGGACCTGATTTACATTCCCTCCCTTCATTGATTAAGTGTATGTTCATTGTTCAGAGAGGTTTTGCCATGGTATTTCACCTGTGAAGTGTTGTACTTTGAACAGTCTAACTCTTCTATTACTCTCCCTCACCCTTTCCTCCCTATCCTGTGTCACTCAGTAGCTTTCCTGTCTATCTTGTGTTGTTTGGTAGCTTTCCTTTCAGGGAGTTTGGTTGTGCATCTTTCTCACACACATGCTGAATAATGCAGTGCATTTTTTTCTTTTTAAAAAAGATTTCTTGGACTGAGAAGTCTCACTGAGAGAATCACCTCCTTCAAATCCTTCCCTATATTCCCTGTCTTTTTAGTCTTTTCTTCTTTTCCCAAACCTAGCAGCTATCCTAAATTTTTACTCTGTAGCCCATAATTCCTTTCAAGATCCTCAGACTCATGTATGCAAATGGAAAAATGAGACTCACTGAAACTATTCCAGGAATGGAGGGGGGTGTATAAAGGAGAATGATGGAGGGTATGAATTCAAGTATGATATATTGTAAGAACTTTTGTAAATGTCACATTGTACCCTCAACAATAATATAATCCTCTTGCTGTTTCTGTTTTGTTTCTTGCCCTTATCCTAACTTTATACTACCTCCAAAATTCTTCCCTCTATCAAATTGATCTTTCTAAAAGGCAAACTGTATTATCAATATACAAAAGAGGTGAAAGGGAAAGGTGCATAACTTGAGTTTTCAGGAGTCTAGAAGTTTTAAGACACATACTCACACACAAGCACGATGCTATAGCTGAAGTGTTTCTGATGGGAGATCAGGTTAACACTTCTGACATGGTGTACATGTACACTAGATATGAACCATGAAGCAAACAGATAGCAGATTCTGGGAACCAGGTTGTTCACTGTAGTGGTAAATTACAGATAAGGGGAGGAGGCTGCAATGATCAATGTGGTAATGGATTTGAGTTGGAGACATGTAAGTTCATGGCAAGCTTAACACAGATACAGTAACATACAGAAATGTTTATTAACATGAATATATACAAATATTTCCTTGATGTTAAGTAAAAGTGCCTAAAAGCAGACACCCCAGTAGTGATAAGCATACCTAGAACCCAGAAATTGTTTTCTAATACTATTCTCTTTCCAGTATAAAGAAACTAGAGCACTACAGAGAAATGACTGATTCTAAGATTTGAGTGGAAAATACACAAAATAATTTTGGCACATTTTGAAATGCCAGAAAATAACTGTTAAATAAAAAACACCCAAAGAAAAGCAATCACCCACAAAACAACAAAACAAAAACAACAACAAAAAGAAGCAAAACAAAAATATCAACAATGAACCCATTTATGACAAAGAAAAATAGAAGTCAAGTGAAAGGACGTAATAACCTGGAACAATAAAAGCTGCACAATACAGTAGCATTAAATTATAACATGAAACAAAATATTCACACATATATACTGAAATTAGTGGTGATAATAGACAAATCTGTGCAGAAAACATCCAAGTGACTTTTATATGCTCTGTCCTTAATGAGATGGAAGTAGCACTCATTCATAAATGGGGGGGTGCATCAATCACATAATGCTAGATAAATCCCTACTGAGGGACATTTTACAAAGCACCTAATCCATAATCCTTAAAATTTAAGGGTTTTGAGACAGAAACTATCAAAACCCAGGGAAACACAAGGACCTGATGACTAACTGATATAGTCTAGAATGCTGGGAAAAACATTTGGTACAAACTATGCAAAGTCTAAATAAAATATGGACTTAATACTAATGACTCAATATTCATCAATTCTATTGGAATGTACAATGCTAATGTAAGTTTTTAATAATAGAGGAAATTAGGGCTGATATGCATGGAAACTCTCTGTAATATCTTCACATGTTGTGTAAATCCCAAAAATGTTCTGAAACAAAATGTTGATTGAAAAACAATTGAGCTAATAAGCCTAAATGAACACCATGCTACTGCTAGCAGCTTTAACATTTCACTGTCCATCATTAAGTGAAACATGACAAAGAATTATAAATATGACATGTTCTCATTCATCTGTGGAAACCACTAAGCCACCTGTAGAAGAATGCAATTGAATAGGATCACTAGAGACTGGGAAGAGGAGAGGGAAGGAAGGACAGAAAGAAATTCAGTAAGGGGCACCAAAAACACAGAGCAGAGGAGTCACTCCTGGACATTCTTTAGCATAGTAGAGAAATTATTGGGCAAAACAATCCAGGACACACTTCAAAATGACTAGAAGAGTACAAAATTCCCCAGACATAAAAATAATTAATGGTTGAAGAGATAGAAATATGCTCATTATCCTGCTATAATTAATGCACACTTGTATACATGTATTGAAAGACTATAATGTACACTATGAAGACATTTCACATCAGAACCACCTGGAAATTATGTTCTTTTGGTTAGATGCCCAGGAGTGGTATCATTGAATTATATGGCATTAGTTTTTTGAGGAATCTCCATACTGCTTTCCATAGTGGTTGTACTAATTTGCATTCCCACCAGCAGTGTATAAGGGTTTCTGTTTTGCCACATCCTCACCAGCACTTGTTGTTATTATCCTTGATTATGGCCATTCTAATTGGGATGAGATGAAATCTAAGTGTTGTTTTGACTTGCATCTCTTTTAAAACCAGGGGAGTTGAACACTTCATGTATTTACTGGTCATTTATACCTCTTTCTTTGAAAATTCCATGTTTAACTCATGCCCATTTCTTCATTGGGATATTGAGTCTTTGGGAGTTGAATTTTTTGAGTTCCCTGTAGATTCTGGATAATTAGTCCCTTATCAGATGAGTAGCTGGCAAAGATTTTCTCCCATTCTATGGGCTGTCTCTTGAGTCTAATGACTGTTTCCTTTGCTGTGCAGAAGTTCTGAAGTTTGATGCAGTCCCATCTGCTTATTTTTTCTCTCAGATGCTGAGCCTTCTGAATTGTACTTAGGAAGTAGTTCTCTATACCTATATGCTCTAGTGTATTTCCTACTACTTCCTGGAGTGGTTTCAAAGTTTCAAGCCTTATATTAAGGTCTTTGATCCACTTTGAGTTGATTTTGGTACAGGGTGAAGGACAGGAATCTGCTCTCAATCTTCTACCTGTGGATACTAGTTTTCCCAGCAACATTTGTTGAAGAGGCTGCCTTTTCTCCATTATGTGTTTTGGGCTCCTTTGTCAAAGATCAGTTGGCTGTAGATGTGTGGGTTTATGTCTGGGTCTTCTATTCTAATCCTGTGTTGGGTATTTTTGAGATAGGGTCTTAGGAACTATTTTCTGAGGCCGGCTTCAAAATGTGACCCTCCTGAACTGTGCCTCCTGAACCATGGGGCACCCAGCATCTGTTTTACATTCTTGTCCTTCATTGTTTAGGTGTCTGTTTGTTGTTCAGTGGGATTTTTGCCTTGGTATTATACTTGTGCATGCATTATGCTTAAGTCAATGTAACCCCCTCTGCTGCACTTTCTCACCCTTTTCCCCCATCCTGTGTTGTTTCACAGTTTTTTTTTCAGCATGTTTCCTTGTGCCTTGTTCCTACACAGATGTAATGTATTTCATTACTGTTTGCTATCTTTCTTTCCTTCTTTTCCTCCTCCCTTGGTCTCCTCTACCAGTCCCACTTTTGGATACATGCCCTGTGTAAATATATTTCTATGCCTATATAATATTGCTTGTAGTTGCAATGAGCCTATATTCCACATACAAGCGAAAATATGTGGGCTTTGGTTTTCTGAACCTGGCAAACCTCACTTAAGATGATGTTCTCCAGTTCCATCCATTTACCTGCAAATGACAAAATTTCATTCTTCTTTGTGGCTGAGTAAAATTCCATTGTGTATAGATACCACATTTTCTTAATCCATTCATCAGTAGTGGGGCATCTTGGTTGTTTCCATAGCTTGGCTATTGTGAATAATGCTGCAGTAAACATAGGAGTACAGGTGTCTTTATTGTAACCTGACTTACATTCCTCCTGAAGGATCTTCAGAGAAACCACAGAATCTAAGAGCTGATAAGCACAAATGATAAGTTTTTAACATGTTATTACATCCAAAACCACATAGACAATAAGACTATATTTTATAAATTTCTTTTCTAACAAACATCTAGCAAAGTATTTGCTCCTTATTACCTATCAAGCTATTATTAGTTTTCCATAGCATACATCAGTGTTTTATGGAACTTATTCAGTCAATTGACAAACAAAAGCAGTTTAGAGCATGCAAAGTCAAGTTGCCTAAGCCTGAAATCTTTACTTCTAAACTCAATAGTTTCAACTCTGTGTAAATTATATTAACAAATGTTATGAATCAGTTTACTTGACAGTTTCAACTCTGGGTAGTTTATATTAACAAATATCAATCATTTTCCTCACCTGTACTCCATGACAGAACCTACCTCTGAGAGTATCTGAAAGGGTTAAGTTCATATTCACTTAAATCTTTGAACATTGTCTAGCCTGTTGACTGCTGGGTGTCAGACATTTGTAAGAGCCAACCACAATGCTAGGTACTGTACTAGAAAATGGAAGCACAACGCTGAACAAAGCATAAACAGTCAAGGTTAAATGCAGTCTGCAAGGGGTACAGACAGTAACTACTAATAACACAGATAAAAAACAAACCTTAATGTACTCATCTAATGACTTCACTGGAGGGGAAATTGTTAAGTTTCCCTTTTCCATGCTTAATCACTAGTACTACTCTAAATAACAAAAGTTTCACAGTCTAATAACTCAAACAACATATCTGCTTATGGAAAAAGAATGACAAATTAAGTAATTTAATACACAATCTTTAAGCAACATAAAATGTTGCTAGTCTCAGTTTATTCTATTTGACATTAAAGGTGGACCACTAAATTGGAAAACTCAGAAAATACATTAATGTGAATTTAATGAAAATGTGGTCTTTAGAAAACTATTCATGAAGGAATTCTTTACATTTAAGAACTCTATGAAAACCTAGTATCAAGCAATAACTACAGAGAAAACAATTTTGTACACCTGGTATTTTAGGGATAATGTCATATGCCTAAAGCCACAAGCATCTACAATTGAAAAAAGGCAAGCCATGCAACATCAGATGAATTTAAGTTGTAAAAACAGTAGGGAAGCAGTCAGGGATAAAACCCAGCCCACATCCTATCAAACTAAAGAGAAAGATCTATCAATAAAACCTAAAAACAAGCTGGATAGAACTGTTTGCATTTCGGAATGAGGCCATGAAATCCTGACACTGAGCAGAAGAACAAAGTCAGTACCAGAGAAAATGCCAAATCAAAATAATTTACAATGAGACAACATAAAACAACTCTTTACTGTTCCAATAGATAAAAAGTACAGGGCTGTTAAAAACAAATGAAGTTACCAAGTACATACCCAAATGCCCCCAAATGGACCAGATCTCACACACCAGTTTTGAAAGGTTTACTTGATGAGGATGGATACAGGACATACATTTTCAGGCTTAGGAATGACTGATTCTTTTAAATCATGGGTTTGGGGGAATAATAACTCAAAGGCTTCTTAGAACATTTGCAAGAATGCTTTAAGGTTCTCTTCAATTTGATGGTTGCAGAATTGTCTAAAGAAAATTAAAAAAATTGAAATCCCTAGCATAAAATATAAAAGTTACATTATCAACCTGTAAGTAAACATTTGATTTTAATTCATATTTTTATTATTTATATTATTGGCTTAAATTTTACAATAAAATAGGATAGGTCTTAAGACCTACTTTTCAAGCATTCTACTAAAAAGAGATGGTTAAAATTAAATGCTCTACCTGGGTGTGGTGGTGCAAACCTGTAATCCCAGTACTCTGGAGGCAGAGGCAGGAGGATCAAGAGTATGAGGTCAGCTTGGGCTAGGAGACCCTGTCTCAAAAAGAATAAAAATAAAACAAAATGAACATTATACTTCAGTAAACACTATTGTACTAAGGTTAATCTCTGAATTTTGTAAATGTCCTATGGTTATGTGAGATTTTAACATAGGGGAAATACTAATAGAGAATATAAAAAACTCTTGCACCTAGTTTTTTGTTTTACAATTTTTCTATAAATATAAAAGTATCTCAAAATTAGAGATTAAAAAAGGAAGTTTAACATCTCAGAACATTACTTCCTTTATACTAGCAAATGTGCTAGGCACGAAAAACAACATCCTAAATTTCCCGTGTTAAGGTTAGTTACCAAGTATATAATATACCTATGCTTGATGGGTTTGCTATACTAATTACTGAGAATGCTAAGAAAAAAAAGCCACTTTTAGGAAAATGCTCTGTGACGCTAACAGGCAGCTTTTATTAATATTTTGGACACACTAATAGAGTAAAACATATTCTATCTAACAATAACTGTATCCCTTTATATAGAAGTCTAAGATAACTAACATTTGAGTTATTATGTGGGCCACACATATATGCAGATTCTTAGGAATAAGACAATAATTGGTCGCTAATAAAACTGTATTACATAACAATACCAATATAATCAATGGCTTGTATTTAAGTATAAAGTTAGAAAACTGTAAAGTTAGAAAGGCAAGTTAGAACTTAGTTAGACTGTAGTCCTGGTTATTTCTATGAATTTTGCAAAATAGCCAAGAAATAACAGCAGCTACCTAGAGCACTGATAAATTCATCCCGGGCCAATCCATTAAGAAATGAAAACTGATCCCCTTTGGACATTGCTAAATTTCAAGCTCCTGTAAGAAAGGCAAATGGAAAAGGCGGCCATAGACTGTAAATTAAGGTGCTTTCAGCCTTTTGGGTCTGAGGTCCATTCACCACATTTAGGCATCTAGATAAACAGAAACAGAAGCAAGTAGAAATCAAGGGATGAGTACTCTAGAAGATCACAGCTACAGCATGATTTATGTGCATAGTAAACTCTTTGGGCAGTACCAATTATGGGAAATCTAACAGGCAATTTGGAAAGTTTACAGTGATGGTGATTTTTTATCCCTACAAATGGTAAATGAGCTGCAAACCTATATATATCCATGCTTTGTCTGGAAGACACGGGCCCCACAGCTGATGTAGGTGAAGGCTCTACAGATGAATTCACAAAAAGTTATGTTAATAAAAACATGGATGTGGCAGTAGGAAATTTTTGCATTCATATTCACTGAAAGTATAATAAAATTCAGTATGGTTGATTTTCAGTCCAAAATACTAACAGTGTATATCTCCTAAAGATATTCTATTAGCATATAAACCCCAGTTGTTAGATTCTGAACGGAATCACCTCTGCCCCCTAATTCTCTTCTTCCCATCTTATTTGATGGTGCCATATCCATTCAGTTGTCCAAAGCAAAATTCTAGTTTCCAGTTTCACTACCTATGTAGTTTATCATGAAATCCATAAAGTTGACCTGAAAATAGATACATTTAATTTCATAACCTTGCTCGTAAACTAGCAGGTTTTAAGCAATCAGACTTTACTGTTTTCTGCTAACTCACTTCTCACCCTTTAGTGCTTATGCTGTGCTATTTTACTACAATTTTCTAATTATTATCACTCTTCTGTTTAAAGTCTTTTAATCACACATACTTCATCCCTTACACCATAATCAGACCCAGGTGCCTTGTATATTTAATTGTGCCTCTGTGTGAGAAAATACTCATGGCCCTGAAATGAATAGGTATTTCTTAAATAAGACATAGAAAGCAGTGGTACTATTGTCTAAATTCAGGGTTTCATGCTTGCTAGACAGGCACTGCTGAAGATATACATAAAATTCCATTTATAGTCATATAATCAACTGGAAATGTGAACCTGTCACCAAAAGTTATGCACACATGTGTTCACAGAATTGTTATCAGGGAACCCTCATCTCAATCAATAATGTTGGGCATGGTGGAAGCTTAAATAGGAGGATTGAGGCCCTTGCAAAAACACAAGACACTATCCAAAAAACAAGGAAAGCAAAAAGGGATAGGGCATGCCTCAAGTGGTAAAAGTGCCTGCTTAGCAAGCTTGAGGCCCCGAGTTCAAGACCCCAGTATGGCAAAAACAAAACAAAACTTTAAAGGACAACAGAAAGGAAGAATTATCTAACACATTTGAACAATGACATAGCTTACAGCAATAAAAAAGAAAACCATGCCTACATGCAAAAAAGATAAATCTAACAAACAAGTAAAAGAGGACAAACACAAAAAACAGGATGTGTTCCAATTCCATTTACATTAGATTTAAAGGCAGACAAAACTAGTCAATATTGACTGAAAGGTGGGATTATGTTTGGGGTAGGAAAATTACACAAGAGGCTTAATGAGTGCTTTATAATTCTGATGTGTTTACTCTGAAGATCTCTTGCATTTGTACGTTTCAACAAATTTCACTGAAAAAGGTTATAATTTCTCTCATGACCTGCATAATCTAAACTATGGTTTAACTTCCCAACACTGCTAAAGACTGTTAGATTTGCCTACTACTTATCTCTTTCAATTTTACTTTCAGCAAATTCTATAGTATTCTTATTAACTATTTATTGATTACATTACTGTTATCACCTCTGCTAGGCATACCCCTTCCTTTTCATTTTGAGAACTGTCATTCATTCTTCAAAACTCATTTAATAACTTCTCTTTCATCCTCCTCCATCACTCTACTATTTGTACTTTATCACTTATCTACCCTTCTCTCATATACATATAAATATACTCATATTTCCACCCCATAATATATAAAGTGATTTCAAACTGAACAGGAGAAAAACCCTAAAAACCTGTGCCCACATCATCTTCCCTTTCTCAGTTTATGGTACCACCAGTCACTGTTAGGGTGAACAAAAGGAAGCCATATTAGAACTGGATGCCCTCCCTGTTGAAAGTGACTTACTAGAAACTCTCCACCTGGCCCTTAAGAAAAATAAAAATCTACCTCTAGTCATTTACTAAACTCCCCACTTTGCCTAGAAGGAATGACCCACCCTCAAGCCATTATCTCATAAGGGCCATTAAGGATTATTCTGCCCAGTGACCTTGCTGGGGCTCCTCCACCAGCTCCTTCATCTACCCCCAGTCTGTGGGCTCCAACTGTCTGGCTGGGGACCCCGTCTGCTGCAGGATGACTTCTCCACAATTAACTATGCTGGTGTTTGAGCCATCGTCCCACCCATCCATTCTGTGCCTCTTGGAGGAACCAAACTGAGTTTAGTTATGTTATTCTGCTTATGAATAGTATCCTGGAGAAATCCCTGGAGATTCTGGGAAACAAAGCAAAAAAGGGTCCGAAAAATGAAAAGTCATAATGAGGAAAAAAACCCCAGCAAAGGGGTTACCCATGGTATCCACTTGGTCCAGGAAGACCACTGTGCCAAGCTGTCCATTGTTTATTGTTGGAGATTGGCAGTGCTTTTCGAAGTCTCTTAATGATCTTGGACTTGTTGACATTAAAACAGCATTGACATGAAAACCACATTCTTTCCACAAGGTTTTGAATGGTGACTGTGTAATACATACAATGCAGGCTTTGAGAGATAAAGTGAGACATGCAGTTCAGCATGAGAAGGAAAACCAAGGGATCTTGGGGTACAGATATTGGCTACAGGTTTAAGTAGACAAAAGAACTGGGGGCAGGGGACAAAGGTATGTATAGTAAATGTTCCCAAAAAAAGGTGTGCTCTGGTTGGTCATTATCTCAGTTTTTGTTTTGGGAGAGGTTCCAGAGTTGTAATGTGGAGGGTGTTACATCCTTCAGCAAAAGCATTTTAAGTCTAAGTCGAACGTATTTGTTATTTAAGTCTAAAACTAGAAGTACCTTTAAAAAGAAGAATACAGAGTAAGTAAGAGTCAGAATACTCCCAGTTAAATAGACTGTGTAGGGGACAATAACTCCATAAACATAGACTATTAAATGATAAGTTTGGAGCAAGCAAAAATTAACTAGAAGGCCTTAGCCAAAAATATGAGTTTGCCTTCTGTCAGAGATGCATGCAAGGGCTTGGATGTCTAGTAGACATGTGTAAGATCGCTTCTTTAAAACCTCTTTAGAAACAACTTGCATGAGATTTGGCACAGGTGACTCCATCTGGATTGTGACAGCTTTCCCCTCTTGTCTCTGAACTGTCTCAGAACTATTGCCTCTGAAGATTTTGCCAATTAACCATTCTGGTTAATGAAATTTCCCTGTCACCAGGAATAGATTTTCCTGGATGTTTTTCTGATCCCACACTGGAGGGGAAGCATCAGCCAGGTAGGTGGGAATCAGTGCCAATTAAGAGACACTTAGCCAAATTATAAGCAACAAAAGAGGTTTAGGAGAAGTGGACTTACCTGGTATCCACCTTTAGTTCTGTCTGGACTATAGATGATATCCCAACAATTTAAAAATGCTTCAGAATGTCAAGAGAACAGTTAAAAGTTTTGCAAAAAGGCAACAAAAGCAAATATTTAAAAGGCTGACTTGATTGAAAAATAGGTACTTGTTAGAGTCATATTTTGGGTTTGATTGCAAATGCTCCAGAGAAGGACCCAGACTGCAAATGACAAGACTTAGAATAGCCATGGTTAAAATACTGAAAAGTAGTTTAGGAATTGTTAGAATATCTAGTTTTTTTTTCCATGGCAGACAGCATTTTAGGCAACACTAAGTGCTCCTTGTTATTTATTATTAGGAACATATAGACACAGCCATCAAAAGTCTGGCATTGTTAACTGTAGATCTCCTACAAGTTAAGGGGACAATGCCTGTGTTCTCAAATATCCTTATTTTCTAATACACAAGTACATTTCATAAATACAATAACACTCATTTGACCAAGACAAATATAGGCCAGGTTTTAAATAGCAGGATTGCATATATGGAAGGGTTTTTCTAAATTCTACTGATTAAAAACAACACAACTAACAAAAGAGTCATTAACTATTTTATATGCCAGAGGCTTAGATGTAATGCTTCTGGATAATGGTTATTTTACATGTATTAAACTAACACACTCTTAGCTTTGCAAATGTTTGTACAATATTTAGATAAAGTCCAGACACATGAGCACAGACAAGGCCCTCCACTCCCATCTCATGGAGGAGGAGGACAGTAATTGGGTCTGAAGAGGAGGAGGGTAGAGGAGGGCATAGGGAATGGGATCACATGTGTGGAGGTGATGGGAGAGACAGTGGGGACTTGGGATAGGATGGAGGGGCAGAGGGGGTCTTGGTTGGGGGAGGGTGAGCATGTTGGGTGGGCCAGGCAAAGAAGAGACTCCTCTGCTGAGTTAAAATCTGTGATAGACTATTTGAGAGACGAATTGGTTAATGGAGGTGACCATAGCTTTGGAGGGTAAGGCAGACACGGTTTTGGAGGGTTCTCCATTTAGAAGGATGATCTGGAAGGGATTGCAAGACTGATATAGAGAAGGTTTTGAGTGGAGATAAGTGAAAGTCTGTATGTATGGGACCTCAGACCATCTGCCACAGCACTAGAGAAAATTTTCAAGATCATGCTGAATTTGGAAATCATAAGTGCTTTTTCAGGCAAATGGTTAACATTGTCTAATTTATATTAGGGCAAATTGTGTTACAATAGAAAGTTAGCTGTCTGGGTTTAATGGTCTTAGACCCAGAGCCCAAAGGTTTTGGAGGAGATATGCCAATGGACTGACCCTCAGAAGCTTGGATGATTTCGGACCCATTTTTGTGGATTGGAGAACAAATATCTGAAACCGAGATAATTCCATGAGATCTAGGGAAGACAGCTCAAATGCCAGCACAGGGTTTATTGTGGAGAAATTGTCCTGAAGATGGTGTCCACCATTTTTAAAATGGCAGCAAAGGTAAGGAACACAAAATCCTAAGCTCTGTGACTCCAGAAACCTTGAGAAGTTGGAGCTGCACTTGGGTAATTCTGATTGCTCCTAGCCAAAATAATAACCACTATCATGTTAGGTGCAGATAAAATTCAAAGACTTACACTTAAATCAGCTTTAATTGCACCTAACAGCTGCGAAAATCCCATGTGACACTGCCAGCAAGGTGTGTCTGGCCTCTAATCCTGAGAAAATAGTCCCCTGGCCTTTCCTCTTTTTTTTTTTTTTTTTTTCTTCTTCCAATAAGCAGAAGATAGAGTATCAATCAGATCAAACTCTGAGACATCCTGGACTCCTAGACTATGGAAAGCCTCCCTATGCCACAATGCACTGAAAAAAGAAGGCCATTTCTCCCCACCAGCTAGCTTCAAAGTTGTTTGCATGAAACTGCAGAAGAACAGATGAGCATCATGCACCACGCATGACTCCCCTACCCACCCCCTAGGAAAATAATCCAGCACAGTCCCTGGGCAGACTGAACCACCCCACCCCCCCCCACACAGCAAAATGGAAAAACATAAACAGTGAACTGTAATCTAACACCAACAGCTGAGGAGGGGGTGGAACCCTGAACCTGCCCCAGAGAATGGGGGTGGGCAAGGTTCCAAACTCTCAGCACGGAACTCTCAGTGATCTAACACAGCAAAGGCTAAGTGTGGGAGCAGAGTGATAAGCCAAGCTCCCAGAGAAGCTGCTGGCACCCAGAAGAGATTGGGAAAGGCATAAAGGCTGAGAGTGGGACTGGGGTGACAAGCCAACCTCCCAAAGGAGCTGCCAGCACCCAGCAGAGATCGGGAAAAGTGCAAAGGCAGAGAGTGGGGGTGGGGTGACAGGCCAACCTTCAAAGCACAGCAGGTGGTGGATTCTGGAGCTGTTCTGGGACAGAAGGCAGCATTCAAAACTGAATTTTCCCACCTTGTTGAGGGAGAAGCTGACCAAACAGAGCTGCAGCTGAAGGGCAACCCAGCTGCTACCTGGCAAAAACAGCTATGACCACCCTACATGAGCTGGCAGTCTTACCTCACCTCACAATTCCAATTAATCTTGTGGACAGAAGGAACCAAATACTACCCACAAGCTAGTCACCTGGTAAAACACATCAGAGCTTCTGCTTGTATGCCAATACCAGGGTTGGATACCTAAGCAAAAATTCCAGAACTTTTACCAAAAGATTGAACTTTCTGTGGTTCCTAAACCTGGTGTTATTTATTGTGTATCTTTTTCATTTAATTTTAATTTTTATTATTCCTGTATTATTAACATCACCATCACTATTATCTTATCCCTATTCTTATCCTCTTCACTTTTTCTCCTTCTCCTGTGCTACAATCCATTGTTCTCCCTCCCAACTACTTTTTTGGGCCCTTCTCATCCACTCTTTCCACCATCTTAACCTCTTCCTTCTCTCCTTCCCCCAACCTGTCACCCCACTACTCCTCTCTCCACACTCACATTCACTGAGTAGCCTACTATACCAACTGTACACAAACCCAGTCCCCTGCAATCCCTGACACAAGCTCCCTCCAGTACAACAGAAATACACCCAAACACACACAGGGACCAAAAAACCCAGCAGCTCCCATACTTTTTTCCCCCACCCACCACACCTTTTCCCATCCCCTCCCCTTTTTAGTACCATGTTTACCAATCCCCAAAAATCTACAACTAATCTAATAATCATCACCTGCCCCAACTCCCACTGTTTATAGATATTATCATCAATGGATTTTCTATATAATATGTAAACAACTGGTGTGGCATTGAAACTGTGAATTTGTAATTGCTATATTACAACTTCAGGCCAGGGACAGAAAGAGCACATCAACCTAGCTAACAACAAAGCCAGTAACAACACAAATATTAAATCAGAGAAAGAAATCAATCAAAACCACCTAGCCTATCAAAAACAGTTGCACAGCAATGGGAAGAAGAAGAAAAGATGGAAACCACTCTGCTCAAAAAAACAACTCAATACAGGATTCAGTGGGAAATGAAGAAAATGGATACCCTGTTCCTGACCTCAACAAAACAATGATAAATGTCACTAAGGAGCCCAGTGACACCTACATAAAAACCCACAAGGAAGAAATTTTGGAAGATATCATCAAGAAATTCATGGAGAAGAAACTAGACATGGTTAACCAGAATGTACAAGGTACATTCAAGAAATTTCAAGACACCAAAAATAAAGACCATGAAAAGACACAATAACAAATTAAGGAAATCAGAGAGGACTTCAACAAACACCAAAGTGAAACAAAGGACACTATAAAAAGGGAGATATATAAATTAAAGATGACAACACAAAACATAAAAGAGAAATTGAACAAAGATATGGAAAACCTTAGAAAAAAGAATCAAACAGAAATCCTGTAAATAAAAAGTTCCTTCAGTCAAACAAAAAACACAGTGGAAGGCCACTCTAGCAGACTAGAACAAGTGGAAGACAGAATCTCAGAGCTTGAAGATTAAATAGAAATTAAAGAAAAAACAGAAGAAATCTTAGTCAAATAACTCAAGAACTGTGAAAGGAAAATGCAAGAACTCAGTGACTCCATCAAGAGACCAAACCTGAGAATAATGGGCATTGCAGAAGTGGTGCAAGCCGAAGGGATATGTAATGTATTCAATAATATAATAACAGAAAATTTCTGAAATCTCAAGAAAGTTTTGCCCATTCAGGTACAAGAAGGCTCCAGGACAATATAGGCCATTTACAATAGCCTCAACAAAAAAAAACCAAATACCTAGGAGTAATCTTAACAAAGGTTGTGAATGACCTCTACAAGGAGAACTACAAGCCTCTGAAGAAAGAGATTGAGGAAAACTACAGAAGATGGAAAGATCTCCCATGCTCATGGATTGGTAGAATCAACATAGTAAAAATGGCTATACTTCCAAAAGCAATCTACATGTTCAATGCAATTCCCATCAAAATCCCAATGACATTCATCACAGAGATTGAAAAGTCTATCCTAACGTTCATTTGAAAACCGAAGAGACTGCAACTAGCCAAGGCAATACTCAGCAAAAAGAGCAATGCTGGAGGTATGACAATACCCAACTTTAAACTATATTACAGAGCCATAGCAATAAAAACAGCATGGTACTTGCACAAAAACAGATATGAAGACCAGTGGAACAGAATAAGCGACCCAGATATGAATCCACACAGCTAAACCCACCTATTTTTGACAAAGGTGCCAAAAACATATAATGGAGAATAGACAGCCTCTTCAACAAATTTTGCTGGGAAAAGTGGTTATCTGCCTGCAGAATACTGAAACTAGATCCATGTGTATCACCCTGTAGTATTATCAACTGAAAGTGGATTAAGGACCTTACTATCAGACCCAAAACCTTGCAGTCAGTACACAAAAGAGCAGGGAATACCCTGGAAACAATAAGAATAGGCAAGGACTTCCTCAGTAGAACTGCAGCAGCTCAGCAACTAAGAGAAAGGATGGACAAATGGAACTACATGAAATTAAAAAGCTACTGCACAACAAAAGAAATGTCTCTAAACTGAGGATACCACCCACAGAGTGGGAGAAAATATTCTCTGGCTGTATATCAGACAAAGGACTGATAACCAGAATATACAGGGAGCTCAAAAATCTAAACTCCACCAAAATCAGTGAACCAATAAGGAAGTGGGCAACTGAGCTAAACAGAAATTTTTCAAAAGAAGAAATCCAAATGGCCAAAAAACGCATGAAAAAATGCTCATCATCCCTGGACATTAAAGAAATGCAAATCAAAACCACACTAAGATTCCACCTCACCCCTGTTAGAATAGCCATCATCAAAAACACCACCACCAACAGATGTTTGCAAGGATGTGGGGAAAAATGAACACTCGTACACTTCTGGTGGGAATGCAAGCTGGTGCAACCACTTTGGAAAACAATATGGAGGCTTTTTAAAAACTAAACATAGATCTGTCATATGATCATCAACCCACTCCTGGGGATATCCCAAAGGAATGCAACACAGGTTATTCCAGAGGCACCTGCACATCCATGTTTATTGCAGTGCTATTCACAATAGCCAAGTTATGGAAACAGCCAAGATGCCCCACTACAGACAAACGAATTAAGAAAATGTGGTATTTATACACAAGGGAGTTTTACTCAGCCACACAGAAGAATGAAATTTTGTCTTTTGCAAGTAAACACATTGAACTGGAGAACATCATCTTAAGCAAAGTTAGCCAGGCTCAGAAGGCCAAAAATCATGTTCTCCCTCTTATAAGGACTTTAGACTTAAAACAACTGCAGTAATATGATTGGACATGGGTCACACACTAAGGGGAGAATGGGTACAGGAGGAATAGGGAAAGGGAAGGAAACCTAAAACTTGAAAATGTTTGATGTGCTCACTGTAGAGGAGTTAATGAAGTAATCTTAAACTTCCAGACATCAATATGGGAAGGTGACTGGGAAGTAGTGAAGAGGTCAGGTAGAGACAAATTAATTCAGGTTGTAATACACTTGTGCATGGAAGCAATGCTAGGAATCCCTCTGTATAGCTATTCTTAACTCAACTAGCAAAAATGCTATGTCTTTCTTATTATCACTTACTGTCTTCTCTTCAACAAAATTGGAAAAGAAGGCAGAACTGGTTTTGCCTGGATGTGAGGAGAGTTGGGGGGAATAGGAGGGGGTGGGGGGACAGGGGGAAGAGATGGCCCAAACAATATATGCACATATGAATATATGAATAAACAATAAAACATTTAAAAACAAATGAAAAAAGGTACAGTATGAAAATAAACAATAAATGCTCGTCCAAAAAAAGAGAAAATTCCCCCCAAAAGAGAAAAGAAACATCCCTATAGAAGTGTCCTAAGTCTGTAAAGAGGCTAAAAAGATGTAAGCAGGAATCAGATCTCAAAAGGCCCTTTTGAATGTTATTTTCCTTACTCAGAACTAAGCAAACTAACATAAACTGTTACTTACTGCACAACTTTATTTACAGCTGATTGTATATCAGTTAAATGTCAAGAGTCAAACTACCCTCTGGAAGGCTTAATTAGAAAATTCAACAACCAGGCTCAGGTGCCTCACACCTGTAATCCTAGCAGCTCAGGGGGCAGAGATCAGGAGGATTGTGGTTCTAAGCCAACTTGGGCAAATAGTTCATGAAATCCTATCTCTAAAAAAGCCCATCACAGAATAATGGGCTCAAGTGGTAAAAGTGCCTGCCTCATAAGCATGAGGCCTTGAGTTCAAAACCCCAGTGCTTCCAAGAAAAAAAGAAAATGCGAAGGTGGTAATATGTAAGAATGGAGGACTATTTATGTTCCTGAGAACAAAATAGAAGTCTTTGAGCCTAGGAGTGTGCATGTTAGCTCTTGGGTGTCTAGGTATTCCTGTTTTTAGTGCTGTTTAAAATCCCTTTATTCTCTCACGGCAGCGGGTGGCTCCCCTGGTCCGTGTGGCTTAACTTCACAAAGTTCATGAGCACACTTCATCACACTGCTCTCCCTTGGACACCACTAGGATTCCCTCGTCACTGCCGGGTTTTGTGAGAGCTTGAGGAACATGAACAAGTTGAGCTACTGCTGTTAACGTTTTGCAGGCAGCCCTAGTAAGTAAAACGTGTATTTTGCATATGGTTCAAACTTAAAATTTTTTTCAGAATAATCTTTAATTCTTAAAAAATACATAGGTATACAAAGCTGGGTTAGCTCAGTGTGAGAGTTTTTACCTAGCATACACGAGGTCCCAGGTTAGATACCACAGGGTCTCTCTGTGTATCCAAGGTGGCCTGGAACTCTCCATCCTCCTGCCCTAGCCTCCCAAATGCTGGTATTACAGGTGTGCACCACCACGCCAGCAAAAAAAGAAGAAAAGAAAATCATAATTTTACATTTAAGCCTGTGGGTGGTCTGTTACTTTTTAATAAAACAATTAGTGTACACCAATTTTGAAAGTTTCAAATTTTTTTAAAGACACATTTCTGAAAAAAGAATAAAAGCACCTTCACAGGTCAACTCGGTCAATATGTAGTACTAATTTCTTTAGATATATTAAAAGGCAGAATACGTCAAGCCACTTGGATGTCTCATCATCCAAGACAATAAGTCATAAGGACCTATTATTAAGTCAAATAGCTTTATTTGATACACTGCAGTGAATTCTGAAGGCCCATTTTATCCTTGCATAAGCAGAAGCTTGTTTCTTTAATTTCAGAGGCCGGACTTTATATACTGCTGCCACCTTGTGGAGATGTTCTCCTATTACAGGCTATTGCAAAAGCATTGAGAATGTGTGATCTCAGTAGAAGTCATTTTCTGCTTTCCCAGTTTCTGAAATATGATACAACTTTAAACAACCTTTTGTCCTTAAGAACAGCTATAGATACTCTCCTCAAGGGCCCTTTTTGGGTAACATTTTAATAGATTTAGTTTCTTAAATAATTTATTTGCTATAATTATAATTAAAACTACAGGGCTGGGGTATAGCTGTGGTAGAAGGGTTGCCTAGCATGCATGAGGCCCTGGGTTTCATCCCCACACCACAAACAAAACAAACAAAACAATACAAACCAAGCAGGGTAAAATATGAAAATTTCATTTAAAATTTATATAAAAATTCAAAATGTTAAGCACATTCACATTAATCTTGAAGAGCACATTTGAAAATCTTGTGCTCTACTTTCAGTAATGCAAAGAGCACCAATAGTCCATGACATGAACTGTTTAAAGAGATGAAAAGAGAAAATACATTCCATATTTCTAATTTACTGCATATAAGAAGCAGGGAATTTGGTAACTCTGTCCACGTCACATTCAACACATTCAAATATTTATGGAAAACTTAGAAATATAAGTGACATTAGTTAGTTGCTTTTGGTGTCACTATAAAAAATGACGAAAGAAAAGGATGAGCTTCGAGATTTGACTTCTTGGCTGCAGCTCTGCATAAATGACGTCTTCTCTCTGGTAGACATGGGGCTGATGTGGTGCTGCTGTGGGTGCTGCTAAAGTGAGGGGCATTGATAGGTAAATATCAGGATCCTGTAATTTGGGATGGAGTCATGTGGGATGACTCCCCATACTTACATAAAAAGATTTCCTGTAAAATAGTATGTTCTTGTTATGCTGGAAATGGCCTCATGGATTCTTGTGTTTACTTCTTCTCTGGATTGGATGTTTTTCTTTTTTGATTGATTTGATCTAGTGTTGTTTTGTTCATCACACAAAATCAATGCTAATGCAGCCAGTAAGAGGCCACATCAAGTGATTGACCTGAAATCAAAATTAAAAGTGATTGAGGCATATGAAATATTGACAGAAAGCCAATGATGGTCATTACTTGTCTCACACACATCCCATTCCACCACAGCTACAATCTAGAGCTATAAGAACAAAATGTTGGAAGCTGTTAAAGGAACTGCTTCACTGAAGGCATTGGCACTACAGAAATTTAAGAAAGGCCAATATCAGGTACTGAGAAACTTCTAATGGCCTGAATTGAAGACTAGATACAGAAATTTATCCCTCTATGCTTCAAGATGATCACAGCCAAAGCAAAAAGATTCTTTGTGATGCTTTCTTTTTAAAAAGTGGAACCTGACTATGATGTTGAATTTACTGCTAGCTCTGGATGGTTCAGATGAGTCAGGAATCACTATTAAGAATGTGCAAGTGAGTAATGAGTCTGTGAGTGTTGATGTAATTGTGGCTGAAGAATTTTTAGAAAATTTTGATAAGCTGATAGTGGAGAAAATCCACTCTGTCAGAACAAATCTTTATCTTGATGAAACCTCCCTGTTCTGGAAACTGGTGGTTGAAAGGGCTTTTACTGTGAGGGCTCAAGTGAATGTCGGGCTACAAATTGAAACCTTTGTGATCTGGCATAGTGGGAACCCTGGAACCTTCTCACAATCAATAAAGACACACAGCCATTATCAGGACAATGAAAAGTCATGAATGGCCCAGCTCCTTTTCCAAGATGCCCTCCTGAATTGCTATGCCACTGAAATGAAGAACTCTTGGAAAATAACATAACTTTCAAGAAAGACATTGTTAACTGTTGATAACGTCTGCACAAAAAATCCTCTTATGTCATCCTAACATCAATGTGGTGCTTCTTCAAACAGCACCTCTTTGACTCAACCAACGGACCAAGGAGTTATAGCAACTTTAAAGGCTAGGGACCCAGCTGGGAAGGACTCTGCCGAGGATATTGCTGCACTGAGGAACATGAGAAAGCACAGATGCAATTCTGGAGAGATGGCATGCAAGACTACATTAACATCCTTGCTTGTGCTTGGGGTGGGATCTTGAGGGGTGGGTGAATAGCATCTGAAAGAACAAGACGTTCAACAGTTTCGTCCATGACTTCAAAGGTTTTGTTAAGGATCAGAGTTGACAAAAATCTACAAGACCGTGATTGAGATGGCAAAAAAGTTTACTCTGTAGGTGAATGAGGATGACATTGAAGAACTCCTGGTCAACTTGCTGTGACCCCAGCAAAAAGGATCGCAGTTTGAAGCCAGCCCAGGCAAATAGTTCACAAGACCCTATCTCAAAAATATTCAACACAAAAAAGGGTCAGGGTGGCTCAAGTAGTAGAACACATGCCTAGCAAACATGAGGTCCTGAGTTCAAACCATCATGTTAAGTGATCAGAAACTCAAAAGGTGCATGTTTTCTTGCATGTATCTTTCATACATGGAAGATAGAATCCAAAGATAAACATACACAAAAAGAAGCATAATCATATACAAACTCAGATGTAGAACATGTTTGTAACCGAGGAACTACTGTATGGAACGTGGGGAAAAAGGGAAAGGATAAAAGAACAATAGAGCGTCAGTAATATTGCGTAACAGAAGATGTGAGGATAGAGGATATAAGGATTGAAAGCTGTTGAAAAGGGGCGGATGGAAGGTAAAGGGGTAAGGGAGAGTATTCAAAGGGATTGAACAGACTAAAGTAAAGCACACTCACAGAGGGCATACATCGAGACACCCCTTTGAACATCAACTTAAATATTAATAACAAAAACCAGGACTGTAAAATAAGTAGTGTGTGGGGAGGCTATTAATGGAAGGGGGAGGGTGAAGGAAGGAGATTAAGGTGATGGTATATGATTGATGGACCTCATGTACCTATATGAAACAGAACTAAAAAAACTCTTACAATTGCTTTAAGTGAGGTGGGGAGGAGGCTGAGGGGGAGAGATGATGGGGCAATGTAAATAATGTACAATATAAGTCTAATCAGAATTGTCACTAGGAATCCCTCCCGCCCCATATAATGAATATATCCTAATAAGAAATAAAAACTGTGATCTTCCTGATCTCTGCCTCAGAAGGGCTAGGATTACAGGCATGAATCACCAGAATCAGCCTGACTACTGCCTAGCACCAGTGTCTCATGCCTGTAATCCTACCTACTCACGAGGCTGAGATCAGGAGGATCATGGTTCAAAGCCTGCCCAGGCAAATAGTTTGTGAGACCCTATCTCAAAAAAAAAATCACAAAAAAGTGCTGATGAAGTGACTCAAGGTATAGGCCCTGAGTTCAAGCCCTTGTACCACAAAAAAGATAAAATTTAAAACTAGATAAGAGCTTATAGAATCAGTATATAAAGAAAAAATTTATATATATCTATAGAATCTATTTGCATTTTAGGTGTTAATACAAGAGGAAAAAGTTAAAAAATTAAAATATAAATATTATGGTAAGTTAAGGTCAATTTTTTAAAGGAAGAGAAAGATTTTTGATAAACTTAGTGTAGTCTAAGTGTAGAGTGCTTAAAAAGTGTTCACAATAACCATTGCTGTCCTTGGCCTTCGCATGTAGTCACCACTCAGGCACTGACTCACCCAGAACAACTCCTGGTCACCCAAGCTCCATTCAGGGTAGGTGTCCTACAGAAGTAGTCCTTTGCCTCATTGTATGCACTACTTTACTCTACCTTTGCCATGTCTAGATACACAACAATTATTGCCTTACAGTTCCTATTCAGTCCAATAGTGAGTGGAACAATAGGCTGTATCACACGGGCTAGGCCATCTTGGTTTGTATAAGCACACTCTCTGATGTTTGTACAATGATGAAAATGCCTAATAATGCAATCCTCAAATGTATCCCAATAAGTGACAAATAACTCTACTTGAGTTTTCTTCCTTTCTTCCTCCCTTCCTTCCATTTAATGTTGCAGCTTGGAGAGTTTAGAAAACTGCTAACAGTTCAGGTGATTGACTGAAAATATGGATCAAAAAGATGGCCCGCCATATTTTGACAATTAGTTTAACACAGAGGAAGGGATTCAAAGGCTTAGGGAGACTGGAATGCTAGAGTGGTTTTGTCACTTGAAACTTATTTACCCACACTGGGAAGGTCCACAAAATACACCTTTTACTAGTACCTTGAGAAAGAGATCTTTAGGGGAGCCCCAGCATCTCTGAGCTCTGTGATTACAATTTACTATTAAAGACTTTACTGGGAAGCTACAATAAATGGAACCCACTCAACTGGGAAACTTAGATGCAATGGGAACAATTCAATCCTGGGTATGATGGGGTCCAAGTATAGGCACTCAACTTCAAGGACATGGTGGAGATAGCCACCATAATGGACAGCAGAGGTGAAGCAACCATCAGGACAGTCTGACCCATGTAAATTTGTGATGTTCTATAGTTAATCATGATGTTCATAGTAGTAAGCGTTCTGCTCACAGAGCTGGTGGGGTGGCTCAAAGGATAGAGCGCCAGTCTAGCAAACATGAGGCCCTGAGTTCACACCTCAGTCTCCTCCTACCAAATAAAAACGAAAGAAAAGTTTTCTACTAACTTCTTGCCTGGTCTGTATAAGCAGAAAACTTTCAGGACAAGTGAACAAAAAAATCTAACACAAATCCTAAAAACAGAATCGTGGCCCTACAATAAATTTCCAGACATGAGCCAGTTCACAGACCCACAACCCCTTTCATGAAAGGATGAGTCCCCTTAGAGATGACTGGGGTACATTACTAAAATTTTATACTGTTAATATTTCTGCCATCCTTTCCCCAAAGAGATTCTGTGCCTTGGGGAAAAGAGAGTAAGATGAAGAGGTGGAAGTTTGTTAGTGAGGCAGCCCGCACAACTTTCTACAGAGCTTGATTTCTTTGTGTGCCTCAGTTTTCTGTTTGTGTCGTTTACGAAATTATACCTGTGCTTTTCTATACAGAGGAGTGCTGCTGACTCATTCAATAATTACTGAACCTCATTCAAACTTTGCTTAGACCTTTGTCTTTGCAGGGTAGAATAAATTCTCTAGGTTTTCTTCCTTCAGAAAAATGGACTCTGACATTTTACAAGCCTTCCAGGAAGAACTGACCTGTTTCACCTTCATGAACTCCTTTATAGCCCCAGTCACACAGGCTGTGGGCACAGCTTCTGTGGGCCTATTCTCTGCCTTTTGGGGGAAGAAGCCCATATTCCTGTCCATTACCCTGTATGCAGAAACCCATCCCAACTGAGAGACCTCAAAACTAGTACTTCTCTGAAGAACCTGGAGTCCATCTGCAGAAAAGTCAGCATCAGGCAATTTCTGAGTTCTGAGGAACCTATGTGTGTGAAGCACAAGGAGACAAAGCAGATCTGTGAGCAGGATGAAAACCTGCTGTCTGCCTTGCTCCCAGTCAAAGGAACAAGAGACTCACAATCACCGTCCCATTGAAGAGACTACAGAGGAGCTCAGGTAAGCGATGTCTCTGAAGCTATGATGGCTATAGGGGGGACGGGTTAGGAGACCATGGGGAGGTGAGAACAAATGAAGATTATTCCATTTGTTGAGTGTCAGGCTCTGTTTTAGGCAGCATCAATAATAGGTAGATAGATAGATAAATAGATGAATGGATAGATGGATGGATAGAAATAAAATGCTTAAGTATAGCTGCCTCCATGGAGCTTGCTCCCAATGGAGGGTGATGGACTTACTTTGATCATACCACAAAAACTCAAGACACTGTAAGTCTACCCAAATTCTAAGTGCAAAGACAGTTTTGCATTGAAAACATGTTTAACAATACTGCACAAATAAGCAGGAAAACAGTTCATTAAACAACAGGGGCTTGCATTAGACTCAGAAAACCAGACCATCTTAACAAAAATCCTAGATCCTAAAGTGGTATGTTTCTTTGAAAATTAGCTTCATTACATCACATTTTCACTTCTCTGTTTCTCTAGGCAAATCAAGATAATTTGCCCACCCTAGACGATGATGAATTCTAAGATCTGAAACTATACAACCACAGCATGGTTTTCAGGTGTCTAAAAGTAACCAGACCGAAGTGGGAGGGGCCTCCCTTCTGTTTATAATCTGTGACTTCTGGGACTTATTTTCATGTGGTTGGGCGTTTTTTTCTTCTGAAGATTTGCTGGTAGCCCTTGAATCTGGTATTGTCCAGCTGGAGCTGTCCCACTAATCTTTGCCTATGTTTTTCCTGTTAGTGTCTAACAGGAAACTCTACCTGCTAGGTAGAGTCTCTCATCTCATATAAATTAAAAAACAGATTTGACTGGAATAGTCTCTTTTTTCCACAGTGGAGATCTCCTTCAACAATGAAGCAAACAGTCTCAATATCATGCTGTTTGATGATGTGAAGAATTTGATGTTTGGACATAGCTGTAATGTTGCATCTCTGAATTCGTACAATGCAGCTCTTTTACTGGTGGGCAGACCAGAGCTCCACCTCTGGGAAGCATTATCAGGATCTGGATGTGGATGACTTTTGGGACTGGGCTCCAGGAGTTTGTATGAACGCCTAAATAAAGAACAGCAGGCCACTGATTGAATCTGTGGATTCACTTCTTCTCTTATACATGAAAGGGAATGATCATTACAATCTATTGACCCCCTCCCTATTGCTTCCTCATAGTAGAGAAACCCATGGGCAGGTGGGTGTGTTTCTTGATTTTGAGAGTGGAAACCTGAGATTTTTAAAATTTTTGCCAAGAGTTCCCTTGTATGTGGGTACCCCACTGGCTCCTGAGATTTCTCTCTTGGGTCTTTCTTTTCCACTGTCCTCACACTAATAACCCTATATGTCTTGTGCCTGGAAATTCCATCTCTGAGAGAGCCCTTCTCAACAGAAGCAAATTAATAGTATTCTACTATCTTTTAAATTAATGAGGTTAAGTAACCTCCTTTGTTATTAAATATGAAGATAGAGTGAAATGCAAAATTTTGATCTATTTTTATTAAATTAAAGCATTTCTTGGGACCCACTGTTTAAACTATTTTCTGGAATATCAGTGCTAGGCAGGATGTACTCTATGGTTTTTTACCTGCTTTGTGAGCTAACTGGAGCTCTGAATATATATATATATATATATACACAGATATGTGTTCCATTTTTATTGTCTAATGAAGGAATGTAGTTTACACATCATGGACAGACCTGATTTTCTACAATGCACATGTCAGTCTGAAATCTTTCCTCTCCTGATTGTCTCGTACATTCTGCCCTAAAATTCACCTAGGGGAAATATCTATTTCACAGGGAAACTTCCACTGACTCTTATCATCAGACTAGAACTTTTGTTTTTCATAGAATAATTTTTTCATTATCATGATCAGACTATGACATTTAGCAATCGACTGCATGGGTTAAAAAATGATATTAAAATCCTTTTTTGAAGTGATTCACTTAACTAAAATAACTTGCTATACAATTAATCACAAACACAGTTCTTTTTTGTATTTATGTATTTGTTTGTTTATATTTGGTGATACTGGGTCTGAACTCAGGGCCTCATGCTTGCTAGGCAGGTGCTCTACCACTTTAGCCACTCTACCAGCCCCTATTTTTTATTTTATCATTGTTGTACTGGGGTACATTGTGACATGTACAAGAGTTCTTACAATGTATCATAGTTGAATGCACCTTCTCCATCATTTTCCTTTATCTTCTTTCTCCCTATTCCTGGAAGTTTCAGCAGGTCTCATTTTTCCATTTACATACATATGTACGTAACATTTCCACCACATTCCCCCTCCTGCATCCCTTCATTATATCATCCCCACCCCACTGGTACCGACGCCCCACAAATACAGTTCTGGAGTTGGTTTTGCCCATACACAAGTCACCTGTCTCCTTTGAGGCAGCTACCCCTGAGCTTGGTTAAGTTCACAGAGCTGCTGACACCTGTAGCTTCCCTGTCACTTCTCTGGCTCTTTTCTTCTGCTAAGCTTTATTTCCTAGCAGTAATTAAAACATCATGCCACTGCTTCAGCGACAGCTTCTGCTAGAAATGCCATAGCCATCTTGAGGAAGTATTGGCCTTAACCACCACAGGGGCCTTGTGCCACCAAAATTCCCTCCTTTCATGGTCTAACATTTGCAGATTAATAGCTGCCATTGCCAAAGTCATTGTAGCTTCCACCACCTCGATTTTCTCCAACCATTGTCAACTGTGCTGTAGGCATCCCCACTGCCACCATATCTACCACCACATGGCTGTCACCAGAGCCACCATGACCACTAAAGTCTCTTCCACAACTAACTAAAGTTGTCATTGCCACCAGAATCTCCCCATGACTACCACCAAAGTTTCTAGAACCACTTTAGCCTCTGGTTAGATGAGCACTAGCCAACTCCAGCTTTGATAGGGCTTTTGTCACTTCACAGTTGTGATCATGTGTATTAGGATATTTCTGAATGACAATCATTTTTTCTTTTCCTCTCTCTCTCCCTCTTTCTCCCTCTTTCTCTCTTTGCAGTAGTGGGGAATGAATCCAGCATCTTGCATGTGCCAGGCTGTGCCAGACAAGGACTCTATCACTGAGCTGTATCCTCAGCCCCTGAAAAACAATCTTATTTATGAAGCCGTGGTCACCAAACAATCTTATTTATGAAGCAAAACCTTTCTGCCAACAACTCAGACAGTACTAATTTCAATCACTTCAGTTTTCTCACACTATTCAAAATAACCTGTCAGGTGACATATTTTAGTGCCTTTAATGCCATCAATGAAGAACTGTTTCACAGTTCAGTGGGCACCTGGTCTTTGAGAATCTTCTCTTAAGACAGTCTGCTTTCCATAATTCTTCCATGGCTTCTGCATGCGGACTAGTATCCATAGCAGTATCCACCTTCCTCACAGTGGTATAAATGACAAACAGAAGTTCCTGGAGTGCTTGCATTTGAACCTCTCATTACCATGTAGCTAGTAAGTGTGCCCCATTGCTCCAAATGGCTCCTCAGATTATCATTTGTTGTTTTAAATCTCAACCCTGCAAGGAAGTGCCTCTACAGTTGTTAGGGCTCTTTAGGACACTCTGACTTAGACATGACAGCAGTGGGAGGAGAGTTTAATGATGCTTCTTTGTGGCATCCACAGGCACAAAGGAAAAAGGTAAGGAACCAGCCCTAGTGCCTTTCTTCTCTCCCCTTTTTTGGGGTGGGACTGGGGTTTGAACTTAGGGCTTCATATTTGTAAGCCAGTACTCTCAAAGCAGGTGCTCAACTGCATGAGCCATACCTCCAGTCCATTTTGCCCTGGTTATTTTGAACATGGGGTCTCACAAACTAATTCCCTTGGCTGGCATCAAACTCATCCTCCCTATCTCAGTCTCCGAAGTAGCTTGGATTACAGGCATGAGCCACTGGCTCTGGGCCCCTAGTGCCTTTCTTTATGTGAATTCAGAATAGCTGGTTCTATTCTTTCATGATAGAACATATTACAAAAGATAAAGGAAATGGCTCTTATATTCAGGCTGCATTATCTAAAATAACATAATATCTAGACTATAATTGACCTTTAGCAGGTATTTAATGAGCTATTAAATTAATAAATGAGTGAGACAACTATCTTATTTTCAGTAATGATAGTTTACAGTATCTTTTCCATAATCTCTGTACTGTGCCACATAAAATATTGTTTCTTCTCCAAATTATGATTATGAAAGAAAAGATAATTCTGAAAAAAAATACAGTTCCTGCTAGAGGTATGGCTCAAGTGGTGGAGTCCTTGCTTAGCAAGCACAAGGCCATGAGTTAAAAACCCTATACCACACACACAAAAAAAAACTACAATTCTTAAGAAATCCATTTAATAATGGAGAAAAGCAATAAAAAGTGCTATAAAACATTGAAAGTTTTCTAGAGCATAGGGTAAACAAGTTGGTAAGAAATGGTAATGGAATAAATAAATGGTTTGAGGCTAGTGGTTCTTAAAATTTGTTTCCAGTTCCAGCTGCATCACTGTCACTGGAGCCTTGTTAGAACTACAGCTTCTTGCATCTCACCCAAGGTGTATTGGGTCAGAAACTATGTCCCTGGTGCCTGCAATCTGTGGATTTATGAATCTTTTGGAAGATTCTGAGGGATGCTTTATTGGTGCAAAGTCTCAGGACTTTCCTAGGAACCAAAGTGTCTCTAGTCTCAATCTGTTTCAATAGATTGTATTGAATATGTACCTCACTGTGAGGGTAGTATGATAGGAGAGATTACAATGCTAAACAGAGGCTGACAGTCCCAGTGAGCAGCAGGGCTGGACACTGGCAGGGCAGAAAGACAAGGGGCCTTGCCCACCTGCCTCCTGGGCCACTCCTGCTCTGTGCTTTCCATGGAGCCCTCACATCCAGTTCAAGTCACCTAAAAAACAACTCAGATCAGGAAGAGACCTCACCATAGGGCCCAGGTGTGCTGAGATGATGATAGCAAACAAGATAAGGTTCCAACCAAAAGGCATAGCAGGAAAGGCCATTTTGTAAGTTTAAAAGCTATGATTTGCAGGCTTATTAAAGTTTTGCCTATCAGTGCACCAAATAATACAGTAACCAACTCTATAAAAGGAGACACTACTTTACACTATGTAAAGAGCAGATATGAATAGTAATAGGAAATATTAAACAATCTTGTCTGGTTACAATGCAATGAAGCTATAAATAGTATAATTTCAGATGCTTTTTAGTAAATAATTATTGAATGAATGGGGAAATACCAACAAAATAGTGAAGAAAACATCTTATGAATTTCTGGGAGAAAGACTCTTCCCAATAAAGTGGTCACAGGAAATTTCATAATCTTAAGTAATTATAGAAGTTAAACAAAATCAAACAAGACGCCAACAGAATGTTGGGGATACTGAAAATAAGTCAATCGCTTTATGCAACAGTTTATTTTCATTGAATACACACAGAATCTTATTTTTTTAGTGATTTGCTTACGACGATAGAGGGTACATCTCCTTTCTTCAGTTTGGAAAATACAGGAAATAGACAATAGCTAAAAAAACTTACTTAGATATAAGTACATTAAACAATGAGTTAAATTTACCTTTTGAATATTAGTCAGAAAAGGCATTGCAATCAGACATGTAGTTCTGTTATGTTTTAATTTTTTAAATTTGTGGAGTAGCATTAGATAAGAAGCTTTTAAGGGTTTGCTGTACACATACAAACTTTCATTTAACTTTTCTGTGGTACTGGGGTTTGAACTCAGGTCCTCACACTTGCTAGGCAGGTGCTCTACCACTTGAGCCACTCTGCCAGCCCCTTTTTGTGATGGGTTTTTTCGAGATAGGAGCTCCTAAACTATTTGCTGCTTCAAGCCGTGATTCTCTCCATCTCTGCGTCCTGAGTAGGTAGGATTTTGTACTTCATATGATGTCAACAACATTAGAGCAGTGTTCTTGAGTTAGAATGGTCAGATTTTTCACAAGCTAACCTAATTTGACTCTAATATTTGGAATACCAGAAGGGACAGAAACATAATCCATTTCCTGACAAGTTGTTTTACAACTTCATTATGAGAGACAATCTTGCAGTAGAAGCCCTCGTTTCTGGTGCTAGCTACTTGCCCTACAGCTGAGGTAATGCCACATATTTGGATAATGTTCTAAGTAAACATCCCTTTGCTGGAGCTCAACATGAATAAAATCAGTATTAAATTGGTCAACAAAATAGAAACGACATATCTTAAGGTTTGCATGGAAAATTCACCACCTTCATCATCTCCATTCTCAGCTACTTGATTATCCTGAGTCCTCACCTCTTTCTGATATGGGATGCTACTGCTTCAAGATTGCCTTTAGGGACATCACCTATCCTTTTTGCTTGGCAGGTACACACAGCAGGTTATTGTCAGCTTCACAGAAGAGCCCCTTTCCTCTTGTGTGCCACACAGATCTGCTCCCCTGAGTTACTGACATAAATAGATATGGCCAAGGGAAACCAGCTTCTTGATTACCTATCTACCTGTCTATCTACACACACACACACACACACACAGACACGCACACACACTCCAGGCTGAAATTCAAGTGGAATTATTTTAATCATTACTAATACAAGCAGAGACAGTTATTATGAAAAATCATGAGCATGAATCTTTTTTCCTTTTTTTCTTAGCACTTTAATCTGCTTGAAAATCACTCAGTAAATTACTTCACACAAGTGTTTATCATATTAGACAAGGAGGAATTAAAAACCTACAGCCTTGTCCCCTAGAAATGCTCCCCTGCTTAAGCCTTTTTTTTTTTTTTTTAAAGAAACCACTCAGACTGCATTCTCTCCCTCTTACACCTCAAAGAGGAGTAAGAACGGTCATCAATGGCTGATAGCAGCTGCAGTAAAGCAACACCAAAAGCCGATTTCACGCTCAGGAAAGAATGCTGTGCCTCTTCCTCGTGGTTTCCGGTACTCTACACAGTCAGAGAAACTTCTCTAGTAAGGAACTATAGAAATGATCCCTGAAAGTATAGTCTTAACCTCAGTCCCTCCAGCTATCCAGAGTGAGCGAAATTCAAACACATTTTGCTGATGGTGAGTTTTCAAAATTAATCCTACTCCCCCCCAAGTGTATACTGACATGTTTCCTAAGGAAAGCTTTCATTACCAGAGTTTACAAAGCACTTTTTGGTTAGGTCTTTAAATAGTCTTGTGTCTACTGTAAGCAGAGGAGGATTCTGGGTGTCTGATGTGGGCTGTATGGAGGCAGAATTTCCCTCAGTAACCTTGGCAACATTATGTTTGAAGAAATTAAAAGTTCAAGGAACAAAACATTCTTAAACCTAGAACAGTTTGGATAAATTTTTTTCCACTCACTATTTATAAATGTTTAGCCAATACAAGGCAGATGTGTGGGAACATTTAGCCCAGGACTTTCTTTTATCGTGACCTGGAATTGATAGAATAGTTACTCACCCACTTTGTATTTCTTTGGTATCTACCAAAAATCTCAGTTTCTGTGGAAACAAAACGGCTTCAGGGTCATTTCACCAAAGAAAGTTTAGCCCTAAGTTATGTAGTCAGATTTTTTTTTAATTGTAGCTAAGGAAACAACAAAAAATAAACATGTATGTAATTATGTAAGATCAAGTCACAGTAAGAATTATGATGAAATATAAGTCAGGGTGTTAGAAGAGCGTGAATGATTCTACTATAGACCCCTATCTACAGGTTAGAATTACTCAGTTTTAAATAACGTAGTTGTAAGCATCAGAGATGTGAAGGGTTAATGGGCAGCATAATGGACAGCATAATGAGGCAGCTCTGTTCTTGATTTCCTGAGTGACACCCACAGATTACTTGTATTACTGGTGATGTTATTTATTGTCTCAAGGCTTACTTTCGTTATTGTAAGTGAGCACTTCAGAAATGAGTATTAAGTAATCCAGAATTAATATACCACTCGGCACATAGTAAGTGCCCAATGAATGTTTACCTATTATTAAAGTGGTAATTAAATCTTAAAAGATTTTAAAAGCCATTTATTGATAGATACAAAAATGAATGACTAGAGCAGTGATTCTTACTTGGTCCTGGCAACAGAAATGTCTGGAGGTGGTGCTGTGAGAGACTGTTGAAAATTAAGTGTCCTGTTTTCATTATGATGCTAAACCTTCCAATGATGACAGTCTTTACTACAGTGAACCACTGGTTTTGTTGTGAGTGGGCTGCTCACTCACTCTCCCTCCCAGAGCAAAATCAGAACAAATGGACCTTAGAGCAGAGAATTGTGACCTGATCTTGTGAAGAATAGTGGTCTCTTTAGTCCTGACTGGAGCACAGTCCTTGGGATATCAGAGGTGGCCTTGATGGAAAGTTGTTTTCTTGATCATCACTTACCAAAGCATCCAGTAGGAAGCTTCAAGTACACAAAACTGCTTGGAGAATTTATTTCAAAGTTTTGTGTTAATGTTTAACTTAGGCTCAGAGATACTCATACTACTTTTAGAGGGGACTGATCATTAAGGAAAACCTTTTTTCTTTGTTTTGGCCATCCTAGGATTTGAACACAGAGCATCACGCTTGGTAGGCAGGCACTCTACTACCTGAGCCACACCTACAGTCCAAACCTTCTTTCAACTAAGCTATATTAACAGGGTTGCTTGTGTGAATCTGGGGAGCCATGTGGTAAATGAAACCTCTGGTTTTCCTTTTGTCATTTTTGTTGTGATGTGACAGTGCTACCCTACATTAAGGAGCATGACAGTGTTGAGCCAGTGAGCTGAAGACGTGTAATCTGAAATTATTTTATTGTTTTACACAATCTCTCTCCCTCTCAGTTTTTGCATAAAACCTGAGGTACTTTTGGTCTTATGATTGAAATAATTTTGCTTCTCCTTAGTCCTAGTTTTTACTTCTTTTTTATCTTAACATTGTTGGCCCATTTTCACTGTTGGCATGGATAACATATACCTAGTGAGAGAATTATTTTGTCTTTTTGAAATAAAATGTATCTGATTGCCACAAAAAATAAAAAAGAAGGAATGTGTAAAAAAATGAGCCATTCCACCATAAAAAGAAGGAACTCCTGCCATTTGCAAAAACAGTGATGGAACTGCAGCTGTTATACTGAGTGAAATGAGCCAGGCACAGAAAGGCAAATACCACATGACCTCTTCTCACTGATATCTGGACTCTTAGAGTGACAGGAAAGAATGGTGGTTACGAGGTGTCTGAGCAGTTGGAATAGGGGATGGGATGGGGCTGGTGTTGATCAAAGGCTACAAAACTTCACTCAGGAGGAGTAAGTTAAGAGCGCTAGTGTACAGCATGGCGACTAGGGTTAATGATATATTGTGTTCTTGGAAAATGCTAAGAGGGTGGATGTTAAGTGTTCTCATTACAGCCATAATAACTGCGGGATCCTTCTTGTGTTAACTAGGGCGATAGTCACATTGTATATATACTTCAAAACATTGTATTGCACACGATAAATACATAGGATTTTGTCTGTAGATTAAATAAAATAAAATAAAAATTTAAAAGTTCTGTTAAATTAGTTACTTAACACCATTCTACTATCATTCTTTTTTTTTTTTCTCTTTTCTTTATTTAGAGATGGAGTCTCTCTGTGCTGTTCAGGATGGATTTGTGTCCATTCACAGATGCCATCCTACTTACTGAACTGCTTGGGAGTGTTGACCAGCTCCATTTTTTATCTGGGTAGGTTCACCCCTCCTTAGACAATCTGGTGGTCCACTGCTCCTGGGAAGTCACTATATTGATGCTGACCCTAGGGCAGACACCCAAACAGCATAGTGTGCACTATAGTCAGGAACTCATTGCCTGAAGCAATCCACCTCCCAAAGCCTCCCAGGTAGCTAGGACTACAGGTGTACACTACCACACCCAGGTAATGTTGCTTTTAAAAGTCTTACTGTAAACAGGAGCCTGTGGCTCACACCTGTAATCCTAGCTACTCAATAGGCAGAGATCAGGAGGATCATGGTTTGAAGCCAGCCTGGACAAATAGTTTGCAATACCCTATCTCAAAAAAAACCCATCACAAAAAGAGGGCTGGTGGAGTGGATCAAGGTGGAGATGCTGAGTTTAAATTCCAGTGCCAAAAAAAAGGTCTTAATGTAAATATGCATTTAACTGACATGTGGAGTATATCATTAAATGAAAATAAGCAGTTTCTTATATAATGCACAGTTTGATTCCATACTTGTGATGAAGCATGCACATATTTTCCAAGTTCTGTGATTAACCCCATAAATAAAATAAAATAAAATAAAAACTGTGATGTAGTCAAAGAAAGAATTCTGTGGTTGGTCAAATGAAATTATTCTAGAATTGATTTAAATTCATATCTGCAGAGAATGGTATTTAAATGTGGGCAGATATTCACAGTAATTGGAGGCTTTATGTCTTTCAATCTGTATTCTTTTTCCATGAGTAATAAATGTGAATTCATTCCTGTATTGTTTATTGAATAGCAATATGTGATAGTCATCAAGGATTGGCACTGAACAAAACAGACAATTAATATTCTCCTGAAAGCTAGCATCCAGTCAGAGAGCAAAGCATTGAGTTAGATGGGTACACAGATAATGACTTCCTTTCAATAAGGTTGAGGGTTAATGAAGGAAAAATCCCCAAGAAGGAAGATTAGGGTGTGGTGAGTGGTAAACTTAAGGAGGAAAGAGTTTAAGTTCAAATAACTGACTAAAGCCTGGAGTCTGGAGTAAGCCTGATGCAAAAGAAGAATAAACGAGGACATAGAGTTTAGTGGGACTGACATGTTCGTGACGATGGAGCGCTCAGCAAGTCTTTTAGTTTTTATTGAGGCAAGCTCTCACAGCCTAGGCTTGACTCCAACTTGAAATCATCCTGCCTCAGCCTTCTAAGTGCTGGGATTATAGGCATGCACCACCATGCCCAGCTAAGTCTTTTAATTGTGAACTATAATTTTAAATATATAGTCTTTTTATATATTTAAAAATGATTTTCTGGGACTGGGATTATAAATTCAGTGGTAGAGCACTTCCCTAGCATGCTGAAGGCACTGGATTCTATCTACAGAATCCCCTCCTCTAAAGTTGTTGGCATATATTACTTTTCCATAAGATAATCTTATCTCCTGAAAATATCAATAGCTTTATTTTCTTCTTTTTAATTCTGTACTTGGCTTTCCTTCCTGCCACCATGCCCCCCACACATTTTTTTATACCATGCTATGTACTACAGCATTGAATAGAAGCTGTAAAAGCAAGCAACCTTGTTTTTAATATTTACTTTCAAGAAAATCCTGTAATTCCCTCTCATATGGCAATGATTGTAATTTTGGGGGGTACCTCTTGTCAGAGTGTAAAAGGTCTCTTCTCTTCTTAGTTTATTGGTTTTTTTTCTTTTTTTTGGCAGTACTGGGGTTTGAGCTCAAGGCTTTGAGCCTGCTAGGCAGGTGCTCTGCCATTTGAGCCATGCCTCCAGCCCTACTAAATGTTTTTGTCTGAACATTGTGCTGCATTGTCTTGATGTATTTTCTAGCTCTACTGAAATAATCATATTTTTACTCATAAAAAATATTTAGGGAGAGGGTGGGGGAGGGGGCAGGGGGGAGAAATGACCCAAACAATGTATGCACATGTGAATAAATGAATAAAAAAAAAGAAAAATTTATTTCTAAATTTCCTAATGTTAAACAATTTTCTCATCCCTTTGATAAATCCAAATTGTTTTGAAAAATGCTACTTACTCTTAGAAGTGTTGAGACTTGCTTTAGGGCTTACAAAGCAATGAACATATATATGGCCAGGCAACAGTGGCTCACACTCGTAATCCTACCTACTCAGGAGGCAGAAAGCAGGAGGATCATGGTTTGAAACCAGCCCTGGCTAATAGTTCAAGAGACCCTGTCTGAAAAAACTCAACACAAAAATGGGCCAGTGGAATGGCTCACATGGCAGAGAACCTGCCTAGTAAGTGTGAGGCCCTGAGTTCAAACTCTAGTACAAAGCAAACAAACAAAAAACCCTAAACATAAATATGTTTGAAGATAATGTGTTCAATGACTAGGATAAAGCATAGCATTTTCCTATCTATACAGAGTTGTCATAATTTACAAATATCATCAGATGCACAAATGGAGATCACAAGCAGCACAAGCATTTAGCATATGATAAAGGTGACCTTTCTAATCTGTGTAGGTAAAATGTATTATTTAGTAAGTGATTCAGGGAAACTAAAGAACTATCCCATCTGATACCAAATACGGCTCAGATGGACCAGAAAGTTTAAGGGAAAAAAGTCCTCTCCAAATTTGGATGCGAGAATATTGTTCTAAATAGAACCAAGCCCAGTACCACCAAAATAGACAGGAAAGTAGATAAAGAAAATCCAGACGCTACAGAGGAAACAGTTACATTTCCTACATCCACTGAAATAAAATGATTTCTTCATGGAAATAATCACCATAAGCAAAGTCAAAAGACGTGATAACCTAGAGGACAATAAAACCTACTCAATAGACTGAGAGTTCCTTCAATATGTAAACGGTTCATAAAAAGCAACAACTTAATTAAAATGCACAAAGTCTGTGAAGAGAAAATTAAAATATTTCCAAACGCTTGGGAAGATGCTCTGACTCGTGAACAGAATTGGGGTTTCAAAAGGATGATGCCCCAGTGATAGAGTTGGGTCAAGCCTGACCGAGATCCAGCACCGCATACACCAACCAACAGCGGATGCACAGAGCCCGAGGGCCGCAGTGGGTGGACAGCCGGGCAGATGCGTGACTCCCATCCACACCCGGCACCGGCCTTGGTCTGCAGACCCGGGGGACCTGGGCTGGGACCCAGTGGGTGGCAGCACTCCAGTCCAGAACCCGGGCACATGGCGTTACACGGCCTGCTCTTCATGGCTGGCGCTGAAGAGGGAACATCTTCCACAGGCATAAACATGACATTGCTAAAACAAATTGTTCTCCATTGCTGGTTTCTGCCATCCACCCACCCAGAACCTTTACCCAATCTTGGTTTCAGGGTCTCAAGTTCCTAGTGTACTGGAAAAGTAAACAGACTGGGGTTCAAGGAGAACAATGCTCCCTAAGTCCTACCTTATTTTCAGAGCTGCATGGCAGCAGTAGATACCAGTGAAAGTCAAAGCTGAGACTTTTTCTCACCTTGACATGACCTTCCAGCATCACCTTGGCAGCTGTATAGAATTTTCTAAGCGAGGGCAGTGGACTTTACCCCTATATGCGGAAGTAGAAGCTGATAGCAAAGGCTTTTAAAACCATAAGACATTCCATTTTCTCCCAAATAAATCAGATGCACAACAGATTTTATTTCTTCCATCCAAATACTAACCAGGCCTGACCCTGCCTAGCTTCTGAGATCAGCCACATTCAGGGTGGTATGGCCATAGACCAGGTTATACTTTCTGATTGTATAGGTACCATAGCCTACTTATAATTTTGTAAAATCCAAGAAAACAAAAGAATAAAATGAAATCACTTCAATCTCATCATACCTAGAGAAAACTTATACTTAATATTTTGGGAAAATTCTATTATTTTATTAATATACATAGATTTTTATACTTTACAGATGAAAGAATGGTGGTGGAAAAATTGCTTAAGAATTAGAAATAAAATTCTTGGGGTTGTTTTCAACAGTTCTGGCCCCCATGGTAGAAGAGCTGCATTTTTAAAATCAAAGCTTGCTTTTTAAAAAGTGGAATTGTGGAAGCATACTGCTTCACATGCTTGAAATGTAAACATACATATATTTTAGAAGACATATCTGTACTTTGGAATGTAGACCTACATGCTACATCACATGTTGGAAATGTGTGCAGACGTGTTTTGGAAGACTTAGCAATCAGGTAATAAGTCTCTTTCCTTCTAACACGTCTACATTCCTGCAGCAGAATTTTGTTGTGAAGTATGCCAGGAGAGGAAGGCACCCAGATATAATGATCAAGTTTTAGCCAAATTGGAAGGAATATGAGTTTTTCCTTTTTAAAATACTATTTCTCATTTTTCCCACTGTATGGTTTCCATTTTGTTATAAAGAAAGTTATAAGTTAAGTGGCCCCATGAGAACCTCTAAGCTGAGCTTCTGGCCTTTCTTTCCTGCATCCCTGAGATGGGATTGGCAGTACCAAACAGAGAAACCTGTTTCTTGCTCTTGCTGGAGGCCTTGGGAGGTTTGATGAGTATGTGAGCTAGGGGAATCCACCTCTGTGTAGTGGGATCAAAGGGGTTCTTATACTAAAATATAATGTAAATTATATTTTAATAACTATGTATTAATAACTATGTATGACAGAATAGGATTAAAGCCAATCTCAGGCAAATGATTTGCATATTTACTAAAATATTTACTAAAAGCATAAATTGATGGCATCCTCTTACTACCATTTTATAAACAAAAAAAAGTGCTCCAAAAATTAGATATAAAATTGGCTTTTGTAACTTCATTTCTTACAAAATCAGTGACCCTTTATGACAGGTGTTAAATCTTTACCTGTTTTGGAGAAATCTAATCTTCCACACAAACATCTGTCCCAAGCTCCGAGAAATGCCATCACTTTGAAGAAATGGTGTGGTTTTCAGAGACTGAAGGGAAGAAGATGCAGAAGTTGCTAAGCTCCTTCTCCCTCAGAGCAGAGGCTTTGGGACTGGCTTCTGAAGGCTGCCTCTGCCAGGCTGAGAGGCCTTGATGCCTGAGCAGATTTCCCATAATGACTTCTGCAGCAAGCATTGGTGAGACCACAGACATAGTTAGATGAGTCCACAGTTTAAGAAAGGAGGAGCCCCTGCTACTTCCCCAAATCCAAACAAGCAGAACATCTGAGTTTCATCTTACCATCAGACTGATTTTTTCTATGACTGAAGTCATCTGTAAATGATGGATTGCTGTTTTGTTGTCTTCGTATACATTTTGCAATTACTTTAAAAATTAATTAGTTCAATAATTCATGCAATTCATATTTGTCTATATGTATTAGGACTCAGAAAGTAGTTTGTCAGATAACTTGTAGTTTTGTATTTATTGTTTAAACAAGCCAGGAAATGATTGGACATTCAGAATACTGACACTGGTGACCGTAAAGAAATAGCAGAATTTAGAGGAATATCTACATAGTCGTGCATTGGTATTTTGGTCAATAATAAACCCCATACATGATAGTGGTCCCATAAGATTCCATGGAGCTGAAAAACTTCTGACACATGATAACCTTAGAGCCACTGTAGGGTCATAGCACAACCCATTGCTCTTGTGTTTATGGTGATGCTGGTATAAAGAAACCTATTGCACTTCCAGTCCTATAAAAGTTGAGCACGCATAACACATAACACTTGATAATGATAATGACTGACTGTATTAATGGTTTATGCAGTTACTACACTCTATTGTCCCCTGTTTGGTGGCTCTGGGGTTTGAACTGAGGGCTTTGTGCTTTCAAGGCAGATACTTTACCTCTTGAGCCATGCCTCCAGCCTTACACTCTATTTTTAAATTATTATTAGAGTGTACTTCTTGTAATTATCGTACAAATGTCTACTGTAGAATAGCATGCCATGTTATGCCAGCAGAAGCCTCACACTTCTCATGTTTAGTAAGTCTCATGACTGCATCAAGGGGCAGGTAGGTTAACCTACACCATCTGGTTTGTTGAGTACACTTTATGATGTTCACACAGTGACAAAATCACATAACAATGTATTATTCCTGTTGTTAAACAACACGTTTGTATTCATTTAGTATCAAATGAGGACCCATTTATTTTTTAGCAAAACACATTCATTTAAAACAAAAATTGGTGGCACTGGGGTTTGAACTCAGTCTTGTGCTTGCTAGTCCTGTGCTTTACCACTAAGCCACTTTTCTGTTTTAGTTATTTTTTTGGATAGCATCTCATGTTTTTGCTTGTGGCAACCTTTGACTCCATCCTCTCCTACACCTTCCATATAGCTGTGTTCCATATAGAGTGGTGTGTCACCACGCCCAGCCCCCAAAATGTATTCTTAAAAGCACTGATTTTGGGTTGATTATAATAATTATATTTTTTCTGACATGAAAGGTGCTTGATAGTAGTTTTAAAAACTGAATAGATGAAGCTATGAATTGTAATTTGTGGTTTGCTCATTATAGGGGTATGGATAGGAAGGCAAGCTCAACAGATTAGTATAGTCACATCAGTAGTTTCTGTGTGAAATCTGATCTAATTTTACAGTGTTAAATTTAATCATTAACCATTATGTATTTATAAATTGTTTTGGTGTTAATAGACTCTGACTGAGATTTAAACACAAAAAAGTCAAAGGATACATTTAAATGAAATAAAAGCAACACCTCAGTCACAGACCCTTTTCTAAACCAATCATGGGCAATGAATTTTAAGAGTATTAAGGACCTGACATGTAAAAGTATAAATGGAGTCAGACTTCAAAGACTCAGACTATTTGGGGGAACATCACATCTCAGCAAAACTGAGGTTCTTTTTATAAAGAAAGATAAGAGGTGATTGCCAATTATGAGACAACTAGCAATGCTTTCAAAAGACTGTGAGAGTTCTCTGTGCCTCAGTTCCCTATTTCTGCCACAGGCAAAATTAAGCCCATTCTGCTCTAGGCAGAATCTTATCATTGTTTCACAACCTGAGTTAATTTTTACTTCTACCTTTCCAAGGTAGAAGAATCAATTTGTCTCATTTTCATTCCTTTGAAAATAGACTCTGACATTTCATGAGACTTCCAGGAAGAACTGACCTGCTTCATCTTCAGGATGATACCTGTGGGAATTAGGGAGGTTAGACACCTAGCGGGTTTTCTCACCAGCAAGATAGACCAGGATGGTGAACAACACAAGTAAAAAGAAAGCACTTTGAGTAAAATGCAAAAAACCTCCAGTATTGGGGTGGGGTTAGGGGAGGGGATGGGCTCCCCAGGAAATAAACACAACTGAGGTTAAAGGATGGGTAACAAAATTTCTGTTCTGAAGAGAGAGACTCACAGAAGACAGATGCATCATCTACCATTCCACTGGATAGCCCTCTGGGTATAATTTTAAAAGGTTTTTGTTTTTGAGAGTGCACTCCAATTGTGTGTGTATATGTGTCAATTTGTTTAAAACACTGGGCAAAATTTAATTTGCTCCTGGAATTCCAGCTCATCTTATGTGCACTTAAGTTGACTTTTTTTTCTGGCATGCTTAATTTATAAAATGTGTGTGTATGTGTATGTGTATGTGTGTGTGCATGTAAACATCTTCAAAATGGTTCTTAACCTGCTATTATAAGGTTAATGTGGTATTCGAGGTAACAAAAAAGATCTCTGTTATAAACTGTTTAAGCTTTTTACATATGAGCATGTAAACATCTTAAGGATGGTTCCTTTTATACAGTCAATGTAAAAATTGTTACTTTTACTCTGTTCTACTGCTATTTTTAAGAAAACCAGTTTTCAAACTGATTTCAATTAGGTCTCACTAGGATTCAGGCATTCAGGTGTTAACATTTTAGAGGAGAAAAAATAAGGGAAGTGGGGAACAGCCTATGGCAGGAATCTTGAAATTTGGGTAATTAAAAAATTGACCTTAGCCTGTTTCATTCTGCACCCTCCAGATACAATGAAGAAAAAAAAAAACTCAAAAGGAGCACTATATTGGAGGTCAAGACCTCCAGTTTTTATTGGAGTCAACAAAGTAGTGATGCTAGTCCTATTCCTTCCACATGTCAGGCAGAGGGAATTTTTGGCCTGGGATGGCCAGATTAGTCCTATTATTTTAGGGGGGCTCCATTAGTCAATGGGATCCTGCTGAATGGCATGAGACATCTGTTAATGTTAACAGTCTGGGATGTGATCCCTTATCAACATCTGAGCCATGATTCTTGGCCATTAGGTTTCCTAGCTCCACACTTAATTCCCATAAATATTTACTTGTGTTCTCTGGTGATTTTTGTGAGGTTTTTGACTACTGGGTAACTGAGATAACTAAATAATAGTTCATTTAGAATTTAGTTTATATAAAATTTTCTGGATGACCTCATAATTATGGTTAAACACTATTGTCGTGAGTGATTCTAATACAGTCGGTACCCTATATGTGTCTGCCTGTGACTGGGCTATTTGGGGTCACTGACACTGTTATCACCCCTCAACTGACGAGAAAATCTAAGGTTTTACTTCAAGAGCAACAACTAAGCTAATATGTATATATAACTTCTATAGAGTTGTGATGCTGTTGCTGGTTCTTGTATATTAAATATATTTATGTTTTTCAAGTAATTCAAGCCTTCTAAAATACATAATTTAGATAAATGCAGTAACAAAAACTTAATGGTACTGATATACTATTCTGTTAGTTGCTAAATTGTCTCTCAGAATTTTAACCATGGTTCTTTTAAGCTTTTGTCATTCCAGTTCTGATCCTTCTTCTGGAGCATTTACAATCAAGTCCATGGAAAATGACTCTAATAAGTACTTATGTGTCAACCAGTTAGCTTTTTGGATGTCTGCTTTTGTTGGATTTTGTTATGTATTATCCTGTCTAGAAGCCCACTGCCTAAGAGCCACTCCTTCTAAGCCTTTTTTTTTGCTTAAATTTGGCCAAAAGGGTCTGACTCCCACCTGATCTACTTGTTACTCCCCTCACTCCACCCCAATGAGGGACCAAAACCAACCAAACAAACAAAAATCCATGAAAGAACAAATCCTCATGTGGAGAAAGAAAAAATAACCAATCGAAAAAGATCTTCAGACTACAGTCATATTACCCTGAATGCACCCAATCTTATCTTGTCTCAGAAGCTAAGCAGGGTCAGGCCTGGTTAGTACTTGGATGGGAGAAAAATCTTCAGAGGAGACTGCTCAGAGACAATAGTTCAGAGACAAGGGGGGTGGGCTGCCATCAAAGTTCAAATGGAGTCACTCATGCCAAACCTCTCAAAAATAACCAAGCTGAGAGGATTGAGGAAATGGTTCTTATACATGTGTGGCTATCTAGCATTAAAGCCCTTCCAGGCACAAACTCATGTTTTTTAAACGGGCTCTTCTACTTAAAGAGAGACAAACAGTAACTATTTTTACTGGCTCTAGACATATGGACATAGACATATATGGCTATAGACATATATGGACATATGTACTGATAATATATTGTTGCCATGGTAACTCTATTCAGTAAAAAACAAATAAAAAAAAACCCAAGAGATACTGTCTGGGTAAAAGAATAAAATGTCCAACCATTAAAACCCTATTGGAGGGGCACTTTTGTCATTATTTTGTCTACCCCCACTTCAGTTAAAGTAGCAGAAAATGCTCTCTGGATCCACCACAGCTGACTCTCCTGAGTGGGAGTGCTTCCCTGACCCAGCCTCACCATGCACGATCACCTCTAGAACACCTGTGCCCTTCCTCAGCAGGACCCCACTTCCAGGAAAAAACAGGGGACCAGAACAATGGTACAACAGCCCTGCTCTAGTCACTCCAGAAGCTGACTAGTCTACACACAGTGGAAGATGGAACATGGAATGCACACCTATATACACTTGGACTCTTACCTTTTGCATTGGCACTTGCAAGTTTTCCCCCATGTACTGAATGTTATAGGAAAGTCGTTGTTGGGACCTCTTCACAGCCATACTTTGCATCTTGCCCCCACCAACAGATCAGGTGTTACATCAACTCATATACTCCCCAGGTTTGTGTGGTTGCTGATAAGTGATACTGGAAGTCCCAGAATAAGGGAAACAATGCAGGCTACATTTGTAAGCAGGGTGATGGTCTTTTCTTGGGGACATGTTTGATGTTACCCTGCCTGGTCCCCTTGGTATTGCAGTCCATCAGTACCATTATAGAAGCCACTATAGAGAAAAAAACCCAGCCACCCATATAATAATGCTATAAAAATATAAACCCTTAAATCAAGATGATGCTCTTTGACACTAGGTGGGTCCCAGCATCAAAGGGGAGAATAATGTAGCAGGGAGGAGAGCCAGAAAAGAAGCAAGCAAGTCTGTGTTCTGATAATTAGCAGGAAGGAGGGGATGGCATATAAGCTACATTAACTTTTGTGTCCTAAGTCAGTTCTTCTTTTATATGGTTGGTTATTTCAGGTATCTTATTAGTATGTGGGAGGAAGTAGGAGTATGGGTTGTGTGATTTAATTTACGAGATACTGGAAGCCGCCTCAAATTCACTCTACTAGGTTGGATCCGATATACGGGATTGCTGAGAGTAGGTTTGTGATTATAGCAGAGAGATAAAACTTAAAGATGCTGAACATGAAGAAAGTCACTTAGCACTGAGAAAAAACTAGTTAATGAAATAGTTATGTAACCATATATGGATTAAACTTTGTTTCTGGCTTCTATAACCTGCCTAGAATGGTATATAAGGCAAGCCCCTTTGTTATCAGGTCTCAGCCTTTGGATGTGAATCCACTGAGCTGCTGCCGGCATGCTAATAAATATTGCTCCCTGAAAAGCCTCGGTGTTGGGTTCCATGTTCTTGAGTATCCTGCAACAGTTCTACAGTCTGAGATCTCCTACAATTGATAGTTACGCTTAGCAAATATGGAGACATGGTCCTTCCATTCTCCCTAAAGTATTTTTCTTCATCATTGTGGATCTGCAACCTGAATCTACTTGCTTCACTGGCGTTCAAATTTCTTTCTTTTGCAGGAGAAGCTTTTAAAGCAAATGAGATCTTTATGGGAAAAGACCCAAGAAAACAAGAGAAATCTAAACAAGGAGAGGAAAATAATCAACCAATGGGTTGTAAGTATGAGACTGTACTTCCTGAGTCAGTTTGAGACACAAAAGGTGGACATCATCATGGTAAAGATTTTTAGGAAGATCTTTTCTCCTGGCTTCTAGTTATGAAAATCAGTGCTACATTGCTGCTCAGAGAGTGTGGTTTGCCTGTGTAGTAGGGAGATTTGATATTAAAGACCCATTTATTAACATAGAGATCAGAAGATTGTGTAGAATTATTTGTGAATCATCCACAAGTTCCAATGGCTTGCATGTAGTCTTTCAGATTTGAAGAAAATATGTAAAGAAATTATCAATGAAAAGCTTTTTTATGAGGTAGATAAAAGTGGTTTTTTTGGGGGGAGAGGGGGACAGGTTTGGCTCTTCACATAGTTAACAAAGAATGTAAAATGAGTGGAGAAAGGAATGAATCTCTGGTTTCTGACAAGTAGGAGAACATGAATTTGTGTTCGTAGCTTATTGGTAGAAGCCAAGAGTAAAGTGAAAGATGAGGTTGGCATGGAGGAGGTAGTCAGTCAGTTACGTGATGTAGGAAGTCCATGTTCCCACTGTGGTATGTGCACCTGCACAGAGAGATTACCAGGTATGCTTCAGGGATGCTGCATCCAGGTCTCCAGGAGGAAGAAAAACATTTAGAGACTCTTAGAAAAGAGCAAAAAATGATTTTATATTAACTTACGAAAAACAAAGATTAAATGCTTCAAAACAGAAACATCCTAAGACAAATATAAAAAGAGGTGATGAAAACATGCCAAAAGCCACACGTGGAGCTCCTCCAGGTAAGATCTGAGAACATGCTTGCAAAGATTGGAATTATCTGAAGTCCACACCTTACTCACATCATTAGGCACCAATTATATTTTCCTCTATTCTCTGCAATCTGGGTGGGGTCTTTCCCAGTAGGACATAGTATAGGCGCAGTCCAACTCCTATCCTCCCTGAACAAGCAAGCTGTAGGGCATGGCAACAGGAGGTTTCTCAGAATATTCCATCCTACATCCACACATTTCTTCTTTTGTGTACTACTTCTCTAAATCCCAGAAAGTAAGTATTCATGAATAGTCCACGTTTGTCTCCAGTTGAACAATATGAGGAAATTTGGAAATAGCTAACATTTATGCCCTCCTTCTGTCTAATTATCCTGAGTTTGAGTTGCCCTTGAGGCATGCTAACCTGTGTGCACAAGTCCCTGCAAAGAACATTGGCAGACAACTTGTGGTTACAGCAATGTGCTGTATAGAATACTTCCTTATTCTTCTATTCCCCTGTCCCCCATTCTTGAAATAGTGAAAATTAAGAATCTGGCAATAAGTTTTACTTGAGATCACTTTTAGAGTGGAAAATTAATTTATAAGGAGGGTTGGGGTGACAGTGGTTGGTATTTTTCAAAGTCTAGAATAGACTAAGAGGGTAGAGTGGATAACTCTTTTTTTTTAAATTTTTATTTTATCATTTTTACTATACTTATATGTGTATACATTATTTGGGTCACCTTCCCCTCCCCCCTGCCTCCTGGCAGAACCTGTTCTGAAGAGTGGCCAATTCTGCTGTTATGATTTAAGTTTAAGCTTTTTTTTTCTTTACAAGATTTAGAGTATACGTTGGCAAGATAAGTTTGTTCTTCAGTGCAAATCATTTCTGACAAAGTGAAGAAAGTATTTATTAATATATTGTGAACTTTCTCCATATATGAGTTTGTGTCATGCATAATATGATTTCTTGTTCCTTATAAAAATTAGCCTTTTCTTCCCTGTATCTGAAGGATGTATTTGTTGCTGAGTTTAGGGTAGAAGCATTTAGAAGATAGCTATCTGTGACTGTAGATTACAAGTCAACACACTGAGGTACATGGAATAGTTTTTACCCAATGATAGGTGAGAGAAGTAGACAAAGAAGAAAAGAGATTCCTTAAGGAATCCTTAAAATCTTGTCCTCATTGTAGAGTTCCACAATGTTATAAAATGGTTTTGATAAAGAATTTTCAGTTGAGTGATTGAACCCATCTCTGGACTGATAAATAGGCTCAACCAGTTCCTAGGTGAGTGTTGGCCTGTGATGGACAGAACTGCTGTACTGTGCCCTTCAACACTGGTCTTCTATGGGCAATCTTTATTAAATCTTTCATCTAGCACAGGGGAACAGTTTCTAACTAGGCATTTATAATCACATTTAGTATAGTCCCTATAAGAATGTGAAAGAAAAATAAATGAAAGCTGATGTACTAATATACACGATCCAGCCCTATCATAAATTACTTAGAAAATGGGGAAAACACTCTTTAAGAGAAAAAGCTCATTCAGTCTTAGAAACATCACATGCACTACCAACTGTTCACAGAGTCATAATGGATATTAAATCAATGCTTTTTTATTTCATGGTGGTACTGGGGTTTGAACTCAGGGCCTTGGGGGCCTTGCTAGGCAGGCATTCTATCATTTAATCAATGCATTTTAATTTCAACTGTAGTTCACTGTAATGAAAGGATTATTGATCTGATCTTGAAAATATTTCCTTGGGAGTTGTTTTCTTCTCCTTGCCTAAAACAGTGTAGGTAAAACACCTTCAGTTTGCAAGCTGTTTTCAACCAGAGGCAGAGAAAACTTAAAAGTTATTTTTAGCTTTCATTTTCACTTCCACATCAAAGCTTTTGATAAAGAGATGTTTCACTCAAATATTTGTTTTCTGAATTTTTAAACCAAAACATAATATTGACAAAGTTAAAAATATAATGTCTTATAAGGTTTACTTGTCTTAAGTTATTTCAGTGAGCTGCCATCATTTGGATAAAGATTATTTCTTTTCTCATTTTCTGTTTCAATATAAGATGAAAGACTTTTCCCTAACCTGGGATTCTTCCTTTTGCTTCTGGGGATGGAACCAGGGCTTGAGCATGCTAAGCCTGTGCATTACCATGGAGCTTCACCCACAGCTGGGATGATTTTAAATTGCCATTGCAAATGGGTTGGGCAGATTAAGAATAAGATTTTCTTTTTTTACATGCAATTATAATCATCTTCATTCAGTTCTTTTTCAAATAAACTCTTACTTTGTAGTATTTTTTAAATTATTTAAGCATAAAGTTACTCTAAAAAGCAACTCATACAAGTATAATAAAATTACGTATAAATTTGGTAGACTCTAAGTGTTAATTTCCTGATTGTGGTATTGTAATCATGCAAGAGATTTTATTTCTTAAATTGCATGTGAATCTACAATTATTTCAAAATAGAATTTTTAAAGCAACCCACGTTAGGTATGTAACAGAAAATAATTCTTAATAGGCTATTTAAATATATATATATGTATATACACACACACATATTCCCACTCTGCTTTAGTCCATAAATACCTAGTTAGAAGGTCAGCAAATTAAAAAGTAAAGTCAGAAAGGATGTAGAGAAGACTTTTGTGATGCCTGTAAGGATTGAAGAGAGGAGGAAGAAAGAGTTGGGAACCAGTCCACTCCCCATAACCCCACCAAGGCTATGACTCTTGCAGTGGGCATTCTGGCAGAGGAAGAAGTGGTCCAAGGTCTAGGGCAGCTGAGGGATGCAAGAAGCCCCTAAACTCACAAGACCTTTCAGTGCATGAGACCCCCAGGGAGAAGGGGGCCAGCTTGCTGTTATTTTAATACTGAATTGGAGATGAAAATTCAAGAAGGAAAAGTTATATCAGGGAATGATTTCTCAGCCTGTACAAGAGAGGGTGAGGCATATGATCGAGCAATCCCACTCTTGGGGATATACCCAAAAGACTGTGACACAGGTTACTCCAGAGGCACTTGCACACCCATGTTTATTGCAGCACTATTCACAATAGCCAAGTTATGGAAACAGCCCAGATGCCCCACTACTGACGAATGGATTAAAAAATGTGGTATTTATACACAATGGAATTTTATGCAGCCATGAAAAAGAATGAAATCTTATCATTTGCAAGTAAATGGATGGAACTGGAAAGCATCATTCTGAGTGAGGTTAGCCTGGCCCAAAAGATCAAAAATCTTATGTTTCCCTCATATGTGGACATTAGATCAAGGGTAAACACAACAAGGGGACTGGACTTTGATCTATGATAAAGTGAGAGCACACAAGGGAGGTATGAGGATAGGTAAGACACCCAAAAAACTAGATAGCATTTGTTGCCCTTGATGCAGAGAAACTAATAAAGAATCTTTAAAGCGACAGAGGCCAATAGCAGAAGGGGACCAGGAACTAGAGAAAAGATTAATTCAAGAAGAATTAATTTAGAATGTAACACATATGTACAGGAAAGCAATGCAAGTAAACTCCCTATATAGCTATCCTTATCTCAACTAGCAAAAACCCTTGGTCCTTCCTATTATTGCTTGTACTCTCTCTTCAACAAAATTAGAGATAAGGTCAAAATAGCTTCTGCCTGGTAGAGAGGGGGTAAGGGGGGGAGAGGAAGGGGTGGGGGAAAAGGAAAGGGGCATGGGGAAGGGGGGAGAAATGACCCAAACATTGTATGCACATATGAATAAAAGAAATTTAAAAAGAGAGAGAGAGAGAGAGAGGGTGAGAGTCTAATGTCTTTACCATAATGGCCATCTGTTGGGAAGGAGGTCCTCATCCCTGGATGGCCAGGCAGGGAGGCCTGTATCTCACTGCTAGCAGCTGGGACACTGGCATGTTGCCATCTGTGATGCTGAGGAAGGTCTGTGTCCATAGTGAACTGACAACATGCAGCTCTTATGCTCACAGTGAGTGGCTAAGGGGACCATCAGGAACATGACAACATCAGGCTCCACATCCCTTGTGAAACAGAACATCCTTATCTCAGCTACCAGGGGCTCCACACTGTCCTATAGCACATTGGCCTGGTTCCCTTCTGTGCACTGCTGGAGCTGGGATGGGCTGGGATTCAGGGACTGGTCCTGGCTGAGCTCCTCTAGTCCTCCTCCCTCAGCTGCAACCCCCCCCCTTTTTTTTTGTAGACAGGATCTCACTTTGTAGTCTAGGCTAACCCAGATCTTGGGATCCCCCTAAAAATAAAGCTCCCTTAATTAGAATATCATTATATCCCTGGTAAAGTGATCCCATTTGTTTTATGTCTAATGTGTATTTTTTTCCCTGAGAAGATGTAATGGAGGTAACTTATATTGCGAAGGACCTGTGAACAATGCACATGTCTCCAGGTTTTTAGGTGTCATGAAAAATGATCAAAAGATAGCTTTCAATCTTTGAAGTTTTAGGAATTTTCTCTCCTTGTGGTTAGGTGTTTTTTCCCAAAGATTCACAAGTAGCCTGTGAATCTGACTTTTCCAGCGAGAGCTGGGCCACTAAAGTCTGTCTATTTTTTTCCTGTAAGTCTCCATGTAGACACTCTTGTCTCATATGAACTACAAAACAGATTTTGACTGAAATATTCTCTTCTTTCCACAGTGAAGATTTCCTTCAATAATGAAACAATCACAATATCAATCTATTGCTTAGATGTGACCATAAAGATGCATCTTTGAATTCTGAAGGATGCAACTGGTTAGCTGCATGGGGAGCCCAGAGCTTCACCCCTAGGAAACCGGACATGGATTACTGGGAGCTGGACATGGACGACTCTTGGGACTGGGCTCTAGGGATACTTAGGGATTCTGGGATGAAGAAGAAGCCCTCTGTGATTGAATCTTTTAGGACATATTTCTTCTTTTATGTAAGCAGATGAATGATCATTATGATCTTTTGACTTCCTCCCCATTGCTTCCTTCTATACACAGAAGCCTCTGCACTCTGGGCCGGGTAGGTGTGTTTCTTGATTTTGAGAGTTTTTTGAATGTTGCCCAGAGTTCCCTTATCTGGATGTCTGGAGGTACCTTCCTGGCTCCTTCGATTTTCCTGTCAGGCCTATTCCCCTCCACTGCCCATATACAATCAGATTCTGGACTGAGAACCTGAATGTATGCCTGGGAACTCCATATCTCAGGGAGCCCTTCTCAGCTGAAGCAAGTCAGCAGTACTGTACTCAAAGTCGTGTTTCTACTTGGATATAACTTTATTTTGTTATTTAAAAAGATGGGATAAAACGGAAGATTTTGCTTGATCAAGTTTCTTTTAGCTAAAATCATCTTTACTGGTTCATTATCCATAATATATGCCATGATTGCTGGTTCTGTGAATTTTCTGTGATTACAGAAATGTGGCTATGTGATTTCAGTTTAAGATCTAATGCAGGAGCACAAGAATTTGTACATCTATACCTCATTATCTACAATGCATACGACAGTTTGAAATCCTCTCCATCTTCTTTTCTTAACTACTATATCTTTTTTTGTTAGAGTGTATTAGATTGTACAAAGTAAGGGGTTTATTATGACATTTTCATTCATGCATATAATATTCTTCAACCACCCTGTTACCCTTTATAATCCCAGTCCCCTTCTCCTTTCCCTTCCCCTTACGGCTCCCTAGTAGTTCCCTTTTTGCTCTTACAATGTTGGGTTTCTTTGGGGTTTTCCCTATAGGCTCCATAAATAAAAGAATCTATCTTCTTTATATAATACATCCTACTAATTGATTTTCCCTAAAGGGGAAGAAGTAGACATATATTTTGTATAGAATTTTCTCAGGACAAGCACTGAATTTTGTTTTAGTAAATACAGAATAGCAGCTAGTTATTTTTGTTTGTAATAATAATAAATGCCAAAATAAGAAAGAATTGCCTCACATTCACCACCACATTCCTATTGGGAATGTCCAATAGGACATAATGGGAACTTAACAAGCAGTTGAGTGATTTAATTACCAAATAGCTCAGAGAATTGTCACATTGAGAGGAGTTATTACGCTATTAAAGATAGATACATTAATTAAATGCTTTAAATGTTCAGAGTTTGCCATAAAAATGATTAAAAAAATGACACAAAGATTTTTTTTAAACCTAACCAATTTAAATTATTTCCAGAAATGTCCATCTGGGTATTGGGAAGCAGGGAGAATACATGTGCACGTGTGTGTGTGTGTGTGTGTGTGTGTGTATTATAACCATGGTCATACATGATTTATTTTCTTTGTGTTAATTAAATTAAAGTCATCCTCCAGGCAATGAGAGATAAGAAAAAGCAAATGCAGACATGTAGTGCCTACTGTCTGTTACCATTTATTTTCCCATGGTACAATATGCATTGATTTTTGTTTTGTTCTTGAGCCACTCTCGCGTATATATTCACCATCAAATATACAAATGAATGCAATATAGAAATTAACAAATGCTTGTTACTACTGATAGGAAATGAAAATCTAAAGCTTGGCAGACATTCACTTTGCCACAGTTTTGTTATTTTATCAGTCTTGGTAATAACAGCTTACATTTATTGAACTCTTACTGTGTGGCTGATGTGGAACTGTATCTTGTATGGTTTAAATATAAACACCTACAGCACAATAATTATAATGAAGAAATTGAGCCTGTAGATATTAAAGTGACTTAAAGTACAATGTCTGTTCTCTAGATATGCTCAGCTCTGGAATCTCCATGCTGTCTCAGATGAACTGACACAATCCAGTGACTGTGAAAGTCAAGTAACATAAGGGAAATAAAGAACTCATCCTGGTATCTAAAACAGTGTCCTTAAATACATATTTGCTACAAGTGATAAAACATTCTCTATGGAAGTGCTTATATTTACCATTTTTGTTTTTTTGTATGTATTCACTTTCCTTCATCTTATCATTAGCTGACTTATAACGCTAGTGCTGGTGGCAGGCCCAGTCCACCTTCCTCTTTATTTGCAGTAGAGGATGCTGAATTCTACCTGGTAATTCAATGGAATTTATGCAGTCTCTTTATTCATGCTCACACTCATTTTTCTTAACCTTGACAGTAAACTTCACTGCATTTGAATTGTGCAAAAAGCAATTTAAAGCTAGTTTTCATTTTACTTATAGAGGATATGTTTATGAAAATGTACTTAACATGAATTTTTATGCCCTAGGTGTGTGTAGTCCTTATGTTCTCCTTCTCAAATGAGGATGAGTTAATATAAATAAATACTCTTCTGGCATCAAGAAGATTTTCCAAAGAATTGCTGAAATAATAGTACAAAACTATTAAAGGTTAATATCAAAAAAGGCAAAAATGAGATTGATTTCCAGATTTGCATGTTAAGGAAGTTACACTATTTGGAGGTTTAAAATAATTTTATTTTATTCTGTAAGGTTGATCCCTGTCATCCCCAGGGATGACAGTTATGTACTACAGGAATATGAAGATCTCTGGTGATAAGGAAACATAAATCAAGACTAAGAATGATGGAGACTGTCAGGAGTTAAGTTGCTATGCATTAAATCACTTGCTAAGCCTCATAGGTGACATAAATCTCTAATGTGATAAATACAAAACATCTTTACATCTTAAAGAAGAATACAGGTTACAGAGAGTGCACATTTCTATAATAAATGACATAGTTTTACCTGTTGAAAAGAAAGAAAACATCTCAGTGGTATATTCAAAGTATAAATAATGAATAAAATTGCATTATTATAATGTGTTCAAATCCACAAACCTGAGGGCTCATTTCTCACGGACCATCAGTGTAAGTCAAAGTCTCTGTGGATCATTAGGCCAGCAACTAAGATGCACATGAGAGCCTATTCCCAAAGTAACTGAAAGAGAAAGGGCTGGGGCGTGGCTCAACTCATAGAGTCCCTGCCGAGCAAACAAGAGGTTCTGAGTTCAAATCCCAGTGCTGCCAACAAAACAAAACAAACAAAAACAAACTTAAGAGGTTGTGTTCAATGACAATACTTACCAGAAACTTGCCATCCTTTTTGCTGTCTAGATCTCACACATCTCTCCCCTCTCATGGTTCAAGCAGCATTTATTAGCCAAGAAAGGACATCTATCAACAATGCTTTGGTGAGCTGCCTCTCCAAGTGAGCTCAGATTGTATGATGCCCGCCTCCAGGCCTTCTATCTGACCCTTCTTTCAGTTTCCCCTAACGCTCCTGAGCTCTTTCTATGGACACTAAAATTTCAGTAGGCAACAGCCAACATGCCCTAAATATTATCTTGTTACCAATCTTATTGTCCTTCTCTCTCAAAGAGACTTTTATAGCTAACACTCTTATTCGTCTGAATGTACTGGTCCATACAGGCACAATCCACTTCCGGGGACATTCTAACTGTGCCTGTGATTTTGGAAGTGGAGGGGATGTGTATCTATTTGTGAATTTTATCAGCTATCATAGTAAGAATTTTTCATCTTAATGATGCTTTTGTAAATACTTATTACATCTGCTTTCTATATTTGTCACTTCTGACTGTTAGAATTATTATAATCTGGGACTAAAACTGATAAGGTAAATCAAGTGAGTGCACTGGAAATCTTGTCAATTACATAAACCTCAGGGCTTTCTTGCTCTCATCCCTAGAAGAGGTTATTTACTCACTTACCTGTTAATTGTGGGGGTTTTGGCAGAAGCTTAGTTCTTCCTAGAAATAAAACCAAAAATATATGAAGAACACAACATATGTCTAGTTAAAACAAAGGAGATGAGACTGTAGAAGGGAAAGTATTCAAAGGAACTCGTGCTTCACAAATGTAGTAGAGAGAAGAAAATGGTGTGTGGAAAAATAAAGCAACGAGAACGGCACACGTGGAGTGTGTCATATGCCCTCAGTTGTACCAGAGGCGTTCAACCTGTCGTTTTAACCAGCTGCAGACTTGGGGAAGGCATCCTGCTGCCATCTTCCCTTTGATTCACGTAGAGAACACAGCCTCAAGATTGTGGGAAATAGTGCTACTGTTCTTAAATGATGGAAACCGCACTGCCTTCAAGTCAGAAAGCGTTTTTTCTGTTCTCAACTCAACGGTGGTGTGTGTGTGTGTGTGAGAGAGAGAGAGAGAGAGAGAGAGAGAGAGAGACAATGGTGCTTAATTCCCATATATATCTTTGGACTTTTTTTCCTTATGTGTTTGGATATGTCTCCCAAGTCTTGCAAGCTCCTGTTCTCCTGACCTAACTGGCAGCGACTGGAGATGCAGAAAGGACAAAGGATAGAAGGCAAACATGCAGAAAGCTGGAATCAGGTGTGCTTGGATGGAGATACACAAGAGCCTTATTACTTTTTTACTTCTCTTCTCTTCTTTTACTTTGCTTCTTTTCTCTATTCTTTAAAACCTTACTTCTTTTCTCTTCTTTAAAATCTTTCTTCTTTTCTATTCTTTAAAGTCTCTTTACTTAGACTTGCACTGTCCCATGTTTTCCTTAATCTCACTTAAAGTCTTGGTCCTCAGACTCGCACTGTCTCATGTTTCCTCCAGTCTCTAGCATAACTCCTAGAGACTAAAGTCTTGGTCTTTAGACTCACAGAAAAACAGCTGCCTGATCCAAAAACTGCATTAGCATAACTCTTAGAGTCTCCATCCTTAGATTTGCACTGCCCATGTTTTCTTTAGCATAGCACTTTTAAAGTCTGTGTATAAAGTTCTCAGTGCAGAAAGCTGCTCTGGTGGAGGCGCACAACAGCCAGCAGCAGCAGTGTCAGCAGTAGCAGCAGCTTCACAAGCACCCTGCAGCCAGCCAATCAATCCATCAAATCCTCAACCAATCCTCAACAATCCAATCTTCCTCCTTCAGCCAGACTTTTATACACAGTGGTAAACAAGGAAGTAGAGTAACAATTCTCTGTAAGGGGCCTGACATTGTAACAACAGAAACCTGCCAGTCCTATTTCTCTGAACTTAATCATGTTAGGAAAAGCAGCTCTGCTGCATTTTGCCCTCCTCTGTGGCTGGGGCTGGGCCAAACTCAGCCTGCATATTATTTGACATAGCCATGTCAAGTTCTCACAGGCTTCTCATACTCTGCTCCCCACAGATATGTCTGCTAAATAAAGTTTTTGGGAGGCTGCTGATTTGCACTAAGCTCCCACACTAAGCCTAAGGCCTGAGAGACCAAGCCAATACAGAGTCAATTTAAGCTTTAGTTGATTGCAGGAGGCTCTGCAGCTCATTAACTAATGAAGCTGTAGGCAATTAAGTTGTCTCTGGACCCCATTTCTGCCTTCTGTCAATACTGTACATTAAGCTACTGGCTGGAGCTCCTTGACACTATTTTGTTCTGAGGACTGCCCAATTTGACAATTGTTTTTGTCTTGTTTTTCTTTGCTTTGTTTTATTTCCTATTGTTTTGGTTAAATTGTTCAAATAAACACTGTTGGATTTAGTTTACATTTCTCCTTTTGATCTGTGAAAAGACAAAAGTATAGCCAATTTGGCTAACTGGCTTTTATTTGCAACTCATGAGTTTTATCTCATGTGAAAATAGGGAGGTGCAAAATATAAAAATACAGAGGTGATATGCTGCTGGCTATGGGAGAAGAGTTTTTTTGGTTTTTTGTTTTTATTTTTTTTTAAGGAAACAGGCAGAAACAAGGAAATGGCAAAAGACAAAAAGCAAATTGGTTAACATGGATTACTTTAGGTTACTCCTTATAAAGGTTAAAGCATAGAGAACTTCCTAAGCTTGTTGGCAAACACTGGCCTGCTTGGGCATTGGTTGTCATTATTTTATCTTCTGATTTGAACAATTTGGTTTTGGTTTATCGATGTGGCACGTTAGCTTGAATGACTTAATTTTGGTTTGGAATGCCAGAGTTTAGTGTAGGAGCTCAGTCCAAATCAGTGACATTCTATACATGATATTGAACAGATACAATATAAATTTTAAAAACATAAGTCTGAAATTTCTATGATTTTATGATTATATGATGAGACCCTGTCTCAAACCAAAACAAAACAATAAATAAAACAAAATAAAAACCAGAAATCTGCAAGCATGTCTTTGGTTTAATTTGGGAGCTCAACCATTTTTTTCCATTGTATCTTTTTTTTTTCTAGACAGTCTCACTTGGGAAGATGGACTGGCACTCACTGTATAGTCCAGACTATCCTCAATCTTGCAATATTCCTGCCTCAGCCTCCCAAGTGTGGAATTACAAGCGTGACCCACCATGTTGGGCACAAATAAATCATTTTCTTAACTTAGAAAATCAGAGTGGAATATCTTTCTGAAAGAGGGGCAGAAAGTATAGAGAGAACTGAAGGTGGAGGAAAATGTCATTATGATATGGAGAGGGAATCAGTGACATTGGTTTCCTTCAATCCAATCTTGGAAAAAGAGCTTTCTTTTTGTTTTTCTTTTCCTTTTATCACTGTATATTAATTGTACATAACAAGAGTTTCATTGTGACATTTACACACATTCATACAATGTACTTTGGTCATATTCATCTTTGCATTACTCCCTCTTACCCATTTCCTGTTTATCTTCCCTTCCTCCTCCCTACTAGTCTCCCCTGTGTTTTCAAGATGATGTTTCCAGAATTGAGCAATACTTCTGTCATGCTCACCATTTTGGCTGACTGTGCTGGAGTGGGTCTGCTGGAAAGTTGAAAGAATGCATGTGGGGCTGGATGCAATTGTATGTATAGGTAGTCTTATTCCAAACAACACAGCAGACTTCAGGAGGGAGGGAGAGAGAGAACCAGGTAGAACTGGTGGTTCCTGCCTCTTAAAGGAGAACAAAAGTGGCCCAGATCAGATACAAGGCAAGGTTAGGTTCTCATGTCTGCATTTTCAAGGTTACATTCTTAAAACAGCATTCCCATGTTACAGTGTTTCCATGGTTGCACTTTTAAGGCTGTGCTGTTTCCAAGACAGCATTCTCAGAGCTGTATCCCTTCCCCCACCAAAGGCTGCATCTTCCTAACTGAGAATGTGGTCTCCACACACTTTGTCCCCCCATGCAGATGCATTCTTGTGTGGTATTGGGCCCATAAGGATGTTCTTGAACCCAGAAGCATAACAACAGTATCATGAATAACAAGCTATCACTAAGAGTACTGCTATGCTGGCACATCCTAACATTACACAACCACCAGGCAGACCCAAGGTTACTCCACTGCTTTGTAAAGGGTCACCAGTGAAGGCAAATATTTGTATTATTTCTTTATCCACTTCTTTAAAGCCTTAGTTACATCTTCTTGGTTATCAGGGATATATACATAACATTTGCTATGCAGTAAGGCACAGGCTTCCCCTTGGGAAGCAGTTAGAAAATCTAGTGCCATATTGTTTTGAAGGACCACCTTCCTTATCTGGGTTGTCTCATCCATAAGTAGGGTACTTTTTTTTGTGGTATTGGGGCTTGAACTCAGGGCCTTCACCTTGAGCCACTCCATCATCCCTGTTTTTGTGAACGGTTTTTCAAGATAGGGTGATAGGGTCTCGGGGAACTTATTTCCCAGGCTGGCTTTGAAACTCGATCCTCCTGATCTCTGCCTCCTGAGTAACTAGGATTACAGGCATGAGTCGCCAGCACCCAGCTGTCTAGTGCTATTAAGAGCAGCCACTAAGTGTTCCGTGAGGCTCTCAATTTCCTTTTCAATATAGATATCTCCAGAGTTACAGCCAAGGAATAAAACCACAAAGGGGCATGCTTTGCCCTGTGCCACCTATGGCATACAGCATCCCAGTTGGCAGGAGCCTATTGCAAAGTTGCCAGAATGGTCCTGCATATATGTGGATGGCTCCAGGTTCAATGCCCTCCCTAATGTCCTTGAAGATGGCCATCCATGATGTCCACATACCCATTTATACCCAAGTAGGGTCCAATCGACTGATTTAGTGCTGGTATAAGAATGGTTATTCTACCAGTGTCCAGGTGAAGGATAAATAATGCTATCGCAGAATTCTCTGTGTAGCCAACCAGCTGCCTGCTTAGGGTCTCCTTTGGTTTGTTCTATACATATAGGTGTCTGTACTTGTAATTCTATATGTTCTGCTGGTATCTACCCCCACCCATTCTGTATAGCACAGTCAATGAGGGTGGCACATTGTCATGATGCTGTCTTAATAAAGTTTCAATCTGTTGTCATTGTTGAGCCCATTCCCAACCTGTACAGTTGTGCTGGTACAGATGGTTCTAATCCTCCTGGGTATTTAGGTGTATAGTCCATGGTAGTCCTCTGGCTGGATCCATCAGTAACCATGCATACCCAGCAGTGGGAGATGTTGTGCACATGAGCATATATATGTACCCAAGTCAGAAGAGAGTTACTGGTCACCCTGGAAAGATGATAACAATACAGAAGATACTATTACTACTATTACTGGTAAGTCCCCAGTCCCATAAGTCTTGCCATAACTGCATATTCCATAGGGTATCCTGTCCCATTTACCAGTCTTGGCTTTTTTATTGTGGCAACCAAATAATTAATCCCTTATACATAGCCCAACTGTCTGAAACCATTTGTATAAGGGAGTCTTCTTTTACAATATGCCATACAGCATGTAGCTCAGCACACTGAGTACTTTGTCCATAGTCTAGTTTATACCATAGCTCCTTGGGCTCCATCTGGTATCCCACAGCTACCTAGAAGGCAGGCACACCCCAGCAACTACCATCAGTATTGCAAGTAGTGAGGGTAGGGGTATCATTCCCTCTTGATGTGGACTACAGTACATCTGGAACATTAATTTCACCAGAAATAAATTTTAATGGTCCCAGGACAGCTGCCAGTTGTTCTAACAGACTGGACTGCAAATTGGCACGTTGTTCCAAATAGGCTTCCCACTTGGCCAGTGTGGGAATTTGAGTCATTTCTATCCTAGGAAACTTAGATTCACTCCCATCCTGGGAGTATTAGGCCAAAATTCTACCCATCCTGCTATGGATACTTAGTCCAGACCTTAACCTCTTGTTTCCCCATTAAGTGTCCTACAGCTATTACAGTGACATATATTGCCTCTATCTGTTTCTCAATTAATGTGTAGCAGTGTTCAGCTCCTTTCTACAATTGAGACCAAAAACCAGTAGGCACTCGTGTGCCATCTTCTTTTTGCTAGAGACCCCAACCATATCCTGTTGGCTCTGCAGTAAGATCCAGTTCAAATGGTTCCCCCTTCCTAATAGCAGTAAGGACTTGCACTTGAGTTACTAACTGTTTTGCCTTAATGAAGGCAGTCTGTTCTAAGTCAGTCCAATCCCATGTCTTGCCTTTCACATAGGGCATATAGGGGAGCTACAGTTAAACTCATGTGTGGGATAAATGTCCTCCAATATCCCAAAAGACCTAAGAAGGCTTGTAATTGTAATTTATCCTGTGGTACCAGGAATATCTGTATTTTGTCAAAATGGCATCAGGAATCACCTGAGTATTACCTGATCATACAACACCCAAGAATTTTACAGAGTAGCCAGGTCCTTGCACTCTGGTGGTGTTGACTGGACAACCCCATCATGAAAGGGCCAATGGCAGAGTACCACTGCTGCTTCCAGTTCTGCAAGAGATCGAGAGGTTAATCCAATGTCATCAACATAATAAGTCAAGTATACACCAGAAGGTGTCCAAGTTGCCAAATCTTTGGCAACCAAATCATGGCATAGTGTTGGACTATGCACATATTCTTGAGACAACATCAAAAATGTCCACTGGTGACCTTGACAGGTAAAGGCATATTGGTCTTGACTTTCTGAGACCAAGTCTATAGAGAAGAAAGCATTAGCCAAGTCCACCACATAGTGCTATTGTCCTAGGTATAAAGTCAATTGGTCCAGAATGTTCCTAGTGGAGGGCACAGCAGCATGTAAAGGTCAAGTAACTTTATTAATCTCCCAATAGTGCCCAGCCATGTACCAAGTTCCATTTGGTGTCCATACAGCCAAATGGGAGAATTACAAGGGCTGTGTGCTGGGCAGATAACTTTTGTCTTTCCAGTTCCACAGTAGTGCCACAATAGTTTTCTCTTCATGGCCTCCTGACAATTTGCATTGTTTCAAAGGCACTTATCTATGCTGGTGCTGGCACACATACTGGAGAGTGGTGTGGATGCCCCTACACCACCATTTTTACTACGCATGTAGTAAAAGTCTCCCACAGTAGTTTCTAGCCACAATCCTTGGAGAACATCCACCCCCAGGATGTATTCTGGCACCGGGGATATATACATCCTATATGACCGAGTTGCCAATCGTCCAATTCCCAAAGTCATTTTTTCCTCCACAACATGAATGAAGCATATGCCATAACCATCCATTACTGCTGTGGGGCCTTGGAATTTTGTAGGGTTGCAGAATAACAAAGGCCGTTCGGCTCCTGCATCCACCAATGCAAGCACATTTTGTACATCTCAAGGGGACTAATATACACGCAGTTCCGTATGAGGCCATAGGTCATGCGGGTCCTCTGCTACCTGTATATCCCGGCCATCCCATCTGTCCTTGTCTAACAGGTCTTGCAAGATCAACACCCGGGTTTTCCCCTTCCTATTTGTTTGCCCCTCCTTGCATTTGTTGTGCTTTTGTTCAGTGGAAAGGTCCTTCGACAGGGCAAACAGCATAGCTGTAGTTTGCCCATCTATATCTGCAGGATCTACCCCAGCCTCAACTAAGTCAGTCCACATAATATGATGGGACACTTTTATTGGACCTGCCAAGGTCTGTTTTTTGTAGCTCCTGGCTTCTCTTCAACAAACTGCTCATTATGCACTCCCTTGTTTTTCTGTTTTATCTCCACTTCACCCAAGCTAGCAACAGTCTGAGTGACATCAGAAATGCTGCAGTCCACATTTCCTGCAACACCTGCACCAGTTCAGCATATGAAGTCCACTTGGTGCGAGTAACTGGTATCTCTCCTTCATTTGCCCATATATCCTGGGCAATGGCCAATAATCACCTTAACATAGTCAGGGCTCCCACGTTATCCAGGGCCTATCATGCTGCACTTTGTATATGCTGATGGAGGGAATGATTGCTGGTAACAGAACTCACCTGTTGCATTTCCTCAGGAGAGAATATCAAAGTGTCATCCCCATAGTCCCATAAGTAGAGCATCCATGCCACAATAGATTCCCCAGGCTTTTGCTGAAACTAAATAGCCAATTCTCTTAAGTCCTCTGGAGGATAATGCACATATGTAGTATGCCCCTTAACTTCTGGAGCCCTCATTTGCTGGCTGCATTCATCCAAATGCCTGTCATACCCTAAATGGCACTTAACAATAGGCCAGGGTCTCAGTGTTACTGGGATAGGAGGGGGTAAGCCATCCAAAACAGAGGCACTGATTCATGGATTTGTTCCTCCAACTTGGTTACCATGGCTTCCAACACAGTCTGTGATGTCCTCATATGGCATAACTGAGCTTGCCAAGCCAGTTCCTGTGCATGTTGCAGCTGCATAGCTTACAAAAACAACCATGCCATCCAGCAGGCTGATTTTAGGCTCCTCTGGGAGCGAGTCCAACCCATGTGAGACAGCTTTCTTCAAGGCAGCTGAGGTCTCCACCAGGATTTTGCAAGCCTCTTTGGGAGCCCATTGCAATAACAAAGCTGCCACCAGATACCACAAATTAGTTGGGGGCCAAATCTCATGCCCTTTGTTTGAATCTGCTGGGGGAATGGACAGCTCTGCCACTGGACTTACCACCAGATTCTGCCAACTATGCCAATTTGTCATGCCCACCGTTTTGACCAATGGTGCCAGAGTGGGTCCAGTGGAAAACTGAAAGAATGCACGTTGAGCTGAAGGCAATTGAATGTATAGACAGCTTTATTCCAAGCAACAACACAACAGGAGGGAAGGAGAGAGAGAGCCAGACAGCCTGGGCTCATACACACACACACACACACACACACACACTGTTACATAAGTGTACTTTGGCATCTAGCCGGGTCCTGATAGCTCAAGGTTAGGTTCTCATGTCTGCATTTTCAAGGTTACATTCCTAAGACAGCATTCCCATGATTACAGTGTCTCCATGGTTACATTTTCCAGACTGTGCTGTTCCCAAGACAACATTCCCAGAGCTGTGCATTCACAGGCTGCACCTGCATGACTGAGAATACAGTCTTTACAAGTTCATTCCATAAGACAGAGAATAAGTGCATCCCATATACTTTGGTCATATTCATCCTTCCATTACTCCTTCTTACTCCTCTCCCGTTTCTCTTCCCTTCCTCCTCCCTAATAGTCTCCCCTGTGTTTTCAGAACAATGTTTCCAGAATTGGGCAATACTTCATTCCATAAGATAGAGACTATAGGTTCCAACAAGTGGAGCAGAAGAGTCTGGTGTTAGAGGGAGTAAAAGGCTACAGAAAGCAGAAACAAAAGAAAAAGGGGATGGATCATTTCAAAGTTACTTATGTAATGTGGGGACCAGGAGAAAGTCAGGATGTGTTAATAGCAGGGTACTTAGCTTGCCTTTCTGTGGAAGGATTAAGGCCTAGGGAGTTTCACTATCAAGCTGATTGAACTGGTGTTCTGGGAAATTTGTCCCTTTCCCTTTTAATCTTTGTTACTAAAGAGGTCAGACTATTTTCAGTTTCACCTTCACAGGTGTGGCTCCATTGTGATCTAAACCAGGACCTCAAGTACTCAAACTTTGGGCTACATACCCAGCCTCTCCATTTTGATTTTATTTTGTTTTCTTTTTTTCTTTTTCGGTGCTGGGAATGGAACCCAAAGCCTCCTGTGGGCAAGCCAGGCTCAGACCTAAGTCTTCAACCCTCCCTTTTTATGAGACATCGGGTCCCCCTATGTTTCCAAGGATGGCCTAAGCTGCAGGTACTCCTGTCCCAGCATCAACAGTGCAGGGATTAGGGCACTTTTGACCCACAGGGCTGACTCCCATTTTGATGTTTAACCTGTGGGCCTAATATAAGAGCTCAGAACAAAATGTGTCCTCCAATAAATTCCATGTCAGATTACTAATGAGGATGGAATACTTTTGGTGTATTGGGGTTTGCACTCAAGGCCTACAGTGTTGCTGGGCAGTCACTCTACCACTTGAGCCACAATACCAGCCCGAGAATGGAATGCTTTTGGTTCAAGAGTTCTATAGGGGTGACAGTAATCACTGGATGATCAACCTAAACTCAGATATATGGGACAAGGACACTTTAGCTAGTGATGACACCACTGAGAATATCTGCTTTCAGTCTGGAAATGTGTTTTCAATGCTGTGAATAATGGAGCTGAACATGTTATGAAAATGTTTCATTGATTATTGAAGATAAATGAAAAATCTAAAATATAATAATAAATCAGAGATTTTAAAGTTTCAAAAACTTAGAAACTTAGAATAAGAAAGCAAATTTCAAGCCTGGCTTGACAACTCAGGTCTGTCATCCCAGCACTCAGGAGGCAGAGACAAGAGGATTGCAAGTTAGGGGTCAGCCTAGACTACGTAGACACTCTTTCTCAAAAATATAAAAGAAAGCAAGGAGATAATTGCTTGTAGAATAAAAAACAATTTAATGAAATAATTGCTTGAGTTAAAATATCTCTTTAAGCAAACTGTGTTGTGTTAACTTTCTTGCATCTTACCCCAAATCTCATCTAGTTCTGTTTGCCATCTTTCATGGCCCTAATTAGTCTAATCCAACCAGCCATTTCTACTCATTTCACAAGGCAGGAAGGAAGGTGTGGTCTTCAGTGAGTCTAGTTACGTAAAGAGCTCTCTTGTCCAAAGAACCCTTCTCCAGAGAAGACCGGAGCAACAGCTGGCAAGTTTTGCAGAACTGGGGTACTGCAGACCTCAATATTGACAGATCTTCAACTTCTGACTGGTGAGTGAAAGCTTTGTCTACTTTGTCTTATAAAGAGATGCTTTAAATTTACTTTTCAGGTCACTTAGTTGTCCAATAAACGAGGATGTTTCCTGGCTATTTAAATACCATAATATTTAAAATATACTACTAGAGCATTTTTAATATATTGGTTTGTATTGATTTTTATTCTTTTACTTTATGTGTTATGTAAAATTCCATAGGTCTTACACAGTATGTTTCTGCCAATTATAGAAACCATGAAGTGCTTATAATGTTCAATATATGTACCTTTATACACATTGATGTAAAAGTTTAATGTGTAGATTTTCCTAGAAAACCCTTAACATAAAAGTCCATTTGCTGTACTGTAAAGGCTTTGGTGTAGAGAAAAAAGAAAAAGAAAAAGAAAACAAAAAAAAATAAATAAATAAAAAAAATGGAACTTTCAGGTTAGCGAACTAGATTTGAAAAGTATTCAAATAGAGCTCCCAAGAAGAGGGGAGGAAGAGATCAGGAGGACCAAAGTTCAAAGCCAGCCTGGGGCAAATAGTTCATGAGACCCTATGTGAAAAAAAAACCCAAGAAAAGGCTGACATCAAGTTCATAAATCATGCTAATGGTTCCAGCAAATTAGATAGAAATTGAAGGAAACAGAGAAAGTTATTGAACTTGTATAAAAACAGGACTTACTGGATTTCTATGGGATTTTATTTATCTATTTTATCTTTAAGATCTTCTAGGTTAAACCAAGCAATGAAATTGGCAAATATATCAGTTAACTTTGTTGAGATTTTTTTGCCTCAGAGGACACATTCTTCCCAATTAAACATTTTAGTTAATAAATATAGGTTTGCAGAATTATTTTTCTTTCTATAAAAAAACGTAACTACAAGCTGGTGGCATGACTCAAGTGGTAGAGCACCTGCCTAGGAAGTGTGAGACCCTGAGTTCAAAACCTCATAGTGCCCCCAAAAAATTAACTACAGCATTATGATATGTTCTATCCTAAAATAATGATGACTAAAAAATGAGACTGCATCTCAGTATTCAAAATTAATGGATGAGGGGCTGGAGATTTAGCTGAGTGGTACAGCACTTGCCTAGCATGCTCAAAACCTTGGGTTCAATCCCCAGCAGCACAAAAAAAGAATGAAAATTAATGAATCAACAATTGTTGCAATTATATAAACTCAGAATTTAAAAATATTTAAGGCTGGTGGTGGAGCTCAAGCAGTAGATTGCCTGCTTAGCAAGCACAAGGCCCTGACTTTAATCTCCAATACTGTCAAAAAAAAAAAAAAAGGGGTCAAGAAAGAGACTGTTGAAAAGAGATAATAAAGCCACTTAAAAATGTATAATTCCATGATATTTGAGGGAAAAGTAATATGGATAAATAAAAGGAAGAATGTTATAAATAAATTGATTTTTCTACATGGCAAGAAAATTATGTCAAGAATACATTTATAACATGTAATGCAGGTGTATGTTTAGCTATTTTTACATAACTGGTACATAGTAAATTAACATAAACCTTTTCAAAAACCATTTGGTGGTAGATGCTGTGAAACATAGAAACTTCAGAGCTTTTTGACCCCAAAATGCTATATCTAATGATGTATCATGAAATCCTACGCCTAAAGATGTTTGCCAGTTTCCTTACAATGAAATCGGAAAGCAATTTAAATGTCAGCAATGGGAAAGTGGTTTGTAACAAAGAATCTAATCTATTTGATGGCATATTATGCAATCACTAAAAGTATTAATTAGGAAAGCCAAAGAACAGCATAAAATGCAAATCTACTAGTATTAAATGAAAGGTAAATATTTGTGCAATGTTAAGAAAAGTAAAAAAGAATGAGCCATATTTTTTTTGTTGTTTTTGTTGCCGCTGATGTTGACAGGTGTGCTGTACTCAGCCAAGGCAGGTTCTTGTTTGCTAAGGCATTAATGAATTGATAGAAAACTCTAGCAAGGTGAAAGTAAGAAATCTATTTTCCAAGAAGAGAAAGTAAAGGCTGCTTCCTCCATCTTAGCTCTCCTTTCCATGTTTGAACTCAGGGCCTCATGATCGCTAAGCAGACACTCTTACTGCTTGAGCCACTCCATCAGCCCAAGACATTTTTCTTTTCTCTTTTCTTTTAAATGTTTAACAGTTTACTAGAATTGTAGTGCAGTGGTAGAGCACTTGCCTAGTGTATCTGAGACCCTGGTTCCACCTCCAGCCCTGCAAAAACAAAGGTGCTATTACTTTAAAATTATGGGATCAATTATAATGATAATGCCAGTCTTAAGAATGATCATAAAATAATTACCATAATGGCCTTATAAATTTTAGACATTTTCTGTGTCTATTTGGAAGCTAGGAGATTATAAGATCTCAATTCACTTTACTTGTGCAATTTATTTTGTGGTACTGGATTTTGAACTCAGGGCCTCATGCTTGCTAGGCAGACACTTTACCACTTCAGCCACTCCACCAGTCCTCACATGTGTAAGTTGGGATACGGGCCTAATGGTGCACTATCTTAATTGCCACAGTCATTTTTAATTCTCTAGAAAGGTATTAATCAAATGATAATGAATGGTGAGCGATGTGGGGTTGGAAAGTCCTAACAAATCACAGCTAGTCAAAGTGTAGCATTAACTTGTATTCATTTACAGATGGAGATAGATAGATAGAACATGTTATGTACATCTGTATGTATGTGTACATGTATGTGTATATATAACGTGTATTTTTGGCAGTACTAGGGTTTGAACTCAGGGCCTGTGTTTGGCAGGCAGGTGCTCTACCATGTAAGCCAGGATCCAGCCTGTACTGATGCATGTTTTTAATCAGTGAGATGACCTATTGGATTTGGATAACTGGTCGTTTCACATTTAAGTCTTTTGTGGTGTTTAACTCAACATGCATCCATCAAGACCTATTAAGTTCCACGGGCTGTGTCTGCCTGTGTAAATGACATAAGTAAATAAGATACAATGCCTGGCCTCAAGCAGTTCTAATGATGAACATGGAAGCAAACTTTGGTAGTTTTGTTTTGTTTTTAAGAAAAGCAGTTTTATTATGAAGATGAAAAAAGAACTATGGAACTCAGATAGGTACTCTACCACTTGACTCACACTCCTAGCCCTTCTATGCTTTTATTTATTTTTCAGATAGGGTCTTGTAGGTTTTTTTGTTTTGTTTTGTTTTACCTGGGTCTGGCCTTGGACCACAATTCTCCTACCTATGCCTTCCTTGTAGCTAGGGTCATAGGTCCACAAGTTGAAATGGGGTCTTGCCTACTTTTTGCCCAGTCTGACCTTGAACAGTGATTTCAGCATTCTGAGTAGCTGAGTGATCTCATCTGTCCTGAAGATTAAAGATGTTCACTCAATACTAAAGCATTGGTGTACACATTGGAAAACATACTGATGTAAAGTATTTGCTCAATGATTCATAATTACTTAATGGCAGAATTGAATCATGAATAAAGATGTACTTCCCTATTAGATCATCACTGAACACAAACACACCTTGTCTCTAAATCAAAATAGGACCCTATCCTAAAGTACCATTCCTTTTTAACTCTACATCCCATTATTATTTTTATTCCAAGAAACTTGTAATGAATCTTACTTGAAATGACATTTGACTTTATTTTTGGCAGTACTGGGATTTGAATTCAAGGCTTCATGCTTGCAGAGCAGATGCTCTACCACTTGAGCCAAACCTCTACTCCATGACACTTGCTTTTGGTACTGACCAAGGATATACTATCAGACTCATATAGAGGCCATTACTGAACTTGTTGTGTGGCTAAAGTGGTAGCTAGCTGGAGTTCAAACCCTAATACTGAAAATAAAGAAAAAGAAAGCAAAAAACCTAATAACAGTCAATACTATGCTACTCCTGTTTTGCAAAAAGAGAAAGCTTTTGTGGGGAAGGTAGAGGGGGAATGAGGTTTGAACTCAGGGCCTATACCTTAAGCTACTCCACCAGCCCTTTTTTGTTACTGGTTTTTTCGAGATTGGGTCTCACAAACTATTTCTCCATGCTGGCTTCAAACCTCGAACCTCCTGATCTCTGCCTCCTGAGATACAGGATACAGATCTGAGTCAACTGTGCCCAGTTGGAGAACATCATCTTAAGTGAAGTTAGCCAGATTCAGAAGGTCAAAAGCCCATGTTTTCTCTCATATGCCAAATATAGACCTGAAACAAATGTAGCAATATTATAAAAAGAGGACCTACCTAGGGGAGGTCAAACAGGAGCCAGGGAGAATAAAAGAAGGAAGTTAAGGTGCATGTGGTTGATGTACTCTCTATACTCGAATGAATATAGAATTTTTTAGCTGGTTGAAACAACAATAAGAATGGGACTAAAATAGAAAGAACTAGCAAAAATGTCATTTGTTTTTCCTTTCTTCTGCAAAATCAGAACAAGAGGGAGGAACAGGTCCTGTGGGGGGGTGTGGTTGAAACCAGTGGGAGAGGGGAGGAAGTGGGAAAAGGTTGTAGGAGGGTGAATATGGTGCAAATATTGTGTATACATGAATATAAATAGAACAAAGATACCAGTTGAAACTATTCCTTGAATGGGGGAGGGGGAGTAACAAAGGGTGGTGGAGTGGGTAAACTCAAATCTGATATATTTGATATGTTGTAAGAACCTTTTTAAGTACCATAATGTACCCCTACCCCACACAATAAAATAATTTTTAAAAAACTGAAAAAAATAATAAACACAAAAAAACACTATAGTACAACTTACCAGTGAAGCCATTTCCTTCTAATTGTATTCTTTCCTCCTAAATGGATTGAGGCTTGTTTTATGATCCCAACTTTGACTCTGAATTAATGATCATCATGAATGATCTCTGTCCTTTATTTTTTAATGCAATTAAAATTTATTTAATTAAGCATAAAGCTACTTTCACATTGATCTACAATTATAGTAAATACATTTCTTGGCATAAAGACACAGTCTTTGGTGTTTGAAAGAGCCCCACTGCAAGATTATGTACATAAAACTCCAATTATTTATGTAATAGTGGATTAAATAATCAAATTAAAGTACACTATCTAGAATAAAATGAAAATAAAATATACTATCTAATTAAAATAAGATGAAAATAAAATAATAAGATTCATATTTAAATCATATTTACAAAATACTATTCTTGAGAATTATAATTTTATTAAGCTTCAATTTGAGGTAAAGTGTAATGAATAAACAACAGCTGTAATTTTAAACTGAAAGTGAGAGAGAAGTCAAAAGTACTTTGAAAAGAGATTTTATTTTCATATTGGTCTACAATTATAGTAAATACATTTCCTGGCTTAAAGACAGAGCCTTTGGATTTAAAATATCCCCCACTGCAAGACTACATACATAAAACTCCAATTATTTTTTGTTTAGGAGCAGATTAAATAATTAAATTAAAACTTATACTGTCTAGAATAAAATGTAATCATATAAATAAAATAAATTCATATTTAAATCATATGTTTATAAAATATTATCTTGTATGTTATAATTCCACTAAGCTTCAATTTCACATAAAGCATGAGTAAATAACAGTAGTTAATTTAAACTGAAAATGAAAAAATAGTCAAAAGTACTTTGAAAAGAAACATTACTTTCACATTGGTCCACAATATAGTAATCACGTTTTTTTGGCATAAAGACACAGCTTTTGGAGTTGAAGATAGCCCCATTGAAAGATTATATACATAAAACTCCAATTATTATTCAAGCAATAGTGGATAAATTAAAATAATTATACTGTCTAGAATTAAATGCAAATAAAATATACTATGTAAACAAAATAGAAAGGAAATAAAATGAAAAGATTCATATTTAAATCACAAACTTATAAAATACCATCCTGATAATTATAATTCTATTAGGCTTCAATTTGAGGTAAAGTGTAATGACTAAATAACAGTAGTAATTTAAACTGAAAATGAGACAGAAGTCAAAAGTATTTTCAAAATAGATCTTACTTTCACATTGGCCTACAATTACAGTAAATACATTCTTGGCATGAAAACACAGACATTGGAGTTTACAAGTTACACACATGAAACTCCAATTATTGTTTACCTAATAGTAGACTAAATAATCAAATTAAAATGGTTATACTACCTAGAATGAAATGAAAATAATACATACTATCAAATTAAAATGGAAGTAAAATAAGAGTCATATTTAAATCATATATACAATACTATCCTGAGAATTTTAATTCTATTAAATTTCAATTTAAGGTAAAGAATAATTAGTAACAGCAGTAATTTAAACTGAAAATGGGAGAGCAGTCCAAACTACTTTGAGAGGAGATCAATATACTGCCAGGTTTCTTCTCCTGTTTTAGAGGTTCAGTAGCAGGATCATTTCAAGATGGACTAGACCTCACGAATGCTCACTTCTACTTTGATAATGTGTGTACAGTGGGGGACATCCAGCTCTTGGGAGAAGATGATTGGGGAAACCACTAAGTGAAACACATTTCTCATTGGTGAAGAGGATGTGGTGGACCGGGACTTATCTCCTGGAGAGAATGGATGAAGAGAAGGCCCTTTCTCATGAACTGGCAATGTGCATACTTTGGACACACATCCTCTGATGGCAAATACGCTTGAGAAGTTCCAGCCTTGGTTACTGGAGGAGGAAGAAGAAAAGGAGGCCCTTTTCTCATAAACTAGCTCCAGGGAGACTTTGGGAATACATGCGCTGATGGTAAAGAAGCTTGAGGAGCCCCAGCCATGGCTCCTATGGAGGAAGAGGAAAAAGATGCTCCTTTCTGATCAGCTGGCTCCATGGTGACTTTGAGAATACATCTCCTGAGGACAAATTATTGTAAGGATCTCCAGACATGTTTTCTCCCCCTCCACTAACGAAGTGGCTGCCTGGATCCTCTGGGAACACATTTCCAGGTGGAAAATTACCTTGAGGCTCTCCAGACATGTTTACTGAGGAGGCAGAGGAAAAGGATGCCCTAGACTCATGAAGTGGCTGTGTGGATCCTGCAGACACAACCCAAGACAGAAACTTTTCTTGAGGATCCATGTTTCTTCACCCTCCACTAATGAACTGGCTGCCTGGAACCTCTGGGAACACTGTCCCAGGTGGAAAATTGTCTTGCAGATCTGCAGACATGTTTCCTTGAGGAGGCAGAGGATCCAGATACTTCCACAACTGAAGAGGTGCCTGGATCCTCTGAGAACAATTTCCAGGTGGAAAATTATCTTGAGGATACCCAGACAGGTTTCCTGAAGGAGGCAGAGGAAAAGTACACCCTAGACTAATGAAGTGGATCCTTTGGGAACACATCCCCTGATGGAAATTTATCTTGAGGATCTTCAGACATATTTCCTGGAGGAAGTGGGGGAATAGGATGCCCTACACTAATGAAGTGGCTACCTGGATCCTTTGGGAACACATTCCCTGATGGAAAATTATCTTGATGATCTCCATACATTTCCTGGAGGGGGCAGAAGAATAGAAGGCCCTCTGCTAATGAAGTGACTACCTCAATCCTCTGGGAACACATTTCCAGGAGGAGAATTACTTGAGGATCTCCTGACATGTTTCCTGGAGAAGGCAGAGGAATAGGACATCCTCCATACACAAAGTGGCTGCCTGGATCCTTTGGGAACTCTGGTGGAAAGTTATCATGAAATGCTCCAGTTTGTTTCCTGGTGGAGGTAGAGGAACAGGAGACCCTCCCTCATGAATTTGCTTCTTGGATCCTTTATGAGCACATCCCCTGGTGGAGAACTATCTTGAGAAGCTCCAGACATGTTTCCTGGAGGAGGTGGAGGATTAGGACACCCTCCACTGAGAAGTGGCTGCCTGGACCCTCTGGGACATATTCCCAAGTAAAGAATTATTTTGAGAATCTCTATACACGTTCCTTGGATGAGTTGGAGGAAAAGGAGGCATCCCTCTCAGAAACTAGCTCCTAATATCCAGTGGGAAAACATCTCTCAGGGCAAAATGATTTCCAAAAGCTATAGACATGTTTTCTAGAAGAGGAGGAGGAAAAGGTAGATCTCTTCCCATGAACTGGCTCCTTGGATCCACTGGGAACAAGGTAACTCTGATTGCGGAACAAAATCAGGGCTCACATCTTTGCTTTCAACAGGCACATATAAATCAGGCACATTTGAATTTTGCCTCTATAGAGGAAGAGTTGGATCAGTACATTGTTGGCCTGATGAAGGGATCATCATCCTTCATCTGTTTGCATGGAGGAAACAATGACCCATTCTCAGGATGTGCTCTATGGTGGCCAGCCAGTCAAGTCATCATAGCTTGAGTCTCCTCTTTCTTTGCTAGTGTGATGGTCCAGAGGATTATTCAGGCTTCTTGAGTCTTTTCCTCCTCCCCTCTGAAGCAAAGTTGGAAGTCTGAGTGGACCTTCCCACACAATTGTAGAGAAGAAAGCTCTCCTTTCAGATGAAGTTTGAGCCAACGGTGAGGTACCATGTGGAAAATGCTCTCTGCCACATGCTTCATTTGAAATCTTAAATGCATTTATATCCTTTTCTGAAAGTTTAAATTCCAACTCCATCTTCATTCATTTTTGTCTGTTGTTGTTGTTTACTTGCCCAAGATATGCAAGCTATTTTTCAGCATCCTGGGCTACCAACCAATTAAAATTAGTTTTCTTCTCATAGGAAATAATCTCCTTTTGATAATAATGATTGGTTCTGTCCAATTTTTCTTTGAGCTCTCTGGTGACCTTTTTATAAGTCTCCAGCTCTTCAGCTGTGTGGCTGATGTTTTCTTCTACTTTGGAGTTTCTCCTCTGTGTCATGCTGGTAATGATCCTCTACCATTAATTTCCTGTAGAATTTCATTCCATTTTCTTCAAACAGTTCAGTCATTTTCTGCCAAAGCTTCTCATTCTCAATTTCAAACTGTGTTTTCAGACTGCAAAATGACTTGTTCACGCTGGACATTTTTAATACTCTGTCAAGTCTTTGCTTGCTCTCTCGAATTCACCCAACTGACTATAAACTTGGTTTCTTTCTTGTTCTAAGGATTTTAAAGAAGCATTTAACTTCACACCATACATCAATTTCTGCAAAGCTCCTTTGGTCTGATTATCTAAGTGAGCATGGTTTCCTGAACCATGGTTCATTGTTGTTTCCAAGTTACATAATGTGTTATATGTTCTCCAAGAACAATGGTCCAGACTTTCATTTTTAGAATGCCTTCAGTCAGTGACTTGATGTGATCTTATCGTTTAGAATTCATCATGCAGATGTTTCAGCATCTTCAAGTGTTATTTTCTGTTTAAGTCCACTCACTTGTTCCTTCCACATTTTAGCTTCTTTTAGAAGCTGCAGCTTCTCGGAGCTGGGAATTTCCATTCAAAGCCTGTGTTGTTGAGCCCTTAAGATGTGTTTCATTGACTTGAAGTAGTTTTAAAGTTGTTTTGGCTATAACTACTTTTGATTTGAAAGATTTTGATTCATCTTCTATGGATTGGATCATTTTTGACATTTCCACAATTCGATTAAACTTGTGTATAATATTTACATTTTCTTCTGTCAGCTCTGTTCCTAGCAGGAGTGCTTCCTCTAGTTTAGACTTGCGTATGTCCAGCTTTTCACAGGCTGCCTCCAAGGTCTGTGCTTCTATTGAAATGGGTTCCTTTAAAAAAGACGGTTAGCCATCATGCTGGTTTTGAACAAGGCTTTTCCAAGAAGCTCACATTTTTCTTCAATTAGTCTAGAAACCTTTAGAGCAAGTTGTTTTTCTCTTTACACATAAAGTTGGCTTCTAACTGATTGAAAATTTCTCCACAAAAACAATGGAATAGAAAAAGGACCAATAATGGTTACACCTGTCACTGGTTCCCATGAAAAATCATGGGGCTTTCATCTCAGTTCTTCAGGGTCTGTTGTCCTAAAATTCCTTTAGGAACAGCCCCAAGTGTGTCAGAGGGATAGCTTTAGGTCCATCCAGAGCTTCAAGTCTGCTTTAGTGGTTGCCAAGTCCACAATAGACAACAAACACTTAAAATTCTGCATAGAACACTGACAGTGGAGCAGACCACTGTGGAGATTGGGGAGGGGAGAGTGTTGGTTAATGTGCAGTTTATCCCACCCACAGGGGAAGAGATTTACATGGTATTGGCCAGATCTTGGCCAGGAGTAGGCATTGTCTTATATTGTCCTAAAGCTCATTTAGGCACCCTCATAGAAAGAGCCTAAGAAAAACACTATTTTTTTGGGGGGGTGATGGGGAGGTTACCATTGTTTATTACTGAGTCTAGAATTAGATTTCATTGTAGACAAGCCAGTTTGTTCACACCTAACACACCAGTCTTAATTACCGTCGCACCAAAACACAATTCCTCTGCTTTAATCAGACTGGTTCCATTGGTACTTCCTGAAAATGCTGAACAGAGACTTTCCTTTTCATCATTCCACCTTTCATATTTTTTTCTGCTTTTATTAGGATATATTCATTGTACAGGGGGTATTCATTGTGTCAATTCCCAATAGACTTACATTGTACATCGGTTAGATCATTTCCACCATTTCCCCCACTTTCTCTCTCCCCACGTATATCACTTACACGAGGGCTCATCAATTTCATGTATGTATATGAAGCCCATCAACCATATTCCCTTGCCTTCATCTCCTTCACTCACTCTCCTCCTCCCACAAGTACCCTCCCACACTGTCCCTATTTTACAGTCCTATCTTTAATTTTTAATTCCAAATTCAATATTCAAAGAGGTTTCCTGATTTACTCAGCTGTGAGAATACTTTACTTTGTTCAATTCAATCCACTCTGTATGGTTTCTTTCCTTCTAAATGTATTGAGGCTTGTTTTATGATTCAGAATTTGACTGTGGATTAATGATCATCATGAATGATCTCTGTGCCCTTTCAATGAATTTTCCATCCCTCCATTGGGTAGACTGTTCTCTAAGTTGGTTAAATGGCATTGTCAAGTACTTTACTTTAGATAATTACTGATTTCTATTTAACAGATACTGAGAAAGGAGTAGTAAGGTCTCCAATTGCAGCTGTGAATTTGTCTATTTTTCCTTTCACTGCTAGTTTTTGCTTTATGTGTTTTGAAACTCTGCTAATAGGTCCATTTGCATTTATTTTGTTGCAGTCACATGATGAACTGATCTCTTTATTGTTATAAAGTGTCCCTCTTTATCTCATATAATCTGATGGGTTTTTTTCTCTGACATTTTACTCTGTGTGATAATAATATAGCCATTCCAGGCTACCTTTGCATGGGATAGCTTTTCTAGTCTTTTACATTTAACCTATCTGTAACTTTACACATGGTTTTTTGTGGAGAGGCTATAGTTGTCTTACTTGTTTTTCAATATGAAAATATCTGCCTTTTAACTATAGTGTTTAGATCATACATATTTTTAAATTTCTGTCATTGCATTTTAATAGTCCATTTTTTCGTCTATTTTTTGTCTTATCCACCTGTTCTATATTCTTTTTCTCTTTATCTGCCATTTTTGGATTGAATATTTTTTAATGATTCCATTTTATCTCCATTATTAGCTTATGTATGCTCCCCTGCCTTTTTTCTGCTTGGTTTGTGAATTACAATGTACACCACAAACTTCAATGTGCATTTTCAAGTAACATTAAATCATCTCACATACAGTTTAGGAATGTTGTAACTATACATTTTTATCTCTTTAATTTTCCATTCTTTATCCTATTATTGGCATATATTTTATAAGCTACACAATATATTGGGTTTTCCTTTAATCAACCAATTATCATTAAAGAAATTTAAAGCATGGAGGGAAAGTCTTCTATAATTTCCCTTCGTAGCCTCCTTTGTTCATGTACAGATCTGAATTGGCATCTGGTGTCATTTTCTTCCTGCCTGAGGAAATTTCTTTAATTCTTCTCATAGTGTAGATGTGCTGCTGATGAATTCTCTTAATTTTGTTTATATCAAATAAAATGATTATGATGAAAAATGAAAGTGATAAAAGCATACTCAAATAATTCAGTATGTGTAATAAATTTTAATATATGGTTTAGACTAGGTTCTTAAAAATTCTGTCCCACACTGTTTACAAGAAATATACCTAGAACATAATGGCAAAGAAATGTTCACAAAAGGCAAAATGTTAAAGTGCTAGAATGATATCAATAAAAGAAAAGATACACTGAAAAATACTCTTAAGAATAGTTTTGTTTCATAATGATCAAAGGAAAAGCCAACACAAGACAGAAGAATTCTCAATTTTTATTTTATTTTATTATGTCCTTTATCTTTTAAAAAAGTTTTATTATCATATTATTGTTGTACTGGGGGTACATTGTGACATACAAAAGTGCCTACAATATATCTTAGTTAAATTCACCCTTTCCATCATTCTCCTTTATCCCCCCTGACCCATTCCTGATAGTTTCCACAGGTTTCATTTTTCCATTTTCATATGAGTACATAATATTTTTACCATATTCACCCTCATATACCCTTTCCTTATATCCCCTCCCCTCCCACTGGTACCAACTCCCAGACAGGGAATTGTGAACTTTTAAATGCCTAGTAATTTAAGTGAAAATTATGTATTCAAAAGGAAACTATAAGGAGATACTTACAAATTTCAATCTTGGTAGGGGGTTTAAAAAAACTTTTCTGTAGTCATTAGTACATGAAATAGCAAAAAACTAAAATGATATATGAAGTTGTAAAGTATAGTAATAATATCATATACAATATATGCTTATCATATATAATATATGCTTACTATGATCATAACCAATATCATAAGAAAACAAAAATCCACATTGGTAAATTTTTAAATCCACTTCTAAATAATGGCCACAGATATTATTGTAATAGAGCTAGTAATTTTAATTAACCAAACTGGAATGGAATTTACTTTTAAAACTAAATCTGTAAACTTTGATTGATATGATCATAATGAAGAAATATAGCTATTAAGAAATACAACAGATTAAGCTGAAAGAAAGTATAAGAAAGGACATAGTCCACATGGAAATGGTAAATAACAAAATAGGAAATAAAAGAATACAAAAGGCAAATGAAAGCAACACCTCTTTATTTGAAAAAAACTAATAGAATAAAGAAATCTCTAGAAAGATTTAACCAGAAAAAGAAGAAACAATAAACATGTGGTGAATATTTCAGGAATTTTAAGGAAATCCTGTGAACAAAAACAAGACAATTGAGATTTCATGGACCCTAGAAAAATTATAACTTATCAAAAACTGATACAATAATAGAAAACCTACTGCATCTATATCCCATAAATAAATTGAGGTAGAAATTAAGTATCTGCTTCCTTCCCATTCTTTTACATGAATGAAACCCACTGAATTCTACCAACACTTTAAGGGACACATGTTTTCTAATTTCTTTCAATTGTTCCCATTGTAGAGGGGAATAAAAGGAAAAGTCCACTCCAGTTCATTTCATGAGGTTACTATAACTTTGATACCAAAACTCAGAGCAGAATAAGATAAAATCATTGGCCAATCTCACAAGCACAAATACAAAATTCTAAAGAAAATATTGGTAAAATAATTCAAGTAATACATAAAATACATTATTGCCAAACTGAGACTTTTCTTAGAGTACAAGGAAGACCTACCACACTGACAAGTTAATGGAGAAAATAATGTAATCATTTCAGTAGAAAATAAAGTTTATGTAATTTAAACCTTTTTTTGTAGTACTAGAGTTTGAACTCAGGGCTTTGAGCTTACTAGGCAGGCACTGTGCCACTTGAGCCATGCCCCCAGCCCTTTATACTTCAGTTTTCAGGTAGGATCTCACATTTTCTCCTACTGGGGCTTGTCTGGAACACCTGCCTCTAATTTACTCCTATTCCCATGTAGCTATGCTGACAGGCATATGCCACCATGCCCACATTAATGAAAGGATTTGTTTTTGCTGGTGCAGTGGTCTATACTCAGGACTTTGTGCTTGCTACACAAAACTCTGCTACTTGAGCCACACTTCCAGCCTTTCACATTTGTAGTGAATTTCTTAGTAAACTACAAATATAAGGGACTTTTCTTAACCTAGTAACCTACCAAAAATCTACAGTACATGTTACACTTACTGGTGAAACATTGGCAGCATTCCTCTTTAATCAGTATGAAGATAAAGATACTTACATTTGCAACTTCTATTTAATATTAATCTTCAAGTTCTGTGTAAGATAAGATAAACAACTATAATGACTAGAAAAGAAAAAAAATCCTAGCAAGTCATATTTCAAGATAATGTTTTTCTGGTGATAAACTAAGAGGAGGATTCAGTAAGATTGCTAGATACAAGACCAATGTACAAAACGTAAGAATTCTTTGACCCATCAGCAATCAGTTTTTAATAAATGAATTATAAACACCATTTTCAATGGCAACAAAAAAATAGCAGTAGGATATAATATGACGAGAACTGTGCTAGGTCTTTTACAAGTCTTACAATTTCTTATAAAGTATACAAAATAAGACCCTAATAAAGAGGTATGTTCATAATAGAATGGAATATTGTCAAGTTAACTGTTCTAAATTAATTTATATAGGCAATGCAATTCCTAAGTGGGAATTTTCCAAACTGATCTTGAAATTATTATGGTGAGGAGATTCCAAGATGGTGACTAGAGGGAGGAAGCAGAAAGCATGCTTCCTAAAGTAAAATCTTGGAGAGATGATGGAGATACATCTGGCAGGAAAAACCACCAAGAAGAGGCAAAACTCTGACACCTCCACACCCCCAGCATGCACATAGCATCCCCACTCCACATTAAACGGAGAAACCAGGAGGGCTCCCACACTGCCAGATGCCAGATCCTAACCTGCTTGGCAGATCCACAAGTGAGCAAATAAACTGCATGTTGTACTCCCACAGACAATCCTGGGACAAATCAGTATAGCCCCCCTGGACAGACTGACCTCTGCCCAGGGAAAAAAGGAAAAAAACCAAATTGAATAATAAACAAGCAGTTGAAAAAAAAAAGACACGTAGCAAAGAGGGTGAGGTGTCCTGAGCTCCGGAGAGTAGGAGAGAAGCACTCCCTCATGCAAACTGTAAATAAACAAGCTGTCCAGAAAAGGCAGGAGTGGCAGCACCTGCCCAGCAACCTTGGAGGGGAGAAACCTTGTAACAGCAGCTAAAGTGTGGCATGCTCCACCAGAAAGTGGGGGAGGGTGACTTCCCCACATGAACTCTAAATAAAAAAAAGACTGCAATTGCAACAGGGAGGTAGGGCTGTATACTGGAGAAAACAAAAGGGTTATGCATCCAGAGAACTCTAAATAAACAAAGCCTGCAGGGCTAGGTGAATGTAAAGCTCATTCCTGAGATCAGCAATAAATAAAGCCTGCAGCAGCAGCTGGCTGGCAGTAGGTGGCAGGTGAGCTGCAGCCTCAGATAGACATTCACAAAGCTGTATCCAGACTCTTTTTTTTTCCCCTTTGATGAGACAATGATAGAACTACTACTCAGACACCAACACCAGGACTAGATGCTGAAGGACTGACACTGAAACTATTAAGACTGAAACATTATTGCATTTTAACTTGGGGATTTTTTAAATCGTCTCTCTGTCTCTCTAATGCCTGTTTAGCTCATCATTGATTAGTACACAACCTCTCCCTGTTTATTTCTTTGGCTCTGTTTTGTTTTGTTTTTTTCTCTTTTTCTTTACCTTCTTTGCTTTCCCTCTCCTCTCACCCTTCCATTCTAGATATCATTATTGTTACTATTACAAGCTAGACACACAGTACAGGGACAGTAACAGTAGCAAGGGCAATGATGGGAAGATGGAAAAAAGAGGGAAACCATTTCCTCCCCCAATAATAAATTAGTACAGGAACCAGAGGGAAATGAAGAAAACAGATACCCAGATCCAGACTCCAACAAAATGAAGATAAACTATCCAAAGAACCCAATGAGGCCCACAGGAACAATCTGAAAGAAGAAATCCTGCAAGTAATCAATAAGAATTTTATAGAGATGATACTGGATATGGTCAGCCAAAATGTACAGAAGACACTCAAGAAATTCCAAGACAACAAAAATAGAGAATTTGTGAAAGCACAAGAACAAATAAAAGAAACTATAGAAGCACTGTATAAACACCAAAGTGAAACAAAGAACACAATAAAGAGATAAATGAACTCAAGACAAAAATAGACAATATTAAAGAGGAAGTGATGCAGGATATGGAAAACCTCAGAAAAAAGAATGAAACAGAAATGCAAAACAAAATGGAAGGCCAATCCAGCAGAATAGAACAAGCAGAAGACAGAATCTCAGAAAAAGAAGATAAAATGGTAATTAAAGGACAAACCGAAGAACTATTAGTTAAACAACTCAAGACCTGTGAAAAGAAAATGCAAGAACTTACTGACTCCATCAAAAGACCAAACTTGAGAATCATGGGCATTGAAGAAGGAGAAGAGGTGCAAGCAAAAAGAATGCATAATATATTCAACAAAATAATAATAGAAAAAATCCCAAATCTAGAGAAAACGATGCCCATACAAGTACAGGAAGCCTCCAGAACACTAAACAGACCTGACCAAAATAGAACTACCCCACTACATATTATCATTAAAACAACAAGTACAGAGACTAGAGAAAGAATATTGAAGGCTGTAAGAGAGAAAAAACAAATAACATACAAAGGTATGTATACAAAATCACAGCAGACTTCTCTACAGAAACATTAAAAGCAAGAAAAGCATGGGGTGAGGTCTTCTGAGCACTGAATGAAAATAACTTCAACCCTGGGAAAACTATATATATATACCCAGCAAAACTATCATTCAAAATAGATGAAGCAATAAAAGTCTTCCATGATAAGCAGAAACTAAAACACTATATGACCACAAAGCCACCATTACAAAAGATTCTTCAAGGAATTCTGCACACAGAAAGTAAAACCCAACATAACCATGAAAGGGCAGGCAGTACCAAACTACAAGAAAAGAAAAAGCAAGAAAGTAGAGAGTAACATCGATTTAGCTACACACAATCAAACTCTCAAACACTAAGACAACTAAATGACAGGAATCACCACATACCTATCAGTACTAACACTTAATGTTAATGGACTTAATTCCCCCATCAAAAGACACCATTGGACAAACTGGATTAAAAAGGAATATCTAACAATTTGTTTCTTTCAGGACACCCATCTCATTGATAGAAATAAGCATAGGCTTAGGATGAAAGGCTGGAAGAAGATTTACTAAGCCCATGTCCCCTGAAAACAGGCAGGGGTAGCAATACTTATCTCGGACAAAGTAGACTTCAAACCTACATTGATGAAATGAGATAAAGAAGGACATTCCATACTAATAAAAGGGGAAATAGACCAAAAGGAAATAACAATTATCAACCGATATGCATCCCATATCAATGTACCCAATTTCATCAACATACCCTGAAGGACCTAAAAGCATATATTAACTCCAACACAGTGGTAGTGGGAGACTATCATCAACAGATAGGTCATCCAAACAAAAAAATCAATAAAGAAATCCTAGATCTAAAACATACCATAGATCAAATGGACCTAGTTGATGTCTACAGAACATTTCATCCAACTTCTACACAATATACATTTTTCTCAGCAGTCCACAGAACCTTCTCCAAAACAGAGCATATTCTAGGGCACAAAGCAAGCCTCAGCAAATATAAGAAAACAGAAATTGTACTGAGCATTCTATCTGATCACAATGCAATAAAACTAGAACTCAACAACAAAAATAAAGACAAAAAACATGCAAACAGCTGGAAACTGAGTAACTCATTGCTTAATGAACAATGGGTCATTGATGAAATAAAAGAGGAAATTAAAAGGTTACTGGAAGTTAATGAAATGAAAACACAATCTACCAGAACCTATGGGACACAGCAAAGGCAGTCCTGAGAGGAAAGTTTATAGCCATGAGTGCATATATTAAAAAGACTGAAAGATCCCAAATCAATGACCTAATGATACATCTCACACTCCTAGAAAAACAAGAACAAGCACATCCCAAAACAAATAGAAGGAGAAAAATAATAAAAATAGCTGAAATCAATGAAATAGAAACCAAAAAAAACCAGACAAAGAATTAATGAAACAAAAAGTTGGTTCTTTGAAAAAATGAAGAAGATCAACAGACTCCTGGAAAACCTGACTAAAATGAGGAGAGAAAAAACCCAAATTAGTAGAATCAGGAATGCAAAAGGGGATATAACAACAAATACCATGGAAGTCCAGGAAATCATCAGAGACTACTTTGAGAACCTATATTCAAATAAATTTGGAAATCTTGAAGAAATGGACAGATTTCTAGAAACTTATGATCATCCAAAACTGAACAAAGAGGACATTAATCACCTGAATAGATCTATAACACAAAATGAAATTGAAGCAGCAATCAAGAGTCTCCCAAAAAAGAAAAGTCCAGGACCTGATGGATTCTCTGCTGAATTTTATCAGACCTGTAAAGAAGAACTGATACCAACCCTCCTTAAACTGTTCCATGAAACAGAAAGGGAAGGAAAACTGCCTAAGTCATTTTATGAAGCCAGTATTACACTTATCCCAAAACCAGGCAAAGACACCTCCAAAAAGGAGAACTATAGGCCAATCTCCTTAATGAACATTGATGCAAAAATCCTCAACAAAATAATAGCAAACCAAATTCAACAACACATCAAAAAGATCATTCACCACAACCAAGTAGGCTTCATCCCAGGAAAGCAGGGGTGGTTCAAGATATGAAAATCAATAAATGTAATACACCACATTAACAGAAGTATAGACAAAAACCACTTGATCATCTCAATAGATGCAGAAAAAGCCTTTGATAAGATCCAACACGATTTCATGATAAAAGCTCTAAGAAAACCAGGAATAGAAGGAAAGTACCTCAACATTATAAAATCTATAGATGACAAACCTACAGCCAGCATTATACTTAATGGAGAAAAACTGAAACCATTCCCTCTAAAATCAGGAACAATACAAGGATGCGCACTATCTCCATTCCTATTCAAGATAGTACTGGAATTCCTAGCCAGAGCAATTAGGCAAGAAGAAGGAATTAAAGGAATACAAATAGGTAAAGAAACTATCAAAATATCCCTATTTGCAGATGATATGATACTTACCTTAAAGGTCCAAAAAACTCTACTCAAATGCTCCTAGACACCATCAACAGCTATAGCAAGGTAACAGGATATAAAATCAACATAGAAAAATCATTAGCATTTCTATACACTAACAATGAGCAAACTGAAAAAGAATGTATGAAAACAATTCCATTTACAATATCTTTTAAAAAAATCAAATACCTAGGAGTAAACCTAACAAAGGATGTGAAGGACCTCTACAAAGAAAACTATAAACTTCTGAAGAAAGAGATTGAGGAAGACTATAGAAAGTGGAGAGATCTCCCATGCTCATGGATTGGTAGAATCAACATAGTAAAAATGTCTATACTTCCAAAAGCAATCTACATGTTTAATGCAATTCCCATCAAAATCCCAATGACATTCATCAAGGAGATTGAAAAATCTACCATTAAATTTATTTGGAAACACAAGATGCCACAAATAGCCAAGGCAATACTCAGTCAAAAGAACAATGCAGGAGGTATCACAATACCTGACTTCAAACTATATTACAAAGCAATAACAATAAAAACAGCATGGTACTGGCACAAAAACAGACATGAAGACCAGTGGAACAGAATAGAGGACCCAGATATGAAGTCATACAACTATAACCAACTTATCTTTGACAAAGGTGCTAAAAATATACAATGGAGAAAATACAGCCTCTTCAACAAAAACCGCTGGGAAAACTGGTTAGCAGTCTGTAAAAAACTGAAACTAGATCCATGTTTATCACCCTGTACCAACATTAACTCCAAATGGATCAAGGACCTTAATATCAGACCCCAAACTCTAAAGTTGGTACAGGAAAGAGTAGGAAATACTTTGGAACTAATTGGTATAGGCAAGGACTTTCTCAATGGAACCCCAGTAGCTCAGCAACTAAGAGATAGCATAGATAAATGGGACTTCATAAAACTAAAAAGCTTCTGCTCAACAAAAGAAATGATCTCTAAACTGAAGAGACCACCCACAGATTGGGAGAAAATATTTGCCAGCTACCCATCAGACAAAGGACTGATAACCAGAACATATAGGGAACTCAAAAAACTAAACTCTCCCAAAAATTAATGAACCAATAAAGAAATGGGCAAGTGAACTAAATACAACTTTCTCAAAAGAAGAAATTCAAATGGCCAAAAACACATGAAAAAATGCTCACCATCTCTAGCCATAAAGGAAATGCAAATTAAAACCACACTAAGATTCCACCTCACCCCTGTTAGAATAGCCATCATTAGCAACACCACTAACAACAGGTGTTGGTGAGGATGTGGGGAAAAAGGAACCCTTTTACACTGCTGGTGGGACTGCAGACTAGTATAACCACTCTGGAAAAAGATTTGGAGTCTTCTTAGAAATCTAAACATATATCAACCATATGATCCACCAATACCACTCTTGGGGATATACCCAAAAGAATGTGACACTGGTTACTCCAGAGGCACTTGCACACCCATGTTTATTGCAGCACTATTCACAATAGCCAATTATGGAAACAGCCAAGATGCCCCACTACTGATGAATGGATTAAGAAAATGTGGTATTCATACACAATGGAATTTTATGCAACCATGAAGAAGAATGAAATCTTCTCATTCGCAAGTAAATGGATGGAACTGGAGAACATCATTCTGAGTGAGATTAGCCTGGCCCAAAAGACAAAAAATCTTGTGTTCTCCCTCATATGTGGACATTAGATCAAGGGTAAACACAACAAGGGGATTGGACTTTGATCACATGATAAGATGTGAGCACACAAAGGAGGTATGAGGATAGGTAAGACACCCAAAAAACTAGATAGCCCTCAGTGCAGAGAAACTAAAGTAGATACTTTAAAGCAACAGAGGCCAATAGGAGAAGGGGACCAGGAACTAGAGAAAAGGTTAATTTGAGAAGAATTAATTTAGAAGGTAACAATGCGAGTCAACTCCCTGTATAGCCATCCTTATCTCAACTAGCAAAAACCCTTGTTCCTTCCTATTATTGCTTATACTCTCTCTTCAACAAAATCAGAGATAAGGGCAAAATAGTTTCTGCCTGGTAGCGAGGGGGTAGGGAAGGAGAAGGAGGGGGTGGGGGAAGGGGGGAGAAATAACCCAAACATTGTATGCACATATGAATAAAAGAAATTTAAAAAAATTATTATGGTGAAACAGAGAAGGCCCAAGATACCAAGGCAGTATTATGGAAGATTAATAAGGGGTGTGGGCAGAGATGTTTCATCAGATACCAAGATTTATTACTAATAAACAATAAATATTTTTCATGTAGATAAAAAAGCCTGATGGTAAAAAAAAACGACAGACCTAAGTGAGGGGTAGACACAGCCCAATGGGACAGAACACTGATTTAGAAAAGGCCCATTGTGAAAACTTGCCATTTGACAGAAGTCTCATTACACTAACAGGAAACACAAGGGTGGTCAAGAAACTGAGCTAAGGCAATTGGCTACCCATGAAGAAAAAGGAATTTTCTATCTTCATGCACAGACATTAATTATGGATACAGTACAGACTTGCATGAAATACTGTAAAACTTTTAGAAGAAAACTTGGTAGACCATCTTGTAGAGAGGCAATTCTTAAGAAATAAAATACAGGAGTGAATATGATTAAAGTACATTATATACATGCATGAAAATGTTGGTATGAAACACATTATTTTGAACCATTTTGTGCCATTAATATACACACTAAAAAAAAACAAAAAGAAATCAAACACAAATAACAAAGGACAGACTTGATCATTTTGATTTCATTGTTGTTAATACCACAGAGAAAGTAAAAAAGATAAGTTACAAAGAGGGAGAATATGTCTGCAATTCCTATAAGTGAAAAAGGACTAACTCACATTATTGTAAGTAATTATGATCCTGAATAAAATTAAGACAAACAACCCTATGGAAAAAAACGAGAAAAGATGTGAACAAGCAATTCCAGAAAGGAAACCTCAGTAGCTCCTAAGGAGCTAAAAATTAAAACAGCAACAAGTTACACTTACACACTCCAGAAAAGCAAAATTTAGAAGTCTGATGAGAACTGACAAGTATGTGGGGTGACGGACTTCTCAGTCCTCTGCTGGTGGGCACATACAGGAAGTGAGTGAAAATGGGGTTGAAGGTAAGCATAGGGATGACTCAGCAATATCCAGAGGATTGGTGAGTGGGGAAGTGCACAGCCAGCCCTCTGTGTAAGAGCCGCCATTTTACCAAGGACAACACCATGCAACAGTGAACTGAAGTGATGTGTAAAGTGCCAGTAAAGTCCCCAAGTGATACTGAGGTTTGAACTCAGGGCTTCACATTTGTTAAGCAACAAATGTGTATTGTCAACTCCAAAGTTTCAGACTTCTCTAGGTTAGAGGCCATTTTATTTCTCCAAATCTCAGTGAAAGCCTAGGCTTTCCTTTAAAATGTATATAAAGGATGCCAAACTCAGCAAATGCCATTGTTTAAGAACAATAAAAATTATTAGTGAATCTTGTTATTTACGCAATGATGTGCCTCTTTTTCCCCCTACACGAAACACTTTTTAAGTAGCTGTTTATGGTTTAGATGACTGGCATCCTACATATTCTTCAAAAGTCAGCCTCAGGAGGAGGGAGGGACATTAAGAAAGTAATAATGTGGATGGGGTGAATTTTATCAAAGTACATTATATTCATGGATGTAAATATCACAATGAAACCCCTTTGTACAATTAATTTATACTATAAATTTTTAAAAGTCAACTTAAATCTAATCTCTTCCAAGAGGTCTTATTCTTCTTCTAAATCTAACCTCCCTTTCTCTAATATATATAGAATATATTCATCTATATCTTTCTACATTGAAGTATATGTATTAGTTTTGATTTCTCCCATATTATCCTATGGCCATTCTGCACATGAAATAAATAACCAAAGATTTGTTAGGTGAATTATTGAGATTCATGAGGTTCAGAAAAATAGACAATACTTTGGAAATTTATCTTATTCAAGTCTTATTTAAATTGTGAATGCATATACAGTGAGCTCTTTTAAATAAATTATTTTATTTTATTTTACTAAAGATTGAATCTAGGGTCTTTCACTTGCTAGGCAAAAGCCCTCTACCACTGAAGCTACTCCTCCAGTCCCTTTAAATGAATTATTTTCAATGAGATCTGTTACATGTCTTTAGTCAATCGCCAGCGTCCATGTAATGTACTATCCAAATGCTTCTGTTCAACCTTCATCTTTCTGGACTGACTGATCGTGCTCCTCTTTAGAATACTCCTCCTTTATCTTCTATCATGATTCACTATTTCTGCTACTTTGATCAGTCCTTCCACACTGGTGCTTGACTTCTGCTCACCTGAAGGTGCTCTGTAGACTTCATACTTTTGCATAATTTTAAATATTTTTATTGAAGTAGTTTCACAGATTAAACTCCACCTATACTCTTTATATCATATCCTAAATGCACATCTTAATATCCATCTTCATCCTGCTTTCTAAATTTTCAGTCCCAGTTGCCTGATACTACATGGCCAAATAAGTTTTTAAAACTTATAGACATGCACCCACTCAAGCCTGTTCATTTTCTTGTTTTCCTCATCTCTTTTTGGCAGCAGCATAATTTACATGGTCATTCAAACTAATAGATTCAGCATGATCATATCTCTGACTTCACCCTTTACCACCATCTTGGTCACAGTTCCTATCAAATACATACTGTTTGCTTTGTAAATCCACTTAGCTCACCTCTTCTATTGTAACAGTCTCTTGAATCATCTTCTTATCTGTAAGTGCTTACTTTCCAGACTATAATCTTCAAAGCCAGTGTAATATTTATTATTAATTCAATAATGGCACTATGTCATTTGTAAGCTTCCCTTGACTCTCCATAACTTACAGGATAAATGCCAAATCTTTTGGCATGGCATTGTTTGGTCTGGCTCTGCCTGCTCTCTTTAGTTTTATCCTTACTCTAGTTGTATATCAAGAAACCCGATTTTCATTCTCCTGAGTTACTAGTCTGTCATTCCCACTTCCTACCAACTAGTTAAATGAATAAGGGGACTGAGTGGAAAGGGGTAGTTTTACTCATTTAATCTCACAAACAATATTCCATTTCACAGAAACTGTTTGGCAGAGGAGAGAGATGAGGGGGGAGGTGGCACAAACAATGTATACACATGTAAGTAAATGTAAAAATGATAAAATAAAAGGAGAAAAGAAAAAAAAAAGGAACTATTCCTCTATTTCTGGTTAGGATTGTAAGTTTACCTTCTGCTCAAGTTCCATAGCATTCTGATTTGTTAAAAGAAAGTGAGGTGTATCAGGTCTATCAATACCTGTTTTAAATACATGTTGTTTAGCTTTTTCTGTGTTCTTTCAGTTTTTAAAATTGCTTTTCTTCTTTGTATTTTTGGAGCATTAGTTTTCATTGATCACTTTCAATAGTTTTGACTCTAAGCAGAAAGAAAATCATCAAAACACAGTATATAAAACATTTCAGATAAAAAGTATGGCAAATGTGTAAAAAACCGTTTTGTCTAACTTTAACTGCTGCTAAGAAATGTTTTCTGGATTGGAGATGTGGTTCAATTGGTAGAGTGCCTGCTTTGGAAGCATGAAGCCATGAGTTTGAACCCTAGTCCCACCAAAAAAGAAAAAAAATAGAAGAAATCTTTAAGCCAGGTGCCAGTGGCTCACCCCTGTAATTCTAGCTACTCAGCAGTCAAAGATGAGGAGGATTGTAGTTTGGAGTCAGCCCAGGCAAATAGTTTGAGAGACCCTATTTCAAAATTGCCCATCAAAAAAAAAAAAAGGCGGTGGGGGGCTGGTGGAGTGGCTGCAAAGGTGCAGGCCCTGAGTTCAAACCTCAGTACTGCAAAAAAAATAAAAAGAAACTTTTAAAAATAACTTCTTGTTAATTCCTTAACACTCGAATCGCAAGTTATTTCAACCCCTAATCTTGTTAAAATTTCTATTCCTTGTTTGTACCTTCATTTGTTCAAATACCAACTGCTGTTATGTACTAGGCATGTATTACTTTATTTTTAAATTAACTAACTTATATAATAGCTGGCCTCCAAGCTGGCTTCTAGTGTTTTTTTACCTCCTGGTAGTAATGCCTTGTGTTTTCCCTTCCATACTGAATAGGGCTGGCCTGTGTGATGAAGAATAGCATTATGAAAATGATGGAGGGGGAACAGCCAATGGCCATGAAGGAGGTTCAGATAGCCCTTTGGAGATGTTCGTATGACAAAGAACTAAGACCTCTTGCCTAAAGCCAGTATCAACTTGCAGGTCATGTGAGCCAGTCATCATGGAAGCAGAACCTCCAGTCTCAGTCAAGCCTTGAAGTGCATCTCAGAACCACTTAGCTGAGATGCAGTCTAATTCTTGACCCACAAAAATTAGATGAAATAATAAGTGTTTGCTGTTGCTTTAAGCAACTAAGTTTTGAGGTAACCATTATAATTTTTGGTGTTATTCACTATAATAGATGTGTTCCATTCCTCATCAGCTACTCAAGAGCAGCCTTCCAGCAATGTACCCAATCACTCATGTATTGTTTTCCTCTCTATTGAATTTTGCCATCATGAAATAAACATGGAGCAATTTCTCTCAATCCACACCCTCGTCCTCATGTAGCTATTTGCTTCATTTCTCTAGTCTTGCTTATGGCAAAATTCTTCAAGAGAATCAGTTATACCCCTTACAATTACCCATTAATTTTTCAAAAATTATGAAAATTTTCAGATAGTCACACAAGCAGAAATTAATAATCCCTATGTACCCATCACCCAGATTCAGTAACTAATTATGAAGATTTCAGCTACATTTTGGGGGGTAGACAAATTCTACTTACAAGATCTCATGCTTCACCCAAACTAAAGACATTTCCATTCATAACAACAATAAAGTTACACCTAACAAAACTACCCGTCATTCCTCATTATTACAGCCCAGATTTAATCTTCCTATTTGTTTTTCAAAGAGATCTTTTTTAAAACCATCAGTTTGTTCATCAGGATCTGAGCAAGATCTACACATGTATTTGGTTGCCTTTTAAATCTTTCATCTAAAACAGAACTTCCTCCCTACCTTATAGGCCCTAACATCAGAGAGGGCCATGTGTCCTGTGCTTTCTACATGCAACATGCCCTATAGATTCTTTTGGGGGCTGGGGATGAAGATCAGTTGTAGAGCACTTACCTAACATGAGCAAAGCCCTGACTTTGATCCTCAGAAGCACAAAATGAACAAGATTCTTTGGGAAGTTGCTAGTGTAGCACAATGGTAAAGCATTTGCCTAGCATGCCTGAGGCCCTAGGTTCAATCCCCAGCCACACACAAATTCTTTTGGAATAGATGTCCTTCACATACAGAGGCTAGGAAATAGCCTTTGTCACCAGGGACTAAGGCTGCAATGAATCTGAATAAACAAATTCTCTTCCACTAACTTCTACACCTCTGCCCCCTAGCAGCATCCCTATGATTTATTACCATTTGTCCTGTCATTCCTCTACAAATTTATTGTCCTTTGGCCTAAAAAAATCATGTTTTGTCATTTTTTGGACTTTACTGTCTTATGAACATCCGCATGTATATGTCAATTTTATAGAACTTCATGCCTTTCTTGTATCAGCTTTTATTAATTAATTTATTAAATCCAGCCAAAAAGTCCACCTAAGACCTGGGGGCAGGGGTAGCATGTAGATGTGCTCTTGTCCTCTATTTGTATACCAGATTTGCTTTCTCAAATAGAGTGGCACAAGCAGTACAGCACCTGCCTACCAAGTATGAGGCCCTGTGTTCGTACCCCATAACCTCCAAGAAAAAATAACCACACACACACCTTTTTTTCCATGTGTGTTTTACTCATTCCTCTAGCTTTTATGTTTTTGTATAAACTGGAAATCATATCTAAGCATTTAATTGGGCTCAATTTCAACTTTTTGGGGCAAGATTGGCTTTTACTCTTAGAATTTCATTCCACCCATACTACTCATCAAGATCACCAGTGCTTTCCAACAGTGGCAAAAGTTCAAAGTCATACTGCTGATATTATAGCACTACTGACAGTTAAATCAGTGTCTCCTCCTTGACATGCATTTTTTCCACTTGGTTTCTAGGGTATTGCACTCTTTTGGGCATCTTTTTACTTTATTTTGCTCTTCTCAGTTTTTGTAATAATTTCTCCTCATATCTTTGTCCTATAAAAGTTGGAGTGCTTACTTCTTTCCTCTCCTGTTTCCACACAGAACTCTGTATAATCACACCCAGTCTTACAGCTTCAAAACACCACATAAATGTTAAAAACTCTTGAGTTTATATTTCCAGCTCAGACTATCCCCTAACTCACTTTGTATGCTCAAATAACTTTTTATCATCTCCCTTACATGACTAATATTTATGACAAATGTAATATGTCCAAGTTTGAGTTAATTACACTATTCACCCTAAAACTATTCCTCAATCTTTACCAATTATTAGCCACTCCACACTTTCAGTTATCAGACAAAGAAATGCTTAGATTTTTCAAGGCCTTCCTGTATGTCTCTGTTTTCATTTTCTTCCAACTCCTAAAAGATGTTATGCTTTTCTTTCTCCCAGGAGACCACCAGCTCATTTCCTTTGACTGTCAAAAAAATACTGATCTCACATCAAAAACAAAAGCAAGGAAGAGGATGTTGCTCCAGTAGTAGAGCTATGTCTAGCAAGTGCCAGACCCAGTTCAAACCCCAGTACCATCATCATCCCCCCAAAAAAAATTCAAAAGAAATGACCAAGTAGGTCATTGGGATTCCATCCTTTCCAAGTTTGGATGGGGACATGGGCAATCTTTCTCATTCTGTCTGTGATTTCTTCTATGACCTTTCCTTCATCAACAAAAGAAATTTCAAAAACAAAAATGAGCTGGGCATGGTGGTGCATATCTGTTGTTATGAGATATTCAAGCAGGGAAATGGGACACCAAGGCTTTTCAGAAAGCAATATTTATTACCATGTTGATGGTGGCTCAGTGGATTCCCATGCAAAGACTGAGCCCTGAGAACAAAGGAGTTTTGCCTTAAATACACTTGCAACTGGGTTACAGAAGCAAAAATCAAAGTTTAACCCATATATGCTGTATGCATCTCTATTGGCTACTTCACTCTCAGTGCTATGTTCAGATTCTTTAAGTTTTATCTCCCTGCTATGTTGCCCCGCCCCCCCGACTGCTACATTATTTCCTCCTTTGATGTTCAGACCCTTCTAGGATCAAAGAACATCATCTTGATTTAGGGGTCTGTATTTCCACAGCATCATTACATGGGGGCTGTTTTCCTTTCTATAGGGCCCCCCTAATGGTCTTGATAGACCGCAATACCAAGGGAACCAAGCAGTGCACTATTAAACATAGTCCCAAGACAAGAATCATTGTCCCTATCAGGGTCTTGAATCCCTATCAGGTCACTGGGATTCCATCCTTTCCGAGTTTGGATGGGGACATGGGTAATCTTTCTCATTCTGTCTGTGATTTCTTCTATGGCCTTTCCTTCATCATCAGTCTATAAGCAGCAGTTGCTTAGGTTAAATTTTCCACAAACTACTCCCTCAGAAGCAAGCAGGTAGTCTAGAGCTAAGTGGTATTTATAGATAGCTTTGCTCATTTTAGTGCTTTTTTTCACCAGCAAATTGAGGGCTCTTGAGGTTTCATTAGTTAATGATTTCAACAACAGACTGTAGCTTGATGATGTGAGTAAGCATATAATTTGGGGTATGATAGCCCCAGGATCCATCTTCTGCTCAAGTGGCAGGACCATAATACTGGATGATTCACTAGGGAGGCCATCCATTGTCTTTCTAATTGCCAATTTGTAAAGCACCCTGCTTCCATCTACTTAACTTCTCTTCATATATGGGAACTCCCAGCTTTTCACCTTGTCTGAGGGGGAGCAAGAAGAAGAATGGCCTGACTGTGCCCAATACACCATACCTAAACCAGCTGCCGGGTAGCGCCGATAAGCTTACTTCCCACAGATCCAATATAGCTCCCCATGTGCCCACCAATCTATGTTCATGGTAGGGTTGTTCCAAACTTCCCAGAGAAGTTGGCCAGTGGGTGGGGCTGGGGTTCTGTGTGGTTTGGAGCTCCACACCATTGGGTCTTTGGGACGGTATCACTGCAAAACATTTGGCCTAAACAAGTTAAATCACCCACTGGGGTGGAGAACTGGCCTTTTAGTCAGAAGATACAGTAATTTCCAATGATGGAAGTTTTTAGGAGCCAAATGCCTTTCCTGTGTTTCAGGAAAGCAGTCTCATTAAAGGGCTCCTGTGGGTTCATCTCCTTTGCTTCCCATGGCCAATGGTCTCTTATGTTGGTTCCCAAACAAACATAGCATAAAGTGACATTCAGTGTCTGGGCTGTAGACTCAGCTGGTGAGAGGAAGAAATTTTTGGTCTTGACAGATATAGGGATCTCACTTTTCATTACCTCATAAAAGGAATGAAAGACTTGCTAAGAACTCTTAGGGTAATTGTGATGAGCCTGAAGTACTGGAGTACTGGAGTCAAGGCCTTTTCCATCAGTTAAAATGCTAATTTCCTGCCCAATTCCTCAATTGGCTCACTGATTGAAAATGATAAAATTTACTGGGTTACAAGGGCCAAGAGCACAGTTAAAGGTTGTTTTCCCTCTCCAGAGGAGAAGGGTGGTAGCCCCATTCCTCTGCCAAATCGCCCATACCACATAGCTCCAATAAGGGCAGTATAGCCTCTCATAGGATGCACAGCCAGACACCCAACTGGTGGTCTCTGGACATATATTTGTCATTTAGCCTTTAGGTCCTTTCCCAGGCTAAGCTTCCACAGTGGCCCCACATAGTGGTGTTTTTAGCTATTGTAGCACACACATCAAAGTTTATGGGCACAGGTTTGTTAGAGTCGCTAACCCTGATATGGTTAATGAGTTGTTGTGAAAGCTTTAGACTTCCAGTCATTGCTCCTGAGGGCTGTAGGTGGGGTTGAAGCAGGCAGATATGCTGATTACCATGGGAGCACACCGAATAGATGGTATGGTTGTGAGTGCATGACCCGATGACAGTGCCTGCACAGGAATAGTAAGTATGGAAAAGCAAAGTCCTGGTGACATTTCCTGCCTGGGTATTATATATACATACATCACAGTTTGAGATCTGGGGTCCCAAGCAAGGGACTGATTAAATTTAACAAAAGGAAAACATGGAAAAGACCCATGCCTGGAGAGGGAAGAAGATGACTCCTCAACCTTTCACCATGCATAGTCAGCTTCTGGAGTGACTAGATCAGGGCTGTTCCATCCTTTGTAATCCTCTGTTGCCTCCGGGAGGCAGAGTCCTGCCAAGGAAGGACACAGGCATTCTGGAGGGTGATCTTGCATGGTGAGATGGATCAAGGATACACTCCTGCTCAGTAGAAGCTGGTTTCACTAGACTGTGGTGGATCCAGGGAGCAATCTCTGCTACCTTAACTGTGGTTCAGGTAGAGAAAAACAATGAAAGGGCCCTTCCAATGGGGTTTTAATGGTTAGACATTCCATCCCTTTACCCAGACAACATACCGTGGCCTGTCAGGGTGTATAAGAATTGTCAGGCTAACAGGAAGTCTCTCCCAGACCCAGTCATTGATTTTCAAGAGAATCAACCTGAGGGCTGCATCTGCTGTCTCAAAGGGAGGTCCCCTATTTCTTTGAGGTCTCTCCATACCCTTGATTTAGGGGGTGTGGGCGTCCATAAAGGACTTCAAAAGGTGAAAGCCCTGTCTGCTTTGTGGGACTAGACATAATCCTCAGTAACAATATGGGTAGTAATTTATCCCATAGCAGATGGGTCTCCTGACATAGTATTCCCAACTGTGATTTTAGGGTTCTAGTCATATGTTCCACTTTTCCTGAACTCTGGAGGAAGTGCACCTTCCAAGTGATTCCTAAGCCTTCAGTCAACCCAAGAGACAAGTATTCCAAGCTGAGGGGTGATTTCCTTTAGCAGACATCTGGCCACCTTCTGGGCCTGAAAGGAAGGCTTCCATCCATCCTGAGAGAGTGCAGATGAATTCCAATAGATATTTGTAACCTTGAGCACGGAGCATTTCAAAGAAGTCCGTGGTCAAGTTTTCAAGAGGAGTTCCTCCAATGCTCTGCATCTGGGCAGATGCCCTTGGCCCCTTCTGGGGGTTGTTTTTGGCACATAGGCTACGTCTTTCACATACTGCTTTACTTATGCTGGAAAGCTTGGGGACATAAAAGATCTAGGCCAGGGTGGTCTCAAGGGCTTTTCACCCTGAATGAGGTCCATCATGGAACTGCTTGACGAATGTAGGGGACAGTGACTCAGGAATGGCAATGTGCCCATTGACAAACTTCCATCATCCATTTGGTAGAAAATTTCCCTCCTCAGTCTTAAACCAAGCCTACTTTTGTGGTGTGTAACATGGGTCCTATTCAGCTAAAGGACATGGGAACAACACAGCTGTCAGAGAGTTGGGGCTGGTACCTTCATGAGGATTGCTTGTTTGGCTTCGTTATCAGCTTTCCAGTTTCCCCAGGCAATTGTTGTATCTTCCTTCTGGTGCCCTCGGCAATGTATAACTGCCACCCATTTAGGGGCTTATATGTCATCCAGCAGTTCAAGGATTTCCTGCCCATAATTGATACATTTTCCTCCTGAATTAGTGAGGCCCCTCTCCTTATATAGGGCCCCATGGGCATGAATGGTTGTAAAGACATATTTAGAGTCAGTGTGGATGTTTACCCATACTCCTGCAGTGAGCTGGAGTGCCCACGTGAGGGCGACAAGTTCAGCCTTTTGTGCAGAAGTCCCAACCAGCAGTGGGTGAGCCTCAATGCCTCAGTCCATAGTCACTATTGCATACCCAGCAAAACATGTGCCATCCCAGATAAAGCTGCTGCTATCTGTGAAATATTCAACATCCGGATGGATGACAGGCTGACTGGTTAGACCCAGCCAGCTCAAGAAAACCTCATCCATAACCTCTAAGCAGTCATGCTCCAAGAGGCCTCGGTCAACTGGCAATAGGGTGGCCAGGTTTAGAGTCCTAACAACCTCTAGCTGGATGAGTGGGTCTTCACATAACAGACTCTGGTATTTAATCATCTGAGAGTTAATCAGGCAATAATTTCCATTATACTCCATGAGAGTTAGAATGGAATGGGGAACTCAGACAGTGAGTTCTTGTCCCAGGGCAAGCTTGTCTGCCTCCACCACTGGAGCAGTGGTGGTGCTAGAGCACACAAGCAAGGCAGCCAGCCTCGGGAAACAGCATCAAATTGTTTTGACAATAAGCCACCAGACAGTTCCAGGAGCCTAGTAACTGAATCAGGACCCTGTCAGCTGTCCCCTTTAGTTCACAGACATACAGGAGAAAGGGCTTCATCACATCTGGCAGGCCTAGAGCAGGGACATTTCAGAGTGCCCATTTGATTTCTATAAAGGCTTTCTATTGTTCCTCTTCCCATATTATGGGTTCCTGTTCTCCCCCCTTTGTGGCTTCATAGAAGGGTTTGGCCAAGCGGGAGTAGTTAGGGATACAGATTCAGCAACTCCCAGAACTCTCTGATTTGCCACAGGTCTTTGGGGCTAGAATGGAAACCTTGTGGCAACTGAGTAAGGTTAGTTGCCCTTTTCTCCAGTATTGGGATTTTCCCACTGGAATGTAAAAATAGGCTGGTTCTGTGGGGCTAGGCAGATGCAGAAAAATGCATCCTTAAGATCTAGGCAGGTAAAAAACTTTGTCTCAGCTAGGACAAGGACTAAAAGCATGTAAGGATTTGGGACTATGGGGTACAAAGTGACAGTTGCTGAATTTACTGCCCAGAGGTCTTGAACTGCCCTGAAATCCTCAATCCCCAGTTTCTGGAGGTATTCCAGGATGGCTGGCAATGTTAGAGGATCCCCATATTTTAGGAGTCTATCAAAGAATTTTTGAATTCTGACCTGGGCTTTGTGGAAAAAGAAGTGCTACTTTTGGCTGATGGGGATGTCTCCCAGCTTTAGTTCCATGACTACTGGAAACACATTCCGAGCCAGTCCTGGGAGGTTATCTTCAGCCCATACACCTGGAATCTTGAAGGGAAGCTCAGAAAACTCAAGAGGCCTTCGCTCAGGGGCACAGAGCTGCCATTCCTCTTGAACAACCACAAGGCTTAGAGCCTTTGCCTTAGGCCCTCTCGGTTTTAAGGCTGCCATGCCATCAGAATCAAAATAAGCTTGCATAATAAGTCCCTGCCTATCAGGCTCACAGGATAATTAGGGAGATCAAAGAATTCATTTCTTACTTCATGACTCCCAAGACTGTATTGTCTAGATACTAGGAAGGGGCAGTGGGCCTACTCCCCTGTAGCCCCAATAATATTTGTATGCTTTTGTGAAAGGGGACCCACCTGTTAAGTCACAACTGTTTTGGTCTCTGTCACCATGAAGTGAATGGGATGGCCCCTATCCTCATTCAGACCATAGGCTCCTGGGAGCCTAGTAGAATGGAGCTTGGCCTGTTCTAGTGTTCCTCATAGTTCTCCAGGGGCCAATTTCCCCATAGGTGGGCTTATACTTTCCCTTGACAATGTGGCCTCTGCCTCTGGTCTGGGGTCCTTCCTGGAGTCCTGGTCCATTCAGAACATTCATTCTTCCAGTGCCCATCAAAAATAGGCACATTGATTTCATCCTAGTCTCTCCCTAGGGTAAGGGCATCCTGGGGGAATTGGTTACCATCCACGGTGAGTACCCCTGCCTCTGCCCAGATTAGCCAGCCAGGGCCTGCCTGACTGTTCAACAAGGGCTGCTGTAAGGAAGTCTATTTTCCTTTTCATCTTCCTATTGGCCTCCCATTTTGCCTCCTGATTTTGATTGACAAAAACCTTTGTGGCCACCTCCAGAAGCTGGCTGGTGTTCATTCCTCAAATTCCTAATTTCTGTAATTTTTGCCTTATGTCCCCTTGAGCCTGGCCAACAAAAGCAACATTTATCATCTGCTGGTTTTCAGTGGTTTCTGGGTCAAAAGGGGTGTACAAGCAGAAGGCCTCACACAAACACTCATAGAACTGGCTGTGACTCTCATCTGGCCCTTGAAGCACCTCTGATGTTTTGCTCATGTTCATGGCCTTTTTCCTTCCTTCCTTCATGCCTCTGAATACTGCCTCCTAGTACTATTTAAGCCACTGGTACCCTTGACCTCGTTAGGGTCCTGGTAAGGGTCTTCCTTGGGAAACTGAGCCTGGGCATAGGCTTGGGCATTTAATGTGCCATCAGGGACATGATCTTCCAGTCATTTTAGAGTCACCAACATTATATAGTGTCACTCTTCAATATTGAATAGAGTCAGAAGGAACTATCAACAGTCCATCCAGGTGGGTTTATGAGTTTGGATGATGGACTGCCTTAAATTAATCAGAGCCTGAAGTTTTTCCATGAAGGAGGGAGTATGATGTTTCCACTTTAGGAGGTATGTTGTAGTAAAGGGCTGATAGGCGAATGTCTGCCTTCCTCTTTGTATTTGGCCACCCTGGTCATAATACATTGGGCCCTGGGCTTCCCTCAGGGGCATCTGCAGGGCAGTGGGAGTCTGAGGAGGGCAGGGGTCCTTGTGGAGACTGGTTGGATGCCCCCCGATGGGATGGGGAATATGGGGTGAGAACTAGCAGACTGAGAGTGCATATGAGGTCCAAAGGACTCAAGCAGGTCAAGGGAATTGAGGCTCCAGAGCTTCCAGGCCAGACTGTACAGTGTGAATGTCCCTCAAGCTTCCCCATCCAATGTTGAAGGGTGTGGAACTGGGTGCCAGTGACAGGGGTGGGTAAAATGGCACATAGGGCGATGGCACTTCTGAGGGCTCCTCAACCAGTATAGGCTTCCTTGTTTTCTCTCTACACTTGGAAGTTGCAGCCACCCTAGCCACCATAATCCTACAGAGGTCTTTTCCAGGCAGGACCTTAGCTATGTGGGTCGGCTGAGGACAGCATATTGCCAGCAATCAATATGGTGAAACTGATCTGGGTGCCCAGGCTTCCCTACAATTACTCTATAAATTTCACTAACCACAGTTTTGTCTAGTGACCATTCTGGGGGCCACCCTATACCCAAAGCAGGCTAATCTACTTCACAAAGGGCCTAAGGTTGTTAGGAGTTAGCTCCATAGTCTCCATTATATCCCCTTTTAAAGTGTTTAACCATACACTCCAAGGGGGTGTTCTTACTCTGATTTCCACCCATTTCCTCCTCTTACAAGACATCAAAACAGACATGGAGGGGTAGAGGGTTTGGAAGAGAGGTAAGGGGTTCTCTTCTCCGACACACAGGGAAGAACAATTTGTGCCACTTATCAGTGACTGGACTTGGTCACCCAGCCAGGAACTGCACCTACACAGGGTCCTAGGTCACCTTTTCTGGCTGCTCCCCTCATGGGGACTTAGGCATCTCTTAGCCATAGTGAGTCCATTAATCCCAGCACCAGAAGTCTTGTTATGCCTCACCCTAGACCATATGAGTTAATCACAGACCTGTGGATCAGGACTCCACACTTGTTTCATAGCTAGGCCACACCCTCACACACATACACATATATGCTCACACATTTTTGCCCCACTACCTGAACCTGAGAGACATGGTTTCACCCTAGGCAGGCCTACTCAGGTGTCTCTGGGAGGTGATCAAGCTCCCCTTCTGCCTCCTAAGGGCAAGCTTATTGTTTGAACCCAGGTTCTTACCAGTCTGATAGGTGGGGATCCCAATTGGTTCCCAAGCCTTCTCCAGGCTCCTTTGTGCAACCAAGACTTGCTCTCCAGTGCACCAGTCAAGGTGAGTCCCTCTGTTGGATCAACAGGTCTGCTGGCACCTGGTGGGATGCTCTCCCAAAGGGCCAGGGATGCCAAGTCCCAGCAACAAAGAGGTGAAAACACCATCTCCAAATCCTGGACTAAGCCCCCAGAAATGTTATGGGATATTCAGGCAGTGAAATGGAACACCAAGGCTTTTCAGAAAGCAATATTTATTAGTGTACTCGCAGGGGCTCAGAGGATTTCCATCCAAAAGCTGAGCTTCAAGAACAAAGGGGCTTTGCCTTGTACACTCTTGCAACTAGGTTACAGAAGCAAGAAGCAAAGTTTAACCCATATATGTTGTATACATCTCTATTGGCTACTTCGCCCTCAGTGCTATGTGACCTTCCTCACTTTCAGACTCTTTAAAATTTATCTCCCTGCTACGTTGCCTGCCTCCCACCTCCACTACACTGTAATCTCAGCACTTGGGAAGCTAAGACAAGAGACTTTAGAGTTCAAGGCCAGTTTGGGAAGCACAGTCTGGGCTAAGATGGTCTCAAAAAACAAAAGCAAGAAACAACCACCCCTCCCCCAACAACAACAAAAACCTCCCATAAACCATACACTGTTTTGTCTGATTCTTTTCCCCTCACATTCATTCAGAATCACAAAATGATAAATCTGACAGAAATCTATTAGCCCAATATCACTCTTTACAGAATCAATTAAGTTCAAATACACTGGGTGTTTTTGTATGTGCCATACTGGTCTTGGAAAATGATAAAACTGAAGCAGTGAACAGATAAATAACTTGACATCTCATTTCTTCATAAAACTTTAAAAAAAGACTCTTTCCATAATTCTGTATTTACCCTTGCTTTATTTTACTCCCATCCAGTTCCTAATGCCTGCAAAACACAGAACTCAGTGTCTCCTGCTAAAATGTGAAAGTCATTTCTCAGTTCTCTTCCTCCTTCCCTGTAACATCCTTTGCCTTCTAAAACACTCTATTTTCATCCTTTTCTGAGACTGTTTCTTTTTCTTAATTTGGCTATTTCCTTTATGATGGTACCAAATCATTTCTTCTCAATTCAAAATAACAAAAACAGCTGGATATAGTGGCACAAGCCTATAGCTTGCAATCCCAGCATTCAGAAAGCTGAAGCAGGATGGTAAGTCCAAGGCCACCCTGGGCTACACAGTGAAATTCTGTCTCCAAAATAAAACAAAACAAAACACAAGATGCCTATTAGACATGTAAGATAATAAACAGGCAATTGAATTGGATATACATGATGGAAATAAAGGGTTTTCAGGAAAACCCAGAAAGATAAGCAAGGAATCATATAGCTTACTTGTCATCAGCCTTTTTAAAGACAGATCTGTGAGGATGCATTTAAAACAAAGGAGGACAAGAAAGACAGTGGCAAGAGCCTAACAATGTGTCCAGCCGAGGAGAATAAATGGGATGAGAAGTATGAATGGCTCACCTACACAGCTGATACAGTGAACCCAGACCAGTGAGAAGACTGGTTCTCCAGAATAAAAGGCTCGGCAGTTTAAAAAATAAATAAGCCAGGCACCAGTGGCTCATGCCTATAATCCTAGCTACCTAGGAGGCAGAGATCAGGAGGATCTACGTCAGCCCCAGCATCTCTAAAAACACCCAACACAAAACAGGGCTGGTGAAGAGGCTCAAGTGGTAGAGCGCTTACTTAGAAAGCATGAGTCCCTGAGTTCAAACCCCATATCACCCAAAAATTAATAATAATAATAATAATAATAATAATAATAAATGAAAGAATAAACTCTGTGATCAAGTTTAAAAAGTTACAGGCACTCTAAGAACATAGAAATAAACAATTTCACTTTCTACCATTATATGCTAGTAACACACTTGACCTCAGTCAAACAAGTAATTGATTTTGCAGTGAACACCAACTGCATGTCTTCTTAAGTCAATCCAATGCTGATTCTGTCTACCTGGAGATAGCATCAGATCCCACGGATTAAGGGTTCAGTCCCACAAGACTGGCCTCCAGGCCCAATGCTAATCACAAGCCCCAGATAGTGTGACCTGTGCTACTTACTTACCAGCTATGTATCAGTATCTGGGTTCCTATGACATACCCCCTCAGGTTGTTCTAATTTGCTAAAGCACCTCACAAAACTCAGGGAAATGCTTACTTACATCTACTGGTTTGTTATAAAGGATATTATAAAGCACATAGATAAAGAGATACATAAGTCAAGCCATGTGTAAAGTAGCATGGAGCTTCCATGCCCAATTCCAGCACACCATCCTCCATGAACCTCAGAAGTTTCTATCTGAAGTCTCTCAAAACTCTGATCTTTGGGTTGTTATGAAGGCTTCATTACATAGTTATGAGTCATTAAATCATTAGCCAAAGTAAAGTAACTCAAATCTCCAGCCTCTCTCTCCACTCTGGAAGGTGAGGGTGGGGTTTAAAAACCCTCTAAAATAACTTTGGTCTTTTCTGTAACCTAGCCACAAGTAAAGCTACCTAGGGGCTGCCAGACATCAGTCAATTCATTAGCATAAAAAGGACTTATTACTTCGGCAGCTCTATCAAGCATGATGCCCAGAGTTCAAACTCCAGTAACACAAAAAGAAAGAGTGTAAGCCCCAGGACTTCAGGAGTTGTATGCCAAAAACAAGGACAAAGACCAAATATATATACTTGATAATATCACTTTGCTTCTTGGGAAGCTGACACAGGGAGTATGGAGGTTCTGGGTGCTGGGGTGAGGGGAGAAGGAGATAGTTTTTCAGATAGTTAACCAGAGCAAAATGGGCTGGAGGTGTGGCTCAAACAATAGAACTTCGCAAGCCTGAAGCCCTGTTTTTAAACTCTAGTGACACCAAAAACAAAACAAAATTTCCAGATAAAAGAAAAATTGAATCCAGGCATGGTGGTACATGCCTTAATCCCAGCACTAGGAGGTATAAGCAAAGGAGTTGGAGGCCAACCTGGGCTACAAAATAAATAAAAACTCATGTAAAGTGAATGCTAATAACACCTTCCTAAAGAACCCTGGGGAAGTGGCAATGCATTGTGCTTTTCATGAAGTTCTCTATTGTGTTACCTCCTGCAGGTATCCATTTGCTAAATATTAAAGAAAAGCTAAAACTCATCTAAATACTGGGCAAAGAGAGCGGGATAACATTAAGGGCACATTTAATTATCACAAGGTAGTTACTAGTTACCATTTCACCTTTGTACAAATAAGGTAAATTAACTCCCAACATTAGCACTGCTAAAAGCTAGGGGATCCCAAATCAGGCAGCCTGGCTTTTACACACAGAAGGTTTTCTTTGGCTGCCTGGAGTTTCTTCCAGCTTGAAAGTCTAGAAGGCGTCGGTCTTGCTTGAGCACTTTCTCAACCGGGGCGTTTTGAGGTATTCCAGGATCTTAGAGGAGCTACTGGAATCTTATGTGAGGTCCAGGGATGCTAAAAATCCCGCACGTGAGGCATTGTGCCACCCCAGAGCCCATTTATGCCCTGGTGGTGAAATGCTGGCTGCTCCACAGATCATGGCAACAAGCATTTGCTCTTCCATAGGATCGTGCCGTCAACATGGAGTGGACAGGTGACAAGGTCACCTGCTCGCAGCCAAGGTCCCCAGACCTTTCTAGCCCACCGAAGCACGCCACAGTCTCTACCCCGGGCCCGAGCACTCACCTACCTAGTGAACCTTCTCATGTGAAACCTCAGTAAAAGTAACGGGAGGGGAATTCTCTGGGCCTGGACGACCTGGGTCACCTCCTACGCAGGAACGCCTTCCATCTACGCAGGGGCAAAATTCAGACTTCCCACAGCAGGCCTCTGATTGGAGGACTTTAGCAAACACTTCCGGGGCAAGCCTCTGCCCCTTCCCCTCCCGTGACCTGTGATAGGCTTTGTCTGGGCTACATTTGAATTGATTGAAAGGCAAAGGGATGGCTCCCAGGATGGGGAAGATAGTCGGGGTCCTCACTGGGGAAGAGTGGAGTGCTAGGGGCACTTGGGCCCACCCAGGGGCACGGGTGGCAGGCTGGATTCGGCACAGGGTGACCTTGGGCTCTCAGAGCCTCTCCAGGTCCCCAAGAAGACCTAGTCCTGGCAGGGGAGCCATGGAGGCTCGGTGCCTCAGGGTTCCCGTTTGCAGCAGTTGTTAATGTGCTGTTTAGTCACCAAATCCACAGACCTTACTGGAATAGTAATTATTAGTAGTAGTTATTATTACTATTATTGTTGTTGTTCTTATTAGGCTATTCTGGAGTTTAAACTCAGAGCCTCCCGTTTGCTAAGCTGGCAGGTGCTCTACCACTTGAGCCATGCCCACAGCACGAGTTTTGTTTTGTTTCCTTAACATTTAATGAAAAGGCTAGCACAAACTCCTCCTAACATTGTCTAGTGTTTTCAAAATCTCCATACTCATTTTTAAAGTCCGTTTTTTGTTTAGTAACATTTTCATACAGTGACAATCTAAGGCTGTTAAGGGGACGTTTTGATGAGTGTTGGTAAATGTGAGCAAGTGTGTAAACGTCATCCAATTAGATGTAGAGAATCCCACAACCCAGGAAGCCTTCCCTCAGTCTGTCTGTCTCCATAAAATGAAGATGATGGGTCCTCTTTGGAGTCGGTCTTCTCTCAACATGATGTTTTCAGGAGTCACCCATACTGTTGCAGTTAGTATTCCACTCAATGCTGTGTCCATTTACATCTTGATGGACATTTGGGTTATATTTCTTTTTTTTTTTTTTGGGTGGCGGTGATAATGGGGGTTGAACTCAGGGCTAGCAAACTTCACTACAGCCTCTAGGCCTCTAGCCTCTTTTGCATTAGTTATTTCTCAGATAGGGTCTCCTGCTTCTGATCTGAGCTGGCTTCAGACCAGGAGCCGCCTACCTATGCCTCCAAGATCCTCCTACCATTCCTCCTGCATAGCTGGGGTTGCATGTGTGAAGTGCCACACCTGCCTTGTTCTTTGAGACAGTCTCACTAACTTTTTTTTTTGCCCAGGTTGGTCTTAACTGTAATCCTCCTATCCACCTCCCAAGTACATGGGATTATAGGTATGAACCATTGTGCCCAGACAATTTCCGTTTTTGACTGTTACAAAAAAGTTCCTATAAACAGCTACACAAGTTTTTATGGGCATATTTTTTTTCTCTTGAGGGGACTCTAGGTGTGGAATGTCTGGGTCATTCCAGGTAGGTCTGGCTTGAAAAAAATTGCCAGTATTCCAAAATCACAACCTTTTACATTCCTGTCAGCAATGTATAAAATCTCCAGTTGTTCCATGTGCTTTCCCACATTTGGGGTGGTCAGTCTTACTGTTAATCCTTCAAGAAGATGTAAAATGGTATCTCCATTTAATCTTACAGTTTCACAGTGACTAATGATATTTTTCTCATGTGCTTATTGACTATTTTTTTGTTTTGCAGTACTGGGTCTCTAACTCAGAGCCTGGCACAAAGTAGGCAAAAGCACTCTACTACTGAGGCCTGTTTTATTTTTTAAAATATTTTTAAAATTGGAAGTTACCACTTTTTTTATATAATACTGGGATTTGAACCACTCAGACAATCCTTTTTTGGTGTTGGGTACTTTTAAGATAGGGTCTTGAGATAGTGTCTCAAGATAGAGGCTTGAACTGGCCTTGAATCTCAATCTTCCTGATTTTGTCCTCCCAAATAGCCAGGATTACAGGTGCAAGCCACTGGTTCCTGGCTCTCTCTCAATTTTTTTTCTTTTAACACATTCTGCAGCACCACCACATAGAAATGAAACTGGTTTGTGTGGCTGTAAGTAAACCTTCAGATAGTTGTCTCAGTTAACAAACTATAATAATGATCCTATTAAGAAATATAAAATAAAAACAAAAACCCCAAAACCTTCCCATATGTATTATATATGGGAAGAAGATATTAGCCTTGCTGAGAACAACTGCAGCTGAGTGATAGTGGCAGAAACCACACCACAATGGATTAAAGCTTCACTGGGATTTACTGAAACAGAATAATTGAGGAATATGAGTTTTAGTGATGGAAAGCACTCTGAGGATTAATGAGTTGTTTAAGATTCCACAGACAATGAAGTAGCAGAGCCATGGCTGGAAGTGTGACTCAAGCAGTAGAGTGCCTACCTACCAAGAACAAAGCCCTAAGTTCAAATTCCACTCCACATTAAAAAAAATGTATCAGAGCCAGAAGGCAAATTCAAGTCTTTAAATCTCCTAGCTGGAAACATGACTGTTTCCATGCTGATTTGAGACCGGAAAATAGCATAGGCTATGGAGTCAAATCAATGTGGCTTGAAGTCACCATTTTATTGGGTAAGTTTTCTCCATCTCCATTTCCTTATCCACACTTTAGGATTATCAGGAGGGTTAAATGAGATAATTATTTCTAGTTCTTCCTACTAAAATGCTGACATAGTAAAATTACCAGATGTCACCTACAAGTTCAACTTCAGAGGAGCAACAAAAGGAAAAAAACCAATGCCAAGTTACGGGGCAAACAGCAAGGTGGAGGACTGTCTGGGGGAGGTGGCACTGGCTGCTCTGATGGTGGCGATGTGGTGGGAATGAATGGTGGGGGCACAGGTGGTTCATCTTCTGGGTCCCCTTGCAGAACAGGCTTAGTTGGCTTCTGGTCTTTAAGCTTCATTACCTGAGCCACAAAAACTCTGCTCTACCCCTTTTTGTTGGAGCAGAATGGGATCCAAGGGGGCATGGGCTGAGCTACCTGAAGCCAAGAGTCAATATAGGGGAACTAATCAGGGTGTCTGGGTGTTCCTATTATGATCTGATAAATGGCCCTGACAGTGGGCAAATCTAGGATAACTTCAGGGGGCCAGTTGACCCCAAAAATGGGCCATTCTAATTCACACAGTGTGTGTGGCCTTCTGGGAGATATTTTGATCTCATAATCTCCCGAGAATCCCTTCTTAAAATGTTTAAGCATACAGTCTAGGACTGTGGGTTTTGAGGAACTTCCATCCATGGCAGTTAGAGGTGTCTTCTATATGCACCCTATGTATACGCATCCCCCACATTGGTCGTGCAAATACAAACAAGGGTGGGTGCCTCTTCAAGAGAAGAGACCAGTCAGGTGTCTGCCTGGCCACATCCCAAAGGAACTTAGGTGCTTCTTAGCATCAATGGTGGGGTCAGCCTTGTGACTCTAGATCGGTTTCCCTCATGTCTCCCTAAGCCATATGAGGATCACAACAGAACCACAGGACAGACCCACTCTCAGACTTTTAAACGTGGAGCCACAAACTCGAGCCTGAAGCAAGGATGAATCAGGTCGCTCATTCACACACACATTCCCACCAGAAGTTATTACAGTTTTCCCTCCCCACAGTTGGGGAAGTCTCTGACCTGTGGAATTTCTCTCAGAGATTCCTGGGAGCTGATCAGACTCCCCTTCCACCAGTGGGATGGGACCTGACTGAGGGCTGACTTTCCCCCGGGGGCTTACTGAATTCAGACTAAATTGCCAGGTGAGTTGGTCCACTTCTCTTTGGAGTCCAGTTGGGGAAGACTACTTAGAGGGTTGGAACTCCAGGGTGAAGGATGACCTGGAATACCATCGGGTGGCAAGCTGCCTCATTTTGTCCCAAGTCCTTCTCTACTCCGGCACAGCCCAGCTGCCAGCTCAAGGGGCCAGAATGGTTGGTATCTCACTGGGGCCTCCAGAAATGTTGTGGAAATATTTTCAGACAAGAAACTAAGTGACACTCAGAGAAGTAGGAGAACTCAGATTTTATTTTATGCCAACAATCTCAGATGAGCTCATACTCAAAATTCTGGGCCTCCAGCAGTGAAATCACAGGATTCTTAAAGGGCAGTGTAGGATATCAGGTTACAGGGAATGTGCTGGTAACTAATGGATGAGCTTGCAGTGGGGTTAGGGACCCATGGTTGTTTAGATAGGAGCAGCAGGGGAGGCCTGTTTCAAAAAGTCTGTTTACAGAAGGAGACAAAGGAAGGCTGGAATGGGCAGTCATCTCCTCCATGTGGAACTTTTGTCTTGGCCCTGAATTCATTTTATGGCTTAACTAGCAATTTCTTGTGTTCTACAGCTTGCTTTGAGACAATCTTCCTGTTCCATATTTGAAGGGGAGCAAACACCTTTGCAATGTTTAAGGTGGTTTAAAAAAATGCTAAGCCCAAAGGTTAAAGAGAACATATATTCTTAAAAACCTGGAGTCAGTGAGAGTTAGATAATCTCATGGGACTAGAAAGCAAAGGGATAGGATGTACAAAAATTCTTATTTAATTAGATACTTTTACATATAATTTTCTAAAAATAGAAAACAAGAAATGTGGCCCAAATGGTAGAGTGCCTTGTTTGCAAGAATGAAGCCCTAAGTTCAAACACCAGTCACACACACACACACACACACACACACACACACACACACCAGGATTGCAGAGGTTCTTGACCTGAAAAGGCTCAGGAAAGGAATGAACAGACAAGACACAAATCAAGAAGAACAGAAGGCTGATGACCAACTGGCAAATTTTTTATTTTTACATCAGGCTTATAAGCAATACAAAGCAGGAAGTTATACAATGCAAGGAGAACTTCTATGCCTAGGAAACAATGCCTTTCATCTAGTTTCATATACACAAAACCTAGGCCTGGATGTCAAGGACATATTACCCTGTTCCTAACCTGTCATAAACAAATACCTCAGGTTACTGTTTTTTTTCTCCAGACAAAGAGAGCCACTCCACCTTCCCTCAAAACCCCAGTGAGAGACACAGTGCACTGCAGTCTCTGACCTTGTCAGGATCCTGCTAAGCCACAATGACCTTGTCAGATTGTGGCTCATGGCTCCCAATCCACACACACGCACATGCACACACACAAATGCACACACACACACACACACACACACACACATGCACACACACTACATCACCATATGAACATAGAAAACATAGCCAGGCACCAGTGGCTCATGCCTATAATCCTAGCTCCTCAGGAGGCAGAAATCAGGAGGACCACAGTTCTAAGCTAGCCCCAGGAAAATAGTTAAGGAGAACTTATCTCAAAAAAAAAAAAAAAAAAAAAAACCCATCACAAAAAAGGGCTGGCAGAATGGCTCAAGCAGTAAGAAAAATAAATAGCAAACTAAAATTACAAATTAAGCTGACAGAAAAAGTTTCATATTAATGAATATGGTAATTATAAATGTTAGCAAACTACTATTTTGAACTCAGGGATTCAGGCTTGCTAGGCAGGTGCTCTATGACTTGAGCCACTCAGCCAGCCCCTTTTAGTGATGGGCTTTTTAAAGATAGGGTCTCTTGAACTATTTGCCTGGGGCTGGCCTTGAACCACCATCTGCCTAATCTCTTGCCAGCTGAGTAGCCAGGATTACAGTTGTAAACCACTGGCATTAGCTTAATTTTTAAAATCTAGATATATGCTGTTCATAAGATATAGTTCCAAAGCACAATCTTATAAAGAATGTAGGGGGAGGGAGGATAGTATATACTATAGCAAGTAAATGCCAAAAGAAAGCTGCAGTTGGGCTGTAGACATGGAAAGTGGTAGAGCACATGCCTAGCAAGTGCAGAACCCTCATTCAAACACCAGTACTGAGAAAAAAAGAAGGAAGGAAGGAAAGAAGGAAGGAAGGAAGGAAGGAAAAGAAGGAAGGAAGGAAGGAAGGAAAGAACAAGGTAATGAAGGAAGGAAAGAAGGAAGGAAGGAACTAAAGAAAGCTGGGACATTGTTAGTGTGTGGGTCACAGTACAATGATAAAAGGTTTAATTACCAAGCTAGATAAGACATAGCAACTTGAACCATGTGCATGTTATAAAGTACTCTTAGAATAGATGAAGCAAAAATGATTAGAATGACAGGGAAAATCTGATAAATTCACCATTATTGTGAGAGAGCATATGGTCCATTTTCCATTAGTATAATGAACTACCTGAGGATGGTTAATCTGTTAAAAAAAAAAAGAGGTTTATTTATCTCATAATTTTGGAGGCTGCAAGTCCAAACAGCATGATACTGGCCTTAGCAAGACCTGACCTGCCACTGGGTGACAGTAGCTCACACCTATAATCCTGGGCAAATAGATCATAAGACCCTATCTTGAAAAAAGTCAACACAAAATGCAGCTAGCAGAGTATGGCTCAAGTGTTAAGATCACCTGTGTAGCAAGCATGAGGCCCAGTGCCATCAAAAGAATTGTTTTAACTCATGGAACATAGTATCACAGTTGAAGTCATGCAAAAGTGAGAGGTCAGGGGTTCAAAGCCAGCCCAGGCAAATAGTTAGCAAGACCCATCTCAACCAATAAGCAAGGTAAGGTGGAACTCTGCCATCCCAGTTAGGTAGAGGAATAGGTAGGAGGATTATGGTCCTAGGCTTGCCTGAGTAAAAAATGTGAGACCATATTTGAAAAATAACTAAAAGCAAAAATGGTGTGCAGGTACGGGCCCAGTGCAGCAAGTATTAGTCAATGAGTTCAAACCTCAGTACCACAAATAAATAAATAAATAAATAAATATAGGATAACAAGGTGAAACAGAAAGCCAGAGAGAGACTGAATAGGAACAGACTAATAAGAAGTACATTAATTCCTTCCAAGGGCCTCAGTGACTTCACCTCCCACCTTTTTATTTATTTTTTTCTTCAGAGTTGAGGATTGAACTCAGGGCCTCTTGCTTGCTAGGCAAGCACTCTACCACTTGAGCCACGCTCCCTAGCTTTCCACCTCTTAAACTGCAAACTTAAACCATATTCAAACCATAGCACAGATTTAACATACTCTCTTATAGGCTAAACAGACAAAATTTTAGCAAGAATATATATGAGAAATCTGAACAAACATTAACAATGAAGAAACCTGGCCAAACGAACATCCAGAAAGAGAATACACGTTTTTCTGTGGCACACATGGGACATGATCACATATGAGGCTGTGAAGAAAGCACCAACAAACTTTGAAGAACAGGTACTCAATAAAGCAGAAATGATGGCCAAAATGATAAATCTTAATTCCTTGTTAAATAACTCTAAAATTTAAAAAGAAATTACTATGAAAAATAGAAATAACTAAAACTAAGTGAAAATAAAAATAATGCAAATCAAAACTTACAGGACATAGCAAATGTGGTTTTGCTAATATAAGCCTTAAATACTTACACCAGAAGTCTCCAAGTTAATAAACTATATGTCTCTCTTAAGAAATTAGAAAAACAACAGAGTAAACTCAAAGATTTTAGAAAACCATAAAAGAAAACAGTTGCTATGATGTCAGTTAGTGTTCCCCAAAGGCCCTTGTGTTAAAGGTTTGGTCCCTAGCCTGTGGTGCTATGGAAAGATGGTTGGTGAAACCTTTAAAAGGTGGGGCTTAGTTGGAAGTGTTCAGGTCCTATGAGGGCATGCCTTTGAAGGAGATATTGGGATCTTGTCTTCCCTTCTCTCTTTCTTTTTGTTTCTGGATCACTATAATGTAAGCAGCTTATTCCTCAGTGTAATATGGCCACAGGCCCATAGCAATGAGTATACCTGACCATGGGCTGAAATCTCTAAAACTGTGAGCTAAAATAAACCTTTCTTATTTTTTATCTTTATTGTCTTGGGTATTTTGTTACAGTAATGAAAAGTTGATTAACACAACAGTGAAATAGAAAGCAAAGATACAATCAGAAAATTAACAAAGTTAAACAAAGTTTCCCTTTGAAAATCATGTTGATTCTTCTTCTCATGAGATTTTAAATCACCATACGGATTATTTTAATTTTAAAGGAGTATTCCATCCCCAAATCTTTAGTGAAGGTAGATGTTCCTGGAGGGAGCTACTTAATTACCCTGTGGTTAAATGTTTCTAGTACAAGAATCACAGAGATAATTTAATGTGGTTTTTAAAAAATTTCTTTATTGTTGCACTGGGGGTACACTGTGATATTTACAAAAGTTCTTACAATGTATCATAGTTGAATTCACCCCTTCATCATTCTCCTTTACATAATTAATTTGTTACAGAACTCATACAGACCCAAGGGAGGCAGGCCATAAATGAAGAGATCTTACACAATTTTCCCTGTTACCTTTTTGTATCTTTCCATATTTTGGGCCTAGTTTAGAGCCCCCACCCCTCACCCCAGAATCTGCTCCTGCAAGTCTAGGCAAGACCTGCACACTTACTTAGAGTGGCCTCTGCAGTTCCAATTTCCTGATTGAAAACCCACTTCTTTGAAGATATGTAGGATAATATCATTCAGAGAAAGCAAGCTACTTAGAGGTATGGCCTTGAATCAAAAAGTGACCTCACTGAATTAGATGACTGTAATGATGACTAGGGACAAATATGAGTGGTGGAAAAATATGACATTTTTGGTGATATCTTGTGATCTTTGTCTTGATGGATTTTACTTAGGAAGTTCTGTGTGTGCATTTATATGACCATTTTATTACTGAATCTTGGAAAACTAGTTTTATTATATTCACATAGCCTGTGTCTTTTAAAAGGCTTTTGCATACACTTTTAGTAGATAGTTTAAAATTGACTATTTATAATGCTTTGAATTTAAGGAAATTATATGTCATTTCACATTATAGGCCAGAAATTAGGCTGCCAGTTATTAAAGTCAGTAAATTCATACTAGGCAGGATTAGAGATTACTGTATATTGTGGAAAAACTTGTTAATGTAGAATTACTGCTTCATATTTTACATACCAGTACACTCATAGTCAGCTTTGTAGTAAATATGTATTTTCTTTAATAATTTTAGTTCTTCAAAGAATGACTGCTGGCCTGTAATTTTTCTTTCAGGACTGATAAATTTGTGTGTTGTTCAATTTGTTTATATTTTACACCTCTGTAGTTTTATTGTTAGAAGTTGGTGATATACTGGATGTGTGGTTAATTTTTCTTTCTCTGCATTCTTTATGAAACATAATTTTTGAAAAGCCTATGCATTATTCACACAGCTTTGGTTTGTGTATTCTGTATATTCTAACTATGCACATGAAAATATGTCATCTAGTGTTTAGAATGAAATAAGTCTATAAGTACAAATAAGGTAGGTAATGTGAAATAATAATAAAAAAAGGGCTTTACCCTTTTAAGTGCAAAAAGAAAATTATATTCCAGTTAAATATATCAATCTCAGTTGTCACTCAAGAAAAATGCATGACTGCAAAAAGAAGAAAACTGCACAAGTGTGTTGGGAGGGCATGTGAGCCTATGTGATGTTGGGTGTTTGGCCCTCTCACAAGTGTGGAGGACCCTGTGGTTTCCTCCCACCTCCTTATGTTGTTGGATAGGAGAACCATCTTTGGGAAATGGTGACAGTCCATCCCAGTGGAAAAACCTAAAGGTGAGATCGTAAGAAAAGAAAATAGAAGACATTATTTCAAAGACATGTATTACAGATTCTTCATCATTTCATAAGAATGAGCCTGAACAGTTTGGTTCTGGAAAGGTCTCAGAGTCATGTGAAGTTACTTGAATGAGTGGGTCAGGACCCTGTCATGAGACAGATGGAAGGGAACAAATCTAGTCAATACTTTCTCTAGCAACAAACAAGATATGGCAATCAGGGTGACAGTGATCAGTCACCAAATGGGTGATGTCAAACAACACCATGGCACAAAATATCAGTGTTCCAGCCAGGCCATAAAGATGTGACATATCAGCATGTGAAAAAGGGGTCTCAAATTTATGTGGAAGGGGAAGTAGGCTATGGTGAATACCTGGATAAAATAATGTGAGGTGATAGCAGCAGCAGTCACAGCTGACAACATTACGTTTCTAAGTGACCAGAGGAAAGAAGGCATAGAAAGGATAAATCTTCTTTGGCAGTTGTTTGGTATAATCTCATTTCCAAATCATGTACAGTTTTATAATTTCTAAGGACAATGATTAAAGTACTCTCTATTTTTCTTTTTTTGGCAGTACCTAGGGTTTGAACTTGGGGCCACACCCTTACTAGGCAGATGCTCTACCACTTGAGCCACTCTGCCAGCCCAAAATGCTCTTTTATATTAAAAAAATGCCCAAATACAATTAGGTGGAAGGATTCAGATATGCAGTATCATCTCTGTTATTGTAATAAAATGAAAAAAAATTCCTGGCCAAGAGTTAAAGCTGGATTTCAGTCTTGATCAAATCACTTATTAAATGTTTATCTTTTGACAAATCACTTCACAGTGGCCCTGAATACCTTAGTGTGTGTGTGTGTGTGTGTGTGTGTGTGTGTGTGTGTGTGTGTGTGTATGAAGTCTAAAGACATCTCCAATGGAGTTGCATTAAGGAGGAAATGGAAATAATGTTTGTGAAAATGTTCTGAAAATTGTAAAGCTCAATATAAATAAAAGTTATTGTTGTTAAAGTATTTTTAGCTGGGTGCTGGTGGTTCTCACCTATAATCCTAGCTACCCAGGAGGCAGAGATCAGGAGGATCATGGTTCAAAGCCAGCCCAGGCAAATAGTTCACAAGATCCTACCTCAAAAAATCTTTCACCAAAATAGGCTTGTGGAGTGGCTCAAAGATGAAGGCCCTGAGTTCAAGACCCAGTACTACAAAAAAAAAAAAAAAAAGTAAGAAAAAACCCAATACAAAAACAGAGGCTTGATGGAGTGGCTCAAGTGGAAAAGCACCTGCCTAGCAAGTGTGAGGCCCTGAGTTAAAGTCCCAGTATTGCCAAAAAACAAAAATAAAGTATTTTAATTAGGACTAAAGGAAAATATGCTTATAAATTCATACTTTTTCCCCAAAATTATTAATTAAACTCTTCTGATAAAGGGTTTTTGCAAAACATGTTTCCTAACAGTGATTGTCTGGGGGTAATTATTTCTTTTAACAAATTCATAAGTTATGCTAGTGGTTCCAGCAAATTAGACAGAAATTGAAGGAAACAGAGAAAGTGATTGAACCTGTAGAAAAAAAGGAGTTATTGGATTTCTATAGAATTTTATTTATCTATGTCATTTTTTATCTCTTCTAGGTTAAACCAAGCAATGAAATTGGCAAATATATACGTTAACTTGGTTGAGATTTTTTGTCATCAGTACACATTCTTACCAATTAATAAAACATTTTAGTTAGTAAGTATAGATCTGCAGAATTATTTTTCTTTCTATAATAAAACAACTACAAGCTGGTGGCATGACTCAAGTGGTAGAGCAACTGCCTAGGAAGTGTGAGACTCTGAGTCCAAACTCCGGTAATGCCAAAAAAAATTAACTACAGCATTATGATATATTCTATCCTAAAATAATGATGACCTAAAAAATACTGTAGCTCAGTATTGAAAATTAATGGATGAGTGGCTGGAGATTTAGCTGAGTAGTAGAGCACTTGCCTAGCATGCTCAAAACCTTGGGTTCAATCCTCAGCAGCACAAAAAAAGAAAGAAAATTAATGGATCAACAGTCGTTGCAATTATAGAAACCCAGAAATAAAAAATAGTCAATGGGTCAAGTAGTAGATTGACTGCCTAGCAAGCACAAGGCCCTGAGTTTAATCCCCAATAACAACAACAACAACAAAAAGTCAAGAAAGAGACTGTTGGAAAGAGATAATAGAGCCACTTAAAAATGTATAATTCCATCATATTTGTAGGGAAAATTAATATGCATAAAAAAGAAGAATGTTATAAATAGATTTTTTACATGGCAAGAAAATTATGTCAAGATTTCATTTGTAACATTTAATGCAGATGTATGTTTAGCTATTTTTACATAACTGTGACATAGTAAATTAACATAAACCTTTTCAAAAACCATTTTCAAAAGCCATGGAAACTTCAGAGGATTTTGACCCCAAAATGCTACATCTAATGATATATCATGAAATCGTATGCCTAAAGATGTTTGCCAGTTTCCTTACAATGAAATCAGAAAGCAATTTAAATGTCAACAATGAGATAAAACATGCTATATTTGACTTTTGAGCTGGGCTTATTTTGCCCAATGTGACAATCTCCAGCTCCACCTTGATGTAAGTTATAAAGCATATAATTGTGCATAGCTGATGGATAGCGAATAAATATATAGTAAAGTGACACATGCACATTGATTTCAAGACAGTAGCTATCTTTGGGAGAGAGGGGGAAATGTTTGGAGGTGGGTTTTTCAATGTTTGTTTAAAAATATCATTTTATATTTTTAGACAGATCAATGGACATGATGCAAGCTTGACAAAATGTTAACAATCTATGATCATCCGTGTTTGAAATATTTTAAAATTTTTGAAAAATTATAGGTGAGTAAATAAAGAAGAGACATGTCTACTGAGTTCCTGATTTAAGGCTGCCTGTTTATGTTAGATCACTGGGCCACTTTGGGAATATGGAATGTTCTATCTTAATTCTCTTCTTAAGGTTGCTCCTCACTGCCCTAGGCAAATGTGCATAGGTATTTCTGGTCCTGTTTATGTGGGAAATCTAATTCTGCTGTTTTATTTAATCAGAGCTCCTATTTTCCTATGGGGATGGGGTATCAACTAGTGGAAAGAAGCCCTTCCCCACAGTCAGCCACAGTGTCCTGTCTACTCCCCATGTCAGGGAGCACAGACAGAAGAATCCCATTAATCAGATGATGGGTGTACACCAGGCCAGATTAACTCTAAAGCTGGAGCAGACCCAGACATTTATTAACACAGGATAAGCTGTCATTGAATGAAGAGGGAGCACTTAGAAGGAAGACCCTGAAGAGTAAAAGGATCAAGTCATTTTGGAGTTTTCTCCTGTTAAGTCAGCAAATGAGACACCAGTGTGGCCATCTGATTCCAAGTGTTAGAAATATCTTTAAGATACTGGGGTGTCACAAGAGAGATAACACAACTCACAAGTCATTAGGCAAGGCAAAACTGACTTCTGCAGAAGGGTGTGCACTTGACAAAGAGTCTGAGAAACAAGCACATGGGGTGGGAAGTCTGCTAGGGCTTCATGTGTTTCAGAATATGTTGTAGAAATAAGATTATTCTTCAAGGTTTTTCAAGATATAATAGCAGATAAGTGCACACTGTCATTTATTTCTGGTTATAATTTTAAATAATAATTTCTAAGTATTACAATTTTTATTCTTGACAAAGAATAAAAGGTTTTGAAGTCATAGTCCTGTCTTAGCCTCTGTGGTGCTAGGATTACAGGTATGCACAACCAGGCCCAGCTTGCAAATACATTTTAAAAATAAAAATAAAAGACATAGGCAATTGTGGCAACCTACTTAAAATAAAGATTTATTTTTCTAAAGTAATACAGTAGTATTATGAAAAAAAGGTCACACTAAGGAGAGGTCACACATGAGAGGAGGAGGGTAAAAGAAGGAAGTTAAGAAGGTGAATATGCTTGATGTACTTTCTATACAAATGAATATAGAATTCTTAAACTTGTTCTAATTATCACAATAATGGAACTAATGTAAAAAGAAGAAAAATAGAGAAGATGAACCAACTTAGGTAATAATGGAAATGTCACAAGGAAATTCCCTGTATAGTGGTCTTAAACGAACAGAAACATCTTTTTTGTTTTTTTTACAAAATCAGAGAACAGGAGGATAGAACAAGGCCTGTTTGGGGGGTTGGTATCAGAAGGATTGGGAAATGACGTGAGGAAAGGGTGTAGGAAGGTAAATATAGTGCAAATACTGTGTATACATGTATGTAAATGGAAAAATGAGACCTGTTAAAATCATTTCAGGAATGGGGAGAGAGGGAGAAAAGGGAGAATAATGGAGGGAGTGAATTCAAGTATATATTTGATATATTGTAAGAACTTTTGCAAATGCCACAAAGTACCCCAGCACAACAATAAAAATTATTTTTTAAAAGTGGAGGACCTATCTCTCCCACAAAAAAAAAATTCCTTCACAGGCATCATTCACCTATTGAACTGTTTATTCTTGCATTCATTCAACAATTATTGAGCACAATATACATGTCAGTGATGCTGCTGTTACAGGGACTATGGTTTTTAATACCCTCCAACTTTATACTCCAAAATTAATAACTTCTGCTACATGGTTAATAGCTTAATTTTCTAGCATGCATGAGAATTTTACCCTTTTCATCACTATCTAGACAACTGTTAATTTGATAAAATTGTGGTGATACATTGAAAGGCAGAAGAATTGTTAAATTCTATTCAGTATAGCCTATCATCTATTCATAGTTTCTTTGTACAATTTTTAAAAATCTAAGAAAAGCATAATAGAGAGAGAGAAAAAGTAAGTTCAGTTATTGGAAAACTAATTTCAAAGGAAATATTTTAAACAAAAATATTGTAAACTCAAAAAAGAGTTGTAAAACAAAAGGGCTTATTGAGCCATTATAGATACTATCCAGAAAAAGAAAGGACTGGTCCTGGTACAAGTAGCAACAAGGCTAGGTAGCAGTTGGAAAAATGTCTGCTGGATTTGAAAAAAAATAGTGTTTTATTTTGAAAATTTGTGGAAGCAAGGAATAAATTATTTACTTTGGACCTACCTTGGCTATTTAGATAAGAGGGGTAGATTATGCCAACAGCATGGCTTTGGGATAGACGGCCAATCTATAAGGAGAAGCAACCAGTGCCTCCGGATTGGTTGCAGCTGCAAGCAGGATATGATGGAATCTAGGGAGTCATGATATCTGGGATGTCCTGACAGGATTTGGGTTAAAGATTTAACATCCATTCAAGAATGCAAAACTAGTGTTTAATTCTTTTCAGCCTACAACTTGTTACTGATTAAACTTCAACTATCTCTCCTTCCTTCCATCCTCTCCATTCCTAGGGAGGGACATCTAAGAATTTTTTGTTTGTTTGTTTGTCTTGCAGGACTGTGGTTTGAACTCAGGGCTTTATGCTTGCAAAGCAGGTGCTCTGCTGCTTGAGCCACACCTCTAATCCTCAGAATTTTTTTCTTCACTAGTCTAAGGCCCCAAATTGAGATATGCTATGTTGAATTTCTGATACTTTTTATAATATATATGCATATATAATGTAAGTGATATTTTATATTGATTTTGTGTTGAAATAGTGTGGATACATTGAGCTAGTCTATATTATTAAAATTAATTTCATCTGTTCCTATTTACTTTTTAATGTAGCTATTAGACAAATTTTAATGTGTATGAGGCTTACATTATATTTCTATTGGAAAACACTGTCCTCGTGTTCCTCAGGAAATATTGTCAGACAAGAAACCAAGCAACATTATGAGAAGTCGAGAACTCAGATTTTGTTTTATGCCAGTGGCCCCAAATGAGTTCGCACTATAAATTCTGAGGGGCCCAAACAAAGAATTCACAGGATACTTAAAGGGCAGTACAGGACATCAGGTTACAAGGAATGTGTTAGGGTTAATAGGTGAGCCAGTTCTGGGTTAGAGACCTGGGGTTGTTTAGATAAGAGCAGCAGAGGAGGTCTGCTTTGGAAAGTTTATTTACAGGAGACAAAGGAAGGTGGGAATGGGCAATTATCTCTATATGGTGCCCGTTGTCTTGGCCCTGGACTTTCTTTTATAGCTTTAATTAGCAATTTCTCATGTCCTGTGGCCTTTCCTGAGATGATCTTCTTCTTAAATCTATGAGACACTTGGTGTCTCTGTAAACTTAAGCACATGCCTTCTAAAACATCTCTGAGGTCTAAAGCCATACCACCCTGAATGCACCCAACCTCATCTAAAACATCTCTCAAAATGTGTGAGGACAGAGTTGAAGATTATAGTTATTAAAAAGTTGTATGTATACATTAACAAAGCCTGGACTAGCCATGTGACATGCTGAGACTGTGTAAACTTTCTTATAGTTTAACTTCCACTAGTGTTGTAATAATGGTTTTCATACAAATAAATAACAGCTTTAAATAATTACAAATAGCAAAAAATAGAAAAATTCAAATAATATATATTTATATGTAAAATAGGAGACATTTGCACAAAAGAAAAACAAAGATAAAAGAAAATGAAATGGAGTGCTGAGGGCTGTAGAATGGCTCAAGTGGTAGAGCACCTGTCTAGGAAGTATGAAGCCCTGAGTTCAAACCCCAGTTCAGCCAAAAAAAAAAAAAAAGAAAACCAAATAGTACCTAAGAGTTGAAGAGAACTGATAATCCATTTCTTTGGACAATAGCTAGTATTCCAGAGATAAGTAAACATTTTACAAAAGAGAAAAATGATAGTGAGACATGAAAGAATTCAACTAATTCCTAAAGGAATTCACCCTGCTGTGAGAGTGTTAAGCCTGTATGGTTAATGACTATAATTTTTTGAGACAGGCTGTCACTACGCAGCCTTGGCTAGACTGGAACTCAGGATCCTCCTGCCTCTACCTTGGGAGTGTTGGGATTACAGAAGTGTGCCACCATAACCAGTGCATCTTCATTTATATATACTGTATATATAAAGTTTAGATTTTATGACTAAATGTGTATATCATGAGGTACAGATTACATACAGGAACTGTGACTTATCTCAACAGTGTTAGAAATGGCTTTATTGGATCAAAGGACATTTCTTTGACTCTGAATGATTTCCTTTACTGAAAGATCAAATATCCTTTAATATTATTTTGTAATTCTTGTGAAGTTTTATTAGTGTTTCTGTCTAATTATTTTCCAAGTGTCTTTTTCTTGGGTAAGTTTCTTATTCATCTGTAAAGACCTAAGGAGTTTGTTTGTTTGTTTATTTATTTGTTTTGTGAGACTGAGGTTTGAACTCAGGGCTTTGCACTTGCAAGCAGTTTTTTTAAAAAATATTTTTAGCAGCTGTCTATGATATGGGAAGAGATATAATAGCAAATTTTAAAAGTAAAATCTAGTGTCCATGAGCATATCTTAATAGGAGTTCTTTATTAACTCTATCTTAAAATATCAATATCTTCAAATGTCTGTGTTCAAATAGCCTTATTTTTAATTAGCCTAATTTTTGTTAAAATGTTTTACATTCACATAACACAAAATTTTGAATGATAGCCCATGGCTGTTATTCCTGCATTCAGGAGGCTGAGGCTGGAGGGCCTGAATTCTAGGCCTTCCTGAGCTACACAATAAGACCCTGTCTCAAAAAATGAATGAATGAATGAATGAATTAATTCATTTAATTAAATTAGGCCAGGCCTAGTGGCATAGGCCTTTTAATCCCAGCATGCAGGAAGCAGAGGTAGGAAGATCACAAGCTTGAGGCCAGCTTGGAAAAAAAAAACAAGACCCTGTCTCAAAAAAAGTAGAAGAAAAATTTAGAATAAAACAAGCTTAATGTGAAAAAGAAAACCTCACTCCTTTATTCAACCACCCTCTCTACTTCCCAGTATATAAGTTTGTAGTTTCTTTTTTTAGTTTCATATATTTTCCCTTTTCAAGTTTTATCTGATCTACATAGAATCTTTTGATTTTTCCACTATGAAAGGTTAAAATTTTATCATGATCTAACTTTCCCCTCCACCTCTGGATTTTTTTTAAAGTTTTTTTGTTTTGTTTTGTTTTTTGAGACAGAGTCTCATGTAGCCTAGGCTGGCCTAAACTTGAAATTCTCTTGCCTCTACCTCCTGGGTGCCCCTGAGTGCTGCTATTATAACTTTCACCACCATGCCCAGACATTATTTTCTTTATTACTAAATACACAAACAGAAAGTTACATACTTGGGCCTGTAACTCATTCCTGTATTCAGGAGGCAGAGGTCAGAAGACAGAGCTATTCAGGAGGCAGAGATCAGAAGGATTGCCATTCAAAGCCAGCCCAGGCAATAGTTCTCAAGACCCTATCTTGAAAAACACATTCACAAAAAAAGGGCTAGTGGAGTGGCTTAAGGTGTATCCCTAAGTTCAAACACCAGTACTGGAAAAAAAAAAGAAAATAAAAAAAGAAGAAGAAGAAAAAGAAAAAGTTACAGGCTCAATTTAACTATATGTGATGTCATTATCTACCTGATCTTAAATCCTCTTTTTTGAACTATTCTATTTTTAAATTTTATTTATTGACAGTACTGAGATTTAAATTTGTGCTTGCTAGGCAGATATTTTACCACTTAAGCCACACCTGTAGACCTTAAATCCTCTTTTTGGAAGGTAAATCTCCTTTTTTTTATTAGCAATATTGCTCATCTTATTGAATTGTCAACTTGTTCACAATCTATGCTATCACTTGTCATTTTGGAAATATTGCTTGGGCTTTTTTGTTTTGTTTTGTTTTTGGAGGTACTGGGATTTGAAATCCGGGCTCATACTTGCTGGGCAGACCCTCTACTCCTCCAGCCACTCCACCAGCCCCTGAGACTTTTTTTTAAAGGAACCAACTAGCAGTACAGCATACTCACCAGGTGGTGGCACCCGAAAGCCCAGAAACCAACAGCATGCAGCCCCAAATTAGGTGAATATTCGAACGTTACACCATATAGCTCTCTTGTAGGTGGCAGCAGGAAGTAATATAGTTGTAAGACAATTGTGTTAAAAGGATGCTGGAAATGTTCTAGATTTTCATCTGGGTGGTGGTTCCATAAGGCGCATGCATGTAAAAACAACAATCCAACTATAGTTAGACTTAAGATGTGCACATTTGAAGGTCGGGGAGGAGGACAGGGGGGAGAAATGCCCCAAACAATGTATGCACATGTGAATCAATGAATAATAATAAAAATAAATAAAAAATCACTGTAAAAATTTGAAAAAAAGAGATGTGCACATTTTCCTACATGCATGTAAATCTCAGTAAAAAAATTTCAGTATTTCAGTCTCCAGAACTGCAAAAAAATTGATACTATAAGTGAGAAGCATTTTATATAAGCCATCATAAACTTTGCCCTATTGTTGAACACAATAATCAACGTTTTCAGAGGGACCACTAAGGGTCAGCACATTTCCTGAACAGAATGACCCTGTTTTTAGAATTGTTATTTTAGCTTATTTTAATACATTTAAAACATATGGATGCATAAATCATGAGCATAATTGCATATTGGAGTGTAGTACAGACTGAGAGTTAAGGGCGCACAGCTGCGTGTATTAACGTGGACAAATTTCACAAACACAATATGAGGTAAAAAACAAGTCACAAAGATTACTTATATGTAATCTTGTATAAAAAATACAAAAATAAGCCAGGCTTAAGAGTGCATGTCTGTGATTTCAGAACTTAGGAGGCTGAAGCAGGGTGATTGTAAATCTGAGGTCAGCCTGGGCTACCAAACCAAACTAAACCAAAACCAAAGTAAAGAAAACAAGTCAAAACAAAAAAGTAAACTATATTGTTTCTGGATGTATACATAGACATCCAACCTAAAGAAATGCCAGAGAGTGACTGTCATGGAAGTCAGGATAGGGCTGACTTGAGGGGTGGTAGGAAGAGACCATGTGAGGAGAAAACAAAGGGCTTCTAAGGTACTGGCATCATTCCACTACAATTTTGAGCTTTGGTGGTTATACAGGGTTAGGTTATAATTACTCCCTAAGTATGAAGAGGAAGCTTAAAAGTAAAAGCACAACTATCAGTCATTTTATACTCCATAAAGCCCTTTAGCAAACTAAAAGTAGTCACAGGTATGTGAAATTATCTGTAGGGTTACCAGGTTTAGCAAATACAAATACAGAACTATAGCAAATAAAAAGTAGAGACTGCCCAGTTAAGTGTGAATTCCAAATAACTGATGCATCACTTTTAGTGTATCTCCATGCAATATCTGGTCCCATGCAATATCTAGAACATACTTCAGATAATCAAAATGACTGTAAAACTGAGCATCATATATTTTCTCTGGCGATCTCATTATGTGTCATGTTGCAGAGGCAGAGCTGTTTGCAGTGGCCCAGGAAGTCACTAGGAAGACATGGCTCAAGGAAAGGGAAGAAGAGGAAGAAGTAAAACCTTAAATTATTCTGACCCTAAACTCCTCTTTGAATAACAGTGTAAATGAATTTTCTGAGTTCAATCATTATTATAATAGTTTAGAATTCACAAATTCACATGATGTATTGAGTAATTTCTATCGACAATATCTACCAACAATATAAGCATATGTCTCAGAGTCATCTGTGTTTCTCCTGAAAATGGTCTTTCTTCCACTGCATCAGCCTCTCTTCTATGCATTTTGGATGAAGATATTACGGGAGATACTCTTGATGATGCTCATTCTATAATTAATTTGGAGCCAGTGAGCTGGAGTGAATTTGCAGGATAGGTTGTTTTGTTACATTTTACTTCTACAAATATTCTCTGACAGCCTATCATGTGCCAGGAACTGACTTAGGCCCAAGAGGATAGGGTAATGAATGACACAGATATAGAGTCTTAATGGACCTCAGAGTCTAGACCCTAGGGAACTATAAGATTAAGATGAGACAGGCCCTGAGGCTTACACCTGTAATCCTAAATACTTGGGAGGCAGAGATCAGGAGGATCAGGGTTCCAAGCCAGCCCAGGGAAATAGTTGGCAAGATTCCATCTCAAAAAAGGGCTGGTGGAGGGGCTCCAGTGGTAGAGCACCTGCTTAGCAAGTATGAGGCTTTGAGTAAAAACCCCAATGCTGCAGACACAAAAAGATTAAAATGATAGACATAGATAATGCACTTGATAAAGCATTAACTAGCAACAGTGAATATCTGCTGGTGGCTGCCTAGGAACCTCTACATCCCCTTCTTTGACATTTGACTTGGTTGACATTGACCCTAAGCCCATTGTCACCATTGAAGATTAATTCACAGTTAGTCATATAATCTAATCAGAACTGACACACAAAAGAGTTTTCCTGAAGAAGGTAGCTTTCACTGCTGCCTCTGGTCTTGCTGTGCAAGATGGTACAGTGGGGTAGTAGTCATTCTATAGCTACCCAGAGGGAAGCCATCGAGAACTCTTGGGTCTGTCATGTACACCCCTCCAGAGGTCACCATTCACATGTGCAAAGGATGCAGCCAACACTCAGATAAAGCATCCTGGTGACTTTGGGGATTCCTGATTCAAGATGAACCTGAAACCACCCACAGATTTTTCAGTTAACTTGAGCCAATAAATTCACTTACTTCTTATAGCAGTTTGTTTTCTATCACTTATGCATTAAATGTCATAGCTGGGCTGGGCATGGTGGAATACCAGCAATGCCACCACTCAGGAGGCTGAGGCAAGAAGAATTGTGAGTTCAAGGCTACCCCAATTTAAAAAAAAAACTGTCTAGGAGGACTTTTCTATTCCCACCCTCTAGCCTCATCCTCTAGAGAAAATCACTGTTATGTTTCTCCCTGATATTTGCTTGCATATGAAAACATATATATATATGTTTATATATATATAATGTATGCCATTTAAATTTTATGTGTGTGTTTATTAAAGATGGAGACTTCACCCTCTCCCTCTTCCAAAGGAAGGTAAGAACCATCATAATGGCAAATGGCAGTTACAGGAAAGTTACTCTTCTCATCCTGAAGAGTTTGCTGCACCTCCCTCTTGTGGTGTCTGGGACTCCACAGGTTCAGAGAAATGTTTCCAGTAAAGGGAAATAGAAATGACCCCTCCAAGTGCAGTCTTAATGTATGCCTTTTAATATAAATAAGATTGAATTAAATATATGGTGCCAAGCTTGCATAGTTAAAATTTATGTTGTATTGTGGACATCTTTATTTCCTTGGTTTTTTTTTGTGGGACTGGGATTTGAACTCAGGGCTTCATGCTTGAGAAGCAGTCACTCTGCCTCTTGAGTCACACCTCCAGTCATCCTCATTTTCTCTATGGATGCATAATATTCTGAATGTTGAGTGTATCACTGTTAATTTATCTTCCATTGTTGGAAACTCTTTTTTCTCAACTTTTTTGCTATGATAAACAATGTCAATATACATATATCTTTGGTTTTTGTTCACCTATATGCACAGGAAAAAAATCCCAGAAGATCTCAGGGAATATACACTTTAAATTTTGCCCTCCTAAATGAGTACACCAACTTATGCTCGTCTCAGAAACACATGAGGATATGTTTCTTTTCCCCAAATGTTATCAAATTTAAGGATATTTGCTGGTATGGTGTTGAGAATCAGGATTGCTTTCTTGATTTTCCTTTGCTTAGTGGGTATAAGTACAAACACATAAATACATGTAGAGATACATACTTAGATTACGTTATAAATTCACTAATTATTTTTTTAATTTCCTCTTTCATGTCCTTTGCTGATTTTTGTATTAGTTTGCCTTTTCTTTAATTATTTATCTTTGTAGATGAAGAAAATAGGCCAGACATGGTGGCTTACACCTGTAATCCCAGCTACTTGGGAAACTGAGATTAGGAGGATTGGTGTTAAAGTCCAAATGTGGAGGGGGGCAGTTAGTGAAACCCCCATCTCAACAATAAAAGCTGGGAGTGGTGGCACCAGCTACTTGGGGGGCTGTCGGTAGGTTCAAGTCATAGAGCACCTGCCTAGCAAGCTCAAGGCCCTGACTTCAAATCCCAGTACCACACAAAAAAGAAGGAAGGAAGGAAGGAAGGGAAAGAGAGAAAGAAAGAAAGAAAAAAGAAAGAAAGGAAGGAAGGAAGGAGGAAGAGAGAAGGAAAGAAGGAAAGAAAGAAAGAGAAATAAAGAAAGACGGAGGGGAGGGGGAGGGAAGGGGGAGGGAAGGAAGGAAAGAAAGGAGAAAAGAAAAGTAAAAATAGTCTCTTCTCCACTTGATCTTAGCCAAAAGGCTGAGAAGTGATTAAAACAGACCCTTTTCCCACATGTCTTAAATAGTTTTTCCAAGTTTGTTGTTTTTCATTTGGCATTTCTTAATTTCTTCTTCTTTTAAACATTTCAAGCACAGAGGAAACAGGAGAGAATTATATCATGCACACACATACACACACCATGCTGTTCTAAGTGTTATCATTTTGCAAGTTGTGCTTCAGCCTTTGTGTGTGTGTGTCTTATGGGAATTGAACTCAGGGCCTATGCTTGCTAGGCAAGCTTTCTGCCACTTGCACCGTGCAGCTTAGCTTGTCTGCCTGTTTCTCTTTTCCTTTTTTAAAAATAAAATGTTACAGCTGGGTTCCAGTGGCTCACACCTGTAATCCTAACTACTTGGGAAGCTGAGATCAGAAGGATATCTGTTCAAGGCCCAAAAGTTCCAGAACCCCCCTCCCCCATCTCAACCAAAGCTTACAGTTATACAGGAGGCTGAGATCAGCAGGATTGGGATTCCAGGCTTGCTTGGGCAAAAGAAAAAGTTTGGTGAGACTCCCATCGCAAGGGAAAAAACCTGGGACTGGTACCATGTTTCTGTCACCCCAGCAACAGCAGGAAGCTTAAAATAGGAGGACCAAGGTCCAGGACAGCTTGAGTAAAATTAAGACCCTGCCTTCAAGGTAACCAGAGTAAAAAGAGTTAGGGATCTGACTCAGATGACAGAGCCAGATGCTCCTCACATCACCTGTATCTTTACCCCCTCTGAGGAAGAAAAACAAACAAACAAACAAACAACCTGGGGCAGTCAGGACTGAACAGGGGAAATGGATTCTCCCCATTGGGAGGGAAATTATCTGAAAGCCCCTAATGAGAGGACCTTACCTATCTCCATCAGGGAGCCACTGAAGACCCCAAGCCATGTGTGATGCAGTTTTGCAAGCCTATGGGTGTATAGGGATGTATACACTAGCCAAACATATATCAGAAGGATGTCTTAGGTTATTACTAGAAAACATAATCCCAAGGTTTGGGGTTATAGAAAATATAGACTCAGACAATGGGAGTCATTTCACTGTCAATGTCCTTAAGGGAATTATGAAAGCTCTAGAAATCAAATGGGAATATCATACTCCCTGGCATCCACCTTCCTAAGAGAGAGTTGAAAGAGTAAATCAGACTCAAAAAAAAGAAAAAAAACCTCACTGAATTAGTTTTAGATACCAGATTATCTTGGACTAAATGTCTTCCTGTAGCACTACTCGCAATTAAGACAGCCACTCAGAAGGATATTGGCCTCTCCCCCTATGAAATGCTTTATGGGCTTTCTTAACTTAGCTCTGTTACTGATGCACCTTCCTTTGAAACCAGACTATTTCCTCAAAAATTATATACTTGGATTGTCCTCTACTTTACTTTGTCTTAGGAAAAAGGGGTTGTTAGCATAGCCTCCTCCATTTGACTTTCCTGTTCACCCACACCAGCCTGGCGATTATGTGCCAATCAAGATCTGGAAAGAAAATAAGTTTGAGGCAGCTTGGGACAGACCCTTCCTGGTCCTGCTGACCATGGAGACAGCCGTCCAGACCAAGGAGCAGCAATGAACTCATCACACACAGGTAAAGAAGGTGCCCTCGCCTGACCAGAAGGAACAATGGGCTGTGCTCTCACATCCAGGCAACACCAAAGTGACTTTAAAAAGACTATGGTGAATATACTCTTTCCGTTCTATTTGGGAAATGGTATGCTTATTATTAATGTAACTCAGAGTACTTTTCCCTTAACTGTTGAATTTGATGCATGCCAGATCCTTCCTTGTCTCAACTCCAGCTGCAAGGATATTCCTTTTATATGTGCCCCATTCCAGAACCCACAGGGAAGCTGGTATCTGTCCAGAGTGGACAGATGTGGGGTAAAACACTGGGTATAAAGGATGTACTTCCCCCTTTTATGACAATCCTAAGGGCTGGACCAGACCCCAGGGCACTGGAAAGATTCCAATTTCTACCATCTAGAACAATCAACAGTCTTTTAACCGACTACTGTAAAAATTACAGCTGTTTGAGACACACTCCTCTCCTACTTATAAAGATAATCAATATAACCCACTTAGATTAGTTCAGAAAGTCCTTGGAGTATGACACAAGGACCATCTATATTTCATTGATATGGGTTGGGGAAGATGTTTCAGGGACACAGACTCATTAGGTGCCTTTAAGCTCCATCTAGCTCCCAACCCCTCCTAGTTCTACCTCCACTCCAATGTTACCTCCATATTTGTACAAGAATCAAACTCAGGTATCTGTAGTAGAAGTCAAGGGCTCAAGACAAACTGGCTATTAAAATTGGGTACAGGGATACAAATGTTTGGATAAATGGATAAAATTCTGTCCACACATTAAATAAGAGCGATTGCTATGTTTGTACTACTGGGAGGCCAGAGTCTCAGGTGGTCCTGTTTTAATTAGGATGGTCCTCAGACCCAGATGGAATGTATTGCATGTTGGCTCTGTTTCAGAATGCCACAGTTTGGGGCAACGAATCCTGCTGGATGCTATCACTGCTGTTCCCAGAGGTTAGAGGTCCTACATGTCAGCCCCCAAGGACTATTAGGACACCCACCCTAGATGTCAATTATACCCCATGTATCACCAGAAAGAGGGGATGATTGACAAATGTTGGAAACCTGACAGGATGCAGTGAAAGCCGGTCCTTCAACAGCCTGACAAACCAGCCCACACTCTCAGTGGGCAGAGCTGATGTCTGGTAGTACTGTGGAGGACCTTTGCTTGAGACTCTCCCAGGTAACTGGGCAGATGCCTGTGCTTTGGTGCAGTTGGCAATCCCTTTCACCCTAGCATTTAGATTCCCAGCCCATGCCACAACATCTAGAAGAAGGGAGAAGTTTGCATACCAAATAATACAGCCCCAGATGGAAGTATTACTAAGGCCCAACAGGGATTAACTTCCCTATCTAACAAGCTAGCTAAAAATTCAGATATAAATGATCCCTTCACTGACATATGGAAAATTGGTTTGGGATGGAAGGGATAGATGACTTCAATTTTAACCTCCTTGATCGTAGTGGCTGAAGTTTTAATTTTAGTAGGATGCTACATAATTTCTTGTGTCCAAGGACTAATACAGTGGTTAATTGAGACAGCCCTCACCAAACAATCACCCCTGCCCTACCAAAATAACTCGTATCTTTTAGAAACCCAGGAACATGAGAGCCAACAACTCCTAAATGAGTTTGAAGAAAAGAATTTAAAGAGGGGAAATTGTAAGAAAAATTATCTTTTCTATCAAAGTATTTGTTACCCTCTTAGATTACTTAAAAATTCCTCAGGCCTCCATCTTAGGTGACTTGCATGTTTAAAGGGTCCTTGCTTATTCTTCTGGATTCCTGTACAACTCCATTGCCCACCAACTGCATGACCTAACCCATCCCCCAAGCCTTTTAGCCAATCAGGAAAGACTGTGAACCTTGGACCTGGACAAGTCCCAGGTTAGGGGCAGGTACAGCTGCATCAGGGATATAAGGAGGAGCCACCATCAGCCATTTTGTGCTTGTGTGTCACTTAGCAGGAGTGAGCACATGCTTGCACCCTCTTGATCAAGAGAAATTGCCTTGTCAAGATTTTCTGTCTCTTGTGTATCAGAGTTTATCAGTGATAACCAGAGGGTTATCACTTTCAGCAAGAACATCCAGTTATTTCCATTGCAGACAGCATTTTAGGCAACACTAAGTGCTCCTTTTTACAATTAGGAACACATGGACACAAGCCTTCAAAAGTCTAACATTGTTAACTTTAAATTTCTTATAATTTAGTGGGACAATGCCTGTGATCCCAAATAGCCTTATTTTCTAATGCACAAGTACATTTCATACATACAGAAACTCTCATTTGACTAAGAAATATATAGACAACCTTTAAATGGCAGGATTGCCCAAAAGGCAAGGTTTTTCTGAATGTTACTATTACAAACAGCACTAACCATTTTACACGCCAAAGATTTAGATGTAATGCTTTCATTTAACAGAGAGCTTTAGCTGGTCATTTTACATATATTAAACTGGCACAATTTGAGCTTTACAAGTGTCTATACAATATTTAGATAAAGTCTTGACACATGAATGCAGATGAGGCCCTCCACTACTGCCACTTTGCAGAGGGGGAAGACAGTGGTTGGGTCTGAAGAGGAAGAGAGTAGAGAAGGGTACAGGGAATGGGATTATATGTGTGGGGGTGATGGGAGAGATGGTGGGGGCTTGGGATCGGGTGAGGGTTAGAGGGGATCTTGGCTGGGGGAGGGTGAGCAGATTGGAGCAGTGGGCAAAGAAGAGCCTTCTCCATTGAGTTGAAATCTGTGAAAAACTGTTCAGGAGAAGAATTAGTTAAGGGAGGTGACTGCAGCTTTGGAGGGTTTTTCATTTCAAATGATGATCTGGAAGGAATTATAAGACTGAGAGAAGGAAGGTTTTGAGTTCAGATAAGTGAAGGCCTGTATGTATGGGACCTCAGACCATCTGCCATAGTGTTGGAGAAAATTTTTGAGCTCATGCTGAATTTGGAAATCCTAAGTGCCTTTTTCAGGCCAATGGTTATCATTGTCCAAATTATACTGGGGCCAGATTGTGTTACAATAAAAAGTTGGCCATCTGGGTAATGGTCTTAGTGAGACCCAGAGTCCAGTGTTTTCAGAGGAGACATACCAATGGATTCCTTTTGGGGCTTGCATGATTTCTGACACATTTTTGTGGATTGGAGACCAAAGTTCTGAAATTGAGACAAGTCCTGTGAGAGCTAGTATCTAGAACTAAGATGATTCCCATGAGACCTAGGGTCTGGAACCAAGAGGAGGTGAGTAATCTTCACAGTGGTCCTCCCTTATAGGACCAATATATCAGAAGGTAGGAGCATCCTCACTGCCAACTGATAGGCTATGATATGTGCATGCACCTGGATTTCCAAGGCATCCCCAGAAAATGGCAGGTGAATCCACCCAGTTGGATGGAGGGAGTCTTTCACCTGGCTGGGGCTTTGGAAGTGGCCCACAGTAGGACAGACAGTGAGAGAGAAGCCCAGATGGAGGGGAAACTCACCAAACTTTGAAGGCTAGTGTTGGGTGGAAGTCCAGTGTTGGGTAAATGGCCCCTGGTGGAGCCTTAAAAGAAAGGAAAGGGTGGGAGAAATCAAGCAATGAAAAGAGGGGGAGAGATGGCAGGAGATGACTCCAGTCTCCACTCTGGAAGTGAGAGTGAACCTGGGAAGAGTTGCTGCTGGCCACTGCTTTCCAGGTCACAAGAATGTAGAGCTGAGAGCGGACCCTACATGGCAGTCCCAGGTTTTGGCACAATCTGTTAGAGGCCCAGAATGGATAGGTGAGGAAACAGCTCAAATGCCAGCCCAGGATTTATTGTGGAGAAGTGATCCTGCAGAGTAGGTTCCCAGCAAGAGATCTGGAACCCCCAGCCATTTTCAGACTGAGGGTAGATAAAGGAGGTGGTAAAAAAATTCCAGGAAGGTCACTGAATGGGATAACCTTTAATTGACCTCTGACCCTCCTGAGATAATACCTTAAGGGTGGGTCATTCCTTCTAGGCCAGGTGGGAAGTTTAGTAAATGGCTAAAGATGGATGTTTATTTTTAAAGGCCAGGTGCAGTTTCCAATAAGTCACCTTCAAGTGGGAGGGAGTCCAGTTCTAACATGGCTTCCTTTTGTTCACTGTAACAGTCACCTAGATGCTTCAGCCACAAGTTCATTGCATATATAATCCAAAAAACAAGTCCTGTCAATACTTCTAGATTGTACTATTCATTCAATATGTATTTGCTATTATAAGAGGTACTGAAACTGCTTTTGTTGAAAAGGACTGACTCCTTACTCAGGTCCATAAATTAAGTAAAAACAGGAGAAAATTATAGCATATGTCCTTCCTTTTGTATCTGTCTTTGCTCTAAGCCATTCTCTCTGCAGTCATTTTTCAATCACCTTGGGTTCTAGGAAAGACAGAACTGGTAACATCTTCATGACAAGGAACAAAAATTACCCCCAACAGTAGAGCCTCCTCAGGGTGACTCACCCTCCAGATAACAACTCCAGAAGCTCTCCCAAAACAAGGATTGAGATAATGACCAGTCAGATCACACCTGTGACTGGAACTGTTTAACTATGCATACATTTCCCTGTCTCTAGTTCTTTTGTCTACTTAAACCTATAACTCAAGTTTGCACCCTGAAGATGGCTGAAGATGAGTTGAGTGCTTACTCTTCTCCCAGCATCCTGGGCCCTATAATAAATCTCCTTTTTCTGCCCTTCACTGTGCTTCTTTAATTGGCATAAACAGGCAAATGGCCTGACCTGGTAGGTGGAATCCCAGGAGTTTGGGCCTGGTGTTCAAACCTCAAGTGCTGCTTGGACACTGTTAGAGGCAATCAAGATACAACAAATAACAGAGCAAAACCCTAGTATTATAAACTTGCCATGGGGTGGGGGTAGATGGCAACAAAACAGTCAAATAAGGCTGAAAGTGCTATAAGGGGTAAAAAGAGAGGGAGAAGGTGAAGGAGAGAGGAAATGTCGGAGGATATGTAAGCAGAGTAGGCAGGAGAGGTCTCATGAAAATCTGTTATATCCCATATTTAATCACTTCTCAATAAACTTCTAGTCTCCAAACACACAGCCTGGTCTTCCACAATAGCATCCAAGTTGTTTCCTCTCTTCCTTCAATTCCACTCAGGTTCCATCAGCATGTAGTTCCTATTCTCCAAAGAAATCTTTTTAACTATCCCCAAGTTGGACATGGTGGTTCACACTGTAATCCCAGCACTGTGGAGGTGAGGCAGGAGGACCAAGACTTGGAGGCAGGCTGGGAGACATAGCAAGTTAAGAGGCTAGCCTCAATTACATAGTGAAAGCCTATTTCAAAACAAACAAAAAAAACCCCAATTATCCCTAAAACAGGTAATGGCTTTCTATCACACTTAGAAGAAAGATAAATCCCCCATCATGGTTTACAAAATCTCCACAACCTTGTCTATTTCTTCAAGCATCACTTTCACTCTTGCCCAAGCTCCACTGACCTGGTACTCCCTCACTAGCTGAGGTTTAAAGACTTCACCCTTGTTGCTCCCTCTACCTACAGCTCTTACCCCAGGTCAACAACTCATCCTACACTACCCAGAATTCTCCTGTAGAGTCACTGCATCAAAAAAACTTCACTATCTTACTTAAATAGCTCTCAACCTGACCCCCGTAGGTCCTTAGTCAGCTTTATTTGCTCCCTGTCTGCTGAATTCATAATATTTAATTGCCTGTTTGTTTTCTTGCCCATACTAGAAAATCTGGTCTATAAGAACAAAGACTTTGGGGGTAGGGGGGAGAGGGAGGGAGTACAGGGCAGGGGGGGGGAGAAATGGCCCAAACAATGTATGCACATATGAATAAATAAACAAATATTCTTTTTGACAGCAAATAAAAACAAAACAAAAAAAGAACAGAGACTTTTTTATTTGATATTATTATCTCCAGTCTCTAAAACAACGTCTAGCACATAGTAAGGTACAGCAAATGTCGACTAAATTAGATATATTGCTACAATTTTATCAGACTCTAGTCTTTTCCCAGTTTCTTATCCATGTTTGTAGCCCTAGTCTTCAGCATAGAGCCCCACCTACAATAGGTACTCAGGGAGTGAAACTGAGATTAAACTGCACTCCTCTGCTTGGAAATTAAAATGGTACTTCATAACGTGGTAAGTTTTAAAATATACCTTGGAACACTCTCCATTTTTACATGAGGTCTCATTCTTAATTTCATCACTGTCATCTTTTAAAATGAAGGGGAAAAATGAATTAAATTTCATCATTGTCTTCTCCTGAAACAAAGGGAAATATCAAATTAAAACATTAAAATATAAATTCATGGTAGTCAAAAAACTATTAGAAATCATAAACTTTTTTGACAAAGTAACAGGATACAAAATTAATATACAGAGAGATTCCAAGATGGCGGCTAGAGGTAGGAAGCAGAAAGCGAGCCTCCTATAGTGAAATCTTGGAGAGACGCTGGAGACACACTTTGCAGGCATAATCACCGAGAAAAGGCATAACTTTGACTCCTCCACATCTCCAGCCGGCGCAGAGAATCTCCACTTCACGTTAAACGGAGAACCGAGGAGGCCCCCGGGGCCGCCAGTGGCCGGCGCCCATACGGCTTGGGAAGACGCGGACCAGGTGAGCTTCGCGGTACCGCGGTTCCCCCACAGACAAGCCTGGGCCAGAGCAGCATAGCCCCCTGGACAGACTGACCTCCACCCGGGAAAAAAAGAGAAACTGAGTACTAAGCAATAAGAACAGTTAAGACACGCTGGAAAGAGGGTGGGGCGCCCTGAGCGCTGAAGATTGGGGGAAGGGAATCCTTCCCGGGACTGTAAATAAACGAGCCGGGCGGGCCGGAGAGGCTCTGGCGGGAGCGGGGCGCGCGAGCAACCAGGAGCGGGACGCTTGTGAGAGGAGGGAAGACCCACTTCCCACGTGAACTGTAAATAAACACGCAGGCCTGACAACGCGGGGCTGTGTCGCCTTTCCCAGTGCTTGGAAAGGGAAAAGCCTGTAGCAGAGGCCCCCCTCCCCCGCACAGGAGAACTCTGAGCAAACAAAGCCTGTGGGACCAGGTGAGTGCTAAGCTCACCCCAGAGATCTGCATAAATAACGCCGCCAGCTACAGGCTGAGAGCAGCAGGCAGGCAAGCCACAGTTGCAGATACCACTCTCAGAACTGCCTCCAGACGCTTTTTTTTCTTTTTCTCCCTACCTTTGATGAGAGAACAACCGAATTACACCTGCAAGCCGAAAAACTTACTGAAACTATTGCATTTGAACTGGGGACACTTGGTGGGGCTTTTTTTTTATTTTTTCTTCTGTGTGTGTGTGAGTGTAGTTTTGTTCTACTTTATGCATCCCCTTTGATGAGACAACTACAGAACAACATCTGAGGCACCAACTCCAGGACTGGAGATTAAGACGGACATCCAAATTATTAAGACTGAAATTGCATTGCATATAAACTTGGAAGTTTTTTGGTTTTTTTTTTTTTTAATTTCCTATTTTCCATTTTATTTTAATTCATTTTTATAAATAGATATTACTTTCATATACTTATTTTTTATTTTTTTATCTTTGATTTTCAATCCTCTCTCTGTCTCTCTATTGTCTGTTCAGTTTACTGTCGATTAGTACACTAACACTCCCTGTTTATACCTTTGAAACTCTCTTGTCTGATACCTTGTTCTGCTTTCTCCCTCTTGTCTGTATATTTGTTTTCCCCTTTTCTTTAACTTCTTGCTTTCCATCTCAGCTCACTCTTCCGTTCTCAATATTACCATTGTTATTATTACAAGCTAGAAAATACTTAATTACACACAGTACAGGGACAGTAACAACACCAAGGACAATGACAGGAAGACAGAAAAAACAAGGAAACCAGTTTCCCCACAGCAAAAAATTAGTACAGGAACCAGAGGGGAATGAAGAGAACAGAAACTCAGAGCCAGACTCCAACAAAATGAAGATAAACTATGCCAAAGGACCCAATGAAGCCTACAAGAATAATTTAAAAGAAGACATACTACAAGTACTCAATGAGAATTTTATAGAGATGATACTGGATAGGGTCAACCAAAATGTACAGGAGACACTCAAGAAATTCCAAGACAATAAAAATAGAGAATTTGAAAAAGCAAAAGAAGAAATAAAGGAAACCATAGAAGCACTGTATAAACACCAAAGTGAAAGAGAGAACACAATGAATAAATGGATAAATGAACTCAGGACAAAAATAGACAACAATAAAGAAGAAAACAGCCAGGATATGGAAAACCTCAGAAAAAAGAACGAAACAGAACTGCAAAACAAAACGGAAAGCCAATCCAGCAGAATAGAACAAACAGAAGACAGAATCTCAGAACTTGAAGATGAAATGGTAATTAAAGGAAAAACCGAAGAACTATTAATTAAACAACTCAAGACCTGTGAAAAGAAAATGCAAGAACTCACCGACTCCATCAAAAGACCAAACTTGAGAATCATGGGCATCGAAGAAGGAGAAGAGGTGCAAGCGAAGGGAATGCGTAATATATTCAACAAAATAATAACGGAAAATTTCCCAAATCTAGAGAAAGATATTCCCATACAAATGCAAGAGGCCTCCAGGACACCAAACAGACCAGATCAAAATAGAACTACTCCACGACATATCATCATTAAAACAACAAGTTCAGAAACTAAGGAAAGAATATTGAAGGCTGCAAGAGAGAAAAAACAAGTAACATACAAAGGTAAACCCATCAAAATCACAGCAGACTTCTCAACAGAAACATTAAAAGCAAGAAGAGCGTGGGGTGAGATCTTCCGGGCACTGAATGAAAATAACTTCAACCCCAGGATACTCGACCCAGCAAAACTATCATTCAAAATAGATGGAGCAATAAAAGTCTTCCATGATAAGCAGAAACTAAAACAATATGTGACCACAAAGCCACCATTACAAAAGATTCTGCAAGGGATCCTGCACACAGAAAGTGACACCCAACTTAACCATGAAAAGGCAGGCAGCACCAAACCACAGGATAAGAAAAAGCAAGACAGTAGAGAGTAACATCAAGTTAGGTACACACAATCAAACCTTCAAACAACTAAGATAACTAAATGGCAGGAATCACCACATACCTATCAGTACTAACACTTAATGTCAATGGACTTAATTCACCCATCAAAAGACACCGTTTGACAAAATGGATTAAAAAAGAAGATCCAACAATTTGTTGCTTACAGGAGACTCATCTCACCGACAGAAATAAGCATATGCTTAGGATGAAAGGCTGGAAGAAGATTTACCAAGCTAATGGCCCCCGAAAACAAGCAGGAGTAGCAATACTTATCTCTGACAAAGTAGACTTCAAACCTACATTGATCAAACGAGACAAAGAAGGACATTCCATACTAATAAAAGGGGAAATAGACCAAAAGGAAATAATAATCATCAATCTGTACGCACCCAATGTCAACGCACCCAATTTCATCAAACATACCCTAAAAGACCTAAAAGCATATATAAACGCCAACACAGTGGTTGTGGGAGACTTTAACACTCCATTATCATCAATAGATAGGTCATCCAAACAAAAACTCAATAAAGAAATCCAAGATCTAAAATATGCAATAGATCAAGTGGACCTAGTAGATGTCTACAGAACATTTCATCCAACCTCTACACAATATACATTCTTCTCAGCAGCCCATGGAACCTTCTCCAAAATAGATCATATCCTAGGGCACAAAGCAAGCCTCAGCAAATATAAGAAAATAGAAATAATACCGTGCATACTATCTGACCACAATGCAGTAAAAGTAGAACTCAACAACAAAAGTAAAGACAAAAAACATGCAAACAGCTGGAAACTAAATAACTCATTACTTAATGAAGAATGGATCATCGATGCAATAAAAGAGGAAATTAAAAAGTTCCTAGAAGTCAATGAAAATGAAAACACAACCTACCGGAACCTATGGGACACAGCTAAGGCAGTCTTGAGAGGAAAGTTTATAGCCATGAGTGCATATATTAAAAAGATTGAAAGATCCCAAATCAATGACCTAATGATACATCTCAAACTCCTAGAAAAACAAGAACAAGCAAATCCCAAAACAAATAGAAGGAGAGAAATAATAAAAATAAGAGCTGAAATCAACGAAATAGAAACCAAAAAAACCATACAAAGAATTAATGAAACAAAAAGTTGGTTCTTTGAAAAAATAAACAAGATCGATAGACCCCTGGCAAACCTGACTAAAATGAGGAGAGAAAAAACCCAAATTAGTAGAATCAGGAATGCAAAAGGGGAGATAACAACAAACACCATGGAAATCCAGGAAATCATCAGAGACTACTTTGAGAACCTATATTCAAATAAATTTGAAAATCTAAAAGAAATGGACAGATTTCTAGATACATATGATCATCCAAAACTGAACCAAGAGGAAATTAATCACCTGAATAGACCTATAACACAAAATGAAATTGAAGCAGCAATCAAGAGTCTCCCCAAAAAGAAAAGTCCAGGACCTGATGGATTCTCTGCTGAATTCTATCAGACCTTTAAAGAAGAACTGATACCAACCCTCCTTAAACTGTTCCATGAAATAGAAAGGGAAGGAAAACTGCCAAACACATTTTATGAAGCCAGTATTACACTTATCCCAAAACCAGGCAAAGACACCTCCAAAAAGGAGAACTATAGGCCAATCTCCTTAATGAACATTGATGCAAAAATCCTCAACAAAATAATGGCAAACCGAATTCAGCAACACATCAAAAAGATTATCCACCACGACCAGGTAGGCTTCATCCCAGGGATGCAGGGGTGGTTCAACATACGAAAATCAATAAACGTAATAAACCACATTAACAGAAGCAAAGACAAAAACCACTTGATCATCTCAATAGACGCAGAAAAAGCCTTTGATAAGATCCAACATCATTTCATGATAAAAGCTCTAAGAAAACTAGGAATAGAAGGAAAGTTCCTCAACATTATAAAAGCTATATATGACAAACCTACAGCCAGCATTATACTTAACGGAGAAAAATTAAAACCGTTCCCTCTAAAATCAGGAACCAGACAAGGATGCCCACTATCTCCACTCCTATTCAACATAGTACTGGAATTCCTAGCCAGAGCAATTAGGCAAGAAGAAGGAATAAAAGGAATACAAATAGGTAAAGAAACTGTCAAAATATCCCTATTTGCAGACGACATGATCCTATACCTTAAAGACCCAAAAAACTCTACTCAGAAGCTTCTAGACATCATCAATAGCTATAGCAAAGTAGCAGGATATAAAATCAACATAGAAAAATCATTAGCATTTCTATACACTAACAATGAGCAAACTGAAAAAGAATGTATGAAAACAATTCCATTTACAATAGCCTCAAAAAAAAAATCAAATACCTAGGTGTAAACCTAACAAAAGATGTGAAAGACCTCTACAAGGAAAACTATACACTTCTGAAGAAAGAGATTGAGGAAGACTATAGAAAGTGGAGAGATCTCCCATGCTCATGGATTGGTAGAATCAACATAGTAAAAATGTCTATACTCCCCAAAGTAATCTACATGTTTAATGCAATTCCCATCAAAATTCCAATGACATTCATTAAAGAGATTGAAAAATCTACTGTTAAATTTATATGGAAACACAAGAGGCCACGAATAGCCAAGGCAATACTCAGTCAAAAGAACAATGCAGGAGGTATCACAATACCTGACTTCAAACTATATTACAAAGCAATAACAATAAAAACAGCATGGTACTGGCACAAAAACAGACATGAAGACCAGTGGAACAGAATAGAGGATCCAGATATGAAGCCACACAACTATGAGCAACTTATCTTTGACAAAGGAGCTAAAAATATACGATGGAGAAATAGCAGCCTCTTCAACAAAAACTGCTGGGAAAACTGGTTAGCAGTCTGCAAAAAACTGAAACTAGATCCATGTATATCACCCTATACCAAGATTAACTCAAAATGGATCAAGGATCTTAATATCAGACCCCAAACTCTTAAGTTGATACAAGAAAGAGTAGGAAATACTCTGGAGTTAGTAGGTATAGGTAAAAACTTTCTCAATGAAACCCCAGCAGCACAGCAACTAAGAGATAGCATAGATAAATGGGACCTCATAAAACTAAAAAGCTTCTGTTCATCAAAAGAAATGGTCTCTAAACTGAAGAGAACACCCACAGAGTGGGAGAAAATATTTGCCAATTATACATCAGACAAAGGACTGATAACCAGAATATACAGGGAACTTAAAAAACTAAATTCTCCCAAAACTAATGAACCAATAAAGAAATGGGCATGTGAACTAAACAGAACTTTCTCAAAAGAAGAAATTCAAATGGCCAGAAAACCCATGAAAAAATGCTCACCATCTCTAGCAATAAAGGAAATGCAAATTAAAACCACACTAAGATTCCACCTCACCCCTGTTAGAATAGCCATCATCAGCAACACCACCAACAACAGGTGTTGGCGAGGATGTGGGGAAAAAGGAACCCTTTTACACTGTTGGTGGGAATGTAGACTAGTACAACCACTCTGGAAAAAAATTTGGAGGCTACTTAAAAAGATGGACATCGATCTACCATTTGATCCAGCAATACCACTCTTGGGGATATACCCAAAAGACTGTTACTCCAGAGGCACCTGCACATCCATGTTTATTGCGGCAGTATTCACAATAGCCAAGTTATGGAAACAGCCAAGATGTCCCAGCACTGACGAATGGATTAAGAAAATGTGGTATCTATACACAATGGAATTTTATGCAGCCATGAAGAAGAACGAAATGTTATCATTCGCTGGTAAATGGATGGAATTGGAGAACATCATTCTGAGTGAGGTTAGCCTGGCTCAAAAGACCAAAAATCGTATGTTCTCCCTCATATGTGGACATTAGATCAAGGGCAAACACAACAAGGGGATTGGACTATGAGCACATGATAAAAGCGAGAGCACACAAGGGAGGGGTGAGGATAGGTAAGACACCTAAAAAACTAGCTAGCATTTGTTGCCCTTAACGCAGAGAAACTAAAGCAGATACCTTAAAGCAACTGAGGCCAATAGGAAAAGGGGACCAGGAACTAGAGAAAAGGTTAGATCAAAAAGAATTAACCTAGAAGGTAACACCCACACACAGGAAATCAATGTGAGTCAATGCCCTGTATAGCTATCCTTATCTCAACCAGCAAAACCCCTTGTTCCTTCCTATTATTGCTTATACTCTCTCTACAACAAAATTAGAGATAAGGGCAAAATAGTCTCTGCTGGGTATTGAGGAGGGGAGCAGGAGGGGGTGGAGTGGGTGGTAAGGGAGGGGGTGGGGGCAGGGGGGAGAAATGAACCAAGCCTTGTATGCACATATGAATAAAAAAAAAAAATTAATATACAGAAATCAGTAGCTTTCTTATATACCAACAATGAACAGATGAGAAAGAAATCAGGGAAACAATACCATTTACAATAGCCTCAAAAAGAATAAACTCCTTGGAATAAATTTAACGAAGGAAACTAAAGACCTTTATAAACCACTGAAGAGAGATATTGAAGAAGACATCAGAAGATGGAAAGATCTCCCATGCTCTTGGATTGGTAGACTCAACATTGTGAAAATGGCCATACTACCAAAAGTAATCTACATGTTCAAAGCAATCCCCATCAAAATCCCAATAACATTCTTCACAGAGATAGAAAGAGCAACCCTAAAATACATATGGAAACACAAAAGACCTTGAACAGGCAAAGCAATTCTGAGCAAAAAGTCCAACTCTGGATGTATCACAATACTCTATTTTAAGCTACACTACAGAGCCATAACAATAAAAACAGCATGGTATTGGTGCAAAAACAGACATGAAGACTAATGAATCAGAACAGAAGACCCATATATAAATAAACTCACACAACTATAGACAAAACACTTGATGGAGAAAAGACAGACTCTTCAACAAATGTTGCTTGGTAAACTGGATACCTACATGTAGAAGACAGACACTAGATCTCTGTTCCTCACCATGTACCAAACTCAACAAAGACCTTAATGTGAGGCCTGAAACTTTGAAACAACTACAGGAAGTCATAGGAAATACACTGGAATATATGGGCATAGGGAATGACTTCCTAAGTAGAACTCAAAGAGCTCAACATCTAAGAGAAAAAATGAATAAATGGGACTGCATCAAACTAAAAAGCTTCTGCACAGCAAAAGAAAGTCATGAGACTCAAGAGGCAGCCCACAGAATGGGAGAAAATCTTTGTAGGTGACTAACAGCCAGAATCTTCAGGGAACTAAAAAAACTCAACCTCCAAACAACCAGTATCCCCATGAAAAAATGAGCACATGAATGAAACAGAAAATTCTCAAAGGAAGAGGTACAAATGGCCAATAAATACCTTAAGACATGCTTAACTTCCCTGGCCATAAAACAGATGCAAATCAAAACTACATGAAGATTTCATCTCACCCCAGTTAGAATGGCCATATTCAAGGGCAAAAATAACAACAAATGTTAGTGAGGACGCAGCGAAACAGGAACGTTTATGCACTGTTTGTGGGAATACAAATTTGTACCACTGTTATTTTTTGAGATTCCTCAAAAAGCAAAAGATAGAACTGCAATATGATCCAGTGATATTGTTCCTGGGCATCTACCCAAAGGAACATAAGACAGGATATAATAAAGACACTTCTACACCTATATTCATCTCAGCACTGTTCACAACAGCCAAGCTATGAAAACAACACAGTTGCCCTAAAACTGATGAATGGATCAAGAAAATGTGGTATACATACACGATGCAGTTTTACTCAGCCATAAGGAATAATGACATGGGATTTGAAGGTAAATGGATGCAATCATGTTAAGTGAAGTAAGCCATGCTCTGAAAGACAAAGGCCACATGCTTTCTGTCATATGTTGAAGATATATTCAACAGATAAACATAGACACAAAAGCAAAGATGATCATATACAAACTCATATGTAGAACATGTTTGTAATAGTGATCTCTATGAAACTTGGGGATGGAGGGATAGGAAAAGAGAATGATAGAGCATCAATAATATCATAAAACATAACACCTGTGATGGTAGAGGATATAAGGATGTGTATGGAAAGCTGTTGAAAAATGGGGGGTGGGCGGTAAAGGGTAAGAGAGACTAATGGAAGGGATTGAACAGACAAAAGTAGAGTATATTCATAGCGGGAATAAATTGAGAAATCCCTCTGAACATTGACTTAAATATTAATAATGAAAGACAGGATCAAAAAATAGCTACAGTGCTTATGTGTGTGTGGGTAGTTGTGAGAGGAGGAGGGTGAAGGAAGGAGAATTAAGGTGAGGGTATATGGTGGATGGATTTCATATACTTATATGAAATAGAACAAAGAAACCTCTTGCAATTGCTTTAAGTGAGATGAGGAGGGGGTCAAGGGGAAGAGATGGTGGTTATGATCTGACCAATATACAATATAAGCCTATTTGAATTGCCACAACAAATCCCCCCATACAACAAATATAACCTAATAATAAATTTTTAAAAATAAATAAATTCACATTAGTGACATTCTTATAAAGTAACTTTTCTATAAGGTAAGTCTTTTAAAAAGCCAACTACTGTAATGAGGTTTTGCCCGAATCTTCAAAGTGATACATAACACATTTCTATTGCATATGGCAATGTTTTATTCAACAGCTTAACTCTGTAAAAGATAAATCCTGAAAGAGTGTTTTTGTCTCCTGGTACCCAGCAGAGGCCAGAAAATATTAAATATATTTAATGTTAAGAAACATTTTCAATTATCAAAGAAATTTGACTTAAAATTAATATACCATAGAAGAAAATTTTTAACAGATTGTATTTTCAATAAAGACTTATTGGAATGAATCACTCATTGATTCTATGGTATTAGCATTTATGGAAAAATAAGCTCTTTACTACAAGGTGCTACTTTTTCATACTTACATTCAGGAAGCTATTGTTATCTCTTGAATGACTGCTTACTCCTATACAAAAAAAATCACAATGAAATAAAATAAAATCTTACCTTTCTTATCTTCTTCATTCCTTGATGACAGTTTAAGTTTATCCAGTGCTTGTTTTAGGGAAGTGGATATTTTTAATTCCAAATTTGTCATTGGTTCATCTGGGCTGTAGAATTTTGAAATCTTATTGCTATTATTAACTTACCAAAACATTTCTTTGACTTAAAATTAATAACTTTAAAACCTTCTTCATGAGAAGTTAGTTTTAATAAAAAGTATTTTATAGACAACTGTTATAATCTACCTACATTTTACATTTTAACAAAAAAAGTTCTGTATGTCTCAAATATGCCATTGCATATTCAAGTATTAATTAGTAGGGCTAATGGGAGTAAAAATGAGGCATCCAAGTTTTTCTGAGGAAGGACCACAAAATATTTTTACATTCCATGCCCGCTCAAAACACTGACCACATACCCAACAGGAAATAAGCATGCACTAATGAATCCCTATTCATTCCTACCAGTAGAAATAATTTATTTTATGTGGACAACTAATATATGGATCTATAAATTAAGGTATGATTCTATAGGAAGGCAATTTCAGTGGGACTGAAAGAAAACAACATCCTCTGATATTTCATAATTGTTAATTTTTACAAATACAATTGTTTAAGCCTATTGAACAAATAAATGTTACAAGTATTAATAAATGAAAAAATAGTATTAATAAATGCAGCAATGTCAATAAAAATCCGAGGCTATCTTATTCTACATCCAATGAAAAATTGACTAGTATTTAAAAAGTACATAAAAACATAAAAACCCATATCTTATAATAACCATCAAATGAATTTAAGATAAAATATTTAGAGCTGGGGGTGGTGATGCACAGCCAACACCTCCCAGAACCTGATTGAGGCAGTAAAATCGCAAGTTCAAGGCCAGCCTGGGCTACAACATCAAATTCTAGGACATCTGAGCTTTAAAGTGAGACCCTACCTCAACCAAAACAAAACAAAAGATAAAGTGTGGAGAGCCAACAGGTGTATTGGATAAGCTGCATGTTTGAGTTTGTCACAGCCCCAAACTGCAGAAGAGAGCAAGTACAGTTATGCCCAGTAAAATTGTACATTTGATTGGCACAGCCTCAGCTGCAGAAGTGGGCAAGATGCCGTACATATGTTTTTTCCTTTAATGTTTATGTTTGGAGAGAAGATGTCACAGGTTCTTACTGTTCCTGTAGATCATAGTGTCACACTTCCTCCCCTGAGAAATGCCTCTCTTCCTAGTTGCTACTGTATATAATAAACACACTGGAGATGGAGGAGGGCCTGGTGTGTCTCCATCCAAGCACACAGCCTGCCTGGCCCCAGATTTATGCATGTTTTGTCTTTTGTCTGTTGTCTTTTCTACATCTCCCATGGGCCTCAGTGAAGGTTTCTAGGACAAGCTCTTGTGGGACGTGAGAGGTGGCACCTGAACAGGGATCTGAAAGCAAGGTGACTCCTGGGCAAGCGATTTATTTAACTACAGGGGAACTCGAAGCCTGAGGCAAGAAGACACTCTCCAAGAAGCATGCACATAAGAGAAACAAGTAAGGTGGGAGTGAAGAGTGAGTTGACTACAGCCATGTATAAAACCATAGGACAGGGTGAGTCTAAGGAACGAGAACTCTAGGCTTTAAAAAAGCTATGTTAAGGACTATAAGGCAATACTTACCTGGCATGGAGGATACCATGATCATGAAGGTGGTTTTCCCAGGGTGAGGCTTACCATTGCACTCCGGATGTGCTGACCCCTGCGATTTCCCCAAATGTGGGAAACTCGACTGCATAATTTGTAGTATTGGGGAACTGCATTTGCACTCTCCCCTATTAAAAAAAAAGAACAATAAGGCAGAGGAATTAAAAATCATAAGGTGTAAGAATTAAGAATCATAAGGTTTAAGAATTAAGCATTATAAGGTCTAAGAATTAAGAATTAAGCATTATATGGTAGGAGAACTCTAAGGTAGAAATTGTACTATAGAGTACAGTAGCGATTTATGGTAGAGCTGGAGAGACTTAAGATAGAGCAGTGGAGGACTTACGGTAGAGCATAGAAGTAAGAAGCAAAGCCAGGAAGTGGGACTCACTCATATGGAGTGTGAGAAGCAGTAACAAGATTCTGTGGGCTGTGGAAGCACTGAACTGTCAGCCCCACCTTAAAAGTAAAGTTCAGTCTGGAGATTCTGATTCAGTGTAGTCAGATGGGGAGGGTCAGGAGGAAGTTCTGGCACATCAAGCACTGGGAACCATGCATTTGGGGATCCTTCCATGGGCCAAGAATTTTCCTATTCTTGCTGAGAGTCCTCTGCAGGCTGCCTTACAGGTGGTCTGAAGTCAAGAAGAGGATACAGCTGGTTTTAAATTTTACCCTGTGCTTGAGAGGACAGACCCTAATGACCCTGGCATGCAACAGAGATTTCATGAAGATTCCGTTTAAAACTTTAAAGGAGGTAAAACAAGCCTGTACAATGTGTGGCTCTACAGCACCATTTGTGCTGGGCTATTACAGAATGTGGTAGGAGATACTGCTAAGCCTCCAGATGACTGGACAGGGCTGGCTAAAGCATGCCTCTCTCCAGGTGTTATTTGCTGTGGAAAACAGGTTTTGTAGAGTTATGCCAGGGGCAGATAAACGATAATTTGGCCCATGGTCTGCATATCACTGCAGATATACTCATGGGAAGAGGACGCTTTTAAGGCGTGGATAATCAATTACAATATCCCCTTCAGGCATATCAGCAGATTGCCATCGCAGGCACAAGGGCATGGCAAGAACTACCCATGAAAGGTGAAAAGACTTTGGAATTAACTAGCATTCTCCAAGGTTCTGATGAGCCATATCAAGAGTTTGTGGCACCCTGACTGAAAAATGTAGGCAGGATAGTGGCCGATGCTGAAGCCAGAAACATACTGGTAAAACAGCTAGCTTTTGAGAAGGCTAATAAGGTTTGTAAAGCAGCCCTTCAGTCATATAGACAGGAAATGATAAGAATCTTTGTAGATGTTGGGCTGAGTCACATCCAGCGTATAGTTTTAGCTGCTGCCTTAAAGGAAGTGTTCCACCCTGGGGGAAGAAAAAAAGGAGCATGTTTTTCCTGTGGAAAAGAGGGACATTTTGCTAGGGAGTGTCAGAGTAAGCCCCAACCACAGCTAGGTATTTTAGGGCCTGTCACTGGGCAACTAACTGGTGCCAATGCACCCAGAGCTTGAACCCCCAGATATGTCCTTGGTGTCAAAGGGGAAAGCATTGGGCAAATGAATGTCACTCCAAAACAGATATCGATGGGCAACCTCTTATAGGGCAGGGAAACTTCCAGCAGGTCCCGCCCAACCCCGTCAAACAGTGGGGGCAATCATCATGCAGGCTCCTCACCAATACCCATCATTGAAAACCTCATCCTCACCACCCCAGGAATCACAGGATTGGACCTCAGTCCCACCTCTCAATATGTATTAACAACTGATTTGGGAGTGCAAATTATCCCTATGGGTGTCTATGGCCCTTTGTGCCAGGGCACCGTGGGTTTAATATTAGGGAAAAGTAGCACAACCATAAGAGGATTACAGGTTTATCCAGGTGTGATTAATGAAGACTATACTGGGGAAATTAAGATAACAACCCAGGCACCAGGTGTCTTTGTAGCAGTATCTCCAGAGATAAAAATAGTTCAGCTGGTTATTCTCCCAAACGTGAAGAAAGGCAAGGTGTTAACTCACACTCCATGGAGAGCTGGAGGATTTGGTTCCTCTAATCATACCTATTGGGTACAGCAAGTAACAAAAGAAAAGATGGAAATCACTTTGTTCTTAAATGGAAAACGTTTTGGGGACTTTTGGATACTGGTGCTGACGTCTCTGTAGTTTCTGCTAGACATTGGCCAAAAAGTTGGCCTTGCCAACCCTCTGCTGCAGATCTGCAAGGGGTAGGGGCCACTCATGGCCCCTCCAGATGCTCAGCAGATCCATTGGAGGGATGAATAGGGACACTGAGGGCTTTTTGCTCCTTATGTCCTAGACAATCTTCTGGTCAATCTGTGGAGAAGAGATGTATTAGAGGGTATGGGAGTTACACTCTGCAGTCCTAAGACTGTGGCCTCTCACCAAATGTTTCAACAAGGCTATAATCCACTTAGGGGATTGGGAAAACATCAACAGGGTGGGTTACATCCTGTACAGAATCTAGGAAGGACAGGGCTAGGATATCAGGTGGCACAGCTTTTTCAGTAGGGGCCCTGGTCCAACAAATTAATCACTCCCCTTTCAAACATGCAGCCCAGATCACTTGGCTCTCAACAAATCCAGCCTGGGTGGACCAGTGGCCCTTGACAAGGGAGAAATTGGCTGCAGCCACAGCTCTGGTCAAGGAACAATTAAAGGCAGGACATATTGAGCCTACCCACAGCCCATGGAATACTCCAATTTTTTTGATTAGAAAGAAGTCAGGAAGATGGAGGCTATAAGAGCCTCCATTACTGTAATGCAGCCAATGGGAGCACCCCAACCTGGCCTTCCCTTACCCACAGCTATTCCACTAAATTATTGTCTTTGCATTCTTGATCTTAGAGATGCTTTTTTTGCCATTCCTCTCCATCCAAAGGACAGAAAAAAATTTGCTTTCACTTTACCACACCAAATCATCAGGGCCCTGGGCACCAATTTCATTGGACAGTGCTGCCCCCAGGCATGGCTAACAGTCCCACTATGTGTCAGGAATGTGTTGCTGCAGCAATAGAACCTACATGTCACAAGGATCCAGAAGCTTATGTCTGATATTCTGATAAGTTATCCCAGTGAGTCTACATTTTACTAATCCTGGCAGATGTTACAAAGGACCTTGGGGCCTGGGGATTGTGCATTGCCCCAGAAAAGGTACAAATAATGCCTCCCTTTCAATATTTAGGTCAAGTAATCAACAGATGCTTGATCTGTCCTCAAAAGGTGGAGATCAGGAAGGATAGTTTAAAAACTTTAAATGATTTACAAAAACTGCTGGGAGATACCAATTGGCTCAGACCCTCTCTAAAACTTACCACTGACACCTTACCTCTCTTTTTCAACTGCTCAAGGGCAACTCTAATCCTTCCTCACTTTGAGAACTTATGGAAGACACCAACAGGCATTGATTAAAGTAGAGAGAGCAATTACTACAACCCAGATTCAGCGCTGGGATCCACAGCAGCCTGTTCAATTACTGATTTTACACTCTCCATCAATGCCAATGGGAGCACTCTGGCAATTGCAGGGGGTGTTGGAAGGTTCTCACACCATATCATGAACTGATAGCTAGGCTGATGGGAGGCACTGGTTGTTGTGAATTGCTGGGGCATGAGCCCAGTAATATTGTCCCATTTTCAAAGGATCAACAGCATTGGTTATGGCAATTTTCAGACTTAGGGCAATTTGCACTGGCTAATTTTCTAGGACAGATTGGGGAACATCTCCTGCATTCAAAACTTTTATAGTTTGCCTCCCTTCATGCTTTTGTTTTTCCAAAAATTATTCTATCCTCCCCTCTATCAGTGGCTGTCACAATTTTCACTGTTGCTTCTGGGTGTGGTGCTGCTGCCTATTACACCAAAGATTGCCATAAGGTTGAAGATACTGTTTTTGCCTCCACTCAAAGGGCAGAGCTGTATGCTCTCATTATGGTCCTAAGGGACTCCCTGCAATAACCTATTAATCTATACACGATGTGGTGGGTGTTTTACGCCACATTGAAACTGCTTATATTGGTCATACTAGAAGCGAAGAGTTATTTAATCTTTTCTTTCAGTTGCATAGTCTGGTGGAAACTTGACTTTATCCTTGTTTTGTGAGCCATTTGCATTCACATTCTAACCTTCCTGGCCCACTCGCTGATGGTAATGCCTGGGCAGATAACCTAGTCTCTCGGCTTGCTTTGGGCTTGCCCATGCAAACTGCTGCACCTATAGAAGCTGCCCAGCTAAGTCATGCTTTGTACCATCAAAATGCTTCAGCCTTGTGCAGGCAATTTCACCTTACCAGGGAGCAGTCTTGACAAATCATTAAATCATGTCATCCTTGTGTCACATGTTTGCCACAAGCACCTGAGGGGGTTAACCCCCAGGGCCTTTGGCCTGGAATCTTGTGGCAGATGGCTGTCACTCACGTTCCCTCCTTTGGCCGGCAGTGCTATGTTCAAGAGTCAGTGAACACTTATTCAGGTTATATTTATGCCTCTGTGCACACTGGTAAAGCATAGCATGGCTCATTGTTTGGCTGCCTTTGCAGCCATGGGTAAACCCCAACAGCCCAAAACCAACAATGGCCCTGCATATATTTCAGCTGCTTTTCAGCATTTCTGTGAGGCTATCAGATACATCACATTACCGGTATTCCTTATAATCCTCAAGGGCAAGCCATAGTATAACATGCACATGATGCTCTCAAAGTGCAATTAAAAAATTAAAAGGGGGAGATGAGGTCCTTCCCCCAGCTAGCCAATTGCATAAAGCTTTATATACTTTAAATTTTTTGAACTGCCCAGAACAGGGTATTGGCAGTCACAAGAGCCAACTTATAGGCCTTGGGTTCCTTGGAAAAATGTGTTGACTGGCAAATGGCATGGCCCTAGTCCTTCCTGATGTGGGGTTGAGGGCATGTTTGTGTTTGTGGATTTCATCATGGTTTTTCAAGCCTCATGGATCCCCTGGTCCTGAAGATGAGGAGACTGAGACTGGAAGACTCACCCTGGGACAGGGAGCTGCTGAGGCTGACTCCTCCACTGACCAGAAGGCAGCCAAGAAAACGGCCACTGGTGAGACAGATACAGGACAGTGAGCCTCCCACCTGGGATCAAATGAAGAAACTAATGGACATGGTGATGATGGTAACTGGCATCCTGGGAATGGCTGGGAATCCCACAGCACATTGCTGGGGACATTGGTCAAAATTACAATACAGATGGGTATTGTCCAACATGGTGCATACTGGACTTTCATGCACAACCCGCCAATGGTGCATCCTATCACTTGATAGAGCCTCCCTGTATCTATCTTTACAGTGCACATGGGAGGTCATACCTCAGGACATTTGGTGCCTCAATATAGTGACTACAACTTTTCAGGTAAGCTCATCTTATGGGTGCAAGAGAAGGAAGCAAACAATACTGTGGACTTATGGCTGGTAAGAGAACAAATATTGGCCATGCAAAAGGCTTATGTTAATGTTGTTTCTCCAGCTACTATTGCAAAAAACTATCCTGGATTAATTCAAGGGTTTTAATCCATTTAAGTTGCTAAAAGTACTCTTTCTGGTGTTGTTCACCTGTTTTCTTTTTGTTAGTCAAATGTTGCATGGTGCAAAGACAATGCCTTGGATTAAGGGGACAGGCTTAATCTCCAACATTAAGAAATTTAAAAAAAGAAGGGGGACATGTGGGGAGCTGACAGGTGTATTGAACAAGCTACGGGTTTGAGTTTGGCACAGCCCCAAACTGCAGAAGGGAGCAAGTATAGTTATGCCCAATAAAGTTGCATGCTTGATTGGCACAGCCTCTGCTGCAGAAGTGGGCAAGATGCAGTATAGCAGTTTTTTCCTTTAATGTTTACATATGGAGAGAAGCTGTCACAGGTTCCTCCTGTTTCCAAGGATCATGGTGTCACACCCCCTCCCCTGAGACCTGCCTCTCCACCTCATTTTGCCACTGTATATAATAAACACACTGGAGGTAGGGGGGACTGGTGTGTCTCCATCTGAGTACACAAGCCTACCTGACCCCAGCTTTATGTGTGTTTTTGTCTTCTGTCTTTGTCTTTTCTACATCTCTTGTCACCCTCAGTTAGGTTTCTAGGACAAGCTTGTATGGGATGAAACAAAAAAGTATAATTTCTCTTATTGCCTTTTAAGTAAAACTATTAGTGGCCCATCATTTAAAGAAAACAATATTAACTCATTCTATTTTATGTTTGTTCTAGTAAACTGTACTATATCAGAAAAAAATTAAAAAGAGAGAGCCATGACAGAATTCTTCTCTTTCTCCAATTTCTTCAACTGGCCAGCAAGGGATTTGCTAAATCTCTCAAGACTGTGAATAAATAAAGATGGAATAAAATCTTTCTGAGTAGTTCCTTTTTTTTTTTTTTTGGTGGACTGGGTCTGAACTCAAGGTCTCATGTTTGCTAAGCGTACATTCTATTGCTTAAACAACTCCAATCAACCTTGTTTTGTGTTGGATATTTTTGAGATAGGTTCTCTGGAACTCTTTGCCTGGGCTGATTTAGAACCTAGATCCTCCTGGTCTCTGCCTCCTGAATAGCTCTGATTACAGGCGTGAGCCATCAGTGTCCAGGCTGAGTAGTTTCTTTACAATGATCCGTACCTCAGAATGTTAATGGCCTAACAAATATCAAGTTCATGAGCACACTTCATCACACTGCTCTGCCTTGGACACCACTAGGGTTCCCTTGTCACTGGCGGGTTTTGTGAGAGCTTGAGGAACATGAACAAGTTGAACTACTGCTGCTAACATTTTGCAGGCAGCCCTAGTAAGTAAAACATGTATTTTTTTCAGAATAATCTTTAATTCTTAAAAAATACATAGGTATACAAAGCTGGGTTAGCTCAGTGTGAGAGTTTTTACCTAGCATACACGAGGTCCCAGGTTAGATGCCACAGGGTCTCTCTGTGTATCCAAGGTGGCCTGGAACTCTCCATCCTCCTGCCCTAGCCTCCCAAATGCTGGTATTACAGGTGTGGGCCACCACACCAGCAAAAAAAGAAGAAAAGAAAATCATAATTTTACATTTAAGCCAGTGGGTGATCTGTTGCTTTTTAATAAAACAATTAGTGTACACCAATTTTGAAAGTTTCAAATTTTTTTAAAGACACATTTCTGAAAAAAGAATAAAAGCACCTTCACAGGTCAACTCGGTCAATATGTAGTACTAATTTCTTTAGATATATTAAAAGGCAGAATACGTCAAGCCACTTGGATGTCTCATCATCCAAGACAATAAGTCATAAGGACCTATTATTAGGTCAAATAGCTTTATTTGATACACTGCAGTGAATTCTGAAGGCCCATTTTATCCTTGCATAAGCAGAAGCTTGTTTCTTTAATTTCAGAGGCTGGACTTTATATACTGCTGCCACCTTGTGGAGATGTTCTCCTATTACAGGCTATTGCAAAAGCATTGAGAATGTGTGATCTCAGTAGAAGTCATTTTCTGCTTTCCCAGTTTCTGAAATATGATACAACTTTAAACAACCTTTTGTCCTTAAGAACAGCTATAGATACTTTCCTTAAGGAGCTCCTTTCTGGTAACATTTTAATAGATTGTTTAGATTCTTAAATAATTTATTTGCTATAATTATAATTAAAACTACAGGGCTGGGGTGTAGCCGTGGTAGAAGGGTTGCCTAGCATGCATGAGGCCCTGCATTTGATCCCCACACCACAAAAAAACAACTAAAACAATACAAACCAAGCAGGGTAAAATATGAAAATTTATATAAAAATTCAAAATGTTAATAGTTTTGTATTGAAAATATGTTTAATAATAAAGCAAAAACAAGCAGGAAAACAGTACATTAGAGAAAACAGGTGCTTTCATTAGACTCAGAAAACCAGACCATCTTAAGATAACTCCTACATTGTAAGGCAGTACGTTTCTCTGAAAATTAGATTCATTGCATCACAAGTTCGTTATCTCTTTCTCTAGGCAAATATGACATTCCACGCTGTGGTTGTACAGTTTTGCATCTCAGAATTCACAATTACTGAGGGTGGGCTGCGAAACTCTCCCTGGCATGCTTCTATTAGCATTTGTTACTTCTCTCTGCCAGTAAGGGTCTGAAGTATAAGAATTTGGTTCTCTGATGCTCAGATTCATAATACATTTGCAGATAAAACTGTTAAAGCAAATTCCATCTTTATGGGAAATGATCCAGAAAAATCAGACAAATTTAGATGAGGAAAGTGGAATAGTCTTCCTATTGATGGTACAAATGAGACTTATTTCTGTGACAACAAACCTGAGACAGACATGCTAGAAATATTTCCATTAAGAACTTGAACTTAAATCTTCATATGACATGATATTCTGTGGTGTGTTTATTATTAATGAAAACAATTTGGCTTTTCAATATTAGGATTTCTTGGGAATTTAGGAGTTGTTTCTCAGATAGGATTAAAATATATGCAGCCAGGAGTGGAGGGACAAGTCTGTAATCCCAGTACTCTGGGAATTAAGGTCAGCCTGGACTACATAGGGAGTTCAAGGCCAGCCTAAACAAAATAGTAAGACCCTGTCTCAAAAAAATAAATAAAAAAAAATTAAAAACTCAATATATAGGTATTTGGGGCAGAAATTTCTGGATAAGAGAAATTTTATAAATTCTATAAAATAATTTTAGTTCTATAATTTAAAGGAACTGCAAATTAATTGGGAACTGATGGCATTTCCTAATGTTTAATACAACCATGACAAGGGGATATGATGGGAGGTGTCAACAGTAATTTAAGAATTGTGTCTATGCCATAAAAGAGATGCAAATCAAAACCATGCTAAGATTCCACCTCACTCCTCTTAGAATAGCTAGCATCAAAAACACCACCAACAACATGTGTTGGTGAGGAATCAGGGGAAAAAGGAACCCTCATACACTGCTGGTGGGAATGTAAATTAGTACAACCACTATGGAAAACAATATGGAGGCTCCTCAAAAAATTAAAAATAGATCTACCATGTGATCCAGAAATGTAAGTCAGGATACAATGAAGACTCTTGCACACCCATGTTTATTGCAGTATTATTTACAATAGCCAAGCTATGGAAACAACCCAGATGCCCTACAATTGATAATGGATTAACAAAATGTTATATATATACCCATATATGCACAATGTAATATTATTCAGCCATAAAAAGAATGATATTTTGTCACTTGCAGTTAAATGGATGGAACTGAAGAGTATCATGTTAAGTGAAGTTAGCCAGGTTCCGAAAGACAAAACTCATATGTATGTGGAAGACAGATGCAAATACAAATACAAACATCATATGTACATATATATGTATACACACACAAACACACACATAGAAACAAACATACAGAATGTGTTTTCAACAGTGGGACTATTAGAGGAGACTAGGGGAAGAAGGGAAAAAGGGAATGATAAAGAGTGAATAATGTTAAAATACATCACATCTGTGTAGGAAAAAGACATAACCAAAAGTTACAGAAAATTGTCGAACAATACAGTGTAGGGGGAAAAGAGTGAGGAAAACAATAAATACAGGGGTTAGACTGACTAAAGTACAGTATATTTACAGGTAAAACCCCACTGAACAACCAACAGACACTAAAACAGTGAAGGACAGGAATGTAAAATGGATCATATTAAGGGGAGGGTAATAGCAACAGGGGGAGGGTAAATGAACAGGGTAAAGGGGAGTGAATATGGCTGATGTATTTTCAACACATGTATGAATATGGAACATTGAAACCTGTTGATGTCATTTTGAGAAGGGGAAGGTGGAAGAGGGAGAACCATGAGAGGGTGAACCAAGTTGGGGTGCATTGCATGCATATATGGAAATGTCACAATGAAATCCCCCTATAACTATTATAAATGAATAAAAACATTAAAAATCAAATTGTGCCTATGATAGGGAAAAGTGGTGGCATGGGAGGTAGGCAATAATATCAGATTTTGATTGGGATAAAATTAATGACAAAAAGCTGGAGAAAAGGGGCAACACTGAGATGAGGGGAAGTAAAAGAACGAATAGATGAATATTGGGGTGAAGTCATGCAATGGAATGAGGATTAATGCTCTTAAAATGCGTGAGGCCTAAATAGCAGGATGGTAGTCATAAGAAGGCTGAAAACTCTGTGGGTGTTTAGGGCTATGTTTTTTCTGGTGCTGGGGATTGAACCCAGAGTTCAAGGTTGGTCTCTACCATTGACTACATCATAGTCCAAAATATTTTACTAAGCTCTTTCTTGAGTGACAGCTTTGAATCCTGAATATGGTATACAGCATTTCTGTTCCCAGTGTTTGTTCAGATTGTGAAGTAAGGAGGTTTGAGAGTAGACAAGAATTTAGTAACAAAGATCACAGTATATTACATATAATGATTTAGTAATCCATCACAAGTTTCAATTGTGATATATTTGAGTGGATATATATTAAAGCAATTGTATCTGAAAGTCTTCACTCCAGTTTTTCAGGCATTTATAAACTGTATGAATATTGAAGAAGGGCTTATTTGGCTTTTCATCTAGTTGTTAAGCAGTGGAAAATAAATGAAGGAAGAAGTGGAATGAATTTGTGGAGTCTGAGAAGGAGGAAGGCATGAATCAGGATGCAGGTAGCTGATTGGTAAGGGGACAGGAGTCAGAGAGACAGATGGCATTTAAGTGAAGCAGGATAAGGTGGCCTGGCTGTGTACTTGGGAAATCCATGTTCCTGCAGTGCTATGTGCATCCATGGACAGAGATGAGCAGGGGTGAGATGAGATCAGGATGCCGCATCCAGTTCTCCATGAAGAACAAAAACAGTATTTAGACAGATGAAAAAGGAAAGTCAAGAGGTTTTACAGCAGTTTGAGGGAAATGAAGCCAAAATGTTGCAAAAGAAGAAATAGCTAAAAGAAATGTCTGAGGAATGGATGGAAATGTGCTATAAACCAGATAGAGCTGCTCCAGGTAAGAGCTGAGGATGTGCCTAGAAAACTGCATATTAGCTGGTATTCAGACTTTTAAAGAATATCATTATTTATTTAGTACCAAAGAAGTATTTATCTCCTTATTTGTTGGGGAGGGGTTATTCCTACCTGGAAATAATAATGGTGAATTGTAACTCCTCACCTAAACATAAACACACACCTGGAATTGTGAAAGTAGATTCCCCAGGAATATTCCCTTCTAAAAACCTTCATATCCAGTTCACTTCTGTAAAAACTAGAAAGGAACCACAGACTTGGAAATATTCAAGTTTTATTTGCATCGGGCAATGCTTAGTAATCTGGAAAAAGCCAACAGCTACTTCCCCCTTCTCACTGCAAACCCAATAGTGCCAAAAAAAAAATAGATTCTGTCAGTAAGTTTTAGAGATTGGAAATGAATTTACAAAGAGGATTGGGGTGATAGTAGTTGGTACTTTGTGAGTTTTCCTAAACCCAAAGGCTGGATTAGCACAATAAGGCAATTCCTGTAGAAGTCTAAGCTTCTTTTCTTTGTTTCTTTGCAGAATTTGGGAGATACAGGTAACTTTGGCTTTCATTTCAAACTGGGACACCATTGAGCACCAAGAAAGAGATGAAGGTATTTCTAAAAAAATGAATAAAATTTATTAAGCTACTACACCTTGTATGTGCATTTGTGTTGTGTGTTTTATAGAATATATGCTCCTCTCATTCCATTCATTAGAAGTTGCTTTGTGCTGGGCACCACTGGCTCATGCCTATAATCCTAGCTACTCAGGAGGCAAAAATCAGGAGGATTGAGATTCAAAGCCAGCCCAGGCAAATTCTTTGCAAGACCCTATCTCGAAAAAACCCATCACAAAAAAGGGCTGGTAGTGGCTCAAGGGGAAGGCCCTGAGTACCACAAAAAAAAAAAAAAAAGTTGTTTTGTTTTCCCTTGTGACTCAGAGTTGTACCCAAGGGCTCACTGCAGAAGTTGGTAGAAGACAGTTACTTGCATTTTAAGGCCTAATATCATAAACATATTATCATGAATAAAATACTGATGTTAGCATCAGAAGGATGGACTTACCGAATCTTCCCCCTTACAGAAGTGAGTTAATAAGGGCCCATCAGTTCCCTAGTAAAATGATAATGTAATAAATGATTTAAAAAATGGAAACACCCAGAAGAAGAGTTTATGGCATGAAACCAGTCTCAGATAGGTGTCAATTGTTCAGAGTCCTACAGAACTGAGTTGTTAATTCAGGACACTCCAATTCCAAATTAAGTGCAGATAATTATGGTACTTGGAAGGCTAGGGATATAGCTCAGTGCAAAAGTGAATGTTTAGCACAAACAAGGCCTTGGATTCAATTCCCAGCACCACAAAAAAAATGGGGTTAGGATTCCTAGCATTTAATTTTAAAAACATTTTCCAACAAAGTTTCAAATTGAATTTTAAATTTTAATTTGTAATCACTTCTCGGCCTTTTGGCTAAGATCAAGTGTAGTATCTGTTCTTACCAGTTTAATATCTGATACGTCTTCTATCTGAGGACAATATATTAAATGGATTTTTGGAACAGGGAGATGGAATAGGGGCTTGAGACAAAAAAAAATTAATTTGTACATTTTAATTATATCGATTACTTAATTAAAAATACATGTGCAAACTTACATAACTACAACTATACACTATGAAGTGAAGGATTTATGAACAATAATAAAACAATTTTGTGGCTGATGAGGCTTTTGGGGGAGACATATAAAGAGAGCTTATTAAAAATCAGGGAAGAGAAACACAAAGGGAAGCATGGTAGGGCCCAGGTGGAAGCTGGAAGCCAAGAGAGTGTGTTTCTGCCCTTCATGTGTTTTTAAAACCTACAATAACTTATGGGAAGGGGAGAACCAGGTGATTTGCATCCAATAATCAATGACTAGGGAGGGGACATGGGCGGTTCCCAGCCAGGTGAGGGTGTTCCTGAGTCAAAGCATGGTTAACCTAAGATGTAATATTTTTTACTGTAAGCCCCAATCTTTCCCTACTTTAGCCTGCCTCAATCCCCCTAAGAGACAATATTGCAAAAAAGTTCTATTTTGGGGGCTGTTGAAGGAGAGCGGTTCATCTTCAGTATCTGCTTCGAGCTGACAAGGGGCAGCAGACCCTACCTACAAGGGGAAATTGTCTCTCCTATTTCTTTCCCCTGGGACTCATTTGGACACAAGGTGTCTGAATTATTGTCCAGTACAATTACAGTTCCTCAAGGAAATCTGGGTGGTTCATGGCGATCCTTGTAGAGATTGACAGCCTACTGCCTCATGATTGGGTCCTAAAGGGTTTCATTCTTTTTACCTCCTTCGCTGGCTTTGCCAAAAATGTAAATGGTGCTGGTGCAGTCTGTGATCAGAAGACTTCCAAAGTCTTCATATGCCATCAGAAAGAATTCATGGCAGGACAACTGGGTGTAAAGTGAGTTTGTTACAAGTTAGGGAACAGAAATACAAAGGGAAGCATGGTGGGGCCCAGGCAGAAGCCAGAAGCCAAGAATTAATGAGGCTTTTGTAGAATTCCATAATCCTAGCTATGCAGGAGGCAGAGATCAGGAGTATTGGGGTTTGAAGCCATCACGGGCAAATAGTTTGCAACACCCTATCTCAAAACACCCAGCACAAAAAAAGGGCTGGCAGAGTGGCTCAAGCAGTAAAAATGCATCCCTAGCAAGCATGAGGCCCTGAGTTCAAACCCCAGTACTGCCAAAAACAAACAAAAAAAATTGTGGTTAGTCTAGCAAGGAAAAGAAAACTTGGCATGAACTCCAAAAAAGTCTTAGAGGGAAATTTCTTCCAAGAAGGCATGTGCAGATTTTCTCTGCAAGGTAAGTGAATTGGTTGACTTAACAGGCATATTGTGACATTTCTAGCAAGGTAGGAACCTGCTACTACATTTAAGAATGGCCTTTACCCATCTTTCCCACCTAAGAAGAGAAGGGGCTGTGTAACCGGCTTCTATTGCTATGGACTTGACTGCAATACACAGATTTCCAGATTGTTTTTTGTTGTTGTTGTTGTTGTTGCTGTTGCTTGCAGTACTGGAGTTTGAGCTCAGAAAAGTAACCAGACTGAAGTGGGAGTGGCCTCCCTTCTGTTTAAAATCTGTGAATTCTAGGACTTGTTTTCATGTAGTTGGGCATTGTTTTTCTTCTGAAGATTTGCTGGTAGCCCTTGAATCTGGTATTGTACTGCTGGAACTCTCCCACTAATCTTTGCCTATGTTTTTCCTGTTAGTGCCTAAGGTAGAGTCTCATCTCATATGAATTAAAAAACAGATTTGACTGGAATATTCTCTTTTTTCCACAGCAGAGATCCAACAATTAAACAAACAATCACAATATCATGCTGTATGATGATGTGAAGAATGTGATGTTTGGACATGACTGTAATGAAGCATCTCTGAATTCTGACAGATGTAATTTCTTTACTGCATGGGGAGACCGGAGCTTCACCTCTGGAAAGCATTACTGGGTGCTGGATGTGAATGACTCTTGGGACTGGGCTCTGGGAGTTTGTATAAATTACTAGATAAAGACAGCAGGCCACTGGTTGAATCTGAGGATTTATTTCTTTTTTTCTACATGAAGGGTGATGATCATTACAATCTCTTGAGCCCCTCCACATTGCTTTCTCACTATATAGGTTGGTGTGTTTCTTGATTTTCATGAGTGGAAACGAGGATTTTTTAATGTTCCCAAGAGTTCTCTTATATGGAGATACCCACTGGCTCCTGAGATTTCTCTCTCAGGCCTTTCTTTTCCACTGTCCTCACATAATACCCCTGTAGGTCTTGTGCTTGAAAATTCCATCTCTGAGAGAGCCCTTCTCAACTGAAGCAAATTAACAGTACTCGACTATCTTTAAGTTAATGAGGTTAAGTAACCTTATTTGTTATTAAATATGAAGATAGAGTGTAATGCAAAATTTTGGTCTATATTCATTAAATTAAAAGTATTTCTTAGGGCCCACTGTTTAAACTATTTTCTGGGATATCAGCACTAGGCAGGGTATATTCTATGCTTTTTCACCTGCTTTGTGAGATTTCTAGAGTTCTGAATTACAGGTACCTGTTCTATTTTTATTGTCTAATGAAGGAATGTGGTTTGCACATCATGGGCACACCTGATTTTCTACAATGCACATGTCAGTGTGAAATCTTTCCTCTCCTAATCAGCTAGTACATTCTGCCCTTAAATTCACCAAGGGGAAAAATCTATTCCACTGGCCCTTAGCATCAGGCTAGAACCTTCTTTTTATTCAAACACTCATTTTTCACTATCATGATCAGACTATTACATTTAGCAATTAACAGCATGGGTAAAAAAATCAATATTAAAATCCTTTATAGGAGTGATTCACCTAACTAAAATTACCTGCTGTACAATTAGCACAAATACAGTTCTTAATACTCTGATTTCTCTTCAGATTGTATAAATCTTTTGCCTTTTACAAATAGTTCTTGTTTTGTATTTATTTATTTACTCAACATGAATATGATCAGTGTCAAATTGGTCAACAACATAGACACCTAGAAACAACATATCTTAAGTTTGCATGGAAAATTCACCACCTTCATCATCTCCATTCTCAGCCATTTGATTATCTTAAGTCCTCACCTCTCTCTGATTTGGGATGCTACTACTTTGGGGACAATACCTACCCTTTGTTGCTCAGCAGGTACACACAGCAGGTTCTTGTCAACTTCACAGAAGAGCCCCTTTTCTCCTGTGTGCCACACAGATTTGCTTCCCTGAGTTATTGACATAAATAGATATGGCCTGCCTAACAAGGGAAACCAGCTTCTTAAGGACAATATTGGTTTTAGAGATCTGGCTTCTCTGAAATCCTCTTGAGAAAAAAGGCTTCCAGATCCAATCTTAAAAAGCACATGCTCACATGAGCCTGAACATTAAAGGAATATAAAATCTATGCAATGTATATTTTCAGGTTAAAATTCAAGAGGGAATTATTCTAATCATTACTAATACACACAGAGACAGCTATAAAGGGAATGAGCATGAATTGTTTTTCCTTTTTACTTAGCAATTCAATGCAAATCAAAACCACACTAAGATTCCACTCATAGCTGTTAGAATTGCTAACATCAAGAATGCCACCAACAACAAATGTTGGTGAGGATGTGGGGAAAAAGGAATCCTCATACACTGTTGGTGGGAATGCAAGCTAGTACAACCACTATGGAAAACAATATGGAGGCTTCTTAAAAATCTAAACATAGATCTGCCATGTGATCCAGCAATGCTGTAGCAGGGAGGAGGATCAGAAAACAAACAAACAAACAAACAAACAAACCAGGCCTGAGTCCTGAGAAAGTAGCAGGGAGGTAAGAATGGCATAGAAGAGAGAAAAAACCTGAGAAATCTGAACATGAGAAAGGTCATGTAGCACCAGGGAGGGGAAAGTCATGTAGCACTAGGGTAAATTAGCCTATAAAATTAAATATAACCATATATATTAGACTTTGCTTTTTGCTTCTGTAACCTGCTTGCTAGGATATATAAGGTGAGACCCTTTTGTTCTTGGGGCTCAGCCTTTGGACATGAATCTGCTGGGTCTGTGCTGGCACAATAAAATGTTGCTTTCTGCTAATTGTGTCAAGAGTCCCGTATCTCAGCTAGCAAACTCCCACATTTCTTGGGGGCTCATTATCTGGGATTGCAGAGATGGTGAGTTAGCACCTCCCTTGTTACCAGGGTATGTCCCCCCAGACTGCCAGGAGGAGATCCCACCAGGTGCCAATGGAAAGCTTGATCCAGAGGGGAATTCATCCTCATGGTGAGTTGGGGTGAGGGCCTTGGATGCACAATGGAACCCAGTGAGGCCCAGGAACCAGTGAGGGGAAGGGCGCACTGCTCATCAGACTTGTAAGAACCCAGGTTTAAATAAAGTCCTGCTCCAGGAGACAGAAGGGGAGCTTGATCACCTCCCAATGGGACACCCTAGTAACTACCTTTTTTGGGGTAAAACCATATCTCTCAGGTTCAGGGAGCAGGATGGAAGTATGGTGCTGTATGAGAGTATATGAAAATGTGAGCTGAGACGCAGCCCAGCTGAGAAGTGAGTGAGGAGCACCCTTCCTGCTCAGTGTCTGTTGGGCAGGCTGGTAATGGAACTCGAGTTGATGTGTGGAAATCAGAGTAAAAACACTCCCTTGGAGTGTATGATCAAAAACTTCAGAAAAGGATTTAATGGAGACTATGGAATTAAGTTAACTCCTAACAAGCAAAAGGTCATTTGTGAAGTAGACTGGCTTGCTTTTGGTGTTGGATGGCCCCTGGAAGGGTCACTAGATAAAACTGTGATTAATGAAGTTTACAGACTAATTGTAAAAAAAAAAAAAAAAAGCCCCAACACCCAGGAGATTGGGAAAAGCTGAGAGGCTAAAACTGGTCTTCAAAAACCAGACTCTGTTGTTTATTTAAATTCAGGTGGCAATTTATTGGTCATTCTAAAGGAGGACTGAGGATCAGAACTAACTGAGATCTTACAAAAACTAACACATAAAGGATGGACTTACACTGATACATAAGATCTGGTCTGACTTGAAAGAAAAGGAATGTTGCAGAAGGCTTGTGAATGTAGAGAGAGAGAAGTGGAGGAATGAAAACAAAATTAGGATGAGGTCTTCATGAAGTGAAGAGAGAGAGAGAGGGAGAGAGAGAGAGAGAGAAGAAAACAAGAAGGAAGGAAGAGCAAAAAATAAAATGTAATAAAATGTTTAGAGACAGAAAAGGATGAAAGGTTTAATACACTCCTTCAGTTGAGTTTTTATGTCTTAAAAATAAAAAGTAAATAAAAAATAATTTAAGATTATTAAAATATGCCAGAAATACTGAACTTGCTGGCACCTTTACTTCTAGGGAGCATAAATGGGGAGAACCTACCTGAAAGGGTGAGGAGAAAAAAAAAAGAAGCAACTTTGACACTTTGACTGTTGCTGGTAAAAAAGCTATTCCAAAATTGGTGCAATAAGTTTGGTCTCTTATTGAGACAGTCATGAGATGCTTATGTTTCCCTTGCTAATGGCTGGTCAGATTATGTATTCATCTAATGGTGTACTTACAGTGTGTGTGTATATGTAAGCATCTTCAAAATGGTTCTTAAACTACTGCTATAAGGTTAATATGATACTCAAGGTAACAAAAAAAAAATCAGGGTATTTATTTTAAAGATCTCTGTTATAAACTGCTTAGGCTTTTTTACATATAAATAGTAAACATCTTGAGAACAGTTCTTATTATAGAGCCAATATAAAAATTATTACTCTGTTCTGCTGCTACTTTTTAAGAAAACAGGTTATCAAACTTATTTCAATAAGGTCTCACTAAGATACAGGCATTCGGGCAGGGGTTAACACTCTGGCTTAGACCAGAGGTTAAAAAAAAAAGTCTTAAAATGGTTTTTGTTTTGTCAAGATAACTGTCAGGGAATTTTTGGTGCAATGGCTAATCCACAAGTTTGGCAAGACAAGAGTTTATTAAACACAGAAAAACAAGAGACAGCTGAACACAGGAAGTACTGCTGCATTGGTATAAGGGTTGAGACAGATTTACTTATGTAAAGCCAAATTGCACCCTACAGATAGGATAACAGAAAAAAAACTAAAAAAGGAGCACTACACTGGAAGTCAAGACCTCCAGTTGTTATTGGACTCAACAGAGTGGAGATGTTAGTCCTACTACTTCCACATGTTGGATGGGGGGAATTTTTGCCCTTGGATGGCCAGATTGGGCCTGTTATTTTAGGGGGGGCTCCATTGACTACAGGTTGGTGGGATCCTGCTGTATGTCATGAGCCATCTGTTAATGTCAACAATCTGGGATGTGATTCCTTATCAACATCTGATTCGTGGCCACTGTGTTTCCTAACTCCACACTTAGTCCTCATAAATATTTACCTGTGTTCTCTGGTGATTTTTGTCAGGGTTTTAACTACTAAGATAACTGAGTCATGTTCATTTAAGAGTTGGTTTATGTTGGGGTTAACAATGAAGACAGACATGTTAAGACTAGACTTCCTCCCCCTTGCAGATGGCTTACCTTTATCTCCCTAGATAGAAGCCAAGGACAGTTGGACAGACAGTGACCTAACTACAACTTATCTTTCTTGATTGCCCAGTAACAATATCCCTTAGTGACATTCCTGGTAGTTTTCCACTAGCCCCCTATATCTAGCCCAAGCCTGTGTATGGTAATGGGCTCTAGCTCTCTTTCTGGGGTCCCCCTCCAAGGGATCCTGCCTAAACAATAAACCATCTACTGGTGTTTGAGCCATCTCTCTGCCTTTTCCATACCTCTTATTTTCTAACAGTTTATATAAAACTTTCTAGTGGACCTCATGGTTAAACAACTGTTGAACTGGGTGACTCTAATACAGTTGGTACCCTATATGTGTCTGTGACTGGGGTATTTGGGTTTGCTGAAAACTGTTCTTTCTCCCTATAACTGATAAAAATCTAAGGTTTCACCTCAAGAACAACTAAACTAATATGTATAAATAACCTCTAGAGTTGTGATGCTGGTTCCTATAAATTAAATATATTTATATTTTTCAAATATATAAAGCCTTCTAAAATACAAAATTTAGATAAACACAGCAACAAAAAGTTAGTGGTACTGATATACTGTTCTGTCAGTTGCTAAGTTGTCCATCAAAATTTTAACCAGGGCTCTTTTAAGTTTTTGTCATTACAGTTCTGATCCTTCTGGGACATTGACAATCAAGTCCATATAAAAATGACTCTAATAACTACTTATTTGTCAACTAGGTTAGTTTTTAGACATCTGCTTTTGTTAGATTTTGTTTTGTATTGTCCTTGTCTAGAAACCCAGTGCCTAAGAGCCATTCCTTCTAAGCCTCTTTGTTGCTTAAATTTGGCCAAAAGGGTCTAGTTGGCACTGACCCCGTTATCCCCGCCCCCCTATCCCCCCACCAAGTGAGACCAAGACCAAACAAACAAACAGAATCCCGGAAAAAGCAAATCCTGACGATGACCAATCAAGAAAGATCTTCAGTCTATGGCCATTTCACCCTGAACATGCCTGATTTCAAAAGCTAAGCAGTGTTGGCCTGGTTAGTACTTGGATGGAAGACAAATCTTCAGAATCTGCTCAGAGACAAGCAATTTGGAGACAAAAACGGGGAATACCATCAAAGTTCTAATGGAGTCACTCTCCATTAGACCAGACCTCTCAACAATAACCAAGGCTGAGAGGATTAAAGAAATGGTTCTTATGCATGTATGAGTATTTGGCATTAAAGCCCTTCCAGACACAAACTCATATTTTTAGACAGGGTCTTCTACTTAAATAGAGACAAAGTAAGTATTTTTACTGGCTCTAAACATGTCCTTTGATACTTAAAGATGGTGGTTTAAACTTTTTTAAACAATGAGTTTTCCCGACATATATACTGACAGTATATTGTTGCCATAGTAATTATATTCAGTTAAAAATAAAAAGACATAGTAATTCTACTCAGTTAAAAAAAAAATCCAACCATTAAAACCCCATTGGAGGGGCCCTTTTGTTGTTATCTTTTCTACTCTCACCATAGTTGAAGTAGCAGTGATTGCTCCTTGGATCCACCACAGTTGAGTCAAGCCAGCTTCTCTTGAGTGGGAGTGTATCCCTGATCCGGCTTCACCATGTAGGATCACCCTCTGGATTCACCATCCCTGGCAGGACTCTGCTTCCCAGGAAACAACAGGGGACCAAGAACAATGGAACGACAGCCCTGCGCCAGTCACCACTGGAAGCTGACTAGTTTATGAACAGCAGAAGCTTGAGGAGTCAACTCTCCAACAGGACAAATGGGTTGTTTTTCATCCCAGTTATCTCACTGTAATGCATTGTCACCCCTTGTCTATATCTGCTGCTGTAGTTCTCACCCTAGTCTTTACCACAGGCTTGGCAGAAACTGCCCTGCTGACTATTTGCTCTCTTCTATCACTTTTGGGCAGGATGCATAATCACTATTTATTGTAACTGATCTGGTTTAACAAAGGACAAAATACGAAGCCCTCCTTCACAAGGGGAAAGCTGCTCCTAACAACACCCATAACCCTGTAAATGTCACTGTACTTAAGCCATCTGATTAAATGCAGGGAAGAGTAATTAGTGTAAAAATAGATAAAAAGGGTCTTGACCCTGAGAGTCTGATACACCTCAAATTAGTAACTGTTACCCATGAGAGTTCCTCATACCAAGTTTTTCACTCCTTTTGTAAGGAGATGAGGAGTGAATTTTACATCTCTGACAAAGTTAAAAACTTGTTTCTCTCACTGGCTGAGTCTATAGCCCAGACGCTGAATGTTGCTTCATGCTATGTTTGTCAGGGGACCAACATCAGAGTCCCTATATATATAAAAGATTAAGTAGACAAAAACGGAATGCCTTACAAATTGGCAATTAAAAAATATGACAAATGGCCTCCTGAGTAAATCATCCAGTACTATGGTCCTGCCACCTGGGCAAAAGACGGTCCTATGGCTATTGCACCCCTATATATATGCTCAACCATATCATCAGGCTACAGGCTGATGTTAAAATTATAACTAATAAAACTGCAAGAGTCCTCAATTTGCTAACAAAACAAAGCACTAAGATGCGCCATGCCATCTATCAGAACCGCTTGGCTTTAGACTGTTTGCTTGCTTCTAAAAAAGAAGTTTGTAAAAAATTTAACCTAAACAACTACTACTTACAAATTAATGATAAGAAAAAAAGGTTATAAAAAAGATCACAGACAAAACTTGCCCATGACCCCATCCAGACTTAGAGAGGATAAGATCTCAATGACCTGTTTTAAGGATGGTTTTCTGCCTTAGGTGGATTCAAAACCTTGATAGGAACAATGGGCCTAATTCTAAAAACATGTTTAATATTGCCCTGCCTAGTTTTCCTGGTGCTGTGGTTTATCAAAACTATTATAAAGGCCATTATAAAAAATGGCCACACAGGTAATAATATTATAAAAATACAAACCCCTAAATAAAGATGATGCTCTTTGACCCTAAGTGGGTCTGAGCATCAAAGGGGGGAATACTGTGTCAGAGAGGAGGATAAAAAAAACAAAACAAACAGACCAGGCCTAAGTCCTGAGAAAGTGATTCCTGAATGTGATTCAGGTTATTCCAAAGGCAGCTGCACACCCATGTTTATTGCAGCTTTATTCACAATAGCCAAGTAGTGGAAACAGCCAAGATGCCCCACTATCAACTAATGAATTAAGAAAATGTGGCATTTATCCACAATGGAATTTTTCTTAGCCATGAAGAAGAATGAAATCTTGTTATTCTCAAGTAAATGGAAGGAACTGGAGAACATCATCTTAAGCAAAGTTAGCCAGGCTCAGAAGACCAAAAATCACATGTTCTCCCTCATATGCGGATTATAGACCTGAAATAAATGCAGTAATATTATTGGACATGGTCACACACTAAGGGGAGAATGTACACTGGAGGAACAGGGAAAGGGAAGGAAACCTAAAACTTGAATGTGGTTGATGTGCTCACTGTATAGGAGCGAATATAGTAATCATAACCTGGCAGAGGCCACTATGAGAAGGGGACCAGGAAGTAGTGAAGAGGTCTGGTAGAGATGAGACAATGTGGGTTGTAATACACTTGTGCATGAAAGCAACAGTTGGAATCTCTTTGTATAGCTATTTTTATCTCAAATAGCAAAAATGCTGTTTTTCTTATTATCTCTTATGTCTTTTCTTCAACAAAATCGGAGAACAAGAGGGTGGAACAGGTTCTGCCTAGAGTGGGGGATAGGGTAACCGAAATAATGTATACACATGTAAATAAATATAAAAGCGATAAAATAAATAAAAACATAAATCATAAACATATATATATTTCGGAAGACATATCTGTACTTTGGAATGTAGATGTACATGCCACATCACATCTTTGAAATGTGTGCAGACATGTTTTGGAAGACTTAGTGATCAGGTAATAAGTCTCTTTCTTTCTAACACCTCTACATTCCTGCAGCAGAATTTTGTTGTGAAGTATGCCTGAGAGAAAGGCACCCAGATTTAATCAAGTTTTAGCCAAACTGGAAGGAATATGAGTTTTTCCTTTTTAAAATACTATTTCTCATTTTCCCACTGCTATGGTTTGCATTTTGCTATGAAGTTATAAGTTAAGTGGCCTCATGAGAACCTCTAAGCTGAGTTTCTGGGCCTTTCTTTCCTGCATCCCTGAGATGGGATTGGCAGTACCAAACAGAGAAACCTGTTTCTTGCTCTTGCTGGAGGCCTTGGGAGGTTTGATGAGTGTGAGGGCTAGGGGAATCTCTTCATGGAATAGGATCAAAGGGGTTCTTACATTAAAATATGATAGTAAGTAACTATGCATGATAGAATAGAATAAATCCAATCTCAGGTAAATGATTTGCATATTTCCTAGAGTATTTACTAAAAGCATAAATTGATGGCATCCTCTTACTACCATTTTATAAACAAAAAAAAGTGCTCCAAAAATTAGATATAAAGTTGGCTTTTGTAACTTCATTTCTTATAAAATTAGTGATCCTTTATGACAGGTGTTAAATCTTTACCTGTTTTGGAGAAATCTAATCTTCCACACAAACATCTGTCCCAAGCTCCAAGAAATGCCATCACTTTGAAGAAATGGTGTGGTTTTCAGAGACTGAAGGGAAGAAGATGCAGAAGTTGCTAAGCTCCTTCTCCCTCAGAGCAGAGGCTTTGGGACTGGCTTCTGAAGGCTGCCTCTGCCAGGCTGAGAGGCCCTGATGCCTGAGCAGATCTCCCATAATGACTTCTGCAGCAAGCACTGGTGAGACTACAGACATAGATGAGTCCACAGTTTAGGAAAGGAGGAGCTCCTGCTACTTCCCCAAATCCAAACAAGTAAAACATCTGAGTTTCATCTTACCATCAGACTGATCTTTTCTATGACTAAAGTCATCTGTAAATAATGGATTGCTATTTTGTTGTCTTGGTATACACTTTGCAATTACTCTGAAGATTAATTAGCTCAATAATTCATGCCATTCATATTTGTCTATATGTATTAGGACTCAGAAAGTAGTTTGTCAGATACCTTGTAGTTTTGTATTTATTGTTTAAACAAGCCAGGAAATGATTGGACATTCAGAATACTGACACTGGTGACCATAAAGAAATAGCCAAATTTAGAGGAATATCTACATAGTCATGCATTGTATTAATGATACTTTGGTCAACAATGAACCCCATATATGATAGTGGTCCCATAAGATTAAATGGAGCTGAAAAACTTCTGACACATCTACAAATGTCTATTTTAGAGTAGCATGCCATGTTTTGCCAGCAGAAGCCTCACAGTTATGTTTAGTAAGTCTCATGACTGCATCAAGGGGCAGGTAGGTTAACCTACACCATCAGGTTTGTTGAGTACACTTTGTGATGTTCACACAGTGACAAAATCACATAACAATGTATTATTCCTGTTGTTAAACAACACGTTTGTATTCATTTAGTATCAAATGAGGACCCATTTATTTTTTAGGCAAAACGCATTCATTAAAAAAAAAATTGGCAGTACTGGGGTTTGAACTTGAGCCCTCATGCTTGCTAGTCACGTGCTCTGCCACTAAGTCACTTTTCTGTTTTACTTATTTTGAATAGGGTCTCATGTTTTTGCTTGTGCCAACCTTTGACTCCATCCTCTACCTGCACCTTCCATATAGCTGTGTTCCATATAGAGTGGTGTGTTACCACACCCAGTTCCTAAAATAAAATCTTAAAAACATTCTTTTCTGAGGTTGATTATGATAATTATATTTTTTCAGTATGAAAGGTGCTTGATAGTAGTTTTAAAATCTGAATAAATGAAGCAATTAGTTGTAATTTGTTGTTTGCTTGATTATAGGGGTATAGATAGGAAGGTGAGCTCAACAGATTTGTATACTCATATCAGTAGATTATGACTAAAATTTAATCTAATTTTAAAGTGTTAAGCTTAATCATTAACCTTATGTATTTACAAATTGTTTTGGAGTGAAAGATTCTGACAGATTTAAACAAACAACAAAAAAATCAAAGGAGACACTTAAATGAATAAAAGCAAAAGAGCAGTCACAAACCCTTTTCTAAACCAATCATAGGCAATGACCATTATGATGTATTTTCACAGTATTAAGGACCCATCCTGTACAACTAGAAATGGGCTCAAGCTACTTGGGGAACATCACACCTCAGCAGAACTGAGGTTCTTTTTATTTTATTTTATTTTGCAGTACTGGTGGTTGAACTCACAGCCTATACTTTTAGGCACTCCACCACACCAACTGAGGTTCTTTTTATACAAAAGAAGAAGAGATGGATGCCAGCTGTGAGGCATCCAGTGATGCTTTCAACAGACTGGGAGTGCTCTCTGTGCTTCAGTTCCCTCTTTCTGTTATATGTAAAATAAGGCCCATTCTGCTCTATGAGTTAATTTTTATGAGTTAATTTTTACTTAGACCTTTATCTTTCCAAGGTAGAAGAATCAATTCTTCTCATTTTCATTCCTTTCAAAATGGACTCTGCATTTCACAAGGGTTCCAGGAAGTTATGGTCACTATAACAATTTGATTATTCAGTATCATACTCAAAGTAGTGCAAAGAACTCAAGATCAGGAAGTTTCTGGCTGAAAACTTCAAGTTCAAAAGACTTCTATATAGGATATAAACTTACTAACATTGGAAAAAAAGCAAGCTAAATTTCTTTGCAATATACAGGAAAGAAGTATCAGTAGATCCAAATTCTGAAGCAAATTGCCACACTGTATAGAAACTTACCCTGTTTGTCAATTTTCCTAGAAGAATCGTTTGATTGCCTTTTGTGGTCCTACAGTCTGAAATCTCCTAAAATTGAAAATTACTCTTTTCAAATATGCAGATATGATCCATTCTCACTAAAGTATTTTTCTCCACCGTTGTGGACCTGAAATCTGAATCTGCTTGCTTCTCTGGTGTTCAAATTTCATTCTCTTGCAAGAGAAGCTCTTAAAGCAAATGAGATCTTCATGGGAAAAGATCCAACAAAACAAGAGAAATCTAAAAAAGGAGAGGAAAATAATCAACCAATGGGTTGTAAGTATGAGAATGTATTTCCTGAATCAGTCTGAGACAGAAAAAGTGGACATGTTGACATCATGATGGTAAAGATTTTTGGGAAGATCTTTTCTCCTGGCTTCTAGTTATGAAAATCAATGCTACATTGCTGCTTAGGGAGTGTGGTTGGGCTGTGTAGTAGGGAGATTTGATACATCATTTATTAACCCATTTGACCCATTTATTAACCCATTTGACCCATTTATTAACACAGAGATCAGAAGATTGTGTAGAATTATTTATGAATCATCCACAAGTTCCAATGGCTTACATGTAATCTTTCAGATTTGAAGAAAATATGTAAAGAAATTATCAATGATCATTTCCAGATATTTGAGGAACTCATGAGGTAGATGAAAGTGTTTTCTTTTTTTCAGGAGGGGGACAGGTATGGCTCTTCATGTAGTTAATAAAGAATGGAAAATGAGTGGAGGCAGGAATGAATCTATGGTTTCTGATGAGTAGGAGGACATGATTTTATGTGAGTAGCTTATTGATAGAAGCCAAGAGTAAAGTGGAAGACAAGATTGGCATGGAGGAGGTAAAGTTAGCTGGTAGTGTGGTGTAGGAATTCCCACAGTGGTTTGTGCACCTGAGAGATTACCAGGGATGCTGCACCCAGGTCTCAGGAGGAAGAAAAACGACATTTAGAGACACTTACATAGGAATGAAAGTGATTTTATAGTAACTTAGGAAAAGCAAAGCTAAAATGCTTCAACAGCAGAAACACCTTAGAAAAATATATAATGAGGTGATAAAAACATGCCAAAAACCATATGTGGAGCTCCTCAAGGTAAGATCTGAGAACATGAGTGAAAAGTTTTTAATTATCTGAAGTTCACACCTTAGCCGCAATATTAGGCACCAAAGATATTTTTCTCTGTGGGGCTTTTTCTAGTAGAACATAGTATAGTCACAGCCTAACTCCTAACTTCTTTGAACAAGCAAACTGCATTGCATCATGACAGGAAAATTTTCAGAATATATATCTCCACACATTTCTCCTTTTGTAGACTGCTTATCTAAATCCCAGAAAGTAAGTGTTCATGAACAATTATTCCATGTTTGTCTCCAGTTGAGCAATATGAGGAGATTTGGAAATAGCTAATGTTTATGTCCTTCTTCTGTCTGAATGTCCTTAGTTTGAGTTGCTCCTGAGACATGCCACCCTGGGGCTGCAAAGACCCCTTTGCAGACAACTTGTGGTTTATAGCAATGCACAGTCACTATCCTTATCCTCACTCTTCTCTCACCCACTGGTTCTGAATTTAGCAAGAATTTAGAATCTGGCAGTAGGTTTTACTTGGGATTGTTCTTAGAAAAGGAAATTAACTTATAAGAAGGCTCATGGTGACTGTGGTCGGTATTTTTCTGAATTTCTCAAACTCAAAAGTTGGGAGGGTAGAATAGTCAATTCTGATGAAGTTTAAGTTTTTTTTTTCTTTACAGGACTTAGAATACACATTGGTAAGGTAAGTTTGGTCTTCAATGCAAATCATTTCTGATAAAGTGAATAAAATATTTATAAAGATACTGTGACCTTTCTCCATATGTGTTTTGTCTTACTGAATATGATTTTTGTTCCTTATAAAAATTCACCTTCTTTCCCTATGTCTGAAGGATGTATTTGTTGCTGAGTTTAGGTAGATTACAAGTCAACACACTGAGGTTACATGGAATAGTTTTTACCCAGTGATAGGTGAGAGAAGTAGACCAAGAAAGAAAGAGGTTCTTTAAGAATAGAATAACCCTATCCTGATTGTGGAGTTCCACAATGTCATAAAATGGTTTTGATAAAGAATTTTCAGTTGAGTGATTGAACCCATCTCTGGACTGGTAGATAGGCTCAACCAGTTCCTAGGTGAGTATTGGCCAGTGATGGACAGCACTGCTGTACTGTGCCCTTCAGCACTGGTCTTCTATGGGCATTCTTTATTAATCTTTCATCTAGCACAGGGGAACAGTTTCTAACTAGGCATTTATAATTGCACTTAGTATAGTCCCTATAAGAATGTGGAAGAAAAATAAATGAAAGCTGGCATACTAATAAACACGATCCAGCCCTGTCATAAATTACTTAGAAAATGGGGAAAACACTCTTTAAAAGAAAAAGCTCATACAGCCTTAAAAACATCACATGTACTGTCAACTGTTCACAGAGTCATAATAATGGATATTAAATCAATGCCTTTTTATTTTATGGTGGTACTGGGGTTTGAACTCAGGGCCTTGGGGGGGGGGGGCTTGCTAGGCAGGCATTCTATCATTTAATCAATGCATTTTAATTACAACTGCAGTTCACTGTAGTGAAAGGATTATTGATCTGATCTTGAAAATATTTCCTTGGGGTTGTTTTCTTTTCTTGCCTAAAAGAGTGTAGGTAAAACACCTTCAGTTTGCAAGCTGTTTTCAACCAGAGGCAGAGAAAACTTAAGTTATTTTTCACTTTCATTTTCACTTCCACATCAAAGCTTTTGTTAAGGAGGTGTTTCATACAAATTTGTTATCTGATTTTTTAAACTGAAAACTAATGTTGACAAGTTAAAAATAGAATGCCCTGTAAGTTTTACTTGTCTTAAATTATTATAGTTGGCTTTCATCATTTGGGTAAAGATCCTTCCTTTCTTCCTGCCTTCCTTGCTTTCCTTTCCTTTCCTTTTTGCAGTACTAGGGCTTGAACTCAGGCGCTATGCCTTGAGCCACTCCACCATCCCTTTTTTGTAAAGAGTTTTTTTGAGATAGGGTCTTGTGAACTATTTTCCCGGGCTGGCTTCAAACTGAGATCCTCATGATCTTTGCCTCCTGAGTAGCTAGGATTAAAGATTATTTTTTTGTTTTCTGTTTCAACGTAAAATGAAAGACTTTCTCCTAACCTGGGTTTCTTCCTGTTGCTTCTGGGGATGGAAGCAGGGCTTGAGCATGCTAAGCATGTGCGTTACCATGGAGCTGCACCCACAGCTGAGATGATTTAAAATTGCCATTGCAAATGGGTTGGGCAGATTAAGAATAAGATTTTCTTTTTTTACATGCAATTATAATCATCTTCATTCAGTTCTATTTCAAATAAACTCATTACCGTGTAGTACTTTTAAAAATATTTAGGCACTAAACTACCTCTAAAGAGCAACTCACACATGTATGATAAAATTATGTATAAATTTGGCAGACTGTAAGTATTAATGTCCTGATTGAGGTATTGTAATCATGCAAGAGGTTTTATTTCTTACAATTGCATGCGAATCTACAATTACTTTAAAGAAGAATTTTTTAAAGCAACTCGTTAGGTATATAACAGAAAATAATTCCTAATAAGCTATTTAAATATATATGTATATATGCATATAGACACAAACATATATATATATATATATTTCCATTCTCCTTTAGTCCATCAATAAATACCTCATTAAAGGGTGAGCAAATTAAAAAGTAAAGGCAGAGAAGGGTGTACAGAAGATTTTTGTGATGCCTGTGGGGGTGGAGGGGCAGAGGAAGAAAGAGTTGGGAACCATCCACTCTTCACAACCCCACTAAGGCTATGACTCTTGCAGTGGGCATTCTGGCAGAGGAAGAAGTGGTCCAAGGTCCATGGCAACTGAGGGATTCAGAAGGCCCATAAATTCACAGCTCATCCCAAGACCTTTAGTGCATGAGACCCCCAGGGAGAAGGGGGCCAGCTTGCTGTTAATTGAATATTGAATTGGAGATGGAAGCTCGGGAAGGAAAAGTTATTTCGGAGGGGATGATTTTTTCAGCCTGTACAAGAGAGGGTGAGGGTCTGGTGTCTTTACCATAGTGGCATCTTTTGGGAAGGAGGTCCTCATCCCTGGATGGCCAGGCAGGGAGGCCTGTATCTCACCGCTAGCAGCTGGGACACTGGCATGTTGCCATCTGTGATGCTGAGGAAGGTCTGTGTCCATAGTGAACCGACAACATGCAGCTCTTATGCTCACAGTGAGTGGCTACGGGGACCATCAGGAACATGACAACATCAGGCTCCACATCCCTTGTGAAACAGAACATCCTTATCTCAGCTACCAGGGGCTCCACACTGTCCTGTAGCACATTGGCCTGGTTCCTTTCTGTGCCCTGCTGGAGCTGGGATGGGCTGGGATGCAGGGACTGGTCCTGGCTGAGCTCCTCTAGTCCTCCTCCCTCAGCTGCGACCCCTCCTCCATTTTTTTTGTAGGCAGGATCTCACTTTGTAGTCTAGGCTGACCCAGATCTTGGGATCCTCCTAAAAATAAGGCTCTCTTAACTAGAATATCATTATATCCCTGGTAAAGTGATCCCATTTGTTTTATGTCTAATGTGTATTTTTTCCCCTGAGAAGATGTAATGGAGGTAACTTATATTGCGAAGGACCTGTGAACAATGCACATGTCTCCAGGTTTTCAGGTGTCATGAAAAATGATCAAAAGATAGCTTTCAATCTCTGAAGTTTTAGGAATTTTCTCTCCTTGTGGTTAGGTGTTTTTCCCCAAAGATTCACAAGTAGCCTGTGAATCTGAATTTTCCATCGAGAGCTGGGCCACTAAAGTTTGTCTATTTTTTTTCCTCTAAGTCTCTATGTAGACACTCTCGTCTCATATGAACTACAAAACAGATTTTGACTGGAATATTCTCTTCTTCCCACAGTGAAGATTTCCTTCAATAATGAAACAATCACAATATCAATCTGTCGCTTAGATGTGACCATAAAGATGCGTCTTTGAATTCTGAAGGATGCAACTGGTTAGCTGCGTGGGGAGCCCAGCGCTTAACCCCTAGGAAACTGGACATGGATTATTGGGAGCTGGACATGGACGACTCTTGGGACTGGGCTCTAGGGATATTTAGGGATTCTGGGATGAAGAAGAAGCCCTCTGTGATTGAATCTTTTAGGACATATTTCTTTTTTTATGTAAGCAGATGAATGATCATTATGATCTTTTGGCTTCCTCCCCATTGCTTCCTTCTATACACTGAAGCCTCTGCGCGCTGGGCCGGGTAGGTGTGTTTCTTGATTTTGAGAGTTTTTTGAATGTTGCCAAGAGTTCCCTTATCTGGATGTCTGGAGGTACCCTCCTGGCTCCTTCGATTTTCCTGTCAGGCCTATTCCCCTCCACTGCCCATATACAATCAGATTCTGGACTGAGAACCTGAATGTATGCCTGGGAACTGCATATCTCAGGGAGCCCTTCTCAGCTGAAGCAAGTCAGCAGTACTGTACTCAAAGTCGAGTTTCTACTTGGATATAACTTTATTTTGTTATTTAAAAAGATGGGATAAAACGGAAGATTTTGCTTGATCAAGTTTCTTTTAGCTAAAATCATCCTTAGTGGCCCATTATCTATAATACATGCCATGATTGCGGGTTGTGTGGATTTTCTATGATTACAGAAATGTGGCTATGTGATTTCAATTTAAGATCTAATGCAGGAGCACAAGAGTTTGTACATCTATACCTGGTTATCTACAATGCATACGACAGTTTGAAATCCTCTCCATCTTCTTTTCTTAACTCCTATATCTTTTTTTGTTAGAGTGTATTAGATTATACAAAGTAAGGGATTTTATTATGACATTTTCATTCATGCATATAATATTCATTGATCATGTTCATCCACCCTGTTACCTTTTCTTATACCAGTCCCCTTCTCCTTTTCTTCCACTTACAGCTCCCAAGTAGTTCCCTTTTTGCCCTTACAATGTTGGGTTTCTTTGGGGTTTTCCCTCTAGGCACCACAAATGAGAGAATCTATCTTATTGATATAATACATTCTACTAATTGATTTTCCCTAAAGGGGAAGAAGTAGACATATATTTTGTATAGAATTTTCTCAGGACAAGCACTGAATTTTGTTTTAGTAAATACAGAATAGCAGCTAGTTATTTTTGTTCATAATAATAATAAATGCCAAAATAAGAAAGAATTGTCTCACATTCACCACCACATTCCTATTGGGAATGTCCAATAGGACATAATGGGAACTTAACAAGCAGTTGAGTGATTTAATTACCAAATAGCTCAGAGAATTGTCACATTGAGAGGAGTTATTACGCTATTAAAGATAGATACTTTAATTCAATGTTTTAAATGTTCAGAGTTTAAAGTTGCCATGAAAAAAATGATTGAAAAAATGACACAAAGATTTTTTAAACCTAATCAATTTTAATTATTTCTGGGAACATCCATCTGAGTATTGGGAAGCAGAGAGACTAGAGATTCTACTAGCATAAGTCCAGGTGAGCACGTGTGTGTGTGTGTGTGTGTGTGTGTGTGTCTGTGCGTTATAACTGTGGTCATACATGATTTATTTTCTTTGTGTTAATTATGTTAAAGTCATCCTCCAGGCAATGAGAGAGAAGAAAAAGCAAATGCAGACATGTACTTCTTACTGTCTGTTACCATTTTACCATGATACAATATGCATTGATTTTTGTTTTGTTCTTGTATCACACTCATCTATATATTCGCCATCAACTATACTTTTTGAATGTAATATAGATATTAACAAATGCTTATGATTTTAAAGACTAATACAGGTGAGAGAGTGCACATTTCTATAATAAATGACACAGTTTTACCTGTTGAAAAGAAAGAAAACATCTCAGTGGTATATTCAAAGTATAAATAATGAATGAAATTGCATTATTATGATGTGTTCAAATCCACAAACCTGAGAGCTCATTTCTCACGGACAATCAGTGTAAGTAAAAGTCTCTGTGGATCATTAGGTCAGCAACTAAGATGCACAAGACACCCTATTCCAAAAGTAACTGAAAGAAAAAGGGCTGGGGCGTGGCTCAACTCATAGAGTCCCTGCCGAGCAAACAAGAGGCTCTGAGTTCAAACCTCAGTGCTGCCAACAAAACAAAACAAACAAATGAAAACAAACTTAAGAGGTTGTGTTCAATGACAATACTTATCAGAACTTATCAGAAACTTGCCATCCTTTTTTTTTTTTTTTGCGGTACTGTGGTTTGAACTCAGGGCCTATGCCTTGAGCCACTCCACCAGCCCTTTTTTGTGATGGGTTTTTTCGAAACAGGGTCTCCCAAACTATTTGCCAGGGTTGGCTTCAAACCACGACCCTCCCGATCTCCACCTCCTGAGTAGCTAGGATTACAGGTGGAGCCACTGGCACCCTGCAAAAAACTTGCCATTCTTTTTGCTGTCTAGATCCCAAACATCTCTCTCCTCTCACAGCATTTATTAGCCAAGAAAGGACATCTATCAACAATGCTTTGGTGAGCTGCCTCTCCAAGTGAGCTCAGATTGTATGATGCCCGCCTCCAGGCCTTCTATCTGACCCTTCTTTCAGTTTCCCCTAACGCTCCTGAGCTCTTTCTATGGACACTAAAATTTCAGTAGGCAACAGCCACCATGCCCTAAATATTATCTTGTTACCAATCTTATTGTCCTCCTCTCTCAAAGAGACTTTTATAGCTAACACTCTTATTCGTCTGAATGTACTGGTCCATACAGGCACAATCCACTTCCGGGGACATTCTAACTGTGCCTGTGATTTTGGAAGTGGAGGGGATGTGTATCTATTTGTGAATTTTATCAGCTATCATAGTAAGAATTTTTCATCTTAATGATGCTTTTGTAAATACTTATTACATCTGCTTTCCATATTTGTCACTTCTGACTGTTAGAATTATTATAATCTGGGACTAAAACTGATAAGGTAAATCAAGTGAGTGCACTGGAAAGCTCGTCAGTTACATAAACCCACAGGGCTTTCTTGCTCTCATCCCTAGAAGAGGTTGGTTGCTCACTTACCTGTTAATTGTGGGGGTTTTGGCAGAAGTTTAGTTCTTCCTAGAAATAAAACCAAAAATATATGAAGAACATAGCATATGTCTAGTTAAAACAAAGGGGATAAGACTGTAGAAGGGAAAGTATTCAGTGCTGTGAGAGCAGGGATGATGCTCAGCCCCTGGGAGGCCATCGCTGAAAGGACACAGTGTGGGACCCAGACCATCTGAGGAACTCAGGTGGCTTCACAAATGTAGTAGAGAGAAGAAAATGGTGTGTGGAAAAATAAAGCAACAAGAACAGCACATATGGAGTGTGTCATATGCCCTCAGTTGTACCAGAGGCGTTCAACCTGTCATTTTAACCAGCTGCTGTCTGTTAAATAAAATTTGTGGGAGGCTGATGATTTGCACTAAGCTCCCACACTAAGCCTAAGGCCTGAGAGACCAACCCAATACAGAGTCAATTTGAGCTTTAGTTGATCACAGGAGGCTCTTGTTTTTCTTTGCTTCATTTCCTATTGTTTTGTTTAAATTGTTCAAATAAATGCTGTTGAATTTAGTTTACATTTCTCCTTTTGATCTGTTAAAAGACAAAAGTATAGCCAATTTGGCTAACTGACCAAATTGACTATTTTTATTTGCAACTCATTAGTTTTATCTCATGTGAAAATATAAAATAAAATATAAAAATACAGAGGTGATATGCTGCTGGCTATGGGAGAAGAGTTTTGTTTTTGTTTTTGTTTCTTTCAGGAAACAGGCCCAAACAAGGAAATGGCAAAAGACAAAAAGCAAATTGGTTAACTTGGATTACTTTACGTTACTCCTTATAAAGGTTAAAGCATAGAGAACGTCCTAAGCGTGTTGGCAAACACTGGCCTGCTTGGGCATTGGTTGTCATTATTTTATCTTCTGATTTGAACAACTTGGTTTTGGTTTATAGATGTGGCACGTTAGCTTGAATGACTTAATTTTGGTTTGGAATGCCAGAGTCTAGTGCAGGAGGTCAGTCCAAATCAGTGATGTTCTATACATGTTACTTAACAGATACAATACAAATTTTAAAAACATAAGTCTGAAATTTCTATGATTTTATGATTACATGATGAGACCCTGTATCAAACCAAAACACAACAGTAAATAAAACCAAACAAAACCCAGAAATCTGCAAGCATGTCTTTGGTTTCATTTGGGAGCTCAACCACTTTCTTCCATTGTATCTTTTTTTTTTCTAGACAGTCTCACTTGGGAAGCTGGACTGGCACTCAATGTATAGTCCCGACTATCCCAATCTTGCAATCTTCCTGCCTCAGCCTCCCAAGTGCTGGAATTACAGGTGTGAACCAGTATGCTGGGCACAAATACATAATTTTCTTAACTTAGAAAATCAGAGTGGAATATCTTTCTGAAAGAGAGGCAGAAAGTATAGAGAGAACTGAAGGTGGAGGAAAATGTCATTATGATGTGGAGAGGGAATCAGTGACATTGGTTTCCTTTAATCCAATCTTGGAAAGAGCTTTCTTTTTCTTTTCCTTTTATTGCTGTATGTTAATTGTACATACTAAGGGTTTCATTGTGACATTTCCACACATGCATACAATGTACTTTGGTCATATTCATCCTTCCATTACTTCCTCTTACTCCTCTCCCGTTTCTCTTCCCTTCCTCCTCCCTAATAGTCTCCCCTGTGTTTTCAGGACAATGTTTCCAGAATTGGGCAATACTTCATTCCATAAGATAGAGAATGTAGGTTCCAATGAGTGGAGCAGAAGAGTCTGGTGTTAGAGGGAGTAAAAGGCTACAGAAAGCAGAAACAAAAGAAAAAGGGGATGGATCATTTCAAAGTTACTTATGTAATGTGGGGACCAGGAGAAAGTCAGGATGTGTTAATAGCAGGGTACTTAGCTTGCCTTTCTGTGGAAGGATTAAGGCCTAGGGAGTTTCACTATCAGGCTGATTGGAGTTGGTCTTTTGGGAAATTTGTCCCTTTCCCTTTTAATCCTTAGACTATTTTCAGTTTCACCTTCACAGGTTCTAAACCAGGACCTCAAGCACTCACCCTCTGGGCTACATACCCAGCCTCTCCATTTTGATTTTGATTTTGTTCTCTTTTTTCTTTTTCAGTGCTGGGAATAGAACCCAAGGTCTTCTGTGTGCTAGCCGGGCACCAACTTACCTCCAGCTCCACTTTTTTCTGAGATAGGCTCCCCCTCTGCAGCCTAGGGTTTCTGCAGCTTCAGATCTTCCTGTCCCAGCCTCCACAGTGCAGGGATTCGGGCACTTTCACTCACAGGGCTGACTCCCATTTTGATGTTCAACCTGTGGACCTAATATAAGAGCTTAGAACAAAATGTGTCCTCTAGTAATTTCTATATAAGATTAATAATGGGAGTGATATACTTCTGGTCCAAGAGTTACATAGGGTTCACTGTAATCACCACATGATCAGATACATGGGACAAGGACACTTGAGCTAGTGATGACACCACTGAGAATCTCTGCTTTCAGTCTGGAAATGTGTTTTCAATGCTGTGAATAATGGAGCTGAACATGTTATGAAAATATTTAATTGATTATTGAAGATAAATGAAAAATCTAAAATATAATAATAAATCAGAGATTTTAAAGTTTCAAAAACTTAGAAACTTAGAATAAGAAAGCGAATTTCAAGCCTGGCTTGACAACTCAGGTCTGTCATCCCAGCACTCAGGAGGCAGAGACAAGAGGATTGCAAGTTTGAGTTCAGCCTAGACTACGTAGACACTCTTTCCCAAAAATATAAAAGAAAGCAAGGAGATAATTGCTTTGTAGAATAAAAAACAATTTAATGAAATAATTGCTTGAGTTAAAATATCTCTTTAAGCAAACTGTGTTGTGTTAACTTTCTTGCATCTTACCCCAAATCTCATCTAGTTCTGTTTGCCATCTTTCATGGTCCTAATTAGTCTAATCCAACCAGCCATTTCCACTCGTTTCATAAGGCAGGAAGGAAGGTGTGGTCTTCAGTGAGTCTAGTTACATAAAGAGCTCTCTTGTCCAAAGAACTCTTCTCCAGAGAAGACCGGAGCAGCAGCTGGCGAGTTTTGCAGAACTGGGGTACTGCAAACCTCAATATTGACAGATGCTTCAACTTCTGACTGGTGAGTGAAAGCTTTGTCTACTTTGTCTTATAAAAAGATGCTTTAAATTTACTTTTCAGGTCACTTGGTTGTTGTCTAAGTAAACGAGGCTATTCCCTGGCTATTTCAATACTATAATATTTAAAATATATTTTAATATATTGATTTGTGTTGAATAATTCTTATTCTTTTGTGTGTTATGTAAAATTCTATAGGTCTTAAACAAAATGTCTCTGCAGTTTTTATCAATTATGGAAACCATGAAGTGCTTATAATGTTCAATGCATTATATGCATCTTTATTCACATTGATGTAAAAGTTTAATGTGTAGGTTTTCCCAGGAAACCCTTAATACAGAAGTCCATTTGCTGTCCTGTAAAGCTCTTGGTTGAGAGAAAAAAAATGAAAGAAAAATAAAACAAAACAAAACAAAACAAAAAAAAAAGGTGAACTATATTTGAAAAGTATTCAAATAGAGTTCCCAAGAAGAAGGGAGTTTGATCGTTAGGGGGAAACAGCAGGAATAAAGATGAAGTGATCGTGCTTCTAATAACTGTATCTCTGCACTCTAGTGTAAAGAGCAAAAAGGAGGTGGGAGGTGACGTCAACACTGACCAAATCAAACCATCTTGCATTAAACCTAGTCAAGTATGATTGCCTTAGGAGAGCACGTATGAGTGTTGGGAGGCGCAGTGACATTTGACGAGGAGAGTAAATGTCTCTGTGTCTGTTACAGTCATTAAGATGTAGAGGGAGGGGGAGAGAGAGAGAAATCTTAAAATGTGTTCCGGGACCATCACTTAATACAGGTAACTCTAATCATCCTACCTTCACTGTCTCAATCCTAATTTGTCAAAGAAACTTTAGGTAAATCAGAGTTCAGACTAGGTGAACTCATAATTCTTTCTCTTGATTTACTTCTGGATCTAGGAGGTTGATGAAGACTTTCACAAACACTTGTAATAAGTCTAGTGAATGAATATCATAAAGAATATTTGTTTGCTCTTGAGTTACAGAATTTCAGTCTCTACCATTGTTTTCAAATGTTGAACTGACCATTTAGATATACAAGGAACAGAAAGAGAATAAACCGTGAATTTATGGAAGGCAGTCCTACATACTGTGAGGAGTAATTTGTCTTTTCCTTTAAAGAGATAACAACCCAGGTAAATCCACTTTAAAGCAGCAGCCCATTACACTTGCTTAGCCCCTGGCTTCCCAGAATGTTAAGTGTTATAGTTAATTGAGAAAGACTGTGTGCCCTTTACCTCATCCATAGGTGATGAGAAAGACTGGAACCCTGACTCCTACCAATAGGTGAAGGGGGTTCAGTGTATGTGCTCAACAGACCTGTGTCAGTGGTGCACCCTTCTGCAGAAGGAAACCTTTTTGCTTGCTGACTGAGTCTTGAGTCTTATTTCTAACAATATCACATACTGTTAATTTCTGGCATGGCATTTAAACTTTATGTGATAACATTGTAGAGTGTGCAAATGCTGTGTGTCCCAGACCTTAGCCTGTGGCTTTGTCTTTAAAATGCCTAACACCAATCCATAATCTCATGATGGCCTTGGAAGAGGACATTGGTGAAATCAGTGAAGTACTGGAAATGCATTCAATTTAATCTAGAAATAAAAATTTCAGTTAATTCCATCATTTGTGTTAAAAGCCAATCTATTGGCTGACAAGAGTTGTCTTTTGAACATGTGTTGCACATATCTTCCAGTGTAGACAGTAAGTCTGACATGAGAGGGGACAGATTGCTCTTTCTCACCTCTCTTCTAATGTCAGTTTTGTAGTTTTGTCTTTTTGGGTTGCAAAGAATCTTATACTACTTTCATTTGAGACAATAATCATTTACAAAACCATTGAAGATTTAAGACAAATAACTTTTTCCCTTGATGGATTTGGAATTTCTTTGTTCTTTTTTTCTACTTTCTTACATGAATGTTACTTGTATTTGTTACTCTCTTCTTTAGTAACTGTGTAATTTTCATTTTTCTAAAGACACAGGTGAAATAGCATTTTCTCTGACTTTTGAAATTCAAGACTCAATAAATTCAAGCCTGCTTGCTCCTCAGCTACTGCACTCGGTTTATTTCAAGTTTTTTTTGAATTGCAAACCTTATTTGCTTACTTTTGATTGTATGTCCTTTTTTATAAAAGAATTTTCCAAAAATCTGTTCCATAGCATAGCACCTAATATCTGGGCTACTACTCATTCCCTCTTGTATCTGAAATATGACTTTACTTAGGATTTAATTGTCTTGACTACTTTATTATATTGGGACACATTTTATACTTTTCTTTTTTTGGTGGGACTAGGATTTGAACTTGGGGCTTCATGCTTGCAAAGCAGGCACTCTATCACTTAAGCCTCAAGTCCAGTCCATTTTTCTCTAGTTATTTTGGAGATGGGGGTTTCTCAAACACTTTGCCTAGACTGACTTGAACAGAGACACTCCTGATCTCAGGATTGGAGGCTAGGATACAGGCATGAGCCACCAGCACCCAACATGTTAAACTTTTCTTATAAACCTTCTATTCAGGCAAGAACTAGTTTTATTGAAATTGTATGAATTTATATGCCACTTGGCTTAGGTGGGAGTGACAGCAGATTACATGAAGAGAACATTGAAAGAGTTCTGGAAATCTGCGGAGTGATCGATTGTATCATGTTCCAGACATTACACTAAAAAAGATAAAATTGGTAAGAGAATAGTAGGCATAGGATCTGCTGTGTGCTCAAGTACTTGCAGGTATCAGATATCTTGTACAGACTTTTTTTTCTTTTGAAAGAGGCAAAACTTTCACTGAGATTTAAATATGAAGAATAGGTAGCCAAAACAAACTGTGGATATAATTCTCACGCAAACTTGTTATTTGCAAGCAGAGGCAGGAAGGTACATTCAAAAGCACTTATGCCCATAAGGAGGTCCTGAAGAATCATTAACTCAGTCTAGTGAAGCTTCATATTCCAGATCTAGAACAGACTAGAAGTGGAGGCCTGTCTGGGAGCTCATTGGCTTGTTCCCATCTACTTCTGGGTCCTCATCAGCACCTTTGGTGGTGGCCATCTGGGCTCTTCACAGACAGTGGCCACACTCAGGGTACTACAAATGGAAACTCCTTTTCCTCTTACTGTCTGTCCTGAGTACCTTTTTATTCTCTGCAGCTTCTGAGAGCGTGAGTGGTCTGGAGTTTATTTTATTCAGTTCTATTGAGGGGGCCTGTGGACATCCAGTAGAAGTTAGCCTGCAGTGGGGACGTGAAGGTGCACTTCCACCATGGAGAAGGCAAGCTTAGGCTTCGTTTCAAGAGCAGACAAGTTCCATTTGCATAATTCAGAGTAAGTGAATTACACAAGGGACATACTGCTGGTGAGTTGTGATTTTTCTCATTAATCCCATTGAAGGAGAATAACTGTCTTTCTCTTTTTCCTCAGAAATACAAAATCACACCAACTGCAGGCCTTTTAGAAATAAGTTATCTGCAGAGTAGTGAGAGTGAGGAAACTGGGACTTCATCAGTAAACCCAAGACCAGTCTGGGAATGGCATCGCTTCATAACCAGGGCTGCTGGTCCAGAAACGACATCCTGAGGTTAATGGAACGCATGGAGAAGAATCTCCCACCCGATGACAGCTGAGCATTCAAAACAACCCAGGCGTGTCTGGACTGGGGGAAAGTAATTTTTAACCATCTTTTTTTCAGAAGAAATGTGCAAACTCAAGTGGTTAGAAATTTCTCACAAGTTGAGGAAGTACTGCACATTGACCGAGTTAGTCATTGAAGCCAAAGAACTTGAACCTGACTGCAAGCCCGAATCCTAGGTTCATACAAAGAAATGTGCAGCCCCCAAATGACAAGGGTCTGCAAGAAGAGCTCAGAGAAGAACAGGGTCTGCAGCCTCCAGGGGCAGACTTGTCAGAGACCCTTTAGGTCCAGAGTGATGGCTCACAGGGATCAAAAGGGACTGTGCAGGAGGACGTGGAAGAGGACAAGGGGAGCAGCTCCACAGACTCCAGCAGTGGAGATGAAGATCAAGAGCGTGACCCTAAGGACAGTGACTCTAGCTCTTCTTCCTCGGGGAACTCCTTGGACTTAGACTCTGTCTGAGTTCTGTGGATTCCCAAGTGGTTGTTTAGAAAACCTCCAGGCAAAAGTCCAGAGCATTCCTGCCAAAGGGAGGGACTCTCTTCCCTGACCTCTTTACTCTGGCTTTGTCCTCCTCTTTCCCCTTCTTTTCTAAACACAAAGGAGCAGAGGGTGGGAAGAAGGGACTTCCATCGATGAAGGCTGTAGATCATGGGGCTGGAGGGGGTGCACATGGACTAGACTGAGGATTCCTGAAGTAAGCTTTGTTCTCATGTGCTGCCCTGCAGTGTGGTAGGGGAACCCCATGAGTCTGTGACCCTCCCGCTTCTCTATGGAATTGCCCACCAGCACCCTTGTACTGAGTCCTATTTAAAAATAGGGCTGGTGATCCAGTTACCCAGCATTTGTAAAGTCCTGGTTTCAATCCCCAGCATGACTAATAAAAAAAAAAAACCCTAGAAATAGCATAAAAATAAAAGAACTCTACTATTTCATTTGAATGAACTCCTTCATAGACTCAAAGTCTTGTTACTTTGGGTATTAGTATTTTGGGGGTATGGGTAGTACTGAATCGCCCCTTAATATTCAGTATCAATAGAAATGCAGAAAGACACAGACATAGATAAATACACCTGTCTGTGAAGCTATCTGCCTTGACTTCAGTTTATGCACCAATATCACAGTGATTTAATTATGTTAGTTTACTAATATTTTTTAAAGTATACTTGAGATTTTAGTGCCTTTGTATAATTTTGCCCCTGAGTATTCCTAGCAGTTTTCATTTTTCATGAATAGTAGCATCACAGAAATTGAATCTTTTCAAGTGAAAACCATTGAGTTCTGAGTACTTAAATTGTTCCTAAAATACTTTTCAATTTCTTAACTGATAGATTGACTGATAGATTGCACCCCACGTTTTAGTGGGGTGCAATGATATGTTTTGACATGTGTATTGTATGTACTCACAATGTAAATGGAAAAATGAGACCTGTTGAAACTATTACAGGAATGGGGGTTGGGGAGATAAAGAATGATGGAGGGGGGTGAATCCAAGTATGATGTATTGTAAGAACATTTGTAAATGTTACAATGTATCCCCAGTACAACAATAATATAATGAAAATATAAAAAGAATGTTTAAGTCAGTTAAATATATCTATCTCCTCAAATATTTTTTATTTAAGTTGAAAAATTTCAAAATTCTTTCTTCTACTCTTTTAAAATGTATAGTAACTCATGGTTCTAAATATGTTAGTGAATTATTTATGTTTCATTCAATTAAATAATTTTTCAGAAAAATGGCAATATTTACAACCATTGAACCTCTAATTTCTTTTTTTATTCTGAATCTGTTGGAAGGAGTATCCAACAGATATACAGCAACATTTCTTGTTGGCAAGAAATGTTCTTGTCTTGCTCCTACTTCTGAGATAATGCTGACAGGAGTTATATGTATTTGAAATAAATTGCATTTTTCAAGAAAGTGAAATGAAGCAGGAAGAAGACCAACAGAGGAAGCTGGGACTCAGAGTTCACTAGTCGCCAAAGAGTGCAGTGCAGTGTGTCACCCCCACAGCTCCCCAGGTGACAGAATAGCGTGGGTGGCCAAGGTTCCCCAACTACTGCTCCCCTCCCAGATGTGAAAAAGTACACCCTAAACAGTGTACTCAGACCTGAAGAAGCCACACAGTCCCAGGGGTTGTGAGCAACAGCCTGCAGTGATAGCTTGAAATAGACCCTGGGAAATAGGGCTTTTTTGTTTTGTTTTGTTTTTGGTGGGACTGAGGTTTGAGCTCAGGGCTTTGTGCTTACAAAGCAGGCACTCTACCCTTGAGACAAACCTCCAGCCCATTTTGCTCTGGTTACTTTGGAGATGAGGTCTCCCAAACTATCTGCCTTGGCTGGCTTCCAACCACAATCCTCCTGACTTCAGCTTCCCAAGTAGCTAGGATTACAGCCACTGGTGTTGGCTTCAAGATTTTTTGTAAGCATCTCTCAAGCTCTTTCAGACTAGTGACTAGAGTTTGTGATCATGATACTGGAGCAAAGTAAAGGAGGGTAAAGTATGTATTAGTCAGAGGGTTTAGGGGGTGAATAAAATGAAAAAGGAGAAAGGAAGCCCTCAATAATGCAGAGCACAGGGGATAGACAGAAGTACCTGGGTCAGGACTTGGGAAAAAAGGAAGGACAAAAAGCTGAATCCAAACATGGATCAGAACATGCAAGATAGAGAGCACAGGGCAAGGGGGAAGAGGTAAGGTTGCCAGAGCTTCCAGCAGGGAGGTAACCTTTTCTGGCTTTCTACATCTTCTTTAGGCAGTGGAAGGGGCTGTTGCAGCCTGTCTGGCCAGTTGATATTGATCACTATGAGGATCACTATGAGGATCATGACAATGATATTTATTTACCTTGGAATCTGAAAAGCTGCCGGGATACATCTAAGGATGAAATTCAAGTGCAATCTCAAACACAGGAGGTCACAAGAGGAACTCAGATTGGGCATCAAGTGAAAGGAAAATACACACACACACACGCACTTTCATACACACACTCTGGACTAGGCTGGCAACTCCATGGTCTCTCTGACTCAGAATTTGTTAGGTGCCTGTTAAAGCAGCATGATGCTCCCTGCCATCCCATCTCACTCAGAGAACAGATTTTTCTCTCTCATAATCAAAACTGCTCAGAGTTTATGAGCAAAGCCCATTAAGGTCCTCTCTACTGGATTCCATTGGATTGATAAAAAATGAAGAGATGACAGAAACAGACATGGATACAGACGTTAATAGATGATCAAGAAAGTAACTGGTTTGGTAATTTCCTTATCAAGACTAATGAAGGTTCTGTATAAATATAATGTAATAAAGGACTTTAAAAAATTAGTTTCTCTTAAATCTAAATGTCTCAAAAAGAGAACATAGTTTGTGTGTGCCAACAAAACAATGTCTGCTGTTTCTCTCTTTCCTCTCTCTCTCTGTGTCTCACTCTGTCTCTCTCTCTCTCTCTCTCTCTCACACACACACACACACACACACACACACACACACAGACCACACACAATTATTGAGTCCACACAGAAACACACATAAACCCATATGGTAATTGGAATTTGAAATAATCACAAACACCAGTCCTTGAGTTTCTTATTTTGGTGTTTGAGAGCAATCAGGTAACTTTTCCATTCTTTCTTGCTCTCTTTGTATTAATTTATTTCTTAAAACACTTTTCCAGATCTTGCTCTTCTTTATATAGTGGCAAACACAACAGAAAAGTTATGGTTTTATTAAAAGAGGAAGGGTTATAGATCAAGAGTCTAAATGTCAAAGTCACATAGCTGCTGTAGTTGGAGTTTGCAAACAGAGTAGGTTGAATTTAGGTAATCCCAATCAATGAGACAGAAAAGGCATCCACAGCAGGCTTTTATTCTTAGCTTCTTTGAGACTCTCATGGGTTTTAAGGTCTACAAAATATACACTAAAATACCCAATGTCAGAAAGCAATGAGAAAAGTGTCATTTTGACAGTTCCAATGATAATGTAGGCATAGTAGCACAATTAAGTACAATGCGTGGTACTGTTCCTATGCACACTATCCCCTTCATAATCATAGATTCTTTTGGGTTACAATGAACACAAGCCATTGTTGTATGACTGATAGTTGGCAACACTTTTTGATGGCAGGTTTTATTCTGTTACAGAAATTTTCCTTGGACTGAAAAAATCCACGATTACAGGTGTGAAGAGATTCTTTGAACTTCAGGTCACTTTTTCGAAAAAAAAAATTTGTCATGAGAAATGCTGTATTGTGCTTTAAAACCTAATTGATGGAAGTGGTGAATTCCAGCCAAGGTGGGAAGAAAAATAGTGTTACATCCATCATGAATGCCATCAGCTTTTTGGACCTCATCTTCCCTTCTTCCACGTATCCCCTGTTCTCCTTGACTTTGATAAGAGCTAGTTTCAGAACACAGATGAGGGGATGATGTCTGCAAAGTTGGCCAGATGACCATGACCCAGCGCTCACAGGTGCATGACTCGGTCCAGGTTCTGCCTGAGCTGCTTGTTGCCATGGTTTCATTTGCATCTCTCCTCAGGTAAAGGCAATGGCATGGTTCCCGGCTGACAGAGAAGGCCAGGCTGGTGGCAGAAAAAAATAGGCCACCATCTGTTGAGCCACAGGGTGCTGTTGCTCACCTCCTGGGTGAAGCACTTGCTCTCCACCTCCTGCAGGTCCAGGGCAGTGGTGGGCACTGCACAGGGTCAGGAAGCAGTTGGCACCCACCATCTTGTTACTTTGGCCACCTTATGCCCAGTTTCCAGGCCTTCTCCTTAGTGTTGCTGGTTCAAGTCAGGAAGTGCTTGAGAATATCAAACTGTGCCAGCCCAGTTCTTCCTGTGCCTGAAGAAGAAGTAGCTCTCCAGGCAGCCATGGGCTGGTCACCCCCATAGGGCTTTGGGGTAACAGCTGGGACTAGATGGCGTCTGACAGAGGCTGGAAAGGAGCAGACTGCGGTCAGGGGCTCAAGGCTGGGGGCTGTGAGTTGAGGGGAGGGGCACAGTGCTACTTTTGTCCTCCAGGCCCAGGTCAGGGTCACTGATCACCTGCAAGTAGGAGGCAGAGAAGAGGAAGAAGTAGGTGGTCACCCAGCTATTGAGCCCCTCCAGCCAGTTCTCCATGCCCTGCTCACTGCAGACCCAGCACCTCATGCCTTGCGTAAAAGAGATCTCACCTGGATTTTCCGACCTAAAACGGTACCAGTGCCCTGGTGCAGCACTAGGGTCAGCCAGGCAAAGCCCTACCCATGCCCTGGTGCCAACACTGGAGCCCTGCAGGCAGCGCAGGGTCAGTGATGGTGCCCTTCATGCTCCTCAGCTCCACAAGCAGCAGGGACTGAGGCCACGTCTGCTGCAGGCCCTAGTCCATTATGCTTGATTTTGCCTTGTTCATAGGCTTAGGATGCACATGAAGGCTTCTCGTGATCTAACATGAATGGTCTCTAGCCCAGTATCAAGAGAGTCCTCACGTCCACGTGACTCACAGGAGCCCAGTCTTTCACTGTCACATTCAGGTTAGCATCTAGCCTTCTGAGCTCCCACTAGAACCTCCCAGTGAGCTCTTCTAACCACATTCTAGGGCTTCTCTCCCCCATGCCTCCAACTATCCCAAAATCCTCCCACAAAGCAGTCCCTAAAGCTTACAAAAAAACATGTGGTCAGGTTGAGTCACAGCAATGACCTCACTTCTCTGATTCCAATTTTCTGTATTCACCATTACTGTGACAGAATGCCTGAAATAAGCAGCTTAAAAGGAGGAAGGACTGATGTTGTTCGCAGACTCAGACAGTTCAGTCCATCATGGCAGAGAACACATGTCTCACTAGAGACCTCAAACCATGGCCACCAGGAAGCAGAGAAAACTGGGATGTGGGAAGTCCTCAGCACAAGGTACGGGCCACAAGGACAGTTTGCCCTCTACCAATGACGCCCCACTTCCTACTGTTTACCACCTTCCAATAATGCCATCAAATGAATCCACCAAGGGATTAATCCCTTGATTACGTTAGAACACTCATGATCTAATTTAATTGCCCTGGAGGTGTCCTCACAGACACACCCCAGAGGTAAGCTTTACTTTCACTTGCTAGGCAGGTGGAGGACTTGGCCAGCCCTTTTTTGTGTTGGGTATTATGAGATAGCATCTCTTGAACTATTTGCCAGGGCTGGCTTGAAACTGCGATCCTCTGCCTCCCGATCAACTAGGATCACAGGCGTGAGCCACCAGTGTCCTGCTCTAATCTCCTAGGCGTTCCTTAATCCCATCAAGTTGGAATCAGCATAAAGCATGAGTAAGAAATTCAACAAAATGCCTACACTGAAATTGAATTTCTTCCACTGAACTTAAGAAAACATATTGTATCACCCTAAGTCTAAGGCATTTCATGTTGTTTGTAAACTACAGGATTGCACAGGTTAAGGAGGGATTATTCCTATTGACGCCCAGAATATGATGCACCAGGTGCCCTTGCACAAGCATTCAGTGGCCAATTGGGTGATTTTCCAAAGAAATATCAAGAAAGGAATGAGGCCCACTCACCAAACATAATCGTGGAGTATAGCAATTTAGATTGGAATGTGATTACTGGAAAACAGGTAGGGAGTTCTTATTTGGGGCATTCATTTATTTCACAAATAACAAATTCATAGTTTACATAATTATTTGAAAAGATGGTTTTCTGCTAGAAATTGGCTGTGCTGATTTGACTAAGTAAGTGAAAGTATTTTAATTAGGTCATGGACATCAGGTGTGACCTCCACGCTGGCAAATCTAACCCTGTGTATCACCACTTGAAAAGACTAGGTACCTTCTCTACTTTGAGGAAATAGGTGTGGCCTTAGGAGACTATAAGACACCATGCAGTAGGAGACCAAGATCAATCTCCACCAGAGCTTCTGTAGGCCTTTGCTTATGGCTAGACGTGGAAACATATGACCTTGACTACAACAACTAGGTGAGCATCTCAACTGGCTGACTTGAGCTGATTTTTATTTAACAATTGAAAATCCCATGAGCAGTACTCACAGGTCAGTGTATTATTTATAAAAAGCAATTCCGACTGTATAGTCTTAAATGTATATATCTCCCTATTTTCTGAGGCTGGGTTGGAATATGTCATCCTCCTGCCTCAGCCTCTGAAGTAACTTGGATTTCACCTAACTTCTCTTTCATCTATCTACTGCTTAGGGAGTTCTAAATTAAGAATTTAGGTTTGGAAATTCTTCCATTATATTAAATTAACTTTACCATATACATACTAGTCTCTTCTTTCAATTTATTATAAGAGTTAACATGATAATAGTATTTTTGCCCAAATATTTTTGTGTAAGGTGACATATTACTAAGTTCAGAACATAACTGCCACCAAGGAGCTTGAAATTTTTGGCTAGTGCAATAAACACAATAATCATACTGTTTTGACATAGTCATCTAACCATTTTTATCAGGTTAGTCATATTCTGCAATTTAAATATATCAGTTTAGCCATACATTTGTCTATGAGAAATGGTATTATGCCTGAGGTTGAGTCACATAAGGAATGTTCATTTTTAGAAAAATTGGTTAAAATGTTAATTTTCAGTATTTAGAGTTGGCTTTTCAGTTTACAAAGTTTCTTGAAATTTTTATTATTGGATTTTGGAAGCTAGAGAAAGTTATAGAAACTAATATAACATGAGAAAAATTTAAAGAAATGTGAACAGGGGCTGGCAGAATGGCTCAAGCTGTAAGACTGTCTGCCTAGCAAGCATGAGGCCCTGAGTTCAAAACTCCTGTACTGCCAAAAAAAAAAGTGTGGACAAATCATAAATGTGTGATTTTTAGACAATGAATTTGTAGGTGGGCTCGTGGAGTGGCTCAAGTGGTAGAGTGCCAGCCTTGCAAGTGTGAGGCCCTGAGTTCAAACCCCAGAACTAAATAAACAGATAATTAAGTTTAAGCAAAAATAGAAAATCATTTATTGGGTTGTTGAGGATTCAAGATATCATAGACAATGGAGTAGTGTAGCAGACAGTATCTAGATACTGAAAAGAAAATGTTAGTCAACATCTATGGTAACAGAAGCTTCCTATTTCTTTCTTTAAACAAATTTCATATATTACAGGATGGTGATAAAAGGTGAGCCACCTCTGTAATTGTCAAGTGAGGTTAATTAACATTTCCATCAATAAAAATTGATCATTACTTATTTTGTGAACCTTCAAACTGCTCTCTACTGGTGCATTAAAAATGATAAGAAATCACTGTGAACTTCAATCACACTACTGTCTTATAGAATGTTAGAAGTTATTCTTCCTGTGTAACTGTACTCCTCAGCTGTTATTCCACATCCTTCTCCCCCAACCTCCATCCTACACTTTTCTTAATCTCAAGTGATGCTATTCTACTTCTGTAAAATCAATGTTTTTGGTCTCACATATGAATGAGAACTCTTGGAATTCATGGTTCTGTGTCTGAGTTATGTCATAAAACCTAATTCCCTCCAGTTCCACCCATGTGCTACAAGTGATAGGATTAACAGAATTTTATTCTTTTATAGGCTGAGTAATATAGCACAATGAATATAAAACACTTTCTTTATTTGTCCATTGATGGATGCCCAAATTGATTCCTTATCTTGTCTGTTGTGAGTAATGTGCCAAAAACCACGAGCTTGCATGAATCTCTTTGATCTCCTGGTCCACATTCTTTGGATATATACCCTCCTGTAGGATGGTGAGCAAATGGTCTTTTCATCTGAGGTGTTTTTGAGGAAACCACAGGCTGTTTTCCATAATGACTGTGCTGCTTTATATTCCCAGCAAGAGTATAGAAGACTGTCCCTTCCTGTGCATCCTGGCCAGCATTTGCTATTGTGTCTTTTGGGTCCCTTTTTACTAGAGTGAGATGATACCTTACTGAGGATCTGCTTTTCACTTTCCCAATAAATATAGATGTTCAGCAGTTTTTCATAAACTCCTTGGTCATTGGTATGTCTTTTGAACAATTCTATTCAGATCATTTCCAGTTTTTACTGGAAATTTTCCAATTTACTTCCTCTGCTGTTGAGTACTTACATTTTTTTTCTTTACATATTCTGAATATTAACCCACCATTAGATGAATAGTTTGCAAATATTTTCTCCTATTCAGATTGGCTCTTCATAGCCTTTTTTTTTGGTGGTACTGTTGTTTGAATTCAGAGCTTCCTACTTAGTAGGCAGGGGTTTTAAGCCTTGAGCCACTCTGCCAGTCCTTTTTGTGTGCTGAGTATTTTCAAGATAGGGTCTCTGCAACCTCTTTCCCAGGCTGGCTTCGAACCATGATCCTCCTGATCTCTTCCAACTGAGTAGCAAGGATTACAGGCCTGAGCCACTAGCGCCCGGCTCTTCAGAGCTTTTATTATGCCACAAGTTCCTAGTTAGATATAATTTTGTCTATTTTTCTTTTGTCTTTTAAAATTGTTTTTACTGGGATTGAACCTAAGGACTCAGACTTGATAGGCACCTGCGTGACTTGAGGCACACACCCAGTGCTTTTGTTTTTATTTTGTTTTTGAGATAGTGTCTTAATTAACATTCTCTGTGTCAGCATGGAACCTTGGTTCTTCTGCTACCAAATCCCAAACACCTGGGATTACAGATATGATCTACTATGCCAGCCTACATGGTTTACTTCCCTTTGCTTTAAGTCTCATTCCAAAAATCATGCCTAGAACATACTTCTGAGGAATTTTCTGTAGATTTGCTTTTAGGAGTCACATGGTTCCAGGTCTTGCACTTAGGCCTTTGATACATTCTTGTATGGTACATAGTAGGGGTACAGTTTGATTCACTTACTCTTGATTGTCGGAACCCGATTTGGCTAATTTACTACTTCTGTGACTGTGTCAGAGTCGCGGTTCTTTCATTTCTCTGCCATCCTCAGAATACTTATTTTTCTTGAAGCTGGTGCACATTGGGAAACCCTAATGACAGTTACAAGCATTATAACAAAGTAGGTACAGAAGAAGTTGAATTTGTCATTTCTTTATGTTTACTGCAGAAGTAAGAAATCCTGTCATGGGCTCCTCACAGTGTTATTTTATTGTCTCCTTGGATAAAATTGGGTCAAATGGCAAATATAAAAAGCATTTTTAAAAGGACAATTAAGATTGTTTGCTGCTGCTGGTGTTGCTAAGACAGTCTCCTTATATGCCCTAGCCTGGCCAAGAACTAAGGCTCAATGCTTCAGACGCCCTAGTGCGGGGATACAGGCTCGCCACACCAGGCCCAGGTAAAATGTGATGTGCAGGTGGATTGTTACCCTCTTTCTGTTCCTAAAGATCAGACCAGACCTGATATTCCCATGTTCACTTAGCGGGAAGGACATAAATGACAAAATTGGACTGATTAGGGAGCTGGAAACTGGGTAGGAAAGGGATAGTTGACCAATTAAGGTGAGGATCTTAAGACTTTTCTTTCTCAGTGTCCCTGTCATATGCAATCCATGGCCTGCCTGCTACAGGAACTAGTATATTTGTACGAAGATGGTGTTTGCTGTTTAAAAATGCTTCTTTAAAGGCAGGCTAGAAAATCGTTTCTCTTGTTCTCTCCTCAGAAACATGGATTCCAGCATCTTCCCAAATAAATTCACATGCTTTTCTGCAAGAATTATTTTTGGACCCAGTCACTCTGTGCTGTGGGGACAGCTTTTGTAGGCCTTGCCTTTGTGTCTCCTGGGAAGAGGCCCAGCATCCTCCTCAATGCCCTGGGTGCAAGGAAACATCTCATCACACAGAGTGCAAAACCATCATTGTCTTGAGGACACGGGTGTTTCTTGCCAAATGTGCCAAAGCCTCCCATCACCCGTGCTCTGCAGAACAGATGTGTGGAGTCCATATGCAGTCAGAGAGGAGCTACTTCTGTGAGATTATCAAAGAGCAGATGTGCTCCATTTGCTCAAAGTCTGAGGACCACAGGGCCCACAACCATGGCTCCACTGACTGGACTGCGCAGAGAGTGGGTAAGCAATGGCTGGGAGCGAAGTTTGCTACTGATTTGGTGTGTTCCCTTACCTGAGACAGCACGGAAAAGGGAATGGAGAGAATTGTGACTCACTCGTGTAACATACATTGACTGAGCACTATTTGTCAGGCACTGGCATAGGTTATTAAAGAACGCCCCAGTTTTTCCATGTAGGGTTGGTGGTGATGGTGCTGCAATTGTGGTAAAGCAGTGGAAGACCAAGGAGAATAAATGTGTAAACTTCAGTGCAGTCATTGAGGCACTATAGTCAACGCGCACGATGCCTTTTCTAATGAACTCTGCATAGAAACCCTGCTTCATACCTAGATATGGAAGAACATCAGGACAACTTAATTCTTTTTTTAATATCACTCTTCTTAAAGAACATTTTCTTTCTCCTAGCATATAATAGTTGTAAAGGAGGACGCAAAGTGGTGTTTATAAATGTGCTTACAAGATATTGGTTAGATTTGCCTTCTCTATCATTCTCCCTCTTTCTCCCTTCTTAGAGCAATTCCCACAGGTTTCATTCTTCTATTTTCATATATAAATACTGACTACATGCACCATATTCACTCTCATTCACAGTTTCCTTGAGCCCACCCCCCTCCACTGGTACCCATCCCCAGAAAAGACTTGTTTTACCCCTGTTCTTCATTTTACTAAGCTTTTTATGTACTGTGGGCACATTGTGATATTTTTATCAAAGTTCTTACAATATAATATAGTTGAATTTATCTTCTTAATTGGAGTGGCTCAAGTGTAGAGCAACTGCCTAGCAAGCATCAGGCCTTGGGTTCAAACCCCAGTACCTCCAAAAAAAAAAATTCCAGGACAACTTAATTCTAAGACAAGTTTCACTTATAAAAGTTGTTCTGAATGCACAAAATTTGATGTTCAGTGTCCTCAGTTGTGGGTCATCCCTGCAAACTGTAGGATCATTTTTATGGTTATTAATTTTACAGCTAATCCTTCCCATGAAGATCCACTGATTCCTCCATCCTGAGTGCTCATGTACCTGGATTCCTCCCTGTGCATCAGCTAGGATATAAAATTTTCCATCTTAGCTTATCTTTTTCTCACATTTACCTTTCATTTACAGACAAAACTTGTGAAGCAAATGAGGTTGTTGTGGGATAAGTTGCAAGAATATCAGAGAAATCTTGATTGTGAAACCAGCATAATTGAATCATGGAGACATAATTCAATCAATTCAATGTAAGAGACAAAACTTCCTTTAATCTGAGCTTGTACACACAGTGGTAATACAGTATGAATTTGTTTAGAATAAAATCACATGCTGTCTGGGGTTCTATAAGAAGGATGAGCAATAGGAAACAGGATTTCACCTGTTTGAAAACCAACAAGCAAGACCCTCTGTTATTATTCATTACAGACCAAAAATACCACCTAAAGGTTTTATTTCCTGCATCACACTATAAAACACCCATGGGCATAAGAGACTGTACCAGCCCCACTGAAGGCAGTAGTGTGGAGGGAAAACCCAGGGTTTCACCGAAGTGGAGCAGTCCAAATTTTTAGGAGAGGATTCTCTGTTAAGCTAACAATTAGTGCTGAAAAAGAATTGGATTTTGAAATTCATGTTCCTATAAGCTGGGAATTTTGGCCAAATTTAGGGTAGAAATTCAGAAACAAGGAGACTTGAGATTTCTGCATAGTTGGTATGAATTAAGTCATGTATTGTGAGAGAGGCAGGGGTTAGATATACTACTGAAAAAAAGGGCCAGAAGAGTCACGGAATGTGGATTTGTGAGGTATTATTTCACTAATCTAAATTGGACACTAGTTGTGGAAGGAGGTGAAATACCTAGATGGTGTGGCAGGAGATTAAACTGATTGAAAAACTGAGATGGAAACTAAGAAAGGGAGGAGGAGTTCATTACAATGCCACAGATCTCCAACTAAATATATTGTATTTTTGAAAGACCGAAATTGACAGAGAAGTTCAGGGAATGTGTACACATGGTAAAATGTGCTGTGCTCTGGCCCAGTGAAGATATTGGGTGAATGAAGAACTTCTGTTTCATTCCACAACAGTTTCAGAAAATAAGCCATGCTTTAAAACGGATCAGAATTAAGAGAAGAAGAGGAATTAAAATAGAAGTGGTTGTTGTTGAACAATGTTCCTAAGGAAGGTATAAAAGTCAGGTAAGAAATGGACTGTGCAGACTGGACATGAAAGGCTAGCTCCCTAAATGGAAAGACTGGTTAGCATGCCGTGTGTGGGTGTGGATGTACAAATTTTCCAAGTCTTATCTTACCACATAAAGTAAGGTTTGATATTGTTTCCTGAAAATGAAGAGTCAGCCAGTATGTAAGATGGTTGAAGGTGGAGAGATTAAAGGAATTTAGTGATAAGCAATCCAATATAATAGAAAAAAGAATTATTAAATTCTAAGTTACTGATATGATTTAATGTGGATGTTTAAGGAGAAGAATTTGGAGATAGGATTTTGACTTCTGTAGCAATGCACTAAATAAGTGGAGGTGTAAGACTGAAAAAGAAGGGACAAAAAAGCCTGACTTTTATTGTTCAATGAATGTATCGTATTAGTAAACATGAGAAGACACAGCAGTAGATGAGAAGTCATGGACAGGAGCCTCCTGAGCACGTGTGTCAGCTATTCCCTTGCCGTGCCAGGATTACGTGACTCTTGTAGGAAGACCGTCTGCAGTGATCCTGGAGGTTGTGTCAACCACTGGATAAGGAGGAGCAGCATCATGTAGACAGACTGGAGAAGGAAAGACAAAGAGATTTTCCAGAAGCTCGAGTTGAGTGAATACAGGATGGTGCTGACAGGGAGGCTGCTGAGAAAAATATCTGATGAACTGAAGGAGCTGTGTCTAAGCCAGACATGGAGCTGCTCCAGGGAAGGCCTGAGGAAGGGGAGTCCAGGTGTGACTTGGACATAGTGACCTCACTCTCTGTGACTTCCATCCAGTTGGTTAAAAAAGCTTTCTTATGATGTTGTAAGAGTGAACAAGTCAGTTTCTCCTTACCCATGAGCAAACAAACAAGAAACTTTGTTGGAAAATTGAACCAACCACCCAAGAGAACATTTTCTCCTAAGAATTTGATTATTGAAAATTACAACAGAGAAGGTTTTTCAAAGATATTTGAAAATTTGTAAGTTTGAGAAATACATGAAATGTATTTCCTCTTCCTATTTCTATGTCCCTCAAACCAATTGCTATGAACTTTGGCTCACCCATCTTTATTAGTAGGTAATTTGTTTTCACCTGGGCATGGTGGCACATAACTGTAGAGCCAGCTACTTGAGAGGCTGAGAGAGGAAGATCACTTGAGTCAAGAGTTCTTTATCAGCCAGGGCAACATAGCGAAAGCCTATAAAACAATGGAAAACAATTAGGTTTCCACTATGAATAATGTGATTAATACTAAGACATCTGTTTTCTCTTTACAGAATTTTGAAAGCATATGTAAACTATAAGCTGACCCATATATTCCAGGATTGAGAATTCTAACAGTGATCAGTATGGTAGGTGGCATAATCTCTGTCTCTATCCCTCTCCTCCTTCCCTCCCACCTCTCCTCCCCCCCCTCTCCTTTTTTTGCCTCTGTATCCCTCTTTCTTTTTATATATTTTGCTTTGTTTGAGGTATAATCTCATATGTAGTTCAGGGTGAACTGAAACTCACCATAGTTCTACATCAGCCTTCTGAGTGCTGGTATCACAGATGTGCTCCACCACTCTTATCTGAGCACAATATATTTATTAAGTTAGTGTATATTTTATAGGATGTTTAACCTTCCTTCCCTCAAAATGTACAAAGAGATTTAATTTTCCAGCTAAGGTGGTGTTGGGCAGGGCTATTAATGACAAAGCACTGTGGAGATTAGAATCAAGTTGATTACCGTTTCAGTGTATAAAGACTTGTAGTTATGTCAGGACATCTGTGAAAAAAATTAAGTGTTTCAGACAATTATGAAGTGCAGGCAGGACATAAACAAAGGATGGTTAAGGTTTGGAGATTCCAGGTGCAGCACACACTGACTCCAACCTCAAATGCAAAGACTGTATGGGGACCTGGGTCCTAGAAAGTAAGACCCAGCCCTAGCTGAGTGCCTCTGGCCCTGGAAAGTGATCATAGACACTGAGTAACAGGGGACTAGAATCCTAAAGATCCAAGAGTCCTCTTGAATGTTCTTCTGGATGTCATCTTGCGCAGTCCTGTGACTGGGAAAAGGATAATATGATTGTTGGGACTAGATTCCAGGATGCATGTGTTAAGATGTGGTTGAGTGGGTTAAACTTGATTTCCATAAGTACAGGGGCATTTGCTGTGTTCCCCAGTGTGTGGATTTTGTTCACACTCCTGAATCTAATGTGAGGATTTTCGTGAAGCATCCTCTGAGGGACAGGAATGTGATCTGCTGATGAAAACTTTGAGTTCAGAAGGAGTAATGGAGTCTTCCTCTTTGCAGGAGTGAGTGTATGCTTCTGCACATGCCCCAGCCTGTGAAGTCTTAGCTCACGCCTGGCCCATCACAGGACTGACGGACATGCTCAACCAATTCCGAAGTAGACTGGAGTTCTTTGACTGACACCTTAAATTCTGATCCACTGATGTTCTCCTTCTATGCTCAATCCATTGTTTCTTTTTTAAAAAAATTTATTAGTATATATTTGTTGTACAGGGGACATTCATAGTGGCAATTCTGATTAGGCTTATATTGTTCACTATTGACATTGGCCCCATCATCTCTCCCCTCAACCCCCTCCCCACCCCAGTTAAAGCACTTGCAAGAGATTGCTTTGTTCTATTTCATACAGGTATATGAAGTCCATCAACCATATACCGTCACCTTAATCTCCTTCCTTCACCCTCCCCGCTCCCACTAGTACCCCTCCACTAGTACCCAACCCCACACTGTACCCATTTTACAGTCCTATCTTTTGTTAATATTACATTGCTGTTCAAAGGGGTATCTCAATGTATCCCTGCTGTGAGTGTGCTTTCCTTCGGTCCATTTAACCCCCTCTATTACTCTTTCTTACCCCTTTGCCTCCTACTCTCCACTTTTCAAAATCTTTCAGTACACATCCTTATATCCTCTATCTTCACAGATGTAATGTTTTACAATATTACTGATGCTCTATCATTCTCTTTCCTTTTCCTCTTTTCCCGAGTTCCATAGAGTCATTCCACTGTTATAACTTGTTCTACATCTAGTTTGTATATGATTATGCTTGGTTTTGTACCTATATTTATCTTTGGATTTGTCTTCCACACATGAGAGAAAATATGCATCCTTTGTCTCTCTGAGCATAGTTTACTTCATTTACATGATGTCCTACAGTTGCATCCATTTGCCTTCAAATGACACACATGTCATTATTCCTTATGGCTGAATGTGTATATATACACATGGCTCCATTGTGTATACATACCAAATTTTCTTAATCCATTCATCAGTTGTAGGGCACCTGGGTTGTTTCCAAGCTTGGCTATTGTGAATAGTGCTGTGATGAATATTTGTGTACCGGTGTCTCTATTGTATCCCAACTTACATTCTTTTGGGTAGATGCCCAAGAGTGGTATCCCTGGATCATATGGCAGTTCTATCTTTAGCTTTTTGAGGAATCTCCATAGTGCTTTTCCAATCCATTGTTTCTTTGCTGAGAACGTCTATAACCAAATTTAAATTTTTTGAAAGGTAATGTGAAAAAAATTCCTGAAACCTTTAGAAAAGCTACATATTGTGGAGGTGGGGAGAGAGAGAGAGAGAGAGAGAGAGAATATTGTAGATGAAAATACTTCATGATTTGCAGCATTCTGAGATACAGTGTTAATGTTACGTAGCGTGTAGTTCCCTCTCTACATTTAGAACATTCAGAATTTTCATTTGAGTGTGGTTATTGCTGGATTTTCAGATGCTTGGATACTAGTCATTAATTTTCCAAGCAGGATGGTAAACTGGTTTTGTTAAGGACTTTGAATTGCAATAATCTCACAGTTAACACATTCCACCACATGTTACAGGTTTGGCAAATCCCTGTTCTTCGTATATTCCAAGATAATGAATGGGTCTCTTCCATTTGCCTGGTTAAGGACTTGCTTTTAGGAATTTGGACTACTGCCTCCTTGACTGTTATTAAATTTCTAGAATCCTTTGCTGCCTTGACCCATGTTTTCAGTGTTAACCTAGGGTACCTAGAACTTCTAATGCTTGGTCCATCAGAACTTTGGAATACTATTTACCACAACTATTTTCTTCTTTTGCAGTGAATATGTCCTGCAGTAATGAAATAGAGACTTCTCACATCCACCTGTTTGAAGACCGGAGACATCTGCCCCCTGGCCCCAGTCATCTCCAAGTCATCCAGAATCCAACAAGATCTCTGAGACTCATCAAATGGGGAAGGCAGCCATTAGCTTTTGGCTGGTGTTACTGGGAGGTAGTCATGGGGGGCTGTGAGAACTGTGCTATTGGGGTTTTGTAATGATTCTTGACAGTGGGGAATGACTTGCTGCTTCACTCTGAGGGAGTTTTTCTACTCTTTTGTATGAAAGAGGATGAAGAATGGCATCTCTATACCTCTTCTCCACTGTTACCTCAGTATGTGGAAAGGCCTCTAGGCCAAGTAGGGGTATTTCTGGATTATGAGGTTGGCAGGGTGAGCTCTGTCAATGAGACCAGTAGTTCCCTCACCTGTAGCCTCTCCTCACTTGTCTTCTCCTCCCCTCTCAGACCTTTCCTTTCCTTTCAGCCCTCATCAGGGACAGAGCAGTCACCTGACCACATGTGTCAGCAATGCTGACCTCCAACCCCATGATGGAATTTAACTTCACCGTTTTGTTTCCAGAATATTGCTTGTGTGATTTATCAAAGTTTGTTCTTAAGTTTATACATCTGCTTCAATTTTATGAAATGAAAACATTCTGTCTGTTGTTCACACTTTATGCCGTGTCTTCTCTTTTTAATTGAATTCTAAAAGGATATTTGGATTGCTTACCCAGTTCCTTTTAACTCAGACACAAAGTGTGAGTAGCTACAGCTTTGACTAGAATGGCAACAATACAGTAAACAAGACTGAAATCATGAGAAAATTTCAGTGGTAATGCTGTGTAGGCATGGTGTTCTTGAAACATGCTTACAAGAGGAGAGAGAAAATAATGGAATTCAAAAGAAACACATTCCAGGTGAACGAGGCTGCAAATTCACTTAGATCTTAGAAGTTTTCCTAGGGACAGTGTATAATACATTCATAAAAAAGGAAATATCTACCTGCATCTTTATCTTATTGAAGTTACATATATAATTTTACACATAATTTTGAATATTGTAGTATTTAATTTAAGTTGATTACTAGAATTATGAGACACTACAAACACACTCTGAGATTCAACTATGTGGGGTTTTTTTGTTTTATCTAAAACAATAGTTAGGTTTCTGATTGGATGGCTGAGGGCAATGTACAAGAAAGGCTGATCTCACCCAGCAGAAGTAGGCTTGGTGTAATGACTCATGACTTGGATAATGGGTTATTTCAAAGACAGAAGCACTGTAAATGTGGTTCTGTGGTACTTGGTATTTCATCGCTTTGTACTCCTAGCCATCCTCCTCTTGATAATAATCTCATTGTCTATTTGTGGGAAAAGTTGCAGTGATGAAGGAGAGTGGCTAACATTGACTTGGAGAGCTGAGTGAAGCCAGTTGAACTGAGCTCAAGTTTAAATGGCAGTCACCTTTCTTCTATGCCAGCACAAGTTAGGTTCAGGACACCTGCAGATGTGTAACCTCCTAATATTCAAGTCTCCTGTACCCCAGTGGTATAATGTTTGCACACAACCTAGGAACTTGAAGTCATCTCTTGACTGCTCATATTACCTAACACACTGTTATGTCCACACAAACCCTAGTTTTACTGTGTTTTTTAGGGAACAATGATGACAATACCTAGTCCATACATGTCCTGTGCAGACACAAGGACCCAGGCCTATGTGCATAGTACATGTCAGCACAATATACTTTCTTCCTTTTCAGTTGAAACATAGTAATTGTACATATTTGTAGGGTACAGAGTGATATCTTGACATGTGCATATGATGAATATTGCTCATATTAGGATTACTAACATATCCATCACCTCAAACATTTATCATTTATTGGGAATTTAAAAATCCTTGATTCTAGATATTTTGAAATATAAGATAAATTATTGTTGTGTAGATCCACCCTAGTAAGTTAGAACTTACTCCTCATAGCTAAATGTATTTTTGTGCCCCAAAATACATTTCTCCCCACCCCACCTCCTTCGCAATCTGTGGTAACCACCATTCTACTTTGCACTTTTAGCAGATCAACTTTTTAGTATCCAGATAGGATTGGAAAAGTGGTATTCTGGTCTGTGTGGGTGACTCAAGTGATAGATAGCCTACCTAGGAAGTAGGAGGCCCTGAATTTAAACTGAAGTATAGCTAATAAATAAGTAAATAAATAAATAAAACCTAAAATGTGGTATTTGTTTTTCTGTGCCTGCTGCAATTCAATGACTGTGATATCTTCTAGGATCATTTGTGTTATTGTATATGATAGGATCTCGCCATTTTCAAGACTGTGTGATAGTCCATCCTGTACACATCCCACATTTCTTTATGTATTCACCTATCACAGGACACCTTGTTGAGTCCATACTTTGCTACTGTAAATACTGCAGTGATATTTGTGCAGATACCTCTCACATACTGTGAAGCAATCTTATTCACAGATTACACACTGTTTTGTCCAAGGGCAATAAATAGATAAATAAAATGAAGTTTTGAAAGCAAAATTTTAAATTCCTGCCTGCACGTTACCTGCAGCTCTGCTGATGCCTAGAAGCTCCCAGTCAGTTTTGTGTTACTGTCAGTTGTGTTGAAATTATGTGATCTGCTGAAAGTCTCTCTGTCCTTAATTTTGTGAATATCTGCCCCACCTCCAAAGCAAATGGTGCCCCCAAAGCAAGGTACAAATGATGGTAATCCTCACAAGGCAAAGAGGACACATAGTGTACTTAATGTAAGTGAAATCTGGGATTTGTGTAAAGGATCATGTCTTTAGTGAAGGTTGGGAGGCATTATGGGAAAAATGAACCAAGCATCTGCAGCACAGATGCAGCACTGACCCGTGTGCATCCTCATATGTGTGGCTTCTCCTTTAGATGATGGTCTTCTTGGAGCCCCCTACCCACGGATACTAGGGGTCTACTGTTCTGATTGCTTTTCTTTCAGAAATTACAAGACTGGCATTGCCACAAACTTTTGCACATTCCTATAATATTTGGCTTAATTAAAAACATCTGAAAGATTCACATCTTTGCTTCTCTACTCAATCATTTTTTTTATTATTTGTCATGTGTTCTGGGAAACTTCTCTACATCCATTGAACAATAAAACTTTAAAAAGCAAATCATGTCTAAAGAATATTATAAATTTTTTTGACTTCATGAGTGCCCCAGTTTCTTAGAAATGTACTTTTTATTTGGATATTTCTATAGACACATACAATGTGCTTTGATCATGTTCACCCATCTATTTTATGGCCTTAAATCCTTTCTTCCCCTCCCCTTCTTCATACAGTCTTAATGATTTTCCTTATTCTCTATGTATCCATCTACCTATCTATCATGATAGCTAGACAGTATTACTATCCATAATAGTAGATAGTATAGTATAAGAGTAGATAGATAGTATTACTATCATGTTCATCCCTGTACCCTCTCCTTTCCCCACCTTCCCAATGATTCCTCCCTTGTAGTTGCTTATGCATCACTATCACTTCAGGTCTAGATTCCAATTAGGAGAAAAAAACAGATATTTGGGTTTAAGAACTTGGCTTATCTCATTTAACATAATGACCTCCAGTTCCATTCATTTTCCTGCAAATAACAAAATTTCATTGTTCTTTATGACTGAACAAAATTCCATTGTGTATGTTATTACATTTTCTTTATCCATTCCTTCATGGTTGAGTACCTAACCTGATTCCATAGCTTGACTATGGTGAATAGTGCTTCAATAAACATGGTGTGCAAGTGTCTCTATTGTATGCTGACTTACATTCCTTCTGATATATGTCCAAGAGTGGTACAGAAGGTCATAATATAGGTCTATTTTTAGTTTGGTTTTATTTTTGATGAAACTCCATCCTGATTTCCACACTGGTTGACTAGTTTAAATTCCCACCAAAGGTATAAAACAATTCTTTTCCCCCACATTCTCACCAGCATTTGTATTTTCTTGATGACAGCCATTCTGACTGGGGTGAGATGTAATCTCAGTGTCATTTTGATCACAATTTCCTTTATGGCTAAGGATGTTGAATAGTTCTTCATGTGTTTATCAGACATTTGTACTGTTGAGAACTGTCTGTTCAATTCATTTGGCCATTTATTAATTGGGTTATTTGCTCTAAACCATAGATTGAGAATTTGCGCATTAAGGGTCCACTCCTTGATCACCTGCTGGTTGGGCAGTTTGTGTGGAGTAAGGAAATGGCCCAAATGTGTGGCTGCTTGGGCTCCTGAACCTAGGTTCTATATCTTGTTGGTTTCCTAAATGCTAAAACCAAGGGTTTTCACACTGGATGGCAACACAGTAGCTATTCTGCCTATCCAAGATGCTTTAGCAAAAGGATCTGCCTTTACTCCCATCTTCTTCTTCCTACCAGAAGCCACACAACTTCAGCAACAAGTCCACAGCCTGGACATCCTTCTTCCTTTGTGATTTTCAGTAAGATTTAATTTTTTTTCATCCATGTACATCCTAAAAGCATTCTTTATTGACTATTGAAGTTAATCTGAGATTCTCACAAAATGGTCAGCAACCAGCACCAGCAGCTATGTCTCATGCTTTGGTTGAAATCAAAACTTTCTGGCCCCACCTACACCTTTTGAATCAAGGGCCCTGTGGTCAAGGCACATCAACTTCTGTTCTCATAAGCTCTGCAGGTGATTGTCATGCACCTACCAGGTGAGTTCTCAGCCTTGATGCTCACCTGAGGATTCCTTCTCAGAAGGGAAGCCAGTGCAGCTGGTGAGCAAAAGCTTCCTCAGCCTGTCCTGTCTCCTCCCCTTCCTGGATGTGGACAGGCTGGGTGGAGACATAGAGGATCTGCTCTGGGTAAAGGGACAGTCAGGACCAGACAAGGGATGCTCCTCAGGGAAGCTGCAACTGGAAGGTGAGGAAAATGGATTGCATCAGTATTTATTATAACCTATGATACAGTGATGTTGTATTAATATTTATTAGTATTTTTTATATAAGTGCTCTGCAATTTTATGTTGCTTGGGAAGAAATGCTAAGAAAATTAAACAAGGAATGGAATGGCATTGACTAAAAAGGTTGGTTTTGTATATATTGTGAGAAGGAGAGAGGTAAGAAAAAGGGAACTCTGTTAAATTACACTTTTCTATTCATCTGTTTTTAATTTAAATTCATTTTAAGTAAAAAATAATGTAAACATTTACATATATATGTAGAGTATTATGTGATGTTTCTATGCATGTATAATTTGTGTAATTTTATATCAGTTTAAATATATCTATCACTTCTTTATGATGAACCATGCACAGTATATTCTTCTACCTTTTTAAGCACAGTGTGTATTATAGTTATGAATAGCCACAGTTCAATGTTATAGCATTCTGCAACTGCTTACTCATAATCACATAATCCAATACCCATTGATCAGTTTTTCTCCATTCCTCCAGCCCTCCTGATCTCACAAGCCTCTGGTATGCACCATTCTGGCTTAAACCATGTAAGATTAACTATCATGTGTGAGTGAAATCTTTCCTGACTTATATTAGTTAACACACTGATCTCCTGTTCCATCCATGTAGTTGCAAATGACAGTACATTCCTTCTCATTCTATTCTATGCATACCATATTTTCTTTATTCATCAGTAGATGAACATTAAGGTTATGAATAATGACACAATAAACATGGAAAGCAGAAGTCTCTTTGACATACAGATTTCATTTCTTTGAATATATACTCAGTGGTGGGATTGATAGGTCCTATGGTCATTCCACCTTTAAACTTTTCAGAACCTCCATCCTGTTATCCATAATTTCTGTACTAATTTACATTCCAATCAACAATATGCAAGGGTCCCCCTTTCTCCACATCCTTGCCATCACTTCATATCTTTAGTCTTTTATTGCGGCCATTTTACTGGAGTGAGGTGATCTCTCCTTATGCTTTTGATTTACATGTCCCTAATATTAGTGATGTTGGGCATTTTTTTTCATATACTATTGGACATTTGTGTGTTTTCTCTTGAAAAAATATCTGTTTAGGTCTATTGGCCATGATTTTAATCTTGTTATTTGGTTTTGCTATTGAAGTTATTACATTTATTATGAATTCTGGATATTGGCCCTATATTATACCCATAGTTTGCAAATATTTTCCCCTACTCTCTAGTTGTCTTTCAACTCTGTTGATGGGGTCCTTTGTGGTTAAGTTAAACTTTTGGTATATTATTGGAAAAATTCAGTATGAGCACAACTTGTAGGGATTAAATGATATAAAAATGCACCACATCACTAATCACAAAGATCTCAAAATATGGGTAAATGAGGAAAAAGAAGAAAGTCAGCTATTTCCACTTTGTAATCTCTGAGGAGACATAAGAAATAGAAGCCATGCTTTTCAAAGTTTGATGAGATTCAGGATTTTTGTTTGTTTGTTTTCTTTTTTGTCTGCATTTGTTGTCATGAGAACCTAACCTGTGGGAAGGGACAAGAAAGGCAGAAGTGGGTATTGACAAAAGCTTCCATAGAAAAAGTTATAGTGATGCTTACTTATAATCATGTTATATTATTATTTTTAGGTCTAGATTCACATATGTGTGAAAACATAATATTTGTCCTTCTGATCTTGCTTTAAGAGCTTTTGAAAGATTTTTCCTCTTTCAACTATTGCTGTCTCAAATTAGGTTCTCTCTAATTTCTTGCTTCATCTTTTTTGCCCTCTCATAAATCTCTGTCCTCTTCCTATCATTTCCATCTCTTTGCCTTCCTCATCTGTGCACCCCCCCATCCTTACTCTGTGATTGGTCATTTTAGTAAAATATTTAATGACAGAGGCTATTACTTGTGTGGGCACTGATCCAATCCCTGTATAGATAGATAGATGATAGATAGATAGATAGATAGATAGATAGATAGATAGATAGATATGATTAGTATGCATATCCAATTACTACAGAGTAGCATATATAAATGTAGGCACTTCTTTGAGAAAGATACTTTGTTTTGCAAAGTAGGAAGTTGAGGCACCATAAGTGATGGATCTAGTAAGCAAAAGGTCTGGGAACCCAACTCTGACAGTTTAGCTTCAAGCCCGTGCTGTTGACCACAATGCCGTGTCAATACTCTCTACCGAGTTTCTTACATTGGGTGTTGATGAACAGCAGAAACTTCATGCCAATTCCTTGAAATGTAAGTACCTGAGAGGATTTTGAACGGATGGGAGGATTGTCCTGTTGTCTCCTTTATCAGGATCCCCCATTCTCTATGACTTTGTATGGGTCTTGGGTTTATTGGTGCGTTCAGTTACAGGGAGGAATGCTCACTCTGTGTCAGCACTGTCTGAGGCTATCCTCCTCCATTTCCACCCACAGAAGCACTGTGAGCCTTTTGGGAAAATTTCTACAGCCACATCTCCTTGAGCACCATGTTCTATAAGTTCCTCTCTATATCTGATGTCCCTGTTGTCCAACTCTCATTCCCTTTCCATTACCTGAGCATGACTTTCCTCTTCTTTTTGTTCAAGCCCCAATACCCCTTGTCCTATTAGAAATGACCTCTTCCTCTCTTTTGAATTAGTCAAGATAGGACAGGGGAAATTCCTTCCAACTACTTAAAGAGGAGTAACAACATAAGGACATATATGAATGTTTTAGAGAGCCTTGCCCATTGCTTATGATCCTGGTCCATTGCTTATGACCCTATGGCAGGCTCAGGTGAGAACAGGCAAGCCATAGTTCTCATTCTGGGATATACAGATAATGAGTTCTTCCTAAATTGTCAAATGGAAGATCAAGGACAGGGACCTAGAATGTGGGTAGAGACAGAGAGAAATGAGGATAAGGAAGACTTCAGAGCAATTCTGGAGAAAGCTTGGCACCATTGGGCCTAAGTAGAAGTGTACATGAGCACAGCATCAGAGGTCCATGCCACGGACAGGGCTGATCCCTTCCACAACACAATGCCAATATAGATACTGGCTTGAGCCATCATCAAAATTCTCCACAATGCAGAAGAGTGGGAGGTCACAGGAAGGAGCCTAACTTTCCCTTCCGAGTATAAGAGGCCCAGGGGGCAGTGAGCATGGAATGACCTGTGTCCACTCATTGGGCTAAGGTTTTCCTCTTTCCAATACACATGTACTGTTAAGATCCAGTAGATGACTAGCTCATGGGTTTCTGAACCTCAAGCTATTAAGGAGAGTAATTGCTCAGTTTTTACTAAGAAACACATAAACAGAAGCATGGTGTATAACCATAATAATCAGGAGACCTGGGTGGATGGGGATGTAGCTCAGCAATAGAGCACTTGCCTTAGCATTCTCAAAGCTCTGCAATTGGTCCTCAGCACTGAGAAAAAGAAAGCAAGGGAAGTACAAGGAACACAGGTTTGCATAAATGAGGCTTTTCAGATAAACACAGAGACACAAAAGGGCTTAATGCTGAACACATACTGAAATTTTATCCCACTGTTCTAGAATCACCAAGTTTGCTTCTAGCCATCTCTAAGGAAATGCTTTTATTTCTTGCGTACAGTCTCGCCTCTTTGTGTCAACACTTGATACCATATCATATACAGAATGATTCTCCAAGTGACACCAAATACTTAACGGGATTTGAGAATATTTATCATGCCAGTTACCCAGTGAGTCAGACCAGGTCTGGAGAGGACAGCTGCCACCAGGTGTCATACTGCCAGTTCTCTCTCAGCAGCACAGTCCTGATGACATTGGGGAATGGTACATTTTCTTGGCATTCTTGAGAAACATATCCCATGTATGTCACTGACATTGTGCTATATCTACTCCAATATGCAAATTACCTCTCTGCTTTTAATGCTGTCTTTGTCATGTGACACAGCAATTAAGCCATTTCAATACTGCTTCACATCCAGCTTTAATTTTTGCAAGCCTATATGGGTCACCAGCCAGGAAGTGTGGCCCACTCACTTGCCAGGGTGTTATCCTGTATCCTGGGTAAGTACTCCCAGGACACTAAAACTCTTACCCTTACTTCTGTTCTAGTTTCCTTAATCAGGCACCTTCAAAATCAAGCACTTCCACAACCTCTGGAGATACAAGCTGGATAATTCCTTCAGTTAGTTTGGAGCACAGTGTCTTTAGTCTCATTCAGGCCCAATGTCCTTGCTGGATTTTTCTGAGACTTAAGGAGCCCAGAGGAAGAGGTCTGGGCAGATCACAAGGTGAATCCCTAACAACAATAAGGAGAAAAATCTCTATAGTGTCTCCATCCACAGCATTTCTCAATTTCGTAGGCAGGTGGGCCTTCTTAGTTATCCGTGCATCCAGGAAAATCTGGGAAGTTAGCCAGAAATGGTGGCACACACCTATACTCCCATCACTAGCGAGACAGAGGCAGGAGGATCATGAGTTGGAAGCCAGCCTGAGCTAAACAGAGAGATCCTGTCTCAAAACAACAATAACAATAATAACAATATAATACTGAAATACATCTAGGAAGCCAACATCTTTGGAGCATTTACCAAGATGTATGGATATTCAGGCTCCCAGGTTTCTCCATAAATGACCTACCTGTTTTGGCTGTTCATTCTTTATCACTGAAGCTTAAAATCTTAAACCTTGAGCTTGACTTACTAAGTCTTCTGTTGTCTGAATGCATGGAAAATCCTGCTTAATTATTGCTATTGAGGCATACTTAAATTTTATGTCAATTGGATTAGTTTGATGTATGTATACACTTCTGAAACTGTCATTTAACTCAGCATAGTATATCTATCCATCACTTCAGAAAGTTCCCTCATTCTCCTATGTGTTCTTTTTCTCTCATCTTTCTGGTCCTATCACAAACTTATTGGTTTAGAATGACAAAGATTTATAATTTCAGAGTTCTGGAGGCTTGTACTCAATGTCAAAGCATTGACATAGCCAGCCTTTCTGTAAGAGCTTCAAGGGAAAAATTATGTCACTTCTCCTAGCTTCTCCTAATCTGCCATCAACTGTCTGCATCCTTGGCTTGTGGACATGTCACTCCTAATCTTCTCATGGGTGTCTTCCCTCAGTGCATGTGTCTGTTTCTGTCCCAATGTCCCCTTTTAATAAGGACAACCAATTTAATGACCTTATTTCAACTTATTCCCCTTTGTAAAGACCCTGTGACCCAAATAAGGTCACATTTTCATCTTACAGTTTGTGGAAAGCAATTAAAATTGTAACAACCTCTCACCAAGTTTTTGCCATTGTTACCATCCTGTACTTGCTTAAACTAAGAAGTTGACCCTAGAACAAAACTGTCAATTAAACCATGAACTTTTTTTTTGGCTTTCATGAAAATTTCTGTTAATCTCTGCCTGTTTCAGGATTCAGTCCAGGGTAATATACTGAATTTGGTTGTCTTCCCAGTCTCTTCTGATCTGTAACAATTTCTCAGGCTTTCCTTGTTTTGTGCAACTGTGAGGATTTGTGATTTGGTACACTGCAGAATGTCTCCAAATAGGAGTTTGTCTGATTTTTGTTTTCATGATTATACTGGTTTGTAAGATAGTAGGGAAAGAATACCACAAAGATGAAGTAAACTTCTCATTGCATCCAAATAACATCCAGAAACAGATAAAGCAGCTGTTATTTCTTCCACAGGTCTCTAAAGCATAAACATCTATTACAAAATTCTTCTGAGTCTTAATTTTTTGTTTCATTGGTCAGAATTATAGAAGATACACTATGCTAACACATCAGAGAAAAATGGAGAAACCTTCATTGCATTGAACAAAATATGATCCACTAGCAGTGGCTAGGGGGTAGCCAGCACCTTCAATTTCTATATCTGTGAAGAAGAGAAGACATATAAAAAGGAAAAAAGCCACTGGATTTCTAGACAGTTTAAAAGTAGTGCTGGGAGCCAAGGCTGGCAAGGAATAGTAAGTATGGTCAAAGTGTAACACTCTCTTTGTGCCTCATCCTCCTATTTCAGTCATATACAGAATGTAGCCTGTCCTCCCGTGAGCACACATGTACCTGTGAGAGGAAACTTAAGCTCTCCTCACATGCTCAGTAGTAAGGAATGATCTTTTCCTTTTATTTTCTCAGAAAGATAGATTCTGAGATCAGGAACTGCTCAACCACTGAGCTCACCTGCCACATCTGCACAGACTGTTTCACAGACCCTGTCACCATTAAGTGTGGGCACAGATTTTGTAGTCCCTGTCTCAGCCTTATATGGGAAGATTCCCAAACACAAGCTCACTACATGGCAAAGTCACAGAAAATGAAATTCAAAAACACTGTTTTTGCTATGAAACTGCCAGTTACCAAGCTCTGAGATGCAGATCTGTTGGAGATACCAGGAATCAAGAGGCTTATCTGTGAGGTTGACAAGAGCCTGCTGAGTGTGTTCTGCTCTCAGTCCCCCACCCCGCCACTTACAGACACTGCCCAGTGGAGCAAGCTGTTGAGTACTGCAGGGTAAGCATCACCACTGTGAGCGCTCTAAATTTGGAGGACCTTGGCTACACACTGTGAAGCAGATTTGTAATTTCAATTCTTCTATGCAGTAAACACTTAGGATTATTGTACACCATGTTAGGTATGTTCTAACCACTAGACATAAGGGAATGAAGAAACCAGACAGTCATCCCTATTTGCCTGAAACTGAAACTCTGTTGGGCTGGGACAGCGAAATGATGCTGAAATTGATGATAAAGGCTCTAGAATTTCAGTGTAACAGCGAGGAAAAATCTCCTGTTGCTGTTACAGTCATTGGCTAATACAGCCATGATTATAATGAGCCTATTCTAATTATAGAGATGAGAAACACTGGTCAAGGTGTTTCAATATTTCCATAGAAAAATCAAGAGATAACATTTTAAAATTAAATACAGAATAAGATTCACTCCTGAAAGCTGACCAGGTTATATACAATTTCAATGTCAGATTCCTCAAATAATGGATCACTTTTTCCATATTTGGGAAGATCATCTTTTGTTTGGGAGGTACCTTGCGTTCTTCATTAATACTCACATGGAAAATTCTAACATCTCTGTTATTTTCACTCTTTTTTGCTCTCATATTTGTTGTTCTATATATTTATGAAGCATCTGAAATGTACTACGTTTCTTTATCTAGTGTTCACATTTATAGTTCATTTTTAGGAGAACCTCCTGATGCAAATGAAATCTATCTGGGAAAAGAAACAGAATCTAAATAGAGAGACCAAAATAGTCAAAACCTGGAAGGGAGGATAAGGGAGGGGGCATGGTGGGGGTGGTAAGGGAGGGGGCGGGAGGAACGGGGGAGAAATGACCCAAACATTGTATGCACATACGTTTACCTGAAAAGGTAAAACGTGTGCTCCATTTCTCCCAGAACCACCTTAGGACAGCTCCCTTGGCAAGATGCAGGGAAGGACTTGAATTCAGTCAGTGAATCAGTGACCCTGAGTGGGATGATCAGAAAAGGAGCAATCTATGTGTCTGTGCAGGGTAGCATATCTTTTACTGTGAATTTCATATTGAAGTCCATATGTAACTATGGGATTTTTTTCCAAATGTCTGGATAAAACATTAGCTACCAATCATACATCAGCATTGGCAAGATGTTTTGTCACAAAGTAGAGTGCAAGATTGCTAGAATAAAAGTAAAAATTTGGTTCTACAGTTGCTTGCAGATGTTGAATTTTAATAAAAGCTGTAAGCAGGTGAGAATCAGTTTGCTGCTACTGTGTTTGTAAAATTTGGAAATGCATGAGCTTTGATGGCAGAGAGATTTGAAGCAGAAGGAAGCAAAAACTGAGAGAAGCCATGAGATCATTTGGACCTGCAAGTGGCAGCTCATATTGATTACTATGTAGTACGTGAGGCAGGCAGTAATGAGAGTATAGCTAGAATTATAGTCATGGCCAGGTTTGGATAGAAATGCCTAGCTAAGGGGTTTGGATTGCATCATTCACTGATTTTGAACTACAGATTGAAAATCTGAAAGTGAAGAGCAAATTAAGCTCCATTTTTGTTTTCCAAGTATTCCAGCCCATCTGAAGAAGGAGACCTGTAAACAGCACTGTAATAAGATATCCCTATCTGTACATAGTGCTATGAGAATGCCAAAAGGGAACAGTAAAATCATCATGATCTTGTACAATGAGTTTCCTAATGAGCCAAACACATTATCAGTGCTGATGCTATGTATTCACTGTTGTAAACCAATGAAGAGATACCGAAGTGGCCAAAAGTCACTGACTCCAGAAGCATATGAACTAGTGAGGGAATTCAACCACAAATAAACATGTAAAGTGTATAACATAACATCCATGAGAAGCTTTGGGCAAAACTCAAGCAGGGACTGGGTACAAAGAGTTCAGGTCTGGGGAATGCAGTTGGCCAGGGAGAACCCACAGTGAGGTCACTTCTGGGCAGAGATAGGAATATACCAAGGGAAGGAACCATTGACTTTCTGTCAGCACATCTTTCAGGTGCAGGAAACTCAAGGTGTGAGTGAGAGGATGGAGTAGAAAGTGGTGCCATCTGTGGAAGGTGAAGTAGTGTACGACTGAAGCATGGCAGTTGGATTTAGAAGAAGGGGCTCTCTGTGAGTTGTAAGTGTTCTTCAGGAAAGAGTGAGAAACAGAAGAAAAGGAGATTGATGGCACATACAGGCACAGCAGATTTGATCGCATTTGATCAATAATTCTGGCTTGCCATGACAGGAATAAAATTGCCAGCAACAGAAGTGAGATAAGGCCATTGGAACAACTTTTGAATTTCTTCTTCTACTGTTCTTCTTCTTCTTCCTCTTCTGTTTTTTTTTATCAAAACAACTGGGGAGATTTACATATGTTTAAAGGATGTATAGAAAGAAGTGAAAACACAGCAAGAATAAGTAATTAAATGAAAGAGAAAGACAGTTGGAAATCAGAGACAGAACACAGACAGAGGGAGATGGAGAGAGAGAGGACAGGAAGAGAGATTGCAAACAGTAGACATAGACAAAAGGAGAGAGAGGCATGGAGATAGTGAATACTGAAGGTAGTAATCTAGAGAATGGGTAGGTAAGAGTGGGGTTGGGTAGCATAAGGTAGGCAGAATCAATCCTTGGAATAAACACTGTGTTCTGGGAATGATGCAATTTAGGGAGTTCATGTCTGATGACTTCTTTTGTCCTGAGAAAGTGAATTCTTGCTTTTTGCTGAGAGCATACAGTTGCTTTGTGAGTAGGAGTTTGAGTAGGAGAACGACTTATAATTCCAGTTTTGGAAGTTAAAATATTATATAATGCCAGGTGCCAGTGGCTCACACTTGTAATCCTAGCTACTCAGGAGACAGAGATCAAGAGGATTGTCGTTCAAAGCCAGTCCAGATAAATAGTTTGAGAGACCCCATCTAAAAAAAAATCACAATAAAGGGCTGGTGGAGTGGCTCAAGGTGTAGGCCCTGAGTTCAAGCCCAAGTACCACACACACACAAAAAAAGGATCTTAAATTCTTATGTTTTACATAAAAGTGTGGAAGTTTGAGGAAAGGAGGAGGAAAAGATGAAGGGAAAATGAATAGGAAGGAAGGAGGGAGGGAGGGAAGGGAAGAAGGAATTAAGAAAAGAAGGAGGGAAACTATGGTTTCCTAAAAGCAGAAAGTCATGAAGGTATATTGAATATAACAATGTAAGTCACAAGGCAAAGCAGAATCGATAGTAAGGAAGCAGAGTCACAGAGACACTTGATCTAATGAAGGTAAAACCACTGCGGGGCTTTGTGCTTATGCGGATGGTGATGATGGGGCTGAATATCCTAAGCTCTATCAATATCTACATGAGGAAAGGCAAAAACATTTAGAGTGTGGAACATGAAGGCAAGATGATTTTTCAGCAACTGAAGTTAAATGAAGCCAGAATGGCTCAGAAGAGGGATCTCCTCAGAGGAATGTATGAAAGGCTAAAGCAACTGTTTAATGAAGGTGACATGGAACTGCTCCAGGTGAGGACCGATTAGGGTGAAGGACACCAGCTGGCTTAGATGGTTCATACCTGTTGAAGTCTGTATCCTCCAACAGCCAACTTTTCTGTTTCCAAAGTCTGGTTTCTATCTCCCCTGAATTGTAGTGGCAGGTTTTGTGCTCCAGAGCAGACTATAGACCCAGTCTCAGTACTGCCTTGTACAGAAGAGGGGAAACTGTAGGAGAAGTTTGAGTAGTATCCTGGAAAAATGGCTTCTAAAACTGTCTTACTATATATACAGTTTCTTACCCACTGCAAAAGAGCAGCTTGTGAATAGATAATTCAGTTTGCATCTGACTTGTCAGTGTGTGGATTAGTGGGATTTAATAAATATATTCACATCACATTGGTTTGAAGCTCTGGATTTGGAGCCTATATGCCCTTATAATAACTTTGAAGAGACCACTGCCAATCTTCCTAAAGAGTCCACGCAGTACAGCTCCTCCTTCTTTATCCCCACTGGTTTACAAAAGAACATCTTCTGACATTCTTACATATGATATTCGTATACTGACTGCTTTACACTTTATGAAGAGTATGTTATCAATTGTGTATATGTGTGTGTGTATGTGTGTGTGTGTGTGTGAATTTATCTTTATGAGGATAAAGAAAATGAGAAAGGTCTTTACCCAAAAAAAGGAAAGTAAAGATGTTGACAGAGGTCTTTACCCAAAAAAGAAAAGTTGAAATGCTGAATTTTCTAGTCTTAGCTCATATCAACCAGAAAGAACCTACTATAGAGTTGAGGTTCCATATATGGCAAGTGACATGTTATAAAAATCTGGCAGCTCTTGAATTTCAGGAATTAAGAGAGAATTGCTTCAAGGATCATCTAGAGAAGCTAGCAGAGTGGAACTTTGCACAAGCATGACTAAGTTGCCATGTTCCATCAGGACTGAGGTGCTAAGAGCAGGGTCCCAGACGACAAGCAGTGAGAACTGCGGTATTTCTCAGTTCATTGAGTTTAATTCACACACTGTAAACCCAATTGTGAGGATGCTGACACCACCTCTGCAGTGGTTGCTAGGGACACTATTGGCCTGGTGGCAAATGGGCCTTTTTGTTCCCAGGAGCGTGCTGCTGCAGCCGTGTGTGCCCAGCCTATGAGCCCACAGCTCAGCTCTTGGGCCATCACTGGGATGCCAGAAAGGCTCAACTTCTGCAGAGGTAAGAGGCAGCATGAGGGTGCAGTAGCAGCAGCACTTCCTACCTGAGTAAATGTGGGTGAAGCCCTCTCTTCAGTTCATCTATTATTTTTTTTTCCAGAGAACAAGGAGGCAGGTAAATACGCAAACCTTTACAACTATATTCATTAATGTTAATTAACTGTCAGAAAAAGCTAACTGAAGCCTGACAAAACCCAAAAAACACCACAGATGGCTCGTTACATAATTACATTCAACAATGAGTAAAAGGAAAATAAACAAACAGGAAAAGATCTAGGAAGATGTTAGGATGAATTATTAGCTTTTCAATGACCCACATAAAACTTTATGTTCATTCAGTAAATTTCAGTCATTATTTTTAGATGCTAAGATTCTTAAGAACATCTTCCTGTTACTTCAATGTTTACCTAAGAATTGAATTTTCCAGAAAACATTTTATTTTATATTTGATAAATGGCGGGATTAATAAAAGCATAAATGTGCGTCTGTATAGCACATATACAGCCTCAATGCAGACTGAACTCGATTCAGTCTGCAGGGCTTGGGATATTGCTCAGTGGTAGAGTATGTGCTTAGAATGTGCATAGTCCTGGGTTTGATCCTCACACCAAAAACAAAACAATAACAAAAAGTGTGAAAAATAGCATGTAGAGCTTTATATAGGCAAATGGAAACGATTGTGGTACATAGCAGGTGTGGAGTGGAGGAGCAGAATTCTAATTCCATGGAGCCACAGTCAGACATTCTGAAGACAAACTCCTTCTAAACACAAGGCACACAGGGATTTTCGGTCCATCTCATCTTTGCAAGCTGTGAAGCTTTCTTACATCTTAGACAAAGCTGTCAAAACATAAAACAGCCATAATGACGATGTCATAATTTAAATATAATTAGTAATATGTTTGTTTTTATTGTGTTTATCTTATCTTGTGACAGTTGACTGGAAAAGTTTAAGTAAAATAAGGAACGTTTTGCTATTTACTTGGCATCTTAGGAACAAGCTCCCAAATTTTCAAAGGGTTTATGGCAATAAAGGCAGAGTTTGACATACTGCTTTGTTATATATATCCTCCAAATTTTCTTTCATCTATTTCTGTGAGTAGAGATTTTTTTGCTCTGCAGGTGGACAGGAAGTGTTGCTAGGCTGTCACTGTGTTCACAGTAATATACTGTGCGTACCTCTTGTGGTAAAGATGTGTGGACCCCCCTCCAGTACTGACTTGTGAACAGAAATTGTTAAATGTTGTATAATTTTGTGAACAATTGTTAGAAAGTTGGTAGCTGGACATTTAACAGTGAGGTAGGAATGTCCCCAACAAATAACACAAACCAATTTCTTTTTTCCTATTTTACTTTCAAGGATTTGACTGCTAAACATTTGACAAACAGTGTCTATACTTGGGCCTCTGAACTTTCAATCTGTTTTTTATTTTTATTTTTTCTCAGTACTGGGGATTGAACTCTGGGCCTCCTACCTGTTAGGCAAGTGCTCTCCCTCTTGAGCCATGCTCCAGTCCTTTGCTTTCAGTTTCTTCTTCTTTTTTTTTTTTAATCTAAATGCAAGTGAAACATTTTATTATTTTTTATATTATAAAACATTCTTTTCCTTTTCTTTTATTGTTGTGGTTTGTGGGGGTACACTGTGGCATTTATAAAGATTTGTACAGTGTACCAACTATATTATACTTGAATTCACCCCCTCACTGCTGCTCCCTTTTATCCCCTCTCCCCTGATTCATGAAATAGTTTCAGCAGTTATCATTTTTGCATTTACATGCGTGTGTACACATTTTTTGCACCATATTCACCCTCCTACCCCCTTTTCCCAACACCTCCCCACTCCCACTGGTGCCAACCCTCCCCCCAGGCAGGACCTGTTCTGCCCTCCTGTTCTCCAATTTTGCCAAAAAGAGAAAAATAAAAGCATGAAATTTTTGCTAGTTTGAGATAAAGATAGCTGTACAGGGAGTTTCCATGTATGTATTATATATTATAACCCCAACTGGTTTATCTCCTCTAATTATTACAATCTACCTTAGTCCCTTCCTTATGGTGGTTTCAGCTGGTTTAAGATTTCTATATTCATTCTTGTTATAGTCTGACAAGGTCACTGTGGCTTAGCAGCATTCTGACAAGTCAGAATCTGCAGGTGCACCATGCCTCTATCAAGGTGGGAAGGAATTAAATGGTTTCCCTTGACTGAAAAGTTTATACTTAGTCAAGGACACTGGCAATAAGAATGCAGAATGGCAAAAACAGAAAGGTTGTAACTAGGTCAGAGTGTTTTTGGTGTTTAAGTCTCTTCCTCTTTTGTATAAAGTTTGCTGAGAAAAATAAAATTTTGCCAGTTGGTCACTAGCCTTCTGATCATGTGTCTTGTCATTCCCTTCCTGAGTGAGTGAGTCCTTTCTTGTGTCTTGTCTGTTCATTCCTTCTCTGAGCCCTTTTGGGTCAAGGACCTCTGTGACCCTGGCATTAGTTTCCTTCTTTTACCCTACCCCTCCCATGCATGACCTCCCCTTAATGTGAACAGTGTTTCATAACATTGCTTTATTCGGGTTAGGTCTATATTCAACATATGAGAGAGAACATGTAGCTTTTGGTCTTCTGAGTCTAGCTAACATCACTTAAGGTGATGCTTTCCAGTTCCATCCATTTACCTGTGAATGACAAAATTTTATCCTTCTTTGTGACTGAGTAAAATTCCATTATATATAAATACCACATTTTCTTAATCCATTCATCAGTTGTAGGACTTCTTGGCTGTTTCTATAGCTGGGCTATTGTGAATAGTGCTGCAATAAATATGAGTGTGTAGGTGCCTTTGTTGTAACCTGAGTCACATTCCTTTGGGTATATCGCTAGCAGTGGAATTGCTGATCATATGGCAGTTCTATTTGTAGGTTTTTGAGGATCCTCCATACTGTTTTCCATAGCAGTTGCACTAATTTAGATTCCCACCAGCAGTGTATAAGGGTTCCTTTTTCCCCACATCCTCACTAACATTTGTTGTTTGTTTGTGTTCATGATGATAGCCATTCTAACAGGGGTGAGGAGGAATCTTAACATGGTTTTGATTTGCATTTCCTTTATGGCCAGTGATGGTGAGCATTTTTTCATGTGTTTTTTGGCCTTTGAATGTCTTCCTTTGAAATGTCTCTGTTCAGTTCATATGCCCATTTCTTCATTGGGTTGTTAATTTGGGGGGACTTTAGTGTTTTGAGCTCCCTGTGTATTTTTGTTATCACTCCCTTGTCTGGCAAAAATTTTCTCCCATTCATGTAGTCCCATTTGTTGATCCTTTCTCTTAGTTGCTGAGCCAGTTGAGTTCTGCCAAGGAAGTCATTGCCTATGCTTATTAATTCCAATGTATTCCATGCTCCTTCCTGCACTAGCTTTGAGGTTTCAGGTCTTATATTAAGGTCCTTAATCCACTTTGAGTTGAGTACATGGTGACAAACATGGATCTAGTTTAGTTTTCTGCAGGCAGATGTCCATACTTTTAGTTTCTTTTTCAGATAGGGTGTTGAGCTTTTGCCCGGGCTGACCTCCAATCATGATCCTTCTGTCTCTGCCTCCCAAGTAGCTGGGATTACAGGCACTTTCTTTTTCTTTTTAAATGGATAATCCAAGTCTAATTGCCTTGAATCATGCACAAGTGAATAACAAGGTGAAAAATTTGTACCCAAATTTCCTAAATGCTTTGCATTATACACCACAGCAGTTTTAAAAACAAACCTTTGCTTTCCAACTCACATTTACAGTTAGAAGAAAAAACACCTCAGTTCCCTCTTTTCTGAGGCTGTACTTCCTTGGCTTCAACAACCTGAGGTCAGCTTTGATCTGCAGGCTGCCTACTTGAGAACTGTGGGAGTGAAAGTCCCTTTTAGGAACTACTGTCACTTTTCTTCTCTTTACATCTGTTTCAGTTTTCCAACCTTTGTGCAGTCAGGTAAACTGCTTTCATTTGTTCTTTCTTTAATGAAGCATTGATTAAATCTCAGGCCCCTGCTGGGTCCAGCAGCAAAGCAGACATGGTTCCTACCTCATGGAGCACTAGTCTTTTCCAACTTGCAGTGTCCACATGTGATCCCTGGCTGGCATCCCTCTTCCTGCATTATCAAAACCAGCAATCACATCACTCCAACCTCTGCTCTGCCTTCACATGTCTGTCTGACTGCTGTCTGTCCTTTGTATTCCCTGTTCTCTGTTAACTGCAGTATGCATTTCCTGGACTCGCACCTACAGTCACCACATGCTTGTATTCAAAGACCTGCGAGCATTACAGCACAGTCTCAATCATCCCAACATGCACCATCATCCACGAGGCTCAGAATATCCATCCTACTGGGGAGCTCAGACCTTCAGCCATGGCTGAAGGACATCACTGGGGGTGGTCATGGCAAGTGCTCATAATTGGGTTTAGGACTTTGCAAAGACTCCTGGGCATGGAGAAGAGACATGCAACTTGATTCAGTGTCAACATGAACGAACATTTCAGGCTCTTCTCCACCTCACCACTGTGTCCTCAATATCTTCAGAGACCCCAGGGCTGGGTTGGGGTGTTCCTGGACTATGAGTATGGCAGTGTGAGCTGTATAATGTCACCAAACGTTCCCTCATTTTCAGTTTTCTCTCACACTTCCCTTTCCCTCTTCGACCTTTATTTTCTGTGGACCCAAATGATCAGGGACAGGTCACAAACCTGACCAAGGCTTGAGAATTTTAATAGATGAGGAGGCAGCTATCCTGGTGACTTTTGAATAGGTAAACTGTTGTGCCTCATTTTAACTTTGTTTCATTTTTGTTGTTTTAAAATTGTGGACAATGCTAATTATGTGCATTTGTGTCTACCTTTTTAAAAAATAAAAGTAATCTCTTTCATAATATTGTGTAGAATGCATGCTCTTTTAACTTGCCATCTGTATCAGCTAAAGATAAAAATATACATGGATGTGGAATGCAGCTAAATGGGTCAATGCAAAGTCCAGATAGTTTTCCCAGTGTCTGGGATGAACGTGAGTAAAATAGTTTATATGTACGTATGAAAATGTCACAATGAAATCCATTGTTTTGTCCAATTAATAGATCCTAAAAAAACTCTGCCTAGAATTTTCTTCTACTTCCATTTCAGGCTAACTGCTATTCCTCTGTTAGATGGTAGTCTCCTGAACTAGATAAAGTCTCATGAACTAGATAAAGTCTCATGAACTAGATAAAGTCTCATGGTAAATCTCCGAAGAGAATTAGGAACTCTGTTTTCTAGTTTATGAAACTGACAATGTCAGCCCTGATCACACCCATATGGCAAGTATGAAAACCACCCCATGAGTGTGAGTACCACCCAAGAAAGAGCTGAGAAAGTAAATAAATGACTGTGTGAGGAAGTTGTTCAGAAAGATGTAGGCACAACTAGTAGAACAGGGTGCTGATAAATACTATTGAATAAAGGAATGGTTCATGTGGCTGACCAGATTCATGGACTTAGAAATTCCTTACAACTGACAATAGATATACAGATTGTTGCTATAAATATCTGCCAATGATGAACTAAGCATTATTCTATCTATCTATCTATCTATCATCTATCTATCATCTATATATTTTACCAGAATGACAGGTGGTTCAGATAAGCTCAGTTATTTATTAGGAAGAAATACATGGTCAGGATACCTTGATTACACACTTAACAAGATGGGCAAGAAACCTGAATTCTTAAAAAAAAAAAAAGAAAGAAAGATTATAGGCTGGCAGTGCATAATCCTGCCTAGCAAGTGTGAGGCCCTGAGTTCAAATCCTAGTACTGCCAAAAAAATCAACCAGTATTCAAATTTCATTTCCAAAAAAGTTCCCAGGCTATGATCTAAGAAGTTTGCAAAACAATTACAAATTAAATTCCCTGTCTCTTCCAAGAGAAAGTTGACTAGGCAATAGGGAATTTAAATTCATTTCTGTGAAGGTGTTGTAGAAAAGATACTGCACGTAGATTTTTCCAGGTTTTGCTAAGGGATCACCCTCAAGTTGCCCTCATCATTTGTAGAGCACCAAGGATTGTTGTAAACTTAGAAGTTTTGTATTGACTTATGGACCTGATAGAATGACTAACTCTTCCACAATCTCTCACCCTCTCCTTACAACTAAATATCTGGACAGATCACCCCATGAGAGGACCGTGAGAAGCTAACAATAGAGGAAAGGGAAGGCTCTTAACCCTTGAACAACTACCTATAACGGAAGTGAGATTTGTGCCTTTCTTTTCCTTTACTCTCATGGCATTTATAAAACTGAAGGAAGGACCAATTCTGGGAACCACACAGTAGAGAGTAAAACAGAGCTCCAACAGAAATCCCCACATTTTAGCGAAGAGACCAGGAAAGAAGCCCTTGGAACAGAAAAACATTGAAGTATATATTTTCTTTTTCCTCTAGTAAACCTGCCCAGTCACTACCCCCAGTCGTGACTCTGCATGATGAGACAGTGAAATGGCAGAAGTGATGGCAGTGACCTAGTTACTCTGCCCCAAGAGAACACCGTCCTTTATGGCTAGAGAAACCAGGAAAAGAGGTCTCTATTGTACAAAGTGTGTGCATGAAAATCTGTCTCTTCTTTGAGGACAGTCACAGTCCCCCTGACTGCACAGCAGGCTGGCAAGTGGGAATTGATTCTTGGGTGGAATTGCAGGCTTTAACACTTGCTTTAAGATGATCACTCTGTGATCCGGGCTGCATTGCCCCAGCACTAGGACAGTTCTCCTCTGAGTGCTCTGCCAGCTACCCTTGCAGTGTGGGGATTCAGTCTGCATGAGTCCTGTGTGAGCTGCTCTGTCATTCCCTCTGCTCCTTCCTGTGGCTCCTTTCTTGACTCCAGGTGTTGCCTCGCCACATTCACTAACTGCCCTGCACTCAGCTGCAGACTCCAGCTGCGAGCTCTCTCTCAGAGCACCCTGACCTCCACCAGTTCTTACTGCCCAGATCTCCAACCCTGTCTCCTCACCTCAGGAAGGCCTTTGGGCTCTGCCTGGCTTCCTCCTCTCTCTATTAAATCTGAAAGTTTCCAGGCAGCACGCTGGGCTGTAATTGGCTTCCCTGGCTTGTTTCTTCTATGTCAGTGTGTACTCCTATGACCCTATGGCTGGTGTCTGAAGACTGTTGTCTGTACAGCGTTTCTGGTTTTTCACATGTTGAACACAGAAGAGCAAATCCATTACCATTACTCCAGCTTTGCTCAAAACAAGTCTGTAACGAGTTGTTAAATTAGAGTCAATTTCTTTAGTACAGATCGGCTATCTTCACTAAAGCCAACTTTTATCTTCAGTCAGATTTTGTAGTGTGTATCTTTGAATGAACTGATACCTTTCAGCTCAGATGTCGATTTACCGTCTTTGGATTTTGCTAAATGTTTGGTGATCTTTGGGTGGAGGGTCCCATTAGCGTTTCTGGTCTTTGCTGCAGTGTGAGGAGGGGGACCACTAAAGCATGGCTTTGGGGAAAGTGACCTCATCACATTCACATTGCAGGAAGAGTCACATGAAAAGAGAAGCCCTTTGGAGTCATCACTAAAGAAATGATCCTGAAAGTGGGACTTCCAGGATCATGATCATAATGTCCATTGTGGTACTGCCTTGCTGGCTGACTGAGATCATTCCTCCCTGGAGTTAAGGACCACTGTCCCCTCCCCTTGTCTGTCTATTCCAGTATTTTAGAGGACTCCCACTAGACTGCCAGACACTATCCAGCACCTATGGACCAGAGAATTCCTGATTCCTGTGAGCGATGCCCATCCTAAGTGAGTCCCACAAGTTGCTGGACACAAAAAGGATCCTGAAGCCAATGGCTTTTCACTCCACTGCCAAAGCCCTAGACACCATGCCTTTGAGACAAATAAAACCTACAGTATTCACTCTGTCAGAGTGGCAGCCACCTTACAACCTTGCTATCACCACAGTTGTTCCTTTCTTCTATGTAACCAGCATGGGAACCCTCAGCCTTGACACAGAACTCAGCACAGTGCTGGTTTAAGGTTGCTAGCTAGGCTTCAGAAGGTGGAATCCATGGTTCTGTGTGTGTCCTGGAGAAGATGCTGTAGTCAAAGCCCCCAAGTCCAGAGGAGAAGGAAATTTTTATTTGGTCAGTGGGAAGGTGGAAGTTCCTTCCTCCACAGTCCACACTACAGCCTGTCACACTTCCAGCAAAGGAGAATGAAGCTGTGAGGCACAGGTGCCATGCCCTCTTTGCCTGCTATGCCATATGCCCCAGAAAGAACTAGGGCTGCACTCCCCACCCCCAGCTCACAGCAGGTGTCACATTGGCTCTGGAGGCGTCCAGCTGTTGTTAGGCCCTAGTATTCTAGTGCTCTCCACCTTTCATCCACACTTCTGCCTACTGGTGAAGCTGGAAAAAGCATGAACCCAGCACACAGGAACCCTGATCCCACCCCATCCCTGTTCTGTTCAGAATAACAGCAGGTTCCCATCTGCAGAACCGGGAGTAGGGAGTGTCTTATTTAGTTAATTTGGTTTATTTTGGTTATATTAAGTTATAGTGTGACCAAGTTTATTACACATATAATATAAAACTACTCATGGGATATGGAAGCACTACATCAAAAAACAAGGAAGCAAATACCTGTGTTCTGTACACGTTTAGAAACAAAATGCTGGTTTGGGGCATGGCTCAAGTGATAGACAACCTACCCAGCAAGCAACAGGCCCTGAATTCAAGTCCCAGTACTTCCATAAAATCAGAAACAAATCCCTCAACTCCCAGGCTCCCTTCTCATTCTCCTCTACTCAGAATACCTGTCCAGTGGTTTGTGTTATGTGTCATTGCCTATGTATCATTTACCTTCTGTATTTCTAGCCCTCCAAGATACATGGCACAGTTTGGAATTTGTGGCAGTATTTCATTCTTCCAAGAACAAGATTTCCTTGCTTGTTTGTTTTAATCTCAAGCATGTGTCTCCAAGATTTATCCAACTTTGTCACTTTCTGCCACACCATCTATTTATCCATTCCACCATTGATGAAGTTGGGGTTGGTTGCAGACTTTTGCTGTTATTACTTTTCTGATTGGCATTTGTTAATGGCCTCAATTTCTACCTGACACTGATACTGGACTGCTGATTCCAGGTTTGTGTCCTGGCATAGTCAATGATTGAAGCTGCCTGACCAGGAGTTAAAAGCTAAGGCAAGCACATACTTTATTGAAAGGACAGCAAAGCATCCTGATGGATGGGACTTAGTGAAAGAGCTAAGGCAAAGAAAAGCTGAAGTCTAGGAGATGATATAGGGCATTAACTGGCTTAGGTCCAACTATTCTATATTTGTGATTGGTAGGTGTTTCATCTACTTACTAAATCCAACCACCTGACTGTCTCTCTTCTTATCAAACTGGATATTCCAGGAGGGTCTGTTCAGCTCGTCCTGGCCTTGGGGCCCACTCCCCACATTGTACAGCTGCATCTTGTTATTTTGGTGAGAAGCTTGTTATTTCTCTGAGAAGCCCGTTGTTTCCCATGCCTCTTTAGGTGTCTGCTTTTAAAGTGCCTCTCTCATCCAAAATGGAGCCACCTCCTTCATTGATCCCCTTACAACACAAGAGTGGTTCTAGTCTAGATTCATTCAGGAGCATAATTGTGTATGGCTTGGAGCTTTTACTAGAGATTAGTTTCCAAGAGAGTTGTGATAACTGTCTCTTCCATCTCATGGGTTATTCTGGGTTCCTCCTGGTCATCACCAAAGCTTAATATAGAACATTTTAAGAAGTTCACCTGAAAGTAATGAGTTTTCTTTCTAATTTTCTTTTTGTGATTACCAATAAGTTTGAGTATTTTTACACATTCATTTCAGCATTTTTCCCTGTTTCTTTATTAAGAAGGCACTTTCTGCTGGAGGTGTGGTTCAAGTGACAGAGCTCCTGCCTAGCAAAGACAAGGCCCCGAGTTCAAACACTGTGCCAGCAAAAAAAAAAAAAACACACAAAAATCTTTCTAACATAGGGCTAAACAATTTTCCCTAACAATCATTAAGAAATGATCTGCATTTATTGGAAAGTCTGTGCTGTTGCACATTTGCAATGACTGCTTGCTCAGGAATAAGACAGTATCCATATGTCAGGTGAGTTTGAGCCTTGCTCTTTGGTCTTGGAAATATTTTTCTTTCTTGTTGTACCAATGACCATGCTTTCTTACAGTGTCTTGATACCATAACATCTGCTATTGACATCACAGAATAAGGAACAGTTCTCTAATTTTATTGACATCCATATTAAACACAAAATTTATAGAATGCAGCAACACCTTAGAATGTTCTCATACTTACAGTAGTATTTTCTGGTCTTTAAATAATTGAAAAGTAACAGAACCACCTATCTAATTGTGATACATATTTTTTAGAAATCCTCAAGAAGGTAAATTGAACTAATTGGCATTCATACATCTGAATTGCATTTTGGTTACTATTAATTGTATTTTCTAAACTGAAGAAATTTTGCCTCTCTTGTACTGAGCAAACAACTCAGTAAGTAAGACTGTTTATGTTCCATTAAAAATAACATTTTATCCAGGATGGTTAATTTTCAGAATCTCCAACACCCTAAGGTCATAATCTCTCCCATCATACTAGTTTCACTGAGAAGTACATAATCAACCCTTGGAATCAAATTGAGTCTGACGACAATTTGGCTCTCACATATAAGCAATGTACTGGGCGGGACCTCATATCTCAGTTAGTGTTTTACCCACATTAGCATTCATCAAAATCACCTCAAAGATTTCTTAAAGCTGATTGCAGGCCCCTGAGCATAATTTTGGTTCAGCTAGCCTTGGGTGAGACTCAGGTCTTTGCATTTTTAACAAGACCAGGTAACACTGATGCTGCCAGAACTGGAGCCAAATTTTGTGACTCACCACCTCCAATCATTTATTTATTCTACATTGTCCTTAGCATTTCCCATCCAATTGTTTCACCTGTGTTTTGGAAGACTTAAAATTTTATTTTATTACTATTTTCTATTATTACCTAGACATGTTAGGAAACACATTTTTTAGATATAACTTTCTTACATAAATATAATGCAGTGAAGATACTTATGTGACACTATGGTAGAGATTATGGACAAGACATTGTAAACTACTATTGTTAGAAATGAGGTAGTTACCCATTCATTTATTAATTTAACATCATTTTACCTGCTTGGCATAAGGCCTGAATATAAGAGACACATCCTTTATCTTCTGTAATTTATTATATTATTAAAAAATCTACTTACTTTCAACTCATGTAACGTAAGTCTATCCTGTTCCTGAGAGTCAGTGGATGTTTTTTGTAAAATTGACATTTCCCCTGAAGGATGAATTGATGTGTAGGGCTTACTGGATTGAGAAGAAGAGCTCACCATGACATACGCATTGTAGAAAATCAGTTCTCTCCATGATGTGCAAACTGCATTCCTGCAGGAGACCATTGAGATAGAAACACAGATCTATGTATATTCAGAACTCCAGAAAGCTTGCAAGGCAGACATATTGCTGGTAATGGGCCAGAAGAGATGCTTTTGATTTAAACAAAGTAACCCAAAACTTTGCATTTGATATTATTCCTATTTAATAGTAAAATGAACTTATAATAAGAAAAAAGTTAGAACAGTACTATGATTTTCTTCAACTGAGAAGAACTCTAATACAGAGATCTAAAGTAGAGTCTGGTTCCTGACCTGCTCTATTCATTTTTGCCCAGTGTAAAAAAAATTTTAAAAAGATAGATATCCAAAGATCTAATAGGTACCTCTATATAAGGGAAATCTTGTCAAGATTCAAAATATGCACACTTCTAATCTCAAAATCAAAAAACACCCTGGTTTGCCCCAAAGGCTTCTCTATGTATTGGGGAGGTTCAAGAGACAGTAAAGGTTTTCCCCTTCACACATTCAGGAAGAAATGTTTTCTCAGATGCAAGCATTGTGCCAGTATTTTTTATCCAGAAATCTTTGCAGATTCCTATAGCCCCAACCCAAGAGTCATCCACATCCAACTCTTGGAAATACTTTCCAGAAGTGAAGTACTAGGCTCCCCATGCAGTAAAATATTTGAGCCTGTCATAATTGTAAGACATCTTGATGGTCATGTCTGAGTACCAACTTTTTCACATCACCAAATGCCAGATACTGTGATTAATTATTTCATTACTGAAGGAAATTCCCAAAGTGGAAAGAAGATAATATGTGACTTTAAAAATATTTTTAAAATAAAATTACTGGAAAAAGTTTCATCATGGGTATTAATTTATACTTCAATTAAGAGTAAGAAATTCTGGTGTGCTATTGAATAGTAAGATGACTATAAATAATGAAAATGTACTTTATATTTTTTAAAAACTACAAGAAAACAGCTTGTATATTTTCACTGTAAATAAATGATAAGCATTGGAGGAGGTAGATATGTATAACCTGATTTAAACACTACATAATACATACGTGTATTGAAATATCACATGGTACTACCTAAATATGTATAATTTTTGTTTTATGTATCAGTTAAAAATAAATTTAAATTAAAAAAGCAAAATAAATTATGAGATGAGACAGTCTACATAGAATTTCTGTAACAACAGTAGGCCAAGATCACAAAGATAGTTCTGAAAAAATATCAGATTCAGGTCCTACTTATGAATCTAAGGGAGAAACAAGTACCTATCCACAATGGTAAAGGTTTGTAAAAATTCAGAAATTATAAAGAACAAGGGGGACAAGTCTACTGATTCCTGCCTACTTTTCCCAGGAACATCAACAACCTATGTATTCCGTAAAATGGTGAAATTCACCACCTCTGCTCCTCCTTGGGGACAGGAAAATGGAATCACTCTTAGATCTAAATAAATGATAGTCACTTGCTAATGTTATATGCCAGTTAATTTACACTTAAGAGCCTAATCAAAACAACACTTAGATTTCATCTCACCCCAGTTAGAATGGCCATAATCAAGGGTAATAACAACAACAAATGCTGGCAAGATTGCAGTGAAACAGGAACCCTTATACACTGCTGGTGAGAATGTAAGTTAGTACAACCACTATGGAAAGCAGTATGGAGATTCCTCAAAAAGCTAAAGATAGAACTGACACATGACCCAGTGAGACTGCTCCTGGGCATCTACCCAAAAGAATGTAAGACAGTATACAATAGGGACACATGTACACCAGTATTCATTGCAGCACTATTCACAATAGCCAAGCTTTGGAAACAACTCAGGCGCCCTACAACTGATGAATGGATCAAGAAAATGTGGTACATATACACAATGGAGTACTACTCAGACACAAGGAATAAAGACAACATGTGGTTTGAAGGGAAGTGGATACAACTAGAGGACATAATGTTAAATGAAGTAGGCCAGGCTCAGAAAGACAAAGGCCACATGTTTTCTCTCATATGTGGAAGATAGATACAAAAGATAAACATATGCACAAAAAAAGCATGATCACATACAAACTCATATGTAAAAAAATGTTTATAATAGTGGAACTACTCTATGGAACTTGGGGAAAGAGGGAATAGAAAAGAGAATGACAGAGCATCAGTAATCATGAAAATAAGATGTGAAGGTAGAGAATATAAGGATGTGTATTGAAAGCTGGTAAAGGGGTAAGGAAGAGTAGTGGAAGGGGTTCAGTGACCAAAGTAAAGCACACCCACAGTGGGCATACATTGAGACACCCCTTTGAACATCAACTTAAATATTATTAATGAAAACAGGACTGTAAAATAGGTACAGTGGGGGAGACTAGTGGGACAGGGAAGGGGAATGAGGAGATTAAGGTGATGGTATATGTTAGATGGATTTCATATACCTGTATGAAACAGAACTAGAAAACCTCTTCCAATTGCTTTAAGTGGGATGGGGAGGGGGTTGAGTGTGAGAGATAATGGAAGCAATGTAAATAATGTACAGTATAAGTCTCATTGGAATTGTCATGATGAACCTCCCCCCATATAATGAATATATCCTAATAAAATTTATATTAAAAAAAGAACCTAGTATGCCTTTGTAAGTTGTTTCCTACCAAGAATTTTATGCCTTTCACTCAGGGTGAGATACACTGCAAGGTCCTCATGGTGCCTCACCAACCACTGACTTCATTACTTTTGTGGTCATAAAATACTACTTTGTGCATCTGGGTTTTGTTTTTTGGTTTTTTTTCAGTACTGGAGCTTGAACTCAGGGCCTTCACCTTGAGCCACTCCACCAGCCCTATTTTTGTGAAGAGTTTTTTGAGATAGGGTCTCTCAAACTATTTGCCTGGGCTGGCTTCGAACCATGATCCTCCTGATCTCTGCTTCCTGAGTAGCTAGGATTATAGGCATGAGCCACCAGTGCCCAGCCCATCTGGTTATTTTATATTTACATTTTTCTGATTATATCAACTATGATACACATTCAAATTCCATTAGTGTGTGTGTGTTTATCTGTATACATTTATTTATTTGTGATACTGCAGATTGAACCCAGGGCCTTCAGTTTGCAGGACAAGCACTCTTCCATGGAAGCTATGCCTCCAGCCCGTTACTAACAATTTTAAAATGAAAATTCTTAAGGAAATATCCATCACTGTCTTTAGTCACTTAACCTGAAATGGAAGGTACTGAATAAAATCACCGTTCTATAGTATTCATGAACTGGCACGTTGTCTGTCAGAGTGATTTGAGATTTCCAGGAGCTATTTTATTGTTTCTTTTCTTTCATGTTATATACAAAATTTATTATAAACAAGTCTCCAACTTACTTATTTTTTCACAAACTTTATTTAAGTTTTGTCCATGGGTTTCCCCTACCCTTTGTAAATACTAGAGTTTGACTCAGGGCCTTGTGCTTGCTAGGCAGGTGTTCTACCACCTAAATCACACTCCCAACCCTAGCCAATATCATAGCACAAATATGTCCACAAATATCTATCCTATACACAAGCATTCCTTGTCTCCTAAATGAAAGATCAATAAACAGAGAAACATTGTCTATAGAAAACTGTCACTGAAGTACACTTACACAGTTGGTCAGGTACAGCCTGTCTATCAGCTCCGTTATAGGCTCTGGTTTCACAGGCTATGGTTTATGCCTTTGCACAGACTCACTCCTGAAAGAAGAATTCTGTTACTATTTTAGGTGCCAGAGACTAACACAGTGCTCGAGAAAAGATATAAGCATTCAGCTGAAAGTCCTTCCTGAGAACCTTTTCCTCACTGTAGCCACTTCCCAAACAGTTTATAGGACTTGCCATTCTTAGGGAGTTTTTCTTACTTTTCACTTTGCTTACCTGCTAGACTCCCTGAATCTCAGAGGTACTTGCCTCTTGTACTTGCCACCTGGAAAAAAACTAAACTATGTATCTCAAGATGTTCAAGATCTTGAATCCTAAAAACATAGTGGTGGTAAATTGCACTTTGAGTGCTTAACACGTAACTCTGAGCCACAGGACAGGAAGTTAAGAGGACAGGAAGTTAAGAACTTCTGACAAAGGGGCACAAGAAACCAACTCTGTAAAAATCACAAACAATATAATCTAATATGGAATGACTTGCTTTTATTAGAAATAGCCCAGTCTCTTTCATAGCCTTTATGTTTCCTCGGTTAACAAAACCAAATGCACCTTGGCAACAGTTCTCCCAAATCCTGTGGAGAGAAAAAGAAAAGCATAGAGTTCGTTTAAAATTTAACATTTTCCCCAACATGTCATTGGCTTTGGGAAAGTTAAGAAAAGTATTAATCACAGGCATCCCCAAACCTTGTAAATTGGCTCTCCTTTTCTTTCCTAAAATATAACCCAGGACCACATTACAGACATCATCTAAAGTCTGGATACATTCCCAAACCTGAGAGTGAATGAAAAGAGAAGAAGTTGGGTAGGAACCTTGGTAACCATGCACTGCTACATCCATCAGCTGTCTGCCAAGTGTTCTTTCTAAGGATTCTCTGTAAGGCTAATGTATTCCAAAAGAAGAAATTTCAAATCTTAGACAAAGAGATTGAGGAAATAAACTTGACCTTTCCCCCAAATGTTCCCATATTGTTCATTGGAGGAAAAAACAGAACGTCTCTGACAAGCTTATTAACTTCCTGGTTGGTAGAAATAAGGTAGATGAGAACTTTAAAAGGGAATTTTCTCTGGAGAAACTTGACTCCCATCTCATTCATGGCAAGGAAGTACAGTTTACTTTTCCTATCTTGTTGAAAAATAACTGCCACCATAGATACACGGATGAGGAAATACATTTCTAACACAAAATAAATAACAGAGGTTACAGATGGGGTAAATCTAACAAGCTTTTTACCTTGAGCAACTCTTCCTCTGGCCTATGACACATTTCCATCATTATCTTTTAGCTCTTTCTCATTCTGAACAATTTTGGCTTCACTTCCCCTGGGTGACTAGAAACTGTTTCACTCTTCCTGTTGCAGACTCTCCAAACATTCTTCCATACAGAAAATGAGATGCAGCCTCCTATACTCAGCCCCATCACCTTCCTCCATTGCTGTGTACATTGCAGGAATGTAGAGTCCCGGAGTCACATACCCAGGCAACATCATCTTCCCAGGAAGCCCTCATTTGTTTTCTCATTTCCTCTATCAGTCAGCTACATGTATCCTAAATTGGTGTATCCCCCTCCTCACATCCACAAGTTCTTCCCTTCATTTGATTTCCTCTTTATTAACACAAAGAGAATAATCCATTCTTCCCTCAAAATGTGAACACCCACTTCCTAAGTTTCTGAGACACCCAGAGAATTTCCTTTCACAGTTAAGTTTTTCATATATCCTTCCCAAACTGAGAGACTACACCAAAACCATGGAATTTCATGATTTTTAATATTACATGTGATATTCTGATGTAATACATTAGTCTCAAGTATCCCCATTTCACAAGCTGAACACTTAGAGCTTGCAGAAATATTGCATATTCTATTTGGGATTGAAAGCCACGCAAGGTAGGGCATACTTATAATACCAGCACTTGAGAGGCAGAGAACTTCGAGTTTCATAGCCAGACCCAGTCTCACAAAGCCAATTATACGCTCTTAATTTTCTCAGCTCATCTCATTCATCAACTTTCACCTGAAATGATTATCACAGGTCTTTAATACTGATTTGACTGTTAGAACTCAGATTGATTCAAAATCTAGGAAACTTTGAACTCCTTAATGGTTACTGAATTTCTTCAAATCCCTCTGTGCCTCTGTCTACCACTTGTTGAACTTTGTTCTTATGCATTTTTGTTTCTGTTGCTGATAGCATAGAGTCTGGAAATACTAAGAAAAGAGTGACTTTACATTAGGGAAAAAAGGAAAATTTTTTTCCTATTCTTTTAATCCATTTGTAGACTTTCAGAGCATGTGATGACATCAAGTCAAATTTTTTTTTTTTGTGATAGGGACTCAGTATGTATCCCAGACTGGCTTCAAACTTGGAATCTTCCTTCCTCAGTCTTCCAAGTGCTGGGATTACAGGTTTTACCACCATGGTCAGCTCAGCTCACATTCTGAGTGGGACAGCAAGTAGTATGACTCTCTCAAGCTGGATCTGAGAGAAAAAAATGCCATACTTATTATCTGCAAGCTAGGCATTCTGATTGCCTCTTTTACACTTCTATTTTCTTTTTTCTTCCCATAAATAGCTCATTTGCTTCTTTAGCTTCTCCTCTAAAGGAATTAGAAATGTATTCACCAGAAAAACAGACATTATGAATATCAGGCACTAACTGATAGAGGGAGGCAAGAGATACTAAATACAGTTACTTCACGGACAGTAGATCAGCGTTGCCTGTTTGCCTCCCTAAACTTCTAATTTGAAATATCTCCAATTACAGAATAATACACACAAAAAGGATGTCATGTAGTTGGCTAACATCATGTCTCATAATTTGCATTGATTAATACTTCTTTCCTAATTCCAATGCACTTTATCCTGCTTACTTGACTAGTGTCACTAAATGTGTTTCCAGTATAAAAGTTTTTATGCCTATGTATGTTTCATATCCAGTGATTCTCTGAAAATGAGACTTTACAGTGATGCTAGCATAGTTCCATATTACCAAATAATATTCACTGACTCTGTCACTCTCCCACTGGAATGAAAGCCTCCTGAAAAAAAGACAGGATTAGTATGCATCCTATTCACACACAGCTTTATCTTCTGTGCCTATAACTGCACCTGGCACAAATTAGGTGCTCGGTAAAGAATGGAATAATCTTCATCTGTCCTCACCTCCCCAAGGTCTCCTAACCTGTGCACCCCTCAGCAGTCACAAGCTTCAGAGACATCACTTATCTGAGCCCCTCTGCAGTCCCTTCAATCAGATGGTGCTCCTGAGACTGGAAGCACAGCAGACAGAACAGGCTGTCTTCCTGCTCACAGAAGATCTGCTTTGTCTCCTCCTGTGTCACATGCATAGGTTCCTCAGAGACCAGGAATTGCCTGAGCTAGCTTTTCTGGTGATGGACTCCAGAGGAATATTGGTTTTGAGTTCTCTCTGCTGGGATGGGTCTCTGCATACAGGGCAACGGGCAGGAGTCTGGGTTTCCTTCCAGGAAAGGCAGAGACACAACTGACAGAAGCTGTGTCCACAGCCTGTAGTGACTGGGTCAGTAGAGGAGTTCATGTAGATGAAGCAGGTCAGTTCTTCCTGGAAGGCTTGTGAAACATCAGGTCCATTTTTCTGAGGGAAGAAAACCAGGAAAATACATGCAACTCAATAATGAACTTCTGTCTAGAGAAGGTGGGCTTTTCTTTGTATATGGCACACTTGGAAAACAGGCACAAAAAGATGTCTTGAGTTTTGTTGAAAGTTTGTTGTGGTCCTAACCAACATGCACCCCTGTTGTACAACCACATTCTCCTATAAATATATCAGTATTGAGGTGTTGATTTCCTTCACATTGTTTGAACTTCAGATATTTGTCCCAATCTCTATGCCAAGAGTGGAGGCCTTGACTGCGCTTCAAAAACCAGTTATAATGCTCATTTCTGTTCACTGGTTTAGCAAAGTGCATGCAACTGGGCTTTAACCTCATGGCTGCATTTAGTTGTCATAACCATCCCGTCTTGATGACTCTACCAGAAGTATTGTAGCCAGATCAAAATTAAAATCAGCTAACCAAACAATCATTGTTTTTTAAACAACTATGGTAATTCAGTCTCTAACTATTTTTTAGTATAGTTATGATTGAAAAGACTGTCTAACAGCTGAGGCTAATACGGTATCATTATAAATAGATAAAAATCTCAAAAAAACCTAATTTATATAATGCAGTGCAGAATTTCACTGATATGCATGTGTTCCATCTCTAACTCATATTCCAGAAAATGCCTTTCTTGCAACCCATTGATGAAAAAAATGTACAAGAAACTTGTTTATATGACACATACTCCCAAATCAAAACTTTCCTTTGATAACCTTGTTGTCTCAAATATATTCCCACCCCAAACCAATTTCTGAACACATAAGAATTATACGGATCATGTTTCAACCAGCTTCTTTAGCTACAAATATACAAAGCTGTTGAATCTGTCTTCCTATGTTTATTATGGATAACACTAATTCAAACAGACAAGCAATAAAGGAATGAGGACAGGAATACATTTCAAGTCTTTAAAACTCACAGGCTCCCTTTCACATAGTTTTCCTAATTGTTTCATGCATTATTCACCTGCATTCTGAGTACCCTCCATTACTTGTAAAGTAGCATGTATATACATATGACGACTTACATAACAAAATGTTTGTAATAAATACATTGGATCTACATTGTATAAATTTACAAAATACATACAAACAATATTTGATGCATAAAATACACAAAAACATATGAATTTCAAATTTATAAAGTAAGATTAGGTGATGAAGTAGTTTAATTTATAAATAGGTGATAGGAATGGAGTCACTTTTAGTACCTTTCACAAGTCTGCAAAACCAGATGAGTCCCAAATGTACTGTGCTTGTTCTAGGGAAGAATCAATGGCTCCTTGAGTGGCCTTATATGGAGTCTTTGAAAATCACAACCATTTCCTCATGTGATGTCCTACAAATCTGCACATTTTAATTTTTGAGACAGCATCTTGCTGTATATCCCAGGCTGGCCTTGAACTCTCAATCATCTACCTCGCCTCCCAAGCATACCACCATGACCAGCCCATTTTTATGTTTTTGCATCACTTAAAGACATATTTAAATTAAAATTTTTCTTGAAATATGTAAATGGAAATAATGCAAGTGATATCACACTAGTTTATTTCTCTCTCTCTCTCTTTTTATCTTTTCCCCCTTTCTATCAATGAACATAGAAGAAACTTCCCAGTCAACCGTAGGTAATTTTTTAAAATTCCTTTAGCATTGCCTCCAATAAAACACAAAATTTAAAAGAATTTCCATGGAAATAATAAATATTGAAGATACTTAAAAGCTAGGTACTTATCATAGGCTAAAAATGAAATAATATTTATTTAAATTTTATGCTTTACAATGTTTATGTAAATAGCAAAAATATGTGCATGGTTGTACTGGTAGAGTGAGATATACAACTATCTTATGACATCCACAGAGCTTTTAATGAACCATAACTAAATGTTTTTTGTTGATGGAAGTAAAATCCAGCACCTGCTAAGGTACTGTAAACCAGGTGCAGAAGGCCTTTCTCATTCTTTTAGGCTTTAACGGATAACCACTGCCACCATCTAGGTGATCACAATGGGGCTTTTCTCCATCAATATGTAGGAACCCTGGTCAATTTCTTCTCAAATAGGGGCAGAGATGAGGCTGGAATGTGGCTCTGTGGAAGCCACAGGAAAGAAAAGCTGACAGTGCCCGGAAGGCAGGTGCTCTGGCTGATGCAACCCATTTTCCTCACCTTCCAGATGGAGCTTCTCTGAGGAGCATCCCTTGTCTGGTCCTGACTGTCCCTTTACCCAGAGCAGATCCTCTATGTCTCCACCCAGCCTGTCCACATCCAGGAAGGGGAGGAGACAGGACAGGCTGAGGAAGCTTTTGCTCACCAGCTGCACTGGCTTCCCTTCTGAGAAGGAATCCTCCTCAGGTGAGCATCAAGGCTGAGAACTCACTTGGTAGATGCGTGACAATCACCTGCATGGCTTGTGAGAACAGAGATTGATGTGCCTTGATCACAGGGCCCTTGATTCAAAAGGTGTAGGTGGGGCCAGAAAGTTTTGATTTCAACCAAAGCATGAGACATAGCTGCTGGTGTTGGTTGCTGACCATTTTGTGAGAATCTCAGATTAACTTCAGTAGTCAATAAAGAATGCTTTTAGGTCGTACATGGATGGAAAAAAATTAAATCTTACTGAAAATCACAAAGGAAGAAGGATGTCCAGGCTGTGGACTTGTTGCTGAAGCTTCTGTGGCTTCTGGTGGGAAGAGGACGATGGGGGTAAAGGCAGATCCTTTTGCTAAAGCATCTTGGATAGGCAGAATAGCTAGTGTGTTTCCATCAGTGTGAAAACCCTTGGTTTTCAGCATTTAGGAAACTAACAAGATATAGATCCTATGTTCAGGAGCCCAAGCAGCCACACATTTGGGCCATTTCCTTACTCCATACAAACTGCCCAACCAGCAGGTGATCAAGGAGTGGACCCTTAAGGCACAAATTCTCAATCTATGTTTCAGAGCAAATAACCCAATTAATAAATGGCCAAATGAATTGGACAGTTCTCAGCAGTACAAATGTCCATTAAACACATGAATAAATGTTTAACATCCTCAGCCATAAAGGAAATTGTGATCAAAATGACACTGAGATTCCATCTCACCCCAGTCAGAATGGCTGTCATCAAGAAAACAATAAATGATGGCAAGAATGTGGGGGAAAGGAATTCTTTTATACCTTTGGTGGGAATTTAAACTAGTCAACGAATGTGGAAATCAGGATGAAGGTTCATCAAAAACCACTGATGAATGACTAAACAAAATGTAATAGACATACACAATGGTGTGTTGTTCAGTCATAAAGAACAATGAAATTTGTTCCTTGCAGAAAAATGTATGGAACTGGAGATCATCATGTTAAATGAGATTAGCCAAGCTCAAAAAGCCAAATATCACAGGTTTTTGCTCATATGTGGAATCTAGACCTGAAATGATGATGATGGTGGTGGTGGTGGTGATAATAATAATAATAATGGGACAGAGAATAAAAGGTGCAACTTTGGGGGGAGATTTCTGGGAAAGTATGGAAAGGAGAAGGTACTGGACAAACATGGTAGTAAAGGAGTATAAAATACAGGGGTGAAACATGATCAAGACACACTGTATTCATCTATGGAAATACTACAATGAAAAGTACATTTCTGAGAACTTTGGTATTCATGAAGACAAAATTATTTTATAATAATCTTTTGACATTGGGTGCCTTTTAAACTTTTATTGTCCAACACAAGCAGAAAAACACTTCTGAACTACATGGCAAGTAATATAAGAAACAATTGAGTGGAGAAGCAAAGATGTGACTCTTCCAGATGTTTTCTATTAAAAACCAAATATTAAATGAATATGCAAAAGTTTGCAGCAGAAATTACAGTCTTGTAATTTCTGAAAAAAATCAGAACTGTAGACGGCTGGTATCCACAGGTATGTGGATCCAAGTAGACCACCATCTCAAGCAAAAACCACACATGCTCAGTTGGCTGCATAGACAGAAGTGCCATACTATGGATGCTTAGTTCTCTTTTTTCCTATAATGCCGCCCAACCTTTGTACAAATCTCAGATTTTCACCTCATCTCTTACCTTAAGCACATTACATATCCTCTTTACCTTGAAAGGATTACCATAACTTTTACCTTGCTTTAGGGTCATCATTTGCTTTGGTTAACAGACTTTTACAAAATTAAAGGCAGGGAGACACTCAGCAGATCACAAAATGATTTCAATACAACTGACAGTAACAACACTGACTGAGAGCTTCTTTGCATCAGCAGAGCTGCAGGTAATGTAAGAGAGGAGTTCTTAGCCAACGCAAGAAATAAAAGGGATTCAGATAGGGAAGGAAGAAGTCAAGCTATCTCTATTTGCAGATGACATGTTCCTATACTTTAGGGACCCTAAAAACTGTACAAAAAAACTATTAGAAATCATAAACTTAGCAAAATAGCAGGATACAAAGTTAACATACAGAAATCAGTAGCTTTTCTACATACCAACAACAAACAGACTGAGAAAGAAATCAGGGAAACAATCCCATTTACAATATCCTCAAAAACAATAAAGTACTTTGGAGCAAAGTTAATGAAGGAAACCAAGGACCTTTTCAATGAAAACTATAAATCACTGGAGAGAGAAATCGTCAGAAGATGGAAAGACTTCCCATGCTTGTGGATTGGTAGAATCAACATTGTGAAAATGACCAGACTACTACAAGTAATCTACAAAAGGGTAAGAAAGAGTAATAGAGGGGGTTAAATGGACCGAAGGAAAGCACACTCACAGCAGGGATACATTGAGATACCCCTTTGAACAGCAATGTAATATTAACAAAAGATAGGACTGTAAAATGGGTACAGTGTGGGGTTGGGTACTAGTGGAGGGGTACTAGTGGGAGTGGGGAGGGTGAAGGAAGGAGATTAAGGTGACGGTATATGGTTGATGGACTTAATATACCTGTATGAAATAGAACAAAGCAATCTCTTGCAAGTGCTTTAACTGGGGTGGGGAGGGGGTTGAGGGGAGAGATGATGGGGCCAATGTCAATAGTGAACAATATAAGCCTAATCAGAATTGCCACTATGAATGTCCCCTGTACAACAAATATATACTAATAAATTTTTTTAAAAAAGAAACAATGGATTGAGCATAGAAGGAGAACATCAATGGAACAGAATTTAAGGTGTCAAAGAACTCCAGTCTACTTCGGAATTGGTTGAGCATGTCCGTCAGTCCTGTGATGGGCCAGGCGTGAGCTGAGACTTCACAGGCTGGGGCATGTGCAGAAGCATACACTCACTCCTGCAAAGAGGAAGACTCCATTACTCCTTCTGAACTCAAAGTTTTCATCAGCAGATCACATTCCTGTCCCTCAGAGGATGCTTCACGAAAATCTTCACATTAGATTCAGGAGTGTGAACAAAATCCACACACTGGGGAACGCAGCAAATGCCCCTGTACTTATGGAAATCAAGTTTAACCCACTCAACCACATCTTAACTCATGAATCCTGGAATCTAGTCCCAACAATCATATTCTCCTTCTCCCAGTCACAGGACTGTGCAAGATGACATCTAGGAGAACATTCAAGAGGACTCTTGGATCTTTAGGATTCTAGTCCCTCTGTGTTGCTCAGTGTTGATAAGCACTTGCCAGGGCTAGAGGCACTCAGCTTGCTTCCTAGAGCCTTGTTCCCTATGCAGTCTTTGCATTTGAGGTTGGAGTCAGTGTGTGCTGCTCCAAATGTCCCAAACCTTTGAGCATCCTTTGCTTTGTTTTGTCCTGCCTGCACTTCACAATTGTCTGAGAACTCCTAAGTACAAGTCATCATATATTGACTTTATACCCTGAAACTCTAGATCAGGAATGGTAATTAACCTCATTCAACTTCTCCACAGTGCTGCCAAATACCACCTTAGATGGAAAGTAAAATCCCCTTTACATTTTGAGAGAGGGATGGCTAGATATCCTATGAAAAGTGCTACATTTTTTTAATAAATAAAGGAGTGATGGAGAATACCTGTGAAATAAGGCACTTGGGAGGTACAGTGAGCTCAAGGTCATCCTGGACTACATGGTGAGAATATGTCTCAAACATCAGCAACATACACAAAGAGAGAGAGGCAGATAGGCAGACCAATGGAGGGAGGAAGGATGGAGTTGAGAGAGAGGGAGGGAGAGAGAGAGAGAGAGAGAGATTAGGCTACATACACTTCAGCATCAACATACTGATTGCTGTCACAATTCTCAATCCTGGAATATATGGGTCAGCTTAACTTTTAAACATGTTTTCAAAATTCTGTAAAGAAAAAAGAGATGTCTTAGTATTGATCACATGATTCATAGTGGAAGCCTAATTTTTTTCCATTTTTCTATAGGTTCTCGCTGTCTTTCTTTGGCTGGTCTAGAACTCCTAGTCTAAGTAATCCTCCTGTCTCAGTCTCTCCATAGGCTGGCTCTACAGTCAAGTGGTTAACTCTACTATCATGTGCCACCATGTCCAGGGGAAACCAAATTGCCTACAAAAGATGAGTGAGTCACAGTTCATAGCACTTGGTTCGAGGGACTTGGAAATAGGAAGAGGAAATAAATTTCATGGATTTCTCAAACTTAAATTTTCAAATATCTTCAAAGAACCTTCTTTTCTGCAGTTTTCAATAAATAATTATTGTTTTTCTTTATTCATTTATTCTCATGTGTGTACATTGTTTGGGCCATTCCTACCCCGGCCCCCTCCCTCTACCTCCACCCTCCTTGCTTCCAGGCAGAACCTGTTCTGCCCTCTTCTCCAATGTTTTTGAAGAGAAGGATAAGCGATAATAAGAAAGACAAAGCATTTTTGCTAGTTGAGATAAGGATAGCTATACAGACAGATTCCGAGTGTTGCGTCCATGCACAAATGTGTTACAACCCGAATTGATTCATCTCTACCAAACTGCTTCATTACTTCCAGGTCACCTTCCCATATTCAGTAATCAATTAAATTTTCCAGCAAAGTTTCTCATTTGTTGGTTTGTTTGCTTATGGATAAGGAGAAACTGACTTCTTCATTCTTACAACATCATAAGAAAGCTTTTTTCACCAACTGGATGGAAGTCACAGAAAGTGAGGTCACTATGTCCAAGTCACACCTGGACTCCCCTTCCTCAGGCCTTCCCTGGAGCAGCTCCATGTCTGGCTTAGACACAGCTCCTTCAGTTCATCAGATATTTTTCTCAGCAGCTTCCCTGTCAGCACCATCCTGTATTCACTCAACTCGAGCTTCTGGAAAATCTCTTTGTCTTTCCTTCTCCAGTCTGTCTACATGATGCTGCTCCTCCTTATCCAGTGGTTGACACAACCTCCAGGATCACTGCAGACGGTCTTCCTACAAGAGTCACGTAATCCTGGCACGGCAAGGGAATAGCTGACACACGTGCTCAGGAGGCTTCTGTCCATGACTTCTCATCTACTGCTGTGTCTTCTCATGTTTACTAATACGATACATTCATTGAACAATAAAAGTCAGGCTTTTTTGTCCCTTCTTTTTTAGTCTTACACCTCCACTTATTTAGTGCATTGCTACAGAAGTCAAAATCCTATCTCCAAATTCTTCTCCTTAAACATCCACATTAAATCATATCAGTAACTTAGAATTTAATAATTCTTTTTCATATTATATTGGACTGCTTATCACTAAATTCTTTAATCTCTTCACCTTCAACCATCTTACCTACTGGCTGAACAGAGAACAGGAAGGCAAAAGAGGTCCTGTCTGGTGTTAGCACCAGTGTGAGGCAGGGAGAGGATTAAGGAAAGAAGGTAGGAGGGTGAATGTAGTGGAAAAATTATGTACTCATGTATGAAATTGGAAAAATGAGACCTGTTGAATCTATTCCAGGAATGGCATGAGGAGGGATAAAGGAGAATGATGGAGGAGATGAATTCTAGAATGACATATTGTGAGAAATTTTGTAAATGTCACAATGTAGCCCCCCAAAAAATTAAAAACAGAAGAGCTAGGCACCAGTAGCTAACGCCTATAACTCTAGCTTCTCAGGAGGCAGAGCTCAGGAGGATCACAGTTTGAAACCAGCCTGGGGAAATAGTTCTCAAGACCTTATCTGAAAAAACCCATCATGAAAGAGGGCTGGTGGAGTGGCTCAAGGTGTAGGCCTTGAGTTCCAACCCTAGTATCAAACCAAAAAAAGAAAAGAAGGAAGGAAAAAAGAAAGAAAGAAAGAAATCCTATTTGCTGAAGACACATTTTTAAATCTATTAGTAATTCCTACTTCTACAAAATGAATGAAATCATTTCCAATCCCCCTCACTACTGAACTCATTGTGACCAGTTTCCCTTCCCAGCCTGATCTATTAATGATATTAATGATCTATTATTAATAACAGTGATGTTATACTGTATTTTATCCAAAGAGAAAGCTTTGTTCTTTCCTCTCTCAAGGTGTATTTTCATAAGGGCAAAATAGTTTCTGCTGGGTATTGGTGGGGGGAGAGGGAGAGGGCGGAGTGGGTGGTAAGGGAGGGGGTGGGGGCAGGGGGGAGAAATGAACCAAGCCTTGTATGCACATATGAATAATAAAAGAAAAATGAAAAAAAAAGGTGTATTTTCATTCTAAGAATGTATCAAAAATTGAGAACAATCTCTGTTCAGGTCAAATTTTCCCCATCGCCTCCACCCCCATTCACCAACTGCCTGCTGCATATTTCTTCTTAGACATCTTACAGGAATTTACAATGCCACAGGTCTCCAACTTAATCTGTCATTTCTTCTTTCCCAGCTGCTTTACCTCCTCCATTGCCAGTCTCTGTGATGCTCCCAGTTTGAAACAATGTATCCCTTTCTTGATAGCTTCCTTTCAGAATTCCACATCAACCAGTCACTATTTCGTCATGGATTTCTATGATAGCAGATTTACCTCGAATCTTTTAATTTCAAATGTTCTATGGTCGTTTTCTGTGGTCTATCCTAAAGGATACTTGGAATGGACTCCTCCTCACTTTCTTAGTTTCCATATCAGTTTTTCAATCAGTTTTATCTCCAGCCCACACAATCTAGGTATTTCACCTCCTTCCACAACTAGTGTCCAATTTAGATTAGTGAAATAATACCTGACAAATCCACATTCCCTGACTATTCTGGCCCTTATTTTAAGTAGAGTCTCTAACTCCTGCCTCTCTCACAATACATAATTTAGTTCATACCAACTATGCAGAAATCTCAAAAGTCTCCTTGTTTCTGAATTTCTATCAAATTTGGCCAAAATTACCAGCTTATAGGAACATGAATTTCAAAATTCAATTCTTTTTCAGCACTAATTGTTAACGTAACAGAGAATCCTGTCCTAAATATTTGGACTGCTCCACTTCTGTGAAACGCTGGGTTTTCCCTCCACACTACTGCCTTCAATGGGGCTGGTACAGTCTCTTATGCCCACTGGTGTTTTATAGTGTGATGCAGGAAATAAAACCTTTAGGTGGTATTTTTGGTCTGTAATGAATAATAACAAAGGGTCTTGCTTGTTGGTTTCAAACAGGTGAAATTCTGTTTCTTATTGCACATCCTTCTTATAGAAACCCAGACAGCATGTGATTTTAATCTAAACAAATTCATACTGTATTACCACTGTGTGTACAAGCTCAGATTAAAGGAAGTTTTGTTTCTTAGGTTGAATTGAATTGAATTATGTCTCCATGATTCAATTATGCTCACGATTAAGATTTCTCTGATGTTCTTGCAACTTATCCCACAACAACCTCATTTGTTTCACAAGTTTTGTCTGTAAATGAAAGGTAAATGTGAGAAAAAGTCAAGCTAAGATGAAAAATTTTAGATCCTAGGTGATGGACAGGGAGGAATCCAGGTACATGAGCACTCAGGATGGAGGAATCATTTATGGGAAGGATTAGCTATAAAATTAATAACCATAAAAATGATCCTATTGTTTGCAGGGAGACCCACAACTGAGGACACTCAACATCAAGTTTTGTACATTCAGAACAACTTTCATAAGTGAAACTTGTCTTAGAATTAAGATGTCCTGGAGTCTTCTTTTTTTGGGGGGGGGTTTGAACCCAGGGCTTCACACTTGCTAGGCAGGCAATCTACCACTTGAGCCATTCCTAATAGAGGGTGAATTCAACATGATATATTTTAAGAACTTTGATAAAAATATCACAATGTACCCTCAGGAAAAGAAATTTAATATAATGAAGAACAGGGGTATAAAACAAGTCTTTTCTGAGAGTGGGGTACCTGTGGCAAGTTGTGGGCTCAAGGAACTGTGAATGAGGATGAGTATGGTGCATATAGTCAGTATTTATATATGAAAATAGAAGAATGAAACCTGTGGGAATTGCTCTATAAGGGGGAAAGAGGGAGAATGATGGAGAGGGCAAATCTAACCAATATCTTGTAAGCACATTTATAAACACCACTTTGCATCCTCCTTTACAACTATTATATGCTAGGAGAAAGAAAATGTTCTTTAAGAAGAGTGACATTAAAAAAAGAATTAAGTTGTCCTGATGTTCTTCCATATCTAGGTATGAAGCAGGGTTTCTATGCAGAGTTCATTAGAAAAGGCATCGTGCGCGTTGACTATAGTGCCTCAATGACTGCACTGAAGTTTACACATTTATTCTCCTTGGTCTTCCACTGCTTTACCACAATTGCAGCACCATCACCACCAACACTACATGGAAAAACTGGGGCGTTCTTTAATAACCTATGCCAGTGCCTGACAAATAGTGCTCGGCCAATGTCTCTCTGTATGTTACACGAGTGAGTCACAATTCTCTCCATTCCCTTTTCCGTGCTGTCTCAGGTAAGGGACCACACCAAACCAGTAGCAAACATCACTCCCAGCCATTGCTTACCCACTCTCTGCGCAGTCCAGTCAGTGGAGCCATGGTTGTGGGCCCTGTGGTCCTCAGACTTTGAGCAAATGGAGCACATCTGCTCTTTGATAATCTCACAGAAGTAGCTCTCTGATTGCATATGGACTCCACACATCTGTTCTGCAGAGCACGGGTGATGGGAGGCTTTGGCACATCTGTCAAGAAACACCCGTGTCCTCAAGACAATGATGGTTTTGCACTCTGTGTGATGAGATGGTTCCTTGCACCCAGGGCATTGAGGAGGACGTTGGGCCTTTTCCCAGGAGACACAAAGGCAAGGCCTACAAAAGCTGTCCCCACAGCTCAGAATGACTGGGTCCAAAAATAATTCTCACAGAAAAGCATGTGAATTCATTTGGGAAGATGCTGGAATCCATGTTTCTGAGGAGAGAACAAGAGAAACGATTTTCTAGCCTGCCTTTAAAGAAGCATTTTTAAACAGCAAACACCATCTTCGTACAAATGTACTAGTTCCTGTAGCAGGCAGGCCATGGATTGCATATGACAGGGACACTGAGAAAGAAAAGTCTTAAGATCCTCACCTTAATTGGTCAACTATCCCTTTCCTACCCAGTTTCCAGCTCCCTAATCAGTCCAATTTTGTCATTTATGTCCTTCCCGCTAAGTGAACATGGGAATATCAGGTCTGGTCTGATCTTTAGGAACAGAAAGAGGGTAACAATCCACCTGCACATCACACTTTACCTGGGCCTGGTGTGGCGAGACTGTATCCCCGCTCTAGGGCATCTGAAGCATTGAGCCTTAGTTCTTGGCCAGGCTAGGTCATATAAGGAGACTGTCTTAGCAACACCAGCAGCAGCAAACAATCTTAACTGTCCTTTTAAAAATGGTTTTTATATTTGCCATTTGAACCCAATTTTATCCAAGGAGATAATAAAGTAACACTGTGAGGAGCCCATGACAGGATTTCTTACTTCTGCAATAAACATAAAGAAACAACAAATTCAACTTCTTCTGTACCTAGTTTGTTATAATGCTTGTAACTGTCATTAGGGTTTCCCAATGTGCACCAGCTTCAAGAAAAATAAGTATTCTGAGGATGGCAGAGAATGGAAGAACCGCGACTCTGACACAGTTCCAGAAGTAGTAAATTAGCCAAATCTGGTTCTGACATTCAAGAGTAAGAGAATCAAACTGCACCCCTACTATGTGCCACACAAAAATGTATCAATGGCCTAAGTGCAAGACCTGGAACCATGTAACTCCTAAAAGGAAATCTACAGAAAATTCCTCAGAAGTATGTTCTAGGCAATGATTTTTGGAATAAGACCTAAAGCAAAGGGAAGTAAACCATGTAGGCTAGCATAGTGGATCATACCTGTAATCCCAGGTGTTTGGGATTTGGTAGCAGAAGAACCAAGGTTCCATGCTGACACAGCTGACACTATCTCAAAAACAAAATAAAAACAAAAGCTGTGTGTGTGCCTCAAGTCGTGCAGGTGCCTATCAGGTCTGAGTCCTTAGGTTCAATCCCAGTAAAAACAATTTTAAAAGACAAAAGAAAAATAGACAAGATTATATCTAACTAGGAACTTTTGGCATAACAAAAGCTCTGAAGAGCCGGGCGCTAGTGGCTCAGGCCTGTAATCCTTGCTATTCCGTTGGAAAAAATCAGGAGGATCATGGTTCGAAGCCAGCCTGGGAAAGAGGTTACAGAGATCCTATCTTGAAAATAGCATGCAAAAGGGACTGGCAGAGTGACTCAAGGCTTAAAACCTCTGCCTACTAAGTAGGAAGCTCTGAATTCAAACAACAGTACCACCAAAAAAACAAGCTGTGAAGAGCCAATCTGAATAGGAGAAAATATTTGGAAACTATTCTTCTGATGGTGGGTTAATATCCAGAATATGTAAAAAAAATAAATAAATAAGTACTCAACAGCAAAGGAAGTAAATTGGAAAATTTCTAGTTAAAACTGGAAATGATCTGAATAGAATTGGTCAAAAGACATACCAATGACCAAGAAGTTTATGAAAAATTGCTCAACATCTATACTTATTGGGAAAGTGAAAAGCAGATCCTCAGTAAGGTATCATCTCACTCTAGTAAAAAGGGACCCAAAAGACACAATAACAAATGCTGGCCAGGATGCACAAGAAGGGACAGTCTTCTATACTCTTGCTGGGAATATAAAGCAGCACAGCCATTATGGAAAACAGCCTGTGGTTTCCTCAAAAACACCTCAGATGAAAAGACCATTTGCTCACCATCCTACAGGAGGGTATATATCCAAAGAATGTGGACCAGGAGATCAAAGAGATTCATGCAAGCTCGTGGTTTTTGGCACATTACTCACAACAGACAAGATAAGGAATCAATTTGGGCATCCATCAATGGACAAATAAAGAAAGTGTTTTATATTCATTGTGCTATATTACTCAGCCTATAAAAGAATAAAATTCTGTTAATCCTATCACTTGTAGCACATGGGTGGAACTGGAGGGAATTAGGTTTTATGACATAACTCAGACACAGAACCATGAATTCCAAGAGTTCTCATTCATATGTGAGACCAAAAACATTGATTTTACAGAAGTAGAGAGTAGAATAGCATCACTTAAGATTAAGAAAAGTGTAGGACGGAAGTTGGGGGAGAAGGATGTGGAATAACAGCTGAGGAGTACAGTTACACAGGAGGAATAACTTCTAACATTCTATAATACAGTAGTGTGATTGAAGTTCACAGTGATTTCTTATCATTTTTAATGCACCAGTAGAGAGCAGTTTGAAGGTTCACAAAATAAGTAATGATCAATTTTTATTGATGGAAATGTTAATTAACCTCACTTGACAATTACAGAGGTGGCTCACCTTTTATCACCATCCTGTAATATACTAAATTCATTTAAAGAAAGAAATAGGAAGCTTCTGTTACCATAGATGTCAAGTAATATTTTCTTTTCAGTATCTAGATACTGTCTGCTACACTACTCCCTTGTCTATGGTATCTTGAATCCGCAACAATCCAATAACTGATTTTCTATTGTTGCTTACACTTAATTATTTGTTTATTTAGTTCTGGGGTTTGAACTCAGGGCCTCACACTTGCAAGACTGGCACTCTACCACTTGAGCCACTCCACGAGCCCACCTACAAATTCATTGTCTAAAAATCACACATTATGATTTGTCCACACTTTTTTTTTTTTTTTGGCAGTACGGGGGTTTGAACTCAGGGCCTCATGCTTCCTAGGCAAGCACTCTTACAGCTTGAGCCATTCTGCCAGCCCCTGTTCACATTTCTTTATCTAAAATTTTCTCATGTTATGCTAGTTTCTATAACTTTCTCTAGCTTCCAAAATCCAACACTAAAATTTTCCTGAAACTGTGAAACTTTGTAAACTGCAAAGCCAACTCTAATTACTGAAAATTAACATTTTAATCACTCTTTCTGAAGATGAACATTTCTTGTGTGACTCAACCCCAGGCATGATACCATTTTTCATGGACAAATGCATGGCTAAACTGATATATTTAAATTGCAGAATATGACTAACCTGATAAAAATGGTTAGATGACTATGTCAAAACAGTACAATTATTGTGTTTATTGCACTAGGCAAAAATTTCAAGCTGCTTGGTGGCAGTTATCTTCTGAACTTTAGTAATATGTCATCTTACAAAAATTATTTGGGCATAAATTTTATTACCATGTTAACTCATAAAATAAATTGAAAGAAGAGACAACATATATATTGGAAGGTGGTAAACAGTAGGAAGTAGGGTGTCACTGGTCAAGGGCAAACTGTCCTTGTGGCCTGTACCTTGTGCTGAGGACTTCCCACATCCCAGTTTTCTCTGCTTCCTGGTGGCTATGGTTTGAGCCATGTGTTCTCTGCCATGATGGACTGAACTGTCTGAGTCTGTGAACAACATCAGTCCTTCCTCCTTTTAAGCTGCTTATTTCAGGCATCCTATCACAATAACGGCGAATACAGAAAATTGGAATCAGAGAAGTGAGGTCATTGCTGTGACTCAACCAGACCACGTGGGTTTGTAAGCTTTAGGGACTGCTTTGTGGGAGGATTTTGGGATAGTTGGAGGCATGGGGGAGAGAAGCCCTAGAATGTGGTTAGAAGAGCTCACTGGGAGGTTCTAGTGGGAGCTCAGAAGGCTAGATGCTAACCTGAATGTGACAGTGAAAGACTGGGCTTCTGTGAGTCACGTGGACGTGAGGACTCTCTTGATACTGGGCTAGAGACCATTCATGTTAGATCACGAGAAGCCTTCATGTGCATCCTAAGCCTATGAACAAGACAAAATCAAGCATAATGGACTAGGGCCTGCAGCACACATGGCCTCAGTCCCTGCTGCTTGTGGAGCTGAGGAGCATGAAGGGCACCATCACTGACCCTGCGCTGCCTGCGGGGCTCCAGTCTGGTCACCAGGGCATGGGTAGGGCTTTGGCCAGCTGACCCTAGTGCTGCACCAGGGCACTGGTACCGTTTTAGGTCGGAAAATCCAGGTGAGATCTCTTTTACGCAAGGCATGAGGTGCTGGGTCTGCAGTGAGCAGGGCATGGAGAACTGGCTGGAGGGGCTCAGTAGCTGGGTGACCACCTACTTCTTCCTCTTCTCTGCCTCCTACTTGCAGGTGATCAGTGACCTTGACCTGGCCTGGAGGACAAAAGCAGCACTGTGTCCCTCTGTCCCCACGCAGCCCCCAGGCTTTGAGCCCCCGACCACAGTCTGCTCCTTTCCAGCCTCTGTCAGACGCCATCTAGTCCCAGCTGTTACCCCAAAGCCCTATGGGAGTGACCAGCCCACGGCTGCCTGGAGAGCTACTTCTTCTTCAGGCACAGGAAGGGTCTCATCTAGTCAGGCCACCGGGGCTGGCAACACCCTCCAGCACTTCCTGACCTGAACAATTAACACTGAGAAGGCCTGGAAACTGGGCATAAGGAGGCCGAGGTAACAAGATGGTGGGTGCCAACTGCTTCCTGACCCTGAGCAGTGCCCACCACCGCCCTGGACCTGCAGGAGGTGGAGAGCAAGTGTTTCACCCAGGAGGTGAGCAACAGCACCCTGTGGCTCAAGAGATTTGGCCCATTTTTTCCGCCACCAGTCTGGCCTCCTCGCTGCACCGGCTGGCCTTCTCTGTCAGCCGGGAACCAGGCCATTGCCTTTACCTGAGGAGAGGTACAAATGAAACCATGGCGACAAGCAGCCCAGGCAAAATCTGGACCAAGTCATGCAACTGTGAGCGCTGGGTCAGGGTCACCTAGGCAACTTCACAGACATCATCCCATCATCCATGTTCTTAAACTAGCGCTTAAACTAACCAAAGTCAAGGAGAGCGGGCAACATGTGGAAGAAGGTGAGATGAGGTCCAAAAGATTGATGGTGTTCATGATGGATGTAACACTTTTTCTTCCCACTTTTGCTAAAATTCACCACTTCCATCAAATTAGATGGAGTTTGCAAACTCCAACTATAGCAGGTATGCGACTCCTCATTTAGACTCTTGTTCTTTGAACACACACTTTTCTGATTGAAAGTGTGAAAAACTAATAAGTATGGTGACAATCTCATATTGTTTGGAGGGCGTGGAGAAAGGCATAGGGTTCACTAATGCACTTGGTCTTATTGAAACATTTAATATATAAAAATATTAGTGTTATTACCCAAGATAAAATTTATTATCATTTTTATACAGGGCATCATGGTCATTTGGTAGCTTTTTAAAAAATAAACTGTTGGGACCTGGGGGGTGGCTCAAGTAGCAGAGCACCTGCCTAGCAAGGGTGAAGCCCTGAGTTCAAATCCCAGTCCCACTAAAAATTAATAAGAAAGAAATAGTCACACCCTTCAAAACAAAAGTAATGGACTAATTATCTTGTTGGAGGAAATTTCAAGACAGGATAGCATTCAGGCTGTGTTATGGTCAGTGGGGGTGCTTTTAGCCAGATTTCTAGCAAGGATCTATAGCAAAAGCCAAGGAGAAAGGTTTTAAGAACTTACAGTTTAACTAAAAAAACAAAAAAAAGCAAGTTGACAGTTGTGTACAAGGATTAGCCATAAAGAATGAAATTGTCTTTTGCAGGAAAATTGATGAAACTGTGCATTTACTGTGTTAAGTAAGCTAGACTGAGAAAGACAAGTATCACATGTTCTTTATCATATGTGGAATCTGGAATCTGGTCACAGTAGTGTAAAATGAGGGAACTGTCTGAGGGCAGTATCAGCAGGAGGGGGAGGGTGACAGGAGAGGTTGAATATTACCAAATTACTTCATACCCGAGTTGAAAATAGAATAATGAAAGTCATTAAAATTATTTTCAAAAGGGGCAGGGAGAAGGGATTCCAAAGAGTAACAGGGGGTGAATTTGATCACAGTACATTATATGCATGTATGGAAATATAGCCTTACTCCCAGTATGATTTTGTATGTGTGGAGTGTGTGTGCTTTATTGTAGATTGAACTCAGTGGTAAAATAAATATTTTCTCCTTTAATTTTTTCTTTGGGATATTTGGTCAAAGCAATTCAATAACCTGCCTAATACATTCCTCCTTTTTGGAAATGGCCTCTTAGGTGAAGCTATTGAATTCAAAACAAAGTCTCCTTTGACCACTCAAAGAGACTTCTACCATTCCTGCTGTCAATTTTATTTCCCTTTTCTCTCGTTCATTTCATTTCAGCTCAAAAATAACAGCCACCATTAATTTGGGTTACAAAATTGTTCCACAAAAGATAATACACCCTGGAGATTACTTGTGCTTTACACTCACAAATATGTCTTATTACTCTAGGGGAAAATTTTTAAAAGTCTAGGTCATGAAATATGAAAAGTAATGTTTTAAATTAAATATATTCAGAAATAACAATTAAATGTATTCCTGACATGAGAATGGTTAAAGAAGTGCATCAACTGTAGTCATATTTTTAATACAGGATAACCAAGGGGATTATTTCTGTAATGTGACAAGGACTTCACATTAGTTAGGTATAGCAGGAAACAGGGATTGAGTTATTGAATTCAGTGTGATAGTTAACTTTCATATCAACTTGCATTGCTGGGGTCATGACAGTAGATTTTCCTCTCCCAAATAAACAGATGTCTTCTGCCTACTAAAAAGCTATCTAGAACAAAGGCAGAGATGGAAGAGCTTTTATTTTAATTCCTGAATGACTGGGATATCTCATCTTATATATCTTGACCTCAGAGTAGGAACCAGAGCAGGATCCTCTGGTTCTCGGGCCTCATCTCAGACTGCACAGATCCACTGACTGCCCAGGTCCTCCTACTTACAGACAGCAGATCCTGGAACTTCTCAGCCTTCACAATTGTGACCCATTTTTTTCAGAATGAATCAATCACTTTTTTATTCCTATTTCTCTGGAGAACCTATACAACTACACAAAGAAGAAATCACATTGATTTGTGATAAAAGATATTTATAAAACTAATAAACACCATGGATTAAAGCTAACAACATAAGAAAATAGACATTTTTTAAAATGCCACAATTTATTTCAAATACAGATATCAGCAAAATTTTCATGGCATTAGCTTGGAAGTCAGAAGGAAGACAAGAACATTTCCTGCTACCCCTCAGTGTTGTTCTGGATATTCCAACAGCTTTAGGATCAAAAATAAATAAGAGGTGTAACAGTTGTAAATATTACCATTCTTTTCTGAAAAGTTGTTTACTTGAAAAAAACATAATAATTCACTAACATACTTAGAACAATAATATATTGGATATTTCAAAAAGCTGAGAGAAAGGATTTTGAAAATTTTCACTTTAAATAAACAATGTGTATTTGAGGAAATAAATATACTTAACTGATTTAAACATAAACAAAATATCATGGCACCCCTTAATATTTTCTGGTTTTATATATAAATTAAAATTAAAAATAAGTATTTAGGAACAAATTAAATACTAAAACAGCAATGGTTTTCACTTAAAGGAATGACGCTAATATTCATGGAAAAAAATATAAAAATAGCAAGTAATACTCAAGGGCAAAATGATACAAAGGTATCTGTTAGGTCGACACTGATGGGAAGGCCAAATTGGAGCCAAATAACAAAGCAAGCAGGCTTTAACAGGCTTTATTGAGAGCGCACTCTCGGGGTAGGTTCACCATCCCCAAAGAGCAGGGCCGGAGAAGTCGCCCTGGAGAACTGGCAGCCAGTTTTTTATAGCCTGGGCTAAGTCAAGAGCTTAAGGTATTATGGGGCATTGGGATAGGTCGAGGTTTGGTGGGGAGGAGCTCGGGGTAATATGGATCTGTAGGACAGGTCAGAACCCATTGCCGGCCAGCAGGAGTTGCCATGGTAATCATGAAGCCTCTACTTGCTGCATGTCTTAATCGCTGTGCGCCAGAGTTGCCATGGTAACCATGAAGGGAAGGAGGGGATGGAGCGGAAAGTGAGCAGAGAGTCCCTGATCGCCATGGGGTGGCTGCCCACCGGCCAAACAGTATCATTATACATAATTGCATAATTAAATAATCATAATGTAATAAATTTATAACGTATTTGTGAAAATGCCAATAACCCAACATAATTAAAGCATCGTGTTACGAGTGCAAGAAGTGAACTCAGGCTGGTTAGAGTCACATATAGGCGTATGTATCTATGTCTGACCTTCTGTGTTTCTATCTATCCTGAACAGTAAAGATGAGATTTGGTGCCTCTCCTCCCAAAAACACTAAAGGGGAGAAGCAGCACCAAAAGGCACAATACTTTGATTCTATGTATGAATGAGATAGGGGGCGTTCTTTTCCTCTCTTTGGTATTTTATTTTATTAACCATACTGGAACCAGCCCAGGACTTCACTCAGGCTCAACCACTACTCTATCACTGAGCTACATTCTTGGCCTTTAAAAAATTTTTTTTATTTCCGATTCTGTGTGAAATTAAACAAGTGATATTGACTGCTTTAGGATAAGTAACTTATAGAAATACTGCAGCCTCCATGACTGACTACTTTCAGGTGTGGAAATGGCCAACACCTACCCTCAGTGGGTGGGAAGACATACCAGGAGTCTGCCAGTTTCTTCAAGGCATCTACCCTACCACCCACAAAAAACTTTTCACCCTGGACTCAGTACAAGGGTGCTGGTGGGCAATTCCATAGAGAAGCGGGAGGGTCACAGACTCATGGGGTTCCCCTACCACCACTGCAGGGCAGCACATGAGAACAAAGCTTACTTCAGGAATCCTCAGTCTAGTCCATGTGCACCCCCTCCAGCCCCATGATCTACAGCCTTCATCGATGGAAGTCCCTTCTTCCCACCCTCTGCTCCTTTGTGTTTAGAAAAGAAGGGGAAGAGGAGGACAAAGCCAGAGTAAAGAGGTCAGGGAAGAGAGTCCCTCCCTTTGGCAGGAATGCTCTGGACTTTTGCCTGGAGGTTTTCCAAACAACCACTTGGGAATCCACAGAACTCAGACAGAGTCTAAGTCCGAGGAGTTCCCCGAGGAAGAAGAGCTAGAGTCACTGTCCTTAGGGTCACGCTCTTGATCTTCACCTCCACTGCTGGAGTCTGAGGAGCTGCTCCCCTTGTCCTCTTCCACATCCTCCTGCACAGTCCCTTTTGATCCCTGTGAGCCATCACTCTGGACCTGAAGGGTCTCTGACAAGTCTGCCCCTGGAGGCTGCAGACCCCGTTCTTCTCCCAGCCCTTCTTGCAGACCCTTGTCATTTGGGGGCCTCACATCTCTTCGTTGGCACTTGGGGTTTGGGCCTGATGTCACGTTCCAGTTCTTACGCTTTCCATAGGCTGCCTTAGCCTCTCTGTAAGCTGCATATTCCTCAGGTGACAAGGTCTTGAGCCAGAGATCCAGGTCCACCCAGTACTGTCTCTGCAGCTCCTCAGCCTGGCTCTTGTAACTGTCCTTCCTGCTCTGTGGGACACGTTGCCAGCGGCGGCTGATCTCTACCATGCGCTCCCTCAGGGGTAAATGCTGCAGTTCCCGACTGGCCCAGGATTCCTCATGAAATTTGTGGTAGGCATTCATGGGTGGTTTCTTGGGCTCACCAGGAAATTTCACCTCCATGGAAAGTTCATCAGTTTCCAGACCAGGCTTCACATTACTCACATTTCCTTTCAACTCTTTAGGGGCTTTGGTCTGGTGCCTCTTGAGGACACCAGATTTCTTGGAATTCTGGACTAGATGAGGATGGTCTTCCTTGAATTGAGCCACTTTTTCTTCATAGTCCTGTTTCTCTTTCTGGAAATCCTGAATGTACATCTGTTTTATGTCCTCTGGGAGCTGCTTGTATTTCTCAGACAGGACCTTTGTCAGCTCCTGGTTGTTGAGCTTAGGGTACATTTGGGAGTACTGGGCCCACTTGTCCTTGTAAAAGCGGATGTAAGCAGTCAGAGGCCTTTTGGGGTAATCTGGATGTTTCTTGTATCCCTTGCTTCTGTAGGGATCTGCAACTCGTTCTTTGGCTTCAACAACTAACTCGGTCAATGTGCGGTACTTCCTCAACTTGTGAGAAATTTCTAACCACTTGAGTTTGCACATTTCTCCCGAAAAACGGTTAAAAGCTACTTTCCCCCAGTCCAGACATGCCTGGGTTGTTTTGAATGCTTGGCTGTCATCGGGTGGGAGATTCTTCTCCATGCGTTCCATTAACCTCAGGATGTCGTTTCTGGACCAGTAGCCTTGGTTATGTAGCGATGCCATTCCCAGCCTGGATTTGGGTTTACTGATGAAGTCCTAGTTTCCTCACTCTCACGACTTCACAGATAACTTATTTCAGTTGGTGTGATTCTGTATTTCTGAGGAAAAAGAGAAAGACACTTATTCTCCTTCAATGGGATTAATGAGAAAAATCACCAACTCACCAGCAGTATGTCCCTTGTGTAATTCACTTACTTTGAATTATGCAAGTAGAACTTGTCTGCTCTTGAAACGAAGCCTAAGCTTGCCTTCTCCATGGTGGAAGTGCACCTTCACGTCCCTACTGCAGGCTAACTTCTACTGGATGTCCACAGGCCCCCTCAATAGAACTGAATAAAATAAACTCCAGACCACTCACGCTCTCAGAAGCTTCAGAGAATAAAAAAGTTCTAGGGACAGAGAGTAAAACACCAGTAAGAGGAAAAGGAGTTTCCATTTGTAGTACCCTGAGTGTGGTCACTGTCTGTGAAGAGCCCAAATAGTCATCACCAAAAGTGCTGATGAGGACCCAGAAGTAGATAGGAACAAGCCAGTGAGCTCCCAGACAGGCCTCCAACTCTGATCTGTTCTGGGCTTGGAATGTGACCCTCTAATAGGCTGAGTTAATTCTTTCAGGACCCACATATGGGCATAAATGCTTTGGAGTAGAACTTCCTGCCTCTGTGGAAAGTTAAACCTCAGTGAAAATTTTGCAAGAGTGAAGATTTTTTGTTCAGTTGAGATAAAGTCTCAATGTCTTGCCATGTTGGCTTCAAATTCAAGATCCTTCTGCCTCACTCTCCTAAGAACCTACCACCCCTCAAAGTCAAGGCACAGTTCATCATCAGTGCTGGGCATGGACTCCAGGGCCTCACACTTGCCAGTCAAGAACTCTATTGATGAGCTAAATCCCCAACCAAGACCTGGACGATTATGCAAAGTCACAAAGTAATCATAGTAGAAGATTAAAGTATTCAAAAAAACTAAAATATCTAGTAAAGTCATATTTGAGATACAATAAGGAATGACTAGTAGCCCAGACATGAGACTCTGCTATGGAAGAGATTTTTGGAAATTTTTTCCAAAAAGGACATATAATCAAAAGTAAATAAATGAGGACTGGCGGCATGGCTCAAGTGGTAGAGCACTTGCCTAGCAAGCACAAAGGCCTGAGTTCAAATCCCAAATAAAAGTCTGGGGTCAGGGCTGGAGGTATGGCTCAAGCTGTAGAGCACCTGCTTAGCAAGCATGTGGCCCTAAGTTCAAACCCCAGTCCCAGTGGGGAAAAAAAAGTAAATAAATGAAATCTGCAATACAATAAATCTTTGAAATAAACCAAGTACAGAAGTTGAAAAAAAGCATGTTTAAATATTTTTTTATTTCAAAAATCAACAGATGGTTTCCAGTGGTTCACACCTATAATCTTAGCCAGGGAGGCTGATGTTAGAAATATTGTGGTTCAAGATCAGTCCAGGCAAAAAGTTCACAAGACCCCATCTCAATGGAAAAACAGCTTGGTGTGGTGGCATGCACCTGTCATCTCCCTCTCCTTATGGAGGGAAGCAGAAAATGGGAGAAATCTGTGTCCAGCCTGGAGAAAACCCAATATTCTATCTTAAAAATATTCCAAGATAAAAATGGCTGGAGATGGAGCAAGCAGTAGAATACCTCCAATAAATGTGAATCCCTGAGTCAAAACCACAGTACTACAAATGAGAAAAAGTACTACTTCTTCTATGTCCTCAGAAAAGTGAAAATTATTGATACACACACACACACACACACACACACACGCTATATATATATATATATATATATATATATATATATATATGAAATAGAAGGATGAAAGCTATTGCAATTGCTTTAACTGGGGTGGGGAGGGGTTGGAGGAGGAGATGTAGAGGCGATCTAACCAATATACAATGTAAGACTATTTGGAATTGTTCCTGACTTTTCTTTCTTTTCCATTTTTATTAGGATTTATTCATTGTACAGGAGAGACTCATTGTGACAATTGCAAATATTATTTTTACTTAACCCAAGGGTGATGCCTTTCAAATTGAAGCAAACATAGGTATAGTGTGTTGAAATGAGTCTATAGATAAAATTAGCATATTTTTGCTTGGTTATTAACTACAATAAAGTATTTTGACATGGGTTAAAAAATAAATAAAATATCTCTCTCTGTCTCTCTCTTTCCATGACTTAAGGACTATAACACACAGGAACATTTAGTCTCCACAACAAATATCTGTTTTCTCTCTGCCAACACACACATACACTTTTCTAAGGGCAATTAAAATTGATTAGGCTTAATCCAAGATGGTTTAAATTGATTAGTGTTGAGTTCATCTTCCAACTCTTGATACCAAACAAAGCTAAGGTTATGCTGTGAACCTAATTTTAATCGCAAATTAAAGTTAAAAAAAATATAAAATAAAAGGGGCTGGTGATGTGCCTTAGTGGTAGAGCACAAACCTTGGGTTTGATGCCCAGTACCACAAAAATGGAACAAAACTATCTGTTATTTCTCATTCAAAAAAAAAAAAACAATACTTTCATGACCATTCCAGACCCTCATAGCAATTTCACATTAATAGAGGTTAATTAACAATCTCTTGTCATTTCTCACAAAAAAAAAATCACTGAAAGATGATTTTTCCTCTCTATACTAGAGAGTTCGGAGATACAGTTATTAGAAGCATGATCAATTCATCTTTATTCTTGGTGTTTCCCCCTAGCAGTCAAACTCCTCTCTTTTTTGGGAACTCTATTTGAATATTTTTCAAATCTAGTGCTCAAACTGAAGGCTTTAAAGGTCAGCAAATGGACTTTTGCATTAAGTGTTTTCTTGGAAAATCTACACATTAAACTTCTACAATGATGTGTATAAAGATTCATTGATAGTTTCCATAACTGATAAAAACTGCAGAAACATATTGTTTAAAACCTATGGAATTTAAAATAACAATATATAAGGTAAAACAGAAGTAAAAACAAAAAACACTTGACCATCTCAATAGATGCAGAAAAAGTCTTTAGTAAGATTTAGCACCATCTTATGATAAAAGCTCTGATGAAACTAGGAATAGAAGGAATGTACCTCACATAATAAAGGCTATATATGACAAACCTATAGCCAACATCATACTTAATGGGAAAAAACTGAAACCATTTCCTCTAAAGTCAGGAACAAGATAAGGGTGCCCAACAATCAACTCTTATTCAACATAGTCTTGCAATTCCTAGACAGAGCAATAAGATAGGAAGAAGAAATAAAAGGAATACAAATAGGTAAGGAAGAAGTCAAACTATCCCTATCTGCAGACATGATCTTATACCTAAAAGACCTGAGAAACTCCACCAAAAAAAAAATCCTAGACACCATAAACAGCTTTACCAAAGTAGCAGGATATAAAATCAACTTACAAAAATCAGTAGCCTTTCTATACACCAATAATGTACAAATTGAGAAAGACTTCAATTTCCAAAAGAGAACCCCAAATACCTAGGAATAAACTTAAAAGTATGTAAATGACCTCTACAAAGAAAACTACAAACCACTGAATAAACAAATCAAAGATGGAAAGATCTCCCATGCTCATGGACTGGTAGAATCAACATAGTGAAAATGGCTATACTCCCAAAAGTAATCTACATGTTCAGCACAATTCCCATCAAAATCCCAATGAGATTCATCACAGAGATTGAAAATTCAACCCCAAAGATCATCTGGAAGTACAGAAGACCATAACAGCCAAGGCAATACTGAGCAAAAAGAGCAAGGCTGGAGGTATCACAATACCTGACTTCAAACTGTATTACAGAGCCTTAGCAATAAAAACAGAATGGTACTGGCACAAAAACAGATGTGAAGGCCAGTGGGACAGAATAGAGGTCCTGGAAACGAATCCACACAGCTACATCTAATTTTTGACAAAGACAACAAAAACATAAGATGGGGAAAAGAAAGCCTCTTCAACAAATATTGCTGGGAAAACTGGATATCTGCCTGCAGAAAACTAAACTAAATCCATGTCTTTCTTTCACTCTATACACGTATCAACTCTAAGTGGATTAAGGACTTTAATAAAAGACCTGAAACTTTGAAGCTAGGGCAGGAAAGAACAGGGAATACATTGGAATTAACAGACATAGGCAATGACTTCCTAAACAGAACTCAAATGGCTCAGCAACTAAGAGAAAGGATTGACAAATGGGACTACATGAAATTAAAAAGCTTCTGCACAACAAAAGAAATGGTCTCTAAATTGAAGAGACCACCCACAAAATGGGATAAAATCTTTGCCAGCTATACATCTGACAAGGGGTTAATAACCATAATACATAGGTGCTCAAAAAACTAAATTCCCAAAAAATCAATGACCCAAATGTAGAAATGGACAAATGAACTGAAAAGTGACTTTTCAAAGGAGAAGTCCAATTGGCTAAGAAACACATGAAAAAATGCTCACCATCCTTGGCCATAAAGGAAATGAAAATCAAAACCACACTAAGATTCCACCTTACTCCTGTGAGAGTAACTTCCATGAAGAACACAAATAACAACAAATGTTGTCGAGGATCCTGGGAAAAAGGAACCCTGGTACACTGCTGGTGGGAATGTAAGCTAGTACAACCACTATGGAAAACAGTATGGAGGCTCCTTAAAAAACTAAAAATAAACCTGCCATACAATCCAGCAATACCACACCTCAAGATATACCCAAAGGACTGTGAGATAGTGTACAACAAAAGCACCTGTACACCTATGTTTATTGCAGCATTATTCACAATAGCTAAGCTATGGAAACAGCCAAGATGAATGAATTAAGCAATGTGGTATTTATATACAATGGAATTTTACTCAGCCACAAAGAAGAATTAAATTTTGTCATTCTCAGGTAAATAGATGGAACTGAAGAACATCATCTTAAGTGAAGTTAGCCAGACTCAGAAGGCTGAAAGAAGAGATTCCAAGATGGTGGCTAGAGGGAGGAGGCAGAAAGCATGCCTCCTATAATGAAATCTTGGAGAGATGCTGGAGACACACCTTGCAGGCAAAACCACTGAGAAGAGGCAAAACTTTGACCCCTCCACACCTCCAGCCTGTGCAGAGCATCTCCACTTCACGTTAAACTGAGAAACCAGGAGGGCCCCCAGGCCGCTAGTCGCCCGCACCCAGATGGCTTGGGAAGACACGGACAAGCTAGAAAATACTTAATTGCACACAGTACAGGGACAGTAACAACACCAAGGACAATAACGGGAAGACAGAAATAACAGGGAAACCAGTTTCCCCACAGCAAAAAATTAGTACAGGAACCAGAGGGAAATGAAGAAAACAGATATTCAGATCCAGACTCAAACAAAATGAAGATAAACTATGCCAAAGGACCCAATGAAGCCCACAAGAATAATTTAAAAGAAGACATACTTCAGGTACTCAAGGAGAATTTTAGAGAGATGATACTGGATATGGTCAACCAAAATGTACAGGAGACACTCAAGAAATTCCAAGACAACAAAAATAGAGAATTTGAAAAAGCAAAAGAAGAAATAAAGGAAACCATAGAAGCACTGTATAAACAGCAAATGAAACAGAGAACACGATGAATAAACAGATAAATGAACTCAGGACAAAAATAGGTAACATTAAAGAGGAAACCACCCAGGATATGGAAAACCTCAGAAAAAAGAATGAAACAGAACTGCAAAACAGAATGGAAGGCCAAACCAGCAGAACAGAACAAACAGAAGACAGAATCTCAGAACTTGAAGATGAAATGGTAATTAAAGGAAAAATCGAAGAACTATTAATTAAACAACTCAAGACCTGTGAAAAGAAAATGCAAGAACTCAATGATTCCAAAGACCAAACTTGAGAATCATGGGCATCGAAGAAGGAGAAGAGGTACAAGCAAAGGGAATGCGTAATATATTCAACAAAATAATAATGGAAAATTTCCCAAATCTAGGGAAAGATATTCCCATACAGATGCAAGAGGCCTCCAGGACACCAAACAGACCAGATCAAAATAGAACTACCCCACAACATATCATCATTAAAACAAGAAGTTCAGAAACTAGGGAAAGAATATTGAAGGCTGTAAGAGAGAAAAAACAACATACAAAGGTAAACCCATCAAAATCACAGCAGACTTCTCAACAGAAACATTAAAAGCAAGAAGAGCGTGGGGTGAGATTTTCCAGGCACTGAATGAAAATAACTTCAACCCCAGGATACTCTACCCAGCAAAACTATCATTCAAAATAGATGGAGCAATAAGTCTTCCATGATAAGCAGAAACTAAAACAATATGTGATCATAAAGCCACCACTACAAAAGATTCTGCAAGAGACTCTGAACACAGGAAGTGAAACCCAACTTAACCATGAATAGACAGGCAGCAACAAATCACAGGAAACGAAAAAGCAAGACAGTAGAGACTAACCTCAACTTAGGTACACACAATCAAACCTTCAAACAACTAAGACAACTAAATGACAGGAATCACCACATACCTACCAGTACTAACACTTAATGTTAACAAACTTATTCACCCAACAATTTGTTGCTTACAGGAGACCCATCTCACTGACAGAAATAAGCATAGGCTTAGGATGAAAGGCTGGAAGAAGATTTACCAAGCCAATGGCTCCCGAAAACAGGCAGGAGTAGTAATACTTATCTCTGACAAAGTAGACTTCAAACCTACATTGATCAAACAAGATAAAGAAGGACATTCCATACTAATAAAAGGGGAAATAGACCAAAGGGAAATAATAATCATCAACCTGAATGCACCCAATGTCAATGCACCCAATTTCATCAAACATACCCTGAAAGACCTAAAAGCATATATTAATGCCAACACAGTGGTTGTGGGAGACTTTAACACCCCATTATCATCAATAGATAGGTCATCCAAACAAAAAATCAATAAAGAAATCCAAGATCTAAAATATACAATAGATCAAATGTACCTACTTGATGTCTACAGAACATTTCATCCAACTTCTACACAATATACATTCTTCTCAACAGCCCATGGAACCTTCTCCAAAATAGATCATATTCTAGGGCACAAAGCAGGTCTCAGCAAATATAAGAACATAGAAATTATACCATGCATACTATCTGATCACAATGCAATAAAAGTAGAACTCAACAACAAGTAAAGACAAAATACATGCAAAACAGCTGGAAACTAAATAACTCATTACTTAATGAACAATGGATCATCAATGAAATAAGAGGAAATTAAAAAGTTCCTGGAAGTTAATGAAAATGAAAACATAACCTACCAGAACCTATGGAACACAGAAAGGCAGTCCAGAGAGGAAAGTTTATAGCCATGAGTGCATATATTAAAAAGACTGAAAGATCCCAAATCAATGACCTAATGATACATCTCAAACTCCTAGAAGGACAAGAACAAGCAAATCCCAAAACAAATAGAAGGAGACAAATAATAAAAATAAGAGCTGAAATCAACGAAATAGAACCCAAAAAAACCATACAAAGAATTAATGAAACAAAAAGTTGGTTCTTTGAAAAAATAAACAAGATTGATAGACCCCTGGCAAACCTGACTAAAATGAGGAGAGAAAAAACCCAAATTAGTAGAATCAGGAATGCAAAAGGGGAGATAACAACAAACACCATGGAAGTCTAGGAAATCATCAGAGACTACTTCAAGAACCTATATTCAAATAAATTTGAAAATCTTAAAGAAATGGACAGATTTCTAGATATATATGATCATCCAAAACTGAACCAAGAGGACATTAATCACCTGAATAGATCTATAACACAAAATGAAATTGAAGCAGCAATCAAGAGTCTCCCCAAAAGGAAAAGTCCAGGACCTGATGGATTCTCTGCTGAATTCTATCAGACCTTTAAAGAAGAACGGATACCAACCCTCCTTAAACTGTTCCATGATATAGAAAAGGAAGGAAAACTGCCAAACACATTTTGTGAAGCCAGTATTACACTTATCCCAAAACCAGGCAAAGACACCTCCAAAAAGGAGAACCATAGGCCAATGTCCTTAATGAACACTGATGCAAAAATCCTCAACAAAATAATGGCAAACCAAATCCAACAACACATCAAAAAGATCATTCACCACAACCAAGCAGGCTTCATCCCAGGAATTCAGGGGTGGTTCAACATATGAAAATCAATAAACGTAATAAACCACATTAACAGAAACAAAGACAAAAACCACTTGATCATCTCAATAGATGCAGAAAAAGCCTTTGATAAGATCCAACACCATTTCATGATAAAACTCTAAGAAAACTAGGAATAGAAGGAAAGTACCTCAACATTATAAAAGCTATATATGACAAACGTACAGCCAGCATTATACTTAATGGAGAAAAACTGAAACCATTCCCTCTAAAATCAGGAACCAGACAAGGATGCCCACTATCTCCACTCCTATTCAACATAGTACTGGAATTCCTAGCCATGAGCAATTAGGCAAGAAGAAGGAATAAAAGGAATACAAATAGGTAAAGAAACTGTCAAAATATCCCTATTTGCAGATGACATGATCCTATACCTTAAAGACCCAAAAAACTCTACTCAGAAGCTTCTAGACACCATCAATAGCTACAGCCAGGTAGCAGGATATAAAATCATTAGCATTTCTATACACTAATAATGAGCAAACTGAAAAAGATTGTATGAAAACAATTCCATTTACAATAGCCTCAAAAAAATCAAATACCTAGGTGTAAACCTAATAAAAGATGTGAATGACCTCTACAAGGAAAACTATAAACTTCTGAAGAAAGAGATTGAGGAAGACTATAGAAAGTGGAGAGATCTCCCATGCTCATGGATTGGTAGAATCAACATAGTAAATATGTCTATACTCCCAGAAGAAATCTACATGTTTAATGCAATTCCCATCAAAATTCCAATGACATTCATGAAAGAGATTGAAAAATCTACCATGAAATTTATATGGAAACACAAGAAGCCACGAATAGCCAAGGCAATACTCAGTCAAAAGAACAATGCTGGAGGTATCACAATACCTGACTTCAAACTATATTACAAAGCAATAATGATAAAAACAGCATGGTACTGTCACAAAAACAGACATGAAGACCAGTGGAACAGAATAGAGGACCCAGATATGAAGCCACACAACTATAACCAACTTGTCTTTGACAAAGGCACTAAAAACATACAATGGAGAAAAAGCAGTCTCTTCAATAAAAACTGCTGGGAAAATTGGTTAGCAGTCTGCAGAAAACTGAAACTAGATCCATGTATATCCCCCTATACCAATATTAACTCAAAATGGATCAAGGATCTTAAAAGCAGACCACAAACTCTAAAGTTGATACAGGAAAGAGTAGGAAATACTCTGGAATTAGTAGGCATAGGGAAGAACTTTCTCAACGAAACCCCAGCAGCACAGCAACTAAGAGATAGCATAGATAAATGGGACCTCATAAAACTAAAAAGCTTCTGTTCATCAAAAGAAATGGTCTCTAAACTGAAGAGAACACCCACAGAGTGGGAGAAAATATTTGCCAGCTATACTTCAGACAAAGGACTGATAACCAGAATATATAGGGAACTTAAAAAACTAAATTCTCCCAAAACTAATGAACCAATAAAGAAATGGGCAAGGGAACTAAACAGAACTTTCTCAAAAGAAGAAATTCAAATGGCCAAAAAAACACATGAAAAAACGCTCACCATCTCTAGCAATAAAGGAAATGCAAATTAAAACCACGCTAAGATTCCACCTCACCCTTGTTAGAATAGCCATCATCAGCTATATAACAACAGGTGGTGGCGAGGATGCGGGGAAAAAGGAACCCTCTTACACTGTTGGTGGGAATGTAGACTAGTACAACCACTCTGGAAAAAAATTTGGAGGCTACTTAAAAAGCTAAACATTGATCTACCATTTGATCCAGCAATACCACTCTTGGGGATATACCCAAAAGACTGTGAGACAGGTTACTCCAGAGGCACCTGCACACCCATGTTTATTGTGGCACTATTCACAATAGCCAAGTTATGGAAACAGCCAAGATGCCCCACTACTGACCAATGGATTAAGAAAATGTGGTAATCTATACACAATCGAATTTTATGCAGCCATGAAGAATGAAATGTTATCATTCGCTGGTAAATGGATGGAATTGGAGAACATCATTCTGAGTGAGGTTAGCCTGGCCCAAAAGACCAAAAATCGTATGTTCTCCCTCATATGTGGACATTAGATCAAGGGCAAACACAACAAGGGGATTGGACTTTGAGCACATGATAAAAGCGAGAGCACATAAGGGAGGGGTGATAGGTAAGACACCTAAAAAACTAGCTAGCATTTGTTGACCTTAACACAGAGAAACTTAAAGCAGATACCTTAAAGCAACTGAGGCCAATAGGAGAAGGGGAACAGGTACTAGAGAAAAGGTGAGATCAAAAAGAATTAACCTAGAAGGTAACACCCACGCACAGGAAATCAATGTGAGTCAATGCCCTGTATAGCTATCCTTATCTCAACCAGCAAAAACCCTTGTTCCTTCCTATTATTGCTTATACTCTCTCTACAACAAAATTAGAAATAAGGGCAAAATAGTTTCTGCTGGGTATTGAGGGGATGAGAGGGAGAGGGAGGGGGCGGAGTGGGTGGTAAGGGAGGGGGTGGGGGCAGGGGGGAAAAATGACACAAGCCTTGTATCACATATGAATAATAAAACAATAAAAAAAAAAGAAGGCTGGAAGACACATATTCTCTCTCATGTGTGGAATGTAGACCTAACACAAATGCAGCAATATTATGAAACACTGGTTACACTAAGGGGAGGTCATGCACGGAAGGGGTAGGGGACTAAGAACTTGAATATGGTTGATATACTCTCTATACAAGAATAAATATAGAAAAATATAGAAATCTTAAAACAACTGAAACCACCCATAAAGGACTAAGGTAGAATGAAGAAAATTAGAGGAGATAAACCAGTTGGGGTTATAATACATATATACTTGGAAATATCACAAGGAAACTCCCTGTATAGCTAACTTTACCTCAAACAAGCTAAAATGTCAAAAAAAGAATAAGAATTACTCAGATAATATAAACCAATACATTGAAAATGCTGTAGTAATATATTTTAAATAAATAAGGGTCCTAAGGATAACAAAGAGAATTAAACAAGATTAGGATGAGATTCAAGAAAGTTGATATGACAAAGTTTGCTCAAAGAGACATTCTAACTGAAGCAATCATATTGTTAAATAATTTCTACATATAATGGTCTCACATTTAAAATTTTTTCTTCCTCTTTTTTTTTGAGATATTGTGTCTGTATGTAACCCAGACTGGCCTCACTCTTGTGATCCTCCTGCCTCCACCTCCCCAGGGCTGGGATTACAGGCTGTGCCATCTGGCCTGGCTCAAAATTTGCTTTCTTTTGTATCCCTTCTTTTTTTTTTCAAAAAATTTTAAATCTCTGATTTATTTTTCCATTTCAGAGTTTGTAGGTACTTACTGATGACAATGTTCCAGCGCTGCTGGAAGCAGTTTAGTAAGGCAGATGTATCCTAATCAAAGCCTCCCACAAGTTAATATGCAATTAGAACTATCATACTTGCAATTAACAAGCAGTATAAGAGCTGAGGGAAGGCTTAGCAATAGGAGAGGGTTGCTGAAGCAGGCACGAGGGCATAGAAGGCCTTTATAAAAAACATGGCAGAACTGGGATCTGAGGGGCAGATGTGAGTTAACTGTGCAATAGGAGCTGCAAAGAAATTTTCTTTGAGCTGGGTACACAGACCTCATGGAAACCAGAGGCCTTGTGCAGTTGAACGAAAAGACCTTGCAGCTAGAGCAGCAAGAATGGGGGAAGTCTGGTGGGAGATGAGCCACAGAGCTGGGTACTGGCTTTAGGGCAGGCCAAGGATATGTTCTTTGTCCTAGAAACGGTGGGACCCCAATAAAGTTTTACTCTACTTTTAAAATGTATAATTGCTAATTTAAGTGTCTATCCATTATTTATCTGAATCTGTCCAACAATAAAACATTAAATGAGCTAGCCAATGCATCTGTGTAACTTATTTGAAAAAAGTGCATCCAGCTGGAAAGAACATGGCTCTTTTCTTGCCCTGAGGAAGGAGGATCGCTCAGCCAGTCATAGTAGGCCCTATTGGACCTTCACAGCCTCCTGAACCCCTTCCCTCATGCTCCCATCAGCCTTTCTGCACCCCAGATGCAAAGAGGCTAGGATCCAGACAAATGGGTTCCCAAGCAAGCAAGAGCCTGGCTGCTTTTCTTGGGAACTGAGCTGCTATTGCTCAAGTTGCTTTGCTGGGGGCAACTTGGTGGGAGGTGTCACTGGAACCACCAGCACTGCAGGCACCCTGGCAAACCAGCCTCATCTCCATTTCCAGTAGAAGCGGAGAATAAACTGGCCACACCTGGTGCACAGCAAGAGGACCTTGCCCTCTGTGTCAGCACGAGAATGAAATATCAAGTTCAGATCAAATTCTAATAGCAGCATCTTCATAGACAAATCATGAAATTAGCCTAGGTGCCCACCAACACATGAATGCATAAATAAAAAGTGCCATATATTCACTATGGAGCATTACTCAGCCATAAAGAAGAATAGTATTGTGCCGTTTGCAGGAAAATGGATAGAATTGGAGATCATTATGCCAATGAAATAAGGCAGATCCAGAAAGACAATTACTGCTTATTTTCTCTCATATGTAGAAGTTAGATCTAACAGAAAAAAAATGAAGTGGACATGAACATAAATAAGGGACTATTTGGGAGGGGGAGACAGCAAGAGGAGGGAGGGGGAAAGTAGAGGATGGGGGGTAGAAAATAATGGAAGAACATCATAAGCGTGTTTGAAAATGTCATAATGAAACCTATTTAAAGAACTGCAAGAGGCCTAGCAAGGTGACTCATTCATGGAACCCAACTACTTGGGAGGTGGAGATCAGGAGAATCAGGGTTTCAGGACAGCCTGGGCAAAAGTTAAGGAGGCAGGGTAGATCAGGGAAATTGAGGCATGGGAAACAGCACCTAGGAATGAGAGAGAGAGAGAGAGAGAGAGAGAGAGAGAGAGAGAGAGAGAGAGAGAGAGAGAGAAAGTAGCTCTCCTCCTCTGACCTTGCCCACTTGCCCCAAAATAATTAGTGCATTCTGAGAACTGAGTGAGAATAGCTAAAAAGAAAGACACTTATCCTAGGAAAGAACTCCTGGGAAAATAACTCCTTTGGGCACAAAGATTACACCTACTTTAAAGGGAGCATCCTTTGAAATCTAGAGCCCAGTTGATAAAATAGTGTAATAGCAAAAATGAATAACTATACCAGGTGTTAGAACAAAGAGGAACACTTTTCCCAAGGTTAATTCAGACCAAATCCCAACCCACTTTTTCACCATAAATACCCTGCTTTTAGAGCATTCATAGCACCTGTTATCAGATGTGCCCGCACCCATGTCTGGGTTGAGCACCACTATGTTTCCATCTTTCCTTTGCTTTACTAATAAGGTTTCTTGGTCTCTACCTCAGTTTTATTGAAAATTCCTTTTTTAATAAAATAATGAACTCAGTACCCAAGGGTCAGGCAGAGGCCTCTTCCCTTTTGGAGACTTCCTCCCTGGAGTGTTGCCAGCCCAGGTTAAAAACTGGAGACCCAGTTGAAAGATAACTAAAGGAAAAAGTTCTGGGAGTGTGGCTCAAGCCTGCCTTCCTAGCAAGCTGGCGAACCTGAGTTCCAACTCCGGTACCACCAAAAAAATATTCCTACCTTGAAAAAAAGTAAGTGGTAAAACTTGCTTTTTGTAAATAGCATGCTGGCCTGTGAGTACTGGAATTTTCATTCATTCAGTAAAAATTTCAGCACAAATCAGTTGAGATACTTACCTAGTTATTGTAGTCAAGGTCAGAGATGTCTCCACGTCCAGCCAGAAGCAAAGGCCCACAGAAACTCTGGAGGAGATTGAACTTGGTACCTACTGCATGGTATTTTATAGTCTCCAAAGGCCACACCCATTTCCTCAAAGTAGGGAAGGTACCAAGTCTTTTCAAAGGGTGGATACACTGGATCAGATGATCCAGGGTGGGGGGGTCACACCCTAATGCCCATGATCTGATTAAAATTCTTTCACCTATTTGATCAAATCAGCACAAACACTAGCAGGAAGCCACCTCTTCAATTAATTATGTAAACTATGGATTTGTTATTTATGAAATAAATGATTGCCCCAAACAAGAATTTCCTATTAAAAAAAAGAATTTCTTCTCTGTTTTCCAGAAAACACATTCCAATCCAAATTTCTTCACAACATTACTACTCCTCTTGTTTGCTGGTCTTTCTTAACCTACCCACGTTCCTTCCTTGATATTTCTTCAGAAAATTCATATGATTGGCCATTGAATACTTGTGACACATGTATCATATTCCAAGCATCAATGGGAATAATTGTGCCTTTTTAAAATTTTGGATTTTGTATTTTGGTCTTGGGTTAGAACTCAAGGTCTAGTGCTTGCTAATCACTTGAGCTACACATCCCTATGGGTTTATTATTATTATTATTATTATTATTATTTCTTTTTCAGATGTGGTCTCACTAACTTTGCCTGGTCTGGCCTGGAACTCAAGACCCTTCTTCCTCTGCCTTCCCAGTAGCTGGGATTATAGGTACACACTGCTACACCCATTTCTTAACTTTTAAGATCCCACAGTTCAAAAATGATATCAAATTACTTAGAGTTGCTCTTTACATTTCTGATGAGAAAATCTATTTCCTTAAGTTCAATGGAAGATACTCAATTTAAATTGTGGGGATTTTGTTGAATTTCTTTTTCCTGGAAATGGCCTTAGACATATCAATACTGGACTAAAAACAGAGTTCCCTTTGACCACTCTGAGATTTCAATCCTCCTAGCTGTTGATTTAATTCCTCTCTCTCCTCACTTCAGTTACAAAAATAAGACCCACTAATAATGTGGGTTAGAAGACAGTATCATCAGCTACACCTGGAGGATATTTCATTACATGTGTAAGACATAAGGATTTCCATAATGAGGGATAGAGATGGGGAAAGTGGACCCCACAGTGAGATCTAATTAAAGACTGGATAAACAGTCTAGTTAAAGACTATTTATTGGCCTTTATTTGGTGTATCGTCTATTCTGGCAGCGTTTGTGATTAACTTTTGTATCAATTAGAGCAAGGCCTGGAAAAGTGTTGTAAGAAATTAATTGAAAGAGCAAGGAAAAGAATGGAAAGAGAACTGAACTCCCTTCAACAGACATCAAAACTTACAAATCCAAGAACTAGGATTTGTCTTTCATAATCCTAATTCATCTAGGGACACATGAGTACCTGTGTGTGTTGTGTGTGTGTGTGTTTGTGTGTGTGTGTGTGTGTATGAGTGTGTGTGTGTGTGTGTGTGTGTGTGTGTGTGAGAGAGAGAGAGAGAGAGAGAGAGAGAGGGGCAGGAGGGACCAGAGCAGACATTCTTTTATTAGCACATGTGAATTATGCTCTGCTTTTGGATAACTAGATATTTATAATTTTGAAATGAGCTGATATTCTTTTCAAACCCAACAGCAGTCTTCTAGTGGTTTTCTCTAATGTTAACATTACATTTATTTATTATCTTTGGTTTTCTTTTTCTTTCCTTTTCTTTTTTTTTTTTTTTTTTTGGTGGTGGTACTGGGCCTCACGCTTGGTAGGCAGGTGCTCTACCACTTGAATTTCACCAGTCCTTTATAGTGTTGGAGATTTTTGAAATAGGGTCTCATGAACTATTTGCCCAGGGTGGCTTTGAACCTTGATCCTCCTGATTGCAGCCTCCTGAGTAGCTAGGATTATAGGCATTCATGAGCCACTGGTGCTTGGCTGGGTTTCCTTTTTCTTTTCTCTTTCTTTTTTTTTTTTTTTTTTGGTAGCACTGAGGCTTGAACTCAGGGCTTCATGCTTGCAAAGCAGGCTCTACCACTGGAACGACACCTCCAACCCATTTTGCTCTGGTTACTTTGGGTGTGGAGTCTTCTGAACTATTTGCCTGGGCTAACCTCAAACCATGATCCTTCTTACCTTAGTCTTTCAAATAGCTAGGATTACAGGCACAAGTCACCAGCGCCTGGCCCTGCTGGTTTTCTTGGTAAGCATGATTAAATTCAGAGTTTCCAAAGTCGGCATGTAGCCCAGGCTGGCCTTGAACTCCTGACAACTTCTGCTCTGAATCTCAAATGTTCTGTCTTCAGATCCAGCTTTTTGTCCTTGGGTTCTGGGAAATGCATTGTCATTTAGTTTTGCCATTAGACATAGATCATGAATTTTGATTTTGTTATTCTAGTTTTCCCTTTATTTTTATTTAGAGATTTGAAATAGTCAGAAAATATACAACTCTTCCTTTCCTGAAAATGTAAGTTTAATTGTTATAAATGTCTGAACCAAGAAGCTGGATCTCAATGTTTTAAATGCTTTTTTGTAGTTTCTGTGAGTTGACTGAGAGACCATGAAGGTGAAGGAATTACAGAAATAGTTTTCCCAAATAATCCTTTTTTCTTTAACTTTGAAATTTGTGTATGCTTTCCTTCGGTTTTGACATCATTTCTAATACCTCTTTTCTTAGTAAACACGTTTTGTTTTCCGCAGGAAAAATAATGTACGTGTTTTAAATATACTTCACTTTTTACCTTTGCCTATGGTAGACAGGCATGTCCATGGTTCTAAGTGTGCTCATTTGTGTAAATGTGGGTCTCGACAGTACAATGTTTTAAAACTTCATGTGAGACTTTGAGTCACATTTGATACTAAAGTCTAGCTGAGCTGTAGTTTTTTATTTCCTAGGCATTGCATAGCAAAGGAATATCATTAATTGTGTTTTCTTCACTTTATATTATTATGTATTATGCATTACTTCAAGGTATTTTGTTGGTATTAAGTAAGAAAGAAATGTGGATGATAGATACAATAAAGGAAGACAGGAATCACCCTAACATTTTCTGTGAATTGAGTCTTTTAGAAATATTAAATCTAACATTTACATTTAAAATCTTATATAAACTCATAAAATCTAAATATAATTTTATTCCTAGTTCATGAATGTATGAGCAAGGAAACAGCTAAGAAGTAAACTGTTTTAACGAATGCCATCTTATAATAGCACATTTAGGCCTGACGTTGGTGGCGTAAGCCTGTAATCCTAGATACTTGGGAGGATGATATCAGAGGATAGTGGATCAGGAAGATGGTGGTTCAAGACCAGCCTGGACAAAACGTTAAAGAGACCTATTGCAACCTATAGCTGCGCAATATGGTGCGATCCTGTCACCTCAAGATACACAGGAGGCTGAGATTGGGAGGATCTCAGTTATAGGTAAGCCCAAGCAAGAAACGTTTGCGAGACCCCATCTCATCATAAAAAAGCTGGGTGTGGTGATAGACCTGTCATCCCACCAAAGGTGGAAAGTGTAAAATAGGAACATTGAGGTCTAGGCAAGCCTGGGCAAAAAGTGATAACCTATCCCCAAAATAATCAAAGCAAAAAAGGGCTGGAGGCTTGGCTCAGGTGGAAAACCCATCTAGCAGGCACAAAGCCCTCAGTTCAAACCCCAGTATTGACAAAAATTAAAAATATAATTTTTTTTTAGTATTTTTCTAAATTCATTTTCAGCCATCTAAAACTCCTATTAAAAAAAAGCCTATGTCCCCAGCAGGTAGAAGAAAATGAAACATATATTTACATACAACATACTTTTAAGGCTTTCTTAAAAAAATCCTCATTTGGTTTTCATTATTTTATTATGCTTTTTTTTTTTTTTGCAGTATTGGGGATTGAACCCAGTACCTCATCCAGGCTAGGGAAATACTTGACCACTGAGCTACATCCCCAGCCTATTCATTTATTGTCAAGATATACCATCAATTGCTCAATTGTATTTTCTCTTTCACCAATCTATTTTCTCTATTTATATTTAACCATTCTCAAGGTCTAAAGAAAATTTATTAATACCCTCCTAGAGCCTGGCAGCCCCATGACACACACCAGGGCTCATACTGAGAACTGTGTAGAGAGGGCTGGTTGCATTCACTGGAACGGGAAAACTACTGCCCATTAAATGGAAAAGATTTGAGCAACTGAGTGTTTTGTGGGATCATTGCTAAAACCTGTGGGAGTAGGTTTTAGAGGTAAGGTGAATTCTGAGTTTTTGAGACTTCTAGATTGTCATTCCAGAGGAAAGTTGTGTTGGAAATCTGCCAGTGAGATGAGTATTTGATGATCTGAATTTTTCTAGAAGTATATGTCTTTAGAAATCAATTTGACACTCACCAACATAATGACCAATAAAAACCATGATGCTTGATGAATTTATGGTGGAAAAATATTGGCTAGGAAAAGATGTCAATCCCTATGTGAGAGAAGCCTGCAAAGGAGCCCAAGAAGGGCAAGTCAGGAACCAAAGTCCATGGTATTTAAAGAAAACAGCCTGATAAATGAACACCAATAATGCACGTGTTAACCATGTGAGCCAAATAACTGTGTGCTCTTCCTGGTTTGTGTCCTAATAGTTCCTCAGGCTCAGCTCAGAATCCCCGAACAAGGGACACCTGGCCCTCCTTTGGTGTTTCAGGATACTGTGCACATTAAAGCACTCAGGTGTGTCTACTTTCCTCAATTTTCTGTGACCAGTGAGTCCAGCCCAGTCTGCATGTCTGAGTTATTTAAGATACTCTCTTTCTTGGTTCCTTTCTTCATCTACTCTTTCTTTCAGTTTTCTAGAGGAGACAATGAGAGAAGTCTACTGAATTAGCTGTATCACACAAGTAAGCATGCGATTAGAATCACAGCACCTGAAATAAACGAGTAGTATATGTTCTGAGGGCTGAGCGATAGCAGAGAGCTGCTGAAGCAAGCACACGCGCACAGAAGGCCTTCATAAAAACATGGCTGAATTGGGATCTGCCAAACAGATTAACAATTGCTAACTGCAAAACAGGAGCTGCAGAGAAATTTTTCTTTGCGTTGGGTCCGCAGACCTCGTGGAAACCAGAGGCCTTTTGCAGTTGAACAAGGCCCTGCACTAGAGAAGCAAGAATGGGGGAGGCCTGGTGGGAGATGAACCTCAGAGCTGGGTACTAGTTTAAGGCAGGTAAAGGATGTGCCCTAGACACCACAGTACGTCTTACTCTGCTTTTAAAAATTACAGTTATTAATTAAATCTCTAGCTATTTTTATCTGAATATGTACGACAACAAAACGTTAAGTGATATTTACATCTGATGAATTGATTTTTAAAAAGCGCATCCACCTGGAGCGCACAGTAGGGGGCGTGGCCGGCTCAGCCAATCAGCAAAGGCCTTTTCACCTCCCGAGCCCCGCGTGCCTCGCAGCTTTTATGAGTCCTGTTACGGATTTTCAGTGGCAAAGGGGGAACACGGCGTGGGACGCACCCTTGTTGCTAACGGTGCTGAAGACATTCCGGCCACTTAAATACAGCTTCAAGGAGCCTTACCCAGTGCGGAGAAAATGTGACCTGGCTCTTCTGGGCCATTGCAGGGGACTGCTATTTCAAGTTCAGATCAAATTCTATCACTACCTTTTGGAAAGCCAAGAGTGCAGTGTGGACAGAGACAAAAGGAGCCAATTAGAGCTCAGAACTAAAGTGACATCTCAAGTGCCAAGATGAGGCTGAATTTGAGCTGATGGGAGACAGTTTGGTATACAGAAAATCAAGGTTTGAAAGTCTCTGTGTTTGGATCAACTGATGTATGGATTGGTGGCAAGTTTTTTAAAAATTATATATTATGTGTTTATGTTTATAATAATATTTATTATGAATATTTATAATATTTATATTATACATAGTGATGGAAGGAAAGTTAATCCTGCAAGAGTGATTCTAGGCAACATTCGACTAAACATCATGACCATCAAAATGATGGTGCTAACCAAGCTTTAGCAAGTTGCCAGTGGGGCATTCCTAATTTTAGAGAAAACTAATAGTAATGATCATCATCAGCTTTATATCTGATAAAAATTCATCATAAATTATCAAAATGGAAAATACAGTTATCCCAGGGCAAGGACATTTGAAATACCTGCATCTGGAAGTCTTGAAGACAACCATCATGTGTTTCCCCCACACTGAGTTTCAAGTTACTAAGCTTCAAAACAAGCTACCAATGCAGACAGAGAAATAACAATAGTTATTCAGTCTGGAAGGTGAAATCACAACGTAGTTTTGATTTGAATTCCCTTAATAGCTAAGGATGTCAAACATTTTTCATGTATTTATTGACCATTTGTTATTTCTGGGTGTTTTGGTCATGGTACTGGGTTTGAACTCAGGGTCTCATGTTTGCTAAGCAGGCACTCTACCACTTGAACCACTCCCCCAGCCCTTTATTGACCATTTGTATTTCTTTATTTGAGAAGTGTCTGTTCAGTTCATTTTCCCATTTATTGATTGGATTGTTTGATATTTAACATTTTTGAATTCTTTGTATTTTTGGATATTAATCCCCTGTCAGATGTGGCACAGATTTTTTTCCATTCTATAGGTTTTTTCTTTACTCCATTTCTTGTTTCTTTTGCTATGAATAATCTTTGTAATTTAATACAACCCATTTGTCAATGCTTGCTATTATTTCCTAAGCTATTAGAGTGTTATTCAGAAAGGCCTTGCCTGTTCCTATATCTTGCAATGTTTCTCTGTTTTCCTGTAGTAGTTTCAAACTTTCAGGGCTTACATTAAGGCCTTTGGTCCATCTTGAGTCGATTTTTGTGCATGGGGAGAGATAGGAGTCTAATTCCAGTCTTCTACCCATGGATATCCAGTGTTCCCAGTATCACTTGTAAAAGAGGCTTTTTTTCCCCAATATGTTTTTGGAGCTTTGGTCAAAAAAAGTCAGATAGCTGTACCTGCCTGTGCTTATTTCTGGATCTTCTATCCTATTCCATTGGTCTGTGTGTCTGTTTTTGTTACTATGGCTGTATAGTATAGTTTGAAGTCAGGTATTTTGATACCTCCAACATTAATCTTTCTCCTCAGGATTATTTTGACTATTTGTGATGTTTTGTGTTTCCATGTGAATTTTAGGATTGTTTTTATTTCTATGAAGAATGACACTGAAATTTTGATGTTGTATATTGTTTTTGGTTTTATAGTCATTTTAACAATATTTATTCTGTCAATCCATGAACATGGGAGGTTCAGCTAGTGTCTTCTATAATTTCTTTCTTCAGTGAGTTAGAGTTTTCATTGTCGAGTTCTTTAACATTTTTGGTTAAGCTTATGCTTCTGTATTTTTTAAAGACTATTGTGTATGGGATTGCTTTCCTGACTTCTTTTTTCAGTGAGTTTACTGTTGTATAGAAAAGCTACTGATTTTTATTCTGATTTTGTTGGGCTGGTGGAGTGGCTCAAGTGATACATATCAGATCATAGAGTCTTCTAGTCCTTTAAGAATAGGATGTGTCATCTGCAAACAGGGGTAGTTTGGCATCTTCTTTTTCTATTTCTATCCATTTTATTTATTTCTCTTTTCAGAAGCTAAGAATTCAAGCACTATATTGAATAAGCTGGTGGACATCCTTTGTCTCATTCCTGATTTGAGAGGAAATGCTTTTAGTTTTTTCCCCTTAGTTTAATGTTGGCTTTAGGGCTGTCATATGGTCTTTGTTATGTTGAGGTATGAACCTTCTCTTCTTTGTTTCTTAGGGCTTTTATCAAGAAGGGGTGTTGGATTTTTCAAAGGCATTTTCTGCATTTATTCAGATGATCACAGGATTATTTTTCTTGCTTCAGTATATTTGTTGTTATTACATTTATTGATTTGCATATGTTGAGCCATCCTTGGATTACTGGAATGAAGCCAAAATGATCATGTTGTATTTTCTTTTTAATGTGTTGTTGAATTCAGTGGGCAATTATTTTACTAAGATTTTCACACCTATGTTCATCATGGAAACTGGCCTGTAGTTTTCCTTTTGTCTTGTGTTCTAGTCTGGTTTTAGTATCTTGATGATACTAGCTTCATAGAATGAAAGTAAAAGTGTTGCTTTCATTTGTGTTCTATAGAATAGTTTAAAGAACATTGGTGTTAGTTCTTCTTTAATGGTCTCATAGATCTAACAGTGAATCCACCTGGTCCTGGGTTTTTCTTTTTCTTTTTCTTTTTTCTTTTTTTTTTTTTTTGTGGTACTGGAGTTTAAACTCAGGGTTTCATGTTTGGTGGGAAACAAGACACATTATTATTGTTATGATTATCACTTTAGACCCAGATCTTCCATAAAAGTTAAGTAGGTGATAGCTGTTTGAGCTTAGCTTATTTTGCTCAATAGGATGCTCTCCAATTCCATCCATTTTTCTGCAAAAGAAAAAACTTCATTTTTTTCTTCTTTATGGCTGAATAATTTATTCCATATTTACCATATGTTGATTTACACTCATTTGGAATTATATCCTAGAGTAGTATAGCACGGTAAGTCTATGTTTAGTTCGGTTTTTGTTTTGTTTTGTTTTCCAGTACTGGGCCTATACTGGGCCTACACCTTAAGCCTCTCCACCAGCCCTTTTTTGTGATGTTTTTTTTAAGACAGGGTCTCGTGAACTATTTTGCCTGGGCTGGCTTCGAACCGCAATCCTCTTGATCTTTGCCTCCTGAGTAGCTAGGATTACAGGCATGAGCCACCGGCACCCAGCATATGTGTAGCTTTTTGATAACTCTCTGTACTGATTTGCATCGTGATTGTACTAGTTTACATCCCCACAAACAGAGTATTAGGATGGCATTGCCCCCATATCCTCTGGAGCACTTACTGTTTTTATTCTTGATGGTAACCCTTTTGACTGGGGTGAGATGGGATTTCAATGTTGTTTTCCTTTATGGCTAAGGATGCTGAAGAGCTCTTCATTTGTTTGTTTGCCATGTTTACTTCTGATAACTATTTAATTCATTTGCCTGTTTATTAATGAATAATATTTTCTTTTGATTAATATTTTTATCTCATTGAATATTTTGCATATTAATCCTTTATTGAACGAATAGCTTGTAAAAATATTCTTCTGTTCTATGGTTTTCTCTTGATTCTAGTTTCCTTTGATATGCAGAAGCTTTTTAATTTGCTGCAATGCCATTTGACAATTCTTGCTCTTATTTTCTAGGCAAGAAAAAATAATTACCTGTGCTTACAGCTTTAGGATGTTTCCTTATGTTTTCATCTAGTAGCAAAGTTTCAAATCTTACATTAAGATCGTTGACCTTTAGAACTGATTTTTGTACAGTGTGAGAGATAGGGACCTGGTTTCAGTCTTCTTCATGTAGATAACCTTTTTCCCAGCACCATTTGTTGAAGAGGCTGTCTTTCACCAATGTATGTTTTTGGCTCCCTTTTCAAAAGTCAGATGACTACAGCTGTGGGTTTATTTCTGAGTTTTCTATCCTATTCCTTTGGTCTTTATGTCTGTTTTTATGCCAGCACCATGCTGCTTTTTTTTTTTTTTCTTTTTCCAACTGTGGCTCTATAATTTGAAATCTGGTAGTTTGATTCCTCTAGCATTGTTTTTGTTTACACAGGATTGATTTGGTTACTCAGATTCTTTGTGTTTCCATATGAATTTTAGGATAGATTTTTTTTTTTATTTTTGGAAGCACTGGGGTTTGAACTCAGGTCCTCACCCTTGCTAAGTAGGTGCTCTACCACTCGCACCACTCCACCAGCCCTGATTTTTCTATTTATGTGAAGAATGACACTGGGATTTTGATGGGTGTTGCACTGAATCTTTAGATTGCTTTCAGTAGTATAGCTATTCTTATAATATTAATTATTTCTGTGTTCTGTCTTCTTCAACTTCTTTCTTCATGATTTTATAAGTTTTCATTATTGAAGTCTTCCTTCTCTTGCTTTTTTTTTTTTTTCTTTTTTGCAGTACTGGGGCTTGAACACTGGGCCTACACCTTGAGCTACTTCACCAGCCCTTTTTTGTGTTGGATATTTTTGAGATAGGATCTCATGAACTATTTGCCTGAGCTGGCCTTGAACCATGATCCTCCTGATCTCTGTTTCCTGAGTAGCTAGGACTATAAGCATGAGCCACCAGCACCTGGCTTTTCACCTCTTTGGTTAAATTTATTCTTAAGTATATTTTGGAGTTATTGTCAATGGAATTGCTTTCCTGAGTTCTTTCTCAGTCTGTTCATTATTGGTATACAGATGTCACTCAGCCACCATCTTGCCTCCAAGTCTGGATTTACTTTTCATCTCAGGACTTAGTCCTATTTTTAAGGATAGAGATCTTAGAATGCATTTCAGCACTACACTTCTTTATGGCTGGGTTTTATATCCTTTTCCTTATTCCTTTTATTTATCTCCTATGTCAAACAAGCATACACACACACTCACATGCAAAACTCATCCGGGGAGAGAAATGGGGACTAATTAATATTGAATTTATTGATTTAAAAGAGGTTTCAGATTAATTATAATAGTATCTTATGCTCATTGCAAATTTTCCATTTTTTAGGTTTAGTGAGTCCTAATGCAAACATCCTATACCACATCTTCATTTTCTTCTGGTTTTGAAGCTGTTTACTTCATATTTGATTGTGTACTTCAAATGGAAATTGTATTGACATTTGTGTATATTTTACTTTTAAACTGAATTAAAATTACTTGAAGATTTCACTATTTGGAATTTAAATTTGACTTCTTTCCAAATATCCTAAAATCACTTATTGAACTATCAAGAAGGGTTTGATTTAGTCCAGTGAGTATAGTGAAGAGCACGTGAATGAGTTAAAAGAACCAGACTTTGAATGCAGGCAGTCTTTCTCCCAAAACTGTGCTCTGATTATTGCTGCAATGCCTCTTATGAATGACAGTTACATTAAATGTGGTATCAACCTATGTTCTTAAGTTTCAGAATTACATAAAATAATAAAGGAGGATGCTTATTACATTCTTCCAAAATTGACTGAAAGTTTGCAAAGCTTTCAAGCATTGTGGGTTTTGTTGTTTGGAAATAGGACTATCCTCAAACTCACAGTCTTCCTGCCTCAGCCTCCTGAGTGCTAGATTACAGATGTGCAGCACCACACCTGGCTTGTGAAGATTTTGAGCATTTTTTTAGAATGGTAATATTACCTTGTCCCACACCTACAATACCATATACTCTCTGTTAGTGACATTATTAAAAGCCTGATTGCATGCTAAATCAACCCCATTACACAGTCATCACTGGAATTCTAGCTCTGAGTAAAGCTCTTTGCCAAACACATCTTTTTCCAGCCCACCCCACATACATGCTGCTCTGATTACTTACAAAATGAGTGCTGCCCATGAACTCTGTGTACAGAAGGGACTAGAGTCACAATAACAAATAAGACATAGTCCCTAAGGAGTTCCTGGTCCAGAAGAGGATGCCAAGGATGGGGCTGTCATCTTGGAAGTCTTCACAGAAGAAAGAAATCTAAGTTGAAATCCAAACACTAAGAGAGGGAACCTTATCTATTCTGAGGGCAAAGTGCTCATGATACAACTGTCATAATGAGAAAAGATTCAGGTTCTGATGTCTTGTTGGGTAGATGCCTTCTCATACATCTGTGTCAGACCAGAATACTTTCTAAAATGCAAAGGTGATCACATCTCTAACCTGTGTAACCGTTCTATGGGACTTTTTTTATAAATTACCAAAATCATTACACTCCTTTGGATGTCTTCTGAAGCTTATATGATGTGATCCAATGCTTAATGTATAATGTGTGAACCATTTTTTTGTTCTTTTTTTTTTTTTTTACAAACTCCTGGATGCTAGCAACACTGAGTTCTCTATATATTTCTCTAACACGCCATGTTCTTTTATTGTATATATTTTATGTAATATAATTATTTTTCCAGTGGGAGTATAAATAAAAGCACCTTGAAACAGTTTGACACTGTCCAATAAAATTGAAGATTCACAAATTCTATAACCTAGAAATTCCACTCATAGGTGGATACTGTCAGGAAAGGGAATCTTTTAGGTATTTGCTTTAGGAGGCATGTTCAGAGAAGAAAAATACAGAAAACATTACAATTCCTGGAAGCAGGGAGGGGGAGAGGGGGAGTGGCAAACAATGTATACACATGTGAGTAAATGTAAAATGATAAAAGAAAAAAAAGAAAACATTACCATAGTCACCAGTAGAAAACATGTGCCATTAAGCAACCTTTGGTTCTCTGCTCCAAACTTCCTCTTCATTATCCACTCTTCATAAGCAGATTTTTTTTCTTTGCCAAGTGACATGGCTTCATCAGAGCCTGGATCCTATAGTGTAGGCTGCTGCTATAGTTCCTGGTTTCTACAGTTCATGGTGACCAGCAGAACACATCAGCCAAGAACTTCTCTTGACATTGCCCTTGAGCAGGTTGGATGGAGGGTTTTTAGCAAGATAATTCCCCCAAAAAACTTTTCACAATTGCGTAAGGCAAATTTGTGGGGAATTCTCGATGTCAATTTGCAGCTCATTTTGCTAGTGTAGCAGCACAGTGACTCTCTGCCATTAAGTGAGGACAGTGGGTTGGGGATATCTTTAATGGATGATCTAACATAGCCCTTGGGCTAGTGACCACTTCTTGTATCCACTATTCATGTATAAAATACTCTTTACTTTCACTAGACAGTACTTCACTATTCCAATGCTATTGTAACTAATCATTCTTTATATTCAATTTCCTTCTCCACAATACTGTGTGCTTTCTCTCTCTTGATTGACTTTGACTGCAACTCAATGCTCAGTCAGTGAAATCTGATGAACCACAGTCACAATGACACATAGGTAAATTCACAGTGACACAGAGATGAACCCTCAAATAATTACAAGAATAATGCACATGGTATGATTTTACTTATAAAAGCTCCATATGCATACATAGCCAAAGTATGTAAAGGAAGGGGCTGACAGACTGGCTCAAGTGGTGGAGTGCCTGCCTAGCAAATGTGAGGCCCTGAGTTCAAACCCCAGTACTGCCAAGAAAAAAAAAGATACCCTTTCAAAATATGTAAGGGATGCAGCCATACATGATAAGATTATAAAGAAAAAGAGAAGGAAAGATAAACATGAAATTCAAGAAAGTAATTGTCCCTGGTAGAAAAGGAACAGCTGGTCAGCAGCATGGGTGCAAACTATGGAAAATGTTCCTTTCTTTATTGCCTATTGGGCTTTACAAGTGTTTATTTAATTATATTTCTCACTGTACATTATTTCTTAAATTTAAAAAGTAACTATCATTTATGATAGAGAGTGATGACATCTATTAGAAGTGTAATTAGGATTGGAAATGAGGCCAAGTGGTAGAGTGCCTGCCTAGCAAGTGTGAAGCCCTGAGTTCAAACCCCAGTATTACACACCCAAAAAAAGGACGTGTGATTAGATCAGAATATTATAACAAGCGTTTCAAGAAGTAATCCTCTCAGCCATGGGGGGCCAGGCCCGGCCTAGGCCTCTGTGTGGCGCAGCTTTATGCATTATCCCCAGTGAGCTCCATAACAGACTGGTGCTTTTCTGTGTGTGGAATAACAGGATTCGATCTGGGAATATTGTATAGTATTGTATTGATTTCCTGACAATGACAGATAAGAGTTTTATTATGTTAGACTGTTCTCCTCATCATTAATACTTAGTTCAACTTTTCAACTTTGGATTAACAGTCTACAATTATGGAATTAAAATTGTCCATTCTTAGGGCTGGGATGTAGCTCGGTGGTACAGCGCTTGCCTAGGATGCGTGAGGCCCTGGGTTCGATCCCAGCACCAAAAAAGAAAAGACAAAAAAAAAATTGTCCATTCTTCTTTCTTGGTCCATAGGGAAGAGAAAAAGGTGTGTGTGTGTGTGAGAGAGATAGAGAGTGTGTGTATGTGTATGCATATATGTGGAGGAACAAACTGAGATCTGAGGAATCAAGTGACCAAATTATCTGTCTCAATGCACACTGCAAATAAATGAATAATAATGATGATGATGGTACCCAAGGTACCCCTGAAGCATAACATGACCTAGATCACTAACATCCTGTTTTGTATATACGTGTGTCCACATACACACATACATGTAATCTCCAGTTTTATTTTTCAGTTCATTAGTGCACCCATTGATAAGCCGTACTACTTCACCACAGGTTCTCTAAGGATCCTCTTAGGCTACTTCGCTCAAAGTCCCTGCTGCAGCCTGCACTGTGAAGGCTGCAATAGAAATCTGTCTCTTCACTTCTGCCCAGGCCTCAGAAGGGTCCGCTTTGCTGGTTATATCAAACAGAGCATCATAAATTCCTGGGAATGACTCCCCTGCATACTTGTTGTGGCTGCTTGGAGCATAGATGACATGTCTGTGGGTAAAACATTTTGCTGTCTGTTAGTTGCACAGATGATATCCAAGAGCAAAACAAGAACATGCTACAATGCTGGATTGCATATTACTAATTTAATGATTTGAATAAGGTACTACTCAGTGAACTTCCAAATTCAATAATCTTCTAGTCCTTAACTCGAAGTGGTTCAGAGCTATAAAAATGACAACAATGATGATGACAGCTGATTACTTAGTATGGATCATGCTGGATAATAAATAACTTACAATGTTTCTAATTATTAAAAATAAACTCTAAAAAGCTAAGATTAGTGTTTCACAGAGGAAGAATCTGAGATTTGAGGGGTTAGGTGATTAAATTATTTGTCTCAATGCACATTGTAAATAAGGGCTAACTTTACTGCACCACACAACCCCTGAAATACAGCACTACTGTGATCACCATATCCTGTTTGTAAACCAACAACCGATTATTGTGGACAATTTTCCTCTTTAAAAATGTCACTCTATGAGTTGGTGGAGTGGCTCAAGTTGTAGAAGTCCTGCCTAGCAAGTACAAGGCCCTGAGTTCAAATTCCAGTACCACATACAAAAAAGTAACACTAATTTGTTAGTATACTTAGCATTAAAAACAACTTTGCAACCATCCACCTGGGCAAAAGACTGTTTCATTGGCAGGACTAATCCTATTGGTCCTGAAAGAGGATGGATTTCAAAGTAAAGAGGAAACGAGCTGGGTGCCTGTGGCTCGCATTTGTAATCCTAGCTACACAAGAGTCAGAGATCAGGAGGATTGTGGTTCAAAGCCAGCCTGGGCAAATAGTTTGCAAGACCCTATCTTGAAAATACCCAACACAAAACAGAGCTGGCAGAGGGGCTCAAAGGTAGAGCGCCTGCCTAGCAAGCAGCCCTAGTGCCACCAAAAACAAGAGGAAAAGAAGCAGAGCAGTAGCAGGCTGCTGTTGGCCACTGTTCAGGTGATGCATTGCCTTGGCCCTCTAATAACTGCAACACAGAAAGATAGAGCCATTCTTGGTTGTTCAGTGATCTCACTCAGTCTACAATCCTTAGAATGGTCAACCTGGTGACCGTTGGTTGGCATTTATCAAATCTAAGAACTCTTGCCAAAACTTAGGGAACAGACTGGGAATGCAACACAGTGATACAGCACTTGCCCAGCAGGCAAAGGCCCTGGGTTCAATCATAAGCAACAAAATTGAAAAATAGGGGAGGAGGGCACCAGTGGCTCACACCTGTAATCCTAGCTACTTAGGAGGCAGAGATCAGGAGGATCATGGTTCAAAGACAGCCTAGGCAAATAGTTCATGAGACTCTATCTTGAAAGTACCCAAATGAAACAGGGCTGGTGAGTGGCTCAAGGTGTAGGCCCTGAGTTCAAACCCCTATACCACCAAAAGAATAAATAGGGGAAAAATTTCAAATTTATTATATTATATGTATACATAAACACAAATATATTTAAAATAGGAGAAGAGGTAAAAATACATAACAAAAACACAATTCCATATTTGACTGATGGAATTTGGGGGGATTTTTGTTTTGTGCTTGTGGCTTTCTGTTGTTTTTATTGGCAGTACTGGAGTTTGAACTCAGGGCCTCACACTTGCTAGACAGGTGTTCTACCACTTAAGCCACTTCACCAGCAGCTTGTGGCTTTCTGAATCTTCTAAATTTCTAAAGTAAATATATTCTTCTATAATCAGAAACAAAAACACTAAAAAGAAACATGTAATAATCATATCACATGATATAAAAACATTATCACATATTTATCATTTGCCACATAAATTTCAAAATATTCTACTTGCTTGCAGGAAATCAAGTATAATGTTTTTCTATGGAGCAAAAGAACATTTTAAAAGTGATATTAGAGTGTGAGTCATATTTTTTTCTTACCTATAGAAAGGCCTGTCTGGTAACCCTAATGGGTCAATGAATGCTCGTTCCAGAAACATCAGTTGATCGTTCATAATTCTCAATAGTATTGGGCTAAACAGGAAATGACTAGTTATTTCTTCATGAAAATGTGTTTAAAATCCAGCAAACTAAAAATTCAGAGCAAAATGAAACTCGCTGCCGTACTTTCAAGTCCTATCGCATACAAATGAGGAAGAATAGCACATATACTTATATTTTTAAATCCTATAAAATACTATTTTGCTAAGGCTTATATTAACAAAAGGAAAATAGGAATTCATTAAAGACCTACCTATAATTTAGATTTGAGCTATTATTAACATTTATTTATTTAATATCATGAACTCTTTTTTTGTGATAGTATAAAGGAGATTTAGCTTCATCTGTTAACAGCTCAAATAAGCAAAGGAGATAACTGAATAAAAGATGAATTCAATAAGAGGCTATAGATTTCTGAATCAATTTCCCAAAGCACTGTTACAAATACAAGAATTCTGTGGATATGCACAAATGTATATGTACATACATACACACACCTCTCTCTCTTCCCTTCTTCTCTCCTCCATGTATGTATGTCTCTCTCTCTCTCTCTCTTTCTGTGTGTGTGTGTGTGTGTGTGTGTGTTTATAATCTCGTGGCTACCAGTGGAAGCCCTCAGATGTTGCTTGTATGGAGCAGAGTTCAATTTGAAGTCACACTGGGACGTAAGTGCTCAGAGCAAGACACTTAAGTAAACAGTGTCTGTTTTTTCACTCCTGGAACACACTGGCCTCTCTAGGAAGGACCAGAGGACTATATAGGTCTTGAGGGTGACTACTGTGTGAGCATGAAGGCACCAAAGAGCCATACTCTATGTCCTTTAACAGGTCAAAGCACTGATACAAGAAAAGCAAGACTAAGAACTGTCTCTTTAAATTTTAATGTTAAAGTGAGAAAGTCAATGTCCAGTTTCATTTCCTTACTCAGCACTTACTATGAACAATGCACAGACATTTCAGGACTTGCAAACATCATATTAAAGACTTATTTTGGCGGAGGTCATCATACTTTCTCTAAGTAGTCTTTCCCCCCAACTTGAGACTATTTTCTTAAGAAAAAAATTTCAAGAGTTTGAAATAGTAGGTGAAAATATAGGAACTCTAATGTCTCTTGAAACCTTAGTGATAGGTACTTGTGCTTTCCAAAAAGCTTAGAGTAATTCATCATATGCTTTCAAAACCATGGACCATTTGTATCTTTGTACCACCCATAGCTGTGCAAAGCTAAATTTTAAACTGCTATTATGGAAACAAAATAATGTGATTTTCATTTGTATTTTTGAATTATTAGTGAACTAGATTATCTCACCATAGTTTCTTTGTATGCTATATCTTTGTTTTGAAGATTTTGTCTTGTCCATTAACAATATTTTCAACTTTGTTCTTTGGGACTCTTGTTAATTTTCAAATCATAGTTTTATAATGTATATTTTACCATCTTTCTGTATTTGCTGGAAAAGAAGCTGCCAATTCTTTTCTCTTTGAGTGCCTATTTCATATTTTGACCCATTAAATGTTCTCAAATCTGGTTTCATCATAATTTTCTCATTGCTTCTAAAATGGGCATCTCCCTTTCAAGAAATTTCCTTTCTTTTCCTTCCTTCCTTCCTTCCTTCCTTCCTTCCTTCCTTCCTTCCTTCCTTCCTTCCTTCCTTCCCTCCCTCCCTCCCTCCTTCCTTTCTTCCCTCCTTCCTTCCTTCCTTATTTCCTGGCTTTTGTTTGGTTGAGTTTGGTTTTTGTCCTTTTTTGATAGTACTAGGGTTTGAACTAGGGCCTCATGCTTGCTAGGCTAGACTTTCCCACTTGAGCCACTCATCTAGCCTTTCTGGCTTCACTTATTTTTCAGGTAGAAGCTCATGTTTTTGCCCAGGACCAGCGGTGACCAGGATCTTCTTACGTAAGCCTTCCATATAGCCATACCCAGGTTATTTGTTGAGATGGGGTCTTGTTAATTTTTTGCCTGGGTTGGCCTCCAACTGCAAACTTCCTGATCTCCCCACCCACCTCCCCAGCAGCTGGGTACTCCACACTTGACCAAGAAATTTCAATTTTTAATAAATAGTTCTACACTTGTTATTAATGTTTGCATTACTTTTTAATCAGTTGCTAAAAGGGCTTATACAACAATACTGTTGAATTAACATTTCCCCTGTAATTTTTGCAGCATTATAAATTCTTTCTTAAGTAGCACTGAGCTTATTTTTGGGTCATCTCTTCTTATCTTTTTATGTATTCCTGTATCACTTCCAAGGATTTGATATGTGGGTCATGATATTATGTTTAGTACACAATATATGATTACCCTTAAAAACCTACTATTTAAAGCAAATCTCACACTTGTAAGCCCAGTTTCTCAAGAGGCCAAGATCAGGAAGACCACGGTTTGAGGCAAGCTCAGATAAAAAGTTAGTAAGATCCTATCTCAATCAACAAGCTCAGTGTGGTGATGTACACCTGTGATTCCAGCTATGCTAGAGGCCTAGGTAGGAGACTGCAGTCAGAGGCCAGCCCCAGGCAAAAATGCAAGACTCTACCTGAAAAATAACTAAAGCAAAAACAAAAGGGGTGGAGATGTGGCTCAAGTGGTACAGTGCCTGCCTCCCAAGTCAAAGGACCTAAGCTCAAACACCAATACCACCAAAAATAAAATCTGTCTATACAGAAATCAAAATATATTTTACCTCATAAATATGTGCAATGTGTATTTTGCCTCATTAATGTGTACAATGTGTCAGTTTTTACTATGTGTCAAATTTTTTCTTTAAACTTTTTTCTTAAGGAAAAAAAGTATTTTGCCTTCCACCTTAAAATTTTATTCAAATTATGTTTCTATATTTGTGCAAAACATAACGTTTTACATAATATTTAACAGTTCCAAAAATGGCTTTGCAGTACTTCTTTCTATGAATAAATTGAATTTTGGCAGCTAGAGATGGAAATGAGAACCTCTAAGTGGAAGTAATGAGCTCAGGAAGTGCACTGCACTCTGGGAATGCAGTGAGAAGCAGGGTGCGGAGGGGCCTTCAGTGCCAGGTGAGTGTGTGTGACTCCTCAGCTGGCAGCCAGGAAGCCTTGCATCCCTGGGTAGCACAGATCCCACTCAAAACATCAGGAAGGGGGAGTGTTTGAGAGACATGCCAGCTCTGAGTAAGACACATCAGAGTGGAGAGACAGAAAACAGAAAAACAAAAAAGCCAAAGGTATTTCAGCAATAAAAATGTTACTTAGTGCTTCCTTTATGTTTTAAATACATAAAAAAATGTAGAACATACTTGCTTTTGTCCAAGTCTTGAAGTCTCTTGCTAAACTTCGATGCAATTTCTGTAAAATTCTTTACTGCAGAAAACAGTGAATCTGAAATGAAAACTGAAATCAGCAAAAGCTTTAAGCTTTAAGGCATATGGTACGTGTCTGTAATCCCAGCACTCCAGAGGCTGAGGTAGGAGGATCATTTGAGCTCAAGAGTTTGATACCAGTCTGTGCAACATATCCAGATCCATCTCAATAAAATGATCAAATAAGCAAACATAAAGATCATAATTTCTATGATACTGTTCTGTAGTTAAAGAAATGGAAACAATATAGAACGCCATCTTTTTGTGTTTTACAAGGTGTTATAATTTGTGCATTGTAAGATGTGAGCATTCATGAAAGAGAAAATACATTTACAGAAGACATAAACAGAACTTGATCGAATAGAATGGCAGAAATAACGAAAGACCTAAAATAAGTCACTGCACAGACATTAATGGACACACACAAATAATGAATTTTGAAAGAATACAATGTGACATACCAAATGACACACTGTATGTTTTCATCTCTTGCGGATGCCTCATTGAAATGTTGTAGATTTTGTCAGCATATATTTTCAAAACAGCAGCATAATCTTGACAGTCAAAAGGAAGCACAGTGGAACTGGCCAGCTCAAACACCATTCCTCCCCGGACCTGTGCCACTGTGAGGTGATTTTTAAATGTTGGATCGTAAAATTTTTCCACTAACTCGTATGTTTCGTAGACACTATGATACAGTGGATAGCTGCTGAATTTATTCATTTCCTATGGGGGAAATCAAAGTATATTAGTATAAGAAAGCTCATAAAAGGCATAGCATTGTATTTACTATTAATATTTACAAAAATGAGTTATGAATAAAGTTATAAGGTACTACTGATGTACCTCAAAAGCTACTTAGGAAAGGGCTAATATTAATAGTACTTACACTCCAGGCTTGTACATCAATTTAAATATGTGTATATGATATAAACAAAATTATAAAAACATTGTTTGGAGAGACCTAATAAGCTTGACTTTAATAATATAAGAGACCTGGCAGAGTGACACAGTGGCAGTGTGCTGCCCAGCAAACGTGAGGCCCTCAGCTCATACTCCAGCATTACAAAAAAGACATATTCTCAGAGGAAACAGCAACAATTTTTTTAAAAAAAGAATATGAGAGATGTGGAGATGTTGGGAGTCCAAAAAATAGGAACATTGCATCTGATAAAATGATAAAAATAATGTAAGAAGACTGAGAATCATTTGAGCAAGTAAATAAGCGTTACACAATATTAGATGGCCACTATGTCAAACTGTTTCATCACTGAAATCCTGTGGGGAAATGGTACTCTGGTAAGCTATGTGCTAACTGTGAGCGATGAGGGCAGTGGTGAACCCAAAACCTCACTAAGAAGAGAGAAGGGAGGCTCAGACAAGAACAAGCAAAAGCAACAGCAAGCATAAAAGCCAAGAAGGAAGGACTTTTCAAGCTGTGAATTGCTGACTTGCACCTTTTGATCATTTTTCAATGTGCTTAATTTTTGTTATTGATATAGAAGAACATTTCATCTATGGTGTGTTGAGGAGACTGAGACTATAATTAGACTGAAAGAGTTTCAAACCAAGCTTCAGAACTCATTACAAGAAGTTTTGGGTGTCACTTGTCCTTTCTTTGCTATAGTTTCTCATAAGGAAAATGCAGATAATATTAGTATCTATTCTCCCCATCACAGCCATATAACCCTACCCAACTTCCTACCCCAATGGAAGTGGACCAAAGAGTTCCTGTCTGGGAAGAACAGCTACTCCAACTAAAAAGACACTCAGACACTTAATGTTACCCAGCTGTCTTGGGAGATTTGAGATTAACAGGAATTTGGAGTTGAGCTCAATCTCGTTCCTCTACTGTAACATCCCTATCTGCAATAGTCTTGAGTAAAGTCTCCCTTAAATCATAACAAGAGTCAGAACATCTTTAACACAAAACCGAAAAATGAAGGAGTTGCACATAAGCTATTACTATTTAGAAACCTGGAAGTAGGTATCAGAAAAACAATAAAAACCTGGAAGACTATTCATTTGATGAATAGAAATTAGGGGAGGCGTGAGTATGGAAATGAGATAAGAAAACACTGTTTGGTTATAAACTGTTATGTAACTACTTGAGATTTTATAAACTATATAGCTGATGAAAAACTGAAAATACTGTCTTCAACAACAACAAAAGGAACAAAGAGAACTCTTACCTGTTCACTGTGTATTATGTTATTTGTTGTTCAAATGACTTGCTATCTATTTAATGTTTGGAACCATAATAAAGAGTTAAAATTCCAAATATTTGCAGGTCTTGGTTTGGATTGTGAATAATAATGCAGAGAGAACCATCAAAGACAGTTCCTATAATTCTTACTTAAGTGACTGAGTGAATGTAGGGCCACCAAATAAAACAGGAAATGTGCTTAAAGGAGAACCCAGAAATTCAAGTTTGCAAACAGGAGTATTAGTGTCAAGTGGCACTTGGTCACAAGGCTCAGGACACCATAGCCACGAGCTATTCACATGGGAGTCGCACCATCAGCCTCTGAGGTATCACCCCCCTGTTGCTTGAGCTACTTTTTGAAGTCAAAATGAGTTGTTTGGGTAAAACATATGCATAATCTTAAAATTTTTATTACAATAGACTTACCCAATTTTTAGTATACCGTGCTCTGCCTGAGGCAATGCCAAGTCTTTGGAAGAACACCTCAAAATCATTGCCAGACCCCAACTTGCTAATCCTTTTATGATAAAATAACAGAGTTATTTCAGATTAGAGACCAATTAAGCTAATCTCCATCCTACTATTATAAATATGGCAGCTTAGATATGAAGCAACAATGAGAGGAACTTTAATTCTAATCACAAAGTACTCATTTCTATTGGACCATTTCATAAGTCACATTTGTTCAGAGACTCCCAAAGTTGAGAAATATTTTCCTTCAGATTAATTCATTCATCTTTTTATCTATATTTGTTGTATATGATAAAGTGAAAGAAACAACCATTTTTTCAGATAATTCAGATGTGAATTCTTCCCTTATTATTCAGATCGCTGCTATCTACATTCACAAATTGCAGAGATATGTATTTACCTTTCCCTGCTTGCAAAGATACAACCAATGCTGAAGTGATACTTATCTTTTGATTAGAGAAACCAAAACATTTGTTAACTATATGGTGTTCAGAAAAAAGAGTAATTCTAGAGTGACATTGTGACAGAAATATGAGGAATCCCTTTCTACCATCGTCTCCATTCTAACCTTCCTCAAATGTACCATATGCAAGTATTATCACTTTTTGATACCTACAGATTTAACTTCAAAATACAGCAATATTTTGTTTGTGATCCTAAGCATTGATTTTCCTTAATCAGTTTTTAGAGCATTTTGAAAGTTATTTTTTGATTAATGATTGAAAGAAAATCTCCCTTTATTTCCAGACAGTCCCACACAATCAGAAGGGGCAGGAGGGTTATGGTGTCTGTTTACCTGGGCAAGCCACTGAACTCTGGTGAAGGGCTCTTTTCACTCCAGCTCTCATAAAGAGATTTGCCTTCAAAGCCTTCATCAGGGCTTCGCAGCTACATAAATTAAAAGTAAGGTAGGAGAACACTCATAAATCAGATGCACGATACTGAAACGTCCATTAACTAGAGAGTGAATAGCAAAACCAGAGACGCAATCTCTACATCAGCAGTCATTAGGAATTCTGGGGTTGGTGGAGTGGCTCTGTGGAGAGCTTGCCTAGCATTCTGTCGGCCTTGGGTTCCATCTCCAGCATGGGGGGAAAAGCAGAATTACAATAATGAATTTCTGACCATAAGGAAAAATGCTGAAGTTGTTATACATAGGTGCAGTTAAATTATTTATAATATGCAGAAGGTTCATAGAAAAGAAAACTGTACCAAATTATTTCCAAGTCATTGCCTTTAGAAGAATGGTCATGTTAGGTGATTTTGTGATTATTTTTGTCTGTTTTCCTAAACTGAAGGTGACTACTTTGAAATTATATATTTCTCCTCCTCTAATAAAAAAACAAAATAAAATGAAGCAAACTGAATTAGGGAAAGTATTTCTTTTAATATTGCTACTTGCCAGTAAGACTGTCAGTATTTAAATAATGCATAATATAGTTCAATGTAATTAATCTTATTTTATTAATTGATCATTGCTCTTAAGGCTCAGTGTTTAACACTGGGCTTTAAACTCATTTTCTGGTTTTATGGATGAGAAAACTAAGGAGTAAAATATGACTTATAATTGAATCCTAGACTCAGAATATTACAGTTTGTAATGAAAACATCGAGAAAACTAAACTTTACTGTGCCATAGTTATTTACAGATAATTCAACAATATATAGTATAAAATATTTTTATTTCCTGTTTAGTAAAAGTCAAACCTACTATTTTTCAACAAATCAACTTAAAAGTTTATTGACCACTTCTAGTGTTAGAGACCAATAAGACACAGCATGCTCTCTGAGAGGAGCTGTATGCAAAAATGTGCTGTGTGCTACAATACATTTACCTCGAAGTTTTATGACACACAAATTAAGTTTGCACAGCATGAAGAGAGAATCAGAAGTTAGAGCACCATCCTAACTTGTGAAATATGAATAAAGAAGCAAAACTAGAGGACCAGGCACAGTGGCTCATACCTATAATCCCCCCTTCTTGAGAGGTGGAAATTGGGAGGATCACCATTCAAGAGTAGCCTGGAAAAAAGTTAGTGAGACCCAATCTCAACAAATAAACTGGGCATGGTGAGGCACATCTCAAATCTCAGAGGCCATAGGTAGGAGGAACACAATCTGAGGCCAGCCCCAAACAAAATGATAATTTTGTATTCATGAATGAAAATAGAATAATGAAACCTATTGAAATAGTTCTAAGAAGGGGGGGGGGATTTGTGGAGGAGAGAGAACTATGGAAGGGTGAATCTAAGATACATTATAAGCATATATGTAAATATCACAATGTATCCACCACCACCCCCTCCCCCTACAACTATTATACTCTAAGAAATTGTTTTAAAAAGATACAACCTTCTCATCAGCTTAAAATAATAGTAATAATAATACTGAATTAAAACAGAAAAGGCTGGGGCATGGCTCAATTAACAGAGTGTCTGCCTAACGAGCTCAAGGTCTTCTGTGCTTTAACGTAATAAGAAACATAATTTGTAGAACATAGATTTTTTTAAATGATATGTAATTATTTTTACCTCTTTTGTTAGATTATATACTAAGCTGTACATCAGTGGTGTACAATCAACCCTTAGAGTGTAGTTTCCTGAAAGATAAGGAAAGAATATTATTATTTATTTCATTTTTGTTATTCTTTTATTCAAAGACTATTGCTAACTCTCTAGATGGAATGATCCTTTAAAACTTACATTTAATTAAAACTCCAAAAGCCTCTCATCTTACTATAAAATCCAGCATCTTCCTCGTGGCCTCCAGCACCACTTATGAAAGACCCCAGGTCTTCTCTCCAGATTGTGTGTCCCACTGTGCCCAGGGATATACTCCCTTGAGGTCTTGGGGTCTTCACACACAGTGCTCCTCAGCCAGCCCAGGGCTCCACATTGTGTCCGAATGAGTCACTTGCCCTCTGAACTAACATTATGTTTTCCAGGAGATGCCCCCTGGCCACTCTACCTAAAGCAGTACCCCAGCTCTCCTCCACATCCTAGCTCCTTTCTTAGGTCCTATGTCGGGTCTGTTTTTCTCCATATTACTCATCTACCCCACATAATGAGTCCTTCTTGTTATCACCCTCTCACTGCACTGCAAGCTTTAGGGAGCACTGCCTTATCCCCAGTGTTCAGAACAGAGTGGACATTAACGTCACCCGGTAAATATCGACTGTGACGATTAGTTTGTGAGCTGCTGCTCTCTAGCTGGTTCTGGACAGAGAGCAGAGGAGATAGATGAGGCCTCACTCCTTGGGAGCTCGAGGCTGTGGGTGCAGGGTGCAGGGAAGCAGCCAGGAGAGGTGTCTGGGGAAACCCTGGGAGCAGAGGGAGGGGTGGCTGACTCCAGAGGGGACTCTAGAGGAGGGGCAGTTAAGAAACTTCCACCAGGGAGCAACTCAGGAACTGAATTTTCTAGAATCAGAAGAAGACAGCTGAAATGGCACACCCAACTAAGTGTACAGTCTGTACAAAAATGCCCAGAAATCTAAAAACAAAGGATAAACTACAAGGATGGTGAATATTGTGTATCCCAAACCTTAAGATCCATGTCTTGGAATAGCTAAAGTTGAGGTTTTAAAAATAGTGACAATGCAGTAAAGTTGCTGGTGGAACTAGGAAGCAGAGGCGGGAGGAGCAAGAGTTCTGGGCCAGCTGGCACTACATAGCGAGATCCTGTCTTAAAAGAAAAAAAATATTCGCAGGCCAGGTTTGGTGGCACATGTCTGCAATTTCAGCTTCAAGGGAGGCAAAAGATAGGAGAATCTCTGTTAGAGGCAAAAATCAACACCCTACCCAAAAATAACTAAAGCAAAAAAGTTCTGGAGGTGTTGCTCAGGCAGTAGCATATCTGCCTAGCAAGCTCCAAACCGTGAGTTTACCATCAAAAAAAAACTCCAAAAATTCATCTAGAATAATATCTACAAATAAGCAATGCAATTTTAAAACAAATAGCCATGTAATTTATATTATCTTATAAGAATGTAAACAGGGAGGGGGGTACTTTGGCAACATTTATTTCAATTTTGTTGCATATATCCAGAACCAAACAGTTACACTTGTAGGTCTGTACCTTTCCTGTCCTTACATAGAAAAAGACATTCAATTAAAGGATGTTTGCTACAGAAAACTGCAACAACCTGGCCATCAGCTAGAATACAGAATTGTTCTATTCCATGCATTGTAGAAGTTCTTTTGTTATTGTTATTGTGGTTTTGTTTGCTTTGTTTTGTTTTTTTAAACGAAGTAGATCGGTGTGTACTGACCATAGGTAAGTGTAGAATGCATTTCCAAATGAACAAGGCAGGTTGTAGAACCTTTAGCAGGATCATGGTAGCAGAAACGAGCATGAAGTAATAGGCAAACAAGGTAGTGGTGAGACAGATAAAGTTGGAGCAAACTGTTTTGAGTGGATGCCCAAAGCGTCACTAGCTTCTCTGAGTCTCAGTTTCTCCTTTTATACAACAGGGATAATAAAAGCATTTACAGTCCAGGGCAATTGTATCTAATCTAACTTTACATATAAAGCAATTAAGAGAGTGCCTGCTCCACTACAGATTATTTAAATATCAACATAATAAAAATTTTGGTGAGCTATAGATCCTTTAGATTAAACTTATTCCATACTTAAGAATGACTTGTATATGGAGTTTTGCTTTGTTTGTAAATTCTTTGTTTTAACATAAGAATTCCAAGAATATGTGATTTATTGTATTTGAGAAATGAATATTTAATTAAAATTTTAATGTGAAATAAGTGTCCCAATCTTGAGGTACCTTGTGTGCCCTTTGTTCTTAATCCTAAAAATTATGAAGACACAATAAAACTATTCCAGGAAATGACATAATCAGATAAACCCAGAGATTTTTAGAAGTCATGAAAAATCAGTTGGGTGCAGTGAGTCATGGTTATAATCTTAGCTACTTGGGATGTAGAGGTCAGGGGAATTAGTGGTTTGAGGCCAGCACAGGCAAAAAGTTATTAAGACCCTCTGTCAGCCAGTGGCTGGCTGGGTGTGTCTGTCATCCCAATTGTGTAGGAAGCACAACAAAAATCAATATGGTCTGGAATGGTGGCTCAAGAGGCAGAGCACCTGCCTAGAAAGTGTGAGGCCCTGAGTTAAACCTACCCAAAAAAAAATCCCAAAAGACATGAAAAATCAAATCTTAAAAGACTAGCCATACATAAAAAGAACATTATGTCTCCCAATTTGGGGACTGTGTGTTTGGAGTATTTATTTTGTGGGGCATACGTGTTTCATTTAATCATACATCTCATGAATGAGTAATGACTGTACTTGTAATTAACATTTTTGGACATTTACTCTACACAAGCACAGGTCTGGGAGCTTTGCAAATATGAACTCCTTTTCTTGATAAGGACATTTGAGATAGTAACTACTTAGAGGTGAGAAAATTCAGCTCCACAAAGTAATACCTGAAGTCACACAGGTGGAGGTGGCAAGGCCAGAAATAAACACAGACCATCATCCACCCACCTGAGGAGGAGAGAGACCTGACACGCCTGTATGAGCTCACTTTCAGGACATATGGACAGAAGAAAATGTAAATTCCAACATGACTCCATCAAGGCTCAGTGTTCCCATTCTTGACATGGCTACTTTACATTTTTAAGTTACACTAAGCCAGCCACCGGTGGCTCACACCTATAATTCTACAGAAGGCAGAGATCAGGAGGATAGTGCTTCAAAGTCAGTCTGGGCAAATAGTTCACTTAGCCCCTATCTCAAAAAAAAAAAAAAATCACAATAAAGGACTGGTGGTGTGGTTCAAGGTGTAGGCCCCGAGTTCAAACCCCAGTACTGAAAAAAAGTAAAAACGAATGAGCTCTAAACAGCAACTGAAGAGCAACCAAGCACCTAGCACGGCAGGTTACGCTGTGAGGAGCATGTGCGCAAGGATGAGAAAGATTCGTGGGTTTGAGTGCAGTGACAGTGAACTATCTCATTTTCATGAAAATCAACCCAAGGTGACCATCCGTTCCACCCTTTGCTTATTAAAAGCACATCAGTCCTCAAGGCTGTCTCAAATGTCTACTCTTTTTCTTACGCCTGGCCTGAAGTTGCTGTTACTCTCCTCTGAACAACCAGAGAAGTTTGATTAAATTCCTCTTAAAGTGCCTGCATATGCTATAATCTGAGATGGATCTGTGCTGTCATCTATACTGAGCCATAAACTCTCAGTTATAGACTCTTCCTTCTCACCTTGGAGTCCACTGAGTTCCTAGAAAAGTACATTGCACAGAGAGGTACTCAGCACATACTTGTTGAATTAAAGAAAAATGTAAAAATGCAAATATTGGGTGAAAGAGTCAAATCTTAGAAAGCAGTATTCTTCCAAAATTTGTATGCATGGTCATGTGATGAGAGTTAAATCTCAACATCATGCACTGCATTCTAAATCACAAAATTGTGTGACTTCATGACGTACTCATTAACAGGTGTTCACTAAATTCCTGCCATAGTTAAGATACTCTGGCAGATGAAGCAAAGCAAAGAACGCTGGCTTCCTCAATAAGCACGCTACAGTAGAAAGCAGATGAAAACATTTAAAAAACGAAATCTCTCAACCAGCGCTCAGGCCCTGCTCCAGTCAAAGGCAACAGCACACTCCCAAACCTCGTGCAAATGGCTGCTGACTCGTTGGGGCACAATTTATGAACTAAATTGCTGCACAATCGTCTGTTCTTATGAGGCCCACAATATTTACCTTCGACAGAAGAGTCGGCATTAATGTAGGCCACACCACGTGCTTGAAGGAGTCTGGAATTCTCCTGTAACGACCACAAAAAAGACAGAACTATAAGCACATAGTCATAACCCGCCTCCCTGAATGTTGCTGAATGTTCCTGAATGTAGCCGGCTGAATGAAGCTGACCCAGGCTAACCACAAACTTGGCATGTAAGATTCTTGAAAGAGAATTTGTTTGAAAAAATTTCAGTAAAGGTACTAGGGAGAAACAATGAGCAAAGCTTTTTCAAACTAGCAGTTAGGAACAAACTTATGTCCACATACTTGTGGTAAATGGGAAAGAGAAATTTACATTTCTTAACCAAAACATACCTTGTCCTTCAAAAACTTCTCTCAGCAAAAATGAGCTGCCTCTGAGACTTTTCATTGGAAATTTTCCCACAAACATCTCATTATTTAAATAGATAACCTTTCCTGATTCACAGGGAATGAGCTATTTTAAATCTATGGGTCAAAAATTTTTTAAATTAAGTCAGGTGTTGGTGGCTCAGGCCTGTTATCCTAGCTACTCAGGAGGCAGAGAACAGGAGGATCACGGTTCGAAGCCAGCTGGGATAAATAGGTCGCAAGACTTATCTCTAAAATATCTAATACAAAAAGGAGCTGGTGGAGTGGATCAAGTGGTGGAGCTCGTCCCTTGCAAGCATGAGGCCCTGAGTTCAAACCCCAGTACTGACAAAAAGGAAAATAAAGAAAAGTAATTTTATGAAATTAAATCATGTTAGGGACATGAAGTCAGGTGCTCATGTAGGATGGCACCACCTGCTGGTAACAATTGATAATTGCACATTTTTCGAATGAGGACAAAAAGCAAAGTGGTTTCTTTTTAGGTATCAATGAAGTCTCCAAAACACGCAGTTTCCAAGATGAAGTTGGAAAAATATATGCAATTCTGGGTGATAAAAATAATTTGAGCTGGACGTGCATCATGCACCTGTAATCCTAGCACTCAGGAGGCTGAAGCAAGAGGATCAAAAGTTCAAGGTCAACCTGGGCCACAAGGTAAGACCCTGTCTCTAAAAAAGTGATGGTGATGATTATGACGATGATGTGCGGATAGCATTGGGGGCTGTGTTGGAAGATGTAATAGAAACATGAAAGAAACCAAGCAGGTTCTGATGTTTGGTTTTCAATGTGTCTATTTATTTACTATGTATCCATTCAACTTAATTAATTTTACATTAAGTGTTTCTAAAAAGTCTAAACAAAACCAAATTCTTTATGTGAGATAAGGTTTTTTCCATCATTGAGTTTTGAACAAGGACATACAGCTTCAGATGGTCTTGAAGAAACTTTGAGCATTTTCTCATTGAAGTCACTTGCTATTTTTCATGTGTGGCAATTAAATCCTAACTGTTCTGTTATTATGAAATTTTAACTGTAGAAAATATCAACTAACCTCTGCCCACTCAGTAGAACCAAGAAGACCAAATTCTTCTGCATCCCAACTTGCAAACAAAATCGTTCTTCTAGGCCTCCATCCTAAAACACACGTGTACAATATATAAATGCTGGAAGAGTGCACAATGAAACCAAGACACTGTGAAGCCCAAATGGGCAGAAAAACAAAAACACAAAACCAACTGCTTGTTTTGATTAGGAAAGGACGACTATGGTCAGAATCTACTTACACAATTTCCATTTGTTTTAAAAGTAGTTTAACAAAATAAAATACCACGGGGACATAATAAAAAACTTGCTGGGCTGGAGGTGGCTCAAGTGGTAAAGAGGTAGAGCAAGGCCCTGAGTTCAAACCCCAGTAGTGACCCCCCCTTAAAAAATCCTTCCAGAAGGAAAATAAAAGAATCATAGTCAAAAAGAATGAGAAATATGATTATTTTTTAAAAATCCCTGGGCACTGTGGCTCACACCTGCAATCTTAGGAGGCTGAGATCAGGAAAACCTCGTAATTCAGTAGGGAGGTCATAGGGCTTTGGAGGCTATAAACACTGGTCTTGGAATTAAAGGAAGATCTTGTTTCAAACCCTGGTTCTCTCACTTTACTAGCCTGGTGACCCAGGAAAACTTACTTCAACTGACCAAGTCTTTAAGTGCTTCACTTTTATACCGTGAGTAAGGAAGGAGACACCACGTGACGATTGGGAGAATTAAATGAAATGCTTATGAAGTTCTTAGTAACTGTTCCAAAATTTTTAAGTTGACATTAGGTTAGCAACTATTTCATGTGTGTTTATTAGGAATGTTTATCCTATAGCTATTGAATCCAGTGTTTGATTTTTTTCAAGTCTGTTAATATCATTCAAATCACCTACTCATTATTGCTCCTTATCATTGCATTCTTTTAGTATCTTCTACAATCGCCAGTGAATTTGCTAACCCTTGGTTAACTTTTCCATAAAGATGGACAGAAATAACTAGGTAAGTTTCTCCTGGTTTCTGTAAGTTCAAACTAAGTCACACATGTGAAAACACCTTCTCTGAGAAAAAAATGTTATACAAACCAAACACAATTTCACTATTGTTTTTTATTGCTGCTCAAAATATGCAGTTTACATCTTACAGACCCCAAATACCTAGTGGCAGAATCGGTAAAGAGAATGAACTTTCTGCTCTCCATGTGGAATGAGTATTTTAAAAAGCAACCACTTGAACTAAGTTTTTTATTTTCATCTTCATGTGAAGATTTGTAAATGACCAAATTGATGATGCAGTATAGCTGGGAATGTGAGGATGATGACACCAGACTTTGGGCAGAATCCCAGGAGGCAGCAAGACCAGACTAGTGGTACCTTTTCTGGTAGATCAAATTCCAAGACTCGTCAGTTAGTTAGCACAGGTGGCCTGACTGTGAGGCTAGAGGAGCCCAGGAACTGCTGTGTACAGAGTTCTGACTAGACAGCTTTGCTTTGTGACCTATTCTGTGTTCCCTCCTGTAGTCATTTTATTGGCTGCGAACAGCAACTGAGAACAGTGCAATTTCTTTATTTTAGATTATTTAATGCACAAATGCCAATAATATAAATGTTCTATAAGTAAATGAAGAATAAACAATATAATTAACCAACATTAGTGCTTGTCTTGGTATTATTACCAATCCATAGTCGCTGTTGAGGAGATGTTCACTTACTTGTGGTGTTGAGGATCGAACCCAGGGCAAGAATTCCACCACTGAGCTGCTTCCCCAGCCCCTAAGTTGGTACTTTCACACTCACTTACACAAGTCTAAACCGAGATTCAGAGAAGCTGGTTATCACATTTTGTTTATATTACCTTCCTTTACCAGTGTTCCAAAGCTCCTCACAATTTCATGGACAACGGCTGCCCCACTCTGAGGGTCAATGCCACCAAACACCCACGAGTCTCGGTGACCTCCAAGAATGACATATCTGTCTAGAAAGAAACAGTGCGAAGTTGTTATTCAGGTTAATCAAAGATCAAAATGCAAATAATTCAACAGGATCTAAACACAGAGCACTCAAAGAAAAATAGCAAGTTTCCTGAAGGCTCGTGCAGATGTGTTGTTTTGTTCAGATTTCAATATCTATTTCCTCTATCTGATGAAAGAATGAATCTGATAAAGGAAACATGCACTTCAATGTATTATGCAATTATAAGCACATAAGTAATTTTGGGAAAGGATGAAATTATTCTTATCCACCTACCTCTTTACGTAACTCTTTATATAACTCTCTCTTACCACTTTGTTTCCAATATTTTCAGAGTAAGAGAACATAGTTCTCTACTTCCTACTCTTATTCAATTTTCAAGACACAGCTCAAAAACTTTCTCTATAAACTTGTTCTGTCTTCTATAGGAAGAAAGAATTGCTCTGTCAACTGAAGGCAATCTTTTCATGTTTGGCCAGGCATTTATTACACTTAGATGGATGAATCCCCTTTAAACTGTGAACTCTTATCTCCTCTTTTTTTGTCCTTCCATGCTTAATGAAAATAGATTCCAATAAATAGTGTTATGCTTTGTTTAATACTCATTATAAGCATTTCAATATTCTTGTTCCTTAAATGAAAGCATATGCTTATAAGAAACATATGTGATTTGACTGTAACTGTTTTGTTAAAAAAAATAATAATAATAATACATAGCCAATGAGATCCTATGGCACAAAACCATAATATAATAAGACTATCTATAAAATAACAATTAGCAGGCCATCTGAAATCCCATAGAAATCATGTGTCCATATATTCTCAAAGACTTTAGCTGTGTGAAATAAAGCTATATAAAGAATTCATTGATGAGAGGCTACCTTAGTTCTCTGCGTGCTAGCTTTTGTACAGATGTCTAGAGTCATCATGAAGATACTTCATTATGCAAAACATAGTAAGTAAACCCAGAAAACACCTCAAAACTCTCTCTCCCTGTCCATCTTCCCTTGACCCACTAACTGAAACATGGTTTATCACTCACCTTGGTCATCCGCCCAACCCAGCACAAGCATTCACTTTTCTCTTCTTCCCAATATATATGACACCACAATCCTACCTCACACTCATAGGTTTTGTGTTTCCATGAGTGTCATTGGGGCAGAAGTGCATTTCTCTGTTCACGTTGCACTTCCGGAGCTCAGAGAGTACCTGGCATACAAGATTTCCTTAACCAGTGTTTGCTGAGCCCATGATTCATTTACCTGGTTCCACTGCTCCTCTGAGGGTACCAATCACATTGTAAATTCTTGTCACTTTACTGTTGGAATGGATATGCATCTTGACTTTTCTAATTCCAAGAAGATAAAAGACACATTCTGAAAAATACTGGTTAACAGATACAACATCTACAATTTTTAAATATTCAATCATCTTTTTCTAGTTTTACACAATCACATCGGCCTATTTTAACGATATAAAAGTTTTGCCCTCTTCTACCTCTGGTTTTGTCTCCCACTTGGATGACGTAGAGTCTACTTTTCTTTGTCATCCTCTAGAATTATATTTTCAGCAAAATCTGCATAAAATAATTAAAATAGCCTCTTAACTGTGTAGAAAAGTTTCCAGTAAAGCCAGGTCCCACATTGTAGGGCACTTTGAGACTTCCTTTCCAGCTGCTATCTGGTGGTGCTGAGCCGCCCATGTGTCTGTTGGACATAAAAATGTTGTTAGCTGAAGGAAAACTTAGAAGGAATAAGTTCAAATGTCAATGAATCTACTTTCGTGGGCATCTTCTTATTATGGCCTCTGTGAGTGGGGGAGAATACAAAGTGCTCTGCATATAGTATGCCACTTAATCCTTACTGCAGCTCTTACCACATAGGTTGTCTTTTTTTTTTTTCATTATTTAGAGAATACTTTATTAGTTTCTGTAATCAAACCCACGTAGATAAGACCTTACATATTTAATACAGTGTGTTACCCCTGTACAAATGGAAAAAAAAATTAAGTTTAACGTTTCTAGACCAATATGGCTATTAATTTCTGTACAATGCCAACTCAACACAGTAAACTGGGATACTTTTTTCCAAAGTTGACAGCACAGCTAAAGTTTCCAAAAATTCAAATTATATATATATGTATATATATATATTTATATTTATATAAAAAGACCAATAATAGCAGTATGTTATGCATCAATAGCAGCAACAGCTTTTCCAGGTTCTGCAGTCATCTGAACAAAATTATACAGACATCTAGCACACTCCATTAAAACAACAAAAAAACCAAACCAAAACAAAACAACAACAACAAAAAAAGTGAAAAAGTAAAAAAAACAAAACCCCAGAAAACAGCAATTTTCTGTTACTGTTGTGGTACCTGGCACCATTTTTTTTATTAGCTTCTCAATCATCATTTAGAAAGAAAACATTAAAGAGTAACATCATTAAACACAGCTCTGATAAAGCACAGTCACTACTGCGTATCATAAAGCAGGTGCAAGATACTTTACATTCACAGAGGTTTGATACAGTACTGTCCTGCATCTATAATACTAGAGGATACAATTAAAAAGGCATTATTTGAGACTTGATTCTACTTTTCCAGCAGAGGGCCCAAAGGATGGTATGACACAGCTCTTTAAAGAAATGCACTTTCTTAGACAGTATTTCCTTTCATTGGTGGCAGTTCTAAGTACTCTCTTAATGAACATCAGCTAAAAAACCGTTTAAAAAAAAAAAAGCCAGGGGAGAGAGGGTAACCCCAACCCCCCAACCACTGGAGTCATACAAAGATGACCAAATGAAGGCAAGCAAGACTCAACCTAACTAGGACTTTACCAAATCTGTCCTGTTTGAATAGCAAGAACTCCACGGACGGATGCTAAGCAGCACTTTACAGATGAGGAACTTAAGGCTAAGAATGACTAGTTCATAAGTTCAGAGTCATGCTGGGAAGAGGTGTAGCTGAGATTTGAGATTCAATCTACTGTCAAGAATTCAAATTCGGTGTTACTACTCTCCAGTAGTAAATTGTGTTAAAAATGCTTTCCAGTGCCTGCCCTGAAGGAAGAGTTGGAGGTCTAATGCCTTGGAATTTTCCATTACCCTGTTTCTCACTGGTAAACACATACCCATGTAAATAGTCATCATTTACAAAGTTACTTTCCCACACATCTACTAGGAATAGAAGAACAAAGGAAAGGATTTCACTGCAAACAGCAGCCCTAAAAGCTTCATGCTTAAAAAAAAAACTGAAAAGGTGAGAAAAATCAGATGGACCAGTCACGACATGGCACTAGCCACCAGGAATCTTTCAGCAGGAGAATGAGAAAGATTGCATGGTAAGATGTAAGAAAGGTGGAGTTCTTACATGGCTTCACCATGTCTTCCTCGACTGCATCGAGCATGGATTGACTTATTCTTGGTTTGGGCATTAAAACCAAACACACCTTCAGCAGACAGACAGACAGACAGACAGATAGATAGGTAGATAGCTCGACCAATTGATCAATAGATCGATCGATAGATGAATGGATGAATGTGCTTTCAGAAAAACTTAGGAAACTGAGTCCCATATGATTAATTTCTACCTGAATCAAAACTAAATTTTGATGACTATCTAACCGCAAGGCAGAAAATAGTCTTGTTCTGTCTTGACGGGATATTTTGTTTCTGTTAAATGCAGTTTTGTTTAAACCAGGCCTGAAGAAATACATGTTGTCATCTGAAATTACACCAAGTTGTTGAAATATGAAATGTGGAATGGAACACTTCAATCTGTCTCATAGGGTTTTCTCTATCGTCACAAACCTGTGCTCCCTGTGAATGACAGAAGCATACTCTGAAAGTCTCCTGCTTTCCTCTGTGTCTGTTCGTGGGTGCTTGCTACCTGCCTACTTACTTGAGAAAATGTGTATACTTCAACTCAACCTAGAATCTACTACACATGAAATAATAAACCAATCATTAAGATTATTGCCTCATAGAAAAATAATTAGAAATTTTATTGTTTTAAAATGCTCTACCAGAGAATAAACATGTCCTCTCTTTTCCCTATCTCACTTGGGAGTTTGGCTAATGAATATAATTTCAATTAATATACTATAAAACTTATTTTGGGGAAGGAGTAGTGCTGGAGTTTGAACTCAGGGCCATGTACTTGCTAGGCAAAACTCTACAACTTGAGCCACTCCTCCAACCCTTATTTACTTACACTAAATTTTCACATGAAAATTGTCTAGTAATTCAAAGACGGATTTCTATATTGGCAGGAATGGTAATCAAAGATGCCAGCTGTGGTAGGTCACACCTATAATCACAGCAGTCAGAAGGTTGAGGAAGGAGGATCACGAATGTGAGGTCAGCCTGGGCTACATAGTGAAACACTGTCAGAAAAAAACAAACAAACAAAGTAATAAAGAAGTAAAGAAACAAAAAGGAAGCATAATCTATAGTTAAATGAGCAGAGTGTTAAGCATACAAAAAGGTGGAGAAGGCAAATGAAGAACATTGCAGTGACACAGTAAGAACTAAAACCACCTGCTGCTTTAGGAGTAGAGGTGAGTAAAAGGGAAAAGTTTTACTGTAAATCTTTCCGAATTTTAATTGTGTAAGTGTATTTCCTTTTCAAAATAAAAATATGAAAGCAAAGTAAGGCGAATCCATCAGAAAGGAAGACGGTCAACTATATTTCACACATAACAAGGTGATAAGTAGATCCTGTCCTCAAAACTCAAAAAACTTAACTCTGGCACTGCCTGGTCCCACAGCCACAGGTGAACAGGTGGCTGGAGCAAAGCAGAGCGTTATGTGTGGGAATTCATACACTGATGAAGCAAGTGTCCCACACATACGGAGAACAGAGGCTCCCCCATTAAATGTCACTGAGATAGAAAGTAGGTCCTTCTCTTACTCTGTCAATGAAAATAAACTCCAGGAAAAGTTAAAAGTTGAATATTTAAATGTCAAACGATAAAAGTATGATCTAGTTGATAACTGTAAGAACTTGTGTAAATGCCACAAAGTCCCCCACCCAGGAAAACAATAAAGGAAAAAAACACAGCATAAATAACTATAAAAAAAAAAACCTCTGAAAGATCCTGATAGGATGTAGTTGTTCAATGAACATGTATAAATAGAATTGAATTTACGGTCTGCATGCTCTCACATACCCATTTTGATTTGACTTTTCAGCAAAGATCTACTGTCTACTGTGTGAAATGGGCTGTGTTCTCAACAAGGAGCACTAACATATACAAGACATGATCTCTCCACAGCTCATAAGCCACTCAGATGAAGACACGTATAAAACCAACTGTAAGACAACATGACACACAGCACTTTGGGTTCCACAGAATATGTACAAAAGAGCACTTAAATCAGCTTGCGGGACTGGAAACTTTTTTACTTTTTTGTTGCATATGTTAAATGTACAAAATAGTGGGTTTCATTATGATAATATTCACCTCTATTGGCTTCCCTTGTCTTCCCCCCATCACTGGCCCCTTTCCTCTTCCCAAATAGTCCCCCTTTTACTTCTATCTTTTTTAAAAATCTGGATTCCACATATGAGAGAAAATACACAATATCTGTCTTTCTGTGTCTGGCTTGTTTTGCTTAACATGATGATCTCCAGTTCCATTCATTTTCCTGCAAACACACAGTTTTGTTCTTTTTAAGGCTAAATAGTAGTCTATTGTGCATATATTCTACATTTTCTTTACCCATTCATCTACTGGTGGGCAGTTAGGCAGATTCCATTGTTGTAAATAATGTCACAATAAATACAGGTGTGCAGGCATATCTACTGTATGCTGCCCTTGATTCTTTTAGGTATATGCCCAGGAGAAGGCATAGCAGGGCACATGATAGTTTATATTTAGACTTTTAGTAACCTCCATACTTACTCTCCCTTTTCCCTTTCGACATCCCTAACAGTCTCTCTTTCAGGTACTTTTGTTTCTCCCCCTGAAATTCCATAGATGAGAGAAAACATTTGATATTTGTCTTTCTGTGTCTGACTGATTTTAGTTAATCTCATGATCTCTGGTTTCATCCTATTTTCCTAAAAACTACATAATTTCATTATTCTTTATGGCTGGATAACCCATTCATTTGTTAATAGGCACCTAGGCTGATTCCACACCTTGACTATTGTGAGTAGTATTGCAATAAACATGGGTTTACAGAGAAGCAGGTACTGCTGTTACATCTGACTTTGCTACTTTGGGTACGTACCCAGAAGATGTCAGCTGGGTCATACAGTAGCTCTATTTTTGGTTTTTTGAGGGATTTCCACACTGATTGCACTAATTTGCATTCCCACCAACTGTGGGAATCTGCGCCCTCACCAGAATTTGTCATTGTTTGTTTTCTTTATGATAACCTTTCTGACTGGGGTGAGATAGACTCTCACTACAGTTTTGATTTTCATTTTGCTGATGGCTAAAAATGTTGAACATTTTTTTCATATATTCATTGGCCATCAAATTAGGTCTTCCTTGTTTGAAAGTTGTCTATTCAACTCATATATCCATTTATTGATTGTATTACTTGTTCTTTTTGGCATTGATACTTTCTGTTTCTTTATAATATTTTGGATATTAATTCACCCTCTCCCCATGTGTTTCCTAACTGATCATCCTAAATGGCAAGTGACTTTTGTTCCCTTTTGGCTCTCATCCCAGTTTCCCACTGTATGGAGCTCTCAGTACTTCTGATTCCAAGACTTTCACCCATAGCCAGACCGGCTTTCAAGGCCAGCACTCTCTGAATCTGGCTCTCTGGGCCTGAGCAGATGTTCTCTGGATCTGGCTCTCTAAGTCCATGCTCTCTGGATCTGGGTCTCTGGGCTGACACTCTGGATCTGGCTCTCTAGATCTGTGCTCTCTGGATCAGTGTACGGCTTTTGCTGCAGATTCTCAGAAGCAGGAGTCTTTGATGTCCAAAGCAGTGAGCACACATAAGTCATTCTTAAGGTACTTCCAACACTGTGATGCAATTGTGTACTAGGAAGAAGAGAGAACTTTCCCTGTGCCTTGTTCTCTGTGATTCAGGTCCCCTGATTGTTCAGCCACACTCCTGTGCGGTGCTAAGGCCTATGCTAATGGCACTGAGTATCTGAGTATCTTACTCCTGCTTTCTTTCACCTCTATCCTGCCCTCTGCTGGTTGTCACAGAGTTCTTGTTACTAGGGTCACCTTTCTCACCCTCTGTTCCAGTTTTTCAAGGCTCTGCCTCACCATAACTAAACTTCAGTGCCTTCCCACCATCACCCACCTGGAGAGGTAGCTACTCTTAAGCTGTTTTCATTCTGTTGCTCTTTATTAGTCAGACTTTTTGTCTCTGTAACAAATACCTGAGAGAAAGAACTTAAAAGAATGAAAATTTTATTTTGGCTTGCTCCATTACTATGGGTTTGTGGTGAGGCAGAACACCATGGAGGCAAGGGCAGGTGGGGGAGGAACATTGCTCGGTTCATGGTGGCCAAGAAGCAAAGAACGAGAATGCCTGACTTCTTCCCTCTCCCCCCACCCCTTTTGTTCATTCCAGTTCCCCAATCTACTGGATGGTGCCACCTCATTCAGGAAGGGTCTTCCCCTCTTACTCAGTCATTTGTGGAAACATCCTCACAGACACACCCAGAGGTGTGCCTTACTAATCTCCTAGGTGTCTCCTAATCCAATCAAGCTGACAATGGAAATCAACCATCACAACCCCAAAGAAGCTAGCAATCACTGGTGCTTCTAATCTGTCATCTTAGAGTCTCTCTTATTAACATAATACTTATTAATATGTTTAGACAAATTCCTATCCCCTGGTGCACTCAGAATTGTACCTGATCCTGAATCTTAACCCATGTGGCAAAGATAAGATCCCCCCAAAAGGAGTAGGGTACTTATAGTCTGCTCTTAAATTGGGTCCATACCTCCAACCATCTAGGAAACAGCCTCCTCACCTGTAAAGATGAGGGTCTTGCTCTAGGTAACAAAATGCTTTCTAATAGACACTGGAATAAAGTGATTAAGAATCTCTGAACTCAAAGAAGAGGCACATCCTGCTCACATGCTTAGTCTAGCAACTCCACTTTGAGAAGAGAAGAAACAGTGTCCTCGCCCCTCCTGAGAGATAGTGGAGGAAGAGGGGCGTGCTGCAGGCAGAAGATAGGGCAACAAAGGGGAAGGGTTCTAACGCCAAGTTCATTAGTATCAAATCTGGAAACGTTTCAATGATGAATGCAAGAATAATGTCTTTTCTGGGCTCCATATTCAAAGTGTGTCATTTTATGAGTTTCTAGAATTGCTGTTCTCCTCTTTGTTATTAACTAGAAAATGTTTTTAACACTGTGAAAACTATAAATTTGGGGTGAATCTGTCAACAAGGAAAAGAGGGAAGAGGACTAGAGATAAAAACAAAATGGAAGTAGCTCTGCTGTTTGTTAATTTCAGTCCTCCAAGAGGTATCAAATAAGAGAAATAGGTGAGTAAGAGATTTATTAAGGGAAATGAGTAGGGAGCTAGGGAAGGCTGAGAAAGCCATCAGACAGTAATACAGGTCTGATACAGAGTAAAGGAGCAAGGGAAGAAAGAAAGATGGAGTAGAAGGTGCAGTGTCTATTTGAACAAGGTTATCAAGAGATCCTTGAGGCAAAGTCTCACCTCTGGGGATTCCTGTGCCTGCCAGTACAAGCCCATCTTAGCATCCTACCACACTGAATCACGCCTAGCAACATCTGAGGGAAGCAAGGTGATGACAGAAACAGGGGAATGGGCTGGAAGGCAGTGGCTAGAGCAATTAGTCAAAGATGCTATGTGCAATTGGAGATCGGAAAGCTCCTTTTCAGTATGATACCCATATGTTAAGTAAATTCCAGAACAGAAGCACTGTTCTATAAAATGATAAAATCACATGCTCCAACTACCTCAGAGAATACCACTACCAAAAAATGAACATGAAAGCATAACATTTGGGAATTACCATTGATGAGAATTACTAAATTGTTTCTGGAAACTTACTCTAAGAGTTTCTGTGCATCATAGTATCCAATTGGATGGACAGGAATACTTGGGAGACCGACAGCCTCTGCAATTCCACGCCGATAAGCATATTCTGAGGGAGAAATGAACATGCTTCCAATGAAAACTCAGTCACTTTGAGGCAGTTCTCTGTAAATCACACTAAATACTTCATTTCGTGTTACATCTATGAGATTTGATCAAATAAAAATAATAATAATTCCAAATATTAGCATGAATGTGGAGCAACTGATACTCTCATACATTGCTTTTGAGAGTGTAAAATTCTACAATGGCTGAGGGTAAGTATCTAAAAAAGCAATATTAAACAGAAATGTACACTATGGCAAAACAATTCTACTCCTATGGATTTGCTCAAGAAAGATGAAAACACGCAGGCAAAAAGATTTGTTGGGAATTGTTGAAAGCAGCCATATTTATTCCATCCATCAGGTTTCTAAAAACAAGAGAATAAATAAATAATCCTTCTCTGGTCCCACAGTAGAACAGATGGTGCTCAGCGATCGAAAGGAACAAACCAATAATGTGTGCGGAAACACAGAAACTCTCAAATCATGACACTGAATGAGAGAAGCAAGGCACAAAAGTGTATCTACTGTCCAATTCCACTCAAATGAAGTACAAAGTCAGGCAAACCAATGTATGATGCCAGATATCAAAACATGATGATAGGGGGTGCAGTGAAAGTTGACCAGAAAGGGACATGAGAGAACTTTCTGGAGTGATAGAAATGTCTTTGTATTTTATTTTGGATGACAGGAATGTATGCAGTTTTCAAAGTTTATTGAACGGAGCTCAAGATCTATGCATTTGATTGCCTGTCACCTTTACAATCAGAATGTATATTCTGATAGTTCCTCAGGTTTAAGAGAAATTAGAACTTTTATTTCCATTTTTTTCCCCAAGTTTTTAAGTTACCTAATAAGAAGCATAAGCATTTGCAAATAGCTTTATTCTTTTTATGGGTAAAATGACATAATGATATGCTGTGTGAGACTTTTTCTGAAAACCTTTAGAGTAATAAAAAAAGGAAAATGAACAGATGAAACAAGATTGGCAAGATGCCAATAACTATCTATGCTTTTGTAAAGTGCACAAAAGGGAATTCAATAAATATTAATCTCATAATGAAAATACGATTTTCTCCTAAAATTTCATCATTTAAATGTTAAGACCCTTAACAGAAATAGTTCAGTTACTCTGTCATGTTATTTTCACAATTTCAGCTTATATAACCAACAGAACTTAGAAGATGAGACATTGTTTAAAACCTTGGGTGCAAAAAGGTAGACTAAGTAAAGTTCAGGCAGATTCATATGTTTTTTTATTGGAGTAATATGTATTATTGAGAAAAGGAAAACATATGGCAATGTATTTTGCTCTAAGAAGGATTTACAAAAGTTTAAAAACCCTGAGCTTATTAGAGAAATCTATAATTTGACAGAAAAAACAAGATAAATATGTAAATGCCACAGATACTTTGGCAAACTCTTTCATTCAATTTTCACAAATTCAGTTACACTACACAAAGTAAACTGCCACAGATTTTTGTACACATCATCAGATGACTGAGTGCATCCAAAATAACTTAGCTGCTTTTGTTAATGTTTTACAAGGTAGTATTTCAGGGTAAGACAAGTATGTGGACTCTGAAGCCAGATTGCCTGAATCTGAATCTCAACTCCCCACTTCATGGTGTGGAGAACTTGGGCAGACAGTTTACTTCTCCTTGTCTCTTTTTCCTCCCCTGTCAAATAGAGATAACAAAATACTCTCTTGTTATGGGGTTGTTGATGCATGCAGAGGCTGGCATTTAGGAAACATTCCTTGATAGTTAATATTTAGCAACAAAGTAAAAAAAAAAGTGTCTTTTCTGGACTCTATATTCTAAATGTGCTGTCCTTCTCTTCCTTATCAACTAGAAATTTTTCAAAACCCTCAAAAATGTAAGGTTGGGGTGAATTTACTTGTCAACGAAACTGACCTAACCTAAGATCATTTGACAATAAAATCTGGCTTGAGCATACCTGAGTCCACTTAGATTCTTGGTATCCTATTCAAACATGTTGCTGCGAAAACATTTATATGTTTATTTCCTGTATTCTGCCCCTGCCACCTAGGTAAGTGTTGTACATTAATAGTATATGCACCATATCACATTTTAAATATCTGGAAAAAATCTGAATTCCAAACCTATCAGCTCAAGAGTTCCAAATTAGGAACGAGGGACCTAACCAACAATTTTCAGAATTTGAAACTATTTTATTCCCGGATATAAAGAGGAAGATATTTTTGGTCATTATTTCAAAGGAAATTCTTTAATAATATCACTCGAAAATGTTACATTTCCTGTCATGATTGAGGTCTAATCGCTTACCATTTGCTGGGTAGCCTGGTGTGAGAGGGTCCCCTGCACCATTAAGATTCAAGGTATTTCCACGCTGGACACCACCTCCAGGAAGATTCCAGCCATCTGGGTAGGGCTCCACCCCAGGAGCAAAGTAGTCAGCAGGGTCTGAATACAGAATGACTCCCTTGGCCCCCGCCAGCTGAGCATTTTTAACCTACAAAACAGTGTCCATTTTTCCTTATTTTAACATAGTTGCCTCAGATTTGGTAATATCAAATTTCAAAATTACACTTCAATGTGTAGCTGAACTTTATTTCCCCCCTTTTGTTGTTAGGCTTACAACAAAGGACATATCACAGAGAATTCCCTTGTTCTTTTTACTACTTGAAGTTCTAAAAATGGATCGGCCCTGGAAGTAGCAGATTTGGAACATCCTCATGCTCATGGTAACAAGCCCTTTCTGTTTCCTCTGCCAATCTAGGAGCACAGTAAGCAAGTGCACTCCCCAGATCAGACTACTGTTTGTTCTGTGGCTCAAAGGCAGTATTTTTGAAATTTAATTTCTTGCAAAACAGAAAAAATATATATATCAACAAGTCAATGAAAGTAATTTTTAAAACTGCTATGTGAAAATAAATTGTTTTCTCTCGTTATTTATAACAATTTTTATTAACATTTAATTTAATAACTATTTTTGGAGATAATATTTAAAACACAAAAGTCCTGAAAGTTAACAACAAATCCAGTGCGTGTTTCTTTGTAGGACACCCAGGATTATCTGCAGGTACAAGGATCTGCTCTGCTCACTGGCAGGATCCAGTGACCCAATGCAAAACTACTCTCAATAAGACGGTGAGTGTGTCCTCCCTGTAAGGTGGGCATTTACAGAATACAGGAGAGTCACCAGCCTCAGAAAGTTTTAAGGGGATGGTTCTGCACAGATGCAGAGCTATATTGTATTACAACTCTTGGTCCTGGGGGGGAAAGGAAAGAGAAGATCTTTACCTTATTTCCTCTGAACACTTTCCCATATCTGGCAATCACAATTTTCCCAGAGCAATTGATTTTCATGTCCCGCTCCAGTGTGAAGAAGTCTTCGGTCCGTGCATAGTTAACATACACTAGCTCCCCCTGTTCAGACCAGGAATAGTTTAGTAAAATCCACAACATGAAAAGGTCTCTCTGCATGAGCAATGTTTGGTGTCTTTGAAAAGCAAGATGTAAAAAGGACAGAAAAGTATAAGCCTTAATAAGAGATTCAAGGGAGAAGTGAATTTAAACTGACAAAGGATTTAGCTGAGTTAAAGACATATGCATTAAAAATGTTTGCTTTATCTGTCTTTTATTAGATAGCTATAAAGATATAGTAGCACTCCCTCAGGAAAACACATAGATACACATACCCTGCATGCAGTGGAGGGGTCCAGGTCCCTAGGCGAAAGAGCCTTTGATGAGAGTTTTCACACAGAGGAGCATAATGGGTTTACAACCACTAGTCAGGAAAAGTGACCTATTCATGGTCTACTTTCAATCATTAGTGTGATCATGTGCGAGTATTTTAAGGTCTCTGAATCTCAACGTTCTCATTTGTGAAATGACTGCTGGGTTAGAGCAGTGATCCTCCAATAGTTTTTTCCTCTAGTCCCTAAACTAATTTTGAAAAGCAGTGTACCTATTCACTTACTTTACGTGGACATATAAAATTTTTTATCATACTTTTATGAATCTGCAAGGAATGTAATTTCTAGCATACTACTAACATTAACACTTTAGAGCAATTTATGTAACTTTTTATATGTATCCAAAGGAATTTAAATACTATCTATACTTACTATTATTCAACATCAGCCATTTAAAAATATATGTGAATACACTCTTCTCTAGAGAAATTCTAAAGGGCTATTCCAGACTCTGTATATCGTCATCAGGGCAGTTCTTAAGCTAGGACCGCAGGGTGACTGCTCCTCCTGACTACTCTAGCTTCCTTTCCCTCTCTGTCACAGACATTGAGTTCAGGAGAACACACTTAAATTATCATTTAGCACACTAGACTCCACTTCTAATTCCATTGCCTTGAATCTAGGTATACTTGAAAGTTTTTTATTATCACTGTCAAATTCCCTTAAGTAAGTAGTAAATCATATAAATCAACTATTTAAACATGTATTTCCTGTGACAGGCTGTGTGTTAAGAAAATTCTCCAGGAGTAAGTTATAATTATTAGTAGTATCAAAATGAGTCTAACATCATTGCTAATTTTTACACATATACATAAACATAAATTTTAATTGATTTAGAAATGCATCTCTTAATGCAATGAACAGAATGGTAAAGCACTATCTCATAAAATCAATGGAAAAATTAGTTATTGCTACAGTGAGACAGGGATCAGTAACAGTTCTAAGTCACATTTTTTGGTTTTACCAATATGTTCTGAGACACATTGGATGGGAATTAAAAAGTTGTTAGGGCTGGGGAATGGCTCAAGTAGTAGAGCGCCTGCCTAGCAAGTGTGAGGCCTTGAGTTCAAATCCCAGTACTGCCCAAAAAAAAAAAAAGTTTTGTTATTGAGCTGGTGGAGTGGCTCAAGTGGTAGAGCACCTGCCTAGCAAGTGTAAGGCCCTGAGTTCAAACTCCTGTACTGCAACTAAATGAATAAATAAATAAAAAGTAAACAGAAAAAAAATTTTGTTATGGAGTTGTCACTACATCATATAAATGCTACCCAAATTACAACTCCAAAATTACACACATGGATTATCATCTAAGTTAGTTTTCATATCAGCTGAAAATGATTTTTACAACTCAGAGCAATGCTTCATATGTGTTTTAGGACGGGTGGGATGTGCCTTTCATTTGTGAAATAGGAGAAAAAATTATTTTAATTAGTGAGGTGGGCACTGAGAGCAGTAGGACCTCAGCACATGCTAGGTCTCAATTCCACAAAAGATTTCCATAAAGCAATTTCATGCTTGCACTTGGAAAGTCTTCACGCACCCTGTTCCAAACAATTTCCAATATGCTATGATTTTATTTTGGTTATAGTCTTCCTTTTTTGGCCACAATTCTCATAGCACGTACACAACAAATTTATATCCAAAAAAAAAATCAGAGTTGTTTCCAAATTAATGCTAAGATTCATTTGACAAATTTGTTCAAGACCTATTATTATGGCCAGGGTTCTAGTTGATACAACAAATCCCAGTCCTTGAAGAACTTAGGTTAATGTGGTTGGAAGCAAGAGAATAAGATAATAAACAATAAGTTAAATATAAGCTTATTAAATATAAGCATATTAAATATATTCATATTAAAAGATGGTAAGTGTTATAGATAACTAAAAAAAAGTTTAGAGTATGCCAACAGTAAACTAATACTTGAGCAGGTACAATTTTAAATAAAATGGGGAGCGTCTAATTAATAAGGTGACATTTGGGTTTTTATTCTGTGAAAGGAGCACTTTGGGGTACTGTAGTTCTTCCTAAGACCGAGGTTATATTAATACACTGTTAATGATGGTAACACTATTAATGATAGCACTGTATGTCTGATTTATAATTGCTGGCCCTCTCGACAGTACACTTTCAATTATAACTATGGATACAGTTAACCAACTTGATTTCAGAAAAAAATAGTGAAAGTATCCTATTTGAAAGTTTCCCTTAGTATCACCAATTTTGGGGAGAACATTTCTTTGAATGGTACTAAATGGTAGCTATCTTTTGATAAACTGGTAATCTTCACAAAAAATTCTGATAGACAAGGAACTGAATAAGACACTAGCTTAAAACTGGCATTAAACTTTTCAAATGAAAAGAAGTGACAGATATGGCCTCTCTGCACTTCTCAGATGCGAATTGTTGGTTAGAAAACAACTTTGTTTTCAGACAATGACCTTCTTGTATAACACACACTATGCCATTGTCATATGACGTGAACAAATACAATCTTGTGTTCTTGGCTTGCGATTTCCCCTCCTTTCCTTCCCTTGTTCACAGAGATGGAATTGGGAGGGAAGACAGTGGTGGCAATCCTTGAACACGCAGAAGCAACATCACCTTGGATTCTATTAAAAACACCCACAAACTCTGAGGTTTACTCCAGACCCACTGAAACTCAGAGGGTGGGACCAGAATCTGTATTTTACAAACCCTCCCAATTTTATTATGACACACTAAAGTTTGAGACTATATTTTATGGACATTATCAAATTGCAAATTTCAAATGCCTAAAGCAGAACCTAGTATTCTGCCCTCCATAAGATTCAAAGACAGAGTCAAAGATTACTGAGAGTGAAATATTTTGTACACACATACAAATGTACACAACTTAACAGACAGTTAACACAGTACAAGCTGGGATACAGGCAACTCAGCAAAGCAAGTTCATCTGATATTTTAAAATAAACAGCAATGCCACACAGAATACCTTGTTCCTTCTATCCTGCTATTAATCTGGAGGAATTTAACATACTTGAAAGAAAAATAAGTGATAATGATCTCTATGCAGTAAACCTACAAACTGATCATCATGTTTTTACGTTTCTTTGTTTTTGGTGGCACTGGGAATTGAGCCCAGAACCTCATGCTACCACTTGAGCTATGCCCCAGGCCTTTTGTTTTTTATTTTGTTTCTGAGATAGGAGCTGACTAAATTGCCCAGCTGGTCTCAGACTTACAATCTTCCTGCCAACCTCCTGAGTAGCTGGGATTGCATACATGCACCACCAGGCTTGGCTGTAATGGATTTCTTTACACATAATCTTTTCCCTGCTTAATAATGTTCTTCAATTGTTTCATACTCATCTAATCAGTTAATAAGACTTTTAAAGTGTATTTTATAGGAATTTTAATCCATTTGTTAAATGTTCTGCTATCATATATTATTTGTCCATATATATTTGACAGAGGTATGGTAATATTAATCTTATTTCTAAAATGAAGTTTTACTAACTATTGCTTTCATATATCTTATATATCTGGTTATATGTACCTGGTTATGTAGACATATCACTGCAAATAATGGAGGGAATTAATTTTAAAAGACCCAAAGCACAAAAACACATGGAGAACAATTTGACAATATCAGAATTAAGGATTTCTTTTCAATAAAAGGCCACATAGACAGAAGGAACAAAGAGTTAAAAACTAGAAGATATTTTCAACATCTAAAAACAATATGGACAAACAACTAAAATATTTAAGAAATGCATACAACTTAACAAGAAAAAATGTGAGAGCCAGGTGCAAGTAGCTCACACCTGTAATCCTAGCTACTCAGGAGGCAGAGATCAGGAAGACTGTGGGTTGAAACCAGCCAAGGCAAATAGTTCACGAGACCTTATCTCAAAAAAAAAAAAAAAAAAAAAACCCTTCAGCTGGTAGAGTGGCTCAAGCTGTAAGCCCTGAGTTCAAGCCCCAGTACACACACATTAAAAAAAAAAAAAAAGGAAAAAAGAAAGAAAGAAGAGAACAAAGGTCAGAAATTCAGCAGGGAAAGAGACTGTATCATTTCACAAAACAAAAACCCAGAGTAGTTAATAAATGTGTGTTTAGAGATGAGTGGCTTCATTTGTCATCAGTGAAATGTGAATCAAAACAAATTAAAGCAATAAGGAAATAACAAGATGAGCGAAGTTACAGTTACGTAATTTGAAGGGCTCAAAGAAATCTGAGGAAAAGTGAACACTCACTGCCAGTGCCAGACTCTGGGAAATGACGTGTTCCCTGGAACACAGCACCCATACCTGGTTTACTGTGCTTGGAGAATCCCTCACAGGCCTGTGTCTGGACACGTGCGAGCACATCCACTGTGACAGTGCTCAGGATGATGGCAGTTTAGGGACAAATCAGGTGTTTGCCACTATGGTGAGTTGCTCACACTATGTGCCTGAGATGAAGTGACCTGCAGCCGGGGAAACCGGTGAACAACCCTGACAGTATACGCGTGGAGGAAGATTTAGAAGACTGTTGACTAAAAATACTAAGACATCAAGAATGATCTAAAGTACAATGTTACTTATGTAATTAAAGTCATCAAACACAAAAACAAAGCCTTGTAGTTTCGAGAACACACACATTCCTAAGGGCACACGTTAGAGTAGATGTGTGGCTATAGGAAATGCAGAAGAGGAAAGGGACCAAGAATAAGAATGAGACATGAAGTGAAAGCAAAATAAATTAAGTAAGGGACCTCACCTGGATGCATGAAACTAGTGAGCCTTAACCGGAGGAATAAGGCTGAGTGGCCTTCAAAGGGTCAGGGGTGTGTAGCTCAGTGGTAGAGCACCTGCCTAGCACACATAAGGCCCCAGGTTCAATCCCCAGCATTGAATAAAAAACTCTTATTAAAAAAAAGAAAGAAAGAAAAGAAAAACACACACAAAAAAAAATTCTTGCTGGTTTGTGCCTCTAGTAGTGGTACACCTACCTGTAAGTACAAAGCCCTGAATTCAAACCCCATACCACAAAAAAAGCTAAAATATACTCAGTCTCTTCTTTTCCAACTGTTAAATCTCCTATGATCAATTATGAAATAATTACAATGATTGTAAGCATCTGTATTATGTGCCAGTTTTAAATATAGTGCTAACTGTTCATTTGAAATTTGTTTCCTATAGCCAATAGAAATAGTCTTTGTTATAGTCTGTGAGATTTTTTTAATTAGAAATAAGTTAACAAATTAAGTTCATTTGAAAACTGTAGAAATAATTTTAACTGAATAAAAATATGGCATTACCTGACATTAAGTCACTCTTATTTTTTGTTTGGTTTATTGGTTCTATTTTTTGTTTTTGGCCTTAATCTTCCGGTTTCAAGTGATCCTCCTACCTCAGCCTCCTGAGTGCTGGAATTACAGTCATGCATCACTATTCTTGGTTAATTGAAACCCTTTGAAAACTAAGCAGTGTTACATAATTGTAGCAAAATATATACAATAGTCACAGAAAAGATGTTACTCGGCAATAAAATGTAAGGAACTACTGATAAATGCTCAAACGTGAACCTCACTGATTCAATGTTTATTGGTTGAAGCCAGACACACACACAAAAAATACATGCCATACAAGTCCATTTACATGAATTTCTAAAATGGGCAAAATTAATGTGTGGCAGTATTATGATTTAAATATTAAGTGCCCCCCCCCCGAAAAAAAGCTCATGTGTTGAAGTCTTGGTTCCCAATGCGATGATCAGAGGTAGCCTTTGGGAAGTGATTGGATCTTGCGGCAACTGGACTAATCAATAGATTAATTCATTGATGGATTCAGAATTGAATGAACTGTTGATAGGTGACAGAAACTGTAGAAGGTGGGCCTGATTGGAGGAAATAGGTAGGTGGGGGCAGGCTCTTGGAGGGAACATCACCTCCGAAGCATCTCTCTCTCTCTCTCTCTCTCTCTCTCTCTCTCTCTCTGCTTTCTGACACCATGGGGTGATCAGCTTTACTCCCCAGGCCCTTCTGCTATTTATTTCTGCCTTTCTGTAGACCCAAAGTGATAGGGCGTAGCAACTGTGGATTGAACCTCTGAAACCAGAAGCCAAAGTAGATCTTTCCTCCCTTAAGCAAGTTATCTCAGGAACATTGCACAGCAATGAAAAATTAACACAGGCATCCAAAAACTCAGAAGAATGATTGCCTCAAGGGAATGTGTAATTGATTAAGAAGGGGCACAAGGGAACTTTCTGAAGTAATGTAACATTCTGTACATTGATGGGTTTGCAATATACTGTTGGGTGTGTTGTACAGTCAATAAATGTGTAGACTTGTACATTAAAAACACCTTGAACAAGAAAATTTAATCGATACTTGGTTTTGTTTTGTTTTTTTTAACTAAGAAACCTTAGTTTCTTAAAGATGGAAAAAGGGTAAATTTGAATTATACCAAAAATTCTCTTAGTATCCTTTAATTGTTGCCTGCATGCATGAGGGAAGGAGGGCCTCTGTCATTTTTATTTTATTTTACTGTGTTGCATTTTTACCTCTGGCATCCCTTGTGGAGAGAAGGCACTGAAAGGTGGCACAACGTCAGAAACATTTTCATACCCTGGAGGAGAGGGTTCATATAACGATGTGTTGAAGATCTAGAGAAACAAATATAATAATCAAAATAAATCTGTTAAAGTTTGATTACTACAACCAAGCAAGAAAAATGCATACTATCTCTCCTATCAGTAGAGGGTTAATTAATCCTTTAGCATTTGGATAATGTCAGACAGATGCCCACCACTCCCAGGAGCTATGAGGAATGCTTTGATGAATAAATTCAGGCCCTGTTCTAAAAATCCCTTTAGGTAGACAAAGCTAAACAAGCAAACAAATAAGAGCCTCCAATTGGAAATTAACTAAGTACTGCAGACAGGTCCTCTGCAGAAACAGAACGAGAGGCTCAGAGAGGACAGCAAGGTGATCTTCCAAGAGAAGGGAACAGCTATATCATGAAGAAAGGAAGAATTAGCAATATATGTTTTTCTGCTTTAAACTTTTCATTTTTGTTTTTCTGGGTTTTTAATATTTAATTTGGCAACAGACTTTTTTCAAAAGTGACATATATCCCTGTGTGATAAAAACAAAAGCTTAAATATATAGTTGCTTCATAGAAGTTTAGAAGGAAAGTAGATTCACAAGGTTTCTGAGAGAACCTGTAAGCATCAGTGTTCATTGTAGGGAAAAAGGGCTTTTTTTCCATAAATAAAATTAAAGAGGGGGCAGAGGGTGGTGGGGGGGAGAAATGGCCCAAACATTGCATGCACATATGAATAAATGAAAAAAATTAAATAAAGGTCACAGACCAGACAGAAAAAAATAGGCAAGAAAAATTTTTTAAAAAATTTTTAAATTTTAGCCAGTCATAGTGGCACACACCTATAATTCCTGCACTAGAAGACTAAGGCAGAAGAACCACAAGTTCAAGGACAGCCTGGGCTCCATAGTAAGACCTTATCTCAAAAAAAAAAAAAAGCAACAAAATTTAAAAAAAATTTTAGTCCTCAAATACAAACATAGTATGATATAGCAGTTGAATCATACTATATTTGTATAGTAAATTGTACATTTATAATAGTGCTAAGATAATTTCTTAGGAACAAATTAAATATTAAATTCGCTTTAAAATAAATTATATAATTGGGAACTAATTGATACCTAAGAGTATCTAGATTCACTGAACAATATTCACACTGGAAAGAATGAAAACCGTGTGTGTGTGTGTGTGTGTGTGTGTCTTTTCAAGTGTATCACTGAATTGGAAAAAGAAAAGTAAGGAATACTCAGAAGCACAAAAAAGAAAAAGAAAAAAGACACGAAAGCAGGAATATTGAGAAGCCGTACTTGTGTCTGTTATTATTGGAATGTTGAATATCTCCCAAACGTTCACATTAAAGACTTGGTCCCCAGATGGTGCTACTGAAAGGTGGTGGAACCTTTATGAGATGGAGTGTGGTGGGTGGTCCTCAGGTCACTGAAGGTATGCAGTGGGAGGGTACCCCCAGCCTGTCCCACTTTGCTTTCTCACCATGGGGTTAGTAGTGTAACCTACCACACAGTCCTGCCATTAGCCCAAAGCCATGAGACACTCGGATGAGGGACTGGAACCTTCAAAATCTTGAGCTAAAATAACGTTAATTGTGTCAGATATTTTGTTGCAGTAATGCAAAGTTAACTTGAACAGTCTGCTTTGCCCTAGTTTGATTTATCAAAGCCTGAGCCCCATGAACAGAACACAGGAATTAAGAGTCTGAAGCCAACCCAAATAATGGAGTCTAACAGGAGACTCCTTCATAGAGCTGGTCTCCAAAGAGCAATGTAACAAACCTGTTCCATAGAAAAAGTAGCTTAAGGTAGAGGAGAAAGAAAGGCCACAGAGAACTCACCAGCCTATAATTTTGCATTCACTACCTACGTGGGACAAAATGTTTCATGCTAAACAAAAATTATTTTAAAGTAGTGTCTGGTTTGTGGTGCTCTATGGGGAGGGGCAGAATTAGCCTTAAATTTAACCTAAAGTATCCTCAGAAAGTTACAAAGAAGTAGAACTTAGAGCCAGAAAAAAAAAAATCACTAAGTGCACACAAGACACCATAGAAGAAGCCAATAGATCAGAATATATAACGTCTAATAGTATTCCAAGACTGACAGCATCATGAATTTTTAGACTCAGGTGGACCAATAAGTTCTGACCAAAATGGGTAAAACCTAATCTATACCCAGCTCATTATAGTAAAATTTCAGTACTCAATATAGCACTTAGCTTTAACATTTCTCTCGAAAGCAGACAGAATGGGGGCACATTAAGGAAAATATTTTAGCCAACTAATTAATAAACTTAAGCTAATGAACAAATGTAACATATAAACTCCCAAACTGACATGTATTTTTTTAAAAGAAACAGAACATTTATAAAATTTAGCTACATACTAGGTTCTAAATAAACCTTCCATGACTGTCAAAGGATTAGTGTCCAACAAAACACATTACCTAATCATGATATATTTATTTTTGTAATAAGATCAAGCCAGATAATGAGAACAAATTTTTTAAATTCTAAATAATTGCAGGATCAAAAGCAAACATGGAAATTAGAAAACAATTAGATATTACTCATAACTAAGCTTCTTATCAAAACGTGAGCTACAGTTAAAGTAGTTCTAAGAGGAAAATTTATAGCCCTAAGACTCGTACTTTTTTAAGTCTAAATACCAATACATTAAGCATTCAATAGAGGATGCTACAGAGAACAGCAAAGTAAACACAAAGAAAGTAAAAGAGACAATTATAAATTGGGATGAATTATTAATAAAGGGGTGAATAAAACAAATAAAAAATGTATAAGAAAATACTGCAAAAGCCAAAAGTTTGTTCTTTGAATACATTAGCAAACTGACAAATTTCTCTCAAGATCAATAATTGAAAAAAATAGCAAAAGAACAAAAGATATTAGCAATAAAAAAGGCATATCTGAAGATGCTGCACAGATTTACAAAAGACAATTTTAAGAATAGTGATGACCATAAATTGAAAACTTAGATGAAATGGAAAAAATGCATTCTAGAAAACATGAAAACTTATTACCCGAAGAGGGAAGAGATAAGGAGGTTCCTTTGGCTTCCTAGTTTGTACCAAATCCTCAGTGAAAAACAGTTCAAGGGGTCTCAACAAAAAGGAGAGTCTCACGAGGTAGAAGTTTTAGCAGATCTTATTTTAGTGTAACAGGATAAAGTAGGGAGAAATAGAAAAAGTGAGAGAGAAACAGTCCCTGTTTCCCATTCAAGAAATGGGAGTAAAGACTCAAAATGGTGGTCCTTATCTGGGGTCTTTATCCTTTCTGATCTGGGGGTTCCGCTGCGGTCATACAGGGCTAGCAATCCCTAATCATTAGAAATGATAGGTGAGCCTAACAGGTTCCAAAACACGGCCAAGATAGGTGTTGTTTATTATTCTAAATCATGGAGATATGATATAATTATCCCAAACACAGTGACAATAGAGAGTTTCAGGATTTCTTTTACCTGACATTTTTTTTTTACCTACCAATTTTTTTGTTTCTACACATTCCAAGAGTTTGTAGCTTCTTAACATCTCAAAGAAGGCAGAAGCAAACAGCCTCCTTATTTCTCCCTATTCTAGTAACTTAGTATCCATGAGCAGGTGATGGGAGGGGAGATTGTTGCTTTGCTTTGTTTTATTTTGATTTGTTTTTCAGCTTTTACTTCCTGGTTGTTTAATTTTAAGTTTGTCCCGTTTAATTTTTTTTTTTAATTTCTCTGTCAGCTCATCTATCCATTCTCAAACTGACATAAAGAAACTAAATCATTAGCTTAAAATCTTCCAGAAAATAAAGTATCAAGATCAACTTTTTTCCTTGAGTTTGAAAGATTAAATAAAAAGGCCATTTAAATATAATGTAATCTTTTTTCAGATAATACTGAAACAACCCATTTTTTTGTAAAAAAAAAAAAAACTGCCAAACTTGTGAATATAAACTGAATATATACAGGAATATGTGAATTCAAGACACTAATTTTAACTAATATTACAAATTCCTGAAATGCAAGGTTAGATTATCTTGTCATTTTATCATCAGATTAAGAAAGAGAACTTACATTTTGATCTGAAAAGTGTGTTGATAAAATCTGACACAAATGCATAGCAAAAAGTCTTAGTAAACTTGGAAAGGAAATGAATTAAGTTAATCTGATAAAGATTAGACCAAATATCAAAAGTCATGGTGAAACATTAAAGCCATTCCCTTCCAAGCCAGAAGAAAGTCAAGGCTACCAGCTATCACCACTTCCTTTCAACATGGAACTGTGTGTCCTGGCCAGCACAATGATGCAGGGGTAGACCTGGGAGTTACCTCCCCCTCCTGAGGCTGACAGGACCGCATCTGAGACCAAATCAACTATCACCACTAGAATCCCCAAGTCTTCCAGATGTCCCTTCTTTAGTGTAATTCACACAGAGTAGAAACCCATCTGAAACACAGGGTAATGCACACTATGCTAAGAAGGATTAAAAACCCACCTGGAAATAAAGTCTGATCAGTCTTTCAGCTTAATTCAAGCTTGTCTCACTTGATTGTGGTAATCTTCAAATTTACAGCACCACTATGCAACAGTGAATTTTACAGCAAATTTATGAGCTATTTTAAAAACTAGAAAAGTATTTTTAAGGTCAAGGAAATGTCTTTTTTGGCTGACTTTATCAAATGTTAAGTCATTACCCACTTTCCAAAATTCACCAAGGCCTTCAAATTATGTATGTGACTATAATTAAAACAATTTAGTTCATAAATTTTATGTACTTTTTGTGACATAAAAAGGCAGTATGAAGTTCAATCTCTATGGTATGTTATCTTTGCATAAATAAGGTTGAAGTTTATATATCTAATATATATGAACACTGGATTTCTGATAGAATTTACAAACTACTCATTTTACTTGTTCCCTGTAGGCAGGGGAACTTGTCTGTGTTGTGGAAGAGACCACGCTCAGCTGTGAACAGTTAATCATATATAACAAACTATGCTGGGAGATAGAAGACAGTAAGACAACACTAGTGATTAGGCAAGAGGGGTGAAGATGTTCATAGAAGATACCTGAATCTGAAACAAAAGCAATGTAAGTATGTTATTTGTGGAAATTGAGGTAAATATCAAAAGAATCAACTCATAGTTGAATAGCAATTATGCTGGAAATGGGAACATAGAACCAGGTGATTAATTTAGCATGGGATTGCATCAGTGACAATACAACCAAATAACAGGTTAATTATCAAGAAAAGACTGATGCATTGTCAATAAGAAAAGCTTAATGACATATTTTGAAACATTTAAACTATATGTAGCATTTCAATCTACATAATTTAGAAAGCTATCTAGATTGAAAAGGGACTATGCTCGCTATGGTAGCTTTAAAACTGGGGTATGCTAGAGAGGGTTGAATATTTGAATTGTATTTTATGAGATTTTCTATTGAACATATATCATGATAAGAAATATCTCAATTATCTGTGTAATCTCTTCTCCCTCAAGTATGTGATCTAACTTGAAAAGAAGATTACAAATTCTTTAGATAAGACCATTTTAAGGATGTTCCCTCCAAATTGTCTTCCCCTCCAAATGCCCACACATACGTTTTTGGCAAAGATCTGAAAAAATGGTCTTCTTAGACATACACATTCATTGTTTCTCAGAAGTTTGGCTAAGATCAAGTGAAAGAAACATAATCAGAAAAATCAATTTAAAAAAACTGGTGGCTCAAATAGTACACTGCATCTGTGATGATCTCAGCAACTCCAAATCTATTCAGTGTCTTAGAGTGAAACCTATCCAAAGGGTCTATGCTGGTTGCTTGGAAGCTTAATAGGACATCATATTTGATATTCATCTGCAATACTGAAAAAATAGCAACTAAAATCAAGAATTGATTTCTCAGAATCTTCTCTCCCCCGCCCCCATTACATTAAATGCCAACATCATAATGCATCTGAAAGAATAGATTGGGGAAGAAGGTTTCTTTCTTTTGTTTATTTATATTTTTACCTCATTTCCATCTTCATCAATTATTGAGATGTAGTTGGGATGAGTCTTGTTTGGGTAGGACAGCAGGACATCATAATGGGCCAACTCAACAGAATCCAGGCCAAATTCTTTCCACTGAGACTTAATTTGCTTTGCAAGCTCAAAGTTTTGTTCCGTTCCTGCTAAATGTGGTATCCGTGTAAAATTACTGGTGAATAAAGATTGAAAGTGGTTAGAAATTAATGGTTAGTCAGTCTTTATCCTAAATTAAAACAAAACAAATCCTCCCCTTTTATTATGCCTACTGTTTGTGATTATAGTACGATAAGTGCCAGAGGCAGAGGAGGGTTTTCCACAACGTAGTTTAAGCTTCAAGGTTTCTCACTTAAAGAGTCCTTTCCAAAAACCTAGGAGGTGCCCTAGCAAATGTTTTCCATAGTTTTAATTCTGTTGTAATTTGTGTGGGGGGAGGGGGGCACATGTGCAGATCTATGCATATACACGTATACATGTAATGGTCTTTTTACATCAATTTGAAATTTGTATTCACTAGGGAATCCTTCAATCACTCGGGGATTTCAAATATTTTTCAACACATTCACTAAGCTAATTTGTTAAAAAAAAAAAAAAAGAGAGAAAGAGAGAGAAAAAGAAAGGCTTCATACTTAAAAAAAAAACTAAGTATTCCTATCAATTATATATGTTACTTCTATGTAAGTATTTTATTTTTAGTTACTTTGAAATACTTTTTAACTTTTGCTGGGGATCAAATCCAGGGCCTTGTGCATGCTAGGCAAGTACTGTAGCACTAAGCTACATCCGCAACCTAATATTTTTAAAATACGTTTATCTCTTTTGCTCTATACTATTTCAGGAAGAGGGGAACTAGGTTTTAAATTAAAGCAAACATATGCTCTCCAATTTCATCCTGTCTCAGTAATATCATTATCCCTATTTTAAAGATATGGAAATGAGGCTCCAGAAGTGTCCATCCAAAGTTACTTTATTGTTAATCAGCAAAGATGGAATTCAGACTCAATTCTGTCCAGTTCCAAAGTTCATTTTTCTTCCTTACTTAAATATACTTTCTTTCTCTAAAGTGTGAGTCAGCAAAATCTGGCCTCCTTCCTCTTTTTAGACAATCCTCAGGCTAAGAATGGCTTTTACGTTTAAACAGGCAAAGAAAGCAGAAGAAGCAGAACAGTTTGTGAAACATCAACATATGGAATTCAAATTTCAGTGATCATAAATAATATTTTAACAAAATGACACACTTGTCTGTTGATGTATTTTTTATAACTTCTTTTGTGCTCCATCAGCAAGGCAGACTACTTGGACAGAGATCAGTAGGCCAGTGAAGGCTGGTCCTTTTTAGAAAAAGTTGCTGACTCCTGCTCTGAAACCTCTGGAATAGGTGCTGGGGGTGTAGCTCAGGGGAAGAGCACTTGCTTAGTCTGCTCATGGCCCTGGATTTGTCCCCAGCACTTCAATGAATGAATGAGTGAATGAGAAAATAAATAAAACAAATTTCTGTAATAGCATAAAGTTCAACTGAAAGTATAATCCTCTCTACATGAAATGTGATACAAGATCCTCAACAAATAAAACCTCCCTTTAAAAAAACCCAATTCCTTCGTATGAAATATTAGACCAAAACTTCTAAGTAGAATGATAAATGTTTCCTGTAGACTGTGCCTATAAATGTTGAAAGGCATGCTTACTATAGGAACTTCTTGATGTTCTCAGCTTTCAATTCATCCAAAAATGCCTTCTTCATGCCATGCTGGGGAATAGTGTTAGTAGATTCATTGGAAGATTTTATAAACCACCCTGTAAAATACAACCAAATATAGGAATAAGATATGAACTCATAGACAAGTCTTTTATTTTTCTTTATTATTATAGCCATCATTGTAAACACAAATTATCCATTATCTCTAGCATTAGCTGAGCTTTTCTGAAGTTTAATTTCCCTTGCCTACTTCCACTGGGAAAAAAAGATCCTGCAAACAGATTTTCAAATTACAAAATTACTGCAACATATTTTAAAACCAATTTCAATAATATGTGTTACTGTTATGCTAAGAAATGTTTAAGAAATCAGTGCTCAAATTAAACATCATGTTAATGTTTTAACTGATGGAGGTAAACAAGATCTTTTGAACATGATGGCTACTTTCTTCATAGTTTCTCTCTCTAGTGACTGCTTGTCTGACAATCTAGAATAAACATTTCACAAATGTTCATAATGAATTAATTGTGGATATATTTCAAGTACATAAATTATTTCAAAGTGTTAAACAAAACTCAGATTTTTAATTTGCTCTGGTTCTGAAACTATTTAAATTATGCTGATATTTTGTTTCCAGTTAAATAAGCTTGGGAAATTGAAGCTCAAAAAGCTATAAAGAAACTACAATTTACCCAACACCTCTCCCAGAAATCCAGTGCTCAAAAGAGAAAGGCAGTGGATAGATAGCCAGAGCATACACAGCCTGTAGCTTCTTCAGCTGGTTTTACTTCGAGGGAGATAGGGCATCTTTATAAGGACTTATTTACAAAAATGATATGATGTGGAAATAAAATTGTTACAAACTCAGCATCCAGTCAGCTTTCATGAAGCTTTCAGATATCGATCACTTGCAATAGAAGTCCACATGCATTTAAACATGCATATCAAAATATATGATTGGATACACCTGTCCATAAAACCAAGGGACTTGGATTAGACTGGAATCAGAAAAGGACACACTGACAATGAGATATTTGAACTGAGATTTGAAAAATTAATATGAGGAAGAGGACAGAGATCTGTGGGGGGAGGAGAGAGGGAGAATACTAGGGAAAAAGAAGCAAATATTACAGTGAATAGAGGCAGCGTGAGGTCAGCACCACGAAGAACAAGTTGTCTTTAGGACTCACAGGGCATTTGAAAACCATCCCAACCTTGCCAAGTTTTAAATCCCATTTTTTTTTTCTAATTGAGATAATGGAACCTCGATTTATAATGCATTCTTATTGATGGCTCTCCTCATTTAAACTCCACAACAACCCTAGGTGGTTCCTAATATCCATGTGTTAGTTATGATAAGAGTATATGGCTTAAAAGTCTTTTAAGACTCCAGGGCCACCCAGCAAACTAGTAAAGACGGTGAATTTGAATAAACCCAACTGGTCCACGCCCTGACCTTCCAAATCCCAGAGAGGATCCAGAATTTAGAGCAAGGGTGGACTACAGGAGGAAAGGTGGACTTCCAGAAGAAATGAAGTGCCAAAAGTCCTCCCCCCTAACCCGGACCTGAGCTAGGAGCTTGAAGTGCTATTTCAGTTTTTATCATCAGTAAGTTGCACACATTAACCTCATTATGACGATAGGGGAACTGAAGCCCGGAGAGAGTCAGTAACCTGTTCAAGGTCACTAAAAAGTGACAGAATCAAAACTAGAATTTTAGAATCTAAGCTTGCCTGAGCTGCTCAAGTTTTTTTGAAAAGTTGGGTTAGGTCTACAAATCAGTACACGCGAGAACGCAGAACTGCTGATAAAGATCCGTCCAGAGTGCAGGCAGTAATTCTCCCTTTTGCAAATGTGCCTCTGTCACTCCAAAGGAAAGAAGAATGAGCGAGAAAGGTTTCCTTTGAAGCACTGCTGAATTCCACCATTCAGCCCCAGGAACACACTAGATAAAACCTCCAAACAGGTCAGCGCCGCCTGGGGCAAAGCTCCTGGTTCACCTGGTTCAATAGCCCAGGGGGATGTGACGCCCGTTCCAAAGCCAGCGGGCCTTGCAGGGCGCCAGGGATCGAACCTTCCACGTTCAGTTTCGGTCTCTCCTCTTTACACCTTAATCTGTGCATCTGTGTCCTACAAAGCGGCTCATTTGCTCAACCCTGCAATGCCAACCTGCACCTAACTTGTCCAACTCTTCTCCCCACCCAAATAGCCCCACTCCCCCCATCTCGCCCCCACCCAAATCACCCTATGCTTCCTCACCTCGCCCCCACCCACATCGCGCAACTCCCGCCACCTCGCCCCTACCCAAATCGCCGTCCCGGGGGAGACCAGCGATCGCACCCCACTGGGCTGCGGGCTCGGGGGTCCCGCTGGCAAAGCGCCCCTACCAGAGAGGAAGCCGAGGATGAAGAGGCCGGCGGCCAGCACCAGCACCCCTGCGCAGAGCCAGCGCGGGCGGCGCCCCGAGACCCCCGCGGAGTCGGGGTCCTGCAACGGATTCCACATCTCCGCGCCGTCCGCTCCCGCGTCCCGGCCCCGCGCGTCTGCGTCTGCCCCGAGCCCGCGGCCGAGCAGCCTCCCTCCCACCGCCCTTATCAGCCCCGCCGCGGGCCGCCCCGCACCACGGCCGCCGCCGCCGCCGCCCGCAAGGCTCTCTCCTCCTCCTCGGAGCCAATCCAAGCCGCGGAGGCAGCCTCGGCTTCCCGGAGACGGAGGCCAGGCCCCAGCCAGGCGCGCTCAAAAGGAAAAGTTTCTCTGCGACATGTCCAGCTCTTGATTGTCAGAGTGAGCCGGGCGGGGAGAGCGCTGCCATTCCTCCAACGCAACAGGTCTTCTGTCTGCCCAGGAAGACAGATCGACCTGGTTCCTAACTAGTTGGTAGAATAGACTTTATCTGTATCACCAGCTTTTTTTTTTTTTCAGGTCTGAAATCCTAGAAAATACTTTACAACTCTATGCTGTACAAACTCCTCCAGCAAAGATGGAGGGTGGACCTATGCAAAACACCATTATCCTCTTTCTTCTAACGAATAGCGCTGTTATTTGTAAACATAAAAGGTGTTTTTTTATTGTCCGTTTACATAACGAAGCCATGTTTAGTTTTTGCACTGTTTTTATTAGTATATGTTAATTGTACAAAGTGAGGGATTTCATTGTGATAGTTCTGTACATATGTATCAGTACTTTGATCATATTTACCCTTCTATCACTCTTTTCCCCCATCCCCAGACCCTACCTTTTAAAAACTGTCTTACAATTTTTTAAATAAGTTTCATTAGGACCCTTCTATATGCACATGTAATGTATTTCCGTAATATTCTTCCCCTCTCTTTTCTCCTCTCCTCCTGCAGCTGGTTCCCCCAAACAGTCCCGCTTTTATATTCATGTTCTTTTTGTTTGTTTTTAGATCCTGATTCTGCAAATGAGAAAAAACATACATTATTTGTCTTTCAAAGTCTTATTTCACTTAACATGATCTTCAGTTCCATTGTCCTGCAAGTGGCATAATTTCGTTCTTTATGGCTGAGTAAAACTCCGTTGTGCAGAGGTACTACATTTTCTTTATCCATCCATGGGTTGTTGGGCACAGTAGGCTGATTCCATGGCTTGGCTGTTGTGAATAGTGCTGCAGTAATCATGGGTGTGCAGGTGTCTCTCTTGTATGCTGACTTAGTAGATGCATGCCCAGGACTGAAATAGCAGAATCAGATGGGTAGTTCTATTTTTAGTTTTTGAGGAACCTCCATACTGACTTCCATTACATTCCCACTAACAGTGTATAAAGGTTCCTTTTCTCCATGCATTCTTGCCAGCATTGATTGTTTGGTGAACCTACTTTTATAAAGAAGAATACTGAAAGTCCTTGAATGCAGCGACTTCATTTCATATCCCAGCTGTGTTTGTCTGCTGTCTTTTATAATAGATAAGAAATCAATTTTTGTTGAATTAACTGGAATAATCACTCACACAATTCTGTCCCTGTCATAAATTCTTGTGTGTGCGTGTGTGTGTGTGTGTGTGTGTGTGTGCAATGGTGTGTAGAGTTTGAACTCAGGGCCTTACTCTTGCTAGGCAGGTGCTCTAACACGTGAGCCACTCTGCCAACCCTGTAAATTCTTACCTAGTTCATGGAGGAAGCCAAGAAGAGACTGAAAGTGCTCTATGGAAGTGTTCATTTAACATAATCTTGAAGTACAGGTAAGATTCGAACCAATGAAGATGAGATGACATTAGGGGCTGGGTATCAGCAGGGCAAAGGCCCAAGGCTCAGTGTATGCCACAGGAATAGCAAATAGTTTGGGTTTTTCCAAACAGTGCAGGATAAGAGTAGGAAAAGATGGGCTAGTTAATAGAATATCTGAGATACTTTGATAAAGAATTTCTAAAGAAAATAAAGACATATGGAAAAATTAATTTGTAAATGGTGAACCAAGACAACTGTGTGACAGAGAAAAAGGGGAAGGTTCTTAATCCCTTTTTAACAAAATCCTGTATGTATTGCATCTTTCCTAATATTCCTAGTGTCAAATATAACCAGGAATGGAAGAACAGTATTTGGATATTTATTGAGCACTTTTATGAGTAACCACTCTATATTATCTCATTTAACCATCATGGGAACCCCACTCCCTCTCTTCCCATTTTGCCTATGAAAAAAACTGAATGTACTGTGATGAAGTAAATCACCCTATATCACAAAGCTAAGTATGTCTAGTGCAAAGACCTAGTGTAATTTGTCTGTCTTACTCCACACTACTTATATTGCCTTTACTGACACAAGGTATGTTTTATTGACTTTGTGATATCAAAAGGAGACTTGTTCTTAGGATCAAAAGACTTTGACTTAAACTTTGAATCTAAGCTGTGCTCTTGGGTGCCAAGAATTCAGTTTACCTGCATATATCTCATTTGTAAAATGTGTTATCACCCTGTACACTTGATTAATGTGATGTTTTGAAGGCAAGACTATAAATAAGGCAAATTTCAGTTAAATGCAAGAAAAGATTTAATATGTAATAGATTGGCCCTCCATATCTAAGGGAGGGCTCGTTGAATCTACGTCCTTTGATTCACCCAACTGCAAATCAAAAATACTAGAAAAAATTGTGTCTGTATTGCACATATACATACTTTTTTCTTAGCATTATTCCCTAAACAATACAATATAACCACTACTTATGTATTATTTACATTGTATTAGGTATTATAATCTAGAGATGACTTGCAAGTGCTACATCATTTTATACAAGGACTTGAGCATACTTAGGTTCTTATACCTTCAGGGGGTCGTGGGACCAGTTCCCCTTGGATACAGAATTAACAAGACTCTGATGAAAAGTGTTTTTGAAGACAATGTCAGATATACTGGAATTTATAGTTTAGTAGGGAAAATATACCTTTCATAAGTAATTTAATTTTCTATTTTTCCATGGTGGCATTCCTATGACCTTGTGCCTTCAAGGCAAGTGTTCTCCCACTGAACTATACCCCCAGCCTCTAGTAAATAAATAATAACTAAATTATAAACACTTTATACATGGCACGTACTATGTTATGTGCTGTAAATGTGTTGTGGTTTTTTTTATTGTTTTATTTAATTCTCAGGATTGAACCACCAAAAATATGAAGCCTTTAGTGGGTGATTATGTAAGCCACACCAGATTGCATATTTTTTATTACCTATGTTTCACAGTTAAGAAAAGTAAGCTTTAGAGAAATTGATCTTTCTTAAGAAAACAGCTAGCAGATGCTTGTTTTGGGAAGACCCAAGAGGAGCATGAGGCCATAGTATACTTTCTTCTTTAACTCTCGGGGAAGATTGAAGATAGCTCTTCTTATCAAGACAATTGGAAGCAGAAAAATGCTAAACACAGCTGGATGCTGTCTTGTTTCTTTGAACCAGCCTTTACTGTAACACTTCCTACACTACATTGTAGCTACTTCACAGGATATCTCCTGGATAGACTCATCTTTTTGAGGTCAGGGACTTTATGCACTTTTGTACCCATAAGTCCTGGCACACAGTAATGATTTGATAAGTGTATTTTCAATGATTTATGAACAAGAACAACATTGATACTAAGAAAGAAAGGTATTTTCTTGGTGACACTATGTACTAAATCACCTTACAACACATGAAGATTCTGGTATACCTGTTTTTACTGCTAGGAATTTTAAGAATGTGCTAGGAAATTTAAGAATGTTAGTCTCACACATTATTCTCCCGACATCTGACCCTTCAGTTCCTTCATATACTTCTCATGATTCATAAACCCCAAGTAAAAAATGGTGTTATAATGTTTGAAAATATCCAAAATGCAAATGTACTCCTCTATATGGACTTTTTATTCCCACCTTCAGTGTATGGCTTTTTTCATCTTTGAGAACCTACATTATGAAGCTTTCTTGACATCCATAGAAATTTGTACTAATAACTGACCTCTCTTTTTCCTGAATTTCTATTTGAGTGTTTTGTTGCATGTTTTACTCTTTTATGTCCTTCCAGATTTTAGGAATCTTGGTGCCAGGGACTATGTTGATTCTGTCTATTTTCTAGTTTCCACAGTGCTAGCATACAGAAAAGTCTTTTTGAATTAATGAATTATCTTATGTCAAGTAAAGAGGCAGTTATGAGGTATAAGAAATAGTTATTGAGAACCTGTGCTGACAGGAGGATGGCCTAAATAGAAAAATAAATAGCAATGCCAGAAAGCAGAGATCATGTGTCCAAAACAGTAGTGCTAGCCTGCATTCAGAAGAGCATTAAACTCTTTGTTCATGCCTACTGATCCATATTAACCACAATTCAACTTGTTCAAAGAGCACCCTGAGGCATTTCACAGTGAAATATCCATACACAAAAATATTTGGCATAATTTTATGGGTAGGTATATAAGTTAAGAATGTGATCAGTGTACCTTCTTACTCAGTGAAGGAAACAGATTCAGATAGAAATAGTAAATAAAAGAGAGATATCCGTGTTCACTGTAGGCCATCAAATCTGACAAAACCTCTAAGCTGAAAGAACCAACAGAGTAAGGATTGCTCCTGGCAGAGCACTTAGCACAAAATAGTAATGCAATAAATATTTGTAAATGAATGGACTTAATAGCAATTATTGATGCCAGATCATGAACAGGTATTACTTAGTTTAAAAATCCTTTTAAAACAATAGAACAAAATCATATAGAATAAAAGTGTATCACTCTAATTCAATAACTAGATAAAGCATTTTTGTCCTTTCGTTAATATGTACTCATCTACTTATTTTGCTCAGCCTGAAAAGTATTTCTTAATTATCACCATAGACCACATGCTGGAATGGTTTGCACAAACACCAAAATAGTATCTTTTTAGGCTCAAGCCTGTCTCAGTCTGTCTGTTGGAACTGTAATAGTTGGCACAAAACCGATGGTCAATAGGAACGAATTAATATGATCCCCACATATTCTTGGCTAGCATGGACCACATAAAAATGAAAGAAACTAATTGTGTTGGTTAACCAGCATTGGAAGGATGGTGAATGTAATTTGGGGTGTTGAAATGATTGTAAAGTCTTTTGGATCCAGAAATCTTGGAATTATACTGACAACTGAACTCAGAAAAAAGATTGAGTGCGTAAACGGCACACTGTTGTCAAATTAGTTTCCCAAACTGCTACTTTATGTTTTTAATTTCCCAACTTGGAAAACCACAGTGGTTTCTCATTAACTCTATAATGAGTCTAAATTCCATAACCAAACACGGCAGACTATCTACACTTTGGATTCTTTCCAGTGGCATTGTCCATTAACTTTCCTATCAGGCACTCTTATGCAATTTCCTTGGTCAGTCTGCACATCTATAAAATAAGAATTAATACAAGTCTCCATTTTATGAGTCCCAAAGAGTTAGCATAGAATCCTGGAACGTAGAAACTGTGAGTAAATAACAAATTACTTTATTTCACTTTCAAAACAAGTGCATGTAGTCGTTGTCTACTCGATCAGGTCATTTCAAGTTCATCCTCACATACATACCCAGTAATGTCCTGTGTTTAAAACCAGCATGCTATCATTATAGTAGCCTAAAATTGAGGAAAATCCATGATTGTGAAAACAATGAAGAAATACATTTCAAAGAGCAAAATGAGATACACCATATATAATATTAAGAATTCTTTCACAATTTGAAAAGGATAACATCAGTCAAACTGAAAATGACGACAAGATAAATTTGTTTTTGTACAAACACCAACTAAATCAAAGTATTATGCTCATAATGGAGTCTGTTCTGCTGGTAGGGGGAGAAAATAATTTTGCTTCCTTTTATCACTAGCATCTAACATAGTGCTTTTGAAAAATGCTTTAACGTAGTCAAGAAAAAATACACCTTAACATTGCCTGGTTGCTTCTTAATTTGTAAACACAGCATTTCCAAACTCTAAACTGTTCACTAAGTAACAGTTCTGGATGTTAAGAATTAGAAATTCTTCAACTGATTTGTTGCTTTCTAAAAAGTTCAGTATTTTTAAATGGAGGTGATTCCATGAGCATATATATTTGCATTTTATTATACATAAAATACAAATCAAGAAAACTGATTTAAGCAAAAACAGACGCATATAGATACATGAGAACATCCATCAATGATTTATCTAAATTCCACTCTTTCAAGGTTATCATTTCTCATTTTCCTTATGATTACTCAACCTGAACTTGGAGAATATTTGCAAGGGAAACCTTTGCAAGACAAATTTGTTTATCTGGGAATTTTGAGAAGTAGAGAAGAGCAATCAATATCCTTTATGATTTAGTGATTGAATGGGATGTTAAGAGGACACACAGTGTGGCTGTACTATCCACTGGTGTAGGTTTTCAAGGAAAAACCACGAGTACTCAGGACACATATCTTCCCACACCCCTTCATGCCAAAGGACATCTATTATCCTCCTAGTCTCAATTCTAGCTCCAGTGATACTTAGTATTGCAAGTTTTTTAAAGTTCTACAAATAGAAGCCTGTAGTATACATACTTCTGTGGTTTTTTTTCTTTCCTTCAGAATTATTTTTGTGGGAGAAATTAGCAGGGTGCTCATAAATTAGCTTCTCAGAAGAGGGAAAAGAGACGGGAGTGGTGCTGTCTACCTATAATACCAGCTATGCTGAAAGCAGAGGTAAATGATCACTTTTGGAGCTGGCCCCAGGCAAAAATGGGAGATCCTATTAGGAAAATAAGGAACGCAAAAAAGGGCTCAGGGGTGTGGCTCAAGTTGCCTGCCTAGCAAGCAGGAGGCCCTGAGGTCAAACCACCCTCCAAAAAAGAGAGGAGAGCTTATGGGCAGCATTTCCTGATTTCCATGATTCGCTTAGTCCACCAGGCAGACTCCACACTAGCAACATGTTATCCACTGTGGAGATGTCCATGACTGATCTTGCGAGCTGACACAAGCAGGCTCCGCACACACTGGACTGTGTCTTTCCATGTATCAAGAGCTCACCAATCAGTTGTACAAATAAGACACAACTTACTCATTTATTCTTTTCTTGGCAGACATTTAGGTAGTCTTGGAGGTAATCCTTCTATCTCAACCTACTGAGTGGTGGGATTACAAGCACGGGCCACCATGCCCAGCACATCAGATGGTCTCCAGTTCATGTCTATAAGAAATTGTGCTTCTGTGAACTCCTGCATATCTTTTTGGAGGTCATATGTATTTATTTTTATAAATAAGTATCTAGAAGTCTAGTTATGTATGCGTTCAGTCTTAGAAAATCAAAGTTTTCTAAAATGTCTTCATACCATTCATATAAGCAGTGTATGTGAAATTCTAGCTCCTTCACTTCATGGCCATCGAACTTGTCTCTCTCTGACAGCAAATAAAGTGGAGCAGCTCTTCCAACCATTGCTGCTCATTTGAAATCCATTTTTGTACTGACTGTTCAAGTGTTTTGTCCAGTTTTCTACTGAGTAGACTGCATTTTTCTTTTCGATTTGTAGGAGTTGGGTTTTTGTTTTGGGGTTTTTTTATTTTTTATTTTATTTTTTTTGGTGGTCCTGGGGTTTGAACTCAGGGCTTCATGCTTGCTGGGCAGATTCTCTACCACTTGAGCCACTCCACCGGCCCTTTCTGTGTTGAGTGTTTTCAAGATAGGGTCTCTAGAACTATTTGGCTGGGCTGGCCTTGAACCTTGATCCTCCTGATAGCTGCTTCCCAAGTAGCTAGGATTACAAGTGTAAGCCACCAGTGCCCAGCTGTAAGAGTTTTTATACTTCTACCTATAGTTTTGTAATCTGTTTTACTCAATAATTAATTCTTCCCCATAAGCACATAAAGGATCTACCTTTTCAGTCATTTTATAATATTTAAAAAACATGTAAGAAGTGAAAGGTTTCATTTTTACACATATCCAGTATTTCTGTGTACCTGATTCACAAATGCATTTAATATATTGAGCCAACATGGAAATCCACCTCAAAAAGTAGCACCAGAAATTGTGTCATGACACAAATAAAAGACACCTGAAAAATGGAAAGGCACTCTCCAGGCAGATGAGGTAGAACATACCTTTTAATTCCACAAACAGCAGAATAATCACAGACTGCTAGTGATTCTGGAGTTGCAAGAAGCAAGGTGAGTGTGCTTTGTATGGAGCAATGTGAAACTGTTGACATTTGTCTGGAATGTAACAGTAATAAGTCAGCCAGAAGTGGATCAGGAAAAAATATTGGCAAAAGTCACTGTTTTGTTTTTTTTCAATTTGTAGACAAATTCTACTGAAATACATTTTTAAAAACCATATGGCACTTAGTAAGAACTTTGAAAAACAAATAACAAATAAAATTACTCCCAGAAAGCTGCAAAGATACAACGTGCAGTCTAAGAACTGATAATGGCTGGAAGATTTCCCAAGGACTGTATTTTGTTATGCTTACTACTGCTTTCCCAGTGCCTCTACAGTCAAACTGTCTTGAGGATAATACATTGCTTTATACAGACACAGACACTGGGATGTAGTATGATCTCTTAAGGCTTTTTACTTAAAAAAAAAAACTTTAAATTTGCTTTTAGCATCTAGATTCTTAAGCCTAAACATCATGTAATACAACCTTGAGAGAAATTATTTTCTAAGAAAAAGCCCTAACTTTCCAGTGTCTAGTTTATCCAACAAAATAGAGCTATGTGAGTGAGCATCACTGTGGCAGGTGTTTCTTATTGTCTGGAGCAGAGTTCCTCCAAGTGTGGTCCACAGACTGCTAGGACCCATGCACTGTTAGCTACCAGTCCACAAAGAGATGTGGCACTTCTCAGAATGCACACCTGTACATTATTTTCACCATCAATGAAAGTTTACTACATAAATAAATCCTATCATCAGCCTAAAAAGAGTTTCTAGATTCAAATTCTTTTATTTAATCTAAACAAAATTTTTTGTGTGCTGGGGACTGAACCTCGGGACTTACACATACTAAGCACATGCTCTTGCCACTGAGCTATAGCCCTAGAGCCCTAGATTTAAAATCTGTGCATGTAATTTTGTCTCTGGATCAGCAACAGTTTGTGAGCTGGCACTTTGAGCGGCATTGTTCTAGAATATTATGAATGATGTGGCAGAATAAGTAAATAAAAATAAAAGTAAGAAAATAAGAACTAAAGTATGGACAAGTTCTAGAAAGTGAAGATACTTAGGAGAATCAAAAAAGTAAAATCATTGTTTTGAATTTGTAACTGCTTAATTATCCAATTCTGGGTAAAAACAGTGAAAATAAATAACTTTCTTAGTTTTCAAGAGTTGTAAAATTATAGGTTAAACAAGAAATAGCAAATAATTTATGAGACAAATATAGTGGTCTATAAAGCTTAAAATTGTACCAGATTGTCTATCACTTAAAAAAAAAAAGAAATCACTGCTTTGAATGAAGGTATATAACAGGAATGCTGGGGGAAAAAAACACAAAACTGAAGAGTTTGTCTCAAGAATTTATCTTCCTCAAAGCTCTCTAAGAGCCGGGCACCAGTGGCTCAAGCCTGAAATACTAAGTACTCAAGAGGTGGAGATCAAGAGGATCTTGGTTCAAAGCCAGCCCAGGCAAGTAGTTTGCAAGACCCTATCTAGAGGGGAGGTGGGGGAAACAAAAGCCTTTACAAAAAAGGACTGGTGGAATGGCTCGAGGTGTAGACCCTGAGTTCAAACCCCAGTCCCCTCCTCCCCCCAAAAAAGCTCTGCTCTTCAAAGGATATATAAAGAACAGTAAACATAGGAGTCAATTAAAATGCAGATTTCTTTTTTTTTTATATTCTCTTTTTTTTTTTCATTTTTCTTTTATTATTCATATGTGCATACAAGGTTTGGTTCATTTCTCCCCCCTGCCCCCACCCCCTCCCTTACCACCCACTCCGCCCCCTCCCTCACCCCCCCCAATACCCAGCAGAAACTATTTTGCCCTTATCTCTAATTTTGTTGTAGAGAGAGTATAAGCAATAATAGGAAGGAACAAGGGGTTTTGCTGGTTGAGATAAGGATAGCTATACAGGGCATTGACTCACATTGATTTCCTGTGCGTGGGTGTTACCTTCTAGGTTAATTCTTTTTGATCTAACCTTTTCTCTAGTACCTGTTCCCCTTTTCCTATTGGCCTCAGTTGCTTTAAGGTATCTGCTTTAGTTTCTCTGCATTAAGGGCAACAAATGCTAGCTAGTTTTTTAGGTGTCTTACCTATCCTCACCCCTCCCTTGTGTGCTCTCGCTTTTATCATGTGCTCATAGTCCAATCCCCTTGTTGTGTTTGCCCTTGATCTAATGTCCACATATGAGGGAGAACATACGATTTTTGGTTTTTTGAGCCAGGCTAACCTCACTCAGAATGATGTTCTCCAATTCCATCCATTTACCAGCGAATGATAACATTTCGTTCTTCTTCATGGCTGCATAAAATTCCATTGTGTATAGATACCACATTTTCTTGATCCATTCGTCAGTGCTGGGGCATCTTGGCTGTTTCCATAACTTGGCTACTGTGAATAGTGCCGCAATAAACATGGATGTGCAGGTGCCTCTGGAGTAACAGTCTTTTGGGTATATCCCCAAGAGTGGTAAATGCAGATTTCTGATGGAGAGGTAGGGTATGGATTACTGTTTCTTTTTGTTTTTAATCAGCAACTGAAAGCTGTAATCTTTGCTTTATTTTTTAAAGTATTATTTAAAAGGCAACAGCATTAAGACACACAAGTATAGCAACTGTATTGTTTCTAAGTCATCATTGTGAAATCATAGATGCCAACCATAAGTCTATTTCAGTCACTCACATGTGCAACTATAGGCAAATTGTTCAATAATTTCCTCCTTACCACCTACTATTCCCCAGAGAAATAGTGAGTTACTACTGTTCTTCTCAAACTTCAACTAATCAAATATTGATTATAAAAAAGCAAAGTAAAATTTTGAAGTTTTCTGGGTATATACTTACCCTTGATGATTTTTAAAAAGTCACAGGACAGACACTCAAGAGTTTACCAAAGTCAAGAGTTAATTTTGCTGCACAGATGACTTGCACAGGAATTTCAGGTGCTCAGGATTTTTGAGGTCGCTCTGAGAATGAAAGCACAGGCAGAATCCAGCAGCAGAGGTCAAAAAGATTTTGTTTGTAGAGAAGAGAAAAGAAAGACTGCATAGTGGAGAAGGCAGAGGGACCCGGAAACCATGGGTCAGGTTGGGGATTGGGTTTTATAGCCTTTTTTGCATTGCCTGGGGGTAGAGATGTCTCTCAGGTGCAGACAGAGGTTTCCTGGGTAGGAGAGGTGTCTCCTTGAGCACTTATCACGTTTCGGGACCTCCTGCAGTCCATCCTTCAATTTCTCTCATTGTCACTTTCCTTCTATACAGCATGACATCACTGTCCTCTCAGACTGACTGCATCCTTTCTAGGTCTTCTCGACCATCTTCTCGTGCTTTCCTAACCTTTGAAGGCTCTCCCTTTGACCTGGGCTCACTTCTTTCTACAGTGTCTCATAAGGTGATTTCAAGCTCCAAATACCATCTGTACTCTGGAAGAAACTGGCCACGGGTTCTGCAAACATGCTTCCCTGTTGTCCTGGGCAGACAACTACACTTCAGGCCTCAGTGTCCCTTGAGGGTAACTGTGTCCACATTATTGGGTAAGGACCAATAAAATATGAATGGAAGTATTAAATGATAGAGTAATAATGTCACCATTTTGTGAATCGGCAGCAAAATGGCAGCCCCACCCCTTAACAGAAATTCCTGCGCTCTAAGACAGCCCCACCCCTACCAGAGACTACCGCGCATGCGCTAACTTCCTTACCCTCCCCCTTCTATAAAAGCCACGCCTGGCCCAGAGTCTGTGCTGTGCCATCTTTCCCCAGCCAGCCTGCCAGTTTGAGCCTGCCATTAAACTTTTCTCTTGGATGTGAGACTTTTCTTGTGAGCTTTCTGTATGAGCAGCATTTTTCCTAACATTTTGGTGCTGTAACTAGGATCGGGTGCACTCCCAGCACTGACCTTGCTCTCCCAGCCTCCCCCACCCCATCCCACTCTCTCTCTCTCTCAACTCGAATTCCCTTCCTCCGGGATCCGAGCTGCTTTGCCAGAATCCCCGATCCTAGAAAACACCACTCTCTCACAGCTCACAGGGAATTTCCTCTGCCCCAGCGCGCCTCCAGTTGCCATCTACCACCGGCCAATCTTCCCTCAATGTCTCCTCTAGGTGAGTCCTTCTCGCACACAGAGCGGTGATCTCTCTCTCTCATTTCCTCAAAATCCTGGTGCTTGGTCTCCACTTGCTCCCGTCCCTGGGAACTGGGTTCCCTAGGACTGTGGACTTCTGTGATGAAGACGTTCCTCCTGGGTGTTCCACATCTACTGTCTCCTGAGGAACTGATATTTCGGGGATGCCTGCCATGTCTCTCCTCAGGTCAGGCCTCATCATGGATATTGGACTGTCCCAAATTCCTTCAGACTCCCCATTTGGATGTCTCCTGGCCAACCTTGGGCCCCTCTGCCTAATGCCTGATCTTAAGCCACGAAAGCTCATTTTTCTCTGTAATCAGGCATGGCCCCAATACCCATTAGACAATGCCTCCAAATGGCCACTTAATGGCACTTTCAATCCCAATACTTTAAGGGATTTATACAATTTCTGTGAGTGTGTTGGAAGGAATTACCCCACGCCCAATCCTTTTCCTATTTCCACATCAAACCCTCCCTCTGTACTTTCTGTTCCCCTGAGCAAGTTCTATTAGCCTCTAAACCAGCTTCTAAATGTACCAAATCCTCTCCCGAACCTCCTCCTTCCCTATGTAAGCAGACTTCTTGCGCTGCTCAGGCTGCCTGTCTTTTCCTATCTTCCTGAGGGACTTTTCCATCATGGTGTCAAGCCACTCCTTGCCAACTCTGGCCTCAAGGCAATTCCAGCTCTGGGAGAGCTCATGCTCCCTCTCTTAGGGCTGAGACCAAACCTGGGGTTTATTCAGGTATGCCTCATGCTACGTTGGGGGAGTCCTGTTTGATTATGGCATCTGACAACTGCTTCTCTTCCTACCCCCCACCCTATCTAATGCCCCTTTTTCCTGAGACAGTGAATGGAGAGTGGAGGTTTCATTTTGCTGAAAGCATTCCAGTACCAGTCAATGGGAGCGACCTAGAGGCACAGGGGATCGCTAATCCCTCAGGCGTGTGTCATGCCTCCAGGCTCTGCCTTCCCCTCCCTTACCTAAGCTGTCAGGACACATTTTCTGCTTCCTCTGTGGTCTCACCGCATGTCCTTTGTCTCTGTCTGCCTTCCCCTCCCTGGGCTTACTGGGACCCTGCCTCCCATGAAAAACTTGTAGCATGGTACCTTATGACTTGTTATTCCAACTAGTTTGCCAGGCCTCTCAGTCTAAAGTAACTTTAAATCAGATGGTAGGCAAAAGCACTTACCAAAAAAAAAAAAAAAAAAATGCAGCTGCCATGCTAAGGCCCTAACTCCACCCCCTCAAGGGGAGGAGGGAAAGCAAACAGGCACACTTGTGTACAGCAGGAACACCTGCCATGGCTAAGAGAATCCAGAGGCCAACCCAACACAAATCCTAGGCTGCCAGCCACATGTGGCGATGGCTGTGGCCTGCCGCCACTTCCCCTAGAATAAACACGTGCAGAGTACACAGGAAGCAGGGAGGGCGCGCAGGATCAGGCCTAGGCAGTGGGTGGGGTGTGTGTGTGTGTGTGTGTGTGTGTGTGTGTGTGTAGGGGATCAGTGCCTTGAGCACGCCTTGCTCCCAGCCCCACCTCACACCTCAGGGCACCAGACCCAGCCCTTGTAAGCCAATTGTTAGCTCAAGGTTATAGTCCCAAAAAATCTCAAAATGGACAGTATGGTACTGTTATTGGCCTGGGATGCCCTCTGAATGCCCTTCTCTAACTTCACAGGTGATTTATTCCTTTGTTAAAAAAAGTAGCCTTTATTAAAGAGGCTGCCTGCTGTTAGCTAAAATACAGGATCCTAACGTTTTGTTCTTTCTAGATGGGATCTGCATCTTCCAGTCTTCTGGCTGGTAGATGTTGGAAGCTTTGTACTGAGGCCTGGCCTCAATATGCCTTGGGTGACCAAGAGAAGTGGCCTTCACAGGGTTCCTTAAATTACAATACCATACTCCAATTAGGCCTTTTCTATAAAAGGGAAAAAAGTGAACTGAGGTCCCAAGAGGGCGAGTCTATGTCCTCTTCAAGCTATCAGAGCTAAGGGAAATTAAAAAAACATCTGGACAGCTGTACTGATGCCCAGACAAATACATTCAAGCCTTTATCTCTGTGATCCAAACCTCTCAATTGACATGAAAGAATATTATGCTTTTACTAGACCAGACTCTTTCCTCATTAGAAATGCAGTGGGTTCTGGCCCACGCTACTCAGGTTGGAAATGATTACCGTTTACAATGAGCCACAATACTAGTGGCACCTGGAAATGAGAGAATAAATGTGCCTACCTACAGGGGCACAGGCAGTCCCCTTGAAAGATCCACACTAAAAGGGGCTGGTGATATGGCTCAAGCGGTAGAGTACTGCTTTGCAGGCATAAAGTCCTGAGTTCAAGCCCCAGTAAAGCCAAAGGAAAGAGAAAAAAGTATTTGGGGATAAAGATGTAGCTCAGTGACAGAGTGTCTGCCCAGAATGTGCAAGGCCCTGGGCTCAATTCCCCAGCATTGCTAAATCAAAAAAATGGTAAAAAAGATAAGTGGCATTAGTGTCACTTCAGCTATCTCATAGTGGAAGAAAGTAGTTTAACCTACACCAGATCCCTCATTCTTCAAGTGAGAAAACTGAGGTCCAGAACTGTTCAGAGACCTGCTATCCAGAGTATCAGGTGTCAATGTGAAATAACAACTTTGCTTTACAGCAATGTCCTGAAGAAAATTCCCTTACCTTTCTGCAGCATCTTAAGGAGGCTATCAGAAAGCATACCACAATGGACACAGAGTCACAGGTGAGAGAGGTTCTCCTCAAAGATAAATTTCTAACAGTCAGCCCCTGATATTTGTAGAAAATTCAGTCTGTGGCTGAAGGAGAAAAGTCATTGAACCAAGTAATACAGTTAGCCATATCTGTATTTATAGCTATGTCTGTATGTCTGGGACCTTACTAATGGGAGAGAAAAAGATAAGGGACACCATGGCCTCATTGCTGCTCTCAGAGAGAGCCCCACCCAACTGGGGCCTGCATCCTGAACTTGCTACCATGGTGGACAGGAGGGGCACTTCTGCAGAGAATGCTTAAGGAGGGACAGCACAGAAGACAGCCCCACCCCCAACTGGGACCCTGCCCTCTCTGCAAGAGTAACCACTGGAGGTCTAAGTGCCCCTGCCTCCAGAAGGAAGGCAAGGTGCCACTTCCTATGGATTGATGGGTCCCGGCCCCCTGTCCACACTCCAGTTCTTGGCATCAATGTTGAGGAGCCTCAGGGTAGCCATGATGGCAGAAAAACAAAAGATCATTTTCCTCCTAGACAGTGGAGCTCATTTATCTGTTTTACCTTTCTCTCCAGTTCTCTGGTCCAATGACAAAAGTTATCATTCAGGGCAAATCTGGCCAGCCTCTGGAGCACTATTTTACCCGGCCTCTGGCCTGCCCTTTGGGAAACCTCCTCTTCTGTCACCCTTTTCTCATAGTTCCTGAGAACTCTTCTGGGATGGGATTTTACTATCTCAACTAAAAGCTCAAATTCTCCTCCCCAAGGCAGTTATCTCTGCCACCCCCTCCTTCAGGAACAAATAGATTCCACAATGTGGACTGATGAGATGCGTGTAGGGTGGGCCAGGATGGCCCTCCCTATTCAAATAAAACTCAAAAATCCCTCATAGTTTCAACACCCAAAACAATATCCCCTCAAGCCTGAGTGACACGAGGCCTTATGCCTATCATAAATTCCTTAAAACAACAAGGGCTGCTAATTAGTTACTTCAGCCCCTATAATAAATTCAAAATTCTTATAAAAGTTAATTTTAAAATACAAGTTACAAAGTAAACAACTGGAAAGGATATAGATAGGTAGTGAATGTATTTTTTGAGAAGTTAAAGGAAAAAGGAATGTTTTTGGATGAGAAAGGATTTTGTAAAGAAGGGTTTGTCCTAAAGATTGTTTCAAATAGGAGGGATAAGGACAAGCCATCAAAGGGTTTAGTATGTTATATAAAGGCCTGAGTAAATTTTAAAAGTGTATAATAAAAAGCTTCGGTGTGTGATAAAGTTAAAGTTGACTATACTCTAAGAGTTGCCTAAAAGATTTTTAGGGTCATGTCAAACTAAAATCAAATTCTCTATGTCTATAAAATAACAAGGTTATCTTAATATTGTTCTGCTCTGAGTAACATCTACAAAAAACTGTTACAGAGAAAGATTTTATCAAAAAAATTATTTGTGTTTTCTGCTGATCTTGTCAAGCTTTAAGTACTACTAAATCAGAGTTCATTTACATATTTGCTTATGTGTCTTAAATGACCACCTTGTAATGGTGTTGTGTCTATACTTTATCTAAATATGGTACAAACATTTGCAAAGTTATATAAAAATGAGCTAGAACTCTCTTTTGTCCAAGAGTGTTACATTTAAATCCTGACAGCCCCTGCCTCCCACAGGTCACCTGCCTAGGTGTGGCCTTAAAGGGACAGACTCACTCCCTGAGTCATTATTGCATCAACCCACTCTTCCGTTTCCCTCCCCACCCAATACCATAAGGCAGCTTACAGCTTTCTTGGGAGTTACAGGATTTGGCAGTCTTTAGTAGACACCTTTTATGCGCCTTCTAATAAACTTGCCTCTGACAGACCCTGCTCCTCTGGCTGACTATCTACCTTATCTTAACCTTCTCAGGGAACTTCTCAGAGAGCATGCAGACCAGATCCTGCCCCACCCTATAACAATTTCTGTTAAACCAGGGCATCTTGTTCTCCTAAAGGATCTTCTACCCTCTCCATTGGAACTTCAGTGGACCAGCCCTCATCTGGTCATTCTCACAACACCCACTGCTGTCAAGCTCAATGGGATCCCCTAGTGGCGACACCTCTCAAGAAACAGTTAGAAAAAAAGGAGAAGGGTGGTGGAAGACTGTTGGAATCCTCTAGGGAACAACGTCTCACAGTGGTTCTCCTGGTTAATGCTCATCTTAATGCCTTTGTTTCTTGCTCTCCTATTCTTAAGCCTCCTCCCTTGTATCATAACCAGTTGTACCTCCAGGGATATCAGCCTCTCCAAAACCATCCAGAGGACTGCTATGAGGGCCCCCACCAGGACACAGGAGTCTGAGAATCCTGCCCATACAATGCCCCCTGCCAGCAGGAAGCAGCTAAGAGGCTGACACTTCACCCTAATTTCCGATCCTCAGCCCCTACCCCCATCATTATTAAAGAAAAAATGGGGGAATGGTAGAGTAATAATGTCACCATTTTGTGAACCAGTGGCAAAATGGCAGCCTCACCCCTTAACAGAAATTCCTGCGCTCTAAAACAGTCCCACCCCTACCAGAGACTACCCGCATGCGCTAACTTCCTTACCCTCCCCCTTCTATAAAAGCCACGCCTGGCCCAGAGTCTGTGCTGCACCATCTTTCCCCGGCCAGCCTGGTGGTTTGAGCCTGCCATTAAACTTTGCTCTTAGATGTGAGACTTTTCTTGTGAGCTTTCTTTGTGAGCAGCGTTTTTCCTAACATTAAGTGCTACTTTCAAGCTGAGCCCATAAAAAAAATAATAACTCCTTTGCAGTTCCTCCCTCCTTCTTCAACCCCAATTGTTTGACTAAATGCAGAGTGTCTAGCAGAGGACACTGAAGCCCTAGGTGATGACACAGCCACAAGATGAAGTAGCTTAGATTCCTGAATCATTGCTAGTGGCAGTCAGTAATGCCAATTGGATTTCATAAAAGTGAAAAAATGAACTATTTTTAACACAATAAACGTATTTGTTATAGAAGCTGGTATCGTTAAACACCTGGGCCTCTATGGAAACCTGAATCATTTGTTTCTTTATTTATTGTCAGCACAGATTTCTCTCTTGAGATTCAAATTTTAATATGTACTCCATTGAGATCTCCACCTGGAAAGTTATTAGGCAGCTCAAACTTTGTGTGAAGAGAAGTTAGTCCAGTACCTACTGCCAAACACATTTACTCCTCATCTTCCCAACACCACACCCACATTTTGCCAGACTTCCCTGTCTACCTCATCTAGGTAAGTAATCCTCCTCTCCACTGCTATTCAGGTTAAAAACCTGTCATTTTTATTTCTTCTTTTACTCATACCCAGTTATTACTACTGTACTTCTAAAAATCAAAACCAAAAACATAAAGTCATACCATATTTTGTTTGAAAACATTTGCCTTTGTTCTTTTCCCCTAAAAACTAAAGTTTAAACTCTTCATCAATATGTACCAACCCTCTACAAGCCATACACAAAACAATTCCAGGAGTGGATGTAAACCTTGATAAACTCATGACCCTGGGCACAGTTAATTGGATGAATAATAGAAACCTGGCTGACTATGAAAGAGTGTTACTAAAGCATTGAATTGAAACTTGAGATGGCTGCAAGTGTTACATGTGTAGCTAGTCAGTTTCTGCCTACCATATGGAGGGCATAGCTGAGAAATCAGAATAACTAGAAGGGAGAATGAAGCACGTGCCTGCAGAAGAGTAGAGACAGTTTGGGAAATGCAGTACTCCCTTAATTCAGAAGCTTGGTTCTGGCATTTCTTGAGACCCACTGTCATTCCTGCCCTTGGAGTCTGTGGGAGATGACATCCTATAATAAGCCCTTGGGTCCTTGGTCCCTCCCTTTTCATTTAACTAACTGGAGAAGGTTTCTCTTACTTGCAATATAGAATTTTGAATAATTAAGCGCTCCAGCTTCACCTCTTATATGGGTCTGCCCCCCCCACACCCCTGTCCCATCACATTTTACTGGAACTTCAAATGGTATCTGAGCTGCAGCTCAGTGGTAGAGTGTTTCCTTAGCATGTATTCATGAAGTCCTGAGTTCAATTCCCAGAACCATTAAAAAAAAAAAAAGACAATGGTTTCTTGAACATTCTTGGCTGTTTGTGGTGGTCGGCATTTGTAAAGTCCTTCTCATCTGCCACTTAACTCTGGAAATATTCTAGCTGGGTATTCCTGCTCATGTCAAATATCACCTCTGCATTGGACTTCCCCCGAACTGCTGAAAGGTGTTTCCATGCTATCTTTTGTGCTGCCCCAGTGCTCTATCTACACATCTGTAATAGCAGGAAGGACATGACGTCATTATTGGAAGCTCATCTTCCTCGTTAGACTGACTCAAGGGCAGGAGTGATGCCTAATTAATTGAGAATGGATCCAGTGTGGTACAATATCTGACACAGGGTATATAAACATCAAATGAAGGAAGGAGAACATGAAAGGAGAAGCTGTACTATTCCTGCCAATTATTGCTTTAGCACATGACGTCTATTTTAATTGCTCAATTTTTTTTTTTTGGTGGTTATACTGGGGTTTGAACTCAGGGTCTCACACTTGCTACACAGGCATTCTCCCACTTGAGCCTCTCCACCTGCCCTAATTGCTTAGTGTTTAGAGGGTCTTTTTGGTGTGAGGCTTGTTTGTTTAGATTATTCCTCAGTGCACTTCTTTACATGTTCTAGTAACCGTCAGCAATAAAATTCAAAAGGCAAGAGAAGGAAATGCAATCATGAGTTGTTCAAACCTGTTATTTCTCCCAGTTATTACTTTTCTCTTGCATTTAGGGCTATATAACCTAAAAAGTGAGTTTAAATCCCTTCTCCTTCTTTGCTTGGAAACATTGAAGGGAGGATTAAAGATTGGACACCTACTGCAATGTACTGCCAAAAAAAAAAAAAACAGAAAAAGGTTGCTTTTCTTGCTGGTGTCAGTCATGTTGGGCTAAAGGATAAATAATTAGAGAAAAATCAAAATTTCTTTCAGAGATATTGCTGCTGCCAATCTTTTATGTCTCTTAAAAGTCCCTAGAAGTCATGATACTGATAGCTAATATTAACTAAATTATCAACGCAAAGCCATGTCCTGAGTTGTGTTTTATATGCTATCGTATTTACTCCCCTTACCAGATTAAGGCTGGACAGTCCTTTTTCTAGGAAAACCTTACATATGTGCTCAAATAGAACAAATCATACAATGTACCTTCATAACCCTATCTATCACCCAGATTCAATAATTAGTTTGATTATAGCTTTACCCTAATCTGAGAAGTCATATAATACTGCTTAAGGTGATGCAGAAGTGGGGCCAGGAGTCAAAGCTACTCTGTCCTTTATTCATTCACTTATGATTTATTAATTGAGTGTCTCCCATATGTCAGGAACTATGATAAGTGCAGCAGATAAAAAGAGCCTGCTTCCTGTCCTCGCCAGGGTGACAATCTGCAGAGAAGATACTCACAAAAAAAAGCAACCACAGAAATAAATATGTGGTTAAATAATTTTTAAAGTTCTCTGAAGGAAATAGGAATGCAGTGAGAGATTAATTTGGGGGTAGAAGCGGGGGTTGAGAGGAGGAGGAAGATTTCCCTTACCAAGCTCTGCTTTATTGCAGGCCAATGATACTTTTCCAGACCAAAAATGAAAGAAAAGTGTTTCAGGCAGAGGTTGCTAAATGCTTAGCTGTTACAATTCAGAAAAGAGCTTGGTATGTGGAAGGAACTGAAATTACAAGGAGGAAGTGCCAGAATGCAAGGTAGACTTGCTTGCCCCACCCTCCTTCTCTGTTTCCCTTTGCACAGGCCTACTTTCTTCCCACCATTTTTACTTTCTTCTTCACTGACTGTTAACTTACTCATACTGACAAAGCTGTTCTATCAGTTAGGGATTTGGGATTTTCCCCCCTATTTTAATGGTGTTTTCAGAGGGTCTCTTTCCAATGATACCTTATTTCATGCTATTTAGGGTTTTAAGAATTTTTTTTTTGTAGGAGTGGGAGTTTATTGAACAACCATGTGGAGACTTAAAAAGGTTGTATGGGAGCAACAATACACTCCTCTGGTTTATGCATTTACTGCTCTCCTGCACTACAATGTTTTGTCAATTTCTTTAGAGATGTCTTCTTTGTGATTATGTCACATTCCAATATGGATTCTATGTCCTTTAGGAAACACCTAATAAGTTTCTGCTTTCTAATCTGTCAAAAAGTTAGCTCTTTGGTTTATCAAAAGTTCAGTTCTAGGGCTAGGGGTGTGGTCAAGTGGTAGATTCCTGTCTTGCAAACGCAAGGCTCTGAGTTCAAACCCCAATAATTTGAGGTTTGAGTTGAGTTCTCTATGAACTAAACAAGAGGTTTGTAAGAGGTGTGTGCAGCCACCAGCCAGTATGTGAGAATAAGCTGTTGGAGCCTGGTAAGTTAGCTAGTTGGGATATGGCAGGAAGCGCATGCCTTTCAGCAGGACAGGCCTGCCCACCTGTAACTCTCACAGGAGGTGACACTGCTGTGATCTTTCTTTCTCTAACTGCTGATGATTCAGTTCAGAGTGGAGGAGTTTGATCTGTTCTCACTTTTCCCCTCAGTCAGTCAAAAAGAGCTGGGAGTTGGGAGGGGCGGGGAAGTTTCCAGGTGGGATTCACCAGAGAGACTGAAAGTTCATGCCAACCTGTCAGAACACATTTTTAGGAATTTAATTTCGTTAGAAATTTTTTCTACACGTTTTTCCTCTTAAAATGTTTTAATACAAATTATTGTATTTAGAAGAGCTCTGGGTTTGTCTCAGCTGAACTTACAGGAAAAACAATGTTTTCAGATCTCGAGCCTGAATAAATAATAGACTAGCTTATCCCTAAGGAGGCAAGCCAATAGAAGACTGCAAAGACTGCATTTGCAAGGCTCGTAAAGATAAAGTGGATGTGAAATGGAAACCAGGATTTCTCTACAGAATAACCCTTTGCTCTCTGACCATAAGAAAGGACCGAGTTCTTTCAGATGTTCCAAGGATTTTTCAATAGAGAATGGAGTGAGTCTGCCTGTGGGCTAAAATAAGAGTGTTCCTGGACTGTGCAAAAGCAGTGCATCTCCTATTGCATGTACCTAGTGCAGTGAGATGTGCCCCTCATTCAGGGGTCCCAAAGAAGATGGTACTACAGAAACAGGAAGCAGGGAGGGAGGAAGCAGAACTTCATTAGGACTCTGGCTCCAAGAGTCTTAAAAGGACAGAACAGTTTTCTCATTTGTTAAGGATTTTTCCCTCATTTAATGGAAGTGACTTGAGGTCATAAAGGTTTCTTTTCTCTTCTGTTTTCATTATTGACTTTGTATGTTGTAGAAGACGATATTGACAGAAAGGCCCTGGTTGTCCAATGTAAATGCTCTCATTCCATTAAACCTCCTCAAACAGAAAATTAATTTAGATTAATAAGCAAGAGGCATAGGAGTTTGTTCCCTACTTCCAACTGGTTTATTTTTAAGTAGCTTCCTTTGTGTCTGTGCTTTCTGAGTAGAAGATTCTAGGCAGTAAGGATGTCACAGCCCCATACATGGAGGGGCTCTATGACACTAGATCTTTTAAAAATCAGGATTTTTAAGTCATGCACTAGTGGCTCACACCTGTAATCCTAGCTACTCAGAAGGCAGAGATCAGGGGCATTGTGGTTCGAAGCCAATCCGGGCAAATAGTTTGTGAGACCCAATATAAAAAAAAGCCCATCACAAAAAAGGGCTGATGGAGTGGCTCAAAGTGGAGACCCTGAGTTCAAACCCCAGTACCACATACACACACACACACACACACACAAGATAAGGATATTTTAAAAGTCAAATTGAATGATTCCTTTAAAGAAAAGCATAAAAACAGTATGTATTTACAGTACTATTAACTTGAATGTGATTGTAGACAGTGCATCACAGATGGTAAACATGGGGTTCTGGCAGTCGCATCTTGCACTGCTCCTTTTGGGGTACACATGGCACTCATACATGCCTGGGCCCCCTGAGTCAAGGGATAATGCTTAATCCTATTTTAATAATCCCTTAGCCACAAGAGGTTATGAGAGCAGTCTCTCTTATTTAGTTAAAGTCCTCTTTTTTTCCTGACCTAATTTTGCTAGTCATCTTCCATGTGTCTTCCCCTTCTGTTCACTGTAAACAGCAAGGGTATGGGGTATGCATATAGGTGTGTAAACTCTGTTCCTACAGTTTTGCTCCTCCAATGCAGTCTGCTCTTTTCCGCCAAGAAAAGACTCCCATCTGGGAGTCCTCTGACTCTGTCTCTACTGCTCTCTCTTTCTCTCTCTCTTGCTTTATATCACAGTCTCTGTCTCTCTCCCACTCTATGTCAGAATGTTTGTTTGAGCTTGATCTCCACTCTGCTACATGATTTAAAATGCAATTCTCTTCACAGAAAGATTATATGATTCATGGAAAGCTTAAAAGAAAAAGCTTTCTTCCAGTGGACAAAATGTGAAAGCCTGATACATCCGCATATCAATTAGTTAAGTCTATTTGAATCAGTATTAATTGATAATTCTAACAATGTTTAATGTCCCACAGCATTTTAGAGAAGGAAGACTGTTTAACACATCCCCCTATATCCTTGCTGATCTGTTTTTTATCCCGTTGTACAATGTACGTCTTTTATAAGCTACCACCATTCTTATTTTGGATCAGACCTAGAAAAGTGTCAATTCTTTTGACCTCTATGTTGAAACTTACAAACCATTGAAGAAAGAAATTAAAGAAGACTACATAAAATGGAAAGATCTCCCATGTTCATGGATTGGGAGAATTAATATTGTGAAAATGGCTGTATTACCAAAAGCAACCTACACGTTCAATGCAATCCCCATCAAAATTCCAATGACATTTATCACTGAGATTGAAAAATCTACCCTAAAGTTCATTTGGAAGCACAAAGACCACAAATAGCCAAAGCAATACTGAACAAATAGAACAAACTATACTACAGAGCCATGGCAATAAAAACAGCATGGTACTGGCACAAAAACAGACATGAAGATCAGTGGAACAGAATAGAGGACCCAGATATGAATCTGCTAGCCAATTTTCCATATACCTATTATGGTTGAATGTGCCCTCCTCCCCAAGTTCATGTGTTGAAGTCCTAACACACCTAGTACTTCACTATGTAACCTTATTTAGAAATAGAACATTTACAGAGGTAGTCAAGTTAGAATAAGTTCATTAGTGTGATTTTTTTATCCAATATGACTGGTGTCCTTGTAATGAAAGGGAACTGGGAGACCTATAGTGAGAGAATGACATAAAAGAGACATACAAAGGAGATGACCATCTATAAGCCAAGGACAGAGGCCTGAAACCGATTCTCCTTCAGAGTCTTCAGTGGAAATCAATGTTGCTGGCACCTTGGTTTTGGATTTCTAGTCCTTTGAACTATGTGGCAATAATTTCTGTTGATTTAAGTTACTCAGTTTGTTATGGAAGTCCTGTGAAACTAACAAAGTGCCTCTATTAGAACAATTCATCTTGTTTACTCCAGATTTATTTCCTGTGGCATATCTTTTTCAGACTGCACTGTGCAGTCATCAAGAGAAATGGCTTTGCCTGTCGTGTACTTTGCTTTAGGATTACTTGCTTTTGTATTAGGCATACAAAAATGTAAGATATGATACTTGCATTAAGATCCAATGGTTTTCATCAAATATTTAGTGAGGGCCTAAATGATTATGTAACATGCACTCATCAGGATACTGGTCCTACAATGCTTTTTGTTTGTTTGTTCTTGGTGGCACTGGGGTTTGAACTCAGGGCTTGCTAGACAGGCACTTACCGCTTGTGCCACTCCCCCAGCCCACTGGTCCTACAATGGTGAACACAAGAGATGATGGTCTCATTTCTTGTGAAGAATTCTAGGAGATGGCAGGGTGCATTAAAAATATGCACAAAGAAAAAATAATTACATATTATGGTAAATGGTATGAAGGGAAATAACGCAAGCCACACTTTCATAACAGTAATTTCAGGCATACAAATATGTGATAATTGCTAAGTAGGAGGAACAGCTGTGAGCAAAGTAAGTGGAAGCAGCAGTCACTCTTGGTCCAGGATGATTTGGGAAGGCCTCCAAGAGACAGCACTTGATCTCGGGATACAGTAGCAGTAGATTTCAACAGAGGATACGGAGAGGGAGCACTTGCATTTGTCAGGAGGAGGATGAGAAATGTCCTTGAGTGACTAATAGTTCATTTACCCGGAGTACAGAAAAATAGAACAAGTAGAATGATAATGACAACAGGTTTTTGGTTTTTTTTAATGCTTCCTAAGAACTAGGGACTGAAATAAAGTTTTATATTAACTCATTTATCCTCACATTCTTTGAGGTGGCTTGCATGCATCTCAATTTACAGGTAAGGATATTGAGGCTTGCTTAACCATTGCTTTAAACCCATGTTATTATGCCACCCAAACTTAATTCTAAAGATGAATGTAATTAAGAATGAGGCTCTACATTCTTCCAAAACAGAGGACAATCCCCAATTGCAAAGTCAGAAATACAGGTTGTAGGCCGAGTTTAGAGTATTTTGTATTCTTGGTTAAAGACTATAAAGTTTACTTTATGGAAAACACAATGGAAAATTAAATTTCTCTAAAGTAACAACATAGTGTACATGCTAAAATATTGAAATAGGAAAAATGGGGGCAGTAGGGACCCTTAACGCTTGCTAAGGGAAGGTACAGATGAGAAATGCAGCTCCATTATTAGGATGGCTGAGCATGAGCAAGAAGCATCTCAGATGCCTGTTAAAATTCCTGTCTCCAGGCATTTCCCCACCCCCCAGGATTGCTGATGTGACCTGGGCTGTAGACAATACTCTTGTTTTGCACCAGCCCAAGGAGTAGTGAGGCAATGTGAGCCAAATTTCCTTCTTTCAGCAAATTCTTAGCTTGCAGAGACCAGACTTTGTTCATCTTTTTATTCCCTTTCCCCTTAGGACTCAGGCTCCTCTTTCTCATAACAAGCATGTGGATGACTTAAGTAAACTGGTATATATAAGTATATATTTATATATTACTATTTGTTACCCTTTTTCCCATTAATTTTTTTAATTAGGATATGTTCTTTGTACAGGGGGGATTCATTGTGGCAATTCCATATGGGCTTATATTGTAGATCACCCCCACTGTCTCTCCCACCACACCTCTATATTACAATTCTAGTGATTCTTCTTTGGTGATTGTATGAATTAAAAAAGAGATCAAATTCAAGAAAATGTGCATATTTTGAGTTTGGGGAGAGAGGCCCATTTGGGGTGCAAGGATGATGATATGTGACCAAATAAATAAATAAAGCAACATCTCATGTAGATGACATTTGAGTGATCTGTTACTCGGGGTGTGTGACTGAATTCCTAACGTTTCTTATATTTGTTGTATACTTTTTCTCCGCAGACTCTGAAAGCACCTTGAAGACACTGTGTCACCATTAGAAAACTATGTTAAGCAACACTTGGGGTCCTCACCCTATAAACTTGAAGAAACTATTCTCTTTGCTAAATGCCATAGAGAGGAAAAATAGAATCATTTTTACTTTGTTTTTTTTCCATTGAAGTAGCATGAAGGTCTGTAAGGAAAGATGATACAGTCTTCTGAGGTGGAAATTGGCTACAACACAAGGATGTCAACACTCATCTTTTCTAAGATTTGCTGCAAGTGCCAATAGCTATAAGTGGGACATAGCCTATCAAAAATGGCAGAATCATAAGAACTAGAATTTTTATTTAAGAAACCCATATTTATTGACTGGAATATAGCTGCATTTCAATACATATCTGGTGAACAAAAACACTAATAATTAACTTAGGGAATATGTGTTCTTGGGTGGTTGATAATTTGTTTCCTATACTCCTGTTCTAATGTACTTCAATGGGGGAAAGTTGCCTTTCTGAGTTGACACTTCCAAATCATTTTTTTCTATCTTGCTTCAAAATCTCTCAGCCATGATGCTCATTTCTTCAGATTTTATTACGTATTACCTATCCTTATCACTTCAAGATTTTATCATGTGTGTCTGTCAGTCTTTACAACACCAGCAAAAATCTTGTAAATGTCAATGTATTAAATTTCCAAAATTCTGGCCTATCACGTATTCGATGTTCTTTCTTTTAGGAGCTTTATTTTGCTTCAGTTACGCAGGTCATTGGTTATACCATAGAACTTTTCATTATTGATAATCGTACCCTTCCATATTTAACTTCCATCTCACTCACCAGTCCTCACCTCCTTTTTTTTGACCCCAGTGTACTTATAATCTATTAGCTTTTAAACATTTTCCAATCTTTTATACTTCTGAAATTTCAAGCCCCTTATTACTTAGATATTATTCCATGATTTATGACCTTCCTGAAAACATCCCCAACAGCCTTGCCTCTCTTTTCTTTCATTGTCTTATAAAATCTAGGTGCTATTATTTCTTGATTTATTTAGTTAGTTAGCTAGCTTGCTAGCTATTTAGTTTTGTAGCTCTAGGGATTGAACCCAGGACCTCATGCATGTTAGACAAGCACTCTACTACTGAGACAAATCCCCCACTCTGGGTCCAATTATTTAAATTAAATTGCCCACTTGCTTTGTGCCTGAGTCTATGCAGCTGGTGTTGCTAAGGAAAAATCGGAACATTTCTCATCACCCTAAATTGGACATGTCCCTAAATTGTACATGTCCCTTGGTACTTACCATGAATTGTATCTTCTTACATCTGTTTATTTTCTCAAATCTCCAAAGTTATTTCACCCTCTTCACTTTCATTTATGATTTTTGCTTCCAATTTCACTGAGGAAGTAGAGGCAATGGAGGAGATAACTCCAACATTCTATCACAACAACCTTGACCAACCTATTCTGCCTGCACGTGTGTATTCTCTTCTCAGTTGGTGAAACTTCTGGATCTTGTCTAAAAACACTGATGCACCAGTGTGCTTTCACTTCAGCAATTAGACTCCCTCTCTTCTTTACACAGATAATTCCCATAGTTATGAAAACATGGCATGATATCATCCTTTTATTTTCTTAAAAAAATTTTTTTTATCGTTTTTGCATTTACTTACATGTGTTTACATTCTTTGGACCACCTCCCCACAACATCCCTTTCAAAAATAATCTCCATCTCTTGATTCCTCTGCTTCTGTATTCAAAATCCTTGAGTTTTATATACACACACTCAAGTATATATATACACATATATACATACACTCTTCCTTCCTTTTCTTCCTTTCTTACTTGATCTACTCCAAAAGGTCTACCCCACTAAAACAAAATCATAGCTTTACAGCCAGGGATGTAGCTTCGTGATACAGCACTGCTCAACTCATCCAGGATTCGACATCTACCACCTTCTGCCCCACAATGAAAGCTTTTCTCAAGATTTCCCAGGATTTTGTGCTACATAATTTGTCTTAGCCTTTAGTCAATTTGACTCAGCAGGTCATGATCTTTCCATTTTTAAATTTTATTTTTGAATTAGCATACTAAAATAATACAATGGGATTTCATTGTGATAATTCCATAGATACATGCAGTGTTCTTTGAACAAGTTCATCCCCTCTATTACATTCCTGTGCCTCCTCTCAAACAGTGATTGATGGGTTTGATTATTATGCTGTCTTCACATACATATATATTATATTAATATCTATGGAATGTACTTCATCCCCCAGTATCCCTTCCTTCCCCCCTCCACCTCCTGATGATTCCCCTAAGTCACTTCTTCCTTTACATTCATGTCCCATTATTATTATTCTCATCATCGTCGTGAAATCCCTTCTTCACTTGACCATTGAGGGTTACTCTCAGCTCTTCTGTTCACTTTGAATGTTTCTCTAGACTCCCTTTACTGGACGAGAAATCATCCCTGCATTGGATTTCTCCAGGGTTCAGTCCTTAGATATCTTCTCTTCTTTTCTCATCAATATTCACTCCCAATGTGTTATCACCCAACCTAATGGCTTTAAATACTACATGGATTTCGATGATGCTCAAATGTTATTTCCACTGGGCTCAAGATTGTTTTCAACTGTGACCAGGCATCTCCACTTGCACAGTGAGCAGACACCTCAAATTTAATATATCCTAATTTGTACCTTTGATGTTCTGCTCCTCAAAACTTGTTCCTCCTGCACATTTCCTGATCTTATTAAATGTCAGTTTCTTCCCATTGTTTTAGCAATTCAGAGTCTCTCCCTTCAAGTGACTTGTCTCATTTTTTCATGTGTATTTGATCAATCAATCCCATTAATTATACCATCAAAATGTATAAAGAACCTGATTACTTCTTTCTCATTGCTAACTCTTCTCTGATGGTCAGTCTGTTTCATGGTTAAATACAGTACCTGGTCTCTCTAATTCAATATTTGTCCTCTGATTGTCCATTATGAAAATAGCTGGGTCAGATCAGATCATGTCATCTCTGAGCCCCGAACTCTATAATAGTTTCCCACCCCCTTTTTACAATGACCAACAGGATCTGGTCTTGATTTTTCAGACCTAATTTATTTTACTCTCTTCAGACCTCACTCCTCAGACTTCATCCTTTAGTGTACAGTGTCTCTCGTGATTATAACTTCTTCTGTCACATAGTAAGTTCTCATAAACCTTTGTTAAAGTGATGATGTAATTCAGTCTCAGATTGGCAATAATTTACTGCTCCTACAATAAAGTTACTATAAAACACTGCTTTGTTTGTAGGAACATTAAGGTAGAGGGAAACCATAAAACATTATCTTAAAAATTTACATGTCCTCCAAGCTTTGAAGTTAATTACCTTACGGAAATGTTAATAAATAAAAGTGAATAGGAATGCATTTTTAATCTTCTGATATTTTTTATTACCAGATTTTGACACCAGATGTCACTAGGAGACTGTGATCCATGCTGCTTTTTCTGTAAACAAGGAAACAAAGGGCTGACATTAAAACTTGGAACAAAACCTATGGTCCTTGCAGAAACTTCTAACATTAAGCCTAGTAGTTAAAATGCTAAAGTATTTTATTTTGGAGTGGATTTTGACATAGCCTAGTGTGAGAGAAAGAATATTAGTTTGGGAGTTGAGAATCCTGGCTTTTAGCTTTAATTCTGCCATTTTTCTAGTTCCTAAACTCTCTACTATGCTTCTTAACCTTTCTGGACTTTAAAAGGCTCATCTGAAAATAAGTGGCAAAAGAAGACAACCACCCCCACTCCCAACCTTCCTTCTCTAATATCCACTGACTCTGTTCCCTCCTCGTGCTAACTTCTTAGAGTCACAGGCATGGGTCTCCAGCAGTGGGAATGGGCAGTCAGCTCAAGGGAAATCCCTGAGAACCCGGTACATCCTCTGTTCTGTTCTATACACCGACACCCCAGATTTTGAAGTACACTTGCTTCTACACAGTCTGGTATATTGGTTGATACTTTATGTGAAATAACTTTTCATTTAGAGAATGTTCTTTTTATTTTTTAAAAGATTACACAAGAATTTTTTTTCTCTCTTCTCTCTCTCTCTCGGTGCTTTTTGGGGGATGTTAAGGACTGCACAAAATTTCTTTATATGTCATATAAATATACTTTTAGCAACTGTCATTTTGGGGTTTAACTCTCAGTGGGAAATGAATTATTTATACTAGATTTCTGAATATCTAATCTGAATGTTCTCCCCTTTTTAAAACCAATTCTCTACACTTCCCACCCATCCACCTACCCAAAATACACACAGCTTAATCTTTTATTCATGCTGCTCCACAGTGGTCTGCAATCACAGCCTGCTTGTGGCAAACGCAGACACAGTCGTTGTATGAATCCTTATGTATCTCTTTCTGTGCATGTTTAGACTTCAGTTACTGTTTATGTTGCATATAGTTCCTCCAGTGTTGTTCTCACATTCTCAGCCATTTCCTTTGTAATTATTTTACTCAGGATTATGATCCAGAGCAAATATTTTTGAGAATAAATCTGTATTAGATGGAACCCCTAGCATTTACATCTACTATCCTACTACTGAAATTGTACAGACCAAGCTTACAAATGTTTTGACAGAGTGTATTTATTCCTAGAACATATACTGAGCATTACTAAGTGTTTCATGCTGTTGATATTCTGGAATTTAGACACCAAACAGCACGCAGGGCGGCACAGAGACAGCTCAAGCAGGTATTTGCACCGCTAAGTGAAGACAGCGAGCTGCACAGTTTGGGGCTAGTGGAAGGCAAGCTGGGCTTTATAAAGGAGGTTACCTACTTGCCCTTGAGTTGACTTTCAGAGAAAGGCAGGAGGGTTTGGTTGGGAGGTTGAGAGACTAGGCCAGGCAGAGGGGGCAGCAGAGGCAAAGAAAAAGGCCCAAGTCTGCATATTGAACTGGAAAACTGCATATTGCCTGTGCTGCTCAGTAAGTAGGTGGGAGGCGTGATTGCTGGGAGATGAGAGTGAATGAATAATAATCTATCATTTTTCTGAAATATAAAAAATATTCTCCTTCCTTTTCTTTCTTCTCTGTGTATTTTGGTTCAATCCAAGAGTCACTTGAGGTGTTTCTTAGGGAACTCTATGATCTGTATGCATTTACATAAATATACATGACATATGCACTCTGTAACACATTGTTACTCTATTTTTATGTTGGTTATTTAGTGCATAAATAGTTTCTTACCTCAGATAGACAGTGAACTCCTTCCCCAAGGTCATGTTTGTGTTAGCAGACACATTGAACATTTATTATATAGAAGAATGAAAGGAAAAAAGAAAAGAACAAAGGAAGGGAGGAAAGAAAGTAGTAAGGAAGTGGAAGATGGAGTCGATGGGATTTTTAGGGTTTTTTGCCTTTTTTTTTTTTTTCTTTTGAGACAGTCTCACTATGTAGCCCAGGTTGGCCTCAAACTCGAGATCCTCCTGCCTCCAAGTTCTGGGATCACAGGCAGGCACCACCATGCCCAGAAGAATTAATGTTTTGTTAGAGTATGTTTGACTTTGAAAAAAAAAATATATATATATAATGAGGAATAAATTTGAACAGTCTGAATTGTATTTAGAATAATATTTGTATTGTCCATGAGACATACAAGAGAATATAAAACAACAAGCCAGAGTGTATATACATATACATATACACATGTGCACATACACATGTACACATGCACAGAGAGAGAGAGAGAGATAAGGAGAGCATCACATACATACCTACATACATTAAGTGTGTTTTGTGAGGTAGAAATTGGGAAAAACTACCTGATGGAGAGCTCCAAAACATTTGGCATGGAATTTAAACTCAGCAAGTATCAGTTTTATAAAATAATATCACATTTTAACTTTAAATGCTAGAGATGCTTATAATGGCAATAGTGCAGGGTCTTTTACTGCCCTGCTTTACTATTTTTTGCCAAACTCTTTTTTTAGTTCACAAAGCTCCTGACATGGCAACTGCCAGAAGTACATGAGTTACCTAGTAGGGAGTTTAGGAGAGGCTGAAGGTGGGACCATGGCTGTAGACTGGGTTCCACCACTTGGTGGCTATGTGACCTTGAGCAAGATGCTTTGTTTTTACTCAAGCTTCTGACTCCTTGCCTGCTAAATGCAAATAATAACAGTTCCTTCTCTGTGACAGAGTGGGAAGTAGAGGGGAAAAAATGACAAAATAAAACTGAGTATTCAAAGATCTCAGCACGGAGCTTGACACAGAGAAAGTGCTCTGTAAATAATTGCCATAATTATGGTTGACAAGTCTGGAGCAGCGAAAGAACAAAAGACTGGATGGGGCAGGTTAGAAAATGTACAGTCTCACTTTGGAGCCAGCATTTACTTGCTATGTGACCTCAGCCACATACATCCATTTTTTTATCTACTCAGGTAGAGAATTCTACCTACTGCACCTGTCTGGTGGGATCACTTGCGATGATAAACATAAAGCACTATATAATCTAAGAAATCCTTTTTCTTACAGCTTGGTTTGAAAAAAGTAGAGTTCTAGGCCCTTGAAATTAAGCACTTGTGTTTTGTTTTGCCTGACAGCCTAGGACTGATGCTACTTGCAAAATTTTAGAGCTCTGGTTACTGAAAACAGCATCACATGGCACTGTGCAAAGTGCAGTGCCCATTTTATGGGTTTATGAGGGCACATGCATCTGAGTTGAGAGTCAAGTAGGGTGTCATAAGACACCCTACTTGGTGTCTTATGGCACATTACATTTTTAAAGAAAATCATAGTAGGTTAGAAACACAGGGTCTGATTGCTGTGGTTTCATAAACCTCCCATCACTATTGATTGTGATAAATTTGATTGATAAGTCTACCCAGTATTCTTAGAATCTGATATGATTTAAAGATACTACTGTTTTCTTCAATTCTTGTATTTGCAAGTAAGCAAGATGCACAATAAACATTCTCCTTGATTACTACCAAATTTCACCTTCAAATGTCAGCTTTGTTCTGAATTGTCTCCCCAAATCATACTTTTGGACTTCAAGAAGACGCGGGGACCATCAAACCAATCCTCACTCTTTACAGTTGCAGAAACTGAACCCAGAGAGTTTTAGAGATTTGCAAGAACTCTCACCTCTCACTCCATTGGGGGAAAAATGTTAGCTGTTTTAATCTATGTGCTTTTACACATAGATCATATTATCCTGAAAGGCAAAGTTAGGCTTTGTTTTGTTTTGATTTAGTTTAATTCACAGCATTGACATATAATATGAAGTCAATTAATGGAGTAAATATGATTTGCTTATTTATATTTTTACTTTTAACCCTTATATCAAATCATTATGAACTTAGTTTAATGTAGTCCACATTAACCAATTTGTTGTACCTTAACCACATCCCTTTGAAGAGCACAGGATAGTTACCATACCACCCTACAATTAATTCCATATCCTCAATGATATATTGAGCTTAAAACTGTTTGTGACCTTTCTCAATGTTATATAGCTAGTGAAATGAGATTCCAGTATTTAAGTCTTCTGACTCTGAGCTTACTCTAAATCACCAAAATATTAGTTGGTTAGAGAAAGACAACTTGAAGAAATGGTAGTCAGCTTTAGGCTATTTCTTTTCTTGGAGACAGTAATGATAATTGTCACTCTCTTCAAGCAATGATTGATTGCATGGTCACATTGGGCACCTTCTGCATTTCCTGGATTGAATTCCATTATTTAATATGGAATAATGCTAATCCTTAGGACATCAGACATAGTTGTGCTTAAGCTCAGTCTAGAGTTACATATAACATAAATTTTTGTTGGAGTTCCTTTCTTCATCAGAGCAGATAACTGTCTCCTTGATTATCCTTTGAGGTGAGTCATATACACCCACTACTTCAAATCATCAACAAGTGGTTTAACTTAACTTCTTGATTTTAGAAGTCTACTATTGCACTTACAATACCACAACATTAAACTCCAGAGGAAAATGTAATTTTGGTCATTTTGTGTTTTTATTAAGAAGTAATGATTATTATTATTAAGTATATTTTATTTATGCTGTCACTTTTAAATGCAATATAGTGATTATTTATAGTCTGCTTCCTCCGAAAAGACATAGAGATAGGCTCATGTGTGTAGTAGATTAATAAACACACACAATAAGTCAATAACGGTTGAAGAAAGATGCATGATGCTTGAAAAATAAAACAGAAAAGAAAAGGAATTTTTTCCTGAATTCAGGCATCATTTATATGTTCTGTATTCACAGAAGTCTAGAAGAAGATGGAATTTTAGACTTTATACTAGTGACTATATTTATTTTATTGCTTAGGAAATTAAAGACCTAACTATTTTGTCAAAAATCACAGTGGATGAATAGTAGCTGCACCAGGATCAGAATACAAGTTATTTTCAACTTTGTTACTGAGTCGCTCTGCCCTGTCACATCTGACTTCTTTAATGATATATTACTTAATAATTTGATTTCAGTTTAACTTCTCCTTTGTAGTCCTCAAAGTAGACTACATGACAAAAAAGCAGAAGTTCTGGAAGATAGCTTGAACTATTAGAACCCATCCCATAGAGGAAAAAGGCACAGGCGGCATCTCCCAAAAGGCTCTGTTTTGTACAGTTGCAGCCTCTGAGCCCTGGGAGAGGGCTAGAAAATGCACACTGGTGACCTTACCATACCTTCCTTCCTGATCTCCAGAGTTTCCTGAATAAGTTTTACTAAATTTTCAATCAGAAGATCTGAGCTGTTTGAAAATGCACACTTCTTTGTGTATCAAAGCATCCAGTTCAATCTTTTGCCATGAGCTCAACCACACCCTTTTAAGGATGAATTATGACAGTTTTTGACCAAGTCAAAAAGGAAGGTAATACATCAGAATATGCACAGTGCAAGGGTGATAGGATTCAGAAAATAAAAACACCACTGATGCTCCAAAGGCACTATAGGACAGATGCAAGACAATCTATTATAATGGAATGGGAATATATTAACACTTCTATTAATAGGCATTTTATGTATAATTAAAATGATTACAATATAATTTAGAATTATTGTGATTTAATATAATAAGTTGGCACAAAAATTAATTATTCATATTAGTAGAAGCACATTCTCCAAAATGTTCAATGATAGGTAAAGTATCAAAGAAATTTGGAGACTACTGCTCTCAACTCTTCATGTGCTCATATTTGCAGAACTATTCACAGCAACATTTTAGAGAGACAAGCAGATTCCAGATGAATCTGCTTAGCCTTCTAGAATAACTGGGAAGATGGTTGTGATGACAGTATGGGTTTGCCACATTGTAACAAAAGACTAACAAAACCCAGCCAAAAAGAAGCTACAAAATGCCTTGATTTTCTTCTAGAATATAGGCATTTAGGAGATAAGGAAAAAAAGAGAAAAACTGAGGCCCAGATGATTTATTACAGTGCTTAAGATAACAAACTTCACAACAGCAGAGTGGGCATTTGAATTCAAGTCTATTTGTTTTCTTTTTTTTGTTTTTGGCAGTACTGGGGCTTGAACTCAGGGCCTCGCACTTGCTAGGCAGGTGCTCTACCACTTGAGCCACTCTACCAGCTATTTGTTTTCAAACACTGGGTCTTGCTCCTAGAAATGGATGTGTGTGTTTTTATCCTTTTTGTATTCCATAGCATGAGAGGCTCATACTGTCCTTTCCTTTATCCAAATCTTTCCCCTTCCTTCAAGATGCAGTTCTTTATGATATATTGTAAGAAATTTTGTAAATGTCACAATGTACCCTCAGTACAGCAATAATATGATAATCAAAAAAAGAAAAAATATAATCAGAAGCAAAAAAAAAAAAAAAGAAAGATTCAGTTCTTCTCCACAAAGCTTTTTCTGATGATACCAGTGGTTGGTTATTAACCAGTTCCTTTCTCTAGACTCCTGGCACGAGCTTTGTTTGTTGAGGGTTTACTCTGTGCCAGTTGGATAGGCATTTGACACAATCTCCTGACACAGCACTAAGAGTTGTTGTGATAGGCAGAGTAATGGTTCCTAAAGATGTTCGTATCCATAGGTTACATGCAAAATAAATTTTGCAAATTAAAGTGATGAACTTAAAAGAGGAATATTAACTCGGATTATTAAGATCGGTCCAATATAATCCCATGAGCACTTTTTAAAAGTATTACTGTCATGCTGGAGTACATTATGACATTTACAAAAATTCTTACAATATATCATAGTTGAATTCACCCCCTCCACACATGAGCCCTTAAAAGTAGAAGAGAAGAACAAAACAGATCATTTGAGATGTGACAGAGATGCAAGAGAAATCCAAAGCATGAGAGAAACTCAACTTGCTATGACTGGCATTTAAGATGAAGGAAAAAAAAAAAGGGCCACAAGCCAAGGAGTGTAGACAACCTTCAGAATCTGGGAATGACCCTCTACTAACAGCCAACAAATGAGCAGGGATTTCTGTCCTACAACTGCAAGAAACTGAACTATGACAACATTCTGAAAGAGCCTCCAGAGTGAAATGCACCCCTGCTGACACTTCGACTTCAACCTGTGGAACCTGAAGTGGAGAAACCCATGAAGTTTTTTGATGTGCATGATTGAATTCTAAGATAATAAATCTGTGTTGTTTTAAGTTGCTATATTTGCAACAACTCGTTTCTCCAGTCATAGCAAACTAACACAGTTGCTATCTATCACTTCCAAAAAATTTGAGCCATAAAACAGTTAAACTTAACAAAACTTGCAAGAGTCAGAACTGATACTATCAACTATGCTTCACTTCCTCGGGAATGTCTGGATTAAATTGTGTTGTTTACTCTTACTTGAGAGAGAGAATTCAATCTTAAATTTGCTGTGCATCTCTCTTCTCCATATTATCTGCTGCTGTCTTGGACACACAGACATCTTATGGGGTTAAACATTTGATGTACTTCATAGATCCTCCATATTTAAGGATTTGATGCTGTCACAGTGGGGAGAATGTGATCAACACCTTCCTTGGCTGCCCCAGCTGTATGGCTTCCTTGACCAAGCACTCACCCTTCCCAGGGAGTCCCACTAAAGGTGACCAATGCACATCAGGGCATAAAGGCCTTGCCAGGTTGGCCCAAGTGAGGGCAACACGGAGTGCTCTGGCAGCTACAGAACTCCGCATACGGTCAGCTGATGATGTTGCCAATTTACCTCGGAGATCAACTTCTCCCTGCTGTATCCTGCTTCCTTCAACAAGGGTGTCACTCCGTGGGTATTTCTTTTGGGAAAGTATTTTTTAATTTTATATTTTACTGATGCATAAAAAAACATAAAATTGTCCATGTCATGAGACACCATGAATGATTTGATACGTGTATACATTTTATAATGTTTAAATCAGTTTAATATATCTAGCTCATCAAACATTTATCATTGGGGGTTGGGGGGGGCTTCTTAATAAACATCATTCAAGCTAAACTGCTTCCCGAATCTGCTCACCAGGGAAATTAGCTCACGGCATCTCCCCAATACCTTTCTTGGTTAGCACATCTAAATATTCAACAAAATGTATTTTATCTAGTAATTTGGGTAAAATATTTATTCCCTGTCCCAAGTTTCTGTGTAGAGTGACTCTTCAAATTAGTTTGCAATTTCTATCTCTCATTTTATGCAGATTACAGCCTTTACAATAATCTGCCTTTCATTGGTGATTTAGCAGTGCATGTATATAGTACATAAACTAGGCAGTATTCTTACATGCTGCATGTATCGGATCCTATAGGGACAGAGTGAAGCTCTCCAGCAGGGAGTCTCCCCCACCTCCCACCCTGTGTTAAAATTGCTGAAACCATCTTCCTGGTACTTATGATGACTGAGATCTCCCTGCTACCAGTCTTCTTGGTATTTATTTTATAATCTCTGTACCTCTTGCCTTCCAGGAATTCACTGGCCACTAGACAGCCTATGTTGTTTTCCAGTCACCTTATGTGCACTCAGTAAGTAAGGTGCTGATGAGCAAAACGCTCTCTCTTATCACACTAGGTTAGATAACAGCTTCTCTTACCTTCGAGCTGCAATTCCCTTTCTTTTGCCATTTTTTTGTTCATTTTTAATGCAAAGAGTCCCCTTCAATTCCCTTTGGAGCATTTCTTTTCAATAGCTCTTCAAGAACTTTCTTCTCCCTATAGTACAACTTTATTAATATTTATGTAAGTTTTCCCCAGGTGTATTGCAGTTTGGCATTCGGTTTTATTACATTCAGTTTCTGTTGGCAATTCTTTTTACCTGATTTTAGCACTGTTTTACGCCACAAAAATTAGAAGTCCTAAACAGAGTGATGTTTTTAACTCTAGCAACACTAGGCTAGCATTGGAGTTGGTGGTAGGTTTAGAGTGGTGAAGAGGAACATACGTCATTGATGCAATGGTGAGCACATGTCCCTTTGTGCTGTCAGGAGGTACAGTATACAGAAGTCAACTCAAAGTCTACATTATATGCCCACCACTCAGCTTCCTAGGATGCCTGCAGACATCTGTGCCCTTCAAACACAATATATCCCATAACAGTAGTTTTGCAATGAATGCACATTTCTTGGAGAATTGGGGTTACTTGGTAGCCCTACAATGTCCTGTGCTAAGTTTCTATAATAGGTACATCTTTATGGGAAAAGTTGTTGCCTTTGTGTTCTCAGTGTCCAAGCACAGTCAGGATCATAAGTCACCATGATAGCATCTGAAAAGTACATCTATTTCTTCCCATTGCCAACACATCCCAGCAAACTAAATTTTATCTGTTGTTTCCTCTTATCTTTGGCTAGTCCATTCTGCAAAAGACATATTTCAACAGCAGTCAAACAGAAACAACCATCCTCAGAATTATTATCTTATCAATCCCACTTTGCCTCTCAATAGAATTATTTTGGCCAGATTTACACTGTTTGAATACCTGTTTGTGTTCTATTTGTTATTTATTTTTCATCAATTAATTGACATCCTCTGCTCATCCCTCCTACTTAGCTGTATGTGATCTGTGTTTCACTACTGCCTTCACCTGCTACCAGCCCATCTCCTAATAAAATTCCCATGAATATTCTGTTTCAAAATGGCATGAATCAGCCAGGGAAAGCAGCTCATGCCTGTAATTCCAACACTTGTGTGACTGAAGCAGGAGAATGGCGAGTTGAAGACCCACCTTGAATATATAGTGAGACCCTCTCTCCAAACAAACAAACAAGCCATGGATAAATTTGGCCTTCATTGCATATATGAAATTCTCTTCCCCACCCCTAGACCTTTCCCTGGATACGTGGATGTAATGGGCACTCATTACTTACTACTCCGATATAACAGAGCCCCAGAGGCACAAAATTGGTGTCCCTCAATTTCAGGGAGCTGGAATTGGACTTCTTTTCTTCATAGAGAGGTAGATGGGGTGTCTCTCCCAAATTTAGTATGGCTTTATTTCATGAGCATAAGACATTTGTGTTTGTATCTTCAGTAATTTAAAAAGTTAATAGTGAAACAGCTCTTTCAGGTTTTTTCTCACACTATGCAGTTCCTTCATGAACTCTCAGCAGAAGTGTAATCTCACAGGACATTTGAACAGGAGGCCAATCCGAGTGAAATGAATCTAAGTGCAGATAGCTACCATTCAAAACATTTTTCTCTCCCACCCTCCCTCCCTCCCTCTCTTTCTTTCTTTCTTGCCGTCTTTCAGTACTGGGGATGGAAGTCAGGGCCTCACATTTGCTAGGCAGGCTCTCCACCACTTAAACTTTAAAACATTTCTTGATAGAGCCAAATTCTTGACAGAGGGCAAAACTTGTTTGCTTAGCTCTCTCTTTTATAATAAATCTCAGAATAGCCCTATTCCTGGGGGAGACTACATGAAATTCCTAAGCGAAAAGCTGGTAGAGGAAGAAAGAGACTTGGATAGAAAATTATCATGGAGGCAGTCATGTGGGCAGAAGAAGAAAGACCTATGGCAGGGCATGGTATCAGGAGAGAAAGCAGAATTATCATGAAAAGACCAGCAAGCTCATATCAGTAACCAATGCCAGAAAGCTGTGTGAACACTGGACGAAGACTTGCAGTTCTGCTGTGGCCATTTGTGTAGGTAATGCCTACATCACTTGTGTTGAGGCTCCAAGTTAGGTGCTCTCAGCACTGCTGAACAGAACAGTCCATCACCACCCACCTGGTCCTTGTGTGACCAACATCTAGAGGAAATGCTGCTCAGCTGGGTGATGAGATTTGTTGAGAATGCCTGAGCTTCCTGTTCTATAGTCACCCCACTAAGCTTCCAGGACTTAAGGTCAGAAAAGAGAGAGTGGTGTCCTTGACTGGCAGTGGAGGAAGGGGAATTCTCTTTCCATTCTCAGAATCTACATTGGGGAAAAATTAAGCAACAGAATGAAGTCCATCATACAAATGCTAGTTACAACTTCTGACTTTTCCTGAAGCAACTAGAAGCATTACATTTCTGTTTTTTATTTGGAAAGAACAGAATTTACCAATGTCACCAACTTATTTTGACTGACAATTTTAATGCTGCCTTTTATTTTGAATCTGAAGCTGTGCTTCCTTCAAACTTACCCTCAGTGAAAGAAAAGAAATGTGGCTATTACATTTAGAGTAGTATCTTCGTGCTTAAGTAAATAAAATGTCAATACATTTACTCAAATAGATAGCATAAGGCACGTTAAGGTTTTATTAACATTTTTTTCTTTTTAGTCATTTTTCTGTCTGGAGAGTTGCAGTCAGTCTCTCAGGACTTAATCTAGTGGTTTCGGTTGTTTCGTATGAATTCTTTCTACCTTTTCTTCACACAGGTGTTAGCCCTCTATGAACATTTTCCCTTATGACTTTGTTTCAGCATCTGCTTCCCAAAGAACACAACCAGTGACAACCTTTAAAGCTTCCACTGTCAGCTCTGTGACAGGTCACTCTTGGCTGCTTTGTTCAAGGCTGAGTTTCCAGTGCCTTGCCATGTGGCTGACATCAAGTAGGAATGAATGAGCAGCATCTAGACTATGGGCAATGAATCTAGGAGTCATTCTAGGAATGTTATGGTTAAGAGCACTTGCTCTGGAATACAACCACCCAAGTTCAAAGTTTGAGTGTGTTGCTTCTTAGCTTCTAATCTTAGACAAGTTCATTAACTTTTCTGGGGCTTTTTTTGTTTGTTTGTTTCTTCATCTGTAGAGTTAAGATTTGTATCCACAAGATAGTTTTTTAAATTGATTTTGTTGTTTTTTTTTTTTTAAGAATGAAATGAGTTGTAAAGCACTTAACAGAATGCTGTGGAAGTAGAAGTTTCTCAATTAATGTTAATGACATTATCTAGTGAGGATGTTTGTGGTCACACAGTGCTCACTATCTGATTAGGTGGTCCTTATTAGTTTTAGAGATTTTCATTTCTCTAATGACCTTTGTACTCTCTCTGTCCACCAATATATTCTGTCATCTAAGTTTATCTCTTCTCTTCAGAGCACTTAGCAGTCTCTGAAATAATCTTCCTTTATTTTGCTTTGTTTTCCTTCTAAAATGTAAAATATATATGGAATGGAACATTTCATATCTTGTTCAATGTTATATTTCTAGTTCAAGAATGGTTGGCAGGTAACAGTTGTTTAATGATTGTTTATTTGTTGAATTTAATTGTTTAAATTTGACCTCATAAATTCATCCACTGTTTCCAGTTCAGCTCTCAGGTACAATACGGAATGATTTTAATGCTTTGTTATATGAAGTCTTTGGACATATGAAGACTATCTTTGATTTTTTTCACTCTCTTCTTTTTGTTGTCCCTAAGATACTTTTTTCAGGGGTAAGATATGGAAGATTCTATGAATATAAAAGCAGCTGTAGCGAATTCTTGAGAGACACTCAAGTTCCAAGAGCTACATGTATTGTATGAACTCACAACTTAATAATACTGGTTCTTAACATTGCCTCATCAATTATAGAAAGATATTTTTCCATCAAAAAGAATGACAAATCAAAGAAAGTCAAAGGCTGGGTGACCCAGGAAAAATAGAGTGTGAGCAGGAAGTGCAAGGGAGGTTCTTAGATGGCCTCACTGCCACAGGCCTGGAAAGCAAGGCAGGGCCTTCAAGAGGAAGATGTGCGGTCATTTGCCTGTGACCTCAGCTCCAAATCGATGTTTCCAGACTCAACTCCACATTTCAGACTAGTGAAAGACTGGAAGGCAAAAAGAGGAGAGAAGGGTCTTTCTCTTTTTTGCTGTTTCCATTAATATCACCTAACAGAGGCGGTTACCTTCCATGTTCTGCTAAATCACCATCAGCAGATGATAACGTAAAGCTTTGCTTTTCAAAAACTAGTTTTAGTTAAGCTCTCCCTATCTACCTGGTTATTTCTCAGGGGCCTTCCAAAGCTCATATACCACTAAAAAATTTCTAAAATTTGTGTGAAACTACAAAGGCCCAATAGCCAAAACAGTTTTGAAAAAAGAAAAAAAGATTGAGGCATCATACTTCCTGATATCAAGTTATGTTACAAATCTTTAATAATCAAAAAATCTTTAAATAATCAAAATGGTATGGAATTGCACAAAAACAGACACATTGACCAATGGAACAAAATAGGGAGCCAAAAAATAAACCCAAGCATATACAGTAAACTAATTTTTGATAAAGAGATACGGTGTTGGGAAAATTGGATATTCAGATGTAAAGGAATAAAATTGGGTCCTGATCTAATACCATTCACAAAAATCAACTCAAATTAATTAAAGATTTAAAGATAAGAGTAGAAACCACAAAAATCCTATTGATTGGGATATGATAACAAAATTTCAGACACAAAAAGCAAAAATAAACAAGTGGAACTACATCAAACTAAGAAGCTTCAACCTAGAAAAGGAAATGATCAACAAAACAGAAAGGCAACATGCAGATTGAGAAAAAATATTTTCAAACCACATACTTGATTACTGATTAATAAATAAAATGTATAAGGAGTGCATACAATTCAATAATAAAACAATAAAGCCACCAATAACAAAACTGATTCAAAAATGGGCAAAAGACCTAAAGAGATATTTTGACTGACAGGTAAACGATAAGGTGCTCAACATCACTAATCATCAGAGAAAAGGAAATCAAAATCATAAGTAGATATCACTTCATACTTCTTAGGATGGCTATTATCAAAAGGATAAAAGATAAATGTTGTTAAGAATCTGAAAATAAAGAAAGTTTTGTGTGCTCTTGGGAAAGTTGTAAAGAAGGTGAGACATTATGGAAAGTAGTATCAATATTCCTTAAAAACAATATAATTAGTTCAACCATGTGATCTAACCATCCTTCTTCTGGATATATACCCAAAGGATATCAACTCAGTATGGTAAAGAGACATCTGTACTCCCATGTTCATTGTAGCATATTCACAAGAGCCACATGGTAAGATGTTAACAAGGAAAATTAAAATTTTATATATGGCAATTCTGTGTACTATCTTCATACATTTTTAAAATAAATTTAAACCTATTCTAAAATAGACATTTTGATAAGGTTTAAGTTGAAATCCCCTAAAACATTCATTGACAAGAGCATTCCACACCTTTCCTTTTGTTCTCACCACTCCTTACGATCCCCCTTTCCATGATCCTTTCCTACAGTAGATGAGAGTGCTTCTCTCCACATTGACTTTGACCTTGACCACATGACATGTCTTGGATTGCGGAATGAGGAAAATGGGCATATATGATGTAGCTTAGTCCCTGCATAGCTCTCATTAAAACAGAGTAGATTTTAGTTGTTCTTTCTGCAAAGCAAAATAAAAACCAAAAAAACAGTACCTATAGAGGGTGGTGGATGTGTTTATTTGCTTGACACCACTCATCATTTCACCGTGGATGTTTATGTTCTATCCTTCCACAGGATGCTGTCAATAGTTACTCCTTTTGCTTGCATTTCTTTATTTTTTTATTGCTGTGCTAAGTGGGAGCACATTGTGGCATTTACAAAAGTTCTTATGATATATCAAATATATCATACTTGAATTCACCCCCTCCATTATTCTCCTTTATCTCCTCCACCCCCATTTCTGAAATAGTTTCACTAGGTCTCATTTTTCTCTTTAGATATACCTGTACACGGTATTTGCAGTATATTCACCTTCCCACACCCTTTCCCCTCTTCCTCCCCGCTCCCACTAATACTAACTGCCCCCCCAAGACAGGACCTGTTCAGTCTTCCTGTTCACTGGTTTTGTAGAAGAAAACAATGGCAATTTTGTTATTTGCATTTCTGTACGAGAAAACAGATGGAGCTGAGCTGAGTTAAACCAAACCAAGTTGTATTGAGCTTTTTAGAGTTGCTACTGAGTCATAGTCTTCATGCAATGTAAGAAATAAATGCTGTTATGAACCACTAAGATAATAGGAACATTTGTTATTGCAACAAGAGAAGATTAATACACTTGTTGATAACTCTTAAGTAAAACTTAATTCTTATACTCTCTCCTTTATGAAAACTTCCCATAGTTAGCAAATAAAAATAGAGGACTCAATGCTGACATTTTTAAGTTTCATATAGTCTGACTTACTAACTTGGTTATAAGCTACTTAAGGCAGAGCCCAGCTTTATGCATATATTCAGCAATACATGTTGGATTCCTACTGTTCTAAGCATTTTATGGATCTTGGAAGGAAGGAAGGATGAAAGAAAGAGAGAGAGGAAAGGAGGGAGGGAAGGAAGGAGGAGGAAGAAGGAAAGATAAAGGGAAGATTGTCCCACAGGAAGGTAAATGGGTTGGGAAAGCCAGGGGCAAAAAGACATCCACTGAATGAGAAAGTTTTTCTCCAAAGAAGAGAAAGAAAGAATTGTTAAGTTTCTTGGCAATGGAGCATAATGAATCTTATTTATCTCTGTGAAAGAAGACTGTAAACTAGAGAGCAGAAATACAATGAAGAGAATCTCTGCAAAGCATTCTTTACAGGAAAAGAAAGAGATTTCTTCTAACCATACACCTGAAATTTTTAACTAACTGTCAGTATAAAATGATGACTACTATATCCCAGCCACAGACTAATTCCAAATTACTTCTCATGAGCACTTCTTACAGTCTTCTTATAATTATAAATATTCCACCCATTTAAACTTTGAATTTATGCCAGCCATGTCTTTCTCTCTGCCATGGGGGTTGCTCTTTCACACTGGGAATGATCAGGGGGCCCTTAAGGTCATTGAGAGTCCAGGAGGGGCCTTGTAGAGCTGCAACTGTCCTATATGGAATGAATGAATTTTGCTACTATTTTGTTTTTTGTGGTACTGGGGTTTGAGATCAGGGCCTTGTGCTTGCTGAGCAGGTACTCTACCACTTGAGCCACACCCCAGCCCTATTTTGCTGCTCTTACACTTCCACTAGTGGTGGATTTATCTTGACATCTATGTCTTTTCATTTCTTTAGGCTGTGCTACCCTAGGTACTATTGCATAGTATGGTTGAATGCACTCTATCTAGCACAGGAGTAAAGGACCTGTATCTTCCTTCTTGTCCTAGCATTCAGTTTTTCATTAAATAGATGTTTATGGAGTGCTTACTGTGTGACAAAAACAGTTAGGCACAGGGTGCAGTGAGGGTAAATGCCACATCTTAGAATTTCTGGTCTAGCTGGCTCACCAACCATCAGGTACACAGATTCTACAAGCACAGAAAAGTTCAAGGGCATTCTCTGCCTTTTGCAGGGAAGCTGTAATACAGGCTAAGAGCTGCCAAAGTGACTATGTTTCCTATCTACTCAAAAACAAACACAAAGTCAACAGGTAAAGGAAAGCCCTGTGAAAGGAGAAAAAGAGAGTGATAGCTCTGTAGCTCTCTGGGTCCTTCCATGCCTGAACATCTGTGAACGAATTATTTTTCTCTTTTTTTCTTAAAGTAGTTTGAGTTTTTACTTGAAATTAAAATATTCTTGATTAACAAGAGGTGATTCTGTCTGCTCACAAGGTTATGTCAAAGATTAAAATTTTAATAGAATATGTAATAATGCATTGAAAGCTCTGAAAAGCTCCTGAATCATTATTAGGCTTTTGACAAGTTCATTAATAAAGACAATTATTGTCACCAAATAGAGGAAAGCTATCCTCTTCCTGAAATAAACTACAGTAATTTTTTTACATATGCTACAGTAAATTTTTACATATGCTGTTATCTTAATAATTTTCTTTATGTTGAGCTTTATTCTAAATACTGTCTTTTGGTTTGTTTTTTTTTTTACTAGTATTGAAATCAACAAGCAATATGTTTATTTATTCAAGTACTTATGGCCAACTATATTTACTTAGGAAAAACATTTGTTTCTTATCCAAACAACAGTTTCTTAATAGACTAGGGAGTTATTTTTCTTTCACAAGGGTATGATAATCAAGAGGGAGACATATTTTTCACAACAAGCTTCCTCAGAGATGTTTCTCATGGTCTGATTACAAATTGAACAAATCCTTGTGCTTTCTGCTTATGTTTTTTGTTAGGGAATTAGGGGATTCCCTGGTATTGCAGGATATTTTCTGCTTTTATTTGCTGTCTTACCTGTTTTCTGTACTATTTAAAGTTCTCCTGGCCAGTAAATCAGGACAAATGTATTTTATTCCTGAAAGGGTGTATCATTCATTTTTATCATATTCAAGGATGCTCATGGTATCTTTTTAGATTTAAAGGCAAGAGTGCCTCTCACAACTTTTTTAGGAGCAACTGATAAATAAGATTGAATGATTCACAATGCCAGATGTTCCTGGCAATAATTCTTATTTGAAAATACATGTGACAAATTCTGGAAATGAAAACTATTTTCAGTCTATCTATAGCTGATGTTTTCCCCCAGGTGTTTCCTCAGCAAGCTACCTGGATGGAATAAGTAAAGTAGTAACTACATTGGTTTTTGCACAAAAATTTGAAATCTTCCCTTCAAACAGAAAGGTATGTTTCTTCTCTTTCTCTCTTACTAGAAATTCATGATTGCAATGAGGTGGAACATCTCTTTAAAGGAGTTTTTATACATTCTGAGTAATTAAAATAGAAATGATAATTTATAAAAACAAACTACATTGTGATTTGCATAAGAAATAAACTATTATATTATGGCATGCAATACAAACTATATAAGCTCAAAATTGTTTAGCGATCACTTCGTTCAGCCTCATCTGTTCCAAGGTAAGGTCACGGGTGAGTTGGTTTAACCTGACTTTGAACTCATGTGTTTCAGAGAAAAAACTACTGAGTGAACCACTACTGCTTTGCTTATCACTTCTGATTACCTACCCAGAATTGCTTACTTGCGTTAATCAAAAATTGCTTCACTTAAGCTCCTCTCTCCAAAATTTTGAACATGCAAACCATTCAATTTACACTTGGGTGATTCAGAGAGGACATATGAGTGAACTACAGCCAAAAACCTGAAGACCAGAAATTAGAGGGGAGCATCCAGTATACTGATTGAGTACAGAAGAAATTCACTTTTTTCCTCATCAAGGAAGAAATTCAGACTTTAATTTTTTTTCCTTTATGTTAAAGTTTTAACTTTCTATCCCTATTTTATTCTAATATTTTCTCCTTACTTTTTCAATTCTTCCGCCCCTCTTTTACTATCATTTTTCTTTTCTTTATTCTTTTTTCTCACCTTCTCTATATCTTTCTTACAAACCACTCCTACCAGCTTCTTATATTACTTCCATCCTTTCTATCCTTCTGCAATCACTGACAATGCACCCTCCTCCTTAGTGTATATCTCTATACGTTAAGGTCTTATTAACCTGCAGCCTCCCACACCTCCCACATCTTCTTCTTCTTCATCTTCTCTCCACTCCCATTATTTTTACTAACTGGCTTTTAATCTCTATGGAAACAACTTTTATTTTTTCAACACTCTTCTGTTTATAGATAATGTTGCCAAAGGTTTTATACTTCATGTATATTTCTGGTTTGGTATTGAATTCATGAATTTGTTATTGCTTTTATACCCCCAGGTCAGTGGGCAGAAATGACACAATAACCTTTCCAGTAACTAATTCTGCCAGAATACAAAAATTAAGTTAATGGAAAAACTTCAGGTAACTAAATCCCCTAGTGAACTAATTGACAACAGATGATCAAGTCTGAAATAGAAGCATGAGAAATAGGAAAAGGCAGGGGAATATGACTCCTCAAAATGTCAACAGTCACACAACAAAGTATCTGATGGATAGTGAAGGGATGAAACCTAATTTCTGAGATCAAAAGAATGATAAGAATGATTAAAGAGTTTAAAGAGGATATGCAAAAAACAAGTCAAGGAAATCCAAGAGAATAAGGAAAAACAGCTCAAGACAGCACAAAAATAAATAAATGAATTCAAAGAGAACACACACAAACATCTGAATGAAACCAAAGAAGATACAAAAGTAAAGATAAATGATATAAGAAAGACAGTATAAGATATGAAAAGAAAATGTAGTAAAGATATAGAAAACTCAAGAGGAAAACCAATGGAAGCATTGGAAATAAAAAGCTGCTTCAGTCAAATAAAAATTATAGTTGAAACCCACTCCAGCAGACTGGAACAAGTGGAAGACAGAATTTCAGGACTTGAAGACGAGTAGATATAACAGAAAAATACAGATAAATGCAAAGAAAAGAATGAAGAAATAGGCAAGAACTCTATAATTCCATTCAAAGAACAAACCTGCTAGGTGCCAGTGGCTCACACCTGTAATCCTAGCTACTTAGGAGGCAGAGATCAAGAGGATCTCAGTTTGAAGCTGGCCTGGGCAAATAGTTCCAAGACCGTATCCGAAAAAAACCATTGCAGAAAAGGGCTGGTGGAGTGGCTCAAGGTGTAGGCCCTGAGTTCAAACCCCAGTAGTGCAAATAAAAAGAACAAACTTATGAATCATGGGCATTGAAGAAGAAGAGGTATAAGCTAAAGGCATAGGAAACATATTCAACAAAATAATAGCATAAAACTTCTCAAATCTTGAGAAAGAGGTGCCATGTAGCTACAGGAGGTCTCTAGGACACCAACTAGACATGACCAAAATAGAGCCTCTCCATGGAATAGTATAGTTAAAACATTAAGCACAGGGAACAAGGAAAAAATATTGAAATCTGTAGGGAAGAAACATCAAATAACCTATAAAGGTAAACCCTTCATAGTAACAGCAGATTTCTCAACAGAAACCTTAAAAGAAAGAAAGACATTCTATGAGGTATTTCAAGAATTGAAAGAAAATAATTTCAAAGCCAGATTGCTCTACCCAGCAAAGCTATCATCATAATTGAAGAGGAAATAAAAACCTTCCATGAAACTAAGACAACATATGATCACTACATACTCTCAATATTAACAATGAATGTTAATGGTTTCAGCTCCCCCATCAAAAAACATAGATTGACAAGCTGAATTAAAAAGCAGACCTTATGAGTTGTTGTTTACAAGAAATTGATCTCACCACCACCAACAAAAAAAATTGGCTTAGGATGAAAGGATGGAAAGATTTTCCAAGCAAATTGTCCTCCAAAACAGGCAGAAGTAGATACTTGTATCTGACAAAGTAGACTTCAACACCAAATTAGTCAGAAGAGACAAAGAAGATCACTTCATACTAACAAAAGGAACAATATATCAAGAGAAAATAACAATTGTTAACTTATATATACCTAATATTGGTGCAATCAACTTCATTAAACAAACACTACTAGACATAAAAACACAGATAGACCCCAAGAAAATGATAGTGGGAGACTTCAATATTCCACTGTCATTAATATGTTATTCAGACATAAATCAGAAAATAAACTCCAGAATTAAATGACACTATAAACTAAATGGACTTAACAGACATCTACAGAGTATTTCATCCAGCAGCGGCACAATACACATTCTTCTCAGCAGTCCATGGAACTTTTTCCAAAGTAGATAATATCTTAGCTCAAAAAGCAAGTCTTAATATAAGAATGTTGAAATAACTCCCCATATCCTGTCTTACCACAATGGAATAAAACTAGAACTCAACAACAAAAGAAGCAACAGAAAATATTCAAACGTGTAGACTGAACAACACATTGCTGCATGACCAATGGGTCATTTAAGAAATAAGGGAAGAAATCAAAATGTTTGTGGAATTTAGTGAAAAGGAAAACATAATCTACCAGAACCTGTGGGGATAAAGCAAAGGCAATACCCAGGTGAAAGTTTATAGCTATAAGTGCCTTCATTAAAAACACAGAGAGATCTCAAACAAATGACCTAATTCTGCATGTCAGACTCCTAGAAAAATAAGAACAAGCAACACTCAAAACCAGTGGGAGAGAGATCATAAAAATAAGATCTGAAGTCAGTGAAGTACAGATCAAACAAACAAACAAAAAACCTTCTGCACAGAAGAGGAAATAAATGGTCATTTGACTGAAGAGGTAGTCCACATAATGGGAGAAAATCTTTGCCATCTATGCATCTGACAAGAGATTAATAACCAGAATTTATTTATAGATCAGAAAACCAAACTCCCAATCAATGACCTAATGGAGAAATGGGCAAATGAACTGAATAGAACTTTTTCAAGGGAAGAAGTACAAATAGCCAAAAAAAAAAAATCGTACATGAAAAAATGCTCACCATCCCTGGCCATAAAGAAAATGCAAATCCAAACCACAGTAAGATTCTACCTCACTCCTGTTGGAATGGCTCCCATCAAGAACACAACAAAAACAAATGTTGATAAGGATGAGGGGGAAAAAGTGAACCTTCATACACTGTTGGTGGAAATGCAAATTAGGAGGTTCCCTGAAAAACTAAAAATAGAACTGCCATATGATCTGACAGTACTACTCCTGGGCATATATCCAAAGGAATGTAAGTAAGAATACAATAAAGACACTTGCATACCCATGTTTATTTCAGCATTATTCACAATAGCCAAGCTATGGACACGGCCCAGATGCCCTACCACTGATTAATTGATTGAGAAAATGTGAGATATATATATATATATATATATATATATAAATAATATATATTTATCATATGCTAAAAACATATATATATCATATATATAAATAATATATATGATATATAATATATATAATGGAATTTTATTCAGCCACATAGAAGAATGAAATTTTGCCATTCATATTTAAATGGCTGGAACTGGAGAACAGCTTCTTAAGTCACGTAAGCCACGTTCAGAAAGTCAAATGTCACATGTTTTCTCTCATGTATGGAAGATAGACCCAAGTGCAAATATAAGAATTGTTTTATATATATAATATATATATTCACAATATATATACACAGTATATATAATATATGTACTATATATACAATATAGAGCAAATTATATTGAGATATATCACATTTGTATAGGGATAAGACACAATGAAACACACTGAAAACTTTGAACAATATGGATGAGAGAAAAAAAGGGTAAGAAAGAGTAATAGAGGTGGTTAGACTGATTATAGTACAATATAGTTACAGGTAAAATACCAAGGCAAAAACCCCACTGAACAATTAACAGACATTTAAACAATGAAGGACAAGAATGTAAAACAGATCATGTTAAAGGGAGGATAATAGAGGGAAGGGATATGAAATGATTATGGTAAAGGAGGGTGAATATGATTGATGTATTTTCTACATGTGTATGAATATGAAACATTGAAATCTGTCAAGGTCATTTTAAGGGAGGAGGGGAAGAGGTAGAACAATGGAGTAGATGAACCAAAGCAGGGTACATTGTATGTTTATATGGAAATGTCACAATGAAACTTCCTGTACAACTATTGTATACTAATATAAAAATATTTCAAACAAAAAAGAAAGAAAACTAACAAAAAATGTACAGAGGATCAGAAAAAGGGACTCTGAATTTCAGCCAAACAGCTGGCAACTTGCTTTGATTGGAACACAGAGTGTTCTTGCTTTGGATATCTTCCTTTTCTATATAAGTAATACATCTCCCCCACAATAATGTCAGTAGGTCTTTTCAAAGCTGAGAGTACTTGATGTCATAATAATTACAAAGTAGGTAAACATTCACCTTAATTCAGTCCATTTTTCTCCAGTTCTCATACTGGTTCTATTTTGCTCGTCTTTCCTGTTGTTTGCTGATGTTTTTAGCATATTCATGTTGTCCTCATTTGCCCAAGATCCTTATTTAATCCTGTCTCCAAATATTAAGCATCATTTTCACACATGTGATTTTATTTCCTGTGTTGGAAGTAAAACAATCAGAATAAGGTTTTTAATAGCCAAAGGTTACAACTCCAAAGAATATTCAATTTTATCAGGATCTTCCTGAAACAATCACAAACTTAAGGAATATACATTAGAATTCCATCTATGTGGCAGTTTGGCTATGTTTCACATTCATCAACCAACCCTGTACCATAGTATTCTTTAATTTACATATGAGCACATCAGAAGCGCAATCAAAAAACATGTCTTTCAATCCATTGTCTAACAGGCATTTATTGGACACCATGTTAAGAACTATACACATAGCATAGACTTATATTGAATGCAATTGTTATGTAGCTATGCATTTTATGTGCTTATTTCATTAAATTCAAAAAGGAAAGAATACTTTTATAACCTCCATTTTCCAGGTTTTAAGAGATTAAGAAATGTGTTCATTATCACACATTTGGCAACTATTAGAGTTTGCTCTCAAGAAGCTTTCAATCTAGCTAGGCAAACACCAAAATTCATAGACCAGTTATATAATAACTTGAAAACAAAATCCATATCCTAAGACAGTACCTTATTAATTGCCCTCACCCATTGTATGGAATCTATATTTTCAGATTTCAAAAAGAGGAGAGATAACATGAGATGGACTATATTTTAGAAATTTCCCCCAAAGAGGTTCTCATTGAATTTTGAAACATGTACAATGGCAAAATTTGTTTTTTAAGTAAGGAATTGTGGAGAGCAAAGGTACAAAATAGTTTTGGAAGGAGAAATTATCAGGAGCAATGTTTTTAATTATCAAGTTATCAAGGCAATTTTCAATGGCTAGTGAAGTCATAAGTGAGACAGTGATGGAGGAAGTCAAGAGGGTAAATATGGTTAATGTATGTTCTATACAAGAATCAATATAGAATTTTTAAACCTGTTTAAATCATCGTAAGAAGGGGACTAAGTTAGAAAGGAGAAAAATAGTTGAAATGAACCAATTTGGAATATAATACATATATACATGGAACTGTCACAATGAAACTCCCTGTTTAGCTATCTTAAACAAAAATGCCTTTTTTTAAAAAATGGAGAACAGGAAGGTAAAACAGGCCCTGTCTGGGGTTAGCACTAGCCAGAGGGGGAGGATATAAGGAAAAGGGGTAGGAGGGTGAATATGGTGGAAATATTACGTACTCATGTATGAAAATGGAAAAATGAGACCCATTGAAACTATTCCAGGAATGGGGGAAGAAAGAGCGACAAAGAAAAATGATTGGGGGGATGAATTCTATGATAAACTATACTATGATAAATTATAAGAACTCTTATAAATGTCACAATGTACCCCTAGTACAATAATAATATGATACTAAAAAAAATTAAAAATAAATAGAAAAAAACCAACAAATGAATAGCCATTAGTGTTGAGGGAGGTAAAATGTATAATTAGAAGTCACACTATCCGTTCCTTCCATTTGACATTTGGTACTATAAAAAAGCTAGACCTCAGGTTTATTCCAGTGGAATTGTTTTCACCTGCACTGAGAGTTATAAGAGGCATATTTGAAAAGGAGAAAATTTGGAAGGATGACTAACAACATGCAACAATCAAGGAGAATGGTTTATTAGTTTCCCCATCAGTTTGTTTATATGAAGTTGGCTTTTTCAGTATTTTCAGAAGTAGTGATATAGGAATATAAATAGATTAAAGCAAGGAAAGAGGCAAAATAAAATTTGGACACAATGTGAACATGGTAAGTGGGAAGGAAACTAATATTTTAAGTAACTGAGGTGGGTCAGAGATGGTGCTAAGGTTCATTTTTTTTTAAAATTTTATTATTCATATGTGCATACAAGGCTTGGGTCATTTCTCCCCCCTGCCCCCACTCCCTCCCTTACCACCCACTCCGCCCCCTGGTTCATTTGTTTTTTACAGATTATTTCACTTCATCCTTACAACTGTAACACATAGCTGTTATTTATAGAGGATGGAAGCTGAGACTTAGGGAAGTTTAATATCTGACCCAAAGTTATAGTTACTAAAGAATAAAATCTTTATTTTAACTAGGTACCATTGATTTCTAAGTCCATGCTTCTTATCAGATGAGTTTCATAAAACAAATGAACAAAAATGTAATAATTTACTATGAGCAAATGTAAATAGGAAACATTGTAAGTAAAATATTCAGGTAAAAATTGATGTTTCAGATATGTATTTTTGTGTAACTCTGACATTTGGTGGCATATAGCAACAACTCTAATTATCTCTCCTGATTCTGTGTTAACTGGGCTCAGTTGGGTGGGTCTTCTGCCACACTGGATCAGATGTCATCTTACTGTGTAGTCATCTGGAGGCTTCTATTGGGCTACAAGACAGTTTGTTCAAATGGCTGCAACTGGTGCTAGCTGCTTTCTGCCATCTCTGATGGGGATGTTGAACAGAATGCTTTGGTTTTAGGGCTGACAGCACAGCTCAAGTGGTAGAGCACCTGCCTAGCAAGCACAGGACCTAAGTTCAAACCTTAGTGTCACCAAAAAAAAAAAAAAATGCATTAGTTCTGTTCCACATGACCACACCACATGATTTGGGACATCCAAGTGATTACCAGTATAAACTGTAGATCTCCTAAAACTCACCCTTCATGTTGACATAGGGTTTCTACTGTCATGTTCTATTGGTGAAAACCCCATTGGACCAGTCCAAATTGAAAGGGTAGAGAAAGAAACTCCACCTCCCAAGGAATGAGCAGCAAAGAATTTGGCCCATTTTTATTCTTCATATAACTAATCTGTCTGTGATAAAAGTGAAGGCAAGGGATGGGAAATGGAGAGGAGAGGAGCAAAAGCAAAAATCCCACAAAGTCCTCAAGGATGCTGAGAGCATATACTTGGGTTCCATACCAGAAGCTTCACAGGGTGCTAGGAATAGGAAGACTTCTTTGTGATTAAGAGCAGGGTAGATGAACACTTACAGAAAATCTTCACAGTCAGACTGTAGGTACAAAATTAGTTTAATAAATTATTGCCTAATTAAATGTATTTCTTTATTATGTATTCATTGAGTGGATAGCCTTAAATAATCTGGAGGGAACATTACTAACGCTGGTATTCCTAGTACTACTGCTATTCCATTTTCTGTTACTATAAAAAAATACCTGAGATTGGTAATTTGTAAAGAATAGAAGTTTATTTGACTCTTGGTTATGATGGCTGGGAGGTCCAAGAGCCTGGTGCTAGTGTCTGGTCAGCATCTGGTGAGGACTCTTTTGTTGCATCCTGACATGGTGAAGGGCATCATATGGTAAGATGGAACAAGCATTCTAGCTTGGGTCTCTCTTCCTTTTATAAAGCCACTAATAACATCATGGAGACCCCACTTTCATGACTTCTTCTAATTCTAATTACCTCCTAGTGAGCCCACCTTCATACACTGAAATTTGGGTTAGGGTGTTAATTTTGCAACACATGAACTTTCAGGGTTCACATTTAAACCATAGCTGAATGCATCTGAAACTAAATGTCTTTTAGTTAACTTGGTGTGTATATATTTTGCCATTGACTCTGTGAGAAGGACCTCTAACTGCTTTCACAGCACTGTATTTATTCCTCATTTTTAATTAATGTTGCTGATGTGCTCATAGGTTCAACTCATTCAGAGGATTGTACTGTAACTGCTGCTCATGTAGGGTTCTTCTCTAACTCCCCGGTAACCTCCTGTGAGCAAAAGAGACAGAATAAAATTAGCCAACAGAGATCATTTCTATTTCACAAAGATCAGTCTATTAATTTCAAGAAATAAATTTTTAGATAATACCTTCACTGCAGAAATACGGAGCCTATGTCAGGAGAAAAGTTTTATCCTGCATTGACCTGTCTCAGGGACAGACAAGCACTTGCTGAAGAAGCAAGTTCTTGTTATTAATTAGTAATTCATTATTGCATGGTTGCAAAGGAACCTTATGACTGTTGAGACTGAAAATGGGCAGAATCATCAATGTTTCCATCTTTTCGGAATGAGAAACACTTTCAGTCTAAAGTGCAGATTTCTGTAATGTATTTCAAGATGCTTTCTGATTATTTGTCATATTTTTTGAAATCCAGGTTAAAAAGAAAACTCGTTTTAGCCTAAAATGATTTTTTCTCTACTATTGAAAATTAAGTATTTACTACACAAATGACATTTTTCTTCTTTTCTATAAACATAAGCTTATTTGAATCAGAAAAGTTAAGCAACAAAATTGTAAACTTGGAGTATAAAAATGGGATATTTTTGTTAATTGTGATTTTTTTAGCACAGTGAAGATAGAGCAAGTGAGCATTTCATCACTACCGAGAAAATAACTAATTATACTTATGTGTAATTAGAAGAATAGGAAGCAGAAGAGAAGATTATAAGAAATAATAAGGAAAATATTTTTGTTTTGTTTTCACAAATATGTGAAGTATTACAATGAGAAAAGCAAAGCTACCAGTGGTTGTATTTCATTATCAAGTAGCATATGTTGCATATTAACAACATAGCCATCTTTTCTTCAGTACCTTAGAAATCTAAAAATAGTACAAGCCCTAAAACCCTCCTAAGATGAAAATAATTAGTAGTGATATACATGTAGATGTTTTAATAGACATCATAACATTTGATAAAGTTGAACACATAAAATTATTCAGCAAAATCATTAATTGCTTTCTGCCTTCAAAATTCTGGAGAAGTTGTTCCTAAACCACAAATAACTGTTTGGTCCATTCTTTCTCAAGGAGTTTTTTGTCCTCTTTCCTTGGCTCTGGGACACACCCGAGGCCTGGTTGTTTCCCTCCTGTCAGATGTTACCTGGATTCTTTAGTCTCCCCACTAATTACTATTTTCATCTCCCAGTCCTTTCACCTTTGTTCCTTGTTAGAGGACCAATCCTGCAGGCGGAAGTATGTCTCCATACCTAAGCAGATGATGTTTCTTCTTTCTGGGATGCTGATAAATTTTTTTTATACCTTGCAAATTTCAAATTTTGTTTAAGATCCAGATGAAATGTCGCTTCGTTTGTAAAGATTTCTCAAGAAAGTTATTCTCTCTCATTTGCTACCTTTTACTTCCCACATTTCTTTGTTGCATTGCGTTGCCTTGTGTTTATTAGATTAGTTTCTTGAAAAAATGGACCATTTCTTCTTAACTATATTCTTTGTCAAAAGCTAGCATGCACTATATTTATCTTGGATGAATTAACTGTGTTCTGTTCCACAGTTGTAAATTGGATAGGGAAGGAAGTAGGGACTGATAAAACACAGTGTTTGGGAGAAGATGGCGAATCAAACAATGGAAGTTGTGGCAGAAATAAAGAACTGAAAGAATGGGGAGCAAAGAGGTTGTAGGAAAAGAGTGGACTATTAAATTCTTCCAGCAGCTCAGTACTCTGCTGGAGAGCATTACACTTCGATGAAAAAAACAGAAGCTATCCTCAGAAATGGTAGAGGAATTGGAGTATAAGTACCAAGTGGAGATAAGCCAGTGTTTTGATATTGCATTGTTACATTTGGATACTAAATGGTTGCCATGGAAAAGTCAGACATCAGATAGGCCTTGGTTAAGAGGAATAGTGTGATCTAATCACCAGATTCTTTAAAATATGTTTGGGTTGACCAAGAAATTAGTCAAAGACGGGTGAAAAGCGTGGGATAAAGGATGATGTTTCATAAGAATCAGGGAGCAATTAACTGAAAAGTTAGATCCTGATGCAGGAAATCAGTGTGAGTCAATGCCCTGTATAGCTATCCTTATCTCAACCAGCAAAAACCCTTGTTCCTTCCTATTATTGCTTATACTCTCTCTACAACAAAATTAGAAATAAGGGCAAAATAGTTTCTGCTGGGTATTGAGGGGGTGGGAGGGAGAGGGAGGGGCAGAGTGGGTGGTAAGGGAGGGGGTGGGGGCAGGGGGGAGAAATCACCCAAGCATTGTATGCACATATGAATAGTAAAACAATAAAAATTAAAAAAAAAAAAAGATCCTGATGCAGCCATTTGCCCTTGTGAACCACGGGGCCAGGGAGGCACAAGCATCTTCTTCTCTGAAGCAGGGCTAGTAAACTTTGGCTCCCAAATCTGTCATGTTGCTGATTTGTAATTGTAGCTTCACTAATTCATTTGTAGTGTGTGTTTCTGTGCTCCACTGCCAGTGTTGATTAATTGAAACAGAAACTGTATGGCCCACCAAGCCTAAACTATCGATTCTGTGACCCTTTGAAGAGGAAGCTTGCTGATCCACGCTCTAAAGGCTTGTAAGCAGGTCAGTGTAAGTTCTGGTTAACACCAGGAGTTAGAGAGCTGTTTGTTGAGAATATGGAGTGAGATGATTTACCATGGATAATGGGTTTCACAGCACCATGGTGAACATGAAGAGAGTAAGAAAGGAAGCAGCTGAGCAAAGTGGGAAAGAAGGTTCATCTGAGGGAGTCAAAGGGAGAGGCTTATTATTGGGAGGGAATTTCTAAACTTGCAGAAAGAGGCGTGTTGGAACTTCATGGCCTTGGGGTTCCTAAAAAGAATCTGAGTGTCAGGTTCCATAGCAGCCAGTGTAACCTGAAGCCTCAGGTAATGCCAGAAACTTGAGGTGGGGCCCCTTGACAAGACAATAATGATGAATTGCTGGGATTTCTAGCCTGGGGCTTCAAGAAATGGACTGGGATGATTCAGACAGGAAGAATTTAGAAACTCCTAGGCCACAGGGATTTGCCATGCCCAAAGATTAGTACACCACCCACCCAAAATGAAAAGATCTCATTGCATATGTATGAATAAGCTCCCATTTAATTTCATGGTGTAGTATTCTTAATGAATAGATAGATTGAGCATGCAATTACTTTTATATGTTTGTATGCAGAATAATATATCAATATATCTATGTGCACTATTTATCTTTAGTTGTGTTTTGTGGGGGTAGAGAATTTTATTTAGGGCATTTCAAATGTTGAGTCTTAAACTACACATTGCTACTTGGAACAAAGGAAAATAAGACTATTCTATTTAAAATATAAAATGGCCATTGCTTCACTAGAAGTGATTATCATAGCTTACTTCAGGCTGTCTATTGTTAATGATGTTCAAACAATTTGGACCTTATGTGAATTAAACTGTCAAAATTAAGCATATTTTTTTTATTTGCCATACACATAAATTCATCTATTTACCACATTTCAGACCTCTCTGTACATTGTAATAATAGTTCACATAGCACAGTAAAATATAAAATAGGTCAGTTACCCATGGTATGAAGCCATTAGCAATAAAAACATATGAATTTCCAGCCAATATATCTACAAACACAAAAGATGTGTCAAGGGCAGCAAATTTAAATCCAGAGGTAAAGAAACACAGTGAATAACTTTGTAATGATGCATGAAGGCTCATACTTAGTTTTCACAAAGACATAGACAATTCTAGAGGAAAAAATGACAAATAATGTAATAAGTAATAACAGAAATACAAATAAAATGGTGTCTAATGAGGTGGGAAAGACTTCACACAGAACATCAAATTTTCATTGTAAGAAGAACGAGTAGAAAGTCACTACTACACAGGAGAGATGGTGTTGGCTTGCCTTACTGTTACCATAATAATGTCAGAAGGAAAGAAAGAGGGTGAAAGTCAGTTCATTTTTCAAAGGTTTTTATCTGTCATTGGTTTTTAGCTATTACTCAACTTTATATATATATATATATATATATATATATATATATATATATATATATATACACACACAAATTTGTACTGATACAAATAGTTGTTTACCCATTTTTTTCCTATTCACTCATTCATTTTTTTCTTTTCTTTTAAAAATATTTATTATAGAACCATTGTCTTGTAGGTTCTACTGAACAAAGATGCAACTTTCAGAATGTTCCCTGAGGCGGAGGGACAGACAAGAGGGGTTTCCTCCATCCTTGAGGAGTGTGTCAACAGAGATAGAACAGGTGATACCAGTCACCAGCATGGTTCACAGGATTCTGCTCCCAGCACCACAAAAAATAAAAATAGCAAAATAAAAGTAATGCTTTTTAAAAAATGAATCAGTGACAGAGTGCTTGCCTATCATGTGTGAGGCACTGGATTTGATTCCCAGCACTAAAGAAAGAAATTATAGCAGCATAAAAATGTTACTTTTTGTTAGAAAATATTAGATGCTTCTTGTAGGATTATTATTTGATAGTAACAAAGCTGACAAGAAAATAAGGCAAAGAAAACTTTCTGTTAGCTACAATAGTGAGGAATTTCATATTTTTCTACAACACTTCAGTGTGGAAAAGGAATTAGTTTGGCTAATAATTTTATTTTTAAAAGGTTATGAGATTACTGCCCTTAACCCATTCAAAAAGAAAATTACTGCTGACCTCTGAAGTCTCTTCCAACACCAACAGTCTGTTAGTTAGTAACCACTTGGAATGTTAAAAATAAACAAGTTTAAGTTTTCCCTGAGTTAGGCAGTGCTGAGGGGAACTTTTTTTTCCCTAAAACATTACAATGTGTAATGTCAATCATCCTTCTCTGATTTCTCTAAGATATTTTACCTGCTTAAAAAAATTACATCCAACTACATATTTTCTGATAATTTTGGACAATTTACTCATACTATAAAAGGAGAAACCATATTGTTATGCTAATTCAATAAGGCAGAAAATAAGAATTGTTATTTTTGCTGTGTACTTGTCAGTTTAATACAGATTGTTTTACTGTTGTGTTCAATAATGCTTTTAGAATTGCTTGTCCATTTTCTATAGCTCAGTTACTACTACCAAGGTATGTGGAAAGAGTAAGCCCTAAGTGTAGAGATTCAATGGCTGGAGCTGAGAGGAAGGTCAATCCAGAGAATGAAATGTGCCATTCAGACAAGTGTCTTGGCAGTGGATGTGGGAAGGGCATAGAGACAAATTTTAGAGTAGTAGCATTCAGAAGTGTAAGAAAATATGCACCCCAAAGTGACCACGTGGAGAGGAGTGATCTGGCCAAGAGATTCTTTATTGCTGGGTTGGGAGAGGGAGATAGCCAAGAGCCAAGACAGAGAGGGAGAGAGGAGCGCAGGGGCTTAAATACCCCTCAGCAGGACTCAGCATGATCTGGTTGGTTAGGATCTTATGGTTCATGCTGATTGGAGGTCGGGGCAGAAGGAGGATTCAAGCTGGACTTGAGGCAGGACCGTGACTCTGGAAAACAGAAGCTTAAGGGTGCAGTAAGAACTGAAACCTATTGGCGCGATTATTGCCAACAAGAAGTTCAGGAGAAACACCCTAGCGGATATCTATTAGCAGGTAGCTTGCCAGAGTCCAGGCACTTAGTGCTTTTCAAGGTGGAACTCAAACCTGGAGTAGCAAAATAAGCTTCAGTCTTAAAAGAGCTCAAAACAGAGATGTGAGACAAAGGTCAGGCCCAAGAAACAATCCAATGATCAAATTTCCAGTCTAATATATTGTGAGTGCACTGGATGTAAAGAAATGGATCTCAAAGATAACAAATATTAGCAAGGATGTAAGAAAAAGGTACCATCGTACACTATAGGTGGGAATGAAAATTGATGCAGCCACCATGGAAAACAGTAGGGAGATTTCTCAAAAAATTAAAATTAAAAACAGAATTATCATTTGATCCAGCAATCCCACTTCAACCTAACTGTCCATCACAGATGAGTGCCTAAGGAAATGTGGTACACACATGCAGTGGATTTTAGTCAGTCTTAAAAAGGAAGGGAATTTTCCATTTGCAATGACATGGATGAATCCAGAGGACATTATATTAAGTAAAATAAGCCAGACATAAAATACAAATGCTGCATGCTCCCACTTGCATGAGGACTCACTCTAAATCGATCAAAACTAGAAGCAGAGATAGTCAAACAGTGGTGATCAGGAGCTGGAAGGGGGTGGAAACCGGGAGGTATCAGTAGAAGGGTACAAAGTTTCAGTTATGGAAGGCAGTGTGTTCCAGAGGTCTACTGTACAATGTAGGGTTAATTTATGGCCAACGATACTCTATTATAGATGAAAAAGTTTGCTAAAAGTCTAGATCTATGTCAGCACTCTTACCACAAAAGAAAATTGCTATTTAAGAAAAATAAATGAAAAGGCCTGGGAGAAATTTATGGAGATGATGGATAAGCCTGTGGCCTTGATTCTAGTGATGATTTCATGGATGTATACTTTATCTCCAAATTCATCGAGTTGAATACATTAAATATGTGTATCTTTTGTCTTGAATCTCACTTCAACAAAGTGCTTTTCAAAAAATAAAAGCTAAAGCAATAATACCTTTATAAAGGGATCAGTCTCTCTTTGGAGCATGACCCTGTATTCCTTTCCATACCATTTCCCTTTTCATTCCAGGTGTCTGACAAAGAGGTGGAAGGGAGAGCCAATTAGTGGTAATAAATCAATGATTATTAGGATTAACTCAGATTTAAGCATTTTAACCAATATTTCTAGGGTTATAAAAATTTTTAAATGTGTTTAAGAAAAATGTGATTCAATTTTTATGAATAAGCACTTCTAGGATTTATATTGTACACCAGCTATGCATACTGGAAATGAGGTGAATAGGACCTGACATCGTATTTTATGACTTTAAGGATCTCAAAGCCCGGAGGGCAAATGTATCTGAAAAAGAATGTGGTTACGAGATTTCTTATCACCAAACAGGCAGTATTCAGTTTTCTAAAGTATACCACTTTCTCAGAAATTCTCAATGTCTTCATCATTATCTACCCATTCCCTTCCAACTGAGTAAAGAAGTATCCTTCACCTTATGTCTATCCACCACAGGAGTAATCCTGACCTACCATTTCCATAGAATTCTCTCTGTTTTGCACTAGGATTCCTGTTCTATCACAAAATTGACTTAACTTTCAACCCCTAAACACCATTCACTCTTTTTCTGCACTTCCATCCGGACATATGGAATTCCTTTCAAACTAGAATTTCCACTTTTTCCTTTCCATCTTTCAAATCCTTTTAAGTCCATCAGAAATACTACCTTCTCCACTGAACGTTTGCTGACTTCTCTAATGCTAATTTCACATTCATTTTGTGTGGCATAATAAATCTCATGTTTCATACCTGTCACTTAAAAGTGCTGAGAACATTTGAAAGTTGTATTTTGTCTTCATTCAGCCATCACCATTGACCCATCTAGGTCAATGAATCCATCTAGGGATTCAGAACAGGGATCATATTTTGGTGTCTTGATTATTTTACATCTGTCTCAAAGTGCCTAATCTAGAGGCCAATGTGGGGTATGCAGTCAAAAATACCATAAATACCCCAATAGAATATAATCTTTAAAAGAAAACAAATCTCCATTTTCCCACTGAAGATTTTTCAAATTACTTTGACCAATAACGACATGCATGCACTTATAAGTTGAAATATATGACATAGTTTAATAAGTATACTTAATTAATTACTTAATTTGTTAAATTGGTTATATTTACATATTTCAGTCACATATTTCTTCAAACAATAAAATAAGAGTAGTACAGTACATTACTCTCTCCCTCTCATAATGCATGAAAAAATTCACTCAAATTCCTCCATGGATCTCTGTCATGAAGATCCTCATCGTTGCCAGAGTTTACCTTTATAGTTGTCATTATTATTTTCCAGGATTTATCAACTTTACTAAGCATTTTAAGTGTATAATTCTTTTTAAATTTTTATTGGGATATATTTGTTGTACAGGACGGATTCATTGTGACAATTTCAAATAGGCTTACATTGTACATTGCATAGGTGGCCCCACGATCTTCCCCCTTAACCCCCCCACCCCACTTAAAGCAATTGCAAGAGGTTTCATCATTCTTTCATATATGTATATGCAGTCCGTTAACCACATTCCCTCACATTAATCTCCTTCATTCACTCTCCCCATCTCACAAGAACCCCCACACACTATACCTATTTTACAGTTCTGTCTTTCAGTATTAACTCCCAAGCCAATGTTCAAAGAGATTTCTCCATATATCCCCACCCTGAGTACACTTTACTTTTGTCAGTTAAGTGTATAATTCTTGTATTCCTTGGGAATTTTATTTCAAACAGCACAATACATTTTCTTATCTTCCAAATAAGTAATTTTTTGTTTGATCAGTGGATGTGTACTCAATATCAATGTCATAAGCATCCACCATATTTTTAATAATTGACTTTATTTTTTAAAGCTGTTTTAAAGTCAAACAAATCAGAAGGTTTCCTTTCTAAATTCTGACACACCATCATCACCCAAGTCCATGGTCTACATCAATGTTTACTTTTGGTGCCTTCCATGGGATTTTGACAGATTTATAAAGACAAACATTCATATAACTCTACATACAGAGTAGTTTCACTGTCTTAAGAATTTCCTGTGTTCTTCCTCCTATCCATCTCTTCCTCCCTCCCCCTAAACCTTGGGAAACCATTGACCTTTTCCCTATCTCCATAATTTTTCCTTTTTCAGAATGTCATAAAATTGAGATCATATGTAATATAGCTACTTCCACTTAACAATATGAATTTTTTTCTTTTTTTATTATTGTTGTACTGGGAGTACATTGTGACATTTACAAAAATTGTTGCAATATATCATAGTTGAATTCACCTTCTCCATTATTCTCCTTTATCCCTTCCCCCTCCCCCCACTCCTGGAATAGTTTCAACAGATTTCATCTTTACATCTTCATACATGAGCACATATTTCCACCATATTCAGTCTCCTATACCTGTTCTTTATATGCAATATGAATGTAAAGTTTTATGTTTTTTATGGCTTAGTAGCTTATTTCTTTTTCAATGTTGAATAATATTCCACATATTTAAGTATGAAAGCTCATTTATCCACTCACCTCTTGAAGGACATCTTGGATGTTTACAAATGTTGGCAGTTATGAATAAAGCTGCTATAAATAAACACTTGTGTGAAGGTTTCTGTGTGTCATAAGTTTTCACTATCAGTTTTGTTTTTGAAGGGGATGGTACTGGGGTTTGAACTCAGGGCCTCATTGCTAGGCAGGCTCTCTACCACTTGAGTCACTCTGCCAGCCCTTCACTATCATTTTTAAGAGAATTTCCAAAATACATGTTCATGTTATGAGTTAGTATGTACAATTGTAAGATCACACTGCCAGGAATAATTGCTGAATCTGTTTCAACCATGCTTACACAGTTTTTACACCATTTCTTTATGGGCTCCAGTAAATCTCTTTAGGTTGGTTGAGGTCATTTGAAGATATGGAGTCTTTACCTTGGAGCCAGACAGTTTGGGGTTTGTTAGCTGATTGTACCGTGTACAAGCCACATGATCCCATATGCTAGTTTACCTGTATTTCAGGATTGTGTAGAATCATCCTGATAGCGAATAGTAGCTATGTCTGCTAGCAATCATTTAAGTAATAAATTTGAAAATGAGGCACATTCAAAAAGAGCAGGGTTGAGACATCAAACTTTGAGCATTCCCACAAGCAAACAATCTCACCTTGCAGAACTCTAAGAAAATATGTCAAGACATCCACACCTGAGCAGGCAAAGTTCCTCAACATTGGCATACATGCTGTGATACATAATTTGATGAGTGCAACAGAAACATGCAATTTAGTTGTCACAAAATCATAATCCTCTTCCATTCTCAGAGTATCATATAACCTTTGGGAAAGAAAGATCTTCATGTATCTTCAATTATTTATTCATATTTTAAATTCATGTACATTTGTATTATTTCATTAATGATTTCATTCCTCAAAAGATAATGGGTTAATTGCTGAGGATAAGGCACATCGAGTTACATCTTGAGAGGCAGTTTTGTGATGCAGAATGAAACAATTTTGGTCTCTGTAGTCATACCAAGCTGGAGTTGGATCCCAGCGGGGTGATTAACTGGCTATATCACTTTGACAATGGAGTCAATCTTTCTAAGTCTCAATTTCCTCCTATGTAAAATTGAGAAAATAATTCTTATCTTTCTGGGTTATTTTAGTAAAGAGATATTTGTAAAGTTCCTGATTCTTAATGAAAGATCTTCAAATAGTAACTCTTGCTAGGATCCTTTCATCCAAATCCTTTATCTAAGACCTTCCCAGCATCCAATATTTCAGCAAGATATGTAAGTGGCTTAAGAAAATTGGCTCATGTGTTAGATTTTTTTAAAATCTAATTTTCTTGTATATTCTGTGACTTAATCTTCTACATCTATCTTATGCATCATTGCTGAGAATGAAATAAGAATAGTTTATGAAAACTACAGAATTGTGTTTAAGTTATTGAAATTTAAAACATTTGGGTTAATTCTCTATGGTAGCAAAAAATTAATTATATAAGTCTTTTGTCATATTTCACTGTTGCCTGAGCACTGTTACACAAAGCTTTTGAACTAGACATGGAAATATTAATAATAATAATAAGAGAACAAATTGAGACTCTTAAAAGGTGAAGTGATTTTGTCATATAATTACTATTGAAAATGTTATGTGTCATATCACACAGTCATCACATCACACTGTGTTAGCTCTTAAGTAAATGTGTTTAATTTATCAGTAACATAATTTTACATCTATATCAAATTAAAGAATTTATTTGAAATGAATGTCTGGTCTTCCTGATGATTGCAGTTGCTACATTTTAGTAATGCGTATACTGGTTACCTAAAATATTGTTAGGAAGTATTTGTAAACCAGAGCAGATAATTTTTATTCTCTACATATGTAGAATTAAGTATAAAATATTTGAGTATAACACATTAAAGATTGAGAAGTGGTGCAAATCTTCTTCAGAATTATTCACCATTTGCCTGCAAATTGAATCATATAACATTACAGACAAGGCTGGATTAATTCCCTTGACACCGGCAGTTGGAATTTGATATCAGACAGACTTAAATTTTGAGCAAATATTCATAAAAAAGTGACATAAAAATAAGAGAAAGCTGAATTCAATAAAATTCCACACAAAAATTATACACTGTTGCTATCTTATTATTTTTAACACCTTTTAAGTTTAAAGTAATAGAAGCCACAATTCAATGATCTCAGGAAAAATGCAGTTTATTGAGAAGATACTGGGTCAGGTTGTGAAAAACCTGATAAAAAGCTGGGCTGCATCTGGATCCAGGAGCAGTGAGAAACAGTCACTCAGTTTCCGTCAAGGACTCTTTTGTCCTGTCTCCGCTTTCCCATTTTCAGTCAGACTTTCTTCCCTGAGCAGCAACATCCACTTCAAATATAAAGGAAGAGAAAAAATAAGTAAGATAGAAAAGAAGGTTGAAACGGGGAAGGAAAGGGAAGGGTTGGGAAGTGAAGAAAGAAAGGGAAGGGAAGAAATGGGAAGGGAAGGAAAGCAAAGGGCTGTCTCCACTGTAACCATATTGAAGGAATGAATAGAAGAGGTTATGGTAGAAGTGGTCAGGTGTTAGGAAACCATATCTACCTGGCTATTAAACTCTCTATAAGTCATCAGGCAATGGCTTACATGGTATAGATAGCAAGTAGAATCAATACATGTGTATATTTGTATTAAAAAAAACTCTGATCATTTTGCCAAATTTCTCTCAATTTTCTACTAAATGTGCTCCTTCATTTTGATTTTCATTCATGTTTCCTTCCATCAAAGTATAGACCTGTAGGCTGCTTCTCATAAAGCATGACACCTGTCTTGAATTCTTAGTGCCATCACAAAAAGGAAAAGCATTTATTTGACTCTGCCCAGTTTGGAATATCAGTGTAAAACTTAATTACTATAATGCACCCACATTCCTTATCAGGAAATGTAAATTCAACCTCTTGCTAACAAAATTAGAAAGCTTTATTAGACATGTAAATTTCTGATCTTGCTAGCAAAATCTTTAGTCTTGCCTTGGCATAGCAGCTAATTGCTTGAGTTAAGAAAACACAACCAAATCTTCCTCAAGACTCATCTCTCTATATTTGGACTTCTGAGGCAGCACTAAGGATGTGTTATGATATTTTGCTTGGAGCTATTTGAGCATGGTGAGTGGTTCATTTTACTTTAACTTCTTGATTACTAAAGTGACAGGTAGGCACTTGGGGGTACAAGGAAAATTAAATAATCTTTAGAGAACTAGTCTAATGGACATAAAAAGGCCTCACAAAGTTAATTACAGACTTCAGCTGACGACAAACTAAATATTTTGAACTAAGCTTCCTGAAGAGCATTACAAAAAGTTGAATAAAATGTAGGCAACATTTTCTTAATGTCATCTGAAAGAAGAAATAATTGCAGCAACAAAATCTGGAAGGAAACAGAACTCCAGAAAAAAGGGCCTGGTGTTTGGAGTGGTCTGCTGTGCAGGTAGTGGCTGACTTAGAGAGTAGGTGTCTGATGGGTTGAGCAGCGCTTCTGAAGGATGCCTACATCTAGGGAGAGCTAAGTTGGAAGTGACCATCACTAGTCAGGGAGGCTATGGTAAATCCCCTCTGACTGAGATTGGAACCAGAAGCCCTGCACGGTGGGTTTAAGGATGCAACAGAACAAAGCAGCTAGTTGGAGACATCTACTGGCTCAAAACATATCAATTTCCGAAATTGGGTCAAAGCCGCAGAAATGATAAAATGTGTAAGTAAGCCTAAGTGTGTGAGACAATGATATACTGTTTCATGGTACTTAACATATGTACGTAACTAAAATAAGCAGCATGCATGTCCTTTGATGGGAAAGAAGTTTTAAAATTGTAAAAATGCTTGTGTAGACTGGAAAGGGTATCTATCAATTAACTCACATGCATGTTACAATCTCAGGAAAACCACTAATTGTAGTAAGATAGGTATAAATGCTGAGTTAATTTGGGGGCATAGAAAATAATATTAATCTGAGAGAAAGCAAGGAAAGAGAAAAAACCTGTAAGATTAGATATGACAAGTAGAAAATGCAGGACAAGGTCATAGGTTTAAACCCACATATGAAAAATTCTGAATATAAAATAAACTAGTACTCTAATAAAAACAACTTTGCTGGGGAAATAGCTCAATGGTAGAGCATCTGCCTACCATGTACCATGTGTTTGATCCCCAACAACACACACACACACAGATAGACACGCGTACACACACACACACACAGATAGACACGCACACACACACACACACAGAGACAATTGTGAGCTGCCTCCATGAAAAATAAACAAGCAATTTTATATTACTTAGAAGGGATCAATGTGGGAAATATAGAAGGTTGAAAGAAAAAATGTGGAAAAGATATTATATTATTTGACTTCATTGATATACACAGATTATAATATTTAATAGAAATGGCACTTAAAGCCTATAATTCTGTAATAGGCATGTTACTGTTATTCCGCCAAGGAGCATTTAATAATAATTACTCATATACTTGTCATAAAGCATATTTATCAAATTTAAGGCACTAAAACAATACAGAATGTTTGTGACCATAATTTAATTAAGCTAGAGATCTATAATAAAACAAACCAAAATTAAAAAACAAAAAATATCCCCAAACTAGATAATTACCACATACAGAAACTAAGAACACACTCCTATACAAGTAAATCATTATAGAAACAAGAAAATATTTTGAACTGCATTAAAATGAAATTATTACATATTTTACTTGTGGTATGTAGATAAAGCAGTCACTGTAGAAGATTTTTAAGAATTGAGTGCACATTGTAGTAAACACAAAGGAGTTACTCTTTCATCCTAAATAAGTTAGGGAAGAAACCCTAAAGTAAAATGAAAACTGAAAAGGAAAGGTAGGTAACAACAAGGGTGAGAAAAGCTGGGTGTGGTGCCTCACACCTATAATCCCAGCATTCAGGAGGTTGAGACAAAGGATCCCAACTTTGAGACCCTGTCTCAAAACAAAACACAACACAATCAACAAATATAGAACAGAAATTAGTGGCATAAAAGATAAGTACCTAATAGATAAACAAAATTAAAAGATGATTCTTTAAAAGACTACTTGATAAATCCATGTTAGACTGATCAAAGAAAAAAGAAAAAGCACAAATAAAATCAGGAATGAAAAGGCATTAATTATACATGTTCTGTAGACCTAAAAAAGACAAATTTTGTTTGTTTGTTTGTTTGTTGTTGTTTGTGTTTTGCAGTACAGGGGTTGAATTCTGGGCTGTGGTGCTTGCTAAGGCAGGTGTTCTATACTTGAGCCACTCCACCAGTCCAAAAGAAGATATTTTGAATAAGCTTATGCCAAAGCATTTCAAAATTTAGACCAAATAGACAAATTCTGTAAGAAGACATAGTATTCCAAATCGATAGAGGTAGACAAAAGGAAAACTAACCATCCCATTATCTCAGCGTAATTGCAAACTGAAAATGGAGCAGGAGAGACCCCCCCCAAACATATCACCTGAGTTTTGAAAAAAAAAAAACAAACAAAATGAAAACCACATTGTAGTGGTGGGGAGAAGGGGTCAGAAAATGTCTTTAAAGTAAGTGGTCTGAGCCAATCAGGCATTCACTTGCATGAATATGCATTTAATCTTGATCTTATCTCACAACATATACAAAAATCATTTCTAGGTAGACGAAAGATCTAAGTGGAAAAACAAATAATACACCTTTTTTATAAGAAACATCTTACTTTACCTTGATGTAGGTAGCAATATTTTTTAAAGGTGTTAATCACAAAAAAAAATAGGCAAAAAGGAGCTAGACAAAAGAGTACATATCCTGTGATTAAACTGCATGTAGTGTCAAATGAAGCAAACCTAGTCTTTCCTATAGGGCATGAAGTTACTGACTGGGGAGTACTGAGCTATAAACAATGAGAAACACACTTTTGTACATTCATTTTTATGTATATATTTCACAAAAAAATCACCAAATTCAAATGAATTCATTGATAAATATTCAAGGAAGGAGTCAGAGAAATCTTATACACACTCCCAGAAAATAGAAAAAGTGGGAATCCTTTCCAATTATTTTATGAGACCAGCATAAACTCATGTTTGGACAAAACCAAACATGAACATTAGTTACAAGGGAAGTAACTGGTGAATTTCAGTCACACACAGAGATACAACCATCTTAAATGATTCGTGCACACATCTAGCAATATATAAAGGACACGGTATGTCACAACCACGCTGGCTCTACTCCAGGAATGGAAGGTTGGTTTAACAATAGAAAACCAATTAATGCAATTTACTTCCTTGTTAGAATAAAGCAGAAAGATAATATACAAGGAGAGTCATTGATGAAATTCAACAAGCATTTATGATAAAGTTTTCTTAGCAAAGCCAGAATAGATAGAAACTTCCTTATTCTTATGAAGGGTCTGTGCAAAAAGCTTATAGCAAATGTTATTATGAAATGAGAAAATATTTTTCACTGAGATTAGGCACACAGAACAAAATCCCACTATGACATATTTTTCTTATGAATTGTAATGCACACACATTCTAATCAAAACAGTAAGACTAAGGAAAATATGTTACATGGATTAAAAAGGAACAAACCAAACTCCACTCGCTGCAGATGATATGATTATTGGACTAGAGTACTCAATAAATCTATAATAATTAGGGTTATTAAAGCTTAGCAAGGATGCTCATATAAGAGAATATGCCAAAATTAGGTTTTATTTCTATAAGCCAGCAATAACAATTAAAATTTAAATGTAAAAGATATTATTTATAATAACATAGATATGCTATATACCAAACCAAAAAATCTAATAATAGAACTGCAAGAATCTCCACCATAAACTGTAATCGACAGACCTTTTATGTTAAGTTTGCAATTAAGGAAGATTTAAGCAAAGAGAATGATAAATGCAGTCATTATCAGGAAGACTCACTATTTTTAAATGTCAGCCCTCAACTTGGGCTTTATGTTCACTGAACATACCTCACTCAAAATCCCAGCAGGTGTTTTTTGTAGAAACCAAAATGGTGATTCCTAAATTTACTGCTTTTGACTCAGAAAATGGCCAATAAACGTGGGGAATGAAGCTGCAATTCACAACTGAGCTCAGTTGCTTGATACCCCCATGACCAAGCTGCCATGCTGCCTGCAGTCCTTAGGACAGAAATGCTGAAGTACGATTGAAAAATCTGGCACTGGATGCACAGCTAAAAAAGATTTGCTGTACACTCTACAGATTTATTTTACAGGGAGAAATGAGCCTAACCTGTATATTGCCATGGAAATTGGAGACATGATTTAAAAAAAAAAAAAAAAAGGAAAACCTACCATTCAAAATTAACCAGCAAGCCAAAATTCCCAAACCCTTAAAGAAATACAATGTTCAAAAAGAAAATTCATATAACAAATATTCAAAATTATAATTTATCTCATATATATTCATTATGTGGAATTGTCAGATAGAAATTAAAAATATATGTCCAGATTTTGGAGGTGAAAGTGGGCTCAAACTGCCTATCAAAGTCACTAAATTTGGCATCAATACTCCTGGAGATTTGGTTTTGTTAAACCCAACAAGTTGGGGAAAAAAGCATGTTTCTCTTCAAAAATTCCTTTTAGAAAACATTTCAAAAGGAAAAATATACACCAGAGCATCAAATGTCAGATTCAGGGTGGAAGACAGTGGTAAGGCTGGACTAAATCAATCTCCCAAGGAACCACTGTCTAGGTTTAGGACTTACAAACCAAGCCTGAAGTCAGAGTAGCACAACATCTTCTCCCTGTCACTTACAAACAACCTCTCCTGAATGGTAGAACCTTCTGGTGATTAGCATAAAAGTATTTATAGGTTGTTAGCAAAGATACCAAAAGCTCCTCAAAGAAAATAACACCACTTTTTGCTGCCTCTTCCTTTGGTTCTCTTGTTTTCATAAAACCTTTTCTGTAATTTCATCTATACCCCTAGTTTCTGAATTAGTTGTTATCCTCCAACAATATCAAATTATTTATGACTTCTCTCTTTCTCCAACCCTAACTTAATTGTGTTTCCACCATTATCTATTTGAATGAAATTCTTAATGCCCATTCTCAACTCCATTGTCCTTTCCCCCTCACTTCCCATAAAAACTTAAAATTCCAATTACAGTTGAGTTAGACAATCCATGTACAGAGAAAAAACAGAAATCTCTGAATTCAAATAATATAAATAATATTCCAAGAGTCACATAATAGTCCAAGAGTCATGTAGTGGCTCAAACAATACTGAAAACTAGATCTTTTTCTTTTTAAATTGTGCTGGAGGTTCATTGTGGCATTTACAAAAGTTTTTACAATATATCAAATATATCATACTTGAAGTTACTCCTCTCCCCCCATTCCTGGAATAGTTTCAACAGGTCTCATTTTTCCATTTGCATACATGTGTACATGGTATTTGAACTATATTCACCCTCCTACACACTTTCTCCACATCCTCTCCCTCCCACTCCCACTGGTACCAACCCCCTTCTCTCCTCACACACAGGACCTCCTGTTCTCCAATTTTGTAAAAGAAAAAAATAAATGACATTTCTGACTGTTTCAGGATAGCTATACAGGGAATTTCCTTGTGACATTTCCACGTACAAATTTATTTATCTATCTATCTATCTACACATATATTTATAACCCAAATTGGTTCATCTCCTCTATTTTTCTTCTTTCTAGTTCAGCATTCTTTCCACTAAAATGAATCTGCAGTATTCAATTGGGCTTTACTCTTGAATTAGTTTAATATATGGATTCTTACACTTTTTCCCCTCATGAAAAATAATTGACTTAAAGATAGTATATTGATGTAGAATTCTGCCTAGTTATTGGAGAGTATTGATAGGAAGTCCACCTTGAGAGCATTGGCAGCTGTTGTCAAGGCAAGCACAATAGCTTCTACCTGACCAGTCTTTCCTGTGATAATATTCATGAAGTTCAACTAAAGTATACAAACTTGGACACTACCATGTTGACTGTCTTGATTAAATATGAAGAACCCTCTGCATCCATAAAGATATTGCAGATAAAGACAGATGAGGTTAGACAGTAGACAAAAGGTCAATTTAGTACCAGTTATTTTGTATCAGAACAAGAAATGAATACTCAGTTCAATGTATCATTTTTGCAGCCAGTCAGACCATTGTCTTTCCAGGAAGTGATCTTTCCTTAGGGTTATCTTTATAGCTCTGAGTTTCATATACAATGTTCAAGCTTACTTTAAAGTCTGGTAAGCTTATCTCATATCTCAAGTTGATAGGTTGGAAGTACAGGCACACTAAAGTATAAAATGATCTTTTTGTTGTTGGTTCTCACAATGATCTTTGTTACATACTAGAGGTCTAACTATTTGTCTGTGTTGCAACCATTTTTCAATCTCTCATGCAATCTCATGCTGTTTTATAATGGCTCTTTCTTGACTTCTAAGAGTATCCTTCAGCTTTTTCTCAAGGTTACTGTTAGTGTTAACTCCATTACTCATTTTTTTTCACCAGAATTCATTAGTGCCTCTGGCCTGTGCTAGACTGATTCGGGATCAGTATTTTTTTACTTGAGTCATTACTTAATAGACTAAGTTTTGTATTCACTAATTTACATAAAAATATACATTGAGTTCCAAATTTGTTCCCAGAACCATGCAAGTTAACAATGGAGTGCTGAAATTAAAACACAGGGGCCTCTTTTGAGAAGATTATGATCTAGTTGTGAAGACAGAGTCATAAACCAATAAATAAAAGATAGGTGAATATTTCCTTAAAGATTAGTGCTATAAGGTATGAATGAAAGAGTGGCCTATTCTATAAGAAATATTAAGAAAGTCTTTAGAGAAGAATCTTGAAGTTGGTTTTAAGCAAGGACAAGACATGGTCACCTATAGTTAGTTATTGGGCCTTGTGAGAGTAAAATACAGAATCAGAAGCAGCCATATTAAATATTTTAGGCTGAAGATTATTGAAATAAATCAATTGACATTTAGCTGGGAAAAAGATATGGACAGGCATCAGTGGACAGAACAGATAGCAGGAGGCCAGGAATATAGAGGAGACTGGTTGGGGTTAAAAGGAAATAATTCATGACCTCTATGTTCAGAGCTGGGTAAAAAGTCAGCTTTGTCTCAGTTTCTGAGAATCTTCTCCTCCTTGGAGTTCTCTTGCTTCCTTTACTTTTGCTATCATTGCACCAGCTTCTCTGTTTTTAATTTGTTGCTAGAGATATACACAAACTCCCTTTTAGCCTCTTGTAAAAGCTGAGATATCCTTGCAACTTTCAGTCTTTGCTAAATATTAAGAGATAGTCTTTCAAAGCCAGCATACTCCTGGACTCTTTAGTCCAGCTCTATTCTACCTGTTGTCCTGAAATATCTTTATTACCAGGAAAAGACTAAAACAAATTGAAGAACCCTACCTTTAATTTTTTTCTTTCCAAATCTTTTCCAAGTAAGGAGAATTCACATGAAAAATATAGAGAGAATGTATGTTGAACAGAGGGAAGCAATACCAAATCCCGAGGGTGCTCTTTCAAGGACCAAATTACCACTGCTATTGATGCTCAGGATTGGATGCCAGAGCTCCAGAAATTCCATCGCGGCTCTGCCAGAGCAACACTGCCCTCCACCACAGCTCTTTATAAAAATTGCTGGCATTTCTTCACATTGCTCATTTCTACAAATTATGAATATCAATGACAATGAGGACAGTAATGGAATCAAAGAGAGGTGGGAGAGAGGAAAACAATTAATGAGAGTGTTTTAATGATTCAATGTGAGGCTAGCAAAGTCATCGTGCCTAAATTGGGCTGATGATAGTGGTAACAGGATTGAGAGAAGAGGAAGGGAGGAGAGAGAACCAAAGGAGGGGAAGACAAAGCGAAAGAGAGCCGAGGAGAAGGGAGGAGAAAAAGAAAAGCAAGGGAAGAGAAAGGAAGATTTAAGAGTTTCATTAGAATTTATTGATTGAAATTAGTGAGCTCTTGGGTAAGTAGAGGAGAAGAATGGGAAAAGGAGATTGCCTATGACACTCTTATTACTCCAGGACATTCCTTGAACAGTAGTTCAACACAGCTTTCCAAGTCCTCTCCTTCAGCCAACAGTTTCAAACTCTGCTTCCTACATGAAAGTTTCCATGGAATTAAAACATTGGATTACTTTCCCTTTCTTTGACTTATTCTCATTTCCTGTTATTTGTTTTATATGCACTTACTTCTCCACTGCTGCTGTTCTTTATAAAGAATCTGCTGTTCTAGATTTTATAAAAAGAATATTTATAGATAACCTATCACTAAGAATATTTGGCATACAACAAGTGAATATTAGTGCTTCTTAATTAATGCTTTGGGTGAGGTGCCCTAATACCTAGAGGGTTTTGGAAGTAACTCTTGTATATCAATTGTATTTTTCCTATTGCTTACAGAAACTGCCTCAGTTTGGAGCAGTTTTACTTGTAGTTCCCTCTGCCTGAGATGTTCTTCCTTCGGAAAAGGATAACTGCGTGACTCATTACTTCCTCATCCACAAAATTACCTTGCTCCTGCCCACTGTATGAAATGGCAAAGGCTAGTGCTCACGCCTGCCATTCCCAATCTTGCTTTTCCCTGTGTTGTTTTCCTCTATGGCACTTACTGCCACCTGGCATTCTATATGTTTGCTTGTTTATGGTCAGTATTTTTCATTTCACTGTATGTTCCACAAAGGCAGGGACTTTATCTTGTTCACTGTCTGTTCTAGTGTCAAGGTAGTGCCAGGATGCTCAGGAGATATTTAGTGAGCGAATTAATAAAATATATTTCTATAAAATGCAAAGGAAACAATTCCATATGATGAACTTAAAGACTAGAGGAATTAATCAACTTCCTGAATATAGTCTAACGTTAGCAATTATTACTAGCACTATCATTATTCGGTTCCATTTGTATAAACTTGGTCTTTGACATCTAGATTTGTGCCATTCATCATAGCATTGCTAAAGATGGATATTTCAGGCTATTACAGAGATTGTTCAAGGCCAGCTAACTAATGGTTAAAATAATAATTTCCTGATAAAAGAGTGATTTGTTATATTTGGATAGAGTCTATATTTCATGGTAATTTTACTCACTGAGTAGCACTCCCTTTGCCTTGAATCTCTTTTCATCCTTCCACCTTCTGCTTGTATAATGAATAAGTGAAGAATTATCACTATGTATTGTCATAGAGAACATGAAGTTGCCATAAGAGGTACTGTGGGTAGGCTAGAACAGACTTTGAATCTCTAAGAGCTGCTGTGTTTGTCAGGGTTCTCTAAAGAGATAGAAGTGATGAGAGAAAGAGAGACAGAGAGGAAGAGAGACTCACGTTTCCTCTGCCTTTTGGTCTATCAGGGTCTCTAGTCTATTGAGTGCTGGTCTTCCCCCTTTAATCCACTGACTTTTTGTGCCTGTGTCCAAATTTCCCTTTTCCAATGAGGACATGAGGCTCATTGGATTTGAGCTTACCCTTTGATTACATCTGCAAAAAACTCAGTTTCTAAATAAGATTACATTCACAGATTCCAGGGTTTATGATCTCAACATATCTTTTGGGGGACACAATGAAGCCCAGGACAGATGGGGAGATCATCATGATGGAAATTTCTAGTAATAGGCTTAACATACCAAGTTCCTGTCACTTCAGAGGCTTTCCATGTTGTGCTATTCTGTCTGTATTACTCTTTTGCCCACTCTTACTTGAGTTCCAGTGGTATGCTTCATGAAGCCAGCTCACACTAGCTTATAACAATCAATTTTTGCATTTTTAGGAGACAGCTGCTTAACATAACAATTATGTAAAATTCATTATATAAATTTATAATTAATTAAATTTAAATTAGGGGTAATAAATTCTCCCAAAGTAACCATTTCTTAATTATTTTGTTATATTTCACTATTATCTACCTATGTTCTTTAGGTTATTTTCATGTATTAATATGAACATGGTAGAAATAACAAATAACGGTGTTCATATTTCTCCCTAAGTTGGTGTGCATTGACATTGCCTTGGCAATTTGAAATTGGGCACAGTGGAAATACTTAAATCAGCTATAGTTACACATCAGGACACTCGTGCCACATACTCCTATATCACTCCTAACTTCCTTTCCTCAGACCAGCTTTCCAGAAAACTCATTTAAATTAAATCCCTGCTTCCCATTATTATCTTTCTTAATTCCTTTTTATGTTCCTCTTAGGATTGATACTGTGAAATTATGCAGTTACATATGTATTTATTAATTCATTGTCTATTTCTTTCACTAAATTAAATTTTTCAAGAGCAGAAAAATGATGACTTTTTGTTGTTGCTTCTCTCCAGCATAGAAATAATGTACTTAGCATACAATATGCAGATAATAGATATTTGTAAAAATTTATGATGCATCTAAATAATTAATGGAAGACCAAAATAATGAAATAAAATACAGTTGGCCATTGGCATCCATGGGGAACTGGTTCCAGAATCCTTCAGCAGAAGCCCCAGTCTTTTATGTAAAATATATTTGCATATAATCTATACACATTCTCCTCTATGAATACTTTAAATCATCTCTATATTACCTTAAAGTACATAATACAATGTAGATTCTATGCAAGTAATTGTACTACTTTATTATTTATTAGGGAACAATAACAAGGAAAAAAGTCTGTAAGTATTCAATACAGGTGCATTTTTGTCAAGTGTTGGTTGAACTCATGCATATGAAACCCGTGGATATCAAGGGTTGACCAATACCAATGAGTTTGGTGATGGGGCAATGTTAAGAAACAACCACAGGCACCAAGTTTCATGTTATTTGCTAACGTGTTTAGCTAAATTCAGGTGAAAACTGAGTGAATCCCTTTGTAGCTACTTTTTTCTGCAACTTTGCACTGCTTATGACTTGAGATGGTAAATGTTTATCATGAGTCAAATGCACAGGATGATTGAAGTTATGAGATATGTGTATCATATATACTTAGTGACAAGTTCCAAGAAAGTAGTAAATCTATTCTGATCAGAGAACCCGGCAAGTGAAGAAAGGATACAACGAAGCCTCTGACATCAATACCTACTGATCAAACACCCCAGGGAATCCTTAGGTGACCTCCATGTAAAAGAGCTGCATGAGATGAAGATGGGCTTGTCATAGACATTAAAACACGAAATACCTTCTCAAAAATAGGTCATCATACCTGAATTTCTCTATGGTACCATAGAGAGATGATGTGGGACAAAGAGGAGGTGGGCATTATTGCTGGTTTCCTGACTGCCGCTAATTACTCAGTACAGGCAGTACTGTCTGGTATTCGAAGATAATTCACTCCAACACCAGACTTATTTACCAAAGGGTCAGACTTAGGAAGCATAGTAGAATAGAAAGAGCTGAGGTTTTCAAAGTAGATGCAGTGTGATACAGAATTTAACCCTCAACAATATACTTAGTCTCTTCACAGTTTTTTCTCTATCTCTTAAAAGTAAGTGTCAATACAAATTTTACGGAGTAACAGAGCTACCACTAATCTTTTTTTTATTGTTGTGCTGGGGGGGAGGTACATTGTGACATTTACAAATGTTCTTTTTTTTTTTTATCCTTCCTTCCTTCCTTCCTTCCTTCTTTCTTTCTTTCTTTTTTTGTGGGTGGTGTGTGTTACACACCCTGAATGTGAACTCAGGACCTTCCACTTGCTAGACAAGTATTCTACCACTTGAGCTACAGGGCAGGAGTCTTTCTTGAACCCATAGGGAAAAAGATTCTTAAATATCCTCTTCAGGATATTATAATAGAATAAAAGGGATTTGGCAGTTTGGGGAGGCGACAGAGAAAGAGAGTTTAGTGAAAGAGGTTCAAGCCCTGAATTCAAACCCCCAGAACCACAAAAAAGAAAGAAAGAAAGAAAGAAAGAGAGAGAAAGATGGGGGAGGGGGGGAAGGAAGGAAAGAGAGAGAGAGAGAGAAAGGAAGGAAGAAAAGAAAGAAAGAAAGAAAGAAAGAAAGAAAGAAAGAAAGAAAGAAAGAAAAGAGAAAAAGTAGAGGTCCCAAAGCAGCTAGGCTTTAAAATTATTATAATCATGCAATGTGTCAATAAGTGAATGTGTCAGTAAGTGAATGAGTTATGAGTTACTACTATTGCCTAATACATTATCTTTTTTTTTCATTTTTCTTTTATTATTCATATGTGCATACAAGGCTTGGTTCATTTCTCCCCCCTGCCCCCACCCCCTCCCTTACTACCCTCTCCGCCCCCTCCCTCTCCCCCCCCAATACCCAGCAGAGACTATTTTGCCCTTATTTCTAATTTTGTTGTAGAGAGAGTATAAGCAATAATAGGAAGGAACAAGGGTTTTTGCTAGTTGAGATAAGGATAGCTATACAGGGCATTGACTCACATTGATTTCCTGTGCGTGGGTGTTACCTTCTAGGTTAATTCTTTTTGATCTAACCTTTTCTCTAGTACCTGTTCCCCTTTTCCTATTGGCCTCAGTTGCTTTTAAGGTTCTTACAATGTATCAAATATATCATACTTGAATTCACCCCTTCCATCATTCTTTATCCCCATCCATTTCTGGAGTAGTTTCAACAGGTATCATTTTTCCATTTACAGACATGTGTACACAATATTTGAACTATATTCACCCTCCCACATCCTCCCCCCATTCTCTGGTACCCACTTCCCCAGCAGAACCTGTTCTGCATTCCTTTTCTCTGATTTTGTAAACAACAAAAAAAATGACATTTTTGTTTAAGACAGCTACACAGGGAGTTTCCTTGTGACAGTTCCATGTATATATGTATTATAACCTGAATTGGTTCATCTCCTCTACTTTTCTTCTTTCTACCTTAGCCCCCTTTTTATGGTGGCTTCAACAGGCTTAAAAATTCTATATTCATGCTTGTATACAGAATGTATCAACTATATTTACCTTCTTAACTTCCTTCTTTCACCCTCCCTTCTTGTATGTGACCTCTCCTTAGTGTGACCTGTTTTTCATAATATTGCTGAATTTGTATTAGTTCTATATTCCACAAATGAGAGAAAACATGCTGCTTTTGGCCATCTGATCCTGGCTCACTTCACTTAAGTTGATGTTCTCCAGTTCTATCCATTTACCTGCAAATGACAAAATTTCATTCTTCTTTGTGACTGAATAAAATTCCATTGTATATAAATACCACATTTTCTTAATCCATTCATCAGTAGGCTAACACTAATCTTTAAGGGAGTTTTGTATGTGTGAATTAGCAAAGGACACCCACTCTGAGTAAATGCAGTCCCTCTATTAACTAACGATTTGAGGCATTCATACAAAAAAAAAGTTGTCTCTTTCTTCTGGAGCCACACTCAGGGTGTAAGACTACTTGCCTCCAAACACAGGAAGCAAACCACACTGTTATTCTGCATTCTGGAGCTGAGCTAAAGATTAAACAAGAGCTCACATTGAAACACCAGCTATTTCTGAAAGACTGAAGCTGTCACAAATACCAACTCTCTAGCCAGGCACTGGTGGCTCATGCCTATAATCCTAGCTACTCAGGAGGCAGAGATCAGGAGGATTGCAGTTCAAAGTCATCCTAGGCCAAATAGTTTGGGGAGATCTTATCTCGAAAAAACCCATCACAAAAAAGAGCTGACAGAATGGCTCAAGTGGTAGATTGCTTTCCAGCAAGCATGAGGCCCTGAGTTCAAACGCCAGTACTGCCAAAAACAAACAAACAAAGCCAAATACTAGCTCTGCACTAAAACTCCCTGATTTCATCCCTCTCCTAACCTTCCCCATGCTGTTACCAAGTAGCTCAACCATTTACCTATGAAATGTCTTTGCCTCCAAACTGGATTAGATAACCAAAAGTCATATAATCTGCTTTCATTGTCCACTTCTTCCAGGTTACTACCCATCCCATCCCCACCCTTAGCCTGTGCAACTCCTGAAGTGTACTTTCCTTTCAGCATTTTGGGTGCACATTGAGGAAGACTAAGTTCCAGAAGCATGAAATACAGCTACCTTTCTTCATGTGCCAACAAACCTGGTCAGCTTCAGCTTAAAAAAAAAAAAAAAAAAAAACCAAACTTTTTTGTCTTGTCTTTTAAATTATGTCAGTACCTGGCAGTTGTTTATGTTTAAAGAGTCAACAGAAGACAGACAAGGGACCAGGGACCAGGGAAGATGATAAGTGTTTAAAGGATGTGATTTACTGTTCAGAATGTGCAGTGATGTGGCATGAATTAAAAACAAGGAGCCTTCCAGGAGAAAAGATTTCTTTAGAGATGTAATTAATTGACCTGAGTTGGGTCTCTTCTTTCCCAGAGCAGTAGTTGTCAGTGAAGTGCATCTACCACTGCTCTGGCTGCAATTATTATTCAAGTTCATGCTGCAAAGTCATCTTCACTTAAGAATTTTAGCATTCACCACTGAAAAAATTCATAGGGAAGGCGTTGTATCAATGCACAACCTTGGAATTTAGTCTCAGAATTAGGAAGAAAATGCAGCTAGCAATTATTTTAGATATTTGTTTTCAGAAATGAATTTCTCCCAATCTGTCAGATTTGGTCAAGGTTCTTTTCCAATTTAATCTTTGTTAGCAGCATGAAAAACTGTTAAATGTTCAGGCATAAGCAAGTCATTATTCCATACTGAACTCTAGAGAGCTGGTTGTCATGGTAATGTGACTGCACATGTGAAGTTAGCCCTGGCAACATCACATTTCCATTAAAATATCATGCACATTTGCGTGAACTCCTGCACAGACTGTTGTTGCTGGGTTTGTTCCCCCTCAGCCCATCCCATAATGGTTCCAAAGGATTTCATATTTCAGAGCAAAGTTTGTTCGAGTTCATTGCACTTATTGTTGATCTGTCTCAGATGGAAGCTGATCTGCATTCAAGGCTTAGCAGGTATGAACAGAGAGCTGGCCATGTGTATGTACACTTAACCCTGATGGTGACTCTGAAGTGAGGTGACCCTCCCAGTTCTTCTAGTAAATGGTTTTAATTGTTTTCCTTACTACCCTCTGATAATGGAAAGTCTTCCTTAAAATATCTTCCCCTAGGCTTGTAATGTTATTATTACTCTTGAAGATACAGGGTTTTGTCTATTTTCTCTTCCTATGCCCCCACACCTTCTTCTCAGGATCTCTCTTTTCATATTTCCCTTGGCTCACTGCTATGGTTACATTTATTTATCTACATGATTGCTTTGTTGAGTCCACTGATGAAAGTTTATTTCATGTCCCTAGGTATGATAATGCATGCCTATAATCCTACAACTCAAATTTGAGGCCACCCTGGGCTACATAGCAAGAACCTGCTTCAGAAAAAAAATTATTGTGTATATACCGTGTGCTAAGATGGATACTGGGTCTCAGGTACATGAGGGTATCAATTTGTTTATTAGAAAAATAAGTCCCTGCTGACTATTCTTTGTTTTGGGAGGAGGGCTGGTTGAAATATTGGGTCTTTTAAATTCATTGTCATATTATTGTTGTAATGGAGGTACATTGTGACAGTTGCAAAAGTGTTTACATTATACCTTAGCTAAATTAACCCCCTCTTATCATTCTTTAGCTCTCCCCCCCCATTCTTAGAAGAGGTTCAACAGGTCTCATTTTTCCAATTTTATACATGGATAATTTTTCTACCATATTCATTCTACTCCCTTTCCTATCACCCTATTCCCACTGATACCACCCACACACAAAACCTGTCCTACCTTCCTGTCCTCCATTTTTGAAAAAAAAAGACATTTGTGTTTGTTTAAGATTATTTATCTTAAACAAAGATTAAAGATTAGTTATGCAAGGAGTTTCATTATGATATTTCTATCTACATATGGATTATAACTAGAATTGGTTCATCCCTCCCCCCAACTCCATTTTTCTCCTTTCCACCCTAGTCCTCTTTTTATGGGGTCCAACAGCTTTAAAAATTCTGTATTCATTCTTATATGGAAAGTATATCAACCATATTTACCTTCTTTACTTCCTTCTTTTATCCTCCTTCTCCTGTTAGTGTCCTACCCTTAGTGTGACCTATTTTTCACTCTTGTCCTTTGTTGCTTAGGAATTTTTGCCTTGATGTTATACCTGTCTATGCATTGTACATAAGTCAATGTAACCTCCTCCACTGCACTTCCTCACCCTTTTCTCCCTATCCTGTGTTGTCTAACAGTTTTCAGAGTGTTTCCTTTTGTCTTGTTCCTACACAGATGCAGTGTACTTCATTACTATTTGCTCTCATCTTTCCTTTGTTTCTTCCTCCCTTGGTCTCCTTTATAGTCCCACTTTCAGTTATATGCTCTGTATGTATTTCTATGTACATATAATATTGCTTGTATTTTTATTGGGTCCATATTCCACATATGAGAGAAAACATGCAACATTTGGCTTTTGAACCTGGTTTACTTCACTTAAAATGGAGTTCTCATGTTCCATCCATTTCCCTACAAATAATAAAATTTCATTCTTCCTTATGGCTAAATAAAATTCCATTATATATTAATACCACATTTTCTTAAATCTATTCATTGGTGGTGGGATATCTTGGCTGCCTCCATAGCTTGGCTATTGTGAATAGTGTTGCAATAAGCATGGTGTGCAGGTGCCTTTATTGTAACCTGACTTACATTCCTTGGGTATAATCCTAGATGTGGTATTGTTTGCAGACTATTTATGATTAAATGGTCTGTATTTCTGAACCAGCATCTACCTTCACAAAGATTTGTAGCACACAAACTCTTTGTTGAGTCTTGTATATTAATTAGCAAATAATGTGAGTTTACTTTCTGTCTCCATGTCATTGCTTAATCATCCTTTTTTGAGTCTAAAAGCTTAAATAAATAAACTACTAGGAAGCATCAGAACAGCTAATATGTGGATTTAAAATGGTTATTAAATATGAAATAATGCATATCAACTCTCTCTGTGCCTACACACACACACACACACACACACACACACACACACAGAAAGAGAGAGAGAGAGAGAGAGAGAGAGAGAGAGAGTAAAGAGGAGTAGGACAGGAAAACATTATTTCTCACTCTATAGCAATAGCACTGTTAGGCTATAAATTGATGCATATGTTCTTTTGACTATAAAATTTCTTCTCCTCCTCTTCCTCTTTCTCCTTCTTCTTCACAGTATTGGGATTGAATTCAGAGTCTCACACTTGCTAGGCAGTTGCTCTATCACTTGAGCCATACTCCTAGTTCTTTTTTGCCTGAGTTTTATTGTATTGTTTGGATAGGGTCTCAGGACTGCAATTCTCCTATTTATGCCTCCTGTGTAACTGAATCACAGGCGTGCACCACTGCACCTGGCCACAAAAGATAAATTTCAAAAGTGCCATGAATACTGTATATGGTGTTCTAAAGCGTTTCTCATCAAATTAGTTTATCCCAAATTGGATTATTTTTCACTAAATTTAAATGGAAAATATAACCAAGTGAATAAAAAGGATGGGGTTTGATTTCAGTATCCTGAACACAGAATTGATAATTTCTGTCATTTTTATGTATGTGCCTTCTGGTTACAACCTTTTAAAAAGACATAAGATTTTTTGTAAAAATATAATCCTGCATAAGCCTTTCTACTCAATGCTAATCAAATGTCAGCATTTGTCTAGTACTTTTAGAATCATTAAGAATATGAGAGAGAAGGCCTGGGGATATAATATAGTAGGAGTAGTGCTCTTGCCCAGTATATATGAGACCCTAAGTTCAATCTCCATCACTATAAAGAACAGGAAGAAATATGTATGTATATGTACATATATATATACACATACATACATATGAGAGGATTATCAGTGAATGAGAGCTAGACACACAAAGAACTAGCATAGAATAGAAACACACATACATATATGTGGAAAAAGTTTGTTACAAATATGGAATTTCAAATCATGGTGAAAAGAAAAATTTTTAGTAGGGTTAAGACCACAGTTGTATAGTCATTGGAAAAATAAATGAAAGACAAATTTGAAAAAACCGAACTCATAATTCAGAACTAATAGAAAAGTAAATTATTGTTTCTATTTACGGCTGTTTCTCTCAGTGAAGATTGTTCTTTCATGTTAAAAAAAACAGTATTAGTTGAAAAGACAAAGGAAAATTAAAAACAAAAGACTTGATTTTCCTTATTGAAAATAAAAAATTCTTTTCCCTTCCCTTACTTAGAGCATTTACTTTGGAAAACTTGTAATTAAAAGTACTTTCTCCTCTCCTTGAAAAAAATATGCATTCTTTTGAAATCTAGATAAGGCTTTTATTAGTTTGATCACTCTGCAAAGTCTTTCTTCTAGCCCTAGTAGCCACTGTCACTTTGAAATGTAAACCTTAAGAAAGATAATGATAGCCAGGTGCCAGTGGCTCACCCCTGTAATCCTAGCTACTTGGAGGCTGGGTGGCAAAGATCAATTCAAGGCAAACTGGGGCAAATAGTTGGTGAAAACCCATTTCTAAAATAATCAGAACAGAACGGATTGGAGGTGTGACTCAAATGGTGGAGTGCCTTCTTTGCAAGCATAAAGCCCTAAATTTCACAAAAGATAGAAAGAGAGAGAGAGGGGGGGAGAGAGAGAGATGCACTTTCTGTAAAGGACCTGAGCTTAATTTAGCTAGATGCCATGCTCCACCTTGAAAACTACCTGCTGTCATAAGATCTGAAATGTTTCTTTTTCCTCTAAATAAAGCCAATTTTCTAACAGGAATGGTCACCCTACTGACCAATTGAATAGTGCTGTCAAGTACTCTGACTCTTACTCATTCTTATGTGTCTTGAAAACAGGTATGCAATAGGTTTTATTTGACTGGTTACATAAAAATTCAAGATTTCTTTCTATCTTTGCAATCTGTATTGTATTGCCTGTGACACACATCACCTTCCAAATAAATGTGTAGTCACCAATAAAAGTAAACAAATGTGCTCTCTACTACTGTGGGAAAGACTTTTTCTAAATTGGGAGATGGCTTTGTTTTTACTTTTCTTTCCCAATGTTGCTAATATAACTTCTTCTGCTGTACATAGCTCTGTTTGTAATACTGTCTTTCACTTACATTGGAATTCTGAATTCTGACTGGTACTCCTGTGCAGAGTCTGCACAGTGGAATGGAAGTGAGGCAAACTGGTGGTGGGTTCTGCTTTGGAGTAAGGAGGCAGGAAACAGCTGTCAGCTGGGATTAAAACCAAGAAGGATGATTGTAGAATTTCTTACTGGTATTTTGAACTGAACTGAAATATTGTTAACATTGGTGATTTGGGAGTCATGATGTCATGCCTTGCTGTCACTGGGCTAATAGTAAAATCTGTAATAAAAACATTTAAGTCTTGAGAATACTACCTTAGTGACGTAGACTCAAAACTGAGCACTTGATAAAGTTTGTCCTACCAGCTCACTTCCTCTCTTTCAGCAGAATTGTGACTGTGATCAAAGATTGGATTCTTCTCAGTTTATTCCCAGTAAATCTGATAAAGCATCTGGACACTGCAGACTTTGATCCAAAGACTGACTTGAGTCAAATGAACTCAAGGGAACAATCTTTAAGTTGTTAGTAGATACCTACCTGGGCTTTCAGATCTGTGCTTGGGACTGAGAGAACACAAGTAGATGTAAGGGAAGCCATTGTTCTTTTTCTTTGATCTAGCCGGTAATTCACCTAGAGGATGAATGCGTGGGCAGATCTGAAAGAAGGAATGTGAGAAAAGAAATGATAAAGTTATTGTAAAGAACATGGAAAAAGACAAAATTAAGCTGAAGAAGACTCATGGGAACTTGGTAATAGCTTCTGCAGAGGATAAATTGAGATGAGACACCAGAGGTCAATGACAGACACAAGATAGTACAGTACATAAGAACAAGGCAGCATGGTGGTGTGTGCCTGTAGTTCTAGCTACTCAGGAGCCTGAGTTAGGAGAATTACCAAGGCCCAGCCTGACAACATGGTGAGAACACATCTCTAAAAAGTCAATACGAGACCTGAAATCAAGCCTAGATCTCCAATTTTCTGGATTGAAATATTAGACAGTTCCTTTCAGTTTCAGTTTCCTTACGTGTAAAACAGAAATTTATTATAAGGTTAATGTTTTATAAACTACATGTTGTGACTTGTTAATTGTAAAATAAGGAGAAACCAGAATTTTTATAAGTATAATTTGTAAGAAAAAAGTAGAATCTATCATACATAAAAAGAGTGGTATTTTTCATCACCTTTCATTCTAGTGGTATACGTGTGTTTATGTGTGCATTAGGGATAAAATAAATGTACTTGTTATGGCTTGTATTAAAAACATGTTTGAAAGTGCAGTCATATAATACATGCAAAGTGTTTCACGTGATACTTCATAGAAAGAGAACAAGGTTTGTCACAATAATCGGGGGAGGAGAAGGTCAGGGATGAGCTGATTAATGGTGTGAAATACAGCAGAGAACAAAGAAGATGATATCTGAGGGAAGGTTATTGGGTTTGAAAACAATCAACTTGTAGAAAATCAAATGTGACCTACAAAACATAGACAGTCTGCAAATATTTATTGTTAATAACATACACAGTAACACAGCTTTATCATGGTAAATGATAGTTATGTATATAAAAAAGCCACTCAAAGAAATTAACAATTGCAAGTAGCTCCAGACCTTTGAATTTGCTCTGTAGAAGGTAAAATGGTTACATCTGTGTTTTGAGTTCCTTAATTTTGTTTTCTAATAAAAAATACCTAACAGGGTTGGGATCCACTGCATGTGCTTACTTTGAACACTCTAAACTGTTTTTTTTTTTTTCTGTCAGATAGAGAAGGATCCTTTGGTTCAATTCCCAGTGGGGCGGACAAGTCTGGAGATAAGTTTTATGGCCTCTCCAGCTGGTGTCTGCAGACTGAGAACATAGCAGTGACTTCCAGTCTGGTTTAAAAAAGAGAAACACTCTTCTCTAAAGAAGATGCCTTTCCACCCATTTTTTTTCATAAAGCACCATATTTTGGTGAGGTACTTAAAGGTGCTCAAGAAATTGTCCCTGTGTCTAGAGTGAGGGTCATAAGAAATGACAGCAGGGAGAATTGGGACAGGTGGACAGAAAAGAAGCTGAATGCCTTACCTCTTTTCACCCCATTAGAGGAAGGACTCACTGCCTGGCTCTCATAATGAAGGGCCTAGTACCCCTTCCTCTTTCACCAAGTTCCCTGTTTTTTTCCCTACACCTGCTGATCTTTAGCTCTTTTTCACTGCCACACGTCCATACGTCTCAGCCAGTACAAACTATTATAACCAAGTGCTATAAACTGTATGGCTTATGAACAACAAAATTATTTCTCACAGTTCTGGAAGCTGATTGCCAGGTCAGGTTTTGCTGAGAGCCCTCACCCAGTCCCAAACAGTCAACTACTCTTTCTATTCACACACACTTAGCCAAAAGAGAGCTAGCTTTCTGTTCTCTCCTTATGAAGACACTAATCCTTTTTGTGAGGCTTTAAAACTTATGATCTAATTACCTCCCAAATTCTCCACTTTCAAATACCATCGTGTTGGGATTACAGTTTCAATATATGAATTTATGAATTCAGGAAGGGGGAAGATGGGACACACAAACAGGCCCTTGTAGTACCTCTTTCCTTTTTTTTTCCTGATTTGCTCTAGAATCAGTCACTTTTCCTTACAAAACTCTCCTCCATCACACTCAGTGTTTTGCAAAATTATCAATGTTAGAGGTTAAATTTCTGAGGCTTCTTTCTTTTTACACAGCTATTTTGCTCTGCAAAAGTAAGTAGCCAAGGCTCTTTAACCATAGCTCTTCTCCAGTGGGGGTAGTGAGGTAACAAAGGTCCATAAGTTCCTGTTCCTATACATAAAGGCATGTGAAGAAAAATTGAAAAATCTTTTGCTGTATATAGCTTCCTCAGCTATAACTCTCATCCATGCTGCACATTAAAATTACCTGGTAAACTTTTCATCTTACCCATGTCTAAACACATCTCAACTAAATTACAGCCTCTGCTCGTGGGTTCTGAATAACATTTGTTTGTTTTTCTGTTTTGGTCATTTTGTTTTAAGATGCCCGATTGATTCCTGTATGTAGTCAAGACTGGCAACCACTCTTCTGGACAGTACTTCCTGTTCCTTAGTTTGTCTGTAGGCCATCTAAAGATCATGTTGAAATGCAATTCTAGTTCATAAGGTCCAGAGTGAGACCTGAGGTTGCACCTCTAACAAGCACCCACATGGTGTAGATAGTGTTGTACAGGGGCTACATTTCCAACAGCAAGGCCCTAGAATAATTAAAATTCATCAGATCTTGTAGTCTGTTGTCTTCTGAGATATGCATTTCTCTACTCAAACCCCAAGCAAGAGAATTTATTATGCTATAAGCACACTCCAGTTTTAGGTACTGAAAAATAAATGCAGAAATATAAAAATCATCTTACTATGTCAGAACATTTGCCTCATTTCACTAAGTCTAAATTTAGCTAACTAAATTCACAGTATTAATTGTTTCTCTGTTGTTCTTTGGTGATATATAAGGCATAGGAGAGTCTTTGTATGTGTCTTGAGGAAACAGACATATTAAGGGAAAAAAGATTCCTGAATTAAGAATCTTGAAACTCATATTCCAGACTTAGCTCTGCTGACTGATCCTGGATGAGGCACTTGGTCTTTCTAAGCTTCCAATATTTTCCTAATTTCTCATTTTTTAGGAGTATAATGAGATTTCAAAACCCATCCTTGCAGATCAAAGGAGACTTTTAGCAGAGATGGTACCTAGGTTCAATTCCTAAGGATGAGTAAGAGCCAGGTAATAAAGCAAGAGTACAGAATGAAAGAGAATGTGCACAGGTGAGGAGATTGGAGAGCAAAGGCACCATGAGCGGGTCAGTAACCAGTGTGGCTGATTATAGGGGCATTTCAGGAAGGGCTGAGGGTGACACTAGAGAAAGAAAGCCAGTTCATTAATACATGTTCCACATCCATTACAACTTACTATCTTGCAAACACTTTGCTATGTATTATTTAATTTAATCCTCACACCAATTCCACAAGAGATAGATACTGCTAAACAGCAGGCAGTATTAGGAAAATGACACTTATTATTTTTATTTTTTTTCAAAATAATACAGATACATAGTTAGGAAAAGAGAGCACAGGGTACACAAATGAAAAGAAATGCATTCTCCTTTGCTCTCCAGTATCGCTTCCCCAAAATAATTACTTGCAAGCATTTCTAATTTTATTTACTTTCCCTGTTATCTAAGTTATGAACAAAATATGTATAATTCTATTTATTGATGTATCGGTTTCAGGAAGTATGTGTTTACTTTCAAAATGAAAATTGAAACATTAACATGAGATGACTCGGACTATCTTCTACCCTCTATTTTTATTAGTTGTAGATAATTTTGTTAGCAGACATACTCATTTCTTGATGTCTTATATAAACTTATAAGATATATCAAATCCCATCATTCTTGTTATATTCCCACTTCATACTGTGAAAATGCACAAGGTTTCATTGTTCTCAGTTTCAGTTACCCACAGATAGCTGAGTTCTGAAAATATTACATTAAAATACCAGAAGTAAAAATTTAGAAGTTTTAATACAATGCCATTATAATTCTATTTTAATATTATTTATTGTTATTAACATCTTCCTGTGTATTTTTTAATAAATTAAACTTCATAATAGATATGTTTGTACAGAAAAATCCCATAGTTTATATGGGGTTCAGTATCTGTGATTTTAGGCATCCACTCCAGGTCTTGGAATATATCCCCCATGAATAAGAGGGGACTACTGAATTAGTATGTTGGTAATTCTGTCATTTTTCTTCTTCTCTCCCTCCTCCAAAATTCTGTCATGAATGTATGTTACTTTTCTATTTTGGGGAGAGAAAAGATTTACATATTTCTTAACTAAAATTCATCTTCTGATATTTGTATCTATGCTAGTCCTAAAAATTGAAAGCAAACATAATCAAAATGTTTCTTGTTGCAAAACCAAGTACTATGTAAAACAATACAGACAGCAACGTAATATAAACAATCCTATGTCATTAAATCCTTGACTGGAATAACAGTGTTCTAGTGGCAAAGATCACATGGACTCCTTCCAATATCCTATTGGTCCTTGAAAAATCATAGATTTGTGTGTTTATTTTTATTGAGTGCTTCAGTCCATCAACTTAGGCTTCCCATTCACTTACTAGTCTTACTGAAGGCATGGAATCTGTCTTCTTCCTCATGGTATTTCCTATAGAGTGTTGGCTTTCTCCTTTAATGAGGCCCAGTCTTCTGTGAAGATTTCGTATCCTCAACTCCAAATTCGACAGTATTCTTGGATCCCACATCATTGAGTTTTCACCTTTGTTTTGTTGTAGTGCATCTTTTGCTATGTTTTCTCACAAAAGTGAGAGAAGTAAAAGTTCTGAATCTTTGCACTGAAAGTGGATTTGTATTGTCTTAACTTTCAGTAGATATCTGCCTTCTGCACATCCCTGGGACATGATACTCATTGCACCAGGCAAGACAACAGCATCCTTGTTCCAGGCAGTGAAGGAAGGACTGAAACAAGAGAACAAAGAACCCCCTAAAGCTACCCTATTGCATTTCATCCTACATTTTACTGGCTAGAACTTACATGCATGGTCATGCCCAGCTTCAAGACCTGTAGGAATACAGTTTATATTCTGCACAGCTTCCGCCTGGCTTAATGTTTTGTTACTTTGGAAGAAAAGCAGAATGCATCTTGGCTCACAATCAATAATCTCTACCATAACCTTAATTCATAAGTCAACAATAAAACACACACCTAACCTCCAAGTTTAAGCATGGTAAGTTCTAAGTAAGTTCTTGTAAGTAAACTAGTTGGTAAGTGTGGCCTGAAGTATTTGAATAGTTGAACAGTTGTATAGAACTCTTGGCTACATGCCAGGTGAACATTAAATGACATCCTTCTGAAATAATTATTTTTACTTCAGAGCTCATTGCTCTGAGTCATTCTTGGACAATAAGTAGGGAGCAGAATCAGCTTCCTGTTGTGCACAAACCTCGTTTGTTATAAAGACATTGTGCCTTCAATAGAAAGAAAAATATCCTCACTTCCTCCCTTAGTAGATGGGAAAGAATCATATGAGAGGATGTGTAAGGAATAGTTTGAATACTGTTAATACTGTGATTTTGTCAGCTATTAAATAACTTTTACTTATTTATTTATTTATGGTTTGATAACATGTTCTTATGTACTTTAGGCATCAAGGGAAGACAGTATATCTTGATGTATATTTAATAAGGAATTAAGCATTAAATTTCTATTTGTCAAGAAAATTAATACTAAATCTATAACAAAATTCAAAATATTTGTCACCATTTAACATATCGAATGGGACCTTTGTGAGATCACTGAAAACTGGAAGACACACAGCTCATGAGGCAAGGTCAGAATATAATTTAATTTGGTAGTTGATTTAAGCAGAATGTTATGCCTGAGAGTGGAGTGCTGATATAATAAGAACTTACAATATGTATTGGCTTTGGGACCTAGTAGTGGAAAGAAACTGAAAGGATCTTGAAGAAATAGCTGGTAAAACTTGAAGAAAAGTAGAGTATCATTTGAGGTTGTAAAAAAACCTCTAGTTATGAAGTGGTGGAAATTTTTACTATGCTGTTGTCTGCAATAAGGTGAAAGATAGGAAACGTGCCCAGTAAAGTGAAAGATCTTTTGCAGAGACTTCCAGGAAGAATTTGAATTGTTCAACTTTTTGGTGGGGGGTGTGGGGAGTTGGCTAGAGATGGAACTCAGAGTCTCACGTGTGCCAGATAAGCATTCTACCTTTACTACTGACTGCATAACCAGTCACCTGCTTCTGTTTATGATAAACACAGGTAGAGATAAATGAACTAAGGAAGAAACATTAGTTTATAAACATAACTTAAGACAATTTAAAGAGTCTTAAGAGTTCTTGTCTAGTATGTGTGATGCGTTAGGTTAGATCCCCAGTACTGCTCCCAAATTATTTATATATATATGATATATACATTAATATATATTACCTATATATAATATATATTACATATATTAATATATATGATCTCTCTATATATAACATATATATTTATATATATTATATATATGTTATATAACATACATATTAATATATATGATCTCTCTATATATAACATACATATTAATATATATATTATATGTTATATAACATACATATTAATATATATATATATATATATATATATATATATAAAGGGCTATAGCAGGATTTCCAGTCAACAAAAGTTGCTCTAAGTGAAACATTGACTCTGGGTAAAGATAAAACTAAAAACTGTAAAACACCTTGTTAAGCCCTCAGAAAAATAAAGTTTTACTTTATTGACTCTTCAAATAAAAGGCCCTTTACAAGTGTTTTAAGAGTTTGCCTTTTGGAAACTGATAGTTAAGCAATAGAACGCCTGCTGGGAATTTGAGGTAAAGACCTAGCTCAAAAAGGAACATAGGTGTGGCCTTTGTCTAATGGAGAGCATTACAATTTGATAAACAAGACTATGACAAAGTTTTTTTAAAGGAATTATGATCTAGGATCCTGGCACAGAAAGGGCAATAGCAATTTAAAATGAAAAGTACCCTTTATATGCCTAATCTACACTTAGCAAGAAACAGGCTGCCTTGGCACCCAGCTGTAATCCCCTTACTTAGGAGGCCAAGGCAGGAAAATCATGAATTTGAGGCCAGTCTGGGTCTCATAAAAGAAAGAGGCTGAGAACACTACTTAGTTGCAAATACAATTTCCTGTAGGAATGGAAGGCCCAGAGGATGGAAGCAAGTACTCACGTGTCCAAGCTAAGTGGCGTGAAGAATCATCCCCAGGGTGCAAAACTATGCCTTACTGAAAGAATGAACCACATGGGCAAGCTAGATCACAGTGTGTTATGTATGTATGCATGGAAATATCACAGGACTGCCCATACTGTACTATTAATACATGCACATGGGATGGATTTAGATGACAAGCTCCTGCACTTCAGGCTTGAGCCCAGTCCCATAATTAGTTTCAAATACAGGGGAATTTAAGAGGAACAGGGTGTGTTTTGCAGAGGCAGATGTAAATAATCTGTGACCAGAGAGTGGATTTTTTAAAATTTTATTATTGATATGTGCATACAAGGCTTGGGTCATTTCTTCCCCCTGCCCCCACCCCCTCCCTTACCACCCACTCCGCCCCCTCCCTTATTTCTAATTTTGTTGTAGAGAGAATATAAGCAATAATAGAAAGGAACAAGGGTTTTTGCTGGTTGAGATAAGGATAGCTATACAGGGAGTTGACTCACATTAATTTCCTGTGCGTGTGTGTTACCTTCTAGGTTAATTCTTTTTGATCTCACCTTTTCTCTAGTTCCTGGTCCCCTTTTCCTATTGGCCTCAGTTGCTTTTAAGGAATATGCTTTAGTTTCTCTCCATTAAGGGCAACAAATGCTAGCTAATTTTTTAGGTGTCTTACCTATCCTCATTCCTTTGTGTGCTCTCGCTTTTATCATGTGCTCAAAGTCCAATCCCATTGTTGTGTTTGCCCTTGATCTAATGTCCACATATGAGGGAGAACATACGATTTTTGGTCTTTTGGGCCAGGCTAACCTCACTCAGAATGATGTTCTCCAATTCCATCCATTTACCAGCGAATGATAACATTTCGTTCTTCTTCATGGCTGCATAAAATTCCATTGTGTATAGATACCACATTTTCTTAATCCATTAGTCAGTGGTGGGGCATCTTGGCTGTTTCCATAACTTGGCTATTGTGAATAGTGCCACAATAAACATGGGTGTGCAGATGCCTCTGGAGTACCCTGTGTCACAGTCTTTTGGGTATATCCCCAAGAGTGGTATTGCTGGATCAAATGGTAGATCAATGTCTAGCTTTTTAAGTAGTCTCCAAATTTTTTTCCAGAGTGGTTGTACTAGTTTACATTCCTACCACCAGTGTAAGAGGGTTCCTTTTTCCCCGCATCCTTGCCAACACCTGTTGGTGGTGGTGTTGCTAATGATGGCTATTCTAACAGGGGTGAGGTGGAATCTTAGCGTGGTTTTAATTTGCATTTCTTTTATGGCTAGAGATGGTGAGCATTTTTTCATGTGGTTTTTGGCCATTTGAATTTCTTCTTTTGAGAAAGTTCTGTTTAGTTCACTTGCCCATTTCTTTATTGGTTCATTAGTTTTGGGAGAATTTAGTTTTTTAAGTTCCCTATATATTCTGGTTATCAGTCCTTTGTCTGAAGTATAGCTGGCAAATATTTTCTCCCACTCTGTGGGTGTTCTCTTCAGTTTAGAGACCATTTCTTTTGATGAACAGAAGCTTTTTAGCTTTATGAGGTCCCATTTATCTATGCTATCTCTTAGTTGCTGTGCTGCTGGGGTTTCATTGTGAAAGTTCTTACCTATACCTCCTAACTCCAGAGTATTTCCTACTCTTTCTTGTATCAACTTTAGAGTTTGTGGTCTGATATTAAGATCCTTGATCCATTTTGAGTTAATATTGGTATAGGGTGATATCCATGGATCTAGTTTCAGTTTTTTGCAGACTGTTAACCAGTTTTCCCAGCAGTTTTTTTTTGAAGAGGCTGGTATTTCTCCATCGTATATTTTTAGCTCCTTTGTCAAAGATAAGTTGGTTATAGTTGTGTGGCTTCATATCCGGGTCCTCTATTCTGTTCCACTGGTCTTCATGTCTGTTTTTGTGCCAGTACCATGCTGTTTTTATCGTTATTGCTTTGTAATATAGTTTGAAGTCAGGTATTGTGATACCTCCTGCATTGTTCTTTTGACTGAGTATTGCCTTGGCTATTCGTGGCCTCTTGTGTTTCCATATAAATTTAACAGTAGATTTTTCAATCTCTTTAATGAATGTCATTGGAATTTTGATGGGAATTGCATTAAACATGTAGATTACTTTGGGGAGTATCGACATTTTTACTTTGTTGATTCTACCAATCCATGAGCATGGGAGATCTCTCCACTTTCTATAGTCTTCCTCAATCTCTTTCTTCAGAAGTGTATAGTTTTCCTTGTAGAGGTCTTTCACATCTTTTGTTAGGTTTACACCTAGGTATTTGATTTTTTTTGAGGCTATTGTAAATGGAATTGTTTTCATATATTCTTTTTCAGTTTGTTCATTATTAGTGTATAGAAATGCTAATGATTTTTCTAAGTTGATTTTATATCCTGCTACCTTGCTATAGCTATTGATGATGTCTAGAAGCTTCTGAGTAGAGTTTTTTGGGTCTTTAAGGTATAGGATCATGTCATCTGCAAATAGGGATATTTTGACAGTTTCTTTACCTATTTGTATTCCTTTTATTCCTTCTTCTTGCCTAATTGCTCATGGCTAGGAATTCCAGTACTATGTTGAATAGGAGTGGAGATAGTGGGCATCCTTGTCTGGTTCCTGATTTTAGAGGGAATGGTTTTAATTTTTCTCCGTTAAGTATAATGCTGGCTGTAGGTTTGTCATATATAGCTTTTATAATATTGAGGTCCTTTCCTTCTATTCCTAGTTTTGTTAGAGCTTTTATCATGAAATGGTGTTAGGTCTTATCAAAGGCTTTTTCTGCATCTATTGAGATGATCAAGTGGTTTTTGTCTTTGCTTCTGTTAATGTGGTTTATTATGTTTATTGATTTTCATATGTTGAACCACCCCTGCATCCCTGGGATGAAGCCTACTTGGTCGTGGTGAATAATCTTTTTGATGTGTTGTTGAATTCGGTTTGCCATTATTTTGTTGAGGATTTTTGCATCAATGTTCATTAAGGAGATTGGCCTGTAGTTCTCCTTTTTGGAGGTGTCTTTGCCTGGTTTTGGGATAAGTGTAATACTGGCTTCATAAAATATGTTTGGCAGTTTTCCTTCCTTTTCTATTTCATGGAACAGTTTAAAGAGGGTTGCTATCACTTCTTCTTTAAAGGTCTGATAGAATTCAGCAGAGAATCCATCAGGTCCTGGACTTTTCTTTTTGGGGAGACTCTTGATTGCTGCTTCAATTTTATTTTGTGTTATAGGTCTATTCAGGTGATTAATTTCCTCTTGGTTCAGTTTTGGATGATCATATGTATCTAGAAATCTGTCCATTTCTTTAAGATTTTCAAATTTATTTGAATATACGTTCTCGAATTAGTCTCTGATGATTTCCTGGACTTCCATGGTGTTTGTTGTTATCTCCCCTTTTGCATTCCTGATTCTACTAATTTGGGTTTTTTCTCTCCTCATTTTAGTCAGGTTTGCCAGGGGTCTATCGATCTTGTTTATTTTTTCAAAGAACCAACTTTTTGTTTCATTAATTCTTTGTATGTTTGGTTTCTATTTCATTGATTTCAGCTCTTATTTTTATTATTTCTCTCCTTCTATTTGTTTTGGGATTTGCTTGTTCTTGTTTTTCTAGGAGTTTGAGATGTATCATTAGGTCATTGATTTGGGATCTTTCAGTCTTTTTAATATATGCACTCATGGCTGTAAACTTTCCTCTCAGGATTGCCTTAGCTTTGTCCCATAGGTTCTGGTAGGTTGTGTTTTAATTTTCATTGACTTCCAGGAACTTTTTAATTTCCTCTTTTATTTCATTGATGATCCATTGTTCATTAAGTAATAAGTTATTTAGTTTCCAGCTGTTTGCATGTTTTTTGTCTTTACTTTTGTTGTTGAGTTCTACTTTTATTGCATTGTGATCAGATAGTATGCACGGTATAATTTCTATTTTCTTATATTTGCCGAGACTTGCTTTGTGCCCTAGAATACGATCTATTTTGGAGAAGGTTCCATGGACTGCTGAGAAGAATGTATATTGTGTAGAGGTTGGATGAAATGTTCTGTAGCCATCAACTAGGTCCATTTGATCTATTGCATATTTTAGATCTTGGATTTCTTTATTGATTTTTTGTTTGGATAACCTATCTATTGATGATAATTGGGTGTAAAAGTCTCCCACAATCACTGTGTTGGCGTTTGTATATGCTTTTAGGTCTTTCAGGGTATGTTTGATGAAATTGGGTGTGTTGACATTGGGTGCATAGAAGTTGATAATTATTATTTCCCTTTGGTCTATTTCCCCTTTTATTAGTATGGAATGTCCTTCTTTATTTTGTTTGATCAATGTAGGTTTGAAGTCTACTTTGTCAGAGATAAGTATTGCTACTCCTGCCTGTTTTCCGGGGACATTGGCTTGGTAAATCTTCTTCCAGCCTTTCATCCTAAGCCTATGCTTATTTCTGTTGGTGAGATGGGTCTCCTGTAAACAATAAATTGTTGGATCTTCCTTTTTAATCCATTTCGTCAAGTGGTGACTTTTGATGGGTGAATTAAGTCTGTTAACATTAAGTGTTAGTACTGATAGGTATGTGGTGATTCCTGTCATTTAGTTGTCTTAGTTGTTTAAAGGTTTGATTGTGTGTACCTAAGTTGATGTTACTCTCTACTGTCTTGCTTTTTCGTTTCTGGTGGTTTGGTGCTGCCTGTCTTTTCATGGCTAAGTTGGGTTTCACTTTCTGTGTGCAGAATCCCTTGAAGAATCTTTTGTAGTGGTGGCTTTGTGGTCACATATTGTTTTAGTTTCTACTTATCATGGAAGACTTTTAATGCTCCATCTATTTTGAATGATAGTTTTGCTGGGTAGAGTATCCTGGGGTTGAAATTATTTTCATTCAGTGCCCAGAAGACCTCACCCCATGCTCTTCTTGCTTTTAATGTTTCTGTTGAGAAGTCTGCTGTGATTTTGATGGATTTACCTTTGTATGTTACTTGTTTTTTCTAGCCTTCAATATTCTTTCCTTAGTTTCTGAACTTGTTGTTTTAATGATGATATGTTGTGGGGTAGTTCTATTTTGATCTGGTCTGTATGGTGTCCTGGAGGCCTTTTGCATCTGTATGGAAATATCTTTTTCTAGATTTGGGAAATTTTCTGTTATTATTTTGTTGAATATATTCCGCATTCCCTTCGCTTTCACCTCTTTTCCTTCTTAGATGCCCATGATTCTCAAGTTTGGTCTTTTGATGGAGTCAGTGAATTCTTGCATTTTCTTTTCACAGGTCTTGAGTTTAATTAATAGTTCTTCAGTTTTTCCTTTAATTACCATTTCATCTTCACGTTCTGAGATTCTGTCTTCTGTTTGTTCTATTCTGCTGGATTGGCCTTCCGTTTTGTTTTGCAGTTCTGTTTCATTCTTTTTTCTGAGGTTTTCCATATCCTGGGTGGTTTCCTCTTTAATGTTGTTTATTTTTGTCCTGAGTTCATTTATCTGTTTATTCATCGTGTTCTCTGTTTCACTTTGGTGTTTATACAGTGCTTCTATGGTTTCCTTTGTTTCTTCTTTTTCTTTTTCAAATTCTCTATTTTTTTTGTCTTGGAATTTCTTGAGTGTCTCCTGTATATTTTGGTTGACCCTATCCAGTATCATCTCTATAAAATTCTTATTGAGTACCTGTAGTATGTCTTCTTTTAAATTATTTTTGTGGGCTTCATTGGGTACTTTGACATAGTTTATCTTCATTTTGTTGGAGTCTGGATCTGAGTATCTGTTTTCTTCATTCCCCTCTGGTTCCTGTACTAATTTTTTGCTGTGGGGAAACTGGTTTCCCTGTTTTTTCTGTCTTCCCATCATTGTCTTTGGTGTTGTTACTCTCCCTGTACTGTGTGCAATTAAGTATTTTCTAGCTTGTAATAATAACAATGGTAATATTTAGAATGGAAGGGTGAGCTGAGATGGAAAGCAAGAAGTTAAAGAAAGGGGGAAAACAAATACACAGAAAAGAAGGAGAAAACAGAACAAGGTATCAGACAAGAAAGTTTCAAAGGTATAAACAGGGATCGTTAGTATACTAATTGACAGTAAGCTGAGCAGACATTAGAGAGACAGAGAGGATTGAAAATCAAAAATAAAAAAATAAAGATAAGAATAAAAATAATAAATAAATAAATGAAAGAAATATCTATATATAAAAATGAATTAAAATAAAATGGAAAATAGAAAATTAAAAAAAAAAATCCAAAAACCAAAAACCAAAAAACCTCCAAGTTCAAATGCAATGATGTTTCAGTCTTAATAATTTGGGTGTCCGTCTCAATCTCCAGTCCTGGAGTTGGTGCCTCAGATGTTGTTTTGTAGTTGTCTCATCAAAGGGGATGCATAAAGTAGAACAAAACTACACACACACACATAAAAATAACCCCACTAAGTGCAATACAGTTTCAGTAAGTTTTTCAGCATGCAGGTGTAATTCAGTTGTTCTCTCATCAAAGGTAGGGAGGAAAAGAAAAAAAAGCGTCTGGAGGCAGTTCTGAGAGTGGTATCTGCAACTGTGGCTTGCCTGCCTGCTGCTCTCAGCCTGTAGCTGGCGGCGTTATTTATGCAGATCTCTGGGGTGAGCTAGTGCTCACCTGGTCCCACAGGCTTTGTTTGCTCAGAGTTCTCCTGTGCGGGGGCCTCTGCTACAGGCTTTCCCCTTTCCAAGCACTGGGAAAGGTGACACTGCCCCGCGTTGTCAGGCCTGTGTATTTATTTACAGTTCATGTGGGAAGTGGGTCTTCCCCCCTCTCCTATGCAGTTTTCCTCCCACCGCCACTTTCACAGTCTTTCCTGCTCCTGATTACTGGCGGTGCTGCTGCTCCTGCCAGCTGCCATGTTTGTTTACAGTTCACATGGAAGTGAGTCTTCCCTCCTCTCCTGTGGGGTTTTCCTCCCTCCGCCACTCTCATAAGCTTTCCCGCTCCCACCAGAGCCTCTCTGGCCCGCCCGGCTTGTTTATTTACAGTCCCGGGAAGGATTCCCTTCCCCCAATCTTCAGCACTCAGGGCGCCCCACCCTCTTTCCCACGTGTCTTTATTGTTCTTATTGCTTATTAGTCAGTTTCTCTTTTTTCCCGGGGTGGAGGTCAGTCTGTCCAGGGGGCTATACTGCTCTGGCCCAGGCTTGTCTGTGGGAGTACCACGGTACCGTGAAGCTCACCTGGTCTATGTCTTCCCAACCATCTGGGCATGGGCAACTGGCAGCCCGGGGGCCCTCCTGGTTTCTCCGTTTAACGTGAAGTGGAGATTCTCTGCGCCGGCTGGAGGTGTGGAGGGGTCAAAGTTATGCCTCTTCTCAGTGATTATGACTGCAAAGTGTGTCTCCAGCGTCTCTCCAAGATTTCACTATAGGAGGCTCACTTTCTGCTTCCTCCCTCTAGCTGCCATCTTGGAATCCCCAGAGAGTGGATTAAGGTGGATTTAAATGGCTATGAGTTCTTTGACACTCCTCTCATCATCAGATGAATGTGTGAGCACTTCCCTTGTCCTGGGCAGGATCTGTGACTACTTTAACAAGCAGAATACAGCAAAAAAAAAAAAAGATGTTATGCTGCTTTCTGGGTTCAGGCCTTAGGAATCTGTCACCTTTCATTTCCTATCTCATGAAATACTCTTTCTCAAAACCCTGAGTCACACTGTAAAAAATCAGGCCTCCATTCTCTCAGAAAGCTAAAGAATAAGGAAGAAAGAAAGAGGGGGTGAGCAAAGGGAAAGGAAGAAAGAAAGGGAGAGAAGAGAAAGAGAAAAGACAGAGACAGGTAGATATACAGACAGACACCTAGTATCTTAGTCAATTCGTTCTACCATAACAAGCTTCCACACAACTGTAGGCTTAAACAATAGAAATTTATTCGTCACAGTTGTGAAAATTGGGTAATCTAAGATCTTGGTGCCAATCCCTTAATTCCCAGTGAATGCTTCCTTCCAGGCTGGCAGATGGCAGCTGGTAGCCTTCTTGGCTTGTCCTCATATGTTGGAGTTGGTAGGGGGAGAGAAGAATAGAGAGAAAGAAATGAGGGAGAGGGAGAGAGAAAAGAGATAGAGAGAGAGAACAAGAGCATGAAATGGAGAGTACTCTCTGGTCTCTTCTTATAAGGGCACTAATTCCATCATGAGGAGCTCACCTTCCTCATGACCTCCCTGCTCTAAACCTGATAACAGCCCAACATTCCCACAACATTGTAAAACCATTGCCTTGTGAAGTAGGGTTTCAATAAATAAATTAAGGGAGGACACAAACACTTAGTCTGTAACACCTGGCCCCCAGACACCATGGAACAAAGACAGCTGCCCTGCTATGCTTTGTACTTAAGTTTCTTGATCCAGGAAATTGTGAAATTAAAACAAAATAATCAAACAAAGAACAGGTTGTTGTTTAACCCACTAAGTACTGGGCTCTGAAGTCATTTATTACACACTATTATATAATCAAACTAATGCAGAAGATGTAGAGGGCATTTACATATCACACTGAGAAATCCTCTTCCAGTTACAGCAAATTAATTTAATTGAGTTTCTACTCCAGGAATTTTTCCTGGGCACATATGAAACATGAAGCTTTTGCTGTTAACACACTGAGACTATCATCAACTTCACACACAACTTTTATGTTGTGTCATTGGATTCTTCAAATGAATAATCATTAAGGCAATTCAATGAATGGTTTGAAATTTTGACAATTTGAAAATTGTCAAAATTTGATGAAAAAAGAAATGAAAATTTATAGCACAGAGGAAATTTCAGTATAGGGAAAATAGCTCTTATCAGATTAACCAATTTACAAATGAAAGTTATGAGCTCTGGACAAAAAATGTGTATAAAAAAAGCTCCTAGCCATATGAACGTCATAGGGAGCAAACAAATGTGGGAAGATTTTAGAAGTTGTTCAGTGAAGGGAACTACAAGTGAGTGAGATTTCCATGTTTGTGACTGTCAGCATGAAGACAGGCTCCAGTGAAGACCAAGTGACATGTTGCCCTTATAAATAAAACCAGCAGAGGGTCTTGAGAAAGAGAACAAAAGCAAGTCAAAGTTGATTCAGCTCTGCTATGATTTAGAACTGAATGAGGAAAGAAAAACCCAGATGTTCTCTAAGTTTGTGGTTATTCCACAGAAACTTACATAGGAAGAAGATGGAGTGGAGATTTGGGTCAGAGTTAGAGATGAAAAGCAGACATGCGACTGGCCTTCTCTATGTCATATGTGCTCCATTACTGAAGCCAGTGTTAGGAAGCTGGACAAAGTACAGCAGAGAGCATCAGTGTTGTACACATTCAACTGCAGGATTGGGAACTCACCTTTGAAAACAAGAGTCATTAATGACAGGTTTTAAAATTTTTTATGACATCAATGAATATCAGATAAATAACATGACTGGATCTAACAGTGAGCAGTTTAGTTTTGGAGGAATGTGTCATCTGTGCTTTGCTTTTCTTGAAAACTTACAATTCAAAATCAAAGTATCTTATGATAAACTGAAGAACAAATGAAATGTCTGTTTTTAGTAGAATTCCTTATACAGCTGGTGCATGAGGATGTTTACAAGCACTGAGAATAACTATTCAAGGAATATTTTCCTTGTACATATGAATTTGCTTTCTAAATTAAGTCTCCTTATTGCATATTTCAATAACCAATATAAAAAAATCATACATTTAATAAGTCATGTTTGCATAAGATCATTTTGAACATTAAAAAAATAAAGCAATTCCCAAACATATGATGCTAGTTTATGTACATTGCTGACTTCAGAAGTGTGCCCATATATGTAAATTCAGATATACAATTTTAAGTTCTCCAAGAACTATGTCATTGTTTCAATATGAAAGTACACAACACAGACTTTTTATTGATGATGACTAGGGTGGAAATACAGCTCATTAGTAGAACATTTGTCTATCATGTGTGAGGCCCTAGGTTCAATCCCCAGCATCACAAAAAGAAATTATGGTATGGAAGAAAGACTGAAAATCTTGTATCAGTCAGTCTGGATTTGAATTTTATCTTCATAATCTTTTAAAGTTGAGCAATTGACTCAACCTCTCCTTGTCTGAATTCCTTGAGAAAAAATGCCTATGGTAATACACATTCTGCTATCTATTGTAACTGCCTAATTATGATCATTGCAATAATCACAATTATAATAATGACAAGGAGCAGGAAAAGACGAGTTGCCATTGTAGAAGGAATGGTCATGGAGATCATGCTAGTAACAGTGGAAGTAATGTTCATAGCATTTATAAAAACACTTACTGAGTCATCCCTGATGCAGAAGGCCCTATAGGAAGAGTTAGAATACCTAAATTTACTTTAGTCCTTGTAGTAAGCCTAGATCTTTTGATAACCAAAGTGAGACTGGGAAAAACAGGTGTGGGGATCACACAGTTTGGTGGATCTGCAGAGGTAGAAGAAGGACCAGATCAAGAGAGACTGCTGAGAGTATTATGCATCCATAGAAATACATACAGAACGTGTATCCAAAAGTGGGACAGGCAGAGGAGAGCAAGGGAGGAGGAAGAGAAGGAAAGAAAGATAGAAAATAATAATGGAGTACATCACATCTGTGTAGGAACATCCCTTGTCTAGAAAACATGCTGAAAACTGTTAGACAACACAGGATATGGTGAAAAGAGTGAGGAAGTGCAATGGAGGGGGTTATGTTGACTTAAGCACAGTGCCTGTACAGGTATAATGCAAAGGCAAAAATCTCAGTGAATAACAAACAGACACCTAAAAGATGAAGGACATGAATGAAAAACAGATCATTCTCAGGGGAGTCACTAATGGGAGAGGGACGTAAAAAAGGTGAACATGGTTGATACAGTTTCTGTATAGGAATGCAGAATTTTTAAAGCTGTTGAAATCACCATAAGAAGGGGACTAAAGTACAAAGAAAAAAAATGGAGGAGATGAACCAATTCAGGTTATAATCCATATATACACAGAAACGTCATAATGAAACTCCATGTACATCTATCTTAAACAAACAAAAACATCTTTTTTCAAAAATGGAGGACAGGAAGATAAAACATGTCCTGTCTAGGGGTTGGCACCAGTGGGAGGGAGGATATAAGAAAAGGTTATAAGAGGTGAATATGGTGAAATACTTACATATGAAAATGGAAAAATGAGACCCACTGAAACTATTCTAATAGAGGGGTGAATTTAAGGTATATTGTAAGCACTTTTATAAATGTCACAATGTACCCCAATACAAAAGTAATATAATAAAAACCAAAAATATAAAAAAAGGGAGAAACCGCTGAGGACATTGGACTTCGCTGAATGTGTGACAGAGATGTGCCAAGAGTGATTAAACAGGAGAGTAGGATGATGAGAGAGGTACCAGCACAGCAGCGCTTAGTGAAGTTTCCTAATAAAAGAAAGTGCAGGTTTGAACACAGACAGAGATTTTTCACTCAGTATTTGTTTCCTCAGAAAATAGCACAGTGCCTATGTTCAGAGGATAAGAGACAAAGAAAGGACAGGGCATGAAGAGAAAGCAAAATGCAGACAAGCAAGGAGGAAAGGTTGACATTGACAATAAGTTACATCATCAACCTGATTAAAATCTGGTGACTCATTGTTCAGCCCCTTCATGGGGGAGGCAGAGAAGATAGCTGCTGTATTTCTTTAATGGATCAATTAGTGCTTTTCTTGGACAATTATTTGGTCTTTAGTGACACTGAGAAATTGGTGAGTGTCCTGGAAAGATGTCTCTCTTGCCTGAAGCATCAAGGTGAAAGGCAGCTGAACAGGCAAGTAACAAAAATCACAAATGGGATAAGATGATAAGATACAATTCAGTTTAAGAAGGATTCTAAGAATAATCATAGCTCTGTAAGTTTTGTTCATAAAAAAATGGCTGGAAGATAGTAGAAATGCTAACATTTCTTATCTTAGGGGGCTGAGATTGAATGGTTTTTCTTCTCTTCCTTGTTTATTAAATAGCATCAAGAGTAAAGCTAGGAATCTGGGTAAACCTCTTGCTTCTGATATTAACTGAAGCTACCTCATAAACTTGAAGTATGCCAACTTCAGGATCAAAGCCAATTTCAAAGGATTAGGAAGCACTAAGAAAAACAAGACGTAAGCTTATGCCCTCAGCAAAAGCTATTCGTTAATATCCAGGCAAAAGCCTTCCTGTCTAGTCTAGTCACAGAGTAGTGCCATGAGGGTGACTATGACAAATACCTCACTGAAGAATTAGGAAAAGGGTAAAAATAGAAATTTGAGAGTTAAGTGGAGAGTAGAATTAAAGTTGCCCCTTTTGTAATAGGGACTATCTTCTTTTCAACCTCTCAAGACAGTTGGGCAGCTGGAGATAAGTAAGATTAATGCTCTGAGATAAGATCACTATGGTAGGGATATCTGAATATGGGGAAGAGTACCACAGATGGATCCAAAAGGAAAGAGTATGGAGTCAACAGTCTGTGTGGCAAAAAACAGGCAGAAATCTATGCAGGAAAGTGTGCAGGTAGTCATAACCTGGGGTCTTGTGTTCATAGATGGGTTCTAGTTCATGGGAACACAAGATTAGTTGTTATCTAGAATAAAGAACTCCCACATCTTAACAGTTTAAACAAAATAATTTTTAATTTTCTTTATCACTTGCAGTGGGTCTGATGTAGATTAAATAGATTTCTGAGAAGCCATAGCTCAGGTAACTGTGGTCCCAGGTAATTTCTTTTGAATTTATAGTTCCAGTTGGCTGAACTTACCTCAGATTGTCTTAGCACAGGGCCTTCCTCCAACTGTTGCACTTAGCCCATGCTACTGTATTGCTGTAAGATTTCACCCACTGTAGCGTGAATGCTTAAAAGAAGCACTGTGTCTTTAGTTTATGTTCAAAGTAGTAAAAAAATGCCTGAGACAGGAAGAAGAAAGGAAAGAGAAAGAGAGAATGGAAAGAAAGGAAGACATATAGAATACTAAATTAAGGAATGTAAATACATGATGCTGCCAATAAGATAGTAACATCTGAATTATGACAAGTAATAAAAACATCTACTATATGTCAGACAGTGTTAGACACTGTATATAGTAGCTTGTCTGCAACCATACTTCGAGATAACATACTATGATCTCCATTTAGAACAACAAAAAAGACAGTAAGACTTCATCCAGGCAGCTAGCATCTAGGATTCGAATTCATGTTAACTTTGACCCAAAACTTCTGTAGGTTTTGATGCTGATGTATGTGAACTGTCTTAAAATCACTGCTGCTGAGAAAGAGAGTAAGTCCAAAGGCCAAAGAAATTTAGAGATCTCATAGAGTAATTCAGAGCTAGAGGTCTATCTGGGTTTGTAATAAAAGATGTAAGTCTCTGGGATCTACTTGCTCTTTAAGGTTGGTGAAATTTTGCCTGTTTATCCTCTTGGTGAAAATCAGCTCTGGCAGACTTGGTGTTAGAACTCTTGAATTGAAGTAGAGAAAGCCAGCTGCAGCTAGCTTAGGCAAAACAGGGCAGCACCATATAATGGAACAAGGGAGTGTCACGGAGCTCGATGGGAAGAATGCAGCTGAACCACAGAAGACACTGAAAGAGGGTTCTGAGATTTGAAACCATCTGGAACTCAGGAAGTAATCTCTTTCAAGTGTCTACATTTCTCTGCACATGTGTTGCTTTTTTGTTTCTCTCCATAGTTTAGCTTCTTTTGCACCCCAATCTACAAAAGCCACATACATTGCTTTTAATTTTATTTGTCATTTATTTCAAATAGCCAGAGAAAAGACAGCAACTGTTGAGCTTGTAGGGCATGCCTACCTCCAGACCCATTAACTTTGGCCAGGAAAGAAATGGTATACTTCAGGTAATGAAGTAAGTCATGTTTTGAAAACAAAAAAGAAAAGGAAAACTGACTTCTAGAAGAACCAGTGCAGATCAACTAAGAATGTGAAAGAAGTAAAGAGCAATCAAGTGGTCTTTGTCAGCTAGAGCTGAAAGAAGTCCACTACCTTGACAATACCTATAATCTGTAGCTGAAAACAACTCAGATTTGCAACCACACAGATCTGGATTTCGATATCATCTCATAAACCCCTGTAGCTTTGCACAGACCATTTAACTTGGGTTTAAAATAAGCTGAAATGTTTAGTTTTTACTTCTAATACCATATTGATGCTATAATTCTTATTCTTCAAAATTGTTATGATGCTTAACAATAGAGTATACAAAATAACTCTCACACAGTGCGTACTAAAAAACTGATTTTTGACATTATTATTTCTCTGTGTGTTTTAATTTCTTCTGTGCCTTCTAAGTGCAAAACAAGCTCCATTTTCAAAAACAATGCAACCATCAAAATAACTTCAAAATTCTGTGGAAATGAGAGCCATTGTGCTATTAACCACAAAAGTTTCTTCATCAAGTCCAATCTTTGTACATTGTATTCAATTTGAGAAACAACTTTGATTTATTTTCCAGTCTTTGATATATTTACTAGTGAAAGATTTCCAGTGTGTCACTGGATAAACAAAAGCATTAGACTGTTTGGAGACAGAATTTTTGAGCTTGTATATTCCCTCTGGCTACAGTTTATCTTATTTTTTTTTAAAGTGATTAGTGGTGGATATTTTGTCTTCTGTCCTTTTGATAATTTCATCAAGAATCTTAAGCTTATAAACACCTCAGTATATACCCTGAAATGAAAATAAAATAAAGGATCCAAACATCCTATTTGTGGCTTTTTAACAAATAATCTTCAGCATCAAGACTGTCTAGCATCTGTTCCCAGGTTTCTACTTGCTTATGTATCATCCAGTATAACTGATTATTTGGTCCACTACAGGCTTATATAATCAGACCATTTCATCTCTGACTCCCCCAGGGTCTCACCGGGGACAAGTGATAACTCATGATGGTTTTGATTTACATTTTCCTGATGATTAGAAATGTTGAGCATCTTTTCCATATGCCTGTTGTCCATTCATATGCTTTTTTCCAGAAAGGTCTGTTTAGAAATACACTGCTTTCAATAGTATCAAACAGGAAATATTTAGGGATATATTTAATACAATATGGGTAAGACTTACATAATGAAAACTAAAACTTTGTTGGGAAAATATGAAGCAAGCTCTAAGTATATGGAAAGATAGCTCAGGTCAGTTTATTGGAATCTTGCATGCTTGTTAAAAATATCAATTTTCCCAAAATTGAGAAATGGGTTCAACTTGATTGCCATAAAAATTTCAGCAAATTTTTGAAACAAAATCAACAGTTTCTAAAATGTATGTGGAAATTCCAATGACCTTCATTAGTTAGGGCAATTTAGAAAAGAAAAAAAAAAGTATTTTTTATATAAGCTGGTTTCAACAACCATTATAAAAGTGTAATATCAAGACAACATGATATTGACGTAATGGAAAAATAAAGCACATCCAACTTAGATGCAAATTGGATGGTTAGTTTTGGACAAAGCAGCAAATATAATTGAATGGGGAAAGAGAAACTTCAGCAAATGGTACTAGAAATCCGGCTATCCACACGTAAAAAAATGATCATCAATATAAAACTCATGAAATGTTAAATTATTACACACATGAATCTAATATATAAAATTCAGAGGAGAAAACGTAAATCTTTGCACTCCTATTAAAGAAAAATCATAACCTCCCAAAATGGGTAAATTGAATTTTAACAAAATGTCAATCTTTTGTTCTAGAAGAGACTTTATTAGAAAATTAAAAAACAAGCTGCAAAATAGGTGATGTATTTACAAAAGTTTATCTGTCAAAGAACTTTTATATACCTTACAATAAGAACTCTTTTTTATAATACAATAAGAAGTCCAATAACCCTATACAAGAATGGGCAAAAGATTTGAAGCAATGCTTTACAAAGGAAGATAAACAAATGGCCGAGAAGCACATAAAAATAGTCAACCTCAGGAAATGCAAATGAAGATCATAAGTGAGATGCATTATGGTACATGCAACTGGAATGATCAATTGTTTTTAAAATTGTCAGTACTAAATATTGGCTAGGAGACAGCGCAGAGTTCTTATTTGCTGCTTTGGAAATTAAAAATGGTCATAACCATTTTGGAAGACTTTGATAGTTTTGTATAACAAGTTGACCTAGATATTCTACATCTAGCCATTAAGAAAAAAAGCTAAAAAGAGATGTACAATGTAAATTTGTAAAGAAGTGCTATATTTGTAATAGTTCCAACTTGGGAGCTAAGACCAATTGAAATATTCATCACTAGGTGACTGGATTAAAAATTCAACATAGCCACACAATGGCATACTGCTGGCTAATTAAAAAGGACAAGCTGCTTATACACATAATAGTATGAATTAAAATCATTGTGCTGAATGAAAGAAACAAGAAAGAAATGAACGAATGTAATTCTGCTCATTAAAAATGCAAACTACTATATCATGAAAGAAAGCAAAATTGTCCAGGCATTGTGGTACATGCTTGTAGTTCCAGCCCTTGAGAGGCAAAGGCAGAGGCAGGAGGGTCATGAGTTTGAAGACAGTCTAGCCTGCATGATGTGACCCTGTCTCTGAAAACTGAAACAAGCAAAATGCCCACAAACAAAATAAAGCAAGTTAGTTATTAACTAGGGGTGAGAAATTAAATAGGAATGGCACAGGGAAATACTTGTGGAGAAAATGTTCTGTTTCTTGCTTGTGACTGTAGTTGCATGCATGGACACATTTACTAACTCTCATTGAATATGTACTTAAGTGGGTCTATTTTACTGTATGTAATATATATATAAAACATATATATTGCTTACACAAATCCTACATAGGAATACGGGTCATGTTCTGAAATGGTCTGAGAGTCAGAGGAATTTTAGGTAAGCTTCTTAAACCTTGGGCTCCTCCTCCCATAATATGGATTAACCTGCACTTATCATACTGATATAAATGATATAAAATGCTTATACCTAACAGGTGCTCAATATTTGTTAGTTCATTTCCCTTTAAGATCTTTAAATAATCACAATCTTTGCCTTTAATTCTTAAAGAAATCTTTTCAACTATTGGAAAGGATGTTAAAAACCAGGGCCAATTTGATGTTTGTAGTAACTATGGATTAATTAGTACTTTTTTCCTTTGTATTTGAGATTAATAAACTTTCAGAAACTCTTGCTTTTCATTGACTTTACTGAGGCTAGAGTATGGGAAGACAAAATGACCTTTACTTAAAGTGTGTAATTAGATAAAATTTTGAAATATGTATATACCCATCAACTACCCCCCAAAGGCTACCCCACTCCCACCTTGTTGCCCTGTACAGCACCCCCTCCTTCCACCTCTAGCACCAAAGAACTGCTGATATGTTTTGTTTCATCACTGTGGGTTAGCTTGCATTTTCTGAGCGTTCATGCAAATGAAATCACACACTCTGTATTTGTTTGTATGTACTTTGTTTTGCCCTGTATAATTATGTTGAGATTTATCCACTTGCTGGATGTATTGATTAGTTGTTCCTTTTTATTAATGGGTAGGTTTTCTTGGTGGGTGAACTATATTTTGTTTATCTGATCACTTGCTAACAGACATTTGGGTTCTTTCTACATCAAGGCTATTGTGAGTAAGGTGGCTATATATACTTGTGTGTGGTTCTTTAGTGTGGACACACTTTCATTTCTCTCAAACACTAGGAATGCAATGTGTGATGGCAAGCTCTTTTAATTTGACATGTATGGAGGGAAAACAGCACAGAAGGAAGTTCAAATAACTAACAGTTAATTAACAAAGTGTAGTTATGAATGTTTCACACAGCAAAACACTGTGATTCAGCAACACATTGTTTACTCTATCTGTTTAGGTACCATGGTTCCCCTCAGACTACCTTGTTTGTAAGGTATTCTTATTCATGTCTTTGCTCTTCTTTGTAGTCTTTCTTATACTTCTCAACTTCCTTGCCACTTACACGTTCCAGTTTTCCCATTGATCTGGCCTAATCTACATCATTCTGGGAGTTCATATACCTAACTTAATTATTTGTATTAAGTGAAATTCTGACTGAGCCAAGAACATGGATTTCTAGGGATATCTAGTTTGGTTATTTTAAAGACTGCTTTTTTTTCTACCTTCTGGAAAGCTGTGGTTACCCAAAAAGGGCCATGCAATAAACTCTAGATAAAATATTATGGTTTGATTCTACTTTCCTTAGTACATATCACTGTTACATTTTTAATTAAAAGTTGAGTTTTACTTTATGGAAAAATCTTTTTTTGTTATTTATTTATTTATTTTGGTGTAACTGAGGTTTGAACTCAGGGTTTCGTGCTTGTAAAGCAGGCACTCTACCGTTTGAGCCTCACTGCCAGTCCTGGAAAGTCTTTTTAAAATTCTTTGAATCAAATGCTTAAGTATTTTTAAAAAGTTTTCATTTATAAGTTCTAATGATATTCCTATTCTTTCTTAGCATTTTTCTATATCATCACATCACACTTTATTTACAGAATCAAACCTGTCCTTTTACTTTCAGCATGTTCGTTTGTGTTTTTGGATAAGTTATACCTATTTTGGAATACAATTTCTAAATACTTTACTTTAATGAGAATATGTAATGAAATGGTACTGCATGCTGGACATTTAGGAGAATTATTAGAAAGTATGTTTCTTTTCAGTTCACTAAAAATTTATTGAGGACCAACATGACATTACACAGTTTCACATATAATGAGGGGAAAAATTTTAAGGACATTTTCAATTTTTTCTCAAATCAATCAGGTCAATAATCATAGTATATGTCTTTTTCTGTATAACCAGATTTCCTTTCTCAATTAGGGGAGCTATTCTTTCCCCAGCCACTTTCAGTTCTACAGTAATCATCTGCCATGTCACAGAGACAGGTCCAGGTAATCAACAGTAAAGTGGTAGACTCACTTATGTGATACATTAGTGTTAAGAAAGAGAGAGAGACAGAAACGATGATGTTTTCACATCTGCATTGTTAAAGTTTAAAGATGTTGACTTTGTTTTGCAAGTAGCAGAAAAGAAGTAGGTCAACACTCACAGAGAAGAGATCATGAGAGTCAGGGATGGCAAGAATGAACTCTGATGGGCTCACTGGAGCTGCTCAATGCAAAGGCCAGTTATTGGAAGACACAGTCTCGAAATCCCAGTGTACATAAATCAGTAGTCTTGTTTCTTACTGCAGGATTTAATATCTCTTCTTTCTGGAATGCTTCCCCTTTTCCCTGGAACACCAGCAGATATGCCATAGTTTCCTTAAGGATGTACATGATTTCTTTAGTTGAAGAAAATTTCTACTTCTTTAAAAATGACAAAATATTTAATAGATTTTACAAAGTAGTTTCATATAAACAAATATTTCACTTCTTTTGTCACTTTTCACTTATTATGCAACACCTCATTTACTTGCATTTCAGCTTCTATTAAAACCGTAATAACCTTGAAGCCAGAAGTTGTTTTATTGAATCTGGAAACCTCCCTATAGTACATAGTACAATTCATACTCACAGTAATTATTTAATAAATGAAGTAAAAAATGAATAAATTACAAAGTAGAAGATACTTGCCTTAAAATTTTTTCTAAATTCCTGAAAGCCAAATGCTTTTTTGTGCTTCCAATCTACCCCATATTTATTCAAACTGTAGTGCTACTCACATGGTTCAGAATTTTTTCTATTGGGCTGTGTACCTTATTGGTTTATAATCTAATTGATGATTTAAATTATGTTGTTTACCATTTTATACCCATAGCATAACACAGTACCAAGGAACATAACACTTAGTAAATATTTCTTGAATTAATAAATAAATTCAATGTAATGTAACCCTACTTAAGAACTTCAAGATAGTGCTTTTGAGGCAGGGTCTCACCAAATAGCCCAGGCTGATCTCACACTTGCTCTGTAATACAGACTGGCCTTAAACTCACTATCCTCCTATCCCAGCCTCCCTAGTGTTGGAATTATAGGAGTATATCAACATGCCTGGCTTACCACCTGATAATTTTATAAATTAATTTCAATAATCATCTTTTCAGTAAAGTTTTAGATCATGATGTCTGGTAGATCTTTAAATGGAATATTATTTGTATGGCAAATTAAGAAATCATAAGAAATTAATAGATCTTAGATGTCCTCTTGTTGAGTCTCCTTACTTGACTGAGAACACTGGGAACAGATATTTAGTGAATTACTCATGTCACACAGTTATTTATGAAAAAATCTCACTTCCTTTTCCATTTTTCTTTCTATTTTACCATTGGTTTATCCAAACTGGCCAAAGCAAGGAACAGTGATTTTTCAGAATTTTTTTCCTTGAGGGAGGAGATCTGCTGTGCACTCATGTTTCCATTCCCAGAGTGTCAAAAGGATAGAGTCATCTAGACTAAGTGCCCTTGACACACTCCTACAAAGAACATCAACATGACTACTGATATGTTTCCTTTTGATTTTGCTATTTTCATCATAGGTGCATCCCACTCCCAGCACATCAAGGTTTGATAGTCATTATAAAAACTTTGATCACTGAATTCTTGTGATTGTTTTCAGCAGCTGTCTAGGAAACATATCCAATTTTTGCTGTTATGAATTATAGTCTGTTCCTGTTAAAGTACAAGGAGTTTGTTCTTATTGAACATTTGTCTCTTCCAAAGAAGTTTTGTTTTATTTTTCTTCTGATCACCATTCTGACTTATTCCTAAGTGCAAATTCTTAAGTACATCTTGACTTCCATGTGGATATTTTTCCAAAACTGTTAAATATCCTAATTCTATTTAGCTAGGTCACTTAATCTTTACTGATCTGGGATTTTGCTTGTGTTTTTTTTTTTTCCCCTTAGTAAGATTTAAAATCAAACTTTTTATGCCATCAGTGCTTCATGGTAATTGCTTCATTTAGGCTAGAGATAATTTTAATATAGAGTTTCACAAATAGTGCTCCAAAAATTTCACTGTGTTCATTTAGTAAACATGTATGAAGCACCTGTCATGTTCCATGCTCACAGCTGAATGCTGTCCATAAGGAGCTTGTGTGGAGAGCGGAGTACGAGAAGCCTATGAGAACCTGACGTGAGCACAGGCTGATTTGGCATGGCCCCAGCTGCAGAAGGGAGCGAGGGCAAAACGCAGCACAGCTGCTTTTCCTAAGATGTTTATGTTCAGAGAGTAGCGGTCGCAGGTTCCCCTGTTCTGATCACTACAATGTCACAACCCCCAACCCCCAAGAAGTGCTGCTCTACTTCCTGGTTTGCTGCTGTATATAATAAACTCGCTGGAGATGGATGAGGCTGTTGTGCGTCTCCACCAGAGCACCCAGCCCGCCTGACCCCAGCTTTCTGCATGTTTGTCTTTTGTCCTTTCTCAATCTCCTGTTGCTCCCAGTTAGGTTCCCAGGAGAAGCTCGCACAGGTCATGAGAAGCTTGCTGTGGTTTAAGTGTGCTCACCGAAATTCATCTGTTAGAAACTTAATCTCTTAGTTCATATGTTAATAGTATTTAGAGGTGGGGTCTTTGGCAAATAATTAGGAGTAAAGCAATAAGGATGAAGCACTCCTTACAGTATTATGGCTTAATAGGACAAAGAAGGGAAATCTGAGGTAGAACACTTGTTCAGTCCAGCATTGGGTATTCCCTCCATGTTAGGATGCAGCAAGAGGGCTGGGGCTATGTCCTCGGACTTCCCAAACTCCAGAACTGCAAGATAAATAAACTCAATTCCTTATTAATTATTCAGTGTATCGTGTAGTTTTAGCAACAGAAAACGGATGGATGGTTGCATAATCATTATCCTGAGGTGCTGATTTTCTTGTGGGAGTGATACATATTGAAGTAATTATAAAGGAAATAAGCACTAAAAAGCTAAGGAAAAATTTGAAGCACATAAAAGAAGTAAGAAGTAAGGGGAAGGTTGCTTGATCATTCACACATACATACATACATTGGACCACACGGGTGTTTTTTTTTTTAATGTGCTAAAGCTGATCCTATAAAGAAAGTGAAAATATAGCCTGTAGAGTATATTAGCAAGTCATATATCTGAAAAAAAGACTGATGTCCAGAATATATACATAACTTTCATAATTCAGTAACAGAAAGACAACTGCTAGCCAGGCATCGGTGGTTCACCTATAATCCTACCTACTTGGGAAACTGAGCTCTGGAGGATCACAGTTTGAGGTCTTTTCTGGGCAAACAGTTCACAAGACCCCAGCTCCAAAATAACCAGAGCAAAAAGAACTGGAGGTGAGACTTAAGCAGAAGAGCGCTTGCTTTTCCAGTATGAAGCCCTGAGTTGAAACTCCAGTCCCACTGGAAAAAATAAAAAAGACAACAACTTCCTCAACTTAAAAATGGGCAAAGGATTTGAACAAACATTCTTCCAAAGTGGATTTTAAGATAGGTGCCAATGCAAATGGCCAGTAACCACACAAAAAGTTACTCAACATTATTACACATTAGAGAAAAAAAAGCGATGTGGCATCATTCATACTCATCAGAATAGTTATAATAAAAAAGATAATTAACAAGTGTTAGATACGGTTATTATGTGACTCAACAATTCCATTGTAGATATCTTAGTTTTGGGGCAATAAGTCATTAATATTTCAAAGATTTATTCTGTTTCTTTCTCTCTTTCTTTCCAATCTAGTATTATCATTTTGTATTTTTTAATTTCTTGTAATTGTCCCATAGTTACAGACAAAGGTTCTGTGTTTTCACCCTTTTTTCTTTTTTGCAATTACATTTGAAAAGTTTCTATTGACATTCCTTCAAGCTCACTGATTTCTTTTCTTGGCCTCATTTACTCTATTGTGTATTTTTTATTTCTAGCATAACTTTTGATTCTTTCTTTGTGCTTATGTGACACTCATGTTCTTGCATGCTGTCTACTTTTTTCTGTTACAGTCCTTAGTTTATTAATGAGTTTTAAAAAATATTTTCCAAGATCTGATAACTACAGCATCTCTGCAATATCTGAGCCCATCTCTTCAAGCTGTGCTTTTTGTCTTTTTGTATGCTTCATAATTTTTTGTGAAAAACCAGACATGTGCTGGGTAAAAGGAACTGAGTTAAGTGGACCTTTAATATGAGGTTGCACATTTATTTAGTTAGGGGTTAGGATGTGTTTACTGTTTGCTGTAGCTGTAGGTGTCAGAGACTCAATTTTCCACTGGTGTCCTTGTTATTGATTCCCTGTTGGCTTTGGGTTCCCTAGAGAGCTCTTAAATAAGGTCTGAGAAATCCAGTTCTTTCATTATATTCCTTTATTATCATGCAGGATGCATATTGTTTTGGTGGGAAGTTGTCAAGAAGGGCAAGCATTTGTAACCTTGTGATTTTTGTTTCATTTTTTCAATGCACCTGAGTCCTTGAGCTACGACCTTCATAAGTACTCTTGGTCTCCTTCCTCTCTCCACTCTTACTTGAGTTGACACGGCTGGAAGGAGCTGAAGTCGAATGTTTCCTTCCCCTTAAGAAGGCTGAATCACACTACAGACAACAGTGGTTATTTTCCTTCCCCCAGGTTGGGTAATCTCTGGTAATCTCGCAGCTGGTTTAGGCTTTGGTGAAATAGCTTGTTTTGGTTGCAGAGCTTGTTAAGAACAGAATCCTCTGGGTACACTTCTGCCCTGGTACTGGTTCTCTGGGACTTCAGCAAGGGCTTTCTGCTCCATCAAGTTGTGATTCTCTCCATCTTGCCTATGTGTCTCTCCAATTCTGGGGACAATGGTTTGCCTTGTGACCTTTGTGGCTTTGATGGATCTAAGAATTATTGAATTTTGGTTGTTCAGCATTTTTCTTGTGTGGGTGGAAGTGAAGACTTCCAGACCTCTCGTGTGTGTGCTGGCCTGCAACTGGAAACACCACTCTAGGTACATTCTGATGACAAACAAAAATGTAAGTTACATAAAACTTATACATAATGTAGCATTGTTCATAATAATGCAATGTAATCCCTGCTACTGGAGAGGCAGATGCCCGAGCATCATGAGTTCTAAGCTAGCACTGTTATCACAAAAGCAAAATATAAGCGAAAAGCCTGGGGCATGGCTCAAGTGGTAGAGTCCTTGTCTAGCATGTGTGAGCCCCAGTTCAATTCCCAGTACTTCATAAACTTTTTATTTTCCTAAAAATATTCAACTGAGTTATTGTAACTATATTAGCACCTTGAACACGACTTTATAATGATATTCTTAACAATAAATTTTTCTTTTTCCATATGTGGTGACTAATTTCTTTTCTTTGTGGTAATGGGCTTTAAACTCAAGGCCTCAAAAATGGAAATTGCTAGGCAAGCACTCTACCTCTTGAGTCCTTTTTGCTTTATTTATTTTTTGAATAGGGTCTCACATCTTTTGTCCAGGTCTGACCTGTGATCCTCCTGTTTATGCCTCTTGCATAGCAAGGGTCGCAGCTGTGTGCCACCATGCCCAGCTTCATTGGTTGAGATGAGGTCTTGCTAACATTTTTCCCTGGCTGGCCTTGAACTGAGATTCTCCCGATCATCTCCTGAGAAGCTGGGATTACAGGTATAAACTGCCACTGCACCTGGTCTTTGAATTCCTTAATGAAAAGTTCACAATGAAATATCACCATCAAGTCTGAAAAGCACTGACACAAGTTGTTATTCTGAAGAGTCTGCAAGGCCCCAGTTTCTTGGATAAGAAACTAATGAGAAATACCTTATCAGGGATCTTAGAGGTAGTACATTGATACGTGGTACCACCTATGTCTTGCGTATCACCAAGGTGACTACTAACACCTTGTGATTGATCAGTCATCTGTATGCATTTTGGGGAACACTAGAAGATCCTGGTGCCTCTGGCACTAAACCATCTGAAAATGACAGCGTTTTTGAGATAGAATGAGGTGCGAATACTCAGTATCACCCAATGGCAGGCAACATTACCTGCTACTTACGGTTCTTAGATTTTACTAAAGCACTTTCTAAGTTTGTTTTGAGGTGAAGCTTGAAATAAGGAAACCCTGGACTCACTTCATAAGGAAAGGTGGGAATTTTAAATATTCCTAAGTCTTAAAATTTTGCTCACAATTTAGAGGTTTGTGGAATTTGTGCAGCTGATCTATGGTCCACTCTGTTAAGAAATTCTATTATAAAGAAATTTGAGCATGATTTCCCCCAAATCTGCCCTTATTTGAACAGAACTTATACTCTGCATTCTTTTTTTTTTTTTCATTTTTCTTTTATTATTCATATGTGCATACAAGGCTTGGTTCATTTCTCCCCCCTGCCCCCACCCCCTCCCTTACCACCCACTCCACACCTCCCGCTCCCCCCCTCAATACCCAGCAGAAACTATTTTGCCCTTATCTCTAATTTTGTTGTAGAGAGAGTATAAGCAATAATAGGAAGGAACAAGGGGTTTTGCTGGTTGAGATAAGGATAGCTATACAGGGCATTGACTCACATTGATTTCCTGTGCGTGGGTGTTACCTTCTAGGTTAATTCTTTTTGATCTCACCTTTTCTCTAGTTCCTGGTCCCCTTTTCCTATTGGCCTCAGTTGCTTTAAGGTATCTGCTTTAGTTTCTCTGCATTAAGGGCAACAAATGCTAGCTAGTTTTTTAGGTGTCTTACCTATCCTCACCCCTCCCTTGTGTGCTCTCGCTTTTATCATGTGCTCATAGTCCAATCCCCTTGTTGTGTTTGCCCTTGATCTAATGTCCACATATGAGGGAGAACATACGATTTTTGGTCTTTTGGGCCAGGCTAACCTCACTCAGAATGATGTTCTCCAATTCCATTCATTTACCAGCGAATGATAACATTTCGTTCTTCTTCATGGCTGCATAGAATTCCATTGTGTATAGATACCACATTTTCTTAATCCATTCGTCAGTGCTGGGGCATCTTGGCTGTTTCCATAACTTGGCTATTGTGAATAGTGCCGCAATAAACATGGGTGTGCAGGTGCCTCTGGAGTAACAGTCTTTTGGGTATATCCCCAAGAGTGGTATTGCTGGATCAAATGGTATACTCTGCATTCTTAAATCCATACATCATCACAAAAAAGAGATACATTTGTGAGGTGATGGATATGTTAATTAGCTTGATTGACTCTTTCTACAATGTATTCAAAGATCAAAACACCACATTGTACCCGATAAATATACATAATTATTATTTGTCAGTTAAAAATATTTTTTAGCAGTACTGGGGTTTGAACTCGGCCTCTTGCTTATCAGTCAGGCACTCTTACCACTTGAACCACCCTACCAACCCTGTTTTGTGTTGGGTGTTTTGAGACAGGATCTTGAGAACTATTTTTCCGGACTGGCTTTGAACCTGGATCCTCCTGATCTCTGCCTCCCAAGTAGCTAGGATTGCAGACATGAGCTTAAAAATAATTTTTTAAAAAAGCTATATAAACTCCAAAGGAACAATGGTGGCAGCATAGCTGCACATGACATGACACAAAGAATTATGGTTAGAGATTAGTCCTGGAGGCATGGGTCATGCCTGCTGGAGAGAGAGAGGGGGAGAGGGAGAAAGGGAGAGAGGGAGGGAGGGAGAAAAAAAACTGATACAATGTCAAAAAATGTTTCTTTGGAACTTTTGGAGCAACAGAAGAGTTGTGTTAAAAACAGAACAGAATTCTGTGCAGTGGGGTCCATCCCAGAGGAGGGCCCAGCAGTTACAAGGGGATGGTTCACTAGGGTTAGAGGTCACTGGTACAGAACTTGCAGGGTATGAGGAGCTCTTCTACCCCTCCAGGAGTTGCCACTTTCCCCAAGGAGTGGGTGCTGGTTATTTCCTACACCCTCGCTTTAATTCTGCACCACCATGATCAAACCTTGCAACTACCCAGTGGCCCTCGGAGATGATGGGAACATTTTTGACATGCCCAGCCACTTCCAGGACCCACAGAGCCCCAGCTTGGAATGGCTGAAGCAACTGAAGACTTCTACTTCTCTGCTGTGTCCCGCCATATAAATGTGAAAACAAAACAAAAAAGGATCCTATCTAAAAGGCCAAAGGGAGGTGGTCCCTTATAAGTCAGCTTTAGGAAAGAACAAGTTCAAATTCTGGAATACAGTTTTCACAAATTGGCAATTCCTGGAATCAAGCCAATATTTCTCAAGTAATATGTGTATGTGGCATCTAAGCTAAAAGCATGTTGTGGTTAGGATGGAAAAATTATCCTTTATCAGAAAAACTTACCAAACATTGTAAGTTTCAAGAGCTTTGCTCTTGTTTTTTCATTGTCTCTGAATTTCTCTTGAAATATTGGTGTCTGCTATTATACAAGAACACTATACTTAAGTATAAGATGGCATTTGCTTTATTATAAAACTACATGGGTCGGCTAGTAATTAAAATACAATCTTCTAGCCTAGCATGGGAGTGCACAACTGTAATTCTAGCACTCATTCAGGAGGAAGAGGCAGGAGCAGCATGAGTTCAAGGCCATGTAGTGAGACTGTCTGAAAAATAATAAAAATATATATACACACACATATATATGTATTTACCTACACTCTTTCATGTTATGTGAATTTTATATACATATATACACACAATATACATGTACATATATGCATTATATATAAATATATACATGTACACATGCATTATAGACATATATGTATATATATACATATGTACATCCATATGCATTATACATACATGCATACATATATATAAAATCTTTCATGCTCTTCTCAAGAAGGACTGTGACTTTGGGGAACTGTCTCATCTGAGCAGTCCAAACATTGCTCGGGACTTGCAGTGGTTGCATTCTCATACTCCTAGGTAAGCATAAAGAGACCCCAGGGATATGGGAGAACATGTCCTGTACATGTTTAAATCTCTAAGCAAAAAATATAAATTCTTTGTTATGCATGACTTATTAGTCATTTCCTTTGCCTTCTTAGTAAATAGCTCAGGTTGTCAGGCTGTGTTTGGTCCAAAGAGTGTCTCCTAGGGTAAGCCTGAAGGGGTGAATAGTTTAGAGAGGATGGTCCTCTTTTTCCTGCCTTCATACCCTCAATGGAATTACACAGTGACCTTTTCATAACTTCTCCATTAAACCCAGGTTTAATTTCTTCAAGAGTCTGAAGGTTCCATGGAATAAAGCAGAAAAAGGTTCATATTACCTTTTTACTTTATAGGTTCACATTACCTGCATTATGGGAGGTTGCATGTATTTGAACTGTCGACCACTCCAAGGTCATTTCTGACTGGAATAGAGGATGCAGAGCATTTTGAGGGGACATTGTTCATCCTTACGTAGCATGGCATCAGAGCAGTGGAGGTAGTTAAAACCAAGGACAGTGACACATTGTGATTTAGTTCTCCATCCAGCCACCATGACTGTGTGCTCTGGGGTAGGTGACTGATGTATTCTATCATCAGATGAGTTTCAAAATTCAGTTTAAAATCAATAATAAATAAAATTCTAGAGATCATTAGGGCTCCTTAAGGTGGTTTTGCTACCTCTTTCCTGAATCATTGTGTTTGTTTCACAATTGTTACTCTTTTCTTTAGTGTGCAACTTTTTGATGGCTCTTCACTTTTTTCTCAACCTAACACAAGTTGTGTCTCCAACAGGTAGAACCAGCAGTGGGCAAAGGATTGGTCTGCATTGTAATTCCAGACAATTGCCACCCTGCAAATACCCTTATAAATGACTCCTGGTTGCTGGGCAGGACAGGCAGCCCAGACTGTCCCCTGATAGCCTGTGACATTGCCCTTCCATTCCTATGAAGTCAATTTTTATTTCAGATGGAGACTATTTTCAATTAATTGTGCTAATGTCTGAAAGACACTATCTGTTATATTAGTAATCAAGATATATTATTTCTGCTGTTCTTCCATTATCTTCTGGCCATGCAATTCTCTGGGAAGAAAAAAGTAATCAGGTTTTCTGAGAATGATTTATTCTTTACAAAAGTATTCTGCTTATTGTTTCTGGTTCTATTATTTCTTTTTTTGAGGAAGAATAAACATGGCCTGCATAACTCAAAAAGAAATAAGAAAAAGTCAAAGAATCTTATCTTCATCAAATGAAATCACGATCTGAATTGGGATATGAGTTATGTTTCCTGAATAATATAAAAACTCCATTTAAAAAAAATAAACCTCTGCTGAGTCTTTCTGTCTGGGAGGCTGTGTAGTATAGTAGACACCCTTTGCCGTTAGATATCTCTGGGACTGAGTAACTAACAACTCTGTCACTTTGTTGCTTTGTGAACTTGTCAAGTAGCTTAATCTTTTAGAGTCCCAGATTTTTTAGTATTCAAAATGGGGTTAATCATTGCTACCTTAACGAGCACTGTCAGCACAACACAGGAAATCATCTATACCAGACCTGGATGGTACCCAGGAGACTGGAGCAATGTGATCTCAGTTTCCTTCACTTCCACCCTCTCCATTGCTTCCTGCTCAGATCTTTCCCAAAGACATGCCCCTGAGAATATGACAATTTATGACATGTCATTGGTCACACAATTATGCCTTATCTTGGTGCTTACAATCTGGGCATGTCATTGTTTTGTTTCATTTTATTTTGCTTGAATATAATTGCTTTCATTTTCTGTTTTAGAAAAGCTAAGGGAAAAGATTCGTTTTGAGGTTCTGATTATTAAAATTACCACCAAGCATATTAGCAAAAATATACTGAAGAAAAAGTTCACTCTGACCTGGGCTGATCCCACGGATCAGTCAGGGAGCAGTTCTTGTCAGAAAGCTCGTGCTCCTTTTTAGGCCCTGTCCTATCTGTGGCACAGATATCCCACATTTGGAGTCTTGGGAAAGTCACTTCTGAGTATGTTTCTTCTACACAGCGCAGGTGTGGATCCGGCACCTGCAAGACAACATGGTACTAGTCTTCTCATCCCTGATGGTATCGTGGGGCCAGAGGAAGGTCACTTTGCCTAATGTTTTAGTATTAGGCAATTTTTAAAAGCACAGCTGCTAGGCACCTGTGGCTCACACCTGTAATCTTAGCTACTTGGGAAGCAGAGATAAAGAGGATTGTGGTTTGAGGCCAGTCTGGACAAATAGTTTGAGAGACCCTATCTCGAAAAAACCCAGCACAGAAAAGTCTGCAGAGTGCTTCAAGTGGTAGTGTACCTGTCTAGAAAGAGTAAGGCCCTGAGTTCAAACTCCAATACCACCACCAGAAAAAAACAAAAAAATCACAGCTATTTGATCTTCCTTGTTGTTGTATAGTCTAAAAGAAAGAGTGCTTAGTGTAAAAATAAATCTCCCTCTATTTAAACTATGAAGACAGATACAAGGTTTGAATTTGTTTAGCTGAGAAGGAATGTTTAACTATTTGGATTTTACTTCCGATTTGTTTTGATGCTTTGACCTTTGAATTAAACTGTGGTTTTTCTAAAAATTCATTTTGCCTTTAAAGTCTCATCACTGCTGTCCTGGAGGATAAAGTAGTTACCTCTCCTGAACTCAACTATGAATTAGTTGATATTACCATGAGCGAAGTACTAAGCTGGGTACTTCATAAAATAAGAGATTAGAAGAGTAAGTGAAAATAAGATAAAGCACAAAAGTACACAAGAGACATTCTAAAGCGACAGGATCACATCCACTTCAGATGCTGAATTACAGCACGGGATAAATTTGAGTATTGTTTTTAGTAAAGTCACTTATATACTTGCATACAAACACATAGTTTAAATATATAATAAATTAATTATATTATTAAACATATGTTATCTATGTTTATATGTGTACAGATGTACCTCATTATTAATTATATATTTATGTTTATTATTATATATTATTATATATTATATATGTATATACACATACCTAAAGGCATATAACTTTATTGAGGTATTGCTGACATGAAATAAGATCACAAACTACATTTGATTTAAAAGATCTAATTTGAGAAGCTTTGACCTGGAGACACCTATGTAAACTTCACTGCAATACAGACAACAAATGCACCCATCCCTAACAAAGGATTTCCTGATGCCCTCTGCAAATTCCTCCTGGGCCCCTTGTAATCCAAGCCACAAGGAATTATTGATCCACTTTCTGTCAATATGGACTATATACAGTTTGTATTTTCAGACACTCAATCATATAATAGACACTTTTTATGTCCGGCTTTTCTCACTGAGAGTAACTATTTTGAGGTCCGTGCAGGTGGTAGTATATGTCTTTCTTTTTATTGGTGAATAGTTTTCCATCGTGTTGATATATATAGTTTCTCCAACACCATTTATTTATGCTCCAATACTATTTAAAGTCTTCTAAATCTTACTCATTCTGATTGTAGTTTTAATTTCTTTTGTCTTACTATCTAATAGCATGTGTTTAGCCTGCTTTCTTATGATTATTCACCATGCATCTATCTTTTTTGTGAAGTATCTGTGTATGTTTTATTAAACTATTTGTTTCCTTACTATTGGGTTTTGAAGATCTTTTACATATATTGGAGTCACGTCTTTATCAAATACAGGAGATACACATATTTTTTACAGATTTGTGGATTTCTGCTTTCATTCTATCTTTTAAATAAGTGTCTTTTAAGTAACTGAAGTTTTGTGTATCATAATAAATTTTAAATTATCATTTTCTCCTTTTATAGGTTGTGTTGTTGGTACCATACTTAAGAAATTTTCACCTAACACAAGGTTGAAAATTTTTTCTCTTTAGTTACTTCTTGAAGTTCTGCAGCTATAGGTTTTACATTTAAGTCTGTGATCTGTTCTGAATTTGTATTTCCATATGGCTTAAGATATGAAAAGCAATATTTCCTCCTCCTTCCCTTCCTTCTTTCTTTCCTTCCTTCATTTTTCTTTCTGCATATAATCATCCAAATGCTCTTTTAAAAATATAAGCTATATTTTCTCTGCTGAATTGACTTTGGACTTTTGTCATGAATCAATTTCCATGTATGTGTGTGTATGCTATTGAAGTCTGCTCAGTCCTGCTGCTCTGTTTATCTTGACTACGCCAAAACCATATTCATGTACACATGCTGTCTCAACTTGGACACCCTCTTAAGGCAATGGCTGGACAACCACAGGGCTCATTTTACTTGGTCACTGTCCTTCATTTCTTGTCCAAATGCCTTGAAGGTTGTTGTTTTATATATTTTGTCAGTTAATCCAGGAGAAAGGCTAAACATATTTCTAGTTGCACTATTTTACCTAGAATCAAAGGTCCAATTAATGGTGAATTAAAATTTTTAGATTACAAATAATGTACCGATTTTGTAAAACTGCTGTCAGTTTTCTTGAGACTAGTGAATTATCCATCTCCAAGATTCTTATTTTCTCGATGTTCATGCCCATCAAATAGCACACCCTGCTCGCTGCCTTCACCCTAATCTGCTCAGTGACTGCACTGTAGCCATTATCAGGGTGTGACACTTCAGAGACTTTGCCCATGTGACCTCCCTTTCTTACCTAATGAAATTCTATTCCTCTGAGCTCAGCTTAAATCTCATGTCATTAGAAAGGCCTTTCCTGAACTTCACATTCTCATTAAAGTTAGGTTCTCACTACTCTCTATCAAGTACTTTCTTATAGTTTATCCTATTTTGAGTTTTACATTTGTTTGTTTACTTAACAAATTTCTGTCTTATTATAGTCTCCACAGAATTAGCAGTTTTGTCTCTCTCCCTTGTACAACATCTTTTAATGTAATTTTTTTGTCTAAAGACTTTTTTTCTGTGATAAATATCTGAGAGAAATAATTAGAAGGTGGAAAGATTTATTTTGCATTACGGTTTCAGAGGTTTCGGTCCATCGTGGTAGAGAACCAGTGGCTTAGTGGAGCTGCCCATATCATGGTAGCCAGAAAGCAGAAAGAAAGAAGTTGCCGTTCAAAGGCTTCTTTCTTCTTCTCTTTTCATTCCTTCTTGGTCCCCAGCCTAGGGTATGGTGCTGCCCACATTCAGGATGGGTCTTCCTCTCTTAGTTAATCCTCTCTGGAAACATCTTTACTAACATCCTAGCTGCTTCTCAATCCAATCAAGTCAAGAGTCCAATTAACCATCACTCTATTTCTTTATGGTTCAGAGGTAAGACAGTGGAATCAAAGTGATAATTATAGCCAGGGATTTTGACTTAATATCAGGAAGATTTTTCTAACATGTGGAATTATCTGAAAGCCAATTATCTCCTTTGAAAAATATAAGAAATTCTTGGAAATTTTGGATGCTCAAAGATTGATGACCACCTCTTAAAGGTGTATTGAAATGTACTTTGGCCCTAGCTGGAAATGTTGTACTCAACTTGTAAATACCCTGACATATGTTTCACTTCTTCAACAATAACATCCAAATTATCCACAATTTTTGTAGAGTCTAGTTTCTGAATATGTAAAAATATTGCCTATTTCTTTCCATATTAACTTCAATGCTTAAAAATCACCACACCTCTTATCTATCCACTGCAGTGGACTCTGAGCCTCCAACATGCTTGTCAATGGTAGAGTCAGCTTTTAAAGGCAAAGCTGATGATATTATATTCAGAAGTAAACACTTAAAGATATCAAGTCATCTGTCTAAAGTTAATGAAGATGCGGCAGAGCTGGAATTCAGTGGAACCCAAGTCTTCTAACTCCCAATTCTCGGCTTGGCCCAGGTCTCAGTGGGCGTCCCTGCTATTACATGGCATTTCCAGCTTTACAACCTGGTATTTCAGTTATTGAAGAAAACAATACAGTGCCCAATACTAATGAGCTGGAAGGAGGAAATGTAATTTCATAATTAAGAAGAAAATTGATGACAGGTTTTTCCATATCATTGAATATTGAGGCAGTTTTATTACTCCAATGTTCTCCATGCATATTCCTAGTTTATGTTCTGTTAGGGAGGTTATTAATGAATATCACCACTCAGATAATTATCACAAATAGATTGTCTTTTTTCCTGCTTAAATTAAGTCTGTGAGGGAAGGCTTATTTGAGGCCGTATTTCTGTGTGACTTCATAATATTCAGGAGGACTGCACTGCAATATGTAATTTGTCACTGAAAATTTGGCTGTGAGACTCTAAAAATGCAAAAAACAAATTTATCTCATCTGCTAACAAATGCATCTCCACAGTTGTTAAACACTTAAGCTAATACTGCCATTGTTTTAATTTTGCTATTAAAAGAAATGATTAGAATTTTCTAGGACAAATGATAGAGATCATATACGCTTCTTATTTGAATAGGATGGACGTGAATAATTCAATTCGCAGCCTAGTAAGAAAGCTCTGAGACAGTAGGGTAAATTACAACCCCTGCACAGAGAAGGCAGAATTCAAGTCCGTTTGAAAATATTTGAACTCTATAACCATTATTGCTTTGCCATAGAAAATTATGTAAATTATTTGATTAATTAGTAAAAGGAATATGGATTGATTACCATGTCAGGCTTGTGTATGAGTGCTAGAAATATAAAGATTAAAACACAGCCTCTGACACATCAGCAACTTCAGAGGTAACAGAAACGTTTAGAATGAGAATGTGTTGGTCTCTGTTTTGTTAGCAATCCATGTGTTCACAATCTAGTTGCAACCTGTGGAACACAAATTAAGTTACTGTAATATTTAAAGAATGTATATAGTGGATTCCTGGAGGTGGTGTTTTTTTTCCTTTCTCATGCAAGAGACCTCCAATCCTGGTTAGCAGGACCTGTGCTCCAGGGGTCATCCCAGGACCCAGCTTTTTTTTATAATATCGAGTTTCTAACCACCTCCCAGAGTATAGTCCTCTTTCTCCTTGTCAAAGTTCATTAGCATAATTTTGTTCTAGTTACCTGAAAGAGAGGAAACGTAATGTAAAATGACATGTCAGCAATTCCTTTTAGTTTTTAAACTCAGGGAGTCATGTTTGAAAGGCAGGCCCTCTACCACTTACGCCATGCCCCCAGTCCTTTTTCACTTTATTTTTCAGATAGGGTCTTGTGTTTTTGCTTGGGACCAGCCTTTGACCATGATCCTCCTACCCATCCCTCTTATGTAGTGGGGATAACAGGAAGGTTCTATCATTCCTGGCTTGTAGGTTGAGATGTGGTTTTGCTAACTTTTTGCACGGGCTGGCCTTGAACTGTGATCCACCTGATCTCTGCCTCCCAAGTAACTAGGATTACAGGCCTATGCCACTAGGCCCAGGTCATCAATTCCCTTTTAGTGCATGTGCCTAGAAGGTGTAACACAACTAATATCTAATGGCTGAAAATTAGTCACATGGTCACCCCTACCTATAAGGCAGGTAGGGAAATATGGCATTGATCTGGGTTTTCTATGCTCAGACAAACCTCTGTGTGTTCTGTTAGTAAGTACTTTGCCTTCCTACCCACCAGGTATTCATGCACACACCTTCTTCTTCCTTCATAAACACACTCGAATCCCCTCAACGGGCTTCTAAGCCCATTCAGTTACCACTGCAGCTGAAAGCCCAGAAATGGAGTTTAAATGTCACCTTCTCTCTCTGGCCTGGGAGTGGGTCCTTGTGATCTGGTATCAGTTAAAAGCCTTACCCCAGCTCCCATGTGTAAGGGTGGAGCAGTAACAAGATGACTGAAATGAAAACACCCATTTTGGGAGTGTAAAAATGCGAATCTCACAACAGCATTGGGTTCATAGTAAATGTTGAATTCTCCTGGCAAGGGATGGTGAGTACACTGGGTTGATTCTTAGGGTTACCCAAACCAGCTCTGCTCTCAGGAGTATGTCTATTGTCTTTTTCCTCTAGCAGCTTTGATTTTGTGTCGACAAGAAGTTCTTCTTCCTCTACTGACCACATCAGAACGGGGCAAGAGAGTGTTTGCTCCTTGTTGCAGATTTGGGGGATGGATATCATGTTATTGATCCATGGGCCTTGTGGTTTTTATGTAGTAAGATACTTTCAGAACCTCAGTAGGATTCTTGCCCACATGCTTCCAATTAGTTCCATGTGGAGCAATCACAGAGATCTTTTTGGAAAATGTCTACAAAACCTACAAACACTCCTCTTTTCTTTATTATCTTCTATTTTCAGCCCATCTCCTTCCTGGATATCTACTACTCTAATGCCATCTGAAACTATTGTCCTTTATCCTTGGGTAGCTCTGAGGGACAATTTTATACCATGGTCTTTGGAAACAGTTAGCTTTCCCATCCTGTAAAGTCCAAAATTAATGGAACTTTACTCCATTAAATTGCAGGTCACAGGTAGAGAGACTCCATTACCACAGTTTTATTCTCTTACACCTCTCTTGCAAATGGATCATTTCTTGCTAACTTTATCATATATCTCTTGAAGTATTTTGCCAAAAGTTCCAAGTAACACCCAACATACACCCAAATCTTACATTAAAAAAATCTTATTCTTGGTGAGAATGTTGTGTATTTCCAAGCTTGTATATGTTTTGGCATCACAAATCAAGGAGCATCATTTTCTAGCTTGTCCTACCCACTCATCACTTAATGTGCTTACTCATACCATGTTTTTGTCTGTTTGTCTTGTCTTTGTTTTTGAGACAGGGTTTCACCGTGTAGCCCAGGTTGGCCTTGAACTTGTGATCCTCCTGCCTCAGCCTCCCAAGTGCTGAAATTACAAAATACAGTATCACACCCAGCTTAATGCCATGTGTTTTTGCTGTTTATGATGGAAGCATCCCACTTTAGGAACCAATTTCTATAGTAATAAGATATAAGTTAAAAATTGTAACATAAAACATAGTCCCTTGAACAAAGCAGAATTTTATCACTTTCTCTCAAGTCAAGAAATGAGCTTTATATCTAAATAATTATGATTCATCCATAAAGTCATGCAGATTTTTTAAATATTTTATTTCTTCACTATCTTTTAGAGTATTTTCATTATGTTTATGTTCCACTCATGTTTCCAGCCGGTTAGAAAAAAAGAAAATGGACCACAGTAATTTCCTTTGTAGTAGGGATACACACTTCCTTTCTGCTCACCCCATTTGCTGAAACATAGTCAATTCCTACTCCTGTCTGAAAAAGAGGCTGGGACAAGTGACTACTCCATGTGCAGCTATGAACCAGCTGAAACTCGGGTATTTAATGCTGAATTGAAGAAGAGGAGAGTGGTGGAGCCATCGTGAGGCTCTGTGCCACGCTAGTTAATTTCAACTGATATGGAGACATTTGGGTAGCAAGTAATTGTTCCAGAGTATAAAACTGAGTAGTTAGAATTTTTAACAAAGGATTTTGCAGGACCAGAGGAAGCACAGAGCTGCTTTCTGAGAAGATTGACTCAAGACAGGTTCCAAGTAAAGAACTGTTGGGACCTGAAGGAAAGGTAGAAAAAGTCAAGTGTACAAGACTGCTTTTTTAACCAACAGCTTTAACAGTGGAAGAAGAATGTAGAATCCTAAGATGCAAGATCCTTTTTTTCCTTTTAACATTTTATTAACATGTATTAATTGCACAAAATAATGGTTTTCATCTTGACATCTTCATACCTGTATATAACAAACTTTGATCATAATCACCTTCCATTTCCCTGTCTTATACCCCCTTTCCTCTTCCCAAATAGTCTCCCTTCTGCTTTCATGCCCCTTTTTTTAAAAAAAAAGTCTAGATTCCACTATGAGGAAAAAAAACATGCAATATTTGTCTTTCTGAGTTTGGCTTATTTCGCTTAACATGATGATCACAGTTCCATCCATTTTCCAGCAAACAACATAATTTCATTCTTCATGGCAGAATAATACCACATTGTGTGTATACAGAATCATTTTTCTTTTTAACATTCATCCTACGCAATATATTTGCAAAGATCTTGAGTACCTCTGAGAAACTAAGCTACCCATATTTGAGTATTTTACTCAGAAGGTCAATTCCCAGGACAAAAAGTATTGAAAAGTGGCTCATGTAATATTGAAAGTGTGGCACTACACAACATACATAAATTGTTTTTTTAAAAAATGTAATTCCAGCCTTATAATAATTTTCTTGTAATGTAACACTGTTCCAACATCTCAGGAGCCTGAGGTTAGAGTAATAAATAATTTGAGAGGTACTGAAGTATTATTTTTCTAAATCAAATAGCCACTGATTAGAGGATGAGCCAGGGATGGGGGTAGGCCCTGGGATTCCAGAGATCAGGTGCATACTTTCTTTGTCTGATTCTCATGGAAGGGACAGATAAACTAATATCTATTATTCATTATGAATAGCACTAATATTGGAGACATTTAAGCTGTTTTGTTGATATAAGTAAGAGTGAGTCAATTGTGAGCCTGGAAATAAAAACAGAAAATACTTGGAAATCTCCAGTCTCACAATTTTGGAAATTAAGAGAGAAGCTTTGACCAAAGATTAAATTCCCTGGAACTTGTTGAGAAGAAAGATGAAAGTCAACTGATTTGGTTTTTTAATCTTACTCCCTCCTTGTTCCTAAGCTTGTTCTCTGACACAGTCTAACGTGAAAACTTTGACGCACTCTGGACAATGAGAATGATGAGTGCTGAGTTTTCATTTTGAAAAATAAATTGCTGTTACATGATAGACACTCATTTGTTCATAAAATCTCTTTTGGGTTCTAGTTATGTATTAGGCTCAAGGTAAATAAGAACAACTCTCTTCAAAATACTCACAGTCTAGATGGAAAAACAGCACATAAACCATCAAGAATACAGCATAATGACAGCTCCAAGACAGAGCATCATACCGCGGACACAGGCTCCAAGAAGAGGTTTCCATGCAGCTGGGAAGAGTCCCCATGGCTCTCAGAGGAAGGGATACTTGCCCTGACATTAGAGACCAGGTCCATTTGTGTCATGAAGCAAGACCAGCATGTGCACATAGATTGAAGAAGTGGTGTGGACAGGAAAATGTCTATGTGAAATAATTATTGGAAGCGAATTTGAGTAATCTTAGATTCTTCTCTTGGCTTTCATTTCTTTTACTCAGTGCAATTGCTGAGTACACTCTGGGTTGGGTGTTTGGCTCTGTGAAAATAAGAATGAACGAAAATGACATGGCACTTGCCTTTGGAGAGTTCATAATTTATGACAGAGGAAGACACTGATCAAACAAGTTTATCAATGAAATATAAATACATGCTATCAGGCTGTGCAAAGGTCCAGTGGCATGAGAAGGCTTAGTGATCTTAAAGACAGAAAAAGCTTCAGTTTCCTTTCCATGAACTGAGTAGAAGTTATGGTGATATCTATCCAAGGCCTCTTCATTGCCAATGTTTTATGACTCTAAAACTCATCCCATCATTTAACACAGATTTCAGTAGTTTGCCCTTAATATTTTCATGATATATTCAGAAAGTGAAGTAAGACTAGAGAAGAAGTCCAATCGTTTTTCCTCAATAGGTCAAAGTTGTTTTCATCCTAGGCACATGGGTTCAGGTTGTAAGAACATTTGTCTTTTTTGGCTTCCTGGGACACTTTGTTTAAAGTTTTAACTACAATAAAATTCCACAGGTATCCAGGAATTATTCTGTTAATGGAGATGTCAGACAGGAGAAGGACAAATGATATCATAAGCAGTACATGGCAGTCTTCCTAGAGTGCCTGCTGTGTGCAGTGTAAGGCCCCCTGGTAACTGCACTCCTGGATGACTGGGGAGATTGTCAGTGACAGTCACACCTGAGGGATGAAGTGTCAGAACTCAGAACGTGTGGAAGTCTTAAGGTCAGCAATAACTGCCTATGCAGGAGAAGAAGGGACACTGGCCTCTGGGAATCTACCACAATGCCATGTGCCCCAGTTCCCAAAATGAGAACAAAGTAAAGAATGGTCCACCCATTGTATAGAAGACATGTGGATTTGAAACAATGAGAAATAACAAAAGGTCTTGTGAAAAAGAGAGAGAGAGAGAGAGAGAGAGAGAGAGAGAGAGAGAGAAAGAGAGAAATGTCTAGGGAAGTAGAAGGTTTTCAATATTTCATACAATTATATTTGTGGATGGTATTTTTTTGTTGTTACAATAATTCCAGCAAAATTTTGCCTAGTCTATGTTGGTTTCTCTTTATCATTCCATTTTTTAGTAACAGCTTTATTGAGATGTTAATATATAAAAATTGTACATATGTAAGGTGTATGTACACTTGATGTTTGCATGTATACATATATTGTGAAATAATAACCATATTTTTTCTTTTGAAGTTTCTTATGAAGCCCAGAAGTTTGGAAAAGTGTTTTCTGTAGGGCATCTCTAAACCAAAGTTCATTATTGCTCAGTTTTAGTCCACAAGCTTGTATTGGCTGTCTTCATTCTGGAGTCCTTAAATTGCCTTCAAATTTTTAAGCCTTATTTCCCAACATCATCTGGTCCTTGAGGACATGAGACCATCGCCCATATCCAGTCTCTCTCAAGGAGCTGCACTGGCCATGTGAGCCTTCTGTAGACATTCCTAGTGACTGAATCAGAGGATAGTTGACACTTGTTTTGTATAGAAATGATAGTGAGTCACTGTCTGGAACTTGTCCCCAGACTCCTAAATGTGAGTATTTGAGCCACTTCTCCCTGGTTCTCTGTGGGCCATCCCTCCTTGCCAAGGGCCCAAGGAACAAGGTATAGTCTCCTTTCTTTTTAATACTCCTGTCAGTTACTCAGACCTCTTGGGTTCTCTATCAGTTATGCAGCACACTGGGATAGAGGTTCCTGTTTTCCCTTTCTGTTCATGTGATAAACTCAGTCTCTTTGAGTTTTAAAACTAATATCTCCTGGTAATCAGATATGGGTTAACAAAAATGAAGAACTTAGTCAAGTTACAAAAGTTCAGAAATTGAGCTCTACCTGATGTACAACTTTTGATGTTATTTATAAGTCCTAAACTTTTATTCCTCAAGGTGGACCTTTCTTTAAAGGTCCTAGTCTAAGGCTGGCATGTCCAATCAGAAAGGAAAATTTACATCAATTAAGTTAATTTTGGTACAAAAGTAGCCAAAACCCCCAAATCAAGGTGAAATTCCAGGACCCATAAATGTTACTTTATCCTTTTGGATTTTTCAGATGTGATTAAATGATGGCTCTTGATATGAGGAGACTATTCAGGTGAGCCCTAATTACAAGCACAAATGTGTCTTTAGTAGAGAGGGATGAAGGGTGACTGACACACACACACACAGGAAGAAGACCTTCAGAAGGCAATGTGGTTGAAGAGGAGGAGACTGTTAGACTGAAAAGAGCCATGGGAAGGGCAGGAGAAGGCTGAGACCCTCAGAAGGAACCTGTGGCGGGGTCTCTAGCAGACACTAGAGCCCATTGTCCCTTATAGACTGGACGTAGTTATAAGAGAACAGTAGGAAAAGTGCTCGGAAACCAGTTAAGGCAAGAGATTTTTTTTGTGACTGGCTTGTTGCTAAGGGTGGCTGAGGGAGATAAGAGGTGATTAGGTTAGTGGGTTCTCAACTGACTCGTCCCTGATGACAATGGCATAGGTGGGTTTTTAATCATTCTTTACGCCCAGGTGTGGTGTTTCCAGTAAGTTGCCTGTGAGGGGGAGGGGTATGGGGCTAACAAGATGATCCTTATATTCACCCTAACAGACATTAATGATGCAGCCAGGAGTCAAGGAATGCCATTAGCTATGAGAAGCTGAAAGACACAAGGAACAGAGTCTCTCGGCTGAATATCCTATCAACATCTTGATCTAAGACACTGATTCAGACTTCTGGCCTTCAGAACTGTGATCGAATAAATTTTTGTTTTAAATCATCAAGTCTGTAGTCATTTGTAACTGCAGCCTTAGGAAACTAATACAAGTGTCCACTTGTCACAAATTCGTATCACTTGACCTCTGAGGAGGGTAACATTCATGTGGAGAGGGTCTTGTCCCATTCCTTTTCTGGTAGTTGATTATCAAGCTGAGCAGAAATCTTTCTTGCATTACTGGGAAGTTACATTTGAGTTACAGAAAGAAGGATGATGTACTTAATCATGAATCATTCACTTAATAAACATTGTGTAAGTTTTTTCATGTCCTGTAATAAAAATTGAACTTTAAGTTTAGATTACTAGGAGAGTTAGAGACATGTGTACATAAAATTAAGTTAGCATGTGGAAAATGCAGTAATGACCCTGCGAAGAGAATCACAAACACATTGGTGACTGCTTACTTCCGGAGTTAGCCTGTGGGTGTGGAGGGGAAGGTGGCTAAGAAGAGCGCCATCTTCCTGAGCTCTGAGCTGAGACAGAAAAGAGTGTAGGAAGAAAGTGTGCTGAGTGAGTACCGAATTTCCCCAGTGCATTTCCTATACAAAAAAGTTTGTGTTCATCACAGTAGTAGTGAATGATAGGTCAGGAACATCTCTAGCTGTGAAACAGTTTGTAAGCAGCATATGTTCATAGCTTTTACAGTGGAAGCTTTTCATGGTTTCAGCCAAGTGCAGAGGTATTTGTTATTTGAACTGTATGTGTGTGTATGAGAGAGAGAGAGAGAGAGAGAGAGGAGAAAGAGAGAGAGAGAGAGAGAGAGAGAGAGAGAGAGAGAGAGAGAGAGAGGAGAAAGAGAGAGAGAGAGAGAGAGAGAAAGAGAAGGCTTGGAAAAAGTGAATTTCATTATGATATCTGAAATATACTTACAGAGCTACAAAACTCTCTTATTATTTTTGAGGGCAGCCTTTTCTGCTTGGGAAAGACAGTAACTTCTTGCATTAAACAATCTGCCTTAGAGAAAATTATATTGCACACATCCTCATTAATGAGTGTTCCTGTGTAATACAACAGTAGCTCTGTCCCTTGAGGATGGCTCAAGTGGTTTTGTGTTTTGCAAATCAACGGTTAGATCTTGGGGTCCTTTTACACTGCTACAAAACAGTAGTGATGGTTATTGAAATATGGCCATCAAAGTCTGTATAGCATTCTATTATTTTACTAAAAGACTTCACAAAAGTGTGTGATTAGGGGTTGTTTGAGCCCTAAACTACCCTGTTTTGTCACCTAACATTACTTTCTTAATCTCTTTCAGCTTGGTTTTTCTGTCTTTAGAGTGGCGTACTAACATCCATTTGCTGGAGAGATGTTATGAGAATTGAGTTTTGTACACTAAACATCAAGGTCATGCCTACACTTGGCAGGTACATATTTAGAGTTGTCTTTCGACTTTTTTGTTATTTTTTGAGAAGTAGCTGAGTCTTTAAAAATTGTATCTTATTCTATGATTCAATTCTACTGCTTCACTTTTCTCGACACTTTGCAGGAAACTAACTATTTTGCCATCCAGGTCCCCTGTCTCTATCTATTGAAATGACAACTTCAGGAGCATCAGTGTGGAGAGAACTTGACTTATAAATCATAAGCTCCCTAACTCTGAAGATTTGGGGTAGCTTTCAGGATTTGATCATGCACGTGACTTTTTTCCTCTTCCCTGGTAAGAGGCGTTGAGGTATAGGATAGGTGCCCTGTACCAATTCCACACTCTTCTTTACCTGGCCCATTCCTTTTACCAAATCAGCTCTGGAACTAGGTGGCAGAACACAAATTCCTAAATGGAGTGACTGTGAGCTTCCCTAAAGCCCCTGAGATTCAGGCCTGCTCCAGCCTTTTCCCAGGTTCTTTGTTCAGCTTGGGGTGGGGCCGGGACGAGGGACAAGGGATCAAGGGACCCCGGTGAGGGAGGCCTTAGGTGGAGGGCGAAGGGGCGTGTGTTTGGAGGTAGGACAAGTTGCTGAGGATGGGCGGGAGAAGGAGACGCTAACACAAAAGGCTACTTCCGGCCCAAATTTCCTTACCAAGTCCCCTTCACTTGAACTTTTTTGGGGAAAACCACCAGTCCAAGAGAACCAGGTGTGCGCGCGCACCAGGCGGCGGTGGCGAGGATCCCACTCTTCCTGTGACCGTCGCTCTCTAAGTCGTCGTGGGTACTCGGAGCCCGGGAGGCTGGGCTCCAGACCGACGGGGGACGCCTCCGAGTCCTCGCCGGGACGTCCTGAACCCGCCGCCACCACCATCACCACCGCTACCGCCACCACTGCCGCCGCCACCGCTACAGGCAGGGTGCAGACAAAGGGGCGCGCGCGGCAGGGGAGCCCGGGCGCGGGGCGGCGGCGCGGAGACCCCGCCCGGCTGGCCGCGCGCCCCCGTCCCCGCCGGCCGCGCGCCCCCGCCCCACCGCGCGCGCTCTTTGACCCCCCTGTCCCGCGCGCCGGGCCCCGGGCCCCGAGCGCAGAACCGCGGCCGGCAGCACGGCGGCATGGCCGTGTCCTGGAGCAGCTGGCTGGCCAACGAAGGGGTTAAGCACCTCTGCCTGGTAGGATGGCGGGAGCTCGCCCGCGTTCCGTCGGTCTCTCCCGCAGCCACTTTGATTCATTCTCCGAGCGCGCGCGGGTGGGAAGCTGGAGGGGACGTTTTGTCTCTCATTCGAGTCTTTCCAACTATCAAAGCTGTAGACTGGGAAAACCTGACACCATAACGACCTCCTCCCCGTCGGTGCATGGGAACTTTCCCCCCACACTGACGGGAGAGCGGATGTGGAGGATGAGGAGAGGAGGTTACTCTAAGTGAACACAGCTCTCTCTTAATTAACCCTTGAGACAGTTTTGTCCCCTTTACTCTTTTCCCACATTGCTTTTGTTTGGTTGGGACACGGTGATGTCACTAATTTCTTAGCCTCCTTTTGTCCTGAGGAGGTTATCAGTAGATCATTGAGGAGACCTCTTTGCCATCCAAACGATTAGTCCCAGGTGGAAGGGCGGGGTGAGGCCAGATTAAATTCCTCTCCCTGGTTTCCAGCTGTCTGGTTAATTGAGAATGCTTTCAGCAATTGCTAATTGAGATTGTATTGGAAGGACGGTGCCCAGAAACTATGCTTGTGGTTTCATCCACAGGTGATGTTTCTTTTCTAACTTTTGTTTTTTCTCTCCCTTTGTCTGATTGGCTTAGTTCATTTGGCTGTCCATGAATGTTCTGCTTTTCTGGAAAACCTTCCTGCTGTACAACCAAGGGCCAGAGTATCATTACCTCCACCAGATGTTGGGCGTAAGTGGAACTGGGGTGACCTGGTGAAATGGGTTTAGTGCAGCAAGGGCTGTAGTAGGGCTTAGTCAGTTCTTCCATTAACCATGGTACACTTCAGAAACATCTGTTGGGTTCAAGGATGGTCAAGTTTTCCTGACATGTCATTTACACTTGTCTTGGTTAAAAAGATTGATTCTTCGAAGAATCAAAGGTAACACCTGCTAAAGTGAGGTGAATCAATCTGCCAGACTACACAGTTCTCACAAAGTACACGTCTAATGTCCTTGTACATTTCTGGGTAGTTCTTAGCTGCTTGCCCTAGGTTAATGATTGATTATGGTCTAATGGTCTGGGCTGAGAATGATACGATGTAAAACTTTGCTCTAATTTATTTCATGACAGTATTTCTTTTTTCTCTGTTCTGTTTCTGATCTCATTCATTTCTGTCCTCTTCCTACCTGACCCCATAACAAAATCCAGTACCACTGAGGACATCTTACTTTGTATAAGGGAGAGTGCATATTCTAAGCAAAAAGTGTAAAACATTGCAAAATCTTAGGGCATCTGAAGAAGTGGCTTGTTACTGTCATTGGGAAAGAAAACCCAGTCTAAAGAGGAAATGTATTGCTTTGTTCTTCATCATTTAGTGACTTTAAAATTAATTCACATGAATTCAGTGTAACCAGCTATCCCTTTCGTACTTTGCATGTACAGGCTTATTTTTTAAACTTAGCATCTTGAGCAGTGATTGCCACATGGTAAGCCTTCAATAAGTTGTAGTTGAATTAATTAATTGCTATTTTATGCACAAAGTACTACATTCCTTACCCATTGGACATATAAAGTTCAACACCTGATTTTAGGTAGTGGGTTGAGAAAAACAGCCTCAAAACCAACCGCATCTTATTGGAGATTCTAAACTCATACAGGTCTCTCTTACTCATCGTTCTTCCATCGAACATTCCAGACTGTTGTGAAACCTGTGCTTTACAAATGGGTCCACAGCGAGTAAAACCTCCCCCGCCCTCAAGTTGCTTACAGTCTAATGGGAAAACCAACAAATAAATAAAAAAGTTAAGATTTTCTCCAATAAACTCCTAACATCTGCTAGCCAATCATTCTTATTTTGTTTCCTGGAAATTCACCGTTCAGTGTGAATTCTTGAACTGGAGGTTTTTTAGTGAGGGATTTGTCTGACTTATTACATAACTTATGAACAACTTGGAGAAAACTCTTGAACTACAGTGGCAACATTTATTCTGGATCAGGAGAAATTTGTGTTAATATAGAATCTCAGAATTGAAGGCTTATTATAATAACTTGGAAAGTTGTAATTGAACTTTGGATTTTAGCTCTGTGACACAGTATAAGCTAAAATAACCTTTTTTTTTCAAGAAAACTCTGTTGGAAACTAACAGGTTAATTTTTATGAAGTTGGATGCTGTGTAATTCAACTTCAAATTTATTTTGATGGCAAGTCAGGTACACACACGCACACATGCAGCCCAACAAATTTTTGAAATTTTTAAAATCTGTTACACCTCCTTACTATCATCCCACTTAATAATTTTCTTCAAATGACGTGACAAGTTAGGGAGGTTCAGTCCTGGTGTGGACTCAGTGAATAGTGATCTTGTGAATGAAGAGAAAAGTGATAAAAGAACAAAATGGAAGAGTACCAGGAAAAATGACCACGCAGATGGAAAGAGGTCTCTATTCTTAGTTTTCATGGAAGTGGATCTTCCAGCCATCTGGTCAGGACTGCACATTTAAAAGGATTCTTTGTAGGAAGGAGTGGACTTTCTTCTTAACATCATGCAGAAAGATGTTATCAGTGTCTCACTTTTCACAATTACCCATTGTGAATTTTCTTGCCAAAAATTTATGAAGGAGTATTTAATTTTATTTGTTCTATGCATACCTTTTTTAATCTTACAATGACTATGGTATGGTTTTTGTAGAATAAGAATTTGCAGGTGCTTTTCAAATTGCAAAGAAGTGAAGTTAACAATGAGATAGAGTTAATTTTAAAATAAACATTGCTGGCCCCCGTATTTTATGTCTTTGATAACTATACATTATTAACCTAATGGTTTAGAGCAGTCACTCAGTCCCACTGGACATGCATACATGAAGTATTCTGATATGTCTCTTCTAGGTGAATTTTATGTTCAAAAATCATGATGGTATTTCTGGAAGTTGGTTTGATTGTGCTATTTTAAAACACAGAGACAGTGCATCTGTTTTATGAACATTTTGATAATAGCATTGGATATAAAGGTTGCTGTCATACATCTGTAAAATGCAATAGCAAAGTTATCCTTGTCTTATGGACTGGAAGGATCCACAGAATATGCCTTATTTAGAGGAAGACGTAGACATTGAGAAGAGATTAACTCAGTAGTTGTCTGATCTCTAACTTGTATTGAAAAATGATCTTTTCAAGTTTATTTGTACATGTGATATGCTAGGTATTTTACAAATATTTTGTTTTAGCTAGGAAACTATTCGCACATTTTACATATGAATAAGTACTGGTCAAGGAAGCTATGTAATTTGCTCTTTGAATGGTCAACATCAGAACTAGAATGCAAGACAAAGTACAAAGAAGTCAGAGGCATTACTTTTAAAATACGTTTAACCCAATACTTACAAATACTGTTTTGTCTTTCTTTCTTTTTCTAATGGTAAAGGGGATTGAACTCAGGGCTTCACACTTGCTAGGCAGGTGCTCTACCACTTGAGCCGTACCTCTAACCCTTTATGGCTCTAGTTATTTTTCAGATAGGGTCTTACATTTTTGCCCAGAGCTGACCTGGGACCACAAGCGTCCTATTTATACCTCCTGCATAGCTGGAATTACAGTTTTCCCTCACTAGGCTTGTTTGTTGAGATGGGGTCTTGCTAACTTTTTGCCTGGTCTGGCCTTGAACCACTATCCTCCCAATCTTTGCCTCCTTAGTAGCTGGGATTATAGTCCTGTGCTGTCATGCTCAGACCCCAAATATTATTGTTTTGACATGTAGTTATTATTTAAAAAGTGAGGTATTTTACATTGTTTTTTTCTGCTAATTATTTGAAATATAGGTATACATTTTATACTCATGAACAGTGTAACTCAGTCACTAAATTTTTGTCAGAAATACCTGTTCTGTGTTTAGAGATTTAGATACCCAAGTTGTTCCAAACATGCTTAAGGATTATTCAATAACACAAATGAGTATCAGCTCTAAAATTTAAATTTAGGAGTGAGGTATGATAGCATATGCTTATAGTCCTAGCTACTTGGAATACTGAGGCAGGAGGACCACTTGAGCTCAAGAGTTCAAGTCCATCCTGGGTACCATAGCAAGATCCTGCGTTAAGAAAACAAATTACTTAATAAAATTAACAAACCTAAAAATCCAGTTTCTTGGCAAACATATACATGTTTTCCATAGTGAGTGGCCATGCACGGCCAGTGGGTTCCATTTTGAACAGTAAAAGACTTCGAGTGAAGATACCCTTACCTTCCTGGCCACATGACTTCATCATTTTGCTGTAAGACAAACAACTGGTACAGGAGTTAGATACTGGATGGGAGGTTGTGTTCTAAATAATAGCATGAATTATAAACATCTCTCCAACTTCTGCCTCATCTTCTGAGCTTTCTGGTGAGGAGAAAATACTTAATTTCCAGAACTGGAATGTTCAGGTTTACATCTACTTGACTGTTCTTAGACTAAAATTAAGGATTAAACAATTAGAATTGTCAGGGAAGATAAGATCTTAAGTGAGAGAACGTTAAGTAAAGCAGGGATTAATTAATATGTTTTAGTAGGAGTTTTTCTCGTAATTATTCCTGATACAGTCCTGGAGGCAGCAGGGTCATGGCTGGTTTATGCCTGAATTAATGTGCTAATCAGATTGTGCTCTTCCTGGGAGATGTTTATTCATGACATGCTGTGAGTTTCGGAATCCTAAAATTGACAAGAGTACAAAAAAACCTTGAGGGAAAGCCAAAACATACATTCAGACAGACAAACAAATAAATAAATCTAATAATAACCTCATCTACTCTCCCATAGCAGTCTTTGAAATAAAGGACTTCTTTGATTGCTTAGGATGAAATCTGTTATGATTTATTTATTTTAATGATTGGAAAATGCATTCTCCTTTTGCTTTAATAGAAAATATTAATGTGCTGTAAGCAGTCCTGAAACATTTAGTGCTCTACTTTTTTTAAAGGTTGAGGCCGGGGCTGGGGGTGTAGCACAGTGGTAGTGCACTTACCTTGCATGAACAAGATCCTGGGTTCAATCCCAGTACTGAAAAAAGAAAAATGTTGAGGCAGGATATTCATGGTTATCCATTTTTGAGTTGTATTTTGACATTCTAATAATTAAAGGATATTTATTTGATATGAACATTTTAACTTGGGAAGATATGCATTTTATATATGTAGATTATGTGTTTAGTGTATCTTGGTTTTACGTCTCTTTTTTATCTTTTTTTCCTCTCTCCACATAGTAATGTTTGTGTGTAAAATATTCAGCTTTAACCTGTTTATTCTCATGGTGCCATGAGAACTGTTCTTTTCTTTTTCTCATAAAGATATTTTAGATCTGCTGTATGGTCATGAAGAATTTTTTCCTTTGGAAACTCTTATTGGGATAGCTGTATTATTTGGAAGAAAGTTGTGAGCATCCAGCTTCGTTCTAACTTTCTAGTGAGACACTGATGATATTTCTCTAGTCAATCACAATCCTTTAGACACATTAACTAAAGGATAGTTACTGTCTCATGAGTCCTAGGAGTTGAAACAGTTTACAGAAGTCTGATGTCATGTGAACTGCTTAAGGTCAGAAGTGGAGTCTGCAGATGAAGGGATCTAAGATTTTAAATCAGAGTTAGTTTCTCAGCTGGCCAGGGAGCCTTTGATCCTGCTGGAAAGGAATATTACGTCCTGTAAATTTCGAAGAGGCCTTGATTATAACTCTTTCCTTTTACAGAGTGTAAACGTCACTAGCCAGAATTACCCAGGCATGCATTGTGCCTTCAATTCAGGGGATATTTTTAAGGGGGTGTTATTTTTGTTTGTTTTTATTCTTAACATTCTGCTAATTGAAACAGTTCCCTTCCTGTTTATTGACAAGGAAGATGGGTTATATTACTGTGATGAAATCACGTTATAGTCTTCATTTATTTACAAGAGATAGCAATTCACAGAATTTTAGACTTGGAAGTTTCGATATATGTATCTAGATTCATTTTTCTTATTTTGCAAAACAAATGTAAGGTTGAAAGCTTGTCATTGCCCACTGAATTAGTGGCTTGGGCACTATTTGGTCTCTTGACTCTTTCAGTCCAGAATTAGCCCACTAAAATGAAGAGCTGGGAGCATAAGTCAGAACACATTAAGTCCCACACTGCATACTGTGGTCCATTTTCATTTTATGTGAAAAGATATTTTTAAATGCTTAGCAGTTTAAGGCATTTAGGAAAATTATTGACTTACCCTCAAGATAAACTATATTTTAAGCATTATAGTTGTTTTTGACTTCTGTAAGATAAGTTGTTTAGGAATTATGAGATAAGGGATATTGTTATTGAGATTATTTCTGATTTCACTATCTCAGGATTCTTGGGCTCAACATTTAACATCTCTGTTACATTCTCATTAAATAATTATCTTGTAAATACCGTCTAAAGCAGCATAAAATTGAGAGTTGGAATGCATCAAGTCATTTTAAATTTATTTCCTTTATTTTGTTATGAATAATATTAATATCAATAGCAGACTACATCAATGAGGACTGAGTAGTAGACATTAGGCTGATAACTTTGCATTGATTATTTTATTTAATCTTTTCATCCTATGGAAGGGATTTTTTTTTTTGTTTGTTTTGCAGCTGAGAAACTGAATTTTATGTTTGTATGAACTCAGGGCATCATACTTGCTGCATAAGTCCTCTGCCACTTAAGCCATGCCACCAGTCCTTCTGTTTTAAAAGTTTTGTTTTTCAGACAGGGTCTCTGGCTGACTTTGCGTGGGCTGGCCTCCAGCTCTAGTTCTGCTTCTTCTACATCCCCAGTAGCTGGAATTACAGGCATGAACCACCACACCTGGCCTAATCCTTATGAATCCTTTACAACTCCGAAGATAGGAATTTTCAGTTTTATAGAATTGAGAAACAGATCCTCAGTGCTTAGATAACTTTGTCAAGGTCGCACAGCTGACAAGTGGAGCAGTTCAGTTTGAGGCTGCATCTGTCTGACACCAAAGATCATGTCTCTGAGACAGACAGAGTTAGAACCTGGGATTCACGGTTCTTCTCTGAGGTTCTTATGCCCCCCATCACACCAGTCCTGCGTAAAACTGTTTGGATGTGTCTTTACATGCACATTAGTGTGCTTCTGTATCTGTTAATACATCCTTGATCAGTAGTAAAGATATAATAAATGCATTCTTCTCAGTTCTGTGTCAGACTTGTCTGTTCCATCTTGCCTGGTACCTACTGTATTAGTTTGCAAGCCCTGCCATACAAAGCACCACTCACAGGTTGTATTAAACAACATTCACAACACATTTCCATATAGTTTTGGAGGCTGGAAGTGAAAGCTCAAGGTGTGAGCAGCATAGGTTTCTTGCAAGGTGTCCGTCTTGACTTATAGATGGTTGTCTTTTTCCAGTGTCTTCACACTGTCTTCCCTGTATGTATCTGCTTTCTGATCTCTCTTCTAAGAACATCAATTAATTATGTTAGGATTAGGGCTTGTTCCAATGATACCATTTAGCCTTAATCACCGTTTAAAGACTATCTCCAGAATTAGCCACTTTTTGAGGTACTGGTGTGATCGAACTTGAACATGAATTTGGTGGGGTGGGGAATAAAATTCAGTGTGTAACATCTACCATGTTTCTTAGTCTTTCTCTGGAAGTTGAGCCTGATCTAGTTTGAATAATGAATTTGAGATTCATGTAGTCCTATTCTCCTTAATTGCAGAGTCTCAGCCGAACACTAGCATTCAGAGTGACTTTGCACAAGAGCCCTTTCCAGGACTGTTTAGGAAGATGTTTTGATGTTCCAGCTCAGTTGTTTGTAGAACTTTAGTCTTCGCCTTACCCTACAACTATTTTGAACACTGCTGTTACACAATATTCCCTCCATGTCCTCAAAGAAGAAAATGAGATACATTAATACCTCACGGGGAACAATATCAATATTTCATTTTGATTGCTTAAACCTTGGCATCAAGAGTATGACTTCAGGGAACCAGCTCCCAGAGGAGGAACATGATGACTGTTGAGGAGCTGTTTCATCTTGCACATTGCTGAGCCCGTGATAGTAGTCAGGATTGTAAGCATTGTAGTCTTGGACACTTTCCTTGGGGAGCGCTCAGCCTAGGGGAGGGAGCCTGTAGAGCTGTGGTGTGGTACGGAGACCTCAGTGATGGTGTTCTAGCCCATTTACCCCATCTAATGGATGAACTCGGTGTAGTTACAGTCCTCATTTAGGTACTCAGTGCAGAGCTGAATGTGGAGGGTAGGTCTAATTCGTGCTGAGGGCTTCTTCCTGTCTTTTATGCTAAGCATTGTGTTTAGAGTAGAAATTGATTTTAAAATTGCCTATGTAACTCTGAAGAGGAAAATCATAATTTCTTACTGAAAAAAAATCATGGGTTTTGTAGCTATGCAGGTATGAGTATAAATCATCATTCAGGCCTTTCTACCCTTTTATGACTTTGGCAAACTTACTTTCTGAGCCTAAGTTTAATTAGTCTATGAAATAAGGTTTAAAACTTACTTGTATGTTAGTGTGAGGATATATATAAAAAAAAAGTAGGTGAAATGCTTAGTACTTGGTGCATAGGCACTCAGAAAATAACTAGTGCTTTAAATACTATGTATAAATATGTAGTATTAATAACATTAATACTGTGGATATCAGTAAATAGTTAACATTACAGATTATGTTTACTAGTATACATATTAAGAGGAATTCAGAAACAGATGGAAGGGATTTCATGAGCATATAGCAGATGCATGCAAGGAGATTTGTCTTTTGTTCTGTTACTATTGTGCTTACAGAGGTACTTAATAAATAGATGTTTGATGTGAAACTGTGTTTGCTGGTCTGCTGGGACATTTTGGTTTCAGGCTTTGGTTGTCCTCTGGCTGCCACCTTGATCCTTTGTGAGGGAGGAAGGCTGTACACTGTTGTCATTGGTGCAATGTTTGTGGTAACTTGGCTGTGATTATTGGGTGGAATTTCAGTTGGAGGTAGAACATACTTCATTCAAAAAAGCATTAGTACTTTTTATTACTATCAATGAAAACGTGGGTGTTTTTAAGAGCTAAACAAGGGAAATAGTGACTTTTTTCATGAAATTATTGTGAATTTATAAAGCAAATTAAATAATAGAGCAATGTTCACTGAAATCTTCTCATCAGTTAAGTTCCTGATGTGTTCTATGTCAAAATCCTTACTATTCTTCAAAGTAGGTTCTATTTATAATAGAGAGCTAAAGAACAGAATTTGTAACTTTTTAATTGATTAGACTACCTAGTTTGAAGCCCATTACATAAAAAAGGTTGAAGAATCAGTTTTCTTCTTTCCTTTCCTCTGCTCTCACTCTTCACAGCCTTGGCAGTCATTCATATTTCTATTTTGTGCCCAAGGAAATCATGATGAATGTGTCCTAGTCAGAGTTTTGTGCTGCTGGGAATTAGGATGTAAAAGTTAAGGAAGCGTTTTGAAGGAGTGAAAGCACACAGATGGGAGAGAGGGCTGTTATATAATTGCTCTGTCTCCTGTCATCCCACTCAGGTCTTAAGGATCTGGCCATGGTGCCAGGATGTTGACCACCTGGAGGTTAAGGAAGGTTAGCAAAGAGGAACGGGAGAAGGCTTGTCTTCATGGTAAAAGGCGAAGTTAGCGTCAATATTTGATATACTTCACATTTTCCGTGTTGACTGTTGAAGTGTGATCCTGAAGGACTGTAACATGTAATTAACAGTGACACTGATATAAGAGCAAATCATCTAGGTGGGGATTTCCTGACTTCTCGAGTCTACTCATTTCCCAGTTTCACATTCAGTACAACTTTGTGATGTGATAAAGTTCAAATAGCGTGATACCAAGTAGTATGAAAAGTGGTGTCTTTTCAGTTTTAGCAAGGGGGCTAAAGAAAAAAAAGATAGATTAAGGGAAATACGGACTTGAAAAAAGTTACTTGTGTACACATTTTGAAAGGTGAATTTGACAATGGTGCCCAATGGGAAAATTGCATACTTTAAAAAATCACATAGAATTAGCAATTGTCAAAGGTTTCCAGACACAGAGGTCTGATCTCCAAGACTGTTAGAGGTTCGATATACTTTAAAGTGGAAAGAAAGAAGTGATGTACTCAAAAGCATTTTATATGTTTGAAATTAAAAAACTCAAAAGATGGCCACTTTAACATTGAGACTTATTTTAAAAATCTAAGATGGGTGACTTTTTTACCTCATTCTCTTTCTCTGTGACAGGATTCTCAAATAAATGATTTCAAACCACATTCACTGTAATCTTGGAAAGCTCAGGTCCACTGGAAGTTTCCAGTGTGGCAGTTACCTAAGGAAGTTTAATTTTCCCCCATGCTGTACTTTGGTTCTCCTTGTTAACCTCCTTTTCCCTCAATATACTTTTCTTTATGTACTTCCTGAGTAAAATCCCTGCTGTCTAGTCTTCTATGGGAACATGGATTTCCAGGTGAGTGAAGTGCCCTAAGGAAAGAGGGTTGTAGAACAAGAAACTAAGAAAGCACCCGTTGAGAATGGTCGTGAGACAGGATTATCACCAGATATTGAGAAAGCTTACCTCTCACTGATTTTCCTTGGTTGTTACTTTGGAAGTTATTATGGGCCTTTAAGCTTTGTCAGTTCTTTTGGTTTTGAAAAGTGTGAGTCTCAAACCACATTTGTAAAGTCTATTGAGTTATATAAACAAAAGTTGAAAAGCACTTTTTTCTTTTTTTCCCATGGCTCAGAATATCTAAAGGCAAATATCACCAGTGGTTTGTATTAATGGATTCCAATTGGAAAAAAATCCCTAACATTAAACCACAGGAATGTAGAGCTTCACCCTACAAGCTCTCAAGTAAGAGCTTTCCTTACTTGAGAAATGACCTTTTCTGTTGGGAATTTTCTCTGTTCCACTTGTTACATCTCATGATATTTTTCTGTAGGGTTGTGGATTGGCTTGGACTGTAGAACCTTTCACCGAAGTAATTGTTTAGTTATTTTGATCTTGGACATTTTTTAAAATGTAAGAGTGAAAGAATGAGTCAAATGAAAATCTTGGAAGAGTTTAGTTTGCTGGTTTCAAATGGATCCTTAAGATTTATTTAATTTTGTTGTGATTAAACGAAGCTGGCCTTAGATTTGTACTGGTTTTAAATCTTCAGTGTGACCTGTGTAAAGAGGAAAAAGTATTTTGATTCATAGATTTTTAGATGCATGAAATTTAATTCATTGAAATTCTGTATGATGTTCATTCTGATTCTTGCTAAAACCAGCATCTGTTGTCATCTTTTCCTGAGCATGAAGTGACTTTTAGCTCAAATTTCAAGTATGGTAATACCTATGAAAAGTCAGAAATGTCAGTGGAAGTGGTAGGATGTAAAAGAGTACAAATTTTTGTGGACAAATTGATCCTAGGTGAAATTTTCATTTTACCTCTTAAGAAATGTACCTTTAAATAATTTATTAAAACCTTTAAAGCCTGTTTCCTCAGTTTTAAACTGAGTATGTTATTAAATTGAATCACATGAACATTTCAATATTGAAACGTTTGACTTACCAAAATGGCAATTTAATTTAACTTACATTTAGTTCAAAATAATTTAACCTAAGATCTCCATTAAAGGGATTGTTATATTTTGGGGGGGGGTGTTGGGAATGATGTCTTCCAAATATGTTAATTTCTTTCTTTCTAATGGGAAGTTATAGTAGACAAATTCATGATATTAAGACTTTTTTTTCAGGTGGTACTGGGGTTTGAACTCAGGGCCTCATGATTGCTATGTAGATGCTCTACCAGGTGAGCCATGCCCTCAGTCCTTTTTGCTTTAGTTGTTTTTCAAATAGGGTCTTGTGTTTTTGTCTTTGGCTGGCCTGGATTGTGATCCTTCTATTTATGCCTCCCAGGTAACTGGCATGACAAGCACATGCCCCCATACCTGGCTTATTGTTTGAGATTGGGCTTTCACTAACTTTTTGAACAGGCTGGCCTCGAAGTGTTTTCCTCTTGATCCATGCCTCCCATGTAGCTGGGATTATAGGTGTGAGCCCCTGTGCCAAACCAAAACTCTTTCAGGAAATATATGGGGATCTGTAGTGATTTTTTTTTTTTTTTTTTTTGAGACAGGTTCTCTCTGTGTTGTCTAGGCTTGCATCCAACTCAAGATCCTCCTGCCTCAGCCTTCCCACTGATGGGATTATGGGCATGTATCACCACACCTGGTGAGACTATTTTGATGTTGAAATCTATTTGTAAATGTTTGCTAGTGGGTGTAATAATGTATTGCAAGGAAGAAACCTAAACAGTTTTGAAATCATATTTTTTAAATGGCAGTTTATTTTATTTTCTTAGTTATAATTTGAAAAATATTAAAGCTCATCATTAATTGCTTTCCAATTGGCAATGTTTCCAAATTTTGGCTCCAAATTTCTTGGCCTTTTTCAAACATGAGAAGCAACTCCTAGACTGAGGAACCATGAAGAGGATATTAGCATTAAGTTCTTTTGGTAAAAATAAAGAATCAAAAAAGATTTGATGTTAGGTACAGGATATTTAACTAACATATCCTTTAGCTCATAACACGTTGTTTTCGTGGTTCTATGCAAGACTTCTTTTTGCTTTCCTCATCATTCGTTTCTTAATAAATTCATTCATTCCATGACTCCTTAGTCTCCCATCCCACTTTCCTTTGTACAGTAACCACCTTTATAATGTGCTTGTTGTCTATTCTTTTACTTGTGTTTAATGTATGTTCCTTTTAATTCACAAAATGGTATGGTGCCACAGGACTCATTCACTTTCTTTTTCCCCTTTGGTGTTACGTTTTCAAAATCTATCTAGGTGACTGTGTATTTTCTTGGTCCCTTGCTCCTAACTGCTGTGCAGTATTGCACAGTTTGCATCTACCTCCTTATATTTATTCATTCTCCTAAACTGGACACTTAGATTCTTCTAATTCCCTATAAGTTCAAATGGTGACATCATAAACATAATGTACTATCATAACATAAATATCGTAATGGCAGTTAGTTGGTTTTTTAGTTTGGACTTTGCCTACTAAGTTTTCTTGAAGTGGAGCACAAGGAAATTCTTACTGTAATAAAAGATAGGATTTTTGTATTAAGATGGTATAGCTATTGGTTTTAGTCAGAATAAGATGAAGGTGGAGATGTTAAAAATGGAACATTCTAAAAACAACACATTTGATTGCAACAACTGGTTTACAATGAGAAGTCTAAAGTATATTGGGTAATTTAAGGGATGAATTGTAGTGAACTTTCAGAATAACTTAATTTTTATATCTTTCTAATAAATTGCCTATAATATTAACCATTAAACAAAAAAATTGCCATATAAGTAGTTACAGTAAAAAAGCAATAAGGAAATGAAATTAAACATCTAAGAGAGAACATTAAAAAGACAAATGCATATAGTGTAATGGAATCGAAAAAATGGTAAACAAATGTCAGAGCAATGACTCACCTTAACTTTCTGAAGTACGAAGCATAGTAAATAGCTGTATCAACCCAAAAGTAATGTTCTTGATTTCTAATTTATGTTAATCATTGGACCTCATTCATTGTGAATTTTTAATATTTAGCCATTAAGTTCTTGGTAACTTAATTGCTGAAATATATTAAATTTCAAAAAACCTACTTGTTTCTGTATATTGAATATTGATAATACAATAGAAAGAAAATCTAGACATTTCCCTCTATATCTGATAGGTAGTAACTGCCTGTATCTGTTTCGTCTAGGTCAATCTTTGTGCCTCTCTATTAATTATTGCTGCAATAGTGTACCATGAAAATGATTAATTTTTCCTTTCCACTATATGAAATTTATTTCCCACCTCTGTTTTTGGACATTTAAATTATGTTCATTTATTTATTCATTTGGTATCCCAGATCATACTGTGTTGAAATTCCTTGTAGAAATTTACTTGGACAACTGGTAAAGTATTTCTTTATGCTGTTTTTTAAAAGTCCATGTAAAATCCATTTTGAAGAAAATTTAAATTTGATTTACATTTCCTTTTTTATGCTGGCCTTTGAAAGAATGGCAAGTTGGTCTTATAAAACTTTAATTTGTAACATTTGAAAACTATGTAGTGAATTCAAAATTGGAAAAGGGAAGTCAACAATATATCATCTTATATTTGACTTAATTTATTCTACTAGCAACTGAGCTAGTGTGCTCTACTGCATGTTGACCAGTTAAACTCTGTGATGAGTTTGCCAGAAGAGTCTAACATTGAGCTGGAGACATGGCTCAAGTGGTAGAGTGCCTGCCCAGCAAGTTCAAGGTTCTGAGTTCAAACCTCAGTGTAGCAAAAAAAAAAAAAAAAAAAAAAAAATCTAACATTTTATCATCTATTTATTAGGAAGTTAGGGTAAACCGTCTATACTAAATGATCCTTTCATTAATCCAGGTACCTACTCTTGAGTTATTTTGCCCATTTTGTTGACCTTACAATTCTTTCCTTTAGAATTGATAGTTTCTTTTAGAGGCAGTTCCCCCTGTACCCCAGTTGGGAAAAGACTTATCAATTCAAAAATGGAAAATCATGATTAAAAGACATGCTGAGTTAGCTATGATTGCTAATATTTTGAGGACAGAGAATTTAAAAACAGTTTTATGTATTCAATTAAGAAGAGTTAATAAGAAACAGGATTGAGTTCAGGAGAAGTAAAAAAGAAAGTATTTTTAAGTAGGATATGCTTAACAAACATGAGAGAAAAGTCTTGATATTGAGTATCCTGTATTGTTTGAGTTTTATTATATATAATATCACTATGGGTAGTTTCTTGTGTGTCATGAATATAGCTTCCTCTCAGAAAGTTTTCTGTGTACTCAGGTCCCCAGTATATGTATCTGTTTTGGGTTCTGATTTTAGGAGGAATGTTGAGAAACTTAAAAAAATTGTTTAAAGATGAGGAAGAGATGCTTTGGAATGATTGTTTATGATGAAGAGTAGCTTAATACTCTTAATACTTAAGAGTGATTTAATTGTGATCAGATGTGCTGGATGCATGACGTAGGCTAAGCAAGGCCTGTCTTTAAAGTCTTTGGTGGCAACCATACTCTGCAAAATAAATTCTCTCCTCCCTGCCTTTCCCATGGAGGAGAATGGAACAGTGTTATACAGTCAGATGCTCTGGAACTCTTGAGGGTTTTTTGTGCCTTAGAAAGAAGTACAGAGTAAGGAAATAATGTCAGCAGGCATTAAACAGATGAGACTTAAAATATTTGCATTTCAATAATATTTTTCAGCCAAAGAAGTCAAGCTGTTTTCATTTAATGTGTTTTTTATCCTTTACAACAATTCTATGAGGGAAAGCGAGGTAAGTGTTTATTACTGTTTAAATTCTTCAATTCTTGGTTCTCGCTATCAGGGATAGAAGTTTGATAGCTTTTCATCCAGTGACCTGTTCACTGGACAGCCTTGGTTATATGAAATCTTGAATTCCATTTATGTTGAACTTTAACTCTGCCAGGCACACACATAGTCTAGAAGTGAATCTCTTCTGCCTTCAGGGCATTTGTTACAGGAAAGACAAGGGAGACAAAACCTGAGACAGAAATACCAAGTAATAATACTGTTTTCTTCTCTCTCTACAGAGAGGAGCTATAAGCTATTACAATAGCTACATGTCTTCTGACTGCTAAATAGAACTTTTGAAAGGCAAAACAACACTCCTATTGAAAATGGAAGAACTTCACTTTTAGGTAGGCTAGAAAGAAGGATAATGGCATATATCCAACCGGAAAGTCTTGAGCATAAGGAAATCAAGATAGAAATTGAGGATGGACTGTGTACTTTTTTTTGCTTTTAAGGCAAAAAAAATTGTACCAGCTTTTTCTTTAGAACTGATAGCTTCTTTTGGAAATGAAGATTTTTTTTCAGATGAGAAGAGAGGTCAACTTGAGTCAAACATTACATCATAGTTAAAAGTCACTAAAGCAGCTGGTGGAAGGAAATTAGTTAGGATCATTTGGAATGAATTACACTTTATTATGGAATGAAGGCACATTCATGAGCTTTTGGTCACTCCAAGAGCACTGAATTGGTAGTTTAAGATTTTTAAAAAAGAAAAAAATAATTATTAGCTATTTTCTGGTTGTTCATGACATGTTTATCATTATTGTTTGCATATGAAGCTTTATCAAAATAGATGATCAACTTTTTAAGTAACACTTCATGGAAGTATCATTATTTATTTGTTTGTTTATGGTTCTGAGAATCAAACCTATGGGCTCATATATGGTAAGCAGGTGCCCTACCACTAGGCTACATCCTCACCCCATGTTCATTCTTCTTAAGCAAAATCTTTTTCTCATGAAATGTCTGCCATATTCTAAACTCATGTCCCTATTATAATTTGTTGATGACCCAAGTTAGACATTCAAATTAGAGTTATAGGTTTGATTGATAGGTATAAGAAAAATAAGTTTCCCTGATTTTCTGCCATAGGCAGATTTGGTTACTATAACAAATGCTACAGTTCAGTTGCCTTGGAAAATTGTATAGAGTTCTTTATGGGGTTGTCTACTTTCATGTATCTTTCTCATGACTGCTTTTCTTTGACTTTCATTACTTAGAGCATATCTTCCCAAGAGTACTTGAAATAATTTTTTTTATCAATGACCGTGCATTTTAAGGTCCCCCAATAAGAGGCAGATAGAGCTTTGCCACTTATTTGTATAGCCACTTGATAACTTTTTAGGGGAGACAAATAGATAAACAGGTAAACCATTATAATATAAAGAGTTAAGTGTTCTGTGAGAGAAACAGTGGAAGGCAAAAGTGAAGCACTGAGAAAGATGCAACAAATTTGTCAGAATATGTGAAAAGAATGAAATTTGAAGGTGTAAATGAGGGTGGGATCTGGTGTGGGCCCTAGCAAGCTCTCACAGTGAAAGTAACCCTGTGCTGAAATCTGGAGAATATTAAAGTTCATCTGGTAGATATCATGAGGGTTGGAGGAGGTAAAATGCCAACACCAATACAAGGAAAAGGAACAGTGTGAGCTATGGATAGGGAACTGAGATGTGTAGTAATCATATGACCTAACTAAACCAAATAATGTATCTGGGAGCTAAAAGAGATAAGTAAGATAAAGGTATAGATACAGGGTCTTATGGTATCCATTTGGCTTGTTTAAAACTTGTAACATAAGTGGAGACAAACACAGTATAGACTAGATGCGATAGATAACATTAGTTGCTATGAGAATTTTCTTTAAATTGTGTCAGTTCTAGAGTAAATCCTAGTTGTTGGAAAGTCAAGAGTGGAGGGGAGAGACAGATTTGCTATCCTTGGGTAATAAGATGGAAAGAGCAGTCCTGAGTTGGGAGCTTTGATCTGAGCTAGATATTTTGGGTAATCACTTAGTGTCCTCTTTTTTTCTAAAATAGGGGAGTTGAAGGGCCATCTCCGTAGGCTCAGGCATCCACTGTTTACTTACTGAACATCTGCTAGTTGCTTAGAATTGACTTTGAATTCTTTAGCAGCAGATGAGTGAAATAAAGCTCATCTTCCATAACTTTAATAGGAACTCCACCTTCCAGGGCTGAAAATGTAAAGGCAGCATGGAAAGAATGGTTGCCAGGAAGACATGGCATGAGAATATTGAAATTCTGGACTGGATCAGGTTGTGGAGCACTGAGGAGCAGGGTGATGATTGTGACTTCTGTTGACTTCTTATGACATGCCAGGCACTGCATGCCATCCCATGTTTGTTCACTTAAAACTTATGGCCCTTTGGGATAGAAGTATTATCATTTTTTTTTTATTTTGCCAAACCTGATTGTGAGTCCTGAGGGTCCCACTCTAGACCTAGGGAATTATTGTTTCAAAGTGCAGAAAAACACATGTACTTTAAAATAGTCCATCAGATAGTTTCTGTGTACAGTCAGATTTGGGAAGACTTCCATAGGATGACAGTTTGGGTAAAAGGATAAGCCACTGAAAGAGTAAGAAAGTATTGTGGTTTGGAAAGAGCACTAGCCAGGGAGTCTGCATTCACACCTTTTTTTCTGGGGAGTGATGTGTGATGAGTAAAATGGGCACAGAGTGGGTCTGGCTTCCCCTGCTTTCTTCTTTATCAACTGGTGTGTAAGTGAAGGCAAGCAGGATATGGACTGATGACTTGTAAGTCCATGAAAGAGCTGCCATCCCGTGACTCAAAAACATGTAACAGTTAGGTGTTGTACAGGCTTCATTTAGTTTGACTAAAAAGAAAGCCCTGGGAAAGAAGAGTCAATGAAATTGACATTAATGAATGCAAATTAACACATTTTTGGACAAACACAAATACCAAATCACAACACAAAATATTTTATAAACCTCTAAGGTTATTTTTATTTTTTCCTGGAAATGACTAATTATTGACTCACTAAGAGGAAGCTAGAGAAATGACCAAGCTACTATTAATACTTCTCTGATCCTTTAAATCTCTTTGAAGAGCAGTTTTGTGTAGATATTTACATGTAGAATATTATATTATATGCCCTCATGTTTCTGAGATAATTCCCAGAGGGGAGCAAAATGTTCATTTGAAAATTAATTTACCAGAAATGGAGTTTGGGAGTTCTCTCTAGAGTGAGTTTGCATGGAATTTATTACACTTCAATAGCTTAGTCAAGAACTTAAATGAAGATGTGGAAACATGGATGCAAAATTTTTAGCTTAGGCAAAGTTGAGGGGAAAATATCCGAATATAGGTTTCACAGTCAATATGACTTGGTGGACTGAAGCTGGTACATCTGTGCCTGCCCTTTCCTATTCCCATTTTTTTTCTTTCTAGTATAGGAAAAAGGGGTCATTGTGTCATAGCAATTCATGTGAAGAAAGCCTATACATTAAAAACTCAAGAAGAGCCATTCTGTGATGTAACTATCACAGGCTTAATATAAATAAATGGCATCCTAGTGAGGAGACACTGGTCTTCGATACCACTTTGTGCTATTAGTTTGTGTTAGGAATGTGCTCAGTATAGGTGTATTGGGAAGTGTCACAGAGATGGTGAGGGAGGTCTTAAAAATTATTTCAAGAGTTGTGGAGATCACTAGTTAGGTTTAGCATGGCTAAACCAAGATAGGACTGACAAATCATACCTCTTTTATCTTCAGTTTTGGATCTCTGTTTTAGGAAAATTATCTAGAACAGCTTTGTGGGTGAAAGTTACAGAGACACAACTTTGTTCTCTGTAAGAAAACAAAATAGAAAATTTTGACTGTGGGACAGTTTGCTGTCTCTGAAAGTATTTAGAGGGTGGGTTTCCTTTGGTTGGTGGCTGTTGAAGAGATTTAGACACTGGGTGGGAGATGGGGTATGGCCACGGTCCTTTCCATTTTCCAGTTTTAGAATTATGTTTTACAAGAAATTAGTATGGAAGTTCCTCAGAAAGCTGAAAACATGCCTACCATATGATCCTGCTATGTTAGTCCTGGGCAAATACCCAAAGGAATCAAAGCTAGCATACCATAGAGACACCTGCATATCCATGTTTATTGTAGCACTTTTCATAATAGCTTAGATAACTAAGCTATTATCAGTTATCAGCCATCAGCCTGGATGTCTGTCCATGTATGACTGGATAAAGAAAATGTGGTATGTGGAGCATTTTAGCCATAAAGAAATGTGAGATCATGTTGTTTCCAGGAAAATGAATGGAGATCATCATGCTGTGTAAAAATAGCAACTTAGAAGGACGAGTATCTCATGATTTTTTTTCTCATACCTGGAATAATAATAATAATAATAATAATAATAATAATAAAAAGACATGAAAGTAGAAGGACTACTAGGGAAGGGGAAGGGGACTTGTGAGAAAGAGTAATTGGGGATGTGTGGATATAACCAGAGTACATTATGTGCATGTATGAAAATGTCATAATGGAACCCATTAATTTGTACAATTAATGTATACTAATATAATAAGTGAAGAGTGTAGGAAGGAAATTTAGGGTCATAAGCACTTGGTTTTCCAGGGGAATATAAACTGATAGAAGAGAATAGAGCAAGAATTCATGCACAAAAAGGCAACTTGTTAATAGATGGACCCTTATCATAAGGTAGCATGATAGGCTTAAAAAACCCTGTCCTTTGTAATTCTTTATCTAGAGATTTATCTTGTAAACATAAGGTCGGAAGGGTTCTATTTGAGAATGTTTATGTCAGTTGTATTTAAACTGCCTGAACTGTAGAAACCACCTAAATGTCCAATGTGTATAAGACATTATTATATACACAAGCAATGGAATACAATGCAGTTATTAAAGTTAACATACTTGAAGAATATTTAATGTCATGGGTAAAGTGTCATACTTTTGATGCTCACCGATTTAACCAGATATGATGAGCCACCTTTAAGGACCTAAGATTGACTTTTCCCAAACTATTGAGATAAGGGAACTATGATTGACTGTTTCAAAAGTGTGCAACTTGGTTATCTGATGCACTTATATACACTGTGGAATATTTACGATAGTCTAGCTAATTAAAATATTTGTCACCTTAAAACATTGTATGTTTTAGTATTCAGCAAAATAAATGTAATGAAAATATTTGGTCAAAAAGGAATTCCTTTTATATCTAAGACTAAGATATAATTAGCTTAAAAGTTGTCTTTAACAAAGTTTCATTGTTGTGATGATTAACTATATACAATTGCTACAATTGTTTCACTCCAATCTGTTCTCCACACTTCATTTTGAGAAATCATTATTAAAAACTAATCCCTTCAGTACCATTTCTCTGCTTAAAATACAGCCAGCCTGTGCTATAGTCTGAATGTTTGTGGCTTCCTCATTCAGATGATGAAGTGGTAACCCCAAGGTGATGGTATTAGGAGGTGGAGTCTTTGGCTGATTAGGGCGTTATGCTATGTGGGCAGAGCCTGCATGATTGGAGATCAATATCCCTATGAAAGGGCCTTCAGAGTGCTAGGTAGCCACTGTGTGAAGAGGGAGAAGCATGACTGTGAGGACGTGGTCCTCACCATCCGCAGAATCTCCCTCGATCTTGGATTTCCCAGCCTTCAAAACCATGAGAAATGTATCAGTTGTTTATAAACAACCCGGTTCATTTGTGGTTGTTACAGAGTCGCACACAAGCTAAGACACTCTGCACTGACTTTGGGATAAAGATAATTTTTAAGAACCTATAGAGTCCAGCAAGTTCTGCCCCCACCTGCTTCTCTGGCTTCATGTTGCTTGCCCACTGCACCAATCTAACCATACTGGCCTACATTTAATTTCTTGTATACACACCATTCTCCTGTTTGCCACACATCATTTCTCATGCTGCTGATTCCTGCCTGGATGTCCTTCTCATTTCCTGAACTCAGTTTATTTTTCACTTAATCAAGAAAGGCTTACTGATCTCCCATTTATATCTAATTTCCTGGTACACACGCTAATACTCTGTGTTCCTCATTCACAGAATTTGTCATGGTTGCACTTTATAGTTGCTTATATAGCTATTTTATTAGTATATGTTTCCTCTACTAAAATATATACTACAGGGAAAAAGGCTTTTTATGTTTTTAGTTCATTCCGGATGCCTTGCAGTATGTGCATATCACAAGAAATATGTGTTGACTGAATAATGTAATTAGAGCAGATAGCATTTAATGTAGAAGTACAGAATAGTTAAGAGGATGTGATACAGGATCATAAAGCCCTAAGCTATCTATAGGTACTGCTCACATTGTTAGGCTGTGTTTACTTTCACAATTCTAGCCCTTGAAGCTAGTGTCATTATATTATTGTATTACATATAATTAAGTTCATTTTATATTATTCAACTTATAGTATATTCAATTAGAGTAAATTAGATTTATTGATAAGATAGGTTAACTAGCTCAAGAGTAATAGTTATTGAGAGTATAGCTATGAAGAATATAGTTATTAAGATAAGCTATGTTTGAGAGTATAGGAAAATAGACAGTGTTGTTTCCAGGTGTTAGGTTCTTTTATCATTTACTTCAAATGGTATAACTTCTTATAATTTTCTATTGGACTGTCTTAGTTTGGGGTGATATACCAACATATAGACTAGGAGACTTAAACAAAAAATGTTTATATCTTAGAGTTCTGGAAGCTTGAAAATCCAAGATCATGCTGCTAGTAGATTTAATGTCTGATGAGGGTCCTTTGTCTGGCTTGCAGATAGCTGTCTTCTTGCTGTATCCTAACATCATGTTTAGATAGAGAACATGTGGTAGTCCCTCCCTCCCTCCCTTCCTCATTCCTTCCTCCCTTCCTTCTCCTTTCCCTTCACCTCCCTCTCTCCTCCCCTCTTCCTTCCACCTCCGTCTTCCTTTTCCTTCCTTCCTTCCTTCCTTCCCTCCTTCCTTCCCTCCCCTTCCCTCCCCTTCTCTCCCCTTTCCTCCCCTTCCTTTCCCTTCCCCCTTCCCTTTCTTTGCTCCTTCCCCCTTCTCTTCCCCCTTCTCCCTTCTCTTCTTTTCCCTTCTCCCTTCCCCCTTCCCCCTGAGTGTGCTAGGCAAGCACTCTATCAATGAACACCCCCGACCACTCTTTTCCTCCTCTTACAAGGGTACTAATCCTACCTTGAGGGCTCTATCCTCATGACCTAAATGAAATCAAATTATATCCCAAATACTCTACCTCTAAATACTTTCACCTTGAGGATTAGGACTTCAACAAAATTTTCTCCCACATTTAGGAAGGTACAACATGCAGTCTATAACAAGGTTGGACTAGTTTTTATTTATGCCTATTCATTTAAAGTGTATTTATGGCTTAAAAGTTGCATTTGTAATTCTCAGTTAATTATATAACTTAGAGACCTTGGGAGGCAGGACTTAAAACGTGAAACACTGCCATCTAGTGATAATCAATCTAATGAAATTTGAAAGTTCTAGAGCAGCAGGTGAGGGTAAAACCAGACAGGACCAACCAGGCAGACAACTTAGGACAGTCATGTTGTTTTAGTGAACATGAGGGTGTGCTATGGAGCACATTTAGTCACTCATGACTAAATGAAACAAATACACTTAGTACTAGAATATCACCAAAGGAGTAAGTAATACAATGCTCTCTTCTAGTTATACTGCTTGAAAATGGATGTCTGTATTTTCCTCACTCTCTACTGCTACAGAATGAGAGAGCTTTGTACTCTGAAAGCCTAGTAAGGTAGTTTTGTTTTTAGTTTAAGAACTAAGTATATTCAGGAACAAACATATGTGAGGAAATGAATCCTTGGAAAAATTTCCAGTTGGAGTTTGCAGAATCATAAAGAAGTGTAATGCCAAAATAAACTTCATCTTTCCCTGGGGGACTCTTAAAACCACTTTGAATTAAATTACTGTGTGATTTAACTTAAACACAATAATTAAACACTTCTAGACATGAAATAAGTGGTTAGAAAATGAAGCACTATATGAATTTTCTTTAAAGCATTGAAACCCAGAAGAAATGCAGATAATTTATTTGCATAGCTTAAGTCCTAAACTTTTGTTGGATTTTAGTTGATGTGTTATTTATTTATTTATTTATTTATTGGTGGTACAGGGAGCTGAACTCAGGGCTTCTCACTTGAGCCACACTTCCAGCTACTTTTGCTTTAGTTATTTTTGAGATAGGGCCTTATGTTTATGCCCGACTGGCCTGGACTGGGATCCTCCTATTTATGCTCTCTGCATAGTTGGGATGACAGGTGCGCACCACGACACACAGCTATTGATAAAGATGGGGTCTCACTAACCTTTTTCCCCCTGGGTTGACCATGAACCGCCATCTTCCCTAGTAGCTAGGATTACAGGTGTGAGTCACTGAGGCTGGCTAGTTGATGCATTTTAAATGGTATACTAAATCTGCAGGGAATATTGTCATCTAAAATCCCTTGAGTTAAAATTTTCTTACCAAATGCAGATGCCAGATCAAATGAAATAACAATTACTCTGTTTCTCCTCAGATAAATAATAAAATCCCATCACTCTCAATAATAATTTTGTTGAATGAGATGAGATAATTATATTTAACACCTTTATTAGATTTTTCAGGGAGGATCATAACTTATTTATTCACTCACTAGTATATTCATTGAAATGTATCCCAAAGGTGTTCTAAATCGTGATGTAGAAATAGCCTAACTGGACATACTAATTACTTTTTATATCTTTCAGTGAAAATTATTACTCTTTTGACAAACACTGGTTATTATCCTGTCTCCCCTCCAGGAACAACATTTCATATGCTGACAGTAAACACTGCATAACAGAGTTCATATTTTGCTAAATGTTAAATTGGAACTCTCAGGGGCACAGATAAATTCAAGACGAGAAAAGCATCTGCCTTACATGTATTCCTTAGTATCTTTAAAGGTTCTCACTTTGTACCTCCTTCTGGACCAGTGTGTTGCATGTAACCCTTTCTGTTTTCTTGTGATGCACTGTTCATATGAAGACTGTGGTCATGCTAGTTGGCATACTAGCAAACGTTTGATTTAAAGTTAGTTCCCCCAAACTATTGGATCCATACCAGAGGGCACCAACTCTTTGAAAACTTTACTCGCTCTGTGGTTGTGATTAGCTTGTTTGAGGCAGTGCTGATCTGGGATGTAGAATTCAATGGTGGCCCAGAAAGATTGTTCCTGTTATCATTAATGTCTACCATTTATTGAGCTTTTGTTAAGTGACAGGCGTTAAATGAAGTACCTGACATATGTAGTTTCCTTTGTTTTGTTTATTCATTTATTTGCAGTGCTGGGGATTGAACTCAGGGTCTCGCTCACACTGGGCAAGTGCTCTGTCACGGAGCTACAGCTCCAGACCTTGGTTTCTCTGAGATAGGTCTTACTGTGTGGCGCACACTGGCCTTGAATTCCCTGTCCTCTTGCCTGTCCCTTCTCGATGCTGGGATTACAGGTGTGACCACCATGCCCAAGGCTGTTTGTCTCCCACCACCACTAGAGACATTTGTTTTTATTGGCTTATAGAAAACTGTACAATAGACTCAGGATTGCCAAAGCTAGTTGTTTATTTTCAATGAACTGAGTCTGATTACTACTGGTCCTCAGATCCTAACGTGGTGTTTTGACTTAGGCATGATCTTTATTTGTGTTTTGATATACACTACTTAGGTTATAACAAATGTCCATTTATGCATGTAGAAGTAGAACCTTATGAATAGTTTAAACCTATGATGTTTCTCCTCCCTTGTCATATACCTGTCTTTTCATCTTCCCATCCCATAAGAGACCATCATTATTCTGAAGTTCAGGTTCCTAATTTCTGTGCTGTTGAAAAATAATTTTGTCTTAATGTCTTACTTAATGTCTTGGATTTTTTGCTTAATTTTGAGCTTCTTATGTCTTCGTAAATCCTCACCTGTACTAATGTGTGAGTGATTCATATTAATGTTAATTGAGAGTTTTGAATTTTGCTTCGTATAGTTAAGTTCTTAATCATTCAGAAACTAGTGATTTGAAGTGTTTTGAAATAGAGATATAATCTTATTTTTTCTACATGTATAATGAATTTTTTCCTTTATTGAACAGGCATCTTTTGTTCTCCACTAATCTTCTGTGCCACCCATGTCAGATGCCATGGTTGAGTATATATGTAGATCTGTTGTTCTGTTTTGCTCATGTATTTGCCCACAAAAAATTGAATACTCTAAATTACTGTAACTTTATAATAAGTTACAATGTATAGAGGCCAAATTCTTCTCTGTTAGTGTTTTAATTTGTTTTCACTTTTCTACATAATACTTTCTACATATATTCAGCTTTCCATGTTTCATTAAAAAACTCCTTGGGCTGGTTAGAGTGGCTCAAGTGGTAGAGTGCTTGCCTGTGAAGCATGAGGCTCTGGGCTCAAACCCCAGTACCACTGAAAAAACAAATCCCTGTTGGGGTTTTGATTGGAGTTACATTGAGTTTTGAGAGGTTGACATCTTTACAGTATCAAATCTTCCTATTAAAACATGGTATAGCAAATATCTAGTTAGGCCTTTTTAAAGATCAGTTTAGTTTTTCTTTATTTTTCCATAAAATTTTATACTTCTTTTGTTAGATTTATTCCTAGATATTTCCTTTGTGCTACTGGGATTTGAACTCAGGGCCTCATACTTGCTAAGCAGGCACTCCATCACTTGAGTAACACTGTCAGCCCAAAAGTTTTATTGCTCATATAAAATGAAATATTTAAAATTTAATTTTATTTTTTATCATTTTTATTATCATATGTTAGCTGCACAGGGAGACTCATTGTGACATTTCCATATATGCTTATATTGTACCCTGGTTAGAGTTATCCCTTCTGTCATTTTCTCTCATCCCCATCCCCTTTTAAAAACGGTTTTTCTATTGTCATACGTGTATATAAAGAACACTGATTATATTTACCCGGTCACCACAGCCCTCCCACTGCAGCCCATCCATGAATAGAACCTGTTTTACTTTGCTGTCCTTCAGTTTTTAGTGTATATTCATTGTTAGTGTATATTCATTGGTCAGTTGTATGAAGTAGTGTTTCATACATTGATATACTCTACTTTCACCAGATTAACCCCTTCTGTTGCTCTCTTTCCCTTCCTCTTGTCTCCTTTAGTTTCCAATAACTTTGGGTGCATTTTGTTATACCTTCTTCATACACAGATGCAAAGTATTTTTATATTATTCACTGTGTATCATTCTGTTTTCTTCTCCTGCCTCCCTTTGTGCTTTCGAACAGTCCCACTATATATTCTCTTCATATATGTATTTTTTATCATGTTTGTATTTATATGTACCTTTTAGGTCTAGCTTCTATATATGAGAGAAAGCCTGTGACCTTCCTCTGAATTTGGCTTTCTTTGCTTGATATTATGATTTCTAGTTCCACCCATCTACCTTTAAATGACATAATTTCATTCTTCTTTATGGCTAAACATACTGCATTGTGTATATAAGCCACATTTACTTCATCCACTCAGCAGTTGTTGGACATCTAGGCTGTTTCCTTAGCTTGGCTATTGTGAATAATGCTGCAATAAACATGAGTGTGGAAGTGGCTGTATTGTATCCTGGCTTACATTCCTTTAGGTTTATGTCCAGGAGTGGTATTGGTGAATTGTATGATAGTTTTATTTTTAGCTTTTGGAGGAGCCTCTGTACTGTTTTCCATAGTGGTTATACTTATTCGCATTCCCACCAACATTGTTTAAGGGTTGTTTTTCCCTGCATCCTTGAAAAGCATTGGTTGGTTGTGTTTTCGATGATAGTCATTCTGACGGGAGTGAGGTAAAAATCTCAATGTTGTTATGATTTACAGTTCCTTTATGGGCAGGGGTGTTGAGCATTTTTTTGTGTATTTATTGGCCTTTTATACTTGTTTTGATAATTGTCTGTTCAATTACTTTGCCCATTTATTCGTTGGATTGTTGATTCTTTTCAGGGTTAGTCATTTAACTCCCAGCATATTCTACTTATTAATCCCTTATCAGGTGCATAGCTGGTGAATGTTTTCTCCCTTTCTGTAGACTATCTTGTCAGTCTCATGACTGTTAACTTTGCAGTACAGAAGCTTTTTAGTATGATACAGTCCCATTTGTCAGTCCTTTCTCTTATTTGCTGAGGTATTGGAGTTCTATTCAGGAAGTTGTTGTCTATGCATAAGTATTTGTTGATGGCCATTGCAATATAGTCTCCGGTGATTTCTGTCAGTTAGTTTAAGAGTGTTGGAATTACTTTTGTTTTTATCTTTGCTGACTTTTTCTATTTGGATCATTCTTTATGTTATTTTTCAATCTCTTACATTAGGATACTGGTTCAATAATTCTTTCTGATAGACGTTTATCAGCTTTGAAATGGCTAGTTTTTTAAATTAGTGAAGGAATGGATTTTAAATTATCTTCTGTTACTAACATCTAAGTTAATCACACTGCTGAGAAAACATTTTATTTGTGTTTTGTGATACTAGTTTCATGTGCCATTCATTACAGAAGTTTATAACTTGGTTGCAGTTAGTTAACATAATTAGATATCTTTTAAAAAGACTTGCTTGAACCCAAAGTTTGTAATTTAAATGATTTATTATAGAATCAAAGTATATATATACCATATTGCCTTTATGGAATGTCTTTGATTTGGGGGCCTGGAATTTCTTCTGATAATACCTTGATGAAAATTGTTCCATTTCATGTATTAGTTTTGTATTGCTACCTTAACAAATTACCACAAATGTAGTGGTTTAAACAGCACAAATTTACTAACTCAGAATTGTCTGGGTTAGCAGTTTAGTGAGTTTCTACTCTGAAACTCACAAGGTTGAAATCAAAAGTATCTACTGGTAGGGTTCTTGTGAAGCTCTGTGAAGAATTTACTTTTAAGATGATTTGTTGTTTTAGTAGAATATTGCCAATGTGAAATTGAGGTCATCATTTTTTTTTTTTTTTTTTTGCTAGTTGTCAGTCAGAGCCACTCTTGACTCCAAAGCCTCTCATCAGTACTTGCACATGGACAAGTACATATCAGAGTCAGCAAATCCTTATGCATGGAATCTCTCTAGCATCCTGGTGTACCCAATCTCTACTCCCTCTGGAGAGATAAAGTTCTCTGCTCTTAAGTGCGCATGTGATTAGGTTAAATCTATTTTATGTTCAACAACCTTAATCATACCTACAAAGTCCCTTTTGATAAATACTGCAAATACCTATGAGTTCCAGGGATTAAGATGGGTTTGTATGTGAGTATGTGCATGGGTCTTTTTTGCCTACTGTACTCAATTCTTTGAATTTCAAAGTGTCACACTATGAGTATACCAATTTGATAGTGATTCAGTCTAATTTAAGGGGAATAAATGGGTAGAAAACTCATGCCTCTTCATTAAGAGGATAGAAAGGGGAGATGGATAATAGGAGATGATGGAATAGTGATGTTCTTTCACATTTCTCCTTGTTCTCTTCCATTTCTTTTCTTTCTTTTTTTTTTTTTTTTTTGAGATAGAGGGAGGTTGATAAAGAATGAGGCATATAAAAGTACAACAAATTTCTGGAAGATTTTTTTCCTTTTGATTTCTTCCCTTCCCTCCATTCCTCTCTTCTTTCCTTCCTTCCTTTCTTCTTTCTTTCTCTGTTTAAAAGATGCAGAATAAAAGAAATGTTTATTAAGTATAACATTTATTGAGTAGAAATCCTCTTGTGGGCATTTTATAAGTAGCTTATGACTGAATTGTCTCAAAAGATGATATTGTTTTGTCTTTGTAGGTGATTAAAGCATAGAAAGTGCAAATAATTTTCTCATAGTTTAAAAGAGACAAAGTAGGATTAGAACTCCAGTGGATTTGATTTCAAGGCCTGTGACTTACTAACTATGCTCTGCTGAAATTCTTGTTCCTTCATTTCCATTTTTCTTGCCTCACAACCTTAATACTGAATTTAAACATTTTTTTTCCAGACTAAATCTTCAATCTTTAAAAAAGTCTGTTACATTCACATACAAATTCTGGGAGTGACCATAATGGAGATAGGAATTTTATTGATGTGCACAGTTTTTATGAAACATAGATTTCTCTCCCCTTTTTCCACATATTTAGTGCTATGTTTTTTGTAGGTAGACTTTATTTTCCTGATAACAGTGTGGATTTTCTTTCAATGAAGTATCACAGTATCTTTCAATGAAGCTATGAGCTGACCAAGTTAAAGTTATTGGTAGACATACGAGTTTCATGAATAAAATCACCGTGAATGCTATAATAATCAAATTTAGTGTTGTAACCAAACAAGGTGGTCATTGAAGCATGGTTCATGAGTTTAAAGATTCAGTTATTTCTGCATTTATTGAATATTGCCATTGTGTTAGAGCTGAGCATACAAAGCTTTAAAGACAACTTTGCCTTTGAGAAGCTTACAACCTGGGTGTTAAGAAGGAGTAGAAAGGAGTAAGCCAATTTTTGTTGTCCTAGATCCTAGAGTTGAGAGCCAGATATAAGGAGAAATGAGGTACCTTTAGGATATCTGCCTCTGTAGGGATTGGCTTTATAAGAATCAAGCCAATTCAGAGAAGCTCAGAGAAGTGAGAAGTTTGAAGCCTATTTAGATATAGATGTGTTTGTGAATTTACCAACTGAAGAGTAGGGGTGCTGGCTCGAGCTACAGAGGTAGCTCATAACTGAGGAATGAAGTGAAGCAATCATGCTTGATGGGAGATGAAACTCAAGACCTTGACTTGGCTAATGAAGTCTACTGGCATCTAAGTCACAGAGTATGTGGCCCATGGGAGCTCATGGAACAGCATGCTTTCCCCACTTCTATTAATTTACTATTTTCTTCCCATATCCTTCAGTGCCAACATTTTGCTGTATTCTAACCTGAAATGAATCATGCAGTCTAGGGTACAGAATTCATCTCCCATTAGTGTAATGTTGGGCAAGGTGTTCCCCTCTCTGATCCTTACATAAATCATCTGTAACATGTGTGAAGTAGGTTTTTTTTTTACTTTACAAGTTTTTAATAATGTTTTCTGTGACTTAATAAAGCACATATCTCATTCCTTCTTCTGAATTAGATAATAAGGAAATGGTAAACCTGTTTGTTTTACTTCACTATGTCAACTTTCTGTAGATGAGACCTTTGTTGCTGTCATCATTTTAATTTATGCCTATTTAGAACAATTACCTTTTATTTTTAATGTAAAAATTAACTTTAACATTGAATTTGGTGAATAAATTTGGAAATACACAATTACATTTGCTTATTATAATTTAGGAGTCTTCTTTTTTTCATATTAGTGCAGTCTAGCTAATGAGTTTAAGATTTAACCCAGATTTGCCTACCAGAAACAAAAACCTGGTATATCTTCCTCCTATAACAATCTAGTATATGAATCACAATTTTCTAAGGCACTATCTTATTTAAGATTGGACATTTGTAGTAACATGGTTGAATCTAGAGGACGTTTTGCTTAGTGAAATAAGCCAGACAAAGAAAGAGAGATATGATGGTATTACTTATATTTGGAAGAAGAGAGTAAAATGGTGATTACCAGAGGCTGGGCATGGATTTTGGGAAAGGAGAAGTGCTGCTTGAAGGGTGCACAGTGTGAGGTGGACAGAGATAAGTTGTAATGAGCTATTAAACAACATGATGGTGATAATTAATAATGCAATGCATGTTTTGAAATAGTGAAAAGGATGGATTTTAAATGGTCTTATTACAGGTATTTCAGGTGATGCCTATCTTCATGAGGCTAGTTCTTGTTTTGTAATTTTTTTTGTTGTTGTAAAGTTTGAATTTAGGGCCTCATGATTGCTAGGCAAGCACTCTCCACTTGAGCCACACCTCCGGCCCTTTTTCCTTAGTTATTTTTCAGGTAGGATCTCTGTGTGTTTTTGCCCCAGGGCAGGCCTCAGACCTTAATCTTTCTACCTATGCCTCCCACATAGTTGGGATTAGGGTAGTGAGCCATCATACCCTGGCTTGTTTATTGAGGTGGGATCTTGCTAACTTTTTTCCCAGGCTGACCTTGAATCACAATTCTCCTGATCTTCACCTCCTGAGTAGCTGTGATTATAGGCATGTACCACCTCTCTTGGTTCTTCATTAGCCTATTTCAATCATCCCAAAGTGTATATACATATAAAACATCAGATTGGCCCCCATAAATATGTTCAATACTTATTTGTCAATTAGAAATAAGATAAAATTTACAAAGACGTGATTGGATGGGATTTCTCCTGCTTTGGGGTGAGGAAGACCTTAAGAGGAGTAGAGCTTAAGATGAGTGAGGTGAAGAGCATGGAGGCAGGCGGTGGTAAAGGAGTGAGTTGTGGGAAGGTGGAGAGAATTCAGGGAAAGCTAAAACAAATGAAAAGCTTCATTTAAAACTCTTTGGGTTTATCAGTGAACACAGATTCCAATGCCTCCTGACTGTAGAGGTGCAGACAACACAGTACTGAATATCTAGGGCTTTTTAAAACCCAGAACAATACGATGGAAAGAACAAAAAACTGACCTTGAGCTGGGAGAATGGAATCAGGTGCTTATAACACTAACAGAAATGAGAGGAGCACTAAGTTTTATGGCTTCTCAGACCAGAAAGAAACCACTCTTTCTAAAGAGGGATTTGGTGAGAGGAAAGGGAGGGGTTATTTAGGACTCTTGAAGGAGTTGGTGTTTGTCATGATCTTTAAAGGGGGAACAGCATAAGACCTTGAGCATACAGACCAGGGCTGTTTTACTCTTCTGCTTGCCTATGTTTTGACTCTTGCCTTGTTTGTTCAGCTAGGATTGTGTTTAAGCAGAGCTTCTGCCTCTGTTCTTAACCTCAACTGCAGCCTTATCCTTCTACCCATGTGCCGGACACTCCTGGCTTATCTTCGAGGATCACAGAAGGTAAGAGAAAAAAATCCTAGTTGCAAGTGTTAGCATAAAAATCAAGTGTAATAGTCACATGTTAGTTCTGCTTAGTTTTCATGGTCCGATTTTGTTTAGAGGATTTCTTATTGATGATGGCAAGAGCCATAATGTCAAGATGATCAGTGGGACCTTCTGCAACACCAGATAAGGCAGAGGATTATAAAAATGGTATTAGTGGATTCAGGCACTATGCTCAGCACTCCGTACACACAGTCTTGACTCCTTACAATAATTCTGTAATCAGGTGGTATTGGTCTGTTTATACACAAGAAATCTGAGGCATAGAGTGGAAGCAACTTGACTAAGACCATGAAATGAAGGACACAAGAAAACAAAAACACTTTTAATAGTCATCTTAGTAAAACTCAGCTGAAGTTCTCTTTTTCTTTGATTATTTTTCTGTGTTTGCGTGAGTGTACACGTCTGTGTGTAAACATATGTCTATTTACTATGGTTAAGGCACTATAGGATAGATGATATTTTGAAATGAGTTGTAGCTTGAAGTCATTTCCATATTCTGTGAATTTCATATATGCTGATTTACTTTTCAAATTTTTCATGTATTTATATTTGGAAACTCTATTTGAATGCAGTAATTTGTGGAAATAACTTTCCCTGGGTTGCCTGCCATTGTTAAATGCTAGGTTTTGATCCCCGTGGCTGGCCATTGGCTTGGCATGAACAAAAGATGGTAAGTGGCAGGAAGTGAAAAGTTCCCACCTAGGTCTCTCCGTATTCATTAAGTCTTAAAGAATTGTTCCCCATTGTGGAACACAGATATTCAAAGATGCTTGACATTTATTTTTCTACAAGATCAAGCTGGCATTTAAACCAACAGATGAGATTGCATCATTTAAAGATAATCCTATATTTTTGACTACAAAAGTAAATCACATATACTGTGAAATTTGAACTTCCAAGAAGTATACAAAATAATCAGAAAGTTTCCCATAATCTTACTCTGCCAGAAAACTATGATGTGATATTTGGGGATAAATGCTTGCAGAGTCATTAATGTACAGTGCCACTGATTTTGAACAATACAGAATTACAGTGTAGTTTATAATTTTTTTACCTGACAATGTATCTTGCAGACTTTTTCTAAATCAATAACATAACCTTCTCACTTTCTTTTGAATAGTTTGTTTCATTGGCTAGATATGCCATAATTCATCTCACTAAATTTAGTTTGATAGGCTTTTGCTATATTTTCAAAATTTTGCTGTCATAAACAATGCTGTGGAGAAAACTTTGTACATATGTCATATTGATTGCATCATGTTTACCATATTAAGTTATTTTTATTTAGGTTCCAAGCAGGAGAACAAGAAGATTGTTGGATAAGAGTAGAACATTCCACATTACCTGTGGTGTTACTATCTGTATTTTCTCAGGTGAGAAAGCCAGAGGATGTTAAATATTCTATTACAATTATACATTTTACTAATGTTGAAATGTATAATTTCGTTGTTCTGTACAATATCAGTTATCACCAACTTGAAATTTTTCTTCACTGACTCATGAGTTTGAAGTGGGTTGTCTGGTGAACTAAAGAAAATGGATGTGTCTTATGTCTAAAAATTGGCCCTCAAACTGTCAGGGACTGTTTCTTGAAAGTAAATAATTTCATTTATTTACACTGGAAGAAACAGACTAAAAGTTGAAAGCTTTTAAAGTAATGGTATGATATGAGCTTAAATGAAATTTTCATTTACAGCATATGATTACTCCCCAAACTATATGTGGTAACTATTTCTTTGATATTATTACTTGGGTAGAAGAATAGGTGTCAAAAAATAGGGAATTTTATCCTGATTTATTTCAATTTAAAAAATATAAAATGAAAATCTTTTTATTTTTAAGTCATTTAAAAATTTTTATCTTGAACATTTATATAATAGTTTTCATATTTTTTGGAACAGAAAGTGCAGGCATAGTGATTAAAAACATGGATTCTATAGACAGCTACCCCTCTGCCTTGTTTGTGATATCACCTCTTATCCTGTTTCTTTTTCTTTCTTTTTGTTTTTTTAACTGTAAAATGGATTGACAGTAGCAGCTACTTCATACCTTCAAAGTTAAAATGAGAATGTGCATATGTTATAGAACATGCATTCTATTCTTAGAATAAAATTAGTTTTTATAATTTGTAATCCAAGGGGTTAGTCATACCAGTGGCATAACACCTGATCATTACTTGATAAGACATAGCTGTTTTTGATACTAAAGTCATTTTAACTGGACATTTATGTATGACCATTTTGACTCAGGAATATTTTGATGCAGATATTACCAAGAAAATATGATTCTACTTGCCTTGTTTGGCTACAAGAATTAAATGAGAAAATTTATACCAAGTCCTTGGCATGGCTTCCTCCCAAAGGCCTAAAACAAAGCCTTGAATTCTTTTGAACTGAAAGATTATAAAGAAAATAAATATATATCACCTTATATAGTTGTTACCTGGTATTTTTTTTTTCAGAATAATTTAGAATGGTAATTCTTGAGTCACACTTCCAGCTCTTTTGTTTGTACAGTATTTTTTCTTTTCTTTTTCTTTCTCTCTTTTTTTTTTTTCTCTCGAGATTGGGTCTTGTTCCCTTTGCTGGGGCTGGCCTTGAACTTGAGATTCTCTTGCCTCTAACTCCTGAATGGCTGGATTACAGTACCCACCACTGTGCTTGGCTGCTGTTGCAATTTTGAGCCATAAAACGTGTAGTTAGCATATGAGCATTTTAAAATTAATTACTTTTTAAAAATTATTTTATTATTCATATGTGCATACAAGGCTTGGGTCATTTCTCCCCCCTGCCCCCACCCCCTCCCTTACCACCCATGGCCCCCTCCCTCTAACCCCCCCACCCCCTCAATACCCAGCAGAAACTATTTTGCCCTTATTTCTAATTTTGTTGAAGAGAGAGTATAAGCAATAATAGGAAGGAACAAATGTTCCTGGTTGAGATAAGGATAGCTATACAGGGAGTTGACTCACATGAATTTCCTGTGCGTGGGTGTTACCTTCCAGGTTAATTCTTTTTGATCTAACCTTTTCTCTAGTTCCTGGTCCCCTTTTCCTATTGGCCTCAGTTGCTTTTAAGGTATCTGCTTTAAGTTTCTCCGTGTTAAGGGCAACAAATGCTAGCTAATTTTTTAGGTGTCTTACCTATCCTCACCCCTCCCTTGTGTGCTCTCGCTTTTATCATGTGCTCAAAGTCCAATCCCCTTGTTGTGTTTGCCCTTATCTAATGTCCACATATGAGGGAGAACATACGATTTTTGGTCTTTTGGGCCAGGCTAACCTCACTCAGAATGATGTTCTCCAATTCCATCCATTTACAAGCAAATGATAACATTTCGTTCTTCTTCATGGCTGCATAAAATTCCATTGTGTATAGATACTACATATTCTTAATCCATTCGTCGGTGGTGGGGCATCTTGGCTGTTTCCATAACTTGGCTATTGTGAATAGTGCCACAATAAACATGGGTGTGCAGATGCCTCTGGAGTACCCTGTGTCACAGTCTTTTGGGTATATCCCCAAGAGTGGTATTGCTGGATCAAATGGTAGATCGATGTCCAGCTTTTTAAGTAGCCTCCAAATTTTTTTCCAGAGTGGTTGTACTAGTTTACATTCCCGCCAACAGTGTAAGAGGGTTCCTTTTTCCCCGCATCCTCACCAACACCTGTTGTTGATGGTGTTGCTAATGATGGCTATTCTAACAGGGGTGAGGTGGAATCTTAGCGTGGTTTTAAATTGCATTTCCTTTATTGCTAGAGATGGTGAGCATTTTTTCATGTGGTTTTTGGCCATTTGAATTTCTTCTTTTGAGAAAGTTCTGTTTAGTTCACTTGCCCATTTCCTTATTGGTTCATTAGTTTTGGGAGAATTTAGTTTTTTAAGTTCCCTATATATTCTGGTTATCAGTCCTTTGTCTGAAGTATAGCTGGCAAATATTTTCTCCCACTCTGTGGGTGTTCTCTTCAGTTTAGAGACCATTTCTTTTGATGAACAGAAGCTTTTTAGTTTTATGAGGTCCCATTTATCTACGCTATCTCTTAGTTGCTGTGCTGCTGGGGTTTCGTTGAGAAAGTTCTTACCTATACCTACTTACTCCAGAGTATTTCCTACTCTTTCCTGTATCAACTTTAGAGTTTGGGGTCTGATATTAAGATCCTTGGTCCATTTTGAGTTAATCTTAGTATAGGGTGATATCCATGGATCTAGTTTCAGTTTTTTGCAGACTGCTAACCAATTTTCCCAGCAGTTTTTGTTGAAGAGGCTGGTATTTCTCCATCATATATTTTTAGCTCCTTTGTCAAAGACAAGTTGGTTATAGTTGTGTGGCTTCATATCTGGGTCCTCTATTCTGTTCCACTGGTCTTCATGTCTGTTTTTGTGCCAGTACCATGCTGTTTTTAATGTTATTGCTTTGTAATATAGTTTGAAGTCAGGTATTGTGATACCTCCAGCATTGTTTTTTGGACTGAGTATTGCCTTGGCTATTCGTGGCCTCTTGTGTTTCCATATAAATTTCACAGTAGATTTTCAATCTCTTTAATAAATGTCATTGGAATTTTGATGGGAATTGCATTAAACATGTAGATTACTTTTGGGAGAATAGACATTTTTACTATGTTGATTCTACCGACCCATGAGCATGGGAGATCTCTCCACTTTCTATAGTCTTCCTCAATCTCTCTTTTCAGAAGTGTATAGTTTTCCTTGTAGAGGTCATTCACATCTTTTGTTAGGTTTACACCTAGGTGTTTGATTTTTTTTTGAGGCTATTGTAAATGGAATTGTTTTCATACATTCTTTTTCAGTTTGCTCATTATTAGTGTATAGAAATGCTAATGATTTTTCTAAGTTGATTTTATATCCTGCTACCTTGCTATAGCAATTGATGATGTCTAGAAGCTTCTGAGTAGAGTTTTTTGGGTCTTTAAGGTATAGGATCATGTCGTCTGCAAATAGGGATATTTTGACAGTTTCTTTACCTATTTGTATTCCTTTAATTCCTTCTTCTTGCCTAATTGCTCTGGCTAGGAATTCCAGTACTATGTTGAATAGGAGTGGAGATAGTGGGCATCCTTGTCTGGTTCCTGATTTTAGAGGGAATGGTTTCAGTTTTTCTCCATTAAGTATAATGCTGGCTGTAGGTTTGTCATATATAGCTTTTATAATGTTGAGGTCCTTTCCTTCTATTCCTAGTTTTCTTAGAGCTTTTATCATGAAATGGTGTTGGATCTTATCAAAGGCTTTTTCTGCATGTATTGAGATGATCAAGTGGTTTTTGTCTTTGCTTCTGTTAATGTGGTTTATTACATTTATTGATTTATGTATGTTGAACCACCCCTGCATCCCTGGAATGAAGCCTACTTGGTCATGGTGAATAATCTTTTTGATGTGTTGTTAAATTCAGTTTGCCATTATTTTGTTGAGAATTTTTGCGTCAATGTTCGTTAAGGAGATTGGCCTATAGTTCTCCTTTTTGAAGGTGTCTTTGCCTGGTTTTGGGATAAGTGTAATGCTGGCTTCATAAAATGTGTTTGGCAGTTTTCCTTCCCTTTCTATTTTGTGGAATAGTTTAAGGAGGTTTGGTGTTAGTTCTTCTTTAAAGGTCTGATAGAATTCAGCAGAGAATCCATCAGGTCCTGGACTTTTCTTTTTGGGGAGACTCTTGATTGCTGCTTCAACTTCATTTTGTATTATAGATCTATTCAGGTGATTAATTTCCTCTTGGTTCAGTTTTGGATGATCATATGTATCTAGAAATCTGTCCATTTCTTTAAGATTTTCAAATTTATTTGAATATACGTTCTCGAATTAGTCTCTGATGATTTCCTAGACTTCCATGGTGTTTATTGTCATTTCCCCTTTTGCATTCCTGATTCTACTAATTTGGGTTTTTTCTCTCCTCATTTTAGTCAGGTTTGCCAGGGGTCTATTGATCTTGTTTATTTTTTCAAAGAACCAACTTTTTGTTTCATTAATTCTTTGTATGGTTTGTTTGGTTTCTATTTCGTTGATTTCAGCTCTTATTTTTATTACTTCTCTCCTTCTATTTGTTTTGGGATTTGCTTGTTCTTGTCCTTCTAGGAGTTTGAGATGTATCATTAGGTCATTGATTTGGGATCTTTCAGTCTTTTTAATATATGCACTCATGGCTGTAAACTTTCCTTCAGGACTGCCTTAGCTGTGTCCCATAGGTTCTGGTAGGTTGTGTTTTCATTTTCATTGACTTCCAGGAACTTTTTAATTTCCTCTTTTATTTCATCGATGATCCATTTTTCATTAAGTAATGAGTTATTTAGTTTCCAGCTGTTTGCATGTCCTTTGTCTTTACTTTTGTTGTTGAGTTCTACTTTTACTGCATTGTGATGAGATAGTATGCATGGTATAATTTCTATTTTCTTATGTTTGCTGAGGCTTGCTTTGTGCCCTAGGATATGATCTATTTTGGAGAAGGTTCCATGGGCTGCTGAGAAGAATGTATATTGTGTAGAAGTTGGATGAAATGTTCTGTACACATCAACTAGGTCCATTTGATCTATTGTATATTTTAAATCTTGGATTTATTTATTGATTTTTTGTTTGGATGACATATCTATTGATGATAATGGGGTGTTAAAGTCTCCCACAACCACTCTGTTGGCGTTAATATATGCTTTTAGGTCTTTCAGGGTATGTTTGATGAAATTGGGTGCGTTGACATTGGGTGCATACAGGTTGATGATTATTATTTCCTTTTGGTCTATTTCCCCTTTTATTAGTATGGAATGTCCTTCTTTATCTCGTTTGATCAATGTAGGTTTGAAGTCTACTTTGTCAGAGATAAGTATTGCTACTCCTGCCTGTTTTCCGGGGACATTGGCTTGGTAAATCTTCTTCCAGCCTTTCATCCTAAGCATATGCTTATTTCTGTCGGTGAGATGGGTCTCCTGTAAGCAACAAATTGTTGGGTCTTCCCTTTTAATCCATTTCGTCAAGCGGTGCCTTTTGATGGGTGAATTAAGTCTGTTAACATTAAGTGTTAGTACTGATAGGTATGTGGTGATTCCTGTCATTTAGTTGTCTTAGTTGTTTGAAGGTTTGATTGTGTGTACTTAAGTTGAGGTTACTCTCTACTGTCTTGCTTTTTCGTTTCTGGTGGTTTGGTGCTGCCTGTCTTTTCATGGTTAAGTTGGGTTTCACTTTCTGTGTGCAGACTCCCTTGAAGAATCTTTTGTAGTGGTGGCTTTGTGGTCACATATTGTTTTAGTTTCTGCTTATCATGGAAGACTTTTAATGCTCCATCTATTTTGAATGATAGTTTTGCTGGGTAGAGTATCCTGGGGTTGAAGTTATTTTCATTCAGTGCCCGGAATATCTCACCCCACACTCTTCTTGCTTTTAATGTTTCTGTTGAGAAGTCTACTGTGATTTTGATGGGTTTACCTTTTATGTTACTTGTTTTTTCTCTCTTACAGCCTTCAATATTCTTTCCCTAGTTTCTGAACTTGTTGTTTTAATGATGATATGTTGTGGGGTAGTTCTATTTTGATCTGGTCTGTTTGGTGTCCTGGAGGCCTCTTGCATCTGTATGGGAATATCTTTCTCTAGATTTGGGAAATTTTCTGTTATTATTTTGTTGAATAGATTACGCATTCCCTTCGCTTTCACCTCTTCTCCTTCTTCGATGCCCATGATTCTCAAGTTTGGTCTTTTTATGGAGTCGGTGAGTTTTTGCATTTTCTTTTCACAGGTCTTGAGTTGCTTAATTAATAGTTCTTCAGTTTTTCCTTTAATTACCACTTCATCTTCAAGTTGTGAGATTCTGTCTTCCGTTTGTTCTATTCTGCTGGAGTGGCCTTCCATTTTGTTTTGCAGTTCTGTTTCGTTATTTTTTTCTGAGGTTTTCCATATCCTGGGTGGTTTCCTCTTTAATGTTGTCTATTTTTATCCTGAGTTCATTTATATTTATTCATCGTGTTCTCTCTTTCACTTTGGTGTTTATACCATGCTTCTATGGTTTCCTTCATTTCTTCTTTTGCTTTTTCAAAGTCTCTATTTTTGTTGTCTCAGAATTTCTTGAGGGTCTCCTGTACATTTTGGTTGACCCTATACAGTATAATCTCTCTAAAATTCTCATTGAGTACCTGTAGTATGTCTTCTTTTAAATTATTCTTGTGCGCTTCATTGGGTTCTTTGGTATAGTTTATCTTCATTTTGTTGGAGTCTGGATCTGAGTACCTGTTTTCTTCATTCCCCTCTGGTTCCTGTACTAATCTTTTGTTGTGTGGAAACTGGTTTCCCTGTTTTTTCTGTCTTCCCATCATTGTCTTTGGTGTTGTTACTGTCCCTGTACTGTGTGCAATTAATTATTTTCTAGCTTGTAATAATAACAATGGTATTATTTAGAATGGAAGGGTGAGCGGAGATGGAAAGCAAGAAGTTAAAGAAAAGGGATAAACAGCCAAGAAGGAGAAAACAGAACCAGGAATCAGACAAGAAAGTTTCAAAAGTATAAACAGGGAGCATTAGTGTACTAAACGACAGTAAGCTGAACAGACATTAGAGAGACAGAGAGAGGATTGAAAAAAAAAAAGATAAGAATAAAAATAAAAAATAGGTAAATGAAAGAAGTATCTATATATAAAAATAAAATAAAATGAAAAGTAGACAATTAAAAAAAAAAACAAAAAACCAAAAAACCTCCAAGTTCAAATACAATGAATTTTCAGTCTTAATAATTTGGGTGTCCTTCTCAGTCTAATCCTTGAGATGGTGCCTCAGTTGTCGTTCTGTAGTTGTCTCATCAAAGGGAACGCATAAAGTAGAACAAAACTACACACACACACACACATAAAAACCCCTCCAAGTGTCCCAAGTTCAAATGCAATACAGTTTCAGTAAGTTTTTCAGTATGCAGGTGTAATTCGGTTGTTCTCTCATCAAAGGTAGGGAGAAGAAGAGAAAAAAAAAAAGAGTCTGGAGACAGTTCTGAGGATGGCATCTGCAGCTGTGGCTTGCCTGCCCGCTGCTGTCAGCCCTCTGTTGCTGGAGGCGTTATTTATGCAGATCTCTGGGGTGAGCTTAGCTTACTCACCTGGCCCTGCAGGCTTTGTTTACTCAGAGTTCTCCTGTGCGGGAGCCTCTGCTGCAAGCTTTCCCCTTTCCAAGCACTGGGAAAGGTGACACTGCACCCGCGTTCTCAGGCCTGCGTGTTTATTTACAGTCCATGTGGGAAGTGGGTCTTCCCCCCTCTCCTGTGCAATTCTCCCACCGCCACTTTTACAAGCTTTCCTGCTCCTGATTACTGGGCGGTGCTGCTGCTCCTGCCATCCACCATGTTTGTTTACAGCTCACGTGGGCAGTGGGTCTTCCCTCCTCTCCTGTGAAGTTTTCCTCCCTCCACCACTCTCACAAACTTTCCCGCTCCTGGTTGCTGGGTGTGCGTGCCCGCTCCCCCCGGAGCCTCTCCCGCCTGCCCATCTTGTTTATTTACAGTCCCGGGAAGGATTCCCTTCCCCCAGTCTTTATGCTCAGTGCGCCCCTCCCTCTTTCCCTCGTGTCTTTATTGTTTTTATTGCTTATTAGTCAGTTTCTTTTTTTTCCCTGGGTGGGGGTCAGCCTGTCCAGGGGGCTATGCTGCTCTGGCCCAGGGTTGTCTGTGGGAGTACCGTGGCACCGTGAAGCTCCCCTTGTCCGCGTTTTCTCAAGCTGTCTGGGCGCAGGCAACTGGTGGCCCCAGGGGTCCTCCTTGTTTCTCCGTTTAACGTGAAGTGGAGATTCCGTGCGCCGGCTGGAGGTGTGGAGGGGTCAAAGTTTTGCCTCTTCTCAGTGATTTTGCCTGTTAAGTGTGTCTCCAGCGTCTCTCCAAGATTTCACTATAGGAGGCTTGCTTTCTGCTTCCTCCCTCTAGCCACCATCTTGGAATTCCCCCCAAATTAATTACTTTTAAATAAGTAAATTCCTTTTACTACAGGTTTCAATATTGGTGAAGCTATAGAACGTACATAGTTTGTTTCAATAAAGTTTTATGCAGGTGCTGTATTTGAATTATACTACAATATCTTTTACCTCTTGGGGCCACATCCTTGTTATTAGTTAACCCAGTTGTAGCTTCCTGTTTACCTTTATTTTCTTTACTAACAATAATTTTAAAAATATTTTTAGAGCAGATGCAGGTTCACATGACACTTGAGAAGAATTTCCTATGTATTCCTTGTACTTGTGCCCCCACCCCCAACCTCTGTCACTATCAGCATCCCTCATCAGAGTGACACAGTTTGTTATAATTGGTGTATGTTGGCACACATCATTACTCAAAATCCTTAATTTATATTGGGGCCCCTCTTTGTGAGGGACATGGATTTGAGTAAATGTATGATGTGTGTGCAACACTCAGTATTTTCACTGTCCTGATTGTTTTTTGTGTTGTGCCTGGTTGTCCCCCTCTCCTCCTTGGCAGCCCTTGATCTTTTTGTTGCCTCCAGGAATGCCGTGCAGTTGGAATCATACAGTACATAGCCTTTCCAGACTGACTTGGTTTGCTTAATAATTTGAACTTAAGTTCCTTTCATGAGGGCCCTTGGTTGCTTCCAGATTTGGGCAATTATGGATGAAGATGTTTATGCTGTAAACACTGTGAACATTTTTTTTTGTTTTTTTTTTAATGGTTTTAGGTTTTTATCCTTTTTGGGTAAATATGATGGTAAGCTATTGCTGGATTTTGTGGTAAGATTATGTTAAATTTTGTAAGAAACCACCAAAATCTCTTCCCAAGTGGCTACACCGTTTTCCATTGCCACCATCAATGAATATGAGTTCCCATTCCTCCACATCCTTGCCAGTGTCGATGTCAGTGTCCGGGGTTTTAGCCATTCTCATAACTGTGACATTATTTCATTGTCATTGTCATTGTATTTCCTGGATCCTGGATGACATGTGAGGAGGAACATATTTATGTTCATATTTGCTGTCTTATATCTTCTCTGGTAAAATGTCTGTTAAGATCTTTGACTCATCTTTAATCAGATTGTTGTTCTCTTACTGTTGATAAGTGTTTGTGTACTTTGGATAGCAGTATCCCTTATCAGATATGTCTTTTGCAAATATTTTTTCTCAGTCTGTCTTGTCTTCTCATTCTCAGTGTCTTTTACAGAGCAGAAACCTTTAGTCTTAATGAAGTCCAGCTTATCAATCTTTACGATCATGCCTTTGGTACTATATCTAAACAGTTGTCACTAATTTACAAATTTAATGGAAATAGTGATGACATTTTTTTCACAGAACTAGTGAAAACAATCCCAAAAATCATATGGAAGTTCAAAACTCCAAATAATCAAAACAGTCTTGAGTAAAAAGAACAAAGCTGAAAGCATCACACTATGTGACTTCAAAATATTGTACAAAGCTCTGGCAATGAAAACAGCATAGTCAAACCCTAAAAACACACAGACACAGACCAATAGAACAGAATGAAACCCAGAAATAACCCCGTGCATTTATAATCCAACCAACCCTCAAGGGTGCCAAAAATGTACATTGGTGAAAGAACAGCCTCTTCAATGAATGGTATTGGGAAAATTGGGTCTTTGTAGAAGATGGAAACTATCTCTCTTCCTAAATAAAATCACCTCAAAAGTAGAAGGAAGACCTAAATGGAAGATCTGAAACTACTAGAAAACATAGGAATACTTCAAAGCCTTGGTAGATGTATTGACTTTTTGGGTAAGACCCTGAAATCACAAACAACCACAGCAAAACACAGACAAGCAGGATTATAGCAATTAACAAGTTTCTGCATAGCCAAGAAAGTAATCAATAGAGTGAAGAAACAACTTACAGAATGTAAACAAAAGTTTTGCAAACTATTTTTCAGACAGATGATTAATATCCAGAATATAGAAAGAATAAAGAGCTGCAGTTACAAAATCAAATAATCCAATTCAAAAATTGGCAAGTTATAGGAATATACACTTTTCAAAAGAAGAATTTTAAACCACCAATACATTTATGAAAAAAGTACTCAATATCATTATCCACCAGGGAAATACAAGTCAAAACCACAAAGAGATATCAAAAGGCAAAAATGAACAAATGCTGGCAAAGATGTAGAAAAAAGGAGACTATCATATACTATTGATAGAAATGTAAATTAATACAGCCACTACTGAGAACAGTATGGAGGTTCCTTCAAAAACTAAAAGTAGATCTACTAAACCTGGATCCATCTAACCGACTTCTGGGTCTTTATCTAATGGAAACGGTATCAGCATAGAAGAGAGATACTTGCACACCCATTTCTATTACTACAATACTAGCAGACCTAGGATATGGGCTAAACCTAGATGTGTATCAGTGGATAAATGTATAAAGAAATGTGGTATATATACACAACTGAATATTATTAAGTAAAAAATGAGTGATATCCTGTCACTTGCAACAAAATAGATGGAACTGGAGGACACTAAGTGAAATAAGTCAGGCACAGAAAGACGAAAACTGCATGTTTTGTCTTATAATGTGAATGCTAAAGAAAGTCCAAATGTAGAATAGTGCTTACTAGAGGCTGGGAAAAGTTGGGGGTGGATTGGGGAAGGAGAAAGGTTTTAAATGCATCCAAATCATTTAGATGGAAGCAATAAGTTCTTGATCGTCAGCACTGTGGGGTGCTGTAGTTCATAGTAACCTATTGTATGTGTTATTAATTATTAGAAAAAAGGAACTCAGAATTTTCAACCATAAATTAATGATAAAGAGATGGTAATATTGATTATACTGATTTGATCAGTACACCTAAGGTGAATTATCACAGTGTACCCCATAAATACCTACAATTAATAATAGATTAGTAAAATAAATTGAGGTAAATAAAAAGTCATTACTGAACCAAAGGCAAATTAAATTTTTTCCTATCTTCTAGGGATGTTATAATTTTGGATTTTGCCTTTATCTCTGTGTCCCATTTTAGTTTAAATTTTTTATGAAAGGCGTAAGGTCTATGTCTAGGCTCATGTTTTACAGTAAATATTCAACATTCCAGAACCATTTGTTGAAAACACTATTTTCTTCTCCATCTTATCACCTTTGCTTCTTTGTGAAAGATTAGTTGACTATATTCACAGACGGCTAGTTTTGGCACCTCTTCTGTTCCATTGTCATATTTGTCTGTACTTTCACCAACACCACAATCTCTTGATTACTATAATGTTACAGTAAGTCTTGAATCTGTCTGCTTTTAAGGTGACCCTTGCCTTAGCTCTCATTTGGTTGTGTGCCTTACAAAGTCTTTAAATAATCTAAGTTACTCAGCATTTCTGCTGTGTTTCATTTTCGTTGGTCTTTGTATTTCATAGTTTTTGATCTCTGTATTTCATATTCTAGGCTGTAAGGGATTGGAGTTTTCTAGTTTCCAGGCTAGGTGTTCTTTCGAATCACTACAGTGTATTGTTGTAACCTGTAATAGTTTATTGAGCAATTGTAGAGAATGTATTATAAGTCTTTCATGTCCATCACCACCATTCCATAGATAAACCAGGAACCTGGTACACAGACAATGTGGTCAAGATCACAGCCTTTTCAGCTACCTGCTGTTCTTTTCAGTATATTCTAATTTGCTATTAATTCATCCCTCACTTTACCTACAGGAAAAGATTGGGAAAGGAGGAGGCTGTGATCGGCCAGTTGCACAGGTCATTTGCTCCTTCTTTGCCCAACCTCCTTAAGATAATTTTCTCCTTTCCTGACTGCCAAAACTAGTTTATCTTCAGGTGTCTGGTAATTCCCTAACGCTTTATCCTCTGTGTGTGCTGTGAGTCAGCTGGGCACCATGTTCTCTGTGCGATTTAAGTATCAAATGGTGATTGCTATTTTTCTGAGTTTTTGTTCAGTGAAACGGTTCCTAGCATTTTGCTTTTGTGTTTCAGACATTACCTATGAATTGTGAAAATTTTCAAGTGGCTAAAAGCCTTTCATCAGGCCTATATTTTTGGTTGTGTGACTGTGAAGTATATAAGATATGTAGAACCCTGTGAGTTACAGAAGAAATGAAAGATGTGGAACACCAAAAATACCCAGGAGCTACTTAAGTAAATAAATAAATGTCCATATTAGTATACATGCATGAAAATGTGTGTATATCATAGTAACCTGATTTAGTATGGTTATTTCATTCTAACCTTTGAAAATTCAACAAACTATTTATATTCAGATTTAAAAAATTTTAAAATCCTTTCAATTTAATATTTTTTTGCCCATTTAGCTGTCAAAGTTTGATGCTTTATTACACATGGAGAGAAACTGACTCTTGCCATAGAGTATATGAAAATCCTACTTACTTGCACCCTGGTGTGGTTCCGTAGGTGTGCACGTGGCTGCCCACCTGGTGAATGCCCTCAACTTCTCAGTGCACTACAGTGAAGATTTTGTTGAACTGAACGCAGCAAGATACCAAGATGAGGTGGGTGGTCTCTGTCTTCCCACTTCCCTTTCACTTGTCATTAGATGACTAATGAGGGTCTGTGATTTTCACAGAAAATTTGTACCTTGCTGCTCCTTTTGAGTGCTTTTGAAATGCAGTTGTCAAGTTCAGTTTTATTCCCTTTCAGTAGAAAATATAGGTAATTACTATTTCATGGTCTCTCCTGCTGAAAATGGCAGTTTGCAGAGCGTCTCCCCTTTATATTTGGCAGTATTCAGATGGTTGTCACTCAGAGCCACCTTCTCACTCCCAGCAGCTTTTGTCTAATTCCTATCATTCAGCCAAGAGTGTCGACAGTCCCATTAAAGGTTAAAAATACTTTAATAATTCACAAACTGTGCTGGGGGGAAGGGCAGAAAAGCATGTTGATTATCTGTGGATCCTAAATGATCAATTTATTGGACTTAACAACTATCATTGGGTTTTCTATTGTTCTTTTTTTTTTAAATCCTGGAAATGGGTGACCTTGAGCCGAAGTCTATAGCAGACACTATCTGACTTATGTGAAGTGGTCATGGCTCAATTTTATTTATATATTGCATTATATATGCAAGGTGCTGGCCCAGATCCTGATGCACGCACCTGCACAGCCCTGGTTGGAACTCTGTAACTTGGCACTTTTTGTAGTGTCTGCAGCATGCCTTTGCTTCATAATGCCAAGATTGCATCAGAACCACATTGGTGCATGTCTCCTTTGGTCAGAACTCTGCATTCTCTGCTGAGTGGTTTTGACTTCCCACCAGTGTTCTCATGTCTTCCCCAACTGTATTGTGTCTTGTACCTATCACCAAATGTGAATTCTAAAAAACAGAGGAGCAAAAAACGGGAAAGATGCAAAGGAAATTATATGAAAGAAGCAGGAAGCAAGAAACCCTAAATGATGTGGGCAGAAGGACGGAGGAACATGGAGAGTGTCTGTGGTAGGCTAAGAAGCTGGATAGCTGGATTTCCCAGTGGTTCTCAATGGGGGGGGGGTTGCACACTGTAACCAGAGCTTAGAAAATACCCATGCTAGGTCTAGCCCATACCAATTAAATCAGACTGATGTTTGATAGCAATTATCAAAGTTACTTGCTATTTCAGTTTCATGACTTGTTTCAGTGTTTGTTGCTATGTTGTTTTGCCCATTGTTTTGTTTTGGGAGGGAAGTCAAGCAAATGATTACAGCATAATGAACCTTGAAAATTTACAGTGTACCTGTAATTGTTTTTATCTTTTAAATGATATATTTAATCACTTAATCTAATACTTCAGTATTTTCAAACATTTGAAGGTTTTTTTGTTATGAAAATTATTTTATGTCGAATGATACTTAATACAAAATACTTTAAAACCCCAATTAAAAGAAGTTAAAAGTGAAAACTTCTCCTCCAAAATTAGCCAGAGTAAATTATTAGTGTATGCTTTCTTCCCAGATATTTGAGTGATACTTTGTGATATTTACTACTCTTTAATTTACTTGTTTTCATAAATAGACATCCCAAGACTTGCTTTGTCATAATATATTGCTCTATCTCAATTTCTTCCTATGGATGTGCCATAATTTACTTTTTGGCCTTTTCCTTATTTACAGCACTTACACTGATTCCAAGTTGGTCATGAACCACTTTCCACTAAACCCATTTCTGTCTACATCTCTTTTACACAGATTTCTACACTTATTTCCATACCTGTTTCTATAGTTTTTTATTGCCAATCTGATGAATAAAAGTGGCAACTCATTATTTAAGATATTTTCCCTTTCTTTGCTTCTTTCTTTTATTCTTTCCTTCAAGTGTCTCTTTGTTCTTTCGTCTTCTCTTTTAATGAATCTGTATTGAGCCCCTAATAAGTATAGGGCAGTGTGCTAAATGTAGATGAAAAGAAGTCACTAAACAGTCACACATGCACTAAACAGATATATTACTCTGTAAATTCTCTTTGAAAAAGATGGTCTGTGTCATACGTTTTATTGTTCCAACTTCATGCTTTTGCTTTCCCTGGAGTGACCGTCCTCCAGAATGTGAGTGCTGTGCTTCGTGGCTCAGTTAAATCTGCCTCATTTTCTCATGCATGCAATCATCTCTTACTCTCATGTCCCCTCTTCTTTCCCTAGCAATACTAATTCTTATACCCTCAGATTGTCTGTATTTGCTTGTTTACATATCTACTATAGCCACTTTGTTTACTCCTACATGTGTACACACACACACACACACACGTACACCTTTTTTTTTTTTATGGTGCTAGAGGAGTTTGAACTCATGACTTCGTCTTGCTGGCAGGTGCTCTACTACTTGAGCCAGGCCTCCAGTCTGTTTTGCTATGGATGTTTTGGAGATAGGGACTCACTTTTTGCCTAGGTCAGCCTGGACTGTGATCCTCCTAGTTTATATCTGTCCTAGGAGGGATGAAAGGCACACACCACTCCACACCCAGCCTTTTCTCATTGAGATGGGATCTTGCAAAATTTTTTTCCTGGGCTGGACTAGAACCATGATCCTTCTGATCTCAGCCTTTCAAGTAGCTATGATTACAGGTATAAGCCACCAGCATCTGCTCCAACTTCTATTTGTACTAGGTATTTACATATTGGTTTTCTCAGGGCTGAGGTGTAGCTCAGTGGTAGAACATGCAATATCTTGGGCTTAGTCCCTAGCACTACAAAAGAAAGATGAAATTAAAATAGTATGTAGTGGCTTTCTCACACTTTATTCATATTTCTAATTCCAGAAGGATAAGTTATTTAATGTAAGCTAAGTGAAGAGCTATTCCTAGGCAATTGGTCCTTACTCAGGTCCCCTAAAATTATATCGCATAATGACTCGTCACTTACTCTGCAGTGGTTCAAAGAGGGGAATTCAAAAGGTGTACAATAGTGAGCACCACAAGGGTGAAGAATGAGTCTACAATTCTATTAGGGATTGGCCCAAATTTTCCAGAAGGTAGAAAGAGAGTTGACTACACTTCATAACAACAAGAAAGATGTAACCATTGTTGTAGGCAGTGTTACAATAGCAATATTAAAGGCTTAACATTTTCAAGTAGAAGAAAGTTTTTGACTACTCTTATTATTTTTCTTAGTATTTGAAGCATAATAAGTTCTCAGTTAGTGGTCTTTGCACTGGGTTTACAGTGTGCAAACCCCCAACCTACTTTATTGTTTTTCATTCTCACTGTCTTGTAGGTACAGTTTGGCAATTGCAGTATACAGAGTATATATTAATATTTTCAAGATGTACTTCCATCTACAGAGAGTCCATCTACAGAGCCTCTGGGAGGCTGAGTCAGGAGGATCATTTGAGTCCACGAATTCAAGACCAGCCTGGGCAACATAGACCTCAAAAACATTTTTTTTTAAATTATAGTTTAAGATACTGCATCTTGCTACTAGCCTTTAATTAAAATTAAACCCAGACTTTTTTTGTTTTCTTTTTTGATAATACTGGGGTTGAATGCAGGACTTCACACTTGCTAGATAGGTAGGTGTTCAGTTGCTTAATCAAACCTCATGCCAGTTTTGTTCTGGTTATGTTTGAGATGGGGTGTCACTTTTTTTTCTTGGGCTGGCCTGGTCTGTGACCCTCCTATTTTATTCTTTCCACAGTAGCTGGGATGACAGGTGCACATCACTATGTTCACCTTTTTATATTGGAATGGGATCTTGCAACCCCCCTTGCCACCTCCTCCCCACCACCACTGGCCTCAAACTGTAATCCTCCTGATCTCAGCCTCCTGAGTAGCTCAAATTACAGGCATGAACCATCATGCCCAGCTACACCATAGGCTCCCTGACTCATCCAGTGCGGTCTTTCTCAGACTGAAAGACTTGTGTTGACCTTTTGTTTGTGAAAATGTTATAAAATCTAATTGAGTCTGTCACTTAAACTGGAAGAACAGTACCTTAAATGCCCAATACATGGTTCTTATACCCTGCCAACTTCTTGTAGAATTATCTGTCTTTAGTGTTTTATTTTTCAGTCATATATTTTGTTTTTCCTTTTTCTCAGGATCCTAGAAAACTTCTCTTCACAACTGGTAAGTTGTTGTTTATTATCTTTCTTTAGAATCAAGAACATTTTTGAAAATAAGCACTGTCATATTGCATAGCAATTAGATACATATTAACATGTCAATGTATGGAAAATTTGCTTATCGGACAAATATTAAGAATTCAGCATAAGATTGCAATGATATCAAAGGGTCATCACAAACAGTTGTTGAATGAATGAAGAGTAAAAGTAAACAAAGTCACTGCTTTGTTCCCTGTCCTCTCAGTGAAGGCAGCAGAGCCCCATGTGCCCACTGAGGGCCTGCTTTGTGCTGTTGAGTTCCTGCTCTGAAGGTGTTGGAAAGAAACACCAAGCACTGTGGTTCCAACACAATTGTAATAATTCAGTAATTTACTGGGACATCTTGTGATCTTAAAACCTATAAGAAAGAGGCAGTTATTAAAATGTTATTTTTTGTAGTTTGTCTCCTTTCTTATTTTTCCTTCTCAAGCATATTGTCTATGAGTTCTTAGTCTAGACTATTAATTTGTTGAAGCACGTTTGAGCATCTTAAAAATTTCCCTGCAAGACTTCTTACTAAAATTCTTCTTTTTCTTAACCTTGCACTTATTTGTAAAGATGAAAGACGAAAGCTGCATTATGGGGACTTTTAGCACGTATTTCAGGGAGAAGCAGTATTGGGGAGTTGAGGTGATCTGTCATAAGTTGTTGGTTGTAATAACTTAGTAAAGAACAGAATTGCACAAGGGTTGCACATTACCCTGTCAAATGCATTGTTTTTCTTTGGAACCAACTTTATGATCAATAATAACAAAAATTCATGTACGTTACCCCTCCATGTCACAATTACACTATATTTAGATTTATAAAGTGCATTTTATTTCTGCCTATAGATATGTAGTATTTGTCACTTATTCTTTGCATAAAGTATTTCAGTTTTCTCTTTAGGAATACAGTTTAGTTTTACTTAAGTTTTTGCTCATCAAAAACATGTTTTATGTAAGCCAGAAGAATTTGATAATAAATAGAAGAGAAATAAAAGAAGAAAAACAAAACCTTATGTATAAATCAATGTACTTTTTGGTTCATATAAATTAATTGAAGAGGAATAAGCTAGAACTCTGTGTTAGTCATATTTTCTACTACGCAAATTTTAATCGAAGCCTTAAGATGTTAAAAAGGCTTCATAAAGTCTAGTTTACAAAGATATAAAGGTTTTCCTAATATGACCAGGGTATTACATTAAGAAAACTTAGTATAATTAATTCTGTATACACTGGTGATTCCTTCACCTTTCATAAAATCCCATTATCTTACATTCTTTCCCAGAGGTCCACAGGAGTGGGGTTGGAGTAAGTAAGAGAAGATACTTAAATGTGAAGGAAGGGATGAAAAACACATGGTCAAGTCCCTTCCTACTGCTTTGCAAGCTACTGTTCCATCCACTGAACATCACATCCTGCCTTCTCACTGCCACCTGCCTTCCAGCTGAAATAGCCAATTTCTTTGTGTTCATTTGATCAATGCTTGCCTGCTCTTCCTTAAAATCATACCTGATAGGCTGTGATTCTACTACTGTATAGAATAGTCTATTTCCTAAAATATACTGTTTTTCCCACTTAACAGTGAGCTCCACTGTTAAGAGCTGCCTCTAGGGTATTCAGAACCAAGGCAAAGTTTTTTTACGGCCTCTGTCAGTATGAACAGTTCGAGACACTCAAAATTAGTATGTGAGCACCATTTTGGTAACCCTGTCATGCATATTTTCATGAAAGAAATACTGTGCTGGCCTGCAGGAGCCATCCACTTCCCAGGGAATCAGCTTAGGAGTAGTGGAGCTTAGACACGGGGCTTCCTAAGCAAGAGTCTGGGTCTCCGAGGACATCTGGGTGATCCTACTGAGTAGTAGCAGGCGGAAATGCAGTGGAGTCTAAGAATAGTAATGGGCTGAGACATGCTGTTTTCTATACATAGAATCAATCCACTTTTGTATTATTACTATTGACTAAAATTCTACAGCCATCTTTGAAGGTTCTTAGGTATAGTGCTTAGGAAAAATTAAATTCCTGGAAAAGAATGCAGGCATGTTTTGAGCTGTTCTAGTGATACAGAATATTTGTATTAGTTGATAGGTTTCTTGGATTTGCATGTATTTAATGTTGCCTAGTCTTCTTTCTCTGCACCTATATTTTTGTCATTGTAATTTACTACTAAGAAATTAAGATTGTTTTATAAAAAATAAACCCCATGAAAGTGCAAGTGACATAAAATATGACAATTAGACTTGGTACAGAGGAACTGGTGACATAATTCAAGAATTTACAGCAGGCACAGTGCTTAAGCCTATAATCCTAGCTACTTGGGAGTTTAAAAATGCTTACATATTACATATCTCCAAATTTGGTAGTCCTTATATGGTGACAATAAAATGAACAACATCTAATTCCAATTAGAAAAACTTGCCTAAGCAAATATAATTATGTACCCAAATATGTAAAAAGTAGTAAGAAAGAAGTAGGATAGTGAATTAGTAGGCAGAAAGAACTAATAAAGATTGGGGCAGAAATTAATAAAATGGAGACTTAAAAATGTAAAGAATCAATGAAACAAAAAGTTTGTTCTTTGAAAAGATAAATAAGATTGATAAGCTCTTAGTCAAACTAACCAAAAAGAAGAGGGAAAAGACCCATATGAATAAAATTAGGGATGAAAAAGGGGTTATCATAACAAATATGAATCAAATCCAGAGGATCATTAGGGAATACTTTGAAAATTTATAGTCTAGTAAACTGGAAAATTTAGAAGAAATGGATACGTATCTAGATTCATTTGCCCTACTAAAGTTGAACCAAGAGGATAGAAGCCATGTAAATAGATCTATAATAAATAAGGTGATTGAAGCAGAAATAAAAAGTCTCCCCCAGAAAAAGAAGAACCCAGGACTGGATGGATTCTCTGCTGCATTCTACCAGACCTTTAAAGGAGATCTAACACTAGTCTTCCTCAAACTATTTCACAAAATAGAAAGGGAAGGAACACTCCCAAACTTTTTCTGTGAAACCAGTATTAACTTGATACTGAAACACAATAAAAGAAAATTTGGATCAATTTCCTTGATGAAAATAGATGTAAAAATTGTCAATAAAATCCTTGCAAAATGAATTCAACAACACATTAAAAAGATCATACATCATGATTAAGTTGTTTTGATTCCAGGGATGCAATGATGGTTTAACACATGCAAAGCTATGTAATACAGCACATAAACAGATTCAAGGACAAAAATCACAGTTATCTCAGTAGATGCAGATAAAGCTTTTGATGAAATCCAACATCCTCTCATGATAAGAGCACTGAAGAAAATAGGAATAGAAGGAACATATCTTAACACAATTAAGGCTCTATATCACAAATTTATAACCATCATTATACTAAACGGGGAAAAACTGAAATCATTTTCTCTAAATCAGGAATGAGATAAGGGTGTCTACTCTCCCTATCTTATATACTACTGGAATTCCTAGCCAGAGCAATAAGACGAGAAAGAAAAGGGATTCAAATAGGAATGGAAAATGCGTATTTGCAGATGATATGATCCCATACCTAAAAGACCTGAAAGACTCCACTAAAAAACCTTGAAGGTCTGATAAACACTTTTGACAGTGTAGCAGGATACAAAATCAACATACAAAAGCTAGTAGCTTTTCTGTATCCTAACAAAAAATAGGCAGAGAAAAAAAATTGGGAAACTACTTCCATTCACAATACCCTCAAAACAATAAAATACCTAAGAATAATGAGGTGAAAGATCTCTACAAAGAAAACTAAAAGGCCTTAAAAGAAGAAAGAAGACAGCAGAAGATGGAAAGACCTCCCATGATCATGGTTTAGCAGAAATAATATTGTAAAAATAGCTATACTACTGAAAGCAATCTACAGATCCAAAGCAATTCCCATCAAAATCCCAATATAAATCTTCATATAAATAGAAAAATCAACACTGAAATTTACCTTAAAAACCTCGAACAGCCAAAATCCCAAGCAAAAGGAACAACATTGGAGGTATCACAATATTGAACTTCAAATTATACTATAGAGCCAGGTGCCTGTGGCTCCTGCCTGTAATTCTAGCTACTCAGGAGGCAGAAATCAGAAGGACTGCAGTTGAAAGCCAACCTAGGTAAATAGTTCGTGAGAACCTTTCTTGAAAATAACCAACACAAGAAAGGGCTGGAAGAATGACTCAATTGGTCATTAAGGTCCTGAGTTCAAATCATACAAAGCAACATGATACTGCCATAAAGACGGACATGAAGCCCGGTGGAACAGAAAAGAAGGTCCCAAATGAATCCACACAGCTATAGCCATCTGAGTTTTGACAAAGGAGCCAAAAACGTACATTAGAGAAAAGACAGCCTCTTCAACAAACAGTGCTGAGAAAACTGTTATCTACATGTAGAAGACTGCATCTCACCCTGTACAAAAACCAATTCAAAGTGGATCAAAGGTCTTAATGTGAGACTGGTAACTTTGAAACCACTGCAGGAAAACACAGGAAAAACACCCAAACATGCAGACATAGACAGTTGTTTTCTGAATATTACTCCAATGCCCAGGAAAGAAGAGCAACAATTTGACAAGTAGGTTTGCATCTAATTAAAAAGCTTCTGCACGCCACAGGAAACAATTACCAGCATGAACTAACAGCCCACAGAATGGGAGAAAGTCTTTGGCAGGTATTCATTGCATAAGGGATTAATGTCCAGAATATACAAAGAGCCCAAATAATCACATCACAAAACCAAGGAGTCCAGTTACTAAATGGGCAAGTAAATTGAACAGACAGTTCTCAGAAAAAGAAACACAAATGGCAAATAAATAAATGAAGAAGTGTTCAAAATCCATAGACATAAAGGAAATGCAAACCAAAACTATATTAAAATTCCCTTTCATTCCGATCACAATGACAAGGATTCAGGAGAAAGGAGCCCTCATGCACTGTCAGTGAGAATGCAAACTAGTGCAATCACTATGGAAGTCAGTATGGATGCTCATCAAAAAGCTCAGTATAGTATTTGATGTTCCCACTGCAGAGGAACTAATACAAAAACCTTAAAGTGACAGAGGTCAGTATGAGAAGGGGATCAGGAACTAGTGTAAAGGTCAGTTAGAGATAAATCAACTTGGGATGTAACACATTTGTACATGTAAGCAACGCTAAGAATCTCTCTGTATAGCTACCCTTATCTCAACTAGCAAAAACGCTTTATCTTTCTTATTATTGCTTATACTTTCTCTTCAACAAAATTAGAGATAAGGGCAGAACAGGTTCTGCCTGGAAGTGAGGGGGGGTGGGGGGGAAGAAGTGGCCCAAACAATGTATGCACATATGAATAAACCAATAAAAAAAAAAAAAGCTCAGGATATACCTACCTTGTTACCCTGCTTTACCACTCTCGGGCATATATCCAAAGGGGTATAAATCAACATACAAAGATGTGCCTGCAAACCCATATTTTTTTTTTTTTTCTTTTATTCATATGTGTATACAAAGTTTGGGTCATTTCTCCCCCCTTCCCCCTGCCCCCCTCCTTTCCCCCCACTCCCTCCCTCTCCTCCCTACCCCCTCCCTCTCCTCCCCACCCCCTCACTACCCGGCAGAAACTATTTTGCCCTTATCTCTAATTTTGTTGAAGAGAGAGTATATAGGAAGGACCAAGGGATTTTGCTAGTTGAGATAAGGATAGCTATACAGGGAGTTGACTCGCATTGCTTTCTGTACATGTGTGTTACCTTCTAAATTAATTCTTTTTGAACTAACCTTTTCTCTAGTTCCTGGTCCCCTTCTCCTATTGGCCTCTGTCGCTTTAAAGTATCTGCATTAGTTTCTTTGCATTGAGGGCAACAGATGCTATCTAGTTCTTTGGGTGTCTTACCTATCCTCATACCTCCTTGTGTGCTCTCGCTTTATCATGTGATCAATCCCATGTTTACCTCAGCACTGTTTGCAGCACAAAAGCAGTAGAATCAACATAGATGCATACAAAATACGGCATATGCACACAATCTTATTCAGCCATAAAGAATGAAATTATGTCCCTTGCAGGAAAATGGATGGAAGTGGAGATTATCATATTGAGTGAAATAAGCCAAGTTCAAATAAGGCAAACATCACATGTTTTTGCTCATAGGCAGAAACTAAGTCTATGATGATGATAATGATGGTATTTATAATAATGGGACATAAATGTGAAAAGGAGACTGGGAGAGATTTGTGGGAGTTGGAGGGTAAAAAGAGGGGATTAGGAGGTGAAGAAGTTCAAAGTACATTACAGGCCAGTTCTGGTTACTCATGCCTATGATCCTAGCTACTCAGGAGGCAGAGATCAGGAAGATCGAGGTTCAAAGCCAGCCTGGGTAAATACTTTGCAAGACCCTATCTGAAAAAACCCATCACAAAAAAGGGCTGGTGGAGTGGCTCAAAGTGTAGGTCCTGAGGTCAAACCCCAGTACGGCAGAACAGACAACAAAGAAAAAACGACAAAGTATATTACACACATGCACACACTCAAACCAACTGATACATACATAATTTCACCACTAAACACTGTTTTAAAAAGAAGGGAAGGAAAAAGGGTTGTTAAAGATATATAATAGAGGGGCAAATATGTTCAAAGTACACTGTACGTACCTATGGAATTACCACAATGAAGCCCCCTTGTACTATTAACATATGCTAATAAAAGAAGAAGAAAAATTCAGAAGTAGGAGAATGCATAGAAGATGGTATATTTCTGACCCCTTAAGTATGAGTAACAATGGTTCTCAACTTCACCTAAAAATGATAGTGTGGCACAGTTCTTCATTTTTAAAAGCTAGTAATTCGTGAATGTTAGTATTCATGGATAAATAGAAACAGGACTAATTGGGAAAACTTGTATTTTCCTATAAAACCAAGTGTGTATTTGGTTTTGTAACTTCAAGGGCTCAATGGTTCACAGGAAAATAAGAGTAATTCACTTAGGCAAGCAGCTTTGCCTAATGCACTTAACACTAGCCTCGTAATGTTTAGCTTGTTTGTCTTGACTCTTGGGAAGTGTAGTGATGTGCGGTCAGGCACTGGAACATGGTGGAGCTGGCAGCCATGGCTAGGACAGGGTGTCCGTCCCTGCACCCAGGAAACAGTGCTCATTTCTCTTTCAGTGCACAATCCCCTAGGCTGCAATCACCTTAGTCTGCCTGGCTCCCCCAGTGGACAAGCACTTAATAATTAGTGCACTATAAATGCCCAAAAACATTAACTGAGCATATCAAAGCCATTTTTAACTTTGTTTTGACACATGCACCTCACAGCATCCCAGGAAACAGAGGGGCCGGTCTCTGCTGTTGACTCCTATGACTGGAATTGGGGCTGCTTAAGTTTTTCTCTCCTCCTTTAAAAAAGTACTCTAATTATATTAAAGCACTGTTTTTTATTTGTAGTTATGTTTTTCTTCTTTATTGATCTGAAATCTACCACTTATAAATTATGACTGCTAGTATTTTTTATGTAGTGCTGGGGATTGAACCCAAGGTCTTGGGTATGTGCTTTGCTAGTGAGCACATCCCTTGTTTGAATTCTAGTCTTCTAATGATTTGGGGACACAGAAAGAAAAAAAAGTTAATGATAATTAGACTTGCTACACAGGAAATAGTTGAAGTATTTAGATTAAGAATTTATAAAATCAGTTTAATAGTTTGGATTACCCAGTCACCTCAAAATGCTGAGATACATATATATATATATATATATATATATATATATATACAAATATATATGTATATAAATATAGATATGTAAATATTTATAAATATATACATGTACACACACAAATTTAGTAGCACCTTATATGGTGACAATAAAATACTCAGTGGCTAATTCCAATTAAGATGAATACTAGAAGTTGTTGAATTTGTTCTCGTTAGTTTGTGTGGGATTAGAGTTTTGCCTAGGAACACCTGCCCAGGACTGTAAGCTCTGCTGTGTGTCTGGAATGTCTACTTCATCTTCACGTGACTGAAGTCAGCCATTTCACCCTAAGTCTTTTAGTGTGTTTTCAATAGTCTGTTCTAGAACAAATTCTCTGATCAAATAAATTTGAGAAAATATTTAAGTTTAAATGCATTTCTTGACTTTAGTATGTCCAAAGGACTTTAGTACTCTAATACAGCATGTGACTCCTCAAAAAATGATTATGTGACTTTTTTTTGGTGGTGCTAGGGTTTGAACTCAGGGCCTTGTGCTTGCTAGGCAGGTGCTGTACCACTTGAGCCACTCCCCAATGCCTTTTGCTCTAGTTTATTTTTCTAATAGGGCATCATGCTTTTTCCCTGGCTGGCCTTAGATCATGATCCTCCTAGGTCTGCCTCCTGGAGAGCTGGGATTATAGGTATGGGCTACCATATGCAGCTAACATTTTTGAGTAATATAAATTAATGTCTCTAGAAATTAATGTTCAAATAATACACTTGGGAAATTGTGGCTTTCTGCTAAACACACCTAGTTTTTTCAGGTGTCTTTCTAATGAGGTGATTTGCAGACATTCCATAACTAATCATGGAATATTCAGAACAATATAGAATGTCTGATATACAGAAGTAGTGTAATATTAGTAAAGGCCCAACAAAATTACCGGAGAAGCCATCCAACCACAAATTTCACACCACGTAGCCATTTGGGATTCTCACACTTGTTCATTTGGTCAAATAAAGGTCTTTATTTTTTTTTCCAAGTTACTTAAACCGGAGACTAATCTTCTCTTTTTTTCACTTAAAGTTTATTGAATTACAGTTTACTAAATTACACATATATGTAAAGTATGTAACTTGATTGGCTTTAATATAGATGCATATAGATTAGGTCAAACCATCACCAAAATTAAGATCACAAATATTTTCAAGTTTTGTGCCCCTCAATGATGCATTCTGTTCTCATTCCTCCCAGCACCTGATCTGCTTTCTGTCACTGAAGAGTGATGTGGATTTTCTGGATGTTTATATAAAAAGTCATCATAGAGCTTATACTTTCTGTGGGGTGAGGCAGTCTGGCTTCTTTCAGCCTAATAATTCTAGGATTTATCTATGTTTTTTTTGCTGATTAATTTTCCCTATAAAGCTAATATCACAATTGTTTCCCCAGTCACATGTTGGTGGAGGTCTAAGTTATTTATAACTGTGACTATTTAAGGATAAAGCAGCTATGAACAATCTTGAGCAAATCTTGGGGTATATATTTGTTTGAGTAGCAATAGCTAGGTCATTCTGGGTACATACCATTTAAATATATATAATCTGTTTATTATTTATGCAGTACTGGGGTTTTAACTCAGGACCCTGCACTTGCAGGCACTATATCCTCAGCCATTTTTGTTCTAGTTTGTTTTTCAGGTAGGTTTATTTTTTGCTTGGATCCAGCCTCAGACAACTATCCTCCTACCTATACATCTCATGTACCTGGGATGACCCATCATGCCTGGTTTGTTGAGCTGAAAGTCTCACTAAGTTTTTCCTCCAGCTAGCCTCAATCTGGGATCCTCCCTATCTCCACCTCCCAAGTAGTTGGGAGTACAGGTGTGAGCCACTGTATCAGGCCCAAGAGCATGCTGTTTTTAAAAATAGTATTTTTTTGTGCTTTCATCCTTTGATGTAAACTAGATTAGTTTCTTCTCTGGCCCCTAGGAAGTGAGCACTTACCTGAAAGAATTAGAAAAAGTGATGGGACAGAAGGAAGTGTAGGGAACACATAATTTGGATTAGGTGCATGGGGAGAGGTTCTAAATCTGTATCTTGGAAAAGTGAGGAGAAGAAAGTATTTAAGTGTTAAAAATGCAAGTGTTGCCCTCATATTTCATGCATCTCTTCCCAAATGGAATTTGTTCCAACTATTCTGTGCATTCTAAATGTTCTTATTTTCCAATGATTCTAAACCCTCTGGAAACCAGATAAGAAACACCCATGCTGGTCTTGGACTGTACCCAGCTTGGTTGCTTTTACAAGGGACTCAGTCTGTGATGACTCCTCTACAGTTCACATAGGATGAGAGAGAAGGATTGGGGGCGGGGAGCTGGTACCTGCTTCAACAGACAGGATTGTTCCAGGAGTTTTGCTTTGTGACCCAATTCAAGAGTCTCTCAGATGGGGCATTTAGGACTTGATGTTGCTTGTATAATAAGAGTGAAAAATTGTAACAAAGACAGGGTATTTAATTTGGTAGTAAGAAAGGCGCCTATTGGTGTTTTAGCTGCGTTTGGTATGGAATATCAGGTATTCCTTTTTGATGTGCTATACAGTCTATTGATAAGTTTATGATAATCTTATCGTATCATTTATTTGACAAGATGTTTTTTCATTTTCTTTTTTAAAAATTGTGCTATTTCAGAAGCAGTAACTGTAGCATGTTTTCCACACTAAGGAAATATGACTACAGGTGTTTTTAAAACTTTAGCATAGCAAATTTTTTTTGAAATCTACAATTTTTGTTTGCATTTTTGATTTTTGAAAAGCTTTATTTATTAAATAAATAAATCTTTATTTATTTATTGTTTATTTATTATTGTTGTGCTGGGGGAACCTTGTGACATTTACAAAAATTCTTACATTATATCATAGTTGAATTCATCCCCTCCTTCATTCTCCTTTATCTCCCTTCCCTATTCCTGGAATAGTTTGAACAGTGAAGGCCAAATACAATTTTTTTAAAATTAAAACTGATGGGACTACTAATTCCATAGAAGGAGAGAGGAGAGAGTAGGGGATTGAGTACTATGATGGAGAAAGCAGAAGTGGTGAGGGAGCTGATGCTGCCTGTTACCTTAATGGAGTGCTGACATCTGGATTATATGAATCTGTAGAAGCAAGTGCCCGCTCACCATTCTGAGTGGACTGTTTGGGAATATAAAAATGGACTCTTCTATTAAAGGAAGAAAAGAGTCCTTTTTCTTAGTACTTTGTAACTGTGATGATTTTTTAAAAAGGCTTGATCAAGAGGGAAGAGACATGCAAATATACAACTTGATTTCAGCTTCCCATAGCACAACATAGTACTTTGGATTTGAAAGTAATTTTTTTCTGTACTTTTTTCCCCATTTGATTTAATTTAAGATGAACTTGTGTACATTTTCCAGTTCCTGGCCTGACTGGGGTCTGCATGGTGCTAGTGCTCTTCCTCATGGTTACAGCTTCTACCTATGCAATAAGGTAAGTGTCACTCACTATTTTGTTATGAACCAGGCCACATTATTTAGATTTTCTTCAGATTATCTTCATTTTCACATACAGGAAAAGTCTTGATTAACCAAAGTATTAACCATGGCAGTGTCTGGGTTAATGAGCTATTCAGGATCACAAAGACTGAGGTAGAGACATTCTTCCATATCAGTTTTTGTTTTTGAAAATTATCTTTGTATTAGCCAGATTTTCTGGAATTGTGTATAGAGATTTCACTTGATGACCAAAGAATTTTGAGTTCTTCTGGGTCATCCTTCTGAAGGATTGCAGGAGATGGGATGAATTCAACTGTAACTCATGGACTGTGGACTGTGGGACTCCTAGGAGTATTTAACTTTTTTTTTTTAGAGAAACATGGTGTTTTGCTAGTTTGAGATAAAGATAATTTACTGATGACTTTTTAGTTATGGTATTTTTTTTCTGTAATTTACCATAGTCTTCCAAATAAAACTTTGGAGACATGGCTGATGAACATCTGATAAAATATTGGAAATGCCTGTATTCATATTGAGTTTTTCCAGTTAGAAGATTTTGACCAATTTCAGATATACATTTTTGGGGGCACTTTCATATGTTCTTTCTGGTGGACGCACTCTGTTTTCAAAATTTTTTAGCATCCTATGTTTATGATCAAACTTTTTATTTAAGGAAAATAAAAAGAACTGTAACATATTTCTTATACTTTTCAAAAGTTAGCTATTCTGTTGGCTGAGATGTGAGGTTTAATGAAAGTACACACAAACATATATGCCTTGAAAATGATTGCCCAATAATAAGTTCCAGTGAGTCTATCCACCTTGCACTTCTATACATGTCTACTTACTACATAGATCCTCCCCCTGAACCCTCACAACTAAATTTAGAGATTATCATTATAAATGTTGTAGTGTTTGTTTATGTATTTGGTGGTATTGGGGTTTGAACTCAGGGCTTTGTGCTTTGCTAGGCAGGTGCTGAACAATTTGAGCCACACCTACACTTGACCCTATTCTTGAGATAAGAGTCTCACTTTTTGCCCAAGCTGGCCTGGACTGTGATCCTCCTATTTTAGCCTTCCCAAAATAGCTGGGTTGAAAGGCACACCGAGTACCCATCTTTTTTCCCCATTGAGATGGGGTTTTGTGACTTTTTTTGCTTGGGCTGGTCTGGAACCCTGATCCTCCTGATTTTAGCCTCCCATGTTGATGGGAGGCAGGTATGTGCCCCTGAGCCCTGGCTATTTGTTAAGATGGGGATCTTGCCAACTTTTTGTTTGGGCTGGCCTTGAACTGCTAGCCTCCTGATCTCAGCCTCCCAAGTAGCTAGGATTACAGGCATGAGCCACCAGCACCCTGTTATAGTGTCTGTTTTTCAGACTTAACCCTTTCTTGCTCATGTTTACTAATTCCCCTCTTCCTACTCCTACCAAAATCACTCTTTCTCACACTTTTAATATTTCTGTCTTCATGTATCTATGTGTTTTCCCCAAACGAGGTCACATTGTAATGTTTTCAGTCTGCCTTTTATTTAGGTATATGTTCTGAACATTTTTTCATATTAATATTTCTTATTATGATGATGGCGGAGTATTTGCTCTTTACTGATAGCACAGTGAGTGTATTCCCACGTAGGTACACATTATTTTCCTAGGCCCATACTGTTGGCTGTTTTGGTTGATTCTGTATCTTCAAAAGTGAATTCTGAACCTCCATCCACATGTCCTAAGGAGAAATTCCTAGATGTGGAGTAGCTGGGTCAAATGATAGGCTCATTTTAAAAACTTTTCATAAGAATTGAAAATGGCCTCACAGAAAAGAAAAATACTATTAGTACATGAAGGCATCAATTTTGTGGGGAGAAATTCTGTCTTATGTAGGGAAAGAATTTATTAGTTTTTATAGTTTTAAGAGTTTTTGAGAGAAAATTTGTGCATTTGACATATTTATTTACAGAATTGAAGCTATGTAGGTGTTTTCCTCTAAAAAATGTCCAGAATGTAAGGATAGTTTTGTTAAATGGCATATATCAGCCTATATTCCCAACTAAGTCTTTGTATTTGTTCTCATGAACAGTTCATAGAACATGTTAGCCTTTAGTTTTTCTAATCTGTTTAAAGAACATTATAACACTTAATTTGCTTTTCTCTAAGCTTTATAGTTTTAATCATTTTTTTTCTGAAATGGGTCATAGAGATAGTCTACTTTTCCTGTTTATCGTTGGGGCAATGAAGTGTTAGAGAAATTAGGTAAATAAATATGGCTCCAATATTTGGCTTCTCATAGTGGAAGGTAGTCTGTTAATTCAAGCATGATTTAATATGTATCAATCTATTAAAATAGGTAATAGTCTTCAGAGATAAAAGAAATATAAACATTTCTCATCTCAACAGATTGTAAAATGAAAGTTTTTAAATATGAGCTTTACTTATGGATAAAGATAATCATAGTAAATAAGCCAGGAATTAAAATATTTCCTTTACTGAATTAGGAAATATAAAAGGTAGAATTGAGAGCATAATTAACAATAAAACTATAGATATATATCTCGAAAACTCAGAAAAGGCCAGGGTGACACTTTTAATTCCATCATTATTTATGTATGTTAAGAAATTATTTTAAAAAAAGCAACCATATTGTCACTATATCCAGAAAAGTAGATATACTGTCTATTCAGAATATACACAGGAATTGTAGAAAAATTATTATTAACAGCAAGTAGATATTTGCAAAAGGTAATCAAATAGAAAATAAGTATTTAAAAAACTCTTCTTTATACTAGGTATAATTGGTTTGAAAATTGAAAAAATTAAAATACACCACTCACAATTGCATCAAAATGTGAAATGTTTTGTAATAATAAGAAACCGAGAGTAGGAAAAATCCACTTAAGTTCACGGAGAGAAGCATAAATAGGGATTTGAATAAACACTGTATATATAAAGGTGTACTTATTCCTGAATTGTATCTTAGGTTTGTTGCAATTTTAAAGAAATCATGGACAGCTAGTTTTCCGAATTTAGTAAAGTGATTCAGAGGTAACCGTCAAGTGTATGTTGTGAAGGGAGGAAAAGAAGAGATGTGCCTTGCTAAGTTAACATTGCATTGATTAAGCATCAGTAGCTTACAAAGTGTAGGACATTCTTGCAGAAAAAAACCAAGGGTCAGCATAGATAGAAAGCCCCATTAGGGACCTTCCTATTGTTTAAAACCTGTTAAATCATAAAAGTGCATTATAAACTTATGAAGAAAGTAAGGATAAGCAAATGAAATTCTAAACAACTTATAGAGTTAACTGTAAAAAATACTGTGAAAATTTAAGAAACTTTAAGTAAGTATGAAATCTCAGTATGATCACAGAGGCCAGGTACCAGTGGCTCACTCCTGTAATCCTAACAATTCAGGAGGTAGAGATCCGGAGGATTGTGGTTCAAAACTAGCCTAGGCAAATAGTTCACAAGACTATTTTGAAAACCCTGTCACAAAAAAGGGCTGGTGGAGTGGCTCAAGTTGTAGGTCCAGAGTTCAAACCCCAGTACTGAAAAGAAAAAGATGTCAGGGAATCATACAGGATATATTTAACTGTGTACAAATATGAAAACTAAAACTTCTGTATGTCAGTATACCTTATAATAACTGAAAATGAAATCATGATTTTGGAAAATTATTGTAATCACTAGGAGTCATCCCATTCTTTAAGATATAAGAAGATTTTTGTACAAGTTTTGAAAAATGCCCTACAGAAATGGGTAATTATGACTGGGGAAGTCACAGAAGAATTAGTAGTAGTATACATATAAAATCAATCTCACATAAAAATAATGGTAACTTATGGAGTGGGGTGTAGGTTTTGGGAAACAGGCAGCCCTACTCTAGTTGGATTTGTTATCAATAAAGATTTTTTTTTTAATTTTATTTATGTTTTGCAGCCCTTGGGATCAAACTCAGGACACTCTATCTCTGAGTTATAAATAAGCATTTTTTTTAGAGAGCATTGGACAATGTGTATCAAAAACATTTCAAATATGTAGCCTTTTATCTAGCAATTACAATTCTAGTAATTTTGTTTTAAAAAGAATCATATTTGCAAAAAACATATATATATACACACACACATATACACCATATGTTATAAGGATGTTAATGATAGTGTTTATCACTGCAAATACCGTGAATGGAATGAATGTAAAGCAGTTGGCCATTGCTTAAGTGAGGATTTCTAAAAGTTTCTAAGAGAGAAATCGTCATCTAGGAAGCTTTTACTAACACCTGCCCTCCACCTTCAAGATTGTAAGGTACAAATACTCACATTAGACATATGAAATAACTTCTCTCATTTAGTAGATAGAACTTACCATTTACCTTCTTTTAAGACTGTCCTCCTCCAGAACAATAACACTGAAGTATCATTCTTAAGTTACATTGCACAAGAAAAGACTATAAAACCATGATCATTTATTTTAATATCTCTCCATTTGAGTTTCCTTGGAATGTGTTTTAAAGTATGTATTGGGATAGGAACATTAGTGGTTTTGAAAGGTAAAAACATTGATTAAAATGTTTTTAAACATTGATTAAAAGACAGCAAAACCATAATACAGAACACTTCACAGCCTTACATCATAACTTTAAAATATATACCTTATTTTAATTCTTTGCATGTGTCTTCATTTGAAATTCAAAGAACTTTCACAATGCTAAATAATGATAAAATAAAAATCTTAAAAAAATTTTAAGATACGGAGATTTCTTAAAAATAGAACTTCCATATGATCTTGCAATCCCACTACTGGCATATATCCAAAGAATTTAACTTAGTACCTAGAAAAGACGTCTATGCTACCATATTCCCACTATCCCAAATTCCCACATTCACAATAATCAAGAAAGTGAACCATTCATTCTAAATGTCCATTAACAGATGAATGAATAAAGACAAGTTTCCATAGCTTATAAAAAAATTGTTACAATTTTTGTCAGTTTGCTTTGTATTATGGGTTAATACTTTGATATTAATAGATGACTCTCAGACAAATTAACATTTTAGATTTCTGAAGTTATATGTTTGTAGCAATACATACTCTTTTTTTAGTGAGATGGAGTGTAAAGTAGGATTGAAACTAATTTACTTGCTTTTTTCAGAGTTTCCAACTATGATATCTTCTGGTATACTCATAACCTCTTCTTTGTTTTCTACATGCTGCTGATGTTGCATGTGTCAGGGTAAGTTTAAAAATGTTTTTAAAAACCAAAACCATATTTTCCTAAAAGTGGGTCAATGAAGGACAACTCTAGGAATTTTCATGGGAAATGATAAAAGTATCTAGTGACTTGGATTGTAGTACTGTCAAGAATGGAAGACAGAGTTCTATATTTAACATGGCATATTTTAATTAAATCAGTACAAAAGCATGTTAAAATTGAACACTAGATTTATTTCTCCCATTATAACATAGTTTTTAAATCCCCATATGCACACATCCTAATATTCATTAAAAGAAGAATCAAAGAACTTCTGGAAGATATTTTAGTTCTTGTATTTTTAAATGAAATTACACTGTACCAAGTATAGTTAGTGTAAAAGGCTTCAAGTACATTATGTCATTAAATGTTCAGAAATTTTCAAGGATAAATAATATTGTTAAAACCCCTGTATAAGTGAGAAAACTGAGATTAAGAAAGATTCAGTAACTTTCTATAGTTTGCTTAATTGTGGACACTGGATTCAAACCCAGACATTTTCATTTGCAAACTGTTTTTTCACTGCTAGGCTTTATATTTTGGGAGAGGGATATTTGACCTTAAGATTTTTCAAAAGATTATCATCTGCACTTACCTGGAACTGTGATATATTTGTTTTCTTCCCTCTCTCCCTCTCTTCCTTCCTGTCAGGTAAGAGAAAAATGCAATAATTTATTAGTGAGATTAATTATGCATTCTTTTGCCTTTAAGTCTTACTAAATTAAAACTCTGAAAAAGTTGTTTCTTTGCAATTCAAAATAGAGTCAAAATTTTAAAGGTTCAGGAGTTCAAAAAGGCTGCATAAGCTTAAAGAGGATTATATTGAGTTCTTTTTCTGTTTTTCTTGTAAGTAAAAGGAAGGCCTATTTAAATTTAGCTTTAACTTTTGTAGAGCAAGGGTCATAGAAAGCAGTTTAATTTATACAGAGAAATAACAAAAAGCCATATATAGGACAAATTATATATAATCTATTATTACAACTGAATTAATCTTTATTCATTAGTAGTAGAAATGAAAACAGTTATTCTAGTAATGACATAAATGTCATTGAACACATACAAAATACAATAAGCATTCTGTAGTGCACATTTTTTGTATGAAGTTCAATTGTGAAAAAAAGCAGTGTATATTATACTTCTGGTATGGGGAAATTCCTACTACTAAATTTTCCAACTTTTTCTAAGTATTCTTTTTGATCAGTCGGTAGGTAAGTCTTTTTAAGTTGTCTTTTGTGCCATTGTTGGGAACTTAAATCTTTACTTTTGAAATACTTAGACGATATTATTCTCCAACCTTTGGCTATATGAAGAAAGTAGCGTTGTTCCAAGGAAGTTTCTTGGACTTAGACTGAGATTTCTATTAAACAGAAAATCAGTATTTATTGGACATTTGCTTCTTTGTCTATCAGTGTGCTAAGTGCTACAATGTACATAAGAGAAATAGTTTATATGACCTCAGTGTCCCAACAAATAATTGATTTAGAATAAAAACTCAATTGAAAGACCTACAGATAATTGTGAAACTGCTTTTTTAAAACTAGAATTTATTTATAAGACAGAATTCTAGCAATGCAGAAAATTAAAGACTCAATATGGGCTAGAAAATTTAGAAAACATTAGGTTTCAAAGATTAGATATTTGATATTTTCCAGTAAAAGTAGAGGTTACTTCCTATGATTTTATAATGTTTTGTTTTTTTTGTGGAACCTTAAAAAGGTATCTTGCTTAAGCTTTTTTCCCCTAATTTCAAGGAATTTTTCTCTTTTAACATTTTATTGTATTTTTAAGTGGCAGTAATTGTTTATATTTATCAAGTATGGGATGATGTTTTAATATGTGTATACATTGTGGGATGATCAAAACAGGCTAATTAGTATATCCATCACCTCAAATATATATACCTACATACATACATGCACCATATGTCTACAAAGTAAATACTTAATCCCCAAAATGTTCATTCTGACTTTGCAAAGTTCTGATTCTCATGACATTCTTTCTTCTTTGAATCAGAATTCCTTTATCTGTAATTTGCATCCAGGGATTTAAAAGTCTATGACTTTGGAGGCCATGGAGGTTGACTCTTTCTACTTTCCTAAATTCTGTTCATTTGTTCCTTGCATGATAATATTTCAAATCACTTTATTCTTACCTTCCTTTGAATATATTAGCAGTTTAATTGAATGCTTGTCTTTTACCTTAGTAATTTTTTTTTTCAATGTAGGAGTTAGAACTCAGGGCCTCACATAAGCACTAGTCAAGTGCTCTATATTCACAGCCTACTAAATGTCTAATTTTATTAAATTCTCCTGGCAAACCTGTAAAAAAGGCTCTTTTTCTTCTTCTTCTTCTCAATATCATCATCCTCATCCTCATCATTGTCCAGCATAGAGAACAGGGGCAGTGAGAGGACAGGGAGAGGTAACTTCTTAATGGCATGGCTTGGGTTTGAACCAAGATATTAGATTCCAGAACCTAAATTCCCATCTCCTAAATTATGCTGCCTTTGGTTCAACAGGAATTCTCTGTGTCCTTTTTCAAGGTCAAAACCAAACTAAGTGCAGGCAGTGCTCCTGGAGTGTGCGATGTGATAGTGGCAGAGTAAAGGTCTCACTTTCCTCACTACAGATATTGCGATCAGTGTTAGGACATTGTTATCTTGTTTCATGATTATCGTTTAATCTGGTTTTTATACTTATTATCTATATTTTAAATTGTTTTCATTATTTGTAAGCAAATCTATTTTATGATAAACCTAAAAGCTACATTTCATGTGCACTAAACTCAGATGTTATTTTCAGTGCTCAAGTGGACCTTTAAAATAATATTTCTTTCTAGGATGTTGGTATAGCATGATGTTTATGAACAACATTATATACTATCTAGTGATATTTGGCAGGCAGCTTGGACCTTTATTTTTCTTTTGATTGAATGGGTTAATAAAACGATATACATTATAGGACTATTGCAGGTTTAAATAAGATAATGTGTCAAAGTAGCCAAAATATAGACACACTTAATAAATATTAGAAATAAAATATTATACTACCACAATATCACTAGATTTATAAAGAAGAAATTTCACATTAAACTTCACATTTGAAAAAAAAAAAAGCCTGGATTTTCTTATCAGCAAAGTAATTTGATGGTTAGTGAAAACTGCTTATCAAAAGAATATTCCTTAAAAGGGCAATAATTTTTATAATATTGTTGAATCTCTAAATTTCATTTGATTTTAGCAGTAAAAGTTTTAGCCTGAGACTTGCAAAACAAGCCTTCCCTGAGGAAATTTTTCCTCTAATTTTAATATACCTTTCAAAGAGGTTGTTATTGGTATGTTTTATTAAATATAAGTCAATTCCAAAGACATTTGAGAGAGGGAGAGAGAAAGGCAAAACCATTTTCTCTTTTCAGACATAGATGGAATTGGAAATTTCTTTCTTCATTTTCATTTGAAAAACTCACCAGGAGGAGACACATACTGCTGTTTTCACTTACTGATAAAAGGAGTGTTAGAGAGAGAATTATGAGTGTGACAGAGCCCCAGTACAGGCTCCTAATCCTGCTCCTTTGGATGACACATAGAGTATGCTCTGTAAATGTGGTGTGGCATCTTAGCCTCTGCAATTTTATCAGACTCATACTACCACTGGTTTTAGCTTGACACTGTTTGTATTTTATGTTCATATTTAAATGAGCGATATTACAATGTGATGATTCAGGGAGAGGCAGAGAGAATATCCTCCTTATATGTCTGGAAGACAATGGGAGCACATTTACAGTAGATGCAATTTTTGTGCCTGCTCTGCTGTACTTGTGGACTGTATTTTTAAATATGTGATTGATACCTGACTTACTCTTAAATGGAATTCTCTGCCACTGGGGAGTATTTGTTGGCAAGAGTTGATCACAGAGCATGGTTTACAGTCTACTTGAATGTTTTCTAGGGAATTTAAGGGAATGTTTTTCTGTATGTGTGATTCTAAAGCACTCATTCTTTAAGCCAGGAAGCACCACGGTTAGACAAATATTTGGGAGGATGAGTTTATTGTGCTGACTTGAAATATCCTTCCTCTATTATCCCTGAGGAGGAAGAAATGAAGGATATACCATTAGGTGTTGGAGGCATTTGTACAGTGTTATTTATGCTTTAAAATTTGCTGATTTTTCCAATATAGGATGTTTTAAAGTCCACTTTCAAATGAGGTCTCCTTCACTCACAGTGATGTGGCAGAAGAAAAAGCTTGGTAGTCTTCCCATTAATCTGGGACACCTGCTATTTTAGAAAGTCAAATAGGTACTTGAATGGGGACTAGGTTTAAAAAAAAATGATCCAGAGATAGTATGTTTATCAATCCTATTCTAACCCGGAGGGAGAAAATTCTTACCTCTCTTTACTGTCTTTTCAGTTTCCCTTTAATTGCCTCTAGATAAGTAGTGGCTAATTATACTAACCTATACTTATTGTTCAAACAAGACACTTTTGAGAATGAAAGGGGTGCTATTAGTGATTAAGCTGTGAGTGTGGTAGAGCAGGACATACACTGTACCTGTTTGCAGGCATTGGGGAATGTTGTTTGGAGGCTGACAGAGGGCTTCTCATGTTCTAATGTAGACCTTCACTTACAATCACAAAGAGTCCTTAGCTGGAATAGAGAGGGAGCCAGACCCTGAAATAACACCCACTGCAGATTTGCCTACCTTTGTCCCACTTCAGAGACTGTAACTAGAAGTTCACCATCATGGCAGGTAGAAGGCTAAGGATTTGGGCGTTCATGATAGTGGCTAAAACTTGGGCGTATTATTTATCACTTTTGCAACAGGTGACTTATCTGATACTTCAAAGATGCCTAATTATTCATGGATCTGATTACAAAAATACCCATTATTTCTGTCACAGGAATCCCACTTCTTCAATAGAGGTCCTTACATTGACTCATAATCCATCTAGGAATCACTGAATGGATTTAGGGAATAAGTGAATTCCCAAAACACACATACATACACAAACACAAATCCTGTAAACATAGTGTGCTGTGTTATATATTAGTTTTGAGACACTTATATATGACAGGATTTCATAGCTTTCATTTGCACAGGTTCTGTGGTCCTAAAAAGGTTAAAATATTATGAATGAATTAAAGCATTTTAAAGCTGGATTCTAACCAGATATCTATAATGTTACCTCTCTACATTTTATATCTTTTGCTTAAGTTTATTCAGAGATAAAACACTGGATTGTGGGGAAAGTAAAAGCCACCCATGCAATTTTCTTCTCACATGAAGGCTTCTGGAAGGAGAACTTAACCTGATAAGTATAGTGATCAACTTATCCATTGCTTTGTCATTTTAAAGGATAATGATGGAAATAGTCATAATAATTCCCAAAGTTTAGATAGCATTTAACATGTGATGGGGACTTTTTTTTTTTTAGCAGTTTGTGCGCACACACTAGTTTTTTGCTTGTTTCCTAATAGGCACAGTACTGTAAGCTCAGTGGTGTAAAATGAGGCACAGAAAGGTGAATGAAGTGAGTGCCCAAGCAACTTAGCTACTACCTGAAAAGAATGAGGACTGAATCTGAGTCCAACCCTAGAATCTATGCATTTGTCTTCTAACCTTTCCATGAATTATTTAATTATTTGTTCAGTTTGGAAGGTAACCTTGCCTACGAGTCAAATCTTTTCATGGCATGTGAAACTCTAGGAAAAAATTTCAATTTATCGCTATAATTTAATGAGCATACATGTGTATATCTTTGCAATGTTTTGAGTAAGAAATTCAGTTTGGCTACAAGTTTACATAGAAGGTAAAGTCTAGTATTCTCAGAGAACAGGGTTGGAAGAAATGCCTTACTTTTGGCACTGCTTTACAAATGTTTCTTAAAACATGGCCTTATTGTATGAGAACAAATTTAATAGCTTTATAATAAATAATAAATATAACAATTAGATTATTTGTATGTGATATTTTACCTTCTAAAATTCTTCCAAATTACCTGAAAATAACAATACAAGAGGGCAGGACCTAGATAGGAGTTGATAAAAGTGCTACTCTTAGGAGTACTTTTATTGCCACAGTGTGTCTTTATAAAGAGATTAGGTCAAAACACAGCAAAGAAAGTAACAGGGAAAGAACATTATTTCACAGTACAGAAAACATACACCCACAGTTCTACATTTTTAAAAAAACAGAGCCTTTGAACAGAATTTTGTAATGAATTGTCTCTTAATATTAGGTGACCCCTTAAGTAAGTATTCAAATGTGAGGATTAAATTTGATAGTAGAATCTTAATGTAAATAAATAGTACCAAATAAAGTAAGGTGATTTGATGATTACTGTCTTGACCTTAACATGGTGGACATACCATCCTGTGCCCTAGATTCTAATCAGAAGAAATGGAGTTGAGTGTTAGAAGAGCATTAAAGTGACCTTGAGCAATTCTGTGGAACTTCCTGATTTATAGAATAAGGAGAAATAATTACATTTCATAGACCTGTGGGGTGATAAAAATTAAATGGTATAAAAATGATGCCACATGCATATTTATGTGTGTTTATTGACTGCTACAATTCTTTCTATTTTTATCAGTGAATTTACTGAGAAACTAGGTTAATATAATTAATTATGGAAATACAATATGAATCATGACAAAATTAGCTTTTGGATGTCTACCCCAGAAGTCTAGAGCTCATTCATTTGCTTCATTTCTTTTTCGTTTTGTTCAAGGAATTAGTGAATGAAGCATTTGTAAGTAATCTTCATTTTAGCAAATAGGGCTGTCTATACCTTCAAAAGTTCATTACGAAGCCTCAGAGTAATGCAAGCAGCACAGGATAAGGAGTAGGATGGGAACTGCACAGAGAAAAAGAAAAAAATAATCTATATATAAACTCAGTAAAAAAAAGGTCCAGGAGGAAGAGAAATTCTCACAAATATCATCTATCTAGAAGTACAGGATAATGTACACTGTATAAAATATTAGGTATTTGGAAGAAAGGCAGAGGTGGAGTTGAGCTCTGGAAAGACCCAGTATTTTCTCTCCCTACCTTGTTGCATATTTGAGTTCCAACATGAAAGAGAAAGGAAAATAGAGCAGAGTGGTATATCTTCACTAAACTAGTGTTTTTAGAAGGTAGGAGTGTTTCTTACCAGTCTTCCTATCTTTCTTACATCAGCGCCCACTTAGTGTTTCTGGATTAAACTAAACTGTATTAATGGGTGTTTAGGTAGAACTGTAATGTTCTTTTAGGGCCTTTCAATTTTTCTCAATTACCAAAGCATTACATATGACAATAAAGAAAAATCTATGTGTTTATTTAAATGAAACGTGATTCCTATTTTGTGACTATCACTTGTGTTTAGTATTTTCTAGGTAATAAGCATATAGATTGCTGTGCCAGTAGAAATAGCTTTTAAGTCTTGACTATTTCGGTGGTGTCATAGATTGGCACATTATGGGGGGGATCCAGAAGGAAAAGAAATGCCCCCTCTTTCTTTACTTTTGCTTTTTGATTTTCCACTTTTTTTTCCATTCTGAGAATTGAGTCCTGAGTCTGACACGCACTAGCACTCTACCAGTGATGTAACTTTTTATTTAAATGTGTAAGGTGAATAAACTCTTGAGAAATGAGGTCTTTTTTCTATAAGCTCCAAATCCCTCCCCCCATATTTATGTTTTCAGTATGTTAATAAATAAAATATTCTGAAGAACATCTTAAGGAGAACATCCTTAAGATGTGTATATTTTTTCCTCACTTTTAATTTCCCTGTCATAGGACTTTCACTTTTATATAAAATGTAATTTCTCCGTATAAGGATTATGGACAAAGATTTATGGTTTATTTATATTTGCTGACATTTTATCCTCTAAGCCAGATGGGATTGGAGTTTGCGGCCATGTGGTATTTTCTTCCTTAAGAATTCCTTACAGTTGTATAGATTGTATGTATATGTGAATGCATGCGTAGATAGGTATAGAACATTCTCATATACATGAAATCACTTGTGCTATAAGCTATCTATGTGGACAGATTTTTAGTCTTACCAACTGCAATGTATTTCTCCCCCTCCCCAGTTTTGGGGATAGCAATCAAGCTTTAGTCCAATTTCTTTTTCACATATTTTTCATCTCAATTTTTGTCCTAAGAGCTTTTTTTATACCAACAAGTGCTTCTGGCTGGAATTATAGGGTGAGAAAGACGAGGAGGAAAGAGATGGAGCACAGGTTGTATTTATTTTAAGAAATATTTTTAGTACATTAGGGTTTTTCTGAAATGTGGATTCATTCTTGTTACCAAGGCCATTTATTAAAGCCTGCAAACAGAGGAAGTACTAAAAAATAATGAATGCCTACATATTCTTTTCTTCACAAGATGTCAAACTCTTTTCCTTAATATACCTGTGAAGTGGGGAGGGACAGACATGTCTCTTTAGTTGAGGAAACAGTGAAATGATATATTTTATCTTGTGTACTCAATGTTCAATGCTTGGTCCTCATTCCTTAGAGGCTTGGATTTGTCAGCTGCATAGAGATTGTGGCACACCTGCTACTTATTTTTCAGAACCCACCACACAATGAAAATGCAAGACTCATTGATCAAAAATTATTAGTCATTTGGAGTGTTAATAATAAAGCATTGACTCAGTAGCATGGCCTTTTAAAGAGCAGGGTGTGATGCAACAAGACAGATCACAAAGTCACAGTGCCAGCCCTGTCTGGTGAGCTAGACTTTCCTGCTATAGATAATAAGAGCTAGATAATAATAACACTTCAGATTTTGAGGCAAGAACCCATCAAACTGTAGAATCAATAATTGTACTGGGCAATGTGGAGAAGGGGGTGGCAGAGGCTTTGGCTGGGTGGGTACCACATGCTTGGGACTTCTCTGAGGTACACTGCATCCCTGGCATAGGTGTACACTCTACTTTCATATGTCTCTAACAGGTAGTCTCAATGCTCTTGGTAAATGTCTGCTTAGGGTAGGACTAATGCAATTCGTGGCTGAGGTTTCAGGTTGTGTTTAGCAGCAGTAACTGGTGAAGAGGGATGATGATGTAAGTAGTAGAACACCAAACTACTGCGCCCTTCTTGCACATATGAAGGCAGTTACATAGTTTGTTTTACTAAAATTTACCATTTGTTCAATCTAGACTTATTTTTGAAAGTTGAAAAATGAGTTAAAAATCAATGTTTGTTAAAACCAAATGATTCCTCAATTATGTATTTTAACAATAATTACACCAAAAAGTTGTTTATGCACATCTAGGTACTCAATTACTTATTCAAAAAATACTTAGTGAACACATGCCACAAGTTATAAGCGATATTTTCGGCACCAGAAAAATAGCATTGAAGCACAACAAATCCTTGTCTTTCAGGAGCACACATTCTAGTGGATTCCATAAACACAAGAGAGTTGTTATTAATTTTAAAATATAATCTCTCTTTTTCTCTCTCCTTCAAAGTAAAACTGTCAGGAAAAGTTATATTTTTTACTTTAAAGAAAAAAATTGTGTTGTAGAATTCAATCATATAAATGATGCTGTGTTTGGTAGAGATTTTAAAATGGTATTAAAGCAAGACAATTTTGTGATTGCCATTTCAGGTGTGATATTTTATAATATTTAATTTTTGCCATAAAATAGGTTTGTGATCTGTATGTTATAACCTAGCAGGATTCATTCCATTCTATGACTTTGTCACAGCAAGGTATTAAAAACAAACATGCAAAACCAAAATAGGCAAAACTAAAGGAATACAAACAACCCACAATCGGATAACTAAAATAATGATGTGTCTTGAGGGGAAGATAGGAATAAAAGACAGAAATAAACAAGTGTAGAATGTGAAAAGCATATGTTAAGTTCCCTATGAAGGCAAAAGTAACAGCTTTCACAGCCATGTATTTTGATACACTATAAAGTAACTTTTTTTCTCATAGAACACTAGACATTCCATAAATAATTAAAATTTTCTCCTTTGGAACATAATACAATGTAATTTAAAAATTAACAGTAAAGATTTCTGTTCCCTCATAGTCTGTACCCCTCCCCCCATCCATCATCTCTCACAATGTCTTTGTCTTAACTTGGCAACATTTTCTGTTTACCAATTCGCAACCATCATTTACCCTTCCTGTTTTTACCATAAATTGTTTGTTATTTATGAAAACTGCATCAATACAAATAGAATTTTCTCTTTTGATTCTGAGACACATTTACTACATAAAACAGTTCATGTGGTAATTGCTTGCCTTTAAAATCAATTCACAGGAAATGCATGAGAGATCTACTGTGTGCAAGAATCTTGCTGAGGAATGGTGAGATTAGGCAGTGTGATGGACACAGGAGGCATAAATGCATCAAACATGATTGATCCCTTCTCCTTCTGTGAGAATGGACCATGTGCCTTTGTTTAGCTTACTCCCTCGTACTGGAAGGCCATTCTTCTCTTCTGTATCCACTGGAATCTATACATCCATCAGTTCCTCCTTCTCTATAAAACACTTTCCACAGCATCATAAACAAAGTCCGTCACCCACCTATACTGTACTCAAGAGGTCACATCACGACTAGATAGCATTAACCATTTCATTTTATTATTGCTTTTATGTTTAAATATTTTCATTACATCTTCGCTGTGATAGTCTGTGTAAATTAAGTAAGATGAAATAATGTTAAAAGTTTAGGAATTTACCCGCTGTAGCCACATTTCATTTGTTCAGTAGCCACATGTAGCTCTTGACTACTGTGCTTGACAGCATGGATTTAGATCAGTGCCACTATTATAGAAATTTTTATAGGACAGTGCTTCAATTCTTGAGGGCAGGGGCCATGTATTTTAAGATTAAAAATGATAAGGTAGTAAATGTGAAAGGGGCAGGATTATTGGGCAGATAAATGCAGAGATTTGTGTCACTTTAAAATGGACTCTTCCATTTAGGGAAGATTGCATTAAACTCTAAAGAAGGGCATGTATGTTCTGTCTGCTGAAATAAATAAAGGTACTGGGGACTCAAAATAGCCATAAAACTACATCTAACATTTACCTCGAATTTTAACAAAAGTGATTAGAATGAAGAAAACAGATTAAGCAGCTAATGTCTGATGTTATCCATTAGTCAAAATATATATACTGTTGATTCATATTCTTATTCAAAAGTCTTCAAGAGAAATTATTGTAATGGGCTTGAAATATAACTTTAAGAAACATTATGTTTAGGAGCACATTGTAAGAATTCTGGGAAAATCTGCACTTAGCACCAAAGAAATGGGAACCTTATTTTTATCAGAATAATGAAAAAGTACTTAGTGCATCCAATGGAGCTTGAAAAATAGCACAAAATTATTGGTAGAAATATACTGTCATCTTTTCTAAACCCATAAACACAGCCACAATTTTGCTCACGCCAGTTTTCGATTTATGAATAATTTTCATAAAGTAAAATGGTTATCCTGCAAGCAGAGTGGGCCTAGCATGGGGAAAGGAGAGGGGACTTTGCAGTCAGACCACCTGGGCCTTCCATCCCAGCCCCACCCAAGGCAGTGTTGCTTTGGACAGATGACTTAACCGCTTTGAATCTGTTCTTTTATGATAGAATGGGAGTTACTGATCTTTATCACAGAAACTTGATAGAAGTTTATGGAAATGGTTTTGAAACAATAAACACATGAATGGCATGCCCACACTTTTCCTTTCAATACTGAGTTCAAAACCTGCCAGTGTCTTCCTAGTGAATCTTTTGGTGTCATCACTACCTAATTATAGTACAGTTACCTGAGATTTCATAATTGATTTTTTTGATTAATGATATTTTTAATCATTGTCTTTAGATTGACCCTCTTTTATTCATGTTTCTGTCTCAGCAGGAATTAACTAAGATTAAGTAAGAGAATTTTAATGGGTTTTTAAGATGGAGATAGCCTGTGATATTTAGCTTGAAATGTAGCTGAAAATAGCATAAAACTCTCAAAGGAAACTTTAGGATGTCATGTGCCAATAACAGACACCATTTATTTGCCTAGGCTGGCCTGAAGAGGTGTAATGAACCATAACAATGTCACCATTCTAAAGACTTACACACTGAAGGGTATGTCCATTCAAACATTGTTAGACTTAGGAGAAGGCATAGGTGACATTCCTTTGCCTGTGGTTAAGATCCTAAAGTATGGGTAGCCTAACACACACACACACACACACACACACACACACACACACACACACACACACACACACACTATTTCCAGGCTTTTGCTCATTTTTAATTCCTTGGGAGACATGTAACATTACACACACAGTTGTGTAACCCTAGAGTGTTATTTAATTTTTTAAAAATAGTTTCTTAATTTGAAAAATAAGAATAATAATTATTTATTTTTCAAGGATACTGTGAAATGTAATCTTGATTCTGTGTGGCATCTGTCATCTATTACTAATCTTATTAAAACTGTATTGCAGTGCTTATCTATGGTCTGACTTACATTCAGCTTCTCTCAAGGTATTGTGAGACTAACTTCTTCTTCTGGCAGGTTCAGGACTAAAAATGACTTCATCTTGGATGCTAGTATAGCCTGAAATAGTGCTATGTATCCTATGCCAATCTTTGTTCAACTTGTGGCCACCAGAGTAAATGCTTGAGGCTTTTTACCAATTTAGTTGGACCATAGAAACAACAAATTTTGGTAAATTATTAAAACTGAATCGAATGAATGGGTTGTCAAAGTAGTGTCTGAGCAATTGTGTTTTGTGAATAGAACCCTGTGAGTGATTAGTGACAAAAATTGACTCATAGTTATACAATATCTATGAAATACCTCCTTATTTAAAATGTGCATCTATATAAGGTGTATATGGATGTCATATAATGAAGCCCACCACTTCGATGTCCCCTGACATATATTGAATGATCCCCAGTAATCTCCTGGTGACTAATTTTAAGGTACAAAATAAAATGAAGAGAGAAAGGGAGTTGGACACAAGCAAAGGGAAAAGAGTTGGGTGTTCAGGCTGGAGAGATGGCAAGTGCCACCAAGTCTTCCCTGGCTATTGACTCCCAACTTTCATGTATTGATCTCTTGGTTTAATTATTTATAGTTTCTTTAAAAAGTATTATCTTTATAAAATCATATCTGTGACACACTTAAAGCTTTGCTTTTTATGAGCAAAATCAATTGTTTGGGAATATAAAGGGCAATTTAAAAATAATACATTCTTAGCTAACTAGGAAAGACTGAATTGGAAAGAAGTAAATTTCTAGTGTCCTTTAAAATAAAGTGCACTACAAAATTTTCAGTGATTTTTCAAATTTGTATTCATGACTTGTTTATGCAGCAGTGATCTCGTTGACACAGTCTGTCATTTGTGGACTAACCCCAACTTAGGTCTTACTTAACCACTTTTTGATAAGAACTACAAAACAGAGAGCTTAGGATATCCTAAAAATAAGAAACTGAGAATAATGTTTTAAGATTTTAGGTTCTCCTGGTTGACTCATTATTTTGTGCTTTTTATGTGATTGTGTTTAAGGAGAGCTTTAACAGCAGAGTTAGGGTATAAATTGTTTTCAGAACATTGGAAAAACAGGCTTCAGTTCGTGTTATTTTCATTGAACATTTCCCTGTAAGTCAACAAGGCCTGTTTTATTCAGTCTTAGCCAAATCAAATATGATCACTGTAGTTTTCTTTATGTTTGAAGATACAGCACGATAGTCATCATTACAGTGTTTATTGCAGTGATAATTTGTGTGTGATTACTGCCTCTAACTGACTTGCAATAAAAGCTGTAAAATTAAAAAAATAGTTGGAAAGATTACACGTGTTCTTCCCTATCATATTTGCAGTGTTTGTGTGGAGGAACAAAATTTTGTTGTCTATTCCGTTAGTAAAGAATGTATTAAAATTGTAAGATATTTCAGAGGAACACCTTTCAGATAATGCTGTGTAAAAGTATAAAATCAGCAAGAAAAAAGATGATTTTTCCTTTACCATGTCCCCTGATCTTAATCTTTTCCATTTCCCTGTTTGTTTCTAATTTAATTTTAGAGGGCTGTTGAAGTACCAGACTAATTTAGATACCCACCCTCCCGGCTGCATCAGTCTTAATCGAACCCGCTATCGGGGCGTTTCCTTACTGGACTCTTTCTCAGAACATTTTCATGAACCTTTACCTGGACGATTCTCAAAACCAGATGAGCTTAAAAGGAGCACATTTGTGAAGATTTGCATAGAGGAGCCCAGGTTCCAAGCTAATTTTCCACAGGTCAGATTAATTGTGTGTTCAAGCTCTGCAAAGTCTATGATTCATACGGTTGATCAGCAACACATTAAAACATATCTTTAGGCTCTGTGTTGATGAATTATAGGATGTTTTAGAATATTTGGATACTCAGTCTATACTTGTTATTCCATAATAGGCAACTGACAGTTGAAGGCAAAGACCTATGATATTTGAGAATATAGAATATTTTTAACTAATTATACGGTCTTTGTGTACTATGGTACTCGTGCTTGCTATCAGAGAGAGAGACATTTTTCCAATCCCTGGAGAAAAGCAGTTTGAATAATAAAAGGGACCTGTTCCTCTGCGGCTGTAGGGAATGCCCACCAGTATATCATGCCCTGTATTCTGTGTACACCATGTGAAGGTAGAGAACGATGATGTCAAATTCTGCTTCAATAAAAGAAGTCAAAGGCTACAATAAAATTTTTGATGACTTTACTAAGTACACTAATTTTGTGTTTGTTATTAATAAAATTCTCTAGATAGCTATTAGGTTTTACTGTTTTCAATATTTATCTTAGTTTCATGTAAAGCTGAGTATTAGAAAAGGCAGGTTTTAGCCCCATTTTGTTTATTTGGAATCTGATGTTCAAAGGGTGACTGTCCCAAGGTTGCAAGGATGCTATAGAGTCAGGTTTAGTGTCACTACTCAGAAGAGTTGTGCTGTCTTCATGGAAGAAGGGAGATCTGGAGCTGTGTAAATAAGATTTAAAAAGTGAGCATTAGTACAGGGTTTGGTTGGAGGCCCTCAATATGGTGAGAATGTATACTGTGCAGTTGTGGAAGAAAGGTTGGTCCCACGGACTTCTCTGCTTCCCTGTTCAGTTTTCACAGTGTTTACATAAATACTGTGTTCTGTTCAAAATAGTTCTGAAAAACATGCCTAGCACATCCAATTTAAAAAACATGCACTGTGAAAAACATGCCTAGCACATCCAATTTAAAAATATGTATACATACATATTTACCATGTGCATATGTTGTATGTATTTTATATGAACATACTATGTGCATTAAATATCTAGAGAATTATTTTTAATAAATTTTGGACTGGTACTAGTTTTCCTAAAATAATCCTCAGATTAATATCAGGTTTAGCTTGCTTTTATTTTATTTTAGAGAAAGATATGTATCCACATTATGTATTTGAAGTCACACATCAAAGATGCATAAAAGAATGAATGCTTACCTATAAATGGTTGTTACAGTTGGGGCATAGGTCTGTGGTTGAGTGTCAGCATTACTTTCTCTTTCATATTTGAGTTTTACTTGAATGAATCATAGTGAGCATCTATCATGTTTTATACATTTTTACCTTTGTTTATTTAAAATGTAAATGAGAGTATTGTTACTGAAATGTAAATAAGAAGAATACAGATTCCTACAGTACAGGTATTTCTTCAAGTGTGTTTTCAAAATATCTCCCTCAGACATGGCTCTGGATTTCTGGACCCTTGTGCCTGTACTGTGCTGAAAGACTCTATAGGTGCATTCGCAGCAATAAGCCAGTCACCATCATCGCTGTCATCAGTCATCCTTCAGATGTCGTGGAGATCCAAATGGTCAAAGAAAATTTTAAAGCAAGACCTGGCCAGGTGAATTAGTGGTTAGCAACTTTTAAAATACCATGTGTTCTTATGTAATTTTTGAAAATCAGTAGTCATAGAATCACTGGAATGGTTGAACATTTTTGGTCATTTAAAATCATCTGTTTTTTGCTTTTTAGTATATTATTCTACATTGTCCCAGTGTATCTGCCTTAGAAAACCATCCATTTACCCTCACAATGGTAAGACGCTTGTTTCTTAAATTTTAAAATCCATTTGTGTGTGTCCTGTTTCATTCTAAAATTTACTGAGAGTGCTAACAATTTCCCTAATGTTCAAGCCAGTCATCTTTTATACAATGTAGCATACTTACCTGTTCAGAACCTTTGTAACTATTTTATATTATTTTCTGACAATTTATATTTTTGAAATGTATTTAAAATTTTATTAAAGCTTGTGATTCAAAACAAAGAATATCTTAAATATCTTCACTTTTCCATGTGGGAATATAAATGGAAATTTAATATGTGCAGTTTTCTTTGGAGAGATAGAATTAGAGGAAAAGAGCATTCTCTGGGGTGAGATGGAAGCATTAGAAAAGCTAGGCTGTGTTTAGAACAGTTGAATCTAGTGTAATTGGCGCTCAGGCTTTGTACAGGGAAAACCAAGCTGGTAAAGCAAAATGGGATAAATAATTGGGATGAGCAGCACCAAGTATGTTTAGTCTAATCACATATTTAGCATTTTAACATAAAAGTAATATAAACCTGTGTAAATTTTTTTTTTTTGATTTTTGACATAGGGTCTTCCTATATAGCCCAGATTGGACTTGAACTTGTGATCTTCCTACCTTTGCCTCCTGAGTGCTGGGATTGCAAGCATTCATTGCCGTGCTAGGCTTAAATTTCAAATAATTCACAAAAATAGATTAAATAGAAACTTTTCTTGTTTTTTTTTTTCATTTTTCTAATCCTTTTCTCCAGAATTTGACATATATTCCTTCAGATTTTTCCTGTCTACATTAACACACACACACACACACACACGCATATGTATATGTGTCTGACATTTGTTTGCTGGATCATGTTGTTTTATTTGTATATGTTTATATGTATATAGAAGTGTATAAATATGTGTATGTACTGTGCTGGGGTTTGAACTCCACACCTTGCTCTTGGTAGGCAGGTGCTCTGTCACTTGAGCCTTATTCATATACTTTATTCTTTTTAATGTCTGCATAATGTTTTATAGTAGAAAATACTCCAATTTCTTTGATTTTCACATTAATGATGGCTAATTTAGGTTTTATTCCTTTTCTAACAAAGATCAGTAAGAATAGGGACCACATTATTAAATGTATGCATAAGAAAATAGAATTGGGTAAGTTAGGAAGATAGGGGCAGAAAAACTAACCAATGTCCAATAACCAGTGACCAATTTGGTGTGAAATTTTATTCAAAATGGGGTCACTTTCAGAGTGGATATGGCAATCAAGTTGGAAATTCTAAAACTCTGGGTAAGTAATTTCACCTTCTTGTGCATTCGATATTCAGTGTATTCTTGGAATAAAAATTACCTAATCCTACACTTGGTAAGTGAACTACTGAAAGTATGGCATGCAAAAACATGTCTAGAACACAGATAGCATCCGCTGTATCAAGGTGTTAACAAGTATTGTGATTTTTATTTTCAGTGTGAGTTTGTGCCTTGAGAACATGTGCTTATGAAGAAGCCAGGTTAACATATTTAATTGATAGAAGAAACAGGAAGTGTGTCAAGTGGTTAGAGTAAAACTAGAAGTTATTCATTCTAAGGGTTTCTTTAAAAGAAAAAAAACTCGTTTTGCTTTATTTACTTCAAATTTTGTATTGTTTATATGTAAGAAATTTACTTCTTTTTATTTTTCCACATTTTTATTAGAGCTTATTAATTGTAGAATGTGGAGGGTTTCATTATGCTATTTCTGTAGTGCATATGATATTCTTTGATCATATCATTCTATTTTTGTGTTCCCACTCCTCCTTTTTAATCTTCCTACAGTTTTTAAATGGGCTTGATTATGATTTTTTCATATATGTATACAATGCACGTCAGTTCTATTCTACACCCTCTTCCCTCTCTTTCCTCCCTCCTACTGGTTCCCCACCAACATATTGTTGGGTTTATTTTTTTTGTTTATTTATTTGTTTACTATTTTTGTACTGGGAGTACATTGTGACATTTACCAGAGTTCTTATATATATCCTAGTTGAATTCACCCCCTTCATCATTCTTTTTCCCCCTCAACCCCCATTCCTAGAACAGTTTCAACAGATCTCATTTTTCCATTTTCATACGTGAGTACGTAATATTTCCATCACACTCATCCTCCTACTCCTACACCCTTTCCTTATATCCTCCCCACTCCTACTGGTACCTATCCCTAGACAAGACTGTTTTATCTCCCTGTTCTCCATTTTTGAAAAAAGGTGTTTTTGTTTGTTTAAGAGATAGTTCTACTGGGAGTTTCCTTGTGACATTTCCATGTTATATGTATGATAACTCCAATTGGTTCATGCCCTTTATTTTTCTCCTTTTTACCTTAGTTCCCTTCTTATGGGGATTTCAACAGGTTTAAAAATTCTGTGTTCATTATTATATAGAAAATACATCATCCATATTCACCTCCACCTTCTTTCTTCTACCCTCTCTCTCCCTTTAGTGACCTACCCTTGCTGTAAACTCTTTTTCATAATATTGCTTATATTTGTATTGTGCGTATCTCCCACATAGGAGAGAAAACGTGGCCTTTGTCTTTCTGAGCCTGGCTTACATCACTTAACATGCTATCCTCCAATTGCATTCATTTAACTTCAAATCATGTGTTTTCATTCTTCCTTATGGCTGAATATAACTCCGTTGTATGTATGTATGTATGTATGTATGTATGTATGTGTATATATGTGTGTGTGTATGTATGTATGTATATGGAGATAGATAGATAGATAGATCACATTTTCTTCATTCATCAGTTGTAAGGCATCTGGTTGTTCCATAGCTTGGCTATTGTGAACAGTGCTGCAGTAAACATCGATGTGCAAGGGTCTTTTTTGTATCTGGACTTACATTCCTTTGGGTATATTCCTAGCAGTGGAATTGTTAGGGCATAATGTCAGTTCTATTTTAAGTTTTCTAAGGAGCCACCATAATATTTTTCATCCCGTTTGTACTAATTTACATTCCCACCAGCAGTATATGGAGGTTCCTTTTTCCCCACATCCTTGCCAACATTTGTTGTTTGTGTTCTTGATGATAGATAGCCATTCTAACAGGAGTGAGGTAGGATCTTCATGTGGTTTTATTTATGTTTCCTTTATGGCCAGGGATGTTGAGCATTTCTTTATGTGTTTTTTCTGGCCATTTATACTTACTCCTTTGAAAAAGCTCTGTTCAGTTTATTTGCCTTCCCAAATATCAAGAAAGAGATGTGCATCCAGGAAGCCTCCAGGATACCAAACAGACATAGCCAAAATAGAACTTCTCCATGACATATTATAATTTGAACAATTAGCATAGAGAACAAGGAAAGACTATTGAAGCCTGTAAGAGATAAAAATCAAATAACATATAAAGGTAAATCCATTAAAATAATAGATTTCTCAACAGAAACCTTAAAAGCAAGAAGGGCATGGAGTGAGGTATTTCGAGCACTGAAAGAAAATAATTTCAACTCTAGAATACTAGAAAAGCTATCATTCAAAATTGAAGGAGAGCTAAAAACCTTCCTTGATAAACAAAAATGAAAACAATACATGACCACCAAACCAGCACTCCAGAAAATCCTCAAAGGAATCTTACACAAGAGTAGCATAGAATTAATTGCATACACAGAAACCCTCACAAAACAAAAGCAAATAAACGACGGGAATCTCACATACCTCTCAATATTAACACAATAATGGCCTCAAGTCTCCCATCAAAAGACATCAGTTGGCAAAATGGATTAAAAAGGAAGGCCTAACAACTTGTTGTTTACAAGAAATCCACCTTACAGACAGAAATAAACACTGACTTGGGGGTGCAAGGTTGGAAAGATATTTATCAAGCTAATGGTCCCTGAAAACAGGCAAGGGTAGCAATACTTATATCAGATAAAGTGGACTTCAAACCTAAATTAGTTAGAAGAGACAAAGAAGCTCACTTCATACTAATAAAAGGAGCAGTACATTAAGAGGAAATACCAATTGTTAATTTATATGTGCCCAGTGTTGGTGTAACCAACTTCAAACATACACTATTGGACTTAAAAACTCAGATAACCCCAACACAGTGATAGTGGGAGACTTCAGTTTTCCTCACCAATAGATACATCATCCAGATAAGAAATCAACTTTAGAATTGAATGACAATATAGATCAAATGGCTGACACATGTCTATAGAATATTCCATCCTGCCACACCACAATTTACATTCTTCTCAGGAGTCCATGCAGCTTCCTCCAAAATAAATCATATTTTAAGTCACAAAGTGAGTTTTAACAAATATAAGAAAACTGAAATAACCCCGCCTGCTGTCTTACTACAATGGAATAAAACTAGAACTCAACAACAAAAGAAACAGCAGAAAACACTGATACCTCTGGAGACCAGACGACATGTTGCTCCATGTTCAGTGGGTCATGGAAGAAATAAGGGAGTGAATCAAAAAGTTCCTGGAATTTAATGAAACTGAAAGTGCACATGAGACACAGCAAAGTCCGTGCTAAGGGGAATGTTTATAGCCATGAGTGCATATATTAAGAACACAAAAAGATCTTAAGTAAATGACCTAATGCTGCATCTCAAAGTCCTACAAAAACGAGATCAAGCTAAGCCCAAAACTAGTAGAAGGAGAGAAATAATAAAAATAAGGGCTGAAATAGAGATTAAAAAAAAAAGACATACAAAGAATCAATGAAACAAAAAGCTGGTTCTTTGAGAAGATTAAATAAGTTAATAAACCCCTACCAAATCTGACTGAGATGAGGAGGGAAAAGACCCAAGTTAATAAAATTAGAAATGAAAAAGTGGAGATCACAAGCAACAAGGAAATCAGGTAATTATTTGGGATTACTTTGAAAACCTATATATATATATATTTTTTTTTTTTAAGCCTGATTACAAATACTTTTTATTCCACACTGGGATACAAATAAAAATAAGAATAATAACTTTTAACAATAAATTTATAACTTAGACTTTTTGAATTGGGAGAGACCTTTTGGAGATTTTCCAGCGCTTTAGTTTTTTAACAAAAAAAGGTCCAGAATCGATAAGCAACTCAATAGAAACTTCTTAACATTTTCAGAAAAGTAGTTTGGCATCTGGTGATATAATGAGCACCATTCTGTTTCATCAGGAAATATGGTAACACTGATATACCACAGGGATGGAATTATTTTGTAATTGTTTCCCCATTCATGATTATAAATGAGTCGGAATACCTTTACCTGGTGCTGTGTGGCCATTGGACCAGTGTGAAATGGTCACATTGCTCATACATTGCCATGAGGTATAGTAAAAACTTTGTTGTCCACGTGGAATATAACATTTGAACTTTAAGGTCCAAATGTTAGGACACAGCTCTGCTTGGGAGCCAGGGGGCTGTGCCATGCCTCTTGTTTCCAGGATATGCACATCTTACAAGGTCATCCTGGCTCCATGTGAACAGCAGGAGGCCTGGTGAATATGTCTGGTTAACAAACCTTTGGGTTTGGGGATTCAGCTGAGTCATGTTTTACTTTGACAGTTGTACAACTGTACATATGTCCCATAAACATGAAATTGGTATCATAAAAAGAAGGTAAGAAGGGAGAAAATATATGAGTAAGTTTGTCTTTATTTAAGTAATTTGAGAGACTTGGCCTAATCTTATAATCATAAGAAATCTTTTTCAGAAATTAACATTTTCTTGTATTTGAGGTTTTATTTTGAAAATTGCTTTTCACTATAGCATTAAACAGAGATTATGGGATAAGAAGACTGTTCTTCTAAGTTGAGCACCAAGTACAGAGAAGGGAGGGCTTTTTCCAAAAATATTTTCCAACATGCTCGAAAGAAGAGAGAATAGTATAATAAGCCACATCTACCTATGGACTACCTTCAACAAAAACAGAGAATACCTGGCTTTTTAGTATATATGTGGTCACTAAAAACTCTTTGTTCTCTAAAAACAGGCAAGCAAAGCATTTTTCACCTATGGCACAAACTGGGTAAAGGCAGACGTCTAGATCTGATCTCTTCCAGTTGGTCCAGGCTTCTTTCCAAGGGCAAAATGAGAAATGCAAAGGACCCTGAAGGGCTTTAAGCAAGTACAGAGGTGGGCTGACTTGCCTTGTGAAATGCTGTGACAGTAAGAGTTGGGTTAGCCCTGCATCTGGCCTAAGGCAGATGGGAGGAAAATTAAAGGAGGAAAAGAGAACAGGAAACAAATGAAATGGAGCTGGGGTAGAAGAAGAGAAACCAATTACACATGCAGTAAAACAGTTGTGAATTTCTACATGAAGAACCTGAACTTTAGAATCCAGCCCAGGCTCCTCACTTCTTATTTCTTTATCTGTGGTGTCTCTTTTGACTCTGCTATGAAACTGTTTCAGTTTAATTGTCTGCAAAATAGTGCTATTGATATTTTTCTGGTGGGGATATTGTCAGTTTCAATAAACTAAAATAATGAGTATAAACCCTTGTTACATGGTTGGTGGTAGGTACATGATAACTATATTTGAATACTTTGATAATATTAAAATACCTGCTTTTAATTTGTATTATCACATTCACTTCTAAAATTATGCTTTTTTGAAAAGCAAGTATAGGATATGAATATGTAATTTTTCAGCCTGAAAACAAGAAGCTTTGGGATAGGATAGTAGTTACTATTTTCCAAAAATCTGTCATGTAGATGAAGGATTCCATTTTCCCTACTTTGGGACCCCAAGCTATAGAAATAAGACTAATGGGGAAAAGGATTTAGGCAAAAATATTTAAATTCAATATAATACAATTTCTAACAGAACAATGTAGGAATTACAAAAAAGTTATCTCATAGAAGTTTTTGCAAGGATGGTTATGCTGGGTCTGGATTCTCCAACTGACCTCAGCATTAGCAACCTTTTGGGTCATGCAATTGTATGGTGTCCTGCATTGTTCTGGATATTGTAGTCTGTTAAGCAGCATTTTTATACTCTTCCCGTTATATGGCAACAGTAGCTCCTGTGATAGTGTCTCCAGACATAATCAAATGTCCCCTGTAGGACAAAACCACTCAGTTGAAAACCTTTGTGCTGGTCAGAAGTTGTCTAACATAACTTAAAATGCTCAAGTGCTCCAAAGTGTTTTCCTTAAGACCACTGTGAGAAGAGAGGATTTAGGATGCGGTAGAGAAATGGGAATGTGGGAGTACTTAGCTTGTGTTCTGGAAATCCAATCTCATGTCAGCAAGATAGCTCACTTTCAGAGGGTCAGCATGTGAGGGTTCGGACTGACTGCTCACCTGAACATCATGTTCTAAAAGTTGTGTTTTGCTCATTCAACTAGATTCTTTTTTGGAATTCCAAGGAAGATTATTTTGGTTACCATGAGGTCCTGAGTACTGTCATGAAGTATAGATTTTTGAAAAAAAGAGTTTGATTACTTTACAAATTCAGAATTCTTTTTTTTAAAATCAATTTTCATATAATACTGTTTAGATCTGAATCAAAGGAAAACTGGGATACGGATATAATAAACCAAAGGGTTCAAATGATATGAGGATAACCTAAAGCAATTGTCATTCTGTAATGTGAGTAAATATTATTTTTTTTTTCTCTGAAATCCCAAGATATGGGAATAGGGACATATATTGTTCTTAGAGAACTGGTTTAATGACTATGTTGGGAAAAATACAGTGTCTGGATGGTTGGGAAGAGACAGTAGAACTCTTCCTTAGCTCAGTGTAGCTCCACTAAGTACAGATACACAGGGCTCCTGATCCTCTGGATATCACCCAGTGAGCCCTTGGCACCGAAACTGTGCCCCTGCAGACCTGTTTCAGAAGATGAAGATTCCGGAAAGCATCCGGTGGAAACAAACAGGTTAAATGTTTGGAATGGAAACCATTACAATCTTTCTTCTTGCTTAATTTTTTCAATTAAGAAAAAGGTTTTCCTTACACATTCTAATTCTGCAAAAATTTCCCAGCAGAGTGATAGGAGAAAGAAATATAGTGAAGTGTAATTAAAGCATATTATGTTTTTAGTTCATACTTTTTCACTTGCCTACTTTTGAATTTTGCATAAACTGATTTTTTTTTTCATCATGGGAAATACTCCATTTCTTTTCCTTATTCACACCCTAAATGCCGCATATTCTCTTTGGGAACTCTTACTCATCCTTCTTGTCTCATCTGAACAACTCTTGCACTGAGAAGCCTCCACTGACTCATTCCCTATCAGATTAAGTTCCTTGATGTTTTCCCATTGTGAGCATCTTGTGGACTCTGTTTAACAACAAGCGCCATCATTAGTTGTTATTGCCTGTTTCTTTTGAGACTATAAGATCTACTAGCCTTTTCAAAGATGAATTCAGAGCTTATTACATGACACAGAATATTCTAATACATGTCTGTAGGAAGAGTGAAAAACTTCATATATATAATTACTGTGTGAACTTAGTTTGAGAAATGTTTTGTAGATAGAACCTCTTTTCTTCCCATTTCTTTCTAGCACACTCTTACTTGGAAGGTTAAGCCAGAGAAAAGGCAAAGTTAGGAGAATTAAAGGAAATGGAGAAATGCTTATTGCCAAAGTTGTTCTGTCAGAATAGATTTGCTAGTTAAGTTCTGAATCTAATCTTTGGGCTAATGACATGGATTTATTTCTAGTGGAGAATGGGAAGGAGACATAGGATCCAATAGAGGTAGTTAGGAAGAAACCATCAAAGGCAAGCTGACACAGTTTATAGGTTACAAAGGTGGGTCTAACTAAGAAGGAAGTCATTTTTCACCTTGCCATCTCCATTCTCGGGACTAACAGCTATGAAAAATTACTTCTTCCTAATTTCTGTGCTTAACTGTCAGATGCTGTCAGAATTTCTTACATTTGCCTAGCAATATATAGGTTGACATAGGTCTTAACTCTATGAGTTTAGGTTTGGTATTCACATTTGTCCATATTTTAAGCATCATTTTTCATATTTTGATTATATCTTAGAAGCTTCAATCCAACATATAATTGGTATTTTTAAAAACAATATAATAATTAAATTGTAAATTTAATTAAATTTGAGTTGTTAGGATAGTTGCCTTCCAAAAGAAGTTTTAAGAGAAAGGAAATTTATTCTGAGACCATCTGTTTACCATGTACTGTGTGTAGGCTTAGGAAATGGTTTATAGTGTTACCAGATTGGGGTAGTGGGGGTTTGCTAGCTAGCTCATTCATAGTGTCCCCCAAGGGAATTCCTATTTTCATAATGGAAAACAAGCAAAGCTTTCTGCTGTCTAGTAGAGCAAACACTGCACTTGAGTAGAGCAAACATTTCAAAGCTAAATTTTACTTTAGATTATTATGTTAATTTACTGTCTTTTCCTGCCATTTCCTTCTTTTTGTCCAATTATTTCTATTTGGCATGTATGTATAAAATTTATGCTTTCAAACATTTTCATTGCATAGTTTCCTTAGGGGTTACTTTAAGCAACTTTCCCTGTGGTGATTACCACTAAAACATAGATATGTATTCCATATTTATCAAGGACAGTAGTCCTTACTAATTAAGTGCCTAAGAGGTTCTTTCATAGCTTTTGCAAATATTGTTTTAATTCTTGCAGTCTTTTTGTGAGACATGTATTGTTACCTGTATCTGGGTTGTTAAGATTAAATAACGTGTACAAAGTCACAGAGCTAGTTGGTGATAGAGGTGAGATACACAGACCTGCCTGGCTGATAGGCATGTTATTAGTTATTCTGTAATGTTTTTCTTTTGCCCCTCAACCCAGTGCTGCTGAAGGCTTTCATGTTACTAATACTCCTATTCCTTTTAGACATCTGCATTGTTGGAATAAAACAAACAAAATTAGATTTATTAAAAATACAGAAATATTTTCAAGAGTAATATGCAATAAATAGTTTTGAATTGTCCATACCATTAAACTCTTCTAATATTGTGGAGAGGTGAAATTTAAATAAATTCTCCAGTTTGAAAAAATTTAATAATTATTGTGCTGTGCTACCATTAAGTAGAATAAAATCTATGAAAAGTTTATAGTTTGAGTTTCGTCTCATTTTTTAATAGAGATTCAGGTTTAAAAACTGCAATTACAACTTGAAAGTAGAAAAATTATGGTAAAGATATACTGCCTTAGTCAAGGTAAGTTTGAGTACTAGTAGGAACTCAAAGGTTGGAATGTTGATCAAAGTGCTTCAGTATTTCTTATCCATGATGTTGACTTTTCCACAGAAGGAAGATGTGATAATGGTTGGTGAATTTTTCCAGGAGTTGTGATTCTTTTCTTCTGGTATACCAGCATTCTCTCATAATTGAACCATGTTTGCTGCTGACAGCAAATTCAGCCACATGTTTGCTGCTGACAGGTTTAATGGAAAGAAATCAGAGGGCAATGTGTTAGTAGACCATGAGTTTTGGAATACTACACCCTAGATTGGAGATTTGGATTCATCAGTTGCTAGTATTATGACCTTGGGTGTGAGAACTAACATATTAAACCTTTGATTTAACTGTTCATAAAATATGATTAATAATTTCAACATCTGTATGGAGTTACTCTATTAATTGAAAAGGTATAATCAGGTACGAAGCATGGCACTAATGTATTGTAAGCTCGTGTAAATGGATATTGTCACAGTTGTCGTTTCAGATAGCGACTGAAGGACTGTGATGAATTAAACTGAAATTTCTTTGCTCATTCTACAGTATGTAGTAATTAGCTAAGCTCTGGCCACAGACTGGTTTAGAACCAGTTTCATCTCATTTGGGGATGAATGATTTGCTTGTAGTTTCTCAGTCTTAAGGATGAAGGATGCCTTTTCCTAGAAAATAGACTGAAAGGCAGATACTGCGTGGAGGTTTGTTGGGGGTTGTATTCAAGACAATATCCAATAAGGTTTGGAGGACTAAGAAGGCAAGCAGAACTTGAACTGTGTGTTATAGTAACTGCAGAAATCTCACAAGGTTAGACAGGCACTCTGCAGATGAAATGATAGTGTAGAGCTGTCCTATCTTGAAGTCAGAGGGTTAAACTTTTCTATCCTGAAGTTGATGTGCGTTTGTATCTGTAATGTCTCCAAGGTGAGGAACTTAGACATGGCTGAGGAAACTTTCTTCTGTCAACAGCAGTTTCTGGAAAGAGTCTCCTTAGTGACCACAGCAGGCAGCACTTTCAGCAACTGGGAGAAGGATGAATGTGTATTATGATCTGGAAGTTGGAGGGAGGGAATACAGTGCCCATTACAAATGGCATTTCAAAACAGTACTCCTTGTGTAAAATAATTCAACTTGAAATTATATTTGAGGAACATCTAAATCCCAGTTTATTTAAATTCATTGAAATTTAGTTTGAAGTTTGTAGCATAAAAATTATTTGTGTTGGAGAGGTCTAAAACATAGATTGTTTAAGTGACAAAAGTAACTAAATATATGACTGACAACAAAGTTGAAACAAGAATCCATGTTTTCTGATTCTTCTCTATATATACCTTTATTGACTTAAAACCTGTATAGACTTTTACATTTTATTCTTCAGTCATGCAGTGGATCTTTACAAGTGTTTTCCAGCTGTGTCTATAATGATCATATTTGAGTTTTTCTACCAAAACATATCTTCTATTAAAGTGTACTCTTAACCTAAATCACAGGTATAAATCAGAGATGGTTTTTTTAAGTGTAAATTTAAGGAAGCATGCTTTCTTAAATGTACTATCTCTTCCTACTTAGGAAGGTAGACATTATGTTTTTATTTTTCAGGATTCTCTATTACAGAAATAATGTAGAATGTACCTTTTTAATTTTAGTAATTGATTGAAGCACACATGAATACCTCAGAATCCTTCTGTTAATATTTTCTTCTAGAAACAAATGTTCTTTTTTGACATCTGTAGTCTAAGTTCTGTGATTCATTATTTTTAAGCTTGGATAACCTGATTTCACATATTTTTCCATGAGTCAGAGGCAAGTCTAGCTGCTAGCTTGTTATTGTCTGTACTTTACCTAGTGAGTCTGTACTTGCCATCATTTTTCTTTTTGTGTTTTCAGTCTCTCAACTTTTGGAATACTTTTTCCATTTTTCAATGAAAACCAGACAAGAATACTCATGTCAAAGATTGGCAGAGTTTTGTTATTATTTGTGTAATTTCATGGGATTAAATATAACCAGGAAGTCTGCATCATCTGTTTTTATCTCTGCTCTTAACTCTCATCTGCTTAACTCTTAAAAGTTGTCTTCTTCTAGAGTTTCACAAATCTTTTTTTTGCTTAGAAACCTTAGAAATTGAGCTGTAATAGATGATAGGGTAGCATGCAACAATATGTCAGAAACATAGATGAGGCAAAGTGGTGGAAGTTGCCCCAGAAAGCCATTAAAGTTCACAGGCTATAACAGGACACCTGAGTCCTCTGAGAATTAAATATCATCTGAGTGCTTTAGTTTGGCTGTGTTCCAGGAGGAAAGAAATTTTCACTCAGTAGCTAATGATAGCATAAATAAGTGTAAACTTAAATAGGTCATGGTGTTCAGAGCAAATCTGCATCATATTAAACTTGATTTATTCTATCACTATTCTTGCATGTCCCTTTTTACCTGATATCAAAAAGGAAATGAAGAAGAAAACTTTCTTTCTTTACTCACTTCATCTAGGTGTTGCCCCAGTTCTTTAATTCCCTTTCTCTCATTCTTTCTTAAATACACCAACTTTTTGCTCACAGCACCTCATTGAATTTCTAAGATGAGCAGTTTTTGTTTTTCATTGCCATCCTCACAAACTATAAATACCAGAACATTATTTTCCATTTCCTGAGCCCCTTTCCTCTCTGGCTACACATTTCTTTGAAAAATCCCATCCAGTCTTATTGATGGATTTATATGCCACCATCTTTCAAATTTGAATTTCCAGCTCAGATTTTAACTCTGAAGTCATATGTCTAAGTGTCTAGCAGACAATTAGCTCATTGGCTGGGCTATTATTTTACTAATAATGGGTTCATTGGAAGGTCTAAGTAGAGGAATGACATCCTATGGCTTACTTCTTAACAGGACCACTCTGGCTGCTGTGTTAAGAGTAAAGGGAGCAAGAGCAGAAGCAGGGAGACCAGTTAGGAGGCTGTGTGATCATCCAGTCGAGGTTTGATGGTGCCTTTTACCAGGATGGTGACTGGAGTGGTAAGAGTTATCAGATTCTGAATATCTTTTAAAGTTAGAGTTACAGGATTTCTTCCATAGATTGGGTATGGCATGTGAAAGAAAGGAGTCAAGGTCGACTTCAAAGTCTTTTACCCCTAGCAGCTGGAGTTCCATTAACTAGAATAGGGAAGGCTGTGATTGGGGAGCGAGTTTTAATGGGACTTTATAGAACTCCATTTGGGCTATGTTATTTGGATGTGGCATTTAGTGTTTTTGCATTAAATGTTTATTCAGTGAATGACTGACATTTCAGCCCTGCTTTCCAGAGGTACCATTAAGTTTTGCACCTAGAGAGCCTTCTGTATTTTGTCTCTGTTTGCCTTTTGGTTTCTGGAGTGGTAGTTGCCTTGTTTGTGCTCTAGGTGAAGTGAATTTGGGCATTAAATTACCCCATATATAAATATAAACAGATTTTTTTATTTATAAGCCTCAACCCTAAGTTCCTCCTTTTGCCACTGAGATCTGAGCTTTTTCAATGGCTGTGACAGAAGGATGGGCTTACTTCTAAAGAAAATTCCTTCTTGAAGGTAATAGGATTTCAGCTTCACATGTTGTTGTTTTTTTTTTTTTTTAACTTCTATACCACCACCATGTCACACACACATTTCACCTGTCAAAAATTGATTGGCCATCTCTCAGTTCTTATTACTCTTATGGTATCATTGCTGTTGTAGTTTGTATATTTTATATTCTTAAACTGAACATTTTACTGTTTTGTTTTCTTGAGAGACGAGATAAATGCATACATTCAAGCTAAGTTAACAAATACTCTTAAAGAAAGTTTACATTTAAGGATGAGTATATTTTTCCATACAAATACACAAACATTTTTACTTTCAAGTAAACATTACAATTTTATTTTTATGAAATGTTTACTGTTGTCATTTTGCATTAATCGTGAGGGATTTTGGGCTCCTGGTTTATTATCTTCTCTTGTGCTTTTAGAGCATTCCACATTTGTGAAAATACATGAGATTCTCGCACAGTCTCAAGCATTTTGGACACCCAGTAATTATTTGTTGTTATGGAAGAATTTCCCACCTTTAAAGCCTTTACTTCTTCTCAGGTTAATTCTCAATACTTTATTGTATTGATATTTACTTTTTCACCTGACACTATCTATGTATAAGATGCTATAGAATATAAAATGGTGATTTAGAAATAGTTCTTGATATACAGATATTTGTAGTCTATTAATACAGTATAAGTAGACAAAGTGAAGAGGTGGACTATAACAAGGAGCATAAAAGTCATACAAGTAATTTGAGGGTTCGGAGAAGTGAAGATTTTGATAGAGAGATCAGGAAGTATTCATGAAATGGTAATATTTAAGGTAAGTCTTGAAGAGTTACCAGGATCAACATGAAAGATGGAAATGCAATCATTGTAAATGGGTAGGCTGTAAGAGAGGAGAAGGAAAATGTGTTAGATGTTAAGAGTTGGTTTAACTGGATTAAAGTGGATGATAACAAGGCATGGTGTATAAAGCTGGAAAGAAGTTGAAACAGATTATGTTTGGCCCATAGGAAAGAAAGAATATGGGTATTGTATTAGTCAGCTTTCATCACTGTGACAAAATACCTAATAAAACAACTTATGAGAGGAAGAATTTATTTTGGCTCCCAATTTGAGGTTTCAGTCCATGGTCAGCTAACTCTTGTTTCTTGACGATGGTGAGGCAGAACAAGATGGTGGAAGGACATTGTGCAGAAAAGATGCTCACCTCATAGAGGTCATAAAGTAGAGATAGCTTTAGAGGATGGGTCCAGGGACAAGAATACCCTTTGAAGTTATGCCTCTGGTGCTTTCTACTTCTTCCAACTAGGCCCCAACTTCCAATAGCCCATTTAGCTAAAACTCATCAATAGATTAATCCATTGATGAAGTTAGCATCCGAATGGCCTATTCTGTGATCATTTTCTTGGGCTTAATAAACTTTTATGTTGAAAATTTAGATGTTACTATTTTGAATAATTTTTATTTATTATTGCAGGCTCTTAATTTAAAAACAAAAAAACTTTGCAGCTTTTCATTTTTCTCCAAATCTTTATGCAGTGACATCATTTTACATTAATTACCAAACATGAGTTATACAGTATCTTTTCATATTTTTGTAGCACTGTTATAAAATTATTATTCATTTGAGCACATTAAAAATCCATTGTCATATTTAGCAAATAATTGAAAAGAAGACTACATACTCTCTAAGACATCAAAGTGTCCATTCCTCTAGATCTGTGTTATTGTCAAATTCTGTCATTTAAAAATTTCTCTTAAGCTTAGACTCAGGTGACACATTTCATATTTATATTAAGGACAATATGAGTCAAAGTCCATTTGCTTTATCTAGAAAACTAAAGGTAAGATTCAACAATACTCTAATGTTTACATTTAAATTGAACTTCTAAAATACTTTGAAATTATAAACCTAGCAAAGGCTTACAATAAATTAAAAATAGATGTGTATGAAATAATTATGTTAGTTCTCACTTTCTCTGTTGCAGTTTTACTTCCTAGGAGTGAATATTGCTTAGTCTATTATGTATTTTTTCCAACATTTTTGTATACATTAAAACACTAATAAGTATTAGCCTTTTTCTTTTTTTAACACTATCCTCCCTTCCCCTTCCACAACCTTCTTTGTCCTCCTTTTAGTTCCATATCTTTCCTCTGTCCTCCAGATTCCACAATACTTGTCTTTGTGGGACTGGCTTATTTCACTTAACTTGAGCTCCACATTTTCTGCCAGACAAAATAATTTCATTCTTCTTTAGGGCCAAGTTAAATATCATTGTGTATATATAGCACATTTTCTTTATCCATTCATCTGATGCACACCTAGATTGATTCCATAATTTGGCTATTATGAGTAGTGCTGTGATAAACATGGGTAAGTAGGTATTTCTGTTATAAGCTAATTTTGATTTTTTTGTGTATATATCCAGAAGTGTGGTACAGCAGGATCATATAGAAGTTTTATTTTTAATTTTTGAGGAACTTCATCCTGATTTCCATAGTGGCTGGACTAGTTGACATTCCCATTGACAGTGAATAGGGTTTCATTTTTCCACACATTCTCTCCAGCATTTATTGTTTATTTTCTTGATTGTAATTATTCTGACTAGGGTGGGAGTTTTTAGAATTACATTTGCATTTCTCTGATGGCTAAAGATATTCAACATTTTTTATGCATTTATTGGTTATTTGTACTTTTTCATTTGAAAAGTATTCCATTTCATTACCTATTTATTGATGGGTTATTTGGTTTTTGTCATTTAATTTTTTGAGGATTTTGTATAATTCTAGATATTAATCCCCTGTCAGGTGAATATCTGGAAAAGATTTTCTCTCATTCAGCAGGCTGGCTCTTCACTTTGTTCATTGTTTCTTTTTCTGTGCAGAAGCTTTTCAGATTGAATGAATCCCATTAGTCAATTTTTGCTCTTATTTCCTGAACTATTGGAGTCCTATTCAGAAAATCATAGCCTGTGCTGAGATCTTATAGTGTTTTCTATATGTTTTCCTCTAGTAGTTTCAAAGTTTCAGGTATACTTTAAAGTTTTTGATGCCTTTTGAGTTGATTTTTATACAGGGATCTAATTCCATTGGGTATCCACTTCACATTTCCAGTTATTTAAAGAAGACGATCATTTTTCTGCAGTATGTTTTTGGCACGTTTGTCAAGAATCAGGTGGCAGTAATTAATTGGGTGTATTTCTGATATTATATTCCATTGTTCTTTGTGTCTGTTTTTGTGCTGTATCATGGTGTTTTGTTTTTGTTACTATCATTCTGTAGTATAATTTGAAGTCAGGTATTGTGATACTTTTGCTCAGGATTGTTTTAGCTATTCAGGATGTTTTGCATTTCCATATGAATTTTAGGATTGTTTTTTATATTTTGTGATTTGGGGATTTTGATGGGAATTAAATTAAATTTGTATACCACTTTTGGTAATATGAACATTTTCACAATATTTATTTTGTTGATTCATGGACATAGGAGTTCTTTTCATCTCCTAGTGTATTCTATAATTTCTTTTTTCAGTGATTTGTGGTTTTAATTGTAAAGGGTTTTAACATTCTTTGTTAAAATTATGCCTAAGTGTTTTGCTTTCAAAACCATTATGAATGAGATTGTTTTCTTGACTTCATTTTTACAGAGTTCATTGTTGGTGTATTGCAAATCTACTGGTTTCTGTATATTGATTTTATATCCAACTACTTTGCTTAAAGTATTTATTAGATCAGAGTCTTTGGGTCTCTAATTATAGGATCATATCCACAAACATGGATAATTTAAGTTCTTCCTTTCCTATTATATCACTTTTATTTCTTTTTCTTGCTTTACTGATCTGGCTAAAATTTCAAAAACTATATTCAATAAGTGTCATGTATTTTGTCAAAAGCTTTCTCTACATCTATTGACAGGAGGGGAAAAATAAAGTAAATATATATATTTCTATAATATACACATGCACACACACACATATTTGTAGTAATAAAAAAGAAAAGGTTTCTTGTCCACTAAGGATGTCAGCCATGTGGGCAGCCATGCAAAATCTTGGTCAATGCTGACTTACTTTTCTTTCTCTGGTCACTTTGGCTGTGTACTATCAGTAAAAGCAGAGTCTGTTTTCCTTTGTGTTGTTTGTCTCACAACCAGAGGGTGTGGCTTGTGGGCAGAGCAGGTGGCATTTACCTCCCACTGTCACACTGCTTGTAGGACTGAATGAATCAGACTGCAAGCTTTCCATACCAGGTCATAATTCCTGGTGCTTTCAAGTGTCTGGTCCCGGGGCAGGGAAGCTCAATGAGGGGACAGTGACCAGTACTGGGGTGGCAGAATGTTTGGGTGCTCCAACCTCCAACACTCTGACTTTTTGAAACTTAATTCCTGTACATAATTACTTTGCATCCTCCTTATAGCTCTGATAGCTAGCTTCTCTAGTTGTCGGCCCTGCAGGGAAGTTACTGCTACTCCTTGACTCCAAGCAGTTTCCCACTTCATGGGCCTCTCTTTGTCTTTGACTCAAAGTTTTTCCTTGAAGCTTGACCAGCTCTCCGGGCAAGCTCTCAATAAATAAGCAACTAACCCTTCTTGTGGATTCCAGAGACGGCAATGTAAAGAACTTTGACTTAGATAGGAACTCCTGAAAATGGGTTCCCACCCCTGTGCTGCAACCAAATGCTAGAAAGAAGAGTGAACTTTCCCTGAGCCTATGGCCTGTATAAACCACAGGTTTCCTGTATCACTAGCTGCAAACCTTATTACTGAGTCCAGTGTTAATTGTGGTTTTCTAAGTCTCTCAAGTCTTCACATACTCCTCTGCAAGGTTCTGCCCAGTCAACTCACTGAATCTTTCTCTCTGATCTCTAAACTTTCTGTTTATTTTTAAAATAAGATTCTGTCTGTTCACAACTGGAACTATAGTGCATATTTTCTAAGACTCTTGTGGAATTTTTCTTTTTTCTCAGTGCTCGCCCTCTACAGTTGCACACACTTGGCATTCCATACTGGGCGGTCTGGAGCAGTCTTTCTCTGCCTCTGTTCTGCTTCCACAATGCTATGAATTTTTAAATATGGGCTCGACTGTTCAACACTGAAACTTCAGTGTTGTGCTATGGTCACACTTCTCCCAGTCTCTTTCCAGGGATGTTAGCTGTAAGAGAGTAACACTAGTCCATTGTTACCCTAACCCTTTTATTTTAAGGTAAGCTTAACCACACAAATTTTCTGTAACTTTTAAGTGAAAAAATTTCTCCAATATATTTTTCCTGATAGAAACAAGATAGCTATAGTCATTAATACTTCTATTATTTCATTCCTTGAAAAATTTTCTAGAACTAATTTTAAAAGTAGTAAGCAAATATTTAAAAAGCGCCACACTGTGACTTAGGTAGTATTAGTTAATCTGAACATTATTTGTGCAAAGATACTAAAATGTAATTCCAAGATCTTCATTCATTTTTTCATACTACATATGCTGAAGTCATTCTGTATCTTATTCTGTAAAGGCCCCCTTCAAATAGAATCCATGCGCTTAATAAAACTTATATTACAGTCTGTCTTAAATGCTGGCTAGTTTTGAGACATGTCAATGACTTATGAAAGTGTCACTCCTAAGAAGCTGAGAGACGCAGTACTGTGTTTTATCCATTCAAAACCACATCAGTCTTTGAAACTATATTGATACATTCAGCTAGAACTTAGAAGAAGGAGACTCACCGTCTCCTATTGGACCCAAGGGGATATTAAACATAATATGTAATTACCTTTTGTGATGTCTGCAGTGAAAGAAAAGAACACAGATGTGAATATTTGGCAAAATATGCATTTTCTTTTAGAATGCATTATAGGATTAACTTAGGCCAGATGCAGACTCAGGCAGAAAGGAACAAACTGTTTTTTGCTTCCTATTCTATAACCTCCTTAGTTTTTATTTTTATAAGCTATGATGTTATTTATTATGTAGGAAATAAATACCAAGTAGCATTTAGGTGATCAGAATGGTAACTTGGAACTCTTGAGAGTCCTGCTTTTTCCTGTGACCTACAACTTTTATTACAGAGACTTAAGTGGTAAGAAGTAAAACTGTCAGGTGGTTTATATGGATGATAGTATCTTATATGGGAATTTAATAATGAAAAGCTAGGTTTCTCTTGTAGTTATTAAAATAAGAATGTTTTTAATAACTAATCAATTATAAAGTTATTATAAAATGTGTTAGCATAAATAATGGTTTAACAATCATTTTTAAATATTTCAATTAATTTTAGTATTTCCCTCAGCATGCATCATGTTCTTTTAGTTTATAAGATACTATGAACAGATGATATAATATCTACCTATCTTTTAAAATTAATGTTTTCACTGATTTTCAGCCTTCCTTTCCTCTTTGGAGAGTTATTAACATATCTCCATGGGATCCTTTAACTACTTTACCTCTTCTCCTTAGAGCATTGCTAAATGTCGCACATTAATTGGTCAATACCATGAACTCTGAGAACTTGAACTTGTCTTTTATAACCCAGTCTCTAGTTATGAGGTCTTTAGAGCCACTGCTATTTTATTTCATCTGTGCCTTAACCCCTTCCCTCATTTTCTCTTATCTCATATTGTTATATACAGATTTTACTAATTGTAAGCAGATATCTTTTTCCTACTACTCTTTGATTGCTTATGCAATCCTTACTCTTTTTCCATATCTTTGCCTTAATGACAATAGTGGCCTGCATGTTATGTAGAATAATAGATCCATTCCAAAGTCTTGACTTTTTGCTAATTGTATGATCTTGGCAAGTTAATATTTCAAATTCCAGTTAATCAGTTTTTTATTTATAAAAGACAGATCTGTAAGATTATTGTGAAATTTAGAAAATAAATCAGTTAGTACTGCCCTTGGCAAATGGTACTTGATAAAGACTAAGTAGTCACAAGCAGATGATCCCTCATCAATAACCCTTAGGTTAAGTGTATTTTCAGAATTCTATGGACCTTAAAAGGTATACATACTCCAGAACTTTTCCATGATATATTATAGTTAAAACAATTAAGTAGAGAGAACAGGGAAAGAATATTGGAAGCTGAAAGAGAGAAGCACTAAGTCACCTATAAAGGAAAACCCATCTAAATAACAGCAGATTTCTCAACAAAAATCTTAACAGCAAGAAGTCCATGGAATGACTTCAAATGCTGCAAGAAAATTATTGCCAAGCCTGATTGTTCTATCCAGAAAGGCTGTCATTCATAACTGAAGGAGAAATAATAAAAACACTCCATGATAAAAAAAAAAAGCTAACACAAGTTATGACCACTAAACCAGCATTGCATAAAATACTACAAGGAATCCTACACACAGAAGAGCATAACATAACCACAAAAATATTGGAAAAAATAAATCTCACCAGATGTATAGATAAATGAAGACTAGTAAAGTACCAAATAGTACAAAAACAACAAATTACCTGGAAATACTGTGCACCTTTCAGTATTAACACTGAATATTCATAGTCTTAATTATCCAGTCAAAGACATAGAATGGCAAATTGGATTAAAAAGGAAGACCTGACCATTTGTTGCCAAGAATAAGTACATCTTACTGACCAAAAAAGAAAGAAAAGAAAAGAGGCTTTGAGTGGAAGGGTAGTAAGAGATCTTCCAAATGTGGAAGATGCTATGCTCATATCTGTCTGATAAAGTAGACTTCAAACCAAAATTAGTCAGAAGAGACAAAGAAGATCACTTCATATTAATAAAGGGAACAAATGTCCATCCACCCAAATTCATTAAATAAACTCTGATATCTGGATGCCAGTGCCTCATGCCTGTAATACTAGCTAATCAGGAGGCAGAGATCAGGAAGTTTGCAGTTGGAAGCCAACCTTGGCAAATAGTTTCCAAGACTCTACCTTGAAAATACCCAACATAAAAACGGGCTGGCAGAGTGGCTCAAGCAGTGGAATACTTTCCTAGCAAGGAAGAGGCCCTGAGTTCAACTCTAGTAACACCAAAAATAAACAATATTACTAGACTTATTAGCACAAATAGAAACCAAAGAAATGATATTGGGAGACTTCAGTATACCCACTATCACCAATATGTAGGTCACCTAGACAAAACCAACAAAGACTCTTCAGAATTGATTCACACTTTGGACTATATGAACTTAACAGACATCAATAGAGTATTTCATCCAGCAGCCCAAGGAACTAATCTAACTAGGAGGAGGAGAGAAAAGATCCAAATTAATAAAATTAGTGATGAAAAAGGGAATATCAAAACAAATATGAATGAAATCCAGAGCATGATTAGGGAGTATAGTTTAGAAACCTACACTCAAATAAACTGGAAAATGGGTAAATTTCTAGATGCATTTGTTTACCAGAATTAAATTAAGATGATACAAACCACCTTAATAGATCAATAATAAGCAATGAGACTGAAGCAGTAATAGTCTCTCAACAAAGATAAGCCCAGGACCAGATGAATTCACTGCTGAATTTTACCAGACCAACATTCCTCAAACTTTGACATGAAGTAAAAAGGGGGAAGGAACACTACCAAACTCATTCTGTGCACTCATTCCAAAATCAGACAAAGACATAACAAGAAAAGGGCAATCTCTTTAATGAACATAGATAGAAAAGTTCTCAATAAAATACATGCAAACCAATCTAGTTCTCAACAGTGATTTCTGAGTGTGATTCCAAACCTTTGTTTCAGTGTGGGAAAGTTTAAAAAATAACTGGTGGAAAGGTTGAAGGACTTTGTATTTGATTAATCTTTATAAAACTAATATCTGTCAATCCATGTACTCTCAGAATTGCTTCTTAGAAGGTAATGATGGAAACACAAACATATCTAACTGGAAGTTATAGATTTAACCTGGGACATAATAAATACCACTTGGTGAACATCAAAGTATACTTTTCAATGCTTTTTGGCCCATGTCTTATTGGTAAACTCAGACATTTTGAGTCCAATCTGGCTCATGATAAACTGGCTAAACACATTAAACATAATAAACATTGCTAAAGTTTACCGCCCCCCCCCCCCCCAAAATACTTGAAATCCAAATTCAGTAGCACATTAAAAAGATATACACCATGATGGAATTTGTTTCATTCAGGGTGCAAGAATAGTTCAACCTACATAAATCAATAAATGAAATATAGCACATAAACAGAATCAAGAAAAGAAGTCACATGATTATCTCAATTGATAAGAAAAAGGCTTTAACAAAATTCAACATCCTTTTATGATAAAAGCTGTGAACAAACTAGGAATGATATGAAATTACCTAAGTCTAATAAAGACTATATATGACAAATATATATAGTAAATATATATATATATATACACCATACTAAATGGGGGAAAACTGAAATCTTTAAATTAAGAATGAGATAAGGATGTCCCACTGTTACCCACTCTTGTTCAATATACTTCTGAAATTCCTAGCCAAAGCATTAAGCCAAGAGAAACAAAAGGGATTCAAATAGGGAAGGAAGAAGTCAAATTATTCTCACTTAGGGATTCTATTCTTGAAAGACCCTAAAGATTCCACCAAAAAAACCATGAGGATCTGATGAAAACTTTTGGTAACAAAGCAGGATATTCAATCAACATAAGAAAACATGTGGCTTTTCTATATGGCAACAATGAACTGACTGAGAAAGAAGTCAGGAAGAAGACACCAGAGGATGAAAAGACCTCCCCTGTTCATGGATTGGCAGAGTTAATGTTGTGAAAATAGCTATACTACTGAAAGTGATCTACACTTTCATTACAATGCCCGTTGGAATCTCAATGTCAATCATTCTTTATAGAAGTAGAAAAATGAATCTTAAAATTCATATGGAAGAATAAAGATCCCAAATATTAAATTAATTTTAAGCAAAAATGAACAACTTTGAAGGTATCATAATACCAAACTTCAAATTGTGCTACAGAACCGTAGTAACAAAAGCTTGATGGAACTGGTTAAAAACAGACACAAAGACCAATGGAACAGAATAGGAGGCCTCATAATAAAACCACGCAGCTACAGCCATCTGATCTTTGACAAAGGATTCAGAAACATACTCTGGAGAAAATATAACCTCTTCAATTAATGGCACTGGGAAAACTGTTTTTCCACATCCAGAAGACTGAAATTTGACCCTATCTCTTACCCTATACCAGAATCAACACCAGTGGATTAGACATCTTAATGTAAGACATAAAACTTTAAAACTACCATGGGAGAAAATAGTGAAAACTCTGGGAGTTATAGGCATAGGAAATTATTTTCTGAATGGGACTCCAGTTGCCTAGGAAATAAGAACAAGAATGGATACATGGAGACTTTATCAAATTTAAAAGTTTTTGCACATCAAAAGAAACAATTACCAATTACCAGATCAATCAGAGACACCCATAGAATGTGAGACAATCTTCACCTGCTATAAAGGATTAATATCCAGAATTTACTGTGTTCAAAGAATTGAACAGCAAAACCCCCAAATAATCCAGTTAATAAATGAACACACAAATTGGAACATTCAGTTCTCAGAGTAAGGAAATTCTAATGGCTAAGAAATACATGAAGAAGTAAATGTTCACCATTCTTAGTCATAAAGAAAATACAGATCAAAACTACACTAAGTTTCCATTTTACCCTACATAAATTGGCAGTCATCAAGAAAGCAAACAGCAAAAAATTCTGGCAAGGGTGTAGGGGAGAAAGAACCCTAATACACTATTAGTGGGAATGTAAATTAATACAACTCTTATGGAAATCACTATTGGAGGTTCCTCACCAAACTAAAACTGTACCTATAGCCTTTGCAATACACACTTGAGCATATATCCCAAGGAGTTCAAATTAATATTCAAGAGAGATACCTGTATAGCCATGTTTATTGCAGTTCTGTTCACAATAGCCAAATGGGAATCAGCCAAAGTATCCAACAACTGATGAATGGATAAAGTGTGGTATATGTACACTGTGAAATATTACTCAGCCACAAAGAAAAATGAATTATGACATTTGCAGGAACATAATAAGAACTGAAGATCATCATGTTGAGAGATAAGTGAAGCTCAAAAGACAAATATCCCATGTTCTTACTTATTTGTGGAACATAGACCTAAAGTGATAATGATAGTAACCATGGGACATGAACATGAAAGAGGGACTATCTTGGGGACTAACACACATATATGGGTAGTATGATGAAACCCACCAAACATAGTTTGGAAAAGGGGGGAGGGAGAAGAGCAAAACGTGAATATAGTGGAGAAAATGAATTTGATGTAATTATCACAACAACCCCCACTATTATTAATGTCTGTTCATAGGACAGTATTCCTGTATGAGTATTTATACAGAAGTGTTAGCATCCTATCCTCCTTCCAACAGTTCATGTCAGATATACTGCCACATGACTTACTAAGAAACTCATCCTTTTGAGTTTTGTAATTGTCAATGAAGAGCTAGGAATCTGAAATAAGAGGAGGTTCTGTATTTTCTTCTTTGAGAGACTAAAATTTATTCTCTCATTGGCTATCTAGGTGTTTTCTAGATTTTCTAAATATGGAACCACAGATGCTTTTTTTATCTCTAGTTCCCAAACTCATTCCCCTCTTATATATACCCTCCAGGTTTCTTCTGAGAATTAAAACAGAAAATGGAGAACTATTTCAAGTAGGACCATGCTTAATTGGACACAGAAACTCACTGTCAAATTGAGATTATTTTTCCCCTAATTTTTCAGGATGTGAAGTATATAGTAATATAGTGGGAGAAAAAGATACACACAACATTAATCTTCATTTTTCCTTTGTGAAAGAAGCTGTGTCCACTTACACATTTTAACTTAGAAGATATTGTAGTAGGATTTGTATTTAAATGCAGTATACTAGCAATTTTAATTATGTATTTTATTGTTTCACATAAATACGAGTTTTTAGAAAAATGTAGATTGTCCTGGTGACTGGTTGACATTGATGTTTTTTCTACAAATGAGGATCCATAGATCTAAATTATACTGTTATTTTCTATTATCTATTGATTTGGGGGACTTACTATGAGAATAAAAGTTGAATTATAACATAGTAAATATAGTTATTAATCAGATTCTAGCATTTATTGATTGTAGTATTTATTTTTTCCAGTGTCCAACTGAAACCAAAGCAACATTTGGAGTCCATCTTAAAATAGTAGGAGACTGGACAGGTATGTAAAAATAGAGTTTTCACATACATGCATGTAAGATAATTGGACATAATAATTTGAATATGTTTAAATAGTATACTCATGCACGGAGATGAGATGTGAATGTGATTCAAACTGTTCTGCTTTCTTTCTTTGCTTGTACAGTTTTGATACCTATGTTTTCTCTTGTAAGATGCATTTTTTGGAAACAGAATGCTGTAGGTATCAGTAATTATTAATAATGTGTTCTTCACTATGTTTGCAAATCATAGGTTTTGCCTGCTTGTCAGATATAATGTCAAGAGGAGGAATGTTGAAATATATTTCTTAGAAAACATGATTTTAAAATTCATGTTGGTTTGGCTCTCAAAATAGTCAATACCTGGGATCAATACCACACAAATCTTCCAGTTCTTGCATGCCCTCTTACGCACATCTGTACATATAGCAACTCCACAGCATCTTTGAAAGAGTGGTTATTTTAATGGCAGGTCTATTGGTGATACTTTATTCATCTGTTAAATAGCAACATTTTATTATCTGAGGCATGCATTGTATTAAGAGTTCTGAATAAATAAAAGAAATATTCATTCTTATATACCCTTGACCCACCAGAATGATGGACAAGTGAGTGCTCAGTGAATGTTGGCTTGTTGATTGGTTATTTAGGATTGTTGTTTGAAGGAAAGAATGAAAGCATAAAGATGAATACAAATGCAGATTAAATGTTTTTAAAATCAAATGCTAAACAAGAAATTATAAAATCTACAGGGAATCAGAAAAATTTAGATTCAGAGTTGTCTAGGGCTATATGAGAAAGTTCATGCATGGAAAAGGTAGAACTTGAATTAAAACCTGGAAATCAGGCAAATAAAGATGTGGGTAATAAAGGAAAGGTAACAATTAAGTCATTTGGGAAGGATGAGTCAATCAATCAACCTTTACTCAAGCAAAAGCAAAGTCAATCAGATAAAAAAGTCAAAACAATAGCAACCAAATGACAGCAAGTATTTTATTCTGACAAATAGTGTGGAAAAGCCCTAAAACTTGGGGTCATCTTGGTGAAGATCATAACCTAGAAGTTTTAGGGAACCTGTGAGGATTTCGAGGACTTTGATGGTTGGATGGATTAAAATCAAGGGAAGTCTTGTAGGTTCTTAAAGGGGAAGCAATCAGTGGAGGAGTGGAGATCAAAACTTGAGGGAACAGATTTGTGAGAATAAGTTAAGAAGTAAGCACTGGAACAAGGAATTAATTTCTTTAAAACTCAGGAGAGGATAAAATATTGCATAAGAAAGCATCTAAAAAAGACCATAATAGTCCACTTATAGAAAAATACTGATGCAGTCTGAAAATATTAATTATTATAACATAGAAAGAGTTGATAAAAATCACAGTTGTTTTGACACAGCCAATGAAATAAAAAATAAGGGAAATTCTTAATATAGTAGGAGTCAAGTTCAGCAATGAAAGGTAATTAATAAAATTCTATCTCTGAAGGAAAAGAACAATGGGGACATTATTTAATTCATATGGGTAGGTAGAAACTTCATGATGGGTTATTACTAGCTATTGCTTCCAAGTTTCTTCTCAGTTATTTTCTATCACCAGTAAATCATTAAAATAAATGATTGCTTCAACATTTATCTTAATCATCTCTATTAGGAGAACATAATAGTGTTAATTTTATCCTCCTTTTTCTAATGTACTGTACCATTCAGAGAGAAACAAGATCATTTTATTCAGAGAATCAGATGCTTTTCAGTTAACAGTCCTTCTTTACTGTTGACTTGAAATTTTTCTTGGCTTGGAAAAAAATGTCAGACACTCATGCAGAGAACTCCTAAAATTCTGTTACTATTTAAACTTCAGTTCAGAAAAGATTTAACTGTCTTAAAACAATGGGATTTCAATTACTGAAAGGAAAATGGGAACATACTCCTGAGATTAAGGATCACTGATTTTTTTCTAAAGTAATTGACTAAGCCTCAGTGTTAAGAGTAGTTTATATGGCACGCCTATAATCCCAAGTAATCAGGAGGCAGAAATCAAAGATCAAAGTCAGCCCTAGGCAGATGGTTCATGAAACCCTATTTTGAAAAAAAAAAAAATCACACATACACACACACACAAATGCTGGTGGAGTGGGTCAAGAGGTAAGAGTGCCAGCAAAAAGACAATGTTGGAGATAGCACAACACCTGACTTCAAACTATACTACAGAGCCATGGCAAGAAAAACAGCATGAAAAACTGGCACAAAAACAGACATGATGACCAGTGGAACAGAATAGAGGACCAGGATATGAACACACACAGCTATGCCCACCTTATTTTGACAAAGGCGCCAAAAACATACTATGGAGAAAAGACAGCCTCTTCAATAAATGGTTCTGGGAAGAGTGGTTATCTGTCTGCAGAAAACTGAAACTAGATCCATGCCTGTCACCCTGAACTAGTATTAACTCAAAGCGGATTAAGGATCATACCCAAAACTCTGAAGTTAGTACAGGAAAGAGCAGGGAACACTCTGGAAGCAATAGGTATAGGGAAAGACTTCCTCAGTAGAACTTCAACAGCCCAGCAACTAAGAGAAAGGATGGACAAATGGGACTACATGAAATTAAAAGGCTTCTGGACAACAAAAGAAGTGGTCTGTAAACTGAAGAGACCACCCACAGTGGGAGAAAATATTTGCCAGTTATACATTAGACAAAGAACTGATAACCAGAATACACAGGGAACTCAAAAAACTAAACTCCTCCAAAATCAATGAACCCTAAAGAAGTGGGCAAGTGAATCAAACAGAACTTTTTCGAAGGAAGAAATCTAAATGGCCAAAAAGCACATGACAAAATGCTCACCATCCCTGGCCATAAAGGAAATGCAAATCAAAACCATACTAAGATTCCACCTCACCCCTGTTAGACTAGCTATCATCAAAAATACCAACAACAACAAATGTTGGTGAGGATGTGGGAAAAAAGGAACCCTTGTACACTGCTAGTGGGAATGCAAGCTGGTGCAACCACTCTGGAAAACAATATGGAGGCTTCTTAAAAAGACTAAACATAGATCTGCCATATCATACCACTCCTAGGGACATACCCGAAAGAATGTAACACAGGCTACTCCAGAGGCACCTGCACACCCATGTTAATTGCATCACTATTCATAATAGCCAAGTTATAGAAACAACCAAGATGCCCCACTACTGACGAATGGATTAATAAAATGTGGTATTTATAAACAATGGAATTTTACTCAGCCATGAAGAAGAATGAAATCTTTTCATCTGCAAGTAAATGGAGGGAGAACATCATCTTAAGTGAAGTTAGCCAGGCTCAGAAGGCCAAAAAATCGTATGTTCTCCCTCATATGCTGATTATAGACCTAAAACAATTGCAGTAATATTATTGGACATGGGCCACTCACTAAGGGTAGAACACATTCAGGAGGAATAGGGAAAGGGAAGGAAACCTAAAACTTGAAAGTGGTTGATGTACCCACTGTAGAGGAGTGAATAAAGTAATCTTAAACTGACAGAGGCCCCCATAGAAAGGTGACTGGGAAGTAGTGAAGAGGTCTGGTAGAGATGAACCAATTCAGGTTGTAATACACATGTGCATGGAAGCAATGCTAGGAATCTCTTTGTATAGCTATCTTTAACACAAAGTAGCAAAAATGCTATGTCTTTCTTATTATCTCTTGTTTTCTCTTCAACAAAATTGGAGAAGAGGGCAGAACAGGTTCTGCCTGGAAGGGAGCGAGGTGGGGGGAGGGGAGAGGAGCAGGGGGGAAAGGTGGCCCAAACAATGTATACACATATGAATAAATATATAAACAATTAAAATTAATTAATTATTTTAAGAGTGCCTTCCTACCAAGTGTGAGAATCTTGAGTTCAAACACCAGTGCTGCCAAAAAAATAAATAAATAAATAAAATTAAGAGCAGTATATGTGGAAATACCAAAGAGTACTTAGAGTTTGAACATCAGAGGCTTATTTTACTAAACTGACAGAGATATTTAATAGTGTCTTTTCTTTCAAGAAACGTGTTCTGCATGGACATTGAACAGGATCTAAAGAACAGGTCTGAGTCTGTTCTATAAATCATTTCTGTAAGACTAATCAACTATGCATGGTTGTAGAGTGCTCATATAGTACAGGATGAGGAGGCCTCTAAGTTTCATATTTGTTGTCTAGATTTTTATTTTTACCAGGCCTATAGTTGCATCTTCCAGATGTGCAAGTTTTGAAGACTCTTAAGACCTCTTAAATACAAGATTTTTCCTTGAAATCATGGTGGTAGAGAGGGTGGTGTGGATTACCCAGACAGATCTATGTTTTAATTGAATTAATAATTTATCTTCTAGAATCAGTCATGTTTTAAACACGTGGTCTTAGATTGCTTATTGGCTTAGTTAATATTCCAACTTCAGAATTTTCCCCTCTTTGTTACATATGATGTCTGAGGTAATGTTACCTTTTAGTTATTTTAGTGGTCTAAACCACATCTCATTCCAAAGAAGTTCAAGTTGTACTGTAAAAGTGTGTGCATGCACTATCCACATGGAATCAATCTGAAATTGTGCCATTGACCCCTTCAATAATCAATAGATAGGCAGTGATTTTGGATAGCATGCAATAGAGGACTCCTGTGTGTCATATGATCACATGACAGGGCTTCACTTATACCTGGGTATAAAATTTTAATATTGGCCATTGTAGCCTGCCATAATCATAAGATATGGTTAACTATGAGAATTAAAAATGAGAAAATAGGACCATGGACCATTGTAAATTTGCCTTGATAGCATAATACATGGTTTAATCATAGTAAGTAATCTTAGGCTCAGCTTTAGTTAAAGACTGAACCAAAAAAGAGTTGATAATTCTTTATTTCTGTGTAATTCTATCCCACTATATAAGCCAGGCATGTTTCAGATTTCATCCAACTGGTTTTTCAAAAAAGATTTAAAGAGAATGTATTGTGTGTTTTAAGTAATTTGAGGTGGGGTACTCTTTGTAAGTGAGTTATGGCCGTAGTAAATTGTACTAATATTATGTTTTGGTGGGAACATATTTTAGGACAGTTCAGTCATTCATTTTACACTAGATAAAACTGTGAATAGCTTTTAGTTGCTGAAAAAAAAAAAACAAGTAAATAAATGTGCTCCCACTGAGTGTTGAGCTCATGTTGAAGGACATGCAAAAGAGAAAATCTAAAATAAGTTGGAGGAGACTGACTCCTTTGAGCAACACAAATTATATTTGGGTACATGAAATGTCAAGGTTTTACATAATTTATGCTCACACCATGTAAATGTTAGTTTAAGACCATAATAAATATTGTTGATTGTTCACAAAGGAATGACTGGAATCACTCTTTGTTGTTGCTGCTGTGGCTACTGAAGATAATTTTTAAATAATTTGTGTAGAAGATAATATTTGAACATTTTGTTACAATGGCTAATAATGAAGTATGTCTTATACATCTACTGTATTCTGGAACCTGTTAGTCTTGAGAGATACAGCATTGACAAACCAGACAGTTCCTACTCTCAAAGAGATTGCCTTCTGGTCATTGAAGATGTTCAGTAGATAACAAAGCAATTGCTATTGATTATGTCAGTCAGTGATAAGGCTAATGATGAAAAATAAAGGAGAGGGGTAGGAATGAAAAAGGGTGGGGTTTGATTATAGACTTTCTTAGTAGATGCATGAGTAGGAGAAGGAATGAGTAAGATTTCAGGAAGAAATGTGCTTAGGCTGAGGATACAGCAAAGGCAAAGCCTAGGGGGTATAAATTTGTATATTCAAGGAACTGTAAGGAGGCCAGTGGGGCTGGAGTGGAAACAGGGAGAAAGTAGTAAAAGTGAAATCATAGGAAAGTGGAGGATCTCACACTACAGGCTAGAGGCGGATTGAGGTTTTAATCTGAGGTAAAAAGCTTGCTTAATCATAATGTTCTAGTATGTACTGCCTGTGGTTGGCAAGTTGTGGTTTTTAAAAAGGACTGAGTTTAGGAAGAAGGGGAAATGGGTGAGAATTCTGAGATTGAAATTTGTAGGGAAAAGATCAATCTTTTTGGTGGGGAGAAGCATCATAGCATCATTTTGGAGATGTTTGAGGGTGACTCTACCTCTTGCCTTGTAGCCATGATTTATGGGATGTGATAGTCTAACCTGTAGCTTTGTGCCACCAGCCACTATGGATGACAGTAGCTTTCGGCTTCTCTTTGGATTTCTTCTCTATCTTTAAGCTGGGATCACAGTTTATCCTTCACCTGAGTCACTCCTTCCTTATATTACATTCCTGCCATTTAAATTCTGTGGAGCATGTTTCATGCTGCATCTGGGCTATTCCAGGAGGTTAGCAAGCCCTCTGAAGAGAGTCTGAATAGAAAGGAGTAATATATTGGAGAATAGCATTTTAGGCTGAGGTGAGAAGAAGTTTAAAACCAAGAGGCCAAATACATGTGTTCAAGGACCAGTGAGAAGAAATTTATGCTGACACTGAGTATATGGGATAGATACAGTTGATAACGTGTGAGCAGTACTCACAAGCCAGATCATACAGGCACATGCAGGACTTCTGTTTTATTGAAGATGTAATGAAAGCACATTGAGATGTGGACCAGGATCTGACTCACATTTTGAAAGGGTAATTCTGGCCACTATGTAGAGAACGTGATTGGGACAGGTGAAAGTAGAAATTGGATGATGAATTAAAAGAAGCTTTTGCTGAAGTCCAGGCAGAGAGAAAATTTTATTTTCTTAGGGCAATAGTGACTAGAGGTGAGAAAAGTGAGATGTGATTGGATATTCCAGGTGTATATGACAGGTTTTATTGCTACATCTCTTACATATTGTGGAGTAAGGGATGTTAGGAATCAAGGAGACTGTAAGGTTTTTAGCTTGAATAAGTGAATAGTGCTGTCATTTACTCATATGGAGAGCACTGTAACATTTGGGGGAGATACAAGTGGATATGCAAAGTTCAGCTTTGTAAATATTATTTTGGGATACCCCTTAGACTTCTAGAAGTGAGTTTGCACAGGCATATACGCCTGTACCTATACCTATATGCCTATACCTTCGAGGTATTACAGGTTCAGTTTGAGCAAGTATTGCGAAGAAGTGACTCTTAATGAATTTTGTTTTCCCAGTGTTTATAAAAGTAATGTTTGCACTATATTGTTGTCCACTAAGTATACAATAGCATTATGTTTGAAAAATGTACACAATTCAATTTAAAAATACTATTGTAAAAACAAAAAGAGCTAAAGATCATCTGAGCCTTTAGCAAGTGGTAACCATTTTGCTGGTGGAAGGTCTTGCCACCATTTTGGCAACTGCTGACTGATCAGGATGGTGGTACTGAAGGAGCAGTAGAGGGAATTTCTTAAAATAAGACAGTAGTGAAGTTTGATATATCAGTTGACTCTTCCTTTTTTTTTTGTAGTTGAATGAATACGTTTATTAATTTAAAAACATAGAAATGGCACAAGATTTATCTATAAGAATATTTTAAAAGAGACCTGAAAACACATGTTTGAAAGGCATTTAGGTTCTAAATACAATAGTAATGAAAAAGGCTTGAAACATTGTGACATGTTTGTGAATAATATGGCATTTGAATCTTGAGTGAACTTTCATAGGATAATTGTATTAGTTCCTTATTGTTGCCATAACAAATTATCACAAATATACAGGATTAAAACAATGCAAGTTATTCCTTTAAATCAAAAACCAAGATGTTGGTAGAACTCCTTCCTCCTGGAGGCTTCAGAAAGGAACATTTCCTTCCTTTTCCCAGTTTCTAGAAGCTGACTACATTCTGTGGTCTTTGCCACCTTTTTCCATCTTCAAGGGCATTCATTCAACCCCTGGTCCCATCATCACATCTCTTTTTTCTGACTGATCCTCCTGTCTTTCTCTACAAAGACTCTTGTGATAATCTTGGGCCCCTATCAATTCTTAACTTAGCCACATCTGCAAAGTCCATTTTGCCAAATAAAGTATTCACAGGTCCCAAGGACTAAGACACAGACACCTTTGGGAGACCAGACTTGGGCAGGCTCTAGGCTACTCATGCTCAAACAGGGTCAAGTGAAGAGGCTGAGATAGCCACAGCGCTGTGCTCCCTGAGAAGGTGGCAAAGCTTGCCACTTTGAGTCTGCTACAGTCAAGGCAGCAGAGGGTCAGTGTTCAAAAGGCATGTCTGGAGTGGTCCAAGCAATGGAAGTAAAGGTTGCTCCCAGTTGACTCTTCCTTTCTTGAAAGGTTTGTCTAGTTTTTGATGCTGTTAGATGTATTGAACCAACAGAAGAACTCTCAAAACTGAAATCAGTCCTCTCAAGCCATTGTTCCTGCTTTATCAGTGAAATTTTATCCTAAATGTTTTGTCATTTAAAAAATGTGATTGCATCTGCACTATATGTAGATCCCATCTCTAAAACAGCAAACAGATATCTGATTTCTTCATTCATCAATAAGAAACAACTCTTCATTTGTTAAATTTTTATCATGAAGTTGCAGTAATTTAATTATCTTCATAGACTTCATTTCTAAACCTGGTTCTCTTGCCATGTCTGCGGTTATTTCCCTCCACTGGATTCTTAACCTCAAAGTTGTTTCTGAGGGTTGGAAGAGACTATCTAAATTTGTGGTAATGTTGACATTTTTACATTTACTCATGAATTACAAATGTTTTTAATGATCCTTCCTGGAAAGTTTTCCTTTGAGTTTGCCCAGATCCAGCAGAAGAATCACTATCTATGGTAACTATAGCATTGCAAAATATATTTCTCATTTATTTAATTACTCATTTCTTTGTGGGCTTTGGAATCAGTGTTGGTATTATATGTTAATTTTGTATGTTTCTATCAGAATTCTTGGTGAAACAGGTACATTGTCAATGAGGAGTAATATTTTGAAAGGAATTTTCTTTTCTGAGCAATAGGTTTTATGGGACACAGGTGGAGTAGGATTAATGTAATTCTTATAGGCCCTACAACTTTAGGAATAGCAAATGAGCTTAAAATTACAAACTGCATTAGTGCCTCACAAGACAGGCATCCAGTCCTTTGAAACTTTGAAGCCAGGCATTGACTTCTTTCTAGCTGTGAAAGATGGATAGTATCTTCTTCCGATATAGACTATTTAATCTGTATTGGAAACCTGTTGTTTAGTGTAGCTCCCTTCATCAATTATGTTAGCTAGATCTTCTAGCTTCTTGCTGCAGCTTCTACATCAGCACTTGCTGCTTCACTTTGTACTTTTGGGTTTATTTATTTATTTATTTATTTATTCATATGTGATACATTGTTTGGGTCATTTCTCCCCCCTGCCCCCACTGCTCAGCCCCCTTCCTCTGCCTCCCCCACCCCCTCGCTTATGGAGGTTGGTTCTTATCTCAAATTTCATGAAGCAATATCTACTAGCTTCAAACTTTTCTTCTCTAGATTCCTCACTTCTTATAGTCTTCATAGAATTAAAGAGAATTAGGGCCTTGCTCTCTAGGAGGATAGGATTTAAGGGAATCCTGTGGCTTATTTGATCTTCGATCTAGACCACTGAAATTTCTGAGCAAAAGGCAGTTTTGCTTTCTTGTTATCTATTTGTTCACTGGTGTACTACTTTTAAGTTTTTTTTATTTTTTTTAAAAAGGAACTTTTCCTTTGCATTCACAACTTAACTAACTGTTTGATGCAAGAGGCCTAGATTTAGCCTGTCTCTGCTTTCGACATTCCTTCCTTGCTAAATTTAGTCATTTCTAGCTTTTGTGTTAAAGTAAGCGGTATAGGACTCTTCCTTTCACTTCATCACTTACAGACCACTATAAGGTTATTAACAGGCATAATTTCAATATTGTTATGTCATAGGGAATAGGGAGACCCCCCCAAAAAGGGAAGGTGTGGAGGGAAGCTGGTTGGTGAGGCAGATAGAAAGCATACAACATTTATTGTGTGGTTTGTGGTGGTGTCCCAAAGCAGTTACAGTAGTATCATGAAAAATCATTAATGATAGATCACTATAACAGAAAAATAACAAAGAAGTTTGGAATATTTCAAAAGTTAGTAAAATGTGATACAATACAAAGATACGAAATAGGCAGAGAAATGGTGTGGTGTACATAGACTTACCTACCGCAGTATTGCCACAAACCTTCAATTTTAGCAAAGTATAATAAAATGGTGAAGAGAAGTGAAGTTCAATGAAAAGATGTATGATGTATACCTGTGTGAGTCTGGAAGTTGGGGAAAGTGTTACTGGAAAGCTGGTCCCCTGCCTTCAATGCCAATTTACAGTTTACAAATAATGAGAGCAGGGTTTTGAGAAAACGAAAATAAAGTTTATTATTTTTCAGATGAAGAGGAGAACAAAGAGAGCCAACGTCTCAAAGTACTGTCATCCCACTCCTCCTTTTAAAGGGGAGTTCAGGGGCTCAGCTTGACTATGTGATTAAATGCATGGCCACATTGGCTGCTGGCCTTGTTTCTACAGGTATACTGTACCACATCTCTGAAGCTGTATGTCTTGGGTGACAGGTTTACCGGTCTGGTCAGAGAGAGATAATCAGAAGACTCCCTAGTTTAACAGAAGAGTAAAGGGAGTTAACCTTGCACTCTTCAGCATGTAGACAAAGAGGAAAAGTTTGTCAGTTTAATTAAGAAGCAGAGTAAACTGGCCAGCATGCAAGCTGGCTACACCAGAAGTTTTTCTCTTTTGTGGTCCTGGTTACATTTTCCCACTGTCCATTTTTTTCCCCTCCATTTTTATGGAAAAGAGGCATTACAATCTTGCCTTTAATTAATTTGCGGGCCTAAGTAAGGAGTCAGTGCGCCTCAGCCAAAGCAGCTTTTAAACCCCTGTCACAAAAGGTCTGGGCTAGAAATTTAAATTGGGGAGTCACTGGCATTGGTATATTGATCTTGAGGTGGCTGGGATCATCACCTAATAGCAGTAATTCTCAGCCCTGTTGGAAGCTATAGGTAGTGGTGCATACCTGCAATCCCACACTTGGGTTGTTGAGACAGGATTGTGAGTTTGAGGCCAGCCTAGTCTACATAGTGGGTTCCTGTCTCCAACAAAACAAAACAAACAAATGAGCCCTGTGGGATCTAAAACCTTGTTTTATAGTATTTCATGTGCCTACTTTACACTCATAAATTTACAGACATTATATACACACCTATTTTTAAAAAAAAAATCAATGTAATACCTTATATTAGTAGAAAGAAGCTCATGAAATAATTTATAATAAAAATTTATATTTAGCTGGACACTGTAGCTCACATAGTTACTTGGGCAGCAGAAATTGGGAACATCACAGTTCAAGGTCAACCTGGGTAAAAAGTCTGCAAGATCCCATTTCAACCAAATACTAGGTGTGGTGTCTCATCCCAACAGTATAAATAGGGGATCATGGTCCAGGCCAACCCAGGACCCTATTTGAAAAATAACAAAAGCAAAAAGGGCTGTGGGTATGGCTCAAGGGTAAAGGGCTTGCCATGCACACACATGTATAAATTAATATTTAAATTTTCTGCCATGATTTCATTAGAAAGCATAATGAAGTAGTCAGTACATATACCCAAATAAAGAAAGATCGTGAAGGAGATATTATAAATATAGGCTCCAAATTTGATTCAAATACCATGGGCACTGTTTCCTTTACTGTGTTATTCAGGTCACACTGCCATAGCAAAATGCTATGAATTTATTTTTCTCATAATTGGAATGCTGCAAAGCCAAGATCAGGGTTCTAGCCTGGTCAGTTTCTGGTGAAGGCTTTCTTCCTGGCTTGATTTTCCATAATGGTGTACATATGTTGATTTAGTTCTGGACACAATACCATTTAGAAGGTGGTTGTAATCCTAAAAATTTAACTTGCATTTTAAAATCTTGCAAAAACTTTGCACTTTTATAACTCTAAGTGAGTTTTTCCTTTACAAGAATATCTAGCAAGTCATTTGAAAAGTGTTCGGGAAGTCTGACTGAAATAGGTTCAAGTGGAGATCATAGGTACAGACAAATCCAGTGCTATACTGGGATTTGATCAGTGTCTTGTCAGAGGGGCTTCTCCCCAATTCTATATTCAGTGAAGGCAGTTTTGGTAGCTTTATTAATGGGGAATAATTATTCCACAAAAATTAACAATCACCACTGCTTTGGACGTAGATTTTCTCCTTTCTGCTCTTAAACTATGTGAGGGATGAAGCAGTAATCCCCTTTTTGTACTGCAACTATCTTACCTTGTGAGTTTCAGCAACAAGGAGCCATATTGGAAGCAGAGAGCAGCCCTACTGGACACCAAACTTGCTGGCATCTTGGTTTTTAACTTCCCAGCCTCCAGAACTATGTGAAATAAATTTCTTTCATTAATAAATTACTCAGTCTTAGATGTTTTGTAATAGTAGTACTAATGGGCAAAGAAACCACAAATAGGACCTTAAAAAAATTTTATTCAATATTTATTTAAGACCTGACTGTTGAACATTGCCAAACACCAGTAGGCAAATTCTAAAGAGATTGTATATTGAATGAAATGAAGAAATAGGTTAATATCTGAAGGAAGGTTATAAAGGACAAGTCATATATGTTAAGGACACAATATTATATTATGCTAACTATATTATAATAATGATATTACAACATATTTATGTATTTGTGGGAATTATATGAATGAGAATAGAGAGGGAAAAGTTTATATTGTTTGAGAGATAGAAGGTATAGTTACAGAAGCAGAGTCCACAAGTGCCTCATAATTGATTCCATAGGGTCTGGATTCCAATGATACAGGTAAAAGAATTGACCTTATATGCTACACAATGAACACTTTGTTCTTTAAAACAGGAAGAAAGCAACAGATGATAACAGAGGATGGCCATAGGTTGGTTGGTGGAGTTGGGCTGAGAGAGACAGAATTTCTATTTTGGTTCCTCCTGTTTCTAATTGAATAAATAATAGAGTTGTCACTGAGAACGAATGTGATAAATACTGCTTTAGGATTTTGTGGAGAAGATGCAATGTATCATTCTGAAAGAGTGAATTGATGAGTGGAGCCTTCTGCATTGTGCCAAGTGGCCACCTGATGGTCCTAAATTTAAGGTGAGAACATTCAGAATAATTACAATATTTTTCAAGCTCAGGTCAACTACTTCAGATTACCAATCAAGCACAGGGGAATTAGATTTTGTCAACCTTAGTCCTCTGCTGGTTAAATTAATTATAGCTGTCACCTCAAACCCATTTTCTACACCCTAGCCATGGAAACTCCAAAGCATAAATCAAATTAAATCACTTCTCTTCCTTAAAACACTTTAATAGTTTACTATTGCTCCTGGGAAGAAGATAAAAATCTTTACCATGACCTAAAAGAACCTGCATTCTATGGTTCCGACTACCTTTCATTTTGATCCAATTGCCTTCACTTATGTCTACTACCAACACTTGCTTCATCTCACCCTTTATATGTTCTGATTCCTGTTTCTGGAAAACACACCCCCCACTGGTGCCTGCTCCCACCAACATATGTACCTAGTCTCTTTAGATCACAGCCCAGGAGTCAATTCCTCTGAGAAGGCTTTTAAACACTCAGTTTCGGTGGTGTTTCTGTAATCTACCAGTAAGTGTCCCCACTGATAGCATTATAGTCCCTGTCATCATTAGTGTACTATTGACCTTACCAAAGGAAGCACTATCACGTTAGGGAACCTGTATCTCTTTTTGCTCATCATTGTAATTTAGGGACTGATAAAGTAGTTGCTTGTAGTAAATGGAAATACTTGTTAAGGGAAAGAAGAAAAGAAGAGAGTATGGGAAAGACTGGGGGAAGGAGGGAAGGAGACTGTATCTTTTGCTTCATCAAAATTCATAAGCCAATGGAGGAGGGATCAGACATGTAAACAAGTGTAATATGTACCTCCAAAATGTTTTGAGGGAGACAGGGAAGGTTTTCTGGGCCAAACTCAGTGTTAGGTGTAAGACTTATCCAAAGTAGTAGATTATTCTAGCAAGAGGAATAGGCTGAATAGTTCAGATATGTGAATTATCATCAAATGTTAGGAAAATGTCATTGTGTTGTTGGGAGGTCAGGCATGAGTAGTATCTAGAGGTAAGGACATGAGGAGCTTGTTAACTGCTGCTAACTTAATCTTTCTCCTAAAGACATTGGTAAAACATTAAAGAGTTTTATACTGGAACTAAAATCAAATGTGCACTTTACATAGATCAGCCTGATGGTAGAGAATGGAAAGACCATAGACTGGGTTACAGACAAAATCACCAAATTAAATGTTTGCCACAATGTCAAGAAACAGAGGCCCTGCCTAGCAAGCATGAGGCCCTGAGTTCAATCCCCAGTACTGCCAATAAAAAAAAAGAAAAAAGAAAAAAGAAAGTTGAGGAGTTTATCTCCTGAGTTCTAACAAGGGAGTTATCTGTGGTATCAAATGAAATAGAACAGAAGAGTAATGGGAAGGAATTACTGCTAGCTTTATAAAACTGTGTTAACAGAAAAATGGAGGGAAGAGATTCAGAGATGTTACAAATTGCTGTGAATTACTGAGTGAATTACAGAGCAGTAAGTAGAGAGTTACTGTACAAAAAGAGGCATATTGTAAATGGGCTTATTTCTAAGTTCTTTCTTTTTTTGAATTTCCTGAGAACCCTGCAAGTGATAAATTTATACTAATCTGGACTGTGGTTAGCAGTAGGAGATGAGTAGGAAATACAGATTTGATTACCTATGTGTGGATCTACATCAGGAAGAACATTAACCTACATATCCTAGAGTATCTGTGATTCCTATTATGAAACACTAATCCTAGGTTCACATGAGACTACATGGAAATCATTGAAGACAACCAATTAGTTAATTTAATGAAATATAGCATAGCTTTTCTGTCATCATAATATAATAAACTGTTCAATAAATGTGAACTAGGCTTAAATTCCATATTTCATAGCCTCAGAAATCCATGAAATTTTTATATCAGGGAAGTGAGAAGTGCATAGTATATGTATTATAATTTAAATGCCATCTGTTCCCAGGAGAAAGAATAAATTGCTTTTCCCTTGTTTGCTTTATGAAAATGAAATCTGTGCTATCATTTTTAGTAGATGACAACTCATTTATAATGCCAGAGCAATATAAAGACTTCTTAGTAGGTGATAGAAATTTGCTACTCATTAAGTTTTATTCTAGCTCAGTCATTTTAAAAGCCTAAGCAATAGTGAAAATACAAAATTTTTATTTTCTAGCCTATAAAAAAGGTTTTTAATCTTGAAAATAAGCATTTCTGAACTTGAAACTATTATAGTCATTTCTTTACATGGATTGTGTTAGTGAAAATACAAAATTTTTATTTTCTAGCCAATAAAAAAAGTTTTTAATCTTGAAAATAAGCATTTCTGGACTTGAAACTATTATAGTAATTTCTTTACATGAATTGTGTTACTATATAGTCAGCACAGCTATCTGCCTCCATCTTTGCTCTAGTGAGAATAATTCAGGCAAGACGTGAAAATGTAGTACAAGTAACAGGTTGATTGGGAAGGGAATTTAGTGTAACAGGATAAAAGTAGGGAGAAATGGGGGGAAAGGGAGAAACTTTTCCTGCTCCCCATGCAGGAAATAGGAGTAAAGACTCAAAATGGTGGCCCTTATCTCTATCTTTATACTTTCAGGGCAGGGGGAATACACGAGGTCATGTCTGACAACCTCTAGTCGTTAAGATAATAGATCTGTGTAGCTAAGATGGGTGCTAAAACAAGGAAATATCATCTAGGCCTACGCAAAACACAGAGACAAGAGATGTGCTTTAGGACTTCTCTCTGCTAGGCATGCTGCCCATCCATCGCCCTGGATAGGTGGATACAGAAAATAGCAACTTAAAAACAGAAACTCATAAGCAGACACCTCCATGGGAATCTGTGCCTGGGTAGAAAAACCTAAACTGTAATTGAAGAATTGCTAGAGGCTCTGTGTAGACAAGCTAGAAGAGAAAACTTCTCCAGTGAGCTCTTGCTTTTGTGAATTTTTCTGTGTCATGAACTCTACAAGATCTTCACAGTGAATATCAGGAAAAAAATTTCTTTGTACTTCTGGTAGGGGATAGGAAAAAGGAACTATATAAAAATATGCCAGAGCATTGTGGTTTTAAAAAAAAATCCAGGGAAAAAAAAACCTATTTTACCAGAGACTAACCTACTGTAGATATATCAGAGTTAACTTAGCTGAGAGAAAGAAAATTCACAACTGCAGCCTCCTTCAACTGTGTATCTATCCTGTCTAAGCTGAGGGTGGGAAAACTAAGCAGTACTGGTGAAGTTCACAGTCCAGAGCACAGGCTCACCAAAATACTAGGACCTGATCATAAGACTATAAAACCCTTGCCCTTGAAACTAGAGTTTTGGACCCAAGGCCCAAACTCCTGGGATTCTACATTTCAGGTCCGGCCACTTGCCCCTAGTGCCAAATAAAGAGGCATGGTGAAGGGGAGAGAAAGGAGATGTAACATAGCTCACTCAGGGCATGTTGTGGGAAAAGCCAGAGTGTGCTCTCAGCCCATCTTTAGCCATCTTGAGGGTACAGACATGAGCTATAACAGGTTTAAGTTGATAAAAGAACTGGGGGTGGGGGACAAAAGGTATGCATAAACAGTTCCAGCCACAGGTGTGTTCTGGTTGACCATTATCTCAATCCTGGAAGAGGTTCTGGAGTTGTTCTGTGGAGGGTAGACCATCCTGAGGAGGCTTTACTGTTGGGGTAGTTTTGGTTCCTTGTCATGAACATGGTATCTATCATTACTGTCCTTCTATTAATGCCAGTGATGCAGTCTTTGGTCAGAAGATTTCCAAATTCTTTGTGTCTCACGTGGAAGAATCCATGGCAGGACATGTGAGTGTAAATGGTATCCATTAAAAGTTAGGGAGGGGAATTGCAAAAGGTGGGACCAGGCAGAAGCTGGAAGCAGAAAGAGAGAAGGAGACAGAGAGAAATTAGTCATATATTTTCTAAGAGTCCTGAACTTTGCCTAATTTCTAGCCTACCTCACTTTTGGTGGCTGCAGGAGAGAATGGCTCAGAGCAAAGGACAATAGGTAAAAAATGGAGACAGAAATGCCAAGCTTTTCTCCTGTGTTTAATTAATTCATGGGCCCAAGTAAGGAGTTAGCAAAAGCCATTTAAGCACCTCTCACACCCTTAACCCACTCCTTACCACCCATTACTAAAGGAGTATTGATTGCAGTTTCTTTTATCCTGCACATGATATCTGGCTTTTAGCAAAAATTAGAAGTCTTATAAAAAGTGAAAAAAAAAAGTTTGAAAAGAAAAAAGCAATGTTAGTCAACTCCCTGTATAGCTATCCTTATCTCAACTATCAAAAACCCTTGGTCCTTCCTATTATTGCTTATACTCTCTCTTCAACAAAATTAGAGATAAGGGCAAAATAGTTTCTGCCTGGAAGCGAGGGGGTGGTGGGGAGAGGGAGGGGGTAAGGTGGTTAAGGGAGGGGGCGGGAGGAAGGGGGGAGAAATGACCCAAACATTGTGTGTACATACGAAAAAAGTCAAAACCAGACCCAAATAGGGCAGTAATGTTAGAATTGTCAGAGTAGGACTTTTTCCATTGTTTATTAGTGGATAATTAATTGTACAAAGGGGCTTTCATTGTGGTATGTCCATATATGCATATCAAAGTAGGAATTGTTAAAAAAAACTATGGATAATATGCTAAGATCTTTAAATGAAAAAGTAGACAAAATGCAGGAACAGATAAATAATGTAGACAGAAACTCAAGAACAAATCAAAAAGAGATGAGAGTTTGATATTGATTAGAAAACAATACTATGTGTGTGTATCTGAATATAGACTTCATAGTGGAAAGTATTAGTAGATAAGGCTGCAGAGATACATTGGAGATATTTTAAGAAATAAACTTTGTTTTGTATCCTATAGGAGCTGAAGAATTTCTTCCCCTGTGCCTGAACTTCTCTTGTAGTATTTCCCTTCTAACTGTGAGCTCAGTAGGCGTTCAATGAAAATAAAGATCCCTACTGTCTGTCATAGTCTGTGAAGGCTTTTTCAAGGAATGAGGATCTGTGTTGGCCCCTAACTCAGGATTTGGTTAAGGAAAGGACAAGAGGTCCTGGCAGTAGGAAAGCATATGCAAGAGGAAATCAGAGAGACCAAGAAAAACCCAGTTTTGTCCAATAAAACAACCTATGAAAGGAAGTGGATTCATTGTTTAACTGTGGCTGTTCCCTTTTTCACACACTCCATAGGCAAAGTCTTTGGCCTGGATGTCCTCTATTAAAAACAGAGAAAACTAACAGGATTGTTGGTTTTGATAGGTTCACTCCTTGTATGGCATTAATTTTCTTTGCCCTGGGTTTTAGGTTAGAACTTCATCAAAACATGGAAGCAAACCTACATTTTGAGGGGTCTTGAGTAACCAATGCTTACTTCTTGAATGTGCAGTAAGGGGATGTTTGGAATTTATGCAGAAAACAGGAACTGAATTAGTATCAAGCTGAGCCTTGATCACTTTGAGATGTTTCTTTTGTTGAATGCCATCCTTGTTTAAAAAATGCATTTGCTGTGACAAAAGAAAGTATAGCATTTTCCTTAAAAGCAGGATTGTTTTGGGGAAAGCTTAGTAACAATAATGTGTTTATCCAAAAATGCTTCTGTTATTTGCTTTCACTTTTCCTGAACCTTTTTCCTTCTGTCAAATTTTTGTTATAGTTTAGCCTGCATGACAATAAAGGGAATTTATATTTTATGAGAAAGCCAGTTATAGACATTGATTCACTGCTGTATTTAGAGGCCAAGAAGTCTGTTTGCAGTTCTTTCAAAAGCTGCTTTTGGTTTTTTTTAATAGTTAACAAGTAAGAAGCAGAATAATGAGTGGCAGAAGAATAGGCTTTTATCATTCTGCTTTCCTAGAAAAATATAAGGATCCATTCAGTCATTTTCCTTTACAATGTTTAAAGTTACCAGGTATTGAGGCATGCAAACTGTGTATGACCCTGCTGCATTTTTCTCTTATTATATCGTTCTTAGACAAGAAGAAAGTAAAAGGAGGGAGGAGAGAAAAGAGCATTTCTCTCTAGAGAATAAGGCAGTGTGATGCACTGGAAAGAACAATGGACTGTGAGTTCAGCCTTGTTTTTGTAATCTCTTTGCCTCTTGATGGCCCTGTAACCTTGAGATTGTCAGAAACCTGTCTGGGTTTTAGTTTCCTCACCTCCCACAGACTGAATTGAGGCAATTGTTTCTTCACTGCCAGCTCTTTATGGCTGTGAAGCTATAAATCGTTTCAGAAAAATAAGTTCTAGAATATGGATAACTTAATCCCACATAAAGTGAGAATGATAATAGACATGTTTTAGTATAGTTGAGGGTATCTCACAGTAATATTGTGGAGAATATATGCCAAGTTCAGGATTTTTGTTACTTGTCCATTTCTGTCTCCTGTTAGTGTTCTTACTCATTTAAATAGTTCTGGTTGCACGTGCACTGTGCTCTGTGTTCTCATTTTCTAAAAATTGCATATATAACCATGTTTGTTATTTGCTTTTATAAGATAGAATATTTTGGTTATTTATATTAGTTTTATGTTGGCCTTAATATTTGTGGATAAAGAAGTTTTATAAAACCAAAACTAAAATTGTAGACTGTTTTTTTTGAATTGTATCACAGAAGATTGATTCTGTTTTTAATGAATATTCTTGCTCTGCAACTAGATTTCCTGTTCTAGCTAACATAGTATAATTTCAAAGCAGTATTTTAAATTGCAGCTATTGTTATTATACCTAGTTACCATTGAAAGAAATGGAAGAGGCAGAGAGTTGGCTAAAACACCTGCACAGGGTTTATTATGGAGAAGAGGCCCTGCAGAAGGGAACCCCAGCAAGACAGCTGGAGCCCCCAGCCACTTAGAGACTGGGGGTAGATAAAGGAGTTGGGTGGCAAAGACCTAGGAAGGTGGCCGAATGGGATAATCCTCAATGACCCTCTGACCTTCTGGAGATGATGGCTTACTGATGGGTCATTCCCTCTGAGCCAGGTGGGGAGTTTCTAGTAAATGGCTTAAGGTAGATGTCCATTTTCTTTAGGATCCTATGAAGAGTTTTCAATAAGTTACCTTCAAGGGGATGGAGGGACTGGTTCCTAGATGGCTTTCTTTTGTTCACCATAACAATCATGGTAATAGGGGCATTATTTAATTGAAGCCAACTTTTCAGAAAAAGTTTTTCAGAAACTTTTTTCAGAAAAGGAAAATTTATGCTTTATGTCTTTTTAGTTGTTGTAGACACACTCTACGTCTGCCCTTTAATTCACATTTTTTGAAGTAATTTGTTTTTCTAAGATTAATGTCCATATTTCTTTTCAAAGAAAATAAAACATCATATTTTGACAAGCCAGAGAGAACAGTTATGCTCTTCTTTTTTCTCTTTAAGTAATTTTGCAATCATGGTTTCTCCTACCCACTCTCCACTCCTCATTGCCTTGACTTTTCTTTTTCTTTCTCTTTTATTAGTGTATCTTAATTGTACAAAATAATGGATTTCACTGTGTCATGTTTGATACATGTATATCATGTACTTAACACCATATTCATCCCTCCATTATCCTTTCTTGTCACCCCTCCCACTGGTCCCATTCCTCTTACCAAATAGTCCTCTTCTACCTTCATGTCTTTTTTTTTCCTTTTAATCTAAATTCTGTATTGTGAAAGAAAAGATGTAATATTTGTCTTCCTGTGTCTGACTTATTTTGTTGACATTTTAAATTCTTTCTTCAAGTATCTATCTGACATTGGAGTTCTCTTTTTCTGGTATGTCTCTTTCATGTGCAGAGAAGCCTTGATAAAAATTGACTTTATTCACAGTATGACAAATAATAGCTACTCAATAAAAAGTTTTGTTGAGTGCAAGCAGAATAATAAAATATGATAAAGTTTCTACTTCCCAAAATATTAGTCTTACTTCCAATTCTAAATTTTCTTCCATTGCAGATCTCTAATGATATAGAAGACAGAGCAAACATATTAGCAAAAATACTCACCTCAGCTATCACTATAAGTTTTTGTATATCTGAATGACTTCCTCTGTTGGTTTCATTTTTTAATAATACTTCCCTGTTCTTTTGCTCCTTGTTACCAGCATGCCTAGAAAAGTGGCTGCTCTGATCTTTTGGACTCTGAGTGCACATGCAGCACTTTTATTTATTTATTTATTTATTTAGGAAGTATGGGGAGTTTGAACTCAGGGCCTCGTGCTTGGTATGCAATTGTTCTACCTCTCCCATGCCTTTTAGTTACAGTGTATGTATAACTTTACACTGACCTTAATATTTGTGGAATCAGATTTATAAAACAAATACATTTTGTTTTGACTTTGTTTCCTCTAAAATTGTAGATTGTTTCCTTTTTAATAATTCATTTGTCTCTCCTATTCAACCTTTGACTGACTTTGAGTACATCATCAATAAATGTTTCGAAAAAATTTTAGATGTGTATGTTTTTTTTTTTTTTTTTCCTGATACTGGGCTTGAACTCAGGGCCTCGGGCTTGTTAGGACATTATTTCTTAAGGAAAAAAAAAAAGTACTACCATAGTTAGCCAGTTCCAGCATCGGCTTATGGGAAAGGAATGGAATTTTGGCTTAGCTCATTGTCACTATAGACTCTGTGAACCTCTGAACCTCTAAGTGTATTTCCCCAATTCCAGAATATATGATTGGAACAACCATACTCAACCACTGTGTCGTCTCCATTTTCTCCCTCTTTCATATTTTTGTCTTATTTTCTGTTGACATTTTGTACTTTGAGGTGAAAAGGAATCTTTCCTATACCATCTTCCATTTCATTGTTCCTTAACTTCACCTTTTGTTCTTTAACTTCCATAGTGAGATCACATTCTTGTATATTTGCATAAAAATTATTAAATTGTAACCTCCAGCCCCTACCTCACTACCTAGAACTTCTGCCCAAGTTACTTTCTGTCTAAAGGGAAAATTTTCTTTGTGTGCTATAATTGGGTTTTTGTGATACATATTCAAGAGAATGGGTAGAAAAATTACTAATAAAGAAGTGAGAAGGAAGGATTTTTTTACTAGAAGAGAATTTTATTTAAAAAGGTGAAGGAGAAGAAGAAATGGCTTAGAGTAGGGAGGAAGTGTAGGAGGCAAAAAAGAGAAATGAAACCAGTGTCTGTTCTTCATAACCTGGAAGTACAAGCTAGCAAAGAAACCTTGGGTTGGGGGAAGCTGTTGAGATGGGCAAGCAATTGGAGAAAGACTGCATGGTACTGTACTCTGTGATATTTATGGACACTTAGAATGTCTTGTAACTCCTACTCACTTTCCAACTTCTTAATGATGTTTTTGAACAATACTATGAAATTAGAATTGCTTTGTTGTTAATTTGAATGAATCACTAACTTGAACTATGCACAGGACCCAGTCCACTTGGATCATAGTTACATTCAAGTTACCTTTATCTGTACATGACATTTGCTGTCTGTTGCATCTTTATATATTTGTGTGTTAAATTGTCATTTTTGGAAAAAGTTTTCATAAAATAATGAATTGCTTTTGAGGTAGAGGTTGATTTATCATCAACACACTTGAGTGAAATTAAATAATCAGTGAAATCCTCCAACATGGAAAATATTGACAAACATTTTGTTCAGCTTATATGTTCATCATCTACTTTCTTGAAAAAAGAATCTTAATATCAATTTTTTATTAAGCATAATATTTTTAGGTTACTGAAATAATTTACATCATTTTATAAAATATTCAAGAGTGTTCATCTACTTTGTATATTGTAGTCGGGCTGTCTAACCTTTATTGCCTATACATTTTACACATCGACCTAAATTATAATTTTCTGTATTTCCCACTGATTCTATAACTTGAAGATGGCCTTCTTGATCTTATGGGCTGTAATGCCAGATGTGGCACATTTAGCTAATATGCCACATAGCCTTCAGGAATAGTTGCTTATTTAGTCTGTCATCCGACCATATTGGATGGTATTACTTGCTCAAGGTATTGGGTGGAAGAAGGTGCTGAACTGTCAAGCAGGATCAATCAAAATCCTATCAGCTGGAGGAAGCTCTCAAGCAACTATTGCTCATCAGTTGCCATTGTAGGACTTCCTTGTTCAGTCAGTGGATACAAGCTGTTCTGTGAAAGCCACTGCCCTTGCACCTGAGGCAGACCCCATGGAGCTGAAGGCTGATGACTGCCTGATGACTGCACGCCCCACAGCTTACTTAGCTGCAAGTTCACCATTGGATGGAAATTTGCAGAAAACTTCTCTATGTCATCCACACCACCCCTAACTTATTTTCTTATTATTTAATTAAAAAAATAAAAACCTGAGATGATTACAACACGGAGCAGAATGCCAGGAGAACAAGTAGAAGCAAGAACTGTTCCAGGCAAGCCAAGATTCATGGTCACACTCCTTTTCAGTGACTGGCTAGATTCCCTCTCTTTCCCTAAGCATATGTTCTTCAGGCAACTCAGTTTCAATCACTGAGCTCATCTGACTCATTGCCACTTGAGGAAAGGAATTAAGAATAGAGGCTGTAGTAGTTAAAGTACTCATGCCCTCTGATGATTTCAAGATCTTTTCCAAAAACAATTTTTTCCTTCTTTATTTAGGCTGTCACTGCAAAAGACAGCTGTTGTTTCAGAGAATAAGAGATACTTTATTCTGAGCCAGATGTAAATGATCATGGTCAGGGAACACTGACTCAGGTTACCCTGAATGATATGTTCCACTGTAGAAGAGGTTATGTGACCTTTTATAGTCCTGTTAATTGCAGTGATACAGCTCTGATCAGATTTCCATGGCAGGACCAGTGGGTGTAATGGAGTTTATCAAAAGTTAGGGAGGAGAATTACAAAAGGGGCATGGTGGGAACAGGTGAAAACTGGAACACCTTTTTTCAGGTGCTTTTAAAACTAATCTATGTGAAGGGAAGAACCTGGTGATTCCTAACAACCAATAATGAGTAAGTGGGGAGGGGCATGGATGGTCCCTGGGCAGTGAGGGTGATTTGAGTTGTCCCTGAGCGAGGGTGTGAATAACCTACACTCATTTGCAATTGAAAAGAAGGCTCAGAAATAGAGAGGAATGTTCAACCTGAAGTACAACATCATATATGTTCTGAGAGTCCTGAAATTTCCCAAACCTGTCTCAGTCACAGAAAAAGAGAAAGTCATAAATTGATGCATTTACCAAACACATTGGTGGGGACATCAGAAAATCTCTTCAGATTTCAGGTCTGAAGATCTCTGTAGGTTTCAGATGTTATTTTGTAAGAGTCTTAGCTTTAGGGTTGGTGGAAGTTAGTGTTTAACAATACATTACAAAAGTTTTAGGTAATAGTTCCAAAGATGTTAGGTCAGATACAAAAGTTGGTAGTAATTAGCTATTATAAAGATAGTCAAGATGATTTTGGTTCTTTATCTGCAATATTCCATCTTTCCCCAATCATGAAGTTCTAGCCAGTGTGCAGGATCTTCAACACAGATGTGATGGGCTTCTTCAGAGAATTTCAGTTCTCAAAGAATTAACAAATAAGACCTGTACATACTCAAGGTGTACAACACAACACACATCAACACAATGTTTGGTAGACATGCATTGTCAGTAATGAAAATATTTAAGGTCTACTTTCTTATCAAGTATCATTTCTGAAGTACTGCAGAATATGTATAAATAAAAATGTGTTGCTCTATCATTCTGTACTCATAGTACTTTGTTATAAAATAAACATAAATATGATGAAGTCATTTACTATTCATTTTACTGTATGGAGGTAGTGTCTATTTCTGTGCAACATAACTTTTAATATTACATGTCACACTATTCCAGTTAATTCTAAAATTTTTATTTGTCTATTTAGAGATAGGGTCTTACTATATAGCCAATGATAAGTGATAGAACAATAATGTCGCCATTTTGTGAATCAGCCAAAATGACAGCCCCACCCTTAAGCAAATTCCCGTGCTCTAAGACAGCCCCACCCCTACCAGAGACTACTACACCTGTACTAACTTCCTTACCCTCCCCCTTCTATAAAAGCCACTGCTCACCCAGACTCGGGGCTGCGCCATCTTTTCCCCGGCCAGCCTGGCAGTTTGGGCCTGCCATTAAACTTTGCTCTATTGACATGAGTTTTCTCATGAGCTTTCTTTGAGAGTGGCATGTTTCCTAACATTTGGTGCCGAAACCCGGGATTGGGTTGAGTTCCTGGCACTGACCTTGCTCTCCTGGCTTTCCTCTGGGATCTGAGGTGCTTTACCGGGATCCCCGATCCTAGAAAGCGCCACTCTCTCACTAGCTCACAAGGAAGTTCCTCCCCCCCAGCACGCCTCCAACCGCCATCCACCACTGGCCAATCTTCCCTTAAGGTCCTCGCTCCGTCGGTAAGTCCTCCTTGCTTGCTGAGCTGTGGTCTCTCTCTCATTTCCTCAAAAACCCTAGTGCTAGGTTGCAGCTCACTCTCGTCCCGGGGAACTGGGTTCCCCACTTGGGACTGTGGACATCCCCGTGGTCAAGACATTCCCTCTGGGTGTTGTTTTCCACATTTCTGTCTCTCTCTCCTGAGGACCTGATATTTCGGGGACACCCGCCATATCTCTCCTCAGGTCAGACCTTCACAATGGGAGTTGGACCATCCCAAATTACTTCAGACTCCCCAATGGGATGTCTCCTGGCCAACCTTGAGCCCCTCCGCCTAATGCCTGATCTTAAGCAATGAAAGCTCATTTTTCTCTGTAATCAGGCCTGGCCCCAATATCCATTGGACAATGCCTCCAAATGGCCACTTAATGGCACTTTCAATCCCAATATTTTAAGGGATTTATACAATCTCTGTGAGTGTGCTGGTAAATGGAAGGAATTTTCCTATGTCCAATCCTTTCCCTATCTCTGCATCAAACCCTCTTTCTGTACTTTCTGTTCCCCTGCGCAGATTCTATTAGCCTGTAAACCAGTTTCTAAACCAGCCAATTCCTCTCCAAACCTCCTCCTTCCCCATGTAAACAGACTTCTTGCACTGCTTACCATACCTTTCTTCTCCCATGTGTCCTTTGTCTCTGTCTGCCTTCTCTTCCCTGGGCTTACTGGGACACTGCCTCCCAGTGTCCCAGTAAGCCCAGGGAGCCTTATGACTTAAGTACCTTATGACTTAAGTTATTCCAACTAGTTTTCCAGGCCTCTCAGTCTAAAGTAACTATAAGTCAGCTGCTTTACAAAAGCGCTTGCAAAAACCTGCAGCTGCCATGCTTATGCTCTAACTCTGCTCCCACAAGGGGAGGAGGGAAAGCAAACAGGCGCACCTGAGCACAGGATGCCAGCTCCTGGACACAAAAATGACTGCCATAGCTAAGAAAATCCATAGAGAGGACCCAACAAATCCTGGGCCGCCAGCCACACATGGCGATGGCTGTGGCCCGCCACCACTTCCCCTAGAATAAACGCGTGCAGAGTACACAGGAAGGGGGGAGGGGCGACAGGCCGCAGGGTCAGGCCTAGGCAGTCAGGGTCATTTGTCCCAGGTGTGTGTGGAGGGAGTGGCACCTTGCACAAGTCCTGCTCCTAGCCCCACCTCACACCTCAGGGCATCAGACCCTTGTAAGCCAATTGTTAGCTTGAGGTTATAGTTCCAGAAATAACTAAATAGACATTACTGTGGTCTCTAAATTTCTCATTTAAAATTTTCTATACCTTTGGCCTCAGCATAAATTTTTCCCCTCCAGATATTAACACTAGTTGTCCCATATGGCACTGTTATTGGCCTGAAATGCCCTCTGAATGCCCTTCTCTAACTTTACAAATGATTTCTTTGTTTAAAAGGTAGCCTTTATTAAAGAGGCTGCCTGCTGTTAGCTAAAAGACAGGATCCGAACGTTTTGTTCTTTCTAGATGGGATCTGCATCTTCCAGTCTTTGGCTGGTAGATGTTGGAAGCTTTGTACTGAGGCCTGGCCTCAGTATGCCTTGGGTGACCAAGAGAAGTGGCTTTCACAGGGTTCCTTAAATTATAATAGACCTTTTCTATAAAAATAAAAAAAAAAAAGTAAACTGAGGTCCCCTATACAAATTTCTACCTTCTAAGTCACTCTAATACTCAGAACCTCTTAATGAGTGCTTCCTTCTTCAACAGGCAATGGTAGGAAGAGGACAAATCGTATGTCCCCTTTCAGTTATCAGATCTAAGGGAAATTTAAAAACATCTAAACAGCTGTACTGATGCCCAAATACATTCAAGCCTTTATCTCTGACTAGACCAGACTCTTATCTCATTAGAAAAGCAATGGGTTCGGGCCCAGGCCACTCAGGTTGGAAATGATTATATGACTCAAGCAGTAGAGTGCAGCTTTACAAGCATGAAGTCCTGAGTTCAAGCCCAGTACAGCCAAAGTAAAAAATAATAATAACATTTGGGGCTGAGTAAGTAGCTCAATGGAAGAATGTCTGCCCAGCATGTGCAAAGCCCTGGGTTCAATTCTCCAGCATTACTAAAAAAAATAAAAATAAAAAAATTTTAAAAATGGTAAAGAAGTAAGTGGCATTAATGTCACTTCAACCGTCTCATAGTAGAAAAACATAGTTTAACCTAGATCCCTCATTCTTCAATGAGGAAACTGAGGCCCAGAACAGTTCAGAGACTTGCTCTCCAGAGTGTCAGGTGTCAATGTAAAATGACAACTTTACTTTACAGCAACAACCTATCAGAAAGCATACCATGGTGGACTCAGAGTCACAGGTGAGAGAGGTCCTCTTCAAATATAAATTTCCAACAGTCAGTCCCAGATATTCGTAAAAAACTCAGACTGTGGCTGAAGGGAAAAGTCACTGAACCAAGTAATACAGCTAGCAATGTCTGTATTTATGGCTACGTCTGTATGTCCGGGACCTTACTAACAGGAGAGAAAAAGATAAGAGACACCATGGCCTCATTGCTACTCTCAGAGAGGGCCCCACCTGACTGGGGCCTGTATCCTGAACTTGCTACCATGGTGGACAGGAGGGGCACTTCTGCAAAGAATGCTTAAGGGGGGACAGCCCGGAAGACAGCCCTGCCCCCAACCGGGACCCTGCCCTCTGCAAGGGTAAACACTGGAGGTCTAAGTGCCCCCGTCACCAGATGGAAGACGAGGTGCCACCTTCTTATGGATTGATGGGTCCAAGCCTCCTGTCCACACTTCACTTCTTGGCATCAATGTTGCGGAGCCATAATGGCAGAAAAACAAAAGGTTATTTTCCTCCTAGACACTGGAGCCTGTTTCTCTGTTTTACCTTTTTCTCCTGGTCCCTGGTCCAATGACAAAAGTTACCGTTCTGGACAAATCTGGCTAGACCCTAGAGCACTAGTTTACCTGGCCTCTGGCCTGCTCTTGGGGAGACCTCCTCTTCTGTCACTTTTTCCCCATAGTACCAGTATCCCTGCTGGGACAGGAATTACTATCTCAATTAAAGGCTCAAATTCTCCTCCCCCCAGGCAGCTATCTGCTGCCCCCTCCTTCAGGAACAAAGAGATTCCACAGTGTGGCCTGATGAGATGAGTGTAGGGTGAGCCAGGACGGCCCTCCCTATTCAAATAAAACTCAAAAATCCCTCACAGTTTCCACACCAAAAACAAAATCTCAAGCCTGAGGGATGATAAGGCCTTATGCCTATTCCTAAAAACAACAAGGGCTACTAATTAGTTGCTCCAGCCCCTATAATAAATTTAAAATTCTTATGAAAGTTAATTTTAAAATACAAGTTACAAAGTAAACAACTGGAAAGGATATACATAGGTAATAAATGTATATTTTGAGAAGTTAAAGGAAAAATGAATTTTTTTTTGGATGAGAAGGGATTTTTAAAAAAAGGTTTTATCCTAAAGATTGTTTCAAATAGGAGGGATCAAAACAAGCCATCAAAGGGTTTAGTATGTTATATAAAGATCTAAGTAAGTTTTAAAGGTGCATAATGAGAAACTTCACAGTGGTTCTCCTGGCAATGCCCATCCTAATGCCTATGTTCTTGCTCTCCTATTCTTAAGCTTCCTCCCTTGTATCATACATGTCTGCTATTGCTAATCAAAAATTTAACCAGTTGTACCTCCAGGTATACCAACCTCTCCAAAACTGTCTAGGGGACTGCTATGAGTGTCCCCACCGGGACTCAGGAGCCTGAGGATCTTGCCTCATACAACACCCCCTGCCAGCAGGAAGCAGCCAAAGAGATCGATGCTTCACCCCAATTCCTGATCATCAGCCCCTACCCTCATCATTATTAAAGAAAAAATGGGGGAATGATAGAACAATAATGTCACCATTTTGTGAATCAGCCAAAATGGCAGCCCTGCCCTTAAACAAATTCCTGTGCTCTAAGACAGCCCCACCCCTACCAGAGACTACTGCACATGCGCTAACTTCCTTACCCTCCCCCTTCTATAGAAGCCACTGCTCGCCCAGGCTCGGGGCTGTGCCATCTTTTTCCTGGCCATTCTGGCAGTTTGGGCCTGCCATTAAACTTTGCTCTATGTACGTGAGTTTTCTCGTGAGCTTTCTTTGAGAGCGGCGTTTTTTCCTAACAATAAGTAACAGTTAGACATAAGCAGTGGCCACAAGTGGCCACAACCTCTCAACCCCACTAATCTCTATTTAAGATCAGGTAGCCAGAGCCCAGGGGCTATTACAGCTACTATCCTAAAGACTAATTCAGTGTTTAGTAATCCACACCCTAAGAGCTAGGTAAAGCAAAGTTTAGAAATTTCTAACCAAAATTGCCCCCATCAATTAGAGCAGAACTAGTAGATTACTCAATGTGTCTCTTAACAAGACAATGACCCAAATCAATTAAATCATCCTAGAGACCAAAATGACCCTTCCCTGCTTTACAGCCATTTCAGCCATTACCTTTGACCACATGTATTCCCCCAGCTCTCCACTATAAGACTGAGAGATGAAAACCACCATTTTGAGTTTTTGCTCCCATTTCCTGTGTGGGGAACAGGAAATGTTTCTCTCTCTTTCTTTCCACACCCCTCCACAGACCCCATTGTTCTCTCTCTAGAGACAACCCACTTTCAGTCTGTTGAAAGCATTAAACTTTACTATTTTATTGAATCTTTGCATTTTTCTTGAATTCTTCTCCTGCCCTGCTGCATGCAAGGACTGAGGTAATTTTCAGGGCCATTTTTTCCAGTAACTCCTACTTTGCAAATCCTCCTACCTCAACCTCCCAGGTATTTATTGGGATTACAGGTATGGACTATTATGTCCAGTTTATTCAAGTTATTTTAAAACTAAGATTAAGTCTTTCATGGGGCTGTTTTATGTCATTTAAAGATTTCATTTTGATGGGTTTTGAAAAAAAAATTGAAACTGGCAAATTTAGTGCGATATGAGAATTAAAAGAAAGAAAAATTTTGTTAATAAAAAGGTAAAGAACTTTTCATTTTTTATGGCAATTCTGTACCTTTTAGTGATGTTTTACCTGATTTTTTCAATTGCCCAGGATAGTCTCATACTCAATGTAGAAGAAGTACTTATTTTCATATTGTAGACAGTAAAGAGGCAAGTAGGATAAAGGATCACCTCCAGGAAAACAATGACTTGAAGTTGGTAAAACCTGTCTGACAGAATCCTCCCAGCATGCAGGTCTTTCTTAGAATGCTAGTGAAGAAACTAATTAGGTGTCTGTGATCACATTCTTAGATGCAAAGGACTTTTAGTTTATAAAGCAATAGCATTCATTAACATCACTTTTTCCCTCTTAAATTCCTTTCTTTTCCTTTTTTCTTTTCTGTAGTGCATTTGGTATAGTCTGCATTTGGGGGATAATTAGAAGATTGGCCATTTTCCACAGAGGAGGAGATGAAATTGGGTCACAGTAAATGTACCAAAACATGTCAATTAGAATTGGAAAGAGTATTTTATTGTTCTCATCTTTGTTTTTGTTTTTATTGTTGTCCTGGGTGTGGGTACATTGTAGCATTTACAAAGTCATCTTTGTTTTTGAATAATTATGTATATCATCTCACAACTAACTGTCCAGACAAGGTCTGATTGCCTCTGAATCTTTTTGTTGACTGAATGAGAGAAAGAAAGAGTAGGTGAGAGTCTACAAAAGCTTGTGTTAATTAACATATATCCCCTACTGGTAGAAAATCATGAGCAGACATTTTATAATCATTAGCTCATTACAATAGCAGTTTGTAGAAAATCCTCATTTTCTTTAATGAAATTGTTCTAAGAAGACCTGTGAAAGACTGAGCTCTGGATTGGATAACTGTGCCATTTTCTTAAGAAGTAATTTGGGCCTGCTGAGAAAGCAGATCATCCAGTTTGACATTTTGTTGCAGAAGAAGTAGTAATGATTCACAGTTTTTGTTTCTGAACAAAGCAGAAGTCAAATTATTTTAATCTTTTCTCTAGAATCAGATTGAATAGGATGCTAATTAAATCACTGATAGAAATCTGAGACACTAAAGAGGAACTAATAGATGAACCACAAATAATTTTGTATTTAGTTAAATTTTTCTAGTGATAGTTTTTTTTTTCATCTTTATTCTAATAAAGAAAAAAATCAACATATCTTCATGGGGTAAAACAATTTTACACATTTATGAATATAATGATGAAAATATAAATTTGAAAATGGACATAACTTTCAGTTTACTGTATATTTTTTCTGTTTCTGTATATGTGAACTGTTTCTAGTCATGATAGATATTCAAAGAGCTTGTATTCAGACCAGAGGTACAGCTCAAGTGGTAGAGCACCTGCTTTGCAAGCACTGAGTTCAAGCCCCAGTACCACCAAAAAAAAGACCCATTTTCATTATGTTCATTTAGTATTCTTTGCATTTATTATACTCATATTAAAGGATATTTCAAATGTAGAAGTATTACTTAAAAATCTCACAGTTGGGATGGGTTTATAAGTGATCTTTTTTATGTTGTATTTGTTCTGAGTGTATGCTTTTAATCATGTCAATATATCTAGAGGTTTTTCCTTAAGGTTTATAATCAAATGTCTTTGGAGATTATGTAAAATGAGGCAAACCTATTGCTGGGGAAATTATGCATTATATTATGGTTGTATGCATTAAGAATTCTGATTTTTGTTTGCTTTTAAACAGGTTGGAAAATAAATTCAGTAAATCTTAATTTATACTTTTAGTTCCCAAATTTATCATATCCTGTATAGCTATTTGACTAAATAGTTCTTTACTTAGTATCTTCAAGTTCTGGCTTGCTGCTGGGTTTTGATTTAATTCTTAACACCTATTTTAGGAAGGGGCTAAGTGGAAAAAAATGGAAAGGGATAAAAGACTGCAAATCACCCATTTAGTGGATGCTGTTAGGAAAAACACCGCTTGCAAAGAAAGCTCATGAGAAAAGTCTCACGTCCAAGAGCAAGGTTTAGTGACAGGCTCGAACCGCCAGGCTGGCCGGGGAAAGATGGCGCAGTGCTTGACTCTGGACCAGGTGTGGCTTTTATAGAAGAGGGAGCTTGAGGAAGTTAGCATGTGGATGGGAGTCTTCCTTAGGGGTGGAGCTGTCTTAGAGCAGGGATTTCTGTTAAGGGTGGAGCTGCCTGGGGGTGGCTCCATTTCCCAAGAAGTGAGGCCTGAGGATAAAATGGCCACTCCCCCCCATTCACAAAATGATGACATTATTACTCTATCAGATGCCATAAAAATTGGGAAGTAAATGACAAAGAGGGGTCATATATCATCAGAATTTACCAGTTATTTTATTGAAATGAATGTTTATTTTATCAATTAAAAGGGCAGTAACATCAATAACAATTTAATTTTAAAAATATGAATTTAAATTAATGTGTAAGTATAAAAATAGGAAAAAATATTGTGTTTTTTATCTCTAGGCTTTACAGTATAACCACATGAAACCACCTCTATTTTGTATCTTTCTACTACATCACCAAGTGTATTGTAAAAAACTGTCAAGGGTAGGGAAAACAAAAACCAGAATAGAAGCCAGTTAAATATATTTTAATAAACATGAAGACAAAATAATATTTCCCAAGTAATATTTTGTGATCACTCTGCTCACAAATGATTTGGCATCAAGTTTTTCAGTAGCTGGGAAATAGCAACTATCATCAAGTGTACATTTTTAGTATTTGGTGGAAATTGCTCATCATCAGTTAGTGTTGGATTTACTGCAGCTTGTGAGTTTTAGTTTTGCACTCTACCTCAGCTTAATTGTGTGACTGTCAAGTTAGAGTTTAGGTTTCCTTGCTTGTTCTGGTTGATGTAGGACCAGCTTGTCTCTCCTAAGAGTCATAATGATTTACCCTTCATAAACAGTTTTCTCTGTTCAGTGAAAATGGAAGTTGAAAAGTTCTGTCAACAAATATTTAACTAGCATCTTAATGTGTGTCAGGTAAAGTTCTGCATCCTCGTGGCAATACTACTAGAGGAAGAATGAGCAGTGGATAGACAAATGTGTATAACAAAAAAACATAACGTGATGAATTCTGTGAAAGCATAAGCTCAGGGTAGACTAGGAATATATAGCAGGGCCACTCATTACAAATTTGGCAGGAAGAGAAAGAACAATTTAGGGTATAGGGAAGCTGCCCCATAAGGATAACTGAAGAAAATAAATGTCTACTCTTTGAAATATGGGAACAGGATTAGAGTAGATAGATTGCTCTGTGCAATGTAGATAGCTATACAATATAAATATTCTCAAGGCAGCACTGAGAATTCTTCCACATCCACCTTTGTCCTTTCTTTGCTTTCCTTTTCCCCTTTCCCTCACTCTCTTATTCTCTCCTTCTCTCCTTCATTATGAACCGAATATGCTCTGAATTTTAGTAATCCAAATTCCTTAGTTTATGGCCTACTGTCATTATTTGATTCTTGAGGAGAATCATTCATTTTCATTAATGATGCTATAATTAATACATACAAAACAGTAGCAATTACCTATACCTACTGTTTTGTTTCTCTATTTCGTCCCTCTACCCCTCCTGAAAGGTAACGACTATCCTGAATTATATGTTTCATTCTTGTTTTCATTAGTTTACTTTGTTTCACATGTCATATAGTAAATAATATATTACTTAGTACTTTTAACTCAAAATATTTTTGAGTTTTTTCCACCCAACGTCATATTTGTAACTGAAACATTCAGTTTGACTTTAGTTAGTATTTAATTGTATGAATATAGCACAAATGGTCTACTCTCACATCAGTTGGGAATTTGAGTTGTTTCCATTTATGTTGTTATGAACAATACTGTTATCATTGTCTTTTTACTTCTGTCTTAGACCTGTGAAATTTGTTACAGATTATATGCTTGGAATTAGAAATACTGGGCCATAGTTTGTGTGAAGTTCAACCTAAAAGATAATACTACATTATTTTCAAAGCTATTGTGCCAATTCTCATTCCTATCAACAATGTATAAGAACTTATTTGATCCACACCTCTCTAACCCTTGATCTTAGAAGACTGATTTCTGACAAGTGAATACTATGTAATATAAAAGTTATTTAATTGTGTACAGTTTTAATCATTATCAAGGTTAGTATTGTGACCGTGCATCTTTTGGTATGTTTATTAGTCACACATGTTTTCCCTAACTTTGAAGTATAAGATTTTTTAGTCCATATTAAAGAATGCTTGCTGTTTTTATATTTGCAAGGGTATACAATTTAATCATATACATGTAGCCATTGAGGAAAAATGGACATATATTTTGTAGTATATAAATGGTGGGTAAATTTATAAGAAAGGATATATTGTCAGTTCTATTTTGAAATTGTTTTCATGACTTTTTTTTCACAACTTGGTATTTATTTTTCTTTTGACAGAACGATTCCGAGATTTACTACTTCCTCCATCAGATCAAGGCTCTGAAATTCTGCCCTTCATTCAATCTAGAAATTACCCCAAGTAAGCAACACAAGTTGGCTGGGTATTGAGAAGGGAAGGGGCCATAGTACTGAAAGGGATTTGAGCAGGCAAAGACAAAAATGAAGTCTTTTTTGGAATTTTTACTAACTGAGCCAACAAGGGCATCTCCTGCAATGTAAGATCTTGGGCTTTTCACAGATGGTTCAGAGGAGGAAGACTTACTTCTGAGTGCAACCCAGCTGTGACTGCAGAGTTACTGCCAGGTGCCAACAATAACCTGTTGCCTAAGTGTCTTATGCTTCACTTTTGCTTGATCCTGCAGCAACAGAAACAGATATTTTGTGGTGATCCTCCTGGTTTCCTGTTTTCTATCCTTTAAATGAAAAGCGTCATTCATATTGTAACAATTGGCTATCGAAATAATCACATGCTGGATATGATTTTAACAATTTCTATTTATTCCTCTTTACCATTGATAACTGTGGGAAGTGAAACCTTCTGTTGGAAATGTAGGCCCCAAAAGTGACCACGTGGAGAGGAGTGATCTGGCCAAGAGATTCTTTATTGCCGGGTAGGAGAGGGAGAGAGCTGAGAGCCAAGAGAGAGAACCAGGAAGGGCAAGGGCTTAAATACCCTTCAGTGGGACTCAGCATGATCTGATTGGTTAGGATCTTATGGTTCATGCTGATTGGAGGTTGGGGCAGAAGGAGGGTTCAAGCTGGACTTGAGGCAGGACCGTGACCCTGGAAAACAAAAGCTTAAGGGTGCAGGAAGAACTGAAACCTATCAGTGCCATTATTGCCAACATTCCTCCCTTTTTTGTTTGTTAAGGAAGGGGGCGTTGTGCTTGCTCTGGCTTCTTCGAGCTGGCAAGGGGCAGCGTAGGGGAAGGGAGGGTCAGTTGGCAGACAATGTTGGGGTGCTGAGCCTCACGATGGCATACACCCAGGCTCCAAAAATGAAGATTTCCTCCTCCCTGAAGTTGATGAAGGTCCCTTGTAGCCATAGGTCATAAAGTCTCAAGCCAATCCTCCGACCTCTGCATGGTGGGTATCAGCCAACTATCCTGGCGTTTTGGAGACGTTGGTATCCCTGGAGGTGCAACTGGTTAAACTTTTGATTAGCAATAGCAGACATGTAGTATGATACAGGGGAGGAAGCTTAAGAATAGGAGAGCAAGAACATAGGCATCAGGATGGGCATTGCCAGGAGAACCACTGTGAAATGTTGTTCCCTAGACAATTTCAAGAGTCCTCCAATTCCCTTCTCCATTTTCTAATTGTTTCTGGAGAGGTGCCGCCATTGGGGAACCCATTGAGCTTGACAGCAGTGGGTGTCATGAGAATGACCAGATGAGGGCAGGTCCATCGAAGTCCCAATGGAGAGGGTAGAAGATCCTTTTGGAGAACAAGATGCCCTGGTTTAACAGAAATTGTTATAGAGTGGGGCAGGATCTGGTTTGCATGCTCTCTGAGAAGTTCCCTGAGAAGGCAGGTAGTCAGCCAGAGGAGCAGAGTCTGTTGGAGGCAAGTTTTTCTAAGAGAAATGGGTGGCCATACATTATCTAAGACCCAAAGAGGAATATTAGGAGGAGCATAAAAAGGTGTCTGTTCAGGGACTGCATACCTAGGGATCTAAATTCTGCAAAATCCTGTAACTGCCAGGAAAGCTGTAAGCTGTCTTATGGTATGGGGGTTGGGAAATGGAAGATTGGGTTGATGCATTTAAGACTCAGGGAGTGAGTCTGTCCCTTTAAGGCCACACCTAGGTAGGTGACCTGTGGGAGGCAGGGGCTGTCAGGATTTAAATGTAATACTCTTGGATAAAAGAGAGCTTTAGCTCATTATTTTATATAAATTGACAGTTTTAACCTTTTAAATGTTTGTACCATATTCAGATAACACTGTTACAAGGTGGTCATTTAAGACACATAAGCAAATATATAAATGAACTCTGATTTAGTAGTACTTAAAGCTTGACAAGATCAGCAGAAAACACAAATAATTTCTTTGATAAAATCTTTCTCTGTAATGGTTTTTTGTAGATGTTACTCAGAGCAGAACAATATTAAGATAACCTTGTTATTTCATAGACATAGAGGATTTGATTTTAGTTTGACATGACCCTAAAACTCTTTTAGCCAACTCTTAGATTATATTCAACTTTAACTTTATCACACATCAAAGTTTTTTATTATGCACTTTTAAAACTTACTTAGACCTTTGTACAACATACTAAACCCTTTGATGGTTTGTCCTTATCTTTCCTATTTGAAACAATCTTTAGGACAGACCCTTCTTTACAAAATCCCTTCTCATCCAAAAACCCATTCCTTTTTTCTTTAACTTCTCAAAATATACATTTATTACCTATCTATATCCTTTCCAGTTGTTTACTTTGTAACTTGTATTTTAAAATTAACTTTTTTAAGAGTTTTAGATTTATTTTAGGGGCTGGAGCAACTGATTAGTAGCCCTTGTTGTTTTAAGGAATTTATGATAGGCATAAGGCCTTATCATCCCTCAGGCTTGAGGGGATATTGTTTTTGGTGTGAAAACTGTGAGGGATTTTTGAGTTTTATTTGAATAGGGAGGGCTGTCCTGGCTCACACTACACTCAACTCATCAGTCCACACTGTGGAATCTCTTTGTTCCTGAAGGAGGGGGCAGCAGAGATAGCTGCCTGGGGGGAGGAGAATTTGAACTTTAATTGAGATAGTAAATCCTGTCCCAGCAGGGACACTGGAGTTTCAGGTACTATGGGGAAAGAGTGACAGAAGAGGAGTTCTCCCCAAGAGCAGGCCAGAGGCCAGGTAAACTAGCGCTCTAGGGGCTAGCCAGATTTGCCCTGAATGATAACTTTTGTTATTGGACCGGGGACCAGGAGAAAAAGGTAAAGCAGAGAAACAGACTCCACTGTCTAGGAGAAAAATGACCTTTTGTTTTTCTGCCATTATGGCTCCTTAACATTGATGCCAAGAAATGGTGTGTGGCCAGTAGGCTTGGACCCATTAATCTATAGGAGGTGGCACCTCGCCTTCCATCTGCAGGTGGGGGCACTTAGACCTCCAGTGGTTGCCCTTGCAGAGGGCAGGGTCCCAGTTGGGGGCGGGGCTGTCTCCTGGGCTGTTCCCCTTTAAGCATTCTCTGCAGAAGTGCCCCTCCTGTCCACCATGGTAGCAAGTTCAGGATACAGGCCCCAGTCAGGTGGGGCCCTCTCTAGAGCAGCAATGAGGCTATGGTGTCTCTTATCTTTTTCTCTCCTGTTAGTAAGGTCCCGGACATACAGACGTAGCCATAAATACAGACATTGCTAGCTGTATTACTTGGTTCAGTGACTTTTCCCTTCAGCCACAGTCTGAGTTTTTTAACAAATATCTGGGACTGACTGTTAGAAATTTATCTTGAGGAGAACCTCTCTCACCTGTGACTCTGTGTCCATGGTATGCTTTGTGATAGCGTCCTTAAGATGCTGTAGAAAGTTAAGAGGATTTTTTTTTAAGTTGTTGCTGTAAAGTAAAGTTGTTATTTTACATTGACACCTGACACTCTGGAGAGCAAGTCTCTGAACTGTTCTGGGTCTCAGTTTCCTCACTTGAAGAATGAGGGATCTGGTCTAGGTTAAACTATGTTTTTCCACTATGAGATGGCTGAAGTGACATTAATGCCACTTCTTTACCATTTTTTTTTTTTTAAGTAATGCTGGGGAATTGAACCCAGGGCTTTGCTCATGCTGGGCAGACATTCTCCCATTGAGCTACTTCCTCAGCTCCAAATATTATTATTATTTTTTTTTACTTTGGCTGTACTGGGCTTGAACTCAGGACTTTATGCTTGTAAAGCAGCACTCTACTGCTTGAGTCATATAATCATTTCCAACCTGAGTGGCCTGGGCCCGAACCCATTGCTTTTCTAATGAGAGAAATTTGTATAGGGGACCTCAGTTTACTTTTTTTTTTTTTTACTTTTATAGAAAAGGTCTAATTGGAGTATGGTATTGTAATTTAAGGAACCCTGTGAAGGCCACTTCTCTTGGTCACCCAAGGCATGTTGAGGCCAGGCCTCAGTACAAAGCTTCCAACATCTACCAGCCAAAGACTGGAAGATGCAGATCCCATCTAGAAAGAACAAAACGTTAGGATCCTGTCTTTTAGCTAACAGCAGGCAGCCTCTTTAATAAAGCCTACCTTTTTTTTACAAAGAAATCATTTGTAAAGTTAGAGAAGGGCATTCAGAGGGCATTTCAGGGGAAAAATTTATGCTGAGGCCAAAGGTATAGAAAATTCTAAATGAGTAATTTAGAGACCACAGTAATGTCTATTTAGTTATTTCTGGAACTATAACCTTGAGCTAACAATTGACTTACAAGGGTCTGATGCCCTGAGGTGTGAGGTGGGGCTAGGAGCAGGACTTGTGCAAGGCCACTCCCTCCACACACACCTGGGACAAATGACCCTGACTGCCTAGGCCTGACCCTGCGGCCTGTCGCCCCTCCCCCCTTCCTGTGTACTCTGCACGCGTTTATTCTAGGGGAAGTGGTGGCGGGCTGCAGCCATCGCCATGTGTGGCTGGCGGCCCAGGATTTGTTGGGTCCTCTCTATGGATTTTCCTAGCTATGGCAGGTATTTTTGCTGTGTCCAGGAGCCGGCATTCTGTGCACAGGTGCGCCTGTTTGCTTTCCTTCCTCCCTTTGTGGGGGCGGAGTTAGAGCGTGAGCATGGCAGCTGCAGGTTTTTGTAAGCGCTTTTGTAAAGCGGCTGACTTAAAGTTACTTTAGACTAAGAGGCCTGGCAAACTAGTTGGAATAGCTTAAGTCATAAGGTACTGTGCTACAGGTTTTTCATGGGAGGCAGGGTCCCAGTAAGCCCAGGGAGGGGAAGGCAGACAGAGACAAAGGACATGTGGTGAGACCATGGAGGAGGCAGAAAGGTGAGCTGACATCTTAGGTAAGGGAGGGGAAGGCAGAGCCTGGAGGCATGACACGTGCTTAAGGGATTAGCCATCACCTGTGTCTCCAGGTTGCTCCCATTGATTGGTACTGGCAGGCTTTCAGCAAAATGAAACCTCCACTCTCTGGTCACTGAATAAAGCATGAGCTCTCTCAGAGCTGGAACTGCCTTGAGGCCAGAATTGGCAAGGAGTGGCTTGCTTAACTCCATGATAGGGAAAGTTTTTCAGGAAGATAGGAGGAGATAGGGATGGTAAGCAGTGCAAGAAGTCTGTTTAGGTGGGGAAGGAGGAGGTTTGGAGAGGAATTGGCTGATTTAGAAACTGGTTTACAGGCTGATAGAATCTGTGCAGGGGAACAGAAAGTGCAGAGGGAGGGTTTGAAGTCAGAGAGCCGGATTTAGACGGAGGTACGAAAAGGCTTGGACATAATGGAATCTCTCCCCATCGTCCCTCCTGATTGTTCACAGTAGTTATATGTCCCATAAAAGGTTGGGATCTAAAAACCCGAAAAGGGGCCAGTGATTTTGGTTGTCTAAAGGATAAGTGGGCCAGATTTGAGTGCAAAAGTGGATTAAATTTTTTGGTTTTACGTCTGGGGTCAAACCCAAAGTGTCTAAATTATTGAGGAGGCATCTCAATGGTGTGTAAGATGGCAGAGAAGATGTAGAGGCACCCATTTTGAGGGACCCAGTCCTGGAATGGGAGAGGAGGATATTATGCACTGTGGAGCGTCCTCGTGCAGCACAAATATCCGAGAGAACACAAAACACATGAGAATCAGTCGTCACTGAGTTCAGGTGGTTTGCGAGGCTGCCGATGGGCCGAGGGCTATGGGTCACCTGGGCCCAGGCTTTTTGACGATGGGTCTCTGAGACCCATGACAAAATGGATCCAAGCCCAACAAGGAAGGGAATCCCTCTACCGCCTGAGCCGCCCAGAGATAGCCAAACAAGGGGAGTGTTTGGAAACCCTGGAGACAACAAAGGGAGAGACCGCAAAGGGAGTCTGAGAAGGGTATGTGGACTCACCAAAGAATGTCCGGTGTTGGATGCAAGCAGGACGATCGAGAGGATGAGTCCTGGCCAGTCACGTCCTCAGGGTGGTCGTGGGGTGGGTCGGAATGGGATTCCCACCAGGATTAGTTGGGAGCCCCCATTCAAGTCATGGCACCAAATGTTGGTAATGTAGGCCCCAAAAGTGACCACGTGGAGAGGAGCAATCTGGCCAAGAGATTCTTTGTTGCCAGGTGGGAGAGGGAGAGAGCCAAGAGAGCCAAGGTAGAGAGAGAGAGAAGGGCAGGGGCTTAAATACCCCTCAGTGAGACTCAGCATGATCTGATTGGTTAGGATCTTATGGTTCATGCTGACTGGAGGTTGGGGCAGGAGGAGGATTCAAGCTGGACTTGAGGCAGGACTGTGACCCTGGGAGGCAGGACAGTGACCCTGGAAAACAGAAGCTTAAGGGTGCAGTAAGAACCGAAACCTATTGGCGCCATTATTGCCAACACCTTCTGACTCTTTCTTAAGGGACAGGCCTTTTCTTCTCTTAGATGTTACAAGTGTAGGAGACTGTGCCTTCATCTTCCTAAAGGATAAGGAAATGCCAGGCCTTTTCTTCCACATCCTCTTCCCTAAAGGCTGGTGGATGCCGGACACTTGATTTTTCCTGTGGAATCTTGGAGTATCCTCTCTAGTAGCAACCAGCTAAAGAAGAAACACACAAATGTTTGAAACAAAAAGGAAAGTCACCAAGTTAAAAAATTAAAATTCAGTTTATATATATTTAATCAAAGCCAATTACTGTGTTAAATGACTCATTCCTTGATTTGCCAATTTATTTAAGTATTCATAGAAGTTTGGTTTTTTTCTGGGGATTTTTCCCCCTCATACTTAGCTTTGATAACATTAATTCTGATGACAAAGCAAATATACATTCCTAGTTATCTTTCTTGTGCATCTTTTCAGATATGAATCCAGGTTTAATCTGTAGCAATAATCTTCCAATCCCTTCATAACATGCACAGGGACATACAAGTGCCTATGTAGATTTGCATGCATGGGTTGTTCTGCAGGTATGTGTTGATGGGAGCATGGACATATCTGATGAGATGGGTGTGTGACTGGTGTTTGCAGAGAATGACAATGTCTACTTTTCTGCCTCTTATGCTCAGTGACCACCTGATTCCTGTGCTTGAAGAGGGAGTCACATGGTTTCTCTCATGATGGTTTTGTTAACTGTATTGTCATATGTCTTTCTTGTCCTTTGGTTACTTTTCTGATAATGTCTTACTCAGTTTGAGCCAATATAATGAATCAATATAAACTGGGTGACTTAACTATAATATTTTTTATAGTTGTGAAGGTTAGAAGTGTGAGGTCAAGGTGCTGGTAGATCAGGTGGCTAGTCAGGATGCTCTTCTGGGTGTGTAAATGCCTGCTTATTGTCCCCATATGGTGGGGAAGAGAAAGGAGGCCAGCTGTCTCCTTATAAGGCATTAGTCCCATTATGAGAGCGTCATTCTCCTGGCCTGATTACCTTCTAAAGACACTGTTTTCAAATACCATCACATTAGGATTTCAGCATATGAATTTGGGAGCAGGGGGACACACATTCAATGCATGGAAAGATTATGAATTTTATTCTAAACTTTTGAAATGCATATGTGTGTGAGAAGTGGGGTGGGAGAAAAAGGGAGAGAGAGAGAGAGTGAGAGAGAGAGAGAGAGAGAGAGAGAGAGAGAGTGTTAGTTCCCTTAAGGGAAAGTGACTTGGAAATTGTTACCTATGATGGTTCTGGGGAACATTGTTCAAAAACAAAACAGTGTTTATTAATCACATTTTTACATTTGTGAGCTCCCATTTGATCCATTGGCCAAAGCCAGGGACATCCATTTTTTCATCAGGATATAAAATTATAGACATTGCTCTGTGTAAGTTTTCAGATATGAACAAGTATGATAGTTGTCAGAAAGCAAAAGATGAATGGAAAGGAACAACAAAAAAGAAATGTATATTTAACACAAAATACATGCTGATTTATTGGTTTGTTGGAAAGAAATCAAGATAAAGTAACAAGTTTTACTGTTCATTCCTTATTAGTGTTATTGTTATTGAGTCTAAAGGATTTAGGTTTCTAACCCATTTATACTAGAGGATTCTTATATTACTATCCTTATAATATAGTAATTTTGTACAAAAGGGACTGAGGAGATCTGGCATAATTTTGCTCATATTTAAAGTGCAACCGTATTGACCAACTAAGCCACTAAACATAACCCAGTAGCCCTGGAAGATTTAATCCAAAATATGTATAAAATATTGAGAAAATACAGGAATAAAATATTTCTACTTTGTTTCCATAAAGACCAAGTTCTTTGAGCTACCTAATATTAGAAGTGTTTAGAGAGAAGAATATTATTTATGACAAAATTGAGAGCTGTTCTTTGGCTTGGTTTGCTGCCAAAGAAGAACCTTGATTGTTTGGAACATAAAAACAGTGTCACAACCCAGTCTCATTTCCAATGGGCTGCTTAAAAGTGGCTTTAAATGGTAATATTGGGTAATACCCTTAAACTGTGAATCCTCAGATGTCCTTTGCAGATTTCATCTGTTTTCCAGCTTATCTTCCTTTTTCCCTTGCCTAATAAAAATTTCAGTTCCTTTTCTAAAAACCCTTACTCCCTTCAATAATTTTTGTTCAGTATGTACTTATTACAGAGATGTTATTCTCACTTATAATAATAATATACATTGAGTACTCTCTATAAGCCCAGAATTGTGCTTTATTTCTTTTAATTCTTAGTATTTCCCTATAGGAATAGGCAGTACTTTTTCCCCAGTTGTGCATAATAGAGGACTGAGATTCAAGCAAGTAAATTTCTTACGCAAAGTCACAGGGTGCAGCTGGGTCTCAAACCAAGATCTCATTGTCCCCCAAATTAAACTTTATTTTGCTGTATTGCCTCATTCATTCATCCATCTTTCCATTCCTCCATCAATATTTATTGAATACTTACTCCACATCAGAAGTAATCATAATTACTAAGAATTTTAAAATGATTAGGGCATAATTATATGGTTTTGAGGGACCTAGTTCAGGGAGAAGACCAGAATCAGAGGTTAGTGAATAGATCATATCAATGTGTTGAGACCTACATGTAGAGAAATGAACTAAATTCTGTGGGACAAAAGAAACTGCCCATCTAAATAATTTATACGCAGCTTAGTTTTCTTGTTGATTAAAATTGACTAGATGAAAAGGTTTCCTAGGCAAAAACAAAAGCATAAGAGAATATGGAGGATGTACACGGGCCATTGAAAACCATGTGTGGGTACAAACTGCATTTGTATTCACATGCATGTGCACATAGCCATGCACTAGCTCAAGGGCTGGAAGTGTAAGGAGAACTGAGGTGAGTCCATGAACAGGCCTGGGCTGCCATTGTACTTTGTTGTAAAGACACTGGAGAACTATGAAAGGGTTTAAGCAAAGGAGAAAGATAATTGAATCCACATTTTCATAGATTTATTGTGGAGCCAGAAAGTACCACGAAACACCACATGGAGCTAGTACATTCTCTAGCTGGCAAATTTTATATTCAGTTAGAAAGAAATAAAAGATCCATACTGTGGTAATAGTCACACCGGAGATCAGAAGGGTATCTTAGGATGTTAGGAGTCACAATCAACAGAATGTAGTGACCATATGACTAGATGAGCGAGGAGGAGAGAAATGGACAAAGGCAGCATTTGGGGGTGACTTCAGTCTTTTTCGTTTAAGTTACATTCTGGGCATGAGTGGTAGTAAATGACCAGTTTTCTTCCCCTCTCCTTCCCTCCCCTCCCCTCCCCTCCTCTTCCCTCCTCTCTCCTTCCCTTCCTTTCCCCTCCTTCCTTCCTTCCTTTTCTCCCTCCCTCCTTCCTTCCTTTCTTCCCTCCCTTCTCTCCCTCCCTCCCTCCTTCCTTTCTTTCCTCCTTTCCTCTTCCTCCTTCCTTTCTGCCTTTATTCTCTCCCTCCATCCCTCCTTCCTTTATTTCCCCCTCCTTTTCCCCCCTCTATTTCAAATGGAAACAGTGGCCATAGTCTTTCTTCTCATGTTGCTTTGAGGAATGCATAGTACCTGACATAATTTTACCTTGTACAGAATTGTGATATTTAAATAAAATGACATAAAGCATCTGGCCTTATAAAAATGTGAATTTTCATCATAGTCTTTGCTGCTTCACTGTCAGATCTTTTCTGCTTTTTCTCAAACTGATGTCTTACCTCAGGATAAGGGGACAGACTCAACTGTGGGCTGTTTAAGTGTTTTTCTCCAGTCTAGATCCTGCCAGAGGGGGCATTGTTCTTCCCAACAGAGTCCCTCCAAGAGATGGGATCTGTTTGGTGGGTGATTAGCCAGGAAGGAACCCTTTCTATTGTCTTCCTGCCAGTGGGAGCGGGGACTATTCTAGTAGTTATGAATAACCACGGTATGCACAATATTTTAGTATTGCCATTTGCTAAGGAGTTATTCTCTCTTCTTATCGCTATATTTAGGCTTTTTGTAGTAGGTGATAATTCTAATACCTAGCAGCAAGGGAAATTTTTTGAAAAAAGTAACATTTTGACTACAGAGTGTGGGATGTAATTATAAGGGCTCCCAATGCTGTTGATATTTGCAAAAAGAGGCAAGCAAGATGTGAGAAGAAAGCTGGTGTATTTGAAGCTAGTAAGTTCCAGCCCTTGGGCTGTAACTCACAAATACCAAACTCTGTCATTAGAACTACAAGAGCAACATAGACCACTAAAATCAAACAGTTCTACAGAAACTGAGACACCATGGACATTGTCAAGATTCTGGTAAGTAAAGATGCTTGTTAGGTCAAGCAACAAGGTTGCCTTGGTGCTGCGTGGCAGAATAACTCACTCACTCTGCCTCAGATAAGAACCGGGTCAAGACTGGCCATGCAGAATCTTGTAGCTGGAGGTTAGGTTGTTTAAATCTGTGAAACACTGAAGTGGAAATGGGTACTTTCTAAGAGGTCAGTTAATCACATGCTATTCTCACCCTAGTGCCTTTGAGAGCCATTTTCTCTCCTTATTCTACCCCATTCCACAGTACCAGCCGTTATATATATTTTCACATTCAGTTAATTTTAGGTCTGGCGTTTATGTTTGTGGGTTTTTTTTGTGTCAAGTTGTCAGTTAAGAGAGAAAGTGTCCTGAAATTCTTCCTTTGTTAAAAATCTTAAAAATCTGGGCTAAGGATGTAGTTCATTGGTTGGGTGCCTACCTAGCATGTGTGAAGTTTGATCCCCAGTATTAAAAATAAAAAGGAAATAAAATCTTAGAAATCCCATTTCAAGGTCCTTGGATTGAAACTACTTCCTTTGAACATAAGGTTATTTATAACTCTTCAAGAATATTCTTAGCTCTAGAAAACTGAAATTTTATCATAGTTAAATCATGATCTCAGAAACAGATTGTGAATTATATAGTTTAAATGAACATTTTTTAAATGGCAGATAAAAAAGCCATTAAATGTTTCAATTCCTAATGGATATGGAGTATAATTCTGATAATATGCTTGTTTTATGGGAGTTCCTTGCCAAAGAATTTTTCAGCTTACAGACTGAAAATTGAATCCTGACTTTCATTTGTAATGCCTTAGAATTCCCAAAGATAGACATCAGTCAATGTGGTTGTTTGAACAATGTTGGTTTTATTTTATGCAAGAGGTTGTACTAGGTACTAAAGAAAAGTTAATTACAGGGATTTTTTTAGTCCTTTGCTGGTAGTTTTCTTTCATTATATTGGTGGTGGAGTCCAAACCTTGGGGACCACTACCTACCTACCGCTAAGCCTTTTTTTTTTTTTTGCAGTACTAGGGTTCAAACTAAGGGCCTACGCAGGCACTCTACCACTTGAGCCATGTCTTCACCCCTTTTGTTTTTCTTTTCTCATTTTTTTTTCCTTGTGTGTATGTGGTTCATGGAGATCAACCGTGGCCTCCTAGCAAGTTCAGGACTTAACTAATGAGTTATATCCTCCCTCCTCCTTCACCAAGTTTCAACTCAAATGTTAAGGACTTACCCTGATCACTATATTTACAACCACCACTGCGGGAGCTCACCTCCACCAGTAACATCAGTATTACCTGAGATGTTGTTAGAACTACAAATCTCAGACTTTGTCCAAGACATGAATAGCAAGTCTAGGGGTAGAGTCTAGCACTATGTTTTAATGAGTCCTCCAAGAAATTAAAGCATCATTGACACCTTATGATTAAAGTAGTGTTGCTTTAAGGATTCGCAAACCAGTGTGTGTGTCTGAATCTTTCTATGTAGAAAGATTTTGAAGACCATCTCAGGTTTTTCAAACTCCTTCCCACTTTTTATTGTTTTTACCGATATGATTATCTCCTGAGAAGAGAGAGAAACTGCAATACCAGCCTTCTCCTGGGGAACTGTTAATCAGGTTTCCCTTTTGTTTTTCTCTAGATGAAGAAAGAATTGTTCGATAATGGATGGCCCAGGAACCTCCCCCATCTTGTTTTTGTTTTGTTGTTTGTTTTTTGCTTTCATATATTATCCTTAATTGGCAATTGACTGGAATGATTTATATCTGATTAATAAAGGAAATGAACTTTGGAGGAAGACTAATGAGTAACTTAGCAGAAGTTCTTTCCCTTAATCTATATGTGGTCTTGAGAAAAATACTTAATATTTTTGAATTTCAGTTCTCCAATAAAATGGAGATCTATTTTTCTTTCCTGTGAAAGTAATTGTGTGACTAAAGAGTGAAGGTATATATCGAACAATATGTACAGGCCCTGGATTAAATGAAATGTTCAATAAGGAGTGTCTATTTTACTTATACATTATTGTAGGTTTTTGAAATAAACATGGGATACTTTTTATTTTTTAATGAAGAATTCTTTGAAATAAAAGCTGATAAAGATAAGAAAAGCAAATAATTTTCCAAAAATATATATTTATGTTAACATTAAGTTAATATACATAAATTATAATCTTTATTAATAATAGCATATTAATTTTCAATGTTTACTATATTCTAGATTCCATGTTAAAAGCTTTATCCAGGTGCATTTGCCTTCAGCTATATAAAGGTACATGTGCTCAAACCTGAAGGGTGTTTATTTTTCTCTTGTAACAAGAAAATGAAGATAAATGGCAGCTGGTATTGGTACAGTGTCAGCATGTTACATCTGGGGTGTCTGCCTCTCTCTTCTCATCCCTCTGTAATGAGGGCTTCAGTCATTTGTCCTTCTCCAGGCAGGGGAAGGAAGAGGAGAAAAGCACATGAGGTTGAATTGGCCTTGCTTTGAAGGTGGATCTTAGAAGCCCAACCCAGAACATCTGCTTGATCTAATTAGACTAAAATGACTCTCAGGGATGCTACCATTGTAAGAAAGTGGGAAATATTGTTCTGTATTTTTTTTTCTTAAGTGAGTAAATTGCTATGACTTCTTCCAAAAATTGGAAGGTTTTATATTGCAGATATCTTAAATCAAGCCAACTTTTAATTTTAATTTAGTTAGCATAGTTTATTTAACCATAACATACTTTCCCCCCCCCCTTGTATTATAGTTCTATAAAATTTTGTTTGGGAAATACTGATATAATTAATATCTACTTTTTAAAAAATTCAATAAAGGTATTTTCTTAAAGTAGGACTAGCTTTCTCCTCAGGTTGTCTAAGTAAAGTCTATTTTAATTTGTTATGGTATCAGTGTGTCTTGTAGCAAGTGTTGGTAGACAGGATTTTTTGAACTATCAGTTATACTTTTCACTATAATGTAGTTGAATTAAATTATAGTTGAATTAATTTATGAGTTTCTCCATTGAGAGGAGATCTGATATAACTGGTTAAGCAACTCAATTTTAATTAAACAATTAAACCAATTTAGAAAATATTCATGAATTTTGCTTTCCCAGGAAAAATTTATAAAAATGTGTGTGTTTTTGTTTGGGTCAGGGAAGAAGCCCACCCCTCCCTTTTTTAGAATTCGCTGAGATTCACAATCCTTCTTAAAGGATCTTTTCATTAGTCATTATTTGAAATTTAAAAATAAGTAAAGTTTATCTGAACTATGTTCTTGCAAAATAATTTCTGTTATCTCATCACATAATGAGAATAGTACAGATGAGGTACTATATAAAGTCACTTCTCATAAATGAAAAGCACAGTATTTTGTCTTCATTCATAAGACAATTTAAGTCATTTTCTTTTATCTGTCTTCCTAAAAAAAAACCGAACAAACTAGGTTTTGCCAAATAATAAACTGTAAGTAATTTGTTTACAGCTCTTATTCAAGAAAAGAAAACTTTTGTCTTACCTTGTGCAAAAAAGTAAAATGGCATTTATCAGTTGTTGAGGACAATAGTGGGAGGAGTGGAGAAGGAAGATTGACCAATGGATACTAAGTTACGGTTAAATATGAGTGAAAAGTTCTGGCCATTGCACAGTAATGAGACTGTAGATAGCAATTATATGTTCTATATTCCAAAAGTTAAAGGATTCCGAATGGTTTCACCATAATGAAATGATAAATACCTAAGGAGAGAGATATGATTAATCTGATTTAAATCAGAATTATACAATGTAAACATATATCAAAATATCACAATGTCCTATCAATATGTATAGTTTTTGTTTTAATGTATCAGTTAAAATTAAATTTTAACAAAAACATTTTGGATTAAAAGCACTGATTCTCCAAGATCCATGAATCCAAATTGCTGTCTGCATTTCCCATCTCACACAGCTTAGTCCATTTCTTTTATCCATACTGGACCTCTCAGATGACCTAATGGAGGCATACTATCATTAACAAAAAGAATCTCTGATATTTTTGTGGCAGTCTATAATTCTTAACAGGTTTTCTCTAGTGTCACGTCTCATTGACCCTTTTCTAGATGAAGGACATCAAATTTAGAGAGGACGTAACCTGTCTATCACACACACACACACACACACACACACCGCCCTAGTAAGTGACTAGAACTCTTAAGTTTTAACCTTCTTTTTCAAGGTTATTTCAAAATACCAAAGGGAAATGAAGAGAGTGTGTTGGTCGGAAAACAGACAAGTAGTAACAAGGGTTGTTTTTCATGACTCCTCTCATTTTTGGTGGTGAAATATTCAATTCTATCACTGATGTCTGTAAAAAAAAAAAGATTTCATCTTTTAAAAGATGAGTGTATTGAATTAATTTTGTTCTTCAGTCCACTTAATATGGTTTTCAGATAACAATGCAACATTTCTTTAGGGTAGGTATGTTGTCAGTTTAATTATTGAGTCAAAAATAGCATCACACAAATAATAGGCACAATGTACATGATTATTGAGTACATTGTAATATGTGAATTAAATGGATGTGATAAGAATTACATGTCATAATTATGCGATCTATCAGTATTTTCTGATTTTGCTGATTTCTGATTTTCTGATTTCTGATTTCTGATTTTCTGATTTCTGCTATATTTAGAATAATACATTAGGCATTTTAACTTTGGTTATTGTGTCTTGAGATCAAAGAAATATCATTTTAAATAGATTTTTAAAGCCAGCACTCTTACACATTCCTCTTTTAAAACTAAAGTATATAACACATGCACTAGGCATGATGATTTAAGTTCTGCGGTAGCTAAGTAACCTTGACGTATTCCTGAAAATGAGGTGAAACACTAAGCAAACTTATTTCTCGTTCATGCATTGTCTTCTGAGAGTTCAGTGGATCTCAAAGACAGCTTTGAGAGGTCTTTGATTACTCAGAGGTTCAGTCTGTTTCTCTCATCTGGTTTGATTTGGGGCTTTTAGTTCCCATGGAAATAATAGTTTCCTGCTTCATTCCAGAAGTGACAAATATTGCTTCCGTTTACCACCCAGTGGTTATAAGAACTAGCTATAAGACCCAATGTGATCACGAAAACCTAGAAGTATAATCTCTTGAGTGAAAGAGAGAAAACCATGTATTAGCAATGGCTGCTAGTTATAAAACACAGATTATATACCATAGAGTTCAGAGTTCAAAGGAATGTCTGTTTATTAATTTATTTAGCAAACATTTAGCAAGCATTGAACAATTAAGCCCATAGATGCATAATCTTAACTGGTCTACTGTTATAATGGCTTCTAACTATATGGATGTGTATATATGTGTGTGTATATATATATATGTATATATATATAAAATTATATATATATACACACACATATATATATGTATACACACATATATATGTATACAAACACACACACCCATATATATATATATATAAAATTTTGGGGGGCGGGACCTGGCTTTGAATTCAGGGCTTCACACTTGCAAGCAGGCACTTGAGCCACACCTCCAGCCCATTCCTAATTATAAATGACACGTACATTAAAAGGCTTGCTATACAAATGTACTTTTTTAAAAAGTTACTAATTCCTAAGAAGTTGTTTTTATAATGAAAAACTGTAAAATGGCAGTATCTTATACACATAAGTATTTTGTCTTTCATATAAAGATATTTGGAAGAGGGAGTTCATAGGAAGTATGGTAATTCTACAGTGATCAGCAATGACTACTTTGACCATAAAATGAACAGTTCAGGCATTAAAGAGGAAGAAGTAAAGATGAGGTGAAGAGAGATGAAACATCCAGCTGAGACAGTTTCTTATAAGGACACTCCAGTTGTTCCAATTGCAGATCCATTTATACCACATTAGCCAAAACTTTGTCTCACAACCAAAATAGATGAGTGGAATCTGAGAAATGTGGTATTTTGGCTGGATACTTTGCTTGCCTGAATATAATTAATGTTCTGTTACTAAAAAAGGGAAGGTGGCTGTTAAGTGGACAATTAGCCATTTCTACTGCAGTTAAGGAGTCTCTCTCTCTCTCTCTCTCTCTCACATACACATACACATACACATACACACATTCCCCACATACAAGAACAGGAAGAGTAAGTAAACCTTCCATTCCAGTTTTTCTTCAGTTGTTTCTATACTTAACAAACTTAACCAGGAAAAAAAGAGGAACAGTATTAGACTATTTTCCTTCCTCCTATTTATTTCTCTGTCACATAGTAAATGTTAAGTATATAATTCTGCTATAGACCTTGCCTCTGAAGGTCATACTCTTGAAGTTAGACATAGCAAATGGTATTTTCATTTGGTCAAATATCATAATATAATATGATTAGAGCTTTACTTGTCCTTACCTATCTAGCATGGACCTACTTTGCATTTCTCTATACTTTAATTAATATTTTCCTCAGAAAAGGTGAGCTTAGATGGTAAATATACTTGCTTTATTATCAACAGTTCATAAACAACATTTAATACTCCTTGCAGCTTATCACTATGAGAAACAATGAAATAAGGCCTAAGTTATTAGGGAAACTGGACTCCTGTGTTTGTTACATGTTATAGAAAATTAACTTATTTTCATTTTTCCAACTTTTGTCTGCCTTCTTCACAGACTATACATTGATGGTCCATTTGGAAGTCCATTTGAGGAATCACTGAACTATGAGGTTAGCCTTTGTGTGGCTGGAGGCATTGGAGTAACTCCATTTGCATCAATACTCAACACCCTGATGTATGTCATTTTGGTTCACCTTATTAGTCCAAATAGAGAACTGCCAATATTTCAGACATATCTCTTTTTTGTGTGAAATACTTTCTTTATAGAATTCTTCTACTCATTGTTCAAGGAAGTCAATGTACTAATTAATGAGGCAGCTACTTCAGATATTCTCAATATGTGGTCTGTGGCTTCCAGAAAGAAGTATCAAAGTTGTTCATTCTTCTGTCCTTTTCCTCTGTTAAATGTTATTCACCACCATCCTTCATTTCTCCACTTCCTCATCAGAAATATAACTATTCATTCTTTCAGACAACAAATATGTTTTAGTACATCTATGCCAGTTGATTTTTACAGGTATTGGGAATACATCAGTGGATGAAAACCTAGTTCCTGCCCTTAAAATCTTACATTCACATGGGCAAGTAAAACATAAAGCAATAAGAAATTCATAAAGAGAGTTCAGAAAATATTAGAACTATAAAGAAAAGAAGCCAGATTAATGAGACATAGAAATAAAGGAGTGGCATTATTGTAGAAGTTTGAACAGGGAAAGCATTCTTAGAAGAACATATCACTTATTAGATGAACATACCATTTTTGTCTTTACCACTTAGCAAGTAAGTTTACAGCAGACTGAAGTAAAGAAATTTCCTTTCCATTCACTTTTGAAATAGACACAGTTTGCATTAAAATGTTTTATGAAGTATTAAAAGATGAATTAGCACTCCTTAGGCTGAGGTAGGAGGATCACAAGTTTGAAGCCAGCCTGGACTATATAGTGAGGCTCTGTCTCAAAACAACATGAATAAATGAATGAATAAATAAAAAAATAAAGATTTTAATGACACTTTATTTTGATTTTTCAATACTAGATGTAATTTCAGGACTTTTTGGAGGCTCTTACAAAAATAGCCATCTTCTAAGCCAGAAATCATTTGTTTCTGACAACATAATTCAAGTTATTTGGATACCCAATATTATGAAAAAGAACATTTGTTTAACCTCAAGTCTACTTCATAGTTATAAATAGGAATCCAGACATGGGATTAAGAGTGGCTGGAATGTGTTACATAGTATGTGGTTATGAAATCTCTTTCTTCAATGATCATTAAGAAAGGGATAAACAACCAAGTTTCTGGAACGGTTTTGGCTCATTTTGTCTGGAAGCAAGGGCAGACTGAGTGACCTTTGGAGTGCTGTTCAATGATAGAATTCACTGAAAATAGAGAACTTATTTTTCTGAGATGCATGGAACAATGTTATTCTAACCCAAGTATTCAGTTTATCTTCTTCAAATTGAAACAGGCTATATGCATATAGAATTTACTAGTATAAGCATTTCATGTGTGTCACGCCCTTATGTCTTGGAGTCAGTATATTGCATATTACTTTTACATTTGAGAGAAATAGTGCTGTATGAGATGCTAGCATGCCAAAGACTGTTTTTTTTGTTGGTTGCCTGGTGTTTTCTGTTGCTTGCTCACTAATGAAAAACAAAGTTTCATGAACATAGGGATTCTGGGGCTTTTGGCAGTCCTAACCACTACCATGTTATTTTAATTTTAAAGGGATGACTGGAAACCATACAAGCTTAGAAGACTGTATTTTATTTGGGTGTGCAGAGACATTCAATCCTTCCATTGGTTTGCAGACTTACTTTGTATGTTGCATAACAAGGTAAAACTGGGATTCTTCTTTTTTAGTTGTACAGTTTTTCATTTTAAAAAATAGTTATTTTCTTTCGTATTATGACAGCAGTAAATGCTTGCCGTAGAACAAATAAAAATTTTTCTAAACCTAAACGACAGAGATAATATCTGATAGTAATTAGAAATGCATCTTTTAAGATATGGGTGTTTATGAATATATGTTTATTTCCATGACCTATTTTAACATAAGACACTCATTTCTATGTTTTAACACAAGATGTTCAACATAAATGCACATACTTGTTGCTAGAGGTGCACGGGGGAGAGATGGAGGGGAACATCAGCAGACACTTGCTAAGCATCTTGAACCTTTTTCTTGTAGCTCTTATCTCCTTTTCCCCCCTCTACATTATAAGCAGACCATCATCAGACATCTTGATACATAATGCAGAATCTCAAAAACTCAGAATTCTAATAGCTAATACAGATAAATTCTTCATATATCCTATCTATAACATTGTATTTATTTATCTTTATGTACTTAAATAGTACATGTAATACATACATGTGTCTTTGCTATAAATATTACAAACAATTCAGATAAAGTAAAATCTCCCTTACCATTTTCCCTACCCAGTCTTTGTAACCAGAGTCATCATATGAGTGTTCTATCATACTACTTATATTTTTTTCAAAATGAAATTTTAACAGTTTATTGAATATACTAGGTATTGTTTTCACATTAGCAAACAAAGCTATCTCATTCTTTGTAATGCAGAGAATTCCGTGGCACAGATATATCTAGTTTATTTAACAATTCCCTAATGATAGATAACTATTTTATTATTACAAAGAGTGCTGCAGTGGCGATCATTACACATGCCTCTTTGCATGTGAATGAAAATTCATTCACTCAGGCATCCTCATTCAACAAATAGTACTGAGTGTCTACTATAAATAAGGAACTGTTTTAGGAACTGGAAAAACATTAGGCAACAAAGTAAAATCAAGTTTATGATCTCATGTAGTTTATGTTCTAAGTAGAAGAGATAGAGAAAAAAAACCAATAAATGTGTAGGATATCTGATTCTGAGGTTTCAGTTAGGACAAAGAAGAAAAAGGATGTAGAGATAGAGCACTGTTACCAAGAGAGCACATGTTCATTTATGTTGTGTGTTGAGGAATACTCAGCAAGCAAAATGTTGTAGGAGCAGAAACTTCAGTGAAGTGAACAAGCTAACTGCTGAATTATCCTGGGGGAATATTCAAGGCAGAGGAACCTAACCTCCCAGGCAAGGGCTTAGATGTTGTATTATGCTGGCATGTTGCAGGAAGAGGAGAGAGGTCTGTGTGGATGAAGCCCAGCAAGAAAGGCAAGAATGTTAGGATAGGTGACTAGAGAGGTAGTATATGCCTTTCTGGGGACAGGTAGACTGTATTAGGCTTTTGGACTTTATGCTTTAAAAAAACAAAAAGATGAGTTCTAGGTGTATACCTAGAATAACTGGAGGCAAAGGTTTGAATAGCTATTTGTACACCAATGTTTATAGAAGCATTATTCACAATTTTCAGAAGATAGAAACACCCCAAAAACTCTTATCAACTGATGAGTAGATAAACAAATATATGTATACAGTGGAATTATTTAGCCTTAAAAAGGAAGGCGATTCTGACATATGCTACAAGCTGGATAAACCTTGGAGATAATTAGGCTGAGTGATATAAGCCATATTTATGCATTTATGATACATAAATATGATGTATTTATATGTTCACAATTCCATTTATATGAGGTATCTAGAGAGGTTTAATTCTTAGTGACTTAAAGTAAAATGGTGATTTCCAGAGTCTGGGGGGGGATAGAGAAATGGAAAGTTATTGTTCCACATTTTTTAAGACTGCTTCTTCTTGCAGAATATTTCTTTCTTCAGACATTTTTATACAAGGAAAACCATTGTTAAGTAGATAGAATGCAGGAAAAAGAAAAATGTGTCCATTTTTTCTTTGTTTTTATTTTTGTTTTGATTTTCCTAGCATGCATATTCTGTATCACTATTGTCTCCTTTTAAAGTGAAAATTATATTTTAATGAGTAAACTTCTGGAATAAAATAAAGAATATTTGGAAGGGAACTAGGTAATATTAATACACTGTTTAATGTGATTGATTCTCTAAAAGATAGAGAATTTTTTCCTCCACCACCATTATTATACCTGATTTTTACCAGTAGGGCAGGCAGGTTATGAATGTTAGAATCCAGCTGTCTACCTAACTAGCTATATAGCTATCTGCTTGTCTAGCTGGCTACGTTTCATTTGCATATAAATGCTTATTGTGATAAGCTAAGTTATGTGCTAATTATAAAATCACATGTTAGAAAGGGAAATCTGAGCATTTTGAAAGACCTTTAATAATTGTACTTATTTTTATGCCCTCTCAGTTTTGGCAAGAGAACAGACCTGACTATGTCAACATCCAGCTGTACCTCAGTCAAACAGATGGGATACAGGTATGTGGTTGAATGTTATTGTTAATTAAACAAGCCTCTTGGTAATAGAAGATTTACTGTAGGAGCTGTGCTGGAAGAAAATTTCTGCAGGTGGTTTAAGCAGAAGTTTCCTAGAGTTACGCCTCCTTTGGAATATGTGCAGAAAACTCATGGCAAGTCCTTGAAGTGTCAACAATATCATGCCTTTTGTTGTCCTCTTCACAGCAGGCTGGAGCAGGCCTAGTGATTCTGACTTTTCCCTCTTCCTCAGTGTTGCTTCATGTTTGTTGTCTCCAGAGACCAGGCTATTCATCAACAGCCTTGAGATTTTTTTTCATTAAGGAGAGGTTTTATGTGGAGAGGGAGAAAAAGAGAAGGTCATACACAATTACGCTTAGCTCATTCCAAAGGAATCTAAAAAAGTAATAGTTATCATGTGTCATTTATTTACTATGCTAGACACTATGCTAAGAATTTCACCTATATTACCTTGTGTAATTCTAACACTTTTGAGAATTATATGCTATTACTACTGCCATTTTACAGGTGAAAAAACTCATGTTTAGAGGCAGCATCAAAGAGCGCACAAGGTGATGAGTCTGGTGGTGAAATCTTTTCCATATTTTATTACAGTTTCTTCCATCAGACATTCTCATAATATTGTGAATACAAAATATGAATGCTTATCAGTTACCTCAAAACTGTCCTAGTCAGATTTCTACTGTACTTGGAATGTAAAAAGTGTCATTTTACCACACTCCTCAAGCCAGTCAATCTCATTTTTCTTCCTGATGTCATTATAATTAAGATAAGGGGAGCAAAATTATATTTGATAGTCAATCTGTCTACCTGGAACTCAGAAACTTTCTCCTCTTTTCTCACTCTATCAACTCAGATGTAGTGTTTCAATAATTATAGAAACTGGTCCATTAGCTCTTATTTGTTGACAGAGCCAAGATTTAGAGCTCTGTTGTCTTGGCATATCTTGTCTAGTATTATTTCCCCAAATTTATGATGACAATTTGTGGTAATTTACTCACATAATGAGTCAAATATGACAACTGTATTTTAGTGCAAAAACACTTCAATGAGGTTTATGTTCTGAACCTTTTTTTGAAAGTGAGTGAGCAATTAGAATGCATTCTTTGTTTTCTGTTACCATTTAAAAAAAAATGAAGCAACTAACAGAAGTCTAGGAGAGTCAGCCATTTGTAAAAACGGCGTTCAACAGGATGATACATTTTAAGGGAAAAGAAGAAGGAGATATTTCAAAATGATTGTATTTAATAGATTTGTATTTGACACTTAACGTTCTTAAATCACAGTTGATTTGATAAAAGAACAAGGACCGGCAGAATTGATGTTAGAGAACTGAGTTATTTATCTAAATCTGTGATTCATGTAAAACTTAGTGTTTCCTTTTTGGCAGAAGATAATTGGAGAAAAATATCATGCACTGAATTCAAGACTTTTTATTGGACGTCCTCGATGGAAGCTCCTGTTAGATGAAATAGCAAAATATAACAGAGGGTAAGTACTATAGCTAAAAAAATTTGACATGTGGCTACTGATCAAGTTAAAATGTTCCAAAATTATCACAAGAAAGCTTAAAAATGAATCAGCAATGTGTTTACAAATTGCAAAAACATTTAAACATTCTTTTACAATTGAAGGATGAAGCAAGGCAAGTATCACCCTACATATCTGCAATATCAAATAATTAAAATTTGGCTCAGAAATACTCAATAAAGTATTTATGAGCTACAGTTTCCTACTGACTTTTAAATTTGTCTAAATTCACTTAACATCTATATTGATTCTCACACCACATACCAGGAAATGACTGGAAAATTTTTCAAAACCATTTTGGAAAACAAGGGAACTTTACCAGTAGTTCTAATTGTTAATGCATTTAAAATTAAATTTTTGTACCTTATTATCTAAATGAACTTTAAAAGAAAAAACAAAACTTTTCATTGTAACAGGCACTGTCTAAACCAGAAATCTTTCCAGGTGTAATTTTTCTTCTTGCAAACTGTAATTCTATCAAGAAGTTTAGCATTATGGACTTTGTGTCTGTAACATGAAGAAATTACTATGGAAGGAAAAACATTTATTTTAGGGCACAGACGAGCCAGTCCATTTGTCTTGTCTAAAATTACCATAGTGCAGAACAGTGATCTATAAAAATTTTAAAAGGATTTTGAAAACTATGTGCCAACTCATACCTTTTTAAGTTTATATCATTAGTTTCATAATAACTTTCTTCATAAGTTTAAATACTCGAATTGATAAATTTTAACATTGTAAATGTTGATATTTTTCAATTAAAGTATTTCCTTTAAACATATCCACTAGAATATGAATATTATAGATACATAATACCAACTTCATTTATTGTAAAGATACATAAATAAGCTTTTCATTAGCTGTTGAAAATTATTTTTCCTCTTGAACTTATATTTTTATTCCATTAACCCACAGAATTCTACCAAAATTCAATATATTTTTTACATTTGAACTAGTCATACTTTTATTGCTAAACTAATCATGCTTCTGCAACAAGAATGCACATAAAGATTTCAATTTTGAAATCTCCGGTGTTTACTTTTTTCTTCTGACTTAAGTTACCATTCCACTCATTAACACGTATAGTTTCTTAGTGTCATAGTAGACAGATTCAGAGAAGTATATCATTAGGCAATGTTACCATTGCACAAACCTAAATTGTATGCCTACTACATAATTAAACTATATAGATTATATACATGTAATATCTATCTGTCTATCTTTCTATCTGTGTGTACACATATTATATAGATTGTTGCTCGTAGTACCACAATGCACAAAACAGCACAAGATTAAATCAAGCCTAAGGGAAAAAAGATACAATCAAGAGTCATAGTCAACAGGAGGTATCTGAGCCTGCTGCTAGTGAAATACAGAATTCTGGATTTCTTTTGTTTGTTTTCATGGTGCATTTGTTTTAAATAAGTAGAAGGAATAAACAATAAAATAACAATACAACATACAAGTAAAAACATGAACCAGTAACATAGTCATTTATTATCATTATCAAGTATTCTATGTCAGACATAATTACATATGCAGTACTTTTATACAACTGGCAGCACATATGCTGGGTTCACCTCAGATGCTTGAGTGCTGAGCTGTGCTTGCATGTTATGGCAGCTACAACTATACTAGGTGGTAGGAATTTTCAATCCCTTTATGATCTGTTGGGGCCACCTGTATATGTGTGATCCACCTTTGACTGAAATGGTATTATGCAGTACATGAATATAACTTTAAAAATCATAATTTTTAAATATATTTTGATAAACAGAATAAATATATTTTTATTGTAAGTGCATGCGCGAACTTGTTAGATGGGGATTTTTAAAGAAGAGCTCTAATTTATGAATTCATGGATAAATAGTATTCATGGATAAATAGTTGACATTGTACACAAGTCTTCACTTTGTGTATTTGCTCTGGGGCAGGCATTTATTGAAAAGGTTATTGATTCAACATGTGCCCTGGCTCATCCTCAGAAATTTTGTTTTAAAAGTTATAAAGTGGAGTCCAAGAAGCAAGACTTCAAAAGAATTAAAGTTGCTCATGTGGTTCAGATTGTAGCTATGTTTGAAACCACTTCTATAGCATTTCTGTTCCCTTGATGAAGTAATTTTGGGATGAAGAGAGATTTATAAAGCCAAGACCTTTTATTATATTAATATTCAGGGTCCTAGTAAAGGGAAACTATAGGGGAAAATTGTCAGCGCAATTTTGGTTTTATTGCTTTCCCATCTCTCTCCTAGCAACCCACCATAGTTGTGATAATCGTGTCATACTTGTCTGGCTCTTCTTATGCACCTCAGATGTGTTCCTCTTTAAAGGCTTTTAGTGAGTTCTGATAAGCATTCGTTTAATGTTTTCATAGTATGTTTCTGAAAACCTTGTCAGTTTCTATGCTCAATTCAGAAACCAAACCCCAAGACATCAGAGGATCATTTACTGGAAATTAGATTGAAGTTATTAGTTCCTTTGGTTAGTTTGTAAGAATTCTCATTAATTATGTTCATGTTTTAGAGTGACTTTGGATGTTTATTTGGTGGTTTGTTCTTTTACTTGAAACAGCAAAGTTTGTTTACGAAGTGTAAACGTACACCTTCTACTGTTGACATTGTACACAGGTCTTCACTTTGTGTATTTGCTCTGGGGCAGGCATCTGAAATTAATTATTTTAAAGAATTTATACATATCACATTGAGATGAAGAATAGATCAACATCTTAAGTATTCATTAATTGGACAATAGGCACTATGTAAATGGAAGGTTTAACTTAAGATATAACAGTTTGGTTAACCTCATGCACAAAAATTGATAAAAGATCATATGTACAGAGATAAACATAGGGATAAGCATTTAAACTTTTTAAATGCTGTATGTTGGGCACTATTTGTCAATTTTTGGAAAGAGTTTATATATTAAACCAGTAGGTGGCCTTTTAATGCACTATGTAGAATGCAAATTCAAATTAGATTTAATATTCCAAGGTTCAGAGGTAATAACTGGCATTTTTTTGTTATGAATTCTTACAGATATTAATAAGTGTGTGAGTGAAAATATATGTTTCTGTAAACATGTATGTTGATATACATATGTTTAAAATATAAATCTTAGTTTTTTAATAAAAATCAAGTGAATCTATAGTATATAATTCTTCAAATTACTTTTTAATGACACACTCATAAAGCAGTCATGGATAATTTCCAGGTGACTCTATATCATGGATATACAATGTCAACAGTAGAAGGTGTACATTTACACTTCGTAAACAAACTTTGCTGTTTCAAGTAAAAGAACAAACCACCAAATAAACATCCAAAGTCATGGATATGTAATATGCATAAGGTGTCTATTATACACTAATGTTGTGGAGACTTAGATTGTTACCTTTAGTTCTTTACTATTACAGTGTTGATGTAATTGTCTTTGTAAATACATTCTTGTGTGAGAATATTATAGTAGATTAAGATCATTGGAATGGAATTGCTAGTTCAGAAAGTGTTCCATGTGAAGACATTGCCCCATCCAACTTAAGAAGCCGAGTCAGTTTCCTTTCCACATATGTATGAGAGTAGTTCCTTCCTTCCGGGGCTTTTATAAATATGGCAAATGAATTAAGTGATGGTATTATATTATGAAAAGTGACAGAGCTTTTGAAGTCACTCTGCATTCATCATTATTTTACAAATGAAACCTGGGCCCCAAAAGATAATGATTTATTAAAAGTTTTAGTTAACATGTCAGAATTCACTGAAATTCAAATTTTCTGACAGTTCAATATGCATTTTATAGCTAAGCACATTTGGCTTACCCCAAGTGAAAAGAATGACAATCTTTTTTTACCACTTCTCTTTCACAGGGCAGGGGGTGGAGAGCAAAGTGTTACAAAGGAACTTCAACATTCACTATGTACATTGCAACACAATGTCAATCATAATGCAATAAAGGCATTAATAATTCATTTTTTTCAAAAACATAGATACTAATTTTAAAATCACTTAGTATTTAATGTCAGAAAAATATTTATTATATCTAACCCAAATTCAGTTCCCTATCATTTAGAATAAAAATGTATATCAGATATTAAGCTGTTGAATACATGTGTTATGTAAAGGAAAAGAGAAGTGATTAACTTTTGGGTGGAATGTCTGAGACCATATCTTTGTTTTGCTGCACTAGGAAGTGCTTTCAAAACAATACAAATTAGGGCTAGGATGTAGCTCGGTGGTACAGCGCTTGCCTAGCATGCGTGAGGCCCTGGGTTCGATCCCAGCACCAAAAAAGAAAAGACAAAAAAAAAAAAAAAAAAAACAATACAAATTAAACCATACCGAGGTTTGGCTTCTCCCATTTGCTTCTGTGTCTTTGGGCAAGTTATTCAAATCTGAACCTGTAACACAAAGAATAATGGAATAAGTTTGAATATGGAACTCTATGAATAGATCTCATTATATGACATCCACACATAAAAGTCTACATGGAAAAGTTAGTATTGGTATAGTAGGATAATATACACAAATATCTTGAAACTTTGTAGAAATAATTTCAACATCCACTGTCAAAACAGTATTTGAGTTTCTCTCCATCCATCTCATTAAATTTTTTGTAGATTCATTACCAGTGAACAGAATTCCATATGGTCCTCTGTTCTTTGGGTTCAATGTCTGAGCTTAGGATGCTGCCCCAAATGCAGCAAAGGAACCACAAAGAGTAGGAGGGTAGCAAGGAATGATTTACTAGCAAAGCAAAAATATACCTCAGTGTGTGCCATAAGAAGTTGGATAAGGGTTGACTATATCATAGCTGTCAGGACTTGGGGTTTTACTATCTAATAAGGTAAGGTTACTAAGTGGCAGGAAACTGAGGCCCTCCTCTTTTGACTTCTCCCCAAATGGTTGGATGACTGAGCAGTGGCTATGCAGGTGTAAGAACTCATATACCTGTACTTTTGATCCTCTTTTCCCTTCCTGGTTTAGTGCAGCCAGTGGGAAGTCATATAGCAGTCATTATGCCTTCAAGGCACAAGCTCAACCTTGAGATGCTCCCTCAGGAGGATATTGGACCATTATCTCTATTGATTCAAGATGTGGTTATCTGGGGTATTAAAATGGAATCTTATAACCTGGGGTATTTCCCCTTTCCTGCTCTTGTATACATTTCTGCCTACACTAGCAAGTAAATCTCTAAATAACTATTGGATTATAGCAATCTAATGCAGATTTAGTATATATGTACTACAAAGATTAATTGTAGATATTGAAAAAGTTATTGTATTTTATAAGAGTAAAAGTAGCATTGAGGGACTCAAAAAACACAGGGAAAAAATATATTATAAACAATTAAAACAGAAAGTATTAGCAAAAGCCTTTAGTATCCTGAGTGCTTTAAAATAATGACTTTAGAAGTAGCCAAAATGGTAGATTAGAAGCAAGCAGAAATTTCCAGCTTCTTTGCTACTCAGAAGTGAAACAGCCAGAAAACAGCTTCTCAGTGAGGTAGGTGACTAAGGAAACGAACTGAAGTTCAATACTGAGCAGTGACTTGGAGAGACTCGAAGTCTCTGGTGGATGGCACAGAGGCTGAGAAAGAGTGAGTCAGTGCTGAGCCCATGCTGGCTCAGGGCATGCAGAGAAGAGGGCTAAAGGAAAGCAAAAGAGAAGTAGTGGGAAAAATTGGTATAGAAATAGACGTAGATAAGAGGGGCAGTCTGAACTTATCTATTATGGGAGCTGCATAGTGGTCAGTGCTTAAGAACTGCTCTGTACTTCTCACATATAAGTGTGGCACTGTGACAGGCATCATCTTGAGAAGGTTGTGTACAAACTTGCTGCTTTGGGAAACATAAGTCCCTACATTTTCCTTTCTCCTGAAACTCACAGAAAATATTGCCTGCATAAACTGTGTAGCCCGGTGTGGTACTGGTAGAAAAACGCTGAAGCAAGCCCATTATAAAAATACATGCAGTGGGATTTGGGACGGCAACACAGAAGGGGATGGAATTCACTTTGTGTTTTAGACTGGACACTCACGCAGCCTGATAAAGAGGGTCAGGAGAGTGAGCAGGCACATGATTGAGATTGCATCCAGGGACTAAGCTTTGGAAACAGTAGTCATGGACAGTGGAAAGCACAGAACCTCCTGCACCCCCCCCCCCACCCAGTACAAGTTGTTGCCTCATCCTCCATTTGAATTTCACTGAGGTGTTTGAGATCCTGTTTCACAGCTGAGCTCAGCAGCAGCCTAGCCCTGATAAGGTGTTGATCTGGAGTAAACTCTAGCCAAGGGATCTTTGGTTCCATTTGAGCAGGAAAACAAAGCTTTTCAACCAACTTCAGTCCCTTCCACTCCCAAAAAAGTGCAAAATGGTAGCAGTAGCAAATGTCCACTCTTGTCTACATGACTACTGTAGCAGAAACAATGCTTTCTTTAAGACTTTTTTTTTGTATTTGCTGACTGCCTTTTCATATTATACATATTTTTTTCGATTTTTCCTTTTCTTATATATATTTTTCCTTTTATTCTTTTTTTGTTTTTTTCCATTTCCTCTCATTCTAATAGGCAAATTACTTTATTTTCTCTATATTATTCATCTTTCTCTGTTTGACTCTCCTTTTGTAAGTTATGGCTTTCATTTTCACCTTTCTCCTGCTTCTTTTTCCAATATTCTAACTTCTTTCTTTATGCTTTCCATTTCCCATTTCTTCTGTCTTAATTTTTTTCATTCATTTAAAACTTTTCAGTTAATATTATTTCTGCTCCCACCAATCTTGTTGATGTAAGACTTATGGTTATGATAGTTGATACTTTTCACTTCACTTCTGAATCTGGTCCATTGCTGTTTATTGCTATTACTGTTTCAAGCATGGCAGTCTGGGTATGTTGTGTAGATACTCTTCTGCTGAGCTATACTCACAGTCCAGCTAAGAGTCACTACACCTAGGTATATACAAGCCACTCCTTCTTGAACTTCAGCACATACTTTAGCTCCAGGAATAAGGGTGATAAAAACCCACAGCTGATTATCAGCATCCAATCCAAACAGGCATGACCAATTGTAGACCAATTTTTGTAATCCACTCCTAGAGCAATAGCAAAGAGAAACTACAAAAATACTCTGGACACCACACATATAAGGAGCTATAGTGTAGATTGCTCCCTAACTTTTCAGATGGCACATTGTTGACTAGAGGAGTAATAATAGAGAGAGTGCTCTATATTCTCTACTGTCTACAACACATCTGTCTGAGGTACTAGAAATATCACATTCTTGGGTAACCTATGAAGAAAGCAGGACAGTGTGTCAAAATACACTAAAACCACCAAAGATGTAACAGGGAAACAATACTACAAAATCCAAATGAAAATGTACTCAGCAAGTAAAACAATCCCCAGAACATATCATCAAGAGAAGGCAGTTCCCTAAAAAAGTTCTCACATAAGAATGTAAGGGATATCCTCCCAACAGATATGCAAATGTTAACATAGAAATATAAGAAATAAAGAAAAATAGGAACTGAACCTGTGGCTCAAGCTTGTCTAACAAGCATTGGGCCCTGAATTAAAGCTCCAGTACTGTAAAAAAAGAAAAACAACATATCTCTTCTAAAAGTTCATAATTCTCTCATAGCTAACTCTAAGGTATTGAGGTAGATGAAATGATGGATAAATAATTCAAAAGATTGATTTTATAAAAGTAATGAATTAAAAGAAATACAGAAAAATAACTTAATAAGATCATGCAGGATAAGTGAGCAGTTCAAGAAAGAGATAGAGATTTTGAAAAAAATACCAAACAGAAATGAAATAATCATTAAGGAAGGAAAAAAAAAAAAAAGACAACTCAGTGGAAAGCCTCATCAACAGACTAGACCAAGAGCAAAAGAGAAAGATTGAAGATCAAACATAGGTGTTTTTGCAGTTGAATTAAGCACTAAGACAGACTAATTGCATAGAAAATTTATTCAGTGAAATAAGGGTGGGCAGCTACCCAAGTCTTGGGAATAATATGGACATCCAGGTGCAGGAGTCAGACTACACTATAGATCAAATGGACCATTACACAATATTGCCTCCAGCAGCTGTAGAATACACAGTCTTTTTTAACAGATTGTGGAACTTGCCACAAAGCAAGTTTTAATAAATAGAAAAAGGTGAAATAACTTCTGGCATCTTATCATAATGGAATAAAACTAGAAATTAACAGCAAAAGAAAATATGCAATTGCAGGGACATTGAACAATACACTTTTGAACTCACCTTCAGTGAGTCATTGAAGAGATGGGGGGTGTTAAAAATTCCTTAGAAACAAATAAAAATGAAAACACAACATATTTAGGAATCTGTGGGATATAGCGAAGGGAGTTTGTTTAGAATCTGGGAGATATAGCTAAGGCAGTTCATAGCTATGAGTGCTTACATTAAAAATATCAGAGAAACATCTAATAACCTAATGTTGCAATTCAAGGAGAAAATGAGAAAAAAAATCCAAAAACACTATAAGGAAAGAAATAATAAAGATCAAATCTGAAATTAATGAAATAGAGTCTATGAGAACAATAGAAAGGATCAATAAAACAAAAAAAATGGTTCTTTGAAAATATTAGCAATATTAAAAATCCCTTAGTCAAACTAACAAAAAGAGAACCCCACATTAATAATATGAGAGATGAAAAGGAAATATTACAACATACAGCATTGAAATCCAAAGCATTATTGGGTAATATTTTGAAAACATGCTACAATAAATTGGAAAATCTGGAAGAAATGGCTAGACGATCTTCCAAAATTTAACCAAGTAAATATAAAAAAACCTAAACAGATGATGAGAAATAATGGGATGGATTAAGTAATAAGAAGTCTCTGAAAAGATGAAAAGCCCATGACCAGACAGATTCACTGCTGAATTCTATCAGATCTTTATAAAAGAACTAACTCCAGTGCTCCTCAGTTTATTCCATAAAATGGAAATGGAAGGAATGCCTCCATGAAAAACAAGAGAAAAAAATGCTCCTTAACTATTTCATAAAATGAAAAGAGAAGGAACTGTTCCATAAAATGAAAAGGATAGAACTCTGCTACAAAGCCAATATTAACCTGATGCCAAAAGTGAATAAGGAAACAAAAGTACAGGCCAATTTCCTTAATGAGCATAGACACCATAATCCTCAATAAAATTCTTGCAAACTGAATACAACCACACATACATGCAACATGATCAAGTTGGTTTCATTCCAGAGATACAGCCATGGTTCAACTTATGCAAATCAATAAAAATAAAACAGCACATAAACAGAATGAATGAAAAATCAAATGATCATGGCAACAGATGCAGAAAGAACCTTTGCCAAACTTCAACATCCCTTCGTGATAAAAGCCCTGAATGAAAGTAGGATTGGAAGATCACATCTCAACCTAATAAAGGTTGTACAGGATAAACCCATAGCCAAATTATACTGAATTGAGAAAATCTCAAAGCATTTCCTCTAAATTCAAGAAGGAGACATGGTTGTCTACTCTTACCACTATTGTTAAATATAGTACTTGAAATTTTAGACTGGGAAGTGTGGAATGAAAAAAAAGGCAAATCGGGAAGAAGTAAAATTATCCCTATTTGCAGATGACAACCATTTTATACTTGGAAGACCTTAAAGATTCTAGCAAAAACTTTTAGACCTAATAAATTCAACAAAGTCATCAGATGTGGAATAAACATACAAGAATGAGTAGCTTATTTATATACCCATAACCTGCTGACAAAGATATTAGGAAAGCAAACCCATTCAGAATAACCTCAAAAAGAATAAAACACCAAGGAACAAACTTAACTCAGTAGGTGAGAAGACCTCTACAATGAAAACTATAAAACACTGCAGAAAGCAATTGAAGCAAACACTAGAAGATGGAAAGACCTCCCGTGTTGCTGATTTTGTCAATTAATATTGTTAAAATGGCCATTATTACAGAAAGAAATTATCAAGGGATTCTTCATGGAACAAGAACAAATGTGGAAGCATAAAATTCAGTGAACAGTCAGAACAACCCTGAGCAAAAAAAAAACAAAGCGATGCTGGAGGTAGCACAATATCCAATTCAAATTATACTATAAAGCCATGTCAACAAAATAGCAAAGTGTTGGCATGGCAACAGAAAATTAGACCAAAGTAGAAAACCCAGATATAAACCCAAACATGAATGGCCCTCTCATTCTCAAAAACATTGTGTTGGAAAAAAAGATAGCTTCTTTACCAATTGAAGCTAGCCACCCCCACCGTGCCCCATCTCTTACCTTGTATAAAAATCAACTCAGAATGCACCAAAAAATCTTAATGTAAGTCTTCAAGCCTTAATGTAAGAATTGTTTTGTATAGGAAAACATAGAGGAAACACTTAAAGATACAGGCATAAGCAACAGCTTTCAGAATAAGACTCCCAGTTGCTTAGTGACTGCACCAAACTAAAAAGCTTCTGCATGGCGAAAGAAACAGCAATATGAAGAGACAACCTACAGAAAGGAGAAAATCTTTGCCAGCTGTACATCCCACAGAAGATAAATGGCAAACATATTAAAGAACTAAAATTGAAGACCAAAAGAACATATAATCCAACCAAAAAGGGGCAAATTAACTAAGCATTTTTCAAACGAACAAGTACAAATGCTCAATAAATAAATGAAAAAAAGTGTTTAGCATATTTAGCCATCAGGGAAATGCAGCTCAAAATACAATGAGACCCCAGACAAGAAAACAACAAAAATTGCTGGTAAGACTGCTGGAGAAAAGGAACACTCAGACTGTGGCGAGAATGTAAAATTAGTGTAGCCACTTTGTAAAACAGTATTGAGGTCTCTCAAAATACTACAAGCCACACTACCATATGATCCAGCTATAACATTCCTGGGCTTATACACAGAGGAATCAAAGTCAGCATAAAATACCGATACCTGAGCTTATAGCAGCACTTGTCACAATAGCCATATTACAGAATCAGCTTAGTGCCTGACATGGATGAATAAAGTGTGAGGTATATACACATTGGGGTATGGTTCAGCCACAATGAACAAATTCATGCCATTTTCAGGAAAATGGATGGAACTGATCATGTTAAGTGAAATAAGCCAGACTAAGAGTGAGAAGTATTACATGTTCTATTGAACAAGAAGATTGTCTCAATCAGGCCATAGGACATGAGAAATTCCTAGTAAAGCCCTGAAATGCATCCAGGGCCAACACAAAAGGCCCCATGTAGAGATAACTGCCCATTCCTACCTTCCTTTGTCTCCTTCTGTAAACAAACTTTCCACAGCAGACCTCCCCTCCTGCTCCTATCTAAACAACTCCAGGTCTCTAACCCAGCACTGGCTCACCTATTAACCTATTCCCTACACTGCCCTTTAAGTATCCCATGAATTCATTGGTGGGTGCCCAGAATTTTGAGTGTGAGCTCATCTGGCACTACCAGCATCAAATAAAATCTGAGTTCTCCAGTTCTCTGAGCGTTGCTTGGCTTCTCATCTGACAGTATTTCCACAACATTTCTGGAGGCCCCAGTGAGATACCAACCATTCTGGCCCCTAGAGCCAACAGCCAGTGGCTGGACTGCACCAGAGTAGGGAGAGATTTGGGATCGAACAAGGTGGCACACCACCTGATGGTATTCCAGGTCCTCCTTCACCCCAGAGTTCCAACCTCTGAGTAGTCTTGACCCAACTGGACTCCAAGGAGAAGTGGACCAACTCACCTGGCCATTTTGTCTGGACTCAGTAACTGCTCCCCCAGCATCAATCAGGCCCTATCACACTGGGCAGAAGGGGAGTTTGATCAGCTCCTGGGTACCTGTGAAAGGAGTTCTGCAGCTCAGGGACTTCCCCAAAAGGAGGGAAGGAAAACTATAATAACTTCCACGTGAATGTGTATGTGAATGAGTGGCCTGATTCATCCTCGCTTCATGCTCGAGTTTGTGGCTCCATGTCTGAAAAGCTATGGAGTCTGAGTGAGTCTGTCCTGCCATTCTGTGGTGATCCACATACAGCTTAGGGCAGTGTCGGGGAAGCCCAATCTAGAGTCACAGGCTGACCTTGCCATTGATGCTAAGAGGCACCCAAGTTCCTTTGGATTGCAGCCAGGCAGACATCTGATTGGTTTCTTCTGTTGAAGGGGCACCCACCCTTGTTTGTCTTTGCGCCACCCACACAGGGGGTAAATACATAGGGTGGATATAGGATGAAAGTTCCTCAAAACCCTCAGTCCTGGAGTGTGTGCTTAAACATTTTAAGAAGGGATTCTCAGGAGATTATGGCATCAAAATGTCTCCTGAAAGGCTGCGCACAGTGTGAGTTAGAATGGCCCACTTTTGGAGTTAACTGACCCCCTGAAGGTACCCTAGATTTGCCCACTGTCAGGGCCATTTATCAGATCATAATGGGAACCCCCAGATACCCCGTCCAGTTTCCCTATATCGACTCCTGGCTTCAGGAAGCTCAGACCATGCCCCCTTGAGTCCAATTCTGTGCCAACAAAAAGGGGCAGAGCAGAGTTTTCATGGCCCAGGCAGTAAAGCCTAAAGAGCAGAAGTTGACCAAGCCTGTTCTGCAATGGGATCTAGAAGATAAACCACCTCTGCCCCTACCATACATTAGCAGCACACCCCCACCATCCAAGCAGCCAGAGCCACCTTTCCCAGACAGCCCACCACCTTCAGTGAGTCCCCCTCAGCTCCACCAGCAACCTCCCAGTCCCAGTGACATCCCACACCCATCACCAGCTTACAGTCCAAGTCCACAGCCCCTGAGCCACTGCCTTTGTTCATCCCAGGCACCAGCCCCTCAGGCCAGGGCCCTGCAAATGCCACTCCATGAGACACAAGGGCCCCAGCAGATTGGTGCTGACAGCATGGTCCAGCTCAGATGCTCTGTTACCAGCCTTTCAGTACAACTGACCTCTTAAATTGGAGGAACCACATACCCTCGTATTCAGAAAAACCTCAGGCCATGGTTGAGCTCCTAGAATCCATATTTCAGACCCATCAACCCACTTGGGATGACTGCCAACAGATCCTCCTGACATTTTTCAACACAGAAGAGTGACTGAATTCTGACAGAAACTTGCTGCTGGTTCCAAGGGCAGGCCCCAGCAGGAACCCTAGACGCAGAAGCTTGGGCAAGAGAGGTGGCCCCCAATGCTTGGCCTACCTGGGACTTCAATACAGAAGAAAGACGAGGTGTCCTTACTCAGTATCACACTGCCCTGAAAAAGGGCCTCCCAGCCTGGCTCGCAACCATGCACCTACAATAGCTCTCAAACCTGGGGCTCTCCCTGTCAGACAGAGGCAATATCCAGCATGCCTAAGAATTCAGACCCACCTACAGTGGCTAAAGGATGCAGGGATATTAATCAAATGCCAATCTCCATGGAACATCCCACTGTTACCTGTCAAGGAGGAGATGATTACCAGCCTGTCCAGGACCTGTGGGCAGTTAACAATGCCATTATCATGCTGCACCCAGTGTTCCTAATCCCTACACTCTCCTGAGCCTTCTACCACTGCAAGCAAGCTGGTTCACCTGCCTGGACCTAAAGGATGCTTTCTTCTGCGTCCACCTGGCCCTGCTTAGCCAGCCTCTTTGCTTTTGAATGGGAAGACCCCATTCTGGAAGAAAAATACAAATGACCTGGACCAGACTTCCTCATGGATTCAAAAACTCACCCACCTTGTTCAGGGAAGCCTTAGCAGCGGATTTGTCAACTTTCCCGGAAGAAAATCCAACCTGTACTTTGCTCCAATATGTGGATGATCTGCTCCTGGCAAGCCATGAATGGAAGAAATGCTGGGAGGGGATGAAGGCATTGCTAGCCCAACCCTCCAAGGCAGGCTACAAAGTTTCCTGGAAAAAGGTCCGAGTTTGCCAGCAAGAGGTCTGATACCTCGGATTCGTCATCTCGGAAGGACGATGTGCCCTGGGTCCAGAGAGGAAACAGGCTATCTGCTCCATCCCTCAGCTGAAGACCAAAAGGGATATCCAAGAATTCTTGGGATTGGCATCTGGATGCCTGGATATTCAAGCCTGGCCAAGCCACTATGAGGCCACGGCAGGCTCCAGAAAGGACCCTCTAACCTGGGTACCAGACCAATAAAAGGTTTTCTGGGAGATAAAGAGATTGTTAACCAGTGCTCCTGAGCCAGGGCTGCCAGATGTAACATGACCATTCAATCTCTTCATCTGTGAGAAAAATCACACAGATCTGGGGGTCCTCACCCAAATGGTGGGTCCATGGCAGCAGCCAGTGGCTTACCTGTAAAAGCGCTTAGACACAGTGGCCTCAGGGTGGCCTCCATGTCTCCGAGCCCTGGCCACTATGGTGACCCTAATCAGGGAGGCCGAAAAGCTCACCCTGGGACAGGATGTTAATGTTAAGGTCCCTCAGCAATCATGGCTCTAATGAATGGGCAGGGTCATAAATGGCTGACCAGTTCCAGAATGGCCCATTACCAAGGACTACTATGTGAAAATCCTCATGTCAGGCTTGAAACTCTACAAACTTTAAATCCTGCCACCTTCCTGTCAACAGAGGAATGGTCCCCAGATCATGATTGTGAAGAGGTAATGGACAAAGTGTACTCCAGCAAACCAGACCTAATGGATGCCCCCCGCTCAGATCCAGAGCTCGAACTCTTCATGGAATTGGGCCTCATGGCTACTCCCCTTGGCTGGTCCCCTTTTCATGCTCCTACTGGCCCTAGTATTTGGCCCTTGCATTCTCAATGCCATAACTCACTTCATTAGCTCGTGCATGGAGGCAATAAAGTTGCAGCTCTTGGTAACCCAATAGGCCTTTGGGACAGGAGGAACCCAATGGGATCCCTGAAATTTAGGGTCGATGCTTGTCCATAAGTATGAAAAGCATTGAAAGAGGGGGATGAACAAGAAGATTATCTCAAGCAGACCGTAGGACATGAGAAATTACTAGTTAAGTAATAAAATGAGTCCAGGGCCAAGACAAAAGACCCCATGCAGAGATAACTGCCCATTTCTACCTTCCTTTTTTTTCTTATGTAAACAAACTTTCCACAGCAGACCTCCCCTGCTGCTCCTATCTAAACAACCCCAGGTCTGTAACCCAGCACTGGCTCACCTATTAACCCTAACACATTCCTTGTAACCTGATGCCCAGCACTGTCCTTTAAGAATCCCATGAATTCATTGTTGGGGACCCAGAATTTTGAGTGTGAGCTCATCTGGGACCACCAGCATAAAATAAAATCTGAGTTCTCCACTTTTCTGTGTGTTGCTTGGTTTCTCATCTGACAATATTTCCACAACACTATGTCATGCGTGTAATGTAGAAAAACAAAAATAAATGAAAGTAGAAGGAAGTGGATCAGAGAGGTGGAGAGGAGGGGTAACAGTCAAAGTACATTACATGGCTGTGTGAAAATCATTATTTTGTGCAATTAATACATTTTTTTAAGGTTAAAACAATGACTTTAGTATCCAGTGGTTAAGAAGAGGCTTTAGGAAATCTGACAAACTTGCAAAAATTACTGTTATTGCCCTGCCAAAGAAAGTAATGGTATATTATTTCCATCATTTAGGGTAAACAAAGAAACTTAGTACAAGTTTTATTAAGTAGGAGGTCATTTGTTTTGTACCTCTTATTCTATTCCTTCTCACTTTGAGTTGAATTTGCTCTTTAATGAATTTGAACCTTAAGGGGGAAACTAAGGTCTTTGGATTCAGACCTTTTCTTTTTGTAAATATTTGTTATTTATTTATTTTATTCATTTTGGTAGTGCTGAAGTTCAAACATAGGGCCTCATGCTTGCTAGGCAGGTTTTACCACTTGAGCCACAAAGTTCATCCCTTTTTGCTTTAAGTTATTTTGTGAGACAGGTTCTTGCGTTTTTGCCCAAGTCCAGCCTCAGACTGTGATCCTCCCCACCTGTGCTTCCCCTGTAGTTAGGACTGAAGACACATGCTACTATACCTTGGTTTAGTGGATTAGATGGAGTCTCTCTAACTTTCTTGTCTGGACTGGCAGCCCCACAAGTTGCTGTGATTGCAGGGGTACACTACCACCAGAACTTTCTTTTGTAATAAAAATATTTACTACTATAAATTTCCCTGCCAAATACCACTTTGGTTACATCTTACAAATTTCAATAGGCTTTGTTTCCATTTTCATCCAAATCTAAATAATTAAATTTTTTTCATGAAATTTTCCTGACCTATATGTGATTTAGAATTATACCGTCTAATTTCCAAAAATGTGGAGATTTTTCAGATATCTTTGATTTGTTTCTTTCTTGTTCTTGTTCAATGGAGGTATGATCTAAAAATATATACCTTATTATTTCTTAACATTATCGAGACACATTTTACTGCCCAGCGTCTGGTCTGTGTGCTCTTGGAAAGAATTTGTATTTCAGCATTGTTGGGTAAAGCTTCCTACAAATGTCCATTAGTTCCAGTTGGTTAAGAGCGGTGTTCAAGATATGAATACACTGGCTGGTTTTTCTGTCCATTTCCGTCAGTTCCTGAGAGAAGAGTGTTGAAATCTTCAACCATGATTCTGAATTCACCTGTCTTTGCAATTCTATCAGTTTTGCTTCCTGTGTATTGGAACTTTATATTGTAGTGTTTAAACAATTTACATTTAATTTAACTTAAAATATAGTTGGGTTTAAATCTAGCAGTTTATTACTTTTACTCATCTCATTTGCTCTTTGTTTTTTGTCTTTTTCTACTTTTATTTGGATTAATTGAATAATTTGTGATTTTTTTTTCAATATTGGCATATTAGCTATACCTTAGTATTAGTTTGCCTATTTTTTTTTTAGTAACTGCTTTAGGCTGTAGGTTCCGAAACTGAATTCATTCAGTCAGCATCAGTTAGGAACTTGTTAGAAAGGCAAATGCTTGAGCCCTTTCAAAGACCTTCTGAATCAGAAGTTGACAGGATGGGGCCCACTGTTTGTGTTCTAGGTAAATTTAATCAAAGCCACATTTGAGACACGTTGTTCTAGATGTATAATGCACATTCTTTGCTTTTCACAGTCTATGTGGAATAATATTTTATCACTGTGTACTTCCATTTTGCTATTGCTTTCATTCATCTTACCTTTAACAGATGCTGCAAACCCCATTCTTGGTACTTTTGTTTGAAAAGTCATGTATTAAAGAGATTAGGAATTTGACTAAAGTATATTTGATATTTGATTGCAGATTTACTATTTTGGTGTTTTTCATTCCATCGAGTAGACTTGAATTGCCATCTGATTTCAATTTCCTTCTTTCTTAAGAAATTCCTTCAACATTCCTTACAGTGCTGGCTTGCTAGGAATGAATACATTCACTTGGCTTTTGTTTTTCTGAAAAGTTTTCATTCCCTTTTCATTTTGAAAAGCATTTTTGTTTAGTGCACAAATGGCTTGATACAGGTGACATTTTGTTCTGTCTTTCAGCTCTTGATGATGTCACTTCACTGCCTCTGACATGCACAGTTGGTGACAAAAATCCACTGACATTCTTGTCTTTCATTTTCTGGTAATAATTTCTAATTAGTCTTTCCCCAGCCCCACCCCACCCCTTGGAACTACTTTTAAGTTTTCCTCTTTGTCACTGATTTTAGCAGTTCCTTGTAAGTTGACTTGCGGTTTGCTTTGTGCTTTATTGTCTTTGGGGTTCATGAGATCCTTGGATTTATAGGTTTTCGTCAAATTTGGAGAAATTTTTGGTAATTATTTCTTCATTGTTTTTGTGTTCTCCCTCTGTCCTCTGTCTTCCTGGGATGCCAGTTACATGTATGTTAGATTAGTTGTTATTTTCCCATAGGTCACTGTTCATATTTTGCTCAGGCTTTCTCTGTAGAATTCAATTGGGGTTTTTTTCAAAATTGTTTTTATCAAGTGTTCTTATGTTTTCTTCTGCACTGTGTATTATTCTGTTAACCTGTCCAGTGTATTTATCATTTCAAACATTGTATTTTATTTCTAGAATTTCTTTTCAGGTCTTTTAAAATATCTTCTATTTCTCTTGCCATCATGTTGATGCTTTCTTTGAACATAAGAAATATAAGTATCATTACTGTTTCAGTAACCACATGTGATAATTCTATAATTTCTGTTGATGTAGGGCTACTTATATTGAGTACTCTTTCTCCTGGTTTTATATTGCTAGGGATTTTGTAACAAAATCTCACCAACTGGGTGGATTAAGCAACAGAATTTTTCCCAAGTTCTAGAGGCTGGAAGTTCAATATCAGCCTGGTTTCCTCTTGAGGAATCTCTCCTCGCTTGGAGATGACCCCTTCATATGACTTTTTCTCTATTCATGCACAACCCTGGTGTTTATATTGTGTTCAAATAGCCTTGCTTAGAAAGACACTAATTAGGTTGTATTGGGGCTCACACTTGTGGTCTCATTTTATCTTAATCACCTGCTTAGAGGTCCTATCTCCAATAATAGTTACTGTTGTCACTGCAGAGCTAGAAATCAAACCCAGGGCCTCACACATGCTAAGCAAATGCTCTGACACTGGGCAGCATCACTGCCCTTTTTCTAGTTCTTTAATGAAAGAAGATAAACCTAATAGGATTTCTCAGTCCTGGCTTGAAGTAAAAGCTCTATTACCATAGTTCTTTGTTGCATATTTAAAGGTGAAAATCTTAACAAAATATTTTCTTCAGTATTTGTATAAATTTAGGTATGTGTTTGAATAGATTTATTATTTCTTTCCTTATACTGTGTTGGGATTTGTTGGGGATTTTTCTTATTTTTTTCCTTAAGTTGCATCATTAGGTTTTTGGTATTTTAATGTAGGCACTCATAACTATGCACTGCCTTAGAGCACCTTTGCTATATCGCACTGATTCTGATATGTTGTGCTTTCATTTTTGTTTTGGTTTTTTTTTTTTTTTTTTGCTTCTAAGGAATTTTTAATGGTCCCCTGATTTTTTCAATAACCCACTAGTCACATGCATTTGCATATTTTCTTTATTTTCTCTTGCTGTTGATTTCTAGTTTTATTCCATCATGATCTGATAAGATGCCAGGTATTACTTCACCTTTTTATACTTGTTAAACCTTGCGTTGTGGACTGCACCACGATCTGTTGTGGAGAAAGTTCCATGAACTTCTGAAAAGACACCTGCAGTTGTCAGAGCAGCACTGTGTAGATGCGTGCAGTCCATTTGGTCCATGGTGTAGCTTGACTCTGAAGGTTCTTAGTTGATTTTTTTTAGGGGAAGGGTCTGGACGACCTATCCATTGGTGGAAGTGGGTAACATTTTAGCTGCCCACTGTTACTTTCCTGTGTGTGTGTGTGTGTGTGTGTGTGTGTGTGTGCGGTACTGGGGCTTGAACTCAGGGCCTACACCTTGAGCCGCTCCACCAGCCCTTTTTTGAGATTGAGTCTCACAGAACTACTTTTTCCAGCTGGCCTCCAATGGTGATCCTCCTGATCTTTGCTTCCTGAGTAGCTAGGATTATAGGCGTGAGCCACCAGTGCCTTTTTTACTTTACCAATTATTCTAAGATAATGAGAACATACTCTATTTGTCCAAGATATGATAGAAATATTAATCATTTTGATAGCCAATGCAAGTCAAGAAGCTTTGGAGGAAGATCAGTTTGAAATATTAGCCATTTCTTTAATTTACTTAGTCTGTTTGTTGGAGGTATATATTATTTAATCACTAAAATTTTATGTTACAGAATTATAAAACCTGTTTGGCACTTGTTCCCATCATTACCGTGCATAAATAAAAAGGAATATTACACAGATTAGTATGTTATATTTCCATGCAAATATAAACTGGTCACTTTAAATTGTCTTTTCAAATTAGTTATGCAGTTTTCTCTCTTTATTCATCACTGCTCATACAAACCCATGTGGAAACTTTAGAAAAATTTGTATAGAGTGCCTAATTACATGCACTTTAAAGTATGTTTAGCAATTGGCATTTATGAGTTTCTCTTAATATGGTTTCTAGTTTTACCAACAGTATGAAATGCAAAACTTAAGGGTCAGTCTTTGTTCATGAGCAAATTTGTACTCCTACTTACCTTTAATTTTTTTTTCTGAATTCCAATATGAAAAGCATGAGGTAAACAAAATGTTTTTCTGATGGTAATTTTTATTTGGAAATAATTAATACACAACATAGCAAGGGATTAGCTTTATTGATACCTAAACCCATGCTCATATAGCATACTTCTTTCCACGTTCTGCCTAATTTTCCACCTGATTCTCCACTTTTTCTCTTCTCTTTCCAGGAAAACAGTTGGTGTTTTCTGCTGTGGACCCAATTCAATTTCCAAGACTCTTCATAAATTGAGTAACCAGAACAATTCATATGGGACCAAATTTGAATACAATAAAGAATCTTTCAGCTGAAAACCTTTGAGATGAACCAGGACTCTAATGAAGGAATGAGTGCAATTTCTCAGACTTGGAAACTCAGCTGAATCAAACAAATATCTTGTTCCAAAGAGTAGCAGGGATTTTTTTTTTATTTATGATTATTTAAAATGAGAATGCAGAGGATGTGACAAAATGACAGGTCACATTACATATTTAATCTGAAAACCAAAGAGGTCCTGAAGAATATTTGATGTGGTGATTCCCTTTGGATGCTTAAATTAAAAGAACACTATTATACACACGCTGTTGATTTTTATTGCACATACTCCCTAATGGAGAGCTGAGCTCACTCTGAAATTGATAGCCACAGTCCTCTTTAAATTGCTTTTGGTTGAACAAATAGAAGATTGAAATTTCTTGAAACTAGAATTACATTTTCCACATTGTGTATAAACGAGTAGCTTTAATTTGGAAAAGCTCCAATCTAATGTATCAGATGTTTGATACACAGGATTCTGTATTGATACGGGTACTTTCTGTTGATGTCTAATCTTTCTTACTACTGATGCTAATACCTCTACTTGATGTTTGTAGACCATGCTCACGAAACCTTCTGTAGATATTGATAGATTGCCTACTTTCATATTTTTCTTTCTTTTCTTCTGTCTAGGGAAGTCTACCTTCCCTTACAGACAGTAGAACCAATGATTTAATAGGACCTTTGCATCTCCAGCTTACTACATAGTAATGGAAATGTCATTACTATAAATTATAAAGGGATATGTATGCTAATGATGGTTTTTCTTGTTAGCATTTTGGCCTATTTCTTTCACTTTTTTCTCAGATATAGTTTGTGTTAGTTTTTAGCCTCTTAATGTGCTTTGTTTAATTTGCACTTGAGACAAAACGCATTATATCTTATAGCAGATCCTGAAATGCAAAATCTCTCAGTTTTGTGACACAATGGTTTATGATGGAGATATTGATACTCCATTTTCACATTCCTGAAAAGTATCCTGTTCTGCTTTCTACACAAGTTGAAGTACTTCACTTGTTATTCACATTTACATTTATAATCAAGATTATTGTTTCACTGTTTGGGGTACTGGTTAATGAGGTTTAAAGACTGTTGGCACTATGCTTTTTGATCCTATAAATTTGTGATTTCTGGCTATTTTATAACCTTGACTTACAGTGAAAATCCACTTTACTGCCTTAAAATAATTAAGGCATTCACAGAGTTTAATGATTTTGTTTAGTAGACATCTTATCAGTTGCTATCAAATATAACACATTGCTGAAATCAGCAGTCTGACTTGCCTTGCCTTTGTTAAACTTTTGCATATAACAAAACATGATAGATGCTACTGTCATTCTTTTTGCTATGATTCACTAATAGCCATCAAATATGCCAAACCATCCAGTACTAAATGACCATAAGCATGGTTACTTGTAGAATTCCTTTCCTTGAAATTCCTTCTTCTCCATTGTGTGGGAAGAAGGTGAATCAGAAAATGTGAAAGGATATGGACATACCTGAAGGCATATCCAATAGCCAGTACATCTTGGCAACTCTTTCAAGATTAAAAAGAATTTTAATGAAAACACATAACACAGAGCTAATAAAAAGAAAGTTGAGTTTATCAAGGCTTGATGTGCAATATTAACTCTCATAATTTATGTGATTATATTAAAGCATCTTATTCCAATATGACAGATATTTTTCTAGAGTATTTTTCAAAAGACAGCTGATATTTCAGAACTAGTTTGCTATACCAGTTGAACCTCTTTTCCTCTTCTAAATTTCACCATATGTTCAAACATCTAAGTGTTAAACACAATTAATTTTTGTTTTTTTGGATAGGAATGAAATTAAGGCTTCATCCTGTATACATAAAGAGCTTTTTGTTTTGCGAGATCCTTTCTATGGGGATAATTCTTGTCATACATGTCTTAAATAATTAATTTCAGTGGCAATAAATATTAAAATTGAAACTGTGTCCTTGAAATTCCTATAACCTCATCTTACCTTTGCAACAACTAAATCAATAATATTTGTTCATGAGTCATGGAAATAATCGCAATCTTACTTAAGGAATTGGCATTTGAGTGTACATTAGAAGACATATTTAGGTGTTTCAGGTGTGGGGATATCAGTGTCAGTGGCAAGTGGTGTGACTAGAAAATTACTTCTCAAACTAGGGTTAGGATTCCTTATTTGGACTTGATAAGTAATTCTTAATCACTTATAAGTAATGTATTTTTTAAAATTAGGATCCTTTTACATTTTCACTAACAGTAGAATTTGGAAGAAACTTTACCTTTGATCAGAATTATATCTGGTTCTCTAAGTAACAGAGCTTTGACAAGCTGGTATTTAACCTACAGATGACCCCAATGTTTTCAATGAAAATCAGCACTACATAAATACTTTGATATACATAGCAATGAAGAAGGAGAGGGTGTCATGCATTGCTTCAGTTGCATGCACAGTGCATTAAAAATTGTCATTGCAAGGTCATACTTCATGGTTCTTACCCTTCTACCCAGAGAATAAACACCTTAGCAAATGCAGACACTGAGAAACAGAGTCTCTCCATTATGTCATAACAATGGATCTGCCTGTATCAGCACATTCACTTGCAGCTTGCTATCAATGTAGTATGACTGAATAATTCATTTCAGTTGTGAGAAATCTTATCAGTGCAAAGAAGGGGGGCTTTGCTCACCTGCTTAAAAATATCCTGTGGCCAAAACACTGGATAAGGAAAAAGCAGTTAAATCTTTGTTTCTCAAGCTGAGCCTTAAAGGAATGTAAAATACCTTACTGCTCTTGTGCTGGAGTGTGACCTGTGCTATATGCTTGGCTATGTATTAGAGGTGCTGCATTCTATTGTTGAGGCTCCCAGCAACTGTCTGATTTAAGAAAGTACCAGCTCTAACTCAGCTTGCCATCTTTAAAGACAGATCTGGGTGCTCCCTTCCCCCAGCAACTGTTATTTAAAGATGGTGATTATCTGCTTACCAAATGGCTTTAACAAGAAATTAACTTTCTTCTGACTTAGTTAAAATTTGTTTTTAAAATGAATGGTGAGAACAGTAAAAATTTCTTTAAAAATTGAAAATAATTGGCTGTAGTGTCATTCTACCACAAGAATATACCAGGGTCGGCATTTTTCCAGCCACCACAACCACTGTGAATAGGGTTACAAACCAGACTGACAAGACTTGGAGACTCCATCCTTGAAATGAATTGAACCACTTACTTAAAAACAGGAATGATAGCTACCTCTGCCTTTTACAGACATGTAGTGGAAGAAGGCAGATAAGGGGATGCAAAGGGTAATGATTAGACAGGTTTCCTAGGCAAACCTTCTGTAGTAGGTTTTTTGATAATCTCAAAAATAAAGTAAAAACATGGACTCTTCTGAAATCCCCGTGAATGATGTTACCCCTCATGTACAATATGGGCTATTCCTTTTGAATTCCTCTTAGCTAATTTTTATCTAGTCTAATGTTGCTAGAGATAGGTGTACTGATTTTTGAGAATTAAGTTAGGAACTACTAGAGGGTAATATGTTATCCTGTTTATTTAAGATATGATGGAAGGAAAAAGTAGGTATTTAAATGACATTCTATTGAATTAAACCTTAAGTCTTAGAGCTATAAGTAATTATATAAAAGAAAAAAAATACTGCATTGTAGCTACTTTTCCCTAATGGGAATAAAGTTAATTTATGGCTTTCTTACTCAAACCAAATATACTTCACATTATGTGTTTTCATTGAAGCTCACTTTATTTTATAGGCTTTAATATTTATATATTGTATATGCATCTTTATGGTAGATTATAAGAAATGCTTGCTTGAAAGAAAATGAAATTCTCTGAGAATACGCAGTAACCCTTCAACTTTCATAGCATTTAATAATGGCAGGTTTGCAAATGGAGGAAGTGTTGTCCTTCCATGGAAATGTGAGATGTTCAGCCATATACCATGGCATTTGGTTCTTATTAAGTGCAAGCATGAGGTTATACAGTGCTGGAGAGGGGTTTTAATTACCTAAAACCTTTGTTGAATTATTCTCTATGTTCTGGCAGGACTGGGCAGTGGCATGGTTGATGTGCTATTGTCACCACTGGCATGGGGACAATATAACTCAGCAATATCAAATTCACCAATTCAATACCAAAGCAAATATTTGCATAAAATAAAATATCATTGGCAACATTATCTATACAACCAATCATGTTATATATGAAGGTGACTAGCATTATAGTCACCTATAGCAGTAGGAGTTAAAGTTAGTAAAAATAAGGGGGAGGGAAGTGAAGGAGGAAATAAGGAAGAAGGAAAATCGAGAGAATGCAAGTGAGGTGTGAGGGCTGTAGGGAAACAAAATACTAGTGTGTAGGAATACAGATCAGTTATGGTAGAAAAGTGTGCTATCATCAGAGATTGAAAAGAAACAGGTTAAGAATAATAAAAGAAGGCAGAATAAACTACCAATATAAAAATTTGTAAGCAGCTGATAGGAAAAGTAAAGAGAAAAAATGAGAATATATGAAAAAGAAACAAGTTACAAATTACAAATTAAGAAAAACATATTTCTTCTTTGTTAAGACTGCATGTCTGCTGGGCTCTGTCAGTACAATTGATGCTCTCCTCCAATCTCTGGTCCTCACCTTTCTGTCTGATATTCTCCTGTTGTGTTTACTTATGTGTCCCCTCAGGGCCCTGGATTGACCAGCTGCAGCCCTGGAGGAGGGCTCTGGGTCAGGGACAGCTGCTCGGGTGAGGTGGAGAGGTCCTATGGAGTAGTGGAAATTACCAGGAATTGCTTGCTCTGCTGGGGTTGAGGGGGTTAGTTCCAGTTGTGTGAGTTAGTAGTTGGGGTATGTGTCTAGGGTCCCTGAGCACAGCTAATGGGTCAGAAAGCACTCTGCCACTCTCAAAGCCCATGCTTTGCTCAAAAAATCCAGTGGCTACTCTGACTTGTCCACAGTGAGCTTTTTCCCCTTTTCCACCTAGGCCTCCTGTTTAATGTTTTCTTTGGAGAGTAAGGGGTGAATAGCTCCTGTCACTTGTGTATGTACTTGCACTGGGTGGTATGGGATTAGGGCTCTAGCTGGCTGGCCACCTTGCTTCCACACTTGTTCTTGTGTTAGGATAGAGATCCTAGAGATCTAGCCAGCCAGCCTGCTTGCCTCTTCTCCCTTACTTTGGGTAGAGACCCATGCACTGAGTGGCTTCGTCTACCCACTGGTCCAGAGCCAGGTGTGACAGCCTTTAATAAACTTGCTTTGCTAAAAGTTTTCTTGAGGGCAAGATGTATTTGTGGCCACACACAGAGTGGAAGCCCTCGTGAGTAACACTGGTGTGAAAAAGTTCATATGATTTTACCTCTCTGCCAGTCTGGGGCCACATGTGGGGGCCTTTAGTTAGCCCACCTAGCCAATAATTTTCTTGGGGGATTAGATGTATTTGCACCTGGACACTGGACTGGCCTGTATGGTGGCTCTCAGAATGAAACCATTTTGCCCCTCTGGCTCATTTCTATGCTGGCCTTTTTGCCCTGGGCAGTGGGGTCACAGACACTGGTTGGCTTCTGACAGTCCACTGGGCTAGACTTTCCAACCTGCACTTAGCACTCTATGCAGTTGTGTGGCCCATGTGCATGAATGTTACTAGAAGCAAATCAAAACATAACAGTAAAAAAAAAAAAGTAAACTCAGGCTGGGTTTAATTGAGCAATTCACAGGAACCTAACTGGGAGCAATGGCTTGGTTCTCACTAGTTCAGTCTGTACAGCAAAATTACAGAACAAAACTACCATCAACAGTAAGAATTGACTCTACATCATTTTTATGCAAACAAACTCTACTTGTTACCCTACCACAATCACTCCTGGTTCTGTAGTACATTGGGTGTGATGGGAGCTTTAGCGAGCTTGGGTCCACCGAGACCATGCCTGCTTAGGGTCAGTGAATGCTGAATGGATGACTCTGCTAAGATCCAAGGCAAGAAAACTCAGAACCAAAGATTAGAGGTTAATTCCCAAATGGGGAACAGACCAACAAAGAGCTTATGTTAGTAGAAGGACTCAAACAAATAATCTTAGACCAATTGTGGCATCAGACCTGTGGTCCAGGCCAAAGTTGGAATCAAAGCAATAGGTGGTGAAGAGGAGTGATAATAGACAACTGAAAAAAGACGTAGTCATAGTAGAACTTCAGGGTGTGGCTGTGGCTTGCAAGGCTCTATCTGAGCTCTAATTTGAATCACCTTTCCTTTTATTTGCAGATAAGGTTTGAGGAGTAGAAGCAATTGCCTTAAAAATACAAAACTTGGTGGGCACCAGTGGCTCACACCTGTAATTCTAGCTACTCAGGAGGAAGAGATCATGAGGATCACGCTTCAAAGCCAGCTGAGGCAAATAGTTTGTGAGACCCTATCCCAAAAGTATCCAACACAAAATAGGGCTGGCTGAATAGCTGAAGTGGTAGAGCACCTGCCCAGGGACTATGTAGGCCCTGAGTTCAAACCCCAGCACTGCCAAAAAAACCAAAATACAAGGCTTAACATAACTTACACAGTTAACTATTTTATCTCCACCTCCTTTTAGAAGACCAGTACAAGGTAACTGCCTTCCATCCTCCCTTCCAGGAACTTCCTATTAAACATTTAAAATAACTTACTAAATAAAACAGCTCTTACTACCATGATAAAAGAAACCCAAGGCACACAAATTGTTAAACATCTTGAAATCTGAATTTGTTTATTAATCAAAATTTCCCATCAAAGTCTTGGGTCAGAATAAGCCTGACATTATTTTGAGAGAACATCTTGTCAAAGTGCCTGTAAGGGAATGTTGAAATTTATTGGGATGAAAACAGTCACTCTAAGTCAAAAAGTATTTTCCACACAGTACTTTGAGTGTATATTTCTATTATAGAATGTATGCTTACATCTTGTCATTAGTTACACATTTATCATCAGCAAGCTGTAAACAAGGCCTCATCAGCACAAGCCACTTAAAATGCTTTTTAAAAATTTCATTGCCTAATAAAATGTCCAACAAAAAATCTCTTACTATCATACATTTTCTTATTTTGGAGCTTTGGCAAACACATTCTGACAACAGAATATTAATAAGAATAAGGAAAGGCATTTTAGAGAAACTTTTAATCTTTCAAATTGAGATTTGCATCAAAGTCTCCTTGATTTGTACACCCCCCCAAAAAACATTTTTTCCCAATTATCTTTTGTGTTCTTTCCTCCTGGCTGCTGCTGTTGAGTAATTGTACAGCACTAGTGCTATTAAAGCATGCACTCATGACCCCATTGTGACATAAAGAAAATAATGCACACAAGGAATGCAAGCATATAACTGATAATTTTTCTTCTAAATGAATTTGAACTTGACCTGTTAAAATGCCCATTACAGAATATTTGACAGCTTTGTGAAAAACAGGGGCAAGACACCATATCAGGAAATCAAATTCTTTAAAAATAAATCACTTGAAAGTTTACAACGTGGTAGGAATTGATTGAGCAAAATTCAATAACACATAATGAAGTAACCTGCTTAAACCCTATGAACAAATCACCACTAAAAGCTCATAAATTGGAGTACTGCAGCTTCTAATTTGACTGATAAATGACTTTTAGTAAAGAGAATAATGAACAATATAAAGAGTTTACATTTAGAAACATGGATAAAATATTGTATTATGAAGCAGATGTTTCATCCTACTTTTGCAAGAATCATTCCAATTTTGTTCAACACACTAGGCATATACTAAAGATCTAATGGTGACCACCACAGTCATATATACTGAAACATGTTTATGTATTCAGTCCACTATAAACTTATAGGTCCTCCTGCAATCCACAGCCAGCATAGAAACATGAAATAGGATTATTCTTAGAGAAAATTCTGCTCTGCACTTTACTGATTGGGAAATCCATTTTCAGATGCTTCTGGAATATGACTTCCAAAGCATACATAATGTATGACAAATGTCTAGAATCCCACTAATGAAACCATCAGAAAAACTTGAAAGTTACTCTATTCCTATAGTAACTCTAATTCAAAACAGGGAGATGGTGACAGGTTGTTGAAAAAAAATGTATAAATACCTGTAAGCAGGAATTATTTCATTGCTACAAATATCTACAGTATACCAATGTTTTGGTAAAATTGAAATCCTCAATGATTAAATATAAAAACTCATTTGAATCTTATAATGAGTATACAGTTCACTAATTTCTGTGCAGAGAAAACCATGTAATTATGACATTTCAAAATTGTATAAATATTTAATGTTTTAATTTTAGGGGGCAGTTACATGATTTGAGAATAATAGCAAAACAAGAAAACATAAAATGCCAAACCCAGCATATTAAATGAAAGGAAAAATTTTTTTTTAAATGTTGATGAGCTTGAAAATTAGATCATTCTGAAAGTGTTTCAAAGAAAGATTTTCTTAAACATTACTTGTTCATTATCATCATATATATGACTAGTGATAATTTGGCATTTCATTAGGATGGAAATACTATCCTGTTCTCAAAATCCTAGGGAAAATGCTACCCAAAGTGCACAATCAGTTTATAATGCAAGGAGATGTAAGTATATTTGATAAACTTTTATTTGCTTAGCTTTGAACACTATCTCATGTCCCAAAACAAGATTTTCTAACAAAACAATATGCCTTAAATATTTATGCAATAAAATATGTATAAAAGTAAATGTAGCTTTTGATTCTTTATAAGGATTAAATTTGATTTAGTACATTTAAATAAAATAAAAATAAAATTGAAGTTCTGTAAATGATAAGTACCTTAATTCAAATACAATATTCAGTTGAAAAACTCTCCAGTGGACTGAAACAAATGGAAGATAGACTATCAAGGTTTGAGCAAAGTATTGTAATACAAAAATCAGATGAAGATTTTTAAAAAAAATGAAGGCATATGAATGGAACATCCAACAACTCTGCAACTCCATTAAAGGCCAAACCTATAAATTATGGGCATTGAAGGACAAGAGGTGCAAGCTAAAGATACAGGAAACATATTCAACAAAGTAATAGTAGAAAAATTCCCAAATATTGAGAAAAAAAAAAAAAAGCCCATCCAAGTACAGGAGGCCCTGATGACTCCAAACAGGAAATGCCAAAGTATAACCTCTCCATAGCATATTCTAGTGAAAACATTAACTACAATGAACAAGAAAAGAATGTTGAAAGCTGCAAGGAACAGGTGCCAAGTCACCTATAAAGGCAAACCAATCAAAATACCATATTTCTCAATGGAAACCTTAAAAGCAAGGAGAGCATTGAATGATGTATTTCAAGTGCTAAAAGAAAAAAACTGCTGACTTAGATTAACCAGCAAAGTTATCATTCATAACTAAAGAAAAAATAAAAACTAAAGCATTTTATGACAACTATACCAGCACTGAAGAAGATACTCAAAGGAATTCCACAAGGAGAAGAGGAAGATAAATGTATTCATGAAAAATATGGGGGAAAATAAATCTCATCAGATAGGTCAATAAGCAAAGAATCAACAATTTAAAAAGCAACAAGATGACAGAAATTACTACATATCCTAAATATTAACATATGAACATTAATGGTTTCAATTATCCAATCAAAAGACATACATTGGCAGGTTGGATTAAAAAGCAAGAGGACCATTTGTTACCTAAAGAAATGCACCTCACCCACAAAATAAATAAATAAATAAATAACCTATGGCTTAGAGCAGGTGAAAAAAGATCTTTCAATCATCTGGACCATGAAAAAGCAGAATAAGAGTAGAAAGAGAATTCTTCAATCCAAAATTAGCCAGAAGAAACAGAGTGTCACTTCTTATTAATAAAGGGGAAATCCATTAGGGAAAATGACAATTGTTAATATATATGCGCCAAATGTTGGTATACCCAACATCATTAAACAAACACTCTTGAACTTAAAAACACAAATACACCCAAACACAATGATAGACTTTGTCTATCATCTAGACAAAAATCAACAAAGAAGCCTCAGAATTATATACCTAATATCTACAGAGTATTCCACCCACCAGCTACACAATACACATTCTTCTCAGAAGTCCATGGAACTATCTCAAAAACAGTTCATAATTTAATACACAACATAAGCCTTAGCAAATATAAGAAAGTAGAAATAACTTCTGTATTCCATCAGATCACAATGGAATGAAACTGAAATTCAATAGCAAAAGAAACTACAGAAAATATTCAAATACATGGAGTCTGTTGAATGACCCATGGGTCATTGAAGAAATAAGAGGGGAAAACACAAGGTTCCTAGAATCTAAGGGAATGGAACCAGAACCATTGGGTTACAGAAAAGGAAGTGTTAAGAGGCAAGTTTTTAGCCATGAATACCTACATCAACAAACCAGAGAGACCTCACATAACTGATGCATATCAAGTTCCATGAAAAACGAGAACATGCCAAACCCAAAATTAGCAGATGGAAAGAAATAACTAAGATTAGGGCAGAAATTAATGAAGTGCAGGCCAAAAAAACTATACAAAAATTGATGAAACAAACAGCTCTTCAAAAAGATAGAAAGGATTGATAAACCCTTATTTAATCTGTTTTATAAAGAGGGAAAATAACCAAATTAACAAAGTTAGAGATGAAAAAGGAGATATCACAACAAATACCAACAAAATCCAGAGAATACTGAGGGAATATTTGAATATCTATATTCACATAAGCTGGAAAATCTAGAAGAAATGGATAAATTTACATATGCATTTGATCTACCAAAATTTAACCTGGAGTATATAAACTCCCTAAATAGATTGATAACAAGCAGTTTGATTAAAGCAGTAGTAAAGTATCAACAAAGACAAGCCAGACCCTGATGGATTCACTGACAAATTCTACTAGACCTTTAAAGGAGAAGTAATGCCAGTACTTTTCAAACTTGTACATGATATAGAAAGAGACAGAACACTACCAAACTCACTCTATGAAGCAAGTGTTACACTCATTCCAAAACCTAAGGACACAACAAGAAAGGGGAATTAGAGACCAATTTCTCTCTTTTTTTTAATTCATTTATTCACATGTGCAATACATTGTTTGGGCCATTTCTCCCCCCCACTACCCCCTGCCCGCTCCTTCTCCCCTCCACCCCGCCTCACTTTCAGGCAGAACTGTTCTGCCCTTATCTCTAATTTTGTTGAAGAGAAGACATAAACAATAATAAGAAAGACAAAGCATTTTTGCTAGTTGAGATAAGGATAGCTATACAGAGAGATTCTTAGCATCGCTTCCATGTACAAATGTGTTATCCCAAGTTAATTCATCTCTAACTGACCTTTTCACTAGTTCCTGATCCCCTTCTCATACTGACCTCTGTCCCTTTAAGTTTTCTGTATTAGTTCCTCTGGAGTGGGGACATCAAACACTTTCATATTTTGGGTTTCCTACCTATCCCCATACCTCCTGTATGTGCTCTCCCCTTATCATGTGACCCAAGTCCTGAAGAAACTAGGAATAGAAAGAATGTACCTCAACATTATCAAGGTTATATATGACAGATGTACAGTCAGCATCATACTAAATGGGGAAACATGAAATCATTTTCTATAAAGTCAAAAACAAGACAAGGGTGTCCATTCTCTCCACTCTTATTCAATATAGTCTTGCAATTCCTATCAGAGCAATAAGGCAGGAGAAAGAAACAAAACTGTCTCAAATAGGGAAGGAATAATAAGTCAAATTATCCCTATTTGCCAATGTTATGACCCTGACCCTTTCTTTAAAAGACTGTAAAGATTTAAAAAAAATCTCCTAGATCTGATAAATGCTTTTAGCAATGTAGCAGGATACAAAACCAGCATATAAATATCAATAACATTTCTATCTACCAACAATGAACATGCTGAGAAAGAAATCAGGAACACTCACAATAGTTTCAAAAAATTAAAAAAAAATACCTATGGTGGTTCCAGGCCAGCCCAGGGGGGAAAAAATTTTGTGGAACCTCATCTAAAAGGCAAAATGCTGGATGCGGAAGCATACCCCTGTCATACCAGTTTAAACAATAAGCCTAAAATGGGAGGATTTTGTCCAGTCTGGCCTAGGCAAAGAGCAAGATCCTATCTCCAAAATAATCAGAGTAAAAAGGGCTAGAGGTGTGACTCTAGCTGTAGAGCACCTGCCTACCAAGCACAAACCCTGATTTAAAATGCAAGTACTGAATAAACAAACAAACAAACAAACAAAAAACCCTTGAAGATAGAAATTAAAGACACCAAAAGTTGGAAAGACCTCACTTGTGCATGGATTGGCGGAATTGATTTTGCGAAAATGGCTATACTACTGAAAGCAATCTACAGATTTAATACGATACCCATCAAAATTCCAGTACCATTCTTCAAAAATAGAAAAATCTTCCTAAGATTCATATGGAAAAATAAAAGACACTGAATATCAAAAGCAATCCTGAGCAAAAAGAACCACACTGGAGGTATCACAATACCAGATATGAAATTATACTATAGAGCTACAGTTAACAAAAATTTTAAAAAAGCAAAAACAAAATCTGCATGGTACTGGCACAAAAACAGACATGAAGACCCAGAAATGAAACCACACAGCCAGAGCCATCTGACTTTTGACAAAGGAGCTGAAACATACACTGGAGAAAAGAGCCTCTTCAACAAATGTGGCAGGGGAACAGCTATCTACATCGAGAACACTTAAACCCTGTGCAAAAATCAGAGTGAAATGGTTCAAATAGCTTAATATAAGACCAGAAACTTTGAAACTACTGTAGAAATACATAGTGAAAACTCTGGAAGATAAAGGCTTAGGTAATTATTTTCTGAATAGATTCCATTTGCCCAGGAAATAGGAACAAGAATTGACAACTGAGACCACATCAAATTAAAAAGTTTCTGTACATCAAAAGAAACAATGGCCATGATCAAGAGACAACACACAGAATGAAGAAAATCTTCACCAACTACTCAACAGAAGAAGGATTAATATCCACAATATGCAAGGAGCTCAAAAAAACTAAATGGCAAAAGAATAAATAACCCAATTACCACATAGGCAAATGAATTGATCAGACATTTCTCAGAAAAAATACAATTAGCTAATGAATACATGAAGGAATCCTTAGCCATGAGGAAATTTCCATTCAAAACGATACTGAGACTTCATCTCACCCTAGACAGATTGGTTATCATCAAGAAAACAAATAACAGATGCTAGTAAGGATGTGGGGAAAAGGAACCCTCATACAGTATTGGTGGGAATATAAACTGGTTCAACCACTGTGAATATCACTATGGAACTTCCTCCAAAAACTAAAACTATTCCTATCTTATGACCCTACCGTACTACTCTTGGGCATATATATGAAGGAATGTCAGTCAATATTCAAGGAGATACCAGCATGCCATGTTCATGATAGGTAAACTGTGGAATCTGTCAAGGTGCTCAATGACTGATGAATGAATAAACAAAATATGTTGCACAGCCATCTAAGAAGTAATCAGACAGATCCTACGTGTTATTCATCCATTCATTCAAATAAATGTATACTGAGGACTATGTGCCAGGCATACCTTAGCCCTGAGACTAAAGCAGTGGACAAAAAGGATTCTGCCTCCTAGCGCCCTCTGTGCATGGAGAGACAGGTAGTCCCTGGAATAGGGATGCAGCCAATGGGGAGGATGCGTCTTGTTTTCTTCTGGAATGAAGATAGGCACTGTGAATTGGATGTTTGTCAATTTTACCAGTTCAGAACATGAATGTCTTTCCTATATTTGGGTTATTCCTCACTGTCTTAGGTTGAGATATCTCAAAGAAGTTGACTCTTTTGCATGAAATTTAAGAAAGTGCTCTTAAGAGGAGGGGAGTGAGGAAAGCAAAACAGGTCACAGGGAAAAGCTGTAATAAAACAAATCAAAACAAAACAAAAATTAAACTCATGGCCCACAGTACTATTACTCAAGCCTAAACAAAGCTTAGCTTACACACACACACACACACACACACACTTCTTGTCCTGAGGAACAATAAACTACACTCTCCATGTATAGTGAAGTCACCAACAAAAGCATAAAAATTTTGAAAATCTGACACTAAATCAACCACAAAAAGGACATCTGTTTAATAGTATGAGAGCTGAAATAAGAAGGCAGAACTTGGTCTTGTTTTAGTCTTAATTGAGCCTTAATGTGGGCCTTGGGAGATTCAAATGTTTGGCTGTTCTGTACATGTCTGCAAATAATCATAAAAATGCAGTGAAAATTGATTTTGAGGTTACAAAATATTTTAGCAAGTAGGTGATTTGCAAATAGGGAATCCATTAATAAATGAGGCTTGATGTATCTACTTTTTCCCAGGTATGTTAACTGGAAAGGAAAATTTCATGTCCTTTTATAGCTAAGCCTGTATTTCTCACTTACTGGTTTTCAATTAATGTGGATAGGCTTTTCTATAGTAGAGAGATGGTTCCCCCTCTTGGTTGATCTTTCTTAGACCTTTCCTTCTTCTGCCTCAAGAATAGAAAATATGACAGATGGAGGTGTGGCTCAAGTGTTAGAACATCTGCTTAGCAAGCATGAAGTCTGGAGTTCAAGCCCCAGTACTGCCAAAAAAAATTAGTACCAGAATAGAGATTACTAATTTGATTGAACAACATATCAAAACATAATTTGCCAGTGGTTATTAGTAGGTATGTTTATTGTTTGCAGAAGATTGTGCACATACCTCTATGCAGAAAAAAATTTAATATGCATCCTTAGAAAAGTCTGCTTATGAGGATGATCCTTAACTGGCATCTAGGAACTTTATTTCAATAGGAAATTCTCTCCACCCACATTGACAATAATGGCTCAATATGACCACAGTTCTGTGTAAACAAGAACATTATATTGAACACATGCTTTTCTTCTGGAAATCTGAAATGTTGGTAAGTGTTAGGTAGTACCAGTGCAATGAACCCCAAATAGAAACCTGGACACTGACTAATGAGCTTCCTTGGTAGCAATCATTTCATACATGTCATTACTTCTGCTAGAGGAATTAAATGTTTGGTGTGTGGTTACACTGTAGAGGACTCTTGCAAACTTGTGCTTGATTTCCTCTGGACTTCACCCCACACACTTTTTCCTTTTGCTGATTTTTGGTTTGCATCCCTTCTCTGTAAAAGATCTTAGCTCAGAGTAAAGCTATGCCAGAAGACCACTGAGTCCTCCTATAAAATTTCCTTACCTAAGTGATATTGGTCACCCCTGATACAACTTACATGCCCTGTAGAACCACATTCTCACTCTCGTCCATTTCTTCTATGTACATATGCTGTACTTTCAACACAGGTTGCTATCTTCTTTGTTGTGTCTCTTTTCTCTCTTAGCCTTCTTTTCTCCATCTAATAATCTTAGGGTGGTACATGCTACAGATTTGGACTCATCCTTCACAACAATCCCAAAAACCACTTGAGAATATTGCATAAATCTCATGCACCACACTAGTTTTGTCATATTGAGGTTAGCCACTGTCCTAGCTACAAACAGAATTTACTTTCTTCTTTGCATGTGTTTATTGTGTGTTCTTTCAATTAACTGACACAGACAAGATTGAGCATGTTCAGGGTGATAACTGACACAAAGTAGAGGTCATTAACAGGGGGAAATTAAAATATTCTTCGACCCTTTTTGTTAACTATCATTCCAGTACCACCAAACTCTGTTTCCCTCCTTTCTGCTCAACCTATATCTTACTATCTTTTCTCAAAGTTGATTATGGTGGACTTGGTCTATGGTGGTAGTTATCATTCCTGCATTCATGACCCTGTCTCATTGCAGTAGATCTCATAATACCAACCTTAAATCAGAGGATGGAGAAAACAAAACACACTGTCAGCTGTTTTCAATTACATTTTTGAAAACCACTGACCATTTTCCATGCCATTATTTGACTCATTTCAACACAGAAGAATAACCTGACTTGAGATCAAGGTTCTATTACTTTATATACCCTGCTGATGCTGACTGACTTGTTTATCAGGGAGCTTTTAGGTTTCTCTTAGCATAAAAGATGATAATTTCTTTCAACTGCCTCTGTAGTCTGGTGTCTTTCTGGACCTGAGGAATTCCAGTACTTACCATATAATGCAGTAAATTTATATTTCCATTTGAGGCAGATTCATTGAATTTTATATTCATATTGCTCAAGTTAAAATTCTGTTCTCTCAAATGTGAGCTGGGTTATCTTGGGCAATTTAAAAAAGAACTATCCCCAACTTTTGTTTTCTTATCCATAGAGTGAGGGTTACATGATTCAATAGACATGAGGTACTTAGGAACACAAAATAAAATTGACTGGGATTTTCAGTGCTGATCCCAGTCAGCACTGGGAGTTTTAGTGATGAGGGTAGTTGTGAAAGATGACTGGAGGTCATGGAAGCAGTGTGGCATAGCAGGAGGTATAAGGGGTCAAACTCAGGAATTAAAATCTAGATATGAGACTTTTAGTCAGGTCTCTGTTCTCCAAGTTTCTTCCTCATTAAATAAAATAATACGCCCATGTTCAGGGTTTATATGACCACTAGTGATTATATAAAAGTACTGCTTAGAACCACAACTTGCAGATAAAAGACTAAAATGTATCTACTATAATTATTTTGCAAGAAATTGGGCCAGCCTGAAGATAGTAGGTGGTAAACTATGGAAAGATAATTCTTTTTTTCCCCATTTTATGACCTTATCTATGAAAGTATTTTAACATATTGCTCCAAAGTGATTACATTTCCATTATAACTTCAAAAGCAATTAATCTGCTTGCTTGTGACCCTCACTAATTGTGAATTTCTTCAATATAGTATGTGTCTTCAGGTCTTAATCATGTTCATCACTCTGGGCCCTAACAAAATAACTGGTTCTCAGTAACTATTTGCTAAATTAAACCTAACTGTCATAGTGTTTTTATAGCTAGGGGCTGTAATGAATAGGAAATATTGAGTTTGGTTAGAAGTATTTATAAACCTTGGATGAATCTTAAAATAGATGTCTTTGAAAAAGAAAAAAAATTATTAGAATGAAGAGTCAAATTACAAGGGGTTGGTTTATTATGTGTATACTCAAAAGATTCCTTTTAAGCATTTAAATATTAATTATTTGTCTAGAGAGCATGTGATTTCAAAATGTAATGTGAATTTTGATTCTTTTCCTTTGCTTATGCCACCAAGATTCCTAAACTTTTCTCTCTCATGTCTTTCTCTGTCTTTTTCTCTTCCCAAGACCACCACACTAATTGTAGATATAACCCTGGCACCAGTTCATTAATTCACTAGCCAATGTATAATAACATTAAATTTAAGACTCCTAGCCTTACATAATAGAAATGACTTTTCCATGTGTACTTGGAAACATCTTTTAATTAAAAATTCAGCATCAGTCAGATGCAAAGGTGTGTGCCTATAATCCTAACTACTCACTGAGGTTGGAGTATCACTTGTGTCCAGGAGTTGAAACCAGCCTCAGAAATACAGCATGAACTTGTTTCAAATAGAATTCAATATTCAGAGTTCTTGACCTTTTTTGTTTCACATCTGTGTCTATACAAAAACACTTTTAGTTATCATCTGGGAATGCACGTTAGAAAAGTTTCACAGGATGCCCCACACAGTGACCTATAGGCATGTGAAGAGCAAGAGGGCAGGGTTTCCTTTCACTCTTCTAGAAGAGTTGTTCTTTTCAAAGGAGCAAACTCAAAAATTTACAGCCTTCTTTTCTCTCCTGCCTTCAAACCTTAATTCAAGATATACTAGGGAATTCCAAGATGGCGGCTAGAGGGAGGAAGCAGAAAGCATGCCTCCTATGGTGAAATCTTGGAGAGATGCTGGAGACACACCTTGCAGGCAAAATCACTGAGAAGAAGCAAAACTTTGACAAAGAAGCAAAGGTGATAAGATGGAGAAGAAAATAGTGTTTTTAACAAATGGTTCTGGAATGTTGAATATTTACTGTAAAACATGAGCCTAGACATAGACCTTACGCCTTTCATAAAAAATTTAAACTAAAATGGGACACAGAGATAAAGGCAAAATCCAAAATTATAACATCCCTAGAAGATAGGAAAAAATTTAAATTGCCTTTGGTTCAGTAATGACTTTTTATTTACCTCAATTTATTTTACTAATCTATTATTAATTGTATGTATTTATGGGGTACACTGTGATAATTCACCTTAGGTGTACTGATCAAATCAGTATAATCAATATTACCATCTCTTTATCATTAATTTATGGTTGAAAATTCTGAGTTCCTTTTTTCTAATAATTAATAACACATACAATAGGTTACTATGAACTACAGCATCCCACAGTGCTGATGATCACTAGAACTTATTGCTTCCATCTAAATGATTTGGATGCATTTAAAACCTTTCTCCTTCCCCAATCCACCCCCAACCTTTCCCAGCCTCTAGTAAGCACTATTCTACATTTAGACTTTCTTTAGCATTCACATTATAAGACAAAACATGCAGTTTTCGTCTTTCTGTGCCTGACTTATTTCACTTAATGTCCTCCAGTTCCATCTATTTTGTTGCAAGTGACAGGATATCACTCATTTTTTACTTAATAATATTCAGTTGTGTATATATACCACATTTCTTTATACATTTATCCACTGATACACATCTAGGTTTAGCCCATATCCTAGGTCTGCTAGTATTGTAGTAATAGAAATGGGTGTGCAAGTATCTCTCTTCTATGCTGATACCGTTTCCATTAGATAAAGACCCAGAAGTCGGTTAGATGGATCTAGGTTTAGCAGATCTACTTTTAGTTTTTGAAGGAACCTCCATACTGTTCTCAGTAGTGGCTGTATTAATTTACATTTCTATCAATAGTATATGATAGTCTCCTTTTTTCTACATCTTTGCCAGCATTTGTTCATTTTTGCCTTTTGATATCTCTTTGTGGTTTTGACTTGTATTTCCCTGGTGGATAATGATATTGAGCACTTTTTTCATAAATGTATTGTCGGTTTAAAATTCTTCTTTTGAAAAGTGTATATTCCTATAACTTGCCAATTTTTGAATTGGATTATTTGGTTTTGTAACTGCAGCTCTTTATTCTTTCTATATTCTGGATATTAATCATCTGTCTGAAAAATAGTTTGCAAAACTTTTGTTTACATTTTGTAAGTTGTTTCTTCACTCTATTGATTACTTTCTTGGCTATGCAGAAACTTGTTAATTGCTATAATCCTGCTTGTCTGTGTTTTGCTGTGGTTGTTTGTGATTTCAGGGTCTTACCCAAAAAGTCAATACATCTACCAAGGCTTTGAAGTATTCCTATGTTTTCTAGTAGTTTCAGATCTTCCATTTAGGTCTTCCTTCTACTTTTGAGGTGATTTTATTTAGGAAGAGAGATAGTTTCCATCTTCTACAAAGACCCAATTTTCCCAATACCATTCATTGAAGAGGCTGTTCTTTCACCAATGTACATTTTTGGCACCCTTGAGGGTTGGTTGGATTATAAATGCATGGGGTTATTTCTGGGTTTCATTCTGTTCTATTGGTCTGTGTCTGTGTGTTTTTAGGGTTTGACTATGCTGTTTTCATTGCCAGAGCTTTGTACAATATTTTGAAGTCACATAGTGTGATGCTTTCAGCTTTGTTCTTTTTACTCAAGACTGTTTTGATTATTTGGAGTTTTGAACTTCCATATGATTTTTGGGATTGTTTTCACTAGTTCTGTGAAAAAGATGTCATCACTATTTCCATTAAATTTGTAAATTAGTGATGACTGTTTAGATATAGTACCAAAGACATGATCGTAAAGATTGATAAGCTGGACTTCATTAAGACTAAAGGTTTCTGCTCTGTAAAAGACACTGAGAATGAGAAGACAAGACAGACTGAGAAAAAATATTTGCAAAAGACATATCTGATAAGGGATACTGCTATCCAAAGTACACAAACACTTATCAACAGTAAGAGAACAACAATCTGATTAAAGATGAGTCAAAGATCTTAACAGACATTTTACCAGAGAAGATATAAGACAGCAAATATGAACATAAATATGTTCCTCCTCACATGTCATCCAGGATCCAGGAAATACAATGACAATGACAATGAAATAATGTCACAGTTATGAGAATGGCTAAAACCCCGGACACTGACATCGACACTGGCAAGGATGTGGAGGAATGGGAACTCATATTCATTGATGGTGGCAATGGAAAACGGTGTAGCCACTTGGGAAGAGATTTTGGTGGTTTCTTACAAAATTTAACATAATCTTACCACAAAATCCAGCAATAGCTTACCATCATATTTACCCAAAAAGGATAAAAACCTAAAACCATTAAAAAAAAAAACAAAAAAAAATGTTCACAGTGTTTACAGCATAAACATCTTCATCCATAATTGCCCAAATCTGGAAGCAACCAAGGGCCCTCATGAAAGGAACTTAAGTTCAAATTATTAAGCAAACCAAGTCAGTCTGGAAAGGCTATGTACTGTATGATTCCAACTGCACGGCATTCCTGGAGGCAACAAAAAGATCAAGGGCTGCCAAGGAGGAGAGGGGGACAACCAGGCACAACACAAAAAACAATCAGGACAGTGAAAATACTGAGTGTTGCACACACATCATACATTTACTCAAATCCATGTCCCTCACAAAGAGGGGCCCCAATATAAATTAAGGATTTTGAGTAATGATGTGTGCCAACATACACCAATTATAACAAACTGTGTCACTCTGATGAGGGATGCTGATAGTGACAGAGGTTGGGGGTGGGGGCACAAGTACAAGGAATATATAGGAAATTTCTTCTCAAGTGTCATGTGAACCTGCATCTGCTCTAAAAATATTTTTAAAATTATTGTTAGTAAAGAAAATAAAGGTAAACAGGAAGCTACAACTGGGTTAACTAATAACAAGGATGTGGCCCCAAGAGGTAAAAGATATTGTAGTATAATTCAAATACAGCACCTGCATAAAACTTTATTGAAACAAACTATGTACGTTCTATAGCTTCACCAATATTGAAACCTGTAGTAAAAGGAATTTTCTTATTTAAAAGTAATTAATTTGGGGGGAATTCCAAGATGGTGGCTAGAGGGAGGAAGCAGAAAGCAAGCCTCCTATAGTGAAATCTTGGAGAGACCCTGGAGACACACTTTGCAGGCAAAATCACTGAGAAGATGAAAAACTTTGACCCCTCCACACCTCCAGCTGGTGCACAGAATCTCCACTTCACGTTAAACGGAGAAACAAGGAGGACCCCTGGGCCACCAGTCACCCACGCCCAGATGGCTTGAGAAGATGCAGACAAGGGGAGCTTCACGGTGCCATGGTACTCCCACAGACATCCCTGGGCCAGAGCAGCATAGACCCCTGGACAGACTGACCTCCACCCAGGGAAAAAAGAGAAACTGACTAATAAGCAATAAAAAAAATAAAGGGGGTGGGGTGCACTGAGCATCGAAGATTGGGGGAAGGGAATCCTTCCCAGGACTGGAATCCTTCTCTGGCCTGGCGACTGGAGAGCCTCTGGCGGGAGCAGGGGCACACGCCCAGCAACCAGGAGCGGGAAAGCTTGTGAGAATGGTGGAGGGAGGAAAACTCCACAGGAGAGGAGGGAAGACCCACCTCCCATGTGAGCTGTAAACAAACATGGTGGCTGGCAGAAGCAGCAGCACCACCCAGTAATCAGGAGCAGGAAAGCTTGTAAAAGTGGCAGTGGGAGGAAAACTGCACAGGAGATGGGGGAAGACCCACTTCCCACATGAACTGTAAATAAACACGCAGGCTTGAGAACGCGGGTGCAGTGTCACCTCCCCCAGTGCTTGGAAAGGGGAAAGCTTGTAGCAGAGGCTCCCGCACAGGAGAACTCTGAGTAAACAAAGCCTGCAGGGCCAGGTGAGTGCTAAGCTCACCCCAGAGATCTGCATAAATAACACTTCCAACAACAGCAGGCTGACAGCAGTGGGCAGGCAAGCCACAGTTGCAGATACCATTCTCAGAACTGTCCCCAGACTCTTTTTTTTTTCTCTCTTTTTCTCCCTACCTTTGATGAGAGAACAACCGAATTACACCTGCATGCTGAAAAACTTACTGAAACTGTATTGCATTTGAACTTGGGACACTTGGTGGGGTTTGTGTGTGTGTGTGTGTGTGTGTGTGTGTGTGTGTGTAGTTTTGTTCTACTTTATGCATCCCCTTTGATGAGACAACTACAGAACAACATCTGAGGCACCATCTGCAAGATTGGAGACTGAGATGGACACCCAAATTATTAAGACTGAACTTCATTGCATTTGAACTTGGAGGTTTTTGGGTTTTTGTTTTTTTTTTTATTTTCTGTTTTACATTTTATTTTATTTTTATATATAGATACTTCTTTCATTTATCTATTTTTTATTTTTATTCTTATCTTTTTTAAAAATTTTTTATTTTCAATCCTCTCTCTGTCTCTCTAATGCCTGTTCAGCTTACTGTCGTTTAGTACACTAATGTTCCCCGTTTATACTTTTGAAACTTTCTTGTCTGATTCTTTGTTCTGTTTTCTCCTTCTTGTTTGTTTGTTTTTCCCTTTTCTTTAACTTCTTGCTTTCCATCTCCGCTCACCCTTCCATTCTAAATATTATCATTGTTATTATTACAAGCTAGAAAATACTTAATTTCACACAGTACAGGGACAGTAACAACACCAAAGACAATGACAGGAAGACAGAAAAAACAGGGAAACCAGTTTCTACACAGCAAAAAATTAGTACAGGAACCAGAGGGGAATGAAGAAAACAGATACTCAGATCCAGATTCCAACAAAATGAAGATAAACTATGCCAAAGTACCCAATGAAGCCCACAAGAATAATTTAAAAGAAGACATACTTCAGGTACTCATTGAGAATTTTAGAGAGATGATACTGGATAGGGTCAACCAAAATGTACAGGAGACACTCAAGAAATTCCAAGACAACAAAAGTAGACAATTTGAAAAAGCAAAAGAATAAATAAAGGAAACCATAAAAACACTGTATAAACACCAAAGTGAAACAGAGAACACAATGAATAAACAGATAAATGAACTCAGGACAAAAATTGACAACATTAAAGAGGAAGGCACCCAAGATATGGAAAACCTCAGAAAAAAAAATTTAACAGAACTGCAAAACAAAACAGAAGGCCAATCCAGCAGAATAGAACAAACAGAAGACAGAATCTCAGAACGTGAAGATGAAATGGTAATTAAAGGAAAATCTGAAGAACTATTAATTAAACAACTCAAGACCTGTGAAAAGAAAATGCAAGAACTCACCAACTCCATCAAAAGACCAAACTTGAGAATCACGGGCATCGAAGAAGGAGAAGAGGTGAAAGCGAAGGGAATGCGTAATATATTCAACAAAATAATAATGGAAAATATCCCAAATCTAGAGAAAGATATTCCCATACAGATGCAAGAGGCCTCCAGGACACCAAACAGACCAGATCAAAATAGAACTACCTCACAACATATCATCATTAAAACAACAAGTTCAGAAACTAGGGAAAGAATATTGAAGGTTGTAAGAGAGAAAAAACAAGTAACATACAAAGGTAAACCCATCAAAATCACAGCAGACTTCTCAACAGAAACATTAAAAGCAAGAAGAGCGTTGGGTGAGATCTTCCGGGCACTGAATGAAAATAACTTCAACCCCAGAATACTCTACCCAGCAAAACTATCATTCAAAATAGATGGAGCAATAAAAGTCTTCCATGATAATCAGAAACTAAAACAATATGTGACCACAAACCACCACAACAAAAGATTCTTCAAGGGATTCTGCACACAGAAAGTGAAACCCAATTTAACGATGAAAAGACAGCACCAAAACACCAGAAACGAAAAAGCAAGACAGTAGAGAGTAACCTCAATTTAGGTACACACAATCAAACCTTCAAACAACTAAGACAACTAAATGACAGGAATCACCACATACCTATCAGTACTAACACTTAATGTTAACAGACTTAATTCACCCATCAAAAGGCACCGCTTGATGAAATGGATTAAAAGGGAAAACCCAACAATTTGTTGCTTACAGGAGACCCATCTGCCTGACAGAAATAAGCATATGCTTAGGATGAAAGGCTGGAAGAAGATTTACCAAGCCAATGGCCCCTGAAAACAGGCAGGAGTAGCAATACTTATCTCTGACAAAGTAGACTTCAAACCTACATTGATCAAATGAGATGAAGAAGGACATTCCATACTAATAAAAGGGGAAATAGACCAAAAGGAAATAATAATCATCAACCTGTATGCACCCAATGTCAACACACCCAATTTCATCAAACATACCCTGAAAGACCTAAAAGCATATATTAATGCCAACACAGTGGTTGTGTGAGACTTTAACACGCCATTATCATCAATAGATAGGTCATCCAAACAAAAAATCAATAAATAAATCCAAGATCTAAAATATACAATAGATCAAATGGACCTAGTTGATGTCTACAGAACATTTCATCCAACTTCTACAAAATATACATTCTTCTCAGCAGGCTATGGAACCTTCTCCAAAATAGATCATATCCTAGGGCACAAAGCAAGCCTCAGCAAATATAAGAAAATGGAAATTATACCGTGCATACTATCTGATCACAATGCAGTAAAAGTAGAACTCAACAACAAAAGTAAAGACAAAAAACATGCAAACAGCTGGAAACTAAATAACTCATTACTTAATGAAGAATGGATCATTGATGAAATAAAAGAGGAAATTAAAAAGTTCTTGGAAGTCAATGAAAATGAAAACACAACCTACCGGAACCTATGGGACACAGCTAAGGCAGTCCTGAGAGGAAAGTTTATAGCCATGAGTGCATATATTAAAAAGACTGAAAGATCCCAAATCAATGACCTAATGATACATCTCAAACTCCTAGAAAAACAAGAACAAGCAAATCCCAAAACAAATAGAAGGAGAGAAATAATAAAAATATGAGCTGAAATCAATGAAATAGAAACCAAAAAAACCATACAAAGAATTAATGAAACAAAAAATTGGTTCTTTGAAAAAATAAACAAGATCAATAGACCCCTGGCAAACCTGACTAAAATGAGGAGAGAAAAAAACCCAAATTAGTAGAATCAGGAATGCAAAAGGGGAGATAACAACAAACACCATGGAAGTCCAGGAAATCATCAGAGACTACTTTGAGAACGAATATTCAAATAAATTTGAAAATCTTAAAGAAATGAACAGGTTTCTAGGTACATATGATCATCCAAAACTGAACCAAGAGGAAATTAATCACCTGAATAGATCTATAACACAAATTGAAATTGAAGCAGCAATCAAGAGTTTCCCCAAAAAGAAAAGTCCAGGACCTGATAGATTCTCTGCTGAATTCTATCAGACCTTTAAAGAAGAACTGATACCAACCCTCCTTAAACTGTTCCACAAAGTAGAAAGGGAAGGAAAACTGCCTAGCACATTTTATGAAGCCAGTATTACACTTATCCCAAAACCAGGTAAAGATACCTCTAAAAAGGAGAACTATAGGCCAATCTCCTTAATGAACAATGATGCAAAAATCCTCAACAAAATAATGGCAAACCGAATTCAACAACACATCAAAAAGATTATTTACCACGACCAAGTAGGCTTCATCCCAGGGGTGCAGGGTGGTTCAATATATGAAAATCAATAAACATAATAAACCACATTAACAGAAGCAAAGACAAAAACCATGCAGAAAAAGCCTTTGATAAGATCCAACACCATTTCATGATAAAAGCTCTAAGAAAACTAGGAATAGAAGGAAAGGACCTCAATATTATAAAAGCTATATATCACCCTATACCAAGATTAACTCAAAATGGATCAAGGATCTTAATATCAGACCACAAACTCTAAAGTTGATACAGGAAAGAGTAGGAAATACTCTGGAGTTAGGAGGTATAGATAAGAACTTTCTCAATGAAACCCCAGCAGCACAGCAACTAAGAGATAGCATAGATAAATGGGACCTCATTAAGCTAAAAAGCTTCTGTTCATCAAAAGAAATGGTCTCTAAACTGAAGAGAACACCCACTTTGTGGGAGAAAATATTTGCCAGCTACACATCAGACAAAGGACTGATAATCAGAATATATAGGGAACTTAAAAAACTAAATTCTCCCAAAACTAATGAACCAATAAAGAAATGGGCATGTGAACTAAACAGAACTTTCTCAAAAGAAGAAATTCAAATGGCCAAAAAACACATGAAAACATGCACACCATCTCTAGCAATAAAGGAAATGCAAATTAAAACCACACTAATATTCTACCTCACCCCTGTTAGAATAGCCATCATTAGCAATACCACCAATAACAGGTGTTGGCGAGGATTCGGGGAAAAAGGAACCCTCTTACACTGGTGGTAGGAATGTAAACTAGTACAACCACTCTGGAAAAATATTTGGAGGCTACTTAAAAAACTAAACATTGATCTACCATTTGATCCAGCAATACCACTCTTGGGGATATACCCAAAAGACTGTGACACAGGTTACTCCAGAGGCACCTGCACACCCATGTTTATTGCAGCACTATTCACTATAGCCAAGTTATGGAAACAGCCAAGATGCCCCACTACTAATGAATGGATTAAGAAAATGTGGTATCTATACACAATGGAATTTTATGCAGCCATGAAGAAGAACGAAATGTTATCATTTGCTGGTAAATGGATGGAATTGGAGAACATCATTCTGAGTGAGGTTAGCCTGGCCCAAAAGACCAAAAATCGTATGTTCTCCCTCATATGTGGACATTAGATCAAGGGCAAACACAACAAGGGGATTGGACTTTGAGCACATGATAAAAGCGAGAGCACACAAGGGAGGGGTGAGGATAGGTAAGACACCTAAAAAATTAGCTAGTATTTGTTGCCCTTAATGCAGAGAAACTAAAGGAGATACCTTAAAAGCAACTGATGCCAATAGGAAAAGGGGACCAGGAACTAGAGAAAAGGTTAGATCAAAAAGAATTAACCTGGAAGGTAACACACATGTATAGGAAATTAATGTGAGTCAACTCCCTGTATAGCTATCCTTATCTCAACTAGCAAAAACCCTTGTTCCTTACTATTATTGCTTATACTCTCTCTACAACAAAATTAGAGATAAGGGCAAAATAGTTTCTTCCAGGTATTGAGGGGGTGAGAGGAGAGGGAGGGGGCGGCATGGGTGGTAATGGAGGGATTGGGGGCGGGGGTGGAGAAATGACCCAAGCCTTGTATGCACATATGAATAATAAAACAATAAAAAGAAAAGCATGAGGCTGGTAAGCTGAAGGGTGTGAGCTACACAGAGTTAAACCATCAAAAAAATATGTATATATATATATATATATATACTAGTTGGTTGAATAAACAGAATGATTAATTTAAACATCATTTCTTACTCGAATTTCCTCTTTGATACTACTATTGTCTGTACACACATGAAATACACAGCTAGAAATAAGCTATACTAACACGGTGTGATAGAAACCCCTGAACCTTGGATTCAGATGTAGGAATGGATCCTGATTCTACATTAGCAGCATGACTTTGGGTATTACAATTTCTTTATCTTTTCAATGACTAAATAATAAATTCCATCTTCTGCTGGGAGTGGAATGAGACCATATATATGTAAAACACCGAGATTCAGACATGTCACATCCTAAAATCCTTAAATACTAAATTCATAAATGCTTCATCTTTCAGAACTCTTACTGTATGTCCCTAAGCCAAATATGTCATATTTTTATAGTTTGAGAGAGTAAATGTGTCTTATATTTCCTCCTAGATTCTTCTGACTAATACTTCTATAGCCACGCAAACCTTACATGTTCTTATTCCAACTCACAAGCCATCTATTAGTTTCTATGTTTATCAGTTATTCCATTATTGTCTATCATTAATGGTGTTTTCTTCATGATTTATCATGCTATGGAAGCTCTACTGAAGATGTCCTCCATCTGCACATCTCAGACACTGTTTTCTGAAATTGCTGGAAGGTTTATCACCTCAGCATGTTTGGACACACTGCCATGGGCCCATTCCTCTCCTCAGTATCATATTTTCACCAGCTTTGGCTCCCTATTTTTCTTTAGTAAATGTATTACTACCTAGTCTAAAGCACCTTGGCCCTCTTCTAGAATTATCAGCAACCCTTACATTTTAGAAATCCTTGACATGATGAGGTGAGGCTAGATCTTACTGTTTCCTGATAGTGAAGATGGTTCACTCTATTTTTGTTTTTCTGTTTTCTGGGTTCTATTTTTTGCTAAGTTTCACTTTAACTTTCATTCTTCCGTTAAATATTTATGTCACTCTTACTACAGGCCAGATATTGGGTATCTTATGTCTAAAAATCAATGTAGAACTTACCTTCATGTGCTAACCTATTACTAGGGTCACTCTTGGAAGTGTGAGAAAAGGATGGCACACAAAAAGAGAACTATCAGAATTTCCATTGTTGATGACAGAGAAAGGATCAATGAAAAGACCAGAACATGTATAGTGAGCGAGGCTAGGAAACACCTACTAATTGTGTCACATGGTAAGACTTTGAGAACTCCTTTACCAAAGTGATAAAAAACTGACAATAGTAAGGGATCAGTATTATTGAGAAACTCAGTGGTATCTGAGCTCTGTACATCAGGTTAATGGTATTGGTGCAGTTATAGAACTAGGATCATTGATACCAATAGGCTTCACAGTTTACTAGTATAGTATAGCAAAGAGAATGTATTTGACCATGGGATCCAGCAGTTCAATCACTGACTTCAAAGCTGTTACCTTGTCCAGTTAATGGTAACTGGGTAAATTCAGCAGCCATAGTTATATTTGGCTGAAAACGGTTCAGAAACATCAGCAAAGAGCTGTGGTCTTCCTCCAGGTATGATGGCTTTTGCTAGAGCTCTTGTGTCTTGGTTGCCAGTGGACTACCACTTAGAAGGTAGTATAGTCTTGGACTCCAAGCAGCAGCTTACGTTGGCAGCTGTATGTGTTGTCCACAGGTCCTGTGTTTTTGGCATTGGAGTTCTTAGCTACCAATAGCAGTAGTGTTGACAGTAGTGTTGAGGGATAATGTTAGAACATGTGAGAGTGAGGTAAAGGAGACCCTCAGTTCTATATAATTGGCAGCTCTTTGGAACTCTTTTAGTGACCAGGGCCCACAGTCTCCCAACCTTGGCATTTGATAGCATTTGCTTTCACAGTCTGAGCTCTCTGCATTTGCTTTCCTTTCTCAGTATGTCCATCAATGCTCCTCACCTCATATACTACAGGTCTTCTTCTGCAGTCACTCTCCTGGCCTCTTCAGCTGCCCGTGTCACTGTTAATTCACCCAGTCCTTCCATCTCCATGCTGCTTTCTCTGATGCTTTCACCACAACTGTCACTGCTACCTATGTCCTCTGCCATTGCCTCCACATCCCCCACCTCTTTGTTTGATCAGCTCAAAATGGAATAATATCCGCAAGGTAGAGATCACTCAGGGAATCATCTTCATTGAGGCCTAATGGTGCAGCATTGGGGAGGTCACAAGGGAACTTAAGTACATGAGGTGGCCTGATTTTATATAGCTTAAAAGGGGGTACAGCATGCAAATGAAGTGATTGTAACTTGTGTGCCAATCACAAGCCTCACCTAAGGACCAGTCACAACATAGCTCTTCATACAAATGAAGGATCTGCACCAGTCGTAAGCTTTCAGCTTGGCTACCATGGGAAGTACTACCACTGTGTTTGGGTGAAAATAGTTGCAAGGTCATCTAAAGTGCATCAAGTCTTGTCTTAGAATGCTGCTTTTCAAGGCCAACACAGGCTGTCTGGAATGGTCATAACTAGCAGGTCTTCAACAGTCATTGTAGTGCTCCTTGCAGTTGCCAGTGTCCAAAATAGCCAGGTTGCCATGAAGGGTTTCTGGCCAATGGTCAATCCCCACACAAAGCTGCCAGCATAAAGGAGTTTGTCAAATGGCCCATTCTTGACAGTTTTAGTCATTCACAGAATGTATTAAAAAGTTGTTGACAATAAAGACTCAAAGAAATCTCAGTGCAGAACCAGCAACTCTACTAGCATTTAACAGTGCTTAATAGTACTTATCTGCTGTCCCAGTGCCTTAGGGAGAAGTGGGTCATCCTGGTCTGTTTCATATATAAGAATTCATCCATCCTATCTGCAGGGCTCTCTATAGGATTGTTTGAGTCCTCTCTTGCATAGCATTTTCTCTTCTACACCATGTTCCCCTTATTATTATTTTTTTTTAGAAGTCCTGGTCCTGAAAGCACTTCCTAATAAACCTCCTGTATGCAGACTTCTTCCTAACTCTGTTTCTAAGGGAATCCCAGCCAAGAAACCTTCAATACCTAGAGATAGAGAAGTTGAGAATGTAAGGAATAAGCAGAGAGACAGAAAAGAAAGCACAAGTAGGTTATCTCCCAGAAACCATAAGGAAAGAGTATTTAAGAAGAAATCAGAGGTTTACAATGGTGTCTACCGATTAAGTAAGTCAATAACAATGTCATTTGATGTGTCAACATAGACTCTATCAGTGATGTGAATAAAGAAACATTTCAATAAAGGGGTGGTACAAAAAGCCATATTATTCTGTGATAAACAAAGAAATAGAGTTCCTGAATGTTTATAGTCAAGAAGATTGACTATAAACAAGAAATGGAAAAAACAGGTGTAAATGTAGAGAATAATTCTTATTTTGCTTTTTTTTTTGAGTGTGGGTGGTGTGAGGGATCTAACACAAGGGCCTTTTGCATGTTAGGCAAGCACTCTACCAATGAGCTACATCCTCAACCCATGACGATTTTAAGTTGATTATGTCTCAGCACAGAAGTGCTAAGGATCCCCAAGTGTGGGAGGAGTTGTAGATACAGGACAGAATGAGAAAGCTAATGAATTAAAGGACAGGGGAACTAACAAGGGTTAGAATTCAATCCTACAAAGAGATGGGGCCTTGATATTAGGAAGGACTCCCAATGGAAACAGTAATGAATCTCTAATCTCAACTTATCCATATAATTTAATATTGTAATCATATTGATAATTCCTAATCTATATGTGTATACATATATAGTATATATAACTGTATCTATATTTATATGTACATATTTAATACAACAAAGCACTTTACATTTTTTAAATAAACATAAAAAAATGAACTGTTTTTATAATTGCTAAGGTGTACTTTCTTCTCTTTTATGTTTTTTATACCCATATTGATCTCTCTTCAGCTATTCCAAATTTCTCTAACTCTTTTTAAGCCAGGGTCAGCATACTTCATCAATCAAGGGCCAGATAATAAATATTGTAGGCTTGTGATGCACGTGGTTTCAAACTACGATTATAGTGTGAAAATAGCCATGCATAATAAAAATTCTAAATGAATAAGTGGTATTATATTCCAATAATTTCTTTCTTTATTTGTTTATTACTTTAGTTTTGCCAGTAATAGTACAAGGGAGTTGTGTTGTGAAAATGCCATCAATAAGTAGAGTATATTCTGAACAGATTCAGCCCCCATTATATTTCTTTTTTTTTAATTCCTCATTTATTCACATGTGCATACATTGTTTGGGTCATTTCTCCTCCAGCCCCCACCCCCTTCCTCTCCTCCTCACCCCCTCACTTCCAGGCAGAACCTGTTCTTCCCTTATCTCTAATTTTGTTGAAGAGAAGGCGTAAGCAAAATAAGAAAGACACAGCGTTTTTGCTAGTTGAGATAATGATAGATATACAGAGAGATTCCTAGAATTGCTTCCATGTACAAACGTGTTACATCCCAAGTTGATTGATCTCTAACTGATCTTTATACTGGTTCCTGATCCCCTTCCCATATTGACCTCTATTGCTTTAAGGTTTCTGTATTAGCTCCTCTGCAGTGGGGACATCAAACACTTTCATGTTTTAGTTTTACTACCTATCCCCATACCTCCCATATGGGAGTCATATGACCCCATGACTTGGGTCATGTGACCCAAGTCCAACAACATTGCTGCATTTGCCCTAGATCTAAAGTCCGCATATGAGGGAGAACATATGATTTTTGGTCTTCTGAGCCTGGCTAACCTCACTCAGGATGATGTTCTCCAGTTTCATCCATTTACTTGAGAATGATAAGATTTCATTCTTCTTCATGGCTGAGTAAGGTTCCATTGTGTATAAATACCACATTTTCTTGATCCATTTGTCAGTAGTGGGGCATCTTGGTTGTTTCCATAACTTGTCTATTGTGAATAGCACTGCAATAGACATGGGTGTGCAGATGCCTCTGGAGTAACCTGTGTCGCATTCCTTTGTGTATATCCCTAGGAGTGGGATTGCTGGTTCATATGGCAGATCTATGTTTAGATTTTTAAGAAGCCTTCATATTGTTTTCCAGAGGGTTGCACTTGCTTGTTTTCCCACCAGCAGTGTACAAGGGGTTCCTGTTTCTCCACATCCTGGCTATTCTAACAGGGTGAGGTGGAATCTTAGTGTGCTTTTGATTTGCATTTCCTTTATGGCTAGAGATGGTGAGCATTTTTTCATGTGCTTTTTTGCCATTTGGATTTCTTCTTTTGAGAAAGTTCTGTTTAGCTCAGTTGCCCAGTTTTTAATTGGTTCATTGATTTAGAGAGTTTAGTTTCTTAAGTTCCCTGTATATTGGATGCAATATTCTGTGTACATCAGCTAGGTCCATTTGATCTATGATGTGATTTAGTTCTATGATTTATTGATTTTTCATTTGGATGACCTATCTGTTGGTGATAGGGGAGTATTAAGTTCTCCCACTATCACTGTGTTGGAGTTTATATATGTTTTTAGGTCCTTCAGAGTATGTTTGATGAAATTGGATGCATTGACATTGGGTGCATATAGGTTGATAATTGTTATTTCCTTTTGGTGTAGTTCTCCTTTTATTATCTCGTTTGATCAATGTAGGTTTGAAGTGTACTTTGTCCAAGATAAGTATTGTTACTCCTGCCTGTTTTCAGGGACCATTGGCTTGGTAAATCTTCTTCCAGCCTTTTACTCTCAGCCAGTGCTTATTTCTATCAGTGAGGTGGATCTCCTGTAGGCAGCAGATTGTTGGATCTTCCTTTTTCATCCAGTTTGCCAATTGGTGTCTTTTGATGGGGGAATTTAGTTCATTAGCATTCAGTGTTAGTATTGATAAATATATGGTGATCCCTGTCATGTAGTTGTCTTTGTTGATTAAGAGTTTGATTATGTGCAGCTGAATCAATGTTGCTTTTTACTTTCTTGCCTTTTCTTCTCCTGTGGTTTGGTTTTGCCTGCCGTTTCATGGTTTTGTTTGCTTTCATTTTCTGTGTGTAGAATTCCTTGAAGAATCTTTTGTAGTGATGGCTTGGTGGTCATATATTGTTTTAGCTTCTGCTTATCATGGAAGACTTTTATTGTTCTGTCTATTTTGAATGATAGTTTTGCTGGGTAGAGTATCCTAGGGTTGAAGTTATTTTCATTCAGTGCTTGGAAGATCTCACCCCAAGCTCTTCTTGCGTTTAATGTTTCTGTTGAGAAGTCTGCTGTGATTTTGATAGGTTTTCCTTTGTATGTTATTTGTTTTTTCTCTCTTATAGCCTTCAATATTCTTTCTCTAGTCTCTGCACCTGTTGTTTTAATAATAATATGTTGTGGGGTAGTTCTATTTTGGTCAGGTCTGTTCAGTGTTCTGGAGGCCTCCTGTATCTGAATGAGCATAGTTTTCTCTAGATTTAGGAAATTTTCTGTCATTCTTTTCATGAATATATTATGCATTCCTTTTGCTTGCACCTCTTCTCCTTCCTCAAGGCCCGTGATTCTCAGGTTTGGTCTTTTGATGGAGTCAGTGAGTTCTTGCATTTTCCTTTCACAGGTCTTGAGTTGTTTAACTAATAGTTCTTCAGTTTTTTCCTTTAATTGCAATTTTATCTTCAAGTTCTGAGATTCTGTCTTCTGTTTGTTTTTTTTTCTGCTGGAATGGCCTTCCATTTTGTTTTGTATTTCTGTTTCATTCTTTTTTCTGAGGTTTTACATATCGTGGGTTACTTCCTCCTTAATATTGTCAATTTTTGCCCTTAATTCATTTATCTCTCTGTTTATGGTGATCTTTGTTTCAGTTTGGTGTTTATTTAGGGCTCCTGTGATTTCACTTATTTGTTTCTGTGTTTTCTCATATTCTCTGTTTTTGTTTTCTTGGAATTTCTTGAGTGCTTCCTGTACGTTTGGTTGACCATGCCTAGTAACAGCTCTATAAAATTCTCATTAATTACTTATAGGATTTCTTCTTTCAGGATGTTCTTGTGGTCTTTGTTGGGTTCCTTGGTATAGTTTATCTTTGTTTTGTTGGAGTCTTGATCTGAGTATCCATTTTCTTCATTTCATTCTAAATTCTGTACTACTTTATTTTTGGAGGGAGAATGGTTTCCATCCCTTTTTCTTCTTCCCATATTTCCACTAGGTACTGTTTCTGACCCTGGACTATATATAATTTAGTATTAGCTGGGTTATAATATTAATACTAACAAAACCAAGGGAGAAGGATAAAAAAGAGAAAGAGAAGGAAAGATAAAAGGAAGAGAGAAGAGAAGAAAAATAAATGGGAGAGATTGTGGGTGATTAAACAGCAAACCAGACAGCCAAACCCTTACAGAAGGGAAAAAAAAAAAATCACCAGTTCTGGAACAGTAGAATTGCAGACTTAGTTGTTCTGATGTTATTCCTTTAGCATCCAGTCCTCTCTGTGTGTGTCTCTTAGGCAGGTTTGGAGCCCTCTAGTGGTGGCCTGAGCAGGATCCTGGTAGAGCAGTTATCTGGAAAGCCTGCAGAGCTGGGGCCCAGCTCAGCCCGAGGGGCAGGGAGCCTGGCAGCCCTAATTTCCTCAATGACCCTCTGGACATTTAACAATGTTTTGTTCAGTCTCTTTGTGTTTGAATATTTTCTCTAGTTTCTTTTGCTACTGAGTTCTAGTTTTATTCTTTTATGGTTTGATAGAATACAGGATGTAAGTTCAACTTTATTACATTTGCTAAGAGTTATTAGTGTCCTAAAATGTGGTCTATTTTGGAGAAAGTTCCATGGATTGGTGAGAATAATATGCATTGTGCAACTGCTGGATGAAGTACTCTGTAGATGTCTGTTAAGTCCATTTGGTCTATCATGTCAATTAAATCAGAGGTTTCTTTGTTGTTGTTTTGTCTGGGTGACCTGTCTAGTGAAGTCTCCCACTACTATTGTATTGTATCTCTCTGTGCTCTGAGTCCCATGGAGTGCATGTGACATTTGCACATGCATATTAAGAATTGTTATTTCCTCTTGATGAACTGTTCCTTTTATTAATTTGAAGTCATTTTGTCTCTTTTGACTAATTTTTGACTTATGTCTACTTTACCAGATATGTTTATAGCTAATTCTGTTTATTTTGGGAATCTGTTTGCTTGAAAGATAATTCAAGTGAAAGTTGCATACTTTCACTCTAAGCCAATGTTTGTCTTTGGCAGTGTGTTTCTTCTAAGCCACATGGTTGTGTCTTACTTATTTATTCAACCTGCCATCCCATGCTTTTTTTGTTTGGGGAACAGAGACCATTAACTTTCAGTGTTAATATCAAAAAGTCATGAAGAATTTCTGGTCATTTTATTGGGGTTTTGGGAGGATATTTACTTTTTTGGTATTCCTTGTGTGTTAATCTATGTAGCTAGAGGGGTTCATTTTTGTTTTTTTGCATTTTTCTTGGCTGCATCTATCATCTTCATTTCTGTGTAGGATTCCTTCAAATATTTTCTACAGTGCTGGATCAGTGGTCATGAACTCCTTAAGTTTTTGTTTATTGTGGAAGGTTTTTATTTCTCCTTTAATTATGAATTGTTTAGTTAAATAGACTAGTCAAGGGTTGACTTATATCATTCCATGCCCTTTTTGCATTTAGAATTCATGTTGAGTAATCTGCTGTTATTCTGATGGGTATGCCTTTATATGTGACTCGTTGGTTTTCTTTTGCAGCTTTCAATATTCTTTATTTGTTCTATATATTTAGTGTTTTAATTATAACATGTCTGGGGGTATTTCTCTTCTGATCCTGCCTGTTTGATGTTCTGAAAGCATCCTATACCTGAATGTCCCTTTCTTTCTCAAGATTGGGGAAGTTTTCTGCTATTGTATTATTGAATAAGTTATCTGTGCAATTAGTTTGTATTTCTTCTCCTTCTATACCTATGATCATAACTTTGGTCATTTGAAGGTGCCCCAGAGATCTTGCATATTGTATTCATACTTCTTAGCACTTTTTCCATTGTCTTTGACTGATCAATCTAATTCTGCTACTTTATCCTCAATCCCTGATACTGTATTTTCAACCTGCTCCATTCTGTTAGCAAGGCTTTTGACTGAGATTTTAATTTGGAATATGGAGCTTTTCTTTTCCAAGATTTCAATTTGATTTTTTTAAAAGGATTTCTGTATCTTTATTGAATTCCTCTTTCATATTCTGCATGGTTTTCTTTATTTCATTCAGTTGTTGATTGAATTCTCTGAGTTCAGTTATTCATTTGTTTGTATCCTCTGAATTAATTCAGTTGCTTACTCATTTCCTGTTTAATTTTGTTGCTCATTCTTATCATTGCTTTTATGAATTTTTTGTTTGAGATTTCTCCCTCTTCACTATCACTTAAGTCCTTTACTGTGGAATTGTTGACTTTCAGAGGAGACATATTGGCTTGATTTTTCATGGATATTTTTTTTAATGCTGAGATTTACACATCTGGGGCTGAGTTTTGGTTGAGGGTTGCAATCCTCTGTGACCTTTCAGTTGGGAGTTTCTCATAGATCATTTAAGTATTTAAGGCTGTGTAGTACCTTGGTTGTGGTGTATTTTCTTGTCACTGATTGTGTGTGGCTCAGTAGTCAAACATTCTACTTCAATGCTCAATACATTGGGTATAGCTCCCTACTCCACTCAGGAAGAAGCTTATCTGAAGGAACTATCACAAGTGGTAATTCATAATCTTATATTATGGCAAATGAAATCCAATCATTGCTTCTGTTCCAGTACATTTAGAGAAATATAGGATCAAAGAAGAATGTTCACTATCTAGTAAAACTTTAGCTAATAATGGTGTTAATGAGAAGTAGACAGGTTGGTAACACTGATGAATAATGCAAGGTGTATGGCTTTATAAGGCAGGAATGGGTGGTGCTTAGTTTAACAATAGATATTAGTGAGAACGTGGGAAAAGGTATGTAGAAGAGATTTAGTTAATGTTGTGTTAGGGAAGACAGTTGAAAATTAAACAACAAAATTCGGGGGAAAAAGTCTATTAGATCTATTAACCTGCTGAAAGTGTTTAACAAAGAAGGATAATGGATGGGGAGATAGAGATAGAGAAAAATATGAACAAGACAGCAGATCTAATTATAGAAAGAATGAAAGTATAAATGTGGAGGTGATAAGAAAAGGACAGAGAAAATATGGTTTAAGATTGAATACTGAAAAGTGGGTGTCATGGTTCATATAAAATGACTGCGAAGAAGAAAGGAGAGAGAAAAAAAGCAGAGCTAAAAAAATGAGAGAGAAAATATAATGTTGTCCTAAAAATATATACAAAATGTCAATACAAATGAATAAAAGATCAAAACAATCAAAACCCAATAGTGGCAAAAACAAACTTATTTTAAATAGATCAAAATTTTCACTTGCTTTCCTGAGTGGAGATCGATCTATCTATCATCATCTAATCTATCTGCTTATCTATCTACCTATCTTTTTCCCCCCTCAGAATCCAAGTCTTTCAAATTAGTGCATGGCAGTCTAGTTCAAGAATTGCCTCTGGAATGGAGTCTGGGCTTCTTTTCAATGTATGGAGTCTGGGCTTCTTTTCAATGTATGGACAGAGCATTTGGAGATTTGAATACAATGGCCAGTGAAAGATTCTGAGATCCGATCCTTCAACCCATCAGTCTCACACATTCTTCCGTTAAACTTGTAGTTTCTTTCACAAGTCCCTAAGAACTCATGGTCTGTTGTGGACTCCAGAGGTGGTCCTTTCCCATGTTGGAAGCTAATGATCTGTGAGTCTGTGCATGTCCTTACAGTTTCTTAGCTGTAAGTACTTGTGTCCAGTCCCACAAAAGGGCTTTATCTTTTGTTTCAGCAGGTGTTTCTATGTAGGTATAACCACTTGCTCCTGTTTTTCTTGCTGGATTCTCCACAAATTAAGAAGCTCCTGGATGCTCTGAGGTTTCTGTGCCAGCCTATGGGGCACACCTACCCAAGAAGCATGGTCCTGTTGATCTGCTTTGCCTGCAGTTACTGATGAACTCATGGGCTGTTGATGGACACAAAACTACTCTCTTAGCAGTTCTTCAGGGATTTAGGTGAGAGAATTTCTGTTTAATGGGGTGTAACTGTGAGGAACAATGGAGGGCAGTGTTACTCTGTCTCCATCTTGGTGCCATCCCTTGAATTATTTCCCAATATCTTATTTATGTGCTGGCAGAGTGGTTCAAATGTTAAGAGTGCTTGCCTAGTGAGCATGAGGCCCTGAGTTTAAATCCCAGTGCCACAAACAAAAGCAAAAACAACCCAGCAACAGTAACTTATTTACAAAAACAGGTGGCAGGCAGGATCCAACCCATTAACTATAGTTTTTAAATACTTGACTGCTTGTGTAATTTAGTTCAGACTGTTTATCACATCATCTACCTGCTGAACTTGTGTGAATTCAATTCAGTCATTAGCTTCTCTTTGTAATCTATATCTTCCATGATAGTATTAATTGTACCCCTACAGTTCTGGTTGTATTACTTATATAGAACCTGGGATATTCCTTTATGATAGAACACACAATGTTGCCATGATTTGGGGAGACATGTATTTGTGTCTCCCCAAATACTCTGACTTCACTGAGAAGGTACATAAAATTTTATTAACCTTTGTCTCCAAAACAGTGCCAACACAGAGTAGATTTCCTATGAACACTTATTTCTTGAATGAATGAATTATTAAAAGTGAACCATCACTCTCCTACTTAACAAGTTCTTTCTGCTGAGGGAAGTTGGATTAGAAAGTGCATCAGTTTCAAGCCCAGTGCCACATGCGGCTTTTGTTTATGAACTGTAAGTCTGTTTCTGGCTTGACTGACATTGCTATGTCCCAATATTTCTCCATGTTAAATGTGCACACCCCATTTATTATGCTATAATTTCTTTAAATAGATACATTATATTACTATTCAAGATTATGCAAAGATGATTTCACAAAAACTGTTATGGGTGGCTCTATTTTCATCTTTCCTTTTTTTTGGAGATAGCTAATATGCAAAGTTAGTCTGCTATATGAGAATTTATGAAATATAACTGACTAGTTACAATGACATTCTAAAGGATTTTCATTTAGTTTCCAAAACATATTGAAGAAAGTACTATTATCTGCATTTTAAAGACGATAAAACAGCACCGAGAAGTAAAATAATTTATACAAGGTCACACAGCCAATGAGAAATCGATCCAAGGATCAAATTATTAGAATTTGACTTCAGATCCTATATATGGTAAAATTTTTTCTTAAATTTTTAATGTACTTGGTACTACAGTCTGTATCATGTTTACTTCATGAAGAATAACTTATTTTCTCGCCAATTTCTTTTGTTGGTTTTCTGGTCAGTTTGATAAGCAGAAGAATCTGCTTCCGACAAGGCCCCATCCCAATGTCTAGTACATGTGAATATGTTGCATTACATGACAAATGGAATTTTTCAGTCATGATTACAGTTAAGGACCTTGAAATGGAGTCTCCTTATCAGGCAGCCACAGCCTAATCACAGGAATGACTAAAAGTAGAGGAATGTTCTTAATGTTTCCTCCAGTCAAAGGAAATGTAGCTGTAAATGGATGATTGGAACTGTGCAATAGATCTGGCTGTAAAAATGGAGGAAGAATCTTTAGATAAGGGATGCAAGTGAGCTTTAGAAGCTAGAAATTCAAACTCCCTTAAAGCTTTCATGTAAACATTGCCTTACTCCTATCTTGACTCTAGCCAGTGAGAACCTTGAACAGTCTCTAGTATACAGGACTGCAAAAGAGACAATAAATATCTCAAGCCACCATGTTTGCGGAAAGTTGTTGCAGCAGCAATAAAAAATGAGTACAACTAACAGTACAGTGCTTCTTGATATTAGAGAGGAAAGATTTCACTTTTCCTATATTTTCTTCTTGTCTATTATCTCTTTTTGCCCTCAGACACACACACACACACACACACACACACCCTACACATAAACGCAATTATTCTTTACCATTACTCCAGCCAGAGTGCTTTAATATAATTAGGTGTGATAAAGAACATGGACCAAATTCCACACAAAACATAGCACTTGCTCAAAGTCGCTGCCTGAGGGCTTGGTACACAGGTCCTTCCCAGACTTCTCTACCACTGTGATGTTGTCTCAGATCCATCTCAGTTGCTGGCCCTCATTCTTCTCTGATTCATACACTATTTTGATTTATTGTATTTATGTTTCCGACTGGGCATTTCTGGCTATATATATATATTCCTGAGTGATTCTGATGGCTTGAGGTACATGTGCTTTTCTCCCTAGTCAAGATAGATACATTTTTCAAAATATCTTGTTTTGGTTCTGATTAACAAGCATGTAACTTCTTGTTGCTCTAAGATTATGTCAGTCTGAATTTTCTTCTAATTTTAATGACACCAAAGGGCCATTAGACATTATAATTATAAAATGGTGAATTTATGAAGGGAAATAATTCAGGTGGCACGTGGGGTTTCCAGTGCTTCTCAATTGAATCACAACTCTCCTTCCTTCTTTTATGTTCTTCACCTTTTTTATTTTTTCATTCATTCTTTCTCAACTCTTAATAAAAGATTCTAAAAGAGTCTTTTCTTTTTTTGTTTTAAATCTATGCAACCCTTGTCAAAAGTTCTGTGGCAGTCTATTATGTCCTTGTCTTTTTACCCAGAGAATCTACTCTAGAAAATTATTTCAGAGAATTAAGATGCTGTATGCACTGTAGTATTAATTATAACACTAAACACAACAACAACACTAGATACTACCTAAGTGTTCAGCAGCAGGGAATTGGTAAGTTAGGGCATTTTCATGTAACTGAATGTAATTCAACAATAAAACTTGTCATTGAGATTCATCTCGGAAGAACTGACTTCAAATGCCAGGTAAAGTACCTAAACTACTGAACAAACATGTTAACTTGTATAAGGTGCTTCCTACATGAACTGCTTAACACAGTTCTTAGAATACCATAACTCCTAAGAAAATATAATGTCTTTGTTACTTAGTTTAAAGAAATTAGAACTCATGAGAGTATATTTTATTGATATGATTATGAAACATAAAACTGGTAGATGAATATGAAATCATAAGGATAACTTCTTTCATTGCTACTAATAAAATAACTCATAAAATAATAAGATAAATATGAACTATATACAGTGTTAATAAGGCTTTAAAAATGCTTAAATTGTTTTTATGTGGTTTTAAATAGCTGAACAATTCAAAAGTCCTTGAGGCCTCAGTGGTTTTCATAGCCAATTTTTATTTTCATTACATTATATAAAGTGGCAAAGCTTTTTGAAAATAAGCAATAAAGCTTATAAAAATACATCTTTTTTATATTTGCACTTCAGCTGCTTTCAGGAGTCTAGTCAGAGGGGGAGTAGAACTTTGTTCTACTGACAAGTTCTCCAAAATAGCACAGGCTCACAATAGGTAGCCCCAGTGAGGCCCTTTTTATGGCGACAAAGAAAATTGTTCCCACGAATGAGAGCTCATACAAACAAGGGAAGGGCTGTTTAAGAACTTGCACCATCGATGCCTGTTGTCAGCCTGCTAGGGACACTGGTTGAAATGACTTGTACCCATCACAAATTTGTTTCTGCAGATGGGGAATTATATATTTGACTTGTTGAAAGGTTGGGTACTAAAAATATACTTTTTTACAAAGCCACGCAGAGAGAAAAAAAGAGTGGCAGCTGCTTATTTCTCTCTTTGTAACAAAATGTGACTTGTAGCAACAGAACAAAATCAGTGCAGAAAATGAAGCATTATACAAGCCACGCTAAAAAACAAAGCCACAGAATATAATGTTGATTAGGATTTATGAAACTGTTAGATATCTTGAAATATTGGCCATACAATTTTGTTACCTTATTTAGAAAACTATGGAATCACAGCAGTGTGGCTTTTATCACAGATGCTGCTGCTATACCTTCCATCTCTAGAGAAACAAAACAGTACTCTGTGTTGAGGTGCAGTGACAAAAGAGACAATTGCCTTGTGACAAAGAAAAAATGAGTTTATAAAGATACATGTCAAAAATAATGAACATCTCTTGGGTGGGTTTTTATTTTAAATGCTTTTCTAGGGTTGAGGGTATAGCAGAATGGTAGACTGCCTAACATGTGCAAGGCCCTAGGCTGTATTCCCAACACCAAAGGAGAGAATAAAAGCTTTACAGAACTTGAAGGACTAAACTCACCTTGAAATAAACCATAGATAAATATCCACACAGAGCTATTTTATAGCATCTGAATCACCTTGGCCTCTGCTGGTGAGCCACACGCCCTCACAAATGCATTGAGACTGAAAGTACCTAGTCCCTGTGGCTCCTTGTTCAGAACCTTCTGTTGACCATTATCGAAATTCCTTTTCCCATTCCTTTGGTCTTGTCTTTAATAGCTCCAATTCCAACTAAATTATCTCCAGTCTTAAGATGGCATTGGCAATGATTTGTTTTACATCTTTTTCTGATTACTTGCCAACTTGAAGATAAAATCCTCTCCTCCCACAGACCTTCTACTGTGAAGGTCTACCTTGACTGGTTTTTCTGCACTAGATTGAAGAACTTAGATAAACTAGGTAAATATGACAACTAATGAAAGAGGATGATTATTGCTCTATTACTGAGTTTAATAACTATTAGTAATTTCTGATCACCAGTGAGGTAACTTCAGAAATAATTGGAAATTTCTATTTATTCCAGATTCTAAAAATTGTTCAACCCTCTTGACCAATGTGCATGCTTAGACGATTTTCACTTTTCTTTGATGTTGAAAATGGGACTAAGTGAAACGTAATCATTTAAAAAGTACATGATCTTAACTTTAGGTCAGTATTACCTTTATAAAACCATTTCCAAGAGCTTAGATGGTTCATTTTCAAATACATTCATAAAGCATCAGAATGCTTCAGACCTCATTGGAATCATATAGGATATTTGTGGCTGAAAGGTACCATACATGTTGGTAGATCTCATCTTAATGACCTTCTGGGAAATGTAAAAATTCATGTGTCAGATGAAGGGAAGTTTCTGGAAGCCCGAATTAGGTAGGTCTGTCTTTAACTCTGGCATTAAGGGGTAGAGAAATGGATGAGACCAAGGTCACCTGGGTAGAACATATGGAAATAAATTTAGGAGAGTGGATGAGACACCCAGAAATACTGTGGCAGGTAACAGGGCTTTTTGATACAGCACCTTGGCCTTGCTTTTCAATAAAGAGAGGGTTGTTAAGAGTCCTGGGCCAATTTAATTAATTTATACTCTAGACCTCAGTCTAGAGTATTTTCCTATAGACTCCATGTTGAATTGGGCACTGAACCCTACATGTGAAGAATTCCAGTGGAAGCTACTTATTGTTTTCCAAGGATGTCCATTTTGGACTTGGAAAACAGTGAGTATTGAATAGTTTTTTCTTTTATTGAGCCAAACTGGGCCTCCCATCACTTTTACCCACTGGTTCTAGTCTTTCATGCTATACATAGCTATAATATGAATGTGATATCAATTGGACTATATTTTCAAAATTCAACAGGACCTGAAAATTTAAAAAGTAGATATTCTGGACATCCTCCCTAAGATCTCCCAAGCTAAGGAAAATAGGAATTAGTTCTTTTACAAGAACAGCAGACAAGTAGATATTCAGATAATTGTTTTCTACCTTCAGATGTTTTGTAGCATTCTAAACTTTAATAAAATAAAATTTTTAGATGGTAAGACATGTAACTATGCTTATTATTGTCAATGTCAAGTATTTGATGGAAGCATCTTGAGATAGGCACTTGCCCAGATTTGTTTTTAGTGACCTTAAAAAGCATAGCTAGTACAATGAGATGAAAGAGCTGAAGGTTGTCCTCTACTTGATGTACAAAACACATTTCGAAGCAGGAGTGTAAAACAGAGGGAAATACCATAACCTCTGAAGAAAATAAAAATATATTTGTCAAGCTCGGAGGAGTCAGTTAGTGTTGACCTGTTACTAGTTCATTAATATCAAAGAAGCGGTACTATAAAAAAAGAAATACACCTTTAAATAATCAGGAACAAAAAATTAAATTATTCCAATTTGTTTCAAGAACACTTTTATTTAGATACAAGTAATAGTTACTCATTACCAAATATCCTTTCCTTGGAAATAATGGGCTTGGGGAAAACTGTAAAAGGTGCTGAGCAAAAACAGCAAGAAAAACACAGCTGTGTTCTACCTGGATGGAAGGGGAAGGTACTCTTTGTATTAGATTACAATTCTGAGACTGGTATTCACCAACAAATACCAGGGGTAGATATCCCCTGGGATAGATAACCACAATCTGGGTTAGAGTGAGGCCTGACTTTTTGGTCCCACTCTATTGCTGAAGCTGTCTAAACATGGCTCTGATACAACAAGCTATGGTAGTCCTCTTTTTCCATGAGGAGTGGCTGCTTTTCCTCAGAGAGCTGCTTTCTCTTGTGATGACGACATAGCAGATTGGTGAGCCCCGCCAGCGCAGCAGTGAGGACTGCCCCTGCCAATGCTGCTCCAAGGAGCCACAGCCAGATCCGACTGGCTTGTTCCAAGTAGGGCTCAATGTAGTTTCGAAAGAAGTCTGAATCTGAAATAGAAAGACATCTCAATGTTTTTACTGTTATCATCACCGTCATTATTACCACTGTCATTATCCTCATAATCACCACAATCATCACCATCAGCAGCACCATCACCATCATTACCACTGCCATCATCATCGCCACCTTCACCATCATCATCATCACCACCATCATCAACAGCAAAAGCATTCTCACCTGGTTCTTTGGAGTCAGATGCTGAGGTTTGAATGTCAGCTCTACTACTTATTAGCTGTGAGAATTTAGGGAAGTTACTCCTAATCCTCCTCAGAATTAGTTTCTTCATCAGGAAGAAAGAAACATGATACTCTCTTGTGGGATATTTTTTAATGTAATCAATTATACCTGTAAATTATTTAGTTCCTGGTACATAGAATGTACTCAATTAAATGTCAGCTATTATTTCTATAGCTCCTTCTGGTAGTATTGTAACCACTCAGATTGTTTATGGAAACTGTTGTATTATTAACCATTCAGTAATCCATTTAATAATTTAAAATTAGTTGACGAAGATTAACTGACTGTAATACTGGCAAATGCTGATGAATGCTCAATAATATCAGAATGCTCCCAAGAACTCCAGAACATTTTACAATCTCTGTATTCATAAAGATCACAGCTTTAAAATTCAAAACAACAGATTTTAAATAAAGGTATTTTCAAAACATTTCTGAGTAAGGAAATATCTCTAACATTCTAGTCATTTATATTGCTTCAAACCACATAAGAAAATGCCCTTGGGGAAAGACAGTAACTCTGTCTACTGCTGCCTATAACTAACTTTCTTCCTCTGAAGTCATCTAGTTGTGATTATCTAAAACATATGTTTAATAAATAATGTACTAACTGGGTTCCCTTACACTGTTTTTGTCAAGTTTGATTGAAGTACCATGTGTTTCTTAAAAGCATTTTAATGTTTAGTTCAATAAACATTGAACATGTAAATTGTTTTACATTTAGCATTTCCTCCAGTACTGCATCATTGCACTGTATCACAGTTACTATCTACACATCTATTTTTTGTATTAAACTGATTCCTTTAAGGCCAGCATTATGTGCTAATCATTTATGTAATCCTGGTGTCGGGTAGAGTGCCTGAAACACTTATGAGAAAAGGAAAATGCTGCTGAATGACTGAATGTGTTGGTGAGCTTGGAAGAGATAGAGAGGGGATGTTCCATGATGGTGGCTTGGAAATGAGAAGAGAAGAGCTATACGAAGAACATTGCTCAAAGAGAAAAAATCAATTTCCTGTGTTTCACTATGTTGTGAGGTGATATTTACAGTTATTTTTTAAAGAGTCTAGTATTAATCATGATGGGTACTTTGAAATCAAGCAAAAAGATGAAGTATTAACTCTAAGAGAAAAGTATTGCAAGAGAAGAAATACTCAAGTGTACTATATTTAGTTTGGTTGTGAATAATATTTCAGTAGAAAAAAATGATGAAAATCCTAGATGTGATATGATTCCAAGTCATAAAAATACTGTACCAATCATTATTTACATAGGAATCCAGAGATAAACTTGAAGAATTAAGAGATGGTAGTTGTTGCCATATTTAGGAATTTGGAGTAACTTCTATAATAAATGGCTAAAAGAGTTAATAGTAGCTGTTGTGGATACACAGGACTGGAGAGGGAGCTGGGAGGGGGATGTAAGGCCTTTTGCTTGAAGATTTGGACAACTCATTGGTTTCTAAATAACATGCATATACTATTTGATAAAATGAAACTATTATGATTAATGGCATGGATATATGTGCAAAATACTAGAAAACACAATGAAGACTAACATAAGCACAACAATTTATTAATCTGACCAATACGATTAAGTATGGTATCATTGTCATCATCAGTATTATTATTGAGGTGGTGGGTCTGGGTTTTGAATAGGGCCTTGCATTTTTAGGCAGGCACTCTACCACTTGAGCCACACTCTCAGCCCTTTTTGCTTTAGTTTTTTTTTCTTTTTTCCTTTTAGATAAGGACTTTGGCTTTTTGTCTGGCTAGGACTTGGACCATGATCTCTTACCCCTTGCATAGCTGGGATTAGTCAGGCACCACCATGCCTGGCCATTGACTTTTATTTTTATGTTTATGCTCCTTTCAATTTTTCTAAAACCTAAAATAAACATTTTTCTTATATAATTTGGAAATATATTACCAAAAAAGTGCCTTAAAAAAAAAGAACCTAAATTAATAATAGACGGTATGGTTTTGAATTAAGGTCATTTGATCAGATAGCTTATATTAAAAATACAGTATTATTAGATAAGAATTATATAAATTGAGTGTCCTTCAGTATAAAAATTACCCTAAAATAAACATAATGAAAACCAAATAATAATTAATACTTAAAGCATGTTGTAGTTTGAAGAGATTTTTTTTGTTGTTGTTATTTTTTTTTCTGGTGGCTCATAGTTGAAGACTGGCTCAGCAGGAAGAGGGTTCAAGAGAGAGCCACCAGAGAAGCAAGTAGGGAATGCAGGAGAAGGTGGAGAACACATTTTTCTGAGGAACAACCAAGAGCTGCCATGCTCATAGTGACCTTGAAGGTAGCTCCTTGGGCTGCATGAGTTCTGTGTTGAACTATCAAAGAGTTATTGCAGCAAATGAGGACATAGCTACACAGAATTTGGAGGAAGAAGGAGGTGGGATGAAGATGCTAAATTTCTGAAGACAAATCCTCACTGTGTCTGAAAGATACTAAGTGTATTTTTGTGCCCATTTACTGAAAAAGATGTTTTGAAATTATATAATTATAGATCATGTGTCTATAAAAATATAATTTTAGAATCTATTTAGAGAATGCTATATGATTTCAGTAGATGAAAAAATTTTACTTGGTATCTGCTCAGAATAGTTTGTCTACTAAAGAACAACTTCTTTATAGAAGTGACTCTATAATATGTATAGAAGATAAAATAGAATATACTTAGAAGATATTCAATATTTATTTTATGATACAATGGAAAGAAGAGATTTCATCCTGGGTTTTACCTTGCAGCATGTTATAGCTATATGATTACGTCTCTAGCAAAAATAATATATGTGATTTTTAGGCAGTTCCCTTAAAAGGAAAGGTTATGTCCAACTCTTTCTCCTTCCCCTTTCACTTAGCTGGAATGTAGGTTGTATGTTGATGAGCCATCTCAGACATGTGGTTCAGGGAATACTCTAGGTCTTGTGGAAATGTAATAAAGCAGAAGCTCTGGTCTCTAAAATTAGGCAGCTGATATTCAATAATATACCAACATTGTTACTGGATCAGTCAATAAACTGACTTATTTAAACCATGGAATTTGAACATAAATCCTAGTTAGTATCTCTGCTTCCATCCTTACCTCCTGCCTTCTTTGAAATAGAAACTATACCTTCTTTCATGACCCCATTCCTTGTGAGTTGTTGATAAGCACATGGTAGATCTTAGACTCAAGATGGACCACTTAGAATCATTATTCAGAATTCACTGTGCTGGCATTGAGAGTCAGGTAGCTCAGGAACTGCCGAGAACCATACATCCCAAATGTGGAAGTCAGAATGAAGGCAACAAAGAAGAGAAGCTGAGATGGCAGCAGAGGATGGGAGGAGACCCAGTATTTGCAGCACCTGGTTCTTTGGTTTTTGATGCTTCTTCATCTCAGCTACATTTTCATCTTTTCTATAACTTGAACATTCCTTTCTTCTTTTAAATTTTAAGTTGATAATTATCTTTTTATGTGCTCTTATTTCTAGGTAGTTTCTGTCATTTGTCCTTCAAAAACCCTAATTATTTTGAAAAGTGAATTGAGATAAATACCTTAGGACATTATGGAACTACAATTATATATGCACTTAATCCATAAAAAAATAAGATACATAAAATAAGACAAACAGAATATTTATTGTGTAAGGTATCTTTAAAAGATATAAAGAAAAATTTAAAAGGAAATTCTCAAAATTTCACTGCTCACCATAAACTTGATAATATCCAGAGTGATTAAAGCAGGAATGTTCTCTTTCCATTAAAGAAAATTTGTTAAAAACTAATTAAAGCTCCATATTCAGAGGATAAAAGGCAAGTTTTTGTGACTTAAGTGGGGGATATAAGGATAAGGTTCCATCCATTTCTCCTATTATTATTTTCCTCTTTGTCCCTGGAACCATCTTCTTGCCAACTATCACTAAGATACTGCTAACGTCCCTAAAGTTCAACAACATTGAAACTTTTTTCTTTCTCTTCATTGGAAAAGGACAATAACTTGCAAAGGATTAACATTATAAAAATTATAATGAAAATGATCTATAGCTTTGAGTGACCTTAATTTAAATATTAAAAACAATAACTGAAGGAAAGAAGAAATGTGAAAATTGCCTCTATTAAAATGAAAATTATTGTTTTAATATATTTAAATTTATATTGAAAATAGACTACAATGCCTAGTTTAGGTTACTGTTAGTCATTTCAATACATAGTACATCTAAAAAAATGCATATCAATTACATAACAAATAGTATTTCCTTCATCATGAAATGCTCAATTCAGCTTCTTTCATTATTTCTCTACTTGGATTCATTACAAGTGGTCTCAAGTTTTACTGTCACCAAAGTGTTGCCTTTAAAGCACTCTTTTTCTTTCTCAGTGGCTTCAAAGTAAATTTCTGACTTTTCTTTAAATCCCAATAGTTCCCCATTTATTCTTTTTTCTTCATAATTTTTCTCTCTCATTTATCTAATTTGAAGTTTCATTTTTCTTTTCACTTATTCTTGTCTGAATAATTGTATGGTCTTTGTTTTGTGCTTTGTCATTTCCAAAGTGCATTCCCATTTATCCACACATGAGTTACTTGAAGAACATTACTGCAATTTAATGGAGTAGGTAGCTTAGAAAGGTTTTTTAGTAATTATTAAAAGAGACTATGTATGTATAGTCCTTGCAACAATGCCTACTGTATAGAAAGGAATTTGTAACTGTTATTGATTCTTATTATCCCACAATAATTTCATTTGATACTTCAAATGAACCATCTTCCATTAAGAGTTTTTCTCTCTCTCAAATTGCTTTAATAGCTGACTTGGTTCTCTCTTCAGGATTCTCAGACTCTTTCTTTCTTTGCTTTTTTGTGACACTGGCACAATCACCCATGTGATGTGGCTCTTATTTTTAAGGCCTATCACAAGCACTTGAGAACAAGCATTATGTCTTATTTGTTCTATATTAGTACAATCACCTATCTTTTATAATTTTATGTGTGTCTTACTTTTAAGGCCTGTTGCAAGTTCTTGAAAATAAGTATTATGCTTATTTGTTTTATCTTTTAGTTTTTTATTCATTATTTTTTTATTCTTAAAATAAATGTTTGCTGAGACACACTAAATGCCAGGTGAAAAGATAAATAAGACAGAGTACCTGGCCTGAAGGAAACAATTGGAAAAGGATGTTGATAGGAAAGTTAATATTTTAAGAGTCATGTTGTTCTAATAAAAGTATGTAAAAGATTCAAATCCCAGTCCTACCAAAAAAAAAAAAGAAAAAAAAAGCATGTAAAAGATACCATGAGATCATGGGGATAAGACCTCTCACTTCTGCTATGGAGTAATGAAAGGCATCCCAGGTGACAACCCTTGTTAGTAGAAGGATGAGTTGGAGTACGTAGTGCTGATGGCAAGCCATCCCAAGAAGAGAGAAATAGCTTGTATGCCAGTGAACACGTAGTCAAGCATGTGCTCAACTCACCAGATTCCATTTTCAGGAGACAAAGTCATTGTGAATGTGGTCTCCCCATCCCATTTTTGAAATTAAATTTTGCAATATATTTGAAGAAGATTGTTCTCAGTAGAAAAGAACCATACAGAAAGCAAGATTGTATTTACCAACAGATTGAGGACACAATCTTTCATTGCCAAAACTTTTCAGTCTCCTTTTAATCAGTTACCCGTGCAAGAAAATTGCCTGCTACTCATGTTTAAAAGCATCACTAAATTTGATTGTAAGTGAAAATGCTTGACAAATGCCAGGCATTAGCTGATTTTTTTTTTTTTAAAGAAAACACAAGTAATTGTAAGCATGAATACCTGGATGATGAATAATGACCTTCTTGAACTAAATTATATCGAGGAATTTTAAAGAATTTTTAAAAGAAATCTTACATTTTAGCAATTTCACAGAAAATTTTAAAGTACCACAGAAGAATTAATAAATAATGATTCATAAGGTAGAAAATAGATAAGTGCTTTTATTTATTTTAAAGTCCTACTTCTCTAAAATTAACTATGTAAAATTTACAGCTATATAAAAAGTACTCTAAATAGGTGAAGCACTTCAAATAAATTGTGTTTAGGTATTAGAATAAATACCTTTCAGCTTCTAATGTTATTCTTTGAGCCCATTTTCCTCTATTTTATCCAATGGCGTTTGTTGCCTTTGTAATAAAAATGTAGTCCATGTGTGTGGACACTAAGGAAGGACCCCGAGGTAGAGTGTAAGTGTAGAAAGCTTATAGCAGATAGAGGCAACTCTCTTCTGCAGAGTAGTGGAGAGATAATATATTTTAAGTTTAATAATTACTATTTACTAGCTTTGTAATTTTATCATTCTGATTCTCAATTTACTTTCCTATAAAACAGAATAAACTTCACTACTACCTAGGATTTAAAAGATTACCTGAGATCATTTATATGCTGATGCTTCTCACATAAGGACCTAAAGGCCAGGCATCTCTTTTGAGCTATAGGTCTGTAAATCCTATTGTTCTAAGACATACTTATCCTGATGCCTGTCATCACCCCATCCCATCCCATCACCCCATCTATAACAAAACCATGGGCTTCCCCTTGTGTCTGACCCTTCTCCTGTTATTGGTAACTCAGTGAATTAAGGTACAATTCATCAGTTTCACAGACCCAAAAGTGTAAGGCATGCCTATCACCTTTTTCCTTACGAGTACACAAATCATTTGCCAATTTCTGTAAATTTTGTCTTCAAAATAATATCAATTTCTTTTATGCTTTCTCTCTCCCTTTCCATTATCCAAACTTTCACTTCACCACTGGACTCTTACAATGGCATTTCCATAGGCCACTCCACATATGCTTTCCAACTGGTACAAAATTTCTACACTGCAGCAATAATAATCTTTTAAATATTCAAATTTGACCATTATGTGCTTAAAATTCACCAGTGACTTCCATTATTCTAATAATATGCCCAAAATCTATATTGAAGATCTCCTTTCCAACTAATTAATTCTAAGAGACATTTTGATATTTTCTAAAACATCACTTCATTGATCCTAAAGACAGACACATATCTGAACAGATCAGTTATTAGGCAAATAGATATTTCTCTTTCATTACAAGTTGTGTAAAGATAGAGAATATGTTGTTTGCCATTGAATCTATAATATCTAGGATAATGTGTTATTTAAAATAATTATTCAATAAATATATGTGGAAAGAAGAAGTAAAACAATAAAGTTACCTAGAATACCTGGCATGGAAGCATATTTTAAAACACAATCTAAAATGTAACGTGGGCATTAAGAGAGCTTTTTTGGCAGTACTGGGATTTGAACTTGGGAACTCGCACTTATTATTTTTTTTCTTTTTGCTTTAGATATTTTTTCAGGTGAGGCCCAGCATTTTTGCCCAGAGTGGCCTGCCACATAGCTAGAATCACAGGTGCATGTCAGCATACCCAGTTTATTGGTTGAGATGATAGCTCACTAACTTTGCCCAGGTTGGCCTTGAACTATAATCTTCCTAATCTCCATCTCCTGAATAGACAGGGTTATAGGGTGAGCCTGGCCAAGAATGGTGACATTTTTATATATGTTAACCAATTAATTCTGCTATACCACAGAGTAGGTAAATATCCTGGAACAATTTATTTATTTTTTTTTTCATTTTTCTTTTATTATTCATATGTGCATACAAGGCTTGGTTCATTTCTCCCCCCTGCCCCCACTCCCTCCCTTACCACCCACTCCGCCCCCTCCCTTCCCCCCCCTCAATATGGAACACTTTATTTATATTCTTTAAATAAATAAAGAATATATTTTTTTGCTTTCTTATCTATGAAACAGGAAAAGGAATAATTATATCCACTCTGTAGATTAATAATGGAGATGAAAAGAAAGAGTGCACACAGGGAACCCAGAAGAGTTCCTGGCATACAAAAAGGATTCAATATGTAATAATTTTTAATGGAATTACTCAATTTATGTTATCATTGTCATCTTCCATTTTTCATAGCACTCAAACAGAATTCAGCATTTCCTAAATATCGTGTACACATTCACCTGCTGTTTATCTTGCTATTTTCTTAGCTTAGAGCCTCCCTATCCATTTTTGTCTGCTACCTGCCTACTCATTCTTTAAAACTTAATCTTACCTTTTTAGGTTGAGCTATTCACAAGTCATTGCTTTCTTTTCTGTGCTCCTGTAAGTTTTTGCTTATGAGATATTTTTTACTGCATTTAATATAGTTCAATGTTTTGTGCTTCCTTGCACAATTTTTCTGAATTCAACATTATATTTCGAGCTTCTTGAGATCAGAGTCTGTCACCAGAAGCGATCATAAGAGTTGGGAAGTTGGTGAACTTCATTCATTTGTTCATTTTCTTTGTCTGTTACTTTATTTATGTTTCATGAATTATTTATGAATATAATGAAACTCAGTGATTGCTGAATGTCTTTTATCCATGAACAATTCATTATTTTTGGCTTATGGTCTTCATGTGTTAGAGTGGAAGCAGTGAGTAGTGATGGGAGACCACCAAGTGTTGACATCTGGCTCCACCACAAATTGATGTTTTGATATTTAAAAAGTTGCTTAAATTTTAGGATCAGTGTTCTCACATCTCTCTAGAGAAAACAATACTTATCAAATAAATGGTTGATTAGTAATGCATATGTTATGTTATGACTGTAAATTGTTCCCCCAAAGGCTCATGTGTTAAAGCACTGGTTTCTGGCTGATGGGCTTTTGGGAAGGGATTGGATCACGAGGTCTTTGACTTAATCAATGGATTTCTCTACTATTGGATTCATTAACTTGATGGCATTATTGGGAGGTGGTGGAAACTGGGAGTTGGGTCTGGTTGGAGGAAGAAGGTCACATGGGGGTGTGCCTCACCCCTGCTGTCTCTGCCTCCTGGCTGCTATTAAGTAAACAGCCTCTGCCACACTCTCTTTCTGCCATGATGATGCCTTGCTTTAAGCCCAAAGCAAAGAAACCAACCCACCACAGACTAACATCACAAGCCAAAGTGCAGCTTTCCTCCTTTAAGTTTCTTTTCTCAAATATTTGTTGCAGTGACAAAAAGCCTGACTAGCATGGCATGTAGAGTCTGCATGCAACAAACTTTAAGACAGGGAGCAGCATTGCTATCTATTCCTCCTTTGTCAAGAAGATACTGAAAAAGCTCTTCTTAGGAAGATAAAAGTGCAAATCAATCCTAGGACTTTATATACACCTTAATAATATGCATAGCAATTAACATTATAATAGCTACTTTCATCATTATTACTAATTAGACATAAAAAACCAAGATTTGTACAAATTTTCTTGGTAATCCTAGCAAGAAGCTACTGATGATAATTTCAAAACTTCTGGGTATTTACCTTGAGCCATGTACACGAGGCTCTGTATTATATCACAATAATTTTTGGGGATATTCTGAAATATCCCAGTATTTCAGACAAATGAATTGAGGTTCAGGGGATTGAAGCAGATTTCCCAAGGTTAAACAATATTTAGCTGAAATAGCTCTGTCTCAAAAGCACTATCCCGCCCCACATTAAGTGTCCTCCCATGGTTGCTATGTACAAAATGTCCTGTATTTAGTGGAATGGATGCAAATTTAAAGGTCATTGGAATTTAGTTTATGTGATAACTGGTAATACATTAAGAAATATAATACACATTCCCAACTTAAAAGACTTGGGAGAAAACATTGTAGAACTATAAGCTCTTGTACTATCTTGAAAGAAATTGGTCACACTAGAGTCAGCAATTTATCTGAAAGGAACTGAACTTGAGCTTGTTTTTTATTATCCTATTATTGTTGTACTGGGGATACATTGTGACATTTACAAAAGCACTTACAATATATCTTAGATAAAATCACCCCCTCCATCATTTTCCTTTATCCTTTATCCTTTCCTTTATCCTTCCTCCCCCTATTCTTAGAATAGTTTCAACAGGTCCCATTTTTCCATTTTCATACATAAGAACAGAATATTTCCATCATATTCACTCTTACCTGAGTCTTGTAGGTAGCTATAATCATAGCCCAGATCTATGGATGAAATAAAAAAATCACCATTTCTGTACAGAGGTATAAAAGGAACCATGTAGGATTCCCGGTTATGTCCAATTGGTGCATTGGCTTCTGGGTAAACTTCTTGAAGAGGGCGGTGCCTTCGAAGCCACTGTTCAAAAATACTGCAGAGGAAAATAAAAAATTAAAGGATCAGAAGACCCAATAAGAATGGATCAGAAACTCAGGCCATAGGAGGCTTTATGATGAACCACTAAGAGCACGACAAAGAACAAGACTTTGCATTACCAACCTGTGCAACAGAGAGGAAGGAACACTAAATCTGGGGTTAGAAAAGTCCCTTGAGGTCTTGCTCTGTGTTTTAATAGCCGTATGACTAAGAAAATCATTGACTTTCTTGGAGACTCAGCTGCCTCATTATTAAAATGAGAAGAATAATATCTGTCCTACCTATGTTGAAACATAATATCTATCCTATTTAATAGTTTTATAAAAATGCTAAATAACTAAATGATTGTGACATAGATTTAATTTTAAGCCAGGAGGTAAAAGATCAGTGCATGGTAGAGAGGTTAGAGTCTAAATGTGAAATTGATCATGCTTCAAACAAAAATTTTGTTTTTTGGAAAAATGTGTGCAACACTTTGTAGTACAATAGAGAACAAGGATGCCAAATGGAGCAGCAGTGGTCATTTGTCACATGACAGAAAAAATTCTGTTCACTTGGACAATCTGGATTTCACACAGTACTCTGGTCAGTGTTTTTTGTTTTTGTTGTTGATTTTGTTTTGAGACACAGTAATGGTATGTAACCCAAGTGTAGCCTTTAATGTGCATTTCTCTTGCCTCTCGAGTGCTATTTTTAAATTATGAATTAGTTGAGAGATTAGCAGATCACTGATATGCACTGAAAATCTGATCCATAAATACCAAAAGTAGGTATTTAAAAATTTCCCCTAACATGAATGTATATGAGGTACTGTCTTATAGAGATCAGCAGGAGGGGGGAGGGGAAGAGAAAAAGATACTGAGGGATGAGGAGGATGGAAGTACGCTAAATACATACATATGAAGACTGCAAAAAGTCAAATACTGTTTGCAAAACTGAGGGAGAGAGGGAATAGAATTATAGTGCAGGGAGTGAACTTGTTCAAGGTACACTAGATGCATGTATGGAACTATCAAAATGAAATCCCCTCATATTATTAATGTATGAAAAATCAAAAATAAAATAAAAGAATTAATTTTTCCTAATTAGGCCCATTTTAAAATATATATTTATTGAGTACCTATCTGCAGATTGTAAAAAAAAGATATGTTAAGTTTCTCAGCCTGTTAGATTTTTTTCCTTTTTTTCATCTGCAAAATGGAAATGAGTCCAATGTCATAAAGATACTATACTGATTAACTAAAATAACATGCCACAGAGGTAAGTGTGGTAAGTGTAACAAATGCTTAGTAGATGCTGTCATTGTCCCCCCCCTCCTTCTTCCTGCTCTTTTTCCTTATTATCATTACTCTGGAAGAACTTTACAATTGATGAGGACATGAGGTATGCTGTAATAGAAATGCCATTGAACATGATCTTTAAGAATGCCTATTATTCTGAGAGACAGAAATGAGAAAGATGTTCAAAAGATTATTTATTCTGTATCTCAACTTTGCCAACTGAAGAAGATCAGAACTGACTTAAGCTACAAATTCTTTTCAAGTTCTATAAGTTTATGAAGTAGTCTCTGTTAACTTCTACTATACTCTTCACAAAAGCATTATTTATACATTATATGAAATTAGAAAATACAAACAAGCAAAGAGGTGAAATCATTTAATTACTCTATATTTTTGTTGGATGGGGATGTGGTTTTTGAAATATGCATATACATTATTCCACATACATTTTGCCAAAAAGAGAAACTACATCATAGATGCTTTTGACACTTTATTTATATAAAATATGTTTTAAACTATTTTTAACAAGGAGGATCTGTGATAATTAATCCCTTTCCCACCCCTGCTATAATTTGACTGATTTTGAAACAACCTGATACACAATGCATCACTAGATAAGGACTAGAGGCAAAATTTGTATCTTTTGTCAATTGAGAAAAAATACTACTATATTGTAATTTATAAATAATGTTGTTTCTCCCAAGAAATAAAAGTTCTTCACTTAAGTAGGACAAGGACATCAATTCTTAGCACCAGAAGAATTAATGGGTGAAACCATTAATTCCCTCACCCACCTTATCAACCTTTTAAAATGTAGGAATTAATCTTGATTAAATTCTTCATTGATGGGTCTCATCTTCAGTTAATTTCATCAAACTGTGTCTGGATTGGCTGACATTGGAATATTAATACATAACGTAGATAACTGCACTGATATTTTTGTGAAAAAATCTTATCAAAGATTCATTTAAACTGTATCCAGACAATTTTTTAGAAATCTGAGCAACAGCAGAATTCACAATAGAGGAATTGGGAAAAAGTAAAGGTGGTCACAGATGGGAGCATGGAGGGAGTTTTATAGATAAAAATGGCATAGGCATCTGGTTTCAAGTCTGACATATAAGCACTCCCATCCCTACAATAACAAAGACAAATTGAAAATCAACAACTTCTCTTAGAGCTATGGGTTTCTAACCCAAAGTATGATATAAATCTAGTTATGCCCATAATAATATAAGTCAAAGAATAAATAAGTAGGGAGAGTACATAAATCTGTCACACAGAAGACTTGTAAATAATTATGTTGATACCCTGCCATCTATTAAGTAGCACATGACACCTCACTTCTTATGTATGGACTGTGCATTATATTAATAGTGGTAAATTTATAATCTATACCCTTGACATTATGTGAAGAGAATGGTGATTTGCCTCTGTGCCCTTCCTCCATGCAACATATAATCCCAATTCAATGGAAAACCTTAGACAAATCATAAAACTGAGAGATGTTTGGCAGAACACCTCAGTGCTCTTTAAAGCTGTTCAGATTGCTTAAAAGGAAATTGTGAAAAACTGACAGTCAAGAAGATTCTAAAAAGATATGACAATTACACTTATAATGTGGAATCTTGGACGGGAGTCTGGAATAGAAAATGATATTAAGCAACTACTGAGTAATCTGAAGGAAATATGGACTTTGCTTAATAATAATAATAATGTATCAATATCAGTTTACTAATTGCCACAAATATGCTGTACAATTTTAAGATAATAATAAGATTATAATAAGAGAAACAGGGTATAGTATATATGGGAACTCCATATTCTGTCTTTGCAGCACTTTAGTACATAAAATGACTCTGAAATGAAAATTTATTTTAAAAAACTAAGAAGGAAGTCTTATTATAGTTGGATATTTAGGAACCAATTTGCTTTAGAACATCTGGCCCCAACAACTCAACAAAATGTATGCGTGCCTAGACACATACAATCAAACACTGTTTTATTCATCTATGTAAAAAGTAGATGAACACTTACACTTTTAGAATCTGTAATAAACTTACTCTGTGTCCAAGCATTGGTGAAATTCTTGCACTGTGGTGCTTGTAACCTAGTGGTGGAGATAGATAGTAGCCAGTAATTTTAGAAAGAAATTTAATTACAGATTGGCGAATTCTGTGAAAGAATTCTATGGGAAGAAATCCTGTTCTATGGTAACAGGATTTGATGGAAGGTCTCAACTATTCTGTAGCCTTGGGAATCTCTTTGATGGTGTATTTGAATCAAGAATTGAAGTATGAGTATGCAGAGAAATGGGAAGAGTGTTTCTGAAAGATAAAATAGAATTTGCAAAGAATGTTTGATGAGAGGTGCACAGCAAATTCAAGAAATTAATAATATGACTTATATGTCTATGAGGAGCAAGGAGAAAAAAGCTCAAGATGTGAATGGGAAGGTATACTGGGGTTCAGGCATGAAGGGCAGTGGAAGTCATAGGAGAGATTTTGTATTTTTCCTAAGAGAAGTCAAAGGTCTCTGTATTTGGAGTGGTGGATGGTAACCTGAACAACTTACCATTTAAAAAGACTGCAGAGATTGCATTGTGGAAAAAGGACTGACAGACAATGCTATAGTTTGAATGTATCCTCCAATGCTCATACATTGAAAACTAAGTGTTGGGATCTTGACCTAATAAGGGGCGATTAGGTCACAAATGCACTGGCCTGGTGAATGGATTGATGTTACCACAGGAGTGGGTTAATTACTACAAGACTGAGCTGTTCATAAAAGCTCTTCTTATTATTCTCTTGTGCTCTCTGACCCTTCTGTCTTTTACCAAGGGATGTCAAATCAAGAACATCTTTGTCAAATGACTCAAGTCATTTGAGTCTTTGGAATGACTAGAGTGGTAAGAGCACCTGCCTAGCAAGCATGAGGCCCTGAGTTCAAACCCCAGTACAGTCGAAAAAAAGAAGCCAAATGCAACCTTAGACTTCTGGCCTCCAGACCTCCAGAGTGTAATAAATAGATCTTGGCTCTTCATTAATCACTCAGTTGCAGGTATGCTATTCTAATAGCAACAGTGGGCTGAGACAGATAGGAAACAATGATGTATATGCAGAGCAAGGGACAAAGAAGTCAGTAAGAAGCCTATGTACTGGCAAAAGGATAGTGTGTGGAGACTAGCAGTACAACTGAGTGGGGAGGGAGTCACAGAAGACTCTAAGTTTTATGGCTCATACTGCTAAGCAAGAGATTTTTGCTGCCAGTGATGTGGATCACTGGAGAGGCAGAGGTGCCTGAGATGAAATGTTAATATCATGACTCCAGATGTGTTGTACTTGGAGATGTTCTGGAGGCATTTCAATGGGGATGTTAGGTAGGCAGCTAGGTATTTCTGTGTGATTTATAGAAGAAAATTTACTCTCGAAATATAAAATGAGAAGCCATGAAGCTCTATAAAATAAACTATGAGAATAGTGAGACAATAAAAATACAAGAGAATCTAGAGATACTTTTCTCAGATGACCAGAAGGACAAGGGAACGGATAATCATCTTGTGTTTGAGAAGCACAGTTTGAAATGTTATCATTCACTGGTAAATGGATGGAATTGGAGAACATCATTCTGAGTGAGGTTAGCCTGGCCCAAAAAGACCAAAAATCATATGTTCTCCCTCATATGTGGACATTAGATCAAGGGCAAACACAACAAGGGGATTGGACTATGAGCACATGATAAAAGCAAGAGCACATAAGTAAGGGGTGAGGATAGGTAAGACACCTAAAAAACTAGCTAGCATTTGTTGCCCTTAACGCAGAGAAACTAAAGCAGATACCTTAAAGCAACTGAGGCCAATAAGAAAAGGGGAACAGGTACTAGAGAAAAGGTTAGATCAAAAAGAATTAACCTAGAAGGTAACACCCATGCACAGGAAATCAATGTGAGTCAATGCCCTGTATAGCTATCCTTATCTCAACCAGCAAAAACCCTTGTTCCTTCCTATTATTGCTTATACTCTCTCTACAACAAAATTAGAAATAAGGGCAAAATAGTTTCTGCTGGGTATTTGGGGGGGGAGAGGGAGGGGGCGGAGTGGGTGGTAAGGGAGGGGGTGGGGGCAGGGGGGAGAAATGAACCAAGCCTTGTATGCACATATGAATAATAAAAGAAAAATGAAAAAAAAAAAAAGAGATGTATGAAAGTAGCACAATGAAACCAACCAAAACTTTAAAAAGGAGGAAGGGGAGAGAGGATAATCTAGATGAGGTAAATTTGATTGAAGTATGATATTTGTATGTATGTAAATATCACAATGAAATCCTCTCGTACAATTAATTTATGCTAATAAAACATTTTTAAATTATTGAATTGTAGCTGTGTAAGATCTGTGCTTTTCTATCTTTTCTATTCCTTTGGGTTGTTTCTTCATGTAGTTCATGTTTTGAAAGCTATTGAAATAAACCTTACTTTTTAAATGATAATAAACTCCACTTAAACTTAATCAGAGAAATCCCTGTAGGGCTTAGGGTGCTCCTTTATAGGACAGGAATGATATTATCTACTTTAATGTAGTTATAAGAACAAAACTGAAATAAGGAAGTGAAGAGCTGAGTAATAATACTGAATGATAAAATGAAACAATTGTTTTAAAGAGATTGACCTACTCATGGAAAAGACATCATTTGTGTTTTCTTCTCTCCAAAACCCCTCATATTATAGAGGAAAGAAGAAATCTAATCCAAAGGTCACAGCTAATCATAACCAGGATCGGACTGGTTTGACTACCACTCTGTTGCTAATTCTGTGTATCACATAGGATGATGGAAGTTTCTGCAGCTGTGAGCACACATAGGCTTCTGCCAAAGTTCTAAAGTTTAGGTTCTGTTTCTTTAAGGCCACTTTGAAGAGACTCTGCTTGACCTTTACTTTGAAGTGAAAAGTGTTTATTCAAAGATACCTACATTAATTAACTTTAAACACTCCAATGTTCCTTTGCTCAAATGACTCACAGATCTCACATCATTTATGCTCAAAGAACAGCAAGGAATACCATGCAACAGGATCAGGAAAGAATATGTATCAGTCTAAAAAGTGACTTATATAAAAAAGGATGTAGCCTGGTATTATACTGGAGAAAAAGGAGGAAGGGGAGGAGGAAGAGGAGGAGGGGATGGGAAAGGAGGACAAGGAGGAGGAGGAGGAGGGAACAGGGAAGGAGGAGGAGGAGAAGGCACACAGAAAAAGGAAATATTGAACTAAGTTGCTAAGAGACTGAGTTAGATTAGAACCCAATTCTTCTGCCTGATATATATGTACTTCACCGTCTATACTGATTTGCCCTGCCTGGATTTCTGTTTTGTCCTTCCTTATATGCTTCGATCAGGCTCTGAATGCTTCTGTTACTCTCTGACTAAGCTTGCAGCTGTAGGCAAGGTTTTTCAACAGCACTGGAACAAAGCAAACAAAACAAAACAGATGCTAGTACAATTATTACTTTTTTGCAAAGGAATAATAATTTTACTTATCTTTATATATAAATTTTTCTTTTTATTATATTACTTGTTCTTTATTATTGTTGTGCTGGGGGTCCATTGTGACATTTACAAAAGTTCTTATACTATATCCTAGTTGAATTCACCCCCTCCATCATCAAAGAAATAATTGTAAAAGCCAACTCTTGATAACTTTTTATAAAGTTTTTAAAATGTTCTATAAAGTAAAATACTACTTGTAGTTTTTTAGAGAAATATTTCTCTTCTAAATTCCATAGAATAAACATAAAAATATTGAATGAGATTTTTTTCATTGTTTTAGTTACATTTAAGTTCTATTCTCAAAGGAAAAAAATACCTATTTGGCCAATTTTGATGCAATGCTAACCACGAAAGTAAAAACAGATACTTGACTAAAAATATCTATTTTTCAATAGATTCATCAATTTTTCTCAATTCTTTAAATTTATTTAGGTAATTTATTCTGTATATGTTAGTCCTTTAATCTTTTTTTCATTTTTTTAAAAATTGTTTTTACATTTACTCACATGTGTAAACATTGTTTGGACCACCTCCTCCCCCACACCCCACGTGCTTCAGGGCAGAACTTGTTCTGCCCTCTTGTCCTCTGATTTTGATGAAGAGAAAACATAAGAGATAGTAAGAAAGACATAGCATTTTTGCTAGTTTCAGATAAAGATAGCTATACAGATAGATTCCTAGTGCTGTTTCCATGCACATGTGTATTATAACCTACATTGGTTCATCTCTGCCAGTCCTTTTCACTACTTCCTGGCCCCCTTCCCATAGTGGCCTCTGCCAGTTTAAGATTACTATATTTGCTCTTCTACAGTGGGCACATCAACCACATTCAAGTTTTAGGTTGCCTTCCCTTTCCCTATTCCTCCCGTGCATGTTCTCCCCTTAGTGTGACCCATATCCAATAATTGTACTGCATTTGTTTTAGGTTTATAATCAGCTTATGAGGGAGAACATGTGATTTTTGGCCTTCTGAGCCTGACTAACTTCACTTAAGATGATGTTCTCCAGTTCCATCCATTTACTTGCGATTGACAAAATTTCATTCTTCTTTGTGGCTGAGTAAAATTCCATTGTGTATGAATACCACATTTTCTTAATCATTTGTCAGTAGTGAGGATCTTAGCTTGTTTCCATAGCTTGGTTATTGTGAATAGTGCTGCAGTCAACATGGGTGTGCAGGTGCCTTTGTAATAACCTGAGTCTCATTCCTTCAGGTATATCCCTAGGAGTGGTATTGCTGGATAAGATGGCAGATCTATGCTTAGATTTTTAAGAAGCCTCCATATTGTTTTCCAAAGTGGTTGTACTAGCTTACATTCCCACTAGCAGTATATGAGGGTTCCTTTTCCCCCACATCCTCACAACATTTTTGCTGGTAGTGCAGAACAATTATTAAATGCACTGTTCACTTGAGAAATCCAAGCTTGCCATCACCATTTTCTTTCACAAATTCAAACTGAGGCAGAGGCATGGCTTTCAGATTAAGCACAAGGATATCCAGGAGCATCACGTTACAATCAAACTGAGGAAACACAGTTATTTATCTAGTTTCCTTAGTACCCAGCACATAGTAGGAGATCAGTATTTATAGGGTAATTAGTATCACTTTCTTTAGTTTATAATCTAACCCAGAGGACTAATTTAGCAATAAAGTAATTTGTATAACACAAACTCCTAAGATATCTAGCTTACTTAACTCTTAGTAAATCAAAGTGATAACTACTTCATTGATCCCATTTTATAAAAGGAAAAGTGAGTCAAAGTTTAGTTTTTACCAATATCCACCAATAGCAGTGGAAGGTTTAGAGGTCCATTTCAGATTTCTGTGACTTTTAAACCTATATCTAGTTGCCAGATCTAGGTATGGAACTCAGGTGTTCTATTCCAAGTTTAATACTTTTCCAATAACATGGAGAAAATATTAGCTAGGAATGAAAGCAGAAGGTGGATGAAGATTTTATGTTTTGATCCAAGCGGTAGTAAGCCTTTCAGAGCTTTACACAGAAGTGGGAAGTAGGTATCTTCTGCTATTTCTTCTTACATGAGACACAGACATTTGATTACAAATGGGTTGCAGAGAAGTCTGTGAAACACTGATATCGATAGTGTAAACATGTGATTAATTTTTGTGGAATTGAAACTCTTTTCCATTTTCCTTCATAGGCCATGTAGCCCCATAGACCAGCATTGGCTTAGTATGGTGCAAGGTGTCAGCATAAAAGTGGGTCAAAGAGAACAAGAGTGGCATGGGATTGTGGACTGGCCTCAAGCTATCTACTGAGTAGTTTAGGATGCTCTAGTAAGGGAAGCCTGTGAGTGCCTGGGCAGTAACTCAGGGCACATTCACAGCAGGCAGGTGGGAGTGAAGAGTGCTGAGGGAAGAGGGATGACATATTCTGTTGTGAGTGCAGAAGACCCTGCAGGATGAACAGACAGGGGATGGGAGGGATGACAAAATAAGACCAAATCTAACTTCAACATGTGTCCTGAGATTTGGGAATTAAGAAAGATGCTAGAAACATTGATCCTCTTTTTGAGAATTCCTGTTTCAAGTTAATGGCATTAATTTTGTGAAGCTAGGAGAATACTCTCTGTAAGTCTCAATTAAAATGTAGATGATATGAAGCTTAAAGATTGGTGAGACATAAATGAAATTAAGTGTGCAGTACACCTAGGACGATCCTAATAGGCGTACAAAAATGGCTAGCTTTGCTATTCTTCCTAAACACAACAGAAACCATCAGCTCTACAGATTAATGCAAGAACCAACACTAATTCCTGTAGGCCAGAGATTTTACATTTCTATTCTTGGGAATTTTGGTGTACCATGGGCAGGATGGAGAATGTCCTAACAAACACATCAGTGAATTTTATTTCTCATTTAAAAAATAAACACAGGGAATAAACTGCAGTGGTTAGCTTCAAAGATTCTGAAGCTAGATACTTGGGTCCAAATTCTCATTGTGACACTTAGTAGCTTTGCGAATTTGGGCAAGCTACTTACCCTGTTTGTGCTCTAGTCTCATTTTGAATAAAATAAGTATTACCATATTATGAGATGAAACATGTCCCCCACCAAATTTCTATGCTGAAATCCTAACTCTTACTAATTCAGAATGTGATTGCATTTGCAAATGAGATCTTAAAAAGATAATCAATTTAAAATGAGGTATTTTAGAATAGATCTCAAACCGATCTGACTCATGTCCTTATTAGAAGAGGACAATAGAACACATACAGGGACAGAGGGAAGACCACGTGTAAACACAGGGAGAAGGTGGCCTTCTTTAATCAAGAAGGCATTAGAAGAAATCAATCCTGCTGACATGTTGATCCCAGGCCTCTCCAGAACTGTAAGAAAACACAGTCTGTACTGGCACTGGTGGCTTGCGCCTATAATCCTAGCTACTCAGGAGGCAGAGATCAGGAGGATCACAGTTCCAAGCCACCCCTGGCAAATAGTTCATGAGACCCTATCTCAAAAATACTCAACCCCAAAAAGGGGCTGGTGGAGTGGTTCAAGTGGTAGAGCACCTACCTAGCAAGTGTGAAGCTTTGAATTCAAACCCTAGTAGTACCTTCACTCCCCAAAGAAGAAATTCTGTTGTTTAAAATCACCCAGTATATGGTATTACATTCTGACAGACCTAGCAAACTAACAGGTAATTACTTTTCTCAAGGGATTGTCATAAATTTTAACTGAATTAATATATGCAATATCACTTAAAATAATGTATAGCACAAAGAGTTGGTGTTAATTACTATTGTATTAATCTTATAAACATTTTGATTTTGAGCTTTTCTAGCTCAGGTTTTAAAACAACACATTTTTAACTGCATCTTTTGCTCTGTCAAGGCTTAGCTAAAATACCACCTCTATGAAAACCTCAAGAAGAGTTAAATGTTTCTTTCCATTGTTTTGACACTTGTTATATTGTTTCGTAATTACTCAATTATGTATTTGATATAGGGAATTCACTGAGATCAATGGAGCTGCTTAGAGATCGTTGTATACCCTACGTCCAGCACAGTGCCTGCTTACAAGGCAGGGGGCTGGATTCAAAGTATTTGCAATCTGTCATAAACTATATGTACAATTTATGGGTATTGTGTGTTTTCTTATAAGACTCCAGTTTTCCATCAATTCTTAAAGATGGTGCAAAAAAAATTTTAAGAATCACTTATTTGTGATTAAATATCAGGCCTGGGGAGAGGAAAGATCCAAGAAATGCTGGTGGTTCTGCTCTGAATCTCTGTGGCTCCTCACAGTGCCTGGCATGTAACAAACACTGTGCCAGGTGCTAGAAATCCAAGCCAAACGAAGGACTGTTCCTATCTTCCAACAAGTTGAGGTTTGGTCAATAACTCTGCATAGTGCATTGTGAATGCATTGAAAGAATGAGGGCCTTTCAGCTCTTGGGAGAACAAAGAAGGAGGAGCTAGTATGTTTGGGTGGGGGGTGACTGGTAAACTTCCTCTTAGGTGATACTTGAACTTAAGTTTTGAAAAAATGAATAGTAGAAATCTGGGGAAAGTAATAGAAGGGGAAAAAGGTAGTTCAGGAAGGTAAAGCCCAGCAAAAAGGAACCCAGTTATATTTTGGAGGCCTTGCAAGTAGTTCAGAAGAAATCAAAATAAGGTTGTCTGTGATTCATCCATGTAGTATAGGGATTTGCATGGGAAGCAATGAGTCTAAATATTACTCAGAAAACAGTGAGGCGCTATTAGAGGATTTTGAGCAATGGAGTGACAGAATCACGCCTAATTGTTGCATAATTGAATGAACAACAGCTAGCCTTGGGGGCTCAAAGGGAGAAACCATGTAAATGTACTGAGGCCACTGGAGAAAACTTGGAGCCTCTGAGTGGAAACAGTAGCATCGCAATAGCTCTATTTCATAATGCTCCTGGTTAATGATGCTACCCATTTGGGAAGTATTTGGAAGTTATCACTGAATAACTATCCTTTTAAAAGAAATTCACACTTTAGGGGCATAAATGATCAGAAATGAGGAGCTTTAAATGAAAAGCCTGTACAACTAAGAAATTCAACAGGGACCACTCTCAATTGACAATAACCTCAAGTATATATATACTCTACAACTTCTTAATTTAGTCAAAGAAAGTGAAAACAAGTCCTTGGGGGAATGGGTAGAAGTTGAAATCGGATTAAAATCATTTAAATTAATAATGAAACTTGAAGTACCTTACCAAGAACTAAAAAGAACTACAAGAATTAAAAGTTCAACAATGAAAGGCAGTTGAGTTCTATTTTTTTCTTTTCCCATAAACATTTAAGCATATCATTAAATGGCAGGCACCCTGCTATGAATCACTTTGAAGGGGAGGTGATTATAATGTGTACCCATAATCAAAAGACATTGCATTAGGCAGAAATTGCATTCAAATCAAATGAGTCAGGCTGCACTCACAAGGCACAGCTAGTCAGAGTGAGTCTATGGGAAGGTGTCCTAAGGAGCTAGCCCCTCCAGACAGAGTTATGTGTAAGTGGGTGGGACTGGATGTTTATTTGTCTCTCAATGAATATTTCTAATTGTCTTCCCAAGCCTTGGTGTTCTTACCTGTGAAGTCTTGATAATAAAACTCACCTTGTCTCCTTCACTAATGGGCTCACTTAGTTATTCAACAAATATTCCATCAGCACTTGTATATGTCAAGGCCCAAGGATGGATAACAGTTTCTATACTCATTGGTTTCATGACATGTTGTGATAAAGATGTATACAAATTTCAAGGCAATGTAAATGATGCTCTTAGAGATTTGAGTAAAGCCTATGAGATTATAGCAGAACAACTACCTAGGGGAGACAAGGAATGCTTCACAGCAGGAATAGTATTTAAATTGGATGAGTAAATAATGGAGAAGGCATTACATTTAAAACATAGACCCACAGGGAGTCTGGACATTGATGGAATTGAAAAATAAAAGTATTTGGTGTGTAATGGAATGTGGAATACTGCAGGATGAATAGGAAGAAAGGCCAGAAAGATGTGAATGGCTTAGATTGTGGAAAGCCTTGTGTGTATTGGCGGTGATAATTTGGATTTAATCCAGAGTACTTATCTTCCTACTTTGGATGTTTGACCATGATTGGATTTGAATTTTAGAACTATGAATATAGTCAATATGTATATCATATTACCTTATAATAAATCAAAATATATTACTTCCTTATTGGAGATCATAGTTATCATGAGACCAAAAGTGAATAATACAACTTTTACATAGACAGAAAAAATACATTTCACCCTTTCTATTCATGGGTTCCACATCTGTGTATCTAACCATCTGAGCACTGAAAATAATGATTTAAAAATTCCACATGTACTGGACATGTATAGGCTTTGTTCCTTCCCATTTTTCCCTAAACAGTACATATAATAACTACTATATAGCAATTGCTTTGCATCATGTAAAAGTAATCCAGGGATGATAAAGTGTATGGAAGCATAGCATATGTGCAAACACTATGTTATTTATAAAAGGGACTTGAGCATTTGGATTTTGGTATCTGCAGGGTCCTGAACCAAATGCCTATGGAGACCAAGGGACAACTGTGTTCCTTTTCTTAAGACAGTCATGCTGTACTTCTTCCTTCCAAAATTTCTCTTCTCAACACAAACTTTTCCAGTACTTCTTACTATTCCTTTTAATCTTAAAATCTTAATTTCATTTTATTTAAAATTTGTAACTGAGAGGAGGAAAAGGGGATTTCCAAGATGGTGGCTAGAGGGAGGAAGCAGAAAGCATGCCTCCTAAAGTGAAATTTTGGAGAGATGCTGGAGACACACATTGCAGGCAAGGCCACCAAGAAGAGGCAAAACTTTGAACCCTCCACACTTCCAGCCTGTGCAGAGTATCTCCACTTCATGTTAAATGGAGAAACCAGGAGGGCCCCCAGGCTGCTACCAGACACACGCGTCCAGACGGCTTGGGAAGACGCGACAAGGTGAACTAAGTGGTACGTGGTACTCCCACAGACAACCCTGGGCCAGATCAGCATAGCCCCCTGAACAGACCGACCCCCACCCAGGAAAAAAGGAAAAACTGAGTAATAAGCAATAAGAACAATAAAGACACATAGCAAAGAGGGTGGGGGCACCCTGAGCTCTGAAGAGGGGGGGAGGGGAATCCCTCCCAGAACTGTAAATAAACAAGCTGGGCCTGGCTGGAGAGGGCGGGAGCAGTGGCACGCGCCCAGCAACCAGGAGTGGGAAAGCTTGTGGGAGTGGTGGAGGGAGGAAAACTCCACAGGAGAGGGGGGAAGACCCACTTCCCACGTGAACTGTAAATAAACACGCAGGCCTGAGAAAGTGGGTGCAGTGTCACCTCCCCCAGTGTGCTTGGAAAGGGGAAAGCTTGTAGCAGTGGCATCATGCACAGAACTCTAGTAAACAAAGCCTGCAGGGCCAGGTGAGTGCTAAGCTCACCCCAGAGATCTGGATAAATAACGCCTCCAGCAACAGCAGGCTGACAGCAGCGGCAGGTAAGCCGCAGCCGCAGATAGCCATTCACAGAACTGTTTCCAGACTCTTTTTTTTTCTCTCTCCCTACTTTGATGAGAAAACAACTGAACTACACCTGCATGCTGAAAAACTTAATGAACTGTATTGCATTTGAACTTGGGACACTTTGTGGGTTTTTTTTTCTTTTTTTGTGCGTCTTTGTTCTATTTTATGTTACCCCTTTGATGAGACAACTACAGGACAACATCTGAGGCACCATCTCCAGGATTGGAGGCTGAGGGAAAAACACCAAAATTATTAAGACTGAAACTTCATTACATTTGAACTTGGAGGTTTTTATTTTTATTTTTATTTTTTTATTTTATTATTTTTTATTTTATTTTATTATATATATTTTTTTCTTTCATTTACTTATTTTTTATTTTTTTTCTTCTCTTTATTCTTTTTATTTTTTATTTTCAATACTCTCTGTCTCTCTAAAGCCTTTTCAGCTTACAGTTGACTAGTACACTGTCTCTCCCTGTTTACATCTTTGAAATTTTTAAAATTTGTTTCTTTGTTTGTTTTTCTACTTATTTGTTTTTCCCTTTTCCTTTAACTTCTTTGTTTTCCATCCCTTCTCACCCTTCCTTTCTAAATATCACTAGTGCTATTATTACAGCCAGAAAATACTTATTGCACACAGTACAGGAACAATAACAACACCAAGGGGAATGACGGGAAGACAGAAAAAAGAGGGAAACCAGTTTCCCCACAGCAAAAAATTAGTACAGGAACCAGAGGGGAATGAAGAAAACAGATACTCAGATCCAGACTCCAACAAAATGAAGATAAACTATGCCAAAGAACCCAATGAAGCCCACAAAAATAATTTAAAAGAAGACATACTACAGGTACTCAATGACAATTTTATAGAGATGATACTGGATAGGGTCAACCAAAATGTACAGGAGACACTCAAGAAATTCCAAGACAACAAAAGTAGACAATTTGAAAAAGCAAAAGAATAAATAAAGGAAACCATAGAAGCACTGTATAAACACCAAAGTGAAACAGAGAGCACGATTAATAAAGATTGAAATGAACTCAGGACAAAATAGACAACATTAAAGAGGAAACTACCCAGGATATGGAAAACCTCAGAAAAAAGAATGAAACAGAATTGCAAAACAAAACAGAAGGCCAATCCAGCAGAATAGAACAAATAGAAGACAGAATCTCAGAACTCGTGGATGAAATGGTAATTAAAGGAAAAACCGAAGACCTATTAATTAAACAACTCAAGACCTGTGAAAAGAAAATGCAAGAACTCACTGACTCCATCAAAAGACCAAACTTGAGAATATTGGGCATCGAAGAAGGAGAAGAGGTGCAAGTGAAGAGAATGTGTAATATATTCAAAAAATAATAACAAAATTTCCCAAATCTAGAGAAATCTATTCCCACACAGATGCAAGAGGCCTCCAGAACACCAAACAGACCAGATCAAAATAAATCTACCCCACAGCATATCAACATTAAAGCAACAAGTTCAGAAACTAGGGAAAGAATATTGAAGGCTGTAAGAAAGAAAAAACAAATAACATACAAAGGTAAACCCATCAAAATCACAGCAGACTTCTCAACAGAAACATTAAAAGCAAGAAGAGTGTGGGGTGAGATCTTCCGGGCACTGAATGAAAATAACTTCAACCCCAGGATACTCTACCCAGCAAAACTATCATTCAAAATAGATGGAGCAATAAAAGTCTTCCATGATAAGCAGAAACTAAAACAATATGTGACCACAAAGCCATCACTACAAAAGATTCTTCAAGGGATTCTACACACAGAAAGTGAAACCCAACATAACCATGAAAGGGCAGGCAGCACCAAACTACAGGAAAAGAAAAAGCAAGAAAGTAGAGAGTAACCTCAACTTAGGTACACACAATCAAACCTTCAAACGACTAAGACAACTAAATGACAGGAATCACCACATACCTATCAGTACTAACACTTAATGTTAATGGACTTAATTCTCCCATCAAAAGGCACCGTTTGATGAAATGGATTAAAAAGGAAGATCCAACAATTTGTTGCTTACAGGAGACCCATCTGCCTGACAGAAATAAGCATAGGCTTAGGATGAAAGGCTGGAAGAAGACTTACCAGGCCAATGTCCCCTGAAAATAGGCAGGAGTAGCAATACTTATCTCTGACAAAGTAGACTTCAAACCTACATTGATCAAATGAGATAAAGAAGGACATTCCATACTAATAAAAGGGGAAATAGACCAAAAGGAAATAATAATTATCAACCTATATGCACCATATGTCAATGCACCCAATTTCATCAAAGACCTAAAAGCCTATATTAACTCCAACACAGTGGTTGTGGGAGACTTTAACACCCCATTATCATCATAGATAGGTCATCCAAACAAAAAATCAATAAAGAAATCCAAGATCTAAAATATACAATAGATCAAATGGACCTACTTGATGTCTACAGAACATTTCATCCAACTTCTACACAATATACATTCTTCTCAGCAGCCCATGGAACCTTCTCCAAAATAGATCATATCCTAGGGCACAAAGCAAGCATCAGCAAATATAAGAAAATAGAAATTATAGCATGCATACTATCTGATCACAATACAATAAAACTAGAACTCAACAAAAAAGGTAAAGACAAAAAACATGCAAACAGCTGGAAACTGAATAACTCATTACATAATGAACAATGGGTCTTTGATGAAATAAAAGAGGAAATTAAAAAGTTCCTGGAAGTCAATGAAAACGAAAACACAACCTACCGGAACCTATGGGACACAGCAAAGGCAGTCCTGAGAGAAAAGTTTATAGCCATGAGTGCATATATTAAAAAGATTGAAAGATCCCAAATCAATGACCTAATGATACATCTCAAACTCCTAGAAAAACAAGAACAGGCAAATCCCAAAACAAATAGAAGGAGAGAAATAATAAAAATAAGAGCTGAAATCAATGAAATAGAAACTAAAAAAAACATACAAAGAATTAATGAAACAAAAAGTTGGTTCTTTGAAAATATAAACAAGATCAACAGACCCCTGGCAAACCTAACTAAAATGAGGAGAGAAAAAACCCAAATTAGTAGAATCAGGAATGCAAAAGGGGAGATAACAACAAACACCATGGAAGTCCAGGAAATCATCAGAGACTACTTTGAGAACCTATATTCAAATAAATTTGAAAATCTTAAAGAAATGGACAGATTTCTAGATACATATGATCATCCAAAACTGAAATGTGTGGACATTAATCACCCGAATAGATCTATAACACAAAACGAAATTGAAGCAGCAATCAAGAGTCTCCCCAAAAAGAAAAGTCCAGGACCTGGTGGATTCTCTGCTGAATTCTATCAGACCTTTAAAGAAGAACTGACACCAACCCTCCTTAAACTGTTCCATGAAATAGAAAGGGAAGGAAAACTGTCTAACACATTTTATAAAGCCAGTATTACACTTATCCCAAAACCAGGCAAAGACACCTCCAAAAAGGAGATGTCCATATAAATTTAACATCCTGAATGGACAAGATGCAAAAATCGTCAACAAAATAATGGCAAACCGAATTCAACAACACATCAAAAAGATTATTCACCACGACCAAGTAGGCTTCATTCCAGGGATGCAGGGGTGGTTCAACATATGAAAATCAATAAATGTAATAAACCACATTAACAGAAGCAAAGACAAAAGCCACTTGATTGTCTCAATAGATGCAGAAAACGCCTTTGATAAGATCCAACACCATTTCATGATAAAAGCTCTAAGAAAACTAGGAATAGAAGGAAAGTACCTCAACATTATAAAAGCTATATATGACAAACGTACAGCCAGCATTATACTTAATGGAGAAAAACTGAAACCATTCCCTCTAAAATCAGGAACCAGACAAGGATGCCCACTATCTCCGCTCCTATTCAACATAGTACTAGAATTCCTAGCCAGAGCAATTAGGCAAGAAGAAGGAATAAAAGGAATACAAATAGGTAAAGAAACTGTCAAAATATCCTTATTTGCAGATTACATGATCCTATACCTTAAAGACCCAAAAAACTCTACTTAGAAGCTCCTAGACACCATCAACAGCTACAGCAAGATAGCAGGATATAAAATCAACATAGAAAAATCATTAGTATTTCTATACACTAATAATGAGCAAACTGAAAAAGAATATATGAAAACAATTCCATTTACAATAGCCTCAAAAAAAATCAAATACCTAGGTGTAAACCTAACAAAAGATGTGAACGACCTCTACAAGGAAAACTATAAACTTCTGAAGAAAGAGATTGAGGAAGACTATAGAAAGTGGAGAGATCTCCCATGCTCATGGATTGGTAGAATCAACATAGTAAAAATGTTGATACTTCCTAAAGTAATCTACATGTTTAATGCAATTCCCATCAAAATTCCAATGACATTCATTAAAGAGATTGAAAAATCTACCGTTAAATTTATATGGAAACACAAGAGGCCACGAATAGCCAAGGGAATACTCAGTCAAAAGAATAATGCTGGAGGTATCACAATACCTGACTTCAAACTATATTACAAAGCAATAACGATAAAAACAGCATGGTACTGGCACAAAAACAGACATGAAGACCAGTGGAACAGAACAGAGGACCCAGATATGAAGCCACACAACTATAACCAACTTGTCTTTTGACAAAGGCACTAAAATATATGATGGAGAAAAATATATGATGGAGAAAAGACAGCCTCTTCAAAAAAAACTGCTGGGAAAACTGGTTAGCAGTCTGCAAAAAACTGAAACTAGATCCATGGTTATCACCCTATACCAATATTAACTCAAAATGGATCAAGGATCTTAATATCAGACCACAAACTCTAAAGTTGATACAGGAAAGAGTAGGAAATACTCTGGAGTTAGTAGGTATAGGTAAGCACTTTCTCAATGGAACCCCAGCAGCACAGCAACTAAGAGATAACATAGATAAATGGGACTTCATAAAACTAAAAAGCATCTGCTCATCAAAAGAAATGGTCTCTAAACTGAAGAGAACACCCACAGAGTTGGAGAAAATATTCGCCAGCTACACATCAGACAAAGGACTGATAACCAGAATATACAGGGAACTTAAAAAACTAAATTCTCCCAAAACTAATTTGTTGCTCTCAATGCAGAGAAACTAAAGCAGATACCTTAAAAGCAACTGAGGCTTATAGGAGAAGGGAGCAGGAACTAGAGAAAAGGTTAGTTCAAAAAGAATTAACCTAGAAGGTAACACACATGCACAGGAAATTAATGTGAGTCAACTCCCTGTATAGCTATCCTTATCTCAACTAGCAAAAACCCTTGTTCCTTCCTATTATTGCTTATACTCTCTCTTCAACAAAATTAGAGATAAGGGCAAAATAGTTTCTGCTGGGTATCGAGGGGGTTGGGGGGAGAGGGAGGGGGCGGAGTGGGTGGTAAGGGAGGGGGTGGGAGCAAGGGTTAGAAATGACCCAAGCATTGTATGCACATATGAATAATAAAAAAAAATTTAAAAAAAATTGTAACTGATTCATAAAAATAAAAATATGCATATTTCTGGGGTACCATGTGGTTTTTGATACATGTGTATATTGTATAATGTTTAGATTAGGATAAACATGTCTATCTTCTCAAACATTTACCATTTCCTCATGGTAAAAGCACTGAATATTTTCCTTAAGCATTTTGAAATGTTCAGTTCATTATTATTATCTATAGTCCTCCTTCTGAGTGATAGTGCACTAGAATGTCTTACCCCTGTCTAATTATAGCTTAGTATTCACTGATTGAGTTCTTCCCCTCCTCACATTCTTAACAGCCTCTCATAATCACCATGCTACCCTCAATTTCTATGAATTCAACTTTTTTAGATCCCACATATGAGTGGGATCATTCAGTACTTCTCTTTCTCCTGTTTCAAGCATGGTGCTGCTAATGATAGGATTTTGTCCTGAATAGTATTCCATTGTGTAAATGTACTGCATTTCTTTATGCATTCATCAGTTGGTGAATACTTAGGTTTCTGTTTCTTGGCTGTCGTGAATGTTGGTGCAATGAATGTGAGAGTGCAGATGTTTCTTTGACATATTGATTGCATTTCCTTTGTATATACAAACAGTAGTAGAATTTCTGAGTCACACAGTCATTATATTTTTAAATTTTTGAGGAACCTCAATAATGGCTGGCATTTCCACCAACAGTGTGCAAGTGTTCCCTTATCTTCACATCCTTGGCAGTATTTATTATTTTTAGTCTTTTTAATAATAGCCATTCTTATTAAAGTATCATTTCTGTGTGGTTTTTCTTTGAATTTCTCTAATGTTAAGAGATGTTGGACATTTTTCATATATATGTTGGCTATTTGTATGTATGTTTTCTGTTGAGAAATTTCTATTCATATCTTTAGCCCATTTTAATTAGACTGTTTTTTCTTTCTCTTTTTCCCTTCATTCCTTTTTCTATCCCTTCCTCCTTCTATCCCTTCCTTCCTTCCTTCTTTCCTTCCTTCCTTCCTTCCTTCCTCCCTCCCTCCCTCCCATCCTTCTTTCCTTCCTTCCTTTTTCTTGTTTTCTTTTTGTTTTGCTATTGAGTTGTGTTCCTAATATGTTCTGGACATTAACTCTTTTTCAGATATATAGTTTGCCACTATTTCTACCATTCTTAATGTTCTTCACTCTGTTGATTGTTTCCTTTGTTGTGTAGAAGCCTTTAATTTGGTGAAATCTCATTTGTTTATTTTTGCTTTTGTTCCTGTACTTTTGCAGTCTTGTCCAAAAATCCCTTTCCCATTCCACTGCCTGAAGTATTGCCCCCATGTGTGCTTCGAGTAGTTTCAGGTCTTAAATTTTGATCTTTAATCCACTTTGACTTGCTTTTTGTAACTGGTGAGGATAGAAGATGTAATTCCATTCTTCTACATATGAATATCCCATTTTCCCAGCATCATTTGTTAAAAAAAAAACCTGTTCTTTCTCCAATGCACATTTTTGCTACAATTCTCTGTTAGAATGATGACTTCAAGTCTCTTTGGAGAATGAAAAATGACTTCCATTTAGTCATAAGTCTCATGAATTGGGCAAGTTTTGCACATCCAGTGCTATGCTGAGAATTTTGACAGTCATCTTACTTATTTCTCCAGCAACACTTTAAGAAAAGTTATTAGTAACAGTAGCAGTAGTGAAAGGTAGGCTATTTAACACTTAACCATATGCCAGGTACTATTCTAGGTACTGCTCATATAGGAATTCATTCAGTCCTCAAAATAAGTCAATAAATCGTGTTCTATTAATAATCACATTTTACAGATGAGAAAATTGAATGACAAAGAGGATAAGAAGCTTACTGATTTACTTAAACAGCTAGTAAGTGACAAGTATCAGATATGGATTCAATACCAAGCAGTCTAAATGTGGAACATTTCCTTAACCTTAATGAAGTACTGTCTCACAAAAACATTCCCATGAAAAGATAAGCAAGCAATCTAAAAATGAGCATTTAGATAACTTTCCTCGATGTACTTGGTTTCTAAATACAGCAGGAGGAATCAAGGCCACGTCTGCTGTACACAGAGCTTTCCATGACACCACGCACTCCCAATTTCATGTTCACATGCAGAGTGAACCTATGTGACTTGGAAATTTTCTAGTTTAATTAAGAAATGAAAAAGAACTTTGGGAAAGAGCTTCTGAGTGAAAAATTCTGTGACATTTTATACACAAAATGAAAACTTTCTGTTCAGTGACATGCCCATGGGAGCTAGAATAGAGCCTGTATACAGCTAATGCTCAATTAATATTTGATAAATAGTTATTCCAGAAGGATTCTAGGTCTGTCTGCTGGGAATGAGGAGCCTACATTATATATTTCCTTGAAACATATATTCAGCAAATACTTACTGAGCACTTATGTATTCGGGTAGATGTGTGTGTATGGCAAAGTCTGAGATGAAAAGTTTCAAAAGGTAGTCTTTCCCTTAAGGATTTTCTTATTGCTCTTCAGAGACAAACACTAACACTCCCTGTCTTACAGGAAATTGACATGGTTTTATGGGAATCCAAAGAAATTATATAATTATTCCTTCATCTACCAACATCAGAACCTAAAGTTCCCTGCATTCACATTTGCACAAAGACTGTAATTCAATTATCAGTTTCCCATACTACATCAGGAGTTAGACTATCTTTTATTTCTTGTGTAGCTCTAAGATTCCCTGTTGATAAAAATCACTAAGAGTCTCATTCATCATACTCGATCACTAATAAGAAACTTAACTCCATATTCTTACCTGATCTGCAAATTCCCTGTTTCCACCTTTGCTTTAGAACATACCAGTGAGAAACATAAATAAGTTATTTTGGTGCATACAGATTTTAAAAAGTAGAAAGATAAGAATAAAGTGGACATACAAGAATAAAAAAAAACTCTATGGGCGCCAGCCAATGGAGTTTGGATTTATCTATATGCAATGAGAGACACTGCTGCCATCTGATAATGTACTACATAAAAAGATTTATGTGGTAGTGTGTGCAGGATAGATTTTTATTTTGAGAAATTAGAGGTAGGGGACCAATACATGTAGTATGGCTGGTATCTAGGAACTATACTAGATATAAAAAAGAAAATCTAGAGGTAATGTCTGTAGTTATAACAAGGAAGGAAAGAAGGTCACAAATATTTCAAAACAGGGATGGTGTCTAGTAAAGAGAAAATTCATTAGAGCTCAAAATGTTTCTTTGCAGTGAGCAGCAAATGTTCTCTGCATGCCTAAGAATAGTTATAATGTATCATTACAGAAACTTACAGAGCACAAATATACAGATACTTTATGCAGTAATACTAATACCATTGGAAATTTAGATGAGAAAAAATATGATGTGTTGAAGTGTAGTCTAATGAACAAAGAAGATGATGTGAAACATTCTTCAGAAACCAAAGTTAACTGGGCTGACAGTCTGACATTGTAATCATAGCAAATGATCCTGAATACTGGAAGGAAACCACCTAAGAAAAGATGAATTAAAGGCTGAAAAATAGATTATTTTCTGTGTTTTCTCTCCAATAGCAGTTACATACCTACTTACCTGTTCACCATTTTTTTCTATAGCCAAAGTCTTCATCTATCTACATATCTAAGTCCCTTTCCTTTTCTCCTCCTCTAATCTTGTATTTCAATTGGGAAAAATTGACCAAGTAAATTATTCCATACAAAGGCTGGTGATCTGGGTTATATGGTGTTAAAAATGTAAATCGTACTTTTGAAAAAAAGGAAAACCTATTATTCTGTTTGTACTGAATTTTCACTATAGGAAGGGAGATAACACGGAGCAAAAGAGTCTATTGGTTCTGCTAAGGAAAAATGTATATATTGCTGAGAAATTAATGTAACCTCTTCTGAAAATAAGCAATGAACAGAGATAAGAATATCAAGGGAGCAAACAGATCATCTTGAGTCAGAAATGTAAACCTAAAGGATTTATGAAATGTTTATAAATGTACCAAGTTATTACCAATTATTGGTTATTTTCCTCAAGCAATTTGTAATGAGATTGAAAGGCCTGATTAAGGAGCACCAAGGAAAACAAGAACTAGGAAGATACATTCTCTTCACAAGCAAGTGGCTCAAGGAAAATATTTTGCTGTGATGAAATGAATATGACAATCATATTTGCAAGCTCCTTGAGCCTACGTGATAATTTCTCCCTTCAAAGATCAGAGGGATAACCTCCCTGTTTGAAGCCTTTCATCTGCTTACTTACACACTCCTGGACAGTGAGAATCAATAGTTCCACTTGTTCTCCACCTCCCCAAGTTATTAGAAATTTTTTATTTCCTTTAAGAGTGAAGCTTGGTGAGGGTGGAATTTTATCATTTTCTGTTGGTTCTCAAAATATTTGAGAATGTCTAGTTGTCAAGAAAATATTACTAGATGTAATCATTCAAAAACTGTAAGGATATTCTCAAAGGCTTGATTTTATAATGGATCTGAACTAAAATCGATGTAAAGATCAGTAAGGCTTGAAAAAACAAACATGCAGCAAACACACTGGTACCATTTAGTAGAAAGAACGGGCAAAACATTTTTTTCCTGAAGCAGTGGAAGGGAAATGGCACACGAAAAAGCCATTTTCCTTACAAAAGAGAGAGGAGAGTTCTTAGATTCATAAATCAACTTTACACACATCACAGAATATTAGGACTTGAAAGAAAGTCGTCTTCTAAATGACTTGATAAATGCTTAGCCTATATTCCTTGCAGTGTTTGAGGGATTGCCACTCAATCGGGCTTTGGAGGCCTTTCCCTCAACCACAATGACAGCAGTTCCACTTGTATCTGTTTTGCATTTTGCGATTCCACTGGATTTCTACTTCTGGAAGGGTAGTGGAAGGAGACTTATGGACCCATGCCTTGGTAAAACAAGCATAACTGGTGAAACTCATGGATAAAACTATCCTTTAGTCTCTGGAAATTGTTCTAAAATCATATAGCAAATATTTATTCAAGAAAATCTTTTAAACAAGAAGAAAAGTAAGAATATGTGGCATTTGGCTCTCTTTCTCACTTGACAGAGATTGTATTGAACTTGTAGATAATTTGGGTAATATTGTCATCTTAAAAATAATTGCATTCACTCCACTAATAAGGGATATCTTTCCATTGATTTAGATCTTCATTAAATTTCATTCAACATTGTTTTTGTGGTCTTCAGTGGTAAGGTATGCTCTTCTTTGGTTAATATTACTCCTGAGTATTTTATTGTTAGTCCCAGCTACTTGGGAGGCCGAGACAGGAGGGAGAATAAGTTCCTGTCCAGCCTGGGTAACATAGTTTAGACTTCATCTCAAAAAAATATTCCCGACTCTTTTATTCTTTCTGATGCTTCTGCAAACTATTTTCTTAGTTTTGTTTTCAGACTATTTACTGTTGTTGTATAAAATAAAACTGACTTTAATATATTTATTTTGTACCTTTCAACATTGCTGACCTCATTCATTCTTTTTTTTAACACATTATGTGTGAACATGTAATCTGCAAATAGGCTTAATTTTACTTCTTTCAAGTCTAGACTTTTTAAAAATTATTTTATCAGTTTTGCCTAATGGCCCAGGCATAACCTCTAATACAATGTGAAATAGAAGTGGCAAATGCATACACATTTGTCTTGTTCCTGATCTTAGAGGAAATGATCTGAGTTTTTGTGATGTTAACCATTGCTTTTTCTTAGATGTTCTTTATCAAAATCGAGAAAGAACACTTTAATTCCTAGCTTGATACATGTTTGTTTGTATTTTAAATTGTGGAAGAGTGTAGTATTTTCCTGCATCTATTGATATGAACATGTTGAGCTTTCACTTTTTTATATTAATATGGTGAGCTGCACTGGTTGATTTTAATATATTGAACCAAAATCACATTCCTTAGATAAATACTACTAGGACATGGTATAAACATTTTTTCTGAACTGGGGCTGTGGCTCAAGTGGTAGAGCACCTGCCTAGCAACAAGTACGAGGCCCTGAGTTCAAATGCCACGTGTTCTCTGCGTGAACACGTAGAGACATTTTTTTTGTCACTATTCTCTCAACAACACAGCATAACTGTCTTATAGCATCTGCATTGGACTGGGTTTTGTGGGTAATGTAGAGATGAGTTAGTGTCTAGGAGAATGTGTGTGTATTATATGCAAATGTTATGTCATTTTCAACAGACTTGATCAGCTGAAGATCGTGGCATTTATAAGGGTTCCTGGAACCAATATCCCATGGATATACAGGGATGACTGTATTTTGTTGAGATTTTCCCATCTATATTTTTAAGGAATAGTATTCTGGCATTTCCTTTTCTTGTGATTTCTTTGTCTAGCTTTGCAATCAGAATAATCCTGGCCTCATAGAGTGAGTTAGGAAATTCACTCCTATTTTCTATTAAAAAAAATAATTTGATGTTAATTCTTTAAATGTTGGGTAGAATTAATTATTTAAGCAATACGATCTTGGCATTTATTTGCGAGACAGGTTTTTATGACCATTCAATATCTTGTAATAGGTCTGTTCCGAGTTTTTGTTTCTTCTTGTCAGTTTGGTTAATTTGTGTGTTTTCAGGAATTTACCCATTTCATCTAGGTTATATAATTTGTTGATATATAATTGTTCATATTATTAGTTTATAACTTTCTCCCCAGGGAAATAAGTAGGGATGTCCCCTCTTTTATTTCTTGTTTTGGTAATTTGGATCTTTTTTCTTGACCACTAAGCTCAAAGTTTCTCATTTTTGTTGATTTTTTTCAAGATAAAACCTTTTGTGTTATTAATTTTCTCTATATTCTCTCTATATATAGTTCTATATTTGCTATTACGCTTGCTTCCATGCTAATCTTTGTTATGTCTTCATTTTTGCCTGTGTTTAGTTTGTTCTTTCTTTCCTTGTTTCTAAAGTTGGTGGTTAGGTTAAAAGTTTGAGATTTTTTTTCTTGTTAAATATCATCATTTACCACCATAAATTTCCCTCTTGTTTTGATACATTTATTTTTCATTTCATTTATCTCAAAGTATGTTCTTTTTTTTTTTTTTTTGTGGTACTGATGTTTGAACTGAAGGCATTGTGCTTGCTAGGCAGGTGCTATACTGCTTGATCCATACCTCCAACATTTTTTGCTCTGGTTATTTTGGAGATAGGGTCTCACTTTTTTTCCCAGGTTGTCTGGGCTCTGTTCCTCCTATTTTATGCTTCTTATCATGTAAGGCATGTGCCACCAGGCCCATCATTTTTCCATTGAGATGGGTCTCACAACTTTTTTCCCCAGCTGATCTGAAACTGTGATCCTCCTAATCTCAGCCCCCCAAGTAGTTAGGACTACAGGTGCCCCATCACTAGGCCTCAAAATATATTTTCTTTACATTGTCTTCATTTGTCTCATAAGTATTTTTGTCTGAAAGTCTATTTTGTCTGATATCTGTACAACTCTTTCAGCTTTCCATTGAGTATTATTTGCTTTAAGTATCTTTTTCTTTCTTTATCATTTTCAAACTACTGTGTCAGTGTATCTAAAATGATTCTCTTCAAACAGCATGTTTTGGGGTCTTGCTGGTTTTTTTGTTTAAATTTATTTGGACAATTTATGTCTTTTTATGGCAAGACGCATCTATACAAGTGATATAATGGTCCTCACTCCTGCCATTTTGCTATTTGTTTTCTAAACAAAAGTCTAAAATCTTATGACTTTTTTGTTTTTAAGTTCTAGTACTTCCCTATTTTGTGTTAAAAATATACTTTTTAGTTGCTCTTTTAATGATCTTGTCATTTTTTTGCAATATAATTTTGAGTTATTTTCTTAGTAGCTTCTCTGGAGAATACAATTATCATCCTAATTTATAGCAATCTAGTTCAAATTAGTATCAACTTTATTTCAATATTAGTTAAATTACTTGCACGTGTGGGACCCCCTCATCTTTATGCTGCAGTTGTCACAAATTAAATGTTTACACATTGTGGGACTACCAACGTAGATTTATGATAGTAATTGTAAATAGCTTTATGCAATTTCCTTTTAAGTTAGATTTGAAAATGTTACAAACTAAAAGCACATTGTGCTATTGCTTGTTTATCTACGTGGTTATCGCTCCAAGTTCCCTTCATGTTTTCATGCAGAAAGAGTCACTTTTTGCTGCCCATCATTTCTTTTTCGGCCTGAGCCATTCTTTTTTCAGCATTGCTGTAGAAAAGTGTACTAGCAATGGAATTTCTCTTTTTTTTTGTTTATTGGGAAATGTATTTCTTTCTCATTTTTGAAGGATAATTCTACCAGATAAAGAGTTCTTGGTTCACACTAACTTCTTCCAGCACTTTGAATACACCAATCTTTGTTCTCTGACTGCTAAAGTTTCTAATGACATGTCAGCTTCCAGTGTTATTGAGGATCCCACTGCAAATGATAGGCTGATTTCTTTAGCTTCTTTCAAGACATCCTTTTTCTTTAGCATTCAGAAGTTTTACTATGATTTGTCTTTGCTGATCTATTTGCATTCATCCTACCTTGAGATTGTTCAATTTCTTGTATGTATAGATGAGGGTTTTTCTTCATATTTGATCAGTCTTTGGCAATTTTTTTCTCAAATATTGTTTTTGCTTCTCTCTCTCTCTCTCTCTTCACTCCTCTTTCTGCTCTTTCTAGAACTTCCTAAAATGCATACGTTGATAAACATGATGGTGGTCCCCAGACTCTGTTAATATTATCTTTTTTTGTTTCTCTACTTGGTTAATCCCAGTGGAATGATCTTCAGGTTTGCTAATTCTTTTGCTGGCTCAGATATGCTAATTGATTCTTCTAATTAAGTTCTTTTATTTCAGTTATTCTGGGTTTCTTTTTGAGATAGCATTTAGACAAGTAGTGCAGGCTATTCTCAAACCCCCAATCCTTTTGCTTTGACCTCCTGAGTGTAGATATTGTAATTTTTATTTATTTATTCTTAAATTTTATTTTATTTTTATTATCATATTACTGCTGAATGAGGGTACATTGTGACATTTAAAAAATTGCTTACAGTATTTCTTGGTTAAGTTCACCCCCTCCCTCATTCTCCTCTAATCTCCCTCCTCCATTCTTAGAACAGTTTCAACGGGTCTCATTTTCCCATTTTCATTCATGACTACATAATATTTCTACCACGTTCATCCTCCTGTACCCTTTCCTTATATCTTCCACCCTCCCACTGGTACCAACCCCCAGATAGGATCTGTTTTACTTTCCTCTCCTCTGTTTTTGAGGAAAAAAAGGAGTTTTGTTTGTTTCAGATAATTATACAGGGAGTTTCATCATGAAATTTCTATGTGTATATTTATTACATCCAAAATCAGTTTATTCCCTCCATTTTTCTTCTTTCCACTTGAGTTCCCTTCTTAGGATGATTTCATCAGGTTTAAATATGCTACATTCATTCCTGTAAAGTACATCACCCATATTTATCATCTGTACTTTCTTCTTTTACCCTCTCCCTCCTGATAGTGCCCTCTGCTTAGTAAGACTTGTTTTCCATTCTTGTCCTTCATTATTTAGGTTTCTGCTTGTTCAGGAGGAATTTTTCCTTGGTATTATACCTATACATGCATTGTGCTTAAGTCAATGTAATCTCCCTCCACTGCACTTCCTCATCCTTTCCCCCATCCTGTGTTGTTTAACAGTTTTCAGTGTGTCTTTGTCCTACACAAATGTGATGTTTCCATTATTATTCACTATCTTTCATATACACAGAATTATATTCCATGACTAAGTGGGATTTATCTCAGAAATTCAAGTATAGGTTAATATCTAAGAATTGATTAATATAGTATACTCATCAGTAAAGGTTAAAAAATCACATGAACATTTCAATAGATTATAGAAACATCTTTGGACAATATCTAAACTTAAATTTAAATTTAAGATTTAAATCTTAAATCTGATAAATAGCATCTATGAAAATCTGCAGTTAGTGAAATGCTTAACAGTGAAAGAAATGATGTCGGAGACAAGGCTCCCTTTGTGAGCCATTCTGTCTTGACCTTGCCCTGGAACATTTTGCGGTTGTTTGTCCCAACTTCTCCATCTCCAGCACAAGATGGCGCCGTCCCTGCTTCTCTTCCAGGAGTTGACCTTGCCGCCGGTGCGAACGGGCACCCTATCAGAAGTCCTATAGCAGAACCAGCCAACCAGCCTGCACCTCGTCATACCCCTCACTCCCTCAGCACATAAATACCCCTGTGTGAACAATAAAATTTTGCAGCTTGATCAGAACTCCTGTCTTGCTGTCTCCTTCGTGTCTCTTGTCCCTTCATTCTTCCCCTTCTAGGTTCGCTACCCACGCTGATGTGTCCTGCAGGACGGGACAAAATGATACCTTCCACTTAATTATGAAAAAAGAATAACCCCCCCTTTCTATTTTTCTTTAGTATTGTACTTGAGGTTCTACCTAGGGCAATTGGGAAAAAATAATAAAATTCATCCAGATTTGAATGGAAAAGTGGGAAGAACAGGCAAATAGAAGAAAGACAAATAGAAATAAATTGAGAGTAAATTAACCATAAACTAGGGGTGGGAGGTTTGGTAGAAGCAAGAAATGATTCTAAAAATAACTGGTTTCTTTTGGAGTGATAAAAATGTTATCAAATTTATTGTGGTAATGGTTATGCAACTCTGAATATCCTAAAAATAAATTGTACATTTTAAATGGGTGAATTGTATGTTATATGAAATATAGCTGATAAAACTGTTACCAAAAAGAGGACAAGTGAGTCTAACTCTCCATTTGCAGTAGAAGTCAGGGACTTTTACAAAGTAATGGAGCTGATTGGTAGTGCAGTAGAAACTACAGCACAGGAACTTGACTTAACTCAATTGTTTTCTCATTCCCTGCAGTAAAATAAAGGTAGACTAAAATGGACTGTGAAGTCTTTTATCTTATACAATACCTTTTTTAACCTTCAAGGCACCTGTACAAGTAGATATTGTTAGTTCTCTGTGATAAGGAAGAAACATAGAATCTGGAAACTAAAGTATCCCAAGTCACATGAATAGGAAATGTTAAGGCCTAGAATTAAATCAAGATCCTGCTGGTTACCTGGCTTATGATCTCCTATCAAAAAAGAAGAATGGATTAAATAACAGAGATTTATTTTAATTAACATTAGGAAGAGTTTGGTTTAACAATAGAATATATTTTTAAGAAATTCCAAATGTTTTTATCATTACTCATTCAAGCTTGTCTAGGGGATGTGCTAGGAAATTGGTACAGTACCAGTTTGGGAGGAAAGAATGTAGAGTCACAGGTAAGATAAGGCCAGGATGTTGTTCTTATTTTGGGTAGGATAAGTTCCTGAAGAGAAGATCCAGTGATTCAAACATGAACATTCAAGGGAATGGAGGACTAGGGTTTAACTGGTTTATTCGATTCATCGACCTTGACTGTACATTCCTTGTTCCTATTTCTTCCAACTCTTCACTTACATTTTTCAGACCTAATTGCATTAGATTCTTCAACATAGTCATATTTGGTGTTACTTCCAGGTGGTTTCCAGTAGGAGTTAGTTTAGTGTGGGATCCATTGTTTGGGGAACAGATGGATGACTGAGGTTATAGTTTTAGGTAATCAGTCTGCTTGGAATTCTTTTCTCAGTGATAGAGCTTTAAATAGAGTCCATCCTCCTGAGAAAAGAGATTGAGAATAGTTATGCAAAATATTTGTAGTCCTGGTCAAATATTCTACACAATGGGGAAGAATTTGACTTTTTAATGGGTAGAGGAAAAGTGCTAAGTTTACTGCAGAGAAAATGAGTTGGGAGAATGTTACAAATCAGTAAGTATCTGTGTTCTTTGAATTCACCTGTGCACACCTGTGGGTACATAAATATTCCTAATTCTAGACCTTTTCATTGTGTACATGAGTAATGTACATGGTGTGCATGGTTCTCTAACTCATGAAACTATTAACACCCAGATTTTCATATATGTCTGGGCATCCCACATGTGTACTTTTTAAACAGCATCCATTGATTTATGCAGTAAGAACTGAGAGACACTTTAGCAATAGATTATCTGTTCTTTTGGTTCTGATTTAAAAGATCAGACATATCGAGCATAATGTATTAAGTAGATCAAACTGAGTAAGGCTGGCAAAAGCACTGGCTGATTGATGTAAAAAAGAAGCCAGTCAATTTCTTCATAAAACTCAATAATGTGCAATTGTGTTGTAGTGCAAATATAGTCCCTAGAAATTGCTCTAATTGATTCCACAGCACTTATTTTTATGAATTAAAATTAATTCACTTTGAGGGTGTGGTGCTGTGAAAATGAGGTGATACTGATTATTATGGTGAAAGGTGAAGGAACTTCTCAATATCCTATCAGAACAAAAAAGAGAAAAGGTTTTTTAAAAGTTATTTATAACTTGAGGAATTATGACACCTGATACTTTGAAGGCATTGAAGAGGAAAAAATGTGTTTCAATATTAGCTGTCTGCATTAAATCAGGCAAGAGAAAAAGATACAATTGATGTCATTGCTAGAAGTCTAATGGATATAATAACTTTTCCTTAAGGAGAAAATAAGAAATTTTCTCTTCCTCTGTGAGCCACCATATAACTAAAGAAAGACAAACCAAGTGAAAAACAGTAAAAAGAGCAGTGTTGCAGATTCAGTGTGAAAAGCAAAAAAAATTTGAAGTTAGGTGTGTGATATTAGAAAACACGAGGAATTTTAGTCCAATCTTTGATGATATCTACCATAGAATATATGGGGGATCCCACCAGATTATCATTAAGATAGCAAATAAATGAAGAAATAAGCAAGAGCAAAGCACGATAAGTGATGGATTTTCTGTGAATTTAAGAAAAACCATTTGTTATATACTTGTAAACAGAGTAAATAAGCACTGACCTTGTTTCCTAGTGTCTGATAGGGTTAATGTACAGCTTTCTTCCTTACAAAAGCTGACCCAGGCAGCCATTGAGTGCCAAATCTAATAACAGAAACCAATCTTGAGGTTCTGTAATACATTATTTCTTCAGAGCAGAGCAGGAATCAGTCAGCCACCAATCACTTTGATTACATGGGACTCCTATCATTGCAAAAAGCACAGCAATTTTTTTCAGTAGAATAGATACATTATCTGGATATTGATTTATTTGTTGTGATTGTAATACTTCTCTCAGCACCACCACCCATGAACCAGTGAAATGGTTCCTTTACTGTTCCATCGTTCCACTCAATATTACTTCAGACAACAAAACTCATTTCATGGTAAAAAGCAATGCATAAGTATCTATTTACTGTGGATTTTACTGATCTAATGCATTCCATCAACCTATGAGTAACTGGCCTAACCAAATAATAGATCACCCTCTGAGGACTCAGTTGGGAGAAAATATTGGGAAGAATTGGGAAGTGTTCTTATAAAGGAATTATCTGCTTTGAATTACTGCCCAATATTTGTCACATATGCATATGTCACAGATCCTAAAATCAAGGGTGTAAGTAGGCATCATTCCTTTTACAATCACATCTTATAACTTATTTGGATTTTTGTTTCTTATCACAACAATTTTGAAATCTTCTGGTTGCTGGTATTATTTCCCAAATTAAAAGTATTGTTTCCATCAGGGTACATAAAAAATTGGATTGAATTAGAAGTTTAATTGAAGGACATTTTAGATTTTTATGCCACTGAGTGTGTGTGTATATATATATATATATATATATATATATATATATATATATATATATATATATATGGAAGAAAGATAACACACTGTGTTGCAATCAGTTTCTCAAGGTATGTTTGGATTGCTGATTCATAGTGCAGAAAGGAGTAGAAATGAAATTCAAGGCATTCTCTGGGGAGTTCTTAGCATTTCTATATTCATTAGTAAAATTTAATGGGAAATTACAAAAGCCAAAGAAAGACAAAATCACTTTAAATTCAGAACCTCTAAGTATGAAAGCTTGATTCACTCATTAGGTAAAGAGCTTAGTCAACCAACATGCCAGCTGAGTGCAAAAACATGTTATGGAAAAATTACATAACATATTAAAAAATTATAAACAGGGTTTATAGCCTGTGTATGTGTTGTATTTTGTATATTAACTAATTTATTTTTCATACCTCCTTTATTAGTTCATATAATGATTAGTTATAATAACCTTAAAATCTAAGCCAGGAGCTGGTTGCTTAGGACTGCAATCTTAGCTACTTAAAAGGCTGAGACTAGGAGGATCTCAGTTCAAAGTCAGCCCACGCAAATAGTTCCTGAGACCCTATCTCAAAAATACCCAACCCAAAAAAGTGGAGTGGCTCAAGTGGTAGAACACCTGCCTACCAAGCACTAGGCCTTGAGTTCAAATCCCAGAAAACAAACCCCTTACAATCTACTCATTGAAGTACGGGATATTCAACACAAACCATGACAGAATTTGAGGTTTCTTTAACATCTCCTAAAAAGTGATCATGTAGTGTAGTTGTTAAGCAGAAATGAGTATCATGGCTTTGGGGGCTTTCGTTTTCTGTATATGGACAAAAAAGGAAAGAACCTTTCTAAAAAAATAAAAAGAATAGGCTTATCATATGTAGAAGGATGTGTGTGTATTGATAATGAATAGCCAAGGTGTGGACTGTGTAGACTGTACCAGTAATTATCTCTCAACCCCAAAGATATCTTACCATATTCCATTTAATGACATGGGAGCTGGGAATCTGTAAACTACATTTCTTCTTTGCTAGTTGATACATGACAGATGCTGCCAATAGATTAGAATTTAAAATGACTTGCTCCATCTCATTTATTTCACTATCTGTTCTTTACCCCAAGAAAACAGTAGAATTCAGTGTCCAACTTTTTATCAGCATTTCCAGAATAAATGTTATCATTCCCAGGCATGAGCCACCGTGCCTAGCCAGTTCTCTCTCAAATAAAGAAAACAGATCAGCTGCTGAGAAGTGAGAGGCAATAATTGCACTCCCATCCTGGTTTCTGTCCTGTTTCCAGCAAAGATTATCTGTTTCTGTAAGAGAGGTAAGAACTCTGTCACCCAACTCCATGCTGGACTGACACTAGGCAAAAGCATCTTGTACTGGAAGGAATCGCATATACTTTTAGAATTAAAGCTATATATTTTTCATAGTTTAATTCATATGTATATATATATATACACATATACACATATACATAAAGTTTTCTGTATTAGCATACATTAATTGTACAAAATACAGCATTTCATTATGACATTTTTACACATGTATATAATTTACTTTGATGATATTTACTCCCCTTTCTGCTCTCTTCTCTTTCTTCCCTCCTGCTGATCTCATTCCTCTTTCCAAATAATATAACTTCTCCAAAAATTTGGATTCTGCATTTGAGAGGAAACATGCTATATTTGTCTTTCTAAGTCTGGCTAGTTTTAATTAATATTATCTCAAATTCTACCCATTTTCTTGCAAATAACAAAATTTCATTCTCCTTTGTGACTGAATAATACAGCAGTGTGTACATATACTGCATTTCCTTTATTCAGTCGTCCATTGATGGGCATACATAGGCTGAACAGTTTTGAATAGTTTCACAATACACACAGGTGTAGAGGTATTGCTATTGTATTTTGACTTAGTTACATTCCTTCAGGTATATACCAGGAGTGGTATAGCTGAATCATATGGCAGTTCTATTTTTAGTTGTTTGAGGAAGTTCCATACTGTTTTCTATAGTGGTTGGACTAATTTACATTCCTACCAACAGTGTATAAAGTTTCATTTCTCCCCACATCCTCACCAATATTTGTTGTTGTTTGTTTTCTTGATGATAGTTGCTATGTCTGGAGTAGGGTATTAACATAATTTTGGTCCAATCATGATGTCTGTAAATAGGGGCAATTTGACTCCCTCTTTTCCTATATGTATCCTTTTATTTATTTCTCTTGCCTTATTGTTCTGGCTAAGAGTTCAAGCACTGTATTGAATAATAGTGGAGAGAGGAGACACCCGTGTCTTGTTCTTGATTTTTGAGGACTGCTTTCAGCTTTACCCCATATAGTAAAATGTTGTTTATAGGTTTATTGTATATTACCTTTATTATGATATTTTATATGATTCTATTCCTAATTTCTTCAGATCTTTTATCATGAAGGGATGCTGAATTTTGTCAAAGGCTTTTCCTTCATCTATTGACATGATCACACAATTTTTGTATTTGATTTTACTTACGTGATGTATTCTGTCTTTTGATTTGTATATGTTAAGCATTCCTTATATCCCTGGATTAAAACCTACTTGTTCACGCTGTATGGTCTTTTAAAAATGTTGTTTAATTAAGTTTGTAAAAATTTCAGTGAGTATTTTTGCATATATGTTGATCCAGAATATTGTCTATAATTTTCATTTTTTGGTATAACCATATCTGATTTGGGTATCAGGGTAATACTGGCTTTGTAGAGTGAGTTTGGGAGTGTTCCTTCCCTCTATAGATTATGGAATACTTTGAATAGCATTGGTACTAGGTTTTCTTTAAAGGTCTGATAGAATTCAGCAGTGAATCCATCTGGTCCTGGGCTTTCCTTCATTGGTAGACAGACTATTACTGCTTCAGTCTCACTGCTCATTATAGATCTGTCTAGGTTCATAATTTACTTTTTAAAGCACATCAAATATGCTTCACTTCTAATGACTTTTTTTTCTCATTTCTTTGGCAAATTTCCTTTAAAGTATAAACTCAACTATCTGTCACTTATTATTAAAGAAAAAAGCCACTCTAAAAAGCCTTTTCCTTAATTCTTATTTCTCCTAAATTATCTTTTTATCTTATTTTATCATTGCAGCTTAAAAATTTTGAGTTTAATTTAACATTTCCAATTTCCATTCTGTCTCCATTCTACTACAGTTTGAATTTCATTGTCACCACCTCTTAAAGAATGAGTTTTTCCCCCAAAAAATAATATACTGAAGTACTAATCCACAGTACCTCTTAATGTGACTGTGGTTAGAGATGAGGTGTTTAAAGAAATAAGTTAAAATAAGGTCATCAGAGTGAGCTCCACTTTAATGTGACTGATATCGTTAGAAGTAGATGTAAGAAACAGACACACAGACCAAGGACCATGTGAAGACACATGGAGAAGATGGTTATTTGCAAGCTGAGGAGAAAAGCATGGGGAAACCAAGTCTGTCGACACTTTGATCTTAAATTTCTGTCCTTCAGAACTGTGCAAAAATAAATTTCTTTTGTTAAGCCACCAGGCTATGGTAATATGCTATGACAACCGTAGGAAACTAATGTACCACCCTACAAATAATGTTTCTCATGTGATTTTAAGTGCTTCTTGAATTGACATAATGACAGAACTGACAGACAGGGACTTTCAAGTAAAATGTGAGTTTAAATACTATGTCAGATACTATCTCCAAAACTTTGGATAAGTTCTTTACATTTTCTGAGACTCAGGATTCAGACTTTTTAAAGTGTGCAATAAAAACTTACCTTAAATATGAAAAAAATGGCATATGTGGAAATGCCTTGCACAGCATCAAGCAGATCACAATGAGATGCATTAGGCTGTGTCACTTTCCTATTGTCCAAGCCAGCATGTTTGTTACATTCAGCAGACAACTGCTGTGTCGGAGGATGTAAAGATTTATCCAATATTTTTTTTCCTTAAACCTTCCACAAACTCTTCCTTTCCTATACTTATCCTCCCAGTCAACCCTCACCTAATGACCTACAGTGATATTTGAATGACAAAATAGAAATAACTAGAACAAAAGACTCGAACTTTCCAGCACCAAGTTTACAAGCATACATTCATCTATACTCTCTTCTCTGTCCCAGCAGGCCAATGGGCAGACTCATTCCTAATTAATACAAAAACTCCCACTACTCCATTGGCTTTCAATCTCAAATCTCAAGAACTGTGTTGTGGCAGTTATTCTATTTTTCCAAAGCCTCTCTTTCTCTGTATGATCTAATTCCCAGCAGCATACAAACATTTTCTAATATCCCCTATCTTTAAAAAAACTTAGAAGTCCCAGCTCTTTATTTGATTGCATATCACTTTCCTGCTTCCCCATTCTCTGCTCTGCTTCCTTCAGATCTGTCTCACAGATTCAGTACAGAATTCCTTCAGTCCAACTCCCATGCATCTAGCCTATTGAATCTGCTGTTGTCCAGTTTACAACCAACCTCTGATTTTCAGAAACCAATAGAAGTACAAATAGTTACTTTCCTCTCTTCATTTTATTGCTTTCTCAATGGCACTTCAAATATATTTCTACTTTCTATTTTTTATTATTATTATTATTTTGCCTATATGACTTTTGAGATTTTCTGTCCTTTCTCACTGGCCAGTAATTCTCAGTATTCTTTGTTCATTCATCTGTGTCTGTTCATCCACTTTAAGATAGGCTGGGTCAAACTCTTTTCTTATAGTCAGTATTAGGGTGATTTCATCTATTCCTAGAATTTAAAATAATGCCTGTATGCTAAAAATTACCAAACATATGTCTCCAACCTTATTCTCTCTTTTGAGCCTCACACTCTGTGATCTCACTGACTACTTGGAATCCTCTCTTGATATTTAATTACAATATCCCAAAAGGACCTTGAAATGTCCAGAAGAGAACCTTAGTTCATTTTCCTCACTAAACTTTTTGGTTTCCTAGTTTTTTCTGCTTCACTAGTTTCTGTCAATGCTCCTAATAATAAGAATCATCCTTGATTTCAACTTTTCTTTTAAAGTATTATTAGCAATGTGTATACCATCACCTAATCCACTGATAAGTCCTGTTGATTTTAACACTGAAATATACATAGACTCAGTTTTCTTCCAAACAACCCCTTGTCACTTCTCTGGTTGGTATTACTATCATCTTTACTTAAATTAATCCTTATCTCTATTGAAGTTCTTACTCCAATTCATTTGTCATAACAATCCAGTTAACTTTTTCTTTCTTTTCATACTGGGGTTTGAATTCAGGGTTGCACATTTGTTAGACAGGCATTCTACTATTTTAGCCATGCCTCTCAACCCTAGGTAACTTTTAAAATATTGATCTTCTAAAATTATTTCAATACCCAGATACTATGGTTTGAATAAGTGTCCCTCAAAGGTCCATGTGTTAAAGACTTGATTCTCAGCCTGTAGCATTACTGGGAGGTGGTAGAACCTTTAAGAGGTGAGGTCTGATAACAGATCTTTAGGTCATTGAAGGTGTGCACTTGAAGGTGATTATGGGACCCCAGTTGCTTTATATTTTTCTTTTTTCCTTCCCAGCCATGAGTTGAGTGGTTTTTCTATACCACTTTCTCCTATTACAACTCTAAAAGCAACAGAGCCAACAGACATGGAGGACTGGAACCTCTAAAACTGTGAGCCAAGATAAAACTTTTATTGCAAATGGAAAGTTGACTAATAAACCAGAATAAAATAGCAAAATCTTTCCACTGCATTTAGAGCTCTTACTGATCTCTTTCATCTCATCTTGCATCAAGTCCCCTTTGTTGTCTTTAGCTATTCTAGTCTCCTTTCAAACCTTGAGACAAGATAAGCAATTTCTTGCTATGAGACCCTGGAATTTGTTCTTCCTGCTTCATGCCCCAAAGATATCTTCTGACTGTCTCCCTTTTGTGATCTCGGTGTCAAAGTATAACTCACTTCCTCAAAAATGGTAGCTCAACATGCCAATCTTAGTTGAAATCTTCTCTCACATAATTCTTTCTGAATAAATATTTTGTATCACAGCATAGTGTTTAACTGAGTTTTGTGCTTATTTCTTTCTTCCCTGGTTTACTTCTCTGCCTTCCTATATACTAGAATGTAAGCATCTAAATGACAGGTGTCTTGCCTATCTTGTAATGGATGCTAAGAACATGAGAACATCTGTATGTGTTCATAAAAATATATTAATAATCAAAGTTATTGGACTAGGTATGTAGCTTAGCAGTCCAGCACTTGCCTAGTACACAAAGGTACTATGTTCTCCCTCCAGCACTGCAAAAAAAAATAATAATCAAAGTTATAACTTCAGATAGATGTTAATATTGACATCATTTTATAGTGGAGAAAAAAAAGGCTTAGAGGAGAATAAATAGCTTGGTAGAGATCATACAATTAAATGTAGTAACTTTGGAATTCAAAATGAGGCATGCCTGGTCTAACATCTGTGATCTTAATCATATGATTTATTGTCTGCTAGTTTCCTGCCTTGGGGCCTTTGAATTATTGTGTAGCCCTCTCACATCTGATACTTGGAGCTATTACAGCAGTTCTGACCTTTGGTTCTCTAAGTAATGATGATGAAGACCTTTCCCATTGGCATACTACTTCTCCCTGCCTTGGTTAAGTGTCCTGCTGTCATGTTAAACATTCTGTATGACCTCTGGGGACCTCATATTATGCACTCTTTCTTTCACTTTGCAACACACTGTGTTTCTGGGCAGGTCACCCTCTCTGTGTCCCAGTTTCCTTACTTGTAGAATAAGGACTTTCAATCATGATAATGGAATTATCTTTCAGATTTAAAAGTTCATCAAAAAGTGATAAAATTTGATAATTTCCTTCTGACTATGGAATATCTAGGTTACAAATATTTTTATTTTAGCAATTAAATTTTCTTAGTACTAAAACACATTGATTCTACAAAGAGTTGGAAGATTTTCTACATTGTAGGTAGAATATTTTTTAGGTTGTTGTAATATACAATTTCTTTATTACTTGAGAATACAGTTCAATTTCATTGGACTAATTTTATTCCACAATAAAGTGTTATTCATGACCCAACATATGTCTGCCTGCCTCAGAATTATTGATTATATAACACTTTAGTTTAATAGGTACTTAATAAATGACTTCTATGTGCTACAATCTCTGTTAGGTGTCAAAGATGATCAATATATAGACCTTGTCAACAAGGAGCTCACGATTCACTGGAAGAAGACAGATAAACCCATGAATCAATCTAACAAGTGCAAACTGGTTTAAGAGCTAGATCTAATAAGAAAAACAGCTGTGGAATATGGTCAAATATGACCGTAATGGTGTAACTGCTATTTATCCTAAGGAATTATTTCTGTTTAAAAAAAAAAATCAGGGAACATTGTAAAAGCTGGTCACAGTCCAGTAGTGTGAAAAACCCATGGACAGACAGATTCCTCTTGCCATCCCATCTGATTGCAAGAGCAGACTTCAAGACATTTCTCTGGTTTCTGAGCTCACCTCCTTCCTTAACCCTAGGATTTCTGCCTTTTTGGGCAGGCTTTAGCCTTGCAGTCTCCAGGAGGGAAGCAATCTGCTCTTCATTCCTGAAGCCCCAGGGACCTGCTTTGCTGCCACCCTTATGCTTGGACTATTTCTGTGCTGCCAAGTTGGCAAGGCATCTGGTTTGAGGTCATGTGGGTCTGAGCAGTCTTCTTGGTATGGTAATCCAGGGGAGGTTTGGGGAGCAGAGTGGAGGGAAGCCTCTTTTACAAATGTAGCCAGGAAGTCACTGCAGGAGATGAAATTAATCTGTTGTGGTGGAGTGAGGCAAGATAGCCATTCCTGGAAGGTATTGCTTCAGGTTTGCACCTAGCCAGGATTCCCAGGCACTCAAAAGATAGGCTCTGAAGAATCACTGAGGTGTCATCACCAGTACTGGAGAGCACTTAGAGAATAGCAAGTAAAGAACAGAGCAGTGTGGATGTCTTTTAAAAGCCCCTTGTATTATACTCTATTTTCAAGAGCTAGTCTTTGCATACTATATTGCAGTTTGCAAAGTGTAAACTTCCATTACTCTGAAGAAGTTGTATTACTACCACTATTTTGTAATTGAGGAAACTGGGGCTTAGAGAGGTTCAGCAACTTTCTCAAGATCACACAAGAACCACAGAGCAGCATCAGGATGTCTGCACAGGCTCTCAGACTCCAGAGCTCAGGGGTCTTCCACTACAGGATTCCTCTTCACAGTTAGAATCCAGGCTCTTGACTGTGAGCATCTAGAGATGGGCGTGATGTTCTGCTCTTTCTATCTCTGGCACACTTGTTACCTGACCCTGTGTCTGTCTAGCCAGGCTGAGTGCTAGGCCCCACTCACATCAAAAGAGGGTTTGACTGCTTGTCTAAGCTCATAGGAACTCTAAATAGCAAATGACCCATTCCAGTTTATCATCCAGTTTTTGTTCCCCTCCAGATTTTTTTCTTACAATCTCAACCCCTCAGCCCTGATTTCGGGTACCGCCAACCTATTCTCCTTGGAGTGCTTCTTTTTACAACCACCAAACTGCTTGACTAGTTTTCAAGTAAACAGTGTGCTGACACCTTCTGCTTTACCATTGAGGGAAGGATATCCTCTCCCTGTCTCTCTTTTTCTCTTTTTTACTACACATACACACATATACAAACACATACACAGACACACACACACACACACACACACACACTCTTACTAAGTCTCTCCAAAAACTTTATGAAGCAGCGTATTTCAGGACACTTAATTTCTCTGCACTTCAGTCTGTTCATCCATAATGAAACGATAATGACACTTCGCTCATGACATGGTAGGATTTCCATAGGTATTAAATAAGTCGATTTATGTGATATACTTAGAACTTGGTACATAGCAAGTTCTCAATAAATATTGGTAAAAGAATTTTCTGAGATGGAGAGTAGGAGAAAACAAAGATTTATTAAAAGGCACACTGAGCCAGTGGTTAAAGAAAGTTTTATACTTCAGTTAGGCTACTTATAGTAGGCTGTCACCATTTTTGTGGGCCCTATTGATTGGTTGTATCTTTCATGGATGATGGTTTGAATTTCCAGTGCGGGAACATCTCTGCAAGCTTGGCTTTTACTTCCAAGTTCCATCTGGGCCTCCCAGTGGGCTGTATCCACCTCCCCACATTCCATCTGCTCCTTGATATTCCTTTGTCTATCATGTTTCCTTAAAATAGGGGCCTCCTCCACACTTTTCATATTTTAGTTGAGGTTTAACTCTTGGTTATTGGCTGAAGTTTCTTTTAACCTCACACTTGTGTGCCTTTCATGTTTTATTCCCTACGTACTGAAAGGTTTATTCTCAACATCACAAATCAAAATTTTATTCATCCTTCAGAAGGCATTCAGTCTAACTGTATGTAACTACTCACTGAACACTTACTTTGTGTCAGGCATAGCATAAGTGCTGCAAATTCAGGGGTGGAAAAGGACAACTCTTGTGTCTCTAATTTTGTTAGTTTAGGCAGGAATGAGGAAATGCCTGGGCTATTTCCTTTCAAGAAGGCAGAATAATAAAATCTCTATTGGCCCACACCTGGACCAATGGTTAACATATTGGCTCACACCCTGGATCAAATATTAAGATATAGTCCTGTATCCTCTTTGTAGAGTCCTCTCCCCAGGTGAAGATTACATTGGGAAAGGCAAAAATGGGATCAAATGCACAGGGTATGACCCAAGCAGTCATCACACAATTGCCAAACCATTTGGGGAGGGACCATAAAAGTAAACCTCAGTTTCATGGGATTCAGTAACCCCACTCTATTAGATGAAACTTCAAGCCCCTCCATAGCTTCTGAGTGTTTGGCCCTTGTTGAACTGCCCATCTCATGCCTTGAGGTGGGGGCTCTACTCATCCACATTACACTTAGAATTCTATCTCAATAAACTCTCCTACTTTCCACTTTGCTTGTTGTCTGTGAAGTTCATTCTTTGGCTTCATGAGGCAAGGACCTGGCCTCAAACCTTCCATTTCACTTATACTTTGCTCATAAATGACTTCTACTATCTTTCCAGAGTGGTCCTGATAGGTAGCAGGTAACCATAAGTGATGGAAGAGGCAGAGTAGATGAGGAGAAAGAGAAATTACATTATTTTAATAAATATTAAAAGGGCCAGACTCAAGTTAAAAACTAAAAAGTTAGAGTAGCTAGCCCCTCCCATCTCCTTTTAGAAGCTAAGTTACAGAACAGGGAGAGATGAAGGGGCTATCTTCACCTGCCTTACTCTTTGAATTGTTAACAAGCTGCAAGACTCCTTAATGTGTAGAGGAGCAAAAGGAATAAAAGGCATTTTAGCAAAGGGAAGTCTTAAAGTACACCTACTTGTCCCTGTGATTTCAGTAGGCCTGGATGACATCTCCCTGTTTTAGCATCCATCTTAGCCACCCAGATCCATGGTCTTAATGATTAGAGGTTGCCAGGTATGACCACATGCATTCCCTCAGTTCTAAAAGTATAACACTGGAAATGAGGACCATCATTTTGAGTCTTTACTCTCATTTCTGCAGGAAATTTTGCCTCCTTTTGTTCCCTTCTCCCAGTTTTTATCCTGTTACACTAAATTCCTTTCCTAATAAACTTTGATATCATTTTTACATTTTGCCTAAATTTTTCTCTGGCATGATGCAAGAACTGAGGTAGGCAGCTGTGCTGACTTTCTGAAAACAGTATAAGAGGCACTCAAATCACTTTGCTGAAGAGCATGGACTCCTTACTTGGGCACATGAGTTAACTAAAAACAGGAGAACCTTGGCATCCCTGCCTCCATTTTGCATCTGTCTTTACTCTAAGCCATTTTCTTTGTAGTTACTTTGCAATCACCTACGATTCTAGAAAGGGCAGAACTGATAACATCTTTATGACAAAGAACTGAAACTTCTCAAAAGGAACAGCAGGGACTTGTGGGACAGACCACCCTTCCAAATGAGGAAGGTAATGACGAGGTTGGACCCTGGAGCAGGAGCAACCATCTCATGGGAACCAGACAGTTCTCCTCAAGTGATGATAGTGATAACATCTTCTCTGGAACTCCTCTTAAAACTCTCACCTGTGACTGGCACTGTTTAACTATGCATAACTTTGTCCCCTGCCCTTAGTTCTTTTGTTTACTTAAATCTACAACTGATGTCTGTACCTTGAAGATGGCTGAAGATGAGCTGAGTGCTTACTCTGCCTCTTCTAATGACATATCCCGAGCTATATAATAAACCTCCTTTCTCTGCCTTCACCATGCCTGTTTATTTGGCATTTAGGGGCAGGTGGCTGAACCTAGCAATATGAAATCCCAGGAGTTTGGCCCTTGGGTTCAAAACACTGGTTTCAAAAGCACCTGGTACCTGGGGCAACATACTAATGTTAGACTGTATTCAAGAAACATCTGAAATACCCCATATATTCTGAGCACTTTCTTGGGGTTCTTTTTTCACTCCCAAATATCCTGACCTATTAAGTCACAATTACTGAAGAGGTTGTATTTTGCTTTGTTTTACTTAATTATTTGTATATTTGGACTGGGGGATACTAGGCAAAGAACAGTACTCAGTGATTGCCTCATCTCATGGTCTAATAGAACATATAATACATAAAGGTACTTAGTGTTGCTTAAATTAACAGATGGATAATTGCATGTCTGCAGAGGTGTGCTTGCTTTTGTCCATGTGAGCCTTTCCTCAATTATTAAATGCAAATGGAAGGACAGTATTTAAAAAGTCCCTTTCTGCTGCTCTGACATTTATCCTTGGTATACCACCCAGTGCCAACCTTTTGCTTCTTTCCTGAAGAAGCCCATCAGCATACAAGCTCATTGTTCCATTGCCAAAACTCGAAATGGAAACATTGCTGGCCAGTGAGTAGCACAGAGCACACTAGATCATATAAAGTGAGACTGGATTTTCAAGAGTTAACTCTGTATAGAGTGTTTACATAAGGGGAAACTTGCAGATTAAGGTGAGTGGAGCCATTAAAGGTAGAGCTCTCACCATGGCAAGCTGTGCTAAGCTGGGAGGGCACTTCAGGAGCAGTTGCTGTACATGTGGTAATGCAATGCAGCTCAAGGACAATGTAGTCTTGTGAGCTAAATGCCTAGTAGAATAGTTCATTCAATCGATCTACAATCTATGATTGATTAAATGAATAGAATTCATTAATAGAAAGAGATCAAAAGGAAACAACACAATCCTAAACAGCTGTAGGAGCTGGAGGCAGATAATGGCACATTTTCCCCCATTCTTGTTTGCTTATTTACTTGTCCAGTTTTGGGAACTGCCACTATTGTTGATATTAGTGCAAAAGAATATGTACCCATTTCTAATGGTAAAAAAAAATTAACAAAACACAAATAAAATTAATAAGGATCATGCCTAATCCCACCAATCATTGATAAATTATCAACATTTATTAATACCCTTCCTACTCGCCTCTATTAGTAGGCTCGTATGCAGGTATGTGTACACAGGCTTATGGAGTTGAAATAGGATGTTATTAAGCATCCTATTATATAAACTTCCTTCCTTATCTAATAATACATGGTAAACATTCTAAAACCCAAGATTACATCATTTTAATGGTTACCAATCTTCCATGCATGCAAGAGTTCCCTAGATGTATTTACAATCTACTTTGTCAAAGGTCAGTGGAAAATATAAACTACCAGTTAGCATACTAGAGTTGTACATTGTAATCTTTCATTTATTCATTCAACTAAATATTATGTGGTGGGTATTATACTAAGTACAGTGAACATAAATAAAAAGATGTGACAGATACAACAGAAGTTGAAATAATAATCTGAGATCTTGTTCAGTAAATAATTGGACAATTATAATACAACATCTAAAAGTCTATAGAAAAAAGAAGCACAAAGATTCTTGAAGACTCACAAGAATGGAGTAAGTGCCTTGGAGAAGTGGAAAAGTCTATATAGACAGGTGATGCTTGAACTATTTTCTGACATAAACATTGGTTGAGAGCCTAACAAGCTCAGGTTTCCAGTGAGTGTTCAACACATACTGATTAAGTATGAGTATTGAGTGAGTAGAAAAAAATTAATGAAAAGGAAGGCTTCTAAAACAGTAATGTTGCCTAGTAACATTTACATAACTTTTGTAAAATTTCTAAAGCCCTAATAACATACAGTGTTTCTTTGAAGGTATCAAAGAGTTTAGAGGACACTTGAGGTATCACATAAAATCTATAAATTTTGAGAGTCATTCAAATATTCGCAGAATAATGATTATTAGAGCTCCATATTATAGAGTAGTGACTAAGTATTGCTTCTATCACTCTGAAAATCCTGATCAGCATGACAATGAGAGATTAGGAGTCAGGAAAAGTTAGGGAAAGGATCCATTAACTAACTGAGAGTCACATGATAAAACAAAGGAAGATAGTAAGTCACAGAATGCTTTTCACTCCTGTTTCACTGTAAAGCAAGTGTCCTGTAAAGGGTCAGCAAAGCAGAGGTGACCAAAGGCTACCCTATGAAGAAGGGGAGGAGAAGCAGTTTGAGGACTATTCCCAAAGTCAGAATCAACTCCCTCCCAACCCCATTGTTCTCTCAAGACATGGCCATAAAAGGAACCAATAGAACCTAAATCAGTTCAATACCTAGTTAACATATGAAATTGGGTAACACCTTACTCTAGTGAGTAAAAACCTCTAGACATCTCAGAATTGTTGGCAACCCATTCAGGACCTCTGTCTTCCCCAGGGAGCTTTCACTCTTTCACTTAATAAACTTTTCTACCTCTAAGCTTACTCTTTGTTATCTGTGAAGTTCATTCTTCGGCTTCACAAGAACCCGGAATGCCTGCTCTTCCTTGTCTAAACACTTAAGCCTGTAAGGTTGAGTGGACACTTTCTGTCTCCTGTTTCAATATTATTTATTATATAGTCTTCATTATACAGACCAGAGGCTGTGTAGCTAAATTACCATTCACCTATATCTGAGACCGGGTCTATCTGACAATGTAATCCATTACCAGCCTAGTGTTCACAAATAACATTTCATTACATAGCTTTTTTTGATTTCATAACCTCTGTGTGAGTCAGAACCTCCTATTTCAGAGATAAGAGAAGGAAGACTCAGAAAAGCTACAAGTCTATCTAAACTCCCATGAATATTAATGAACAGATTCCAAATATGAAAAAAAACACTTTTCTTCCACTGGTGTACCCTATTAGTACATACTCCCAACACATTGTTCTTTCTGGAAAAATTCCTGAAATTCTAGAAATCAGAGTAGAGACACTAGGGGTTCAACTGACCACCTTCACCCAAGTCCTTTCACACCAATAGATCTGTTTGCTTCAGAACCAATAAAGAGACTGGAGCCATTGATCAAGTGGTAGAGCTCCTGCCTAGGAAGAGCAAAGCCCTGAGTTCAAACTCTAAGAAATAAAAAACAATAAATAGCCAAAGAAGCTCTTTTTGAAACCATAGCCCAGACATGCAAATTCTTATAAGACAATAATTTGTTTTTACCTCTACAAGGAATGTCACCACACTTTAGTCTTTCCATATTCTTTATAGTGCTGAAGGGTTCAGACAGCCAGCCCTCTGTATCCATGGCTTTGCTCTTGACGACATGATTCTGCAATCTTTAGAAGGCTGGGTACTGGTGCCTCATATCCTGTCAGGAATCAGGCTGCAGTGCTGAGAGTTTTACATTACCTACCCCATGGCAACCTGTAGCTAATGGGTATTTTGTATGAGATTAAAAATCTCATCTTCTTTGTCCTAATGTAGGACAACTGAGATCTACTTGACAGTCTACCAAGATCTGGCTCAGTAAGGGACTTCAGCTCAAATTGTATCCTTAATTGGCTTTTCCTCTTTTCTTATCCTGACTTACCTTTGCTGATTTCTTTTTACTAAAACACTTCATTTATAAAAAATTGCATTCAAATCCTATAGCTGTAGGTTTTTTTTCCTGAAACAATAGACCACCACAACCTATTAGCTTTTATGTGATAACTAAAGTCACATTTGATAGGTATCCAGTACATTTAAATTCAATAAACACATAACTTATAAAGAAACATCAACCAACCTGTCAACAAAGGCATGATGAAGAAGAAAAATGGGGTCATTGGCTGATCCCTGTACCTGGGACATTGTTCCATTCATATACATGTGCAAGGCGTTATGCATACTGCTTTGAGAAGCATCAGCTATACCAGTAAATGGATCAGCAAATCCTGTTGAAAAAAAAAAAAAAAGAAAAGAAAAAAATGTAGTTTACCTAAATGATTGAAAATCTAGGTGATTATCTCATTTGGTTTACAACTACAATGGAAAGAGTAATTCAACATAAAATCAATAAGAAAACTCTTTTGGTATTTGAATTCTTTCTACTCTGAATACAAAATGAATATTCAATTAATCTTTGTGGAATAGAATGGTGTTAACTTATGTACAATGTGTGGATTAACCAGATGGAATAGGCTAAGCCAATTTGAGATCCCCCATGTTGCTTCTGTCTTACTGCTCCATTTAATACTGCAAAGTCATAAGAAAATTTTATAATAATCATCTTTCACTCTCACTTCAATCTTTAACAGCATTTAGAGCAGTTTCTTTCAGTCTTTTATGTGTTCCTTGTTTCCCAGTTCTGGGAAATTTTTTAAATTTTGGCTCCTGGTTCCACAGAAAGCATAGAATTTGTGACCTTCTACATTATAATGCATCTGTAATAGTCCTATGGCTAGCAGGTCATAATGTGTTTAATTTTGCAAAACACTCATGTCAAAACTAATTAGAACTCATTCTCAGAGACTATACCAAGCTCTGTTTCTCGGTAGGGTTACTCCAGGAACACGAACTTCTCTCCTCCCTGGACTTTATCGTCTATGATAACTTTTGTGAATATATATACTTGAAATGTGTAGATTTTTCTAAGAGCTTGACATGATTAATTTTATATACAGGTCAAAATAGTCATACAAATTATGCAATTGCTTTGTTATAGGCATGGCAAAAAGGGCTTAGAGAGGACAATGAACTTGTGTAAAGTTATGGGATGAATTAGGGGCAAAGTATGGAAGAAAATTCTGTTATAATGGAGCATAGGCTCTTACATCTAATGATTTGTTGTTTTTCCTATGCACCAATTATATCATATGTCATTGAGGACAATGGTCTGTGTTTTTAACCTTGAGTACAGCACTAAATGAAAGTTAGTGCACATATTTTTATAGGTTCAGAATTGTCTAAACTAGAATTGTAAATACTTTCAAAGGGGATGTACTGGGTAAATAGTATAGTTTTTTTTTTTATAGGTAACATAACTTATAGAAATTTATTTACCTTAATGATTTGATAATGTCAACTCTATCTGTAGTGCCTAAATAAACTCTAATAGATTGGAATCTTAGGGAGTTTCTTTTCTTTTTCTTTTTTGGTGGGACTGAGGTTTGTGCTTGCAAAGTAGATGCTCTACCTCTTGAGTCACACCTCCACTCTATTTTGCTCTGGTTATTTTGGAGATGGAGTCTTGAGAACTATTCACCTGGGCTGGCCTTGAACCTTGTTCTTCCCAAACCCAGCCTCCCAAGTAGCTAGAATTACAGGTATGAGACACTGGCACACTGGTTTTTCCTTTTCATGCTTATTGTTTTATGTCCTACTTCCCCACTAAACCATACCTAAATATTTAGAGTGGAAATATTTTCTTTTTTTTATTGGCAGTACCAGGGTTTGAACTCAGGGCCTTGCACTTGCTAAGCAAGCACTTTACCACTTGAGCCACACATCCAGCCCTTTTTGTTTTAATCTGTTTTTCATGTACTTTTGCCCAGGCTGGCTTTGAACCATGATTCTTCTACTTATGCTTTCCAAATAGCTGGGATTTAGAGGCATGTTCCACCACCCCAGTTGTACTAGAAATATTTTCTAAAAATTGCTGAGGTTTGAAGATTTTATTGGTCAAAGTATACAAAATTTAAGTTAGACAAGAAGAACAAGATCAGGAGAGCTACTGTACAATATGGCAGCAATAGTTAATGACAATGTATGATTTTTAAATCTTCACACCAGAGGAAATCAAGATGGCAGATATCTAATGGACTCTGGGACCTTAACCTGCACAATTTCAAACAATTACTACAGATTTTTGTGGCAAAAAGGATTGGGTAATACTGCTTTTTCTGCCAACAAAGATACCGCCATCACAAAAGGGGCACATAATATTCATGGACCGACCCTTAAAGTAACTCTTTAAAGCACATAACAGCCTGGCTTGGGGTCAGGCACCTGCTGCCGGCCTGCCTGTCTGTTTGTCAGCTGGGACCAGCTGGCAGCAGGGTCAGATAGCCCTGGCTGACTCACCATTTTTCTTCTTCTTTTTTATTATTTTTTTCTTTTTCTCTCTCTTAATTCCTTCCCACCTGGCTCAGGAAAGCTAAAACACATTGCACAGAACAGCAGAGACCTGCAAGCATCTGGGAGTACCTGCATGTGCGGACATAGAATTTCTGACTGCTGCCTGCCTGCACAGATCTCTCTCCACCTTAGTGTGTCTGCAACCTCGCCAACAATAATACAATGCAGAGAACCCTAGAAAGAGAGCTGTTGCAAGCATCTGGGAAGACCAGAACCTGCCAAACACAAGTGCACACAAAACTTCTGTCTGCTACCTGCCTGTGCTGCCCTGTAGCTAATTTGTTTTCAACCAAGCTAGCCCGCCAGGTGAATGCAACACACTGGGAGGGATCCACAAATTCTTGCACAGCTGGGGAGCCAGTTGCACCTGCTCTGGACAAAACTGTTGGGCAAATCCACGGAGGGAATATTTCCCTTCTGCCTGGGGCTGGGGAGCAGAATGTGGAACTGAAATGGCCTCTGTGGGGGATGGAGTGACTCAGAAGCTGCTGTGGAGAAAACCAGGCATTGCATTGCTTTGGAGAAACTGGAAGCAAGCTGAAATTGAGTCTCACCAAGATAAAAAACTCATCTTTAACTCACAGGCTTGCCCTGTGAGTGGAAGGGGCTGGTGACTGCTTATTTACCAACTCCTCACAGGAACACTTCTGAGAATCTGCCTGCTCCTGAGGGCCCACTCCACTAAGGAAGCCCAGGGTCAAACACCCAGAGTTGAACCTCCCAAAGCTGTCCCATAGGGAAGAGCAACACTCATTGCAACACATCCCAACATTCTAACCTTAAGAAGGGACAGTCTTGGCCAAAACCCTTATAGAAAATAAAAGTATCACCATCTCAACCTGAAATCAGAAGAGTCCAGAACATTTACTGAACTGATTGAAGATATATATATACCCCCACACATACATAGATCTATATAAATATTTACATCTTTTGTATTTTTATTTTACTTTACTTTTATTTCATTTTTTTTAATTTCAACTTTTATTTTCTTCATTTTTTCTTCTATCTTACTGTTACCTAGCTCCTTTCTCCATTCTGTCCTAACACTAACTTGCTCAGCCCTCCATTGCCCCACTTTCCTATCTCAAATCCTTAAACAACAAAAACAGCTAAATGGCAGGAAATCACTACATACCTCTCAATACTAACACTGAATGTTAATGAGCTCAACTTCCCCATCAAAAGACATCATTCAGAAAACTGAATTAAAAAGGAAGTCCTGATAATCTGTTGTTTACAAGAGACCTACCTTATTGACAGAAACAAACACCAGTTTAGGGTGAAAGGTTGGAAGATTTACCAAGCTAATGGGCCCCCAAAACCGGCAGGAGTAGCAATACTTATATCAGATAAAGTAGGCTTTGAACTTAAATTACTCAAAAGAGATAAAGAAGGTCACTTCATACTAATAAAAGGAGGAATACATCAAGGAAATAACAATGATCAATGTATATGCACCCAATGTCAGTATACCCAACTTCAGTAAACATACACTGAAGGACTTAAAACTACAAATAGACCCCAACACAGTTATAGTGGGATACTTTAATACCTCTCTATCAACAATAGATATGTCAACCAGACAAAAAATCACAAAGAAATCCTAGAACTAAATGACATCATAGATCTAATGGAACTGGCAGATGTCTACAGAGTATTCCATCCTGCAACAGCACAATATGCATTCTTCTCAGCAGTCCATGGAACTTTCTACAAAATAGATATCTTAGTGCACAAAGAAGGTCTCAATAAATATAATAAAATTGAAATAACCCCATGCATACTACCTGATCACAATGCAATAAAACTAGAGCTCAACAACAAAAGCAACAGCAGAAAACAAACAATTGGAGGCTGAAAAACACATTGCTCAATGATCAGTGGGTCATAGAAGAAAAAGAGAGGAAATCAAAAAGTTCCTGGAATTTAATGACAATGCAAACACAGCTTATCAGAACCTATGGGACACAGCAAAGGCAGTCCTAAGAGGAAAGTTTATAGTCATGAGTGCATATATTAAAAACACAGAAAGATCTCAAATAAATGACCTAATGCTACATTTCAAACTCCTAGAAAAACAAGAACAAGCAAAACCCAAAACAAGCAGGAGAGAAATAATAATAAGGGCCAAAATTAATGAAATAGAAACAAACAAACAAAACATACAAAGAATCAATGAAACAAAAAGCTAGTTCTTTGAAAAAATAAACAAGATTGACAGACTCCTAGCAAACCTGACTAAAATGAGGAGAGAAAATACCCAAATTAATAAAATTAGAAATGAAAAAGGGGAGATAACAACAAACACCAAGGAAATCCAGGGAATCATCAGGGACTACTTTGAGAATTTACACTGAGATAATTTGGAATGTCTAGAAGAAATGGACAAATTTCTAGAAACATATAACCATCCAAAACTAAACCAAGAGGATATTAATCACCTAAACAGATCTATAACATGTAATGAAATTGAAGCAGCAAAAAAGAGCCTCCCTAAAAAGAAAACTTCAGGACCTAATGGATTCTCCACTGAAATTTACCAGACCTTTAAAGACGAACTAGAACCAACACTCCTTAAACTTTTCCACAAAATAGAAAGGGAAGGAATACTGCCTAACTCATTCTATGAAGCCAGTATTACACTCATCCCAAAACCAGGCAAGAACACATTCAAAAAAGAGAACTACAGGCAAATCTCTTTAATGAATATTGATGCAAAAATCCTCAATAAAATAATGGCAAACCAAATCCCACAACATATCAGAAAGATCACTGACCATGACCAAGTCAACTTCATCCCAGGGATGCAGGGGTGGTTCAGCATATGCAAATCATTAAATGTAACACAGCACATTAATAGAAGCAAAGACAAAAACCACTTGATTATCTCAATAGATGCAGAAAAAACCTTTAATAAAATTCAACACTACTTCATGATAAAAGCTCTGATGAAACTAGGAATGGAAGGAGTGTACCTTGACATAATAAAGGTTTTATATGACAAACCTATAGCCGACATCATTCTTAACAGGGAAAACTGAAACTATTTCTTTAAAGTCAGGAATAAGACAAGGGTACCTACTCTCTCCACTCTTATTCAACATAGTCTTAGAATTCCTAGCTAAAGCAGTAAGGCAGGAAGAAGAAACAAAAGGAATACAAACAGATAAAGAAGTCAAACTATCTCTATTCACAGATGACATGATCTTATACCTAAAAGATCCAGAAAATTCTACCAAAAGACTCCTAGACACCATAAACAGCTTCAGCAAAGTAACTGGATATGAAATAAACTTAGCCTTTCTATACACCAACAATGAACAAATTGAAAAAGAATATAGGGAAAAGATTCCATTTACAATAGCCTCAAAAAAATCAAACACCTGGGAATAACCTTAACAAAGGATGTAAATGACCTTTGTCAAACCATTGAAGAAAGAAATTGAAAAAGATTACAGAAGATGAAAAGAGCTCCCATGCTCATGGATCGGCAGAATCAACATAGTAAGAATGGCTATACTGCCAAAAGCAATCTATATGTTCAACACAATTACCATCAAAATCCCAATGACATTCATTACAGAGATTGATGATTGAAAAATCAACCCTAAAGATCATTCGGAAACCAAAAGACCATGAATAGCCAAGGCAATACTGAGCAAAAAGAATAATGCTGGAGGTATCACAATATCCGACTTCAAACTATACTACAGAGCCATAGCAATAAAAACAGCATGGTACTGGCACAGAAACAGAAATGAAGACCAATGAAACAGAATAGAGAACCTGGACCTGAATCTGTGCAGCTATGCCCACTTTATTTTTGACAAAGATGCCAAAAACATACCATGGAGAAAAGACAGCCTCTTCAACAAATGCTGCTGGGAAAACTGGGTATCTGCCTGCTGAAAACTGAAACTAGATTCATGTTTGTCACCCTGTACAAGTATTAACTCAAAGTGGATTAAGGACCTTAATATCAGACCTGAAACCTTGAAGCTAGTATAGGAAAAAGCAGGGAATACATCTGAAGCAATAGGTATAGGCAAGGACTTCCTCAGTAGAACTCAAGCAGTTCAGTAACTAAGAGAAAGGATGGACAAATGGGACTACATGAAATTAAAAAGCTTCTGCACAACAAAAGAAATGGTTTCTAAATTGAAGAGACCACCCACAGAATGGGAGAAAATCTTTGCTAGTTATATATCAGACAAGGGACTGATAACCAGCATATACAAGGAGCTCAAAAAAACTAAACTCCCCCAAAATCAATGACCCAATAAAGAAATGGGCAACTGAACTGAATAGAACTTTTTGAAATGAAGAAGTCCAAATGGCCAAAAAACATATGAAAAAATGCTCACCATACCTGCCCATAAAGGAAATACAAATCAAACCCACACTAAGATTCTACTTCACTCCTGTTAGAGTAGTTACCATCAAGAACACCACCATCAACAAATGTTGGCAAGGATGCAGGAAAAAGGAACCCTCATACACTGCTGGTGGGAATTTAAACTACTGCAACCACTTTGGAAAACAATATGGAGGCTTCTTAAAAAACTAAACATAGATCTGCCATATGATCCAGCAATCCCACTCCTAGGGATATACCCAAAGGAATGTGAGTCAGGTTACTACAGAGGCACCCGCCTGCCTATGCTCATTGCAGCACTATTCACAAAAGGTAAGCTATGGAAACAGCCAAGATGCCCCATTACTGATGAACGAATTAAGAAAATGTGGTACTCATATACAATGGAATTTTACTCAGCAACAAAGAAGAATGAAATCTTGTCATTTGCGTGTGAATGGATGGAATTGGAAAATATCATCTTAAGTGAAGTTAGTCAGGCACAGAAGGCCAAAAGCTGCTTGTTTTCCCTCATATGAAGATTGTAGACCTAAAACAAATGCAGCAATATTAAGGGACACTGGTCACACTAAGGGAAGGCTGTGCAAGGGAGGGATAGGGCAATGTAAGAAAATCAAAATTTGAGTGAGATTGATGTGCTCACTGTACAGGAATGAATATAGAAATTTTAAACTGGCCAAGGCCACCATGGGAAGCAGACTAGGGAGGAGTGACGAGGACTGGAAGAGGTGAATCAATTGGAGATTTAAGACACATATTCATGGGAAACTTCTCAATCACATTTACTTTAGAAAGGTATTTTGGGACAACAATGCAAAAATAAATATGCTTAATACTCTCTATCCCACATTCTTTAAAGAGTGTTTGTGAACCTGCAGCACTGTGTCCATTGCTGTAGAGAGATATTTAGAGTTTAGTAGAATGGGTTTAAATCCTATGTTACTAGAAGTATGACCTTTGTCCAATTAATTATATTTGATGAACCTCAGTTTCTGCATTGGTAAGAGAGAAGGTAAGTAACACTCCTCTCTTGAATTGTGACAAAGATTAATTTTGATTGCAGGTGTGAAAGCATCTAGCAGAGATCTGGTGCAAAATGGGTGATTCCCGGGTAGTAACCATCATTTCCATAATTTGATTGCATTTGATTACTGGATGTTCACCATGGGAGCTGCCACCCAAGAATATGGAGCATTCTCACTGTAGAAAGGTCTCTTTTGCTGCCACTTCACACCATTGGGTCCAATTCTTGCAGCAGGTCTCCTTCCTTCCTAGACTTTGTTGATCTACTGAAGCCTATCTACCATTTGCCATTATCTAATGTTAGGTGTCTGAGGGGTAACCTAGGAGCTAGAGTGGATTGCCAGTCTAATAGTGCTTTCTTTACTCAAGTAAGCTGACCTGTTAGATGTTGCATTGTTAATGAAGGACATCTGAGTGAAGCACATGGGGGTTGCTAGAATGCATTGTGATACACCCTAAAGGAAATACAACCATGTATCACTTTGGGAAGGGGATCCATTCTGGGAAATATGTTGCTGAGAAACATGTTTTTTGGCCATTTGCCTTATGAACATTATAGACTGCACTGACACAAACTAAGACACTATGACTTCATTAAAAACCACCTTTGCATGTGTGATCCATCCTTGACCAAAATGTCATTACGTGATCCATGACTATAGTTCAAATGTCCAGGTCAAACCCAACCTCTTTGTGATAGACACTACAGTGTGATTATCAACAGCCTGACATATTAACAATTTCAAATGAAATATGTAAATGTCTCTTTAAGTAGACTAGAAATGCCTCAAAAAATAGAGATCAAGTAATTTACTTTGGTTTTCCATACTCAAAATTTGAGTCTTATGTATCCCTGTATTTAAAAGAAAAACTGATATAAAACATTCCCCAATCCTTTCTTTGTACATCCAACAGAAGTTGAGACTAGGAAAGATACTTTTTCTCCATAAAACTTATAAACAACCTTCAGAAAGCTCTACTTTGATACCTGTCAATTAACAAAATGTAGAAAATATTATAGATTCGAATAATACTACAATGTGAATCAATTATTTTCTATTATATCTCTTTATACAGTTCATCTTTTTTGGTTGGTGAAATTACCTTTAAAAAATAGAAATGATTACACCAACATCAGTAACTTCTCTTGCTGAGATTTTATTGCTTTCTTGAAGAACAAGTCCAAAAGGAAATTCTAAACATAGAATAACAATGACTATATACATTCAACTTTTCAAATATCTTTCAAGTTCAGATCTCATGTGAAAATCAGGGCTAGGGTAACAGGAGTACGGTCATTATTCCGATTTTGCAGATGATAAAAATGCATTTTAAATAACAAATCTAAATCCAAACTAGTATTTGAGGAATCAACAAATTTCACACTATCTCTCATTCTAAAGCCTATGCTCTCTTCTGTATACTACAGTTCAGTAATATCTGTACTGATTTGGAAAACTCTTTGTACTATGTTAAAATCAATCTACAGACTTGCCATTTTCAAAATGCATTGAATTATAGAAAGATGAAGAATTTTTTTATTGTTTTATTATTCATATGTGCATACAAGGCTTGGGTCATTTCTTCCCCCTGCCCCCACCCCCTCCCTTACCACCCACTCCACCCCCTCTCTCTCCCCCCAACCCCCTCAATACCCAGCAAAAACTACTTTGCCCTTAAAAGATGAAGAATGTTATTGCCTTACTCTTGTCCAGAGATTCCCCAAGGATAGAGTGTCTAACAAGCCAGTAGAGACCTTGTTAGCAGTCACAGATGCCAAAATGGCTCAAAGTTCTTTGCAAAGGGCAGTGACAGTACCACCAAATTACCTAATGTTATGCATTTAAGTTTGTGTGCTATATTCTTGTGGGAAATTTGTAGACACAATTTCAGATGAATGACAATAGGAAATTTCAATTTGTGGATCCATCTCTTTTCTCTTTCATTTCTTCCCTAATGCTACTCTAGAGAGTTTTTACTTATTTGCTTGCTTTTAATATTGATGCTTATCTCTGAAACCTGGAGATTTGCATTTCATTGGCCTCAAGTGAAACTTAGGCACTTAAAGTTTTAAAAACACCCTAAGTGATTCTAATGTGCAACCAGGGTTGAAATTCACTGAATGCAGCTAAATTGCTCTCTCTATTCTCAAAATCTAAATTTAGGCTTCAAAAATTTTACCTCTGAATATATTATTTCCTTCACATGGAATTTTCCTCTTCTATATTTTGAAAAATATCTCTGACTTTAAAATCTCACAACACAAACTTATACTGCGAAGTATTTTCTTAGTAATAATTGTTATGATGTGTTGTCTTAAAAATGATGTTTAAAAATTGAGCAGCGACAACATGGCAGACACTGGCTTGGAATCTTCTAATTGCACTTTATTCCTTCTAGGAGGCTGGATTATAGATGTTGTAATGGTTAGATTTTTTTTTTTTTACTTTAATCATTTTTGCATTTACTTACATGTGTATATATCATTTGGGCCACCTTCCCCCACCCCTGCAGAACCTGTTCCTCCCTCTTCTGTTAGATTTTTTTGCTGTTGTTGTGGTACTGGGGTTTGAACTCAGGGCCTTCACCTTGAGCCACTCCGTGAGCCCTTTTTTGTGATGGTATTTTTGAGATAGGGTCTCATGAACTACTTGCCCGGGCTGGCTTTGAACCGCGATCCTCCTGATCTCTGCCTCCTGAATTGCTAGGATTATAGGCATGAGCCACTGGCACCTGGCTTCTGTTGGATTTTTATGTGCGAAAAGGTACATAGTTAAATTTTTAGGAAAACAGAGAACATTTCATTGTATTTAACTCCAATATTTTAAGCTGTTTTAATATTTCATAGTGATTCAGAGGTGGAATTGGAGAAAAGAAAGTAAAAAGAAGATAGAATGGTGCATATTAGTGCATCTGAAGACAGAAGTGTTCTAAGACCCTTGACTCACATTCTCCAAATGTGCAACTTTGTTGAGGAACTCTGACACGAACAGTTTCAAAAATCACATCATTATTTTAGGAGGTTGTATTTAATGGGTCAGTATAATTAAGGTACTGATAATTTAAACTACTTATAGCACAAATGTGAAATTGCAGATCAAAAATATTGTGATTCCAAGCAAGTCCCTAGGTATGAACTTTCAACCAGTTTCTAATGTTTTCAAATGCATTGCTAGATTTGCATAAATGTAACTAAGCAGCATTTTTGTTTATTAGAAAGTGCTTTTTGACTCAGGAGAGTCCTTTGATTGTGGGGAACAAAGCAATGGAGGAAAGCAGTGGTGGGCGTTTCTCATCATATATTAGGTGACAGTGAAAGTCACAAATGCTCTACAATGTGCTTCCCAAAAGTGTGGTCCTGAAGCTAACAACATCACTTCTAAACTTGTCGGAAATCAAATAAATGCTGTAGAAGTATAGAACTATAGTTCAACAGGGAACTATTGAGTCAGGAAATAGTTTCGAATAGGTTATAATTGTTAATAGTCATCTCTATAAACTCAATGAAGAATTCAATATAAGTATTTCATGTTATTTTAAATTGTTTATTTCTGGAAGCACCAGAGAAATTTCTCCACGTGGTAATCTCAGCATTCGTGTGTGTATAATCATTTTCTTTACATGAATGTTAGAAATACACAGTATTTCAATATTAGATGTTGTTACCAGTGTATAAACATACCCACAAAGTGATCTAATACCACAAAAGTCATGGTTTATCTGGTCATTCGAATTTTGTCTGAAGTTTGTTTTAAGGTAAAGACTTATATGTTAGGATTTATTTTTGCATGTGTTTGGGAAAACTCACCAACATCAAACCATTCAAACAGTCATTTATTATAGCAAGCAAAGATCTTTGTCAACAAAATGTTATTCAAGCTGCATTCTACTCTTTGCTCTTGAATTTTGATTGAATTGATAGTACTTAGTCCATTGGGTGTAATTCATATATTGTGCTAAAACTCTAATAATATATTAATATCGAGCTACTTTTGAAGCAGAGATAGGGTAATCAACCATTTCAGATACAGTTTACCCAAGGCTATTCTGGGATTAGTGCTAAAGTCTTGCATTCTGGGTAGTGCTGGCTTTATCAGGATGCAATTGTATATCCTTTATCCAGGACTTTTCATGTTTGATTTTCACGCTCTCATGTTGCTATCTTGAAATTCTTAACTTTTGGACGAAGTGCTCCATATTTTGATTTTGTGCTTGACCCTACACATTCTGCATCTGGTCCTGGTCCCTGACTTGGGAAATTCCAGTGTCATACAAACAGGAATGGTTGGTCACCCTGCAAAAGTTCTATTTGGCAAGTAGCTCTCACAGCAGGGCTGAGTCAACTGCAGCATACCACAGGATGCCCCCACACTGACACATGCAGACAGGCTGAATTCCAAGTGTTTATCCTGCAAAGGAAGACACTGAAATTGGGGGACCTAGATGGCATATTAAAATTCTATATTCAATCTTATTCTACATCCAGGGATCTTCTCCTCATACCATTTTGATTTTCTTACTTCTCATATCTATAAATTTAGATAAAGAGTTTATTCTTATAAGTGTATCATGAGGACATGTATAGGTCATGAATTAATCTACTTGTATTCAATTTGGGTAATTATTTTTAAGATACTTTAATTAAAATAACATAAAAAGTTTGAATTTTTCATTAATGTGTGTGCATTTACCCAACCTTAAAATTTAAAGTGTTTTCTCATGCTTACATTTTACATAGTCTCATCTTCATATGTAAATTATAAACAGAAATGTGATTCATATATTTTCTTATCTGTCTTCCTCACTATTAAAGTACCAAAAAATTGCTACTGTTATTGCACCTTCTACTTCTGTGTGGCAGCACAGGTTGTGTTTCCTTATGTTCTTATGGAACCTACTCCTCATAATAACTCTACGAAGAAGGTTATCATTTAATCAACTTTCAGGTGATAAAACTAAAGCTTGATGAGGGTGGTTTATCAAATGTCGTTTAGAGGTAAGTAGCAGAGTCAGGATTTGGGTCATTTAGTGCCAGACTTCAAAGCTCTGATCTTCATAATTTTGTTATATTCTCTTAGCTCATTAGCTGTACTACAAACCAAAATTGACAATGATTTTTTTTGTTCAGTTATGGTTCCTTTGATTCTTGTCATGATCATTGAGAGAAGAAACTCAGGCCCAGCTTTCTCAATGTGTTCTCTCTCAGGTTACAGCAGGCCCTATTGTGGCCTGAAGTTAGACAAAATCTTCTCAAGCTTCCTATCACAGAAAGGAGGATGGTACAGTAAGCTAGGTCAACCATGTTCCTACCATTAGGCAGAGAGGGCTGGAATTTTTGTTATGAGGCCTAGATGTCCACCTCCTTATGGCCACCTTTTCTACCTGTCTATTTAAATTCCTTGACAAGATTTCAAGACTTGGTTGAAGGGGGCATAATTTCAACTCAATGGCTGTTTTTAAAAGTTATCCAAAGTAGAAAGTACTATCATTTTGCTTCTTGAGCATAAATTTGATTAAATACTAATTCTTTGCTAAAACAATTCTTACCCACTTGGGATCTCAAGAACTAATCTACTCCATTGCTTAGAATTTAGCTTATATAGAGAGCTAGAAAATTACTGTGTGTACAAGAATATGTAAACAATAGCCTTCTTTAATGAACTTTTACCATGTCCTCAGCAATTTACAAATGTTAACTCCTGTGATCTTTACAATACCTGAGTTAGATATAACTATTACTTTCATTTTGTAAATAAGGTACATCAATTAGAGAAAGGTTAAATTTACCAAAAGTCATCTACCTACTGCATAATATTAAAAGGTAGACAATCTAACTCTGAAAAACTATCTTCTGCTACCTCTAAAACTTGCCTTTGCATTTGGAAGTCTTGAAGACAAAATTTCCCTTGTTAAAGATCCATTTTTGCTATCTGTTTGCTGCGTGACTTAATTATTTAAATTATCTGAATCTCAGTTCCTTCATCTATAAAATGTGCAAAATAGTAAATATGGCATTGGGAGGAGTTAAAGTAATAGATGTGAAGGGGTTTAGGACTTAAAGGTGGGGTTATACTGATGTTAGCAGTCATTGATTGCAGGGTCTCTCTGGAAACTTGTATGGCTATTTCATAAGGATATTAAAAAGATTTTGTAAATTTCCCCCTTCTTTATATTTTATCTGACCTACTTCAACCCATCCTTGAGGACGTCAGATCCTTAATGAGAGCTCCTCCAGCAATCAATAAATTGGATAGATGCTTGTATTAGCCTATTTTAAATAATTTACATCCTCTGGATTATAATTACTTATTCTTGATCTAGTTCTTAACTGAGCTATAAGTTCTGAGAGAGCAGGATCTGTCTCTCTTTCACTGATTATTACTGAAATGTAAAGTGCCTATACATGGAACATATTCAAGAATGTTTTTTGAATAGGTAAATATGAAGTGGTTGTTTTTTCTCTTCTTAAAACATGTAAAAACTAATCGCTAGAGTAATTTTAAAACCAGTCAAGTTAACATTTTTGAAACACCCCCAAAATGTTGCAAGGTTTATGATTTTTGAGTAATTAAGATGGACTGTGTCTCTGAATCCAATCCTGACATTTTCACGTTACAGGCCATTCTCTCAACAGTATGCTGATGGAATAATTAGTTGTTTATAATACAGAAATGACTGAGAAACTTGTATGAAAAATAGTTATAGTATTGTTCAGTATGGCAGGAGGTGGCTGCAAGCCAGGGGAGTAGAGATATATGATTACTTGTCCAAGTACAGCATGTTAATAAAAATAATTGTTCATACATAAAACATGGAATGAATTTTTGGTGGTCCCATTGGAAAAGAAGACTATATAATAGTTAGGGAAAAATAATTGCATGACCTTTCTCTTCTTGATGAAAAATGGGATAACATAAGAAGATATTGTAGAAAGAAAGCAATAGTAAGCAACAGAAAATAAATTCTTTTCACAGCCAAGAATTGATATTTCAGTGTAAATGAGAAAGCCTAGGTCAGACCAAAACTAAATTGCTTAGCAATTCCTAGATCTGAAGAAAGGGAAACTCTTAAACAGAAAGACCAAAGACTAACGATTCAAGTATGAAACCAGTTTCCTGGAACTCCTCTACACACTATCAACTTTCATTTATGTGTGGCCCTGCAAATGAAATTATGCAGAGGAAATGGGGGCAGAAGGTAAGTGGACACTTAGTGGATATATTTTTCCAAATAATCCTCTGTCCACTCCCTTCTACTGTCTCCCAGGAAGATTCAGAAGATACATTAGAGAACTGGGGGATAGAAGAGTCTCAGCATGAAGGTCACTCACCAAGCAGAACATCCAAATTGATGTGTGGACTTCATGTGAAAAAGAAATCAATTTTTACTGGGTTAGGCTACTAAGATTTTGGATCTTGTTTGCTATATCTTGGAGCATCACTTTACTAAGTGAGATAATAAATGCTTACACGTGTATAACCCGAAAGGTCTGGAGTAACAATTTACCAACACAGAATTAGTGTTATCTTATATGGTATTTAGCAGACAGATCATTATGGTAAAAGTACTTTATAATTTATTTTATGTATTTCATAAGACACTGGGAAAGGGGATTTCAGCAGAGATTGCTACTTTTCCCATCAATACTAATTCTCCTCTTTTTATCCCGATAATAAATACCCTACTGCTCACCTGCCCACAAAATGGAGATAACATTTTATGATAATTTAATTCTTTGAGAGCACAATACAGTAAAATTTGAGTGATGCTCCTGGATTTCTACAATGTAGACACCTCAATTATGATAAAGAAGATGATGGTTATGAAGAACTGGATGGAGATGATCATCAGGAAAATGCTGTCATGCCACATTCTCGGCAAGGCAGACAAGCTTCCATTTCATGTTTTCCCTTCTGCCTAGCTAAAATTCTACTACAAGCTTCAACTGAAACTCCACTTAAACAAATAAATACTCATCTTGACCCTCCTAAACTTAAGGAAAGGAAAATTATTCATAGTATCAATATGAAGTTGATTGGCCCTAAAATTACAGAGACTAAAATTAATACTAATGTAACCACTTTACTTTTAGTCCAAATTTCTCTGAATATACCCCTTGAAATTTATAAATCACAAGGTTTTTAAAGAGTATTTGAGGAAGTAAAAAACACAAAGCGATAGGCTTTGTGGCCAAATTACTTGGAAATACTTTGAGTTAAACAAATTGAAACAGCTCTATATGGCATTACTTCTTAGACTTTATGCTATGGTATGTTTTGAAGATGTAAAAGGATATATACTATATGTATTTCACAAATAGACTAGTTTAATGATCAGGTTTTCTTTCTGTTTATCCTAGTTTATACAGATTTCTTTAAAATTATAAATTGCACATTTCAACTGATTTTTTTTTTGTGGTGCTGGGGACAGAACCCTGGTCCTCTCAGGCTAGGCAAGTGCTCTACCATTGAGGGGATATGTAGCTGACATGTATATATTAATATGCTAATTAGAATATATACTTGCCAAAGCAAGGATTGAAACTCAACTTCAGAGCTTAAAAGCAGAAGAGTCTTAACCCATAAGCAAGACTAGGCATCTACTTGGCTATTATCTTAATAAAAAGTTTGTAGTTCTTACCTTATCATAAGATAAACAATAGCTATGATAAATTAGTAGGGGAACTCATTCCTTCATAAAAAATATGAAAGCAATTGCTAATATTGGTGTATAAATAGAAACAAAGGTAGAATATCTAAAAAGAATGGCTATAATCATTAAGAAATACTTAAAGATATTTTTTAAATTACGGGTTTGGAGAGTACTTGGTTACTAGAATTATGGTATATATTTCAAGTGAATTCTCTATAAACAATCTGTACATTCAGGTAAATCATACACCAGTGATTGAGCAATTAGTTATTATTTGGAGCAATGATTCTTTTGTTTACTTCTGGCAGGAAAGAAGTGATGATTAAGAATTCCTAAGAATGGAATGTGACATTTAGATAAATTTCATAGTATAAGTTTTCTCTAAGTCTTATATATCAATGTATCAGTAACTATGCTATTGCCTTGGATGTATTACAAGTTAGATCTTTGACATTTCTGAATTGGGAAACGCCAATGCACAAAGTAAGTGCTGCCTATTGCTTGACAAAAATAAAGATACCATTATGATCTTTTATCTCTCCCATTTATTTAAATGTAAATTTCAAATATGCACCCAAAAAGGGTGGCTTATATCTTTTTGTTATTTTTAATTAAACTTTCTTGAGATAATTTAAACTCACACAAACTTATAAGAAATTGTGTATAGAGAACTCATATTTCCTTTACTTGTTTTCTCCCAATTTTTTTCCTTGAAGTGATACACATAATTGAGAGATAAACTGGTTATTTAGACTTGAGCATTTGGAAAATATTTTCTTGAAACTGAAGAAAGTATGTACATCACTTAAGAAAAAAGATATTTTTGCCAATGATAAATTTTTAGTTTTCAAACAAATATTAAGATTTTTGAAAATTCGATTTTATCACTATGAACTCAACAGAGTATTAATACTTAACAAATATTTCTGACGAGACTGGTGGGGATAGTAATGAATGTGACTTTTCAGTATTGTGTAATGAGATGTTTCAACATTTGTAAAACCTGTGTAACTCAGTATTTTGTAAATGAACCATGCCTAATATTATAGAATCATTCATGAGTAAACTATCCAGTCATAATGCAAGACAGAGCTATAGACTTTAATGTAGTAGGTACAAAAAAATTTCTTGATATTACTGCATATTGACAGTGCAATTAAATGTTTAAGAAACCACAATTTAGGAAGTTTTAGTGTAGAAAAAAAAGATCCAAAATTATCTGAAAATATTTCTTAAAAATCCTTTTCCCTAGTCCAATTATTTAATTGTGTGAGGTTGGATTTTCTCTAGATTCTTTAATCAAATAATATAATATGTTGAGTAAAGAAACAGATATAAGAATCAATATAACTTCTCTTTGTAAAACTATAAGGGGATACCATTCCACTTACTATTTTTAAAAATTATTTTAAAAATTATTTACATGAGCATGTAATTAATTTACTACTGTTATCTTATGAATCAATAAATACTTTCAAAGTTTCTAAGTTTCAGTTTTAAAAAATGGCAAGTAGTCAATATATAATTCACATAAACAAAAGATTATTGGGATTCTCCATATATTATAAGATTGGTATAGGAATCCTGAAACCCAAATGTCTGAGATCAATCAATACAGAAAATCACAAAGCATTCCTGTGGGGGGCGGGCATTGTTAGCATGTATTTGGTACCCTCAAGTCCCTCAAGTCACATTTGTTAAATGAGTAAATGCACAAAAACAGAGTTCTACTTTTCTCCTTGCAGTATTTATTGCTAATATGTAGTGGAATTGTCACCAAGAGTTGTCCGAAGGAAGTGAAGTGTCCATATGTCAAATGCCTGATTGCATAGGCATTAGATGCATTGTTTTATTCCAGAAGATGCATTATTTTATTCCATAAAGATTTTCTAGGACACTAAATTCAAGTGTTAGAAAATGGATTATCTCTTAGTAAACTATTGTTTTCTGTGGCATTGAATTCCAATGCTGAAAAATTAAATAAAAGTTCTTCAGCCTGGATAAATACTTATAAAGATTGATTACCTATGCTAGATTATAAAGGAACTTGAGAAAACTATTGAAGATTACAGTGAAGATGAGGCTGGTGAGGAAAGTATTTCTTGTGTATGTGGTAGGAGCAAAGCATACATACATCCTACAGTGGTCTAAATTGTAATAATTAAAAAATTTTTTACAAATGAGGGAGATGCTCAGTGATGCTCAAATCCTGTCTGTTCCATATGCCTTCAAAATCAGTGTTTCAGTTGACCTTAAAGGGCCCTTCTCCAATCTGGAAAGTCTCCCAATCTCTGTCTCTCTCTCTTGTGCTTTCTTAGATAGTGTTTATAAGCATACAATACCAGGGTATTTTAATTTATAGCAAGGAGAACACATCCTTTAAATAAATTTACTTTATCAATAGTGACATTTGTCAAGAACAATAAAACGCATTGTTTTAGGTAAACTAGGGAAGGGGAATAGAGAGAGGATATGTGTCATCTAAAAATGTACCAGTGCATTGAGGCCATGATTGTACAGAGAGAGTCCAGGCAATATGATTAACGTATTTACTACTAACAATGTACTAAATGCCAAGGAATAATATCCTCCAACTTTAAACTATTCTAAGTTATTTCTGAAAGAAATAGAAAACTGATTTTCTAGTACCCAGATGTCTCAACAATGTTACTGGTTCACACAGTTGGTGTCAATTAAATTTGTTTATTTATTTATTTATCCTGGGGCTTGAACTCAGGACTTTGTACTTACTAGACAGACCGTCTACCACTTGAGCCACACTTTCTCCTTCTGCTTTAGCTGTTTTTCAGATAGTATCTGATGTCTTTGTCCAGGTTGGCCATGGACCATGATTCTCCTACTTAAGCCTCCCACATAGCTGGGATCAGACACATGTACCTTCATGTCTGGCTTGTTTTTTGAGATAGGATCTCCCTAACTCTTTTTTTTTTTTTTTTTTTGGCCTAGGTTGGCCTTGAGCGTAATCTTCCTGTCTTCCCAGTAGATTTTTTGAATGAGAGTAACCTTTTTTTGTATTAATTAGGGAGTGTATTTCTCAGGCAGAGAGACTAATTGATATGTTGAAACTTCTTTGTGGCTGTCCAGGTGGCCTTTATTTGAAAATGCACACCCTATTAATCCTCAAACATTATTCAAAACTTCCCCTGGATGTCACCAAGGCCTAGAGCTCATTTAACCTTTTCTAGCTTGCTTTCGAAGAAATCCTAGCTTGGGAAGTGGTAAGGCACTTTTCGGAAGAGTGCCGAAACAGAAAAGATAGAGGGCTGCAAGATAACAAATTCTGGGGAATCACAATGCAGGTTTTATTCAAAGAGTTGTTATATGAAGACAAAGGCAAGTTTCGACTGGCATGTAGCTTAAGAAGACAAAACAAGGAAGCAATACTAGAAATCAATGGCAGCTGTTTTAGAATCATCCCTCCCTTGTTCTAGCTGCTCTACCTCAGATCAGTCACCCAGCACCTCCGAGTCTATGCCCTAACATCACAAGTCCATCCTCACTGTCTCCCTCTTACATCAGCCCTCATCATCCACTGTCAGCTCTAACAGCCACTGATTAATCTTTCTGCGTTCTGCTCAGGACTCTAGCAGCCTATCTTTTTGAAGTATAAAAAGGTTCATATCAATTTCCTGTTTTAAAATATTTCCTATTTTCTATTATGTGTAGCAGTATTTCTAAACCAAGGTATTCAGGTACATTAATGAGCATATGAGCAGAGCACACTGGCTCAACCTTGTAATTCTTAGCTACTTGGTAGGCAGAAATTGGGAAGATCGTGGTTCAAGGCCAATCCCAGCAAGAAGTTCACCAGGTCCTATCTCCACAAACGACTGGTGGTGGTGGCATGTGCCTGTTGTCCCAGCTGTACATGGAAGCCCAAATAAGAGGATTGTGGTCCAGTCCAGCCCTGGCATAAATGTGAGACCCTGTCTCAAAAATAACCAAAACAACAACAAAAAAAGCTGGAGGAGGGCTCCAGTGATAGAGCACCTGCCTAGCAAGCACAAGGTCCTAAGTTTAAAGACCATGGTACTGCAAAAAAAAGATTTTTAAATATTGAGTTTTTATGGTGATGATAGATAACCTTTATTGTATTTAATGAGATTATTTTTCAATTTTATAGTGATTGTTTGAAGGACATTTACATAGAATACATTTTAATTTCATTATTCTCTAAGGATCTGCAAACATTTCCTGAGGAATCTGTAATTTTTGTTTTTGTAAGATGGGGAAACATTGATATACACGATATTTCTAAACTCTTACACGTCTTGCTAGTTCCCACTGTAAGCTCAATAGTCTAGCCACATACAGCTTCTCATGCTTTCTGTAATCGGTGTCATGCGTTTCCAACTCTATTCCACTGCAGATGTTGCTGCCCTGCTGCAAATGCCTTTGCTCCTCTGCTCTTCTGGGTCAGTGATTACTGGACACTTTGTACATCCCCCCTCCTTTTTTTTTCTTTTGGCAGTGCTAGGGTTTGAACTCAGGACTCACACTTGTTAAGCAGGCACTCTACTACTTGAGACACTCTACCAACCCATTTTTAGTGTTGGGTATTTTCAAGATAGGGTCTTGCAAACTATTTGTCTGGGGCTGACTTTGAACCTTGATCCTGCTGATCTCTGTCTCCAGAGTAGCTAGAATTAGAGGCTTGAGCCACCAGCACCAGGGGTCATTTTCCCCTTTCGGAAAGTACTTCCAGCATACCTCTAAGGTTCAAATTCATCTTACATAGAGCATTATCCCGTGTACTCCTTGTGTATCTGTGTGGTGTTTCTTCCCTGGATGGTGAGCTCTTTGATGGGAGAGAATGCAATAGTCACCTTTGTCTGTCTTTGAATTTCCATAATTTCCCATAGTAACAGGTTGATGGATGGCTCTTTGATTTGAATGGAATTACAGTCAGCTCAACATGAAGTTCTTGTTTTTTTCCCTGTTCTTGAATGGCTATGCAGGGATGCTACCCTACTGGTTGTGTCATAGTGTGGATGTTGTACTGCATACACTGAGAAGTCTCTTTCTACTGTCATGTCCCATGGAACTAAGTATTGATTTATAGAGAATGATTAAACAAGGTGTTGTCATCCATGAGGATATACCTGGGCTTATCTAACATTAATTTTATCTTACATGATATTTACTATACACAAATTTTATGACAGCGGCTTTCTTTTATTAGCCAAAATTTAATGAGCAATTGTTATAGTCAGCCACCATGTTTACAGTTGGGAACACACCACTAAGTCCATTAAATTAGAGTTGTTTCTATACTTTCTGTTTCAGGTAACAGGGGATGAATGCCTTTGCTTTTGCTTCTCCAATCCTGCTGTCCTCACTGCTGTGTTCACTTGATAATTCCTTGTTGGCCAGGACACCCAACACCCTAAGCTTCTAGGTTATAAGATAAAATGTGTCTCTTTCGTGAGCAAAACCCATTCCCAGACCATGTTCTGTAATATCCTTCCCAATGAAAGGATCATTTGGAGATATGGCTGATTCTAGGCCTAGGGCACTGGTAATAACAAAATATGTATAGAATAGTTTGTTATACCTGGAAGAGAATACTTAAAATTATATGCATATGAAACAAAAATGTAATAACCAACTTGAGTAAATGGGTAAATTCTGGAAGGTGTACTCATAGGTAAATTCTGGGACTATTTTATTAATGTATAACACACTATTGCAAAAATAGAAAGGTATTTTTCCATATCATGATTGAATAAATGAGGAGATAGAGAAAAAGAGAGTGAAGAGAGAGTCACTCTTGCTAACAGTAGAATCCTAAATGTTGGCTAATACTATAAAAGGAATGCTGAAGTTGTAAAGTCACAAGCTTGCAACCATCAATGGATACTAACTGTCAGAGAAAATTGTGATGACAGGCAGAATGTTTGCAGTGCCCTAAAAATTTTCTCAATGTAGACAGTAATTAAAAAATGGGAAAATTGAACCACATCTAGATCTAGAGCAGGTAATCAAAATTAGCATCATCAGTGTGAAACAGATGGCTACCACTTGCTTCTGGATGTGATATCCACTGAGAAAGATAGAAAATCACCTGTAGAATTCTGGCATTCCTTGGATCCAGTTAGAAGGAAATTTCAGACAAACTCAAAATGAGGAACATTCTGCTTTAAAATGGGGGGGAGGGAAGCTATAATCTCCAAAATGTCAATCTCACACCAAAAAGGCTAAGGAACATTTTCAGATTAAATAAGGCTAATGGGCCATGACAGCTAAATGCCACCTGATCCTAGACTGGATCTGTTCCAGAGATGAAAATTGATATAAAGGACCTTAATGGAACTATTTAAAAACTGGAATATAAACAGCACATTAGATGAAAGCATCATGTCAATTTAGAATGTACTGAGAATGAAAACTGTCCTTTGGTTATATAAGAGAATACTCTATTCAAGAAAATATTCCCAAAATTTTAGGAATAAAGAGTTATAATTCATGCTGCTTACCTTCATATTTAGATTTAGGTTTAGATTGGGGGTGGGGAGGAGAGGGAAAAAAAGAAAACAGGATAAAAAGTAAATATGAGTCTGAAGAAAAAGTATATGTGTATTGCTGCAAATTTTCTGTAAGCTTACATTATTTTTGAATAAAAAGTTTAACCAAAACAATTTTAAATGTGTCCCTAGTCAAGAAAAGTAGATATGAGTAAACTCAAGTTAGTTGTTTTCAACAATTTTCCACCATGGCACAGGCCTCTTTACAAAAGGCATCAATAAGTCCAATGGTGGGTTATGGTTAGATGCAAGTTGAAGGACTCTAGGAGTTATTTATGCATTCAGATATCATATACTTATTGAACATATGTACCAGGCAGTGTGTGATGATGTGCCTTTTCTCTGCTTCTGAAGTCAGCACATTAGAGCACATGTGAAAGAGAAACATTATTGGGATTATGGTGACTGCCCAGTGTCTGCTAGGGTGATTGTCAATATTCTTACTCAACTTAGAATATTCTCTACCACCTCTGGCCCTGGGTTTTTTTTTAAACGAAAGACTGTAAACACAAGTTCAGGGATGAATAAAAGCGAATGAAAATAAATGCATTACCTTCCAGTGTATTTCTAAAACTGAAGTTAGCAGCTCTATCCATGGAGCCAGATTCATACTGGGTCAAACGCAGGCAAGACTCCACATCGGCTGAGGAGGGGAGCCTGGGGGTCCTGGCTTTGTCGTGGTTTCCAGGGTTCCGTAGGATCGGTCCTTCTGGGGTGCCATCGCATAAAACCTGGCGGCTGTTGTATTCCTCCACTCGGCTACAGATAATCTGCAGAACATTTTACGTTAAAGAGATTCTCATCACCTCTGAATCAAGGGGAGGTAGGAAGGTTGGGATTTTTGAATACCACCATCGGATTCTAATCATCAGCACATCAACATTCTAAAATAGATTGTTAAAGGAAAAGTGTATTCAGGTTTGTAGAATAAGTGATAAAATTTAAAACCTAGAAGGGTTCTAGTCTTGCACCTACCACTTAAGAAAATGACTAAGTTTCCTAAGCCAAATATAGCAAATTGTGCAGAAAATGAGTACTTCAATATATATTTGATGAGAATAAAATTCATCAAATATTTCTAAAGCATAGATCGTATGTTAAGAATAGTGCCAGGTGCTGCGGCTGGGGCTGATACCAATAAACTCAGTTACCTGTCTACAAAAGCCCACAGCAATCACAGAGTCAACAGTAAACACACAATAAATAGTAATACTTATTAATATTAATCCATACTACACTCAGAATGTCAAAGGCATTCCACTTTGTGCTTTTTGTTATAAAATATCCCATTATTAATGTCTACTGATTTTGATGAGCAGAATACCACTTCTGGTAGATTATTTTTTGGAGCTTAGATATTTCCCTGACACCTTTAGTTTAGGAAGAATCAATGTGACTCTCTGGGAAAATCATGTTTAAAAAGATAATTCCTGACATTTTTATTTGAAAAACTTGTTAAGAAACCATGGTACATGTATAGGTTTATTTTTCATTAGTGTAAGTTAATTGTACAAAGGAATTACATTGGATATTTTCATACATGAATATAACATACATTGATCAAATTCTTTTCCCTTTATTACTCTTTCTTAATGTCCCTCTCTGTTCTCTCTTTTAAAACAGTTTTTTATGAGTTTCATTATGCTATTTTCATACAAATTCTCCTTTTCCCCTTTTCCCTCCCACTGCCCCCAAACAGTCCCCATTTTACAATTATGCCACATTATTATTTCTTAAATTTAGATCAAACGGAAATACTTCCACATTAAAAAAAAAAGGCAACTGAGACTCATAAGTCTCATAAATAAGTGACATTTTCTAGGTTAAATAACATTGTTGTGACTATGACCCAAGTTTTCTAATTCTTTGTGCACCTTCAGATAAAGAATGCTTTATTGAGGAAAGTTTCATTAAATTTAGCATCAAACAATATTAAGTCAACTTACAGTAAGTGGTGAACACTGGAATAAGTAATCTGGTTCGGTGGCAAGAAAGGAGTTCTGTTTCTATATGTATTGGGCCTTTCTTTAATATTTATGGGCTTTATAGCCTAAGGAAAATTAATGTGACTTCATAAGAAGCAAGCAATCAGGGACGAGTTTGTCTTTAGGTACTTCCAGAAGAAGAGTGCAAGAACTTAAAACAAACAAGGCCCTAATGACCTGCATGTGAACTTGGTAGGTAAGGTGCTACTTGTGAAATGAAACTTCAATATGGCAAGCAATTACAAGATTAATTCTGGTACTTGTTGGGGAGAAAGGAAGAAAAAGAAAAAGGAAAACTAACCTAAAGGGTGGCTTTGCAGTACCATAGGAGTCAGACTTAGTGGTGAGATGATAGCAAAGAAATACTGCTTCATTCTGTGAATTTAAATTGTCAAGAGCTCACAGTAAAATTAGGTACTTTCTGGGCACAAATTAAACTAGCAAATTCCAGTTAGAATAAAGATCAGACTCTTAAAATGGTGCCCCAAGTTCCTATTTCATTTAACTTTAATCACCTCCTTAAAGACCCTATCTCAAAATACAGTCACCCTGGGGCTCGGGGCATGAATTTGAGTGAACATAGCCCAGTCCACAGACAGCACTGGGAGAGAGGCCCCTGCTGACTGTTCTGTGACATTGCCAACCAGGCAAGGAAAGCCTCTGCTTTATGATTTACCTTCAGACCACCGGGCCCACATCTGACCCCATTCCTCCTTTCGCTTACACCCAAGTCCCCAGGAGGGATAGAGAGGAGAGTGGCTGTGGGCAGGGGCATGGAGGAAACGAGATGAGGACGGCGCCAGGGGACAGACTGGTAGCCAGGGCTCATTGGAGGAAGGCGAAGAAGCTATTCCGAGGAGACAGAGAAGCTGCAGGAGTACAATCACATTGACCTGAGGCCCTCATCCCTAGTGTGTGCTCTGTGTTCCACTAACTTCTCTTTAAAACACAAATTCACAGATAAAACTGTTAAGAATTTCAAAATCAAGATCACAGATTAAGCCTCAAACGTGAGGTCTACCTCTGAGCATGGAGCATTGTGCACTGCACTGGTTGTATGCCCTTGAATCTGGTGCTGGCCCGGAATAGGACCTTTGCCTTCTTTTTTGTCTCTCTCCTTCCTCTCCTTCGGCCATATAAAGCAGTTTCATGGCTTACATGCCGACTATATTGATAAAAAAACTCTCAAATTCCTATCTTCCATTTGAACTCTAACCATACAGACTTATTATTACTGACTTATTATTTCAACATCATCTTACATACACCTCAAACATAACACTTAAAATGAAAAATATGCTCTTCTCCCTGTATTTCCTTTCACATTAACCAGCCTGTAGTTCAAGCAGAAAACTGAATCATCTGCAGTGAAATCCAGAAACCAGTGAATTTTATTTTGTGTTGTGTTCTCCTTTGTCCTTCACATCAAATCTGTTATTAATTCCTTCTCCAAAACTTAGCCTGAATCTGACATCCATTCTCTATTTGCTTATGCCATGTGTGATCCTGCTGCTAATGTCTGCCTGCCTACTCTTCTTTAGATGCTGCTTGTGTCTCTTCATTTCATGACTCTGCTCATGACTAAACACGCCCACTCCTTCCCATATATCTACATCCTAAATAGTCTTCAATGCCATGGCAAACACTTTGTAAAAACAGACATTGACTTTTACTTAAAAAAGTAATTCAAAAGGGGTTGACCCTGAATGTGAAGGAGTTTTAGGAATGCACCAAATTGTTTCACTTACAATTTGAACATCCTTAATCCAAAAATTCAAAATCTAAAATGTTTGAAATCTAAAACATTTTGAGTACCAATATGATACTACAAGTGGAAGAGTCCACTGAACTCATGTGACAGGTGAAGTCAAAACCCAAGAGTACTAAAAATATTGCACGAAATACCTTCAGACTGTGTATAAAGTGTATCTAATACAAGTGAATTTCATCTTTAGGCTTACATCTCATCCTCAAGTTTTCTCTTTGTATATAAACAAATATTTCAAAATTCAGAAAAATCCCAAATCTGAAACACTTCTAGTCTCAAGCATTTCAGATAAGGGCCAGTCAATCTGTAGTTTCATTTATATGTAGGCAGAAGAATAAACTGAAAAAAAGACATGGTTAGATAAGTCAAATGAGCTCTTTCAACAAGTATTAAATGAAATTCTAGTGATTAAAACATCATAGTGTAATTTAATTGGAAGATTTATTTTTATTTTTCTCAGTGACATATAAATTATTGCTTTCACCTACAGCTATCCTTGCCTTGGATTCAATTAGATAGAGTAATTAACTAGCAGTGAAATATAAATTCTAAGCAAGCAGTGAATTTCAGGTGAGCCCCTGCTGCCACCCTCAATTCCACAGAGGGCACATGACTACTCAGTAGATGATGTTTTTTACTCAGCTTAAGATTTATTTGTCTTTTCAATAACAACGATTATCTCATGATTACTTTAAAAATTGTATTCTTCATGAGGAAAGATTTTTAAGATTTTTCATAGCCTTGTTCATTTCTTTATTTTCAGAATTTAGACTAGTGTCCAGCACTCAGTCGATGATCAGCACTGGATGAATGAACAAAGCCATTAGGTAAGCCAATGAGTCTCCAACGGCAAGCATGTATTGAGCACCCATTTTCTCTGGTTTTATTATTGGTACCAATATTTGCCTTAGAATATATTTCTAAAAATATGTAACTTTTCTTAAGATATAAATTTAGGCTCTCCTCTGTTCCAGGGTATGAGGGGGCATTTCTTTATATGTTTTAATATCGAAGTTCACAGAATTGTAATGTTAATTTCTATGATTTAATCCCCTTAGATGAGGAAACTGAGACTGAGCATGGAAGGGTACAAAACGCCAGTGGGATGTAAAGCTCTGTGCCACAATTAATAATTGTATGGACAACAGACAAGGAGCATGGAATAATGTATTAAAAATAAAAGACCATCCTGGTCAATCATTTGCATCATATCTGAAAATAATCTAGACTGTCTGTTGGTCTCCTGCCCCAGTGAGTTTGCAGTCTGTAAGCATGTAAAAGCAAATTAAATTGTCATCAAAAAGAATTGAAGGTGCCATACCCCCAGGGATGGCTGGTACTATGTTTGTCAGATGAAAGACTTTCAGAGAAGTTACTTTTGATTTTTGTTTTCCAATATGTAATTTATGAACTGAAGCGCTGTGTTCCAGAAGAGAACTGGGCTCCAGCTCTAGGTTGATGTGGGCTCCTTTCTGGCTGTTTCTTACTATCAGTGTTGCAGTGAGCATGGTTTTAGGCCTGCAGACTTGTAGTTCCTGCCGCTGCACTCTGATATAGCATGCAAAGAGGAACCACTCAACATGCAGTTCCTGCCTCAATAAATGAGCTTCAGGAAATTCCTCAACCCTTTTATTCACATGTAATTGAGAACTCTAACTTTTGAGCAACTTGTCTTACCATCCTAAGATGTTTAGAGCCAGAACAGAGCACTAAAACACATATTTTCTTCCTTTTTTAAAAAAAAATGTTTTTGTTAGCATACATTAATTGTACAAGGAGGTTTCATTTCAATACTTTCATAGATTATGATACCCCTCCACTATACTCTCTTAATCTCACCCCCTTTCCTCCCTTTTCAAACTGTATTTAGTGGATAAGACAGCTTTTCTGATTCCTGCCTGTTAATGTCTCAGGAATCATTGAATAAAACTGACCTAATTTTTGCACTAAATGTCACATGCAGGATGTCTTTATAATGTTGATTGACTGGACACTACATAGACCAGGTACATAGACAAAGTCATTTTCATTCCTCTTTGAATAATGAACCTCAAGATACTACCAAAAGACCCTCTGCCTAAAAGCCTCCCACAGCAGACTTGGTTAAATTAGAGAGGTTGAATGGACTATTTTTGCTGAAATTCCAACTGCTAAGTGATTAAATGTTCTGATGACTGAAGGTATTAGTAGTGAGGAAATCTACCCTAGTTCCAGAAAAGATTTTGAAAACTTAACTCTAAATCATTGTCTTTATATTTGATACAGAGAGAGGCAGTGTTGGAGAAATTGTTAGCATTGTGGTTACAACCATGGAGAGTGGAGTCAGAAAGATATGGCTTCGAGCATTGACTCCACCAACTACATGACCTCTGGCAAGTTACTTAAGCTCTCTATCAAGCTTTTCATCTGTAAATGAAGAACATAACAGCTTTTTGTCAATGATCATATAATCTAATATGTGCAAAATGCATAGTTAGTGCCAGTTGGAGAGCACTTAATAACATGGTCTGGGGATAGAGCTCAGCAGGTGTAAGAATCCCAGCACCAAAAAAATAAAAACTAAAAAATGACAGCTGTTATAAATATTACTGAATACAAAACTGCTGGTCAGATCACCAAATTGTTTTTATTTAGCACATATTAATTGTACAGAGGGGTTTCATGCATGCATATAATGTACATTGATCAAATTGACCCCCTACTACTCTTTCTTATCCTCCCTTCCCTTTTTGTGATGGATTTCATTATTTTATTTTCATTCATGCATGTAAAGTACTTCTATCATATTTGCCCCCTCCCCAATTGTTTCTATCTCTAGGCATATGACACTGAATATTATAATAGCTAATTTCAATATATCATTTAAAAATCTGTATAATAATATTTGCCACACATAGAACTCAAACAATATGTCAGACACTAAACAAGTCATTTATATGAACAGATTTCTTTGAATCACTTCATAGTAATGCTATATAAAGTGATATTATTATAATTTTAGGGACAAAAATGTCTCAGAAGTAACTTTGTTATTAAACAAAGAAGAAGCTAAAGAAGTGACAAAAGTATACTAAAAATCATGTTTATGTAACTCAAAAGGTTATACACTTTCTACTATGTTTTATGGTCTTTCCATTCCACTTACTCTTCTTATTAACACAAAATAAACAGATATTATAATTATATTACATTTTTATATTCCAAAACAAAGTTCAGTTGGGTGCTGGTGGCTCCTGCCTGTATTCCTAGCTACTCAGGAGGTAGAAGTCAGGAAGATCACAGTTTGAAGCCAGCCTGAGGAAATAGTTCATGAAACCCTATCTTGAAAACACTCAACACAAAAAAGGGCTGGCAGTGACTTAAGTGGTAGAGTGCCTGCCTAGCAAGTGTGAAGCCTTGAGTTCAAACCTCAGTACCACCAAAACCAAAAGGATCAAAAATTCTAAATGACTTGTCTAATATTCTCTGGTCATAAGTGACTGAATTTGAGCCCAGGTCTTCTAACAATGCTTTTTTTTTCGATTTCAGCCACATGTGAAATATATAATAGGGGAAAATATCAAGTGTCCCAAGTCAGAGGAAAAGGGAGATAGAAAGACAGATGAATTAATTAGCAAGGAGATCCTAGATAGTGCCTCTTTAATTTTAAAAGTAAACTATCAGCTCTTAAAAGCTTTGAGGAGCAAAGATTGTGTTCTGACTTTAGAGGTCTTTATGAAAAAAAATTTAAACCATATGACATTCCACAGAATCTTTTTCATAAAGAAAAAAGAGAAGCTGTTATTTCACTGAGCTGTTGTCATGGTTACCTAAAACCCATGACTCTCTGCTGAAATGTGACTCTTTTTCTTCCCACTGTTTGCTTCCACGTGATATGCTTTTCACCTGATGAGTGAATTCCTAGAGGCAATTCACTCATGTCGATCATCCAGGATATGTTTTTCTCTTTATTTGATTCATCATGACAGCTCTCTCTAATATCCTCTTTGTGGCTAGCTTATCTGTTGGTTGCATAACATTAGATCTAATTGTGTTGACCATAGTGTTTTGTACTTTAAAGTTACTGAACAACCTCCTTTCTACAAGAATTACGGACCATTCTAATTGGTGACAAACGTGCTTCTATTTAGTTTAAAAGCTTCTGACATTAAACAAATGAGTGCATACACCAACAAACAAAAGGCATGAATTGTGAATGAGATCTAAGAAAAATAACAATAATTTCTTGATGTTTTGCATGTTATTTTCTCTCAAAGAGATCCTGCCAGGTAAATATTACCAATCTCATTTAATAACGTCAGATGCATTATAATCTTCTTTTTTGTGTTCTCGCCCTTTTGCATGCACATATGTACATTCGTACAGAGCTGCACAAAGTGACTTTTCCCAAATTTGAGTAAGTGATTCTACTTATTGGCATTGTTTGTGTCCTTAGCATTAAGCATCCAGTGCTGTAAAGTATGATTGAAAGTTCCAGAAATCCATCTTTGCAGAGTGTAATTTATTTTTATCTATGAAAGCACTGGATCTAGCATTTTTCTAATTTTAAATTTTGGTCAATTCATCATTAAATTGAGCTCATTATAATCCTGAGCTCTGTAGTTACAGAGCACTTATTAATGGCCTCTAGTTTGGACAGTCTCATAGTTTGGTAGACACAGACAGGCTTTAAAATCATTGCAAGTCACAAGTGCTGTGATACAAATGTGTTCAAAGTGAAATGATCGAACAGAGGAGAGATTCAATTCTATCTGACTAAAGGAGATGGATTCAGTAAAAGACTAAGATCTTTTTATTATGACATAAATGAAAAGGACTGAATTTCTATGTCTTTCCATGTGTCTGAGAATGAGTAACTACATACCAAATTTTACATCCATAAAATGTTTATTTAACACCTTCTGAGCCTAAATGAGCCACAAGGTTGACTTAAATAGCAGTGGAGTCAGAGCTACTTGGTTTTCATCCTCAGATGTGTGACCTTGGACAAACCATCCTACTGTTTCAGGACTTTCTTCTTTTATAATATTTAGGCAATATGCTAAATGCCACAGAAGGCCTCTCAGCTCAGAGTTCACAATGCAATCAATTCTTTAAAAGCTCCATTGGTGTGTCTAGTGAAAAGATAGCTAAAATCAACTGAGAAAATGGAAGCTTTGTATCAAAGGGGCTATGAGCTTAGCTAATTTGGAAAGTATTAATGAACTCATTTAACTCAGAAGCTATTTGATCTCATCTTATACAAAATAATTTAGTTCTTAATTTGAGTGTTCAATTTAGGCAAAAGTGTTCGAATTAATGGTGTGTTTATCATGGAACGTGTGTTTTTATAAAGTCAAAGTAAAGAGATACAAAAACAATTTCCATATTAATTAAACCAGGTGGTCCTGGTGCTAAATGCATGTTAGAGTCACATGAGGAGGTTTTAAAAATACAGACACCCAAACTTCACAGCAGACCATCGGAATTTGAATTTCTGCTGAAAAGTTAGATGGGTGCAGCTAAAAAGTGAACTTTTAAAAATATTTAAGCTTTCTAGGTGATTTTGATGCTAAGAACTCCTGAATTAAAATGATACAAACAACTCGAATTTTCAATGGACTCATTAGAGAAAGCTTATGTGAGTAAAAGGGAATAGCCAGCATGAATTGGGAGAGTCCTCTCTGCTGTGGATTATCCCTTAACACCTCACACAGTGCAAGGACTACAATGGTCACTCACTTAGCCTCCCTCATTTAAATGGTTGATGACTTCTTTATCTTTAATGGTATTCCTCAACTGTTTCTTAACTTTATCTTAAAAAAAAAACAACAACCCTATCTAGTGCCACATAGCATTTCAATCACAGAACAAGTTTGAGGTTCATATTACAGTACAGTGCTTTACCTACCAGACTCAACAACAAGTTTTTAGAATTATGGGTCTCTTCTGGTAGCATACACTTCATGTAATTAAATATCAACCTGAATATCCCTACTAAGCTTCATTGTGTATGTTGTAACATTTTTGGTAATTTAGATAATCCTTCAGTCTTTCGGGTCAGGTGAAGCTATGTAGTTAAGGAAGCATTATAACTGACAGAAAATCCCACATCCAAGCTCTAAGGTATATTATGCAGTACCACCAGAAGTGAGAGCTAGAGGAGAGATTTTCAGCTCACAGATGAAGGTAGGGGTCTGAAGTCTTACTGAAATAGATCACTTTTCAAACACAGTCTTTCCTGAAGTAATGTACGCACTACTTTTGGTAAATAGATAACATTAATGACACTAGAGATTTGTGGCCATTTTTCAATGGCCTTTAATAAGCTCCATTTTGAAAGTATGAGCATGGTAGGGTGGGGAAGGCTATTTATACTTCAAAACTGCAAAGTGTGAGGCAGTGATCATAAGATTCTTTTCATCCATTCTAGTACTGAATTTAATTCTATAAAGTATTGCTAGTCCAGAGCATTGTATTAGAAATTTTTGGAAGACAAGGCAGAAAAGCGTTTCTTCCACCTGTATTTATTTATGTCAGGTGCTAGAAAACACAGTGATAAAATAGCTACTCTTTGTTCATTCAGCTTAGAAACTTAGGAGAAGAGACAGATAATAGACAAATAACCACACAGATACTTACTGAATTACAGTTGTACAGTATTCTATAAGGAAAAATATAGGCTACATTAAGAGCTCGGAACAGGGAAACTTTTCTACACTGGGCAGGGGGATAGCAGGAGCGAAGGTTATGAAAACCTGCCTGAGGAAGTGACTGCTAAAGTCCCTTTATTCTTGTACATTGTGTGAACAGCACATCTTACCTGCCAAGAGGAGAAGAAGGACACTGGGCTGAGTAAAGTAGGGTTGGCAGGGTGGCGACCTCCCATGTACTCATCTGTGCAGATATCACAGTTTTCTGCATCCCTCCAATCCCAGTATGGAACAGTAAAGTTCTCATCTCCTGTCAGTTTCTGGATTTCTTGTTCCCAGAGCAGCAAGAACAGTCTGTGCCAAGGCAGGAAACCTGGTGCTTCATGAGCAAAGTCAATGTCTCTCCAGATTTCAGATCCCCCAAGGAATGTGTCCCTTGACACATAGTAATGCATCCAGACAAAGAGGTCATAAATGTTGATGTCATTAAACATGGGTGTTGATCCATTATTCATTTGGCCATAGGTGCCTGTGGGGATCACATAGTCTGGGCTGGTAGTATGCTTTGCTAAAGTGAGGTAGGCAAGGAATTTTTCCTTCTCTGGAACACTCAAATCATAGATGTTTCTTCTCACCAACAGTCGCTTCTCTGTGCAGTTTGGTCCCCCAAATCCAAACTTACAAGCTCCACAGTTGAATCCCATGAAGTTGCCGGAACACTGACAGGTCCTGTTATAAAAGACAGAGGGCCAAGACTCCCGGTCGTCCACCCCTCTGAAGGGGAATTGAGGCCCAAGTGGTGCATTGGACAGAAGGATGTCCTGACAGGAACCTCTGCCTGAAAGCTGGCCACAGGGGCTCCCATCTTCCTGCCATGGTGGGCAGCATTCCTTCTCCATCAGGTTCTTAGAGGAAGCACAGGCTCGAGGGAAATGGCCCAAAGAGATCTGGAAACTCCATAGCAGGCAGAACAAAAAAGCCAGGAACATTTTTCCTCTAGACCTTACAAGCTCTGCTTGAGCTGGTTAATTGCAGCCAAAGACTTCTCTTTCCAGTGACTACAGTGACTATCACATGCCCTGGCTAAGACCTACATAATGCCATTCCTACCTCCAAAATCAAATGCTCTCAGCCTTCATCTTAAGCTTTCATCTCCTGGAAAGCACATGACTAACTTTTCACTGGAGTTGGCACATATATCAAGTGGGATAGGCTTATTTTAAAGCATTAGTAGTTTAATTCTTAAGTCACTTTAATAATAACATTTAATAGTAATAATGTCTTACCTAAGCAAATTAACAATGAAATTAACAATGCCTTGATCTGCAAATCAGAAATAGTATCAGGAATAGAGCTTGTCCTATGAAGAAAAGTCAAGAAGTATTCTGGATTATGGGCACAGACTGCTGTTTTTCAAAGACCATTAGTTGACCCCAATATTTGTAGAACTGATTTTGCAAAGAGATTTTGTTCGGAGATCACAGATTATTTCTTATATCTGATTTCATTTCAGTTTACTTATTTGATGCAATGTATCAGGAGAAAAAAAATCTGTCCAATAATTTTTCCTGATTGTCTTGATGCATTTTCTGACTATTAATAAGGATAGGTCCCTTTGATAGCTTGGTGAACTGCTTCATTGTGGGAGCTTTTCTAGTTAGATTTCCAAATTCTCTCTCTCTGTCTTGTCTCTCTCTCTCTGTTTCTCTCTTCTCTTTCTCATTGTAGTCACATTGTTTCACTCATTTATTTGAATTGTCTTGCACTGTGGTTCTTGCTGAGTAATCGTCAACTTAGTGAGTGATTAAGAAGTAATATATTTGGTCAAAAAATTTTTTTTGATGACTTCAATTTTTCCAGAAGTTATTTTTCTGTGTGTATAGTGAGCTAGGGAAATTGAAATGCATGGCAAACATATAGTTTTAGCTACTTACGTTAGTTTTAAATTGAGTAGTGCAGATAATAAATGCATCAAACTTTGAATGAAAGGGACACTTTTGTCAACTAGGGATATTGGAAAAGATTTCATAGTTTTGGCTAATAGTACGCAAATGTTATTACAGGAGCTTCCCTTGAGTAAAACCTCAAAGAGTGAGCAGAAGTGGGAAAGACAAAGAAAATGGAGATGACACTTGAGACAGGGGAAACTGTAAAGGTGGGAATTGTGTTTCTCTGCTGAGTTGGAGGGTTAACTTCAGATAGGCCTTCTATGTCACAGGTAATTAAATCTTAGAGACTGAACAGTGGTTTGAACCAAGATTAGCCCTGTGTGAGCTGAAGAATGATGTTAAGGGTCAAACCACACTTTGAGACTGCCTTCCCTGTCCTACTTGGCACATAAAGCTGGGTGGTCCTCTGAATTTAAAGAACAATAGAACAGAAGTGAAAGTTGGAGGAAAATGTGAGTGTTGTCTGGGTCCTGAGCCTAGGAGGTTGAGGGAAAGCCATCACTTTCCTGGGGATGCTGGAATGTCAGCCTGCTCTGCTTTCTTCCCTTCTTGCTAGGGTTTGCCTCCTTATTTAGGAAAATGTCAAGGCTTGTCCATAAAATTCTCTGAGACTCAGCCAGTCTTTGCAGGTAGATGGAGCAGTGTGTGGGTGGAGAAAAAGAAGTTTCCATGGAAATATAGCCTCTGGCTGGGATCAGGAAGTTATCATATGTTCTCCTCCAGGAAGTTTAGTCCTTTTTCTCTCTCCTTTCAGAACCAAAAAGAGATTTAACACAGAACTTCTTGTCCCTGGAGAATCTTGGTTCTATATTACTTGTAACCACATGTGGCCTTTTGTACTTCTTTTCTGTCTAGTTGCAGACAGAATTCAACTTCTGTTCAATTTAATTAAGAATTTTGCCTTTCATTTGCCTTGCCCCCAATCAGGCTGTTCGTGAAATAATTTAGAAAGTCTCATCACGCTCTCTAAGTGCTTTTGTGGCTGCCCTATCTAGTCTATTTTTCATCTTCAGGGCTTGCTTAGAGGAATGGCTAAATTGTACCTTTCCATTTCCTTCACAGATTTGATTTTCTAAAATGGACAGTTCTCTTTTTTTCTCCTCAATATAGGCCACTATCTTCTCTAACCCACACATATAAAAATCTTATTGTACTGGGTTCCTCAGTATCAAATCCTGTCTAGACTGGGTTTCTTCTTTGACTCTAGACATTCTTTAGGTATCTCCAGGCTATGGGATTTGAAGGTGTCTTATCCTATCCTGCATGATATATTCTAACACAGAGCTAATGTAATAATCTATTAACTGGAAGTAGCATCTCAGTAAACACAGTGCAAGCACTCACTGACTGCAGTAACTTTTTTGAATTAAATTACTTTTTAAAGTTTTTGTAAAAGAAAATTACAGAGAGCTATTAAAAAAGATGGCAGAGGAGTGTATTTTTATGAGGACAGTGAAGGAAAGTTTTCTGGGAGAAATGACATTTCAAGGGACATCTGAAGGATTAGTTGAAGTGTCAGTTGAAGTGTCACAGCTCCACGTAGAAGTGACATGGCACTTTCAAGGCTCTAAAGACAGTTATGGTTATTGTAGCCCTATAACACTAGTGATATCAGTAAGGAGTTTTGTACATGGACCAGATCATAGTCCATAAAGGGTTTGAAGCAGAGTTTTGATGCAATCACACTCAAATTTAAAATATTTCACTGAAGCTGCTGAGATGAGAACAGATGTGAGTGTAGAAGTTAGAGTAAATGCAGAGATAACTGTTTGGACACTATTGGATTATACCAAGTGAGAAATGGTGTGCACCAACGAGTGCTGATATCTGAATGGTCTTGAGAGATATATAGGTGACAATTTGATTGAGAGTAACAGGTGAGGGATAGGAGATTTGGGTTTGCCTCCTAGGTTACTGATTTGTGCTAATAACCAAAATAAGGAACAGTAGAGGGTAAAACGTTTGTGGGAATTGAATATGGTTTCACTTTTGATCTGTTGAGTTATGGAGTGTGATTGGCCTCTATTTGTGAAATTTATATTGATCATTCCCCATTCCCTACATTGACCTGGTCAGTCTTGCTTTCTTCTCAACAAGGTCACTTCCATTTACTCCTCTGTGATGGAGATTTAAACACACTTCTCCATCTTTGTTTTCCAGTCTTTTCCCTTTGTACTAGTGGCTGACAATTGTTGAGAACAGGTAACGAAATGAGCTCAGTAAAAATAGCTTCCATTTTAAAAGAAATTTTACTACTGGAACAGTAGTAAAACTGTTCAAATAAGAAAATGCCAGCATGGGCATGTTACCAAGCTTCAACAGCATGGGCATGTTACCAAGCTTCAACAGCAGCATTTTTCTATAAGCATTATTTCTTCTGTTTCCACTAACTTAAAAAACTGGAATATTTTAAAACAAATCATAGATAATGTTTTGCCTTAATGTAGTTATACAGAGCTACAGTTATGGATATAAAAGTATAACACACATATATTTCAAAGAGAAAAAATAATTTCTTAATATGATCTGATTTCAAGTCTATGTTAAATTTACTTTGTCTCTAAAGATTTTTAGTTTTTCAAGGTCCAAACAAGTCTATACATTTCATTTGGTTGATATGTCACATCAGTTTTCTTCATCTGTAATTTTCTTTTATGAAAAAAAGTGTAATTTGTGGGAGAAACTGGGTTTTGCCCTATATAAATTTTATTTGTATTATTTATTTATTTTATTTATTTATTTATTTTTATTATTTATTTATTTTATTGTTAGATTGAATAATTTTTTTCATAGTGGACTTAACATGATATTTATCTTATATTTCCTATCATCTTATACATTTTCAATAATAATCACTTATATTTTGTGATAAATTAGGGAGTTAGAGCTAGAGATTTGATTAAATTGGGATTGAATTTTCTTCTTGTTTTTTGTTTTGAATTACTTCACCGTTGTTGCTGTGACTGCTTATTCCAAGATAACAGAATACTATATTGTCTGGTTTTCACACTTTTTGTTCTTTGACAAAAACCAGTGACTTGAGGTGATGTCACACTGTCTTATTATATAATTCTTTAATGAAATTTTATATGCTTTTGCTATTTACTGATATTTTCCTATGGATATTATTTTATTAGAGATTGAAAGAATGGTCATTTCTTAATTCTATTATTACCTTGCATTTATTAACTATAATTCTTTAAAAAAAGAATAAGCTATTCAGTTACCCTTAAATACTTCTGAACTGGATGTGATATTTAGGCTAATGATTATTGTGGCTGTGTTTATGTCTGCATATGCAGAGCTAAAGGGAAAATATGCAGAGATCAACCTTTTATAGTTGAGCATTTACACTTCCTGAGACCTTGTAATAGATACATAGGGGAGCAGGGGAGAGATACAAAGTTGAATAAATTCACTGATCCTGGATTTGACGTTTTGCAGTCAGACACTCTGAATTTATATTGAAAGTTTGCTGGTTATTAGTTCTTAGGTCCCATGGGGAAAAATGGGGGATGAGAATGAGTAATTACAGTTTTTTTCAATAACTTCATTTGTCACTACCTCAGAGGGCTTAGCCTTACCACATAGGGCTCTTTTGAATTTTATGTAAACTAATACATGCTAAACACTAAATATAAGGTCTGGCACATATTAAAGTACTTAAAGATATATCCTATTTTTATTAAATACCACAAATTAGATGCTAGTGGTGATGTCATAATTACTGAGTTCTCCTTATTTTTAGACCTTTTCCAGTGTAAAGAACTAAAACAAAGCAACTATTTTATTGGATGTACTTATGCATTTTTATAGATTGGTCCCTTCTCCACCCAATTTTCTTATGTCCCCTTTTTCTCTGATTAAAACTTGTGAGTGGTGCTGAAATGTCAGGTTTCCTCAGGACTCAGGTTAGCACACATATTCTTTCCTCAACTAAGATGTGTTCCCCCTTTATTTACTTGCATAATTTCTATCCACACTGTCATCTTCAATTCAGTGTCACAGAATAAGGAAAACATTTGCTGATCTATAGGACTGCCCCAAGGGTAGCCTGAAAGACTTTCTTCTATTGTCTTGTTGTATCCTTAGTTCACCTTTGTAATTGTACTTATGACAGTGCTTTTAATAATTTATTGGTATGTGTTATGCTCCTTCAAAACCATGAATCCTTTGAAGGTCAAAATGTGGATTCACACTGAATGCTTGATACAGTCTTTAGCTCTTTAAGTAGATCTTTATTAGATGGGGGAATAGATGGACGTATGAACATATAGATCAATTTCTTATTTTTGGCAGTACTAGAACCCAAAGCTTTGCACAAGTGAAGCAGGTATTCTACCACTTGAGCTGTGTTTCCAGCCCTTTTCACTATGGTTATTGTGGAGATAGGGTCTCACTTTTTGCCCAGGTGAGTCTAGACCACAGATCTCCTCTTTTACTTTCCACTGTTGCTGTGATGACAGGCATGCACCTTTGCCAAGCTGTTTTCTACTGAGAGGGGTCATGCAAACATTTTTTTTTTTTGCCTAGGCTTCCCAATCTCAACCTCCCATATAACCTGGGATGACAGATGTGAGCTTCTGTATCCAGCTATTGGTTGAGATGGAATCTCATAAACTTTTTGCCCAGACTGGCCTTGAACTGCAATCCTCTTGATCTCAGCCTTCAAAGTAGTTAAGATTGCAGGCATTAGCCATTGTTGCCTGGCTTTTATTTTCTTTATTTTGTGAAATAGATTTTAAGATTCTAAAACATTTCAAATATACTGAAAAATATAAACAATAAAAAGAGTACCCATGTTTTTACCACACTTATCTAACAAATCTTAATATTTTAGATTTAAAGCATGAACTTTAATGATTATAACTTAGGACACAAAAAAAGCAGAAATAAATAAGGGAAGTAACATGATTGAGACTAGGCATCATTTTGAAAGCAGCATCAGGCAGTAAGTCAGGAAGATGGAGTCCAATAACAAACTCAGTGTAGAAGCGGGGAGGTGAGAAGGTGTACTATGAGCAGAGACAGAGAGACAAAAACTAGGGACCCATTACATAAATACTTTTACATAGGCCTAGTTAGGAAGGAAAGTGGGCCAATATTTATCAGAATTTTTTAAAAAAATCACTTCAGGAAGTGTTATTTATTAGATGGGGTTGGCTTTTGTGTAATTTTTTTTCTGGCACTCCTCATTTTAAGACTATAAAACACATATCATACTCCATTATTGTTAAGGAAACTGATGTTTATGCTTAATATCAAGGTTCTAGTAAATGACTGAATGTCTTCTTGTGTAATTCCAAATCTCATAGGTGTTTCATTTTTCTTATTCTTGCTCTTGTGATAGTGCTAGGTTTATTTGCTGGTTGCGTTTTCCTGTACTAACTCTTCTGTTTCTTGACTTCATACTTGGCCTAAGCAAAGTATTTTTGTAACTGTTCTGAAGGTCACCTTTGGGTACTTGGCTATGTTCTTGATCAGCTTCGAGAGTAAAGATGAGTCTTGGTTCACCCTTGCTTCAGTTCAAAGGTGATCTATTGTGATATATCATCCCAGATATGTACAAGAGCTCCTCTAAAATTAGTAGTATTATTCTTGAAACTGTTGAAAGATGTGGCTCCCACAATGCAGGATGACTTGCATTTTCTTTGTTTCAATTGACCTCTCCATAAATTATCCTGAAGGCAGAGGGTATTAATTTTCTGGGAGTTGATTTCCTGATTATGCACAATTCTGCTACATTCAGAACTAGTTCTGCTATTGCTTAATGCAAACACTACTTGTAATTAAATCTTTACTAGAAATTATTTCAATAGCAGTATCAAAGAAATGTATTATAAGAATAGAGGGTATAATTTAAGACACATTGTAGAAAAAAAATAACTAGTAGGAAAAAATTAACTGGAATTGCAGGGTGGCTGATGAGAGGCACCACAATGATGTCCTCTGAGGACATTAGAGCAAATGTAGCTGTTGGATTAAAACATAGAACTAAAATGTGCAATGTTGGGAGTAAAAAGGACTTGTTCTTATGTCAATAAATTGTGCAGGTCCCCTAGGAGAAAGCACATAGCATCCAGTGTTTATTGAACATAAGCAATGACACAAACTGTCAGTTTAACAATTCTCTGTGCTGGCTTTAGAGCATGGTGCCTAAAGAACATTGGCTTTGTTGTGCGGAGTATTTTGAACTGGAGGAGGATGTATGGGAAGGCCAGAGAAGCAGGAAGGGCTCTTTGACTTTCCTCAGCACCCCCTTTTTTTTCTTCAAAAATAGGGTCTTGGAAACTAGAATTCTTTCTTGCAGAGTAAGCAATAAAATCTTGAAGGTCATTTTCTGACTTCCTCTGTCCTCCCATGAAGACCCTCATATGAAAGGTGTCCTACTCCAAACAGAGAAGACTCTGAATAAACAGGTCTTGCTAAGCTTTCTCTGTCACTCGTTTATTAAAATTGCATCATAATTCCTTTTTATCTAATGATACTTTTTTTATGACTGCTCCCAGATTTGTTCATTAAACTTAGGTATAAAAACACGTAGTTTGCCCTGGTTCTTTCAACCTTCATTTTGAAAGGCTTCTGTGTAGTATAAAATGCATTAAATAAATTTGTTATTAATTTCTCTTGTTAATCTCTCCTTTGCTATGGGGATGTTAACCAGGAACCTTGCAATGGGTGAGTAAAAGATAATACTTTTTCTCCTCTACACTTAAATAAATTTATGTAGTTTTGTAGACCAGTGTGTACATGCACTTATAAAAGGTAAAGTGGATTATGTTCAAGTAATATAAATTTCTGTATTTGTGAATATCCAGGATCCCATAAACTAACAGTATCTTCCCTAACGACTCTGTAGTGAATGGGTTGGGAATGACTGTTAAAGGTAATGCCACCCAACGGCTTGGGTGTGATTTTAAGACCAAGGTTGGTTCTAAGAGACTCAAACAAAAATGAAACTCTCACAAGAAGTTTCATGAGAGCACACAAGAAACTCTCAAGCATTCAATCATTAAGGATAATCTCTGATCAAAGAGTGTTAAAAATAAAGTAATTAAGTTTATTAATTTTAAATTAGAAAAAAACACATAGAACTCTGAAAAGAAAGAAAGGATTTGGAAAATTAGCCTGTTATAAATTCAAGTAAAATTTAGGTCACTCTGGATTAGAATAGTTATCCCAGTAAAGTGGAAACACTGGATCATAAAGTCATTCACATTAATTCTGGTGCCTCCATGTTCTATGTGACTTTGGGCAAAGAACCTGAGCTACCTAATTTTTAACTGTTAATGTTAACAGTAATACCTGCCTAGTCCACTTCCTTAAATTGTTAAATTGTGATGCTTTCTTACAGCTTAAAACAATGAAATACGTTCACAAACTTCATTCTCCTTGTTTTTGAAAGGGAAAATAATTTCTTTCTAAATCCAAACCCTCATCATAATCTCCAGTCTTCTGATTGGACACTGGAAAGCCATTGTCTTTCCCTGAACAACTTTTCTTGCTCTTTGGCCCACAGTGATCCTTGTGAAAGAGAAAGAGAGAGAGAGAAAAAGTACTGTAGTACCCAAGTAACATCTTTTTAAATGGACGTACCATAACACAATAATGTTTTATGTAAAGCTGTGGTTGGACAAAAATGTTTACCTAAGAATCTATACAATGTTTCCTTAGCCATTCCTTTTTCTCTAAATACTATCTTATACAGAATACCAAACTAAGTATGAGTTTATAAATTCATTCCAAATGTAAGAACATGTATACTTTCTCTAGCGTTCAGCCTTCCATGTCTATCCTAAGCTGATTTTATAGGACACCTAACCTGATAGCTTGTTGCAAGCTTAATTTGCCCTGAGATGTTCTTTTTAATCATCTTACAGCCTTCTTCCTTCTCAATTTCACATTTATTACTAAAGATCTTTATTAATATTACCCAGCATGAAATATTATACTCAGATTTAAGAAGATTGTGAAGCATTGTCCATTTTTAAGGAGTCATAATAGTATGCATTGTTCCTTCATTTATTAGATCAAAGAAATAGTGCTTATATTTTACCAAGCAGTGTGTGTGACAACATAGACTAACAGTGACAAATGAGCCATGCTCCAGCTCTAGAGTAGTTCAGAGACTAGCAAGGGAGTCAGTAACTAAGAGATATTTTTCAAGATAGTTATTAAGTGCATATTTTTAATAATACTGAATGTGGTATCAGTCAGTTCCCTAGCAGGAAACAGCTGACACACTCAAGCTGTTTTCTTGAGGAGCATTAAACAAAGAAACTATTTACAATTTTGGGTATAGGGTTTAAGGGAATGAACAAAGGATGATGCATATCCTGGGTAGGAAGGCCAAGACCAGAGAACAATTACTGGAACACAGTGAGGATCACTGTACTGAGCAAGCCAGCTGGCAGGAGCCGTGGCCTTGGAGAAGGATACAAGCAACTCCTGCCTATGTGGGAGAGAGGAAGTTGGGTACTAACTATCCTGACCTCTGTCTTTACTTTCTGTCTGCCCCTTAATCTTCTAGCTGTGCACATCTGTGGATGAAGCCAAGCTCATGCCAAGAGATAAGGAACCTATTGATGCAGTTCCTAAAATCAGCCTCATTGGGCTCTAATAAGGGCGGAAAAGGGAAAAGAAAGGTCTGAGGGCCCAAAGAAATATTTTTTTAACACAGATGCCTACTCTGTGCTTCTCACATGGTGACATTCATCTTTGCAACTAAATTGCATTATATGGGTATTCTAATCTTGAACATTTAAAATAAATGAGGTTCAGAAAGTTTCAGAAATTTAAGAAGGGCATGCAACTAGCAACTGATGGATTCAAGGTTTGAACTCACTAGTGTGATAACACACCTTTGTTCTTATGAATTGGGAGTTATGTGCAGGGAAATATAAGACTATAATGGTATCATAACTCATCTGTAAGTGGGCCTGGGAGATAAGGAAAAGCTTCCTGGGAGAGATGATGCCTGAACTGAAACTTGAAGAAGGAATGGTGCAAAGATTGGGAGGGTGGGGAAGAAGAGGGAGTGCTGACCAAGTAGAGGAAGAAGAAAAATATGTAGAGATGGCAAATACTTTTCTAACTTCAGATATGTGACTATATTTGAAACAAAGAAAGTGGGGGTAATGAGAAAATATGACCTCTATTAGTAGCAGTGTGAAAAATCAACAGGGTTTTGGGATATCTAGGTGGGTATATATCTCTGATGTATTGGTATTAGGATTCATATAAAATGTATCTGATTATTTTAGGTGAAAAAGATATAGAGAAAAGCTCATTAAAAACTAAGACATGTATGCTTGTTCATTACTAAAACCTAACTCTCACTATTGGGTTACTATTTGTGGTCTAGGCCATATTTCCTAGTTTTATCATTATAAAATTTAAAAGCCTTATTACTGCACACAATGTGATACCTTTATGCTGTTGATGTGTCTTATGAGTTCACTATAAGTTCTGCATGCATGAAAAAAGTTAACCAAGAATGTTCGTGCTATGATTAGTGAGACTTCAGCCCTAGAAATTCTATAAAATTGCACACTTGTAATAGACTGGTCCCCACACCACTTACACTTACCTCTATTTTTTTTGTTAAACATCTTCCTTTTACACAGTGGCTAATAAGATAGATTTTTAATGTAGAGGCAATCATGATGGATAGAAAAGCCAATCAAGCAGACACACATACACACAAACTCTCTCTCTCTCTCTCTCTCTCTGACACACACACACACACACACACACACACACTCACAAATGGGTTTTCAAACAAGGTGGCCAGTCCTACAAGAACAAAGTCTGGTCTGATAAAAGCCATCAACCTCATTGTGACCTCCGATTCCTCTTTGGTAACATAGGTATAACAAAATCAGCTCTCAGGATTATATTCCTGTAAATGTTCTATAATCTTCTTCTGTGCCTCATACTTCTCCTTGCTGGAGGACATGCCTTGCCTTGACAAGAAGGGCAACTAGAATCCAACCATATCTATTTCTACTTTTATACTAATAATTCTAAAAAAAATAGTATGGAATGGGTATGAAAGAATTATATGGAATTTTGGGTTATCAACTTCTCTCCCATCACTCATTGCATCAGTTTTTTAATAAGTAAGATAAGTAATAAATATCATGTGCTACTAAGATTCTATGTTTATTTTATATGCTATGAGTATTTCATAGCTGTAACTAAATGTCTAGGCGTAGAATTCTCCATTCCTTCTGGTCATTTCACCCCCAAGGATGTGATATTTCTAAAGCCTTCTCATGCCATCAGATGACAACTGCTGCTGTACAGAAAGGTGTATTTATGGCAGATGATCACATGCACTGTGACATGGAGAAATCATACTTTGAACCACAAGAAAGCAACTCTGACCACTCTGTCCTTTTTAGCCTCTAGTCAGCTAAGAAACAGAGTGAAGCAAATGCCTCCACATCTCATTTATTTTATGGCATAGTTCTGGAGAAAGTGAAACTGAAAAAAAATCTAGTTTTCAACTCCCACACTCATTGTCCAGGAGCTTCCACCTACATCACGTTGCACACAACTTCAACTTCTTCTTACAACTTGACTATAAAACCACTTGCTTCCCCTCTTTCACTCTGTTAAGAGGTGATGGTTTTTATTATAAAACGGGAAACATATAGGGCACTGACAGATTCCAGATGTACTTTCATGCTGGCAATATGACTCAGTTGCACTTCACAGAAGTGGAATAATTAAATGCAAAGCTAGAGAAGCCTGTCATCACCAGGTGAGCTAAGGACACCAGGTGCTCACAGAATGGCTGAAGAATCGGGGGCTTTTCTTTGACTTGACAGCTTAGGCCCCACCTCAGAGCTGGGCTACCTGCTCTAGGCTGCTATGAATGGCTTGGAATTGTCTTCAGCTAAGAGATGGACTGGCAAATACCTTTTCTTCAAAAATATGACATGGTCATCTCTTAGTGTATAAACTATGATTAGGCTTCTAGAAGTCATGTGGTTATTTTCCTTCCAAATTTTTTTTTTAATTTATGTAGGAGAAGGTCTCTTCATGTTGCCCTGTTTTATCACAGTCTCTTGGACTTAAGCATCCTCCTACCTCAACCTCCAGAGTAGCCGGAGCTACAGGCATGTGCCACCTTACCTGACTGGTTTTATTTTCTTTAACATCAACAGGTAAAGTTCTATGTATTTGTTGAGTACAATATGCAGTTTTGAAGTATACATATTCAATATATTGTGGAATGACTAAGGATAGCTAATTAACATATGAATTACCTCATTGTTACCATTGAAAACTTTATGTCTACTCTTTTAGCATTTAAAAACATACATTATTTTATTGACTATTGTTACTGTCTTGTACATTGAACTTATTCGTTTTATCTAACTTAAAATTTCTATCCTTTGACTGACATTTCCCCAACACCCCATGCCTCAGCCCTAGTGACTACAATTCTATTGCCTATTCCTTTAAGATCAGCTTTTTAGATTCTATATCTGAGTGAGGTTGTGTATACTTGTTTTCTGTGCATGGTTTATTTCACTTAACCTAATATCCTCCAAGTTCATCTTTGTTGTTGCAAATCACAGAACTTTCCCTTATCTTAATGGTTGAATTGGAGTCTACTCTGTATGCACACCAAATTTTCTCTATTTGTTCATCTGTTGATGGACATTTGGATTGAATTCATACCTTGGACATTGTGAATAATGCTACAATAAACATGGAAATGCTGATGTCTCTTCAAAATACTGATTTAATCTCCTTTTTGCATATGTCATTGTGGGTTGAATTATATCAATTAATAAGGCTTCTGCATAGCAAAGGAAATAATCAACAAATATGGAGACACAATGGGAGAAAATACTTGCAAGCTATACATTTGTAAGGATTTGTATCCAAATACATAAAGAGCTCAAACAACTCCATAGCAAGAAAACCCATAACTCAAGAAATGAACAAAAGAACTGAATAGACATTTCACAAGATTTATACAAATGGTCATTATGCATGTACATTACATAACTTAAATATGAACTACCTCATGAGATTACATAATGTAAGATGAAAAATCCTTAACAGCATGAATCATCAGGACAATTCAAATTAAAATCACAATGAAGTATCATCTCATTTCTGTTAGAATGGCTATTATCAGAAAGACAAAAGATGACAAGTGTGAAGAACTGAAGAAAAGGGAAACAGTACTGTTATGGGATCATAAATTTGTACAGCCTCTTCAAATTAAACAATAGACCTTCTAGATATGGTACATATTTATAGAAGTATGAGTACAAAACCTTCCAGAATCTCCCCATGTTTTAGCACAAATCTATATTCTGAAGAAGTATTTTAAAATATATTAATTGAAGTCAAGGAAGGCAGGAAGGAAAGCAGGAAAGAAGGAAGTCCATCCTTGATTACAGAAATGAATAGTGTTAAAAGACAGTGCACTAAAACTTCAATCCGATTTGCTTTAATGCCCATGAGGATAATAACTTAGATGCTATTATGCAATTCTAGGATATGAGGTTTTAACACTCATATAGGACAGAATATTTGGACTTGAGCCTGTAACAAAAGAAAAGCTAATATGGAAAACCTATTGCAAATTTGGCACAAAGTTGGCAGTGTGAAAGTTTGCCCCTCTGGGAGAGCTTGGATGGGGCATGTAAACCAACAAGCACAAGAAAGGTGGGGAGATGACAATAGACAGGAATGACTGAAACTTTTGTAGAGTTATGGAGCAGCGTGTGCTCTCAATTCAAGGAGCACAATAACCTGCAAGCAGAATAAATAAAATAGATTTCCAAACCATCACAGTAAAAGAAAACCAAAGCAAAACATCAATCTTAAAGAAGAACAATACAGAAATGATAGACACAGCTCCCCCTAAAAAATAGACAGATGATAAAAGTGAATGTGCAAAATATTTACAGAAGATAATGTCAAGCATAAAATATCATATTTAATATACTGTGATTTAAGAATGATATTAAACAAAAACATTTTGAGGGGAAGACGAGAGTACTTACCATTCATGACTTTTCAGTAAAAGAATGAATAAGGCATTTATGTCCTTGTGAAGGACAAAAGGTGTTGAATAATAACAACTGCTTAAAAATACCCAAATTCCTCTTCTCCAAGTTCTGGAAACTATCATTCCATCCTCTGCCTGTAAGAGTCTGGCCATTTTATGTTCCTCACGTAAGAGGAACATGCAGCAGTGTTCCTTTGCTGACTCAGTTGTTCACTTCCCATGATGTCTTCCAAATTCATTAATAATGTCTCAAATGGCAGGACTTTTTTTTTTAAAGGTTTGGTGGTATTTCTCCATGTATTTATATATGACATTTTCTTTATCCATTCATCTGTTGATGGACATTTTGGCTATTTTTATTTCTTGGTATTATGAATAATGCTGCAATAAACATTGGAAAGGCAGATATCTCTTCAATATACTGTTTTCATTTCCTTTGAATCTATATCAAGTAATGCAATTGCTGGATTATAGGTTAGTTCTAATTTAAATACTTAGAGGAAATTCTATAGTGTTTTTCATAGTGACTGCACCATTTTGCATTCCCCAAATCTCAGTAATGTAATATGGGAAAGTTGTAGAGCTCTGTATAATAGAGATCATTTAGTCAACAATGCAGCATTTGGCACTTTAAATTTTAAGACAGTTGAGCTCATATTAAGGATTCTTACCACACACTTACACACATAAAAGGAAAAACACAACAAAACAAAACACACATCATGGGACACAAGAAAAGTTTGGAGGTCTGGATACTGTGTCAGGTGATATGTTTTAACATGATTTTGGTGATGGTATATGGGTGTATGTGAACTTCATCATCAAATTGCATACATTAAACATATGCTGTTTATTGCATATCAAATGACACATAAAAATGTTTAAAAATATAAATTGTGTTTTCATTGGCATAATGCTGAGTGTCCATGAGGCTTCAAATCTGAGTCTTATCTATTTAAATTCTTGAAAAAACAAAAGATGTACCTCACCTTCCTATCATAGAACCTTACCAGATTGCAGATAGCAGTCTCCTATGTTTCCCCTATTTCTGTACTGATATTTATGCCCATGTAAATCACACAGAAAACTACACATTCATGAATGAATTTTAATCTGTAAGTTTAAAAAGTTAATTGGGTAAAAGACATAGGAATTTATAAATGTATCAGCTATAAAGACAATAGTGATTGATATTGACTAATTTGAGTATTTTAAAAATAAAATGAGACATAATAATACATAACACAAAAAGTTGGCTTTAAGTCAAGAACTTTATTAAGGGTAAATAGAGTCACTATTTACAGATGGAAGGACCTCTGCATTTACCAGAGAGGCTGGTATTTTCTGAATCTGTATATCTATACCTCTTCATTGCTCTAACCTCAACTCCATTACTCTAAAAGACCAGAGAAAGCATAGAGATTTATTTTCTAAAGATCCTCTCTGCAGTTCTTGTATTGAGTGGTGCAATGCACAGTTGAGGGTGATGATACTGTATTCTAACACAGAGGCTGGAGAAAGCTCCCCACATCCTCAACCATATCCCAAACTTAGTTTCTAGAACTCTGATCAGTCTAGAAAACAACTAATTACACTAATTACTAGTGAAGTTCCAAATGATACAGCTCCTTCAGACCTCCCCATGATGGAAGCTACAGTCTACAAAACTCTTCCAGGTGTTTATGTTTCCCAATAAGTTTTTAAGTGATTTAAGTTGAGGTGTGAGCAAAGATCATGCAATACCTGAAGAAATCTCTTTGAAAAAGACAAAAAGCAAAGAGGTAACATAAGTATGAATGCTAGCTGACACAATTACTTTCCTAGCTATAAATTCATAGGTCAGAAGCTCTCTCCAGCAAAATCTAAAGAAAAATATGCATTTACTCCAGACATTTGGTTTCCATAGAAGAGAGAGATCAGCGTTGTGTTTGCTTCTTTATAGAGCATTTACTGTATTTGCTTAGATTCTTACAAGATTGTTTTTGTACTCAAAAGGAAGGGTCAGGATTTTGTAAAGATATTTTCCAGTAGTTTTGTTTTCAATAAATATTTACTAAAGAACATTATTATGAATTCTTGCAATTTGTTTTCCCCCTGGCTGCCTCTTTAACACACTTTACTAGCAATTTAAATGTTTTGATAATGTGTATATTTTTCTTAGTCACTTATATTTGGGTAACAGATATAAAAAAGTATCAACAATCCCCTGAATATTTCCTTGGAATTGCTATATATTTATGGATATTTTTATATTAGCACAGGGGTGGGAGAGTAATCATATGCATCAAGTGTAGTCTCCACAAAGACATGGCTGCTCACGGGAAGATGGCTGTCTATTTTCCTGTTTGACAAAGACTCCTTTTCTCTAGAGAGGAGAATTACAAATCTGGAAGGGGAGATAAATCATTTCCCTAACTTCTTTCACAGTCATAGAATTCTTCTGTGTCCAAGGTAATTAATGGCCAGAACACTCATGTTTGTTTACATCACTGTTTGTTCTAGCCAGCTCTCTCAATCTTCTAATTAGTAGGTATCCTTAGCTCCTTGAGGTCAGGGTCCTCTTTAGAAGATGGTGTGTATTTTTGTCATTACCCATGTCCTTACAAACATCTTGGTGGTAAATTTAAGAGGTTATGACTGAAAGTAATTGTCTGGTGCTACTTTAAATAAGAAGTCTCAGTTGTCATTTAATAGAATTGGAAGTTCTAAATTAAATATTCTTCTATGTCCCCTTACTAAAGCTCTGTAATTCTCCAGAGGGAAGGTGACTTAGATTAATAACCCTCATAAATATTTTTATCTACTATGTTCTAGACTCTGTTTAAACCCTAGGGAAATATTATTTAATAGCATAATTACTTTACCTCCCAAAGGGATAATAATCTGATGTGAAGTCAGCCGTGTAACAGATGAATTCAGTAAAAGTGAACAGAACTGTAACAGTCTCAAACTCAAGAGCAGCATCACTATTCCAGTCTGGAGATTCAGGGAAATTCTTAGAGCAAAACCTAGAAAGATGGTTCTGAGTATGACAAAATGCTTTCACATGTTTTCTTCTTAATTTGATGAGAATGTGTTTTCTCATTAATTTTTTAATAGTTTATTGAGATCCAATTTACATATAATAATATACTTTTCTCATTCAAATTGTATGATTCAGTGTTTTTAATATAGTTATAATTGCATATAGCTATCACCCCAGTCAATTTTAGAATATTTTCATCACCTCAAAAAGAAATCCCATATCTCTTGTCTATCAGCCCCCAGGAGTGACCTTCTACTCTCAGTCCTATGCAACCATTGATATACTTTCTGTCTCTGCTATTTCCCTAGTATGTACTTTCAGATGAGTGGAATCATATAGTATATGATGTTCTGTGATTGTCACAAATATCTCCATCTTTTCATATTTTCATTAAGCATAGAGTTTCTGTATGACCCAGAAATTCCACTCCTACCTATCAATGCAACAGAAAGGAAAACATAAGACAGGCAGGGTGGCCCATGCCTTTACAGGCCTATGCCCAGTTACTCAAGAGGTGTAGGTAGAAGGATCATGAGTTCTAGTCTAACCTGGGCAAAAAGGTAATGAGACCATCTCTCAAAAATAAAATAAAAAGACTGGAGGTATAGCTCAAGTGGTAGAGCACTTACCTAGTATGTCCAAAGGCCCGTGTTCAATCCTTAGTATCACACACAAAAAAGAAAAACATGTTCACATGGAAACTTCTACATGAATGTTTACAGCATCATTACTCATAGAGTCAAAAGGTAGAAATGACCCCAAGGCCCATCAACAGGATAATGAATAAACAAGATTGGTTTACCCACACAATGAAATATTCAACCGGGAAAAGGAATTGGCGTATTGATACTGACACACGCCGCATGCCTCTTTAACCTGTGTTCACCTGTGTTCTGAGGCAGTGTGGATGAAGAAACTGAAACAGGTTAAGGTTGCAATCAGCATCAACTCCGATCAAAATGAACTTGCATTGTTGATAGACATGCTCTCCCTCATTCTCTTTCCAAAACCTTCCTCTGAGTATCTCAGATCATAAGCCTGTCCTATAGAACCTTACCAGATTGCAGAGAGATGAAACAAAAAAGCAATGGCAAACAAACAAACAAAAAAAACCTAAGTCCGTAGGACATCCTATGATTCAATAGTGGAAATGAAGATGCTTCATTTAAATTTGCTGGACACAAGTCCTTCCCATTCACTCACAGAGAAAGGTACAGTGGGCATATAGAAAGAGAATAAAAATGGCAGTCAGTGAGATGTGGAAAACAATAGTTCTCTTCTCCTTGTGCAGTTGTTTGTTGCCAGTGCTTCAAGCTTTTCATGATTTGGATTGTACTGTTAGTGCCACAATCTAAATTATCATTACTGTAAAATAGTCTGCATTCACCATTACATTGTTTTTGTCATATATCTAGAGTTGAATTTGATACTTATCTACCTACCTATCTATCATCTATCCATTTATCTTTGTACTTATACTTGATTTTCTCTCTTTCAAGGAGAATTGTTAAAGTTATTCAGGTTAAAAGAATCCATTAAGGTTTCAGTGTCCATTTTTAAGACCTGAGTGTCACATTCTTTTTTTTAACCCAAATTCCAGCTTCATATCCTTCTTATTCAATGCTAGTACCAAAATTTTAGGTGCAAAATGTGTGGTTTTTTTTTTCTGAACAGCAAAGGAACTTAAAAGTAATTTATTTACATGCTTCATTTTATGGAGCTACACTACCAAAAGTAGTGTAATGAAATGGCTAAGATTATAGATAGAAGACTTCAGAAACTGCTAGTCTCTCTTATCTGTACACCAAAGCCAAATTCTGTGTGAATGTTTCCTTACCAATGGAGAAGCACTGCAGAGGGATGCCACTGGGAATTTTCTCCCATTCCATCTATTCTTGCTTCTAAATCATTAGTGGTGATTAAATTGGAGTGGCTGCTCTCCCTACAGTCCTGCTACCTCTTCCCAGAGATTCCTCTATTTATCGCCAGATGTTGGCCTGACAACAGTTTGATTCCTTCTTCAGTGGCTATTTTATTGCCATACTCAACAAGTTTGTGAGACTCTAGATTTTAATTCAGAGCATAGTTTTAAAGTGATGAATTATAGAATATCGTTGAGTGTCTGAGCCCTCCTAATAACCTCTTCTTTCTTAGTTACTAGGCCCTTACTAAAACACTTTATCCAAGTCAACATTTATTTATTCGATAAAGACACCTGCTAAAAGCTTGGGGGAATAAGAAACATGTTCAAGAGGTACTTGATGGGAAGAGAGAGAGACAGTAAAAGCCTCTTTCAAATAGGAAAAAAATGATCCTACTTTATTTAGTTCAGTGATATACAACACTCATACTTGAATACAGAGATTACTGCAGAAGAATCATCTATAAACCATAGTAAATTCATAGATTCTCAGGCTCAGTTTTCAGTTTCCCATTCAGGAAATCCTACGTGAAATCCGGGAACTTTAATTTTAATTACTCTTCTCTTCCTTTCTCTTCTCTCTTCTCCTTCTTCTCTCTCTCTCTCCTTCTCCTCCACTCCCTCCCTCCTCTCTAATTTCCTCTCTCTTTTATATAGGCACATATTAATTGTACAAAGAGGTTTCATTGTGGTATTTCCATGCTTATAATGTACTTTGATTGACTCACCCCATTTATTACATATTCTTATCTCCCTCTTCCTTTAAAAAATAATTTTAAAGGGTTTAATTATTCTATTTTTATACAATTGTATGAAGTAAGTTGATCATCTTCACCTCCCTTTACCCTATCTTTTCACCCTCACCCTCCAGCTGGTTTCTACACTGAATAGTTTTCACTCATGTCATTCATTAAAAATATTGCTTTAGGTCTAGGTTCCACATAGGAGAGAAAATGTGCAATATTTGTCTTTATTTTTAAAAGTTTCTTCATGCAATGATGATATGAAACCAGATTTTGAAATCAGAACCCTGTCAGAACAGTAGAGCTGAGGAGTCTGGGCAGCAGCAAAAGAATTCAGACAGCACTTCCAAATACGTGTGTTATGTCTTATTTATGCCGGGGGTTTTCAGGAATAATTAAAGGAGGGAGTTTTGTCCCAAAGTGTCTTATGGCAAATGTGCACAGACACATAAGCAAATAACTACTTGTATTTGCATTCATCATGGTAAGTATTAATACCTATGTATGGATATGTAGATATGTAGATATGTAGATAACTTGCTTGGGAGCACAGAAAATTGTTTTAAGAATTCCAGCTGAGAGAAGGTAAAAATGGCTTAATATAGAAGAAGAAAGTTGATTTAGTCAAAGAGGAAAAGCAGAATGTGTTGATATAGGATAAGAGGACATTCTTGATAAAGGGGTAAGAATTAGCAAAGTTATGAAGAGAAGAAATAATTCTGCTGCTGATAGTAAAAATGATGATGTATATGTTATTGAACACTGAGTTTATACTCAATATGATTCCTTACAATAACTTTCATGTCATAGATGTGATTTTATCTGATATATCGATGAGGAAACTGAGAACACACTCAAGAATATTGAGACACAACCAAAAAATACCAAATAGCTCATGTCAAGCTTGCGTATAGTATGTGTATAAAGAAGTTTGAATTGTGGCTGAAGCTGGGGATGAAGAATTCGAATCTTTTATGGAATGGATCTTGTCATCTAGTAATATTTATGTATGTTCATGGAAGTTTCTGGAACTATTCAGTTCAATTCATGACCATTTAATTGAACCATTGGGGGAAAATATGTATAGTGCATACAATAAAGTCTAAAAAGAGTATTCTCCCAAGATAAGATGGTCCAAAACTTTCCATCTCTGAACTGGAAAATAAATGAATTGGCAATATATTCACCTGGGAAGTGGTAATGACTACTGGACCAAATTGCATAGTTCACATAAATTGTATGAATTTATTTCACTGAGAGAATTGATGATGCTGAGAGAAATACCCTTAACTGGGAGTATGACAGACCCAGAATAAAAAGCCATCTACCTGCGTATTCTTTTGCTCTTTCTCAAGCTTTCTAGACTGCAGGCTTCTTTTCAACAAATGTGTTACAATAATACAATCTTGGAGAACTGTGAGAGTGCTAAATGAAATGATATTTGTGAAATATTCTAAATAGCACTGCAGCTTATAGGTGATAAAAAGAAACACCTCACAGTAATACAAAAGAGCATAGCTTTTTCAAGAATTTGCATATAGACTATAAATTTATATTAGGCTTTTCTTAAATAATGTCTTAGTAGACATTCATCATGTTAAAATAGTTTGTACCATAATTAAAAGAATAGTATTTTACCTATTTATGAATTCCATCAATTTAATTTACCATCCAAAAAATGTGACCAAGTTGGCTTGTATAATGTGAACAAGAGACACCAAACAGGAATAGGGAAGAAGGCTCTGTCCCCAGTGCATTGTGAGCAGGTGGCAATAGGGTTTAGAAGATGATGCTGAAATGGAAATGCAAAGAAAACAGTCTGTAAGTAGTTGAAAATGATGAATTCAAACAAATGTTTTATGTGATTGTGCTTTAGGAAAGCAAGAGAATCCAGGCTGGAATCACTAAGTTTTTAAATTTTATTATAAAATAATTCAGAAGACTAAAAATTATAAAACACAGAATCTGAAAAAAAAAGAGGAATTTGTCTTAAGTCTATCATCTGTTTTCTCTTCTATAGGTTTCTGGATATTTTTATTTACAGTTATGATCATATTGTATATACTATTTTGAGGTCTTCTACTTCACATAAATTACTGACATTTAAATGTCAAAAGTTTTAGGAATAGCATCCTAATGACAAAACACTAATTCACAATAAAAATTTGTCCAATTCTACTTGATATAGCCAACATCTACCAAATTCTGTCACAATGTTGACTACTTAGACTATTTCCACAGTAAAGATATTATAAACAATGCAAGAAAACATTTTTTTTCATTTTTTCCCTTTATTGTTGTGCTGGGTGGAGGTACATTGTGGCATTTACACAGGTTCTTAAAGTGTATCAAATATACCATATTCGAATTCTCCTCTTCCACTGTTCTCCTTTACCCACTTTTCCCCATTCCTGGAATAGTTTCAACAGGTATCATTTTTGCATTTACATACATGTGTACACATTTTTTTGCACCATATTCATCCTGCTATCCTCTTTTTCCATCGCCTCCTCTCTCCCACTGGTTCCAGTCATCCCTCCTAGGCAGGACCTCTTCTGTCCTCCTGTTCTCCAATTTTGTAGAAAAAGAAGAGAAAAGATAAAAAGAAAAACATGATGTTTTATCTTGTTTAAGATAACGGTGGCTATACAGGGAGTTTCCTTGTGGATTTATATATCTATATATGTATTGTAACCTCAATTGGTTCATCTCTTTTTTTCTTCATTCTACCCTTAGCCCCTTTCTTATGGTAGTTTCAGCCAGTTTAAGATTTCTATTCATTCTTGTATAGGGAGTATATCAACTATATTCAATCTCTTAGTCTCCCTACCTCTCTCATGTGTGACTTCCCCTTAGTATGACCAGTGTTTCATAATATTGCTGTATTTGTATTAGGTCTATATTCCACATGTAAGAAAGAACATGCAGCTTTTGGTCTTCTGTGTCTGGCTAACTTTTTAAGATGATGTTCTCCAGTTCCATTCATTTACCTGCGAATGACAAAATTCATTGTTCTTTGTTGCTGAGTAAAATTCCATTGTGTATAAATACCACATTTTCTTAATCCATTCATCAGTAGTGGGGCATCTTGGCTGTTTCTATAGCTTAGCTATTGTGATAGTGCTGCAATAAACATGTGTGTGCAGGTGCCTTGCAACAAAACATTTTTGAGCACAACTCTTTATTCATTCATGGGCAGGATGTTTTCTTATAGAAAAAATGCTACAAAAAAAGATTTCATTTTTCTAGATAGATGTCATGAAATTTCTTACCGGAAATTCTTACGACTAGCCTGTTGCAGTATATTTTTGCAGCTTCGGTTGTTATTTTAAAGAGCATTCAGTAACATTCAGTAAATATTAAGGTTTTGATCCTGAGAGCTAAGAAATTCTGGCTCTGTTGGGGGAAGGTATGAAAGTATAGAAAATAGATGATTTGGAAGAAAGGGTGAAGTTTTCAAGTACTTTTAAAATTGTATCCATTAGTGCAGAAAAAGTGGCAGTGATTAGAGTGAGGGCTGTGACATTGAGAACAGGACTGACTTTTCCAAGAATTGAAGGAAAACAACCTACCACTTGCTGGTCATATGTACCCTGCCTCCTTTTAAAAACTTTTTTTTAGAAAATGAGTATTTAAAGTCATAAATTTATGTTTCTGAAAAGCAGACACTCTCTGCCTGTGAAAATTCAAATCCATATATTACTAATACCATAATGTCTATGCATCGAATATCTCCTGAAGAATCTGAGGTTCTAAGTAGTGACAGAAAAATCAGTTATGATTGACTAAAAGCTACCTAAACAAAACTTTAAAGCAAACCAAATCCCATGGAAATTTGAGGAGTTGTGTCATAAAATAAAATACATTTTATAAATGAGTTCATAAATGAAAAAAATTAAAGGCAAGTATAGGTGAATTTTATTCACCCTAGTTTAGTCAATAATTGTGTAGTCATGAAAGCAATACATAAAAATGATATACAAAAACTTAATAGACAAGTTTAAAATAAACAGTATGAAATAATACTATAATTTTTAAATGAATAAAATAATTGAAACATTAAATCTTACAAGAATTAAATAAACTAATTTAATTAGTATGAAAACATAAATTTCCCAAAAGCAATATAATAGAAGATTATAACCAAATAATTTCCAGAAGAATACACAAAAAAGAATGAAATACAGTTGACTTACTGAAAAATAAAATCACATTTCAACTTTATTGACATAATGTAAATTAATGCATATGTGCTAATTTTTAATCTATCAAAGAAAATATTTTTAAAAGGTGATAAAATATATATGAGAATTTTGTGGAACAGGCAGTGTTAATTTCTGCTTTGGAAAATATATATATAAGTGGGTTGAACTTCTCTCAAGAACAATATTTCAATGTGTCACAAGACTCTTCATAAGTGTTAGACAATTTTAGAAATCTATTCTCAGACAATAAGAGATGAAACTATATTTACATGGCATAGTATTTGATATGAGTGTGCTATAATAATGAAATAATAAAAATTAAATGTTAAGAGTCAAAGAAATATGTAAATATTTTTATTTTTCATATCATGGGATATTTTATTGAAATTAGTAACTGAATTTCCCAGGATTATTTGATGATATAGGATAATATGCACAGTGAAGGTTAAATTTAAAAAAGACACACACAACTGAAGACAATGAGGCATATGTGAGCTGATATTCAGTCATTCTGAGCTGAGCACACATGAATGTCACCTGGGAGACAAAGTTAGAGCAGACGCTGGCCCTCCACCATTTATTATTCAGAGTATATGCTTTGGAGAAATTCTGCATGTAAAACCACATACAAATTTCTTCCCTAAAACATCGTTGTAGAAGTAAAAATTGGAATTAAAATAAAAAAACCTGCAGTAGAAGAATGGGTAAGTAGACTGAAGTATAATCATAAAATGTTGCTCAGCTGTGTAGACTAATGAATGCATTCTGTATAATCAATACAAATGGATCTTGAAAGTGCAAGTGTGCATTGAAACATAGGAACATTGAGAAGGATTCATGCCATGTGCTCTTTATGTAGAATAAAACACTTAAAATATCACATATCATTCACAGATACATACGTGCAAATGTAAAATGAATAAAATGACCGAAAGATAAGAACAAAATTCACAGCAATGTCTGATGCTGGAAAGGACTGAGCAATGGGCCTGGAAGTGGAAGCAAAAATTCTTTAACTTTACCCATAATTATTTTCTAATACAAAATAAGACTTGAATCAAATACATAAAATGAGCATTTTCAAAACGTGTTGCAAATAGCACTTTGATTTTTCATTTCAAGTAATATTTAGCATTCATCTATTTCCTAGTTTGCCTGTAGAAGAGAAACTCGGGGATGCAGAAATACAGCTCAGTTTAAATTGTGGTGGAGAGCGAAAGTAAGTAAGTGACTACTGCAGTGAAACCTCAGATGAGGATAGTGACTATGGAGAAAAGCAGATGCAGAGAAAGAGAGTCAGGAATTGTGGTCTGGAAAGAATGGGAGATATATTATTTAGGGGAAGGAGGCAGAGACAGGAAAATCTGAGGCAGGGAGTGAGGGAGTCAGTCTGAGAGCATAAGAAGACCACCAGGCAGAGGAGAAGCTGGTACAAAGATCCCAAGATCCATGTGTCTGAAGAAGAACAAGGAACCTTGTGTGTGTGGAGTGAATTGATGAAGAGAGAGAGCAGAGGGGATGAGGTCTGAAAAGGAAGAAGTCAGCAAGTTATTTTTTAAAATTAATCCTTCTAATTGATTAATAACACATGTAGATGAAAGTGCACAAATGATAAGAGTATGGCTAGAAGAATTTTCATACTTCTGTAACCGTGAGTAGCCACTACTCACGATCCCATCCTGGCTTCTTTCAGGTTCACTGGCCTCTGTCTCTCACTTGGGAGCCACTGTCCTAACTTCGTTAATGAATCTGGCTGGTTCTTGATGTGCACAGTCAATTTGTTTTCACACAGGAACACCACAATTCCTTCATTCTTCTCTGATGTCTTGATGTTCAGTGCTCATAAGGCAAGGGATAACTTCTGGTTTCTCACAGTTGTGAACTTTGTTGCTGTGGACATGTCTTTGATGAACAAAGGGGCACATTTCTGTTGGGAATATACATAGGAATGGAGTTGTTGGATCATACAATTTGCACAGGTTTCAATTCTACTTAATTCTCCTAGAATTCCTATAGATCCACATTTTAGTAAACACTGTCATTATTAATCTTATTAATTTAAGTCCCATTGGAGGATCTGTGGTAATAACTTATTGTGGTTGAAATTTGCTTGCTTTTTTTGTTTATTTGTTTTTGTTTCTTTGAGACAGGGTCTTACTATGTAGCTCAGGCTGACTTTAAATCCAAGATTCTCCTGCTTCTGCATCCTGAGTGCTGGGAGTACAGACAGACACTACCAAGCTCAACTTTAAATTTTCTTTCTTCTGGTGGATAGAATTGATTTCATCTTTATTGATATTTATGTTATTTTCTTTTAGAAATAAATTATTTAAGTAATTTGCCCAATTTTTCCTATTGAGTTTCCTATGTTTTCCTTATTTGACTTATAGAAATTCATCATACATTTTATGTGTGCTTTTTTGTCAGATATATATATAACAAATACAATCTATTTGTCTACTTGTACTTTTAACTTTCAAAGTAGAATAATTTGCTGAATAGAAATTTTAAACTTTAATATACTTTAATTTATAGATCATATCCTTTATGATTTACATTTATGACTTTAAAAAGTGATGCCTAACCAAAAATCATACTAATATTCTTCTGTGTCATCTTCTAGAAGCTTTGTGATTTTGTAGTTCACCTTTAAATCTAAACTCTACTTGGAAGCTCAGCATAGTGGCACATGCCTGTAATCCCAACTACTCACGAGGTAGAGACCAGCCGGGCAAAGTTAGAAAGACCCTATCAACTTGGTTCAAAGCCCAAGTGGTAGATCACTTGCCAACAAATGTAAGGCTCAGCATTCCATCCTCAGAATCTCCAGTATCAAAAAAACCCAAAAAACAAAAAACAAAAAACACTAGGAATTGGTGTAAGATAGGAATCAAGGTTTATTTTCTCTCACATACTGTGTAATTGGCCCATGGAGATTTGTTTTTAAATCTTTTCCTTTAATGCTCTGCAGTGTTCCTTTATCAAATAGCAAGTACCTTGCAGGTGTGCTTTTTCCAGACTCTGATAAGCACCTCTGATCTATTTAGTTTTCTTGCACTGATGTTACACTGTGTTATTGTGTCATTATAAAAGTTAAGTTTTGGCTTGTGCAAAATTTCCAGTTTCTTTAAGTATGTCCAGCTATTCTTGGTCCTTTACATTCTCATATATATTATAGAGTAATGTTATTTTCTATAAGGAAGGAATACAAGATGCTTATATGGGGATTATTTCATAACTATAAGTCAATTGACAACCTTGTAATTACAAGTGTTCTTCTCTATAAACAGAATATATCTCTTGGTATATTTGCTGTTTCTTATTTTTCAGATTTATGTCATAGTTTTGTGTGTAAAGGATTTGATTTATTCCTTAAGAACTATTGCCTTTTTATGCTACTGTGAACATACCATTAGAAATAGTTGGCTCTAGGTAGGAATGTGTCTGTTCGCTCAGAATCCATATGTTGAAACTTAATCTCTAATGCAATAGTAGTAAGAGGTGGGGCCTTTGGGAGATGGTTACGAGTTCATCTGGGCTTCACCCCCATGAATGGGATTAGTGACCTAAAACAAGAAGTCTCCAAAGACAGCTGACCTGCTCCCTTTTCCACGTGAGGATGCAGTGAGAAGGAAGGAGCCCTCAAGTCAACTGAATTTGCCACTGCTTTGATCTTGGACATCTCAGACTCCAGAACTATGAGGAATAAATTTGTGTTGTTTATAAATCACCCAGCCTAAGGCATTTGGTTATGGCAGTACAAAAGTAGTTAGACAGTTTCTTTTTCTCTCTGCTGCTAGTATATTATTTTATACTGACCGTATAGATATTAGTGAATTGTTATTAATTGTAATTTGCCATATATATTATTTTGTTTTATAGCTACATGTTCATGTCTTCTGTGAGTAATATCATTTACTTTATTTCTTTTACACTATTTATACTTTTTTCTTTTTCTTTTTGAACTGGCTAAGACATTCTATACAGTGTAAAGTGTACTGAGAATGAGTATTCTCACAGGTAGAGTTTTTTTATGTTGCTATGAAGTATTACGCATTCTTCAGTTCAACTAAACAACATTTGTCATATTAGGAAAGTTCTTTTTAATTTCTAATTTAAGAGATTTTTGTTTTCTTTATTAAAAAGGAGTGCATTACTGATAAATTTTATCAAACACCCTTTCTGCTTCAACTGACTTTAATGTTTCTTTCATTTTTCTATCGTGATAAATGAAGTAACCAACTTTTTAAAGTATAGTTTACTTACATGCAGAAAAAATTAGCTTTTATAGGTATTTAGATCAATGAATTTTTAAAAACACACACACCATGCAATCATCAATACAAACAAATTTTATAATTTTTTTCTTTTTGGCAGTGCCAAGGTTTGAACTCAGCACCTTGAGTTTGCTGGGCGGGCACTCTACCACTTGAGCCCTGTCCCCACCAGCCCTTTATGCATTAGGTTTTATTGAATGGGGTCTCTCGTTGATACCTGGGCCAGCCTGGATCATCATCCTCCTATTTACTGCTCCCATGTAGCTGGAATGGCAGCAGTGTACCACCACACCAACTTTTAGTGGTTGAAATGGGGGTCTCATGAACTCTCCCCAAAGGCTGGCCTCAAACCGTGATCCTCCCAATCACTCCTGAGTAGCTGGGATTACAGGCATGAGCTACCATGAAAAATGTTCCCTCATACTCCTTTGTACTCAATAAACCATCCTTAAACCACCCCCTTTCTTCATTAGCAGCTACTGATCTACTTCCTGTTATTACATAATTTATCTTCTTAGATTGCCATGTAAGTGACTATCTACTATTTTCTGTAAATCCATTTGCATCTGGCTTCTTTCACATAATGTGCCTGTGAGATCTGTGTACAAACTATCATGTATTAGTGACTCCTTATGGATGCGATTATTTATTTAACAGTTGATGGGTATTTAATTGTTACCAGTTTCTGTCTATTATGAGTAAAATGAATATAAACATTTACATATAGGACTTTGTGTGGACATATATTTTCATTTCTCCTGGATCAAAAAATGTTCAGTTGGGATTGTTAGGCTATACATGAAGAATTTGGCTAACCTGATAGGAATCTGCTAATCTGTTTTCCATACTGGCTGTGTGACTTTGCATTGCGAGCAGAAGTGTGTGAGAGCTCTCCCACTGGACAATCTGGTCTGTCCCTTTGAGATCTGTATCTATATTTATACCAGTGTGACACTTGCTCAATGCTGTTTGCTTTTTAAATAAGTAACGAAATAACTTTAAGTTCTTAGTTTTACAATTGTTTCAGCTATTTGAGGTCCTTTGCTTTTCCAAATAATTTCTAAAATTAACTTGTCATTTTCTTAAAATTAGGAATCATTAACAGTACAAGAGAATTTCACTGTGAAAATTTCATAGATGCATACTGTGTACTTTGAATAAGTTCACCCCCCCGTTATATTTCCTTATTGTCCCTCTCACCTCCCCTTCTTTTACAAACAGTATTGATGGGTTTCACTATGAAGTCTCCCTCATCTATCTATCTATCCTCTATCTTCTTCTGTCATCATCATCTATCACCTATCTAATACATTTCAAGCCTCGTCACCCCCCAGTCCTCTTGTCTTTTCCTCTTCCTCCAACAGTGTCCCTTTTGTACCCATGTCCCATTATTATTGCTACTATTATTGCTTTAGATCTGAATTTCCCATATGAGCAAAAGCATGTGATTTTGGCTTTTATGATGATCTCAAGTTTCCCCCATTTTCCTGACATAATTTTGTTCTTCTTTGTGACTGAATAATACTCCATTGTGTATGTATACCATATTTTCTTTATCTGCTTATCAGTTTTCAGGTACCTAGGCACATGCCACAGCTTGGCTATTGTGAATAGTGCTGGAATACCCACAGGTGTGCAAGTTCTCTCTTTCTCCTTCTGCACTTCTTGGATTTATGTCCAAGAGTGGCATTCCAGGCCATACTTGGTGTCTTCTTCAATTTCTTTTTTCAAGGTTTTATAGTTTTTGTGCTACAGGCCTTTCACCTCTTTAGTAAAGTTATTCCTAGCTATTTTTTGAGACAATCGAGAATGGAATTTTTCTTGTTTTCTTTCTCAGCCCACTCATTACCCTGAATGATCTCATCTGATCTTGGAATCTAAGCAGGGTTGGGCCTGGTTAGTGCTTGGTTGAGAGAAAAGATAATGACTTTTGAATGTAATTTATGTTCTGCTACTTTGTTGAAAGTGTTTATCAAGTCTAGCAGTTTTGGGGGGAATCTTTATGTTCTTTAAAGTACAGAATCATATCTCTGCAAATAGGGATAATTTGAATTCTTTCTTTCCTACTTGAATCACTTTTTTTTTCTTGCCTTATTTCTCTGGCTAGGAATTCCATTGCTATATTGAGTGAGAGTTGGGAGAGTATACAACCTTTTTTTAAATTTCCTGACTTTAAACTAAACTGTTTCAGTTTTTCCCCATTTAGTATAATCTTTGCTATAGGGGTCTGTCATATATAGCTTTTATTATATTCCTAAATTTTTCAGAGTTTTTATCATCAAATGATGTTGAATTTTGAATTTTGTAAAAGGCTTTTTCTGCATTGAGATGATCATGTGATTTTTGTCTTTGGTTCTGATTATGTGCTGTATTACATTTATTCATTTTCATATGTTGAACCTTCCTTGCATCCCTGGAATGAAACCAAATTGATCATGGTATAAGATCCTTTTAATGTGTTCTTGAATTCAATTTGTAAGAATTCTATAGAGAATTTTTACATTTATGTTCATCAAGAAAATTGGCTTATAATTTTCTTTTATGCTGTATCTTTATTGAGTTTTGGTATAAACATAATATTGGCTTTATGGAATTAATTCAGGTTGTGTTATTTCCTTTCAGGGCTTAGAATATTCAGTTCATGCCCTCTTTGCTTTTGGAGTTTCTGTTGAAAAATCTGCTTTACTCTGATGAGTGTGCTCTTATATGTGACTTGTAACTTCTTGGAGCTTTAATAATTCTTTGTTCTGTATATTTAGTGTTTTAATTATAATATATCTCATGGTGTTTCTTTTTTGATCTTGCTTGTTTTGTTATTGTGAAAACTTCCTGTACCTGGACAACCCAGGTTTTCTACTATTATGTTATTGAATAAATTATCTATGCCTTCAGTTTATATCTTTTCTCCTTCTTTTATCCCAGTTGATTCATAGATTTTTGTCTTTTGATGTTTTCCCTGAAGGCTTGCATATTCCTTTCATATTTTCTTAGAATTTTTTCCTTGTCTTTGGTTGATCTAATTGCTCTAATTCCTGATTGATCTTTATTGTCAATCCCTGAAGATCTATTTTCAGCTTGTTATGTTCTATTAGCTAGGCTTTAAGTTTTTTCTTTTTTTTTTCAGTACTGGGGTTTGAACTCAGGGTTTCATGTTTGTGAAGCAGGTGCTCTAATGCTTAAGCTATACCTTCAGCCTCAATTGAGTTTTTCTTTTTGGGGTTATTGAGTTTTCATTTTTAAGATTTCAATTTGATTATTCAAGATTTACATCTTTACTGAATTCCTCTTTTATATCAGCATTGTCTTCTTCTTCTTTTTTTTTTATTATTCATATGTGCATACAAGGCTTGGGTCATTTCTCCCCCCAGCATTGTCTTCCTTATTTCATTCAACTGTTTGTTTGAACTCTATGAGGTCAATCAGCTGCTTATTTGTATCCCCTTTTAATTCATTCAAATGCTTCTACATGCCCTGTTTAATATCATTGATGATTTTTGTCATTGTTTTTATGAATTCATTGATCAAATTTCATCCTCTTCACTTTCATTCCAGTTCTTTATTGTGGAGTTGTTGGCTTTTGAAGTAGTAGACATGTTGCCTTATTTTTTCCAGTTTCTTGTGTTTGTGCATTGGGATTTACACATCTCAGGCCAAGTTTTTTGTTTCAGGTTTCAACTCCAGTGTCCTTTAGTTGTGGTTTTCACAATGTTTAGGTAAGACTGAGTAGAGGCTAGGGGAAGGTACATTTTCACATCACCAGACAGGGGGTGTGGCTCAGTAGTGAAACATTCAACCACAAAGCAGAAGATGATGGGTAAAACCATTTACTCCACTCTGGAAGAGAAAGCTGAGCTGTAGAAACTATCACAGTTGATAAACCACAACCATGACCTGTGACATTATAGCAATCTCTAATGATGATTATTGCTGCTGTTGCTTCAGTACCTTTGAGGAATATATGACCAAAGATGGTTCTTTGAATCAAGGTTATGTAGGAGGTACATTAGTTAATAAGGATGGTAAGGGGAAGGAGATGGGGGGTAATGGTAATAAGTAATATAGGGTGTGTGGTATCATAAGGCAGGAAGAGGTTGCAGCTAAAGTTAATAGAAGGAATTAATGAGAAAGCAGAATGAGATAGAAGAAAAGATCTAGTTTACATTGTATTGAGGAAGAAAAAGAAAGTAAAAAGAAAAAAATAAACAACAACAAAAAAGATCTGGCAATCTATCTACTAAAAGTATAGGTAAGAAAGAAGGATTATGGCTGGGAAAATAGAGATAGAAGAAAGTATGAACAAGAGAGTTGTTCTAATTATAGATGGTAAGAAAGTATAAATGGCGGAGGGTGATAGGAGAGGAACAGAGAAGATATGGCTTATGATTTAATATTGATAGGTAAGTGTCATGGCTCATGAATCATGACTGAAAAGGAGGGAGGGAAAAGCAAAAACAAAAAAAATGTGTGAGTGCAAAAGTACCCAAATCAAATATTTAAAAGCAACAAAAACAGCAAATAAAAAATGTGAGAACTTTCATTTTTTTTTTATTATTCATATGTGCATACAAGGCTTAGGTCATTTCTCCCCCCTGCCTCCACCTCCTCCCTTACCACCCACTCCACGCCCTCCCTCTGCACCCCACCCCCTCAATACCCAGCAGAAACTATTTTGCCCTTATTTCTAATTTTGTTGTAGAGAAAGTATAAACAATAATAGGAAGGAAGAAGGGTTTTTGCTGGTTGAGATAAGGATAGCTATACAGGGAGTTGACTCAAATTAATTTCCTCTGCATGTGTGTTACCTTCTAGGTTAATTCTTTTTGATCTCACCTTTTCTATAGTTCCTGGTCCCCTTTTCCTATTGGCCTCAGTTGCTTTTAAGGTACCTGCTTTAGATTCTCTGCATTAAGGGCAACAAATGCTAGCTAATTTTTTAGGTGTCTTACCTATCCTCACCCCTGCCTTGTGTGCTCTCGCTTTTATCATGTGCTCATAGTCCAATCCCCTTGTTGTGTTTGCCCTTGATCTAATGTCCACATATGAGGGAGAACATACGATTTTTGGTCTTTTGGGCCAGGCTCACCTCACTCAGAATGATGTTCTCCAATTCCATCCATTCACCAGCGAATGATAACATTTCGTTCTTCTTCATGGCTGCATAAAATTCCATTGTGTATAGATACCACATTTGCTTAATCCACTCGTCAGTGGTGGAGCATCTTGGCTGTTTCCATAGCTTGGCTATTATGAATAGTGCCGCAATAAACATGGGTGTGCAGGTGCCTCTGGAGTAACCTGTGTTACTGTCTTTTGGGTATATCCCCAAGAGTGGTATTGCTGGATCAAATGGTAGATCAATGTCTAGCTTTTTAAGTTGCCTCCAAATTTTTTTCCAGAGTGGTTGTACTAGTTTACATTCCCACCAACAGTGTAAGAGGGTTCCTTTTTCCCCGCATCCTCGCCTACACCTGTTGGTGGTAGTGTTTCCAATGATGGCTATTCTAAAGGGGTGAGGTGGAACCTTAGCGTGGTTTTAATTTGCATTTTATTGCTAGAGATGGTGAGCCTTTTTTCATGTGTTTTTTGGCCATTTGAATTTCTTCTTTTGAGAAAGTTCTGTTTAGTTCACTGGCCCATTTCTTTATTGGTTCATTAGTTTTGGGAGAATTTAGTTTTTTAAGTTCCTTATATATTCTGGTTATCAGTCCTTTGTCTGATGTGCAGCTGGCAAATATTTTCTCCCACTCTGTGGATGTTCTCTTCAGTCTAGAGACCATTTCTTTTGATGAACAGAAGCTTTTTAGCTTTATGAGGTCCCATTTATCTATGCTATCTCTTAGTTGCTGTGCTGCTGGGGTTTCATTGAGAAAGTTCTTACCTATACCTCCTAACTCCAGAGTATTTCCTACTCTTTCCTGTATCAACTTTAGAGTTTGTGGTCTGATATTAAGATCCTTGATCCATTTTGAGTTAATCTTCGTATAGGGTGATATACATGGATCTAGTTTCAGTTTTTTGCAGACTGCTAACCAGATTTCCCAACAGTTTTTGTTGAAGAGGCTGCTATTTCTCCATCATATATTTTTAGCTCCTTTGTTATATACAAGTTGGTTATAGTTGTGTGGCTTCATATCTGGGTCCTCTATTGTGTTCCACTGGTCTACATGTCTGTTTTTGTGCCAGTACCATGCTGTTTTTATTGTTATTGCTTTGTAATATAGTTTGAAGTCAGGTATTGTGATACCTCTAGCATTGTTCTTTTGACTGAGTATTGCCTTGGCTATTTGTGGCCTCTTGTCTTTCCATATAAATTTAACAGTAGATTTTTCAATCTCTTTAATGAATGTCATTGGAATTTTGATGGGAATTGCATTAAACATGTAGATTACTTTTGGGAGTGTTGACATTTTTACTATGTTGATTCTACCAATCCATGAGCATGGGAGATCTCTCCACTTTCTATAGTCTTCCCCAATCTCTTTCTTCAGAAGTGTGTAGTTTTCCTTGTAGAGGTCTTTCACATCTTTTGTTAAGTTTACACCTAGGTATTTGATTTTTTTTGAGGCTATTGTAAATGGAATTGTTTTCATACATTCTTTTTCAGTTTGCTCATTGTCAGTGTATAGAAATGCTAATGATTTTTCTATGTTGATTTTATATCCTGCTACCTTGCTATAGCTATTGATGATGTCTAGAAGTTTCTGAGTAGAGTTTTTTGGGTCTTTAAGGTATAGGATCATGTCATCTGCAAATAGGGATATTTTGACAGTTTCTTTACTTATTTGTACTCCTTTTATTCCTTCTTCTTGCCTAATTGCTCTGGCTAGGAATTCCAGTACTATGTTGAATAGGAGTGGAGATAGTGGGCATCCTTGTCTGGTTCCTAATTTTAGAGGGAATGGTTTCAGTTTTTCTCCATTAAGTATAATGCTGGCTGTAGGTTTGTCATATATAGCTTTTATAATGTTGAGGTACTTTCCTTTTATTCCTAGTTTTCTTAGAGCTTTTATCATGAAATGGTGTTGGATCTTACCAAAGGCTTTTTCTGCATCTATTGAGATGATCAAGTGGTTTTTGTCTTTGCTTCTGTTAATGTGGTTTATTACGTTTATTGATTTTCGTATGTTGAACCACCCCTGCATCCCTGGAATGAAGCCTACTTGGTCGTGGTGAATAATCTTTTTGATGTGTTGTTGAATTCGGTTTGACATTATTTTGTTGAGGATTTTTGCATCAATATTCATTAAGGAGATTGGCCTATAGTTCTCCTTTTTGGAGGTGTCTTCGACTGGTTTTAGGATAAGTGTAATACTGGCTTCATAAAATGTATTAGGCAGTTTTCCTTCCCTTTCTATTTTGTGGAACGGTTTAAGGAGGGTTGGTATCAGTTCTTTAAAGGTCTGATAGAATTCAGCAGAGAATCCATCAGGTCCTGGACTTTTCTTTTTGGGGAGACTCTTGATTGCTGCTTAATTTCATTTTGTGTTATAGGTCTATTCAGGTGATTAATTTCCTCTTGGTTCTGTTTTGGATGATCACATGTATCTAGAAATCTGTCCATTTCTTTAAGATTTTCAAATTTCTTTGAATATAGGTTCTCAAAGTAGTCTCTGATGATTTCCTGGACTTCCATGGTGTTTGTTGTTATCTCCCCTTTTGCATTCCTGATTCTACTAATTTGGGTTTTTTTCTCTCCTCATTTTAGTCAGGTTTACCAGGGGTCTATTGATCTTGTTTATTTTTTCAAAGAACCAACTTTTTGTTTCATTAATTCTTTGTATGGTTTTTTTGGTTTCTATTTCATTGATTTCAGCTCATATTTTTATTATTTCTCTCCTTCTATTTGTTTTGGGATTTGCTTGTTATTATTTTTGTAGGAGTTTGAGATGTATCATTAGGTCATTGATTTGGGATCTTTCAGTCTTTTTAATATATGCACTCATGGCTATAAACTTTCCTCTCAGGACTGCCTTAGCTGTGTCCCATAGGTTCCAGTAGGTTGTGTTTTCATTTTCATTGACTTCCAAGAACTTTTTAATTTCCTCTTTTATTTCGTCGATGATCCATTCTTCATTATGTAATGAGTTATTTAGTTTCCAGCTGTTTGCATGTTTTTTGTCTTTACTTTTGTTGTTGAGTTCTACTTTTACTGCATTGTGGTCAGATAGTATGCATGGTATAATTTCTATTTTCTTATATTTTTTGAGACTTGCTTTGTGCCCTAGGATATGATCTATTTTGGAGAAGGTTCCGTGGGCTGCTGAGAAGAATGTATATTGTGTAGAAGTTGGATGAAATGTTCTGTAGACATCAACTAGGTCCATTTGATCTATTGCATATTTTAGATCTTGGATTTCTTTATTGATTTTTTTGTTTGGATGACTTATCTATTAATGATAATGGGGTGTTAAAGTCTCCCACAACCACTGTGTTGGCCTTTATATATGCTTTTAGGTCTTTCAGGGTATGTTTGATGAAATTGGGTGCATTGACATTGGGTGCATACAGATTGATGATTATTATTTCCTTTTGGTCTATTTCCCCTTTTATTAGTATGGAATGTCCTTTATCTCATTTCATCAATGTAGGTTTGAAGTCTACTTTGTCAGAGATAATTATTGCTACTCCTGCCTGTTTTCGGGGGCCATTGGCTTGGTAAATCTTCTTTCAGCCTTTCATCCTAAGCTTACGCTTATTTCTGTCGGTGAGATGGGTCTCCTGTAAGCAACAAATTGTTGGATCTTCCTTTTTAATCCATTTTGTCAAGTGGTGCCTTTTGATGGGTGAATTAAGTCCGTTAACATTAAGCATTAGTACTGATAGGTATGTAGTGATTCCTGCCATTCAGTTGTCTTAGTTGTTTGAAGGTTTGATTGTGTGTACCTAAGTTGAGGTTACTCTCTACTGTCTTGCTTTTTGTTTTCTGTGGTTTGGTGCTGCCTGTCTTTTTATGGTTAAGTTGTGTTTCACTTTCTTTGTTCAGAATCCCTTGCAGAATCTTTTGTAGTGGCGGCTTTGTGGTTACATATTGTTTTGGTTTCTGCTTATCATGGAAGACTTTTATTGCTCCATCTATTTTGAATGATAGTTTTGCTGGGTAGAGTATCCTGGGGTTCAAGTTATTTTCATTCAGTGCCCAGAAGATCTTACCCCATGCTCTTCTTGCTTTTAATGTTTCTGCTGAGAAGTCTGCTGTGATTTTGATGGGTTTACCTTTGTATGTTACTTGTTTTTTCTCTCTTACAGCCTTCAATATTCTTTCCTTAGTTTCTGAACTTGTTGTTTTAATGATGATATGTCTTGGGGTAGTTCTATTTTGATCTGGTCTGTTTGGTGTCCTGGAGGCCTCTTGCATCTGTATGGGAATATCTTTCTCTAGATTTGGGAAATTTTCCGGTATTATTTTTTTTAATATATTACGCATTCCCTTCACTTGCACCTCTTCTCCTTCTTTGATGCCCATGATTCTCAAGTTTGGTCTTTTGATGGAGTCGGTGTGTTCTTGCATTTTCTTTTCACAGGTCTTGAGTTGTTTAATTAATAGTTCTTCGGTTTTTCCTTTAATTACCATTTCATCTTCAAGTTCTGAGATTCTGTCTTCTGTTTGTTCTATTCTGCTGGATTGGCCTTCTGTTTTGTTTTGCAGTTCTGTTTCGTTCTTTTTTCTGAGGTTTTCCATATCCTGGGTGGTTTCATCTTTAATGTTGTCTATTTTTGTCCTGAGCTCATTTATTCGTTTATTCATCATGTTCTCTCTTTCAGGAAACCAGTGCTTCTATTGTTTCCTTTATTTCTTCTTTTGCTTTTTCAAATTGTCTATTTTTGTTGTCTTGGAATTTCTTGAGGGTCTCCTGTACATTTTGGTTTAGCCTATCCAGTATCATCTCTATAAAATTCTCATTGAGTATATGTAGTATGCCTTCTTTTAAATTATTCTTGTGGGCTTCATTGTGTCCTTTGGCATAGTTTATCTTCATTTTGTTGGAATCTGGATCTGAGTTTCTGTTTTCTTCATTTCCCTCTGGTTCCTGTACTAATTTTTTGCTGCAGGGAAACTGGTTTCCCTGTTTTTTCTGTCTTCCCGTCATTGTCTTTGGTGTTGTTACTGTCCCTGTACTGTGTGCAATTAAGTATTTTCTAGCTTGTAATAATAACAATGGCAATATTTAGAATGGAAGGGTGAGCTGAGATGGAAAGCAAGAAGTTAAAGAAAAGGAGAAAACAAATACACAGACAAGAGGAAGTAAGCTCTCCAGAGCAGCTGTTTTTGTTTGTTTGTTTGTTTGTTTTTCTCCTCAAAGTTCAAACCTTTCAGCCCAGTAGGTAGCAGCCTCGTTGGAGACTTGACTCTAGTATGTGGCTATTCAGAGCCTAGGACTGGTTTCCCAGCCTAGGTGCAGGGGGACTTAGATCTCTGAACACAGTCTTCACTGAAGGCTTCTAGGGCCTGGGCCTCAAATCCCTAGTCCCACTCAATTCCTATTTAACTTGTAGCTTCTTCCCTCTGGTTCCTACCCATTCAGTCTATTATTCTCTGTACTGGCCCAGGTATTTCCTACATTAAAAGCTGTTCTTCTATGTTCCCCATCCAACCACTGAGGTCCACATGATTTCCTAGATGGAGCTATGATTGGTAGGAGTGTGCAGCCAGACCTTACCACTCTACATTTTGTCTCTCAGGGGCTCCTATGCTATAGTTGGTGTTGGCAGGCCCACCTGCAGTTTCTCTCACCAGTTTCTCTACTGTCTTAGAGGCCATGCAGGAGAGCCTTCTGTGGCTTCTGCACCAGGAAGCATGGATCTGTGTCTTTCCATGTGTACTGTTGAGCCCCTGGGATGCTGATGGAATCAAACACCACTAACTTCCTTAGCAGGACTGCAAGGTGTTAGGTATGAGAATAGATGTTCAATGATGTGTGTCCATGAGGCGAGATGCCAGGTGATATCACCCAGTCACCATTTCATAGGGAATTCCTCTAACTTGTCATTTTCTACAGTCTGTTGTGGTTTTGATTAAAATTGTGTCATATTTATAAATAGATTTCTGAGGACTGACATATTATCTGTCCTGGAACTTTCAATGTATGAACATGGTATATCCCTCCATTAATTTATTTTGTATTTAATATCTTTCATTAATTTCTTATAGCTCTAAAACTAAAGCAGATACCTTAAAAGCAACTGAGGCCAATAGGAAAAGGGGAACAGGAACTAGAAAAAAGGTTAGATCAAGAAGAATTAACCTAGAAGGTAACACACACGCACAGGAAATTAATGTGAGTCAACTCCCTGTATAGCTATCCTATCTCAACCAGCAAAAACACTTGTTCCTTCCTATTATTGCTTATACTCTCTCTTCAACAAAATTAGAGATAAGGGCAAAATAGTTTCTGCCGGGTATCGAGGGGGTGGGTGGTAAGGGAGGGGGTGGGGGCAGGGGGGAGAAATGACCCAAGCATTGTATGCACATATGAATAATAATAAAAATTAAAATTAAAAAATATATATCTTATAGCTCTAAAGCATATAAACTTTGTACACATTTCTTACACTTGTTTTGTTAGATCTAGTCATAAAAATTCTTGCATTTTGATACTATTTTAAATGGATCTACTTAAGTTCATTTTTAACTGTCCATTGCAATTATATACTTATCCCATTGATTTTTGTATATTGATCATGTATTCTATGACTTTATTGGATTCTTGTATTAGTATTAATATTTCTTGTGATTCCTTGGACTTTTGGCATATTGTGATTCCATCTCTGAATAAAGGATTATTTTTATGCCTTCTTCTTAAACATGAGTATATGTTTATCTCTGTTACTTGCTATACTGTTCTGGGTATGGTCTCTGGCACAATCTTGAATATGAGTAGTTGGGTAGACATATTTGCCTATCTCTGATCCTAAAAAGAAGGCAGTCCATCTTTCAAAATTAAGTATTATGTTAGTTGTAGGAGTTTTGTAGAAATAATTTCACTTTTTTGGAAGTATTCTTCTATTTCTAGTTTTCTTAAAGGGTCTTTCTTTTCATCATGAATGGATATTGATTTTTGTCAAATATTTATTTCTGTGATTTGTCCTTTTTACTCAGCAATTATGATGAATTCTAATATATGATATTAGAATTTTCATATATTCTCATATTCCTGGGCTTTACTTCACTTGATTGTAATGTATTTTCCTGTTTGAATATTCCTGTATTTGATATGCTAATATTGTGTTAAGATTTTTTGCAGCCATGTGCTCTAAATATAAGTGCGGACTTCACAGTCTTAATGTTTTAGAATAAGGAAAAGCTATCTCTTCACTTTAACAATACCTGTGCATATCCCTTAGATTTAGCACCAATTCACAGTTTAAAATCCCATTAATAAGTATTATTTCATAAAGTTGTCATGATAACCCTATGGAGGAGTTTTCTTTCATTTATTTTTCAGATAAAGCAACTGAAATTTTGATTCAAGTTCTCACAGCTTATTAATTTAGTTGTACTTAGAGAATTGCAATTTAATATCACTATTATCTTGGAACATAAATGTTCTCACTCTAAATCAATTTGTATAATCTGTTTACCAAATCCTCTTTGCATCCCCTAACATATCTCAACCATCACAACTATTAGACACTTTACTCACAACATCATCAAGAACCATATTACATTGAAGCTAAGATACAACTATCTGATGTTCTAATTATATAGCCCTTAATTTATGCTAAGAGAGAAAATTATTATTGAAAATTATACTATAAGTCAAATGTGATAGTCATGCCTGTAATTCCAGCACTTGGGAGGTTTATGCAGGAGGATTGTGAGTTTTCAACAGCTTTGACTACATATTGAGACTGTGACTGAAAAAAGAACAAAACAAAATTACACAATGATATGATGCCTTCCTATGACACTCATTGTAATTCCACCAGTGAAATACTGAAGTATGAAAAGACTATTTCAATTATCATTGCTCTGTAATAACCCAACTCCAAACTTGGTGGCTTTTTTAGAAATTTATTAGTATGATTCTTTGGGTTAACTGGGTTTGATAAAGCCATCCTCCTTTGAGTTTTTTTCAGGCAGTTCTGTTCAATGACAGTTGTACTGTAGTAATTTAAAGGCAACACTGGAATGGATGCCCCACATGGCTCATTCAACTGGATAGCAGTTGGTTTTGGCTGTTGGATGAGAAAGCTGGAACTGTTGATCAGATTGTCTATAGTGACCTCTCCACATGGCATAGGCTTCTCACAACATGGAAACTGGACTCAAAATGCATACAAAGTAATAGAAATAGAAACTGTAACTATAATTAAGGCTGGACCGGTAACTGCCATAGCATTTATTCTTCTATCATTTATTGATCCAAGAAGTCATAGAACGTTACTGATTTAAATAAATAAAGAATAGATACTCCATTTAAATGGAGGTTTGGCAAGGCAAGTATATTATCAGCATAAATATAATTCTTTAAGTATGTACACCAAGCTTGTTAATAGTGCTTATCTCTGAGTATAGAGAATTGAAAGAACTAAAATTCTCTGAATTGTAAATTCAAAATTTAAATGTTGAGCTTACAATTTTTTTCCTTTTGTGGTTTTCTCCATTAAAAATTATCTTAAGGCATATTAAAGAAACATGTTCTGAATTAGTATTGACCAAATGTCCTACACTAATTTTTCCAAGACTTTTTAAGGGACAATAGGAGAGAATAAGTACTACTGGAACATGAGCTTATCTGCAGATTTCTTGATTCTTCTTCTTAATTTTAATCCCTAACCCTTTCACAGGAAACAGCCACTCTACTGAGATTGCTTCTTCAAAGTACAGTGCCCAACTTTTATGGTAAAAGAGTAATATTTGAAAAGATATAGTGAGGCAATTAGACAAGTTAGATTAGAAATTTCTCCTCTGAATCCTTTGTATTACATGGATAATGGGAAAAGGAAGAAATTGCAGGGTACTGTTTGTATTATTGTGCTATTTCAATATATAATATTATGTGTTATTTCAATGTCTAAGCTCCACTTGCCAATGGTATCACTTTTTTCAGGTAGGCTTAGTTTAGACAAGAGCATGCAACAATAAAAGTCCCTAAGATTTGTGAGGTAAACAAATTCTAAGACTCTATCTTATTTTTCATCTAAGAATTTCTTCCTCCCTCCAAAAGGGGCACATCTACCAAAAAGAGAAAAGATAGTATTATGAGTCATTGGAACAGAAAGACAGTGATTCTTAGTTAGTAGAAAACATAGTGATGATTATTTCTGTGAGGACCTTATTGATAAATGGGACACAAATAGTTGGAGTAAGAAGTTCTGGTATGATACTACACATTAGAATGACTATTGATAATAATTATTGACTATATATCTTAAAAAGCTAGATGAAAGAATTTTGGATGTTTTTAACCATAAAGAAATGATAGAAATTTAAGGAGCTATATATGTTTAATTGATTTAAGCATTACATATGAAATACACATATTGAAGTGTCATATGATATACCATTAATGTGGACATTTTTTGTTTTTAATGTATTATCTGAAAATAAAAATAAGTCAACTTTAATTGTTCATCATATTTTAAAAGTCCTCATCACAGGAAAAAACTATAAACTGGAATAGAGACTTTTTCAGACTTCAAAATGAAATCTCTAAAAGTTTTAAGATTTACATGCCCTAAATCTGTCATTGAGATTTTTCTAATTACCTGGTGCATGTTGGTGATTTCATCTGCTAAAGTATTCTCTCCTTGATCCACCCTGCATTTTAAACTTCTATTCACATATGTATAACGATAGACATTGGAACAATGAGAAATAGATTTTGCTGTATTACAGTTTAGCTTCCCCTTTCTTGATCTTCTCCTCCCCTGTCCACAAAATGCAAGAGTGTGCATTATCTTTCTGTAGTTCACACTGACACTGAGCAAGGTGTATCCTCAGCTTGCACCTAAATTTGTTATGACAAGTAATTAATCACCTGTAAGGTCTTTTTGTATTTAAAAAGGTGTCAAAATCACTCTTACAGAAGAATTTTCAGACTTGCAATAATTTTAGAGCAATTATTGAACTAATGACCTAATTCTAGTTAAATGTTCATCTTTCATCTTTAGGTTTTGTTCATGAAGAGAATGAAATGTAAGAAGTACTAAAAAAAGTTTTGTTCATGTCTTTTAATAAATAGCCAAAGGAAAAATACTCTTACTAATATCATAAGTACTTCATCTTTGTCCTTTTTTTCCAAAATAAGCAAAAAATCAGTGAGCCTTACCTACAATTTTTCTCTTTTAGATTCCCCAAATGGCACTATTAGGAAAAAAGCATCACAGGCAACAGCAAGATAAATTTATTGAGCTTTGGAGCTTCTATTCATCTTTCCACAGCAGATAACTGTGTAACTATTTTATACATATGTGTTTCTGGTTGGTAAGAGAACTGACATAGTCAAGGCTCTCCAGAGTGTGTGTGTGTGTGTGTGTGTGTGTGTGTGTGTGAGAGAGAGAGAGAGAGAGAGAGAGAGAGAGAGAGAGAGAGAGAGAGAGAGAGAGAAAGAGAGAGAGAGGAGGTTTTAAGGCTTTCTGGAGCTTGGTAATAGATGCAGGAAAGAACTGTATTTCAAGTTCAAAGGCAGTCTGCTGATACAATTTCATTCTTGTTCATTGAAGATTTAATCTCATTTAATATGAGTAAATGAGATGTAAACTGTTCATTTAAAACTTACCAATTTAAAGGTTAACTCATTCTCCAAACACCTGTACAAAATATTTAGGCATTGTGGTGAAGTCAAATTGCAACATAAAATTATCCATCTCATTTGGTCTTTTACTTTAGTTATAAAATAACCTTCTTTGTCAGAAGAAGTACACTTTCTACATTTCTCTGTCCTTAGCCATACTCTTGGATTTCTCTTGCAGCTTGCGCTTTTGCTCTTTTCTCTCTCCTCCCAAAACCTGCTTCCATTCCCAGATCTTACTCTACAATCCTTGTTGTCAGCCCTAAAACCCTGAAGAGCAGTGGAAATTTTTCCTTTTGGCATTTCAGGATTGCTATTCCTGGCCTTCATTTCACAGCCCAACTCCTCACTTTTGTATTCTCCAATCTGACCACAGTTTCCTTCACCATAGGAAACACATCTCTCCTAGGTCAGTGGTAGGTTATGAGAGGCCACAATAATGAGCTTTTCTTAGTTTTCATTCCTTAATATCTTTTTGTATATGGATTCTGTCATTTACCTCCTCCATATTGAAGGTCTTCCCATTTTGATTCTCTGTGGCTTCCTCTTCTGACTGTTCTGCCTGTTCCTTCACTTGCTTTTCTTCCTCTTGTCACCACTTAAATAGAAGTTCTCTATTCTCAGCCCTGTCCTATAATCAATTTATTTTCTCTATGTAGGAGGATATCTGAATATTTATGGTTTTAAATATCTATTCTTTAAAAAAATGAATTTCTAAGTCTTTATCTCTTAAATTGTTTCTCCTTCAATATTCTAGCTTCCCAAAATAAAACTTGGGGGGGGGGTGGAGAATTAGTAAAATTATCCACTGTATTGTTTTCCTCATTTATACCAAAAACCAGCTCAGCAGGATTCTAGCTCAGCTGCTTCTCATACTTGATTCATTTCCTTCATCCTTAGTGCCCTTCATAATTTGAAGCCTCATAATGTCTTGTCTGTGTATTTAAGAGTTCCTGTTTTCCCTCCCTCATTCTCTTCCCTTCATCAACTCACCTAATTTGCTCTACTATTCCTTCAACACTTGCCTATAGTGAGTTTTGCAATGGTTTTTCAAAATGTACTCCACTCAACATTACAGCTATTTCTCTATCAAATTATTATTGCCATCTGATAAATCAATGCTTTCCTATTTTGTTATGTCTCAAATGAAAAAAAATGCAACTCAGAAGACATGAGCTTTGATTGTCTTGACATCTAAAAATATGATTATATCCCAGATTTCCATTTTTTTGCTTATCATGTTGGTTAGTTCTACCGTTCAAACTAAGTCAGTTCCTAAAACATAAATAAACAAAAAAATAATGATAAAAGCCATTGGCATCTATCATGAAAAATGAGTACCCATTGAGTAAAGAGCAGCAATAATTCAAAGTGATGGTTGTCAGCCTGGTTGTCTATGGAACTTGCCCAGGGAGTTAGACAAAATGTTGACAGGTGGGTTTCACCAGAATCTCTGGAGATGGGACTCTGGCACCAGGTGTTTGTTAGATTTTGTTCCCCAGTAGGATCCAGTCACAAGCAATAATGAGAGAAAGAGCAGTCTCCTTTGCTACTCAGAATGTAGACATTTGAAAGTGGTCCATGGAATGTTGTAAATAAACATGTATTTTTTTTTAAATCATTGAAACTATTCAATGGTTCTTATATGCAGATGTCTGAAATGACTTTATAGAAAAAGGTACAGCATTCAGAACTGGCAAGCTTACTTGTCAGAGAACAATTTGTTTTGTTGTTTTTCTCTTCCAGCTCTTTTGTGGGAACTCAGACAAGTTATAACCGTATATTTTTCGAGTTAGACCTTATTGACATCAATTTGTTTTTTGAGACAGGGTCTTGCTGTGTAGCTCAGGCTGGCCTAGAACTCTATATTCTCCTCCAAGTGCTGGGATTACAGGTGTTCACCACCATGCCAAGGCTAAGGTCTGGATTTATATATACATTGTGAAATGGTTACCACAATCAAGCTAGTTAACATATCCCTCACTTCACAGAGTTTACTATTTTATTGGTGTGTGGTAAGATCAATTGATGGCTATTCGCTTAGAAAATTTTGAGTGTACAATACATTATGATTAAATGTAGTCACACAGATGTATATTAGTTTGCCAGAATTTATTACTTTATTAGTGCAACTTTGTACTTTTGAGTAATATGTGTTCTTCTTTGCCAGCATCCTCCTCCCCAGTCCTGGTAAACCATTCAATTCTGTGTTACTGTCTTTTTCATTCTACATGTGAGTTGAGATCATGCATTATTTGTTTTTATTTCACTTGGCACAGTATTCTTTAGTTTTATCCCTGCAGGCACAAAGGGCAGGACTTTCTTCTTTTTAAAAGCTAAATAATTTTTCATTGTATAACATATATTATGTCTTCTTTATCCATTCATCTGTCAGTGGATACATAGTTTTTACTTCTTGGTTATTGTGAAGGATGCTGTAATAAACATGGAAGAACAAACATTTCTTTGATATAGTGAGCTTATTTCCTTTGGTAAATGCCAGAAGAGGGGTTGATGGATCATAGGAGAATACAAATTTAAATATTTTTGAGGAAATTTCATATTGTATTTCTTAATGACTCTAATACATTACCAACGACAGTCTATAATGGTTCCCTTTTCCCATAATCTTGCCCATATTTATTTTTCATTTTTTGAAATAGTCATCCTTAAAAAGTTTGAACTGTTATCTTACTGTGGTTTTGATTTATATCTCAATGATAACTTAATATGTTGAATATTTTTCATGTACTTTTTAAACCCACTTGCATGACTTATTTGGAAAAATAAGTCCTTTGCTCATTTTTAAATCAGTCAATAGTTTTTTTTTGTTGTTATTGCATTGCATGTATTCCTTATATATTTTGAATATTTATTTCTTATCAGATAGATGGTTCACAAGAATGTTCCATTCTATAGGTTACTTTTTAATTTTTTTGATTTTTCCTTTGTTGTGAGGGTACCTTTTAGTTTGCTGTAGTCCATGTGTTTATTTTCATTTTATCATCTGTGCCTTAAGTGAGAAATCCAAAATGGTCAAGACCCATGATCAAGGAGCTTTTCATTCATGTTTTCTTCTAGGAGATTTATGGCTTCAAATCAACACATGAGTTGATTTTGTGTATTATGTATGATAAAATCTAGTTTCATTCCTCTTCATGTGACTATCCAATTTGCCCACTATCATTTAAGAAGTTGTCCTTTATCCATTGTGTAATTAGTTCACTATATCTATATGTATGTGGATTTATTTATGAGTGGGTGTTGGTTTATTTTTCATAGAATTTTTGGGGACTAAAATGTTCCACAGAGGAGGATACAAGATGGTGACTAGAGTGCAGAAGAAGACAGCGTAAGCTATGTAAATCAAAAATCTTGCAGAAACACTGGAGCCACACTTGGTGGAAATAAAGCACCAAGAAGAATCAAACTTTGACACCCTGAACCCCCAGCTGGTACAAAGCTTCTCCACACCATGTTACACTGAGAAAACAGGAGGGCTCCCATGACACCAGACACCACCTTCAAACCTGCTTGGGAGATGCAGACCAACAGGTGAGCAAATAAGCATCACATGGTACTCCTCCAGCCACCCCTGCTATAAACCAGCAAAGCCCCCTGGACAGAATGAAGCCCCGCCTTGCAAAAAAAAAACTGAACAACAAACAAGGAACTGAAAATGAACAAACAGTTAGGGTGGGGTGCTGGAGGCGCACCAGAGAAGGAGGAAAGGGAAAGGATCCCATCTCTGCAATACTTTCAGTAAACAAAGGCTGAAAAGGCAGAAGTGCCAACAGTGGGTGGGTGATAAGCCACTGCCTGAAATAGGGCAAGTAGTGGTCCACAAAGATCAACTTCTGAGCCAGTGAGCAACATCCAAAGGCAAACAACACTGCAAAATTGAAAAACAATCAGCAAACCATCAAAACATGCTGACAGTAGGGGGCTGGATGATGGAGCTCTGACCTTGCCCCAGAGAAAGGGGGTGAGGCAAAGAAGCCCCCAGTAAACCAACACAGTGAATACCATACTCCAAAGCAGGATGGCTAGTGGGCTGCAGAATCGTTCTCTGGAACCTGAGGACAATATACAAATACAAATTGCCACACCTCACTGAGGAAGTAGCTAACTAAGCACCTGCTGCTGAAAGACAAGAAGAAAAACTGGTGAGACCCCCTCCCCCTCAACCACTTGGGAAGAATAAGACAGAGCCTGTGCTTAAATACCAGTACCAGGACTGGGTGCTGAAGGAGTAACACCAGAACTATTGAAATTCTATTGTTCCAGAACCTGGAATTTTTATGTGTGTGTGTTTGTTTGTTTTGTTTCTTTTTCTTTTTTGTATGCTTGCTCCCTGTTGATTTCTTTGGTTCTTTTCTTTTTGGTTTGGTTTTGTTAGATTTACTATTGTGAATTAGCTAATACTAAATTGCAAACAGACCAGGGACAGAAATAGAACATATACAATAAACTAAAAACCCAACACACCCACAAAACAAAATTAAACCAAGGGAAAGAAAATAGGTGACTGAAACCACCAATAGCTTATCAAGAACATAGTTACACAGTACTAGTGGAGCAATGAGAAGATGAAAAAGGGGTGGAAACCATTCTCCCCCCCCCAAAATAATTTAAACCAAGATTCAGAGGGAAATGAAGAAAATGGATACATAGTTCTGGACTCCAACAAAACAAAGATAAACTATGCCAAGGAACCCAATGAATCCCACAGGAACACCATGAAAGAAGAAATACTGCACGTAATCACTGAGAATTTCATGGAGATGTTACTAGCCATGGTCAACCAAAATGAACAAGAGGCACTCAAGAAATTCTAAGACACCAAAAATAAAGAATATGAGAAGAGACACAAACAAATAAATGAACTCATAGAAGCCCTAAATAAACACCAAAGTGAAACAGAGAAAACTATAATAGAAAGATAAATGAATTAAAGATGGAAATTGACAATAATAAAGAGGAAGTGACCCATGATATAGAAAACCTCAGAAAAAAGAATGAAGAATTACAAAACACAATGGAAGGACAGTATAGCAGACCAGAACAAGCAAAGATAGAATCTCAGAACTTGAAGATGAAATAGAAATTGAAGGAAAAATGGAAGAGCTATTAGTCAAACAACTCAAGGCTTGTGAAAGGATTATGCAAGAACTCACTGACTTCATCAAAGAGCAAACCTGAGAATCATGGGCATTGACGAAGGAGAAGAGGTGCAACCAAAAGGAATTCATAATATATTCAACAAAATAATAACAGAAAATTTCCCAAATCTAGAAAAAGCTATGCCCATTCAGGTACAGGAAGTCTCCAAGAGACCAAACAGATTTGACCAAAATAGAACTACACCATAAATACACCAAAATAGAACAACAAGCACAGTGAACAGAGAAAGAATATGGAAAGCTGTAAGAGAGAAAAAACAAATAACATACAAAGGTAAACCCATCAAAATCACAGCAGATTTCTTAATGGAAACCTTAAAAGCAAGAAGAGCATGGATTGAGGTATTCAGGGAACTGGATGAAAATAACTTCAACGCTAGGATACTCTACCCAGCAAAACTATCACTCAAAATAGCTGGAGCAATAAAAGTCTTCCATGATAAGCAGAAACTAAAACAATATATGACCACCAAACTACCACTACAAAAGATTCTTCAAGGAATTCTGCACACAGGAAGTGAAAGCAAACAAAACCATGGGAGGACAGGCAGCACCAAACCACAGGAGAAGAAAACACAAGAAAGTAAAGAGTAACATTAGTTCAGCTACACACAATCAAACCCTTAAACAACAAAAACAACTACATGACAGGGATCACCATGTATTTATCAATACTAACACTGAATGTTAATGAACTAAATTCCCCCATCAAAAGACACCACCTGGCAAACTGGATTAAAAAGGAAGCTCCAACAATATGCTGCCTACAAGAGACCTATCTCACTGACAGAAATAAGCACTGGCTGAGAGTGAAAGCTGGAAGAAGATTTACCAAGCCAATGGTCCCCGAAAACAGGCAGGAGTAGTAATACTTATCTTGGACAAAGTAGACTTCAAACTTACTTTGATCAAATGAGATAAAGAAGGACACTCCATACTAAAAAAAGGGGAAATACACCAAAAGGAAATAATAATTATCAAACTATACTCACCCAATGTCAACGCACCCAATTTCATCAAACATACTCTGAAGGACCTAAAAGCATATATAAACTCCAACACTGTGATAGTGAGAAGCTTTAATACCCCCCATCACCAACAGATAGTTCATCTAAACAAAAAATCAATAAAGAAATTCTAAAACTAAATCACACCATAGATCAAATGGACCTAGCTGGTTTCTACAGAATATTTCATCCAACTTCTGTACAATATGCATTCTTCTCAGCAACTCATGGAACCTTCTCCAAAATTGATCATATCTTAGGGCTCAAAGCAAGCCTCAGCAAATATAAGAAAACAGAAATAATCCCTTGCATTCTATATGATCACAATGCATCAAAACTAGAATTCTACAATAAAAACAACAGTAAAAAACATGCAACCAGTTGGAAGCTGAACAACACATTGCTCAATGATCAGTGGGTCATTGATGAAATAAAAGAGGAAATTAAAAGGTTCCTGGAAGTTAATGAAAATGAAAACATGACCTACAAGAACCTATGGGGCACAGCAAAGAGGAAAGTTTATATTCATGAGTGCATATATTAAAAGGACAGAAAGATCTCAAATCAGTGACCTAATGCTACATCTAAAACTCCTAGAAAAACAAGAACAAGCAAAACCCAAAACAAGCAGGAGAGAAATAATAAAAGTAAGGGCCAAAATGAATTAAATAGAAACAAACAAACAAAACATACAAAGAAACAATGAAACAAAAAACTAGTTCTTTGAAAAAATAAACAAGATTGACAGACTCCTGGCAAACCTGACTAAAATGAGGAGAGAAAAAACCAAAATCAGTAAAATCAGAAATGCAAAAGGGGAGATAACAACAAACACCATGGAAGTCCAGGAAATCATCAGAGACTACTTTGAGAACCTATATTCTAATAAATTTGAAAATCTTGAAGAAATGGACAGATTTCTAGATACTTATGATCATCCAAAACTGAACCAAGAGGACATTAATCACCTAAATAGATCTATAACACAAAAATAAATGAAGCAGCAATAGTCTCCCAAAAAAGGAAAGTCCAGGAACTAATGGATTCTCTGCTGAATTCTATGAGACCTTTAAAGAGGAACTAATACCAACCCTCCTTAAGCTGTTCCACAAAATAGAATGGGAAGAAACACTGCCTAACTCATTTTATGATGACAATATTACTTTCATCCCAAAACCAAACAAAGATACCTCCAAAAAGGAGAACTACAGGCCAATTTCCCCAATGAACATTAATGCAAAAATCCTCAATTAAATAATGGCAAACTGAATCCAACAACACATCAGAAAGATCATTCACCACAACCAAGTTGGCTTCATCCCAGGGATGCAGGGGTGGTTCAACATATACAAATCTATAAATGTAATACAGCACATCAATAGAAGCAAAGACAAAAACCACTTGATCATCTCAATAGATGCAGAAAAAGCCTTCAATAAGATCCAACACCATTTCATGATAAAAGCTCTAAGAAAACTAGGAATAGAAGGAAAGAACTTCAACATTATAAAAGCTATATATGACAAACCTACAAAAACACCATACTTAATTGTGAAAAACTGAAACCATTCCCCCTAAAATCAGGAATGAGACAAAGGTGCCTACTACCCCACTCCTATTCAACATGGTACTGGAATTTCTAGCCAGAGCAATTAGGCAAGAAGAAATAAAAGGAATACAAATAGGTAAAGAAACTGTCAAAATATCCCTACTTGCAGAAGACATGCTTCTATACCTTAAAGACCCAAAAAACTCTACCCCAAAACTCCTAGACACCATAAACAACTACAGGAAGGTGGCAGGATACAAAATCAACTTACAAAAATCATTAGCTTTTCTATATACCAATAATAAACAAACTGAGAAAGAATATGGAAACAATTCCATTTACAATAGCCTCAAAACAAATCAAATACTTAGGAGTAAACTTAACAAAGGATGTGAATGACCTCTACAAGGAGAACTACAAACCCCTGAAGAAAGAGATCAAGGAAGACTACAGAAGGTGGAAAAATCTCCCGTGCTCATGGATTGTTAGAATCAACATAGTAAAAATGGCTATACTACCAAAAGCAATCTACATGTTTAATGCAATTCCCATCAAAATCCCAATGACTTTCATCACAGAGATTGAAAAATTTACCCTAAAATTTATTTGGAAGCACAAGAGACCACAAATAGCCAAGGCAATACTCTGCTAAAAGAACAATGCTGGAGGTATCACAATACCCGACTTCAAACTATATACAAAGCAATAGCAATAAAAATAGCATGGTACTGGCACAAAAATAGACATGAAGACCAGTGGAACATAATCAAGGACCCAGATATGAATCCACTCAACTATGCCTACCTTATTTTTGACAAAGTTGCTAAAAATATACAATGGAGAAAAGACAGCCTCTTCAACAAATGTTGTTGGGAAAAGTGGTTAACCATCTACAAAAAACTGAAACTAGATCCATGTTTATCACCTTGTACTAGTATCAACTCAAAATGCATCAAGGACCATAATATCAGACCTGAAACTCTGACATTAGTACAGGAAGGAGCAGAAAACACTCTGGAACTAATAGGTATAGGCACGGACTTCCTCAATAGAACCCCAGCAGCTCAGCAGCTAAGAGAAAGTATAGACAAATGGGACTTATATAAAACTAAAAAGCTTCTGCACAACAAAAGAAATGGTCTCTAAACTGAAGAGACCACTCACAGAAAGGGAGAAAATATTTGTCAGCTATACATCAAAGGACTGATAACCAGAATATACAGGGAACTCAAAAAACTAAACTCTTCCAAAACCAATGAACCAGTAAAGGAATGGGCAAATGAAGTAAACAGAACTTTCCTGTTTATTTTTGAGAAATAAATTCAAATGGCCAAAAAACACATGAAAAAATGCTCATCACCTCCAGCCATAAAGGAAATGCAAATCAAAACCACACTAAGGTTCCACCTCACCCCTGTTAGAATAGCCATCACCAAAAGCACCACCACCAACAGGTGTTGGCAAGGATGTGAGGAAAAAGGAATCCTCATACACTGTTGGTGGGAATCCAAGCTAGTGCAACCACTCTGGAAAAAAAATATGGAGGCTTCTTAAAAATCTAACCATAGATCTGCCATATAATCCAGCAATCCCACTCCTAGGGATATTCCCAAAGGAATGTGACTCAAGTTACTCCAGAGGCACCCACACACCCATGTTTATTGTAGCACTATTCACAAGATCCAAGTTATGGAAACAGCCAAGATGCCCCATACTGACAAATGAATTAAGAAAATGTGGTATTTATACACAATGGAATTTTACTCAGCCATGAAGAAGAATGAAATCTTCTCATTCTCAAGTAAATGGATGGAACTGGAGAACATCATCCTGAGTGAGGGTAGCCAGGCTCAGAAGACCAAAAATCCTATGTTCTCCCTCATAGGCAGTCTTTAGATCTAGGGCAAATGCAGGAATGTGGTTGGAGTTGGGTCACATGCTAAGGGGAGAGCACATATGGGAGGTATGGGGATAGGTAGGAAACCCAAAACATGAAACTATTTGATGTCCCCATTGCAGAGGAACTAATACAGAAACCTTAAAATGACAGACGTCAATATGAGAAGGGGATCAGGAACTAGTGAAAAGTTCAGGTAGAGATGAGTCAATTTGGGTTGTAATACACTTGTGCATGGAAGCAATGCTAGGAATCTCTCTGTATAGCTATCCTTATCTCAGCTAGCAAAAATGCTTTGTCTTTCTTATTATTGCTTATGTCTTCTCGTCAACAATATTGGACTTTTGGGCCAGGCTAATCTCACTGAGAATGATGTTCTCCAATTCCATCCATTTACCAGCGAATGATAACATTTCGTTCTTCTTCATGGCTGCATAGAATTCCATTGTGTATAGATACCACATTTTCTTAATCCATTCGTCAGTGGTGGGGCATCTTGGCTGTTTCCATAACTTGGCTATTGTGAATAGTGCCGCAATAAACATGGGTGTGCAGGTGCCTCTGGAGTAACCTGTGTCACAGTCTTTTGGGTATATCCCCAAGAGTGGTATTACTGAATCAAATGGTAGATCGTATGTTCTCCTTCATATGTGGACATTAGATCAAGGGCAAACACAACAAGGGAATTGGACTATGAGCACATGATAAAAGCGAAAGCACACAAGGGAGATATGAGGATAGGTAAGACACCTAAAAAAATTAGCTAGCATTTGTTGCCCTCAACGTAGAGAAACTAAAGCAGATACCTTAAAAGTAACTGAGGCCAATAGGAAAAGGGGAACAGGAACTAGAGAAAAGGTTAGATCAAAAAGAATTAACCTAGAAGGTAACACCCATGCACAGGAAATCAATGTGAGTCAATGGCCTGTATAGCTATCCTTATCTCAACCAGCAAAAACCCTTGTTCCTTCCTATTATTGCTTATACTCTCTCTACAACAAAATTAGAAATAAGGGCAAAATAGTCTCTGCTTGGTATTGAGAGGGGGGATCGGAAGGGGGCGGAGTGGGTGGTAAGGGAGGGGGTGGGGGCAGAGGGGAGAAATGAACCAAGCCTTGTATGCACATATGAATAATAAAAGAAAAAGGAAAAAAAATATTGGAAAAAGGGCAGAACAGATTCTGCCTGGAAGCAAGGAGGGGTGGGGGGAGAGGGAGGATGTGGGGGGCATGGAAGAGAAGTAGCCCAAACACGTATGACTAAATGAATAAAAAAATATTAAAATGTTCCACAGAAAATATTAGTGTAGCACTTTTTTTTCTCATGGGAGCACTATTAACATTTTGAGTGAGATAGTTATAGTTAATTTTTAATAAGGGTCTGGCCTACACATTTCAAGAAGTTTAATACTAAACTTATACACTAAAATTCAGCAACACATCAACCATATTTTTTCAACAAAAATTTCCATAAATTACTAAGTACTTTCAGGGGGTCTTGTTATCCAAAGTTGAGCGTTATTTTACAGGTGGTCACGAGGCACCAAGAAGAAAGGGATTAAGTTTGTCAATTATCAATGGTATTCACAGCAAATCTGTGAATCTGGATCTTTCCCATTGTTTCTGTTTGGCCTACTGTATAAAGCACTGAATCCTGGTGGTACCATGTCTACATTTGCCAAATCCTCATTCAAGAGTGTTACACAGAGCTACAGAGGCCCAAAGGTGTCAGAGGGGTTTGGTCTTATGCAAGACCTGATGGAGACCAGTGATGCAGAAGGATTGGTGGACCAGGAAGTCCTAAAGATCACATCCACTCAGCCTGTCTTCCTCATGCTCCTCATCGCCAGCTGATAAGCTTTTTCCTAAGCCATTCATCAATTTATGTCATTCTTCTGCTGAAAATTCCTTTATTGGTTATCCATTGCTAAAGATCAAAATATAGATTCTTAGTGTGGCATTTAAAAATAATTATTTTATGATCGTTAATAGCTTTTTTCACCCACCCAGCATGCTCACATTTATACAGTATCTATGTTGCTCTGTTTCTATCAATTCTAGCAGCATGACACTTTTCAGACTGAATTTCATTGTTTGCTAAGCAAACCATATACTTTTTGTCTCTAAGTTTTCACTCATCTTATCCAGAAAGGTCTTTTCAATTGTCTGATGAATATCCTACTTAATTTTTAAGACTTCTTACAAATGTCATCTTCTCTGCAATAAAATGCCCAACATTTCTGCCTACCAATCGTTTATCTGTGTTCTTAGTGTCAGACTCTCTTATACCATGTGTGATGGTACTGTCCCTTAAGCACAATGAATGGTGTATACAGTGGGAGAAGTTTTCTTCCTGTTTCCACATGCATATACTGGCTTCTGGAGGAGAGGACTTCTAAAGACCTGTGTTCTCCAGCATCATGCTAAAAAGGCCATCTTCTAAGAACCCTTTATTTGCCCCAGCTCATGAGAGAGTCATCAGTATAATTTATAAAGCTCAAATATGCAACGAGCAATATTGTTCAATTAGCTGTTGAGGTTACTTAGCCTTATTATTAGGGAAAGACTTGATCTTTTCCTTTGTACTGCCAGTTTCATAGATGAGTCAAAAAATCAATAGAAAAACTCTCTGTTTACTTCCTCTATTTTGATAAGAATGCATGGGACAAAAGCAGACAATTTGTTGTTTCCCTCCCCTCCTCTCCTCTCCCCTCCCTCTCCTTCTCTCCCCTATTCCTCTCCTTCTTCTCCCCTCTCTGTCCCTCTCTCTCTGAGTCTCCTTCCTCTTCATAGTAACCAAATGATCTTGGCATCTTAACAATTAAAGGGCTAGACAAATTGGTGACATTGCTGTACGTCTCTCATTGTACATTCTCAGCCTCATATGTGAGACTCAGGCCTTAGAGATAAATATTTTGCATAGTCAACATAAGATTTGAAAGTTCCTGAGGAAGATGCCACATTGATGATGATTAACTTGTCTCTCAACAGGTCCAACAAAACCAGTTCTTCCCAAATATTAGGTGGACATTGGTTTCTTTTACATGGAAGGTTGCAGTTGATTTGTGCTGAGGGTCACGTGGCAGGTTTAAATCTCATTTATCATGCCTGTATTGCCAACTTTACTCTCTGATATTTTAAAAACTGGGCATCCCCTTAAGACACAGAAGCTCTTTGAAAAAGAGTCTATACTTTCACCCAGGATTAAGCTACACCAAAAGATTGTCTTATTATTTACTTGCTATAAGAAAATGTGTGTTGCTCAGATTCCTCCAAGGTAACATGAATAACTTAAAATCAAATATGCATGGGTCAAATAAAATATTAATCATGTTTGTTTTCAAAAAGTCTCTGGACTTAGCAGCACTTTCCTTGTAGTTGCTTCATCTTTCTTCTCTTTCCACTTCCACTAGCCCATATGTCTGTTCAGTTGTAATACAGGGCATTTCAGCTGTTTGTGTCACCTTGTTATTTTCTGTCTAGCTATGCCTTTAGTGTTTCACTTTTTAGGCCAAGTGACATTTCAAATGTTTCCCTGAACACAAGCATAATTAACTCCTTAGGAAGAAAGTACATTGTGAGTTGCTGAGAGCATAGTTCTTTTTCACCCTGATAAACAGCCCTCCAAGCCTTTATCCTTCCTACTCTCTACAATGCCAGGCACGCTGAGCAGTCACTGCTGGGCCTTCATCAGTATCACCTCAGATCTACATGGTCTGGGGAAGTGGACTACACAAGCTTTTCATGAAAACTATTGATTGCGTGCTGTTTACTCTGAGTGAAAGAGTATCTCATGGCAATTTTATTTAAGATTATTGTTGGATGCATATAATTTACTTATAATAATTATAATTTTCATGGAAAGTTAAAAGTCAACAATTTAACATATGACTGTTTCTAGCATTGATTAATTTGTCAATTGTGTTATTCATGTTATGACATTTTCCTTAATTTTGTTGTACACTTAACTACATAAAACATGATATATATATATTTGTCATAAACATATCTACATGTGTGTATGTACATATACACAGATAAATTTTATATATAAATATGTACTTATAAAATACTCTCCAGTAAGTTAGCAACAGTGTCATTGAGATCAGCAAAATGTAGTTCTGAAAATTACTTACAACTCATGCAACAAGCATGATCTACTTAAAAGTTCTTGTGCATTGTTTTCAACTCAAGCCTTATTGACTAAATGTGTGTGTTTGTGTGTGTATTTGTACAGGTATATGTAGGTATACTGCAATTTGTTTTCAGATATTATGTATTATATAACATTGTACATTGTATTTCTTGTTGTTATACATTTATTTTATAATATGTAGTATATAATATATCATGTATAAATCAGTCTTTACCATAGGAACATCTTTCAAAGAAACAATGCTAAATATGTTAAATGCTTGTTATTCTCATCGGTTTATAGTTTTTATTTATTATTTCACTTTGAGTTTTATCCCCGAGTCCTTTTGATTAGTTTGACTTTAACATTTGGTTTTATGAAAGAATTATAGGATTTTAGATCTGGAAATCCTTACTGAACATCAAAAGAGTAGAGCTCCTTATCTTTGAAGCAGCCAGATATTCTCTGACTTGGCCACAGGGCTCTGTTCACCGAGCCTGGGTTGTCTGACCTAATCATGAGCAAGGCTTTCACTCACTCTTCCGCCCCACTGCCTGTAGAATACTGTCACTTTCTTTAAATTCTAGAGACAGAAAACAGAAAGAAAAAGACAAATTGGATGAGCACTCCCATATGGCCTAAGCTGCATTGCCAAGCACTCAAGTTTTCTTAAGCAACTTCCTTCGCCATGATAATTTTTAAAAGATCTTTCCTAGTCTTCCCTTAGAATTCCCTTATAGTGGGGTTTTTGGAATAGCAATCTAGTGGAGGGTGTCTTAAATCTACATGTGCATAGAAAGCACAACAACTATTTTTATTATATAAGGTGAATGAACAAAAGGTGCAAGGACATATTTAAAATATTTTTGTCAGTTTTATATAAAGGTAAGAAAATGTCAATTGTTTTTATAAAATAAAATATTAATACTTTATGAAATAATATCTGATATAATGGTGTTGGGTGTTTGGGGAGATTGTTTTTGTAGTATGTGCTAAAGATTAATTACACGAGGTAATCACCTTATAAAGAGAAGAGGTTTATTTTAGCTCACGGTTTCAGAGGTTTTAGTTCATAATGAACTGGCCCCGTTGCTCTGAGCATGTAGCAGAATAAAGCAAAAACTGCTCACTTCATGGCTAAGAAGTAAGTGAGAAGGGAAAACACTGGTCTCCACTATTCCCTTTAACAGCTTCCACCCTCCCTCTATTACTTACTCTTTCTCTATCACCCTCCTCTCCTACTGTTCAAAGCTTACATTGCATTGCATTATGTTATCTTCACACACAGATGCAATGTGGATTGTTTTACTCTCTATCATTTCTTTCCCTCTTTCAATCATGTTCTCTATTTCTCTCTATGTGTGTGTGTGTGTGTGTGTGTGTATAAGATAATATAGGTATTTATGTGTACATTTGTTTTAGGACTATCTTCCACATATAAGGGAGAACATGGAATCTTTGACTTCTTGAGTCTGGCTTACTTCACTCAAGATGATGTTCTCCAGTTCCATCCATTTACTTGCAAACAACATCATTTCATTCTTATTTATGACTGAATAATACTCCTTTGTGAACGTATGCCACCATTTTCTTAATCCATTCATCAGTTGTGGGGCATTTGGGCTGTTTCCAAAGCTTGGATATTGTGAATTGTGCTGCAGTAAACATGTTGTGCAAGTGGCTTTATTGTATCCTCGCAGGGGAATGGAACTGTTGAATTGTATGGAAGTTTTATTTTTAGTTTTTGAAGAATCTCCATATTGCTTTCACAGTGGTTGCACTAGTTTACATTCCCATCAACATGGTATAGAGTTCCTTTTCCTCTACTTCCACGCCAGCAACTGTTGTTGTTTGTGTTACTGATGACAGCTATTCTGACTGGAGTGAGGTGGATTCTCAATGTTATTTTGATTTGCATTTGCTTTATGGCCAAGGCCTTTGAGCATTTCTTCATTTACTAATTGGCCATTTGCACTTCTTCATTTGAGAATTGTCCGTTCGGTTCATTTCCCCACTTATTTAGTGGGCTGTTCATTTTTTGTGAAGTTAAAAATTTTTTGAGCTCCCTGTATTTCCTGGTATTAATCCCTTATCAGATATATACCAACAAAGATTTTCCCCTATTCTATAGGCTGTCTCTTCAGTCCACTGACTGTTTCCTTTAGAAGCTTTTTAATTTCATGCAGTCCCTTTTGTCAACCCTTTTCCTTAACTGCTGAGCTATTGGAATTCTATTCATAAACTTACTACCTATGTCTATATGTTTCTGTGTATTCCAATTTCTTCCTGGATTAATTTCACTGTTTCAGAACTGACACTAAAGATCCTTGATCCACTTCGAATTGATACTAGTACAAGGTGAGAGACTGGGACTAGTTACAATACTCTACAGGTAAATATCCAAATTGTCAACACCATGGTCTTCTATTTCATTTCATTGGTTTTCATGTCCAATTTTTGTACCAGTACCATGGTGTTTAATTACTATGGCTCTATAGCATAGTTTGAATTCAGGTATTGTGATACTTCCAGTGTTATTCTTTTTGCTTAGGACTGCTTTGGCTATTTGGGGTCTTTTGTTCTTCCATATGAACTTTAGGATTGACTTTTCTCTCTTGGGAAGAATGTCCTTGGAATTTTGATAGGGATTGCATTGAACATGTAAATTGCTTTTGTAGTATAGATTTTTTTATAGTATTGATTCTGCCAATCCATACATGGGATGTACTTTTATTGTCTTCATTGATTTCTTTCTTTAGTGACTTATAATTTTCATTGTATAGATCTTTTACCTCTTCTTTAAATTTACTCCTAGGCATTTTAATTTTTTGAAGCTATTGTGAACAGTATTGTTTTCCTGGTTTCTTTCTCAAACTGTTCATTGTTTGTGTATAAAAATGCTACTTATTTTTGTGCATATTGGCTTTGTATCCTGCCTGGATAAAAGACCATTTATTCTTTCATCAGAAAGAATTTATTTTTTCATCAGAAAAAAGCCTGGATAGAAGACCATTTCTAGAACATTTACTGCCTAGGCTAACTAAGTGTTCCTTTATACAATAACAAAGTGAACTTTTTTCCTGTGAAAATATTTTATCCAGTTCACATCTATTACAACTGCAGTTCCATGAACAATAAGATCATTTGTTACAATCTGTCAGTATCTCCCACTCTCACCTTGGCTGAGTACATCACAATGAGTTTACCAGAATCAGTTCACACTTTTTCCCCATCATCTTAAAGATGAGCTGAAGGTGAGTCTGAGTCCAAACTCAAGAGGAGCATGTATACTGTGTGCAAACATGGACTGTGATTTGGTAATGGCCCAATCACTAAAATGGAATATTCATTAACATCAAAGCATGCATAGCTTTATTTTTCTCAGAAGTATTCCACCAAACAGGATACATACAGGATATCAGAGACAGAAGTGTAGTAAAGTAGGTTCCTGGTAGGAAGTGATTGTAGCTATGATGAGAAAGGGATAAAATAGGAATAAGAGTGAAATACTGAGTAAAAGAATCGAGAGGGTGAAGAGGGGCAAATATGATTAGTATACTTTATACACTTGCATGAAAATAGAACAATGAAATGCGCTTGAAATTGTTTTCAACAAGGGAGGGGGAATGAGAGAGAATGATGGTGAGGATGAATCTAACCAAAGGACGTTGCAAGCATATATGGACATGTCACAATGAAACCTCCTGTACATATAATATATGCTAATAAAATATTTTTATAAAAAGAAGAACAAACAAGCTTGTGTCTCACTACACACCACATCTTAAAGGTTCTACCAACTCCCAATAGCACTATATTGAGGACCAAGCCTTTACCAAAGGACCTTTGGGTGGTACTTAAGATCTGTCACTTAAGATCTACTTGTTGACATAATCATTAACTTAGCAATTTGGCTTACTAGTTTGAAAATAGACTAAGTTTATACAAACAAACTTATATGGACAGATATTTATGAGCTATTTTAAATAAGTATATTGTAACATATTTGACATTTTGGTGTGTTTTTAGAATAAATTTATGTGAATATATATGTTGTATTTTCAACATACATATTCTGATCTGGTTTTACTTTTTATCATCCTATTTCCTTTATGTATATGAAATCTATCAGTCCTATTGCTTCATGTTTATCTCCTCCATTCACTGTCCTTCTCAGACTTATTCCCCATATACTGTACTTGATTTTCAGTCTTGTCTTTCATTATTAATTCTGAAGTCAATGTTTGAAGGAGTTCCTCAATGTATCCCAGCTGTGAATGTGCTTTACATCCTCAGTCAGCTCAACCTGTCTGAGATTCTCGTTTACCCTTTCCCTCCCACTCCCCTTTTTTTGGCAAGTTTCTCTACATATTGTTACATTCTCTACATGTACAGATGAGATGTATTGTCATCTATCATTCTCTTTTCCTTTTCCTTTTCCCCCAAGTTCCATAGTGCTGTTCCACTATTGCCAGCATATTCTACCTGTGGATGTATATGATCATGTTTGTTTTTGTGTACACGTTTATCTTTTGGATCTGTCTTAAAAGAAAACATGTAGCTTTTGTCTTTCTGAACCTGGCTTACTTCACTTAACATGATGTCCTCCAATTCTATCCATTTATCTTCAAACCACCTAGTTTTAGTCTTTCTTATGGCAAAGTAAAATTACATTTTACATATATATGTAGAGAGAGAGAGAGAGAGAGAGAGAGAGAGACAGAGAGAGATAGAAAGACAGAGAGAGTACTGCAATAAATACTAGTGTGGAAGTGTCTCTATTGTAACCTGACTTGCATTTCTTGGGATATATGCCCAGAAGTGGTATCACTGAATCATATTTAATTTTTAAAGGAATCTCCATCCTGCTTTCCATAATGATTGTACTAATTTACATTCCTACCAAAAGTGTATAGGGGTTCCTATTTTGCAGCATCCTTGCCAACATTTGTTTTTTTTCTTGAAGATAACCATTTTAACTGGGGTGAGATGAAATCTTAGTGCAGTTTTGATTTGCATTTCATTAATGGCCAGGGAAGTTGAACACTCCTTCATGTGTTTATTAGCCACTTGTATATCTTCCTTTGAAAATTCCGTATTCAATTCATGTACCCATTTCTTCATTGTGTTGTTAATTCTTTGGGAGTTGAGATTTTTGAGCTTCCTGTAGATTCTGGCTATCAGTCCCTTATCAGATGAATAGCAGGCAAAGATTTTCTCTCATTCTGTGGGCTGTCTCTTGAGTCTAGTGACTGTTTCTTTTGCTGTGCAGAAGCTTTTTAGTTTGATTGGGTCACATTTGCTCATTCCTTTTCTTAGATACTGAGCCATTTAAATTCAATTTGGGAAGTCATTGCCGCTGGACACTGGTAGTCCATGCCTGTAATCTTAGCTACTCAGGAGGCAGAGATCAGGAGGATTGCGTTTGAAGCCAGCCTGGGCAAATAGTCTGAGAGGCCCTATCATGAAAAAGGGCTGGTAGAGTGGTTCAAGGTGTAGTCCTGAGTTCAATCAAACCCCAGAATCACCAAAACAAAAGGAAATCATTACCTATGCCTGTATATTCCAGTGTATTTCCTACTCTTTTAATAGTTGTTTCAAAGTTTCAGGCTTTATATTAAGGATTTTGACCCACTTTGAGTTGATATTAGTCAGCATAAAAGGCAAGGGTCTAATTTCAATTTTCTACATGTAGCTATACAGTTTTCCCAGCAATATTTGTTGCAGAGGCCTTCTTTTCTCCATTGTGGGTTTTGGGATCCTTTTTCAAAAATCAATTGGCTGTAGCTGCATGGGTTTATGTCTGTGTCTACTATTCTGTTCCATTGGTCTTCAAATCTGTTGTTGTGTTAATACCATGTTGTTCTTATTGTTATGGTTCTTCAGTATAGTTTGAAGTCAGGTATTGCAATAACTCTGGCATTAGATTATTTGCTCAGAATTGCTTTGTCTATTCAAGATATTTTGTGTTTCCATATAAACTTTAGGAATGATTTGTCTATCTCAGTGAAGAATGTCCTTGAAATCTTGATAGCATTGAACATATAGATCGTTTTTGGTAGTATAGCCATTTTCACAATATTAATTCTGCCAATCCATGAGCATGGGAGATCTTTCCATCTTCTGAAATAGTCTATTTCTCTCTTCATTGATGTTTTCACTGTAAAGGTCTTTAGTTTCCTTTGTTAAATTTATTCCTAGATTTTTTTTTTTAGATTACTGGGTTTTTTTTGAGATTACTGTAAATGCAATTGTTTCCCTGATTTCTTTCTCACTTGATCATTACTGTTATATAAAAAAAGATACTGATTTCTGTGTATTAATTTTGTATCCAGCTACTTTGCCAAAAGGGTTTATGATTTCCAGGAGTTTTTTGGTGGAGTTTTTAGGGTCTTTTAGGTATGAGATCATATCATTTGCAAATAGAGATAGATTGACTTCTTCCTTCCCTATTTGAATCCCTTTTATTTCTTGTCCCTGTCCTATTGCTCTGGCTAGGAATTCCAAAACTATATTGAATAAGAGTAAAGAAAGTGGACATCTTTGTTTTGTTCCCGACTTTATTGATAATGGATTCAGTTGTTCGCCATTTGGTGTAATGTTGGCCACTACTTTGTCAGGTTTGTCATGTATGGCCTTTTTTATGATGAGGAACATTCATTCAATTCCTTGTTTCTTCAGTGCTCCTATCATGAAAGGATGCTGAGCTTTATCAAAGGCTTTTCTTGTGTCTTTTGAGATGGTCATGTGGTTTTTGTCCTTGCTTCTGCTTATATGCTGTATTACATTTATGGATTTACATATGTTGAACTACCATTGAATCCCTTTTGATCAAGCAGACTAGTAAGCAGGGAATAGGGGAAAAGTAAACATCACGTAAATAAAAATGACTGGAAATACCATATATTACTTAATACTAGCACTGAATATTAATGGCCTCAAAGCCCCAATCAAAAGACATAGAATAGAGAACTGGATTAAAGATCAAGACCCATCCATATGTTGTATGTAAGAATCACATCTCACTGAGAAAAACAAACACTGGCTTAGAGTGAAAGGATGGAAAAAAATTCTTCAAGCAAATGGACCCCATAAACAAGCAGGAGTAGCTATACTTATATTTGACAAAGTACACTTCCCACTAAAATCAGAAAAGACAATGAAAGTTATTTAATATTAATTAAAGGGAAACTTCATCAAGAGGAAATAACAGTTCTTAACATATATGTGCCAAACATTTGGGCAACTAACTACATTAGAAAAACACTAATGGACTTAAAAGCACAGATAGACCCCAGCACAGTGATAGTGGAAGATCTGAATACTGCACTGTCACCAACAGAATTCTGGTGTTCTAGGTGTTCTATTGCATGGTAGCATGACCATAGAAAACAATAATGTTCAGTTTATTTTCAAATGCCTAATAAAAGGATTTTGAATATTTTCACCATAAAGAAATTATAACTGTTTGAGAAAGTAGGTATACTTACCCTGAATGGAACGTTGTATATGTACGCATGTAGTGAAACATCACACACTATTTGATAAATATGTACAATTTTATGTATCAGTTAAAAATGGTAAAAAATAACAAGAAAGCTCCAGTGCTGTTTTTAAAGGAATAGAAAATAAACAATCCTAAAATTTTTATGAAGCCAAAATAACCCCAGATAGCCAAAACAATTTTGAATCAAAAGAACAAAGATGGAGGCCTCTGCAGCACAGCACTGAACTCCATGAATCTGTAGTGTTCACAGCATTTCCCCAGGGGCAGTCTCCTTAGAAACACAGACCTGAGGACACCATGATCCGCTGTGCATGCAAACCTTAGGATTGTTTTCCCTAGTTTTCTAAAAGCTGTTTAGCACCCTTATCACTGCTATTCAACACACTGCTACTATCCAGTCAGACCAATTAGGAAAGAAAAATAAAAAGTTTCATTAAGAAAGGAAGAAGTGATTTGGTGATGGCATGATCTTGTAATGCAGAAAACGCTAAAGACTTCATCAAAAAACTTCTAGAACTGATTAATTTAGTAAAATTGCAGGCTGTATAATCAAAACAAAAATCAGTAGCATTTCTGTATGTTATCTACAAACTCTCTGAACAATAAATTAGTAACATAAACAAGAGACTGTAGGGGTAGCTGAGTAGTAGAGCACATACCCTGCACATACATACCGCTGGGCTTAATTCCTAGCACTGCCCATTAAAAAAATAAATTAATAAGAAGAAAAGAAAAAGGTTACAGTTTCATTAAAGATAGCATAAAATAATAAAATACTTGGGAGTAAATTTAACTAAGGAGGTGAGAGATGTATACATCGAAAACTATAGAACATTGCTGAAAGAAATCAAAGAAGACGAAGGATCTGTCATGCGCATAGACTGTTTTTGAGATTTATTATTGTGGGAATAAATGTGATCAAAGTACATTATACATGTGCATGAAATTGTTAAAATGAAACCCTTTATTTTGTACAATTAATATATGCCTATAAAATTTTTAAAAAATTAAAACATAAAATGTCCATACTACCCAAAGTAATCTACAGATTCATCATGCCAATGATTCTTAACTTCAGATCGGGTGCACATGGATATACTTTAGTACATACAGGAATGCCCTAAGATTTAAAGAATTCACGTGGATATGCACTTTTCAGTGGAGAATGCTTGTAAGTTCATGGAAATACACTGCATCTTATTGGTTAACAAGAAATAGGCATAGCTATCATGAGCGAAACTCCAAGTTCTGACATCTTATCATGAGAGCAAATTATTTCTTCTCTACATAACAACTTCAAGTTAATTTTGTGGGTTTATTTTCTGAAATGGTGAAAAGTACAGGTATTTTTTATCTTTTGTTTCAGCCATTTTATAATATTTATTACCAGGTGGAACACAAATAGAGTATCATTTCAGCCAACCTAGGGATGTTTTCCTTTTAAATAAGCCTGGAGATTTTACCATACTTTCAATAGCTATCTTATTAATTAGAACCTTAGAGAAAACCAAATAGATTTCAGGGGCAACCAGGAGTTTTGGCACAAACATACAATGTAAAGTACTTAGATTTATACCTAGTACATAATAACACATTAAATGGTAGCTACTTTAACCCCAGATCCTTTTTAAAAGCTGTATCATATAATAGCCTGGGGAAGGGGAAGTGGCCACAGCAAAGAAGTCAGGTAATAGGATTTCTAAATTATTTATCCTATCTAGTATTGTTTTCTTTATAATTTATTTGAACCAGACTTGATTGAAATGATGTAATTTAATAGGATCCTATCCATACCTGTTTTTCCACAGTTCTGTGTATTCAATAAAGGACTCGTTAGTTTGTAATTTGTAGAAACTAACTTTTGTTTGTAACAGCAACTTGTCTTCATGACCTTCAGCATTAGAAATTATTTTTCTAATATGGGAATTGATATTCTAGATTTAGAGGAAAAGAATAATTCTTCCACAGTGATTATCCTGTTCTATCCACACTGTTCTATTTATTACAGAGGCAGGGTTCTGAACATTTAGGGGAGAGTTTTTTTTTTTTGTCTTTTCTTTTTTGGTGCTGGGATCGAACCCAGAGACTCGCGCATGCCAGGCAAGTGCTGTACCACCGAGCTACCTCCCAGCCCTAATAATTTACTTTTTTTTTTTCCAGTGCTGGGGATTGAACCCAGGACCTTGGACATGCTACGGAAGCAGTCTACCACTGAGCTACAACCTCAGTCCCTGGTGCTGAACATTAAAAGACAATTTCTCAGACAAAAATTGTATCTTTGTATGTCAAAAGGCACTGGTCTAGGATTATATGTCAATAGTTCTAAACAGTCTTAAGAAATTAAGATTATAACATAAGTATTACTACTGTCATTGATATGAATTATTTCTCCATGAGGAATTTGGTATTCAGCCTCCAATTAAGAAGATGTTTAAAGGTATTAGACTCATAAATCAATTCATAAACCACATAAGAAATCAGACCCATTACTTAATGAATATGCTGTATGTCTGACATTACATAGCATTGCTATTTCTATAATATTTTGACAAATATTAATTAAATATAAATTAATAAAAATTTTATTGATATAATAATTCTAGAATTTAAAATAATTCATTGTACCCACCATGATGGGAATATGTATTATACTAAACATAGCACATTAATTTGTTATGTCTTAGAGCTGTTACCTAGAGAAGCCAAGTGTTAGACTGGGAACTAGAAAATGTGAGTTGTGTTGCTTTCCTCTGCTTCACAGCTCATTAACCTGTTATATCATCAGTCACAAGGTTTTGACTCTACTTCTATTTCAGCATCTCACTGTGTGATCATGGGTGTGTTATCCAGGTTTCCAATTTGGTAAGATCAGATGTTCCAAATGTTAAACTCTATACTTAATCATTGGGAGTATTAATCTGATGAAAAGTGCTTTTTTGTAGTTGTTGGCCTGGAGTTTGAACTCAGGGCTTTACGCTTGGAAAGCAGTCATTCTACCACTTGAATCATACCTCCAGACATCCAGTCCATTTTGCCCTGGTTAATTTGGGGATGGGGTCTCATGAACTATTTGCCCACACTGTCCATGAACCATGATTCTGCTGATCTCAGCCTCCCAAGTAGCCAGGATTACAGATGTGAGCCACCAGCACCCAAGTGTGTATTGATCAAGACTTTTCCATTTGAGTTTTTATACATTAAAATAAATTAATAAAACTGAAGTTGGTGGTACACCTGAAGTGTTGGCTACTCAGAGGCAAGAGGACTATTTTAGCCCAGAAATTCAAGGCGATCCTAGGCAACATAGTGAGACCCCTCCCATCTCAAACAAATTAGTAATTATATGAAAATAATGAAACAAATGGGGAAGGAGTTTTTTGGAAGGCAATAGAAACATGTATCTTTGAAGATACTTCATGATCAGATGGACCATGGTGCTAGGGAGGTACAAGCAAGAACACAAGAGCTCAGCCTGCTGCTTGCATTTCAAGCATTGGTCTATAATCAGAGAAGCAGAAAGGAAGAATATTGGATAGGCACTAACAATAACACTAGAACTAAGCCTGAAAATTGTTTCAATTGATGTTTGTATTACGGGTTTACCTGAGTTCCCTCTCCTTAGGATAGGAATTTAAGTGTACATTTGTATATACACTAATTAATATATTTGTGACACAATAAATTCTATTGATATTGTCTATGGTATTTATGCACTATGTCTTCTTATAGGACTAGATAAATAATTTCTTCAAACAAAGACTCATATTATTATGCTAGGGCTATTTTGGTATTTTATACAAAATACCAAAACTGAGTAACTTAAACAACAAAAATTTCTTTTGCAGTTCTAGATGTTAGAAACCTGAAATCAATATAATGTCAGAGTTTATTCCTTCTGAAGCCTGTGAGGAGAGGATTTCTTTAAGGTCTTTCTTCTTGGCTTGTGAACTATCTGTATTCTTCCTGTTTATATATCAGTAAACAAATTTCCCTTCTTATAAAGATGCCAAATATTTTGGATTAAAGTTTACTGAAGTGATCTCATTTTAATTTGATTACTTTTGAGAAGATCTCATCTCCCAAAAAGGTCACATTCTGAAGTCCAGAGGTGGAATTCAACATCATGAGGCAGTGGGAGTTAGGACTTCAGTTGACTCATTTTGGGAAACACAATTCTACCTACAGCAAATAGGATGAATTCGCAATGAGATCTGAGTTATCTGTGCATGTCTTTTTAGTAATTCACCCCTCCTTCACATTTCCTAATGTAAAATATACTATCTCTTTTACATAGCTTCCTTTGTGAATGTGCATAGTTTGAGTTCCACAATTTATTCAGTCTAGAGAGTCCAGTCAGCCTGGCAACACCTCAGAGCAAGAGATGGAGACAATTTGATCTAGTAGTAGCCTTTCTTTCCTGCAGCCATTTTTTTTCTGTTACTGGCACAGTATCATTGCCATAAGGAGATTCCACATAGTTAGCAGGTCCTCACTGTACTCTATCCACAGATCCTGTCCTAGTAAAAGAGCAGTTCCTTTGGTTATAGGAGGAAGGAGAAAGAAAAGGTCTTGCCATGGACACATTGGCAGTTAGGTTCTCAAGCTGTGCATCTCCTCCTGCAAGGCCTAGTTGGAAAATACCCAAGAAGTTCTCTTTGTTCATTTCCAAGATCACTGCTTTTATTTGACCAGATATGCTCAGTGACTACCTCCATACCCATGTAACTGGGGCAACAAAAGGCTTTCAGCCTTATCCACACATTTTTTTTTGAAACTCCCTTTCTCCATAGCTATTTAGCCCTGGAAGTGAGCCTGATTCACCTGTCTAGACAATTCCAAGAGAGTATCCCTTGGATGACCTTGATCTCCTTTCTGCCAGCATTCCTCAGCCTCACTGACATCAAGCTATGAGATCAGAGAGATTTTATTAAAACTGAGCTTCAAATGGATAAAAGGTGAAATCTAGAACCTATATTTTTAACTCTTTGAGGTTCCTTCGCTTCTATGCAGATTTTGCGTCTACATAACCAATGATATGAAGTTGGCAGGCATTATCAATTCAACAACACAATTTACCAAAAACAACTTAATACACATTATTTGCTAGAATTTCAGGATCTACCTTCCTTATGTGACCTTAGCTAAAGGGGAGAATTCAAGAGACTCTTCCAAGAACAACAATAGCATCATACAATTCTACTCTGTCAAAATATAATTTTTAAATATTTAAAAAGATGACTTTCACACATGTAGATATTGAACACATTTCAAAAACAATTTCTTTGAAGGATCTAGATGTATGATAAAGTTGGTTCATAGAACAATTATACAGATATATGCAGTCAGCCAGAAGAAAAATATATAAATACATTTGTTAAATTGAATGAAAACTGGCTAATGTCCTAAGTTTAATTATCTATAAACTTTGGAATTATTCTTTCTCCTGGACAAAATCATTTTAATATTTTACAAAGCCAAAATATTTGCAGTTTAAAAATCTTTTTACAATTTAATGAGTTTTCAATGTTACCTTAATTGAGTCAAATATAAGTGCAATTATGTAGGAAATAAGATCACCTTTGGTTTTATGTTAAATTTAGCAAGCTTATTTCTGTATTCTTTTCTTTACTGACTATATGTGTTTTTATTTCTCAACACTCTTCAAAATCTTGGATATGTCTATTAGTGACTGAGTATGACATAGAAAAATGAGAAAAATTGTCTTTGTGCTATTTCCATATTTTGGATATTTTCTTAATTACTCTAAGTATACAACTCATAAATCATACCTTTAATAAGGAGACCGGGGAGATTCCAAGATGGTGGCTAGAGGGAGGAAGCAGAAAGCGTGCCTCCTATAGTGAAATCTTGGAGAGACGCTGGAGACACACTTTGCAGGCATAATCACTGAGAAAAGGCATAACTTTGACCCCTCCACACCTCCTGCCAGCACAGAGAATCTCCACTTCACATTAAATGGAGAAACAAGGAGGGCCCCTGGGCCGCCAGTAGCTGGTGCTCAGATGGCTTAGGAAGACGCGGACCAGGTGAGCTTTGCAGTACCGCGTTATTCCCACAGACAAGCCTGGACCAGAGCAGCATAGCCCCCTGGACAGACTGACCTCCACCCGGGGAAAAAAGAGAAACTGAGTACTAAGCAATAAGAACAAATAAGACATGCAGGAAAGAGGGTGGGGCACACTGAGCGCCAAAGATTGGGGTAAGGGAATCCTTCCCAGGACTGGAATCCTTCTCTGGCCTGGCGACTGGAGAGCCTCTGGCGGGAGCAGGGGCACGAGCCCAGCAACCAGGAGCGGGAAAGCTTGTGAGAGTGGTGGAGGGAGGAAAACTCCACAGGAGAGGAGGGAAGACCCACTGCCCACGTGAGCTGTAAACAAACATGGTGGCTGGCAGGAGCAGCACCACCAGTAATCAGGAGCAGGGAAGCTTGTGAAAGCGGAGGTGGGAGGAAAACTGCACAGGAGAGGGGGGAAGACCCACCTCCCACATGAACTGTAAATAAAAATGCAGGCCTGACAACGTGGTGGCAGTGTCACCTTTCCCAGTGCTTGGAAAGGGGAAAGCCTGTAGCAGAGGCTCCCGCACAGGAGAACTCTGAGCAAACAAAGCCTGTGGGACCAGAAGTGCTAAGCTCACCCCAGAGATCTGCATAAATAACGCCTCCAGCAACAGCAGGCTGACAACAGCAGGCAGGCAAGCCACAGTTGCAGAAATCAAGTCCCAGAACTGTCTCCAGAATCTTTTTTTTTTTCTTTGTCTCCCTACCTTTGATAAGAGAACAACTGAATTACACCTGCAAGCTGAAAAACTTACTAAAATTATATTGCATTTGAACTTGGGACACTTGGTGGGGTTTTTTTTTTTTGTGCATGTGTGTTCTTCTTTATGCGTTCCCTTTGATGAGACAACTACAGAACAACATCTGAGGCATCATCTCCAGGATTGGAGACTGAGACTTCACTGCATTTGAACTTGGAGGTTTTTTGGTTTTTTAAAATTTTCTATTTTTTCATTTTATTTTAATACATTTTTATAAATAGATTTTTCTTTCATTTACTTATTTTTTATTTTTATTCTTACCTTTTTTTTATTTGTGATTTTCAATCCTCTCTCTATCTCTCTAATGTCTGTTCAGCTTACTGTCGATTAGTACACTAAAGAACCCTGTTTATACCTTTGAAATCTTCTTGTCTGACACCTTGTTCTGTTTTCTCCCTCCAGTCTGTGTATTTGTTTTCTCCTTTTCTTTAACTACTTGCTTTCCATCTCCGCTCACCCTTCCATTCTAAATATTACCATTGTTATTATTACAAGCTAGAAAATACTTAATTGCACACAGTACAGGGACAGTAACAACACCAAGGGGAATGACAGGAAGACAGAAAAAAACAGGGAAACCAGTTTCCCCACAGCAAAAAATTAGTACAGGAACCAGAGGGGAATGAAGAAAACAGAAACTCAGATTCAGACTCCAACAAAATGAAGATAAACTATGCCAAAGGACCCAATGAAGCCCACAAGAATAATTTAAAAGAAGACATACTACATGTACTCAATGAGAATTTTAGAGAGATGATACTGGATAAGGTCAACCAAAATGTACAGGAGACACTCAAGAAATTCCAAGAAAACAAAAATAGACAATTTGAAAAAGCAAAAGAAGAAATAAAGGAAACCATAGAAGCACTGTATAAACACCAAAGTGAAACAGAGAACACAATGAATAAACAGATAAATGAACTCAGGACAAAAATAGACAACATTAAAGAGGAAAACACCCAGGACATGGAAAACCTCAGAAAAAAGAACGAAACAGAACTGCAAAACAAAACAGAAGGCCAATCCAGCAAAATAGAACAAACAGAAGACAGAATCTCAGAACTTGAAGATGAAATGGTAATTAAAGGAAAAACCAAAGAACTATTAATTGAACAACTCAAGACCTGTGAAAAGAAAATGCAAGAACTCACCAACTCCATCAAAAGACCAAATTTGAGCATCATGGGCATCGAAGAAGGAGAAGAGGTACAAATGAAGGGAATGTGTAATATATTCAACAAAATAACAATGGAAAATTTCCCAAATCTAGAGAAAGATATTCCCATACAGATGCAAGAGGCCTCCAGGACACCAAACAGACCAGATCAAAATAGAACTACACCACGACATATCATCATTAAAACAACAAGCTCAGAAACTAAGGAAAGAATATTGAAGGCTGTGAGAGAGAAAAAACAAGTAACATACAAAGGTAAACCCATCAAAATCACAGCAGACTTCTCAACAGAAACATTAAAAACATAGAAAAATCATTCGCATTTCTATACACTAATAATGAGCAAACTGAAAAAGAATACATGAAAATAATTCCATTTACAATAGCCTCAAAAAAAAAATCGAATACCTAGGTGTAAACTTAACAAAAGATGTGAAAGAACTCTACAAGGAAATCTATAAACTTCTGAAGAAAGAGAATGAGGAAGACTATAGAAAGTGGAGAGATCTCCCATGCTCATGGATTGGTAGAATCAACATAGTAAAAATGTCGATACTCCCAAAAGTAATCTACATGTTTAATGCAATTCCCATCAAAATTCCAATGACATTCATTAAAGAGATTGAAAAATCTACTGTGAAATTTATATGGAAACACAAGAGGCCACGAATAGCCAAGGCAATACTCAGTCAAAAGAACAATGCTAGAGGTATCACAATACCTGACTTCAAACTATATTACAAAGCAGTAGCAATAAAAACAGCATGGTATTGGCACAAAAACAGACATGAAGACCAGTGGAACAGAATAGAGGACCCAGATATGAAGCCACAAAACTATAACCAACTTATCTTTGACAAAGGAGCTAAAAATATATGATGGAGAAATAGCAGCCTCTTCAACAAAAACTGTTGGGAAAACTGGTTAGCAGTCTGCAAAAAACTGAAACTAGATCCATGTATATCACCCTATACCAATATTACCTCAAAATGGATCAAGGATCTTAATATTAGACCCCAAACTCTAAAGTTGATACAGGAAAGAGTAGGAAATACTCTGGAATTAGTAGGTATAGGGAAGAACTTTCTCAACGAAACCCCAGCAGCACAGCAACTAAGAGATAGCATAGATAAATGGGACCTCATAAAACTAAAAAGCTTCTGTTCATCAAAAGAAATGGTCTCTAAACTGAAGAGAACACCCACAGAGTGGGAGAAAATATTTGCCAGCTACACATCAGACAAAGGACTGATAACCAGAATATATAGGGAACTTAAAAAACTAAATTCTCCTAAAACTAATGAACCTATAAAGAAATGGGCAAGTGAACTAAACAGAACTTTCTCAAAAGAAGAAATTCAAATGGCCAAAAAACACATGAAGAAATGCTCACCATCTCTAGCAATAAAGGAAATGCAAACTAAAACCACGCTAAGATTCCACCTCACCCCTGTTAGAATAGCCATCATCGGCAACACCACCAACAACAGGTGTTGGTGAGGATGCGGGGAAAAAGGAACCCTCTTACACTGTTGGTGGGAATGTAAACTAGTACAACCACTCTGGAAAAAAATTTGGAGACTACTTAAAAAGCTAGACATTGATCTACCATATGATCCAGCAATACCGCACTTGGGGATATACCCAAAAGACATGACACAGGTTACTCCAGAGGCACCTGCACACCCATGTTTATTGCAGCACTATTCACAATAGCCAAGTTATGGAAACAGCCAAGATGCCCCACCACTGACGAATGGATTAAGAAAATTTGGTATCTATACACAATGGAATTTTATGCAGCCATGAAGAAGAACGAAATGTTATCATTTGCTGGTAAATGGATGGAATTGGAGAACATCATTCTGAGTGAGGTTAGCCTGGCCCAAAAGACCAAAAATCGTATGTTCTCCCTCATATGTGGACATTAGATCAAGGGCAAACACAACAAGGGGATTGGACTATGAGCACATGATAAAAGCGAGAGCACACAAGGGAGGGGTGAGGATAGGTAAGACACCTAAAAAATTAGCTAGCATTTGTTGCCCTTAACGCAGAGAAACTTAAGCAGATACCTTAAAAGCAACTGAGGCCAATAGGAAAAGGGGACCAGAAACTAGAGAAAAGGTTAGATCAAAAAGAATTAACCTAGAAGGTAACACCCATGCACAGGAAATCAATGTGAGTCAATGCCCTGTATAGCTATCCTTATCTCAACCAGCAAAAACCCTTGTTCCTTCCTATTATTGCTTATATTCTCTCTACAACAAAATTAGAAATAAGGGCAAAATAGTTTCTGCTGGGTATTGAGGGGGTGAGGTGGAGAGGGAGGGGGCGGAGTGGGTGGTAAGGGAGGTGGTGGGTGCAGGGGGGAGAAATGACCTAAGCCTTGTATGCACATATGAATAATAAAAAAAAAAATAAAAAAAAATAAAGAAGGAGACCAATCTTAAAAATGGCAAGTTTTCTGGTGAAAACCAACTTTAAAATTGTTTTACAACTATTTAATTATTGTTGATGTACAACTATGTTAATTATTATAAGAAGCCAGTATCTTAAACCTTGTCATCAAATTATATAACCACTTCTTTCTGCAGTTTATTGGAGTACAAAAAAAGAGAAAGAAGTCAGTTTCCTTTAAAACATTTGCTGAACATCAAAGATACTGATGCTAATTATTATGGTAGGAGTTTAACAGGCACAACTTGACACAGTTGATATTAATGCTACTTAATTCACTAATGTATTTAAGTAATTGGTCGCAGATCACTTGACCTATAAATGATGGAACTGGATAATATGCCCTGCTATGTTGGCTTCTAAGTCCACAATCTTTTCCTTATACCATCTCAAAAATGCCTTCTCAACAATTTGCATGGAGGCTCATTAGAAAAGTGAACTTAAATGAGGTAATTATCAAAAGTTTAGTCTAAAAGATCTAATAGGATGAAAATAATTGTTTTAAATGACTAAATCAGAATGAAAAAAATGTCAACTATTCTAATCCCCCTATAATAGAAAAATAATGTCTGCTTATTTTTATCTTAAATTGCAAATCAGATGTGATAAATACGGAAGAATAAGGGGAGAAGGAAGTGTCATCAGGGTTAAAGTCTTTAACCAGGGTTAAAGTCATTGGTGTCAATTGGTGGTCTAAAGAAAAAGCTAGGGTGAGACTGATAATGGAAGAAGTACAGGCATAGAGTTGCAGAATATGGAGTCCTAGATTCTGATCACAATTACCACATCTGCACGATTAGAGCAGGTTACTGTGCCTCTCTGTAGTGTAGTTTAAAGTGGTTGAGCTAGATGATCTCTAAGGTTCATTTTAGCTTTAATATTCTTTGAACCAACTGAAGAGTCAAGAATAGAGGACAGTGTACACACAGCAACATCATTTTCTTCCCTAAACCCTTTTACTGACTCCCCATTTTAGTGTAGCATTGTGGTTAAGAAATTGCTTAATATCTCTGATACTAAGTTCTTTACTTGGTTTGTTGTGAAGATTTAAACTAGATTATGTATGCTAAAACACTGTAATGCTCAGAAAACCCTGTGTTCCATAAACATTGGCTGTTAACATTGATTGTAGGATTAACTTAATTTTAACAATGATTTTCCTAACTCCTTTGATAGGGATTTCATCCATTTCAGTAACATCGTCTCTTACTTTTCCCTGACCTATATAATAAGCAAAAGAAATACAAAGTTCTTGAGATCTCTTCTGTGTCTACTTTTAATATGCCATCTTTCAAAATACTTTTTTTCTATAAATAAGGAAAAGAAATAGAAAAAGACTTAAGGAGGGATAAAGTGTAGTTTATCTTGTTCTGTCTTTCTTCTTAAAGAAATTTATATGTGAGAGCTAAGGATCCAGGGGAATGGTGGATTATTAAAAAACAAATATGAAAAGAGGAAATCAAGAAGGTAATATTCTAAAAAAGGGAGAGGTTAATTTTATAAAGGCAAAAGGAGAGCTCCTGTATTGTAACAAGCTGAAAGGAGAAAAGTATGTATACAGATGAGCATACATGACTATGTTGTGTACAAGGAAGATTAGGGCATTGTTGTTTAATGGTGACTTTTTGTTGTTACTTGGAAGTTCATTTTATGCAAGTAAGACAGGAAAGAGGGACAGCAGAGAATGTTAGAAACAGTTGCTGTCAAGTGCAACAGGGAGAGATGATGCAGGTCACCAAGCATTAGTGAGGATCTTACAAAAGACCACATGCTCCATGTGTCATGACTTTCTCAAGCTGAACTTAATTGTTCATGTTCAGGCATGTAATAAATAGATATTTCAGTTCATCTGAAGTTGAGTGTTCAGCTATGGGCTATAAATACAAAGAAGTTAGGAAGCTTATTATATTATCATGAATGATATTGAAATGATATGCCTTGGAATTTAAAATATATCAGGACCTGAAATAAAGACAATGGGGGGTAAGAGAGGGGGTGGGGGGAAGAGGGGAGTAATGACCCAATCATTGTATGCACATATGAATAAAGGAAATTAAAAAAAAAGAAATGAAGAAGGTTTGATAGAGTGTGTTGAAATTCAGTGACGCTGAAGAGCAATCCTCATGGGAATGAGCCAGGTAAACAAGGACAGTGTGTGATTCTGATGAAGGAGATATAAATGTAAGATACAGGCAGTGACAATGAAAGTGATAGCCAAGAAGAGCACAAAGGAATTTTGAAGTTCATGGAGCTGACAGGCAGCACAGAAGAATTAATGTTTTCAGTAATGAACAAGAAGCAAAGATATACAAAGTCTTCTGGCTCCGAGTTCCAAGTTCTTCTCCATCTAGCATAATCTAGTTTCTTGTGAACAAAATAAGAATTTTCATTGACAATTAAGGGCATTGTCAACCCAGCTACCAACACCCTGAATACTATTTTTTTCTTGCATGGTGACGCTTTACAAGCTTGGGTATTTAATTTGCTAAGCAATGATGGATAATCAAAACTAATTTTCTTAATAAACTTCCTTATCTGTAAATGAAAGTATTACTAGGCTGATTGGATAACCAAACAAGACAGTAAACACACTGTACATAATGAAACATGAGCAAGCATATTTCCTTTGAACAAGGCTAGAAATTAGAAAAAACGCTATGGTGATCTTGAATAAAATACATCATGTAAAAAGAGGGGCAAATGCCTCTTGGAAAACTCTCAGCATGGAGAGGTGAATTTTAGTTGGAGAAATCAATGAAAACTACATGGTGGAGATGGGATAAAGGAAACAGAGTTTTAAAAGTTGGATAGCATTCCAACAATCCATTTGTTTGTTTAGTTTTTAAGAGAAGGTTTTCTAGGAATTGGAAATAGTATAGAAAAAAATTCAGGTTTAACTATAAAAATTCAAGATCTATTGGTTTGGCAGGAAAAGTAATTATATAATGAATAATAGCAGACTGTAATTTAGGAAAATGGTTCAGCACCAATTCATGAAAGTTGTGAATGATATTGAATGTGAAGGGTATCACTTCAGATGGAAAGCAAATGTTTCCATCAAAGTTGGACTTCAGAAAATTACTAACAGAATGGACCAAAATGGAATTTAAATAATGTAAATAGACTAAATCAGTCAAGAAAGCTTGGAGTTATTTCATAGGAAGTATCTATGAAAATGATGCTTAAAAAGTAAAAGAAAACATAAGTTTCATAGGCTGCAGAACTGGGAAGGTGAGGATGCTATTGACTAATTCAAGAAAATAAAAATAGTAAAGAATAAAGTTATTAATTTTGAGAGATTTTTTCCGTGCATAGTAAAGATACCTCCAAAAGAGTATGTTGTTAATAGCTCAGGAAATAAAGGTTAAAGATACTAATTTGGGAGGTAGAATGGAGATAAATATTGAACAGGCAAGATTTCCCCTGCAAAAATGTGAAAGTAATGCCAGAATCTTGGGGCTTTGCTTTTTATTCTTCGAAAGTTAGCATAACATTTCTCTCAATTGGTTTCCTTTGTCTAAAGGTTTGATCCAGAAAGTCATGTCTAAAAGTCTGGTAACGTAAATACTTATGTAAGATTGAATAAAATCTCAGCAGCAGCAACACATGTCATTTTCAGATACAATTCACACAGAGTAAATTCCCAGAGTTATAATTTCATTACACAAGCTTTATAAATCTTCTCAACTTCACTGACACTTTAATCTTCAAGTGGCATGTCTAGTCCTAAAATAGCTTGTATGTACAGTCAGTCACTTCATGTGTTGTCACTGGTCCTAATACTGTACTCAACAACTTCAAAATTCGTCCTCTACCACTGAGGAGCGCAGGATGAGAGATTTAATGTACTTATCGTTTAACATTATGAGTAATTCTTTTTCAGCAAATTAAAAGTTAAGAGCAAAATTTTTTTGAGAAAGGTTTTATAGGCACATTGTCATTTAGGTATCTTTGACTTTCTGTGTCAGAATAATCAGTTTGCTTGATTTTACCTTTCATGGTCCATTTAATTTCCTCTTGGAAGATTTCTTTCTTGTCATGCTACCTCACTATGCCTTGTAGTGATTATGTCAATTAAGTGAACACATGCCTATTTCTGGAAACCCTAAGAATATAAAGTTATTCATTTGGTTTGGTTTTATACACCTAATTAAATTCAGTGTAACTTTTCTTGGAAGAACAAAATACTTTTTTCCCTGATACTAAATTTCAAAAGAAATTTAGAACATGAGTTTTGAGTACTGAGCAACAAAATAGAAAATACTCAAAACTTTGAACAGCCTGTATTCCTTCTATGACATTTGTTAAAGAAAGAGACCATGTCTAGCTTTTCAAATATTTATTTGAACATCTCTTATGAAGTAGCTCTTCAATTCTTTTGTGTGTTTTTAAAATCTCTTGCTAGTTTATGTACCATAGAGTTAAGATATTTTATATGTGTATAAAACATATAAAATATTATATATATTACAATAATAGGTTCTTTGTTAAATGCATGTTTTACAAATGTTTTCTTCCAGTCTGTGGCTTGCTTTGCTCCCTTGTCTAATGGAGTCCTCTAAAGGGCACAGCTTTCAATTTTTTTCTAAAATCCACTTTATCCCTTTATATTTCATGTTTTCAAAGTCCTATTAAAATACCTTTGCTGAATTCAATATTTTCCCTGCTTTCTTCAAGATGTTTGATATTTTTACCTCTTACGTTTATGTGTGTAATCCATGTGATTTTTGGACATGTTGTGAAAAAAGGTTTGAGATTTTCTTTTTGTATACAGTTATCTTATAGATTTAAGAAAATTAATAAAGTATTCTCTTTCCCTATTGAATTACTTTTATACCTTTGAACAAAAGTTAGTTGACTATGTGTATGTGTGTGTATGTGTGTGTGTGTGTGTGTGTGTGTAGATCTATTTCTAGAGTTTGTCTTCCATTGATTGATATATCTACATTTATGCTTTTTACCACACTTTCTTGGTAACTATAATTTCTTACATCCTGATATTAAGTAGTATAAATTATCAAACTTTTGGCTATTCCAGATCCTTTGTGTTGCTATTGTTTTACAATTTTCACATATATGTCTTACACATCTTGTATGAATAAATCTTCCCTGATTCTTTTATATTTTGATGCTATTGTAAATTGTTTAGTTTCTTTAAGTTCTTTAATGGTCATTTCCACTATTATCAAAATAGAATTAAATTTTGCATATTGACTTTTACTCTGCAAGGTCACTTATAGAGAAATTCACTTATTAGTTTCTAGATTCCAAAACATTTTCCACAAAGGCAATGATGTCTACCATTAAAACTAGTTCTACTTCCTTTTTCCAATCTAATGATACTTTATCACCAGACTTCTAGCTCAAGAGTAAATACATCTGGCTTTAATGAGTATTATATGTTTTGTTCCTGATTTGGGGGAAAATATTCAGTCTTTTGCCAATTTATGTTAATGATAGGTTCCTCATAGGTTTTTCCTTTGTAAGATTGGGGACTCTCTTTTATTCCTAGTTTTCTGAGTTTTTGTGAGTCATGAATTGACATTGGATTTTCTCACATGTTTTTTCTTCTTATTGAGGTGGTCATTAGATTTTTAAAATTCTGTATGTGCTTTTATACTGACTTTTCAAATATAAAACCAACTATTGCACTCTTTATAACATATCCCTTTATCAAGTTATATTTTCTTGTGTTTGTTTTTTGTGGTACTGGGGTTTGAACTCAGGGCTTCACTCTTGCTACTCAGGCATTCTCCCACTTGAGCAAATCCACTCCACCAGCCCCTTTTGTGTGTTGGGTATTTTTAAGATAGGATCTCATGAACAATTTTCCAAGGCTCACCTGGAGCTGCCATCCTCCTGATCTCTGTCTCCTAAGTAGCTAGGATTTGCAGGCTTCCTTTTTATATTTTGATGAATTTGATTTGCTAAAATTTTATTAATAATCTTTGGTTTATGTTTAAGAAAGTTACTGCTCTGAAGTTTCATTTCCTTGTAGTGACTTTTCCTGCTTTTGCCAGCAATCTGCTGAGTTCATAAAATGATTTAGGAAGTCTTCTCTTCAATTTTCTAAAAGAGTTCATGTATAATTTGTATTTTTATTTTTAATATTTAATAGAATTCACTAGTAAAACTGTTTTCTTTGTGAAAAAATACTTGTTTCTGAATTAAAATATTCTCTTTATGTACACACATGTACACACTTATATATTCAAAATACCTATTTCTTTCCTGGAATTCGAATTTGATCATTTTTAAGGATTTGTTTCATTTATCTATGTGGCTGATATTAATGGACAAGTGGTATGGAGAATACATTCAAAATATTACCCTATTAAGGTCTGTAGAATCCATTTCATTTCTTCAATATGAATATTAAGTCTCTCTCTCGCTCCCTCTCTCACTCCCTCTTTTCTCTTTCCCTCCCCAAGTCTGGCTAGAGGCCTATTAATTTTGTCAATTGTCTCAAAGCACTCACTTTGTGTTTCTTTGATTTTTCTGTATTCTGTGTCTGTTTTCTATTTCAATTATCTCCAATTTGCTACTTCCTTTTCCTACTTATTAGGGCTGTAATTTTCTGAACCTTCCCAAGTACCTATGGTGAAAGGTGAGGTTATTATTTGTGAGCTTCCTTCTTTTATAACGCAAGCTTTCTCTGCTGTTTCTTTCTGGAAATGACTTTAGCTGCACCCCAAAATTTTGATTTGCCATTTTTTCATTTTCATACATTGTAGAACACTTTCTATTTTCCATTTTTATTTCTCATTTGAACCATGCTTGATTTATAAGTGTGCAATATAGTTTCCAAATAGTGATTTTTCTAGATATGTTTCCATATTAATAAGTATTAATTTCATTTTAGTAAGAATACATACTTGTATTAAGACTTGTTTCACAAACCAGAATATGGTCTAACTTTGTGATGTTTCTTCTGCATTTGCAAAATATGTATATTTGGATGTTGGATACAGTGTTACATAAATGTCAAATAGGTCAAGTTAGTTGGCAGAGAAGTGAAAGACTTCCATATCTTTACTGATTTGCTTGTTTTATAAAATATTGAAAGGTATTCTCAATAATAGTTTCTCCTTTGAGTTGTAAAATATTATGTTTTATGTCTTTTCAAGTTCATTTATTAGGTGATTAATGCTTCAAATTTTTGATTTTCTTAATGAGTTAACTCATTTATCAATATGAAATAGTCCTTTTAATTTTGGTAATATTTACTCTGAAAAGTATTTTGATATTAACTTTACTACTCTAATGTTATTTAGATAATGTTACTTACCACGGTTTATTGTTTCCTATTTCTTCATTTAATTTGTGCTTATAATTAAAGTGTATTTATTTTAGACTCATGGAGTGGGGATTCTTTACAACACTCAACCTGATCATTCTGCATTTAAATTGGTTTTCTCATCATTTGCATCAGTATAATTAGTGATGTGGTCTGAATTAAATCTTCCATCTTGTTATTTATTTCTATTGGCCCCATTTATACTTTATCATCATTTGCCTCACATCCTGCTTTATTTTAGACTATTGATTTAAGCTTATAAGCTTTGAAGTACTTTATTAACCAAAAATAGTTAACTAATACACCACATATTCAGAGTAATGGTGTGAGTTACTGGTCTGAGCATCACCATGGTAGTGTCTCACCTGATAAAAGTTGAAGTGGGAGATGGCAGTCCATTTTGATAAGTGAAAAATAATAGCACTATACATGATTTCTGTTGTATGATTGTCACTGAGGGTTGTGTACTAAAGAACTGAAAGCACCTTAACTGGTGGGGAAAGATTCACTATGACTTAGTACCACCTCATACATCAACACCACTTCCCTCACTTGTATGTTGCCACACACTTTACCCACAAGTGTCATGTTTTTATCCTGTTACCTTGTTGTCCAGCCAAAAGACTCCATCTTATTCTAAAGATGTTGATGCTTTTTGTACTGAGCCTTTGATCCTATCAGTAACATGTTATTCCCATACTGTTTGCTATTTGAGAACAGAGGTCCATGTATTTTAAATCACTATTTAACAAGTTTTCTTTGTTGTATCCACAACATTTTGTAACTGACACATTAACTATTCAACAAAAATACTTTTAGAATGACTGAGTTGTCACGGATACATCAAAGCATGATGATTTCAATTAGAGAAAGCAATTCTATATTGGTTTTAAAAGATAATATTAACAAGATCCACTGGCTTCCGGATTAGGAGCCAAGATAATGTCAGCAGCTTCATGGACTCCACCTGTAGGTCCATACTTTCCATTCCCAGTGATTCCATGTCTGTGTTGGAGTTTGTTTCCTCATCAGTAAAATGGAGTAAATAATAAATATATTGCAGAACTATTGTACGGGCTAAATACCATAGTGTATGGAAAATTTTTTCCATAGTTCCTTGCAGTAAAAGGAACTCATTCACTGATATCAATTTATATTATTATAGCCACATTATCATTTCCCAGGGCGTTTTCTTGAAAATTTCCTGCTATTTAATATTTAACAAACTAGTCTTTTCCTGTAGTATAAATTCCTCCCAGATGGGGCCCACTTCTGCTATTTTTGACTAAGTCTGTTATCCTAAATATTTCCTGCTAACCAATCAGAGTTCAAATCAGGAACAGGCTTATTGAAATGAACATTTCCAGAGTAACTTGAAGTACAGAACCATTACTATTCCTGCAGATAGTAAAGCTTCTTCATATTTACATGATATAAATGTAAATAACTTGAAAGGTTTTTAAAAACAATTCTCTTATTTCAATTAATCCTTAGAAGTTATAACTTCTAAGGGTGGACAGGAAACCTCAACTAAGCATTTCCTTGACATACATGTTTATTGCCTGTGTATCATGAAGACAAGCTTGCAAACTGTGAGAGGGACTCATCAGAGAAGCTCTTCTTGATTATGTTTTAAGTGGTGATAATAAGGAAGCATCCCAACGAATGGCTGCAGTAGCATATTTCTTGGGAGTCTTAGAAACTATGTGACAGAATAGAATCAAATTAACAAATAGCTTATAAATAAGAAGTATCTGTAAGCCTGGCATGGAATGTTCAGACCTATAATCTTACCTACTTAGGAGGCTGAAATCAGGAGGACCACAGTTCCAGGCCAGCTCCGGGAAATGAAATAGTTCATGATGCCTCATCTCAGGGAAAATGTTGGGTTTGGTGGTATGCACCTGTCATCCTAGCTATGGCAGGGAGATTAAAATACAAGGATCTTAATCCAGTCTGACCTATGCCAGAAGCAAGACCCTCTTTCCAAAATAACCAGAGCAATAAGGGCTGGAGACATGGCTTAAGCAGTACAGTGCCTACTTAGGAGGTCTGAAGCCCCAGATTAAACCCAGTCTGACCAGAAGCAGAGAGAGATTGAGAGAGAGAGAGAGAGAGAGAGAGAGAGAGAGAGTCTGCTATTATATTTTCAGTTCTTAAAGTTATGAAGAAGAATAATTTTAAGGTCATGTGGATCAGATAGATCCATTTAATCCTATCTGATTGTATTTCCCATGGGATTTGAAGAAAAATTGCTGAATATCTCTAAGTGTCACTGTTTATTTGCAAAATGTCCATGATCATTAAATTAACAGAATTTGTGAGAATTAAATAAAATCATGTATGGAAAATTCACTAAATAAAGCTAGCATGCAATAAATATTCAATAAACATCACCTGGTCAAATTGTGATTTGCAAGTCTAGCTTAGACATGAGTTAGTTTCTTCCTGTTTCTTAATTTCCACATGGCAATAGCTTGAGCCTTCCTATTCCATTCAATTTCTTCTTCTAAAGAAATTCTGCTGAAATTCTGAGAGAGGCTGGTCTTCTCATATTCATGATTTAATTTGGATTTCAGGCCTGCTGCATTATTATCTTTCAAGATTTTCCTTTAATTGTTGCCTAGTATTGCTTCTAGCAAACAAAACATATTCCCCTGATTTTCTTATGTAATACATTTATTTCCTACTCGACCCTGCTTTCAAACCCAGTCTGAAATTTTATTTTATTTTGTAGCCAAATAACCAAAACTCATTAATTCACACTGCCAAACCACTAGGATAATCCACCTGGTCTCTATTCCTCCTCGCTTTACCTGGTAACAGTTATGCCTCTGCAGTCCTGGCTCTGCCTTGACGCACACATTAGAAAACAGCAGTGACAGTGACTATTTTATGTTCTAAATGGCAGGGTTCCTTTTGTTTTCTTTTCAGAATTTTGAAAAAAGAAGTGCAATTTTGTGCACATTTTTATTGCTTTATCTGTATGTAAGGTTGAGTTGCTAGCAAGCACCTACATAAGACTAAAAGGACAGGTACTGTCTGCTTTTGGTCTGTTCCTAGGTTATAATTTTGGCATACTGAACCAAATTGTAAGGGAAAGCCATTTGCTCAATAAAGACTGGATTTAGAGTTCAAAAATTTATGTCTCCATTCTGACCTTATATCTTATCTGTATAAAGAGATGATTAATATTTTAACTATACAATAGGGCACTACTGCCATATAAATTAGAAAATCTATGTTAATATGCCTTATAAAATATAAAACATGAAACATATTAAAATATGAATTCATATTAAATTGAATTGAGCAACATGGCAGAATATATATAAAAAACATGGACCCAAGTGAAAAGCCCTTAATAGGTGACATGAATAAGCTTTTGTACATTTTCCCCAAAGCAAGACAAGTAATAATAAATATAATAACAATACTTTTATCAAGGTTAAAATTATGAATAATAGTTTGTTTCTTGTTTGTTTTTACAACATTGTTGGAAAGACAAAAAATTATTATTCTTTTCCCTTTAATGTATTTGGATCTAAGAGTTAAGAATATTGTCTGGCTTCCTGCCCAGATTTTCTGTTAGTTCTTGTCCAGAGAGAGTTGCTGGCAAATGTGCTATAGTTGACAGGTGGCAGTGTCCTGGCCATGAAGAATGCGGGACAGTACTGACCTTTGACTTGGTTTAGATCCAGGGTTTTGGGTGTGATGCTTTTAAGAACATGCTGCTTTCTCTACTGCATTTCTAAGCTCATCCTTTGGATATCAGAGTCCACTAGATGGAGGCTTCCTTCTAGGTACTTTGACAAAGAATGTGGATGCATTATATCTGTTTTTTGCAAAGCATAATAAAACAGAAATGAAATTCTTCACACTGCTGTCCTTCAAAACTGCAAAAATTACCATCTCAGTTAATTGGCTTCCATTACAATGTGATGAATTCTTGCAGTAAAAATTACTGAGTGTCTATCAGGTATCAGGTACTATATTGGCTGCTGGAATTGCAAAGATGAATCCCACAAGCAGTCTTGGTTCTCACTTTCATGTTATTCTCAAACAAAGAAATGCCATGAGACTTCAGTTTTAACACTTTAAGCTTAAGCTAGGAGCTCATGATGAAAGCATGGATAGAAGAAGGAGGCTTTGAACTTTGTGGCCTGGTAAACAGGCTTACAGGCATTGTGTTCTTGATTGGGTGGAACTTAACAGGTGTAGTAGGGTGACCTAGAATGGCAGTAACGGAAACCAAAGATAGAGACAGGGGCCACAGTGAGAGTAGATATTCATACACTGGTTTATGTCCAGGGATTTATTCAATCTAGCAGGAAATCAAAGTTCTGTTAACAATTGAGAGTGCTCAGGAAAGGGCTCTAGAATTGTCTCTGATATTCAGTGCTCCTCATTTCTTTTAGGGTGTATACTTCCAGACCAGTCTTGGTATTGATAAACATGTTCTTTTTAGGTCAAGGCTTTACCCAATGAACTTCTCTGTTTATTAATGCTTTGAACATAGCCTCTTCAGGGGAAGACCCATGACAGCATCAGTACTTACTCTGCAACCCTCTGCTACCCTCTTCTGGTGGTAGTCTATCACTGCAGTTAACCCTTAATCCTGGTGTATTTATCATTTCTAGGTGTGGTTGGAAATGTAATGCCCAGATTAAGAAAAGTGACCTGGGCCGGGGTGGGGGTGCGCAGATTCAGCTGCAGGCTCTAGGAAACCAAGACCTGTCACATAATTTAACATCCATATGCTATGGCGAGAGTCAGTCCATATCAGGCTGGTGACACATTAAATTATTGGCCTGCTCCCACAAGAGGGCAAGCACGATGGCAGCAAGGAGAACATTATTTTCTATTAAGCTGTGTTAGGAGTCACAAGCAGCAGCAGGTAGATAAACACCTTTTGATGAGGACTTTCCCAATTATTCTGTTTAAAATGATAACCATTACTTTTCTATTTCCATCCTTATTTCGTTTTTCTCCAGAGTACATTTTATCAAATAAAATGCTCTATTTGATGAATTTTGTTAAATGTATGTATATGCTGTTAGAAAATAATCTCCAGGAAAATCATTTTGTTTGCTTTTCTGTTGTTGCTTCAATATCCTGGACACTTAGATTAGGGTTTTTCAGCTATTAGTTACTCAAGTAAACACTTTTTAAATTAATAAATATCTATAAAAATCAGTCCCTATTCATTGGGCAACAGCGTGTGGACCTAGAACCAGGTCCTTAAAAATACAGTGACATCGCCCATTCTTGCAAGTGAGGGCCAGGAAGAGAGAGTAAATATGAACTGACACACATTTGTCAGACTATGGGAAAACATGTGTGATGGATTGAGCTAGAGTTCTCAAACCTTACAGTTTATCAGAATCACCTGGGAAGCTTATTTAAATGAAGATTCCTTAAAAATACTAAGAATCTTCTTGTTCAAAGGTTCCTGAACCTTCATTCCTTCCAAATTGGAGGGCTTTTTTTTGTTGTTGTTATTATTTTAAATCTGGATTTTTAATAAGCACATCCAAAGTATTCTGATACAGAAGTCCTTTGGTGGCATTTGGGTAAAAATGGGTCTTTCATAGCTTTGAGATTAATATTGTTCTCAGAGATTGAAGGACATCTTTTAGGAGATTTTGCCTGTAAAAATGAAGGGTGTCAGAGGCATTCTGTACCACATGAACATAAGCAGTCGATGCTGGGTTTTATGCAATCAGCATTCCTCCAATCAGACAATTTTGGAAAGGTCAGATTTATTAATGCTCAATGCACACAGAGTACACATTCCTTTAAAAGAACAGAGTTAGTTGAATTTGGCCAAATATACATAGTTATATAAATCCCATCACAATCCAGAAACAGAATTTTACCCACCCCTCCAAAGATTCCCTAGTTCCATTTTTCGAATCATTCTCTTTTCCTCACCACTAGCTTTTGTCTAAACTAAAATCTGATTCTACCCATTTAGTTTTGCTTTTTCCAGAATTTCCAAGGTGGAATTGTAGTACTGCTGTACTGGGGATTGAACCCAGGGTCTCATGCTTGCTAGGCAACTCCTTTACCACCTGAGCCGCTCATCCTGCCCTTCTGTTTTGCATTTTATTTTTGAGATGGTGTCTCGTTAACTTTGCTTGGTTTGTCTTAAACTCTTGATCATCCTGACTCCACCTCTCAAGTTGCTGGAAATACAGCTATGCACCACCTAGACTTTTTTTTCTTTATAGCTTTATAGTAAATATTGAAATTGAATTGTGAGCCTGAGCCATCTTTGCTCTTTTATTTTAAAAGTATTTTGCTTCTTCTGGTTTTCTTTTTTTTTTTTTCACTTTCAAAAATAAATTTTAGATTCAACTTCTCAATTTCTACCTTAAAAAGCTCTCTGAGAGATTTATGCAGTTTAAATTTAATCTTTAGAGTAATTTGAGAATTTGAGTCTCCCAACTGATAGAGTTCATCACCTTAAATTGTCATTAATTTCTCTTAACAATTTTTGCAGTTTTCAACATATAAATCTTGCATATATTTTATTAGATTCATCAATAAGGATTTCAGAATTTTGATGCTATGCAAATTTTTTTAATCTCAATTCCAAATGATTTATTGCTAGTATTACAATCTTGAAATTGAGTACCTTCTTAAATTTTGCACTCTTTTGCCTCACCTTAATCTTACCCTAAATAGTACATTGAAATATAATGGAATTTTTGGAAAACACTAAATTCTCATTTCTGTTTCTGAGAGCTTACCTATTTCAGAGCTGTCAGGTAAGAGAATCATCTGGTATTTGTCTTTTTGTTTGGCTTAGCATAATCCCCTAAAGGTTCAGGTTTCCTTTTCTTCTTAAGGATGGGTAATATTTCATTGCGTGTGTACATACTTACGGTATCCATCCACCACTGTGCTATGAAGGCCGTGAGGGCATGAATGTGTTTGGGGGTCCTGTTTTTACTATCTTTACACACACACTCAGGACTGAGATTGGGGAGGTAGTGAAACAGGTTTGGAGGAAGAGGAAACACAGGCAGTTAGGACATGGCTCCTGATAATAAATCAAGATTCACAAGATGGTAGCGTTCCAGGGACTCCATGAGAAAACGCCAGGCATGGAGACTTCCAAGGTTTCCATGGGAAAGTAACAGGCAAGGAGACTACATGACATCCGGTTCACTTGCTTATCTAGGGGAATGTGGTCAATCCCTTTAGCAAATTCTATTCATTGTCTGGCACATAATCAGAGATCAGATAGGCCAAGAAACACATAAACAAGGCATGCAGATGCCTGGTTGACCCTACAAGGCAAGCCAAATGGTTGCACGCCAACCAGGATAAGGGTCTTTGTCTGAAATTTCTTTCCTGCTGCAATAGAAGCCACTAGACAAAGACCAACCATGGGCAATCTCCTCTTGAGACCCCTCCCAGCTGTGGGAGCTCTGCTCTTTCTTTCTCTCTAAATAAACTCGCTTTGCTCACTCTTGCCCGTGATTTTCGTTCTTTGAAATGGCAAGCCCCCTGGCTCACGCAGAGCAAGTTGGTAACAGTAGTTCTATTTTTAAAGTTTTTTAAGATGAAACTCCATGTTGTTTTCCAGCATGCTACACAATTTTACATCACCACCAATTCATCAGACTCCATTTCTTTGTCAATTCTTGTTATTTTCTGTACTTTATTATTTTAAAAAGTTTTTTTGATTATTGGCTATTCTAATGAGTATGAGATGAAATCTCACTGTGTTTATTAATCATAGCTGCTCTTTTTATTAGCATGTATCAGTTGTGATCTTTGCTTTTCATACATGCCTTACATTGATCAAATAACCCCTTCTGTTACCATTTCCTATTGCCTTCCCCCACTTTTTTTTCCTTACAATTTTTTTTTCTTTTATTATTCATATGTGCATACAAGGCTTGGGTCATTTCTCCCCCCTGTCCCCACCCTTACAATTTTTAACAGGTTTCAGCATTTTCTTTTCATATTTGTATGTAAAGGACTTGCTTTGGATCATCTTTTTTTAAACTTAATGGTAATTTGTGTAAGTTCTTTGAAAAAGTGACTCTTAAAGTTCTTTTCCATTTTTGTTGTTGAGAGTTCTTTATTCTGGGTGTTAACTCATTGTCTGACATATGTTTTGTAAATATTTTTCATTATTTCCTAGGTTACTTTTCTACGTAGAAGTTTAAAATTTGTTGTAATCTTATTTTTCTAATTTTTCTTTTGTTGTTTGTGCTATCAGTATCATATCAAAGAAATCTTTGCCAACTCCAATGTAATAAAGCTTTTCCCCAGGTTTTCTTCAAAGAATTTTATAGTTTCAGGTCTTTAGTATGTTTGGAGTGGATTTTTATAAGTAATGTAAAATACACACCTATCTACACTCTTCTACATCCAGTTTGTGGACATCCAGTTTCCTGATAGGATTGTGCAAGAGTCTATACTTTTCCAATTATGTATCCTAAGCTCCCTCTTCAAAGACCAGTTGACCATATATTGTGGTTTTGTTACTGAGCATTCTGTTATGCTCACTGGTCTGTCTATAGTCTGTCTTCATTTAAGTAGCATACTATTTTAATTAATTGTAGCTTTGTAATATAGTTTGAAGTCATGGAGTGCATGACTGCTAGCTTTGTTTCTTCTTTCTCTAGAATGTTTTAACTTTTGGTGGTCCTTGAAATTTCATATGAATTTTAGTTCTTTTTTAAACTTTCTGAGAAAAGTACCATAGTGAATTTGAGAGGGACTGCTTTGAAACTGCAGATCCTTTTGAATACTGTGGTTATTTTAATAGTAATAATTTTCCAATCAATGAACATGGTATATCTTTCCACATTTGTATCCTAAATTTCTTTTAGTGATGTTTTATAGTTGGTGATATTACAATTCTTTCACTCTTTGGTTAGGTTTATTCCTGTTTTATTCTTTTTGATACTATTGTATATGAGATCAATTTCTTACTGTCCTTCATGGATTGCTCATTGTGAATCTATAAAACAAACCAATTTTGTGTTGGTTTGTATCCTTTAGCTGTGCAGAATTTACTAGTTCTAACAGGTTTTTTGGGAATTTTTAGGGTTCTCTGTGTATAAAATTGACATCTGTGAACAGAGATAGCTTCTTTCTTTTCAATTTGGATGGTTTTATCTCTTTTTCTTACATAATTGTTCTAATTAGAATTTCTAGTATTTTGATGAATAGAAAACATGCCTTTTTCTGGATATTAAGAAAAACTATTTCAGTTTTTCACCATTGAGCGTGATCTTAACTGAGAGCTTTTCATATGTGGCCTCCAATCACTATAGAATGGGGATAGTTTTAGAATAGGATTTTTGCTTTTGATGATAAGCTGTCTCTTGTGGAGAAAAACGGGGGATATGTTACTTCCCTTCAAGTGTAATAAAGAGTATCCCAAGACAATCTTTAATTAAGAATGGATTTGTTTTTGAAAGGGGGATACTCATATCTTGCTACCTATATGTATAATTGAAAAGCAAACCATTATGCTTCTTAGATTGGGACCATGTGAGATTGTTCTTGGAGGAACGTGACCTAAAATTAAGGTATACGTATAGACATAGGTATATTTGCTGGCTGCTTTTGGTCTAGCAATCTCTGAAAATTGAAACCATCTGGAGTAGCCTAGCTAGAATGATTTAAGAGGAAATAATATATGGAAAAAGATGGAGGTAACTCCCAAACATTCCAATTCTCTGATAACCTTAGAAAAGCTGAAGCAGGTTCCAGTGTTCCAATAGCTCCACTCAGGAGGCAACTGAGGTGAGCAGAGAAGCATAGATTAGGAGGCAACTCCAACTCTGCCAGCTGACTAGCTAGACATTGGAATATTCAACCTATAGAAGTGACTGACAGTTCAAAACACTGCGGGAAGTGATAGATACTCACTCAATCTATGAGTAGGCATAAAGATAGAGGGAGTTGAATGAAGCTGGATTCTACTATGAGAAAACCTGAGTTACCAACAATGCAAAAACCAACATAACTCTAGAGGGTCAATTGAAATGAGGTCAGAGTACTTCCTTAACTTTACCATTTCAGCAGCTACAAAAGAAGAATTGAATTTGGTTTCCTAAGTTCTTCTGCCTTAAATCAATGGTGGAGCAGGTAGAAGTTAGAATGTGATACACAGCATGAATGATACGTAAAGGGAAACTGTGCCAGTTTCCAAGGTGCTTGAGTGTAAAGAAAAATGTTCAAAGAATGTATCCTCTCTTATCCCTCAAATTTCATCTTTCCTGAACTAGATAGTGTGTTGATTCAGACATGATAACTATGCTTTAAACAGAACTGCATTATGTTACTAACCATTTGACAAGTAGAAAAAAATAATTTATTCAGTGTAAGATTCCTTGAAGGAGTCCATCACCTTATTGGGAAGAAAAGTTCACCATAAATTAGAAAGTAATATATATTTTAAATTATGTTTATCCTTCAAAAATATTTAAAATTATGTTTATCTAAATTATATTCCTCAGAAAACCACTTGCCCAATTTTAATTATGGCATTACTGTCTAAGAAAAGCATGGAATTTATTCCAGTCTTTTGGACAATATACACTGAAAACTTTCACAAGAATTTATCTATATGACAACTCGCCAAAACATAAAAGTCATTTGAAAATGTAAGCCATAAAGGAGGACATAGAATACATTATTATACTCCCAACGTGGTGCTTCAGAAAATTGTACCTGCATGCTGTTTGTTCTTAGAGTGCATAAATTATTCAGTTATCAGGTTGATAAATCCAGGTATGCCTTTTATTTTATTGCTGTGCTGGGTGGGAGTACATTGTGGCATTTACAAAAGTTCTTACAATGCATCAATATAAGGCATAAGTTTTTTTTCAGAGTAAGATTGATTTCTTTAGCAGTCTGAACATGTTGCTTCAAGATTTCAGAGGACTTTTTACTTAGCAAGTTTTTCTAGCTTTGAATGAACTATCTCCCTTTTTTGTCCAGGGACTGTATTTGGCCACCTTATTCTGATAATCTAGTTTGTAGATCCAACTTTTCTCCCTTTTTCAGCAGCTGGGAAAGATGTGAATATCCTTACAATTTACCAGGCAATTCCTAGATAAAAGTTACAGTATATTTCATCTCTGGAGACCATAAGGTAAAAACTCACTTACTGTCTAGTTAGCATCAAGAATGTCAGTTTCTATGATGTGTGGGTTGAGTTAGAGCTGTTATATAACTACAGGCCTAAACCCAGCAAAAGACGAGATAATTTGTTTTCTGGGTAACAATGTCATCAACAGGAATAGATCTCCCTCAAAGGTTTTCTAAGTGGTAAAATTTACTCTTTACTACTTTAACATTCCTTACTAAAAAACAATAATCAAAGTATGCTTTAGCATGCACATAGATTGTCATGTTAGACATTTAGGCTCTGGCCAAATTCTAACTTGTATACAAAAAGGACTATTTTTCTTCTTCTTCTTCTTTTTGAACTCTACTTGGAAGCTATATAAGGGGTAGGGCATAAGCAGAGGAAGAAGAAAGGAAGAAAACAAGAAGGAATGAGGAAGGAAGGAAGAAAAGAAAGAAAAGAAAGGAAGAAAGAGGAAGGAAGGAAGCAAGAAAGGAAAGAAAATGCAAGGAAGAGAGGGAGGATGGAGAGAGTTGGAGAGAGAGAGAGAGAGAGAGAGAGAGAGAGAGAGAGAGAGAGAGAGAGAGAGGAAGACCTACAAATGAATACATAACCTTTGAGACCTTTATGTAGATTAAAGCAAAATACTCAGAATGATGTAAGCACTAATCACAGATTCAGTATATGTTAATATCTCTATTTTATATTTTGCTGAACTAAAAATGATTAGTAAAATACTTAAGACAGCATTTGATTGCTAAATATGTTATGCAGTGTAAGTAATAATTAAGTCTAAGACATCAATGAAGTAGAACTTTGATAGACCAGGAAAGACAAATCTTCCTTTGTTGGCTTAAATTGACATTATTACTTACATCACCAGGATTACTTAAAGCCTGGTGAAATTCATCTACTTCTACCAACTATTTAGTGCTTTCTATTTAGAAAAATTATTGTATAATTTTTTAGCACTGACAATCCTGGAAGAAAGATGTCATTGTTGATATTTTAAAGATATGAAAGAGATCCTCTTGAGAATTTAAATGATCAGTTCAAGTTTGGACAGCTGGTAAGTTTTGGACCTGGAATTCAAACTCAGGTCAAATCCTTGTACAATAATTGGGAGACCCTTGCTTTGTCCCTTTCCCCAGGGAACTTGATTTAGCTTTTCTATAAATGCAAAAAGCAGTTAAATAGAATTCAACAGAAAGGCATTAGACAAATTAAGCTACGGCTTAGCTGGTAGAGAAAGGAATCAATAGTACCTGATACTTCAGGCAATGAGTAGATACAAGTCAAACTTCCAAATTACTTTGGTGGTGTTTTCCACCAGAGAACTTTAAAGCTAGCTTAATAACACAATTTGACAAAGATATTTCATGGTGATTCATATTGTTATTTCAAACCTGAAAACTTTTGGATTCATATGACACCCCAGAAGCACAACTGCTACAGAGTAAGTCCATTGATAACTCCAGGATAAATTCACATTCTGCCACCACATATTTTATTCCTCCATCTTAAGTCTCTTTAAAAATAAAAAAAGGATGCACTTAACACATGACATTAAAAAGTAGTCCTTAAAGGGATTAACACTCAATATTAAGCAAGTGCTATATTATTATAAAGCCATTTTAATTAGTTTGCTTTCTTATTTTGATATGTTAGCATATTTTAGTCAATAGCTTGTAACAGAATTTATGTAAATATTCTTGATTTAGTTCAAAAGTATCAAAACCTAATTGTTCTTGTCGATTAAAACTACATTTTCCTTTATCATTTTTAGACTTAGGTGAAGTCCTCCTATAGGCTTGTGGCACTGTGTTTTCATTTAAATTCTATCTTGAATAGGGCATTCAACTTTTCAGCTTCCTCCCATAGATTACAAAGTGAATATTCAGTTTCCATCATTAGTTTGAATGCAGTCAATGGCAGCCATATTGACAAGTAAGTGATGGAAATGATCCCAGCTGATTAGGTCTGAAATTCAAATGGTTTTGCTTAAAATAGATTGAACATATTTATATCCTTTTACCAGATTTTTAGCCATATATCCTTGTGTGAAGTATGGTGAGGTCAGAGTTTTATAGTTTTTTTGTTTTTGTTTTTGTTTTTTAGTTTAGTTATAGTTCCCTAGTTCCCTGAGAGAACATATCATGTTATGAAGAGCCACTCAGGGAAATACCAGAGTGAATATGAGATACATGGATAGTCGTATGCATGCTTATGTATATATACATATACACAGATACATAGGGTATACACACACACATACACACACACAGAGAAGCCTAATTTGTTTTCTCTATTCTTATAAGAAGCAACTCATATTTTTAATAGAAAAAAAGTTGACTAATTCCATTTTCCAGTTCCTCCATGACATAGATGGAGACAATCAAGCCAAAATTTTTGCCATCTCCCACAAATAATTTGTTATATCCTCCTTTGAATACATTTCTTAGTCTTATTCACTGCTCTTTTAAAAGGCAAGAAAGAGTTTTCTGCAGAACTTCATGACTCTCTGATCTATTAATTAGACCTGTAATTTTCACTCTACACAATTTGGATGGCTCTCTACATTTCACAATCCTCAGAATGAAGTGCTGCTCAGCGTAAATTTGTAATAAATGTTTGCAGAATGCTTTCAGATTTACTTCACAAAAATGCCTTATGCATCCTGATCAGGATTATTTTGAGGGTAAAAGCTGTACAGTGCTGTAGATATTTCATTTATTTAGCTGCACTGGGTTGTGGGAGATAGAACAAAATACATTAGTAATATACACAATTACTAACATAATATATAACATATATAATGATATATTAGTCTGAGTCACACTATTTGTCTTCCTGAGTTTAGCCTAGCAGGAGAAACATTCATGAATAAATAACAATGCAAATGCTAATTTCATTTCAATCCTAAGAGTAGTTGCAAAAGTAATGAATAGAGTCTAATTGTTATATATTAACCAAGCCTGAAGACTTATGAATAGTTTCCCTTGATAAAATAATTTAAGCAGAGATCCAAAGGATGAGTAGGAGTGAGTCAGTAAGTACTTTTACTTGACTTTGGTGCTGTTCACAAAACTCCTAAATGAATGTTAAATATCTATTGATATTCACAGTACTGTTTATTAGGTGAGCATTTCCTGGGGCATAAGACGGTTTTTAAATGTAAAAAGTTACTATAGGATGAAAAGTAGAATGTTGTGTGGGAACACAATGGAAGAATTCTCTGATTATTTCCAAAGAACTTTTTTTTTTTTTTTGGCAATACTGGGACTTGAACTCAGGGCCTCACACTTGCTAGACAGGCACTTACTGCTTGAGCCACTCCACATGCCCTTTTTCTATGATGGGCTTTTTGAGATAGGGTCTTGAGAACTATTTGTCTGTGCTGGCTTTGAACCATGAGCCTTCTGATCTCTGCCTCCTGAGTAGTTAGGATTACAGGCTTGAGCCACTGGCACCCAGTTTTATATATATATAAAACATCAACATAAAAAGTGGTTATATAATTGACATTATAATAATTTAAAGTGTTAAGAACAGTATATTAATATTGATGTAAATATTCTAAATAAAATATTAATAAAACAGAAACCAGCAAAATATTAGAAATATACCAAATTATTGAAAGATGCAATTTATTCTTGGAATAAAAGAATGTTCTATAATAAGTAACTTATTACCAAATTTCACTAAGGGTAGCAAATGACAATCTCCAAAACTGTTGTCAGCATTCAACATTTACTTTTGATAAACTAGTTAGACATGTATAATGATTGGTAAAACAATATTCTCACTGAATCCAGAGACAAAATCAGGACACTTTTGTTTTTACTATTTTAATGTATTGTTTGTGAGTTATAGATAATACGGTGGACAAAGGAAGCAATAAAAGTGTCTAAACTTTGAAAAAATCTACTCTCAACTTCTGGAGATCTTATAATTACATAATATAAAGAGAAACTGGAGTTTTTCAAAAACATTTTAAAGTGAAAATATTTACCAATGATAAGAAAATTTATTAAGCTGAAAATTAATTTACAGAAACCAATTAGTTTCAATGAACACCATAGCAATATGATGAAATAAAACCTGCATTTCAAATAAAAGTTAAAAAAGAATAAACAAAAAAAATCACATAAAAATGCTCACCATCTCTAGCCATAAAGGAAATGCAAATCAAAACCACACTAAGATTCTACCTCACCCCTGTTAGAGTAGCCATCATCAAAAACACCACCAACAACAGGTGTTGGCGAGGATGTGGGGAAAAAGGAGCCCTGATACACTGCTGGTGGAAATGCAAGTTGGTGCAACCACTCTGGAAAAAAATATGGAGGCTCCTTAAAAATCTAAACACAGATCTGCCATAGGATCCAGTAATCCTACTCCTGGGATATACTCAAGGTAATGTGACAAGAGGCACCTGCACATGTTTATTGCAGTGCTATTCACAATAGCCAAGTTATAGAAACAACCAAGATGCCCCACTACTGATGAATGGATCAAGAAAATGTGGTATTTATACACAATGGAATTTTACTCACCCATGAAGAAGAATGAAATCTTATCATTTGCATGTAAATGGATGAAACTAGAGAACATCATTCTGAGAGAAGTTAGCCAGACTCAGAAGACCAAAAATTGTATGTTCTCCCTCATAGGCAGTCTTTAGATCTAGGGCAAATACAGCAATGTTGTAGGACTTTGGGTCATATGATAAGGGGAGAACATATACAGGAGGTATGGGGATAGGTAGAAAACCCAAAACATGAAAACAGTATTTGATGTCCCCACTCCAGAAACCTTAAAGCGACAGAGGTTAACATGAGAAGGTGATCAGGAACCAGTGTAGAGATCAGTTAGAGATGAATCAACTTGGGTTGTAACACATTTGTACATGAAAGCAATGCTAGGAATCTCTCTGTATAGCTACCCTTAACTCAACTAGCAAAAACGTTTTGTTTTCTTCTTATGCTTATGTCTTCTCTTCAACATAATTAGAGATAAGGGCAGAACAAGTTCTGCCTGGAAGCAAGAGGGGGGGTGGGGGAGGGGAAATGACCCAAACAATGTACGCACATGTGAATAAATGAGTAATAAAAAAAATCACATGAAGACACAATAAAGAAAAAAGTCACAAGACAACTGAGAGATACACAGTGTTGAGTTTGAAATGAGAAATCTTAAAATATAAGACACCAACCAATTCCAAGTTGCTGAAATTTTAATACAATAGCAGTAAAAGAAACTTAGGATCTATTTGGTGGTGAAGGTGTGGAGGTTAGGGCAATATATTTTTAAATTTTTGTGCAAAATAAACAACTAGGTGTAACCAGAAAAAAATCTGAATAAATACATCTTCTTAAAGAAAGCTTGATCTTAAGATATTATATCATGTGTATGATATGAATAAACAGACTAATGCACTAGAATATAAAGCTTGGAACATTAATGAGTAGTAATAAGAACACTTGCAAGTCTTACCATTGGTGATCTTTTGGGACAGATGGTTCTTTTTTGTTGGAAACTGCAGTACGTTAGAAGATGTTCACTCACATAAATGGCCTTTAACCTAAAATGCCAGTAACACTCCCACATTGTAATAAAAACACCTCCAGACATTGCCAAATACCTCCCAGGGGTAAAATCACATTTGGTTAAGAACTGTTGATATAAAAATAGATTCAAATATAATTGCCTATTTAGTTTACAAATAAAGGTGGCTTTCAAATTGGTGGAGAAAAGACAAATTATTTAATTATATGGTTGGAACAACTAGATGGTTTTTGGGAACAAGTAAAATGGAAGTACAGCTCAGATTTTGGAACAAAATAAACTCTGAAAACTCAAAATCTAAAGTTAAAATAGAAACTATCAAAGCACTAGAAGAAAATAATGGGAAAATGTGATTTTTAGCATGCTAAGAATTTTATTTATCTGATTCCTTAGGAAACTAATGAGGTATGAATGATGTATGAATAGAGCCAAATTTTTTTTGTTGCTTCTCCAGTGGACATAATTCATTTGCATGTCTACAGCCAGTAATAATTGTTGTCTGTTGCCCACAATTTACAGAATTACAAAATACCTCCTACAGAATCAGAATCAGACAAGTGAACTCTAAAATGACAACTTAAAATTTTCCATTTAAGCATAAGAAATTTGATATTTAAAAATGATCCTTCTAAATCAGACAAAAATCCAGAAGTGATGAAAAAAGTTGATAAATTTGATCCTTAATTTAAAAAAATCTCATTTAATGAACATTATACACAAAGTCAAGAAATAGAAAAAAATTAGAAAAATAATTTCAACTCAGATCACAGCAGCTACTATAAAAGAAATACAAATTAAAATCAAGCTAACATAGTATTTTTCTCCTTTCTTATTTGCTAAGATCACATGTGTAATGACGTACTGTGTTAATGAAAGTGTGGAGAAGCCAGCTTATCATGAAGGATGGGTACATATTCACTAGGAAAAACAAAGGATAAAACCATAAGCATTTCTAAAAGCTGTAGATTCCTGCTGAAGTGTCAGAACACCCACTAAGGGAAGAATTTGGGTATATCTTTAAACTAATACAGAATTTGGCTATATTCTAGATACATACTCATAGTTGTGTGAAATGATGTATTTGATAAGAATATTTGTTATGATATTGATAATGACTGAACTCTGGAATTGAGTTGTTTACTTATAGGCACTGAATTGGAGTTGTAGCACATATATACAAATGATACTATGCAGCAATGAAATTGTAGAACCACCGTAAGTTGTACTGATACAGAGTAACTTAGATACAGAATACTGTGATTACCATACTATCCTCAGTTGGTATAGAGAACACATATATAATTCAGTTATATCTGAAAAACACACAAGATAATAGGAGGGAGACTTGCTTTCACACTGTTGCTTTAACCTGTTACGTTTTTAAAGATACTATCCCATGTGCATTTATAAGATATTCAAAATGAGTAGATAAAAATTTTAAATGAAATAAATGCATAGTGATTAAAAGCAACCAGAGTCAGCTCACAGAGTAGGAAGTTGCCTGTGTCGACCCCCTGAATAGATTAGCCTATATCAGACTGATACCTATTATACTGCTGGTACCATATTGTTAGTTGGTTCATCTGTAGGAAGGAATTGACCACAATTAGTTTTGGTATCTTAGATCCACTTGGGATACTCAAATGGCAAACTATTTACAAGTATTGCAAGAGAATGGAAAATGCATTTTAAAAAATGATTTTATATTTTATACTTGTTTTTAAGAAATAAATTTTGAGGCAACTATCATGAGAATAAATAAAAACAATGGGGATGTAGAACTCTTCTATATTATTTAAAAAATCAAATAGCTATTAATTTTCTTTTGAAGTTTTATGGGACTGTACCTTAATCATTCTTTTCTTTTTTAGGGAAGAGACATTACAATCCTAATTCATACTGGAAAAAAAAAATCTGTCCTTACTCACAATGAATCTTATTCATAGTATGATATTCTTACCCGATACCTTTATGTTACACTAGCCATATAACACAGGTGATGTAGTTTCTTGGCAGGGTTGATTGCTATGAACCCCAGCACATCTGTCTCATGATGAAAAATGTTCTCCATTGCCCAATCATTTATACTGGGAGCAAACAGTAGGGCTGATATTCTTCTGGGATCTAGGCAAATCACAGAGGACTAGGATGCCTCTATTTATCTGACTTCAGGGATCATCAGGTACCTCAATGTCCTTGTGTGTACAGACTGCTTCCCTCAGATGGTAATGGCCTCTCAAACCCAATATAACTTTGCTATCTATTTTTGTTTCTTGCAAGCAGAGTCTGTGGTTGGATTTTCTTCTTGAGGTAAGCTCTCTTACTTGGTCATTTTCCATAGTTCCTATAAGCTTGCCTCTTGGCTGAGAGACACCCAGTTATCGTAAGGAAGAAAGTAGGTCAAGAAATAGATAATGTGAAATTAAAGCAGAGAGGACTAGGGGAGTGAGGAGGTATTCATTTATTCTAAAAATACTTTGTGCATGCTAAATCGGTGCCAGGCACTGGGCTAACTGATGGAAATACTGAGACAAATGAGCTGAGTTGCTGGTCTCTGATACTTCTATATTATTAGGATGACTTTAATCAAAATTATTTTCAAATTTTCATAGAAACTGCCAGAGGCTTCATCTACTGATGCTTTCACGCATCTTAAAATTTCTATCAATGCCTATGTTGTATGAGTCTGAATGTTGCTTTTTGATGATGTCTCTTTGATAGCTACAATAAGTAATTATTACAGGTTGAAGGTGCTTTGATATTATCAACTGTAGGCCCATGAGGCAGCTTAAAGAAGACAAAGGGATCTTTCAAAATTCCTGAAGGATTTTGCTGTGGCTGTCCATCGTGATCCTGTTATTGCTTCCTGGTGCATATTTTTTACTTCTAGTATGCAAGTACATTGCTACACTCTAATTTCTAACATTTGACCTCAGAATATTGGATGCTTCCAAATGATTTGTAACCTGTCTTCATGTAGCAACTTGCACAAGCCTGATCCTGGCATGCTCAGCAGATCATATTCTCCCTGTCCCCAAATAGACGGTGAACTTCCCAGAACATAGTGCAGCTTGAGTGGATGGCTTAAATATGGAGTTGCCAGATTTAACAAATATAAATGTAGGACATACAGTTAGATTTGAGTTTAAGAAAAATAACACATTTTTAAAAGTACAGGTATGTTCCATGACATCATTGGGGCATACTTACACAAAGAAAAATACTCATTAATCTAAAATTCAAATTTAACTGTATTTTGTCTGAAAACTCTACTGTAAAAGATACCTCATAGCCTGAAGATTATATAATTCTATCTTTTTTTTTTCAAAAAGAACACTAGCAATGAGAACTTAAAAAAGCAAATCTGTTAATCCTATTATCAAGTGCTACAGTCAGAGCTAGATGTTATATCTTTGTATATTCATTGATATTTATATATAAATAGAATATTCATATATATATAGAAACATACAGCTTCTAAGTTATCTAAAGCATTTATTTGTTTTAAATTACACATCTTAATGGGTCTTAATTTCAGTTTCCTGTTTCTCACGAATTCATGGGTTATCAAAGTAAACGAAAGGACACCACTTCATGTATTCACTTAGTAAACATTTATGCTGCCAACATGTTATAGGAATCTCCTAAGCAGCGGTGATGACGGAATACTGAGAAAAATAGTCATGTGTGAAATAAAATCTGCTCTATTTTCATAGAAATAGCATTAAATCATCGAAGCAGTATACAATAACCAGATAAAATAATGTGATTACATGCCCTGGGTTCAATACCCAATACTCAAAACAAAGGAACCTGTAGTATATCTTTTTAATCATGTATTAATTCAGTGTATTATTTACCTGTTTCTAAGTGAAACTGGTTATTTAGAATACATGACAAATCAAATAAAGATATTTGATTAAAATTTTGAATGATTAATTATGGATATAAAAAAATTGACAGTTGAAGTTTAATAGAACATGTTTTTAATAAAAAATGCTATGTTTTGGAACTTTCTTAATTGCATTTTTCATATTATTTGATGTAGAAAAGCCATATTTAGATCCCCCCATGGGGGGCCAGTACTGGAGTTTGAACTCAGGGCATTGTACTTGCTAGGCAAGTGCTATACACTTGAGCCACACCTCCCACTCTTTTCTGTTTTCGTTATTTTTCAGTGGGGCCTGCTTTTTAGCTGGGGCCTGCTTTTTGAAATGGAGAGCCCCTTACTTATAGCCTCCCACACAGCTGTTGTGCACTGCCACTCCCCAGATTGCTTGTTGAGATGAGGCTCTCACTAGCTTTGTGCAATCTGACCTCCAAGCCATCATCTTCCTGCCTCCACCTACAGAGTGGCAGGATTACAGATGTGTACCACTGCATCCACCTCATATTTAGAATGCTTTGAATAAAAGGTTAGAATCCATTATTAACTTAATCTCCATACCCTAATATATTTGTTTTCTCACTAGTTTGCTATGGGTTTACAGATTCCATGATTCCTTGAAGGAAGGAAGTCTGCTAATATACATTTCATCAGAGAAGTGAACACAAGGCTATTTTATTCTTCTATCTACTAACCTATGTGTCCTTATGTCTATCTAAATTTGAGTATTTAATTTGGTGCCCAATACCTCTTGTGAACCTCTCTTTTTCCTACTATTCTATTGAGAAATAATTTTTGATACCTAACTTAAAGGCATTTAAGTTGAAGACAATCTTCCTTGAGATACTTCCAGAATGGAAGAAAGATTCTAATTCCAGATTTCTGAAAATAAGTGATGAGAGAAAAATCATTTTTTCTTATCATTCAGAAGATTCATGAAAACAGTCACTATGGAAACCAGATATGAGTCCATGGAACATCAAAAGATCAGAAGAGAGGTCTCAAATATATATATTTGAGAGAGAGAATCTTAAATATATGAGAATTTCAAATATGACATGGATTTTAACCCCAACTTGAGGATAATTTTTTGTAAATTATGAAAGTTATTTTAGATTACACAGTTCTGGGATTTGAGGATTTTTTGCAAAATTCTGCTCTGTGGTGTTTTCTTTCATTTTCTTTTTTTCCCCTTTCTTCTTTTCCTTATGCCCTTTCCTCTTTCTCTGTCACTCTGTCTCTCTGTTGCATTCAGTCTCTCTTTCTCAATCTTTTTTCCTTCCTTTCTTTCTCCTTGTCTCTGTCTCTTCTTTCTTTCTATAAATTTTACTGCATGCTTTCCTCCACTGATCTCCACCAACTTTATTTTGGGGGAGTGAAGGTTTATGATGGAACTTGTGGGGAAAAAGGAGATAAAAGAAAATTCCCTTTTATTTTACTCTTAGAATATTACTAAAAATGGGGAAAATACAACATATTAAGATGAGATGAGAACAATAATTTGTAAAGACATCATTGAAGTAGTCTGACTAACTGAATATTCTAGCTGGTTCAGATTTAACTCATGGGTTTTCATGTGAGTTAATTAATGATATATATCTTTATATCTATATATGTATCTTATATATGTATTGTATATATATATATATGTATATGTTATAGCTATCTATATCTTTAACTCTGAACTTTACTTGAGGACCTTCTTCTACAATTTTATATTAATAAAACAGAAAGACATATAGTTAAAAATAAACATTAGCCAGTATATCTACAAATACAATACAAGAAATTATTTCAAAATAATTTCTTGTGTTCTGGAGAACACAGAAATTTTGTATTATGTAAATGAATCTAGATTTTCAGAACATGAGATTTTCATACTCTGTAACGTCTGTACACAGTACAGCATCAGACATGTAATAAATTCTCAATTAGCACTTGTATATGAAGTATGTAGATCCATAGAAATGTGCACTATTTTAGGAGTTGCAAAGAAAATTAAAAAAAGGGAAAGCCAGACAATAAAAACATTTATTATGTTTCTTTGTTTAATGGACAGAATATTGAATCAATATTCTTGAAACATTTTGAGTACTATAATTTCTACTGTATTTTATGTAATGAATATCAATGAAATTATTTTCCAAGACATGTACTGACAGCTGACATGTAGTGAGAGCTACTTAATTGAAATTTTAAAATAAAAGTATATATTTTGTTCTAGAATATATGACATAAGTATGTCAATATTCAATATATATACAGTTCACAAGTAAAAGGTTAAGGGCATTGTCAGAATTAGGATGCAGCATAGGATATGGGAAATATAGTGAGTCTTGAGTTTTAGAATAGTGCTGTTTTAAAATTGCATGAAAAAAATAAAATTGCATGCTATAGACAAACTTTACCTTTCTGTGTATCATTTATTTCCCATTGATTATATGAAGACTATTTGAGAAGATATGTGCATTTCTGATAGAATACACCTTGAAGATGTGTACAAATACAAAATACAGATATTCACTTTAAAAGATTAGCACATTCAGAAGAGCTAACAGGACACTGATTCTCCTGCTATCAAATTGTACCTTGTTTCATAAAATTATTCCCATAGTCATATTTCCCATAATGTTTATGATGAATCAACTTAAAGTAAGCACAAAGGGTGTAGAAAGATTCAAAAGAGGTTGTGAGTGTCGGGGGGTTAAATTAGAATTACCTGAAATTCTTGAGAAAAACTCTGGGCCCCACCTGATGCCAAAAATATGAATAGTTTCAAAAGCTCTCCCAGATGATTGTGAGCAAACCTTCAAAAGTCTATGTATATGAACTACTTTAAGCTGCTTTAGAATGTAGCTTATGAAAATTGATTGCTGGAATATATTCATTAATTTTTTCATAAAGTATATGTTTGAAAATCATTACACAAAATATGCCTATCTAAGAAGTGTATATATAAATATATATATAAAAGTGTATATATTTATATATAATATATAAGTGTATCTATCTCTCTATATATTTATATTCTATCAGGGAAGGTGAGAACCTAAATGAGTAATTGTGAATTAATATGATATTTTATGTTAGGACTTTTTAGCAAAGTTCCATGGTAGCATTAAAAAAATTATAGTTAGTCCCTGAAAAGGGCTGAGAAGTATTTCACTGTAACTGTCCTTGAAGGAAAAATACATGTCCACTAAGAAAAGAAGGGGATGATATTAAGTGCTCTACAAAAGAAAAATAAAACAGAGTCATGGTAGAAATTCATAATGTGTTAGGAAGGGAGAAGCTAGGTGGAAAAGAAAGCTGGAACCAGATAATCAGGGAACCCAGGTATGATGCTTGAAAATTTGAACTCTGTCCTGTGAGTACAGCAGGAATAAAATGAAACAAGAGATTAGTTAGACTGACTTTTTCTGAGTACTCTAAAGATATGCATCCCAATATAATATTTATGAAACCACATTTTTCATATTTCCTTGGAATCAGGTTCAAATTGATTATAAGAAGCTTTTAAATTGAATAATGACTGGATCTAAAATGCTTACTAAATTATTATACTAACAATAACTTGCATTGCATGCTCATGGACAAGCCAGTGTTCTAATGGGTTAAAATAAGTTAGTGCCTTTAATACTAATTCCGAAGTAGTGTTTTACAAATAAGGAAATGAAGGCACATTGAGTTTAACTAAGTAGTCCTACACAACTAGTAAGCCAACCAGCCAGTTGGCAAACCCATGTGGAATGGACTTAGGGATTGTGCTTTTCTACTCATTGTTATAAAGTCATGTGTTTACAATGATTACAATTATCAATGTGTTGAGTTCTTACCAGGTGATTTTCAAGTGTACTCATTTAGTTTTTATAATTAAATTATGGCACTTGTAATTCTCCCCTTTTAGAGATAAGCAAGCTAAGGAACAGAACTGAATGCTTTACCAGCTTGACTGTAGTACATGGCTTTGTTCATTCACTTGGTGTTTCTGATAAATCCATGTGTCTAGAAAGTTCAAAATCCATATTAAATATGGGAGAGATATAAAAACAAGTACTTAGCAACACAAAATAAGATATTATTAGTGCACTACTTTTCAAAATTCTGGCTTTCATTTTTACTGTATAGTTTTACAAAATGATTGACTTTAGCTTAGGAAATTGCTTCTAAGAAAATGTAACATTGAAAAACAATAGACATATCCTGAATCACAACAGTTATAGAATGTTGGATGGGATGCTAGATTTCAGGTGACTGATTCTCCTCAGAACTAAATGTATTAAGGACAGTTTCAACACCTGTATCTAAACCACTGAGAGTGTAACTGTCTCTAGCATATAGTGCAACATTTCCAGGGATTCTTTAAACAATGGTTCTGAGGTTCTGTTTGGAAGGTTAGGAAGAGCTGTATGAACTTACTTAGTCATTTAAATGCAAAATAAAATGCTGCTGCCATTATATTTAATCCATGTTTTATTATAGATGAAAAATTCACTGCTTTTAGCAGAAATATTGACTAAGAAATACCACAAGACATGACCTGTACTTTAAATATATTTAAAGAGAGATGAACTCTACTAGATTAGAAGGTGCTTTTCAAATTTCCAAGTGACTGAAAAGATGACCTCATGACTAGGATCTTGTTTATTCTAATGTACAGGATGTAAGTAACTGAAATTAAAATAGATCCTCTTTCCCAATATTATCATCACCAAATATTATATGTGTGCCATATTTCAGGGAATGCACAATTTCTTCACATCTATTATTGCTTATCTTAGCAGCAACCTCACTAGGTAGGTGCTATAACAAACATTTTAGAGAAGCAAAACAAGAAATTTCTAGCCGATACCAAAACACATTTCAGAAAGGGGTTTTCTTTTTGAAAACTTCTAATAATTCAACATCTTGACCCTAATAATTATGACCCTGATAATTCAACATCTTGCCTACATATAGTATTGTACTGGAACAAAAGAGCCAAATTGTGAAGGAATGTCAGAAAAAAAGAACTCTGATTTGTTGAGACCTTTATAACATTGTTAGTTTACAAAATGACTCTATATAACCAAGAAAATTAAATATTTTAAAATTGTCTTTCTCATTTTGCCATTTCCAGATAAGAAATGAAGTTTTAAGATTCAGGAGCTTGACCAAGTCTCCTACTCAAGAGAGCCAGATGCAGTTTTCCAATGCTGATCTGTTAGGCCTGGATCCCAGTGGGCACTCGGCTATGCCCTCAGGTAGGGACTCAGAGAATAACTACATCTAGGTCTTCACCTGGGCTGTTGGAAGATGCTTTGCCTCTTGGGATAAGAGAGCTAAGCATGACAGTTCTCAGAAGGGGCTTCACCTTGGAAAACACTGACCAAAGTATTTGTTGTTTCCAAGTACTGAGCAACTAATGCTCTTTTGTCACTCTGTATTATGACCAAAAAAAAGTTCACAGAGCTGTAGTCTGTTTTTCCTGTCTGTAGAGTAGAGAGGCAAGTAAACCTAGATTCATAAGTAACTTCATTGAGTTAAATTTTTATTTAAACCTGGATTTGGTTTTTTTTTGGTGCATTTCAATGGGTTTTCTTATGACATTTTCATAAATGTATATCTTGTACTGTGGTCATATTAATCTCCCCTATTACTCTTGCTTGTCACTCTTGTCCCTTCCCACTGGTCCCTTTTCTCTTCCCAAATAGTTCCCTTTTCACTTTCATGTCTTTATTTTTTTTAATCTAGAGTCTACATATGACAGAAAACATGATATTTGTCCTTCTGAGTCTGGCTTATTTCTCTTCACATGATGATCTCCAGTTCCATCTGTTTTCTTGTAAATGTATGCCTGGATTTTATGTAATTGAAATTTTATGTACGACCACTCAATGTGAAAATGTTTCTATTTCTGTTTAGCATTCTTTTTTTTTTTTCCTGCTGTACTGGGGATTGAACTCAGGGCCTGGCATTTTCTAGGCAGTGTTTTACCACTAGCCACACCCTACCACTTTTTGCTTTAGCTATTTTTGAGATAGGGTCTCCTTTTTATGCTGGGGCCAGCCTGGATTGCAATCTTCTTACATAAATTTTCTATGTAGTTGGGAGGATAGGCATGTGTCATCATGCTCAGCTTTTAGTGGTTGATATGGGGGTCTTGTGAACTTTTTTTCTGGGCTGGCCTCGAACCTCAATCCTCCCTATCTCCACCTCCCAAGTCTGCTTAGCATTCTTATTTAAATTAATTAAAAAATCCCTTAGAAACTATTTTTAAAAGCCACTCACCTGTTATTTAATGGGTTCAGATAATCAGGTACTTGCAAAGCATTTAGAATTGCAATAACCCTTTTGGAGTCTAGAAGATGAACTGGTCAAGTCTGGAAGCACAAAGCAAGAGGTGGGTAAGTGTGTCTAAGTTGGAAAAAATTGCTGTCACTTAGTAGTCACTCAGATTTTCTGCAAAAAATCATACAATTTATGGTTAGTGTTGTCAACTTGAACAATGAAAGGCAGCATGTAGTATGTACACTTCTATTATTATATCTGCTTAAATATGAAGAATATTTACCAAGTGGCTTCTAATATATCAGAGTTTTTCTCTGTGTATTTGGAATATATAAATTAAACAAACAAAAAATCCTCTCCTTGAGGAGTTGGCATTCTAATGGAGGGCAGGACAGACAATAAACAATAAACATAATAAATGAATAAATTATACAGTATTTTGAACTGCAATAAGAGATATGAGGGTAAAATAACATTGGGTAGAGGGGATCAGGAGTGTTGAGATTGTGAGGGAGAATAGTCTACAGAATTAAATAGAGTAGACTGATAAGGCCCAAGCAAGGAGATAAGATTTTTACAAAGATATGAAGGAAAGGAAAGTTGGCTTGGTGATTATTTAGGAATAGAGTATTTCATGCAAAAGAAACTTCTAATGTATAAATTATTACATGGGAACATGTCAGGCACCTTGGAATAATAGAAAGCAAGAGGGAGCAAAGAGGAAAAATACTGGAAAGAATTGTCAAAAGGTGATGTATAAGGTGGGAACAGATTATTTAGAGCAACAACAAAGGCATTGGCTCATACTCTGAAATGTGAAATTACTGGAGGGTTTCAATTTATGATAACTTCTTTAAAAGATCACTATACTGACTTGGAAGTTACTGCTGTAAGCTAGATGAAAGATGGTGGTTGGTTTCAACATGGTATTTGTGGAGACAGCTAGGCATGGTACGCTTCTTGAGTATATGCTGAAGGTAGAGCTAACAGGATTTCCTCAACCGTTTTCACACTGGAGCGATAGAAAGGATTCCATGAAGATTCTAAGTGTTAAGTTTGGTCAATTATAAGTGAGTTTTTCATTTTTTCCCTTCTACATAAAGTATTTTGTTCATTAATAGCTCTTCTTAATGAAAAAGTCTTCCCCTTGAGAAATTTACAATCAGAACTTACTTTTGGTACTTATGGCATTGTTCCTATACTCCTTTTGATTTTAATTCTACCTAATTCAGCACTTAAAATTCTGAGACAAAGTGTATTTTAAAATGTCACTGAGCAATTTAAGATTATATAATTATGCTTTCTTTCTCACCTGAAAACTTTGTTATCGTTCAACATGGGAATTCCTTTTTCATTTTTGCTTTTAGAGGATAGGAAGTGGACATGTCTTGGTAAACTGGATACTACATTTATAGAGTTCTAAAAATGATTTCTGACATGCTTTGGAATGTCTTATCTCACGCCATCTTCTCCACAACCCTTGGAGACAGCAGGGAAGGAAACTGTGTAGGAATTCGAAATGTTTAAGAATTCCTTGCATAGGTCCAGTACACTTAACTTGCTCATGTAGTTCCAGCTCCAATGATGAAGAAATCTGGGGAATGTGGATAATCCTACAACAAAGACCCAATGCATGGCCTTCTCTTCATTGACAAAGCCCCAGGTAACTGGGTTAAAGAACCCACTTTATTCATCAGGCCTAATTGTACCACCAGAATCCTCCAGTCATAAGCTATTCTTTCTTCTCACTTTTGAATTTTCTCTATTCAATTTTCCTCATTTTTTTTGTTATTCAGAAAGATCAACCACGGTCTGGTGGACTCTGTAGAGGGTACTAAATTTTTTTTTGGATTATAATGAAAGAATATCAAAATTTATCAATGCCACCTTTAGTACAAATAACAATATATTATTGTAATTTTCAACAAGGTTTGGTAGATGTATATCTATTTTTCTTTTTTTTTCTAAACATTATTTTTGAGTAACTGAAGCTCTCAACGAATAACTTGCTTTATTGTCAAGGCTCTGGCAGGAAATCTAATAGCAAGTGTTACCAATGCATGATCAGGCCCAATGCCCTTGATTACAGTGTCCTCATCTTTTCATCTTCCATGCAGCTCCTACAAGCACCTGGTTCCCAAACGTCACCTCAGGTAGCATATTGTCAATAATAATAATATTACAGCAATGTCTTTCTTTTCTTTAAATTAATTCATAAAAGCATTTTATACCAATCTCCTTTTCAGAGGCATAAATGACCTCCTTTTTTGTAATCTAAAGATAACCTTAGCATTTTTGGCAGTCGTGGGCAGTTCTAGGTGTGTCTGGAGAAAGGAAGTAAAGTCATTTGCGGAAGTAAAAGGCATTTAACTGCTACAGAGAAAGAAACTGTAAAGGATGTTGGAAGAATCGTTTGTAAGGAGTGCAGACAAATGCAAAATGGCACTATTAACAAGTAATATCATTAAAGAGACCATTCTTTCTAACCACTCACACCTCTGACTCATCTTGGGGTTCCCTGACTCCTTCTCTCTCTCAGCCCTCCAGCAATGACGCCCCTTCTCCCAATCACTGTCAGGAGTTTAAGTGACATCTTCAGAGAGAAGCTTATTATCTACCTGCTCCCCAGGCTTCTGAGTGACACACCACCCACGCCTCCCAGCACAGCTCTCCTCCTTCCCTGGCTCCTAGAGGGAATCCGAAGATCTAGAAAAGGCAGCCCAAGGCTGAACCCAAACCCTCCTCGCCTAAGCACCACCAGGCTTTGGACCCTTCTTCACCCGCCGAGCCAGGGCGCGTGTGCCGCCCCCGCCGCGCGCTGCGGGAGTCGGAGCCAGCCCTGCGCTGCGCTTCCAGCTGCGTCTGCCCGAGCGCGGCACGTGCTCCGGCGCTGGCGCGAGCGAGCGAGCGAGTGAGCGAGCGCCGCCACCGCGGACCCCGCAGCCGTTCTGCTGGCTGCCGCCCCTGCTTCCATCGCCGCCACTAGCGCTCCAGCAGCAGCCAAGGCCGCTACGAAAGCGCAGGAAGCTCGCAAGGAGCGGCTGGCCAGGGGCGCAAGGCTCAGGGCGCGCACCTGGTAAGCACAGCGCGGTTTTTCTTTCTGTCATCTGGAGAGTTACCAGCAGGGATGTCGGATGCCGCCAGAGCCCCTCCCCCAGCGCAGGCATGGGGAGTGAACAGCCAAGGGGCGGGAGCTTGGGCTAAAGGGACCCAGGAGGGCAGGTGGTGGGCAGGTGGAGGACTGGTGGAGCCAGGGACAGTGTGAGGTCCTGTAAGTTTAGTAAAGTCACCCTGCAAGGACATGTGCCCTGTGAATAGGACATGAATTTTGAGTCAGGAGCTAGGGCTACAGCGGTATCGCTCCAATGAGAGGTTTATGAACATCATTTTGTTTTTATTTGCATAAGTGAGGGATTTAAGTGGGCTCCATTCCATAGAAAACAAACTAAAAAAATCAAAGGGGGAAAAAATAGAGGTCTGAGCCAAGGAGGCATTTGCATGTCTCTCTCTGTCTCCCTCTCTGTCTCTCTCTTCTTCATCCTGACACATGTGCATGGAAAGCGTGCGTTTAAAGGGAGGGGCTTCTCCATCTTTGAGGGGCAAATACAAGAGCACTTGCTGGTGCTTCAGCCAACAACAACAACAACAACAAAAGGTAGCAAAGGAGGGGCATAACTGAGTGTGAATACCAGTGTTACATTTCTAAAATGACACTTCTATGACCACAACACCAGGAGAGAGAGGTTTGCTAGAACTGTGGAACATTTTAAGGGGTCACACCTGCAGCTCTGAACGTCTTTACACTCATGTTCATGTACTTAACCGTGGTGCTAGGAAGACAGCTTTACCCCTGATTCCTTTAAAGAACTTTGGCAAAGGATGACAGAGAGGAATATGGAGAGAAAGAGGGAAGAGAAGGGAGCTGAACATGACTGAATGGGTTGTGTAGGAAGATAGGAGAAAGAGTCTGGCAGTCAGATTTGGCATCACCGTGTTCATTCAATCCTACACTGGGCAGTCCTTGTGTTGATATCTAGGAAAATATATGACCTTGAACAAGTGCCTTAATTTTTGCATACTCAGTTTCTCCATCTGCAAAATGTAGAGAGGCTTTTTCTGCAATACTGTCTATGACTGTATGGGTTCAAAGAGCTGCACATACAAAAGAACACCCAGAAAATATGGCTTAGGAAGCTTCAAGGCACTCTGCTTCAAAGTATGAGAAGCAGTTGAATGATCCTGGGTGTGCTGTTGGGGAAATGAGTGAGGACAATCAGACACCCAAAAGAATCTGGAGTTTTGGGAGGTTTAGATCCACAGAGCCTAAAGTCACATGCTTTTTTTTTTTTTAATAGCACTTGAAAAAAGTGTTCCATGACAAGTTATGAAGCTTTTTGAATTTGAGGATTTGGAAAATTATCTAGAACTGACTCTGACACAAGAAAAACTGATACCCCATTTTTTTAAAGGCTAGATACTTGGTGTGTGGGGGGGAAGGTTTTGGACTCGGATATGAATGTATTGTGATTTGGGCAGAAAGATTAAGGAGAGGAAGTCCTAGGACAAGGGTTTCAATACTCTAGGAGGCAACTGACATCTCCCATATTCTTGACACCTCTTTCACTTGACTTAAGAAAAGCACAGGTACCCTTTCATTCTCAATGTAGCTTTTTGCTTAGAATTTAGGGATTTGCACCCCAGATACTGAGGTGGTGAACATGAGAAACTTCAAATCTTGGGGGGCTGCCTTCAACTCCCCAACCATGTTAGCATGTGTCTGTGGAGCTAGTATACCCATCCAGATTTGCCCACAAGTCAGTGTTCTTAAAGGAACTCACTGTGCCACTTGGTGGCACCAAAAAGTTGCGCAGAGAACTCTGTTCTCTATAAATACAAACTACCACCCCTCCCTCCTCCGCTCTCTCCCCTTCTCCCCTTCCCCCCTTTCTGGTAGCGGGAAGATTGCTGCACACGCCGCCCTCGCCCTCAGCTCGGCTGTTCTGCGCTCTGAGCGCAGGGGATGAGCTTGAGATCATCTTGGGGTAGGGGGAAGCCCAGGACTGGAAAGACTGGCTCTGCCCCGCTGATCCCTGCGGTCCAACTTTACTGGGGGCTAGCTAGACCGCTTCTCATTACCCGCTGCGTGGCCGACAGGGGGGTAAGCTTGCTAAGTGTCTGTTTGCCCAGGTGTCCCCTGGCCCGAGAAGGATTTAGGAGGTTTTAGCTTGCTGAATAGCTCACAATGTGGTTTGGGGGAGGGGGAGTGGGTGGAGCAGGGTCGCCCAGAGACGATGAGGTTCATGTCTGTTCCATTTGCGATGGCCTTGGTTAATTAAACCTGTTGGAAAAGGCGGGAGCAATGGGGTAAAGGAGAGAAGAGCTGAAGGATTTGGACAGGGTTTCTGCATGCCTTCGGATTCGAGTTCCTGCTCTCTAAGGAAAGAGGCGCATGGTTTCAAATGCAGCCTGTACTTCCCCAGTCACCCAAGGGCTGGAAATTGAGAAAACCAGTGGTAGAGATGGAAAGGAAGGAAGGAGAGTTGCTTACCATTAGATGGGGTCGCGGTCTCCAGTGGCTTTTGCTGCAGGAAGAGGGGGGACAGCGGGTGGTGCTGAAAACACATCTCTTTCACTCGAACTAGAATGCCTCTGTGTGAACGCCCCCAGGAACCCTCCCGCTCGTACTTCTCTCATGGATGCATCTTTCCCTTCCTTTCAGGCACAAAGCTTGCTAGTTACCCCAGGGCAGAGACATGAGCAGTATGCAGAGGAAGGAACCAGGCTACAGAGACTTGGTTGAGAGCTTCTAGGGCAATTCCACCAGTACAAAGGCTATCTGGTACCCAAGCCTAACCTGAGTTTGGGACCTCTCAGAGAGAAGTGATGGGTTCGCCTGCAGGTTTCCCACATCTAGCTGGAATTTATGATTGCCCATATTTCCTTTCAGAGCAGGTGCTGGGGGGAAAGGGACTTTGAGGAGAGGGTAACAAGTACTTGTGTTTACTTAGGCTCAATCTTGTTGCTGCTTCAGCTGAACCAGCTTTTCTTGAAAGGAAATTGATACAGCCAGTGGAAAGGCAGCTTCTCCTTTTCCCTTCTCTTCCACTCCCTACATGATATTTTATTGCTGTGGAATCCCTTAGGACTGAGCTTGATAATCTCTGTTTGTAGTGCTGGCTGCAGGTTGACTGATTGGAACAACTCAGGAAGCATTGCCTTCTGCAAAGTGAGTCCCCTTCCTCCAGTTGGGTAAAAGCAAGGATTGTCTGTAGAAACCATTGACTTAACTGACATTTTATTGTGAGTTTTTAAGTGCTGAGATATTCCATCTCTTTTAGGTATGCTTTATGCTATTCCTTTCATGGAGTGCAGGGAAATTTCTCCTTTAATTTTTGTTACTTCTGTTTAATTGCACGTTGAAGGATCAATTGTGGTTATTTTTGTCCTTATGGATGCCAACTTCCATTTCAAAGCATCAGTGGCTTAGAAATTGAAAATACTGTTTCCTGGACTCATCAGGTTAGAAACATGCATGCCACCAAGTCTGCATCCTTCTTGGATACCTTTTCAGCACTCTGGACAGATCCTTCAATAGTTCAAGGGATAGAAATGTACATTGAACACTTTCTAAATTACCATTTCCTTTGCTTTTCCTCATCATTTAGACTCTGTATGAAAAAATATACAATCTAGATAATTTAATTACAGTCCCTAGAGCTTTTTGCTATCACATAGTGATGTTTAGCCTGTGGGTTATATGCTCAAAAAGAAACCAAACTCCTCAATGTTCATTTGTAAATGGACATACTGAGATTTTTTGGGGGGGATGGAGAAGGAATGGCATTTTAAAGTCCAAGTACTTGACCAGGTGGTCACTTTTCTTGAATAGTTAGACACAAGCCTCTGTCATAATACACCTTATGGACATGACTACAGACACCAGGGAAAAAATGGAAAGTTCACCCATAGGTACCATGTCCACACAGCACAGACTACCCAGACTTCGGAGATATTTGAGTAACTACATACCATTTTCTCTGATTATTATCATTGTTTTCATTTCCTTACCTCAATAAGCATGTTTACTTTTGTGACTAAAGAGTTTTGATAATTCTTTTTCTTAAATTTTTCTTCTAAAGATGTTGAATATGTCTTAAAAGTATATTACTATATTGTCTTTTACATAATGGTGAGAATATTTTAGATACAAAATCAAATAAAAAATGTCAATAAAAGGAAGGCAATACAAGTGGAAAATATTAGATAAAATTAATCATAAAAGGTATTACCCTTATCTGGATACCCTTTTTATCCAAGGCTTTCTATTTTCATGGGATAAAGAAAGAGACATATTTAAATATGCTACTTTATACTTAATTTATAATTAAGTACATATATAATTTCTAACTATATTATTTAAATAGAAAAATCTAGCATAAACATTTTATAAAGTAATTGAGACTATCTTTTGATGTATGCTAATATATGTGAAGAATGTTAAAAGCTAAGTTGGTTTGTTTGGTGCTTGAATATTCCATTCATGTCTGGAAATATGTGCTATTTTTCATATTCAGAATAATATTAATCCTAATCCCAAATTTGTCATTTTAGTCAGTGAAGGGAGCTGAGGTGACAAAATAAACATAGGGACATACAAAAACATTCTTATTTCATATTTGCATAACCAAAGAAAAGAACATTTAAATTTTGACTTTGAACTTTCAATTATTTGTAAATCAGAAAATATTATCTTGATATTTCATTGTATCAGTTGGTTAAGAATATTTCAATAAGATGTTACATCATAGGGTTGTTTTCATTTTCTTTAAATTCATAGAGATGAGGAAAAATCTATATTTTACCAGTCCTGATCTTGTTTAGTTTATGTACTTTTAGTCAGAAGGGATGCCAATCAAAAGTCTTAGCATAGACTCATCTTTGCTCTAATAACTGAATTTATTAACCATAGTAGGCACCACATGAAGCATATGAATAGTATGAGGTATTGTTCGTTTTTACTTTTCTATTGTGAAAACTGAATTTTTTCTTTCACTGTCACCTAATATGGAAAGGGAAACAACAGTGAATGTACATATACACACACACATCATTTCTTTGGAATTAGAGACCCAGTTTTCACAATAGAAAGCTACTGCAAACTATGGTTCAGTTACACATGATACAGTTCTTTCTTTTTGATATCCAGTGATCTGTGAGTTGTGGTATGATTGGAAATGCAGATTGTGGTACCAGATTGCTTGAGTGTGAATCTCAGCTTTGTGGTTGACTAGCTGTGTGAACTTGCCAAGGAACTTAAATTGCTATACTTCAGCTTCCTTACTTTTAAAACAGGGAACAGGTTAAAATGGATTCGTGTCAGTGAGTAGGCACAATGAATTAATTGTATGAATCTAAGTAACTGCTTGACCCTCAGTGAACAGTGTATAAATGTTATTTATGACCATTTATCATACACAGGCCTTTGGGTATCAGATGTTTCTGAGTGCCTATATTATTAAACTTAATCTTCTCAAAACCCTATGAATCACATTCTTTTTATTTTGTGGACTTAAAAACCAAGAGTGAGACTAAAAGAGAATAAATAACCTGTCCAATGTCTCACAGTTTATAATATGACATAGCAAGTATTTCAATGCAGGGCCATCTAATTACCAAGTCTTATTCTATAATATTAACTTGCCCCTTGGATATATATCTCAATTTTTTGAATTCTACTAATTTTGTGTCAGCAGACCTTTCTTTCTCCACAGGGAGTGTGCAACATTTCTTTTTCATCAAGCATCCAAGATTATTTAAAAATAAGCATGCAAATGTTTGGAAATAATCAGAAATCAAAATGGTACATAACTGCTGTCTCAAATATCTTATGTTTTTAGACAAGCTATTCAAGAAATGCAAGGAAAGATTTAGATGCAAAAAGTGCACATATTTTATGTAGATGTCATTATGTTGGTCTTATAAAGATACTAGATATAAGAAGAATTCTCTAATGACTAATTGTCACAATAATTATGCTTATAGGTCACTGATTTTAAACTTTTGAGCATAAGTTTTGTGAGGAAAATGAAAAGCTCAAAATAACAGTACACTATAAGGATGAAACTTGCTTACACTCTATTTTGTGATAATAAAATATTTTTAAAAATCAATCTGCCTTAACATAATGTAGCAGAATTTTTTAAAGATATGGAGGTAAATAATATAATATTGTTCCTTATTTTTTAAAATAAATCAATAAAATGAGATTTGGAAAAATGTATAAATTGCTATTTAAAATAGTTATTGTTATCATCTTGTTAAAATATAATCATTTTTATATTTCATATTAAAGCAGCCTTTGATATTGGAATTGTGTCATAGGCTCTTCTCACATTCATTTGTTGTAATTTGTGGGTATTCAGAGCTAGACTTAGTTAATGTAAGTGAATATCTTCCTTAACTCTCACAGTTTTTGTTTGCTCAAATTAAAATTGTAACCTTGGAAATAAGTTAATACAGAAATAAGTATCAAAGTAAATAAGATAAGCCTATTCCAACCTACCCTCCTTAGTACTATTTGGAACTTTCAGAGAATGACTGTGTGGGACTGATGTATCCAGTGACTTGGTTCTGGTTGTTCTCTGATGATGATGTTGACCTTGGTAGGATGACTTTCATGTGAATTAGTGGTTTTCAACTGAAAGTGATTTTGATCTGTAGATTACATTCAACCACATCTGGGGATATATTTTGCTATCACAATTGGGAAATGGTGCTGTTGTTCTCTTTGTTCAGTAGGCAGTGAAAGGTGATACTGCTAAACATCCTACAATGAACAGGACAACAGCCTTCCACAACAAACATTATTTAATCCAAAATGCCAATAGTGCTGTGATTGAGAAACCCTGATCTACATGAGGCCCATAAGCAGAGTTGCTTATAATCACTTGATTTATTTGTATGACTTTTTACTACAATTGATGGGAATTACATAAAAGTTCAATGGAAAGCAGATCTCCTCGTGTTGTGCAATTAAAATGTAGGGTTCAAATAACAAAAACAATTTGGTTCTTTGGAAGGCATTGTCATGTGATTATATTTAGGGTAGGCTTTGGAGCCAGAAATAGTTGAGTTCTTGTCCTGATTCTGTCATTTATTATAGGTGTGAGACTTTTACTACCAGATTTTACCTCTAACCCTCAATTTCTAGATGCATTAGTAGAAAGAGTAATCATACCTACCTTACAGAGTTGTTGTGAGGCTTACAGTAAGTAATGCTTATACATTTTTATCACAGACTCAATACATATTAGCTATTAATAAGTAAATAGAGATCAAATTATAGAAATGGAAAACCACATTTTGAAGCAGCTGATGAATGAAAGGTGATCTAATTGGAGCATTCATGCTTTACAGTCTTTAGAGGAATGCCATAAATAATGTGAAAATAGCTGAAGGCTACAAAGTGGGTAGAACTCTAAAGTCCCTACTTGATAATTAAATTGAGACTAGTTAAAAATGGTGGATTGCATTATTTTTATTGCTGAACTGCAGGAGGCTGTTTCAGGTCTTCATGGACTACTAAACCACTCGTTTAAATGATTTACAGTGATTTAGTGAGCTTTATTCTGCTGCCAGCACTTTTAAGCTAATACATAAAATTACAGATTTCATCTTTGTACAATACCATTTATGGCTTTTTGGGGGGGTGTCAAAGAAAATACGGCCTGTTCTTCATCCTGGGGCTAAATAGAGGGGAATCTGTTCTTTCTTGTTTACAAGATTACAGATGTGTGCTTTAGACAGTCATGACAAACAAGCTTTCCTTACACTCTAAGGGTCTCAGTATCATCACACCTCAGCCTGTCTCTTATCTATGGTATGCACTTGTTTTCTGAAACATACATCAAATTCATCTATGGCATGTGCAGTATTGACACCCTTGCCTATTTGTGATGAGGCTGTTGCTCAGGCAGAAGGAATCATGCTAGTGTTGATGTCCTGAGCTGTGTGATTTGCTTGTGTGAGGATTAAGTTATATAAGAGACATCTGTGCCAGAAATATGGCCAGCATATGAGAAGATTGTTGAAAATAAAAGGCAATGTGAGCTGTGAATCTGATTACCATATAGTTTGCTGTTTACAGAAAAGTCTATCCACCGATATCTTTTTTTCATAACTCATTTAGGACATGAGATTGCATGAGTGTTTAAGGTAAAATATTTTTGCATATTTATCATTTTTGTCTATTGTCTTCTATGATGGTGGTAGTGATTAATGATACTATGCTATGAGCTCAGTAATATAACATTGAATAAAGCACTCTAATGCTTCTGAATTTAGGGCCTTGAACTAACATATCATGCAAGTTGAACTATTCATGTTTATCCATTTTGAATGAATTAAAAGTCTCCATGTTATTAGGCTATAATCTATACCATTTTGAAGGCCCTTTTTTGTCATTATATGAGTTAATGCCATTGCATTATCTATACCTTGAGCCTGCTACTTTTTTCCCAACCAAGATATCACCCTTACAGCCTAAAAGCCATAACCTAAGAAACTTTACTTTTGAGAGTGTTTTCTTATATATGAAATGAGGCTAATCAGACATTCTTAGTTGTATTTGTTGAGGTGGAAGTGAGATGACAATGAAAAGAAAAGACTCTCTATACTGAAATAAATATTATTATTTTCTCTTCTTTTCTTCTCCCAGACTTCTGTTAAAAGAATCAGTGGATCTCAAGGTGAGAATGCTTTGTACAAATGGCCTTCCTCATGAACATATATAGGATCAAGAGAGAGCAGGTCCTCAATTCTGGCCTCTGGTGGTGCCAAAATTAATGAGGGTAAAGAGAAAGACTTTGGAGTAAAGTTGTTAGTATCTTTTAAAATCTAAACAGATAGATTTTAAAATGTGAAGGCATTTATGGAATCAATATCATGTTTAGGAGTTTGTGCTATATAAATACTTCCAAAGAAAGTAAAGTACATTGTTTATGATATTAATAAAATATGTGAACAACCTTAATATCCAATGGTAGGAGATATTTAAATAAATTTCGGTATAGTCAGACGTTGAGTACTCTGAAATAGATGTTCTAAATGTGAATCTTGGCTCCATTATTCCCTTGCTTGGGAGTCTTTGCCAAGGCACTGTGTCTCTCTTAGCCTCAAATCCATCACCTGTAAACTGTGCATACATTATTTATTCTTTGGTTTGTATGATAATTAAAAATCATTTTGTATGAACTACTAAGCAATAAGCAAAGTGCCTAACATATTATAAATTACACAGACACACAGACACACAGACACACACACACACACACACACACACACACACACACACACACTTTTCCTCATTGCTGGGGATAAAACCCAGGACCCAGGGGCTTGCACATGCTAGGAAAATGCTCTCACACTGAGCTACATCCAAGCCCCATCTGTATATTTTAATTCTCATTATCTTTGTCCCCATCATCAAAATGAACAAATATAGAAAGATATTTATAGTGTATTATATAGTGAAGAACAAAAATTTATTGTGAGAGATATAAGACTAATATTCCATTGATATGAAAATACATAAAATTTTATATTTGGAAAATTATAAAAGAGAGGACACCACATTATATAATGTGATTAAAACTGGACTTTGAGATGAAATTTTGTTAGATTCTGATCCCAGGCTGCTACAAATCATCAGTGTCCATGGGCGTCAGTTACACTGAATAGTCTCCAGGGCTATTTCTAGTTTTGCGATGCTGTTTGCCTTAACATTTTGAAAAGCTGATGGGGAAATGCTAAGGTTTTTCTCTGTGATTGTACAAGCCCTTGTTTCACTTTATGAGGTCCTCTGTTGCCCAAACCCATTGCCCAGATGGAGTTTCATAAGATACTTTTTGAATTTCTGGGATAGGTAGACAGTACTATCCTGGAACTTCAGTCAGGTAGTTGGATAAAAGGTCCAGGGGGCAATTCATTGCATTTTTTTGTGCATTCAGCAGGAGTTATCAAACTTTAAATTTTGTTCAAGGATCATATCAAATGCTATAGATTTAACCCTTAACAGGTTTTGAAATCTGTTGTAAGAGAAAACATGTATAAATAGCTTCAATATTAACTTAGTGATGAGTATTAGAAGAAAGTACAGATAAAAATGTTATGTGAGCTAAGAGGACAGAGCAGACACTGCAAGGTGAGAGATCTGGGAAGATTTTGAAAAGACGTTATTTTAAAATACTGTCTCCTTCAATCCTCATTAAAACTTTTTGAGGTAGATACACTCTCATGCCCTTTACCAATAAGGGTGTCAGGCTCAGAGAGGCTAAGTACCCAAGGACACATAGCCAACAAGTGGCAGTGACAGGATTCGAACTCAGCTATGCTTGACTCCAGCCTATCCTCTTAATAACTCTGCCATAAAGGCCAGTGAAACAGGGCATATTAATGATCAGAACTGCCAGGAAGAAAGTCATTGTAACAAAGAAGTCTACTAAGAGACTAACAGACTCCCAAAGAGGAACAAGTAGAGAAGAGACAAGATCACCAGGAAGGCTGGGACAGAAATTTAGAAGACAAATTCCTAAGTCCCAAACTTTAAAAAACAAATACATTAGTAAATTTAGAAATTTGGAGAACAAATTAAAATTCAATGTTAGTGTGTATGTTTCTTTTCTTTCTGTATGCAAGCATACTTACACATGATATTTCTTGTGAAAATCAAACCAGGCCTTTTTATTTTTGCTTAGTACAACATGAATACTTCATAATTTACTGCCCTTCACACTTTATGACAGAAAGTTTCTGTTTTGAAAATTGCTTGCTCATTTGTTCATTTATCTCTGACAATTTAGGCTACTTCCTAGGTGATTTTTATCCATTTTTAAAAAGAATATCTTTATACTGATGCCTCCCACACTTTTATTTTCAATTCAGACCTCTCTCCAGAAATTCACTCTCTTTCATGTAGCTGCTTATTCCATATCTCTTCTTGAGTTTCTAGTAAGTGTCTAAAACTTGATATGGCAAAACTGTTGTCTTCAGACACAACAGTGATGAAGACTGGTCTCTTCCCCTCCACAATGTGATATCACCTTTTATTGGCTCAAGTTGAATACAAGCAACCTCACTGATGCTTGTTTTTTTTCCCTCTCCTCCCAAGTCAGATCTGACAGACAACCTTTTACCTTTACCTTCAAAATATATTTGGAATCCTACCCGCTTCTACCACCAACGCTTCCAGCTCCTGAATTCATCTGCTGTCATCCCTCGCACTTGAATTAGTGCTATAGATTTCTGCTTTGTACTCTTATTCTTGTTAAAATGTTAGGCAGATTGTAACCCTTCTTTGCTGAAAACCCTTCCAGAAAAACATTCTCATGCAGTGTTAAAGTCAAAGTCTTTTAAAGTCTAAACAGCATCAACACCACCATGTTATCTCACAGACTGGCCGTCTGCTTCTCTCTACAATTGCACTCACTGCAGGCACACAGCTCTCTCTAGTCCTCAGCACACTACACAAAAATCGGTCTCAGGGACTTTGTATTTGCATTTACCTTTCCTAAATGTTTTCATGATTCACTCATTCACTTCCTTTGATGTTTATTCTAATGTTTCTTATTCATTTATACTTCTTTGGCCACAAAATTTAAAATTTCTCTTATCTCTGGCATTTTCTATCTTGCTTCCCTGCCATGTTTATTCCTCTTTAAGGATCAAAACTCTGTAGTATAGACAATTTTACTTGCTTTTTTTTTTTGTTTATTATCTGACAACCACTTCCCTTAGATTTTTATCAACTCCTAGGTCTACTGTATTCATAACTGAATCCTCAGGGTGTAGAAGAATTCTTGACCCTGAATTGTTACTCAGTGAATGTTTATTGGGCAAATGAGTGATAGATGTGATGTAGCCTCTAGTGCTCTATTGGAATTTATACTCTGTTAATTTCTAGTGTTTTGGTGACACACTGAACGGTTTGCTGTGTAGTCTTATAATAAGCTATGTTATGGCACATTTCTGCCACATTTCTATATTGTAATTTATTTCAAAATGTACTTTTTTCAGTATCTTGGCTTCATAATCTGGTGATGGCTGACAGAACAATTTAAACACACTTATACAAGATACCAATATACACTTGCACCTTCTGGATGATGAATTATGTTTTTTTCTGGTGTGTTCTTCAATCTAGATTTCAGGACTGCTCTGTGGGTTTATCTATTCCTAGGAAGTTCAGACTGAGTCTGGGTGGCCCTTCTTACTCTCATGCAGTTTGTTCTTCCCTCTCCTATAGGAAGGGGTGAGGAGAGTGAAAAGAGTACACTTTTGAGTCATTAGAGATAGACAGTTGTTACTAGCTTTATTACTTCCTAAGTGATTGGCTAGTTTTTAATCTATCAATCTTATATCAATTGTAAAATAGAGCTAATAAAATAATACCTACATCTTATGGTTCTTACAAAGATTATTGATATACATGGGCCATTTCCAGACACATACACACACACCCCTTTGTTGTATTATACATCATCAGACTATGCAATGCACATAGAGTATATATTTTCCAATGGAACCACATGCATTTTTTTCCACACAACATATTCCTGAAATATAAAGTGCCTAGAACTCTCTATCCATGATGTCACATGCTCTTGTTTGTCTCCTTACTTTCTGACTTGCCTCTTTTCTTTAGCTGGATTTTCAAAAACCTGGTCTCTGACTGGGTCTTATTTTTTAGCATCACTCTTCCTAGATTTTTACTTGCTCTCCAGGCGGTTTCATGGATTCCTAAGATTTTGTACATTTGTTGCTTGATTTACCTCTCAAATCTAAAATTCTCCTTTAAGTCATACTTCAGATACCACTTACATATATGATATCTGTATCTGGATTCCTCAGAAACATCTCAAATTTAACATGTTCAAAGGAAAATCATTAATTTTCTTCTGCCTCTCACTTGTTTAACTTCCACTTTGTCCCATTTCTAGTCCATGGTACCAAAACACTCTAGTTTCTTGAACTAGATCATGGGAGAAGACGTTCATTCTTCTCTCTGCCTTACTATCCATTCTCTTCCACCATTGAGTCCAGTGGGTTCTACTTGGGAAATATATCCAACTTTGTCTACTTTTCTCTGTTTCTACTGCTATCAGTTATAACCAGGACACTACCATCCCTTACTAGATATTATTATAAGACTCTTCCAATCAAATTTCTTTAATGCATTATCCAGAAAAATGGGCAGTCAGAATAATCCTAAGGTTGACTTTTGCCTGTCATTGGCTTACATTTCCTCAAGGACTTTCCTTTGAAATTAACATTAAAATTCTGTGTAAGAGTCTAGGAGATTCTTCATGGTCCCTGCTCGTTCTTATATTTATAACATCATGTGATACCACCATCCCTTCCATTCTTTGTGTTCTAGCCCCAGTCTCCACATGACCAGCTTCCTCTCATTGTTCTCTGTGTCCATTAGTTGCCAGCTAGTGTTACCTGTTATAGTACTGTTCTATAAAGTCCTTGAGTATGTGGCACATGTATACCATTGAATACTCATTTCCCAGGATAGAGCTATAACATAAGCAGGCCATAGAAATTTGTGAAAAGAGTGTATGAATGTCTTTGGCATGATGGGTACTCAGAGAAAAATAATGAGCACAACTATCAACACACATCATTGTACTTTTTACATTAGTCCTTGTGGCTATTGCTATTACATTAATTATTGAATTATTTTTTATTGAATGAATAAATTAATTTAACGTATACGAGGAAGGTAATCTTTCAGTGCTTCAATATGCAAACTGTGTTTCAATATATAGGATTTGTCTAAAACTACCCTCCAAAATGTGTGGAATTGATATTTCATCTTCATAAGTTTAATGGGTCACTTCTAGTCTCTTGTATCACTTTGTGGTCTTGCAGAAAAAAAAATGAGTTCTATTTTGTCATTGGGTTTGCTCACTAATTCTGGATTTAATGAGGTGTTCCTTTTCCTTCATTTTTTATTTTTATTTATAATTTATAAATTATGTTTCATAATTCACATGAAAATGAGAATAAGCATTGTTCCTAGTTATTTAGTCCAAGGAAAGTGAAAGGAAGATTTGAAAATATTCAGATAATCTCCCAATGAGAAAATTAACAGAACAATTTGTTCTGTTTTCCCTTGTCTAAAATGCCAACTTTTATATCAAAAATGATTTTTTGCCAAACACTTTGTTCTTTTGGAACATCTAGTCATTGATGAGATTTTTGAAAAATTTTAGTGTTTGGCACTGTAGGAAACAGAAGAAACAGTGAAAATAAGGGTAGTAGTGGCTAGAAATGTGTCAAGTTATGTTCATGCTGTGTCTGGACTGGAACTTTTGCAGCTCTGATAAGCTTTGAAACCATTAATATTCTTGTAGAGGCATGATAATTGCATAAATTCCTGAAGAAACATCACCTGTTTTTAAAAGGCAATGCTTAAGGAGTTAGTCATTTTACAACAATTTAAAAGCCTTGGTTGGCAGAGATGATAACATACAAAATAAGTCTGTTACACAATTCTTTTAAATAACTGAAATCATTAATCTGTCAGCTCTCTTTTACAAATTTTGTTAGACTTTGCTGTAGGAAACTTGGGGCAAAAAAATCTGCTTCTCGGGAATTTAAACCAAATAGATGACTACATTCATAGCTATCCTGAATTTTCACTTGGAAGGATGACCCCGAATACACATCCTTCCTGCCATTTGGGCCTTAGTGATATGGAAACTTTTTTCTGAATCAGAGCTAGAGGACTGATTGCTGTGAATTTTATTACAAGACTCTGTAATTACTTTGAAAACTCTCTGGAGGACCAAGTGGGTTGCCAGAGAATTTTCTGTCCTCACCACCTAACCACAAATTGCCCTCAGAAATTTAATAACAAAAAGATCATGTCTTGAATACATATTACTCTATTCAATTTACCAAGCATTTGAGTAGTTGATATCTTATATTGATTACAGTAAGGGCAGCCTAGCACATAGTATCCCCATTTATCAGATGAAGAAATTCTGGTGCTGGGGGGTTAAATGATTTACTAATACTTCTTAATAACAAAACTGAGACTTAAACGTATATATTCTTTTCTCAAAAATTGGTTTTAATATCAGAATTACTTGCTGCTTGTTTTGAGGCCATTTTACTTTGTAACATACCAACCTTCTTTTCCTCTGACAGTTCATTTAACTTGAAATACCCACCTGTCCCAGTTTCTCTTTGTTATATCTCATATGTTAATTAGATGCAATACATATTTATTTCTCGGAAGATCATTCAATTTGCTTTACATTACATTTGGAGAGGAAGCTCGTAGGCGTTTTCTGTTCCATTTGTTCCATTTTTGGCAGCGTGTGCAAATGGAACCCAGAGCCTCATGCATGCCAGGCAAGCCCTGTACCACTGAGGTATGTAACCAGCCCTTTAAAAATACTTTATTTTTATAATTTCATAATTGATACTGAAATGCTGAAACTTTGGAAAGAAACAAAAAGCCAAAAGAAACTTAATGTAAAGCAAAAACTGATCCCAATCTCATCACCCAGAGATCACCAGAGTTTAATATTTTGGGGTGCATACTATCTAGAGTTTTCTGTTCATTGAATGGTTTGGCTACTAGGATGCTCTCTCCCTCACCTCTGTCTGAGAGTACAGCTCAACCTGTACTTCCAGTCCTTGTTTTGCATATTCCAGATGAACAAAAAAACTATTAATCTAAGCAGTCAGGGCCATGAAGCTATATCACGTATTTCATCAAATCTCAAAGGAGACAGACAAAAAGAGTCAGAAATAGTTTTCAATTCTTTGTTGTTGTTATTTACCATCAAAAGCCCTCTCTTTCTCCACTAGCATGGACTATCAGAGTTTCCCTGTACTAGGTTCACTTATGCTGCTAAAAATTCATGCTCTTTGTTTTCAGGTTTTGAAGATCATGATCATATGGATGCATCTAACTAATGGTGGTGGTCATTTAGAGAACACATGTAAACTGCTGGCTAATTCCTTGGTGTGCCACTCAACACAGGACATCATTTGACTATATCTCTCAGAACTCTCCTAAATTTTCCCCACCCACCATGCTATCTTTATTAGCTTGAACTCCTTTCCTAAAATGGTCCTGCTGTTGATCCTGTCAGTTCTGCTTTTGAAAGAAGATGTCCGTGGGAGTGCACAGTCCAGTGAGAGGAGGGTGGTGGCTCACATGCCAGGTGACATCATCATTGGAGCTCTCTTCTCAGTCCACCACCAGCCTACTGTGGACAAAGTTCATGAGAGGAAGTGCGGGGCAGTCCGTGAACAGTATGGCATTCAGAGAGTGGAGGCAATGCTGCACACCCTGGAGAGAATCAATTCAGACCCCACGCTCCTGCCCAACATCACACTTGGCTGTGAGATAAGGGATTCATGCTGGCATTCGGCTGTGGCCCTAGAGCAGAGCATTGAGTTTATAAGGGATTCCCTCATTTCTTCAGAAGAAGAAGAAGGGTTGGTACGCTGTGTGGATGGCTCTTCTTCTTCCTTCCGCTCCAAGAAACCCATAGTGGGGGTCATTGGGCCTGGTTCCAGTTCTGTGGCCATTCAAGTCCAGAACTTGCTCCAGCTTTTCAACATACCTCAGATTGCTTACTCGGCAACCAGCATGGATCTGAGTGACAAGACTCTCTTCAAGTACTTCATGAGGGTTGTACCTTCAGATGCCCAGCAAGCACGAGCCATGGTGGACATAGTGAAGAGATACAACTGGACCTATGTGTCAGCTGTGCACACAGAAGGTAAATTTCCTTCAAATACACTGAATGTGTCTTATGATATATTCAATACCTTCCAGTTACAAGTTCAGGTTTGGAAACCTAAACTTGGGTATTTTGAATTCCTCAATTGTATCAGTGTGATTAAAAGGGATGGGATGGCAGATATCTACAGGGATATATGTTTAAGCTAATATAGTAGTTCCTGTGATCATACTCTGGTTAAATAGAAAGTTTTAAATTATGTATTGCATTATTTCTACTTCTGTTGTAATGATGCTTTCTGATGTTTGCTGCCAAAGGTTTTTAAGTTTTCTAGTTCTTCACTGAACTCCAAACATAGTTAACATTTTAAAATTGCTCCAACTGTCTGTTGTTTCTGGTAATTAAAGAGAGGGACACGTGAGTGTGTGCAGCATTGAAGATATCTATCAGAACTCTCCCTAAGATTCTAGCCCTGGTACGCTGTTACAGAGAATTGCAAGTAGTTTAGTTTTACAATTAATTTTCAATAGAGTTCATAGTCAAATATGAGATGGAGATAAGAATGAATTAATATTTCATGTATAGAACATATTGTGAAGTATAATTTTTAATAATTCAACATAAATTTGCTCTGAAATTTATTGCTTCATTATGATAAAAAATCTGTAAGAAAAGAAAGATCTGATGTTTTATAAGTTAATAATAATTAATTTTGTCATTCAGAATGTTTTAAAAATGCTTTTGTATATGCTATTGGTTAGTTGTCCTCTACAGCTGTGTGGGATAGGCTTGGTTTGAACTTCAGCGATTAAGTGTCACAAATGGTGAGACTCACTTCCTAGGCAACACTTATTCGAGGACAATAAATGCATTTCTTAACCACTATAGAATACCAAAGAAGGTACAAAACAGTTGCATGCATCATTGATCTAGTGTGAAGATTAGTTAAGATTTAAAAAAAAATTCTGCAATAACCTATCGATGTGGTCCAAACAATCCAGTCCTGCAAAATGTGGTGATAAATCATTTGTGAGTTAATGTAATAACCTGAGTGATTTTACTTCAGAGGTTGGGAACCAATAACCAATCAAATATAGCAAAATTTTCATTATCAGACAAGATCGGGCATATTCAGGGTGGTATGGCTGTAGACAAAAAAATTTTCATTATCAAGTGACATAATGTCTTGGATTTTATGGTGTGGTCACTCATTCATAATACTTAGAGCTGTACAAATATAAAATGGGCCTCTAGGTGGATTGAGACCTGTTAATTCTGGAAATTACCATGTGCAAATGGATAGTTTACTTAGAGGCATACTAATATATAGATTAGTATATATAGAGATTTAGGGTAATGCATAAGTGTTTGGAAAAGGAGAACTTTGATTTTTTTTTCCTTTGCTGGGAAAAAATTCCTTAAAAAAAAACTCTGGTTACTCTTTTCATTTTTATGTTGGAGATCAAATCCATGGCCTTGCACATGCTATGCAAACTCTACCACTGAGTTACACCCCCATGTCCTCCATTTTTTCCCTAATGCTAAGATTTCCTTGTAAAACGCCAGTTTCCTTACATTCTCAAAAACAATCTAGTGATATAAACAGTCCATATACTTTATTACCATTTTAAAATACAAAGGCTTTAAATGAATTTAACTAATCCATATATACCTCTTTTATGTTCAGGATTATAGTTCATAGTTACTGATTTATAGTTCAGGATATTATTATAATCCCTCAGGGAATCAAATCCTGAAGGATATATTACTATAACACTTATTTGTTAAGTATGGATATATGCTAGCCCCTCTGATATCTCTAAGAAGAATTGTTCTGTGTTTTACATACCACAACATTCAGTGGGTTTGCAATCTGACTAAGGGGATGAGGCATGCAGAAATACTTACAAAACAATAATTCAAAGTGAGAAAAAGTTAGAAATTGGGTCTCTACAGTAAACTGATGGAGAAAAAAACATCACCTTTTGCTCTGTGATTATGATGAGCATGGTGGAAATTTTAGAGAAGGAAATGGAATTTGATGGCTGAATTTCAACAGGAAAAATACTGACAAATGTTAAAAGTTAAAAAGTGCTGGATTTCAGTTAAGGACATGTGGAAATATCAGAAAATGGACCCTTCTGCTTTCAAAGGACTAGTGTTTGGTCACTATTTGGAAGATGCTAATCCTAGACTGCATATCCAGGTCAGAGTCACAATGCTCTCTCCCTCACCTCTGTCTGAGAGTACAGTTCCATCTGTACGTTCCAGTCCTTGTTTTGCATGTTCCAGAAGAACAAAAGAAAAACATTAATCTAAGCAGTCAGGGCCGTGAAGCTCTATCACCTATTTCATCAAATCTCAAAGAAGACAGACAAAAAGAGTCAGAAATAGTTTTCAATTCTTTGTTAAAGCTGTTATTTACCATCAAAGCCCTCTCTTTCTCCACTAGCATGGTCTATCAGAGCTTCCCTGTACTAGGTGCACTTATGCTGCAAATAAATTGTGATAAATTCAAATAATGTTATTATACAGCTATTAAAATAAATTACAAACTATACAGGTAATGAGACAAGAATAATGAGCTTCAAGATCTTGTTAAATTTAAAAAACAAGGACAGTTTTTAATGTATTCCCTATTTGTTTAAGGGAGGGTTTTTTTTGGTTAAATAAACCATGTAATTGGATATCAATAGACTTGCTCACAGAAATGAGCAAAACTAGACAGTTCCTTCTTCTCATAGGAAATCTGAGTAGTTAGGGGACATGATAGTAGTTAGGGGATTTGCTTCTCATGGACAGCCTTTGCATACATAACTTCCATACTGCAGTATATCAATTACAAGAAAATATTGTTTGAAGGCAAAAAGAAGACAATGCAAATTGTATTGCCAAATTTGGACACCCAGATTCAGGGCAGAAAAAACCTTTAGGATTGAATACTCAAAGATTGGAAGAAATACTCTGGATTATTGTTTTATGTGATTAAATTCTAAAAAGTATTTATTTTGCTTTGATTCCAAGAAAGATCTGGATAATGAGGTTATGTGGTATCATTTCTTATACTTTATCAATATAAGAATAGCATGGTAAGGATTTTCAAAAAGCACAACTCACATCCAGCATCAGAAAATGCTTGAGTCAAGCAGATACAGCCTGTTAGGTCTTGGAGGATCTCCAAGGTGACTGGTCTTGTGTTGCATGGTCCCTCAAGAAGCCTCTGTAAGGTCCTACACAAAATAACAAAGTTGTTATTCCAGTCTTCCTCTCTGGCTAGGTTGGGGTACTTCTCTCTAACCCTAGATCCCCCAGTCCTTTATCATTTATTCTTTATCCTCCTTTGCTCAACTGATAATCCTCTTTCTGGAATAGTGTAGAATTTTCCAGAAAAGTTATTCTCACCTTTTCAAAAACATTTTATCTCCAAATTGCCTATTTATTTTATACTTACCCATGCCAACACAGTGTCATTCAGTTCTCCTGGCAGCTACCACAAGATGTTTCTTCAAGAAATTGCATCCTAACAGAACTCTGGAGGAGAGCACAGAAGACGTGTTTTTCAGCTTTGATGTCGGTCTCTTGCATTTGTGTTTCTTGTGGTTTATGGGTTTTTATAGGTGGCAGGAGTGATTATTTACTGTGGCTTGCTGTATTACACAGAAATTGTGCCTGGAACTTCTAGGCAAAGAGAATGATAGTCTAAAACAAAAGAAGCAAAGAATATAAACCATTTTCAAGGGCTGTCCAAATCAGTCTTTGAACCATGTAGTGGAAAGGACAATGCAATGACTCAGAAGAAAGAAAATTGCTTCTTTTAAAGCAGTCAGTCCAGTCAGCACTTTCTCTGCTCTAAGAAAATTTGAAGGATTCTTTGCTTCAGTACTTTTCAAAACCTTGCCACACATGTCTATTGTGGCACAGAATGGATGGTGCTTGCCTGCTTAGGGGTGTAGCAGGTTGATTGTATTGGTGATATAAAGGAGCCCTCTGAATACACATCATTTGCTTTGTAGCTGGACAGCTCCATTCCACACCCATGCAGCACAGGCCTGTGACTGGTCAAGAGAACTTGGTTGAAGTAGGCATCTCCTTTCCACTCTGCTTTGCATGAGCAAAAGGTTCCAGATGAAGCCATTATAGGCTTGTTGACATCAACCATGTGTGAGCACTCAATGAAGATCAATGCAATTACCTTCCTGACCCATAGCTAAGTGTAATCACATAACTAAGCCCAGCTGAAACCATAAACATTACCCAGTTGATTACAAGCCCAGTTGTAAGCAATAATAAATGCTTGCAGAATGGAATCCAAAGAAAGCATATTCATCCCACTGACTTCAGATTCTAACTCCTCTCCAAACAAATGGAATACCACTGCCATGTTTAAACTTCAAACTCAAAACATAATAAATTTATTAACACGCATTTATTGAGATGCAAATTTGGAACCAAACAGCATAAAGGTTTCAGAGAAAAAGTACTTCACTCCTTCTCCTATGTAGGATATTTGGTAGTTCCTTGAATTCCCTTGAAGCCTGAATGTTTTAAGTAGTAAATTCTTCCTCTTCACATGACCCAATTTCATTGAGGAAAGTAATTATTAGGCTGGGTTTTCCTCTACAAAACAATATATATTGTACACTATGCATGATTTACAGGATTTTCACACTGTAATTTTTTGCAAACTGTAGTTGAAACTACTTTATATGCCCAGCATAACTCCTTGTGCAGTGCTTGCATGTAATGAATGTTCAACAATGATTTGCTAAATGGATCAATTTCTCTTAGAACCATACCTAGCTTGTTATTTATGAAGCATAATGTGTGGTGAAATAGCCAGTACTTGTAATTTTTCATGGTTTTGCTTTGTTTTTTTAAATAAAAAATGTCCTCCACACCTCACTCCCTTTTGGGTTTGCAGTAGTTCCTCAATTTCCTATTTCTGTCTAATGATATAAGAATGCTAATTTGTTTTAGCAAATGTCACTGATGCTCTGGGGGTGGGTAGAATTAATGCACGTTAATTGTACATATTAATGGGGCTCAATGTGATATTTCTATAACTACATACAGTGTGTACTAATCAAGTCCAATAACCCTTTGTATACACTTCCCTACCTCTAGTAATTACTATTCTACTTTCAAGTCAACTTTTTGAACTTCCACAGATGAGAAAGAACACGTGGTACTTTTGTTTATGTATCTGGCTTGTTTCACTTATCGTACTGACCTCCAGTTCTATTTATTTTGCTGAAATGACAGAACTTCATTCTTCTTTATTGCTCAATAATGCTCTCAATTTTCTTTACCCATTCACCTGTTGATAGGCACCAATGAGGATTCCATATCTTAGTTATTGTGTGCACAGCAAGCATGGACATTCAGGTGTACCCATGATCACACTTTCTCTGTCTCATCTTTTCTACAAATTGTGATGATATTGAGACAACAAAGATAAGAAGTGTCACTATGGAATGTACTGAGTACTTCTTAAAGAGGTTTAATTTTGTTGCTTCAGGCACTGGAAAGTATTGGAATTTGAGACCAATTTGAGGATATACTTCAGAAATACAAACTACTATATTTCATGGAATGTTAATACTGGAAAGATGTTAGGCAAACATTAAATCTACCTTTTTAAATTTTTCAGTTGAGAAAACAGAAAGAAAATTCAAGTAACTTGGTAGTATTTGTCATATAATTAATGACAGAGTGAAACTTGGAACCCAAGTTTCTATCCAGAACTTTATTTTATTCCTTTCTCTTTTATCTCAATAGCAATGGTCTTTGTAAACGATCTGCTGGGTGTTTTAATGACTAGCAGGAACCATGGATAAAGTAGCTTATCTAAAAATTAGTCTTGAGAATAGTCTTGCTCTCAATCTGTAAATTGGAAAAGTGCTTCTTTGTTGGGTCATACTGAGGTTTTGCAGAAACTGAAAATTATCCTTTACTTCCTTCAAGTTCTGAAAACATTAGATAGTTTTGAATTTATGGTTTGGTTGTATAATTATATTGATTATCACTGACGTAGCAATATATAAAAATCAGAAGTTGCAGAGACTTTTAGGGGATTCCTCACTAAATTAGACTATGGATACCTAACCTGGAAAACGCAGTGACCACTATGATAATAAAACTGAAAGCTTCCATATTCACATGTCACTGTCAGAAGCTTCATTGTTAATGAGAAAAGAAATACAGTTAGCCCAGGAAGAGTGTTCAGAGAGGTACTCCCTCTCATCTTTTCTTCTGGAGAGAATAGCCCACAGGCTCTTAGCCAACAGCCTCTAACATATTTATTATTGTTTTTCTTTGGTAGAAAATGAAATATTTCCTTATTTATTTCCTGGGCAATAACTTCCCTACTTTTAATTTTCTTTTAGACTATACAGTTTCTGTCTTGAATTCTGACTCACTTGTGAGGAATTCATGCCTGAAATGACACCTGCTTCCTGTTTCTCAGATGCCATTGCTGTCTACCCACTTTGGGAAACACCAGAAATCCTAACTCCCCAATTCTCCATGCCCATGATGACAAGATGAGAAGGAACTTACTTTGTTTTCAGGGGATGTCCCTGCCTTTCTCCCCTAACACACATGAATAAGTTCTTCAGGTGATATGCAAATGCAGACACACTATGTTCCAACCAATCAAATGCATTGTTGTACATGAAGGTCATCTCTGGGTGTATATGTGTCTGTCAGGTATTTGTCATTTACCCATTTTGTGGATGGGAACTGCACACAGCCATTTTTCCTAGATTTTCTTTGTTCTAGATCTCACAGAGCTGACAGTATTGTCTGAGGTTTAGAATTTGAATATTCAGAAACTTCAGTCATTCTTTTTACTAAATGTGTCTAGTGACATTTCCTCAGTCACAATAATGCTATTAACTTCTAGGTTGATATTACTTAGCTATGAGTAGCAGAGGCAGCTTTTGAGTAAGGAAAACTGGCAAATGGGAGGATATGATGTAAGCTGTTTGTGTTCCAAGGTACTATTTGAAACGTAAAAAAGGCAAGACAAATACCAATTTTTGCACAGTGACTGCTATGCAACATACACAAAGAATGACATAAGTGAAAGCAAAGATCAAGATCCATGAAACTCTTTAGGGATTATTTTGTGGAACTTCCTTTCCACCCTCCTTCCTTCCTTCCTCCCTTCTTTCTCTTGCTTTCTTCCTCTTCCTTTTGTTCCTTTTGGTTTCCCTCTCTCTCTCCTCTCTGTAAATCTCTCTCTCTCTCTCTCTTATTTTCATTCTTTCCTCTGAGTTTTTAAAAATGTCCAGGCTAATCTTTAAATCTGGCAAAGAATAATAACTCTCTCACTATCTCATTAATTTGAGAACAGATACATGAAAAATGAATAATATATTATTAGTCCCTTGCAATTGGATAAACAAAATAAAAATAAAACCTAGAAGTGCAAAGGGAAAGGTAACTGTCACCAGAACTGTACATTTGTAGAAGTCACTTCAGCCCTTTCTTTCATGTGTTATATGAAAAGGGAACTAGAAAAGCCGTTCTTGCATGTCCCTTTCAAGACTAACCTTCTGTGACTTGCTTTGCTCAGGCATCTGCAGACTACAGATGGGAGGAACTCAGTGTTGGGCATCTCACTTAAAACAAATGAAATCAAGCATGACCTGTTCAAAGGAGAGTGACCACAACACTGTGAGTCTTGAAGTCATGTTTTCAGAGAATGAAGTTAGTAGAAGGAAGACAAGACTGGGTACAGCCCTGACTGCTGCCTTTTGGTATTTTGTACATAAAGGTATTTGGTATATTTAGGTATTTGTAAAGTTCATTTGAAGAGGAGCTAAACCTGCCCTGTACAACCAGGTACTGAAATACCAGAGTAACAAATTACAGTTCAGTTAACAAGTGTGTGTGTGTGTGTAGGTGTGTGTGTGTATATATATATATAATATATATCATTTACATATATATTCATTAATAGAACCATTCAATAAAATGATTGCCTCTCTTGTGATGTAAAGATCCAGTTCTTATAACTCCTTATGCATGATCCTAGAATGAACTATCAACAGTAGTATAGAAAAATAAACTTAAACTTCAGTCAGGGGAAAAAAGGGAGTTGGACTATTTGCCCTTTTGTAGATCTCAATATTGACTACTCAATATCATTTGATTGTGATTATATTGCTCGTGAGTTAAAACGTGATTTTATGTACTATAATATTTTTTTAAAAATCTGTTCATCTTTTCATTCTATATTCTAGCCTGTAAAATTAACTACTTTACAGGTTAGAGAATAGATATGGAATAGAAATAAGTTTCTCCATAACATGGCAGTAAGTTAGTGGCTATGCAAGGACTCAGATCCAAGGTTAACTCTTGGAGAAAATCTAAGTCTCCTCTCCTTGTATTGAACTAATTGTAGCTTGAAGAAAAAGTGGAATCTGTGTCTCTTGATTATTTTCCTGACCCTAGGAAATAAGACACAATTTGTTTCCCCAGTGAGAAAAATATTTGAGAATGCTTTGTGTTTATTTTTATCCAGCTTTGAAAGAAGAACCATTTCCTATTCCCATAGAATGAATTAATTATAGTAAAAAGAAAAAATAAGGAGGAGGTGTGTGGCAACAAGTTGACCTCACAGAAGACCTTTCTGTGAGCCTGATGATAAGTACAGACTGTGCCTGGCAGTTTCTATCCTCATCTCACCTGCAGATTGTGCACTTGGTTCTTCAGATGCCAATTACGGAAGGAAGCAATACAGTATGTGTTTTTTTAAGAGTAGGAAGACATATTGTTAAGTGATGTTACCTTATGTATGAAAGACAATTCCTTGGAATTCATCAGTGCTAGGAGTTATCTCATTTTGACACATTCAATTTAACCAAAATTGCTGAATCAAGGAGAGGTTTTTTTTTTTTCTTTAATGTCTTTTGAATATGTGAAGCTCAGTCCAAAACCACTGGTAAACTAAAGTGAGATAAGATATGAGACATCACTTTTAGAGGTAAAAGTAGTTTGATGGGATGTGTAAACTATAGTGAAATTGTAACCTTAAATTTACAAAATTTGTTGCAAAGTCATTCCTGTGATCTATGTTCCTTGACTCTTTGGAATTATTACCTTTAAAGTAGAAGCAAAACAGGGACAAATTTGAGTGCAAGTTCTGATTGATATTCATGGTCGTAGAGATTTAAATTAAATTACTTAATTTCCTAATTATCAAATTGAGATACCTACTGCATCATACAATTATTGTGAAACCTAAATAGGAAGCATTTAGCATCAAGTCTGCCACTCAGCAAGTGTTCAGTAAGTACCTTCAGAATTTGACTGCCAAAAACTTGCCTTGTCTTATCTTGGACCTTGAGAAAAAAAACTATAAATAATATTTCAGTTTGGTTTTGCCTAGATAAAATTGACTGTCGAATGGGTCAGGGAAGTGACCAAGATATGTAATGAGTTTTAGATTCTTACCAGCTTGCCTTTTGGAAGTCAGGTTGCAATCTACAATAAAGCATGGAGTGCCTGATGCTTTGACACAATTGCTACAATGGCACAAACTGCCTCCTTCAATTGCTGGTGTGCGTTTAGAAGCGTTATGGGGTAGATAAATGAGCAGTCTGGGAAGTCCCAGAGCTAGATCATTATCCTGGTTATCTTCGACGTGTGTATGGTAGGGATGTATAGGAGATTCAAGGTAGAAAGTTAATATTATTTTAAGCACTTCTGAATTATTTTTAGTTTTTCAACAAACATGAGCAACTTGAAGTGAAAATCAAGAACTAAATATATAACTTCTTTATAAATTTCAAGCTAGACATGCTAATGGTTCTTTACTAGTTTGCAACTGGAAGCTTTATTAATAGAATCTAAGTTGTAGCATGTTGAGCCATGCCATAGGCCTGAGTACAAAATAAAAAAAGAAATACTTTGGGTCCTAAGAAATAAAGCAGATAAATTATATTTAATAGATACATTAATGTAAAAGCTGAATTGATGCTATCCTGCAAACTGTTAGAGCTCAAACTATATCAATGACAAGAATAACTATTTAAAAGTATTTATGTTCCTCAGAAATTATAAATTCATTATAATCTATGAAGTGGTGCCAATGCTGGCTATAGATTTTGTGCTATCATCAGTTCATTATTAATAGTATATGAAAGTCACACCATGGCTACAGTCAGCAGACAGATCTGCATTCCTTTCCACAAAGGTTTTAAAGGTAAAATGATTTGTATCTTTGATTGATGATTTCTTCACAAGTCTTCTCATTCTTCCTTTGTTATATAACCCCTTTTTATGCAAGTGTCATATATCTGACACTTACAGGATTCTGGCTGTGATTTTAAGCCTTGCCTTCTCTAATAGGACTACAGAACCACTTATTGTCTGGGAAAACGTACTGTCCTATTTCCATATTATGTCTTTTTATTTGCTAGAGAAACTGGAAAAATATAAAAATTAATGGAGACATACTGAATTCCAATTTCACTGAATTTGGAAAAAACCCACAAATTAAACTGTTAGTTAATATGTTTTTAGTGAGCTAATTTGAGAAAAAGCAGAGAATATATCAAGACATTGGAAAAACTTAGCAAATTGTCTGCTACATTATTTGTAATCAAGATTATTTTGACTGTTTTTAATTCTTCAATTGTTACATTCATTCTTGATACATGAGCACAATTGGTTCTAACTTTTTGCTCATGTGAAATAACAATGTATGAACAATCATTGATTTCTGTTACATTTAATGTTAAAATTCTAGGTTTTATTAAATGTATATACTGAAAAATAAAACTGGGCAATATGAATTGTATGGCTTTATACTTATCTAATTGATAACAATAACTGAATAAAGTGAAAAAAAGAGTATTTAGGAATTTATTGGTATTTTAAATTCACCAAGTATTTGATGTTATGAAAACAATTTTATAGTGGTAGCAATACTTTTTGATGATTTAGATGAATATTTTGCATAAGATATATTGCAATTTGGAGAAAATGCAATATAATTCATCAGAAGTACATAGCAAATGAAAACACACCAAAGAGAATTTAATATCCATGTGATATGACAGCAGCTGAATTAATTTATTCATTAACTTGTAAGTAGTTAGTGGATACGCACTCTGTGCTTGACTCTGGTAGACACTGAAAAATTTGAGATGGGGGACCTTGCCAGCACCCAACTTTTGTCAGAGATGTACCAAGTCATGGTTTCCTCTTAAGAAGAACAGAGATACATGTGAGCAGACACTCACAGAGATACCTGTCTGGCAAGGGCAGTGTATTAAAGACCTAGACAAAAGGAAAGAAGCTTTAAGTATAATTTGGAAAATTATGGAGTGTTTAAAGTTTTGCATTTCAATTTAATTTTTAACACAAGAACATCCACTTACTAGTTCTTATCAAATAATACAAATGAGATACATGACACTTAGACGTAAGATGTTACATAACTAAGGGAACTAGAATAGGATGAGTCTCTTTGGTTAAAAAATTAATGTGTTGCATTTGTTTAATGCAATGTTATTTCATACTCTTCATGATTTACAGTCATATTATGAGATTGAAGGCAGCCATTTAAAGCACTCTAGATGACCTAGTGATTCTCTTTTATTTATCCTATTGAATATTCTGGATCTAGAATGAAGATAATAACTAATGTTCCATTTGAGATAGGAAGTCTAAGTCAGATGGTCTTAACAGTCTTCTTTTATAAAATAGTAAAATTTCAATCACCCTTACCAACAAATATTGTGGAGAGCTTTAAGAAATAAAGTACAAAATGAATGATCACAATTAATAAGACACTTTAGATTGCTTACAAATTAGATACTTAATTTTCATAGGTTTTTAGAATTCTCATAAGTATCTCTGAGAAACTTGAAGAAAATTTGAACACTTTTCAGTCATACTACATTTTTCCTGGCATGAATTTAACCTTTTTTGAGTGAAATTATTTATCATCTCAAACATTTCTTGGTATCTGCCTCTTTTTAAAATCTTTTCTAAATTTTAAAGTTTCTTTTTTTTTTAAACTTGAGTAATCAGTAGAATTGATGGTTGTATTGAATTAGTTTCACTTATTTGAAATGTGCCACATTATTTTACGACTTTAAAGAATAGTAATTTGTGTTTGTTTGGCAAGAATTTTCTCTCCTGGCCTCTAAGCTTGTCACATGCCTTTGCGTTCACTCTCACTCTCTCAGTTGATGGCAAATTAGAGTATACAGTTAGAACATTTAAAGAGGTTAAGACAGTTAACACTTGTGCCCATAAGGGGAAAAAAGAATAGTATATGGAACAACAAAGAAGAAAAATAGGCCCTCAAGTTTTTATATATGAAATACTAAAATGGTCGTGAGTGGAGGTTTATAAATTGTGCACAATTTTTAATCACAGGCAACTGAAATAAATTTTAACTATTCCTGAGAAAGAGCAGAAACAATTGCTGAAGTAATTCAACTTGAGTATGGAAAACTTTATTTTTGAACCCTTTCGAAAGTCAAAGAATTTGGTTTTTTAGGTCAGTGAAAAGAGTGCTAATCTTGAAATTACTCTTGGGTCCATATTTTGTTTCCCACTTTGGGATGACCTTTACAAACATCCTCATTTGCAAGATGACAGATGTACCTGCACTCTCTGTACAAATGTTTTGTTATGATGGTTAATTGAATAATCAGTTAATGCACTTTGTAAATCTAAAGCTGCCTGATATATGAATTAATTAAATACTAAATGTATATTCATATCAATAGATTCATGTATTCTGTGCCAAGATTTATGTACTTGGATTAGGTTTTAAACTTTTCTTACAAAATGCTGTGAAAATTAGGCACTAATCAAAAATTCCATTAATGATGTCTTCACCATCCTTAATGGTGATGAGAGTTTGAATGGCAGGTGTGGTTAGAGGAGGTTGAACTCCTTTTCCGTATCACATCCGTGTTTGATAACACACTCAGAAAATGTTGCTAGAGCATCAGATTTTGAAGTGGCCTGGCAGTTCTAATACCAGGGCACTTGGCAGCAGTTAAGACAGAGTTGAGACATCCATTATGGTTCATTCTCTAAGGCAAGTCCTCTAAGCTTCATTGCCACGTTTCAGAAAAGTGATGAGTGATGGTTTGACTCATACAGCAGTTGTGATCATTAATGTAGTATAATACCTGGCACATAATAAGGGTTCAAAAATGTCAGCTACAGTTATTTTGTGTTCTTTTCCATCTTCTCATTGTTAGAAAAGAACATGTTCTGCCTAGGAAATTTAGGCAACCTGTCTAAAGTCAGAGAACTGGCAAGTAGGGGTGTGTGCACAGAGTAAAGATGCTGGTGCCAGACACTGAATGCAAAAACCATAATATTTACATAATATTTGTTTTAAGGACATGTATGTTTATTTTAAATAAAATATTTCCTCATTTTTTTCATTTACTGTTTTTATCATTGGGTTTAAGGGCCTGGACTCTGTGGTGAGTATTTGGTCAAACTATTTAATCTCTGTAAAAATCAACTTCATAGTTGTAAAATGATTGGTGATGCCAGTGGTAATGATAGAAAATAATGACTTGGCACTTAAGGGAATTCAGATCCTTTTTTTGTGTACTTAGCATGTATCAGTTGGTTCCTACATCAATCTTATAAGATAGTACTATTATTATCTCAGGTTTATAGATGAGATAACTGAGTCACAGAGCATGAGACTAGTGGTAGACATCATCAAATATTTGTTGCGCATGTTAAATTAACATTTAAAATATATAAAACATTTATGATGTGCAATACAGAGTAGGCAACCAATAAAGGTAATCTGTTAACACTAATTTAGTTCATTTTTTGACCTAGTTATTATTTCACATGTAACTTTTTTATTATACTATTGTACTGAGGGTACCTTGTGGTATTTGCAAAAGTTCTTAAAATATATCATAGTTGAGTTCACTCCCTACCCCCACATCATTCTCCTTTATTCCCCTCTCCCTGCTTTCTTGAAATAGTTTCAACAGGTCTCATTTTTCCATTTTCATACATGACTACATAATATTTCCGCTACATTCAGCCTCCTTCACTCTTTCCTTATATCCTTCTCCCTCCTGCTGGTAGCAATCCCCAGACAGGACCCATTTTACCTTCCTGTTCTCTGTTTTGGGTTGTACTGGGTATTAAACTCTGGGCCTTGCACAAAAGCTCTAACTCTTGACCCACATCCACAGCTTTTTTGTGTTTAGTTTGATTTTCAGATAGGTTTCATGCTTTTTGCCTGGCCAGCCTCCAAGCATGATCCTCCTACATCTTCCTCTGGAGTGGATGGGATTGCTGGTGTGCACCACTGCACCCAGCCCTCAAGTGCAACTTCTCTATCCTCTATTTGCACTTTTGAATTATTCTCTGATATTTGATCTCTAAATCAGTAATATTCCAACAGAAGTAAAATTTTTAATGTTTTGTTATCATTTTATCTTTATATCAAAATTTTAAAAAGTAGCTATACATGTAATTTTGTTTCCTTTTTGTATGCATATTTTCCTTTTACTTAGCACTTTTGTAAAGAACATATTTTTTCATCATTACTCATACTCTTATATGACTTTATAACATCCCATGTTTTTTCCACCTTATCAAGTTAGGGGTCTTTAGTTCTTTCTGTATAATTCTAAAATGCACCTGAATGTACATGTTTTTTTTTTTTCCTTTTTTTTTTTAGCTAAAATATTTTATTTTTATTTATTTATTTTTGTTATTATTTTATTATTCATATGTGCATACAAGGCTTGGGTCATTTCTCCCCTCTGCCCCCACCCCCTCCCTTACCACCCACTCCGCCCCCTCCCTCTCCCCCCACCCCCTCGAAACCCGGCAGAAACTATTTTGCCCTTATCTCTAATTTTGTTGTAGAGAGAGTATAAACAATAATAGGAAGGAACAAGGGTTTTTGCTGGTTGAGATAAGGATAGCTATACAGGGAGTTGACTCACATTGATTTCCTGTGTGTGTGTGTTACCTTCTAGGTTAATTCTTTTTGATCTAAACTTTTCTCTAGTTCCTGGTCCCCTTCTCCTTTTGGCCTCAGTTGCTTTTAAGGTATCTGCTTTAGTTTCTCTGCATTGAGGGCAACAAATGTTAGCTAATTTTTTAGGTGTCTTACCTATCCTCACCCCTCCCTTGTGTGCTCTCGCTTTTATCATGTGCTCATAGTCCAATCCCATTGTTGTGTTTGCCCTACAAGCCCTATTCTTAAACATACAAATACTTTGCATTACAACTCCTGTGGCTTTCTTTGAAATCTCTTTGAATAACTTCTTTCTCCCCCTCCCACATTTTATTCATCCTTCATGCCATGTGTAGACCTACTTCCAGTGGTTCACTTAATCAAATATGGATGTATCACTTTTCACTCTTTCCTAAACATTATAGTATTTGTCCATATCATTAGAATGTTCTACTTACCATTCTGTGTCTAGTGCTATTCTCAATGAAAGGGTAGTGTAATACAGCACAAGTTTTGGAGATATATAGTATTTCTCCAATTTTATCAATTTATACACTTTGCGAAACTCATAAAACCTCCATTATAAGGCCTCAATCTGTATTTAAAAGTAACTATTTTTAAATATTAGATGCACATTATCTAGTTATTGTTAACAGTAATTGGGTACTTACTGTGCCCGAGCACTGCAGTCTTATTTTATTTAGTTGTTACAATTACACTATGAATTTGATAACATCATACATACCATTAACAGATGAGGAAATGGATTGAGATGAGGACTGATTAAGTAAAAGAACATATTTGACAAAATGCTTCCTGAAAAAGTCAGCCAGTTGGGCTTTTGATTGTTCCTATCTTGGTTTCTCTCCCTTTGTTTGAGAAAATACCTCACTAGAATGGATGTATGTTGACACTTTGGTATTGTCATGAAGCTCTGCAGTCATGCATGACCAAAGAATCAGAATAAATTACATAAAAAAAAACCATTTGGGCATTATTCTGAGGCATCATTCTGAAGATCCTTCTATTGAAAAATAAATTTGCTATAAGGTTAGGAATACAGTCAAGTATTCAAATTTTGCCATTCAAGAAATATATCTGGGCCAGCTGATCAAAAACAGTAAGTAGTCTCTACTTACACCCATCATAGTTGTGCTACCTTGAAAAAGGACAAATTCTAGTTCTTAGATTTGGTAGTACATATATTTCCTAAGTTTCTATTGATGTCTATTTTAAAGAAGGCAAGGTTGTTCTTTGAGAAAGAAGAAAACTAAAAGCAAATAGAGCCATAAACTGTAAATAACAGCTCAATGAGAATAAAGTACTGTCCTACAATGCAGCATCCAGGCCTTTCATGTCTCCTTTGTTCCCTTTCTACCCTCCTGACCAACCATCTCCCCAGACAGTAAAAATTCATCAGTGTCTACAGCCCAGCCAACTACTGTACTATGATTATCCAGCAAGGAAGTTGTAGGAATTTCACTAAGAAATTCTGAATAACTGATGCCAGGGTTACTTAATGCAAGGCATTTAGGGATTAAAAATGTTTTTTGCATGCCCCATCTTCACCATGCACTGCCACAGTGATTTCTACAAAGTCTCATTAGGGACGTATCTGGAGTGGTCAAGTATAGCATTCTGGTGTTGAAAAAGAACTTAAAATGTTCAGTTTAAATCCCAATGTGCAATTTCAATGTCAGGGTGGTTATGGTAGAAGATAAAACTATTCTGTAGACTTGTTGAAATATTTGCGTTAAATATGTATGTCACTGTCTATCAAGTTACATAAGAATCTTAAGAACAATATGCTACTTATCAAGGGGATTTAAGCTTTCTGTCACCCATTGCAGTAAGCATGGTTGAGGTGATGTGTCTGGCTTTCTGTAAGTCACTCATGTCTACTTTGCTTCTTGTTGCATTGGGTTGTTCTTCAGAAACACCATTCTTTGAGCAAAATATCAAAAGCATGTTGATAGTTTACCAAATAATTTGTAACTTTCCTTTTGTCATTGAATTCTTAGGTTTATTTTTGTTATCAACTCTGTAGTTTTTTTTGGTAAACTCTTCTTGAGAGGTACTAAGGCATCTTTCATCTTTAACACCTAACATTGTGTTTTGTGTTTGATGCTACCATACTCTTTGGCCATGTGATAAATAAGCAATATAATAGTTAAATTCTGAAAAACAAATTATTAAAAATCAGGAAATAAAAAGTTCTATTCAGATACAGTGTTACATGAGTGTTATTATAGTGAATGAGAATGAAGTCTTCTTGTGGTAAAGGATATAATGTTTATTTAATATCTTTCATAGTATTTGTGATTCTGGGGAAATATAGATACCAATTAAGTATAGAGATACCAATTAAATACAAACTGATTAAAGCTACTCAAAGTTGAATTCCATTATGGACATATATCCTAATAAGGACACAAAAATGCTAAATAATATGTTTTGTTTAAGACCTAGAGGTCACATCTTATTTTATCAGTGTAGACTAGGATGACAAAGTTTGTTATTCTTGATGTAGAATTGTGAAATTCTGAAGCTTTCCCATAAACTAATTTATTCAATAAGTCAAATTGTTCTGGCCTTTGTGGTTCCAGTAGCCTGCTTAAATCTGTAACACAGTTAGTAATTGCTTCCATACTTTGAGAGAGTTGGCTGAGTGGCCAGTGTGGTGTAGGGTAGTTGAGACTTGCTGGGCATGGCTGGTGAGGTGGCACTACAGTGCAAGAAAGGGTGGGAGATGAAGAGTGGCAGCACCCCTGCCTCCCACAGGGGGTTATGAAGCCTTTTTCCTTTTGTCCCACATACAACCACTTCATCATTCTTTATTGTAGCACCAGCACTTTATCACTTAATTTGTCTTTAATAGTATATAATGTATTGTGAAAAATTAGTTATAAAATTAATTTTCCCAGATGACCTTTCCTTTTCCCAATGGATTTCTCTTTTTCCTAAATTTTACTCAATTAACAAGGAAATGTGACTTCCCTCCTCCTTCCTTCCAACAGAGTCCTAGAATATGAGAAAGTGCAGATCACATTCATTAAGTAGCTTATTGCATTATTTTCATACATGTTATCTCATTTTATCTTTGTATTGACTATAATACAGATAAAATTATTGTTATTTTATATGAAGTAAGAAACTAAAGTACAGAGAAAATAAGTGATTTTATGAGTTCAAAGTATGGTGGGGACAAAATTTCATTTTAGGTGTTTCTTACTTCAAAGACTGTTTCCAAAACACGATACTATACACAGAATCCAAATACAGATACTAAAAATATGTAAAGGGCCCATACCCTCTAATTCCACTCTTGGAGTATCAGCTGTTCATAGTTTCATGTGCTTTTCTCTTGAATTTATTTTGTTCCCTCCCCTCTCTCTCAATATTTTGTCAAAGAATATTTTCAACAATAATTCTATACTGTGCACTATTTTTACAGCTGAATTTTAAAAGCAACAATAGCATATCACGAATACCTTTTTCAATTCAGGATGATCCATCTTTTAAATATAAACTGCTTCCTGGTCACTCTTTGGTTCCTGTTATTGTATAATTCTATAGTCTCGGCAGTCTTTATTTATTAACCTCTGTCTCTTTTTCAGTCTTATTGATGTCTTCCTTTCCACATTATCTCTTGTTGTTCCCATAGCAATGTCCACACATAAAATGTCCATCTCAGCTACTGAGTTCACAACTCATCACCACCCACCAGTGCAAATCTAGTCATGGACTGTCACTTGAACAGAACTAAAATTCCCTCTATGACAGGTAGAGGCACAAATGGAGGACTTCTCTTAAAAGAAACAACATATTATTTGTAATTTTCCCCCATATCATCTTACTCCACGCATTTTAAAAAAAAAATTTTATGATAGTAGGGCTTGAACTCAGGGCCTTTACCTTGAGCCACTCTAACAGCCCTATTTTTGTGAAGGGTTTATCAAGATAGGGTCTCACAAACTATTTGACGAGGTTGGCTTCGAATCACGATCCTCCTGATCTCTACCTCCTGAGTAGCTAGGATTACAGGCATGAACCACCGGTTTTTATATCACATATGTACAGGGGAAAATAATGACTATGTGACTCAAGACATTCTAGATTTCATTTCCACTATACTTAGTTTTCAGTTTCTCCTGCCAACATCTTATAGATTTCTGGCTCAAGAAATACATGAAGAAGAGAGAAATTAATCTTTCTTGGTGGAAAACTTCCCTATTAGTGGTGTACAACTCATTTGATTACTTGTCACCCGGGATATGCATCTGTAGAACAGCCAGACTTGTTATTTAGTGAGCCTTCTGTGACACAAGTCTGGCCAAAGTGTAGAACATAATTTACAAATGGTATTAAAACCCAATACTAGGTTACAAGGCTTTATCCATAAATTTCAAGCTTATTGGTCAACCTGGTAGATTTGTTTATTCCTATTATACAAATAGCAATTGAAAATATGTCATTGAGGGAGGGAGCGGGGAGGAGTAAGGCGGGGAGTAAGGGGGGAGAAATGACCCAGACATTATATGCACATCTAAATAAAAGAAAAAATAATAAAAAAATTTAAAAAAAGAAAATATGTCATTGAAAAGTTGAATAAAGGAGAAAATATTATTTTTCCAACATTGTTGATCATAATATATTGGAATAGGATATAAATATTTTCTATTATGATTGTGAGATCTTTGTGGTCAAAGTTAGCGTGATATGAGTAGCATTCTTGCTGACATTTTGTGTTTAATTAGGTCTACTTCAATTAAAGATACAATTCTATTATTTGGAACAATTAAAACTAAATGCTGAAATAGGCTGCTCCTTTAATTAGCCTTTATCAGAATTATTTGTGATATGAGGATCTTTACATAAGAATCGGAAATCAAAGCAGACGGTGGATGTCTTAAGGTAGTGAGGGCACAGCACGCCCTCCTCTGCCCCTCTGGCAGGGAGGTCAAGCTATTTAAATCTCCATCACATAATGTGTCATTGAGTGTCTTTAGAGTTAGAAAAAACGCATTGTAGTTGATGGAAAACTTTAATTTTGACTTTTAAAAATCATTGATGAACTCACCTTAAGTTAAAATAGCATCAAGGAACTGAAAACACACCTGACTGGAGAAGGAAGGGCCCTGATATGTCTGAGATTAGAGGTACAAACTAGTCTATATTACTTAGAGTCTAGGGAGAGTCTAATGACTAGTTTCTCCTAACCCAATTTAACAGCAATATTCTGTTGCTTTAAAATGATGGATAGCTGGAGTCTGGGAAGGAAGAGGACGAGAAGAGAAGCATGCAAGGCCATGTTGTGTAAAGAAGAAAGCAGACAAAAGTAAAGGGAAATTCAGGACAGTTTCTCCAGCAGTATATGGACGACTCTCCTGTTTTATTCCAATGTGCTTCCTCCACCTGTACCATGAACACACACACACACACACACACACACACACACACACACGTACACACGCCTTATGTGTACTTCATTCACATCCCCTAGCAGAGCAGGAGGAGCAGTGATACCATAACTGTCCTACCAGAGTGTCAAACATCATCGTTTGGGAAAAATACCTGGAAACTTGCACAAGCATCACGTGGGACCTTTTCAAAAATTCATACCCTTGGAGCCACCCAGACAGACAGTGGGTTAGGGCTCAGCAATCTGTGTGGTAAGCATTAATACAGACTTAATATTTGAGAAGTAGTCAGTAAAGTTTACAAGAGTTGATTTAAGCATTCCAATGTCAAATGGTGTTTGAGAAGTACTGAATTGAGTTTAACGGTATTTCATTTTAAACAGAATTCCTGCAAGAGATTTGTGCTCATATTTTTATTTGAAAATCTTTCAAAAATGAGCTAAAAATTCACTTCCTTCTTCTAACCTCTTGAAGCCCTCTAGCAAGTAAGCTCTTCATTTCATACCACATGTGGGGGCCTTATGATACCCGGTCTCTCTGCAGTTCTCTTTGATTGCATTTTATTCTCTGGAGCTAGACTAGCAAGTCTTTTATTTTTTAAATTTTGCATAGCCTTTACCTTGTGGTGGGTCATATTTATATCTAAATCGATGGAAAATGGTGAATATGGAGAAAAAGTTCTGTAATATCAAAATGCTTGTGCAGCAGTGTACACTGACTTCTTTATGCCATGAAAGCCAACTTTCAGGGAGGTACAAAGGAAAATCGTGAAATGAGCAACCACTGGGGATTAGGCAAATATTTATTTTATATATCTCTATCTCTATATCTATCTATAAATATTGAGTACTTGTTATGAACCAGGCCTCATGTGATATGCTAAGGAAAAAATGTTATGTGACATCTTTAAGAAGTGGAGTGCAAATCTTTACTTACCTCTTTCCCTATAGTCTTCTCAACACTACCTCACCTATGCCAGGTTATGGCCATTTTAACACCCTTCGCCAAAATATCATCAATCACAGAACTTTTACTTTCTTAAGAATGTTTGTCATTGTCTCACATATGTTTCTAATTTGTTCCCTTGTTTACTATCTGCCCCTTCCCCTAATCCATGACAGTGGGGACTGTCAAATATATTCACAGCTGTATCCCAAATGGCAGAAGATAGCCTAACATATAATATCCACTCAAAACATTTTTGGAGGTATTGGGAGCTTGGGATTTGAACTCAGGGGCTTGTGCTTGCTAGACAGGTGCTCTGCAACTTGAGCAATGTCACCAGATCTCAGCAAATGTTTTTGAATGGGTGAACTTAAAGGATGGGTACACTTAAAGGATGAGCAGGATTGTGATAAGTAATTATAACTCCACCACTGGTAAAGAAACGGAAGCTTCAAAAAACGTGGCATGTCGAAATGACACATACCATAGAATTAAAGCTCAAATCTTTACATTTCTCAATCTAGCATTTGTTAGCTTCAGCAGCCATCTACACATGATTTTTTTCCTTTCAAGCATCTCTCCATTTTTTCAAGACTGTATAGGAGTTTGAGTTACAGCTTCTTAGTACAGATTGCTTCCATTTAATAGTTCACGATAGTAGGGAGCTTTGCTGTTAATCATTTCCTCCAGTTAAAATACCTAGGATGCCACAACCTTGCAGTGCAACAGCTATCCCCATACATAGTTTTCCCCAGCTTGTGGAAGCTTCCTTGAGAATCAAGGAAACAGAAATATAGGATTAGGGACGAAATTAGTCAATGTGTTGGGAGTCCAGTGAAATGACAGCAGGAACTTTGGCCACTGGCTGCTTTGAAATAGGACTCTGCAGGTGGTGGGATAAACTTAGTGCTGGAAATATTTTCTTTTGTTCCCACTTTCTCCACATTTTGTTTCTGCTTATGAAATTGAGGGAAGCAGAAGATTCATGGCAAACTTTAAGGAACTTTTTCTCCTTACCTGGCTTTCAAATATGCACTGAATCTCATTTATTTTAGTTGATTATTTAATATAATCATTTAAATCTGACCTTTCCTCATTAGCTTCAAAATATTGAGTGCCAGATTTTTCTATTGAAAACTCACTTATTAGCTGGGTGCAGTGGCTCACCTCTATGATCCCAGCTTTTTGGGAGGCAGAGATAGAAGGCTAACTATTTAAGGCAAGCCAGAGCAAAATAGTTGAGACTTAATCTCAAAGAGAAAGCTATGTGTGGTGTCTTATGCCTGTGGTCTCAGTTATGTGGGAAGTGTTGATAGGAGAATTACATTCTGAGATTGGTCCCAGGCAAAAAATGCAAGACTTTATCTAAAAATTAACTAAAGCAAAAGGGATGAAGGTTTGGCTTAAGTGGTAGAGTAATTGGAGAGGAAGTGTGAGGCTCTGAGTTCGAACTCCTGTTATACAAAAAGCCTTCATAGACTAACAAGGTGTAGAGATAACTATGATGTGAAAGTTAGATGGTGCCATGAAATGATCCACCCTTCATCATGGTGACTATCACAGGGTGTTACAAATGGAGTAGCCTTTGTAGGCATAATATCCTAGATTGAAGAATCACTTCTACCACCATCAGAAAGTATTTATCTTTATGAAGTCTCTTATTTTTCTGCTAAATGAGATTCAGTGCAACTATGTAGCAGAGATATTAGAGAATTTAGTGAGATGATGATTGTGAGGGCTCTTAAGATAGTGCTTGGCACAGTAGGTGCTTTGTAAATGTGCATTGGACTTATTATTTTAACACAGGATAATATGAAATGAATGAGCTCACAGGGTAATGGATCAGTAGTAATCCCTCAAAAACTTGCTAGGGTGGCCCTGGAGTTGGAATTGATGCTGCTTACAATCATGTTTAGGCCATGCAGGTCTTTCAGCAGGCCACCTAATAGTCTAATTGAATGAGAATTATCATGGACGTACTTCATCTTGGCTTTACTCCACCAGCCAATATTGTTACAGTTAGAATTTATGACTAACCAACTTCTACTAATCTTTGATAATTCTAAGAGTCTATCACTAAATTCTATTGTGGTCTGCACTCTGTGTATGAAGGTCCATTATTTCTCCAATTATGAGAAAGACAATGTAGCTTAAGGATGTTTTCTATGGGTAGCATGCTCTGCAATTTCTGTAGTGGTAAAAGGGATGCAATGATATTAATATTGGATAAATGTCCTTTGGTGCTATAAATATGTGACTGGTAGTCTAAGCACCTGGGTTTAAATTCCATTTCTGTACTTACCATGAGGTATTACCTGAAACTTTTACTGTTCAGTTACAAAATAGGGCCAGAAATGCCTACCTCGTATGGTTATTAGTGAGTTAAATTAAACAAGATGATTATATTTAGCACCTTGAAAGGTGGGGAGTCCCCAGTTGTTAATACTTTTGCTTACTTTGTCTTGCCTTTCATAGATGATGCATGGGTGCACTAATGCTTTTCTGGGCTCAGATTTTGCATTAGTGAGATTATGAGGCACATCCTAAGGTTGCTGCAGCTGCAGCTCATAAAACAGCTCAATGTGCAAAGAAAATTATAATAAGAGAGACCTTCAGAGCCATGTCACTTCTTTCAGGCACTGCATTCTCTTTCGTTAAATAGTATAAATGGTTAACCCAAAGGTTCCTTATTCGTTTCCCTGGTTTATAACAGAAAAAAAACCAATTCTCTCTCTCTCTCTTTCAAATTTGGGAAGAACATGAGATGAAAGAAAATGTTCTTAAAGTGGTATTTTTCTGTGTGGCAAACCTAGACAGTTTGGAATGGTGGAAGAGAGTAACTTTACAAAGAAGAGACCTAACAATCATTGCCACTGGATGATCAAGTTTACCATATAAATACTGATAAGCCATTTGGATAGTGTGTGCCTAGATATGATGTGATGAGGATAGGACTTTCTTCGGTGGTCTTCCTGTCCATGATGTATAACCATGAAATAAGCCTGAGAAAAGCATCATACAAGTCCCAATGGGAAGACATTCTCTGAAACGCCTTAGTATTCTCAATACGCAAGCTATTAAAAAAAAAAGAGAAAGAAAAATCTGAGAATCAGTCTCAGCCTTGAGGAGCCTAAGAACATATGATAATGACATGCAAGATGGCATCCTCGTTGCCTTAAAACCACTGTGGTCTGGGTTTGCCTCTCCTGTCTGGCCCATATCCCATTGTATTACCAAGGTTTCACTGACTAAACATTCCTTAAGGACAAGTATTTGGTCTCTTATCTCTGTATCACAATACTTCCCATAGCTCTAGGTATACATAACAGGTAGATAAATGCTCAATAAGTAGTAGGATAGATGAAAAATAATTTAAAAATTGATGTTCGAATAAAGAAAATTATTTTTTAAATGAATCAGTAACTGAAGGGGTAGGGATACTAAGTCCAGTAAACAGCATACATCACCCATGATTGTACTGAGATAATGTTGGAACAAGAGCAATGATTAAGGGTCTTGGCCCCAGCACAGTCACATGTTATTGCATCACTGATAACATAATTACTTACAAGCAGTTTGATGGCAAGATTCCATTCTGAGGAGTGGAATTGGTACACAGAACTCTTCTGGTCTCAAGTACAGCTATTTCACCTGCCAACACACAGGTGTTGATTCACTGGGCAAATCTGTAATGGCAACGGACAAAACAATAGCCAGCATTTACTGAATTCTTACTATGTGCCATACATACACTGGTTATTAAATTGAATTAACCCATCTCGTCCACACAATAGCCTGTGATGCAAACTATTATTAGCTCTACTTTGCAAATGATGAAATTGAGTCAGAGTGCTGCCATAACATTTTCTAAGACTACAACATGAAGAGTTACCACGTACCAGTCACTGGATAGACAACTGAAAGAGTGTTAGGGAGAACCTGGTAAGAAGTAGAAAGCAGTGCTACTGATGGACATATTAACCTGGACTTTTCCCTGAAAATTTGACTCATTTATGCCCTTTTCTTTGTAGCAACTGAGTAACCAAAGTGTTTTTTTATTTATTCATTTATTCATATGTACATACATTGTTTGGGCCATCTCTCCACTGCCTCCAGCCCCCTCCTTCCCCCCAAGCTTCCAGGCAGAACCTATTCTGTCCTCTTCTCCAATTTTGAAACCAAACTTTCTATAGAGTTTCTTCTTGATTTCTTTCTTTTCCCTCTGTAATAGAAACACTATGGTGAATATTCAACAAATACTAAGTAACAGTTGTGTGTCTGTGTTGTCAGACTTTTCATAGCTATGACAGATTACTTAAAAAATAAAAAACTTCAGGGAGGAATGATTTGTTTTAGCTCATGGTTTCTGAGATTTTAGTACATAGTGGCAGGAAGGAATGGTGGAACAGGGCAGCTCACATCATGGTGCCCAAAAAGCAGAGAGAGAGAGTCAGTACCTGGGCAATCTGGTTTTCACCTTTGTCTCCTTTATTCTACCTGGGCCCTTGCCTAGGGGATAGGGCTGCCCAAATTTAGGGCAGGCCTTCTCTCTTCAGTTAATCCTCTCTGAAAAAGGCCTCACAGATACACCCAGAGGTGTGCTTTACTAATTTCCCAGGCTCTTTCAATACAGCAGAGTTGGCGAACCCCTTGTCTGTCAACTGGCCAGCACTTGTCATCTCCTTAAATCATAACATTCTACTTCTGACCTTCCAAAGGCTCATGCATTCATTCCATCTCCAAGAGTCCCCATAGTTTTGACAGTTCCAGCATTGCTCAGAAGTCTGAGTTCCACTTCACCTCTGATCCTCAAGACAAACTATTATCTGCGAGCCCCTGTAAAATCAAAAAGAAAATTACATACCTCTAAGAAGCAATGGCACAGAGTACATGTTTCCATTTCCAAAGGGAAGAATAGAATACTGAGGAAGTATGGCCTCAAAGCAAGACAGGACCCCAGCGGACCAAACAGTAAATTCTGCAAGTCCATTTCTGGCATTAAGGGCACATGGTCATGGGATGTGGAGCCACTCTCCTGGATGGCTCCATCACTGCCTACAGCTTTCCTCAGTAGACATGCCAAGAATAGCACCTCTAACCTCCTGGGGTCTCCATTACAGTGTAGGTTTCACTCTCACAGTTTCATGCATTGCCTTCTCAGGGTCTGCATGCAGGGACTCCAACTCCGTCACATATTGTGTGTCCTCCCAGGATTTCATTTGAAATCCATAACTCCATAATGCTTGCATTTTGAGTGCCTGAGAATCCAGCATCATGTGGATGGTAGCAGGTCCCTTGGGCCATAAGTGAATTGTCCTTTGAGTGCCTGGGAAGCTGAGCCTAGAGAAACAGTCCTGGGAAAACAACTTCCTAGGTAGCCCTGTGCCAGCAGGGTCACCCAGAGGCTCTTTCTTCTCAAGGGAAAGTCTTCCAGATAAGTTTACCTTTTCATACCTTTGGGCCTACAGTGGGTGGAGTCTGACCAATTCCTGAAATGCCCGTTAGGCATGTTTCCTATTGTCCAGATGCAAAGTACTTGGCTTGTTTTTAATGGTGCTAATCTCTTCAGAAGCTATGCCTTCCTTAGCCTAGAATTACATTGACTTTTCTGTCCAAATTGCTAGTTTTTCCAGTCTTTCTACTTTGCCTTTTGTTCCCAATTACCATTATATACCTATCTATGAATAAGATTTCTTGGTATTATTGATATTGATGGCCTTGCTACTCGTATCTGCAGTAAAATATTGTAGTTTGTCTTTCTACCAACAATGAAAAATATTTTTATTATATATTCCCATCAGAAAGTTGTAGATGGATTCCCATCAGAAAGTTGTAGTTTACTGAGAAACACTGAGAAGAAACAGTATTTACTTTAGGAGGAAATGTTCAAGACAGTTTTAACTCTTTATCCCTATAAGAGTTGAATTTGATATTCTAATTTCAGGGGTCAAAATGGTCTTCATTCTACATACTTGAGTTGTATCCAAATATGTAGAATCAGCCACATGAGAATTACATTGTGTTTTATCTGCTCATTTACCATAAAGAAATCTGTGTCTACAAATTTCACCTCTTTAGAACTGGAAATGATTTTTTTTGTCATTGGCCAGTGAACACTATATCTTTACAATATAGAACATTTATTATTAATGTTTTTTGGGACTATTATCAAAGACTATGAGCGGTATTATGTAAAGTTTTTATATACATTAACATAAATATAACATCTCATTAACATATTATTATGTTAATGTACAGTAACATATCTCATTAACATAAAAATTCAGCTTGGAACAAATTTCATGAAAATATCTTTCTATATAGAAAACTTATTTTTCCATGCATGTATGTATAGCATGAATATACATAATAAATATTGTATACATAATAAATACACAATATAATTATTGATAAGTAAATATATAATCAAATATAATATATAAATAAAAGTATATGCTATATAAAAGTAAATAAATAATTGCATAATATATAAATTATAGTTTTATATAGATTTATTTAGATATATTGATATGTAGATATGTATTTTTCTTTTTAACCTTGACTTCCAGGAATTCTGTGATAAAATAAAATTTTAAACACACTCAGTGTAATTTTTTCCCCTAGATTATTGTTATATTTAATTCCTTTCTTCTTCTAGCTTTTTTGTGGTGCTGAATTTGAACCTGGGCCTTGCTCATGTTAGGCAAGTGCTGTACCACTGAGCTCTATTCCCAGTCCTCTAACTGGAACTGATTATTTCTATTGAGCAATCTATTCCTCTACTATAAACAACGTTCTATCACTTTCAGAAAGAGGGAGGTTCTTAATCACGAATATGTCATGTCTTTTGTTTAAAGAGAGAAAATGAAAGCAATGAAGTTAAGTGGAATGTCCCTTTAAACCACACTGTCAGCTAATAGGTTAGCTCAAAGTGGGAACAGCCAGGTGCTTCCTGATCCTAACTGGTTTATGGAGTCCCACTCAGAGGCTTAATGAGAGATCATGAAGCTGTTTTCAGTCAAATAACTTTTATTCATTTGGGAAGCTTTTCTAATGAAAAGTTCAATATACATTCTCCAAAATACTTGAAACATTGCCTAGAAAATGTCAATTAGTACTGCCTGGGTTCTTAAATGTGGAAGAAAGTATTTGTGTGTAGCTTCAGGAAAAATAAATGAACTGACAATTGCCTAATGAAGAGTGAAGCCCTGAGGTATCCACACAAGGGCAGACTCATGTCCAGAAAATTTTCTGTTTCCCACGAGTAGCTACCTTAATTACCTAAGTGGTATGACTTTCAAAACACTGCCAACAGACACCCATGATATCTTCTTCTCAGTCATGAGGACTGAATGGTGGGAAGAAGCACGGTAAAACAAACACCCTACAGACACCCTGTGATCTGCACAAATGCAGCATCATGAGACACCAGCAATGGAGGGACTCAAAGGTGGTGAGATACCTGTCTATAAGTTTTACATGTGTGATTATTATTATTTTGCTTTTATTCTTTTTTGTTGTTGTTTTTTCTCCTCTTATATCACTTTTACATTTACTTACATGTGTATACATTGTTTGTGCCCCCCCCACCAGCCCCCACTTTTATTCTTTATTATGGTGGGATAAACCATAATATCTCTGAATATTACAAGAAAAAACAATTTCAGTTATGAAAATTCAGAGCACTCGAACACCTGTAGTGAGCACTCTGCTCACAAAAATTTAGATGGGGGACTCAGGTATATGAAAGCAATTAAAGCAAAACTATAAGGAAAAAGTAGCCCTGTCTCCGCCAGCAGGAAAAATTAGCTTAGGTAACACCTTCTGAGCCAAGTTCAAGTCATCTCAGAGTAGCTTCCTTGAGTTTTTATGGCGTGCCAGCAGTGTTGACCATTAACACAAATTCTGTTTTCATACCACATACTGTGATACTAGTTGTCTTGGTATCTCACCATGGCTTTTGCAATTTTCTTGCCTTAAGCAGGCTAAAGTTTTAAGTAGCAGAGGTTGATTGACTAGTCGCAATTGTGAAAAGACAAGGGAGGATGACAAGTGGGTGCACATATGTGTGTGGTGCATGCACAAACAGGTACATATATTCTTGTGTGTACATGTGGTCAGGGTTGTTATAGGTGAATATAACAATTGTATTTGAAAGACCTTATTGGCTGATGCTAGCTATAGGGTCTTGTCTAAACAAGAATGAAAAGTAAGCAACCTTACACATAAAATTCTGCCTATACCTTTCATATATAATGCAGTTTACAATAACTTAGAGGTCATACAAATAAATATTACCTAATCTCTAATCACTAGGGATTCATAACCTAATCATTTAGCAAAACACATACACAAATAATTTTACCAATCACCTGCAGGCTGTGATAAGTGCCCTAGTAGGATTAAAACTGCTACAGTATCACAGGAGGGACAGTGGATTAGGACTTGGGGTATAGAAACCACTTTTCGGTAGAAATGACACGTCTCAGAGCTTCTCATTAGAAGAATGTTGACAAAGAACAATGAGAAATTTCCCAGTTTACAGCCATTACTGGAACAAGAGCAAAAAGACTCTTCCTGAATGGAGTCTGGGGAAAGTCTGCTCTCTTGGATCAAAGATTTGGTTGGAGTACTTCAAAATACACTGAATTAGAAAGGTTGTAGTTTGGTGTCTGGTTTTGTTTTATTTTATTCAACAAGATTCTAATCAAAATGTATGTTCATAAAGTCCATGCAGTTACCTGCAATTCAGCTTTATTCATGTATCAGTATCCCCTCCCTGGAGCTACTAAAAAGTAAAATAAAAAACCAATTATTATTTTCCTTCAATTACTACCCCATAACACAGGATATTTGGTGGACAGTTGTCCTCTGTGGACCAAGACAAGGATGTGAGAGAGGAAAGTCTAAATGCTGTCTTCTAAACAGCTACTGACAAATATAGCAAAATAGTAAGTCTGCTATACTTCCCAACATTTGTCATTTATAAAGTTATAAAACTCTTACATAAAATAAATCAACATGACATCCTAAAGTCTAATCTAACCTGAGTTGGAAAAGGAAATAAAACTATGTATTGACTTTTTCCACATAGATTCAGTGCAATATGGAGAATGGATCATATTAAACTTGCAATGAAGCAGCCAATGAATAATGAATGTTCCATTGCTATCTTTGGGTAATTGTCTGCAAACATATGTTCTTCAAGACCTTAGAGGATGTTGATTTTATGCAAAGTAGAAATTCTCTACCATCTATAATGGGAAACAAGTTTTCTAGGCTATAGTTAATAATAGATAAAGCATGGAGTGAATTACTCGAACAGTTCCTGATGCTTTCTTAATTTTGTACTTGAGCATTGCTTCATTGCTCTTTGGTCATTTCCAGATGGCTGGAATGCTGACATGCTAAGTTGTTTTAATGTTAATATTTGGTCAATACAGAATCTTCAAATTTTGTTCATTTGGGGGTGAGCCTTGACTGCATCTCTTCTTTGTAGTTTGAACCAGAATGCTGGACCTAATGAATGTGAGCCAGCTTCCTCCTGCTGGACCCCTCCTTCACTGGCACACTAAATTCCTGCCATCCCAACAGATATTCCTTTACAAGTGTTACTTGCAGGTATATTTTGCCCAAAGCTCCATGGCAACAAATATGTACTCTAAATTTGCTGTTTGTTTTATCTTCAACTTCTTCTCCTTTTATCATAGACTTCCTGCTTTACTTTTTCTATTAATGATAATACAAATTCCTTCCTTCCTTCCTCCCTCTCTTCTCTTCCTTTCCTTCCTCTTCCCCTGTCTCTGTTGCTCTTTTTTCTCTCTGTCGCATATATTTTTCTTTCTAATTTTTGAATCTATGTGGAAAGTATATCCATTAACCTAGGTATTATTGCTGTAAGAAAAGGAGACAAAATAACCTGGCGGTTTAATGGAACTATCCTTGGAATCAAGTTATTTGAGATCATATCCACACTTACACCCTTGCTAGTTATGTGGTAAGGGGCAAGTTATTAAGCTCCACAAACACAAATGTTCTCACCTGTGGAAATGTCTATGAAATAATATTTCTGTATCATCAGTGTAACAGGAGTAAGAACCTAGCAGTGTCGTGAATAGCACAGTGATATGTGTAATACATTTAGCAGACTGGCTGGCCCATGGACATTTAACTAGTGGCCAGTGTGTTGTTTATTCATGACTGGGTATGGCCTTGGTGGGAGAAATGATCCTTATGTTTTATCAAGTCTATCACTCATCTCCCTTTGAAGGTACATTGTATAACTCAATTCATCATGCATGAATGGGATGCCCATGATTTCAGGAGATTTTGTGTAAAGCTCAGGTTTTCAGTAATCAGTGCGGATTAATGCTTACATGTGAACAAACTGAACTATTCTCCAGCAGCTCCTGCCAATTTTTCTGTAACACAGACATTTTCAACTAGATGCCACTGAACTGATAATGAACACGTCATCTTCCTGAAGTTATTCTGGCAGTATCCACAACGGGGTTGTCATAAAAACCTGATGAACAGATCTATCTTTTTTAAAGTTCTTTTTTTAATTCATCCACCCTCAAAAAACCCCAGAATTGAAGTTAACATTACACTCTAATTTTAAAATAAGACAAGAAATCTGACCTTAAATTTCTGGAAATTAAGATAATGAAGGATTATAGGAGTTGTGCAAGGGGAAAAAGAGAGGGCTAATGTATCAGGAAAATTAAGCAGATGCACTGTGAACATTAATTACAGCTCACTGAGGTTTTGTTTACTAAGGTTAGCAGGTTCCAAGTCACTGAGTTTTCTTAGAAAATGGCCTTGGTTAGCCTGGCACCATAATTTATAAAGTAACAGATATTGTTTCTTTCTACATACTGAACCATGTACAATTAAACACAGCTTTTCTTATTAGTATCTTGAAAAGAAAAGGGGGGAGATACACTGAGTCCAACAAGGTGCCTCCCACCACTAATACTTCTGATTTTCACAGGACTGTATGCCATACACTGTACATGCCACATTTATTTTGCAAGCTCCTAGTGTTGGGTAATACATGTGACATCAGGATATGGTAACAGGGAAGGGAGAGGGCTTTGGAGTAGGAAGGAAGAGACCTACGCTCAAGTAGCTATTCTTCACTATTTAGCCATGTTAGTTAGCTTTTTTGCCACTGTGACAAAAGACCTGACAAAAACAACCTAAGGGAGGAAGGATTTATCTTGGCTCATAATTTTAGAAATTTCATTAAAGCTGGTGTTCCCTTGTTTCTGTGGGGAAACAGAACATAGTGGTGGAAGGACGTGATGAAGGATATCTGTTCACCTCATGACAATCAGGAAACAAAATCCAAGAAACAGGAAGGGGCCGGGGCCATAATACCCTTCAAAAACATGCTTCCAGTGACCTACTTCTTCCGGCTGGGCTCCACCTCCTAAAGTTTCTATCACCTCACAAAATAGAGCCACTGCCTGGGGATTAAGCCTTCAACACATGAGCCAATGTGGGGACATTGCATATTCAAACCGTAACACCAGTGGTGTGGTCCCCCATAGCCACAGAGCTCTCTATGCTTACATTTTCTCACCTATAAAAAATTTGTTTTATATCACTAGTTCTTAAAAATTTTATGTCACAATTTCCTTTGAGAATACTATATTATTAATTTAATTGATAGAAATTTGGAATTGTCTCAAAATAGATCTGTATACCATTTTCATAATTCTCACTCATCCTAAGATCCTTACAACAGCATGGATCTTAGTCTAAGAAGCTTACTCAAGGCGATTTATTTACCCAGCCTAACTCCATGTTTCTATGGTTCGTCGGCATTTAACAAATTTCCTCAAAAGGTTTGTGTTTTTAGGCCAGAATTCTAAATCAGAGGCTATATCTATTTTTGTACCTTCCATAGCTCTGGATTTACTTGCAGACTTGGCTGATAGTGTGAAATGTTGGGAGGGGTGAGGAATCAGACAAAACTCAGTTTAAGTCCTTTAGATCCACCCTATGATCTTAGCACAGATTATTCTGTGGGCTCCTTTCCCCCTCCCCTTCCTGTCCTTCCTCCTATCCCCTCCCCTTCCCTCTCCCTTCTTTCCTCCTTTTTTTTTTTTTTCCCTTTATCAGATAGAGTCTCACATTTTTGTCCAGGCTGGCCTCAGATGGTGATCCTACTTATGTGTCCTGCATAGCTAGGATTACAACATGTACCACCATGCCTGGATTGTTTGTTGAGGTGAAGTCTCACTCACTTTTTGCCAATGCTGGCCTGGAACTGCAATCCTCCTGACGACTGCCTCTTGAGTAGCTGGGATTATAGATGTGAGTCACGTCTGTGCCAGGCCTTTTGTGGGCATACTTTTATTGTGTATAACTTGTATAATTGCTGTGACCTTGAGATTGTATAAACTCACGCTTAAAAATTATTCGCCTAGTATTTACCTTAACCTCTTGCAATATACCACCTTTCCTCTCACATCTGAGAAGTTGATCATGATGCTTCTCCCTGCATCCAGTCTTCCTTTCCCTCTTTTCCATTCCTCACACTGAGCTGGCTCAGCCCATTCCCAGGAGAGCCATTACCTTCTGTCACCGCCTCTTGTGAGCCAAGTTGCAAAGTCTGGTCATGCTGGGGAGAGTTGAGCTGGATAGGCGTCATGATACAAGTTAAACCCATCTTAAGCCATTTGAAAGTCCTACATATGTGTACTGATACTGCTCCTAAAGTAACATTCACATAAAAATATATTCACATTCCACATTAAAAATTGTCTTGATACAAATGTGAAAATAGTTTTGTAAATTTGAGGTTTGAGTCTTAAGAATTAACTTTTCTTTTCCTTAATATGTGCATTCATATGTATGTACACACTCATGCACACGACTATTTGTATGCATTTATGTGTATATGGGTATTACATGTGTGGAGTTGTAGCTAATTACTTGATATGGATTTTAACTGACAGATATTTGCTAAAATTGTAAACTCTTCAAGACCGCCATTTTATCTTATAGCTAAAGTATAATATTTGCTTTTACATCTTGAACATTTTTTGTATTTTTTATAATTTCAGATGTACTTTGTTAGATTATGTGACGGACAAACAGCCATGGTTCATGTCTTGTTTTGGCATCTGGTAACTGAGTGATCTGGGGTTAATTTCTCTAGCTCTCTGTTTGTTGTTCAAGGACAAACAGCATTAGTGATTAAATGGGGCTGAATATAATTGTCTAATACTCAACACTTTTCCTTTTTCAAAATTAAAATTAGTTCATCAAACTTGAAAAGTCTAATGAATCCCAGTGGAGAAAAAAGGTATGAGGAAAGCCTCTATGATTACTTGAATTACAATTCAGTGACATTTCTTCTGTGTAGGCTAACATGTCAACTTATCTTTGTGCTCACAAATTAATTCATTTTATGCACCTAAAATTAATTTATAAACCCTGGGATTATAAAGGAGGATTAGACACTGATGATGTCATTTATGTGGTAGTGAAAAAAAGACCAAAGGCAACTTAGACTCTTGATTAGTGGCAGAGGTAGTCCTCGTCAGTTACTTTTTAAAAATTATGCCAAAATGCTCTTAATTAAGAAACAAATTCTTTGTTCTCTTGGGGCTAGGTGTGTGGCACATTTCTGAAATCCCAGGTCCTGGGGAGGCAGAGATTGAGAGGATCTTAGTACAAGGCCAGCCTGAGCAAAACATTGGCATGACAGCATCTCAACCAACAAACTAGGCAGGGTCAGTGTGCGCTTGTTAACCCAACTGTCTAGGAGGTAGAAGGATCACAGTTCAAGTCAGGCTGACCCAGGCAAAAACATGAGACCCTATCTAAAAATAACTAAATAAAAAAAAGGGCTTGGAGCTTGGCTGTATTGGTAGAACACCTGCCTTCCAAGCACAATGTCCTGAGTTCAAAACCCAGTACCACAAAAAATAGAAAACGAAAGATTCTAAAGAAATAGCAGAGACAAACGAAAATGAAGAAAGTTTTTAAAAAACCTGTATACATTTGTTTCATCCTCTAACCATACTTTTCTTTGATTGCTTGTACTATAAACTAGTACTTATATATGAACAGCTGGAACCCATAACTTGAATAGTGTGAAGAAATAACATTTAGCCTTGAGTTTGGTTCTGAAATAGCAACTAGCAAGAGATTATAAATTTAAACCAGGAAATGTAAGGGAATATAGTAGACCAAACTATTTTCTCCAACATCAGAAGTTACTCTGAAATTTTATAATATATGAAACTGGAGAACTTAATCTTAGGATGAAAGCAATAACAGCAAAGAAGTTGTGTTCTTTGACTTAAATGACCACTGGATGGACTTCCACCAGTGTACTGTAAGTCACCATCTGCCCTCCTTACTTTTGAGTATTTGCTGTTATCAAAACAAAGGTTTTACGACCTTGATGTTTACATAAACAGCCATGAAAAACAGCATTTAGGTCAGCAAATAAGACTGTGTAGTAAAACAAATTTGTAGAGAGGTAGTTCTTGTCTATTTACATTAATGGAAGGAAATACAGATGAAATTTTTACTTATGATAGTGATGTGAGCATAGCCAAATTTAATTTTACTTGGAACATTTGCTTGACTGTCCAGCTAATCATGACACTTATTCTCATTAGTAAATATTTTGTATTCTTCAGCTTACTTTTCAGCACTGGACAAGACTTTCTGCCACATAGGTTCTCAATAAAGACATTTTGATCCAAAGAGATTTCTTCTTTATGCAGTGCCATCTTTCCCAGTTTTCTTTGTAATCATAGCTCCACAAAGAGAAAAATGTGATTCTATTACACATTTCTCTTCTTAAAATACAGGCTGGTGTTTTGTTAGTACATTGCAATCATGTTGAGGTTTGGAATTCTTTTTCCTAAGTATTCTAAGTGTGCTTCCCTTTATCTGAAGTAATAGATGCTTTAATTTCATGAGTGATAGAACAAGTAAGGAGTAAATGGTTGTCACTTTCAGCCCCCAACTAGAGTTATCAATAACAAAATGTTGAACCCAGGGAGAATAGAGATTGGAGAAATAAAATTCCAGTTTTTATTTCTGATAGGAGCTAAAACATAAAGAGAGATATCCAGGGGGATTCTGTGTCATGGAGCATGTGACCTAGTTAGTGGGAATGGGGAGATATACTTGACAAATGATGTAAAGATCTCAGCCCCAGTTCAGTACCTTCTTTTATTTCTCACTTTGATTACGTAAGAGCCTTCTGAGTCTTCCACTGCATACATTTTGTACTTACAATTTTGCAACCAGAAGTTTCTTAAGTACCAATCTGCTCATTATGCTGTTTTGTTTAAACCCCTTTACCTCTTCCTCCCATACACTTAGACAAAACCATCTTACTTAACAAGGCTTAAAGAAGCTTGATTATGCAATAAATGTCTCCTCCTACTTTCCCAAGAATTTTCTCTCCCTTTTTGTCTTCCCTCTATGCTCAATTTTAAAATATCCTAAGTAATAAGTAAACAGAACATTTAACAATAATGTAATTATGATCCCATTGGTTATCACTAGATTTATTCTTCCATCCAGAAAATACTCTGAGCACCTTCCATGTGCTGGACACTAAACTTAGCAAAGAATAGCAGTGATTCAGGTCCAGAAAAAACACCTATTCCTTCCCTCCTGGAGAAGTTGTACTCTGTGTGGGAGGATATAAATTGTCGGCTAGAAAATGTGAAATTTGATTTCTGTTGTGTGCTAAAATATAAAGGGAGGCAATCCTGGGACATCATATGGTATTAGACATGTGACATAACCAGGAAAATGGGGACGATATACTTGATTCAAGACTTGAAGAATGACTAGTAATAATGTAAGCAAAAGGGACAGAAAGGAAGACCAGGCAGACATATATAAACTACAAAATTTAAGAGAGGTCATGCATATGTGTGGGTGGGAGGAAGGCCAGAATGTTTGAAGCATGTGGAACAGGAGAAGGCAAGGAATGAGGATGAGTACTAAGCCAATCAGGGAATGAATCATTAGGACTTTTTAGCCTATCACTCGTGATTTGGCTAAAAAGAAGGCACTATAGGCTTTTAAGTGGATGTGTGGCTTGATCTGATGTGCATTTTGAAAAGGTCCTGCAGTCTGCATGGTGATGAATGGGTTCGAGACAGAGGTCCAAGTGGATACAGGGAGAGAGATAATGTTCTCTTGTTTAGAATCCAAGAGAGAGAGAGAGAGAGAGAGAGAGAGAGAGAGAGAGAGAGAGAGATGGGTGTAAAAACACATATTTTGGAAGGAGATGAATTTATTGTCTTATTTAAGCCTCATAGCAATGCTTATATAGGTCGTATAAAGCCCACTTCACAGGTTAGTAAATTTAGATTTACAGGAGTTACATGAGTATACCCAGTTCCGTGACAGTGCTCAGGGCACAGAAAGCAGGTCTGAGGATGCTGCAGATGCTGCTGGGCTGTGGCTCTCACATTGCCATCTCTTTGTATGTGCTGCTTCCTCCTCTGCACCGTGCTTCCACAGCACTGAAAGCCTTCTCCAACCTCTGCGGCTCAACGCCTCCGGTCTCTGAGGTACCTGTCTGTCCTCCGTGCTCTCACAGCACATTGGTCTTTCCGCAGGTTTCCTTATTTCTTTACCAGACTAGGCTCTTACAGATGGGGAATGGTGCTCATATTTTATAGTCAAAATGCCTAGTATATAGTCAGGAACAAAATTCAAATGAAAGGAATTCTCATAACCATCTAGATTAAGCCATCAAACATCTTTTGGATCTTCTGTGTACTTTTCCTAGCAAATGGTTACTGAAGACATTCACTATTATCCTTGGTAATATATTATCGAACACCTGTCAAGCACAGAACTGGACATTTACTACTTTGTTGTGTTTCAGGTAATGAAATACTAAGTAACTTATCAGAGGCAGGCAGCTCAAAAACAGGAATAGCTCATATAGCTCAAAGAATTGTAGATTTGAGTGTACCTTAAAGTTCATGTCATCAAATTCTTTATAAATGGTTTCCTTAGCTGCATTATAAAGAAAAAGAGAATGATTCTTAGAAAATTATGTAACTTGTCCAAGTCACAAGTCTGGGTTTCACACCTAGGTCTAAATGCTTGTGGAGCCTGAGCTGTAAGACTGCTAAGGTCTTGACATGGGCTGTTTGTCAGCATCTTAGGACTGATGTGCATTTCCTCATGATGGCAGGTTAAATGTCTCACATTCTACCAGCTATTTTTTGCATCGTGTGTCTTTATTCTGCACTCACCTATTGTCCCCATCCTGGTTACAAAGCACAAAAAATAAAATCAAAGGAAAACTTTTCAACCCACGTAGAAGAGATTTTTTTGATAGAGAGATCATTTGTGGCAGGCTTCTGCATTCAGAAGAAAGTTATGGTATAATCTCTCAAAAACACTATTTTAGCAGCTCTTAATTTGCCAGGACTTATGCTGCTGTGTATATTTCTAAATATAATCTTCTAATAGCTTCAACACTAATGACTTTGGTCTCACGAGGACCTACAATTCACTGACTTACCTACCTTTCTATGGTAAGGTACCTCAAACCCTCACTCAAGCCCTCTTCTCAACATTTTCTCCAATTTTCACTCCCACCTTAGTTGGCCTGTATTTCAAGTTCAACTTTACAATAACTCATTGGCACACTTTCACTTTCCCTTGCACATTTTTCCTGCCATCATACTTGACTAGAGCAATTCTGGCTTTGGCTAGCCTCATATCCCCCTACTTAACATCTGCCATGAACTGCTGAGCAGGGAGTGAGAAAACACAACAGTGATGATGAGATTAATTTATTGTCACAAACCTCACATGGCTTCAGCTTACTGACTGCCATTCCTGCAACTACATTTTGATTTTGTTAGTCAATTTACACTCTCACTGACCTTGATTATGATTTCACACCTTCTCCTATCTTCTGAAATCTGAAGTATTTCTCTGACTGGTTGTGCCTAATCCTGACCTTAGTTCTTATTTCACAGAGAAAATGAAGAATAATGGGAGATTTTAATTCTCTGATCAGCAGATCCACCAAGTTCCTTTCATTTGTACTTATGTATTTTGCTTTCCATCTTGTTATGATAGAGGAACATTATCCAATGTTGTAGAAATTGTGGTCCTAGGGATATCTCTCCTGTCTTCATGGGATGTGCCAGCTGATGGAAACTACAAGTGTGAGACGATGACTCTGCATGACGTGATGTTAGGGAAGTTGGACAGAAGTCCCACACGCCTATATAACATTTAGGGGTGGCTGAAAATAAACACCTTAAACCTTAAATATGGAGGTATTTCAGCAATACAAATGGGACTGAAGTTGTAGAAGCAGCAATACCTACTGCACAGGTTGGAAGATTTTAAGGCGACTATCAATGTGAACATGCTTTGTAACCTATGAAATATTTAAACATGGCCAGGAGGATTGGTTTGGCAGAATAGTGCTTTGTGCTCTACTGTGGTGTGGGTGGAGGTGGAGGTGTTCACCAAGAGTCTTATGGAGATGCATCATTCAACTTGTGCTCTATTACATTTAAATAATAAGTTTAAATGTTCAAAGATAGAATAAGCTTTGGAGCTTATTCTAGCTTTATAATTTGAAAAGCACTCTAAAATTTTGTCGTTAATCCTGTGACACCCTGTTCAAGTGTTATTCTTAAGGGCTTCTATATTATCTAGACAGTCCTTGCTCCCTGCTCCAAGAATCTCCATATTTTGCATTCATCTCAATGCATATTACATTGCCCTAAAACTTTTATTTTAAATGCCATCCCCTCATGGTTAGATCCGTAAGGCTCTTAAATGCCAAAAAGGACTATGCTGCATTGTATTTCTATTCATATATTCCAGAGTGTTTTAAGAGGCCTGACACTGTAGCCCATGTTGTACTATGGCACTGTAGTGAGCTGGACCCCAGTACAAAGGTATTGAGAGGTACTGGAACCTTGCAGAAGTGGGGAATGGTGCTAATTAGTTCCTGTGGGCTCCACCTTCAGAAGGAATCAGTGCTTTTCTTTCTCCTGTGACTGTATTAGTTATAAATTGAGGTCACTGTGTGTGTTAGCCTCTTCTGCATGAGCCTCTGTGCTCTTACTTGTGTTCTCACCGTGTGATCCTATTTCCTGTAATACAATGAATGTTGAATTCCTTACCAGATGTGGTCACTCAAGCTTTGACTTTCCAGCCTTCATAAACATGAGCAAAGAATTTTTGAAGCTTATATTTTAGTAGTAAGGGGGTAATAAGAACAAGTGAACCCTAAAGTAAACTCTTGTGGGATAAATTAGATCAAATGCTGTGTAGTGTTCCTGTGGTGAGCCTCACTGAGAAGGGAGCTCAGGTAATGTGGGTTTTTTTGTTTGTTTTTGTTTTTTCAACTTTCCATACTGTTTTGCAGGAAGTAAGGGAGCAAGATATGTGCCTATCTGGTGTAAAACATACCAAGTGCTGGAATAGTGTCCGTCCTTAGTAGTGGAACCTTGGAGGTTTAGACAACCCCTGAACAGTTTGAAAAGAAGTGTGAGATTTTCTGATTTATTTTGAAATATATAAATATGTGAACATCCAGAGGAATGTGCTGATTATAAGACTGCAATGGATAAGAAGTCATTTCTGTTTGGTTTTCTGCATTTTGGTGATTGAGATGCATGTGAGATTGCCCTTGTTACAGATAGTATGTTTTCTAGATGAATAAAGGAGCTAATGAACTTGAATGACATGTCAATAAGGAAGTATACGATCAGGATTGATTAAAAAAAAAAAGAGTCCTGTCTTTTTGTGGGAAGAAAAGGAAACAAACCCAGTTATTAACCTTAGTAATATCTCATTTTTGCATATTTTAGGAAGCAAGGGCTTCAATATAGGAATTTTTTTGCGTACTTTACCGAATGTTCTTGAGTGGCAAGATCAATGCACGTCGGTTTGCTAAATATATGTACCAGATCTTTCCCTGATGCAAATAACTTTTACACATTTTAATAAAATCTTTCATTTCCTTGCTATGACTTTACTTAAAGTGTACTCATTTGGAATTCCTAATTGTCCCTTGGCTTTGGCACCATACATTTTTCTTAACCCAGATACAGTTAAGAAAACAAGTCAAAAATAGTAAATTTGAAACAGAAATGCATTTAAACCAAGAGGTTTAAAACACTAGATGGGCTCTAAACAATCACTTTATACCCACATGTCTTTAAAAACATTATCTCCAGAACTCTCTAAGGGGAGAAAATAGCTCACAGGTCCAAGATATATAGACACCTTTTGCTTTAGTACAAGTAAAAGTCACCCTGAAGTAAGAGTATTAAGAAAAAAAACAGGATTAAGAGTATTTGTTTTAACAATGACAATCTGTCAAAAATATATTTGCTTTATATTCGTGGACTTCATTATCGCCAATGTGATGTTAAAGTCTTTGAATGCTTTCTTTAAGTAAAGCTAGATACTGATGTTAGGAGTTTCTGTAGTAAACTTAATATAATTGTACACTTACAGATGTGAGAAATATTTGGAAAGACTTTATGTGCTCTTTAGCAGTTTTCCAGTCCCCCCACCCCACAGTGGTCTTTTGCAAACTAAGGTACAAATCATAACTAGTATTGTGACATTAACAGTCACAGGAAAATCAGTTCCACCACAATAATTCCCCGTGCTTGCTTTTTTAAGCCACAGTTATGTCTCCCCAACTTCTACACCACTGGTTTTTCTCCATTTCTGTAATTTTGTCACTTCAAGAATGTTATATAAAGGGAAGCATGCAGAATGTGATTTTGGGATTGGCCTTTCCACTTAGCATTCACCTCTCTGAAGGTGAATAATTAACAATATGCTGTTGTCTGTGTCAATAACTCATTCCTTTTCATTGATGGGCATGAATTTATCACACATTAAAATCTAGCCATTTGCCCATTGAAGGACATCTGATCTGTTTCCAGTTTCTGACAATGACAAAGCTGCATGAACATTCAAGTGCAGATTTTTCTGTGAGTCTGTTTTCAGTTTTCTAGAATGAATGCCAATGGTTACAAATGCTGGGTTGTACAGTAGTAGAAAATTTAGTTCCATGTTTGTTTTTCCAAGAAACTTTCCAAATCGTTTCTCAGAGTGACTGTACTATTTCTCATTCCTCCCAGTAATGTATGATTTCATGAATGTCTGGTGGCCTCCTAATTTTTTTTGTCTTAACTAGTGTATACTGAAATCTCATTGTGGTTTTAATTTGCACTTGCCTTGTGGAATAGTGTTGAAACTTTTTCTGTCTTGTCATAAGTATATATTCTCTTCAGTAAAATAGCACACCAATATTTTTCCCATATTATAGTTAGAAATTTTTTAGCTATTGAGTTTTGAAAATCTTTACAGATTATAGAGTATTCCTTTGTGGAATGTATGGTTTGCAAATATTTTCTTTGTCTGTAGCTTGTTTTTCTGTCCATTTGATTATTTTTGTTATAATCCTTGTTAGAGTCTTGTGCCACGTTATTTTTAATTCCAATGATGCCACATTTATCAAATTTTTCCTTTTATTAATATTGTTGTTGATGTCAAGTTCAGAAGTTCTTTGTCTAGCCTTAGAACATGAGGACATTCTCTATTTTTTAAAGTTTTCCTATGTATTGTTTTTCTTTTTAAACTTAAGCATGATCTCTCTCTTGCATTGTTTTTGGTACAAGGCATTAGTTTCATTTGTTTTCCTGTTCTGTGGATGATGACTTACTCCAGCATCATTTGTTAAGAAGCATGTATAGAATTGTGTTAGCTCTTTGTCAAAAACCAGGTGCATGTGTTTGTAGAGATTTATTTCTGCGTTCTCTGTTCTGTTCTACTAATGCACATGTCAATCCCCTGTCAGCACCAAGCACTGTTTATTGTAACTATATAATAAATCTAGGAACTAGCTAGACTGATATTATTCTTACTCTTCTACCTTTCATATAAATTCTAGAATAATACTGTCTATATCTATAAGATCTTTATATGCTGTTAGACTTCTACCCGGTATTTTAAATTTTTGAGTGTTTATGAACGGTATAGATTTGATGTTTGGTATTCACAGGATCATTGCTAATATATAAAAATATATTTTAGTTTTACATGTTTCTAGTCATCCTGAACCATGAATTCACATAGTTTTAGAAGAATTTTCGTAGATTCCTTGGAATTTTCTTTTGAGACCATAATGCCATTTTCAAAGGGACTGTTTTATATCCTCATCTCTAATCCTTACACATTTTATTTACTTTTATTGACTCTTAACACTGGCTAGAACATCTAGTACTTTGTTGAATACTAATAGGAAGACTGGGCGTCCTTCCCTTGTTCAAAATTAAAGAGGAAAGCATTGGATTTTTCATCATTAAATATAACTTTAGCTATTTGTTTTTTTGTAGATACTCTTCATCAAGCTCATATCAAGGAATGGTAATCTCCCCATTCCTATATTTCTGAAAGTTTGTTGTTTTAATAAATTGGTGTTCAATTTTGTCAAATGATATGTCTTCAGTGATTGATATGATCACCTAGTATACATTACACTGTGTGTTTTTTCTTTCTTTTATAGTAGTTTTATATTCAGAAGGATATGGACCTAGAACTTTTTCTTTCTCTTTTTTAAGTTTAAATTATTAATTGTCCATAATAGTTATGAGTATTGAAATTACCTATTTCCATTTAGGTAACTTATAACTGTGCTATTCAAGGAATTCATTGATTTCCTCCAAATTGTTGAATATATGTTTGTAGAGCTGTTCACAGTATTTCCTTAATTTTCTTTTGATGTTTCAGGGTGTGAATTGATGGAACATATTTCACTCATGAAACTGGTAATGTGTGTCTTTTCTCTGTTTTTGTTTTTCTCAGGATGTCTTAGAGGTTTGTAAATTTTATTGACTTTTAAAAAGAATTCTGTTGCATTGATTTGCTTTATTTTCTATTTTACTGATACTTGTTAAATTTATTATTTTCTTCTTTCTGGTTGCTTTGTATTTCTCATGCTCTTCTTTTTCTTCTTGGGGTATGATTTTAAATTATTGATCTGAGACTTTTCTACTTTTATAATTTAAATGTTTCATATTATATGTTTCTCAATACTGGCTAGCTATGTCCTACAAACTTTGATATGCTGTGTTTTCAATTTAACTCAATGATTTTTCCCTTTATTTATGTGGATACTTCCTCTTTAACCTGTGGTTTATTTAGGAGTGTGTTACTTAGTGTCTGGAAGTTTTTCTCTTATCTTTCTGCTACTGATTCTCATTGGATTCCACTATGGTCAAATAACACACAGTGCATGATTTCTGGTCCTCCTGTTTGTTGTGGTTTGTTTTCTATCTTGTATATGTTCTAACGGCAAGAGAAAAAAAAGTTTACTCCACTTTGTTGGAGAGAGTGATCAATGAGTCCTGTTATTTGATGTTTTTGTGCAGTTCTTCTGTATTCCTACTAATTTTCTTCTAGATGTCCTAACAATTGTTGAGAAAGTGATATTGAAGTCTTCCACTAAAATTGTGCCTTTGCCAATTTCTCTTTTCAATTCTACAAATTTGTGCTTTACATTACAAGATTATTGTTTGTTGCAAACACATTTAGGATTAGGTTGTCGTTTTTACCATTATATAATGCTCTAGTCTATCTCTGGTAAATTTCTTTGCTTCAATGTCTACTTACCTGATATTAGTATATGAAAGTTTGTATACACTCCTTTTTATTGTGGTTTTTGTAACATATTTTCCATCCTTTTATTTTTAATCTGCCTGTATAATTGTATTTGAAATGAGTTTCTTGCAAGCAGCATGTAGTTGGGGGTCATTTTTTTCTTTCTTTTTAAATTCACTGTGTCTAGCTCTGTCTTTTAATTACACCACTTACATTCAGTGAGTTATTGTTATTATTATGTTTAAAGTTTCTACTTTTTTTATTAACTTCCATTTATTTTAGTTTCTTTGATTTCTTTTCCTATCTTTCTGTGGGGTACTTAAACATTTTTGGAATTCCTTTTTGATAGCTATAGTGTTTTTTGAGTTTATCTATTTGTAGAGTATTTTAAGTGATTGCTTTTATCAGAGTCTTATAATTTTCCAAGTTCAAGTAAAATGTAGAAAAATTGCCTCCATTAATATCCAGTTTCTGTCTCCTACTTATAATAAAATTGTTGTAATTATTTCCTTTGCACTCACTTTGAACTACCCAGGGTAGTGTTACAATTTTGACTTCAACTGTCATACAGAATTTAGGAAAGTGAGGAGAAGGAAAAAGTATTTTATTTATCCATATTTTACTTTTTTCCCCTATTGTTCTTCATTCTTTTATGATGTTTCCATATTCTTTCATTTATTGTTTTTTGGTTTGGGGTTTATTTTTAGTTTGTACCTCACCTAAGGATGCATTTATTCTGCTCTATATTCCTGAAAGGCATCTCTTTTTCCCAGAGACAAGTTTTGATTTCAGAGTTCATTTCTTCCCCCCCTTAGAAATATTTTGCTATTCCCTTCTAAACTTGTTCTTAAGACATCTACCATCATTTGAACTGTTTTCCTCTGTAGGGTTCCATTTGGGTCTAATTGCTTTTTACAGATTTTGTCTTTATTTTCTAGAAATTTGGCTATGAGGAGTTTTGGTATAGTCTTCATTATGGTCATAGTTTTTGGGTTTGCTCAATTTCTTGAATCTGTAGGCTTAAACCCATCCATCAATATTTTTCTTTTTTTGTTTTTGGTAACTGAGTTTTTTACTTCTAAAATTTCCATTTAGTTCTTTCTTATATCTTCTGCTTCTTTGCTGAGACATTTTATTTTTTGTTTTACTGAGACACTAAATTTTTCATTTCTTATGAAAATTGCACAATATTGAAACATTTTAAAGTGCCTATTTTAAACTCTGTGTAAGATAGTTTTAACATCCCAGTCATATTGGTTGTTGTCATTTATTGATTTTCCTTTTAAATAAAATCTGCAGCCTTCCTGCTCCTTACTCTACTTGAGTGATTTACTATTAAAACTTGAACCATCCTGGTTATTATGTAATGAGACTTTGGATCTTATTTAAATGCTTCATTTTGGCTGGCTTACTTTGTAATTGTTCTGGCATGAGAAAAATGAAGTTCACCTTTTTACAGTCAGGTAGGCTGAAATTCCAGGTTCCCCCTTGGCAGTGATGGTGATGCATTCTTCATCACTGCTGGAGGGCAGTTGGAGTTCCAGTTTCCTTATGGGTCTTCACTGATACCCCTGTGTCTGGAGAAGAACTGTTGTCCCATTACAACTGAGTGATGGTGAAGATTCTAGCTCTCTGTTAGACCTCCAGCAGCACCAAACTAAAGATAAGGGAGTAGGTATCATTGTATTGACAAGTCAATGTGGAAGTTTGGGCCTTCCATATAAACAGAGGTATTACCTTCCAAATACTCTGTAAGAGTGGTTAGGGTCCTGGCATCATGCACATTATTCTAATACCACTTTGGCAAGGGAATTGGGTACCTCATGGCAGTCTGGCATGGTAGGAAGTCAAGGCTTTCTACAAGTCTTTTCTAGCATAGATAGGGAACAAGTTCTTCCTGTGGACTTTTGTCAAGAGTGACTATCATCTTAAAAAATTTCTGTCTTTTTAAATTAGCCTATCCCTGTTCCCTTGTTTAGAGACAGTATGTTTTTGCTGGGGCTTTGGCTCTGAACAACTGGCATTTCCAGGTTTCCAGTTTATTTAGATCAAGCTCTGGGGTATATTGGCCAAAAAGGAAACTGAAATACACAATTGTTTAGATCTTGATGTCCAAAGTCAGTCTTCCATTTTTCTCTCTCTTACTTTCAGACTCCTTTGTGTTATATATATGCGTGTGCATGTGTGTGTGTGTGTGTGAAAAATTGCATATATTCCATCTTTCTAGAAGTGAAAATTAGAACTTGCATTTAAAGTTTTTTTGATAGTTGAAACCTTTATTTTGAAAATCTCTATAATCATATATACTGTGTTTATATGTAAAATGAAGAATATGATTTTTCTGAAGAGAGGAGATTGAAATAAATAACTGACAGTTATGTTCTCATAACTGGTGAACTAATAGATCATATAATCTATCTGACATGACCATTTAGAAATTTTAAAAATAGTGCACCAATCCCTATCTACTTGAAACTCTTTTATGTGACTGTATGGCACATATTGTCCTGTTATTTCTAGTCCTTCATGTTTTATTATTTTTTACCCTAGTATGTAGTGTAGTCTCTGATACATTAGTCTTTTAAAAATGATAATTATATAGTCTAAATTTTTGATTTAATAGATCCAACCTCTGAACTTCAGATATCTACCATGTTTCAGATTCTGTCTTTTATTCTTTTAGAAACATTTTCTTACAAAGAGATTTGAATCCATTTTGTTGACTCCCAACTATTCACCAGATTCTCTTTTATTTCCAGGCTTTCACTTGTAAGACCTGGGTATTAAATTTCTGTCATTATACCACAATCTGCTCATCTGATAAATAACCACTTAACTCTTTATTGAAACCAACATTTTACTTTTCCTAATTCTAGTTTTGATGTCATCCCAGCAACTAAGACTGACATTAGTCATATTTAACTTTCTGTCCTTCACCTTTCATCCCTTATTGCCAACTATATTTTTTACACTTCATTTTCTATGTGATGCTTCTGTCATATTTGATCTCCATTCCCATTCTACTTTGTCAATCAATTCAACCCAGCTGTCTCCTCTTTTATTCCTCCTAAATGCTGAAATACTGTAATTGTCTTTCTTTATGCCTTCTCTCTCCCCGCCAACCCACACAATCAACTTATACAAAACTTGACACATGCATCTTATAAACACAGGCTTTATGTGATTTCCCTGATAAGAACTGCTTAATTACTTGCTATTGCCCCAAGATTAAGCCCAAAATACTTTAACATGGAATTCTGGGGCCTTCTAATTTCAATGCATACTTCCCTGCTTCTTTGTGAAACCTCCTACATGCACACACATACACACACACACACACACACACACACACACAAATACACACATACACATATTCACACATACATACACACACACACCCCTGTAGTAGAAAGAGTACCAGAAGACAGTCCTAAATTGTCTTAAATCTAGCTCTTCCATTCACTATGAGACCACAGACATGTGACTTCATTTAGTGACTTTTTTCCATTCTCTCAAATGAATAGATAATAAATCAGTAGAAAATCTCTAAGGCCAATTTAGATCGAATACTCTAGAAGTATACAGCAAAAAAGAAAATTCTAGAGCAATATCCCTAATGAAAATAGATGTAGAAATCCTCAACAAAATATTTGCATATCAAATTCAACATCATATTGAAAAGATCATACACCATAACCAAGTTGGTTTCATTCAAGGTATACAAGAATGGTTCAACATATGCAAGTCAATAAATGAAACATAGCACATAAATAGAATCAAAGATAAAAATCACATGATTGATCCAATAGATGCAGGAAAGCATTTGATAATTCAACATCCTTTCATGATAAAATACCTGAATAAATTAAGACTAGAGGTTGATACCTCAATATAATGAAGCCTATATTAAAAAAACCTGTAGACCAAATCATAGTGAGTGTGGAGAAGACTGAAAGCATTTCCTCAAAAATCAGGAACGAGATAGGGGTTCCATTCTCTCATTCAATACAGTATTAGACTTTTAACCTAAACAACTGGGCAAGTGAAAGAAATGAAAGACATACGAATAGGAAAGGAAGTTGTCAAATTATCCTTGCTTATAGGTGACATGATTTTATATACATAAAAATTTAAAGATCTACCAAAAGACTGTTAGACTGGTAAATTAAGTAAAGTAGAAGGATAAAAAAAAATCAATGCATAAGCATTGGTAAATTTCTACATACCAATAATGAACTGAGAGAGTCAGGAAAGTAATCCCATTCACAGTAGCCACAGGAAAATAAAATACCTAGTTATAAACTTAGCTAAACTCAAAAAAGACCTCTACAGTGAAAATTGTCAAACATTGGTGAAACAAAGTGATGAACACACTAAAAGTTGAAACACAGGACTGATAACCAGAATATACAGGGAACTTAAAAAACTAAATTCTCCCAAAACTAATGAACCAATAAAGAAATGGGCATGTGAACTAAACAGAACTTTCTCAAAAGAAGAATTCAAATGGCCAGAAAACACATGAAAAAATGCTCACCATCTCTAGCAATAAAGGAAATGCAAATTAAAACCACGCTAAGATTCCACCTCACCCCTGTTAGAATAGCCATCATCAGCAACACCACCAACAACAGGTGTTGGCGAGGATGCGGGGAAAAAGGAACCCTCTTACACTGTTGGTGGGAATGTAGACTAGTACAACCACTCTGGAAAAAAATTTGGAGGCTACTTAAAAAGCTGGACATCGATCTACCATTTGATCCAGCAATACCACTCTTGGGGATATACCCAAAAGACTGTTACTCCAGAGGCACCTGCACACCCATGTTTATTGCGGCACTATTCACAATAGCCAAGTTATGGAAACAGCCAAGATGCCCCACCACTGACGAATGGATTAAGAAAATGTGGTATCTATACACAATGGAATTTTATGCAGCCATGAAGAAGAACGAAATGTTATCATTCGCTGGTAAATGGATGGAATTGGAGAACATCATTCTGAGTGAGGTTAGCCTGGCTCAAAAAACCAAAAATCGTATGTTCTCCCTCATATGTGGACATTAGATCAAGGGCAAACACAACAAGGGGATTGGACTATGAGCACATGATAAAAGCGAGAGCACACAAGGGAGGGGTGAGGATAGGTAAGACACCTAAAAAACTAGCTAGCATTTGTTGCCCTTAATGCAGAGAAACTAAAGCAGATACCTTAAAGCAACTGAGGCCAATAGGAAAAGGGGACCAGGTACTAGAGAAAAGGTTAGATCAAAAAGAATTAACCTAGAAGGTAACACCCACGCACAGGAAATCAATGTGAGTCAATGCCCTGTATAGCTATCCTTATCTCAACCAGCAAAACCCCTTGTTCCTTCCTATTATTGCTTATACTCTCTCTACAACAAAATTAGAGATAAGGGCAAAATAGTTTCTGCTGGGTATTGAGGGGGGGAGCGGGAGGGGGTGGAGTGGGTGGTAAGGGAGGGGGTGGGGGCAGGGGGGAGAAATAAACCAAGCCTTGTATGCACATATGAATAATAAAAGAAAAATGAAAAAAAAAAAAAAAAAGAAAAGTTCTCCTAAGTTCATAAATTGAAAGAATTCATGTTGTTAAAAGTCCACACTACCCAAAGTCATTTACAGTTAAGTGTGATATCCCACAAATTTCAATGATATTGTCAGAACTAGAATAAGCCATCATAAAATTTACATGGAGGTGCAAAAGGCTTCAAATAACCACAGCAGTCTAGAGGAATAAGAGCAATATTGGATACAACACAATTCCTGCTTTCAGGACAATTTGTCTAGTTTTTTTTTCTTTTGTCACTTGTGCTTTTAAAAATTATAACTAATGAGGGAATATGGTTGATGGGCTTCATATACATATATGAAATAGATCAATGAAATCTCTTGCAATTGCTTTAAGCGGGGTGGACAGGGGGCCGAGGGGGGGAGATAGTGGGGTGATCTAATCAATGCACAATGTAAGGCTATTCAGAATGGTCACAATGAATGCCCCCTGTACAACCAATATATCCTAACAAAAATGAAAAAAGTTGTAACTAAGAAGTCTTTGCATAAAGGTTGTAAAGATTTACTACTATATTTTTAACACAATTCTTTAAAATTAAAATGGGGGAAAATCAATGTGAAGAATGATTATTTTCACATTTTAAAAAGCATTAAAGCAATGTTCTAGGATTCCACAGTAATATTAATGTAGTGAAGCAAGCGTGGGATTGTAAACCAGAAAGTCATGTAGAAGAATATCATACTTATATGATATAAGCTCATCAATATGCAGTTTTCTCATTTTAAAGTGAAATGTTAACATTGATCTTGCACAAAACATTAAGTTATGAAAACAGAGTGAAATATTTTTATGAAAGTGTTTTGTATTCAAAATTGAAGACAATATATTTCGTATCATTTTAATAAACAAGAATATTGGAATAATAAGTAAATATTCTTTGTACCGCATTGACTCATTTCCTGAAGAAAAACAAATTTCATCACCATTTTTGAGCATTCAATTTGTTCTTATTTCTTTAAGCCATTGGATGTGCCAGATGGGGTTCACTAGAGGGTTATAGAAACAAATCAATGACCTGAAAATAGTATTTTTATTCAATAAATAGTAGAGCAAGGGTTGGAGATGTCACTTAGTGGTAGAGTGCTTGCCTTACAAGTACCAGGTCCTGGATTTGAGCCCCAGTACTGAAAAAAACTGTAGGGCAGAACAGCATAGAAATACCAGAGTTCATTAAATGTAGCAAACATAAATAAGTCTAGTATTTTTTCCTGTTCTGTGCACATGTACATAGCATGAATGATTTAAAGTGTATTTCTTACCAAGCCAATGAAGTTTAAAAGTTAGTGCTTTAAACCACACCTACACTTCTAACACACTCATGAATTCCCCACTTAAACAATAGCAGGTCTCTGGGTCATTCTCGATTCCAGCACTCACCACTCCTGACAGTGTCCTTTACTTCTAACTCAGTGCCACCTGCTTCCTCAAACCCGGCCCTCATCCAGGCTCACACTCCAGCTTTAGCAGTTGCTCTGGACCCATTTTTCTCATGCCATGGAGCTCTTTCCTGGCCACTAGCATCATTCTTTTCTCATAGGCTTGTGATCACTCTCCTAGCTTGTGACATTGCACATATCTCAGTACATCCCCTGTGCTAAGACAGCGCCTGTTAGTCTCAACTGCTCCCCAGGGAGCTTAACTTGACAAGGTGGAGCAAGTGAAGCAACGTGGGAGGGTTAGATTAGAAAAAAGAGTAGAAGTTTCCTTTTATTAATTTTGTTAATAAACACAAGTGGAAACAGAAAATTGGTACCTATTCATGACATTTGGAATCCATCAGCATTCAAATTTGGTGAATAGTTATTCCAGTGTTGTTTCAACTTGAGTTAAGGTGCATGGCAAGCCACACCCCACTATCATCAACAGATAGGTCATCCAAACAAAAAATCAATAAAGAAATCCTAGATCTAAAACATACCATAGAACAAATGGACCTAGTTGATGTCTACAGAACATTTCATCCAACTTCTACACAATATACATTCTTGTCAGCAGCCCACGAAAGTTTCACTAAAATACATCATATCCTAGGGCACAAAACAATCCTCAGCAAATAGAAGAAAATAGAAATTATACCATGCATACTATTTCATCACAATGCAGTAAAACTAGAACTCAACAACAAAAATAAAGACAAAAACCATGCAAACATCTGGAAACTGAATAACTCATTGTTTAATGAACAATGGGTCATTGATGAAATAAAAAAGGAAATTAAAAGGATCCTGGAAGTCAATGAAAATGAAAACACAACCTACCAGAACTAATGGGACACAGCAAAGGCAATCATGAGAGGAAAATTTATAGCATGAGTGCATATATTAAAAAGACTGAAAGATCTCAAATCAATTGACCTAATAATACATCTCAAACTCCTAGAAAAACAAGAACAAACAAATCCCAAAACAAACAGAAGGAGAGAAATAATAAAAATAAGAGCTGAAATCAATGAAATAGAAACCAAAAAATCATACAAAGAATTACTGAAATAAAAAGTTGGTTCTTTGAAAAAAATAAACAAGATCGATAGACCTCTGGAAAGCCTGACTAAAATGAGAAGAGAAAAAACCCAAATCAATAAAATCAGGAATGCAAAAGGGGAGATAACAACAAACACCATGGAAGTCTAGGAAATCATCAGCAACTACTTTGAGAACCTATATTCAAATAAATTTGAAAATCTTGAAGAAATGGACAGATTTCTAGGTACATATGATCATCCAAAACTGAACCAAGAGGAAATTAATCACCTGAATAGATCTATAACACAAAATGAAATTGAAGCAGCAATCAAGAGTCTCCCCCAAAAAAGAAATGTCCAGGATTCATTCTCTGCTGAATCCTATCAGACCTTTAAAGAAGAACTGACACCAACCCTCCTTAAACTTTTCCATGAAATAGAAAGCGAAGAAAAATTGCCTAACACATTTTATGAAGCCCAGTATTACACTTATCCCAAAACCAGGCAAAGACACCTCCAAAAAAGAGAACTGTAGTCCAATCTCGTTAATGAACATTGATGCGAAAATCCTCAATAAAATAATGGCAAACCAATTCAACAACACATCAAAAAGATCATTCACCAGGACCAAGTAGGCTTCATCCCAGGAATGCAGGGGTGGTTCAACATATGAAAATCAATAAACATAATAAACCACATTAACAGAAGCAAAGACAAAAAACACTTGATCATCTCAATAGATGCAGAAAAAGCCTTTGATAAGATCCAACACCATTTCATGATAAGAGCTCTAAGAAAACTAGGAATAGAAGGAAATTACCTCAACATTATAAAAGCTATATATGACAAACCTACAGCCAGCATTATACTTAACAGAGAAAAACTGAAACCATTCCCTCTAAAATCAGGAATGAGACAAGGATACCCACTGTCTCCACTCCTATTCAACATAGTACTGGAATTCCTAGCCAGAGCAATTAGGCAAGAAGAAGAAATAAAAAGAATACAAATAGGTAAAGAAACTGTCAAAATATCCCTATTTGCAGATGACATGATCCTATACCTTAAAGACCCAAAAAACTCTACTCAGAAGCTTCTAGACATCATCAATAGCTACAGCAAGGTAGCAGAATATAAAACCAACATAGAAAAATCATTAACATTTCTATACACTAATAATGAACAAACTGAGAAAGAATATATGAAAACAATTCCATTTACAATAGCCTCAAAAAAAGTTAAACACCTAGGTGAACGACCTCTACAAGGAAAACTATACACTTCTGAAGAAAGAGATTGAGGAAGACTATAGAAAGTGGAGAGATCTCCCATGCTTATGGATTGGTAGAATCAACATAGTAAAAATGTCTATACTCCCAAAAGCAATCTACATGTTTAATGCAATTCCCATCAAAATCCCAATGACATTCATCAAAGAGATTGAAAAATCTACCATTAAATTTATATGGAAACACAAGAGGCCACAAATAGCCAAGGCAATACTCAGTCAAAAGAACAATGCAGGAGGTATCACAATACCTGACTTCAAACTATATTACAAAGCAATAACAATAAAAACAGCATGGTACTGGCACAAAAACAGACATAAAGACCAGTGGAACAGAATAGAGGATCCAGATATGAAGCCACACAACTATAACCAACTTGTCTTTGACAAAGACACTAAAAATATACGATGGAGAAAAGACAGCCTCTTTAACAAAAGCTGCTGGGAAAACTGGTTAGCAGTCTGCAAAAAACTGAAACTAGATCCATGTTTATCACCTTATACCTTACTATCAGACCCCAAACTCTAAAGTTGGTATAGGAAAGAGTAGGAAACACTTTGGAACTTATAGGTATAGGCAAAGACATTCTCAATGGAACCCCAGCAGCTCAGCAACTAAGAGATAGCATAGATAAATGGATTCATATATGCACATATGAATAAAAGAAAAAAAAGAAATGAAGACATGGCTGTAGTCAAATTTTATCCATTTAAATAGGCTATTTTTTTGGTGGTGATAATGGGGTTTGAACTCTGCACCTAATTCTGCCTAGGCAGGTGCTCTACTACTTCAGTCACACCCCAACCCTTTTTGCTTCAGTTATTTTTCAGATAGGGTCTTCCATTTTTTGCCCAGGGCCGGTCTTGGGACTAAGATCTTCTATCTACACCTCTCATATAGCTGGGATTACAGTGGGGATCCATCATACCTGAGTTATTTGTTAATATAGGGTCTCGCCAACTTTTTGCCCAGGCTGTACTCAAATCACGATCCAATCTTATCCTCTCAAATAGCTGGGATTATAGGCATGAGCCACTACACTTGGCCCAAGTAGGTCATTTTGCAATAAAATTTTAGAATCTGACAGGATTTTACAAGCTGCAGTTTTACTGTGAAGCTAATAAATTGAGTGACAATTAAAACTTCTCTAAAGATATAAGGCTACATATAATCTGTTGCACAAGTGTATATTTACTTTGACTGACAGCTAATGTCCTTATTCCTCTGCTCTGTGATGTTTATTTTAGTCCTCCTCCTCCTTTCTTTGGTTTTGGTGTTACAGATTGTTTTGAGGGGCTGGGGGTGTGGCTCGAGTGGTGGAACACCTGCCCTGCAAGTGTGAGGCCCAGGGCTGCACCCTCAATCCTGAAAAAAGAGACAATTGTCAGATGGATGTTACCCCTGGAAGTTCTCTTGATGCAGGATACTGGTGAGGAAAACAGCCAGTTCTTCTTCCTGCCTTTGAAATGACGTAGATGGACCTGAAAAATGTTATTGTAAGTGGAATAAGCCAACGTAAGACAAATACTACCTGGTCTCACTTATACCTGGAATCTAAGAAGTTCATAAAAGAGAGCAGAACAGTAGCTGGTAGAGATTGTAGCAATCATTAAGTATTGTATGTCGAATCATGTTTATACATTGAATATTCAATATTTGTTTGTTAAATATTCTAAAATAAAAGTGTTCCTCTCACTAATCTCATAGCAACCCTGTAAAGTAAAAGTGCTACCTTCCTTTCTTCATTCCCTTCCTCACTCTGTTCTTTTCCTTTCTTTCTTTCTTTCTTTTTCTTTCTTTCTTTCTTTCTCTCTCTCTTTCCTTCCTTCCTTCTGTCCTTCTTTCCTTCCTTCCTTCTGTCCTTCTTTCCTTCCTTCCTTCCTTCTGTCCTTCTTTCCTTCCTTCCTTCCCTTCCTCACTCTGTTCTTTCTTTCCTTCTTTCTATCTTTCTCTCTTTCTCTCTGTTCTTTCTTTCAATACTAAAGGAAACTGAGACTCAGAGTTAAATGTCATGCTTCAGATTGCAGTTAAAATATAGTGAAGGAGAAATGCAACTCCAGGTGTATTTTAATTTAAGGGTTCTACTTTTCCTTCTGCACAACTTTACTACTTCCTCAAGTTTCATGGGTGAAGAAAACTATGATAATGGTTTTAAATATGAGAGTAAAATGCTATTTACCTTGTGTGAGGTGTAGGGGCAAAAGTGTCAGCACTATTGAGATGGTCAAGGAAGGATTCATGGCAATGGCTGTCTGAGTTGGATGTTGAAAAGACACCTGAGATTTCATGTGGAAAGAACAGGGAGAACAGATGGTCAATGAAGGTGCAGCATGTGTAAAGGAACAGAGATGCTGGCGCAGTGAAACACACTGAAGAACTTCACAGCATTTTGTGCTGACAGAGGTTGAGGAACCAACAGAAGGGGGTAAGGTTGGAGGAGATGCATTGCCAATTCACAGAATGTCTTATATGCCCAATTCACAGAATGTCTTATATGCCAAGATAAGATCCCTCATATTTGGGAAAAAGCTTAAGGGATAGATTCTTTTAAAACTTCTTATTTCGGAATAATTTTGTATTTACAAAGAAGTCATAAACATTTTACAGTTGCTAAATATTCTTCACTAAGCATCCCCTAACATTAATATTTTATGTCTTCATGCTACATCTTTCAAAAATAAGATGCTAATATTGGCTTAATACCATTAATTTAATATCTTTCTGTGGATTTCACCAATTTGAGTTCAATTTAGTATATCTTGTCGAGTTCAATAGCATTGTATCTTCCATTCTTTAACAGATTCTTAGTATTTCCTTTTTTCATCAATTTGCCATGCTTTAAAAAAACCATTTATTTATTAAAAAATGCCACTACTTTTGATGCAAATCATAAATTATCTGTTTGCTTGATTCCATTTAGGAATCATGGAGCTTGCTTTCATTCCTGAGAAGCTGCATGCACTGATTCTGCTCTCAGTCTGCAGAGCTGTCACCTAAGCCCAGTTCTCTCTCCTGATGTGACTGTGATCACCTTCCTTCTTACACTGTTCTCTTAGACACTTGAAGAACAAACTGGTGCCTTACCTTTTTGTTTTCTCCAGGCTGAATCTCTTTAATCTCTTTTTCCAAATTCTCTTTTCTAGCCATTTATTTATTTAGTTAAACTTATTGCATATATCCCATATATTTTAAATTGGCATGTATAATTATATGCATTTATCAAATACAATATAATGCTTTGAAGTATGTATGTATGTGAATGCATATATGCATATATGGATTAAACTAGCTAACTGACATATTATTGTCTCACATGACCACCATTTTTCTGAGGAAAACACTTCATATCCACTCTGCCATATTTAAAAGACTGCTACTTACCCATTGATTTTTTTAAGTTAAACTATTTTGCAATCAATGTAGATTTCCATGTGCTTATAAGAAATAATACAGACGAAACTCATGTCCTTTACCAAGTTTCCACCAGCAGTAATGTCTTGAAAAAGTATAGTACAATATCACAATTAGAATGCTGACATTGATACGGTCAAGAGCAGAGCACTCCATCACTACCAAGAACACTCATGGTTGCCTTGTGTAGCCACTTCTTCCATTCCTTCTCTTTTCTGACTGTCAGCCACTGATCTATAATATCTGTATTATGAAAAGAACCACATATGACCTTTAGAGATAATTTTTTCACCCAGCATAATTCTATGGAAATATATATTTTATTGTATTTATTAATAATTTCCCATTTTTGTTGCTTAGTAGTACTCCATGTAATGGATGTACAACAAATGTGCAGGACATCTATCATTTAGTATGATGAAAAAACTTGCCATAACTATTTGGATAAACATTTTTATGTAAATATAACTTTTCATTTTCTGGGATAAATGCCCATGAGTGTAATTTCTGTATTTTATAATAATGAAATGCATATAATTATATTTACATAATTAAAGAAACTAACAAAATGTTTTCCAGTGTATGTACAATTTTACAATCCTTCCAATATTACATGGATGACTGGTATTGTCATTTTTCATTAAAGACACTCTGGTAGTTGCATAGTGGTAACTCATTATGGTTTTAATCTGCATTTCTCTGTTGGCAAATGATATTGAGCATATTTTCAATCTACATACTTTTACCAAATGCAGATTGTGTCTTGACTTGCATTTGTGTATTCTCAACTGTGAAATATTTTCATAACTTTTATTTTTTTCACTTATGCTATTTGTTTGTTTTACTGTTAAGTTTTGAAATTTTTCATTCAAATGTAGTTAATATATATTCTCCCAGTCTACAGATAGTCTATTCACTTTCTTCACATGAGATTTTATACAGAAAAAGGTTTTCAGTTTGATCTGGTTTGATATATCAGTTTTCATCTTATGGATCATGCAAAGATTTCAAAACTCCTTGTTTAGCCCTAGATCCTGAATACTTTTACTTATTTTTGACTCCAGAGTTTTTATAGTTTTATGTTTCACTTTTCAGCCTGTTATCTAACTGAATCAGTGTTTGTATGAGGTAGAAGTTTTCCATTGAGGTCCATTTTTATGTCTACTGCTGTATTATTCGTTGAAAAGTCTTTGTGAACAATTTATGGGTCCTATGTGTGTGGGCCTGTTTCTGAAGCTTCTGTTCTGTTTCTTTGATGTAGGTGTCTTTCTCAACACTAGTACCACACTGTCTTTATTACTGTAGCTAAATTTTACACCTTAGTATCAGTAGCCATAGATTTTTTTAAAAGATAAAGCAAAAAATCCCTTCCTCTTCTTTTTGCATTATATATCTTGGATCTATACTAAAGAAAAATCAGTTTTACTCCCTGTACATCTGCAAGTGAGTGAATATGGCGTGATGGAAAGAGTTCTCTGTACAAATCAGGTTTTAACATCCAGTATCCTATTTTTCTAGTTATGTGATTTTCATCATTTCACTTCAACTCTGTGGATCTCTGTTTCCTAATCTATAAAATATGCTTCACTGGTTTGTTGGGAAAATGAAATTAACATAAATTAAGAAAGCAGTTAGTAATTTTTATCTCCAAACATCTTTACATTTAAAAAGTATCAGTCATTTACAGAGATTCATTTAGGTGGATTTTATTCATTAATATTCACTCTATTAAACATTAACATTGAGAAATGTTTTTAAGTAGTTATAAACTTACTTTAAGACAATAATATAAAATTGCATGTTAAATCAACAATAATTTTTGATGAAAAATATTTTTATTTTCTAAGACAATAGTAATGAGTCAAAAAATGGTACAGTTTCACATCCTCGCAAAACTTTTAAATGCCTACCTTAGTCAAAGATATATTTAGAGGTCAGGTGTGGTGGCTCACACCTGTAGTCCCAGCACTTAGGAGGCTGAGGCAAAATGCTCACAAATTCATGGCAAGACATTGTCTTGAAAAAAAAAAAGGAGAGATGCTGATCCTTATGGCTGTGCTAGCATTCAGTATTTGCAAAGTGTTGGATTATTCTGAAGTATCTGAAGAAAATCTGGCATCATACATTCACATAATAGCAAAAGAAAGGAATATTCTTTTTACGTTTTATTTTTAATTTTGATTTTATTTTGAATTACCATACATAAATCTTGAGGTGATTTAATTATGCTTAGTCTTTTCAGATAGTTGGCACAAGATCTACTTTCCATGGGATTGGCCGGCAGATGTTCTTAGGAAAGAAAGCAACCAAGGGGGCTGATACAGCTTCCTTTGAGCATGGATATAAAGTAGCAGGGAATTGCTGTGAGGAAGAAAAGTTTATAGTGAATTAATTCAGCAGTTATTATACACACATTGCAAAGACTTATCTGTTAGTATTTTAACATACACCTAACTCAGAATTTGAATGCTTTGTGAAAGAAAAACTGAAAAAGCAGGCTAAGTTATGAATGTGAAAAACTTTATCTAAAACTTTAACTTCTTTACAAGGAGGAAAAGTACAGAGAATTATGGCATATGGCTCAAGCAAAGATAATGTGAATTAACAGAGGATATACTAGAAATTATTCATTCGGGGTACTAATATGCATAGAGAAACTACTAGGCATTTTTAAGGGGCTACGATGACAAATAACATGGACTGAGTCTCTAGTTTCAGGACTAGTGGAAGTTTCAGGACTTCCACTAGTGGCTCAAGAATCTTGGCACATGAATCTTTGAATTGACCCAGAACTTAACTCAAACCCATCCTACTGCACTAAGCAAGCTTATCTCCTTTGTTTATAAACTCTTGCTGACATAAACACTAAATGAATTCTGAAATTATTCACGTATCACACACATATGTGTACACACATACATAAAGTAGGATATACACACATAAGCCACATTATCTTTTAAAATTTTTAGTTATGTATTTATTTATTTTTGAGACAGGGTCTCTTTATTTTGCAGAGGCTGGACTTGAACTCCTGGGCTCAAGTGATCATTTGCGTAGGCTTCCAGTAGCTGGAACTATATATACGTGCCACAGCTAGGGGCTAGCACTACATTAACTGAAGATGTTTCATTGTAGATTTGAATACACAGAAAGAATGTAATTTATGTTGTATATGTGTGTGTGTGTATGTGTGGGCATATTTAAAAATAAATCCTAACACCATTGATGTAAATGTATTTAGTAAAACACAAACACTTTAGCTCTGGTACTTAGCATTCAGGTAAAAATACAGGTTTTCAAGGTCAGAAAATTAACATTGTTCCCAGTTCTCTACAAGCTGTGTTTCCATTCTAGGTCCTTCACAAAATCTTACACATATATACATATTTGCACAATATATGCATGCATACACACGTATAACCTGCTGCATGTATCTGAAAAAAATGAAGATAAATTGGGTATATAGAAATATGTGCATAAGTGCTTGTCTATTCCCCCACATTAAACAAAAACTCTTCTGGGAAGGTTGCACATTTTCTCTCACATGTGGAAGATAGATCAAAAAGACAAATGAGCACAAATACATGCATGACTATATATTCATGTATGTACAGAACATGTTTCCAATAGTGGTACTGTTTGAGGAGACTAGGGGGAGGATGAAGAGGAAAAGAGAATGATACAGACTGAATAATATTGAAACACATCCCATCTGTTCAGGAAGAAGGCACAGCAAAATGCACTGCAGGCTGCTGAACAATATGGGGTTGGGGAAAAGGTAAGGAAGAGTAACACAGTCTTAGACTGACTAAAGTACAATATGTTCACAGATGAAATACCATGGAAAAACCTGTTTTAGTCATTTGATCTATAAGCATACACTTAAAACAATGAAGGACAGGAATGTAAAGCAGGTCCTGTTAGGGGAAGGATGCTAAGGAGATGGGAAGAGGGTAAAGGAGGATGAATATGTTTGATGTACTTTATGTATGTGTGTGAAGATAGAACATTGAAACCTACCAAAATCATTTTAAGTAGGAGGAAGGGGGATGGGGGAGAATGGTGGTGGGGATGAACCTAACTATTGTAAGCATATATGGAAAAGTCAAAATGAAACCCTTGGTACAAGTATCAAGTTTGATGTCAGAAGCTCACTACAATGGCCTAGGTTTATGTGCACAAAAACTGTTATTCCTTACATTACATTTATTATTAAGGGAAAAATTTGTGTGAAATGATGCATTTTGGGGATTCTGTGAGGTTTTCAGAAGCCCTTCCAGGAGTGGTTCTCAAGTAGCTTGGGTGATCCATTCCCCACTGCAGATCTGTTTTATTTTTGCTGCTGATGTGATTGCGAATGGTACAAGTTACTGTTTCTGGTGCCAAGAGCCATGTTTAGGACTCAAATATTAAATGATGTGTGTTACACCTGTGAGGAAGGTATCACCAATGTTATTTCCATTCTATAAATAAAAGAATCTTATGTTTAGCAAATTTTAGGAAAACCTCTTCTGGATTGAATATTTAAGATATTTAAGATACTTAAAATATTTTAGTACTAAATTGATCAAAACATTAGAAATACATCAAAGTATAAAAGAGACTTATTACACATGAAAGGAATATTTGGGGAAATAACTTTTCATAAAATGGCTAAGGCTCACTTGGTCAGGTTTTAACTACCTGTTACAATTGAAAGCAGAACTGAGCTCGGGTTCAATGGCTCTCATTCTTAAACTCCCTTTACTTAAATATGTTATTCACTACCACTTTCAATTTTTAATCTTAAAATAAGAACCCAGGATGTGCACAGTGGAGGAAGAACTTGAGAAAGTTTTCTTTATATAAATATTACTTCAGAATAGTAAAATGTTTAAGTCAGCCAAAATAATTAACTGTCTTTCTTTGATAAATAGTTTTAATAGCAATTCTTCAGTAATTCATTCCAGTGTTATACCTGTAAATGATAAAAGACATCTGTTAATTAAAAAAATCTTTCACATAAAATCCCATTTTAAAACTTCACTTTCAGGGATGCTGGTCTGTTGCTATGAACAATTTGGAGTCTAGGATTTAAAATCACATAGACTTGTGTATGCTGATGCTCCATTGAGTTACAGGATACTTGGAAAGTCATTGACTATATCTGAACTTCAATCTTAGATAATCCTGGTACATTTGTTAAAACAACACAGAGCTTAGTCCAATACTATTGACTGAACTACTGCCACTCATATCATTTTCAGAATGCAGAACTACCTGAAATGGTAAGAAACCTTTTATTTTATCAACATAATTCTCAGGGGCTATGCTTGTTAAATTTTTTTCCACTAAAACTAGGTAGCCATTTAACTACATTAGTAGTTTTCCACTTGTTTAATGCTCAGAAAGCAAATCCAGTAAGGATGCTCTTAATTACATTAAAAACATTGTCTAGATATAATTTATTTTTATTGATGAATCAGAACATATTTACCTAAGATTGTACCATCATCTTATTCATTTGCATTATGTCTGTGATATCAGTAATATTTCTAATAATTTATTTTATTCTCTAGTATTTTAGCTATGATTAAAAACTAGGAGGTAATTACCAAAATATGCAATGAAGATTTAGTAAGTAGACAGAAGAAGAACAAGTCTTCAGGATCCAAACCACTGGACATCACACATTCTCTCTACTCATTTCCCAGTGGACTTACCTGTCTTCACATCCAGCATTTTACATTTCATGGTCTGTCATCAACTAAATGACCAGTGCAATAAATTGCATTTAATGTCTGAGCTTCGTGGCATGGCTAAGTCAATGTGGAGTCCACTAGAAGTGGAGTTTATTTCTCCTCCACATTTCTGTTCATTTGTTCATTGATTTCAGTCCAAACCTTTATTAGGAAGTGAATTTTCCCACAAAGGGAGTTAAAAATGCTGTCTGCTGCATTGCAGAAGAACAACAGACAGAGATACACAGAAGCATTGACCTGAGCACAGAATAGGTCAGGTCAGATGGGCCAAAAGCCATCCCTGAGCAGGTTGTCTGTAGACAGTAGGCATGACTCTGAGTCTAAACAGTTGACATGGGACATTCAGAAACACGAGCAACGACAATCAAGCATCTCTGAAAAGGAGTTTGGAGACCTACAGAAAAATTGTCCTTGCTATGGTTAATACTTTTTCTAATATCACAAAGAAATGCCTTGGAAATTACTGTTGGACTCACAGAACATTTCTTAATCAATATGCATATGTATATTTAAATTATAGAAAAACCAGGTAAATTCTTATTCCAGTAAATGGTTAGGTATAGTGCCCCAAAAATCACTTTGATGGCTGGAATCAAAGTTAAATAAATCCCACTGATGCCATGGCATCATGGTAATGAGACTGCCTCAGTCCCCATGCCTGGAGGCTCCCATGGCTTTAACAGACTGGTTGCTCTCTCAGGGCAAGGCTGGCATCCCTCACAGAACCGTGGACCACATTCTCTTTCCACCTGGCTGTGACTTCTACCCCCCTGCAAATCATTCATTAGGTTTTGACTCTGAAACTGGATTGCTGAACAAGATGGTAAAGAAGTATGACTCTTTGTGAAATGCAGTTTTAATGAAAATAGGAGGTAAATTAAGGACTTTGTAGGGTTTATTTCTTTTCTCACATTGGATTTTGTAATTTTAAAGGGATAGAGTTGAAGTTAGGAATCCTGAATTCAACCTCAGCTTTTCACTCACTGAGTGTGTGTTTTTGCCAATTTTTTTATCTTCTCTGAGCCTCAGTTTTCTCATCACTAAGATGAAGATAGTACAATGCCTACTAGAGAAAAGATTCTACGACATACCAGGTAGATAGCTCCGTATATAGCAGCTGGCACATACGAGGTGCTGAAAATATTAATACCTCTCTTTCCTCTTTCCAACCTCAATATTTTGTTTCATTGCCCAGCATTCTTTTTATTTAATTTTTTCACATGCCAAGGCTGCACATAATTAAGTATGCATCTGCGGAGTGATCACACAAGCTCTGCCACCTCCCAAGTTGCATCCTTCTCTATTGTTTATTACTGTTGTTATTATTATTGTGACAAGGACCTAAAGTATGAGATTTACCCTCTTAGCATTGTATGTTAAACATACAATGCCATATTGTTAGCTACAGCCAGGAGGTTACAGAGTAGCTGTGTAGGACTTACTTTTTTATTGTTTATTCATATGTGCATTCATTGTTTGTGCTAACCACCCCCCGCCCCCGCTGCCCCCACCTCACCTTTCCCCTTCCCCCCACCCACCTCGCTTTCAGGCAGAACCTGTTCTGCTCTCTTCTCCAATTTTGTTGAAGAGAAGGCATAAGCAATAAGAAGGACATAGCGTTTTTGCTAGTTTGAGATAAGGATAGCTATACAGAGAGATTCCTAGCATTGCCTCCATGCAATTGTGGAACCCACATTGTTTCATTTCTACCAGACCTCTTCATTACTTCCTGATCACCTTCCCATAGTGGCCTCTGTCAGCTTAAGATACTGTATTTGTTCCCAATACAGTGGACACATCAAACACTTTCAAGTTTTGGGTTTCCTTCCCTTTCCCTGTTCCTCCTGTATGCATTCTCCCCTTAGCATGTGACCCATGTCAAATAATATTACTACATTTGTTTTAGGTCTAAAATCTGCTTATAAGGGAGAACATATGATTTTTGGCCTTCTGAGTCTGGCTAACTTTGCTTAAGATGATGTTCTCTAGTTCCATCCACTTACTTGTGAATAATAAAATTTCATTCTTCTTTGTGGCTGAGTAAAATTCCATTGTGTATAAACACCACATTTTCTTAATCCAGTAATGGGATATCTTGGCTGTTTCCATAACTTGGCTATTTTGAATAGCACTGCAATAAACATGGGTGTACAGGTGCCTTTGGAATAACCTGAGTCACATTCCTTTGGGTATATCCCCAGGAGTGGGATTGCTGGATCATATAGCAGATCTATGTTCAGTTTTTTAAGAAGCCACCATATTGTTTTCCAAAGTAGTTGTACTAGCTTACAGTCCCACCAGCAGTTGTGAGAATTCCTTTTTCCCTGCATCCTTGCCAACATTTGTTGGTGGTGGTGTTTTTGATGATGGCTATTCTAACAGGAGTGAGGTGGAATCTTACTGTGGTTTTGATTTACATTTCATTTATGGCCAGGGATGGTGAACATTTTTTCATGTGTTTTTTGATGATTTGGGCTTCTTCCCCTGAAAAAGTTCTGTTTAGTTCAGTTGCCCACTTCTTTATTGTTTCATTGATTTGGGGGGAGTTTAGTTTTTTGAACTCTCTATGTGTAGGACTTACTTATTTATCTGAATTTTAGAACAGGCAAGGCAGGTAAGGAAGACTGAATTGTTCCAAGTGCATGACAACCTGATCAATAAATGAAAAGGTGAAGAATTTTCTATATGGTGTCAAATATACAGGTGATTTACCTAAGGATTATTAAACAGATATGCTGAATGGAAGGGGGGTAAAAAATTGTGTACAAATCTCTGAGTTTTAATGCCTTGCTGATGGAGATATGCAAGAGGAAGTAATTTTCTCTGTCTGTTTTTACATTTTTAAGTGACATAAGACACCTTCAATTGTAATATACAGCTATTGAATCTTGCAGGAGTTGTATGCACATAACTCTGACTTCTTATACAAGAATTCCTCCATGCCAAGTGACCTCTCCTTTTTCTTTTGGTGGTACTGAGATTTGAACTTAAGGCCTTGTGCCTACTAGAGAGACTCTCTACCACTTCACTTCAGCCATCTCCAGTCCTTTATGCTTTAGTTTGTTTTTCAGATAGTCTCATTTAATTTTTGCCCAAGCAGTCCTTAAACTGTTACCTTCCTATCTTTGCCTCCAAAGTTGCTGGAATTAGGGGCATGAACCACATGAGTGACCCCAAGTGACCTCCCCTTGAACACTGAAAGAAACAAAGTGTGCTTAAGTTAAAATCTTAACCTTTGCACTGCAGAAAATGTGCTGCGCCATTTACAAAAAAACAAGTGTCCACATCTTGCTCAGGTCAAAGCTTCAGATATTCAAAATCTGCATACCTAAAAGCAAGAAGATAACACCCTTGAAATTTAAATTTGTGCATTCTGAATAGAACTTTGCTTTTTTTTTTGGTGGGACTTTATTTTTTTATTTAGATCTTTTTAAAAGAAAAGAAAACTTTGTTGAGTGAGAATTTCAAATATTTAAAACCCTCTTATGTTGAAATTGTCTTGGATAATTTCTCAAGTTCATTTAAAATGTTTCTTCATTTAGACAAAGGTTTTTTGAATCTTTTCAAATGAATCTATTATTTGAAAAAAATTGCCAGAATATAATTCTGCTTGTGCTAAGAAGAGTATTTCATCCAATCTATTAGCTAATTTAAGAATCTGAGGGTTTCTGTCTCAATATTGATTAGTTTACTGGAGATGAAATTATTTGTGTATTCTCTTTCCAAGCAGGGTTATTTAGGGGAAATACACTAAGCTGAGAGAAAAAATAAGCACAGCTAAGTATTTTTATTGTACTTCTAGAACAACTCAAGAGGAAGTACTCAGTAGTATCCTAAAAGAACTTCCATTTTTATCTCTGAGAAAAAAATGTTTTAGATATCAGATTTGCTGCTAATTGCAACTTATGCAATATAAAAACTTACTCTGGATGCTCAAGTCAGCAGACAGTGGCTTCTGTATATAAAAGAGGACTGCTATTCATGAAGAATGCGATGTAGAAAAGTTCAGCATCATCAATCTTATTTATTTATTACGGGTAAAATTTACACAACAGCAGTTATTATTGATTCATTTTATGCTGAGCCCCGTGTTCAGCACTTGAGTTCTTAAATATATTTGTTACAACAACTCCATTTATTAGATATTATGATCTGTCTTCATTAGATGAAGAAACAAATGCTGTGTGCAATAAGAGTCAAAGTCAGACTACTATCATCCTATTTGAGGAAAAGTAATGTGGAATCCAAGAAAAGAGGGTTTGAAATAGTAAATTTGTGAAGCTTGTAATAATGAAATAGATTTGAACAAGAGATAAAGCCAATCAAAATCACTGGGAACTCTATAAAGGAAGCAGTGATAATAATTAAGTCACACTCGTATCTTTTTAACTAGGAAGTTTGGAAATGAAAACTTCTGAAAGTCTGTAGGTATATTTGTGTGTTTTGGTAAAGTTCTCTCATAATATTAATACATCTTAGATTCCAAGATGTGAGATGGAAAACTCAGGAACATTCAAAAGTTGTTTGCTAATGGTAATACACATTGCACTTTATAGATCTTTGTGTGGGATCTGAATTCAGAGTAATAATTGTCTCAGTTTCTTTGTTAACGGTATCAACACCTCCCTTACTGTGCACTTGTAAAACATTTATCCTACATTTTTATGATACTTGACACATACTGATATTATTAAATGATCTAGGGCTACCTGGAAGTTATTGTCTAGTGATAGACATGAACCCTGATCTTAGCCATGTCCTACTGGACACTTGAAGTATTGATTTGGATACTGGAAAAGATGGAATAGTGATCAAATTAGAAAACAGTCACATCTTTGAGATTTTGTTACTTGAAAATGTTAGAAATAATAACAATAATAGCAATGAAAGTATAATATACAATTTGCTAAGTCACTACTTTTATGTCACATATTTCTACTTTAATATCTATAATCATTACAATAACCCAGAAGATAAGGCTTTTTCTCTCCCTTCTATATAAAAAAAATTTGAGGCACCAAGAGGTCAAGTAACTGTCCTTCAGTCATACAGCCAGTTTGTAGTAGTCTTGGTGATCAAAGCCAGGTCTGTCTCTCAACAAAACTTAAAAATTATTCTGGTATCTTTTGCTACCTTTAATGAGATGGATTTTTATAGAGGCATAGAATAAATAAGCTTTGAAAAGATAGCCTCACATCCTGTTAAATTTCTGTATAAAAATTTACATTTATATACATTTACATTGTATGCACATATATAAGTATATAAAATATAAAATACCTTTGTGGATATATTATGTATACATACATACAAATACTCACATGTAAACAAACACACATACCAGAAAAATGTATGAAATTAGATTATTTTCAGTATTTGACCACCTTAACATTATGGAGAAAGCAGCTAATTATTAAAACGTAAATTTTATATAGCAACTCTCTATTTTTAAAGCTAAAAGAGATACTCTTTGGCTCTGTAGTAAACCTATTATATTTTAGAACCACAGTTTGCCAGTGATAACCTCACATTATGACGTTTACATCAGTTATTTTAAAACATGAATGCATTTTAATTGGAACAAGGAATAAATGCATACAGTAGGCAGTAACTATAGTTTTGTCTCATACAAAATAAATAATTTTAGGAAAACTAGATTTCATTTGATGAGTTTCGTATTCTTGAGTCCAACAGCATTGACTATACAGCTGGTTCTTTAAATGGATAAATTGTCAGAGGAATCCTGTAGTCTGCCTTTGCTTTAAGTAATAGCAGGCTCTACCCCTTAGGTCTCTGAAATTTTCCCTAATTTTGTCCATATCCAAGGTTCTTTTCCATAATGTAACAGTTTTCTGGAGGGAACAAGTGAAGTCAAACGGACCGAGTTAGAGAACAGCTGGGTTTTAACTTGCCCTTTAGACTACTACTAACTCCCTTTTCTCCTAAAACTTACCTAGCCATTTAGTTTAGAATGAACCCTATTTAAAGACTGTAGGCCTTTGGTGACCTTTCAGATGTGACCCCTTGTAGGGCTATGCTTGGGATCTCCGCCAGATCTACTTTCTTTTGCTGACCTCTCATATTGGCTCTGCCTGAACTTTTCCTCAGACCACTCTAGTAAAAACCACACACTGCCCTTTTGTTATCTGAAACTCACATCCTCTTTTGTGGTTCTACCAACTTGTGAGAAGCTTCTGAGGAGTTCTATTTAGGATATACGTTACCCAGATCTTGAGGATCTTGGGATGACTTAAATGAGGAATGAGATGATTTTAGTGTTGTGATCACTTGAAGTATTAGGCAGAATCTGAATGATCATCTAGAAGTTCCCTTTGAAATACCAAAATTGCAGGTAAGCATTCCCATCCTCTTTCACCAGTTGAAGGGTGTCTCTTTGTGTCTTTCCTGTGAGAAGAAAAGGAAGCCAGTGGGTCCACATGGTAGTCCTCACATCAGTATTCTGATAATATGTAAATTTTTCCTGGCCAGGTGTTCAGCACCATAAATATGTCAATTAATGTGTTAAAGAATTGTTTAACTTTTATGGAGAGTATGGCATAATGAGTGACTTAATACAAATCAAAAGACTTGCAGCCTTATTCGGCTAATTCCTAAAGGACAAAGATTAAAATACCCCTCTAGAAGACTAACCAGGGCTAAGACTGAGATATTATCCCAGTCTTTTGCACTTTGTGCATATGAAAGGGTAAGATCCATTTCACTACAAATGCACGGTGTGGAAGAGATGGGAGGAAGAAGTTCACCAAAGCCCAATGTTCTTTTAGGTTATAAAACTGCAGGCTAGAGAAGATCAGTCATGCTTCAGAAGTAGAATTGGAAACTAAATTTGTCAGTGAAGTACTGAGTTAAGTCTCTGCTCTTCTAGAATTAACTAAGGATTTGGATCATCTATTTTAAGAGATCCATTTTGACTGAGGAAATACCGTCTTTTAAGTCTTACAAAGACTTTCACATTTATTGAGGAGTAAATGTGCTATTTGCAGCTGGAATGACCTAAATATTTTTCTAAGTGATGATCTATTCATTTGTTCTTTGATCTGATAAGTCAAACCCTTATTATGTATTAAGTAGTATTATTTCCAGATACCAAATCACTTAAAACATGATTGTTTTTGAGGCAATTGATGTAAAGAGAGCAAAGAACAGAAGTAGGAAAGGGAAAGTTCTATAGATTGCTTCTTTAAGAAACAGTTGAAATATAGAAAGTATAAAGAGCTATCCCAGGCCGGCAGTATAGTTCAGTGGCAGAACATCTGTTTAGCTTGTGTAAGGCCCTGGAGATGATTCCCAGAATCAAAAGAAAAAAGAAATTATCCTATTATCCTGATCATTCCATGGAAAACCAAAACCCATTACCAGTGGGCTATATTAGATTTCTATTACTACATGACAAATTACCCATTTTAATAACTTAAACAATAAATTTTTTATTGTACCATAGTTTTTGTAATTTGGGAGTGGCTTCACTGAGTGATTTGGGCCCAAAGGTCTCTCATGAGGTCACAGCCAAGCTGTCAGTTTGGAATATAGTCTCATAGGAAGATTTGACTGGTAGAGAGTTTTTCCGGAACTTACTGATGTGTGTGTTCGCAGGTTTCCATTTTGCCATGATTACTGACTGGAGATTTCAGTTCCCTACTCTGCTGGCATCTTTATCTGCTTAGTGAGCAGCCTCAAAAATACTTTTTGCTTCTAAAAGAAATAATGTTAGATGGAAGTCACAGTTCATTATTAATTAATATTGAAAGTGATATGTAATTACTTTTGTTTTATTCTATTCATTAAAAATGAACAGTTAAATTTAGTCAATATTAGGTCATAGTATTGAAGTTTCATTAATAGGAGGGAAGAAAGACAAGGAATTTGAGGGCACATTTTTGTTTTTAAAAGTATCACATAGAAATCTCCAAGGAGAAGCAGCACAACACCCTTTGACTCAAATACTATTGTACTTGGGACTCTGATGTTGAATCTTATATGCATATATAAAATTCACCCATAGTTTCTAAATGGGAGAATTATGATTCCAATTGTGATGTGACTGACTCCTAGTTATATATTCTTAACTATGTAATGATACAAACTACAAGACAAAAAGCCCTTTGATGGGGACTCATCAATAACCATTAGATGAGAAAACTAATTTTATATCAAACATGAACTTCTCTGGTTGTAAGAAAAAAGAGTATAAAAGGGAGAGGTAGAGAAGGTGTCATGAAATTGACATTTAGAATTTCAGAGACATTGGAAATGTGTTTAAATTTTCCCTCAAACCAGAAGCCTCTACGGTACACCATCTCAGGGGCACCTAACATCAGTCTGAACATCTCCAGTAGTGAAGGCACACTGTCTGACAGGCAGACCAAAATGGTTTAGGTCAGTCATCTCTCATTTTGTTTTAATTACTCTCATAGTCATAATCTGCCTCTCTCCAACTTGGTCTCAATTTTATACCAGTTTTTAACTAGCCATTATCTCTAATCAGCCAGCATCTGCATCCACTCAATATATATTTTTAAGTTGTAATTTCCTAGAAATCAATTTTATTTCCCTCTTCTCAAGGTTCAGATCAATAATCATTAACTGGAATCATTTCACTTTATGACATCATTAAATTTACCAAATTAACTAATCAAATAGATGGAACCAACATAACAAATAAGCAGTTTCACAAACAACTCTGTGCTAGCTGCAACTTGAATATTCATGTCAAAGTGCAAACTCAACAGCAGACTGTAGCTCTATATAACAGAAAGGTAGGCACATTATTTCATGAAACTTCCATTCTTACCATAACACAGAGGATGCTATTATGGTCTCCATGGTATCCGTGTGGGAAAAAAGGGCTAAGTGTAGCTGCAGAAGTGCAGTGTATCACATCAGACAGTACACAAGGTTGATTAGTCCTGTTATTGATGATTTTAACATTTTTCATTGGATTGCTGTTTTGTGTCAGATTTCTTCACAGGAAAGTTAATTAATTTGTATGTTATTTATCAATTAATAAATAATGCTCATGGGAAGTTACTCTGATATTATTTGAATTCATCTTTCTCATCAATCTTCCACACACCCATTGATGACATTTGTCTGAAGCAGTTATCACTATGCTGATTATCAAATAAAGGTCTCCTAATTCCATCATGCATTTTAGGTTTAATAGTTGGCATGGCAGCTTTCCCTTCTCCCCAATTTAAATATGTATCAATTTATGTTTTTACATTAGTATGGTCTCATGAATTCTTGTTTTTACTCAAAACATGTTATTATTATTACTTATTTCTATCCCAGACTTGGTCAGTGGGACCTACTTCAGACTGATTCCTGTGTCCTTTTTACATGTTCCTTGAGGACTTCCTACACAACAAGAAATTCCCAGATCTTCTGTGTTTACCCTGTTTCAGGTGTAGAGTCAGCCATTTCTCTTAAGGAAGATCTAGGTTTTTTTGTATTAACAAACAAAAGTATGTGGTCACTGTGTGTTCTCTTTGTGACTAGGGTATTTGTATATTGATGCCCTTTTACGAGAATAAGACGTGAAGTATGTGTATGCATATATCATATATTCATCTGTGTATTTCTATATTTTAACAATAAGTAGAGCTATATCACATTGAATCATTGTTTACACTGATTCTTCCAATTGCATTCCAACATAATCTCCCCTTTCCATATCCATAACTCACATTTTCAACAATACTGTTCTGTTTTCCTTAATGAATTTCCTCATTTGTTCAGTTATACCTGTGTGTTATCAAATTCTTCATCATGATAGCAGAAAGCTGAGTTCTAGACTCTCTGTTTTCCATACTGGGTATGCTGACTGCAAACTCACAAAGGAAGATGAAAAAGCAGAACAAGAAAATTGTGGGAGAATGTAGGAAGAATGATAAAGAAGAAAGTGCCTTCAAGAATGGTCAGCCCCAGAATCCCGTCTATCTGCACTGATATACTGGCTCATAGCTGGGTCCGTAATTGCCATTGCCTACTTCCCTAATGTTGTGTATTCCAGCTGAAAGCTGGATATTCAGATAGGAGAGGGGAAGGAGAAAAAAGAATGTACCAGTTAGAAACATTGATTCTAGACATGCAACATCCATTGTACCCGCGTGTTATCCTAAAATAGGCCCTGCCATGTTGTCTGCTATCCTCACTGGGCATACCAGCCCAATTCTCAGCTATTCTACTAGTTCAATTACTTTTTGCTTAATGTTGCCACTAGCTGTCTCTTCTTCCTGTGTACACAGAAATGGTCTGTAGGCCAGCCTCCTTATGAGCTAACTGGGGCCAAATGATGGAGTTGTAACCATTGGAATGTAAGTAGAGGGATACGTGTCATTCCTGGACCAAGGTTTGAGGGAAAATCTATGCCACATTCACCTTCAAGTTCCTCTTCTGTCTGCTGTTTGAAATACCTATAAAAAATTAGAGAAGGTCAGGGCTACAGGATGGAAGAAGCAGGCATTTGGGAGTTACAACATGTGAAAAAGAGCAACCCATTTTGACCTGTTTGACAGTGAAAAAGAATAATGTTCGGGCCATATTCATTGGTTTTTCACCAGTAGATTCAACCAGCCACTGATCAAAAATATTAGAAAATAGTGTCTGTGCTGAACATGTACAGACTATTTTTCTTGCCATTGTTCCCCAAACAATACAGCATTACAATGATTCATATAGCATTTACATTGTTTAGATATCTTCAGCAACCTACTGATGATTTAAAATATGACCTTTCACTTTAAGCCTGAGTTTGTCTCAAGATTAAGAAGTTATCTTACCTCCTGGATTGTCCTATACTTCCTAGGATGCGTCTACCACATTATGCTGGAGTTTCACTTAAAAATCTAATTTTTTGTTCATCTATCTAAAAACATGCAATGGCTACCTACCCACAAATAAAAGAGGAATTTAAAATTTCTTGACATAGAGTGCAGGTCTTTAAATTATCTGCCTCCTGCCTATTCATTTTTTAAGTTTAGTTTTTATTGTTTAAGTACATAATTCAGTAGTTCATAAAATATTGACACAATTTGCAATAATTACCACTAACTTTAGAACATTTTCGTTATCCCAAAAGGAAACCTTACCCATTAGCTTGCATTCACCCTACTCCCTAGAAACCATTAATCTACTTTCTGTCTCTGTAGAGTTGCCTATTCTGGACATTGCATATAAATGGAATTACATAAAATGTCCCTGCTGGTTTCTAAACCTTCTCTCTTTCATAACTGTCTCTCATATACTTTACTCCATCTGTGCAGGTCTATAAAATACTGTATTAATTATGATATAGATTAACATATTCAAATCTAACAACATCCTTAAGAAGACTATATATCTACATCTCTATCTATCTATCCATCTATCTGTCATCTATTTTTGTCTTCATGTAAAAAGCCTGTACTGTTTTTTCCCCCCACATAAAAGCTGTCATTAAGTAGTTTGGGGTCCATACTCTTTCTATCCTGCTGTTCTAATACATAGCTGGCTTCCTGTCATAAACAAATTCCAATTCCAAGGAAGGCTATACCCAACCATTATTCTCATGCATATTTATTGACCATTGATTTGTTGTTCTTAGGAGTCTTCCTCACTTTTCCCTCTATGCTGTGTAATCCTCTCAGTGACCTTGGTAGGTAGGAAATGTCCTTCATCCCTATCTCCCTGGGTGGCATCTTCCATATCCACTGAATTTCCTTTGTGCCTCTGGCCTCACACAGATAGTCCCTACTTGCATCATTCATTTCTCACCAGGTAGATGGCTATTGATGGGGTCTTTTAGTTTTTGGACTACTCCTGTTATACCTCTATCCCTATGACTGGTAGAGATGTCCTTTTATTCTTTATCTTTAATTGATAAAGGACTGTTTAGTTTATCTATTTCTTCTATGAGTTTTAATTGTTTGTGACTTGAGGAATTGAACTTCTCAGATATTCTGTCACTCAGAAACACATTCATTCTATTAAAGAAAACCTTCTGTTTCAAGCACTTAGATTGGTCTTTGTGGCTAATAGAGGGTACGACATTGAATTCTACAAATTAGTTTTGAACTGTGTTAGCCTAGCTGAATGGCTACTGTTAACTTTAACAGATGTTGAATAGGACTAGTGCCTTCATAAGAAGACAGCGGATGTCTGCTAGCCCTTGGAAATGTGAGGAAACAGTGGGAAGACTGCAACCTTGGAAGAGGACCCTCCCCAAGACTACCGTACTGCCAGCCTGATCTGAGACTTCTAGCTCCAGAACTGTGAAAAATAACTTTCTGCAGTTTATTAGTCACCAAATCCATGGTACTGTGCTATGGCAGCCTGAACTAAGATAAGATAAGTAGGTTTCTTACAGGTTGCATATAATTATATGCCCTAGTCTTTTATTCAATGTGACAATATTTTAACTGGTGTTTTTGAATGCTGATACTGATATTTTTGGATTAAAATCTACGAGGTACCTTGTTTTTGTTTGATGTATTTTGGTTCATTTTTTTTGTTTTCTGTTTTTTTGTGACTACTCAGGTTAATTGAGCATTAAAAAATCATTCTCAATTTTAACTTTCAGCACTTTAAAGATGTTACTCTATTTTCTTCTAGTTTGCCTAATTTTTGAAGAAAAATCTTTTATAATTCCTATTATTTTTCTATATTTAATTTGATTGTATTATTTGACTGTCTTAAAGAACTTCTCTTTGTCTTCTGTTCTCAGTAGTTTGAATATGAAGTTTGAATATCTGTGCCTAGATATGCAGTTTTTTATTTGGTAGTACTAGAGTTTTGAACTCAGTGCTTCACACTTGCTAGGCAGGTGCTCTACCATTTGAGCCACACCTCCAACCATTTTTGCTCTGGTTATATTGGAAATAGGGAGGGTCTTTCTTTTTGTCCAGGTCAGCTTGGACCCTCCTATATCATGCTTCAATCTATAGGTGAGATTATAAGTACATACTACCACAACCAGCTTTATTCTGATCAGATGGGGTCTCACCCACTTCTTTTGTCTAGAGTGTCCTGGTATGGCAATCCTTTTAATTTCAGACTGCCACATAGCTAGGATTACAGATGTAAGGTAACAGTGCCCAATTTAGATAGGCTATTTTTAATATTTACTCCGCTTATTGTTCTTTCTTAGATTCATGATTTCTTGTTTATCAATGAATTTGCAAAATTTTTGTTTCATTGCTCCCTGAAGATATCTGCCCATTTGTAGGTTTTGAGCCTATTGGTTGCCCTATGACCACAGAACTTTCTGTTTACCTGGCTTCTTTTTGTTAGACTGGGAGTAGAATATGTTCTAGTTTCCCCAAATCCCTGAAGAAAGTATAGAATTTTAAAGAGTATTAGGCCTGGAAAATTCAAACTTTTAAAAATTCTCTATAAATGCTGATGATCCTCTCTCTCAAAAAACTTAAAAAGCAACTATACTGAAATTATTTGAAGTAATAGGGTAGACAGGTAACACCCTTGATTTGAGTTTTGCTACTATGGTGGCTCAAATGTCTAGCTAGTAATTTTTAATAAAACATCCTTGGTGCCATACTCTTTTCTTCTGATAAAGTGACTTTTTAGAGCTCCCTAACATTATTTATTCAATCTAAGACATGAAATCAATTCACCTTTCCAATCCAGTAGGCCCCTAGTCCACAACATTCTCAATCAATTTTGATTATGAGCATCATATACAGAGCTCATCCTTTCTCACATTTGTATAGTCTTCGAACAGTGCAAATTGAGTCTTTGCTATAAGATAAAATAAGAACCAGTGCTCACCAATCCTCTAAGTAATTCCAGTCCCTTCCTCTTGATCATACTCTCTCGGGAATGGGTTTGCTTTGCAAGCATTGAGACAAGTATCACCAAATGTTTGCTACAACACCCTGAGAGTTCTCAGCTTTCCAAGATGTGATATCTGTGTCTTCACAGTCTCTCTCATTATCTCAAAGCCATGCTATGTAGTTCATATTCTATCAGTGAATCATTCCATTTAAAAATAGTGAAGGCTAAATAGTTTAGAACATAGGTATACGTGACATAAATTAATACAAATTAATAAATAAATGTGGATTAAAGAAGATATAAAGTCAAATCCCAAGCTAGAAGAGACTCACCAGCACAGTCGTCAGTGATCTAGGGTTTTCAATCCTAATGCTGGGTTATTTCTAGCAGGTTGCTTTTATCCACATGTTCCATGATGGCTCAATCACATAATGATATCCCAGATCAGAGGAGATAAAAGGAAAGGGAGGGTTATGACTTTTCCCTTTGAAACATAATATGGATGTTGCATGCATCAGTTCTGCTCACATTCAATTGTCAAAACTTGTATAAATGGCAATACCTAACTATATAATTGGTAAGGGAGGCTGGAGAAACATAATCTGGATTTTCAGCCACTACTTACCTAGCTAGCGGTAGTTTTATCACTAGTTGAGGGAACAACATAGTGGATATTGGGAAATGCTAAAACCTGTAGCATATATTATGTTATTTAATGTGAGTTTACATTTTTTTGTTATCTCCTTCACTTAAAATGACTATTTCCTTTGATATTCAACCTGTCAACACATTTTGAGTTTGAGCTTGTATATAAGTTCCATTGAGGAGTTTTCACCGAACCACTTCTTTCCCCACAGCAAAGTTATTCTTTTTCCCTTTGCCACACATCAGTGTTCTCTAGATTCTTTAAATTGGACTGCAAGATACTCTAGCGCAGGGAGTATCTATCTTACATAGTTTGATATCCCATGTGTCAGGAAAGGGTCTACTGTGATAAAGGAATATGGTAATGGTGAGGAAGAAATGCATTGTTAAAAGTAGATGAATAAGTTGAAGAATGGATACATTAGACCTGATTGAATTAATATATGAATAAATGAGCGACTGAATAAATGGACAGATGGTTAAGAATTTCAGTATATGGCTTGGTGAGGAAATGAATGGATGCATTGGATAGGTGAGCAGTTTGTTAAATAAATGGGTTGTTTATTGTATACACAAATGGTTAGCTGTGAGTGAGTGAAGGGGTGCATGACAGTGAGAAAATGGAAGGATGAAGAATGGACACATAGATGCATGAATGAATGATTGGATAGAATGATGAAAAGGTGGTTGGATGGATAAATCATTAAATTGATGGGTAAAAGGATGCATAGTGTATCAGTGAGTGCATAGTGAATGGATCCTTTGTGAATAAGTACCTGAAGTGACTCTTTTCCTACCACATTGCCTTGATTTGGGAGATTAAAAAAGCCTGGATTTTTAGCACACTTCAGCCAAATGCTCTCTGATTTTCATTAGTTTCTATGCTTCTCAGGTTCCTCATTTCTAAACTCATTTTATGATAAATGCCTTGTAAGTATTCCCAGGGATAAAATAAGGCATTATGTAATCTGAGTGGCATAAGCATGTCCTCTATAAACAGTAGCTGCTATTAAAACGATCATTCTCGTCAAGTGCTCAGCCCACCGTTTCTTCCTACTGAGCATTTCATGGATTCCTGGATGTGACATGTAAATATGTATGCAATTTTGGCTCTGCCTTCAAGGATCCCCCAGTTAGTCTGTACAGACAGGACATATGTGCCAAACCATTATCACCATTAAAATGAAGGGGATGCTTAGTGCCAGATGAAAATTTATGAGTAACTGAAAAAGGAAAGATCGTGAATAGTTAGGTAAGGCTTGGAATGTTATGTTTGAGTTTGGGAAGTGAAGAGCAGGATTAAATTAGCACAGAGGAGGTGATAACATCTTGCCTATATTTCTCATTAAATTGCAAATTGTCTGAAAGATCTCAAAGGAAAACGAGTAAGTACCAGTAGTTCCACTTATCTGTGAGAAAAATGAGATCTCAAAACACTTGAGTAAATGGCCCAAGGACAGAAGGTGACTTTGACCCTGGCACAGTTGCAAATGGCAACTTCATTTCTTGGCTGCTCTGTCTTCGGTTTTGCCAGTGTTCTTAAAACAAGGGGATAAAAAGGTTCTAGCATTTTTCTGAGGACAACTTGGCTGAGTTATTTTGATAAAAGTAAAGCACTGGAACTGCAGAGGTACTTGACCTTTGTACCCATTTGTTTACACCCCTGTCTGGGTGCAGAGAGCAGTATTCTAAAACAGTGAATTTGCATATGCATCTGTAAATCAAAAGGCCAGTAATATAATTTAGCAGTAATTTAGGCCTCGAAGTCTAACACAATTAAGTTCAAATCCAAAGTAGCAAAGTTAGTGATGTTTTCTTGAATTCATGTACCTTTTCCTGAGGCTGTTTTCTTTCAGTTTCATGGGAGTATGATTATCTGATAACACATTTACCCTGTTTCATCTGGGATACTTTTTCCTGTAGTAGTGTAATCAGAGAGTGGGTGACTCTACCTGAATCTACTTGTGGTTAATTTTACTCACTATGATCCCATAAAATCATTTAATTTTAGATCTATATTGTCATTCACTGGACTCCTTGTGTCTATCTCTACCAACTCTTATCAAAAGTTACCCATAGAAGTTCCAATGACATTCATCACAGAGATTGAAAAATCTACCCTAAAATTCATTTGGAAACACAAAAGACAATGAATAGCCAAGGCAATACTGAACAAAAAGAGCAATGCTGGAGGTATCACAATACCCGACTTCAAAATATACTACAGAGTCATAGCAATAAAAACAGCATGGTACTGCCACAAAAACAGGTATGAAGACCAGTGGAACAGAATAGAGGACCCGGATATGAATCCACACAGCTATGCCAACCTTATTTTTGACAAAGGTGCCAAAAATATACTATGGAGAAAAGACAGCCGTTTCAACAAATGTTGCTGGGAAAAAAATAGCTATCTGCCTGCAGAATACTGAAACTAGATCCATGCCTGTCACTCTGTACTAGTATTAACTCAAAGTGGATTAAGGACCTTAATATCAGATCCAAAACCTTGCTGTTAGTACACAAATGATCAGGGACTACCCTGGAAACAATAGGTATAGGCAAGGACTTCCTCAGTAGAACTGTAGCAGCCCAGCAACTAAGAGAAAGGATGGACAAATGGGACTACATGAAATTAAAAAGCTTCTGCACAACAAAGAAATGGTCTCTAAATTGAAGAGACCACCTGCAGACTGGGAGAAAATACTTGCTAGTTATACATCAGACAAAGGACTGATAACCAGAATATACAGAGAGCTCAAAAAACTAACCCCCGCAAAAAAATCAATGAACCAATAAAGAAATGGGAAACTGAACTAAACAGAACTTTTTCAAAGGAAGAACTCCAAATGGCCAAAAAACGTGTGAAAAAATGCTCACCATACCTGGCCATAAAGGAAATACAAATCAAAACCACACTAAGATTCCACCTCACCTCTGTTAGAATGGCTACCATCAAAAACATTACCACCAACAAATGCTGATGAGGATGTAGGAAAAAGGAACCCTTATACACTGCTGGTGGGAATGTAAGCTAGTACAACCACTTTGGAAAACAATATGGAGACGCCTTAAAAAACTAAACAAAGATCTGCCATGATCTAGCAATACCACTCCTAGGGATATACCTGAAGGAATGTGTCTCAAGTTATTACAAAAACACCTGCACACCCATATTTATTGCAGCACTATTTATAGTAGCCAAGCTATGGAAACAGCCAAGATGTCCCACAAACAATGAATTGCTCAAGAAAATGTGGTATTTATACACAATGGAATTTTACTCAGCCACAAAGACTGAAATTTTGTCATTCACAAGTAAATGGATGGAAGGAGAGAACATCATCTTAAGCGAAGTTAGGCTCAGAAGGCCAAAAATCACGTTCTCCCTCATATGCTGATTATAGACCCAAAACAAATGCGGTAATATTGGACATTGGTCACACACTAAGGGGAGCACATGCACGGGAGGAATAGGGAAAGGAAAGGAAACCTAAAACTTGAATGTGGTTGATGTGCTCACTGTAGAGGAGCAAATAAAGTAATCTTAAATTGACAGAGGCCACTATGGGAAAGGAACCAGAAAGTAGCGAAGAGGTCTGGTAGAAACAAACCAATGTGAGCTGCAATACACCAGTGCATGGAAGCAACACTAGGAATCTCTCTGTATAGCTATCTTTATCTCAAGCTATCAAAATCATTATGCCTTTCTTATTTATTATCTCTTATGTCTTTTCTTCAACATAATCGGAGAATTGGGCAGAACAGGTTCTGCCTTGAAGAGGGGAAGGAGGGGTGGTACAAACAATGTATACACTTGTAAGTAAATGTAAAAATGATGAAGTAAAAGGAGAAAAGAAAAACAATACAAGAAGATTGAAAGAATTTTTTGTATCTTATCAGAACACAATGAAGGGAAATTAGAATGGGATAGGGGAATGGGGGATAAAAGACAATGATGAAGGGGATAAATTCAACCATGATATATTGTAAGAAATTTTGTAAATGTCACAATAATAAAAATAAAGTATAAAATATTTTTTAAAAGAGTTATTACTGCTACAAGGTTATAATAGGAATCCAGGGAAAATCAACTTGAATATGTTCAATTCTCATTTTTCTCCAAGTTTTCCTTAGTTTCTGGATATTGTCAGTTTCCTAAATCATCTCCGCATTGTAAGGTCACTGCCAAATTAAGACCACACCACGTATGGAAAGGAAAGATTTATTGGAACCAGGCTGCAGGGTTGTCACTCTCAGGCTCAGAGTGAGGCAGCTTGGCTGAATTGGGTAGTGGGCTTTATAGGAGGGGCCAAGCCATGGGGGAAGGAGAGAGAGTCTGGTCTCTGATTATCTGTGGTCACCAGATGGAACAGGTTGACAGGCCTGACTAGTTGAGTAACTGGAAGTAACTGAGTTGTTTTGCAAGCCAAGAAACAATCAGGCAGGGAGAAACTAGCAGTCATAAATCAGGGGGTCTGGTTTCGGTGCTAGCCTCGGGTCCTTCTGCCCACCCCAAGAATGCCAGGGACCTAACACTCACCTGCACACTTACCCTGCTTCTGCCCATTTCAACACTGCATCCCGTATGATCTTTTAGATTGAAAATTATCTCTTGTATGAAGCATTAGCTAGCAATCAACTTTAGTTAGCAGTTGATGTTTCTTCCTAGAAAATGTTTGCTATGGTCTAAGTGGTTTAGAAAGTCAATCTTAATAAGTCCATAAAGGCTTTCTAATAATTAGCAATATTTCTAATGTGCATACTTCATATGGTTTTTATGCGAATTGGACAGGCTTGTATAAAGTACTTAAAATAGTGTCTGACACATTATACTTGTAATATGTGGTAATTATTGGATATAGCCCCTCCTCTGTTTACAACCTCTCAGACCTTCCCAAACTCATTCATTTCAAATGTAAATTGACCTACATAATCTGATACCTCCTATCTCTGAGTGCATACCCTCCACGCCCCCCTCTCACCCATTTTGCTATGGGAAAATGGTCTCCTTGCTCTTCCTCAAACACACTAAACACAAATTTGCCACCAGATCCTTCACAAATGCCAAAGATTTGTCTGGAACACATTTTACCCCAAGACTCTGCGTCCTCTCACAGAGATGTCCACTCAAGTGTGATCTGGCAAAGAAAGTCTTTGCTGAACACCGTATTTTAAATTGAGCTGAAAATGTGTGGAAAACAAGAAAAAAATCTTTCCAAATTCTAACTGTACAATTTTTTCCTGTCAAGGAGACTTTGTTTGCTTTATGATTTATTCCATCCCATCTCATCTGAACATAGCATAATAGTGTGATTAATAAGAAAACACTGACCTCTTATCACATGTCTCTCCTCCTGGCTAGGAAGTGGCTGTATGTAACACAGAGCCCTGTGTCTCTGGCTGGCACAATCAAGGTCAATGCCTCAATGGTCTCTACACAAAGAGGTGAAACCAGGCACCAGTGGTTTAAGCCTGCAATTCTAGCTACTTGGAAGGCTGAGAAATGGAGGATTGTGGTTGGAGGCCAGCCTGGGCAAATAGTTCATGAGATCCTGTTTTCAAAATAAACAGAGCAAAATGGACTAGAAGTGTGGTCCAAGTGGTAGAGTGCCTGTTGTGCAAGCACAAAGCTCTGAGTTCAAACTCGGTCCCATCAAAAATAAATAAATAAATAAATAAATAAGGTGAAAGTGTGTGTGTATGAGGTGTATAGTCTCTTGATTTGTTTTCAAAATAAGTTATCTCAAACTGCTTTATGTTTTATCATATTTTATTGATCATGTTTACCAATTCATACCTCTAGAACTGTATTTTCTGAGTATACACATTAAAATTTAAAAGCACATAAAAATTAAATAAAAATAAATTTATAAAAATATCATATATCTATGTATATTAAAGCTTATTATTGTATATTTGTACTTTATAATGAGTGTCTGAATATTGAAACTCACATAAGCTGAATAATCATTATCTGCAGAATTTATATGATTTTATAAATTTCTTAGCTGTGTCTGTCTGTAAGACAGTCACTAGTATTTTTCTAAATAAATTTATTTCAATAAAAAATCAATATTTTAAAATTGCTGCAGTCATCTTAAATTTGCATTTTTTATTTGTCAATAACTTCAACTGATTTTTTTCCTGAAGAGTACTAGTTACCAAAATGTGGTTCAGAGATCCATGGGGTTCTCAAAACACTCACAGACTCCAGGAGTTCAATAGTCTATACATTTTCACATAGCACTGGACTATCATGTACCTCTCTCTCTTTCTCTCCCCTCTCTCTCTCTCTCTCTCGAATACATGATTTTCTACAGTCTTCCTGACATATGGCACCACAACAGACTGAATTAGAAGCAGAGATGAAAATCCTACCGTCTTCTACTAAGTCAGAGGCTTTTAGAATTTTTTTAAATGTAAAAAATGCTACCCTTCCAACTAAAAATATTTTTATGGAAATATGCAAACTTTATATAAAATATTCCTGTTGACATATAATAGATTATTATTTAAAATAAATATTTTTTTCTGATATTTAATCTTTAATATGGCAAATATCAGTAGACATTAACCACCTAAAAAAGCTCTTTGGAATATTCAGTAACTTTTAGGAGTGCCAAGGTGCTCTGTGGCCAGAAAGTTTGAGAATCACTGTTGTACACTATAAGCTTTCTGTGAAAATAATTTCACTGAAAATACTAATACATCTTGAAAACATCATAAAAAATGTGGGTGAAGGAAGGGTCAGTCACATGTTATATTGAAGCTTATAAATATTTAAGGCCATGTAATCTTAGAGGAAGTGTATTTTCTGACTTGCTTCAGAATACTTTCTTTAGCAAATCATTTAATAAAACAAAACTTATCCAAGCAGTTGTTTCTATGACAGTTTTTAATTCTTTTAATTGTGTTTTGGCTTTAGTTATTTTTGCATGGAGTCTCATTTTTTGCCCTGGCTAGCCTCAAACTGTGACCCTCCTACCTACAGTTTCCCTCATAGGTTGTGTATGCAGGTGCACAATAACACCTGACCCCTAAAATTCTTTTAATAATTTAATGATATAAATTTCTACATATTCTCAATTTCAAACTTTAGTGGTATAAAATGTAAATTTCCAAACTTAAAAGTAGCAGTCCTAAAAAGACTCACAACTTAAAACATACTAACAGAATTTAAAAGTCAGAATACTCACAGCTAGAGCTTTCTTTTCTCTGCCCTTGTTATTTTTGTAGGATAGATTTCAATACTGGTTTTGTAAGCTTCATATTTATTATTTGCAATTCTGTTAAAAATTTTTAAAAGATAGCTTTTTTGTGTTCCAATCATTAAATGTCATCATAAATTCTCAACTGACTTTGTGTGAAATGCAAACAAAATTTTTATGACTCACCAAATTAATTCAATGTCAAGGAAGGAAATTCAGATTTTTATAAAAGTTGTTCTTCCAAACCTAAAATATGTCTAAATTCTGGAGAGCAGAGAGAAAGGATATACCCCACATGTGGAAGTTTTTCTTATTTTCTTTTTAATTCCACATGAGCTACACCAGAAACATTTTGAAGTTCATTTACCCTTTGAACACATACTTGTGCAGTGACAATTCTAGCTTTTACTTAGATTAGTAGAATATGACAGCTTTTTTGATGTGCTTAAATTGCACGTATACCACAACAAATATTTTGCACAGTGAACTGTTTGCTGTAATAAAAACATTGTTTCTTTTTGACTCTGAGCTCCATCAAAATTTTTCTTTTTATTAGCAGCACCAAAACAATTTTACCTTTAATGTTTATCCTTTTAACCGAATTTCTAATCACATTCCACAGTACTTTCAGGTGTTTTAACTTCAGTGGAAAGTGAAGTATTCAGTAGAAGTTTATTTTAGGAAGTGGATGTAAAAATAATAAGAAGCAGTAAAGATTCTTCTATGAATTGCACCACCAAATGAGTGCAGCTCACCTATTTTAATATCATCGTTTTCATTTTTGTCTACAAAAGATAACTTGAAATGAAAATGAGGAAAGTTAACATAGAACATAGTTATTTGACCTAAATCAAAAGTCATGCACCTTCTGCATCTATGTGTGTGTTGCATCATTGTCTTAGGCACAGCATTGAACTAACACCTGACTTTTGAAAACGGATACCAACTTCTTTTGTAGATTTCTGCCATCCTTTGTTCAGTGATTCAACTGTAACCTCCACATGAGACGGTAAATGTAAATAAGAACATTGGTGTATGCTTGTATTTTTCATCAATGTTTTATACAAATGGAAAGCCAGTATTTAACTTATCCTTAAGCATGCATCTCCGTTTTCTTACAGATCATTAATGCTACAAGTCTCTAAATCAAGCTCTTTACACTTGGCCAAATTCCCTCATTTAATAAATGGGTCCAAAATGAGTGCTTACTGAAAAGTATTACATAATTAGTTTGTGCTGTAAAATAAGCTTCCCCATAGGGGAAGCTTATTTGATTTTCACAATACTGTGAAGTACATACTTTTAGTGTTCTCCATTCTACAGATGGAGAAATAGGCTCAAGAAATGCTTTTACCTTTTCTTTTCACTTTGAGTAATCCTAGTTAATATTTCATTCCTTTGAATATTAAAATTCTGGTTATCTGTGAATAGGTCTCAGTTTTTGTATACAGCATATTATTTTTCAAAAATTCTCAGGCAGGAGTCCAGTAAGGATAGCATTCATAGTATTGAACTAAATTCTCTCCCCTGTTTCTGATACTGTAACCTAGTTAATTCTCAAGTGATAACTGACTATAAATAATGCCAAGCAAGACTTTATGTGTACACTTTATTATAGCAGGTAGGTAAACATTGCTTATTTTGGGAATATACTTTTTTCTACTGTTATATTTCTGTGATAGCTCAATCACCATCATCAATCCTCACATTATTTTGATCCTTTCTCATCCATCTCTGATCTCATCCCTGTAATCTACAACTAAATTCAAGGTCTTGTCAGTTATGGCTTGGAAAAGGTGAAATAACTTTGCAATTTACCTTCTCATTAATCATTTAGTTCTCTAAAATGTATTTTATGAACTGCAACCATATTCTTTGTAAAATAGAAAATCCTACACAGCCCTGTCTGAGTGTATCTTGGATCTCTTTGCCATATTCTGTAGTCTCTGTCCGTATGTCTTCTGCCAAAATGTGCTGCTTACAAATATCTTGCATATGGTTTGCTGAGTATATTGCTTTAATTTGAAACATCTACCTTGCAGTAGTATCACCTGGAAAATCCTCCAAGTCTTACCTTCAAAAGTTCTCACTGTGAGGCCTCTCCAACTCACCCTGACAGAACCATGTCTTTCTCCTTTCACACTAGCAGAGTATTTTTCACATTCCTCAGCCATAGCAGTTTCCATCTTGAATTGCAATTATTATCGATTATTGCAGAATGCTTGTTAAAATCCAAACATTGGTTTCAGTATATTTTATGTATTTGCATACATTAACTTATTTGATTCTCATCATAAATAAGTCCACTTTAGTGCCCCCTCCCTCCATTCTACAGATAAAGAATTATGCTCAAGAAATATTAAAGGAATTACCCAAAGTCAGAGGATTTAGTTGATTCAGCTGGGAAAGAAATGGAAGTCAAACGTCGTGTTTCTACCTGTCATATAATTCTGCTTTGTCTACCATTCTATGAGATGTTGAGAGTGGGAACAGTGTGATATTTGTATCAATCTTTAGTGTAATGGAGTGCCTAACATATAATGAGTGCTTAATAAAAATTTCCTGCATAAGATACTTATTAAGTCACAGTAAAATGTATTTTTTAGAATAATGTTTCTAGGCCACAAATAATTCACTAATTAGGCTAAGCCTACTGTGATAAATGTCACCCATCACTAAGATTTTAAATTTATTCTCTCTCTGCTTTCCTTGGGAATTTTGCTACGGGAATTGCATTCTGAACACTTTAGTCTTTATGTGCAAAGATTGTGAAGGCAAAGTGTTAGGTGATTATTTATTCTGACAAAACTATCAAGCCGAGAGGATCCTCTGCCAACCTGCTACTCTAAGCTTTACACTTTCACATTCTTACTGTTACCTCTGAGTATTATGGGGAATGATTGAATAGAGGTTTGAGTTTCTGATACTGTTCTGTAAAACTAATGATTGAGAGTTAACAAGACAAAATCAACTAACCATATGCTATTTCACAGCTGGGTTTTTTTGGGGGGTTGGGGGGTCTGTGCTAGGATATTGAAATCAGGGCCTTGTGCTTGCCAGGCAGGTGTCCTACCACTTGAGCCATGCCCCAGCTCTTTTTCCTTTGTATATTTTTCAAATAGAGTCTCATGTTTATGCCCAGGTCAGCCTGGATCCTGTTTACATCTCCCATATAGCTGAGGTGCCAGGGTGTACCACCACACCCAGCTTTTTATTGATCGATATGAGTTCTCGCTAACTTTTTTGGCCTTGAATTGTGATCTTCCTAATCTCTACCATTGAAATAGCTAGCATTCTAGCTTTGAGCCACCCTGGCTGACAATGGGATTTTTAAAAAAATATTTTTCTACCGCTTTTATTTACAAATCTCTTTCATTTATAAGAAGGGAGAGATTCAAAGGTCTCCACATCATCATTCAGACAAATACTTATTGCAAAACGTGATAACAAGGCCAGAATTGCTAAGAAAATTCTGAAAAGAAAGTGATCAATTCTTATTTATTTATTTGTTACATTGGGGATTGAACCTAGATCTTTATGCTTGCTAAGCAAGCATTCTACCACTTGACTGAGCCCCCTTGCTCTTTGGTTATTATTTTGTTTCTTGAGACAGGATTTTGCTACTTTTCCTGGCTGGCCTCAAACTCTCCACCCTCTTGCCTCCACCTCCTGAGTAGCTGGAATAACAGGCTTGCACACCACACCTGCCTGGGGGTGATGAATTCTGATGAGAATAAAACTGTGTGTAATGGTCTGAATACTACAAACATAAGATTTAGTAGGTGGAAAGCTGAGAAGAACACTAAGATAATACCAACACAATGACAGAGAAGCAAGAAAGTTCAGGGTGAATTTGGGACATGGAGAAGAAAAAGGTGTGATTTGTGTGTAGGTGAAAGGTTAAGAATTTTGATAGAAAAATAGAGATAATTAAGCTGAATTTGAAGGTAAAGAAAAATGGCAAAATAATTTTTACAGACTGGGGAACCGCAGAATTTTGCTAGTTTCATAATTATATGTATCATATATTTATCAAAAGATAACATACATACTTTATAAAATTTAATGATTTGCAGGACATTGCAATAAAAATTCACTATTGCCATTCTATTGCTGTTAAAGCTGAATATTTGGCATTTTTCAGTGTCGTCATTTATATACAGCACTGTTTAATGTACAATTCTGAAACATACATTGTATTTTCCAAACTATTTTGTGTGACAGAGTAGAAAGGACTTTCTCCATCCATTGTACTCTTGGAGATTGATAATATTGGGTTCCTTTTAGTTGGTTAACTGAACAAGTTATTCAATTTATGTTATGTTTTGTTTACATCCATATAAATCAATACAGTTATTTGCTTGTTGACTTTTTGTTATTGCTGTTAATACCCCATCAGAGAACATGTAAAAGTGTTGGAAAGCCATAAGTCACTCCAAAAAATTGTCCATATCTGTTTTTCAGGATTAAAAGTACCCCAATGTGGTCTATTATTTTGAAAAGTAAAGTTGGATAAAAATCTTTCTAATCTGCCTGTTAACTTTTGTTCCATGGGCCTCACCATTGTGACTTTTGTCTGCTGACCTGCCCCCATGCCTTCTTTACTGTGTGCCATATTGCTACATGAGTTTTAAAGCAGACTCAGCTTCCCAACAGTGGTAACCAGAACAACCAGTAAGTAGAAGACATAACAGAGGGGTTGTGACTACAGTTGTGCTGCCCAGTGTAGTTGCTGTCAGCCACACATTGCTAGAGTTAAACAAAAATTAAATGAATTTAAAATTCAGTTCATTGGTGGTATTGTTTCAGATGCTCTGCACTCATAGGTATCAGAAAGCTCAGATGCAACTAGCATTTCATCAATGTAGAAAATTCTATGGGACAGTACTGGACTCCAATTTAGGCCTGGCTGCATCACTAAATGGTTAAATAATCTTTCATCAGTTATTTGTTGTCTCTGGGCCTCATTCTTCATGACAAAACACTGTGATATAAATTTACTTATCTTCGGGAGCATTCAGAGAAATGTTAAGTAACAACACCTTTAAATTGTGTTAAAGAACATTATAAACTGTCAGGTGCCACTGAATCGTTTTGGGCTCTCAGGAGGTTGATGGAAGGTTTTTGAATCGACATTGATTTCCCGTTTTAGCTGTGCATTGTTACCATCTTAAATGGGACACGTTTGGTATGTTACTGTGGTGTATGCACATACCACTGGTATTGTGCTGCTTCTCTCTTCAATTGGAAAAAGAAAAAAATTTAGCTAAGCTATGGAGTTAAACATAATTCCAAATAAAACCACTGTGAAATGGCCAGAATGCAAACTGCAAATTACCAGTAAGTGACCAGCATGCTGATAACCAGTCTTTGAATAATAGCTATGTCTACACCATTTATGATCCAAAGACCAAATGAACCTAAAACATAATGTGCTCCTTCTGGGTGTTTATAGAAGATGTTAAGTCATGATATGGCCAGAGGATATGCACATTTAAGAGAATACTTCTCTTAAAATTCGGTAAGGCAGGATTTCACATTGCAAAGGTCATATGCAAATGATTGCTGAAATATCTTTAGCAGCAAAAAACATTCAATTATGTAATTTTCTGCCTAGCTGTGAATTCATACCTTTTACTTTCTCTATAAAATGGCATCTTGGATTTTTTTTTCCCCTTAAGTTATGTGATTCAGCAGCATAGGTACTAAGATCAAGCTTCTAAGTTAGGCTATGTGAGTGCAGATGCTGCAGGGATAAGAGTTTTGATAGAAACAAGCATTACTGGCATTTCAGGGGCTGAAATACCTCCAGGTCATGGTAGCCATGTTGATGACAGCACCGGGGAAGCAAATGTGGGTGTGGGCTCATGTGACTGCATGGCTTGTAAGAGGTCAGGATGTGTCACTTTAAGGAACCAGTTTGTATTTCTCCTCATCACACCTGCTTGTACTTCTTTGAAGATACTGTCATAGTAAAGAAATATACCATGAAGAAGGCTTTGAAATGTAAAGAAATAGGTTGCTAAGGTTCAAAGTCTCATTCTACACACCTATTTTCTGCTTAATTCTATGTTATAAGCTTTTGATCTATGGGTAGATCTACTGGGGGGGTGTACATCACAATGAATGGATTAGTTTAAAAAACTAAGAATGTTGTTGTTTGTGTTATGATCCCTTTCCCTTATAACTCTAATCAGTAAATGCTAAGCTCAGAAGCTTACAAACTACAAGGCACTGTGCAGGTCTGTAATAAATTTTACAAACGCCATCAAGGGACTTTACCTTCTGATCTTTGCAGCAGGACAAGTGAAGGAGACTCAAACACTTGATCACTTTCTTCACTCTTTATTCCTTTTTTTTGTTACTATAAATACAATTTAACATCATGGAAAATTTAGTATGTAAAAAAGTCATCCATAGTACCCACCCTCAAATACAGTAATTATTACATTTTTATTTTCTCTGTATACACATTTGAAGATATTTTGCAGAAAAATAACAGATAAAAGATGCAAGCATATGCTTGTTCCTTTCTTCTCCCTTGTATAAAAAATGGAAATGACTACCCAAGGCTGAAGATAAGTCATTCAGATTTTGTTTTTGAAAAATGTTGCTCCTTTTCTGATTTCTTCTAGACACATATAGATCAGATAGTAGAAATTCTGACATATTTGAACCCTTATGACTTTCCACCTTAAAAATCCTAGTGATAAAAATGTCCTCTTTCCCCAGTGATATTTTCCTACTTATTGTGGAACTTAGAGGAGCTAGCTGACTGGTAAGTTAATAATAGAAATTTTGCCAGATGTTTTGGGTATGAATTTTGCATTAGAGTGTTATGTGTTTATTCAACAATTTAAGCACTATTCATTGAGTGCATGCCACATATCATCTACTGTAAAATTCACTGGCCATGAAACAGTGAGAGAAGGAAAACACTCCTGTTGCTGAGCAGCCTTCAGGCTAGTGTGTAAGGTACAAATTAACAGACAATTATGATCCAGGACAACCAGTGCAGTGACAGTAAGAAGTCCAGAAGGAAGGCAGAAAAGATTAAGAATCTAGAAGATCTATCTATCTATCTATCTGTCTGTCTGTCTATCTATCTATCTATCTGTCTATCTATCTATTTATCTATCTCTATTCTTTTTTTCAGGGAAGTAGTAGAGACTGGGGTCCCTGGGAGAGAGAACAGTGTGAGTTCACTCAAGGAAAAAGCATGGTGCATTATACTGGTGTGTGTGTGTGCATACACGTGCGTGTTTGTGTGTGTATGTGGTAATTTTGTTTTTGTTATGAGGAGAGGGAGATTTTGCTGAGATATGACGCTTCAAAAGTTGGCAAGGTCTTGACTTCAAACACCTTTCCATGCAACCTATACTACCTTGTTGAAGAGTCATCCAAAAAAAGTTGAGAAAGAGAAATGAGTTAGAAAGAGAGGAATGACAACATATCGAGTTGCAGTTTAGAAAAATTTCCCTACACAAAATGTTTCTTGGGTTTCATAAAGTAAATGGTAGGAATAGTCATATGGAGTTGTCACAACTAAACAGACTTTGAGCCCTATGTTTGAGAAGTAAGGCAATGCACAGTTTGGTTAATGATGTATAAATACATTTGTAGTATAGCACAGTGGTAGAGTGCTTTTCTGGCATGAGTAAAACTTTGAGGTCTTGGGTTTTATCTCCAGAACACAAAACAAAACAAAACAAAACAAAAGCAAAAAATAAATAGAAAAACTGGCATGGTGGAGCATACCTCTAGTCCCATAACTGAGTCAGCCTGTCAGACAGAGAAACCCTGACTCAAAAAAAAAAAAAAAACCTACAAACAACCATATACATATAGATATAATAGGTAGTTAATAATGATAATGATATTTATTAAGCAGGTAATATATGCCAACCATTGTACATAAAATATCTTTAGCTTGGAACATCACTGCATGATAGCTATTATAATTTATCATCCCCAAAAAGAAAATAGAATCTCAGAAGGAACTGCCAGAAAAAAATTGCCAGCATCCTCTCTGTTAAACAACATATGAATCTTTTTACCAAAACCCCACACTGTTTGTATTCCAAACAAGTGCCTTCTCTATTTAGCTGTTGATTCAGGAGAACTGAACCATTGCTGAGGTGTGAGATCAGAAAAATGCATGCAAACTGAGTCAGCTCTTCCCTTCCACCACACCAATGAGTGAAGGATCAGCCAGCTAAATGTCAGAGACGTTCTCCCTAATGTGTTCACTTGCAGAAAGGCCTGAGTCCTCCAGAAGATAGAAGTTCTTTACCTTTAACTTCTCATGTCTATCAAAAGCTAATTTTCCAACATCCAATTAGCACGAAGTCATTTTCCTTATATTTCAAATCTTAGCTCTTACTTTATAGTTCTTCAATAAAACTTTATAAAAGCTGAAGCACTTCTGGAAATTGAATTGAAGAATTGTTACCTGCTTTCTCTCTTGTTTAGATTCAGCACAGTTTTACCTACAAAGCAGAAATGCAAGAAATATGACTTTCTACTCATTAAAAATAAAGTATACACACAACCCTATTATTTGAGGAAAAGAAATCGTGAAACAGAAATTCCTAGATTTATTTTCTCTAGCAAATAAATTCTTCTGTGGTTTTCAGTCCTGGCCCTTTGTCAATACTTATGGTATCAAATTCCTGGAAAGTCTTTAATATGTACATTTTTACACTTACACATTTCTACTTCATCATACAAGTACCATTTCCTTTAATCCTAACAATATACTTATAAATTAAAAATCAGTTGAACTTGGGATAGATTTCTGACATGAAAATTTTTTTCAATGATTACAGTATAACCATTTTTGTTACAAAATAGCATTTTAGCTAGATACTTTAATAAAAGTAATGGCAGAAGTAGAGTTTTCTTGAGATAAGGAGACAGTGGAGCTCTTGACCATCTGAGTGAAGTGCCTGATAGTTTTCATAGAATTTTTCTAATTTCTTGGTGTGTACTTCTTTTTCCATTTCAATAGTGGAATGTCTTTTGTCAAAGTATATTACTTTATAACTGCTTGCATTGTTTGTAACTTACTTTCTAGTACTGTAATTTTTTCTTACCATTGATATATTCTTTATCCATGTTTCTTTATGTGCATGTATATTAGTTTGATGCATATACACACAATCTCTGTTTTAATTTTATTTTTATCAGCATATTATTATTGTACTGGGGATACATTGTGACATTTACAAAAGTGTTTACAATATATCTTAGCTAAATTCACCCTCTCCATCATTATTCTTTATCCCTCTTCCCCCTTCTTAAAATAGTTTCAGCAGGTCTCATTTTTCCATTTCACACATGAGTACATAATACTTCTAATATACTCACCCTCCTTCACCCTTTAATATTCTCCCCCCTCCCACTGATATCAACCCTCAGACAAGACCTGTTTTACCTTCCTGTCCTTTGTTTCACAAATATCTCTTAATATGTTTCTTTTTACAAATATTTTCAATCACCTATATTTTCAATTAACAATACAGCATAGATTCAACCAGTCTACTGCTATGTGCTGGGAATTTTGCTAAACACAGACATAGAATCATAAATGAGAAAGAGCAGTTGTCCCTAATACAGCTTGATACATCGTAAACAGATTAATATTGATCATAGAGAAACATACATCATTATGGCCTCTAAAATGTTTTTGATGGCTGTGCACTTATTTTATATACATACAGGATACTTTTTGTTATTAAAAATGTTGCAATGCATATATTTAATAACTCTTTTCAGACATCTGTAATAATGTTGGAAATAATATATTTCAAAGGTTTCTTTAAGTTTGGCCTTGGATTTTAACTTTATTTAAGCTGAAAGTCTATGCTATTTTTTGTTTGATATCTTATAATAACTAGCTCTTCATAAATTGTTCATGTTACAGTGCCTCAGGCTCAACCACTAATGTGGTCACTTACTTGAAGTATTTGTTCAGTTGGAATAATATTTCATGGTTGTATGTTCTATGGTAAAGTTTGTTCACTCAACAAATATTCAGTGTACCTGCTATATTTAAAAAACTGACACATACTGGATGTTATGGAAATAAGTACAACAAAATTTTCACCTTCCTAAGAGTTGATAGTAATAGAAGAGACATCATAAACTAGCAGTTACAATATAGTGTGATAATATTCATGGAAGAAATTCACAGCTGTAGAAGCACAGTGGTAGAAAAGCATATCACGAAAGCTGAAACAATTGGAAGAATATGAATAATGGGAGAAACACTGAAGTTCTAGACAACCCAGACTTCAATAGGGAGGGTGGCTTCAGAGGACAATGAGGAAATAAGGTATCCACGTATCAATCATCAAATTGAACACTAAAGAGGAAGCAAAGCGAGGTAATTCTAGAGTTCATGATAAGTCATACAAAATAATGTCATTACAGATGTAAAATTGGGAAATGGCCATTTTTCATATCTCATCTTTTGCATAAACTGAAAGCAATCACTCTTCTTTCTTGCTCCTGTATCACTTTATTTCTGCTTACTTTTATTTCTTTTCTTCTTTGTATCATTGTATTATTTTACTTAGTCCCATATTTTATTTCTCCCTTTACTCTGCTCTTTCATAGTTCCTCTGATTACCTTTCTCTCTTTGGGATCTGATATTAGTATATAATGGGAGAGCAATAACTGTTTTGATTTTGTGGTGCTTTTTTTTTTCTTTTTGGAATCAGCCTACTCCTAAGAGTGATATTAAAAAAAGAATACATATGAATGCTAATTAGAATGTAGGGAACCAGGAGCAGTCCTGATGATAAAAAAACAAATGTTCCATTTACTAGCCTCCTAAACTTCAAGGAATTTTGTAAGATCTTCTAGACTAGGACACTTGGGTCCAGCCAGGTAATACTGAAGTTAACCAAGACGCTTAATGCTTTCCCTATGTCAGGTGAATGTCCTCAATATGTAAGAGAAAAACAGAATGACCAAGACTTACTTTTCCATCTTATTGGTAAAACTTATCCCTGGTTATTGGAGAATTCTGCAAACTGAAGGCAATATGCCACCCCTGTTTTTATTTAATTAATTTATTTTATTGGCATATATTCATTCACAAGGAGGCTTCAATATGATATTTCCCTCCATGTATACAATGCACTGTGAGCGTATTCATTTCCTCTACTGTTCCTTCTTATCCCCTATTCCATCCTCCTCCCTTCTTCTCACATCCCTAGTAGCCCTATATTTTTACTTTCCTGTTCCTTTAGTCCTTAGATTCCACATTTCATCCAACATGACGATCTCAGTTTCATCCAATTTCCTTCATACAACATGTCATTCTTTTTCATGGCAGAACAAAACTCCATTCAGTATATAAAGCACATTCTTTTTTAAAATTTATTTGTTTTTTATTATTCATATGTTGCATACAATGCTTGGGTCATTTCTCTCCCCTGCCCCCACCCCCTCCATTACCACCCACTCCACCCCTTCCCACTCCCCCCCACCCCCTCAATACCTGGCAGAAACTATTCTGCCCTTATCTCTAATTTTGTTGAAGAGAGAGTATAAGCCATTAATAGGAAGGAACAAGGGTTTTTGCTGGTTGAGATAAGGACAACTATACAGGAATTTGACTCACATTAATTTCCTGTGCATGTGTGTTACCTTCTAGGTTAATTCTTTTTGATCTAACCTTTTCTCTAGTTCCTGGTCCCCTTCTCCTATTAAAGCACACTTTCTTTATCCATTTTTCTGTTTATGGGCACTTAGACTGATTCCATAACTTGGCTGTTTTGACTAGAATTGCAATAAAGATGAGTAAACTCATTTTGATTCTTTTGGGTACATGCCTAGAAGTGGTAAGGCTGGATCAGATGTCTTCTTTATTATTTATTAATTTACTTATCACTATCTATCTATCTATCTATCATCTTATCAATCTGTCATCATCATCATCCATCTACATATCTATATCTATCTTACTACAGAATCTTTGATCCGTTTTGAGTTGACAGGGTGAGATATAGGAATCTACTTTCAGTCTCCTACATAGGACTATCTAGAATCACTCTTTAACCAGTATCACTGGCTATTTTTTCCCCATGTATGTTTTAGACACTTTTGTCAAGAATAAGATGGCTATAGCTGCTTGGGCTTATTTTTAGGTCTCTGTTCATTGGTCTGTGTGTATGATTTTGTGCAAGTACCATGCTGTTTTTATGATTATGGCTCTGTACTTTGAAATCAGGAATTGTGATACTTCCAGTATAGTTATCAGGAATTGTGATACTTCCAGTATAGTTCTTTTTGATCAAGATTGCTTGCATGGTCTTTTGTATGTTCATATGAATTTTAGGATTTTTTTCATATTTCTATGAAGAATATCATTGAAATCTTAGTGGGAATTGCACTGAATTTGTAGATTGCTTTTGTTAACATGGTCATTTTCACAATGTTTATTCTGCCAATCCATGAAAATGGGTGAGCTTTCCATTTTCTAGTGTCTCCTACAATTTCTTTTTTAGTACTTTGTAGTTTTAATTGTAGGGGTCTTTAACATATTTGATTAAATTTATTTCTGCATTTTTTTTCGATGCTACTGTGAATGAAACTGTTTTCCTGACTTCTTTTGCAGCAAGATCATCATTGGCTTATGTAGATTTTATATCCTGTCACTTTTTTGAAAGTGTTTATCAGATCTAAGGGTCTTTTAGTGGAGTCTTTAGGATCTTTTCAGTAGAGATAATTTGACTTCTTCATTTCCTATTTGTATACTCTTTATTTCTTTTTCTTGCAAAGGATTTTAAGCACTGTACCAAATAAGAGTGGAGGGAATGAACACTTTGGTCTTGTTCCTGATTTTAAAGGTAATGCTTTCAGTTTTTTCATTCAGTGTGTTAACTACAGTCTTATCACATATAGCCTTTATTTTTTTGAGGTATAATTTTCCTATTCCTAGTTTTTTCAGAGCTTTTTTGAAAAAGGGATGGTGGATTTGGTCATGGCTCTTTTTTTTTTTTGTCAGTGCTAGAGATTGAACACAAGGTTAGGCTAGCACTGTACATTTGATCCAGCCCTATCAAAAGATTTCCTCATGTATTGAGATGATTATGTAATTCTTATCCTTGTTTCTGCTTATACAATGTATTTTTTTTATCAATTTGCATATATTGAATCATTCTTACATCCCTGGAATGAGTCCAGTTTAATCATGAAGTATGATCTTTTTCATGTGTTAAATTTGGTTTGCAAGTAATTTACTGAGGTTGTTTGCATTTTTGTTCATTAAAAAAATTGTCCTATAGTTTGATATTTATCTAGTTTAGGCAGCAGTATAATAATAGCTTCATAGGGCACATTTGGAAATGTTCTTTTCCTTTCTGTTGTGTGGAGTAGTTTGGTAAAATTGATGTTAGTTCTGCTTTAAAGATCTGATGGAATATGGCAGTGAGTCCATTCATTCCTGGGCTTTTCATTGTTGGGTTTTTTTTTATTACTGTTTCAATTTCACTCCTCATTTTTGGTTTGTTTAGGGTTTTTATATCATTTTGACTCAATTACAGTCAATTTCTTCCTGATTTTCCAATTTATTAGAATATAAGATTTCAACATATTGCCTAGTGATCCTCAGGATTTCAGTGCTATCTGTTATAATATCACTTTTTTTGCCTTCAATTTTTATTAATTTGTGTCTTTTTGTCTTTCTTTTACTTAATTTGGGTAAGAGTATGTCAATCTTATTTATCCTTTCAAAAAGCCAAGTCTTTCTTTCATTAACTGTTTGTACTGTTCTTTTACTCTCCATTTCATTAGCTTCAGATTCAATGTTACTTCTTTCCTTCTAGTTTTGGAATTGGCTTATTGCATCATTAGGTCATTTATTTGAAATCTCTTATTTTAAAATATGGGCATTTTTTAAAGTATAATTCTTCCTCTTATAACCATTTTCTTTATATACCACAGGTTCTGGTACGTTGTGCTTTCATTTTCAGTTAATTCTAGGAATTTTTAACCTCCTACCCCATTTCTTCAATGACCTACTGATCATTCTCAAGTATTTTGTTCACTCTCCATGTGTTTCACATTTTAAAAAATTTCTCTTTTTGTCTTTAACCCAAGTACTGAAACTGTAGAAGACTACCTTTTGCTACCTGCACTAAGACCCTAATTTAAAAAACTTGAACCTGACTCAGGCTGCTTTGAATACCAAGTTCTGATTCATTAACCTGGGAATAAATGTTTAATGCTTTGAGCCATTAACATAGACAGCCAATTTTTACACTGATACTTTTCAAAATTGAAAAAAAAATTAAAAAGAAGCAGTTTTCTTTCTTTTTAGAAAATGACCTTATGATATAAGGCTAACAAATAAAACATATAAAGTGGGATTTCTCTGGTTGAGATGAATTTTCAGTATCTAAAGTCTGTCTCTTCTTCACTTGTTCTTTTGACCTCCATCCTCTTTCTCATTCTAGTTACCTTTGAGGATTCCCAGGGAATCTGGTTTTTCCTGATCACATTAAAAAAATCAAAGGTGGCACTATGCAGTTTGCCAGTTCTGGTTCCAGAGTTTAGCCATAAATATTAGTTGTTTCCAAGGGAAATCTTGACACTTGTGAATTATTGATAATATTATCAATAGTTTGGGGAAAGAAGTTAGACACATAAAACATTATTTGTTTACTGTTTTGCCCTTAGCTCTGAACAAAGTTGCTCAATAAGTGGAGAAGAGCCCCAGGGACCCCATCCCAGTAAAAGCAGGAATTTTTCCCTGAATTACTGATGAAGAGCATCCTATGAGGAGACTACATTTATTTCTATGTGGGAGGCTCTGGCATGGAAGTAAATATAATATTTGAAAAGTCTCTTTCAAGAGTTGACTCAGGAAATGTTTCAACAGAAAGAATAAACATACTCAAAATCTAGTCATGTTGACATGCAAGCTGAGCAAATGGTTAATAGAGGAGGTAGGATAAAAAGGGGAAAGTATTTAACTCACATGTGAGGCTTCAAAAGTGCCACAGTAAAAGAGAATCATCCTCTTACACAATTCTAGTTAGTTCCTCATTTACCCATTGAATTAAAAATTTGCTCTGTTGTGTTTTCCAGTTCTTTATTTTAATAGTTCAATATGCTCAAGTCATGTGTAAAGTGCCAATGATCTTGTCTAACTGAGCCTTAGATTCCTCATTTAGTCCACCTGTAGGAAGACTTTCCCTGCAGGTGAACATTCTCATTTGATCAAAGCACAGAGCATAATAAACCTCGTAGATTAAGAATGCTCCAGGTGATAATGTTTCATTAACTGGCAGTCCACCAGTGATGAGAAAGCCATCCTGTTCTCATTTTCTCCCATAACCCTGTAGGGAAGTCAAATTGAATAAGCAACCAAAGGGGAAAAAAAGAATTTTTGGAAAGGTCAAATAACATAACATAGTTTAGTCCCTAAAATAATTGATAACTTTGTTTACATGGACAAATCCAGAATAGATGGTGTAGAAAACTGAAGGAAGCCATTGTGCATAGATTTGGTCTTTTATTTAGTTAATTAATTCTTTACAAATATTTAGCATCTTAGTGAATTGAAGTATTTGCTGTTTGCCCTTTGTTATGTAGTTTGCTTACTCTCTGCAATTTTAGTCACAGGGCTAACAAGAATCGTCAGAGTAAAAAATTTAACTATAGGACATACACTATCTTCCTTAAAAAAGTGCAGCATTCTTACCAGGCACTGGTGGCTTACACCTGTAATCCTAGAGAGGCTAGGATGGGGTGGATAATGCTTCAAGGTCAGCCAGGGCAGAGCATTTGAGAGACCCATCTCAACAGAAAAAAGCTGGGCATGATGGCACATGCCCGTCATCCCAACAATGGGGGCACGTGTAAAATAGGAGGATTGCAGGCCAGAGGCAGCCTGAGCAAAGAAAGTGAGGACCTAGCTCCAAAATAACCAGAGCTCAAAGGGCTGGAGGCATGACTCAGCAAGCCTGTCTAGCAAGCATGAAGCCCTGAGTTCAAACCCCAGTATCTCCATGAGGGGATCTAATGCACAGCGTGATGACTTTAAATGATACTGTTGCATACAGAGGAAGTTTGCTAAAAGAATGGATTTCAGGTTCCTTCCCCCTTCACACACTCAAAGCTAATTATGTCAAATGATGAATATGTTAATTTGTTTGACTAGTAATAATTTCACTCTGTGTGTGATATTGTGTATCCTCAGAATATGATATAAATAAAGCAATGTTTTCTTCTCCTACATTGACATAACATACACCTACCCACAAAGAACTCAGTCATGTTTCTCTCCAGCATCCCCAATCCTTACTTTGTCATAGAAGAACTTTAAAATCTGACTTCTTATCTTTCCAGCTTCAATCTCAGCTTATTGGTTCTTTTTTTTTTTATTCATATGTGCATACAATGCTTGGGTCATTTCTCCCCCTGCCCCCACCCCCTCCCTTACCACCCACTCCGCCCCCTCCCGCTCCCTCCACTCCCTTGATACCTGGCAGAAACTATTTTGCCCTTATCTCTAATTTTGTTGAAGAGAGAGTATAAGCAATAATAGGAAGGAACAAGGGTTTTTGCTAGTTGAGATAAGGATAGCTCTACAGGGAGTTGACTCATATTACTTTCCTGTGCATGTGTGTTACCTTCTAGGTTAATTCTTTTTGATCTAACCTTTTCTCTAGTTCCTGGTCCCCTTCTCCTATTGGCCTCAGCTGCTTTTAAGGTCTCTGCTTTAGTTTCTCTGAGTTGAGGGCAACAAATGCTAGCTAATTTTTTAGGTGTCTTACCTATCCTCAACCCCTCCCTTGTGTGCTCTCGCTTTTATCATGTGCTCAAAGTCCAATCCCCTTGTTGTGTTTGCCCTTGATCTAATGTCCGCATATGAGGGAGAACATATGATTTTTGGTCTTTTGGGCCAGGCTCACCTCACTCAGAATGATGTTCTCCAATTCCATCCATTTACCAGCGAATGATCACATTTTGTTCTTCATGGCTGCATAAAATTCCATTGTGTATAGATGCCACATTTTCTTGATCCATTTGTCAGTAGTGGGGCATCTTGTCTGTTTCCATAACTTGGCTATTGTGAATAGTTCAGCCTATTGGTTCTTGCATCCTTTACATCTATCAAAGTAAACTTCTCATTCATCTTCTTCCAGTCTGTAAGGACAGAACCATCCCTCATGACAAAGCTCTTTCGTGGGGCCTAGCAGTAACCAATGTGTCCTGCAAGATCTCAATCAAATGTAGCCTGCTTTGTAGGCCACACAACTTAGGAGCATGTCATTTCAGCCCAAACTAGAGATGTGTCAAGCATTGGACATTGAATTTCCATATTTATTATTCAGAGTTTCTTGAAGTGAGGTTTGCCATGTCCACTTTAGGAAAAGGACACAAACTGAAGGTTCCAAACAAATGAGGGTCTGTGCTAACTTGACTCCATGAACTCTCTCTGTCAACATCAACATCCATATCTATTGGGCCTCTACTTTACAGTTTGTAAGAACAGAAATCAAAGATCTGGGATAAGAACTATGCTGAAAGCTGTTTGCTGAGGTACCATAAATGCAAATTAAATCTCTATAATCAACAACTTTTCCTGTTTCTATTATACTAAGCTATTTTCAGTGGTGGGTAAGAGAGGAAGTTAGGGGACAGTACTGTGGGCACCAGGAATTCTTACTTTGAAGCCTGGTGATACATGTTAAATTCATAAGGAAATCATAAGAGAAAACAAATTTTTCATAGTAGGAATGTGAACTTTCTTTTGTGTTGGAATGTTATCAATGAACAATTGCATTATATGAGACATATATTCAGTAGAAAATAGTCATATTCAATTTGATCTTGAATTTCAAATTTCAGAATTACTAGCATTTATATGAGAGAAAGAATGGTGGATATGGGCGAGCGATATCTGTCTACTGATAACTGGAAAGCTAATGTATAGAAAAGAAACTTAGATCTGTTTTATGACAATGAGGCATACTAAGTGCACATAATTTTCATAAAGGAAAGTTAGGTTTGGTTAAATGAGTACAATAAATTTAAAAATTGTATTGACATCAAATTTATTTCCTAACGTTTTCTTTCATAAGACACACTATTGGTCTTGGAGCTCAAGAGTTCTTTACTAATGACACCTCTGAGAAGATCTGTTGGACAGAGTGTGTCAGTTAATCTCTTAAAACTTCAGAGTAATAACAGTTATTAGTAATAACAGCAATAATGTGTTCTTATGGGGACATTTGCCCTTGACTTCCTAGGTAGTTGTAAGGATTCAAAGAACGATGCCATATGAAAGGAGCAATTGGAGTTGCTTACTTGATGAAATGCTCTAAAACTTTTGATTTGAGCCTCTTCTTTGCATCCTGTAAGTTTCTTAGAACAAAAGTGAGAGATCTAGGTTAGTGATGATGTCGAAATGTATTTTGTTGAAGAACTATAATGTCAAATGAAATATTATTAGAATCATTAAGCCCCAAACATCAAAGTAATTTAAAGGTCAGTAGAGTCACTTATGTGACTGAATTTTAGCACTGTCGTTTTAAGAGGCATTGAGAAAAATAGGCCCATCGAATATCAGCAGGAAGCTCTCCTATGTTGTGCTAAGCTGAAATAGGAAACAGAAACTCTGGGAGTTCTTTAGTGACAAGCTTCAGTTTAATTTAGGAAAACATAATTCTGGGAGAAACTTTGAGGGGCATACAGTAGAAACTGACAGGTGAGAGAAAGGAAAGTCAATCCTTATGCAAATCACATTCTCAGAAAAAGGAAATTGACTTGTTTTTATTTTGAAAATAACACACTAAAGAAATTAAAGAATGGCACAATGTTACTTATTATTACTATCATTGTCTGCTGATGTCTTACCATACACTTCTCATTTGCCAAATCACTTAACGTTGGATATTAACTCAATAATGTCATCAGCTTACAGCCCATGCCAGTTTCCCTAGCTCTCAACTACCTGAGAAATATTATTCATGGCTGTATTATACTTGTTTTTTTTTTTCTGGTACTATGGTTTGAACTCAGAGTACTGCACTTGCCAGGAAAGTACTCTATCACTTGAGCCACACCCTGAGTGCTTTTTTGCTTTAGCTATTCTTCTAGGTAGGGTCTTCCATTTACCCTATTTATGCTTTTTGCATGGTTGGGGTAAAATGTGTGCACTGCACCCAGCTTGCGTTTTTCTTTTACTTAAGATCAAATCAGCATGCATACATTTGCATTTTTCTTCTCTTCACAAAGCCACACTTTTCATCTTCTGCATTGCTTTTCTTAACTTTGAATCATTTGCAAATTCCAAATCATTTATTCTGTCAAGTATCTCATAGTCTGGAAATGACTTTCCTCATGAGTAAAGTCATGCCGACCATTTCAAGTGAGATCACTCTACTGATGACATTGTATGTCTCTCACAGCATCATATCAACAGGCACCATTGTTGTCATGCCATTGTTTGGTTAAGATTAAGATCATCAGATATCTCCCCTGCAAAAGTGTTTTTACACTGAAATTAATATTGTATTTCCAGCACCATTTCAGCCAATGGTTTAATGAACTCATCTAAGTCAGTTATTACTACACTGGTTCTATATTTATAGTTGGTGTTTCTCTATAAGGAAGCTTATTTTTGTGCTTTCTATGTAAACATTGTTTCTCCTTTTTAAGCTTAAATGTGTTATATTCCATTATCCTCTTTTTCTTTTTGTTTTTTAAAGTATTCCAACTTTACTAGTGGGATCTCCTTTAAACAAACTTCTCTGTCTTTTTTTGATGTCCACATTGGACTTTGAATATTTCTTTGCCTTGTGGCTAAAGGTGTTCTAAGCTCATCTTGTACTTTTTCAGCCCAAGACTGAAATCGGCCATGTCTGCAAGAATCTTTGGTTTTATTAGCAGGAAGTGTTATTTAGAAACAAAGATCTAACCAGAATATACAGGGAACTTAAAAAACTAAATTCTCCCAAAACTAATGAACCAATAAAGAAATGGACACGTGAACTAAACAGAACTTTCTCAAAAGAAGAAATTCAAATGGCCAGAAAACACATGAAGAAATGCTCACCATCTCTAGCAATAAAGGAAATGCAAATTAAAACCACGCTAAGATTCCACCTCACCCCTGTTAGAATAGCCATCATCAGCAACACCACCAACAGGTGTTGGCGAGGATGCGGGGAAAAAGGAACCCTCTTACACTGTTGGTGGGAAAGTAGACTAGTACAACCACTCTGGAAAAAAATTTGGAGGCTACTTAAAAAGCTGGACATCGATCTACCATTTGATCCAGCAATACCACTCTTGGGGATATACCCAAAAGACTGTTACTCCAGAGGCACCTGCACATCCATGTTTATTGCGGCACTATTCACAATAGCCAAGTTATGGAAACAGCCAAGATGCCCCAGCACTGACGAATGGATTAAGAAAATGTGGTATCTATACACAATGGAATTTTATGCAGCCATGAAGAAGAATGAAATGTGATCATTTGCTGGTAAATGGATGGAATTGGAGAACATCATTCTGAGTGAGGTTAGCCTGGCCCAAAAGACCAAAAATCATATGTTCTCCCTCATATGCGGACATTAGATCAAGGGCAAACACAACAAGGGGATTGGACTATGAGCACATGATAAAAGCGAGAGCACACAAGGAAGGGGAGAGGATAGGTAAGACACCTAAAAACCTAGCTAGCATTTGTTGCCCCTTAATGCAGAGAAACTAAAGCAGATACCTTAAAGCAACTGAGGCCAATAGGAAAAGGGGAACAGGTACTAGAGAAAAGGTTAGATCAAAATGAATTAACCTAGAAGGTAACACCCATGCACAGGAAATCAATGTGAGTCAATGCCCTGTATAGCTATCCTTATCTCAATCAGCAAAAACCCTTGTTCCTTCCTATTATTGCTTATACTCTCTCTACAACAAAATTAGAAATAAGGGCAAAATAGTCTCTGCTTGGTATTGAGAGGGGGGATCGGAAGGGGGCGGAGTGGGTGGTAAGGGAGGGGGTGGGGGCAGAGGGGAGAAATGAACCAAGCCTTGTATGCACATATGAATAATAAAAGAAAAATGAAAAAAAAAAGATATAAAACAATGTAAAAAAAAAATAGAAACAAAGATCTAATTTCTATGTGTTTACTGCCTTGTGTGAATTGTTGTTTATTGACCCTTTCAGAAAATAAAGCTAGGAAAAACGTGTGTGTGTATGTGTGTGTGTGTGTGTGTGTGTGTGTGTGTCTGTGTGTGACTCATACAGGATAACTTCAAATTGAAAGTGTGTTTATACTGATAACCTCAAATTGAAGACCAACACTACAGAGCTGTTTTTTTATCTTCCTCTACTTGCTATTTCTATTTTTCCTCTCTTATAGTTAATATGTATACTTACTATTCAAAATATCCATGTTTATTCACTTTTTTAATCCCACTACACACCCAAAATAGTCTCATAATTGTACTACCAAGACTGTTAAAAAAATCAACTTACAAAGTTCAGATTTTTTTCAGTTCTTTTTATTCTCAATGTATATTTCCCATAGGTTTTACAGTCACAATGCTATTTTCAGAAGTTCTTTGAATTAATTTTCTTGTGCAAATATTTCATCAAATTTTCTTACACTTAGGATTATCTGTTTCTGTTTTGATAAGCTTTCAGAGTTTTAAGTTTTCATTTTTTATTTATCATATTTTTGAATAATTAAGTCATTTACATAGCTTAAAATTTTTAAATGGATAAAATGACAACCTGAAGGGACTCTTTCTTCTGTTTCTATTCCTATCAAAAAGTCTCCTTTTCAACAAACTACTTAAGAAAAAAAGAAATTTCTTCATTGTCCCTGGAAGCTGAGATGCTTTCAAAAGTTCTTCAAAAAAACCCATGAATCTGGGATGAGATCACACAGTATGTGGGGTGATTTTAGATCAGGAAAAAATGGGCCGCTTAAATAATGTTGGAAACTGATGTTAGAGCAGAATGGAAGGAAATTAGAATTAGTTTATTTTGGAAAGTTGAGATGTGTATTAGCCAAGGCCTGGGCCATGAACAGAAACTGATCTAGTGCATTCAGAGAGGCATGTTTAATTTTGTATTATGAAGCCCCAAATTTAAAACTAGGCCATCAAAGTGAGAGAAATTACTAAGCCTCATCAGTGATGTCTGACCATGGCAATCCATGAAGACTTCTGTAGTCTGGCTTCTTTATGACTGCATTCCCCACGCATTGTGCTTCCTACTCTGCTGTTTGCATTACATCCACTCCAACCCATGGACAGCTCTTTGCACATACTCTGCTGCTTCTAATTTCTGTACTTTTACCCTTGCTTGGGATGTCTCTCTATTTATCAAATAGGTAACTATGACTTGTTATTACAAATATTTATTTAAACCTCAAAAATACTTCTTTTCCTTTCCCATTTCTTAACATTTGTTTACCAATTGTTTACTAAATATCAGGTATATTCATATTATATCAGCACACACGTACACATACAATTATTCTAATCTAGCTTTGTTTACTTGTATTTTTTAAACTGTGAACTCCTTGAAGGTAGGATGCAAGATGTAATGCCTGAAACATGAAGATGTCCTATAAGTATTTGCTAAAAGACTATTTGATAATTGCTATAGAAGATCAATCATGATTTCTTTGTAGCTTTCATGTAGAGATAAAATGCATTAACAAGTCACAACTTTTAAAAGTGCTTAGATCCAATTGTCCTTTTATTATTGTGGCCTATTTTTCTCTAGTGCCATCTCTTTGAGCCATGATAGAATTATATTGGTACATCTTGTTTTTTGGGTTTCATAAAAACACAATGTAGGCAACCTTGGCTATTCGATTTAAAAATTATTTTACATTGTAAAAATATTATTTTCAAGTAAGTACACCTGGCATCAAAGTTCTGATAGGCAAAAATAAAACAAAATTGAGTAAACAATTCTGGCTTTCAGCAGTGACATTTGGGGAATGAAATCTGAATAAATACTGTGGTGATCTCGAGAGAAGAGAAATTATTTCAGATGTGCCAGAAATCCACAGATGAATTAGTCATAAACTAAATCCACAGATGAATTAGTCATAAACTAAAAATACAAAATACGCAAGGAAAAAAGGGAATTTTTACAGAAGATGAAAAATGAACATTATTGTAGGAGATGAAAAATGGAGCAAATGTGAATTTAAAATTTAGTACAATCAAGAACTTTTTGGGTAGATATCAGGAGGGTGGCAAAGAATATGGATGAGAATCCTTCCTAAACATGGTAATGGAAATGATTTGTTTTCAAGAAGTAAACTTAATATAACTTAGTGAATCCAATATAAATTTAAACTATTTATTTGATAACAACACATGGATTTAAAAACAAAACCAAATTTTAATATTGGTTAATAAAAGATCTTCAGATGACTGACCTGCATTTACTGAACCTTGTATGGGACTGATGGGATAAGAAGACAATGAATAAAACATTTTATCTATGGAAACTGGTGTGGGGGGGTCAGAGGTGCTGAATATGATGCTACCCCTTACTGATAGGTAAGGTTAGACAAAGTATTTGGCTTCTCTGAGGCTTAGCTTCTAATTTTAAAATGCAGAAAAGCTAATTACCTTACAAGTCTATTATAAGAATTAAATTATAAAATATGTGAAAAGCATTACTATAACATTTGAACATAATATATGTCCAATAATTATCTTTTTTCTATTTTTCATTTTGTTGAAGATTGGGCTATGTTTTGTATAATAATAGATGTTCTGCCCTTCAAATATAAAAAACATAAAAATATTTCATCATTTACAATAACAATAAATTTTCAAAAAACCCTATGGAATCCCAATGTGAGCATACTGCATACTTTCTTACCTTCCTAAAATAGTTAAAACATACAAGGGCTAACATCTCCTAATCCAGCAGCTTCCTTTCTATAAATATTTGCCCTCCTTTATTGGTGTATACTTGACAAATAAAAATTATATATATTTATAACAACACTGATATTTTGATGCTTTGTATGTATATGTTGTGAAATTATGTCAAGCTAGTTAATATGTCTATCACCTCACATACTCACTTTTTTGTGAGGAGAGTTAAATCTAATCCTTCAGCAATTTTCCAAATATACAATATTTTTGACTGTGGTCCCCATGAACATTTTAAATACTTGTCATCATTTTGTTTTAATTCATCCATGCTGTCTAAAGTTATTGAATCATTACAACTGCTTGCCCTTTTAGTAAAACACACTGATTGTGTGACATATAGCTTTATTCACTCCTTTCCCTTTGTTGGCAAAATATCTGCTGTCTCTGCTCCCAGGTATTAGTGTGTAATTTTAACAACTTTCTGCTTCTATTATGCAGTAAGCTTGGCAACCAGATCACTAGATTTGCCTTAAACTCTGTCTATAAAATAAAGGCCTTATACAGTCTGTGAGTTCCTCAGGGTGCCCCTTGAAAAAAGTATGCAGAGTTCAAGGGCTTTGTGGCAAAGAACTCATTTGGAAATATTTTTCCTTCTATTTTCTGAAAGCATATATTAATACACAGACATGTGAATACTGAGAAGAGAAGCATTACTGTAATTGTTTTCTTTTGGTTCATTGATTCTACTACTACTGATAAATGGGAAGACACAAAATTCTTATCAGAGAGAAAGACACTATTTTCCTTGTCTGGAAAATAAATCTATCAGTCATTAGAAATGATAAAAGGTGAGAATTGTTAGGAAAACAAAAGTGAATATTGATTTATCAACTCCCCATGTTCTTTGTTCTACTCAGAAAACATTGCCAGTGATATTATTTACCATTTGATTTTAAGCCTCACGAAGGCATGCACATAAGACCGTATGTTTTGTAAAAGAAATCATGACAATATCCCTACCTGTGAAAGTCAAGGCCAGACGGTGTGTCTATATTCAAGTTAAGCTCAAGACTAACCTTCTTTCTTAGGGATTATAAACCCACTTGAGCCTCTGTCCTTTAGATCACGCTGGGGATCGATGGGGTTTTGCTTGTTTACTTTTGTTTATTTTTCACCACTTTCACCAATGTCGCTTATTTATTTTCCCCTAGAATAAATTGTTCATTACAGCACTGTTAGCATTGGAACTGCCTTTCTGAAGGACTTATCTAAATTCTAATCTCTCTATCCTCTATCCTCTATCCCTCAAAATCTAGAACAGCTGAGTACATCCACCATTGGTGCTAAAAATGGTTAATAAGTAACAAGTTTTGTCCAGACTATATACTTCCCCTTCATTAGCAGGTTTCAATTTTATAGTCCAATGGGTTGAAGTAATACTAATTGACAGAGTAAAGTGATTAGGTTCTTTAGGTGCTGTTACATTTTGGTAATTTCTTATGAATAAATGGATTAATGATGGTTTAATGTTAGCAGGTTAAAAACATTATAGGTGGGAACTTTTAGCTATAGCTTTTATATCCAAAGAAGCTGAAAATCTTTATCTACACCTTTTGTAAAAAAGCGTGTTTTTACCATGTGTCTTGTCTAGTTATATCAGCTTTCCTAGTTTCATTGATAATGCCACTTTATTTCACATTGTTTTCCATGACTTTTGTTTCTTTCTTTAGCATAACAGTACACAGAGGAAAGTGTGGGAGATGCTAATGAGAAAGAGCTGAATGACTCAGATGTATCTTACCACCACTGGCCTAATAGTCAAGCTTCTCTTTCCTTTGATAGCTGCTTTCATTTTTTAAGTTTTGATTTAGGTTTAAAACAAGAGTCTTCTACCTAATAAAAGTAGTCACTGTACCATGACTTTTTGCCTATTCCAGTTAAGTACTTACATATGTTATTTGAAATTTATGGCGATAGTGGCTGAGATGGGATTTGAACACAAATCTTTCTGACACTCTTTCCACAACTGACTGTAGTCATGGTACCTGTCTCCATTAACAATCAGCACTTCCTCTTGGTTCTTACTTTGTAGAATACTATGTAACAAAATCTTAAAATACTTGCAATCTTTATACCATCTAAGTGTTGTCAAAAAGGACTAGGATTAGTTGGGTTTATATTTAGTTTTACTTTAATTATCTGTACCCCAAATGCATACTTACTAATTAGCCACCTTTCTTCCCCAAAATCTTGCTACATATACTTTAAAAAAAATTTTTAAAAAGGTGTAATTAACAAAAAATAATAGAGAAAAAATATAAAATGAGTAGTTTATACATAAAGGTTATTCATAGTGTAAGATTAGTATTTCTTAGGTGTCTTTCTGTCCATCCAGAGGAGTGAGGCTGGAACATAAGATCCCTCCTGTGCTTAGCTTTTAGAGAGGGACACCCACACTTTAAACTCTGCATAATGGGGAACTTAACCCTTACCCTGGATTGCTGGAAGCAAGAATTGCTCCTCATTTATTATTCTCATTAACCAAATTGCTACGTTTGGAGCTACTCAATCATTATTGATAATTCTTGCTCTACTAATTTTGAACAGTTTTAGGCTGCTCAGCCTCATTTTCTTATTCAAAATGGGAAGTTGTAAAAAGGATTAGATAAGTGATAATCTAACATAGAAAAAAGACACCTCCAAAAAGGAGAACTATAGGCCAATCTCCTTAATGAACATTGATGCAAAAATCCTCAACAAAATAAAGGCAAACCGAATTCAACAACACATCAAAAAGATTATTCACCATGACCAAGTAGGCTTCATCCCAGGGATGCAGGGGTGGTTCAACATACGAAAATCAATAAACGTAATAAACCACATTAACAGAAGCAAAGACAAAAACCACTTGATCATCTCAACAGATGCAGAAAAAGACTTTGATAAGATCCAACACCATTTCATGAAAAAAGCTCTAAGAAAACTAGGAATAGAAAGAAAGTACCTCAACATTATAAAAGCTATATATGACAAACCTACAGCCAGCATTATACTTAACAGAGAAAAACTGAAACCATTCCCTCTAAAATTAGGAACCAGACAAGGATGCCCACTATCTCCACTCCTATTCAACATAGTACTGGAATTCCTAGCCAGAGCAATTAGGCAAGAAGAAAGAATAAAAGGAATACAAATAGGTAAAGAAACTGTCAAAATATCCCTATTTGCAGACAACATGATCCTATACCTTAAAGACCCAAAAACTCTACTCAGAAGCTTCTAGACATCATCAATAGCTATAGCAAGGTAGCAGGATATAAAATCAACATAGAAAAATCATTAGCATTTCTATACATTAACAATGAGCAAACTGAAAAAGAATGTATGAAAACAATTCCATTTACAATAGCCTCAAAAAAAATCAAATACCTAGGTGTAATCCTAACAAAAGATGTGAAAGACCTCTACAAGGAAAACTATAAACTTCTGAAGAAAGAGATTGAGGAAGACTATAGAAAGTGGAGAGATCTCCCATGCTCATGGATTGGTAGAATTAACATAGCAAAAATGTCGATACTCCCAAAAGTAATCTACATGTTTAATGCAATTCCCATCAAAATTCCAATGACATTCATTAACAAGATTGAAAAATCTACTGTGAAATTTATATGGAAACACAAGAGGCCACGAATAGCCAAGGCAATACTCAGTCAAAAGAACAATGGCTGGAGGTATCACAATACCTGACTTCAAACTATATTACAAAGCAATAACGATAAAAACAGCATGGTACTGGCACAAAAACAGACATGAAGACCAGTGGAACAGAATAGAGGACCCAGATATGAAGCCACACAACTATAACCAACTTGTCTTTGACAAAGGAGCTAAAAATATACGATGGATAAATAGCAGCCTCTTCAACAAAAACTGCTGGGAAAACTGGTTAGCGGTCTGCAAAAAACTGAAACTAGATCCATGTATATCACCCTATACCAAGATTAACTCAAAATGGATCAAGGATCTTAATATCAGACCCCAAACTCTAAAGTTGATACAGGAAAGAGTAGGCAATACTCTGGAGTTAGTAGGTATAGGGAAGAACTTTCTCAACGAAACCCCAGCAGCAAAGCAACTAAGAGATAGCATAGATAAATGGGACCTCATAAAGCTAAAACTCTTCTGTTCATCAAAATAAATGGTCTCTAAACTGAAGAGAACAGCCACAGAGTGGGAGAAAATATTTGCCAGCTACACATCAGACAAAGGACTGATAACCAGAATATATAGGGAACTTAAAAAACTAAATTCTCCCAAAACTAATGAACCAATAAAGAAATGGACACGTGAACTAAACAGAACTTTCTCAAAAGAAGAAATTCAAATGGCCAGAAAACACATGAAGAAATGCTCACCATCTCTAGCAATAAAGGAAATGCAAATTAAAACCACGCTAAGATTCCACCTCACCCCTGTTAGAATAGCCATCATCAGCAACACCACCAACAACAGGTGTTGGCGAGGATGCGGGGGAAAAAGGAACCCTCTTACACTGTTGGTGGGAATGTAAACTAGTACAACCACTCTGGAAAAAAATTTGGAGGCTACTTAAAAAGCTAGACATTGATCTACCATTTGATCCAGCAATACCACTCTTGGAAATATACCCAAAAGACTGTGACACAGGTTACTCCAGAGGCACCTGCACACCATGTTTATTGCAGCACTATTCAAAATAGCCAAGTTATGGAAACAGCCAAGATGCCCCACCACTGATGAGTGGATTAAGAAAATGTGGTATCTATACACAATGGAATTTTATGCAGCCATGAAGAAGAACGAAATGTTATCATTTGCTGGTAAATGGATGGAATTGGAGAACATCATTCTGAGTGAGGTGAGCCTGGCCCAAAAGACCAAAAATCATATGTTCTCCCTCATATGCGGACATTAGATCAAGGGCAAACACAACAAGGGGATTGGACTTTGAGCACATGATAAAAGCGAGAGCACACAAGGGAGGGGTGAGGATAGGTAAGACACCTAAAAAATTAGCTAGCATTTGTTGCCCTCAACACAGAGAAACTAAAACAGATACCTTAAAAGCTACTGTGGCCAATAGGAAAGGGACCAGGAACTAGAGAAAAGGTGAGATCAAAAAGAATTAACCTAGAAGGCAACACACTTGCACAGGAAATTAATGTGAGTCAACTCCCTGTATAGCTATCCTTATCTCAACCAGCAAAAACCCTTGTTCCTTCCTATTATGGCTTATACTCTCTCTACAACAAAATTAGAAGTAAGAGCAAAATAGTTTCTGCTGGGTATTGAGGGGGTAAGGGGGAGAGGGCGGGAGCAGAGTGGGTGGTAAGGGAGGGGGTGGGGGCAGGGGGAGAAATGACCCAAGCCTTGTATGTACATATGAATAATAAAAAAAAAAGAAAGTTAAAAGCAAAAAAAAAAAAATTAAAAATGGGAAGTTGTAAAAAGGATTAGATAAGTGATAATCTAATATACATAAATATTATTTTTGTCCCTATCCAGGTCATCTTCTCTCTTCATTATTTTATTCACCTTTGTCATCTTATCCATTTTTTTTTATTTCTCATTTTTTTGGCACCCTGTTCCTGCAAATGCACTATCACCACAATTCCTTTGGAGGAGAACGTGAGATTATTAAAAAATATAATAAAATCAGCATCTTAAAATCCCACTTCTGTCATTTAGGAGCTGAGACTTTGGTGATATCCTCTAATTGTCAAAATGCTTTAATATTTCTGTCATGTGGAGGTATTAATATTTACTTGCAGATTTATAGTGTTAATGTGAGAATTAAATGGAATACTTAATCACAACAGCACCTAGCACAGGACTGAGCACAGAGAGGCCCAGCAGGCAGCTGACTGATGGTAATTTGCCACTCCCATTTCAAAAATCATGGAGTTTAGCAAACTCTCAAATTCTTTTTTTCTTTTTAATTGACACATAATAATTGCACATATTTATGGGGTACAATGTACTCTTTTGATACAATACATATACACATTGTGTAATGATTTATCAGGTTAATTAGAACATCCACCACTGTTAAAGATTTATCACTTTTTGTGGTGAGAATATTCAAAATTCTCTTCTAGCTATTTTGAGATAGACAATACTCAATTGTTAACCATAGTTACTCTACTGTGTACTGGAATAACAGAACTCATTCGCCTATCTAATTGTAGTATTGTAGCTATTAACCCACCTCTTCCCACTGTACCTAGCCTCTGTAACCTTTGTTCTATTCTCTGCTTTCTAGGAAAACAACTTTTTTATATTCTACATCTGAGAAATATGAGATCATGTAATGTTTGTCTTTCTGTGTCTGGTCTTATTTTACTTAACCATGAGGTTCCTGTATGTTTTCAAAAATGACAGGATTTCATCTTTTACATGGCCAAATTGTATTCGTGTGTGCCTATGTGTTGTTTGGGTGTATATGTATGTGGTATATGTGTGTGTGTGGTGTGTGTGTGTATGTGTGTGTGGTATGTGTGTGGTGTGTGTATGTGGTATGTGTGTGGTGTGTGTGTTTGTGTGTATGTGGTGTATGAGTGTGTGTATGGTGTATGTATATGTGTATGCATGTGTATATGTATGTATGTGTGTGTGGTGTATGTGTGTGTGTGTATTCATTCATGGATTGATGGAGACTAAGGTTGATTCCATATTTTGGCTATTGTGAATAGTGCTACAATGAACATAGGAGAGCAGGTGACTTTTTGCCATAGTGATTTCCTTTCTTAAAGATAAATATGCAGGAGTGAGATTGCTAAATCATATAATAGTTCTATTTTTTATTTTTTGAGGAACCTCCATAACATTTTTCACAATGGCTATTTTAATTTACATTCCCTCCAACAGTGTGCAAGGGCTCCTTTTCTCCACATCCTTACTAGCACTTATTATCTTTAGTTTTCCTTTAATAATCATTCTTACTGGAGTGAGTCAGTACCTTATTGTGGTTTTGATTTGAATTTCCCTGACTATTGTTAGTGACATTAAGCACTATTCATATATTGTTGTATTCTCATTTTGAGAACTATCTATTAAATATTTTGCTTATTTTAAAAATTAATTTAGTTTCTTGTTACTGAGTTGCTTGAGTTCCTTATGCATTCTGGACAACAACTCCTTGCCAGATGTATAGTTTGAAAATAATTTCTCCCTCCCTGTGGGTTCTCTTCACTTTGGTGTGCAGAAGCATGTTAGTTTGATTGTAATTCTAATTATCTATGTCTGCTTTTGTTGTCTGTACTTTTCGGTTCATATCCAAAAATATCCTTACCCTGTCCTGAAATGTTTCCCTAGTATTTTTTCTAGTAGATTCTCTTTTGTCAATGATCACTTGGCTGTAAATGAGGGCTGTAGTCTGTTCCATTGGTCTAAGTTTTCGTTGTTATACCAGTACCATACTGTTTTGCTTAATATGGCTTTACAGATATATTCAAAATCAGGCTATGTGATGTTTCCCAGTTTGTTCTAGATCATTTTGGGTTAGTCAAGGTCCTTGTCATTCCATGAAAATTTTAGGAGTTTTTTTTCTGCTTCTGTGAAGAATGTCATTGTCATTTTGAAAGGGATTGCATTGAGTCTGTTGATTTCTTTGTGTAGTATGAACATCTTAACAATATTAATCTTCTAATTCATGCACATAAGATACTGTAGTCTAAAGTTTTTTGGTCTTAATTTTCAACTTATTTTAAAAGAAAAACATATTTCCACTATAATAATATTATAAAATTAGAGCATTACATTATACATTACACACTGTTTATATTATATACTTAATCATAGTACTACAACTACATTTCAAATTAAAGTAAATTAAAATTCAATAAAATTTCAAATACATGCATTAGTTTTATGTAACTGGTGATGTTTTGTAAAAATTAAATCTTTTTAAACTCATAATTTCTTAATTGTTACCATATAATGGTTGTGCAGGTGATACATTGCGATATTGCATATGTATCTCACCTAGATTTACCCTCCATTAAGCCTTGGTGGCGTCGTAAGCCTCTACTGCATGTGCTTGCAGTCGGCATGCTGCTGTCCCATTGTGCTGTGGGATAACTTGGTTCTTCTTTCACGTCTGCTGTCTGTGATTATCTAAATTGCTTATTTTTGCATTATATCCTACTGTAATTTAACCTTTAGTTGATGCAACTCTATCACGTACGGAATAAACGTTCAGTTTTTTCCCCTGAAAAACCCATGGCAAGTAAAGCAGACGTGGTTTTGTGCACTGAGAGCTAAGTAGTATTGGTTGTTAGATTTTTTATGCAGGAGATAGGAGGTATTAACTTTGTTATCTGTGAAACTGATGGAGAGTTGGACAGATTCCTAAAGTTTGCTGTGAACTTTATCATCAAAGAACAAAGATTACAGTTTGAAAATCCTTATTCAAAGATCAATACAAGATTTAAAAAGAAACCTGTAGTAATTGTTGTCATGATTGTAACCGGATTAAAACAGGGGGAAACACAAGAGAAGAAACAAGTTTACAGATCAGTATGAAATGAAGGATTTTTGCTTGTTCCTTTCTTTTAGTTTAGTCTTTTTAGTCATCTTAGGGATGCATGACTTGTGTGATGTGGAATTCCTTTAAAACATGTTATAAGTAAAATCAGGACAGATCTTATTATCCTAGCTCTATAATCCCTTTCCACTTTGACTGGCTTCTCAGGGGACATGCTCATTTTAATAGGTACAATTCTGATTTAGTTTTTCATTCCCTTTAATGTCTAGCAATTGTAATAGAAGTTCTAAGTGATTTACTGATAGAAGTAGTGATTTCAATCTCTAAAGAATATTTTTATAGGGGGTTTATTGTTTTCTTTCTGAAAAAGTTTAGGCAAGCTTTATGTAAGCATATGACTGAATTAAATACTGTTTGAAGCATGTAAAACTTTCATAATTTACAGCTAATGCAATGGTAAGTAATGGATAGAGTTGGGAAAATGTGAAAGTTGACAGGCAATTGTGAGGTGCAATTGATATAGGATTCAAATAGATCTTTAAGTGAGATTGACTGTAATGTCTGGTATGGAATGATAAGTGAGAACATTACTGAAAGCATTTAAACTTCTTTAAGTCAAGGAAACTTTCCAAAGAGAGCATGTTCATGGATTTCGAGAGATGAGAAAGAAGGTATGAATAGTTATCTATCATGAGCAGGTTATCTATCATGTGAAGTTTGTCTTAATATGTCAATTCGAAGTTCGGTAATGAACACTTACAAGATTCACAGCTAACAGACATTTCACAAACTGAAGAACTTCAGCTTGGGTACTACCATTGAGACATTCATTGTTGTTATTTTTTTATCATTGAGTTTTATATTTGGTTAGATGTTAGTTGAGGAAAGGGAAGATGCCTTTCTTTTCCATTGGCAAATCAAATATGCAATTAGGAAACAGAATTGCTCAAAACATTTGAGTTGTAAAACTGAGGTATTTTCTGAAAACTTCCCAATTTTTCAAGTTTATTAAGTGTTAGGACAGTAATGCAAATTTAAATGTTAATTACTTATGACTGACCTTTCCAAATTGCTCATTTTGGAAGGCTTATCACTGAGATGATTTAAAAGAATCTCAGAGAGTATGTTTTTCAGAAAAAATTGATTTGTTGAAAGGTCATATACATGATTTAGAGACATATGAATTGGGGTAAGTAGGTAAGTAATTGCAAATCAAATGGTTACAGTTCAGATGGTCTCTAATGAAGGCTCTACCTGGCACACTGGAAAATTTAGGTCTTAAATGCTTTTTATCTGGAGAATAAACAGGGCACTGAAACTTCCATGAAACTTTCTTTTTACTAGAATTAATTTCAACTTGAAGTGAGCTCATGCAACTAAAAAATCTTGGTAACCTCTGAGAATCTCTAGCGTGCTTATTTACCAAAAAACCTATGATTTTTAAATTAATATAATTATTATGTCCTAAATATGACAACCTATGAGATGTTGTTACACATATAGCTATTTATCTATCTATAATCATTCTGTATATACAGATATAAAACCTGCTTATTGTTGTTATACAAATATATATAGATATAATTACCAATGGACACTAAAAATAACAATATCCAAGCTGAATTAAGTGTTCACTATGTGCAAGGCACTGTGCTGACTCTTACTTACATATATTTTGAAAATTTCCATATCACTAACTAAAGATAGATAGATAGATAGGTAGATTGCAGACTTTAATAGCTGCATAATGCTTTATTTTTATTATACTACAACTTATTTAGCCAAGAGTTTACTATGAGGTATTAATATTATTACAAAATATTCTATATTACATGTATAAACCTAAGATGATTTTTTAAATCAAGTATTTCATGCACCCAAAATCATTCCTTTGGTTTGGATTGTTAGAAAGATAATTCCAGAATCAAAACATTTATATGACTTTGAAATGTCAGGATTTTCACTAATGTATCAAAAAGGTATTGATCAATTGTCACTCAGATACCTCATGACAGTTTATGCATGCACTGACCCTTCGTGAGAGTTCCTTCCTTACATTCTTGCAGATTTCTAATGCATATTTGTGTGGGCTATCATATTCTAAAGGTCTTAAAGTATCCTTGAAATTAACACTAAATTATTTTTAGCAGAATTATATATGTTTTATTTGAATTTAAATTTTTTAAAGTAATTATGTACCATCATATATAGACCATTTCCCCATTCTATCATGAGAATATGATTCTACATTTTGATGAATATGACCTATATTTCCAGTTCTAGAAGTTATGAAATCAGAAATGATAATCAATACTTAGTATAAAGAAAAACTTAGGGAAGAGTGAGGTCATATGGCAGGTTAGAAGCCTCTTTCATTTAACACCATGAATGAAAATAAACAAGGTAAAAAACAGAGATTATATTTTGAAGAGAGAAAGGAGAACATTGTGAATCACAAGAAGAACAAGACAGCTGAAAATCATGAAGAAACAGAAAGGCAACAGGAAAAAATAGGAAACTGTCTGCAGATCCAAATTTGGTTCCCCAGGTGGTGGGGGATGAAGTCAGACTCACTCACAAGGTAAGCCTTGGTGACAGACTGACAGATCTACCCATGAGATAAGCTCACATTTCCTTTAAGCCTTAACCAGTGTCGGGATTTGTTGTGACAGTGACTACTCCTGTGTGGTAGTCAATCATTCTGCCATTCCCTATATCTTGCAGTGCTATAATCAGTGCCATCTTAAGATGTCCCTATTGTTAAAGACTGAACTGCTTTGCACACATGAAAACCAGGAAAAACTGTAGCTTAGGGAGCCTGGGGACACCCTGTCACTGTCTTAGTGGGAGAAGACCACAGAGGAGTTGTAAAGAAGAGGAAGCAGGGAGCTTGGGCAGTGACAGGCTCAATAACCAGTGGCCTTGTCCTCTCTGGTGAGGAAAGACTTTCATTTTCTGAAAAAATTTCAGAAGCAGAGCTCTGAGCCTATGGCTGGCAAAGTGATCAGCCTCTGACTTTCAGGTATATGGGGGTTGTTACTAGGTCCAGCAGACTGTGATTTCCCCAGCCTTCTTCCTTACCCAGGGTGGTTAGCTCCTGGGAGGGTCTGAAAAGGCTCAGATCAGCAGGTACAATGCTTGAGTCCTTCACTTCTTCCCCTCCAGTTCAAAATTTAGTGTTCTGTTTGCTACCTTCATACAAAAATCAGGTGATACCCCTTGAACATATCACCTATTTCCCCTGGGGACACAATCTGAGGAGTCTGTCAAGCAAGTGGGAACCTGCATCATGTGCTGAAAGCTACTTTTTGGAACCAGTAGCTCCTGGTACACAAAGAAAGAAGCTTCTAAAGGTCAAAGTGGCCCTGAAGTGCACAACTGACTCTTGACTAATCCAATACTCAGCCCATGTACAACAGCAGCTTGTCCACTGGGAATGACAGGAGACTCCAGATAGTTTTCCTCTATCTGAGTGGTTCTGGGATTCAAGTCAATTACCCTGAACATGTGGGCAAATGTTTGGCTACTTACATATACCCACAAACCAATGATGAGAAACTTCTACTCAATCTTGCTATTACATAGTCCTGACTGAACTTTGAGAATACTTCTACTGAAAAAATACAGGTGATTAAAACCTCCAACCAAGGACTTGGCCTGAGATGCACAAATCCCAACATAGAAACACAATAAATATAGAAAAACAATACAGGAGAACTCTTTCAAACATCAACAATCCCACAATAATGGACTCTAAGAAGAGTGAATTAAGCAAAATCTCAGCCAAATAACTAAAAAGAATGATCAATAAAATTAAAGAGGACACAAGTAAACACCTGAATTCAAGACAATACAAATAAAGACAAAGAATGAAACAAGGAAAATAATGCAGGATATGAAAGAGTAATTCAATAATGATATAGAAATCCTGAAAAAAAAAACAAACTGAAATTCAGGAAATGAGAAGCTTAATTAGTCAAATAAAAACTCAGTTGAAAACTATGCCAATAGACTGGATCAAGTAATAGAGAGAGTGTGAAGGATTGAAGACAATATAGATAAATTAGAATATTTAGACAGTGATAAGGGGAAAAATAAGGAACTATGAATGAAAGTCACAACTTCTGAGATACCATTAAAAGATCAAACTTATGAATAAAGGGCAAAGATAAAGGAGAAGGCATAGAAACAAAAGGCATAGAAAATATATTTAATGAAAGCAAAAATTTCACAAATCTTTGGAAAGAAATGGGCAACAAGGTATAGGAGGCTTTTAGAACACCAAACAGGCAAGACTAAAAAAGAGACTTTCCAGGTACAATGCAACATCCCAGTTACTTGTGAGGTATAAGATGGAGGATTGCAAGTTGAGGACAGACCAGATGAAAGCACATAACCTTGTCTGTAAAAGCAAATGGGATGGGGGTATAACTAAAGAGGCAGAGTGCTTGCCTAGCAGCAAGAGGCTCTGAGTTCTATCTCTAGTATCACCAAAACTAAAGGAAAGGAAATAAAAAGAGACACAGACTCATAGATTGGCTTGTTAAAAAAGAAGAGCCAAACATTTCTTACCTACAGGAAACACATCAACATACCTCTCTGACAAAGACAAAACCAGGCTTAATCTGAAAGGACGGAAAAAGATTTTTTCCAAGCATATGGAGTCTTACAGTAAGCAGGAGTAACTACATTCATGTCTAACAAAGCAGACTTCAAACCAAAATTAGAAGAGACAAAGAAGGTCACTTCATATTGATAAAATGAACATCCATCAAGAGAACATAACAAATGTAACTGAACCCTGGCACATTCAGTTTCAGGAAACAACACTACTTGACATAAAAGCACATATAGACTCCAACACAATAAATGTAGATGATCTAATACTCTATTTTCATCAATAGATAGGTCACACAGACAAAAACTTAACAAAAGAAGTTCAGAAGTAAATGACACAATATATCAAATTGACTAAACAGACACATCTTCAGAATATCCCACCCAACACCCTTAAAAGGCAGATTTTTTTTCAGCAGCCCATGGAACTTTCTGCAAAATAGGTCATATTTTAAATGACATGAAGGAAGTCTCAACAAATACATGAAAATTGAAATAAATTTCTGTAATTTGTCAGACCACAATGGAGTAAAACTAGCAATAAAAAGCAAGCAAAACTACAGAAAACATACCAACACATGGAGACCTGAAAGATACACTATTGAATGACCCGTGTGTCATCAAAGAAATAAAAGAAGGGAGCAATAAGAAAATTCCTAAAATCAAATGAAAATGAAAACCCATCTCCGCAGAATCTCCAAGACACAACAAAGTAGTGCTAAGAAGAAAGTTGATGGTTCTAAGCACCTACATTAAAAAAATTAGAAAGACTTTAAATCAGTAGTCTAATGATGTACGTTAACCTTTTAGAAAAAGAACAATCCATACCCAAAATCAATGCACACAAAAAAATAAAGATCTGGAAAAATTAATGTAATGGAGACTAAATGAACAATACAAAAAATCACTGAAACAAAAAGTTGCCTCTTTGAAAAGATAAACAAGATCAGTAATTTCTTAAACTAAATAAAAGAAAGATGGAGAAAACCCAAATTAACTAAAGATGGAAAAGGTAACAGTTCTACAAACACCAATGAAATTCAGAAGATCATTAGGGATTTTTTTTAAAAGCTCATTCCAATAAACTGGAAAATCTAGAGGAAACTGATAAATTTCTAGATACATGTGACCTACCAAAACTGAATAAAGAACATATAAATAACTCAAATATATCTATAAAAAGCAATGAGTTTGAAGTAATAATAAGGTTTCCTAACAATAGAAGCTTAGACCTGGATGGATTCACTGCTGAATTCTACCAGATGCTTGTCAAATTATTCCAAAAAGTAGAAAAGGAAGGACCACTACCAAACTTATTCTATGAAGCCAACATTGCTCTAATACCAAAATGGAATGAAGATATATAAGAAAGATATATAAATAAGAAAATTTTAGATCAATTTTCTCGATAAACATGGATGTAAAAGTTCTCAACAAAATACTTGCAAGCCAAATTCAACAACACATTGAAAGTATCACATATCATGATCAAGTGACTAGCTTAACAAATGCAAGTAAATAAACAGAATAAAGGACAGAAATCAGATGATCAACTCTATAGATGCAGAAAAAGCCTTTGAGGAAATTCAGCATCCATTAGTGATAAAAGCCCTGTAGAAACTAGGAATAGAAGGACTGTAACTCAAAATAATATATAAGTATATATGATAAACCTGTACCCAACATTGTACTAAATGGGGCAAAAGTGAAACTACTTTCTTTGTCTGACATGTCTTATTTTCTTTGGGTTTGAGAAATATAGACAAAAACTTTTGAAGAGATAAAAATTTTCTTTGTTGTAGCAACTTTGACTCTATATTTTGTCTTATATATTTTAAATACCACTCTTGCCCAAGGAATTTGTTTTAAAGGAAATGAGAAATAAACCAAACTAAGACTGTGGTGTGTTTAAAGACAACCCAGTGATGAGATTAAAGTTTGTATCACTTACATAGATAGGATTGAGTCCAGGTGAACTTGGGAAATCTGCTTTCATTTCTTACTCTTTTTGAGGACCTTCCTGAACAAACTGTTTGTATCTAATTAGAAGCTATTATAGTAGTTAGCTAATATATTCACACTTACTTAATATAATTTGTATTGTATTTTAGAATGAAGAATCTGTGGGTTGGGGTCTCATTGAAAATATAGAATAATAGCCAGGTCATGAAATATCCATGGTAATGACACAAATGCTAATGTAATGAAAAGGACCATTAATAAACCTAAATTTGTCATCAGACTCTTCACTAGCTTTATGTATACCAATGTTTTTGCCTAAACAAAAACTTATTACATATTAGAATAACCTCAAAATTTTTATCTTGTTTTTGGATATATATATATATATATATATATATATATGTGTATATATATATATATATATATATACACATATATATATATGTATGGTAATTTGAATATAAAAATGAATTTTATGATTAAGCTTTTTAAAATTATACTTTTAATCCTTATATTTAATTCATACTTAATAAGTTAAATATGAATGGTAAAAGAAATACACAGTTAATTGTTTTCTTTACATTTTTCCTTACAAAGCAGTGTTTTAATTACCAAAGAATTTCATCTTAAGAGAAGAACTGAGTGTGAGAGCTCTCCTTAGTCTTGACTTGATACATATAACCATATATTAGACAAAAAACCAGAACCAAGGACCTATGAAGAGTTGGGCTGTGGTCTAGTGGAGTGGCTCAAGGGGTAGGGCACCTTCCAAGCAAGTATGAAGCCCTGTGTTCAAACTCTAGTACTGCCAAAAAAAAAAAAAGAGTTGGGCTGTAAGGTCTAAATTTTGAGAAACTACTGTGCCATGATTCTGTTATTATTACCTTAATTTCATGGAAATTTTGCATGAAACAATGTTGGCTTGTTACCATGGAATCTTATACTCATTTGCTAGAATACCTAAACATGAAACTCTTGAGTGCATTTCTCATAAGTCCCCATCTCTAGGAAGCAGTGAAAGAAACAGTTTTTTCTTTTACTTTGGTCTGTGTGTAAGGTCCATTCTAACATTTTCAAGCTATGTTGCTGTATGTTACATAGAAACTTCAAAATTAAAATGAATCAAAATTAAAATGAAATTATAGGCCTGCATTTGGAGTACTTAATTAAATATTTGAAGTTTATACCTATTGAGTTGGAGACAGCTTAGAAGCCATCTAGACTAGCCCTTCAGTATGTTTTAGCAACATCTAGACATCATTTTTTTCAGTACTGATTTATTCAGAAAACATGTAGTAACCAGAAACAAAAATGAATTGAGAGTTGCTTTCAAATGCTTTTGTATTTTATTACTCATATTAAAATCATCATTCTTTAAAAACTGTGTGTATATGTGTGTGTGTGTGTGTGTGTGTGTGTGTGTGTGTGTGCTTGAATACATAGTCAATAATGAACCTCGGTACACTTACAGATGCAAAACCCCACAGTTACTCTTTGGTGGTTCCATTGACTGCCTCACACAAGTGTGGAGCCACTGTGGAAGCTCTCATTCTCACTTCATAGATGAAGCACCTGTGGCCCAGAGGAGGTTTGATTTGGACAAAATTATACAATTGTGAACACTTTACTACAATTAAATCCTATTTCCTAATAAGTTTTCAATTTTTGTCTGACACATTTTTTGATATACCAGTATTTCTCATAGTTTTCATTATGTCTGTTTTGAGAATGTGATAGCTTATTATCCCAGTAAAATGCGCCTGTGTGTATCAATGCGAAATGTACAAAATTCTAAGTGATTTCACAAATAACACTTAGGTACTAACACTGACTACAACTACCACCTCTTTTCATCTTAGAAACCAGGTTGTCTGGGAACAGAGGGAAGTAGATTTTAGAACCGGTTTCTGAGATTAGTGATTGAAAGAACTCCTTAGATCATGTTTGAGAAGTGTGTTTCCCCTTCATTTTTAGCAGGAATAATTTGATTGACATAATGGCCATTTACTAAAGACTTTGTTTGAGCTAGAAATAATGTCTTTGTCCTTAGATAATTTTTATGCCTAGATCTTTCTCTTTTCTCATTAAAATTAATTCACAACAGAAGAGAAAACAGGGAGGGAAAATTCTTCTTGCCTGTATTAGTGACTTAATTTTTGGTGTTTTCAATAGAAAGGCCAGTCTTTATGAGGAGAGAAGACAGAGGAGTTAATGGTGTGACTCAGAACTGTTTCTTATTGTGCTGGTGTGGGGTGCTTTGTGGCATTTACAAGTGTTCTTATAATACATCATACTTGGATTCACCCCCTCCACCATTCTCTTCCTTCCTCCCCATTCCTGGAATAGTTTCAACAGGTATCATTTTTCCATTTACACACATGTGTGCATGGTATTTGCACTGTATTCACCCATCCTTGTCCCTCCCCCTCATTGATACTAATCCTCCCAGGCAAACCTATTCAGCTCTCCTGTTCTCCTATTTTGTAAATGAAAAAGAAATGACATTTTTGTTTGTTTAAGAAAACTACACAGGACATTTCCTTGTGACATTTCCATATATATACAAAATGTAACCCAAATTGGTTTATCTCCTCTATTTTAGTCCCCTTTTTAATAGTGGCTTCAATGGAATTAAAAAGTTCTGTATTCATTTTGTACAGAGTACATCAACCATATTCACCTTAACTTCCTTCTTTTACCCTCCCCTCTCTATGTGACCTCCCCTTAGGATGGCCTGTTTTTCAAAATATTGCTGCATTTGTATTAGGTCTATATTCTGCATATGAGACAAAACACGTGGCTTTTGGCCTTTTGAAACTGGCTAACTTCACTTATAATGATGTCCTCTGGTTCCATCCATTTACCTGCAAAGGACAAAATTTCATTCTTCTTTGTGACTGAATAAAATTCCATTGAATATAAATACCATATTTTTTAATCCATTTATTGTAGTGGGGCATCTTGATTGTTTCCATAGCTTGGCTATTGTGAATAGTGCTGTTAAAATGGATGTTCAGGTGCCATTGTTGTAACCTGACTCACATTCCTTAGGGTATATCCCTGGGAGTGAAATTGCTGGATCATATGGAAGTTCTAGTTTTAATTTTTTGAGGCGCCTCCATACTGTTTTCCACAGTGGTTGTACTAATTTACATTCATACCAGCAGGGTACGAGGGTTTCTTTTTCCCCACATCCTCACCAACATTTGTTGTTTTTTGTGCTCTTGATAGTAGCCATTCTAACAGGAGTGAGGTGGAATCTTAAGTGGTTTTGATTTGCATTTCCTTTATGACAAGGGATGTTGAACATTTCTTCATGTGTCTTTTAGTCATTTGGACTTCTTCCTTTGAAAAATCTGTGTTCTGTTCATATGCCCATTTCTTTATTGGGTCATTGAGTTTTTGGCAGTTTAGATTTTTTGAGCTCCCTGTATATTCGGATTATCAACCCCTTGTCAGATATATACCCAGCAAAGATTTTCTCCCATTCTGTGGGCAGCCTCTTCAATTTAGAAACCATTTCTTTTGTTGTTCCTAAGCTTTTTAATTTCCTATAGTTCCATTTTTTGATCTTTTCTCTTAGTTGCTGAACCATTGGAGTTCTATTTAGGAAGTCACGGCCTATGCTTATTAATCCAATGTATTCCCTGCTCTTTCCTGTATTATCGTTTTGAAGTTTCAGGTCTTATATTAAGGTCCTTAATCCACTTTGAGTTGATATGGTTATGGGGTGAAAGACATGGATCTAGTTTCAGTTTTCTGCATGTGGATAACCAATTTTCCCAGCAACATTTGTTGAAGAGGTTGTCTTTTTTTCCATCATATGTTTTGGGCACCTTTGTAAAAAGTCAGGTGGGTGTGCCTGCGTGGATATTGAAAAGCATGAGAGTGAGTGCTACTAATTCCTGTGGATTTTGGTTGCCAAGAAATATAGTTTAGCCCATTTAAATGAAGCTCAATGGTCTGACAAGTGCCAGAGTTATGATAAAATGCTACATCTTTTGTGGTAGACAAAGGTCTACTTAAAATATTTAAGCCTTTTAAAATGCACTCTTCTTTTTAAACAATGACAAATGTCTATAGTTGTGAAATTAAGGGTTTTCTTCTACTTTTCCTTTTTTTTTTAATTGCAAAATCTAAATAATGATGCCTCTCTCAGACAACTGGGACAATCTAAGACTGAGGGTATACATCTAGAAATCTTTTTTCTAGATATTTCAAAAGCCTTAATTTTAATTCTTGAGTTTTTGAATTTGTGCAAATAGACCTGAAAGAACCAGGGGAGGGCATCGGAAGCAGGGAGCTTCCTGGACAACTCCACCACCTGCCTGCCTTTGGTCTCCACTTTAGCCTTAGAGAGGTCAGTAAGTTCATCCAAACCACGGAGGATAAAAGGACTTTATTTATTCAAGATGTCATGAGGGTGACAAAATTTAGTGTGTACACATTAAAGTTTTGGTCTTCCCAGAAAAGAAAGGCTATGAGAAATGGAAAAACAATTATTCATAGCATTTTTGTGTATGTGAATAGTTTAAATATGTAAATAGTTGAAACATTCAACTGTTAATTAAATGTTAAATAGTTGAACTACAATTGTTACATATATAACAAATATCTAAAAGCTAAAAGAGAGAGGTGAAGTTCTTCATTTAGTGAAAAACTATTTCCTGAGTAGCACCCATATGTATGAAGGTGTTCCAAGCCTTGGATCAACACAGAACAGAGCATGGAACTGCTTACCTGTGTTTACATTTTGGTGGGTCCCAGACTGAAATACATTAGGGAATGGATTTCTCTGTGATCTAGGAAACTATGTGCAAGTGGTTATCAGTGGCTCTCATATTAAAACAATAATAAGCACTTGTTTTACCTATAAAACAAGTGAATATGGAAGATTTTACTTTTTCACAGCTCACCTTGCACAATTACATTGAAATTTTGACATTAATACAATATCCAAGGAAACGAGCCTGGATTTGGATATTAGAGGAATTTGGTTTTGAAAACTGGCTCTGCTAACTAAGTTCTGTGTGACCTTATCTGTAAGAGAAAGATGCAAAAACAATGCATGTGCTGAGGATTGGGAAGAATTAAATGGGAAAAAGGGATGAAAGTAGCTAACAGAGTGATATGGATGTAACAGCTGCTCAGCCAGGGACTGGTCACTTGTGTTTACAAAGACCAGAGTTTAGATTTTGTATTCACTGTTAGTTTAATGCTCCTTTTAGCCTCTACCAACCTATTTCCAGAGCTAAGTCTGTCACTAGTAAAGAGAAAGAGAAAATAAGTCTGTTACAGGTACATGGAAAGGTTCCACAACTTAAAACACTCTTCAGATATTTTCTGGTCTTTAGATGAGTGTATAAACAAAGGTAATATATTACAGTTATCAGTTAGCCCTTGTTTGTGCCTTGAAATTGGTTTTGGGAACCCACAAGTGTGTATAGGATTACTTTGTAGGGGTGTGAGATGTCAAATGTGATGAGAGGATAGGAAGGTCAGAATTATTTCCCTAATGATGCCAAGAATAGTACAAAATGAAAGTGGAGGATGAGGTAGGGCTTTCCTGAGATGAAAAGGTTTTCTAAAACAAAAGATGAAAATAAAACAGTGAAAAGTACTTAGCATCTCTTATCTGGCTCCCTCAATTCTGAAATAGTAATACTCATGACTGCCTTGATGCTGGCGGCACTAAAGCCACTTTGCAACACAGTAACCATTCAGTAGATATCAGTTATTGGTATCATTATTATTTTATTAAAAACATGATATCATTGAGATAACTAAATTCTTTCCAGATACTCTCAGACTGACTGGTAAATTCCTTATCATTATACCTTATTGTCATGCAGTTACACACAGCTACATAATTTTAGCCACGTGATTCTCGTATCTCTAAGGGTTTTTTTCCTACCTGAGGCAGTAACCTCTGTAAGAATTTTGCTCACTTCCCAAAATGAGTTTTTAATAAAATAAAATGGCATAATAAAACCCACTGAAAGTTGTGGAAACATAGTATTGAGGAATGACGGGAAAAAAGAGACAGAAGTAAAGGTGGTTAATCTGAACAATGTACAATATATTCATGTGGGAAATACCACAGTGAAATCTCTTTGTACAACTTATGTACAGTAAAAAAGAATAAATGACACAGTCATTATTTTGCCAACATCCTCACTTCATTGCATCAACCAGAAATTCATTATGACTATGCACTTTGAGAACTGTTTGACAATTCTGCAGTAGATTCTCTCTTGTTTACTTAAGTAAACACTTCATATTCTTCCAAACATTAAACAATACGTAGCCTTTAATTTTAGAGACAATTGTGAAGCTATACAATTATTTTATTTTAAGGTATATGAAATCTCACACCAAAACAAGTTGGCCTCAAGTTCATTACCTCCTCCTGACTATCAAATCTAAAGTTAAAAGATTTTGATAGTGGTACCTTGAAGATCTTCCAAAGAATTCTACTTACAGTCTATGCATATTGTCAGAATATGCTCTAAAATTTATGAAATGCTTGTTAAATACTTGCTCAAAATTTAGGACCAAGGAGCTGATACATAAATATTAAATGGATGAATTTTTAAATTAATTAATGCATTATAAATTAGTGATATTTTTGATTAGTTAGTGAGAAGACGCCAAGACATTTTCAGTAGACTTGAATTTAGTCAGAGATAGCTGAGGAACCTGTAATAGAAACAGCTACTCTACATAAATGAATAAAAAATTTATTTCCCCTTGTTTTTCAATTAATTAAATCTCAGCTCTCCACTAATCATTGTAATATGATCTACAAACTCTTGTTACTCTAAAATCACTGCTTTTTAAATCAAATTCTTACTGAACCATAAGAATTTTATGTCTCAAAATTCAACAATAAAGATCTTTGCATTTTGTTTTCTAAAGCCACAAACTTACTTTAGAAGAGCTTCAAAGGAGAGATATAGTTTTCTTCTCTCCTTCTCTTCTTCCTTCTCTTTAATTAAATTTCTTTTGTTCTAAATATAAGAGATTAAGGTTTTTATTGTTTTATCAAGATTAGATGGTGGTCATCATCAGTAGTCTCTAAATATTACAATTATTTATTATTCTATCTTTGGAAAAATTGGACATTCTCTTATTTTGTAAAACTTGATAATAAAACTATTACAAATCTTATTAAGGAAACAATTATCTTTCCCATACCTGAATATTGAGATCAATTAAGTATGATAATCACTTAGAAATTTCATTTAGAATAATTTTATTTTTGAACAAATCAGTAAAAGGTTTTTCATTTCACTTTTATTTTTAATTTTGTCATGGTCCCTAAGCAGCTTGTTATAACTTCTTTTTTCTTTATTTTCTTCAAAAGAAAAAAAGGCTTAGAAGCATTACTGAAAAAAGGAAGACTATATTTCTTGACTCTTAGGAGGCGTTATTACCCTTTAATTCACCATGCGGTTGGTTATTCACCTCTTGAACAATGAAACCAGGCAATACGATATGTGCTGAGGTCCAGAGCCAGGGCTATCACCTCCACTCAAGGTAGGAGTTTAGGCTCCTACCTTGGCCTAAACTACTGCAAGCTCTTCCTGGATTGTTCTAACTGTTCTCTCACTTCTGTTCCTGCCTTTTATCAGTCTTATCTCAACACAGTGGCCAAAGTGATTCCTCATGTCATGTCATGTAGCTGCTCAGTGTCCTCTGGTTTATTATCTCTGACTCTTCATACACATATAAACTCCACCAGGATAGGTGTTTTTGTATGATTGGTTAGTCATCACTATAACCCAAGCATTCTGAAGAATGCTTGACATATAGTAACTATTTATTCACACTCATTTGAATGAGTGGGATTTTGGAAGGGAGATGACTCCAAGATAAAGCTTTGACTGTTAGCTGCCCGTAGATCAGCCACTGAATGAAGCAGAGAAAGCCAACATTAGCCTTCTAGAGACATTTCCAAAATCATTGAACTGGCTACATTGATAAACTTATAATGTCTACATACTGATAGAATGTCATAGTTTTTCAGCTTAGGCTGGATACAGAACTTACTTGAACTTGTGGTTCAAGTAAGATATCTGAATGAAAGGACTACATGCAGATGTGTGATCATCATTAAGGGACCAAAAATAGCAGAAATCCATGACCAGCCTCTAACACTGAAGGAAGAGAAGAGAAAATAATATTATGAGCCCAGTGAAATGGGAACTGTGGAAGAGGGGCCAACCAGTGGAAGTTCTACAAAATTATCTATCATCTATCTACCTATCTATATCATTTATCATCTGTGTATATATTTTGTAATATGTAATATATATTATATGTATTATGTTTACCTATGTATTTCAAATGTGTTATTTTTGATACAATAAATTGTTAAAGGATGGATCTGTGACTTGTGAGCCCCAGTTTCAACTGAGTGCTCCACTTCTCTATGTTTTGGTCATTTTGGGAAGTCGTGGATGGACATGATTCTCTGAAACCTCACCAATATTTACAGTATTGTACAAAATTTACTTACAACTCTTCACCAGCAAACCAGCTGGTGGAATGATGTCACTTTTATTGGTTTTATATCAAGAAAATAAGTGAAGGTCATACTGCGATGACAAAAAAATTATTGTTTCTGACTAGTTCACATTTGTATGTTCCCCATGACTACTTCCAATGTGGGAAGTTTTTCTTCTCCCCAATTACAGTTGCTCACAGATTCCAAAAGTATTTGAAAATGAAAGTAAAAGCAATGTTTGAAGTAAGGGCAGCAAACTGTTAGCTCTATAATTTACTTACCTCTTACCTCCACTTTAGCTTCTGAGATAACACAATATGAAAACAACAACCTAGTTCAACTCCCTCATTTTACAAATGAGGAAATAGCCTAGAGAGATCTAGTGGCTTATTCCAGTTCAAAAAGCTTATTACAAGCAGTGCCAGAATAGTACAGGAGTGGATTGCTGGCACTACCCACCACAAGCTAGAGTGTTAGAGTATTCCAGGGGTGAAGGAAAGCTTCCCTGGAAAAACCAAAACATCTATGTGTTTTTCATTTGTTTATTTAATTTCACCTGGCTTATTTTATTCTTTCTTTTTCAGTAGAATATGAGCAGGAAATGTAAGTTAGTGAATAGAGAATGTTAAAGACACAGACCCAACATAAACTATGCCGTATGGTTCTGTGTAGGTGGAGGACTTGTTAAAAAGGAATCTGTTCTCTTATGAGTCCCCAGTATATTTAATGGTTACATTTGTGGCTGTATTATGTTAAACTTCACACACAATGGGGACCAGTCCTCCTTTTATTGTTGTTGGAATCCTTACAGTGATTTTTAATCTTCTTCATCTGTTTGGGAAGAGGTGAGTCATCTGGAAAAAAATCAAGAAAAGACTGGGGGAAAAAGGTTCTTGTAAAGCAATGTTGTTTTTCTAAGCATGCTAGGATGTATCCACTTGTGAGTTTAGGATATACACTCATTCAAATTTAAGATTTCATTGTAAAAGTCAGACTTTGAGGTACCAAAAAGGCTAGAGATAATAGGCAGCTATTCCAAAATATTTCTTAGATTCAGGCTGCATGAGAGTTTAGAATAACTTATGTTCTACATTGTGTTTTTGATGAGCTGAGCACATTTTTGTGGCTCTATATTGATGTGGATAGGTAATTCAACTACTGGTTCTTGCTTGAAATATATCTTAACTGCCTCTCACGGTTTCCCATGTTTTGCTTATAATACCACTGATTCAAATGGCACATTTCTCTTAATCTAACCATTTAATAATTTTAGACAGACATATGAATAATAGTGTCAGTCTTCTGTCTAATTCACTTTCTACTTACAATCTCAGTGCAAGGAGAAGCCAATTGAAACTTCATCCACCACCATGTAAAATTATGTAGCTGCAGTGGAAAAGAGCTGGTAGTTACTCACAGAATTGCCATGACACGAAAGCTCCTCTCCCAGGTATATTCTCAAAAGTATTGAAAACAGGCTCACAGACAGATACGTGGACACCAGTGCTCATAAAAAATATTATTTACAATAGCCACCTGATGAAAATAATCTAAGCACGCACCAATAAATGAGTGGATAAAGAAAGTGGTATATTCATAAAATGGAATCAAGAATGAAAGAATGAAGTGTGATACATAGTACAACATAGATGAACTTGAAAACATTATGCTAAATGAAATAAGATAGACAGAAAGGACAAATCTATGATTCTAGTTATGTAAAATATCTAGAATAGGTTTGTTAAGAGGGATAGAAATGAGAGATTACCAGGAATTGGAAAAGGGAGGAAACCAGGGAGTTATTGTCTATGGTTGCAGAGTTTCTGTGTGACAAAAAAGGATTTTGGAAATAGTGGTAATTGCTACCCAACATTGTGACCATAATTAACAAAACTGAATTTTGCTATGAAAAATGGTTGAAATGACAAATTTTGTCATATATACACACTATAATTTAGATATTTGAAATACACTCACTCTATTTAGAGCAAACCAAAGACAAATATCAGGAAACATCTTATTTACCCTTCAAAAATCTATCACTGAAATAGCTGAATGCTTATATCAGAACTTTGAGACTTCATAGTAGGCAACAATGCATTCCTAATTACGATGCTCCTCAACTGTGCTAAGCACTGGCATGGGGACTCTGCATACAGAGATGAGTAAAGTAGACACAACCTCTGCCCTCTTGGAGCTTCCCCATCAGTGAGGAAGACTGAGAAACTACAGGCCAACATTCAACAGGAGAATGTAAGTTGTAACAAGTGCCAGACACAAAAGAGATTGAAATAGAAAGTGTGTGTGTGTATGTGTGTGTGGAGTACTGATGGGGATGGAGAGGTTGAGGAGGGACTTCTTTATAGAAAAAGAAGCATGTGGTTTAAAATAAAGGAAAAAACTCCAAAGACACAAAATCAGAAGAAATAGGGATGAAGGTAAGTTTAGTCATTCAGCCACATAGTAGTGCAAAGTAAAAAAGAATCAAATGAACAGGCTTAAGGGTACCATACCTCTCACGTGAGCCACAATCAGTGAGAAATAGGTGAAGAAGAACAGAATGCCAATTTTGCTAGCACATAAGGGAAGGTGGATTTTAGGTTGCTATTATGTACTGTTTGGCCAAAGTAGCACATGATTAGCAGAACCAGCCTTATGAATCTTCTATTTCCCATGTGACTTCAAGTTATACACTCCACGAATAAGGGCAAGTGAAGACTCAAAATTGCACTTTAATGGTGTTTCATTTAGTGTCTGTTTATAACTGCCAATGACACTTTTTGGAAAGCTGGATTGGAATATGTATATTAGACTCAACATCTTTAAGTAAGGCCTTAGCTTCACAGTGCAAATGTTGTCACTAGCCAGAGGCCAAGTTTGAAATGATTAGAGTTCCTGAGGAGCAAAGCACTGTACAAGGCAATTAAGAAAGTGAGGCTATGGGGTCTCCTTGTAGAGAGAGCCCTATACACATAAGGCAACTTAATCCTGGTAAATGTGGCCCTTTTTGTAAGCATCCTGAAATCTCATCAAATGGTTTAAAATCTACTTCCTTGTGGAATTTTAGGTTTAATTGAGATATGAAGAGAAGTTTTATAGGCAAATAATGGGGGAATAATAATACATATCCATTAGAGGGAGAAATGACCAAGGATTTGGAGACTATATTCTAACACACCCAGAAAATAAAGTATCATAGTAAAGTAAAATATAATCATATAAGAAGCAGAAAATGGAGTTTAATACCGTATTGCAGGAACAAAGATTACCCTCTTCTCTTTATGCTTTGGGCAGTCATTTTCAAGTTCACAGGAAAATAACTACCTGATTTGGGAGTTGGAAGGTAAGTTCCAGCCTGTGTGTGAAATGTGTCACAGAGGAAAGGGTATTAGCAAGGATGGCAGTAAAGGACCCAGTTCTACTGACCAGACAAAACATGCTTATTCTTATGACTAGAAAAGAACCTAATGACTTGTTTTCTCTTTCATCACTTACGGAAAGGTGATGAATTGCAACTATTATTTTCAAAAACCTGTCATGCAATTATTGGCTTCTCAGGAGCAGTACTTCCTACTGCAGCTATCAGACAGAAGGCAGAGACAGCAGATTTACTCTGAAAGCACTGCAAAACAGGAAATGTTCACGATTACTTTTATTGCACAAGTAATTTGCTCAAAGGTAGCAGGTAAAAATGCTAAGATATGGGCAAGTAAGAAAAACAGCCTCGTAGTCTACCTTATTTTAATAACCACAGTAGGAAATTCAGTACACATTCTCTCGGTTTTTGTGGGATTGCTTTACAATCACTTTCACTAGTATTCTTTTATTTTACTTGTAGTCCTTTAAATAATATTGTGTCTAATCATGGTGTAAACATGTGCAAATGGTATGAACCACATGCAACAGAAAGTGTCTAAGGAAGTATCATTTGTGAGCACTACTGTTGCCAAATTTTCTTCTATGGCTTCTATAATCATGAATGTGTACGTATACAACTTTATTTAAATCCTAATAGTTCCAAATAATACTTCTTAATTACTACTATTGAATTAAAACACTGAGGCACAGAGAAGTTTAATCTTGCCCATGATTACATAACTAATGTAGGGATTTAATTTCTGTCTATTTAATTCCAAATTTCTAGGTATTCACAATTAAGTTATTCTTCCTTTCTAAGTTATAAATGGTAAAATCCTATATAAATGTTCAACATAAGATTAAGAATTTCAAATACAAGATGAGTAGATATGGCTTCAAATTTCTGACATACCAATATTTAGTTTATCTATATCTATATCATTTATACCTCTATCTATCTGTCATCATCATCATCATCTATCTACTTATGATACAGATCATTTCCATTTAATCCTTACAGAAACCTTGTGGGGTAGGTTGTTGTATTTTCTAACATGTATGAATTAATTTGTGAATCTGAGAAAAATCTTAAAACTTTCCAAGGCACATGGGGAAGTGGCTGAGGGAATATTTAACTTTAGACATCTTAAGTATTGTCACCAAACCCTTCTACAATAGCATATACGATCTTTGTACCAGAAGCATGAGATAAACTCACTTGTAAAAGCTCTTCTCTGCTGTTAGCAGTGTAAAGGTTTAAAAGAGAGAAAGAAATCAGCATAAATGCAAGAGGAGGAACTAAAGAGGGAGATACTTTGGAACATTTTCAGAAGTTTATTTAAGTCATAAAGGATAAGGAAAATTTAACCATGTAAAGAAATGTGGGAAGAGACCAGGAGTTCTCCCAGAAGTGGGGGTTGCTGACATAATTCCAAAGTTTAGAAAAAAATATGGTTCAATTATGGAATTTATTTTGCCTGTTTACGTAGGAGGTGGGGAGCAAAATTAAAGCATTTGGCTTTTTAGCCCTAAGTTTGAGATACGTTCAGAAGAGGCAGCTTCTAAAATGTTAAGTAATTAAAAATAAACAACCCAGAAGAGATGAAAAGAAAATATCAGAGGCTATGGGCAAGGTTTCTGTTGAGAGCAATCAACCAAATGATCACTTTTCAAAGGCCAAGAAGAAGACAGGCCTCCCTCCTAATTAGTAAACTGGGGAATATTGTTGAAAAGTTAATGTGAAGACTTCATGGCAATTTTCCCTAGCATTTCCAGAGGTCATTCACAAGGATGCATGTACAGGAGGGGGCATAGCCTCGACCCCTGCTCTGCTGTGTTGTCTTCACAGTGATTCCTGTGATGTTTTAAGATGTTTCTGAGATCTTAGAACATTAAGCCTGGGAATACCTCAAGAGGATGCCTAGGAGAATAGAGTCAGAAAGAACAGAGTTTGAATTCTTCCTTTGTCGTTTCTTAACTGCAGAATTTTATGTAGCTTATAATCACCTCAGATTTCTCAGATAAGGTAGAAAAATGATAAATAAACATATAAATTTGTTGTGAGAATTAAGTGAATTGTGTGTGTGAACTGTATAACAGAATTGAAGTCACATAATAAATAGTAGTAGCTATTATTTTTATATTATTCAGACCAAACCATCTATTTCATTGATAAGGAAGTGAACCTTTTAGGAAAATGACTAAGTCCAGATATCTGGTCCACCAGTCTCCCATTAGGGCTCTCCCTGCCTGTGATCATCATCACCAAATGCCTGTAAATACAAGGAAGGATCGAAGGATCTCATATCTGACCTAAAACATTCTATTCAACTTTTTTCTTTCTTTTTGCCATGTTGGAGTTTGAACTCAGGGCTTTGCACTTGCTAGAGAGGTGGTCTACTATTTGAGTCATGCCTCCATCACTTTTGCTCTTTTTTTTTCTGTAAATAGGATTTTGCTTTTGTCCAGAAGGGCCTGTACCACCACCCTCCTCTATTTTATGCTTCCCAATGTCATTGGGATGATAGGCACATACTACCCTGACCAACTTTTTTCCATTGAGGTGAGGTCTCCCAAACGTTTTCCCCCAGGATGACTTTGAACTCCTGTCATCCAGATCTAGGGATTATAGGGATGAGCCACTGGCACTGGGCTTGACCTTTACCCTCTATTTACCATGCCCACAAAATCATGGGCCTGCTTTACCGTCAATACAGATATAGCTTCACAAATGGTAGCCAGGTTTTGGTTGGCAAAACTAGGAATGACTCTAAAGTAATTGAATCTGTGTTTCATAAAGTAGTTTTATCAGCACCATTTTCCCAGAAAGCCATCTGAAATCAGACTGGAGCAAATTCCCTTTTTGCTCTTGGACAAATGTTTGCTTCTACTTTATTCTTTGGAATTATATACTGGAATTGTGTTTTATGTGGCTCTCTCTAGAATGTTCTGATAGAGGCTATACCCTAATCATCTTGGCATCCCAGAACAGTTTCTGCTATACACAAAAGGTGATCTAGAGAGTATACTATAATCTATTATTCTTTTTATTGGACTTTTTAATATAATCTCATAGAACTTCACATTACTATGTTTCAATAACATAAGTATATGAAGATGACTGCATATCGAGGCACTAGAAATGGTAATTCAACAACCATTTTTTAGGTATGTAGGATTTTGTATGTTAAGATTCACATAAATTCTTTAGTATTGTACCTGGTAAAATACTCACTTGCCCTGTCCGTTTATATTTAAGCAGTGTTGTGTTGCAATTTGCCACACTGATTTTCAAGAGCCCAACTCCATGGTCAGCACTTCACATTAGTAGCTTGAAGTTGCTTGTGCCATAGAAATCAACAAATGCTGCAAATGAAGGATTTTTTTTCCCCAGAAAGCAAGTTGTATACCTATTGGCACATCACTGTGCATATGTCAATACTATGCATGCTAAAATGTGCATTTCTGCATTCATGGTTTTAGAAATTAAGGGCAGAATCTACATCTAAATTCTGACTCTGCCTCATTCTTTATACACCTATGTGCCCATTAATGATTCCCAGCAGAATTATTTGCATATATTTATACATGTAAATATCAGACACATAAATAATTAATAGATATAAGGAAAGAGTCTCCATATCTAACTTGTTTTTTTCCTGGCATATCTTTTAAAGTCTCCTTAGTTTTATTAAACAGAGGTTGAGATGTTCAGTTTTGTAAGTGGCTCAAACTCAAGGTTCAGTGAACTGGAAAAAAAAAATCTTTGTAGAGTTACAAAAATAAATATTGCTGAAAGTGCACATAAATTTTATCAGCCAGTGAAGTCTTTGCTTTTCCTTATTTATGCAGAAAAAGAGATGTAGAATTAAGGAAGTTATTCAGAATCTTCTGGAAAATGTAAGGCCAACAATGTTTTACAGACAGAAAGGAGGGATGGGCTTATTCCCCCTTAAATTCAGATTTATACTCAGGATTATAAAAGATTATTTCAGGCCATTTCAGCATTATGAGTAATTAGTTCAGGGCCCTAAATGGAGCATGGATTTCAAACCACAGGTCATTATTATGAAGCAATCTCTAGTTAATAAATCAGTCCGTTTCCTCTGTAATCACTTGAGAGTGGAAATATTCAAGAATATGGGTGTGTTTTAAAATTCTATTAAAATACTGCACTCAGATCTTTTCCTCATAAATAATGAATATGCTAGATTTTTTTCTCCCAAAGACAGTAAATGGGTAAGAAATAATTTTTATTGTTCTGTATCTCTGGCATCTCAGAGAGAGTAAGAAAATTTAACTATGATTGATTGATGGATGTCTTTAATGAGAGATTAAAGACACACTGCTCCCTGGTGGAAGGCTGATATCTGAAGAGGAAATAGCCTGAGAGAGCAATGGATTATTTTAGCAGATATTCTAAAAGAAAATGTCTGGAAAAGTACAGTAGATACCACTGGGATTTTTAAAAGAATCTGTTTGTACAGTAGTGGAGAAAGTCTAAAATCACAAACAGGTAAGTAGGGAACTGTTAAGTTGCAAAAATGAGAACATGCACAAATAAGAAAAGTAAACATGTAAATCCCTTAGACTTCAGATACCATCTAACTCTGGAAGAGTTTTAAAGGGAATATTTTTGGTAACATCTAGGCATCTTATTCATTCATTCATTTATCATTTCATCTTCCTCTATAATGAATAAATTCATAATGAATAAACACTGCAATTATCTGAATAAATAGTAGCAAGACAGACAAATGGTTATACAGTTCAAATACAATGTAACAAATAAGAAGAAAAATATAGCATGTTTTATGTGAACACAAAAAGAGATAAAAATATCTACAAAATATAAATGTAAAATACATACACATATATATATATATATATAATTTAAACACTTGTGGTGTACCAGCTGCTATGCTAATTGGTTCTCTGCAGTTTATTTCTTTTCTTCTCAGTAACACTGCAGACATTATTTGCATTTTAGAGAAGAGGGAACTGCAGTTCCCTAACTGACTGAAATACAGTCAGTTAGTGTTTGTGTTGAATTATGTTCCCCCCCAAAAAAGATATATCAGAATATAATCATATTTGGAAATAGGAACTTTGCAAAGGTATAAAGTTAAAAGTAGCTTATCAATATGAGTCCTAATTCAATATGACTGATATCCTTATAAAAGGTAGACATATGAGTACCAAGACAGGCTCAGGATGAAGAATAAATTCCAGAAATTACTATAAAATATTATAGAAAAAATAATTCAAAGATAATGTCTTTGCAAATCATAAGAATAATTTATGTCAGTTAAAAAGGTAATGTGAAATTTTTGAAGTACAGAAACAAAAATTTAAGGACCAATATGGAACTATAAAATAATTAATAGCAATATAGGAATGTGATGGCACTATTGAGGTTTGTTTCCAGACCTCTGTAATAAAGTGAATATCACAGTAAAGCAAGTACTAGAGTCTTTTTGGTTTCTCAGTGCATGTAAAAGTGATGCTTATCCTGTACTGTAGTTTATCAAGAGTGCATAGCACTATATTTAAAAAACAATGTATGCCCCTTAACTGCTAAAAATGCTAATGGTCATTTTAACCTTAGATCTTCTCTTGAGGGATGGTCTGCCTTGATGGTGAGGGTTGTTGACTATCAGGGTGATGGTTGCTGAAAGTTAGAGTGGCTGTGGAAATTACAGAAAAGAAAACAATAAATTTTGCCACATTGATTGACTCTCACTTTCACAAGATTTCTCAGGCTCATGAAGTGCTGTTTGATAGCAATTTTACCCATAATAGAATTTTCTTCAGAATTGGAATCAATCCTTTCAAAATGCTCCTGCTTCATGAACTAAGTTTATATAATATTCTAACTTATGTGTTGTCATTTCAACAATGTTCCCAGTACTTTCAAGTGAAGTAGATTTCATCTCAAGAACTTACTTCTTTGGCTCATCTAATAGAAGCAATTCCTTATCCATTAAAGTTCCATCACTATTTGGTTATATCTTTAGGTCCTTCTGTTAATTCTGCTTCTTGTACTATTTCTATCACAGCTGCCATTAATTCCTCCCTGGATTGTCAAACCCCTCAGTCATTCAGGATGGCTGGCATCAACTTCTTCCAAACTCCTGCTGGTGCTGATACCCTGACTTTCTCCCACAAATCACAAATGTTCTCAGTGCCATCTATAACGGTGGCCCCTTTTCAGATGGTTTTAAATTTACTTTACCTAGGTCCATCAGAGGAATGGCACCTACAGCCTTGAAAATTTATTTCTTAAATAATAAGACTTGAAAGTTTAAATCCTCCTTAACCCATGTGCTGCAGAATGATTGCAGGGCTAGCATGAAAACGATCTCTTTGTGCATCTCCATCAGAGGCTCTTAAGTAACCAGGAACTTTGTCAATGAGTAGTAATAGTTTGAAAGTAATTTTATTTTCTGAGTAATAGACTTTAACAGTGGACTTACATTTTTTAGTAAATCGTGTTAAACAGATGTGCTGTCACCCAGGCTTTATTCTTATATTTATAGAGCATGAGTAGAGTAGATTTGGTATGTTTTTAAAGGGCTCTAGATTCTTGGAACAGTTAAGTAAACATTGGTTTCTACTTAAAGTCACCATCGGCATTAGCCTCTATCATAAGAATCTGTCCCTTGAGGCTTCAAAGCCAGGCATTGATGTCACAAAAATCTTGATGACATCTTCTTCCAGTGTAAGACTGTTTCATCTACACTTAAAATCTGTTGAGAAGTGTATCTACCCTCATCAATCATACCTTATCTTTGCTAGAGCTTCTAAATAACTTGTTGCAGCTTCTATATCAACACTGACTATTGTACCTTGCATATTTTTTATGGAAATGAGTTTTTCCCTTAAACCTCCTGAACCAACCACTGCTGGGCTCAAACTTTTCTTTGACAGCTTCTTTGCCTCTCTCAGTCTTCGTAGAATTGAGGAAAATAAGGTCCTTACTCTGACTAGGTGTTGGCTGAAGGGAATGTTCTATCTTCTTTCCAGACCATCAAAACTTTTTCCATATGAGCAATAAGGCTGTTGTGCTTTTTTACCATTTGTGTGTTCTCTGAAGTAACAATTTTTAATTCCTTTAAAACCTTTTTCTTTGCATTTCCAACATGGCTAACTGCTGCAAGAAAACTCACTTTTTATCTTTGGCCTATCTTAGCTTTCAACATACCTAATCATTTCTAGTTTTTGATTTAAAATGAGAGCCATATGACTCTTTCTTTTACTTGAACACTTAGAAGCCATTAAAGGGTTATTAATTAGTCTGATTTCACTATTGTTGTGTCTTAGGGAGAGAGGCCCAAGAACAAGTGGAGAGATGGGGGAACGGCAGCCAAAAGGGCAGTTAGAATATGTATAGCACTTAATGATTAAGTTTGCTGACTTATATGGGGATGTTTCATGAAGCCCCCAAATAACTGCAATCAAAGCAGAAAAGACCACTGATCACAGTTCACTATAGAATATATAATTAATAATTAGTAATAATAAGTTTGATAAATTGTGAGCACACCAAAGTATGACATAGATACCTGAAGTGAGCACATGTTGCTGGAAAAACAGCACCCATACTGTTGCCATAAACCTTCATTATAAAAAAAATTCAGTGTCACAAAGTACAATGAAATGAAGCACAATGAAATGAAACTTGCTTGCACCCCTGTTGTGAAAGTATGAATTCAATAGCAACTGTATTTTTAAAAATCCTTAGAAATGCATAAGTCCCGGTATTTACAAGTATAATAAATAAATCTTAATTCACACACTTTATAAGGATATAAGATGCTGAATGAAAGGTAGAGCTCATTCCACTAATTCTGATTTTTTTTTTTTAGTTGTAATTGGTAACTTATGAGATTTGGGTTGAGGTCCATTTCCTCACATATGGGTACCTTATTCTTCCAGGATCATTTGTTACATCCACCTTTTCCCTTGACATTACAGGCAATGGTGGTGTGTTGCCTATAATCCTAGGATTATAGGCAGGAGATAGAGGAAGGGTTATCACGAGTTCAAAGCCAGCCCTGGAAAAAGTAAGGAGACCATGCCTCAAAAACAAAATAAAAACAAAGAAGGGGCTGAGGATGTGGCCCAAGTAGTAGAGCGCTTGCTTGCATGCACAAGGCCCTGGGTTCAACTCCTGGTACCTCACACACTCAAAATCAACTTTTTCTTCTTTAAATTCTCTTTGCACTGGTGCCAAACAGTTTACTATTTTTCTGTGTGACTATTTCTAAAAATTTTTTCTATTGCCTTGATTGATGTGTATGCACTTTCCTGATTCCGCCTGATTAATGTAACTTTATAGCATTCCTTCGTTTTAGGCAGTGTGGGTGTCCACATTTTTCTTCCTCTTCTTGTTTATTTTTATTGTTTTCATTATACCCATTCCTTTACTTGTCCATGTCAATTTTAAAATCAACTTGTCACTATCTCAAAAAAATTTATGCTGGGATTTTGGTAGGAATTGTTTAGAATCTATGCACAAGATTTGTGAAAAATGGCATCTATCAATATTTCTATTCCATGAATGCCAGATGCTTCTCTCCGTTTCCTTCTTACTGTACTGTCTAATGCATATTTGGCAGCTTTCAGTAGACAGGTTCTGTATTATTTTGTTGAGATATTCTTTATATCTGATTAGTTCAAGTACTATTGTAAATCCCACTGTGTTTTAAACTGTGCATTCTAGTTATTCATTCTTACTTCTTAGGAATAAGAATGATTCTGTATAATGATGCTGTTCTTAGGGTCTTGATAAAGTCACATTAATTCTAGAAGCTTTTTAGTAGAGTCTGCAGGATATTTTACCCAGATAATTAAATGGACTGTGAAGAGATCAATGTTTTCTTAATTCCTAGTGAGGGTTTTTATCTCACTTTTTTCCCCTACTTTCCAGCATAGGTCAGGCCTTCCCTATCGACTCAGAGTGGGAAGAGGGGACGAGCTTTCCTTTCGCTGACCTCAGTAGGAATGCATTGCTTTTCACATAAAGCATGAGTGATTTCATTTCATTTAAGTTGCCAAAATTTTGGTTATCGAGTTGCTTCAGGATTTCCTTACCTTTGGGAATTTAGTGATGCTCCTCTTTCATTCCTGATATTTGTAATTTGTGCCACTTTGCTTTTTATATTTGTCATTCTGGGTGGGGTTCAGCTTTTGGTTTATTTTTCTCCTTTGCTTTTCTGGTTTTAGATTTATCAGTTTCTGTACTCACTTTGGTTTAATTTTTTCTTTTTGTCTAGTTCATTAGGATTAAAGCTTATCTTATTTACTACCCCTCTTTCTTTCAAATTTGAGCTTTCAATGTTATTGATTTACTTCAAAGCACTGGCTAACTGCATCACAGTTTTTGGTATGTTCAATTTCACTGTCACTCTATGCAAACTATTTCCTAATTTTCTCTGACAAACTCTCATTGGCCCATGGATTACTTAGAAATGTGCTAACATCCAAGAATTTGAGAATTTTTCTATTGATTTCTAGATAAATGTAATTATTTCAGAGAACACATTTTCCATGACTTATGTTCTTTTAAATCTATTAAGATTTGTTTTCTGCCCTGTAATATCACCTTATCTTATTAAGGATTTAGGTGAATGTGGAAGTCCTGTATATTCTGCTCTGGTTGCATGGAGTATTCTAAATGTCTATCAGGTCAAATCAGTTGAAAGTTTTCCTCAAGTATAACATACCTTTGCAGATTTCCTGTCGTCTACTTGTTCTGTCTGTTATTGGGAAAAGAATATTAAATCTGCAGTTATAACTGAATATATTCCTCCTTGCAGTTCTATCAGCATTTGCTTTATGTATTTTGAATCTCTCTCTTTAAACATTGACACAAGTGGACGTGCTATTCTTAATTGATAATTTAATGATGAAGCGTTGTCTGCTTTTGAACTCAGGGCCTTGTGCCTGGTAAGCAGGTCCTTTCCTACCACTTGAGCCGTGCCTTCAACTCTCTTTGCTTCAGGTTATTTTTCATATAAACTCTTGCGTTTTTGTCTTAACTTTTGGCCCTGACTGGTACAATGCTCCCAATCTCTGCTACCTGAGTGGCTGAGATTACAGGTGTGAATCACAGTGCCTGGCTCATTGTCTTCTTTTATCCTGGAAATTTTCTCTATTTTGAATATAAATAGTTTGAGTTCATTTATTAATATTTGCATTGTATGTAATTTTCCCTCCTTTTACTTCTATCATTTGTGTTACTTCACAGTAAACTTCTTACAGGTAACATGCAATTTTTTGGATTTTTTTTTTTTGAGACAGAGTCTCACTGTGTAACCCAGACTGACCTTGAACTCATAAATCCTCTTGCCTCAGCCTCCTGAGTCCCAGCTTACAGGTGTGCTCCATTATATCCAGCCTCCCTGCCTTTTAAATGGTGTGTTTGTCTATTTATATTAAATGTAAATAATAAAATGGTTGACATATAATTTTATTGTTGCCTTTCTCTTTATCTCCCAGCTCTTTCCTATTATTGTTGTTTCTGTATTTGCCCTAATTGGACGTATGTATGGATTTTCTTTGTATTTAATTTTACCTATTGACTTTTTTATCATACCACTTTCTATTATCTTACTGGTTGCTCTTTGTATGAGAATACACTTACATGTAAATATCTTTCACAGTTCATTCAGAATAATATTGCATCCTCTTAAGTAAAATATGGACCCTCACATCCATGGAGGATGTCCTGCTTTTTGTTTTAGTTGCCATGTATACTACATTTACTTCCATTGAAAATTTTACAAGAAAACGTTAGATATTTTTAATCTCTGTGCTTTTTCAGCCTCATTCATCTACCTAATTAATCTGTTGAGAGAGGAGAAAATTATCCATTATATCTACTGGATACTTAGCATACTTATAGTTTCTTCATTGCTGAAGTTCCAACTTTCCCTCTGCAGTAGGAAGAACGCCTGTTAGCACTCTTTTTAGTACAGGGCTACTTGCAGTAAATTCTCTTCATTTTTCTTTATTTAAGAATATATTTCTTTGTCATTATGAAGGATATATTTTTCTGGATGTAGAATTCACAGTTTTCTTCCACCCCCCAGCATTTTAAAGATGCATGCTGTTCAACTGTCTTCTAGCTTCCATAGTTTCCTGTGTGGAAATGCATAATCCCAGTCCCTGTTCCTTATTTTCTGACACTTTTAATTATTTTTACTTTATCTTTTGTGTCTAGAAGTCTGTTTCCAGGCATTGATTTCTTTGGCTTACCTTGTTTGAGGTTACTGAATTTTTTTTAACCTTATAAATATTTTGTCAGTGTAATAATTGACAAGAATCATGAGGTCCATTATGACATTTTCATACATGTATGCAAGGTATTTTGATCATATTTATCCCCCTATTAGCTTCCCACTGGTCTTTTCCCTTCCTAACAAGATTCCTCCTTCTACTTTCATGTCTTTTTTTCTTTAGATTCCACATATGAGGAAAAAAACCCATGTGATACTTGTCTGTCTGATTCTGGCTTATTTTGCTTAATGTGGTGATCTCTAATTCCATCCACTTACCTGCAAAGGATATGATTTTGTTCTTCTTAATGTCCGAGTGACACTCCATTGTGTTGAGTCTATTTGTGTCACATTCCAAATTAATTTTGGCTACATTTTTATTCAAATATTTTTTCTCCACACATCACTGTCTATTCCTCCTCTGCAACTCCAAGGACATAACCTTAGAGCTTTTGAGATTGTTACACATGTCTTTAGGGTTTGGTCATTGTCATTGTTTTAATCTTTTTTTGGTCACACGATCTGAATATAAATTTCTGCTCCATTAAGCACACAAAACTCAGACTGTGGTTATGAAATACACAGTGTGTCTCCCATTAATCCCCTGAAAGGGACAGCATATTTGGATAATTAGTAATTCTTCCAACAAGATTAATTGGAACACATATATTGCTGCCTTGCTTAAGTGACTTAGAATTATAGCCTTTTCTTTGAATTTTCTTCATAATCTCAAAGGTACAAAGAAATCAGTGAGAAGTCCAAACTGTTCTGATGATTTCTTAGCAGGCACAGCAGAGATGGTTTGCACTGCAAGTCATGCAACAAATAAATTAAGAAATTCCATTTAAACATTTTTGCTCTCCCCAAAGTTCTTCATTGGCTATTCTACCAACTGGGACTCTTACTTTTTTTTTTTAACACTTTTAGTTTTAAGCTTCAAATCTAATCTCAATACATGATTGACCACGCTTATCAAAAGACTCACAAATAAAGAGCACATCAGTTTAATAATCTATCTTTTCCTGCCCCCAACCTTTCAATATACAATAAAAGATATACAAGTTGGCCAATTAATCAGCAAATGTTTGATGAGCATTTACATTAGCGTCCTTGGGCACTGAGAAACAGATACTGAAGATTGAAAGAATCCATGCCATCAGAAAAGGAAGAAATGCTCCCTTAAACCTCAAAGTAACAATTTGATAGCAACTATAAGAAAAGAAAATGAACTGTAGTTTTCATAGGATTTGATAAGACTTGAAATTCTGAAAGGCATTTGAAATGAAGGGAGAGACACAGAGATGAGAGAGGAGAAGCCACTTTTTGGTTGATGTGCAACCCAGCTTTGCCTGCAGAGGAATACTCCCACGCTGTAGGAGAAGATCACTGGACTGAAAACACAACTGGAAGGTGGGCTATAGGCTACGCTGGGTATGTTTGGAATAATTGGCTTAGAAGCAAATTGATCTTAGAACCCCTTGCCCTGATAGCTGTCTGTCATTTAATTTTACATGGATTGTCCAGGGAGGAAGAAAGATTTTATTTCCATTTCTTAGTCTACCCCGCATTTATAGGTGTCCTTTGGGCCCTCTGGCCTTAGTTCCTGTGAATAGAATTGATGTTATATATGAATTTGTTTTGGGAAAAAAATGCAAATCTTTATTCATTAAAATCAATAGGAAATGTAGTATTTCCTTCAGGTATGAATACAGTTAAAAAGCCACAGTGATTTTTAAAATTTTATTTTATCTTTTTTTATTTATCCATATGTGCATATATTGTTTGTGCCATTTTTCCCCCGACCTCCGCCCCCTCCCACCCCCCCCAACCTCCCTCACTTCCAGGCAGAAATCTGTTCTGTCCTCTTCTTCAATTTTGTTGAAGAGAAGACATAAGTAATAATAAGAAAGACATAGCGTTTTTGCTATTTTGAGATAAGGATAGCTATACAAAGAGATGCCCAGCATTATTTCCACACACAAGTGTATTACAACCTGAATTGGTTCATCTCTACCTGACCTTTTCACTATTTCCTGGTCATGATCACCTTCCCATAGTGATCTCTGTTGTTTTAAGATTACCATATTAACTCCTCTACAGTGGACACATCAAACACTTTCAAGTTTTGGGTTTCCTACCTTTCTCTATTCCTCCTGTATGTGTTCTCCCCTTAGTGTATGACCCATGTTCAAAAATATTACTGCTTTTGTTTTAGGTCTAAAGTCTGCATATGAGGGAGAACATATGATTTTTGGCCTCTGAGCCTGGCTACCCTCACTCAGGATGATGTTCTCCAGTTCCATCCATTTACTTGTGAATGACAAGATTTCATTCTTCTTCACGGCTGAGTAAAACTCCATTGTGTGTAAATACCACATTTTCTTGATCCATTCGTTGGTAGTGGAACATCTTGGCTGTTTCCCTAAATTGGCTATTGTGAATAGCACTGGAATAAACATCAGTGTGCAGGTGCCTCTGGAGTAACCTGAGTCGCATTACTTTGGTATATCCCTAGGAGTGGGATTGCTGGATCATATGACAGATCTATTTAATTTTTTGTAAGAAGCATCCATATTGTTAACACTACCTGTAATTTTGTCACTAGTAGGAATTATAGACATTTTCATATCAAATTATAATTATTACCAGTATCTTGAAATAATGCTCATGTTTACTGTTACTTAAGATTAATACTTATTAGATGTGTTACTAGCTCCATATTTATAGCTTTAATAACAAATACATATAGCAATATATTTCAAATGTGTTTTAAAATTATATCAATAATTATGTCATAATATATTTATAATTCTATGTACTGAGTTTATATCTTTAACATGAATTTTTTCAAAAAGTTAATAAGTTTTGTCAGACTTCCAAAGGGGCCCATGGGAAAAATGATTAGGAACTTTTATAAAATCTAGAGTGACTTTTTCCATTCCTATTTCCTTTTTAATATTCTAAAGTTCTCTGCCCTACATTAAGCTTTTACATATTAGAAAAAGAGATCATTTAATGGCACCTGATTTGCTTAATATATTTTCCGTTATCTATTTTACTTTCATTAATATTCATAATATAATTAAGATATAAAATCATTTTGATCTATTCCAAAAGATCCCTCCTTTAAAATATAGAAATCTTGAAAGTCAAAAAATTGCCACATCACCTTATGTTACTATAAGATTAGCTTTTAGAAGATCCAGCTCAATAAAATGTAAACTTTTAATCATCCCTGATTTGCATCACTTGTTTGTATTATAATTCTTGCGTTATTGAATTTATCACCTTCTATTAGTGAGCTACTTCCTGCATCATTTTATGTGTTTCTTCCTTGACCATTAATGTTATCTCTCATTGCTCTTTTCATATACAATCATATGATATCTGTGGAACACATAGCTCTCATTAGTCTTACAAAGATTTCCAGGAATACTGTGACAATACTAAATAATGCTAATTTCTTCCTTTCTGTATTTCTCATTTTTTTCTAAGTGAAAAAGTAGGTTTTCTTAATAGCAAAATGATAGTTGAATTATAAGTTTCTGTGTGTTATAATGGAAAGACTGCTTTACAAATTCTTTTTTTTTTTTCATTTTTCTTTTATTATTCATATGTTGCTTTACAAATTCTAATAGCATAGTTTATCCCTAATATTTATTGGTTTCCTGACCTTTAGCAAATTACTGAAGCCTTCTGAACTTCATTTTCTTCATGTCTTTATAGGATATATTAATCTTCAACATGTTCTCTCATGCTATTATGCCTTACAGTTAATGGTGAATACTAAAAATGTTATTTTAAGAAAACCAAGAAGCATCTATAGGATTTAAACTGTAGAGAATCTAATCTCTGCTTGATCTTCTGTTAGTGTATGTTAATTACACAAAGAGAGGGGTTTCATTGTGACATTTCCATACATGCATATAATGTGCATCCATCATTAAACTGAGCTTAGAATCATGGTTCATAACTACTCTTGACTTATGGTTTTGCAGAGAACAAGTCAGTTTTGCAGAGAAGAATTCCATTACCTTGAGTTTGAAAAAAAATCCAAGAAAAAGGATTGATGAGAAATTTAAGTAACATCTTAACCTTTTGGTACCACTGAGGACGGAGGTACTAATATATAGTGTAAATCACAATATACTCATCTTTTTAAAAAATGAATAATTTACAACCTTTTAATTGTACTGACATCAAATTAAACAGGTTTTAGGGGTGGTGTTACTGTTGCCAGGAAAAGGAGCTGTGCACACACATTGCACTGTAAGACTTCTTAGAAACCAGACAGATACCACATCTGCATCAATAAGAATGAGATCTTGTTAAACTTCATTCAAAACCATGGTCATTTTGTTTCCACGGCTGACCTGCAACTCCATGATATAATTCAACATAGTCATGAATCCTTAGAACATTCCTAAAACTGGCCCAGTCTTCACGATCTCAGTAAAAATTAAGAGTAGACAAGAATCCCAATTCAGGGATTTACCTCAGCCAGAAGTGCCCTCTGGCAGCCTGGGCAAAATCAAAGATATCTTGAGTTACAAGAGAAAATAAGTCATTTGTGGCAGCCTCCATATGCTTCAGAAGATAACTTGCTACTCCTGTGTGTTAGGTAATCCCAAGTGGCTTACTACATTCTAGTATCCCAGAGGTATGTTTAAAGGATTAGAGAGTGGAGGAGCACCAGACTTTAGTGCAGTAGAGTGAAAAGAAGCTAACACTTTGGTACCATCTTGAGATTTCATCAGCAGCAGATTGAGGACAGTAGAATTGGACCATGAGTGATTTTATTAAAACACTGCGTGAATCCAATCAAGATGTTTTAGCTATTAAGTTCCCTGGCGACAGAGGTTATGTCTGTTCTGATTTGCTTTGTGAAACGCCTACTTAGGCAACAGTGTTGGGGATCATGTTTTCAAAAAACACTAAAATGTTGTTACTTTGTAGCAATAGGTCAGAATGCTCTGTGAACCACCATATCCAATGAACAACCTTAGTTCTAAATTTCTGGGAAGAATGCTTGGCATTAGTTAAATTAATGTTTGCCAGGTGTCTTAACTGGAGATATGAATTGGAAGCCAAGGTCTTAACTGAATCCTGAAGGATATGGGAAACAGCACAGGCAGCATTTCTATTAAGAGTCATGGTAAGTACCAGCATTCAAGAAGTTAATAGAAAAATGTTATTAGAATGGATGTGACTAATAACAGAAACCCTTTTTGAGACTTTTTATGTGCCAGGCTTAGTTCTAAGCATTTCCCATAAAAAATCATATTTTTATCTTCATAACCACCTTATGGACATTTTATAAATGAGGAAGCAAAGGATTAGAGAGGTTAGATGCCTTGCCCAGACACCCAAATTAGTAAGTAGCAGGGCCATGATTTGAATCCAAGTTTGATTAAATTAAATGAGAATCCAACTTTATCTAACTTCAGGACCATTCTTTTAAATCCTATTTTATAGCTGTTAATTAGGAAGAAGAAATGAAGAGTAGAGCTAAGACAGAAACCAACTGTTGTTGAATATTACATGCCAACTATGAGGCTGGAGATTACCTTTCCGTGTCTGACTGAAGAAACTGAAGCTCAGAGGCATTTAAATTACTTGTCTAGGATAATGGATCTGGGAAACTGCAGATGCAAGAACCAAATTCAGCCAATGTATCACACAGGCCAATGTCCTTTCTAAGTATCATGATCCATCTGTCAACAGAATTATATGAATTTCATCTTGCCTAGGGATTTAAGTGCACTTTGTGACTGGAATTTTGGACAGCCACCAAGGGTTGCACTTGAGTGGCAGTAACAAAGGACCACAGATTGGCTGAATTAAACAATAGAAGTTTATTTTTTTACCATCCTAGGGGCTAGAAATCTAAGGTCAAATGTGTTGGTAGGGTTTGTTTCTTCTGAGGACATCTCCTTGGCTTAGATAGCAATCTAACTGTGTCTTCACATTTTTGGATTTCTTAAAATGTTAATAAGTTCCTGAATATTTACTGCAATGGAAACTCTTCTTCTTGATGGTATCCTTGGAAAGTCCCCAAGGGTAAGAAATTAGTGGTGTGCATCAACCTTTCTCCACCCTCTCCCTCTCTTTCTTTCTCACATTGGATGAAAATTTTAGTGGCATTTATGAGTATGTGAAGTCTGAAGTGAAGATACTAATGCCTGAAATTGGACCTGCTTCCAGAGGAGCAAAAATCACAATTTTTCTGATCTAGACCCTGGTCCTAGCAGTGGCCCTTGCCATAGAACAGATGCTCCTGAGTAACTTCTGTTATTAAGAAAGAGGGGTGTGTGATAAACACTGGTAAATCTGAATTACAAGGAAATAACATTTTTACCTCACATACATTTCCAATGAACATCTTTAAATTCTTTTAGAAATATACTTAGTAAGTTCTGTTCTACCTTTTGATACATGTGGGAAAAATGTGTGACTACGTCTGGCAAAAAGTAGCTTTAGTTGTTGAGATCTTTACACAAATTGATGTGGATGCATTAAAAAAAAAACTAAGCAATTTCTAAGTATGTTTTTCAGATAGAGTCTCCTGTTTTTCTCAAGACAATCTTGAACCACAATCCTCCTACTTTCACCTCCTATATAGCTGGGATTACAGGTGTGTACCACTACATTGAGTTTGTTCATGAGATAGGATCTTGCTGACATTTTTGCCCAGGCTGACTTTGAATGGAGTTAATCCTGTCTCTGTCTCTGGAATAGCTGAGATTACAGACATGAGCCACTTTGCTTTGCCCCTTAAATTCTTATAAGGCATAAACTCTCTCAAAAGAACAATTAACATGATATAAAGTCTGGGAAACATGGATGGAACAGATTAATGATTAAAGAGTAGTTAAATATCTTGCAAGATTGTGCCATCCCAGTAAAGAATAGTTTTCTTATTTTACTAGGGAACTTTCAAATAATGTCTGCATGGAGTAGAATTTCTGACAGTAGAAATACATTTATAAGACAAGCTTAGCTTAGAGATAATTCACAAGATTCAGAGTATATGTTGAAAATGGAAACTAAAATTTTGAACAAAAAACATGTAAGAGAAATGAAAATAATGGCTAATGTGTTCTTTATAATTCTATATAATTATAATGTGTTCATTATAATTTTATTGTAATTGTTATAATAAAAGAATGGAGAAAGCAGGTCTAAAATCAGACCTCTTAAGAATCAGATTGCTAACACCGTGTCCTCACTGTATCCAAGGCACTTGTGATTAAGCTGTGCTCTCCTTCATAATATGTCTTGTTTTAGTCTAGCTCAGTCCTTTTGGATCAAAATTAATGCAGAGTAGCCTACATACAGAGATGTAACATGCAGCTGTCCACAATAAATTCTCAATAGTAATTGACTAAGGAAAATTCAATGATCATTTTCTAAAATTCATTTACTCAACAAATGCTTGAGCTGCCTAAGTTCTGGAGATAAAGGGGTAAGTAAGATGTAACCCCTTCTCCCATTAGGGAGTCAAATAACTAATAACAACATAATAATGAGATTAAGAACTAGGAAGTTAGAGCATTGTATCCATTTCAACTGAGTTTTAAAGGATGCATATGAATTCACTAAATACAAGAGTATCTCAGGAAAAAGGATGTTGAATAAAAATTGAAATGTACAAAAGTATGATGGACACAGTTATTTTTTTATATAAACACATTGAATCATGACTTTCTTTTCCACGGGTAACTTGAATCCTTGCTCCTAGGACATGATCACTATTTGCTCAAAATAAACTATTTTCTTATTTCAAAAATGTCTGTTGTATTTATTGATCTATATACTATTTGTTATGGCTGCAATATAACTTCAAAAGAAAAAGGCAGGCAGGGAAGCTGGAGTAAAAGGTTAGGCGTTAGATCCTAAGAAGTCCTAGATGTCATAACATGTCCTAAGGATTGTGACTGTACCCCTGAAAGACTGAGATGGAAAAGAGGCTCCTCTTTGTATAAATATGTAAAAGTTAAGAAAGGTAAAAAACAAAAGGTAGAATCACTGTTAAGAATATATTTCATTTAATTTTGTATTTCCAAAACTTTATCATTTCAATATGTAGTAAACATTATAAAATATTGAAATGCCTTATATTTTTTCCTTCCATACTAAACCTTAAAAATCTAATGTGTTTTACATTGAATACCTCTATTTGGACTTGTCACAACCGTTGCACTGAAGCTCCATTCGCTTTACTCGTGTCTGAATACAGACTGAGTCCCTTGTCTCAGAACTGTGGGAAAAAGTTGAGTCTTTCCAGAGGGTACAATTCTAAACTGGAGAAGGTGGTGGCAGACCAGGGAGCTGCTGTCACAGAAGCTACTTCTTTTCAGCAAATGCTGTCAACCTTGAACAGCTTTGACTGTGCTGCAGAGGATTCTCTGCCTTCAGCTGGTATGGGAGAATTTCTGCATTGTCATTAGATCCAGTTAGAATCAAGGATGAGAGGTGAAACGAATACCGCTCCAGCCTGCTCGGCCCATTGACACATAGTCCCATATACAGGCTTGTCCTTTCTGTGCAAATGGCATCACTCCTAATGAGACAGGCACTGCAGGCTGTAGCTGTGAAGGTGACAGCTTACAAAGAAAGCAGAAGGAAGTTGAATTTTGGAGAGTGGGAATCTGGGTCATAGCTTCTAGCTCAAATTTTAATTTTCCACTGGAAGAGTAACCCGAGAAAGAAATGAGAAAAATATTCCAGTATTTTTAAGAAAATGATTTTTTTAAAAATTTGTAAATCCCAACTTGAACTGTACTAGCAAAGTTATAAAAACTTAAAGTACAGTATTATTAGTATCAAAATCAACTTGTTTGTCTCTTCCCTCTGTCTCTCTGAAGTTCTTCTATCTCCAGCAATGAAGTAGTTAAGAAACTAATTCTAGATGATATGGCATGTCTATTTCCAAGAACCACTCTCATTTTACAGACCTTTCTGTATATTCAGTATTGCATATTTTGTAGAAAACTATTGAGATTTAAAACCAGTTCTCAGCAATGATATAGATTGGTTCATTTAATGCTAAATCACTTATGTATGTCTATATATTTCTATCAAAAAACTAGACAAATACATATTTGTTCAATAATACATGTTGGCTAAGATAAATTATTCCACAGTATGTGGAATTAGTTTTAAGGGAAACATTGAGTGATGGGTAGAAAAAGTGTCTTTGAAAAAATTGTAGAACTGAGTCCCCTCTGTGAGTTGAGGGTAACAATGTGCTGTAGGGAAAAAGTATGGGAGTTGAAACTGAAATCCCAGTGTTGGAAATCCCAGGTCCTCCATTCATAACAGATACACTCTTTAATCAGTTCTCTCAGAGTCAAAAACTTATTTATAAGTGTGGGAAATAATTGCTATCTTTTAAGACTAGTTGTTTTTAAATAATAATAATAATACATTTGAAATACTTTGTGCATTTCTTGGTACATATTAAGTTTTTACAAATAATTCCACAGGATTTAGGCAAATGTTGCTGCTCCTGATGGTAAGATGATGATGACGACAATGACAACAGTAAAAGCTATCATGTATTAAGTTCTCACTCTGTGCCATGCCCAGGTTAAGCAGTTTACCCAAGCTCCTTCTCTTCTAAAAACAGAAAAAAATACCCTCCCCCCTTTTTTTCCTGCGGTGCTGGGAATTGATCCCAGGACTTTGTGCATGCTGGTAAGTGTTCTACTACCTGAGCTATGCCTCAGACCTTTTTTGTTTTTGAAATTGGGTATCTCTGCTACCTTTGCTGTGTCTGGCCTCAAACTAATGAGGCTTCTTCCTCTGCCTTCTGAGTAGCTGGGATTATAGATGTACACCACCACTCCTAGCTCACTATACTTTATTCCAAATGTTTCCGAGAAGTTGTATAAATACACTGTCTTCATTTATTTTTACTCCCATTTTCATAGCCTGCTCTGACTTCTACTATGTTAGTTAGTTTCAACAGGATTAATATAAGGAAGAGAGCAAAAACAATCTTCTCCTGGCTTCAAAAAGCACATATTTTCTTAGCTACTTGTCTTCTGCCTTGTCTTTGTGGACTTTTCCCTCTCAATTTATGTATATTTTAATTTTTTAGGGTATAACCTAAGGCTGCCTTCCCCTCATATCATATACCTTCATCTGTTACTGTGCTATCCATATTCTGAAGAGTATTCTCCAACTCAGGCATCTGTCCTCTGAGCTGGAATATACTTACTCTACTTCCTACCTGGCATTTCTACTTGAATAGTTCATAGAAATTTAAAAATTAGTTTCTAAAACTTGATTTTTTTCCAAATTTGTTTCTTTTAAGAATTTATATAGATCAGCTCTCTTTCAGCCTCAGTTATATGAACCAGATTTATTGGAGGGAGTGGATAGATATCCCAACTTTTGATTCTGGGCCTAGGAAACTATAGTCCAAAGCAGAAGTGTCACTCATTCTTATCTTTTATGTGTATGATAGTTATAAGTGTCATGCATTCTTTCATTGGTTATATTTTCTGTTCTCTGCCATATATGAATTTGAATGGCCAACTTCCACCTTTGTTCTTAAAATCAAACTTCTGAGGCTGGGATTTTAGCCTACTTGGCATGCACAAAGCCCTGGGTTCAATCTCCGGTATTGCAAACACACAACACAATAAAACAAAACATTTCTTTTTCTACCTGGTAGCTTCATGATACTTTCAGGATGTACTTTTATGCCATTATTCAGTAATTCTGGTTTATATCTTCATAAATATTTTCTACATATATTTTGAATTCCATAATTATAGTGATGCATGGTTACACCAGAAACTATAATCACTATTCAAATAACTATATTTTCTAGCTATTTTTCCCTGCTCAATTCACTATTGGAATATTGCTGAAATGTTGCTGACATAATACATTGTTACAGTCATACCTAAAATAAGTTTACTAAATGAGGTCTTTCTGCAATTCCCCATAACAAAGCCTCTTGGACAAGGTCCAGTAGTGTCGGGCCTCATGCTCACTTTTGCAGTGTGTGGTTCACCTAGAAAATGCCAGGGCAGGATTGGAAATAACTTGACCATTGGCCAAAACTTGGAAGTTGTTTGTTAGCAAAGGTACAATAATTCATGGAATTTTGATGAGATAGCACTGTGTTGATGGCAACTTTTACTCTAGTATTTTAACTTTAACATTTTTTCCACTAACCATGTCTCCAGCATCCAAAACACTGAGATCATATTTATTTGACTCTCTATTGAATATTCCTTGACCCATTTAACTTCCTTTTTTGCATTCCATTCAATAAAAATATGTATACACATTTTTGTTGTCAGTATTTTCTTACCTTGAAGAAAATAGCAAGTTGCCAAAGATAAACATAAACGAATGAGTACAATAGAGTTTGAAATGCTGTGCTCATTGCACATAGAGCTGTAATGGGTGAAAAGTCACCTGTTTGAAAAATACCTGTACTGGGGTTTGAACGCAGAGCCTCATGTTTGCTAGGCAAGCATTCCACACTTGAGCTATACCCTCAATCCTTTTTTTGCTTTTAGGTTATTTTTTGCATAAGGTCTTGCATTCCAGACTGGCATTCCTCCTATTTATGACTCCTATGTAGCTGGGATGACAGGTGTGCCAGATGTGCACCACCAATGGCCAGCTTTATTGGTTGAGATGGAGTCTTACTCAACCTTTTTCACTGGACTGGCCTCAAACCACAATTCTCCCCATCTCTGCCTCCCTAAAATCTGGGATGACAAGTGTGAGCTGAAACATACTTTTAATAAAAGATATTAATAAACAGAAAAGAGGTTTTCCTCTAGGCTTTTCTCAGTCTTACCTGCTTTACTTAACCACTGGTTTTAGCCACAGCCCATACAATGTGGTTAGTTTGGGCTCAGATTTCTCAATGTATATATTTTTTGCCCCTATCAAAGGTTAGGAGGTAGTGACTGGGCACTGACTGACTGATCCTGTCCACACATGGTTTTAATAGAGAGAATCACTCTAGGCTAATGTCAGCAACTCCTGTAAAAATGGCAGTGTTTAGATTCACTAACAGTTGTCAGTATAATGCACAGAGTTTATAGTTGCAACTGGAGGTTGGTTATAAAGGGTTTTTTTTAAAGCTAGTTATATTGAGATTTTAATTTACTTTTTGGCAAAAGATAATTTGGACCAACTAAGATGGGAAAATATTCTAATGTGCAATATCAAGCCTAATACTTTTATAAAAACTGAAAAAGTGTTTCCTAAAGAAGATGTTTTCTGAAAGGGTGTTTTTCATATTTTTAGCATTTGCTTCATTATCTTATTAGAACAAATAAATTTTCTCTTCTCAAAATTTTCTTTTTGTCTATCTTTCTGTACCACTTTTCTGTTCAAGAAATACTTTGGTACAAACCACTTGATAGTATGTAGATGAGTAAGAGAATTCAGCACCCTTCAGGGTGCTTTGAGAAGTAGGACTTGCAAATGACAACAGTATTTTGGATATAAATATATGTACCTATTTGTAGGAAATAGTCAACATTTATATAATAAAGGATATATATTTTAAATTAAATTTAACACAGAATAATAATCATAGCTCATGATGTGACTCTACGAAGTTTGAGAAATTCCATGTGAAAGCATAGTATTTGAAATGAATTATGATTCCAAAAGGGAAATGTTTATACTTTGGGTTGTATATTTAACCAAGCACTCAGCATCAAATAAATTATGAGGATAACTGGCTTTATCACACATACAAAGGAACCACAATTGCAAACTCTTCTAGCAATTATCAGTGACAGAAATTATGCCCTTTGGTGTTATAAATAAATCAATAGGCTAAGATGTGTAGATGACTGTAGTCTCCCACAAGCTTAGTAAATATCTATCAAATACATAACTGGTACATAAGGTAACACTATCCCTGCAGGCAGATCCCTAAAAGCATTATTGAGTAGGTCAAGTTTAGTTTCTCAAGTATTCACTTGTTGGCATCATGGAGAAGATGTGGTCTCCATCTTGAAGGAGTTTGTTTACACTGTGGGCAGTTGAGTGGGACCAGAAGGAATGAGTCAGATTTTAATACAGAAAAATGGAAAAAGTAAACCAAGTAGAAGTAACAGCATAGATAAAAAAATCCAGGATTTCTTTTAATTCTATTAATTTAATTTTATTAATTTAATTCTATTAATTTAATTTTGAGTCATGTGATAATCTCCCCCAATATGCATAAGATTTATAAATTTTATCTTTGTCTTCAATTGCTTTTTTTCCAGAAAAAATATCTCAATGGGATATCCTATCTATGTTGTCATTCTTCATCACATTCATTCTGAAGTTCCCAGAGAATCTGGGGGTGGTGATGCATTCCTTTAATCCCAGCTATTCAGGAAGGTTTCAGAGAAGCATAGAGAGTTGGAGGCTAGCCAGGACTACATAGTGAGACACAGTTTTGAAACATATATTGAAAAAAAGTCTTTGAAATGTTAAAGTAGCCACAGCAGCACAGTCGTTAGTGGTATTGGATTTCAGTGGCCTATGATTTTACATTACCTACTTAAGTATTATTTAGTGCCTTATAGCATAATGTTCAAAGACTTAAAGTTACTTTTCAGTGACTCCTGTTTTCAGTCATTGCAGGTAGATGCTTCCCAAATTACAGATGACACAATTCAGGTCAACAGTAGTAGTGAAGCCATCTAGCTTTGAAAATCACATTTGAGTTTGAGTGCTTAAAACCTGCATCAATCAAGGCAAACAGTGAATTCTTCATGGGATGAAGTATAGATATTTTGAGTACTGTATACCCAATTTTCTTCTTCAAATGAAATATTATATAGCTCATTAATATTGCCCATTAATGTGACACCTTCTGAAATAATGATGTAATTCTGATTGCAGGTTAAGGTAGCCAATTGGACAATTATTTTCATCTGGAAAATTCCCAGTAGGTGGTCATAGCTGCTTATTCATTTATTCTTTATTTTATTCAATGTGTTAGCTATCTCACAGGGAACTACTAGGAGTTCATAATACAAAAGTCAATAATATTCCAATTTTGTTGTAGCAAGTGTTAGAAATTCCCTATTTTTATTGCTGAGTAGTATCTTGTTGTATATATACCACATTTTCTTTATCCATTTTTCCACTGATAGACATGTAGGCTGGTTATATTTCCTTCTGCTGGTTAAGCTCATTCTTTATTGTTACATTCAGTAGTGATGCTGTTCACTCCATTATTTTATTCTCCAGTAGAGAGTAGCTGAACACTGTCTAGAATACCCTTTAAGACCCCATTTTGTCCACGCCAACTAACAGATGTTTTCATACATTAAATATAATGTACAAAATATCCAAAACTAAGGACTATCACTTCTGCTTTAGGTGAGAAAGCTGAAATTAAAGCAACTTCACAAACTTAAATTCAGCTCTCTTGAATAGCCAAATTCTCTCCTTTATTGCAAGGTGCTTTTATGGAACATGTTGTTTAACAACAATGTCAAAACAAAGTTGTTAGGAGAGGTGCTAGTGGTTATGAATTTCTAAGGTATTCTTTATTGTTTAACTGTGATATGTTGAAAGTTTTCATTATTTTCATCATCACCACTATACCTGATTTCAAAATTATTTATGTAACTGCAAATCAGTGCAAGATAGTTGGAAAACAAAGTTAGCTAAAATTAAATGAAAGAATAATAGACTACTCAGATTAGCATAAAACTGGTAATTTAGGCCTCTTGGTACACTTTTCACAATGCACTCTTTAAACTTTGTTAATTACAAAATAACTGGGCTGTCCACCTGCCACCATTGCAGACACTTCTTACTGTTTTTAGTTCTAGAGAAAAAAGGTAAAAGGTACAGCTGGCCCACCAGTGTTTCAGCTGGTTCTCAAGCTGCTACATTCTGCTTTGTCCATGTGGACAGAACTCTGCAGACCCCCACCCTCACAGTCTGAGTATCTCATTTGCAGCTAGACACCTGTTATGGTAGAACAGGGTGGCAGGAACCAGAATCTGGTGCTCAATCCAAGATTTGGCCACCTATGTACTTGCTGTATTTGAATCTCAGATTTGTCAGTCGTGAGGGGAAGATAATACTAATCTTTATCATAGAGTTGCTGTAAGGAGCAATAAGCATCATCTGATATTCCCAAAATCAAACTGTTGCAAACATAGTTATTTATAAGTTAGCTTCATTATAGACATAGGAACCCTATGCCACTGAATGCCCAGTATTCCTTGTTCACTTGATATCAAGTTCTGATGAGATTCTAACTCTAGGCTCAGCTGATTTTAGGCTGTTTATATCCTTTTACATTCTATAGCTTGGCTATATTGGAATAAAACTTCTTCATTCTTCAAGTCAATCTTTCTTGTCCACCTGATCTTTTGAATACTCAGAAAATGGTCTTTGTATGTTTTATAGAGTCTCAAAATACTCAAAACTATCTAAAATTGAAGCATCATAGCCTTTAAATTGAAAAAAGTGAGGCAGATATAATTGAACTTCTGAGATCTTGAGAGTCAGCTGTGGAAGAGTGGGGGACCAGAACCTGCTCTATCAGATCTGGGAGTGGAATTCAGCCTTCATGTACTGCTCATATTTATAACTCTGGGTAAATGTAGACCTAGCTGCCTCATTACTTTGATCTGTGGAATGGATATTATAATACCTACCTCGAAATATTTTTGTGAGACTTAAATGATACCACATATACAAAAGTTCTGCTAAGCTCCTGCATGTGGTTGACTGCCAGTATTAGTCCTCATTTCTCACCAATTTTAAAACATAATCATTATTCCTTTACCTCTAAATTTTGCAAAGGATTTTGTAATTATTCATCAATATTATTAATTTTCCTGTGGTTATACAGAATGAAATGTTAAATGTTTTGCACCAGTTTACACATTCATGACAAGACGATTGGTCAAGCAAAGATCTGGATTTTTCAGTTAGAGCCACAAATTTCATCATTAATACATAATGAAATATGCATAATACTGCATACAGTTTAATGCTTTATAAAATATTTCTGTGACATCAATATTATATATAGAAAAAGCATAGCATATATACAAAATGTATATATTCACTGCATGTTTTTCTTCTTTTTATTTATTACTTTTTAATTAGGATACATTGGCAATTCAATGGGGTTTCATTGTGGTAATTGCACAGGTGTGTACACCATACATTGAATAAGTTCACTCCCTCAACTGTATTCCCTCAGCTCCTTTCCCCCCATCTCTCAAGCAGTATTTGGTGTGCCTCACTATGTGATCTTGTGTGTAAAGCACATTGATTCTCTTTATCACCAATATTCGTTCCTTTCCCCTTCCTCTTTTTGTGGATCCCCTGACTGCTCCCTTCTATATTCATGTCTTCTTCTTACTGTTATTATTGTCATCATCATCATCATTATAGGTCAAGATTCCATATGTGGTGAAAACGTGGTATTTGACTTTTTGAGCTTGACTTATCGTGCTGGATGTGATGATTTCCTGTTCCATCCAAGATAATTTAATTCTATTTTATGATTTAATAATACTCCATTGTCTCTATATACGACTTCTCCCTTATCCATTCATTGTTCATTGGTCACTTAAACTTATTCCACAGCTTGGTCCTCGTGAATAATTCTGCTTAAAGAGCACCTGCAGGTGCTACAGCAGGATCCTAAGTTAGGCCTATTTTTAACTTTTTGATGAACCTCCATATGGATTTCCATAATGGTTCCACTAGTTTATTTTCCCAAGAATAGTGTGCAGGGTTTTCCACATTCTCACCAGCATTTGTTGTTGTGTGTTTTCTTGAAGTTTGCCATTCTGACTGAGGTGAGATGGAATTTCGGTGTAGTTATTACTTGCATTTCCTTTATGGCAAAGAATAGTGGACAGTTCTTCATGTATTTATTAGCCATTTGTACTTCTGAGAAATACCTGTTGTATTCATTTTCTCATTTACTAATTGAATCGTTTGTTCTTTTGGAGTTTTGTGAGATGGTTGTATAATCTGGACATTAATCCTTTATCTGTTGAGTGACTGGCAAAGATGTTTCCCTATTTTGTGGATTGGCTCTTGATTCTGGTAAATTGTTTCCTTTGATGTGCAGAAGTTTTTAAATTTGATGTAAACCTATTTGTCAACTCCTGCTCTGATTTCCTGGGCAATTGGAATCCTATTCAAAACATAATTACCCATGCTTACATGGTCCAGTGTTTTCCTTATGTTTTTCTGTTGCAGCTTCAAAGTTTCAGATCTTACTTTAAGATCCTTGATACATTTTGAATCTTTTTTTATACAGGGTGAGAGATAGAGGTCTACTTTCAGTCTTCTCTGTGTAAATAACCAGTTTTCTCAGCATCATTTGGTGAAAGGGCTATATTTTCTCCAATGAATTATTTGGCTCCTTTTCAAAAATCAGATGGTTGTACTTATGTGGGTCAATTTATGGGTTTTCTATTTTGTTCCACTGATCTTTTTTTTCATTAAAAATTTTTTTTTCCTTTTATTCATATGCGCATACAATGTTTGGGTCATTTCTCCCATCTTCCCCTCACTCCCTCCCTTACCTACCCCACACCTTCTCTCTCCCCCCCACCCCCTCACTACCAGGCAGAAACAATTTTGCCCTTATCTCAAATTTTCTTGAAGAGAGAGTATAAGCAATAATAGGAAGGACCAAGGGTTTTTGCTAGTTGAGATAAGGATAGCTATACAGGGAGTTGACTCGCGTTGCTTTCCTGTACATGTGTGTTACCTTCTAAATTAATTCTTCTTGAACTAACCTTTTCTCTAGTTCCTGGTCCCCTTCTCCTATTGGCCTCTGTCGCTTTAAAGTATCTGCATTAGTTTCTCTGCATTGAGGGCAACAAATGCTATCTAGTTTTTTGGGTGTCTTACCTATCCTCATACCTTCCTTGTATGCTCTCGCTTTTATCATGTGCTCAAAGTCCAATCCCCTTGTTGTGTTTGCCCTTGATCTAATGTCCACATATGAGGGAGAACATACGATTTTTGGTCTTTTGGGCCAGGCTAACCTCACTCAGAATGATGTTCTCCAGTTCCATCCATTTACCAGCGAATGATAACATTTTGTTCTTCATGGCTGCATAAAATTCCATTGTGTATAGATACCACATTTTCTTAATCCATTCATCAGTGCTGGGGCATCTTGGCTGTTTCCATAACTTGGCTATAGTGAATAGTGCTACAATAAACATGGGTGTGCAAGTGCCTATGGAGTAACCTGTGTCACATTCTTTCGGGTATATCCCCAAGAGTGGGATTGCTGGATCATATGGTAGATCAATGTCTAGCTTCTTAAGTAGCCTCCAAATTTTTTTCCAGAGTGGTTGTACTAGTTTCCATTCCCACCAGCAGTGTAAAAGGGTTCCTTTTTCCCCGCATCCTCACCAACACCTGTTGTTAGTGGTGTTGCTAATGATGGCTATTCTAACAGGGGTGAGGTGGAATCTTAGTGTGGTTTTAATTTGCATTTCCTTTATTGCTAGAGATGGTGAGCATTTTTTCATGTGTTTTTTGGCTATTTGAATTTCTTCTTTTGAGAAAGTTCTGTTCAGTTCATTTGCCCATTTCTTTATTGGTTCATCAATTTTGGCAGAATTTAGTTTTTTGAGTTCCCTATATATTCTGGTTATCAGTCCTTTGTCTGATGTGTAGCTGGCAAATATTTTCTCCCACTCTGTGGGTGGTCTCTTCAGTTTAAAGACCATTTCTTTTGGTGAACAGAAGCTTTGTAGTTTTATGAAGTCCCATTTATCTATGCTACCTCTTAGTTGCTGTGCTGCTGGGGTTCCACTGAGAAAGTTCTTACCTATACCTACTAACTCCAGAGTATTTCCTACTCTTTCCTGTACCAACTGTAGAGTTTGAGGTCTGATATTAAGGTTCTTGATCCATTTTGAGTTAATATTGGTATAGGGTGATAAACATGGATCAAGTTTCAGTTTTTTGCAGACTGCTAACCAGTTTTCCCAGCAGTTTTTGTTGAAGAGGCTGTCTTTTCTCCATCATATATTTTTAGCGCCTTTGTCAAACATAAGTTGGTTATAGTTGTGTAGCTTCATATTCGGATCCTCTATTCTGTTCCACTGGTCTTCATGTCTGTTTTTGTGTAATACTGGCTTCATAAAATGTGTTAGGCAGTTTTCCTTCCTTTCTATTTTGTGTAACAGTTTAAGGAGGGTTGGTATTAGTTCTTATTTAAAGGTCTGATAGAATTCAGTAGAGAATCCATCAGGTCCTGGACATTTCTTTTTTGGGGGAAACTCTTGATTGCTGCTTCAATTTCATTTTGTGTTAGAGATCTATTCAGGTGATTAATGTCCTCTTGGTTCAGTTTTGGATTCTCTTAAGTGTCTAGAAATCTGTCCATTTCTTCAAGATTTTCAAATTTATTTGAATATAGGTTCTCAAAGTAGTCTCTGATGATTTCCTGGACTTCCATAGTGTTTGTTATCTCCCCTTTTGCATTCCTGATTTTACTGATGGGTTTTTTTCTCTTCTCATTTTAGTCAGGTTTGCCTGGGGTCTATTGATCTTGTTTATTTTTTCAAAGAACCAACTTTTTGTTTCATGAATTCTTTGTATGGTTTTTTTGGTTTCTATTTCACTTATTTCAGCTCTTGTTTTTATTATTTCTCTCCTCCATTTGTTTTGGGATTTGCTTGTTCTTGTTTTTCTAGGAGTTTAAGATGTATCATTAGGTCATTGATTTGAGATCTTTCAATCTTTTTAATATATGCACTCATGGTTATAAACTTTCCTCTCAGGACTGCTTTTGCTGTGACTCATAGGTTCCAGTAGCCTGTGTTTTCATTTTCATTGACTTCCAGGAACCTTTTAATTTCCTCTTTTATTTCATCAATGACCGTTATTCATTAAGCAATGAGTTATTCAGTTTCTAGCTGTTTACATGCTTTTTGTCTTTATTTTTGTTGTTGAGTTCTAGTTTCATTGCATTGTGATCAGGTAGTATGCATGCTATAATTTCTATTTTCTTATATTTGCTGAGGCTTGCTTTGTACCCTAAGGCATGATCTATTTTGGAGAAGATTCCATGGGCTGCTGAGAAGAAAATATATTGTGTAGAAATTGGATGAAATGTTCTGTAGACATCAAGTAGGTCCATTTGATCTATGGTATGTTTTAGATCTAGGATTCCTTTCTTGATTTTTTGTTTGGATGACATATCTATTGATGATAGTGGGGTGTTAAAGTCTCCTATGACCACTGTGTTGGAGGTAATATATGCTTTTAGGTCCTTCAGGATATGTTTGATGAAATTGAGTGTGTTGACATTGGGTGCATGTAGGTTGATAATTGTTATTTCCTTTTGGTCTATTTCCCCTTTTATTAGAATGGAATGTCCTTCTTTATCTCATTTGATCAATGTAGGTTTGAAGTCTACTTTGTCAGAGATAGGTATTGCTCCTCCTGCTTGTTTTCGGTGGCCATTGGCTTGGTAAATTTTCTTCCAGCCTTTCTTCCTAAGCCTATGCTTATTTCTGTTGGTGAGATGGGTCTCCTGTAAGCAATAAATTGTTGGATCTTCCTTTTTAATCCATTTCGTCAAATGGTACCTTTTAATGGGGGAATTAAGTCCATTAACATTAAGTGTTAGTACTGGTAGGTATGTGGTGATTCCTGTCATTTAGTTGTCTTAGTTGTTTGAGGGTTTGATTGTGTGTACCTAAATCAATGTTACTCTGTACATTAATTGTGCTGCCTGCCCTTTCGTGGTTATGTTGGGTTTCACTTTCTGTGTGCAGAATCCCTTGAAGAATCCTTTGTAGTGGTGGCTTTGTGGTCATATATTGTTTAATTGCTGGTTATCATGGAAGACTTTTATTGCTCCTTCTATTTTGAATGATAGTTTTGCTTGGTAGAGTATCCTAGGGTTAAAGTTATTTTCATTCTGTGCCCAGAAGCTCTTTCTCCAAGCTCTTCTTGCTTTTAGTGTTTCTGTTGAAAAGTTTGCTGTGATTTTGATGGGTTTACCTTTGTATGTTATTTGTTTTTTCTCTCTCACAGCCTTCAATATTCTTTCTCTCACCTCTGTACTTGATGTTTTAGTGATAACATGTTGTGGGGTAGTTCTATTTTGATCAGGTCTGTTTGATGTTCTGGGGGCTTCCTGTGCCTGAATAGGCATCATTTTCTGTAGATTTGGGAAATTTTCTGAAATTATTTTGTTGAATATATTATGTATTCCTTTTTCTTGCACCTCTTCTCCTTGTTCAATTCCCATGATTCTCAGGTTGGTCTTTTGATGGAGTCAGTAAGTTCTTACATTTTCTTTTCACAGGTCTTGAGTTGTTTAATAGTTCTTCAGTTTTTCCTTTAATTACCATTTCATCATTGAGTTCTGAGATTCTGTCTTCTGCTTGTGCTAGTCTGCTGAATTGTCCTTACATTTTTTTTTTGCATTTCTGCTTCATTTTTTTTCTGAGGTTTTCCATATCCTGAGTCTCTTCCTTGTTAATATTGTCTGTTTTCTACCTGAGTTCATTTATCTCTTTATTTATTGTGTTATTTGTTTCACTTTGGTGTTTATACAGTACTTCTATGGTTTCTTTTATTTGTTCTTGTGCTTTCTCAAATTCTCTATTTTTGTTGTCTTGGGATTTCTTGAGTGTCTCCTGTAATTTTGGTTGGCCATATCCAGTATCATCTCTATAAAATTCTCATTGATTACTTGTAGGATTTCTTCTTTCAGAATGTTCTTGTGGGCTTCATTGGGTTCTTTGGCATAGCTTATCTTCATTTTGTTCGAGTCTTGATCTGGGTATCTGTTTTCTTCATTTCCCTATGGTTCCTGTACTAATTTATTATTGGGGAGAAAATGGTTTCCCTCTTTTTTCTGTCTTCCCATCATTGCCCTTGCTATTGTTACTGTCCCTGTACTGTGTGTAATTTAGTATTTTCTAGCTTGTAATAGTAATAATGATGATATCTAGAATGGAAGGATGAGAGGAGAGGGAAAGCAAAGAACATAAAGAAAAAGGGACCAAAACAAAACAAAGAAAAACTGAACCAAAGAAATAAACACGGAGAGATAGTGTACTAATCAGTGGTGAGCTAAACAGGCATTAGAGAGACAGAGAGAGGATAATATTTTTTTAAAAATCCCCAAGTTCAAATGCAATAAAGTTTCAGTCTTAATAATTTTGGTTTTAGTCCTTCAGCCTCCAGTCCTGATGTTGGTGTCTGAGAAGAAGTTCTGGCATTGTCTTATCAAAGGGGAAAAACAAAGCAAAACAAAACTATCCCAAGTTCAAATGTAATACTGTTTCATTTAGTCCTTCAGCATCCAGTCCTAGTTCTGTCATTTTCTCATCAAAGGAAGAGAAAAACAACAACAACAACAAAAAAAAAAAAAAAGAAAAGAGAAAGGGTCTGGAGACAAATCTGTGAATGTCTATCTGAGGCTGTGACTCATCTGCCCACTGCTGTCAGCCAGCTGTTGCTGGAGGTTTTATTGGTTGCAGATCTCAAGAGTGAGCTTAACACTCACCTAGCTGTGCAGGCTTTGTTTATTTAGAGTTCTCCTGGGTGCGACCACCACTGTTACAAGCTTTCCCCTTTCCAAGCACACTGGGGGAGGTGGCGCTACATCTGCCTTCTCCAGGTGGCTTGTTTATTTACAGTTCACGTGGGAAGTGTCCCTTCCCCCATCTCCAGTGGAGCTTTCCTCACACAGCCACTTTTACAAGCTTTCCCACTCCAAGGTTGCTGGGTGGGGGGCGCCACTCCTGCTTTCTCCAACCAGCTTGTTTATTTACAGTTCTGTGAGGGATTGCCCCTTCCCCTCCCTTCAGCGCTCAGGACACCCTGCCCTCTTTGCTATGTGTCTCTTTTTGTTGTTGTTGTTTATTCAGTTTGGTTTTTTTCTCTTTTTTCCCTAGGTGGGGGTCAGTCTGCCCAAGGGGCTATGCTGATCTGGCCCAGGGTTTTTTGTGGGAGTATTGTGTGCTGCTTAGCTCACCTGGTGGTCTGCTTCTCTCGAGCTGTAGGAGCTGGTGTCTGGTAATGCGGGAGCCCTCCTGGTTTCCCCATTTAATATGGAGTGGGGATGCTATGAATGAGCTGGGGGTGTGGAGGTGTCAGAGTTTTGCCTCTTCTTGGTGGTTTTTCCTGCCAGGTGTATCTCCAGCATCTCTCCAAGATTTTACTTTAGGAAGCATGCTTTTTGCTTCCTCCCTCTAGTCGCCATCTTCTGTTCCATTGATCTTCATGTCTGTTTTGTGCCATGCTGTTTTGGTTACAATGGCTTTGTAGTATAGTTTGAAGTCTACTTCCACTGTTGTTCTCTTTTCTAAGGATTACTTTTGGTTTTCATGTGAGTTTTAGCATTGCTTTTTCTATTTTTGTAAAAAATGACATTGGAATTTTGGTGGAAATTGCATTGAATATGAAGATTGCTTTTGATAGTATAGCCATTTTCACAATAGTAATTCTTCCACACCACAAACATGGGACTTTCTATGTCTGGTGTCTTCTCCAGTTTCTTGAAAGTTTAATAGTTTTCATCATAGTGGTCTTTTGCTCTGTGGTTTTATAGTTAAGTTTATTCCTAGGTATTTTATGGTTTTTGAAGCTATTGTAAAAGGAATTCATTTCCAGATTTTTTTCTTAGCCTTTTCATTGTTGGTATACAGAAAAGGTACTGATTTCTATATGTTAATTTTATATCATGGCACATTACCAAAAAGGTTTATCATATCTAGAAGTTTTTTTGGTGAAATCTTTAGGGTCTTTTAGGTATCAGATCAAATCAACTGCAAATCAGGATAATTTGACTTCTTCCTCCATGCTTGAATCCCTTTTATTTCTTTTTCCAGTCTTATTGCTCTGGCTAGGAATTTCATTACTATATTGAGTAAGAGTGTGGAGAGTGGACACCATTGTTCCATTTTAGAAGAAGTGATTTCAGTTTTCCCCATTTAGTATGATGTAGGCTATTATTTTCCTTCTCTTCCTATTTTTTCAGAGCTTTTATCATGAAAAGATATTGAATTTTTATCAAGGGTTTTTTCACATCTATTGAGATGATGATTTTTGTCCTTTGTTCTATTTATGTGCAATATTGTATTTATTAATTTGTGTATGCCTCATTGCATCCCCAGAATGAAACCAACTTGATCATTTTGTATGAAGTTATTAATGTGCTATTAAATTTGGTTTTCAAGCATATTATCAAGAAATTTTATATCCATGTTCATCTAGAAAATTAATCTACACTTTTCTCCTTTTTGTTGTTTCCTTTATCAGGTTTTGGTATCAGAGTAATACTAGCTTCATAGAGTTTGGTAGTATTTCTTCAATTTCTATTTTATAGAATAGTTGGAAGAGCATTGGTGTTAGTTCTTTAAAGGTCTGATGAAATTCAGAAGTCAACTTATCCAGTCCTGGGTTCTTCTTTTTGAAGAGATTCTTTGTTACTGATTCAATCTCATTGCTTGTTATTGACCTGCTTAAATGGTTTGGATCCTCCTTGTTCAATATTAGTGGTTCAAGTACATTGAGAAATTTATCCATTTCTTCTAGATTTTCTAGTATATCAGAATATAAGTATTTAAAGTATTCCATAATAATCTTCTGGATTACTTTGGTGTTTATTTTGATATCTCCATTTCATCTGTAATTTATTAATTTGTTTCTTTTCTCTCCTTATTTTGGTCATTTGGTTAAGAGTTTATTTTTCTTTTAATTTCTTCAAAGAGCCAACTTTTTGTATCATTTATTCATTGTATTATTTTTTAAGTCTCTATTTCATTAAATGCTGCCCTAATCTTTATTATTTCTTTACACCTATTAATGTGGAGTTTGGGTTGTTTTGTTTTGCTTAGAGCTTGAAATGCTGAATCCTTTGTTACCTGGCCTGTGTCCCCAGGGCCAGCACATGCCTAAGACTCAGGGTGACCCCCAGATACATCAGAGTGGGAGGGGGAGCAAACAGACCACTGAGGTCTGCACTGGATGGGGGAAAACTGAGGGACATAGTCAATCTTCCTGCTGGTCTCAGTGCTCACAAACCAGTCAAGCAGTTCACCTCTCTATGGAGAGGGGAAAGCTGTGGAAGTTTTGCAATTCAGAGGGTCTGGACTCTGAGCCCTCATTCCTAATTGTTAGCAAACACACACCAGGATGCAGCTCCTGCAACAAGTCTCAGTGCTTTCAGGCCCTTCTGAACAATTCAGTTCCTGTGTGTGTGAAGGGGAGGGGATATGATTCAGAGGGTCGAGGTGCAGGGCTCTGATCCACTTAGCAGTCAACATGTGTAACTAGAAGGCAGGACCTGGAGACTGAATACTAAGCCAGCCAGATACTCTGTGCCTTGTTTCCACCTGAACCTCAGATGATAAGACTTGCTCCAGGTGGGAAGGATAGGGCTTCAAACCATTGGGGTCTAGGCTGCCACTGGAATTCCCCACTGCTTGTATTTGATCTGTAGAACCATGTCAAATCCTCTCCCTCTCCTCAACTATCTGTTGTGGCCATCTTCTGCCCAAACTCTATGGCAGAGTGTCCTTTGTTTTTAGGCCCCCAGAGTTTCTCAGTTTCAAATAGGCTTTCCCTCAAGCTATCACCTTCTGAGATTTGCCTTCTCCACTGGAGCCCTCATTATCTTCCAAATTCCCAGATGGGTTTAGGTTTGGAACTGTTGGCTACTTTTCTTTGTTTTCTTTGCTTTTCTGCCACCCTATCCTGCTACCTCTTTTGCCATTCCCAATTTTCTCTCTCTCTCTCTCTTCAGAATATAGTCTTTTCTGTGTTACCTGAATCTTCTCATTCATGGAGTCAATGGTTACTTCTGATCTACCATCTTGCCCCGCCTCTTCTCTATACTGTGTCTTTAAACACAAAAAATCAGTGGGTGTCTTAGTCTATTTTGTGTTGTAATAACAGAATACTTGATGCTGAATAATGTTTAAAGAAAAGAGGTATATGGTGCTGGTTTCTGGCTGTATTATAACACAGTGGAAGAATCAAAAGGGAATCAATGCATGTAGAAAGGGCATATGTCTGAACAAGGAAACAAGAGACTAGTTAGGAGTTGGACTTGCTCCTTTTATAACAGCAATGGGAAAAAAATCCAGTCCCACCAGACCTTACCCATTATCACAAGGCAGCATTTATCAATTTACAAGAATGGAGCTCCCATGACTTAACCACCTTCCACTGTATCCTGCCACTTAAAGTTCCCACCATCTCAACATTGCCACACTGGAGACAAAGCTTCTATCACATGCACTTTTGGGGAATAAACCATATCCAAACCATAGCAATGGAGTGAAATTATAATATGAGAAGTAATAGGAAGGAAGTTAGAACAGAGAAAACAACTGGTAAATATCTTCCATCATCTTAGACTATTTTAGAAAGAAGTCAGATTAGCATGGTGAAGAGACATCTACTCACTTATATTCATTTTAGTACTATTTATAATTGTCAATAAATGGAAACAGCTTAAGTGTTCATCAAACGATGAATGGATAAGTAAAGAAGGTACATGTGCACCACGGGTTGCTATTGAGGCATATGAAAGAGTACAATCCTGTCATTGTGCAACATGGATGGAACTGGAGATTGTTTCAGGAAACAAGTGAGTCACGTGAGAACAAGTACCACATGACCTCACTCATATGTGGAGTGTAACAAGTTCATCTTATAGAAGTTGAAAATAAAAAAGTGGCTACCAGATGCTGGGGATAATAGAGAATAGAGAGAGAAGGGGTAAGGTTTATTAGTGGGTATAGGTTGCAGTTAGATAGGAGCAAGGCATTCTGAAGCACCATTGCACTGGTAGGGCCACTACAGAGAACATTATGAACTATATATTCCAAAAAGCTAGAAGGATTTTGAAAGCTTTCACCAGAAAGAAATGATAAAATCTAAGAAGATGGATATGTTTAACTTGATTTAAATATTACAGTGTGGATTGTATGTATATATATTACCTTATTAATATATATGTATAATTTGTATGTTTTCAATCTATCAGTTAAAAATGACAAAATATAGCCAGGCACCAGTGGCTCACACCTGTAATCCTAGCTACTCAGGAGGCAGAGATTAGGAGGATCATGGTTCAAAGCCAGCTCAGGCAAATAGTTTGTAAGACCCTATCTCAAAAACACCTATCACAAAAAAGGGCTGGAGGAGTGGCTCAAGGTGTAGGCCCTTAGTTCAAACCCCAGTACCAAAATAAATAAATAAATAAATAAATAAAATAAAAGCCATGGACACATGGTAAAAATAAAAACATAGTCTGAACTTTTTTGAATCAAAAAGGAGGAGCTCAACAGCTTACATTTTTCATATTATTCTCTCTGTTGCAATAGAAATATAAAAGACCAGTACATATATTCAGGTTTTCAAGTTCCAAGTTCAATACCATCAACTGACCTTCATGCTCCTGACACTTTTGCATTATAATTGTACCTAGCAAGCTCAGTTCTCTCATTTATTCTCCCTGTGTTTATCTATGTTTTCACACAGGCAACTATGGAGAAAGTGGTATGGAAGCTTTCAAAGACATGTCTGCCAAGGAAGGAATTTGCATCGCCCACTCTTACAAAATCTACAGCAATGCAGGAGAGCAAAGCTTTGACAAGCTGCTGAAAAAACTCACAAGTCACTTGCCCAAGGCCCGGGTGGTGGCCTGCTTCTGTGAGGGCATGACAGTGAGAGGTCTGCTGATGGCTATGAGACGCCTGGGTCTGGCAGGAGAATTTCTGCTTCTCGGCAGGTAAGTGACGATCAACAGTTAATGCCAGGAATTTGGCAGCATTCTAGAGCATCATTTGTGCATGCAGACAGATGCTGTAGAATTTTAATCTACGTAGTGGAAGCAGAGCATAAATATAAATTATGGAAAATAAGTAGGTCTGATACATACTTACTAAAAATGATAACAAGAACAACATGGGAAGACAATAAGTTTGTAAATTGTCAAAAATGTTTATATGGAAATGAGATAGAGTCTTAAATGTTTTAGTAGTTATGTTGAGAAATATCAAATTGAAATTGAAATTGATTTTGGGAATGCCTATGTACGTTTGGTTTATAATATATAGAATTATAGAATTTGGTGTTTTAAAAGAGGGATTACCTTCAGAACTAATTTTTGAAAGATAACTCTATTGTGTTAATATATTTATTATATTTCCAAAGTGTTATTACTTTGCCTACCTACATTGTTACTAGACAAGTTTCTAAAGCATTAACTTCTAAAAGGATTGGCTTTATTGATCTGGGTATGTCACTTAATTGCCACAACTGACCTTATTCCCTTCTGATATTGCTGAATCAGTTTTTCGGTCAAGTTTGCAGAGAGACAACCAAAAGTTAGTGCACAAAAATATCTATACACAATATGTACATATATGTATGTGATTTATTATAAGATGATTAAGGAGGCATGAATTCACAAGGTCTGCCTTTGTCTAGCTAGAAACCAGGAGAGTCTTTGTGCTGTTGCAATCTAAGCACAAGACTAAGAAACATGAGAGTTATGTTAGGGTCCATTCTGAAAGCCACTAGGCCCAAGGCCCAAGAAGAGCCAGTTTCATTACAAATCTGAAGGGTAGGAAAGACCAGGACCTATCTCATGTACTAAGGGAAAAAGGGTTCCCTCTCACTCAGCCTTTTTTCTGTTGAGGTCTTTAGGTGATTGAATGAAGCCATTCTCAGTAGGGAGAGCATTGCTTTACTCAATCTGCAATTCAAATATTGTCATCCAAAAACATCTTCACAGATACAAACAGAATAATGTTTGGCCAAATATCTGAGCAGCCATGGCTCAGTGAAATAGATACAACAGATTAACCATATAATCAGTAAGTGACTGCCATAGTTTCGAATGCATGACTGAAGTTTATTCTGGAAAGAATAGCATTAGGATTTATCAGAGGCATATAAGCTTCGTCCATTCTATACCTTTAAAAAGTTATTCTGTATTGCATATCTTTCCTCAGTAAGCAGTGAATTTAATGAGTGGCAAAAGCCTTAGAAACTATTGCCTTCTCAATATTCTGTCTGCAGTAGAAAACCATGACACTTACTATTAACTTTTGATGGCTTGTTAAAGACATACTTCCCTTTGTTTCCAAATGCTTCCTTGACTTTCTGTGGTCAGACTTAGCTTCTCATTAGAAATATTTTCTGTCAGTCACTTTATGTACCTAATTCTTTTTTGTCTGATCTGATGGCAGTCAATTGATGGAGATATTTTGGTATGACACTACATATCCTTCATAAAAATGATATTGAGTGGAGTTACTTTTTCATTGATGTGTATATTTTATCTAAAATCATCCTTGCTGGCAGAAGTGCTGCAGCACGTAGTTTTATACAACCCAAGAATAGACCCACTGACAATATTCTTATATTCCAAAGGGCAGTGCTACCACTGGTGTAAAAGCATCAGTAAAGGAGCTGGCATTAACAGTACTACATTTTTTCTGAGCGGGGACTAAAGGATTCTGCAGTTTCTATCTGTTGCTATTGCCAGCACTAGATAGCAAGAAATTAGAAATTATTCACCAGAAACAGATTAGTATTTATTATATTTGCCATTTTCTATTTAGCATTTTATTGCCAGCTATACCACAAAGTCAAAATTCAATATTTTGTATATTTTTGAATTTATTCTGACTATGCTAAATACAGAAAGTTCTTTCCAAGTCACTTAATATATAGAAAGTAGATTTATAACCTATAGTTAGATTTGTCAATCCCATTATTGATTGGTTATATAATAATTCATATTTACTTGAACACTATCTCATCTTTGAGTAAATTTTTATAGGAAATATCCTTCCTGTTCTGAACAGGAAAATATTTCCCTAGGACTAAGGATGTTAGCTCAATTGTGGAGTATTTTTCAAGAATGCAGAAAGTGTTTGAACTCCAGCACCACAAGAAAAAGAACAAAAATTTCCCTGTAATTTCCATTTTTTCACTCACAGTTTTATTTCCTTGACAGTAACATGTAATGCTCTTTCAAATATTTGGAAATGATAATGTGGTCCTCAGTCCCCTTCAGGTTCTCTCAAGAACATTCCTACTTCCTCCAACTGTTTTAGTGAGATGGCACCGTGTGTGTGTGTGTGTGTGTGTGTGTGTGTGTGTGTGTGTGTGTTAAAGCTACTTATCAAAATCATTTATCAAGCAGGTCCATTTATCAAGTGTTTTGTGCCAATAACATGTTAGGACATTACAGGCATTATCTCATTTAATTATTCATTTGACAAGTATTGAATGTCTATTATGCATTAAAGGGCTTGGGATACATCAGTGATTGAAAAGGCAAAATTGTTAATTTTGTGGAGCTTACAGATTGACAGTAATAAGTTCTATGAAAAACTACATCTGAGAAAAATCTGCATGTTGAGTACTATCATAATCTCCACCTCAATAAATATAATAATATTTATAGAAAAAGACTCCACCTCAATAAATATAATAATAGTTTCTAAGTAATAGAAAGGCAAATATCAATAGTTGTAAGAAAACATTCAGGATAGTCCTCTTTTATACCAAGACACTGATACCTCCAGCTCTTGGAAGATGTGCTCAAAGTCACACAAGAAACAAGTTACCATGAGTCATAACCTAGTGCTTTTCTCTTACCAACCTGACTTCTACAGACTAGGAACATGGGAGAAGTTATACTGTGATACCAAATTCCTGGTTCTACATAGATCCTGGGTCTATTAAAAAATCCTAGATAATTTTAATTTAGCATTTAGTATCACTGTTTCTTCCTAAAAATTCCTATCAGTTCATCTCGTAACTCCTCTTTGATGATTTTCTTTGCTTGTATTCTCTCTTTTTGTTCCTTCTTTTCCCTAATTCGAACTTGGATGAATGACTCTTAGGATCTAGAAGTCAAAACTATATGAAAAGATACTATCTTCAGAATGTACTGGAGGTTCCCACATTTAACAACTATAGTTACTTACAAATCTCTCCAACTGCCTTGGGTCAGCCACATTTAATAGGTCAGTTAAAGTGTTTGGAAGAAATGAGACAACTCTGCTGCTGAGACAACCTCATCCATCAATGTCTCTCAACATTTGTGCTGTACATGGATGGAATGTTAGAGTGATGTAGACCCAGCCACTGGGTCTTCCATTTGAGCTCTAGGAAGTCAGTTGTCTCACTACCAATAAAAATGTCCTGTTCAGGTCCCTAGCATGGCCTTGATACAGACTTTGGCCCTTACAGAAAGATGAAATCAATATTCTGAACAATAATGACATTTTTAAAGTGGCTTGTTTTCTAGAATGAAAACACTGTCATACTTCTAGATCTGTAAAAGTAGTACTGGAGATAAAGTATTTACAATTTATAAATCAGAAACAAACTGGAAATACGAACGGATTTTTATCAAATTAACTATTTAAAGATAATTTTATTAGCTACAACTTCATGTCTGTTCTTCAGTATGGTGAATGTTGCCAGGTCATAAAGAGAGGTGTTCTTAAACTTTAAAAGTATGTGGGAATTATAAATATCATTTCTTAGTAGGAGGTTACTTCACCTCTATATTTTTCAAAACAGAAAGGATAAGATTTCAACAAATATCTTTGCTTATGAAATTGTAAGCAATTGTCCTAGTAAAACCATGGTAGTAGTTATTGTCAGGATATAGATATAACTCTTTTTCTCTACACCAACTCCAGAATATCCATTGCAAATTACATGCATTTGCAAGCAAATATACCAGCCTTTTGCTGGACCAGTTGGTGTCATTACATTGCAGGATAGAAGAAATGTTATTCCATTGAGTTTCAAGAAGGGTGGACAAAGAAGAGTGAGATAATCTCATTTGAACTCTAAACAACACTGAATATGTCAAGATTAGATGCCTTTGAGATTGGTAATAAATATCCCTCATATATAGCAGAAAAGAAATAAGTCTCCAAGATTTTAAACAACTGGATAGGATTACACACCACACTTACCATTCTAATTATCACAAAGGCAGGACTCTTCCAGCTACAAAAATGTTTCAACACTTGGATAAACTCAGTTTAATTTTGCCTGAGTTTTGCTTTGTTATTTCGGGTTATCTTTTGAAAAAATTAAGGACCCCTATTAAAAGCCTTAAAAATTATTGAGATGTTTGTGATAAATTTGAAATGCAAATAAAGTCAGTCAAACTATGTCCCACTTTGAGTAGATTTTATTTCTCCGATTTACATGTGAATTGGGAAGAGCGAGGTAATCACGTAATGCTGTCTTCAAGCAGCCAGTGGTTAGTCATATATGCCTCAGACCATGCTGAAACTTATGGTCTGAGTGAAAAGAATCAAGACAGCATTGCTAAAAGAAGTTTGTAGAGCAGCCTAACAGACGCACCTTGTAGTAGAAAAAATGATGTTAAGAGAAAGCTAATTTTTTTCATTGAAGATCTTACTTTTCATTTCTTTAATTTTTTATTGTTGTGGCATACACAACAATAAAATGTGGGGGTACATTGTGGCACTTACCAATGTTCTTATAATATATCAAATATGTCATACTTGAATTCACTCCCTCTATCATTCTCTTTTTTCTCTCCTACTCCCATTCCTGGAATAGTTTCAACAGGTCTCAGTTTTCCATTTACATACATTTGTACAAATTATTTACACTGTATTCACCCTCCTACACCCTTTCCCTGCCTCCTTCCCCCTCCCACTGGTACCATCCCCCCCAAAGGACCTGTTCTATCCTCCTGTTCTCTGACAGTAAAAGAAAAAAAAATGACATTTTGTTTGCTTAAGACAGCTACACAGGGAGTTTCCTTGTGACATTTACATGTATACATATTATAATCTGAATTGGTTCATCTCCTCTATTTTTCTTCTTTCTACCTTTTTCTAGTGAGTTCAACAGATTTAAAAATTCTGTTTTCATTCTTGTATAGAAAGTACATCAACCATATTCACTTTCCTAACTTCCTTCTTTTACCCTCCTCTCTTGTATGTGACCTCCCCTTAGCGTGACCTGTTTTTCATGATGTTTCTGTATTTGTGTTAGGTCTGTATTTCACATGTGAGAGAGAACATCTGGCCTTTGGCTTTCTGAACCTGGCTAACTTCACTTAAGATGATGTTCTCCAGTTCCGTCCATTTACCTGCAAATGACAAAATTTCATTCTTCTTTGTAGCTGAATAAAATTCCTTTGTATATAAATTCCACATTTACGAGAAAGGTGTTTTAACATAGTGTTTTGTTTCTTTCGAAATGTGTAATTATGATAATGAAAACAATTTAAATGGTGAACAAAGCTGCATCAGTGAAAAGCTCTTATATTTCTATGTTTTCATCATCATTGAGCTTTATTAAATTTCTATTTGCTAATCTTGTAATTGGAAAAATACTCATGTTTTAATTTTTAGTTTTATCAGTGACATTGTACATCTTTTCCTGTGTCAATAGGTGATACACATCTCTATTTCCTGCAACCTACCTATTCCCTATTCATTCACTTAGTCCAGTTCTTTCTGTTTATTTTCCATGGTTGAATTATAAAAGCACATTATAAGTTAAGGGAAGTAATTTACTGACAAATGTTAAAATGTTTTTGACTCTGTTTATGGTATTTTAAACAATGTCAAACTTTAGGTTTTTTAGCTCTCTTCTTTTGAGTCTCACAGGATTTGCATATTGCATTCAAAGCAAGTTAGGGAGGTTTATTTATTTATTTTATAGCTTAATTTGGGGATCTATGTAGTATAGAGAAGTGAATTAATAAAAGGGGGCAGATAATAGATTTTATACTGAAAATGTAGGAATGGTGGCACTTAAATCACATGTAGAAGAAATAAGATAAAAGATGAATGTCACAATTGTAGTAGAAATAACATCTATATGTATATGAAATTATATATTGTATATGAAGTTATCAGTGGAAATTGATAAATCAGAATGACACTGCTAGCAAGTGGTTTGCCATATTACCTTTATAAAAGACATTACTCCATCTGTTATAAACATTGAGGAGAGGAAGATTTGATGACAGTATAATAAAAAATATTCTTAAAATAACAGCTGATTTAACATTTGTACATATGCTATTACCTACTGTAATGAATTCTCACTGTTAGGGCTTTAAAGGTTGATTAAACAACAGTCCAGTTCTCAAAAATCAACAGGAATGAGTCATGGAGCTTAAAGCATACTAACTAATCACAGATCACGTCTTTGACTAAATGGACTTCTTCCTAATACTGATCCTAAGTCACAGTCCCCGGGAGGCTGTGACAATTTTGGAGTTGTGTGTGTTAGATACCTTTCAGAACAACAGGAGAAAAAAAATCTGAGGTTTAGGAAACAGATTAATCCATTAAAAAAATATCAGGTTATTCATAGCTAACCTCTTTTTTTGTCTCATCAGATAGGCAGCTCTGTTCCCAGGAGAGAAAGAGGGTGTGATAGATAGAAGCTTTCGTATTTTTCCTTTTGGGAGAATAGAAATCCCTCTCAAACACCCCTGTTGAAATTTGAAGAGTGAGGTATTTCTTATGTTTCCCAAAAGTCCCTACTGATGTTACCAATATGAGCTTGACTTTATGTATGGAAAATTGAAAGCTCAGAGACATTATTTACTTCATCAATTCTCACCAAGACCAGTGATGTTCAACTGAAACTTAAATGATATTGATCACTGGGGAAGGTGCTATGGGTCTGAAATCCAGAAATATCAGAAAGGAGAACAGAGGGCCTTGATGCTATTGAACAGAGAGGGATTTCTGTATAGGATGAAACCAGCCATGGCATTGGAGCCTCTTCCTGCACTAGAGCTTGTGCTTTGAGATCATCTGTGTCTCAAAGAGTTGTGGTGGCTTTGCCACTGATTGTACTTCTAAAATGGTTCAGGTTTTTTTTGTTTTGAAAACTGAATGTTAACAATGACTGTTTGTAGAGTGCTCTTTGTTTAACAAGCACTGGTATGGGCAGGTGTGCTTATATATTTACTGACTTTTCATAACAATCCTATTTTGAAGATATTATTAACCACATTTTGTAGCTGAGGAAACTGAGGCACAGAAAGACAGCCAACCTGCTCAAGATCACACAGGCAGTAACTAACAGAGATGACACTGGGACCCTGTACCCTTTATGGTAAAGCATTTATGGATTTTTGATAACCTTAATTCAACAATTTGTGATCCTGATAGTATAAGATATTAATATATTTTTCTCTATTGCTAAAGTAGAGAATTCTTAACAAAGGAAAATGTAGTAATTAACAGTGATCCTAAAAAGAGATTTTTCTCATTTTAAAAATAAAACAAAATAAAAATAAAACCTGCAGCAATCTAATTTTCTCTACCTCTTCCCCACCGCCCCAAAAAAGTTAATGATTGGATGGAGTATTTGAACCATGCTACTAGTTTTGCAAGATATCGCTGACATAAAATTTTAGGTTTCAGTAAATAAAAAGGCTTAACTTTAAATTTGTGAGCAAACACCCATAGATAAGAAAAGACAAGCACAGAATATTATTCTCTAGGAAAACTAGGTCAATCAAAGTCATTTGCTTTTCCATTGTTTTCTAGAAGACTGATGATGCATTTTGGTGTAATTTGCAAAAGATGTGATGAAGTTACGTTGGAACAGCATTACGCTCATTTGTCTAATGTCTCTGGTGTTTTGGATCTATAATGGCAGTATTGAGTAATTGTAACAGAAAACACCTATCATATGTAGCTTAAAATATTTTCTGGCTCTATATAAAATGTTTGCTGATTCCTCAGCAAGTTTTCTCTGTGAACACACGGTATTAAAGCTTATGCTTTCAAAAGTAGCTGTAGTTTACACATACATTCAACCCTCCCCCCTTTTTTTCAATTCTCCTTGAGATTTAAGAGCTCCCAGTGGGTCACAGGATGAGTCCTAGGTATTTTGTTTGAGTTAGGAGTACAGGATTTAGTGCTTTTTTTGTCAGTAGACAGATGACCTAGAACAAAGGAAGTTCTTTCTAGATTTTTTATTGTTGTACTGGGGATACATTGTGACATTTACACAAGTTCTTACAATATATCATAGATGAATTCACTCCCTCCATTATTCTTCTTTATCCCTCCTCTCCTCATTCCTGGAATAGTTTCATCAGGTCTCGTTTTTCCATTTACATACATGTGTGCACAATATTTGCAGCAAATTCACCCTCCTACACCCTCTGAAAAGAGAAAACTAAAGGAGGTTTTTTTTTACTTCATTATCCTGGAACATAATGTTCAAAGCAATTGGAATAGACAATGCATTAGAAGTACCTCCTTATTCAGTCCTGAGTGATTTAATTTTATCTAAAATAAAAGAATGTGTTAAATATAATAATAAGGAATGTTCTATTTGACTGTAGATATTCGTCTTCTAATCAAGTTATTTTTCATTCCGCCTATTTGCTAAATTGGACTGATGACATGGTTTAAAACTGTTTCCATTGTTTTCCCCTCTATTCATCTTCCCTATTTTCCTGAGGTTTATTTTTTTTCTAAAAACAAATTTAATTATGTCATCCTCCCACAAAATAATCTTAGTTGACTCCCCTTCAATGTCATAGTCTATAATTTAGCATATACTGCCCTACAATATATGGCTCACACCTGTCCATAATTTCCCACTACATTCAGAGGTGCAGTTTCAAACATTCAACCAATAAGACATGGGTCCACTCAGGACAAATGCAAATCATAACCAACTAGCAAATTCGCACACAAGCTGAGGATGAGAATTGATTACTTCTACACTCTCCCAACACTAGCAAGCATCACCTTTTCTATATCAGAACTCTTAGAATTTCTCACACATACTAGCCTTAGCACCACTGTCTCCCTGAAATGACCACCATGTCTTTTACCTATGAATGCAGGTTTCTCATGGGAGGCATCTCCTACTGTTTTGAAGGCCCTCTGAACTCTGGCAGAGCTGACACAGACCTCTGAAAGTCCCTGGTTTTTTCTTTCTCTTCCTCACTAGAATATGAGCTCATTGAAAGTGCAGATGATAGTTTATTAATCTGGATGTCTCTTACACCTTTCAAAGAGAAATAAAGCATGGTTAGTATCTTTGGCACTCTGATCTTGTATTAGACTTGCTAATTAAGGAGGTGAAAGGTTTCTGGAGATGGCTCATCATTAGTTCAGATCACTAAATCTTCAAGTCTTCTACTGTGTTATGAAGAAGCAAATGCAAATCTTTTATTTTTCAAGACTACTCATAATGACTCAATTTCATTGTTTTTGGTTTCTTATTTATTTTAATGCTTTTACAGATAGTGCATTGAAATAACAGAAAGTCAAAAGGAACATTTTCTGAATCAAAGTTTCAAATTCATTTGTCTTTTGTGAGGCTTTTCTATGAGCCCATTTATCTTTTTTTAACATGTATTGATGTAAGAACACATTCCACAAACACATTTTTTCTGACTTCTCCATTACTTCTTATGGGTTTTTCCTTTCTTCTTACCCTTTCTCCCTTTGTCTCTTTCCCCTCTGCCATGTAACCAAAATGAACGTGTTCATGTGCTCTCTTCCTCATATTTCTTCTTGGCCTTTGAGAACTATCAGCATGCACATCCTTCCCCAAGATACACTTGATTTTAAACTCTGTTAAGCTTTGCCATTGTTTTCACATAAATAATCAAACATGGATCATGGATTTTTTATTTTATAGTTTCCAGATGTCCTTTCTTGATCAGCAAAGTTTCTCTGAAAATCAGGAGCTTTTTTTTTCTCTTGTACTTATTTAATCCAACCATATTTAATTAAAAATTAAAAACAGAAGCAGGAGCAGGTCCAGCATGATCTTCATTAAGTGTTGATGTTCCTGCCTGATGCGTTCCCACTGAAATACAGCAATGCTCATACATTCACTGCTACATTCTTAAACGTGGCACTTTCTGTATACTAGCATATAATGTTATATTCTGTCTTTGGCACCATTATTTAATTTGTCTTTTATAGTATGATAGTGTTCTTATTGCATTTGTACTATATTTAATACTGGTAAGACATACCACCTTAGTTAATATTTTTCACAATTTTGTTTTTTTTCTTAAATGATATTGGTCTACAAAAATTGTAATCATTTTTTAGCTAGGCACCTGTAACCCTAGCTACTCAGGAGACAGAGAGAAGGAGGATTGTGGTTTGAAACCAGCCTGGGAAAATAGTTCCTGAGACCCTATCTCAAAAGAAAACCAACACAAAAAAGGGCTGGTGGAGTGGCTCAAAGTGGAGGCCCTGAGTTGAAGCCCTAGTACCACACACACACACAAAAAAATTAAAGTTTTTTAAATATATAAATTAGGTTTCTAGGGAACGTTAATGTTTGGAAAGCTGAAATTCTAATGATTAAATGTTCTAATGAAAATATATAATAATATCTTTCTGTAAGGACAGACTGCTTTATGAAAATTGTGCAGGTTTCTTATTGTCAGTAATCCCAGGTCCTCATGTCTTCATTTCCAAATACACGAAGAAATACACACACTCACATGTCCACATATGCTCAATTTTAAGATTAGATGTGAAATTTGGAGGCTATGTTATTTGTTGGTTCCAATTTGTTCTATTTCAAGTAATACTTTATTTTCATTTATTTATTCATTCGTTTATTTATTTCGGCCATTCTAGGGCTGAACTCAGGACTTTGAGCTAGGGCTAGGCTTATGGAGGTGAATCTCAAAATGTGATCTTTCCAATCTCCAGCTTTTGAGTAGCTGTGATTACAGGTGTGAGCCACCATGTCTGGCCTCAAGTATTACAAGTTGTATTTAGAGTTTAGTCCAAGACAAGTAACTGAAACACAAAAGTTTATCCTCTGTCCTGTCTCAAAATCCATTGAAATGACTTGTGATTTCATTTACAGTGAAATCCACAGTTTTACTCCCATAGTCTCCCCCACACACACACACCCTTTCTTCTTTCCCTGCTCATGTCTTACTGCTTCTCCCGTCATCCATTCTACTCCAGCCACAATAGTTTAGTATTATTTCCACCTCAGGGAAACTTACTGTTTCCTTTGCCTGAATTAACCATTTCCCTGATATGCTTATCATTGGATCCCTCATATGAAATATTTTTACTCACACATCTGCTTCTCAGTAAACTTCCCTGACTTCCTTATTTAAGTATATAACATATCCTTCCCCACAGAAGCCCCATCCTCTACTCATCTTATGTTTGTCAGCAGTACTTATTATACCTTAATGTTTTACATAGTTTCTCATTCATTTGGTTTATTTCTCTCTAGTCTGTGCTAGTAGTATGATCTCTGACAGCAAAGATTTTGTTGTCCTATTTAATTTACTTCACTATCCTGGGTCCCGGGAAAAATACCTCGTACAAAACAAATGCCTAATCATTTCTCCAACAACAGCAAAGAAAGAAAAAGAGTTATTTATTATTTGTACAAATCACTTACCTATCCTGAGAGTGCTATTCAAAAGTAAATCAATTACAAATAAATCTTTTGATTCCTAGAGTAGAGTTGTAGGTTTAATGATGTGTCAGGAACCCTTAACCCATATTTTGGCAAATAGGATTTTGTGAAGTTTTCCACTTAGGAAAGCATGTAATCTGAGATCAGTGAGAGAGGTGTGGGAGAAGAAAGAGGTGTCACACTGGCAGTCAAGTTAAGTAGTTTGTGACCTCAGAACAGCCACACTGGCTCCCCCATGCTCCCCTCTATAATCTCATCCAAACACTTGACCATCTGACTCCTTGTTTTGCTCACAACAAAGCCTTGCATATGAAGAAAGGCGGAATATATATGGAGAAAGGTAAGAGTAAAAGTTCTGGAGAGCTCTGTGTAATATGAACACACATGAGGACAAGTGTGAGAACTACAGGATGTGAGGTGCTCCGGGCGGAGCATGGCCCAGGAGGTGACCCAGGATGTGTGCTGGGAACAGGTAACAGCATTAAGAAGAGGCCAATGACACTGTCACTAACTTGTTGATTAAATTATTTACAGACATGTTGAATTTCAAGTTTCTTGGGAGTTTCTGTATTTTTAGTGGTCAGATGTCTTCATTTAAAAAAAAAGACATTTGATATTTGTACAAATCATTTATTCAGCCTGAGAAGAGAATGTTATTTTAAAAAATCTATTGCAAATAAGCCTTTTTCCTTCTACAGTAGACTAATATTGTATACCAAAAAGCTATTAAGATGTATTTACATTTAACACTGATCTCAAGAGATTGCTATCCTGACACTTCCATTTTTAAAATTTGCAGTTTCTATAGCAAGCTGAATGATATGGCCAAACAATGGAACAAGTCAGTGGTTAACACTCTTTGGGGAAATTTCACTTCTAAAAGTCTACATTCATCTCACGATGTCCATGGAAACCAGGCTTTTGTTTTCATGCGTTTATTGTTTAGTTTAGTTTAGAATTTGCTTGTGTGAATTCTGAAGCAAAATCATAACCACAACAGTACTAATACCTCATGTTTAGTTAGAGCTTTAAAGATTACAAAATGCTTTTATGGGTATTATGCCATTAATCCTCCTTATCCAGTCAATGCCTGATGGTGACCAGTGACAGTACATCCAGATGGCTGGAAACGGACATCAGACACCAAACACACATTACATGAGTGGCTCCCAAATGCATATCCAGAGGTGCCTGGAAGGCTTTAGTGAAATTTTCAAAAATCTAAGGTGAAAAAAAAGAAAAAAAATGAATAGATAAGAAATACATATAAGAAATTTATATATATAATTATTTATACATACCTGTGAGTTAGTGTGTTTATAATTGCTGACTAACCTTATTTTAAAAATTATTCATTTATTCCATCAGCAAGTATCAATTTGGTTACTATATTGCATGCACTTTACACTGAAAATATTATAGCAAAAATGACTAGATAAAATAATATAAGAACCAACTATTAAATTCTGAATTTTGATAAGTATAGTGAAGAAACCTTTTTTTGAGAAAAATTTGGAGCTAAAATACTCTTTCTGATATTAAGTGATGTTAATTTATGGTAATTCATTTTGCTATAAAATTGGCAAAATAGGAAATCAAATTTCCAGTGCTCTGGTGGCCCTAGAGGATATTGTAACTGTAATAATTTTTGTAAAGCTCTATGCCAGTCTTCCTCTTATCATTATATACCTTTAAGTGAGGATATTATTTCAGAAAGAGAAATGAGTTTGAAAACTTACCTGTAGTGAAACTCACCCTTTTCTTTTACATAAGAATAATTACTTCTTCTTACATTATAACACAGTAAATGTCCAAAAGTACAATGGATTTGTTTCTAACTTGAAATGTTGAATTTGGTTAATGTGTTGCTGCAGTGTGTTAACACATGAGATAAAATAAGAATCCTGGAAAATGTGAAAGAAAACATGTACTGTCATTTGCACTAAAACTCAAACCATCTTAATTTCTTTCAAGTTTCCTTCAGAAAAATACAGTGATGATCGTTTTTATGGTTAGCACTAGTATTTGCCTGGATTCATTTTAATTCCCAAAGCTGTAATCATTTGAGTCCACTTTGTCTCTCTTCTTTCATACTTTACATGACTTATGCATATTTAAAGTACAAAGATTTTTCAAATGTAGAGTATTCACTATGCCCCATTTGTGATTTATAATGTCGATTTCATTTACATATATTGATAAAGTATTATGTAGCGGTCTACAGCTGTATGTCAAATGATATCTACTCTCTCATCTTGAAAAAAGTCATAGAAAATGTTGATTTGCTGACTTTAAATAAAGCTCATGTCTTTTAATATAATTAAGTTGAAAGAGTGGTAAACAGACAAGTAAGACTCATCTACTTTCTTTGAATGGATTGGGCTACTGCAGATGTCATGCCTCTGGAGGAAAAAAAACCTAAAGGTAACTGATAACTTGGACACAATAGCAAAATCTTTTAAACTCATCTGCATGGTGTTTAGCTCATTGTTAACTGATAGAAGTGACATGAATCAAGGAAGAAGAAACTCAGCATCAACTAAGAACAAACCTTATACAAAGGATTCAAGATATACCTGAGTTGATCTTTATCCTGTTAACTGAATCAACTCTGATATAACTCTGGAGGTAACATGAATAACCAAAAGAAGTCACAAAACTTAAAAGTTGCACATGAGAACATTAGAAAGAAACTAAACATACTAGAATAATGTTCTAAGAATTGTGTGGGGAACTTAGTTCCTGACTGTTTTCTTGAACACAAGTTGCCATTTTTATGTGAACTTATAAGTATTAATTTACCTGTGTTATACTGCTCAGATTGAAACATGTTTAGATTTATACCTAAGACTATGTAAGCAGTATATGTAACTCTGAAAATAAACATGTATTGCAATACAAATACAATTATCATGAAAGATGGCAGTAGCTAAGAGTGTTCATTATCGTATATAAAAATTCATACGCGCCCACCCAATATACAGAGAAACATACACAAAGAGCTTTCAGAATGAACTGCAGTTCTTGTGTATGGGCTGGTAGGGAGGAAAGGGATTCTTACAGTAATTCAAAGATTTTTGCATGTAATCTGTCTCTGTAGTTCATGATCTGTTCATCCAAGATACTAATATTCTCAGCCCTTTTCTCTCCCGAAATTTTTGTGAAGCCCTTAAGAGCCAATGAGAAAAATCTTCAATAATGAAGACAGATGGAACATTTGTATTTAACTGCATTTTTCTTGGATGTATTCAATTTGAATAAAGGAATTTGTCCTTTAATTCACAGAAAGACAAAGAGATTGGAAGAAGAGAGAATAGCAATATTAATTTTAAAATGGGCAAGTAGTAACTGACTTTGAAAGGAAGCTGAATACCCAACAAAAGCAACTGCAGTGCAGAACCCACCAGAAACTCACAAATTTGTGCTGGCAGCTATCTGTACAAGCTGGAATGATGGTAGACTACAACAAATGAGGATAGTTGGAAGTTTGTTTAAACATTATACATTATTTGACTGTAAAGTTTCTATTTATTCAGACAAAACACAAGAATACTCCTTTCTTTAGAGGAACATTAAAGTAGAGCTCCCATGGCCAGATCACTATACTAAAATGGGCAAGTAAGCAATAGTTACAAACCAAATATTGATTGTCCCAGTTGGCTTCTCCATTTGGGATACTAGAATGCAGGCAGTGAGATCTTTCTTTCTCCTCAGGAGAGTGAAACAACCTTCTTCCTGAGACACAAAACCTGTCAGCATCATGGCGGCTGTAGTGATCAGCTCAATTAGGACTTCTTGATGTGAATCACAATACATGGGTCCTAATTAGGATACAGTCTCCAGTTTTTGTTTGTGTGGCTATTGCCCCGCCATTGAATATGAAGGGACCATTATACATCAGGAGACATCTGAGAAATTCTCTGACATTGAAGACAAAACACAGAACCTAGAGGTCATAGAAACTTCAGGCAGATAAAAACCTCAAATAAAAAACTAACAGCAATATCTTCAAAAATATAGATGATATTGCATCCTTGAAAACAGAAGAAAATAAACCACAAAGGAGTACAGCAGGAAAAAGTTTTGAAATGAAAGTATATTTAATAACAAATGAAATGTTTTATAAAAAAGACACATGTAGTAATATTTCAGGAAATATGCAAGTGTATAACAAAAACACAAAGGAATGATATTCAGAAGAAAAAATATAAGAAAATTAGATAACTGCTTTAGGATTCTCCAACATTTGAATAAAAATTGCTTAGAAAGAAGAGAGAAAATGAATGAAATAAATTAGTAAATCATATTTTAGGAAAATTTTCCAGACCCGAAGGAAATGAATTTCAAGAAAGAGCTTTCTGTATACCTAAATAGGCGAAAATACCAGTGAGCCACATTTGTATTAAGTTTCTGGACATTGGAAAGGGAGGAGAGAGAGAGAAACAGAGAGAGAGAGAGAGAGAGAGAGAGAAAGAAACCAGGAAGGTATTCAACATTCACAAGCTGTAAAAGTCAATATTGCTAAGAAGGTAATTCTGTTTCTTCTTTGTCTGCTGCCACTTTCTCACTAAGTAACATCTGAGCTGAATTTGTTTGAGTTCTTAAAATATGCCTAGCTTTTCTCTGCCTCAGAGTGTTTGCATATGCTATTCTTTCAGTCTGAATGCTCTTCTTGAAGATTTTAGTTCAACTAATTCCTGCTCAAGCATCCAGTATCAATGTGTCACTGCCTCGGTGAAGTCTTCCCTTTACAAAAATAACTTCTCCTCTGTTGAATTGTGCTATGTTTTAATCATTGGATTAATCTGTTATGAAATATTAATTGGCATTTTTATCTGGATAATGTCCATCATATTCAGGAGATCATAAGCTAAACTATGCTTAGCACAGTGGCTAAGACACAATAAGTCTCCTATCAAAGTGTGAGTCATCCAGTTCCAAAATTATCTTTTTATTTAATTCTCTTTCCAATGAAGACATAAATTCTCTGAGGCATAGATTTTTTTTCACCATTATATTTTCACTCTGTACCCTTAGTACTTGTTCACAAAACATAGTTCATGCAGTTACTTACATGACCTGACTCAAACAAGTCTAAGAGAGGAAATACGTTTTCTGACATCATGAAAAGGAGCAACATATTTCACAGAAATTTTCAGGAAAAAGTTATCAAAAAAGGCACATTTCTCTGAAAAGCATTGGACATAAGTTGTTATAAAATAAAATTTATGTATCAAATTAAGGAATCTGTTATTCCCCAACTCATTGTTTACCAAATCCTTTTTGTGGACCTATCTTTTGTGTCTGGTCCAGGAGGGACAAATATGTTCACAGTGGAGAAAAGGAAAGGTAAGTGGCAAATGCTATGATCATCTCATGCACAATCTCTCTCTCTGCTGCTGTTCTAGGGTCATATCTGAGCTGTCCTCTTGCCCTAGAATTTTCTCATTAACTATCTTGATTATTCTTGTTCCTTCTATCCTTCACATTCCCCCGAAAGTCAAGTCTTCTCTGCTCAAGTCCATTATCTTTTAAAAACATTTGTGACTCACCAACCTTCACTCCTCTCCATAACCCATAGCATAACCAAGGACATTTGCGTGTTCTAATTCTCTGTGAATTGAGAAAAATTTGGAAACAAAGTTTCAAAACTTGAAGTCATTTTTTTCCAAACCTAATTTTACCAAGAGGGCAGTGAAGTTATGGGGGACTTGAAATAGGGGATATGTAAGAACAAGCTTTGTATGTGAAGGCTCACTCCAAGAGTAGTGTTGACAGAGATCTAAAATAAAACCAGAGGAGATCTTGGGAAGATCACCTGGAATATCACTGTAACAATTCAGGGAAGAGCTTCTGAGGACCTGAAGTAATGTGGTGTTTGAGAAGGAACAGACAACTAAAGCTAAGGCTTCACATCATGGAGGATGGTGGCATTGAAGCGCCAGTGTCCTTGTCTGGGTTGGTCCTGGAACTCAAGGGCCACTTGCTCAGACAGGAAACACTTTATACCTGTACCCTTCTCTCATTCTGCCATATTCCTGTCTTTCTTTTTGGCTCCGCAGGAAAGCTTCCAAAGATGAAAAACAAACAAACAAACATACAAAAAACAAAAAAAACCTCAAGAAAAGAGTTATAAATATCTTTTTCAACAGGAAATAGGAATCCAGCAGATTAAAGAAGCCCAAATCCTATGCTTTTACCTCCCTCTTTTTGATGACTTACTTTTAGAAACTTAGAACATCTCTTTTCAAATGGATGCTTAGGACACATGCTTAATTATCTTGTTATTTATGGCTATTTTAACACTGGTATAGAAACCTTTGGAAAGCTCAGCTGAGGCCATCTGATCATTATCTTTGCTGACAAACTTCCTGACTTCAGTGATGTGTCTCTGCAGGCAGTCTTATCCATTTGTATATTTTTCTAAAAGGAGACTTTACATATCTGAATACAGACAATTTTGCCTTCTTAGTATGGTGCGAAACTGCCTCGTATCCCAAGGAAAAGGACTATTGATGGGAAGAATTTTGATGCTTTCTTTTCTCATTTGACAGCGTTCACTGTATTTCCTATTTAGAGGATATATTTGAGAATTCATACCTCCAAAGGGTGCACCCTAGAAATACTTCATTCTGCTTCAGAGAGGAAAATAAGATGGTGAGGGGATAGAATGTGGTGGTGATAATTTTTGTTGTGGGTCACACATTGTACATGTTGTGCACATGTTATTTTCTTTAATTTATATAATGAATTGGCAAATTAAAATTTATTTTCTTAATTTATGAATAGACAAGTTAATGTCTAGAGGCTGGGCTACTTCCTAAGATTGCATGGTTAGTAACTGTTAAAAACAAGTTCAAATCACAATTTTTAATACTCTTAAGTTTCTTTTTTCTAATACTTCTCTGCAAAAGAGTCAATAGACCAGCACATACCTTATTTTCAAAAAGCATGAGAGTGGAGTGGTAAGGATATAAATAGTAGGAAAATAAATTTTGCTGATTATATCGACTTTTTTTTTTAAGTTGCTTTGAGGGGCATTAAAAAAAGAAACTATGTGATCCACAGGAATCCTCCTGGATTCCCTAGAATAATTTAAGTGAAAGTTATCTTATTTTCATTTTTAACAGTAATGAATAGCAAATCATGAAATTGCCATAACTACATAATTTCTTTCATTTTTCTCCTTCAAAAATGACTATTGCGATACTATATTTAACAAAACATACTGCAAAAATCTGTACAATTTCATCTAGTGTGATATAAAAACATGAATTGGTAGGTAAATGTAAATTTAGATTAATTCTTTTCTTAAATAATGTTTATATGTGAGTATCAATTCAGAAGATATTTTCAGTCACTTATCTCCTACATAATCTGGGCACATCTGCAAATTTAAATAATCATCTTTAGTTGACAGACTGTTTTCATATTTTGGTACATTATCTTTGTTTGAGGGGAGAAAGCTAGGATTCACAATGTTATGAGATTTGTCCAAGTTCACCAGCTCAAAATGACAGCACCAAACTCAAAACTAATGATTCAGCTTCTCAGATCCATGCATTTTCCATTCTCCTAAGCCTGCCTCTCTGTCCTTGGAAGCATTCACATCAGTGGTTTGTATGAATTAACAAATTTGTCCTTCGCACGGAGCTGGAAGTTTAAACTAATGCAGCCAATAACTGCAACAAGATTAAAAGGAGAGAAAAAAGTTCTTCTGATGGAATAGTTGAACATAGGCTACAAAACTGAAATTTAGTAGAGCTAACTATATAAACTCCACTAATAAGCTCAACTAAGTCAATGACTGGAGTTCCGGTCCAAATATAAGTTATTTTGATTCTACAAAATAATGAAGGCTACCTTTTAATTTCTTTTCCTTTGGTATAGAACTAAAATCTACATTTATCTTTGGTGTCATATTCATATTTATCTTATGTTCATATTTATGTGGAATACATATTTTCTGTATTTATATAGGATATATTTACATGTTCATATTGGAAACTTTTATTGACAGGCTTTGTTGTCTATATGGACTGATTTATTAGAACAACTTTGAGGGGATAATTTGAGAACTTGATGTAGAATGACTTAGGGTTTGCTATTATTTAGCTTTGCTTTCATTGTGTTGGAAGCTTGAGTTTTAATGTGGCAGGGTTGAGAGGTGGTGGGACCCTTAAGAGGGGCCTATTGGAAGGTACTGAAGTCATCTAGATGCTACCTTTGGAAGGAATTAAGGTACATTTCATAGGACCTGGCGTTAGTCCTCAAGAGAGGTAGTTGCGAGGTAGTTGCTATTAAAAGTTCTCATCCCCCTCTCTGGCTTCCTGTCTCTTCTTGTGACTGCTCTCTCTCACTTCTTCACTTCTTTCCCACAATTGTGATACCATCTTTCATGAAGCCTTCACCAGAGCCAGGCTGAAACTGACACCATGCCCTTGAAGGTCCAGAACTGTCAGCCAAATAATCCTCTTTTCTTTATGATGCTATCCAACCTTAGGTATTTCATTATAATAACTGAAAATGGAATAATACAGTTTAATAATGCTTATTGTGTACCTACTGAATGATTATATTGTTCTAAACCTTGAAGAACAATAATTCCTATTTTAAGTATTTAACAGCACAGGGAATATTACATAAATATTCCTGCAACCCTGCATTTATAAGTCAAATCTCACTACCAGAAAGAGCATGATTTATTCATATTTGAAACACATATTCATCATTCTACTCTTCCAAGATGATTGAATAAAATGCCTTTCCTTATTTTCAGAATCAGTAGAAAGTAACCTATGTATATACTTTCAAAATGTGGGTTAGTCATACACACAGACAAGAGGCTGATTGTTTTCCTGATCATGATACAAGCTATTGCCAAATAAGGCCAGTGATGATACCAGCAGGTAAACCAAATGTGATTTTCTGATCAAAACATCTAGGGTTTTCATTGGCCTTTTAAGGCATCATTGAGATGGGGCTGCCACAGATCCTTCATTCTATTAGCTCATTTTCACATTTTTCTTTTTTTCTATAATGGATGTAGATTATTTTATTATTTGTTATATTTATATTTCATAAAATATCTTACTTTTCAGACCAGAGGGGAAATGAGATTGTGCTCAATTTAAGGAAGGGAAGTGTCAGTAAATAACTTGGTCAATATTTAGTAGTTATACAGTAAGTACTTATTAACTTGTGAGTTACCATGGCAACAACAATGAAAGAAACAGACTGATGGAAGCCATGTAGCATGTTGGCTAAAAAACATACTTCAAAGTCTAACAAAGGTAGTTTCTATTCTTATTACATGAACTATGACATGAAATCTTGGTAAGTTACTTATTTGGACCTCATTTTACTCACACATAATGATAATTATCAATGAATGTTGCATTTTTGGAAATGGAGACAAAACACATAAGGACTTAAAACAGACCTATCACAAAGTATAACATAGGACATGCAATAACTTGATAAAAAAATTCAGTGCTGTTATCCATTCAAGGAGTTTACAGTTTGTTTCCCAATATAGTCAAGTTACAGTGTTTTTCGTTTATTGGCCAATTGGTGAATGATAATATCTTTAATTAACTGATGGTATTTTTAAAAATTAGAGAAATTAGAAATTAGTTTAAAGTTAAATTAGTTTGAATTGATATCAACTGATGACAGCAAACTAGAAAATAATTGTTCAGGGTTCGGGGATTGTCTCAAATACAGCTGAAAATTATGTAGGTCACAAATTTGTAGTCAACAAAATAGTCTTACAGAAAAAGAAAGGGGGGAAGAGGAAAAAATAAGCTTAGTTATGTCTATTTAATTTTTTTTAATTAAAGGGCATTTTATACACCATTCATATGTCAGTGGCAGAAATAAGCAAATGTATCAAACTTTAAAATTCCCATTTATGTTACTACTGCAAACGTCCCTATCAGTTTGAAGACATTTTAGGACAAATAAACTATGTGAACTACAACCACAAAAGTTTACAAGGTCAAATTATATCCTCTTAATAGAGTGGTAATTTGGTTGTTTAGGCTGTTGATATTTTTAATTTTGTATAATGTATGCATGGATGTTTCCTGGTAATGTTATGCTACCAGCTTTATTTAGATACAGTTAACAAATAACTACATATATTTAAATGTTAAAGTGAGCATAGCCTTTACCCCAAAAAGCTTCATTTTTATGGTACTGAGGATTGAATCCGGGGTCTCTTTCATGCTAGGTAGGCACCAGTGGCTACTCTTATAATCCTAGCTGCTCAGGAGACAGAGATCAGGAGGATCACAGTTAGAAGCCAGCCCTGGAAAATAGTTCACAAGACCCTATTTAAAAAAAAAAACCCATCACAAAAAAGGCCTGCTAGAGTGGCTCAAGGGGTAGACCCTACGTTCAAACCCCAGTATAGCAAAAAAGAATTTATTTCTAATCCACATAGTTTCATTTATTTTTCTTGTCTTATTTTATTGGCTACAAACTTTACTATGATTTTGAAGCACTGTGTTGGAAACAGACATTCTTCTTCCTGGTCTTAGAGAGAAAGCATTACTTCTTTCACTTGTAGGTATAATATTACTTCTAGCTTTCTTATAGCTGCTCTTTTCAGGTTAAAATTCCTTCTATTCCTAGTTTAGTTTTAATCATGAACAGATGGCATATTTTGTCAAGTGCTTCTATTGTGTCTATTTAAATAATCACCTTATTTGACTCTATTACTATGTTAATTTAAAAGTATTAAGTTGATTGATTTTTGAGTGTTAAACTAATACTCAGCTTTTGAAATAAAAGAAACATTAAGCCAATGGTATTTTTGTTTGATAGAACAATTAGCTTACTTGAGTTATCCATTTTTTCTTGAATGAGTTGTGAAGTAACATTTCCACTTATCTAAGTTGCCAAAATTATGATTATCAAACATAGTTCCCTGTAGGATAATTTTAATATTGGTATAATTCGTAATGCATAATGATGTCACTACTTTTGTAACTCATATTACTACTTTGTGTCTTCTCTTTTTTTTTAGCAAGGATTTATTTTAGTATAACAGGATAAACTATAGACAAGGTTGGGAAGGTGGAAAGAAAGAGAGAGAAACATTTCCTGCCCTCATGCAGGAAATGGTAGCAAAGACTCCTTTTCTCTCTTCTTGGTCAATTTGGGTAGAGATGATCAGTTTCATTGATCTCAAATAAGCCTCTTGTTGTTTTTTCTTTTTTGCAGTATTGGGGTTTGAACTTGGGCCTTGCACTTGCTAGGCAGGTACTATACAACTTGAGTCACACCTCCAGTCCTTTTGTCTTTTAGTTATTTTCTGGATTCAGTCTTGTGTGTTTGCCAGGGGCTGGGCTCAGGTGGTGAGGTTTTCCTTGACTCCCACGTAGCTGGGATTACAGTAAAATGCCACCACACCTGACTTTTTGGTTGAGATTGGGTCTCACCAACATTTTGCCATTCTGGCCTCAAACTGTGATCCTCCTGATCTCCACTTTCCAAGTAGCTGTGATTACAGGCATGTGCCACCATGCCTTGTCCTCAAATAAGCAGATTTTGTTTCATTAGTTTTACTCTTTTGATTATCTGTCTTCTTGTTTGTTCATTTCTGCTTTGATCTTTACTTTTTCTTCCTTTTGCAGGGGGAGCTATTGAGGGTTGAACTCAGGGACTTATACTTGTTAGGCAGGCACTCTATCACTTGAGCCATTCCACCAGCCTTTTTGTATTCATTGTTTTTGAGGTAGGGTCTTGCTTTATACCTGGCTAGCCTCAAACCATGATCCTCTTTATCTCAGTCTCTCAGGTAGCTAGAATTATAGGCTTGAGCCACTGCTCCTGGTACTATTTCCTAATTTTCCATTTTATTTGCTCCTCTATTTCTAATTTCTTAAGGCAGAAGGTAGGGGCTTTGATTTGTGACTTTCCCTATTCTCTAACACAGACATGTACATTTCCCTAAGAGTCCCTCTAATTAGTGTTGGATTGGTCTCTCACGGATGTTGATATGTTGTGTTTTACTCTTTGCTTATTTGAAAATACATTCTAATTTTCATTTTTATTTCTTTGATACCTGAGTTATTATGATTTTATAGTATTGTAATACAATTAAGCTTACAACTATTTAGGAATTGTCTAATAGCTTTCTGATGGTCATTGATTATTTAATTCCACAGTCTCCTGTAGTTAACTCATATGCATGTTCTGATTGCTTCTCTGCTAATTACTCAAAGAGACTCTGTAGATCTCCAGAATCCTCTTCTTGATTCCTCTTCTTACAAACTCTAGCAGGCCTGTGACTCCATGCCATCACTTGGATATCCCCACAAGGCTATGGTTGGACTAGAGCTCATGTTCCTCATTTCCCATGTCTCAGGGATTATCACTGTTCAATATTTGGTTTCTTGAAAACTGTTATTTCATATATTTTGTCCAGTTTTCAATTCTCATGAGATTGTTGCAACATTTTGGTCAGAAGCCAGAGAACCCAGAGGCACTAATTTCTGATTCATATAGTAGCTGAAAGTACTATTATATAGTAAAAGCAATGGAATTTGGAAAATCAAATTGATTTTTTGTTATCTTTTGGATTCATATGTAAAGTAGGAAGTAAATATTATTGTAAATGTTCTATATAGGTTATGTAGGTGGAGTCAGTTTAAGTACAATACATGGCATATTTCTTTCTGAAAAACTTCAGCTACTTTACTCAGCCTTGTACAGTACTGCTCAAGCCTGGAATTATTTAAATGGACCAGCATTTTACATGAATCTTCATGTATTACATGTGCAAATGTGTATGCACACATTTTCCGCATCTGCTTGACTTAGTTTCTAATAATACAATGGATCAATTCAAAAAGTTCATAGTCTGTTTCACTTTATCATGAAGTATCTTTTAAGTTCATATTTGGAAAACTTTTAGTGGAAAGGTGAGGAAGCCAGGAGACATTTCACTAATGTAAGTCTCAAAATATTGTGATCATGTGGCACTTTTTATTGGCTTTTTTTTCTTTTAGTGTGCAGGAAAGAGCAGGGAATACACTGGAAGCAATAGGCATAGGCAATGGCTTCCTAAACAGAACTCAAATGGCTCAGAAACTCAGAGAAAAGATTGACAAATGGGACTGCATAAAACTAAAAAGAATCTGCACAACAAAAGAAATGGTTACCAGGTTGAAGAAGCAGCCAACAAAATGGGAGAAAATCTTTGCCAGCTATGCATCTGATAAAGGATTGATAAACAGAATATTCAGGGAGCTCAAAAAACAAACTCCTCAAAAACCAATGACCCAATTAAGAAATGGGCAAATGAACCAAGCAGAGATTTTTCAAAGGAAGAAGTCCAAATGGCCAAAAAACACATGAAGAAATGCTCAATATCCCCAGCCATAAAGGAAATGCAAATCAAAACCACATTAAGATTCTTTTCACTCCTGTTGGAATGGCTGCCATCAAGAACACAAATAACAACAAATGTTGGCAAAATGTGGGGAGACTGCTGGTGGGAATGTAAGCTAGTACAACCAGTATGGAGAACATAGTGGTTCTCTTCTCAAAAAACTAATGCTGCTCCATTAATCATTCATGCACTTAGCAGGGAGTACTCAGGACTCCCTACCTGCGAGTCACAAGGGTGCAAACAAGAATGAAATGTCAGAAGCTTGCTGGAATACATAAAGATAGAATATAACAGATTTATTGGTGATGGAAGCCTTGTAAAATCTGATTTCTTGGGCAAGAAATTCAGGATTTTGATAGAGACCAGACTGCTAAAACAATGTATTGAAACAGAAAAAAAAAATTCTAAAATGAGACACACAAATTTGTACACTGGGGTTTAAAACAAAAATTCAAATATAAGTGTAGGAATCAAGAGTGAAGAAGGGAAATAATATGGAAAGGACAAGTTTTGGCAGCTTTTAGGTAAGAAAGTATATAAAACACAGATAGGAAAAGCACAGAGAGATGTGTAGGTGCCTCCATCCAAGTCATACTCTAGATTTTGAAATCATCTACAAAACATCTAGAATATCAGTGTTTCAATTTCCTCACATGTAAGACTGGGTATTAATTATTGCAACCTCAAAAAGGAGTGTTTTAATTTCTGGAGCTCAGTTTTTTTCTGTGTTAATACCTAGGGCTTAGGAACAACATTGAAACTTTTATTTCATTACTCACAGGTTTCACAGGTTTCTTGCATTATTGATAAAGACTTTCATAGCCAGGAATACATATATTAAAAACACAGCATGATTGCAAATAAATGACCTAATAGTGCATCTCAAACTCCTAGAAAAACAATAACCAGCTAAACCCTAAACTAGCAGAAGGAGAGAAAAAACAAAAATAAGGGCCCAAATCAATGAAATAGAGGGAAAAAAAAGCACCTACAAAGAATCAATGAGACAAAAATCTGGTAGCTATGAGGTGGGAAAAGACCAAAGCTAATAAAATTAGAAACATAAAAGGGGAGTTCACAACAAGCATCAAAGAAATTTGGGGAATCATTAGGGACTACTTAGAAAACATATCTAAATAAATTGGAAAATCTAGAAGAAATGGACATATTTAGACAGATATTATCATCCAAAATTGAACCCAGAGGATATAAATCACCTAAATAGATGTATAAGAAGCAATAAAACTGAAGCAGCAATAAAAAAACTCCCAAAAAAGAAAAGTGCAGGACCTGATGGATTCACTGCTGAATTCTACCAGACCTTTAACAGTTCCATAAAATAAAAAGGGAAGGAACACTGCCAAACTCATTCTATGAAGCCAGTATTATGCTCATCCCAAAACCAGACAATGACACAACCAAAAAAAAAAAAAAAAGGAATTATAGGCCAATCTCTTTAATGAACTTAGATTCAAAAAGCCTTAATAAAATACTGGCAAACTGAATTCAGCAATACGTCAACAAGATCATACACCATGATCAAGTCAGTTTCATCCCAGGGATGCAGGGATTGTTCAACATATGCAAATTATTACAAGTAATACAGCATATTAACTGAAGCAAAGACAAAAACCACATGATCATCTTAATAGATGGAGAAAAAGCCTTTGACAAAATTCAACATCCTTTCATGATTGGCAAAATCAATATTGTGAAAATGGCTATATTACCAAAAGCAATCTACATGTTCAATACAATCCCCATCAAAATTCCAATGGCATTCATCACAGAGACTGAAAAATCTACCCTAAAGTTCACTTGGAAACACAGAAGACTGCAAGAAGCCAAGGCAATTCTGAGCAAAAAGAGCAATGCTGAAGGTGTCACAATACCTGACTTCAAACTATAGTGCAGAGCCATAACAATAAAGACAGCATGGTACTTTCACAAAAAGGACATGAAGACCAGGGGAACAGAATAGAGGACCCAGATATGAATCCATGCAGTCACAACCACCTGACTTCTGACAAAGGTGCCCAAAACATACAATGGAGAAAACACAGCCTCTTCGACATATGCTGCTGGGAAAAACTGGATATTTGCATGCAGAAAACTGGAAGTAGATCCACCTCTTTCACTCTGTACAATTACCAACTCAAAGTGGATTTAAGGACCTCAATATAAGACCTGAAACTTTGAAATTGGTGCAGGAAAGAGCAGGGAATACACTGGAAGCAATAGGCATAGGCAATGGCTTTCTAAACAGAACTCAAATGGCTTAGAAACTAAGAGAAAAGATTGACAAATGGGACTACATAAAACTAAAAAGAATCTGCACAACAAAAGAAATGGTTACCAGGTTGAAGAAGCAGCCAACAGAATGGGAGAAAATCTTTGCCAGCTATGCATCTGATAAAGGATTGATAACCAGAATATTCAGGGAGCTCAAAAAACAAACTCCTCAAAAACCAATGACCCAATTAAGAAATGGGCAAATGAACCAAGCGGAGATTTTTCAAAGGAAGAAGTCCAAATGGCCAAAAAAAAACACATGAAGAAATGCTTAATATCCTCAGCCATAAAGGAAATGCAAATCAAAACCACATTAAGATTCTTTTCACTCCTGTTGGAATGGCTGCCATCAAGAACACAAATAACAACAAATGTTGGCAAAATGCGGGGAAACTGCTGGTGGGAATGTAAGCTAGTACAACCAGTATGGAGAACATAGTGGTTCTCTTCTCAAAAAACTAAAAATAGAACTTCCATATGATCCAGCAATATCACTCCTAGGAATATACCTGAAGGAATGTGAGTCAAGATGTAATAAAGACACTTGCATACCGATGTTTATTGCATCATTGTTCTCAATAGCCAAGCTATGGAAACAGCCTACATGCCGAACTGATGAATGGATCAAGAAAATGTGATGTGTGTGTGTGTGTGTGTATATATATATATATATATATATATATATATATATAGTTTTATAGCTTTATTCAGCCATAAGGAAGAATGCAACACAAGTCACACTAAGGGGAGATCACTAACGGGAGAGAGAGAGTAAAAAGGGATATTAGGAAGGTGAACATGGTTGATGTACTTTCTATACAGGAATGAATAAATCTGTTGAAATCACCATAAGATGGGGACTAAGGTAGAAAGGAGAAAAATAGAGGGCATAACCAAGGAAACTCCCTGCAGAGCTATCTTAAATGAAATTACTTTTTTTTCAGAAATGGAGAACAGGAAAGTAAAACAGGTCCTGTCTGGGGGTTGGTACCAGTGGGGGTGGGAGGATATAAGGAAAGGGGGTATAGGAGGCTGAATGCAGTGGAAATATTATATCTTCATGTGTGAAAACAGAAAAATGAGACATGTTAAAACTATTCCAGGAATTGGGGGAGGGAGAGATAAAGGAGAATGAGGGAGAGGGAAAGGAATTTTATAAATGTCACAATGTACCCCCAGTACAATAATAATATAATTTTAAAAAGAAAAATAAATAAAATAACAAAAAGGAGATGAGGGTCTTGTAAAAAACAAAAAAGACTTTCCATGGAGAGGCACAATGTCAGTCATATTTGTACCAACAATGAGAGTTAGTTGATTGAAAAAATTCAAGTCAAAAGACCTATTCAGAATTATCTCTCTTATTTACTTGGCAAGTGAATGCAAACAATTTTACAGTACCAGGTCTCAATTGCCTTATCTCTACAATGATTGTATTAGAAAAGATCATCTGGAATATTCTATAATTCTAAGATTCTTATGCATACATAATTAAGCAGTCTCAGGAATATGGTTTTGGTTGTTGATGTATTACATGCAATTATCTCAAGTTTGTGGGGTTCTTCAGGGCCTCAGTACTGAAATAGCTTTTCCTGCTGCGCTAACTGCAATCTGTATGGATATTGGGACAATTCGTTTTAGGTATTTATGGAGTTACTATTGAAATACAGGTTTTTTATCACAGAAAATGTTTAATATTGTATTTGGGTGATCATTATAATATTGCACCCTTCAGAGTTCTAAAACATGTAAGTTTTGAAGCATGGGAAATTAACTCCACCACTCTCTGTTGCCACTTGGAGGCACTAATATTAACAATATCATCAAAGTGGCCCAGAGGTACTCACTTAATATGAGTTTCATGTAACTGCTCTAATTCTTCCCTCAACATGCTAAAGAAAAGACTTGTCCTCATGTCCTTCATGGCCATTGTCCCTGACATGTACTGTGATTTACGCCAGTGCTCTTTGGGTGTCTTCACAATGTTGACAATGAATAACAACTGGGCCTGGAAGATAGAGTATTATAGAAGTAATGGAAGTACCGTTTATCATGTATGACAGTTCACTTAGAACACACAACAGTACACGGGTCTTGTATTATTACATCATTCCCTTCTTGTCAAACATCTAATGTGTCCTAGAGGTGTTAAATTAGGCACATGTCTCTCTGATTCTAAAAATCTATTCTACCTTCACTAATCAAAACAGAGTAGGCACATTTGGTCCAAAAAAAGTGCTTGAGGAATAGTATCAGACAGAACCATATTCTAATTCTTTCTTTCCCCTGTGTTTAGAAGGACCAATATTCAGATTTTTTTCTATAAGCATAGAACACTAGGCAGTACTTTTGTGTATTCTACGGAAGGTCTTTTTGTTATTAAATATTTTAATTGAGTTTATGATTCCATGTTCAGTTTTCCAAAGTCCTTGTTTCTTTATATTTTAGAGTTCTCATCAGATTTTTTACACTAGCTATCCCCTTTCACCAGTCTATCACAAAGGCTATTAAAATATTTTTTAAATGTTTTCTAGAAAGGATCTTGTTATTTGTCCTCAATGATACCAGCTTAGCTTAGCCCAGGTCCTGCTGGAGACATCATTAGTATTATTTAATTGTTGTCTTTCCAAGTGACAAGTGAATCAGATACCCACAGAATCTTGAGAATGGAACAGATGATACAGCTGTTTCTAGACCAAAAACTCCTCCAAATCAAGGAGCCTAGAATATTAGATCTGAGATAATGGTTGCAGAACCTCATCTAATTTAATCTTCATGATTTCCCCATATACAATGATTCTGATTGAGCTGGATTCATCTCTATATTGTTATTCACGTTTAAACTTCACAATGAATTATTTACTATAACATCTCGATGACACAAATATAAGTTCTCAATGAAAGTTCTCTTCCTCCTATTCTGTCTCTTTGTTGGAGCATGGGGAAGTATTCAGTCTTCTCATTGGTACCCTCTGCAGCTGGCTTACTTTATTAGCTCCCTCACAGTTCTTCACTGTCTTCTCCCCCAATTTCATCTCTGGCTTCAGGGGTCCACCCTCCTTTGCTTATCTTATTCATGGGAATTCACTTTGAATGTCTTCATTAAATATTTGCAGAGCTACAGATGTTTGTACAGAATTGGTGTTTGGTAAAGAGTCATTCTTTTTTCTTTAGTTTCGCTGATGCTGCCAGAGAAATGACCCATCCTTTGATATAATTTATATCACCAAATCCTACATACCTTTCAAGAGCCTGTCCAAATTCTTATCAAAACTTAACTCCATGATCTTAACCTAAAAATTACTGTCTTTCCTGGTTCTCAATGAACTGCTGTCCATAGTACTCTTCCCTTAACTCAAATTCACCCTCTGAATTTCAGCTTATTCCAACTACTTTCCCTGAAATCTTCCTGATCCTTGGTGACTCATCCTCAAGTGAGGGTCATCATGTCAGATGTCTAATCAAAGCATAAAAATTTCATTGCAAAATTTTCCCACTTTCCATCTTTCATAGTAAAGGCCTCTCTTGCAATGCCCAGCTAAATTAGAACATCAGATAAAAATGCATTTGCTTAGTGTAAGTTATCCCAGATGGAATATAGAGACTACTTATTCTAAAATATATATTACTTTTCTGACATTCACATTGAAATGAAGTTCCATACTTTTAGTTGCTAACTCTTGTGACCCTATCCCTAAGGAATGTCCTCAGCTATTTTGACCTATTAACTGCATGGACCTGCCCTCATTCATTCTTGACCTGGTGTTCCTTTGTGCCACCACACATTACCTGAGTACAACACTGTATTGTCTCCAAAAGCAGTCACTTTCTTGTTTCTTTCTCACAATTACCCAAGTGAGTGGTTGTTTTCTTTGTCACTTATTATCTTAGTTGTTTAGTATTGCTTAATCGCATGTACTGTGATGAATGATAAAAAACCTAATTTTTGTAATGATTAAATGAGGTGAGTAACATAAAGCAAAAAACGTGGCAGATCCAAAATGAAATGTCCAGATTGATCTCTATAACCTTCTTAATTGACATGCTTGTATTGATAGAACCAAAAATGTGGTAAAGCTTTTAACCTTGAATCGGCTGACTCCAGTAAAGATATTTTTCTAATGTGTTCTTCAGAGAGAAGGAAACCAGGCTTGAAGGCACAAATCTGTAATCCCAACCATTCAGGAGGTGAAAGTAGGTGGAAATAAGGCAACCTGCCCTAAAAGTTACTGAGACCCTCCCTTAAAAATACAATCCAGGAATCATGGTTCATGAAAGTAATCCCATCTGCATGGGAGGAGGACGTAGGAGAATCGGAGTCCTAGGTGAAAAAAATGTTGAGACCCTACCTGAAGACAAACTGCAGCAAAAAGGGCTGGGATGTGGGGCAAGTGTAGAGTATTTGCCTAGCAAGCACCAGGTCCTGAGTTCAAATCCCAGTACCTACAAAAAAAGAAAGAAAATGAGAGAAGATGAAAGTCTTACATGAAACTTAAGAAAATGTACTTACTTGGCAACTTTTTCCTTTGGTTGTAATTCTATCTTCATGGTGAAACTACTTTCCAATTAATCAATTATAAGAAATATATGAAGTAATGATTTTTCTTAATGTGAGTTGTTGCTCCATGTTTTTTCCTCAGTGACTTGAAATTTAAAAAACATAAATAGAAAAATGTTTTTAAAGAGTCTTGAGTTAAATTAATTCACTGTTTCAACACAGGAACAAACACACTATTCAGAAATAAAGGAAGTGGATTGTCACACTCTGTCGACTCTCTTTGATGGATGCACCAGAATGTTAATGAGAAAACAAGGGTGCCAACAAATGTCAGAGAACCATCTCTCTGAAAGCCTTGTGAAATGTGAAAAATAAAAAATATGTCCTGGGTAGCTGAGTGAATTCATATTCAGAGATCATATTTCAAAGTACATGATTAATATTTATGAACACCGAATAAGTGGAATTCAGAGATTTCTGCCAACACATCAGTCCATCTAGGAAGATTGAGAAGTTGCAAACAAGGAGTTCATAAAGACACTAATTTGATGCTCTTACTATTATCCTTTTTGTAATGATATTTTATATTCCAATATACCATGTGGACATCTCCAAGAGTTAATATGGCATGATCACTGTGTTAAAATGTGCTTTTGAGAAATTAGTCACCTCTTAATAAAAATGTAGGGAAACCTACTTTTTCACCTTATGAAAGTTGTTTTTTGCCATTCTCTACTTGTCTTTTCCTTTTATAGTGGAGAAATTAAAATAATAATCCAAATACAAAACATAGTTTTAGTATTGCTGATATCTGATTCTATGTCTTCTTGTAATTTTTTTCAAATATGCAGTTTGCATATTGTATCTAAAATTCTATGACTATAAATTTCATATTTATAGTGTGTAAGGACAGCCAAATTTTCTCACATTTTGCTAATGTTTTAGAGTGCTATAATTAGTAAGAAATTAAGAAATAGTTTTATTTTAAAATATATTTTCTAGTGGAAAACTCACTTGTAAGATATTAGGTGACAAGATATAATGTGCATGCCTGTGAATTACATACATACACTATATAAAATATCTCCATGCTATAAATTGCCAGTATGTGATATGTATATACTGCCACTTACACTATAAATAATTAATATTTTGCAATATTATTTGTACACTTCATATTGTAGATTAATCAAAATCTAGAAATGTATAATTGAATATTCCACCAAAGCATATGCTATGAAATGTTCATTGTGCCTATTTTCAGATAAAATTTGTATTCTATAAGTAATAACAAATACTTAGAAACCAATGTTCTAAAATGTTGTACAAACTGCATAGCTTCTTAATTGGGTAGAACTCAATTTTTTCTTCGCACAGTGTATTCAAGTAGTATAAAAGGTCTTATATGAAATTTCCATTTCCAGAATTTCAAACGCTTAAAAATAAAGTTTATATGAATAGAAGTTTCTTCTTATTCTCTATTTCATGAAAATGCAAAGTGCATATCATATCTCCCCTTTAATGATAGATTTGCATAACTGTTGATAGTAAATGATGATTTATGCTTTGTAGGTCTCTAAAAATTATGTCAAACCACTAATCTTGCCTGACTCTCAGGGTCCAGCGTGAATGGCTGTCAGACATGTGGTATGCATGTTATAAATATGATCAGTAGCAAATGCAACATTGGCTCTTAGCTAAGCAGAGAGATGGTTGCATGAGCATCGGAGAACAACAGTATCTTAACTACCTTTCCATGCCCTCAGTTAAATACATGTCCTCTTGTCCTTTCACTGCCCTGTGCTGGATTCAAATATTGAAGCTCCCCTACCAGTTTTTCCTTTTTTAGTCTTTTCATATTTCAAAGTAACATTCTTGCTTAAGGCAAGATAAGCTTTCTAAATGAAAACATGGGGATAAAATTTTATTGAGTGAGTATTATGGGTTGGGAACAGTGTTTGGCTCTTTAAGTGGATTGCTTCTACTAATCATTACAGTGTTAATAAAGCAGGTTAAGAACAATACCACAAGTTATTTGAATAACTTGCCTCAGGTGATACAACTAATAAATGGCACATCTGATATTTTAATTTAGATATATCTTATGTAAGATCACTTTTTCTTTCTGATAATGTTCATTTCCTCTGAGGACAAATAGCACTGATGCAGGAGTAGAGTTTGAACTCAGTTGCACATACTCAAAACTGTCTCTGATCTACCCACAGCCTATGTACCTTTTCCAACTCTCTAAACCAAGGGAAACATTTATGTGCCTCATACATGTTTCACTTGCTCTCTTGCAGCCTTTGAATATGTGTTTTCTGTTCTTGAAATACCTTTTCCAATTCTCTTCATATTTAGACACTATAATTTTTCAAAATCTGAGTCAAAGTCCACTTTTCCTATAAACTTCTTTGGTCCTTTATGGATTACTTTGTCCAAATTACCATAGAAGTTTCTTAGAAACTGATTTATAGCATTGTGTTACTATTATTCATTTATCTTCTTATTATCACCACTAGACTGTACATGACTTGATAGAAGGTCCATTTCAGATTCATCTTTGCCTCTAACTGTGCCAGTTTTGAATGGGCTTGCAGCCAGTCTGCTTGAAACAATATCCTTCCCAAATAAATAAATGTGTGAGTGAAAGGATGCTACATCTTTTGCCAGCAAGATAATCATTTGATGACACATTTTTTTCTCAGAAAAAGTAGAATACAAATTCACCAATATGCTTAGTTGTAAGTGAATTTTAAAAGATTACTTTTAAGCAGGCAATTAGGATGTCAAAGACACTCTCATGTTTGTTACAGCTCTGTTCACATTAGCCAAGACATGGAATCTTTCTAGGTATCCATTGATGGCCAAACAATGGATAAAAAAGAATGGAATTCTATCATTTTTTGGCAACATGGGTAAGCCTGGAAGACATTATAATTTAAATAAGTAAGGCACAGAACAACAAAGCCCTGGGTTCATAGTTAAATGTGGATGTTAGAAATGTTGGTCTCATACAAGTTAGAGTAGCAGGGTAGTTACCCTGATGGAAAGGGTAAAGGGAGGTAGAGATGGACAGAGGATGGTGAACAGGCACAGAGGCACAGTTGAATAGCAGGAATAACTTCCAATATACTATAGCACAGTTAAATAGATAACTGTGGTTAAACAATTAATTACATATTTCAAAAATAGATAATAGAGAGAATTTTGAATGTTTCTAGTCTGAAGGAATCATAAATGTTTGAGATGATGGCTGTACCTATTACCCTGGTCCTATTCATCCATTATGCATTACACACATGTATTGAAAGACCACACTGAGCCTCATAAGTATGTACAACTATTAAGTGATAATTAGAATTTTTAAATTTTTAAATTAAATATTAAAAGTGCCCCAGATTTTAAGACAAAATGGTCATATTATTCATTCATTCATGTGTTCAGCTAGAATTTGAAAAAAATTTTTTTGGTGTTATTGGGTTTGAACTCAAGGCCACATGCTTGCTAGGCAGGCACTCCTAGCAGCCCTCCACCAGCCCTTTTTTGTATTGAGTGTTTTTGAAATAGGGTCTCATGAACTATTTGGCTGGTTCTGAACCAGGATCCTCCTGATCTCTGCCTCTTGAGTAGCGAGGATTACAAGCATGAGCCACCAGTGACTGGCTCAGCTAGCATTTTAAAAATTCTGTCATTAACAAAGATGGTGGCTGGCATTGCAGATGCAGAGATTCAAAGCCAATCCAGTGACTGTACCATCAGAGACCTATGCGTAGTGAGGAATCTCTATCAACAGATGAGTTATGCAACATACAAAGTGCAGAGGCCACCAGGGGAGGCAGAACTTTGATTTCCCAGGGCAAGCCAGAAACAATTTCACACACACACAATTATGTCTGAAGTAAATCTTAAAGAAAGACAATATTTTGTTCTTTAAAAATAAATAGGAAATATCTGACAACTTGAGATGAGAAATTAGATGTGGTAAAAATACTAGCTGGGCTCAATTAACATGTTCGGACCATAACACATAAAATAATAGAGGCAGAAGCAGAGGGGAAAGCTACATAGGGCATCCAAAGGCGTCCTGGGATACTGTGTACCTCTGTGTGCATTCCCAGGAAGAGGGTGCTGGAAAAAATAGAATGTACCAGAGTTAGTGATGTTAGTATTTTTCAAAACTAGGTATAAATTGGGGCCCATCTAAAATGATGTCAATAATGTCAGCTACAGAGCTGTGTCTACACCAGAAATAAGTAATTCCTGGTAGCTAGTTAGTATTCACAACTGGCATTAACTGTCTGGGATGGAGAACACATTTTACATATTACATCTTTGGCTCTAGAACTTGATTAGCTACAGGCAGAAACCAAAAGAATTAGAGCTCATTGGTTAATAATTAAATTCACCATTAAAATCAAAGATTGATGGAATAATTAAATTTAATAGATTAATGTTGAGATACCCAATGTATTTCCTCCATGGAATTTAGAATGTTTAAAGAACACAGCATACTTAAACAGGTAATAAATACTTAACAAGTAATAAATGATTGAGAATTTTGGAAGTGCTAAAACTTCAAATTGTGAAGGAAATATATGGATCGTCTTAGAAACAAAGATATTTGCCTGTTGTCTTCCTCTATCCAGAACCACGAAATCAGGACCTATGTGCTTGGCTTATGTTTATGTTAGTAGAGCTCCACAGGTGATTTTGATGTGCATTTCTGGTTAAGAGCCATAATTAAAGTTTTTTTCCCTACATTGTACAGATGAGGATATTGAGGTCCAGAAGGATTAAGTGTGTTGTCCAAGTCCATACAACTAGTAAATGACAAGATTGGAGTTTGAGCGATTTTCCTTCCCTGTGCTCTTGGCTGAACTTGGAAACTGCCTCTAAGACTTGACCACAAGAGACCAGGGTCAGACTAGCAGATCAAAGCTAGTTGTAGATATAGAAGCCCTAATAAGAAAATAAATAGTACCAATGAAGGAAGTAAACAACAAAAAGAGATAATTTTAAAAATCAACTAACCCTCAAATATCACAAAGAAAAAATCAGAGAAATATATTTTAATGATATTGATCTATTAGATTCTCTCAATGAAAGAAGAAAACATTATTGAGTACTTAGTATCTGCCAGGCACTGACGACAACAGAAGGAAGAAGGCAAAGGTTGAACCACAGCCTTTCTCTGTGGACTTTCATATTTTTGAGAAGGATGTTTAACTGGAAGAGTAAAGATTCATATTTCATATCACTAATCATTGATTTGTGTTGAAGTTTCTCACTCAGGCATGAGTAAACTATCTCAGTAAATGGTTATTCTGCCTATTTTTCTAGAAATCAACACTGAGTCTATTAAGAATCAGTATTTTCTGGTTTTTAAAATTATACAGAGCACTCATGAACTCATGTGAAAGCAGTGAGATGCAGCAGAAACCCAGACTCCAGCTTCTTAAGAATCAAACAGTGATAGGACAATCCCTATTAGGTAACCGTGGCATCCATTCATAGAGAGTCTGGACAAAAGTCAGCAAATCCATTACAATGAAACTTCTGCATCAAACTTCTATTTAGATTTCCTGAGTTTTTCCTTTTGTGTGGTATTGGGATTTGAACTCAGGGCTTCATACTTGTTAGGCAGGTGCTCTAACACTTGAACCACTCCACTAGCCCCTTTTTTGTGCATGAGTGCTGGTTATTTTCAAGATAGGGTCTCATGAACTATTTTCCCAGGACTGGCTTCAAATCATGATCCTCTTGATGTCTGCCTCCTGAGTAGGTGTGAGCCACTGGCACCTGGCAGATTTCCTGATTTTTGAACTGAGATGGACTTCCTAGAATCTTAAAGCCTAGATTATCTTTAGAAGAAATGTTCTTCTTGGTTCTTTATAGCCCCACTTTAAAATCTTTCTTGACCTCTGAACTTTTATCACTGTCATAGCAAGAGTCAAAAGTAAGTGTACAGTCATGGAAACAGAGGAAAAATATCTGTCTCCATGAAAAGTAGAAAGTTTTCCTAAAGTGTAATTCTCTGCCTCTCTCCACACTTGTCCCTGTGTGGACAAGACAAAGAGTTCCCTGCAGCTTGGAAATATTCCTGGCTCTCACCAAATCGTCCATATTAGTGTAACTAGGGAGAGTTAACTTCTGCTCAGTACACTCAGTTCTCTGACCCCTGGCACCATGGCATATATATGTTTTCTCCTCATAGAGATCATATATTTGAGAATATATGTCTCGTAAATGATGGCACTAGAATTTAAATACAAACTTACATGGAGGACTGTGTGCTTTCAAAGTTACTATGCCTTCCTGTCCACCACACTCAACTATCTACCTGAGGGGAGCCTAATCTGCTACCACATGGGTTTCTTGCCTGTGCCTCATTTTTATCCTTTGGTGCATAACAAAACAACTAATGAAGCTTCATAGATCAACTTGTACAATTTGGATTTCTCAATATACTTTAGAAAAAAACCCAGTTTTTCCTAAATTCAATTCAAATAGGATTTGAATGGATGGTTGTTTACAATGAGATTTGTCTCATAGAACTACACTGTTCTAGGCAGTTACAGCAGACTGTGGCATTCTTGAATTTAACATTTTCATTGTATCCTAAGCAAAAAGATCCCAGCAGCCTGCACTATGATTGCTTATTGAGGCACACATAGGAATCTCACATCTAAGACAAATAGGAGCAAGTGATTTAACCTAATGCCCAGTACCTACATTGCAACAGAGTTTTCTTGTCTTCTACTTGCAATCATTTATACACTGCAGGAGAAATTTTTTAGACTTTAAAGTCTTAACAAGTCTATGGAATCCCCAAATCTGTGGATGTATGTATCACACTCAAATGTCAAAGATCTGCCAATCTAGTATGTATCCAGTGATTTCTCAGCAGAACATACTTAAAGTACACACCATATACCAGTAGACATCATTCTACATGTATTATTTTTTCTAGTGAACATACTATTTGAATGGTATCCCCTAAAAAAGAGAGCATGATTAAAGTGCTCTGCATACAGGTTCCTTCCATTCTTGTAACAATCTTGCTATTGATAAAATTGCTTATTTTTTTCACATTTATCATATATAATCCACATGTCCACACTGGGTGGCAGGCTAACGGGAATTCCACTAATTAATGGGTAAAGGTCCTATCTGCAGTTAGAAACTAGTAGAGGCAGGACTGAAATCCAGCTGTCCTAGCTACCTGAGTCTTTCCATTACACCCTGACATCGATGTTCAAGTTATCAGGAGTGCAGGTCATCATTAGGTACAATGGATTAAAAAGTCATTCATTCATTCATTTGTGAAAGATTTTCTAAGTTTCTGCTGTATTCTGGACAATGTAATTTGTACTGAGGATTCAGGGTGACCAAAATACGATTCCTGTCCTTCAGGAAAATATAATTTGTTATAGGAGATAAACAAGCAAAACTTTTGTACTGTTTTACAATCTAAGGAGTTAAAAAAGAGTGTGCAGAATCACAAAATCATGACATAACTCTGCTTGTGGTGATCAGAAAAGGATTTAATGTGACATAATCTCCTTTTGTGCAGAAAATTACCTTGTCTACAAAACAGTACTGCTTTGACTTAGGAATCCTAGATAAGAACAGTGAGTGCTAGGATGGGAATCAGGAGAGGTGATTTTAAAGAACTAATTTTCAGAGTGACTTTGGCAATTTGTTCCCCTTTTGGACCTCGATTTGTTCATCTTTGAAGTAAAAGAATCTAGCTAAATAGGTAAATTCCCTCCCAGCCCTGAGGTTTTATTTTTGCTTGTTTATTTTGTTTATTTTACTTTTAGCACAGATGTCCCTGTGGTGCTGTTTCAGAAATTGCTTCTTAGATTTTCTTTCAAGATAGGACCTCATTTGTGATGTCAGATTCTCTTTTCACTGAAAGGTTGGTTCTCATTGTCATTGTCCATCAGCCTACACAGTCTGTTGCCCACCAGTAACCTGGGACCAAAGCCCAGACTGTTTCAATGGGGATTATTGATACTGCTTCACTGAGTTATCCAAGATTTAGTTTGAGCTGAGCACTTCCTGAACTATTCCTGCCATTCTCATTTCTCTAAGTCATGGATAAAATGATATGTAAATGATATAAAATGATATTTATCCTTTGCCTCTCCTGATCTTAGTACTGATATACATGAAATAGCTACTGTTGTTCCAGAGAAATCCAGGCTAAGGAGCCAAGCAAACATGTGCAAACTTTCGTTGAAAATAGATGTACTTTTCCTTACCGATGTCAAGTGTGAAATTTTAATCTTGAAATAGCTTTACTGTATGCAATCTTACATCTTTATTATTTATTAACAATTTGACCATATCATTCATAGTTTCACAGCATTTAAATAAGATTAATAATTTGGTACTTCAAAAAATCTCCTTGAACATACATGTGTACATCATGGTATTTTATACATATATATGTAGTAGCATGCATAAGACTGCATAATACTCTTAAATATGCATTCATATAGACTTTTGTAAAATGAAATAACACATGTACTGTTTTATAAATTTTATTTTGTTTTGGAATTATCATACACTAGTAATATGAGGGGATTTTACTGTGATAATTCCATTCATGTGTACAGTTGAAAAACCCCCTCCATTACATTTCTACCCTCTCTTCCTCACTGCCGCTTTTCCAAACAGTGTTTGGTGTGTTTCATTATGTTGTGTATGTACATAATAATACATATATTACTTCTTAGCTCCTAAGTTAACTAAGTTGATAAATTTCCATTTTAGCATTGAAGTTTTAATTGTAATGTGTTTCATTTATTGTATGGATCTGACATAAGTTATAGACAATCAGTAAGGGAAATTTAGTTTGAATTTAGACAAGCAACAATGTATAAAAATTCATGCGTGAAAAGAAGTAGCTTTAAAAACAATTATAAACGTGAACTTCTCAGTTACAGGTTGTGTACTTTTCAACTTGATGCATCCTATCAATTTCCCACAGCAAAAGGATTTCAGAGTCCTTTTTTGCTGTTCACTTCTTTCTTAGCTAACAGGAGCTAAATCTAGAAAACAGAAGCTTTGCATGTCATTGTGCGTTCTCATTTACCACACATGCAGAGTTTTCAAGCAGGTGCTAGAGGTGTACAGTTGACTCCATCTGAGTCTTCTCTGGTTTGTCATGTAAAATAGTTCCAGAGGTTGCACAATTCATAAGATAATAAACACCTTCATAAGACAATAAAAACACAAGAACAGTCAGAACTTTGACTCAAAGTCAGTATTTTCAGTCTTAACTTTCTCCTAAGCATCTCTCTATGTAGAACAATAATTATAACCATAACAGTTTTTACAGCATCATGTTTTTCAAAAATTTCCTTGTTTATTTTCTCTTGACTTTTCCCATAATGATGTTGTTAAAACTAAAAATTTTTTAAAATGGCATAATATTTAAAGATTTAAAAATCTCTTTTGTTAAACAGAGAATTATGAATTTGAGGCTATGGTATTTATCTATATGAGTGCTGTTGTTCTCTGCCCTGGTTGGGCGACCATCCTACAATGTTACCTTTCCCTGTAAGAGCTCTTTTTCAAACAAATTGGTTTGTTTTAAGTTGACTTATTGTAGGATCCCATTTGTTCATCCCACAAATCTGGTTTCTTCAATATGCTGTGAAGCATTCCTAGCACTAATCACAGTGACTTGCATATAATAAATGTTCAATAAAAGGTTTTGAACTGAGAGGACGAAAGGTTAATAAGATAGATACCATCAAGGAATTTTTCAGATAATGGAGAAGAACGGAGAAAAAAAAGGTTAATTAAATAGTTGAGTTCAGAGGTGAATACTGCCTAAAACTAATTAAGCGGAAAGGGAGCATTTAGTCTCAGAAAAAGTAATTTCCATCATAAATTATTATTTGACCTGGGACTTAAAGCAAATAGGACTTTTCTATTTGCTAAGTTAAAGGGAAAGAACAGTGCAGATATGGGATTCCAGTCAGTGACAGAACAGTGGAAATCAAGAAAGCATTAAAAATGCAGAGAAGGGAAGAGAAGCATGGTATTTTACCATATTCCATCATACATTCAGGATTTTTAATTCCTATACGTATTCTTGGCTCTTCAATTACATTAAAAGGGAGGATATATATCTATATCTAGCTCGGTATCTAGAAATACTAAATGATTGTTTTTAAATAACAGCAATTTGTGAAACTGCTTTAAATTAATATAGTAAATTATGTTTTAAAAATCAAGATATACATATAGGTCTACAGAAAACTCTCAGTTATAGGCACCTATATTGTGACATGGAGGAAAATCCAATAAGAGTCCAACAAATTTAGAACCTACTTTTAAAAGCAAAAGACAGAGACCATTGTCATCATTGTGAAATCAGTGTAGCTGGACTTACTCTACTCTAATTTTGGTTACCTACTTTTTAATAAGAGAGTATTTAGGTCCTAAGAGTATGGTGACACTATGACACTCTCCTAACATATGTCTATGTCTTTCTCCACCTACATCATCATCAAAAGAAATGCAGGGACTGGCTTATTCTACATCTTTTCTAGACAACAATATTACTTCACTGTCCTCATACAAAGTGACTTACAGCAAAGGAGCAATGCATGAAGACCATAAGTAGGATATAAAGAATATTATCACTGATTTATCAAGTTCAAATATTCTTTGGTTGTATAGGCTATTAATAAGGTACAGATGATGTAGGAGCCATGGTAGATATACTTGCTCCATCTTTGGTAATTTCTCATACATAATAGAAATTAGTTATGTAAAACTGCATTCCTTACTTCTTGTCTGAATTTTTTATCATAAATTTATATAGAAGTAAAACTATGGCATGAAACTCTATGCAATTTTCTGACTCAATCTGCTGTCACTAACATGGCAAAATTTAAATTCATTAAGGTGGTATCATGTCTGTGTTTTGAATGGCTTCTTGCATAAAAATTTGGAGGAAAATGTGTCTTTTCACAAAACTTAACTTGATTTATGCAACATATACTAATTATTTTCTTTATTAATTAGTGTGTGCTTATTAATTAATTTTCTTCTAAACAGTATACTAGGATCCAGAAGTATGGTTTTAAATAAGATAACAAGTTCCCTAAAAAAGTATTTAGTGGCTATTTGAAATGAACAATTCCTAAAAACAAAAATATAACAGAAACCCTGGAAACAACTCAAACACTGCCCTTAGCTAATCACATGACCACTTCCTTGAACCACACTGTGCTCATGGATCTTGTCTTTTCCACTTATTTTCAAGTAAGCTGGAAATTCAAGCCATCCTGAAGATGAGGAATAGTGTTTATGCTTGCAATAATGGCACACTTAGCAATTTAATTATATCCTTAAGACAATTTCTCTGGACCAATTAGTTGAAGCCATTTTCTATGAGTAATTCATTGTAGTCCATCTGAAATTACCAATTTATTTCATTAAATGAGTAACAATCCAGAAGATTAGCTAATTGTTTTGGGGTTATTTTTACCAAGACAGCTTCTGAAATGCCTCTTTGCAGCCTTCTATGCAGTAGGGACATGTGTAACTATTAAATTCTTTGTTTTCTCACGCTAAGGGACCCGCTATGATAGCCACATTTGTAATATGGTAAAATGGTAAGAATAAGGCTGAGTTCCTTTACCCAACTCATCCAGTTACTAGAGAAAAGTCTAGCAAATTATATAACCTTTAAGCCTTCACCTTCTCATTTGTAAAATGGGGAGTAATCAGAATATCTTGTTAATAAGGTTGTTGAAAAAATAAAATAGTATCCAGGTTAAGCACCTGTTACAGCACTTTGAAAATAGTAACTATTTGATACTGTTGTTGTTATTATTAACCATAGCTAGCTATTGCTAATGGCTTCACAACTTCAAGTGAGAAACAACCTTTTACTTACCTTTCCATATTACACAACTTATCCTATGTTCATGGTCAACTGACTTTCCTTTCTCTTACTTCTCTTTGTGGTGCCCCTGAGGTTGTCACAACACCACTGCTTAGACTTGGACAGCCACTGTTATGTAGTGTGGAGGACATTGGGCTTTGAATCTGAAATTGGATCAGAATCTGAAACAACCTGTGCGGCCTTGGACAGGCTTGCTCCTCTTTGGGTCACTCCTTTTTCCCTTGTGAAATAAAGGTTCATGATTTTGTATCAGTCGTGCTACTTCTGTCCCAGAAATAGCCCAAATAAAAACAATGGAACAAATGCCTCAAGTTCTCCAGAGCTGACTTTGCTTAGGTAGGATTAATACAAGTGCACTTGTCTAAGGGTGTGATTAGCTATTTCTAGAGCAAAAGATACCGCTGAAATTTGCCAGGACCCTGCTAAGAAATAGCTCTATTGGTTGAGCTTTTAGAGGCTCAACCCTCTAAAGACACCATAAGAATTGTAACATAATTCACATTATTCATTCTAAAATAAAGTGCTGAGGTGAAGCAACATAAGCATTGAAAGTCTTGCTGCTGCAATTCCACATCCAGTCCAATGTGCTCTTTCAACTTGCCTTTGTTTTGAAAGATGTACTTTTAACTGGGAGCATGGCTCAAGTGGTAGAGCATTCTGCATGGAAAGTTCGAGGCCATGAATTCAAACCCCAGTACCACAAAAACAAACAAATAAGATGTATGATTGGTTAAGTTTCACCTCGGTCTAGGTAGTACACTAAAGAATGCTGCAAAATCCATTTTACTCTTCTTTCATCTAAGCTATAATGAGATTTTACAAATAACTGAATAGCAATACATGACATAAAAACCTAGACAAAAACAAATACATTTATAGAGCACAACATAAACACTGATTAAACAAAGAAATACAAATTTCTGGCAGAGGTTAAACATGAATTAGCATAGTTTCCATTTCAACACGGACTATGCCACAGAAGTGTAAGCTTTAAAAATATTGACATACTTTCTTAAAATATTTTAAATTTCCTTTATTTAATAGTTCTGTGCCCTTTGTGCTTCCATGTATATGGTAATGTTGGCTGCTTATTTATATATTAATACTTTATAATTCTTAGATATAGACTAGCAAAACCATACTAACATTTTATCTATTCAAGTTATTAATGGGATGTCCATTTATTGAGCCCTGACTATGTCCCAGAATATTTGTATCTATTAGTTTCTAATCAAGGAAAAGAACATGAAAGTTAGTGACATCACCAGTCTGACATTAATGGCATCAGTCCAGTGTCTGTCGAAGGTTCTTTACGTATGGAATTTAGAAGACAGTGTCAATAAGACAAAGTTGCTCTTCTCAAGCATCTTATTATCTTCCCCCAAATCTGTGCTTTCAATTCCTAGTTCTCTCCTCAGGTCTTCACTTACATATTCAGATGATTCTGTGATTTTTTTCATAAGTACTTCAACCAGTATGAGTAATTAACTTACCATTGAAAACCTCTCCTGTCCTCATATTGGTTTTGTTTTTTAAATCATGAGTCACTATAGAATCTTCCTTTAAGACCTGAACCCTCCAATATAAACTGATGACTAAATCCTATTGCCTCTAATGGCTTAGCTTCTTTCCTGTGTGATCGTCCTCTGCACCCACACTGCACTCACACTTCAATACCTTTGTTATCTCTTGCCATTGCAATCGCTTCTCAAGTTCTTCCTCTTTTCCCTCTTCCACCCTTGGAACTTTTCATCCACATTGCTGCCAGAGTGATCTTTCCAAAATTTAGTCCTACTGCTCCAATTTCCAGAGGTTCCTCATTGCCTACAAGAAAGTTCAAATTGTTTATTATTGCATTTAAAGCTGTTCATATGCTCATTCTTACAGTCCTCTTTAAATATATCTTTTCCTCTGCTCATTCTTGTTCCTAAATACCCCCATATTTACCTAAAGTGCATCATGTTATTTCCTACCTAAAAATGGTTACCTTTGTTAACTAAGATGTCCAAGTCTTTATATCTCATTTTCACATCATGATCTCTCTCCATCTTCTATTTTAGACATCCTTTCTTTCCTACTATTTCAATAGCCTATACACACAACCTATGTGTATAACATATAATGATATAATAATATATATTTTAAGTGACTTATGATATCTTCTCTCCTAGTGATAGCTTATATTTTAAAAGGAGTTTCATCCTTCACCTACAATTATAATCTCCTTTTCATAGAACAAATATTTCTGGTCAACATGGCTTTTACCAAGTAACAACCTATAGAATGAATTCATATATAATTTTTCAAAAATTATATTTATTTGCTTATTCAGTAAATATGGGTAAGGTGGAACCTATGTACTCAAAAGATTCAGAGTTCAATGGGGAAAATGTCACAAAGGTGGTTAAGCATAGAAAATGTGACATTCTGTGTGTGTGAGTAATATGAATCAAATATTATAAATTAATTAATAGGTACATAGAAGCGAATATGGCTGTAGTGCAAAACAGCATAAAGAATCTGGAAGAAAATTCAGAAGTTGCTTAGCAGATAGTAATGGTCAATAAATGATCCAGAAATATTTGGTGAATAAATCTACTTTAGACATTAGTTACTGATTTAAATAGACTCAAGGAAGAGTTCATTAAGTTTATAGCATTAGCTAGACTTGAAGGCTATGTAAGTTTTAGGTGGAAAATAGGGGAGGAAGGTATACTGCAGGCCAAGGAGATGATATGTGTAAAGACACGAGGGTACAAAAGAGAATGTGCATTTGGGAAGCTGCAGATACTTTGATATTACTACAACATATTGTTTAGTATAGGGACAAGTGGAAATCTCTGGGAGTCATTAACTTTGTAGTTCAATAGCTGCTCTGTAGGCTATGGAACATCACTGATATGTGGCTTAAAGGTAGAATTATCCCCTTGAATTTTTCATACAGTACCACAAGGAGTAGTGAAGAAGTTATATTTCTCTCATTCCAAAGATAAGGTTCATGACAAGAAATGTTCACAAATTCCTTTGAATATTAAAAAAAAAATAAAATAGCTACAAATTGTGAACTTGAACAAAAATGTTTCAATTTATGATAAAAAATGAAACATATGTTGGCATATACCTTAACTGACAAATAGATTTTTACCTAAATAATTCATTATTAAATTTTCTCTTAAAGATATGTGTACATACATATTATGTGTATATGTATACATATGCATTATATATTGTTCTATGCTACTTAAATTCAGGTTAGCTTCCAAACATTGGCAAATTATCTCACAACCCACATTTTCCTTCTTATTAAAGGTATTATGCTTTCCCACTTCTAGGGCTGCCATTCAATTGTCAGTCATAGATTAGATCGCTGTGACTAGAAGGAGTTTTATTACTTGTCTCATATCCCTGATTATCCAGATGTTGGAACTGAAGAGCAGGGAGGAAGCTAGCATTCCTAAATTCACGCCTAGATCCAGTTTGTAATCTGGGTCTCTTATTTCTTAGCCTCATAATGTTGAACTTGGCTTTTCTTCCAAGTACTCATCTTCCTTGCCAATATATTCCTTAGGATGCCAACAAGAAGTTAGATGTCCACAAAAATAACAATGGTTCATAGTAAAGACATTAGAATTTCCATCAAAATCCCAGTTGTAGAGACTTTTGTCTTTCCCTTAGGCTTTAACAAATTTCCTTGATGATGAAGTTATATTTAACTGCTTGCATTTTCCACTTGATGTATTTTGCAATATAGCTTTCCCTATGTAATCTTATGTCCCCCTTTCCAGTTTCCCTAGCAACTGACAGAATTTTGAAAACACTGTAGTTGCTTTAAACAAAACTGGAAATTATGAGTTTTTCAAATCTGCTCCCACAGAACACATGGTGACATAGTCACATTTATGGAGTTCTCAAATAATTTTAACATATTTTTAGTAATTTACTCCAGCTATTGTTATATCCAAGTCTGATCTTGTCTCTTGATTTTCAATTAGAAGAAACATCATATAGTGTACATTCTATGAAATACAGAATAAAACAATTTCAATATTTTTGGTAATAGAATAATTAGATAGCAGTATGAATTACTTGTTCATAAAAGTCCATACCAGACCCAATGTTTTCCATATACTTCCCCCTGCCCACATGACCCTTGGTTTTCCTCCATTTTTTTCTTACTTTTTCCCAGTCCTGCTTGGGATCACCCAATCCAAAATCTTTCTTCTTTAATTATGCTGACACTGTTACTGTTATGCTTCACCTACTTTGTTTCTTCTAAAAAGATATCATCAGGTATATTGTCCCATATCCAAAGCAACAATAAGATTTATTTTACAAAACAAGTAAAAATAATTTAAATGATGTTGTGGAGCCAACCCTTTATCTCTGAGAATGTCCTATTCTGGCCTAAGAAATAATGAACAGTAAAGAAATGTTTCTTCCAAACCTAGAGTGCTTAGTTAGTCTAGCTGGTAAGCCAGCAGGATACAAAGACAATATTATTTTATAGCAATATTTATAAAACACCCACTTTGCCAACCACTGTTGTAGAGAGGAATTTTTATCAATTTCTTCCCTTGAAAAATTCAGTGTAATGTGAAGATAGGCACAGATTCCACCAAAACATCTACCTGACTGGTTGCTATCTCCACTTGGATTTCACAGACCTCTCAATCTTAGAATGTGCAGGAAGAGATTAGATTTTTACCTCATCCCTATGATCAGTAATTATGGAGATTCTACATCTCAGTAAATATTATTTCATTATCAAACCTGAAAATGGAGAGTCATATTGATCTCTTTCTTTTCATCATCTCCCAAATTCAATCCATTAGTTGCACCTTAAAGTGATCTTAAATATATTCGCTTTTCTTCATCATTTCTATTATCATTCTAACCCATGACTTGGATCTCATCAGGACGTCTAGAGCAGCCTCCGAATTTCTATCCCAAGTCTATCTGAATTTCTGACTGTAGTTCATTAGCTCACCACACAGGAACGAGAAGACTCTTTGAAATCCATAAGATCGTGTCATTTTCCTAATTCCAACCATTTGATACCTTCAAATAAATGCAAATTAGATGCCTCATCTTATCTTTCTTTCAAAAATATTTTTATTATTTTTTTTGGTGGTATGGAATTTGAACTCAGGGCCTGGAAATTGTTTTGTACTTGCTTCATCCATGTTTTGTACATTACTAATCCTTGCTCACCACCTCTAAAAATTTGTGCTTCTTACGCATCAAGTCTCAACAAAAAGTCTGCCTTCACGGAGCTTATGTTCTTTGGGGAAAGAAAGGAGATAGACAATAAAAGGAAGATATGTAACATAAGGAAAAAAGTTGGATAGGAATGTGAGAAGTTGTCATGGTACTTTTAAATAAGGTGGTCAGGAATAATATCACCGAAGTGATATTTGAGAAGGCTTAAAGAATGGGAAGCAGAGAACCATGCCGTATCTGTGGGATAAGCTTTGATGACTGAAGGCGTAATAAGAACAAAGGCCTAGAAGCAAAAAACACTGCATACATTTCAGAAGGAGCAAAGTCTAGTGTAGTTGACATGCCATAAATGAGAAGGAAAGCTCCAGATGAATCAAAAAAGGCCAAGAGAGAGTGAGCTGAGTAATGTCAGATCTATGAGCCCTTTCACTTTTCCTTTTAGCAAGACTGAGAGTCGTGAGAAGATGTTGTGGTGTTATTTACTTGTATCAAATCATAAGAATGCAATGTATTAAGCCCTGTGTGACCTCAGAGGTACCACCTGAAATACATTATGGGTGGTGCAGGGAGGGCAGTGTCAGCAGTGACTTCCTGGTTGGAGCAACTGATAGCTAGAATGAGAGGAGTCTAGTTTACCCATCATACCCTACCTGCCATTCAGAGCACTTCTGCTCCTCTGCCCCTGTGTCTCGTGCAGACTGCCATTTCACTGTGCCGTATGTTTACCATCTGTTTCTTACACCCAGAGTTTCATGGTGCCAGGGACCTTGTCATATTCATGTACCTGATACAATGTCTAAAATAGTTGATAGCTCTTGGGTAAATTAGCATAAAAATAGAGGGAGGAAAATGTGTGCTTCCTGTTGGTGGTTCTCAACTAAGTGAAGAGCATCTGATGTAAGGATTTAATGAGTGATTAAGAGGCCCCTCATTATCACTGGCACCAGAGCAAAGCATGGAGTGAGGCTAATCAAACAAGATAAGGGTTTGGTTCCCCATAGTTTCTTTTTACACTGCTTAAAGCTAAACGGTTCCTGGTCACTATCATTGTTGCTGGTCATGTCAAAAATGGTAAAATATTAGTATTCCTTTTTTCTTGTTATCAACTTATTTTTCACAATTTATTTAATGGTAGAATTTGCAGGATAATTTTGAGAGGCAAATACCTAATGTAAAAGTGACTAATTAGATCAAACAATTGAATTATCTGAATGCATAATGCTCCATTTCTAAGAATAATATATGATTTATCACAATGTTTTAACAATACGACTATCAAATATTCTTAGAAGTGTTTGTTCAGTGGCTTAATTATTTTAGTTTAACTGTAGGGTTTTTTTGGGGGGGTCATAAGGAATATGACCAGTATTTTCATTCTATTCTTCTCAATTCACTTTTTATAACAAGTGCATTTCCTTTTGCTCTATTCATCTCCAAATCAAATTTCAGAATAAGATAACTTTCTTGTTCAGCATGTAGAAAAGCACTTCAAGAGGAAGATCATGCTGTCCACATTTAGAAAGTGACTGAAATAAGTACCAAGATAGGAAGAAAAAAATTCTGGTGAACTATGTAATTTGTTCACAAAACTATTTATTTGAAGTTCGTTAATTATAAGGGAACTTACTTGCAATTTTAATGTTACTAAGTTACCAAATGTTTACCATGGGATCATTTCAGTCCAGATAGGAAGATAATCTTGTGCACTCCACCTCCACTGCCAGTCCTCTTCAAAATATATGTGGGATCTTTTAAGAGCACTGTTTAATTCTAGCAATCTAAATGTCCTGCTTTTTTGGTGTGTTACTAACTGCCATGTGCTAAACCAAATATAGAATTTTACATCTTAAGATCTTGAAAATTGTTTAAAAATGTTGGCTTAAACCAGGTCTTCTCTTGGGAGTTATATGTCATAGGAAGAATTGTAAATATATTTCAAGATAAATTTACCAAAAGAGATCATGTGATGGAGATAATGGTTAAATATTTATAGCACGTGACCAGAGATCAACATTCCCCAAAATGCACAGCCCTTTATCTGCTAATTGGGTTGGTGGACTTGCTTTGCATTTTGAATATTTCTGTAAGGAGAAATGGAATTCTACATTTATGGAATCATTTTTTCCAAACATCTTTAATTTCCTAATGCCTCAGTTACCTTCGCTAATAACATGAATAACTTCTACCCATGGCCACACCATCTGTTTTCAACAGAATGGGAGGGGATTTAACACAGATCTCAGGGGCTGTCTTTGGAGTCTGACTCCAAAGTGCAGCCAAGCTCTTAGCTCTGTGATACTGGGTTATTCACTCAGTGTCTCAAAGTCTCATTTTCTTCTTCTATATTATTAAACAAATAATGTCTACCACACAAAATCATTTCCACAATTAAATATAATTTGTATTCAAAGCACTTAATACAACATCTGGCATCGATATATGTGTGGGGTTAGTGGACAAGTGAATTGATAAATTGGTTAGACCTACAGTGAGCATGAGAATAGAGAAAAGAAAAAGCATACTTCTCACTGATAATTCTGAAATAGCATTTTTACACTAAAAAATTGGGCATCCCAATGAATGGATCAGCATATGATTAGGTAAATTACGTTATCATTGACACCTGAGTAGAGCATGAATTTGCTGCTATGACAAACGAGAGATTGGCTTGTTTTCTTTTCAATAGCTGCTTTCCACCCTGCCTGTGTGCATATTGACACATAGGAAGGAGGAATATGGATGGAAAATTATAGCACAGTAGCATACTACTAAGTTGTAACAATCAGATTTCTAGGAGACAATGAAGGCAGGGAGGACTTTGAGTTGTAGAATCACGAGAAGTTGGGAAGAAATTTACATAACTGACTCCAATAACCTGGCATGAGGCTGCCACTAGCACTGCAGTGATAAATGAGGAATTATTGTTTCTCTTCTGTGTCCAGAGGAACTCACCACTAGCAGATTTATGGAGTCAAAAGAGGAATGAAAAACTAAGACTAGTGAGACTTTCCTATGTGTCAATATGCACATTGCTTTATAAGTAGTAATTCACATCCTACTCCTAAAACCCTGAAGGGTAGATCTTCTTATACATTTTAGTGCTAAAGAATTAATCCCAAGATATTTTCTAAGTGGAGAAAAAAGACTTAGAAGTGCTTAGGTCTGTGTCATCTGCTGTCTATGTCTGATGTTCTAGCATTCAAGATGAGTATGGATTGAAAGAAAAAAGAATCATTAGATCTAGTTAAGTTAGACTTCTGGAAAGTTGTGGTTATTTTCAGTAGAGCTAATTTTGAGATGCACATGCTGCTCAGGCTACTATTTCTGCCTTGTGTTGAAATTTCTCCCAAGTATTGCTCTGACATACCCACCTTCCTACCTGCACTAAACTGTGTAGTGCTATAGTGCTTGCAAATTTTTAAATAATTAACTTTAGTGTGAAAACTAGACATCTGAGCTGATAAAATATTAGTTCATGGCAACTCAGTCACTATAAATGTGAATAATAAAGGAGACAACCAAAACTGAGTGTTAGACTATTTAGACTCAAGACCTGCTCTAATGAAAAATCCGTGGAGTCCATCATGTTGAGTTTAATTTAGAGATGTTCCCAAATGACTCAAGAAGTGATAGTTAAACCTCACTGAATCTAAAAGTCTACATCAGTATCTTCAACTATCTATGTCGCTCCATGGTGATCCTGGGAAAGTGACTTCATCGCCAAATCTCATTTGTCATCCATGAAATTGAAAAAAATATGAGTTTTTAAGTAATACAGCGGTAGCGAGTATAAAAATCAATGAAGTCTATACAGGGCTCAATACTTTGATTGTTATAAATAGTGAGTGGTCTAACAATGAATTCAGCCATTATGACTAATGACATTTTCTCTAAAAAGTGCTGAAACCATGACTGGTCACTATGAATCGACATTTTAATTATTTGAGCGTTATGTTAATGAAAAGGGTTTTTTCTCTATATCCTAAAGCTGAAATCTAAAGCTTTCCAATATTGACATAATAGAGAGGTACACAGCTTCATGACAATAGGGGCAATCTTTAACTAACCAATATATGTAAAGTCATATAGAAATATCTGCAAAAATTATATAATTAGTAAAAGCTAGCCATCGCTTAACTGCTAGCAGAAGAATTGTTATTAGAAGAACTTGTCATTAGAAATTCAAGTTTTTCTTAGTTTTTTTAAAAATGAGATCCAGTGACATAGATTTTTGTAAATATAATTAGATACAGGAGAAAAATCTATAAAAAGTTTACATTGATTATAATTTTGTGGAACCATAATATTTTTGAACCCAAGAAGGATGCTTCATGAGGAAAGCTTGGAAATAAGGTGCTTAAATAGAATAGCATATTAATATTAATATGGCTTTCAGTCCCCTGCTGTCTTGTAACACTGCTATTGGCAGCCTTCTCTGGTCAGCATGGATGGATCCTCAGCATTGCCAGTTTGTCATTTCCAACAGGTGTCACTTAGCAAGAGGTGGTTAAATCCAGGATGCTATTTTCCCAGTGATGGTCTGAGGTGTTGTGTGTGGCCAGAACCTTAGTTGTTCATGTCTTGGTTCTTGATTACAGGAACCTAGGAGCCCTTCTGTGACCTAGGAGTCACAAAGCAGCAGGACATGCACACTACTTACTTGACAAATGGATGGGATTGGACGTAACTAGGTAACCATCTATGAGAATCAATAGTAGACTTGATGGCTGGAATCACAGCCAAGGAATTCCAGCTTTCTTGTATATTCTGAGCAAAGGGCTATACCACAATTTTGCATCATGTAACTTACTGTACATACAGACATAACATGGACTCAGAAGTCTGACAAGAGTAGTGTGTGCTCTCCATATATCTGTGAATAAATGAGATGGTTGTGTCCATCTTGCAATGTACCTTATGAGGCCCATTTTTGTTTATGAGTTTCCAGCTTTCTGCTGCTAATGCTCAGAACATTATGTCAGTGTAGGGTCAGACATGACCAGTGCTGATAAACAGGTATATTTATTTTAAATATGTTGAATTTCTCTTCTACATTCCCCCATTCTTTCTTATTGTTGTGCTATGTGGGGGTATATTGTGGCATTTGCAAAACTTCTTAACAATATATCAAATATATCAAACTTGAATTCACCCTCTCCACCCTTCTCTTTTATCCCCCTCTCCCCATTCCTGGAATAGTTTCAACAGGTATCATTTTTAACCACCCCTACCCACATGCTTTTAAAAATTAGCTTTGTCACAAAAGATGCACCAAAAGAAAATATCTAACAGTAGTTTGGTTGCTTTTCTCCTGTACAATTTAATCCTTCTCTCACCACAGAATATCTTTGAACAGCTACTAAAAAAGACTAGGACTAACCTGAAGTTATTTTCAGTAAGCTGAGAAATTTCCCAGTGAATTAAAAATACCATATTTTAATGACTTCAGAAATGAAATGTGTGAATACATCAAAGGTGGATACAATTTTTCTCACTCTTTAGAGTGAGAAAACTCTCTTAGAGTGAGAGTTTGTTTCTAAGAAGTCCTATTGAGCTTTCTCAATATAATAAATATACGCAAACTACAAGCTATTAATTGGCAACATTCATGGGTATAAATATATATATGTATATATCTCCTCATATCTGAACTTCACATTAAATATTTAATTATACATATAAAATTTATCTGAATTAAAATATACTACACAAATTAACTGCCATCTCTTAAAATTCTGTGAGGTTCAAAGATACTATTATCCCCATTTTTCAGAAAAGTGAACTGACTTCACTGAGAACTTATAATACTTTTCCAAATATCATAAACCTGGAAAGCAGTTTGGTTAACCTTATATAGAGAGCTTAAGAAAAAGATTCTAACAACATAACTGTAGAACCCATGCTCTTGATCATTGGTAATGGGAGTTAAAACTAAACAAAAACTTGCTGCTTTTACTAATACTGTGTAAATTTTCAAAAATGACCCATTCAAGTAAGAGAAGAAATTCTTGATTAGGAAAAACAGCATTGTGTAGTAGACAGCAGCCTAGCATTCCAGTAGTGAAAGTAGGTGCTTGAATGTAATTGTACAAGTAATTTTTTGTCACTGTAAGTCCCACAAAGAAAAGAGGATGTCGTAGGAGCCTATTTAAAGAAGACCTTCCTCTGCCAAGGAGGTCAAGAAAGGAATTTTCAGAAGAATGAAATCTGAAGTACAAGTGAGACTTAGAGAAAGGATGTGTGGGAAGAACATTGCAGGTACAGAGCTCAACATCTCATTTCTCAGAAGATGAGAGCTCATCACAGTGGCTGGAACATGGACTGCAAGAGGGAGATGTAGCACTAGTCAGGAAGTGGGAATGGGGCTGTGACTAGGGTGGCTGCTATGATGAGGAAGAACAGAGAGAGGAGGTGACATACATCGAGTTGGAATTAATGAACCTTAGCAGCTAGCAATGATGCCGATATGCAAGTTGGAAAAGTTTTATTTGAATCAGATAGTCTGTGTTATTTGTTTTTTGGTGACTAGGAACTCAAATAAGGAAAACATAGCTGCAATAAAGAATTTAGGAGGAGAAGCAGTCTCAAGGGTGATAATCTCTTCTAGAGCTATGTGAGTGGGTGTGTCTACAAGCATATTAATTTCTCTAATTCTGCAATTAGAAAAACGCTGATGTCAGGTTCTCTTCCTCCTGAAAGACCACAGAACAAAATCCTATTATGAAATCTTCAGATAATTGGGGTTTGCTAAATAGCAGGAAAACTGAATGCTCATCGGGATTCAAAATGGTGTTCTTTCTCCTTAGCTTCTGCTGAGTGTGATGCTTTCTTTCTATCCAGGACAATCTGGTGGATTTCAGGCACTAGTGAAGAAAATATGGTAGTTGCTTGTTTCCTTCAGAGCACATCTTACCATGGCCAGGTTCTGCCCAACGAAGAATAGAAGGGATTTCAACTGCTTGCTAACCCCAATAAATGTGAAAGGCTAAATAATCTTTACAGGATTCTTAATTATAACCCTAACAGTGTAGAAAACCCTTCTTGCTGTATCCAGGAAGCAACTGAGAACAGCGAATACAGCATGAGCTTCAGATATAACATCTCATTTGAATCCCACTTCTACCACTTTCTGATAAAGGTGGTTGCTTAAGTGAATTGCTCACTGAGCAACTGATTCTTCATCTATAAAAGATTTTGTGAGAATTAAACACAATAAATTATGTAAGTTACTTACAATACTTAAGTGTAGCCATGCTCTAGATGGAACAAGCACTCAATAAATGGTACCTTATTTTACTAAACCAGAAGAGCAGCAGGCTAAGACCTTACTTCAGTAGACAGGAATGAAACTATTGTGCAAAATATATTTGAACTTCAAAAAACTTAGCTGCAAATATCTATTGTTTAAAAAAAGTCTTGAAACAACTGCTCTCCCCTGTTTAAAAGAGAAATATTTTTCCTCAAAGAATATCCAAATCACCTAAAAAAAAGAGCCTTACATTGTTTACGTTCATTCTATGGGCTGTAGCTCCTTCTTTTATATGGAAACCAGTATGGCAGTTCTTCAAAAAACTACAAATAGAACTACCACTCATCAGCATATATCTGAAGGAATGTAAGTCAGGATACAGTAAGGAGATCCTGCACTCATGTTTATTGCAACATTGTTTACAATAGCTAAACTATGGAAACAACCGATATGCCCCACTACTGATAAATGGATTAAGAAAATGTGAGATATATATATATATATATATATATATATAATATATATATATATATAAAATATATATAAACATATATAATATATATCATATATAAAAAGATATATATAAACATATATAATATATATAAAGATATATATAAACATATATATTATATATATATATACAATAGAATATTATTAATCCATAAAGAATGAGATTTTGTCACAAGTAAATGGATGGAACTGGAGAACATCATTCTGAGTGAGGTTAGCCTGGCCCAAAAGACCAAAAATTGCATGTTCTCCCTCATATGTGGACATTATCTCAAGGGCAAAAACAACAAGGGGATTGGACTTTGATCACATGATAAAGTGAGAGCACACAAGGGAGGGGTGAGGATAGGTAAGACACCTAAAAATCCAGATAGCATTTGTTGCCCTCAACGCAGAGAAACTAAAGCAGATACTTTAAAGCAACTGAAGCCAATAGGAGAAGGGGACCAGGAACTAAAGAAAAGGTTAGTTCAAGAAGAATTAACTTAGAAGGTAACACACATGCACAGGAAATCAAAGCGAGTCAACTGCCATTGTATAGCTGTCCTTATCTCACTAGCAAAAACCCTTGTTCCTTCCTATTATTGCTTATACTCTCTCTTCAACAAAATTAGAGATAAGGGCAAAATAGTTTCTGCTGGGTAGCAAGGGGGTGGGGAGAAGAGGGAGGGGGTGAGGGAGTATGGAAGGGGGTGGGGGAAGGGGGGAGAAATGACCCAAATATTGTATGAATAAAATTAAAATTAAAAAAAACTTTAAGAAATTTCAAAACAAGAAAGCAAATTTGATTAGACAAATGTTGCCCCATAGAAAAATAAAGTGAGAAAAACAGAATAGAAGCCACATATATAATTTAAGGTTTTCTAGTAACAACATTATAAAACTGAAAGAAGCAGGCAAAATTTATAAATTTCATTTTACGGAATCCATATAAAATATTAGCATAATATAACAAAATATTATTACTCTATTTAGTTTTCTCTTTTTTTGGTACTAAGCCTATAAAATCTTGAGTTCATCTTATACTTAATAGCACATCTCAGTTCATACTATATATATGTCAAGTGACTAGTAACTACCACACTGGATAGCCTGGTGCAATATGATCTGTAAAAATCTTTCCATGTCTAACTTTTGAGAATAACTATGTATTAAGACATTATTTTCCTGGTTTTATTGAATGTTTTCCATGAACACATTAATTTAACGTGTAATGAAGGATAGATTTCTGGTTTCACTGAATTAACAATCAGAAAAATGCATTGAATTGTTTAGCTACTGCTAAGTGACAACATGGTCATATCTGTCCATGAATCCATTCTGAGCCTAAGTGACAAATGTTCCTCTGTTATTTTTTTCAGAACTGAATACATTCTCACATGATTATATTTAAATTGACATTCTGACAAATTCTACTAATATGTGTGTCATAAGAGATTTACATCATTGATGGCCGCACTTAAAACCCATATCAATTTCTGCCAGAAATACATTCTTTGCTGGAAGCTTATTCCTACTATTTCTTTCATGTGATAAAATTCTGTTCAGTATTAGTGACATATATAGTATCAATCACAACATAATAAACTATGTAACCAAGTCATCACATATCTGCTTCCCACAATATTAAAACAGAAACTATTTGTTCATACCAAGTAATTAAAAGCAATATTTTCAATTGATTTTTATAAATAGATTTTAGATTTTCAAAACTTTTTGTTTGCTGAAAATTTGAGCATATTTTACAAAGACAGCTTATCCTATTTTGACATCGTATACTCATATAGCATATTTGTTAAAATTTAATAAAACAATATTGATATGTAATTATTAAGTGAAATTCATACTTAAGATTTACCTGTTTTTTACCTAATATCCAATTTTTTTCTATTAGAAGTTCTGATGCAGGATACAGCATTACACTTAGTAACCATGTTTCTTTAAGCTCCTCTTAGCTGTGATAGTTTTTCGTACTACTTAGCTATCTTGTAGAATGGCCCCAAATTGAGATTTCTCTGATGCATTTCTCCTGGGTAAATTGGCACTATGAATTTTGGAGAGGTAGATTAATCTCACTATGTCAAGAATGTTTACAGTTGACATGATTCATGACTATTGGTGGTGACCTTGATCACCTGAAGAAAAAACTGTTAGATTTCTCCATTATTAAATTAATCTCTTCTTCCATATTTTACTCTTTGGAAGTCTTCCATATTTTGTGAATGATGTGGTTTTCTCTCCTTCTTTAAGAGTGGAATGTCTTCATAATTTATTTCAAATCCTTCAGCAGGGTTGATTTGTCTATTCTCTCCCATTCATTAATTTATTCAATTATTTATTCATATCAGTATTGACTTATAGATACCTATTTTATATTTTAGGTTATAATCCAATAACACTTTGTTTTGCTTGTCAAATTGTCCATGTTTTTCTGTCATAATGAGAACATTACTAGAAAATGAAGAAATATATATGTTAGAAATACAAGATTTTCAATAAAGCCAAAATTGAAATTAACTATTCAAACTGAGAATATTCTGGGAATTCAGGAAAGAGTCAGGGGCTATCAGAATTGTTGAGTGGGAGGTAGAGCAAGATGGTGGACAAGAAGCAGCCACTATTTTCACACCTGACTCTGTTACCTGAAGGGTCAGGTAACAGAGGAAAAACTATAAAGAGGAAAAGACAGGAAGAGCAAAGCAGAAAAGCATGGAGAAAGAAACAGAGGCAACCAAGAAAATCAGCAGAGTACCAAGCCCCATCTCTGGTACTCCAGGTGGGGGAGAAGAAGCTAAAGACATGATCACAAGGCAAGCCAAATGTCCCTGGTGACAGACTGGCAATTTGAGCTACAAGATAATCCTTACCTACTGGATGCCTTAAATCCATTGCAGAGATTTGCTAAGACCGCGATTTCTCTGGTGAGGAAGGCTAGCCTCAGTGAAGACATTCTGTTATTCCTCTCATATCTAAGAACTATAGTACTATGCTATCTTGAGAGAGCTATTGCTTGAAATTAAGCTATTCTGGGGACTTGAAAACAAGGAACAATCATTGCTCAAAGAGTCTTAGAATACCCTGAGCAGTGTGTGGGCAAGAGATGGCCACAAGAGGTGGCTAAAGAGAGGGAAAGGATCTAATGTGGGCCTGCAGAAAACTTCAAAGAGTAGGGAGCTCCTGAAGTAAAAGGTGCAGTGATTGGAGGCCCTGTCTTCCCTGTCAAGGAGCAAGTCCAATTGCTTGAGTGTCACAGTGGAACCAAAACTGCCTCTGGCATAATATTAGAATTCCAGAGCCTGTCTTCTGGTTGCTTTGTTTCTGCAGCATCCTCCCTTTCACAAAGAGTTAAATGGCAATAGATCCTGAAAGCCTTAAAGCCCACCTCTGGAAACTGCATTGCAGTATGTGTATCTGCAGGATGGAGGCAGGTCCCAAAGCCCAGGTCTTCCTAATCAGAAGGTATTCATAGTCATTTCTCCACTACAGGGAGGTGAACTGCTGGGGAGGATTGAAAGCACTAACACCACGTCCAGGAACTGCATCCCAGCTTGTCTTTACTACTGACTGGGACTGAGGGCATCAAGTCTAGACACTCTGAATCACAGTCTTTCAGAGCCTTCTATAGGGAGGTGAATTGCTGGGAATGCGTTGAAAGCACTGAGACCACATCCAAGGACTGCATTTCAGTGTGTTTCTACTGCTGGGCAGAGAGCCCCATAACTTCCACAGTACCCTTCCTCCACACAAAAAGAGAGGTGAACTGCTAAGTGGGTCTGAAGGCCTTACTACCTACTTCTGGGAATTGAATCTGGTTTGCGTTGCTGCCAGGCAGGATTGAGAGCCCCAAATCTAGACTCTCTGAATCCCTGTGTGCCCCTTCCACAAGGAGGTGATGGGGTATGTAAGAACTGAGATCAGCATGGACAGTACCCAGTTTCTTAAGTTCTTCCAATATAGTGTAGAACTCAGTGCTCTGTGGTACTCTCACTGTAGGAAGACACCACAGACTTGGACATTTACTGCCTCTGGGGACACAAACTGGGGGACTTGTGGATGAAGTGGCAACATGCCCAACCCAAGAACTGTAAAACTCCCTAAAACCAACAGCAGGCCCCCATATACAACAAAAGGAAGCTTCTATAATGGAAGCAGCCCAGAAATAGGCAACTGACTCTTCTACAGAGGAATCAGCAAGTTTTCCTCAATCTGAGCAGTGCTGGAGATCATGTCCAGTGCCCTCAGCATGAGGGCAAATGCTTGGCTACTAAGCCATATCTCTAATGTCATGGTGAGTAACAGCATTTTAACCCAGCTGCTAAACCATCATGCCTGAACATTAAGAATATTTCATCTGAAACATTTCAGGTGACTAAAACATCCAATCAATGACTTGACCTCCAATGTGCAAATCTTACTTAAAAAAAAAAAACACAAAAAATATGAAAAAACAAGGCAATATGTCTCCTCCAAAAGTCAACAGTCCTCAATAACAAACATTAACAATTGTGAAGTGGATGGACCCTCAAAGAATTTTTTTAAATGATTATAAGAATGATCAATGAACTTAATGAAGACTAAATAAATACCTGAATGATTTCCAAAGAAAACTTGAAGAGCTGAATGAGATAAGGAGATAATGTAGGTCATGAAAGATGAATTAAAGGTGTAGAAATTCTGAAAAAAATAAATTGATATTCTAGAAATGAAAAATCTTGAAAAGTCAAATAAAAAACTGAATTGAGAAGTCTCTCCAGTAAGCTGGGTTAAATTGAAAACAGAACATCAGGGCTACAAGACAAGGTAGATGTGTTAGAACATACTGATGAAGACAAAGACATACTGATGATGCAAAGCCTCTGGGACACCAGTAAAAGATGAAACCCATAATCAAGGACATAAAAGATGGAGAAGTAATGCAAGCCAAAGGAAGAGAAAACTACCCTACATAAAATAATAGCAGATTCCAAAATCTTGAGAAAGAGATGGTCATCCAGGTACAGTAGGCTTTCAGTACTCCAAATAGACAGACCAAAAACAAGGAAAGAATATTGAAAGCTACAAGAGAAATGTGCCAAGTCAAATATAAAGGCAACCCATCATAATAACAGCAAATTTCTCAAAACAAACTTTAAAAGCAAAGAGGGCACAGAATGATGTATTTCAAGCACTGACAGAAAACTAACTGCCAACCTAGATTACCATACCCAACAAAGGTATCCATAATTGAAAGAGAAATAAAAACCTTTCTTGATAAACAGAAGCTAAAGCAATTTATTACCACTAAACCGGTGCTGCAGAAGATACCTATAGTAATCCTACATAAAAAGAGGAAGGTAAACACAAGCATGCAAATATGGGAAATAGTAAACTTTACTAGACAAATAGATAAGCAAATGAGAAGTAAAGAAGAATCAAACACCACAAAACCAACAAGAATTACTACATACCTTCTAATAATAACTGTGAATGTTAATAGTCTTAACTCTCTAATCAAAAAACACACACTGGTGGATTGAATTAAAAAATAAGACCTGGCCATTTGTTGTCTGCAGGAAATATATCTGACTGGCAAAGAGAAACACAGACTTAGAGTGAAAAAATGGGAAAATATTTTCCAAGCAAATGGAGCATGAAAGCAATAAGGAGTAGCTATTCTCATACTGACAAAGCTGCCTTAAAACAAAATTAGTGAAAAGCCAAAACAGGGCAGTTAATATTGATAAAGGAACATTCCATCAGGAGGATATGACAATTGTAAACATATATACCCTAAATGTCAGTGTACCCGATTTTATAGAGCAGACACTACTGGACATAAAAACACAAATAAACTGCAACTCAGTAATTGTGGATGACTTTAATAATCCACTCTCACCAGTAGACATGTTATCCAGACAAATAATTGATGAGTAAACTTCAGTATTAAATGACACTATTGGCTGATCACTGATGGCTCAAACCCATAATCCTAGCAGAGATCAGGAGGATGGTGGTTCAAAGCAAACTAAGACCCTGTCTAGAAAATACCTAACACAAAAGGGAATGGCGGAGTGGCTCAAGGTGTAGGCCCTGAGTTCAAATCCCAGTACTGAAAAAAAATGACACTATTGATTAATTGGACTTAACAACCATCTACAGAATATTCCACCCAACAGCTATAAAATACACATTTTTCTCAACAGCCCATGGTCTTTTTTCAAAATAGGTCATATCATAAGACAAAAAACAAGACTAAGCAATGACCAGAAAGATGAGAAAATTGTGTTTTATCAAACCACAATGAAATAAAACTAGAAATCAACAACAAAAAAGAACTACAGAAAATATCCAAACACATGGAAACTGAGCAATTCACTCTTGCATGATCAGAGAGTCATCAAACAAATAAGTGGAGAAAAAAATTCCTGGAATCAAACAAAAATGGAAGCACAACTTACAAGAATCTTTGGGATGAAGCAAAAGCAGTGATAAGAAGAAAGCATATGGCTATGAGTGCTTTCATTTAAAAAATCAGAGCAATCCCAAATAAATAAAGTAACAATACACCTCAAGGTCTCAGAAAAAATAAGAGTAAGACTCAAAGGAGTAGACATATAGAAATGATAAGTGGCAGAAATTAATGAAATAGAGACTAAATAATACAAAGAATCAATGAAACATAAAACTAGGTCTTTGAAAAGATAGACAAGATTGACAATCTTTTAGCCAACCTAGCCAAAATAAAGAGTAAGAAGACCAAATTGCATAAATAAAGATGGAAAGAAGTTATCACAAAAAAAACCAATGAAATTCAGAGGATCACTAGGGAATACTTCAAAAACGTCCTAAGGAAATGGAAAGTATAAAAGAAATGGACAAATTTTTAGATGCATATATATGACCTACCAAAATGGAGCCAAGAGGATATAAACTACCTTAGCAAATCAATAACAAGAAATGAAATTAAAGTGGTAAAAAAGAAGCTCCAAGAAATAAAAGCCCAGGACTAGATGGACTCATTGCTGAATTCTATCAGATCTTAAAAAGCCAACTAACACAAATGATCCTCAAACTATTGTATAAAATAGAAAGGGAAGGAACACTACCAAACTCATTCTATGAAGACAACATTACACTAATAATATAAAACTGGATAAGGACATGAAAAAAGAAGAAAATTACAGACCACTTTCTTTGATGAACAGAAAATTTCTCAACAAAATATTTGCAAACCGAATTTAACAAAATAGTAAAAAGATCATGTACCACAATCAAATTGTTTTCATTACAGGAAGGCAGGGAAGGTTCAACATATACAAATCAATAAATGTAATGTTGCACATAGCAGAATAAAGGATAAAAATCACAGGATCATCTCAATAGATACAGAAAAAGCCTTTGACATACTTCAACATTCCTTCAATGTAAAATTCCTGAAGTAACTAGAAGTAGAAGGAATATATCTCAAGATAATAAAGGCTAAATATGACAAACATATAGCCAAGATTTTACTAAATAAGGAAAAACTGAAACCATTTCTTCTAAAGTCAGGAACTAGACAAAGGTGTCTATGGTCTCAAGTTTTATTCAATATATTGCTGAATTCTTAGCTAGAGCAATAAGACAAGAGAAAGAAATAAAAGGGATACAAGAAAAGAAGCAGTCAAATTATCCCTATTTGCAGATGAAGTGATCCTATACTTAAAAGACCTAAAGTCTCCAGCAAAAACCTCTTAGATCTGATAACACTTTTAGGACAGGATACAAAGTTAACATTAAAAATGTCAATAGCTTCTCTATATACCAGTAAGAAAGTGACTAAGAAAGAAATCAGGAAAACAATCCTTTTCATAGTAGCCTCAAAAAAATTAAGTGCCTAGGTATAAACCTAAATAAGGAGGTAGAAAATCTCTACACTGAAAGCTATAAAACCTTGAAGAAATTCAAGAAGACATTGCAGGATGGAAGGACCTCTCACTTTCATGAATTACCAAAATCAATATTGTGAGAATGACCATACTACTGAAAACCATCTATAGATTCAATGCAATCTACATAAAAATCCAATGATATTTTGCACAAAATGGATGCCAATCCTGAAATTCATATGGAATCCCAAAAGGCCCCAAATAACCAAAGAAATTCTAAGCAAACAGCAATACTAGAGTAATCCCAATACCTGACTTCAAATTATACTGCAAAATCATTGTAAAAAAATAGTATGATATTGGCACAAAAGCAGACATCCAGACCTCTAAGCCCACATAGCTACAGCCATCTAATTTTCAACAAAGGTACCTATAACATATGTTGGAGAAAAAGACAGCTTCTTCAACAAATGGTGTTATGAAACCTCAGAATTCCCAAGTGAAGACTAAACTAGTCCACCGTCTGTCACCCTATGCAAGAATTACTTCAAAATGGACCAATGATATACATGTAAGAACTTTGAAACTACTAGAGAAAAACAATGGTAAAAACCTGTAAGATATATGTATAGGTAACACCTTTCTGACTAGGTCTCCAATTGCTCAAGGAATAAGAGCAAGAATCTACAAATTGGTAAAGGAAGCAATTGTCAGAATCAGAAGACAACTTACAGAATGGGAGAAAATCTTTGCCAGCTATTCATCAGATGAAGGAATAATATCCAGAATATATGAAGAGCTCCAAAAAGTAAACATCAAAAGAACAAATACTCCAGTTCATAAGTGAGCAAATGAATTGAACAAAAGAAAGAGTAAAAATAGCTAATAAATACATGAAGAAATTTTAACATACTTAGTCATGAAGGAAATGCAATTCAAGATTACACTGACATTCCATCTCCTCCAGTCATAATGGCTATCGGGGTGGGAGTGGGGGTGGGGGAGGTGGCCCAAACAATATATACACATGTGAGTAAATGTAAAAATGATTAAAAAAAACAATAAAAACAAGTGCTGGTGAAGGTTTGGGGGAGAATGATTCTTTATACACCATTGATGAGAATGTAAATTAGTGCTCCACTCTGGAAATCAATATGGAGGTTCCTCAATAAACTAGAAATACAACTACCATATGATCTTGCTATATCACTCCTGAACATATATGCAAAGGACTGCATACAATAAAGATACCTGAACATCCCTGTTTATTGCAGCACTGTTCACAATACCCACACTATGGAGTCAGCCTAATTATCAATCAACTGATGAATGGATAAAGAAAGTGTGGTATATATATACACATTAGGGAATATTGTTCAGCCATAATGAAGAATGCTATTAGGTCTTTTGCAGGAAAATGGATGGAACTGAAAATCATGATGTTAAGTAAAATAAGCCAGAGTGAGACAGATAAATATTGCATGTTCTCTCTCATACATAAAACCTAGACCTTTAAAAAAAATAAAAAATGAGCCAGGCACTGGTGACTTACACCTGTAATCCTACTTACTTGGGAGACTGAGATCAGGAGGCTCACAGTTTGAAGGCAGTGTAAGCAAATAGTTCATGAGAACTCATCTCTAAAAAAAAAAAAAAAAAAAAACAGAGCAAAACGGAATGGAGGCAAGCAGTAGAACACACTTTGCAAGCATGAAGCCCTGAGTTCAAAACCCCAGTCTCACAAAAAAAATGCTTTACATAAAAAAAGATTGATATGAATGTAAAACTGTGAGACGACTTGAGGGTGTGTATCAGTGGGAGAGGAAAGTATGAAAGTAGAGGTTGATGGGGTGGTGAATATGATTGAAATACTTTAAACATATTTATGAAAATAGAATAATGAAATACATTAAAGGTGTTTAAAAGGGGGAGGGGAATAAGAAAGAGTAATAGAGGGGGTGAATTTGATCACAGTACACCTTATGCATGTATGTGAATATCACAGTGAAACCCCTTTGTACAAATGGTGTATGCTATAAAAATAACAAAGAACTAGTGGTAGAGAAGCAAAAGCAGGAGTGTGGGGGGGGGCATAAAACTGGTCTCAAAATCCACCTTTGCCACCTCTTGCCAATGTAACCTTGAGGGAGTGATTTAATCATTCTGTATTATGTTCATGTTTATCTGTACATTATAATAATTATATTATAATATCAGGTATTGATGAAATTAATGACCTAACACAGAACTATGCTTACTCAGGTCTTCAACCAATGTCACTTTTTATCACTAACCAATGTACTGTTGTGGACATTCTTTAAAAAACCTTTTCAAATTTTGTTTTCAATCATGGTTACAGTCACATAATGTTAACTAGACATAGTAAACACTTTTTAACTATTCAGATGTCTAGATTTAATATTCACATTGTTAGACAACAAATTTCAAGAGCCATTTCATCTTGCACACTGCAACTCTATGCTCATTTAACACTAATTTTTCCTCTCCTGGGTCTTTTCAAACTACATTACTCCTTTCTTTTTCTATGATTTTGTCTATTTTAGGCACCATATGTTAATGAAGGCATACAGTATTGTCTGTTTGTGACTGGTATAGTTCACTGAGAATAATGTGTAGTTTTTTCCATTAATAAACCTTCTTTTCATGAAATTAGGGTACAGATACATATTCTGTGCTAAGTAGAAATTTCCTTTCTCTTAAACTCAGTGCTTGTCAAATGTGCTCACTTTTTACCTGTTTCTCAAATATTGTTTTGGAGATTCTAGAAATTGAATCTAGTAGAATTGTGATGAATTGATTTCTGGGTCAAGTAGAAACTTCTGAGGGAGGAGTCCAGTTTCAGAGAAGTCTTGCTTCACCAAGTCAGCAAGTCACCTTTCCTGTCCATAACGGCAGCTTGCTGAAGTAGACCAAGTTCTATTATTTCTCTGAATTCTTGGCTTCTCCATGTGTGACCTGAGGCCAAAGATGTCTGCCTTTAATGATTCATGTGAGGTTACAGTGAGTGGGGTATGCAAAAGGCACAGAAATGTGCACTTTTACCATGGGGACTTAACCACTAGTCCCTCCTCTTCTCTGCCATTTCCTATTCCTGGCTTCTATTGCAAAAGTTTGAAAATGAAGGCAATGGATTTTGTGATTTCTAAAGTTTCCAGCAGTCTATAACTCAATGGTTGCTGAATATCTACTTACAGCAAAAGTGACCTTGTCATAAGTAATGGTTTGCTGCACAGAATGTCTGGCTGTTAATGTCTGCCTGCCTGTTGGTAATTCATTGCTGTTAAGACTCAATATTGTTTTTTTCTCATCCTGATTTTTTCCACTGTTGTTTTGCTATTACTATTACTATTTATTGCTATTATTATTACTATTACTATTAACTATAACTATTACTATTTGGAGACAGTATCCCAGGCCAGGTTATCCTTGAACTTATTAGGTAGCCCTCAAACTTATGATCATCCTGCTTCAGCCTTCTGAAATTACAGGTGTGAGCCACCATGTCTGGCTTTCATTAGTGATATTCACGTGAAAATATTTAATGTAAACCAAATTGCTCTCATTTGTCTACCAAGACACAGCACTAACCATTTATCCAACTATGAAACTAGAATTACAAATTCAGACCTCGGAAATGGAAGGTACGTGCTTAATCTGCTTTTTAAAAATTATGGTATTATGTTTCTTAATGATCACTTGGCAAATCTAGGAACAGCTGTCTTGTTCATCAGTCTTCAGTCTCATTTCTGTATTTTCTTGGAATAGCTTTGGTTTTTGCTTTTGGTGTTTGCCTAACTAGTCAATATAAGCTTCATTACCTTAAGCAATTAACTGCAATTCCTTCTATCATGTGTGTGGTTGATCATCTAGAACTAATTAAAGTATCTGCTGCTTTTGGAGCTACAATATGCCATTTTTGGTTAGTGATTAAATGAGGAAAATTGTTGTTAGGTTTCTGATATGATACAATGTGATTTTATTTGTTTCAAATCTCATCCAGACAGGCTGTTGATTCAGTGGTAATTTGGATCCTTGTAAAATGGCCCAAGGCCTATCCTGAGGCCTTTTAATCATACCTCTTTTATTGGCACTGAATCCTGCAAGCCAACTCAGTCTGTGCAAGTCCACAAAATAAAACAGGCAATGCCAGCTAAAAGGAGGTCACCACTAAGGGTCATTTGGGGAAAGGCTCAAACTGTCTTTTCCAATCATCCTGAACCCACCCACTAGTGGAAAGGTAAACTATTTGACATGATGGGTAAAATGTGAATGTTCCAAAAGCTTGGAAACTGAGGTGGGCATAAACTTCAAACACATTTAAGCTATCTGTCATCTGCCCATCTCAAACTAACTATAATGCAAGAGCTATTGTGCACCCAATTCTGAGTCTTCTGGCAGCGCAAATGGATGTTTCCTGTTGGGATTTTTCTCAGAGTTTCACTTGCCCATCAGTTTTCTGTGAGAGAGGTGAGACGTTATCTTATCTTTTTCCCTTATATCCTTAGATCCTGACATCCCAGCCCCTTTAGGGGCAGATGCAGAGTTTTTTAAAAGTACAGCTAAATGAGTGGCAATTCTTTGGGAGGACATCCTAACAGATTGTTTCTGAAGCTACACTTTCATAGCAAAGTCCTTGTTTTCCTATGTGGTTTTTCACAAGGGATGGAACTGCAGATTCTCCAGGGCTAATCCTTTTTCTTTTTATTGTTGTGTTGGGGGTGCATTGTGGCATTTACAAAAGTTCTTACCATATATCAAATGCTACTCCTTGGTGTTGTTTCTGCACAGATGGAAGCTGACTGGAACTTCTTCTACTTCTTGTCTTCTGCTTTAGCTATTCTGATGGAGGAGGGGAATGGAGTTAATGGCAAAGCCCAAGAAAACTGTAGAAGCAGTTCTAAAAATTCAGTGTGTATCAAAATTCCAAGACAAGCTTCCTAAAATTTTATTGTTTTCATCTATAGATTCTTGATTAGAAAATTTGTGGGAAGGAAAAAAATGTGCCTTGTCACCAGGCTCCCAAGGAGACAATAACATAGGAGTTCTGGGGGAGTCATACTTTGAATGACATTCTTTATATAACATCATTTCTTCTCTTAGCCCATTTATTGAAAGAAATGCCAGATACTTAAGGGTTACAAAGAGGATACCAGAATCCCTATGTCAAAGGATGAGCTGCCTCTCGATTAACTAGCATTTGGAGGAGTTGCTGTTGTGGAGAGAAGACTATTAGAAGTTAAAAACCTGGGCTTAAGATGTGGTCCTCCTTGCAGTTTTGTCTTCTCCAACCAATAACTGAAATTCTGTACCTCTGTTAATTCCCTCTGCTGGGAAATAAGGAATGGAGATTTTAAGAATATTGTTTTAGCTTAACTCAGAAAACAGTTGGGAGGCTCAAGCAAAATAGTGGTTATGAAAGTGGCTTTTTTAAGTATTATGCAAATGTAGGTGACCATTATTATACCTTTCTAGAATTAGTACTGATCAGAGGTTGAACTCTATGACTGCCTGGATCTTCCATAGTCCTAATCCCTATTTTTAGGTAAGGGGTTACCCAAATGTTATTCAATGCCGTGCTTTCACAGCTATTTAAGGGTCTATAAATATCTTCAGCTTAACCTTCCTCCGCTTCACCATAACTGAACATTCTAACCAGAGATGGCAGTGGGTGTATTTTTGACAATGTTCTCTTACTGGGACAATCGACTTGGTTGCTGAGCCATTCCATATAGTTTTAAATGTGTTTGCATTTATAAGAGATATGTATTCCTGCTGGCCCCTTTCTCAGTGTCTTTGCTGTCATTATCCTCACAGCTGGATTCAGTAATAAAACACGTAATTGAATACAAGTAAGTGAGGGGGAAAGCTACTCTCCATGATAAAATTAAAATTAATGAGTATAGAAAGAATAAAGAAAACAGAGAAAAAAATCATCCTTTGGTAAATACCTCAGTAATAATAGATTTAGCAAGAATCATGCCAAGATGCTAAATTAGTGTTTTCCTTGATTGGAGCCTAGTCTACAGAAAGGATTTTTGTGAGGCAATTGATAAACTTTGAAAAAGATAAATAAATTAATTAATAATTTAAAGTTGAAGACAATTTTCCTGTCTTAATAGTTGTACTTTTTATGTATAATAGAACCTGAGAAAAGTACACATGAGAATTCTTAGTATTTTCAGTGATATTTTATAAGTCTGAAAATATATACTATAACCAATGAGGGCACTAGTTCCAGTTCCATGAATGTCATAGAAAACAAGCAGAGCTCATGTTCCAGTATTTGTGGTCTAGTAAGGGACATAGAATGACAAAGTAAAAAGAATTGAGTGCCATGAAATATTTGTTTTAGTCTATGGAAATAGTGAAGATAGACAAATATAAAATATGTTACACGAACAAGGTAGTGTAGTTGTCAAATATCACCTGGAATTGGAGCATGCGCAGTTAAGGAGAGTGAGGAAATACAGGTGATATAAGGACATTACCAAAGAGCCCAGGCGGTTAATGTCAATTGAGAGGTTCAGTCCAGAGCATGGGGTATTTGCAGGAGGTGGATTGGAGCCGGGTATTGAGATTTCAGTATGGAGGATCTTGGATGCAGTGACAAGATGTTATGATCTCATCCATGAAAGGCGGCATTGTTGAAAGATTGTTGGGCAAGGTAATGACAAAATTAGTAAGTGCAGAGTTATAAAGGTGAATATGATGGATTAGGAGAAGTAATAATCAAGGCATGAACCACTGACTACTTTATGTCATTTAAACACTCACCACTAAGAGAAGGAAAAATAGTCTGCAGGCACATGCATTGCTCTCATAACTGTGAAAGAGTTATTCATGTTTAAATGGACCAAATGAGAAGTTTGAACTCATACATCTTCACATTTAGAGACAGATGGTAGAATTACAAAGAATTCTCTTAATACATTTGCTACCCAGCTGTTCTAAACAATAGAATGGAATGGTTTTAAATAAAGACTGAGACATGGATGGATATTTGATTATAATGCAAATGTAGAGAATGTATCAGGTTAAGTGTAATCGCTGATCTTGTGGGCACCATTACACTAAGGCTCTAACCATTGATGTCTCCGTAACACTTCTTAAATATTCCTTTATTGCATTATTATTTAAACATAATTCTTAGTTACCAGCTTTGAATTATATAGCAAATTGCTTTTATATCCTATTGTGCCATGTTTTATATTCAGAACAGATTTTATAATTATACTAAAGTACAAATAGCAATAAAATGCAGAAATACAGAAGCGTGAATTTAAACATTTTTAAAGTGCTGCACTTCCAAATAAACTAGCAAGACTCAAAATGTGTTGCTTTAAGACATAGATAACTCAATTTTTTAAAATCTACTTTTATTAGATAAAATTTCCCAACTTCTTCATTCTTGTTTAATTTTTATTCATCATTTGAAAGCACAATAATCATGGATTTTATTTCTCAATTTTTATCAACTTAACATTTCTCTATAGGTTATATGATTTTCATAAAAATTATGAAAATTTATATACAAATATTTTGCTTTCAAAAAAAGCTTTTATAGGAAGTTCACAGGAAAATCAATTTGAGTTCCTGTATTTTATACATTCTTTCCTTCAAAGCATTTTTTGGTGCCTACCATAAACCAAACTCATCTCAGTGGTGTCTTGGGTGGTAAAATGTATTAGGTCCCACTCCTTGCCCTCAAGAATCTTGTAATTTGCATGGGGTAAGGACACTTGCATATATGATGGTGAATTCTGTAAAGAGAGCATATTCAGGTAACAGTTTATAATAAGTATTTTCACTTTTATTATATTTTTTTCTGTCCTGGGTTTTGAAGTCAGGTCCTCATACTTGCTAGGAAGGCACTCTACAATTTGAAACACTCTGCCAGTCATATTAATTTTTATGGGACTGGAGTTTGAACTTAGGGTTTCATGCTTTCAATGCAGGTATTCTACCACTTGAACCACACATCCAGTCTTAAATTTTCTTTAAAATTATTTTTAATTGATATATGAGAAGATAAATATTGTGGAGATTGACGTACTTAACTATGGAATGTTTCCATACATGTACACGTTGCACAAAGTTTAAACCAGACTAGACATACTTATCTCCCTAAATATTCATCATTTTCTTAGAGTGCAAACTTTAAAAATCTTTTCTTTTAGCTTTTTAAAATTCCCAGTACACTGTTATTTTCTATAGTGACCCTATTGTACACATCAGAACTCTTTGCTCCTAGCTAAGTAACTTAGTACCACTGACCAACCTTTCCCCATCTCTTCTACCATACTACTCTCTCGACCTCGGATAACCAACATTCCATTCTCAACCTCTGTGAAATCAATTTTTTTAGAGTCAACATGTGAATGAAATCTTGCAGTATTTGCCTGGTTTATTTCACTTAACATGATTATCTATGTTCTCTCCATTGCTACTGCAAATGACAGGATTACATTATCTTTATGGCTTTATAGCATTTCATTGTGTATATATACCACACTCTTATCCATTCATCAGCTAATGGTCACATAACTTGTTTCCATTTATTGAATTCTGCAAATACTGGTCCAATGAACATTGCAGGGTTTTGTTTTGTTTTTGTCACTATGAGAAAGCAACTTAAGGGAGAAAGAATTGTTTTGGCTCATGGTTTCAGAAGCTTATGTCCATTTGGCTGGCTCTTTTGTTGGGGCTCTGAGGCAAGAAAGACCATCATGGTGGTGGGAAAATGTGGTTATAGAGGCTGCTTACATCCTGGCAGCCAGAAACAGACAGGAAGGTGCCAGAAGCAAGGTAAACCCTCTCAGGGCATGCCCCTAATTACATACTTCCTAACCTTGGGCCTTACTCCCTAATTTCTAATACCCCCAAATAAGGCCATCAAATTATGAATCCATTCAGGGATTACCCCTGGATTAGGTCAGAACTCTTATGCTCTAATCACCTCTCAGTGATTGGATCTACCTGCTGAGGACAATGCTTTCAACACATGAGCCTTTTGGGGTATACTTCATATTCCAACCATAATATACATTTATTGATAGCTATCAGATTATTTGGTTTTGTGCTTTGGTTCTTTTTTGTTTACTTGTTTGCTTTGTTTGTAGTTGTTTTTGCTTGTTTGCTATTGTTTTGGGGGCTCTTTATATATTCTGAGTATCAAACCTCATCGAACTCTTGTCAGATATATCATTTGTAAACACTTTCCCATGCAGTAGGTTGTCTGTGTACTTACTTATTATTTCTTTTGGTGTGCAGAAGCTTTTGGTTTGATGTAATCCCATTTGGCTGATTTTGCTTTTGATTTCTGTGCTTTTGGGTCCTTGTAAAAAAATTTGGCCCTTCTCAATGTCCTAAAGTTGTTTCCCTTATATTTTCTCCTAGTAGTTCCAGTTTTAGGTCTTACATTTAAGTTCTTAATTCATTTTGAGTTGATTTTTGTACCTGATGAGAGTTAAGGGTCTAATTTCATTCCTCTCCATGTTTGCCAGGAACATTTATTGAAAAGACTGTCCTTTCTCCAATGCAAATTCATGCATTTGTCAAAAATCAATTGACCCTAGATATGTGGACTTACTTCTAGATGCTCCATTCTGTTCCATTGGTCTCTTTGTTTTACTGCCAACATCAAACTGTTTTTATTACTATAGAGTTGTAGTACATTTGAGGTCAGGTACAATAATGCATCCTGCTTTGTTTTTTTTTGGTCAAGATTGCTATAGCTATTAAGAGATTTTTGTGGTTCCATATAAATTCTAGAATTGGTTTTTACTAGTTCTGTGAAGTATGGCATTGATTTTTTGATAGGGATCTTACTGAATTTGTAGATTGCTTTGGGTACTATGGATATTTTAACAATATTGGTTCTCCTAATCCATGAACATGGGATGTCTTTCCACATTTATAAGTCCTCTTCAATTTCCTTCATCAATATTTTATAACTTTCATTATAGAGGTCTTTCACCTCTTTGGTTGAATTTATTCCCTGATACATATTTTTTATAAATGGAATCACTTTTTTGATTTCTATTTTAGAAATTTCACTATTGGCTTATAGCAATTCTACTAGTTTTTGTAGGTTGCTTTGTGCCCTGCAACTTTCCTAATTCATTTTTTAGTTCTAATCGTATTTTGATAGAGTTTGGAGATTTTCCATATACAAGATTATGCCATCTGCAAACAATGGCAATTTAACTTCTTTTCCAACTTAGATGCCCATTATTGATTTTCTTCCTGATTGCTCTGAGTATGACTTTCAGAACTACTTGGCATAGGAGTGGATAAAGTGGACATCCTTGTCTTGTTTCAGATCTTAGAGAAAAATTGTTTAGCCTTCCTATATTCAGAATAATGATAGCTATTATTGGGGTATGTTCCTTCTGTATATAATCTGTTTGGTGGTTTTATCATGAAAAGAGGCTTAATTTTATTAAATACCTTTTTTGCATCAATTCAGATGACTATGGTTTTAGTCCTTTGTCATGTTAACAGCATGTATAATGTTTGCTGGTTTGCATATACTGAACCATGCTTGTGTCTGGGTGATGAATCTCACTTCGTCTTGATGAATAGTCTTTTTTATGTAGTATCAGATTCATTTTGCTAGTATTTTGATGAGGATCTTTGTTTATTTCATCGAGAGTAGTGAGTTGGTTCTTGTGTTCTTATCTGATTTTAATATCAGGGTAATTCCTGGCCTTGTAGAATGAGTCTGGAAGAATTCTTTCCTTTTCTGTTTTTAAAAATAATTTAAGGAGAATTGGTATTAGCTCTTCTTTAAATGCCTGATAGAGATAATAATTATTAATATCAACTTGAGTGTTCAATGTTAAATCCTTTATGAGTTTTGATATAAGAAAAGTGTTCTAATTTAATAGATAAGGAAGCCAGGACCAGAAAGGGCAGCAAATCGTCAAAAGCACATCTATAATGAAGATTAAATCATAAATCCAGGACTCCAAATTCTCTTTTGTCATTGAAAAACACTGTTGCTGATTAGATTATTAGAACCTCAAATAAACTGGCAGAGTAGCTCAAGTGGTAGAGCACCTTCCCAGCAAGAATGAGGTCCTGAGTTCAAACCCCAGGGCTGCCAAAAAATAAATAAATAAAATTTAAAAAATAAGATTAAAAATAAATAAATAATTTACATAAAGTGTGCACTAATTTGAATTTTTTTTTGGCAGTACTTGGGTTCAAATTCAAGACCTTGTGTTTGCTAGGCAAAAGCTCTGTCACTTGAGCCATGCCTTCAGCACTTTTGCCTTAGATTATTCTTTACATATAATCCCACATATGATCCCACTTCTTGCCTGGGGCCGACTGGGACCATGATCCTCCTACCTTTCTACCTCATGGCTAGGATCACAGGTGTGAACCACCATGCCAGGCTTATTTGATGAGATGGAGTCTCACTAACATTATGCCCTGACTGGCCTTGAACTGTAATCCTCTTGATCTTCACTTCTTATAGATGGAGTTACAAAAATGAGCCATTGCACCTGGTAAAGATTCTTAATTTCCTAAAATCTCTCCAGGCAAGTAGTAAATCCACTACATTTCTCCTGTGCATTTTTTAAAATTAAGAAATCTTTCATTGTACACCTTTTCATTGTTTATGTGATACTTCAATTATTAATGCCATGGCACATAGATAAAAATGACAATATTTTCATGGCATAGTATAAAAATAGATGACCCTAAGTCTCTGACCAGGTCAGTCTAAAATAAGGGGATCAGTATCTCATGATGATTCAACCAGCCTATTTTGGAGAGGGTGACCATTTTTATCTCTGAAATAATTATTTAGGACAAAAGGCTTAAATAAACCCTCCTGGAAAAACCAAGACTATAGGAATCCTAATCAAGCAAAGCCAGTTGAATGTCCTAGCCTATATTGTCACTGGTGTGAGGAAAACACAAAGGTTGCCAAGGCACTTGACAAGAAGCAAATGCTAGACAGTCTCTAAGAATCAAAACCTTGGGTACCTTGGGAGTAGCTCTTTGACAAATACAGTTATATGTACTTGAAAGGTTCATGAACATGAGAATTAACCATGGGATTGCATAACTACTTCTCCTATTTATAAAGCCCCCAGATACAGCTGGAAGGCATTCAAAAAGCTATTTTCAAGCCAAATTTAATTCAGTCTTTTATAATCTGTTTTAAAAGATCATGCATTTTGCAATATAGCTATAAATGAAAGGAAGTTAGAGACAAGATATGAACCTTTGACTGGGATGAGCCCAAATAAAGTCATGACAAGATTCTACTTGCACCTTTTCCAAACATTCCGGAAAAATCATGGCAAGACATCTGTACACACTTCTCATGTAATCTCCTTGTTATTGGCCCCTTTGTACTGGCATTTCAGTATACAGTGCAGTTAAAAAAACAGTGATTCTCATCCTATCATTTGCAAGTACTATGAACTCTCGGAGGTTCAGTTTTGTCATTTGCAAAGCAAGAAAAGATGTGAAAGACCTTAACACAAAAGATGTTTAATACGTTATATCACACTACATTTCCTGATTTTCATCAACATTTAAATATATGTTGAATACCTGCAGGCTGGGAGGCATGCATAGGCCTCCCAGAGAAAGCCACTGTTCCTGAGTTCAGCTCTTTTGTGGAAGGTAGACCTGTAGGTCCTATTCTAAACTCCTAAATCTACCTGTGTAAGGGTTGAGATCTAGACATGTGCCCTTATGTAATTACCATCACCAGTTAAATCTGTGTCTGGACATTGGAAGCAGCACTTGGTGAGAATTGGCATCTTTATGAAATCCTTTTTGTTTGGTTGGTTTTTTTTGTTTCACTGGGGTTTAAACTCAGGGCTTCATGCTTGCTAGGCAGGCACTGTTACCTACTGAGCTACTCCATCAGCCTTTCATGAAATCTTTTCACAGGGTGAAGTTTAAGTTGCAAGTTCATTTACAGACATAGTATAAGTAAGGCAAATACTCTCTCTCCTAGACTTTTTCATAATGCTAAGCTCCAAAACCAATTTTCTTCTTTTGAGAAAGTTCTGTTTAGTTCACATGCCCATTTCTTTATTGGTTCATTAGTTTTGGGAGAATTTAGTTTTTTAAGTTCCCTATATATTCTGGTTATCAGTCCTTTGTCTGATGTATAATTGGCAAATATTTTCTCCCACTCTGTGGGTGTTCTCTTCGCTGGTAAATGGATGGAATTGGAAAACATCATTCTGAGTGAGGTTAGCCTGGCCCAAAAGACCAAAAATCGTATGTTCTCCCTCATATGTGGACATTAGATCAAGGGCAAACACAACAAGGGGATTGGACTATGAGCACATGATAAAAGCGAGAGCACACAAGGGAGGGGTGAGGATAGGTAAGACACCTAAAAAACTAGCTAGCATTTGTTGCCCTTAATGCAGAGAAACTAAAGCAGATACCTTAAAGCAACTGAGGCCAATAGGAAAAGGGGACCAGGAACTAGAGAAAAGGTTAGATCAAAAAGAATTAACCTAGAAGGTAACACCCACGCACAGGAAATCAATGTGAGTCAATGCCCTGTATAGCTATCCTTATCTCAACCAGCAAAACCCCTTGTTCCTTCCTATTATTGCTTATACTCTCTCTACAACAAAATTAGAGATAAGGGCAAAATAGTTTCTGCTGGGTATTGAGGGGGGGGGAGCGGGAGGGGGTGGAGTGGGTGGTAAGGGAGGGGGTGGGGGCAGGGGGGAGAAATGAACCAAGCCTTGTATGCACATATGAATAATAAAAGAAAAATGAAAAAAAAAAAAAAGGGACTTTTTTTGGTTGAAGGACAGGCATTTTTTAAAAGGAGGCTTCCAGAATTCAGCTGCTGGCATTAAGCTGTTGTTTGTAGGCTGATTCTGATCTCCACATCTAGCCACTTGCAAAGAGATATTAAAATTAGGAAGAAGGTAAGCTTTTGGGACAATCAGAACCTATCTTTCTTCACCTGTGTAAGGTTTGTATCAGTGTAAAATCAGTTTAACTGAGGCTAAAAGAGGGGAACAGGTTTGTCTAAGGACATTAATTAGAAGTACCAAAATTGCTATCTAAATCAGTCTAACCTTGAGACTGCTCAAGAGTGTTATTACTCTGGGAAAAGAGCACAAAAGGAGAGAACACAGGAAAACTGTCCCATATGGTCAGTCTAGAGAAAATAATTCATAATTGTGTCTTTTGAATTTGGTTATAAAACATTTTCATAAATACAGCTCCTCTAGCTATGGAGAAGAGCCTGTGGCTGGAGGTACATGCTGTGTATCAGTAGTGTGGAGAACAGTTACCCAGGTTAATAGCATGCTAATGACTCCTTAATAGTCTGACATTTTGACATTATGACTTTTCAGATCAGAGAATATGATAAAAGGGTAATTAATTATTTCCCAGTTATGAACTAACAGATAGACAGAACACCCAGACAGGTGTCTCAGTGTTCTTAGGTTCCCGGGCGCTGCCTCATGGCTAGGACATCAGACACGGAGACAGCAAGAGACCCTGTTTACCTGGCTAGGGGGAAGAAGGTCCCCAACATACTTCCATATTCTCCTTGGCTCAGGGTCTGGGGAATTAAGCTTGCCCCTGGGCAGGCTATTAAGGCAGGCTGTCATATGGACACAAAGCTGGCAGAGATGACAGCAATAGGGACAAACTGAAAGTTTTTCCAGTGTGAAACCAAACACCAAGATAATGGGAACAGAAAATGTGTGTCTTGAGAACTCATTTTATTTCCTTTTTCAGCAAGATGAATGCTGGCAAAACTGTATTTTTAGATAGCTTACTGACCACAGAGTGCAAGAGAAGCTGAGAGATTTCATTTCACTGTTAAAGTAACAGTTATCTTTGGGCAAATGAGGGAAAACCTCATGAGACAAGATTGAGAATGTGGTGAATATCAACGTTTTCAAAAACAAAACTAAATTTAATGTATTTCTTGGGGTTATATAACAAGATGACTTCATTAAGAGTGAATATTATATTATAAAAGCAGTGCTAGCTTTTAGGTTTATAGTATTTTAATTTCATCAAGTGTGGAATCTCAGAGAATATCAGTTTATGAATTGATCATAGAAATCATTTATACTAGTTTATTATTATCTAATTAGTTATTAACTTAGCAAATTGAGAGTGTATCTGTGATGTTTCTCCCTGGTTACCTAACCCAGCTATTTGGTTACCAAACACTATTGATTCTATCACTGGAGTACATTTTCCATTTTCCATACTTTGTCAGTAATAGATTATTTATAACTGCATGTTTGGTTTGTTTTGCATTTATTGATTTACTTAGCTTTTCTCATGTAAGTTATTATGTTTTGTAGAAAAATAGTGTACAGAATTGTTTGAAGTTATCAGCTTCTGTGACAGACAAAATAAAAAGATGAAAATATTCTCTGGTATATGTAGGGACAATGTGTTAAGGAGATGTAATTGAGGAAGAATCCTTTTATTTTGCAAAGAAAATTTTAAATTAGAAGAATATTTGTAAAACCTTACACTGTAAAAGTGTTTCCCAAATGTCAGTCACTCATATATCAGAAATAATTTTTCATATTTATGTATTTATTTCTTCATTATTTCTAGTTAAAGTTACTTGTATACTAAAGAAGCTTATTGTAAAAGAAAATGTGTTTGTTAGAACATAATTTACATGCAAAGAATTGCACTTATTTCATGCATTTGGTGAGTTTAGACATATGCAAACATCCACACTTCTTATCATCACAGTCAAGGTGAGAAAATGCAACACCTTTCATTCTTTCCTTGTGTCCTTTTTGTAATAAGAAAATTTAAGTTGGATTACCTCATAAAAAATTTTGAGGGCATAATATTGTATTAACTATAGGCACTGTGATATACAGCATATCTTTTAAATTACTTATATAGCATCCATGAAATTTTATACCCATTGAAAAACATCACCACATCCCCAAAGACCCTGGCAAACCCTATTGTAGTCTCTGCTTCTAGGAATTCAACCATTTTGGATGCCTCATTTAAGTAGAACAATGCAATATTTGTCCTTCTTTCTCTGATTTGTTTCACTTAGCATCCTCCAGGTTCATCCATGTGGTCACAAATGACAGGATTTTCTCTATTTCTAAAACTGATTAATATTGCATTGTGTATATATACCACATTTCTTTTACCATTCATGTGCTGATGAAAGCCTAAGCTGATTCTGTATCTTGGCTATTGCAAATAATGTTACAATGAATATAGTAGTAGTACAGACATCCTAATTTCAATATTTTTGGCTATATAGCCAGAAGTGGGATTGCTGGATCATATGGTAATTCTATTTTTCATTTTTTGAGAAACAACCATACTGCTTTCCATACTACTACACCATTATATGTTCCTACCAACAATGTCCACAAGTTTGATTTTTCTCAACATCCTCACCAACACTTTCATATATTTTGTTTCTTTGATAATAGGCATCGTAATATATGGGTTGTTTCATTGTAGTTTTGATTTGCATTTTTCTGATAACTTGTGATGTTGAGCATAATTTCATGCTACTATTGTCTGTTTGCATGCCTTCTTCAGAGAAATGTCTATTTGCTCATTTTTTAGTCAGCTATTGTAGTTAATATTAGTGCTACATCTCAATGATTTGTATTTTTTGGTACTGGAGTTTGGACTCAGGATCTTGCACTTGCTAGGCAAGTGCTATATTACTTGAACTACACCTTCAGCCTGATAAATTTTAATTGTGTGTAGTAGGTCTAATGCAATTTTGTGGGGGGTGGGATCAGGGTTTGAACTCAAGGCTGCCATGTTTGCAGAGCAGGCACTTTACAGCTTGAGCCACACCTCCATATTTACTCATTTTTTATTTGGGAATATTTTATTTTTTGCTATTGTTTGTAAGAAAGTTACTGTAAGTGGAAAAGCAGAGTAATTTAGTAAATATAAGTTAACCATAAATATATGTTACTATTGAAATAAAACATTTATCAGTAAGTATTTAAACTTATTTTGTATATCTTAGGGGTCTTCATACTACACTTTGGTAAATACTGCTTACAGCTTAGAAGTGCAAAACTACCTGGCAGCATGAGACTGCTAATTTAGAATGTGCCTTTAAGATAGAGGCAGATTGATCAGAAGCACCTTTTCCTCCACTACTGCATTTTGTTGTTGTGAAAGCCATTTGCTTTCTCTAAAATTTACTAATTCCCTTGATCCACCCCCAGGACCAAAAATGGTTGCAAGAATAAAATTTCCTCAGGTTCCTGTCCTGTTATGTAACACAGACAAGCAGAGAAAACATCTATAGTCCTGTGGGTCAACTTCCAGAAATCTTCATGTATAACCACAAACATTTTTATATTTCTCACTTTTGAATTTCACTTGCTAATATGTTTAAAACTACCACAGTATAAATGGCAGCAATTTCAAAAACCAAAAAAAAAAATTTTAAATCAGAAATTTCAAGGTTCTCAAAGTATACCATATTAGAACAACCTGCTGGCCTTCAAGATGCTTAAATTGCAAAAACAGATGATTCAGAGTCAAAAACTCTGAGTTCATCCTTCACAGTGCATGGGTTCAGGGATGTATTTGATTTCACTGAGGTTCATTTTCTCTATATAAATATGGAAAATTATTTCTCATCTCAAAGAACATTTTTTGGGCTTTCCAGAACCTTCACAAACATATGGGAGAATTATGTACTTACATAAATTATCCGTTAATGACTTATTTCATTGATGGACACTATATTCAGGATAGTATCCTAGTATCCAGAAATGGACAGCTAAGCTAAATGTGGTTCCCACTTTCGAAGAGTTTATAATCTAGTGAAGAATATAATGCATAAGCACTCAGAAAAGCCACACACTATGTTAGAGAATGAAAAATATTGAAACAACCCATCTTCAAATGAATATAATGTAACATAATACACCGTTAGCTTTGAGTATTAAGGGGGTATGGTGATAGAGAAACAGTAACTAATGGAGTGGGGGATTCATTTGATGAATGCACATTGTATCCAGTCTGAGGTGCCAAGGAGAAACCTCCTTGAACTATCAATATACATGTTTTAAAAAATGAAGGACAGGAGGGTAAAACAGGTCTTTTCTATAGGTGAGTCCCACTGGGAGTGGGTGGGGATAAGGAAAGAGTGAATGAAAGTGAGTTCTGTGGAGGTATTTTGTATCAATATATGAAAATAGAAAAATGAAGCCTGTCAAAATTGTTATAAGAAGGGGGGAAAGGGAAGATGATGGAGGGGGATAAATCTAAGACATATTTTAAGTGCATATGTAAGTATCACAGTGTATTCCCCTGTGCAACTATTATATGCCAATAAAATGTGAAAAAAAGAAAAATCACACATTATAGTGCAGGGTTTTAATCAATACTATACAAAGTCAAATTTATTTTCCATTTTACTCAATGATTATTTGGGCCATCTCTATGTAGTTCATGTGGCGGGATCAATAAATTGTGCTAATAAAAGTGCTAGGGAATTTCAGAAAACATAGAAAATGTACTAAAGCAATTATAGCTTTGAAAGACCTGTTGGCAAGGATCTTAGTTGAGGCATTGCTGATGCCCCCCAGTCTGGAAAACTATAGTCAAATTGAGACCCCCAGAGTAGACGGGTAGTGTATTCTAGCTTAGATACAGAGGAGAGAGCAGGGGACAGGTGAGGGCATGAAAAGTGACTGTGTGTTCTGATTCAACAAAATTTTGTGCAGGGAAGATTATTTTTCATTCTACTGGCTCTTAGAGAGCACTTCATCTTCTTTCTGTGTGTATTCTCACTTTGGTATCAAACATTTAAAATAAATGGTAACCTTGCTCTCTGAATTCAAGTTTCTTCATATGAAAATGTAAGATATTTGTTTTGACAAGTTGCAAAGATATAACAAGGTAACACTGACAAAATTCCCGGTAAGTACCTAGCATGATATGTGTGTGTTTTGGACAATCAGTATGTGTCAATTCTTTACCTAGAGTCAACATTGGAGATTATATTCTATTTTTCAAGTGTTTCACGCTTCTTTTATTTTGTATAATATATATTGATAATGCTATGTTCTACTTATTCCTACTGTTGGTTTATACATCCCAAAGTCATTAATTATGTCTATGGGCTAGCCACTTGGATTTGAGTCTTGAAATGTAGACATTAATGGAATAGAGTCCTGCCTTCAACAAGGTTGCCAACAGAGAAGACATGTACTTCACCAAAGCTTTTAATAGAGATGGGTAATTATTATGACAGAGATACGAGCAGTGTTTTGAAGGAACTTAGAAGAAGTGATCAAAGTTGGTAGAAGGTAGGCATGCTTCAAAGAGGAAATGGATGGGCCATTGTCTCCATCAGTGAAACAGGAACCAAAATGTCATCTAAAAGACCTTGAACATGTCTTTCTGTGGGGCTCAATTTTGCATGACCCTGTAATGACAAGAGACTTGACTGGTTGATCCTAAGTCAACATAAACTATAGTTGGGACAAAATCACTCCAATGTAATGTAGAAGAGATGGATTTTGAGATGTTCAAGAAGTCATCAAATTCATAATTTTTAAGCAAACAATATCTGGGGTGAATAAAAAGATACTTTAATTGTTTCAGAAAACTACTCTGGAGCAAATATGACCCAGCTTAATACCATTTGGTATTGACCTTCCATTAATTTCAGCAAGCACAGGTCTAGTGGTTACTCCATATCAGGCACATTGCTATATCCCCATGTGATATAGCAGTTAAAAAAGACAAAGTCTGGACTGGAAGTGTGTCTGCTTTGCAAGCACAAAGCCCTGAGCTCAAACCCTAGTTCCATCAAAAGAGAGAGAGCAAGTCCCATAACTGATGTCACTCCCAGTCTCAAGAGACAGACATGAACATAAATGGAAATATTCCAATGATAAATAATGCTTAATTTCATTCACTCCGTATTTGTTATATATCTATACCATGGTGTAAGACTAAACAGAGTAATATGCTGGAGATACACTAGACTTTGGCTATAGTTTAAGCAAGTGTTCCTAGAGTTGACATCTAAGTTACATCAAGAAGATTCATATGTCAGGCAGTGAGAGAGGATCTTTCAAGCAGTAGAAATGACTAGGCAATGCCACAGAGTTATAAAAGATCAAAGTGCTTAGCACCAATCAGCCAATATCACTAGGGCAGGGCTTGCAAGAGAGAAGGAGCAGGTGAGGAGGCTGGAAAAGTAGGCAAGAGTTAAATCACAAAGAACTCTTTAATACTTCTGTTGGGTGCATGATTAAGAACTTTTTCAGCTTCCTTTAGCTATTAAAAGAAATGGTAGTTTCTCTGGATAATAGAAGTTTCTGTTTTCAGTAGAGCATTGAAAGATTTTCTTAATTTCTAGTAATCATTATCTCGATTATAATGTTTATATGTTTGTTGTTAATCACTCAATTAATTAGTACTTATTAATATACTGCAATCACTATTATGAGTTCTGAGAATAAGGCAGTGACTAAAATAGATGCAGTCTTATTTTCACAAAACATACAGTCTAGAGAAGATAACTACTGTATAGATAACTGCAATTACAGTAGTGGAGGGTACTGTAAAGAGTAGATATGCTGTATTGGGAAACCAGTAACTTACGGCTCAATGAAAGCAGAGTTCTGCAGAAGGCCTCATGAGAAAAGGCCAGGTCAGCAATCATTGAAAAATGAACATAATTTCAGTAGGTAAAGATGGGATGGGAGAAAAGACACCTTCCTGGGTGAAGAGATGGTATGTGTTTAGGCTCTGTGACAGATCAGTGACCCAACACAAACAGAACTGAAAGGTATCCATCCAATGGGCATGAGTTGAAGTAAGTAGGAAATAACATGGTCAGAGACAGTTCGGGAGGCATAGGTAGTTACCAGCACATGCAAGGTTGTGCATGATTGTTTATAGCAGGTTTATTCAGAAGTGTCAAAGCTTGGAAACCCCAAGATGTTCTTCTAAAGACAAATGGATAAAAATGTTTTACATTCATACAATGGAATGTTATTCAGAGATAAAATGTAATGAGCCATGAAGCTACAAAACATGGAGGAACTTTGAAAGCACTTGCTAAGAAAAAATATCTGAAAAGACTACATACTCTGTGATTCCAAAAATTTTGAAAAAGGCAAAATTTTGGAAACTGTAAAAGTATTAGTGATTTCCAGGGTTTTAAGGAGGAGGGAGAGATATTTAGGAGGGGATATTTAGGACAGGGGATATTTAGGGCATGAAACTGTTCTGGATGATATTGTAATATTAGATACCTGATATTAACACATTTGTCAAAAGTCACAATATGCACAACAGAAAGAGTAAACACTAATGTAGTCTGTGGCATTAGTCAATAGCAATAAATGATCACTGGCTCATCAATTATAACTAATGTAAAATGTTATTATTGGGGGAAAGAGGGTGGAGATTGGGAGGCACATGACAACTCTGTACTACCTGTGATAAATGTATTCTTAAACACACTCTGAAAAACTCTCTATTAATCTAATAAATAAATAAATCCTATCCTAGTTGGGAATTTCTGCAAACCTCAACCCAACAGATGATTTTGGTTTTCAGTAACTGGCTTTTTATCTAGGGATCTCCCTTGTCTTGATATAGGGAGATTTATTGTGCTAATACCTCTGGGAAAAATCTGAAAGATTTAGAAAGTAGATTGGTGCAGCAAGAACTCAGCCTATTACACTCACTCTACAAACTATGAAAACAATTCCTCTCACTTCTGGGTTTTCCCTGTGATGAACACTTGATGTGTCCAAAAGATGGTCACAACAAAGGCCCTGAAGCAAGATGGAGTAGTGTCAAAAGACTCAGAAGATTCTCCAAGAAGCACAGATGTTTGGAGATAAAAGTCACATCAGTCAACAAGGCATCTTCACAGTGATACCAGTTTAGATATTCACAATATTACAGAACCAGTTTATCACTATCACTCTGGTATTCCACAGCCCCTCCCCACCCAAAGAAAAAGCCAAACCAGACAAAAGTAGACGCATAATGCTAAATATGGTTACAGGCTAAATGTGAAAGTGACAATTGTTACTGATCCTCTGCCAAGCAATGTAATCTTGACTAAATGTGGACCAAGAGAATATTCTGTCATTAGATGTTTCCTTCTCACTGCCTTAGTAATTAATTTAGAAATATGAATTGACCAAATACCCACTTATAGGCCATGTGTTCAGTTTGTCATAATTAGATTTCACTAGTTATTCAGCCATACCTTATATCCCCAGTCTGTTCTTCTTAGAAGAAATTAAGAAATAATAAAGTGTGTCTTCATAAAAGTGAACAGCTTTTCAAATTTACTTCCAGTATTGTGAAGAACAAAAGATGTCTTTTCCTTTGTCAACTTCTTTTCTCATATTTTATGATCTTGGTACAGTAGAGAATTCTCATTTTTTTTTAACCATGAAAGCATCACATTTTCAGTATGGAAAGAGTTCATACATAGGAGGCTTTTCACTCATTTCCAACGAACTGTCAGTGACAGGATGGAGACTTGCTTCGACAGTATAAAATCAAGTTGTGGGTGTGCATTTTTAGCAGTAAGAATCTAGGGAGGTTTACTCTTTCTGGGAATCATTTATTTATCAGTAAATTTCCTCAGCTAGGTGCCTCAGTGTCTGCTTCCCATGCCATTTGTCCTAGTAAACTACAGGAATGAATCATGGGGCTCTAAGTGGGACTTCACTGAGACAAGATTTTGTCATGATATGCATCTTGTTTTCCCTTCATTCCATATGTTTCAAGGTAAAATGATTCGACACTGTTTCATTGGGTAGGAGTTTATGGCTTTCTTCATCCAGCTGATGATGTGATAGGCAGGATTCTAAACAGAATTTTAAGGTAAATTACAGGTTTATAGGCAGATATTCCTTCAAGTTACCTTGTACCAGAAGTTGAATGTAGTCTCTTGGTAGATCACTTACATTTAATGAAAGGATACTCACCCTCACCTTCACTAAATTACCTGGTAGGAAAAAGAGGTCTGTACTCACCAGGAAATATACAAGACTTCAAAAATAGAAATAAAACATACATAGACTTATGAGATGTGGCAGTAAGCTAATAGATTATATCAATAAACCTTTGAACCAGTAAAGAAAGCTTGGGCCAGGTGCAGTGGCACCAGCTACTCAGGAGGTGGAGATGGGAGGATCATGGTTCAAGCCAACCTGGGCAAAAACTTAGCAAACCATATCTCAAAAACAAGCTGGGTATAGTGGATCATGTCTGTGATCTCAGCTTCTTGAGAGGCAGAGATAGAAGGATTTTGGTCTGAGGCCATCCTAGGCAGAACCCTATCTGAAAACAAACAAAAAGGAAAAGGACTGGAGGCATGATTCAAGTGGTAGAATACTTATGAGGTTCTGAGTTCAATACTCGGTATCACAAAAAGGAAGAAGGAGAAGGAGAAGAAAGAAGAAGAAGGAGGAGAAGGATAGAGGAGGGAGAGGAGGAAAAGGAAGAAGAAGGAGGAGAAGAGGAAGAGAAAGAGGAAAAAAGAAGAAAATTGCAAATTAAAAAATGAACCTTATGCCTCAAGGAAATAGAAAAAGGGAAGACTAGAGAAAAAATGCTGGTAAGTAAAACCAGAAATGGAACAGGAAACATTATAATTCTTTGCAAAGAAAGGCAAAAGATCAACTAGAATATTATGAACAATTATATGCCCCCAAATGGATAATGCAGAAGAAATGAATAAATTCCTGGACACAACCTGCCAAGACATAATCATGACAAAAGAAAATCTAAATAGAGCAACAATTGGTAAAAAGATTGACTGAATAGTGAAAAGCTTCCCATACAGAAAAGTTCCCAAACCTGATGGCTTCACTGCTAGATTCTATCAAACATTTAAAGAAGAATTAATGCCAATTCTCCCCAAACTTTTCCAAAAATTGTTGATGAGAGAATACTTCCAAACTCTTTTTACAAGGTCAACATTACCTTGATACCAAAGCCAGACAAGGACATCATAAGAAAAGAAAAAAACTAGTCAATATCCTTGATGAACATAAATGCAGTAATCCTTTGCGGTGCAGAAACTTTCCAACTTGATGCAATCCCATTTATCAATTGTTGTTATTATTTTCTGAGCTGTGGGAGTCCTATTCAGAAAGTCATTGCCTATGCCCATATCTTCAAGTGTTTTCCCATTGTGTTCCTCTACTGGATTCAAAGTTTCAGGTCTTAACAAAAATTTTAGCAAACAAAATTCAACTACACCTTAAAAAGATTATTTAGCATTATCAAGTAGAATTTATCCCTAGGATACAAGGATAATTCAACTTTCACAAATGGATAAATCTGATGCAGCACATTAACAGAATGAACGACAAAAATCATATGGACATCTTATTAGATATAAAAAAATTTGACAAAATTCAATAGCCTTTCATGAAGAAAAGACAATAAATTAATATATAGCAATGTATTTAAAAATAATAAATGGCATATAAGTAGAATTATATTGAACAGCAAAAAGTCAGATACCTTTCCTTTTAAATCCAGAGCAAAGGAAAGATGGCTACTCTAGCCACATCTATTCAACATCGGAATGGAAGTCCTTGACAGAGCAATAAAGTAAGAGAAAGTGTAAAAGACACACAAATAGGAAAGATGAGAAACTGTAACTATTTGCTGACATGATCTTATGTATAAGATACTCATGTTAGAAGAAAGCTTTGGCACTGATAAAAGAATTAAGCAAAGTTAGTTGCAGGAGGCCTGGGGATGTAGCTCAGTGGTTGAGTGTTTGCCAACATGCACAAGGCTCTGGGTTCAATCACCAGTTACCTCCCCAAAAAAAGTGAGTTGAAAAATGTTATTGCAAGATACAGCACCAAGATGCAAAAATCAAGTGTTTCTCTATATTCACAGTGAATGTTATGAAAAAGAAAACAAGAGAATAAACACATTCAAAATAACAACAAAAATGAAATACTTATGAATAAATTTTGTACATTGTTAATTGCAAAACATTAATGAAAGAAACTAAATGGAAAGATATATTAAAATCATGGATTGAAAGAATTAATGTTGTTAAAATGTCTGTTCTACCCAGAGCAATATACAGATTCGGTGTAATTTCTGACAAAAATCCTAATGCCTAGTATTCAGAGATATAGAAAAATCAATCTTAAAGTTCATACAGATACACAATTAAACCCAAGTGACAAGGCAATTCTGAGTAAAAAGAGCAAACCCAGAGGCATAATAATACCTGATTTCAAACTGTACTATAAAGAAATAGTAGTTACAATAGCATGGCATTGATATAAAAATAGACACACATACCAGCATAGTGAAATAGAAAACCCAAAAACATAAGTACTAAGTGAAATGAGCCAAATACAGAACGACAAATACTCATATCAGATATTCATATGTGGAATCTGAAACAATTTGACTCTTGGAAGCAGAGAGAAGAATGGTAGAATGGTGGGTACCAGAGTTAGATGAGAGGGATAAGTTTGGCATCTTTGAGATCTATTTCACAGTTTTATGAATATGGCTAAAAACTGAGTACTGTATATTTCAAAAATCCTAAGAGCAAATTGAAAATGTCATCACCATAAAAATTGTTAAATATCTTTGGTGATAAATTTCTTAATTAGCTTTATTTAATCATATCACCTTGTATTAAAAATTCATAACTTCATTTTGCATTCCATAAATGTCTCCAACTATAATTTTGTCAGTGTACAGTAAAAAGAAAACTTCCACTTATAGCTCTTTACTAATTATAGTTTTTGGTTTACTGGCACTCACTTGTGGTCAAACAGATATTTTTTAAAAAGGATTCAGATGGCAGACATGTGAGCCTTTCAACTGTCCCAAACTTCAGTATTTATCTCTATAATTTTTATGTGGCATTCTATTTTTCTGAACATGTCAATTGGAGCTCTCCTAGGTTTTATTTAAGTCTTAGGAGATATAGCAGTAAAAAAAAAATAAACCCATATCTCAGTATTCATGTAGTTTATACTATGGTAAGGAGAGATAAGTAATAAGGAGATAAAGATATAAAATATATTACATGTTAAGAGGTGATAAAGATAAAAGAAGGAAGAGAAACAGTGTTGGACAAAGGGCAGAAGAAGGACTTTTAGAGAGGTTAGCTAAGCATATATCACTAAGGGGGCACTGGAATAGCAACCAGAAGCCGATGAAGCATCTCAGCAAATGCCACCCACCTTCTCAATGAGGTCATTTACCATTCAGCTGTCATGCAGTGGGAAATATGGACTGAGCCTTGAAAGTATAAAGGTTTACAAGACTGTGCCCTTGTTCCCATTACAGAGGGGAAAATGTTCATAATAAACAAATTATAATACAGCAAAAGTGCTATAAAAGCATAAAAACCAAAATGGAAACTAAGAAGAAAAAGAAGTTATCTGAGCCTACAAAGAATACAAAAGGCTTTGAGAAAGAGGTGATTTTTGAACAGAGAATTAAAAGATAGCTAAGAACAATAGCTAAACTCTTTCCTTTCTGTCAGAAACAAATTTGATGAAACATGCCTTCTCTATTTTCTATTCAAATTACGTAAGTAATATAGAACACATTTTACTGTAAAACATTGAACCTGAAAGCACAGAGAAAATGTGACAGTTCTGTACAATCTTCCAATTCCACTGGCTTGAAAGCCTGAATCAAATCAAATAGAGATGTAATTGGAAAGTCATGGTGCAAATTTCAGATTGAGTTGACAAATATTATATTTCCACAAATGCTGCTGGGAAAACTGGTTGTCAACATGCAAGAGACTGAAACTAAACCCCTCTTACCCCTTATAAAATTCAGTTCAAAATGGATCAAAGATCTTAGTGTAAAACTTAAAACTACTACAAGAAATAAATCATAAGGAAAAAACTTGAAGATATAGCCATAGACAGGAAGGGCTTGGACTCCAATTGCCCAGGAAGTAAAAACAAGAATTCAAAAGGGGGGTTGCATCAAATTAAAGAGCTTCTGCACATCAAAGGAAACAATGAGAAGAATGAAGAGACAATCTAAAGAATGGGACAAAAATCTTTGTCAGCAATTCATTGGATAAAGGATTAATATCTAGAGTGTAGAGAGAGCTTAAAAATTAAAAAAACAAAACAATAATCAATGAATAAGTGGGCAAGCGAGTGAAACAGAAGTTTCTTAGAAGTACAAATAGCTAAAAAAAATTACATAAAGAACTGCTTACATCCTTAGGCAGAAAGAAATGCAAGTCAAATTACACTGAGATTCCATCTCAGCCCAGTCAAACTGACTATCCTGAAGAAAACAATTAAGAACAAGTGCTGGAATGATAAAAGCGAGAGCACACAAGGGAGGGGTGAGGATAGGTAAGACACCTAAAAAATTAGCTAGCATTTGTTGCCCTTAACGCAGAGAAACTAAAGCAGATACCTTAAAGCAACTGAGGCCAATAGGAAAAGGGGACCAGGAACTAGAGAAAAGGTTAGATCAAAAAGAATTCACCTAGAAGGTAACACACACACACAGGAAATCAATGTGAGTCAATGCCCTGTATAGCTATCCTTATCTCAACCAGCAAAAACCCTTGTTCCTTCCTATTACTGCTTATACTCTCTCTACAACAAAATTAGAAATAAGGGCAAAATAGTTTCTGCTGGGTATTGAGTGGGGGAGAGGGAGGGGGCGGAGTGGCTGGTAAGGGAGGGGGTGGGGGCAGGGGGGAGAAATGAATCAAGCCTTGTATGCACATATGAAAAATAAAAGAAAAATGAAAAAAAAAAAAGAAGAACAAGTGCTGGAAAGAATGCAGGGGAAAAGAAACCTTCATAGACTGTTGGTGGGCATGTAAAGTACTTCAACCACTATGAAACTCAGTATGGAAGTTCATCAGAAAGCTAAAAACAGACCCACCTTATGACCCTGTTATACTGTTCTTGGTCCTATATCCAACAGAGTATAAATCAACATACAGATGTGACACCTGCACACCCATGTTTATTGCTGGGCTATTCACAATACCCAAGCAGAGATCATAATATTGAGCAAAATAAACAATGCTCAAAAAGACAAATATTACATGTTTCAGCTCATATGTGGAAAGTAGCTATAAAGTTATAATAACAACAATAATGGGACATGAGTATAAAATGGGGCTGTCTGGGGTATGGGAATCAGCAGGAGCAGAGGGGGAAGAAGAAAGTACTGAGAGTTAGATGATTTAAATATATATATTGAAATACAGCATACTGATAAAGGGAGGTTAAGGGAATAGGATCCAAGGGGTGAACTTGTTCAAAGTACACTGTACATCTATGAAATTTTCACAATGAAACCCCCGGTACTATTAACATATTCTAATAGAGATATATAATTTTTGAAAAGAATTTGTTAATAAACAAATATTAGTTTGTATAATCATTAAGAATATTAACAAAAGTAATTACTATGTATAAAATAAGAAGAATTACTTTCCTGATGCTTTGGTGTTTATAATGTAACCATAAACTATACAGAGACTAAGACACGGCTTAATTAGTGTATAACCTCAATAGTACACTGGTTTACTGTGATGACGAGAGCTGACACCTTTCAGGTTGCTTAGAATATAGGAGACATTTTTTTTTATTTATCTTTTTTTTTTTTTATTGTTCATATGTGCATACAATGCTTGGGTCATTTCTCCCCCCCTGCCCCCACCCCCTCCCTTATCACCTACTCCGCCCCCTCCCTCTTCCCCCCACCCCCTCAATACCCAGCAGAAACTATTTTGCCCTTATCTCTAACTTTGTTGTAGAGAGAGTATAAGCAGTAATAGGAAGGAACAAGGGTTTTTGCTGGTTGAAATAAGGATAGCTATACAGGCAGTTGACTCACATTGATTTCCTGTGTGTGTGTGTTACCTTCTAGGTTAATTCTTTTTGATCTAACCTTTTCTCTAGTTCCTGGTCCCCTTCTCCTATTGGCCTCAGTTGCTTTTAAGGTATCTGCTTTAGTTTCTCTGCGTTGAGGGCAACAAATGCTAGCTAATTTTTTAGGTGTCTTACCTATCCTTATATCTCCCTTGTGTGCTCTTGTTTTTATCTTGTGATCAAAGTTCATTCCCCTTGTTGTGTTTGCCCTTGATCTAATGTCTGCATATGAGGGAGAACATACGATTTTTGGTCTTTGGGGCCAGGCTAACCTCCAGGAGACATTTTATACTGAACTCTTTTCCTCGAAAGCAAGGACACAGTTGCATACTGCAGCTTCACCAGTGAGGCACAGGCATGAGTGATGATTTTCTGTTTTATCAATAAGAAAGATGTTGAAGGGAACTAGCAGGAGTGGGGGGGAGGGAAGGAGACAGAAGTGAACATGATCAAAATACATTGTGTATGTAAGTATGAAAATAGCATAATGAAACTTGCTAAAACTATTAAAAAGGAGAGGATGGAAGGCAGTTAAGAATAAGTAATAGTTGGGGTGACTTTGATCAAAGTACATTATGTGCATGTATGGAGATATCACAATAAAATCCCTCTGTACAATTAGTTTACGCCAATAAAAAAAGAATAAAAGAAAAATGTTGGAAATACAAGCACCCAGGATAGCATATTTTGAGTAATTGCTGTTATCTCACTGATTAGCCAGACTGAAACCAAAATGTAAAGCAAACTGAGTAAAACAAAGAGGTCCTGGACCTTAAACAACAGATGGATACTGGTCACTAAATATATAGGATGAACCTCCATGGTGACTTTCCCAGACAGGCAGTTAGAAGAGCAAAGTAGATGGTTTTCAACTCAGCCTGAAGTGTACCTCATGACCACCATGTGACCACATTGACTCTTAGAGCTGCCTGCAAAGAGGGCTGGTGCCACTGCCTTTGTAGAAAATGCGAGCATTCAGTAGTTTGATATGCAAATCACTTCACAGTACTTGGTAAAGTGTAGGTGCTCCAGGAATGTTGCTTCACTCCTGATTTCTTTTATTACCTTTGTCTTTTAAAGCATCTGATCCACACTCTGAATGTGACAGTCGATAAAATTCACCTACCCGTTGCAGTTGCATAGAATGTCTAGAGAATAGGACATCATTTGTCTTACTGGAAATCTCCTTTGAGAGTTCTCATTGCAATAAATTCAATCAATTTCTTACTACTGGTGAAATGGGGAGCTTCTTATCTCAGTCCTCAGCCTACCTACCAACCTCCCCACCAACAGTCCTAATAATAGGCATGTTTTAAGCACTGCTACTGACAGTTCACCACATACAAGACCCCAGTGCTAAATACCCATGTTTGTACCATTCAGGACTGTCGGGAATGTTCTTTTATGCTCTTCACCAGCCCTCCAGCATGAATAAGATTATTGCCATTTCTGGTCAGTTTGGGAAATCTATACCTGGCCAAAGCCAGTCAGAATTTGGCTGGTGTTGGTCTAGGCTGCCCATGACCTTCCAGGCCAAACCTTCCTCCCTACTATCTCACCGTTTTTGCCCCATGTTCCCTTTCAGAGTGGTGTTTTAGTGGCACAAACATACACTTCTTTTTTCTTTTTGAGCCTGAACTTTTATTATTAATAAGCTTGTATTAACAGAACATTGTGATATTTCCATATATACATACATATAGTATATTTTGATCACATTCATCTCCCCACCACCCTCTCCTTTCTCAGAAAAATCATAAAATTCAAAAACTGGAAAGAATTCTAAAGTGCAGATAACTCTGTGTTTCCATAATTTGACTATTCATCAGAAAGATCCAGGGCTCTTGGTAAAAATGGAAATTCTCAGGCTAAAACTCAACTAGTCTCATTCTGTATTTTAGAAAACACCCTTGTTTATTCTTCCTTTTTTTTTTTTTGATGGGACTGGGATTTGAATTCAGAACTCAGTGCTTCACACTTGCAAAGCAGGCCCTTATACTGTTTGAGCCACATCTCTACTCCAATCTGCTCTGGTTATTTTGCAAATGTAAAATAATGAACTATTTGCCTGGATGGCCTGGAATCACAATCCTCCTGATCTCAGCCTCCCAAGTGGATAGGGTTATAGGTGTGAACCACCAGCACCTGGCCCATGGGACACTCATATACAACCAAGTTAAGAAATCACTGATTTGATTTTTCTTTCCACGTCAAATAAAACTGTGAGTTAATTAAGGCTGGAATAATTTTCTACTGCATTATATATACAGTGCCTGATACTGCACACCCACAGCAGAAAAATAGACTTGGCCCTCTGTTGATAGCTGTTGAAATGAAAATGAAATCAGTGTTTTATGTTTACTTATCCTTGTTTTAAAAAAGGATTTCAGGCATCTTTCAAGGACACATGGAAAAATCTCTCTTATTCTACTGATCAGGGGAGTATCTGATTGTAGAATAACCCAGTGTTGTCAGCAGTTCTGGGAGATCGTACATAAATTCTAATTCTAACTCAGTAATGTCCACCATTTTGAGAATCATATAGCTCCTTTTTTGATAAAACTTTCCATCATGGAGAGGTATTATATACCAGAAAAAAAAAATCATACACCTTGCAGTCAGATAAATCTAAACCTACATTAAAATCTGAGTTATATCCTTTCCTGGATTGTACCCTACTCAGCTCATAGTAGCTCTGCAATTCCTGGGAAATGTATACTTCACTGGTCCTCTATTTTGTTATACTATTACTTCAACTGAAGATTTAATTCAATTCATCTGTATTTCACACGTACTTGTTGAGCAGTAGTATTTAAACACTTGGAGGGTGGGAAATAAACAACCATTCCACTGGTGATACTTTTACTCTGTGATGCATTATTATGCTTGTTTCAGAGGATTACTATAAAGCTGAAATGGACATGAAAGCTTTGTGTGTTTGCAAGCATTCCACAAATGAATGTTAATTCCTTTCTTCACCTTTGATTCTCATCATGATATATACACCTCAAAATACATTTGAGATAGTAATTCTCTTAACTATTCCCTTTTTAACATCTTCTAATTGTGAAAAAAAATCAAGCAGAGACTGAGTTCTAAAACAATCCCTTGGTCTGTAGTTAGGCCTTTCTCTTTCATGTGGAACTTAAAGATTCATTTGAAATTTTTCACTTTGGTCCTGGGGAAGAGCAAGCAATCTGCATCCCTGCAGAGCTCTGTCTATAGATAAACTTAATATGCATCACAGGAAACATGGGTCCAGATTTATTCTGATGAGAATAGTATTCCATTTCACAAGTTTGTTTTAGGACTGTAAGAATTGATTACATGTACTTACCAACAGTAAAGACAAGACAAATTCATTATCATCTAAGTAATAACCAAATTGCAACTTTATCTCAAAGGGGGGAGCATAGCGAAGATAAAACTCCCCATGTCTTTAATGCTACATGGTCCTACCTGTGAACTATATGATATGCTGTAGATATCCATTAATATTTCCCAGAATGTCTCCATCACAATAATTCCTCCACTTTTTCCTTAAATGGACACAATGTTTGTAAAGACATGAACTTTGATGTCATATTTTGTACATGATCTACTTCTGACCACCCAGACCTCTACCCACTCCATGTATTTCAACCTTTGGACTGCTTTCCTGGACTCGAAACACCTTTCTACTCCTTCCTCTGCACCCTCCACTTTTTCAATGAGTCCTTAAAATTCAAAGCATGGTCTCCATCTTTTAGAAAGCGTTCTGCAGCCTCCTGTGCCCCATCACAGCATCTCCAGCTTCTGAGTTTCTCCAAAATTTATTCTGCACAACTTTGTTACCAGTTAACTGAAACTCCAAAACAAAGCCCTTAAGTATATATCAAATTATGAATCATCATTGATAGAGATGGAAAAAAAAATTCATGATTTTGCACAAAAACTACCAATTTGACATCTATAAAAACCTTTGATAAGTTAATTATAGCACATAAGATTCATGCATCTTAAAATTTTAGTGTCAATCTTGTTCCTGCATTGTCTTTGCAAAACGTTCTGCATTCAACAGCAAGGAAAAAAAGTACTATTTTTTAAAGTTTCATGGAGAACTGTCAAAAATTTGGGAAATTTCTAGAGATACCTAAAAGTTTGTGGTTTTTCTGTAGTATTTTAATTGTTGAAGTCCCAGAATAAACCTATGCCTCCTAAAACACCCCTTCATTAGAAAGTGCCAGACAAGTTGCCCATATTTGTGGGACCCTACTTTCCCATGGAGAAACAATTACTTTTCTTTCTGTAACATCACGATGATGTCTAACATTGTAATCTTTGGCTGTACAGCAAAAGGGCTTAGAGCCCAGAGGGTAAAAGGAGATAGTAAAGACTCTCCAGTACCATACCATCTCTGTCTATTACGGCAGCATGTGTCATAGTGGGATCTGGCTCTGTGTGTGTGGTTCCTGATAATAGTAAAAATAGCCATCATTAGTTGAGCACTTATCTGATAGATGTTGTGCTAAAAGCTTTATAATTATCAACCTGTTTCATCTTTAGCCTGAAGTGACAGATATAATTATCAACCTTGTTTTACACATGACAAAATGGTGGGTTGGAGAGAAATGATTAAGTTACTTAATCAGTGCTCTTACTCATTTGCACTGTACTGTAATAAACCAAAACTCCCTGGGGAAAGAAAGTTTTTTATTAATATTTATTTGGAGACCCCTGGATAATGTAGCACTCAATTACTAATCAATGCTTAGTGAATGTTTGTTGTTTTGATTAAATTTTCAAAGTAAATATGAGGTATAGTAGAGCACAAAGCTTTCTGGAATGCTTGCAAGCTATAAATGTTCCAAATGTTGCTATAATCTACTAACATCTTCCCCATCTACAAAGGAACAGAAGGAAAACATTCTTTTTTTCTATAATGGGGTTTTTCTAATACTCAGGCATGGCTACAAACCTTGACCAAATGTAAGAAGCAAACCTCAGTGAATATCCAAGTTACCAAATAGGAAAAATACTGTAGAACTAGCAAATATATGTGAATGGAAAGATAACTGAGTGTCACATTAGTCTTTCTATGATTTAAAGCATGCTCACAAACAAAGCTGCATCTGATTCTAATTGCATTAATGGCAAAGAAAGTTATTACTTTCATTTCACAAATTACACAATTGCCTTGGCCTACCATCCATGATATACTCAGGGTATCCTGCCTCCTGGTCTGTTTTTCCTTATGGGCTCATTGGCATCAAACTATTAACAGTTTTCATTCAAACCCCAAGATGGCTGAGTTACCTCTGTTATCATTTAAGGATCGTACCTTATTTCCATGCAAAGAAGTCTGTAAGAATACAACTCTGATTATAAATCTATAGCCTCAATTTTCCCAGAGAAATGTCCTCATACTTTGAACATTAGATGACAGATATAAAACTCCAGTGAGAGAATTGAAAGCAGACACTGAATAACACATCATTCCTCTAACAAACAATAGCAAAACCCTAAACTTCAAAGAATGTTGGCTGGAATGAGTTCCTAGAAGCTACAGAATATCTATATATACATGAGATTAGGAAGGAGGGAGCTTTAGAAATGGTGACTTACATCTTCAAACCAAAGCAATGGACCTCAGAATAATCATACAATATGTCAATTATTTGCAATTTATTACTGAATCTCAGTACCTTGTTGCAGAAACCAAGTTCCATTTTGCTGTTTATAGAATTATGTGTACAAGACCAGAAAGAAGGGTTTTAGGTTTGCAAGGGAAGTTCTCCTTTGTCCTGCAGTAATTAATATGTATACTTTCTGTCTCTGTGCCTTATATACTCATTCATCAAACATTTATTGAGAAAAAAAATTACCTCCTCTTGAGACTCATGATAAATAAGATATAACCTTTGGCTTAAAGGGATTTATAATCTAGGAAGGCAATCAGAGAATACATGAGCTTCCATTATTAGAGTTTTTATGTGTTAGTGAAATTTCTCCCTTCCTCAGTTCGGACATTGACAAGTTACTGGATTTTTGGAAAAGTTTCTGAACTTCACTGCCTGATTCTTTGAAATGTCAATAATAATAGTAAGCATTTATTTTAGTGCCTTCTGTTTGGTTCTAAATGCCTTCATTATATCATTGCATTTAATACTTTTAGTAGCCCTAATCAAAAGTTAGTATTATTATTCCCCACTAGAAGATAAGGAAACTGAGAGATTAAATAACTTCCCTATGCTCATTTAGTCAACAAATGTTAGGCCCAGATTTTAACCTGAGAGATCAGAATGGTCAGTCTGTGAACTGGACAAATTCATGTCAGCATGAGAGCTACTGGTGCCAGAATGCAAAGGAGCCTGAGACCAGAAGCTTCCTAAGGCAGTAGATTAAAAGTGCACTCTCTCAAGGGAGTGCCCTTTCCATTTGCCACTCCACATCCATTCCTCCCTCTTGTTTGCCCTGCCCTGCACCCTGGGAGATGATGCACATGGATCACAGTATCAAACAGCACTTTTGCCTTTGCCTGAAGTAAGATTTAGCCAGAGGGAAGCACCAGCAAGAGACTGGAGGGTAGAGAATAAGGTCAGATCATTTATTCCTTTGGTGGGCTCTTCCTGTAAAGTTACTTTGACCTAGCTTTCAAATGCCTCGTCATCAGCCCTCTCTACTCCTGGATCTCTGAAAAGTAACCCCTCACTTCCCTTGCTTATTTGCTTTAGGATTGGCAGCTAGACCCTAGTATTACTAGAATTTGGGTCCTGCACTATCGTTAATAATTCCTCTGTACCCTACCTCACCCTTATAAATAATCTCGTTGTTCATCCTTTTTCAAAATTTTCTAATTATCCTAATCTAAGTATCCCATCTGTTTCCTCCAAGGACTCAGGAAGTGTACTGGGTTTATAAAGCACTAAATGATAAGACTGTATGGCTCCAACTCACCCTTAATTGTCTATTTTTCTATATTATTCAGTGCTTCTGCCATAAGGCCCTTTTCAGTCCTCAAACTTGTATGAACCTTTCTTCAGACACTTTGCATAGCCTGTTCCTTCTACCTGTAATATCACCAGGTAGAATCACCCTGCCACACCTCAACACAGACAGACAAACAGACAGACCCACACATACTCATGCACGTGTGAGCGCGCGCGCACGCACACACACACACACACACACACACACACACACACACTCACTCAGCAAACCTACCTGCCATATTAATGGACTGATTTAATTTTTTGAAATAACAAATGGGAATAGGATGCAGAGCAAGAATGATTTCTCAAACACATTTGATCTTTTGATCTTTAGAGTCATATTTTATGAAGAAATTTATAGTATCTCGTTATATTTTCCTTCACAGTTACTCTGTGAGGGTAGTGAAACTGAGTTTTGAGGAACTTAAGCATCTAAGATGGCACAAGTAGCAAGTATCAGAAGAACGATCCAATGCCAGGTCTGTTGGAATTCATGCCCTGATTATTCTGATTTTCTTGGACTCTCATTAGAAAGCCAGCTCCAGGGAACACGGTCACCTCTTCTACAAGATGCAATGTCTTCTGACACCCCCATCTTCCCGCTCTTTCCCAGACATTTTTCTTCTCTATTTTGTGGCCAGTACTTTGTTCCCACCACCATTTTTATGAAATCAAACAGAGCAACACTCTGTAGTGAACAGGATTACAACATTGCAAGTGCCTTATTTTTGAATAGAAGAAGGATATCTGTCTCTAGGGAATCTGATTGGAACCCTCTTAGATTACAGAGTAGCACAGTACTGAGGAATATTCAGGAAGTAATTCATCTCCTGGGGAAGTCTAATTGGAAACAATTGGAATGGAGAACGTGAATACCCAGCATTTTCCTCTGATTTGTGGAGGGGAGAGAACCAAAGGGGCCTTTAGCAGTAAGTTGTAAGAGGCAGCTTAGTCGGCAGCAGAGCTGTTCCCCGCTCTCTTTCCAACTTTGTCTGCCAACTCCATGGCATAGTTGTTTCCTACTGAGAACAGATTCTGCTTGTTCAGTGCGTGTTTGTGAAGAAAGGGATTTTCAGACACACAGATATAATGGGGTATTCACACATTCAAAACCCAGCTAAGGTTGCCCCTGGGGCACATGAGGAAGATGCCAGGAGCTCAAACTTGCCCAGAAAATGTAATGGCAATGCAGCCTCTGTTGACTTAGGGTGAATTCAGGCAAACAGCCCAGATACCCAGAGCCACCACCATGCCAGAGCATGCTGATTCCTGCCTGGCCACTCAAGCTGACACCGAGGTGACCTCTTCTATAGTGCATTGCCCTGGTTACTTCACTCTTAACAGGTGCATGTAGACACAATTTCATTCTGCTACATGGTGTCATTGCCTTTCTTCCTCCACAGTGACATCTATCACTGTTGCAAATCCATCAGTCATGCCAGATCCTGTCTTAAATGATTTCTTATTGTTCTTCAATTAAGGTCCAGACCAATTGACCTGGATCTACAAGACCTGACCTGTAACCTTTCAACCTCATAGTCCATCCCCACCTTACCTGCCCCTCAAGCTGCTGTAGCATTGGCCCTGACCATGACCCCCATAGGAAGGGGTTTTTGCACAGGACACTCCCTTCCTTGACACTCCCTCCTATCAAATTTTTTAAAATATTTAGAAACAGGAATTTTTTTACTAAATCTTGAACATCTTCAGTGTGTGAAATTATGTGTGAGATGGCCTTTCCATACATTTTCTAATGTGATCATTAGTAAATCCCTGTTTGGACCACAAAGGGACAGCAAGTCTGGGGTGCCACACGTTGGCAGGCAGGATTATCTAGTTAGTTTTAATAACTCCTCTTGTCATCAAATTCTCCTAGACTATTTCCTATTTATGGTAATCTATCTGGCAATTTTGCTCTTACATTTGTAATGATATACAGCTTTCTTTCTATATAAATATATTGGAGTTTTAAAACATGGAACAAATATGAAGAAAACTTTGAGATAGATATTAGTGAAAATTGTTCTCAAAAAAAGCAGAAGCCCAAAAGGTCATAAAAAGTCTAAAATTTGGAAAATCATTAATGTTTTACTGTGCTAGCTGTAGAGTAATTGTAAGCACAGAAGCTCTTTCCTCTTGCATTAATCTACCACTTCTTGATGTGCTTTTGCCCCTCAATAAAGGAGTGCTGTTTTGTGATGTAATGTAAGGTTGGGTAAGGACACAAAAAATTTTCAATTCCATATTCCAAATATGCTTATTTCCCAAAGAATCCTGTGGAACTGCTACAGAAAGGTGGATTTTTTTTCATTAACTGTGTAATTTCTCATAAAATCATTGGTACATGACTGAAGCCTAAGACCTAGAATTCTTTTTCCTCCGCTCTCATTAAAACCTCGGGATTGTAACCCTCCCAGCAGGTTCCATGATACAGAAATTTGAAGTAATGAGCAATTCATGCAGCCAAATGCAGAGAAACTATTCAGGCAGGTGTCATGCATGAGAAAAGTAGAGTGCTGATGGAGGGACGGATATATTATCCCGTCATGCTTTCTGTGAAGGAGAAGGGAAGAGTGTCCTTGAATTCACATTGATACTATCCGTATATTTACTAGCATGTACTTAATATAGAACCATGGAACACCAGATACTGATCTAAATGTTTTACATATTAACCCAGACAGTAATTGTATGAAGTAGGTAATATTAAATTTCACAGAAGAGGAAACTAAGGCACAATTAAGTAACTTGCCCAAGATCACACAACTAATGGCAGGGAACCACAGACAGTCAACCACTAGAGACCACATATTTTAATCACTAAGCTGGAATCGATCTGATTATGCACCAGTGTCCCCTAAAGGGACTCAGCAATGAGTTGTGCAGAGAAATGCAGAATCATTCCTTGGACCACATCCAGAAGAAACAGGAAAGAGAGTGAAGGTTCCACTTCATTTAGACACATACACTGCTGTCTGTTTCCTTGACTGTCAGCAATAAGCCTTATGTAAGATCACCAACTTCAATGAGCTTCCTCTAAACAATACCAGTGATTTGTTATCATTAACAAAATGACATCTCCTTTAATGAGATGCCAATCTTATATACAACTACCAATTCTTTTTTTTTATTTTATTCGTATGTACATACAATGTTTGGGTCATTTCTCCCCCCTTCCCCCTATCCCTTCTCTTAGCCACCCCACCCCCTCTCTCTCCTCCTCTACCCCCTCACTTCCAAGCAGAAACTATTTTACCCTTATCTCTAATTTTGTTGAAGAGAGAGTATAAGCAATAATAGGAAGGACCAAGGGTTTTTGCTAGTTGAGATAAGGATTGCTCTACAGGGAGTTGACTCGCATTGCTTTCCTGTACATGTGTGTTACCTTCTAAATTAATTCTTCTCAAACTAACCTTTTCTCTAGTTCCTGGTCCCCCTCTCCTATTGGCCTCTATCACTTTAAAGTATCTGCATTAGTTTCTCTGTACAACTACCAATTCTTAATTTAAATTAAACTGCAAACAAAGTATGGATACTGTAGAATTATAAGTTGTCATCTCAGAGAATTGGTACAACCTGACTCACAAAATAAAGGAATTTACTTAAAGGAAGATCAATTTCCATTTTTGTTTTCAGAGAGAATTTGATTATTATGACATGGGGAAGTCAGCTCAGGAAGCAGTTTTGAAAATGTGATGACCATACATCTAGATTTATTCCTATTATCTCAGCCTAACTTTTTTTTCATTTTTTGCTTATTCATTTATTCATATGTGCATACATTGTTTGGGCCATTTATTCCCCCTGCCCCCTACCCCTACTCCCCAGGCCCCTCGCTTCCAGGCAGAACCTGTTCTGTCTTCTTCTCCAATTTTGTGGAAGAGAAGACATAAGCAATAATAAGAAAGACATAGCGTTTTTGCTAGTTAAGATAAGGATAGCTATACAGAGAGATTCCTAGCATTGCTTCCATGCACCAAGTGTATTACAACCCAAATTGATTTATCTCTACCAAACCTCTTCACTATTTCCCAGTCACCTTCACATAGTGACCTCTGTCATTTTAAGATTACTTTATTCACTCCTCTACAATGGGCACATCAACCACTTTCAAGTTTTAGGTTTCCTTCCCTTTCCCTATTCCTCCTGAATGTGTTCTCCCCTTAGTGAGCAACCTATGTCCAATAATATTACTGCAATTGTTTTAGGTCTATGATCAGCTTATGAGGGAGAACATATGATTTTTTGGCCTTCTGAGCCTGGCTAACTTCACTGAAGATGATGTTCTCCCTCCATTTACTTGCAAATGAAAAGATTTCATTCTTCTTCATGGCTCAGTAAAATTCCATTGTGTATAAATACCACATTTTCTTAATTCGTTCATCAGTAGTGAAGCATCTTGGCTGTTTCCATAACTTGGCTATTGTGAATAGCGCTGCAATAAACACGGGTGTGCAGGTGCCTATGGAGTAACCTGTGTCACATTCCTTTGGGTATATCCCCAGGAGTGGTATTGCTGGATCATATGGCAGATCTATGTTTAGTGTTTTAAGAAGCCTCCATATTGTTTTCCAAAGTGGTTGTACTAGCTTACATTCCCACAGCAGTGTATGAGGGTTCCTTTATTCCTGCATCCTTTCCAACATTTGCTGTTGGTGGTGTTTGTGATGACAACTATTCTAACAGGGGTGAGGTGGAATCTTAGTGTGGTTTTGATTTGCATTTCCTTTATGGCCAGGGATGATGAGCATTTTTTCATGTGTTTTTTGGCTGTTTGTATTTCTTCCTTTGAAAAAGTTCTGTTTAGCTCAGTTGCCCAATTCTTTATTGGTTCCCTGATTTTGGGGGGTTTAGTGTCTGATGCATAGCAAGTAAATATTTTCTCCCACTCTGTGGGTGGTCTCTTTAATTTAGAGACCATTTCTTTTGTTGTACAGAAACTTTTTAATTTCATGTAGTCCCATTTGTCCATAATTTCTCTTAGTTGCTGGGCTGCTGGAGTTCTATGGAGGAAGTCCTTGCCTATACCTATTGTTTCCAGAGTATTCCCTGCTCTTTCCTGTACTAACTTCAGAGTTTTGGGCTGGATATTTTGAGTTGATACTAGTATGGAGTGATAGACATGGATCTAGTCTCACTTTTCTGCAGGCAGACAACCACTTTTCCCAGCAACATTTGTTGAAGAGGCTGTCTATTCTCCATTGTATGTTTTTGGTGCCTTTGTGAAAAATAAGGTGGGCAAAGCTGTATGGATTCATATCCAGGTCCAGTATTCTGTTCCACTGGTCTTCATATCTGTTTTTGTGCCAGTGGCTTGCTGCTTTTATTGCTATTGCTTTGTAATATAGTTTGAAGTTGGGTATTGTTATATCTCGAGCATTGCTCTTTTTGCTGAGTATTGCCTTGGCTATTTGCAGTCTCTTGTGTTTCCAAATGAACTTTAGGGTAGATTTTTCAATCTCTGTGATGACTGTCATTGGGATTTTGTTGGGAATTGCACTGAATATGTAGATTGCTTTTGCTAGTGTAGCCATTTTTGTTATGTTAATTCTATCAATCTATGAGCACGGAAGATCTTTTCACCTTCTGTAGTCTTCCTCGATCTCTTTCTTCATGGGTTTGTAGTTCTCCTTCCAGAGGTCATTCACATCCTTTGTTAAGTTTACCCCTAGGTTTGATTTTTTTTTGAGTCAGCCTAACTATTAAAAGCACCCCCTTTTTCCCTCAAAAATGTCCTGGGCTGAGTGATAAATTATATGGCAACTCTACTAAAAGAACATCCAAGGCAGGGAATTCACTCCTCTCTCTGCTGGAGGATGGTTGATATACTGTGGTCAAATCACATTCCCTGCAGTCAAGGATTTCACAGGTTGGATTTCACTCTACCTTGCGGGAGATAGATAAAAAAGACAATGACAATAATTGCAGATTAGAACTGTTGAGGCACACTGCCTGCAGAGTGGAGGACACACTCTAAATCTGGAGTAAAGAGGGGAAAGACTTAGGGAGAGGTAATAACTTCTCAGTCATAAAGGATCACAGGTTTAATCAGCATTGGAAGATCTAGCAAAAGATGAACACTTCAAACACAAGTGAGATTTGATTGCACACTAAGGTAAGTATTAATACTCAGTGGTCAGGGGCAGGATGTGGGGCCAAAGCACCAAGTTTTGAATCCTGAGGAGGTGAAAATCTAGCTGTGTGTCTATGGAAAGTTGAATATCTCTGAGTGTTGGTTTCTGCATGAGTAAACTTGAGTATAATATCTAAATCACATGATTGTTGTGAAGCTTCCATAAATTAATGCATATAAAGCTGTTTAAAAAGCATGTGTTTAAAAAGCATGTGTTATGTAGTAAGTGCTACATTTGGATTGAATACAAGTGAAGTGTGCAGATTGGAAGAGGAAGGTAGTTTTTCCCTGTGGCATACCCAAGGCATTTGCTCTTGATCCAGAGAGAAATGACAATAATTGAAGGGGAGTGGTACTCAAAGGAGCAATATAAATCAAGTTGAAATTATTAAAGGTTAGCCAGTATGTGGCAGATAGGTTGGAGATAGAATAGTAGGAGGAAGAGATTGAAGCTGTTGCAGTATATGCTGTGGCAGCAAGAAAAGAAAAAAGGAAATCCTGAACCAGGTAGTATTGCCTAATTCTACACTACAGCCTTCACCATACTGGTGAGGCATCCTTACCACAAAAGCCAATTAACCAAAAAGATATAAAGAGATGCACTGATACCTTTAGCAGCTGTGTTACAAAGGTTATATGTAAGGCCAAGTACGTGTTATAATCAGAAAGAAGGTTAAATAAATGACCCAATCTAACAGTCCTCTATCATAGTTACCATTAAAATTCCCTGGGGAGAATTTATAGAACACCAATCCCAGACTCATTCTTGTTCTGTCTCCAGTAGTGGATCTCAAACACTGAATAGCTGAGGAGACTTCAAAGCTAGCACAAGTCTGGAGAACCCTGCTGACCCCATCCAGCCTCATTCTGTACAGAGATAGAAGGTGAACTCCAGTACTCTAATGCTTTTAGGATGTGAGCGGTAATTATGCTACCTCTATCAATATATGTTCTTACATACTTAGGACAACATTGGAACCTCTTCAGTATTTGACATGAAATTGTATGTTACAAAGAAGGAGGAGGAGGCTATTCACAGAGAGTAGTGTAGAAGGGGTGAATCAGACTACATTATATTCATGCATGTAAATATCACAATGAAACCCCTTTGTACAATTAAGTTATGCTAGTACATTTTTTTTTTGCAATACTGAGACTGGAACTCAGAGCCTACACCTCGAGCCACTCCTCCAGATCTTTGTTGTGATGGGTTTTTTTGAGATAGGGTCTCAAGAACTATTTCCCTGGGCTGGCTTCAAACCTTGATCCTCCTTGATCTCTGCCTCCTGAATAGCTAGGATGACAGTCATGAGCCACCGGCACCTGGCAAATTTTTTAAAAAGTGTGTATTATGATAAGTTTATGCTGATGCTAGAAAGGAAGAACAAAAACAAAGACAAAAAGAGAAAAAGAGCTTTGTATAGACAATATAAAGTGAGACTACATATGCATGCATTCCATGAATCTAATGCAGACCTGCTTATTAAAGTATGAAAAACTGTTTTCTTCCTAGAGTAGGTTGGAAAAGAGTGGCTAGAAAAAATAGAAGTATAAAGATAATAAGAAAACCAAAAAAATCCATGAAATCAGGAGAGTGTTTCTGTTTTGTTCACTTTTGCATCTCCAACATCAAGAGGAGCACTCTGCAAATATATTAGTTCTTATGAGTTCTTCATAAAGGACTAAAATGCAAGCTTGGAGGCATCGGAGGAGGGCATGCCTTCACCAGGCCTCTTTATTTGGTGTTTAGGGGCAGGTGGCAGGACCTAGCATATGGAATCTCAGGAGTTTGGGTCTTGGGTCCAAAACTCTGGTTTTAGTACCACCCTTTCATCTTAGAATGGAATACTATTACATCATTTACAGTTGTGTGCATTTGAAGTAAGAGGGCTGGCCTTTCTATCTCCACATCTAATAGTCATTGGAAACAAGCTGCCCTTGTAGAAGAAGAGTCTCTAGGGTGAGACAGCATCCGAGCTTCTTTTGGGTGAGAGAAATTCCTGAAGAGGGACTCAGTTGTGAGTTGTCAGCCAGAAACATTCCTGGAATCTGAGAAAATTAGTGCCTTGGACCTGAGAGCAATTATTATGGCTGCACACAGCTTCTACTGCATGTGTTCTAAGTGATAATAGGGAAGGGACAAGGTCAGAGGAGTAAAGAAAGTGTGGTAACTCTAACTCCGGCTTAGAATCTGATTCCATGATGAGTTTTTAATTTATATACTGAAAAAAACTGCCGTGGTAAAGTCAGTTCAGCACATCTGTCTCAATGAACAAGTCTGTGTCTCGCACAGCTGACCTAGTGAATATGGATATAGAGTGTCTCAAACTGCACAGTCATCCCAAAATCTTTTAGATGTCATAAGCAAGAATTGAACTCTTTCATTGTTAGAATGGGGAATTAACACAAAGGAGGACTGGCTTATCTATTTGTTACTGGTACACTTCCATTTTCTGTATCTATAAACTTGAAATAACAATTGTTCCTACTCATAGATTGTAACCACTTGTAGAACCCAAGACTAGATAGAAAGTACATGGAAAGGGTATTTGATCCTAGGGCAAATGCATACAGGTCCTTCACTTTGGTCAATCCACTATACATACATAGTTTCAAAATCTAAAAAGCTTGTAATTCAGTGAAAAAGTACTTGTTTATTCACTCAGCAAGAACTAATTGATGCCTCCTCTATATCAGTCTCAGGCCCTGGAAATTCAATCGTTACAAGAATTTGCCTTCTCAGAGCCTGCAATCTAGTTGAAAGATGCACATTGATTAATCACGTAGTAAATACAAACATGCAGTTATAACAAGCACTCTGAAATAGAAGAGTGCTGTTCGAGGATTGTGCATTATTGTGAAATTGACCTAACTATTGAGGTTATTGGAGGTTACTGCTGCAGTATATTCAGCATGGAGATAGGAAACATTCATAGTGTTAACTCAATGAAGAAAATAAAGAGTTATTCAAGGCAGAGGGAACAATGCATAGTGAAAACGTGTGGCAGAAGGAGAAAGGTTCTTTTGGCTGCAGGAGAGATGGTAAGCGGAGGATGGGTCACCCAGGAACTGCAGGGATAGGCAAGGGTCAGAACCATGGAAGTTGCTGAATTGTTTTGTTAGATTTGCATTTGTGAAAGGTCCCTAACTGTCCTTTGGAGAATAGATTGCTGGAGGACAAGACGAATGTTAACACAGAGTTCTGAGTCTATTGTCATCCTGATGAAAGATGATAATAGCATGAGTTGGACAGGCTGTGGAGCTGAGAAAGTGGGTGGATCTGAACAACACAGTAGAACTGACAGCACTTGATGAAGGGTTCCACATGAGAGAAAAGATTTCCAGGATGACTTTCTAGGTTTTTGGTTAGCACAATTGAATGGAAGTGGTGCCAAGATATATACAAATAAGCATTACCAAGCAAAATGTGATTAAACATTTAACTCTATAAATTCAGAGATTTGAGCAGTAATATGGCTCTTAATTTTTGAATTGTGGATTCTTTAAGAAACCGATGAAAGTTACAAATCTTTAACCTGACCAAAGCACTTTCTCTTCCACTCTCAATTTGGCACGTATTTTGAGTCAGCTTCATCCAGGTGAATTTCTTGTCATGTGATATTTATGAGCCCATGCATCTAAGGCTAAGAAATTTAGCCAATTGTTATTATATAATGTGTACACTGTTGTCTTACTTGAATAGTGCCCTTCCCACACTGGAAAATAGGAAAGATGACTTCCTATAGCTGCTACAGTTATCCATGTATTGTGCTATTATTGGTAGCACTTTCCAAATCCTCAGGGGGCATTAAAACACAAATGGTCCCTTGGGAACGAGTCCACAGTCCTTAAGGACAGAACTCAAACAAGGGTCGTCGCCATGGTACTACTGTCAGGAGAAAGCAGCTCTCCCTCAGAGCAACACGGCCTTCTGCCAGCTGCTGTTCACACGCATCGCTTCATGTGGCCTTAGGGAGAAATAAAGTATTTCCTTCCCCTGGGAAGGAAATTTGGATGCAGCTGCATTTAAAAGAGAATTGCTGACACAGGATCTGATTCCATGATGAGTGTTCTATAAAAATACTCTATATAGCAATTGTATACATTATATACTGTATACACATGAGACATAAATTTTATGCCAAATCAGCTCCTGTGCCAATCCAGAAATAATAAAGAGAGGGTAGGTCTTTAAATTACAACTGGCAGGCTTAGAGAGAAAAAATATTTTAAAGGAAAATCACGTAAAGGAGATACAATGTCACCTTCATATTCAGTTAAAATTCACAATCATCTGATATGAAATTTAACTGTACTCTGTTTAGGAAGTTAGTGGTAAGTTTGATTCATTTCAAAGATTTCTTCAATTTCTCTCAAAGGTAAAACACCAAATACATATTAAGGGCTTACTGCATGCCACATACTGGGTTAGCACTTGATATACGTCATCTTGTTTAATCGTCACAATCATTCCATGAAATGGATACCACTATAAAATGCATCTTACTAAAGAATAAAATCCAGTTCAGAAATGCTACTTAATTTTCCCATTGGTGTCTATTATTAAAACTTCAAACAACATGATCAAATACAAGTGTGTCTGACTTGAAAACCCTGAGTGTTATAATGGTCTTATAATTGACCATTTCTCCTAAACCACACATCCCACCAAAGTTTAAATAATGATGTGAGTAAAATATTCAAATCGTCTGTTATTTTTAGCCATCACAGTAACACAACTACCAAGGATACTTAACTTACAAGTATTCTGTTAGACCCTTGTATTTGAAGGTATAGAAAAACAGGAGATATTCAAATGTAAGCAAACATTATAGAATCATATGAATACTCCTTTGGGAAAAAATGTTACAGGGAATCTGAGGAAGTTCTTCTAAAAAATGTGAGAGTTATTTCCTAAAAATACTGACCTGGGTCATTCATTCAAAGCAGGGCTATCACATTAAGTATAAATTTAACTTGCACAAAAAGTTTCTTCATACTGAATCCCAGTAGCTTGCCTTTCAAAGCAAATAGGACAAAGCAAATAGGTGCACGATGGAAATAATTAAAGTATACAGTTGGAAAATGGTTCAGTTAAGAAACATTCAGCAATAATTTTTAACATCTAACAACTGTACATTTTTAAATTAATTTCTACATGTTTCACAATAATTTCTTGAGGTTGTTAGAATTGCAATTAGATAAGTCCTTATGGTTTCCTGAAAAATACAATTCATAGAAATGAAGATGTATGCAAGCTCTTGCTGTCTTCTTTCTCTCTTCTTGTCAGGCATCACACATAGAAGGCTACAAACAAACCCTCCCAATTACCCTATGGCTTCTGACTCAGAAACATAACTTATCTTTCCCAAGCCATCCATTAAATTAAGTTTGTACAGTTATGTTTAAAACTCAAGTAAAAGCAGGTGCTTCGTTAGGAAGCTTAAAACACTTCATTTAGCTGGGCACAGTGGCTCAAGCCTGAAATCCTCTGTACTCAAGAGGTTGAGATCAGGAGGATCTCAGTTCAAGGCCAACCAGGGCAAAATAATCTGCAAGACCCCATTTCAACCAATGTTTGGGGTATGGTAGTGCATACCTGCAATCCCAGCTACACAGGGAAGCACAGACAGGAGGATTACCATGCAGAGCAGCCTGGGCATAAGGTAAGACCCTTTCTCAAAAATAACCAATGCAAAAAAAAGTTGGTGGAATGGCTCAAGTAGTAGAGGGCCTGCCTAGCAAGCAAGGGACACTGAGTTCAACCCCAATACTGTAACCCCCCTCCAAAAAAAGCACTTTCATTTGAAGATTGCAGTTTGGTATTTAGTCATTTACTTTTTCACAAAAAAGTCTGTTTGATAAACATTCATTTTTACACAATAAAAAATAAAAACACCCATGACACTGCTTTCTAAAGGACTAAGAAAGTATATCCCTGAATAGTCTCCGGCTATGTGGCCACAATGCTCTTTTGACTGTTCAATCATGCATCCAAAGGCATTTGGGTCCTGAAGCATTGTAAATACCCTTTGCTGGTTCAATTTAAAGCTTGTTCAGGCTCATTAGCCTAGTTCTGTCAAAGAAGTTAGATACTCTAAGAAGGGTAGAACTGCAAATGAAATTATGCCCACTGTTCTTTCCTCCTGCATTCCCTTCTGCAGACTTCATTTAGATTGTCACCACATCACTTATAATTTGTCACACCCTTGCACTCACCTCTATGCTATTCATTGTACCTGCTTAGGCTGTTCTCTTCTGTCTACCAGTCAATCCATATCACTTTCTTCCTATACTCATATACTATGAGTATGGTGAACTTAATTTTATGCGATAGATACAGTTCAATTTAAGAAAATCCAAGAGAAAGGAATTTTCTCTCACCTAGATGATAAAAACAGAGAAATATATCATTTAATAAAATTCATAATTTCACTTTCACTTTGTGATGGAAGCTGCCTGATTACATACACAACATAAGTCTTTATCCAGTCTCTCTAGCAGTAGACATCATAGCTATTTGTTGAGTTCAGTGAGATGGGTACTATCATTCCCAAATGTGAATGAAGAGATGAAGTGTCAGAGATATAGGTAACCAGCTCTAGTGAAGAAAGAGTTTGGGCTAAATCCATGTCTGCTTTACTCTGGAGAGTATTCTTAATCATTACGTTATTCCACTTCCTAAGGGCTTGCTCACAGAGTTCACATTCAGCTGTTCCTCTACCTTAGATGCCTTCCCTCCCTTTTACCACTCAGATGCCCTCTTATGGTGATTTTTCTTCCCCACTCCTCATCTTTCTTTCCACAGAGGGAGCTCAATTAGAAAAGCTCTGTGCTTTTCTGTGACTTCTCTGATTGGTAAGTTTTAAAAGACTAGGTTGTGCTCATCTTTACCCTTCTTCTTTGAGAAATGATCCTTCTTTAAGAGCTGCCCTGGTTGCTAAGACTTGCCTAGATAGCTCCTCTATATGGGCAAGTGTGCCCAACCCTGAGCTGCCAGGAGGTTTGAATTTACCAGGATAGGCAAGACTGCCTAGTTTCAGGACCAGTTTCAGCAAGACTCAGCTCTCAGACTGCTATCATCAGAATTTGTGATGACGTTTTGCCCTCTGCCTTTAATTTTTATTTCACATCATCTTTGTTATCAAACAGGGATGGAATAGGCCGTTTGGGAGCCTGCTTAGATCCCCCAAGTCTAAAGTCTGTGAAAAGCTTTTCCCAACCCCAAATCAGAAACCACCTTGCCCTTTCCTGTCCCATTCATACTTTGCATTTCCATACTAGTCTTTATGTCAAGATTATTTGTACAAGTGACAAAATCTGCTGCTGTCTATGTGAAACTATAAAAACCCAGATTGGTTCCTTACCCAGGTATCAGTGAACTTTCCACTGGGCCTAATCCAGTATTTTATAGATAGTAGGGCCTCCAAAACATGTTTGCTAAATTGAGTGAACTGTTTCTATACCATTTCATGTTTAGGTGTAACTAAACTTTTCCCCCCATTTGCACTTTCCTTAATTCTGAAGAAGGTTAAAAGCTATAGGAGACACAAACCCCATTTTCTCTTCTCTGCAGTAGCCCACTCAGCACAGGAAATAAGGCCTAGTGAAGAAGCTGTAAAATTGCTGACTGGTAGTGAGCCAGTTAACTGATACCATTACAGGAATTGCCTGTTTATCTTCCCATCCACACTGATTATTCACCCTGAGCTGGCTCCTTGGTTGAAAGCATCTTGAAGCATTACCCTGGTATGAAAAGAAGGGATTTTAACTCTCAGAAGTGGTAATACTCCCATGTTTGAAGCTGATGCATTCTGGGGAGCAACTGGGACCTAACTTTCATTATGTTTATTTTAAGTAAAAGGAAACAGCATTTTTACTAGAAAATTAACTAGTCTTGCATATATTATAATTTTATTCCAAATGTATATGAGTGAGTGTTTCTGAACCACCTAGTGTTTTAAGAACTTGCATTTATTGCTGAAGCACTAAGCAAGCTTTGTAGATGTGAGACTAAGTGACCCATTAGAGGTGACAGAAACAATAGTGCTGAGGCTTTTGGATGTCATTGGAATTACATTTTATTTGAAACTTATTCTATAGCTAATCATAATCCAGCTTATTTAGGTACTTACTTATTCAGTGATCCTTTCATGCATTCTTGCCTTAATACATTTAAAAAGCTCATATTGGACACTTAATATGCAAACCCAACAGTAGGTGTTAGAGATGGAGATAAACAAATCATCACTCCTGCCCTGAAGGAGTCCATAGGGAATAGCAGGTCAGAAAATTAATTAGTAGAGGACTTGGTGATAGGGCTATGAGATTAGATGCTAAGAGAAGATAGAAGAGGAGACTTTAGCAGCTTATCTAGAGATGAAAGATACACTGGAGTTCCAATGTGTCCAGAGCACAGTATTGCTCTGGGAGGAGCCATAGTAGATAAGAAGCACTGGATAAGGTTGGGACCAGGTTGTGAAGAACTCTACAGCCCACAATAAGTAATTTGAACTTTACCCCACTGTTTATAAGTAGATGCCTCAAGCAGGATGATGTCACCAAATTTATACAATAAAAATTCATTATAGAAATAACGGAAGAGATAGGGAGCTATTGTGGTATTCTTAGTCTAATAAGGGTCATTGGGAAGACCATTGCATGAAGGATATTTGTGGTAATATGATAGGATATGGCTTTGATTAAATGGCTGTTTTGAGTTATAGGAAAGGGTAAAAAGGAAAAGGTGGAAACACAGGGTACTCACTAAGTTTCCAGCTTAATCATCTGGGTATTTGGTAGTTTCAACTGCCAGTGTTAGCAAACAGTATGTGACTAGAGAGTTTAGAGAAATAAATGGTAAGGGCCAAAGTTGAGATGTTTGTGGAATATCCAGGTTGTGAAGTGTAAATGGTAGAGAGCCAGGTGAAGAGAATATTGAGGAAGTGTGAAAAGCTCATCAATGTAGAGATGTTGCTAAAACTCTAAGCTGGTTGATAACATATTCTACTTCTAATAAGAAGGTCACTCTCAGGTCTACTTTCTTGGCTGAGCAAAGTAACCATTACTTTTTGAAATACCGAACACCAGAGTTATGACACATGTATACATTATTCTAATAAATATGGAAAAGGACTACATGGACAAGTACAATAATCAAACATGTTAAAATGGAACTCTTTCTCCAATAATAGAGAAAAACTTAAGCTAAGGTAATAGTTGAAGAGGAACATAATTCAAGCTCCTATTTCAATTCATTAGAAACATACCTTACTCGCTTGCCCCACTTTTTATGCTATTCTCCTTGTCCTTCTCCCTTCTTCCCACCTCTCTCTATTTAAAGGATTTCTCAGCACTTCAGGCCCTCTCTCTTTTTTTTAATTTTTATTTTATTCATATGTGCATACAATGTTTGGGTCATTTCTCCCCCCTTCCCCCCTCCTCCTCTCTTACCCCTCAGCCCCCTCCCTCTTCCCCCCACCCCCTCGCTACCCAGCAGAAACTATTTTGTCCTTATCTCTAATTTTGTTGAAGAGAGAGTATAAGCAATAATAGGAAGGACCAAGGGTTTTTGCTAGTTGAGATAAGGATAGCTATACAGGGAGTTGACTCGCATTGATTTCCTGTGCATGTGTGTTACATTCTAAGTTAATTCTTCTTGAACTAACCTTTTCTCTAGTTCCTGGTCCCCTTCTCCTACTGGCCTCAGTTGCTTTAAAGTATCTGCTTTAGTTTCTCTGCATTGAGGGCAACAAATGCTATCTAGTTTTTGAGGTATCTTACCTATCTCAGATCCTCTCTTTAAGGGTCAGTGGCAAGGCATTGAAAGAAGCCAAAAGGGAGAGTCTTCCTTTGTAATCTACAACTTTCACATGTTAAATTAAGGAAAGTGGCCCATAGGTGAATTCTAATTTGATTCTCTTTTTATTCTTCTTCTTCTTTTCTTTTTTTAACAATACTAGGGTTTGTCACCCCTTTTCGCTTTAGTGGTTTTTCATAGGGAAGATCCTTTTACATATTCCTCTCCTTGTAGCTGGACAGGCTTGTACTGCTTGGAGTCCATCAAAGTTCACATATTTTGGTACAATCTATAAAATTAGCCCAAACCACTGAGCAGAGTGATGAATAAAAATATGAGGTCAAAAGTAAGTGTGATTTAGTGATGGTAAAATTTACTTTCAAGACTCAGTTTAGGTTGTCCCTCTGGCCTGGAAATCTTTATGGTCCCCTCTCACCTCCAACACCAGCCTAATATAGAAGAGCAGAACAATTTACCACAACACATCAGAACATCTCTTATCTGTGACAGTCCCTGGGGGCAGAAGCGATGACAATCATCTTAAATGCTTCAGCACCTAATATGGCCTCAAATCTAAAACAGGCACTCTCAAAATGGTTTAAAGTTTACTATCTCATTAACACCAAACCATGACAGTTCTTATGAATTCAGAACTATTATTTTAAATATATTGCAACTCATTCCAGAATCCATCTTTTTTGGATAGAGAAAGCATGAATAAAAATGAGAGTTGCACATATCCTATTTTAATGAATGAATCAATGTCATTATATTACTTTCTTTGTTTAAGGTTTATTTTATGCCTTCCCTTAATGATGAAGTTTCTCTTCTACTAACAGACTGAGTTCTGTTCAAAAATTAAAAGTGGGCAGTTAATTCAGAATTAAATATTCTGAGTCATGTAGCTGAAATTCAGGGTCAAGAAAGTTTCTCATATTGCTAAACCATTTCCATGATTTAGAAGGATTGATTTAATCATGAATAATAACACTGTGATGCCTGATATATACATATACACACACACACATTTGTACTCTATATGCTCAGTTCTGTCCTACATATCTACATTAATAAATTGGCTACCAATATGAATTATCTCTATATTACTAGACGGTTTCACAAATTTGTATCAGCACCTCTCTTGCTGTTTTATGCATTTGTTTTCATGTTATTTACCCAGCTGAGTAATGAGTTCCTGAAGGAAAGTTTATTTTGATTCCCAGTATGTATCATGACATTAGGCATAAAGAAGAAACTTGCAACATGTCTCCTGAATAAAAGACAAATAAAAAAAAGTTTCTTTAGAGCAAACATATCAGAACTGTTTTACCTCCCCAGCTTAGTCTTAGATGGTGTCTCTTGGCTACTTGTACCACTGTGCTCCACAGCCAAACCTCTGTCTCCATGCCAAGAACAGCAGTCAGGAAGGAAGGCAGCCAAGGTCTAGCACTGATGTCAGACACCAGGAAGCATAGGCACTACCTCAAACTGAGCCAGTAGAATAGAAACAGAGCTGGGCATCAGAAATTGATCTGTTAAACCTGAATCCAAATGAAAGTGAAAACAATAGTGGTTGGGGTTCTGTCTAGGATCAGCACCAAGAGAGAGGTTTATGAGTAACAACCTGAAGAAAATTAGCAAGTATATTTTCAGTGTACAAGTTCTGCACACTGTAGCCATATGGACCCATAATGAACCATGCTTTCATCAGTGTTAACATTATTCCCGCCACCTGTTGCATAATTCTATCACGTCAGTTCTTATGCCATGTTTTTTAAGTGCACACGTTCCAGTAATTCTTCAAAGTCTTAAAGCCCTCAAAAGTGGTCTCAGTAACCTTTCTATAAAGCCAAATCTCATCTCAGTTTGCCTATTTAGGGGCCTACTTTAACTCACTTGTCTGAAACTTACATTTATTGGCAGTACCAGAACTTAACACAATGACTAATACAGAGTAGACACTTGAAAATATTTGTTGAATGAAATGAGGAATGTTTTGATACTACATCTGAAATGAGAACTGCTGAAACACTGAACAGTTTTTTCACAATCACAGTGAGCAGTTTCTAGGATTCATTCCCTCCACAAGTATTTATTAAGTGCCTGTGACATATAAGGCTCTGTGCTAGACGCTCTGCGAGTGCTGCTTACTTTCTTCTTTCATTACAATGACTGCCATTTACTGTCTGTTTGAATGAATGACTTTTGTGTTTTAGCAATAACTACATACAGCTGGGTATGTGTCATGGAGGCTAATGAACTGACGAGGCACTGGAATCAAACCCAGATCTATCTGATTTGACAACAGTTTCTTTTCTACTATGCATCTATGAATATTTAGTTTAAATTGATATAATTTTCTCAAATAGTGAGCAAATGGGGTGTAAATTGTGTTCCTCTTTAATGACTTTGACATTAGTGAATAAGATATTTAGATAATTTTATTTCCTTTGGAACTTATTTATGAAGCTGAAAAAATATTGCAGGAAATGAAAAGGTTTTTAGCTATATCTCTTTAAGAGTGTTAATAATTGCTTTTTACTAGGATATATTTAATTATGAAATGAAATAGATTTTATAAAATACACATCTTTTTGGTCAATACTTTATGGATACTAATGAGTTTTCTATTGAAATCTGCAGAGCTCTTTTCTTTCTTTCTATCAGTCTTACTGGGGTTTGAACTCAGGGCCTCATGCTTGCTAGTTAGGCACTTTACCATTTGTGCCACTCCTCCAGCCCCATGATGTTTTTCTGAGTTCTTGACTGGGCCTTAGAGTGTCAGAGCATCAGAAAATAAACTCTTCACTGTCCATTTGCATCACAATTTTAACCATTGATATGGTCAGACCCCAATACTGGAGTTAAATGACTTAAAATCAAATACAATTAAAATTTCAAAGAAATAGTACAACAACCAGGTATTGAAAATCTAAACAAGACTTTATATGCTATTTAGAGCTTTCAGGACATTAAATCTGCAAGAATCTAATTCTAAGATTTTAAGTCCTTAAGTTCAATACTACAGTCAGAACTTTAGAGTTTCTTTTGATAGATCTATAACCATACCTGCCACTCTGCCCTTCTTATTTCATGCAAGACTTTTCCAAATCATCCATGTTATTTTACCTCTTAATGTAATGAGTATGTATGAGACAATTCCTGTGAGGGTATATGCAAATATGTATAATGGAAAAAAAGAAAAAATTAACAATTAAATCAAGGTTAAAAATGAAATACTTGGGACTTCTGAGAAAGCTGTATTTGAGTGGAACATTGTAGTTATAGGCAGTATTCTTAATTTGACTCTCTCAGTACTATCATTTTCTTAAAGCCTTAGACAAAAATTTTCAAGAATATGGATTCTTATTTTTACCCTATAGAGTATAATAATACTAATAGCCAACTTGCAGGAGTCATTTGATGAGTAAATTAAATACATTTTGTAGTGCTTTTGTGAATATAAAATACCATACAGAGGTATTCACATATATTGGTTTGAAACTTCCCATTTTTTTCTAGTGAAACTGCATAGAAATACATTTGCAGGCAGTCATTATCAATCATTTTCCTTCACCATGTGCAGATGAACATGGAGCATATACTTTTTAATGATGACCTTCCGAGTGGTTTCCTGACATGGTAGAACTTCAAGCTAAAGTTGTACCACAGCCTAACTTATTTGTTTCTATTTATTTATTTACAGTGCCAGGGATAGAACCCAAGACCTGATATGTGTTAGGCAAGTACTCTACCAATGAACTATACCCCAGTTCCAAAGCCTAATTTAGAATGGGCTTTGGGATATGGAATGAGAAAGGCATCATGAAGGAAATGATCCACCAGATAAGTAAATGTAGAACAGATGAAATGCTGGGAGAAGGACACAGGCTGGGAAAGGAAATGGTATTTCAAGTCAGACTGAATAGAAAGTATAGAAATGCAGGTAAAACTATTGCCTGAGAGTCTAGTAAAGAAGGTAAAGCTTAAAAAAAATTATAAGAAAGGTAAAACACTTACCTAGCACATTTCAAGCCCCAGCACAACAAAAAACAAAACAAAAAAATTATAAGAATATAAATAGTCAATACCATGAGAGAACCAAAACACAGGAAAGGGACAATTTGAGAGCAATTTGGAGAAAGGCTTCTTTTGACTAAGTAAGCAGGGAGAAGTGTGTGGAGATCTGGGCGGCTGGGGTGGGGAGAAAGTGAGTAAAGAGGAAAGCTTTGTGAAAACCACAGGTCTCCTATTCACTTTGCTTTGTAGTTTCATTTTTCCTAAAGTCTTCTCTATTGATACTCACTCTGAAACTTCAAATCCTGACCCTTCCCTTGAGAACTCAGCTATTCAGCTGCTTTTTCTTTTCTATTTTTTTATTCATTTATTCACATGTGCATACATTGGGAGATATAGGAATAGGTAGAAAACCCAAAGCATGAAAGCATTTGATGTCCCCACTCCAGAGGAACTAATACAGAAACCTTAAAGCGACAGAGGTTAACATGAGAAGCAGAACAGAAACCAGTGTAAAGATCAGTTAGAGTTGAATCAACATGGGTCATCTGCTTTTTCAGTGTCTTCTGTGGAAGCCTAACGATGATTTTAAGCTTAACCATTTAAATGTAAATTGCTGGAGATAACTCGATCTGTGACTCTAAACCACCAAGCACAGGTACCCTAGTTATGTTTCTGCCATGCCTTCCTCAAACCAAAATTTTGGGGAATTTATAGCTCCTCACATTCAGTCCAACAGCAAAGTATATTGTGTTTATCTTCAAAATATATCTCTAGTGCAATTATTAAGTATTACCAACATTTGTACCTCTCAATTCCAAGTCATCATTATCCCTTACTTGGGTAAGTCTATTAGGCTCCCAAATGATCCATTCTTGATCCTCCTTAATGCACACTCCAGAGTACCAGGAATAACCTTTAACATCAGTCAATCATATAACTCATACTTATAACATTGGAATGGTTTTCCATCATATTTAAAATAATATGGATTACAAATCAATTGTGATCTGGTCCCTACCTGCCTCTTCAAAGTCATTTCTTACTACTACTCCTCTTTGTTCATTAAATTTCAGCCTTACTTTTCTTTCAGTGAGGCTGAAAGTACCAGAGCATAACAGAGTATACCAGTGCATATTTCTGCACCAGAGCCCTTGCTTTTGTTATTTCACCTGCACAGAATATTATTTCCCCAGACCTCCATGACTACCTCATCCATATTTTTCAGATCTTGATTCAAATGCCACCAACTCAGAATGCTCCTTCCTTACCTTTCTAGTTTCAGTACCACAATCCCTCCATCATTATCATCTAATCCCTGGTATTTTACTCTATTTTAGCATTTTTCACTATCTAAATTTATTTTGCATGTATTATGTGTGTCTATTTGTTTCTACCTACCTCTCTGAATAAAATCCCATAAAGATCAACATCTCTTTTATCTGCTGTCAATGCTGTATGGTTAGTACCTACACAAGTGCCTGGCATATAGTAGTGTTTTATTAAATATTTTCAAAGCTTCTGAGTGATTTTGTCCCATATAATCAATTTTAATTTATCCATAGTAAATATTGACTCTCACAAAGGAGCAGAAGGAGTCCCTTTTAAGCTACTAACTATAAATTGATTTATACAGTAAACTAATTTCCAAATAAAGCTTTTCAAAATGGTCTGAGTATGACTGAGTTTGATGACAGTGCTAATCTATGCATAGATTATTAGATGTACTCAGATTTCAATAACAAGTTTTAACCTAATGAAGGCAAAATAAGTAAATAAATTAATTAACAGGAGGTGCAAAATAAAGTGCAAAAGTAATAGAAGGTGAGTGGGTTCATAGCATGCATGATGTACCAGTAGGTGCTGTTCTCCTTGGTGACAACCTAATGAGAATGACTACTTGGTGAAGGAAGAGAGTACAAGCCAAGTAATCAGGAAACATCAGGGATTCACAAAAGCCCATACCTCGCTGGGAGCATCAGCAACACCATTAATGAACCACAGTGTGAAATTAACATACTGCATTGTGAGGACAATGATCCCCTGAGACCCGCCTGTGGTGGCATTGTAATTGTGACTCACTGTCAGTAATTGTTAGGAAGAAAAGTGCCTTGAAAATAGGATAAAAATTTTATTAATAACATAATATTGATATGTGTTGGGAAGGAAGTATCTCATTTTTTTTTATGAGTTAGGAAATTAACCATTTAAGGTAGTAATGCAATTGACATTGAAAATGTTCAGTATAAATTGGTTGCCTAAATGTCAGTAGATTAAAAATCTATTCAATTTAAACACCAGTAAGCTATTGCGCAGCTATAATGAGCCAGATATTGTGGAAAACACACAGAATAAAAAAAGACTAAAGGGAGAAGATGAGGGAGGAAGGGAGAAAGAACCAAGGAAGGAAGGAGGGAGGGAGGAGAAAACCCACACTTCTTTCATTTGTAGTTAGTGGTAGCACACACAGGTAAACACCTGAACTTTATCTGATTACAATTAGGGAGAACTGCATTAACAGTAATACAAACAAAGCCTTGTAGGCAAATATATGAAAACTTGATTCACTACTGAGAGGGGAGATCTAAGAGCCAGGAGAAAATTATCAGCAGAATGTGTCTTTGAAAGATGAATAGGCTACAAACAGATCCTATTGGTGCACGAACATGTTTCACTTAGTGCCTAACTGACATTCTGGTGATTGCCACCATCTATTCAAGTAGCTAGATAACTCACTGTCCCATGTATTATTTTACAGGAATATATCCAACACCATACCTGATTACAGCCAAAGTTTACTTTTAAAAATTTGTGTTGTACCTTCATTATTTTTATCGAAACCATTGCTCTCAGGCCAGACATCATACTACTTGCCTATAATCCCAGCTATGTGGGAAGTAGAGGTAGGAGGACTACAGTTCAAGGTCAACCCAGACAAAAGTTAGCAAGACTCTATCTGAAAATCAAGCTGGGTATATTGGCTTATGCCTGTAATTCAAGCTACTTGGGAGGTGGAGGTAGAAGGACCTCAGTTGAAGGCCAGCCTAGGCAACATTAGCTTACACTTTATCTGAAAAACAGACTAATAGCAAAAGTGACAGAGCACTTTCCTAGCAAGTTTGGGGCCTGAGTTAAATCCCCAATACTGAAAAAAATTGTTAAATTTTTATGTTATACTCATAAGAAAGTTGTATAATGCTGCTTGACATCCTCTATTTTCTGCCTTTTTAATCCAGCCAAATTCCCACTAGCCCCATAGGTATGTAAAGATACCTAGGGAACTATGTTATTTATTCTGTGCCTTGACTTTCAGCTTACTAAAAGTCAGTTTACTGGATGAAAATCAAAAATTTATCAAATTTTAAATTGGGCAAAAAATAGTATATTTTTGCTATCTCTGTGACCCCTAGATTTTTCAAAGACAAATATGTGGTAGTAGACTTTGAGGCTATACTTTGTATCACTTAAAAGTAAACAAACAATCACTATGAGAATGTTTAGATATTTCAAAAAAAATCACATAATACTAATAACAAAAATAGAAGAAGTCAAACTCTTGAGTTTGTGGACAACAGGCAAAATATAATCTGGAAATGAAAAGGAAGACTGAGGGCTCAGAAAAGCACAATAGTTTCCAAATAAATAGCACTATCTCATGAAAGGGAGAAGGAAAGTATTTCAAAGAGGGGTCCCAGCAAAGTCAAAGGACAGAATAAAACTTGCAAAAACAAAATGTCAGCATTTATTTATTTGGACAAAGTAATTTCTTCAGTAAGGTTATAAGGGAAGATGATTTTCAGAAGGTAAAGAATTGATGAAGAAGTAGAAGTAGAAAGTGTGCTCCATTAATAGGTGTTTGAAAGTTAACAGACGAGGAAAAGATGATGTAACTCAAGAGAAAATGGGAGTGAATGGTGACTGTTAATGTTTTCAGTAAAGATTTTGAGATAGTGCAATTTGAATGAAGGTCTAGAAAAGGAGGGAAATGCAAAGCTAGATGCTGAAATAGTGGCAAGAATTCTGGGAGTGTTCCAATGATCTGAAGAGGAGTCTAAGGTCTCTAAACAATAAAGGACATTGACTCTGAAATGTATCAGTCCTGAGAATATTTTCTAAATGCCACAGTATGTTGCATATTCTTGCTGTATTTATGTCTCAACTATAATGCTCAACTAACTTTCACACATAGTAGTTGACACCACGATGAGTTTTAAGTATATCTAGCTATGTAATACATATGTAAAAGAAGTAGTCACTTCAAGAAGCCCCTGAGTTAACTATAGGAAATGTATATATTATTATCATGGAGTACTTCAAATAGCGTGTTTCCATGTCATTGTTCCTCCTTCTTCATGTTTCAAGTTCTTTCCGAATGTTTTTCATATTATTGGGAAGATTCTAATAGAAAAGAAGTAAGGGTAATGTGACAGAAGGTAATTAAAGGTCAAGATGTAAGATTTTGGCTGATGTTGAGTGTCACTCAAGTTACTACTCATAGAAACAGCACAAAGTCCAGAGAAGGATTCCAGAGAGTTCAGTGTAGGCAAATTAGTGACTTAACAAGTGAATTTGTAGCAACTTTTAAGTGTTTTCTGTTTGTTTTTACTAAACAGACAAAAAATGAGGAGTGAGGAAGGTGTCATGGAAAATAGGTTTGAAGGAGTGAGTCTCAAGTTCACTATTTTATAAATAAAACTATATTTTATAATATGGATTTGTCCAGCATCTGGTCAAGTTTGCTTCATACTGAATTTGATTAATACAAACCAAGTATGGTGACACTAAGTGATATTAGCAGAGATACGCCTGAAAATGACACATAATGTTTAACTTACTCACCTTCCACAGTTTTAAAGCTAATTCAATCTGGCTTCCCCTCAACTAAAGAATGATAGTGAGATAAACAAACAAACCATACTGAAAACTAATGAACAATATGGGGTATGTGGACATGGGTGAGGAAGGGTAGCGGGGGAAGAGGGTAGCTGATTTAAGCTAAATCAGGTAAAATAACAAGGCAAAATTCCCATTGAACAATGAGCAGACACTTAAGCAACGAAAGACAGGAATGTAAAACAGGTCATCATGTTAAGGGGGGAGCACTAGTGAGTGGGAGAGGGTAAATGAATAGAGTTAAGGAGGGTAAATATGGTTGATATACTTTCTATACATGCATGAATATAAAATATCAAAACCTGTTGAAGTATTTTAAGAAGGGGAATGGAACAAGAAGGAGAATAATAGAAAGGATGAACCAAACTGGGTTACAATATATGTATATTTAGAAATGTCACAATGAAACCCTCTGTATAACTATCATATACTAATAAAATGGTTTTTAAAAATTGAAGTAGCTAATGAAATCATTTCACCACCACAATATTGTGATATGTAAATCCAACACTATACTTGAATTCCCAGTAGTGTATGATACACAGCCCAGATGGATGGGTGGATGAATTAATAGATAAACAGACAGAAAAATCTACACACACACACACACACACACACATACATGCATACATACTTATGCAAGCTAGTTTGTATTTCATTCTGCTACCACCTAAGGAGGCATAATTCATCATTCTCAGATTCATATATTCAATGCAAAATCTTTAGAATACCAAACTAGTATGTCTAATATCTTCAATTGAATACTGGAGGACCACCATACTTAAAATACAACTCACAAACTCTTCTTCAAATTGGTTATTCTCCATGTACTCCTTCTCAATGGCTATTTAAGCCATTGAGATTTTCAAGTCATCTAATCCTCAGTTTCTTTCTTCAGATCACCAAGTCTGAAAATCCCATAGTTCTATCCCTCAGCATCTCTCCACTTTCTTCATTCTACAAATCAGATCTGGTCATTGCCTACTTAAAACTCTTCAGTGATCTTCATTGCTCTTTGGACAAAGACTGACATCTTTAAAGTGGCCTGTGAAGTCATGATCTGGATTTTGACTTCTTGTATCCCTGTCCCACCCATTGTCTTTTCTTTATTTAAATGATGATGCTTCTTCTCACTTTAGGAGTTCCAAAAAGTCAGTTCTTCTGGATCATTACTAACAAACCACTTTACCTGATTTGTTACCATACATCTTTAGAGTTCAGATTAAATATTCACTTCTTGATAGAATTCTTTCTGTCCTTACTCAAGTCAAATCAGCTGCTGATATTTCTTCATTGTTTTACTTCTTTCCCTTGTAATTCATCTGTAATTAAAATTATGCAATGTTGTCTCATTGTTTTTGTTTATTCTTTTATGACACCAACTATAACTTTTTATGTCTTCTTGGGTATTTTGTAACTAAATTTAATAATCTGGCATAAAGTATCTGTTCAATAAATGAGTGACTAAATACATGAGAAAATTGTAGAAGTGAAAGAATGAGACAATTGAATTTTGTTATAAGCTTTAGTTAAGCATGGTGGCGTATACCCATTATCCCAACACTTGGGAGGTTGAGACAGGAGCATCACAAGTTCAAGGCCAGTCTGTAATATGTAGTGAGAACACTATCCCAAAAAATACTTTGAAGATGAATACAGATGGTCTGTAGATTAAAGTTGTGACCGATTGGATGGGGTGGTTAGATAAGTAAAGACAGGTAAAGGATGGGCTAGAAATTTGTCACATTTGCAATCTTAAGTCCACATTCTTTCATTATGAATTTATGTTAAGGATCATAAATTCATTATCAATACTATCATTTCCATATTTTTAAATGTGTACAACAAAATTGTTGGTAACTGACTATCTGTAAGGATAACAATATTCTATGTATTATGATAATATACATTAAGCTAGCATCATGTCAATTTTTAGTGTTCAGCAAAATAAGTCTCTTTTTGCAAGTAAATGTTTGAAGTAGTAAATTGAGTGCCATTCCATCCTTATGATCAATGATGAATTCATAGATAAATCTCAATTTAACCTCTCATTATAGCATTTAATATTTTGTCATTGACACAAAAAATAGATAACCCAGCATGGACTGGCTGCAGCATTAAAAAGAATTTATTATTTCATGTAATTTAAAAAGTCCAAAGTGGTTAATTTCAGGCATGATGTGACGATAATTTTGTTTTATTTGTGACACTACATATTTCAGCTTGATTTTCAGGTTAGTTTCTCTCTTGTTGTAGAAGAATTGCTGTAGTTGTCACCATCTTTAAAATTATCCAAATGGAAAAGGAGAACATCTGTGTCCCACAATAACCAACAAAGGCTCTTACTAGGCTAGGAATATTATAAATGCTAAACATGTTAGCCATGGTTACCTGATCCAAAAACTGTGACAAAGAGAGAAATTACCCTGATTGGCTGAGACAAATCAGGGTTCTCTAATGGAGAAGGTAAAGTAGGATGAATAAGGTCAATGTACTATATCTACTTGTATGAAAATAAAACAATGAAACCTGTTGAAATCATTTTAAGCAGGGGGAGAGGGAGGAGGGAGAATGATGGTGAGGATGAACCTAATCAAGGTACACTGTAAGCATATATGGAAATGTCACAATGAAACCCCCGATTCAGCTAATATATGCAAATAAAAATGTTTACAAAAAAAGAATTATACATATGTAAAAAATGCCGTGTGTTTAATGAAGGAGAGGAGAAGAGTGGGTATGTGTGTAAAACACTGCCCATTAGCTACAAGTCAGGGCTTCTGGACAATTGTGGCAAATGTGCAATTGAATAAAAGCTACCACTTTTTACATATATATATGTATATATATATATATATATATATATATCTTCTAGTTACATAAGTATGTATGACAATTAACTTTATTCATCATTAACAAAAACAAAAATGTAAAATTATAGACTACTGAGCAATAAAATAATTTAAAGCATTGAACACCTACTTTACAAGTAAAAGACCCTGAGTTCAAACCCCAGTCTCACAAAAAAGAAAATATTATAAAGCAACTTGTTGTCATATTGCCCTATTGAAAAATATTTAAAAATATTTTTCAAGTAATTAGGTATTCAGAAGAGATTATACTCATTTCTCATATATGAAACTTTCCAAAACTTCAGATGGATAACTACTGAGTTCTTTCAACAAAATGACTGTATCTTGGCCACTATTTGACTGTAATCATTAAGTGCAATGCCTGATATGTAGGAGGTGATAAACAATAGGTATTGATTAAATGAATAAATTAGCTACAAGTTTTGAGGATGCATTGACTTGTTAAAGCCACAATTCACTTAAAAATCACTTGTATTATCCAGCAGCTTCAAGCAATGGAGTACTTGAATCAAAAGATCCATTGTGTTTTACTCACTTATTCCAAAATTTATGGACATAATTGAAAATCTGCTCTTTGAAATTTCCTACTCTGCTAGGCAATAAGTAGCTATTGTTCTTTTCATACTTCCTTAACAATCTCTCTCTCTCTCTCTCTCTCTCTCTCTCTATATATATATATATATATATATATATCTAAATCATAGCAATAATGACATTTTATCATTCATTAACCTAGAAAATATTCATACAATATTCACTATTTTCCAAGCCCTGGGGTATAAATATAACAAAGGTACAATCTTTGCTCCCCAAGTGCAAATAAGTTGGGGTAGGGGTGGATAAATAGTGTTTAATTTTTCAGTGTATATTAAATGATAATACAGGCAAATAATAGGTGCCTAATAAGCATTTAAGTTAATAAATAATGCCTTATGGACTAAATGAATCATGTCCTTTAGATAATTTAACAGCACTCTCACTTCTCTGGAAGGGCTGGGAGTGGACTGCATCAATCATGGCTTTAAAATCAATCAATTAAGAAAATAAAACACTGAATTAGAGCAAATGAACTTTGTGAGAGAGCTATAATAAAATCCACAATGTCAAACTGTCACACAATGCTGGTAGCATTTTTTACTTTCTGTTATTTATTCAAACTAATATTTTCTGGACACTTACTATGTAACTTCTTTATTTTGTTTTTTATTTATTTACTTATTTATTTATATGTGCATACATTGTTTGGGCTATTTCTCCCCTCTGACCCCGCCCTTTCCCCCACAACCCCCTCGCTTCCAGGCAGAACATGTTTTGCCCTTTTCTCCAATTTTGTTGAAGAGAAGACATAAGCAATAATAAGAAAGACAAAGTGTTTCTGCTAGTTGAGATAAGGATACTATACAGAGAAATTTCTAGCATTGTTTCCATGCACAAGTGTATTACAACCCGACTTGATTGATCTCTGCCTGACCTCTTCACTACTTTCCGTTCACCTTCCCAAATTGACCTCTTTCATTTTAAGGTTACTGTATTAGCTCCTCTGCAGTGAGGACATCAAACACATTCAAGTTTTGGGTTTTCTACCTATTCCCATTCCTCCCGCATGTGACCCAAGTCCTACAACATTGCTGCATTTGCCCTAGATCTAAAGTCTGCATATAAGGGAGAACATAAGATTTTTGGTCTTCTGAGCCAGGCTAACCTCGCTCAGGATGATGTTCTCCAGTTCCATCCATTTACTTGGGAATGACAAGATTTCATTCTTCTTCATAGCTGAGTAAAATTCCATTGTGTATAAATACCACATTTTCTTGATCTGTTCATCAGTAGTGGGGAATCTTGACTGTTTCCATAACTTGGCTATTGTGAATAGCACTGCAATAAACATGGGTGTGCAGGTGCCTCTGGAGTAACCCTGAGTCACATTCCTTTGGATATATCCTAGGAGTGGGATTGCCAGATCATATGGCAGATCTGTGTTTAGATTGTTAAGAGTCTCCGTATTGTTTTCCGGAGTGGTTGTATTAGCTTGCGTTCCCACCAGCAGTGTACAAGTGTTCCTTTTTCCCCACGTCCTCGACAACACCTGTTGTTGGTGGTGTTTTTGATGATGGCTATTCTAACAGGGGTGAGATGGAATCTTAGTGTGGTTTTTGATTTGCATTTCCTTTATAGCTAGAGATGGTGAGCATTTTTTCATGTGTTTTTTGGCCATTTGAATTTCATCTTTTGAAAAAGTTCTGTTTAGTTCAGTTGCTGATTTCTTTATTGGTTCATTGATTTGGGGAGAGTTTAGTTTTTTGAGTTCCCTGTATATTCGGGTTATCAGTCCTTTGTCTGATGTATAGCGGGCAAATATTTTCTCCCACTCTGTGGATGGTCTCTTCAGTTTAGAGACCATTTCTTTTGTTGTGTAGAAACTTTTTAGTTTTATGTAGTCCCATCTGTCTCTCCTTTCTCTTAGTTGCTGAGCTGCTGGGGTTCTATGGAGGAAGTTGTTGTCAATACCTGTAGCTTCCAGAGTACTCCCTGCTCTTTCCTGTACTAACTTCAGAGTTTTGGGTCTGATATTAAGGTCCTTAATCCATTTTGAGTTGACACTAGTGGGTGATAAACATGGATCTAGTTTCAGTTTCTTGCAGGCATATAACCACTTCTCCCAACAACATTTGATGAAGAGGCTGCCTTTTCTCTTTTGTATGTTTTTGGTGCCTTTGTCAAAAATAAGGTGGGGATAGCTGTAAGGATTCATATCCGGGTCCTCTATTCTGTTCCACTGGTCTTCATGTCTGTTTTTATGCCAGTACCATGCTGTTTTTATTGCTATGGCTTTGTAATACAGTTTGAAGTCAGGTATTGTGATACCTCCAGCATTGCTCTTTTTGCTGAGGATTGCCTTGGCTATTCAAGGTCTCTTGTGTTTCCAAATGAATTTTAGGGTAGATTTTTCAATCTCTGTGATGAATATAACTGGAGTTTTGATGAGAATTGCGTTAAACATGTAGATTGCTTTTGATAGTATAGACATTTTTACTATGTTGATTCTACTAATCCATGAGCATGGGAGGAGACCTTTCTGCCTTCTGTAGTCTTCCTCAATCTCTTTCTTCAGGGATTTGTAGTTCTCCTTGTAGAGGTCATTCACATCCTTTGCTAAGTAAGTTTACTCCTGAGTATTTGATTTTTTTTAGGCTATTGTAAATGGAATTGTTTCCATATATTCTCTCTCAATTTATTGGTTATTGGTATATAGAAAAGCTAGTGATTTTTGTAAGTTGATTTTGTATCTTGCCACCTTTCTGTAGCTGTTTATGATGTCCAGGAGTTTTTGGGTAGAGTGTTTTGGGTCTTTAAGGTATAAGATCATGTCATCTGCTAATAGGGATATTTTGACAGTTTCTTTACCTATTTACATTCCTTTTATTTCTTCTTCTTGCCTAGTTGCTCTGGCTAGGAATTCCAGGACTATGTTGAACAGGAGTGGGGATAGTGGACATCCTTGTCTGGTTCCTGATTTTAGGGGAAATAGTTTTAGTTTTTCTCCATTAAGTACAATGTTGAGATATATTCCTTCTATTCCTAGTTTTCTTAGAGTTTTTATCATGAAGTGGTGTCGGATCTTATCGAAGGCTTCTTCTGCATCTATTGAGATGATCAAGGTTTTTTTTCTTTGCTTCTATTAATGTGCTGTATTACATTTATAGATTTGTATATGTTGAACCACCCCTGCATCCCTGGGATGAGGCCAATTTGGTCATGGTGAATGATCTTTCTGATGTGTTGTTGGATTTTGTTTGCCATTATTTTATTGAGGATTTTTGCATTGATGTTCATTAAGGAGATTGGCCTATAGATCTCCTTTTTGGAGGTGTCTTTGTCTGGTTTTGGGATGACTATAATACTGGCTTCATAAAACAAATTAGGCAGGTTCCTTCCATTTCTATTTCATGGAACAGTTTAAGGAGGGTTAGTATTAGTTCTTCTTGAAAGGTCTGGTAGAATTCTGCAGAGAATCCATCAGGTCCCAGGATTTTCTTTTTTGGGAGACTCTTTATTGCTGCTTCAAATGCATTTCGTGTTATAGATCTCTTTAGGTGATTAATATCCTCTTGGTTCAGTTCTGGATTGTCACAAGTATCTAGAAATTCATCCATTTCTTCAAGATTTTCAAATTTATTAGAATATAGGTTCTCAAAGTAGTCTCTGATGATTTCCTGGATTTCTATGGTGTTTGTTGTTATCTCCCCTTTTGCATTTCTGATTTTACTAATTTGGGTTTTTTTCTCTCCTCATTTTAGTCAGGTTTGTCAGGGGTCTGTCCATCTTGCTTATTTTTTCAAAGAGCCAGCTTTTTGTTTCATTGATCCTTTGAATGTTTTTGTTTGTGTGTTTCTATTTCATTAATTTCAGCCCTTATTTTTATTATTTCTCTTCTTCTGCTTGTTTTGGGATTTGCTTGTTCATGTTTTTCTAGGAATTTGAGATGTAGTATTAAATCATTGATTTGAAATCTTTCTGACCTTTTAATATATGTGCTCATAGCTGTAAACTTTCCAGTTAGGACTGCTTTTGGTGTGTCCCATAGGTTCTAGTAGGTCATGTTTTCATTTTCATTAACTTCCAGGAACCTTTTAATTTCCTCTTTTATTTCATTAATGACCCATTGATCATTGAGCATGTTTTCTACTGTTGTTTTTGTTGTTGAGTTCTAGTTTTAATGCATTGTGATCTGATAGAATGCATGGGATTATTTCTATTTTCTTATATTTGCTGAGGTTTTCTTTGTGCCCTAAGATATGATCAATTTTGAAGAAGGTTCCATGGGCTGCTGAGAAGAATGTATATTATACAGAAGTTGGATGAAAAATTCTTTGGACATCAGTAGGTCCATTGATCTATGGTGTGATTTAGTTCTAGAATTTTATTGAATTTTTGTTTGGATGACCTATCTATTGGTTGTGGGGGGTATTAGTCTCTCACTACCACTGTGTTGGAGTCTATATATGCTTTTAGGTCCTTCAGAGTATGTTTGATAAAATTGGTACACTGACGTTGGGTGCATATGGGTTGATAATTGTTATTTCCTCTTGGTGTATTTCACCATTTATTAGTACAGAGTGTCGTTCTTTAGCTCATTTGATCAATGTAAGTTTGAAGTCTACTTTGCCCAAGATAAGTATTTCTACTCTTGCCTGTTTTCAGGGGTCACCGGCTTGGTAAATCTTCTTCCAGCCTTTCACCCTAAGCCAGTGCTTTTTTCTATCAATGAGATGGGTCTCCTGTAAACAACAGATTGTTAGATCTTCCTTTTTAATCCAGTTTGCCAAATGGTGTCTTTTGATGGGAGAGCTAACTCCGATAACATTCAGTGTTAGTATTGATATGTATGTGGTGATTCCTGTCATTTAGTTGTCTTTGTTGTTTAATGGTTTGTTTGTGTGCAGCTGAATCATTGTTACTCTCTGATTTCTCGCCTCTTCTTCTCCTGTGGTTTGGTGTTGCTTGTCCTCTCATGGTTTTGTTTGCTTTCATTTTCCATGTGCATAATTCCTTGAAGAATATTTTGTAGTGGTGACTTGGTGGTCATATTTTTTTTTAGTTTCTGCTTACCATGGAAGACTTTTATTGCTCCATCTATCTATACTGAGTGATAGTTTTGCTGGGTAGAGTATCCTAGGATTGAAGTTACTTTCATTCAGTGTCTGGAATACCTCACTCCATGCCCTTCTTGCTTTTAAGATTTGCATTGAGAAATATGCTGTGATTTTGATGGGTTTACCTTTGTATGTTATTTGTTTTTTCTCTTTTACAGCCTTCAATATTCTTTCTCTATTCTCTGTACTTGTTGTTTTAATGATAATATGTCATGGGGATGTTCTATTTTGGTCAAGTCTCTTTGGTGTCCTGGAAGCTTCCTGTACCTGAATGAGCATAGCTTTCTCTAGATTTGGGAGATTTTCTGTTATTATTTTGTTGAATATATTATGAATCCCTTTTGCTTGCACCTCTTCTTCTTCTTCAACACCCATGATTCTCAGGTTTGGTCTTTTGATGGAGTTGGTGAGTTCTTGCATATTCCTTTCATAGGTCTTGAGTTGTTTGACTAATAGCTCTTCAGTTTTTCCTTTAATTTCCATTTTATCTTCAAGTTCTGAAATTCTGTTTTCTGCTTATTCTAATCTGCTAGAGTGACCTTCCATTGTGTTTCGTATTTCTGTTTTATTCTTTTTTCTGAGGTTTCCCATATCATGGGTCACTTCCTCTTTAATATTGTCAATTTCCATCTTTAATTCATTTATCTCTATATTTAAAGTTTTCTATATCTTCTCATATTCTTTATTTTTGTTGTCTTGGAATTTCTTGAGTGCCTCTTGTATGTTTTGGTTGACCATGTCTAGTAATTTCTCCATGAAATTCTCAGTGATTACTTGAAGGATTTCTTCTTTGACGCTGTTCTTGTGAGCATCTTGGGGTTCCTTGGCATCAGTTTTCTTTGTTTTGTTGGAGTCTGGAACTGGGTATCCATTTTCTTCATTTACCTCTGAATCTTGTATTAAATTATTTTTTTGGGGAAAATGGTTTCCATCCCTTTTTCATCTCCCCATCACTCCACTTGTTACTGTGCAACTATGTTCTTGATAGGCTACTGGTGGTTTCAATCTCCTGTTTTCTTTCCCTTGGTTAAATTTTGTTTTGTGGGTGTATTGGATTTTTAGCTTAGTGTATGTATGCTATTTCTGTCCCTGGTCTGGGTGTAATTTAACTAGTATTAACTAACTCACAATAGTAAAACTAACAAAACAAAACAAAAACAAAGAAATCAAGTGGAGAGATGAGCAAACAAACACAAGCAAACAAATAAGAAACAAAATAAACAAACAAACACAAAAAAACTCCAGGTTCAGGAACAATAGAGTTTCAGTCTTAATAGTTCTGGTGTTAATCCTTCAGCATCCAGTCCTGGTGTTGGTATTTAAACAGAAGCTCTGTCTTAGTCTTGTCAGGCAGTTGGGGAGTATTGCCAGTTTTTCTTCCGTCTTTCAGCAGCAGCTGCTTAGTCAGCTCCTCCCTCAGTGAGGTGTGGCTTGTCCTCAAGTTCCAGAGATCAGCTCTGTAGCCCACCAGCTGTCCTATTGGTCTGCTGAATGTCTCCCAAGCAGGTTTGGAGACGATGTCTGGTGGCCTGGGAGCCCTTCTGTTTTCTCAGTGTAATGTGGCATGGAGAAGCTTTGTATGGGCTGGGGGTTCAGGGTGTGGAAGTTTTGATTCTTCTTGGTGCTTTATTTCTGCAAGTATGGCTCCAGAATCTCAGCAAGATTTTTGATTTACAGAGCTCACGCTGACTGCTTCTGCACTCTAGTTGCCATCTTGGATCCTCCAGGACATATGTTTATATACTTGTACTTTTCTAATCTGCATGAAGAAGATCAGCTTGGAGCTTCTAAGAAAGAGAAGTGGCCATTATGTAACTTCTTAAAGGATAAAATTCTTTGACTTTCCTCAAGGTCCCCATTGCTGAGCTCTTTGTTATAGCTAACCTCAGGGCTTGCTTTTCTCCAAGAGTTCCATGAAACTAGAACTGTAGCTCACAGCATTGGGTCCAACTGTCCAAATGCTGCTGAGTCTCTTGCATATGAAACCCTTAATTACACCACTTTGTTTTTCTGTATTCCCACTCTCAACTCAGCCATCCTGTTCAGCCTTCTATGTGGTTGTATGGGGCTCTGACTCTTCCTTTTTGTTGATTCAACAGACATTTCTAGAATGCCTATTATCTATTAAGACCTTTACTTGACTCTGAATGTGGGGACATGGACATATGGACCCATCCTTTCAAGTCTGGATGACTTAAGAAAATTTCAGCCAAGGCAGCTGACTCGGGAGGGAAAAAGATGTGTTTGATTTTTTTTTGCAGGGTTGGGGAGTGGGGGGCAGTACTGTGTTTTCAACTCAGGACCTTGAACTCGCTAGGCAAGAACCCCACCACTTGAACCATGCCTAAATTTTTTTCCTTTTTATGGCTACTTTTCAGGTAGCATCTCACATTTTTTACCCAGGGCAAGCCTTAGACCACAATCCTCCTACATCTGCCTTCCATGTAGCTGGGATTATAGATATGTACCATAATGCCTAGATTGTTTTTTGAGATAAGATTTCAGTAGCTTTGCCTGGACTAGCCTCAAACTGTAATCCTCCTATCTCTGCCTCCCATGCAGCTGGGATTACAGATATGAACCATCATTCCTGACCCATGTTTGTAAGTTTTTGGTAAGAATAGATGGCCAGATAAAACCACCAGCAAATAGTTGTAATTGTTGAACAAAATTCTTTGAGATCCTTTTTGAATCTTCATGGAGGCAATAGCTAAGATGGAATTCTTAGAGACATGTACCAAAATAAATCTCCATTGTTGTGCCTGATGGTCACTTTTGCACAGAAATTGTCATTTTCCTGATTCTATACAATGGCAACAAATACATCAAAACCCAGTTCAAATCCTTTCTTTTCTTTGAAGCCTGCTCTGGCCATCCTTATTCCTGCAAATACCCTTATTGCTCAACTTCTGTTTATTTGTACATTATAGTCCTTATCATTTGCTTCTATATAGCTTCAGGTGGTTCAAAATTGGCTTATCTATCAAAAGTTTATCAGCCCAAAAGACTTCTTCTCGAAGACAGAAAATATTATATTCCCTCTCAAATCCTCTACAAACCTGAAACTTTAGCATATCCTCTAAAGCTCCTAATCCATTTAAAACACCAGTATATCTCTCTTCTTTCTCAAAGTCTTTAGCAATTGCCATAGTTCTTCCATTTTTTCAATATTAATGACTACCTATTTATAGACAAACCATGAGTTAAATGCTGAGGCCATGGAACTAAAGCCATTTCACAAACAAGAAAGAGCAGTGAATAAAGGAAACAGGGCTGATGCATGCTAAGGTGAAATGAAGCATCCAATGTACAAAATATGTGTCTCTTTCTAACTGGTGGGATCACAGAAATTTTAAAAGAAAAGGCATTTGACAGGAGGTTAGGACAAGAGATAGAAGATAACAGAGAGGAGGACTATGTATGTGGACTAAGCAAACAAAAACAATTATTAAAACTGTACTAGGGAGAATTAATAAAATGTATGGTATCTTCTAGGATGTGAAGTAATCAGACATACAGAAAGGATGGGAAAATGATACCAGAAAATGCTGAGCAAGTGCACTAACATGACTGATCTTATGAGACTTTTTAAGAAGTCTGCACTGCATGATATTTAAAGGCCAAGACACCCTAAAAAATGTCTTGTGTGGAAGATTGTTAGATTTGAGTTTTATAAATCTCACTGATAACAGCAGGACCCAGTCCAGGTGAGAGATGGTGAGAGTCTAAATAAGCATCGATGCAGTGATCATGGGAGAAGGAGTAAGTTTCTATGGCAGTAAATCAATGGAATCACTGTGACTTTGTCTCTGTAAAGGAAGAGAGACACTGCCCTGCTCCCCAACAGCACTGGCTTCAACAATTAGAGGGATAACAACAGCATCCATCTACTGATGTACAGCAGAAAACAGTTTCTGTGGAGGAAGTGCTAAGTACTGTTGTTTTAGGGATGCTTTTGTGACAAGCTGTCTAGTAGAGTTTAAATAAATACTCTGATCTTGAGCTTTGGAAGAATAACAAGGCTAGAGAGGCGATTTGCAAGCAATTAGATAAGAATTGTAATTGGAGTCATAGGATGAAATCCAAATGCAAGGGTGGTTAAAAGTGCAAGGGAAAATACTAAAGACAAGACCTCAGGGAACATTCCCAATTAAGGTCCATGTGTAGGAGGAAAGGTTCAACCAAAGGATGTATAAAAACAAGGCAATATTTTGAGAGAAGTCTCACGAGAGTCAGGCACCCCAGAAGCTATCAAATGAGAGTTTTTCAAGGAGGAAATGTTCAACCATCTAAAATGCAGCAGAGGTCAGTGACCCTTCATACCTCCTCCCATACCCAAAACACCCTAGAGTGATTCTCCACTTTATTCTGACATTTCTTAGATACAGCATATAAACAAGATTTCTTGATTTGTCTCTCATACTTCTTTGAATACTCTTAGTGCTTTTCTGTATAAATTGGTCTCTTAACCTCACATCTGCTTGTTACAAACATACCCATAACCTACAGCACAAAAGTGCTCAATAATTATATTCTATTCTTTTACAAAATAGCATCCCCTAGTCTGAAATCACAGATTAATATCAAACTATGGACCATTTGACATTACCTTTCTTTTTCAGTCTTCTTTCATACTGTGGATTCATGTTTTCTACTAGAGATAAATACATCTCCCTGACCACTTTTTTATCCCTCCCTGCCTCCGAAACATGATTTTTACCTTAACTGGGAACTTGGGCATGAACAGTGAGTTCATTCAAACCATGTAGAAGTAATAAAAAATGACATTAGGGTCTTTTTATGTCTACAAATATCTATGATGAAGTGAATTTGTTAAAATAAGGAAAAAATTAGTCCATTTCTTAGAAATAAATTGTGCTTAACTCACTAGCCTTCTCTGGACTCACTTTGGTAACTAGACATGGGCACAGAACTCCTCAGTCCACACTGTGGATTAGTTGATATGTTCTCTTCTCTGAATTGAATTGTGACTAACTGCACTCCTTATTGTCAATAATATTACACTGCAGACTCCACATATTGTCCTATTTGGAAACAATGAATTTTGTTCACCCCTTTCATTAGGCTAAGTGACGTAACCCAGACACAGAAAGACAAATACTGCATAATACCACATAGTAGGAGAGATCTAAAAATGCCAAAATCATAAAAACAGAGTGTAGAATGATGATCCCTGGGACTGTGGGTTGGCAAAATTGAAAAAATATTGACCAAAGTGTATAAAACTTCAAGTTATAATATGAATATGTTCTGCAGACTTAACATAGATGGTGATAGATAGTGTTGAATAATGTGACTATGGTTACCACTGCGCAATGTAGTACATCAAATCATCGTGTTTTATAATGTGACAATCTTTGTTTGTTAATTAGTTTGTGTGCATGTGTGACTGTAGAAAACCTTATCTTCTTTGGAGGACACAGGCTGCTGGTGCTTTCTGGTTCACAGAGAACACTAGTAGATTAAGTACTCAATTAAATAAGAGTATTCTGTTTCTCAGATAGACATCATATTAGGTTATCATATTAGGTTAAAACAACCTAAGGAATAAAACCACAAATAACAGTAACAAACAAAACAAGAAACACTCCTTGTTATTAAAATGTGTGTGATGCCTGTTCAAGATCCCCTAGTGGTAAAATGCCTTTATTGTAATTTAACATGATAACAAAATGGTGCTTAAAAACAATTTGTTGAAGTGAAATCTAATAGAAAAGAATAGTGTTATGTGATAGTAAGGAAAATACATGCTCAATCTCTGCTCGCACATGTTTAATGCTGCAACCTCAGCTCTTCCATCACTTAGAAATCCTAAATCTAGGATTGCTCTCTGAGTAATCCCTCTTTCACCAACTCTTATTTTTCACTGACCCTTCATGTGCCTTGTCCTTGCTTTTAGAGCCTCACTTTATAATTTCTCCAACCCCATCTCCCTCCAATATCTCAGCTTCTAGGCCAGCCTGACTTTTTTCTCATTCATCCAATGCCATGGTTGATTACTTAAACTACTCTCTCAGCTAAACCCTGAAACCTCCTGCAAACCCAAACTTTCCCTGTTTAGCAAAATTTACTCTACAATCTGCCTCCTAGAGCCCTGTTTCTAAAGTGCTCAGAACTCCTAGAGAATAACATACATTTTTTTATCCTGTATTAATCCTCATCTGCTCTAATACTTTGTCTTTTCTCCCCTAGTTCTCAATGCACTGAAACCTGGCTTCTGTCTCACCTTTCTCCAAAACTCCCCAGTTGGGTACCAGATCCTTAATACTGTTAAGCCCAGTGCTGTCTGTTGGACTTGACATTATTGGCTATACTGTTCCTTGGGAAGCTCATGCCTCTCTTAACTTTACAGTAATATCCTGCCCCTCCATCACCACTCCGTTATCACTCTTCTTTTTTTGCCTTTTCCTTACCAAACACCTAAAAGGATAGCTTCTCCTTAGATATTCCTTAAGTTACCAATTGCTTATAAGATGCAAAATGCTCTATTTGGGTAATTATACTCCCTCTAACAATTCCACCAGCAATAATTTATTGATAACACCTAAGTTGAATATCTCAAGACAGACTTCTCCAAATTTCAGATTCTATGCATACCTGCATTGTTAACATACTCATTTGCATGCCTCACAAACATTACAAAGTGAACATATTTAAAACTTTTTCTTCAACAAACACATTTCTCTTTAGTAGATGGTACTAATCACTCAGATTAGAAAAGTTTGAGTTTTCTATATTCATTCTCCTTCATTGTATGCCATAGAATACAAGTCACCAAATCCAGCCTCTTTGACCTCATAAACAGTCTTTATTTTTGTCCTTTTTCTTTCTTCCTACAAGCACTTATGTTTCAAATGTTCTTCTTCACTGACTTAGAGTAGCTTCCTAACAAATACTCCCTAGCAAGTACTTTTTTATAAGTATTTCTACCAAAAGTATAAATGTACTGTGTCATGTTCATGTCTTAAATTTTTGTGAAAACCAAATTGCTGGGGTTTTCCCTGCATAAAAAAGTGTGCATTCACAGCTCTTTGCTTTGTCTGTAGTATCTGTAATGCTTCAAATGCCATCTTCATTTTTTTCACCAGGCAGATTATGCAAAAGCTTCAGGATTGAATGCATAACTTCTCTGTCTCGTTTGCCACTGCCTTTTGTGTTTATTTCATTGCTTCACACATATTAATTAATTCTCACTGAATCATGTCTGTTTTACTTTTTCATACCTTCTGCTTTTCGGGCAATTTCTCCCTTTTTTAGCATTAGTGCTGTGATGTTTATATAGTATACAAATATGATTTATAATTTTTATATTTTATTTTGAATATTTTTTCCTGAATCATAGTATTTGCTTCTGTTGAATTTAAGCAAGGAGTTTTTTGCTGCATTCCTCAGAGAATTTTATAAACTTTTCTTGGCTTTTTTTTTAATACAATTTGCCAATTATCAGCTTTTTGTCACTCTATAGATTTCAGATCAGTTGTCAACATAGAAAAAATAAAGTAGCTTTTTGTCAAGATATAGATCTACTTTTTCATGCTTCATCTTGGATAAGAATATTCCAGTGGTGTTTTTGGGGGGTTGAGGTCAGGTGTGGAAGATATTTATAGACAGATTCTAATATTTATATTGAAAGTGTAAAAGGTCAATTTTGACATAGACTACCAAAATTGGAGAAATGAAGTGTTAGATATCAGTTATAAAATTATAATTATATTTAATTTGTAGAGATAGATAGCTACACTAATGGAACAGAATCCAACACATACATAAAAACTGTTTCTGACAAAGAAAATACTGCATAGATATGGAAAAAATCTTGATAACTTATGCTATTTGTGAAAATCAATTCACAGTATATTATAAATCTAAATTGGAATAATAACACAATAATGCTTATAGATGATAACAAAAGGAGATATTGTCATCATTGTATAATAAGATAGATTTCTCAAATAGGGCACAGAAGTACATAACCATAAAAGTCAAGATTCTTAAATGCATCTGCAATAAAATTAGTAAGTTATTTTCATTAAAATTCACCACAGAGTGAAAAGGCAGGATACAAATTAGAAAATATGTGTTTTGTCAGTATGTACAGATGATAGATACAAAGATAGTAGATAGATTGACATATAATCTAAAAAGGACTCAAATTTAAAACACATAAAGAATTCTGTGAATGAATATGCTAATAAAAATCTGGAGAAAGGTTTAGGAAGATTAAACACTTTCATTTCACAGAACAGGGTGTGAGATACCAAATTTATGTTTAAACATGCTCAGTCTTGATCCTTAGGGGACTACAAGTTAAAAGAGTAAAACTGCTCATCACCCAGAATGGCTAAAGTAACAAAGACTGGCAAAATACAGGATAAAATGTAAAGTACGTGCAGTTCTCAATCACTAATGGTCAAAGGTTGTGACAGTCACGTTGGAAAACTATCTGTCAGTGTCTACCAAAACTGAACATAAAACAGTTGGTATGACTTAGCCATCAACCCGAGGCATGTCTCTAATAAACATGCCTTCAGATTCAACCCAAAAAGCATTTAGAAGAATGTTCTCACCAGCACTATTGGTAATAACTCCATGTTAAAAACAACCAAAATGCTCATCACCAGGATAAAGGATAATAAATTGTGGTCTTCATGTACTCCCATATTACATGTCAGTGAAATGAACAAATGACTACTGCATGAAACAAAATGAGTATAAGTATAATACTGTTAGAAATATACAGAAGAAAGAAAAATATATTCGGTGTTTCTATTTATGTAAAATTTTAAATGATAATGCAAATCTACAGTATTGTACATTAAAATGTTGAGTACTTTTGAGGAATGTTACGATCTTTATTGTAAAGACCATGACATGTATAAAGGGAGTTCTTTCTTAACTTGGGTGCTAAGGACATTTTTATCAGAATGATGTTGAATTTGTCACATGATTTCTTTAGCTTATTAATTGTGTGTGTCTGGAAGGGTTTTAAATAAATCTCCATTGATTTAATAAGTACAAAATTATTTTGGTTTGCTATTTATTTTAAATTTCATTTTATTATGTTTCTCAAGGGACTTGCCTATTATGAAGCTTTCAAATTTATTATCATAACATCTTTCATAATACCCTGTAATAGCATACTTCTTAAGTTATCTCTTGTTCCATGTATGCTATTTATAACTTGAGCATTTCTCATTTTTTCTTCATTGTTGTTGCCAACTGTGTCCATTTTATTAGTCTTTTCAAAGAACCAGCTTTTATGTATTTTTTATTGTATATTTTTCAACCACTCTATATTCATTTTTATTTTATTATTACTTCCACCTTTTCTGGGTTTAATTTACTTCTTTTTCTATGTTATTGAAATTTCCTTTCAAGCATTTTGTCTTTAAATCTTAGCAGCTTTCCTAGTATATTCTTTGGTGTGAATTATTAATTTTATCTGAATTCACCATATTATTTATCTATAGTTTAGTGTTCTTCACTGGTTTTGGAAAACTCTACAATTATCTCAGATTTTGTTTCTACCACATTCTCTTTTCCTTTCCCTCTAGGAATCTAGTTCTGTGCATTACACCTTTTCATCATCTTTCATATTTCATGGTTTATGCTTCTATCGTCAAAACTGCATTTTCTTTATATTTATTCTGGTTATTTTCTACTCTTATGTCAAGTTTTCTGAACTTCACTTTGATTGAGTTTATTCTACTAAAAATAATACATCTCTTGAGTTCTTAAGTTTAATTCTCAAAATTTGAATTTCTTGAATTGCTCTTCTTTTTCATAAATTACTGCTGTCAGCAAAATTCTCTGACTTGTCATCTAATCTCAAATGTATTAGTCATAGTTATTTTTAAATTCATTCTAATAATACTAATGTTTGGGAGGAGATTGATTCCACTGCACTATTTTCCCTGGTTTTCAACCATTCATTCAGTGCTGTTCCTTCTCTAGCTGTCCATTTACTACTGAATGATGGACAATGTGTGGGAAACATCTGACACATAATCTGAGGCTCTGTCTGAAGGTGTGTTCGTATACACAGGATCTGGTGTGGCCTCTTCCCAGCAGTTAGAACAGAGGGAGAGCATTTTAGTCTAGTTGGATAGGGAGAGAATTTGAAAGTGTGTCTCATTACTATTGAGATTTAACCCTTTCAGATTTGGTATTACACTAGGGTGCAGCTTTTAATGATCTCAAATGAAAACCCAGAGTGTTTATTGAGCTTCTTGGGGGGTCAATAATTCCAATTGTCTTTTCAATACAGTGTGACTGCTTAAAGCTCTGCTCACCTTTCAACCACTGAGCCACTGTTCTATGCTCAGCATTTGCAATGCCAACAAATTAGCAGTAGTTCAATTAATAAAATGGTACAAATGTCTGTTAAAATCTGTGGACTTCTCTCCCCTCCCAGATATTTGCTAATATTTTGGGGAATGCAATGTTAGACAGAACTTTAAAGAAAAAATAAAAAACTTTCAAACATCACCTATTGCTTTTGTCCCAACTTCTTAGCTTCTCTTCAATGAATTTAACTTCAAGGAACTGTCACATATCTCAAAGGGAAAGTCTTACCTCATTACACTTTCTTTTCCTCCAGGATCCTGTTCCCTACAGTCCTGGCTGACTAGGTAGCATTCTGATAGTATAAATAGATTTTTTAAAAAATTTACTCGGCCTTTCTAGTTATCTTCTGAGGAGAATTTATCTGATTTATCATAGCTATAAATGGAAATACTGATACAGTTTCTAATATGTGACATATTTTCAGCCTACTTGGATAATTATTGGATATATGACATTTACATTTTTCAGGTAATTGGTTTTGGGCTTTTTTCTGGCTCTTTGAATAATGACTATTTCTAAAACTTAATTTTGAGTCTAGTATAATTTTTAAACTATTTACTAGTCTTCTAGACCATATAAAATGAATGTGAGATGTTAGCAACTTGGTCTCAATGAGTGTCATGGGTATATTTTGTCAAGAAAAAATACATTGCCTCAAAGCGAGATGTGAATCGAAGAGAGTCCATTCTGTGTTTTGGACAGAAAACAAAATCCCTTGAGCATCTCCTAATTACTCTTTTTCTTGTGATTAGAGAGATCCTTTATAACTTTGCCAGCACACTCTATAGCAATATGAATGCAATAGCTTAAAGCAATTCTCTTTCACAGAGAGGAAAAAATGAAAATGATTCCAAAGTGTGTGTGTTTGAAGCTGAAATTAACTCATTCTCGCCATTTTTCACATATATAACTCTAGACCCAGATTTGGATCAAATACCACATTTACAAAATTTTACTAGTTTACTTTTGGCTTTTAGACTTAGCTAGACTGGGTATAAATCCTGTACCACCCTGAGCTATTTTTACTACTCCAACTGTAAGTTTCTCCTCATATGAAATGTGAAGATGTTAAGCTATCTACTTCATAGGCACAGGTTCATTCAAAACATATAAAACCTGACGTATATATATGGTTTTATGTATATAAATGCCTGGCAGACAGTGAACAACAAATACCTGATCACTGTGATCATTCCAGCAGGTTTTTGTTTGCCTGTCTCTAATGTTGAAGAGCGGGTAGAGTATGATGAGTTTTCTTTGCTCAATTCCTTATATATAGCATTCTGAAGAGACCTGAGTATGTGCAATAGTACTCATTAGAATTTGTTGAATGAAAGTTAAATACTGCAAGAGGTTTACTGCAACATAATTAATATATATTGGCTCTGAAATACATTAGAACTGAAATATATGAAGTGAGATATAAGAGAAAAAAGCAAATTGGAGAGTGGGGGTTCTATACATCAGTTTCATCTTGAAATCAGATTTATTGCTGGGAATTTAATAGGTGTTAAATAAACAATTAGTGTTTGAACATTGTGTTTAGCACTATGAAAATGTCTTCTGCTCTTGGGAGATGTGTGGTCGTCATAAAAGATGCAAATAAAAAAGAGAACAAAATACCTGTGAAAAGGTAAGTGCAGCCCTAGAGTGTTAACGGACATGCTAACAGAAAACTTCAAGCACTAATTACATTGGTGAAAGTTAACCAGTTTAACAAAGAAATTAGTCCAACTCAGTGGAGAAAGAGTTCATAGATATAAAACTAGAAAGCTATCCTTAGCAAAAAAAAAAAAAAAGTTCACAAGAAGTAGAAATTGTTATGTAAAGCTGTGGGTTCAATAGCTTACTCAAAATATTTCTCTGCACCACTGAGTAATTCTGCTTACTAAATAGTTTCACATTTTACACAATAGACTCAATTTTTGCATTTCTCTAAATGGCCATAATATGACAAGAGAAATGGATTGTATAATACACAAAGTAATCAATCTATTTACAAATATATTTCTCAGTTTCTCCTCTGTAAAGCATGTATATAGTGGAGGAAGCAATTCCTGGAGGGATAAGACATAAATCATAGGAGAGAATTGCCTTCACCCTAGAGCCAGAATCAAAGCAGCATGTGTGTTACAACCATTTCAAAAGGCTTGTTTTACTATTTATTATTTTCTGTAATCCTCAGGTCTTTGAAGTAAGTCTGTATTGACCAAACCCAGAATTAGGTGAGATTGCCTCAGATGTATCACTTCCAATATTAACAGGATTGATCTTCCAACAGAGAAAATGTAGAATACAGACGGAGAGTAGAAAATAACTTTCTATTATCTTTCTATGTAATAAAATACCACAAATTTATCAGAACAAACAATATGCAGGAGTCCACGTTTGACAAATTGGATTCTTTGCCTGGGGTCAAACAGGCTGAAGTCAGTTTGATGGGCAAGTTGAATTCCTTTCTGGAGGTTTTGTGGAAGGATGCCTTCCAAGCACATTTGAAGTTTTGGCTGAATCCAGTTCCTTTTGGACATAGGCCTTAGCCTCCACTTCCTTTCTGGTTGTTACCAGGGACCATTATAATTCTACTGGCTACCCACACTCCTTTTCATGTAGCTCCCTCCATATTCCAGCCAACAAACAGAATGCCTCTCCAACTTCCACATTTAAAACCCTTTGCACGTTTGAATCTCTTTTTTCAGAGTTCACCTAATTAGATCAGACATATCAAGAATAATCTATTTTATATCAATTCATTTGAGATGTTTAATTGCATCTTGAAACTTTCTTCAAAGCAGCATCTATCTACATTAGTGAATAACATTAGTGAATACATTTTGAATAACTAAGAGAGTTATATCAAAGATTAAAAATCTTGGGAGCTACCCTGGAATTCTGTTTACACATTCCCAACCCTGAACTCTGCTTTCTGTACTTGAATAAATGCTTTTAAATATGACCCCCTAGGAAACATTTCTCTTTGTTATCATGACTGTATGTTATTACATGGTGGGTTCTATGAAGTATGGAAAGGGCTAGAATTTTAGAATTAGCAATAACAAGGTTTATGTCCATTCTATATTTCCTTTAGAATTTTGAGTAGATTACTTAATGCCTCAGAGCCTCAGTTTCTTCAACTGTAAAAACTAGGTTTAATAAGAATTAACCTCTAAGTCCTGTAGAGCAGGAGGCAAAGACATGCAATGAAAATTACCTTATGTTAGATACATAGCAAACTTCAGGTTCCTGCCTTTCTTCATTCTCTTGAGTGTTTGGATATAGCTCCTACATTCTACCCCTATTATGTTTTATAAATATTGAGAAATGGGAACAACTGGCATGTACAAACCCTAGAGATAAGTTAATTTCCAGTTAATAACCTCACCTTTTCCTCAACAATTCTACATTTCACTTTTATAATTAAGCAGATCTTTATTGTTCAGTGCATATTGCTAAGAACTTTTGTCCAAAATATCAACACCCATCCTTGGTTTTAACTATTATTTAGAAGTTCTAACATCTCTTACTCCCCCCAGGAATGGAGAAAGGAATGTTACATGAAGATAACTAAGTATCCAATGGACTTCTACTATTAGAATTTATAAATCTAAAAATGTCTTCTAAAATGCTATGGGTAAAAGTTTTGGCAGGATGATGATTACATGTGGGCAGAACAGCAGTTTCCATAATAATTATGTGGATTGTGAACAGATTTTTAAAAGCTGGGTTTCGGCCTAATGAATGTACTCATTAACCTTAATAGCATCAGGTAGAGAATGGAGAGGACCGTGCTGGAGGATGAATCAATTAGCCTTTCAATCATTTCACAAGACACATTTGACAATGTTGTTTTCTCAATTAAAAATGAGAGAATGTTGCATCTGATAAGAACTCTGCATAATTTGAAGTTCACCACTGAAAGTCTAATTTTCTAATATTATATAAAATATTTATTGAATGCTTACTATGTACCAGTCATTAAAATAAACATTAAGATACAAACATATCCAAAAAACAAAATGTATAGTTGACTTGAAACAGAAATAAATGTAGCTAACTTTACTACAATGACAATTTTTACACTAGCAACATTGTAATGTCACCTCCATGAGAACAAAAATCTCTTGTTTCTTGCTCAGCACTGTATCTTCACATTTTGAATATCACTTAACAATACTTGTTCAGGAAACAAACGAATAAATGTCACAGCATTTTCAAAGCAGAAAGGAGGAAACTATTAAGCCCAGAGAAGGTTTAGAAAGATTTTGGTAAGTTGCATTCAAGCTATATCTGTCTGTTTGGTGGATAAATTAGATTTATCTAATCAGGAAGCATGTGAGAAGTTGAGGGGATGGCACTCTGTGCGCAGGGAACAGCATGCTCAAAGTCTTGGAGGTGTGAAAGTGTAACATTTTTGAGGAACAAGAATCAATGTGCTGTTTCCGCCAGGCAGCATCTATGTGGTTAGTCTCAGTAGATCTGATAGCATCATGATGAGAGAAACTGAAGATTTCAGTGAGTAAGAATAACTTATGCATGCCTAGCATTCCTCCCTTGCTGCTTCCCAAATTCACATCACCTAATTCACCTAAATTTAATGAATGCTAATGTCTACGAAAACTCATTCAGGTGCCCACAGTTTAAGTCTGGTATTGAACGTTTTGAACAGACTTTGAGGTGATTTAATTATGTTGTTTGCCCATGGCAGGTAGCATGGTGAGATACCTCTCCATGAGCTTTACCAAGTTAGAGTAAATAACCATGTGGCCATTTGAGAGTTCCACCACTGACCCCTTGTATGTGATTAATCAACCGTGCAAATAAATCAAGAGAATGTACGTATAAGAACAAGGAGTTTGGAAATACCCAGAATACTAATTGAGGTGATCGAGGAATAATCTTAGGGCACAAGGTAAGAATGTGATTTTCAGTATATGACAATTCAGTGACTGGAAGCCTAATCATTTGTGTGGTTTATGAAAAGATTGAGTAAAAAGGAAAAAGGATGTTCAGTCTGACAGATAAATGAGAAAAACTCAATGGGATGAAATTGGCACTGCCATTCAGACAGGTCACTTCTTACGGACTGTTGGCTCCTTAAGGGTATGGATAGGAACTTACCGTAATGTCTGGCATGAAAGAGGCATTGAAAATCTTTATTGAATTAATGCATTGCAATGAATGCAACATTGACACTGACTCTAAAGGACCCAAGGTATTTTTCAGTGCTGCACATGTTTTTCCATTTTTCATAGCAATAACTTAAAACAAATAGTGATTCTAAAAGTGACAAAAGGAAGGAAAGATTATATTATCTGCATTTTACAGATTTAGATTTTGATACAGGAGTCAAGTTTTAAAAGTATTGGCATCTTTTCTCAACATTAGATAATTCTTAAGAATTTTTTTCTTTGTACTTTAAGATTTATTTTTATTTATTCCAGTTAGCATATACCCCGCAAGGGCTTCTCTGTACACCTATAAAATAGATTATGAAATTAAATCTATTGCTTATAAACCCTGCAGTGATTATTTAATAAATATAGGTTGGCTAAAATATGATAAATAATAAAAATCACTCTAAGGTTTAATATTTATAAGTATATAATAGTACCAAGTACTAAACCTTTACAGCTCTATAATTGTCATTATTTCTCTATTTTTAAGTTCCAACAACTATTGTTAAGTATACAAAACTATATTAGACATAATAAAATAGTATCAACTAACATGGTACTGGGATGACAGACAATTGCTAACATATTTTTAACATTAAAACCAATTTGTATATGCTGAAATTCAGAAGGAAAGAAATACTATAGAGCCTGTAATGTCAAATCTGGTCATCACAGACTCCAACTCACTCATTATCTTCCTTTTTTTACACTAAGCCTGTTCTCTTCCTATATTTTCCAGTCTGGACCATGCAGGTGTAATATTGGTATTCTTTTTCCCACAAGCCATAAAAACCCTCCTTCATCCTCTACTCCCCACTTCTATAGTTGCAGGGATTCTACCTTTGGGTTCCTTTCAAACATGGCTCTTCACTCCTGCTGCTACTCCTTTATTCAGTTCTCCATCAATTCCCTTGACCATTGCAACATATATTCTAACTTGATTCTCTAAATGGTCATTTTCAGCCACTCCAAATTGTTACCCACACTACTGCCAGAGTTCATCCAGTCCTCATCACCTCTTTGCATTCTTTCCCACCTTAAAAGCTACATTGGCACCCCGATACCTACACAGTAAATCCAGAACTTTTGAGATGGCACAAAAGACCATTTGTAATTTGTCCTCTCAGCTCACTTTTTCAACTCACTATCCTATCCTGTGTACCTTACATAGTTACAAAAGTTAATGTTTGCTATTCCTCGATTCACATATTTTCTCATTACATAGAAAATAATAATCAAAGTACTATTAGCTCCCCATTTTTGTCCAATTTTTTTCAAACTCAGATTAAATCTTATCTCCCTATGGAGAGTTAGTCAATTGTTTTTTGACGTGCTTTCCCGCTGCACTAAGCTCTTATCTGCAACAATACTTAGTTGTGTGTCATCATTGGTTTATATGTCTCTCCTCTTTTCTCTCTGTGAGCTCCTGGAGTGCAATCTCTAAAACCTACTTAACTTAGGTTTTTCTCAATTTCACTGTAATATCAACAGCTAGTAAAAAGTGATTAGTTGTGTTTTCTTTAATATAGTCACTGCTCCATTCTGTGGAAGAAATATAGATACCTGTCCGGTTAGGTTCAGCAATATGACTTCTTTGGCCAATGGTATTTGAGCAGAAGTAACATATACCACTTGTAAACAGAATCCTTGAAACCATTACCTGGTTCTCTTATGCATTATTTTTTTCCTTCTACAAAAATGGCTGTCCCAGAGGGAGATTATTCTTTCACATCGTGTCTCAGAATCACAATGACATGGAGCAGAATCATAGGCCACCTGCAGTGAACATAAATACTGAGCAAGGAAAATGCCTTTGTTCTATGTCATTGCAATATTGGGACTATTTATTGCCATAAAATAACCTAGTCTAAAATAGATGGATATATAATAAATGTTGAAGAAAATTTATGCAAAAAATAAAAAATAAATTTTAGTTGGAGAATTTCACAGTTTTTTTTAAACAAGAACCTTCTGCTGAAAAGAAAGAAAACATAAACTTTCATGAGATATTAATTATGAGAAATAATAGGAAGTAGGGTTGAAAAGAAGAAGACAGAATGGTAGGTGGTAAAGCAGGTTTGCATTATATATTTTTGATAATATAATCAGGAAGTAAATGAAATCTAATTCTTGCTAGATGAAGCATTTTAGAAATGTCTTCAGGGAAAATTTAAAGGAATCTAAGTGTCTAATGGGGAGGTCTTTTGAGAATGGGTATATGAAAATTTTTCATTAAGTTAAGCCAAGCAAAGTAGATTTAAAATGTTTTCCTCTTTCAAATGTCCAAGTTATACTGTTTCTGTACCCAAAGAAAACTACAAGTCTGACTAAAGCAACATCCAGATTAAATCTATATGTACAGTCATTTCTTATTACTGTACTGTTCCATAAACATACAGCAAACACTAAATTAGTGAATATTGTAGCCACTCTTAGAGAGGCAATGTGTTTAGGATGCTATGAGCCTCTAGTTACAATATTTTCATCAACTAGGTAACACAAGATTTTGTTTTATGTGGGTTCCAATGTATACTTCTTATGTTTTGTTTATTCATTAACACCAAATTTGCACTAGACAGCATTTTATTCATCCCTGAATGTAAATTATCTATTGTATGGATTTTTTATAGATCTCATAGCTTTCTCATGCTTAAGCAAACTAGGTGATATACCAACACTGTCTCTCAGGGCTATATGAGACAATAAGATCATCAACAAAAACCACAAAAATGGGAAAAGCCTGACACTAAATAGATTGTGCAAAAGCCACTTTTTTTATTGTCTGAAACTGAAATAAGCAAGCAGATATTCATCTTGCTCAATCTCAGGTGGGAAAACACATGCCAGGAAACTCAGGTTTTTACTTCTCTGTGCATATCTGTGTTTAACTGAAAAACAGGACTGGTATTGATTTGGATGATGCAAATATATTGCAGGTAGTAGTTGAATTTGCAAACATATTTTTTGTGCTGTCAAAAATCAAACCCAGAGTTTTGCTTCTCTTGGGCAAGTGCTGAGCTACACTGAGCTATACCCTCAGCCCTGAAGTTGCAAGTATTCATAGTCTACCATGTATCAAAAATTGCAAAGAAAAGGATGAACTAGGTAAGGAAATAGGCACAATGCTCACTAGTGAGAAGAGAAAGAAACTGGATGGATGGATAGATAGATAAATCTAGAAAAATGCCTTACATTTGTAGGTTTTCAATAAATGTTAGTTTCTTTTCCTATCTTTCTTCTCCCTTGCTTTGTTAAAATATTTGTCACTCAAAGCATTAAAGTGATGCTGACATGTTGCAAGGGCACACTATCAAAGTAATGGAAAGCACTAGGCAGTTGAAAAGTAAGTCCAGGCTTTTTTGGCATTTCATTTTACTTTTGGATTTATTTCTCCTTTACTTAGAGATATTTTATCATCTTAGACAAATCTTAAAGTGTATGTTTATAAAAATGACAGTAATTAATAATCTAAGTCAGTACAGCCTCCTTTAACTTACCCAGCATTGAGGGAGAGAACTTTCATAGGATTTACCTAGTAGGTACTCCATGTTTTGGCACATGGCTTTTGGAGTTTCTTGTTTCGATACTAACCCCTTTATGATTTTTATTTTACTGTTGATTCCATGATTTCCATGTCTGAAACAAAAATTATTTTAAACTTACAACCCAAACTTATAAGGGAGACTTATACATGAAAAAAAAAAAAAAGATAGTGACACAACATGATCAGAGATGAGTAAATTAGCACCCTGGTCCAGATAATTTTCTTCTATGGAAATATTACCTGCAGGAAAGTTTATCAAGAAAAGCTTTTTACAATTCCCATTACATTCGATGAATGAATTGTGAAGAGTAAATTGGGCCCATTATTATAATCCTACATTTCTTATGTAATATTCGTAATCATAGCGTTACATAAGAGTGAGCTAACGTTAACAAAAGGAACAATTTGAATTCCCACTTCCTTAGAGAATGGGCTCTGCCTGACAAACAGAACTTCCTGTCCTGTTTGCAGCACGCCCATGCATCTCCTGGAGCGCAATGAGACCCACACTCTCATACCAGTGCTATAATAAACCCTCCACAACAGAGGATGAAAATGAGGCAAACAAGCCCACTTCATTTCAGCTTGTCAGCTTTAAATAAAATCTCCTGGAGCTGAAAATGAGAACCTTGAGGGAAGATAATGTGTGAAGTAACCAAATTCAACACTGGGACAAAACAGATTGCATTACATTTTTCCCCTGATCTACCACAGAAGTTCTTTTAAATTTCACCATTGATAATTTTTAATGAGATGTCTTATCAGGAGATGTAGAGGAAGAAAGGATCATTTTGTTTGTTTATTTCTTTTCTCCTCTTCACCCGCCCACTGCTGCTTTAGGAAATATCGCAAGGTACCACAGATCTCTGTAATATTTTAGTGAGTAATCTGCGACCTTTGGAACAACTCCCAATTATCAATTTTTAAGTCAAAATTGGTATAACAGAGCACACTGAAAAAGTGCATTTTTGTGCATTATTTTAATTACTTACTTTCCCCAGTACTAGTTTTATATGCAAAGTATTGGATCATGCTTTCTGTCTCTGGGGGAAAAAAGCTTAAGTACAAAAATGCATTCAAAGAAAGAAAATACCAATGAGGAAAACTATGATTGATAAAGTTATTCTCTTCTCTTTCCCTTTTGCCGGTGCCCACTGCCCCTCATCTCCAGTTCAGGTTTGCATCCCTTCCTGCTTTGCATTTTGGAGGCACCACACTGTTCTTCCACTAAGTTTCCTCTATTTTCCTTTTTTTACTTTTTATTAGTACATATTAGTTGTACAGGGAAATTCATTGTGACACATATGTGCTTACAAAATGTACTTTAATTAGATTATCCCCTCCATCATTCTCCCTCATCCCCCTTCTTCCACTTCTTAAAACAGTTGTTATGGGTTTCATTTTTCTATTTTCATACAAATATACAAAGTACATAGACCGTATTTACTCTTCATCACCCTCTCCCACCAGTACCCACCCCCAAAGTGTTTTACTTTCTTGCCTTCATTTTTAAGTGTATATTAATTGTTCAAAGGGGTTTCACTTTGATATTTCACACATGCATATATGGTCCTTGAGTCTGCAGTCCTTCTTCTTTGAAGTTAACTTTTATTAATGGTCAAACTTTCTCTTTACTTTATATTTCTTTAAAGATACTTAAACATCTTCACAAGAAGGGCAGCCTTACTGGTCCCATCAGCACAGAGTACAAGCTGTATGTATTCCAGTGGGAGAGACAGGCAAGGCAGATACTCTCTTTTCATGAGTGCCATAGAGTATAGCCAAATTTAATTTTATTTTCAACATTGTGTCTTGTGTATATTCCATATAAGCTTGAAATACTTTTCCTTATTCTGTAACATTCTTATCCCATTATATATATAATATATATATATTCTATTATATGTATATATATATATAATATATATATTCTATTATTTATATATATTTCATATTTTCTTAATCCATTCATCAGTCATGGAGCATCTGGGCTGCCTCCAAAGCTTGGCTATTGTAAATAGTGCTGCAATAAACATGGGTGTGCAAGTGGCTCTGTCAAATCCTGGAGTAACACTTCTACCACTGTTGGTGGGAATGTAAATTAGTACAACTGCTATGGAAAGCAATATGGAGGTTCCTCAAAAAACTAAAAACAGAACTGCCATATGATCAAATATTTACTTTCAATGCATTTGAGAAGTTCCATGGGATAGGAAGGAGTATATAGACTGTGAACTATAAATATTTCAGTTTCAGGCCTTAACAAATCAACACTTAATAGAATGACTATAATCAGCAAAGTTTTAAGGAAAAGTATAATTCTCTTGTATGATGTAAACAAAAATAAATATGTGTTGTAGGATGGTTAAATTAATGTTATATCTGTTCTGGAAATTTTTTTCATTCATAATTTATGATATATGTAATAATTTTTATGAAGTAACCAAAAGAATTCATTGAAACATCCAGTGAAAGTGTGAATAATTATATTATGCAACTTGCATACATATATTGCTTTTTCTAACCAGTACAATTCTGTCAAAAGCAATAGGTTATTCTCTGCAGTTCAAGGTTAGTGAGATTTGTGCCTTCCAGCCTCAGACGGCTTTTCCAAGTTACTGCTCTTGGATTTTAATAAGCTGCGATCTTGACAATCATATAGGTAGAATGCAGAGCCGTCCTGTGGTGTGGCCTGAAGTAGCCATTTCATGACTAATATTTCAAGCCAAAAAATGGAAAGCAAGAGGACTCATTTGCTCATAAAAATCTCTGTTCTAAGGTGCAGTTTTTTTGTTTCCCCACAGTGATGGCTGGGCTGACAGGTATGATGTGACAGATGGCTATCAGCGAGAAGCTGTTGGTGGAATCACAATCAAGCTCCAATCTCCTGATGTCAAGTGGTTTGATGACTATTACCTGAAGCTCCGTCCAGAAACAAACCTCAGAAATCCTTGGTTTCAAGAATTTTGGCAACATCGTTTCCAGTGCCGGCTGGAAGGGTCTGCACAGGAGAACAGCAAGTACAACAAGACTTGCAATAGTAAGCAGATTTATTATTTCATTGAAAGTGGATAAGGTTAAGGCTGCAATTTACGAAAACTGTGTCATGGGGATAGTGGCTGTAATTTGTTAGAGGAAGACTCTAACATAAATAGAGTGTATTGCCACTTAATGGTGATAAACAGGTTTTATTCTCACTATGAAAAACATATCTGAGCAACTGTTTACTCTGCTGAGATTTAAAATGATTAGATTATTTCTATTTATATCATTCAAGAAATTAGATATGATTCTGTAAGGCATTTTTCTAAAATGATCATCTGAGTTCTAGAATAGAACTGTTTTTTACATCCTTGTCCTTCTACCTCTTTCTATTATCTTGAACAGTTAGCACATAGTAAGGCTTTCATATGTGTCTGAGGAATAAATGAATGAATATTGAAGAGAAGATTCAATTCTTACTTCCATAAATAAACCATAAAATAGTATCAGTTATTTTGCTATGTATAATTATATTTCAGGAAGCATAATCTGAGCAGAGCTATTCATTCAATCATTCAACAAATACTTTAGTTTTAAGGGTATCAAGACAGGGAAAACTAATTCCTGACTTCAAAAGCTTAGTGTCTAGGAAGGGAGCTAGTCATGCTAAAACTTGCATTTCAGTTTTGTAAATGATATAATAAGAGTTAAAGAAAGTATTTGGTTAGTATATTTATATCACATCAAAAGACTTTTGAAGATAATGCAAGAAAAAGCAATGTATACACTGGAAGCAATAGGTATAGGCAAGGACTGCCTCAGTAGAACTCAAGCAGCTCAGCAAGTAAGAGAAAGGATGGACAAATGGGACTACATGAAATTAAAAAGCTTCTGCACAACAAAAGAAATGGTCTCTACATTGAAGAGGCCACCCACAGAATGGGAGAAAAATCTTTGCTAGCTATAACCAGAATATATAGGGAACTCAAAAAACTAAACTCCCAAAAAATCAATGACCCAATAAATAAATGGGCAACTGAATTGAACAGAACCTTTTCAAAGGAAGAACTCCAAATGGCTAAAAATCACATGAAAAAATGCTCACTGTCCCTGGTCATAAAGAAAATGCAAATCAAAACGACATTAAGATTCCACCTCACTCCTGTTAGAATGACTATCATCAAGAACACCACCAACAACGAATGTTGGCGAGGTTGTGAGTAAAAAAGGAACCCTCATACACTGCTGGTGGGAATGTAAGCTAGTACAACCACTATAGAAAACAGTACGGAGGCTCCTTAAAAAACTAGAAATAGATCTGCCATAATATCCAGCAATACCATTCCTAGGAATATTCCAGGAGGAATGTGACTCAGATTACTACAAGTCCATGTGTACTGCAGCACAGTCAAGCTATGGAAATAGCTAAGATGCCCCACTATCGACAAATGGAGGAAGAAAATGTGGTATTCATACACAATGGAATTTTATTCAGCCACAAAGAAGGATGAAATTTTGTTATTCACAAGTAAATTGATGGAACTGGAGAACATCATCTTAAGTGAAGTTAGCCAGGCTCAGATGGCCAAAAATCACATGTTCTCCCTCACATGTGGATTACAGAACTAAAACAAATGCAGCAATATTATTGGGCACAAGTCACACTAAGGGGTGACTGTGCATGGGAGGAATAAGGAAAGGGAAGGAAACCAAAAACTTGAATGTGGTTGATGTGCTCACCACACAATATAGCAATCTGTATTGTGCACATATAGAGGGGCAAATATAGTAATCTTAAACTGGTCAAGGCCACTATGGCAAGGAGACTGGGAAGTAGTGAAGAGGTCTGGTAGAGATGAACCAATTCATGCTGTAATAGACATGTGCATGGAAACAACACAAGGAATCTCTCTGTATAGCTAATTTATCTCAAACTAGCAAAAATGCCATCCTTTTCTTATTATCTTTTATGTTTTTTCTTCTACAAAATTGGAGAACAAGAGGGTGGAACAGGTTCTGCCTGGAGGGGAGGGGGACAAATAATGTATATAGTAAGTAAATACAAAAATTATAAAATAAAATAAAATCCCCAAAAAGAAAGGCTTGACTGCAATAGCCAGATTAGATAGATAGATAGATAGATAGATAGAAAGATAGATAGGTAGCCAGCCAGATAGATAGATAGATGATAGATGAATGTTAAAAATGATAAAGAATTTAAGACCCATTTATCCTAAATTCTTTCATAAAATGATGGAACTAGTAAATGGTGGTTCTCAATTGTTTTTAAATGTTACCATTTGATAAAACAAGATGGTGGCAACTTTGTATGTGTTCCTATTTGTGTGATGAGGGGTAAAGCAGGATACTGTTGTCTTGGATACATACTAATCACTGAAATCCAGGAACCATAGAAGCATGGTATGAGAGGTGAGAGTACGATTTTCTCCTACTTAATTTCCTGCTAACTCTTGTCACAAATATTCAAATGCTTATTCATTTCCTTTATTTTTAGTTTTATTTTTGTGACAAAAATGTGTTAGAATAAATAACCATGTCATGTATGTTTCACAATTTCAATTGCTGAGGCTAATTTGAATTTTTTCTACCTAGTTTGGAAGGACACACTTCTTTCTTCTCTGGAGATCTCCTGTGCTCCTGTTCTATGTCTGTGAAAAGATTACTGTAGTTATGTTGAAAGAGTTATAAGAGTGAATTGTTTCATCTTCACTTCCTTTTTAATAAGGGCTGGATGAGAGCCCCTCCCCAGTGTACACTGAAGGGAATTTTTACAGCTGGCCTGCACTCTCTTCTGTACTAATATTCTTTCCCCACTCCTTTTTATTTGAATGCCTTTTCACTTAAATAATTTCTTGGTTCTCTCTTCCTTTGCTGGAGGTATTGCTTAGATATAGTCCTGAAAGATTATACTTAATTACCATGGAAATATTGTTTCTGTGGAAACTGTTGTGTAAAACCTTTTCCTTGACCATGCTGCTGTATCTCTGGGCCATGTGAGCAGACACTATCACAGTGAAAGGTGCCTCTAGTCCTCCCTTGGAAACTTCTCTGCAAACAGGTGTTGTTTGATATATAAATATGGACACCTGATATGTAATACCTCTGTTATTCTTCTCAATGAGGAAAGTGCTATTCTATTTTATTTTCTGTGTGGCACTGGGTATCAAACCCAGGGCTTGCCTATTCTAGGCAAGTGCTCTACCACTGAGCTACATTCCCAGACATTTTCTTAAATTTTTATTTTGAGGCATGATCTCTCTAAATTGCCCATACTTTCCCCTAACTTACAGTGCAACCCAGGCAGGTCTTAAACTCAGCGTCCTCCTGCCTCAGTATCCTGAGAAGCTGGGATTACAGGCCTGTACCACCACACCTGGTAATTATCCTCATTTTAAGGATGAAAAATGACAAGATTTAAGGGAACGAAATTACTTCCTCAAAGTCATATATTTATTCAGCACTGGAACTTAGAATTAAATTCAGATTTGTCTAGAGTCTAACCAATATGCTTTACTAAAAATATAGAAGGTGATGGGTTAAAAATTATAATCAAATTCATATTATATAATAATCAATATGATTATTGGAAAGTTGATATTCTCTTTTGTCACATGATCAAATCTTTTGATCATGCCTTCAAGGTCAATATTTTTTAATATCTATTTTAAGAATTCTTCATATACTGTGAATAAGAATCATTTAAAAATGTATATACTGTGGAATTCTGTAGTGAGAGCCTTGGTTTTTAAATATCTTTGTTTTTCTCTCATGGAGTATTTGTTTTGTGTTTCACCAAATTGTTTTTAAATTCTTTCCTGTCATTCTGTGCTGCCATCTTTTGCATTAACCAATTATTTTTATTATTGCTTTCTTTCACTTCTTAAGGTTTTTGTTTTGTTTCACATTATAATTCACTTAGAGTTCAAATAGAAATTATGAAATGATTCCTTAACTTAGTACAAAGTTTTAAGTTGATTCTTGTGCATATTCAAATATCTTGCAAATATTTAACTCTGTTTACCCCCCAACACTTTTTTACCTGCTATTGACATGCAGTTCACTTTTTTAGGTAGTTATACTTCAGGACTTCATCTGATGGTTGCCCTAAATAGTCAATACTGACCAATTACTAACTTCAGGAAGTTTTATTTAAATTACACAATTATGGAAGACTTGAATTATAAATTAATAATAAATTAAGATATGATTTGTCTTCTCATGGTATATTTAGCCCAGAAATAAAATTTACCGAGAGTTAAATTAAAACTATGTCCTAAAATCTCTATGCTACTGTAAATCAATTTACAGACCATTCCTTTATACTCTCACCCACTGCCATTCATTTACCATCTCCTTTCTGTGATTTCTCCCTGTCATCTCCAGTAGTTTTCAGAAGTGTCACTTTTGACAATAACACACAGACATTTTCACCTGTATGTCCTAAGGGCACCGCAAACTTACATATATCTTAAATTAACTTCATTATAACTTCTGCCACCACCACCCCAAACTTTGGTTTCCTCCTTTTCGTATCCCCAGTTACCCAAGATACAGGAGTGAATAATGCTCCCCTGTTTCACCCTCACAGTCAACTGGTGAATACTCTTTAATTCTACTGTTCATGCATTTTCCACATTTGTTCCCTCCTTTTCACTGTTACCTAAATTCACACTTTGTACTACTGTTGCAGTTTAATTTTTGTTATCTCTCATATCAAGTATTATAATCTCCTTATCTAATCATTTTGAAACCAACTCTCTTTCATTTATTTGTACTGAAAATTAGTCCCGAGGGTATCAGCTAAGGAATAAATCTGATCCCATTCTTAAAGAGGTTACTTGGTTCTCTTATGTCTACACAAACAGCTCAAACTCATCCAGTTTGTCATTTATATTTGTCATATTTTGTAATCTTCAAACTAACAAAATGTGCACTCCAGCCACTTAACAGATTGCCATCTTCTATTCAAAATGACATGCCCAATCAAGTGCCTGTGCTTTTGTACATGCTAAGACCTCGAGATATTTGTCAATTTCAGTGATCTTATGGTCTCACGGCTTCTAACACTCCAGTTTCTTCTCACTGAGACTCTTTCCTTACCATTTTACTATCTTTATCTTTTTTGAAATGATATACCAGCTTAGATACTGAGCACATCTTTACTTCCACCCTTTTCTGATGTCTCTAAAAAGGAACATGCCTACTCACAAAGGCACGTATGTGTGCGCCATATTAATGGCAATAAAATGAGGATGAAGTAAATAGGTTTAGAACAGCATAATATTACTCTAGTTGGGGGTATATGAGCTTGACTGGTGGTTACTTAGGTGTATTTATTTTGAGAAAAACTCATGTATAGGTCTTTGAACTTCTCTATGCTAATGTTTTGCCCCAGTAAGAATTTACCTTAAATATTATGCCCTCACCCCTCAAAATTCCTTTGGCCGTCCTATACAAAAAGAATTCCTTCCGGTCTAAAATTTCTCTACGATATTTTCCCTATATCCCTCCTGTCCCTCCACAAGCTTCTTATTACCATGTGGCTTGATTTCTCTCCTTCCTTCTCTGAAAAAACCTTGCCTCTTCTTTTCTCAGCATTTCTTCATACCAAAATAAATATCTCTCCACTTTGTATGTAGAGCTGTTTAGCTATTTTGTGTTGCCTTCACCTTTAAAGAGGGGTTTTCAACTTTTTAATCCAAAGCTGCTGATAAAGTTACTTTGCTAGACAGAAAGTTATTAACTCCAGAGAAAGCAATGACACTAACCCCACAGAGTCTGAAGCAGCTGCTATTGCTAGGATTTCTTCCCACAGTAATGTATCAACATATAAATAGAAATTTTCATATTGTTTCACCAGCACAAAAACACTTATAACTTTTTCTATTATATTATAAATTTCTCAAGAAGACCTGACTTAGTCACCTCTGTTTTCAAAATCTTAGCACAATTTATATCTATAGCAAATATTGTATAGATATTGTTAGATAAATATATGACTTTAAGACAACTTGGGACAACCTTTTCCAATTTGTGGGATGAGGCTCCATAGGTCTGGAATCCTTCTGTGATTGAACATTCTCAGTAGACTGAACTATCCCCTGTTTAGGCTGATGTATTTGCACAGCTGTTGTGGTTAACAAATAATTCATTAATTTTAAGAATTACTGAAAGCAATGAGGCATGGTGGCTCACACCTGTAATTCAGACTTCTCAGTAGGCAGAGATTGGAAAGATTGCATTTCCAGACCAGACTGGGGAGAAAAAATAGTTAGCAATGTGCCATCTCAAAAAAACCCAAAAAGTTTGTAGTAGCTTTGAAGTGTTTCCCCTTCTGTTACTGAAAGTTTCCAGCTGGAGTTGCATGCATTCTCTCTGATGAGTATGCTTCACTAGGATTTCAGTGAGTTAGTTAGAGGATACTTCCTTATTCAACATTCAGAATTTTATGTTTTATTATCTTTTTGCCTTTTAAAATGTCCATTAGTAGTCTAGCCATAGATCAAAATATTTGAGCATCTCTCAAACTAAAACATGACTAGAAAAAAACAAAACGAAACATTGATTATCAATCCCTCAGTTGATAATCAGAATATACAGGGAGTATAAAAAACTATTCTCAAAAATTCAATGACCCAATGAAGAAATGGGCAAAGAACTGAACAGAGTTTTCTCAAAAGAAGAAGTCCAAATGGCTAAAGAAACACATGAAGAAATGCTCAACATCCCTGGCCATAAAGAAAATGCAAATCAAAACATTAAGGTTCTACCTCACTCCTGTAGAATGACTGCCATCAAGAACACAAACAACAACAAATGTTGGTGAGGATGTGGAGAAAAAGCAACCCTCATACACTGCTGGTGGAAATGTAAATTAGTGCAACCACCATGAAAAACAGTATGGAGGTTTTTCAAAAAACTAAAAATAGAGCTACCATACTATCCAGCAATTCCACTCTTAGGGATATACCTGAAGTCAGGTTACAACAAAGGCACCTGCACACCCATGTTTATTGCAGCATTATTTATAATAGCTAAGCCATGGAAACAGCCCAGATGCCCCACTACTGATGAATGGATTAAGAAAATGTGGTACTTACATGCAATGTAATTTTATTCAGCCACAAAGAAGAATGAAATATTTTCATTTGCTGGTAAGTGGATGGAGCTGGAGAACATCATCTTAAGTGAAGTTAGTTTCAGAAAGCCAAAAGCTTCATGTTTTCTCTCATATGTGGAATACAGACCTAATACAAATACAACAATATTATGAAAAATAGGTCATGCTAAGGGGAGGTCACATATGAGAAGGGAGGGTAAAAGAAGATGTTAAGGTGAATATGGTTGAGGTGCTCTCTATCCCAGAATGAATTTGGAATTTTTAAACCAGTTGAAACAACCATAAGAAAGGGACTAAGGTAGAAAGAAGAAAAACAGAGAAGATGAACCAAATCAGCTATGATACATATATACATGAAAGTGCTACGTGGAAACACCCTGTGTAGCAATCTTAAGCAAAAATGTCTTTTTTTTTTCTTTTACAAAATCGGAGAATAGGAAGGCAGAACAGGTTCTGCCTGGGGGCAGGGGGTCAATGCCAGTGGGAATGGGGAGGAAGTGGGAAAAGGGTGTAGGAGGGTGAATATCGTGCAAACATTGTGTACATACGTATGTAAATGGAAAAAAGATACCTACTGAAACTATTCTGGGAACTGGGGGAGAGGGGATAAAGAAGAATGATGGAGGGGGTGAATTCAACTATGATATATTTGATATATTGTAAGAACTTTTGTAAATGCCACAATGTACCCCATCACAGACTATTGAGGGAAACAATTATCTGAGTAGTTGCTGACTATGGGAACAGTATTGCAAGGTCCAAATAAAGCAAACTAAATGCCATAACTAATGCCAGGTTAGCGATGCCTCATCTTTGCATGATGTGAGCTTATCCAAGAAGTGTGTTTGGAAAGAACTGTAATCCAGTCTGGAAAAAGAAAGAAAAAAAGGATTCCATATTTACATTTATTGGAGATAATTTCTTATTCACATTTTAGATACTCCATATATCTGAGCATGTTGGAAAATGACCAGCTCCACTGTAGATGACTTTAGAAATCTTTCTTTATTGTTGTGCTGGGTAGGGGTACATTGTGGCATTTACCAAAGTTCTTACAACATATCAAATATATCATCTTGGCATTCGTGCTCTCCACTGCTCTCCTTTATCCCCCCCCCAATCCTTGAATGGTTTCAACAGGTATTTGGGGGGGGCGGTACTGGGTTTTGAACTCAAAGCCTACACTTGAGGCACTCCGGCTTTTTTTTTTTTTTTGCGATTTTTTTTTTTTGAGTTAGGGTCTCACAAACTATTGGTTTCGAACTGCGATCCTTCTGATCTCTGCTTCCTGAGTAGCTAGGCTTATAGGTATGAGCCACCAGTGCCTGGCTCATTTTTGCATTTACACACGGGTACACATTTTTGCACCATATTCACCCATCTACCCACTTCCCTTGCCCCCTACCCCCTCCCACTGGTACCAACCCCCGCCTTTCTGGCATAATCTGTTTTGCCCTCCTGCTCTCTGATTTTGTAGGAAAAAAAAAATGACATAAAAATCTCTCTTTAAGCCACCATTACCTTTATTTTGATTTTTACTCTGAGTTCATCTTCTTATGTAATATTGATTATCCCCACACTTTAGGACAGACTTTCTAGAAAAATATTTATAACACATATTAAAGAAGAATTCTGGTCACCTTGCCCTGATTGTGTGCAAATTCTCCTGAGGAAAAGTCCATTTGTTTCTTTATATCAGCCAGATTATTCAGCCAGTTGGAATTATTATGTGATAAAATTAGCTTAATATAGTTCTTGGATTATTTATATTTTGATACTTTCCAACATTATCTTAGATCATATTCATATCAAGACCCCAAATATGAAAGTTTTGAGAAAAACAATCTGATACTAATCTCACTTGAATTCCTGAGCTTAAGAAATGGGAATCATTCTCCATACAAATGTTTTTACAAGTGATTTTCTACGATATATATCCATCATCAAAAAAATATTCAAAGAAATCCATTGATTTAGAAATTGTACCCCCAGACTTCTAAAGACTGGGATTTGAACCCAGATGTGTTAAGTATGTTTAAAATAAACCAAAAAGAGTCCTAAGAAGTTTGTTGGACCTGTTGCTTGAGGCAGAGAAGTACAAGGCATGGGATTTAGATAAAAAAACTTACAAAGAAACTCAGCCTGCAACCACTACTAAGCTTTTCTGAGTTTCATTTTCTTCATTGATTATTACAAACATGCCTAATTTAAAGAACTCAAATATAACTTAAATATGATGATGTATTGGAGAATGTCTACTTCTAATAAAGTAATAAAGAATGAATTTGCTCTTTTACTGGAAATAACAAAAAAGTAGTAAACACATACAACAACAATTCTGAAGACACTAGACATCAAGTAATGTGAAATAATTATTTTTCAGATACAGGAAATAAATGAGGTGAATTGAGAACAAGCAACTAAATTGGGATGACCAAAGAAGCTATAGTTTGCATAACACAGGGACAGAGCAGAGAACTACATGAAAACAGAATGCTGGAAATATAAACTAAGTATTTACTTGTTTACACATGCATGTGAGAATGAGATCTGAAAACTAAGAAAGAACCGCCAAAAAAAGATTGGAGAACACAATGCTGCCTAAAGTCCTAAGGGATCGGGCAGAGTATCCCTCGCCAGCAGTCAAACTGAAAAAACATACACTTCAGAGACCAGAAGCATACTTCAGGGAAACTCGATAGAATTATATGGGCATATTAGAAAAATAAGCTGAAATCAATTACCCATCCTAAGAAATTTAGAAAATAAAAAATGTCTTTATTAATATATGACACGATTACCCATTTAGAAAACCTGGTGTTATTTAAAAAAAAAAAGAAAAAAGAAAAATTCTAGTGCGTTTATAAAGTTTCCAGGATACAGAATCAATACACAAAATCATTTTATATCTATATAATAGCAGTAAATAGTCAGAAACTAAAAGTTTAAAAAAATTAGTACCATTTACTGGATGTTCACATGCAAAAGAATGAACTGCAGTGGAGAGGGTAGATTCAAATATGACATATTTGATAAATTGCAAGAATCTTTGTAAATGCTACACTGTACTCCCACCCAGCCCAGCAATAATCAAAAAAGAGAGATAAAATAAACTGGAACCCTTACCACTCACCATATATGAAGATCAACTCAAAATAAATTAAAGACTTATACCTAAGACCTCGAAACATGAAAATATTAGAGGAAAATAAAAGGTAGAATCTTGTTGACCCAGGTCTGGGAAATGACTCTTTGGATATGACAACTAAAGCACAGACTACAAAGAAAAAACAGACAAATAGGATTGCATCAAACTAAAAGCTTTCACACTGCAAGTAAAACAACAGAGTAAAAGGGCAACATATGGAATGTAGGAAATTATTTGTAGGCATGTGTCTGATAAAGTATTCATATTCAAATAGCCTGATTATAATAAGCAAGGATCTGAATAGCTATTTCTCAAAAGAAAATATGCAAATATCCAACAGCTATATGAAAAGATGTGCAACATCAAAAATCATCAAGAAAATGTAAATCAAAACCAAAATGAGCTGTCAGTCCAACATATTAAAATATCTATTATCAAAAAAGACAGAAGTTAAGTGTTGGTGAGGATGCAGAAAAAAGGGACCTCTATATGCTGTTGGGAGAGTATAAATTGGTATAGCTGTTATAGACAGCGATGGACATGCTTCCAAAAATAAAAAGAATTATTTTATGATCCATAAAGCCCACTTCTTGGCTTTTATCTAAAGAAAAATGAAACCAGTATCTCAAAGGAATATATACACCTTGATGTTCATTGTGGTATTACTCATAATAACAAAGAAATGGAAACAGAGCTAAGTGTCTGTCAAGAGATGAATGAATAAAGAAAACGTGATATATATGTACCATAATATAAATGTATGATATGTATGCAAACACAGTGGAATATTATTCAGCTTTTAAGAAGGAAATCCTGTCATTTTGTGAAAACATGGGGGAACCAAGAGAACATTATAGTAAGTAAAATACAGGACTCAAAGAGACAAATACTGCATGATTTTACTTATATGCAGAACCTAACAGGAGTCAAACTCATAAAAGCAAAGTATGTTGGTGATTGCCAGGACTAGGAGGTAGGGGTGAAGGGAGATGGTAACCAAAGGATTCAGATGTTTGATTTTGGGGGATGTATAAATTTCAGAGGGCTAATGTACAGGTGTCTGCAGTTAACAATACTCTATTGCATAATTGAAATTTGCTGAGAGTTGACATCACTGAAATGCTCTCACTGTTTAAGGTAATGGGTGTATTAATTAGCTTTGCAGTGGCAATTGTCATACTATGTATTTGTATAATAAAAAAACACTTTTTATACCTTAAATATATATTTTTTTAAATTTTTCAAGTATATCTCATAAATCCTGAGAAAACCAATGTCATTTAAAATAATGTTTAAAATATAAAATGCTGAGAGGTGTATTTGGTAAAAGATATGCAGACTTGCACCTTGAAAACCTCCAAACATTGATCAGAAATATTGACTATTTAAATAAACAATGTGATGGACAATTTTTATCACCATCTTGATTGGATTAAGAAATACTTTGACTGGATTAGTAAGGTGCACCGTAGGTGTAGCTATGATGGCCTTTCTAGACCCAGTTAGGCCTGAGGGTTCTGACTTATGAATGAACTAATGCCTTGATAAATGTGTGACATGATGCCATTACTAGGAGGCATGGAAAGGTAGGAGTTGGGGGCTTGTTTGAGGAAGGAGTTTTCTTGGAATGTATAGTTGAGGGATACATTTTGTAGTGGCACCTTCCTGTATTCCTCCTCTCTATTTCCTATTAGTTATGAGATCAACAGCTCTCCTGCTGCCATGATGTTCTCTGCAAGTGCTTGGGGCCAAGTGACCATGGGCTGAACCCTCTGAAACCATGAGTCAAAATACAACTTTCCTCCTTTATATTGCTTTTCTCAAGTGTTTAGTCACAGTGACAAGATAAGTAACTAACACAAATAGAAATACTATAGGATGACTCAATCCTAAATTGTCAATTTGTCTAAAATTGATCTATAAAATTAAAGAACTTCAACCAAAATCTGAGTAGACACTTGTTTTAGTATATGTGTAAGATGGCAAAATCAAAGTAATTATGTGACTCATAGAAGTAAGGAAAAGAAAGCGTACCTACTGTATTATTCAACTTCTCTGAAACTATAAAATGAAAAGTAATGGCAGATCAATGGTTTCTCAGTTATGGGAAAGGGGGAGTGAGGGTTACAAACATGCAGGAGACTTGTTGGGGTGATGGATATGTTGCTCGTGGTGATAGGAATTGTTTCAAGGAAGTATACAAATAGGAAAATGTATTAAAATATTTACTTTCAATATGGATAGTTTATTATATGGCAAATATACTTCAATAAAGCTACCCATACATGTTTGAAGACATTATGTATATACATATATGTAGATATGTATAAACATATAAAATAACCCTCTAATGGCCAAATCCCTATCTGTCATGTCTATTCCCTGTACTCATCCATTTGCCCCACCTGGACATTATTCTCTTCTAGCATCTTGGTGGCTGCCAAGCCGTGCTGAGTGATGAGTGATGGGCAGCAGTGAGAACTGTGCTGGAGGCCTGGGTTACAGTCAGCCACCATTCACTCCCCTGAGCCTTGGGCTCCTGGCTCAGCCTTCTACAGTGACATAACTCAGATAAGACTTAGATTTTGGAGTCATTCTGAGAATAAAATAACATGGTATATGCAAAAATGCTATCAAAAGATCTTGAGAAATGTTATATTAAAATTTTGTACTTGGAAAGTTACCACAAGAGACTGCATTTTTAAAAATATCTGTGTTTAAGTTATTGTGGGAAAGAAATGCGACATGTAAAATTGACAAATGCTTCAGGACATAGATAGGTTTATTATGATTTGAGTACTGCATAATGTACACATGTTTAGAAACAGCATATGGAGCATTGTAAATAAATATAATTTCACATAAATAAATGCAGAGAAAGGAAATGCAACATGTAATATTAGCAAATATATTTTCCAATAATCTTCAGGCTTGAAAAGATGGTTAAAGGACACTAAAAAATGACACTAAGAACTCTGCATCCCCAAGTTTTAGTATTATTGAATGTGATTCCATAGAGTATACTGTCTTACAACAGGTGCCATTGCCTGAGCCAATACAGAGTTATTTTAATTTTAATTTTGTGGTTGGTGTCAGACACAATATATGAGTTTACCTGCATTACCATGGCAACTATGTGGGTGGTTGTTCCCACATTCCTCATGATTGGCCTAATGTCTTGACATTTCAGTAATTGCCAGTGTCACAACCTTTAAAAATTGTAGAGGACTGGCACCCAGGCCAGACAGCTATGAAATAAAGAAGTGACTGTCCCCTACAGCTGTGATGTGACACTGAAGTGACAAGAGTCTTCTATCAAAGACAGGGTCACTAAGAAAATTATGTGAAAGAGCTTAAATATTAAAAGATAATTTGCATTAATAAATTATAAAGTCCTTGCAACCTTGGGCAATGATTTGGTGCCTGACTTCGGAGAATCTAAGTTCTTCTCAGGAGTAAAATGTACACTATTAAAATTAGAAAAAAATGTCTATACTTTCAGCAAGTACATGCTGAGTGCCTATTTGCCACTCATTATTACTTTTTTTTCCTAAATGCTGGAGTTATAACACTAAACAAAACAGATAAAAACAGTTGTCTTCCCAGAGCATACATTCTTATTACAGGAAAATAGGTCAAGACAAAATAAATATAAAATACACAATATGTGATGATCCTTACTATGCAAAAAATAAAGCAGGAAAATGGAACTTAGAATGTTGAAAGGATATGATTTAAATATAATGGCCAAAGATGGCTTTACTGAGAAAGTGTTTCTGTATGAAGTCCAGAAAGGGATGAGGGAGCAATGAAGACTTGTGTACAAGGGGAAAGATGACTGAGAAGTAGGAAATCATGGTGTAAAGTCTAAGAAGGTGTGGCAGCCATTGTACTTTAGGTAACAGTTGGGAGGCCAGTGTGAACTAGTAGATAATGACAGAGGTAACAAAAGGTAAGAGCCATGCTACAGAGCCATGTTTTCCATTACATTAAATTTGACCTTTACCTCAGTGAAATAAGAAGCCATTTTTGGGCAAAAGAAAGCCTTGAACTAAATTGTTTTGTTTTGTTTTGTTTTTTGTTTTCTGGTTTTGTTATCATTCTGCCTGACACATCACTCTACTGTAGAATCTGCCAGGTTATCAGTGCTGCAATGTGTAATTCAACTAGTAAGCATCATGGAATCTATGAACAGGAAACATCAGAGCATGTCACAGTATCTAAGAACAATTAGAACAGACAATGCGGCTATGATGTGGATAAATGATGTGGAAAGGCCAAGGAAAAGAGCAGCCTGAGTGAGTGGAAGGTAGAGCTGGAGTCGAAGAGTCTATTATGAAGAGTTCCTCTCTTGGACCATGGTCAGTAATGACAGAATTCTAATTTACACACTACCCTACCTCTGAAATTTGTATGAAATGTTCAGAGACATGAGTGGATTAGACTGATTGAAGCAAAGAAAAAAGGTACTAGAAAGAAGTAGACATAAGGTGGAAGAGGTAAAGTGCAGGCTCTGGGTAAGTTTGAGGCACAAGTAAAATATCTGAGTTTGAGAATTAATAACAATACAAAGTAGTTGACTAGGACCTGTTCCCTCAGTGGGAGAGGAAAGGGAATGGATGGGTGAATACAGTGCAAATACTGTGTACACAGGTCTGTAAATGGAAAAGTGATACCTGTTGAAACTGTTCCAGGAGTAGTGGGCGGGGAATAAAGGACAATGATGGAGGGGGTGAATTCAAGTATGATATATATTTGATATATTATAAGAACATTTGTAAATGCCACAACATACCCCCACCCAACACATCTACAAAAAAAAAATAATTTGTAGCAGAATCTCCTGCAAACACATGTTCATTGCAGCATTATTAATAGTCACAGACTGGAGGCAATCTAAATGTTCATTAAGAAAGGAATAAAGAAAGTGTGGTAAATACAGAATGAGTATTATGCAACCATTAAGAGAAAAAGGACATCCTGATGCAGGCTACAAAGTGGATGAACTTTGAGGACACTATGCCAAGCAAAATAAGCCAAACACAAAAAGGAAAATACTAAGTGATTTCTCTCTTATAAAGTATCTGAAGCAATCACAGTCATAGAAACAGAAAGGCAATTACCAAGGACTGTGGGGAAGAAGTGGGAGGAAATTGTTGTTTAATGGGTGTAGAGTTTCAGTTTTACAAAATGGAAATGTTTCAGAGCTCAGTTTCACAACAGTGTGAATATTCTTAACACTACTGAAAAATCATTAATGCAGAGTTTGTTTTTATCACAATAAAAAAGACATCAAATATTGGGTTCTGAGAGGTACAAAAGTATGGGAATTTAGTTCTGTGGCTATGGGTGCAGATAAGTGGTAGGATGCTTGCTGTACTATTTGGTTCAGTTCTCAGCTCCTTATCACTTCACCACACTATGACACACAAGCTGTCTTTTGAATATTTACAGATCCTCAGATATTAGATGTCAAGTGTCAAATTCCTCCAGTACTCAAGCCTTGGTGTGGTCAAGATAAGCTAAATGCTCAACAAGCTTATTTCTCTTTCCTTAAGTCCATAGGATAGCTTCATTTGCAAACCTACCTTGAAGTACCTGACCAGTATTGGACAACAGAATATGGAATGAAGTGATGTGTGAGATTTATAGACCTTTTGACTACATTCCTCTCCTTTCCCACTCCTACATCCATGAGACTGGAAATAAGAATTCAGTATGTCAAAGTCATATGACAGGAAGTGCTTGATTCCCTGAGTCATTTGGAAGATTCACCGTCTGCTTCAGGTGCTATGTGAGCAAGAAATGTACTGCTATTACATTAAGCTACTGGACATTTGAGGGTTGTCATAGCAGCTCTTAATTACCTTAACTTGCTATACCTTCCCACTATTCCAAATGGGCAGCAATTTCCAGGCTTTTGTCAGTGTTTAAATGCGAGTTTTTACTAAAGTGACTACAAGAATTAGAGGCTCCATCTGTTACCATGGTGACTCCCACTGTCCCTCTCAATTCAATTTCTTTTGGAGTATATCCAAGAGAGTTGAGCTGTTGCTTCCAAAATACTTTACTGGTTAGCTTGGGGCATCACGATCATCAGAATGGATACTAAATACTCCCTAAATGGCACCTGATTCTTTTCAATGAACAAAGTATTGATACAAATTCAGGGTATTTATTATACTCCTCTATATTTTATCAAATTATCATTTTTTTAAACATCCACTAACCAAGCTCCTGAGCCAGTTTTAAGAGTCATATAAGAGGATTCAAAGACTAGTTAATGACTAATCTCTTCCTTTATGTATTTTAGAATTTGGAGATTTCTTTAATACAGGTTACATATGATAAGTAGAAAATGATTGAAATGTAACTGAAGAAGGAAGAGAAGATTGTGTCTGGGGTGACTGGTACTTAATGGTATAGTTAGCATTTGAGTTGAGTGCTGCTGTGTTTAGCTGGATTGTGAGTAGGAGAGTTAGAAGAAAAGTATTTATTTTAAGCATAGAAGATTAAGCAAACTGGTAATAGATGGAAAACAAGTTCAAACCGAGTAGAAGTGTCCTGTACAAATAGATAAGTCTGGGAATGAAAGTAGGGAAAAATTTTTTAAGAATCATGCAAGCTAGACCATGATTTGTGGATTTTTTTGGCAATACTGGGATTTGAACTCAGGATGTTGCACTTGAAAGGCAGGCTTTCTACCACTTAAGCCAGGTCCCCAGTCCTTTTTGCTTTTGTAACTTTTGAAATAGAGTCTTGCATTTATGCCTGGGTTGATCCTACTAGTTATGCCTCCCATGTAGCTGGAATGGCAGGTATGTGCCACCATACCTAGATGAATTTCTTTAAGTGTAATAGGCAATTGTCAAATATTTTAGGGGAAGAAAATTATATAATCAAGGACCACATTTAAAAAGGTTAATCTGAGAGGACTATTCAGTGTTTTTTAGATGAGGGAGAGATTAGCATTGATGTGAGAAAGAAAATTTACTATATTTTAGTTTCTGGGAATTTGAGAATTTCATAGTAGCTTCTATTTTAAGACAAAAAAAGAGTGGGGTAAACTTGGAGACCCTTTGTGGAACTGAAAAGGGGAGCAGGCAAGGATCACGTCAAGGTATCAAATTTAGATGATTGAGAAAAATTTAATAGAGAATGGGAAAATAGGAAATTTGTCTAATTGTAGTAATTCTTCATAGAGAGGATAAACTCTACCTAGAATATTTCAAGTCTGAAGTTACACAGGTAACTCTTTATAGATAAGTAAGAAGTCTGACAAACATCTTAGTAATATGCAGTATAATGAAGAATCCTTGATGCAAAATTACTAACAGTAAATAGAATGCTAGAAGCCTGGACTGAGGCATAAAGAAGTCAAAGCTAGAGGTTAATGAAAACTTCCTGTACTGTGCATCTTTCATATCATAACTGCAGGAAGAACAGGGTCTATTATGCCTAAAAAGTTTCCACAAAGAAACATAAGGTAGATGCATATATTAATAAATGTGATTAAATTGACTGATTCATGCATGGTGGGTTTATAGAAACTGAAAGGCATACACATTGAAGACATCATAGCAATGTGGTTTTGGACAAGCTTTGGCATTTGAAAGGTTAGATTTATTTCCTGGCTCTGCAACTTAATAGATCTTTGACACTGAACAAATTGCTTAAGCTCTTTTTTCTTCACTTTCCTCAGCTATAAATTTGGGATGATATTAAATGCATACCTGATAGAGATCTTAGTAGAACATGGAATGGTGCCCTCAAAGCACTTGACATATTGTCTGAGCCAGCTTGAGCTGCTATCACAACATACCTACATTGGGTAGACTGAACAACAAAAATTTATTTTTTCACAGTTCTGGAGACAGAAATTCCAAGATCAGGGTGCCAACATGGGTGGGTTCTGATTAGAGCTTGTTTCATTTCTGCTTTCTGGCTTGTAGAATGCCTCCTCCTTGTGTCTCCATGTGTGTGTGTGTCTGTGTGTGTGTGTGAAAGAGAGAGAGAGAGAGAGGGAGAGAGCAAGAGCTCTGCTTCTAAAAGAAGATTTTTTGATTTCGTTAAAAGATCCCTGCCCTCATGCTCTCAACTATCTTCCAAAGTTAGTGATTAGGGCTTCATTATATACTTATATACATTATATAATTTAATAAATTATATCATTGTTAGGAATGTTTCTTTAGCATAATATTTTTTCTAGTACTTTCACAGCACTAAGAATCCTAAAATTTACTCAGGTGCCGGTGGTTTATGCCTGTAATGCTAGCTACTTGGGAGGCAGAGATAAGGATTGTGATTCAAATCAATCCAGACAAAGAGTTCATGAGACTCTATCTTGAAAAAAATTATCACGAAAAAGAGCTGGTCGAGTAGTTGGAGGTGTAGGCCCTGAGTTCAAACCCCAGTACCGCAAAAAAATAAATAAATAAAAATAAAAATGTAATTCCAAAAACTAACTCAGTCAAAAATTACCTTGTATAGAGAAATGAAACTCACACAAATGGAAGTCACAAGTCTCTATTAGTCACAGCAGAAAAACTCATAAGCATTTTGTACATTTATAGGCTGTCCGCAAACTCTTGTTGCCATAAATGTTTCAGGTTAGAATGTTTTGCTTATTCTCCTTTAATTAGCATATGTTGCATCTGAGAAATTCTAGCAAAATATAGAAACAGCATTCAACTTGTCTTATGGTCTAGAAAACCTTATCTATGCTGGGCTAGGTGACCATGGCATATTTGAAACCAAGTTTAGCATTACTTTGCTGCCATTTTCTAGCTCTGTAGTCTTGGGAATATCTTTACATCTGGTCAAACCTGTAAAAACTTCTCTCAACTTACAGAGCCACTAGAAGCTATGAGCCAGGAAATATGTATCCAAAACTTTAACATGAGGCCACCTGGTTAAAAATGAGCCAGCTATTTAACACCTGCTCTATTTTTGTGATATTCAGTGGTACTTTCCACCTATTGTTTCTGAGTTTCATAGCATTTCACTGGTTTATCTGCACTGGACTAGTCGTTACAGTCTTACTTGCTATAAGTTAAAAATTACCTCTTCTTTTCTGGGAAGTTATTTTTATTTGTTTCATTTAGTTTCTATTGTTGTTAACAGCGTTATCTCAACATTTTCTTTAGATTATAGCCTCCAAGGAGGGAAGTGCACAGTCATTTCACGCCCACAATTCTATAGGATAATGCTGGCACAATGCTGGTGCTTAATAATTTTTAACATTAATTTCAAACTGTGGTCCCTCTAGAGGAAGTAATCCACCTAATTCTCCTTTACTGAGGAAAAAAAAGGAGAAATAATTTGGCTAGAGTCTAGAATAGTGACTGGGTTACCCTCAGTAGAGTGTACCATCAGCACAGAGTCAAACACTGAGGAAACAGGTATGGCCTGTTCACTTTTACCCATTCATTTTTGCTGTGGAAATGCCCTAAAGAGAATCACATTCTCATCTGAAATGTGTTCCTTCTTCTGTCAGTGAGGTCAGGATAATAAACCAACTTGCCTGCATATTAGAAAGCCTGGCTCTCTTGATCTTTGGTACTCAAACTCTTTAATCTGTCGCTGATAGAGCTGCCAATTTCTATTATTTTAAGATTTTAATCTAGGGATAAGGGACCTTGGATTTTGAATTTAAGTTTATTTCATTCCAAATGATTGTAATTTGAATAATTAGAAGACATTTTAATTTCACATTTCAGATGAGTCATTATTTGGTAAGACTATACCTTATCAGTGAACCTCATTCAGTGGAGTGGCTTTGCTTTGAAGGATTCTCTAGTCCAGCATTCCAGAGCAGTAATATACTCTTATTGTTACTACAGTTAGGGAGGGAATAAGAGCTGGCTCTAGGAAGTCCCAAAAGACTCAGGGATGCTGGGCTGGCGAAGTGGCTCAAGTAGTAGAGTGCCTGCTTAGTAAGCACAAGGCCCTGAGTTCAACCCCAGTACTGCAAAAAAAAAAAAAAAAAAAAAAAAAACAAGACTCAGGGATGGCTTGGCTGCCCATCCCAAAATGTCAATTAAGGAGCCAAGCAGTGGTGAAGGAAAGAAAAGAGTTTTATTAATAATGTGACTACAGTGGGACGAACAGAGGTCTAAATGATCTAAAATCTGTCTTCCATGTGCTTCTTACTATCTCAGCATTATATAGGAAAAAGAAGAAAAGGCAGGGATTGGGGTTTTCCACATTATCAGTCCAGTTCATCTTGGGCTGACCATGGTCTGATTGATCATTACTTCTAGCCGTTATCTCAGGATTGGCCATGCCGAGCTTTTTTGGTACCAAGAAGTTCTCTGTTTCTTAGGGGATAGTTTTCGTCCATTGTCTTAAGATGTTCATTAATCAAGCTTGTTTTTTCCTGGGATCCAAGGAAACTTTAAGGGAGAAAGACTCGAGAGAACTAAGACAGAAGGAAAAGAAACAAAATGGAGACAGAAAACGGAGTAAGCTAGGGCAGTGACTGGACCTCCATCATTAGCACCATCAAAACCCTATCTTTGCTTCTACCACAAAGGAAAATGGAAAAGTATGACACACAGTAAATCACTTCAAAAGGGGGATGGTTTTAAGTCCTGGAAAACTAGCTACTGGACATCATGTGGAAAGATTTGTAAGACAACACTGATGCTTTAATTAATTGTCTCATAAACACATGGCAAGTTTTGTGCAGTCAGGTTTCTCTTAGTACCTGACATTTTCAGTTCCTTCTTCCAATTTCCCTATTGCCATTCTTTCTTCCCTCCCAATCCCCTCATGTTTTTTAGTATCTTTGGGGGAGGAACAGAAGTAGCCATTGGGTAGGGTTTCCTCTTACACTCTCAGGCAATATTTAATTAAGCTTATCCAGCAGACAAGAGAGAAGGGAAAATTCGTTTGAAGATTCTTTCTCTAAATTGAATTACCACATGCAAATAGTCACAGGTAATTGGAGGGTGTTTTCCTCTGTGAAATCAGCCTCCAGGTGCAAGGCATCTGCTATCCCAGATGAGGACAACCAGGATCAGTGAGTTGAATTTAACATCTGAATTTTCTTTCTCAAATAATTTGTGTTGGAAATATGGGCCCCAAAATGACCACGTGGAGAGGAGTGATCTGGCCAAGAGATTCTTTATTGCCGGGTGGGAGAGGGAGAGGGCCAAGAGAGCCAAGAAAGAGGGTGGGGGTAGGGGCTTAAATACCCCTCAGTGAGACTCAGCATGATCTGATTGGCTAGGATCTTCTGGTTCATGCTGATTGGAGGTTGGGGCAGAAGGAAGATTCAGGCTAGACTTGAGGCAGAACCATGACCCTGGGAAACGGAAGCTTAAGGGTGCAATAAGAACCTAAATCTATCGGCGCCATTATTGCCAACATTCCTCCCTTTTTTGTTTGTTAAGGAAGGGGGCGTTGTGTTCACTCTGGCTTCCTCGAGCTGGCAAGGGGCAGCGTAGGGGAAGGGAGGGCTAGTTGGCAGATGGCGTCGGAGTAGTGAGTCTCATAACGGCATACACCCAGGCTCCAAAGGTGAAAATTTCCTCTTCCCTGAATTCGATAAAGGTTCCCTGTAGCCATAGATCGTAAATGGTCTCCAGCCACTCCTCTGGGCCTCGTATGGCAGGTATTAGCCAGCTGTCCTCACGTAGGGAATCAAGGAACTGCAGTAGGCACCTTGTAAGAGATTGAAGTGGCTCATAGTCCAGTGTCCCGGTAGGGTTCATCGTGGGTGTCCTCCGGCTGAGCTATGAGGGGGTGATATCCCTGAAGGAGAAGCTGGTTGAAAGTTTGGTTAGAGATTCTGTTCACCTGAGAACTGAGAAACCGTAGTAAGCAGGGTAGGAGGGTGCAGAGAGTAATGAACATAAGCAAAGGACCCAAGAAAGGCAGGAGCCAGGTGACGAGAGGAGAGCTCAGCAGATCAGTTAGGGTGTTTTTAGTGGGTCTCTTTAGGAGGTCCTCGGCCAAGTCTGTTAACCTTTTGACATTTTGTTCCACAATTCCGGACTCATTGACATAATAGCAACATTCCTCTTGGAGGAAGAAACAGGTGCCCCCTTTTTCAGCCATTAAGAGGTCCAAGCCCTACAATTTTGGAGGGCCACCTGAGCTAGAGAGGTGAGCTGACACTGAAGGGAGGCCAGTGAGGCCGAGGTGGATTCAAGGGTGATCTGTAAGCTCTCCTCAAAGTCCCTTGCTGAAATAACACTATGGCTAAGAGCTCCCCCTGCGAAGCCTGCAGCGGCAACGGAGGTTGCCAAACTTATACCCACCATAACGGGCAAGAAGGCAATGCGCTTTGGTCGAGTGCCGAATAGGAGGGAGAATTCAGCTTCCCCATAAAGAGTAGTTGGGGAACTATGATTACCAGTATGCAGGGCCCAGGAGTAGTTTGAGTTATGCAGGAGTGTAGGGTGTTGTGGCACCAGAAATATAGCCCCGAGGGGGACGCCAGTTATGCTGTAACTGTGACGTCGATATGACAGGAGAGAGAAAAGTTGGACTGAGATGTTGAGAGTGGGATATAATAGGTGTGTGTAGGAAGGGGAACTTGTGTAGAGTCAGGTGCCTATAGAGGTCCCAATGGCAAGGGAGGAGTGCATGAGGAGTTTCGTAAGGCAGGGGAAGCCTTGATAGAAGATGAAGTGTTAATGGGAACTGCAGCCAGCAAAGGACACTGGAGGGAGGCACAAAGAAAGCAACCCATGACACTAATGGATGTGGTGAGGTTCATGAGTTGGAGTGAAGCCTGGAACAGTTGGAGCCAGGTAGGGGTGGAGGATTGTTGAAGGGCCTGTTGTAGGCTTTGTTCCGACTGGAGGACCTCCGAAGTCACCTCCTTTTGAGTAAGGATTGGAAGGGTGAGCTCCCTGGAAATCATAATGTGAGCTGAGGGTTTGGAGGCAGTGCACCCAGCATAGAGGGCTATCAGTTCACCCCGAACCCATCTGCTGTCCCATGGGTTGGGGATGTGGGCCACGGTGGTCCCATTTTGTCCCCTATAATGGGAGAATTCATTGCCTGGGCCCCTTAAATTCAGTACCTGGTAGATATTGCAGGACCAATAGGGACATCCCCTATCTTCCTGGGTATATGGTGCCCCCTTCTGCAGTAGTCCTTAGTCTGGGAGAAGAAAGTCATTATCACTCTTGGGTTTGAAGGGGACTGAGAGAGGGGTCTGGCACCCCTTAGGAGGGCAGTCTCCAGTGTCCACCAGACTGGTGATAGAGGTTTGTTAGACAGTGTAGGTCTCCCGTATCTTAAACCTCCCAAAGTACCCTCCAGCGTTAGCCTGCCCACTCATGGAGAGGAGGGTGAGAGCAGTGAATAAAAGGAGAGAGTCAAGGCACATCCTTGGGGGCCAGGGAGGGAACATGGACCCAAGAGATGTGAAGTTTCAAGGGGTCTCCAGGGGAAGGGGTGCAAATGAAGGTGGGGGGTGAAGGCGCAGGGTCACTGGGATTACTCTGCAGGTTGTCTCTGGGGGGCTGGGCTGGCTTTAGCCTGGAAATATGAATCCAAGATGTTAGTTTTCCCGGAGTCTCTTCTAATTGGGCTGCAGTAGGAGTACAGAGGATGATTTTAAGGGGCCCCTTCCATTTTGGGGTGAGTGGTTTCTTCTCGGGGAAAGGGGGAGAAAAATAGACCCAGTCCCCTGGGTTTAAATGGAAAGAGAGATGAGTGCGTGAAGGGTCTGGAGATAAGGTGTCATGGTGTCATCATAATTGGGTTTGAATGAAGGAGAGAAGAGGAAGGGCGAGGTGCCCTGGGAGGGGGCCCAGGGAGGAGGTGATTCCCAGAGGCAGAGCTGGGCGACCGAACATTAACTCTAAAGGGGATATTTGTGTGGGCTTCCGGAGGAGAACCCGTAGGTGGAGGAGGGCTATTGGAAGGAGTTGAACCCAGTCTAGGTGTAGTTCTAAGGTAAGTTTGGTGAGAATCTCCTTTAGTGTACGGTTGGAGCGTTCTACCTTCCCTGATGAGGAGGGGTGGTAAGGGATGTGGAACTGCCATGGGATATTAAGGGCCTTGATAATTGTTTGGGTTATCTGGGATGTGAACTCTGGGCCATTATCTGATTGGAAGGAGGTAGGCATCCCAAACCGAGGAATGATATGGGTTACAGTAATAGATGCCACAGTTGTAGCCCTCTTATTGGAGGTTGGGAAGGTTCCACCCATCCCAAGAAAGTGTCTACCAGAACCAGAAGGTACTGTGTCTCTTTACTCTGGGCATATTTGTAAAGTCTACCTGCCAATCTGCCCCCGGGATGTGTCCCCTGGCCTGGTGAGTAGGGAATGGGCTGGGCCTCAAAGGGGTGTGTGGGTTAGTCCTCTGATAAGTGGGACATGTGGAGGTGAGTGGTATAGATATTGGGAATCTTCTGGGGTAAGGAGGAAGAATGAGTTTAAGAAAAGTTTGAGATTTTGAGTGCTAGTGTGGAAGATGGAGTGTAGATACAAAAGGAGAACGTGTCTAGGGCCAGTTCAGGAGTCTGGTCCTGAGGTTGTGCGAGAGCCAGAGTGGAATAGTTCTCCCCTGCTGCCTGTCGGGCACCCGATCTGCCTTAGAATTGCCCCTAGTAATGGGTGATGAATCCATTTGGTGGGACCGGCAGTGGGCGATTCCAATCTTAGAAGGAAGGAGAGAGGCCTGGAGTAGGTTGGTAATGAAAGTGGAGTTGGTGACAGAGGTCCCTCTCGTGGTTAATAATCCCCTTTCTTTCCAGATAGCTGAGTGAGAGAGGAGGATGTGGAAGACATATTTAGAATCAGTGTATAGAGTGAGAGAATGGTCGGCTGCCAGCTCAAAAGCCCTTGTAACTGCAAACAGTTCAGCCTGCTGATTGGTGGTACTGGGAGGGAGGGGCTGTGCCTCGATGGTCTGGGTTAGGGACACTATAGCATAACCTGCTCTCCGTACACCACCCTCTACATATGAGCTGCCATCAGTGAACCAGGTATAGGTGGAGCCCTGTAGGGGCCCTTCCTGGATGGGTGAAGGGCAGGGGAGAAGGGCCTCCAGGGTCTCGACGCAGTAGTGGGTAGGCATGGTGGTAGAGGTGGGCAGGAGGGTGGCAGGGTTTAAGGAGGAGCAAGCATGGAGGGTAATGGAGGAATCATGGAGGAAGGAAACAAGAAGTGACAAGATCTGGCAAGGGGGAAGGGTTCTTAAGCCCTTATAGGTGAGAAGCTCCACCAAATGGTGGGGGGAAACGACTGTGATTGTCCCCCCGAAAGTGAGTTTCTTTGATTCCTGAACTAAAACATAGGCCGCTGATAAGGCCTGTAGACAGGGGGCCCATCCCCGGACTGTGGGGTCTAGTTTTTTGGATAAATATGCTACTGGGGCAAATGTGGGACCCTTGTCTTGACCCAGAATTCCCAAGGCTAGGCCTTTCTTTTCATGGACATAGAGGGTGAGTGGTTTCTGGGTATCCGGCAGGTGGAGGGCTGGGGCCTGGAGAAGTGCCTGTTGAAGGTGTCGGAAAGGGGTGTCAATAGAGGTAAGTAAAGGTTCAGAGGAGTCTCCCTTAGTGGCGTCATATAAGGGGGCTGTCAGGAGGGAATAGTTGGGGATCCAGACCTGGAAGTATCTGGCCAGTGCCAAAAAGGAAAGAATTTATTTCTTCGTTTTGGAAGCTGGCATTTCCCGAATGAGCTGTTTTCTGTCCAGAGTAATTGCCTTAGAGTCATGGGACAATTGAACTCCCAGGTATGTAACTGTTAATTGAGAAAGTTGGGCTTTGTGGAGAGAGGCCCGATATCCCTTGTCCGCCAGAAAGTTTAAGAGTAAAGTAGTATCAGTTTTAGAGATGTCTAGGGAAGGGCTACATAAGAGTAAATCATCTACTTATTGGAGGAGAGTGGACCTAGGGAGATGGAGGTTTTTGAGATCATTAGCAAGCACCTGGCCAAATAGATGAGGGCTATCCCTAAAACCCTGAGGGAGGACTGTCCAAGTGAGCTGTTGTGAGTGGTGTGTGTGTGGGTCCATCCAGGTAAAAGCGAAAATGTCCTGTGAGTCGGGGGAGAGGGGAATGGTGAAAAAAGCATCTTTGAGGTCAAGGACCAAGAAGTAAGTGGAGGAGGCAGGAATAGAGGAGAGAATGGTGTAAGAGGGATGAGGGGGTGTATGGGTTTAACAGCATTATTGAGTTTAAGATCCTGGACAAGGCAGTAGGCACCATTTGATTTTTTTACAGCTAGGATGGGGGGGTTGTATGGGGAGTGGGTAGGTCTGAGGAACCCCTTTTGAAGTAAATCATTAATGATTGGTTGTAACCCCAGCAGGCTGGAAGTAGGGAGGGGATACTGAGGCTGGCATGGAAAGCGATGGGGATCCTGTAAGAGAATCTTAATGGGAGGACAAGTGGCCAGGGAGGGAGTATTAGTGTCCCATACCTTGGGGTCCATCCCTGAGGGAAGAGTCTGGAGTCTGGCTAGTGAAATCAGAAGCGGCAGCCATAGCCATAAGGGCAAGAAGGGGACTGGGATAGAAGTTAAATGAGATGGAGGCCCGAAATTTGGTCAAAATATCTCTTCCCAGTAAAGGGGTGGGACATTGGGGCATGACTAGAAACTGGTGGGCGAAAGGATGACCTGAAAAGCAGCAGGAAAGCATGGGTGTCACCAGTGTCCAGGAGGAGGCAGATGGGGTACCCATCAACCAGAAGGCTTACCTTGGGCTCCAGAAACCAGATGGTAGTTGCTGGGAGGGGAGTCCCAAGGCCCCTTCAATCATCAGTTGCCAGGCCTATGAGGTCAGGACTGGAGCGAGAAGCCATCCCAGTCCCCCACCGGGAGCCAGGGCAATCAATCGCCCAATGCCCAGGGGCATAGCATTTAGGACAAGGTCATGGTGGCAGCGTGGGACAAGGGCAGGCCCTGGCCCAATGTCCCTCTTGTCCACATTTAAAACAGGGGCCTGAGGGGCTCCCAGTTGGCAGATGTTAACCCTCTCATTTTGTATGAGGATTTGGGCCTCTCATAGCCTGAGCCAGCATCTGGTATTTTTGGTGTTTTGCCTTTTCATCCTGGGAATGGAACACCTTGAAGGCCGTTGCCAGCACTTCGGTCTGAGGAGTCAGGGGGCCTCTATCGAGTTTTTTTAGTTTAGCCCTAATGTCGGGGTAACTTTGGGAGAAAAAATAAGTCATAAGGAGCTGTCTACCATCTGTAGAATCTGGGTCAATGTTGGTGTATTGTTGGAGGGCCCTGGCCAATCTATCTAGGAAGGTAGAGGGGTTCTCTGTCTTTTCCTGGATGATTTCTTGGAGTTTCTCAAAATTAATGGCCTTTTGTGATGCCCATTTTAGTCCTGCCAGGAGACAGGTGGCAAATTGGTCTCAGAGAGTAAGTCCAGCCTGGGTGTTGTAGTCCCAATTGGGATCATGATCAGGCACCGCCAGAGTGCCAGTAGGGTGAGCAGGACTGGTTTGGTGGACCTCATCTGCGTACGTGTGAGCCTGTTCCCAAACCCTTCTACGTTCCTCAGGCAAGAGGGTGTTAAAGAGAATGAGATAGATATCATGGTAGGTTAGGCTGTAAGACTGGAGTAAATATTGAAATTATTTGACATAGGCAGAGGGGTTAGTTGTGTAGGAGCCCAAGCAGGCTTGGATTTGGGAGAGATCAAGCATAGAAAAGGGGACATGAACCCTAACAATGCCCTCGATCTGGCCACCTCCCGAAGGGGTGCTAGGAGGAAAGGAGAGGGAGGCTGGGCAGCGAGAGTGCGCGACCTAGTGGCAGGAGGACTAAAGGTGGGGGAAGAAGGAGGAATCGGAGCAGAAGGGGAAGTGGGGGTTGAGGGCGGCATGGAAGGAGGCAGCACGGAAGTGGGTGAAGAAGCAGGAAGTGGAGGCGGGTTGAAAGATGGCAGGGTAGGTTGGGGAAGAGGAGGATCGGGAGGATTGGGTGGAGCCTGCTGACAGTATGGAGGGGGCTCGTCGGCTGGGTCGAAGTCCGAAGAGAGGGTAGAGGTTGAGGCTGAAGGCTTTAGAGCAAGGAATACATGTTTAGGTTTGTAAGTGGTGCAGAGAGCTGGATTTAGATGGAGGAATGAGAAGGCTTGAACATATGGAATCTCTCCCCATCGTCCCGATCACTCACAATAGTCATATAGATCCCATAAAAGGTTTGGATCTAAAGACCCAAAGAGGAGTCAGTGATTTTGGTTGTCTAAAGGATAAGTGGGCCAGATTTGAGTGCAAAAGCAGATTAAATTTTTTGGTTTCACGTCTAGGGTCAAACCCAAGGTGTCTAAATTGTTGAGGAGGCATCTCAGTGGGGAGTCAGACGGCAAAGAAGACATAGAGGCACCCATTATGAGGCACCCAGTCCCAGAATGGGAGAGGAGGATATTATGTACTATGGAGCGTCCTCGTGCAGCACAAATACCTGAGAGAATGCAAAACACACAAGAAACAGTCATCACTGAGTTCAGGTGGTTTGCAAGGCTGCCGATGGGCCAAGGGCTATGGGTCACCTGGGCCCAGGCTTTTTGACGATGGGTCTCTGAGACCCACAACAAAATGGATCCAAGCCCAACAAGGAAGGGAATCCCTCTACTGCCTGAGCCGCCCAGAGATAGCCAAACAGGGGAAGTGTTTGAAAACCTCAGAGACACCAAAGGGAGAGACCACAAAGAGAGCCCGAGAAGGGTATGTGGATTCACCAAAGAATGTCCGGTGTTGGATGCAAGCAGGGCGATCAGGAGGATGAGTCCTGGCCAGTCACGTCCTCGGGGTGGTCATGGGGTGAGTTGGAATGGGGGTCCCACCAGGATTAGTGGGGAGCCTCCATCTGAGTCATGGCACCAAAATGTTGGAAATGTGGGCCCCAAAATGACCACGTGGAGAGGAATGATCTGGCCAAGAGATTCTTTATTGCCAGGTGGGAGAGGGAGAGAGCAGAGAGCCGAGAGAGAGAGAGAGAGAGAGAGAGAGAGAGAGAGAGAGAGAGAGAGAGAGAGAGAGAGAGAGATAGGGATAGGGAGAGAGGGAGAGGGAGAGAGAGGGGCAGGGGCTTAAATACCCCTCAGTGGGACTCAGCATGATCTGATTGGTTAGGATCTTATGGTTCATGCTGATTGGAGGTTGGGGCAGAAGTAGGATTCAGGCTAGACTTGAGGCAGGACCGTGACCCTGGGAAACGGAAGCTTAAGGGTGCAGTAAGAACCGAGACTTATCGGCACCATTATTGCCAACAATTTGGCTCAGGAAATTTTTGGTCCAGGGTTTTACTTTGATATAAAATTAATTTTGCTTCTACTGGACTATAGCCATGCATACAAACTCATTGAACATTGAATAGAGCCAAGACACTAATTAATTTAAAAATTAACACTTTCATTAGAACTTTTGTAATTATTGAATAGTTGTCCAGATAACAGGTTGTTTCTCCAAATAACAATTTCACTCATGTCAAGATTTTGGTTGCAATCACTGGGAACCAATTTTAGCTTGATTTCATTAAGCAAAGTATAAAACTATAAATAAATATCACTACTTGGAAGAATACTGGGGCCATCCCAAGAGGTACCGGTAGCCAGAGGACCAAGTTTGGAAACCTGGACTGATTCTCTAGCCTTCCAGGAAACAGGAGGCTCAGCTTTTAGCAATTTGGCCAGAGAATAACTGCACTTGGACCCAATGTCGAGCTTCATTGCAAATAAATACCAACCATGCTTTTGTTTTATTTCATGTCTCCAGATTCCTGGGAGGGAGATTCCTGTTTCCTGAATCTGAGTTGTATTTCTATTGCCTGGCAGTCAGGCAATAGAGAACACAGAGGATAAGGCTACTACAACACCCATAATGAAAAGATTATTACAGTCTTCCACAAACTAAGCAAAATGAAGAGTTCCTCAACATTAGGAAGGGGGCTTGCATTCTATGCAGTCAAATTATGAAGATTACTAAAGCTTAATCTAATAATTTGGGACAATTAAGTGGTCTCATTAGCATGATCAGCATTATCATAATTAACAATTTGTAAGTAATTACTTGTTTACTAGACTCTACTCTTACACTTTCCCTACGCTATCACATTTTGTGCTCTAATCAATCTCATGAGATAGTAACTATTAGTGTTTTTTTTTATTGAAAATAGAACAAATAATGTTTAGAGAGTATAAATGTCTTGTCCAAGATTACATAGCTAGTGAATGGTAAAGAAATCTCAAAGCTCAGGCTCTGTGACTCCAAATAAACTAAGTTTTGTGCGAACACATGCAATCCATCTCTGCACCTTAGACAATTTTATTGATTTTAGAATGCACTTCATGCTAACATATATTTACTAAACACTTTATTGACTAGAAGTACTCTGGCATGTATTTGGTACTGAATAAGTACATATAGAATGAATAAATGAATGTATACATATTTTGATTAAAAGATAAGGTGCCAGAAAGCAGGAGCCCTTCCCTGTCTGAGCCTTCTGCTGAACTGATGAGCTTATGAATGAAAAGGATTGAAGTCCAGGTTGTAATAAAGTAAATTCATATTCATAATGGTAAGGCAGATTATAGTTAAATGGTTGCTTATCTTTATTACTATTTGGAAATCTAATATTCTTAAGTGTTCCTTTTGGATAATAGGTTGCATACATTTGAAATGTCTGTGGATCACTTATATTCTTTAATTCCATGAGAAGTATTTCATACACAGGATAGAAACATCTAGAAACTGGCCAGAGTTAACACAACTAAGGATAAGTTCCTACTGTACCCTATAATAATAACTGTTCTGAGATGCAGGAATTCTTCCCAAATGACAATAATGGCTCAATTCTGAACTATTACACAATGGATAGATGTTGGGCCAGAGTGAATGCACTCAGATTTCTTTGGAGAATTAGTATAATCTTCTTTCAAAGCTATAGGTTACAAAGTAACATTTAACTGTTATAATTGTCAAATAACTCGTGGTTTCTTCTTACTATTTCATTCTCCTGATCTTCTCGCATCCTCAGATATTATTGATGTTATTTTACAGATGACCAAACTAAGGCTCAAACAAATGTGTTTTCTTGTCCGAGCAAGAACATATAACTGACAAGTGAAGATCTGTAATTTGAATCCAATCCTCTAAAGTTATGTTTTTATTATGTTGTGATGCCTACTATGAATACAAAACATTAGTTTGAGATAATGCCCATCACTAAAACTAGTTTGGGATTTTGCAAAATTACATGAAAATGTAAAATCCATGTCGAACTGTGTAGTCCTAAAAAGATCTAGTTTAGTAATTTCCATGTCATTGGATCTTACCTTCAACACATGGTGATAAATACCAATCCACCAGAAAGGATGCAAGAAACCTTGCTTTATTTGGTGCACTAGTGACCTGTATGTTTCAGGTAGACTGGGACTAAATCTAGCAGTTAATTTTTCTGAAACTGGATTCTTATATCCCTCTTTGATTCTTTATGTTAATATAGTCTTAGAGTGTCTGAAATGGTTTTTATTCCAGATGAAGCAATGTTTTGCAATTTGATGTGGTATCAATCTGTTTGTCATTAGAAAAGTTTTTAAACATGTGTGAACTTCAGTATCCTTATATAAAAAATTGATACTAATGGTAGTATCTAACAGGGTTTTTTGTGGTTAAAATAATAGTAATTTATCAATAAATATTACTTATTATTACAAGTTAAAATCTTTTGCATGTAATCTCTCATTTGCTCCTCAGGGATTCTCTCAGAAGTTAGTAGAGATAATCATTTCCATACTCAGGTAGAGGTCAATGATATTCACAAGAGTGACTTTGGGGCCAGGCAACATATTGCACACCTGTAATTTCAGCTACCTGGGAGACAGAGGCAGGAAATCAAGATTTGAAGCCAGGAAGATTGTGAGCCTATCTCAAAAACAAACTAAAAGCAAAAGGAGTTGGGGCGTGGCTCAAGTGGTAGAACATTTGGCTTCAAGCTTAAGGCCCTGAGTTCAAGCCCCAATACCACATACCAAAAAGAGACCTTGTTATTCTAATAAAGTCAGTCTAGAGTGTCAGATTGAAGAGAGTTTTGAAATTCTACTTTATCACATTATTTAGAGTTATTCATTGGGTATTTTATTCTAGCTTTCTGAATCCAATCTTTCTCATCCAAACAAGGGCAGGGAATAATGCTTATTTTGCAGTGAGAGTCAAATGAGTAAATTAATGAAAGCACCTGGCATCTAGCATCTGTGAGTACTTTTTCCCTCCTATCTCTTCTTCTTCAGTGACTACTTCTAGAATAAAAAGAATAAAAGTTTATACAAAATAATAGTGGCTGAATATGATTTTGTTGTGATTTTAAAGTAATACATGTGACAAAGAAGTCAGTACTATTGGCAGAATAACTACCACACTCAGAAGAGGCAGCTTCATGAATGTTTTTTTTGATAAAAAAACATTTTTGATTCATTGTCTATCATCTTCCACAATGTACTTTCTATTCTAATCAGATCCATTCTATTAGAGATGGTAATTAATCTTCCATGTATATAATTTGTAACCTCTGCATTTTGTGCCTGAATTCTTTATTGGAGGTTTGTATATGGCAATGTAATTCATTTTTTGCAATTTTCTACTTCATTTCAATTACAGTGCTGATTGTAAGAGATAGGGTTCTCATTTATTATGCTTGTTGTGTTTAATTAGAAGTAAAAGTCATAATGCAACCTAAAATTTTTTGCATCATTATTGTCAAAAGCCTAAAGTCCAGAACATTTTGCAAATAAGCAAGTACAGTAATTCTCAAATTTTCAAAAGTGGGGAGTGCTAATTTTATAAATATCTCAGACTAACGTAGTGATCTCTTGTATATAAATTGTGCTGTATGTTCAACAACAAGTTTCTAATTATTTAGTACCTGATGTGGTGATGACTTCTGGATATGCTGTCTCCAGTTCTCAAAACTCTGTAAGAAAGTATTATTTTCCTTGTTTTCAAAATGAAGCAACCTTGAAAAGAATCACTCAATTCTACCTGGGAAACTGTATCAGAGCTTTACAGTAAAGTGACTCTTGGGCTGTATTTTAAAGTAGGATAGAAAACTAATTAGATAGAGTTGAGAAAACCATATTTCTTCAGAAAATACGATATGCAGTTAAAATGCAACTCCTGGAAAAGAATGGAGACAATGAAGATGGACAGAAAGGGCCAAGTGAGAAAGGACTGGTCTAAGAGTTTGGTCTTGGGATATTATGAAGACCATAATGCCTTGGTTTTCACCACACATCCTTTTAAATAATACACTAAGGACTAGCCTTCATGTCCCTTTAGAATTCTCCCTTCGTTTACACGCCATATGGAAGCTCCTCAAAATACTGTAATGTGAATGAGAGAGATACGCTATCTGAAATGACATATCCATTAGAGAGCTGCCAATTGGCTGTTCATGGTGTTCATCATTTAAATTTAAAATGTGATGTTATGCATAGACATGTACAATCCCTGTTGAGTTTCTGAAGTTCCCTAAAGGAGCCTCTTCTTTCTGCAGCTGCTGGTTCATTTGCATTTCAATATAAACATTTAGAGGTCAGCTGCCTGTATTTCAGGCACAGTTACAAGTTGGAGACAATGCAGGCATTAGAAGCTGGTTTCTCTACTGGCAGGTGGATTCAGCTACTAGTTCCCAGTGTTGCCAAGATACCTGCCACAAAGTGGGCACAGAGAGTTAGGCAAGGGCGTGAAGGATCTACGTGAGGTCTTCAGTTACCACTGCCCTTCCTCCATTAGGTTGCTAGTCTCTGTCCAATCCTTAGAGCACATAGCTGGTCTTTACTCCATTGATCTTCATCTCCATTCCCACCAAGCTATCTGCATCTTCATTATAACATTCATTTTTCTCTCTGGCCCATTATATGTTAGGTTCTATACCATAAGTCTATTTCACATTTATCCATCATATAGAGTTCACCAATAAATCATTGACAATGTTGAGCACTGTTCTAGGTGCTAGAAATAAAATAATAAGCAAGATCAGCACATACCCTTCTCACCCACACAGAGCTAACTGACTATTCTGCACTTATCCTAGAAAATCACAATAGGTTTAGAGGCTTTTGCAAAACAAACAGACAAAACCCACTATTTTGTAAATGTTAAATAAAAGAATGGATTGTGTATTATAAACCACAGTATCAGGAACTGTGGAGGATACAAGATGAGCAAGATGGTTTTAGCCTGCACAGAGCTCATACTCATAGTTAATTCTAGGGCATGGCAGAAAGTACTCCATGTTGTAATGAAGGTATAAGGCACATTTCTATCTATGGGAGCACATAATAACCAGCGATTAATTCTGGCTTGCGGGGATACTCTGCCCTTCTGCCATGGCAGGAAACAAATTATTATGTCACCAATGTACATAATTAGAATCCATTTGCCACACACGTAAAGAGCAGGTAGATTCAGAAAATAAATAGAAGTGGGGACAACTGGATTCACTGCAGTGTTTTTCATTGCAATGTTACAGTGTGTTATTCAAGAACATCTTCCAGATTTACAATCACCTTCTTAGAAAATACCTGACGCTCTTCCCTTGTATTCATTCTCCTTCCTTTGATTCTTCCCTTACCACTGTATAAGACAGGAAATAATAAGGACAACCCATTTATTATATTATTATAGTGCCTATCATAATGACTACCACAAAGAATTAACTTGGTATTTTTTTGTCAAATTAACTATTGCCCATTTCATTACTCCACGGTCACAAGTCAGTTTGCTGAAAACATTTTTAATCATGACCATGTTGCCTCTCATAATGAAAATAGAGCTATTTAAGGAATTAGGAGACAAGGAGTTGCTAACCAATGACTATCCTTTCTCCTCTCCTGGACTTACTTTCCTCTTCTGTAAAATGAGTTTATTGAACAAAATTAGGAGTCACAATCTCAGAAGAGTTCATGGGACAGGAAGAGTATTTTCCATATAAAAATGTGAATATTGGGTTATTTCTTCTGATTTTTCAAAAGAGTCTTCAAAGTTGTCTAAATGAGATTTTCCTAAAATAGCATTTAGACTAAGCAAAACATATCTAACGGATTCAGCCCAAGGACTTCTTTTATACAGCCTTTCGACTTGATAATCTCTAAAGTCCCTTATCTCTCAGACTTTCTCTAACTCTGACTTGTTCACATAGTCTTATTTCCTTTTGTTTAACATCTTCTAAGCTTCAAGATCTGATTCCCCAGATGAATTAAAAAACATGTTTCGTGGGCTGTAAAATTAAATTGTAATCACAGATTGGAATGTTTCAGTTTCTGCTAATCTTTTCAGAGGCTTCTGATTTGATTACACAATACTAAAATTAGGTTTGAATATTAAGTGCTGTAAATCAAGGATCCAGTTTTGAATAAAGAATAAAAGAAGGAAGGACAGCCCTTCTCAGTTTTCATTTGCCCTCTGCAGACGGCTGGGAATGGCTGGCAAGTTTGGGTTGGCACAGAACCTCATGGCAGGTTGGACCTGTTCTACAAAGAACCTCAAAAATAATCCTTGAACAAAGTAAATACTGCTAAAGGAAGTCCAGTTCTTTGGAGCACCAACATGGCAACTAATTAACATGCCCATTCTATCCTCCGGTTTAATGGACGAGAAAAGACGTCTGGATAAAATGGACCATTTTATTATGTGCATTCTGGATTTCATGAGATGAATGCCTTGGCTCCTCACAAGCTTCTATCACTAGTCTGTACCTTACACGTGAAGGTTTGGTTTTGTTTTGTTTCATTTTGAAGGACAAAGTTTCTGTCTTTCTCATGTTTATATCACCAGCATCCAACAGAGTCTTACAATGGGGATTCAATAAATGTCTTTTTAATCAATAACTTAATTAATCCCTGAATGAGTCAATGAATAAATTAAGTAATGAGATGGAATTTCTCTCTAGGGCCAAGGCAACAAGAACAAAGGAATTGAACATAACTCTGTGATTTCTATGAAGACATCTAAGTAAAGATTATGTAAACCAAACAAGAGCAGGGAGTTTAGAAATATAAAGCAATCACTAGTTCAGCTGACAGGACCCTAATGTTACTCCCACATGATCATACACATTCTCTTCCTCTCAATATCATCCCCTGGTTTTGGAAATTTCAAGTAGAATGCTATTTTAGTGCTATTTAAAGCTTATGTAGAATATTTTTTTAAAGCAACTAACCTGGTGAGCTTCAGTCTGTAAGCTTATACTTGCCTTCCATGGACTACAGCTCCATCCTCATTCAGTTTTCAGGCTTTGCAGTATTCTAAAAGTCCACCACACATGCCTCATCCAGTAGCCAGCTTGGACCTGAATAGCATTCAGCCACTTGGCTCAGTTCTGAGAACTCTGTGTGCCGACTAGGGTAAAATCCATGCCTGTATGACTGAAGAAGACCCTCATTCTCTTATGTTTATGTCCAATTTATATGCAGACACATATATACATATATAGTGAGAGAGAGCAAAATTATACTAATGAGTCTGTCTCAAGAGACTATAGGAGGCGGTAGAGGGAAAGAAAATGATAGAGAATGAAAAGTATTGAAACAACCCATCTATATATGAATATAATATAATGCATTGTTCTGTAAGCTGCTGAATATTTGGGAAGTATGGTGATAGACAAAGAGTGTAACAGCGGTGGGGAAGAGTTAATTTCATTAAAGCCCAAAATTTACAGGCTTGAAGTGCCAAGATGAAACCCTTTTGGGCCATCAGTATATACTTGAAAAAATGAAGGGCATAGCATAGGTTTTTTCCAGGGGCGGATACCAGTGGGCATAAGAACAGAGTGAAGAAGGAGGTGTGAAGAATATGGTGGATGTATTTTGTATTCATATATAAAAATAGAAAATGAAACCTGTTGAAATTGTTCTAAGAAGGTGGGGGAAAGGAAGAGAATGACATATCTCCTTGTACAAGTGTTCTATGTTAATAAAATTAAAAAATAAAAGAAAAGTTTATTACATGAATGCCAGAAGTTTTAAATATCTGGTATATAGAATATAGTGGATAGGAATGAAGAAATAAATTGAAGCCAGAATAAGAAAAGCATCTACAGACAGGACAAGATATGTAGAAGGTGTAATTTTTGCTATCAACTAAATGGAAACAAACAGTTTCAATTGCCTAACAAAATCAGTTTGTGTTTTAGAAGGACTTCTCTCTGATATCTACATTTGGAATATGTAGAGCAGGAAAATGTTGGGGGCAGTAAGTGTATGTTTTTTAAAAAGCTATTGTAGAGCCATGCATGATGGCTTACTATGGAATTCCAACACGTGGGAGGCTGAGGCATGAAGATTGTAACTTTGAGGCTAGCCTGGGCTACATAGTGAGACCCTATTTCAAAAAAGAAAAAGAGACTGCGGAACTCAAGCAAGAAATGATAAAGCATACTGGGATTAGATATATTGCATATATGACAGTCTATTCAAGTGAGAGAATATTACACAGCCAGTTAAATAATGTAGCACCCCTACATGTACCACTATGGAAAGAACATGAAGCTCTGCAATATAGTGTTAAAAGCAAGATATCTAAGTGTGTAGGCATGCTACCATTTGAGATAACATCTATATGCCTATACATTTGTCATTGAAACTAGTAATGTTTTGGAGGAAGGATAATTTAGAATATTGAATATCTCCCTTTAGAATAGCTGCCCCTAGTGAGAAATAGTGTCTAGGGGGAAGAGAGGAAGATATTTTTCATTTTATAAACTTTAACTTTGATTTTGGTGTTGAATCCAGAAATATAAATATGCATATACCTAAATCATTAAGAAATTTTGAAACCCAAATTAAGGTAGTAGGAATGAGGCTGAAAGAAAAGAAATAAATACAGGGAATATAGGAGTGTTCCAAGTTGGGTGAAATACAGAAATAACTTAAATTTTTATTAAATGTTAAGGTTTGCATGCCTCAGGAAATGTCTGGGACTTCAATTGAATTCATATTTCAAAAGCTACAGAGTATCTGAGCACGGACTCCAGAACTGGATTGCCTAGTTTTAAATTCTGCTTTTGTTGCTCAGTAGCTGTGTGACATTATTAGGTAAATCATTGCATCTCTCTATGCTCAATTTCCTCATAAAAATCGTATCTATCTCACTGTGTTTCTCTAAGATTAGTTGTGTAGATTTCTGTATAGCACGGAAAACCATACCTGGCACTATATTAGTGTTAAGGAATCCTTACTTACATGACATTTGAAGCATTAGAAAGTGTATAAAATTGCAAGATGACTAAAGGTGCAACCTTAGAGAACAGTACTTTCTATTTTTTGGTGGTGCTTTGTGCTTTCAAGTCAGGTGTTCTATTACTTGGGCCACGGACTCCAACTCAATAGAGAACAATAAAATTTCAAAGGTATTATCAAGAATTAAATAAGGATTATGATATCTGAGAAAGATCTAACCAGTTAGTGATGCCTGTTCTGTTTTCAAAATGTGTCCTCACCTTCTCTACTTCTGTCACCTTAGCAAGGCCACCAATATCATTGTTCTGGTCTGTTACATCAGCAATAAGTAACTTACCTCCCTGCTTAACAACTTAAACAGCGCTTTTCTTTCCTCACCCCCACCCACCCCTTCTCACTTCTCAGTTCATGCATTCTAATCCATCAGTGCTTTAACTGAAGACCTGGACTCATCCTCAGTTCTTCTTCATCCCTCATACTCCACGTCCAATTTTAACACATCCTGTTCCTTCTGTTTTCAAAATATACTTAGATTCCTACCCTGGACTAAGCCATAATCCTCTCTCTATTATAGTATTCTTCATGTTTCCCCTTCCCACTGTCATTCCATTTTCCATATAGCAAAATACATTTTTAAATGAAAATCAGAAAACACATCAAAGCTGTACATTTCACAGTCCCCACCTATTTCTCTTGCTTCACATCCGACTCTTCCTCTCACTAAGTTTTAGTCTTTCTTTTTACCTCAAAGAACACACTAGACACATTTGCACTCACCAATGCTGCTGCCTACCAACATAATTCTCCCAAATCCTTACATTTCAAATATTAAGAAATAGATCATTCATAACAGAATTTTTATTGGGCAAATTTCTTTAGAGCATAACTTGTGCCTAATTCATTGCTGTTTTTTTCTTTAGATCATCAATCACACAGCTTTAGGTATACTCTGACATCCACAAATGTTTATTGAATTAATTCATGAATTAATAGAGTTTATTAAAAACTCTAGAGTTATGAAAGTTATGAAATTTCATAACTTTCAAATAGGCCAGTTTATGGAGAACATATGTTTTGAGACTTGAAGTAGTGAGTAATAAATTAAACTGGTGAAAGCAAGATGGTAGAGGATTGAGTTTGCTTGACTAAAAGGAGTTAATAGTTTGAAAACTGGGTATTTCTTCATGATTTCTAGAAAAGGAATATTATCATGAATAACACTATGGAAATTAATCTGACCTTCAGATAAATTTTTAGTACAGAAGTGCAGTGCTATTTTAAAATCTGTCCTCAGAGTTTGGTTACTGGAGGAAGTGAATCTTGGTTTGGGGTTCAGCTCTTTCTTCACAGTTTTGGAAGAAAAGCCTGAAAATAGAAGACAGTTGTTAGGCACAATGTGTTGTCACCTGTGTTTTGTCTGGTTGTAAATGTGATGTGTTGCTCCAATACTTTCTTTAATCATTCCAGTAGAATTCCAGCTCTCCAAGTCAATCCCTAATTTGTTTCCCCACAGGTTCTTTGACTCTGAGAACACATCATGTTCAAGATTCCAAAATGGGGTTTGTGATCAACGCCATCTATTCCATGGCCTATGGCCTCCACAACATGCAGATGTCCCTCTGCCCTGGCTATGCAGGACTCTGTGATGCGATGAAGCCAATTGATGGACGGAAACTCTTAGACTCTCTGATGAAAACCAATTTCACTGGAGTTTCTGGAGATATGATCCTATTTGATGAAAACGGAGACTCTCCAGGAAGGTATTGCTATAATTCTTATCTATAAACAATAAAGGCTGAGCCACAGCTCACTCTTGATTCTGAGGTGTCTGTTTCTCTCCTCTGTGGTCATTTAGGCTTCCTGGCCGTATTTGGGTAGGGCTGATATTACAAAGCGAGTAAAGATAAAAAGGAAAACCTTTGTTCCCTGTGCCCCAGGAAAAGCATTTTAATACTCATGTCCACAATGTGCTTTTGAAATCATTACCATATTTCAAAGACCTACACTTAGAGGCAGGAGCTTCAGTTTCTCATGGACAAACACAAGCCATCTCTGTGATTTCTCAGCACATGTTTATCATGTTATGCCCTATACTGTTTTCTTCTTGGGTCATAGAACTATTCTGAAGCAGGAACAATTCAATTTCTGATCATCCAGAATAGAGCTGAGGTGCTCTTATATTATTTGCTCTATCGACAGTGAGTTATAAGTCTAATGTATTTTGTTATCCTCCAGCTGAAGTGCTTTCTCCCATGATGAGTACTAACTTGCCCTTTTCTCTGAAATTTCACCTTTCATTATTTATAAGAAAATGCCTGAGAAATATGAAACTTACTCATAATTGTAGGTCAGTCTTCAGAGAAATCACTAGGCATCCAAAACTTGGCAGAATTCATATCTATCTCATACTCCAAATTCTTAAAGTGATTATATATATATATATATATATATATATATATATATAATCCATGAGGGATAATTCACTGAAGTTATATTCTCTGTTATAGAAGAGCTGAGTCTTCACCTTGCTTTGCATCAGAAAATCAGGGTCCTTTGGTCCCACTGCAGAACTCCAAATTCTCTTCCAACAGCAGCTTATGCTTCACAGCTGTGCTTGGACAAGTGTCTGCACACTCTAGTTGCAGCTGATTCTGCCAAGAGGTCTCATGAGTCCCTCCACAACTCACACCCCATGTGCCTGCACTTTCTGCCAGCAATCTTGGCTTAGCACATTTCTATATCCCAAGGAAAGCTGGAGCTTGTCCTGGATGCAGCTGTCACCATCTCACATGCTGGACTGCTAAGTGACAGGTAGTTCCAGGTCACACAGCCCAGCTAAAAGCTGGATGTTTTCTCTAGTCTAGAGAATTGAAGAGTATTGCACCAGTCAGGCTGTGTGCCAAGATAAGTTGACTTTTTGCGTACTGTTTTCTATCTACTCTTTTTTGGCTTTTCAGTATACTCAGTAGGAGGAAAATACAAGCATTTTCTCAGGATCAAAAGACACCTCACAGGTTTTGAAAATCTTCTCAGGAGAAGTTGATACTGAGCTCAGTTTTCAGTCTCAAGACTAGGTCTAAGCTCTGATAGCTGTGCAAGCACTTATTGTTGCTGTGTGCATCTCTGGAGCACTGACGTTTCCCCAGGACTTGCTAATAGACTGAAGACAGCAGCAACACCAGTTTAAGAGTGTTCATGCCATATGCCCAATCCAGTTCTACAAAACAGATAGTGAGGAAATGTCTCACATGGACCAACTCAATTCCACTGGGAAACCTTGATGGATCAAGTAGAACATCAGTGCTTTGCTCTCAATCCCCCAAGTATGCTGGTTCTTTTAGGACACTGGTTTTTCACCTCTGGAACATGAATTCCTTTAAGACTCTGATAAAATTCTACATATTCTTTAAGAACAATATGCATAATATTCTGCAAACAATTTCTGTGAGTGCACAGTTGTTTTGAGTTTATCTACGTAATACTAAGCTTGGGTATTACATTCAAGCATTAATAATTTATCAGAATTAAACTATGAGGTCATGAACCATATACAGGAAAGGGTAGGTTGCACCTTTTGGTTTTTCTAGCTAATCCAATTATATTTTTTAAAAAGTATAACACTTTGTAACTTCTTGGGCAGCACAGTGAGAACCTGTCTCAAAAAAAATTATTGAATATATGTTCTGAGCCAAACAGTAAACTACATGATCTATTTTTTAATTCTATAAGGTAAGTAATATTATTATGCTCTTTTCCAGCTGAACAAATTCACAAAGGTTAAATGACTCACCCAAAGGCATAGTCTAGTAAATGATAGAGTTCAGATTCTAACTTGATCTCCTGGGGCTTCAATTCCTCACCTTATATAGCAACTTGCCAATTAATCAAATTTTTAAAAAATGTTGTCTGAGAAATTTATTTGCTGGAATTGTGTTGTCATTTTTGTGAAGTAAAGGCTGCTGCTCTGCCAGATCAAAGAGATTCCCAACTGGGATAGGAACTGGAGGAGCCTGGGGTAATGAGGGACTCTCCTAAATCACAAGAGACCTCAGAAGAAGATCCCAACCCAGAGGAAGCTGGGAGATGTAGCACACACCCATGCAGATTGTTAGAACACACTTTGCTGATTACAGTACTGTCAAACCATACTTCATTAATGAAACCCATGATACTGACTGTGTTACAGAATCCACTTTGAATTTATAAAAGCTACATGCCACAGAGTGGCACTCCTTAATCAACACATTAATATTTCTGCATCAAAATAAGAATATTCACACTATGGGTCATAAATAGGCTATAAATAGCCATAAAATAGTTCCAGTCAGGTTCTATTGCTAGATAATTTCAGATAAGTCTCTTTTCCTGCCAAGTGAGTTATGGTAAAGCATGGTTTTCAGAGCTATGAGGATTTCAGAATTACAGATAAGAAATGTGAACATCTACTATTTTCTATCAATGATTGAGATCATGCATCAGCAAAATAGTGTCTGCAGGCCAATTCCAGTCTGCTGTTAACAAGGTTAACAGGTTAATGAACATAGTCATGCTCATTAAGTTAAGTGTTATGGCTGCTTTTGTGTTATCATAGCAGAGCTGAGTGGTTAGAGACCATCTTAATAGAAAATGTTTGCTGACCCCTGGTGTAGAGTTTCTATCAGGAAACTAAGTTTAAGAGACCTGGCTGCTGCCTGGGATAGGGATCATGGAGAACAAATGTTGAACTAAAAACAACTATTTAAAGCAACAAGACATTCCACTGTGGAGTGGATATGTGCATGTACAATATTTGAAAATACTGTTCTAAAGAAAAGGAATATGAAATTATACAGGGCAAAGTTCTTATGTTTTTGCATTAAGTGATTCAACACTATTTTTAAATAGAATAAAATGCATATTATAATCCCTTAAGCAGCCACCAAAACTTTAACACAAAGACAAATAGTGATAAGGCCAATAAAGGAATTACAAAAAGATTAAACTGGAAGAAGTCAGGAGAAGAGCAACAGAGCAACAGAAGGGGTAAATAGAAAATATGAAGCCAGACCAATAGAAATTGCAGATATTGAATCCATTTGCACATTATTCTTAATATATGGCTCCATTTAGACCACAGAGAAACAGGCAATCTATATCAATATCTTAAATTTCCAGAAGAGAAATCTGAGATTCAGAGAAATAAAGAGGCACGTCCAAGGTTACATAGTCAGTTAGCAACAGCAAAAGAACTATTTGTAACTCTCAGATATAATTATCAGATGAGAATTTTCCATAGACTTTTAAGATCACTTTTCTTTTATTCCATCAGAAACAATCTGCATAGTAGAGAAGGGTTCCATTATTGGTGATATTCTTATTAATGTTTTTGGTCAAACTAACTCTGTGGTTTCTCTCTTCGATCTGTGATTACTCACCCAGAAGGCACAGATCATTTTTATAATTTGTTTGTTGTATGGAGCAGGAGCTGGCACTTCTACTATGATGGCCCACTGACAGTTAAGCACAAATTTAAGGATCACATTTTTAAAAAAGGACTTAGCATCAGAATTGCAGCCCGAGAGACTGTTAGGAGCCATACACTCTCCAAAGTGCCTTCTCTCAATAATTGTTCGATTCCCCTGACAGCATCCTTTCTTCAACTATACCCCAGGAAAGATAGCTTCCCCCGCCTTGTGAGGATGCTTGCTTCAGTTTAGAATTCTAAACATTAGGAAATGTCTTTATTTCTGTTCAACTGACTTCCTCTAGTTTCAGTTAAGGGCTTTAACAGAACTTATTCTTGTTGAAATATATTTTGTTTTTTATTTATGTTTTGAAAAATATATAAAATTTATTTTAAAAATTATTTGGGATATTTCAGCTAAATTGTAGCTATTTAAGGAACAGACAGATGTGAGGACACAGAGGGAAAGGGGAAAGAGAAAGAGATACTGAAGAAGACAGAGACACACTGTGATGAAGGGAAAGGTCCCAGGAGCAGAGGTGGATGTGGGAACAAGGTGGGGTAGGAGGGAGAGGGGAGAGGGGAGGGGAAAAGAAGGAAAGAAAGAAATTGGACTGGGGTATTTATTCACAGTGTTCCATGATTGTAATCATACTTTAATTTTTGCATCCAACACTGATGTTCTATAACTGGTATCTTTTTTTTTTCAAAATATAAGAAGCTTTTATTTATTTATTTATTATTCATTTATTCACATGTGCATACATTGTTTGAGTCACCTGTCCCCCCTCTCCTCCCCCCTTCTACCGTCCTCCACTCAGTTCCAGGCAGGTCCTGTTCTGCCCTTATCATTAATTTTGTTGAAGAAAAGACACAAGCATAATAAGGAAGACAAAGTGGTTTTGCTAGTTGAGTTAACTGGTATCTTTATGGAAAACAAATACACTGAGTTGCTTATAGTTCTTTTGCGGAAAATAAAATACAGTCTTCTAGATTAAATAACATATAAACACTGCAGGAAGTGGCTAAGTGTTTTAATTCTTATCTGAAATTTAAATAAGGATATTTTTGAAATTTTGTTTGCTTTTGATAGAGAATAAAATCTATATCTCATCTCTGAAGTTATTTAAAAGGCTCAAATCTCATTCCAGTTCATGAAAGAAAGAATCTTCTACATGGAGAATTATTTGTATTTATTTGTTCCCTCCCTCCTTCCTTCCTTCCTCTTTCTTTCTTTCTTTCTTTCTTCTTCCTTTCTTTCTTTCTCTCTTTCTTTTTAGTGCACTTCTACTGAAGTATTAAAATCAATGTCACATTTTCATAGCTAGAGCCATTGATAATTTTTTTTATGTTTTGTCTTATAGATAATAAATAATTATCAGGAAAAAAGTTTAATTCAAAAGGAAAGATTTGTTGTTTCTAATGTGGTTATAAAGATGGCAAAACCAAAATTAAGATTTAACTTTTCTTGAAATTATTTCCCTTTCAAATATGACATTTCACAATCTCCAGAATTGCCACGTTTATTTTTCCAAAATGGAATCCCTTCACTTTTTGCCATTTCTTTTTTTTTTAATTTTTATTTTATTCATATGTGCATACAATATTTGGGTCATTTCTTCCCCCTTCCCCCACCCCCTCCCTTACCCCCTCACCCCCTCCCTCTTCCCCCCACCTGCCTCGCTACCCAGAAGAAACTATTTTGCCCTTATCTCTAATTTTGTTGAAGAGAGAGTATAAACAATAATAGGAAGGAACAAGGGTTTTTGCTAGTTGAGATAAGGATAGCTATACAGGGATTTGACTCGCATTGATTTCCTGTGCGTGTGTGTTACCTTCTAGGTTAATTCTTTTTGATCTAACCTTTTCTCTAGTTCCTGGTCCCCTTCTCCTATTGGCCTCAGTTGCTTTAAAGTATCTGCTTTAGTTTCTCTGTGTTGAGGGCAACAAATGCTGTCTAGTTTTTTAGGTGTCTTTCCTGTCCTCATACCTCCCTTGTGTGCTCTTGCTTTTATTATGTGCTCAAAGTCCAATCCCCTTGTTGTGTTTACCCTTGATCTAATGTCCGCATATGAGGGAGAAGATACGAGTTTTGGTGTTTTGGGCCAGGCTAACCTCACTCAGAATGATGTTCTCCAGTTCCATCCATTTACCAGCAAATGTCTTATACATAAAACTAAGGGCCATAGCTATAGAGATAAGAATCTTAAAATATAGAATCGTTTGACCTCTTAGTTGTACTGAGTAGATCTGAGGTGATCTAATAGTGAAGAAAGAACAGTAGACTGAAATCTAAAGGCACTGGCTTTTGACATTTGCCTTCTCTGAAACCTGGTCATATTAACTAACCTCACTGGGCTTCGCTTCCATTATATATGAAGTTAACAGTTCAGACTAGACATTTCCAGAAATGGAATTCATTTGTGAGTGAGCAATGGAACCCTCATCTCTTGAAACACTAAAAGCAAAGAAAGACACTGACATTTCTGGTCAATGACAAATCAGGAAAGTCACCTTTTAGGATTTATAAGCCTGTATATTTGAAGTATCAGTGCCATAACTCATGAGTTGTTTTTATTTCAGTGCTCTGTGTTCTAACATCTCAACCTATTGCATGCTCAGTAGCCATGGGATGGCTGTGACAGTGAAGAAAGGAAAGTATCCTAGGAGTTTTGATTTAGAATTGTAATTTAGACAGTTCACTGGAATCCCAGAGCTAGAAAGTTTTCCACATAGATCCACTTCCAGATAGCTAAACATGTGGCGTGTGGAAAGTTGGAGGGAGCATTCATGAACCTACACGCCAGCATTAAAGTCCAAAAAGCAGAGGGTACTAGGTAAAATGTTGTATACCTGTTACAGGAGATTTTAGCCACAGGCCCAAATTCCTGGGTTTCTTCAGGCTGGCATCTCATCCCAACACACTAAATAAAAGATGAGTAAGAAAAGGAAGTTTATTACATGACACAGGAAACCAAAGGAAAAGACAAGATAGCATTTCAACCCATCTTCTAAGACAGACATTTGCTTTAGGTTTAAAGAGGAGGAAGGAGTGGGAGCAAGGGGCAAGGTATGTATAATTATTTGCTGTCCCAGTCACAGGTGTGGTCAGTAGTCATAGGTGGTCTGGCAACTCATTGTCTCATAACTGATCAGGTGGTGCCTTGTTATAATGAGTCATTGCTACCTGGAAGGTGCTCTTTTTCTCCTTTCTGGTCCTTCCTGAATCCCAGGATGGCTGCAAAATGACTGCAGGAGAAAATGACTCAGAATAAAGAACACAACCACAAAATGAAGGATGGGATGCCTAGCTTTTATCCTGTTTTCAATTAATTCATAAACAAAGTAAGGAGTCAGAGCTTTATATCAAAAGCAGTGTTTAAGGACTTATTACAGGCCTATGACATACTTGTAGGAACTGAAAGTCCTTATACTGCTCATCTGGTATTCTCAGATTAGAAAATTATTTCAGAAATGCTTCTCTGGAAAAGTTCATATACATAAGGCTTGCAAATAAGCACACATTGGTTTGCCTTCTTTATCTTTTCTCCCCATACTCTAAATAAGAATAATATCCAATAAAGTTTGAGAAATCACAAAGTATTCCTCTTTTAGTATTTTTTACATTTCACAAAGTTCCTTAGAAATTTTTTGGATTATTTTTTTAAACTATCATTTCCATAATTGCCTTTATATAATGAATTTAGCCATTAATAAAAGGTAAAAGAAGAAAAGTAAAATCAGGCTCTATCCAAATTAACCCCTCCTTACTTAATGTTGGTAATAAGATGAAGATTTACCAGATTTCTCACTGGATTAGTATGGGAAAAATTTGTCATGTTACTTCAGTGTAAATAAAAACTTTCCTATCTTTTTTTCAGAAGCCCAACAATAGTCTTTGTTAAGCTTCTTGAAGTTATTTCAAAAGTGTCTTTCATCTTTTTGAGGTCAAGACCCGTTCTCCTATGGGATTATTATTTTCCATTTCAGGTGTAAGCTTGAATGTAAAAAAGAAAAAAAACTCTGAAGAGAAAATGAAACCAACAGGTTTTTATTATTCTAACTGAACTCCCATGGAAAATTCCAGTGTTCCTTATATGACAATAGATATAATTTATAGAATGAAGTCTGTTGCCTTTTAATAGATGAGTATCTATATTCATATATGAATAATTATTTTATTCTTTGTCTAAGGTATGAGATAATGAATTTCAAGGAAATGGGGAAAGATTATTTTGATTACATCAATGTTGGAAGTTGGGACAATGGAGAATTAAAAATGGATGATGATGAAGTATGGTCCAAGAAAAATAATATCATAAGATCTGTGTGTAGTGAACCATGTGAGAAAGGCCAGATAAAGGTAAGATGTAGTCCATATTTCTTTATTTTTGTTGTAAATTTTAAAATGTCAATTATCATTAGCTGTTTTTTTAAAATTTTGATGCTTGTATTAGCTTTTAATTGTAAGTTTCTAATGTCAGAAAGTGTTTTTAAGATTATTCTCATTAATTCTTTAGGAAATCTAGCATGAAACCCCAATAGTATTCATAGTTGGTCTGAGCTGATCAAACCCTTTGAAGAGTCTGATTTTGTCTCACCCTCCTTTCTGCTTATGTAAGGCTATAATGACACTGTTTCTTGGGAATAAATAATTTAGACTTGCAAAGCACACTGATATCAGCACTTCTTAATGTAACCATTAACATTATTGGAGAAAAAATAAGTGATATATCATTTATTGTCAGAATATTTGGTCTAAATAAGGGAAAATATCATGTGCATAGATAAATAATATGAAAATGTGATGACTTCATTAATAAGAAGAAAATAAGGCTACATACCTTTATACAAAAGAGAGAGATTTCTTCTGAAGAATTTTTGAGCATTGGACCATAAAATGGGTATGATTTCAGAGAAGGATCATTTTTGAAGAATGAACAGTAATACGAAAGGTACAGAATGCTTAATTAGACTATTCTCCAACAGAAGTGAACAATTTAAAGAGCATAGAAGTTGCTATGAAAGAAAAAGCCAAATAATAGGGCAAATTTAGATTTATAGAGAGTTTTCAGTGTCATACTAAATAGATTGAACTTAATATATATTGAACAGGAGTAAAAGAATAATTTTGATCAATATGTTGATGTAAGTTGGACTACAGTAGGTGAAGATTAATGAGTACAGTTATAAATAAGAAAAAAGAAAAACAGAGCTAAGTTAAAGGTGACAAGGGAAGAAGCAATGAAAATGAACAAAGGGGAAAGGGATATGTTAAGGAGAAACTTCATGGAGGAAGACCCGATAAGACCAAGACGTTGATTACACATTGGGTTGGAGAAGAGAAAGAACTCGAGAATCAACTCTAGTTTCCAGTCTTAGTAACTAAAAGGTACTGTTGTCAGGAATAAAACAATGAGGATGGTTTTAGAAAAAAGGGGTTAGTTTGGTGGCATATTGGTTTTGGGAGAACAAGCTAGTAATGACTGGTCTAGAAGAAGGAGAAAAAAATGCTAAAGATCCAAACTTAAGAATTAATTGGTTAGAGTTAATGATAATATTGTTAGCATAAATAAAATTGCTCAACCTGAAAGTTTCAAGAAATTACAATGTGGACCAAGAATAAGCCTTGGAGAATATCTGCCCTTAAAGTGTAAAGAGGAAGAGGTGAAAGCTGAGTGGCAATGAGTTCAGAGAGAGACAGATGGAAAGCACACTGTCTCATAAGATAATAGTCAGTACAAGACAGGTCAAGGAAGAGGAGGAATGAAGGAAAGACTTAAGAATTAAGGGTTAGCCTTTCATCCAAGTCTCTCAAGACAGAAGCCTGTCAAATGGAACAGAATACAGTGGTACACATTCAAAAAGTTCACGATGAAAAGCAGGCAAGAGTGGTTTGGTAATTTGGAGACACAGGATAGCTGGTTTTAGGCTAAGTATGGTCTGTTCATACTTACAGGAAATAAACAACAATGAATAAGAGGATCAAAATATCATTTAAGAGGGAGATAAAGTGAGCGTTGGGGGTGCATTGTCCTAGTAGAAGAAGAAATGATATAAAAATGAAGTATTTGTTCAACAAAAAGTTATATTGTACCATTTCAGGCAATATGTACACTTTCAGCATTTTGTCTTAGTCTTTTCAATCGATATCAGCTTCACTCAGTTTAGAGATGTTTATTTGCGATGTTGGATTGAAACGAAAAGCTGGGCACCCGTGGCTCATGCTTGTAATCCCAGCTACTCAGGAGGCAGAGATCAGGAGAATTGTGGTTCAAAGCCATCCCGGGAAAATTGTTTGCAAGACCCTATCTCGAAAAAACGTTCACAAAAAGGGGCTGGTGGAGTGGTTCAAGGTATAGGCCCTGAGTTCAAGCCAGTACCTCAAAAAAAAAAAAGAAAAGAAAAAACTACAATATCTTACAATTGGTAGTAAGGTCCTCAGAGAGTTCTGAAAATTTGGAAATCATAAGACTAGAAGGAAGAAAGGCAAAAAATAAAATATAAAATAGAATAATAAAATAAAAATAAATTTATTAATATCTGCTAAGTGGCTCAATAGCTTTCTAAATATGTGAAAATCTCTGCATGTCTTAATAAGACATTGTGGCATACAACAAGAGTTGAAACTATGAGTCACAGCCAGCTCTGACTTGCTGCCTATTTTTGTAAATAAAGTGTTATTGAAGCATAGCCAAGCTGTTTTGTGTTTAATGTATTTTCAATGGTCACTTTCACACTACCATAGCAGTTAAATGGATGTGTGGTGATGCTAATTGTATAGCCTAAGGCCTAAATATGTACTATTTGGCCCTTTATGGGGAGTTTACAAGCTCTCAATATATAGTGCAAACTGTGTCTTGGCCAGTCACCTTGCAGCTGAGCTATTCCTGGGAAAGCCTTTATAAGTCCATCTGGAACATCAGTTGTTCATAATTTCCATTGCTTCCATAAAAAGTTTATGCAATGTAAATTACCATTTGCATGTTCCTTGTTTTTAACTCTTCGTACCAATGCAGTTTGAACCTATGATGTCAAAGTTTTGAATTTTTGATTTGAGAGACTGATTTACATATACTTTACTGGGAGCAGTTTACAAAATGGAGGAATTGATTCCCTATTATTTTAGTTTCAATATTGCTTAGTTAATAATAATTCTTGTTTAGTCATTTTTTAATTCCTAAACTCTATTTTCTCAACCAGTTCTCATTTTTACTCTATTACATGTACACTTGACAACCTTTCTTTAATATGGTTTGAAGTTGCAACTGAGAACTGCAGTGATGATAACATCTCGTGGCATTGTTCAGAGACTCCCGAACCTAATTTCCATGACAGAGTTTAGGCTAGCAAAACTTCATATTGTTAGTTAGAAAGAAAGCACCACCCCTTCTAGGATATTCCCAAAGAATGGAAAATGCCATGAAAGAGACTGTCACTGTATCTTGTATTCAAAATAAATGTAAACCAGAACCGAACATGCAAAGCTAGGTGCCTCTGGAAGATTGTTCAAGTCTTCATAACAACATAGTGGCTATAAGTAAAACTAGGACCTGGTGCCTCTTCAAACCCAGAACAGTACTCTTTTCCCTACATCATAATATTATGAACTGTACCTTCCAATAAGGCTCAATATTTGTGGGCATGAGCCTTAAATTCCAACACACATTAGTTGATACCCCATTTACCCTAGCTTGCTAAGTGAGTGAACTATGTATTAGTTACCTGCCTTAAACTTGAATAAAATAAACCAGCTACCTCACACAGAGCTGCTCCAGTATTTTAATGTCATCACAGCATATGGCATGCCCTAAATAGCCTGTAAATGTCAGTATTATGATGAAGAATATTTCAGCTGGATTAAATAGGGTCTAATTAATAATTTTGCCTCACTCAGTAGATGATTTTAGGGGTAGGATGTTTCAGGCCATTTTCCATTGTTTCTTGCTTTCATTGTTGCAGATTTAAGAGTGAGCACAAAGGTCAGTACATAATATGAAAAAATATCATTTACGATTATACTTGGCTATGGGTATTTAGACAATATTATTATCAAAATTCATCAGTGAAGTCTGTATGTAAGACAAGGGATGTAAACATAATCATCATTGCTTTAATTATCTATATGATTGGTGAGTGAATTCTGCATTTATTTCATGGAGGTTATTAATGCACAAGTGGTAGTGGGAGAAAGACACCCTTTTCTAAAGAATAACTTCTTGAACTCTTTCAACAACTATTAAATTATTTAAATTAATTTCTATTGCTTTAAAAATCAAATAGCTGAAGTGGTCCATAGTAGTCTCAATGACTTTATCTACATTCAACCTAAGCAAAGCAAATCTACTAAAGAGGAAAGAATGGGCTGAATTATTGAACCAGATTTTTGGTTAGAAAGACATTATCTCCAGAAAGCTTGTGCCTCTGTTTTCTATCCAATGAAAATTCATAATTATTTAATAATACGAATGGATTTTTGAACATTAGGAGAAATACAGTATTTTTTCTCACAATTATTCAACAAGAAGAAGAAAGCCAAGGTAAATTCAGAGAGCAAAAGTTCCTAATTTGAGAAAAGAAGAGGCATAGACTTTGGAGAAAGTTCAGTTTTGTACATGTATATGTAGGTATACAAACCCATGAAGAAAACACAGGTTTTTAATTAAATATAGGCATCCAAAGCTAATTATCCAAATACTCTCATAATTGAATTCTTTAAATTAAATTCGGGACCCTGCTACCAACCAACTCCATGATGTTTAAACTCAGTTTCTTTAAATATAGAATAAGAATACTAATATGTATTCTTGTCTATTTAATTGCAATTGAAATTTGTGTGAAGGCCCATTCTGTTTTGCAAAGCAGTGAAGTACATTGGAATAATGGATTTCAAGGGGTTTTATTTTAAAAATTGTTCAAAATTTATACAAAAAATTAATCAACATTTTAAATATTTGTCTTAGGTGATCCGGAAGGGAGAAGTCAGTTGTTGTTGGACCTGCACACCTTGCAAGGAGAATGAGTATGTCTTTGATGAATACACCTGCAAGGCCTGCCAGCTGGGGTCCTGGCCCACTGATGACCTGACAGGTACCTTTGTCACAATGTCAGCAACTGAAAAAAAGACACAGGCATGGAGAGAGGGGTCTCATCTTCAAGTATTTTTCATCTTGGGTTATCTTATTTATAGGACAAAGAATTCCCTTAGGGCTGAGCTACTCATGAAACCCTTCAGCTCTTATGGAAAGATCTGCCTAAACACCTGTCCTCACTCCAAAATAGATCAGAATTCCTAGGTTAGCTACTGGTCACTCTCAGTGCACCCTGAAGACCTTCCTAGGAGTTCCTAAGCAGGGCCCCGGTTAAGTGTGTCATTTGAGATATAGAGGAAGAAGTATTAGCTGAAAAGAGGCTGAAATATGCTATGACATGTCCAAGAGCAAAAAGGTGGGGCCCAATTAGATAGAATTTTGTCTACAATTGTTTGCTTTTCTTAATACTTTTCCTTAATTGAAATCAAGAACCTTCTATTAGTAAGCTTTTAAATAACATTAGCACAGGTCAAGACTTGCTTCTGCTTATTTTTTGCTTTTTAGTATTGGTTTGCCTTTTGATTTTTACTCCAAAGGATGTATATCACTATGTTGTCTGCTCTATACTACATACCCCTTCTAATTTTTATTATACAAAACCAAAATATGACTCCTCCTGATCTTCATTCTAGTTTTTCTTCACTGTCCTCACATCATGTGTGTATCAATAAAATAAGGATACAGAAATTAAGATACTACCTTTCTCTCAAAGAAGTACACAGTTTAAGAAAGAAGGCAAAACAGTAAAAATATGGTTGCAATATAGTAAGAGAACACAGGACAGGAATGGAGGGGGGTACCCATGAGGCTGAAAGGAACCCTCCAGGGCAGGGGGCTGACCATGTGACATGTCAGGCCATCTAGTGGTTTAGCACAGAACTCTGAGAGGCTAGGTGATAAGTCCTCAGGGTTAGACTCCATTCCTCATAGGAGTGATTATCTGCAATATTTGCATTAGCTTACTTCAAAGCCTGTTTGTAAAAATCCTGCAGTCCTGAGATATTTGAGACTTCCTCATGTGAAGATCATTTTTTTATTGATTAGTATTATAGAGAAGACTTTCGTTCTCATTCTGATATTGTAAAACATTCAAGTGCTTTGTGATAGCATTTGAGTCCTGTTTTTTCCTTTGCACAACAAACTTCTTGGAGTTCCTATTCATCCTGGTATCTGCAGAGTTAAACACAAAGGCTTCAATAAATTTTGTGGAGCAGATGAAGTATAATGTATGTATATGTGTGTGTGTATACTTACATGGCATGAAAGTAAGATGCCAGAAGGAAAAACTAATTATGATTGGTTTTCTTGAGAATGGAGTGAGGAGTACTATAGATGATGTTTTCTTCATATTTTTTCTAATTTCAACCTGGATTACTGCTGACTTTTAAAACCATCTTGTACTTTCGGTTATCTCGCATGGCTGAACACCTTTTGACTGAATGCAGGGAGAATGATTCGAAAACTCCCTCCCTAGAGATACCAAAATCTGCAGATACAGATATAAAAATCTGCAGATGTGCAAGTCCCTTATATAAAATGATGCAGTATTTATACATGACCTAAGTACACCCTCTTGTATGCTTTAAATCATGTCTAGACAACTTACATGATGTAATTCAATGTAAAAAGCTATGCAAATTGTTGTATTATTTAGGAAATAATGATGCGAAAATAAAGTTTGCATTTTGTTCAGTATAAATGCAGTTTTTCCAATTGTTTTCTTCTATAAATAGTTGACTGAGTCCACAGATGTAGTACCTATGGATACAGCTGGCAGAGTTATATAGATGCAACATTTTTCCCTATTATTTGTAAGACTGTGCTACTGAAAATGAACAGTCTGTTCTTTCATTCACTCAAAACTTATCCATTTTATTATTACCATTTTCATTTTACTATTGGGTGCTGCAGAAATCTAATTGAAAAGCAGACATGATTCCTATGTCATTTGGTCTCCATATCATAGTCCTTATATATCTTACCCTGCTGTGGGGAAAGAAGCATTGTGCACACATACACATACACACACATATACACATACTAACAAACCATGTTAAGAAATACAAAATCAAAGAATACAAGGTAGAAAATGAAAATACTAGAGAATACATAATTAAAATTTTTGATCATAAAAGATGTCTCTGGAGAAGTGATAATTAACTGAGATCTAATTAGCAAATAATAGGGAGCAGGGCATTTTTGGCCAAGAAGACAGTTACTTGTGTAGGTCTGTAGATGGAAAAGCAGATGGGAGAATGGTGTCAGAAAAGATCAGAAAGGTAGCAGGGCTAGGTCATCCACAGCCTAGGAGAACATGCTCAGGGTTTGAATGGTTTTTTGCTGAGTATAATGAGAACTCATTGCAGGGATTTCAGCAGGCATGAAAAATATGATCAGAAGTGTATTTTACAATAGCATTCCTATTGCCAAGAGGTAGATTAATTTGGGGATAGATGGACAGTGGAAGCAGGTAGATAAGCTGGATGGTTGTCACTGCTGTAGGAAAGAATTATTGCATCCCAAACTAAACAATGCTTTGGAATATCTGAGATATACTTTGGTGTATAATAAACAAGACATACAGATAAATTAAATACAGAAGGTGCTAAAGAAGGCTGCCAGATTTCCTGTCTTGAAGACTGAAGAAATAAATACATTATTTCATAACCCAAGAGTTTGGTTTTAGATCAGATCAGATCAATTTTAACATGCCTTTGAGATTATCAAGTGGGAATTAATTAATTTAATAGAATAAAGCCTTAGTTTGTATCAGAAAATGTAAATGGGACTGGAAATACAAATCTGTAGTCTAAGTTTCCAAGAAATTTGTATTCTAGAGGTAGAAAATCATGTGAATAGGTAACAACACTATGCAGTAATTAGTACCATATGTAAGGGATAAATCCAGTATTGAAAAGTAGAGAAGAGCATATTAATGAGAATTTGAGATAATTTAACCTTGAAGAACTGCTGGAAACTCATTTTTTAAAAGTAATGATCATATTAGAAAAAAAGAAGTAGCACTTTAAGAATCATTAAGGTCATAGCAGAGGAAGGACTAATGAGTTTTTTTCTGCTGAGTATTTTTATTTACTGTCTTATCTCAAAGATATCCTTTCTCTAAAAGCAAATCCTCCCACTGCTAATTCCATTTTACCCCTCTTTCTAATTAACTTCTCAATTAGGAATATTCTTTTTATAAACTTTCTTAATACTTGATTTATCAAAGCAACTTGTCTCCTGCCTTACCACACTATTGGAAATACTTTCACAGCAGATACTGGGGACCACAATATTGGCAATTATCTAGTATCAAAAAGTGATTATAATTTTCATCTACACACAATGTTATTTTATTCTTCCATGTTTATACATGTATTTATCCTTCTTGCTTTGCTCCAGTAACTCCCACTCACCCCTCCCTATTCTACTCAGGTGTCATTTTCTCCATGAAACCTACTTTAATCTACTTAAAATGATGTGTCTCCTTTAGAAATACAGAAGTTATTTCTTAATTCTCTTCCCACTTTAAATCAGCTCTTAATGACCTATGCTTAGAATCTGTCTCTCATACTGAATTGTTAGTTTCTCAAGATTATAGATGACTCCTTGCTCTATTTGTAATCCCAGCACCTAACACAGTGCCTGACATAAATATGTGATAACATGTAGCAAAATGATGGGAGTGCTATAAATGAGGAGTAAAGTAGGTATGAAGGCCAGTTTAGGAAGATAGCCTTGAAATAAGGAGTTTAGATTTTTTCCTGCAAATAGTGTGGGACCAGTGGAGGTTTTCAAATAGAAGAATGAAATGATTTGTCTCTAGCTACCTGCCTAGATGTGAGTGTATGAGTGGGAGCACATGTATGGGAGAAGGGCAATAAATGCCAAACCTGGAAAGGTGTCCCCATCAATATGTGAATTTTAACCTTTCATTGGAATCTGTAGCATTTTTCTAAACAGCCTGTAGCTTGTTTGCAAGCCTAGCTCACTGATTGATTCAAAGTAACAAATCACTTGGAACTGCTAACAGGAAACTATTCTGATGGCTTCAGCTATTTCAAAGACTAACACCAAGATACTCGAGACTAGCTTTAGATAGTACTGCAAAACTTTCTTCTACATATGTAGCTTTAGTTGCCTTACTTCAGCCTATGACATGACAGCTCAGATCACCTTGAGAGCACCTTTTCAGCACTCTCATTCTGAAAATAGCAACCAACACATATACAATGTTTCCTATGTGCTGGGAAATGAGTGAAGCATCTTACAAATGTCATTTCATTTAATCAAGGTTTCATTTAAGTAAGGTTAAGATGTAGGAGTCCATCAAGAATGGAATAAGTGTTCAGAAAACAACTGGGAATTGTGCTAAATTGACATGAATGCTGTCTAAAGATTTACTCATACATTTGTGTGTGTGTGTACCTGTATATTTTTATAGAGAAAGATATCTGAAATGAAAGTTATCTAATATTAAAAGTGTGCATGAGTGGTGGGAGTATGAGTTATTTTCTGCATATAAATACATATGTGTGTTTCTACACCTTTGAATCATAAGAATGTATTTTCATCAATGAAGTTATTAAAATAATTTTCATACCAGTAATTCTCAATAGTTGTCATAAATTATCAGGAACCAGTGACTAAGAATTAAGAAGAAAGAAAAAGAATCTGATATGAAAACTGAGAAGACAGGGAAGTAATAAGACTATAAGTGAGGGATAAGAACAGAATGTAGACAATATCCCCAATTCAGCTTTTTTCATTGAAGATAGCCTGTAGTTATCCCTTGTCTAACAAACATCAGTAAGTAGGATAAGGAAGATCCCTGCCCTGAGAGAGATTAGCATTCTAGATGTTTACAAATAACAATAAGAGTTGGGTGTAGATGACAGAGAATACCAGAATGGTGTGGGAGACAGTGCCATTGGAAGCTTACTTAGGTAAGGCTTAAAATCACCTCCTCAATGAATTGTGTACATGCAAAAACTGAAATAAATGTGGTAGCTGCCCAAACTAAAATAAAAGAGTGTTTTGGACATTGGAGTACAGGAACTGAGGAGAAACTAACAATGCAAGGAAGAAATGATACAGGAAGGCTTTGTAAGTCATGGTGAATACTTTATCCAAAGGGAAATTAAAATCCATTTATTTGTTCATCCAGCCATCTAGTAATTCATTTAATAATTATATATCTAGTGTTTTCTCTGTCCTAGGTTCATTTAATGGGTCCCCTGTAGCAAAAGAGAGATTAATAAGAAAAAAGCATACATATTTATTTAATATAAGCTTTATTTTTCTTGGCTTTAGTTATTTTGTTTTGTTTTGTGATAGGTGTTTGCTATGTTGCCCAGGCTGGTCTTGAACTACTAGACTCAAACAACACTCTTGCCTCAGCCTTTTGAGAAGCTGTAACTCTAGGCATGAAGCACCATGCCCAGTGAATATAAATTTTACCTGACATGGGAACTCTCATAAGGAATGAGGGCCTGAAGACACAAATGAACCTGGGTGTTTTTAATGCTAGGTTTGATGAGAAATGAGAAATTGAGAAGTAGAACTAATCTTGTTCACTCAGTTTCCTCTCTGTGTCCATTTATCTTGGGTGATAAAGGTGCTGTTTTCCTACAAGTGCAGGGAAGCACCTCACACAGAAGGGTCTTATGATCTGCTTCAGGGGAGAAGGGTAAGGAAAGGTCAGGAAGTCCTTCCAATGTACGCTGTTTCTCAAATTCTAGCATATTAAACTATTCAATGTCAAGGTCCCTCATCTCATCATAGTGTGTTACGGACCCCACTACAGGCAATAATCTAAGTACTAAAAATTTTCTATGAACAAGACAGATGAAGTTCTCTGCCTTTATAATGTTTACCTTCTAACAGGAGAATAATTTTCAACAAGCAATTATCTCTAGGAGTATCCAAAAATTGAAAAAGAAAGGAAATGCAATCCTGGCAGGCCACTTTATAAATATGATTTATAAATCATATAAATATGATTTATAAAGTCATGATAGAGTAAATATTATTTTAAATATGAGGTAGAAGTATATTGATTTCAGAATAGTGATATCATCTGAAGAGAGAGCGAGATAGCAAGAGAGAGAGAGAGGATTCAGATGGGAATTATTATTCAGGTTTGTAATACGTCTGAGTATGTGTGTCTGTGTATAACTTGAAACAAAAATGATTACATTTATTAAATCTGGGTCTTTTTATAGTTTACTACATTTTTAAAAATTTATAATTTAAAATAGCTCATATTATTTGAGCTACTGAAATTATACCAAAAATAAAAGAAGTTAAAATAAAAGACTAAATGGAATATTGAAGAGGATAAGAGAAAACTACAATAAAAGATTTTGCAAAATTCAACATGAATTTATTGGTGGTTGAGCTAAGGTAGTATGAATTCAAAACAATAATGATATTTGATTAGGAATTAACATTGGCAGAATGAAGTAACTGATTTCTAAAAAGAAGGTAACTACAATGATGTACTAGTTTGAGAGAGGAAGGCAAAAGTGAAAAGCGAGGCATGGAGAATTCTCTTAAAAGTTTCCATCAGACACTTTTCCTTGGCTCACCATTCCCTGCTACATAGCTACAAAAATTGTCCTAGAAAAAGATCTTTAATTTTCTTTCTGTCAAAGAATTTAAGATGGAATGTAAGCAGTGAGCCCTTAGATCTCTAGCTTCCCAGTCCAAAGCACAAAAACACTTCCAGGTGGGTTTGCCAGGCTCTGGCCATCCTCCAATAAACCCAAGTGAAAGGGAAAACAATGTGGCTTTCAAGAAGAAACACAGCGGGAAGCATCATGACAGGAAGTTAACATGATTTGCTGCTTTTCACTCATAAAGAAATGTATCTTATTCATTTTAAGTGCAAAGCTGTAAAATGGAAAGAGAGCAGTGCACATCAACATTTTAATGTCAATAGGGACATTCTCTAGGAAGTTCTTTTGGTTCCCTGAGTTACCTAATTGCTTTCGAACTTGGCACCTTTGTACTTTCACTTAAGGGGGGGGAGAAGTGAACAGGGTAAAACAAAAAAGAGTTGGTGGGAATCTGGGAGGAAGTGTAGGATGCTCTCCAAGAGGGTGGAACCATTGGCAGATTTTATAACTCTCGTATTTAAGCCACCCTCTTCTACAAATGTTTATTTCATTAATATTCCTCAGTTTGTCCTACTTTATTGGGACATTTTTGCCTTTTGGTAAATAAGCACATTAAATAAAAACACGTGGAAGTACTTTCCATTACTGATATGCAATTATAACTAACTTAAGTGCTATGTTCTGAATTCTATAAGGTAGATATTCTTATTTTACAGTTGAATTAACTAAGACCGAAGAAGTTTCTGCAAATTGTTCAACATCACAAAATTAGAGGAAAATCAAACCCAGAGGTTTTTACTATACAATCTCTCTTTCTCCACAATCACATTTTAGAGCTTCATATTTTGAGGAAATTATGGGGGGAAATCAACTTTAAGTTGGTCAAATATTAGTTATCTGAAAACTGCTCCAATTTTTTCATTCTAAATATACTGAAATATACAAGCTATTTGATTATTGCAATTAAATTTAGACAAGGAAATGGGGGAGTCTTGTCAGCTGTTAAATATGTGTTTCTACACTTTGGAAGAGATTTGCTATTAGTTTAGAAAAGAATTATGCTTGTTTTTATTATTAAAGTTATAATAGTTTCTGTTAGTATTAAAAATGGAATGGATTTTCAGAATGGTGGTATCCAATTCTTGTTTTCTAGGTTAGGTGATAATCTGCACGGAACTATATGCCATACAGCTGGTTATCCTAACACTTATTCACTTAGTCATTTAGTAAAAATTATTTTATCAAGATCCTATGGTCTTCAACACAGTGCTAAGGATTATTAATACAGGTTTGAATGGATGGTCTCCTGAGCCACTATTTATGTGCAATCATATGTGTATATATTAGGCTGAGTTAAGTATTTGCATTAAGATTTCAGATATGAAGCCTGGCATGGTGGCTCACATCTGTAATCCCATCTACCTGGGAGGTGGAGATAGGAGGTCTGAGATTAGAGACTAGCCAGAGCAGAGAATTAGTGAGACCCCATCTGAAAGAATAATCTTGACAAGGTGGTACACATCTGTAATTCTAGTTTTGTGGGAGGCAAAAGTAGGAGGATTGCAGTCCAAGGATGGCCCTGGCAAAAGAACAAGACCCTATTTTTTAAAAATAACTAAAGGAAAAAGGGCTGGGCAAATGGCTTAAGTGGCAGAGCACTTGCCTAGCAAGTGCAAGACCCTGAGCTCAAATTCTAGTTACTGCCCCCTTAAAGATTATAGATATGATATGTATAATAATTGATCCATATATCATATGCAATGGTGGCACAAAGGGTAGAATTAGTTATTAGCAAATATTTATTGAGTTCCACCTAGATGTAAGACACAGTGCTTGACCACACAGTGGAGGTGGAGCCATAGTGCCTACAATTGAGGAAAGGGAATCAGCATATGAGCAATAGAAATTAAGCTGGTAGTAGAAAAATTTGCAGGCAGAAAGAAAAGATGAGGCATGATACATTTTTTATCTGAAGAATGTGTATATGCCAGAAAATATTTTTCCCGACATTACAAAGCTATTTGGAGGCAAGGGCATCACTATTTCACACTCACCTTTTCACCAAAATCTGCACAAGGTGCGCCTTCCTTTTCTAAATAGCAAACCTCATAATAGTGATGCACTGGAAAGGAAAGTGACTGCCTTAGCAGTAGAATTCCTTGACACTTTCTAGATTCCTCCTTCTAAGTTTGTTACAAAGTCACCAAAACAATCCAAAGAAGTCGAATTTATGACCAATGGAGTATAAGAAATATAGCTAAGAATTTCGACTGTAAGACATGTCTCAACAATTTATCTTTATTAGCTTCCAAAAACAGAGCTTAAATCAAAAGTCTATGGAGTCAACCATAGCCCATAGCTATGTTCAAACCCACACTCCACCCATGACTCATTGCAAACAAATAAATTTTGTACTCCTGAGCTTCAGCTCTGCCTTCTATAAAATGGAGGCATTAGCAGTAACCACTTCATAATCCTATCATGACATTAAATAGTATACAAATAGATTAATACTGATTAAATGTTCAGATGTATAAACTATTAGCACTTTACTATTAAGAAAGTCTTGAAAATATAATGACAAATATAAAGAAAAATTGATTGATTTAAGAATGAATGAATGAGAAAAAATGGATAGAATAGCCATCATTAGCAACACCACCAACAACATGTGTTGGCGAGGATGCAGGAAAAAGGAACCCTCTCACACTGCTGGTGGGAATGTAAACTAGTACAACCACTCTGGAAAAAAATTTGGAGGCTACTTAAAAAGCTAAACATTGATCTACCATTTGATCCAGCAACACCACTCTTGGGGATATACCCAAAAGACTGTTACTCCAGAGGCACCTGCACACCCATGTTTACTGCAGCACTATTCACAATAGCCAAGTTATGGAAACAGCCAAGATGCCCCACTACTGACAAATGAATCAAGAAAATGTAGTATCTATACACAATGGAATTTTATGCAGCCCATGAAGAAGAACAAAATGCTATCATTCGTTGATAAATGAATGGAATTGGAGAACATCATTCTGAGTGAGGTTAGCCTGGCCCAAAAGACCAAAAATCATATGTTCTCCCTCATATGTGGACATTAGATCAAGGGCAAACACAACAAGGGGATTGGACTTCGATCACATGACAAAGCGAGAGCACACAAGGGAGGTGTGAGGATAGGTAAGACACCTAAAAAATTAGCTAGCATTTGTTCCCCTCAATGCAGAGAAACTAAAAGCAGATACTTTAAAGCAACTGAGGCCAATAGGAAAAGGGGACCAGGAACTAGAGAAAAGGTTAGATCAAAAAGAATTAACCTAGAAGGTAACACACACGCACAGGAAATCAATACGAGTCAACTCCCTGTATAGCTATCCTTATCTCAACCAGCAATAACCCTTGTTCCTTCCTATTATTGCTTATACTCTCTCTTCAACAAAATCAGAGATAAGGGCAAAATAGTTTCTGCCAGGTAGCGAGTGGGTAGGGGGGGAGAGAGAGGGGGCAGGGGGGAGAAATGACCCAAACATTGTATGCACATATGAATAAAATAAAAATTAAAAAAGAAATAAATAAAAGAAAGAAATTTAAAAAAAGAAAAGAAAAAATGGAAAAATCCCAACCTGTCTCTATTTAATATATCTTACATGTAAAAGTAATATCTTTTAAGTCAATGACCAGAACAATCAATGACAAAGAATAAGCAATGATTTTGTATTTACTGGATTAAGCTTACTATGGTAATCACCTCCTTTACTTAGATTAGCTACTTAGGACTTCTAAGTGAGTGACTTGTACCCATTTGATGGTGGCCCAGAAATCTAGTAAGATAGCTATGAGACATGGCAAAACTAAGAGGCATCTGCTGTCTTTTGTGATCTTCTCACTATCATCTGTTAAAGATTTGTGGTTTCACTAATAACTTCATTTCAGACTTTTGATATTTTCTTTGCTGGCAAAAAATATGCAATTTAATCTTCCGCAAAGGGATTAGCATCTCTTTCCTTCAACAGTTTTACATGTATACTCTATATATTTGAAGTAAAACTAAGGATACACTATTGGAGTGCCCCAGGGTACAGCCTCGATTCTCTCTTCTCTACACACTTGCTTCATTGCTAATCATGCCCAGTCTTGTGTTCTTAAATCATTTAAACGCTAGAGATTTCTGAATTTAATTTTCTAGTCCAAACATTTCACCTGATCTTCAAATTTAACTATTCAGCTGCCTACTTGACACATTTATGTAACTAATAGATATCTTACATTCTATATTTCCAAAGTCAAAATCTAGTTCTTTGCCTTCCTGAGTCCCCAGGATACCCCATCTTTAGTATTCTGTATTTCACCTGATGACAAATCCACTCTTTCAGCAGCTCAGGCCAATGACTTTGAAATCACTTTTTGACTTCTGTCTATCCCTTAGTCAGTCAGGAAATCCCACTGGCTCATTCTTCACTTCCGTAATTTTAACACTTCTCCCTGCCTCTGCTTTAAACTCCCTGGGACTAGCAATCATTAATCACCTTACTGCTAAAATAACCTCTTAACTAGTTTCTCTTATTCGACCTTTGCCCCTATGTACATCCTCTTCTCAGTATCCCAAGCACAGATCTTTTTAAAAAGTAAGCCAGGTTATGTTATTCCACTGTGTTAAGAATCTACAATGGTTTCAAAATCAAAGTCAAAGTCCTTGCAAATTCCTGTTCTAGGTGATCTGGCCCTTTGTTATGTATCTCTCCTCCTTTCCTCTTCATTTCTTCTGGTCTCCCATTCCACATATTGGTCCTTTTGTTCTTCCATTACAACATCAGGTCTTTTCTTAGAGTTATTTCCCTGGCTGTTCTGCCCCAAAACCTCACATGACTCAAACCATGCATTCATACCTTTAAGTCCTTGATCAAATGCCTACCCTAAGCAACAAGTTAAATACTAAAATCTATTCCCTTCCTGCCCAGTTCTACCTCCTTTATCTCCATTTTACATATCCTTTTTAATATTTTATAATGTTTATGAATTAATTTATTTCTGCTGATAATATATTGTCAGTCTCTGCAGTTGGAAAACAAGGTAACGGGCAGGAAGTTTTTTGCGTATCTTATTAATTTGGAATTACCAAGATCCTAAAACATGGTTGACACTCAACAAATATTTGTGGAATGGAAAAAAAGAAACAAATCCTGCCACCCATCTAAACAGAAACTTTGTGCTCTGCCACTTTGTCTTCCTGATATCACAAAAAAGGTGAGAATTGTCACCTCCATTTTACAGAAAGTAGATTGAAAATAGAAGTATCTACACTGTAATTACACAGTGTACAGGAATGCAAGAGTGAAGCCTTGTCTGTCTTTCTGTAAAATTCATGTTTTTTCCTTGAAATGACACATAGGCAATATGGAAGTGATTGTGAATCTTGGGATTGTTTCTGAAAAGGCCTCTAAAATGCAATGAAAAATTTCATGCATTGGTTCTTTTCCAACAATGAGCTGGATGAAGTTGTTTCGGTTAATGCTGATGAGATGCCACCACTCATACAGTGACAAATTGTAAAATGCCTTCTGACTCTCAATTTTTCAACTTTGATTAACTTACAAATTTATTTTCCTACCAAATGAATTTTTAAAAAGCATGGTATATTTATACATGTAAATACCACTTACTCCAGGAAAAAAAAAGTCCCATCCTCATTGGAACTTCTGAAAATAGGTTCTAAAAGAAAACATAAATACGTTTTCATCTTGCCAGAAACTATTCAGTGAAAAATGGGCACTGTGTTCTTCTCCACAATAATAAATTTGTGGTCTGACCAAAACAATATCACCATGGCCAAAACCTCTCTGATATGGTCAGACTGGAGAAAACAATGTTGTGATTTCATTGATTTCAGTTTTTGATAAATATTGTTTGCCCAAAATAATTGGTCACATTTCCCCTAAGAACATAAAACAGTAGACTTCAGTGCTTACCACTATTTTATCTGACCTACTTGGAAAATGCTGCATAAAGCACTGGTGTATTTTATGAGTAGTATGAAACAGATAAATGTCTCCTATTTTGACACCTCTTAAAAATTACATTAAGTGCAGTGAGAAATTCACAGAGCATGATGCTCTGCCTTGTACTTACAAGATAATACAATGCCATTTACTTGGGGCTGTTTGTGTATAACAAGGCTAGAATAGTGGTCTGGATTTTCCCCAGAAGAACATAAGACAATTTAATAAAACACATAGCAATTTAGCAAATATTGAGTCACTTTTGTTTTATATATATACTTCTCTTTCTCCCTTTTCTCACTTCACGATTATGATGCCACCTTTCAAGTCACATGGTATCATACTAGTCCTTGAGATGTAAACAAACAGGTATTAACAGCTTTCTTCCCAAAACTTTCACTAATTTACCATGTGAGCTCTGAGCAGTAATTCCCTGAAACATTATAATTCTCTTATGACACTATGTTAATATGCTGTAGAGTTCTCCATCTGTAGAGCTGACCTGCATTTTAGCTGCTTCCTTTTCATTTCTTCTATTGTTTCCATGTCTACATTTCTCCTTCTATGGTTCCTTTCAAATGTTTTTCAGTTACCAACCCTATCTCAGTTTCTGTAACTAAAAGTAGATAAAATAATGATGCCCACCTCATAACAGCGTTGTGGCTGTTAAAGTAATTATGATGTCTAACAAAAGAGTCACAGAGCCTGAGTATTTGACCAATACTCTTTTATAAAAGGAAAACCGGTTGCCTTTCTATCACCAGAGTACAGATCCAGTGCCATAAATGGAGTGGACATTCAATCATATGTATTGAACTAAGAAGTGAGTGTCGTGCTGTGTTGTGCTATTGAATACTTTTCATTTTCAATGACATGACCTTAATCTTTCCCCTTGTTTACCTTTGTTATATGTGAAGATTTTGTTTCTACTTTTTTCTTCTTGTAATACAAATAAGCATTTCAGCTGGTTAAATATATAGAGGTAATTCACTTGGGAAATACTTAGAGGGCTTTATTACTTAAAATTTAGTAACTAGTAGGCTTGGGAAGAGAAACAGGAGGAAATGTGTATCAAAGTATGTTTATGACTTTGCAACTAGCTTTAGGAAAGGTAATGTAAGCCAGGTCTTAGAACAGCTCTGGCATGTCTCAAAGGAAAGGGGTATATTGGAATATGAAGGAATACAGCAGGACTTATGAAATGGTTGCAGAAACTCTGAGTCATAAAATTAGAAAGTTTTTGAACATCTGGATGGAAAACCAACCACAAGAGAAAAATGCTTTTCAGTATGCAGCTTATTTGAGAAAAGGAAAAAAAAATTTTTTTAGTCTGACTAAAATCGCAGGAAAAGGATCTTGAAAACTATCTGGAAAGCTAGAAAAGGTAAATAGAAATTAGCAGTAAGGAACTAATTATAGCTAATATATATGTATAAAATTCCACAAAGAGTCTATTGTTTTTAAAGTGATATCTTTAATGTTTGATTTCAGTAAAATACAAAAAGCATTTTAAGCACTCTATAGAGTCTTTTTTTGTGTTTTTTTGGTCATTGGTCTTTAGTGTCTTATTGATGGTCCACAAGAGTTTTTCCATTGCAGGTAAATAAATTCTGTATTACTTCCAGGTTATAAATTTGGAGATACAAATAAGCATAAAGAACTCATATTCCTAGGAAATACGTATCTGCAAGCTGAAAAGAAAAGCAAATGTCTTCAAGTCTTCTCCTGCCTTACTTGGCCTCTTTTTTTTTTTTTAACATAGTGATTCAATCATTCAACCTATTTTCTGTGCCAGGCATTGTCCTTGGCACTAGAAATACAGCAGTAAACAAAGAAATAGTTTCCTGTTCTCAAATTGCTCCATGTATCTCATGTCACAGACAAGCAGACACAGGCCAGGGAGCCTTTTGTCAACATTGGAGGAACCTATTATTCAGACCTAAGGAATCAGGAAAGTCCTCCAAGACAATCTGCAAAATGGAAGGATAATAAGGAGTGAGCAAGTGGTGAGGGACGGGAGGGAAGTCGAAAGGAAGGCAATATTTCAGCCAGCACATTTTATTATCTAAATCCATGTGCTGTGTTTTTCCACTCACTCATCTGCAGTACGACCAGCAGTCGTATTTTTCAAAGCTGTTCACTACAAATGTGCATCTGTGATAATTCTCCCCTTCAGCATTCTGCAGTACTATTAAATCATTCTTTATGTCTTAATTATAAAAGAAATCTTGGAGTGCAATTTCAAATCCCTCTATAAAATATAACCCATAAAGAACAAAAAAAAAAAACAAATAAAAAAACATAGCTCTGAATTTTCAGCTCTTTGAGCGAATTTTATTAAGGGAATCTAAGACAAAATGTGTAATAAATTGTTCATGGCATGAAATAATCTGGGTCCAGTGACGAATGAGTGGTTATAAGTGTACTTAGTAGCAAGAGGGGAGCATCCCATGATCAGTCCTTGTTCTCTCGTGTTGTCGGGTCTTCTGTGCCTGTTCAGAACATGCTCTACTCTAGAAAATTTTAGGGACATAATAGCAACCACTCACCAATCCATGTCTCTGGTCAGCAATCTTCAGGACACATAGACTAGGATAAGATTCTTGCTGAAGAGCTTGAATCAATGAGATTTCTCAGGAAAAAGCGTGGATTTATGACAGGATAACAACTATCAAATAATGCCACCACTAGACCTGCCATGCCCATATTCTTTCTTCTACCTAATAGCCTCAGGACCTCTTGCAAAAGGATAAGTTGATAAGGTTGCCTCCCTTGGTGGAACAAAACAAATAAGTAAGTAAATAAATAAATAACTGCAAGGTTTAATTTCAGTTCCAACAAGTTGACATATCTTATTAAACCTAATATTATCTCCCTGTAAAACAGAGATAATGATACTTAGCTCACCTATTTATTATGAAGATTACACAAAATTTCTGAGATAACCCTGACACATGGTAGGCACTCAAGAAATGTTAGCTTCCTTCTTTTTCTCATGCTGACATAAATAGGAATAAGGTAGCTTCTGATTAAAACAGCTATTAATATAACATGCCTAACATTTTGGGTTTTTTTTTTATTGTTTTATTATTCATATGTGCATACAAGGCTTGGGTCATTTCTCCCCCCTGCCCCCACCCCCTCCCTTACCACCCACTCCACCCCCTCCCTCTCCCCCCCACCCCCTCAATACCCAGCAGAAACTTTTGGATAGAGACTAAGCTTTTTGTTGAGTGAGCGATCCTGGCATGTTTTGCTCCATGCTAAGGTATGGTAAGAAGTAATTAACTCTAGAATGTACCTTCCCTGAAGAGGACTTGGGGATGTTTTTGTTGTTGTTCTATTCATTGTAAAATTTTAAAATGTAACAATTGACAGCATTCTTAAGAAGAATAAATCTGAAGTTTATAGTTAGATGGCATTTCTTAAAGAATTTCCACTCAGAAGAAAAAAATTGCTCAGATCCAATGAATTACTCAAAATGAGGTGAATGAATGATAAAACATGTATCAAATGGCTATCAGTACCAGGAATGTCATAGTTCTCATGTGAAACATGCCACACTCACACTCCTGGGCAGAAGTGAGCTGTGTACTTACCTTTGACCTTTTGGAGTACCAGAATCTTGCCTCTAAAATTCAAGTGCACTGAATTTACACTTGTGTCTAAAACACTGCAGAATATAGTTCTGTAACTTGGGACTTCTTAAAGGCAGCAAAAGGAAAAATGCTGAAAATAATTTTGTTCAGATACCATAATAAAAATTGTATGTTTCAATTATATAGTAAATATATTAATTTATAAATTAAGATGCTAACTATATAAGTGATATGCAGGACTGAGGATACTGAGGAGACATTTGTGACCAAAAGACACAGGTGCTTATTGTCAAATAAGGAACACAGACCTTAACAATACAACCAACAAAACTTGTCCTGTACACACACAAAATAGATTGTTACATCAAGTGCTACAAGAAAAATGAGATAACTAAATATCGCGCACATACCCCATTGCAATCCCTCTGAACTATGGAAGTGATTTTCTAAAAAGTTGTACCTGAAGGTAAATGAATAGAAAACATAGAAAGACCAGAGATATGTTCACTTCAGAAAGAATTCTGAGTCTGCATGTCCAGAAATTTAGGAAGAACAAATTTTCAGATGTTTTTAGACCAATTCCCATGGTAGGGGTAGTAACCAACAGGTATTTAAACTAACCTGTCTATGATAAGGTTAGCATTATCTAAAGACACTGAGATTTGGTAGAACATGTTCTGTGTTAGGGAGTATTTTACTCCTTATTCAAAAGAAACACATCTCATGGCAGTGAAGAAAAAAATATATGAAGATACACTACCAGGAGAAATATTGCCAAACTTTAAACTCGAAGTACTTATGGCACAAATACTGTGTACACATGTATGTAAATGGAAAAATGATACCTGTTGAAACTAATCCAGGAATGGGGGAAGGAGGATAAAGGAGAATCGTGGAGAGATGAATCCAAATAGGATATATTTCAAATATCTTAAGAACTTTTTGTAAATTCTACAATATACTCCAATAAAATGTACTCCAACGAAAACATTTTGAAAAAAATACTTGAAGTTTTAATCAAGCATTTGGGTGAGGCTAAAAACAACTTAAATGATATTATTAGAGGAGACTAGGCTGGGAAGTACAATTAACCACTTTCCTTTGACTTCTGACACACTTCCTTCCTAGCTGATCAATATTATGTCTTCTTAACACACCCTCTTCCTCTAATATTCCTTAATGTTGGTGTTAGACCAGACTGCAAGGCTCTGCTCTCATTCTCACTTATGAATTGCCTCATTGGTTTTATATATATTTCCATGTCTTTTTCTTCTAGTTGTAAGAGATGATTCCCACCATGATATCTCTTCTAAGCTTCTGTTTTCATGTTTCATTTGGACAGATATTTCAAACACAACACATCCAAATGAAGCAAGACATCATCCCTCTAAAATGTGACACTTTTCTTTACAGTTCTCATTTTAGTTAATAGTATGCTACTTAACTCAGTTAGAAACTTCCCTCCTTGAATCTCCTGTCTGACAACATCATAATTTCTCTTAAGTCCTAGTTCTTAACTGTCCTTACAGTTGATTGTTCTCTCTGGCACAGTGACTAAGATCTTTCTTTATCACCCATGACTGTCCTATTGTGACAGGCTTCTCACTGTTTCCTTCATGTACAGTCTCTACCTGCCATCCCAACTTCCTGCTATTTCTCTCTATCTCTCCATACCACCATCAGTCCTAGCCTATGGAGAGCTTTTGATATGGTTAGGGTTATCTCTGCATCTGAGTTGCCAACCACTGACAAAGAACAAGTTGTACAGTCACTGAGGTTGCGTATTGGAAATTAAGTTCCTTTGCGCCATCACAATGCACTGACTCAAACTCTGAGTTTAGACCCTTGAATTGTATTTTTGTATGCTTACCAAATGATTATGATGTACATCTATTTTTGGAAAGTCTCAAGCTGTTATTCAGTTAAAAGATTCAGTGATGACAACACTTTAATAAGAGTCTAATTTGGTATTCAGAAAGAATGGTTACAAAAGTACTTCTTGCAATGATGGCATCATAAACTAAACTAGAGCTTTCTGAGTGGTTCCCATTAAATGAAAAAAACATTCATTTGAATATATGAATTCTGTTTAATTTGTGAAAATAATCACATCACATTGGAGGCATGCCTCATGAATATTTTTATAACACGCATATCTAATGAGTTGTCTTTAGTTTCACACATGATATTAATGGATTACACATGAAGAGTGCAAGAATATAGCTGACATTAAAATAGTGAAGAATATCCTCCTATGAAAAGCATTTAGAAATTATCATGCTAATTATATTTAGATTAAAAGAAAGATAGTAGAACAGGAAAAACAGGATAAAAGTAATACCCTTAAAGTAAACATTTATAGTTTTTCCACTGATTCTGTTAACTAATGAAAAGATTCCTTCCTCATATACCACACAGCATGTTTCCTGTATCAGTAAGTTCTATGGAACTTTGCTGATCCTCAGCAAAAGATCTTCAACGTTAGTCCCCTTCTTATGGTGATTACAACGGGTTTAAAAATTTTGTAGTCATTCTTGTATAGGAAGTACATTAACCATATTCACCTTCGTAGCTTCCTTCTTTTACCACTCCTTCTCTCACATGTGCTGAGGATAAAGGGGAAATGGGTATTTGCAGGCAATTAGTAATCTTTGCCATAGTCCTCAAATGTTCAACATTCCAGATTACTTGATTCCTTGCCTATTCACTCAGTGAAGTTTTCTCAATTCAGCTTTAAAAAAAAAGAAAACGAAAGAAACAAATGTCTAATTGATGGGAATAATCCTCCTAGAACAGTGGTTCTCAACTTTTAGTTTCACACTAGAAGCACTTGTAGTGGCCTTAACTATTCTGACACTAGGCAATGCCTAGGCCAATTAGAAATTCTAGAAGTGAGATCCAGAACTCAGGATTTAAAAAATATGCAGGTGTATGCATGATTCCAGTGCAGCTACGTTTGAGAACTGTTGTCCTAATGAAATATAAAAAAGAAGAAAGGTAACCCAAATGGTGCTGTATTCTGTCACTTTTTTTGTTACATAACCAAGTGATATATAAACATCTCCATGCTATGAGCAGCCAATAACTTTGGGAGAGGAGGGACTTCCAATGCCAGCCAGTTGTCTACATTCTGGTGCTCTTTTCCTAGAAAAGCTACCAACCACAAGGTTCTCTGAAAATTCTAACTTTCTTTTCCAGTGTAGGGCATCTTTGATAACTTAATTTTTCCATAGTGCCACATCCATTCAAACATTCCTCCATATGGCTCTAAAATAATGCTCAACTGTGTCCATACCTTTATCACATCAAAAATCCACACAGTAACCAAAGGGATCTTTAAAATACCCCCCACATGGGGCTGTGCGTGGTAGTAGTACATGACTGCGATCCTAGCTACTAAAGAGGAGGAAACAGGAGGATCATGGTCTGAGGCCTGCCCAGGTGAAGTTAGTGGGAGACTCTCTCTGAAAAGCAGACGAAAAGCAAAAATACTGGGGGGAAAGGCCCAAATGTGAGCTTAATCCCTAGTTCTCCAAAATAAAATGAAATACACTCACACAAATCTGATCATATCATTCCTCTATATAATTCCCCACAGAACTCCCTGTTAACCCGGAACTCTCTGACCTACAAGATCCACCCTGCCCGACCCCTTCCAGCCCCATCCTAGGACACTCATCAGACTATTGTACAGTGGCCTCCTTTCATTCCTCTTTTTCTTATGGTTCATTTTTCTTTTCTAGGCCCATTGAATCCCACAATCAGGTAAATCCACCTATTCATTTGCTAATTCTTATTGTAGAAGGCCTTGGCTGCTCTATCAGCCTGGGTCAGAACCAATGCCATACTTCTTCCTGGCTGTCATCACATGTATAAGTAATTGTTTAAAAGACACTACTTATTCTTATGTAAACAGGAAGCATGTTTATCATTATCTTGTTTCAGAATCTAGAGCAGTTCCCATCACAGAGTATATACTCAATAACATGTAGATTTTCTGAATGACATTTTGAAGGTTTGAACAGTACAGGACAAGGAGATTAGAAAGGTAGATGGGAGACAAACTGAAATGGTCATAAGCAACTGCTTGTAATTTAGGGATTTGTGAACCAAGTCAATTTCTCTCCCTCTTTTTCAATATGTCTGTGTCTCTGCAGGTTGTGATTTGATCCCAGTTCAGTACCTCCGCTGGGGGGACCCTGAGCCCATTGCAGCAGTGGTGTTTGCCTGCCTGGGCCTACTGGCCACCTTGTTTGTCACTGTAGTCTTCATCATTTATCGTGATACTCCAGTAGTCAAGTCCTCCAGCCGGGAACTCTGCTACATTATTCTCGCTGGCATCTGCCTGGGCTATTTATGTACTTTCTGCCTCATTGCAAAGCCTAAACGGATTTATTGCTATCTTCAGAGAACTGGCATTGGGCTCTCTCCAGCCATGAGCTACTCAGCCCTGGTAACCAAGACCAACCGTATTGCAAGAATCCTGGCCGGCAGTAAGAAGAAGATCTGCACCAAAAAGCCCAGATTCATGAGTGCCTGTGCCCAGTTGGTGATTGCTTTCATTCTCATATGTATCCAGTTAGGCATCATTGCGGCCCTTTTCATAATGGAGCCTCCTGATATAATGCATGACTACCCAAGCATTCGGGAAGTCTACCTGATTTGTAACACCACCAACCTAGGAGTTGTCACGCCTCTGGGATACAATGGCTTGCTAATTTTGAGCTGCACCTTCTATGCGTTCAAGACCAGAAATGTTCCAGCCAACTTCAACGAAGCCAAGTATATCGCCTTCACGATGTACACCACCTGCATTATATGGTTGGCCTTTGTACCAATCTACTTTGGCAGCAACTACAAAATCATCACCATGTGTTTCTCCGTCAGCCTCAGTGCGACAGTGGCCCTAGGCTGCATGTTTGTACCGAAGGTGTACATCATCCTGGCCAAACCAGAAAGAAATGTGCGCAGCGCCTTCACCACGTCCACGGTGGTGCGCATGCATGTAGGAGACGGCAAGTCCTCCTCTGCAGCCAGCAGATCCAGCAGCCTAGTCAACCTGTGGAAGAGGAGGGGCTCCTCTGGGGAAACCCTAAGGTAAAAGTTCTGGGGAATTGTGGGGCAAAGCTAAAGCAGTGGTATCTCTTCCTTGAAGTGAGAGAGATTCCAGTGAAGGAAGCTATGGGAGGTGGGATGCCTCGGGGCTTTGGACCTTCTCCTGCGTGGTTTTTGTGGGGTTATTTGGTATGGGTCCACTTATTTAAGCCAAGACTACAAACACGGAACTCCTGATCACTGATAAAGAAAGCAGTTATCTCAAAGGGGGAGTGACATTAGACGGACAGGAGAATAGAGTTAAATCCTTGAGCCAAGGCAGAGACTTTCAGGTCCCCAGGAGACAAGGAGGTTTTGAGGGCTAAGTTTTAGTCATGACTGATCCCACACTTTAAAAGACATTGAGATCATATTACCTGTGGCTTGCAAACAAATTCTGAGTCATTAAAAGGGCTACATAGATTGTAATTAATTGGAAATATAAGATGGTGTTATTTCATAAATCCATGGATTGAAAATAAAGATTTCCTCTGTCTAGGGAGTACATATCAAAAGAGCCAGTCAGGGCATCAGCCCTATAAAATCTACTGATATTTTGCAGCATTTCTAGAAGCTAGATAAATAAATGGAAGGTAAATATCTTTCAAAAGTAAGAGAAATATCTTTAAAATGGAGGATACCTATCTTTCAAGTGGGAGGTGAATATCTAAATAATATTGCTTGAACTATTCTTCTATGCTGTCATTTAGCCTGCCTGAAAGTTCTACTTTTCTGCCAGCACTCCTTCTTCAAAGCATGAATTATGGTGATGATAAAGATACATACTGTATCTGCTGGGGTTTAAAAGGACTCATATTATACTTGAAGTTTAGTCAAAAGGCCTAATTCATTTGCATTATTAACTTGCACCCTTACCTTATTCAGGTCTTTTCTAATTCTTTTACACATCTCATCTCTTTCTATGTACATTGTGCAAGATACTCAACAATTTGTAAATTTTGTCTGTCCCATCTTCTATAAATACCAGCTATGTCGTGGTTTGTACACAGAAGAACTTCTGTATATCTAAACTGCTGGCATATTTTCCATCTGCTTTCCTGAAACTCTTTTTCTGAAACTTCTGCGAGATCGGCTCTTCATTTTGGCTAAGAAAATTTATTTTGCAGACTTTTATTTTATCAGCCTTTTTTCAAACCTTTTCTTCAAATAATACCTTCCAGGGAAGCCTGATATATAAAACAGACAAGTTGATATAAGGAGCAAATTCCCAATCTATGTCTAAGCACCCCCAAATCTCACAAGGAAATGCTCCTTTGAGAGACAGCATAGAGTAAGAGGTAAAGAACAGTGGTTTAGGGGGCTGGTGGAGTGGCTCAAGTGGTAAGAGTGCCTGCCTAACAAGCATGAGCCCTGAGTTCAAACCCCAGTGATGCTAAAAGGGGAAAAAAAAAACACTGGTTTGTAACTATGTTGCCCTTAGTCTAAACACTGGAACTGCTATTTTATCTGTACCTTATTTTTCTCATCTGACAAATTGTGATCTCATCACCTACTTCACAAGACTGTAAGGAATGAAGATATTTACCTTCATTCAGGCTGGATACATAGTAGACACTTTAGTCAAGGTCATGCTAAACAGTCATGGAATTAAATCCTGGCAGCATCAGTTCCAGCAACTTCACAACACCTCTCTGTAGTTCAATTCCCACCTCTAATAAAATACATAGTATCTGTATTTGTCATTTTGATTAGCTAAACAATTGTCGGTCTTGTTCTGCATCTAAAAGTCACTGTTATTTATGTAATCAGGATGATATTAATATAAAAAGAGCACCGTAAAAGTCAGTACAAATCTATAGAGACATTGCTCTAGCGACATTTGATTAATATGTTCATCTATTCCATATCTACTTTGCTTTAAAAGGGGGAAACCAAAAACAAATTTTCCTGATAATGTTGATAGGAAACAAAAATTCTGGGGACTTTATTGCAATGTATTAACTTGCTTTCCACTTAGGGCCGTGAAGTTCTTGGTGCTTGGATTTTGTAGTCAGTAGATTTGGGTATTAGGTTGTTAAAAAGGGGGATTGGGCAGTTACTGGGTTTTTTTTTTTAATGCAACCTTGAACAAAGCTAAGTCTCTGTGATCATAGCTGAGGCAGGCCACAGTTTAATTATACAGAAACTTCTTTTTCACCATTAACAAGAATATATGAGCTGGAACCTGCTATTGATGTGGAGAAGAAAAATATGGTAGAGAAAGCTGTCATTCTCTTGGATCACATCCCATCTTTGCTCTTCCATTTGAAGCCATCATCCCCAGGGAGAGATGCAAACTAAAACTCCTTTTCTCTGTGGCTTCTATCATCTCCTAAACTAAGTATTTATTCTCTATGATATAAAATCAAGATGTTTAAAGTACTAACCTATATTTATATGATCATAGTACATATGTGATTGCTCCCCAATTCATAATTCCATAAAGACCATGTGCTCAGATTGTCGCACTTGAGCATAAATAATGGGGAACAAATAAACTTGAGTGTTTATAATGTTTTTACATTTCATTCTAAATTACTGCCATTAGTTGTGCTTCTTGGGCTTGCACTCTGTAATGTGACAGCAAGCCCATCTACAGGAATGTGAGAAGGGTTTAAACAGGTAACCTTAAATCTCTGGATGTAAGTCTTTAAGAATAAGGACTTCCCATGCTGAGCCAAATCCTGCTCTACTTCCTTCCCTCTACTGTGTGGAAAAGCAGGATGCTATCCACCAAGACTAGGTTGGCTCTGGGTCTTGTTTCCGTTTGAGGTCTGTACATGTCCCTTTGTCATCAAGTGGAGAAAGCAATGGACACCTCTCCATTTTAAAGAGGACACTAATGGCATACCTTAGAGTGAAATACGTAATCATACCTCTAAGGGCACAGTGATTATGTTTACAAAAGTTCATGTATACTCTTGGAGAAATGCACACAGAGAGAAAATTGATGTAAATGCAGCAGCCTGTTGGAGCCACACCTGGATTTAAATCCTGCAGAGTAAATTTGAACAAAGAGCTTTAGTCTGATTCCTCAACTGTGAGATAGTAAATAATTCCTAGGGGTAAATGAGGTTATATAAGTTAAATGCTTAGTACCAGCACACAGAAAGCACCCAATAAATGGTGGTTAAACTTTTTGGAATTTGGTTTAGCTGCAAGTAACAGAACGTCTATTTTCAGAAGTTTATACTATTTGTTTCAGCCTTATTTTCCTCATGTTTTAAGAAGTTTGGAGGTTTCTCATGATGCTGGTTCAGTGATCCCCTGCCAGCACCTCTTGTCTTCTCCAGGCATTTTACCAATGTTTGCAAAAGAGCTGTCATAACCCCAGAATTGCATCATTACACTAGAGAAAACAAAAGTCTTCTCAGAGTCCTATAAGAATCATTGTTGCATTGGCCCAAACTGTCTCATACTGTGGCAATAATATAGGAACGTGTAAATTTATCCTTGCTGGACTCTATGATAGAAATGAATGAGAAGGGGGACCACTATTCACTCTATAAACCAACAAATCATTACTCCCGTAGATGATAGCACCTGGTAGTAATAGTGGTTTACAGAAGTGGGGAGGGAGGAGAGTAAGGAAGAAGTAGAGAACAGACACAAAAGAGATTGAAAAAAATCAGAATTATTGCCCCAATAGTGTATTTACTACCCACCTTATAAAACTCTTCATATTCGTTAATAGTCTAGTGTTTGTAGTTGTCAAAAAATATTGCAAGTAGAAGCAATCACCCTTCCCATTTTTCAGATGAATAATTTGAGGTCCATAATCTTCTGACTAATAAGCAATAAAATTTTTAATTCAAGTCTTAGCTTATGGTCACTTACGTGGCTGACATGTCCAACCATATTCCCTTTGGAAGATGTTTCACAAATTTCTATGTGAGAAAGAATCTATTTTGTCAACCAAAGGCTTGAGAAAAAGCTCTAATATATTCTTTTACTGGTGATAAAGACTGAGAAGTCTTGCAGTTTTGAAACCAATCATTCATTTATTAGCTCTTTCCAATCATTTCCTACTTTTATTTTGCACAGGACCATTTTTCTCAAGTAACCTTCTGAACATCATGAAGAACTGATGCCCTAAGGGGCTCACGTTAGAAAACATAATTGCAGCCCAAACTGATCACATGTGTGGGATACCTGAAGAGTAGTTCGTATTTGGTGAGAATGTAGGACCAAGGGAGACAATGTCTGCCTCTGCTCGTAGAATGACTGGAATGACTTTGAGATCTCTGAGCACCTAAGGAAAGAAGAGAGCTAATCCTAACATATCTAGCAGTTTTCTGGGAAGTTAATTTGGCTCACCCAAGAGTATAAAGAAAAGTATTTCAATTCACTGAAATAGCAAACGGAGATTTTTATTTAAATGCGAATGAGTCACTATAGATTTTTTTATATAGAAACATCTATTTATGCCATCAATGTATAGAGGTCCCCGTGATTAACACTTTGGTTTTAGACACTAATTCCCAGCACAACATGGTGCAGTGTCAAATCATTGTCAAGCAGATAATGCCTGGCTTCCATTTAAGGCCTTCACTTCAGCTGCAAATTGGCAGATGAACACAAACCCAATTCTGACCTAAATAAACCATTGAATCTGATGAGACAAAGTTCTGGTTCTGCAAGATTCAAACTTTCCAGGGGCAAAGGCAATGAGCCTTTCATGCCTAAAGTAGTAACAAAGGCCTGTCGCTTGAAATTATAAATTTTCTCAGAAGGTGAAACCTTCTCTTGAAATTCTAGTCAGGTGTTAGAATCATTAGTGTTGTTGCCTTCACTTTCACTTAATTTTAGAAACTATCATTTGCCACTTTTGTTTTAATTAACTAATTAAGTTTGTTTAATTAACATCATCGTGAGACTCACTTAGGTTATCTACTAAAACAACTGCTAGCCCTTCCATAGGCATTCACCAAATTGTATGTCTGGAAAATAGGTTCTCTTATGTGAGTTCTAAAATTCCCTAACCATTATAAGAGCTTTCATATTTCGATTACTTAGATTTCACTAAGAGTTTATTAGCCTGCATGAAAGGACATTCACGTTCATCAGTCTCTCTTTAGAGTCTTCCTCCTCTTCCTTCTATCTCTCTGAGTACTATTTATCTTCCAAGGCCAAGATTATTTAATGAAACCAATCAGATTAAATCTCCTCATAGAGTTTCCCCCATCTGGACTCTCACAGCATTCATTGTGTATAGTGGGCATTTAGCACACATTCCTTGCACCTTCTTTGCTTATTATTTATTCATAGACATTTACTAAGGTCCAAGCATTGCCAGGCCCTGTGCTAGACCCTAGGGACATAAGATTGTTTTCTGTGAACCTACAATGTTTTTACAGCTATCGAATGCTGTCTTAAATGCACCATAGTGCTCAACAGCAATACTGAGGAAGAGTTGGATCACAGATCTGTTGGGCAGCAGCTCACAGGGATCACACTGCCATCACAGTGAAGAGGGGTTGTTCTCTTTATTGACTTGATTGCCCAGATTTTGTCCTAAAATATAAGAATTTATTTGATAAAATCAAGCTTTTTTATTCACACTTTCATTGAGTGTTTACTCTTTGTCAATAGCTATTCCACATATATACTAGAAAGACAGAGGCAAATAAAAAGCAGTCTTTAAGATGCTCTCAGTCTCTCAGATGAGGCAGTCTTACAAACAGATAAGTTAATTAAAGTAATATATTGCCATGATAGGAGTCTATGGGGAACAGAGGAGCCCAAAGTTATAAGTAGAAATTCCATCAGGAACGACAAATAACCTTTAAAAAGAAACAATTCAAAAAGAGAAATTGTCTAAGCATTTGAATCCCTCCTTTGAAGACTTCAGAGCTTCTCCATTGAGTAGGACAGACTGAGTCTAATACTACTCACCTGTTAGGAAACACCCTTGGTGATCTGACCCCTTCTCCCTAGTCACCTTTGCTTAGGACCACTCCCTGCCTGACTTTCCACACTGACTCCCCTGCACAGTTTCCTCATTTACAGGACTCTAACAAAACAGTCACTTCCATAGGAAATACACACAACCATGTCACTCCCAACTCTCATTTGTCCTGTTTATACTCATCTTAGACATTGCTTTTGCTGGAGAGTGTGGTAGACCTTCTGAGGCTGTGCTAGGCATCTCTCCTTATGATGGAAGCAAGTGTGCTTCCTGCTATAGATCACTTACCGTCCTCTGCTATCACTACCTGCTTAATTGTAAGGCTCTTTTATACACCCACACATTCAACCCACACATATACACACACACACACATACAAAACACACACTATGCCATGGACTTGCTAAGAACAAAGACCAGGTCTTGTTCATTTTCTGCATCACTGGGATGCAGCACAGTGCCAGGCACATAATCAAAGCCATGCCTGATGGTGCACTCCTGTAATTCCAGCACTTGGGAGGTTGACACAGGAGAATAGAAAGTTGGGGCCATGCTGGGTTATATAACAAGATCCTATCTCAAAAAACACATTGAAGGGCCACGTGTAGTGGCACACACCTAAAATCCCAGCAATTTTAGAAGTGTAGGTAGGATGATTGTGGTCCAAGGCCAGCCCCAGCAAAGATAGTTTGAGACTCTGTCTGACTGTGAACATGGCTAAAGTAATAGTCTTTGCCAAGAGCATGAGGCCCTGAGTTCAATCCCCAGTAACACAAAAAATGGGGGGAGGGAGAATGTGGGTAAGAAAAAGTAATAGTGGGGGTGAATATGACCAAAGTACATTGTAAGCATGTATGGAAATTTCACAATGAACCTCCTCACATTGCCCAGTTAATAAGTGCTAATAAAATGATTAAAAATATTTGATAAGTGAATAGATGGGTGGATGAATAAAGATGTGTGAGCTGCACTAACAATTGCCAATGATAAAAGGACTGAACATAGGAAATCCTTACATTTATTGAACACTTTCTCTGGGGCAAGCATTGCTCTCCATGTATTAAATCTTTTTATATACTCCTAAAGCAGTCTATAGGGTAGGCATTGGTATTTTTTCTATTTTAAAGAAGAAGGAACTGAGATCAACAGAGGTGAAATTTAGTTGGCCAAGCCCATTCAGAGTGTAAATAGTTGAGGCAGGATTGGAATAAAAGCAGATTGCCTCTGTGGCCCCTGGAGGTAACTACTAAACTTTGTTCCCTGTTCCATTACTACATGGCAGCCTGAGCTCAGAAAAACTGGGAGTGAATAGGTGAAGAATACAACTCTTCTGCCAAGGAGTTTCCATGGAAACTGCTTCCTGGATATGTATTACTGTGTACTTTCTTAACTCAGTCATACCTTCAAACTGAACCTGATTCGATTTGCTTGACTTCTATAAAGTACATACAAGTGTCAGAGATAAAATATGAATTTTAATGGGGGCTCAAAATCTTGAAATTTACTGGTGACTTTCAAATACCTTTTGGATTATGTTTGTGGGAATAAAATCTGATTGACTCATTTTTACTACTTGTTTATTACAATCATGAGGATTTATGCTACTTTTTGTGTAATTCTTTTTTGGTGGTGGAATTCTAATCTCAAGTGAAATCTCATAAAGTAAGCAAGGAATCTTGATGCTTTCCACCTTGGTTCAGTCCAGTTCAATTCAACCAGAGTTTTGAGTAATCACTCTATACTGGGTATATTGCTAATTTCTGGAACTGTAAAGATAAATAAGACACAAACCCTGCTATTTGCAAAATCTTATAGAGTAGTGAGGGAGATGAACCCATACACAGATCATTAATTTTTCTAGTATATTAAGTGATGAAGGAAAGAAGTAAAGGGAAGTTAGAAATCACTGCAGAGGAACTGGGTCCAATTTGGAGGCTCCTGGATGGAAGAGACCTGGGTTGAATCTTAGAGGATGACTAAGTAACCAACTGAAAACCATGGGATGCTCTATGAGCAGTGTGAGCAGCCCAGATTTATGAAACAGTATGGTTTGTGCAGGGCATGATAAACATGTAAAATGTCTGTCGGCAGGTCAAAGAAGGCGAGGCTGAGCAGAAGAGGAAAAGGAGGTATCAGAACTGTATCCCTAAGAGCTTAGCCTCAGGGATTGGTCAGCCAGCCGCCTTCCAGTTTTCCCCATTTCCTTTCCTTAGTGTCTTTCATGTAACACCTACTTTAGACACCCAAATCCTTCACACTCATGACAACCTCCCCCAACACCAAATGATTGCTTCCCCAGGCCATTCCCAACCCAAATTTATATTATCTCCACACTTCTCTCTGCTAGAGAGCAGAAAAATTAACTTGTGCTATAATGATAATGATTATTAATTACTTGCTTCCTCCTTTATGCAGTAAATGTGTGTTGAGCAACTACTTTATGACAGTACTATAATAACTACTTGAATATATTATCTCATTGATCATCACAGAATATCTTTAACTTTATTGTTAGCTGATACATAAATTCACATATTTTATTATAGAAATCAGTATCTTTTATCCACAGATAAGAGAAAGTAACAAGAGACACACAGTGGTGAAGCAGACTTCAATTAGTGAACTATTAGGTGGTGGAAACAAAATTTGGGATTCAAACACTGGAAGATTTTTCTTCCCCGCTTTTTTCCATTCAAATATTGCCTTTCTGATGGGCTTTTTTTCTCATGTATCCCATTTTGCCATTGTTCCTAAAATAAAATTATGATGACTGTATTTCTGATACAGTTTGACACAGATTTTTATTTTCAGAGAAAAGACCCTAAAGGTGACATGTTTTGGGTATACAGGAAGATTGTCAAGGTGACATCATGGAACTAGGTAGCCTGCATTGTCTATCATGTTATAATTTAGCATCAGTCATGTGGTATGTGAGCTTCACCTCAAAGACATGCATTCTAATCCTCACTCTGCCACTTACTAGCTAGGACCCTAGACAAAACGCTTAAACTCTCTGAGCCTCTATGAGGTGAGGATGGTGACATTCATCTCACAGGGTCCCTGTGAGCATGGCACTGTGTGTGTCTCACATTCTGATCTACAAAATGTCCATTTCCTTTCTCCTAATCCTAGGGTCCTCTCAGTTCAAGTCCATCCATTCTATAGCTCTCATGACATAATGTAAGAAGAGGTTCCATGACTTTATTTTTCAAGAAAGTTACTGAAATGGAAATATTTGACTTTGGAATCTAGGTAGAATCATTGCTATATCCTTTAGACACAGTTTTCTGTTATAATCTAGGTGGTAAATCAAAAGGCTTCGTGTGAGTACATTTGCAGTCAAGCTTTCTTCAGGTTTAAAAGTGCTTTGTGATGAAATAAAAAAAATTGAAAGGCTATTAAGAAATAAATTAGGATAATGACTTTGAGGCAAATTCTTTCTTTATGTGAACAATTTGTAGTTTAGGAAGATAGGGGGCATTTAGAAGGATTATAAATGGGATGAGCCCTCTATCTTATCTTTGACATAAGAGATATTGAGACAAAATAGACAATCTTGTCATTCAACCCTAATGTTAATGTTACATATAATTTCAAGTATGATTTTGAAAATCTGTTTTTAAGCTAAAGACTAATCATGTTCTTTTAAGAAACAATTGGGCAATTGTGGCTTTTTTGTGCTCAAGTTTGAACTCGGGCCTTTTTGCTTGCTAGGCAGGAGCTCTACCTAGCAAGGCTTGAGCTAAGCCTACAGCCTTTTTGCTCTGCTTATTTTGGAGATAGGATGTCAATTTTTGCCCAAGCCAGCCTATATTGTGATCCTCTTATTTTATGATTCCTACCATTGCTGGGATGACAGGTACACACCATTTCATCCAGCTATTGGTTAAGATGGGATCTCCTTTTTGGCTGGAGTTGGCCTCAAACCATGATCTTACCAATCACAGCCTCCTATAGGTGAGAGCCCCACACCTGGAGATGGTATGTTTTTTAAACACACATTTACTTTTTTTTTCTTTTCAAATTCACTGATTTTCTTTTTTTTTTTTTTATTCATATGTGCATACAATGTTTGGCTCATTTCTCCCCCCTTCCCCCACCCCCTCCCTTACCACCCAACTCTGCCCCCTCGTTACCCAGCAGAAACTATTTTGCCCTTATCTCTAATTTTGTTGAAGAGAGAGTATAAGCAATAATAGGAAGGACCAAGGGTTTTTGCTAGTTGAGATAAGGATAGCTATACAGGGAGTTGACTCACATTAATTTCCTGTGCATGTGTGTTACCTTTTCTCTAGTTCCTGATCCCCTTTTCCTATTGGCCTCAGTTGCTTTAAAGTATCTGCTTTAGTTTCTCTGCATTGAGGGCAACAAATGCATCTAGTTAAACCCACATTTAAATCCCTTTAACAATACTAAATATCAGAATCTTCCAATTGTTTTTACATAATCAATTTTTGTAAAGAACTTTATTCTTTATATGAATGTGAAGCAGCATGTATAGTCAAAGTAAAATATATAACTTCATCTGAAAAAAAGTGGTTTGTGGGTTTTAGCCATTTGTCTCATTCTTGTGGTTTTGTCAGTGCACTTCTGGTTTTTAACTTGGCCACGAACACATGGATTCATCTTTACTTAATTTTGTAGACATTAAATGACGAATCACTGTGGTAAATTTTATGTACACATAAGAGGTCAGCATGTGCTCACATTATTCACTTATGTTTAGCCATAAACAAAACAAATGAAAGTTTAGAAAGCAATTGAAGAAAACAGACAAGGCCTCTCTTCTGCACAGTCTCCCTGCCTGGCCTTGCTCTTCACCATCACAACATGCTGCAAATGATTGAAGCCCCCAGAAAGCAAAACTGTGCACTTTGGCACAGCCCAAAGTGCAAACTAATAATGCTGCTCCTTCTTATCTATTCATGTGTTTTTTTTTTTAGCTTGATAAAAAGAGAGACCATGGCTCCCAAACAAACATTGATTCATCACTGACCTTGCTCTTCCCAAACAATAACTCAGAATCAAAGCATGGTGAATATAATGAAACTCCAGGTGAAGAGAGCAATTGCAACCAGCATTAGTTACACAAGTCTCAGTCATACATGAGACACTACCCCACTGTCTCACCTATCCTCATTTTACATAACCCCACACTTCAATAGGTCTGGATTTCTAACAAACTCCATAGTAATGCTGGCTTAGGAATTGCTGTATAGGTTTACTTTGAGAACTATGGACTCTAAGCCCACAAAAAATGTGAATCAGATATTATTGTTAATATTTCTGTTTTAAAAATGAGAGAATTTAAGCTGAGAGAGTTCATGCTATCTATCTATCCCAGGTTGTGCCTCTGGTAAGGGGCATCAATGAGATTCAAATTCAAGGTTGTCTTAATCCATATGACCCGTTCTTTCTACAGTAGCATGACTAATAAGCATTTACAAAAATATATTAAGTGGGTAATTCTTCCTTCTTTCTTGTTTGTTCCATATTAGAACTTTTGTTTTACAGACTCATTAAACACTAGGGCATCACCCACGACCTGAAGATAAGGCAATAGCGTTATTATTATAGAAACGAAAGGATGCAAGCAGACTCTAAGAACTGGAAAAGGCAAGGATGTGAATCATCCCCTAGAACCTCCAGGAGGATTTCAACCCTTTCTCTTTAACCCAGTGAAAGTCATTGCAGATTTCTAATCTCCAGAACTCTAAGGTCGTTTTTTGGTTTTTTATGGTCATTTGTCACAACAATAATAGAAAACAAAAAAACATATTCTATAAAATCTGGAGCTCAGAGGAATGATCCTGTTCTGAACAAAACTCTGCCTACAAAACAGACCATCTTGGACCAGGTAAAGGGAGAGGTGTTCCTCACCCAAAGGTCCTATGTGTCCTGTAAAGCCATTATCTTCCTGCTCCAGACTCAACACACATATTCTACCATAGATCACTGAGGGAACGACTTTAGATTGGCTCTAAGTGGGTGCTTACTAAATTACTGTTGTCATAATTAATTCAGGAGATAAAAAAGAGATCAAGCTCTCCTGATCACTCTCCCTCATGTTTCTCAAAGAACAAAGACATGCTGCTACACCATCTCTCTTAACATTCTCTTATGCTGACCTGGCCTCTTCCCTCTGGAGCCCATTGGCATTTGATCAGAAGCTGAAAAGAGCAGGACCACATTCAGGCTATTGGTGAGCGTCAGCCATACCAGACAGTGTCCTCTGACTCAGGCAAATTCACTAACATTGTCCAAAAAGAAAAGGAAATGAGAGTAACTGGAGTTCAGTGTGAACTATAAGCCCTTCTGTCACAGACTCTCCAGTCACTGGTATAGACAATGGAGAAGTCCATTGCTAGGAAAGGACAGGGAAAAAATAGGCTTTTCCCGTCTATATGCAGAGCTCGTGCCTCCCAGGACAGCAAAATGAGAACCAAATTTTCTAGCTCTACTAAACTAGTAAGCCCTTTTCCCTTTCATTCATTAACTAAGGAAAGTACAAGAAAAAAATGATTTCAACATTCTCTCACAACAGAAGTCTAACTTTAGGATTTATTTTAATCCAAAGAATTTTTGAAATGCCTGCTGGCACTTAAGAAAAACTGAGCAAATTGACTTCGGTGAAGAACTTACAAAGTCATATTAACAGAATGCTAAGCAGATGCAGGCTTCTGATGTCTTGCCTGTCTTTTTCACCTTCAGACTCCCAAATCCCTGCATCAAAGCACATGTTATCTAATTTCCCCTTGGACATTTGCAGAGGCTTTCATTTAATTTTATTCACTGTGCAGACATTGCTTTGTGACTACATCTCCAGGGAGAATAGTGCCAGACAGACGGCGAGTTGTGGGCTGAAAGGAGCAGACAGCCTTTAAACTCCAGGGCATTTCTGACCATCCTTAGTGATGCCAGTGAACAACCAGAACTTACGTGTCAACTGTTTACAGACTCTCTTTTTATCCTCCTTTTGTTCCCCTAACAAACTCCACCTCAGGCCCAGCAATCTACAGACCAGGTCTTTTTCCTGGCCACAAGGTGGCAAGCTGGTTCTCTGGGCTGCTCCAGTGGGAGAGGGCATTTCTGCTGAAGATGGACCTAGTTTCTATAGCAGTGATGGAGGATTGAACTGTGGGTTTATACAGAGAGCTTAATGTAAACAGCCAGAGACAAATTTTTGCACAAGTAATGCAAACAGTAGATGTTTTGATTCCCAGATGTAGCAGTTGAAGAAGGTTTCTGATCCACACTTCCAGTTTTATCCGTTGGTTTTCTCATGGTCATAGATATCACATTTCTATACCTATAAAAATGATGTGACATTTAACAGCTGGAAAAACTCAACATTGTTTCCTAGAATGTCAATACTAGATTTCAAAAACAGATCTTAGTCTCACGTACCAGAGGATTTATCTAAATAAATATTCTCCTACCTTTCACTTTTTGTATTAGAAATGCCTTTCAAATTCAATGGGTCATACTTCCAGTGTGTACTCTTCACAATCAGACCAACTATTATTGAGATCTTCTATTTACTGATGATGCATCATGAGCCTATGTATACTATCAGTTTAACATAATTCATTCCTCACAACAACCTCATAAGAAAGATTTGTTTTGCCTCTTACACTAATGACTATGCTAACAATAGAGATGAAGACACTTGCCCAAGGCGGTGAATAGGTAGACTAGGATTTGAACTCTGCTAGTGAAGTTAAGAATTTTAGCTCTAACATTCACTGAAATTCATGATGCTAAGGATTGACCTTCAGAATAAGAAGGCAGTCTGCCCTGTCACATGCTTCATCACCCCATTTCTGGAGGGGAACAACTCATGATGAAAGAGTAAGTAGCTTTTTACTCTCCATGAAAAGTAATCACTTGGATGCAATATTCTATACCTAAATGCTCAATGCAACTAAGAAGAGATTGGGGTGTACTAGTGACAGTTAAATGAGAAAGAAAACCTCTAATGGAGCCTGACAGTCCCTGCAATGATTACTGGATTTAAAATGAAGCTCTTAGGCACAGCAACCAGAAGTTTAAGCCAGTAGAACCTGCAGGAGAGAAGGGTGGGTTTTCATGAGAAGTGGGAGAATGAGGATGTTGATTATGATAGCTAACATTTATTGAATGGTTATAATGTGGTCACGATATAGTCAGTGCTCCATAAGCATTTATTGAATCATTAAAACAACCCATGAGATAGGTAACATTAGCATTCCTGGTTTATAAATGCATAAATTGAGACGTGGCGAGGTTAAGCAAATTGTTCCTGACAGAGCTAGAATATATTTGGTCCTTAAATTCAGATTCAAGAAGTTTGACTCTAGCTTTCATGATCTTAGCTACCAGAAATTGTAACCACTAAGATTGTATTTATAAACATAATACTGACTCCATAGGAATCAACAAAAGGGCAGGGTTTAGAATGATATTTGAGAAATTATTATAACTATAATTTGATTTTGGATGAGTAGCCTCCTGTTTGACTCTTGACAAACTAAATCTTTATCCAATGACCCATTTTTCTCTTTCTATAATATTTAAAACCACAGTCTAGAGTCCTCTTCTGCTTTACCTTCCAGCTAGATGATCAAGTTTGGTCATGAAAGCAAGTATACATAAGAAGGGCCTTTTAGTTTCTTTGCTGAAATGTCTGTGTAATGGAGATGGCACTGACTTGAACAAAACTTGTAGAAATAGTGAAACATGCTTCCAAAAGACAGGCACATATTAAATATATCATTTCATTTTTATCACTTATGGTTTATTTTTGTTCCTTTGTTTAAAAGAAAACTATTTCTAATCCTTCATTTAAAAATGTGTCAGATGTAGAAGTTCTATTTTAGAAGTGGTCAAGTTGCAATACAACAGATATTTCTTAGACACCTACTTAATTCAAATATTTAAGTAAATTTTTTAGAATTAAGTATAAATAACTATGTGGATCACTGTAATATGTAGGACAGGTCATCAGAGGAAAATATTATTTTGATTAAGAAATGTAATGGGCTGCAGGCATGGCTCAAGTGGTAGAGCACTTGCCATGCAAGTACAGGCTCTGGGTTCAAACCCCAGAGTACCACAAAGAAAAGAAATTAAGTAATGATTTAATCATCACTTCTCCAGACCTTATTGTTGAAAGTTCTTTGTTTATTCTCTCACTTCATAAAACTGCCGCATCAAGCTAATTGCCCAAACCTGGGCTACCCATTTTACTTTCTCTAATTTTTCACATTGAAGCAATCATTTCCCAGATTTGTTTTATCTTACTTTTCAAATTGTCACTGATATCACCATTGATGGGATTCTTATAACCTGCTGCCAGAACTACTGACATAATATCTTACATCTTTTCTTCCTCATCAATCTCCAGAGTGTTCCTCCAACTGACCTCCAAAGACATACTGTACTACAGTGCTAAACTATAATTGTTGCCCAAATACATCCAGCTGTGGTATTTGTTATGCCCCTGGTTATTCCCACTTCTTCTAATGGCTTCATTGTATCTCTTTTCCCTCCAGAAAACACTTCTTTCTTATTCTACAATTCCTTGCATATCTTTTATAAGTTATCTCATCATGTAGACCTCATTAGATTATGTTGTACGGTGTTTTTCAATTTTATATTTAATTGTCAGATGCAATGGTGCATGCCTATAATCCCAGCTATATAGGAGGCTGAGGCACAAGGATCATTTGAGCCCAAGAGTTCATGATTAACCTGGGCAACATAGTGAAACACCATATCAGAACTTCCTTTTTAAATTGACACATAATATGGTACATATTCATTGATTATGATATGATAATTCAATGTGCCTATACAAAGTGTAATGATAAAATTGGGGTAATCAGAATTGGTTTATATGCATTGCCTTCTATCTCTCCATCAACAGAAACTAACACAATGTCCATTTTTAGAAAGTTCTCTAATACATACTTGTTGAATGACCAGGAAAGATTTATTTCTGTAGTCTCTCTGGTAAAGATCTAGTTTCTCCCATAATCATGAATCTATACTCAACAGTAGCTCATTTTCCAAGACAACAAGTCAACCTTTCAAGCCTTACTTGCCACTGCCTGGTAATACAACATTAAATTTATTTCTGTCTGCCACTGGACATGGTAGAAAGTAAATGCTAACAAGATTTAGATATGGTGGGTTAACGGTTATGGATGATATAGTCAAGATGTTCTACTTTAAGTGGAGAAATGCTTTGAAATGATTAATTAAGTGGTTTGGCTCTGCAATAATTGAAGCATCTTTGTGGAGCTATAAAAGACTATATCTGGATGATTTTGATGAATTGCATATAAAACACTCTCTCTGTATAATGAATTGGTTTTCTTCAATGCTGTGATTGCAGTGAATCTTAATTTGTATGTGATGTTAGTGGTCTCATTTGTTACTACTTGCATTTGATTAAAATATTTTTGATTAATTGATAGAAATTGTCTGGGTGGCAAGGTAAACTAGGCATGTTTTTTCCCCAAATTACTGTCTTACGAAATATTTATTTTATTTAAATTAGCCCTGCCTAAAAGTGAATAGGTGCAACATATCTGGGGAATGCAAGTAATATCTCCTTCAGAACATAAAATTCAATATGAGAAAAAGGTATGCCTCAGTCATAATTTTGTGTTACAGACTCTTTTCCCTTAAGTTACATGCCTTTGGTATAGATGGAAAAAATAAATGAGGAAAATAAGACTATGCTTTTCTCTAGCCTATTGGCTATAACAAGTTCTCCATCTTTCCTCAGTCACCCTTTTTCTCTTTCAATTTTTATGGCATGCATCCCACTCCCCCAACCAACACACACAAGTACTCATAGTTCTGGTATTTTTGTTGGTACTTTGTTAAGCACAGAGGTATACCTAGTGACTAGTGCAAGAACAAGGGGACAAATACTATCAAGCTCCTTTAAAGTACTGTGTGTTACCACATATTAAATATTACTTACCCTTGTGTGCCAGGCGAGCTTGTCCTAGAAACCTTAAGTGGGGGTGATGGGAGATGCCAGAAAAGACAACAGACAGAAGACCAAACATGCATAAAGCTAGGGCCAGGTAGGCTGGGTGCTCGAATGGAGACACACTAACCCCCTCCACCTCCAGTGAGTTTATTATGTACAGTGGCAACACAAGGTGGACAGGCAGTTCTCAGGGGAGGGTGGGGGCATGACATTATAATTCTCAGGAACAGGAGAAACCTGTGACAGCTTCTCTCTGAACGTAAACATCTTAGGAAAAAACAGCTGTACTGCATCTTGCCCACTTCTGCAGCTGAGGCTGTGCCAACACAAGCATGCAATTTATTGAGCATAACTATGCTTGCTCCCTTCTGTGGTTTGGGGATGTGCCAAACTGAAACACGCAGCTTATTTGATACACCTATCAGCTCCCCACAATTTACTTTGTACAGGCATAAAACACATTTTCCAAGACTGTGCCCCTAGATTGATACTGAGTTACTATGAACTTCGGACTACCAGCCTACACTGTGCTCTTTGCAGTGTTCCTCATCATATTCTCCATTACTCCTTAGCTAAAAAACATGTTCCTGTTAGTCTGAAAAGAGGGAAATCTCAATAATCTATCAAAGACGCTCACAGAAGATGAAAAATGGCAAAGAAGGATAAGTAGGTGTATTTGAATTTCTTAGGCAAGAATTTCAGCAAGAGATGAAGGAAAGTACAAAAGTACAAAGTTCAAGGCTATTTGAGGCTGATTCCTGTCTCCTAGCTGTAAATGTTCCATGATCCTTGACTCCTTCTACTTTTGCTATTTTCTTTAGAAAACTCAACCAACATTCTGTTCTCAGTTCCCAAGTATTGGTTTTCCTGGAGCTCTGGTTGTAGGTCCACAAATGACAACTAGATGATTCTGATATCATACCTAGCATCACTTCAACTACAACACACTTAAAACTCATTCTCTTTTTATAAACTCTGTTTTAATGGTTTCTTTCTTCCCATGTTTCCAGTAAATCCAACAAATTCTTCTACTTCCAACTCTTAAAAAGGAGCTGTGCTTAAGTTTTTCTTATCCTCAATTTAACCAGTATTTAATGCTACTGAGGGTCATTTTTAAGTGTGTTGATTTTTTATTCTTATTTTTATTTTCACAACTGCTATACAAATTGAGTTTCTTATCTCTGTGTGTCTGTATTAAGAGCAGTAAACTGAATATACCTAAACTCAAAAATATCCAAGGCCTCCCCACTTCTGGTTTTTTTTTTAAACACATTTCTGATGACTCAAGGCTTCAAGGCTCTTTATAGTATCTTCAACTCAGTTTCCTTTTCTTCTTAAACTTTCCTTGTGCTCTTCCTAAGACCAAATCTTCTTCATAAATCAAGCTGTTGCACCCATGGGCTACAAATAGTTCTCATACATCTGTTTCTCCAAAATATTTATTAAGCATGAATATCATCCTCATTCGTTGGAACTATTCCAGCAATCATTCTTCAGTATGTAGTCCACAGACATTCTAAATGTATATAATGCACCCTAATGACTTTACCACTCACTCAGATAGCTATGTCCACACAAATGCACACACATACACATACAAGAGTCCTTCAGTTATTATGATATATGTAATATCTTATCTTTGCAATGATATTTTTTGTTCCTTGTACTCATTCAATTCTTATAAATTCTCTATAGCACTCTTTCTCAGTTTTGAATTCTGTAGAGCTTTTACAGAAACACCTTTCTAAAAGGAAAAAAAATCTCCATTTAGCCAAATCACAACAAAAGAACTAACACATGCACACACACATTCTTCTCTTTGATGATAAAGCAAATGCCATTGTGAAATAACAGAGTAGTTTTGGAGAACTTGAACCTAATTTTAATTCTCTGACTTTATTCTCTAATATGTCTGATATTATTCGCTGAGAATGCACTGCATACCAGGAAGTGTTCTAAACAAACAAACAAAAAATCTTGCCGGGCATTGTGGTTCATGCCTGTAAATCCCAGCTATTTAAGGATAGAGATAGGAGGATTGATCTGAGGCTAGCCCCAATAAATGCCAGAGACCCTATCTAAAAACAAACTAAAGCAAATAGGGCTGGGGACTTGGCTCAAGTGGCAGATTATTAGAGTATATGCCTATCAAGCATGAGATTCTGTGTTCAAATACCAGTACAGCAAAAAAAAAAAAAAATCACAACTCTCATAGAACTTCAACTACAGTTAGCAATAATGGCAATAAAATAAGGAAATATATACTATTAATCATTATGAAGAAAAATGAAGCAAGGTGAGATGCTGGAGTGAAGTGGATTGAGAGTGATTTCAGATATGGTGTCATGAACAGCCTGTAAAGTTGAAGAGAGACTAGAGTGAAAAAAATATATCACATAGAGAAATCTGGAAGATAGAGGGTAAGTATTTCAGGCAGAAGGAAGAGAAAAAGGAAAAAGATCTTGAGTCAGGAACCAGATGGTCAGCTTAGGAAATGAGCAAGAAGTTGATTGTGGTTGGAATAAAATAAGAAAAGGAAATAATGCTAAGAGAAAAGGGAGAGTAGTATTTGGAGAACATACCACGTGAGGTACAGATTTTGTATTTTATTCTGAATGTGATAGGAAATTTCAGAATGTTTGAGGAGTTACATGATAAGAGTACTATTTAACATAAACCTTCTGGTTTCTGTGGATAGAAGAGATGTAATGTGGCAAGAAGAGAAGGGGAAGAATAGGACGTTCTTTGTAATAACCTAGGTGAGAAATTGTGATGGTTCCCTCTAGAAAGTACAACATGGGAATAAATGATTGATAGGATATTGTGTATAAAGGAAGGAAAGTAAAGATGAGTCCTAGGATTTTTCTGTGTCAATGGGAGAATTTGGATCAATGTAGCAGCCATGGGGAAAAGAGGTTCAAGAATTTAGTGTGGACATGTTAATAGTATGTCTTATGAGCTCAGATAAGACATCCAGGATGAAGACTAAAACAAAAGGGTACAAATAGAGCAGTCATGTGCATTTGAGGATGACAGGATTAAGTGAGAAAAAAATGGGATTAAGGATAGTAAAATAAAGGAGAACTTGTTTGAAGAAAGATATCATTGTTTTGCAGATTGTTAAATTTAAGATTTCTCAGAGATGCTTTAAGTGGACAAGTCCAAGAAGTTGCTAGAAAAAAATGGCATTCAAGCTATAAGAGACTGGAACTTGAAGAAAAGTTTGGGAGAAATAAGGATACTAGATAATAAAGGAAAGTGTGAGGACTAGACAAAGAATTTGTGAGTGATAGTGTCAATTGAGTCACCTGAGGCCCAGATGGTCAGTACTGCCATGAAAGTTAAAAAAACAGGTCCCAAAAATGAAGGAGTAGGCTAGGAATGTAGCTCAGCAGTAGAATGCTTCCCCTTGTACATGCTAGGCACATGCTCCCCAGCACTGCAAGAGAACAAAAAAGAAGAACAAAAGAAAGAAAAATAAGAAAAAGGGTGGTCAACAGGTTCCAGTTACCAAGAAGTCAGGTTAAATAGTTAAGAGTCATCACTGGATATGCAACCATATTTGGCAGGGGGGATAGAACAAAAAGTAATTCCAAGCCCCATCTCTTGTGAAAGTTCTTTGTCTCCCATGGCCCAGACATGGGGGAAATCAGCATTCATTAATTAAGAAGAACATTCTCACTGTAGCTGATGGATGCCTTATCATAACTTTTGATATACTGTGGAAACTACCAAGATGCAGGTGGGATTCTCCCCACCAGTGAGAATCTCACTTGTTGGTACCAAGAGCACTGTGACCCTGTGGAAACCACCTCCATAACCCTATGGGCTCTTGACAGCCTACTTGCTGGCTCATGCCCATTATTTGTTCCTAAACTGACTATACCATCTAACCATGGGATTCTAAACTGGGGACTGTAGGAGCAGGCACAGGTTCTCTAAGGCTGCACTGCCTGGAGCCTAACACTCTTATGCTAGGACTGGACTGCCAAGTGCAGACAGGCTGGTCTTGAAAGTGATAATAAACTGGCCCCCTAGAGGGCAGCAGATCCTCACAGGAGGGTGAGGCACACCAAAGCAGGGCATTTTACAAAAGAAGACACAAGGGGGCAACACACATATTTATGGAAAATGAAGCAGAAATTAAACTCAGGGAATTAAAGGAGTTCAATAATAGCAGTGGTAGAAAGTTCTAAGTTGCAGACCAGGTATCAAAACAAGTGAGCTTGAAAATAAAATGATTGCCCATATATCAGTCAAAGGAAACCAAGGTTTCCTGGCTCAGTGAATATTAATTATTACCCCAGCAATAATAATAAATAGGTACCATATACTATGTTGTCTGCCATGACTAGATGATATTTTAGCAACTGGAGGGCTGAGAGAGTAGGTCAGTGATACAGATTTTGGTTAGTATATTCAACACCTTGGACTTAATCCTCAGCAGAAAGAAATGAAAACAAACAAACAAGAACCCAGATAACTGATAATTCTCTTCCTCATAGTAAAGCCAAAGATGTAAATGAATAATTTTAGTAAAGAGCTATAGGTGCTTTAAGTCTTTGTAGGCAACACTGAAAGTGCACACGAAAGGAAGAAAGTCATTATTGAGAGGGGACAGGAAAGCCCTCTAAGAAAAATTACCAGATGGTATAGATCCTGATTGTGGTAGTTTTTTGTTTTGGTTTTTCTCTCCTTTCTTATTTCTCTGGTTCTTCCCTGATACAATCCATCTTTTTCTTTTCCTTTCATTTATTCATTTACTTAAAACATTTTTAAAAATTGAACCCTAGAAAGGTTCAATTGCTGTTTGAGCACTGTGATACATAGGAGATTTCTGACTTCAGGGAGTTTATGATAAGAATTTTATTTGCAGTGACCATGACAGTCATGAGCAAGACACTGAGCTTGCTCAAGCAAGTTTTCCTCTATCTCCTTCTACACCTTGCCTTCTTTCTAAGTATAAAGGAGACAGCTAAGATCTTTGGATCTACTAGGTCCTATGTGAAGAAGAAAGGTAATGAAAATAGACCATCACATCTTTTTAACTAAAACCCTTCATATCATTTTTATATTTGGCAAATAAAAATTGTGTACAACACGCCTCTCAAGCCAGACTGTTTTACTTCCACTGTGACCTTTTCCACTTCAGTTCTAGGAGTTTGAGCTTTCCATCCTAGCCACCTATATGTGGTGTTATCTTCACCAGAAATTAGTGCTCTTTAATTGTTTTTTCTATGATTGCCATGTTTGTCATCCCAACTACATTTTTTACTCCTTGAGTAGAGAGGTTATGGTGTGCAGTTTCTTGATATCAACTATAAAGTCATGTGATAGGTGTACAACATGTGTCTAAGAGTAGTACTCATAATCAGAACATCTAATTTTGACTTCCAACATCAACATTTGTTAGCTTTTGTTTTTTGGTAAAAAGGTCAGTAATAATTGTAGGGTTGTAAGGTTGTTTGGCACAACATATGACAAGCTCCTACTACAGCTGTGTATGTTTGCTCTTCTTCCTTCTTATCCTTATTCTTTGGCTTCCCACCAATTTTTCAAAATTGAGATTTCTGTTCCTAGGAGTCATTCCTTTGATAATTTTGGTTAATTTCTTTAAGTGCTCTAAAGTGCAAGCCTTAGACATCAATAGCCCAAATATTTGTTCTGGCTTTGCCCCTTATAACTATATGACTTTAAGCAAGTTACCTAATCACTCTGTTCCTCAGTTTCTTTGTCTGTAGAATTATGATAGCACTATCGGTATCATAGTGTACTAATGAAGTTAAATGCTAAAATACATGTAAAACATGAATTCTGTGAGATAAGCAGTGTTGCTCCCATTAATAGAAGTTACATAAACTACCCCAAATCATGCAACTAATAAGTGCTATTACTGGTAATCAAACCATTGCTAATTAACTCTACAGTCAGCACACTTAATTACTGTAATACATTGCTTATCTTGAGCAAACTAAAGCCAGCCCACTCAGTTTACAAAAACTTTGAGAACTGTTATATATGTGTGTGCATGATTATATGAGGATATGTATGCATTTATATATATATATATATGTGTGTGTGTATGTTGGTGTTTATGTGTATATTCATATTCCCATGTGTACATACCACAGAGAAACAGACAAACAGACAGGCAGAGAGAGAGAGAGTCTCTTATCTGCAGGACTGGCATCTGCAGATTCAAACATATACAGATTTCTTTTCCTTATCATCATGCTCTAAATAATAGCATCATAACTATTTACACAGATGTGCATAGGTTTTTTGCAAACATGATACCATGTTATATAAGGGACTTCAGCATCTTGGGGTTCTGTTATGTACAAGAGGTGTTGGAGGGAACTCCCTGCAGACACTGAGGGATGAATGTATTTATTCATATATCAGCTTATCACACTCAGCCACAACAAAATTTCTTTTTTTTTTCCACAAACTTTATTTTTTTTTCATTTTTCTTTTATTATTCATATGTGCATACAAGGCTTGGTTCATTTCTCCCCACTGCCCCCACCCCCTCCCTTACCATCCACTCCGCCCCCTCCCTCTGCCCCCCCAATACCCAGCAGAAACTATTTTGCCCTTATTTCTAATTTTGTTGTAGAGAGAGTATAAGCAATAATAGGAAGGAACAAGGGTTTTTGCTGGTTGAGATAAGGATAGCTATACAGGGCATTGACTCATATTGATTTCCTGTGCATGGGTGTTACCTTCTAGGTTAATTCTTTTTGATCTAACCTTTTCTCTAGTACCTGTTCCCCTTTTCCTATTGGCCTCAGTTGCTTTGAGGTATCTGCTTTAGTTTCTCTGCGTTAAGGGCAACAAATGCTAGCTAGTTTTTTAGGTGTCTTACCTATCCTCACCCCTCCCTTGTGTGCTCTCGCTTTTATCATGTGCTCATAGTCCAATCCCCTCACAACAAAATTTCTAAGTCACATTGCAACTTCTAGTACAGAACCTAGCACATAATAAGTACTTAAGAAGCACCAGGAGATGTTTTTCTGGGTATCTCCCATTATGAAATTAAGACCATCTCACTTCCACTTACTATAATGAATGTTTCATTAATGGTGACAGATGTTTTCTTAGAAGTAGCAAAATTAGTAAATCCATTTGTTGTAATTGTGTATGATTATAACATACCATAAACGATTAACCTAAAATTAGAGAGAATACAATTTCCTTTATTAAATGATACTCCTAATATAATGTGATAAAAATAGAATGAAGTAGAAAGGTAGTTCCTAGTCATACACTTGTGATTTTTGTCTCCTCCTCTGAGTGCCCTAGGGTAGAGATGAGTCTTTGGAAGCTTGGTAAGAACACAGCTTAATGGACCCAAAGATGCTTCTCTCTGCTTGGGTACCATTCCCAAACTTGGGGAGAGGCACCTAGTGCAGTAAGCTTTCTACTCTCACACACATATGGGGACCAGGAAGATCCTACCCTTCTTCCCTGTACCCCATCTCACCTCGTTTTTGTCAAAATCAAGTGATTTTAAAATCTGAAAAATGAAAACTAAGCTTCTTTGCAAAATTGAGAAACTTTTTTTTTGGTGGTACTAGGGCTTAAACTCAGGGCCTTAAGCTTGCTAGGCTTGTTAGGCAGGCACTCTACCACTTGTGCCACTCTGCCAGCTAGAAACACTTTTTATTTGTTCCAAAGTATACAGAAGATACAGGAATTTTTAAAAAGAAGTGGGAGTTTTTGATGTGGAGATAGGACAGGAGGAATTAAAAGGAAAGAAAGACGAAGAAAAGATGAGAGGAAGAAGGATGGTGGCAAACAGAACAATTTGGGCGAGACAAAGGGAGCTGGTGAATGAATGGACTTCTGTGCACCACAGAAGAAAAGCCAGTTTAGACAGCTAGATTCTGATAAGTAGTATTGCGTCACCTCTGATAAATCTTCTTGTTTTTCCCATGTTCACAGCTGCATTCATGCAAAACACATTTGTTGAGTTGCTGCTATGTACCAGGCCCTAAGGTAGGTGCTTATTAAAGAACAGATCTTCCCTTGCCCCTGTGTAATTTACAGTCTTGAAAGAAATACAGCTAATAAACTAGGAAGCAAACACATATCTAATATCAACGTGTAGTAGGCATTGTAAAGGAAGATAGCAAGTCTCTACTAGAGATAGAAAGGAGATAGACTGAGATGAAGGACAGAGAATAGCACCCATTATTTTTGTATTCTTTGCAAATCCAGCCCAAATCACAGCAGTGTCAGCTTAGGCTCATGGAACTAGCTATGTTCCGAAAGGGTGGAAGTCAAGGATTCATTAACCTGAAAGACTTAATGAAAACTATACCAGTCACATCCCATAGGAGGACTCATAATTTCTTAAATATAAGAAGACATGTGAAGAAACAGAATAAATTTTTTATCCTGGCAGTATCTGTGAAAATCCTGCCTGGTGATAAAAGATAAGTAGAGAAGAAAATGGTAGTTATGAAAGTGACATTAAGTCACTTGTTATCACAAGATAACATTAAGTTATCTTGATCTTTAACATTTCCATTTTGCAGATGGGGAGGTTGTAACTTATAAAGTATAGGCAACAGTTACTTCATGATTCCATACTTGGGTAAGAGATCAACTCTGGAAAGCAGGAACAGACTAAAGGGTTTATTTGTTTGCTTGTTTTGCAGTAGTGAAGATTGAACCTAGGGTTTCACACTTGCTAAGCAAGTGCTCTAACTCTTGGGCCACCACCCAAACCGTTCCGTGCTTTTAGTTTGTTGTTCAGGTAGGATCTTTGGCTAACTTTGCACTGGTCATAAACTGTAATTCCCCTACCTCTGCCTCACAAGTATGCCCTCAGAGTCAGGTTTTTTGTTTGGTTTTGTTCATTATTAAATTTTAATTGTATATATTTATGGGGTGGAGTGTGGCATTTCAATACATGCATATAATGTATAATGAACAGATCAGGGTTAATTGGTATACCAGTTACCTCACACATTTGTCATTTCTTTGTGTTAGGAGCATTAAAAATTCTCTATACTGAGTAACATAGACAGGGTGAATCTGATCAAAGTACATTATATGCATGCTGTAAATATCACAATGAAGTTGGGTAGTTTGAGACCTCCAGCATTGCTCTCTTTGCTGAGTATTGCCTTGGCTATTTGTGGTCTCTTGTGTTTCCAAATGAACTTTAGGGTAGATTTTTCAATCTCTGTGATGAACGTCATTGGGATTTTGATGGAAATTGCACTAAACATGTATGCTTTTGGTAGTATAGCCATTTTTACTATGTTGATTCTACCAATCCATGAGCACGGGAGATCTTTCCATCTTCTGTAGTCTTCCTCGATCTCTTTCTTCAGGAGCTTGTAATTCTCCTTGTAGAGGTCATTCACATCCTTTGTTAAGTTTACTCCTAGGTATTTGATTTTTTTGAGGCTATTGTGAATGGAATTTTTTCCATGTATGCCTTCTCAGTTTGTTCATTGTTGGTGTATAGAAAAGCTAATGATTTTTGTAGGTTGATTTTGTATCCTGCTACCATACTGTAGCTGTTTATGGTGTCTAGGAGTTTTTGGGTAGAGTTTTTTGGGTCTTTAAGGTATAGAATCATATCATCTGCAAATAAGGATATTTTGACAGTTTCTTTACATATTTATATTCCTTTTATTTCTTCTTCTTGCCTAATTGCTCTGGCTAGAAATTCCAGTACTACTGTGGGGGGAAGGGTGGGGGAGGGTGGCAGGGTAGAGAAAATGACCCAAACAATGTATGCACATGTGAATAAATGAAAACAAAATAAATAAATCACAATGAAACCCCATTGTACAATTGATTCATGTTAATAAGTTTTTGTTTATTAAGTTAAGAAAAAAATCTTCTATTTTGAAGCATACAATTAATTGTTATCAGCTATAGAGTCCCAAGTGGGCTATGCAGAACATTAAACATTCCTCCACCTACCCACCTCTGCCCCTGTACCTGTTAAGCATCTTCTCTCCCTTCCCACATCTCCCACACCCTTCCCAGGCTCTGGTAAGCCCTGTTCTACTCTTAATATATATGGGATAAATTTTAGCTTTCACATATGAGTAAGAACATGTGATACTTGCCTTTTTATGCCTGACTTATTTCATTTAACATAATGGCTTCTGTGCTCATCCATATTGCCACATATGACAGGATTTCAATTTTTTTATAGCTGAATAAGATTGCATTATGTGACAGACTCTGTGAAACCTTAAGTTCATACAATTTAGGAACTTTTATTTAAGAAAAGAGTACAAAGTGTGAATTCAAAAATAGAACTGGAATCTTATAAGGGGCTGCTATGAGTGAGGGGTACTGAGACTCCTTCTGCTTTATATAGCAAATCTGCTTCCATAGAGGAGCAGATTTACTGGAGCTAATGTTTAAGCTCCATTTGTTCTCAAACAAATGGAAAATCAAGTTGCTAGAACAAATTGTAATCAAGGTTAGAACTGAGAAGGGATCAAACTTCCTATCTAATAGGGCATAAAAGGCTCAGGAAAGAACTGAGGCAGTGGTTCAAGCCAAGGAGGTTATAAAAAAACAATGAAAGGATTTGAAAGTACGACATTTATTTGTATCCCTTAGGACATTTAAAGGTAGAACTAGGTCCAACAAATGGCATGGCTAATGTCATAGCTGGCATTTTAGTGAGAAGCAATAGACTTCATAATTAACCAACTTGGTGACCTTGGGCAAGTTACTTAATTACCCCCCAGTTCCTAGCTCTTCTTCATGTGCAAAATAGGAAAAAAAATAGCAACTAATTAATAAGGATTTGCAATGATTAAAGTACAAAGTTCAAATATGTACTGAGAATGGGATCTGGTATATTCCCAGTGTTCTGTAAATAACAGCTCTTACTGTCATTGTTACTCAGTTTTATCTGACTCCAAAGTCTTTCAGTTTGTCCATGTACAAAAATATAAATAGAAATCTCTGTTGGAAAAGAACTCATTTGTATTTGAAAAATTCCTCATCCCAAGATGCCAGCCACGTTTAGCTTATGTTTTACTGATACTTCTTGAGGCTGGTCCTGTTCTCCAATGGGGTCTCTTCCTCTACTCAACATTTGGTTCTTCCCTGAAAAGTTTTCTCCATTGAGGATATCGGGTATGCTTGTAAAGCACTTTAGGATTAGTTTCAAAAACTATGTCTTCCTGGCTTTATGTTGATTGTGAAACTAAGAGTGACGTCAAGGGAAAGTACACAATGAAAAGGCAATGTCTTAAGATGATTCATATCCGAAAACAGTTCTTATTGTACGTGGGGTTAAATGCATTCATTGGGAATTCTTTGAAACCTAAATGAAAGGCTTTCCTCAATACAAAATTTAACACATTTCCATTATATGGCTATGCTGTAATTTATTAAACTATTCTCCGATGGTTTGTTTCTTCTTGTTTTGTTTAAGTATTCACCATTTTCTATAACACTAAAAGGAAAAATCTTTGTGCAGAAACCTTTGAGCTTCTGTTGAGTTATTTCCTGATGATAAATTCCTCTGAGTAGAATTACTGGGTCAATGTAGATTATTCTTTACATTTTAATTGTTTATTTGCATTACTCCCTAACCTGTCAACTTCTGTCTTCTTTTTATTTTTTATAGAGCATGGTGCAATTTGTTGTTTGGCAGCTTCTCAAATACTTTCAAAACTTATATTCACTTATGTTATTTTGAGGCTATTAGTCATGTTCAATTTTTGTTTTTAATCTGAAATCTTTGAATGAATCAAGTTTGCATTTCAAGTCTGGGCAAAAGAGTGTGTGTGTGTGTGTGTGTGTGTGTGTGTGTATGTGTAGACCACAAAATCTGCTGAAATATTTTATAAACAATTACAATATATTTACTTACATCTAGATAAATACAAGTTTGAGATTGAGGTAGAGAATTACTCCGCAATATTACACTGTAACCTTATTTTTTCCTTCCGCCTTCTACAGAATATTCCTCTGATCAGTTTTACTGGAAGGCTGACTTGGGTTCTCCATCAGCTCTCTTGGCAATATCTTAGAGCTGCAGAAATCTTCTGCTCCCTCATCCCTGTCTCTCTGATGCCATGCTATTTCCCACACATGGGCTGGTTGCCAGCTCTTCTCAGCAATGCCTCTTTTGCAACCTAGATTTTTGGTGTGCTCCTGTCTAGGTGAACTCCAAGCAGTGGCATGGCATTTCATTTGCATGTTAGCAGGGAGCCTAGAGGGTGATTTATTCTAGTTGGCCATTATGTAGTCAAATTAGAACTTTTAAAAAGTAAGTTTATATTTTGCTCAAAGCCTAGCTTCACTAAGTACATGCTAGTACTTGCACTTGCGACCTTTTTGGTCTCTCAAAAGCATTATTGGACTACTTAAGTAAGGGGTATGTTTTTCAGCATGAAATGAAGAAAAAAAAGTAAGATTTGGAGGTAAAACACCTGGTTTCTAGTCCCAGTCTGTTAATTACTAGCATTGACCAGAGTATGAGGCTTTTTGAGCCAGGGGTTCCTTGTTTGAATGGCAGGCATAAAAAATCACCCTACTAAGTTCTTGAAGGAATGAAATGACGTAGAAAATTTCTTCCATAGTATTGCAAATGCTATTCTAATGTCTTTTCTACCACAGCCATTCTCTTCACTTCATGATTTTCAGGATTCAAAATTAGAATGGTCCTAAAGGGGATAAAAATCTTCCATGTGACTTTCTCGGCTTTGGGATTTCCCTGCTTGGCATCATTTTTCCTATTTCCCGGCATGCTCTGTAAGCTACCTGCCTGTCTTACTTTGTTCAGGCTGCTAGAGCAATGACATCAGAAACTGAGTGGCTTTTGAACATTTATTTCTCACCATTTTGGAGCATGAAAAGTCCAATATCTAGTGAGGGTCCACTTTCTGGTTCACAGGTGGTGATTTCTTGCTGTGTGGAAGGGAGTAGGGAACTCTCTGAAGTCTCTTTTTTTTGTTTTTTTTTTTAAAGGCATTACTCCTATTCACCAGGGTGCAGCTCTCAGGCCTGATCACCTCCCAAAGGCCCCATGACCTATCTCTTAATCCCCTCAAAGATTAGGATTTTAACATTTAATCTGAGGTGGAGGACACAAATTTGCATACTATACCACTTTCCAAATGGATTATTTTCCACTTTCTACTGTTACTTTATTTGTTAGTTTTTATAATAGAGTCTGGTATGTAGCCCAGGTTGGCATCAAACTCATGATCCTCATTGCTTCAGCCTGATTATAGGTATATGCAGTCACACCTGGCTTTCTACTCTTTCACAAGGCTCAAGTTTCACCCATTCTACACTCATTGATTTTTCTATGACATTGAGCAACTTGTCCTATAACTACTTCAAATGTCCCTCACTCAATAAGGTTTACTTTTTTTGATGCTTTGTTGACAAAAGACTCTTCTTCCATATCCTTTTTCTCTGGTCACACCATAATCCTCTCTGAAAAGAGAAGGTAATTGAAGTAAAAAAGGATTAAAATTTTCCTCATAGAGGGGATAGATTTCTAATTGTAAATGAGAAATTTCCTTGAAAAACATGCACCTACATAGTTACTTCCTAAATTTGCCTTTGCCCCATTGGTGTTCTTTCATATTGATTTATTAAGATTTATACTTAAATATTTATGATAGGGCTAAGGCTATAGCTCAGTGGTAAAGCATATGCTTAGCATGCACAAAGCCCTGGGTTCAATCCCCAGCAATAATAATAGTAATAGTAATAATAATAATAACTATAACAATAACAATAATAATAAAATGAGGAAATATGCTACATTTTCCATCTACCTTCCACAGAATTCTTAGAAGATCATGTTGTTATTTTCTCTGAATATTTTAAACCATGGTAGAATACGGTGAAATATGTATATTGTGGTTTCTACACATGTGAGAATATATGTCTTCATTTTCACTAAACAGAACTTACTTCTGGAATGGAACTTACTTCCATACTTCAGGAATGGAAATGAGATATGTGTTGAAAGACCTTAGAAGGATTTTAACTAAATCTAGCTCTCTTTTAAGGACATCCCTTCCCCTGCATTCCTCTCGTATCATGTGTTTCACAGAGCACACTGACAGAGGTCAACCACTTCCACACCCATTCATGCAGAAGTATAAAAACTAAAACTGACTTTTTGGAGACTCATGACATCTACTTTTCCCTCTGTCCTTTAACTTTGTTTATAACTATCTACTGCCAACTTCTTGGCAATGAGCTTACACCCATCCTGAGTTCTGCTATTATTCTGAGAGTCTTTAGTGCTTATATAAACTACTAACTGTCACCATCATTTCCCCCCCGCCAAATCTAATGACTGAATTCTAATGCACAGTATGCATCCTGTTTTGGGCCATGTGCTCAAACTCATCACCTCAGATTTCCACTCCTTTCCTTCCAGTTTCAAGCATCAGTCCCTCAATACCTGCTGTATCACCTGATATGCATGTTCATTCTTTGATTTTCATCATTTTATTCTAACCTTTAATCTCATGCTGGACTCATTTAACCACTGTGGATCACATAGCCAATATAAAAATTTGGTAAACCAAATTTCAATAGCTATTGGTAGAAGAAGAGGAAAGAAAGGAAACCAAAAATATTATGGAGAATTTACATTTATTATTCAGTCAAGTGATTCTTACCCCTACATCTTTTAGAATTGTCACCTAAATGTGGGTTCTAATAAAAATGAGTGAAGTGGAGCTAGAGTTTTCTGAACAACTTACGTACCAAAAGAGCAAAAGGCAATCTTCAGGCAACACAACCTTATTTCATAATAAATCTTATGAAATCTAATAAAACTTTTGTGAGAGTTTTTTATGACAAGGTTTTGGCCATAAACTCAAGTGTCAGCGCTATAGAGCATAAACCTAGAAATCTGGATCTCGTAAGAAAACCATCAGATGAAGAACCCCTAACTCAGTGCCTGGTATATAGTAGCACTTAGTAAGTGTTCTGTGGGAATGCTTGCATTGACAGTGTTATAAAAATTTTTGAATAGGTAGAACAAATAAGTCTGTAAACTGATCTCTCCATTGGCCACATAGTCTACCTGTTTTCTCTGAGCATTTTGAACTGTTCTCATCGTATTTGTGACCATCTGTGTGCCAATGGGTCCCCCAAGTAAAATAGGCCTCCAACATCCAGATTCTTACACCCTATATCTCCTGAGCATGTCACCTGGATGTCCCACTGGCGTCTCACAGCCAGTATTCTAAGCTGAACTTTTATTTCTTCCCCCAAATGTACTTTCTTTCCTGAAATTTGTTAGCTCAGTTAATTCTACCACACAAGACAGTAACCATGAGAGCATTCTGAGCTTTTACACTCACCATCCAATAAATCCTACTTATTTTGACTCCTAAATAGTTTTTAAACTACTTTTCATCAACATGAGCTTATGCTATGACATTATTTCTTCATCTACTTCATACCCTATTGTACTAGTATTTTCTCAATGTTAGTTTTAGTCCCTCAAGTCTGTATATTTTTTCCCAAATATCAACCCTGGTCGTGCTTTATCCTAGCTTAAAGATCTCAGAGTAGCATCTCTAACATAGAGATGGATGCATCACTGTTTATATATCTCTCCAACTGCATCCCCATTTCATCATCACTTATTTTACACTTGAGTTATTTCAGTAAAGCACAAACATACACAAAACAAAATGCCTCAGCACCTCTTCAGATACACCATTTGCTGTTTGTTCTTGACTTTTCCCTGCCTACCCTTCTTTTCACAGTCTGTGTCTCCTGATCTTTTAAGATTTATCTTAGGCATCCTACCCCACTAAAGTTTTCCACACCATTCTAGTATGGGTTGTAGATTACCCTTTTTTATTTATTTCTACAATAAAGCTACTCACATTGTTTAGAAATTATCTCTTTGCATTTCATCCTCCTCCTCCCTACTGTGAGCTTAGCAATAGCATAGAGTTACCCATGTGCTCCTTTTCATGGTGTGCAGCACGTGGAGTGTTTAGTAAATCATCTTGTAAGCTTCAACCTAAAATGCTGTAGTACATCATAGAGAATGTACTACATTTAAAGTCCTATCACCACAGCCTCCTTGTTAACTCTGCCACTCACTTGAAAACTGGGAGTCACAAAGAGAAAAGGTAAATAACATGCTTCTGTAGTTCTGTTTCTAAATTTATTAATGTTGTTCCTCAGAAGATAGTTTAATAAAAATAACTGAGCTTTAGAATAAGATAAATCTGATTTCTACTCTCAGATTCCCTCCCCATAAACCATGCAAGCTTAGGCTTGCTGGCTCTGATCTTCAGTCTGCCCCATCAGAGTGAGGAGAATAACATCTGCTTTATAAGGTATTGCTAAGGATTTAGGATATTGCCTGGCACACTCAATATTCTGCTGTAACTATTAGTATTATTTCTATTGTAATGTTTGCGTTTTATTCAAAAAGTGAATCAATGCTTGTAAAGAACTTAGAATAGTGCCTTGAAAGCATGCATGTGTGTGTATGTGTACATTGCAGTATGTGTTATGGATGTATGGATTTATTCCATAAAATAATTGAAATTTCTAAAATGGTATTTCATAAACTTTAAATTCCACTATATTTAATCAACAGTTCTATATTTCTGAAATAAACTCAACTAGAAAGAATTATACATCTGAGGTGGAGACGATTAAAGCATTATTTGTTACTTTGACAGTACATAATTGCTGAATATCATAATGTACAAATGAAAATATCATCTACTTAAGTATCTGATAAACATAATAAAGTTGTAGTTATTGCTATAGGCTGGCAAGAAAAGTCTCTCTAAAAGCAAAAGTGATTAATATCATTTTCACCTTATGTTGAATACAAAAACTACTTGAAATTTCCAAAACCTGTAAGGTTATCGTCTGCTTTATTGGAATGAATTTTGTTTGGGTTTTTTTTATTTGTTTTGGGTGCAGTTCTTACCAAAAAATGTCAAGCTTTGATAGGATTTTAGAATCACCTGGCAGTGTGTGGGGGCATGAGAGAGAGAGAGAAAGAGAAAGGGAGGAGCTATGAGCACAAAAAATATAGGCATTTTAAACTCATTTGTGAAGAATTTAAATGATCAATTGGCAATTAGCCTAACAGTTGATATTCAAAAATATGTTAAGGAACCCTTTGCAAGAAATTCAATGACCTTCAATAACTTATGAATCCATTATTATTATTAGTCTTATTTAAGCTGATCAGCAGTATTTTGGTTGCACAATCCAAGTCACAAATAAGCACAAAATATTTTGTGCTGATATGTGTAGTATTATTCAATGATTTGCTACTTCACGAAGAACTTTTTTTAAGGTATTTTCTTTTTTATTTAGCATACATTAATAATATGAGGAAATTTGTGATAATTCCATACATATGTACAGTGTACCTTGAACCAGTTCACCCCCTCCTTTGTAGTCCATTTTCCCCTCTGCTTTTTTTCCCTCTTTCAAACAGTGTTTGGTGGATTTCATTATGCGGTCTTCATATGCATATATGTAGTGTACTTCCATTCTCTTCACCCCTCAATATCCTTTCTTATCCGTCTCCCTCTCTCATTGATCCCACCCTGGACAGTCCCCCATATATATGTCTAAGGTATTTTTTTTGCTAAAGTAAAGACTTCTCAATCTAGCATGGTTTGATGCTCCACCTCTTTAAATATTCAAGTAACTTTCCTCTCTTCTTCATGGCGTAGATTTAAAGTTACTTGTTTGCACGGTTTTTCTTGCCTTCCTATTCTGTGACCTTGCCAAGGCAGGGCCTGCAGAATATTTACCTTTATAGCCAGAGCTCAACACCCATTGCCTAGAATTTATTAGAGGCTCAACTAATGCCCACTGTGTAATTTAATCCATTACCTCCATTTGGTCTGATGTAACAAGGCATTTTCATTCCAATACTAAATGCTTTTTAACATTTTAGAAGGGGAAAACAATTAAGAGGGCCTCTGCCTCAGGACTAATAATTATCTTGATTTTATTACATTTCACTTTATTCTGTTACTTCTGAGACAGCAGGAAAAGAACTAAAAAGAATATGACTTACTTGGGATTAGCAAATCTTATGATAGTAACTCACTTTATCATTGCCTATGGAGTACTAAGAGCCTGGATGAAGTGGAGTCATGTCAGTTTTATAAGGAAAAAATAATAAAACCTCAAATTTTGCATCTCTGCAATCTCTGCTGGCAGTTATTCTCCACTGGCTAAACTTGCGCCTTTGATGAAGTTAGTGAAATAAGTCTCAGATTCCTCATTTGGAAAATGGGCCTCACAGTGCTTCTTTAGCTACCCCACAGATTTAAAATGATGAGTAGAAAGATCATTTTGGTAAAAGCCTGTTGTCTCAAAAAAACTAACATTAAAACATAAGGACCTTGACATACTTTGTAGCAGACTGATGTTGTAAATCTTATTTTTCACTGTAGATGAAACATCTAGTACCCTCTAGGAGAGGTGATCTGCCAATTCTGCTACAAAAAGTATTTGAGCCACACTCCTATATTGAGTGACCCAATACTGACTGTCAAACTTCAGCTATCGGAATCTCTCTTATCTAAGGAAGATGCCTTTTTCTCTTTCAGCATTTCCATTGCCTAATGTAATATTCAGACTTTGTACCACTCAGTAAAGGTGCTTAATGATAGCATTTGGCTTTAGAAAAACTGATAATGAAGGCAACATGTTATAATGGCTGACGTGTAAGTCCAAAACCTTGATTTCTTGTGTTCAAAACCCAGATAAACCACTCCCTGTTGTCTTTGTTCAATTTACTTAATCTTTATAATTTTAGGCTTCTTCATCAGTAACATGGAAATAATAACAGAGCCTCTGTCGTGCGATTATTAACAGGATTAAATTTAGGTAAAGTTCTAGTACATGATAGACATAAAATAAATTCAAATTTACTGGTTGATACTCTTGTTAGATGCTAGAAGTTACATTCCTTTTATCATTGACTATTAGATGTGATTATTCACAGAATAATCTGTAACATAAAAAAGGTAGATTGTTTGTGTTTTAACAAGAAGTAACAAAATCATCCCTAACCTTTTCCATATTCTCTCACAGTCATCTAATAAATATCACAGGTCAGGCACTGAGAAGCAGGATTCCCTGTTTTGGTGTAGGGCAACAACTCTGTCTACAATCAAGGCTCTTCCTCACCCTGGCAGTTAAGCACACAATCACGTCTTTTTGTTTGCTCCTGTCCTTGTTCATGCTCACCAGGTACAAAGACAGGAGGCTGGCCCAGCACAAGTCGGAAATAGAGTGTTTCACCCCCAAAGGGAGTATGGGGAATGGTGGGAGAGCAACAATGAGCAGGTAAGCAATCTGTGAGTGGCCTGAGGTGGTGTGAAATAAATGTATGCAAGCTAGAGGAACAGGTGGCTCCCTGGTCTGGATCCTTGCTCAACTGTGCATCCCATACAGTGTGTCCGCCCTGGGCCACCACTGGTTTTCTGTGTGTGTTTGATTTGCAAAACCCACGCCATCCTCATGTAAATAACGGGAGCCTCCTGTCCCAGATGCCGCTGTTTCTCAGGGTTGTGCGCTTTGCATGTCTGAAGCCTTAGCTAACAGTCAGCTCTCCTTTGGATTTTAACATATTGATCAAATGGTTTTGGAGTTTGCAAAGTGGAAGAGATTGGAGGAAATTCACATTTCAGGAAAATGAAACAAAGGCAAAAGCTTAAGACTATTTTGAGGAAGGATTGCAATTGAGGGAGCAAGTCAGCCTCAAAGCCCGGATGAGACTGGAAATTAACCTGACTGACTTTGAATGTAACAACATCTTACTGCAAAGGGCAAATTCCATGCCAAATCGGCGGACTATAGAGTCAATCAACTTTTCTTGACTGAAAACCAGGAAAGCTAATCCTCCTCTGGCTATGGTAGCTTTGCAGCTCCTTGACTTCCATGTGTTGGTGGTGAACACACCCTGTTGCTACGCTGTGCATGATCTTTTGTTCAAGGCACTTCCAACCGAGTGGTACCCAGTAAAGTGGGGTATTTGGAACTTTATGAGCTGTGTTGCATGAAATGAACGTGCTTTTTTGCATGGGACTGGGTTTTAAAAAGGGTTTTGGAGACAAAGGCAATCAGGATTGTCATTCAGTAGCTCCAGAACGCTGGCAGAGCCAATTTGAGAAACCATACACCAGGAGCTAACTCTTCACTTTTGATATGTTGTGGCATTTCCCAATTCAGCTGTGGTACAGAGGTGTGGAGGGAAACCATTTGCAGATCATCCTGTGTTAGAGAAATGGGGACACTGAAGAAATAGAATGTGTACGTATGTGTTTTCATGTGCTAACAGGCAATACAGCTTGAGACTCCACTGCATAACAAGAAGATAATCCTGTTGAATCTTGTTGAAATTTCACCCCCAAATATTGTGTTTCCTTCCTCAGTGGTGGGTCCCTTCCCATCTTCAAACTGACTCACTTTTTCCAAGGATCACTGCAGTGCACAACTGGTGGAAGGCTATTCACATTGCAGTCTATGAAAATGGTTCCCAGAACTGTGCATGTACAATCTGAGTGATGTTTCACAGCATCCATGGCCAAAAGCATGGCCAACTTCATCCATGGCTCTCTGAGACAAAGCAATAAGTGTGTGCATACATGTGTAAGCACATGTGTGTACCCATACCCTATTGTTCACAACTCTTTTATACAGCTGTCTTGGATCTCTGTATTGGGAGGATGGTTCTCAATGGATTGTTTTGTAGGAGTAACTCAACAGATCCTAGTTTCCTTTCAATTAGATCAGGCAAAGTTATATAATTCCAGTTCTTGAAAATTAGGCAAACAGCACTGGAGTAGGGTGAATAAGATGAAAGTGATTGCATCAAATAAGGGATCAATGGCTCACCAGAGTGACGGCTGACTTGAAGTCTAAACTAGCACACTTAGCTGCCTGTAAAACATGCAAGGCAAAATTCTGGGCATTCAGCCTTTGAATCCATTATGTAACAGGTTTCCCAGGTCATTCCAATTTAGCCAGTTCCTAAGCTACTATTTGGAATAATCAATTTGTTTTTTAGTGACAAGCATTAGGTCTCAGTTATGCTACACAATGTGCTTAGGAGTCTTTGATCAGTTCTTAGAGCTCTCAGATATTAACAGTCTAGAGATTAGATTTGCTCATGGCTGTCTTGGCTGAGAATGGGAGTGTCGAGTACAGAGAGGGTGGGGCACAGAGTGTAAGGAGACACCAGGGCAAACAGGCCAAGTTTCCTTGGGTCAGATCTAGATTTACAGAGGGGACCAATTCAATATATATCTACTTCAGGAATGGTCCAAGTTTTTCTGTAACAGCAAGATTCAATTTAACTTTTGTTTCTTCACTAGTTTGAAAATAGCCTAGGTAATGTCAAGGCTTATTACATTGAGATGTCCTGATAGACAAGAAGGAGGTAGTACATACTATAGTAAAGACATTTTATCTAAGTAATGACCTGGGCCACACAGAGAAGCAGAGTTAATTGGGAACAAAAGATCCTTGCTTTCTAACTTCTCTTCCTTCTCATTTCTTTAGCACCAAATAAAAAGTGTCAGAAAAAGTGTGGGGGAAGTGGGAAAAACAGAAAGGAAGAACAGTCCTTCCCTGCTGTTAAGAAGCTTTCCCCTACCAAGATGAAAAGACCTAGAGACATACAAAAAAGAAAAAGACATTTGTTATCTTTTTTTCAACTTTATATTTGATCACATAAATATACACATACACATGTAATGATATTTATTCAGGAAAATAATTTTAAGTGAACATTAAAAGAAAATATGTAAAGGTGGAAGCAAATTTTATGAAAACAGTTTCTAAATCTAATCCCAATTTTCTTACTTTGGAATTGAAGGGCTGGGAATGATTCAATAATTATATGCACAAGACATTTGTAAGTACTGTTCCTTTCAGCTGATAAGGACTCTTTTCTTATCCACTTTACCTCTCCCCATTACTTGCCAAAGTGATAGCTACTCTTCACCTTTACTCCGCAAAGATCTCCCAGATCCAGGGAGAGGCTAAAGGAAGCACAGGTAACCACAAAAACCTAGTACTGTTGCTTTGCTTCTCATGTGCTTATCTTTTCTATGATGAAAATGCAGAATGGACAGGACCTGATGAATCCATGTCTGGGGTGATTTTCCAGAGCTCAGCTGGCTGGGGCAGAGAGGAGCTTCACAATGGTATAGTTATAGGAGAGCACAACATTGTGGTATTACCTTTAACAGTTGTCAGGACCTTAAACAGACGCTGCTTCTCCTTTTCCCTCCTTCCTGCACCCCCAGTCTGGGAAAGGAATGAGAACATTATATGTACCTATAACATGAGCTTTCTGAGATTTTATGTTTCTGTTTTTCCTTTACATGTTTTTTTTTCCTTCTATCTAAATGTAGTTTAACTTGTCATCCTTCATATTCTCACAATCTAAAGGAATAAGTGTTTCAAAGCAGAATCTTTTTGATTGCAGAAGTGGGAACAGGCCCTAAACAGGGAGGTGTTATAGAACTAGAAATTCTCTAAACCCCATTACAATGTGAGTTCATACAGAGATGGTTCACCCTCCAGAATGACTCAAAGCTAAATAACTAATACTGCTATCTTCAGTGTCCACAGGCCATGGGAGTACTTGCTGGAGTCTGATATACTCCTGTTGTACTCCATGAAAGAGAGGCACTGACTTCTGAGCTTCAAGACTGTCCTTGGGAAAGGGCTCCTTTAGTCAAAAGAAATTGATAGACTCTAGCCCCCTACCAGTGCTAGATGAAAGGAAGATGTATCGGGTTATTTTTATGGTGAACAGAAAGAGTGGTTTTATTGTTGTTAACTCATGCTATTAGTTTTATGAAGTATTAACTTCCGGTCACTGAAGTTAATGCTCTAGTGAACAAATGATTTTCACCTGGTATATGCAGCATCTGATTTTAGTGGGCACATGTTTAATGAAGCTTTAGAGAATCATGTACCACTGATGCAAAAATAGCCATTGTTAAATTAGTAGCATCTCAGCTGAAAGTTAGCCCCAAAATGTGATGTCTATATTAGAACAACTTTCCTTTTCATTCATTCATTTATTGCTTCCTTCATGGAAAGCTACTTTCTTAAGCACCTATTATGAGACATGCACCTAAAAGACACTGTAGAAAAATGAATAAGCAAGACATGACTATGCCCTTGAAAATCTGCAATCTACTAGGGAACAGAGTCGGAAATATTGGTAAGTGCAATGTATGAAATTCCTTTCCATAATTTATGCTTCAGATTAACTCTCCCTTTCATAGCATAAACTATGGTTTACACCAAACCAAATAAAATTAACAGTAATTGAAGCTAAATAGTAACAGGCTGAGTTGAGCCTTCAGAAAGACTAGACACAACCTTTTTTTTTTTTTTCATTTTTCTTTTATTATTCATATGTGCATACAAGGCTTGGTTCATTTCTCCCCCCTGCCCCCACCCCCTCCCTTACCACCCACTCCACCCCCTCCCTCTCCCCCCCGCAATACCCAGCAGAAACTATTTTGCCCTTATTTCTAATTTTGTTGTAGAGAGAGTATAAGCAATAATAGGAAGGAACAAGGGTTTTTGCTGGTTGAGATAAGGATAGCTATACAGGGCATTGACTCACATTGATTTCCTGTGCGTGGGTGTTACCTTCTAGGTTAATTCTTTTTGATCTCACCTTTTCTCTAGTACCTGTTCCCCTTTTCCTATTGGCCTCAGTTGCTTTAAGGTATCTGTTTTAGTTTCTCTGCGTTAAGGGCAACAAATGCTAGCTAGTTTTTTAGGTTAGACACAACCTTATATAAAATTCAAGTTGCATAGAAGAGATTTTGTCCTTCTAGAAAAGTCCAGCTGATTGCTCAGCCATATTTTAGGACTTATGCAGAAATCTTCCCATTCTTCCTCCCCCAAGTCAATTCCACATTAATGTTATGATTTATATTTACAAATCTGAAAAATAATAATAATAATAATAATAATAATGATTACTATCATGAGTGTAATTGCTGTATATCAGACACTACAGTAAGTTCTTTCTCATGTGTCAGGCATTAAGTTCTCCCATGAACATAAAAGTAAAGTATTTTTCCTTTCTGTGGTAAAGATGAGGGAAATGAGGCTGAAAAATATTACATGACTTACATAGTAAGCAATTCTGTGAAAATTCTGAAATCAAAAAGACTTTAAAATTTCCAGGGATAGCGTAAAAGTGCCATCAACTCTTTAATCTATGTTTTCTGAAAAATGAAGATAATAGGCACTTCTCTCACTATGTATGATACTGTGAAAATCAAGTAAGATTATGAGTGTACAACACTTAGCATATTACTGGACACACAGTAGGCCCTCAATAGATTTTAGGTAGTACAAGGCTACCGACCTCAAAAGCTTGTGGTTGCTGATGGGTTTTGCCTTGGCTTTTTCTACTTTGCCATCATGATTGTTTTTCTTCACAAATCAATTCAGGATAAGGGAGTAAAATGAGAGTTAAAAACAGCAAAGCAGATTCAATGATGTAATTTCCCTGTTTTAAAATTTCTGTTTTCCCATTGTTATCTATGAAAGCACCCAACATTTATTGGGTGCTTTGATCTACCAGACACTGTTTTAAGTGCTTTATTTGTATGATCTTTCATTTTATTTTTGGAAAAGTAAATGATAGATCCCAAAATGGAATACAACTGAGTCTTATTCTGGAATTCACACTCTATTATATCCATCAACTAGTATAAAATACAAATTTGCACCATTCACCAGTGGCTCACACATGTAATCTTAACTACTTAGGAGACAAAAATCAGGAGCATTGTGGTTTGAGACCAGCCCAGGCAAAATAGTTCATGAGACCTTATCTTGAAAATATTCAACACAAAAAAGGGCTAGTGGAGTGATTCAAATTGTAGAGTACCTGCTTAGCAAGTTGTGAGGCCCTGAGTTCAAGCCCTATCCCATGAAAAAAACAAAAAAGAATACCCACATTCAGAATTCAAGACCCTCTAAAAACTCGCCCTAACTTAACTATTGACCTTCATTTCCTCTGTCTCAGCACATACATTCTTTTCTCCAGATGGTCCAAGTGTCTTACACACTGACTCCTTTGTACACCACCACCTTGTGGCATGCTGTGTTTCTCCCTGGATTACCCTTCCTTTGCCATTTTATTCATCTTTCTCAAGCCCGACTCCAGGTCTACTTGATGTACACGTGTAATGCCAGAATGTGTGTGTGTGTGTGTGAGTATGAAGATCAAAATTACATATTGAGTAGCTTATAATAATCCTCAAAATCTTAAGGAAATTTCCCACCGAAACCTGTTACAAGACCAAAAAAATCTCAGTCTAGGTAGTGTTTGGTTATTGGAGTAGAAATTACTGGCTTTATTAAATAGCACAAATATAAACTAAATTCCTAATTATCCTTGCCTGTTTTTCCAAAAGAATCACTAATTGCTGAGAGTATATTACACTTGTACATTATTAATTAGAACAATATTCTCTTCACCTTGTGAAAAGCATAATACAAAATAATAACAAGAGAGTTTAGATTCCATGACACTTGTTTCAGTTTCTGCTCAGTCATCTTCTTGTCTTTTTAACTGAGAAAAGGAGTAGCTAGTCAAAGCCTCTTGTAAGGCTGCCATCCTTGACTGTGGAATGTATATATTTTGCAAATACCACACATACACACTCATACAGACACACACACATACACACACACTCACATATAGTTTTTGCAGATAATCAAATACTTATTTATAAATGTATTTGCATATATTTTGAGACAATCAATTTGACAGCTTATAATTTCTTCTAAAAAAAGGAAGAAGGAAATCAAAATAGTTTGTTGTAACAATGTCAAGCCAAAACGGGAGAAGCCCGCTTATGGTCTGCAAGTCAAAACTCAAATGCTCTAGAAAGGAAAGCAAATTTAGATGGATGCTTTCTGCTTTTAGTCTCACCTTATGATATGAATAAAATCTTGCAATTGTGTTCACATATTCTCATTGTTGTATTCCTATTAGGTGGATAGTATTGAAGATAAAAGTTATTGAGCAAAGCTGAGTGCTCTGAAATTTTAAACCAATCATTTCATCTAATACCATGTTTAGTCATTTTGAACTGATTTTTCAACACAAGTTTATTTTTAAAAATATTCATCCATCACTAACATACAAGTCAGTATGCCTCACACTATAAATTCAAAGAGATATGAAGTAGACTTTCTATACTCAACAGTATTTCACCATTATACTTTCCATTCCCTGGAAGAGATTTGGGGGCAATTTTCTTTCATTTACTTTTGCTTGGGCCAAAGTAGTTAAATTTCATAAACCTCAGTTTTCACATCGACAGTACAGATTAATAATACCTAGCTATATCATACATTCAGGATAATTCACTTCATTTGCCTAACACTACCATTCCACTTACTCTGCACTGGACACCATTCTTAGCACAGGAGGTGACATACAGCTGCTGCTCCAGGGGTATGAGAGCTGACTTATAAATAATACCATTTGAAAAGTGCTGTCAGCCAGCTTTTGTGAATGGTAATATAGGTGAAAACCCCTTGTGAGCACCAAAGTTCTACTCAAATGGAGCCATTATTCCTCCAGGACTCTTATTTGCCACCAACTCCAAACCCAAGTTTTGTGCAAGATTTCAATCAAACTGAATTCCTCCACAAAGTCCTCCTGGCTGCACCAGCCCACTGATACAAAACAGCTGTGCTTTGTTTTCTTCTCTTTACTAAATTGCCATCTGAGCTTTATGGTGATTGCTGGATAAAAATCATATCCTGTTTTGATTTTTAAAAGTATACAATAGTAAAACTCCTTCTAATCTTAGTTGGAACTCTCCCAATAAATCCTATGACTTAAATGTCAAGACAAGGAACAGTTTTGTTTTAATGTTTGAGTTCAGGTAACTCAATTAAGGACCAAAAGAAAGAGCTTAATTTAAGAAAGAAAATTGTGATGACTCAATAAAATGCCAAAGCCTGGCACATGCTCCTATGTTGCATCCCACTTTGTTAAATGCTGTCTCTTTATGAGAACGTGGGGGAAGCAGCAGCTGTACTGTTATCTTGGGCATATTAATAACCCATCCTGGATGGGCATGTAACTCTGAAAAGGCATCCCATTAAACCATAGATGAGTTGAAGTAGGACTAAGTGGTTCTCCTTCCACAAGGATTTTTTCTAAGTCCTGTTAAGAAATATTCTCTAGGGGAATTATCCTAGAAGTATGCAGCCACTAATACTAAGAGAGGTAAAAATCCACATCACTAGACTATGGGAAGGGTTTCATGGGATTAGGTAGGTGGAATTAATTTCTTTGCAATATATGCAATGCACACATTAATTGGATTTTGTTTATCTGAGCTATTTTAACATTCCCAGTCTTTAGGCCTCATTAAAGCTCCACTTCATTTATAAATCTTGTCTTGAAACTTCTTTCCCCAGTAGCAACTTTTTCTCTGAATTCTTCCAGCTAACAAGAAAAACCTAATGGGGGAAGAAGGAAATGTCTTTTCTTTCAGAGTAGTTGTCCTATCAGTGCATTCCTTTCCATCCCCATTTTTATCACACACGTTAGTATCTTTACATTGTATTCCTATATTCTCTAACAATATCTTCAATATACCCTGGGGACCAATATTTTACCTAAGTCCATTCTTTGTTCTTCAATCTCCAAAGAACAAATTAGCTTAATAAATATTACTTGGTTCATTTACTGATCAAGCATGTAGATTACATTTGTATCTAGCCATCAGACACACTTCTCTGGTCTAATATTTTAGACCACATGTATATTCCCGACACTCATAGGGAGCCAAAGTTAATTACTAATGAGTTATCCAGATATCAGAAGAAGAAAATAGATCCTTATGGATTGGGGGTATCGATGAAGAATTTTTGTAGCAGACAAAACAGTCCAAACCCCATTCTACTCCATCCTCATACAGCCAAATTGAGCTACTGATCGACTCTTGAACATTCCTTGTACATTTCCGAACTTTTGTCACTGCTGTTCTTTAAGGAGAATGATGCCCACCTCTCTTTTAGTACTTCATCAGAATCTGATGAAATTATTGAAAGCCTGGGTGCCTTCTATTCCTGGTAGGAAGGTAGCTTTCTCTGACCACTGCTGCTGGAAAAGGTGTCTCCCTCTTGTGAAGTCTCAAATTCCTCATGCTGCATCTCCCATTGGAGCCCAATGAACTAACCTCTCATTCCTATGCTCTACTTCCATCCCTTAATTTCCTTGCTCTTCTGCTTCCACCTGCCCATCTGCTTCCTCATTTCAATGTCCTAGGAAAAGGAAAACCAACCCATTTCTGCCAAAATACTGTGCATAACTCATATTCTCAGCCTTTTTCTGTACCTATATTCTCTCTTGCATTCCATTTTACTCTCTTTAAAAGATCTCATGTATCAGTAATTCTTATCCACAATAACAAAAACATTGATGAAGACAATTTGCGAAAATATCATACATCATTTGTTGCCAATGTTTGTTCAAATACCAACATTTTCAAAATAGTCCAAATTTGAGGTTATCTCAGCCCATTTGTTGGAATTTCAAAATAAGTCAGAAAGAAAATGAGGGAGTTAGAACTCTCTACAGGAAAAGGGTTATATTGTGTTACACCATGAAGAAACGGGCTGAAAATGGTCATATAATACTAATTTATATGGTTATAGACATCAAGTACTTTCATCATCAAGCATCCAATCATTATCTCTGAATAATATTGGTGCTTAATCAACTTGTGCTACTTGAGTTAATGACCAAAGAGATGTAGGGTGATTTGTTGAGTATATGAGTAGGTGTGTGAATAACAGTACAGAGACATACGGTAGGAAAGAATATAAATCAAATGAATAACTTTTCCACTTAAAACATGTATTATCTTCAGACACCACCTGAAGCTTTTCTTTCATAGAATAAGTAGAGCTAACTTAAAAAAGAAAATGTGGACAATGTAATATAATGGAAATTAGAGTTGTAAGTCATGATATGGTATTAGACTTACTTTGTCATTTGCTAATTATATAACTGCGTAGGGCAAATCACCTACTCTCACTGAGCCTTAGTTTTGTCATCTTAAGAAGGCATCTAAAGATGTTGATCCTATCTATCTTTGACGGCCAGAATGCTCCTAAAAGTACTTTATAAGGCACTGTGCAAATATAAGCTGGTACTGCTTTGGTTATTGTGCCTGTATTAGGTAATTTAGTCCTTGACTTCATTCCCTTTTTCTCAAGTGTTTTTCTCTTTGCACACCTTTCTAAGGCATACATCATCATGGCTACTTAAATTATTTCTGTCAACAAAATAGCTATTTATATCCATATATCTTGTAACCGAGAATTTATATAGACAATTCTGCATTTTCTTATATATCATAGTGAGTTTCTTAGTGTAATTTTCAAAATCGAGACATCAGACTTTAAGCAAACCTCAGGAAGAAATTCATTCACCTATGTTGGAATGCCTGAACATAACAATATCAAATTTCTATCTTTTAAGAAATGTATTGACAGGACTGGGGAAGTAGCTCAGTGGCAGAGCACATGCCTGGAAAGTGAGACCCTCGGTTCAACCCCCACCACTGAAAAAAAATTTATCACCAAATTAAGAAAAACAAACTGTATTCATAAAAGAAGTTTAAGAAAGCTAGCAGAAAATGGAACTGCCATTACAAATTTTATGCTTAAAATAATATTAATTTGTGAGGTCATTTCCTTGGTCTAATATTTTCTGATGTCATTCTGTAAGCATCATTTGCTAAGGACATTTCGAGATTTTTTTATTTGAAAAAATATTTTTCATTTTTAGAAACTCATAATAACACTCTATTTCCCTCCAGGTTATCCCATATGCAAACGAAAATACACAAACGAGAGGTTCAGTAATGAAGACCGTTTTTAATAAAACACTCATTTGTTGACTTTTGGAGGGTATATTTGATTACTTTGATGCCCTTAAACTGTAAGTTATGGTAGTACTAATAAAAATCATGCAATAAAACATAAGCATTGGGGATTTTTTTAAACTCAGCAAAATAAAAATAAGACTTTAAATTGCTTATATGCTGTTTAAACAACCCAAAACAAGCACTGGAGTTGGGAGGGGGCTATGCAGATTATTCAACTTCCATGTAATATAAACACAAAAATCATAAATTTCATAGACATTTTTGGCCAAACTTTCTATGAATGTGTCTTTCTAATGATGGCATGCTGTGTCAGAATGCTCTAGTTTCTTCAGATTTGGGTAGATGAATAGAGAAATTGGAAGAGGTCATCGAGCTGACATTCAGAGACTGCTCAAAATAAATAAATTATTTATGTGTCCTTATGGAGGGAAAAAGAGGAAGAATAAACTGCTGAGAATACACATAGAAGGTGACATTTTGATGGACCTAAAAAATAAACAACAACCAACTCACCAAAAAAAAAACCCTCTAATTCTCAAATAACATTACTGGAATGCTGCTCTTTATTTTTTCTTTCAGAAATAAAGAACAAATTGCCATAAAAGGAAGACATTAGAATACATAGTATTCTATTTTGGAAAGGGGCTAATGTCTATGAAAAAGAGCAAGAAGGATTTTTTTCATCCCCTCATCAGATGCAGTAATCTGTTTTGTCCTGTCCTCTCCAGTTCCTCTTCCCTCTCTTCTGCAATGCATTCAATGAGAAAGGCGAAATGCTGTAGACAGGTTAAGAAAAAACTCACTTTCTTTTCACTTCTCTCAGGCCACTAGAACAAACATATAATCCTGATGCTGAAAAAACAACTCACACCCTAAATAATAAGCACACCTTTCATCAAGTCAATGAAAAATGTCACGTTTGCATTTTCAGAAGTGCTATTATGCTTTATTAAGTACTCTTATATGTTTGATCCTTTTGATTCCTTCCAAAAATCATGTCAAGTAAACAGGGGATGTTAATTTCTTCCATTTTATAGCAATCAAGAAGGAAATACAAAGGTTAATTATGTGATTTACCCAACATTGATCAAGGATAGATCTTAGACCCACAATCTGGGTCCCTTCTCCTTTCTACTATCCATATTGTCACAATAAGCTTTTTACCACTGAGAAATTTATAAAAGCAAATATGTATGAGTAACAAAAAAGTACTCCTTTGTGATTTTCTTTGTAGATACCAAGGTCTGCAGTTTCATATTTAGTTAATGAAATATTTGTATATGCAGACTACTATTGATTAAAGAAGCTAGATAACAAGTAGATCTTCAGGAAAGAAGAAACTAAATTTCATTAATTTATTAAATTATTTTTAAGCTTAATTCTAACAAAAACAAATCACTATGAATTTTTAAGAATAAAGTGCATTTATTTAAAATATTATTCAGCAATTGCCATATTCTAGCACTGAGTACTGTGTACATAACAGGAGACGAGACAACAAATCCTCTGTCTATCCCTCATGACACCCCATCCAGTAGATGAGATAGATGTGGAAGGAAGGAAGGAGGTAAACGAGGGAGGGAGGAAAGGAAAGGGAAAAGATGGGCTTAAGTAAGTTGGAGAGATAAGAAAGCAATATGATACAATAAAAGAGCATTTCAGGAAAAGCAACAATGTGGAATTAAATGGAGGTGATCAACTAAGGAAACAGTTTAGGGTGAGAAAAGACAGGCTACAGGTTCATGGAATTCAAATATATATTATAATTCATCAGATAAAACAGACACAACTAGAAAGATTTTATAGCTTTGACACATATATTATTTTGCACTGACTTCTCCTTTCCTTAAACCAGGGTTCAAAATGGCACTGAGTGCATTGTTTCTATTTTCTGATATGCTATGTTCCCATGTAACACAAAAACTGAACATCTTTGGACACCTTCTCCTTATCATAATCTTCAAAACAGTTACCAAATGAACACTGTCTGCTTCTTCCTAAACCACAGAGATTATGCTTTTCCAAGCATCCAGATGGCAGAATAAGAATTATAACCCAGGTGTTACAGCCCTTGTCCACTTCACTTTCCATAACACCACACATGAGCCCTGTTAGCTAATGAATCCTCTTAACCCATCAAATGCTTTTTAAGATTTTGCTGTCAATACCACTCTTGGGGATATACCCAAAAGAATGTGACACAGGTTACTCCACAGGCACCTGCACACCCATGTTTATTGCAGCACTATTCATAATAGCCAAGTTATGGAAACAGCCAAGATGCCCCACTACTGACGAATGGATTAAGAAAATGTGGTATTTATACACAATGGAATTTTATGCAGCCATGAAGAAGAACGAAATGTTATCACTCCCAGGTAAATGGATGGAACTGGAGAGCCTCATTCTGAGTGAGGTTAGCTTGTCCTAAAAGACCAAAAATCATATGTTCTCCCTCATATGCAGACATTAGATCAAGGGCAAACATAACAAGGGGATTGGACTTTGAGCACATGATAAAGCAAGAACACACAAGGAAGGTATGAGGATAGGTAAGGCACCCAAAAAACTAGATAGCATTTGTTGCCCTCAACGCAGAGAAACTAAAGCAGATACTTTAAAGCAACTGAGGCCAATAGGAGAAGGGGACCAGGAACCAAGAAAAGGTTAGTTCGAGAAGAATTAACTTAGAAGGTAACACACATGTACAGGAAAGCAATGAGAGTCAACTCCCTGTATAGCTATCCTTATCTCAACTAGCAAAAACCCTTAATCCTTCCTATTATTGCTTATACTCTCTCTTCAACAAAATTAGAGATAAGGGCAAAATAGTTTCTGCCTGGTAGCGAGGGGTTGGGGGGGGTAAGGGAGAGAGCAGGGGAGGAGGGGGGAGAAATGACCCAAACATTGTATGCACATATGAATAAAAAAAAATGGCAGGCATCTAATATCAAACCTGGCTTTGTACCAGGTTTCAAAACCAAATAGCTATTTTACAAAGTATCAACAGCATCTATCAAAGAGCAATGTCTTAAACTATTAAAAAATGACAGTTTATTACTCTGACCAAATTTGTATCATAGGCAGACATTATAGGAGGAGACCTGGAATGAAGTCACATCAGGTAAAACTTATTCCTAACTCCTTAGATATGCTTGGGAATTATTCTATGAACTAGATTTTATACTGTAATTTTATATAATTTATTTAGATCCTCTCCATAATTCTTTCTCAGAATCCTATTTAAAGTGCATATAACACTTATCTATAATCTCTTGCGTCTCGGGTTCTTTGGAAAAGATAAAATACTTTTTTTTTAAAAACCAAAAAAAAGATTCTACTGTCACTGAACAGGGTAAATGAGAGCTCTGTGTTCAAGGACCCTATCATCTATTAATAAGCAGAATAATGCCATGAGTGGACTTTGGGGGAATGGATATTTGTTTTTGTTTTTTTCTTATGGGTTCCCATTTTCTTAAGAGAAAAAATCTTTCATGTCCCAAAGACTGAAGTACTCAGATATGGACTCCATTTCTCTGGTGTCTCCTATGTCTATTTGGATGGTCTAGGGCTCTCTCTCTCCCACATGATTATGGGCTTTGTGAGCAAAGGCCTGGACAAGAAACAAGATATCACTACCTTGCAGAAAACTGGTTGTTTAGTATGGTCTTCTCTTACATTCACCTGAAGGTGTTTCAATATTTTATCATATATCGTGGCATGACTGTGTGATTTTAAAGAATGTCACTGCAAGCATCAGTTATGTTCTATCATATTAAACTAAAAGCATTCAAGAGAGATGGAGAGACTTTTAAAAGCAGACATTTGCAAACTTCTCTGCTGGAAACAAAAGCATCCCTAGGGTAAAACTTAGTAGAATAAACCAGTTATGCTCTGGTTTCCAGCCCATGCTTTGTATTAAAAGGGGGCTCGGTGACCTGAAAGAGTAATTACCTCTCCCAGAATGCCTGTTTCTTATCTTGCTGGTAGGAGAGAAGGGGAGCAGTTGGCAACCATCATCTCAAACAAATCCCATAAATAACATGGCCCATTTCTTCTGTGCCACGTTGCAGAAGTTAGTGGACACCTGGGAAGAAGAAAAGTAATGCACTGAAAACTTAAAAAGTAACAGGTCAGGTTAATGCACAATGGAAAAACAAAGCTTCAAACCATGTTAGAAAGGAAAATCAAGCATTTAGCTGTGCCCTTTCAGCTACTATGTATACACAGCAACTTCCAAACCTGGCAATGATTCATATACCCTTTCCAAAAGAGAACAGGGGAGGGTACATCTCACATTTCAGAATTCTGAAGGGCACCAGGTTGCAATATATTGGGTAGATTAAATGGGTGAATTTCTCAGGAAGAAGCAGAGAAAGGAAGACTCAAAGTGAAAAGGGACAGACGAAGAAGTAAGAAGCATAGGAAAGAGGCAAAAGGAATGTTCTTGAGCGGGCTGTAGAAACAGTGTCCCAGGCAGAATGGATCTGGCTGGTGTCTTCAGGCAGCTTCAAGATAGGTGGACTCCAAAAAGGGTTCTGGTCACTGCCTGAGGATGACAGTTGAGCCCTCTAGCAAAGAGGCCAATGAGAATCCAAAGAAAATGAAATTTTTATGTCAGTGTTTCTCAGTCTGTAAGGCACCTGTTTCAGTTTCACTTTGGGGGTGTAGGGACACAGAACAGAATTCTTATTTTTTAAAAAAAAGCATTCATCCTTGGAACTCAATTCAGACAATCTGAGTGTCCTTGGAGAATATCTATTACTTCTGATAAATTTCTTAGGAAAGTCTTATGCACAATTAAATTTAGTAACCACTAGCTGGAGGTGATAAAATTTCAACTCCTTTTGTTCTGAGACTGCCCAAAGCTATGTCTTGGTTTCAAGCCTTTAGAACAGAGCCATCTGGATTAAAGGTAACAGAGCCCCTAGTTACACAGGTTTTAGATTAATCTGTGATGGGGACTCACTCCAGGATCTCTCCATGTAATATCTCTGCAGGTGTGTCACATCCTCTGCCTACAGAGGGTCTGTAGTTAGGAGGCTGCTGCATCAGTTTTTGGTGGTTAAAACAGATGCAGACTCTGAGACTGAAGCACCATCTCCATCTTTCCTCAGAGTAGCTTTCAGACATCAGGATGGAAACCAAAAAGGCCCGCTTGAGAGAGAAAAGCCTTAAAAAAATTCATGTCAGCCAGACAACACTCATCAAGATGCTAATCTGAGATCACTGAGCTAAGTGCCAAAGGCAATAATACCCTGCACTTTCTCTCCTAGAATTATTATTAAAAGTTTTAGACCTAAAAACAAATTTGTGAGAATTTCTGTGAGGAAAAATTCTAATTAATTAGAAATTTGTGTTGTGCGTTGAATTTGTTTTTTGCACAGATAAGACATAATAAATAAAAGTATGTTCAAAATCAGTAGTTGCGCCAGAAATCCCTAGTCATATTTACCAACCTGTAGAATAAAATATGAACTGGAACTGCAGTCTAATTGCTGGTAACTCTTGATTCTTTCACCCCTTCCTTCCCCTCTTAGAACTACTAGTGAGTTTAGGTCCTAGTTGGAATGTTTCCATCCAAAGACTTCTAAGGAAACCCTTGGTCTGTACCAGGCACTGTGCACGGACACAAAAAAATGGCAGTATCTTCACAGCGTACATTTGCTGCCCTCGTGGGTGGGTTCAAAACCCCTGCAGAATCCTAATAAAGGCTCACGTATCCTAATACCCCTCTGACACATATACACGTAGCGATAAACCCGGAGACCAGATAAAGCATCCTTTAACTCAGATCAAAAGCCTCTTCCAAGATGTCCTCCCATGGTGCGTCCTTGGATGAGCTGTTTCCTGGAAGAAGAACAGTAGTTCCTGTTCCCGTCCCCCTTTGCCACCCACCATTGGGGAAGCTTCAAGGAAGCCTCCGGGAGACGTTGCTGAGTCACCTCTCCTCTTTTCTCTCCACAGCTCCAATGGCAAGTCTGTCACATGGGCCCAGAACGAGAAGAGCAGCCGGGGGCAGCACCTGTGGCAGCGGCTGTCGGTGCACATCAACAAGAAGGAGAACCCCAACCAGACCGCGGTCATCAAGCCCTTCCCCAAGAGCACTGAGGGCCGCGGGCTGGGCCCCTGCGCGGGCGGCGCGGGCGCGGGCGCGGGCGCGGGGGGCGCGGGGAGCGCGGGGAGCGCGGGCGGCGCGGGCGCGGGGGGCGCGGGAGGCGCGGGCGCGGGGGGTCCCGAGCCCCCTGACACCGGCCCCAAGGCGCTGTACGACGTGGCGGAGGCAGAGGAGCAGCTCCCCGCGGGCGCGCGGCCGCGCTCGCCCTCGCCCATCAGCACGCTGAGCCGGCGCGCGGGCTCGGCCGGCCGCACGGAGGACGACGCGCCATCGCTGCAGTCGGAGCCCGCGGCGCGCAGCAGTTCGTCGCAGGGCTCCCTCATGGAGCAGATTAGCAGCGTGGTGACTCGCTTCACGGCCAACATCAGCGAGCTCAACTCCATGATGCTGTCCACCGCGGCCCCCGGCGCCGGCCCGGGCGCCCCACTCTGCTCGTCCTACCTGATCCCCAAAGAGATCCAGCTGCCCACGACCATGACGACCTTCGCCGAGATCCAGCCGCTCCCGGCCATTGAAGTCACCGGCGGCGCGCAGCCCGCGGCGGGGACCCCAACCCAGGACACCCCTGCCGCGGCCGGCACCGAGGCTACGCCAGGCAAGCCCGACCTGGAGGAACTGGTGGCTCTCACCCCACCGTCCCCCTTCAGAGACTCTGTGGACTCGGGGAGCACCACGCCCAACTCGCCAGTGTCCGAGTCAGCCCTCTGTATTCCATCGTCTCCCAAATATGACACTCTCATCATAAGAGATTACACTCAGAGCTCCTCGTCATTGTGAATGTCGCTGGAGAGAAACCGCGTGCGGAGCAGAGAGCTCCTATGTTCACATGGATGACAGTGACGCCCAAAGTCACCCGGTTAAGACCTGAGGTAGAAGACGCGGAGTATACCCATAGTGGAGACAGGAGATTAATAGTGCTATTTCACGACAACCGATGAAGACACCAACTATAGATCTTTGGGCAGATCTTCTTCTAGTGGCCTTAGAAAACAGGGGCTTTTAAGAAACACTGCTTCAATTTTTGAGGGCTGACAAGGAGTCTGTTAAAACAGTTATGTATCAAGTGCTCTAGGGAAGCAGAGAGCGTGAAACAGCATTATGGAGGGCAAAAAGCATAGCTAATAAGCAACTGTAAAAAGTTTTGTTTACTTTAATTCTTTCCCCAGAAGAGTCTTTGATTCGCCAAACATGAATGTACATTTTCTAACGAACTAAAAATCTGGGACCAAAACGTCAACCTTTCTTTTCCTTCCTTCCTCCATCCCTCCCTTTCTTCCTTCCTTTTCCCCCCCCTCTCCTTTGAAGACCTTGAAGAGCAGTAACTTGGGCCAGTATTTACTGCAGTGTTGTGAGCGTGTCCCATGCATAACACAGTGGATAGTGAGTGCTGCGCAAAGGTACCTAGGGCTTCTACCAGAGACTTTCTTCTCCAATTTGGTTTGAGATACTCTTCCAAAAGCCTGCATACAGATTCCACCTAGTTATTTCAGATTCGCCTCCATTATTAACCAAGAAAACCAGTGGAAGATTTCTTGACTATTTCACCATGTTGCCAATGAATACTGGAGTAGCAAAAAAAAATATTTTCTGGAATACTGTTTTGTAATTCCCTCACTGGAGTGCATTGTGTAGCTGGAAATTCTCTTTATAATAATTCTCGAGCTCCAGCCTGGCTTTTTCATGACACACAGCCACTCCTCCTTATGAATGCTGTTCTGTTAGCATTGCCAACTAAAATATTAAGATGCGCATTTGGGCTTCTTCAATCCTTTCTTTTGAGAACCTGATGTACAAAGAGCTCCTTTGTCTCTTTTGAGTCCCACCCCTGGAAGAGTGGTCCATAAACCAAATGAAGATATTGCCAAGATTGGAGGGACTGTTGTTTAAAAAAAATAACAAAATCTTACTACACTGGAAATTTTAAACTGTGTCAAGTTGGTGTAGCAAAGATTTCACTATGCCAATGAGCAGTGATTTTAACTTTTCTTGGCTGCTTAAACAAGGCAGCTATGAACTACGACAAATGTAGATTTTTTTCAAAGCAATACAGAATACTAAAACAGAGGAACCTTAATATCAACCACAGTCTTTCTTAGCCATTCCAAAAAAGGCAAAGCAATTATTAATACTTTACTTTTTAAAATAATTATTGATCTGATTTTGTGCACTTCATACTGTCACTTTTTCATTACTGCAGAAAAAAGATTTAGTTATAATGAAAACCTATGTGCTTTGATAGGTTCATGCAGGTAGAAATCACGGCTCAAGACCTAACTCCACTGTCATCTCTTTATTCGTCCCATTGCAGCTATCCTCAGGTACCAAATGTTGATTTTTAAATAAAGATAGTAATAAAAGGAGGAGGGATCCTATAAATTTAATGTTTAGTTGACCCAGCCTTATACTACAGATAGCCTTATGAAAAAGATTTGCTATGAGGCAGAAGTATATTTTTGGCAGAGAGAAATGAATAGAACTTTTTTCTTTTAGCTCAATATACTTATTTTGGTAATTTTAAAATTTCAGATCTACTTTTAAAATAGAAATTGAAAATGAAGGTCTATCCATTAACATAATTTACCATCTCTACTTTTAAAAGTTGTAATAAATATACTGCTTGTTGACCTTCCCTTTCAGATATCTATTGTTATCTGAAATTTTAAATTGAATATCCCAATACAAAACATTTGAAACGTTAATTCATTAGCTTGAAAGTAATCAAACTTCCTATGTAAGATTTAAAAATAGCACCATTGGAAACCCTGATCCCAAATATGAATGAGACTTTTGAAACAGAAATGAAATCTAGCTAACTTTCATGGCTTCCTTGAAAGTATTTGCCTCTACCCAAAAAACAAAGTAAATATTTTGAAATATTAATACCCCTAGATCCTTATCAAAAAGGTGGCATTCACCTGAGGGTTAATGTCTTGATTTCTTAAGTACTAATACCTTTCTAAATATGCTCTACTCTCTTATGTTTTAAAATTTGTTTCATAAAATTCATACAGTGGTTTGCATTTTATTCTCAAGTACAATAAGTTTCACTCCTTTGGGCAATAGGAAAATACTTTTTAAACTTTCTTCATGATCACATTTCTTTTTAAATATTTCAGTGACATATTTCTTTTAAAAACACACCACCTTATGAGAAACTGCACTAGAAATTAAAATTGAAGGCAAGTAAATTTGCATCTGATAATTCCACATATAATCAACTGTAATAAAAATAATTCATCCAGCTGTAGAACAAGATGTATTTTCTCTATGTTTCTATAACCTTTACCACTTCATTGACTACATTCTCTATTAGACATGGACATCAGTAATACATTCCTGAGATCTTTTATTTTGGAATGATGCTAACTGTCTCTTTGCCAATTCCAATACAGGTTCCAAGTAATAACTCTACAATACAAAATGAACTGAATATTTATTCTAGGGCTAGGATATGAACTTCACAATTCATTTGGGTACCTATTCTAATTGAATTTCCTTGAAAACAATCTGATCCTGGTACCCAGTGATAATTCAATTGGAACTTGCATGACAAAAAAGAAGGAGAAAGTAAAGAGAAATGCTAAGTACCAGCAAAGTGATCTGAAAGGAGAGTTTGGTCCTGGGAAGAAAAAGAAGACCTGGTTTGATCAAATTATACTGACTGAGCAGTACACTCATCTTTCTGTTTTGGGAGAAGAGTGAGGGCAGCCTGAGAAGACCGTAACTGGATGGGGAAGAACTGTGTTTTAGGGGTTAGGGGTAGAGAATAGAAAGGGAATATAGAAAGGAAAATCTTAAGAAATTTGACTGAAACAAGAATGCAAAAGCATATCCCCCAAATGTGCTAATCCTTGAAAGTAATAACCTTTCTCAAACTACTGATGTTACCAGCAAGTGATTAGGAAGACTAAGAACTATTTCTGAATGTAAATGCATTGTATGATGACTCTGCTGCAGTTCTGTGACTTCTAAACCAGGAATTAAACACTCTTTTTAAGAAACAACAAAAACATTTCTTTCCTACTTTAGTCTCCCAGAAAAATGTTCATGTTTTGGAGACTTCCAAGATATTATATGAGTTCACATTTAGCAACAGCTTATTAATAACCCTCAAGCTGTCAGAATCTCTGTAGTTACCATTTACAATTTTATACTGTGAAAAAACACAGATCAGTGAAAGTGAAAAGATAAATCAGAATTGGCTTTGCCCAAGGGTCTGAGGCCTGGGAGAGTCTCTACTGTCTATAGAAGAATGAGGCATGTATAAATAGTTGGCTGAATTTCACTGATCTTCCCAATGTGAACAAATATACTATGTATATTGTTTGTATTTCTAGAATTCAATGGCAGCTGCCGGTGGTGTTGTAATTAGAAATCTATATAGAATATAGATGTTTTAGAGAGATGGTGCCAATCCTAAAAGATTTGTGTGGGCTACAAGTGTTGTACTTACTTTTTCTGCACTTACAACTGATTTGGTTTTAAACTGTGTGCGTGTATCTGTTCTTTTTTTGTTGTTGGAGCTTGTACTATTAAAATAATAGAGAATGTTAAATTATTTTGATGTGAATTGCAAATGATTTTTTTCATAAAGTATAACATTTTTATCAGCATTGTTTCGCTTTGTACTTGTATAAATGTGTTTTATTTTAGCATTTTAAAATACATTTGCCTGTTTCTCAGTTGTCTAAATCATGTTATAGTTGGTGTTTGTGAAGTCAATTACTTTTGAAAAAATTAAAAAAGAAACTATGATATGACTTTAGAATTATTCCCCTGAAATGCTTAGAATTTTTCCAAATAGAGTTTTCTAAGATGGAAGGAACCATGCTATTAATTAATCATAAATTCTGAATGGCATACATATTTGTACTGTGGAGTTTATAAAGTAAGTAATAGACAATTAAAAGGAAAATATAAGTCCACTACAAATCTGGCCATCCCCAAAGTCATCTGCAAACACCTTTTAAGACAAATACTTTACAAATATAAAAATATTTTATAGTAAATAATTTTTGCATCTAGGCATACAAAGTACAGAAACAGTTCCACATTTACCTGTGTGGATAGAGGTAGCATCACACAGATAAATTATGTCTATGTGTATAGAAATATGTGTACACATTACATAGATATTTTACTGTCGAATTCATCTAAATGTCTATTTGTATGTAAATGTGTGCTTGTGTGTATGCTTATGTGCATATATCTATATAATTTTCCCAGAGAAAAATCTGTTGCCAAATCACTTTTTACTTTTATTCTTAAGCAAATTTACATTCTCTAAATACAAATTAGTAAAAACTTTAAAGCAAAATATAGGGTAGATACTTGTTGTATGGAAGAGAAAGATGGTGTGGATTTAAAAATATATCTTCCTTACAAGACCTAACATTGTATTATTTATACTCATACATAACATATACAAACATATGTAAACACATGTACACATATATTGTTATGCAAATTATGTTTTGAAGGAAACCCTTTCCTGTGTCACACTCTACCCTTCAGTGGTGTCTTCTGTTATGAATATCAATGAGCATATGTTCATATAAAATTGAGTTTAAAGTGAGATAGCTGAAAAAAAATGGGGAGGAAATTATTTTCTAAAAATCAAAAGACTTGTAAGACTCAGTAGATCCATGGAAGGCCATTCAGATCCAGCTGACACCATAAAAATAACATTGAATTAAAAGCCAGGGTCTATCAATCTATCATCATCTAAAATCATCTAAACTTAGATAAATCACCTTGATTTCTCCACAACTCAGTTGCTCAGTTATTCTTTCTTTAAATGCAGAGATGAGTAAACAAAACAAACAAACAAAAAACCCACTAACCAAACAAGTGAAAACAAATTTTGAGTTTTCTTTCATTTCCAACATTCTTGGTAAATGCTAAATGCTCGATACATAGAGGTTATTATTAGTGGCAATATAGTACACAGTTGATATTTAGGAGAGTACTTAAATTACTTATGCCCAATATTACTTGTGGAAATATAACAAATTCTAAAAGCAAATAATGGGAGGGAACAACTGCGGGTTGAACTCATGTAACCTTGAAATTGTCTAACAAGGGCAACTTAGGAAATTGTTATTGAATAACAGAAAAAAGTCCTTTTCTTCTGTTATAATCTCTATTGAATATAGACCAATTTTTAGCTATGCTGTGTATGAATGATCAGTTTTTAAAAATAAACAGTTCGCAGACATTTACTTTTTATGGTAGCTGGATAGATAGGTAAGAGGGCAAACAGAATTATATTAGTTAAGTTATCAAACAAAAGCATAATATTTATATTTATCAAATGGTATTTGAAATTCAGATCTAATGACTACATTTTTCCTTGCTTATTATTTTTTAATTCTGTTAATGAATAAGCTCTATTAAAAGATGGCTTAAACTTAATTTCTCCAGCCACTTGGAATTATACACTGTAGAAAATACAACTTTCCTAGCATTTTCTGACCTCTCAGATCTCTACCAGCACATTTATTTTACTTTTTTAGGTCAAGATGAGGACTTTCCATTATTTTTTTAATTTTACTTTATTTCATGTATTTTTCCCTTAATGCCAACAGCCTCAGATGAAGCAATATGAAAAACATGGCACTAGCAGATGTCGACGAGCCAGTGAAGTATATTCCAAAGGAAAGAGATGGCTACTGGAGTATTAGTCAGAAGCTGTTTTTAGAAGCTGTTTTCAGATTCTTACTATTTTACCTAGAAAAGCAAAATCACAGACACATCTAAACATATACCATCACTATGTATTTCTGCTTCTGCATGTTCAAAATAATGACTTTAGCCTTTACTTGCCTATGTGTTGTGATACTCTGTCACATACTTAATCTCAATAGTAAAGAATCTCAACAGTCCAGATACATTTATCATGTTCTCCAAAGTGGCATGAAACAATCTAAATGTGTAGAGAGAGAAAAGGTCTTATTCTGGGAAGACAAGTACATACTTTAGGAACCAAAGAAAAAGCAACAAAATTACAGGACTATGCATGCTCCTAGTTTTATATAGCTAGTATGAAAAAAGCCAGTGGGAATACTTGTATAGAAATTTTAAAAGTACCAAATTTAATTCCTAAAATATATGAGGGGGCTGAGAAAAACACCTTTCCTAATCGACAAAATTGGGATAAGGATGTTGAGAAAAATATGAATAGTAATGACAGGGCCAACACCCAGATTAAGAAGTCCAAAAGAAAGAACAGTATAATTGTATCATTGAGAGATGTTATATTCTGAAACACCATCATAGGCTAACACGGTCCTGATTTATGCAAAACACTGAAAAAAGGCAAACACTAAATGAACAAAGGCAGTTATAGGTATATTAATGTCAAATAAGAAATAATTCAAAAGGATAAAAATGAATTTCTTAAACAGACAAAATACTTAGAACACACAACAGTAAAAAGCTGATGTGTACTCAAGAATATGACTTTAATATTTATAAAGCAAAGAAACACAAGAGTGAAAAATTCTACAATTATAATCTTTAATGTAACTTACTAACACATATAGCAAGAAGCCAAAAGAACAAAATGAAATAAGATGTAGAGAAATAAGCTAACATAAGCAGTAGGAATTTATCATTTTATTCCTGTTTACAGAAAAGATTCATTTCATTCCTTTCTTTGTCCTTAAAACATTAATAGACGTTAAGCCAAGATTAGGTCATAGAGAATATCTTAACAAATAACAGAAAACAAAAACCATATAGGCTACATTTACTGATTAAAAGATATGAAATCAAATATACACATATCTGACTTATGTACAATATTGTTATATACAAAAATATCCAATATACCCAAACATATAAGTATACATATTTACTATTTATATTATGTAACATAGCTATATCTATCTCTGTCTATAGATATATATATATATATATATATCCCCTACATATGTATTTATCCACTTCATATCTCTCTTCTAAGATGGTTTCTAGATGAAGAGAAAATACTAACTGAAATTACAACCTACTTAGAAAGAACATTGGTAGACTGGTCACGTCGGTGCACACCTTTAAACCCTTCATTCAGGAGGCAGGAGGATCCTGAGTTTGAAGCCAGGCTGGACTACATAGTGAGACATACAGTGAGACAAAATAAAAATATTAGTGAGACTCCTACATATTAAAATCTGTGGAATAGCTGAAGGATACTCCATGAAAAAAGAAATACATGTTTTTGAAATATATTATAAGTTAATTAAGTATTCACTTGAAGATATTGAAAAATGAATAGCAAAAACACAAAAGATTAATGATTAAATCAAAAGTAATGAAAGAAAATAAACAAGCAACAAAAAATTAAAAGGTATCTTTGAAACCAGACTTTTTCAATGAAAAGTGAAACACATTAAGAAACATAAATCAGATCTAATCAAGTAAAAGATACCAACCACAAGCAATAATAATGAGGAAAGATATGTATAAATACAAATATATGTAGATAATACTACTAGGTAAAATTTTACACTAATAAATTTGAAAATACAGATGAACAGAATATTATTGTAGGAAGATATAAATTACAAAAATAAAAAAAAAGTAAGCAGAAAATCAGATAGAAAATAATGGCAGAATGTCATGAGAGGAAATTTTAAATTATCTTACTTTAAAAAACAAAGTATAAATGTCATATAAGTAAATTAATCCATGAACTATAAATATAGTTCATATATAAACTATAAATAAGACAGAAATAGCTATAGAATTTTCCTGAGTTTTTCATAACTGGTGCAAAAGTAAAACAAGATGGAAAGAAAAATTACATATTAGTCTCACTAAAAATATAGATTTTTAAAAATTGAAAGTATTTTAAGTATCACATTATGAAATTGAGCAAGTATAGTTTATACTATTAACATAGTAAAAAGAAATGTGATTATATAAAAGATAACACGAGAACATTTGGAAACTTCGATTCACGATTCAAATAAAATAAAACAGATCAGCAATGAAAAGTAGAAGGAACAATTCATTAGATAGAAAAAACTACGTGAAACCTACAACAGACATGGTAACAGTAAGAGATAAGAGGAGGCTCATTAACTCCAGAGTGAGGGAGACATGCCATATATGAACAGTTTTCAAAGTCATTTCAGAACTTTGTGTAAAAAAGGTTACTTTTCAGAGTTAAGTGCTAGTGATACTGGTACAATGGCTTTACTTGGGACAACTATTTATGCCTGGACTGTCCTGAGAAATTCAGAACATAGCCAACTTTAATGCACTACAATTCTATGTGATATTTGGCCTCTGACATAAAACTCTAAATCAAGAAAAGTAAAATGATAAAATGCTTCAAGAAAAAAATCTAAGAAAAAAATCCCACACCTGAATTGCAGCTACTTGGGAAGCAGATATAGGAAGATCAACATCCAAGGCTGATGAGGATAATGAGATCCCTATCCAAAAAAAAAAACCTCACTAAAGCAAAAAAGGATCAGAGCATGGCTCAAATGGTAGAACACAAGGCCCTAAATTCAAACTCTAGTGTCCCTAAAACAGAAAAAGAAACAAATCTACTTGCATACTTGTCTCCCTATGTAATCTAGGGCAACCTAATGATATGAAAGGACAAAAAAGGAAAAAATATCTATCTATGAGTAATGTGACTTTGGGCAAGTAATTTCTTGTCAGTGGTAGCACTATAAATACTTGCTAAACTAATGAGGAAAGTTAAAGATATAATTATAATAAATTGTGAAACATATAGCAAAGCATGCCCTTGATTTTAAAAAAGAAAAAGAAAGAAAAGCACAGGGAGTTGTCGGTGAAGGCAATATTTTATTTATTTGTTTTTTATAGTTTATATTTTTTTGTTATTCATTTATTCACAGGTGCATACATTGTTTGGATCATTTCTCCCCCCTGCTCCCCTCCCCCACCCACTTTCAGTTCCAGGCAGGTCCTGTTCTGCCCTTGTCACTAATTTTGTTGAAGAAAAGACATAAGCATAATAAAGAAGGCAAAGCGTTTTTGCTAGTCGAGGTGAGGGTAGCTATACACAGATTCCTAGCATTGCTTTCATGTACAAATGTGTTACAACCCAAGTTCACTCATCTCTAACTTTGCACTGGTTCCTGATCCCCTTCTCATGTTGACCTCTGTTGCTTTAAGGTTTCTGTATTAGCTCCTCTGCAGTGGGGACATCAAACATTTTCATGTTTTGGGTTTCTTACTTATCCCCATACCTCCTGTATGTACTCTCCTCTTGTCATGTGACCCAGGTCCAACCACATTACTGTATTTGCCCTAGAAGATTTTTGGTCTTCTAAGCTTGGCGGATCTTGCTCAGAATGATGTTCTCCAGTTCCATCCATTTACCTGCAAATGATAAGATTTCATTCTTCATGGCTGAGTAAAATTCCATTGTGTACAAGTACCACATCATTCATCAGTAGTGGGGCATCTTGGTTGTTTCCACAACTTGGCTATTGTGAATTGTGCTGCAATAAGCATGCATGTGCAGGTGCCTCTGTAGTAATCTGTGTTGCATTCCTTTGGGCATATCCCCAGGATGGGATTGCTGGATCATATAGCAGGTCTATGTTTAGATTTTTAAGAAGCCTCCAAATTTTTTATCTAGAGTGGTTGCACCAGCTTGCATTCCCACCAGCAATGGATTAGGGTTCTTTTTTCCCCACATCTTCACCAACAGATGTTGTTGGTGGTGTTTTTGATGCTGGCTATTCTAACAGGGGTGAGGTGGAATCTTAGTGTGGTTTTGATTTGCATTTCCTTTATGGCTAGAGATGGTGAGCATTATTTCATGTGCTTTTTTGCTATTTGAATTTCTTCTTTTAAGAAAGTTCCATTTAGTTCAGTTGGAGGAAAATATTTTAGAACACATTCCAAAGAGATTTCCCAAGAGCACTATTTTAAAGGATTATTAGGAGCTAGCAGAAAAATAAAACTAGAGGAAAGCATTCAGGCATGAAAAACTCAAAATCCATGGACACAAGAACTACATGGAGTGTTCAGAAAAGTACTAATGGTTGGTTTTATTAGAGCTGTCCAGAACAAAGTGCTTACCACAAAGTCTAAATTTGTTCTTTCAATTCAATCTTCTTAGTGACAGCAGTAGTCTTAGCATTGGTGTATAGATCTACATTTACACCTCTATGCTTAGGGAAGTCCTCTTCTCTAGCTCTTTTTTTTTCTTCTATAAGCTGAAACAGTTGTTTTACATAGATCAATGATTCCAATAATTTCAAAGTTATTCTAAAACCATCATGCCCATACAACATTATAAACATTCATTTTCATTTCTCTCCTTTTTATTATTGTGGTAAGAATACTTAATGTGCAATGGTCTATCCTCCTAAAAAACTTAAATGTGCACTGGGGGCCTGGCTCAAGTGGTAGAGCACCTGCCTAGCAAGTGCAAGGCCCTGAGTTCAAACACTGCAAAAAGCAAACATTTACAATGGCGTATTTCCATTGAAAAGAAATTTAAAACAAATTTAAGTGTGCAATGCAGGATTGCTAACTATTTAGAACAATGTTATTCAGCAGATCTCTGGAACTGTTCCATCTGGACAACTGAAACTTTATATACAATGAATAGCAGCTCCTCATTTTCTCCTAACCTTTACCCCTAGCAACCATAATTCCACTCTCTACTCCTGTGAGTTTGACTGATTTAGATAGTTCCTACCAGAAGAATCAGGCAACATTTGTCCTCTGTGACTAGTTTATTTCACTTAGCCTAATATTCTTAAGGCTCATCCATATTGTCATATATGTCAATGTTTCCTTCTTTTTAATGGTATTATCACCTTATAATAATGCCAGTATTTCTTCTACATATATATTTTTAGCAAACTCATCTATTAACTGACATTTAGGTCATTTCCCCTTTTTGGCCTATTGTGAATAACTAACATATTTAAAGGAAGCTTATTGTTTGCTTTATGTGTGACTGGGGTTTGAACTCAAGGCCTCACAGTTGCTAGGCAGGAGCTCTATCACTGAAGACTTGCCTCCAGCCCAAAATTACTTATTTAATTCCATGCTGTCCCAGACCCTTCAAGAGAGTACAGAGTGAGCAGCTGATTTGAATGAGATGTGTTGTTTCACCATACATTATTCAGTCTGCTATACAGAATTAGACATTCAATTGCTTTTGACTAGTTTTCAGCATATTAACATAAACATGTCTGGTTTAATTTATAAATAAATCATGAACATTATAAAAATAAGCAATTTGATTTTTAAACTCTAAATATATTTCCTAATATCAGATCATGAAAGCAGGCTGTTTTGCCTATCATTTTATTAAATTAAACTCAACATCTAAACATGAAATAATCTTAAGTGTAATTTTGTCATCCAAGCACAGTTTTCTTCCAAAAACCATTTAAACTAAAACTTAAAAAGCTTTTTAGAAAATGGAAAGGAATGCTAAATTGCTTTTATGTGTAATTCATTCAAACAACAAATACTTAATGGATGTCCACTGTTTGCATTCTTCTAAGTTCTGGTGTTCCAGCAAGGAGGAAAAGAAACAGATACTTACTTCACAGGCCTTACTTGCAAATGAGAATGAATCCAACGTTTCTTTGGCCAGGATTTATTTTCCCTTAACTGAGTTGTAGAAGCTTCCATTTGAACAGATCTTGGAGGAAGCACCAGGACATGTTACATTTGAGATGTTTGTTATAGTAAATAAGTAGGCTTTAGAGTTCAGAATTCAGGAAAGAAATGTATATATATATCAATTACTGCAGATAGTAGCAAATCATATAATATGTATAAAATTATTGCATAATATCTAACAATCAAAAAAATTTGTTTTTAATTTTAAATTACTTTCTAATCAAATTATGATTTTTAAAACCTGAGAGGGTTTGTTGCAAGATTAAAAGGGTTCACTGATCAAAGATTGAAACATACTTTTCTATATTAAGACTAGTTAATTTTAGCTTTTAAATCATTGAATTTTATAATAGGAATGAAAGTTTTAAATTATGTCTACCTGTACAATGTTTTACAACTGAGAAAGGGACCTTTGTGTGATAGATGAAATAAGCCTGAGTAATAAATATGTCAGTCCTAGCCGGGGTACAAGTCTGCAGTCCTAGCTCCTAGGGAGGCAGAGGCAGGAGCATCTTTTGAGTCTGGGAATTCAGAGCCAGCCTGCACAACCTAGCAAAACCCTGACTCAAAACAAAACAAAAAATGTCTCAATCTTTCCACAGGCTCAAAGGTTTCACTAACCCTCTTGGTATAAGTTGTCCCCTAGGACTTGAGGGCTTGACACTGCTATTAAGAAAACAATTGATTTGGTATAAATACTCTCTGAACTCTTCCTATAGCTAGTTGTCAGAAGACCTGTGATTCAAAACTATCTCAGATTCCAAGTTTCATTAATCATTCCAACACATCTTATCTCATGATACTTGACCCAGATACTTCCTTCTAGAATAGCCTGAGGTTAAATTCCAGGACTCATTCCTTGACTAGACAACAGATGGTACTTTAAAGAGAATAGCAAGCACTAATATTCTTGTGTTGGTTTGGCACAGAGCAGGATAGTGTGATAACTTGGCTTGGGGAATCCCAACACCAAAAGGATATGGGCCACTGGAACACTTAAGAGGTACACAAACTAGTTGTGTGGGTTAGCTGGAAAAGTTTCCTAGAGAAGGTGATGCTGGAGGTATGACTTGAGGGACTACTACCCAGAGATATTCTTGGCAAAGGAAATAGCTCCCACAAAGGCATACCTGTGACGTTCACTCAGAGGATAAACATGAAGGGGATTGGTAGGACTGAAGTGTAGGATTCTTATAAGGAAGTATCAGGAAAATGACTAAGAAGGGAAAGAAAGAAAGAAAGAAGAGAGAAAGAGAAAGGGAAAGAGGGAGGGACTGAGGAAGGAAGGAAGGAAGGAAAGAGGGAGGGAGGTAGGGATGGAAGGAAGGAAGGAAGGAAGGAAGGAAGGAGGGAGGAGGGAAGGTGATAAGGAGCCACTGAAGGGTTCTATAGAGTAGATTGGCACAAACAGATTTTTGTTTCTAAAATATGATTACAATAAAAGTGAAATTGTAGAAAGGGGGAGAAGCCAGGCCAGTGCAGATGGTAATCTACTTGAGAGACAATGAGAGCAAGTACTGTGCAGATGGTGAAGAAGTGGTGAATTCAGGACACATTTTCAAGGAATTATAAAAATGAGTGACTGGCCATATGAAGTGAGTGAGATAGAGAGGTCAAGGATGTCACCTAGGTCTCTAATACTTAATGTAAAGTAGCATCAATCACTCAGTTACAATATAATATTAGGGAAGCAAGTTTGTGATGAGTCCTGTTTTAGATCCACAGAGCTGAGATGACTGGAAATACTGTATAGTCAATATGAATAGTAAGCAGTGGATAATGAGTATAGTGGCCAGCAGGGAGAAATAAGTTCATTTTAGCAGGAAACAGCACATTCAAAATGCTCATTGGAAAGATGTTAATGGAGGAAGTATTTACAAAAATATGAATAGGGTTAAGGAACTAACTAGAGATTAGAAGGGACTTATAACAATAGGAAGTGGCCATGTTCCCTAAACCTGGAGGCATAAAGGGAGAAAGAGTGGGCTGAAGGTGAGAGGTGCAGCTCTAGGACTGGGTGGCTTGAAATGTGCCGTGGTCTCAGAAGCTGAGAAATGCCACATTTTCTTTCTTCAAAAGCTGCTCACACAGCTGCCTTGGACTATGGCAGCTGACTGAAGTATACTAACCAGAAGAGGTAGCAAGTTAACTCATAATAGTTTGTCCCTTGCATCAACCCAGAGAGACAGCCCATTAACAATACGCTAACCAATTATCATTGGCTTAGCACAGAACCACATTTCTAAGTAATGCTGTCAACTGTTTATTTACATAATCCTGATTTCCTGATAACTAGACAATCAGTTAAATTTTCAAATCATTAAAATTAGAAGGGACTGTACAGATCACCTATCAAAGTTTATTATTACTACATCTCTGGATATCATGTGCTGAGGATCTAACACTATGAAGAGAACACAGGGAACTAGAGAATAAATATAACTCTAAGTTAAGACCTTCATCGTATATTCAATTTATGTAAAAAACTTAGAACAGTGCTCGGCTATACAGTGTCTAAATATCCATTAGTTTTACTCTTAGCTCTTTTTTTCACTAAAGATAAAGTTTCACAGAGTCTTACCAATTTGTCCAATACCACAATTAGTTCAAGAAAGAATCAAGACCCAGAAAAGGAAGGTTTGAATATCTGCTACATGCTTATAACTGTACATAGAACACATGTGAGGCCATTTATGTCATACAAAAGTTTGTGGGAATTAGACTAGAACCCATTTCCTAGCTCCACTTAATAGTATTTCTGCTCAAACATGCTGCTTCCCTTGGTTTTGACCCTCTGATTAGCCTCCAATGGTAGAGAAACCCATGGAAAACTTCACATCTAATTTATCCCCTGTTATAACCTCTCTCCAGTTCACCATGCTGACAGGTGGCTTGAAAATCATAGATGGATGGGAATTTTGGAGAGGCAGAACACAGCAGTTGGCAGGCCGAGATCAGGTGACACTCAGGTCCAAATGGTTTTGAAGATCAGAATCAGAATTGGAAATAGCTCTCCTTTCCAACTTCTTTCCTGGAAGGAGTACTTAAGGATGGTCCCAAATGATTTTTCACTTTTTAAAATAAAGAATATCATATGCTTATGCAGTTGCCAACTTGGAAATGCTTTCAGCAAAGGAGTGAGACGTGGTATATATCATCATTTCCTTCAGCATTCTCCAGAGATGAGTCTGACACACTTCTGGCTCAGAAGCCCTGGCCAAGGGAATGTAACATCATCCATCTGTGTGGACGATATGCTAAAAAAAATCCACTCTGCCAACAGATGGGCAAGGCTGCATGGATAGTTCCTGAGGGAAAATGGTCCTTTTTCAATAACTTTCTTATCCTACCAGGGTCCACTTTGATTAATTTATTTTAACTTAATCTTACCATTGCGTCCCTCTGTTGCTCAGGAAGGGACATACAAAGCATTCTGGGGAACTTTTAGAATGCTGGGAAACATGTGCTTATCTGAACCAATATAAATTTTTGCCATGCACCTAGCATTGACTGAGGTGACAACTGTGGCTGGGAAGAGAATTCAGAAAGGTTTTTGAAGAAGGAAAGGAGATGGCTCAGCAAGCCTTTAGCTAACATTTTATTTTATTTTATTTTCATTGGGATAGGGCTCATGAATGGCAGCCAAAAATCTTTGCAAATGGATGAAATAGATTGTTTACCCAGGTTTTCTAGAAGACTAACTATGGGAAGAAGATTCTTACAAAGAGCAATGGAATCAACATGTCTTCAGTACTAACAGTCTTAGAATTCTCATCAGTTATAACTTGTCCCTTGCAGGATGAATGGCAGCTGAAGCAAAATAATGCTTGTGACCAATGTCACGTGTGAGTTACTTAGCAATAGTGATAATTAGTAACAAAATAATTAACAATACCAATTCATCACCAATAATAACTTCCATTCTAAATAAGATATGCATTATATTTCTGACAGTAATGTGATCATATAACTAAGATTTTAAAACTTGAACTAGGTCTTTTTACTTTCTTGGCCCCATATAAGGGCTACATTCCCAATACCCCATTTCTTCATTCTATTAATTGAATTCTATACAATAGAGTGTTTATAAAAGAAGTTGCCACTTTCAGGTTACATTTGTCTATTTTTTAGAAAAGCACAGTTATGCAGTTGGTCTATCCTCTCATCCTGACCTTGTGTGAGCATTGCCACAAAATAGTATTCCTTGACAGCTGCCTCCATTACATAGTTTGGAATACAAGAAAATAGTATGAGAAAAGACATACTTTTGGTCTGAGTTAATATTGTACCTGCACTAAATCAAAGGCAAACAAACTGTGACCTGGATTAGAGTCTAACAGACCAGGGTTAAAATTTAAATCCTATTACCAACTAGCAATGAAATGTAAGACCAAGTAATATCATTTCCCTGAGGCATCATTCCATTTTTTTGTAAAATGGAGATGACAATTACATGCAATCTATATCAATGTTGCTTAGAGGAAAAAATAATACAATAATTTTTATTAATGCTATTGTATTTATAAAGAACTATAAAAATATTAGCAGTTATAGTATATAAAATACTACAGTGTTCCTGTTCAATCTATCTACTCCATTCTTTTTTTTATTCATTTATTCACATATGCATACATTGCACCTTCTCCTCCCTCCGCCCCCCATCTCAACCCCCTTGCTTCCAGGCAAAACCTGTTCTGCCCTTATCTCTAATTTTGTTGAAGAGAAGACATAAGCATAATAAGAAAGACAAAGCATTTTTGCTAGTTGAGTTAAGGATAGCTATACTTGTCATGTGACCCAAATCCAACAATATTGCTGTATTTGCCCTAGATCTAAAGTCCGCATATGAGGGAAAACATATGATTCTTGGTCTTCTGAGCCTGGCTAATCTCGCTCAGAATGATGTTCCAGTTCCATCCATTTACTTGTAAATGATTAGATTTCATTCTTCTTCATGGCTGAGTAAAATTCCATTGTGTATAAATACCACATTTTCTTTATTCATTTGTCAGTAGTGGGGCATCTTGGTTGTTTCCATAACTTGGCTATTGTGAATAGTGCCGCAATAAACATGGGTGTGTAGATGCCTCTGGAGTAATCTGTGTTGCATTCCCTTGGCTATATGCCCAGGAATGGGATTGCTGGATCATATGGCAGACCTATGGCTAGATTTTTAAGAAGCCTCCGAATGTTTTTCCAGAGTAGTTGCACTATCTTGAATTCCCACCAGCAGTGTACAAGGTTTCCTTTTTCTCCACATCCTCACCAACACCTGTTGGTGGTGGTGTTTTTGATGATGGCTATTCTAACAGGGGTGAGGTGGAATGTTAGTGTGGTTTTGATTTGCATTTCATTTATGGCCAGAGATGGTGAGCATTTTTACATGTGTTTTTTTGGCCATTTGAATTTCTTCTTTTGAGAAAGTTCTGTTTAGTTCAGTTGCCCATTTCTTAATTGGTTCATTGATTTTGGGAGAGTTTAGTTTCTTAAGTTCCCTGTATATTCTGGTTATCAGTCCTTTGTCTGATGTATAGCTGGCAGATATTTTCTCCCACTTTGTGGGTGGCCGCTTCAGTTTAAAGACCATTTCCATTGTTGTACAGAAGCCTTTTAATTTTATGAAGTCCCATTTGTGAATTCTTTCTCTTAGTTGCTGGGCTGCTGGGGTTCTATTGAGGAAGTCCTTGCCTATACCTATTACTTCCAGAGTATTCCCTGCTCTTTCCTGTACTATCTTCAGAGTTTCAGTTCTGATATTTAGGTCCTTGATCCATTTTGAGTTGATACTAGTACAGGGTGATAAACATGGATCTAGTTTCAGTTTCTTGCAGATAGATAACCACTTTTCCCGGCAACATTTGATGAAGAGTCTGTCTTTTCTTCATTGTATATTTTTTGCACCTTTGTCAAAAATAAGGTGAGTAGACTTGTGTGGATTCATATCCGGAGTCTCTATTCTGTTCCACTGATCTTCATGTCTGTTGTTTTGCCAGAACCATGCTGTTTTTATTGCTATTGTTTTGTAATACAGTTTGAAGTCAGGTATTGTGATACCTCCAGCATTCCTCTTTTTGCTGAGTATTGCCTTGGCTATTCACTGTCTCTTGTGTTTCCAAATGAACTTTAGGGTAGATTTTTCAATCTCTGTAATGAGGTCATTGGGATTTTGATGGGAATTGCATTGAACATGTAGATTGCTTTTGGTAGTATAGCCATTTTTATTTTTATTTTTTTTCTCATTTTTCTTTTATTATTCATATGTGCATACAAGGCTTGGTTCATTTCTCCCCCCTGCCCCCACCCCCTCCCTTACCACCCACTCCGCCCCCTCCCTCTCCCCCCCAATACCCAGAAGAAACTATTTTGCCCTTATTTCTAATTTTGTTGTAGAGAGAGTATAAGCAATAATAGGAAGGAACAAGGGTTTTTGCTGGTTGAGATAAGGATAGCTATACAGGGCATTGACTCACATTGATTTCCTGTGCGTGGGTGTTACCTTCTAGGTTAATTCTTTTTGATCTAACCTTTTCTCTAGTACCTGTTCCCCTTTTCCTATTGGCCTCAGTTGCCTTAAGGTATCTGCTTTAGTTTCTCTGCGTTAAGGGCAACAAATGCTAGCTAGTTTTTTAGGTGTCTTACCTATCCTCACCCCTTCCTTGTGTGCTCTCGCTTTTATCATGTGCTCATAGTCCAATCCCCTTGTTGTGTTTGCCCTTGATCTAATGTCCACATATGAAGGAGAACATACGATTTTTGGTCTTTTGGGCCAGGCTAACATCACTCAGAATGATGTTCTCCAATTCCATCCATTTACCAGTGAATGATAACATTTCATTCTTCTTCATGGCTGCATAAAATTCCATTGTGTATAGATACCACAGTTTCTTAATCCATTCGTCAGTGCTGGGGCATCTTGGCTGTTTCCATAACTTGGCTATTGTGAATAGTGCCGCAATAAACATGGATGTGCAGGTGCCTCTGGAGTAACAGTCTTTTGGGAATATCCCCAAGAGTGGTATTGCTGGATCAAATGGTAGATCGACGTCCAGCTTTTTAAGTAGCCTCCAAATTTTTTTCCAGAGTGGTTGTACTAGTCTACATTCCCACGAACAGTGTAAGAGGGTTCCTTTTTCCCCCGCATCCTCGCCAACACCTGTTGTTGGTGGTGTTGCTGATGATGGCTATTCTAACAGGGGTGAGGTGGAATCTTAGCGTGGTTTTAATTTGCATTTCCTTTATTGCTAGAGATGGTGAGCATTTTTTCATGTGTTTTCTGGCCATTTGAATTTCTTCTTTTGAGAAAGTTCTGTTTAGTTCACGTGCCCATTTCTTTATTGGTTCATTAGTTTTGGGAGAATTTAGTTTTTTAAGTTCCCTGTAATTCTGGTTATCAGTCCTTTGTCTGATGTATAGTTGGCAAATATTTTCTCTCACTCTGTGGGTGTTCTCTTCAGTTTAGAGACCATTTCTTTTGATGAACAGAAGCTTTTTAGTTTTATGAGGTCCCATTTATCTATGCTATCTCTTAGTTGCTGTGCTGCTGGGGTTTCATTGAGAAAGTTCTTACCTATACCTACTAACTCCAGAGTATTTCCTACTTTTTCTTGTATCAACTTAAGAGTTTGGGGTCTGATATTAGATCCTTGATCCATTTTGAGTTAATCTTGGTATAGGGTGATATACGTGGATCTAGTTTCAGTTTCTTGCAGACTGCTAACCAGTTTTCCCAGCAGTTTTTGTTGAAGAGGCTGCTATTTCTCCATCGTATATTTTTAGCTCCTTTATCAAAGATAAGTTGCTTATAGATGTATGGCTTCATATCTGGATCCTCTATTCTGTTCCACTGGTCTTCATGTCTGTTTTTGTGCCAGTACCATGCTGTTTTTTATTGTTATTGCTTTGTAATATAGTTTGAAGTCAGGTATTGTGATACCTCCTGCATTGTTCTTTTGACTGAGTATTGCCTTGGCTATTCGTGGCCTCTTGTGTTTCCATATAAATTTCACAGTAGATTTTTCAATCTCTTTAATGAATGTCATTGGAATTTTGATGGGAATTGCATTAAACATGTAGATTACTTTTGGGAGTATCGACATTTTTACTATGTTGATTCTACCGATCCATGAGCATGGAAGATCTCTCAACTTTCTATAGTCTTCCTCCATCTCTTTCTTCAGGGGTTTGTAGTTCTTCTTGTAGAGGTCATTCACATCCTTTGTTAAGTTTACTCCTAGATATTTAATTTTTTTCAGCTATTGTTAATGGAATTGTTTCCATATATTCCTTCTCAGTTTCTTCATTGTTGGTGTATAGAAAAGCTAAAGATTTTTGTAAGTTGATTTTGTATCCTGCCACTTTGCTATAGCTTTTTATGGTGTCTAGGAGTTTTTGGGTAGAGTTTTTTGGGTCTTTAAGGTATAGCATCATATTGTCTACAAATAGGGATATTTTGACAGTTTCTTTACCTATTTGTATTCTTTTTATTTCTTCTTCTTACTTAATTGCTCCAACTAGGAATTCTAGTACTATGTTGCATAGGAGTGGAGATAGTGGCCACTCTTGTCTTGTTCCTGATTTTAGGGGGAATGGTTTCAGTTTTTCACCATTAAGTATGATGTTGGCTGTAGGTTTGTCACATATAGCCTGGGCAGGGTGGTGGCCTGGAAGGGCGATGGGCAGCAGCCCAGTGGGCCTTTGGGGTGGAGGCGTGGGAGTGGTGGCCTGCCTGTTCTTTTAGTGTATGGTGACGTGGAGAAGCCTTCCATGGACTAGGGGTTCAGGGTGCTGAAGTTTCAGCCCTCCCTGGTGCTTTACTTCAGCCAAGTGTATCTCTAGCGTCTCAGCAAGGTCTTTGATTCCTGGAACTCACACAGTCTGCGTCTGTGTCCCAGTCGACATTTTGGATCCAGCTCCATTCTTCTAATGCTCAGTTGAGCTGAACCTTTGACTGTTTTCCTTTCTTATACCTTTATAATTCCCATTTGAACTTCCTTTATAATATATGCAGTATATTTTCAGAATCAGAACACTGCACACCAACTTGTTACCGCCTGGTTCAAAATGCCATTATCTTCTGTCTGCATTTCAACAACAGCTTTTTTTTCCTTTTTTGGGTTTTGGTGGTTATTAGGGTTTGAATTCAGTGCTTTACACTTGCTAGGCCAATGCTCTACTTCTTGAGCCGTGCCTCCAGTCCTTAACTATAACTTTCCACAACAACTCTTTGTTTCTGATTTTGCTTCCCCTCATCTTGCCACAGTATATTTTCCATACAATTGCCAGAGTGATTCCTTTTGATATGAATCAAATTATAACCTCATTTTCTCAACACTTTCCAGGATAATTAATGATGGTAAAACCCAAAACTTTTATAATTGCTTTCAAATTCTTTTTATTTCTTTAAGTCTGTCTTGCTAATGAATCAGAACATTAAATATCAATATAACTCCTGCCCTCTGAAGACCACCTAATAAACAATGAAGCCATTCACCCTCATTTTTATCCTTCCACAGGGCTTGTATTAATCCCAAACCAATTCTCTATCTGTTCTTGATTCCTTACAAAATGTGACTTTGGACCAGGCTCTTGAAACTTTAGAAACTCAGGCAGAAAGGGCAGCCATGTGGAATCCTCCAGAACTTAGGTGGAATCACATTATGGTCAATTCAAAGGAGGGTCTACAGTGAACTTCTGATCTAAGACACTGCATTGTAATGGCAGGCCTCTATATCTATGTACATGGTGTTCCCTTTGCCAGAACTGCCATTTCTGTTTGTTGCTTGTGAAAATCCGTCCTACTATTTAAGGCTGAATTTAGATGCCACCACCTTCCTGGATTCTTAACAGGTCCATCCAGTCAATAGTGGTTGTTCCTTTCCCATATCTCAGCCAGTTGAATGTGTTTGCTAAGTAATAATAAACTGTCTCTCCTTTGAAGACATTTTTAGCAACATTAGCACCTTGTCACATCAATTCTCCAACCAAGTAAGAATAAACTGCTTTAGAATTTCACAGATTGAAGGGGGAAAAGAGAGAAAAGCACTGTAAGTGCATGGAAAAAAATGTCCTTTCAAAGCAATCTGGGCTGTCCACCTAATCCCTCCTCATCCTACCTGTTACCTCAATATATTAACTGTACTGGGATCTCAGATTAGGAGGTCTTAGATGAAACTAGTGATTCCCAAAAGCAAGTCAAGTATAACTTCAGCAGAGCCATCTAAGTGAAGTTTTACATACATGAATTTTTAAGCTGGGTCTCTGGAAGTCCCTAAAAGTCAAATTAAATTCCTAAAAATTATTAAATAGGCCTGGACCAGCAACTAGGTGTAAGGTGTAACATCAAATGATCAGCAAATTTCATAAAACTGGCTTAAAGGTTAATTTCAATGATTTTAAACGAAGATGGGAGCTTAAATGATAAAGGAAAAAAGAAAAGAAAATGCATAAAGTATGACCCTAGCATAGCACAAGATGGAAAATGACCTAGCTAGAAGATGCATTTTTTTTCTAATTTAACATCATTTTGTTTTCTTTATTTAGCCATTATTATTCTCAAATTTAGATTTATGCTCAAGTCACTCTTGGAGAATAAATATGTAGGCAGAAGATTATGGTATTATTTTCTTTAGAAATTATACTTCTCAGTATAAACTTAATAAATTGACATCCTAGTAACTATACATCAGTTTCTGTGTGTTTGTTTACTGAGTGTTTGTTCTAGGAGACACATCCATTACCACTATATCAAGGAAACCAAGTTTCTGAACCTGCATGCCTCCAGGCCTTGGGAGCATGGAGCAGGGGTTTATCCCAGGAAAACCCACAGGTCACTAGCTGGTAAACACCCCACTGCCTTTTACGCATTAATATATAATTAACACATGAGAAATGAAAATGTGAGAGGTCTGGAGACATTGATTGTGACTGATGGGCTTTGAAATATTGGTTGATAGTGGATAGAGTTTATGTTTTCTGTTTCTATGTCCCGAGCACCATACTTGATGTCGGGTGTCATGTTGCTTAATAAATCCTACCAACCCCTAAGATAGGAAGCAGTGCCTGCAGATATTTCTATATTCCTGTTCATTAGCAAGTCCCTCCTTGGCCCTTAGAAATAGAGCCCCAATTTGATTCAAGGTCCTTGATGCATAGAATGCATACAAAATAACTGGAGCTCTAGCAGCTATCTACTACAGTGGTTTTAAGGATGAAAGCCACAGGCTAAGAATACAGAAAAGAAATAGCCTAGACCTTCAACGAAACTAGAAGAAGTCGTTATAACTTCCGGGTTTTTTTTTTAATCTCTGTAATTCTTTTATATAAGAATAAGCCCCTGGTACATGGGGCTTTCTTTATTTGATGCCAAACAAAAGGCAAACTCCTATAGAGTCAGATTATCATTTTAGATTGAGAATGTTACACTGAAAAGCACAGATAGATAGACAACAAGTTGGTTCATGTCAGCACAGTTTATGCAAGAGAAGAAACCTGTGGAGGGGGTCTCCAGAAAGAGAGCTAGAGCCCACTGTCATTTACAGACTGGGGAGTTTTATAGGAAAGAAAGGACTTACTAAAGCATAGAGGAGGATTTTCTACTGTGACTTATCCATTGTCTGTTGCTAGGGGTAGTCAAGGAACTGGGCCTTGTGTCCTGGACAGGTGCTTGGAACCAGGGCATTTCAGTTACAGACTAATGGCAAGAATAGGAACTATTAGGGATAGTCAGGAGCTAGGTGTTGTGTTTTGCACAGGTGCTGGGAAACAAGACATTTCCCTTGGAGTGCCTGTCTCTACGGGAGCCAAACAACTCTAGGGTCAAGCAGAACTTAAGATGGCCTAAGTCATGTCAAGTTGAGACCTAAAAGAGGAAACAAGGTACAGAAAGATTATACAACATACTTGAGATTACATAGTACTAAACAGAAATTATTGGCCTGGCAGCAGTATGACTCCAAGGCTAATGTTCTTTATATGGTTTATGACCTTCAAAAAAAAATATTTCGAGCTGGACACAGTAGCTACTTGGGAGACTGAGATGGGGAGGTTGACAGTTCCAGGCCAGCTCAGGCAAAACAGTTTGCAAGACCTCAACTCAACAGAAAAACTTGATGTGGTAGCATGTGTCTATCATCTCAGTGATAATGGGAAGCATAAATAGGAGGATTAAAAAAATAAGACACTATTTCCAAAACAGGCAGACCAAAAAGGACTGGAAGTGTGGCTCAAGTGGTAAGGTGCCAACCTAGTAATCATGAAGCCCTGAGTTCAAACCCCAGTACTGTCACCTGAGGATGGATAGGGGGCTCCCACAGTTTCCTAGTTTCCAAGAAAAATCACAGGTCCTTGAGATCCACAAAAATAAAAAGCATTTCAAGGTGTCTCTCAACAAGGAGTCCTGCAAGGTAGAAATTTTAGCAAGGATTTATTTTAGTATAACAGGATAAAGTATAGACAAGGTGGCAATGGAAGAAGAAAAAGAGAAACATTCCCTACTCCCCATGCAAGAAATGGGAGCAAAGACTCAAAATGGTGGCCCCCATCTCTTAGTTTTATACTGGAGAGCTGGGGGAACACACATGGCCAAAGATAGTGGATCTGGTTTGCTGATATGACTGTTAAAACAGGGAGGGGTCAGCCTGGTCCACCCAAAACACAGAGATAACAAGGGTGCTTTTGCTAGTTGTTAGACATGATTATTCTCCACCAATCCAAGGATCCTTGCAGCTTGTTAACATCTCAAAGAGGAAACTAGACTCAGGTAGCTCCTTTATGTCTCCCTGTTCCTGTAACTTAGCATCCAAAAGGAGATGGGAGGGGGCTAGCTGCTTTGGCTCTTTAGCCTTTACTTCCTTCTTCCAATGTCAGAGTCTGGCCCTTTAAATATTTATTAAAATAATATAATTTCCCTGTCTCCTCATCTATCTCTCCTGCCTCATTCATCATCAAAAAAAAATTTTAAAATAAAAAAAGATATATTGCTTCTATGCTTGGTGCAGAAAAGGCAAACTAACAACTACTGTTAACTGTTTAAGGTCAGGTTTCTTTGGATCTAAAAGTTATGTGATATAAATAAATCATATATTCTTGTCTCTTCAAAGCCAAACATGTTTCTTACAATAGAGCAGAAAATATGGGTCAATCTATAACCAAACGTTGACTGAGGTCTTTCTCCAAGTCAAGTCAGCTCCACCAGAGGAAAAGATCTCTTCACCTTTTGTCACAACAATCTGTATGAGACTGAGACAAATAAATACCAAAGTTGATCTCCTCTATTACTTCCCTTTCAAAGACACTCACACTCTGCGGAAGTGGTATTATAACCATAATAATGGGGCATGTGGGGTACACCAGTTATCCTAGCACTCTAGAGGCCCCGAGGCAGGAGTATCTGGGCCTCACAACAAAACAAACAGAAAGGAACAAAGTACCTTAAGATCCACTAGAAGAGGATGAAAGAAAACAGAAGTAAATAGCCTTCCTGTTAGAGGAAAGAGTAAGCAAAGAAGAGGATTTAGCAATTCTCCTTGGCAAGGTTCAAGAAGAAACACAAATACAACACATGAGAAAAGAACACCTGAAAATGGACTGAAAACACCTAACACTCTGTACATAAATACAATGATAGTGCTGGGTGTTTAAAAAATGAGAAACTAAAAAAAGAAGAAAGCAATTATTTAATCTCAGGATAAAAAGAGAATTTTCTAATTATAGAAGCAAGTAAGAAATGACAAAGGAAGGAAAAACAATAGTTACAAAAAATAGAAACACAATGATAAACAAGAAAAAATTTGATTTTATGAGAAATAAAATAATTGCTATTACAAAGAGAATCATTTCTAAGACATTAGCAAACATATTTAAAGGATGATTCTCAATGTGAGGCAAAAGATAATTAAATAGTTGCCTTCCAATGTAACTACCTTCTAATGATTGTGGGGAGACAAATATACACAGCTTTTCCAGAAGAATTTTAGCAATGGCTATTTGTCAAAATATGCACAAAATGTATATATAAATATATTCATATTTGTATGAACATGTCAAGTGGAATCTTTGGCTTTCTTGAAACCATTAGACTGAAAAAAGGCATGGAAAGATAGGCATGACTCAATATGTCAGTACAGGCTTTATTGTGGAGAAGAAACATACAGAGAGGGGTCTCCAGCAACATAGAGAACACTGCTGTTAATAGTTTTGGTGCAGTCTGTGATCAGAAGATCCTGGTTTTTGTGCTCCAAATGGAAAAATCCAACCAGAGCACGTGGATGAGATGAGGTAACTTTATTGAGAAAAGGGAAGTCACTTGTTCTGCCAGGTGAGGAAAGGGAAGAAGAAGCAGATGGCAAGTGAGTGCAGGTGGAGTCCACCGGTAGACAAAGCATGCTTTTCTTTTTCAGGTGCCTTTAAAACCTACACCACCCCACTGGAGGGCAGGCCCAGGAGGTTCCCAGCCAATAATGAACGAGTGGGGAGGGGCATGGGCGGTTCCCAGCCAGGTGAGGGTGGTGTGGCCTTCCCCAGCAACCTACATGGGCCCCAAACCTTTCCTACTTCTAGCCTGCCTCACTGACACTTACAGACTGGAGAAGTTACAGGAGATTATGGAAAAGTCCCAGGAAGGTCTCTGGGTGGGAAAATCCTCAATTGTCCCTCTGACCATCAGAGATAATGGTTTAGGGTGGGTCATTCTTCAAGACCAGGTCAGGAGTTTCCAGTAAATTTCAAAAGGTGTATGGTACCTTAAGAGAAGTTAACCAAGTTCAGAAAGCCAAAGGCTGCATGTTTTTTCTCATATGTGGAATATAGGCCTAATTCAGATACAAGCACTATTACAAAAAACAGTTCATGCTAAGGAGAGTTCACATACCAGAGAGAGAGGGTAAAAGAAGGAAATTAAGAAGGTGAATATGGTTGATGTACAAGAATGAATATAGAATTTTTAAACCTGTTGAAACCACAATAAGAAGGGGACTAAGGTAGAAAGAACAAAAATAGAGATGAACCAATTCAGGTTATAATACATATAAACATGGAACTATCACAAGGAAACTCCTTGTGTAGCTATCTCAAACAAACAAAAAAGTCATTTTTTTCTTTCTTTTTTTTTTACAAAATCAGAGAACATGAGCGCAGAACAGGTCCTGTCTGCGGGGTTGATACCAGTGGTGGGGGTTGGGGAGGATATGGGGAAAGGGTGTAGGAGGGTGAATATGGTGCAAATATTGTGTATACATATATGTAAATTAAATGAAACTATTCAGGAACGGGAGAGGGGGGGGATAAAGGAGAATGATAGAAGGGGTGAGTTCAACTGTGATATACTTGAAATATTGTAAGAACTTTTCTAAATGTCACAATGTACCCCCAGCACAAAAATAATTTTTTAAAAAATAATGGTAGATGGATGTAACTGTAGAGATATGTGCCTTAAGTAAGCATAGATGGCTGTCAAAGAATATAGAATTTTGAAATAAGTCAGTGACAAATTTATTTTATTGTGCACAGAGTAGAAACCATATTCCCAAATTTAATTTTCTTGATTTTTAACTATTCCGTGGTATACTTGGCCTGGTCATACCTGGCTAATGAATAAACCTTTCTCACCTTGACCTTGTTGTCTTCCCTCTCTTCAAAGATTTGGAAAAATATGAAATTCTCTGAATTCATCTCTCATGAATCACAAATGTTTATCCTATGCTCAATATTCCTCCCAAGATTGAACTATCTGGGAATTAAAGCATGAAAGTACCTACTGCATTTAATTGCTACTGAATCAGGAATTTTGTTCTTTGTGGTTGATTCTTTTCATCTAGTGTCCATCTAATGGATGTCTAATATCTGTTTCTTTATTAATTGAACTGATGATATGGCTGGTTGAGAAGTACTGATAGAAGGCTCTTAAAAACATGACTTGCAATCCTATCTACTTGTCAGAATCACCTCATGAACTTTAAAAAATAGAGCCTGAGGAATTACATGTGTTAAATTCTCAATGATTCTGATGAATTTTGTCAGAAATCTTTATAAAATAACATTTTGGGACACTTAGGGATTACTGCGTTTTTCTTTCCCGGTTTTAAAAACTGACCTAGAGACTATGAGGAAATTGGTGAGATTATTTGAAATGTGACATAAATGATACAACAAAATAGAGAAGTGCCCCTATAAGAATACTCAGAAATGTATACGAAAAAAAAAGTAGAAAATAACCTATTTGTTCACAAGACTAACTATAATTCTTTTACAAATAGGCACTTATTATTCTTAAATTGTATGTTTAAGAATTATTTCCCCAGGGTGGGGGCAGGGAGGAGAAATGACCCAAGCCTTGTATGCACATATGAATAAAAAAAAAAAAAGAATTATTTCCCAACAGTCAAACTATCGAGTATGTTTTGAGTGTTCATGCAGAGCTCTACTTACACTGGAGTGGGAAATCTGATTTTACTAGATATAAACCTTGTCTGTGGGTATCAGAGTAGTAATGTGGATATGTATGCAAACAAAATGATGAGAAAGGATAAAGAAAGGCAAAACTGAAACAGTCTAACATTCCTTAATCATCAAATACAATGAGCTGTTATTTAAGTACTTCTCTATAATCCCAATCTTAGCTATGAGGAGACTGAACTTTTAAAACTGGATTGCATCCCAAGACTGCTTTATTCCTAAGTATATGCTCCTTCCTTCAGTAAGTGATCAACTAGATGACACATCTAGATTTCCTAGGATACTCTCAACTCATGCCTCTGTCTTAGCATAGTTTTTAAAACATATATTGTACATATTTAAGATATATAAAATGATGGTTTGTTATGTTTATACATAGTGAAATTAGTTACTATAGTCAACCAATTTAACACTGACTTCACATTCTATAATTACCTTTTCTGAGTATGGTATGAGTGTATCAAATCTATTCTTTCTGCAAATCTTCATTTAAAACATTAACTGTAGTCCTCATGGAATTCATTACATATACAGTCTTATCTTATACAGCTGACCTTTTGACCCAGTTCTCTCTATTTACTGTCCTTCTCTGTCTCTAGTAATTTCCAGTCTACTCTGTTTCTATTTATGTGACCATTTTTGTTGTTTTTAGGATTTGCATATAAGTGAGATTTAATAGTATGTTTCTTTCTGTATCTGTCTTATTTTCATTCACTATAATACTCTTTGTGTGCATCCCTGTTATTGCAAATGGCAGTGTCTCCATTTTAAGAGCTGAATGATATTTGTCTGTGTGTGACAACTTCTTTATCATTCATTTGTCAGGTTATTTCCATATCTTGGAAATGCAATGAGAAACCAGCATACATTTTTATTGCATTCACTTGACTCTCAAAAGTATCTCAATTTGGTTTTCAAAGCATGTGGTGTCCCTAATTATGGTAATGTAGATGTGTACACTTATGCCTAAATATTAAATAATAGTAGAAGTTTAAGTTGGGTGAAATTTGGTGTACATCTCCAGGCACAGACTTTGGAGTCATACAAATCTACATTCATATCCTTGCTCTCACTAGTAGATCCCTGAATGAGGAAAGTTACTCAAACTAGAATTGTGGCAAGTTACTTAATCTCCCAAAGATTCATTTTCATCAAGTAAAAAAGTGTCTGTTTCTCTTGAAGAGGACATGGATAATGGTTCACATATGACACACTTAATGCCTTGTGGTAAAACCTTAGTCATCATTTTGTTCAACACATCTGGGTTATGATTTCTTTCCAAAGAACAGTTGTTGACCTGAAGATGACACATGAACAAAGCCCTCTTCTTTTATTCAGTAGAAAATAAAAATAGAAATTGTCCAATTTATACCTCCTTTCAGATTTCTTTTGTGACTTGAGGTAAAAAATAAAATTAAATCCCTCAGTTGTAGCCTTTCCATAACATGTCCATTCACATTACCTAATGAATGAATTCCTATTCAATTCTACAAGGTTTTCAACCAACCTCTGAGCAAACAAAAGCCTAGAAACAAATGGGATGGTCCAGGGACATCTTTCTTCCTCCACCTTGCCTTCCTTCTTAATTTGCCTGGATATTCTGCAAGGATTCTTACAAGACAAAGTACTTGATCCAGACTTGTGGAATGAGCAGGATTATGGTAGACAGGAAATATCCCAAGGAAAATAAAGTTCTCAAGATTTGAAAGGACTGAGTAGATTTAAGGAAAATGAATAATTGATCCATGAGGTTAAGTCTCAAGTGATGTCAAGAATGAATCAGGAAATGAAAATTGAGAGACCAGATCATGAAGGATTTTGGAACCTAGATTAATAAAATCTGACATTATTTCTGAGTGGAAATTATACAGTGCAGGAGAACATATTTTCAATTTAAAATAGATAGTTGTTATTCAGATAGTACTGATCAACACCGTTCTGCAATGTGCTTCTGAGTCTATAATCATTTACTCTGAGACCAGTATAAAAGAGAACAGACATGTTGGCTTTCCAGTGGGTCATATATGGTAAACTCAGAATACATAGATAGATAGATGATTGACAGATAGATAGATAGATAGATTGATTGATTGAGTGATAGATATGGTACATAGAAGGATCAGAAAGTCACAGGGGGGATCAAAATGAAAAAAAAAACCAATAGAATTTGTGGATTGATTTTGATTTGGGGAATTAAAGAGATTCAATGAGTTTCAAGTTGGATTGTTTGGACGATGATGATGTCCTAAACCACTTAAGTTTCAAACCACTTTAACTTGATATATACCTTCAAAGGGAATTTATTATAAACAGAGTAATACCCAATAGCTATTGAGCACTTACAGTGTCAGGTGCTATTTTAACTCCATTATAGCTTCACCTAACTTACCTTCTCATAATAACACAGATAAAGTAGGTACTATCATCAGATAAACCCAGTGACAACACAATATTTAACCAAGGTTATATGGCTGGTAAGTGGGGAAGTGAGAGAGGTAGGATTTTAATCCAAACAGCCCACTACAGAGTGTTCTTACTCAGTACTGAATCACCGTGATTAAGGTTGATCTCACAGATGACCAACTTTCCCAAAGGAATAAAGCCAGCCCTTAGGAAAGGTTGAAAATAAAAATAGGAGAGTTTGTGGCACATAAAGTAGTATTCTGCTTTTATCTTTCAGTTGTACCTGTGTGGTGATGCTTTGAGGACCATGGCACTTAGGGTTTCTGGGCTTACACAGTGAAGTTTCAGCACAGAGGGTCTCTCATTCATCCTGTCTCCATTTTATTCTTACACTCTCACTCTCCATCCATTATCAATGTGCTACTACCAAGCATCTGTGCTAGTGGTCACCTTGTAACCAGACCCAGTAGGCTGATAAGCATAGCTCAGTATGCGTTTCTGTGCTAGGAGTTTGTCATAATTATCTTTTCTCAAACTTACCTCAGTGGGTGATTGCACAGGCCAAATGGGATTACAATTGCTAGCATAGATATGATTAATAAAGTGCTTATCATGCATAAGCATTATTTTAAGTGCTTTGAAAATTATTGACAATAACTCTGTCACTAACCCCATTGATATACTTTCTTTTCACACATGGAGAAACTGAAAACAGAGAATATAACAACACTTGCCCAAGCTCATTCAGCTTTAAGCAGCAGGGTATGCAATGTAGATTTTGAGTCCATTTTCTTAACCACTCCTCTCCTAGCATGAGTATAAAGCACTATGCAAACATAAGAGGTTTGTTTTACTATTAATCACTGCATCTAATACCAGAAATTCTTAAGAGTCAGGTGACTAAATCAAAAGAAATGTGATTATGGAAAAAGCCAAAATGCCCCCCACTACTGACAAATGGATTAAGAAAGTGTGGTATTTATACACAATGGAATTTTACTCAGCCATGAAGAAGAATGAAATCATAATTTGCAAGTAAATGGATGGAACTGGAGAACATCATTCTGAGCGAGGTTAACCAGGCTCAGAAGACCAAAAATCATATGTTCTCCCTCATATGTGGACTTTAGATCTAGGGCAAATGCAGCAATGTTGTTGGACTTAGGTTATACGCTGAGGGGAGAGCACATATGGAAGGTATGGGGACAGCTAAGAAACCCAAAACATGATAGTATTTGATGTTTCCACTGCAGAGGAACTAATACAGAAACCTAAAAGTGACAGAGGTCAATATGAGAAGGGAATCAGGAACTAGTGAAAAGGTCAGTTAGAGATGAATCAACTTGGGATGTAATACATTTGTAGATGGAAGCAATGCTAGAGATCTCTCTGTATAGCTATCCTTAACTCAACTAGCAAAAACTCTTTGTCTTTCTTATTATTGCTTACACTTTCTCTTCAACAAAATTAGAGATAAGAGCAGAACAGTTTCTGCCTGGAAGTGAGGGAGGTGGAAAGGGAGGGGATGGGGGGAGAAATGGCCCAAACAATATATGCACATATGAATAAATGAATTTAAAAAAAAAGAAATATGAGTGCTTGAGTTTTTGTTTATATAAGAATTAGGATTCTGGTTTTGCTCTAATGCAGTTGTTGAAGGAAAAAAATCTGTATTCAATTATAGCTAAAGTTTTTGTAAAACATTTGGTTTGACTTTCATGAGAAATAATTTAATGCCTCTCTCAGAAATTAATACTTTGTTTGGGTTCATCTAGGTTCATGCCTCATGAAAAAGAAAGCCAAAGATCCAGTGAGAGAGCCAGGGAGGGGAGGAGGATCTTGATCACTTCCCAAAGAAGTATGTTCTGTAGAAAGATACTGTGAATAATGCTCTTTTACATACAGAGAGCTGCCAAGCTAACTTAGAAAAAACTGGAAGGAAATGTTGCATATGTGGAGGCTCAGAGAATATAGTGCAGGACATGAGGGATAGCTGGGCAGCCAGGATCTGGGAGCTAGAGATCTTAGAAAAGGACCAGGACCTTTACCAGGAGGTTGCAGACTACTGTGACTCCGTGATTGTGTGTGCAACAGCTCCCCTCCTTCTTTTCTACTTCCAACTAATTTAGTTTACAACTGAATGTATGTGAACCAAACTTATACTGCAGCTTAGCCTTTAGCAGAAATTTGGATGGCTAAACTTTGATTCAGATGTCCACTCTGGTCAAACATACTATTTCCCAGAGGGAGATTAAAGGTGTCCACAGTGTTGCTCACTCAAAACTGTGCAAAAAGCAGATTCTAGAAGAAGATATGGATTAAACACAATAAACTATTCAATACCATTCATTAGTCCTTACCAAATGTGGATTCATGAAAGGAATCCAAAGAGCACAAAGCAGACAATTTTTCTTTATAAGATTTGATCTCTTCTTGGAAATATAAGACTTTTGCTTCATATGCATGTATGAAAATAGAATGATGAAACCCATTAAAAACTATTTAAAAGAGGCAGGGACAAGAAGATAAGAAAGTAATAGAGAGATGAATTTGATCAAAGTAAATTACATATATGTATGGAAATATCACAATGAAACACCTCTGTGCAATTAACATATGCTAATAAAAATAATTAAAAACTGTTTAAAAACAAAAAACAAAGTATAAGAATCTTCCAAAAAAAAAGGAAAAACTTTCCAAACAATGGTACATTTATTTTTCTATTTTTTTTTAAATTGAATTTATTTATTTATTTATTTATTCATTTATTCACATGTGCATACATTGTTTGGGTCATTTCTCCACCCTGTCCCCCTCCCCCTGTAATCAAATATATTGTATATGTTTTAAATATGTAAATATGTGAAATGATCAACATAATCAAGATAATGAACGTATCCTTCACCACTGAATGCTTCCTTATCTCTTTCTATTCCCTATCTCCAGCCACTTTCTGTCTTTATATTCCCCATACAGCCACTATTTGTTTTCTGGGCCTGGATTTGTTCATATTTTTTGAATTACATATATATATATATATATATATATGCAATTATGGGGTACTGATTTTTTCTTTCAGCATGATTATTTTGAGAGTCATCCATGCTGATGTCTGTGTCAATATTTCATTCTTTCTATGGAAAAGTACCCCTTTATGTGGATACACTAGATTGCTTACCCATTTACTTCTTGATGAACATTTGGGTTGTTTCCTTGGAAATTTTTTTTTAGGTTTTTTTATTCATATGTGCATACAATGTTTGGGTCATTTCTTCCCCCTCCCCCAACTCCCTCCCTTACCTCCCCCACCCTCTCCCTCTCCCCCCATCCCCTCTATACCCAGCAGAGACTATTTTGCCCTTATCTCTAATTTTGTTGAAGAGAGGGTATAAGCAATAATAGGAAAGACCAAGAGTTTTTGCTAGTTGAGATAAGGATAGCTATACAGGGAGTTGACTCACATTGATTTCCTGTGCATGTGTGCTACCTTCTAGGTTAATTCTTCTTGATCTAACCTTTTCTTTAGTTCCTGATCCTCTTCTCTATTGGCCTCAGTTGCTTTAAAGTACCTGCTTTAGTTTCTCTGCATTGAGGGCAACAAATGCTATCTGGTTTTTTAGGTGCCCTACCTATCCTCATACCTCCCTTGTGTGCTCTCGCTTTTATCATGTGATCAATGTCTAATCCCCTTGTTGTGTACATTTAGAACTAAAAAAGAAATTAGTGTCTATTACACATTTTGTGGTACAGTAAAGATATTCTGCATGTAAGAACTCAGGAAATTGAAAATAAATGACCAGAGTAGTAGTAAGAGGCAGTTCCTTGGGAAGCATGGACCTGGAAGAGTTACTGGATCTGGATAAGGATGGGGAAAGGCTATTATGTTGTAAAAAGTAGAAAAGGGGAGATTTCTATGATTCGTACATTCATTGAGGCACCAAGTGGTAACTGAGCTTCTCTTATGTGGCAGATCTTGTGGTTGGATGTGCATGAGTACTCAATTAAATTCTTGATTAATGAATGGAAAGACAGTCTGAAAAAATAATAGGGGTATATTAAAGAACAGTGGTAGATAGAAAATTGAAATAAAGTCATATTGTGGAAGGGCTCAAAAACAAGTGCAAGGCACTCAAGAAATAGAGAACTACTCTAGACATTTAAATTAAGAAATGTTATTATGAAATTCACATTTAAAGATTAATTGAACTGAGAGACACAGCCAGGAGACAGAGAAGTCAGTCAGAAAAATATGGGCACAGACTAAGGGTAAATTATTGAAGACAAGTTCCAAGTTGTTGGCAGAGCAGCAGACTGACATAAATGATTCTTAGTCCTTTGGGCTAGTGTAGAAAATATTTTAGAGTGGGTAGTTATAAACAACAGAAATTTATTTCATACAGTTCTAGAGGCTGGGAAGTCCAAGATCAACATAGTAGAAGATTCAGTTTCTGGTGAGAGCTTCTCTCTTCTCTCTCTTCTTCATAAATTGTGTCTTCTTGATGCATCTTCCCATTGTAGAAAGTGCAAACAAGCTCCCTCAGTCCTAATAAAGAAACCAATATCATCCATGAAGGGTTCACCCTAATGACCCAATTCACCTCTAAAATGTTGTACTTAACTCCATTCCTTTGGTTAGCTTCCAACATGAATATATAAATATGAATTTTGAAAGGATAAAAACATTCAGATCATTCAGATCTTTAACCCTGTGTGTGTGTGTGTGTGTGTGTGTGTGTGTGTGTGTGTGTGTTATTAGGTATCAAACCTACTGTCTAACCTGTGTGAGTAAGCACTCCACCACTGAGCTACAATCCAATCTCCCAGTAAGACCTTTAAATTTATCATGTTCAAGAAAAAGGTAGAAGACAATCAGTAGACAAATCAATGATATGTCAAACCTTCATGCAATAGCTAGGAGTGATCGGTAGGTTAACCACAGTGGCATTAGGAGGAAGAGTGTGCTTGAGATATAAAGATGACAGCAAGGAGCAAACTGTTAAAGTCCCTATTGCAATCCTACTAATGACAGAGAGAGAGCATTTCTTTTCTTTCCTTTTTCCTAACTCACTTCTGGCACCTGATATGAGAGGATGCAGAGAAATCGGTCTAACATTAGACTGTTAGATCTGTAGTGCACAAGAGTTCAGTACTCAGAAGTGGTTGTTGAGATGAGGTGGCCATTTTGGAGTTGGAAAGCACTCTTGCATGGCATGTAATGGCTGGCTGCTGCCCCTGGCATACACAATTCTTTTTCTGGCACATTATTTTGGAAACTGGGGCTCCTGTTAACACAAGAGTTAGTAGCCCTGGCTGAGCAGGTGAGGGGCATGGGGAATAATACCTGGGCACCTAGTATGAATGCCAGCCTTATTTCATCCCTCCCCAAGGAAAGCAACTATTTGTGTTCCACTCAAGAGTAACTTATGCTCTGAGAGTAGAGCCCCAGGGACCTTTGCCCAGATTAGGTCAGAAAAGTTCTCTGGAGCCAGATTACCCTTTTAAAAAGTGTGTTACCCACTTTCCCAAGAAATGTTTCTGCCTCTTAAGCCTCTTTCTCTGGCCAGAGTAGAACACTGCAATACCCTGCTCCTTCTTATCCTGTTTTAAAACTTTTGTTTTCCAAAAAGAGAGGGAAAGTTGAGTTAGTTCATACGAAGCCTGATCAGACAGACAACCTAGAACAATATATGGGGGAAACAAGGGGCTTAGATTAAGATTCACCCACTCTCACAGTCACTTGTTTTATTTTGTTTTGTTTGTTTTTATCTTTTGAATAGAGTAGTTTTAATTCCATCAGAACTGAGAAACCAAGTGAGCTAAGCAGCTGGTACTGAATAAATTCAGTTGGAAGATGAGAAACTAAGTCATGCTAATATCAAATTTATGGATGATTCCTCTCAAGAGGAATTTGGGGGACCATGAAGTGGCATGGGGAATGACTGAATTTCTCATTTTTCTGAAATACCCTCACTGTTAGAATGAAATAAGTGTTTCCGTGTTGGTATTTCCTTCTTACAGAGTTCACCAATCCTGGTCCATCCTTACTGCCTCCATTGATTACAATTCTGCCTGATAACTCAGCAAGGCCCATCTAATAGCAGCTGAACCATTTGCCATCATCCATGACCCTAGCCAGTCTAAGTCCTAACTCTTCATCTGCTGTCGTCAGCACAGAGTGTCTCTCCTTTTTTAGCACTTCACTGTGGGTTTTTTTTTTTTTCTTTTGTGGCAATGGGGTATGAACTCAGGGTCTTGGGCTTGCTAGGCAGGCATGCTACCACTTTAGCCATTCCACCAGTCCACTGTGTTCCTCTTAATGCCTGTTAAAACTTTACTGCTTGAATCCAAATATTTACATTCAATTCTCATTTGAAAATCCAAATTGGAGCTGAGGTAATGGGAGAAATCAGCATTTACAACCTGCAAGCACTACACTATATATTAGAATTTCCTCACTTAATTTTCACAATACCGCAGCATTGGCATTACCATAGTCATTGGAGTAAAAAGGTAAAAGAGGATCATGAATTTAAAATTTCCCTGATATCATAGTTAAGATTCAAAACCAGTTTTTCCAATACTAAAATTCATATGGAAGCACAAAGAACTCTGAATAGCAAAAATAATCTTGAACAAGAACAGCTGGAGGCATCACAATACCTAATTTCAAAAAATATTACAAAGCTATTATGACAAAAACAGCAGGTATTGACATTAAAGAAGAAATGTAGACCAATGTAATAGAAGACCCAGAATAAATCCTCTCATCGATAGCCAGTTAATTCTCAACAAAGAATGTTCAAAAAAACATGTTGAAAAAAATTTCTTCAACAAATGATGCTAGGACAACTGGATATCCACCCACAGAAGGCTGAAACCAGATCTCTATTTCTCACTTAGTACAAAGTCAACTCAATATGAATCAAAGATCTAAATGAAAGACTTGAAACATTTAAACTACTAGAAGAAAATATAGGGGGAACATGCTAATATACTAGCACAAGCAATGATTTCCAAAATAGGACTCCAATAGTTTAGGAAACAAAAGTAAAATTGACAATTAAAATTACATCAAAATTTTTAAAAAGTAAATAATTGGCAGAGTGATGGGGTATCCTACAAAATGGGAGAAAATTTTGCTCCCTAGTCATCTATCTGAAAGATTAATATCCAGAATACATAAAGAACTCAAAACTTGCAACAAAAGAACAATTAATCCAATCAAAAATGGGCAAATGGTTCTAACAGATACTGAAACCATTCTCCCAAAACTCAAGAACAAGACAAGGGTGTCACTCTTCCCATTCCTATTCAACATAGTCCTGGAATTCCTAGCCAGAGAAATAAGGCAAGAAGAAGTGATAAAAAGAACACAAATAGGTAAAGAAACTGTCAAAGTATCCCTATTTGCAGACAACATGATCCTATACTTCAAAGACCCAAAAAACTCTACCCAAAAACTCCAAGACACTATAAACAGCTTCAGCAATGTAGCAGGATACAAAATCAACTTAGAAAAATCAATAGCCTTTCTATACACCGACAATGAACAAATTGAGAAAGAATATATGAAAACAATTCCATTTACAGTAGCCTAAAAAAAAAATCAAATACCTAGGAATAAACTTAACAAAGGATGTAAATGACCTGCACAAGGAAAACTACAAACCACTAAAGAAAGAGATTGAGGAAGACTACAGAAGATGGAAAGGTCTCCTGTGCTCATAGATTGGTAGAATCAACATAGTAAAAATGGCTGTACTACCAAAAGCAAACTACATGTTTTATGTAATTCCCATCAAAATTCCAATGACTTTCATCACTGAGATTGAAAAATCTACCCTAAAGTTCATTTGGAAACGCAAGAAACTGAATAGCCAAAGGAATACTCAGCAAAAAGAGGAATGCTGGAGGTATCACAAAACCAGACTTCAAACTATACTACAGAGCCATAGCAATAAAAACAGCATGGTACTAGCACAAAAACAGATATGAAGACCAGTGGAACAGAATAGAGACTCCAGATATGAATCCACACAAGTATACTCACCTTATTTTTGACAAAGGTGCAAAAAATATACAATGAACAGAATAGTGGACCCAGATATTTTTTGAAAAAGACATCAAAAACATACTATGGAGAATAGACAGCCTCTTCAACAAATGTTGCTGGGAAAATGGTTATCCATCTGCAAAAAACTGAAACTAGATCCATGTTTATCACCCTGAACTAGTATCAACTCAAAATGGATTAAAGACCTTAATATCAGACCTGAAACTCTAAAGTTAGTACAGGAAAGAGCAGGGAATACTCTGGAAGAAATTGGTACGGGCAAAGAATTCCTCAGTAGAACTCCAGCAGCCCAGCAACTAAGAAAAAGGATGGACAAATGGGACTACATGAAATTAAAAAGCTTCTGCACAACAAAAGATAAGGTCTCTAAACTGAAGAGACCACCCAGAGTGGGAGAAAATATTCGCTGGCTATACCTCAGACAAAGGACTGATAACCAACCAGAATATATAGGGATATCAAAAAACTAAACTCCCCCCAAATCAGTGAACCAATAAAGAAGTGGGCAACTGAACTAAACAGAACTTTTTCAAAGGAAGAAATCCAAATGGTCAAAAACACATGAAAAAAATGCTCACCATCCCTGGCCATAAAGGAAATACAAATCAAAACCACACTAAGATTCCACCTCACCCTTGTTAGAATAACTATCATCAAGAACAGCACCACCAACAAATGTTGGCAAGGATGCCAGGGAAAAGGAACCCTCATACACTACTGGTGGCAATGTAAGCTATTACAACCACTTTGGAAAACAATATGGAGGCTTCTTAAAAAAACCAAAGATAGATCTGCCATATGATCCAGCAATCCCACTGCTAGGGATATACCCAAAGGAATGTGACTCAGGTTATTCCAAAGGCACCTGCACACCCATGTTTATTGCCGCACTATTCACAATAGCCAAGTTATGGAAACAGCCAAAATGCCCCACTACTGATGAACAGATTAAGACAATGTGGTATTTATACACAAAAGAATTTTACTCAGCCACAAAAAAGAATGAAATTTTGTCATTCGCAAGTAAATGGATGGAACTGGAGAATATCATCTTAAGAGAAGTTCGCCAGATTCAGAAGGCCAAATCTTGTATGTTCTCCCTCATATGCAGACTGCAGACCTAAAACAAATGCAGTAATATTATTGGACATGGGTCACACACTAAGGAGAGAATTCATTCAGGAGGAGTAGGGAAAGGAAAGGAAACCTAAAACTTGAAAGTGTTTGATGTGCCCACTGTAGAGGAGCTAATAAAGTAATCTTAAACTGACAAGAGGCCATTATGGGCAGGTGACCAGGAAGTAGTGAAGAGGTCTGGTAGAGATGAATCAATTTTGCTTGCAATACACATGTACATGAAAGAAATGCTAGGAATCTTTCTGTATACCCATCTTTATCTCAAGCTAGCAAAAACACTATGTCTTTCTTATTATCTCTTGTTTTCTCTGCAACAAAATTGGAGAAGAGGGCAGAACAGGTTCTGCCAGTAGCAGATTTGACACGTAGTGGGCACCCAAGTTTATTTACATCTGAAATCTAAGTAGGTAGCTGAGCTTGTAGGCCAGCCTCAAGCAAGACTGGTGACTATCACTGTCAAGCACTTGTGCTTGTAGCACATTCACTGACTCCCTAGTTCCTTGCAAGGACCAAGGTTTGTGATTAAGGAAATTGAAGGTCACATGAGGAAATAGAAGGTCAAAGAAGTTAAGCACTTTATCTAAGTTTGCTCGGCAATAAGTAGGTCCAAGGCACAAGCCCAGGTCTGTCTGGCTCTGGGCCCATGCTCTTGGCACCACACGGCACTGCCTTAGCAATGTGAAGTAACAAATGCTACCCAAATTAAAATTACATGGAGTTGTGATAAGCAGATTGGCATGGGCTATGAAGTGGGTGGGACAGATGCTAAAAGTAGGCAGAAATATGTGTATAGTCTGAGAGGAACCAGGACAAACAATCAAAGCATGTGCCTACAAAAAAAAAACGTTGAAACATTTTGTTTAAATAGAATCTTCATTTCTCTATAATGAGGAGCAGTCAAAGATGCAGTAAAATGTGCTTAGAGAGGGAACTTGGAATGCTGTCACAGGCTCGGTGTGTCTGGTCCTCAGAAGACCCAGAAGGAGAATGCTACCTTTATGGGCCTCACTTGAAAAGGAACAGACACTCCGTCCAGTCCATTAGCATCTCCTTTGGCTATACTTTTAAACTGCTGATAAAAAATGTTATGCAAATTGATAAAAGAAACATGTAGGAGACTTTCAGCCCTTTTGAGTGAAATAGTCATAGAATACCTGGGGCAGGAGGTGTTTTATTGGGAAATGCACTCCTTCTTTTTAAAACTTAGTAGAACTATAGTGACCTCACTAATTTAGCTAAGGTTGAATTTGAAAGGAGCTGAGAAAATAGTCCTGTTCTTACTACCTGCTTAGAAAGTCCTTCCTGAAAATACTACTAATATATAAATTTTAATAAAAGAAAAAAATGACAGGGATACTCAAGTAATATCTGTGTTGTATGGTCCGAGCTGGTATTTGGAGAAAGCCATTTCTTTTTCTTTTCCAAACACTAATTAGTCCTTTTGTATTTTTTTATTAATCATAACCACTAGTGGATTCTTCTCATAATTATTTTAAATGATACTAAAAATTTTATATAGAAAAAATCATCACCCAAACATAAACAATATTACTCCTTTGCAAGCCTTCTTCTATGCACATAGCTTCTCTTCTCTCACTCTCTCTCTCTCTCCCTCTCTGGCGTGTGATACCACACCCATACACATATATGTACATATTCAATCCTATATAAATGAAGTCAAACACATGTAACTTTTTTGACAGTACTGGAAATTGAGCTCAAGGCTTTGTGCTTGCTAGGCAGGCACTCTACAGCTTGAGCTATGACTCCAGCCTTTTTCACTCTGGTTATTTTGGAGATAAGCTCTCACTTTTTGCTAGGCTGATCTGGGCCACGAGCTTCCTAATTTAGGCTTCCCACCCTAGTTGGTTTGACAGGCACACATGGCCATCCTCAACTTTTTTCTGTTGAAATAGAAGTCTCACAAACTTTTTTGCCAGGGTTGGCCTGGAACCATGATCCTCCCAATCTCAGCTTCTAAGCAGCTAGGATTACAGGCTTGTGCCACTAGCACCCAGCTCACATGTGACATTTTATTGTTCTTTTTCTTTGCAGATTTCCAAGTTTTCTAATATCATATTTAGTAGCTGACTAGAAGTTTACTATATTGATGGATACAGAATATTAATAGCGCTTGTTAAATACCCTGGAATGAGAGACAACAATTTATGCCAATTCATGAGTTCCTTTCTCTGATAAATTCTTCAGCTAAAAACTAAGGTGTTTGAAGTAAGTGATTTTTGCTAACAATAACATTCCATATTTCTTCTATGTCCTACCTTAAAATCTTCCTTCCAGTTTTATATGCCCCTGTACTGTAGAATGATTTATGTACTGTAAGAGTTATTATGAAAACCAAAAAGGAGGGAGAATTACTTCATTCAGCAATCAAGAGAGGTTTTCTAGCAGGGGCTTCAAAGCATGAACTTGATTTTGAAGAATTGCTAGGACTTAATATGTAGTGTGACATGGAAAAAGTTACTTCAAAAGCAGGAACAACACACATTTAGGCATCGAATCAGCTGACACAATATAAAGGCTTCTGAACGAAAGTAAAACTAGGAGGTCATGTGAGGAAGGAAATGTACAATTTGGGGAAACTGTGATGGTAGGAAGGAAAGAAAGGATGATAAGAGATGCTGAAGACTTGAAGTGAGAGGAGGATAAAATAGTAAGAGCAAAATGATTTCTGTTGCCTCCACCCTGACTTCCTTTACTGCTTTTTGAGTGGCTCAGAAGAGAAGAGTTACTGGATGCATGAAGAGCGTTTGGGAGATCACTGGACCTGAATGGTGTTGGTGGCACTTAAATGGACAGGCAGTGGGAGGCAGCACAGTACAGTCACTAATGCCGCTCGGGATGGCTGCCTACTTCTTAGTCCCTTTCTCAGGCCATGTGGCCCCAGGAAGTTACTTAATTAAATCTGTGAATTTACATATAGTGTTCACTATACCTGTTTGATAAAATTAGTATAAAAATGATGAAAGTTCAGAAATAGAGTCAGTAGTCATTTACAGAAAAGGATTTAATGCTATGAGATAAGGAGACTAATGTTGATTCAAACATTTCCAGCCCAGGTTACTAAGAAGATAGCAGAAAACTAGCTGGAGAACAAGAGGTAAGCAGGATTACATGGGGAAGACCATGAATGACGTCAGATTCATGCTAGGGTGATATCTAGGTATGGAGAGGGAATTCATGAAAAATATGCAGCTAGAGATTTGAAACAGAACACAAGATGCAGGAATCTAAGCAGAGGTGCAGATTTTGCAGTCATGAGTTTCATGTATCATTAGGAGGGATTTTGGCTTGGGATGTGCTAAGGTGAAAATTCTAGGCTTATAAAATATACAGTACAAGCATCCATCTAACAAATGCATATTAGAAGTATCTGAAATGTTCATGGACAAGAGGAGGGAACAGGTTCTTCCTGGAAGCGGGTTGGAGAGGGAGGTGGCCCAAATAACAAAAATCTAAGTCAATAAGTCTCTAAGGATATCAGACACAATCCATATTAAAAAAATAAAGTGTTCATGGAAGGAATATAATTTTAACATTGGTTCTGGATAACAATTTAAACATTTAGCACACACTGAAAATGGTCTGTTTTACCTCCAAAAAAGCATTAATGATACTGTGCTCCTGACACTCAACCAGCCTGTAGTGTAATTTCCAAATGACGATTTTCCAACAGGGCTGCATAAAACAATGACAAATGCTATACCTAATGAGCCTCAAAGCAATTAAGACACAAACACATCAGAGAATTCTTTTGCATTTAATCATTGGAGAAATAATAAACAAAATTGTACTTTGATGATTAAATGAACTTGATAAATCAATTACAATATAATTTCCGAAACGCATTTTGAAAGCTACAAAATTCTGACATGACATGGCTATAGGCTAATTCTTAAGTTCTGTCAGAATGAGAGGAGAATAATGAAAAAAGAAGTTAGGATTTAGAAAAACTGCTTGTTTATGTTCCCCAACTAATTTTATGACTCCATGAATTTTATGCACTCATTGTATTTCCCTGAACCCCAATTTCCTTATTTGTGAAATTGCACTAAAAATTCTGCAATACAATAATAAAATGAGTGATATATTGAAAGTAAAAATTATTTCATAGTCTGCTGATCAGTTTCGCTTGTACATGTGGAGAACAAGTGAGGTCGTCGGTCATTGGTGTCTGTGCAGAGTGTGGTTCTGAGTGCCAAGAGATCTCATCATAGCTCACCATCATTCTGGAGCATTTACTTACATGTGTCAAAGCCAGGACTTCAACTGTGCAGGCTAAACACATAGAGGACAGGTGTGGTTCTCGGTGGCAAACTCGTATATATAAACAAATAAAACAGGAAAAACCCCAAAATTCCAATGTTGTCATTTATAGCAAGATACAATAATCAAAGAGCAGTTGAAAACTTAAAATTCCATTACCTTTGCTTCCTTCTGGAAGACTTTCATGAGAAGACAAATGTTATTTTAACGTATGGAATTACATCAAACTAAGAGTGTGAATTCATGACACTATATGTTAGCATCCTGTGGTTTTTAATAGTAAAGAAGGTGTGTCCTGGGGTAAGGGTCCACTCCCTTGGATAGTATTAAATGGTTATGGCCCACAATGCACATCTGTGATTCTTTATCTTATCCTTAGATAAGTACCATTCTACAAGCACAGTATTTAATGTGTATATTAGTCAGAGTTCTCTAGAAAATCACATCAGCAGAGATGATATGGCTGGGGTGGGGGGGTGGGAAGGGAAGTAGAGGAACAGAGAGGAGAGGAGAGATTATTGAGAATTGGCTCATGTAATTATGAAGGCTGAGGAATCCCCACAAACTGAAAGCCCAGAAAAACTGGTCATGTAGTTTTAGTCCTAACCTGAAGGCCAGGGGTACAGGTAAGACAATGGTGTGAAGTCCTATTCCATATCTAGAGTCCTGAGAACCAAGAGCACCAATGTCTTAGAACAAGAAAAGTAGAGTGCTTCAGCTTAAGCAGAAACAAATGTCACCCTCCCTCCATGTTTTTCTTTCAGTTCGAGGCCTTAAAAGATTGGAGGAGGCCAACCCCATATTGGGGAGGGTGATCTTTACTCAATCTTTAACTAGACCCAAATGCTAATCTCTTCCAGAACACCTCACAGGCACATACAGAAGTAATGTTAGATACTTAGGCAGTCACAAAATTTAATTTTTTATTAAATTATCTATCTCTTTTAGATTTTAAAGATTTTTGTCAGGCAGTTTCATGTAATATTCTCATAAATCTTTTATTTGATTTCATGAGGAGATATATTCCTGAATATACATGTATTCTTGTTCCTTATTTCAACTCCTTTTGCTATCTCACTGTTTTACTTTCAGTTCAAATATTTTATTACTCATTTCAAGCAACAACTTTGTAATTGATTTTACTAACATTATTTTCAGTTTTGTTAATTCCAAATTTATTGGGTTTTTAATGCTACTTCCATTGTCCATTATTTGAATGGTTTTTATCTTCTAGATTTGGTCCTATAAATATTAAATTATTTTGGTTTAGTTTTTAATTCTTAAACAATGAAGACATTAAAAGTATGCATTTTGTTTTGATAATTGCTTTAGCTCCTTCCCATGGGTTGGGTTTGAGATATTTATGATTTATCTTTTTATAAAAAGTAGGCAATATTGGGATTTAATTGTGATATTTAAAGTTTACCTAAATGAGTTTCTATTAATGGGAAATACATCATCATATTATTTATTCCTAACTTTGAAGAAAATAAACATAATTTATAGCCACATGACTACTTATGTTTCTATATAAACATGTAGAAATGGATATGCTGTATTGCAAAGGATAAATAAAGTTTTTATGATATGCAGTACATATAAAGACAAATGAAAGTCCCCGACTCAAGAAGCTCCCATCCTAATTTAAGGAAAAACAATAATCACAGCAAAAAAAACCCAACACATATCATCTTAGAAGTGAATAAGCTGGGAGATACTAAAGTACTTAATTAATAGCTAGTATAGATGCAGAAAATTCTAAGTCTGAAAATGTTTGAATTTATTCTCTAAACCAAACAGCAAATAATACAAGTTGTAGCCCTAATTATTCATTAAATCATTATTTATTTGTTTGGTTGGTTTGTTTGAGTCAAGATCATGCTATGTAGCCAAGATTGTCATCTTGTCTCAGCCTACAAATGTTGGGGTTTCAGGCCATGCACTGCCATGCCTGGGTTCATCACATCAGTCTTATCTCTTCAAAATAATTTGCTCATTTTAGAAATTGGCGGTGGTGTCTTTTCATTGACTCATCTCATATAAATGATTGCCTGTTTGTGCCATTTTTGACAGATTTTAACAAAAAGAACCACATTAATATTTTTAATGAACACCTGCATTAAAGATGCAGCCTCAACAAACAACCAAAACAATCTGTTAATAAAAATAGAGTTATTGAAAGTGCCTAATCCTCTCTGAGTTTCTTCTGAATGATAATTTTATTCAAATCATTTTTCTGTTCCGTTAGTATGCCTAAGATTTTAATATATTCAGTCACTCTATTTTTGAGTAAATGAGGAAAATGATTTATCAAATTATATTAAATAATTAAGGTTGCTCATTATATCATTTAAATAGTTCCCCCAACATTTTGCAGTTTTATTGCTAACTTACAGTGCTTTGCACATTAACTGGGGCAACTTCGAGGACTCAATAAATTGAAAGAAATGGAAAAGTTTATTATGCCTTTCTTGTTTTCTCATGTAATTTATCTGGCAATCTAGGACTCAGAATTATTTGTTTTGTTTCAAATAAATTAACATGTTTTTTAGTTGTAGAGTTTCTCTTTTATTTCATGAATCCTTTGTTCTATGTATTAAGTCACTTTACTATTCATTGAATTAGCCTACCAACTTTATTACTGATACATCTCTTAGGAAAGGAATGAAAAGTGGCAACTGGATTAAAATATCACTAAGAAACAAATTCAGTTAACATTTTATCTTTGCAACTTCCATGTGATAACTGATTAAAGCGAATATCCAAGGCCTGACACAATTTCCAAACTCTTCCTGCAGCTGGAGCACCAGGCGCTGCCAGTTTGGCTTCTATACACATTCTCAGTTTCCAATTCCTAAATTCTCAGACATATTATTTAATTCTCTTTGATAGTGATGTGTTGACTAGGCATGAATATGAAGTTTATGAAAAAAGAAGATTAAAATGATCTACCTAATAATTGTTTTATCCAGAGAAGCTTTTATGTGAAGACAGTGCCAATGAAAACATCTGGAAACTTCCAAACTTTTGGCTGCAATTCAGTCTCTCTCTCTTTATTATCATACCGACGCATCTGCAGAAAGATTCAGTACAGTTTTCAGAGTTCTCAACAGCGCTGTCCTCAGTTATAAATAATAAAACTAGGTATATGATTTCATTTTAATAGATAAATTTCTGTTTATTTCAATGCCCTTTTACTCCTTATTCTAATTACTGACACATATTAATTGTACAAATTAGTGAGTTTCACTGTGCTATTTCCTGACATTCATATTTGATGTGGGTTTTTTTAGATAATTTTCCTGATAGTCCACAGGATCAACATAAACTACAAAAATATGTTCTAAGTCATTAATTTTACATTTTAAGTGAATCCCTAAAATGAGTGAAATAGTTGAAGAGTCAAAATGTTGTTGGTGGCTGAATTTTTAGAAATATTGTTGAAATATAGCACAGGTCAAAACTTGTACAGATTGTGACTTTATAGCTCTGAAATTTTCACAACAGACTAACTGGTACTGGCATTGTTTAGAAGCCTTCCCTGGGCTGGGATGTAGCTTGGTGGTACAGCGCTTGCCTAGTATGCATGAGTCCCTGGGTTCGATCCCAGCACCAAAAAAGAAAGCAGAATGTCTTACCTCTATGTCCCTCAACAGCCCTGCCTCCATTTTCTTTACAACACTCATCATCATCTGATACAGAATATATTTCCTTCTCTTTTTTTTGAAACAGGGCCTGACTGTGTAACCCAGACTGGCCATGAACTCATGGTCCTCCTGCTTCAGCCTCCACAGTCCACCATGTGGCGTGGCTTGGCTCCCTCTACCCTGTATTATTAAGAACCAATTCCCAGCTCTTTCTGCTCAGTGGGTGATGGGTTAGGGCAAGTGTGCTGTTTGACATCTGTAGTACACCAGGCAAGGTGTCCATGTCAAAACTTGTACCCACTACTAGGCAGCTGAGGACAGATACAGAGAAGGGTGGTGACTTGCCCAAAATCACAGGAAGTATGCTGGTGAAGGGGACTGCAAGTTCCATGAGGACAGGGCTCCTTGTTTTGTGCTCTGATATGTCCCAAGTACCTGGAACAGTATCTACCACATACCAGATGCTCATTAAATACTTGTTGAATTCAGTTACCTCCTTCCCCTCAAATGTGGTTATCATTGAAGAAAATCTCCTTAAAACACCATGAATCTATTTCACATAATAAAAGAATTGAAAAAAAAGAATGTCCATAAAGCCAAAAATGTATTTATTTGTCCATTTAAAAGAAGATACAGTCTACTGTTTTCATATATAATGTACTTGAAATTTCAAAGAAAATAAATCCAGATAAGGGCATAGCATTACATCCAAATTAATGGTCATGCTTTTGTTATTCTACATTTGGTTTCTTCAAATTAAACTTGTCTTTTCTTCATTTAATTTCTGCAAGTGGTAAAATATAACATATACAAAAAAGTGCATAAAGTATAAATATATAGCATAATAAATAATTCTAAAAACAAGTTATCATATAACTACAATCAGGTGCAGAAATATAAAATTAGCATACTAGAGTGTGATTATATTAATTTTCTGGTCATATTTTTATCACTAGACTAGAACAGTATCTGTTAGGTGTAACTCTAGAGGTTCTGATTATTTTTGCCTGTTCCAGTTATCACTTTCGCATAGCACACCACCCTAAACTTAGTGGCATTGAACATTGCCTCTTTACCTCTTTATTATTAAGTTCATGGATTCTGTGAGTCAGGAAGTAAGAAACGGCAAAGCAAGAACAGGCTGACTGCTCCATAATGTGTGGGACCCACAAGTAAAAAGATTCAAACTATGATGTGACTTGAAAGTTGGGTCATAAGTCTGGTGGTTCTTGCAGTCATCTGAGAATATTTGCTCACCCTTCGTCAGAATGCTTGCACATGACTTCTTCATTTGGTTACTTGGGCTTCTTTAAAGCCTGGTACCTTGGCTCCAAAAAAAAAGTGAATGCATAGAAGAAGTAGTGGCCATTATACTATCTTTTATACCCTTTCCTTGACAATATCACTTCAGCTGCAATCACAAGTTCACCCAGAATCAAGAAGCAACACCTCTAAATGGGAGGAATACCACAGTTACATTGTACAAATAGCATGTGTGATTTTTGTTTTCTTTGCAGTACTGGGGATTAAACTCAGGGGCCTCCAGTTTGCTAAGTAAGACCTCTACCACTTAAGCCATGACACCAGTCCTCTTTGCTTTATTAGCTTGTTTTTCAGATAGGGTCTTAACACTAACTTTGCCCAGGCTGGCCTTACATAGTGATCCTTCTACCTCCACCTCTCCACCTCACCAGTGGCTGGAATTATAGGCCTGTGCACCACCACACTGGTCTATCACATTTGTGTGGGTGGGTGGGTGGGTGGGTGAGTGGGTGGATATGTGTTACTGGGGATTGAGCTCAGTGCTTGCCTACTTGAGCAATGTCCCCAGTCTTTTTGCTTTTAGCTTATTTTTCAGATAGGGTCTTACACTAACTTTGCCCAGGTTAGCCTTGAATCTCAAGCTTCCTATGTTTACCTCCTACATAGCAAGGATTACTGTCATGCACTACCTTGCCAGATTCAGCATGTGTGAAGTAATGCAGCCATGATTTGAACATATAATTTGCCATAGTCCTTGCTCTGGCAAAAACCATATTTCTCTCACATGCAAAATATACATATCCTCTCCCCCCAGGACATTCAACTTTCATCTCACTACTGCTTTAGTTCAAGGATCTTACCATGCTCATTAGGTCCAGATAAAGATGAGACTCCCCAGGTGTGGTCCCCTTGAGTACTGTTGCTTTTGATTTGAAAACCGGTGATATAAAAAAAATACGTTTTCTGCCATCCTCACAACCAATATCTATCTAATGGAAGAATAGGCATAGGATAAGTGTTATAGACACTCCCATTCAAAAGAGGAGAAACCAAAGGAATACAACAGTCACTAATTCACAGAAATTCTGAACTCTCATGTTACTAGTCCCCTGTAGGCACTGGTGCTACTACTTGGGAAAGGTTTCCTGTGGTTCTTCCTTCTACCACTGAGTCCTCCTTCTTTTCCATAATAAATGGCCTGTGTTTATAACTGAAAAGTTTCCTTACCCTACTTTCCAGACATGGACCACAATTTCAAGTTCCAAAGGCCTTTGTTATTTTTTTTTTCATTTTATAGACTCTTCATTTCCATCCAAAATTATTCAGCTCACAAAAGTAATCTTGTGTGTTTCTTCTGCATCAGTTTATAAGTCATGCCAGGAGACAAAATTCATACCCCTCAACTCTCTTTAAGATAAGACTATTTCCACCTTAGCATCTCATGAGACTGCTATAGGATGATACCTTTAGAATTCTTAGAAATCCTGCTGGAGAAGGTATTAAAATCATCCCCCTAGGTAAGGAAGTAGGTGGAGGGAGGGGGGAGAAATGACCCAAACATTGTATGCACATATGAGGAAAGAAAGAGAAAGAAAGAAAGAAAGAAAGAAAGATAGATAGAAAAAGAAAGAATCCCCCAGACAGGACCTTATTCTTGTCTGGATGTTCCTATAGGACACAGCTTTATGAATTTCTGAGTTCTAACAAAGGATCAGGAGCTTTGAAACCCATTTCCAAAATTGTTTGATATCTGGTAAAGGTGGGAACTAGATACAGTTATATTTTTGAACTTATAAAGTCCCAGGTCCTTAAGATTTAACATTCTCTCTTTAACTTATCTCTCCTCTCTTCTATAATCATGGAAGTGAAAAACAGTCAGGCATTGCTCTCACTAGTCCTCCCCAAATTCTCCCCAGCTATTATAAAATTTGTTAAGCACAGATTTCATTTCCCACTTGCCACAGGTGACCATGTTGCTAAACTTTTCACTACTAAATAAGAAGGATCCCTATTCCTCTAGCTACCAACAAGATATTCTTCCCTCCATGCCTTCAGTAATACCTCCTCAAGTTCTTTGGCTTCACTACACTCTTCCTGAAGCTCTTTTTTGTTTTCATGAACTGCCTAGTCTCAAAGTCAATGACAACCACTTAAGGTATTTGTTATGTTGGACACAGCTTTTGGTGCCCAAATTTCTTAGTTACTCTTTTGCTCTTTAAAAAATGACCTCAAAGTGACATAAAATCACCACCATTTTACTATATTCATGGATTCTATAGAGTGGGAATTCAGAAAGGACACTGTGTGGGTTGTTTCTACTCAATGATGCTTGAGGCTCAGATGGAAAAACTAGCTGAAATTCAGAACCTGAATATTTGCTCATTCACAAATCTGGTAGGTTTTTCTGGCAGTGGCCAGCTAGGACCCCACACCTACGTATGAACACTTTGAAATAAACCCTGGATGTGACTGGTTTTGGCTTTCTCATATACCATGACTGAATTCCAAGTGTGAGAGCCCTGAGAGAATAAGGAAAGGATAAAGCTGTACCATCCTTCCTGACCTAGCTTCAGAAGTCAAAGAGCATATGACGGTTGTCACAAGCCCAATCAGTGTCAAGAGGAGAAACACAAATCTCACCTATTTATCTGAGAAATGACACATTACACAACATGAATGATGGGAAATATTTTTATAGTTATCTTTGGATAATATAATCATCAAAATTAGTATTTCCAAACTAAATGTACCATAATTTCAATGGTTAAATATGGTAGGAATCACCCAGAAAGAAGGAGCACACATAAATTACAAGCTTTGCATTTACTAGAGATTGTTTACAAATGTTCATTGTTCCAGAAACTAAGGCAAGAGGATTGTGAGTTTGAGGCTGGGATGGCCCTCATAACGAGTTCCAGGCCAGCCTGGGCTACACACACACACAAAAAAAATTGATGAGGTTGTAGGAAAATTATGAAATGTAGTGTGCCATCCTGGGCATGGCAGTTGCTACTCTTAAATTTGAAAGAGCACATCTGGTTTGGAATCATAGTATATGTATGCATTGTTTTATGCCTTCTTCCTTTTCTTCAGTAGGATATTTATAGGACACACCCATGTTTTTGCATATAGCTCAAATTCACTCTTTTCAGTATCTATGAAATTCTCTTTTATAAATATATCACAATTTATTCATCCATTTTCCTATTGATGGACTTTTTTTTTTTTAGTTTTGGTCATTGTGCTGCTCTAAACATTCTTGAGTATGTGGCTCGGTGCATGTATTGTGGATTTTCTGGGATACATGCCAGCAGTTGAATGGATGAACCATAGATCATGGGCATCTTCAGTTTTACTGAATAATGTTAAAATATTTTCCAGTGAAATAATTGAATCAATTTATATTGCCATCAAATAAGAGAATATTTTGTTTGGTTCACATTCTTTTTAACACTTAGTATTGTCTGTCTTTTCTTTTTTACCTATCACTCTGTTGCAGTAGTTAGCTTTTAAGTTTTTCCAGGTCACTAATGAAATAGTGTATTCTTAAATGGTCATTAGCCATTTGAATTTGCTCTTTCTACAGCTCAAGTTTTGTGCTTAGTATTCTATTAAATTTCTCATCTTAGTCTCATTTTGTCTTGTATAATTATATATTCTGGGTATAAGCCTTTTGCCAATTACATGTCTTACAAATGTCTTTTTATGTCTTTTTCCATTTCCTTAAGATCTCAGTCTTTCACCTTGTGGTTAATTTTTGCTGCTTTACTTTAAAAAAAACAATTTAAAAATGTATTTTGTGATTTTTGACCTGTCCCCATGATATCTTCCAGTGTGATCTTCTGAAACCACTATAATCTTCCTGTTTATATTTAGCTCTATAAACCATCTGATTTAATGCATTTGTTCCATATGTGGTGAGCATTCAATTTTGTATATTTCCCTATGAATACTCAATTGTCCAAAAGCATTTACTGAAAAATCATGTATTTTCTCCACTGTTCCATATTTTAATAAGAGCCATCTCACATTTGCTGCAACAACTGACAGTCATTTCTTTTGCTCTGAGGCAGCCTTTTAGTTTCATGTGATTCTATTTGTCTATTTTTGCTTTGTTGCCTAAGAGTTAAGAGTTATATCTAAATAGTTTCTAGCCCTTATCAGAGTCAGGGAGCTTGTATAGTCTTCTAGTAGATTGAGTTTCATAGTTTACATTTAAGTTTTCAATCCATTTTGAGTTGATTTTTGTGCATGGTATAAGATAAGGGTCTAATTTCATTCTTCTGCATGTGGACAAACAGTTTTCCCATCAAAATTTATTGAATAGGCATCTTTTCTCCATTGCACAGTGTTGGCATACTTGTTAAACTAAATTGTCCATAAATGTGTAGTCCTATTTGTGGGTTTTATATCCTATTCCATTGGCTGAGAAGTCTGCTTTCATGCCAATACAGTGTTGTTTTTATTACAATTGCTTTATTATTTATTTTGAAGTCATATAGTGTGATGCCTCTGGCTTTGTACTTTTTGTCCAAGATTATTTGGGCTATTAGTGATTTTCTGTGGCTCAATATGAATTTAAGGATTGTTTTTTATGTCTCTTTGAAAATTGGCATTGATGTTTTATTTTCATTGCATTAAGTCTGTAGATTTCTCTGGGTGGTATGAAATGTCCATATTTATACTAACATCATTTATACTAACACTAAAGTAATCTAGGTTTTTCCTACTGTGCCCTTCAAAACTCTTTCATCTTCTGCCTGCTGCCCAATTCCAAAACCACTTCCATACTTAAAATATTTACATAGCATGGCATTGCTTCCAGATATAAAATGTATATTAATTTCTTGTCACTGCTATAACAAATTTATTATCTTACACTTCTAGAGTTCAGAAATATGAAATGGTTTTCATTTGTTAAAAATCATGGTATCAGTAAGTTCTTCTGAAGACTCTAGGTAAGAGTCTGATAGGTGGCTCCCAGAGGCCACCTATATCCTTGGCTTGTGGCTCTTTTCTCTATCTTCAAAACCAACAGAGTAGCATCTTCAAATCTCTTTCTGACCCTGACATTCCTGCCTCCCACTTATAAGAACCTTTGTGATTATATTGGGTAGTTTCAGGTATTCTGTTACAACTGAAAATGGAATAGATAGTAGGGAAGGATGGGATGAGCATTGCATTTGAAAAGACCAGTATGGTATTTATTATTAGGCCTCACTTCCATGGAGAACTACTTAGATTAGTGGAAATATCAACAGGTATGTAACTGACACTGTAGCAATGGTCTGAAGAGGAGTTCAAGACATTCTCAATAAGACTAGGTGATTGATTATCTAAAACTGATAACTCAGTGAAAACATGCCTACCTATCATTTGAGCCATTTGAGTCATTATATTCATGCTTAAGGCATACATTAATTAATTGATTAATTAATTAATGACCATTAATTGACCATGAGAACAACTGATTATATTATAAAAGACAATGTAGGCATCTGGCAGTGGGTTTTTTTTTTTTTTTGAGTGATGATAGTTTGTTATATTGTAGGAAAATGTCATGTTGACTGATAAGAAATTACCGGAGCTTTCCATTGCTAAAAATTCCCTATGAGCTTTCAAAGAGTCTGTAGTTAACATTGCTTTTTATGATGGTCCCAAGACAAGTGTAGAAAAAAATATTTGATGATGGCCTTAGGAATGCAATGGAAGTTAGAATAGATGAACTGAGGGGGAAAAAGTTATTTAGTAGCTACCTTTACATTAAAATTTCAATACTCACCTTTTTATTGTCAGGCTTCAACAAAAATCATTTATACATTTATTATTTAATCTTCATACATACCTGGCATGGTATATACTTACTGTTAGTACTGCCATATTAAGGTGAAGCAATTGAAGTTTAGGCAGTTCACAACTTATCTAAAGTCATACAGTAGAGGAAGAGGAATTGAAACTCAGACCTCCTAGGCTCCAACAGTTGTTCTCTTGGCACAAAAAAGGTAAATTCTATTGCTCTTTACTGACAAGGTACTAACTTTGGTATAAGCAGAGAATCAAATAGCAGCTATGATGTGATACACAAAAAGCACAAGCAAGAGACTCTAAGTTATCTCCAAATAGCCATTTGTTACCTGTACAACTAGAGTTACCCCTTTACTCTCTCTGTTTTCCATTCTCCTCACCTGTAAATTAGATCTATGTTTCCCATACACTGACTCATGATCCATAACTCATGACTCATGACTGCTTACCCTTTGTAATTAATCCTTTTACTACTCCCCTCTGTAGGACCATGGCTCAAATTTGCCTTCTTTCTGTCTCTCATTCCATACCTTACCTGGTTGATGGCACCACAAATGCAGAAGTAGGATTTGGCTTGCAAAATATCAGACTGTAAGAGCTTTGAAGTCCCTTCCAGGTCATAAAATCTGCTGAAGTGCTACTAGTGATAGTGTTCTTCTCTCTTTTTTTTTAATGGTAAGTGCATTCAGCTATGAAAGAGAAATTCTATTTACTAAGACACTTTGAAGGTATATTTCATTTGTACAAAGAGAAATTCCACTGAAAGGAAAAAGAAGACTAAAAAGAATTTCTTGTCTGTGGATCACATTAAAGAAATGCTAAAGTGTGTTAAAGACAACAGAATGTAAATGATATAGTAGGTTCAGAACTTTGAGATAACTTCAGACTCTGCAATTAGTTATAGGGATTAGATAAAAAGAAAGGAAATCTTCTTGGATTGAATCTAGGAAAAGTGACATTCAAAAAACTCTTTAGTCCTGAATCTCCCCAAAACAATTATTTATTTTGCTTAGAACCTTAATTTAATTTAACAAAAAGTTCTAGTGACATGGAAGTAGCAGGTGGGCTTTTAAAGGTAAATCCTGAAGTACAGAAAGCTATTATATGGGAGAATCACACTCTGTGACAAGCTGAAAAGCAATAACTTCCTTCAGCTGAAGTGTATGACAGGGTTTGGGATTGTTAAAACTATTGAAGTTCCCCATAATTGGGAAATTGCCTCCCTCACACAGTCCATCAGACACTCACTTGGCTGTACTTAATGGAAGATGCTGATGGGAAGTCACAAAGGTGTCACTGGGGTGACATTCCATTAAAAGTCACCCCCAAACAGACATTGTGAGCTTTCCAAGGGGAGACATAACCATCAGGCTGCAAAGAGGCAGGATTATAGTGCAGAACCTAATAACACAGGAGAGAGTTGTACAACCTCGTGACTCGGGATGGGCCTCAGAGGGCACGTAGTGGTCCTGATGCATGCGTATGGGTTTGTGTCCCTCTCCCAGAGCTTCTCCAAGCTCTGCTTGCTACCAGGAAAGAGAGGGCAGAGAGTGGAAACACACTGCACTTTTATTTGATTGAGAGTTTGTGCAAGTGAAAATAAGGACTGGATAGGAAAAAAAAAAGGTGCTTGTGCAATGCATGGAAGTGGGATTAAAAAGCAGCATCACAAGTCCGCATCTGACCTCTCACAGTTCCAGCCCATGACATAATCAGTGAGGGAATTGCCTTAGATTGTATCAAAATTGGCTCCTAAAGTTTATTTTTATGACTTAACAAAGTTTTCTTATTTTAAAAAAAATTGATTTTCAAAAAATAACAGTAACTGTACAGAAATTGTGCATTATTTTTAAAAACTTTTTTAAAAAACTGGCCTAACTTAGTTATGGTAACTCTAGATCACATGACATTCTATCTACTGACCAACTTGAATCAATTTGCTATCTTCATTCTATCAACCACACACTGTCAGTCACTGTCTCAATCACTACAAAATTTCTGTATGGGTTTCCCTGTCTGTGTTCTTTTCATTTTCTATTTTTTTTCCACGGTGCAGCAAGAGAGATGTTTTCCAAAGCATAAATCTGCTCATGTTAATGCCTTACCTACAAGCCACAAATTATTCACTGCTGGCCTGAAAACAGAACCCCAACTCCTCAGCATGTTACCCAATGCTTGTGTAGAGTGTCCTCAAGGGAGTGGCTCTAACTGTGGCAGAACTGTGGAAGCAGCCCCAAGGATTGGCAAGTTCTTGGGACAGAGAATAGGAACCTTTTTCAAACCTCAGAAAAAACATTGAAACAGAAATACAAAACAGAATGGACAGCCATTCCAGCAGAATAGAACAAACAGAAGGCAGAATCTCAGAACTCGAGGATGAAATGGTAATTAAAAGAAAAACTGAAGAGCTATTAGTTAAACAACTCAAGACCTGTGAAAAGAAAATGCAAGAACTCACCAACTCCATGAAAAGAACAAACCTGAGAATCGTGGACATTGAAGAAGGAAAAGAGGTGCAAGCTAAGGGAATGCGTAATATATTTAACAAAATAACAGAAAATTTCCCAAATCTAGAGAAAACTATACCCATACAGGTACAGGAGGTCTCCAGAACACCAAACAGACCTGACCAAAATAGAACTACCCCATGACATATTATCATTAAAACAACAAGTACAGAAAATAGGGAAAGAATATTGAAGGCTGTAAGAGAGAAAAAACAAACATACAAAGGTAAACCCATCAAAATCACAGCAGACTTCTCAACAGAAACATTAAAAGCAAGAAGAGCATGGGGTAAGATCTTCCAGGTACTGAATGAAAATAACTTCAATCCCAGGACACTCTATCCAGCAAAACTATCATTCAAAATTGATGGAGCAATAAAAGTCTTCCATGATAAGCAGAAACTAAAACAATATAGGACCACAAAGCCATCCCTACAAAAGATTCAAGGGATTCTGCACACAGAAAGTGAAACCCAACATAACCATGAAAGGACAGGCAGCACCAAACCACAGGAGAAGAAAAGGCAAGAAAATAGAGAGTAACATAGATTTAGCTACACACAATCAAACCCTCAAACAAATAAGACAACTAAATGATAGGAATCACCATATACTTATCAACTAACACTTAATGTTAATGGACTTAATTCCCCTATCAAAAGGCACTGCTTGACAAACTGGATTAAAAAGGAAGACCCAACAATTTGTTGCTTACAGGAGACCCATCTCACCAACAGAAATAAGCATAGGCTTAGGATGAAAGGCTGGAAGAAGATTTACCAAGACAATGGCTCCCCAAAACAGGCAGGGGTAGCAACACTAATCTCAGATAAAGTAGACTTCAAACCTACATTGATCAAACAAGATAAAGAAGGACATTCATGCTAATAAAAGGGGAAATAGACCAAAAGGAAATAACAATTATCAACCTATATTCACCCAATTTCAAAGCACCCAATTTCACCAAACATACCCTGAAGGACATAAAAGCATATATTAACTCCAACACAGTGGTCGTGGGAGACTTTAACACCTCATTATCATCAATAGATCGGTCATCCAAAAAAAAATCAATAAAGAAATTCAAGATCTAAAATATACAATATATCAAATGAACCTACTTGATATCTACAGAACATTCCATCCAACTTCTACGCAATGTACATTCTTCTCAGCAGCCCCCAGAAACTTCTCCAAAATAGATCATATCCTAGGGCACAAAGAAAGCCTCAGCAAATATAAGAAAATAGAAATTATACCATGCATTTTATCTGATCACAATGCAATAAAACTAGAACTCAACAACAAAAATAAAGACAAAAAACATGCAAACAGCTAGAAACTGAATAACTCATTGCTTAATGAACAATGGGTCATTGATGAAATAAAAGAGAATATAAAAAGGTTCCTGGAAGTCAATGAAAATGAAAACACAACCTACCAGAACCTATGGGACACAGCAAAGGCAGTCCTGAGAGGAAAGTTTATAGCCATGAGTGCATATATTAAAAAGACTGAAAGATCTCAAATCAATAACCTAATGATACATCTCAAAATCCTAGGAAAACAAGCACAAGCAAATCCCAAAACATAAGAAAGAGAGAAATAATAAAAATAAGAGCTGAAGTCAATGAAACAGAAACCAAAAAAACCCATACAAAGAATTAATGAAACAAAAAGTTGGTTCTTTGAAAAACTAAACAAGCTTGATAGACCCCTGGCAAACCTGACTGAAATGAGGAGAGAAAAAACCCAAATCAGTAAAATCAGGAAGGCAAAAGGGGAGATAACAACAAACACCATGGAAGTCCAGGAAATCATCAGAGACTACTTTGAGAACCTATATTCAAATAAATTTGAAAATCTTGAAGAAATGGACAGATTTCTAGATACTTATGATCATCCAAAACTTAACCAAGAGGACAATAATCACATGAATAGATTGATAACACAAAATAAAATTGAAGCAGCAATCAAGAGACTCCAAAAAACAAAAGTCCAGGACCTGATGGATTCTCTGCTGAATTCTATCAGATCTTTAAAGAAGAACTGATACCAACCCTGTTTAAATTGTTCCATGAAATAGAAAGGGAAGGAAAACTGCCTAACACATTTTATGAAGCCAGTATTACACTTATCCCAAAACCAGGCAAACACATCTCCAAAAAGGAGAACTATAGGCCAATCTCCTTAATGAACATTCATGCAAAAATCCTCAATAAAATAATGGCAAACCGAATTCAACAACACATCAAAAAGATCATTCACCACGACCAAGTAGGCTTCATCCCAGGAATGCAGGGGTGGTTCAACATACAAAAATCAATAAATGTAATACACCACATTAACAGAAACAAAGACAAAAACCACTTGCTCAACTCAAAAGATGCAGAAAAAGCCTTTGATAAGAGCCAACCACCATTTCACGATAAAAGCTCTAAGAAAACTAGGAATAGAAGGAAAGTACCTCAACATCATAAAAACTATATATGACAAACCTGCAGCCAGCATTATACTTAACAGTGAAAAACAGAAACCATTCCCTCTAAAATCAGGAACCAGACAAGGATGCCCACTATCTCCACTCCTATTCAACATAATACTAGACTTCCTATCCAGAGCAATTAGGCAAGAAGAAGGAATAAAAGGAATACAAATAGGTAAAGAAACTGTCAAAATATCCCTATTTGCAGATGACATGATCCTATACCTTAAAGACGCAAAAAACTCTACTCAGAAGCTCCTAGACATCATCAATAGTTATATCAAGGTAGCAGGATATAAAATCAACATAGAAAAATCATTAGCATTTCTATACACTAATAATGAACAAACTGAGAAAGAATATATGAAAACAATTCCATTTACAATAGCCTCAAAAAAAACCAAGTACCTAGGTGTAAACCTAACAAAGGATGTGAACGACCTCTACAAGGAAAACTATAAACTTCTGAAGAAAGAGATTAAGGAAGACTATAGAAAGTGGAGAGATCTCCCATGCTCATGGATTGGTAGAATCAACATAGTAAAAATGTCGATACTCCCAAAAGTAATCTACATGTTTCATGCAATTCCCATCAAAATTCCAATGACATTCATTAAAGAGATTGAAAAATCTACCGTGAAATTTATATGGAAACACAAGAGGACAGGAATAGCCAAGGCAATACTAAGTCAAAAGAACAATGCAGGAGGTATCACAATACCTGACTTCAAACTATATTACAAAGCAATAACGATAAAAATGGCATGGTACTGGCACAAAAACAGACATAAAGACCAGTGGAACAGAATAGAGGACCCAGATATGAAACCACACAACTATAAGCAACTTATCTTTGACAAAGGAGGTAAAAATATACGATGGAGAAATAGCAGACTCTTCAACAAAAACTGCTGGGAAAACTGGTTAGCAGTCTGCAAAAAACTGAAACTAGATCCATGTATATCACCCTATACCAAGATTAACTCAAAATGGATCAAGGACCTTAATATCAGACCACAAACTCTAAAGTTGATACAGGAAGAGTAGGAAATACTCTGGAGTTAGTAGGTATAGGTAAGAACTTTCTCAACGAAACCCCAGCAGCACAGCAACTAAGAGATAGCATAGATAAATGGGACCTCATAAAACTAAAAAGCTTCTGTTCATCAAAAGAAATGGTCTCTAAACTGAAGAGAACACCCACAGAGTGGGAGAAAATATTTGCCAGCTACATATCAGACAAAGGACTGATAACCAGAATATATAGGGAACTTAAAAAACTAAATTCTCCCAAAACTAATGAACCAATAAAGAAATAGGCAACTAAACTAAACAGAACTTTCTCAAAAAAAGAAATTCTAATGGCCAAAAAACACATGAAAAAATGCTCACATGAAAAAATGCTCACCATCTCTTGCAATGAAGGAAATGCAAATTAAAACCACACTAAGATTCCACCTCACCCCCGTTAGAATAGCCATCATCAGCAACATCACTAACAACAGGTGTTGGCGAGGATGGGGGACAAAGGAACCCTTTTACACTGCTGGTGTGAATGCAACTAGTACAACTACTCTGGAAAAAAGTCTGGAGGCTTCTTAAAAATCTAAACATAGATCTGCCATATGATCCAGCAATCCCATCCTGGGGATATACCCAAAAGAATGTGACACGGGTTACTCCAGAGGCACTTGCACACTCATGTTTATTGCAGCACTATTCACAATAGCCAAGTTATGGAAACAGCCAAGATGTCCCACCACTGATGAATGGATCAAGAAAATGTGTTACATGTACACAATGGAATTATACTCAGCCATGAAGAAGAATGAAATCTTTTCATTTTCAGGTAAATGGATGGAACTGGGGAACATCATTCTGAGCGAGGTCAGCCAAGCTTAAAAGACCAAAAATCATGTGTTCTCCCTCATCTGTAAACTTTAGATCTAGGGCAAATACAGCAATGTGGTTGGACTTGAGTCACATGACAAGAGGAGAGCACATACAAGATGAATGGGGATAGGTAAGAAACCCAAAACATGAAAGTGTTTGATGTCCCCACTGCAGAAGAACTAATACAGAAACCTTAAAGCGACAGAGGTCAACATGAGAAGGGGATCAGGAACCAGTGCAAAGTTAGAGAAATGACCCAAACATTGTATGCACGTATGAATAAAAGAAAAAAATGATATATATGTATAACTTATATACAATAGAGTTTTATTCAATCGTAAGGAAGAACTAAACCATATGGTTTGAAGGTAGATGGATACAATTGGAGAACATCATGTTAAGTGAAGTAAGCCAGGCTCAGAAAGACAAAGTCTGCATGTTTTCTCTCATATGTGGGAGATATAAATAACATTATGAAAAACAGGTTACTCTAAGGGGAGGTCACTAGTGGGAGAGAGAGGGTAAAAGAAGGAAGTTAAGAAGGTAAACATGGTTGATGTACTTTCTATATAAGAATTCTTTACAGAATTTTTAAAACTGTTGAAATTACCATAAGAAGAAAGCTAAAGGTAGAAAGGAGAAAAATAGAGAGGTTGAACCAATTCAGGTTATAATATATATATACATGGAAATGTCACAAGAAAACTACCTGCAGAGCTATATTAAACAAATTAAAATGTCTTTTCTCAAGAACAGAAAACAGGAAGGTAAAACAAGTCCTGACTGCGAGTTGGCACAAGTGGGAACAGGGAGGATACAGAGGGTAGGAGGATGAATATGGTGAAAATATTACATACTCATGTATGAAAATGGAAAAATGAGACCTGCTGAAACTATTGTAGGAAGGGAATGTGGGGATAAAGGAGAATGATGGAGGGGATGAATTCAATTATGATATATTGTAAGAATTTTTATAAATGGTACAATATACTCTCAATAAAACAATAATACAATTTTTAAATGTGGCTGTCTCCACAACAGAATGTGAGGTTTTAGAAGAAAACCTCTCTCTTCTATATAGAAGAGACTTAGATTGAGAGAAAGGGCAAGATTTGATAAAGACAGTTTCCTTTCTTAAAAATTGGGCTCCAGGGACTGAAACGGAGCTCTACCTTAAGTATTACTTTTATGGCTTCAAGTGACCTCAGGGAATGTTTTCTTCTGATTTAAATAGCTATACCCCAAATGTTCTTTTTACCTAACCATAAGGGAGAGATGTGTATAGAAGAAAAGGATGAAGAAAGGAAACAACCAGAGGTTAAAACAATAGAGAAGCAGGGTAGACAGGAACTTGCTTCTGACATCACTTAGAGCTAGAGAAATGGTTTTGGGTTGTCACCCAGAGCAAAGTGACTTAACCTGCATGGTCTGTGTCCCTATGGATTGTTTATTTGGTAGGGCAGCTGTGAGTACACAGTAAAGAGAGCTGGAATTGAATTAAGCATTGCCTATATCACAAAAATACTTTCCTTTGGATGACAGGCTTACGTACCTAGAAAGCTGAGTTTGTGCAGAGAAGATGTCAGAAAAGACATAAATATCAAAAATTCTAAGGGGCAGGATCAGTGTCTCAAGCTTGAAATCCTAGATACTCAGGAGGCAGAGATCAGGGAGTGTCACAATTCAAGGCCAGCCTGGGCAAAAAGTTAGCAAGACTCCGTCTCAGCAAATAAGCCAGGCATGGTGTCACATGTCTGTAATCACAGTTATGTGGGAGGCTAAATAAAAGGATCCTGGTCCAAGGTGGCCTGGGCAAAAAGCATGTGACTCTATCTGAAAAATAACTAATGCAAAAAGGCTGGGATATGACACAAGTGGTAGAGTACCTGCCTAGCAAGTGCAAGACCCTGAATTCAAATCACAGTACTGCCAAAAAATTTAAAAATCCTAAAGTTGACAATGTCGCCATTATTCCATTGCCTTTCCAGGATAAGGAGAACATTTTACTGTGAAGAGAATTTGATTTAAAGAAATCCAATTCCGCAAATATTTATTGGGTGCCTACTAGGGTAAAAGTTATTGTACTAACTTGGAAATGTAAAGGAGAGATGCAATTATGGAATTATGGGTAACTGAATGAGGAGGCAGTAAAGCTAAAGGATTAAACACTTTATCTGTGGAGCTAGATAGGTCTAGGTTCATAGCCTGAATGCTTATTCTATGTACCATATTTCATAAGTTATAGAATTTTCAAAGTATATATTGCTTAGGATGATTCCAGCTGAAAGTAACAGAATTCCCACCTTAAAGTGATTTAACCAAGTGGTAACAAAATGTCTCACATAACAGAGAAATCAAAAGAAAATGAAGTACTAGAATTGCTGCTACAACTGACCCAACGACCTCAACAAGGACCATGGTTTCCCTTTTGTTGTGGGTTACATTGTGTTCTCTATAAAAATGTATATTGAAGTTCTATCCCCCACTTACAACCTCACTTTATATGGCAAAAAGGTAATTAGGTTAAAGTGAGGTTATTAGGATGGGCTCTAATACAACTGATGCCCCTATAAGAAAGAGAAAATGAAATTTTGGAAAGCAGACAGACCCACAGAGGGAAAAATCCCATAAACGTACAGAAGGAGAGCACCATGTCAAGAAAGAAAGATTTCCCCAGAAACTGAGGAATACCAAAGACTGCTGAGAAATCATCAGACTCTAAAAGAGGCAAGGAAGGATTCACTTACAGGATTCAGAGAAAATATAGACCAGAAGACACCTTGATTTCAAAGGTCCAGCCTCTAGAACTGTCAGACAATAAATTGCTTTTGCTTCATCTCACATAATTTGTGGCCCTTCATTATGGATGCTAGGAAGTGAAAACACATTGTCCCTACCTGCCACTCTCAGCTTCCTCCTTTATGACAATCTCTTCACATCACTGCAAGATGACTCCTACTATTCTAGCAACATATCCTGCCACATCAAAAGAGAAAAGAAGGCAATTTTTTTTGGTATACCTCCTTTTTAAGAAAAAAAAAAAATTTCCTTTTTCCAGTAGAGAAACATAGCTCTATGTTTCAAGGAAACTTATTTTCAGGCCGGACACAGTACCTCAAGCCTGTAATCCTAGCTACTCAGGAGGTAGAAATTAGGAGGATCACTATTCAAGGCCAGCAGGACAAAATGTTTGCCCAAACCTCATCTCAACCAATGGCTGGAGTGGTACATACACCTGTCATTCCACCTATGCAGGGAAGCACAAATAGGAGGCGCATGTTTCATGTTGCCTAGGGCATAAAGCAAGACCCTATTCCAAAAATAACCAACCAGTATATAAAGGGCTTGTGGAGTGGCTTAAGTGGTAGAGCACTGACCTAGCAAGCATGAAGCTCTGATTTCGGCCTTTAGTATTGTGACAGGAAGGAGGGGAGGGAGGAGGGGAGGGAGGGAGGGAGAAAATGTGCCTCCAGATTCCACTGGTTAGGAGCAGGTCACATGCCCACGTGCTAGCTGCAAAGGAGCTGGCAAATGAGCAGTTTGTATGTTAAACCTCCATCATGGGAGATAGGCAAAAGAAACATTGCTGTTAGATAGGGAAACAAAACCATTTGGCATAGCACATAAAAGCCTTAGATAGTTGATGACAGTTCGAATCTCAACTTTATTCCATTTTTGTATTAACAGAGACTTCAAATAAAATGAGATTTTATATTATCAGAAGAACTAGCTAACATCTACTTCACCACCTACTACATGTGGGGCGCTGTGATTATATCTTATATACAGTCCCTGACTTTATTTTAACAAGTATCCTACGAAATCAGTACTGCTAATACTAACATTTTATAGTTAAGAAACCTGAAATAGAAAGTAAAAAAACTGGTTAATTTTAAGCTTGGTGTGGTGCTCCATGCCTGCCTGGGATCCCAGCACTTAGGCAGCTGAGGTAAGAAGATTGCAAGTTCAAGGCCAGCCTTGGAGTACATAGCGAGACCTTGTTTAAAGATTTTCTAAAAAGAAAATTGCCTACTATCACACAACTAGCAAATGTTGGGGCCAAGAATTGATCTTGATAGAGTATTTGAATCCTTGATTTGAATCCCGGCTCAGTCATATATAAAATGCATATACCTGGTCTGGTTATCTAATGTCCAAAAATATTATTTTCTTCACCAATTACACAGGTGTAATAGTGAATCACTTTTGTGGGTGTTTGAGGATAAAATGAGATAATATATATAAAACAGCTAGCAGGATACACATTACACAGTCACCAGGCCACAGTAACAGTTTTCATCATTTTTCACAGAGTTTACTGTCGCAGTTCTCATGCCTGAGAAGCATCACTGACATTTGCATCATTCTAATATTTTTAAAGATATCTATGTTATTGCTTATTTCAGCATCATTAATCTGGAAAAAAAATCCTAAAAAGGAATTTGCTTATGCATTGGAACAGCCCCAAAGAAATCTTTGCTAAGTGAACTTATTTTCACAGTAACCAAAGTTACTACTCGTTTAAGTAAGCATTGCTGTAATTAATCATGATGCTAGAGCCTGTTAGCAATATAGAAACACTGGGTACGTTTTAAATAGCACTGATGTTCCTATTGAAAGACCAGCTATGAATTTTGTTATTTGGTCATTTAGATTTTTGAAAGTACCTTAGAAGTAAGGCTCCTTTTTCATGTCAAATTTATTCCTTTCACGTGCTTTTCCTATTTACCTCTTTATGAAATTTGCCTGCTTAGCAATTTGGTGGTGCCTAACTTAGAGTATTTCTCGTAAGGATTAAACAAGATCCTACGTGCAAGGTACTTAAAAGCCTCCCTTAAGAACTAGTTTTTATCATTGCTGCTATTAACTTTGCCGTCATTATTGCTAAACTATTGAGCCTTGAAGCTAGTTTTGCTATATCATTTTGTAGTGACAATAAATAAGCACAGATGCTTTATTTAGAGAGGACTCTGAAAGTCCCTTCACAAAAGGTGGTTAGTATATTAGTCAGTTTTTCATAGCAATGAAAAAGAGATTCAGCTGGCTCCATTGCTTTTAGGCCTATGGCAAAGAAGAAACATCATAGTGGAAGGATAAGGAAGAGGAAAGCTGTTTACATCACTGCATCCAGGAAGGAAAGAGACAGACAGGAAGGGGCCAGGAACAAAATATAACCTTCAACGACAAGCCTCCAGTGACCTACTTCTTCTAACCAGGCCCCACTTTCTAATTGCCCATTCCACTATGAATTCATCAATGGGTTAATCTGTTGAGGAGGTTAACACTCTCATAATCGAATCTCTTCAAATGCCATCACCTGGGGACCAAGACTTCAAACGTGAGCCTTTGGGGCCATTTCATATTTAAATCATAATAGAAATGATAATTTGTACATTTTGTCAAATGTACATTCATAGCTATTTTGTTTGTCAGATTGAATACATGCATGTAACTTATTTTTTACATAATTGTTATATTTTCTTAATATTGTTAATCTCTTGCTATGCCTATTTATAAGTTAAACTCTGTCATAGTGTATATATATTGGCTTTGGTACTGTCCATGGCTTCAGGTATCCACTGAAGATCTGAAATGAATCTCCTGCAGATAAGAGAGGACATATTTTAAAAATTAGGATATATTCATTATAGAGGGCGGGGGAGATTCCTAGTGATAATTCGGATTAGTCTTATAGTGTATATTATTTACACTGCCCCCATTATCTCTCCCTCTGAGCCCCCTCCCCACGGCACTTAAAGCAATTGCAAGACATTTTTTAGTTCTGTTTCATATAAGTATATGGAGTCTGTTAACCATATTCCATCTCCTTAATCTCCTTCCTTCACCTCCCCCTCCCACTAGGACCCCCCAGCACACACTGTGCTATTTTATAGTTCTGGTTTTCATTATTTATATTTTCATTATTAATAATAATAATTTTAATTATTAATATTTGAGTTGAGTTCAAAGGGGTATCTCAATGTATGTCCTCTGTGGGTGTACTTTACTTTGGTCCACTCAAACCCTTTGAATACTCTCCTTTCCCCTTTTACCTCCTACCCCCTGTTAATTCATCAGCTTTCAATACACATCCTCATATCCTCTATTTTCATATCTTGTGACATATGCTATTACTGATGCTCTGTCATTCCCTTTTCCTTTCTCTCTTTCCCAGAGTTAAATAGAATAGTCCCACTGTTACAAACATGTTCTAAAACTGAGTTTGTATATGACCATGCTTGTTTTTGTGTATATGTTTATCTTTGGCTATATCTTCCACATATGAAAGAGAACATGCGTCTTTTTGTGGTTTTGATCCTGGCTAACTTTACTTAGCATGATGTCCTCCAATTGCATCCATTTACCTTCAAACCACATGTCATAATTCCTTGTGACTGAGTAATACTCCATTGTGTATATATACCACAATTTATTGATCCATTCATCAGTTGTAGGGCATCTGGGATGTTTTCAGAGATTAGATATTGTGAATAGTACTGCTATGAACATCAGTGTACAGGTGTCTCTACTATATCCTGTTTTACATTCTTTTGGGTAGATGCCCAGGAGTGGCATCACTGAATCTTATGACAGTTCTTTATCTAGCTTTTTGAGGACTCTCCATACTGCTTTCCATAGTAGTTGTACTAATTTGCATTCCCACCAGCAGTGTATAAGGGTTCCTGTTTGACCACATCCTCACCAGCATTTGCTGTTGATATTACCCTTGATTATGGCCGTTCTAACTGGGATGAGATAAAATCTAAGTGTTGTTTTGATTTACATCTCTGTTATAACTAGGGGAGTTGAACACTTCTTCATGTATCTACTGGCCATTTGTACCTCTTCCTTTGAGAATTCCCTGTTTAATTCATATGCCGATTTCTTCATTGGGGTGTTGATTCTTTGGGGGCTGAGTTTTTTGAGTTCCTTGTAGATTCTATATATTAGTTCCTTATTGAATGAGGACTACTGTTCTTTTTTGGTTTTTGCTTTTTAAATATGATCACTTTCGCTAGCTCTCTGTACAACACCCATAATTTTTTCAATTATGTTCTTTGTTTTTGGTTGAGGCCACTTATACTGTACAATGTGAAGTGCTTCATGTTTTATGAAAGCTTTGCAATCTTTCTGGTAGACTTCCCCTCCAGATGTCTAAGGATGCTGTGTCATGATTATTTTCTCTATATACTTCTCAAAACCTGCTTCCTAAAGCAAACTCCAGACTACGCTTGGTCTTTCTAGATATTATAAGCTGACAAATGTGGAAGCTTTCTACCAAAGACCAATCTCTTTCATTTCCCTGTGTTTAGGCCCCAAATGCCAGTTCCACTAGACACTGTCTTCTTCTCAGGAACAAAATTAGCCAAAATATAGTCAAGAATTTTCCAGATTCTCTTCTTTCAGCTGAAGGAGTATTTTTGCAGATGTTTGTGTCCTTTCTTGTTGGGAACATGCTCATTTCTATAATTGGTCGCTTCTTCTTGTGGTGTACAGCCTGTGTTGTCATCTCTGCTTCTCTGTGATGTTTTCAGGAAAATGGACTTTAAAGTATAATTTGTATATTTCCTCAGTATATACCCTCTCAATGTACAGTAAAACTGACTCCAAGCCAAAAAAGACGTATTATTTTTTTGTTTGTTTTTGTAAGCATTCTTTTATTTTCTCTGTTGTGCTGGATGGTGGTACATTGTGGCATTTACAAAAGTTCTTGCAATATATCATACTTGAATTTGCTCCACCATCCTCCTTTATTCCCCCCCTTCTCCCATTCCATGAACAATTTCAACAGGTATCATTTTTCCACTTACATACATGTGTACACAGTACTGAACTATATTCACCCTCCTACACCCTTTTCTCACCTCCTCCCCACTCTCACTGGGAGAGAGAACTCTCACGCCCTCTTGTTCTCTGATTTTGTAAAAAAAAAAATGACATTTTTGTTTGTTTAAGATAGCTATACAGGGGAATATCCTTGTGACTTTTCATGTATGTTGTATTATAACCCAAATTTGTTCATCTCTATTTTTCTTCTTTCTACTTTAGTCCCCTTCTTATGGTGGTTTCTTTTTGAATAGGGTTCACTCTTAAATCACCACTTTCCAATCTTCATTTCAACCCAGAAAGTCCCAGTAATCTTTACAAGACTGATATTATTATATGATGTAATCATTTTAATTTCACATGTTAATATATAGGTATACATTTTCCTCTCTTTTTATTAGTATTTCTTTTTGTAGAATTACCAAATCCTTGATGTATTTTCTTTGCTTTACCTTACAACTTTATCCTAAGTATTTTTCTCTGACCTCCTTAGTTCCATGCTGTTTAATTGCAAGACAAACCACCTGGTACTTGATAAATTCTCAAAGTTCACAATACATAAGGAACATCAATAAAACTTATTCAAAGATGCAAATTCAATGACTTCAAAGCCTCTTTTCATATTGGTGTCAGTAAGTTGGTGACAGAGCCCAGGAATTGGTATTGTGGGCAGTAGTTTGAATGAAGGCTACCCTTGGAGAAGTCCTATTCCAAACAAGCAAATGTTCTCCCTTTAGTAAGATGGGTGACACTGTCCAAAATACATCATTTCAGTATCTTAGGCCATTGTTCAGAAATCCAAATGATTGCCAGTACCATCTGTGTAGCCAAATGTTCAACTCTGAAACCATTTTTTCTCTTCTAAAATCTCATGGATTGGAAGAAATACTGAAAACACCACCTGGGATCTATAGTCCCTTTATTTTCTTTAACTCCCTATCCAATCCTTCAGAAAGAATTCTATTTTCAAATGTATTTATTCCCAATATATCAGCAAGAGTGAGAAGTGGTTAGCCATCTTGCAAAAACTTCTCTTTTGACACATGCTTTGGAAAATCAGTACAGCTCCTGATAGGGATATTTATATTCATCTGCATCTAAATGAATTAGTAGAACGTTACTAACAACCATGACAGCCCATCCTGATTCCTACGATCAATAGGAAAAGGTCTTTTACCCAAAAGTACTTGAAAAACATCCTTACTAGATTATTTTCTTTTTCTAGCAGATCTGAATTCTCTAAATAACTGCCTCTAAACCAGAAACAATGTTGGCCCAAGGGACATTTGCAATGTCAAGATATTTGCAGCTGTCATGAGTGGAGGAAAGGGTGTGTATGAGGGGAGCTACTTGCATTTAGTGGGTGGAGACCAAGGATGTTGCTAGTTTCACAATGCGCAGGAGTGCCACCACCTCAGAAAAGAGTAAGTGTCAATAGTGCCAAAACAGAAGAACCCCTGTGTAAAATTAATCTCATACTGTAGCAGTTCCATAACATAAATCAGCCCCATAACAGCTTAGGAATGCTGAAGCCCCCGTGACCTGTGAGAAGTGGAGGAACCACCTCAGCCAGAGGACCAGGAGGTACAGAAGGCCTGCGTACACCGAGAATGAACCTACAGGATTCCACCACGAACTGTTCTTTAGGTTAGAGTGGAAGCCTTACCTATACATATCCTCCCACTCCAACACTCAGGCCATACCTGGTTTCCAGACCCCGCTGTGTGTCTCTCCACTCAGGCTTTCTCTATCAATAACATTTCTTTCCTGTCTGTAACTCCGGTTCTCCAGCCTCTTAATCTTGGGAGTGTTCTGAAAGCAAGAACCCTCTAGTGTGTCCATGGATTCCCCCATGACAACTCATGCCCATCACAATCCCTTCCACAAATACACAGTAACTACTATTTTTGTTGTTTATTACATGTGCACATCACTCTAGATCAGTGTTACAGTTTTTCAAATTTCATTCTCATGATTCACCTTTTGGCTTTCATATTTAAACTTTCATTATACATGTTCATTTTCCCCTTTCTTTTTTCCCACATTAGAAGCATTATCATAAATATCTGTGTTTTTGTACATTAAGCAACTCTTCTTTGGAGGAAGAGCATCTTACCAGCTCCAAGTGATCCTTATGTGTTTCAGGAAATCCTGAATACCTGGATGATCTTGGGCCCAATGCTGTGCCAATCTGTCTTTTTCTCCTAGGAATGACACTGAGTAAAAGCACACCAGAGTCCAAGGTAGTTGTAACCACTCATTCACTGGTAGTATGCTAAAGGGAAAGGTCACATATTTCTGCTGCTGCAAGGTGCACGGATTCCCTTATTATGAACCACTGAATACTTCCACTAGATATCTCTCATTGTGTAAACTCATTAGAGACCGATACTATTTTTGGTAGCTAAAGAACCCTGTAGGACAAATGTTTCTTTCTCACTGATTTGCTGACACAGAGAAGAAATATTCTCCCAGTTGCCTTCACTTCTTCCTTTGGGAAGAAATCCTTGACTTAGTTTACAATTATCTGGGGCTTACCTCCAGAGAAGAGAAAACTTAGTAAATAAACATCCCTCAAAGCTTGGAAGACTTTGCTTCAGAATCTATTTAATTAATTGAATGCTTTGCAGCGGTGACATTGAAAAGGTGGCCTCCCTTCCAGCAGCATAAACAACAGCACATTAAAAATGAGATGATCACAGCAATGGTTTTTAAATTTTAGCATGCATAAAAAACACCTGAAAAGCTCTTAAATGAAGGTCCTCGGTTATATCTCAGGGGTTCAGTAGGTTTGGAATGGGGTCCAAGGATTTGATTTTCTATGAAGTTCCAAGGTGGTGCCACTGTTGCTTCTGTTCTTCGGCCCATATTTAGAGCAGCACAATGGGAAAAAGTCACTTTTTCTGCCTTTTAAGCTTTATTTTGTCTGTCATAAACCTAGGTTGCTTTAGTTACAAATAAAAGACCCCCATCTTCTCATCCCTACTCTCAACTCTTTCACTCTTCTTCCCTCTCCTGTGCTAAAATCCTTCCCAACTACTCTTTCTGCCCCTTCTCATCCACTCTCTCCCCCTGCCCTCACCTTCTTCTTCCATTTTCCCCCAACCTGTCACAAGACTACCTCTCCCTCCTACACACTTACCACATGCTGACCAACCTACTATACCAACTTTACACAACTCCAGCTCCCTGCAATCCCTGACACAAGCACCCTACACTACAACAACAGAAATACACCCAAACACACATAAGGGCCACAAAAACAAGCAGCCCCTGACCACTTCCCCTACTCACCCTCTCCACTTCCTGCCTCCCCTTTCGGTGCCATCCTAACCAACTCCCCAAATTTCTATAGCTAGCCTAATAAACATTAACCCCCCAACTCTCACCATTTATAGATATTACCACCAAGGAATTTTCTATATAATACATAAACAACTGGTTGGGTATTGAACCTATGAATTAGTTATTGCTAAATTACACCTCCAGACCAGGGACAAAAATAGCACAACAACGTAGCTAACAACCAAGACAACCACAACACAAAAATTAAATCAAGGGAAAGAAAACAGGTGACTAAAACCACCAACTAGCCTATTAAGAAGATAGTTGCACAGTACCAAGTGGAGGATGGGAAGAAGAAGGGATGGAAACCACTCCCCTCAAAAAAATAATTTAATACAGGATTCAGAGGGAAATAAAGAAAATGGATACCCAGGTCCTGGTCCCAACAAAACAAAGATAAATGACACTAAGGAACCCAGTGATGTCCACCAAAACACTCTCAAATAAGAAATCTTGCAAAAAAATCACTGAGAATTTCAGGAAGAAGATACTAGACATGGTTAACCAAAATGTACAAAATGCACTCAAGAAATTTCAAGACACCAAAAATAAAGAATACAAGAAGATACAAAAACAAATAAATGAATTTTGGAACACCAAAGTGAAACAGAGAACACTAAAAATAGAGAGGTAAATGAATTAAAGATGAAAATAAATAATATTAAAGAGGAAGTGACCCAAGATATGGAAAACCACAGAAAAAAGAACCAAACAGAAACATAAAACACAGTGGAAGGCCACTCTAGCAGATTAGAACAAGTGGAAGACAGAATCTCAGAATTGGAAGATAAAATAGAAATTAAAGAAAAAAACTGAAGAACAGTTAGTCAAACCACTCAAGAGTTGTGAAAGAAATATGCAGGAACTCACCAACGCAGACCATACCTGAGAATCAGGGACACTGAAGGAGAAGAGGTCCAAGCAAAAGGGATTCATAATGTGTTTAATAAAATAATAACAGAAAATTTCTCAAATCTCAATAAAAGTTTTGCCCATTCAGGTACAGGAAGCCTCCAGGACACCAAACAGACTTGACCAAAATAGAACCTCCCCATGGTATATTATAATTAAAACAACAAGCAGAAAGAATACTGAAGGCTGTAAGAGAGAAAAAACAAATAATATATAGAGGTAAACCCATCAAAATCCCAGTATATTTCTTAATGGAAACCTTCAAAGCAAGAAGGACATAGAATGAGATATTTATGACACTGAATGAAAATAACTTCAACTTTAGGATACTCTACCCAGCAAAATGATCATTCAAAATAGATAGAGCAATAAAAAATCTTCCACAATAAGCAGAAACTAAAACAATATTTGACCACCAAGCCACCACTACAAAAGATTCTCCAAGGAATTCTGTACAAAGAAGATGAAAGCAAACAAAACTACAAGAGGACTGGCAGTATCAAACCACAGGAGAAGAAAAGACAAGGAATCAGAGAGTAGCATTGATTCTGCTGCACACATTCAAATCCTTAAACAACAAAAACAACTAAACAGCAGGAAACACCACATACCTATTAACATTAACACTGAATGTTAACAGACTCAACTTCCTTATCAAAAGACACCATTTGGCAAACTGGATTAAAAAGGGAGATCCAACAATCTGTTGTTTACAGGAGACCCATCTCATTGACAGAAACAAACACTTGCTTAAGGTGAAAGGCTGGAAGAAGATTAACCAAGGCAATGGCCCCAAAACACAGGCAGGAGTAGCAATACATATTTCAGACAAGGTAGACTTAATCTTACATTGATCAAACGAGATAAAGAAGGACACTTCATACTAATGAAAGGGGAAATACACCAAAAGGAAATAACAATTATCAACCTATGTGCACCCAAAGTCAGTACATCCAGTTTCATCAAACATACTCTAAAGGACCGAAAATCATATATGAACTCCAACACAGTGGTACTGGGAGACATTAATGCCCCCTATCAGCAATAGATAGGTCATCCAAACAAAAAATCAATAAAGAAATTCTAGAACTAAATCACACCATCGGTCAAATGGACCTAGCTGATGTCTACAAAATATTTCACCCAACTTCCACACAATATACATTCTTCTCAGGAGCCCATGGAACTTTCTCCAAAATTGGTCATATCTTGGGCACAAAGCAAGCCTCAGCAAATATACAAAAATAGAAATAATCCCCTGTATTCTATCTGATCACAATGCATTAAAACTAAAACTCAACAACCAAAACAACAGCAGAAAATATGCAAACAAATGGAAGCTGAACAACACATTGCTCAACGATCAGTGGGTCATTGATGAAATGAAAGAGGAAATTAAAAGGTTCCTGGAAGTTAATGAAAATGAGAACACCACCTGCCAGAACTAATGAGACAGAGCAAAGGCAGTCCTAAGAAGAAAGTTTATAGCTATGAGTGCATATATAAAAGGACAGAAAGATCTCAAATAAATGACCTAATTTTACATTTCAAACTCCTAGAAAAACAAGAATAACCAAAACCCAAATCAAGCAGAAGGAGAGAAATAATAAAAATAAGGACCAAAATTAATGAAACAGAGACCAAAAAAACCATACAAAGAATCAACGAAACATAATGCTGGTTCTTTGAAAAAGTAAACAATATTGACAGATCCCCTGGCAAATCTGACTGAAATGAGGAAGAAAAAGACCCAAGTCAGTAAAATCAGAAACACAAAAAGGAGATAACAGCAAACACCAAGGAAATCCAGGGCATCATCAGAGACTACTTTGAGAACCTATATTACAATAAATTGAAAAATCTTGAAGAAATGGAAAAATTTCTGGATACTTATGACCATCCAAAACTGAACCAAGAGGATATGAACCACATAAACAAATTTATAACACATACTGAAATTGAAGCAGCAATAAAGAGTCTCCCAAAAAAGAAAAGTCCAGGAACTTATGGAGCCTCTGCTGAATTCTAACAGAACTATAAAGAAGAACTAATACCAACACTTCTTAAAATTTCCATGAAGTAGAAAGGGAAAGAATGCTGCCTAACACATTCTATGAAGCCAGTATTACACTCATCTGATACAGGACAATGACACATGCAAAAAGGAGAACTATAGTCTAATCTCCTTAATGAACATCAATGCAAAAATCCTCGATAAAATAAGAAAGAGCAGGGAATACTCTGGAAGTAATAGGTATAGGCAAGGACTTCCTCAATAGAACTCCAGCAGCCCAGCAACTCAGGGAAAGGATGGACAAATGGAACTACATGAAATTAAAAAACTTCTGCACAACAAAAGAAATGGTCTGTAAGCTGAAGAGACCACCCAAAGTGGGAGAAAATATTCACTGGCTATACATCACACAAAGGACTGATAACCAGAATATACAGGGAACTCAAAAACTAAACTCCCCCCAAATCACTGAACCAATAATGAAGTGGGCAACTGAACTAAACAGAACTTTTTCAAAGGAAGAAATCCAAATGGCCAAAAACACATGCAAAAATGCTCACCATCTCTGGCCATAAAGGAAATGCAAATCAAAACCACACTAAGATTCCACCTCACCCCTGTTAGAATAGCCATCATCAAAAACACCACCAACAACAGGTGTTGGTGAGGATGTGGGGGAAAAAGAACCCTTGTACACTGCTGGTGGGAATGTAAGCTAGTACAACCATTTTGGAAAACAATATGGAGGCTTCTTAAAAATTAAACATAGATCTACCATATGATCCAGCAATCCCACTGCTAGGGATATACCCAAAGGAATGCAACTCAGGTTACTCCAGAGGCACCTGCACACCCATGTTTATTGCAGCACTGCTCACAATAGCCAAGTTATGGAAACAGCCAAGATGCCCCACTACTTTTTTTTTTTATTCATATGTGCAAACAAGGCTTGGGTCACCACCCACTTACCACCCCCTCCCTTACCACCCACTCTGCCCCCTCCCTTTCCACCCCAACCCCTCAATACCCAGCAGAGACTATTTTGCCCTTATTTCTAATTTTGTTGTAGAGAGAGTATAAGCAATAATAGGAAGGAACAAGGGTTTTTGCTGGTTGAGACAAGGATAGCTACATAGGGAGTTGACTCACATTAATTTCCTGTGCGTGTGTGTTACCTACTAGGTTAATTCTTTTTGATCTAAACTTTTCTCTAGTTCCTGGTCCCCTTTTCCTATTGGCCTCAGTTGCTTCCAAGGTATCTGCTTTAGTTTCTCTGCGTTAAGGGCAACAAATGCTAGCTAATTTTTTAGGTGTCTTACCTATCCTCACCCCTCCCATGTATGCTCTCGCTTTTATCATGTGCCCAAAGTCCAATCCCATTGTTGTGTTTGCTCTTGATCTAATGTCCACATATGAGGGAGAACATACGATTTTTGGTCTTTTGGGCCAGGCTAACATCACTCAGAATGATGTTCTCCAATTCCATCCATTTACCAGCGAATGATAACATTTTGTTCTTCTTCATGGCTGAATAAAATTCCACTGTGTATAGATACCACATTTTCTTAATCCATTCATCAGTGCTGGGGCATCTTGGCTATTTCCATAACTTGGCTTTTGTGAATAGTGCTGCAATAAACATGGGTGTGCAGGTGCTTCTGGAGTAACCTGTGTCACAGTCTTTTGGGTATATCCCCAAGAGTGGTATTGCTGGATCAAGTGGTAGATCAATGTTTAGCTTTTTAAGTAGCCTCCAAATTTTTTTCCAGAGTGGTTGTACTAGTCTACATTCCCACAAACAGTGTAAGAGGGTTCCTTTTTCCCCAAAGACGCCCCACTACTGATGAACAGATTAAGACAATGTGGTATTTATACACAATGGAGTTTTACTCAGCCACAAAGAAGAATGAAATTTTGTCATTTGCAAGTAAATGGATAGAACTGGAGAACATCATCTAGCCAGGCTCAGAAGGCCAAATCTTGTATGTTCTCCCTCATATGCAGACTTCAGACCTAAAACAAACGCAGTAATACTATTGGACATGGATCATACACTAAGGGGAGAACACATACAGGAGGAATAGGGAAAGGGAAGGAAACCTAAAACTTGAAAGTGTTTGATGTGCCCACTGTAGGGAAGTGAAAAAAGTAATCTTAAACTAACAGAGGTCACTATGGGAAGGTGACCGGGAAGTAGTGAAGAGGTCTGGTAGAGATGAACCAACGTGGGTTGCAATACACATGTGTGTGGAAGCAGTGCTAGGAATCTCTCTGTATAGCTATCCTGATCTCAAACTAGGAAAAATGCTGTTTTCCTTATTATCTCTTATGGTTTCTCTTCAACAAAATTGTAGAAGAGGGCAGAACAGGCTCTGCCTGGAAGCAAAGGGAGTTGGGGGGAGAGGTAGGGAGAAGGTAGGAGAGATGGCCCAAGCAGTGTATGCACATGTGAGTAAATGAATAAACAACAAAAAAAAGACACATATGACAGCACAAAGAAGTCTGTGTAAGATGGAGGCACGGTTTGAAGTGATACTGCTGCAAAAAAAGGAATGTCATGGACTGCTAGAAACCACCAGGAACTAGGAAAAGGCAGTAGAGGATTTCACCTGTTGTCTCCAGAGTAAGTGTGGTTCTGCTACCACCTTGGTTTTGAAATTATAACTTCAATAACTCTGAAAGAATAAATTTCTGTTGCTTTTAAAATAGTAAAAAAAATAAATAAATAAAAACCCACCTGGAGCCAGTTTAAATAACAAAGGGAATTAGTTTTCTTAATCAAATTCTAGTTTAGAGAGCTTCAGCTATAGTCCAACTATGCTACCAAACACGTGGTTCTTTCCAAGTAAACAACTTTTTTTCTTTTTTTGTGCTAAGAATCAAACCCATGACCTCACACATTCCAGGCAAGCACTTTACCATTGAACTACATCCCAGTTCTAAATGACCTCTTTTTGTTAATGAAAACCATGAAGCTGTCAAGTCTGATGTGGATGTCTTTACTAAATCTCCTTCTCAAATTTAATCACATTCTAAAGCATTTTAGCACATTTTAGGCCATCAATAACTAATAGCTATTAGATACTCATTTCTATCCTTCCTCTTTCTTTAAAAATGGCTATCTATACCTGAAATTTTTTTTCTATTCCCTCCATCCCTTTTCCGTATGTATCAGAACTCCCAAATGCCAGGGATTCCTCTTCTGGTTAGAGAAAGGAAAACAACACAGACATGGTGCCCTCTCTAAAAAGTTGCAAAGTCCAGCTTAGTTGACTTTTTAAGAAGTTCTCCTAACCTTCTATCTTTACTCCTATGCCCCAAATCAACTTGGGAAAGCAAGCTATTCCTATCCTCGTCTAACATATATTGTACTATGCATAGAAACTAAATAGAAACCCATGGTAAGAATAAAGCTGATTCAATCAAGTCAAAAGATGGCTGGAGAACGTGACAATGCAAACACAAAGGGGGTTTGTAACTTGGATCAAGATCCACTTAAGTGATCTTATTAGGATACCCTCATCTTGAAATGTGAAACACACAGGATAATAAGGAGGATATGGAAAACCTCAGAAAAAAGAACGAAACAGAACTGCAAAACAAAACGGAAGGCCAATCCAGCAGAATAGAACAGAAGACAGAATCTCAGAACTTGAAGATGAAATGGTAATTAAAGGAAAAACCGAAGAACTATTAATTAAACAACTCAAGACCTGTGAAAAGAAAATGCAAGAACTCACTGACTCCATCAAAAGACCAAACTTGAGAATCATGGGCATCGAAGAAGGAGAAGAGGTGCAAGCGAAGGGAATGCGTAATATATTCAACAAAATAACAATGGAAAATTTCCCAAATCTAGAGAAAGATATTCCCATACAAATGCAAGAGGCCTCCAGGACACCAAACACACCAGATCAAAATAGAACTACCCCACGACATATCATCATTAAAACAACAAGTTCAGAAACTAAGGAAAGAATATTGAAGGCTGTAAGAGAGAAAAAACAAGTAACATACAAAGGTAAACCCATCAAAATCACAGCAGACTTCTCAACAGAAACATTAAAAGCAAGAAGAGCATGGGGTGAGATCTTCCGGGCACTGAATGAAAATAACTTCAACCCCAGGATACTCTACCCAGCAAAGCTATCATTCAAAATAGATGGAGCAATAAAAGTCTTTCATGATAAGCAGAAACTAAAACAATATGTGACCACAAAGCCACCATTACAAAAGATTCTGCAAGGGATCCTGCACACAGAAAGTGACACCCAACTTAACCATGAAAAGGCAGGCAGCACCAAACAACAGGATAAGAAAAAGCAAGACAGTAGAGAGTAACATCAAGTTAGGTACACACAATCAAACCTTCAAACAACTAAGACAACTAAATGGCAGGAATCACCACATACCTATCAGTACTAACGCTTAATGTTAATGGACATAATTCACCCATCAAAAGACACCGTTTGACAAAATGGATTAAAAAAGAAGATCCAACAATTTGTTGCTTACAGGAGACTCATCTCACTGACAGAAATAAGCATATGCTTAGGATGAAAGGCTGGAAGAAGATTTACCAAGCCAATGGCCCCCGAAAACAGGCAGGAGTAGCAATACTTATCTCTGACAAAGTAGACTTCAAACCTACATTGATCAAACGAGATAAAGAAGGACATTCCATACTAATAGAAGGGGAAATAGACCAAAAGGAAATAATAATCATCAACCTGTATGCCCCCAATGTCAACGCACCCAATTTCATCAAACATAACCTGAAAGACCTAAAAGCATATATTAACGCCAACACAGTGGTTGTGGGAGACTTTAACACCCCATTATCATCAATAGATAGGTCATCCAAACAAGAACTCAATAAAGAAATCCAAGATCTAAAATATGCAATAGATCAAATGGACCTAGTAGATGTCTACAGAACATTTCATCCAACCTCTACACAATATACATTCTTCTCAGCAGCCCATGGACCCTTCTCCAAAATAGATCATATCCTAGGGCACAAAGCAAGCCTCAGCAAATATAAGAAAATAGAAATAATACCGTGCATACTATCTGACCACAATGCAGTAAAAGTAGAACTCAACAACAAAAGTAAAGACAAAAAACATGCAAACAGCTGGAAACTAAATTACTCATTACTTAATGAACATTGGATCATCGATGCAATAAAAGAGGAAATTAAAAAGTTCCTGGAAGTCAATGAAAATGAAAACACAACCTACCGGAACCTATGGGACACAGCTAAGGCAGTCTTGGGAGGAAAGTTTATAGCCATGAGTGCATATATTAAAAAGATTGAAAGATCCCAAATCAATGACCTAATGATACATCTCAACCTCCTAGAAAAACAAGAACAAGCAAATCCCAAAACAAATAGAAGGAGAGAAATAATAAAAATAAGAGCTGAAATCAATGAAATAGAAACCAAAAAAACCATACAAAGAATTAATGAAACAAAAAGTTGGTTCTTTGAAAAAATAAACAAGATCGATAGACCCCTGGCAAACCTGACTAAAATGAGGAGAGAAAAAACCCAAATTAGTAGAATCAGGAATGCAAAAGGGGAGATAACAACAAACACCATGGAAGTCCAGGAAATCATCAGAGACTACTTTGAGAACCTATATTCAAATAAATTTGAAAATCTAAAAGAAATGGACAGATTTCTAGATACATATGATCATCCAAAACTGAACCAAGAGGAAATTAATCACCTGAATAGACCTATAACACAAAATGAAATTGAAGCAGCAATCAAGAGTCTCCCCAAAAAGAAAAGTCCAGGACCTGATGGATTCTCTGCTGAATTCTATCAGACCTTTAAAGAAGAACTGATACCAACCCTCCTTAAACTGTTCCACGAAATAGAAAGGGAAGGAAAACTGCCTAACACATTTTATGAAGCCAGTATTACACTTATCCCAAAACCAGGCACAGACACCTCCAAAAAGGGGAACTATAGGCCAATCTCCTTAATGCACATTGACGCAAAAATCCTCAACAAAATAATGGCAAACCGAATTCAGCAACACATCAAAAAGATTATTCACCACGACCAAGTAGGCTTCATCCCTACTTGGGATGCAGGGGTGGTTCAACATACGAAAATCAATAAATGTAATAAACCACATTAACAGAAGCAAAGACAAAAACCACTTGATCATCTCAATAGATGAAGAAAAAGCCTTTGATAAGATCCAACATCATTTCATGATAAAAGCTCTAAGAAAACTAGGAATAGAAGGAAAGTATCTCAACATTATAAAAGCTATATAAGACAAACCTACAGCCAGCATTATACTTAACGGAGAAAAACTAAAACCATTCCCTCTAAAATCAGGAACCAGACAAGGATGCCCACTATCTCCACTCCTATTCAACATAGTACTGGAATTCCTAGCCAGAGCCATTAGGCAAGAAGAAGGAATAAAAGGAATACAAATAGGTAAAGAAACTGTCAAAATATCCCTATTTGCAGACGACATGATCCTATACCTTAAAGACCCAAAAAACTCTACTCAGAAGCTCCTAGACCTCATCAATAGCTATAGCAAGGTAGCAGGATATAAAATCAACATAGAAAAATCATTAGCATTTCTATACACTAACAATGAGCAAACTGAAAAAGAATGTATGAAAACAATTCCATTTACAATAGCCTCAAACAAAATCAAATACCTAGGTGTAAACCTAACAAAAGATGTGAAAGACCTCTATAAGGAAAACTATACACTTCTGAAGAAAGAGATTAAGGAAGACTATAGAAAGTGGAGAGATCTCCCATGCTTATGGATTGGTAGAATCAACATAGTAAAAATGTCGATACTCCCAAAAGTAATCTACATATTTAATGCAATTTCCATCAAAATTCCAATGACATTCATTAAAGAGATTGAAAAATCTACTGTTAAATTTATATGGAAACACAAGAGGCCACAAATAGCCAAGGCAATACTCAGTCAAAAGAACAATGCAAGAGGTATCACAATACCTGACTTCAAACTATATTACAAAGCAATAACAAAAAAAACAGCATGGTACTGGCACAAAAACAGACATGAAGACCAGTGGAACAGAATAGAGGACCCAGATATGAAGCCACACAGCTATAAGCAACTTATCTTTGACAAAGGAGCTAAAAATATACAATGGAGAAATAGCAGACTCTTCAACAAAAACTGCCGGGAAAACTGGTTAGCAGTCTGCAAAAAACTGAAACTAGATCCATGTATATCACCCTATACCAAGATTAACTCAAAATGGATCAAGGATCTTAATATCAGACCCCAAACTCTTAAGTTGATACAAGAAAGAGTAGGAAATACTCTGGAGTTAGTAGGTATAGGTAAGAACTTTCTCAATGAAACCCCAACAGCACAGCAACTAAGAGATAGCATAGATAAATGGGACCTCATAAAACTAAAAAGCTTCTGTTCATCAAAAGAAATGGTCTCTAAACTGAAGAGAACACCCACAGAGTGGGAGAAAATATTTGCCAACTATACATCAGACAAAGGACTGATAACCAGAATATACAGGGAACTTAAAAAACTAAATTCTCCCAAAACTAATGAACCAATAAAGAAATGGGCAAGTGAACTAAACAGAACTTTCTCAAAAGAAGAAATTCAAATGGCCAGAAAACACATGAAAAAATGCTCACCATCTCTAGCAATAAAGGAAACGCAAATTAAAACCACACTAAGATTCCACCTCACCCCTGTTAGAATAGCCATCATCAGCAACACCACCAACAACAGGTGTTGGCGAGGATGTGGGGAAAAAGGAACCCTCTTACACTGTTGGTGGGAATGTAGACTAATACAACCACTCTGGAAAAAAAATTTGGAGGCTACTTAAAAAGCTGGACATCGATCTACTATTTGATCCAGCAATACCACTCTTGGGGATATACCCAAAAGACTGTTACTCCAGAGGCACCTGCACATCCATGTTTATTGCGGCACTATTCACAATAGCCAAGTTATGGAAACAGCCAAGATGCCCCAGCACTGACGAATGGATTAAGAAAATGTGGTATCTATACACAATGGAATTTTATGCAGCCATGAAGAAGAACGAAATGTTATCATTCGCTGGTAAATGGATGGAATTGGAGAACATCATTCTGAGTGAGGTTAGTCTGGCCCAAAAGACCAAAAATCGTATGTTCTCCCTCATATGCGGACATTAGATCAAGAGCAAACACAACAATGGGATTGGACTTTGGGCACATGATAAAAGCGAGAGCACACAAGGGAGGGGTGAGGATAGGTAAGACACCTAAAAAACTAGCTAGCATTTGTTGCCCTTAACGCAGAGAAACTAAAGCAGATACCTTAAAGCAACTGAGGCCAATAGGAAAAGGGGAACAGGTACTAGAGAAAAGGTTAGATCAAAAAGAATTAACCTAGAAGGTAACACCCACGCACAGGAAATCAATGTGAGTCAATGCCCTGTATAGCTATCCTTATCTCAACCAGCAAAAACCCGTGTTCCTTCCTATTATTGCTTATACTCTCTCTACAACAAAATTAGAAATAAGGGCAAAATAGTTTCTACTGGGTATTGAGAGGGGGGATAGGGAGGGGGCGGAGTGGGTGGTAAGGGAGGGGGTGGGGGCAGGTGGGAGAAATGAACCAAGCCTTGTATGCACATATGAATAATAAAAGAAAAATGAAAAAAAAATAAAGAATAAAACCCAAGAATCCCATAAAAGAGATGGCATTGTGTTTTATTGAATTCAAGCCTTAAAATATCTGATGGTGTCTTGGGAAATCAATAACATTATAAAGTACTCTTTTTTAATAATACTCTTCTGCCTTAGGATAGTTAACCGTATTAACTATGAGGACCTGAATTGGAGATGTCTTCAGTTAAATAAGTCATCTGAAGGATACAGAGTTGATTTATAGCTCCATTTGAGCTATTTGCTTTACTGATATTCTTTTCTCCTTCAATCTAGCATGGAAAGCACTATCAAAGAAAACAAATGACTCAGACTCTGTGTGTTGTGTCAGTTTATAGTTTATCAGAAATCCTTCATGTTCTTCCTTTGTGCTTATCTAAAAATGTCCTTTCAAGGTCAGACAAGGCAGACACTACTGAGAAGACTGGGAATAAACCAGGAACATTTTGTTTTGGTGCTTCTTTTTTTCCCTCTCCTTTTACAGTGGAGGAGATTAAACTCAAGGCCTCACTCATTTTAGTCAAGTGCTCCTCCACTGAGCTACCTCCCCAGTCCAAAAGTCTTTGAAGAAAGGTTAGCAAAGAAGAAGCAAGCTTTGTCACAATCTTACCTTATCGTTAGATTTCTTCTTTTTGTGCTTTGTTTCTCTCAACTCATGGACCCAGGCATTGGCATAGCCAAGATGACTTTAATGGTTGACTCTCAATCTATTTCTATAAATAATAATGATAGTGATTATCCTTGGCTCGATTTCAAAGGCCAAGAAATGCCAAGCCAGCACTGTCAGAGGTACAACCTGTCTTTCTATTGCTTGTAGATAGCCAAGATAGTAGTGGGACACCGGCTTGGCTATTCTGTACAGAAGAAGATCAATATTTTGTGGGTTCAAAACTTCCTTAATTTTAGGCACCTAAGGAAAAATGATGAAAGAGAACAAATAAAATTTGTGTAAAAAGGTCTTTAAAAATAATTAAATTAAATTAAATTAAAATTTTTAAAATTCTGGCAGATAATACAAATGCCACAAAATCCATACACATATCATAATATGCTTATTAACAACTTACTCTCCCCTCTATAGTACCTATTTCCAGTTCCAAGTGCCATTGGGAGCTTTTATAAAGCAAAATAATCTGTCCCAGAAGATTTAATTTGTAACACTTAGGTGAGATGCCATATAAGCAATTGCGAATATAACTGAAAATCACTGTTATACTTAATGAAAACTAAGGTATTCACAGAAGGGGCTGCAAAGCTCATAAACTCTCCCACTAAACCCAAACAAAGTATGTCCTTACTTCACTTTCTCCTTAGCCCTACCCTAAAGTTGCCTGGGCAACTCTGATGCCACCTCACAGGAAATATGGCCAGGACGGTTGAAGTGGAAAGAAACAACAGTCTTAACTGATGTGGTTAAAGTGTATTATGATTGTGCATTTTATAAACACACAAGAATGAATTGATAGTGGTCTTGGAAGAGTAGCTGGAAGGAGCCCAAGCAAGTGGTAAGCTTCACAGTAAGTCTGCTCCTTGTGCTATGAGTACTTAGCTAAAACCTTGACTGTTAAAATTTAGTGAATATTTTGAAAGCCTGGCTTAGAAAAATTGAGGGGATTTATGAGGCACATCATAGAGCAGAGGGGATGCTATTTGTTTACATCTTTTCATCTTGAAATTTTGATCAATATAAAATACAATGCCTACTCAGAAATAAGTGTGTTATTTTTAAAGTTTTTATAAGAAAACTATGAGACATGTTTCTTACTTTTAGCTCTAGAGAAGCTCCCTCAAATTAAGCCTGGAAGAAGGAAGTGAAAACAACTAAGAGGTCTAAGAACCTTCAGGAGATTAACTGAAGTTTAGACTCTGGTCTCTTGGAAATATCTGAGCTTCTCAACTCAGGCTTAGTTCTGAGCTGAAAGGAAGAAGGCTAGGATATGGAAGGAGGAGCCCTAGTTGCAAAAGAATATTGGTCCATTTACAAAAGTCCATTTGTAAACTCTTGAGCAAAATGAGGACAAAGGCTTCAGTCAAGCCAACCCTGTTGCTAAACAGGAGTCCAGTAACTGGTGACCAGTAACTGAGCAGACTCTTACATGCCCCAGGCACATCCCACACAAATGACACAGTCCAAGTGAACCACCACAACACTGACTGACATCCTGTAGGAATGAGCCTCATGCTGTCGAAATACGGCAGACTCTTCCTCACTTGGTACATTAGGAGTCCCAGATCTACCCAGGGTATGAAGATACTAACATGTTTATCCTTTTAAGCCACATCTGGGAGACTTGTTACATAGCACAATAGCAAGAACACTATTCTCCACCCATTTGCTTCTAAAGTGAGATACTAGCACTGTGAGCATAAATTATTTTTAACCCAAGTGGAACATTTTTATTCAAAGATATGAAGGAATTTCCTTATTGCTTTATGACATGTGGATGAGAAGCAGTCAAACTTATGAAACCAGTCGTTGCTCCAATTTCCCAGAGGTAGGGTGCACCCTAATCCCTCTGTATACTGCATCTCAACCCTGCTGAAATCTCAGCCTCTCCAGCCCAGCTGTGTCTCCTTTATTTCTAACCTAAGTATCTGTTACTCTTTTTTCTAGGAATACTTCCTCTTATAGCTCATTCCTTCATTTACTCCCTTCCCTCCATCACCTCTACCTTCTTTGTTCACATCTTACTTAGCACCCCTTCCTCCAGCAGACCTCCACCACCCCCTGGGATGAGTGGTCTAGCTTTCTCTGATTGTACAGCCCTCTGCTTTTCTTTGTGAACAACCATTCCACTGCATGATAACTCTGTTTGTACAATCTCTTTCACAAGATTAAAAAGGTGTGGACAAGTTTTTGTTTATTGCTGTATCCAAAAGTTATAGTAATATGCATATAGAGTTTGACTTATAATTTGTGCTCAGTATTTACTGACTAAAAGGATGAACTAAATGTGTCCTTCATCTTCTTCAAGAATCCAGTTAAGTGACCCCTTACCCCACTTCAGTTTATATTTGCGTGTACTATGAACCAAGTATCTGTGTTCCTCCAAAATTCACATGGTGAAATCCTAATCTGCAATGTGATAGTATTAAGAGGCTGGGCCTTTGAGAGATAATTAAATCATGACTGAGGGAGCATTTATAAATGGGATTAGTATCCTTACAAAAGAGAACCTGAGAGCTAGTTCTCGTTCTCTCTCTCTCTCTCTCTCTCTCTCCCTCTCTCTCTCTCTCTCCCTCTCTCTCTCCACCTCCCTTCCTCGCTGTAGGAAGGTACAGTGAGAAGTCACAGTCTTCTACCAAAAACAGGTCCCTCTCCTGAACCTGACCATGCTGGGACCCTGATTTTGGACCTCCAGAACTGTGACAAATACATTTCTATTGTTTAGTTTATGGTATTTTGTTACAGCAGCCTGAGCTTACTAGGATGATGTGTGTTGACCAAATAGAACTAGATTTTTATTACATTCTCAGAGAAGAGGAGGTGCTGGTGGAGTGACTCTAGTGATAGAGCACCTGCTTTGCAAATATGAGGCCCTGAGTTCAAACCTCAATACCACAAAAAAAAAAAAAATAGAGTCTGGACTCAGAGGAGTAACCCTTCTGTGAATCAATACTAAGACTTGGGCCAGGGAGAGACGTTGGCTTACTATGCTTAATTATGTTCTATGACTTATAGAATGAGCCAACATAAAGTGATACCCAAAAGTTCTGTTGGACATAATATAAATCTATAAAGTTATATTATGAACACACTCTCTTTAACGAAGCTTTTAGATTAAGCCTGGGACACTAAGGGCCATGTCCTTGCTCCATATCTACAACATTGGCCTTCAGTTGGCCATAGTCAAGGGTAAGGTCCTCCACTACTAAAGCATTGAGAACACCACCATGCGACCTGAATCAGGGTAGACAAGGTGGCCCAGCATCACGGAGAGGGCTAGAGCTGTAGTCAAATCACCTGGCTGGATTTTCTGTACAATTTAGTGGCTATGGAGTATGGGGAGTCACACTCATTAATTGCTTTGTGTCCCCTCAAAATTCCTACGTGGAAACCTAATCACTAATGTGGCAGTATTAAGAAATGGGGGACTTTGAGAGCTGATTAGGGCACAGACCTCTATAAAAAGATTCAAGTAGCTCATTGTCTCTTCCGCTATTCTGCAGCTAGAATGAACCAGGAAACTGGCCTTCATCTGACAGTGACTCTGCTACACCTTGTCATGGACTTCTCAGCCTGCAGAACCAGGAGAACAAATTTTTCTTGGTTAGAGGCTATTCATTTTATATTTTTGCAGACCAGTTGAATGAAGACATTAACAAAATGAGGAAAAATAATAACCACATTGCAGAATGTACTTGACATTAATAAGCTAATGAATGAGTAAATCATAAAGCTTTATGCAAATACTTAATTATTGTTGATAAAAACATCAGCAAAAAAAAAAATGAAGATTGCTATGGTTTTTGGCAAGTCACCTAATCATCTTTGCATCTTGTTGCTCATATATAAAATGGAGATAAAAGTTGTGTTTTATCTGCATGCATCAATACATGCAAAGTACTTAACCCTGAACCCATCATCCACTAAATACTCATTACAAAATAACGAAACACTGCTGTATGTTAAATGCCTTTTAGAAGTTTAAGAGAAGGCAATTATTTTGCTCATAAGAATTAGTGGGTATTTCAAGCCCACCAGTGATAAAAGAAAGAAAGAGAAAGAGAGAGAGAGTAGGACAGAGATAAGGAGGGAGGGAGGAAGGGTGGAAAGAATTAGAGGAAGCTTCACAATGTGAAGCATATCATCCCTTTTAAAATGTAGTGGCAATTGGACATAGATAAGAAGAAAGGTGCAAGAATTTTCTTCTAACCCAGTAAAGAGGTGTACTTTACCAGGTAACACCATAGAATACAACAGACACGAGGCAGTAGGAGAAGAAGGGCAGTGGGAGATAATCTGAGAACTTCAGACTAATCTAGAATTTCAGATTGATACCCATGAAAAACTGAACTGGAACCCTATGCTTGAGGGAAATTTCAAATGGAGAATTAAAATTCAGTTTTAAAATTGTTCACAGAATAATCTGCCCTGCAGAACTAGCTGACAGAAGTATAGACTGAATAAATTCTCAACAAATCAAAACAAGAGAAATTCTTATTTTATGGCATATAAATGGACCTAGCCTGAATTAAAGTGAAAAAGTAAAAAATATTCTATTTAATTGGCAGAAATTCTCTTTTGAAAAGAAAATCTGTTAAAAGTAAAAGATTTAAAAGGAGAGGGTGGGGGGGTGAATATGATCAAAGTACTTCATAGACATACTGGAAAATAGAATAATGAAACACATTAAAAATTGTCTTAAAAAGGGAGGAAGAGAAACAAGAAAGAACCTCAGAGGGGGTGAAACTGATCAAAGTACATCATATGCAGATATGAATATCACAAGGAAACCCCCTTGTACAATTTATAAATGCTAATAAAAATAATTTTAAAAATTAGATTAAAAAAATGCTTAAACAGAAAGAAAGAAAAGAAAGTTCCCTGGGGATTATTAGTGTTTACCACAAGGTAAGTTCTGCCCTCTGAAGAGAGTGGCAACTGGGTAACTTTTCTGAGCCTCACTAAAGATTGGGAGGGATTAAGACAGCTCTCTTGCCTTGCTAACTGAATCCCAGTCAGATCAGCTGCCAAGAGGAAGCTGTGGGTGGTGTGTATGCTGGATAACTCTTCTTGGAAAAGTTCTTTCTCAAGACTTTAGGTTCCTGAAGGTCATGTGATGAGTTACTTTCCATAACCCACTCTGAAGACTGTTTGCCCCCTCTCATTTCCCACTGTGTCCTCATCATATTTGCTGTGCTTTGGGGCTTTTTTGCCTAAGAAAAAATTTCCCTTTGAGTAAAACCACACAAAGACACCAACCTCCTAAGTGCCAAATATGTTTTAGTGAAGAACTAGTACAGGGAACATGCCTTTGAAGCTTAGAAAAAAACCTCCCTGAAAAGTAATGCAGTTCTGTGAGCTCCATGCTGATTCAGTTTAAACCCTCTGTTATCTCACTGTGGAAAGCTCACCTTTGTGAGCTAATATTCTACAAAACCATCAAGCAATTATGTTCAGCCCTTCTGGCCCATGCAATCTAAATGTGAAAGTGGAAAGAGTCTTAGGGATCATCTAAAGTAGTCTAACCTTCCCAGATACAGCCACACTGATGCACTTAAGCAACGGAGCTCAGGGAGCTCTTCAAAGAAACAATCCTGTGATGTCTTGAGAATGAATACAGACCATGAAAGCCACAGGTGCTTCAGACTTCCAAACTCAGGTTCTCTACTCTCTCCTGCAAAGCCTGTCTCCCAACTCCTTCCTCTCCACCTTCCCTCTCACCCTGATATTTGAATCTTTCTTATCTTTCCCACATCACATTCCACCCCCTTCCTGTCCATCAGGCCTCTGAGCAGAAGGCTGAGTTCAGCCTCTTAGAACGTGGTTTGATTTTGAATGCCTATGCTCACTTTCTATATCAGAAAGGTGAAGATTTGCCTCTTTATTAGAAGACTTTAGACACTTCCTATCTTATGTTCAGAAAAGGAAGTTTAAAAGGAAGACTCAAAATCACATCATGAAAGCATTTGCTCACTTGGACTAAACATAAAGGAAATCTTGAACCAAACTTTGGCCAAAGAGACTTTGAGAATTTATTCCTCCCTCTGCCCCACACAGGCACAGCCAAGCAGTGAAGTTGTTTCCAACTACCAGCAAACTTGTCTTAACATCATGGTCTCTCAGGCTCTTTGCTTTCTCTTAGTTCCTGATTCTCTTTATACCAGTTGGAAACCGGCTGCCACAAAAACTAAAAATAACTCAAAAAGAAACTCCCTCACTCTGTTCGCAAATCATGGCTTGCCACAGCCTGTTTTGTGACCATCCACGTGACTCAATGGTTGCTCATCTGTTCTCTGTCTAAAAGCCTGTGGAGTCTTTCTCTGGAATCATTCTGTCTCAGAATCATTGCTTTTTCTCCTCCCTTCACAGCCTGGCTCTGTGCCAGAGGGTAGCAATTTCTAACCTCAAAAATACCTCCTCTGGGCTTGCTAGAGATAGTCCTAAGCCAAGTTATGAAACCTTGGAGGTTGTTAGATCTTGACTTTTCCATCCCCTTTAAGACTTTTCTTCCATTTGGAAAACCATGCCTGCATGTAATGTAGACACCTAAGTGTTCACTCTTATGTGGGTTTTGGGGTTAATAACTTATATACAGCATGACATAGGCAGAAAAGAAAATAGGTCCTAAATCTCTCTTAACTATTTCTAAACATTTTTACTCTATTCTAATGTCCTGGTCCAGGCTTTCATCATATTTTTCACCTGAACATTAGCTTCCTGAGGAGTCTTCATGCTTCCCATCAGACTCTTCCCCTTTCTTCCATGTATTTCACACTGGCGCCACTGTAACCTGTCCAAAATGCAAGTCTGACCACAAGTGAATCCCTTGCTAAAAAGCCTTAGCATCTGAGGGATAAAAAACAATCTAAGATCTATATTAGGAATCATTATCTGCGCTTCCCTGAGTCACACAATTCAGGTGACAGGAACTACACACATGACATTATTTTACTTCATTTTATTTTTGATTGTTATAAATAGTTATACATATCTTGGGGAATAATGTTATGTTTTGGTACGTGCGTGCATTGTGTGACGATCACATCAGTGTCATTAGCACGTCCATCATGTTAAACATTTATCATCCAGTGTGCTTCTTAACCACTCCATGTGCACAACTACTGCCCCTGAAATGGCATCCCTAGGTTTTTTTCCTAGGAAACTTCTATTCCTCCTTCAGGGCTAAGCTTAGCAATTCCATTCCACTCAGTTAATTCAGAAAAACTGTGTTGTGTACATCCATAACTGCCTGCATATAAGACCTTCATAGTGCTTGTCACTTTATTTTTTTATTAAAATGCACTGGGTTATTTTTCTCTGCATAAAGTGTATTCATTGCAGAAAATTAGGAAAATGCAGAAAAGATGTGAAAAAAAAATCATCCAGAGTAATCTACTAACATTTTTTTTAAATAATATTCCCACTAACTACAGATCAGGTATTTTCTTTTTTTTTTTTTTCTTTACTCATTTATCTACTAACATTTTGAAGCATATTTTCCAGCTTGGTTCTATGCATGCATTCACACTGATGCCTTTTTCACCTTTCATGTATGTATAAACATAAACACATGCCTGATCTAAGGAGCCATGTAACTACTTTCGTTTTTTACTTAAAATACACTTTGAGTATTGTTAAATTTCCTTAATGTTCAGAGAATAATTCCCTCACGGGACAGAAAAATGTGTGTATGTGTGTGTGTGTGTGTGTAAAACAAATACATGAAGAAATGAATCTGCCTGAATAGTATTAACAGGCTGTCAATAAGTGGTAATTAAATTTTTAATTCTATAATTTCTAATTTATTAAGGGAAATGAAGGAAGAGAGAGAAAGAGGAGATAAAGAAAAGACAATATATCATTTGAACAGTGCATTTTTTACTTAGAGTTTTTGTGCACTCTATATTTGCTTCTCAGAAAGTAGCTAGTGCAGCTAAATTTATATATCAGGAATATGAAAGTCAGAAAGGTTAAGTGCCTCGCTCAAGGTTGTACGCTTTATAAGTGGTAGAACTAGTTTCTACAATCCATTAACTACACATTTATATCACCCCCCCACAGCTTCTAGAAAGAAAACTGCAGCAACAATTCCTCTCTGCTGAGGTCTGGGAGCCTGCAGTGGTGTCCACGTTGAAAGACATGGCGCCTGGCACACTGTGCTAAGTAAGTAATTGATGGACTGAACTGAGAAAGAGTAAGAAGACAACAATGAGTATTCAAGATCAGGTCCCTCATTCCTCTCTTCTCCATCCTCGCCATGCTTGTCTCCATTGCTCTTCCTCCTTCCAGTCTAAGCCCTTGTTATCCACTCTCCATAACTGGAAACTGATGTTAGTTCCCTTGGCTTTTGAGAAAATAGTCTACCGACTTAAAAGACTTTTCGTGATGAGACTTACTTCTTCATCTTTGCTCTCATTTCTCTTCCTCCCGAACATGCCACTGAGGCAAACTTCCCACATTGAGATCCCTAAAAGTGCTGGAACATTCTTCCCCTTGCCCTTCCTTGACAGCTATTTTTTAATCACTTTTTTAAAATTGATTGTATTAGTTTTCTATTACTGTGTAATAAATTACCACAAATATAACAACTTTAAAATCACAACTTTGTTATCCCACTGTTCTGTAGGTTAGAAGTCTGGCACAGTATGGCTAGATTAGCTTTTTAGGTTCTTATCAGTCTAAAATCAAAGTACTAGCTGCAGTTCTCATCTGGGGCATACGGTTCTCTTGCAAAAGTTCTGGTTATGTACAGAACCTACTTCCTTGTGGTTACAGGACTATTTCCTGTTCCATCGCACTCTACAATGGTTGTTCAGTCCTTGTGCTTTGCGTCTCTGGTTTCTGTGCTGCCTTCCTCTTCTGTTCTAAGGCTTATGTGATTCCCTTGGGAGAAGCAATGGTTTAAGGGAGTTGGGAAGATCCAGGGAGCTGGAGGTCAGTTGAGAACATCTATAAGACTCAAAGAGGGAGTATTGGGAAAAAAAGAAAGGAACTCTAATAAGAGAGAGTATCTTAGGAGTTGGAGATAATTAGGCACAACGTACAAGGCCCTGCACCGTTAGTCCACTTAATGTTCTATAGTTCTGCAAACCCTCATCTATCCTCACTTGATAGGTTAGAAATCTAGGGTAGGCAGGTTAATAACCTTGCCCAGACTCAATCAGCTAGTAAAATGTAGCAATCAGTGTGTTCAGAATTCAAAGCCTGAGCTCTTAAAGACTACACTAAAGTCAAAGTGAGAACAAGGCTATGAGCAGCTGTCAAGGTGGGGCTGTGCTCCTAAGAGTGAGTTCAGAGGCCTAAAAGAGGCAGCACTGGAAACTTGTTAGAATGTTAACTCAACCCCTACTCCAGAGCTACCAATCAAAATCTCTGCTTCTTTCTCCTCTTATAAAATACCCTAGAAACTTCTGTTCTAAGTTAGTGGTTGCAAACCACTAACTTAGGGGGCAGATAGACCAGCAGGTGAATATACTACAATTGATCATTAAAGCTAAAGAAGTAAAGAAATACTGTTGAGTATAGTAAGATTAAAGTTACCCAAGGCAAAGTAACGGTGCTTCCTCTAGCATGTGGCACATTAAATGTAGAAGATTAAAAATAACGCCAGTGTATGGGCAGGGTTGAGATCAGGAGGATTACCCTAGTCATGCTACTGTTTTCAGATGCACACAGTAGCACCAATTATCAAAATAAACAATGAAGCAAATGTCTGTAGACCTGAGCTTTGGTTTCAGAAGCTCCAGCCATCTCCTACCAAGGGATACAATCATCCTCTTTGCCATGGTGGTTTTCTGGCCTTGCTCTTTGCTCAAACAGTCCTGTCTTCTCATGCCATACAGACTCTCTGGCTCTTGGGATTTCACATGTCATATGTCCTCACCTAACCTGGCCTGTTTCTTCCTTGCCACCAGACCACATCCTTTCTTTCCTCCAGCCCACATTTATTTCCAGCTCTCAAAATGGTTGTTAATGTAAGGCTTATTTTCTGCTCACGTGATATTACATTCCATGGCAAGATCAAATTATACCACAGGTACTTGAAAACAAATGGTACAAAATAAACAGAAGGATTGGAGAGAGGGTACACAGTTCTGCTTGTTCAAGTCAGGTATTCTTTTTTTAAAAAGCCACGGAATCTAGCTTCCTTTATGTAGAGCCTCTGCTGTGCTGTAACAATCCAAAGCCCACAAAAGAGTGCTGAGTTCTCTCCCACATGTACTGCTTTTTTTTTCCCCAGTAATAGATTGTATTCAGGTTGACTGCTGAGCAACAATAGTCAACTCATGCTGACCAGCTCTCAAAACAAGTCTTGGAAGAAGATGGGGAACAGGACAAATTGATGCTTCTACTTTTCTCTCAATAATCCCTTCCCAGGGTCCAGGTTTACACATGGGCTCCTGTTGTCAACCTTGTTTGATCTCTTTAAGGAGGTCCCCTGTCTCCATGTGGGTGACACAGAGGCTGTGTGTGAACAGCAATCAGAAAGATCATGTGCATCCCCTCACGTGACCAACAGACGGATCAGATCTTCTGGTTTAGTGGCTTCCTGTTTATCTCACCAGCTGCTGAATATGTTGCCAGTAACTCTGATGAGGGATATAATTGGATCTTTGGATTTTGCTCTATCCTTAACAATATTGAAACTTATAATTAGGCAGTAGGTTATGTAGACTGAAAAATGGTTTTGCTGGGCTTAATGAGAAATGTCTACATGTTATTCTTTCATCTTAAGACTTCATTAAAGCATGCAAACCAGTTTCACTTATTTCCTCTTTTCTCAGAGAAAGGCTTTTGTTGGGGGAGGAGGGCTAGGGAGAAGTACTAGTGGTGTCAGCCTAAAGACACTCTAGTCAAAAGAGATTGAAATGAAATATGTTTAAAACCAGCAAATCCAAAAAGTCTCTAAAAAGGAAGTCAAGCAAAATTCCTCTTGACACTTGAAAAACTTTAATTTAGGGACTTGTAGTTACTTATTTAAAATGTCCAGTGTTCAGGTTGTAAACTCTAGGAACCTAGCTTCTCAATCTCATTCATTTATTTACGTATGCACACATTTAATTTTAATTTACTTATTCAATAAACAGTCACTAGGTGTTTGATGTGAACAACAGATTCAGGGTAAACAGAAATAAATAAATAAGACTTTTTCTCTGATTTCAAATAGCTCAGAATCTAAAGAAGCAGGAAGTTATATATCTAAACTTACAAGCTCTCTAAAATTTTTATTGGTGTGAAAATGGAAGTATCTGGAGAATGCAACAAGAGCTCAGCAAACATAATAATCAGTCTATAAGACTTGCAGAAGCAGGGAGGGAAGTTTTCTTAAGCCAAAGAAAGATAGAAGAGAATGAAATCCCAGGAAAAACAAGCACTGCAGAACCACCTTTTCTAATCAAAACTGAGGTGCTTAACCTTTATTTCTAGCGCTGTCTCTTACATGAAACCTGCATGTCAACTAGGGACCTGTTTCCTTAAGTTAAGACACCTTAGAACTTTTATCCCATAGTCAAAGCCTTTACTAAGAATTCTGTGACTCCCAGGAAGACTTGGATTTTTATCCTCACTTTTAGTTCAGAACACCTTCTCCCAGGAGTCAGTTCCATGAGTAAGTCTAAAAGTCTTGTACCTTCCTAGAACTGTGCTCTATGACTCAGTTATGAACTTTGAGGTTTCTAACTTGATCTTTAAAATAACATCATCAACAAAATTTGGCAGCTATGAGGCTTGTACTTATAACAAGTGTGCACAGCAAAGAACCCAATTCTCAGGAGAGCCCACCCTCTACCCTTGTCATTGACCTCTCAGGCCCAGTGGTATCACTCTGTCTTTCTTCATAGTAGTGGCTTCTCTCTTCCCCTTCCCCATTCCTTCCTCTTTCTCTGTGGGCCCCCTGGATTGTTCCTAGGAGCTCCAAATTCGTCTTACATCATGCAGGGTAAAGCAGTACTCTACAGCCTCACTTCCAAAATTCAGCACTGGAGGACACTTTTGCTTATTCAAAATCCTCCAGCATCTGAGTGACTCTGGGATGGTTCTTTTGCTCTCAGAAGAAATTACGCCTCTAATACAATCTACTTTTCTTAGAAATCACTTATGGTTTTATATAGTAATCTCCTCCTACATTACACCCAACACCCTTCACATTTGAGGATGACATTACTATTCATTAAACCCCGCTTTCTTCCTACTTTTGTTCTAGTTTTCTTTGAATCTGGTTTTCAAATACCCAGTTCCATTACTTTACAGCCATGTCTCACTTTGCATTCCAAACATTATTTAACTGGATTATGTTTCTGTTAGCTCTGGATGTCATAACTCTCAGAAAACCCAAAGCACCCCAGGAGCAAGAATTATCTACCAATTATGATACTAAAAATGTGACACTGTCTCCAGGTTAATTTGCTTGTTCTATAAACATTAATCATATACCATACATGAAATTAATCTTGGTCTACTCTGGAAGAGTTCACAGTCCAACCAAATATAAATTCTAAATGCTAAATGTCCTTGGAATTAGTGAGTTACCTCTCAAGGGCATAGCTTTAATGGGACATTCTCTTTTTGGAGTCTATTTCCCAGTTCATTAGTTAGAACATTAGTCCCACCAACTTCCTTATACCACAGATTCCATCTGCTAGGACATAATGACAATCATATAGGAATAGCCTTCGAAAGGAAAAAACACTATTCTACAATAGTAAGGTAAGATTCTCCCCTCCCTCATTGTGATTTAGAAATTCCTCCTTCATGCTTCCCTAGAGCCTAGAATTACATGTGGTACATTACATTATAATTGTGCAATTACCTGTCTGTTTCTTTTCCTAGATGGGAGTCCCCAGAAGGTAGGTCATAGTTTACCTAACTTCAGTTCCTAGTAGTATAGTGCCAGGAACAATCAACGTACTCACAGAACTGTACAAAAGAAAAGGAAAAGGAAGTAAGAGATGAGAGAAGGTGTCATGACTGTCCTTGGTGTGAGTGAGATTACTCGACACAGTTGCCTTGATTTAGTATCTGACAGACTCCCCTCCAGAAGTGTGGTCAATCTTAGAGGTTACAGAAGGCTCACTCATTGTCAGCTCCCCTCAGATGGATATAGGCTAAGCTTCTAAACTGAGGCTGTTTAGTGGGCCTTAATCCAATCTGACTGTTATCCTTATAAGAAGAGGAAATTTGAACAGAGAATGCAGGGGTACACACAGAAAGAAAGACACAGTGAGAAGGCCAGAGGTCTCTGAAGAAGCCTAGCCTGCTGACAGCCTTCTAGTCTTGATTTTGAACTTTTAACCTTTAAAACTATAAAAAAATAAATTTTTGTTATTTTGGCCACTCATTCTGCAGTATTTGACATTGACAGCCCTAACAAACTAATACATTTAACAATCATACTGGACTGAAGTAAAAATTATGGGGGACTAACCCAGGCTTTTTCAAAAGCCAGTAAGTATTAGCTCTTAAAATCTTAAACAAAAATGTCATTTTGTTTTTTACAAAAATGGAGAAGAGGAGGGAAGAACAGGTCCTGCCCAGGGGTTGGTAGCAGTGGGAGGGAGAAGAATGTGGAGAAAGGGTATAGGAGGGTGAATATGGTGCCAATATTGTATATATATGTTTATAAATGGAAAAAAGAGACCTGTTGGAACTACTCCAGGAATGGGGGAAGGGAGGATAAAGGAGAATGATGGAGGGTGTGAATTCAACTATGATATATTGTAAGAACTTTTATAAATGTCACAATGTACCCCCAGCATAACAATAATAAAAATTAATTTAAAAATCAAAATGAAAAAATGAATGGAATGAGTTATAAAGTACAATAATTTTTTTAAAAAAGTATTACGAGTTAAAATTTAAAAATAAATCTACCTGTATGCTCCTGAATAAACCTACCTTTGAGGGATCTAAGTTTTCTCATTTCTGAAGTAAGGCTAATGAATCCCTTAAGCATAATTTTCTGTGAAGTGCACCAGTGCTGGAGATGGTAATGGTGATCCAAAGTGAAGATTCTTGCCAGGGTTTCAGCAGTCACACAGAAAGTGTCAGAATCAGCAGATGGCATGTGTTTGCATTGACTTGAAGATATAATTAGAAACCAAATTTTCAGTCTGAGATGATAAAGACTGAATCTACACTGTAACTATTTTTTATTAAAATGGACTAGGTTATGCCATTCTTAAAAGCAACATCTAAACCGCAATATCTAATGCAACTGATTCATTGCTCTTTCTCTTTGTATGTTTCATGTCAACACAGTTTATATTACTAGCTCAGGGACCCAGACTGATGGAGTTTTAATCTCAACAATTACTTTGTCAGGGGAAAAGATGGGACAAATTAAGCATGTCTCTTGAATCTTCTGTTCAAGTGTCCATATGCCAAATTCATTCAGATTTCATGAGGAAAAGTAAATCGTTTGAGTGTGCCTGACTGGAAAGAGGGTGGGAGTACAATTTTCCTGTGACAGAAAAAAAATTAGAAAATGAAATATTTGTGAATAGCCTGGTGATGATCACAGACAAAATGATTAAGGATGTTCACAAAATCAAACTGTTTTCATGGTAAATGTAATTTAGAAATCCTAATCTATCAGAGCTGAGAAACTTTGCTTGATGCTCAAAAAGATTAATTTTACCTGGTAATTTTGCCAGGAAAAGGAAGACAAAAAGCAGGAGAGGAGAAGAAGGAGCAGGAGGAGGAGGAAGAGAAGGAGGGGAGAAAACACCAGCTTATCTTGTTCATTAGGAAGTAAATTTCCGAAACACATTACTTCAAGAGGTTGTACAGACTGAAAATGAGGCTTCAGAAAATGTCCAAATTAATACATGGAATTAACTCCATGTCAACTGGAAAGGAAAAATGTTACGATAACTCACTATCTCAGTCACTTGAATTTCCTGTCAGTGCTTGTTTTACCTATTCAATAAACATTTAGATAAAATACCTTAGTGCAAAATAATCCAGGCAAGCCACCTCAAAACTGTATAGCATTTGCATTGCTATGAATGCTTTCTGAGCAAAGTCCCCATACTTGACACTTTGATGTGCAGTATCATCTACGTTCCTCCTCATCTTAGGGATATAATGTGCAGTATCATCTACGTTCCTCCTCATCTTAGGGATATAATGTGCAGTATCATCTACGTTCCTCCTCATCTTAGGGATATAATGTGCAGAGATCCTGCATTGTTCCTCAAGGCTTTCAGGGCCAAGAGTGATATGACATTCAGCATGGAACTATTCTCACTTTCCTGGAAAAAGTTGGACTTGATCAACTGTCGTTTGTGACTCTAATCTAGAGTACAGAATCAAATAGCATTCCAAAATATTATTAAAAATAGTAACAGGGAAAGATTTCAAAGTATGAGTCCATCTTGCCTTTTTGAATTACTGCTTGAGTCATGTCCATGACCTTGAATGTGACTTCTTTTAATTTCTAGTCACCATCCTTAGGGTGTACAGATTGAAAATGAGGCTTTTTAGTGTCATTTTAGTAAGCTTTTAAGAGAACTAAAGAGAGTAGGGCCTAGAAATATATAAAGGAGTTATTTGAAAAGACCATTTGATTATACATATGTGTATATATGTATATAACATATTTATCTTGAAATATGTATCTTGAAATTCCAAACTTACCATTTGGTTTGTAAAAGGAACAAATTGTTGATTTATTTGTCTGACAATATTGGTCAATAATCCCCCAAATAATTGTTATTGGTTCCATCTTACAGATAAGGAAACTGGGGCTCAGAAAGCTTAAGATATCAGTACAAATGCAAACTTGACCATCCCTACTCACTGCCCCTTTCTGGATCCTCATCTCCCTTTCTATCTGCTTCACATCTGTCCCTTTTTCTGCTTATTGCTGGCATTTCAAAATGCAAGGCCAGGGAATTCCCCTGTGGGCTGTATTCTCAAGACACTCTGGCACACAGTCCTTTCCCACGCCCTTCATTTGTTTTCTGAGGGCTTCAGACAGAATTTCACTTGTTAATCTTTACCAGAAGTTATATTTTAAAACAAAATTTCATGTGGTGTTTGATTTTTTTAATCCTTCATGGTGAGAGTAAGGAATTTCAGCAAGAAAAACATGTGAGTGAAGACATTATTGGTGTTTTTGAACTCACTCCATCACACTATCAGCCTTCATTCAGGGATGATCTTGCTCTGATTCTTCAATTAAGACGTCAGAACTCTGCTGTTCAAAGGTGGTCATCCTTGAGAAGGACATAGAAAATCTAAACCAAAGAAAAGACCCACAAGTACTTCTGTTCTCATCGGCTGAGATGAGTCACCTACGTTTTCTTTTACTGTCATTCATTTAGCCTGTGGTTCTCCTCCAAATTAAAATTCCCACAGATGTTTCCAGAATGACGTCCATAGTCTTTCCCCACAGTTACTGGATCGCCTTCTCGAATTTTTGTATAGAGTATGACTTGGTAGCATTTGAGACTAAGACTCACCTAAGGATGATTAGAACTGATTAGAAGTCAATATAGAGCTAATAACATTGTTTGCAAAGGAAATAAATACCCAGAATTTTCCCTATAATCCAGTTAAATAAAGACAGGAAAACAAATAGAGGAGCTCCTTTCCCAGCAAGCTCTGATCCTGCCCTTATTTTCCCGTGGCTATTTGGCAACACCAGTAAGCACTTGAATTGAATTTCCTTGTTGGTACTCGTCCTGTCTCCTCTTTCCCCCCAGTGTTGCAATTGCTTACCTAAGTCTCATCAATCTCTCAAGAAAGCATTAATGGGAATTTCCATCAAATATATTTTGAGAGAATATTGAGCACTGAATTGGAAGCAGTTGTGGACTATCCAATGCATGAAAACTACTAATTAACCCTTTCCAGTACCATCACCTCTCTACTCCGATCTTTAGTGTTTCACCAGAGAGACTGTATTTAAAATTGCTCTCTTTTCTGAGAGCTCTGAGTGTGGCTAGCCCTCCATGTCTGTGTTTTCTGCATCCAGGGATTCTGAATCCAGAGTTTCAACCAGCCACAGATTGAAAATATTAAAACATGTACTGACATTTTTCTTGTCATTATTTCCTAAAAAAACATAGTATAACAGGTATTTATATAGCATTTACATTGAACAGGTCAGTAAAGTAACCTAGAGATGATTTAAAGTCTTTTGGAGGAGGTGCATGTGTTATGTGCAAATGTGATGCCGTTTTATATATGGGAATTGATCATGCACAGATTTTAGTGTGTGCATGCATCCTATAACCCATCCCTCACAAACACTGAGGGAGTGCTGTTATACAGCTAAGCAAATAAATCTGATAGGTGACATTAGAAAATGGTTATAACCTGGAAATTGGACTTTTTCTGTGGTTCATCAATGCTCAATGCTCTGGGCATTGCACGTTGACTTTGTCAATGGGTATTAACAATAATCCTTAGAGAGGAGCAGGAGGTGGCCAGGTGCTTCCAGGATGCTGGTAATTTTGTTTCTTAGTGTAGTCACGTTCAGCTTGTGTAATTATTTGCACTTCTCTGTATGTATTTTATATATATTACTATATACCCAGGCATTATTTTAATTTTAAAAAATGCTTCAAAACCCCTTAGACTAATTACATAGATGCGGCTATAAACCTCCAGTATCATTCCCAAAAATTATCCAAGTGATACTACCATCTGACCAGCCTAAACACCTTTTCCAACAATGGGAGATAGAAACAAATGAACCATAACCAAAAAAGTTGCCTTATGTAAGTGCTACTGTGTGTCAGGCGGTAGAACAGGCATTGATTCAGTGTAGGAAAGAAATTTCTCAGCCACCACAGCTCTGAAACTGGGTCTCAGGGCTGCCTGTGTTGTGTCTTCATGCGTAAGATTCAAGAGGAGGGCAAGAAATTAAGTTTTTGTTGTTGTTGTTCTTTGTTGAGTTTTGTCTTTTGTTTTTGTAATACTTAGGCCTGAACTCAGGGCCTGTATCTTATTAGGCAATCCCCCTACCACTCGAGTCCTTTTTGTTATTTTTAGTTTTCTTTTGCTTTCTGCCTGGGCTGGCTTCAGACCTTGGTCCTCCTTTCTTTGCCTCCTGAGTATCTGGATCACAGACATGAACCACCATGCCTAGCCAGAAATGGAAGATAGTTTGAAATTTGGCCTTTCCGGTTCATCACTAACTCACACCACTTGCTATTGTTCAGTGCCCACCTGTCTCACACACTTATAACCACTTAGAAGACCCCAGCGGATAAACAAGTTTCCCAACTGCTGTAAGCCCTTCTAGGTTCACAGCTTGCCTCTACATTTCAAAACCTCAGGTCAGCATCAAGCTCTTTGAGGAATCACCAGGAAACTTCCCATATTTCCAAGAACCTGTTGTGTGGTCTACAAAATTTGTCAGCTAGGCTGGGTAGTAACCAGATCAATAAAGCTAAGCATCAACTATCATCAATGATGGGCAGTGAATCCCTCATTAACCTTTAAATAGCAAAGTCAGCACCATCATCCACAGACACCAAGGGAGTAAATATAAAAGTCATAACCACTTTTTCCTTCCAGACCTCACACAGAGTAAGTACACACTCTACCACTTATTCTTTTTTGTAAGTGTTACCTTCACTGTGTTTTAGGAGGTTATGAAATGTTTTCCTCTTCTCTTTTACCCTTTTTCTTCCATCTCCATCACTGCCTCCCTCCCTCAGCCAGTTCCTCTGCTCTCAATTGCATTGGTGTTTTGAAAGTTGTGACCATCCAGACAATGAAATAGTAAATAGTAGTGACTTTATCTTACTCATTTTGTATGTCTACTGCTTCACAAATGCTAGTCAGTCACCTGTAATCCTAGTTACTTGGGAGATAGAGACTGGAAGGATTACACTTTGAAGCCAACCCCAGGAAAATTAGTTACTGAGACTATCTCAAAGAACAAGCCAGGAGTTGTGGTACACACCTGAAATCCCAACTACTTGAGAGGCATTGGTAGGGAATCACAGTCTGAGGCATGCCTAAGCAAACCATGCAAAACCTATCTGAAAACAAACTAAAAGTAAAAAATAATTGGAGCATGGCTCAAGTGGTAGTTTAATATCCAGTTCTGCCAAAAAACCAGCAACATAACACCAGTCATTCAATAAATACAGGCTAAATACTGAAGCTATACGAGACTAAATATATGACCTAAAACGTAAGAATTAATTTAGCCCAACCCCCTCATTTAACAAGGGAGGATGCAGATACCCAGAGAGTCATATAGACATCCAGGGTTTCAAAAGCTGAGGGTAGGCTTCCCTCCAGGCACATGTTCATCTCACCTGTGTGAGTAGTTTCTTCTTATTAGCATCTCTTCATATCACTCACTGTTTTGATATGACCTCATCCCACCATCCAAAATGTTCTCATGGTTTTTTGTATGATTTTTTTTTGTCAGTTACGTACTTTACTTTTGCGTTTTTTTTTTTTTCCATGAATCAGACTCTTCTTGCTAACTGTATTGACCTTTTCTCAACCTTCTGGCTATTTCTCCTTTGTGTTAAATATTTTCTAAGTTGTCTAAATTCCACAACCTTTCTGCTGTGTACAAAAGAAAGAGATGTGCCTATGAAAGAGTGTTTGGAAACTACCCCAAAATATGATATGAATCAATGGGAAAGGAGGAAGAGAAGTACCCCAGGATGGTGAGGAAGATAACTAGACCCTGGAAGACGGTAAGCCAGATAGGGCACACATGAGAAATCTAAGAAGAAGCCCCAAAAGATATTCTTTCAAATGACTAAAAATAAATGGATCAGAAGGTTCATCTAGAATAGCTTTCCAAAAAGTTAGCAATGTAAAAATAAAATAAAATCCACAGTTGGTCAATTCACTGAAACATTCAGTTATTCAACTTGCACTTAGAAAGAACCTTTATTTCTTCAAACATCATACAGATAACTGGATTATAGTGTAATGAAACAACTTTCTTCAAGGAGTTCAGGGTCAAAGGGGTGTTAAAGAAAATTTCTCAGATATTTTGATGTTGTACAAAGGTATGGTTTAGGTTTGGGTGTGTAGCTCAAGGGTAAAGCACTTGCCTAGCATGCATGAGACCCTGTGTTCAATGCTCAGCACTTCAAAAAAAGACAAGGTGAGCCTAGGTTTATTTCAAACTTATCATAAGGGTATGAGTTTTAAAGAAAACCAGTTCAAACCTTGCTTTTGCTAAGAGAGCAAGTAAGTTGCTTCACACACTCTTACTACTGTGATAACTCCATACTTCCTAAGTTCCTCTATAAATTTGTTTAAGGTCACATGGGTTGGGTTGCATATGATAAGGAATCTCATGTTCTTGTATGTGACCTCCATAGGACCAGGGCAGTTCATTTGAGCTATGTTAATTTAGATAACAAAAAAAAGTTAAGAAACACTCAATAGGGTTATGAAAGAATTATAAAAGTTGAATACACAAATTATGCAAGGAAAGTAAACACTTGGGCCACTTGAAATTCTCAGGGCCTCTGGTATAAAACTAGGCATAACAAGAATGGAAACAAACTCCTTAGAAGTAGCAATTCTTCTCTCCAGGAACACTGAGTCAAAAGTAAGCAAGTGAGCTTAGGTTTACTACACCCAGGTCAGGACCCTGGTAAAATGCTCTGTGGATTTCAACCCAATACTTGTGTCCAGGTTAGCCATTGTTATGGGGTTTCTTAGTGGAGTGGTGATGGATTGCTGCAGTTCACTTTGACTGCATGGAGGCCATGTTGTGCCTGGCATAATCTCCACTACCTTGCAGAAACACTGTAACTGTATGACCAAGAACACTTGAGGATTGTGTCTACTCATTGAAGATTGTGGCCTAATCAGACAGTCATCCTGCACTGATTATGATACAGGCAGCTTGGGTGGTAGAGAATTCCACCTAAGAAAGACAGTGGGCAGCACCTATGCAGGTAACAGCAGGAGACACCAGAACTTACAGTAAAAAGAACACAAAACACTTCTTTCATAAGATACCAGGAAGGGATGTCTGTTAAAGGTTATTGATCTAATTCCCAAGATTGTTTAAAGGTTTTAATCACCTTTAAATACACACACATACACGTACATCACTTCTATATATGTAGAGACAAAGAGGAAGAGAGAGAGAGAGAGACTGTTTTTGCAGGCTAAACTCTTAATTTCACTGAATGGGAAATTAATTAGATATATCACTAACTGGTTAAGAAACATTTCTTATGTAACAAAAAAGTATCCATGCTTTGTTTAGCTTTGAGAACTTTGTTTATTCCTCAATATGTAAAATTTCTCCTAAGAAGGTTGCATATATATAAAGTATTTTGCCTATCATGAATAAAAATAATGAAAGCTTTTGTGACTGTTAAGAATTATTACAGAAGCAAAAGTAAAGGCTGGGTGTGTTGGTGCAAGCCTACCAGGGAGGTAGGGATAGGAGAATTGTGGTCCAAGGCCAGCTCGGACAGAGTTATACAAACTAAAAGCAAAAGAATGGGGATAGTGACTCAAGTGGTAGACTAGGTGAGGCTCTAAATTCAATCCGCACTACTGCAAAAAATAAGTTTCCTCATTCCTGTAATGAAATAATTTCCCACCTAATACAGTAATGAAAAATTACAAAAGATTTTATATATATATATATATATATATATGTTTATCATGTAACACTGGCACAAAGTAAGCATCTAATAAACTATAATTACTTTTATTATACCATCGTTATCATCATCAATTTTTCCAGCCACTGTGTGTATACACTGACTATTGAATGGAATAGAAATGAAACAGTCTTAAGTTTGATCCTTACCTCCAAAGCATAATAGCTATGAGATCCAGGGAGCTTATTTAATATTTCTCACTTTAATGCTCTGTCTATAAGATTGTGATAAAGTCAGAACTACACACAAGGTTGTGGTGACAAATATAAATAACATGAATTAAGTGCCCACTGCCATGTGGCAGAGGCCACCCTAGAGACATTCCCTTTACCTGCATTCTGGCCAATGGTAGGGTGTTCCCGTGGGATAAGTGAATAAGTTGCATCACATTTTCATCCGTTGCTTTTGTGAGTGTGAGGTAATCCTCTGGGACCACATCACCCTAGAGAAGATGATCAAATCACATTCTAGAGCCTGCAAAATTGCAGACAAGATTTCTTTACTTCAAAATCTCTCTTCCCTATTCTGGTATAAGCTGAACAAAAGTGCAATAAAAAGAAATGAAAATCAGAGTGCTTGCTTACAGAAGCTAGTTCCACGCTTTATGCATAAAGGGAAAAACGTTAGTTGGAAATTTCCTGTGGATGGAGCTGAGCAGGCCGTCCAACCTGGGCTCCTGTTTGTCGTTAGGAGCACACAGAGTTGTTTCGCAGGGACCTGGTCTTCCATCACCACTTCCTGTTCACCTCTTATCCGTGCGCTCAGATGTCCACTCCAGGCTGGCCCGTCTGAGCTACTTGATGCTTATATGCATTATGTATATATAAAAAGATTATATATATATATAAATAATATATACATAATCTTTTATAACAACTCTATTAGGTGGGAAATTATTTCATTATAGAAATGAGGAAACTCATGTTCAGAAAATTTAAAGAACTTTTCTCAATGCCTTTGTGCCATCCCATCCCTCTGCCAGAAGTGGTTCTCTTATTCCCGTCCCCTGTGTTTCTTGTATACCTGAATATCTTTTACAACCCAGCTCACATTGCCTCTTCCTCCAGAAAAACTTCCTTCTCTCACACCATCAACATCCTCTGTATTTCTTTGGCTTCTACCTTGACCTTTACCAAAGACGTCCCAGGTAGTATATTTTATTTTGTGTCTACTCTTAAGCATTAAAACTCTTTGAGTACAGATACTATGCTTATTTCTCCTTAAGATTTTTATTCTTCGAGGTTTACTTCATTTCAAATGATAAGTCTCAACCCAATGGACATTGTCTATGAAGCTTTTCTATAATAACCAATATCTAGGCTTTAGAGTTGCTTTTGAATTCCAGATCTTCAGCTGGGCATGGTTGTTGAGGACATTAAACCCAGCACTCAAGAGGCTGAGGCAAGAGGATTGTGATTCATAGCCAGTCGGAGCTACACACCAAGAGTCTAGTGAAAAACAAAATGAAACCAGTTCAGATTTTCCATTTATTAGTTTTGATCTTGGATTTGTCACTCATGAACTTTAAGGATCTATTTTTTTAAAATCATTTGTAAAATGGAGACAATCTTTGTCTTATAGAATAACTGAGATGTTTAATGTAACATATAAAGAACCAAGCATCTAGAATATCTATTTACTCTAGATGCTCAAGAATCTAATGAGTATTTCTCTTCAGAGCTTTTGGCCATTTTCATCTCATCAGCTCTTTCACACATTACCACATTTTTCCCTGGAGCATTGACATGTGTGTGTTTGTCATTGGATTTGGGATTCTGAACAACTGTTTTGTCTTAAATAATTGTGTGTTTACAGAATTCATTCATGGCATAGACCCAATAGATGTGTGCTGACGATCTTGTCAGGAAAATGGGTGGCAGAAAATTTAAGCTGATGTAATAAGTATAAGAAACACACGAATTTTCAAGCAAAAATAATGGTATGTAAACAAGCATAAAACACATTTTAGCAAACATTAAAGTACTATATAAACTACCATGTTAGACAAATGCTAAGAATTATTAAAAAGTAGAATAAAATTGGAGTTAAAATTTTACCTGTTCTGTGGTTACCATTAAGAGTTCCTTTCACAGTGTTCCTATTGCTTTCCTTCACCAAGGAGTGAGACAGGATGATTCTCTTGTTTGTCATTTTCTACCAAGAAATTACAAGATAGAACCAAATACAACTCTGTACTTATTCCTCCTACTTCCTAAATAATGTGGGGGGATAGTTCCACGAAGATATGGAGTACCCACCGAGAGGCTTCAGCATTCATGTAAATGGAAAAGAAGCTTGATAAAAGATTCAGAAACTGAGGGTTCACAGCAAAAGTGGCTTTCACGTAACACAGTTCTGTGTGTGTCTGTCACACAGACTTCTTTCCATTTTGCACAAGTGCACGAAGTCCTTTCACTGTATGTACTACCCATCTTTGGAGCTGGCATTTGGATCTTGCTTCTAAATTCACTTTTCAGGAAGTTGATTTCTGGCTTTGAGGTTGTTGATACTTTTGTGTTTCTAAGAAACGAGGTGCTACAAAGTGCTTACTATGTAGAATTAAGGGCTGAGGCTAAAATAAAGAATAAAGGCAACTAAAAATATTTTGTGCCCTCATTTTTCGAAGCCCTGAAGCTAAAAGTTAGCTTTTAAAAAAGAGGTCGTGTTATGACCTTACTCAAAAATACTTGTATCAGATTGCCATTTTACTCTGCAGAGCATTAATCTAACATGGAAACTAGGTTATTTCTAATTACAAAAAGATTGGAAGAGAAGAGACTTTTCAGGTTTAGAGTTCCCCCATCTACTCTAGGGACTGCTATAAAACTAAAAGTAGGACTATCCAAACATGTCTATTTCTCCAACATAGATCCTGACATCAGTAATCACACATCTAGGACCGAAAGTCTTGCAACGCCTGCCTCCTTTACATGTATGAGTTCTCATTTTCAGTCGTGGTGTGATGTTCTTAGCATGCGCTGTGTGGAGACACAGTGAAAATAGATCTTTTCAATTATATCATGGTAGGCATTTTCTGAGCGCAATTCCCTGTTCTCCATCTCAGAGGACACATATATGTGTCCGAAACAAATTCTGGAACCATTCTCTCTCTCTCTCTCCCTCACCCCACCCCCAACACAGGGTCTCCTGTATAGCCCAGGCTGGCCTTAAATTCACTGTATAGTTCAGTTGGCATCAAACTCTAGATTCTCCTTCCTCAGTTGCTGGGATTTAAGGCATACCATACCCAGTCTAGAACCAAAGATGTGACCAACTTAGTCTATCACCCTATTTTTATTGATAACATTCCAATAAATGTTTAGATTTATATCTAAAGCTTTCTCCTCATATGTCCTGTTGGGAATTCACTCACTCTGATCCATCTCCCCATCCATTTCTCCAAGGTTGGATCTATCCAACCTTCAACCTTCAAACCTAATAAAAGTGTGTGTTGAGTTCCCTATGAGATGCAAAAGAGACATGGTTCCTGTTTCTGTAGAACTTACTGATTAGTAGAAGAGAGAGACACAAATCAATTCCCTACCTAGAAGCCTATCTGATTATAGTAAAACATAAGCTATTATATAGGAACCATAAGCTATAAGAGAGAATTTGCTGAAGTCTAATTTAGTATGTAGGTTTGGAAACAAAACTTTAAGAAAATGGTGTTTAAGTGTACCATTTAAAAAGGCTGGAACTTAGTCAAATGAGAAATAGGGGAAGGGAATTCCAGGAAGAGGCTCTAAAGTTGAGTAAAGATGAATAAAGTTGAGTTCGGCCAGGAGCTGATGGAGGGAAAGGTCAAAGGAAGCAGGAGCCTGATCGCAGAGTAAACAAAATATCTTCCGGTGATTTAGGCATTTCAGAGAACCAAAAAATGTTCTTGAACCTCGCCAGACTGCCCACCACTCCGTGTGTGCCTCATACTCACTGTGCAGGCTGAAATCCCCTGAGCCCCACTCGTGCGTGGTGGCACCCCATCCTGTTCTGCCTCCAGCACCCTGTGCTGGGCCTCTTCCCACACCCTTGGGCCCTGATCCCATCACAGTGATACTTCTGTCCCTTGGCCTGTGCCTCCCAGTCTGTGCCACCTGCCTTCTCAGCACAGACTCCTTCACGGGCCTCACCTAATGTGTTGGACTGAATTGTTCAGGAAGGAAAAGGGAAACAACAAAAGAGGAACAGCAAATAAAGATCAGAGAAAGTAAAGCAGGAAGGAGAAGAAGAAAGAGGATAATGCAGAAGTAATGAGGAAAACTTAGAGTGAAAAATAAATAAAGTGGGTTGGTGGTGTGACTCAAGACCTCCTGCCTAGCAAGCATGAGGCCCAGAGTTCAAACCCCAGTACCACCAAAAAAAGAAAATAAATAAGTGATAACCATAAAGAAACCCTGGGAGTAGAGTCTGGCTAGATACTGCAATCACTCGAACGACTTTTAAAACCTAAGAGTCATGAAAAGCCTGGTGTTTGTCTTCTGGTGCTCTGTTAATGGCATGTTCTAGTGTGAGTGTTTTCTTTTTAAATTGTTTTATCACTTTGTATTCATTGTATAGGTTTTCATTGTCATGTTTCCACCCATGCATATAATATACTTTGATCATATTCAGTGCCTTCTATTCCTCTTTCTTAGCCCTCTACACCAAACTGACTTTTTTTTTTTAAACTTTCTTTCAATTTGTGTGTGTGTATATCAGTACTAAGGTTTGAACTCATGGCCTTGCACTTGCCAGGAAGGTGCTCTACCACCTGAGCCACATCCCCGTCCTTTTTGCTTTGGTTATGTTTGAGGCAGGTTGCACGTTTATGCCCAGGCTGGCCCAGGTCCATGGTCCTCCTATTTATGCCTCCTGCATAGCTGGTGTGACAGGCATGAGCACCATGCCAGCATTTTACTGCTTGAGATGAAGGTCTGGCAAACATTCTGCCCAGGGTGATCTTGAACTGTGATCACCCTGATCTCCACTCCTGACTAGCTGGGATTACAGGTGTGAATACTGTGCTCAGCCTTTCTTAAAATTTTTAAGAGTTTTCTGGTGACATTTTCATACATGCACACAATGTACATCAATTATATTGTCCTCCCACCATTTTTTTCCTTCTCCTACCTACCCCTCTCCCCCCAAATAGTTCTTTTTATGTTCATGTCCTTTTGGGGGGTGGATCTAGATTCCACAACTTTTTGAGTCTGGTTTATTTTGCTGCAAACATTATTTCATGCTCTTCTTTATGGCTGATTAATACTCCATAGTACATATATATAGAGAGAGAGATAAAGAAAATGTGATATATATATATATATATCACATTCATTGATTGATGGGCACCTAGCTTAAGCTGCTTCCACAACGGGACTATTGTGAATAATGCTGCAATAAACACAAGAGTGAAAGTCTCTCTATTGTACGCTGAGTTTATAGTTCGCATTGAGAGTTCTTTTACTTTCTCCGTGAAGTTTATTCCTAGGGCTTTTTTGTTTGTTTTTGAGGATATTGTGAATAGAATTGTTTTCCTGCTTTCTTTCTCATCCTGTTTGTTATTGGTACATAGAACAGCTACTGATTTTTCTTGGTTGATTTTATACACTGCTACTTTGCTTAAAGTGTTTATCAGATCTAAGATTTTTTTTGATGGGTCTTTAAGGTCCTTTAACTATAGGGCCCTGTAATTGTGTCAGACTTCAGGAGATTCTGTGTGTGTGTGTGTGTGTGTGTGTGTGTGTGTGTGTGTGAAGAGGATGGAAGTGAGTATATCTAATGAAACTCACTTCTATTTCAAGCAGAGAAAAGAAAAAACTTCAAATATATTTTCTGTATTTGGCCTGCGTGCAACATTGCATTAAAAGGCTTTTCTTTTGAAAGTTGTGTGAAAGCATCGCACAAGATACAAGATAAAATGAAAACTTGAGAGTCTTACTGTGTTGTAGTTACTCATAACCAGAAAACCAGATTCTTACGTCTCTTGTGGATGCATCCAGGCAGAATATGTAGATGTAGCAAGGGTGATAAAAAAGGTATATTAATAGTTAGGGAAAAGGTTACAAACAGCTATGATGGGCCAGGTATGAAGCAGAGAAAGCTCTTCCTGTATTCAGGTGCTTTTAAAACCTGTGCTGACTTATGGGAGGGCAATACCTGGGCAGTTCTTGAGCACCAGTAATCATGAGTGAGGAAGGATTTGTGTGGTCCCTGGGCCAGGGTGTGAGTAATCTGTATATATATGCAAATGAAAAGAAGGCTCAGAGAAAGAGAAGAATGTTCAACCTGAAATACGATATTAAGTCATAAAAAAAAAGTCTCAAACTTTTCTTACATTAACCTGCCTCGAATTCCTCCTGAGAGACAATATCTCCTAAAAATTCTTTGGGGGTTAGTGAGGGGGGTGTTCTATCTTTGTTATCTGTTTCAGAGCTGACGAGGGGCGGCAGACCCTGCCAGGGTCCTTCCTACCACCATCTATCGGGACTCAGTTAGCCATTGGATGGTGTCTCTTGTCTAGATCTTTGTCCATCCTGATCAAATTGTTTGTGGAAATCTTGTCCATCTCCAGAGATTAATGCCCCTATAGTGTCAAGATTTAGATCCTAAAGACTTTCATCCAGGAAGAGAGAAATCTGGTTAACAAGTTTAAAAGGAATGACCCAAACATAAACACATCAGAAGGGGCCCTACCAGGTGCAGTAACCAGGATGTACAATTTTAAGCCTTAAGCCATGTAAACAGCCCCCCACCCCACCCCCTTTTTTGAAACAACAAAGTCTATCTTTTTAGCTGCCAGAGAACCTAATTTTTCATTTTGAAAGGTGACAAACCATCAGAGGGTCTATTGATTACTTTTTTTAATAGGCAATTATACCTATAGCTATCCTTAACCCAATTAAGAGGCAGATGAGTTGAATGAATCTTTGTTTAGAAGGCCTCTGCAGTGGGACATTTAAGGACTGATTGTTTGGGGCAATATTTACATTAGAAATCAGAAGCACCAAGGGCAGATGCCAGTACAATTAGAGAAGTCAGTCCTATACAAAAAGATGATTCATACTGTCTCTAAGCAGAAGTTGAATACAATTACAAAGTTGAATACAAGATTGAATAAACAACTCTATGAGCATGAATTATTAAAAGGATATATCTGGAGCCAGTAGAAATAGCCATTTTGCCTCCGCTTAAACAGAAGACCCTGGCCAAAAACATGAGTTTGTCTTTGTCAGGCAAAGTTTGGAAGGCTTTAATATTAGCAAGCACGTGTGTAAGATCCCCTTCATTTTTAAACTTCCTAGCTTTGGTTACTTTTACAGATCTGGCACAATTGACTCCATCCAATACAGAGGAAGTCCCCTCATTTGTGTAGTCATTTTAAACTGTAGTTCTCTCAAACTGCTTCTCTGAACAGTTGCTTTTGAAGATTTTGCCAGTTGGGCTATTTGGTCCCTCATTGCCAGGTAACTTTCTCACAGAAAGTCTGATTTGTTCCCAGTTAGAAAGGAACTAGCATAACAGACAGGTCAGGTGGAAGTCAGCACCAAAGTGACCCTTTAGGCCAAATTAAGCAACAAGGAGATTTAAAAGAAGTGGCTCTAAGACTGGGCTTAATTAAGTCTAATTTTGTCCTATAGAGGATGTACTGACATCTTAAAAATGTTGTAAATGTCAATACACTATAGCCATAAAGACTTACAAGGAAAGTATAAAATGACTCCAATACTTAAGAATGTCTGACTCAGTTGACAGATAAGTATTTGTCAAAGTCATTTTCCATGGGCTTGTCTGTAAACACACCAGAAGAACCAGAACTGTAATGACAAACTTAAAATAACCATGGTTAAAATTTTGAAGATTAGCTTAGCAATTAACAGAACAGTCTAATTACTTCCATTGTTTACAGCATTATTAACCCTCCCTTATTACAATTAGGAACATATGCACAAACTTGCAAATGGCTAGCATCACTAACGGTTTTAATTTGGAAGACATCAGCTTGGCACAGTGTCTTTTTACAACTTTATATTTTAAAAAGCGTGTACAGTTGAAAAACATAAATACACCTAACATACAAAGAGCCAGTAAGAGCTAGCATCACAGTTTAAACCTTGAATTTTGGTTATGTAAAGCAACAGGTGGACAGTACTGACAAAATCAAAAACCCTCGATTTCCATCCAGTTAGGGTAAGGAAGTGTCATCAATCCCAAATAGCCCATTTAATACTTAATTGCATATCTCATAGGCATAATGTTTATCTAGGCAAGACAAACAGATGTCAAGCCTAAATGGCAGATGTCTTAACATTTGTCAAAAATGACAGAAATGTCAAAGACCTTATTAGATACAAGGAACCTTAGATAAAAGAGCTAAGAAGTCATCCTGACCCACACAAAACACAAGGACAACAGGTGTGCTTGAGTACTTCTCTTGCTAGACAGAATACTTTCCACCTACACAAGAAGCTTAGGACATTGTTAACATCTCAGAGAGAAAGGGGGATACACTGCAGACTGCCCCTAGGTGGCAGAAGGGGAGCTTGATTACCTCCTTTAGTCACCTGAGTAGTTTTGAACAAAAGTGAAAGCATGACTCCTGGGCACTGGGTAGGGGTGGAGATGTTGGATGCCTGCGTGTGAATGTGTATGAATGAGATATACTCTGGCTATGAAGCGAGTGCAGAGTCCCAATCCACAGGTCTGTGGTGAACTCATATGGTCTGGGGTGAGCCCTAACAGCGCCTCAGGGCTGGGGTTTATACAGACTACAGCTAAGAAATGCCTAAATCCCCATGAGGGTAGTGGCCATAGATGGACAAAGCAAGTGAGGACTCTGTATAGGCACAGTTCCTGGCCATGCGACCACATCCAGGTCACCAATAAGAGGTGTGTATTGTTCTCCCTTGTGTATTGGAGAACAGGACCCCACCATTACCTTTCCTCCAAAACCCCTCCCACCATATCTATCTTGATGTCTAGTAACAGGAAGAAATGGGTGGAAATCAGAGTAAAATAACTCCCTTGCAGTGTACAGTTAAGATCTTTAAAAAGAGATTTAATGAAGACTATGGAGTTAATGCCTAACAAGCTCAAGAACCTTTGTGAAGTAGATTGGCCTGCTTTTGGTGTAGTATGGCCTCTAGAAGAGTCACTAGATAAAACTGTGGTTAATGAAGTTTATAGGGTATTTGTAGGGAAACCAGGGCACCCAGATAAATTTCCCTATACTGACTGCTGGCAGGATGCTGTCCTCAGCCAACCTACATAACTAAGGACCTGTCTGGAAGAGGCCTGTAGGATTATGGTGGCTAGGGTGGCCACAACTTCCAAGTGTAGAGAGAAAACAAAGGAGTGTATATTGGCTGAGGAACCCAAGGAAATGCCACCACCCTATGTGCCACTTTACCCGCCTCTGCCACCACACCTAGTTCCACATCCCTGGCTCCAACATTGGTTGGGGAAGATTGAGAGATAGTCACACCTATAAAATATGGCCCAGAAACCCCTGGGACTTCAACTCCCTTGGCCTCCCCAAGTCCTATGGACCTCATACCCACTTGGAGTCCACCAGTGCTCACTCCACATCCCCCATTCAATCAGGGGCATCTAACCAGTCTCTGCAAGGACCCTTCCTCTCCTCAGACTCCTGCTGCCCTGCAGATGCCCCTGAGAGAAGCCCAAGGCCCAATGTATTATGACCAGGAAGACCAAATGCAAGGAGGAACATGGACATTTGTCTACCAGCCCTTTACCACCACAGACTTCCTCAACTGGAAACATCATACCTCTTCCTTCATGGAAAAGCCTCAGGCTCTGATTGATTTGATGCAGCCTATCATTCAGGCTCATAAACCCACTTGGACAGACTGTCAACAGCTTCTTCCTATTCTATTTAATACAAAGGAGCAATGCCATAAAATGTTGGCTGTTCTAAAGTGGTTAGAAGATCATGAGGGCACTCTAAATGCCCAAGCCCATTTCCCTGAGGAAGACCGCTGTTGGGACCCCAATGATGACCAAGACTACTAGTGACTTGAATGGTATCAAGAGGCATTATTGGGAGGCATGAAGGAAGGAGGGAAAAAGGCCATGAACATGAGGAAAACATTGGAGGTCCTCCAAGGGCCAGATGAAAGTCCCAGCCAGTTTTGTGAGCGTTTGTGTGAGGCCTGCCATTTGTACACCCCTTTTGACCCAGAAGCCACTGACAACCAGCAGATGATTAGTGTTACTTTTGTTGGCCAGGTCCAGGGAGACATAAGACAGAAATTGCAGAAACTGGAGAGATTCGCTGGCATGGATGCTATCAGCTTCTGGAGGTAGCTACAAAGGTTTTTGTCAATCGAGATCAGGAGGCTAAATGGAAGGCCAACAGGAAGAGGAAAAGGAAAGTAGACCTCCTTGCAGCACCCCTTGCTGAGCAGTCAGGTGGGCTCTAAAGAGCTAATTCAAGCAGAGGCAGAGGCAATCACTGAGTAAGGTGACAAATGCTCCCAGGATGCCCCCCACACTAGGAAGGAACTAGGGCAAAATCAATCAATCAATGCCTACTGTCATTAGAAAGGGCACTGGAAGAATGAACATCCCTAATGAGCCAGGGACTCCCAAAAGGTCCCCCAGACCAGAGGCAGAGGCCAGGTTGCTAAAGGAAAATATCAGCACACCCACAGGGGAGCCAGTCCCTGGGAGGAAAACATTGTCAGTCTGGCAGGCCTGGAAGGCTACGAGGAGGACTAAGACAGACTGGGCCCCATTCTACTGGGCCCCCAGAGCCTATGATCCAAATAAGAATAGGGGGCCTTCCCATTGATCTCATGGTGGACACAACTGAAGAACATTCAGTTGTGACCCAACCAGTTGGCCCTCTTTCAAAAAGTCATACAACTATTATCAGGGCTATAGGAGACCAGGTCCGCCACCCCTTCTTAGTGTCCAGAGGATGCAACCTCACGAGTCATAAAGTAAGAAATGAATTGCTTTATCTCCCTGATTTCCCTGTGGGCCTGATGAGCAGGGACTTATTATGCAAACTGAGGGCACCAGCAGCCTTAAAGTTGAGAGGACCTGAGGCAAAGGCTCTAATATTCACTACTGCACAAGAAGAGGAATGATGGCCCTGTGCCCCTGATGAAGGGCCTCTTGAGATTCCTGAGCTTCCCTTCAGGATTCCAGGTGTATGGGCTGAAGATAAACTCCCTAGTTCAGGCCTGAAATGTGTCCCCAGTAGTGGTAGAATTAAAGCCAAGAGCCACCCCTGTTGGCCAAAAACAGTACTTTATCCCCCACAAGGCCCAGGTCAGAATTCAAAAACTCTTTGACAGATTCCTAAAATATGGGATCCTCTGACCTTGTCAATTATCCTGGAACACCCCCTTATTACCAGTCCAGAAACTGGGAACCAAGGATTCAGGCCAGTTCAGGACCTCCAGGCAGTAAATTCAGCAACTGTCACTTTACACCCTATAGTCCCAAATCCATACATGATTTTAGGCCTTGTCCCAGCTGAGGCAAAGTTTTTTTTACTTGCCTATATCTTAAAGATGATTCTGCATCCACCTGGTCCCAAAGAGCCAGCCTATTTTTGCCTTCCAATGGGAAAATCCCAATACTGGGGAAGGGGGCAACTAGCCTGGACTTGGTTGACACAAGGTTTCAAAATTTCACCCACTATTTTCAGAACTGCCTTGGCATCTGACCTCAAAGCCTTCTCTGCTGACCAGCATGGCTGCACACTCCTTCAGTATGTAAATGACCTCCTGCTTGCTGGACCAACTTGGGAGGACTGTATGGAAGGGACAGTGCTTTCCCTTTTATTGGAGGCAGGATATAAAGTCTGTAGGAAAAGGGCCCAAATTTGCCAAAACACTGTTATATACATTGATTTTCACCTGTCCCAGTGGTCATGCAGGCTCTTCCCTGAGAGGAAACAGGCTCTCTGTTCCATCCCAGTCCCTAAGATCTGCCAGCAAATTAGAGTTTTGGGGAGCTGCAGGCTTCTGCCAAATCTGGATTCCTAACTACTTCCTCTTGGCCAAAGCCTTCTATGAAGCTACAAAGCAAGGAGAACAGGAACCTTTAGTATAGGGAAGAGAACAAGGGAAAGCCTTTAAAGGAATCAAAAAGGCACTCACAAATGCCCCTGTTCTAGGCCTGCCTGATGTGATGAAGCCCTTTTTTCCTGTATGTCAATGAGCAAAAAAGGAACAGCTATTAGTGTCCTGACTCAGTTACTGGGCTCCTTCTGGTGGTTTACTCATCCAAACAACTTGATGCTGTTTCCCAAGGCTGGCCACCTTGCCTGCATGCCCTAGCAGCTACTGCCGCCCTGGTGACAGAAGCAGACAAGCTCACCCTAGGGCAAGAACTCACTATCCAGGCTCCCCACTCTGTCCTGACACTCATGAAATATAGGGGAAATTATTGGCTGACTAACTCTTGGATGGTCAAATACCAGAGTACGCTGTGTGAAAACCTGCACATCTAGCTGGAGTTGCCAAGAATCTAAACCCAGCCCCCTATTGCCAGTTGATTTGAGCCCTCTGGAGCAAGACTGCTTAAAGGTTATGAATGATGTTTTCTCAAGACAGCCAATCAGCATATCAGCAATCCAGACATTGACTATTTCACAGATGGCAGCAGCTTTGTCCAGGATGGCATGTGCTTTTCTGGGTATGTAGTGGTTACTCTGGTCTCAGTTATTGAGGCCCACATGCTGCCATTTGGGACTTCTGCACAAAAGGCTGAACTTGTCACCCTCCCATGGGAACTCCTGCTCACTACAGGAGTACCGGTAAACATCTACACTGACTCTAAATATGCCTTCTCAACCATTCATATCCATGGGGTCTTATATAAAGAGAGGGGACTCATTAACTTGGGAGAAAAGAATGTTAAGTATGGATAAGAAATCTTGGAATTGCTAGAAGCTGTATGGGCCACTAAAAGGGTGGCAGTTACACACTGCTGAGGGCACCAAAAGGGAGATGCAACAATTGCCTGAGGAAATCAGAAAGCTGACAAAGAGGACAAATAAGGGGCCCCATGAGGGGACCAGCCCCAACTGTCCTGATGGCTGCCTTGTTTGCATGTCCCTTAGTGGAATGAGACACACAGTACACACAAGAACAGGTTTGGTCTAAAACTGAGGAGGGAGATTTTCTATCGGGTGTGTGGTGAAAGTTTTCTAATGGCCATGTTGCCATACCTGAGTCTCTGGCCCCTATATTTGTCAAGCAGTTTCATGAAGAAACTCACTCAGGGCAAACAGCCTTTGAGACCACCCTGGCCCAACATTTTTATGGCCCCAAACTCTCTAGCATAAGTAAAGCAGTACATGAAAGATGTAGCCTATATGCCAAAAATAACCCCAGACAAGGGCCAAGAGTGCCTCCCCAGGTGCAGAGCATTGGTCAAACTCCTCTCAAAAACTTGATTGTGGACTTCACTGAAATGCTGCAAGCTCAGGGATGCAAATACCTGTTGCTGTTTGCCTGTACCTTCTCAGGATGGGTGGAAGTCTTCCCCACACATACTGAAAAGAACTGGGAGGTGGCCAAATGTCTGCTAAAGGAAATCATCCCTCAGTTTGGAATACCTATGTCTATTGGGTTGGATAATGGGCCAGTCTTTGTGGCTGAGGTGGTACAGCTGATGGCCATGGGCCTGGGAATCACCTGGAAGTTGCATATGGCCTACCACCCCCAGAGTTCAGGAAAAGTGGAATGCATGAATAGCACCCTAAAATTACAGTTTGGAAAACTGTGTCAGGAGACCCATCTGTGGTAGGATCAATTACTGCCCATAGCATTACTGAGGATTAGGTCTAGTCCCATGAAGTGGACAGGGCTCTCACCCTTTGAAGTCCTTTATGGATGCCCATCCCCCTTAATCAAGGGCATACAGGAGGGAACCTCAAAGAAATAGGTGATCTCACCTTCAGGCAACAGATGCAGGCCCTCAGGTTGACTCTCTCAAAGATCAATGACTGGGTCCGGGAGAGACTTCCTGTCAACCTGACAACTCCCACACATGCTTACAAACCAAGGGATGCAGTCTGGTAAAGGAATGGAATGTTCAACCATTAAAGCCCCATTGGAGAGGCACTTTTGTTGTTGTCTATTCCAGCCTCAGTTAAAGTAGCAGAGATTGCTCCTTGGATCCACCACAGCCTAGTAAAGCCAACATTTCTTGAGTGGGAGTGCATCTCTGATCTGGCTTCACCATGTAAGGTCACCCTCCAGAAGATCTGTGCCCTTCCTCATTAAGACCCTCCTTCCAGGGAAACAACAGAGGACCATGGATGGCAGGACGACAGCCCTGCTCTAGTCAATGTGGAAGCTGACTAGTCTACACACAGTGGAAGGTTGAGGATCATCTTCTCCCTCCAGGCATGGGTCTTTTCCATGTTTCCCTTTTGCCGAATTTAATCAGTCCCTTGCTGAGGAACACCTATATCAAACTGTGACCTATGTATGCATACTACTCGGGCAAGAAGTGTTGTCAGTAGGACTTTGCTTTTCCATACTTATTATTCCTGTGCAGGCACTATCATTGGGTCATGCACTCACAACCATACCACATATTTATTGTGCTCCCATGGTAATGAACATATCTGCTTCAACTCCACCTGCCGTGCTTGGAAGCAATGGTTAGAGATCTGGAGTGTGTGCAACCCTGGACCAGCATCAATGTTTTTGATGCATGTGCAGTCATAGACAAAGGCAGATGTGGAGGTATAGGCTGTGGCTGTGGGGGCCTAGCTTGGGAAAGAGCCTATATGTCAAATGACAAGTAGGGAGACAACTTGTGCTGGGGAGACAACTCTTGGCCATGTGATGATGTGGTCTTTATTATTATTCTTATTATTATTGCCTTTGTTGGGGTTATGTTTCATGGGCTACATGGCAAAGGGAAAAACACACAGCCCTCCTTCACAAGGGGACAGCTGCCCCTGACAGCACTCCTAGCACCTGTAACCCTGTAAATTTCACTGTACTTAAGCCATCTGGTTGGAAACAGGGACATATAATTAGTAGAAGGATAAATGGAAAGGTCCTCGACCTCAGGACTCTGATGCATCTCAAATTAGTAACTGATACTCATGAGAGTTCCTCATACCAAGTTTTTTACTCCTTTTATGAGAAAATGCAGAATGAATTTTCCATCTCTACCAAGACCAAAAACTTGTTTCTCTCACTGGCTGAGTCTACAGCCCAGACACTGAATGACACTTTGTGCTATGTTTGTGGAGGGACCAACATGGGAGACTATTGGCCTTGGGGAAGCAAGTGATCTGGACTGACTGGAGCCCTTTAATGAGACTGCTTTCTCAAAACACAGGAAAGGCATCTGGCTCCTAAAAACTTCCATCATTGGAAATTACTGTATCTCCCACTCAAAAGGCCAGTTCTCCACCCCAGTGGCAAATTTAACTTGCCTAGGACAAAGGTTTTATAACATTGCCCAAAAGACACAATGGTGGGGAGCTCCAAACCACACAGGTGGCTATATTGGACCTGTGGGAAGCAAGCTTACACAGTGCTACCTAAGCAGATGGTTTGGGTTATGCATACTGGGCTCAATCAGACCATCCTTCTTCTTGCGTCCTCTTATACAAGGTGAAAAACTGGGAGTCCCCATATATGAAGAAAAACGGGTGCCTTACAAATTGGCAGTTGGAAAGATAACGAATGGGTTCCCAGGAGAATTATGGTCCTGCCACTTGGCTGGAAGATGGATCCTGGGGCAATTGCATTTCAATATGTATGCTCAACTGCATCATCAGGCTACAGGCTGTTGTTGAAATTATAATTAATGAAACCGAAGGGCTCTCAATTTGCTGGCAAAACAAAATTCTACAATGCTCAATGCTATCTATCAAAACTGCTTAGCTCTAGACTACTTGTTTCTTCTGAGGGAGGAGTTTGTGGAAAATTTAACCTAAGAAACTGCTGCTTACAGATTGATGATGAAGGGAAGGTCATGGAAGAAATCACAGAATGGGGAAGATTGATTGCCCATGTCCCCATCCAGACTTGGAGACGATGGAATCCCAATGACTATTTGGAAGATGGTTCTCTGCCTTGGGCAGATTCAAAAGCCTGATAGGGTCTTGGCCTGGAAACATGCTTAATGTTATCCTGACTGGTTTCCCTGGTATTGCAGTCTATCAGGACCAATATGGAGGCCCTATAGAAAGGAAAACAGCTGCACATGTAATGATGCCATAGAAATATAAGCCCTTAGATCAAATGATGCTTTTTGACCCTGGGTGGGTCCAAGCATCAAAGGGGGAAATACTGTAGCATGGGGGAAGGAATGGCATAGCAGAGAGATAAAACTTAAAGAATCTAAATTTGAAGATCATGTAGCACTGAGCAGGGGTGGGTGAAGTAGCCAACAGAGATGTGTATAACCATATATGGGTTAAACCTTGCTTTTTGCTTCTGTAACCTGCATGCAAGGGTATATAAGGTAAGCCCCCTTTGTTCTCTGGGCTCAGCCTTTGGACTTCAATCCACTTTATTGTGCAGTGTTGCTTCCTGCTGAATTGCCTCAGTGTCCCGTTTCTCTGATCAAGATTCCCATAATCTCGGGAGTGGGGGTGAGCACAAGGAAAGGGGGAATGAGTGGATATGTTGTGGATATATTTTGTATCCATATATGAAAATAGAAGAATGAAGCCTGTTGAAAATTTTTTAAGAAGGTGGCAAGGGAGACAAGGGAGAATGATGGAGTGGGTAAATCCAACCAAGATATATTTTAAGCACATATGTAAATATTACAATATATCCCCCTGCACAATATTATATGCTAATAAAATCTTTTGAAAAACCAACCAAACAAAAAAGAACCGTCCTAAAGGTGTTTACAGACAAGGTTTTACTTAGGAATGCCAAAAAATGTCAATTTAAGTGTCATGTATGAGCTCAGAAGTGTAAAAAATTAATTTAGTGGCCACAAGCACATTGACAGGAGACACAATAAGACATGAACAAAATATACACAAGGACACACTGAACAATTACATTACTTCAGAGTGCACTCTTAAACTAATCATCCCTTTGCATTATTTTTAGTAGATCAGCTAGCTTAATTTTTGAGGCAAAATAAACAGTGCTTTTTTATTCTTAAGTAGTTTACAACACAAACACTCTAGTTTTTGTATCTCAAAAAAACCTGCTGGTAAAGGCTTACCAGCAGTCTATCTTGGTCTTGAAAAGATAAGTAAAGGTCCCTAGAATAAAAATAATTCCGGCAGCTGTGGGGAGCTAATCACTTATCATTTCTCCTTCTTCAGCATCAACCAGCTGTGAGGAGCCAGAGTCCAAAGGGCACAGATTAACTGCTGTAATCAGCCAGTAATTTTCTGCAATTCCTGAGGCAAAGGAAGTTCTGCCCAATTTTTCACAGACTAGTGCATTAAAGACAACACATATAAAAACTATATTGATTTAGGGTATTCCAACCACAGGTAATTACAATTTTCCCTAGGGGAGAACAAGATGGCATCACCCACAAGTCTCCTATCCCCTGGGAATGGCAAGATGATGCTGAACAAGTGGCTGCCATTCTTATATAATTGTAAAGATGTCAGCCCCATGGGGATGATGGAGTGGCTCAAGCAGGAAAAGCACCTGCCTAGCAAGCATGACATTCTGAGTTCAAACCCCAGTGCTGTTAAATAAATAAATAAATAAATAAATAAGGCTACCATGGGAGTAAAACCATCTGAAGAAGGCATGTGGCTCCATCCTGGTGAAAGCATTTCCTGTGACCACACAGTCTCTTCAAAAGGGCTTTCAAGTGGAACATCAAGCCATGTTACATGTAACATTCATGCCCAAAGTAGCAATAGTTATAGAAATAAAAGACATCTCCCACTACAAGACAGATCCTAGTGCTCATATAAGCTAATTTTGTGGACTTTATGGCATGTCAGGTTATCTTTTTTGTCTCTGGCAGTCAGACTTCAAGCTTTTCCCATAGAAACTTGAGAGGTAAAGGGAAAAATTAAGTTTTCCTGAGTTTTGGAATTCCCAGAACTCCTCAGGCATCCCCAATTTGGATCCATATGAAAGTTTTCTACATCTGGACATCTCCAGAATTGGCTTAGCTAAAGCATCCTTCCTTATGTCTAACTTCTTCCAGGAATCATCCCTGACTGCATGAGGGGTTTTGGAGTAAAGCACTGGATTCAGAGTCCAGAGGGCTAGCCAATGCCCAGAACAAACTGAGGTGTGATAGGCCCTTAATCACAGTCATTTACTTGGATTAGGAGAAGTGCTTGGCAGCTGAAGAGGTGGGGGGATCAGGAAGAGAACAACCAAGACAGGGAGGAAGGAGCTGTAAGCACAGCCTTCTCTGAGATCTGGAAAGAGGGAGCTGCTTCTCCATTGCTGCAGGAGAGGCCTTTGTGCAAGGGAGGGAATGGGAGGGAGCCACCAAGAGCCAGATTGCAGGCATCCTACAGCCTTTGCTCTGTCCTGGCTTGGAGGTCTGGAAGGAAGGAACAAGAGAGAGAAGGAAGAGAAGAGAGAGTAAGGCTTTTTGTTCCCTAGCAGAAGTGGTGAGTTCCAGACGCGTGTTAAGGCATGCATCCATGGGACACAAGAACATGACTTTGGGATGCATGTTTTGGTTACCCCAATAGGCCATGTGGCATAGGTTTCTCACACAGAAAGAGGGTAAAAAGGGGTAGCATGGCCTAGCTGCACCCTAGAAGAGAAGTGCATATCTGGGGATCGGGCACAATGGAGTCCCTAAGGCTGATTGCCTGGTAGGATCACCAACTTGGTGCCTCCCAGCTGCATTTCGCCAAAGATCAGCAGAGTTGCAAGCCTGTTTCCTTGGCTGTGGTTTCTAAGAGACAGAGGCAGAAGGATGAGAAGGAAAAGACAGTAGAAATGAAATTTGGAAATATAAGGTCTGGGTCTCACCCTCAAACTCCAGGCTCAACTTAGCCAAAATGTTGTAGTCACTCCTAAATAGAAAATCCAAATTCTTATATCCGAAGTGGATGTATCCAAGCAGGATATGTAGATATAGCAGGGGTGATAATAAAGATTTATTACAAATTAGGAAAAAAGATACAAACAGCCATAATGGGATGCGTACAAGGCAGAAGCAGAGAATCTTCTTGTTTTCAGACACTATTTGTCCCCCCTCAGGTACTGGGCTTAAACTCAGAGCCTTCACCCTGAGCCACTTCACTAGCCTTTTTTGTGATGGGATTTTTCAAGATAGGGTCTTGCAAACTATTTGCTGGGGTTGGCTTCAACTGTGATCCTACTGATCTCTGCCTCTTGAGTAGCTGGGATTACAGATGTGAGCCACCAGCACTCCACTCTAGATACTTTCAAAACCTGTACTAACTTACTAGAGAAAAACCTGGGCAATTCTTGATCACCAATAATCAATAAGTGGGGAGAGGTTTGGGTGGTCCCTAGGCCAGGATGTGAATAATCTGCACATATTTGCAATTGAAAAGAAGGCTCAAAGAAAGAAGAATGTTCAATCTGAAATACATTATGTCATACATGTTTTAAGAGTCCTAAACTTTCCTATGCCTCAAGTGCATTTGGCCTTTACTGTAATCAAGGCAAATTCTGAAATGTCTCGAGTATTCCTTGAAATACAAGCACTCTTGAGAATAAGAGAAATTACTCCAATTTGCCAGTCTTATGTAACATTGTATCTAATCATATATATTATTTAATAATGTATTTATACATAGTGATAACTTTTCTTCTTTCATACAAAGGGGGATTCAAAAAACCTTTTTATGGTTTCTAAAACAAATATCTGAGTTTTTGAAACAGTGATACTTACAAAAAGATTTTCTAGGTAAATTATAACAAACATTGTAGCTATTGTTATTTTTGATCATCAGGCAGATTCAGTACACTATATATAATCTTTGCATATATTTAACTATAAGTGTAAATAATCTTTAGATACATATGTATCTAAATATTTTCATATCATAAAGACAGTCATTTGTTAAATATTTATCATATGCCTTCAATGTTTTCAGCACCTGGAAAAAAATTAAGAAATGTTTCTCTACAAGGAAAAAGCTCATATTCTATGTGGAAAAAGAACAAAGAAAACAGGGTGCCTGACATGTAGTTCAAAGTTAGAGTGCTTGCTTAGCATCTGCAAGACCGTGGGTCTCATCCCCAGCATTACAAAAGAAAGGGAAAAAAAAAAAAAAGCATAAGTAATGCAATGGTATTGATGCACAGATGACACATTCAGGAATTTCAGGTGTTCAGGGTTCTTGAGTCCGCTCTCAGAATGAAAGCACAGGCAGACTCCAGCAGCCAAGGACAGAAAGATTTTATTTGTAGAGAAGAGAAAAGAAAGACTGCATGGTGGGGCATGCAGGGGGACCTGGAAACCGGTGGTCCCATAGTTCAAGGTGGGGATTGGGTTTTATAGCCTTTTTGTGCATTGGCTGAGGGTGGAGCCGTCTTTCAGATGCAGGTGGGCATTTCCTGGGAAGGAGAGTGTCTCCTTGACCTCCTGCAGTCTGTCCTTCAAGTCCCCTCCCTCAGTGACCACCCTAACTGCTGTTAGGAATAGGGACAATGAAGTCTATTCAGTAACTACTTCCTGCTGACAGGGAGTGATGAAGGGGCCTGCAGCATCAAGGCTGACCACAAGAGGGGTTGTCAAGGGGACCACGTTAGTAGGTTGTTTTTATCTCCATCAGAGGCATTTGTAGTTTGATGGATTCTAAGCGAGAAGAAACAAACTTGACAAGTAAGTTTAAGATACAAGGCCCAAACACAAGCAAGAGAATCATGGTAACTATAGGCCCCAGAAAGTGTAGGAACCAAGTCCTGGAGGGAAGCCAGTATTTTATTTGGTCCTATACCTGTGTAAAAACCTTGAGTTTTGATAGATTGCTCCCGGAGCCATTTAGTCTGTTGGAGAATGTAATCTGCATGTTCCTCTACAATGCCTGAAGTGTTTATATACGTGCAACAGGAAGTACTGGCCATGGCACATACCACTCCTTTTCTTTTTAGCCAAAAGAAAATCTAGGGCCAGGTGGTGGTCCATGACCATACAGGCAAGAGATAACAAAGACCTTTGCATGTCCTTAATAGCAAGGCCTACCTGGTCTGAGGCGTCCTCTACCACTTTGGTTAGGTTTTTTGCAGTTACATGATTGGCAATCACCCCATAACTGATTCCAGCAAAGGCTGCAACTAATGCTGTTATCCCTAAAACTAGTAGAGTAACCTCTCTTTTATCTCTATGGGAAGTTATACTTGTAGTTAGTGTTTCTTTTTCCTTTTAGATGGCTGCATGAGCATGTAGGATAAGGAATGAACATTTAGAATCTGTATAGATATTGACTCTGCTCTTTTGACAGTCTTAGGGCTTCTATTAGGGCCACTAATTCTGCCAACTGAGCATTTGTATTAGGAAGAAGAGAACCTGATTTGAGGATGCCAAATTCTGTTACAACTGCAAACCCTGCATGTCTGACACCATTTTTGATAAAGGAATTGCCATCAGTGTACAATTCTAGAGCTGGGTTTTTTAAGGTCCAATCAGTTAAGTCAGACTGCACAACATAATTTTCCATAAGTACCTCCTCACACGAGTGTTCAGGATTTCCCTCTGCCTCTGGTAGAAGGGATGCAAGATTTAGGCTCTAACAGGTCCTTAAAGTTATTTCTGTCCCTCCCAGAAGCTAGGCCTGGTATTTAAGTAGAGGGCTGTCAGATAACCAAAGTTCTCCTTTTGAGTTTAAAATTCCCCCTAGGTCGTGTGGGGTATAAACCGTTAGGGGCAGCTTAGGATAAGTTTTTGAGCTTCAGGCACTAGAAGGCTTACTGCGGCCATTGCGCTAGGGCATCCTGGCCATCCCTTGGCTAACTGATCTAACTCTTTGCTTAAGTAGCCTACTGGCTGGGGAGTGATACCCCGGAGCTGAGTCACCACTCCCAAGGCCAGGCCTCCCTTTTCATAGACATATAATTGAAACTTGTCTTGTACTGGGAGACCCAGGGCGGGAGCTGTCATAAGAGCCTTCTTTAACCTGTGGAATGGATTTTCTGACTTGTCATCCCATTCAATAAAGGGCTGGGTATCCTTCTGTGCTTCCTTAAGGATTGATATAAGGGCCTGGCTAGGTCTGCATAACCCAGGATCCAAATTCTACAGTATCCTGAGACCCCCAAAAAGCCCTTCAATTATTTTAGAGTTTTAGGTAGAGGAAACATCAGGATTAAATGGATTCTATCTTCTCCTAGAGACCTCATTTCTTTCTCCAGGACAAGACCTAAATATGTAACCCAAGACTGACACAATTGGGCTTTTTCTTTAGAGATTTTGTATCCTCTATCTGCTAAGAAGTTTAGTAAGGTTTCATGGCTGGTGAAATGACAGGCTCATTTGGTCCACAGAGCAGGAGGTCATCTACATATTGTAGCAGAGTAGCTTGTGGATATTGCCACTCTGCCAAGTCTTGGGTTAGAGCTAACTCCAAAGAGGTGGGGGCTGTCTCTGAATCCCTGGGAGAGGACAGTCCAGGTGACCTGTCCAGACTTTCTTGTGGGGTCCTCAAAGGCAAAAATAGGTTGACTTTTAGGATGTAATGGAATGCAAAAGAAGACATCCTTTAAGTCCAGGACAGAGTAGTAAGCAGTACCTGGAGGTATTTGGGCTAAAAGCGTATAGGGATTTGGAACTACAGTGTGGAGAGGTGCTACAGCTTTATTGATCAGATGGAGATCCTGGACTAGCCTCCATTTGTTAGCCACCTGTGGCTAAGGTCATAGAGGACTTTTAGGTATTCCAGTTGTAGCCACCCCACCAGAATGACCCCTGACCAATTTCTTACCTATTTGTTTTGACTTGCCTGTTTTCCCTGTGACCCAGGTACCTGGCTCTCCTCTATCAGCTGAAGGCTTATAATTAAAAAAAAAAATCTCTATCAAAGTAAACAAGAGGGAGGCATGGATGGGGACTCCTGATAAGGTAGATTTTTTTTGTTGTTGTTCCCCTATATATCCTGTGAGGCATATATGTTTTTTATGAAAAGGAGAGGGAACATTTGAAGACATTTGCTGTAGTAAGGGGAAAAAAAAATGGAGAAGACTGTGTGGTCTCTGCTTTTTAACTGGTTTTTTTGTTTTGTTTTGTTTGGTTTGGTTTTTTTCTTTTCCTGAGGGCAGGCTGTGGAACCTGTTTAACCAGTTGACCTGATGCCTTGACAAAGACAGTTAAGCCTAAATTAGAGTGTAGCACTTTCTGCTGTCTGTCACAGGGGAGGGGGATGTAGGGATCTCTCCTAGACTCCCTGAAGAAGGAAGCCCACTGCTGTTTAGAACAAAGCGGGAGGCCACTCATCCTGAACTACTTGGGACAGGGGAAGGAGAGGCTGAGGGTTGGGGGAAAAGAGTTTCCAGGCTCAACACATGAGGGATTATTAGTCATCACTGTTGCCCAGGTCGATCCTGACAGAGGCAGTACTGGAGCACTGGAAGTAATGGTTGACCTCCACTCTTGGGCCACAGGAACTGTGAAGAAAGTGTAAGAGATCTGATTGTCTGCTGCCAACATGGCTGGAGGGGTCCGAGACTTAGCTGTCTTTGGAGCCTCAGGGTGGATCAGGAAGTTTTGTCTCCAGCCTTTGGGTATCACCAGGGAGTGCCCCAGCCAGAACATCCTTATAGCTTAAAGAAAACCTTTCCCTTCCACTGGGTGTTTTCAGACCTCCTCCTAAGCGGGTCAGATCTTGAAAGAGAGAGAGACAGAGAGTTAAAGGAGAGAAAAGAAAGCTTTGGTTCACTGAAGTCCGGCTCTGCTCACATAGCATTGGCAGTCTGGTATAAGCCCCTGGCCAGCATCTGAGTTCTCTCAGATTGCCTGCCTTACAGCTGTAATGGGCTTAGAGCTTTTCCTCAGGTTCCTGAGGAAGAAACCCTCCTTAACAAGACAGAAAGAGAGAAAGTGTCAGCCTGAGAGGTCCACAGTAGCTAGGCTGTGGTGGATGGCTCTCCTGGAGAACAGACTCCATCAGAGTGCCAGATTATCATGGTCACATATCTAGACAGCCTTTTCCAGTTTGGCACAACCTATACCAACTTCAGGTGAAGACTGGTGTCTTTGTGTGTCACTAAATATGATGCACAGATGACACGTGCAGGAATTTCAGGTGTTCTGGGTTCTTGAGTTGGCTCTGAGAATGAAAGCACAGGCAGAGTCCAGCAGCAGAGGTCAGAAAGATTTTATTTGTAGAGAAGAGAAGAGAAGAATCCATGGTGAGTCATGTAGGGAGACCCAGAAACTGGTTGTCCAATGGGGTCATGGTGGGGATTGGGTTTTATAGCATTTTTGTGTATTGCCCAAGGGTGGAGATGTCTTTCAGATGCAGGTGGGTGTTTCCTAGGAAAGAGAAGTGTCTGCTTGACTTCCTGCAGTCTGTCTTTCAGTATCAGTACAACTATAAAAATAAAGAAGATATGAGTCTATGGAGTCCAGAGAAAGTGAGTGTAGGCCAGTGTGGAAATTTTAGGAAAGATTTCTTGTAGATGAGATTTTAACTGGAATGAGTATTCCCACTGATTGTTTCCAGAGCACCTTTCACTGTAGTCTAGGTGACTTTTAGTACATAAAGTTCTGTGTGAAGCCCATTGGTACATCAAGTAGAATTCAAGATCACTTTAAAATCTCTAGGTCACCTTTAACTAGGCAGGAGTCATTGTTATGGGATGTTCAAAGTGGGAAACAGAACACTAACACTTTTCAGGAAGCAATATTTACTAGCATGCTGGCAGTGGCTCAGCAAATTCACATCCAAAGGCTGAGCCCCAAGAACCAAGGGATCTTACCTTATACACCCTTGCAAGCAGTTTACAGAAGCAAAATCAAGGTTTAACACATATATGGTTGCACACAACTCTATTGGCTACTTCACCCCCAGGGCTACGTGACCTTCTTCATGTTTAGATTCTTGAAGTTTTATTTCCCTGCTATGCCATCCCCTCCCTTCTGCTACATTATCATAACACAGACTTGTTTGCTTCTTTTCTGGCTCTCCTCCCTGCTCATCAGGTTCTGAAGCTGGTCATTAGCCATCATTTACTCCTCCTTTCATACCTCATTTCATGAGCATTCAGAGTTTTGTTTTTATGGTTTTTTTTTTAATGGATGTTTGTTGTAAATATTTAGGAGGTAGCTGGTATAGGACAAGGTGGAAAAGATGAAGATAGCTTAGATTTTAGAACTATAATCACCACTTGTCAGTCAACTGACCTTGGGCAATTCAGGGAAGTATTTACAGCCATGTCATTTCTAAAATTCAAGTAAATATATCTTTCCAACAACTTATGTGTCACAGAATTAAGCAATGTAAGATCAGATCAGGTCTTTGTTATGTTTAATATGTGTCACAGATATTAAATTTTTTGAATGAATTTCACCTAAATGGTGAAATTAATGTAGTGGGCTACATTACCTTAATCCTAGATACTCAGGAGGTAGAGATCAGAAGACTCACAGTTCAAAACAAACTGGGGAAAATAATTTGAGAGACCCTATCTCAAAAATACCCAGCACAAAAAAGGACTGGTAGAGTGGCTCAAGTTGTAGAGTACCTGCCTACCAAGCATGAAGCCCTGAGTTCAAACTCCAGTACCACCAAAAAAAAAAACAAATAGTATAATGTATATGTCCTGACAAATGGTAAGTGGTCAATGTATATAAATGCTATTTAGAAAAGTAACACAAATCTACTAGTGTGTTTCTGATATGAACATGAGATATGAACTAATACAACTAAAGGTTTGAAAAAAAAGTATAAATTTATGAGTTTGAAAAAAGTATAAATCATTTCATGAGTTAGAAAAGGTATAAACCATTTCAAACTAGAGGAAATCAGAGCAAGTTTCATGGAAACTGGGCATGGTGGTATACATGTAGTCTCAGCAATTGGAGGGCTAATAGTTGGAGGCTAGCCTGGGCTTTAAAAATGAGTTGCAGGCTAGTCTGACCTACAAAGTGAGACCCTGTCTCAAAAAGTCTTAAATAATTAATTAATTAATTAAAGTAAACTTTGTGGATGGGTAACATTTGTTCTGTAGGACAGGTAACTCTTCAACCAGTGGAACAGGATAAGAGAAACATGTTTTTGGATTTGGGCAAATTGTTCTTGATTAATAGATACACAAATGCCTACATGTGAACTAGAATCTTGAGAATAAGTATGAGGCCAAGAAGTTTCAAATTTATACCAGAAATAGGTATGTTTGAACAGTTCTCAATCTGAAATTTAGAAGAATTAAGATTATTCTTCTAACAATAGTATGAAAATTTGAGGAAAGTAGAAAAATGTTGTCAGATGCAGACTAGTTACTAAGGTGTACTTTTTAAATAGTTCTCATTTATTCAAAAAACTTTTATTGAGGAATTGTCATGGTTCAGGAAAGACATGAATAAATTAATTCCTATTGTCAATTTGTTTTCAAGTCATTTGCTAATTTATGGGTATTATTTTTAAAATAAAAACGACTGCCCATATCTTAGTTTCTAAATACTACTCTCTATGAAATGCAACAAGTACTCCTTGGAGAAGGGGCTGGCTCTGTACATCGAACAGGGAAACTATCAGGTGAGTTTAGAACATCCTTAAGTGATAGAAAGTAAGGATGTCTCTAAAGAAGGACAGGACACAGCAGAGACACAGCAGTCAGCTGTATGTAGCTTCCTTGGCCAGATCTAAAAACTTAGAACATCAAAGTAGTGATTACAAAAGATTATAACCCTTGAATAAAAAAAAATCATAAGCCTATACTAATTGTTAATATGTAAATGAAGGAAAATTTAAAGTTCTTCCTTAGAGTGAAAAGTAACCAAATGAATGCATAACAATGATCAGATTAGCAAGCCACAACTTGCCAACCATTGTCACAATAATTGATTCAGACAATACTTCAATAGATGCTGAAGCTACCATCTTGATTTTTTAAAAATAGAGGCTATTGACATAGCTATAAAGTATTTCCCCACAGCAGCTTACTATGTACAAATTTGCAGTAGAGAACTGTGGCAGATAAGGAATCAAAGTTAACATTAGCCCTCCTGTTATAAATAAGCATACTGATATGCAGAGACACAAGAATAACCCAAGCTGAAAGATATTCTAACACTTAAATGGCCTACATTCTTCAAATCTCATGAATATCAAAGGCTGGATGTGGTATACACATCTGTAATCCCATCACTCAGGAAGCTGAGGAAGGAGGATCTCAAATTCGAAGTCAACCTGGGCTACACAGTGAGTTCCAGGTCAGCCTGGGCTATATGGTTAGACCTTGTCATAAATAACAAAAAGAAGCAACAATAACAGCAAAAAAGATATAGAATGCTGGGAAAATAGCATCTAAATAAAAAGGAAAATGAGCTACAAAATCAAAATTTTATTTGAGGCCATCAGAGAACTGAGGTGACAAAGCAATTGGGAGAAGTAAATTCTGAAGAATGACAGACTCCTCTGTTGAGTCATGGAACACATGAAATGTCCTATTTGTCAGCACACAAGAGGAGTAAATGATCTTCATAAAAGCAGCTAGAAGAATATAACTGATAACTTAAGAAATTCTTACAGTGGATGTAGAAAGCATGACAATTTAATATTCCTTGGAGTCCCAAATACAAGGGAGGCACTGCTTCTATGTGCATCTACCAGGTGTTCATGAGAAAGATTAGGAATGGAGCAGGAGATCTAAAAGGGCCTCTAGTGACACTAGGCATACAAGCCCTGCCGCCTAGTTTTGTGGGTGGAGCAACACTTGGACAAGCTCAAATATACTCCTGGGCCAACACAAGAATCAGGTGATGGCTGGCTTCTGCTTTAGAGAAGAAAGGGATGATTAAGCTCTTTGCACAGTACGTATCTAAGTTTGAGGATTCAGCAAGGGAACAAGAAAATTCTGCTCCTTGTTCTCAGAAATAAGCAGTAACAGGCTATCTGTCTCTAAGAGAGGGTGAGAGCCTAGAGAGAAACTGTCTATGTGACACAGGAGTGTAGGCCTATGGCAAGCAACATGTGGAATAGGAAGGCTAAGAGAAAGCCTCTAGTATTCCAAGTTGTGCATTACACAAGGTAGTGACAGCCCACCAGGAGGGGAATTTGAAGCCTGTGGTTCTTCTCACAATAAAAATCCCCAAACCAGTTTAGCTTGTTTTTTTGTTTTTTTTTTCCTTTTCTAGTTCCTTGAGATATAAAGCTAGCTTTTTTACACAAGATCATTCTTCTTCATTAAAGTGTTTATTGCTGTAAATTTTCTCCTTTGTACTGTGTATGCTATATCCCACTGTTCTGGATTTGTTGTGTTTTCTTTTCAATGCATTTTCCACTTTTCTTTTTATTTCTTCTTCAAATCAATGGGTGTTTAAGACTGTGTTGTTTACTTTCTACATATTTGTGAATTTTCCAGATTTCCTTCTATTTTATTTTCTAGTTTCATTCCATTGTGTTTGCAAAAGGTAGCTAGTGTGATTGAAATCTTAATTTTTTTTTTCAAGCTTGTTTTATGACCTAACATGTGACTTATTCTGGAGAATGTTCTGTGTGCAGTTGAGAAAAATGTATGGTCTGCTGTCATTGGGTTTAATGGTCTTACTTGTCTGTTATTTCTGTCTGAATTATAGCATAGCTCAAATCTATTATTTCCTAATTGATTTTTCTACTTGGATGTTTAATTCATTGTTGTCAGTGAGGTGTTGAAGTCTTATGCAATTATTGTATCACTAGTTCTTTCTTTAAATCTGTCAGTGTTTCACATATATACATATATATATGTGCTTTTATATTGGATTTTATATTGGATATTTATAATTTTTCTAGCTTCCTGTTGATTCTTTTATTATTATATAATGACATCCTTTGTCTCTTATGACTTCTTTTGATTAAATATAGATATCTCTGCTTTTTTTGATTATCATTCATATGAAATAAATTTTTCCTTCTCTTCACTTTCAATTCTGAAGTGATATTTTTGTAGCCAACATATAGCTGGATCTCATTTTTGTCCATTCAGCCTCTTGATATCTTTTGATTAGAGAGTTTAATCCATTTCATTGTGAGCTATAGCTCAAAGTTCTTTTAACAGTTGTCTTAGGTCTTAAACATTTTAATAATGGAACAAAAGATTAGTAAGATTTAATCTTACTTACTAATAATCTTATAATTATTAAACAATATGCAAAATGGAATAATACTTATGGATTGGTAATGATAAACATAAGCCTTATAGCTACCATTAAGCAATAACAATGCAAGTATTCAACACAAGTACTATTCAGTGCTATGTAGATCTATTTTCTTCCTTTTTAACCATTCTAAGGCTTATACTCCAAATGCATTCTACGTAATATGAATTATTTTATTTTGCCTTAATTTATGTTGCTATGGGTGAAATTATGTCTCTCCAAAATTCATGTGTCGAAGCTCGAAACTTCAATATGATAGTACTTGGTGATAGAGCCTTTGGGAGAGATTTAGGATCAGATTAGTTTTTCAGAGTGAGGTCTTCATGATAGAATTAGTGCCCTACTTTGAAGAAAATATCTCTCCTCTCCTCTTCTCTCCTCTTCTCTTCTCTTCTCTCTTCTCTTCTCTTCTCTTCTCTTCTCTTCTTCCCTTCCCTCCCCTCCTCTCTCCTCTCCTCTTGTCTCCCCTTTCCTTCCTTCCTCTGCTCTCCTCTCCTCTCCCCTCCTCTTCTCTTCTTCTCTCCTCTCTCTCCTTTATTTCTTCCTTACCCTTCCACATGCCCGTAAGGAAGAGATCTTGTGAATACACATGACAGCTGCCTACAAGCCAAGAGAAGAGACTGGAATGAAACTTACCTTGCCAGACCCTTGACATAGGACTTCCCAGCCTCCAGAACCATGAGAAATAATACTTGGTTGCATAAACCAAGTATTTTAAAACCATATTTTATTATGGCAGACTAATACAAATGTTAGCAAATCTCCTTAAATGATTGAGATTTGAATCTATGGGAAAACTGTATTGCATAAGACTGAATACAGATTAATTCAAGGGTATGTTTTCATATTGTCATTAATGTTCTGTATAGTAGTTAGCATTTCATTATGCATATTTTAACAGATCACTAACACTAGTTGATTCACTTTAATTTTATTTATTTTAATAACATTGCTTTCTCCTTGTATCCCTTCTACAAAAGCAGAAAGCTATGTTTCACCTCTGGTAGATAAAAATATCAGAACCATGAAACAATAAAATAAACACAAACTTAAGATAGGAGACTGTAGTTGTATTCCACTGTGTGTATTATGTGCAAGTCATTTCTCCTCTTTGAAGCTTTGTTTTATCCTCAGGAAAACAACAGGGTTGCAAGGTGACCTTAGACTCCCTTGCACTCATTCATTAAAATGTCACCATTTTATGAACACCTATTCTATTACAGGGACTGAACTAGTCACTAGTAATAAATCCCCGGCTTCATGAAACTATGAAACTAGCTCTATTTGGGATTTTTTAAATTAATTCATCCCTCTGTATCACCAAGAAGATCATCATCTTTCAATGGAGTATATATTGGAAGAAAATGACAGTGGTGTGTAGAATACTGTAGAGCAGAGGCTGGAAAGCTGAAAACCACATTTTCCAGATTCTCTTGAAGCTAATGTTCTGAATGTGTTGATGTTGCACAATCAGATGAACAAGCATGAAACTTGAATTTAAATTGGATTAAGTGGGGAGAAAGGCCACGTATGAGGCATCTGCTTTGCTGATGTGGATCACAGCAGAGAGGTTAAGGAATTTGCTGGAATGGCAGCTTCTTGTTGCAGTGAGCTGCTTCATGTTAGAGGCAGCAGCTCCCACAGATACAATTCTGTGGAGTGGCTTTGGGAATCATTCCTGGAAGTTCTGCCTGAATGCCTGTTGTTTAATTTCTTCTCCAAATTTTGTTAGACATATTTGTAAATATTGTTCTATTGAAATTATCTTTGGTAGATTCAATACCCCGTAACCAAGTACTAACAGAACTGACTAACTTTTTTTGGGAAATACATCTAAACTAGTTGTAAAAAGGTCTAAGTTAAAATTTCCTGGACTGACCTGGAAATATTAGTGATCTACAAGATGCTTTCATAGACATTTAAGTACATGGGATTTCTTTTCAGTAAGACTTGTCAGAAATCTTAAATGGTTAATTTGTGTTATAATTCACACTGTGCAACAATCTCCAGTGCATTTGACTGGGAAATTAACTATTCATTTCAGAGGAAACCAATTATCAGCTAGAGAAACACAGAATAAGTTTGTGAAATATTAGTGTAAACTGGCCCAGCACTCTGAGCCAGTGGTCACTATTTTGTTTCAAAGTCTATTTGTCCCAAGCAAGATTGTTTTAGACCTTTAGTTTCCTATATTTTGTTGTCATACTAAAGTGGGTAATTTTTTTGGATATTAATATCCACCTCATGGAAAAATTATACTTTCCTTCATTGTAAGTCCTTGTTATTTACTTGGACAAACTAACTTTTAAGTTTGGCTTGAGTAATGAAAATCAGATGTAAAAGAGACCCCAATTTATTTTATGAGTACAAATAAGTCACATCGAAAACAATGAGAAGACGAGATTTTTGTCTTTATTTGCCAGTTTTTGTGTCAATTTACATGAGTTCAATGGAAGTAAAAGTTTTATGAGAGCCAGCAGGAACTCAATACATTTAAGGCGAGATGGTTTTTGAATATGACAAAATTCTAGGCAATGGAATCATTGCCATTATAGTCCAATATGCTAAGCACTGTAATTTTCTAGAGTCACAGGAGAAATTAATTTAGCATAGAACATAAGGAAAGGCATTGCAAAAGATGTGACGTGTAAGGTCTACAAGGCTTGCATTGGTAAAGATAATATGGAATTTAAATAAGGTGTTTGGGGGTGAGGCAATGTGACAACAGACAGGGATATAATTTGTACAGGTCTAGTGAATTCTGAAATGCATGATCAAGCTTCACTACTTGGCTATGTATTATAACGTCAATTAAGTACTTAAAACAAGGAGATCACATCAGCATGTGATTATAATGATTAACATGAATAAACTTAGATGACATGTTTATAAAATATTAAAACTAAAAGGATCTTTAAAAACTAGTTTAAAAACTATCTCACTAAAATTCCTCATAGATTTTGTTCTCATAAAATTCAGTTTATGAACACTATGCAATGGAAGCTATTGATCAGTTCACTCCCACTGTCTCCACCCATACAGCTGCTCTGGGTATTGGTTTTGTTTGCCATTTACATTTTCTCTGTTCTCTAAAGAATTGTCTGTGACTAATGCCATCTCCTTATTCAGAAGGCTAGACAACCCAACTGTCCCTCCCCACTCTCTGGACCTTAGTCAATAAGCAACTGACTCAGGAATACAAAGTCTACCACTTACTTCCAGGGACATTCAACAAACTGTGGTATGCAGGCTTTCTGTTTGTTTGTTTGTTTTTCCAGAAATACTTTGGGATCAAGATGAAGCTAAGTATCCAATTGAGACAATATTTTTGTTGGATTTTTTCCCTTGCTCATCTTCCCTCCTGTGGTCACCTTCACATAAAAGAAGAAGCTTGCTGAGAATATGGAGGATAATGAGAGTTATGTTAGTGGAATAGTAGGAAGCCAATTTAGATGGTCAGGGAAGCAACTATGGAAAGTTGCTTGGGAAGCAGAGAGCAGGAGGATCACAGTTTGAAGCCAGTCCAGGCACATACTTTGTAAGACCCTATCTTTGTAAGACTCAACACACAAAAAAAGACAGGGCTGGTAGAGTGGCCCTGAGGTCATACCCCAGTACTACCAAAAAACAAAACAAAGCAAACAAACAAAAAAACAGCTCCTGCATGGTTGATGGTACTCTTTACTGAGATGAGGGAAGCCATGGAAGAAATAAATTTGCAGAAAGTGAATGAGAATCATTAATTCTGTTTTGGTCATGATAAGTTTGAAATGCCTATTGGTCATTGATGTGAAAATGTTATGAATTTAGTTGTATATACAAGTCTGGAGCTCACAAGAGTTACCAAGAGGTTGAAATCTGGGAAACATCAGCATGTAAGTAGCCTTTAAAGTCCATGGACCAGATGATATCTTCTGTGGGGGAAAATGTAATGTAGTCAGGACAGAAGGAAATCTAGGACTCTACCCTGAATCCCATCAACAATTTGAGGCTGAGTAAGAGTGTTGGAATAAGAAAAGGAGACTGGAAATGAATCCTTCATGAGGCAGAAAAAGAAATGTGTGGTGTCAAAAGGCAAAATGATAAAATGACTCAGAAAGAAGTGGTTGATGTTAGGAGTTCATAAGAGGTTAGGTCACAGGCAGAATTAGCTGAACTAACTAGAGCTGATTCCAAGGAGTAGTGAGACTGTTGTGGAGGAGGAAAAATAGTAAAAGGTCATGGAGTCCAAAGAGGTTTATTTGTGTTTCTTTTTGTGTTATAGTGAAACTACTAGAGTATTTATCTAAACAAAGGAATAAATTAGTACAAAGTGAAATGGCTAATGAGGAAGGTAGAGACACATCAAGATTAGAGGATCTGTGAAGGTAAAAAAGAGTGAGATCAAGAGCTCAAGAGGAGCAGTGGGAACTGTTGATGGGAACAGCAACTCATCTTCCATAACTAAGTAATAGTAATAACAACAATATCTCTAAATTCTCATTACTACCATTTATTTTTGTATATTGACAGCAAACATTTTATGTTTCAGTTTAAATAATTCCTAATGACCAGTCTTCCAGCTTAGTCTTCTTTTCTCAGCAGTGTCTGATCTAGTTATAATTTTCAGTATTCTTCACCTGAGATAAGATGCTTTTGTGTTTATTTCTAGCATTTCCATTTGATTGTTTTTATTATTTCCATTTTATGATGAAGTTCCTCATCTCTACATGTATGTTCAACTCCTTTTTAATTATTTCTTTTAGCATATTAATAAAGACTATTTTAATGTTCCTATCTCCCATTTGTAATTATGAGCCTGGTCCTTAAGCTTTTTTAATCTCTTAACAATGGAATAATTCCTTCTTGCTCTTGTTGGTGTGTATCATGTTTTTCATTGAATATTTGTCATTGCGTGTAGAACTGTAGAAACTGAAGTGGTATTTGTGCTAGAAATGATGCACTTTCCTTCTCAGCTGAATAGTAGTTAAGTGAGATTTGGTCACTGTATTTGCTATGGTTACCCCAAGTGTACCTCATACCTCCACTTCCTCCAGTGGTGGGATATTGCTGGTTCCTTGGTTGCCTAAAGGTTTTTTTTTGTTGTTTTTGTTGTTTGTTTTTTGCTCTTGTAGTTTTCTTGCTCCACCCTCATATTTCAGCCATATCTGGGCATCTGTTACCACAGAGGGGAATCTCTTTCCACTCCTTGTCTCATCCCCACTGGCCAAATAATAATACAATGTCAGTAACTTAGACTAAACTCAAATGAAAGTACAAAAAGTAGAAAAAATCCAATATTGTGTTTTCCTTTTCTTTACCACTCCCGTCAAGGATCTCAATACAGTATAAAGAAAAAAAGTCTAAGTATGGCAGTTCTATGACAAGAGACGTAGAAAACACCATGCTAATACAAATCAATTAGTTCTTCCCAACTGAGGAGAAGGGTAGAGGAAGCTTCATGGGGTAATTAAGCTTACAGTGCTATAAAATGTGTGGCCTCATCTTTTTGAAAATGAGTGATAGTAATCATATTTTAATGCTGATTTCCTTCAATCTTCTCAAAATACTTCACTCACATTAGCAGATGTAGCTGATATATAAATCTCAATGATAGTTTTAAAGAACATTCCTTTAAATGTCCTTTGGAGCAGAATTTTTTTTTCATGAGCAAAGTCTTAATGGTTCTCACTCAGGACTCTGCTCTCTGCTACTTATAGTAATAGAGAAGCAACTGATTTTTTCCTTTGTCTACTCAAAACTAATAGACGACAGTCATGTCCCCCTTAGGTTTCTTCTTGTCCTGCCAATCATCTCCAGGTCTTTTCAGTAGTCTTGGTACTCAGCATAGCTTATCACTTCTAGAATTCATGAGTGTGCCAGGCTCTATGGCAGGCATTGGAGATACAGTAGCAAGCATTGCTAATTTTTCTGCTCTAGAGGAGTGTGCAGGCTAGTGAGAAGACAGACAAGTGAAAAGATGTTTTTCAGAGTGCTATGGATTTCAGACCCTTTTTCCTCCAAGTTTCCATATCTACACAAATACCAGTAAAATGTGGCAAAGTCTCACATTTCAGTTACATTTAACAATGTTCATAAAATTCTTGGAAAATAAAAAAAGAACTGAAGAGCATTATAGTGAGTTATAATGTCTCTCACAAATGTGACACTAATGTTATTCTTAATTCTGGTTCATGAGAAATGACAGAATGTAGAAGTAAGAGAGAGCAAAGCTGGTTGATTCATGATCAGATTAGATGAGAATATAGATCTTTTGATGCAATCTGAACTCCAAAACTAACACATTTCTTGTTCTCATGCTCTGGAGAAGTGTCCTTCATTATCTCTTCAATGTCCTTTCAGGCAGTCCTATTAGCCAACCAACTGGGTCCCTGGGGAATCAAAATCAATCAATAGGGTTTGTTAACCAGTGGCCTTCAGTGAGATTTGAGTTCAATGGAACGAATTCAGTCATCCTAGATACATCCAGTGTTTATTCTAAATTTGTTGACTACATTTAAAAACAGATGGAAATATGACTGCATGTGATTTCCTACAATGGAAGGGAAGGAGTGGAGGAAGGTGACCATCTCTACTTTACATACTCAACCTCCTTCTCATATCAAAATAAGATGCACTCTCAATGGTTTTCTTGTTTTGCACTCTTATGACCAAAGGCCCACATTTATAAGATGGCCAACTAAGGTTTTCAGTTCACTCTGTGACTACAGATTCACATCTCTCTCTGTGAAAGCCAGTGGAACCACTGTAGAAACCAAAACTTGGAGACACCTTTGTCCTTACTCAGCAAGATCATTATTAACTAATTTGACCCCTAGACAACACAGTCATTTTATGCCCACAGGCTTGAAATCTGAATCCTTCAACATGTCCTAAGAAAAATAAAGTTTTATCTTCAGAGGGAAGGAACTGATACTTTAAGGGGAAGAACATTTAAAGAAGACTTAGGAGAAAGAGATGGGTCCAGAACTCAGAGGCAAGCATACCTCTCTCAGGCTCAAACCAAAGGAGGTCATCCTTGCTCATCAGATTTATGGTAACCCCCCACCACTGATACACATGGTAAACTCAACTCATGATCAAACAAGTTTGACTAAATAGTTTTGAACTCTGTGACCCTGGTTATTTCATTAATGCCATACATGACTCATTAAAAGCCATTTTGCTGGCCATGGTGATGCATACCAGTAATCAACAAGGCAAAGAGGATGAGGCAGGAGGCTCACAAGTTTGAGGCCAGCCTGGACTACACTTAAAAAACAAAGCTATTTTGTTCAAGAAAAGTGCATCAAATATGTACTTTGTACAAGGCATTGTACTAGACTTCTTTTGAGGAAGCAAGTATACAGATAAATAAAATATAAATTGTATTTATTGATATAATGAGGTAGATATATTGATAAAGTACTATGGAAATGATGGAAAGAAGGGAATCATTGCTGCCAGTTGAGTGGAAAAGAGGGAACTCAGGATTTGAATTGGTTCATGAAGTATGGGTAGGATTTGAACACTGAGAAATGGAAGATTCTAACAGGAGAAGATTATGTGGAAGGGCAGTCCCTGGGGCTGAGGCATGTATTTTCAGGGGGATATTGGAACACACATTTGGAAAGGAAGATTATGTCCAGAACAGTGAGCAAAAGCCTGGAACTTAACTACCCCTGAGAGCCGGACGTGCTCATTATTGATCAACTTTGTTCTATAAAACATGCCAAGTTCTTCCTTCACCATGATCTATTTTTTTTTTGAGTTTATGTTCTTTTTGTATGAAATTCTCTCCCATCTTCTCATCCTTCCAACCCTCTCTCTGTCTTTGCCCACATATTTCAATCTAATTCTCACTCATGCTTGGGAAATCACTTCCTCAAGGACATATTCTTTAACCCTGACCAAGTTACACCCTTTTTTTTTATAACCATAACACACTGTGATTTTCCTTCATAGCAAATAAAAGATTCTATTTAAATGAAACTTTTTAAATGATTATGTTCTCTGCTAGACATGAACCTTCATGAGGGCAGTAAATTTTTTTTTCTAATTTACTTCTTATCCTTAGTGCCTACTAACCTTTCTGGCTTTAAATAAGTATTTCTGGAACAAATTAACAAGTTAAATAAATACATAAAGACAATTAGCAATATGATGACTTAAAAACCAGGAAAGATAAAAGCATTCAGGATTCACAAAAACACGGGGTGATCAAGATGATAACATTATTTTTAGCCAGGGTTCAGCAGACAGTCAAATCTCTATGTGCTATAGAGAATTCACAAGTTCAAGCAAAGTCAATTAAACTCTAGGTCTATAATATGTATTTGAGAGGACACTAAAAATATAAGCAGCAAATAATAGATCCACATATCAAAGGCTTATTGTGTGCTGTATACATGTACAACCTTACACAGAGATGAATAAGACATAACACCAGCCAGAGGAACTCATCATTGAGTAGAAAATGGTAATGAGTAATGCAAATCATTAAGTTTAATTTAATGTTTAAACATTACCTCTAATTTGGGATAGAAGTAATTACAGAGAGTTTCAGAAAACAGGGCATGGGAGAAATTAGCTCTGCCTAGGGGGATCAAGGAGGGATTCAAAGAGCTGACATTAAGCTAAAGCCTTGAGTTCAGCAGGTAGCTAAAATCAGAAGGATAAAGTTATGCTTTTGTTAAGAGAACTGACACAGGCATGAAAGTTTCAGAGTTCTTGGCATATTTCAGGAATGAATGAGTATTCTTTTGCAAGAGGGAGAAGAATGGGGAAGTAGTGTAAGATAAAGCAGAACAAGCAAATTGAGGAGTTTGGACAACATTACTTTGTAAGTGGGTTGAGACTCCTAAAGTTTTTAAATGGAAGGCTGATTGACATCAAATTTATATTTTAATGTTTTTTGAGGTAGGGTCTCATTATACAGCCCAGGCTGACCTGGAACTCGTGATCCTCATGCCTCAACCTCCCGAGGATTGAGATTATAGTGTGCAGCATGCCTAGCTTCATATTTATATTTTAGAAATATGAGCTGTTTGGGAAGTGAAAGCTTAAAGAAGAGATTCCAGTCAGCAAAAGGCAGTGCCTGGTTAACTAACATATGCATTGGGTGACTATCATGTGACCTTGGCATATGAAAGATTCCACACTGATTATTCACCCACATGACTGTAAAAATACTGCAATAACTCCTGGCAACATTACCTGCAAATATCAAGGGTAAATACACAATCACGTTTCTTCTCCTTTTCTTCAATTAGTGTAATCAGCATCCCAATGTAATAAATTAACATGTTTTTTCTTATGTAGACTTTTTTTCTTTTTAGACAGGGTCTCTATGTAGTCCTGGTTGGCCTCAAACTTGCAATCCTCCTGCCTGAGTGCTGAGATTACAGGCATGTGCCTCCACTCCCAACTCTCTTATACAGAATTTTTAATTTAAAAAATGCTTTTAGAATAATTGTGTAGCAGATTGGTATGTAAACCCATCCTACAATGAAAATCACAAGTGATACTTTGTTTTATATATTATCATATATTTTTATGCACAGGCAAACATTCTCACATACAGTTGTTTTTCTCCCCTCTTTGGGAAATGGGGTTGTAATGCTAAGTGTATTTTTTGCTACATAATCATATTTTCACTCAGACTATAATAATACCTTTTCAAGTGAGTATTTGAAGATTAACATATACTTTTTAAATATCTATATGAAATTACAATATGTATGCACATGTGACAATTGAACTTCTGTTAGTGAATATTTAAGGTATTTAAATGGTTTCTAATTAACTCTTACAAATTATGCTATAAATTGATTCTTTGCACACTTCTACATATTATCGTACCACAGATTACCAATATTAGTACTGCTAAATCAAGAGATGTGTGCTTTTAAATTTGGATTATTTCCAAACTGTTTTCCAAAAGGGACTGATAATATCACAAAGGATTAATAAATTGCTTTATTTACAAAGCTATGCTGTCCAACACACCAGCCACTAGCTACATGTAACTACTTACATTTAAATTAAAAAAAGAATTAAAAACTCAATTTCCGGTCACAATGGCAATATTTTTAACTGATCAGTAGCTATATACGTTAGTGGTTACCACAGTGGACACCAGAGATGCAGAGCACTTCCATCATCACAGGAAGTTCTATAGCACAGTCCACTACAAATTATGGCCAATCCTGATGACGTGGGTCTTTTATATTTTTTGGGAATAGGATAAATTCAATAAAACCTAATTTTAATCTTCATGTTTTTATTCAAATTGTAAACATTTTCATGTGTGTGTTGATCATTTCTATTTCTTCTCATGTTAAGTGACTGTTCATATTCTTTCTCCAGTTCTCTATAGGATTGTTTTGACTTTTACTATTAGTACGTAAGACAAATATTTGACTGATTCAATATATCTGTGAGATAGCAGAGCAAGACAGAACTTATATTATATTATGGTGACATTATTTGACTCATAAAAGGATTCTGAACTGGGAATAAGCAATTTTTTGAAAAGAAATACTTCACAATAAATGATAAATTATGTATCTATTCACCAAAATAATTTTCTGAATAGCCTAGATTGTCAGCACATGTGATTATGAACTGAAACTCATGAAACTACTTTTCCAATGAGGAGTTAAATTAAATACAACTGTTTTATCTTAAATAAATCCAACTTCATTCTCAGTTTTCCTTAGAGAGGCTTTAACTGAATTGAAAGACAGAGTACACAAGCCTCATACTGATAAAGAACTTCACAATAAAGGTAAGAGCTGTGAGTCTTCCTATCCCTAAAATATAAGTAAAAGTGTATTTCTGTTTGCTGTATATACAAAACTGTAGAAGAAATCAACATATAAATGAGACTTTTAATGCTTTTAGTTCTAATGCATATAATTTAGCACCAAGAATTTACTGACAGTTGGCCAGAAGACAAAAACAATAACAATTTCAACATATCTAAAGCACTTCATAATTTTTTTAAAAATTCACATAAATCATTCTCAGGACAAGAATAAACTAAGGACAATTAAAGTTTGAAGAAAACTTGAAAATGAAGAATTATACAGTTAGAAGTTTAGGTTACAGAAGATAGAAAAGCTTTTCTTGGAATCTGATCTTAGCCAATGTACCATAGAAAAATAGCTTGTTCAGCTTGGCTGTGAAGGTGCTCAGCAGAGGCACTGTCACTGAGCACGTCAAAGAGCTGCAGAAAGTGATGTGGTCTGATGGCTAGAAAAAGACCCAGAAATCTGGGGCATACACTCCAGGTAAATCACGAAAGATGAGTCAAGGTTTGAGAGTAAAGCCCAAATCTGGGACTCAGAAAGAATAGACAGCATAACACAATGTAGAAGTTATAAAGGTTTTTATGCCTATAAAATGATGATGGTGAGGATGCTGGTGGTGGAGGTGGTGGTGAAGGTGGTGGTGTGGCCACATATGCTAGGTAGCCACACTTAATTTTCACAATTTTTTTGAAAAATGTGTTATTGGTTTTGTCATCTTGCAAAACTGGCTCTGAGAGGTGCAAGGAATTGCTAAAATCTAATCTTCAGCAGACCCATGATTCTAATCTAAATCTCTAAATAGCCAGCACTCTCCAGCATCCAGGGGAGAGAAATACCCTGATTATCTATCTGTATTGTTAGGCACAACTGAAGTGGTTGACAAAACTGTGCTGCAATAAGTGAGTGTGTGCAGGTCAAATTCCAAGATTCCAGACATTGTGGGGAAGCAGTTTTGAACTCTTTGTAAACTGGTGACAACAGTCAAGAAACATTCCCAACACAGGGTCCCCCTGTTCACAGGGTGGAGGTGGAAATCTGCTGTCACAGCAAGAACTGAGAGTCTGCTTAATTAGTCTGTAATGTAAATCTAATATTGTATTATCATTGGATTTCCTTAAATGTAAATGTGAGATTAGGATATTGTATTAGTTTTCCATAGCTATAATAGCATACTTGAGATAACTTATAAGGAGGAAAGATTTATTTTGGCTCATGATTTCAGAAGTTTATTTGGTTCCATTGCTGTGGGCCTATGGCAAGGCAGAATATCATGACAGGGAGAGTGCAGTGGAATACAGCTGCTCACCTCATGGAGCTGGGAAGCAAAGAGAGAGGGTCTGGGGTCCAAATGTACCCATGTAACCCAGTGGCCTAACTTGCTTCTGCTAGACCACACTTCCTAAGTTTCTACCACCTCCCAACAGCATCACAGGCAGAGGACCAATCCTGGACCAACACATGGACTGTGGGGAACATACAATATTCAACCATAGAGAGTCTAGAGGGGGTCAATGTCATCAAAGTATGTTATATGCATAGGTGAACATGTCACACTAAGCTTATTACTTTGTGCAATTAATACATAATATTAGTAATAATAAATAAATAATATTTAATAATCAGTATTTTTAAAAGAATCAAACCATAACAGATTGGTATCTGGCTGGGGTAGTTGGATGATTAAATGTGATGGCTATATAGTAATTAAGTTCCTGAATCAAAAGAGGCAATGATAAAGGAAGACTTTTTTTGAAGGGGTAGTGAATCATACATACCTTACAAAGTCTTTCTGACCTCTCTTTTCTCATTTGTAAAATCGGGATACTAAGACCATAGTATTATTGTAAGAATTAAAAGAGTTGTATTGCCAAGTACTGGCTCATAAGAGCAAAACAAGAACTGAAAGATATTGATGTAGCTCTTTTCTCCTAGGGTCCATCTGTATAGTGAAAGGGTTCCTGGAAAACATCTCTTGAACTCCATTCTCAATTTCTTTCTTAGCATCCTCAATGATTTATGTATAGATAGTAATAACTCATCAGATCACAGATATATTAACTGAGAACGTGTTTATATATCCCAAATGCCTAACTGTAAGGGAATAATTATGTATATTTTGGGCTTTCCTTTGATGGCATACTCAATACAAATATTATCAAATTTAGGTAATAAAATATAATGTTATACAAAAGAATGGTAGTCACGAGTTCTTTGAAACAGTGATATAAAAGTGTGTGCACACAGAAGACATGTGTCGGTTCTATGAAAGCAGGGACATGAGTGTGTGCATGTGTAATGAGTGTGTGTGCCTATGTGTTCTAGCTTTGTATTTGAACAGCAAGTTCATGGCACAGATAAAAAGACAAATATTATCTGCAGGAGATATTAGAATATAAAAACAATTAAGTAAAACAAGTTTAAAATTTTGTCTTAAATTTATTTCTACTGAGTTTATAATATAAAAAAGCCAGATGATAAAAACCAGAACTTTCTAGAATATTAAAGTTAGTTCTCCTTTGGAACATTGAGTAAAGATATCACAGCTTCTCCCCACCACAAAGTAACCATTGTTAAGAGTTTTCTAATTATCTGAGAACCTTTATTTCATCTTAAATATACATATGGAATTACACTTATCCTTTTACCACGTCATGTATTTTAGTTATCCTCTATCTTTACTTAAGGCTCTTTCATTTTTGAGAGCTCCATAAATATTCCACCACATGGATTTCCATTAGTTTTCTTAGACACGTTTATATTACTCACCGTTTGTTGTTATGAGCAGTGCTATCCACAGATTGCAACTGTAAAGTCAAAGCACTACATGAGGTTAAGATTTTGATCCATGCGCCACATTGCTCCTCAAGAATGGCTATTTCCATTGTTGTATTGACCAATAGTACAGCAAAGTTCCTAATTCCCCAAATCTTCATCCAAATTGGGTATGAGTCCTGTATTACACATTTATCAATTTTATATGTTAAATTAATATATTTTATGTGCATTTTAAATTATTGTTCAGAATGAACATATTTTTAATTCACATCCTTGATTCATTGTTCAATTGGGTTTTCTTTCTTTATTAGTGAACAATATATATTCGTTCAAAAGGAAGATTGAAATGCAATTGCTAAAGAGTCTAGTTAAATTTAACTTTTTTTCCCCAGGAGAAACAAATCACAGCTGGACAGAGAAGAAAAGCCCTAAGGGAAGCAGAAAGAGTGAAAATTCAAACTTGACAATTATAGCTAGAGCTGACTTTGCCCTTAGTCCTTCCCAAAGGCAGAGAAAGCCCTCCATTAATGAAAACAGGCATCTTAGCTAAACTGAATTGAAGATTAGACATATCTCAGTTTTCTATTGGTAAGAAAATTTCTGCAGTTGCTTCAGATAGTCAGCTTAAAGAAACAAACCTCAGTTCATACATTCAACAGGTGATTGCTAGTTCATGGGGATATGGTAAGAACAAACTGCATAGTCACTGCCACATAACACTGGTGAGAAAAACAGTTCTTCTCTTCAGTTTCTTCAGTAGGGGTTGAGGGACAAGGAGAGATGGATGGATGGGGTGCCAAGGTGAGTGAGAATGCATAAGCAAGCTGATTTGGGAAAATATGTCAGAATGGGAAGAGACAGAGAAGATTCGGGGCCAGTGAAACTGTGTTTGGGTTATTTTTTGGTGACATGGGATTGAACTCAGGACCTTCACACTTAGTAGGTGCTCTATCACTTCAGTGATACCCCTGGCACCTTATTGAGCAAACAATGGTAAAACCATTGCTAAACTATTCTTTCATCTGGTTGATTTTTTACTGCAAATTATTTAGAAAAGTTAACAAACTACATTGCTTTTCTCTTTCCTGGCTTAGTTTTCTTTCAGTTCAACCTCTTTTCTCTTATTACCTTATTTGAGAGATGCTGAAGTTTGCACTCAATGAGCAGTTACTTTTGATAGCAATATTCATCTATGCAAATATGCTAACTTGTTGGAAAACCAAGAGGTACTTTATGCTTTCCATATTTAAAGAAATAAGTCTATTTTTGTCTATTCCTAAAATTGCAAAATGTTTTTAAATGTTTTATGGATACTCTTCTAAAATAAATTTCTAAATTTAAAATTCAGGATATAAAAACTAAAAGAATAAACAGTCTAATTATCTACTTTTAGAAGAAATCCTGACTCAAAAAATTTTAAATCCTTTCCCATGAAGAAAATTCTGTTCCTTTCTTACAAACCCTTCAAATGATACAAAAAAAAAGAAACACTATGAGGGCATATGTATTCTGACATCCTGAATACATACAGAATACATACTGATCACTACTGTGAGTGATCAGTAGCTAGAGAAACTTTTTTCTCTTTTCATAGGATCACACCAGTATCAACTTGGTATTACCTTGAATCATTATGGTGTCTTCCACTGTCTGCACCCAGTCAGTGCCTTTCACCCTCTCTCCCCCGCCACTGCACTCCCCTATGAGCTATCAGATACTTTTAGGCAGTAGTTGCTCTTATTTCAAAATGAAAGATGTTGAAAATGTTGCCAAAAGGCAACAGATCTTGTCTTGTCATTTGGGGAGATTTTCCAGAGGGCTCAGCTTCTTGACTTTGATGGTTTCTCCAAAGTAAGAGGTATTTGTTTAATTTAAATGCTTCTTGAGCTCTTAAAATTTCACAAGGGATAATCTATAGAGGGGAAATAGAGGCTCATGATAATGTTTGGTGTTTCAGGTCTTGTAGGATAGCAAACTTCCCTTTTATTCTTCTATGGAAAGAGAGTGGATGCACAAGGCATATGGCACACTTACAGAGCATGGGAATGGGACACTGACCTGGTAGATTTGAAGGTTGATACCACTAATTACAAGCTGTGGACTGTTTACAAAATGGATAACTTGCAGATTATCATGCCTACCTCAGGTTTTTACAAGGACTGTATTTTTTATAATGTAATACAAGACATTTGAAAAATAAAAGTAATTTTGTTTCCTTTTTCTCCTAAATTCACATAACCAAATTTCATAGGGCTAGAGTTTTGCTAAGTCTTTATACAACAGAATTATCACTCCTAATAGCCAAAACCTGTCTCTTGAAGATGGAAAGTAGTAGCTATTCCCACCTTTTTGAATGCAAAACAATGATCTGAAGTCATTAAAAGCAATTTCTTTGTCATTGATAACCTCCACTTCACACCTATCTTAACAGTACTATCTTTAGAGTTTGTTGCTAAAGAATACATATTTTAACTAAATAATATTATAAATTCTTGTGTATCAGTTAGTATTTTATGAATTGTGACAGGGTCTTACCAACCTGAGTAACAAAAACAATCAGACAGATGTTCTCCACAGAACACTGGTATTTATTTGGAACTAGCAGAGCACTGCAAGGGAAGGTACTTACTATAGTAAACTATGGGCATATTCACAGAGGTGGAGGGAAGGGGAAGTTTTTAAAGGCAACAGTGAGGAAGATTACATCAAATATTATCAAAAAATTATCTTGGCCACAGTAATTAATAACAAGAGTGGCACCATCCAAGTTTGAATGGACAGTTGCTGGGAAGATATCTTTGTAAATGTACTTTTTGTACAAGATTTTGATGACCTTTCTGCAAGGTTGTAATTTGGGCAGTCTTTTCTGACAGTTACTACCAGAAAACCATGTGTAAGAAACCTTTCTTCATAAGCTCCTGTCTTTATTTACTTTTCTTTTTTGGTTAGAATGACAATGAAGGACAGACTGTGGAGGTCAAGGAGACACTTCTCCTCCCTAGGAAACACCTGTTTACATCTGAAAGGCATCTCCACCCTCAGGCAATGCAAAAAGGCTATAAAACTCACTTCCTACCCTGACCCACGGGATCACCGGTTTTGGGACCCCCTGCATTCCCCAATATGCAGTCTTTCTCTTCCCTTCTCTACAAATAAAATCTTTCTGACCTCTGCTGTTAGACTCTGTCTGTGCTTTCATTCTCAGAGCAGGTGCAAGAAACCTGAACACCTGAAATTTCTGCACATGTCATCCATGCATCAACATGAACAACTCCATTTTGATTCTCACAATTTTAATGTTTCTTTCACAATATTAATCTATTAATATATACATATGAAAAAGTCAGGCATAGAATTCTGAGACATTTACTAGTTGTATGTGTCTTAGAAGCATTTTGTTTCTTGCACTCCAAAAACTTCATACAGTCTGTATTTGCAAACCATGGATATACAGTTCTTCCTTGTTGTCTGTTTTTGCTTGTAACTCTTTTCTTCTCAAAAGAACTGAGTTTCTTGAAGGCAGCAGGAAGAGATTCTTTAAAAAGAAATGCAAAGAAGGTCAAGATTGTCTATATCACTATATTTCCTCTTTGCTCCTTTCTTAGTAGCAGGATGCCTCCAACACCTAAGGGCCCAGGGCCCTCTAGCTGTGATGCTCTCTCTTCACCTCCTTTTTCTGGTATCATTAAGGGGTTGTGTGAGAAAAATAATCTTAGACAACTTTGAAGTCAGAGCGAATTTATAAATTTTAATAGCAAAAAGGTCATGATGATTGCACATTTTTGTAGTTCTCAAAAGTGTTTGCATTTTAACCAGGGGAAATTTGATTCAGTAAACATTAATTCAAGTCTATTCCAAGCCTGTACTGTATTAGTTACAACACCTCCCATCACACTCAGGAAGATAGACAAATACAATAATTAAATAAACCATGCAATCCATATGGTAGTAGAAGCAACTACATTGTAAAGTAGTCATACAGGATAAAAATGACTAAGCAGGGGAGATTCCAAGATGGTGGCTAGAGGGAGGAAGTAGAAAGCATGCCTCCTAAAGTAAAATCCCGGAGAGATGCTGTAGATACACCTTACAGGAAAAACCACCTAGAAGAGGCAAAACTTTGACTCCTCCACACCTCCAGCCTGAGCAGAGCATCCCCACTACATGTTAAACAGAGAAATCAGGAGGGCTCCCGCACCACTGCCAGACAGCAGTGCCCAGATGGCTTGGGAAGACATAGACCACAAGGTGAGCTAAGCGGTACGTGGTACCTCTACAGACAACCCTGGGCCAGATCAGCATAGCCCCCTGGACAGACAGACCCACACCCAGGGAAAAAAGAAAAACTGAATAATAAGCAATAACAAAAAAAAAGACACGTAGCAAAGAGGGTGGGGTGCCCGGTGCACCAAAGAGTGGGGGAGGGGAAATCCCTCACAAGCCAGCTGGAGAAGGCAGGAGCGGCAGCACATGCCCAGTAACCAGGAGTGGGAAAGGTTGTAAAAGCGGTGGTGGGCTGAAAACTCCACAGGGGAGGGGGGAAGAGCACTTCCCATGTGAACTGTAAATAAACACGCAGGCCTGAGAAAATGGGTGTGCTTCCCCCAGTGTGCTTAGAAAGGGGAAAGCTTGTAGCAGAGGCTTGCACACAGGAGAACTCTGAGTAAACAAAGCCTGCAGGGCCAGGTGAGTGCTAAGCTCACTCCTGAGATCTGCATAAATAACGCCTTCAGCAACAGCAGGCTGACAGCAGCAGGCAGGTGAGCCACAGCCTCAGATAGCCATTCACAGAACTGTCTCCAGACTCTTTTATTTTCTCCTTTCCTTTGATGAGACAGCAACCAAACTACACCTGCATGCTGAAAACTTACTGAAACTGTAATGCATTTGAACTTGGGACACTTTGTGGGATTTTTTTTTGTTTTGTGCTATTTTGTTTTAGTTTTTTTCCCCTTTGATGAAACAACAGAACTACTTCTGAGGCACCATCTCCAGGATTGGAGGCTGAGGGACGAACACAAAAATTATTAAGGCTGAAACTTTATTGCATTTGAACTTGGAGATTTTTTTATATTTATTTCTTTTAATTTTTTTTCATTTATTTATTTTTTATTATTATTTTTATTATTTTTAGTTTTTATTTTAAGTCCTCTCTCTGTCTCTCTAATGTCTGTCCAGCTTACTGTTGATTAGTACATTATCTCTCCCTGTTTATATCTTTGAAACATTTGTTGTTGTTTGTTTATTTTGGTTTTTTTCTACTTGTTTGTTTATTTGTTATTCCCTTTTTCTTTAACATCTTTGCTTTCCATCTCTTCTCACCCTCCCATTCTAAATATCACCATTGTTATTATTACAAGATAGAAAATATTTAATTGCACACAGTACAGGGACAATAACAACACCAAGGGCAATGATGGGAAGACAGAATAAACAGGGAAACCAGTTACCCCACAGCAAAAAATTAGTACAGGAACCAGAGGGGAATGAAGAAAACAGACACTCATATCCAGACTCCAAAAAAATGATGATAAACTATGCCAAAGAACCCAATAAAGCCCACAAGAACAATCTAAAAGAAGAAATACTACAGTTAATCAGTGAGAATTTTATAGAGATGATACCAGATATGGTCAACCAAACTGTACAGGAGACACTAAAGAAATTCCAGGACAACAAAAATTGAGAATTTGAAAAAGCACAAGGAGAAATAAAAGAAACCATAGAAGCACTGTGTAAACACCAAAGTAAAACAAACAACACGATTAATAAAGAGATAAATGAACTCAGGGTGAAAATAGACAACATTAAAGAGGCAAAAACTCAGGATATGGAAAACCTCAGGAAAAAGAATGAAACAGAATTGCAAAACAAAATGGAAGGCCAATCCAGCAGAATAGAACAAACAGAAGACAGAATCTCAGAACTCAAAGATGAAATGGTAATGAAAGGAAAAAACCAAAGAACTATTAGTTAAGTAACTCAAGACCTGTGAAAAGAAAATGCAAGAACTCACCAACTCCATCAAAAGACCAAACCTGAGAATCATGGGCATTGAAGAAGGAGAAGAGGTGCAAGCAAAGGGAATGCATAATATATTCAACAAAATAATAACAGAAAATTTCCCAAATCTAGAGAAAGATATTCTCATACAGATGCAAGAAGCCTCCAGAACACCAAACAGACCAGATCAAAATAGAAATACCCCATGGAATATTATCATTAAAACAACAAGTTCAGAAACTAGGGAAAGAATATTGAAGGCTGTAAGAGAGAAAAAACAAATAACATACAAAGGTAAACATCAAAAACATCAGACTTCTCAACAGAAACATTAAAAACAAGAAGAATGTGGAGTGAGATCATTTTCATTCAGGCACTGAATGAAAATAACTTCAATCCCAGGATACTCTACCCAGCAAAACTATCATTCAAAATAGATGGAGCGATAAAAGTCTTCCATGATAAGCAGAAACTAAAACAATATGTGACCACAAAGCCACCACTACAAAAGATTCTTCAAGGGATTCTGCACACAGAAAGTGAAACCAAACTTAACCATGAAAGGGCAGGCAGCACCAAACTACAGGAAAAGTAAAAGCAAGAAAGTAGACAGTAACGTCAACTTAGGTACACACAATCAAACCTTCAAACAACTAAGACAACTAAATGACAGGAATCACCACATACCTATCAGTACTAACGCTTAATGTTAATGGACTTAATTCACCCATCAAAAGGCACCATTTGACAAAATGGATTAAAAACAAATATCCAACAATTTGTTGCTTACAGGAGACCCATCACACTGACAGAAATAAGCATAGGCTTAGGATGAAAGGCTGGAAGAAGATTTATCAAGCCAATGTCCCCCAAAACAGGCAGGAGTAGCAATACTTATCTCTGACAAAGTAGACTTCAAACCTACTTTGATCAAACAAGATAAACAAGGACATTCCATATTAATAAAAGGGGAAATAGACCAAAAAGAAATAACAATTATCAACCTATATGCACATAAAGTCTCACACCCAATTTCATCAAACATACCCTGAAGGACCTAAAAGTATATATTAACTCCAACACAGTGGTGGTGGGATACTTTAACACTCCACTATCATCAATAGATAGATCATCCAAACAAAAAATCAATAAAGAAATCCTAGATCTAAAATATGCAATAGATCAAATGGACCTACTTGATGTCTACAGAAACATTTCATCCAACTTCTACACAATATACATTCTTCTCAGTAGCCCATGGAACCTTTCCCAAAATAGATCATATCCTAGGGCACAAAGCAAGCCTCAGCAAATACAAGAAAATAGAAATTATACCATGCATTCTCTCTGATCACAATGCAATAAAACTAGAACTCAACAACAAAATTAAGACAAAAAACATGCAAAGAGCTGGAAACTGAATAATTCATTGCTTAATGAAGAATGGGTCATCGATGCAATAAAAGAGGAAATTAAAAAGTTCCTGGAATTCAATGAAAATGAAAACACAACCTACCGGAACCTATGGGACACAGCAAAGGCAGTCCTGAGAGGAAAGTTTATAGCCATGAGTGCATATATTAAAAAGACTGAAAGATCCCAAATCATTGACCTAATGATACATCTCAAACTCCTAGAAAAACAAGAAGAAGCAAATCCTAACAAATAGAAGGAGATAAATAATAATAATAAGAGCTGAAATCAACAAAATAGAAACCAAAAAAACCATACAAAGAATTAATGAAAAAAAAATTTGGTTCTTTGAAAAAATAAACAAGATTGACAGACCCCTGGCAAACCTGACTAAAATGAGTAGAGAAAAAACCCAAATTAGTAAAATCAGGAATGCAAAAGGGGAGATAACAACAAACACCATGGAAGTCCAGGAAATCATCAGAGACTACTTTGAGAACCTATATTCAAATAAATTTGAAAATCTTGAAGAAATGGACAGATTTCTAGATACAAATGATAATCCAAAACTAAACCAAAAGGATATTAATAACCTGAATAGATCTATAACACAAAATGAAATTGACGCAGCAATCAAGAGTCTCCCCAAAAAGAAAAGTCCAAGACCTGATTGATTCTCTGCTGAATTCTATTAGCCCTTTAAAGAACTGACACCAAACCACCTTAAATTGTTCCATGAAATAGAAAGGGAACGAAAACTGCCTAACACAATTTATGAAGCCAGTATTACACTTATCCCAAAACCAGGCAAAGACACCTCCAAAAAGGAGAACTATAGGCCAATCTCCTTAATGAACATTCATGCAAAAATCCTCAATAAAATAATGGCAAACTGAATTCAACAACACATCAAAAAGATTATTCACCATGACCAAGTAGGCTTCATTCCAGGAATGCAGGGGTGGTTCAATATACAAAAGTCAATAAAAGTAATAAACCACATTAACAGAAGCAAAGACAAAACCCACTTGATCATCTCAACAGATGCAGAAAAAGCCTTTGATAAGATACAACAGCATTTCATGATAAAAACTTTCGAAGGTACTTTAGAAGGAAAGTACCTCAACATTATAAAAGCTATATATAACAAATCTACATCCAGCATTATACTTAATGGAGAAAAACTGAAACCATTCCGTCTAAAATCAGGAACCAGACAAGGATGCCCACTATCTCCACTCCTATTCAACATAGTACTGGAATTCCTAGCCAGAGCCATTAGGCAAGAAGAAGGAATAAAAGGAATACAAATAGGTAAAGAAACTGTCAAAATATCCCTATTTGCAGATGACATGATCCTATACCTTAAAGACCCAAACAAAAACTACTCAAAAGCTCCTAGACACCATCAATAGCTATAGCAAGGTAGCAGGATATAAAATCAACACAGAAAAATCATTAGCATTTCTATACACTAACAATGAACAAACTGAGAAAGAATATATGAAAATAATACCATTTAAAATAGCCTCAAAAAAAATCAAATATCTAGATGTAAACTTAACAAAGTATGTGAATGATCTCTATAAGGAAAACTATAAACTTCTGAAGAAAGAGATTGAGGAAGACTATAGAAAGTGGAGAGATCTCCCATGCTCATGGATTGGTAGAATCAACATAGTAAAAATGTCGATACTCCCAAAAGTAATCTACATGTTTAATGCAATTCCCATCAAAATTCCAATGACATTCATTAAAGAGATTGAAAAATCTACCATTAAATTTATATGGAAACACAAGAGGTCACAAATAGCCAAGGCAATACTCAGTCAAAAGAACAATGCTGGAGGTACCACGATACCTGACTTCAAACTATATTACAAAGCAATGGAAATAAAAACAGCATGGTACTGGCACAAAAACAGACATGAAGACCAGTGGAACAGAATAGAGGACCCAGATATGAAGCCACACAACTATAACCAACTTGTCTTTGACAAAGGAGCTAAAAATGTATCATGGAGAAATACCAGCCTCTTCAACAAAAACGGCTGGGAAAACTTGTTACAGTCTGCAAAAAACTGAAACTAGATCCATGTATATCACCCTATACCAATATTAACTCAAAATGGATCAAGGATCTTAATATCAGACCACAAATTCTAATGTTGATACAGGAAAGAGTAGGAAATACTCTGGAGTTAGTAGGTATAGGTAAGAACTTTCTCAATGGACCCCAGCAGCACAGCAACTAAGAGATTCCATAAATAAATGGGACTTCATAAAACTAAAATGCTTCTGTGCAACAAAAGAAATGGTCTGCAAAATGAAGGAACACCCGCCCAGTGGAAGAAAATATTTGCCAGCTACACATCAGACAAAGGACTGATAACCAGAATATATAGGGAACTTAAAAAACTAAATTCTCCCAAAATCAATGAACCAATAAAGAAATGGGCAAATGAACTGAACAGAACTTTCTCAAAAGAAGAAATTCAAATGGCCAAAAAACACATGAAAAAATGCTCACCATCTCTAGCAATAAAGGAAATGCAAATTAAAACCACACTAAGATTCCACCTCACCCCTGTTAGAATAGCCATCATCAGCAACACCACCAACAACAGATGTTGGCATGGATGTGGGGAAATAGGAACCCTCTTACACTGTTGGTGGGAATGTAAACTAGTACAACCACTCTGGAAAAACTGTGGAGGCTACTTAAAACACTAAACATTGATCTACCATTTGATCCAGCAATACCATTCTTGGAGATAGACCCAAAAGACTGTGACACAGGTTACTCCAGAGGCACTTGCACACCCATGTTTATTGCGGCACTATTCACAATAGCCAAGTTATGGAAACAGCCAAGATGCTCCACTACTGACAAATGGATCAAGAAAATGTGGTATCTATACACAGTGGAATTTTATGCAGCCATGAAGAAGAACGAAATGCTATCATTCACTGGTAATTGGATGGAATTGGAGAACATCATTCTGAGTGAGGTTAGCCTGTCCCAAAAGACCAAAAATTGTATGTTCTCCCTCATATGCGGACATTAGATCAAGGGCAAACACAACAAAGGGGATTGGACTGTGATCACATGATAAAGTGAGAGCACACAAGGGAGGGGTGAGGATAGGTAAGACACCGAAAAAATTAGCTAGCATTTGTTGCCCTTAACACAGAGAAACTAAAGCAGATACCTTAAAAGCAACTGAGGCCAATAGGGAAACGGACCAGGAACTAGAGAAAAGATTAGATCAAAAAGAATTAACCTAGAAGGTAACACACATGCACAGGAAATCAATGTGAGTCAATGCCCTGTATAGCTATCCTTATCTCAACCAGCAAAAACCCTTGTTCCTTCCTATTATTGCTTATACTCTCTCTACAACAAAATTAGAAATAAGGGCAAAATAGTTTCTGCAGGGTATAGAGGGGGTAGGGGCGAGAGGGAGGGAGTGGGGGGGAGAGGGAGGGGTTAGGGGGAAGAGGGAAGAGGGTGGGGACATAAGGGAGGGGTTAGGGGAAGGGGGGAGAAATGACCCAAACATTGTATGCACATATGAATAAAAAAAATGATTCACGTGAAAAAAAAATGATTAAGCATATTTGGTTTAATAGGGGGTATTTTCTTAATAATCCAAAGGAACTGAAAGGTGAATTTCAGACATCAGTGATAAACTAGTAGACATATTGCCACTAGAAAAAATTTCATTTTTTTCACATTGATACTTTTCTCCAACAAAATAGGAACCTTCATGCCATTTTACCTAATTTTCCCACTGTCTGAAGAACCCAACTTAAGACTGTCTCTCTTTTTATTTCCCTCCTCTTTCCTCTCTCCTCTCTCTTATCAGCAGCTTTTAAACATGAGAGTTATCTTTGGTATTGGGAATATCCAAACCTCAGAGTAATTTCCCAAGGTAAGGCATTTAGTAAACAAAAGTCAGATCATCTATGGTCTGGTGCTGATGTTCTCTCCACAAGGTAACTATGAGGCCTTATTCTTTACACAGCATCTCACAATTGAGAACATTATTTGGGGTCTGGAGAAAATAATAAACGATATGTTTCTAAACCTTTTAGTTTCCTTACTTGCTCTTATATATTTAAGTTTCTAGTGATTATAATCATCACAATAATACTACTACAATTTATTAACTTTTTTCCCCAAAACCATAACTCTGCTTTTGTTAAAAAATATTCATTAGAATTAACATGTGCATAGGATCAAACTATTTGAGTTTTACTTTAAAATATATTTATAAAGGTCTTTCTGCCCACAGAAAACATGGTGGATAAATTGACTCTATTAATTTGTCTATATACTATTAAAACTATGCTGGACAACTTTCTTCAGATAAAGTAACTCTAATACATCCATTCACCCACTTACAGTTCTTTTTTTTCTCCTACATATGGGGTAAATAAACAATAAAATTTAAAGTAGATTAGAATTTAGACAGTATATGCTCTGACCTGTCATCTAATAGGAACTGGGACTCAGAGAAGTTGCTACATCTAATTAGTGGTAGAAACTTCCCTAGATTGGCTAACACTTAAGGTTGGTAAGAGAGATGAGTCTGAGTCATTATGTGTAAAACTTTCCATTTTGACACAATTATGGATACTGTGTACTTGTTATAGTAATCTTTGCTAAAACAACATTAAGAATTGATAGTAAAAGTAATAAGACTAATTTAAATTTTTAAAAAAAAATAGGACTTTGGAGAGAAAATGCTCCATTGCATTTCTGTACACCATATTACCATAGCAAAGAGCCCTTGTAAGCTATAAATAAGAGTCTCCCACAAAGGACAGATTTGTTTGTTCTTTGGATAATAAAGATGATATGTTTCTCTGATTTGAGACATTTCAGAGTGTTAGAGATAATGTTTTTTTCCCAAGAAAAGGTGGGCAGGTTTGCCAGAAATGCCTTTATAAGATTAGAATATTGGGGTTTGGGATGTGGCTTAGTGTCAAGGGCAAGGCCCTGAATTTGGTCCCCAGCACCAATAATAATAATAATAATAATGATAATAATATCAGGATATCCTCATCTGAGAATTTCTCAGTTGTTAGTCAACTATCTGTTACTGTAATAAATACCTGAAATAATCAACTTATCAAGAAAAAAAGTTTACTTTGGCTCACAGTTTTAGACATTTCATTCCATCACTGATTGGCCTTGTTGCTTTGGATCTGTGGTGAGGCAGAACAACATGGCAGGGAGTGCTTGGAGGAGCAAAGCTGCTGACTTTATGATCTGAAAGTGAGGAGGAAGGAAGAGCTGGAGTCCCACTCTCTCCTTCAAGGGCCTGACCCCAATGACTGGAAGACCTTCCACTAGGCCCCGCCTCTTAAGGTTCTGCCACTCTCCAACAGTGCCAAGCGGTGGGGCCCAAGACCTTAATACGTGAGCTTTTGTGGGACATTCCACATATAACTGCAGCATTACTGTGAGAGACCCACAATGTGATCACTACTTAGCTGAACCCACCTCTTCGTTGGTCTGTTTCCTTCTCTTAGTATTATGAAGTAAATTATTATGAATGTTGCCCCATATTCATACTCCATATTCAGACTTTTATTAACTATATATTTCCTCACTTGCACACATCATTTTTACTCTGTTCTATCTAGTTAGCTATGTTTTCTGATTTTTCTTTATTACAAACAAGCATGTTCTTAATTTTTCTGTATCACATATGATTTTTAATGATACATATACACATGTAAGATTATTAAGTCAAAGGCAAGAAATATTCTCTGAGATTCTCTTTCATACTGCAAAGTGTTTTCCAAAATATTTGAACCATTATGTTCTCACTAGCCTTGTCCCAAAGTGTTCTCATTACTATTACCTTTCACTTCTTCCTCAGCACTCCTAGATTAGCTAGTTGTATTCTTCACATTTCCCCGAATTTCTATGGGTCTTTACACATATTCTTGTTCCTACTAAGGATGCTGTTAGTATATGCAATTCTTACCTGGCAGATCTCAGCCTAAATATCACTTCCTCAGAGAGTTCTCTCTGAGTTCCCAAATCACCAGATCTTTCCATTACATCTAATACTTCCCTTTGTGATATTCATCCCATAAGTAACTGGTTTTTGCATTCTTGGCTTAAGTTTAACTGCCATAAGAGAAGGTATCTCATTTGCCCTGTTCCAGAATTAAATCCATGGTGCTAGAACAGAGTTTGACATATAGGAAACACTGTGTATACTTTTTTTTTTTTTTCAGTAATAGGGTTTGAACTAAGGACCTTGCATTTGTTAGGCTGGTGCACTACCACTTTATCTGTGCTCCCAGATTGAGCAATACTTCTGTTCTGACTTTTTTAAGTATCATATGAGTCATGTGATTTACATATCAAATGAATCATGTGCATATGAGTTTTTCATTAGGTCTTGAAATTATGCAACAGGTCTGTTGGCTGTAAGAGAAAAGCCTATAAAGACAGTCCAGGATGATACAGTAATTCCTATTTAGTCCTCTTCATCTAGCTTCTAGAAAGTTGAACAACTAGAAAGTTAAATTGTGATAATCTTTCTGTATCATTTTCTGCTGTTGGGAAAATGATAAGTTAATATCAGAAATTTATTTTGACAGCAACTCTCAGGATATGCCACCCACTCACTCAATGTCATAGACCCACAGAATATGAGCCAATGTGATAGTAATGCCCATCAAAAGTGACTATACTATAATTTGAGGTGGCTCTAAGTTCTCTGGAAGATTTGGAGACTGTCAACTTCAGATTTCTGATCAGTTATCCCAATAAATTGGGAGTCTGCCCTGACCCTAACAAATGGGATACCAATTTGGCAAGTTATCTTGGAAGTGGAAGCCAAAGTTGGAGGGGGAATTGGTTCAAGCAAAAATTCATTCATTAAATTTTAGAACCAAAATTTCCTCTTCCTTTCTTTCATCATGCCACTCTTTCTTGTACTTCATTCTTATTCCCTTCATTTTTCATTCAAGACCCCCCTTTTAAAACTTATCCCTTGAATTTTGTTGTTAGCCTATCTTCAGCCTTTTTGCCCTAATTTCCTCTACAAGAGGAATTCTTTGGGTGGTCTTTTCTATCCCTGTCATGTCTACTTCATGTATTTGGTGTTGACTAATAAAAATTATATTGAGTCAATAACTAAGATGGGCTAAATGCCTTGTAGTTAGTCTCATTGCCTGCCTATGCCTTTAACACAGCAGGTACCTGATAAATATCTGTTGAATGGTTCAATGATCCCTTTCCTGAGTCTCACCCAATATTTACAGCTTCTTAGTAGACATCTCTATTAGGATATCTCACAGGTACTTGAAAGACATATCCCACTTGATTTTTTTCCCAAAACACCTACTCTAATGTCATTTCTTCTTGGCTAGTGGTTGGAACACTAGTATATGGTTGAACATATACAGTCTTTAAGGTTAAAAATATTATGTTTCTTTCATTATCTATGGATAACTATTTATTCAGAATACACAGAATATCTTTTTAGTCTGTAATGAGTGAGGCAGTGTGATACATTGGTAAGAAATGGGGCCTTCAGACTCAGTATGCTCTCTCTCTCTCTCCCTTTCTTTTTTTTTTTTTTTTTTTTGAGACTCAGTATTTTCACACTTTGGGAATCATCCAAACTTTCTAGCTCTATTACTGATTAGTTGCATGACATTTACCAAGATACTTAGTCTCTTCATTCCAAAACACTTTTTCTTTTCTTTTGCTTTCTTTCTTTCTTTCTTTCTTCTTCTTCTTTTTTTTTTTTCTGTAGTACTAGGAATTAAACTCATGCATGCTAAAGCAAACACTCTATCACTAAGCTAACTTCTCAGTCCTCGCTTTTTTCATTTAACAAATGAAGTAAAAAATATCCATGTTTTAGTGCAACTGTAAGGATTAGGCAGTGTGGATATGTCCATTGTATTACCCATAGTAGATTCTCAATAAGTGGTTATTGTTACTATAGGTAAGAATTATTCCTATGTCTTGCCCCTCTTTTCCTGCTCTCACCTTTCATTCAATTTCTTTGTTCTTCTTAGCTTTCTGTTCCCTGCATGGGTCAGAAAACCTGCTAAAATCATAGAAGTTAGAAAGTGAAAAAATATATTAGAAATTAAAAACTTAAGACATTTAATAATAATATAAATTTATATTTTCAGCAGACTCTTTCTCTAAATTCATTCTCAACTAAGTGTTATATATGATAACATCCAGGACTAGCAAGCTGGCAAGTGTTTGAAGAAATATTTGATGCTGGGGGCTAGGGTAGAACTTCCAGAGGGGAGGACTATTGTACAATATTTATAAATAAGCAAAACCATATGTTTCAAAGAAGATATTATATATATATTTATATATTATTTATTTTTATATATTATATATTTATATATGTATATACATATAAATGTACCAAATTTCATAGCAACTAAATATATTAAGAACAAAGATTAGATAACTGAGAAGCTGCTTAAGATGAAATTACACTGAGATATTTCAATTACACAGAGTTGAAATCTATAATAGACCAAAAAAAAAAAAAAAAGAAAATCAAGGCTTAATTCAACTACTTTTAATTACTTTTAGTATGTATCAGAGGATTTTTAAGCAGGAAAAAATGTAATGCTTATGTGTTCATTTTATAAAACTCAGCTATGAACTTGGCCACAGAGAAAGCACTAATGATATTTAAATGATATTTCATAGGTCACCTTCCAGACAATTTAGCATAATAAGAAAATAAATTAGAATAAAATTTAGCTTCTTAAAATAAGAAATAGAATTTAAACAACCTATGAAACAAAGCTAGAAATTAAAATTAAGGTATAAACTTTTTTGAAATACAATAAAGCACTTCATATTATAACTTGCGGGTTACAGACTGTCTCAAAAGAAAACTTAGAGCCTAACACGTCATTATTATTAAAGCAAAAGTCTGAAAATGAGGCAATAAGTCCTCTGATAATAAATTAGAAAAAGAAAATGATCAAAATTTGTAGTCAGAAAAAATGCTACCAATAAAAGATGAAATTAATTAATTAAAAACAAACAAAAATATTAGGGTAGATGTACATATCCAAAGTTGCTTCTTTTAAATTAATATCTACAGTTTTCATAAACTGAATGCTTCATTAAATGAAAATAGAAGAGGAGGGGCTAGAAAAAATACACAAGTTTGAAAATAAGTAGGGTGGTCCTAAAATTCATATGGAGGGGAGCTGGACACTGGAGGCTCACAGGTAATCCTAGCTACTCAGGAGGCAGAGATCAGGAGGATCGTGGTTCAGAGCCAGTCAGAGCAAAAAGTTCACCAGACCCTATCTCGAAAAAATCCATTACAAAAAAGGGCTGGTGGAGTGGCTTGAGGTATAGGCTCTGAGTTCAAGCCCCAGTACCACAAAAAACAAACAAATTCATATGGATGGGAAAATACCCGAGAAAAGCTGAGAAAAATATGAAAAAAGAATAGTGAAGGAACATGACTTTAAGTTAATCAATAGAACAAAACAAAGCCAAATACTTCATTATGCCTAGAAATTTGAATATATGCGAATTTGGTACTTAAATTTCAAAGAAAGAAAGGCTTATTTAATAAATGATGCTGGAACCATTGGCTAAATGAAAAACAACTGAACTCCTTCATCACACCATGTACATAAGACCTTAGGTACTTTCAGAGGCACAAAGATAAAATTAAATATTTGAATAATAATCATTGGAAATATTTTTGACAAAGTTTAAACAATTTGAAATATTTCAATGTAAAACTGCTTAAATATTTAAAACAACTCAGAAGAAAGGACATTTTTGAGCAGTGAACAAGGCATGGATGGGAAAGACTGATATCACTGGTAGAAATCTGATTTTCTACGGTTGTTACGGACAGTTAGATTAAATGTTGATTTGACCAGTGATTAGTTCCTGTAACTTTCATACAGAGACAAATGTAGGGCATATATTCAAAAATTCTTGCCAGGCACTGGTGGCTCACACCTATAATCCTTGCTACTCAGGAGGCAGAGATAAGGAGGATTGCAGTTTGAAGCCAGGCCCAGGGCAAACAGTTTTTGAAACTCTATCTCAAAAACACCATCACAAAAAAGGACTGGTAGAATGGCTCAAGGTGTAGGGCCTGAGTTCAAACCCCAGTACCACAAAAGAAAAAAAAAAAAAGAATTCTTATTGCTGTTCTATGGTTTACAGTAGGAAAGAGTAATAATGCAAAAATATCTATAAATAACCCAAAAGTCCATGAGTAAGAAAATAGTTTCATAGATATGTTACAGACCCTAAATACTATGTAACTATGTTCCATAGATGAATTAAAATTTCTTTTAAGTGAAGAAATCTATGAAATGTATTTTTAAGAATGAAGAAAATATCATTAAGAAAGAAATCAAGTTGAAAATGATCTGAGAGAACAAAAGAATATCAGAAACCATTATATATATATACATATATACATATATGTGTGTGTATATATGTGCATTGAAATAATGACAGCACTTCAATAGAGCATTCTATTGCAATACTCTTCTAAGCATTTCTCATACTAACTTATTCAAAACTTCAATACAAGCTTATGAGGTCTTTACTATTATCATCCCAGTCTTACAAATGAGGAAATAGAGTCAGAAATGTAAATTTCCTAAGTCACACAGAAAGCAAGAGGCAGTGCCAGGGTTCAAACCATAGCATCACAGTTCCAGAATCTGTGTGTTCTTCAATATTACGGACCCTGCTTCTTGTGTATATTTGTTAATGATTGGATAAGGTTAGTAAAAAATTTGAAGGATATACGCCAAGGAGTATAAATATGCATCTTTCTTATCAGGGTATGTGTGGACAAGAAAAGGAAAAGGAAAGGAAGGGAGAAAAGGGATAAGAGAAGGTAAAAAAATAACTAGCATGGTAGCAATAGTTTGGTATAATGTTAAAAATGTATAGAATTTTACATCTCATTCTACAATAAAAATATAAATATGGTTAATTGAAGAGACAGAGACAAGGAAGAGGTAAGCACAGACGAAAATGATGATAGATTCAAGGCCATTTCTCTGAGTTGTTACCTTAATCTTTAGTATCAGCATTAAAGATATTTATTACAGAATGTAAGTATGTCTGTATGTATGTATCTACCTATCTATCTATCTACCTATCATCTATCATCTATCTAACATCTATCTATAGCTCCCTATCCACTTGAAGGATGTTACCTGTGGTTTAATGTAGAGGAAGAATGTTTAAATCAGCTATTATTTTCAACTCATTTGACCTTTATACCTGCCACCAGCTTTTGTTTGATTTTGCTCTCTTTATACCAAGATTCCACAGTTTTGTTGTTTTAGAAATCTCCCTGATTCCCTCCTCCCAATAGCCTGTAAACAGAAAGGAATTCAACTTAAACTGGGAAATTTTGATCTGAAAACAAATGCTAACAGTCTTCCTGTTGACTAGTATGTGTTTGTAACTTGGCTTAACCAGGCTAACTATTAACTAAGTAGTCCAGGGTCAACTTCCAAAACTCCCAATCTAATCCTTCTAGAATGTAAATTTAAAATCCCTTATCTTGCTGGGGCTCACTTGTTGGTTATTTATGCTAGATAAATACATCTGAAAGTGACCAGTATGAACTGAAAAATGCAAAATTTATCATCTATTGATGCAAACATTTGTCCAGAAGAGGTTTGCTTCCAATAAACCTGATTCTTAGAGCTGGAGGGGAAGTGTATGTATTAAATTGACCTCTCATAACATTTATTGAGCATCTTCTATGTGCTAGGGGTACAGCGGTATACAAGACAGACAAAGCTCAAGCAGCTTCAAGTTTCCCTTCGATGGGGGCAGATAGATAATGCACAGGAAAATACATTAAATACAGGGGATTTTAAGAAATATTTGGAAATAAACAGGGCAATGAAATATCTGGAGAAGTCTACTTTAGATAGCTTGGTTAGGGAATGCCCTTCTGAGGAGGTAAAATGTTTTTCAGATAGAATTTCATAATCAGTGAGAATGAGCAGTCATTGAAAACTTGGGTGAATCCTCAAGCAAAGGGGATAATAAAGTGCAAAGGTAAGATGGAGAGAAGAAATCTAGAGAGCTTGAGGACCAAACAGAAAGCAGGAGTTCCTGGAATAGAGAGTTTGGAAGAACAAAGGAAGAAGTGGGACAATCATGCAGGACCTTGTAGGATTCTGTCCAAACAAGACAGAAGATAATCCAGTTAGATGTATTCAGCAAGTAACTGAACATGCTTTGCATTCAAATAAAAAAAAAATCAAAGTAGTGAGGAGTGGCGCAATGGCGCAATAGCTCAAGGGCTGATCAGGTAAAGCAGGGGTGAAGCGTGGGGAGAACAGCAGCATAGTAAAGTGTCAACAATAACTTAGGTCCTGGCTCGCACATTAAGTCCAAGAAGAAAATGGAAAGTAATTGCTAGGTAATTGGCGAGAGAAATGATGGTGCATTGGACAGAGGGCTGTTGGTGGAAACATAGCAAAGAGGAGTCATACATTAGGTTTGTCAACTTTTCTTCTTACTCTGGGAATCCTAGTCTCAGTTAAAGTAATGCTTCTCAAATGTTTCATTTTCAAACACTTGGTTTATGCAACAAAAGTAAAGGGTGAAGCGGAAATGAGATCAAATAGCAGAGACTGACTCCGAATTCACCATTCTGCAGCTGCTTCAACCCACATTGTCTGTGTGGTTCACTTGTAAAACCTGTTTCTCTTAGTATTACATTTGACTGCATTAGTAATCACACACAGTGTCACTTTCTTAATTCCATTCAAACAATCTAACATAGAAAGCTTCTGTGGCATGGACAGTGTGCCCACAGAAAAGTCTCTTCTTCCTGGGCCCCAGTTTCCTTATCTGTAAAATGGGAATAGTATTATCTGAAGGTTACTGAAAGTTATCTCAGACGGACATAAATGTGAATGTAATGGACTATTGAAAGAAAAAGGACATTTTTCTAACTTCATAAGTTCTTAACCATCAAATTCAAGGACACTCTCCTATTTTTTAAATAAAGTAACTGAGTAAACCTAGAATAGTCCCACACCTGATGTGCAAAAAATGACACTAGCAACCCACGATTAACAGGAAATGTGCTTTCAGTGGTTACCATTCTGGGATGGTGCTGGTCACGTAACTACATCTGCCTGTGACCGAGAGCACACATTTCTGATGTGAGTGTGAGTGAGGGAATGCCAGGGTGGAAAGTCATATTACTGGAGAGGTTCTCAGTAGCATGTTGCCCATTTGTTTGTGGTGATAATGGTGCAAACACACCAGCCATACTGCCAGTCACATAAAAGTGTATACAATTACATACAGCACGTAGTACTTGGTAATAATAATAAACAACTATGTTACTAGTCTGTGTATTTTCTATCTTTTTAATTTTTATTTTGAGACAGGATCTCATATACAGTCTAGGCTGCTGGTGAGCTTCTGATTCTCCTGGGATCACCTGCAGGCACTACTGTGCCTGCCATACTATATTACACATTTTTATTGTTCTTGTACAGGGCAATCTTTCTACTTATTAAAAATGAATGCTGACTGCAGTTGTTTCGTGCTAGCAGCAGCCTCATCCATCTTGTATTTACCAGAGCAAGACTGATGCTCTGGTTGCATCAAGAGATCCCACTGAGTGACTGATCTATACCATCTAGGTTTGTGTAAGGACACGCTATGATGTTTGCACAAGGACAAAATCACCTAATGTCACATTTTTCAGAATATTTCCTTGTTAATAAGGGATGCATGAGTATTTTCAAAATAAGTTATTACTTTTGTCGTATTGTTATTAAGTGAATAAATCAATATTCATTTTTTAAACTTCTCATCCATAAGAGTAAAAATTACCTTGGCGTGTTCTTAACCTTCAAGAATGCAAAGGCGTCCTGAAAGTAAACAATGTGAAAACATTGGATTGTGCAATTAACCAACTTAAGCCACATTACTTACAGCAACTCTGAGATTTTTTGCACCATTTCAGTAAGCTCTGATCAGCTGAATTTTCATGCCCAGAATCTCATTATTCCCTCTGCTTTCTTTCCTGGTTATATTCCTGCCTTCCTTACTTTTATCCATTTTATGGAGTGAATGAATGAGTACATGTTGGCCAAGCTCTGTGAGATACTGTCCTGCCTTGAAAGAGTATGAAGCCTAGTATAAAAGTCAAGCAGATGATTAAAATGAATGGTGAATGTGGGAACACACGTTTTGACACCTGCCAAGAAGATAAGGACAGAAACAGAGTATGGTACTTTGGACATCACAAGATCTGAACAAACTTGGGATGTCACAGGACCTGCACAAGTAATCCTTTCATGCTTGTGATTATTTTCAAGAGCACACAGAGAGAGGGCTGGCAGCATGACTTCAAGATGCAACACCTCAGCTTTGGCATGAGGCCAATGACTAAGCAAAGCCCCAGGCCAGGGCCTGGCCATTCTGCCAAAGCCTGCTTCTCTATGAGCAAGCAGTCTTGGCACCAGCTGGGCTGGCTGGGATTGCCAGGGTTATATTTCTGTGTCTCTTTCTCCCTAAGGCTCTATCCTTCCTTTTTCACAGGTGTCAGACCTACATTGTGTGAGGCTTTCTCTTTCTCTTCCCTCCTTTATAGGCATTAGTTTATTATCAGTCCCTAATAAATTGCTTGAGCCTAAGCTTTATTAGGGAAAAAATAGAAATTAGTTAATATATTCTTCTTAGAATTGTATGATAATTAGATGGAATTATATATGCTTTATATACTGTCATAAAAATGTAAATTGCTCAATAAATAAAATTATTATGGTTATTATTGTTAGTTACAACACAAATAACCTGGTTCAACATTGAAATGTCAAGTTCTTCCTTTGTTTCTAGACTATGGAAATCATGACGCTCTTTGCCACATCCTGTGAAGTATTCATCAATGTATAGCCATTATATTATTCATTTCAATAAATATTTGAGCACTTATTATGTGCCAGGAATTGTTATTGTCACCATGGACAGGATTTGGAACTTACTGGTCTGATTAATAAGGAAAAGTTTTCCAATAAAATAAACTCAATGACAAATGCAGTCTGATCTCTGGAGAGATTTGTATTAATTTATTTATTCTTCTTGAAAACAGATAAGGGAGACATAGAAGATATCATTATGAATATTTTACACCAAAAACGAAAGCACTGAAAGCAACACAATGACTTCCTCAAAATTAAACAGCTGGTGAGTGTCAGAGCCAGATTTCAAACTTAAGTCTGAGTCCTTGCTGATAATTTCTAGCTTGATGATAATCATTAGTTTGAATCCTCTGAAAGAGAGGATCTGTTAAAACATAGACTGTTGGGTCTTACCTAGACATTTTCTGATTTGGTAGATATGAGATAGGGCTCAGAAGTTTTATTTCTAACAAATTCCAAGGAGATGTTGATGTTGCTGGTCCTGGGGCCATACTTGGAGAACCACCACTAAGCAAGGCTGCCCCTGTAAACCTACTCATAATTACGTAGGCCTAGCAACAAACTCTGTGTTGCACATGAACTCATTTTTATTTCATGTCATTTAACATATCTGAATTTTTTGTGTGTTCCTTTGTTTGAGACAGCATCTTGCTATGTAGCCCAGGCTACCCTAGAACTGTAGCCCAGGCTAGCCTCAAACTTGGGATCCTCCTGCCGTAGCCTCCCTAGCACTGGGACTGGAGGTGTGCACTATCACACCAGGCCTCAGGTTTATTCCTGAATCTCACTAAGTAGCAATATGATATTCAGCAAATCATTCAGTTCTCTAGATCTTCATTTCCAAATGCTAAAGTGAAGTTATTACACCAAAAGGTCTCCAAGATCCTTTTCGTCCATCACATAAAAACCGTTTTAAACTTTCTTCACAATTAAGTGTGCTACTTTCATTATGCTCATTAAAGAAATTTCCACCTTCACTTGTTTGGCTCTAAAATATTGATGGATGTAGTAAAAATTTTAATGTTTCAACAATGACACAGGGATTTCAGAAGGCAATGTTAATTCTGTCCAGTTATCTTTAAATGGGGTGTTAGTTTAATAACATGTCAGCTTTTAGTTTTAAAGGTCTATAAAACTTGTAAGTAAGGTGCTGATCCCACCTTGCTCCTGGTACTTTATTTTCACCGCTGAGCTTTCAAGAGCAACTGCTTTCGCCGTCACGATTGGCTTTCAGGCTTAGAAACCAAGATAATGTTTGAAATGCTCTTTGAGTGTTTTTGACCAGAATCTAACAAGCTAAAAATAAACAACTTGGAATTTGCTCTCCCTTGGACGCTCATAATCTGTGGAAAAGTGGACACGTAAACATTTGTGACCAGTGTGATGGGGTCAGAAATGCATCTGTCTAAGAGGGCAGAGCCCCAGGGTCCACAGGGTCGGTATCTAGGAGGCTTGGGTAAAAGGAGCCCAAGAGCAGCGATGTCAGGCCAGCCAGAGAAACCCTCATGAAAGGGTGGGGTTTAACCTGAGCCTAGGAGGCACCTGAAAACAGTGCTGCCTACGAATTTTTGGCCCTGACACTGGCTCCGTGGAGCCACTTGAAAGATGAATCTTCTTCCACCAGCTTCTTCCTCACCCTCTCACTCTGGGTGAACTACTGCTGCTTTTCATGTGTAAAAGAGAATGGCTGCAGCAGTGTGATCCCTGAAAGCTCCCCTCCCTCCCCCGAACCTGGTGTAACTAAATCCCACAAAGTTCCAGAGGGCGAAAAAGAGGACCGATCCACTAACCCCGCAAATCTGCACTACAACTGAATTCTGTAAGCAAACAGGGAAAAAAATCATTCACAGGAAGTCAAACAAAAACGAGCAAATAAAAAGACAGTAAACGTTGAGAAACGGAAGAGAAGTTCTCAAACAGCTAGAATGCTTGAGGTTAGGAAGTAGAAGTTTTCCGAGAGAGGAAAAAAAAAAACCCCATATAGCCCGCCATGAGCAAGTGGACCTCAGCTTAGGGCAGGAGAAAAACCAGAGAGCCCTCCCCTTGTGAGCCCTGTCTAGGACAACCTCCTTCCCTCTGCAGCTCTGATTGCAGTCACCCCGGCTATGCATAATGTCCTTTAGCTGTCCCCAAGTTCTCCGTCTCAGCGGCCAGCAGCAGACAGAAGGGAGGCGCGCGCACCAGGAAAGCCGCACCTGAGGGGCGGGGCCCCGCCCTCCCCAGCCCCGCCCCGGCCCCGCCCCCGGCCCCGCCCCCGCCGTGGCCCCGGTCCGCCCGGTTTCCAGGCTCCCGGCTGTTTTAAGGCGCGAGCCACCCGGGGCGCCTGCCTCTCACCCCGCGCCGTCCTCTGCAGCCCAGCCATGCCGTGGCCCCGGCCGCTCGCCGCCCTCTTGCTTCTCTGCGGAGTCTGCGCCGTGCGCTGCGACACGCCCGCCAACTGCACCTACCCCGACCTGCTGGGCACCTGGGTCTTCCAGGTGGGCCGCGGCGGTGCCCAGCGCGACATTAACTGCTCGGTTCTGGGTAAGCCGGCGCCTCCCCCGTAGGGCTCGGGGACCGCGAGGTCCTCTCGGAGCCGCCGCGAGCTCCTGACCTTACATCTCCTCACTCTCCGGCTTCAGCTCTTGCTTACAAGAACTTTTCCTCTTTAACTTCTGTGCGTTGTGTTGGGTTTTTCAGAAAGGAGTTGAACACCTTTATTTTATTTATTTATTTATTTTTGGTGGGACTGACTGGGATTTGAACTCAGGGCGTCGTTTACCACTTGGGCCACACCTTCAGTCCATTTTGCTCTGGTTAATTTGGAGATGAGGGTCTTCTGAACAACGATCCTCCCCATCTCAGCCTCCCAAGTGGCTAGGATTACAGGCCTGAGCCACTGGGTGCCCAGCGAGAGTTGAACACTTTAATCTTTTGATTCTCTGCTCCAATCTGGCAGGTTTTTCTTTTTTCATTGGTGAAGAGAAACTAAGGCAGACTGTTAATATAGCACATTTAGCACATTTTTGTTTTGTTTTTTATTTTCTTCTATTTGGGATTGTGCCCTAGAAAATTTTTGGTACCGTCCTGCACTGTTTGCAAGGAGGTATGCAGAAGCATTTACTTATTTATTTTTAACTCTTTACTCAGTAATATTTGGAAATGTCCCAGCCACGCACATGCCTGCCTTATGGACGGCGTTTATTAAATTTAAGTATGTAGTGTATCAACACACTGGGATGTACTATATTCCCTTAGATAACTTGGCTGCCTTAGAACCAAGAGGCCACTAGAGAGGGGAGAAAAAAAACACTGCAGTTCCTAAGAGTCACACTTCTGCGCTGTCCACAGCCATGTGACCTGCACAAAGGGATCCAGGCTCTCAGCTGTAATTTCCTCATCAGCAGATCAAAGGTTGTCAAGTAATCTGTTTTTTTTTTTTTTTAAGCCTATTTTACTAATTCCAGAACTTTGTATGGCTTTCCATAACTGTGGGCATTGTATAGCATTGTTTGTTTCATAAAGTGAGCATGAGGGTCTGCACAAAAGGCAAATCAACATTTGCAGTGCCTGGTCACACACTTTTCCCATTCAGAGTATTTATTCATTGGAAACAAGGAAGATGGACTGAAGTGTGGAAACCTCCAGATGGACACGGCTGGACACTTTAGGCAGCCTCTACTTATAAACCTACTTTTGACCTTAATCCAGTAATTTAAAATACCTACAGATCTGAGTCCTCATTTTCTGCAAGTTAAACATATTGATTCTTATCAGCACAAATTAGCTTTATAGGCTAGAAACTCCAAGTTTGCTGAAAATTCTGCCAAGGATTCAGAGTCTGAGGTTCACATCTGCACAGAGAGCCTTTGAGGGAAAAGGGACCCCATTTCTTCTCTGAATAGAACATTTCTTGATTTCTCCTAGGTTTGACATATTGACACCCTTATGGCTTCATAGCTGGTTTTTGTATCCCATCATACCTTTTCTTATACTTTTCATTTTTTTGCTACTATTTACCCTTGCCTTCTTATCTGTCTGTAATTTTGAGCATCCCCCACTGCCTATTTTAAAGTGTTTGGTTGCTCTCTGCTTGCTGGGCTGCATGGTAGGTCTGTGTTTTTGAGAACCCTCCAGAACTGTGTAGAGGAAGCACAATGAGACCACAGTAAGACTGGGGGCCCCAGTTGGGTACCATGAAAGGAAAGCAGCCTAATCAAATAGAAATTATCAAGGAGATTCTCCTTCCCCCTGCAAGTTCAAATCACTTTCCTTGGCTATGCATTTTCTTCTCTTTAGGACCATCAGAAAAGAAAGTAGTGGTACACTTGAAGAAGTTGAATACAGCATATGACAACTTGGGCAATTACGGGCATTTCACCATCATTTACAACCAAGGCTTTGAGATTGTGTTGAATGACTACAAGTGGTTTGCCTTCTTTAAGGTTAGTTATGTTTCCGTTGATTTGATATCCAAAAACCACTTTTGATTAGGAAACCCTAGAATTTTTAACTTGAGATTAAGAAGATAACAGTAATTGATGTGATAGTATAATTTTGGCACTTTATTTAAAATTGTGGTTTAGTAGGTTTAAAAAAATACCTGTATTTGAATATGTATAACCCACTATGTTTAAATTTACAATTCGGTAAGTATGACAAAATTCTTCAGTTATTTTCTTGTTACTGTAACTATTTCAAATGTTGCCCTAGTCACTTGGCTTTATACTAAATCTGTAGGAAAGGTAAGGAAATGATACATTTTATTTTGTTGGAGTTGTGCTCTTCTGACCATTACTCCTTGGCTCTAAGAAATTGGCCTAAATAATTCATTGAGGTAATACAATATATCATATATGGTAATGTGAATAACTTATTTGACTAAACTAAGGCAAAGAAATACAGAGCATTGGAGTTACTGTACTCACTGGACATAATAAACAAAAGACCAGCCTGTCCAGCTTGTTTTGTTTCGTCCTTTTTAGGAAAGAACTATTGTCCATTTTTACGTTCAGATACACTGCTTCCCATCACATACACATTCTGGGTTAAAATAGTTTAGCACAGATGCAATCCATCCCATACGTTCTTCTGAAAGAGCTGGAACTTCTGCAAGCTGAGTGTTAAATGCTTCAAGTAAATTGAATCTACAAGTCTAAAACTGGCTTTTTTTCATTATACTTGTAAAGTATAAATAAAGTCAGACTTTTCATGGGGTACTATTTACAGCCTCTGGTAAAAGTTGACCATTTCTACAGACTTATGGGAGAGAGGAATTTGTCAAAAATGGCAGAAGACCAAGCAGCAACAGAGACCTTACCTCTGGATTTGTTGTGATTTATCACATGACTTGAGATTTATTACCGGGGTACAGTGTTCCAAATGAGATAACCATATTTCTTAGAGTAGTAACTTCCAATATTTTTTTTAAATAAAGTCCCCTCTTCAATATATATTAAAACAAAGCAATGAAAGGAGGAGCTGGAGAGAATTGGCTGATGTGATATTTAGCTGCTGGGAATCCATTTCTGCAAACTACCTGTTGATGACCAGCAGTGCATCTGAGTAGTATAAGCTTGTGTTTGACCAGTTGTTAAATATAATGTATATTACTTTTAATTTTTATTTTATATGTCAAAGCCTTGTGCTTGCTAGGTAAATGCTCTACCACTTGAACCATGCCTCCTGCCCTTCTTTCCTTCCTTCCTTCCTCCCTTTCTTTTTTTTTCTTTCTTCTTTCCTTCCTTCTTTTTTTCTTTTCTTTCTTTTTGCAGTTCTGGAGCTTGAACTCAGGGCCTACACCTTGAGTCACTCCACAGCCCTTTTTTGTGAAGGGTTTTTTGAGATAGGGTCTCATGAACTATTTGCCTGGGCTGACTTTGAACCGTGAGCCTCCTGATCTCTTCCTCTTGAGTAGCTAGGATTACAGGTGTGAGCCACCAGTGCCTGGCTCTTTTTTTCCAGTCTGTTTTTCAGATAAGGTTTCTTAGTGCACTATCTTTGTCTAGACTGGCCCTGAACTGTGATCCTCTTATCTCTGCTTCCCAAGTAGCTGGGACCACAGATATGCACCACCACCCCTCACTTGTTTTTGGGAAAGAGTCTGACTCACTTTTCCCCTGGGCTAGATTTAAATCATTGTGAACCTCCTGTCTCTGCCATCAGTAGCCAGCATTACAGATATATACCACCATGCCCACCTGTCACCTATTTTTAATATCAGACACTATGTTAAAAAATCATAACAGTATCTGTGTGAATATGTACTCAGTGTATTCAACCTGAATTTAATCCTTGGTCTGCATATTGATGAGCCTAGGGAATTCTTAGTTACTCTGTCCCATTCCTTCAAAGGTTCTTTGCCTTCAGATCCAATTGCCTAAGGAATTGGTATATGAGAAAAGAGATAATTGATTTTTATTTTGTATCCTGAACCTTATCTATAATTTCCTGTCTTTGTTGCCTTTGTTGTCTTTTTCTTCTTCCTCTATCACTTTTTGTTTGGTTCACAGCAGACACTCAGTTGATATTTGTTAGAAAATGAAAATGAATGAAGTTTGGAGATAGGTTGATGGGTGTTAGAATGGAAGAGGCATGGAACAGGCAGAAAGACGGCACAAATGCCAGCACAGGGTTTATTATTTGGGAGGTATCCCTGAGGAGGGGGTCCCCAGAAAGAGAACTGGAGCCTCCAGCCGCTTACAGACTCGAGTGGATATAGGGGAGTGTGGTCTGGAGTGGAAACCCCACTGGGTGGGAAAATTCTTCCAAGTGGTGTAAACCATCCCTAAGGGAAGCTAGAGGAGATAAGTGGTAATTAGGTAGATAAGTTGCTCAGCTCTGGACAAGATCCCTGGTGAGTGGCGCCTTGTCATTTCTTTGAAGTTAGGTGTGGTCCTTCTGGTGGGTGATGGGCTGTCAGTAAGCTGCCTGCAAGGGTAGGGGTCCAGTCCTAGCATGGCTTCTTTTTGTTCACTCTAACAATGGGGAGTGTTCCGTTTGACCAAACCATTATCAGGACCTTGGTTTCTTTTCCTGCAGAAAAATCAACCATTCTGGCTTGTAATTAGATCTTGTGATAATCATAGTAATGTCAATAAGGAGAATACAAGGAACATGGAATTCTTGCTTCTAAAAAATTTTAATATAGTTAAGTAGTTCCAGAACACATGTTTTGCAAAATAATAAAATACCATGTTATTTTAGCAAATACAATGGCAAGAGTGATGGGGGAAAGAGTTTATATATTTAGGAAAACTTGTAGGGCAGAGGTGACAGAAAAGTCAAGCACTTTGGAGGCGTATGTTAACACAGAGCTTGCAGGGTTTTACCATAAGCGGCAGGGTCTTTCCCACAGCATGCTGGGGAACTGTGCTGGGAGAGGTGTGTAACCCTAGAACACCAAGCATATGGCAACTTTTCCTACAGACACAGAAAAGATCTCTTAAAACATTTTTTAAATGAGGAATCCTCAAAAGTTACTGTATTTGCTATTCAATTACTCAACCCAAGCCATTACATAAATATCTAATAAATTTGTGCTGTGTATGCCTGCCCTTGTTACTCTGTACATTATTATTCTGTAATCAATTGGGGTTCTAAACCTCTCCACGGACTCATCCCAGACCACTCCACTTGCTTCCCTTGAAGTTGGGATGTGCCACCTCTGTTCCCCTTGGGGACCTGCCTGCACTGCAGCAAGGGCAGCCAGCTTCCTCATCCTACTCTGGGTTAAGAGCAACTGGACTCCTGTTGCTAGCAGCTTGTTCCATTCAGTTCTCGTCACTCAGGACCATCTGAAACATGACCATATTTCATGATGTGAAACTCCTAAACCTTTTTTCTTTGTTTTTAATTAGGCTGAATAGTGATTGTGTTTCACTTTATTTTTTGCATAGGACTTCAAGCTAGATACAAGCCAAGGAAATGAATCTCAATGTTGAGCCTTTTGCCAGTTGGGCAGGAGGCACTAAGCATCTATTGTCTTCCTACTTAATTTCCCTTATCTGAATTTCCCTTACAAACTCCAATGACCAGAGATCCCTTCCGGGCAGGTTCCTATGCATTCAGAACAACCTTATGTAAAATAATAGAGAGAATGAGGGGTATGGTAAAATGGAAATTTCTTAGAGGCTCCCTTTTAAAGCAAGGTGCTGGCCTAAACAAATGAGAGTACTGTCTGCGGGACAGTGCCTAGCACTGTTGGATTTTAATGCAGTTTTTCATGTGGTTATACTTGGCACTCAGTGGAAAACTTGTACCGCTTTAAAGTATCTGCATATTAGAACCAGTCAACCTTTTATGTAAAAATACAATGCAATAAAACTAGCAGAGTATAAAAATTATTACATCTGACTATTTGATATGTAGATAAATTTGTTTTTTCCTTTTTTATGCTTTTGTGTACTTTCATCATTTTTTGGTGGGGAGGTAAGGGGAGCAGTACTGGGGTTTGAACACAGGGCCTCTGGCTTGCTAAGCAGGTGCTCTGCCATTTGAGCCACATCCCCAGTCCTTTTCTGCTTTAGTTATTTTTCAGGTAGGGTCTTAGCATTTTTGCGTGGGGCTGGACTTGGACCTTAATCCTCCTAATATGCATCCCCTGTAGCTAGGAATTTAGGCAGGTAACACCATGCCTGGCTTGTTTGTTGAGACAGGGTCTTGCAAACTTTTGCCTGGACTGGCCTCAAACAGCAATCCTTCCCATCTCCACCTCCCCATTACCTGGGATCGCAGACGTGCACCACCACACTCAACACTTTGATCATTTTTTGTGACAAGCATGTGTAAAACTGGTCTGTACAGCATTCCAAAGGCTTTACCAAATTGCCCAGAAGTCATGTGAAACGAACTACACTGCCCTCAAGTTGAGTAGAATTTATATGTAACCCTTACTGTTTGTTATTTTACTTTCTCTGAGGCAGGAACAAAAAATTACTGGAGAAGAGAGCAGTAGAGAAAGAACTCAGATTTTATTTTGAAGAGTGTGTTACTCGAAGACTGAGGAAAATCCAGGAAACTAGACATGTTGTGGTTAAAATTTTTATTTGGTGACAGGGACGTTTCAGAGCTTTCCAATCTTAATGGAATTACAAATATCAAAAAACAGACAAATAAAAAACACCACGGGAAGTGTTTCTTAAAGCAGTTTGCTACTGAAAACAAAACAATGTGTGGAGAAACTTGTATTTAAAGATTTAATTACCCCATTGCGTGCACTAGTGAGTTTTAGTGATTGTGTGAGCAAGCTTTCACAACCAGAAGTGTCCACAGTAAGGGATTTGGAAATCCTGTGCCAGTTTTTCACTGTGACTTCTGGGTTCACTGTTAAGATGCAATAATTCGAAAGAGTTATTTTTGAGGTAGGCTTAGTTTTATCAATACAGATTCAATATTTAAAACTTGAAATTTTATCTTTTTTAAAACAACTTGAGGTTTACTTTTAAGTGTTTTAATTAGAGGGAAGGCATCAGAAGTATAACACCTGATGCATGCCTGTTTTATAACTTCTTTCTTGGTGCTTACTTTCAACATGACTCAGTTTACCACTATAAACTCTTCGTAGGATGTCATTGATTTTCTCAGTCAATTGTTCACGCAGCTGGGAACAGTGGGGATATATGACTTGCCACATCTGAGGAACAAACTGGGTGAGCTCCACTGAAATACTTTTAACTTGCTTATTCAAAGCCAGCTTTCCCCCTTCCCTGGTGGCTTCTGCAAATCACTGTTTATTTATCATAGGGGTGTAGACTGGAGACATGAAGGGTTTCTTGCTTGAACCTGCTTATTGGCTGCTTTTAACTTGCCTGTGCTATCTTATTCTAGCAATTTTTCCATTCTTGTATGTGCTGTTTGCACTTGTAGTATACCAGAGTGACACTTGTAACCTCACGAGAAATGAACCCAAAGGTAAAAGTACAGTTTGGAAAAGACTGGCTTAAGTTCTTCTCACATTCTTGGAGAACCTGTGCTGTCTAGGTTGCCTCTTCTTTCTCCAAAAGACTCCCTCAAGAGAGAGCCTTGAGGTCACAGCATTTCAGAACTGTCCTGAGAGTTTCAGGACTGTTTCCTAGAGAAATGGACATGCCTGTCACTCCTCCTATAGGACACCACTCATCTTTTTTTAGATGGCTTCTACTAAGAACATGGAATATTGATTGCAAAGAGGAGGATCCTTCATGCTTTCCATTCTCAAATTTCAGAATAGGCTGTTAGGTTACTGTTCACTGGATCTCTGCATTTAGATGTCTGACATTTTGATTGGAAAAATGGATGGTTTGAGAGTAAAGTTGATAAGGAAGCATCCTTCATTTATTTTAAAATAACATTGTTTCCCCTTTCTTTTCCTTGTTTCCTTGGCTCTTAAGAACTACAAGTGAAATAAGAAAAAGGGAACTCCAAACAGTGTTGAAAGCACCATTGCCTTGGGTCAGCATTTTCCAGACGTCAGGCTTTCGTAATGGCCACAGCGGTCACACATCTCCGGGAAAGGAATTGCCCGGCAGTGGTACCTCACCTTATTAAGCTTTTGAGATTGTTCCAGGCAGCTGCTAGAACAGATCAGGGAGCACACAGAGATGAAACGGATAGATTACTTGTTTCTTTTTAATTCTTGGGAGCTGACTAAGTAGAGAATATGTAAATTTTCTTCATTTCAGAACCCAGATTTTAAGTATATTGAATAACGATAAGTTTAAGAAGAATATAGAAAACTTCCCCAAAATAGGTTCACCAGTTTGTTTGGTTTTTTTACAAAAAAAGAGAAATTACTCATGAAATTCTGCCCTCTCCTTGTTAGGAAGACACACTCACCAGTATAAACATAAATCTTGGCTTTCAGTAAATGGGATGCAGAACACCCTAGAACTAGAGCCACACAGCACTAAACCCACTTTTAGAATTTGTAAGAGACTCATGATGTACCTAATTTGCTAGCATTTAGCCTGTTTCTTAAGCATACCTCAACATTATGTTAGATTTTTAGAGTAGCGGTTACTTTCAGATGCATGTGCTTTGTATGCATGGCGGCTGCTTGTATATGTGTTTAAGCTTTGAGCTTGAGAATGGCGGCTTTTTGTGAATGTTGAAAAAGCATTAAAAAAATACCAGGATCTAAAATATGAGTGCTGGTATTGTTTTACAAAACAGAAATTAATATGATTATTAATAAGAGACAGTGTGACCCTTGTTGGCTTGTAACCCTAGTCTTTTTCATCTTGTAGTTATTACATAGAGCATCTGTTGAGGGGCTCTTTTAACTCCACAGCCAAGAACAGACTTTGGCTCTAAGAGGCAGAGCAGCCTGCAGCACTGGACCTACCTCTGGCAGTTAGCAGAGGCCTGTGGCAGCTACAGTCCCTTCTGGAATCTATTTGCATGTAAAATGCAGAGGAGTCCTGGTGACCTACCTCCAAGGCAGCTGTCTTCCTGAACATTTCCTTGGAAAGCAGTAATCGCCATTATGGAATTTGACAACCAGAAACTGCACAGGAAAAAGAAAAAAAATTCTCGAAGAGATGAAGTCTCAGGTGGCTTCATGGTTCAGCTTTTTAACAAAAGGAACAATATGCAAGACATTAAGTTTTTTCATCTTTGTGTACTCTTCTTTTGAAATGGATTTTCCAAACTGACCAGGTTTTGAGTTCTGTGGTTTTGTTTTATTTACAGTGTGAATTTTCCCGCAGTTAAGTTGTCTCTCCTGATGCCTTCTGTCTCTAATTTCCTTGAGGAGCCTTAAGAACCTAGTGTAAGGAGAAAATGAGGCTTCAGGGGTCTCTTGAGATGCACGGATGCAAATTACAGGAGGAAAGATGATCCTGTGGACGACACGTTTAAAGGAGGAAGAGGCTTTTCAGAAAAGCCAGACTGCTACAGTGTCCCTCTGTAGACAATAGATAGACCTGCAGTGTCTCTGGCCAGAGAGATTAAAGTGTGGTTAATACCTTTTGTTCTTTATCTCTCTCTCGCTCTAGTGGATATTACTAATTTCATTTTACAGACAGGGGAAAATTAGTCTTTTATAATACTTAAGTGCATACAGCTTCTAACTATGAAATGCCACAGCTAGTCTTTCAAGCCTAAGAACTTCCCTGGAGCTAGAAAGTGAAAGAAAAAAAGCCATTGCACAAAGAAGGAGATGGTGTTTAGAGTCACTTTTGGGTAGCTTTTCTAGTGAATTCCAGTGAGTAAGCCTCGTGAATGTTAGCTGAATTGGAATGGAATATGTACTGCACTGGCTCTTGTTGAAGTCTTAGGGGAGGAAGTGCCTTTGAACCTTGAGTTTCCTCATAAAGAGGCTGTTCACTTTCTTGCCTTTACCAAAGTTCTTTCATTCGAGACAAAAAAAAATGAGTTCATCTCAAAAATTGGGAAGAGAGAATACTATTTAAGACTTAAAATTAAATACAAATTGAATCCCTTGCCAAATTGAGTTCTCTTAATTACATTATTGTTCACAGTGATTGCTATCTTTTAGCTCTTTTCCTGCTAAACAGTGAGCTCATTTCCTTCTCACTTGGTTTAGAGCTGAGTTGGTTAACCTAAAATGTGGGTGGGGCTACATCCCTGTGGTCAGGGAAGACTTTTCCCCTGCATGTCTGCTTGAATAGAAGAGTTTTTCTGCAGATGGTAGTTTGTCAGTAATAGCAGTTTTATACCACATGAAAGCTATTGGTCTGCTATTCTAGGAAGAGATACCTCTAGAGGTGAAGTAAGAGCATCACCAATTGCTCCTTCCCGATAGGTATTTTCATCCTGCCTCTGGTTCTGCTATTCCTCTGTCAGGACCTGCCTGCCATTTCCCAGCTTTCTGCATCTCCCTGGCTCCCCTTCTACTTCACAGGTATCTCTGCTTCCTGACTTGCAAAGGAGTGCTTCTAGAGCATGTCTGCATCTTCTGCCATGCTGAAATCTGCATTTCTCCTTCTTCAGCAGGAATGCACATAGAACTTTGTATGTTTGGGAAATAAAGCACAATTTTCTCTCTGCAGACTTTTCATAAAAAAGCATACAAAGAATCAGTTTTATTGGGTTGTAGAAACACAAGTCAGAAATGGTACTGTATTTATCTTTTTTACTTCTGTGCTCTTAAGAAATATTATCAGGTTACCTGCTCCTAGAGCCCTAAAAGAGTTCTATATTTTCAAGCTGATTTTCAGGATGTAAATAATGTTGAAGCAGAACATTATACCTGTATATACATACATATATATGTATATAAATGCATTTAATACAGAATTTTAAAAAAATGCCAAACACTTTTGTTTCTCTGAATAATTTTGCATCTAAGTGTTTTGATTACAGAAGAGAAGAATTAGCAGGTTCATAATTGCAGATGTGTTAGAAGGTCCCACGGCTCTCAGTGCTGCATTCTGTCACACTTACCTGTTTTGTCTTCCCCTCTGGTCTGTAAAACTATTCAGGCAAGAATCAATCTGTATTCTAGCCATTTTACTCCCTATAGTCAATCTGTGACAAATAATATGAAAAATAATCATCCTTAATAAATATTTGTCTAAGAAAAAGGCTAGCATACTACCTCGTTGTGGCTTTGTTCTACTAATAGTTTCTGGAAGTGTTAGGAACTTTGCGTCCTTACAAGCCCTGGTGGACCCTCGGCCATATTTGTTGAATGACTCAGTAAAAAAGAGATTAGAATTTTAAAGTTTATTCTGTTCATTTATTTATGCCTTAATCTTCCTGAGCCTGTGCCCAAGATAGGGCTCTAAGTTAAAAACAGTAAAATTAAAACTTTGGAGCTACTGAAAATGCAATTAGCTGTCAAGGGAACTGGTGAGTTTTACGAGTGGGGATTCCCCAGTGACTTGAACTTGCCTGGAAGGCTGCAGCTGTACCCCACCTCTGTCACACTTAGTGAGGAGCATGAACTCTGAGATTTCTTCCATCCTCATGGTGAGAATCTGTGAGCAAGTTAACACAGAATGAGCCAGGGACTTTTGACTACCTCCCTGAGTGGTAAGTGACTGTTCCCTTAGCTAATTCTGAAATATATATTTTGGTTTAAATTGAATGTCTTCCGTACTGGGACGAATCAGATTACAGGCCCTCCATTCTCAGATGTAAATCTACCTTTACTCTTAGCCAAAGGCCAAGAAGCAGTATCTTACATGTAAATCAGCCAAAGGCCAAGAAGCAGTATCTTACATGTAAATCTAAATGTTATTTTTTTTTTCTGCAGTCCTGGAATATTTGGCTACAACCACCGTAACAACTTCTTAGCAGTTTTGCAATTAGTTAAAATTCTTTTTTGTTTGTTTGCTCTTTTTGAAACAGGATCTCACTATGTAGCCAAGGCTGGTTTTGTTCAAAGATTTTTTTTTTTTTAACAGCACTGGAGTTTGAACTCAGGGCCTCACACTTGCTAGGCAGGTGCCCTACTACTTGAGCCACTCCACCAGCCCTGCCAAGGCTGGCTTTGAACTTGCAATTCTCCTGCCTTGACCTCCCAAGTGCTGGGGATTATAGGCATTTGTCACCATGCGTGGCTTAAATTCAACTTTTTAAATGAATTGTTTGTTATTAATAGGCAGAAAACTGTTACTAATTCTTAGAACTAAGGGAAACTAGGGAAACAAGTTTTGTAAAATTTGCCTTGTTCTCTTTTGTTGCAGTCTAACAGCTGTTTGTCGCATTGTATTCCAGGCAACAAATGGAGCCATTTAGTTTGCACTTACATAAATATTTACAAAAACGCAGGGCTGAAAACTGAGTAAACATTCTTTGTTTTAAAAAACACACTCAGATTTAATAAATATGTTTTATCATTAAATCACTATACTTCATTTGAGGTCATGGTAAACTATCTGGATGCATTAGACTTATATGTACAGATTTCGTGGATTCCATAGTCTGTATAGACACATTTACAACTGCATAAATGCATCGCTGTACTAATAATGCATCTGAAATATTAAGTGGTTAAATAAAAGTATATCTCAAAACTGTTCTCACAAATCTACTTCATGGGGATGTAATTTGAAAACAGTGCACACCATGCTTCATTATCATGATTTTCTTGCCAAAAGCAATGTTGGAGGCTCTACTACCAGTGGTTTCCAGCTTTTGGACACAAGGTGTTCTAGTGTGCTCTTAATTTTTTGTTTTAGATAGGGACTCCCTATCTAAAACATTATTAGTAGCCTAGCTAATGATCCTCTTGCCTCAGCCTCCAGAGTGATGGAATTACAAGCATGCATTATCATAAATTTTTTAAATAAAGAATTTCAAGCTGAGTATAGTGGCTCACATCTGTAATCCCTGTTTCTCAAGAGTTGGAGTTTGGGAGGATCAAGGTTTGAGGACAACCCGGATCCTATTTCCACCTGTTGGTGGAGCAAATCATGGTGGTGCATATCTATAGTTCCAGCTAAGTAGGAGGTGTAGATAGTACTGTGATCACAGTCTAAGCCAAGGAAAAAAACAGGAGGCCCTATCCCAAAAATAACTATAGCGAAGAGGGCTGGTGGTGTGGTTCAAGTGGCAGAGTGCCTACTTGGCAATTGTAAGACCCCAAGTTCAAAACCCAGTACCACCCCCAATTGGCCCCCTAAAAAGGCAAAAAAGAAAAAAACCTGAGAAGAATTACTGATAGGCACTTGGCATGATGACAAATTTATTTACCCTGGATGTCTTTTTCTCCTGCTTTTTGATATTGAGGAAGATGAAAAAAAAATATTAGCCACTGTTTTCCTGGCTAATTAGATACTTAGCAAATATTCAGATACTTAGTTAGATTTTAACTAAAACATTTGCTTTGTGGATGAATAGGATTAAAAGTGAATATCACACCAATGGAGCTATTCAAAACATTTGTTTTTAAAAGCCGTGTCTTTAACATGACTGGTAGAACTCAGAATAGGGCAAGTGTAAGCTTTCCGGTTCTCGGGTTTGCATCATTAGTATTTGCAGGTCCTGATGATATGCAGCTGTATTTTAAGCCACTTGTTTAATTAATGAGGATTCACTTGATTGGATCAGATAAGATGCAGAAGTCATTTGAAGCAGGTGCAGGTGCAAGGGAATCCTAATGTCATTCCCAACAGGCCATCATCTGGCAGAGGAACTGGGCGGGGGCGTCAAGCATTGCTTAGTGTTAAATAATAGTGGAACTTGGTTTTCAGCTTCATTTTTACATTACAAATATAAATAAAAATTCTGATACTTTCCGATAATCTGCTAGCCTTCTCTCCATCTCATTTTGACAAGCCATAGGTGACAGGATAAGACCTGATGTCAACTACTCAGTTGACAGTTTGGAATAGAATAAACGTTATTTGAAGGCATACATGAAGTCTTAAACAGCTTTGTATCTCCCACAACAACAGGTGGCAATATTTACATTGTTACTTGTTTAGTGTTTTTAGCTTTTTAGCTCTTCAGACCTCAGCATCATCTTTATCCTTCATAGAAACAGATCTATCATTCCCATTTCAGATGAAGAAACTGAGGCTCACTAATTGTACCTTGTTCAAGGGTCCATAAATGACAAGTGTCAGAGTTAGAATTTATGAAGCAAAGTCCTGTTTACTAAGCATGTTTTTTAGCCAGTGCATTACATGAAGTATTTGAGTATCTCCTAAGTGTTTCATTGGCCAGGGAAACAGTGAAACAAGGCTTAAGTGGGTTTTTGTTTTTAAATCTTCCCGCATGTCAAAAAGCCGTAGAGAATGACTGAAATATTGCAAGCTGTTCTATTAAATAGGTCAGTATTACTAGGTAGGTCAGATTGGGTACTGGATAAAATGATTGGAAAATTAGGAAAGGGAATTTTGAAAATGTTTGGCAGTTTAATGGTAATTTTGAAGGAACAAATGAGTCATTATAGTTTTCTAAATTTAAGTGTCAGGGTTTGGAGGGTCTTCATATTTTAGGTAATTATCTATTTGTTGCAGTAGAAATTGGCATAAATAAATGGAAACTTACATTGTCTCCTGTGTGTAAGGTAGTGTTCAGAGACCAGTGTTTATAGAAATGAAAAAACTCCTTGGGAAAAAAAAATTGGCTCCATTTAGAAGTGGAGAGCATGACCAAAACTTAAACTTCTTAGTTGCTGATGTCAGAAATCCTAAGATTTCGCAGTAGCAGGAAGGTGACACCCTGAAAACTTTCAAATCAAGCCAAATAAAACAGAGGCACAGTAGGTGTTCCTCTGGTTAGGGCACTAAGTTCTTGGCTTTTGAATGGCAAGTGTCTCCTTTCCACTAAGTCATACTGCCTTGTACAGACCTGTCCTGCCTATTACTTCAACCTGAGCTGCCTTTTATAAGGTAATTTCAGGTTCTAAAAAATACCAGATTGCTTCAGATTGTAAAAGCTACAGAATACTATAAAACAGTTTTAAAGGACAATATAATTCCATCAGTTTAATGTATCAGAAGTGATCACAAATGACACCATTTTTACATTTTTACACATGTATAGGATTAAGTGATAACAAAAACTATTTTTAAGTTTAGGATTAAATAAGGAATGTGTCTGTGTGAAGAATTGCTTGACCTCACTAATTTTAGACAAAACCACAGATGTAAGAAGCTCAAAGGAAAGTTTTAGAACTGCTAGATCAACCTAAATTTACAGTTAGGGAACTAGGTTGGAGAGGAAAATTGGCATTTCTGAAGTTACACTGTGAGTTACAATTGGGGCTCAATATCTTGACATCACCACACTTCTACTAATTATAAACTTGCCATGTCTTAGTTTCTTGTGTTAGTAGAAATGGGACTTGGCATTTGTGTTCTTCTGTTACTCACTTCTGCTTATTTACTCACTCAACAATTAATTGCTTCCTACTGTCAGTTTCCCAAATACTGAATAAATAAAAAGTCTTCTCACAGTACTTATGTCTTTGTGGGAAGAGCAACTTCACAGGCTACTTGAGTTATAATACGTAAAACACAACCCATGAAATGGAGTCTGTCATTATCAACCCTATTTTATGGATGAGGGAAATGAAGGAACAGTATGGAGAGAGAGAGAGACAGAAAGAGAGAGAGAAATAAGGACATCATGTCGAAATGCTTTTAATACACCTTACCTCCCATCATAGCTTATCAGCATGGTGGACTGAAGGGTATGGGTTTGCTCTGGTGATGAGTAGCTGTGTCTCACTGTCACTGGTTGCCACATTCTTCTAAAGTAGGAATTGCAAAGTAGAGGCCTGTTTTGTTGGCATATGGCTGACCATATTCACTTATGTATTATCTATCTACCTTTTACAGTGCAGAAACAGTTGAGTGTCTATAACAGAGACTTTGGTCTACAAGCTTAAAATAGTTACTATTTGGCCCATTTAAAAAAAAAAGTTTGCAAAACTCGCAAACATATAAAGTAACATCTACTAGCTTAGGTTAGATTCCAGCAAACCGTATCCCCTGGAGTCAAACCAATCTGACTCTTTGTAAGTGTTTTATTGAAACATAGCTGACCCTGTGCCAGCTTGTTTACCTGTTGTCTTTGATGGCCACTGTGCTGTGGTCACAGAGTTGAATAGACACAACTCACCTCAGTGACCTGAAGAGCCTTATGTGTTTGCTGACTGGCTTTTCTAGGACATGTTTACCAACCTGCATTTGATCATGGAATCCAAATTTATACCTTTGAGGGTTCTTTTCCTGAATTCCTTGTTTTATAGATGACAGAACCTACTAAAGTTTTGCCCAAAGTTCTACAAATAGTTTGTTCCATCAAATCAAGCCAGAGGCTGAATTTACCTGTGTCCAGGTCTTTCCTCATAGACATGTAGAATGACATTTTTCCTTTCTCCCTGTCATACTGTGCTCTCGTTCTGGTTTCTGTGCCATTCCTTAATGAGGAGACATTGTTACATGAGGGTGATGAAACCCTGGTTCCAAAGCATCTGAGTTCGGATTCTGGATCCATCTCTTTATACTTGTTTTTCAGAGTTAACATTGAAATCTACAAAGGTCACTGTCAGCCCTTTATAGAAATAAAGTAGAAAGAATGTTAATAGTCAACTTATCTTAGAGACCCTCATAAACTAGCATATCCTAATAACCAGGAGATTGAAGGAAAAGAGGATCTTATTTATTTACATGGAAAATGCCATTTGTTCTTATAGTTCCCTGATGGCCTGCCTTTTCTGAATGGAGAAGTTTAGTCAGATAGACTGAAAAGAATTCTGTACCTGCCATGGAACAGCTCTGTGTCTTAGATAAGAGTTACTTGTTCTCTCTGAGCCTAATCTCTACCTGGTCCTTGGTAAAATGGGGTTATTGTGAGTATTAAGTGAAGTAACCCTTGTAAAATGGCTTGACTATGGCAGATGTTCTGAAAATGTGAGCTCTTTTGTTTGCTTTTCATTTCTAGAAATATTTTCTTACATGCATTTTGTTGCTAACTACAGAAAGGTTTCTCTATGTTTTCTAGAATAATTCTCAGATTGTAACCTCTCAGGGTGAAGTTTTTGTTTGGTTAGCAAAGGGCATCTTTATGATGAGTGAGAACCAGGGAAATGGACCTGACAGATAATCGCAGCCTTAATTTGTCCTTTCTCCTTCTTTTTCAATTGCAGTATGAAGTCAAGGGTAGCAAAGTAACCAGTTACTGCCACGAAACAATGACCGGTTGGGTGCACGATGTGCTGGGCCGGAACTGGGCTTGTTTCACGGGAAAGAAGGTGGGAAGTACTTCTGAGAATGAGAACGTGAACGTGGTCCACCATGCAAGTCCCCAGGAAAAGTGAGTCGTTACAAGTCGAACACATGTTCCATTTTGTTTTATAGTATGTGTATATTCATTTTTGGAAATTTTTATTTTGATGATATCGATTCATTTGGCCTAGAAGCATAAGTCATACTGTATAAAACTTTACTGGAAAAGTATGTCTACTGATGTAATTGACAGAAGATAGCATTTTTTTTTCCAAAAGATTTGCGAAGTAATGGACCAATGACAGCTTTAAAAAATCATTATCTAAAGGACCACAGAATTGCAGATATTAGTAAACAAAGATCATTTTATTGGTTGCCATGTTCTAACATAGCAGACATATGTTTTTGTCACAGCAAGTGTAGGAGATACTAACAGAACAATTTTAAACAATAAATAACTAAAATCAAAGCTCTTCATATTTGCACAATTTTTTAGCTCACTAAGGCAGCCACAACAAAGTACCACAAGGAGGTGGCCTAAATAAGACAAAGTTATTTCCTCACATTTTGAAGGCCCTAAGTCCAAGACTAAGGTGTCAGGTTTGGCCTCTTCTGAGGCCTCTCCTGTGCTTACAGATCCTGGATGCCTTCTCACGGTGACCTCACGTTGCCTCCTTGGTGCTGTCCTAAACTCTTCATCTGAGGGCATCAGTTGTCTTGGATTGAGTCCCACCCTACTGACCTCATTGTACCCTAAACAGCTCTTTAAAGATTCTCCCTTAAAATTAGTCATAGCTTGAAATACTGGGTGTTAGGATTTCTGATTTGAAGAGAGAAAATCCAGCCTGAAAGATGCAGCTAATGTTTTTCTTAAATTAAGTCTACAATAAGGAATTCACCCAATCAAGAAATTTCAGGCCGACACTGTCAATGTAGGATTACTGTAGACAAAGGAAGAGTTCAAAAGGCCTAATCTTGTTTCTGAAAGTGTTGATTAGTCCAGCCCCTTCAGTTTGAGTTTAGTTTTTAAGTAGCTATGTTCGGTTTTATCCCACTAAGCTGTTGGCCTTTCACCCTACTATTTAGGATATACACTTTGTTTGACATTTCACACATTGGCTCATTTAGTGAAGCCGCTCCCGTAGATTGCCTCACCTACAAAATGAGCATTTGAGCCTAAATTACCTTCCACAGCTCTCTCGGCCCTTAATGATCTGTTATTCTGTAGTAGGATGCATTCTTTTTAATCTCACTCTGTAAATAACAGTGTTTAAGACCTGTGCTGACATCTTTTCATTACCATAATGCACATAAGGTCCTGTGAGGTTTGCTTGAGGCTATGATTAAGTAAGAGAAGTGGGGCTCTGCTGCTCAGATACTTAGACTCTGCTCCGGTGGAAAATACTTCAAAGCTATTTCACTTGCAGTTTAAAATTTACTCTCGTGTCTAATGAAAGAATTAACTCTAACTTGTTTCATTGTTGTATTCGTGTTGTCAGAAATAAGACACGGGATTTGAAAATTTGTTTAATGAAGGTTTCACACTTTGCAGCAAGTGGGAAGGAACTTTGATAAAAGCGTTATCAATGTGGTGCTACAATTTTCTTAATTGCAGTGCTCTCCATTTCCCCAACTATATCAAAATATTTTCTGTACAAATAGGTGAATTAGAAGAGAAAGAAACTTCACAGCATGCCTAAACTGTCACTCAGTGAGGTATATTTTGCTTTGCATAATTGAATGTACACAGAAGCCTTGGATAGTGAGTAGTTACACTCCAACCACTTTTTTTGCTTCAGTACTGGGGCTTGAACTCGGCCTTCACTTTGAGCCACTCCACCAGCCCTATTTTTTGTGATAGGGTTTTTCAAGATAGGGTCTCACAAACTGTTTACTCAGGCTGGTTTTGAACTGTGATCTTCCTGATCTCTGCCTCCTAGGTAGCTAGGATAACAGGTGTGAGCCACCATCTCCCGGCCAGAGTGTTTTTAAGTAGTAATAATATGGTGACGTCTATGATTCCTACCTAATGTCTAACATATAGGCTTGGCAAATGTTTCAATTAAGTGAATAATCAACTCATTTTTTTGTGTGTTACATATTTTTGTATCAATATCCATGCATCTGGTATAAGGTAATCCAGTGCTTCTCAAAATTTAATGTTACTGTAACTTACTTAGGGGAACTTACTAAAGTGCAGATTCTGATTTAGGTGGCCTGGGTTGGGGAGAGTCTACATTCCTCCCACCCGTACTGTTGCTGATACTGGCTCAAGAACCATAGTTTTAATAATAAGGGCATAAAACATTCATATGGAACATTTTTGAATTATGTAGTTATAATACTTGTGTAGTATTTATACATTGCTACAGTTTCTGGTGGCTTCCTCTCTTATTACAAAGGTTGTAAAAGTGTGGTGTAGAAAGGAGCACACAGTAAAGCTGATGTTCTTATGCCACTACTCAGAGATAAACATGATTGGTATTTAAGTTGTATTTATGGTCTAAATATACATATATATACTTTTACAAAAATTGATTAATTCTGTATAAATTTCTTTACCTTTAAGAATTAGTATAGTGTGAACTCCCTTTATCACTAAATAATCTTTTAGATATTTTTACTGAATAAACTATATTATATATGAAATACACTATTTATTAGTCAGTCCATTTTAGAATATTTATCTAGGTTGTTTACAATCTGTCACTAGTATCAGTTTTTCATCTGATATAGTTATGCATAAATTTTGGTTAATTTGACCTTTCAAAGGAGATACTAAAATGCTAGGTTATTTATACATATTACCAGTTGTGTTTCTCAAACACTATACTACTATCCATTTAGGTATAGAGTATTTTAATGATTGTGTTTTTATCAGAAAAGACTATATTCAAAACTATCTCACTTTGTTAGCAGGTATTCCAGTAGGCTCTACAAATATGACCACAACTTTGTGAAAGCTATTAATACCATTCAGAAGTCTTGGACTGCAACAACATACCTTGAATACGAGACTCTCAGCCTAAGAGATCTGATTAGAAGAAGTGGTGGACACAGTCACAGAATCACAAGGTAACAAAATGTATCTGTCACTAGTAAGAATACTGCTTGTTGCCATCCTCCCTCTAGCTAGCCTCACATATGTTACCTATCATTTTATTAGTCATCCCAACTTAAACTGTTTTTTTTTTTTTTTGTTTGAGACAGTGTCTCACTTTGTAGCCCATGCTAGCCTTGAACTTGTGATCCTCTTGCCTCATCTTTCCAAGTTCTGCATTATGCATATGTACCACCACCACACCCAGCTTCCAGTTTCAGCTTTTTTGCTGGCACTGGGGTTTGAACTCAAAGCCTTAAAATTGCACGGCAAGTGCTCTTACTGCTTAAGCCACTCCACCAGCCAATTTCAACTTTTTGTAGGGTCTTTTTTCCATCATCTTCGTTTATGTTCATGCATGTTCTTTTGCTTTCTAAGCCCTGTTTTGAGAGTTTGCTTTCATAGTTTGTTGTTTGCATTTCTGTTCTCTTACTCAGGGCTCTGTCATCTCCCTTCTGCACCATGGATTCATTCCCTTCCTCCTATCTCTTTGTTCCTGTGTCTTCGGTGTCTTCTGCTCTATGTCCCCATTTTTTGCCATTGTTTGAAATACTGCCAGTGTCTTCACAGTTATGACTGTGTGACCATTGTCTAATGAGTAAATTCATCCCAGTGTCCCAAACAATCTAAATATGGCCATAACTGTGTTTACTACCATGACCATCTTTCAAATGATGACACACAATTCTTGAAAGCCTTCTTTTCATTTTACCTCCATTTATACAACTCCCTTTCCCTTGGATATCCCTCAGTTTGCCAATAATAACTGTCAAATTTGCAACCTACAAAAGTCAGAAAACCTCAATTTCTTTAAGGTCAAACAAACAAAAAAAAAGTTTCTTATTTATCAATGTATATCCACTTCCCTCAGCAAAAGGTGGCATTTCCCATCTTTATCTTACTTACTCCATGGTATGTTTCTTACTTGGGAAATGATGTCATGATACTTTGAAGTTGTCTGACTAAGGGATTGGGTAATTTTTAAAAATATTTTTCAAAGCTATATCTGTAGCTAGCAAAGTATTTGCAATCCCTCATCGTTTGTTAAGTGGTCTAGGATATTCCTGTGATGCAAAACTTTTCTTTAGGAGACACTGATACTATAATTAAAAGGAAGGGAACAAGAAATCAATAGAGAGTTTCTGGGAGTTGATTAATTTTGTAGGTGGATTATTTTACCTTAATACACTGAAGTGGTCTTCATTTCTCTGAGAATGCAATAATTAACTTCTTTCTTTCTTTTTGCTATCTGACTGTTACCAGGGTTTAGGGCAAAAACTCTGGATCTGGGATTCCCAAGGGGCAGGCTTACAATATGACAAAGAGATGGGTAATGTTGAAGAACAGAGAAAAGAGATTTGATTAACATGGCCATGTTGGAAAGCACAGATAAAGAGGTCCTGTGACCCCCAACTCCATCTTTGGGGCACCAGCATGAGCTTTAGGATTAATTAGAGGAAGAATTGGGGTGGGAACAAAAGGTATGCTTAAATCAGTCTTAGTCAAAATATGGTCTGGTTGATCATTACCTCAGTTATGGTTTAAAGGGTGGCCTGAAAAAGAACTTACTGCTTGAGAGGACAATCTAGTTCCCATTAAATGATTGTTCCTGGGGTGATCCCATCATGGGGTGATCTGTCTGTGAGGTCTGCTGTTCTTAGAATCCAAGGTGACCACAGGTTTAGGGCAATGAGTGAAGACTTTCAGGTGCCTGTTTTGGGATCTGGAACAGGACAGTGTAAAAGGTGACAGTACTCTTACCTCTGTGCCTACAGCCTTGAAGGGGGATAAGATAGGTTAGGTATCAACAGTTTTCAGACAGCAATTCTTTTTTTTTTTTTTTTTCTTTTTCTTTTATTATTCATATGTGCATACAAGGCTTGGTTCATTTCTCCCCCCTGCCCCCACCCCATCCTTTACCACCCACTCCACCCCCTCCCTTTCCCCCCCACCCCCTCAATACCCAGCAGAAACTATTTTGCCCTTATTTCTAATTTTGTTGAAAGGGACAAGAGTTTTTTCTGGTTGAGATAAGGATAGCTATACAGGGTATTGACTCACATTGATTTCCTGTGTGTGGGTGTTACCTTCTAGGTTAATTCTTTTTGATCTAACCTTTTCTCTAGTACCTGTTCCCCTTTTCCTATTGGCCTCAGTTGCATTTAAGGTATCTGCTTTAGTTTCTCTGCGTTAAGGGCAACAAATGCTAGCTAATTTTTTAGGTGTCTTACCTATCCTCACCCCTCCCTTGTGTGCTCTCACTTTTATCATGTGCTCATAGTCTAATCCCATTATTGTGTTTGCCCTTGATCTAATGTCCACATATGAGGGAGAACATACGATTTTTGGTCTTTTGGGCCAGGCTAACCTCACTTAGAATGATGTTCTCCAATTCCATCCATTTACCAGCGAATGATAACATTTTGTTCTTCTTCATGGCTGCATAAAATTCCATTGTGTATAGATACCACATTTTGCAATAAACATGGGTGTGCAGGTGCAGACAGCAATTCTTGAATGATTAATATGCTTGCTTGTAGAGCCTGACCCAAAAGTTTTAAGACAAAGGAGACAGGTATAGAACAAAGACAGAGACGCCAACTTTTATCCTGTGTTTTTTTGTTAACTTTTGGGCCCAAATGAAGAGTCAGTGTTCTTAGTAAAAGCAGTTTCTAAATGCCTGTTGTACAACTAGTACCATCCTCCCAGAGTTTTGCCCTTTCTCAAAAGAATCTTCTGTAGTATTTCTCAAAGTATATTCTGGGAATTGTTTTTTTAATCAAAATTGGGAAAATGAGACTATCTTGATATCTCCTTGGATTCACCAAGCAGAGTCCTAATATGTCTGTGTGAGACAGGAACAGAAGACTTGTTTAGTAAAAATCAAAGGAGCCTCCAGAGAGTAAGGCATTTGAGCCTAGAAGACTGGCTTCTGCCTGAAAGATCTGAGCCTCAGACACAGCATCTTTGACAGGTGTCATGCACCATGTTTCTGAGCATTTCTTATGCTGAGCTAGGCTCTCTGCCTACCCAACCTCTTTTGTTTTTGAGACTTGCTGCTTTTATTTATTTATTTTTAAGGTAAAGAGATAGAATCAAGTGAAAAAGGAAATATTGAAGTTACTATAGTCTGGTTGCCAGATTTTCTGTAGCATTTTTGTATATAAATTAGCTCTGTAAAATCCAATGATGTAATAGAAGCTGTTGAATATTCTTAATCTTAGGTTTAGGGAAATCTGTGGAACTGCTAAAATTACAAAGTTTATGGTTTATGACTATCTATCTGAGACCAAAATTTTCATCAGACCCTGAAAGAATCTGGGTCTGAAACATTAAGAGCCAGTAATGGGCATAGTGTCTACAAAATGTTTGTATTTCTCACTCAGTATCCCTAAACTCTTCTTTCATTTTCTTTATTTTTAACCAACTAAGCCTTGCTTCTTTGCTTTTGTATTTTTGTCTCTGTGTGTATGGACAAATACTCTGCCTTATAGGAATGGTAAAAAGGTGGAATTTAATATTTAAATGCTGTTTTGTGCCAGATCATTACTTAAATGTGCCAGCATCTTACTTAGTATTCTTAATGACAAAAATGACCATAGAGGTAGTCATCATCATAATACGGTTAAGGACTTGGAGACAGAAACTTATTAACCATTATTATTTTATTACTATCACATTGAATTTGCACAACATCATGAGATAAGATTGATTATACCCATTTTAGTAGGAATAAACTGTAGTTCGTGACAGTAGGTTCTTTGCTGCGTGTTATACAGCTAGAAAGTGTGAAGCCATTTGTAGCAGATTGGTCTGATTGAGGTAGATGCCTTAAAATTATATTCTGCTCCAAAATTTTAATTTCTCTTTTATCTTTTGTGTTACTTACTGTATTCTTAGATATACATGATGATTTTCTTCTACCTTATACATAAAATTATCCATGGTGCATAATCCAGGTTGCTTGTTTTATAATATCAGTACTACTTCTTTGTATTTGTTACAGTAATTTTTGTGTGTCTCATGTATCTTTAACATTACCTTCCCTGTAGTCAAAGATGGCCTCTTGTTCATCTCTGTATTCAAGCGATCTTCAGCCAACATCCCTGACATAGGAAATACTTTAGTGAACAATTAATTGACATTCCTCTTTAGCATATTCTGTCTATTCCATGTAACTGTCAAGATTATGACTGATACTTTTGAATGAACTGTTAGGATTTTTTTCATCTTTGTTTCATTTCACTTCTATTTTGGCACAGTATTAACCTCTGTGATGTCTGTGTGAGAGAGAGAACCACTTGGGAATAGATGCAGAGGTCATGAAGTAGTCCAGAAAGAACTTTTGCGATTGACTAAATTGGAACTTAGTAAACACCAGTTGAGTAGCCCTGAAAAGTGAGACCAGTGTGATATGAAAATTCCAAGTTAAGTAAGAAACTCAAATAGTTAGTGACAGAAAAATCAATGTTACCACAGTGGAAAAATAGTACACTAAAGAAAGAGTTGATAGAGAAAGAGGAAGTGAGGTTTTTTTGGGGGTGCTACTCTGTGAATAGTTTTTAAAACTAGAAACTACAGAAAAACTCTAAGCAGAAGGGATTTTATGTAAAAGGAGCAACAGCACAAAGACATAGATCCCTGGCAGCATTTGGCTGGCTTCGAAAAGAAGGCTGGTGTATACAGGGCTATAGTGCTGTGTGTGTGTGTGTGTGTGTGTGTGTGTTAAATTTCTAATGCAGAGAAGCTTGTAGAATAATTTTCAGGTTTCCAGAAAATGCTAAATTGATAGGCTCAGGCAACTTTCTTTTGGGTGTCTTACTTTCTCCAGCTCTATCATGTAAGGTATAGATCTATCAGTTCTATCTGTCATTTGTGGAACTAGTCTACCTACTTTGTACTTTGACCAGTTTTTCCTTTGCCAGCTCCGCCCCTTTCACATCCACCCCAGTACTATACCACTATCTCCTGAGTAAAAAATCAGGGTCTCCTAATATTCTCTGTACCTCTACGAATGTCATCTTTTACTTGTCATTTACTTGGTTAATATCTGTCAAAAGTAAAAGTATGCAGCTATTCAGGCATACTAAAAATATCATCATAAAGATACACAAAACTACTTTCAGTTCATAATGGAAAATGACTAGATCCTGGAAACAAGTAGTTGTCCAAGGCTACTTAGCCAACTAAATTGTGTATTAGACACATCGTGTAATAAACAGATTGAAACACTACTCATGAAAGAAGTGCTCTTTGGTTCTGAATCTATATCCTACCTAGACTGATTATTTAAATGATGGAAGTTAGAAAATCATCTTAAAAGGAAAGACTATATGCTGATGTTACATATATATCTGTCCTAGACCTGAACCTGCACCACTGACTGCTGAAATACATCAAAAGATTTTACATTTGCCATCATCTTGGGACTGGAGAAATGTTCGTGGTATTAATTTTGTTAGCCCTGTTCGAAACCAAGGTAAAACAAAAAAAGAAGTCTAAAGTTTGCATTAATTTCTCCTGAACTATGTATTGAACATTTATTATATACCAAGCTCTTGGATGGACTCAGGGTTATGGAGATGGAGTGGGCATGATCTCCTTTAGAAAAGAATGAAAATATGTGGCCTCTGAATTCTTGCTGTAGATAATCTCTTCAGCTGAGTTCAGCATTTCTTCAGTATCCTTCTCAGTATGTTCTAGGGAGCTAATAACAGAATATGTAAGTCAAACTCACTTGTCTTTCTATAGAATGAGCCTCCTATAGGAACAGTATTAAAATTGGTCTTTTTCTATAAGTGTAGTATTCCCTTAAGGATCTTCTGCAATACTGGCTCACTAGACATGAATTGGTTTAGGAGTTTATGCTTATCAAGAAAGATCTTTATATCTCCTTTGATTTTAAGGAATAATTGTGCCAGATAGAGCAGTCTTGATTGGCAGTTATTTTGTTTCATGGCTTGAAATAATACATCAGTCCATGCTCTTCTGGCATTTAGGATTTCTGCTGATGTGTCTGCTGTTATCCTGATGGGTTTTCCTTTGTAAGTGACTTGGCATTCTCTCTTGTACTTTCAATGTTCTTTATTTTTCTGTACTCTTGGTATTTTAACCATAATATGACATGAAGTTCTTTTCTGGTTGTGTCTATTTGTAAATCTAAATGCCTCATGTATTTGGGAGTCCATTTCTTTCCCTAAATTTGGGGAGTTTTCTGCTATAATTTCATTGAGTAAGTTGTCTTTAGTCTGTATCTAAGTTGCCTTTAGTCTGTATCTTGGGTCCATCTTCTACACTTGGGTCCATCTTCTACACTAACTTGTATGTTTAGTCTCAACCATGTTGCAGAGGACTTGAATGTTGATTTTTATTTCTTCTTGCTCTCTGAATGTAATAATCCCTCAACATTGTCTTCAATCCCTGATCTTTGTTTTGCCTGGTTCAGTTTATTGATGATGCTTTCCATTGAGTTTTTAATTTAGTTTATTGAATGCTTCATTTCTGAGATTTCTATTTTTCCCCCAAATTTCTACCTATTTACTGATTTTTTTATCAAAGTTGCTGAATGTTTCATCCAAGTTGTTGAATTTCTCATCCAAGTCTTGACTTGACTTCTCTACTTCATTCATCTGTTTATTTTAATCCTCATTGAAAGTCTTTTTCTAGCATTTCATCTATTACAACATCTTTTGAATCAGTTATTGAAGAATTATAAACCTTTGGAGGAGTTAAGTTGCTTTGCTTTTTCGTATTTCTTGTGTTTCTAAGTTGCAATTTGCCTATCTGCTGGGATAGATTTCTCTTCCAGTTTTATATGGGGGTCTTCTCAGTGAGCAAGCTTCTCTTGAGGGCTCAACCCACAGTACTACTGAGAGATAAGAAAGCAAACCACGATGACACCACCACTACTTGTGGTAATAACTTTTGCTTATCCTCCCCAGCTCCCTACGTGCCAAGGTAGGTTCTGTGGACTCTTTCCTAATTTTCTCTGAGTTGCCTTTCTGTTTCTCTGTGCTTTTTAGCTGTTCTGACCTTTCATTCTTGATTCACAATGCTCTTCTCTGTGTGTCTTCAAAATAGTTACCCTGACTTTTCTCATTCATGAAGTCACACAGGGGAAGGTTCTAATCTGCCATCTTACTCCAGAACCCAAATCTTTAAATTTTTATTCTGGTAGATTTCTTAAGCTGTTTAAGGACCTTTCAGTCTACTTTACATCATAGTTTGATATCTGATGGTTAGTATTAAATCAATTTCCTTAATCATGGTTTGGAAGCCCAGCCCAGTATGGCCAGAAGTGTCATTATAATTGAATTTCACCATTTCTTTTTAAAAATTTGATACAGTATGAGTTGATTTATTAAAACTTCTTTATATTCCATCGATAGCAATTTTTTTGTTATCTTGAGTTTTAGCCAGCAATTACTTGAGAATCACTTATGTAATAAAAGATTGAATATTCCTAATCTGAAAATCTTAAAAGCTCCCAGATATGAAACATGTTATAATAATTCTTAAAAAGTTTTGTACTTTAGAACATTTTGGATTCCAAAGATTTAAATTTAGAGATGTTCAAATAGCAAAAGTTTATGAAAATATTCTAAATGCTCTGAAATGTGAAATATGTCTGGTCCCAAGCATTACTTATTCAGTGTTATTGTTAATTGACATTTTTTAGAACAATAATCTATATATGTCTGATTGGTTACTGTAAGAGAAGTGTATAGTATTTGCTATTTGGATACTTTCTAATTTGTGTCTTCCCCTTTCCTAAAAAATTAACAATATTATACTCCCATATTTCACTCTAAGCTCCATCTTCATTGAATTTTTTAAAACATTTTTATCAGCATATATTAGTTGTACAGGGTATTGCATTGTGACATTTCCATGTATACTTACATTCATTCAGTTCTTGAAGTTTTCTAAGTGTACAGGGCTTTGAGCAATTCTTACAGCAATCCGTCAGCAAGAATTCCTGTCCTTCATCTGACACCAGGAGTCTTTCTGCCTGTTATTCTGGGACTTATCAGCTCTAGAGAAGGGTTAGATCCTAAAATCCTTCCCTGCTTCTCAAATTCCTAGAGAGGGTTTGGGAAGGGTGGGATTGGAAATGAAAGAAATTAGGAAGCAATTGATTAATAAATGGAAAGTAAAAATAAAGGGATGATATTAAGAGAGAATTAAAATAATTTATCCTATCAACAGACAGACCCTCTGTGCCTATTTTAGAGTATTAAGTAAATTATGTATTCATGTGTTGACTTGTTATTGAGGGCCTGGCACTTGGCTGGTGCTCTGTAATGTGAGCAGCTGATGGACTGTTGCCTCTGTTGTTGTTTAGAGGACATTTAATATGTATTGGGAAGGTTTTTAATTTTTATTTTTTTACACAGTAAACAGTACAAAGTAGTTCTTGCCCTAGAGACTTACAGTTTAGCAAGATATTTAAGAGAACATTAAAGTACACTTTGCTAACTGCTTTAAGAAGTGATTTTGGAATTCTGTGGGAGCATAGCAGAGGATGGAATGAAAAGTTTATTTATACTCCCTTTCCCCAAAAGAAATTAGACTTTCTAAAGTCTTTGACTTTGGTTTTCTTATAGCTTGATAAGAACTCTTATTGTCTCCATTGTTCCCTATTCTTTGGGTGGATAAATAGGATTTGTACAGAAAACGGCCATTTCAAAGCAGAAGATTCTCAGGTCTTAGTTGCTTTTGAATCTGCACTATTTATATTATCTAGTCAGGTACCTAGGAAACAATGTTCTAAATGCTTTCTCTTTTGAGTTCTTTTTATTTTTTTGTATTGTAGATTGGAAAAAAAACTTTTTTTCTTCCTGCTAACCAGGCTACTTAGAAATTTCCACTAACTTGAACAGTACCATTGTTCTCTATAACGAACAATTTTGAATTTGTAACACTTACAGGAATTCACAAGTTTCTCTATTCAGAGAAAATTGGGAAGACAGAGTCTTTACATTTACACTTAAAAACAACCCTCATAGCTATATTTACTTTGGGGTGTGAGAGGGAAGAGCAACTATGAAATTGAGTTAGATGATGGACTTTCGTGTTCTTCCTTCATGCAGTCTTCTATTATTGTAGCTGCAAGAGAGAAGAGAGTGGCTCTCGGGGGTCACATTAATTAGGAAATGCAGTCTTTTCCTGGTACCTAAAATCTAGTCCATTTAAGTGCTGTTTTTAAAATAATGTTTATTAGAGCAGGAAAGCAGGACCTTAAAATGTCTACCCCCACCCCATCCATCTTACACAAAAATGTCAAAAGATCAGATAACTTGCCCTTGGTCACATAGCTAATAAGTGGCAAAGCAAGAGAGGATGGAGAAAAAAGGAGAGAATCTTGACTCTTTGCTCCTAGTTCAATGTGTTCTCTATGATTGGAAGATGTGTACCATATTAAAATCACATTATCTCTTTGAGATTGTGGAAATTTGGTTGTTACAGAGCTCTGGCTGGAGCAGATTCACGTCTTACTCTTTATTGCACTGCACTCTTCTTAAGGATTAATGTTTCTTTTGGAATCTAGGCCGGCCCTGCCTTTTGACTTGAGGCATTAATTACACTGGCAGCTGATATTCTTGGAGAGTCAGGGGTTGGGGGATGTTACCTTCTGTCCTGTCCTGTGATTGCTCTGTTAACAAAGCATGTTCTGAGGCACCTGTGACCTGACTCTAGTTGCTGATGGTCAGATAAAGGGGGTTAATGATTAATACTGCCAGAGAGTGTTTCCATGGCAGCTGTGGACTTAAAAGACTGAAGACCAAAGGGAGAGACTTTCCAGAGTCTCTTGGGACTTATTGTTTCTTCTAAGAGTTTGGTAACTCTTGAAAGGAACACTGGTCTTAGCTATTCACTTATTCATCTGTTCTTTGGCATCCCATCATTTGAAAGGAGGTGCTGAGGATAGTAGTGTCTGGAAGGTTTGGAAGATAAGAAATTATAAATTCATTTTATTCTAGGTAGCGATTACAAGACAAAGAAAAGAAACTCTAAAAGTTCTTTAAGTAGACAGAGACTAATACACTGAAAAGGATACTAATATGCATTAGGAGGAAATGAGGTTTTACTGCCTGCCATCTATTAGCTGTGTCACACAGGTCATTACCTCAGTCACATGTTACCAAGTGAGCAGATGTAAATATGTGTCTACTTGTTCATCCCTTGACTCACTTTTTTTCTGTAAACATGCATTGAGAACCTTTACTGTGTCAGGCACCAAGCTAAAGAAAACATTTCCTTTGAGCTCACCAGGAAATACACAATTTACTGAGGAAAGCAACACCGGTATTTCAAACAGGGTTTAGAATGTTGGAGACTGAACATAGTATCCTGGCTTTCCTTTGACTCTGGGATGGATGTAAATCATTACCTAGAGAAGGAAAAACTAGGCTCCCTACCAATATTTTGAAAGCATAAAACTTGAGTATTTTCTTTGTAAAGGAGACAGTGAAATTACTAAATTCAGATTTACTAAAAAGACTTGTTATGAAGAATGAGAAATTTAAATTATACTACTGACTATTCATAAATCTTATTCAAATAATTCAGTAAAACTTATATTTTAATAAACATAATAGAGATTAAAATTGTGCTTATTTCTTTCAAAAGTTATAATGTGTGTAAGTCATAGTTTTATTATATACATACATTAAATGCTCTTATTTCTTTTACCCATACATATGATTCGAAGAAACACACAGAAAAATACTATTGTGCATATAAATTATCTTACAACACAGCATTTTTTCCTTTTCTCTGAGTGGCAACCGTGTTCCTAAAAGACTCTCCTTAAAGTAAGTTTATTTGGTCCTTGCAAGAACATCCAGGTATTAAAGTATTTTTCCTTTTTCTGTTCCCTCACTCCTCTTCAGGTACTTTCCATTTTCCTCTGAGTCATGTCTTCACCTTTTCTAGCCCACGTTAAATACCATCTTCATCATTATGATCACTCCTTGCCCTTCTTGGGCTCTGTTGTGTTTTGTCTCCCCCACTCAGGTTAAAGTCAGCTCTACCACATGCCCACCTGTGTCATTCTTAGGGTTAGTCCCACTCAGCATTCTTTGGAAAACACTGCTTGTCTTACTCCGTTCAGGTCACTGTAACAAATATCACAGACCTGATACCTCATAACAATCGAAACTTACTTCACACAGTTTTGGAGGTTGAGATGTCCCAGACCAAGACGCCAGCAGATTTTGTTACCCAGTGAGGCCCACCTCCTCATTCATACACTGGATCTTTTTGCTGTAACCTCACATAGAGGGGGGGGATGAGAGATCTCTGGAGTCTCTTGTGTAAGTGCCATCATGAAGACTCTACCTCTTGACCTATTAACTCCCAGGGCCCCACTTCCTAATACCATCACTTTCAGATTTAGGATTTCAACATGAATTTGGGGGGAAGTAAATATTCCACTGAACTAGAAATACTTAAAAATCCAAATAGTGTGTCTCCCTCCATAGTTTTCTCTCAGACTGGTGGCTTAGGATATTGTAGATATAAATCTCTTCTTTATCAAGAATATTGCCAGAAGCATTTTAGATGCAATGTTTATGGATTAAGTCTTCTATATTCTGCTGATCCTTATGAACAGCAACTTTCAATATAAATTCTATATTGCATATAATTCAATCAGCTATTCATATAATTCTTTGTATATATCGGAGTATGTACATGTGTATATATACGTATATGTATGTATGTGTGTGTGTATATATACACATATGTATAAAGTTATATATGTATAAAGTTACATATATATAAAGTTTCTTTTTATCTGCAGAATCTTGTGGAAGCTGCTATTCATTTGCTTCTATGGGTATGCTGGAAGCCAGAATCCGTATATTAACCAACAATTCTCAGACTCCAATCTTGAGTCCTCAGGAGGTTGTATCTTGTAGCCAGTATGCTCAAGGTAAGTGTTATATTGCAGGCACCATGTTATGAGCTGTTAACTGTGTAGTCAGCTGTTGTTGACAGTGACAACAGGAAGGTGTACTATAGGCATATCATGTGTTATAAACATTGAAGTTCATTTCCCACCATGATTTTACGAGAAAACCCAGTTCCTAAAAACCATCGCGATACTGGTTTCTTTCTCAGAGAATGCTAACATTCTGCACTCAGGGTTCCAGCGCAGGCCATATAAATGTATGTAGGAAGCCCAAAATTGCCATGTTAAAGTTTTTGCTGTCAACTCCAGATACAAAGTTTTCTAGTTTTCCAGTGAAACTTCTGGACAGTGGTTGTTTGCCAGCGAGACTTTCAGTTTTTCTGAAATACTTACTAAACACCAACATTGGGACTGCAAGGCCCAGGTGGCTGTGAATATCAAGACTATCCATACCCTCATGAAGCTTACAGCTAAATAATTATAATGCTGAGATGAACAGTGATGAAAAGATCCAGGACTGTAAGAGGAGAACGGAGGACTTTGGGGCATGAGGTTGTCAGGAAGGACTTGATTGAAGAGCAGCTGAAGTATGTGTCTAGCTATGCCGCAGAGACAGTAATCACTAACTTTATTGTTGTATGAAGTCATTAATTCAACCCCCAAGGGTCACTATTTTACAGATAAGTAAATAGAGGTACACAGACATTAAATTCTTCACAAAGATTTATATTTGAACCTAACTAGGCTTCAGAGCCTCCCCACTTAATGACTGTGCTATAGCTGTTTTCCATGTTAGCTGCTACACAAATGCCTGTTAAATAAGATGCCATGAGATGATAGTTAGCTAGGTATCAAATAGATAGATGAACAAGGTGGTATTTAAATAAGAAACAACATCCAAAGGTAGCATAGAAAGAATAATCAAGTAGAGAAGGAAAAATACCAGGTCACAGCACTAATTCTCTTGTGCCCTTTTGTAATAAAAGGGTAATAACCGTGTGCACCATTCGTCCTCAGGCTGTGAAGGTGGTTTCCCATACCTCATCGCAGGAAAGTACGCCCAAGATTTTGGGGTAGTGGAAGAGGCTTGCTTCCCCTACACAGGCACTGATGAGCCATGCAAATTGAAGGAGGACTGCTTTCGATACTACTCCTCTGACTACTACTACGTGGGAGGTTTTTATGGGGGCTGCAATGAAGCCCTGATGAAGCTTGAGCTGGTCCAGCATGGGCCCATGGCAGTTGCTTTTGAAGTCCACGATGATTTTCTGCACTACCACAGCGGGATCTACCACCACACTGGCCTGAGAGACCCTTTCAACCCCTTCGAGCTGACAAATCATGCTGTTCTGCTTGTGGGCTATGGCACCGACCAAGACACAGGGCTTGATTACTGGATTGTTAAGAACAGCTGGGGCACCAGGTGGGGTGAGAATGGCTACTTCCGGATTCGCAGAGGAACTGATGAGTGTGCAATTGAGAGCATAGCAGTGGCGGCCACACCAATCCCTAAATTGTAGGGTATATCTCTCAGTATTTCATATGGGTCGCTGTCAGTCATCAAAGGTATTGATTTATTCACAGACTTGAGACTTTTGCAGCAGCAATTTCAGCTTGCAAATTGATTTCTATGAAAATTTTTGTCTTTAAAATTAAAACAACTCTTCCCATCAACCACTGGCCTGCGTTTTTCTAAGTACTCAGTTAAAAAATAAGATTTTTGTGAGTTACAGTTAAGCTGCCAAGTGATGGCTTTTGCTAATCATTTGTAATTCAAACAGATGTTACATTTTTAAAAGTCTATGAAAAGTACAAGCTTATTTTTAAATTGTATAAATCACAAGACAATATGATAATCATTATTAAAACTTTTTAGAGAGTTTTATAAATGTTCAAATGACATATTATAAAATTTCTATGTGTGAAGATAATATTTACCTTTGACTCTTACTGTTTTTTTTTTTTGTTGTTGTTATTGGAGTGCCAGAGTTCAAACTCAGGTCCTCAAGCAGGTCTGTGCCACTTGAGCCACGCCCCCAACTCTGATTCCTTTATTTTGATTCATTTATATCACATATAGAAATGCTTCTTTAAGGGGACCAGGAACTAGAGGAAAGGTTAGATCAAGAAGAATTAACCTAGAAGGTAACACACATGCACAGGAAATCAATGTGAGTCAACTCCCTGTATAGCTATCCTTATCTCAACTAGCAATAACCCTTGTTCCTTCCTATTATTGCTTATACTCTCTGTTCAACAGAATTAGAGATAAGGGCAAAATAGTTTCTGCCAGGTATCCAGGGAGGGGGTGGGGTGGGTGGTAAGGGAGGGGGTGGGGTGGGTGGTAAGGGAGGGGGTGGGGGCAGGGGGGAGAAATGACCCAAGCATTGAATGCACATATGAATAGTTAAAAAAAATAAAAAAAAAAAAAGAAATGCTTCTTTAAAAAAGAAAAATATTTCAGAACATTTCAATTAGAAAACAAAGAAGTATTAACCTTCATTACAAGGGATACACTTAGATGATACTTATTATCCTCTAAAATCATCCCTAGATAGTTGGTAACCTAGAGGCCATAGAATTAAAAACAAGTTTTTATAAAATCTGCATATTGGACAAGTTTTCTATGCTGTGCTCCCTACATGTGGGAGATTTGGCTCACTTTGACTGGTGAGCACTAGTCACTTAGTGAGTGAGGTGGTCACAGTTTAGATCTGGGAGGCTCCTTGGATTTCTGAAGGAGATTTCACAATGGTAGGAGACCTCTGTGCTGAGTAAACTGTTGGCATCTCTTAGAAATAACGTGACAGGGAAATTAGGCAGTCAGAGCTCTAAAACATAATCAAAAAAGTGTTTTGAAGCTCAAAAAGACCATGGAAACCAAACAACCCAACCTTGTCTTGGCACAGATAAAGAGACCGCAGCTGAGAAAGGGGGCATATGAGAGATCCTGTGCCACATAACTGACAAGTGATGAGTCATGATTTGATTTTCTAAGTCTGAAAAGTCTGGTGTAGAAGCATTTCAACACCAGAATATCATAATCACCAGGGATGCTAGCTTCAGGCTTGGAAGTTTCTCTTGACATTTTAAGTCTCAAGAGTTTTTGTCTTAAACCTTGTGTATTTTTTACATTGCAATTCACATGACATTTTTAATAACCTTAAATAGAAGATACTCCAAGAGTAAGTAACATAGATTTTTTTTGTTGCTTTTATTATGTGGGGCTGGGGTTGTTTGGGGTTTTTTGTTGTTTTTCTTTCTTTGAGACTGGGTCTCACTGTTATCACAGGATAACCTCAAACTTGCAGTCCTTCTGCCTCAGCCTCCAGGGTGCTGAGATTACAGGTATACACCACCACACTCAGGTGTACTGTGTTTAAGGTGTGGCTTCTTAGTTTTTCTGGCATCCCACATACCTTGACCTTTTACCACATGGCCACAAGGAAGCAGACACTGTGATTGGTAGATACAGCCAAGGTCCTTATCATCCTGTAGTCCTCTAACAAAAGATATTTTCTTTGTTCTTTACCAATTGAATGTGATTTTAATCTCATGTTATGCCTAGCCTTATTGATATGTGAAAGCATAAACAGATTTGAAATCAAGCATGAATTTATTTTTCACTAAAATTTATAAGGACACCACCTGTCAGCTTACCAGACAAGATTTAGCTTAACATAAGCATGAACTCCAGTACTTTTGTATGATTCTATGAGGGGCCTGGCTGAGCTCTTAGGTAAAATCATTACTGACCTCATTCGTGAATTACTTCAGGATATCTTGGAAGACTCAGTACAGATGTGAACCCAACCAGCTGTGGGCACCAGTTCTTACAAGAGTGATGAAGAGGTTTGAAGGGGGGCTGAGTTCTCAGATTGCAAGGGAAATTTCCCAGAGCAAGAGCTCAGGTTATACCCCACTCAGCCTGGCTGAGACTACAGTGGGGGACAGCTTTTCCTAGAAGACAAATTGCTCCTTCCCACTATGGCAAATGGAATTCATTAAAGACCATTCCAAAATGGGATGTCTTAATTCCATAAGTCATGCGATTACTATTAAGCCATACAAAATGCAAGTTGCATTATCTAAAGTTTGTTTATATTGGTGCTAGCTGAACATATAATCAAAGTCAGTTGATGAATTGAACCCTGGAAAAATTAGGATGAAGCGTTTGGCTAACCTCCCCAAAGGCAGTCAGAAAGTCTATAGGAGAATATGTGCAGGTGACAGGACAGGCTATGAAGGAGAACTCAAGTTCACTGGCAGTTTAGGCCACATACAATAGTGACTGTGTAGCAATAGACTGATGGAGAGTTCTGACTGACTGCCAGCCTCATCGTGATCTGCATCTGTAAAATGGAGATAACGGTGTAGATGACTCACTGTGCAAATTCTCCTTCTTTAAGCTTTGTTATTTCAGCAAAGGAATCAAATGATTTGCACTGATTTTATTTATTTACTTAGTAGTGGGGTTTGAACTCAAGGCCCTACATTTACTAGGCATGTTCTCTACCACTTGAGCCATTGCCCCCAGCCCTTTTCCATTTTAGTTATTTTTGAGATGGTGTCTTGTACTTTTTTTCCTGGGATCAGCTTCAGACCAAGATCCTTCTAACTACACCTCCCATGTAGCAGAGATTACAGGCACAGGCTGCCACACACAGCTTGTATTTTGAGATAGGCTCTTGGTAGCATTTTTTCCTGACTGGACTTACCTCAAACCAGATCCTCCAATTTCTGCCTCCTCATTTGCATTTTAAATAGCATTACTGAATTCAAATTGTAAGATAATCTTTTGCTGAGACATATTCTTAAATAAAAAAGTTCTACCTTACTATAAGAGCACTTATGAGATACTTTTGTAAAAAGTAAAGAACCCTCAGAGGAACAGGGACACAAAGGTACCCACAGAGAGAAATGGGAGACAGTTTTGATTTGGGTTTTTTTGTTCATTTGTTCTGTCATTATTGTTTTGTTTTTGTACAGGGGTTTTTGTGACCCTTTCCCCATGGCTTTTGTTGCTACCTGGGAAAGAGGAGGCATCTGGAAGGTGACCAGCACCTGCTGGAGGAACAGTGAAACAAGATAAGGTTGATCTAAGAATTTAGCAATTTGATTTTCCCACCCAGACTCCAAACAGCATTAAGCATAGCATCTTCACATAACATGACTTCAATGGTCCACCTCTGTCCTTAAAAATGAGCCTGTATATGGGAGGTGAAATAGCAAATCTTAGGTTTTAGCTACTACGGACTACCTAAACTTCCTATTGCACCTGCCACTGCTCAATTAAGAAAAATGGAGAAAGAATAAAATGTAGAAAAAACAACTTCTTCTTCTATAAAATCAGGTCTAAGACCCTTTCTTTCCTATTCACTTAGGGGTGAGTGCTCTGTGCACCTTCAACCCATGCATCATGGTTTACGAGCCATTAAAGCCTCCATCATGTTAGATAATGGTTTTTCTCTAAATATAGTGATGTTAGTATTTCTATCTTTTAATTCTAATAAAAGCATAGTTTTGTTCTAAAGTAGAACTTCCTGATCAACATTGCAGAGCTCTAGATACACCGGAATCTTCTGTGCTGAGGGAATTACATAGACCTGGAACTGTGTGTTGGTAGCAATCCAGTTTAGCCACTGGGCCTTGTGAAATATAAGCTGTAATTCATTTACCTTATTGAATTGTAATTCTGATTATAAGTGCATATTTGCCTTAAATTGCTTGGGCTATAAAATTATTGGTCATGTCATGCTGTGTTCCCATGGTGACCACAAACAAAACTGGCAGAAGATGAGCTGGTTCTTGGAGAGAAAAGGACCATGCCTTTATCATTGTCTTTTTCTCTCAGAAATTTAATTCACAAGATCCACTGTTGCCAGTGCTGTTTAAAGGTAAGTAGAAGTAGCAAATTCAACCTCTCCTTTTCCAACTTTGAGGCTGTGATTCTGATGCAATACTTTGATTTTGAACTTTATGTCCAAAAGGACTATTTTTTTTGAAATTCAATCTATAGGTAGTTACATGGGGAAAGAGTTTTATAAACTTCAAACTCCCCCAATTGAGAAAAAATAGCAACCCTGTGCCTTCGTCAAATGCAAAAGGTCTAAAGAGATTGAAATCCTAGCAATCAATTGAAAAGAAATAAGTTGGAGAAATAGCCTTCCCCTGAGGAAATGAGGAAAATGCCATGAAGCCAAGATTGTGCATTAAAGTAATCACGGAGATGATTTTTTTTTTCGGTAATGTATTTTCTGAACCTTCAAAAGTATTCAATAGTTTCACTGTAGTTTAAGATAAATGATAGAAAATGAATGCTTTTAGTATCGGATTTTACATCCCCCTTCTCTTTTGCATGAACTCCGGAGAGCTAAAATATAAATGCTATTTTTCCTTTAGATTGACTGTTCCTGTGCCATCATAAGAAACTGACACTATTCCCAGATGGCATACACGATTCTAGTTCTGTGGGATGAACTTCAGTTGACTAAAAAGGATGAGTCTGGAAAGAAAATAAACAAAACAGCAGTGTGCAACAAAAATTTCATGGACTTTGGAATCAGATAGTCCTGGTTTTTGAGAATTTGCTCCTGCAATGTTTGTTGTTTGGTCATTGTTAAGTTATTGAAGAGAGACTAAACTAGAGGTGTGGCTCAGTGGTTAAAGTGCCTGCCTAACAAGTATAAGACCCTGAGTTCAACTCTCAATACTGCAAAAAAAAAGGTGCTAATACCTGTTTCCAAGAGTTGTTTCCAACCAATGTTTAAAAGAGGCAGCAGTGTTTATTTTTATATGTAGCATCTTGTTTTTAGAAAAGTTTAACTTGCTTTATAAAGGTAAAGATGCAATATAAAATAAGCTAAAAACACAAGTAAACTGAGTTGAAAGGGAGAGAAAGGTGGAAAAGCATATGACTATGAGTAGAGTTGCAGACATTTTTTGATACATGGAAATCACTCTTCAACAGTGGTTCTGTTTAGCTGGTTTGCTGTTCAGGGCCATTTGGTAATGTTTGTAAGACATTTGGGGTTGTCACATTTGCTGGGGTTGGGAGGGGAGTGCATCTAGTTGGTGGAAGCCAGGTAGACCATGCCAGTGGAGAATTCTGTACTGAAGAATTATGTAGCCCAAATGCCAGCGGTGTTGACGGCTTGGTCTACAACATGCAAATTTAATTCTCTTGCACTCTTTCTTGCCACCAAATAAATATTATGGACTTGTGAGGAGGAGAGACTTCTGAGAGTTACAGTTATCCCAGAAGCTTTCACAGAGATATGGAACTTAAGCTGAACTTTGAAGAATTAGAAGAAGTAGTAAAAGGACTGCAAGGCCAAGGAAGTGGACAAAGGTGGAGGTAATGAGAGATGACAAGGCATATCCTTTGGTTTCAAGATGACTGATTGAGCCTATTCTGCTGTAGCTTCCACCCGACAGGAAGCCATTGATATAAAATACATGAAATTTATTAAATGCACAACTAGAATATGATAATGGGATTCATTAGTTAGTGTACCAGAAATTAAAATGAATCCTCATACACACGTACATGAACGCACACACACACAAATAGTGGGGGAAGCAAATAGGAAGGTATAGGGAGGAGACCCATAAGTATGAAAGAAAGTTCTGCTACAGATGAACACACCATTCAGCTCACCAAACATCTGATCAAGATAACAAGGAAGACCAATGTGTTTACTTAGACAGAACATTTATTCAAAGCATTGCCCCTTCATGCCTGCTAGGTCATGGACCCTTTGGAGACTGATGAAAACTCTAGATCTTTCCTCCAGAAGAATGCAGACTTCTACATTTTGTGCAAAAGTTTACCAGCAAGCTCATGGAAACTTAAGAGCCTCAGTGCAGAACGCACCTGTGTGGACAGGTAATTTTTCTCCAAGTCAGTAGCCAGCCAAAAATGCAGATACTTTCGCTGCTTTCTTTCATTTGTGGGTAGGGAAGAAGCATTGGAAAGGCTTGGTAAGTGGCTTCAGGGAGCTGTGGGAGTTAGATAACTTGGCTTGAAGTCATAATCCCATTCAAGGTCAGAGACCCTGTTTTCTTCTTCACTTGTTCCGTGAGCCTTAGTGTCTCTCTTAAGTCTCTGGCCCTTCTCGGTTTCTCTGAGGTTGGGGTGTAGCCCTACTATCTTCATCTAGAGACAAGACTAACCAGTAAAATCTTATCGGGTAGCCACACTGCTTCTACCAATGGAGAAGGCTCTCTGCTGCCCACTGCCTGCTTTAGGACTTCATTTTGTGCAGTGCCTGATTCCCCACCACTATGTTTCTGCCAGCCACAGGAGCCACACCATTACCTTCCTATGACCTCTCCCCTTGAAGCTTGCTGCTGCCTCCTTACCATGACAGCCCCTGCAGCAGCTTCCACACGTGAACAGCTCCAACTAGCACATTACATTCTATTCTGCACAGTGCTAATTCTGTCTTTATTGGTAATAATGATAACTGCTATTTTCCAAGGTCTCACTTTGTGCCCAATGATGCAGTGAGCCCTATGAATGCATAGTCTCATTTAGTTGCTTGCAAACATCCTGTTTTACAGATAGGGAATAAGACCAGTTAAATCACTTGACTTAAATTGTCATAGAGCTCATATATTTACTTGGAGTTTTAGAGCCACAGCTCTTAAACACTCTGTATTTCTTTCAGGATGCCCTTCCTGTTCCCTCCCCAGTGGTGTATGAATATTTCAGGCCATGGTCCCTTTTGTTCTACCTTGCCTTTTTGTAGGCAACTATCATAGTTACTCAAGCCCCAAGAGATTAGACAATGTCTTCAACATCTTAAACCAGAATAAATGAAAACAGGACAGAGTAGTGTCTTGATCTGTTCTCTGTTTCTCTAACAGAATATGCAAGACTGGGTAATTTATAAAGAAAAGAGGTATATTTGGCTTACAATTTTGGTGAGTGGGAAGCAAACCCATGTCACTGGTTTCTGATAAGAGCCTTATCCTGCTTCGATTTATGGCTATAAGTGGAAGGGAAGCAGGTGCATATGGAAAAGACAAAAGAAGGATAGACTTAACTTTGTGACCACTCGTGGTGGTAGTAACTAGTTCGCCCCATGGAAGTGAGAACTTACCCATTTGAGAATGGCATTAACCCATTCATGTAGGCTCCACCCAAGTGCCCCAAAGACTTCCTACTAGGCTTTACTTCCAATAATACTACACAGAAGACTAAGCCTAATCATGAGCTTATTCAAACCACTGCTGGTAGCCTCATAGCAGAGAAGTGATAAGAGAAGGGTGACAAGCTCTCTTTTAAGCATGTTGAATTTTAGCTGACTGCTGCAAAAGCAGTATGAGATTTTCCTTTCAATAAATGTCTTACCAGAAATGTGATAGCAATTCCTAAGAAGGATTTGGCAAACCTAATGTTTAGCAGATTTGCAACAACTGCTATAAACTCAAGTGGGAAATATTTTCTGGCAGGGCACTTGGCTCTCCAAAGGAATTATTTTATCTGCCCTACAATATCAAGGGAGGAATTAAATGCAGCAGCATTTCTTCTGACAAAATAAATTTTAAAATATCAATAAATAAATAAATACAAGAAGAAAGATGGTTGAGGCACTTTCTCCTGCATCTCATATACCTCAGATTGTTGATAGAAAGACATCAACTTAGAATGCATTCACACTGCACATTAGGGTTTACAGAAGGCTTAAAGTCAATTCCGATACTTCATGATCACTTTCTGCTTATTTGAACTCCCCATTTGCTGGGCTTTTGAAGTTTGGAATAACAAAAGAATAAAAAAGAAGGAGTCCCAGAAGTTTTTGCATAAATTTTTATTGAAATCAGTTCAGAGCCCTTTAACATGAAGAGTGCTGGCTTTGAAAACCTCTCTTGATAGGTAAGACACCTAAAAAACTAGCTAGCATTTGTTGCCCTTAACGCAGAGAAACTAAAGCAGATACCTTAAAGCATTGAGGCCAATAGGAAAAGGGGAACAGGTACTAGAGAAAAGGTTAGATCAAAAAGAATTAACCTAGAAGGTAACACCCACGCACAGGAAATCAATGTGAGTCAATGCCCTGTATAGCTATCCTTATCTCAACCAGCAAAAACCCTTGTTCCTTCCTATTATTGCTTATACTCTCTCTACAACAAAATTAGAAATAAGGGCAAAATAGTTTCTGCTGGGTATTGGGAGGGGGAGAGGGAGGGAGAAGAGTGGGTGGTAAGGGAGGGGGTGGGGGCAGGGGGGAGAAATGAACCAAGCCTTGTATGCACATATGAATAATAAAAGAAAAATGAAAAAAAAAAAAAGAAAACCTCTCTCGTAGAGGGCAATTCTATTTTTGTTTTGTCGCAGTTTGTGCAATTAATCACAATATTATTTACAGTTATTAAAAAGTTAGAAACAACCTAGAGGTCCAACAAATAAGAATACATCATTGATAGTACCCGAGTTTGACAATTATTGTACAATATTAAAAATAACTGTGCATTGTTATTTATTGTGGCATAACAAATTTCCTGAAAAGTTGGTGACTTAAATCAACGCACATTCATTGTCGTGCAGTTAGGTGGGTTGAGAATCCTGGCAGATTGTTTGCCTCCTGTTCTTCACAAGGCTGAAATCAAGATATGAACCCATGGTCTACAGTCTCTTCTGAAAACTCATTTAGCAAAGTTTCACTCAGAGACTACAGAATCAGTTCAGTTCCTTGCAGGGCTTTGGATTAAGCCAGATCCTTGCTGGCTTTGTCAGTCAGCTTTCCATCACAGTGACAAAGTACATGAGAACATCATCTTAATGGAGAAAAGGTTTGTGTTGGTGGTTCAATCCAGCTACTTGCTTCGTTTCTGGGCTGAGGTGAGACAGCATATCATGGCAGGGAGTGCATGGTGAACAAAGTAGATCACTTCATGGTGGCTGGAAAGCAGAGAGAGTGAGAGGAAGGGACCAGGAGTCAAAACACAGCTCCCAAAGGTACATGCCCCGCCCCAAGGACTCACTCCTTTCATCTAGGTCCATCTCTTAAGTTTCTAGCACCTCACACTAGCCTACCAGAATATGAAGGCATCATAATTGATAAGGTCAGAGCCCTTGTGATCCTCTCACTTCCCAAGAGCCCCACCTCTGAACCTTGCTGCACTGAAGGCCAGTTCTTCAACATATGAGTCCGTGGGGGGCATTTTAAATCCAAACCATAGAAGTACCTGTTGGCAAGAGGCCACACTCAGTGCCTTGCCACCACAGCCTTTCAGCATGAAAGTTTGCTTTGTCAAAATGTGTGAACTGAGGACGGGGTACAGTCTCCCAGCTACTAGGGAGGCATAAATTGGGAGGATTGACATTCAAGGTCAGCCCAGGAAAAAAGTCAGCAAAACCCCCATCTCAAAAAAGTGAGCGTGGTGGGGCACACCTGTGATCCCAGGTGTGCTGGAGTGTAGGTAGTTAGGATGGAGGTCCCAGGCTGGCCCTGAGCAAAAACACAAGACCCTATTTGAAAAATAACTAAAAAGCATAAAAGGCTGAGTATTATGGCTCTGGGGACCTTGCATCTGCCTAACAAGCATCCGGCCCTGAGTTCAAACTCTAGTACCACAAAAAAAAAAAAAAGCTGTGAAAGTCATAGAGAGAGTATACTAGCAAGACAAGTTTCACAGTCTTTTGTAACCCAGTCATGAAGAGACATCTCAATATGAATCTCAATGTTTCTTTGTTTTTTTTCCAGTATTGGGCTTGAATTCAGGGCCTCATGTTTACTAGGCAAACACTCTATCCCTTGAGCCACAAGCTTAGTCCCAATGTTTCCATATTTTCTTGATCAGTAGCAAATTACTCAAGGAGAGGATGTTCTGTAAAGCCCAAATACCAGCAAGTGAGGATGATCAGGGTCCTCAAAAAGGCTGCCTCCCATAAGTACAAACCAGACACCCCACTGTTTGCTTGTGCATCAATATGAGAGCCCCTCTGGCAAGTGCACTGTGCACAAATCTGAACATGTCTCTTTCCCTTCCCCAAAGAAATCTTACTTTCATGTCTTTGGTTAATGGCATCACCATTCACCAATTTCAAAGTCAGAGGTTTAGATATATTTCTTTTTCCTCGCCATTCAATGGGTCATCACCTCCTACTAATTCTAATTTCTAAATGCTTGTTACATTAGTCTCTCTATATGTCAATGTTAAGCTATCACAGTCTGTTAACTGTATCACTGCTATGGTACAGCACACCTTCCTAACCCCAGCCTTGTCTTCTTCCAGTCCTCAACACAGCAATGGTGACAGTTAAGGTCCTTAACTGCCTTCCTGTGGCTCAGGAATATTTCAGGATAGGACCAGTAATTCTGGATGTAAAAATTCAATAAACCTGTGGTTTTGATAATGCAAGATCCATAAATTTAACCTCAGCAAAATCTTGGCCTGTAGGGATATGTGAGTGCTGAGTGACAAATATTGTTATGGGTACAATTTTCTATTTAAATATTATTCCAATACTTAATAAGATGTAACAGGAAGTGATTTAGTGTGTAATCTCAAATAAGGGAAATGTAAACTTGCAACAGTTGCATTTTTTTGCAGTAACTGCGATCAATTATTTTTTGAAATATTATCTTTTGGGAAGGTTGAATCCCTTGAAAATATTTCTGTCCTATTATATAACTTTCTAGGCATTTTCATTTATTAAAAGTTTCATACCAATTCTGAGAAACTCAGACCTAGTTGCTGTAACATTTCAATCTCTTCAGCCCACAGGGTGCCAATGTGAGCAGAAAAATGATGCCCTTCCTCCTGGCAGGGGCAGGAAACTGCTTGTGCCAGTTCAAAGCCTTATTCCTCCCCAGATCATATGAGACTATAGCTGCTTGGAATTTGGAGATGTTGTGGTTTGCTTTTAACAAACCCCATCTTCCTTTTTCTAATTAAGTCACGGGGAGAGGATGACTAAGAGTGAAAATGGCATTTCCTAATCAGTTGTGACAGGACTGGTTATCAAATATTTCAACCATTGCCCAACTCCTGTCCCCAGAAGGTGGTATTGCCAGTTCTGGGCTGTTTGGGAGATGCCTGTGTACAATTAGACCTGGATGGGCCAACTATGAACTGGAGGTAAGCCACCTGTGCCCACTTCAGTCTATGCTGCCAGTAATTTCAAGGCATGTCACTGCATTTGCTGAAAATGTTCCTTATCTTCAAGTTCTTTCTAACTGGATCAATTTCCCAGGCTGGGAAAATAGTTGGTACTTCTTATTTTGAGGGACCCCTTAAAAATGAGATATGAAAAATGACCTTTTCATAGAGACATATGGGAAAGAATTACAAAACCCTTAAGACTTGGTTTGGCAGGGACAACTTCCCATTCAAAAGTGAGTAGTGCTTTTGGCACTTGGCTGTGGTATTTTGTAGCTGGCAACTGCTGATGCCCAAAACTTGGGCCACAAATTCTGATCTTCAAATCTCCCATTTAGTTAAAGAAAGATTTAGAGCACTTAATGGTCATTTACATGTCAAAAATAAGACATTATATTAACCTGATTTTGGACCTTAAATACTGTAATATTTTTCCTGCACAAATGACCATAATAATAGATAAAATAATTACCTTTAGGAAGGTAGTGTTCTATTTATATTGTTCTTCAAAATAGCTTTTGAGATAAGATAGGGTTTAAAAGCCCATTTTACAAATATGAAAACTGAAGTTCCATGAGACAAGAGCTCTGCTCAGAGTATTTGAAAGAACCAGTACTTAAGCCACAGCTCTAAACAAAAGCCTAGTCTCTTCCCATCATGCCACTTTGTCTGAAATCTGAATTTTTCTGAGGTGCAATGTCATTGGCTTTGAGTTAGTAATATTTTCTTTAACTGCACCTGATAACAAAGAACACAACCCTTAGCCAATGATGACTTGGAGAATTATTTATGCCTTCTTTAGAAATAGTACTTTTATATTCTTCTTGAAGCTAATTATCTTACCCATGACTAATCTATTATTATAAGACAAGTGTAGTCATGCTTGTCTGTAAATAGACCCATAATTAAATGTTTTCTGGTGAGAAAAATTGGGATTATTTATGTTCATTTTTATATATTAACTAGGTTCCCCATCCTCTGTAAATTAACTCACAGCCTCACATCATTGAATGCTATGGCACCACAATCCAGAACCACAGGTGTGATTTGGTGTAGAATAAAAAGAAGTAGCAGTCCAATATATGGAGGCCAGCCAATCATGGTAATGTGATCCAAGCAGCATGGATATTTCAAGAAGGCATCTCCAACACTGGATGGAACATGGTGGCAGGAGCCCCTTAAACACAAATGGGGTAGCAGCACAGTTTTAAAGTTTGGCAAAAGATTCCTGGATAGTTACTGACTGACTGATATAAGTAGTCAGAGAGCCAGGACCCAGAAAAACAGTAGGTAAGTATGGTATCTAGACCCAGGAATATGAGCTATAGCTGTATGGGGGAACTGGAGTACAATTAAGGAGGATGTTCCAGATTGTGGGGAAGAAGAAAGGCTGCAGCATTGGGTCTGTGTTTCTCTCTACCTACAGTGGATTTTAATTACAATAAATAGACCTAGCTGCTGGTAAGGATGGCCAGAGGAAGATGGGTTTGGAGCAGGGAAATAACATAATTGGATCTCTTCATGGATAGTATCTTTTGCTAAGGAAAGTTGAAGAGGAAGAGCAAGACTGGAAACAGATCAGTTAGGAGGCTGTTGTGTCTTCAGAGCACCATCTAAATCTCACTTCCATCTTTGTCAGATTTCTTATTCCAGTTTTCTAATCCTTTAATGCTGATCTGTTTTTGACATCATGCTTTCCTAATGAGATTGTGAACATGGAAGAATTTGATGAACTTAATATTGTATGTTTCATAGCACCACAATAATAATAAACAGAAAAGTGCATGGATTCTTGTCAGTGGAAAGAGGGAGTAAATAAAGTATAGCATAAGCCGAGAAATGAAGGCATAAAATGTTACATTCCCTGATTTACACATGTCAAAAGTGAGTGATCATGGCTCAGTGATTTCCATGGCAAGCAAGATGCCATCAGGTGGCAACATTTTGAATCACAAGTCACACCACTTTTTATGTTTACAGGGAGTGTTTGTGTGTGTGCGTGTGTGTATGTGTCTGGGGATTGAATTGAGTGGCTCATGCATGCTAGGCAGGCACTCTATCAATGAGCCACACCCCCCAGACCTAGTTTGGTCCTTTTCAAATCTAACCTGACAGTCTTTGATGTGAGGCCTGGAACACTGGAGGGTTTCTCACAGTTCTGTAGACTCAGGGAGGCTCTTCGCACCAGTCTCTTGGGAGGAGGAATCTCAGCCCTTCCTCCAGTGATTAAATAGCTTCTTCTAGTACTTAGTACCAAGGTGGCAAAGACTTTCCTTAGTTGTCTTTTTCTACTATCAGACTTAAGTATCTATGCACACTTGGACTGAAGTTTCTTTAATTTGTTCTTCTCTGTCACCAGTCTTTCTTAAGAGCCCACAATAAAGTCCCAGAGAAAAGAGTAAGTGAGTGGATAAAGAAATCATTGAGTTTCAACATTTACAAGTTGTTCATACTCAAGCATTAAGGTGCTTGCTCTGAAGTGCTGAGTTCAAACCTCAGTCCAACCAGAAAAAAAAAAAAAAGATTAGCCACATCTATAGCAGCTTCCTTTCTCTCATTGCTCTGCCAAAGGTGATTTGTTTCTCTCATCAGAGAGGCTTGGTATCCTTTGAGTTTCAGTTTCTTAAGTTTCCTCATGCCCTTAGTTTTCTAATAAGTTAAAAAAAAAAGTCCATGCACTAGGCACAGTCCTATAATTACAACTATACCAGAAGTGAAGCTAGAATGATAGCAATCCAAGGGTTGTCCTGGGCAAAAACAGGAGACCCTACTCAAAAAATAAACTAAAGCAAAAAGGGCTGGGGGCATGACTCAAGTGGAGGAGCACCTGCTAATAAGCATGAGGGCCCGAATTCAAGTCTATGACTTTGTATACTGCACAACTTGTTCTCATTGTTAGAGAGGAAGCAGCATTCTTCTGACCTTCTACATCCCACGAAAACGTAGAACTCAGATAGGATAGCTCCACATAACCAGCACTCAAAAACATTTGTTAGTGGAGTAATACAAATGTCATCATATACTAATTATATACGTATAAGTTATAGTTAAACTTCATCTATGCTTAAAATCAGATATTACCTCACAGAGAACAGTCATTGCATGTCATATACTTGGGCATACAGATGAGTAAAAGAGAATTCTGTTGCGCTGGCTAGTAGTAAAGGCATAGAAGATATAGGCCTTCCATCCTTATGTTAGCATCTTTGCCTAGAAAATGAAGATAATTATAGCACCTGTCTTATACAGCTGTTAAGAATAGTAAAGAAGATAGCTTACTCAAAGCCATTCAAACAGCACCCAGCCCTCCATGTTTAATGCCAACCAGGCCTTTGTGGTAATTGCAGATTCTCTGGGATGACCTGTTTTAAATATGACTGCAAATATCTAATAAAGGACAAAATGCTACCATCTCCTTAGTTTCTTTGTGATGGGTAATAAGGACTTCAACTTCCTCTACACAGATTCTTGGTTTTTGTATTCACATGAAGGGCCTTACTCAATCATGCTTTATTTCCCGAAGTCAGTAGTGAATATATGAGGAATAATTGCTATGTAAATCTCATATTGACCACTGACATTCTGAAATATGAAGGACAGACTATAATCAAAGGCCAGTTAGAGGTTATATAATGGATCAGTATTGCATATAAGAGCATCTAGAAGTATAGTGAGGAAGGTGACCAGCCCACATTAGTGTATCTAGGCCAATGGCTTCCTGCCTCTGAAAAATAGATTGATTACCAAGGAAGGAAACAATTGGCTCCTTTTTTTTCCTTTGTGACCAGAACATCAATTCCTTCATGTTTTATAGAAACAAAGACAGACTAAAATATCATAAAACATTTATAGAAGCAGGCCCTGAGCAGACCTCAAAGGAATGTAGAACATAAAACTAAATTACAAAAAATAGAAGAAAGAGAACTCTGAGTTATATGAATGGGTACAGAAGAATATCTATATTGATTTTCCAAAGATGGCAGATTGCTGACAGGTACCACTTTCCCATGTTGGAAATAAAACCTCAGTTACCTGGCTGCAAGGAGTAAGCTAGACGAAGTCACTATATAAAGACAGATAGTAGCTAGAGAAAAATTTAAAAATATCAAACTCTAACTAATCCTCCAGAATCACAGAACCACCAAGAATCTGCTCCATTTTGTGAACTTCCCAGCCTATTTTGTTTTCTTTTTTCTTCACTGTTCTCTTTTTATTTGCGTCTGGCAAGAGCCATGTGGGTGGGACACCTTGTACACAAAACAATTGCTTGGAGAGCTAAGAGCAGGTCAGCAAGCTTTGCATATTGACTAACATCTATGTTCTACTGCCCAGGGCAAAAAAGGCCAGCATGGAAATGAGCCAGTGCACAGACACACGTGCATCCGACCCCCAAGAAAAATTTTGGCTAAATGGACTGATTAAAAGCTCTCACATATGGCTCTGGACTGGCAGGGAAGTAAAGCCTTTCAGCACTAGAATCTCTATCCAAAAGAAGGGTGGGAAATGGTCAAGCTGCCTGGTTAGACCTCAGCATCTGTGTCTCTATCCCAAGATAAGGAAGAACATGGAAACATACTGCCCAGCTGACTAGATCCCTAAAACCACTGCCCACCACAGCACTATATGTATATACACTATTTCCCTCTCACTCCAAACAAAACATTAAACTGGAAGTGTAGGTGCAAAGGGAGGGAAAACTCATTGTGGACAAGCCAAAGCAGCCACTGGACTCCCTGAGCAAGGAAATGTGTACTTTGAGAATAGTAGAGTGCTTTCTAACCATTAACTATGCACATGGACCCCAACACCCACCTCCATCTGCTTCCAATCCTGGAAATGCCCCCACCAAACTCTGGCAGAATAGCCCAATGATGGGGACTGCTACAACTCCACAGGACCTGCTCCTGATCCAGAGCCTTCCTCCTAGACTGCAGCTTGTCAATCAAGGGCCCTGAGGGGATACATAAATAAATACAACCAGAGAACTACAGACAGAAATGTGAAAACAAGAGATTGGAGGAGACAAACCATTGTGCTGATAGAGCCTAGCAGACATACACTGTTCTCCTCAAAAAGGAAGAAATACTGACTTTAATTTTTTAATTAAAAAATTAATTTATGTTTGTCTTTTATATAGTGCTACTCTTTTATCCTTATTTTTGTCTTTCACTTTTCCTACCTATTGCTTACAAACTGTTCACTGATGGTTTACTCAACCTCCTTTTTTTTTTTTTATAATTCATAACCTTTCTATCCCTTTGCAATCTGTGATGATAGCACCCTTCTCAACAATAATTGCACTATGTTCCTATGCACTAGTATTTTGCTTACCTGCAGCACTTTTACATCACTCCTCTCCTCCCCACATTCCTTTCACCTTTATTTCTTCCCTCACCCTCTTATTTTTACTACCTAACTTTTAACTCCTGCATACATAAGATTTGTTTTTCTAATCCCCTATTGCACCATATAAGAATATGAGTCCCCATTCACACATAAAATGATTGGTTTTATAGATAATGTTGTCAATGATATTTTGTTTCATATAGATATTTGCTTTTGTATTGAATTAGTGAATTTTTTATTACTGAGTTATCCCCCATGGCCAGTGGTGAGAAATGGCACATCAACCCTGCCATCACACAGTTCTGCCAGAACAGAAAAAATAATTCAACAGGAAAATGTTAAGTGACTAAAACTCCCAACCACAGACTTGACTAGAGATGAGAAAGTCTCAATGCAAAAGCTCACAAAATATGAAATAGCAGGGGAATATGATACCTCAAAAGTCAACAATCAAATAACAAAGGAGCTAAATGATAGTGAAGGGAATGAGATCTCAAATGTTGAGCTCAAAAGAATTATGATAAGAAGATTAATGAGAAGAAAGGACTTGTACAAACACTTCAATGAATTTTTTTTTGGCAGCTTTTGGGTTTGAACTCAGGGCCTTATACTTGCTAAGTAGGTGTCTACCACTTGAGCCAGTCCACCAGTCCCATTTCAATGAAATGAAAGAGAATTCAAATGAATAGCTAAATAAATTCAAAGAGAATACAAAAAAACTCAGAGGATAAATAATTAACAGTTGAATGAACTCAAGGAGGATATAAATTAACAGCTAAATGAAATAAGGAAGACAAAGCAAGACATGAAAGAGGGATTGAATAACAATAGAGATAGCCTGGAAAAAAACTGAAGCTCTGGAAATGAGCCTCTCTAGCTGATTGAATCAAATGAAAGATGGAATTTTAGGGATTAAAAACAAAGTAGATGTACTAGAAAAATCAGATGAAGATAAAGAGAAAAGACTGGAGAACTATGAATGGAATATGCAAGAACACTGAAACTCCATTCTATAAATCAGCATTGAAGGAGAAGAGGTGCAATCTGAAGCATAGGAAACATTCAACAAACTAATAGCAGAAAACTTCCAAAACCTTGAGAAAGATATGCCAATCAAGGTGCAGGAAGAAAGACAAGACCAAAATAGAACCTCTCCATGGCACATTGTACTTAAAACATTAAGTACTGAGAACAATGAAAGAATATTGAAAGCTGCAAGATAGAAGTACCAAGGCACCTATTAAAGCAAACCCATCAGAATTACAGCAGATTTCTCAAAAGAAAGCTTGAAAGGAAGTGGGGCATAAAATGACATATTTCAAGCACTGAAAGAGAATAACTGCAAGTCCAGATTACTCTACCCAGTAAAGCAACCATTCATAATTGAAAGAGAATTAAGATCTTTCATAATAAAAAACTTATGTAATTTATGGCCACTAACCCAGTACTGTGGAAGATACACTAAGTAATCCTAAACACTGAAGGGAGAGATAAATGTAGCCATGAAAATAAGGAAGAAAATAATCCTCATCAGAAGAATAGATAAGCAAGTGAAGTGTAGGAAAGAATCAAACACTTAAAAAAATATCAGGAAATACTACATACTTTTTAAAATTAGCAATGACTGTTAATGATCTCAAGTCTCCAATCAAAAGACATAGAATGGAGAGTTGGACTAAAAAAGCAAGACTCAACTCAATGCATCTTGATGACAAAAACAAACATTGGCTTAAGATTACAGCATTGATGAGAAAGATTTTCTAAGCAAATGGACCCCAAAACAGTCATGAGTAGCTATACTCATATCTAATAAAGTAGACTTTAAACCAAAATTAGTCAGAAGAGACAAAGAGGGTCACTTCATGTTAATAAAGGTAACAATCCATCTTGTGGAAATAACAATTGTTAACAAATATGCACCCAATGTCATGCATCCAACTTCTTTAAACCAACAATACTCTCTCAAAACTATAGACAGACACCAACACAATGATAGTGGGAGACTTTACTACCCCACTTTCCCCAATAGATAGGTCATCCAGACAAAAAAACCTCACCAAAGAAACCTTAGAATTAAATGTTTCATAGACCAAATGGACTTAACAAACATCTATAGAGTACTTCATTCAGCAGCAGCACAATACACATTCTCAGCAGCCCATGAAACCTTCTCCAAAATAGATATTTTAAGACACAAAGAAAATATTAGCAAATATAAGAAAGCTGAAATAACTCCCTGTATTCTTTTGGATCACAATGGAATAAAATTAAAGCTCAACAACAAAAGAAACTACAGAAAATATTCAAGCACCTTAGACTGTATAACATATTGTTGAATGACCAGTGTGTCATTAAAGAAATAAGGGAGGGAACAAAAGTTTATAGGATCTAATGAAAATGAAAATTCAATATACCAGAACCTATGGGATACAGAAAAGGCAGTGCTAAGAGGAAAGTTTATAACTAAAACACCTAATAAATATTAGGGAAGAAATTAACAAAATACAGACCAAAAAACTATAGAAGCAATGAATAAAACAAAAACTTGATTCTTCAAACAGATAAATAAGATTGATAAACTCTTAGCCAATCTGACCAGAAGGAGTAGGGGAAAAACCCAAACTAATAAAATGAGAGATGAAAAAGGAGATATCACAATAAATCAGTGAAATCCAGAGGATCTTATTCAATGTAGTACTGGACTTCCTAGTCAGAGCAGTAAGGCAAGAGAAAGAAATAAGAGAGATTCAAATAGGAAAGGAAGAAATCATATTATCCCTATTTTCAGATGATATGATCCTATACATAAAAGACCCTAAATATTCCACTGAGAAACTTCTAGATATGATAAACATTTTCAGAAACATAGCAGGATACAAAATTAACATATAAATATAATTAGCTTTCTGTATTTTAATAATGAACAGACTGAGAAAGAAATCAGGAAAATAATTGCATTCCCTATAGTTTCAAAAAAAAAGTACTTAGGTATAAACTTAACCAAGGAGGTGAAAGACCTTAATAACAAAAACTACAAAACGCTAAAGAAAGAAATTGAAGGGGACACCAGAAGATGGAAAGACCTCACATGCTCATGGATTGGCAAAATTAATATTGTGGAAATGGCTATAAATATCAAAATGAAGCTACAGATTCAATGCAATCCCCATCAAAATTCCAATGTCATTCTTTGTAGAAATAGAAAACTCAATCCTAAAGTTCATACGGAAGAATTAAAGACTTTCAAAAGCAAAAGTAATCCTGAGTGCTGGTGGAGTGACTCAAGTAGTAAAGCACTTGCCTAAGAAGCATGAGACTGAGTTCAAATCCCTGTACAGCTGTCTTGCCCCACAAGTAATCCTGAGTAAAAAGAGTAATGCTGGAGGTATCACAATACAGACTTCAAATTATACTACAGAGTCATAGTAACAAAACAGAATACTAACACAAAAACAGATACAAAGACCAATGGAACAGAAGACAAAGAAATAAAACCACACAGCTATAGTCATCTGATCTTTGACAAAGGAGCCAAAAACATACATTGAGAAAAGACCATCCTTTCAACAAATAGTGCTGGGAAAACTAGTTATCTACATGCAGAAGACTAAAATTAGACTTCTATCTCTTACCCTGTACAAAAATCAACACCAAATGGATCAAAGATTTTAATGTAACATCTGAAACTTTGAAACAATTGCAGGAGAAAATAGGGAAAACTCTAGAAGATATAGACATAGGAAATCACTTTCTGAATAGGACTCCAATTGCCCAGGAAATAAGAGCAAGAATTGATGAATGGTACAACATCAAATTAAAAAGTTTCTGCACATCAGAAGAAACACTACAAGAAACCCACAGAATGGGAGAAATTCTTCACCAGCTATTCAGTGATAAGGGATTAATATCTAGAATATAGAAAGAGCTTATAAAACTAAATAGCAAAAGATCAAACAACCCAATTAATAAATGCCAAGTGAATTGAATAGATGATTCTCAGAAGAAGAAATACAAATGACTAGCAAAGACATTAAAAAATATTCGTGTCCCTAGCTGTAAAGAAAATGCAACTCAAAACCACACTATGGTTCTATCTTACCTATGTCAGCTTGGTAATCAAGAAAACTAATTACAAATACTGGTGAGGATGCAAGGTAAAAGGAGCCCTCATACACTGTTGGTAGAAAGTAAACTAGTACAAGCACTATGGAAATCAGTATGGAGGTTCCTCAAAGAAACTAAAGTAGAACTGCCTTATGATCATGCCATACTACTCTTGGGCATACATCAGAAGGAGAATAAATCAATATGCAAAAGATATATTTGCATGTTTATTGCAGCTTCTTCACAACAGCTAGCTAATCTGTGAAATCAGCTGAGACGCTCAACTGAGGAATGGATAAAGAAAATATAGTGAATGTTATATATGTATATATTTGCATTATATGTATACATATTATATAACTTACATATATAGGATATGTATGTGTGTATATATATGTATGTGTATATGTGTGTGTGTGTATGTATGGACAACATAAAGAAATTTGGGAAATACTGTTTGGAATAGGGAGGAGGTGAACTTGTTCAACATACCTGTATGCATGTGTGGAATTATCATAATGAAATCCCTGCACTAATTAAAAAATATCATGAAACTATTTAAAAAGAAGAAAAGAATATCCATGTTGTCAGGGATTGAATTTGTTTAAACACATGTATTAAAAGTTTCAAAGGAAACTTTTAATTCCTGAAGTATATATGCATATGTAAGTATACATTTGTTTATATTTATTTGTGAATATATGTGTGCATGTGTGTGTGTGAAAGAGAGAGACAGAAAGGAAAGGAGAAAGAAAGTGAAAGGCAATTACTATGGAAAAGTTGAGATCTTTTTCACTGATTTACAAATGAAACCTGGGATTATGCACGGTATGGAGAAGAAACATTTTCAGTTGAGAAGGCTTTCTTCAAGATCCAGTTGTTAGGGTGTAGAATTTACAGCCCACGGTTACTTCCTTTGAGGCCTGTGCTTTGAAGATATTTAAACCCAGGCCTCACAGACCCTTCACAGTTTGATCCTGGAAATGCTGAGTACCTTACTTACCTCTTCACAAGCCCGAGGCTTTTTCATCTCAAGGCTTGGCAAACTGTCAGTAACTCAAAAGTCCCTAGTTCTGCCTTTAAGCTAGGTTTTCCCTCACCAGAGAAAAGAGGGAGAAATAAACTTTCAAAAAAAAAATAACAGCATGTAAGTTATATAAGTTAACTTGGTCTGAACTCTCTAAAATCATCAAATGTGATCTCTTCAAGAGAATGCTCCAGTGACCAAGAACCTTCTGCTGGCTCTACCCCTGGAAGATTCTATCACTGCCCAGTTGCAGCACAGCTCTGGGGACCAAGTCCTTGACACCTGGACCTGTGGAGGACATTTTTCCTAACCGTGCTCATACCTGGGCAGAGCAGCTGCAGGGACAGTGACAGTGACAGTGCCAGCGGAGAATCCAAGGGCTTCCACAGGAGCAGCTCTTGCGAAAGGCTCAGTGACAGTTCAGCTCCTTCCAGCTTGGAAACAGGCTACTTCGTAGGAACCTAACATCGTGAATATTAAGCAAGAGAACTCAACAACAGCAAATAGACTGGGTTTGAACTCAGGGCTTTATGCTTGCAAAGCAGATGGTCTACTGCTTGAGTCATGCCTTCAATCTGCCATCCTCATTTAACATGTGACATGTAGGAGATTCCAAGATGGTGGCTAGAGGGAGGAAGCAGAAAGCATGCCTCCTAAAGTAAAATCTTAGAGAGATGCTGGAGACACACCTTGAAGGCAAGGTCACCAAAAAGAGGCAAAACTTTGACCAATCCACACCTCTAGCCTGTGCAGAGCATCTCCACTTCACATTAAATGGGAAAACCAGGAGGCCCCCAGGCCACCACCAGACACCAGCGCCCAGATGGCTTGGGAAGACATGGACCACAAGGTGAGCTGAGCAGTATGCGGTACTCCCACAGACAACCCTGAGCCAGATCAGCATAGCCCCCTGGACAGACCGACCTCCACCAAGGGAAAAAAAGGGAAAGTGAGTAATAAGAAATAAGAACAATAAAGACATGTATCAAAAGGGGTGCTGAAGAGGGGGGTGAGGGGAATCCTTCCCGGAACTGTAAATAAACAAGCCGGGCCTGGCCGGAGAGGAGAGGGTGGGAGCAGGGGCGCGTGCCCAGCAACCAGGAGCGGGAAAGCTTGTAAAAGCGGCAGTGGGAGGAAAACCCCACAGGAGAGGGGGGAAGACCCACTTCCCACATGAGCTGTAAATAAACACGCAGGCCTGAGAAAATGGGTGCAGTGTCACCTCCCCCAGTGTGCTTGGAAAGGGGAAAGCTTGTAGCAGAGGCTCGCGCACAGGAGAACTCTGAGTAAACAAAGCCTGAGGGGCCAGGTGAGTGTTAACCTCACTCCTGAGATTTGCATAAATAATGCCTCCAGCAACAGCAGGCTGACAGCAGTGGGTAGACAAGTCACAGCCACAGATAGCCATTCACAGACCTGTCTCCAGATTCTTTTTCTTTTTCTTTTCTCTCTCCCTACCTTTGATGAGACAACAACCGAACTATGCCTGCATGCTGAAAAACTTACTGAAATTGTATTGCATTTGAACTTGGGACACTTTGTGGGGGTTTTTTTTGTGTGTGGTTTTGTTTTATTTTATTTTCCCCCTTTGATGAGACAACTACAGAACAACATCTGAGGCACCATCTCCAGGACTGGATACTGAGGGACAAACACCAAAATTATTAAGATTGAAACTTCATTGCATTTGAACTTGGAGATTTTATATACATATATATATTTTTTTCATTTATTTATTTTTTATTTTCAATCATCTCTCTGTCTTTCTAATGCCTGTTCAGCTTACTGTCTCTCCCTGTTTATATCTTTGAAACTTTTTTTGTTTCTTTGTTTTGTTTTTTCTACTTGTTTACTTGTTTTTCCCTTTTCCTTTAACTTCTTTGCTTTCCATTCCCTCTCACCATTTCATTCTAAATATCACTAGTGCTATTATTACAAGCCAGAAAATACTTAATTGCACACAGTACATGGACAATAACAACACCAAGGGCAATGATGGGAAGACAGAAAAAACAGGGAAACCAGTTTCTCCACAGCAAAAAATTAGTACAGGAACCAGAGGAAAATGAAGAAAACAGATACTCAGACCCAGACTCCAATAAAATAAAGATAAACTATGCCAAAGAACCCAATGAAGCCTACAAGAATAATCTAAAAGAAGAAATACTACAGGTACTCAATGAGAATTTTATAGAGATGATATTGGATATGGTCAACCAAAATGTACAGGAGACACTCAAGAAATTCCAAGACAACAAAAATCGAGAATTTGAAAAAGCAAAAGAAGAAATAAAGGAAACCAAGAAGCACTGTATAAACACCAATGTGAAACAAAGAACACGATTAATAAAGAGATAAATGAACTCAGGACAAAAATAGACAATATTAAAGAGGAAATGACCTAGGATATGGAAAATCTCAGAAAAAAGAACGAAACAGAATTGCTAAACAAAACGGAAGGCCAATCCAGCAGAATAGAACAAACAGAATTCAGAATCTCAAAACTTGAAGATGAAATGGTAATTAAAGGAAAAACCAAAGAACTATTAGATAAACAATTCAAGACCTGTGAAAAGAAAATGCAAGAACTCACCAACTTCATCAAAAGACCAAACCTGAGAATCATGGGCATTGAAGAAGGAGAAGAGGTGCAAGCAAAAGGAATGCATAATATATTCAACAAAATAATAACAGAAAATTTACCAAATCTAGAGGAAGATATTCTCATACAGATGCAAGAAGCCTCCAAAACACCAAACAGACCAGATCAAAAAGAACTACCCCACAACATATCATCATTAAAACAACAAGTTCAGAAACTAGGGGAAGAATATTGAAGGCTGTAAGAGAGAAAAAACAAATAATATACAAAAGTAAACCCATCAAAATCACAGCAGACTTCTCAACAGAAACACTAAAAGCAAGAAGAACATGGGGTGAGATCAACAGGCAATGAATGAAAATAACTTCAACCTCAGGATACTCTACCCAGCAAAACTATCATTCAAAATAGATGGAGCAATAAAAGTCTTCCATGATAAGCAGAAACGAAAACAATATGTGACCACAAAGCCACCACTACAAAAGATTCTTCAAGGGATTCTGCACACAGAAAGTGAAACCCAACTTAACCATGAAAGGGCAGGCAGCACCAAACCACAGGAAAAGAAAAAGCAAGACAGTAGAGAGTAACATCAAGTTAGGTACACACAATCAAACCTTCAAACAACTAAGACAACTAAATGACAGGAATCACCACATACCTATCAGTACTAATGCTTAATGTTAATGGACTTAATTCACCCATCAAAAGGCACCGCTAGATGAAATGGATTAAAAAGGAAGATCCAACAATTTGTTGCTTACAGGAAACCCATCTCACCGACAGAAATAAGCATAGGCTAAGGATGAAAGGCTGGAAGAAGATTTACCAAGCGAATGGCCCCCGAAAACAGGCAGGAGTAGCAATACTTATCTCTGACAAAGTAGACTTCAAACCTACATTGATCAAATGAGATAAAGAAGGACATTCCATACTAATAAAAGGGGAAATAGACCAAAAGGAAATAATAATCATCAACCTGTATGCACCCAATGTCAACGCACCCAATCTCATCAAACATACCCTGAAAGACCTAAAAGTATATGTAAACGCCAACACAGTGGTTGTGGGAGACTTTAACACCCCATTATCATCAATAGATAGGTCATCCAAACAAGAACTCAATAAAGAAATCCAAGATCTAAAATATGCAATAGATCAAATGGACCTAGTTGATGTCTACAGAACATTTCATCCAACTTCTACACAATATACATTCTTCTCAGCAGCCCATGGAACCTTCTCCAAAATAGATCATATCCTAGGGCATAAAGCAAGTCTCAGCAAATATAAGAAAATAGAAATTATACCATGCATACTATCTGATCACAATGCAGTAAAAGTAGAACTCAACAACAAAAGTAAAGACAAAAAATATGCAAACAGCTGGAAACTAAATAACTCATTACTTAATGAAGAATGGATCATCGATGCAATAAAAGAGGAAATTAAAAAGTTCCTGGAAGTCAATGAAAATGAAAACACAACCTACCGGAACCTATGGGACACAGCTAAGGCAGTCTTGGGAGGAAAGTTTATAGCCATGAGTGCATATATTAAAAAGATTAAAAGATCCCAAATCAATGACCTAATGATACATCTCAACCTCCTAGAAAAACAAGAACAAGCAAATCCCAAAACAAATAGAAGGAGAGAAATAATAAAAATAAGAGCTGAAATCAACGAAATAGAAACCAAAAAAACCATATAAAGAATTAATGAAACAAAAAGTTGGTTCTTTGAAAAAATAAACAAGATCGATAGACCCCTGGCAAACCTGACTAAAATGAGGAGAGAAAAAACCCAAATTAGTAGAATTAGGAATGCAAAAGGGGAGATAACAACAAACACCATGGAAGTCCAGGAAATCATCAGAGACTACTTTGAGAACCTATATTCAAATAAATTTGAAAATCTTAAAGAAATGGACAGATTTCTAGATACATATGACCATCTAAAACTGAACCAAGAGGAAATTAATCACCTGAGTAGATCTATAACACAAAATGAAATTGAAGCAGCAATCAAGAGTCTCCCCAAAAAGAAAAGTCCAGGACCTGATGGATTCTCTGCTGAATTCTATCAGACCTTTAAAGAAGAACTGATACCAACCCTCCTTAAACTGTTCCACAAAATAGAAAGGGAAGGAAAACTGCCTAACACATTTTATGAAGCCAGTATTACACTTATCCCAAAACCAGGCACAGACACCTCCAAAAAGGAGAACTATAGGCCAATCTCCTTAATGCACAATGACACAAAAATCCTCAACAAAATAATGGCAAACCGAATTCAAGAACACATAAAAAAGATTATTCACCACGACCAAGTAGGCTTCATCCCAGGGATGCAGGGGTGGTTCAACATACGAAAATCAATAAATGTAATAAACCACATTAACAGAAGAAAGGACAAAAACCACTTGATCATCTCAATAGATGCATAAAAAGCCTTTGATAAGATCCAACATCATTTCATGATAAAAGCTCTAAGAAAACTAGGAATAGAAGGAAAGTACCTCAACATTATAAAAGCTATATATGACAAACCTACAGCCAGCATTATACTTAACGGAGAAAAACTGAAATCATTCCCTCTAAAATCAGGAACCAGACAAGGATGCCCACTATCTCCACTCCTATTCAACATAGTACTGGAATTCCTAGCCAGAGCCATTAGGCAAGAAGAAGGAATAAAAGGAATACAAATAGGTAAAGAAACTGTCAAAATATCCTATTTGCAGATGACATGATCCTATACCTTAAAGACCCAAAAAACTCTACTCAGAAGCTTCTAGACATCATCAATAGCTATAGCAAGGTAGCAGGATATAAAATCAACATAGAAAAATCATTAACATTTCTATACACTAATAATGAGCAAACTGAAAAAGTATACATGAAAATAATTCCATTTACAATAGCCTCAAAAAAAAATCAAACACCTAGGTGTAAACCTAACAAAAGATGTGAAAGACCTCTACAAGGAAAACTATACACTTCTGAAGAAAGAGATTGAGGAAGACTACAGAAGGTGGAGAGATCTCCCATGCTCATGGATTGGTAGAATCAACATAGTAAAAATGTCGATACTCCCTAAAGTAATCTACATGTTTAATGCAATTCCCATCAAAATTCCAATGACATTCATTAAAGAGATTGAAAAATCTACCATGAAATTTATATGGAAACACAGGAAGCCACGAATAGCCAAGGCAATACTCAGTCAAAAGAACAATGCAGGAGGTATCACAATACCTGACTTCAAACTATATTACAAAGCAATAACAATAAAAACAGCATGGTACTGGCACAAAAACAGTCATAAAGACCAGTGGAACAGAATAGAGGACCCAGATATGAAACCACAAAACTATAACCAACTTGTCTTTGACAAAGGTGCTAAAAATGTATGATGGAGAGAAATAGCAGCCTCTTCAACAAAAACTGCTGGGAAAACTGGTTAGCAGTCTGCAAAAAACTGAAACTAGATCCATGTATATCACCCTATACCAAGATTAACTCAAAATGGATCAAGGATCTTAATATCAGACCCCAAACTCTAAAGTTGATACAGGAAAGAGTGGGAAATACTCTGGAGTTAGTAGGTATAGGTAAGAACTTTCTCAATGAAACCCCAGCAGCACAGCAACTAAGAGACAGCATAGATAAATGGGACCTCATAAAACCAAAATATTTGCCAGTTATACATCAGACAAAGGACTGATAACCAGAATATATAGGGAACTTAAAAAACTAAATTCTCCCAAAACTAATGAACCAATAAAGAAATGGGCAAGTGAACTAAACAGAACTTTCTCAAAAGAAGAAATTCAAATGGCCAGAAAACACATGAAAAAATGCTCACCATCTCTAGCAATAAAGGAAACGCAAATTAAAACCACACTAAGATTCCACCTCACCCCTGTTAGAATAGCCATCATCAGCAACACCACCAACAACAGGTGTTGGCGAGGATGCGGGGAAAAAGGAACCCTCTTACACTGTTGGTGGGAATGTAGACTAATACAACCACTCTGGAAAAAAATTTGGAGGCTACTTAAAAAGCTAGACATTGATCTACCATTTGATCCAGCAACACCACTCTTGGGGATATACCCAAAAGACTGTGACACAGGTTACTCCAGGGGCACTTGCACAGCCATGTTTATTGCGGCACTATTCACAATAGCCAAGTTATGGAAACAGCCAAGATGCCCCACTACTGACGAATGAATCAAGAAAATGTGGTATCTATACACAGTGGAATTTTATGCAGCTATGAAGAAGAACGAAATGTTATCATTCGCTGGTAAATGGATGGAATTGGAGAACATCATTTTGAGTGAGGTTAGCCTGGCCCAAAAGACCAAAACTCATATGTTCTCCCTCATATGCAGACATTAGATCACGGGCAAACACGACAAGGGGATTGAACTTTGATCACAAGATAAAAGCGAGAGCATACACGGGAGGGGTGAGGATAGGTAAGACACCTAAAAAATTAGCTAGCATTTGTTGCCCTTAACACAGAGAAACTAAAGCAGATACCTTGGAAGCAACTGGCCAATAGGAAAAGGGGACCAGGAACTAGAGAAAAGTTTAGATCAAGGAGAATTAACCTAGAAGGTAACACACATGCACAGGAAATTAATGTGAGTCAACTCCTGTGTAGCTATCTTTATCTCAACTAGCAAAAACCCTTGGTCCTTCCTCTTATTGCTTATACTCTCTCTTCAACAAAATTAGAGATAAGGGCAAAATATTTTCTGCAGGGTAGTGAGGGGGGGATGGGTCATAAGGGAGGGGGTGGGGGCAGGGGGGAGAAATGACCCAAGCATTGTATGCACATATGAATAATAAAAAAATAATAATAAATAATTAAAATAAAATCATCAAATGTTTTTAGTGTTGCATGTTTAATCCTTTTTCTTTTGATGGGACTGTGGTTTGATCTCAAGTCTTTGGACCTGAAAAACAGATCCTCTATTACTTGAGCAACACCTCCATTTCAGCCTGTTCTGGTTATTTTGAAGATGGGGTCTCCAGAACTATTTGATCCAACTGGTCCCAAACTGGGATCCTCCCTATCTCAGCCTTTCCGAGTAGCTAGCATGAGACACTGGTACCTGGCTTAATCTGGGCTTTTTTGAGACACATATATTTTCAGTTGGTTAGTACATGATTATTCTTATTCTTAATTTCACTAGCCAGACTGAGAGCTAAGCTTAGTATCATAAATGTTATTTTGTGATCTGAATTATTTTTATAAAAACCTCAGGTATCTAAAATTATTTACAAAGCTATATTGGTTTATACCTTTAAGAGATTACTGCTGTTTTTGTATTAAAATTCAACCTGAAAAGTAAGTTTAACACAAACATTAAGATATTAAACAAACTCTGGAGTCAGATTCATAAACTTCAATTCCAGGTTTCACTATATGCTAAGCCATCTGTATTTTAGTTTCCTGATGGAGAAAATGATGATAACCATAGCACCTAATTCATATGGCTGTTAAGAGTATCAAAGAGTAGTGTGGCACATGCCTGTAATCCAAGATACTTGGGAGTAGAGGCATGATGAAGACTTGGGTTCAATCCCCAGTACAAAAGGATATTAAAGAAGGTAATTTATCCAAAGCCATTTAAAAAGTGCCTGGCACACAGTGTCTAATGAATGCTAATGGATATCATCGATACAGAATGCAAGGCCTTTTATGGTTGGACCTTACTTGAGTTTTAAATTGGTTGTGTTAGAAATCTACTGGATTTCTCCAAACATGATTTTGTTTAATTTATATAATGATCCTATTGAATAGCTATTATTATGCCCATTTTCAGACATAGAAATAGGTACTTCACAATTACCACCATCACCATTGTATTCTCATTCATGTGCTATCGTCCCAATTTTATAGAGAAAGTAGTCCCTTCATAAGAACCAGAATAACTTAAATACAATGAGAGGTGAGAGATTGGCATGGGGTGGGGCAGGGGAGAAGAAGAGGAGAGGGAGAGGAGGAGGAGGAAAATCGGCCAGATTTGTTAACAGGAGCAGAGAAGAAGAGACAAGCTTTTCCACGTTGTAGCACCTAGCCCCAACACCTTCTTAAGACACAGCAGCAGAACTGAAATTTCTCTGAATTTGCCCTGCGTCCATCTGATGAAGTCCCTCTTCATTTAGCTAAAGGTACTTTTTCCTTGCAAGTAAAAAGTCCCAATGCACTGCTCATAGCTATACAGGAGAATACAGAGGATAAACATGAATAATTCTTCTTCAGAGATGGTGTGGTAGATGGCCTTTGAGCAAAGGTAGTAGGTGTATTGGGGGGAAGGACAAGAGACAGAGATATCAGTTCTGGGTGTCAAGGCAAACGAGGATAACTTATTCTGAACCTCAACAGATCCTATTTATCTTCCTCTCGATTCAGTAGAAATTTTATCACCTTATATTTGCACAGGTAGAGGTTGCTACTGAGAGGACTTCATCAATGATATTGAAAATTGGTGAGAAGTAGACCTGCAGTCTCTACTTCTGAGCATGAATTTTTATTTCTATCTTCTTGGACATATTACTACCTGACAGTTCATCATAGATGGGCAGCTGATGACTTAAACACGGACATGAATGCAAAGAATTGATGCGGTCTCAGATAGACTCACAGTAATGCTAGAATATGTCTGAGCCACCCAGGCACTTGGGCTGTCCTTTTTTAAAATTTTAATGTTTTTGATCATTTTTATGTTTACTAATGTGTATAAATTATTTGGACCACCATAGCTGTTTTTGCGCCCCATGGACTGTTTTTGAGGTTGGCAGGGGTGATAATCATCATGACTATGAGTTCTGGAAGTAGTAACAAACTCACATTCCCCATCCATGAATTCTCATCACATGCTTTTGGCTCTGCTTGATCCCCTGCAAAATGTTCCCAAATTTCATGTCAGGAAAAGAGTTAAGGTCTAGACTTTGTTACGGAAAGCGAAATTCTATACTGGGCACTGGTGCCTTAAATAATTGTTGACGGCTCAAGACCAAACCTTGTTTATTTGTCCTGTCTCTTTCATCTCATGTCTCTTATTTTATTTTCTCTTTTCTGTTATTCTAATTTACTTTGAGTATAATATATCTAATTTAATTATGATAAAATAGGAGTCTTTCATTAATTTTTCTTAACTGACACTGTCAATCTATTCAAACCTATATAATTAAAGGTCTCCACCTTTTAAAATAATACAGGTTTTACATATAAATTTTCATATTCAAAACTGAAAAGTTATGGAATCAATTTTGTTCATTGGGAGTTTTAAGATCACTATCATGGTGATGCTTTGATTTTTCTCACTTTAATAAAGTTGAGATATAATTGACATTTAATTAGTTGCATACATATGAAGTGTAAAATCTGTAAGTTTCGACACATGACTTACATACAGATGCAGGAAACCATCACCACCAGCAGCAATGAACACACATTGTCTGCAGAAGTTTACTTATGACCATTCATGACACATCTCACCTGCTCCTCACTGCCCACCCCACCCCCACTGCCAAATTGCCTGCTCCAATCCTCCCTGCTTCACCTCTAAACCTCTTCTCCCCTTACAGCCTGTTGACCAGGCATATTCTTATGTATATATTGGATTTAGAAACAGAATAAATTATATGGTTTGATTAAAACAATGGCAATGACAACAATATTGCATATATTATCAAGAAAAAATATTATTTTGCCCTGAAAATATCCTTCTGGGAGTCCAGAAGGAACTATTACGGAATGTTCTACATTCTAATGACTGTTTATTTTCAGTACATTTTAAGTGGAATATTTTTCACCCTTCTGAATAGGGTAGACAAAGGGTTTAATTAAACAAATGTTGCATGGGAACTCTTGCCCCCAAAGCCTTTATTGGTCCTAATTAGCAGATGCAGCTGTAGACTCTATCAATATTAGATGGTCTGTTTATTATATCCATTTATATCACACTCATCAGGGAGCATGTGGAAGGCCCCCCAGAATCATCAACTTTAATTAAAACTAGCTCAAATGGTGAAGAAAACATCCCATGGAAAACAGACCAGGTAAAAGAGAAATTTTAAAAATAGCATAGTGGGAATATTACCAAGGCTTCTTTGGGAAATCTAAGGGAGAATATTCAATGAACTTATTGTCAGCAACTGTCTAGAAGCACAGGCATTTGAAGACCAGGCTGAATTACAAAGATAAGTATCCCACTAAGTTGGGGCATTGCTCTCCCCTCTCAGGGCTCCTGGGTGACTGCCAGGGCTGCACTAGGTCTCACGCTGAGTAGACTGGAAGGTAGCACTCATCGAATTCATCATTCAAAGATTTATATGCCATTCTTAGCCTCACAATTCAGCAAGTGGTATTTTTACACTTTCCAGGTAAACTACCTGAGGCTCAAAAATATTATGTCCTTTCCAAATGTCATAGAGTGAGTCGAGAACACAGTATAATCAGAATCTGAACTTCTGTCTGATTCTGAATCACCCTCTTTATACTGTGACGTCCCTGTGTGTGGGAAAAGAATGTAATATTTTGTTCAACTTAGCTGTTTACGCAGTAAACTTAAGACCAGCCACTTGAATTTAAGATCTTTTCCATTTTCCTTATTTCCCCTAGCCTTAGTTTCTTCATTCATAAAATAAAGATAATATTTCTCAAAAAATGGATTATATGAGATTAAAACTATGTGAAAAGATTTTGGCTCCTTTTGGAAATGTTTTGGAAAATGTCTGATAAATGCTATTTCACATCCTATTCCCACTTCCATTTTACCATGGCCCTATTTTGGAAGACATTTTGAGACAAGATTATTTATATCTCTTTGGAGAGACATTCGGCTTGCTAACTTTATAAAGCCCTATTGAAAGATAAGATCAAATATAACTCATCCTTTGTGCTAAAGCCTCCTTCATTTCTTCTATTTCCCAAGGAAAGCATTGCTAGAAATGTCTCTGCAGTATAAAAGTTGTGAAATTTGAAACAAAGCATGATCAATCTATAATGGGAATTCCATAATAATTCAGAGGACACATCTCAAAATTTTTGGTTGAAATCACTTCAAAGGCAGAGCAGAATGAACTTTTGTCTCTATGAGGTTTGAGATCTCTATAGCAAGCTGAAATTTATTTAAATACATAGCATTATTTTGAAAATAGTCCAGTTTTGTACTCCATAATAAATTCCAAAACTCAAAATTACCAAATTACTTGTTTTCACACACACCCTACTATTCAAGTCATCTAACTATGTCCATGCTTCAGAAGACGTGTGGCTCCTTATGCCTCACTAGAATGTCCCTAAGAAGCCCTGAGGTACAGTGTTTTTACCTAAGATGTATAAGTTTAGAAAGTATGCCAATGTAGGTGGAAATAAGTCAAATAATGATTTTTGCCTTTTAGAAATTATTTCTGAGCTGCTTGTCATAATCCCATGTTGCTACTAGTCTTAACATTCTGGTAATCATCCCTAAAAGGTCAGTTATTTCTAGATGAGGATGACAGGGAGACAAAAGAAAATAATTTGGGTTCTATACCAATTACTACTTTTTCTATAAATTTCACTGTGTATCTATATCTATATCGTCTATATCTGTGTCTATCTCTCTCATTTCTCTCTAAGAGAGAACATTTGGCTTGGTAACTTTATAAAGCCCTATTGAAAGATAAGATTGAAGCCCTGTTGAAAACCTGGCTTTGCTTTCTATTCAAAGGGAAGCAAGATTTAATGAAAAATAATGAGAATTCATAGTTCAGGGTCTTCCAGTTTTATGGCCTGTTCCATTTGTACATTGACTTTTAAAGTGGGCGCAATGGATTGCTCCCTCCATTCCTGCCTGAGGATCTCAGGCTCCAAGTTTCCCCAGGTGCACTGTGTTTGTTAACTGGTTATGGCTCTCAGTGGGATTACTCTCTGGAAATTGCCCTTTAAGTGCACTGCTTAGCCCAAGGGTAGGCCTAAATGCCATGCCACAATTTGAAACATTCCCGAAGAGCCATCCTAGCCTCAGAACTCTCAGGCAGATTGGTCTGTTGTTACTACATCACAAGCCACCTTTTCTTCTTATTTAGCTCTACTTCTCTCATCCCTTTGTAGGTGCTGCTTCTAAAAACAAATATCTACCCTAGAGTCTGCTTACTGAGGAACCCAGCCTGTAACAGCTCCTCACACTAGCAAGTTGCCTTCCTTTTTCCTACACAGTGACACCATCTGTGAGTTAAAATGAGAGAGAAAAATAACTGTGAATCTGAAACATCATTGGATGTGATAGGCAATGGTAGTCAGCAAAGTTATTATTTCCAATTCACCTCCTTTTTGTAGGAACATGTTAGCTTTAGGCACTGAAGTGTTTGATGAGTACATTATGAAGGCAGAATTTGAACCCAGGTCCTCTTTCTCCTTTCCTGGTGGTGGGTAGTCTGCCCATGCACCTTGTGTTATTCACACATATTTTCAACTCTCTGCCTGCAGAGCTCATGGTAGAACTGTACCTCTCTTTCCTCCTAATGTTGAGCCATCCAGCTTGCTTGAGTAATGAGATGTGAAGAGAAGAGCTGATGCTTTTTGCTTCATTCCTTCCTTACGGCAGGGAATAGTGATATTGATGATTGTAGCGGCTCTGTCATGTTAGGACTCTGAATAAGGAATGGGCACAGAACCTCCTGCCACCCCCACACACAAATGAAGACAGGTCTGGCACAAAAGTAAAAAGTAATCATAGCTGTTTTAAGTCACTAGGAGGTTATGTGTTATCACCTATCCTGATTGATACAAAAAATTTTAACTAAAGAACAGATTATTCTCTCTAGAGTTCAAATACATTTAACACTATATTTTATAATGTAATATAATTTAAAAATTTGGGTTTTGTAACCATGTAGCTATAATTTAACTTAAATATCTGACCTAATATATTTTGTGTTGGTTTTAAATATCTTTCTCAGCTTCCATTTACTCATCTGTAAAATGAGGCTAATATTTTTATTATTGCATTGATGTGATAGTTTGATAAAATAAGGTTTATAAAGCTTTTAACAAATTGCCTGACACACAGATAGTACGAAATAAATGGTTTACAGTATGTGGTCATCTGACCTCTGCATCCAAAAGTCATTGTTAGAAATAAGAATCCCTGAGTCCCCTATCAGAACTATAGAATTAGAATCTCGAGCTGTGATCTACAAACTTTGTTGGCAATTCTTCACCAAGATGGGAAAATTATCGTACTAAACAAATGTCAAGTACTTCTTTTTGATATATATACATATATAAATGGTTTAGACCGTCAAAAACCCTTCAATGGGGTTCCTGAAATAATCTTAGGACCATCGAGGGAAGATCACTCACGACACTGCACATGCATCAAAGTGGACTCAACAGAGGATATGGAAATGCGAGGTATACTTCAAAGCACTGACATTTAAAAGCAAAACCTTTGTGAATTATTTGTGCCTCTGAGTGTCACATGAATGGCAGTCTGACAAAGGTAAACTTAGCTGGTGAGGATCGGGGAGGGTCTGAAGTCTGTGAAATGAGGTCAAAGACACATCCAACAGAAACTCCTACAAGTGAGTAATTATATTTCCTGACATTTTCTCTTGGAATTCTACGCCAGAAATTTTGTTTTTGTAGTTTACGAACAGAGATGCCTTTGATTCCTGGGATTTTTGTTGTTGTTGTTTGTTTGTGTGTTTGTTTAATGGGATCTCAGTATGTCATGCAGGCTGTGCTGGAACTCCTGAGCTCAAGCAATTGTCCTGTGATTTTGACTGCCAACTCAATTGGATTAAGAAGTTTATAGGAGATTAGTAAAGCCCATGTCTGGGTATGTCCATGAGGTCATATACAGAGATGATAAGGTTACAATGGATTAATCCCTTGATGGATTCCTAATATGATGGTATTATTGAGGGTGGTAAAATGTAGAGGAAGGCCTAGTGAGAGAAAGTAAATCACTGGGGCTTGCCATTGGATGCTGTATCCTACCCTGGCACTTTCTAGCACTCTCCTTTGCCTCTCTTTCCTGATGGCTATTATGTGAGCTGCTGTGCATAGCCACACCCTCCTGCCATGATGGATGAAACCCTCAAAGTGTAAACCAAAATATATCTTTCTTCCGTTAGGTTGTTTCTATTAGCTAATTGGTGACATCTACCCAAAAGTTACAACCACACCTCCCATCTCAGCCTCCCAAGAAAGTGGGACTATAGTTGTGTACCACAGTACCCAGCTTCCTGATCATATTTTTTAGCAGTGGTGAGTAGTTTTGGAGCTGTGTATCACCCTCCAGCACCCTCTCAACAAGTCACTTTTCTCTCCTTCTCTCTTCCTGAGTTTGTGTTTACATACATTGTGAATTTATAGGCCAGAAAAAGGAACTTGAAAATAAACATGGCTGATGAGGCTGACTCTGGTTCCAGTGAAGTAATTAAGCTTTCTTGTTCAAGAACAGGAGAGTAAAGATAAATTTCTATTTTTAGTTTTGTGGATGAGCAGAAGCAAAATTCCAAACCCAATATGATGCTGGAGAAAAGAGCAGAAGGAATGAAAGTTAGGGCTGGTTATTGTGGCCTAACAAAGCGGTGTGAAGAATGACTGGGGCTGCATTTACCTTTGAGGGCTTGGAGTCTTCTCTTCCTTGGCAAAGAGCTAAACAAGCAGACCTACAGCTGCAGAGGTAGAGGGACTGCTACTCTTTCAGTGTATCACACAGAAACAAAGAGCAAGGATAGCAAAGATAAGCACACAATGATCCCGCTTCTTCCTTGCTCAAGATTTTGAAGCTTGCTAAACACAACTTCAAGACTATGTAAATCCTGTCACCCTCCTGCTCTGTCAGTGTTCTTATATCATACAAGGGAAGAAAGACAGGAGCCCATACCAATAGTCTTCCAAATAACTTGATGTTGGATTTCTCATAAATTTGGGGGTATAGAGGAGTCTTCAGTGAATCTTTAGTAAAATTGAGCATCTTTTTAAAAAATGTTCTATTACTAGTACTTTAAGCATTGAGAAGTTTGAACTTGTATTCTAATTTATCACCCTTGTCTGAATTAAGTTGTAATCAAAGAGAGGACTCCCAAGTTTGATTTCTGTCAAATATTGAAACAGAATACACATATAAAGCAAGGCAGTAGTTTTCTGAGTTAGCATGAACCCAGGGGAAGGGAGAGTTACTGTAGCCTTCATTTCTCCAAATCATGTAAGAATGCACAGAAGTGGCAATTAGCTCAGATTTGCCTTCACTTCTTTCCAATGTCCTTCTAGAGTCAAATTCAAAACCACACAGAAGAGCCTTCCATTGCTTTCACCACTCTGACTGAATGGGATTGTTACTTAGAATTATGTCCAGTTATTATAAACATTTTGAGATTAGGGACTATGTTGTCTCTTCATGAGCTACCTCCTAAAACAGACACTGTTAGTTGCCCATTCATCACCATAGACCTCTGTGGCACTTCTCTTTCTAGTATATACCTCTCACTTAAAGGCATTGTTTTTTAGCCTCTCAGACCTCCAAAAGCCAGAAATGCCAGGAGTTGATGCATCAACAGGCATCTTTTAGCTAAAGTAACTTAGTTAAACTTAGAGGACTAATGTACACCTTCTTTGCTTTGGGGATAGAGGTGAAAAACTTGGTGACAAGTTCTACATTCTCTCTCTGAGTTCCCCATTGGGACTGGGCCCTTGTTGCCCCCAATATTAACTTACTTTATGTTTTAAATAGTCCTGTCTTTTCTTTATTTCCTGTCTCTCCTGTCCCTACTTTCCTGTTGGTGCTTCTTGGGACCACCTCCCAAATATGCTATTTGCACACAAAATTTTATCTCAGGGACTGCTTCCAGGGAAATCCATGGAAAGACCCCTTCTCAGGATAGAAAAGGGATATAATGAATACTTAATGGGTTATTAGGTAGAAATTTAAAAGTGATTCAATGTAGGCATGACTTGTTGGATTATTCTATCAAAGGAGGATTCCAACTGGTCCCTGTGGTTCTCTCTCATAAAGGAACATTTATTTTGGGGAATTTTCCCTAATCTGAAGTCTTGATGATCTTGTCTGACAAAAGAGAGCAGAGTTACACAGTGCAAGCCTGTAGTACTGAGATATAACACTGAAATAGCAACTTATGAATTTACCATAGGAAACAATGGCCACGGGGTCTGAAATACCCAACTTCCAAGTGACATCTGTATATATTGCTAGCCAATGACCTACATGGGATTCCAAATAAGCATCAGAGGTTGAGTGACTACCATGGACTCAGGACAAGGGAAGCTGGAGGCACCCAAGGGCTGAAGGCACTAGTCTGAGACACCTTGATGCCCAAATCATCGGATAAAGGAGATAGTGTGTGCTAAAACACCTTGGTAAATCCCTCCAACCTTTCCACGTTGGGAATTCTCTCCTGAGCAGGGCTTGATTATTGACTAAATGTGAATATCCTCTGGAAAATGCATAGATGTGGAATGCCTCTGAGATTCTCAACTCTTCCTTTCAGACTCTCATTCTGTCCTTAAATATTAATAAATTCAGTCATATACAAACCAGTTCTGCTGGGCTGTAAGTTATTCAGACATGTTCAATGATTTTGCATATGTCAGTTCTAATTTGAATTTCCATCAAGCAAACTTATTTTCCTAGTGTTTAGTTGGGGAGGGCTAAGGAACTATACTTCCCACAAATTGATCTACCTTATAAACCCAGGCAGCATTTCATTTGATATCAAAACCAATCTTTGCTGTACATGTTGCTATCCCTTTTCTGCTCTCAAGAAAACAGAGCTTCAGACTAAAATTCAGCCCTGCATTTGTGTGAGTCTGTAACTCCTCTTCTTTCTTTGTCACACTACCCAAATATGTTAACATCAATTTCTCATTTGGAGTTGATTTAAAGAAAGGTTTTCGATGCTAGGACAAAGTTTGACAGCTCTGAAGGATACTTCTATCTCTTAGGGTGTGTAATTTTCTAATGCTTTTTGCTTTGCTAAGCCTCAGAATTGAGACTTTTTTCTAAATAATTCTAACAAAAATTATTGCTCTTGGTTATTCAGGGCTAAGAAACTGTGTCTGAGGTATTTTTCTAATAGTGTCAGTTTTTCACTTCACTGACTTTAGGATCCTGTTGTAACTTACCACATCTCCTTACTAATGCACAGTGCATCCAATAGTGATGTTCTACAAAGAATGAGAGTAGCTTTCTAAAGATTGTAAAAGATTTACCTGTATTGACCCTGCCTAAAAGCAACCACAAACAATACTGTAATTAAATGAGTTTGGCTATAAATGGGACACATGTAGGTAATTTTTATAATTCAACAATAAAGGCAAGCTCACTGACCTGATAGGTAAATTATTTACCCTGCACCATTTATTTGATACCTCTTTCTTTTTACCCTTCTTTCTTCCTTGTTTCTTCTTTTTTCCCCTTCCATATTATCTTATTAAAATATTATTTTTCTCATTATAAAATTAATCATCAAAGAAAGTTTTAGAAAATACAAAAAGTAGAAAGATTTTAAAAATCCATGTTTTACTAATTAAAATGACTACTCTTAGTGTTATAATACAATTTTTCTTTTTTCCTGATGTACATATATAGCATATGTTATTTTTGTTTGTTTTAAAGAATATCAGTTAGGAACACCATCTATTTCATAATTTCCTTTTTCTACAAAAAAGGCAAGTTTAGAATAGGGCAGGAAGAGAGAGCTAAGTGAAAAAAGGTAAGCATTCAGGGGAAGGTTACAGGGAATGTGAACACAAGAGACCAGGCAAAAATCAAGTAGTGCAGTAAGGATTGTGTGAAATACTGGAAGAGAAATGTCAGGAGATGAGCAGGGACAGCTTACATGGGACCTGAACGCCAACCAGAAGACCACAGGAAGGCTTCATCTAACAGTAACTCATCAGAGTTCCAGAAACATGCCTGGATCATAGCAGGGGTTCAATAGCTATTTACTGAATAAATAAATGGAGGAGCAAATGTAGAAATGGGGGGGCAATGGAATTAGTTAGAGGCAGGGAAGCCAGATGGGAAATTCCAGCTTCCTGTTACTGAAGTCTGAACTATGCTTCTGGAAATATAGATAACAAATTTAAAAATGGATTATAGGAACACTAAATAGGTTTCCTCTCTCACCAAATTTCTCCTTTGCCGGATGGGTAGGATATTTTCATTTGTTACCCCATGCTACTCTGTATAAGCCTCTTACAGAATTGGGCTGTTTAGTTAAATTGACTATCAGATGAACTAATGAGTGTATTAACATTCAGAGTGTCTGTGATTTTAATGCACATAAGTATAAGACAAATCTCTACCTTCCATGAAAACATTCTATTAACTAGATCCCTGTTATCTTCCAGGTTCCTGCTTGGACTAGTGATACTCATATGCAACTGAAATTTGAAATTCTAAGCAAGCCCAAACTTTCTCTTAGTGTAATACCAATTTTCAAATTGACTTTAAATATGTTAAACTAAAGGGTTGTTTTGCTCCCTGTGGCTTTTTTTTTTTATAACCAATTACTAAGAGAATTGTGAGCCAGACTCAAGAGCACAAACATTTATAGGAAGAAGCTTGCATTGCAGAAAATTTCTCAAAAGAAGACGTACAAATATGCAACAGATATCAGTATCACTAATCATCAGAGAAATGCAAATCAAACCTTACTATGATGTCATAGTCACCTGTTAGAGTGGCTATTATAAAAAAGACAAAAGATAACAAGGGCTGATGAGGATGGGTAGAAAAGAGAACTTTTGCATACTATTTGTAGAAATATAAATTATAGTCTCTTTAATGCCTTTTTCTTTAAAGTTTTACATTAGCCAGGCATGATGGTACATGCCTATAATCCCAGCCACTTAGAAGGGGTAGGTAGCAGGGTGTGATCTGAAGCGGTTACAAGAAAAAGTGATACCTTATCTAAAAAACAATAAGGGCTGGGTGTGTTTCAAGTGTTAAAGCACCTGCTTAGCTCAGGGCCCTGAGTTCAAACAATCGTACTGCAAAAAACAAACAAAAAACAGACTTTTAAAATAATGTAACTGGGAGAAATGACCCAAACGTTGTATGCACATATGAATGAAAGAAAAATAAAATAAAATAATGTAACTGTATGCATATGGAAATGACAGAAAGCAGGATATCCGTACTGTCTATGATTCTGTTCTATAATGTTCACTGCTGCAGTAATAGCTAACAATATGAAAGTTTCTCAAAAAAAATGAAAAATAGAACTGTCATATTATCCCGCTATAGGGTATATATCCAAAGGAAATGAAATCACTTTATCACAATTCAGAATAAACTATAATCCATTGGACTGAACTCTTTAAATTAATGAATTACAGGAAATATGAATTATATCTCAAGCTGTTTTAAAAAGTGGAAAATGTATCTGGTGTGTGTGTGTGTGTGTGTGTGTGTGTGTGTCCAAGTGTGAGAGAGAGAGACAGAGACAGAGAGACAATAAGAGAGAGAAGGGAAAGGAAAAGAGAGGAAGAGAGGGAGGAGAGAGGAAAAGAGGAGACACACAGAGAGAAATGGAGAAAAGGAGAGGGAGAGAGGGAGAAGTAGAGGGAGAGGGAGAGCGAGGATGTCAGGGCTGTAGATATGAAGAAAAGAGAAGAAAAAAGGTCTCATCTCCGACTTATCAAGAGAAGTTGTTGGCTCTTTCATAATTCTTAGATCCTTTCACATTAACTTTTCTAGCCTTCACAATGCTTTTCTTTCTTTAATGATTTACATTAATGCAATTACATATACAAATGAGAGTTGCATGCACAAATATCGCCTGATTCTGTTCTTCTATAGTGCTCACTATTGCAGTGACCATTATATCATACTTTAAAATTTTCTTATAAGCATTTTTATACTTTCCCATATATATATATAGTGCCCAAAATAAGTAAAGGTTTTATTATTGTTCATATTTTAATTATACTAGAGAATGTATGAGAACATTGACCTGCTTAAGATATTATCTTTTCTGTACATGTTGTAAGCTTTTTTCTTTCCTTCTTTTAAAGCTCAGTTATTTTTACTTTCAATTGACAAATTAAAAAATGTACATTCTAAAGATCTAGTTAATCCTTATAAGTGGAGCAGCTCTGTTGAGAGTGGATACAAAACATTATACATAAATGCATTACCTGACACAATGGTTTTCTATCAGAAGACCAGATCTGTTCAGTTGTAGCAGCAAAGAGATGGCTTTGCTTTAGCATTCTTCAAATATGAATATAATCAGGAGTAGTGAGATAGATAAAGCTTTCAGTTTTTAAACATTGCTATATATGTGCAGAGACTGTTCTAGACATTGTACATATATTATTCTTAATGTCACAAGCATCCCTACATGTTGTATTATTTCCTTGTTTCAGATCACTATATGTAATTGGGGTCTATTGTCCATATTTCCTTCTAGGACAGGGGCATGGTAGATAAAGCACTATGGGAAAAGGGGTCTGATAGAACCAATGGGTAGGGAATCTATTTATGATGGCTTTTCATGATGATTTTGTCTTGCAATTATCTCATTTCACTTCCCCCTAACTCTTTGCTCTGAATAAACCCATGAAGCACAGTGAACTGTGCCATTTTATTTACCCCATGGAAGCAGAGGACAGGAACCTTGCCTCTGTCCACACAGTCTACCAGTGGAAAAGCTACAGACAGACTGTTCTACTCAGTCTGCTGAAACCCCTGCCTATAATTGAAGCAGATGAGTGATATAAGGCCTCTTTGATTACCTACTGAGAGAAAACCTAGATATCTCTGTTCTAAAGTGCATTTTTGAAGCACTATGAAGCCACTTCCTCTGGCGGAGAACGTATGACTCCAGAACACAAGCTAGTTAATGTTCTGCCATCATGCTCTATCTCACCATAGAGAAGATTGATCTGAGATTTCTCTTGGTTTTGTGTAAGCTATATGCTTTTTCCACTCACATCACTGGGGGCCAAACCATTACCGTAGCAGAGGCCTAGGGCAATAGAGGCTATGAGTGCTGATTTCTGGTTTGCTACTAGTTTGTTGTATGAGGTTTATGCTAGCATCTTCCTGGGATGGCCCTCAGACTTCATCATGAAAACGAGAAGGATGCTTAGTTGATTTCCTTGGTCTAAAATGAGCCTCTATGGACTGAAATGATTAATATTGGACCTGACCTAACTACAGATTTTGTGGGGTTCCACCTAGTGGCTTTGCCTCATATCACAACTCTAATTCTACTGGATTTTCTTAGGCCTTCAGTGAGGTACCCTGAGTAGGCCAGATATTTGTGTTGAGTCTGACATGTATTAAAAGTCTCAAGCTTAGAGCAAATTTAGGCTTTGATATTATCTCAAATTGAGGTAATATAGACAACTATTGAGACTGTGGTTTTATGTGTTTCAAGCATTAACTAGATAAATGTAAACACAAAAACATACTTCAGCTTTTTGCAGTGATGAGTCAGTATTTCCTCATTTAAAATAATTAGAATTGGAATCTTAAACTGTGGAATTAGTTAAGGCCACTCTTTCTTCTGAGGAATCCTACATTTAGAGATCATACTAGTAGTTGCTGCAGTAGATTGCCTGAGGGAAAAATTCCTAGGGAATGTAGGAAAAGCATGCCCAAAAATTAGCCATATAAAACAATGATCATATTGTCTCTTGTGATTATACTGAGTACCGGAGATAGAAAAGATGCTAGAGCCTGGTTCCTGTTATTCTCAAGAGACTGATAATTCAGTAGAAGGGGAGATGTTTATGTACATATTCACAAAGCTCTATGTAAATACATCAGCTATAATTGAGAATTTTAAATATAATTATAGTGGTAATACAATAGACATATCTATTTGTTGGGAGAGTTAAGGTATCCTTCATGCACAGAAATAAAAAATAGGAGTCATTCACACAGTAGGTACTTAAAGAATAATTGAGCATTTCTAATAGGATGGAGATGAGCTCTCCCAAGAAACTGAAAAGCATAAAAAGGTGCATGTTGAGTGGAAAATGACTTAAGTAGTCCTCCTGTCAAATGCATTAGTGTTCAGAGACTAAGGAAAGCATATTTATTTTTTTCTTTGTCTTGGATAAAGCTGAGGCTGCTATATGTGTTCTTTTTTTTTTTTTCTGAAAGGACAAAAATCAGCACAATCATGACTACGATGTGTATTTGAGGCAGGTAACACATGGTTGTAAAGAATGTGGGCATTTGAGGTTGAAGACCTTGCTAGAAGTCCTGGCTCTTGCTTAGGACCTGAGTAATGGTGGATAGCTTACTAACTCTTTGCAATTCATTTAATGTACCTGTAAAGTTGGGAAAATAATAATAATAATGATAATAATACCTATTATATAGGTTGTTGAAGATTAAATGGCAGCACAAACAATATCAAGAATAAAAGTAAGTGTATTATTATTAGAGTCTAGGGAAATTAAAATGATAGTTAGAAATAATAAAAAAAGATACCATTAAATTACAAAAATATTGATAAAATGAGCAAGGTATTTAAATTGCAATTTATTCCAAAAAATTGTAGTATATTTATTATAAAAATATTGTACAAATCAAACAGTTCTATATTTAGTAAAGAAATATGTCTGAAAGTAATATAGTTCCAAATGCCTTTGTTCCAGGCACATATGAGTTTAGTGATGACATTAAAGGAAAAAAATCACACCCACCTCAACTAAACTCTTTCAAAGAATAGAAAAGAGGTACGCTTCCCAATTTACTAGGTAGAATAATCTAAGTCTGACAAAAACATTATAGGAAAGAAATTACAGGTCAACATTTCTCATTAATATTGATGCAAAACCCCTAAATAATATCACCGAATAAGGTGAGGTCAATGTGAGTTTGCTTCAGATTATTTCAACACTGAGAAAGCAATACAATTCACTTTGTTAAGAGAATCCAAAGATTTTTCTCAATAGCTGCAGGGAGGGGCTGTAAGTAGTGCTCAGTGGTAGAGCACTTGCCTAGCATAAGCAAGGCCTTGGGTTTGATGCCCAGCACCACAAAAAAAGAAAAGAATAGCTACTGAACAAAAGCATTTGATAACACTCAACATCCATTCACATTATAATTCTTCAGCATACTAGAAATAGAAGTAAACATCTATTAAAGAATGTCTACGAAACCCTTATTGGGTGACTCATGATTAGCAGTAAAATCTTTGTCATTTATACCACGAGATTAGGTAGTGCAGCTACTTGCTAGAAAAACATGGCCAGACATTGGAAAGGAGGAAATAACTAATTATTTTTCATGAGTAATGTGATTATAGATATGGAAACTCTAAAAGAATCTTCAGATAAACTAAAAATATCAGCAGATGAATTTAGTAGCTGCAGGATGAAAGTAATTTGTATTTTATATGCAAGCAAAAAGTAGTTATAAAAAATTCTATAACTTTATACATAATGAAGGCTGTACACAGAACATTATAAGATATTTTTGAGAGATTTTAAGCATATTCAGATAGAACCCAGATCAAAAGCAAACACATCCAAGGATATCCACAAATGTTAGCACTAATTGCATACAAACCCTAATAAAAATACTACTACTTATTAACTGCTCATCATAGACTAGATGTCAGAAAATGTCTCTGAAAACTTTCATTGATTTCAAATCTTTGATCATGCTTGTTGTGGTATGTCTTCTGACTGTCTGGAGCTCACAGACACTAAAAAGATAATATTAATAGAGCTCTTCAAACTGCAGAAGTGAGAGGTCAGGAAGATGGGAAGGGTTAGTGGAATAAATTGAAGTTTTTATAGGTAAAACTGTCAGGGAAAGCCGAAGACCAACAGCAGGTTGTCTAACTTGGTTTTACAGCTGGAAACAACACATTGAGTTAATGATTTCTTTTTTTGTGTGGAACACCAATATATACACAGCTCTAGTTTCTTGTACACTAGAAGTTGATGCGGTCAGCTCTCTGCTGAATTTATTGATGAAACTAAGCCCACGTGAGAAGACACATTGGGGCAATGTTATTAAAAGCATGGAAAATTTTTGTGTTTATTGTTAGGTTCATGAATTTACTGAGTACCTACTATGTGTTATGTGCTATAGAAGAGGTTGATAATGTCCCTGTTTTAAAGATAAGGGAATGAGATTCAAGACTCCCAGATAGTTAAAAATTAAGACGTGAGTCAAGTTTTGAGTTTAAACCCACCTGACTATAAGACATTAGTTCTTTTCATTATACCACAATGCCCATGAGTTTGAGGTGTATCTATATCTGATACATCAATAGTTTTCAACAATTCTATTGACATTATTTGAATAAAATTGAGTATCAAATGGAGTCTCTCTCTCTCTCTCTCCTCCCTGTGCAGTAGGGTCTGACTCCCTTATCCAATAGGAATTGATTTTTCTTGACAGCATACATTATGAACAATTATAGAAATGATAATGTAAAATGTGGCAGAGCTAGATTTTGCCAATCTTTCCTTTCCTTTCAAGAAGTGATTGTTATGATAGCAAATGGATACTCCATGACAGAAGCTTTGTGTGGGATTTTGTAAATTCTATACAATGGGCTACTTTCCCTCTTTATATTCCCTTAAGAGCAAACACTAAAAAATTGTGATTCTTGGAAATTTTGCTCTAAAACATTGAGATTGGTTTATCCTTGCAGTGTATTAGAATCTGATAAAGACTTGATTTATTTAACAGATTGTTTTTGTTATAAAATCCTGAAAACACTATAAATAAACTGTTAGTAAGTAAATTAGTTCTTCCTTCTGTATTGGATTAGATTCAGATAAGCTAATGGATTTGTGATAATGGGGTCTTTTTTGCCTTCTGAGTATGAGACAGATTAAACTGATCTGAGATAATTCCTCTTCATACTTGCATGAACTTTACAATTACATCTGACTAGATACATCTCAAACGGTCTGATGATTACGGAAAACTATACGTAGCTGCCTTAAAATTTTTACACAAGCTACAGTGCTCAATATGGCTAAATAAAAATGTTTCAAATGCAAAGGAAGAGGAAGGATATAAATTCTGTGACATTTATTAAGGAAACACATAAAATTATACATTAGAATAATGCAAACAAGAAAAATTAGATCTTCAGATTTAACTCTTCATAGTTGTAGATTTTCAGGCAAACAGCTTCTCTTCCCCATCTCCCATTTCTCCTTGTTACCTCCTATGCTACACCTTTACTGCTCAGCTCATCATTCAAAGCCCCTTTGAAGGTCTTTTTCACATGTCTGTAATATTAAGGTCTGTTTTGTGGCAATTTGTACACATGCTTTCTGTATAAATATCTTTTTTTTAAATCACTGAATATATGGGCAATTACGACAGTGACCGGTTTTTCATTTATTTTCATACGCACAAGGGAGGTCTAACAAGTGTTCAACAAATGTTTGTTTTTTCATTAGCATCTATTAGTTAATAGGGGTTTCATTATGATACTTCCATATGTGCATACAATATACCTTAATCAAATTCACCCCCTCTACCCTTCCCCTTCAAATCCTCCTCCCCCAGTAGGGCAATTTCAACAAGTTTCATAGGTCTATTTTCATACATGGATATAAAGTATTCTGACCCTAGTCGGCCCTCCTTCATCTTCTCCTTTCACTCTCCCTCCTACTGAAACCTACCCTCAACAGGACCTGTTTTACATTCCTGTTACTCATTTTAAAAGGCTAGTTTCCATATATGAGAGAGAACGTGAGATATTTGTCTTTCTCAGTCTTGTTTATTTTGTTTAATAAGAATAGCAGTAAGATTACTTTGAGTAAAATGCAATAGAAAGTAGAAATTTCAGAAAGAAAAGTAGCCTAAAAATATCTTTAGGAAAGTATTATTTTTCTTTTCTGCTGTTCTAGAAAAGAGACCAATGGAAATTAAAAAAAATAAAATATATACATGATAACAATATGGAAAATTATATTTCTGATTTATCAGTTATTTTCAGGGAAATATGAGGATGAGTTTTTATTTTAAAAATTAATTTAAAAAATACTATTCTCCTGTGATTGACATTGTGAAGTGTCTGTGACAATTATTTAATCTACAGCTATCTTTTTCCAGTGACAATAGATATTCCAGGTTAAAAAAATGCCATTCTATTAGTCAGCCCATGTATTCTTTGGAAATACAAACTCCTTTATTTAATCTTAACAAAACACAATTATATTGTGATTCTTCCTTTTTAGATTCATTTCATCTCCCAAGACCCACTAGGCACTGGGGCCTCCCCTTCTTTACACCTCTTTCTCGCAAGTCTCATCCACTTCTAAGAGCTCATTTCACACATGATATAGGTAGCTTGTGTTCTCAAAATTTGCTATTATCCTAACCTTCAGTCCTCTATCTGAAAATGATATCAACAGTACTGTTTGCTGTACTACCACTAAAAAAGTCAGAATTAGAATAAAATTTAAGTAACAAGAAGCTCTTCCTAGCCATGCCAAGTTCTATAAACCTAATCTCAAAAATAAAATATCTAAAAGTTAAATTTATACTTTTCCCTTCACTTTGCATATCACATTTTACTATTTTGTAAGAGCTATTACGTATTGAAGCATCAATCATTACGTATGAGCTTTATACGTTACTGCTTAAACTCGTGATCTCAAATTTTAAACTCTTTCCTTTTTACTCACTGCTTCCAAACTCCACTTACTTTTTTTGGTGGTATGTTAGGTGAGTGCTCTACCACTGGCTTACGTTCCCAGCCATTGCTTTTTTGAGATGAGATCTCACTATGTAACCCAGGCTTGCCTGGAACTCATGATCTTTCTGCCTCTGCTTCTCAAGTGCTGAAATTACAGGTGTGTGTCACCAAGTCTGGCTGCCACCTACATGTTCTTGAAATATAGATAGTGGTTAGGAAGATTTACTTAAGTCTGAATTATAAATGTTGAACTCACTGTTCTTGTGACTTGAGGTCAATTTACTTTATGTCCCTCAATTTTCTCATCCATAAAATGAGAGTTATAAAAAATGCACTAAACTGAATTGTAGGAATGAAATGAAATAAAAAAGCACCTAGAACAGCAACTGACATCTGATGGGCTCTCAATATATTACTCTTGGGAATCATCCGATAATCAATTAGGATATCTTATCAACCAATTATTTAAACTGTCCCATATCCCTTTCCATCTTTTCAGAGTTAATGTCCATAGCAATCCATCATGTTGAGTGACTGGCTCTACTCCTATCCTGGCAAATACACTCATTCTTCATTTGCACCCTATTTTGTGCTGTATTTCCATCTGTGAACATTGCCTCTGTTTCTCACTGCCTAATCTGATCCTACCCACCTCTCAAATTCAAATTTGCCTTAACCAAATCCTTCTCTGATTAATCCAATCAAAAGTCATCATTTCTTCCTCCCATGGAGAAAAGGAATTGGCTCATATTTTAGGTTTGGATATGGTTTAAATTCTTGGGCATCCTTAACTATACACCTAGAGCCCAGATATAAAATATTCTTCTCTCCACAAAACAGATTTATGACATGTTTCCTCCCCCCTGCCTACTAAGGGACAGATTTCAATGATTCTGTGATTCTTCTCTGGCTTTATAGAGAGCTCTTTGGATGCTTGGTTCTCCAAGGAAATCATTATCTATTTAGTGTTAGCACTCACAATCACTTGTAGGTATGATGCACATAATTGCTAATATTTAAAGAATTTTTTGGAAATAGAGTTAGAATATATTCCTCAAGGTAATTTCCTCTACCTTCTGTGGAAAACAATCTCAAATCTCATTGGATTGAAAAACTAAGGTTTAAGGTTTATTTTAAGCTTATGCTATATTCTAAACAGGGTCAGGTAATTTGTTTAGAGTTTGGAGGTAGTGCTGACTTCCAAACAGTGATTTGGGGATATTCATTACCCAGCATACAACTCTATAATCCCATAGTCCTTCACTTATAGCAATAAGGCCAAGAGAAAATTAGCTAGGGAATCACTGAAATGGCTTATGTCCAGGCCTATAAGTAGTGTACCTCCATCCACATTTTGTTGATCAAATCCCAGTCACATGACACCCATCAAACTGCAAAGGAAGGTGGACAATTACTATTCCTGCATTTTTGGAGGAAGAAAGGGTATTGACCAGCATCTCTGGAAAGATGTAAGAAGAAACAACTGTCTCTCTCTACAATGACTACTATTAAGCTGTTTTCTTTTTTCCCACTGCACCTAAAAACTATATCACTTATGACATTCCAGTCACTCCCAGATAACAAAACAGCCCTTTAGTTCTAAGAACAGTTTCAGCATAATATTCACTTCTCATTCTCAGAAATACCCATTTTGAAAGATAAAACTGTGAAATTCAGTTTTGCTTTTTTCTAGTTCATACTTGCATTATGTTGGGAAGCCAAGTTATGGAGTAGGAAGCACGATGGCCTTATTTTTATTTTATGATGGTCTTCTTTCATTGGTTCTAATTTCTGAACTTTCCAAGGATTGATGCAGTGAGAAAATAATGAGATCAGATTAATGAAATGTCATGTTTGAGTTTTATGATTGTGATATAGAGCTAATGTTCCGGGCATGGTAGAAATTCAATGATTATTGAATTATTATTGGATTATTATTGATTATGTCTCTCCTTAAACATATTTGTGTGTCCCCTGGAAATTGGGAACATCTGATTTTCATACCCCTGAAGTGTCTTGGAAGTGTTTTCCTTTTGGCTGTCCACTCATAGGCCCTACACCTTTCTTTTTCAAACCTGTTGATAGGCCAACGACCCTTGAACAGGGTCTCTTTTGAAACTATCTCCAGCATAACTTTCTATACACAGTCCATGTTGGGTCCTTGACAAATAATGCATTTTCTGCCTGTCGTCAGTAGAAGTTAAGCTGGTTCCCAAGGTAGGCAGTACTTTTCACTCTAGGAGTAGGACATTTCATTTTTAAATTTAGATTTCTCAAGTATTTGCTCCCCAACACCAAAGGTTGTCTATCAAGTTACCCAAGTGTCTTTTTGAAACTCTTTTCAACAGGCTTGAAGCAAAGAAAGTGCATCATTTTCTTTGTTTGAGAGTAAGACGTAGAGAAAAACGTAACATTGCCAATTACTTTCCTTCACAAAGTTCTCATCCTTTAGCCTCACTTAAGGAGATGTACTTTTAGTCATATTCCTTGAAAAATATTCCTAGGTAGTCTTAGTGTCCCTTTGGAATTTGGGGACAGGTGGTATTTGCAGATAGTGTTTCATTTCAGGTATGCGTCTGCCCTGGACTATTACTGAGAATATCACCAATTTAATACCTTGTTAGCTACATATTAGTTAAAATTTCCAATACCTTATAATACAAAGTATTACGTACTTTATGAAAGTAAAAATATACTTTTATATTTTATAAAAGTATAAAAATAATATACTTTTAAAAATTAAAATGAATTAACTCAATGTCATGACTCACTCATTTTCATTCTGAAGGAGAAAGAGGAAGAGCTAGAGCTTAGTGCACTGAGAATTTCTGGACACCACTTTAGTGAGATTATGTTGGGTGTGGGAAGATCATTGATCTGATCACATGCATCTTGCAAAGTGAATGTTGAAAACATATTGAAGGGACATGAGAGTTACACACTATTTCATGTGTTTCATAGCTTGGTCATCACACATATACATGCTGGATATTCTTCCTGTAGTGGGAAACCTTTTTTGGTTATTTAATAATATGAAAGTACCCTCCCACATTGTCAATATGAGAGAAATGGGTACATGTATATAAAACTGACCAGAAAGCTAATGTGAGATAGCACATTATACACAGTAGACTGTAGAAAATGGAATCTTCCCAAAGATAGTGTCATCACACAGTAATAAAGAGACCAATTCACCAGCCTACAACTTGGCATTTAGATTGAGAGCTTCTCAAGAATTTGTCTCCTCAGTATGGAAAAAAAAACAAAACTGTGAGATACATTTATGTCCCTCAAAGCGCCCCACACAGGTCTTCAACCTCATACTCCACACCACTTCAAAACTAAGTAAATGTCTTAAGGAAGAGATTAGCCATGTGTTTCATGCTGGTCTTCTAGCACTGGTCTCGCTTTGTATTCTAACCATATAAGTCTAAGTAAGTTTTAACTTTTTCTTTTAGAATCTTTTGCATAACTTCAAGCTTCTGTACAGTCTCAGAATAGGAATTCTCCCATAAGTGCTTTTGAGGTCCCTCAGATTTCTAATTTGTCTTATACTAGTCCTGGGAAATTGTCAAAATCTTTCTGGTTTCTCTTCCCACAGCAAAGGCTCCAGACCTCAGCCTGGTCTCAGAATGGACAGATGGATGCCTGAGGAGGAAAAGTGACTTGACATCAACAGTTCACTTTCCGAGGGCACTCCTTTCTCTGGAAAATAATCTGCTCCTTGTTCTCACAGTCTCTTATTGCCTTTAAAATTATGATTTGTAAAATTTATCTAACCTTTCCTAGGTTTAATTTTCCCCTCAGTGGAAACATAAGTCTGATCCACCCTACTACAGCTAAAAGTGGAAAGTTTTTCCTCTTTTTTTTTCCATGTAAAAGAAGATCTCATTACGCTGCCCGGGCTGGCTAGCCTCAAGTTTGTGGGCCTCCTTTCTCAGTCTCCTGAGTGCTGGGATTATAGATGTGTGCCACTGCACTTGGCTGCTCTGTTCATTTTTTTAAAAGTGAAATAGCATTTATTAAACTGTCTTCCCTAATTTTGTGAATCATTTGTTGAATTTGGAAATATTTTTAGGGATATAATCACTAAATAGATTTTATCTAAGTAGATTGATTTTATTAAGAAGTAGTGGGAAATTAAAATGCTTCCTTTGAAATTAAGTCTTCTTATCTGTAGACTCGAACTAATATTTTGCAGAATTGTGGAAGTAATATAATATGTATGAAAGGGCATTGCATAATGAAAAATAATTACAAATGGACAGAAAGTTTTTGTTTTAATATTGTAATATGGAAGCAAAGGGGCAAATGCAAAAGCAAGATGACGTGTGCCTTTATAATAATTACTTTTGTAAGAACTAGAGGAGTGTGATGCCCAAAATATAATTACAAACACACTTTCCCTAAGCAAAGGCTTCTCAAACACAGTTCCAAAAAAAGGAGAAAGTGTAATTTATTGAGTATTTAATTCTAATAAGGCATTTTCATGTCGATTACCTCATTGAATTTTCACAAAGAATTTCAGAAAAATCACTTTTTACAGTGCAAAAATAAACCAATTCAAAACCAAAAACTAAAAAACAAGAAATGAAATCAGTTGAGTGGGGTGGCTTGTACTCCAGAGTCTCATCTACTCTGGAGGTTGAGGCAGAGGCAAAGGATCACTTGAGCCCAAGAGTTCAAGGCCGCGCTGAGAGTCATAGCAAGATCTTATCTCTTAAGAAAATAAGGCATGCAATGCCAGCTACTCAGGAGGCTGAAACAGGAGGATCTCAGTTTGAGGTCAGCCCAGGCAAAAATTAGAGAGACCTTATTTCAAAAAACAAGGTAAGTATGGTGGTACACAACTGTGGTCTCAGGTACTCTGGAGGCAGAATTCAGAGGATAGAGGTCTGAGATCAACCCCAGGGCAAAGTTATCAGGAAGCTCTATCTGAAAAACAAACTAAAAGCAAAACAATTGGGAGCATGGCTGAAGTAGTAGAAGATGATTCAGGCTGCCAAGTGTTTGGAGTCTTACATTGTTAACACACACGTAGAAGACTGAACAGCAAACCTCTTCAAGTAAGTGCAAACCAGGCTCTTAGAAACAGTGAAGACCCTTCATCACCACAGTCTCACTGGAAAGCAAATGAAGGATTCCCTCTGTCCTATTCTGTTACAGTTGATGCATGAAATATGTTCAAAAGTTGGATGTGACTTCCATGGTAAGTTCCAAGCTCATTTGCCTGGAGGTTAAAAATAAAATCTTTTCTCTCAATTGCTAGGTGCATATTAAACTTACAACTATACTAATATGTTAGCGAGCCATGGGGGAAGCCAGGTCAAAGCAAAAGTCAGTTCCAGAAGGTGTAGAGACAATTCAGAGACCAGTAAAGGATTTTGCCGAGAACAGACCGGATATGAGCTCCTGACGACAGAGTGAAAAGGTTTCCAAAGTTAAGGCCTTGAAGGGAGAAATAAGTTGAGGCTTTGGTGAGAAAAGAAATCAAATTAGGGGGTGCATTGCTCCCAGGAGATGAGAGACCAAGAGACAGCGAATAACGTAGGAGTCCTGAGCAGCAGGAGGCAACTGTTACAAATTCCAATGAAGGCACAATGGCCTTAGTTTTGAAGATCTTCAGGGAGATGGTACAGTTGGGGCTGTTCATGTTGGGTGCAGGGAGGAGAGGACAGTAGTGAGAAATGGAAATGAGTAAAAACAGAGCAGATCTCCTCTTGTGAAAGCCATGGGTGTTTGGTGATATAATGAACAGCAGAAAACTGGGAAGACAGTCCCAGTGAGAGAGCAAGGCTCTCCGCTGACTCATCCAAAATACCTACACGAGCAATGCCCCAATTCTTCAGCCAAGAACTCTTGACTATCACTTAAGGTCTTTAAATTTAGCAATAATGTTGCAATTTTTCAGCTTCACAGTTCCAGCTATGAAAGTCAAAGAAATATCAGTGACTGTCATGTGATTAATAAGGTACAGTACTTCCTAGGTATTACTTTGTAGGAAGGCCCCCTTTTTCTTTGCTGAGTGTCTATTAAAACACTTTCATCTCAGTTTCAATGCAGCCAAGTTGAAGCTTTGCTAAGTAATTTCAAGGGCACTAAATCAAGGACTCAATAATTAGAAAGTTAGCCTAACTGTATTCACTAATAGTGTGTTTGAAGATCGCTATTTCGGCATTACTTGTAGTGAGACTGTTTTATAACCTTAATTTTATTGCAGGGTAGAACAATAAAAATGATCAAAATACCAATCAAGACGTAACCAGATGAAGTGTAAAAACTTATATTTATTTAATATTAACTTCATAGGCTATATAAGAACACTTTGTATTATAATTTTCCCTTCTTTGGTTTTAGAAAGAAGCTGAGTCTAGTTAAATAAATTTGATATAGCCAACTTGAATTCAAATATTGTACTTAGTTCCTGTACACATAGCAGACTACTTTTCTAGGAAAGTCTTTGAGCATTTACAACTGGATCCAACTATCTCCTCTGTAAAGATTTTCCTGACTCTCCTGCCTTCAGTTATGCCTCTAAAGTTGTTATTCCAGCCTCTCAATTTCTGACTATATAAAAAAATTGCATATACATGTATGTGTGTAACCATAAATATAAAATAAACATATGTATGTGCCTTTTTTATTTGACTGTACATTTTAGAATTTATTTATATGTAAATAAATAAATTATCTCTCTTACTAATTATTCCTGGGAATATAATATGTTATTTTCATCTGCATAGGCATTCTGTTATAACTGTTCTCAGCACAGACTCACTAAATATTGTTGACATATGTGTGGTTTAGGAACTAACTTACCATTTCCTTAATTTTGAGCAATTTTAAAATGTGCCTGCTTACACTAAGAGGTACAGAGCACGAGAGTGACTAATAAGATGTGAAAATTACATTAGGGTTATTTAGTCTAGGGCACAAAATCAAATGCATATGTCACATCTAAAGTGTATCAATTTGTGGAATTATTTTATTAACTGAAATATTTTCAGAAGGATATTCCTAGCCTCTTAATCCTCTTCTACCTCTGTCTCATTTCTTCTGGTAATTACCTCATCAAAGCTTGGGAATTTCAAAAACACAGATCAAACTTCCTTTCTACGAATTTAATTATGGAAAAAAGTTCTTTTTTTCTTTATTCACTTATTCACATGTGCATACACTGTTTGGGCCATTTCTCCTCTCTACTCCCCGTCCCCTCCTTCTACTCCCCACCCCAATGGCTTCCAGGCAGAACCGGTTCAGCCCTTTTCTCCAATTTTGTTGAAAAGTAGACAAAAGCAATAAGAAAGACATAGTGTTTTTGCTAGTTAAGCTAAAGATAGCTATACAGAGAGATTCCTAGCATTGCTTCCATGCACAAGTATATTACAACCCGAATTGATTCATCTCTGCCTGACTTCTTCACCACTTCCCAGTCACCTTCCCATATTGACCTCTGCCGTTTTAAGGTTTCTGTATTAGCTCTTCTGCAGTGGGGACATCAAACACTTTCATGTTTTGGGTTTCCTACCTATCTCCATTCCTCCCGTATGTGCTCTTCCCTTAGCATGTGATCCAAGTCCAACAACATTACTGCCTTTGCCCGAGATCTAAAGTCCACATATGGGGGAGAACATATGATTTTTGGTCTTCTGAGTCTGGTTACCTCACTCAGTATGATGTTCTCCAATTCCATCCATTTACTTGAGAACTATAAGATTTCATTCTTCTTCATGGCAGAGTAAAATTCCATTGCATATAAATACCACATTGTCTTAATCCATTCATCAGTAGTGGGGCATCTTGGCTGTTTCCATAACTTGGCGATTGTGAATAGTGCTGCAATAAACATGGGTGTGCAGGTGCCTCTGGAGTAACCTGTGGTGCATTCCTTTGGGTATATCCCCAAGAGTGGGATTGCTGGATCATATGGCAGATCTATGGCTAGTTTTTTAAGATGCCTCCATATTGTTTTCCAGAGTGGTTGTACTAGCTTGCATTCCCACCAGCAGTGTACAAGGGTTCCTTTTTCCCCACATCCTCGTCAACACCTGTTGTTGGTGGTGTTTTTGATGATAGCTATTCTAACAGGGGTGAGGTAGAATCTTAGTGTGGTTTTGATTTATATTTCCTTTATGGCCAGAGATGGTAAGCATTTTTCATGTGTTTTTTTGCCATTTGAATTTCTTCTTTTGAAAAAGTTCTGATTAGTTCAGTTGCCCATTTCTTTATTGGTTCATTGATTTTTAGAGAGTTTAGTTTTTGAGCTCCCTGTATATTCTGGTTATCAGTCCTTTGTCTGATGTACAGCTGAAAAATATTTTCACCCACTCTGGGTGGTCTCTTCAGTTTAGAGACCATTTCTTTTGTTATGCAGGAGTTTTTAATTTTATGTAGTCCCATTTGTCTATCATTTCTCTTAGTTGCTGAGCTGCAGAGGTTCTACTGAGGAAGTCCTTGCCTATACCTATTGCTTCCAGAGTATTCCCTGCTCTTTCCTGTACAAACTGCAGAGTTCTGGGTCTGATATTAAGGCCCTTGATCCATTTTGAGTTGATACTAGCACAGAGTGATAAACATGGATCAAGTTTCAGTTTTTTCCGGGCAGATAACCACTTTTCCCAGCAATACTTGTTGAAGAGGCTGTCTTTTCTCCATTGTATGTTTTTGGTGCCTTTGTCAAAAATAAGATGGGCATAGCTGTGTGGATTCATATCTTAGTCCTCCATTCTGTTCCACTGGTCTTCATGTCTGTTTTTGTGCCAGTACCACGCTGTTTTTATTGCTATTGCTTTGTAATATAGTTTGAAGTCAGGTGTTGTGATATGTCCAGAATTGCTCTTTTTGCTGAGTACTGCCTTGGCTATTTGTGGTCTCTGTGTTTCCAATGAACTTTAGAGGAGATTGTTCAATCTCTGTGATGAATGTCATTGGGATTTTGATGGAAATTGTGTTAAACATGTAGATTGCTTTCGGTAGTATAGCCATTTTTACTGTGTTGATTCTACCAATCCATGAGCAATGGAGATCTCTCCACCTTCCATAGTCTTCCGTAATTTCTTTATTCAGGGGTTTGTAGTTTTCCTTGTAGAGGTCATTCACATCCTTTGTTAAGTTTACCCCTAGGTATTTGATTTTTTTTTAGTCTATTGTAAATGGAATTGTTTCCATATATTCCTTCCCAGTTTCTTTGTTATTGGTGTAGAGAAAAGCTAATGATTTTTGTAAGTTGATTTTGTATCCTGCCACCTTGCTGTAGCTGTTTATGGTGTCTAGGAGTTTTTGGGTAGAGTTCTTTGGGTCTTAGGATATAGGATCATGTCATCTGCAAATAGGGATATTTTGATATTTCTTTACCTATTTGTATTCCTTTTATTTCTTCTTCTTGCCTAATTGCTCTGGCTAGCAATTCCAGGACAATGCTGAATAGGAATAGGAATAGTGGTCACCCTTGTCTCATTCCTGATTTTAGGGGAAATGGTTTCAGTTTTTCTCCATTAAGTATGATGTTGGCTATAGATTTGTCATACACAGCCTTTACACTGTTGAGGTACATTTCTTCTATTCCTAGTTTTCTTAGAGCTTTTATCATGAAGTGGTGTTGGATCTAATCAAAGGCTTTTTCTGCATCTATTGAGAGGATCAAGTGGTTTTTGTATTTGATTCTATTAATGCATTTTATTACATTTATAGATTTGCATATGTTGAACCACCCCTGCATCCCTGGGATGAAGCCAACTTGGTCATTCTGAATCATTTTTTTTGATATATTGTTGGATTTGGTTTGCCATTATTTTATTGGGGATTTTTGCATCGATGTTCATTAAGGAGATTGGCTTATAGTTCTCCTTTTTGGATGTAATTTTGTCTGGTTTTGGAATGAGTGTAATACTGGCTTCATAGAATGAATTAGGCAGCATTCCTTCCCTTTCTATTTTGCAGAAAAGTTTAAGAAGAGTTGGTGTTGGTTCTTCAAAGGTCTGATAGAATTCAGCAGAGACTCCATCTGGTCCTGGACTTTCATTTCCTTGGAGACTCTTTATTGCTGCTTCAATTTCATTTCATGTTATAGATCTATTTAGGTGGTCAATACCCTCTTGGTTCAGTTCTGGATGGTCATAAGTATCTAGAAACTTGTCCATTTCATCAAGATTTTCAAATTTATTGGAATATAGGTTCTCAAAGTAGTCTCTGATGATTCCCTGGATTTCATGGTGTTTGTTGTTATCTCCCTTTTTGCTTTATGATCTTACTCATTTGGGTTTTTTTCTCCTCATTTTAGTCAGGTTTACTAGGGGTCTGTCAATTTTGTTTACTTTTTCAAAGAACCAGGTTCTTGTTTCATTGATTCCTTGTATTTTTGTTTGTTTGTTTCTAGTTCATTAATTTCGGCCCTTATTTTTATTATTTCTCTCCTTCTGCTTGTTTTGCATTTTGTTTGCTCTTGTTTTTCTAGAAGTTTGAGATTTAGCATTAGGCCATTGATTTGAGATCTTTCTGTCCTTTTAATATATGCACTCATGGCTATAAACTTTCCTCTTAGAACTGCCTTTGCTGTGTCCCATAGGTTCTGGTAGGTGATGTTTTCATTTTCATTAACTTCCACGAAACTTTTAATTTCCTCTTTTATTTCATCAATGACCCACTGATCATTGATTAATGTGTTGTTCAGTTTCCAATTGGTTCCATGTTTTCTACTGTTGTTTTTGTTGTTGAGTTCTAGTTTTATTGCTTTGTGATCAGATAGAATGCATGGGATTACTTCTATTTTCTTATATTTGCTGAGGGTTGCTTTGTGCCCTAAGATATGATCAATTTTGGAGAAAGTTCCACGGGCTGCTGAGAAGAATGTGTATTGTGCAGAAGTTGTATGAAATATTCTGTAGACATTGGCTAGATCTATTTGCTGTATGGTGTGACTTAGTTCTAGAATTTCTTTACTGATTTTTTTGTTTGGATGACCTATCTATTGGTGATGGAGGGTATTAAGGTCTCCCACCACCACTGTGTTGGAGTTTATATATGCTTTTAGGTCCTTCAAAGTATGTTTGATGAAATTGTGTGCACTGACATTGGGTGCATATAGGTTGACAATTGTTATTTCCTTTTGGTGTATTTCTCTTTTTATTAGTATGCAGTGACCTTCTTTATCTTGTTTGATCAATGTAAGTTTAAAGTCTACTTTGTCAGAGATAAGTATTGCTACTCCTGCCTATTTTGGGGGACCATTGGCTTGGTAAATCTTCTTCCAGCCTTTCACCCTAAGCCAGTGCTTGTTTCTGTCAATGAGATGGGTCTCCTGCAAACAACAGATTGTTGGATCTTCCTTTTTAATCCACTTTGCCAAATGGTGTCTTTTGATGGGGAGTTAAGTGCATTAACATTCAGTATTAATATTGATAGTTATGTGGTGATTCCTGTCATTTAGTTGTTTTTGTTGTTTAAGGGTTTGATTGTGTGCAGCTGAATCAGTGTTACTCTCTGATTCCTTGTCTTTTCTTCTCCTGTGGTTTGGTACTGCCTGTCCTCTCATGGTTTTGTTTGCTTTCATTTTCTGTGTGCAGAATTCCTTGGAGAATCTTTTGTAGTGGTGGCTTGGTGGTCATATATTGTTTCAGTTTCTGCTTATCATAGCAGACTTTTATTGCTCTATCTGTTTTGAATGATAGTTTTGCTGGGTAGAGTATCCTAGGGTTAAAGTTATTTTCATTCAGTGCCAGAAGACCTCACTCCATGCTCTTCTTGCTTTTAAGGTTTCTGTTGAGAAATCTGCTGTGACTTTGATGAGTTTACCTTTGTATGTTATTTGTTTTTTCTCTCTTACAGCCTTCAATATTCTTTCTCTATTCTCTGTGCTTGCTGTTTTAATGATAATATGTCTTGGTGTAGTTCTATTTTGGTCAAGTCTGTTTGGTGTCCTGGAGGCTTCCTGTACCTGAATGGGCAGAGCTTTCTCTAGATTTGGGAAATCTTCTGTTATTATTTTGTTGAATATATTACAAATCCTTTTTGCTTACACCTCTTCTCCTTCTTCCATGTGCATGATTCTCATGTTTGGTCTTTTGACGGAGTCAGTGAGTTCTTGCATTTTCCTTTCATAAGTCTTGAGTTGTTTGACTAATGGTGCTTCTGTTTTTTCTTTAATTTCTATTTTATCTTCAAGTTCTGAGATTTTGTCTTCCACTTGTTCTACTCTGCTGGGTGTGGCCTTCCATTATGTTTCTGTTTCATTCTTTTTTTTCTGAGGTTTTCCATGTCATACATCACTTTCTCTTTATTATTGTCAATTTTTGACTTTAAATTATTTATCTCTTAATTTATAGTGTTCTCTGTTTCACTTTGGTGTTTATTTAGGGCTCCTGTGAGTTCACTTATTTGTTTCTGTGTTTTCTCATATTCTCTATTTTTGGTGTCTTGAAATTTCTTGAGTGGCTCTTTTATGTTTTGGTTAACCATATCTAATAACATCTCCATGAAATTCTCAGTTATTACCTGCAGGATTTCTTCTTTGAAGGTGTTCTTGTGGGCATCATTGGGTTCCTTGGCATCATTTATCTTTGTGTTTTGGAGTCTGCAACTGTGTATCCATTTTTTTCATTTCCCTCTGAATCCTGCATTAAATTATTTTTTGGGGAGGGGATGGTTTCCATCCTTTTTTCATCTTCCTATCACTCCACTAGTAGTGTTCAGCTATGTTCTTGATAGGCTAGTTGGTGGATTCAGTCACATGTTTTCTTTCCCTTGGTTTAGTTTTGTTTTGTGGTTATATTGGATTTTTAGCTAAGTGTGCATGCTATTTCTGTCCCTGGTCTGTGTATAATTTAGTATTAACTAATTCACAATAGTAAAACTAACAACAACAACAACAACAACAGAAAAACCCCAAAGAAATCAACAGGAAGACATGAGGAAAGAAAACACAAACAAACAAGAAACAAAACAAACAAAAACCCCAGGTTCATGAACAATAGAATTTTAGTCTTATTTTAAGTTCTGGTGTTACTCCTCCAGCATCCAGTCCTGGTATTGGTATTTAAGCCAAAGCTCTGGTTTAGTCTTGCCAGGTGATTGGGTAGTGGCTTTTTTTTTTTTTTCTGTCTTTCAGTGGCAGCTGCTTAGTCAGCTCCTCCCTCAGTGAGGTGTGGAAGTTTAAGGTTGTATATTGTCCTCAGGTTCTGGAGATTAGCTCTGTAGCCCACCAGCTGTCCTCCTTTGGAGTTGGGTTTTCACTGTGTTTGTTTACTAGGGGCTTATTTCTTTGCCTCACCCCCTTTCTCTGGGGCAAGGTCAGTGATCTGTTAGATGGCCCCCTGCTGTCAGTGTGTTGTTATGGTTTGCTGTCAGTTTTTCAATTTTGCAGAGCTGTTTGAGTTTGGATGTTGCTCACCAGCTCAGGAGATGAGCTTTGGGGATCGCTATCTGCCCTGCTTCAGGCAGTGGCTTATCACCTGCCCACTGTTGGTCTTTCTGCTTTTCCAGCCTTTGTTTACTGAAAGTTCATGTGGAGATCAGCTCCTTGCTTCTCCCCCCTTCTCCTGTGTACTTTCAGAGTTCCTGCCCCTTCTGCTGTGTGCTAGTTTTCAGCTCATTGTCTATTGTTCAGGTTTTTTTTTTTGCTGGGGGGGGGTCAGTCTGCCAAGGGTGGGTATGCTGGTTTATCCTAGGGGTGGCTGGGGGAGTACCATGTGATGCTTGGCACTCACCTGTTTGGTCTGCCAAATATCTCCCAAGCAGGTTTGGAGCTGGTGTCTGATAGCGTGGAAGCCCTCCTGTTTTCTCAGTGTAACGTGGCATGGAGAAGCATTCTATGGGCTAGGGGCTCAGGGTGTTGAAGTTTTGATTCTCCTTGGTGCTTTATTTCTACCAAGTGTGGCTCCAGTGTCTCAGCAAGGTTTTTGTTTTACAGAGCTCACACTGTCTGCCTCTGCACCATAGTTGCCATCTTGGATCCAATGGAAATAAAGTTTGTAAAGATTTCAAACTTGGGTAAAAGATAGACCTCCCTTAAAATGAAAACATTTTCATGGATTCTTAGATTTAGATTAACTTACTTTTATTACAATGTTACTGAAATATATGTAATAATAAGAGAATGTGTAAACTCACTTATTATTTCAAAACCTCAGAAACTACAATATAGATTGGACACATAAATCTAAGATTTAATTAAGATGTTAATTAAATGCAGTAGATGTTTTCAATTTAAATGCAGTGTTGAGTTTAATAACGTATGTCAGATCTGAAGTACAAATATGCTTTTTATTGTCTTATGGTTTACTTCTTCTGTACTTGATTTTGTTCTTTTGAACTACCCAGTGATTCTTTGAATATTCTTCATTATCATTATTATTTCAAGTACATTTGTAATGCAAACATTTTTGTAATTACCAAAACATTATTTTGGTGGACCAACTGAATTAATAGTGCATAAGAAAATACAATACTGCAAATTTAACTTTCTAGTTAATAAAAATTCTTTCATTTTATATTGGCTACTCTACATACTGCTACTGAACTTGTACATAGCAGGGGGTGCACACAAATGACTCTTACAATCTGAACTACCTACTTGGGCCTAGATCAGACTGAGTTTAGCACACTTTTTATTAATAAGTGCTAAAGTAAATTTTAGTACCATATAGGGACAAACTGACCTTAAATCCAAAAGAAAACCAGGGCACAGAAATCAGTGACAGACTTGACTTTTAATTTGGTTCTGCAAATGAACCACTCACTCCTGTGTTTGATCTCCCAGATATAATAAGACTTCCCTCATTCATATTGGGAGTGTCTATGAAACCTTGCTGTGTAGTATCTCCATCAAGACATGTTCTTAGTCTTAGTCATTGCTGTATATAGCATACTGCATGTTGAAGAAATCACTGTATTCCTTGTTCTGTAGTATAGTAGCACTCGATACCAAGTCTTTCCACTCACAAGGTAAATAATTTTTTTCTCAGAATGCCAGTTTTTCTTGTGTTGGCCCTAAGAATTTCCTATATCCATTTGGTCATATATAACATTCTCGATTCACATAGTCATCCAGTCCTTGACTCTGACTTTGTTGTGTTCATGATTTGTTACATACTTGTAAACACTTTGAGAAAGTTTTATAACCTACACAATTACCTATGGTGGCCTTGACTATGATTTGCTAAGACACTGGTCCATGAACAAATTTAGACTAATAAAATATAAGGAGATATTAATGGGGGCTTTGGAAAGTGAAAATTATGTTTCTTTTATGGAAGCTGCTAAAAATACTCTTTGTCCCACAGGATATAAATAAGAAAGCAGATTGTTTTAGCTACAACAGGTCAATATAGAATTATAAAATCTTGAGATTAGCCCAAATAGGTAGCTAGATTAGTTGAGATATAAAAACATACCTTACTCAAATATAATATGTGTTTATTTCTAATAAAGTCTAGGGTTTTTTTGTAAATTGTTTTTCTTACATCCAGGGATATAGGATCTTAATTTTTAAATTTATTTTTTATGGAAGAATGATTGATATTAAATCAATGATGAATATCTAAAATATATAATTAGATAAGTTTTGACACATGTATTCACTTGTGAAACTATCATCACATTAAAGAAAAAGAACATATGCATCATCCCTAAAAGATGTCTTGTGTTTTTTGGTAATCCTTTCCCAGAAGACCTTTTCATCTACCTGCTCTGTTCCCAGGCATCCATCCTTTCTGTCATTCTATAATAGTTTATGAATATATGTTTTATATATATATAATATATATAAAGTTTTATATATACTCTATTTTGATTCCTTCTTTTGTCAATAAGTATTTTGAGAAGAATTCATGTTATTGCAAGTATAGGTAGTTAATTACTCCTTACTGCTAGGTAGTACTTATTATACAAATATAACAGTTTACCTATTTAATGGCTAATGGATATATAGGTTGTTTCATATTTTTGGGCTAGCGGAAGTAAAGACATGTACATGTAGTCTTTGTAGGGATATACATTTTTATTTCTCATGGGTAAACAAATAGGAATAGAGTAGCTGAATCATATACTTGATGTAACTTTAAAGTTTTAAGAGGTTGCCTATTTTCCCAAGTGGTTATATTCTCATTAATTTTTAAAATTCTTTTTCTCTGTGTCTTTTAAGTTAGTTTTATATTATTTATATCATATTCACTGATCTTTTTTCCCTGAAATTAGATGTCAATATCATAATTTTTTTCAACCATTGTAGTTTTCACTCTGAAACATCTTACTTTTCAAAATATTTAACATAACATAACTCTTCTAATATATGGAAAATGGTCAGTATAATTATTAATGCCTTTGTTGTTTCTACATCAGTTTTCAACTGATTAATTTTCCTTTTCATTGTGTATGGGGAGTGGATTATGAGAAGCCTATGAGAATCTGACATAAGCACCGGTGTGTCAAACCAGCAGGCTGAGTTTGGCATGGCCCAGTTGCAGAAGGGGGAGAAGACAAAATGTAGCACAGCTGCTTCTCCTAAGTTGTTTACATTCAGAGAAGTAGGATCATAGGTTTCTCTTGTTACAATGTCATGCCCCTCCCCAACAACTGTTGCTCCACCTCCTTGTTTACCACTGGATATAAAAGACTCACTGAAGAAGGATGGGGGGGATTAATTGAAGGACTGATTGATTGGATTTTGGATGGATTGATTGGCTGGCTGCAGGGTGTTTGCAAGAATGATGTTTCTGCTGCTGCTGCTGCTGCTGGTTGTTTGTGTGTCTGTGAGTCTAAGGACCTAGACTTTGAGAGAGAACAGGGAACAGTGCAAGTCTGAGGGCCAAGACTTTGAGAGAGATTAAAGAAAACATGGGACAGAGCAAGTCTAAGGAGAGAGACTTTAAAGAATAAGAGAAAAGAAGCAAAATAAAAGAGAAATACAGAGAAAAGAAGTAACAAGGCTGTCGTGTGTCTCTATCCGAGTACCCAGCACACCTGACCCCAGCTTTGTGCATGTTTTGTCTTCTGTCTTTTGTCCGTTCTGCAACTCCCGTCTCCCCCAGTTAGGTCAGGAGGAAACATAGCTTGAGAAAGTTCTCAAGAATTGTGTGTAGTATTTTGCTGCTTCTCTGCATTCCTGGACATTTTTGATTGGGTGTTAAGTATTGTAAGTTTTATTTGGTTGGATGCTAGATATATTTGTAATCTTAGAGGCATTCTGAGATTTTTTTGGATGAATTAAAACAATTTTATCCTTTCAAGACGTGTTTTAAATATTTGTTAGGCAGAAATAGATAAGCATTTAGCTTAGGGCTAATTTTGTTCTACTACTGAGACAAACCCTTTTAAAACTATACCCCAAACCCCATGAATTTTGATATTTTCCAGACTAGATGTGGGAAGGGACACAAACTCTTGCTCTGTGCAAGTTCAGGTGTTGTTCCCTCTTAGATCATTGCTTTCTCAGCCTCAGATACGTCTGCTGATTAGTACTTTGTTGAACACTCAAGGAATAAGTATTCTCTGCATATCTCCCTCGTTCTCTCTCTGTGTAGCCTTTCCTTTCTCGTTCTCTGTCCTATGAACTCTACCTGCCTTTGTTCCCCAGCTGCCAGCTCTGACTCTTCAGTTTAGAGAATGTGCTGGGATCTGCCTGAGCTCACCTTTCCTGAGCCAAAACTCTCTCAAGGCAATAAGCTGGGACACTGTAGTGCTCACCTGGTTTACTGACCATCAGGGCTCAATATTCTCCAGTGCCAATTATTTCAAGTATTTTGCTCAGTTTACTGGTTATTTCAAGAAAGAAGGTAAACTTAGGTCATTTAATCCATCTAATTATAAGCAGAATTGCTCAAGCTCTTATGGCTCCTTCATTCCCCACACAGAGCTTGCATGACAATAACTGAATAGTTATATATATGAAATATGCATAGATTTTTTTCTATATTAGTTATACCTCAATATTTTTTATAAAAGAACATTAGTGTGGTTATAAGCAGGAAAAGATAGTTGAAAGGAAATAGGACTGCTAATTTTTGAGGAAACTGAATTGCTGAAGAAACTATTAACCTATACCAAAAAAACGCCTTGACTACTTGATGCTTTTTAAAAGTCTGAGTGCCCCCAAATGTTATGAGAAGAAAACCATAAAGTTGGACCAAATATTGAAATCTAGCTTCAGCTGTCATCATGAAAGATAACGGAGGATAATTATTAGGGAAATGGCTCCCAGGGGAGGTGTCTGCCTTTTGAACATAAAAGATGAAAATGTTCGTTTTAGAAAGCAGAGTAAAAGTTTAAACATGAATATTTCCTGCTTTTTTAGGTGGGACGAGACTGTCCAATTCTCACTGGCAGGATTTTTATCACTACTATGGACCATCAACTGAAGTAGAATATCACTGTTTTCTTTGTCTGAAAATTTTTAGTTGAAGTTATTCCATCCTTGCTCAAAAACTATTTACTGGATAGACATGGGGAGCTTCAAATTCTGCAAATTCATTAAAGATTATATTCAGTCTTAAAGGAGAGGAAAGAACAGTACCTGAATATCATAAATAATGGCTAGAACTACAGGCTTTCTCCCTTGACACAGAATAAGCCTTATGTAGCAAGAAGAATAAAATAGGTATTCAGTGTCCATAGTGATGCTGTGTGGCATACACTACCTTGCTATTCACCAAAAACATTGTCTACTCTTTTCTATGATTACAGATTGACTATTATTCCCCACCAGCCTTTAAATCAAGTTCAGCCATATGACTGATGTCTAGAAAGAAATGTAGTGGAAGTAAGCAACCATTTTCAGACATGAATCATAAAAACTACCCACATGTAATCTTTCATGCTTTTTCTCTTACTATGGCTTATTGGAAAAGAGCACAGAGATCATGCAAGCTCTGTGTGGGGAATGAAGGAGCCATAAGAGCTTGAGCAATTCTGCTTATAATTAGATGGATTAAATGACCTAAGTTTACCTTCTTTCTTGAAATAACCAGTAAACTGAGCAAAATACTTGAAATAATTGGCACTAGAGAATACTGAGCCCTGATGGTCAGTAAACCAGGTGAGCACTACAGTGTCCCAGCTTATTGCCTTGAGAGAGTTTTGGCTCAGGAAAGGTGAGCTCAGGCAGATCCCAGCACATTCTCTAAACTGAAGAGTCAGAGCTGGCAGCTGGGGAACAAAGGCAGGTAGAGTTCATAGGACAGAGAACGAGAAAGGAAAGGCTACACAGAGAGAGAACGAGGGAGATATGCAGAGAATACTTATTCCTTGAGTGTTCAACAAAGTACTAATCAGCAGACGTATCTGAGACTGAGAAAGCAATGATCTAAGAGGGAACAACACCTGAACTTGCACAGAGCAAGAGTTTATATCCCTTCCCACATCTAGTCTGGAAAATATCAAAATTCATGGGGTTTGGGGTATAGTTTTAAAAGGGTTTGTCTCAGTAGTAGAACAAAATTAGCCCTAAGCTAAATGCTTATCTATTTCTGCCTAAGAAATATTTAAAACACATCTTGAAAGGATAAAACTGTTTTAACAGTCTGTGCTTGTCCCACAGATGCATCCCACAAGCAGGCACAGAAGTGTTGGAGAATCTCTCTGACTCTTAATTTGTGGAGAATCCAGCAAGACAAACAGCAGGAAATGGATACACCTACAATGAAACTTCTGAAACAAAAGATAGAGCCCTTCAATTGGACAGGTCGTGGCTTCTACAGCTAAGAAACTGCAGTTACAGATCAAGAACTTCCAATACAGAAAAGGACTGGGAACATACAGCTGACTGATTTCTTGGGACTTGGGAGAAGAAACTACAAACTTAGAGGGAACTGTGAGACTGGTAGTTGAAGGCTCAGACCTCAGAAGCCTTCACTGGAGATTGTATTCAAAACTCCAAATGCTCTGCCCCTAAACTGAAAAGAAGCTTAGACTCCATTTCAGAGTCAAGTCTCAAATTAGACTGCCATCTAATAGCTTGAAAGACCCAGACTTCAAAGAGGAAAAAAATATGTGTAGAGATAGATGGTAGGTAGATAGATACTTAGGAAACCAATTGAAACTTTGGATTTTATTTAAAAATAAGTTTGTTGTGGTCACTGATGGGTTTTGATTATTTTGATCTTTTAATTATTTGTATTGTTCTTTTTTTTAGATATCTGATTAGTATAACTTTGTAGTCTCTCATTTTCTTTTTATTTCTGCTTTTCACCTCCTTTCCTCTTCAGTCGTCATATATGAACCATAATCCCTGTCTTTCAATATTCACTCTGAAATTTAAAAAGTTGCAAGAAAGAATGATCAAAGAAATTAAAGAGGAGATGTATAAATAAGTGAAAAAATTCAAAGAGAATACAAATAGGCAACTAACTAAAGTAAAAGAAAATTCAAAAAAATAGCTTAATGAAATAAAGAAGACAATAGGATATGAAAATGTAATTCAATAAAGATATCAAAAAAATCAAATTGAAATCTTAGAAATGAAAAACTCAATATCCCAAATAAAATCTTCAACTGAAAGTCTTGCTAACAGAGTAGAGAAGTTAAAGATAGAATATCAGGGATTGAAGATAAAGTAGAGGAATTAGATAGGTCAGTCAAAGACAATGAAAAAATACTATGAAAACATAAATGGGCTATTCGAGACCTCTGGGACACCATCAAAAGACTAAATCTAAAAATCATAAGTATAGAAGGAGAAGAGACAAAAAATAAAAGCATAAATAACTTATTCAATAACATAATAACAGAAAACTTTCCCAATCTCAAGAACCAAGGGGTCATTCAGGTACACAAAGCTTTCAGAACCCCAAACAGGAAGAAAGAAACATGCCCTAACATATTATAATTAAACACTAAACATACAGAACAAAGAAGTGATATTGAAAATTGCAAACAGAGAAGTGACAAATCACATATAAAGGCAAATCCATCAGAATAACAGCTGATGTCTCAACACAAACTCTAAATGCAAGGAGGCCATGCAATAATATATTTTAAGCCCTGAAAGAAAACAGCTGTCAACCTAAACTAATCTATCTAGCAAAACTATCCTTCAAAATTGAAAGAGAAATTAAAAAATAAAGGAATTCATTTCACCAAATCTGTACTACAGAAAATACCCTTATCCTACACATAGATGAAGAAGATAGACACGGCCAGGAAAATGTAAGAAAAACCCCACTAGCCAAGTATATTAACAAACAAGGAATAGGTCAAAAGAAAATACCAGAAAAACAACAAAATTCCAGGAATTACTACATTACTTTCAATATTAATGCTATGGAATCAATTTCCTAATCAAAAGATAAAGAATGAGAGCTTGGATTAAAAAGCGAGGTCTGACAATTTGTTATTTAAAAGGAGCATGTCTCATGGACGAAAATAAACTTTGGCTTAGAGTGAAAGGGTGGAAAAAGTCTTCCAAGTAAATTGGCCACGAACGCAAGTAGGAGTGACTATGCTCGTATCTGATAAAGAACACTTCAAACTAAAATTAGAAGAGAAAATGAAAGTCACTTCATATTTAAAAAGGGGGCAATCCATCAAGAGGAAATAGTTCTTATTATACATGTGCAAAATGTTGGTGCACCCACCTTCATTAAAAACACACTGCAGGACTTAAAAGAACAAGTAGACTCCAATTCAAAACTAGTGGGAGACTTTAGTACTCCAATCTCACCAACAGATAGGTCATCTACACCAAAACAAACAAACAACAAAAAAAAAAACAACAAAGAAGCCTCAAAATAATTGTCACAATAGAACAAATGGACTTAATAAACAAATACAAGGTATGTCATCCAGCTACTGCCCAATACACGTTCTTCTCAGCAACCTATGGAACTTTCTCCAAAATACATCATATTTTAGGACATAAAGCAAGTCTTAACAAATGTGAGGATACAAGGCAGATTTTAGCAAATGTGAGAAAGTTGAAATAACCTCCTGTATTCTATCAAACCATAATGGAATGAAACTGGGACTCAATAGCAAAAGAATCTACAGAAAATATTCAAACATATGGAAATTGAACAACTAATTTTCAAATAACCAGTGGGTCATTGAAGAAATCAAGAGGAAATAAAAAATTTCCTAGAATTCAATGAAAATAAAAACACAACCTACCAGAATATTTGACATACACCAAAGGCAGTGCTAAGAAGAAAGTCTATGGCTTTGAGCTTTGGAGTGTGTGTGTGTGTGTAAAACATAATGATTAATGTTAAGCTCTTAGGGAAGCAACAATCCAGACCCCAAACTAACAAATAGCAAGGAATAACAAAAATTAGGATAGAAATTAATGAAATAAAGACAAAAAAAACTATATAAAGAATCAATGAAATAAAAAGTTGGTTCCTCACAAAGATAAGTAAAATTCTCAAACCTTTAGCCAATCTGACTAGAAAGAGAATGGAAAAGACCCAAATTAATAAAGGTAGAAATGAAAAAGGGACTATCATAATGAATCCCATTGAAATCCATAGGATGAGGAGAAAATACTTAAAAATATCTATATTCAAATAAACTGGAAAATTTAGAAGTAATGGAAAAATTTCTAGATGCATTTGACCAACCAAAATCAAACCAAGAATATATAAACCACCAAAATATATTTATGACAAAAAATGAGATTGAACCAGTAATAAAGAGTCTCCCAACAAAGAAAAGTCCAGGGCTTGATGGATTCCCTGCTGAATTCTACCAAGTCTTTAAAGAAGAACTAACACCAATATTACCCAACTTTTTCATGAAATTGAAAGTGAAGGAAAACTACCAACCTCATTCTGCGAAGTCAGTATTACACTCAGTTCAAAACTGGACAAGGACATAACTATGATAATAACTTTTATAAATGTTTCAGTGTATCCCCAGTACAACAATAATAAAATAAATACGAAAAACTTAAAAAATAATAATGAAAAAAGATAATTATATACTGGTCCCTTTACGAACATAGATGCAAAAATTCTCAATAAAATACATGGTGAATTCACCAACACAGCAAAAAGATCATGCACCATGATCAAGTTGGTTTCATCACAGGGAAGCAAGGATGGTTTAACACATGCAAATCAACAAATACAGAATATAAAGAAAATTAAGGACAAAAATCATATTATCATCTCAAAGCCTTTTACAAAATTCAGTATCCTTTCATAACAAAAGCTCTCAGCTATGACTAGAAGGATTAGAACTAGACATAATAAAGGCAATATATGACTAGCCTATAGCCAACATCATACAAAATGGGAAAAACTTGAAACCATTTCCTCTAAAGTCAGGAAGGAGACAAGAGTGTCCATTCTCCATACTTGTATTCAACGTACTACTGGAATTCCTAGCTAGAGCAATAAGACAGGAGAAAGAAATAAAAGAGATTCAAATAGGAAAGGAAGAAGTCAAATTATCCCTTTTGGCAAACAATGTGGTTTTATACCTACCCTAAAAACTTCATCAAAGACTCTTACATCTCATAAATACTTTTGGCAAAGAAGCAGGTCACAAAGTCAATACAAAAATCAGTAGATTTCTATACACCAACAGTGAACAGACCGAGAAAGAAATCAGTAAAACTATCCCGTTCACAATAGCCCCAAACAATAAAACATCTAGGAATAAATTTAATTAAAGTAGTGAAAAAACTTCTATAATGAAAGCTATAAATCACTGAAGAAAGAAATCAAGGAAAATATTAGAAGTTGAAAAGACCTCCCATTGCTCATGGAGCTGCAGAAACAATATTATGAAATTGTTTATATTCCTGAAAGCAATCTGCATGTTCGATGCAATCCTCATCAAAATTCAATGACATTCTTCAAGGAGATAGAAAAATCAATCCCAAAGCTCATATGGAATCACAAAAGACCTTGAATATCCAAAGCAATCCTGAGTGAAAGTACAATGCTGGAGGTACCACAATACTTGACTTCAAACTGTACTATAGAGCTATAGCAATAAATACAGCATGGTACTGGCACAAAGCACGCTAAGACCAATGAAACAGAATTGAAGATCCAGAAAATCCACACAGCTATAGTCATTTGATTTTTGACAAAGAAGCCCAAAACATACTTTGGAGGAACAAATAAAAATCCTCTTAAACAAATGGTGCTTGAAAAACTGAATACTCACTGAAACTAGATCTCTGTCTCTTAACCTACACTAATATCAATTCAAAGTGAATCAAAGATCTTAATCAGAAACTCTACATCTACTACAGGAGCGAGTAGGGAATAGGGAACAAATAAGGAAAACACATAGACAAAGGAAATAACTTCATGAATGGAACTCTAATAGTTCAGCAAATAAGAGAAAGGATTGACAAATGGGACTGCATGAAACTAAAAAGCTTCCACCCAGCAAAAGAATCAGTCACCAGACTGAAGAGACAGCCTACAGAATGGGAGAAAAAATTTGCCAGCTATGTATCTGATAAGGGATTAATAACCAGAATAAACTGGGAGATCAAAAAACTAAGCTCAAAGAATCAGCAACACAATTAAATATGGGCAAGTGCACTGAACAGATAATTCTCAAAGGAAGAAGTACAAATGGCTGAAAAACACATGAAGAAATGCTCAACATCCCTGGTCTTAAGGGAAATGCAAGTCAAAATGACACTGAGATTTGACCTCATTCCAGTCAAAATGACTGTAATCAAGAACACAACAACAAATTCTGTGAAGATGTGAGGAAAAAACAACCCTTATACACTGTTGGTGGGAATGCAATTTAGTGCAACAACTATGTAAAGCAGTATCGAAGTTCCTCAAAAAACTAAAAATAGAACTGCCACATGATCCAATAATACCACCCCTGGGCACGTATCCAAAGGTATGTAAGTCAGGATACAACAGAGACTTGCACGCCCCATATTTATTGCAGCACTATTCATAATAGCTAAGCTATGAAAACAGCCCAGATGGCCTACAACTGATGAATGGGTTAAGAAAATGTGGCATAAATACATAAAATGGTGTTTTATTCATCCATAAGAGAAATGAAATTATATTGCTTGCAGGTAAATAGATGGAAGTTGTGATTATCATGTTATGCTAAGTAAGCCAGACTTGAAAGACAAAGGTCACATGTTTTCTTTCATATGTGGAAACTAGACTTGAAAGATAAATGTATACATACATGATCACATGTAGATCATATATACATGCACACAGACACACATAAATATGTATATAGAATACATTTGTATAAGTGGAACTTATAAGGGAGGTGAGAGAGGAGAGAATGAAAAATATTGAAATACACTGCATCTGTATATGAAGATGGTATATCCAAACACATGGAAAGCTGTTGAAAAATAGGGAGAAAGGGTGAGAGAGAGTAATAAGGGTTAATCTTTGATTAAAGTACAATATATTCATGTGTGAAAGGGCACAGAGAAACTCTTTTGAACAACAAATATACCCTTTTAAAAAAAATAAAAGACAGGAATGTAATGCAAGTCCTGTTTGGAGTGAGTAGTAGTGGGAATCGGGGAGGGTAAATGAAGAGGGTAAAGGAGGGTGAATATGGTCAATGTACTTTATATATTTGTATGCAAATAGAACAGTAAAACCTGTTGAAATTGTTTTAAGGAGGGTTGGAGGAGGGGGTGAATCTAACAAAAGTACATTGTAGACATGTATGAAAATGTGACAATGTAATATGACCCCCCCATACAACTATCATATGCTAATAAAATGTTTTTCTAAGTCACATGAGGTAAAGAAGGTAGTTATAATGATAAAGGGTGAATTTGACAGGAAGATATAGCAATTATAATTATATGTGCACTCAACATCAGAGCATTTAACTATACGAAACAAGAATTGACAGATCTAAAAGGAAAAATAAAGAGTGGTAAAATATTAGGAGATTTCATTGTCCCACATTCAATAATAGATGGAACATCCAGGTAGAAAATTAATAAAGACACAGCAAGCTTGAACAACAATATAGATCAAATGAAACTGACAAACATATGCAGAACGTTCCACACCATGGCAGCAGAATATACACCCTTCTCAAGGACACGTGCCACATTCTCCAGGATAGTTATTTTCAGACATAATTCTGAAGTCTGATTTATTTTTTATTTTTGATTTGTTATCTATATATCTATCATTTTCAACTTGAAATGTTGTTCTATTGCATAATATGAGTTCCTAGCTTTTTATCATGTTTTCTCTTTAACTAAACCAATTGCAACTAAAAATCCTATCCAAATCCTAAAAAATTTAGGATATTCTTAAGCCAACATTCTAATTTCTGGTATCACGATTTTAATGTAAGTTTTGTAATGGCTCAATCAGTATAGAAATTTATTGACCTTTCATATCAAATCCAAGACTGGTGTTCTTCATCAGCAGGTGCTTACTTGAACCCAACTTTTTTTTTTTATTTGAACACCTTACTTGAACCCAAGCTTACCATCTTCTATATGTGGTTTGTAAGATTAGTATGCTTGTTCCTATCAGCTTGTGGAAGGAGAAAGCATCGGCTAGACATGAAGGTGGTAAAAAATTTGCCTGGTATTCCTTAGTCAGAACTCAGGGACAAGGCCAAACTTAACTATGAAAGAGGTTAAGAAATACATACTGTCCAGTGTTGTCATAAGGACAACAGGCTGAAACTTTTGGTAAGTAGATAACTAGCTTCTCCACAGAAGGCAATACTTTGGAAGACAGGAGTAGGAAGACTGAAAGTTCTGGGTACTGCTTTGAACTAGTGGATCAAATTTTATCATATTGCTAGATTGATATTGTTAGCAAAATTTTCTTTTATTGTTGAAGGTCATTTTAGTTGGATTTTCTGCTATTTCTTTGACACACATTGTAACTAATACAGCTGCTGAATGAATTTTCCAGTGACATCAACTAACAAACCAAACACTCCCTGCTGCCTTCCTGTTATCTGTTTGTACATTTAGTGCTTGGGTTGACAGTAAAGTTTGAGGTATGGTAGATCAGCATCCTGTGAGATTCAGCTTAATCCAATGGGTAAACCTTCAAAATACATAAACTAGGAGTTTGGGGTAGGTTATCTACAGGTCTGAAGGATCCCTTGGAATTTCTATTCCAAGGGATAGTGTCAGAATCTATGGTCACATGTTTGAACTTTCCTACAGTAAAAGAAAATCCACAGATTAGTCTCTGGTTCAGATTTGGTTCTTGTGTTTTGTTTGCTTGTTTTCTGTCTTAAAGATCACATGAGCCCAAGTTACCTTTTTTGTGGTGCTCAATTTGTACTCACATCTTCAAATAAAATCAAGCAACTTTATTTTCCAAGGCCAAAATAGAGCTGAATATAGTTTCCACCTTTCGTTTTCCTCCCTTTGTTTCCTTTGTTGGAGTAAAAGTTCATTTTCCCATTTTTATTTGCCTCTTGGCAATCATTTATTCATCATCTATTTATTCAACAAACTTATGTTAAATGTCTACTATGTAGACTCAGCAAAGAACTAGAAACAGCCAGATTGAGCTACTTCCTATAAATCTGGCAGGAAATTTCTAGAACTAGTTGCATGATATAGAAATGAATACAACCTTCAAAGTTAGATGTTTTGGGTTTCAACCCCAACTCAATTACTTATAAGTTCTGTTAATTATGAACTTATTAACATGAAGGTGTACTTCATTCACCTTCAATTTAATTTGTAAATTGGAGGTAGTATCTCAATTTCAGAGTTAGGCTAAGAGCTGAATGATACAATGCTAGTAAAAAATTGTGGCACAAAATCATACAACAAATGCCTCTTCCTTTCCTCTTTCTCACCTTTCTTTCATCTTACCTTCCCTCTCTTTTATGTTCTTTTCTTCCTTCCTTTCCAACTTCCTAATTTCCTAATTCTCTTTTCCAGGTAAGCATGCTAATGATTAAATTCCCACCATCCAAGATTAAAATTTAAATCCCAACCAATACTCCTTAGCACGAAAGCTCCAGATTGTATGCCCTTTGAGTAATCTAATTAAGAATATAAATTAAAATACCTTTTATGATATTCATGCTTTCTTCCCTACCTACACTTCTGAATAGATAGCTTCTTTGGATTCTACAAATAACACATCAATGTTCGATTGGGATGACATCCCAGATACATTTTATTGCTGTAACTCATAAAGAGCAGTTAGGCATTCAAAATAGTAGTCACAGAGGGCTAAAAAGTAAAAAAAAAAATAAAGGCAGAGAAAATATTTAAAATGGATATCAGAAGAAGAGCATGATGATTTAATAAAATCTTTAAAATTTTTATTTAATTGAGCTTGCTCAGTTTTTAAAAAATTACTACTTGAATTTGTTTTATTTTAATAAGTAGCCATGCTGGTGGAGTGGCTCAAATGGTAGAGTGCCTGCCTAATAAGCATGAGGTCTTGAGTTCAAACCCCAGAATTGGAAAAAAAAAAAGCAGCCACAATAGATAAAACATGTAAAATATGATTTTCTGTACTCCATTTGTTATATTTTGAAATAGAACATTCACTTTATTGCTTTAGAAAGTTTGTATCTACATATTATTACATGTAACATCTTATAGAAATAATTTTGGTAGACATTCTTTGTTAACATTACATAAAATTAGATTTTTAAAATCTTTGTATCTTTCTTAAGATGTGCAAAATGCTTTGATACACTCAAGATAAGAAGTGCTAACTATAATTAGATGTAGACAATTTGCATATGCTGAAAATTATGTTTAAAGATCACATGGATTTTTTTGTAAAACTCTCACTTTGGAGGAACTCCCAAAATATATGAAAGATAACTTGCATAGATCAAGAAGACTATTTTTATAAGTCTCTATTTTATTTTGGAAAAAAGCAGATGTTTTATTATCTTTTGAGAAAGGAAATGATATTTTCTTAAAATGCTATTTCCTGTGCTATATCACTTCATTCATAATGTGTTAAAAATAAGAAGAAAACCTCATTAAGATCCTAGAGATGTTACATTTAGAAAAGCTCTACTGGATTTAAAAATTATAAATTTTAAAATTTATAAATCTCCCAAGAGATGGGCTATGTTCAAAAAAATTTCATAATGTTTGAAACCAGGGAAATCCTCATTGTGTAAACAAGTGGAATCAGAAACCTTGCAAGCTATGTATGTAGTGTGGTTTAAACTATTTTACATATCTATACATATACATATACATTATAAACAAACAAATAAATAATGAAATAAGAAGCAACAAATTCTGGCAGTGATTGCATTAGATGAGGAAATTTTGATTTATTTTTCTCTACTTTCTGTATTTTCTAACTTCTTAAAATGCATCTGTATGAATGTGCAATAAAAATATAAACTGAAAAATACCCACTAATTTGTTTCATAGTGATTAAAGAAAATTCAGCACTTAATGAATGTTACTGTCAGAAGCATTTATGACTCACTAGTAACTCTCCAAGGATTATTTTCTTTTCCATTATTACACTTTGTTTCTTCATAAAGTGGACAGTAATACAGTATCCTTATATTACACATTCATAAAGAGCAGTTCAGAAAATCATTAAACAATATTAGATCATTTTCATTGAGTACTTATTTTAAGAACTTGTTTTTGTTTTTGTTTTTTGAGACAGGGCCTTTCTATGAAGCCCAGGCTGATCTCAAACTCATGAACCTTCTTACTGTGAACCTAACTAGCAATAAAGTTACCACTGTAATTAGGGTTAGAATCAATGTAATCTTAGCCATAGTTGAAACTGTGAAGCCTCATGAGTGCTGGAGTTATAGCTATGTACCACCATGCCTACCTTACTTTCAGTACTTCACATGTATTAACTCAGTACTCAGAACAATCCTGTAGGATTGAATTACTTTTATCTCCATTTTACAGGAGATGAAACTGAGACACAGAAAGCTTAAATATTTGGCCACACAGTTAATAACTGGTGTCACCAGAAAGAACCCAGGCATTCTAGCTTCAGGATCCTCACTCTTAACCAGAACTCTACACCTGCACTTATTGACGTTTATATGCTCTTTGCATTTTGGATCATTCATCATTGCCAAATGGAAAGAAAGAAGAACTCAGAACCACTTGGTGGTTCTGGGTTTAAATTCCAATTCAGTTAAGCTCAAGAATCTATTTTACAAGATGGTGACTAGAGTTAAAAATAGCATTTTGTGTTCTTGAAAATTTCTATAAGAGTAGATTTTAACTGTTCTCACTACCAAACATAGTATGTGAGGTAATGTGTATGTGTGTATATATATATATATATATATATATATATATACCAAGTATACATCCATATATATATAACTTCTGTCAATTAAAACTAATGAATATAAAAATAAATTTCCATTCAACTATTAGCATGCTATGTTTCTTTAGAAAAGGAAATGAGCCTCTCAGTTTGAATTTCTGCATAAATAAATGGCAGTAATTTGGTGGTATTATTGGTGTTAAAAAGAATGGGCATGAATTACACATTGCATACAAACATGAAAATGTGTCTTGACACATTAAGTGATTTCTCAGTGATCCTACAGTCATTGAGTATTGTGGCCTCAATTCATATTCAGGTCTGTTGGATGCAAAAGCAGCATGTGTTTCAGAATTTAAGAAGGATTAGAAGATCATTTCTAGTTAGCAATGTTAAGTGATGCTTTCTTAGAGGAGGTAGAATTCTTTTTGTCTTTAGTTTTTAGCATGGACAGTAGAGTTCTTTTAGTCTACAGTACGTCTTACATTTAGTCTTACAGCAGAGTGTTTAGTCTTTAGTACTTCAATAAAACCATTATTGCCATTAATGTTTAGTCTTACAACAGAGTTCTTTTGATCTTTCATCACGGTTAATAGGAATTGTAAGAAATCACAGGTTTACTTTTGTAGAGCGATTCCTTCAATTTTCTAAACAATTAATCACTTACCTGATTTAATTTTTATAGCCATTTAGTGTGTATAGTATTCATTACATTTCACTCCTAAGAATCTGAGGCTTCTCACTTCTTGGTCATTTGGCTAAGATCAAGAATGTCAGGCTCTGAGAGGCCCAATGACTATGCAAGTTCATACTGCAGATGAATTGTAGAGCTAATACTACATCCAAAAACTTGTCTTTTTCAGTGGAATTTAAAGCAGCATGAATACAAAGTGAGCATCCATATAAGTGCTTTCTTCTCTCAGGCAAGATAACCATCATTTCCTTTGCTGAGACCCATAATTACAGCCTTCAGTAATACTTGCCAGCCCACTGTTCCAAATCTTGTTTTTCTTAGTTCTGCTAACTTCTCGGTATAATAAATGCCAGGTAGCACTAGCTAATTAGAAAACAGCAGAGAATGCATGTTGATACATAGCTCTTACTCTTCCAAGGCCCCTACTTATTGCCAGTGACTTGTGACCTCACTGTGAACTCAAGTAGCAATAAAGGTACCACTGTGACTAGGGTTAGAATAGATGTAATCTTCTTAGCTTTAGCTGAAACTGTGAAAATCTCTTTCATCTTCAGTTATTTCTTTGGCCCATTTCTCTGTAGGGCAGGAGGCTGTCTAATCCCTCAGGCTGAGCCTCAGGAGTCTGCCCCAGCAGAAAAGAATGCTGGTCTTGCATACCAGGAACTGGAAGACTGGGCTGTGAGCCAATGAGGGTGGAGATGGGGGTGCTTCAGGAGCTTGCTTGTCTGATGGTTATTCATCAAAGGAGCTGCTTTAAGAATGGCTCAAAAAAAGCTCCTAGCGTTGCAAAATGATTTTAAGTGGAGCAGAATTAACAAACTGCAAACCTTTTATTTAAAAAAACAAACAAACACATAGCACAGAATAAATTGAGGTGTGCAGAGTGACTCAAGACTGACCCAGCAACTGATTGATTGTAATCCCAAAGGCTCCCATATCATCAAAGCCAAGGTGTGGTCTTTGGAGATGCACAGACTTTACTTCATAATGACTGGGACAGTAGAAAAATGTGTCATGATGACCATCTACTGCAGATGGAATTGCCTGGGAAGACCTTGATTTAATGGGTCAGTAGAGATTTGGTTGAAGAACTATTGCATCAAATGAAGAAAGTAGAAGCAAAAATACTCAGCAATGGCTGTGACCAGGTGCACCAAATAAGGGGTGAGTGAAGAAGGCCCTTCTTCTTACAGCTGCTGTGAGAACTTATCCCATGGGTCCTGGATTTTTGGATGGTTGCAGCCTTGATCTTCTTGAGTTTTCTTGTACTGAGCAAGCTGGAGAGCCTAGTGCCTGTTTTGGAATTTATTATGGGATTATCAGCTTCAAGGAGCCCACCACATCTAGTGATAAGCTGTGCCCCTCCTTTCTCTACTCCCTGTACCATAGGCTGATTTGTGCAATAATGTGCTTCACTTAGGAAAGATGATTCCTGCAGTCTACTTAAGAATCTCTTCTCCAAGGTGAACTGGATCTCACCAATCATCCATATGGTTTCTGAATCAGGTACTAAACTGCTGGCAAAGATCCAGAAACAAATCTTGATCAACAGAAAAACATGACCCAAAGCCTTTAATGGACACACTAGTCTAAACAGACCAGAACTAAGAGAATTTTTTTGTTAACATAAAAAAAAAAAAAATCAACTAACAACAACAACTCCCACCCCCATCTTTCTTAATTAGCTGCATTTTCCAAATTTCTTTTCTTTTTGTTATTTTTTGGTCGCACTTGGTTTTGAGCTCAAGGCCTCATACTTGCTAGGCACGCACTCTATCACTTGAGCCATGCCCTCAACACCTTGGATTTAGTTATTTTTCAAACAGGGCTTCATGTTTATGCCTGGGCCAGCCTGACCCTCAATCCTTTTAATGCTTCTTTTGTAGCTGGGAGGACAGGTACATACCACCATGCCCAGATTTTATTGTATGGGATGGAGTCTTGTGAACTTTCTGCCCAGGGTAGCCTACAACCATGGTACTCCCAATCTCTTCCTCTTAAGCAATTAGGATTGTAGGCATGAACAACTGCATACAACCCCTAACCCAAATTTATAAATTAAAGATGGTCTTTAGGTGAGTTTGAGGAAAATGGAAGAAACCAGCCATTTTTACCTGCCTCCCAGATTGTACCTAATTGAGTTTAGCTCATTGAAAGGATCCTCCAATATCAATACAATTTAGGAATTCCTGTTCTCCACAGGTCATCTATTATCACCCTCACAAAACACTTCAGTTATTATTGAGGTTTGCAAATCTACACACAGCATGTAATTTCGATGCTTTTTGTACATTTCTAATGTGGTCGAGTGGGAGTGGGGTCCTGGGGAGGGATTTTCCCAACATTTTTAGGAAGCTGCTATGGCATTACTATCAAACATTGACAAAAATCCCTATAACTGATTAAGCTGTATGTTTATGTTTTCAGAGTCTATCACATTTGATTGAGTTAGATAAATATATCTAAACCTTTCCTAGAAATCAAATATGGTAAGAAGCTTTCTATGAAAGACTTGAATAAGCAAGTCAAACAAATCTTCCAGAAAGTAGAAATAAGAGACAAAAAGAGTGAAGTATTTTTTAAAGTCTTAATTGTGGTCTAGAGATAGATTTAAAACTTTTTGGGATACTGAGAATGGATTGGAAGGCAGAGAAAATTGCCAAAGAAACATGCAAGAATCCTTCTGAAAATAGAGCACACATATCCAGATGAAAGAGACCACTTAGTGACTTAAATCAAGGTATATCACTGCAAAAAAATTTAAAGAACTAAGTATAAATGAAATAAATAGTAATGCCTAAAAGATTTTCAAAATAATTTTACATTAATTTTATGGATTAAAAAAATCACATATTAAAGCTATCACCCATATTTTAGTGAGTTTCCTTCCAGTTATATCTATAATCATGTCCATATGTTCATAAAATTGAGATGATAACTGAAAACTGATAAACACATATATAACATATACATATAGTTTTATATTTTTTCAAAATATCATATCATATAGGTGATATGTAATTAATATATGTACATATAAGACATATAAAAATTTAAATTTTTCTTTTCTTTAAATAATATAATACCCTGGTAGTATCATTAACTATTATTCATAAACTGTTAAGTCACTGCAAACTATTCAGTTTTATGAATATGACATTGTCTTCTCAAGTTACTATTGGCATGTACTCAGAGTACTTCTGAAAATAACAGTGCATTAAATATTTTGTGCATAGATCTTTGAAAAACTACTTCTTTATGATAGGTTCTTAAGAAAGGAATAACCAGTTATAGAGCACTTACTCTTTGCTGGATAATTATGTTTATATTTAAGAACATAATGCATATAGTCAAATTGTCTTTGAAAGTCTTACCAATTTAGAGGAGCTATTTAAAGGATGCTGGCAGAGTGTGAGGTGAAGAAAACAGGCTGATTTTGGAGTTAGTAGCAGAGTCGGAAAGAGAACATAGCCCATATATCTTCCATTCCAGCAGTCTTTGGGTTTCCACCTTCCCAGTACTTTCTATGAATGGTGATAGAGTTTTAGTATAGGAACAAAGAAAGGAAAACCAGAGAAAAACAAGAACAGCTAACTTATTACATCTAGGGCTCTAAGTAGTTGGCATAAACAGAAGACATGGTCTTGCATATTTCATGTTTTTCATTGTCATTAAAAGATTTACTGAGTGTCTGTGTAAGGACATTAAGTATAGCTGTGTTTAAATAAGTATGGAAAATGTCTTGAGCATACAGGTATGACATGACAGATACTACATCAGGTGCTCTTAGACTTTATGCTTCTGATCTCATAGATAAAGACAGAGAAAATCTACAAACAGAATGCTCGTAGGAGGTAGAGTGGCAAATAGTATGCATAAAACTGCTGTTATATAGATAGGTGTGCTTGGGAGGGATATAACCTCTCCTTTCAGACTCAAGGAGATTTATCATTAGGATTTGGTTTGCCTACAAATAACAGAAAACTCAATTAAGCAAAGGGTTAAACAAAATAGAATGTATTTCTTTCTCACATAAAATAAATATTGAAGCTGTGAGTAAGGGAGTGCCCTATTGAAATAAATTGTTTTTGAAGATTAATTGGGGGTGGTGACAGAGAATTCAGAGCAGGGGAAACTGAGTCAGAAATTTCCTTAGGAAGCAGCTGCTTGGTCAGATATTGAAAGAGATTAAGTTGAAAAAGATGGGGTGTATGGGTGAGACACTGGAGACAAGAATCAGCAAACTGGTGTCAAAGTGGAAATGTCACAAGAGGAAAGGAAGGAAAGATGGTTTCAAGGACTGGACACAGTGACCCTGGTGGGAATTTCTATCTGCATGGAATCTGTGGAGATGACTCCCATCAGTGCTTCCTGAGCTAAGCCTGGACTGCTGTGGCAAAATCATTCCAGGACAAAGTTGGACCCTGTCTAACTGGTTCTGTAGTGTCAATGTGAGTATGTCACCCTTGAGCGGGTACTCTGGTTCCCATAGCACGGAAAACTTTTCAGCACTGATAAGATCAGTGGGATCTGGATGACAAAGATTGGCTGGAAAAATACTAAAACCTGGTGGTGAGACTTAGGCGGTCACTGTTATTGCACATTGAACACTGGAACTGGAGTTGCCTGGGGATTCCTGTTCAAATCTAGTCAATGAAATTTTTTCTTTCTTTTAGAAATCACTAATGTTTCCTGTATAAGTGAAATAGAAAATAGAGAAAAGCAGGAAAAATAAAGTATAAAGGGCATTAGTCCCACCATCCAGAAATAAATTTTGATAATCCACCGTTGTATAATTTTCTCTATTTTTCCTATGTGTATTTATAAAATAAACTTCTTCATTTATTACTGATTGGGTGTTATAATATTTCGTGATTTGTTTTTCCCAGTTTTATAATGTTATGAAAATTATTATATTGTGAAATATTGTGAGCATCTTTCCATTTTCAGTATTTTACTTTAACATATTTCTAAGGGCTGTATAATAGGCCATCACATAGTCACGACACACCATGACAATATCTGTGCTGACTTTAATTAAGAAGTTCCACTTTTTGCTGTTGTGCACAACATGGCAATGGGCATCCTTAAAACTAAACATTTACACACCCACCCACACACATCTTAATGACTTCCTTATAAATTTCTGTGAATGGAATTGCAGGATCAAAGGGCACAGACATTTTTAAGGTTTTTTAATTTATGCTACCTAATTTCTTTCTTTTCTTTTTTTCACTCCATCATTCTCCTTTATTCCCCTCTCCTCATTCCTGGCATAGTTTCAATAGGTCTAAATTTTCCATTTACATACATGTGTGCACAGTATTTGCACCATATTCACTCTCTTAAACCCATTCCCTACATTCTCCCCCCTCGTATTGGTGCCAGCCCCCAAGACAAGACCTGTTCTACCCCTCTATTTAGTGTCATTTTATTCTCTTTACATTTTGTGTATATTCTATAGACCTTATCTGTATGGTTATCCTTGTTGTACATGCTACCTAATTTCTCTCCAACAGTTTTTTTATTAAAATGTAATCCCAGTAGAATCATAGGATAGTATCCATTTCTTTGCATCCTCACCAATTTGGGGATTTTTGTCAACTTGAAAAGTGAAAAATGGCATCTCATTAGTAATTAACTTTCATAGTTTTATTATTAGTGAAAAATGTTTTTTCACATTACTGCTGGCTTTTTGCATTTGTCCTGTGGCCAATTGTTCATTCATATCTGATTCCTTTATCTATAAAGGTATTTAAATAATATCATATGTGCATATTCACATATATTCCCCTTTTGCCTGTTTTAAACATTTCAACAATTTCCCCATTTTTCAGTTACTGTTTTTCTTGTTTCTAATGATAAATACATAAATAATTTAAATATTGTTCCTTTTATAATTCCTGTCTTTCATGTAATGCTTTAAAATCCTTTCTTTACAATAATACTGAATGAACCTGTTCCTTTTTGTTCTAATAGTACTTCTCTGAAGTAGGGGAAAAGCACACGGGGGCTTGTCTGATATAGCATCTGAGTGCTCTGATGATGGGATGTGGGCAACAGAGAGGGAGGAGTCAATTGTGGCTGAGTTTGCAGGCCTGACAGACTGCGGTAAGGCTCTACCAACGACTAAAAACCAGGAATACAGGAAAAGGAACAAGTCTGTTAGGGTAGATAAAGAATCTGGTTTTGCCCATGCAGCAGTTAAATGTCTGCCAGAAAACCTGGTAGCAATACCCAATAGGCAATTTGTAACCAGGGTATGAATGCAGGAGTAATGTTGTAACTTTAAGCACAGCTATAGAAACCATCAGTGGACATTTGTTAGTTTAATAACATTCTCTTTTCAGTGAATATTCTGGACCAAGTACTATATTAAACCGTGCATTGCATTATTTCATTTAGTTTCCCCAACAAATTTATGAGGCAGAAACCATTACTATTCTCATTTTACACACTAAGGGACAAGTTTACAGAAGTTAAATTACTCTACTAAAGTCTTATAACTGGATAGTGGTGGAATCTGACTGCGAGTTTAATCTTTAGTCTAATTTGTCATCTTGCCACTGGAGTAGAAGAGTACAAGAGAAAGTCAGGGTCCCAAGGATGGAAAATAATGGGTGGACAGATAAGAAAGGAAGTTGCTAGTGAAGAGGTCTGAGAAGGAGGTCACAGGGTAGGTAAAGGGCTATGAAATTCTCTAACCAGATCAAATGCATTTTGATGGTAGAGACTTATATTTTACATACTTTTAGATAAATATGAGATTCTTCTTTTGACCCTGACTCTAACAAATCTATTAAGTGCTTTGTTACTGATATTTTGATGTTCTGTCAATAATTTTCTTGCATACCTTTGTCTTTATGAGTCAGATCACACCAGCCCCTGGGTCATTACCTGTATGGACCAGGGGCTCAGTCACTGGAGCGCCTCAGTATTACACTATGATCGCCTTCTCTAGTGGCAACAGAAGTAGACTTGGTACCTGCTTGCTGTAAATACCACTTCAGATCACTGCTCCAATGGCAAGCAAGTCATTTGTACTTGTGTTTGAGTTTTTGCTTGAATTGTTTATTTAATGGGAGATAGATCATTTTTATCATTCAACCATAGGACTTTGTAAAATAGAAATAGGACCAATCCTTTTCTTTGCAGCCTGAATATCTAATAGTTTAGCAGAAAAAAATGTAGTGGAAGTCTGATCCATGATTTTAGGAAAAGCATGGACACAGGAGCTATGGATTACAATTCTCTTTCTGTCACTTTTTATTTGGGACTCTGAGAAATTCATTTAAATCCTTTGAGCCCTATTTTGCTCATTATAAGGAGGCAGTGCCTGCCAGAAGGGTGATTATGAGGATCAAATATTTTTAAAGGACAAAGAGTACCTGGTAGAAGAAAGTTAAACTCATTACTTCCTCTCATTCATGCTGGGTAGGTAAGGAAGAACATGAGTCCCAACTCAGTCACATCTGTCCAACACAAGTGTAGTAAGTTTAGCTGTGGAACATAATTCTAGCTGGCAATAAATGTTATTGCAAATGGCTTAAGGCATAATATGGTTTCACTAACATGTATGAATGGAGAGTTCAAAAACTTACTTGCAATCAGTTTCTGATGATAATCAGTAGATATTCTATTATTGTTTCTCCCCCTCTCCCAGGGGAAAAACCCAACATCAATTTCTCACAGACTAGAATATATTCATTTCAGTGCTTCCCACACTGAATCCATCTCTCTCTAAATCATCTAAAAGTTGCTTTGCACTTCCAGACAACGGCTGCATTCCTAAATCAATTCTAGGTGTAATTCCCATTACAAGTCAGCACAGGTTTCAGATGGATAAAAGGAGATGTCTTTGAAGACAACAGAGGAATGAGCTGCAGCCCTAACTTGGCAGACCTATTTATTAACATAGTGATTTAGGAGATTTTTCAAATGCCACTGTTAGATTTAGATCTAATTTGAGATCTCTAACCCTCTGCGTCAGGAATGAATGTTCTTTAGGACAGCCCTGGCTGGTTCCTGTTGTTTGAAGTAACTATTAATAATGCCCCCTTTCTCTCAAGAGACTCAGTTTGGGTGATAAATTACACAGTCATCTCTTAATAGACTTTTGCAGGCAAAGGCTTGTGTCTTTTAGGATATATTCCTAATGTTAAACAAAGAAAAATTAGCTTACTTTTCCTACAACTAAGCTTTTGGGACTCTATCATGCATTTCTTTAAGTATTTCTTTGATGCAATAATTAAGAGCTCACATAAGCTAATGAATAACTCCCTGTGGCTCTCTTAATAACAAAAGCAAATAAACTAACTTTACAGGAGCTCACCTAACTCAGCAGCCCTGGGAGGGAAACACCAGGGATTGTCCTTTAAGGTTTATATTTGCAAAGCTATTTCTAATTATCTTAATTAATTTTTCCATTTAATAAGTGCAAGCTTATATACTTCCATTGGCCAACAAGGGAATCAAGACTAGGAGAAGCCTGCTGCTGTGCTTTCTGGGATAACACTCCAGGCATTAATGTGGAGCACATTAATGTGGTCTCACATCTCACATGCTTTTGGCAGACTTGAGTCACCTGCCTTTCTGTTCTTAAGGAGAGGGTGTATTGTGAGTTAACAAAATGAGGATAGTGAGAGTATAAAAATATTGACAGAGATACATGAAGGATTACTGTGGAGCACAGGTTTACGTGGTGCAGTGTAGACATGGGAAGGAGGAGCAAATTTCAGGTTCAGAGATGTAGGTTTTACTGAACTGCTGGTCTTGGAGTGCTCACCATGCCACTTTAGTCTAAAGGATTTAAAAATGTAAACTGAGAGTAATTTTTTCCCACTGTGAAGAATTATCATGAGACCGGAGTGAATGCCTTTGGAAACAAATTGCACATACTTCCTACTTAGTCACAGAGCCTATTCGCCATGCTTGGCCACTGTCTCTAAGACTGATCTGCCCAGAAAGGCAATGAAGCTGCAGCTTCAGAACCCCTTCCATGGACCTAGACCTCCAAATTTTGTATTCTTTTGCTTAAAGAGCCCACTTCTCCCAGTTATATAAGCTTGGGGTCCCAGAAATCCTGATTCTTTCCTTGTCTATCCCACGTCATAAATCTAAAGACTTGGTGTTCTAATTGTGCTCCTGATCAGAAGGGAAGACCAGGTAAGGGTAAACATGACTCAGCTTGCACCCAGCTTGGGAAAACAGGCTGGGGCCTGCAAAGAAGTTGGGGTAGGTGTAACATTGACGGCCAGCTCAAATTTCTCCCCTTCTTCTAGTTTCTACACCATTCACTTCTTGCCTAAACCAAATTGTTTTTTAGATCTACAGAACTGGGATTTTAAGACCTGGTAAATGTCCTATTTTGTCACCATCCCTTAATTTTTCAGGTACTCAGAAGGGCTTAAGTACCTCCAATTCCTGAATGCTCCTCTCTGAAGATACAGTGTTGGCTAATTCCTTAGGCAGATAAAATATTTGTCTTACCTGCTAGATATAATCTGCCTGGTGTGTCCCTGTGTGGGTGGGAAGTAATAAATGAAGCCTCCCTATCTAAGTACTTCAATAAAACAGAATAGTTGCCACTCTACACACTTTCCTTTAGTGTCCATTATGAGAAAAGCCTCTGAATTGTCCTCTGAGAGGATGAAAAAGACAATACCAGTCTATAGCATTTAAAACTTGTCCCTCAAAATGAGACCTGGTGAAACTATTCTGGGAATGGAGGGAGGGGAGATAAAGAAGAATGATGTGGGCAGGTGAAATCAATGATTATATATACTAAGAACTTTTGCAAATGTCACAATGTATCACTAATACAACAATAATAATAATAATAAACCTTGTCCTTCATTTCACATTGAGTTACCATTTATTAGCACCTAATTGAACCTGACATTTTATTTATATATATAATATATATAAATATAATATTATGCACAATGTTGCATATATACCATATATGTTATCTAGTCCTCTCAACAACTGTGAAATGGATGTGGAAAACAAGGCTCAGAGATGTTATGTGTTGTGTCCAGGTCACACATTTGGGTCATCTTTCTGCTTGTGAGAGGCTCCTGGCGGCTGAAGGTCAATGTATGTAATGTCGGAGGAAGAAGGCACAAAGATCATCCCCTGTCTCATACAGGCCTAAGTTTAAATTCAGGGTCTGACACTTCCTACCTATGTATGGCCTTGGGAAGGCTGGTCTTTATCTTGGTTTCCCCATTTGTAAATTTAACAAAATTCCTCACTTCATAAGGCAGTTGGAAAGGTGAATGAGATAATGCGGACTGAGCTCCATCCCAGCACATTCAGGTACAAAACAACTCACTTTGGTTTGGATGCTCATCCCCAAAACCTGCATGCCCACTTTCTCACTGCTTCAGGTCCTCACTACTCAGTGAGACTTTCTCTGACCACCCTGGCTAAAGGCACCGCACCTCTCTATTACCCCTCTTTCCTGCTTTATGTGTACTTTGTCCAGGCCAATAATCTTTATCTCTACTATTACTTCTGTGTAATCCCAAACACACGGAGCTGTGCATGACACAAGGTCGACACTTAAGGTATCTTGATTAATTGAGTGAAAAAATAGTCCTAAGCATCTGAAAGACCTAGGTTTGAAGGTAGTTTTTTCTTTATTAGCTATTTGGTGGTTCTGGGGTTTGAACTCAGGGCTTTGAGTTCAAGGCAGGTGCTTTACTATTTGAACCACGCCCTAGCCTTTACCAGCTATTTGACCACGTGGACACTACTTAAGAGTTGTAGTCCTTATTTTCCTCATTTGCAAATGGGAAGAATAACGGTACTTATTTTTAAGACTGCTGGAACGATTAAGTGACATATATAAGTGGTCCATAAACACTTGTCGTTACTATTACTTACAACAACAGTATTACCAGCCATTTAAACTTCCAGTGCTGTTTAGAGCTTTTAGGATCAGAGAGAAGGCTGAAAGTCAGGAATGCCCTCAGTGTTTTTAGCCTCAGGGTCTTTTGTGTTAGGTCCTTACAGTTAAACAGGTGTGAATGTGCTTAATGTTCACACTTCAGGCGGGACCTCAACAGGAATGCCCTAGGTCACTCAAAAACAGGGGCCCTGGAGGATCCATGATATTGAGCCTCGTACTACTGCAGTGTGGGGTGGTGGTTGCCTCAGAAGACCTGAGTTCAGCTGGGCCTTTTCATTGTCTCCTCTCCCTAGTAGTACCTTTTACTATTCAATTGTCTCGCACACTAAACATGGAAAAAAAAAATCCACACCTCCAGTTTTGTGCTCGGGATCAGAAGCGAATAAATCTCTGTGAAAACTGTGAAGTGCCCTACAATTAAGTGCTGCAGCAGCAAGGGCACGCGAGCCCCTTCGTTTCCAGCTCCGGAGTGGCCCCTGTCTCCACCCATCTCCAGGCCAGTGAAGTGGGAAGGAGGAGTTCCGCCGGCCCCCGCCCCGCCGCCGCCTCTCCCAGCGCCCGCACTCGCGCTCGGGTCTCTGTCCCGCGCCCAGCCCCGGTGCGCTTCCCCGGCCAGGCCAGGCAGGGCACGGCGGGCGGGCCGGCAGGATGCAGGCCCCGCACAAGGAGCACCTGTACAAGCTGCTGGTGATCGGCGACCTGGGCGTGGGCAAGACCAGCATCATCAAGCGCTACGTGCACCAGAACTTCTCCTCGCACTACCGGGCCACCATCGGCGTGGACTTCGCGCTTAAGGTGCTCCACTGGGACCCGGAGACCGTGGTGCGTCTGCAGCTGTGGGACATCGCAGGTGAGCGCGGGAGGAGGGGCGCCGCGCAGTGTCCAGTCCCCGGCTACCACTTGCCGCCAAGCGTGAGATCCAGGTCGCCTAAGACACTTTTTGAGGTGGTTCGGAACTTTGTTTTCAAAGGAAAAAAAAAAAAAAAGTTCCTTACTTGGGCTGAAACTCGAAGTGGAGCTTTGGGCTGTGGCTATCACTCCCTCACTGGCTTTCTCTCCACCCAGAGCAGGTGGCCGCGGGGTCCCAGAGGGAGACTAGTGCAGTTACATAGGGTTCTCCCTCTCATTTCGTTTTTTCTGGGTGCAGTGACTTGGCCCTGAATGCCCAGCCACAGAGGGAAGTCCCTAGCTGATTTAACAGGGGAACCTGGGACAGTCCCCGGCCAGCTCTAGTTAGCCCATACCTGTTTTTAACAACTCACTTTATTCCAAATATCAACACCCTCTTTTTATATATCAAAAGCAAAATTGTCTCCCCATCCCTGTCTCTGTTTTTATTCTTCCTCTTTCTACCTTTCTGGCTCTGTGTAGTCTATCAAAAGGAGATTATGTATTTATTTTAAGACAACTTTTGGGAAAAGACCTATGACCTTAAACACAAGATTTTTTGATTTAGCCCTAAAGATTTCTTTGAGAGAACTGGAAAGTTAGAAGCATTTTTACAATGTTTGAAATCAGAATTTGACTCAGGGTTTGTAGCCAGAGTTAAGTAAAACAAAAAATGAGAGTGTAAAGTGCTTGTGTACTCCAAGACTTGAGTCCTCACACTGAGGCTGTTTGCAACTAGGGCATGCCCAACCTCTTATTACCACTCACCAACCTGCTCAGTGGCGTTGGACAAGTCCCTTCAATTCAACTGCATTCCTGTGAAGACGAAAGGGGTTAGGCAATAGCAAATCAGGAAACTTCCTACTTAGAAGTTTTAAAGTCCACTTCAATCTCACTTCATTGCTTGATTATTTCATGGTCTGTGTCACCAGGTTTCTTGATAATTCCTGGACCCAAGCTAGATGATGGTTTTTCAGAAACCACTTTTATTTCAACTTAGTGCATTTAACTGGAAACATTTTATCATGGCTTGAAGCGAGAACAAATGTAGAAAATTTTTGAAAGGGCTGGGGACTCTAGTGCCTCTTGGGCTGTCAGGTCTTAGGAGAAAGCCGTGGCATGTGGACAGATTCACGCGTTTGGAGTCTTTGGCAACTCTAGAAGCACACTGGTCATCAGAGTCTGGAAATGTCATCAGCTAATGTCTCATTGGGTTTTCATTTAAAAAATACCACTATAAGTTTGTGAAATTTGTTGCCACTTGTTTAGTGTCTGAAAACTCTTTTGACTGCCTAAAAAATCTCCAGTACTAGGGATTAGAAATAGCTTACTATTTAAAAGGGGGTGTAACTGTAATTTGTGCTTTTATTTCAAATCTGAGACATGTTGTATGTCTGTGTGTCTAAACGGGTGATAGAAGGGTATAGTGATTATGACCTCAGATTCCAGAGCTGACTGCCTCCACTGGAATCCCATTTTACTCCATATGTCCTATGCAACCTTTGGGAGGTACCTTAATCTCTTTGTTTCAGTTTCATTATCTATAAACAGGGAGGGTGTTTGTCCCCCAAAATGAAAGAGCACCCAACAAAGCTAGCTAAAGGCAAGAGTGCCTACTACCTAGGAGCTCATCAAAGATTATTACTATACATTTTTTGAGCATTTATAAATGCTAGGCAAGAGGAACGTGATATATTTATACAATTGATATAATTATATACATATATTGATTATAATCCTAATCAATTGTAATTCCTATATTGCACATATATTCTGTCCTTTAACACCCAGTCCTTTTTACAACATGAGGCAGTTTAACCCCCAAGCTTGCTGTTAGAAACAGTTTAACTCCCAAGCTTGGAAATGCTTCCTAAGCCATAGATCTGGACCCAAGTTGCAACACAGGCTGCAGTCATATAAGACTGTGTGAATAAAAGCCTGAAGAGTTTAGGAAAGTCAGTTGTAGACATACGGTGGTGTTCAGCCTCTCAGTTGGGGAGTTCTAATTCTCAACACTAACCTGTCTTTGACAGCCTCAAGCTCAAAAGCCCTGTGGGCTGAGTCAGAGGTTGGTCAGCATGCAATGCTGTTTAGATGGAAGGGAGGCCATGGTTGGATGTTTCAAGATGCATAGGGGCCCTGTGAGTTATGAGTTTGTATAAAATCCAGCCTCAACTGTTTGCTCAGACTCTAGTTAGCTAAGTGTACCTTCTAGTACCTTCACGTCTCAACCTGTCTTCTTCCTTTATGCTCAGGTCCAGTGTTGTCTAACAAAGAATAGGCAGTGAAGGTTAGTGGGCCTAGTTTTGAGAGTGTTGGGGCTGTCAGTGAGGGGACTTGCTTTAGTTGGATAACATCCTAGTATCAGGTGTGCCTGCTGTGTCACTTAGGTGCTCTTTTGATATTATTTTGATTCAGTGTTAAGTGGGGACTTATTTGTTTAAAAACTTCCTGTGAAATATGTCTATAGTCACTTTGATTATCCAGTCAGATTCTGCAGTTCTCCCAAAAGTAACGTTAGGGGCTTGTGAAACAAGATGATGGATGTGAAGCCCTGAGTTCAAACCCCAGTCCCACCAAAAAAACCACACACACACACACACACACACACACACACTCACAGATCCACAACAAGATGATGGGATTTGGGCCACAAACTCCACAGAAACAGCAATCACCCTGGATCCCAGAGAGTGTGCCATAGAGCACAACTGGGCAGCTCTGTCTTCAGAAGCTCTTGGTGGAATCAAAGAAACTGAGTAACTTTGCCCAAGGCCACCCAGCTAATTGTGGGGAGCCAGGTTTGACCCGTTCTGTCTGACTTGGAGTCAAGCCATGTTCTTTAAATCTGCAGGCCTGTGATTGCCTAGCAGCTGTCAACCTGCCATACCTTGTCTTTCCTATTTCTAACTGATTTTTTGGATATTATTCAGTACCACAATGTAGAAAATGGAAAGAAACTAATTAAAATCTTGTTTCAAAAATTTAATTCTTGAATATGATGTGAATTTGTAGGGAGTTTTCTCTTTTTAATATAGACTAATCAGAAAAAAAGAAAGCAAAAGGTTCACACTTGAGCCTTTCCTTTCTTAATACTCTCCAAGTTATTAAGTACTTGATAATAGAGTACTTCAGACGTATTCTAAATACATTGAATTATAGATACTAAAAAAAAGTAAAACACTTGATACTGGGCAAGCCATGAAACCTTGCTGAACCCCAGTTGCTCCCCCTATAGAATGACAATTATTTTAGTTTCCTTGATATCACATATTTGTAAGATGTTATCTCTTGCAGCCTCTATCAGCTTTGATATCATAGTCTCACTGTGCCTGGGGGGGAGGGGGGGAGGTGGTACATGACAGTTTATTTCAGTTTCCTTATTCACCAGCCCTGTGACATGTGCAAGGTACTTCCCCTTGATGCCTCATTTTTCTATCTATAACATGGGATCACAACAGTACATGCATCTCTTAGAACTCTTATGAGAATGAATGAGTTAATTCATGGACACTAGTACCTGACATGTAATAAATGACTCTTGCTGTGCAAATCATCGTTACTACCAACTACTGTAATGTACATTTTCCTGCTTGATCTTTCTAGCATCACTGAGGGTGTAGACAGATAAGATACTGTAAAATCTATTTTATATGAGAAATGATCAAGAATCAGAAAATTAAGGGACTTTGCCAGGTTGAGAAGTAGTGGAGACGAATAGGAAGAGTATATTTGTTTAAGTGTGTACATCAAAGAGAGAGAGAGAGAAGAGAACAGGAGGGGAGAGGAGTAGAAGAGGAAGGGGAGGATAGAGGAAGGGGAAGGGGACAGGAAGAGATGAGAAGAGAAGAGGAGAGAGAGAGAGAACCAAATCTGTAGTCAGTCATCAGAAAAAGCAGCTCATGACTGGCACCAGAGGCTCACACCTGTAATCCTAGCTACTCAGGAGGCAGACATTACGAGGCTTGCTGTTCAAAGCCAGCCCTGGCAAATAGTTCATGAGACCCTATCTTGAGAAACTCCTTCACAAAAAAATGGCTGGTGGAGTGGCTTAAGGTATACACCCTGAGTTCAAGCCCCAGTACCATGCACACACACACACACACACACACACACACACATGCACACACACACACACACACACACACACACAAATCTCCAAATTTAACAAATATATGCAGAGCAAATTGCATTTGCAAATACTTTTGAGAGTGCAACTTCACCATGTAAAAGTTTCACTGCAGGATTCTACTGAATAACAAATGCCTCTTAACAAGAGCCAACTTACAATAACAATATTTCTATGCAGGATGTTTCTATACTAACTTTCTCCACCTAAGTCATGTGACAAGGAAGTACAGGAGTAACATGACAAATGAGCTAGGCCCAGAGTCAGGAGTCCTTGGGCAGCTAGCTGACTCTTAATAGGAGGACCTGTGACATCATTTGAGTCACAATTGTTTGACAGTTTTCAAAGCGTTTTCAAATGGTAAAACTCAACTGAAGGAAAGGTTTGGACTTCAGCATTTCTTCAGTACCTATGTCTAAAAGTAATTCTCTAATGCTCTTTATAGTAGTGGTCTTAAATGTCAAGGCAATAGGTATAGAAATGTAGCAAAAGCTAACTTTCACACCTAGGGTGTCAAATTAAAAAATTGCAACTCAAATCTTGGCCCTTCTCTACTGGGCAGTTTCTTGCCTTGTTTCTAGCCTGGCTAATTACAGAGTTTTCTGATTACTATGTGGAATAACATGCTATACGCTTACAGGTAAACAATGTGTATAGTGAACAAAAATGGTGAACTTTTTTTTTATTATTGTTTTATTATTCATATGTGCATACAATGCTTGGGTCATTCCTCCCCCCTGAAATGGTGAACTTTCAAAGTTGGGCAAGACCTTGGGGCCTTTTTGCAGGGCAGTTATTTGCGTCTATTACAGGTACATGGCAGTAAGTGTGTGGGACAGTACCATCATCTAGGACTGGTTTTGACAGGAAAATAGGTGGAAGCTTCACCGAGGAATGCTGAGTCATTTGAGAGAAAGAGGATAAGAAGGACTAGTTCTTACACGTGTGGTCGATTTCTTTAGCAATACATTTTATATATGTTATGTATGTGTATGCTATAAATATGTGTATATAAAATGCCTGATACATGTTAGCTTCTGTGCTAGGTGAAGGAAAAACAATGATAGAGAATTGATTATGATTTGATTCTTGTCCTTGGAAAGTTCACAGTTTAGTGGAAATGATGACATGGAAGGAAATCACCTTTAACAGTATTTGATATTTCTTGTGCTCACACATAGCTCTGTACCTAGCTCTGTGTTCTTACCAACTCCCTGACAGTGGTTTGAAGTCTATACAGATGACTCAAAAACTTTGCCAGTAAGCTTGACTTCTTGTGAACTTACAATTCCATCTTCCTGCTGGTTATTTGCAATATATTCATATAACTTTTGCTCAGTTAAAATTGGCTTGGTGTTAGGTAGCCATTGGGGTTAATACTAGAACCATCTCTCACCTGATAAATTTTTGATAATAGTTGTCCCGAATTAGGCTTACAGCCTTTTCTCTCCCACTCCTGATAATTCATTTTGGAGGACCTTTCAAAGTTGTCAATCCAATGAGAACCCTTTTAATTTCTTTCACTCTCTGGTTCTGGGATGGACATTTACACAGGGATATGGTTTCCCCACTGCTTCCAAGATGGAAATTAGAAAGGAAAGATCCTTATTTCTAGATTGATGTACTAGACTGGTCTTCTTCAACTTGGCAAGTTCAAGTCAAACTCTATCCTGGGGTTTCAAATTACTGTTTCACCTCTTTTGGAATTTGATTTTTCAGAAATCACTTTTCCGTTGTTTGGGAATTTGATTAAAAAAATGCATGCTCTTAAATTGCTCCTTAAAAATAACTCAGATTTTTAATGTTCACTATTCTCCTCTTCCCTTGGTTTCCCACTACTAGGAAAATAACTTGTAAAATAACTATCTTCTCCCTCTTTTAAATGGCCATGCCTTCCTCACAATTCATCTGAACCACTGTGGCAACCTCTGCCTGCTGTCAGTTTGTCATCTGGTTATACTCCTCAGTAGCATACCATTCGAAAGTTCGACCTTGCTTAGTGGATCTGCATCCCCTTCAGAATTAGAGACTAGGCTATTTAGTGTGAAGAGCAAGGTGTTTCTAGAGCAGGCCTTTGTTACTCATTGCAGTTTCATTTCAGCATCTACAAGTATCGATAGTATCCCTGATGCCTGCTTTCCACATGAATCTGTAGCTCACACAATCGTTTCTGCATCAATGCACTTTCCTCTTTTTTTTTACTTAGACAACTATTATGGATACTTCCTCATCCAGAATGTCTTGTCTAGAAAGTTTCTACTGTTCCATAGAACATGGGGAGACACTGTTTTTCTGCCCCTCAAATATTTCGTATTCACTCCAGAATAAAAAACCTCTCTTACTGGGTATGCATGTTGGCACACACCCATAATCCCAGAACACGGGAGGCTAAGGCAGGAAGTCTGTGAGTTTGAGGCCAGTCTGGTACACATAAGACTGTCTCAAAAGGAAAAGGGGAAAACAAAGCCTCCACTACTGCATTGTAATGTCTTTTTCTTCCAGTCTGTGTCTCTAGGTCCTAGCAAAATAGTTGGTGCAGCATAGATACTCAGTGAGTGTTTATTCACTAGAAAATTTTTAGTCAACTATCGTATGCCTTAATTCTAAGGCATATTATTGATTTTAAATTTTCCTTTAGTAAAAAATAAGCTTACTAATTAAACTATGTTCATTATTGAAGACTTCATAAATACATTAAATATATGTATATATATTTTAGAACTCACAAATATGGTTACCACATTTCTAAAGGAGGCGTTCTATTTTATTTTCACCATAAAAACTGGGGAATAAAGGGTTGGGTATAGGGGCTCATGACTATAATCCTAGCTACTTGGGAGGAGAACTCAGAGGATGTAGGCTTAAGACCAGCTTGAGCAAGGAAGTTAGTAGGACCCTATCTCAAAGAACAAGATGGGTATGGTGGTGCTTGCCTGGATTCTTAGTCACATGGGAGGCAGAAGTAGGAGGATCAAAGTCTGAGGACAGCCGTAGGCAAACGTGTGAGACCCTATTTGAAAAGTGACTAAAGCAGAAAGGGTTAGGGGTGAGGCTCAAGTGATAAAGTGCTTGCCTAGCAAGGAGGCCTTGAGTTCAAACTCTGGCACCACCAAAAAAAAAAAAAAAGTAAAGAAAAAAAAGAAGGGAAAAGAAAGAAAAAAACTGGGGAAGGACCTCAAACATTATTCCTAAAAGCTGCACTTCTGTAATTAACAAAGTCCATATTTTGGAGTGAAATATTTATTTGGAGCTCAAACGGCAAAACTGTATATTGTTTATGATTTCTGGATATATTATATGAAGTGCTAGCTTCCTAAAAGGTAATTTTGTAGTGTTGAAACCTTAAGGACTCATCAAAACCACACCCGTCACTTTGAAGACAAGGAAGCTATGGTTTGGAATGGGGGTGGCACTGGTTTCTCAGACCCACAGAACTTAGTAGTAGAACTAGAACTAGGACCCAGGATTCCCTGGTTTATTACTGGTGAGGTGTGAAGAATTTAAAACTTCAGCACTGAGGTACAAAGGTTGTTGAGTTGGGTCAGCACCCAGCTGAAGTTCTTGCAGAGGGAAGAGCAACAAGTGGCTTATCATTGTGGATATCCAGTTATCCACAATTTCACTCCCAATAACGTTCCTAACATCGTTTCTGTCTGCTGTGCATTCTGACCCTCACATTCCAGCCATCTGAACTCCTTGTTTGGCCCCATGTTTATTGCCTCTATGTCTTTGCTCCTGTTGTTCCTGCTGAGTATGGGCCCTGCCCTTTATTTCCACATACCCGAATCCTTCCTGATGTTTAATACTCATCTGAAAAGTGACTCCTCTATAGAGGCCTCCCCAGTTCTCTCCATCAGTAGTAACTTCTTCCCTTGAATCCCGTGTGGCTTTTCTTTATCTCCCTTGTAGCATTCTTCCATTGAGCTTTGTACTAAATAGCCTTCCCAATTTTTAGCAGTTTGCCGTGAGTTATTTGTTGCATAATTTAATGAAATGACTGTAGAGGCAGAAAAGAAGTTGAGAAGGAGAAAGTGCTAAGTAGGAGGAGAACCAAGCCCAGGCTTGCTTGGGAAACAAGAGATAATTGGATTTAAGAGGAAAAGTCAATAGTTTCAAATGTCTATTAATTTTTCTTCCATGTCTCTACTTTTTGTAGCTTCTGTTATCCTGATTATATATAACCTTTGTTCCTTATAATTTATATTTGGATTTAATTTTTAATTAGTTTCTCAGCCTTGCATTAAATTGTTCTCTCAGGAAGGATGAAGCTTTTTGTGTGTGTATCTCCTCAGTCTAACGCAAAGACAATGCTATAGCATGGGGGACTGAAACAAATTCCAATCAAACTTATAGGGTGAAGTTTAAAACAAATTGACACAAATTACTTGTTGGGAGGACTGCTTTCCTCTACAATATAGTGTGCTATTAAAAGCCATCATTTATTGAGGGTCAGGCATATTGCCATGCATTTGTATGCATGATTTTATTTATTGCTCAAAATGAGATATCTGGTAGACATTGTTATTATGTAGAGGTGAAAGACCTACACTCAGGCTATAAAACAGATAAAAAACAAATAAACACAAAATTTTCCAAAAGTCACACCAAGAAGTAGTGCTGGGATATGAACTGAGATTTGTCTGGCTACAAATCCTATTTTCTAACCAGTCTTTTCTTCTACTTCCTAATGCACTATTAAAAAGAAACAATGCAATGGTTTTATCACATCTCTTAGATGCTTAAATTGCACTTTGAAGATGAGCTGAATTCTTTGCATCCTTCATTGCTGAAGCCATATGGTAGGTTTGGCTTAACAACAACCGTCTTCACATACTACTTTTAGGCAGGGAAACCATAGTGTCTGAGGGGCACAAGTATCTCACTTGAGAAATAAAACTAAGAATAGCTGTAATGCTTTATGGTGTCAGAATAAAAATTAATTCTTATATACAGTGGTAGAGGGGACTGTGTGCTTGTATTATGTGATGTGTGTGTGTGTTTGTGTGAGTATGTATTTTAAATTTAAAGAAAACAACAGACTAAACTGTAGAGGTTATAGCAGAAGTTCTCAAACCCAAAGCTCTCCAAATCTTTATGGTCAAAGAAATTTTTCCATCATTCCTCTAGGCCAAAAGAAATACCTAACAATACTGTTCATTTAATGGTTAACACCAAACAACTGAATAGTATTTGTTCTAGCAACTCAATAGCCACGTGAAAAAAAATAGGACACGTACATTAAAAGAAAGTTATTTTTAATTTAATTTTAATAACTACAGTTTACTCTAGGCATGGGTATGCCTTTGGCCATGGAACAACATCCCAAGCCTTTGAGACACAGTGGCCATCACCACCCTCATTTCCTGTTCACATTGATTTTCACATGATTCTTGCTTTTTGCCACAGAAACATCCCAAACCTCAGTTTCAGATGTGATGACATCAAAAGGAATGAAGTGTTAAGACTGAGAACTATCTCAAGCTATATTTCCTGAGATATCTGTTGATCTTGAGTATTACTGTGTTTACCTTGAAATTTAAAATGTCCTGTTGAAACCCTGTGAGTTTACTGTGGCATCTCCGAATTTTAGCATGGGTTTTGGGAATTTCAGCACTAGAGGAATCTGGACATTTTCTAAGAATGACAGCTTTAGAGTTCAGAGTTTCTTGTAAGTTAAGAATTCAAATATATTTGAAGTCTTTGCTAAGACTTCAAATATAGCTTTTTATCTAATGCATATTTTAGGTTGCTTATTTATTTAATTAAAAACATGAACTGCTGATTCTTCTAACTTGATCATGCCAGCCTCTCATCTGTGACTTGGTTTCATTCCCCAATCTCCACCCATTATTAGACCTTTCAAGTACTATAAAATCTATTTCTCCATCCAAATGTGTTACTTCACTTAAGCTGGTAGCATCAGACCCCATTAAAAGAATTTCTAAAAAAAAAAAACTGTACTGTGATATTGTACAAGCATTCACTTTCAACTACACACACACACTGCCTTAACTTAAATATAATTTCAGAGTTTGATAAGAATATTTTAAAAACTTAACAGCAGATAACTTACCAACCTTTCATTCTCTGAGGCTATTGTTTATGGACACCTATCTACTAAACTGGATCATGGGTCTTGTTTTATCCATTCTGTTCTTTTTGCTGCTCGGGTTTCCTTTCACAAACAAGAATCAGTATCAATTGTTACTACACTATGTAAAGAGTACTTGTCTTGCTAGTTCCACTGTATTATGTAAATCCACCATGAGCACAGACTAAGTGCCTCTCAGAGTCAGTGTGCTGTGCACACATGGGCATAGTAGTTCAGTGCTTGAACAGTGGGATTAAGGAGTCTACAATGTAATGGGGACACAGGTTGCAGCACGTGAGAAGTAGTACAAGGCAGAACCTGATTAAATGGCCACGAGAGTGATATGTCAGTCAGTGCTATAGGAATATGCAGGAGCAAAGAGATGTGTGTGGAGCTGAGTTGTCATGCAAACTCTCTAAAAAGATTGGCCTTGAAGACAACCTTGAAGGCTGGGTAGGGTTTGGTTAGGAGCAGGATAAAGAAAAGAGTATGTTCCAGTGGAAATGGGGGTTTTCATGGAGTGAAGATGTCAAAGCAAGAGGACCTCAGCAGAGCCTAGCAAAGAATATTTGATTAGCCTTTCACCTGTGCATTAAAGCATGCAGCCTCAAAACTCCCATGGAAGGGAGAGTGTTTCTCAAAACTTCATTCCCAATTCTGGATTACCCAAGCCACTGTTTCTGTCTCCTTAGAAAATGGGAACAAATGTCCCCACACATCTGATTCCCATTTTTTCTACACAAAACTCCATGTGCAGCTAATTAAACATACTAGAGTGAGAGAAAGTGTTTTGGAGTATTTTGATTCAAAGAAAAAAAGGCTGAATCTTAGGTAACCCTTATAATAGGAAGATGGGCCAATAGCCATTATTTCTTCTAAATAAAACGATATGTTTCATTGACTTCTAAATATTTTGGTTATCAGATGATATTTATTTTTATAAAATTAATATAAATACATTTAAATTTAAGGCAGTGTTTATGTGTTATATGATAATGTGAAAGGAATAATATTTCAGTACAGTTTTTTCCCTAAAGTGCAAGAATTTGGTATTGGTCAGCTCAAATGAACTGATCTATGAATGATAAATGAACTCTTTTATTATGTAATATGGATCCTGTATTTTTAAGTGTGCTGAATTTTTAAAATATTCCAATATCTGTATTTTTATGATAGAGTTTCCAATTTAAAACTGTAAGGGAAAAATTCAAATTGTTTGAAATCTGATATGGATCATGCAACATATTATCAGTCCTTCCTCCAACTATATTGGCATCTGTGGATCCCTAAAGGTGTCTAATTAGGGAAATGATGGGGGAAAACAGGGCTGTAGAAGGTAAATCTGAGAGCAATGTGTAAAAATTAAGAAAGAACAAGTCAAATCTTCAGTTTTGACCTCCCACTGCAACCTCAGACTTGTATATCCTACTGTTTATGTAACATGTACCCTAACAGAAATCTCAAATTTAACCTGTTAGAATCATGACCTACCACATCCCAAATCTGTATCTACTCAAGCTGTCTCCACCTCTGCTAATGACAACTCCATACTTTTAGGTCTTCAGACTCTAGGAGTCAAGCTTGAATCATCTCATTCCTTTATATTAATCCAATTACCATCTCTATCTCCAAAGGTATGCAGAAAACAACTATGTTAACCGTGTTCACCACTACCACTTTGGCCCAAATCATTATTATCTCTCACGTAGATTATTGCAATAACTTCCCAATTGATGTCTCCACCTTCCACCTTTACTACCATAAGTTGGTTCTTAATGCAGCCACCATAGTTATCCATTTACACCTGTCAGTTGATGTTTCGCATCTGCTCACAATCCTTCATGGCTTTCTGCCACCAGAATTAAAGGCAGCATCCACATAATTGCTGGAAACTGTTTACAATCTGGACCACATGTTCTCACTGCCTATCCTACTCTACTCTGACCCTTGTGCTGTGCTTTCTGTCTCACCCATTCTTCTTGAAGTTCCCCAAGTACTTTCCAGAAACATTTGTGCCTCAGGATCTTTTCATATGCCATTCCCTCAGCTTAAAACCCTTTTCTGTAAGATATCCTTTTAGACACCATTGTACCTCTTTTTTGCCTTTTCTCAAATGATACCCTCTTAGTGGAGGCTTCACTATCCAACCTGTTTATTCTGCCCCTACCCAAACATACCCTTTTATCCCTCTTGTCTTATTTATATCCATATACATTTTTACCAGCTAACATTGTATGTTTTACATTTTACTGACTTTTTGTTTACTGTTTATCTCTTTCCAGTTCACTAAAATCTTCATAAAAGCAATAATTTTTTTTATTCTAGTTGCCAGAATAGTTTCATGGAAAATTTTAGGGACTGAATTTTTTTGTTTTTGAGATGAGGTGAGATGAGCAAGGTGGAAAGAAAGTGATGAATACAAAAAACAGGACAGACAATTTAATTTGGTAGGCCTGCAAGGACAAGCTGGCAAGGGAAGAAGGCTGAGGAATTAGAGTTTTGCTAGTCAGTTTTTACATTTCTGTGACAAAATGTCTGAGAAAAACAATTTGAGAAGAACAGATTTGTTTTTCATCATAGTTTCAGAGGTTTCAGTCCATAGCTAACTGGCTCCATTACTTTTAGGCCTGTGGCAAGGCAGAAACATCATGGCATAGGTCTTAGGTGAGGAAAACTGTTCACCTCATGGCAGCTGGGAAGCAGAGAGAGATATACCCCTCAAAGGTTTTCTATCAGTGGCCTATCTCCTCCAACCAAGCCCTACCTCTTTCTTTTTTGGTGGGACTGGGTTGAGGCCCTACCTCTTAATAGTCTGTATAGGATGAACTCATCAATGATGAGCACCAACATGATCCAGTCATCTCTCAATATTGCCACTAGCTGAGGACCAAACCTTCAATCCGTGAGGTCTTTGAGCGGACACTTCAGATCCAAACCACAACAAGGGGCTATTCCTTCCCTCAGCACAGGACCTTAGTGAACTCTCACTATACAAAGTGCAGTACTTGTCACAGGGGCTGCAGAAGTTTGGTCACAGTTATGGAGCAGCTTACAATTTCATGGGAGAATGTTATACAAGGTTAGTTCCAGAATCCATGCCTAGGTTACTTGGAAAAACAGTGTTTAACATGTGTCCAAAAACATAGGTATTACTTGGGGTAGAGTGAACTGATTCAGAGAGATTATTTCTTAAGAATGAGAAGGATTACAAAAGTCTGAAACTTGTTGCAATATATATGTAATGAATCCTGTTAGAGTCATCTTAATTTTCTCCTTCAATGGACATCTATTTGATTATTTATTGAAAATGTGAGCTGAATATAGAGCAAATGCATTCTATGTAGCAATAGTTCACAAAAACATGATGATGTATTACAGAAGATGGAACCTGAGTTTCAGTTTACTTCCTTCATAGTATCTTGAGTTCTTACTGTATCCAAAAGGTGAAGAAATAACCCTCAAGTTTTACAACATTAACATGACTAACCTGTTCTCCAGGATTTTCAATGCCACGGTAGAGATTGGAGCCTGAATATCACTATGATAAGTGCTCATGGTGTAAGATAAAGAAAACGTGGAGGGATCATGAAGGGAGTGAGTGATTTCAGCTTTCAGGAAAGGGAAGGCTGCACAAACACGGTGAGATTTTGGGTACAATTTAAGACACAAAGGATTTTCCTGAACAGGAGTGCGAGTAAAAGTGAGAGGGGCATTCAGGATTTAGAAACGGATACATAACTAGCAAGAAAAGCAACCACAAAACCCAAAAACCAGACAGCAGTGTAGGCTGTGTTTTAGGAAGAAGAAAAAGTATTCTAGTGTGGCTTGGCCATGGAGAACTTTGAAGAAAGTGACAGGAGATATTTGTAAAAGTGAGAGCCAGAAGATATACAATCTTATGTATAATGTTAATGAAAGTGTCTTTTTTCTTAATCAGATATGAGTGATTGAATAGCTAAAATAGAACAGAATAATGGTAAGAATCACTTTTCGAAAGTGGATTATAGTGAAAGGAGAAGTCATAAGCCTGGGGCATACATTGCTGTCAATCAGAGTGAATAAAAATTCAGATTTCTGGGCCCCACACAAACCCAACAGAATAAGAACCTACCTAGCCTAGCAATAGGCATACTACAAATACATCAGGTGGCTTTTAATGCTGCCATATTCCAGCTGTCTGAAGACTACATTGATATTTATTTATCTTGGGAGAGGGTGAGGAGCAATGGGGGCTGTACTGAAGCACTAGCGATGTGGATGGACAGGAGAGGGGAGAGTTAAGAGCCACTTCTGAAGCAGAAGTATTGGTAGGCCATTAGAGAACCCTGCATGAAGGAATGAGGAATGAGTTGGAAGAAGGCCAAAGGTACCATTCTGGCTGCTATTGATTGTATAGGTGATGATGTGAACCAGACTGGAGGCCTAGGAGGAGTAAGAAGGGGAACTGAACTCCTGTGTATGGAAGACAGGTGATTCCCAGGAGCATAATGTATTTACTTTTGAGTACCCCACTTAGCTCCTTTATTAAGGGGCTTATAATAGCGAAGTGACTAATCTGAGGTCACACAGCTAGTTGGTTAGGTCAGAGTGGTAAAAGAGTATGCTCAGTTCAATAGGTAATATGTTATGCTTCTTGCTGTTGGTTTTCTGCTTGTCTAGAAGATTCGCCACTTGGTTGTGCTTACTTAGAGCATCTACAGAGTAGTAATTCTGAAATGAAAATGTCATTAAATACACATTATGGCTGATGCTTTTGTGTATTTTTAGCTGAGTCTTTAACACCAAATGGACCATTTCAGGCTGTTGGAAAACAGGGTCACAGTTCAATTAAATCTAAGGAATGAGAGCAGTAGAGGTCTTAGAAATCAACCACACCAACTTCATTTAACACATGAGAAAACTGAATCCCAGGGAGAGAAATACATTTGTTTAAGGCTGACAGTGATTAAAATTAAAACCCACATCTTCTGACCTCTCAAGTCAGTTTATTTTGCCATGATATCATCCAAATTGTTATTGCAGCCATTGTATTATCTTTTGTGATCTAATTGATTCCTTTGTCATTTATATCCGTCAAAGCTGGAAGCTGAATCATAAGACACATCCATGCTGCTATGGAGTATGTTTAGAGGCAAAGCAAAATGGGGCCTCATATGGTGAATCATATCAATTGCAATGCAGGCATCCAGTGTTACTCTCCATAGTTTAGAAGTTCCTTATAGACCAAAGGAAAAAAAAAAACACCTAGGTTTTTTGCACAAAGCACAGAGCCTGGACCTCATTAGTTATTCAGGAAATGTATGTTGAATGAGTAATCTAATGCCAAAGGTAGTTTTTGAATTACAGTTATTTTTTAAAAAGTAAATTTACCCAGGATAAATCAGTCAGGTCTCTAATCTGCCTGTAAGTAGGCACTCACTAAGAGTCACATGGTTTGTACTCTTTTAATAAGAAGTAGCAGAGAGGGCTGTCAGCTGACAAAGGAAGGATAAAATGTGAGTGCTACAAATGCTCTGATCTGAATGTGACCCCTGGCTGGAATGCCAAAAATACAAACTTTCGAAGTGGGCTGGCCCAGTGACCTTCATATACAAAGGTCTTTTCTTTCTAGAAACAAGCTATCTTCTCTTGGCTTCTGATCTGACACACATACATTCAAAAACTTTCTCTCACACAAACATACATTTTCCTTTTGGAATCTCTATAAAGGTATAAGACTACATGCTTTTGGCATAGTCTTAAAATGACCCTTTGTTGTATATTGAAATGTAAAATATTTCTCAGGAGCTGCCTGAGAAACCACTGGACAAGCAGGATTATTGAATAACTCATGACTTTGTCCTTCATCTGATTAGATTTGTGAAAGAGATCATAAGACATCTTTAAAAAACCTAGAGCCTTTGGAATTCTGAATGATCACAGAGGGCTTTCTTCCCCCTAGTTTCCTGAAATGTCATGGCCCACCCTGAACAGAATCAAAGGAGATCACTTTTGCATCAGGCATTAAAAAATACATTAAAACTCATTTGGGTAAAGTGAAATTTCATCTGTGAGTTGTGTGTCATATGAAGAATGTTTTACCCTTTCCTTCATTGACTATATGACTGTGGGAAATTTTTAAAAAGTAGTATGGGATGTAACCTGTGTGAGAAATATCTTAGAACAGTCATTTGCGAGTCCTGACAAAAAGCTCTTCTGTTCAGTGATAAGTGCTTAAGCACATAGCCTTGTACCCCAGGACTGGAACTGTATACTCCATTCCTTGTCGTAAGTAGCTGGGTATCTTTCACCTCTTTAATCACAATGTGAATGCCAATGGGAACATAATCTAAAAAACTTGTTAATTTATATTAAAATTCACCAGCATGAAACCTTGTACTCAAAATTTGTGTAAAGTATTCTTAGAGGTTATGTTGACCTGTATTTTCTTAGATTCACCGCTTTCAGCATTTCTTTCCTAGAAAAGTAATACACTTAACTTTATTTTAACATAAGTAAGTTTCCAAATCAGAAAAAAAAGGGTTTGTGTGGTCATGCAGTTTTGTGGCTTTGGATTCAGAAAATGTGAACCCAGTTTTCATTAGTTCTTGTCTTCAGCAATATCTAGTGAAAAGAGCTCAAAGTAATATGATTTTGTTCACATTTGTTACTCAACTGAAATACTTGTAATTTTTTGGTCATGAACTGTAGTCTGGAAATCTGATTTCAGAACCTATCATATTTCTATTATACTTTTAACACCCTGATGAAAGGGAAGGAAAACTCAAACCTTGACTAGTTTTAAAGTACTATGTTGGATGCTTTATATGTTAATTCATGTCAACCACGTGAAAACCTGAGGTACGCGTGTTTTAGACATTTTGCAGGTGAGGAAGGCTTAATTTTGAGTGTTTAAGAAACTTGCTAATACTTAGCTAAAAAGTTAAGCATCAGAGTAAAATTGATTCCAACAGATTGCAATTAATTCCAAAACCAATCATCATTCTATAAAAGAAAAATTATTTATTTTTTAATATCAGAGGGATTTCTTTATCCAATAGATTGTAAACTACTCAAGGTAGAAACCTTCCAGTTTACTGTTTTATTCTGAGCTTGTAGACAAGAGACTGGCGTGGATAGAGAAGATTGAATATGCTGCAACCTGGAGGAGAGATAGTTCAAGACTATGGTTTAGTAGCTGAAAGTACTCAGTGTTAGAAAATGGCTAGAGGATCTGGAGTTGGTGTTCTGATTTTGCAAGCTTACCACCTGTTTAATTTGAAAAAGTTACTTAGACTTTCTAAGACTCAACTTTCTCACTTTATAAAATGGAGATAATGGCTAGGGGTGTAGCTCAGTTGTATAACACTTGCATATCACACACAGAGCCCTGAGTTTGATCCCAGCACCACAAAAAATTAAATAAATAAAATGGGGATAATAATTGTATCTTCATAATTATTTACGTAACTAACCATGTGTGGTGGTTAATAAACGTATGATGGATGCTAGTTTGTATTCTTACCTTTAGTCTAGGTAGATTTGGGGTGCCTCGTCACATGCTACATAATTTAGTTATTCATCTGTCTTCTCACTAAAATGACTGCAGCAATTTTCCTGTTTTAATCATTATATCCTAGGTGTTCAGAACAGTGTTGCCCAATACCATGTTCTGTGTTAATTCCAGTATTTTGTATTACATCATCTAGTTCAGCAGCCACTAGTCATGTGATAACTAAATACTTGAAATGTAACTAGCTAGTGTTGCTAAGGAACTGAGTTTCAAGTTTTATTTTCTTTTAATTAATTTAAATGTAAATACTTACATGTGCCTAGTAGGGTACTATATTAGAACATTTTAGAACATTACATCTACATGGTACTTTCTCAGTAAATATTTGTTAAGTGAAATAATTTCCTTTTATACTCCAAGGTTAAGAGCAAGACTACATGATTGGGTATTTCACTCACTCTTTAAAAACTACCAATAAAATTCTTTACTGCTTATACTGGAGGGCCCATGAACTTCTAATATATGATTCAGTCTCTAATTGTAATAAGTTTTAACTACTATTTCTTTTTGGTTATAGGTCAAGAAAGATTTGGAAACATGACAAGAGTGTATTACCGGGAAGCTATGGGTGCATTTATTGTCTTTGATGTCACCAGGCCAGCTACATTTGAAGCAGTGGCAAAATGGAAAAATGATTTGGACTCAAAGTTAACTCTTCCTAATGGCAAACCAGTTTCAGTTGTTTTATTGGCCAACAAATGTGACCAGGGAAAGGATGTGCTCATGAACAATGGCCTCAAGATGGACCAGTTCTGCAAGGAGCATGGTTTCGTAGGATGGTTTGAAACATCAGCAAAGGTAATGTGACATTAATGGATAAGCTTATTGTAGGCAAGAGTCACAAAGAAAATGGCCTATCATCATCATCATTATACTGATAGTAATAGTCTGCTGAGTGATTTATCATTCTCAAATTGCTTCAAGTTCTTTCTCATCTCAAGACAATGAATGGGCAGGTTAGGAATTATTATTCACAATCTCAAATGATTGTGTAAGGAAGCAAAGCCACTTTTTACATGGTCATACTCATCATAGTTAATAACTGTGTATTTTTTTCAGTGCTTACTATGTAACAGGCATGTTTTATATACATTTTTCCTTTTAGTCTTCACAACAAACCTAGTAGATAAGTAGGATTTCATAGTAAATGAAAAAAAAATGGGGTTCACATTCAGTGTCTTTGCCTTATTCATGAATTTGCACCATGGACATCTAAAGCATTCACCTGTATGGCAAGAATTATACTTTTCCTTCTAAATGAAGAGATGATTGCAATATAGAGCTACTGAATTGGGAATACTGGAGTAGGGGTGACAGGGAAGTGCAGCTGTGGGGTACATAGCACAGCTTTGTATTGCTGACTCTTCTGGAGGCAGAGAATAGCAGGAGTTGGGAGCAGCAGCAGGGCTGGAGACCCAGGATCCAAGCCTCACACTCTTATCTGGCTTATTCAGTCCTGGTTTTTGTTCTACTCCTTTTTGTTTTTGCTTATATTTTTAAATCTCAGCATCAAAGTGAAAAAACCTTCTGGGGTAAATTTTTAAAATTAATTGTTTTTATTTTTTGATTGACAGGTAATACTTGTGCATCTTTATGAGGTACAATGTGACGCTTTGATTCATGTATACATTGGATAGTGATCATTCTGGGTAATTAGCATATTTCTCACCTCATGCTGTATTTTTCTGATATTTTCAGTGTACATATAAATACATGCTTGACATCATTAGGAGTAAAATATGCATAAGTTTAAAGCATGGTTGTTTTACTTTTATTAACTTGTGAAATACCAATATTTACATATTTATGAAGTATAAACTCTGTCGCTACTTGTTTGGGATTCAGCTGTAAATACAACAGCGTTGTGTTTTTTTTTTTACTTATGGAGCTGACAGTCAGTCCTTATTGTGAATCTTTGGATACATCATTAGAGATTGGTCTAAATAGGCATCATTCAAAGTAGGCTGGAGTGTTCCATTCCATTTCCAAAAAGCTAGAAAAAAAAAGATTTCTGAATGTTTTCCCAACAAAGAAATTAGAAATATTGCAAGACATTGATCTGTTTATCCAGATTTAAACATTAGATGTATTACTATATGAAAATGTTGAGGCCTTGTCCTCACCATTGTTAGTGGTGACAGGGATTGAGAGGAAATACCATATTTGGGAATATCACTGAAGTGTAAAACCACAGGATTTACAACTGTTTGAACTAAGAGATGATGGCCTGGGAGAAGAGGGTGGTGGTGCCAGGTTTTGGTCAGAGTTGGGACACTCTTTTGTGCAGTTTGTGCCTAGTCACTAAACTGCTCTATCTTTGGAAAGTTGTTATTCTTCAGCAACTAGTACTTTTGTCTTTATGAGGCACTAGTGTTCCAGCACAATTTTTGCTCTCTTTTCCCATTTAAGTCCTTTATCCTATTTGTTAGTATTCTTACCTTGGTTCAGGACATTGTAGCTAACATTCTCTATTTCTTCACTTTTTTAGTTCCTCTGTTTGAAGGATTTACTGCTGTAAAGTTAGACAGGAAGAGCAAAACTCAGATATGATTAAGCTATAGAAATGTAACAAATTTTATATTATCTGATTCTCTTCCCGAGATGTTAGCTTGGATTTTTCTTGTTTTATTCCAAGATGTGGTTTGACTCACCTGTTCTCCTTTTTCCCTTGGCCACACACTCAACTTCACAGGGCCTTCATTTTTATTCAAATATCTTTCTTTCAAAAAAAAAAGTAACTCCCCAGCCCAGAAGCCTCCAGGCACAGGAGAGAAAGAGGATGATTTTGGAGAACTTTTTTCTTCATTGATTATTTTGCACTTTAAAGGAAAATTAGACTGAATGATTTATATGGGAAGAGGGATCTTTCATTATTCACTCATTCATTCAACAAATGTCATTGAATATCTGGTAAGATATTCAATTCTATGTATTGAGAAAGTAGGCATTTACAAAATAGAATTGTGTCCTCATGGAAAACAATAACACAAACTAGTGTGTTGGGTAGTGATTAAGCAATTAAGAAAAGGAGAAAGGAAGAGGTTTATGAATTGTGGGGAAGGTTGAAATTTCTTTTGAGTCAAAGACCCTTCCCAACACTTTTTTTTCGCTTCACTCTGGCATTCTTTGTTCCACCCTCGCAGTGTCAGAGTCTATTTGCTTAAGAACATGATTTCATTAACTTAAGGCCTTACTGACCCTCACACTTGGAAACTGAATTTCTAATCCTCCAAATCCCCACTCATGTCACTTTGAAGAGAAGCTTTGTGCAGTGTGGGAAAGGGGGCACGGGATTTCACAAGCTAACATGACCAAGAAAGCATAACACCTCATTGTAAAAGATAGAATCCCCACCCAACATTTCTTCTTTTCAAATGTACTGCAATTAAGGTTGTCCTTCTGAATGGTTCAGTGAAAGTGGCTTTCTGGTGCCAGGGTTGTATTCAGAGTCAGTTATCTGGAAGCTCAGGAATAATACTACAACACGGACAGAGTAGAGTGTCAAATTGCTAAAAACATCTTTTCAAAAGGTCTTTCATAGAGTTCTGCTAGCTTTCTGTGAACAGCAATAGAACATTTATAAAATTGAGGCCCGTATCAACCTATCTGCCTACTACTAAAATGACAGTATTTGGGGACAACTACCAGTTCCTTCTTTGGGATTAGGAAACATTTCCCAAAGAGAACTTTCTCCCAGAATGTAAATCTATGAACAATTAGAAAGCTCTTGAGTGACATCATAATTGAACCAGTAGGAAACATCTGATTTTCACTTTTTATATCTCTAAAACTTCTAATGAGCCAAGACCAGAACCACTGGCTTTGTTCCCATGGGCACACTCTGTAGAAATCCTTTGGGTATTATCACAGCACAGTCCTTTCTGGAACTTAAACTAGTAGAGTGTTAGAAGAGCTTGTCATTGAAACCAGCCTTCATGCTGCCAGGGACCCCACTGCTGAGGAAAATTTACTCTTGTTCTTCTATTATCTAGAGTAACTTTCCATGAGACTTTTCATGTTTATTCTTGTTGGTAGAATGATCATGGCAGTGAATGAAGAAAGAAAAAATAAAAATCAAACATATTCTGATGTATTTGATTTTTTACTTCATCTCTTCCAATATTAAAACCAAATGAAAGAAAATAAAAAGTCTTTCCTAAATCAGATTTTCTTTCATTGTTCAACTTTCCACTTTTTACCTTTCTCAGCTGTGTTTCCTTGAACTTTATCTGTGAATTCTCTAGGTAGTGTATAATTGGAGTCATTCTATGTCTCAATTTGCCCAAAACATTCCTAGTTTATACATGCTGTCCTAGCATGATTATTAATAACACTCCATTCCAGATTTGTAATTCACATTTATAAGGTCACAAACTATTTTATTTTCTTTATCATACCTTTAATCTAAGAGTGAATATTTTGTGTAATCCTATGGCCAATTCTAGTCTCATAATATGCTCTGGTAGACTTGTCACTTTAGGTTGAAAATTCTGCCCTGTTTCTATTAATGCATTCTCATATTTTGGAGTCCTATCACCTGGGCCCATCTCAATGACTGACTGGGCTCTGTTACCTACTAACCAATTTAACTGGTGCATTTTTGATGCCCACCACATACAGATTTTGATTTGCTTCTAACCACACTTACCCACCTTCTAGAGTTATTGTACTCATTAAGGGACTGTATATGGAGTCCCAGATCCATTATGTCTGATTCCACTACACATACACACACACACACACACACACACACACACACACACACACCCGCACACACACATACTTATTTACTCACTCATTCACTGTCCTTCTGTCTGTACTCATAAGACCACCTTCACGTCTGGGTTTCAACATCTGTGCCTGGTTCTGATGCATACAACAGCTGCACTCCAGTGGAAGAGTCTGCTTCTGTGTCTTAGCCTTTTTCAGTCTGTCAAATCCTGCTCTTATAGTGTAGTGCTTCAGGTGTGGCTGTGTTCATGAATAGGACACTAGGGAAGTGCCAGTGTGATTGGGAAATAATGGAGCAAGTTGTATCCATGTAAGAGTGGGGCTAAGAATCAAATTCACAGGAAAAACCTTCAATGCCCTCTGTTCTTGCTTCCCTCTACCTCAAGTCCTATCCTGACAGATTTCTTAGGTGTTTCTGTCCTATTTACAATAACATTTTACACCCATCTTGTCTTTAAGAGTGTTTTAAGAGTAATGGGTGTCCTAAGAAGAAGCTTACTTATATTGAACCCAATTTTGGTCTCTACCCTGAAGCTAAAAAAAAGATGTTGATATGTGTCCTTCTGCTGAGATGAGCATAACCAATTTTGGTCTCTCTGTGACAGTATTAGATTTTTTTTTTTAAAAGAGGAGGAGTGAACATTTCACACTGCAGTATTTTTTGGACTTCTATCAACTGTTAAATACATTTACTGTCTTTAGGGAATTTCTAGCTCATTGGCACAGGAGGAAATCACAAAACTTTGTTCTTTTGCCTCCTTTGGAGCTAAGGCACAGGCATATGAACTAGCTTCCACCAATTATATGGACTTGGAAGTAAGCAGATGGATGAAAAAGAGAAAATGCAGAATCCATTTTTTTCTGGGGAGGGTAGCAGAGAAGTCCTCTAGTTTTGAGAGACAGCAGGGCTTACAGGGTTCTGTGCTTCACAAAGAAGCAGAATCACTGCTGGGTCCATGAGCAGTTAAGGTGAATTCCTTGAGTGTCAAACAGGACCTACTGCTCTGGTAGATAGGAACAATTTCATTCTTTAGGATATTTCTCTGTGAGATTTGGATTTCTTTCTTTCTTTCTTTCTTTCTTTCTTTCTTTCTTTCTTTCTTTCTTCTTCTTTCTTCTTTCTTTCTCTGGCACTACTGGGGTTTGAACTTACAGCCTCATAATTGCTCAGCAGGCACTCTACCAATTTAGCCATACCCCAGCACTCTTTGCTTTAGCTTCTCTCTCCTTCCTTCCTTCCTTCCTCCCTTCCTCCCTGCCTCCCTCCTTCCCTCCCTCCCTTCCTTCCTCTCTGCTCTCCCTGCTTTCTTCTCAGTACTGGGGATTGAATTCAGGGCCTTGCACTTTTTAAGCAGGTACTCTACCACTTGAGCCACTCCACCAGCCCTAGTTTATTTTCCAGATAGAGTCTGGCACTTTTTCCTGAGACTAGCCTTGGACCATGATCCTCCTATCTCTGCCTCCTACTTAGCTGGGACACAAGTGTGCACCATGCCCTCACCTAAGGGTTCAGGTTTCTTTCTGGAAGATTAAGCTGAAACAGTTTCTCTAGACTTCTGAATTGCCAGCATCCACTAAGTAAACTCATATTTAACCAGCCAGCATTAGCATTTGTATCCTGTAAATGAGAATGTGCATATCGTAATACATGGTCCAATACACATGAAAAACTATGTTAAACAAGTGTTGTCCTTATTGCAGGACTTCTTAGGAATTTAGCATTCAAATGTATGTTCTTAATCGCCAGCAATAGAATGTAGTGTTTCTTGCTCTTTGCTGTTAGCGTTGTGGAAATATTTTTATGAGACGAACTCATTCAAACATAGAGTAAACCTCACAGTTATCACTTTAAAGAAAGAAAAAGCTGAGGCTTAAGTGGATCTTAAAGCTATGTAGCTACTACCTTATTTCTTTGATTCTGACATACATATTTTTATTCCCTTTTGCTGTTAATATTTCAAAATCAAGATGTGCTCTGTAGTTGGTGTGTATTCTAAAATGATGGAGTGTCTTACAAATAATTATTTTTGTTTTGTTTTTTAATCATCTCCTCTAAATGAGGACTACATCACACAGCAGTTCCTAAATGTTTTGGGTCATGTTGAAGTCTTAACAGAATAGTGGATTGCTGGCCTAGAATTCTTTCATTTTTCTGTGTTTCATTAAATTTAGTGAGCTCTTTTATTATTATTCTTTAAATTGCTCTGCAAGCTGAAATATACAACAGTTAAAATTGGCTAGTTTTCTAAAAGCTGCTTGAAGGGTGGTATCACACATTATTTATTTTGTTATAGGCTTTTGGAAAGTATACAGTTATAAAACAACACATTTAGACAAACTGGAAATGCATAGATAATTGCACTTGGGTTTGGGTACATAGCTATTCTGATTCCTTTTTAATGGATTTAGTAGAGCACATTACTTTTAAATCTTTTTGTGTTTAAAATGAATAGTAGGCCACTTTTGATTATTTTCATTTTCAAATGTCAAAATGAAAAAAATTCTGGATCGTCACTTGCGCATTATCAATTAACACAATCTGTATTGAATGACTTTTGTTTCTGGGTCTGGACTGAGAATGATGTGTATAAGCCATATTGTGCTCAAAGAAAGGTACTTGTTCTTTTTCTTAACATAGTCCAATGAAAACAGATACAAAGATTTTAGGCATCCATTTCCAAAGAAGTCTGATGGCATTGTAGAATGTATCTCTATTGACTTAATTGGCCACAGTACAATTAATCCTATATTTTTAGCTAATCTGGTTAGAGCAAAGTTAGAAGATATAATTTAAAGGAAATTATGGCTTTGTTTAACAGCTGTGATCAGTTCACATAATGACCACCAGTCTGTACTAAAACTATTTGAATTTTTACTTCTGACAGGTTCTTAATGCCATACCTAGAAAATGAAACTCTTTTCTTGAATATGAGCATAATTTAACATGAGAATCTCAAACTCAAGCTACTCATCTGCTTAAAAACTAGTACAAATTAATAATAAACTTTAAAATTTTTATCTTAAGCTAATTAGTTCTCTAAAGATTCTTTAGCTCTCTGCTTGTAATTTGCTACATAATTTGAGATCCAGCTATGACTAAGACATTGTAGGAGAATAGCAATGGACCATCAGAGGATGTAACCATAGCTTCTGTCCTGCATGCTTCATGTTTTCATAACTTAGAACTCATATCCTTTCTACCTCATACTTAGGAAATCGTAGTAGCTGGTTTTTAGACTTTGTTCACAGGAGTCTGTCCTATATGCTGCTAAAAACTCAATTTGCCAAGGGATAATTTTGATTTTTTTCACTGCCTAGTTTAACAATTTTCCACCAGCTCCACTTCATAATGATTAAAATTTGGACAACTTAGAATAATTATTAATAAACTATGGCCTTTTGGTCAAGCATGGCCTGCCTCTTGTACTGTACATAAATTTTTGTTATAACATAGCTATGCTTATTAGTTTATGTGTTACTAACAGCTGCTTTTCTGCTTCAACTACAAAGGTGAGCAATTATAACAGGCCTGTAGCCTGGGAAGCCTGAACTATTTACCATCAGACCCTTTATTCTTTAAAGTTTGCAAATGATGTCTTAGAATAAGAATAGGTTCTTCTTAGTTGGGTACTATGCTAGTGGCTTTATATGCATTGGTTCATCCTTGAAACAAGCTTGTAAGGTAGATGCTATTAACTTTCCTCTTTACAGATGAGGAAATTAAAATTTAAATTAGAAGGTATAAATGGTTAGCTCAGGTTATTATACAGTAGAGTTTCTTTACAAATAAAAAAAAGTAGATTTCTTTACAAATGTGCTAATAGTACAGCTTAGCCACCCAGTCACCACATTTTAATACCTTGTAGCTATTTAACATTATAAAATAACTACGTATTGAGCAATTGCCGCATGGTAGACCAGGCACTGGAAGAGACAGATAAGTAAAATGTGACCATGGTCTCTAGAAGCTTAAGATACAGAGGTGTGAATAGGTCTTTGTGTCAGCCAGGTTTCCATTCCTGTAACAAAATATTCATGAGAAGCAACTTAGAAGGAAAAAAGATTTATTTTGGCTCATGATTTCTAAGGTTTTAGTCTATGGTCCCTTGTCCCCATTGCTTTGGGCCTGAGGTGAGACCTAACTTCATGGTGGGGAATACACGGTGGAATAAAGACGCTGGCCTTATGGCGGTAAGGAAGCAAAGGGCATAAGAGAGACAGAGAGAGGAGAAAGTGAGAGGAGAGAGACAGAGAGAGAGAGAGAGGAAAAAGGAAGAGGAAGAAGAGGAAGAGGAGGAGGAAACAAGGAGGAGGAAGGGACAGAGGACAAGATACACTCTTCTAGGGCATGCCCCTAGTGAGCTACTAGACACTACCTCCAAAAATGTCTAGCATTTCCCAATAATGCCATCCAATTATAAATCCATTGAGGTCAGAGCCTTCATGATCCAAGTCACCTGTGAAAAGCCCACCTCTAGATACTAGTGCACTGGGGAGCAAGCCTACAACATACTAGCTTCTCTGCAAAATGGTCATCTGGTTTGAGTCCTCACATACATGCACACACCGAAGTCAGACACCATATAACCAGATTACTCGTCCTTCAGAAATCCATCTTCCCTGAGCATAGAAAACTCCCATGGTGAGGCTCTTCTCTGCCTCTGCAGAGCTACTTCTACTTCATCCCTTTGTTTATTCCAGGATTATGCAAAACTGCACAAAGTCCTGTCCTGACCTTTGTGTTCCTCCTGCCTGGGACATGCTTCCTACCTTTATGCATCTGTCTCTCATGCTTCCTTCAAGACCTTGCTTGAGTATCATCCGCTACTCACTCTCAGATAATTGATTCTCTTCCATATAACTTTGTGTTAAAGCTATTTCTTTATAGGCCTGGCCCTTGCTCCTCATTTGAGCACTTTTGGTCGTCACCCAGCACAATGGCTGGCACAGAGAGAGCAATCACCTCATCAGGGTTTATTGGATGGAAGAGGATGGTTTGCAGCACTGACTTTCAAGGACTCGTTCCGAAGATTCTTTTACTGTATTATTTTCTCCCCTGCCCTTTGTGGGTGTTTCTGTCCTGAGAGAACCCTGCAGAAGCAGAAAAATTAAATTACTGCTGTATTTCCCAGAAGGACTCCCCATTATGTAACTCCTTTCATCCAGAAAGCTCTCTAGACACTTCACACAGCAAGGAGCTTGCAGTGCCCTGCTGTGTGGATGGGGAAATAGAGAAGAAAAATGAAGGTGAGGGAGACGTCCATCCCCACTTAATGCCCTCAGTCTGAGACTGGGAACTGCAAATTCTTTTCCTGTAAGGCCACACAGCACCCCATAAGAATCTAACATTAGTCTGAAGATCTGATTATCCAACTTATTCCTCTTTCACAATACAGAATCAGAATCAATACAGAAAGTCTGAGACTTTCTTACTGAAAGTCTCAGAATCTAGTTTTACATGTGCCTCTCATTTGTTTCTTTTACTGTCATTTGAGCTGTGCACAATGGTTATCATATTTGTCTTTTTTACTAACAAAGAGACAGTGCTCCAAGGAGGCTTTTCAATGATTTTCGTGCTCTAACTGGTGAGAATGGTCTTGAACAGGCTTATGTGTAAGGGTCTTGTGAAAATTGTAGATGTCTTCCTTTAGCACTCACAGATGGCTGGAAGGGATCAGAAGGAATGTTTTGGAAAATACTTCTTTAGTGATTTTGATTTGCACACTGGTACATAAAATGCTTATTCTTTTTTGTTTGTTTGTTTGGTCGGTTGGTTTCTTGAGACAGGGTCTTGCTACGTAGGACAAATTGGCCTAAAACTTCTATGTAGCCACACTAGCGAACTCATAATCCTCCTTCTTGAGCTTCCAAAGTGCTGGCATTGTAGATGTGTGCCATCAAACCTAACAATGCATGCTTACTCTTAACTTGACCTTTCCCTAAGTGGTTTATTTATTTATTTCACTTACTTCTCACAAACCCTTATGAAGGGTATTATTATTAGGCCAATTTTACATAAGATGCTAAGGCTTAGAGAAGTGAAGTGATTTATCCAAGATCATATGGTTAGCAAGTAGCAGTGTTAGAATTAGAACCCAGATCACTGTATTCAAATCCCTTCTTTATTTTTTCCCCTTATTACATGTGTCTAAATACTAGTGTTATATTATTTCATCTTGATTTATGGGCTTTAGACATACCCATTGATAACCTACTACACATCATGAGGATTTACCTTTCCTAATATGATCACTACATATCCACCCCAAATCTTGCCAGTAGAGTTCTATCACTGTTGCTAGTTGAATCATAATAAAAATTGTGATTTATATCATTTGATGCAAAAACATTATTATTTGAGCAAATAATTTGCCATTCGTGCTTATCCTCAATGAAATTTGATTCCTTTAATGTTAAAAAATTCTTCATCAACTTATTCATTCCCTTGAGAATAGTTTTTTCCTGATGGCTCAGAGTCCTCTGTTCCTTAAAACCAGTATGTTTTGAATGCCCTGTAGACCTAACACACACTGAATAATCCTAGGATTTGCCTTTGCCCATCTCTACTTCTGGTAATCTGCAATTCTACAACCTATGTTCCATGTGAACCATCCCATTTATTTTTCTGGACACTGTGGGTTCTTTCAACATAGAAACTTGTGTTCTGAAAAATAATATTTCTTCAATAATTTTCCATCCTTTGTTTTTTGTTCTTTCTTTGTGAACCTTCTGATTCAGTGTAACATCCTGAACTAGGTCTGTTAACCCACCCTTTTTCCCACATATTTTCAGCACTTTGTAATTTTTGTTTCATTCTGTACATTTCTTTACTTTGATTTGCTACTCTTATTTATTTTTAATTTCAGCAATCTTAGTTTTAATTTTGAAGAGCCTTTTTCTCTTCATTAGTTTTTCTTTTTTCATACCATACTGTTCTCAGTTAAGAATGTAATAGTAATTGTGAGGATTGTAATTTGTTTTCTAAAGCTATTTCTGCTTCTAGCATAGTCTATTTCATTAGAGTCATTCTTGTCCTATTTTATTTTGATTCTTTCTTTTACACTTCTGATGATGGATCTTTGGCAGAGCATGTATGTATAAGAGCAAGGCTTTTAAAGCAGGGAGTAAACCCTTGTGTGTGTAGGTGGACTTGCTGATTAGTGATTAGGTTGATAAGTGGGTTTCACTTTAGGTTGGTAATCACTGCAGGTTTCCAAATGTCAGTTGTTGGAGTGCTTTTGTCCTCAGAAATCTCTCTTGCTAGAGTTCTTGGGGGAGAGTGGGGGGTGGGGGAAGCTGGAAGACTTTTAGTTGAATTTTTTCAGCCGCATACCACCTACAGAGGCATATTAGTTGGTATCTTTTGAGTCTCATGTCTCTTTTCATTTTAAAAAATGAAATACTTTTATTTGCATGTATTAATTGTAAAAGGTAAGGAGTTGCATTGTGATATTTCCACATGTGCTTATAATATACTTTGATCATGTACACCTCCTCCATTCCTCTTTTTATTCTCCTCTCCAACTTCACCTTTTTTAACCTTTCTTGCAAAAAATTTTGTTAGTGCATATTAATTGAATAAAGAGGTTTAATTGTGATATTTCCATATATGCATGTAATGTACTTTGATCATATTCCCCACTCTGCTCCCTTTCTTACCCCCTTTTTATAATTTTAATAGATTTCCTTATTCTATTTCCACACATAAAATGTACTTAAATCATATTCATGCTCATCGTCCTCTACTTTCATCCTTGCCTCTCCTGCTGACTCTCGCACACAGTCTCCCTTTTACATTCTTGACTTGTTTTTTTAGTTCTAGATTCTACATAAGAGTTAAAGAAACATTTAATACTTTATTCAGAGGATAAAGGACTATTTAACTTGGGTACAGTTGTCTAGCTGATTTTATTCTATGTAAAAGAAGGAAGAAAGAATGAGGATTGTATTCCAGTTCTGACTTTTGACCAGTTCCCCTGATTTTGGCCACCCTTAATATGTGATTCTTATGGGTTCTGGAGCATGGATTACTTCTCTGATTGTTCGTATCTCCCTCCGCACAACTTTTGGATCATTCTGTCTACACACTAGTAGACCTGTTACTATTTGTCCATTACTTTCACATTTCTAAACGTGTGTTGAAATCAAATGCTGATGCATGCTTTCTCATTCTCTTAGCCTTGAAATGCATTTGGAAATACTTTATTGCTTTGAAATAACTTTTGCAGAGTTTTGGTAAGGGAAGAATATGAATACATTTCCTTGCCATCTGTAACTGCAATGTGTCCATGTCCTTTGTCCATTTGTATTTGTTGTCTGCTTTACTTCTGACTCAACCCTCATTAATTTACAATTTAATTATTACAGTGTATTTTCAAATTAATGTTGTTTTTATGCCCATGTTATATTGTGGAAAGTAAAGTACAGTATGCCATAAGTACTTTACTCATAGGAACCCAGCTAGTGAATATTGAAGCTGGGATTTAAACTTGTGCCTGATTGATTCATGTTGGCCCTTTCTGTCCCAATGTTCTACTTAAAAAAAAAAAGACAAAGGTCCTTTATCCTCTGTCAGAACCAGTGTCAACTTCCCTTCTTTCTCACCCTGGGAAGTGTCACTTCCTTATTTCAGGAATAGTTTCATTATTAAGACATGTTTGCTCTCTTTCTCCTTGTGTTACTTCATTGTTTTCTGTATTGATTTTGTTTGTTCCCTATTTTGTGGTGCTTTACCTTCTTTGATGTGTCTTGTTTGCCATCTTTGAAGCATTCTTGATTTGTGGGTGACAGCCTTATCATCCCAAGGTATTCCATTTCATCTCTGTCTGGTTCGGTGCTAGTGAGGTATTGATTTCTTGGGAGATCCTAGTGAGATTGAGGAAATCAATATCCCATTAGACATCAGAGAGAAGCAGTAGCAGCTCTTCAGCTGTCTGTCCCCTGACAGAACATGCTGCTCAGTGCTCAAAGACCAGGTTAGCCTGCTGTGCCCAGAGATGTTCTGAAATGATTACATTGTCTGAAGGGTAATTGAGAAAAGCCAATGACAGAACAATCAAGAATTGCAAATCCATTTCCTTGAGCCAAATGAAGTCATTTTACGAGAATAATTTTGCTCCTGAAAAAAGAAGCTCTCTCTTGAAACTTATAATTCTTTGTCACTTTGAATTTCCTAGTGAAGGCAACATGATTGGTGAATCAGAAGTCCATGCTGCAGATACATTTTGGGGTGTTATGAACACATCAACATGTTTGGGTGGTATTTCAACTTCTATGCAGATTGCTTTGGGAGTGATTATCAAAAGATTAATTTCTTGGGAACTCCCATGAATAGATAGGAAAATGAGGTTTGGGAGAAAGGAAGAAGAAGAGGTAATAGAGTTTTGCAAAAGAGTTAGGGTTGGAGCTTGCTGTACTACACTGTAATAACTTTTGAGAATCATCAGTTTTCACCATCTTTAGTGTGCTATTCTTCTGGGTAGTAAAACTGGGAAGATATTGGATAAGATTACACAGTATTGATTCTCTAGCTCATCAAAATTTGGATTTATTTACTGAGTTTCTGCTAGTTAATAGCTCTCATAATCAAAGTAGGAAAAATAAGGGAATTAAATGATTGTCTCTCCCTAAGGTATCAACAATGTGTTGTCTTTTAAATCCCTAACATTTCTAACATAGGTCATAGATGTTTAGGGTATGATAGGATCAAGACTTTGACCAACTTTTAGAACTGTTTATATATATATACATGTATATACATATGCATATATATGTGTGTGCATGTGTGTGTGTGTATGTGTGTGCATGTATATATATGTATATGTATATATTGATTAGTAGGACTGAAGTTTGAACTCAGGGCTTCACACTTGCTCTACTGCTTGAGTCACACCTCCAGTCCATTTTGGTCTGGTTGTTTTGGGTGGATCTTGAACTGCAATCCTCCCAATATCAGTCTCCCAAGTAACTAGGATTGCAGGTGTGAGTCACCCACTATGTCCTGGTCAGTTAGAAATATTTAAGTCTAACTCAGAGAGTTTAATATACAAATGTAAACTTCAGATTTATAAAAGAGCCAAAATATTCAGAAATGTCGCAAATGAGCTCTTCATTCAGTTTGGCAAGTCACTTTTTTTACTTGCCAACAATGTTCAAAATGGTAATATATGACATTTGCATAGAACTTAAAAAAGTTTCTAATATCTATTTGCATATTTGGTATTCACAATCCCCAGCACAGAGTGATTTATTTGCTTTTTTATAAGACTTATCTGTGTTGAGAATTCTTGCTGTTGTTCATGTCAAATAAACCATAACCATTCTTGATTGCTCACCTGGCCACTCTTAATTACTCAATATGTTCTTTTAAGGGAAGTGATCAGAACTGTTGACCAGGTATAGACCAAACAGAGTGGGGCATAGTATTGTTCAAACGTACTTTGTGTAGGTGACAATATTTCTATTTTATAGAATTGCACAATATTAATTTCTTTTGAAGAGTTATATCAAACTATGGACATGCTGCACTTAGGATCATCTAAAATTTTTGCAAATAGTATGCTATCAACTGAGGTCTTCCTACTACTTTGGGTTAGTACCTATTCACATTTATTCTGTGATTTTAATCTATTATTCCATTTTCATTTTGTAATCTATTATTTTTGCTAATGAAAGTAAAATATCCATTTCAGCTGGAGTTGTACTCATATACATTTAAAAGCAACCCTAAAATAGTGACTTCATAAAAGAGAAGTTCACCTTTAACAAGCAACATGCCTCAAAGCCTGTGTCCAGGACTCAAGGACTTCATGAAGGATTCAACTTCCTGCTTCATTAGCCTCTTTCTTCCTCCTGGGCATAGACGGCTATTTGTATTTGTTTTTTGGTTTTTTTTCCTATGTGAAAAATTACCACAGCTGTGACAACTTACAACAGCACACTCACCTTTATGATTTCATTTTCTGTGGGACTGCAGTCCTGGCACAGATCATTGACTGAGTACTTTTCCTGGGATCTCGTCTGGCTAAAATCAAGATGTCAGCCATGACTATGTTCCCATCTGAAGCCTGGAATCTTCTTTCATGCTCATTCAGTGATGTGCAGAACTCAGTTCCCTGTGGTGTATGACTGAGGTTCTGTTTTTGTGCTATTACCTGAGGATTGCTCTCAGGATCTAGAAGTTGACTTTAGTTCCTAGCCCTGTGGTCTTCCCACCACATGGCATCTTATTTCTCAAGATCAAAAGACGATTCTCTCCAGTCAGCTATAAGGGAGTTGTATAGAAGGTAACCTAATCAAGGGGTGAGTATCCCAACATATTCATGGGTTCACTTAACTCCGTGGGCATGTACCCCAAGAAGTGGAAATTCTGGGAACATTTTAAAATTCTACCTGCTATACTTGTTTCTGAGCAGGATCAAGAGTTTTGGAAAGGTTAAGGGTAAAAGGCATGGAATAGTTGAATGTATATTACTTTACTTTGTTAAACATTGGAAAACACAAATTATTTTATACTTGCCAGAACTTTATACTTGAACAGAAGTGTCCATGTCTCTCTGAGAACATCCTGAAATCTGAATTTGTCTACCATGTCAATTCTAGCTAACAGAAATTCGATAAGTACACCTTTTATGACTTCATTCAATGTTCTGACAAAAATGAGAATAGTTCTGGTCTCCATTAATATAATTAAATGGTAAGTAGCTCTCAGTTTCAACCTATACAAATCTACCTGCCATTCTGTGGAGCCAACACGTAATTGCCTTGTCTACAGGAACATTATGAAGGGTGTTATTGTAAAGATAAATGGCTTCCTAATAGCTTACGCTGAATTTTGTTAGGGAATAAAATGAAGTCAGTTTATTGTGTTTATGGGTGCCTTCTCATATTCTATTAAGTGTGCACTGAGTCCATCCCTTCAGTATAAATGCTTTTGCACTGACTAAACCCTATACTGTCATTTTTTGCCTTTAGAATTTTCTTTAAGTGTGTCCTTATAGTTGGTTTGAACTTCTTGACCCTATATGGATGAGTTCAGACTACTTTTGAGTCTGTTTTGAGTTCATATCCCTTCTCCTTCTGTCTTTTATATATGTTATTCCTAAACTTTATTTTATCTGGGATGTTCCTGTAGTCAAATGATTTCTTTTTTCCATTAATTTTTATTTGAATATGTTCATTGTACAGGAGGGGTTCATTGTGACAATTACATATAGGCTTATATCATACATTGGTTAGATCACCCCCATGTCTCTCGCCCTCAACCGCTCCTCTGCCACACTTAAAACTATTGCAAGAGGTTTTTTTATTCTATTTCATACAAGTTTATGATGTCCGTCAAGCATATTCCCTCACCTTAATCTTCTTCATTGACCTTCTCCTCCTCCCACAAGACTTCCCCCACCACACACTGTACCTCTTTTACAGTCCTGTCTTTCATTATTAATATCTAAGTTGATGTTCAAAGGGGTTTCTCAATGTACTCCTACTGTGGGTATACTTTACTTTGGTCCCTTCAACCACTTCCATTACTCTCTCTTACCCCTTTACCTCCCACCCTTTGTTTTTCACCAGCTTTCAGTACACATTCTTATATCCTCTACCTTCACAGATGCTATGTTTTGCGATATTGTTGACACTCTATCATTCTTTTTTCCTTTCCCTTCTTCCCTGAGTGCCATAGAGTAGTTTCACTGTTACAAACATGTTCTACAACTGAGTTTGTATGTGATCATGCTTGTTGTTGTATATATGTTTATCTTTGGATCTATCTTCCACATATTAGAGAAATTATGTGGCCTTTGTGTTTCTGAGCCTGGCTTACTTTACTTAACCTGATGTCCTCCAATTACATCCATTTACCTTCAAACCACATGTTGTGATTATTCCTTACGGCTGAGTAATAATCCATTGTGTATAAATACCACATTTTCTTGATCCATTCATCACTTGAAGGGCATCAGGATTGTTTCCATAGCTTGGCTATTGTGAATAGAGCTGCAGTGAACATCGGTGTACAGGTGTCTCTACTGTTTCCTGTCTAATATTCCTTGGGTAGATGCCCAGGAGTGGTATCACTAGATCATATGGCAGTTCTACCTTTAGCTTTTTGGGGAAATCTCCACATTGATTTCCATAATGTCTGTACTAGTTTGCATTCCCACCAATAGTGTTTAAAGGTTCCTGCTTTGCCACATCCTCATTTGTTGTTTTTGCCCTTGAATATGGCCATTGTAACTGGGGTGAGATTAAATCTTAGTGTAGTTGTGATTTGCATATCTTTTATAATCAGGGAAATTAAATTCATCTTCATGTATTTACTGGCCACTTGTATCTCTTCCTTTGAGAATTTCCTGTTTAATTCATGTGCCCATTTCTTCATAGGGATGTTGATTTTTTTTTTTTTTGAGTTTTTTGAGTTCCCTGTAGATTCTGGATATTAGTAGTCCCTTATTGGATGAACAGCTGGAAGAGATCAGATAGTTTCTTTTATATTTCTTTCCTCTTTTTTTCTTCCCTGGATTACCCATAATTATATTGTTATAATTTCTGTTTTTGAGTTTCCTATCATTATTTTTATTCAGATTCAATCTTATGAACTATTTTCCATCTGTGAGTAGAACTTACATATTTTTTCATTCATCCTTATATATTTATATTTTCAGCTCATGGAATATTTATTAATGTGCTGTTTCCTTCATTTTGTCTGGACTTCAGGGATAAAATAAATATTTTAAGACTTCTTATACTATTCATGGTTCAAAATTTGGCATTCTCTTTTCTTCTATATACCTTTAAATATGAAAATTGAAATAATATATGTGTCTTGTGGAGCACTTTGAAATAACCAGAATTATAAAATAAAAGACTAACATTGTCTATAATCAAACTAACTGATTTACCTGTTAATATTTTGTTTTGTTTCCTATTGATAAGGAATATGTTTAAAAACAACTTCATCCTATTCCTTTTAAGCTGAATTTATTCTTAAAGTTTCATCTCATGGAATTGACTCATGTGCAGACTTATAGTTACATTCACACAAAACAACTACAGGAGGGAGAGAAGAGGTAAAAGGTACACAGAATCAGTAACAAGAGCAAATCTTCTGAAAAATGTTTTCTAATGTAAAGAAGTATGTAATACCTCTTATGAGGCTTAATAACCTTAGAAGTTCACATCTGAAGCAGAACCATCTTTAATCTGACAAAGGTATTGTCCTTTTTGTAGAATTCTATTCTGTAAAAAACCAGAAAATAGAAACCAAAGTTAGTTCTTAAGGTTCAGTAAGTCTTTTCATAATCTTTAATTTTTTTCTCAGGAAAACTTATTGCATAATTACTTTATGACTTTCTGATCCAGGTAGTTCTTTTCAAGTCACTTATGTTTCAACTCCCCTCGTCTTCCCTTCTTTGCATGTTCATGTTGATAGCCCCAATTAGCCTTTGTATCCCGAATAAATTATCAAATGGCACTAGATTTGTTTCTGGTGGATAATGCACACTTTTAAAGAAAATTAGTTTTCTAATTCTTTTCAAAAATGATGCATTACTTATGTGTATTGAAAATATAAACACATCTGCTTTGGTGTAGATTATATTAATGTCTGAAAAGTGAGATAGCAAACACAACTGATATTTTTCATGTTCAAAAGGACTCAGCCTTTTTCTCTCTTCCAGTATGTCATCCAAAAGGAAGTTGCTACTCCTATATGTTGTCTATCAAGTTATAATAATTGACCAATACTGTCTACATGTTCTGGCCCCACTGTCTCTTGGATATGGGATTGTTGTCGTCTTTGATGTAAACATGTGACTGCAGCTAAATTCTTTGGAGTCCATCTTCAAGGTTTCTGCAACTGAGGTTGAGGGTAGGAAACCTTTTCTCTTTGGTGGCAAACTGTGAACATGTGAGTTCAGAGACTGCACGCCTCTCTATATGCAAAAAGTTGCAGGCAAATGGAGAAAATGAAGCTGACTAATTTTATTTTCTAAGGTTCATAGAGTAACCTCAGTCTTTTAGCAGTTCTGTCACTCCTGGGAACTACCTTCCAAATGGCCTGGACAATTCAATTGGTTTCTAGTTTTTGCAACCAAAAACTTATGCTAATCAAGTTGATAGAGTGCACTTGCTTCAGTAAGTGATCTCTTGAACAAATGTCTTATACTTAAACTCTGAGTTTCAGAAATCTTTCCCATTAAGGGAGCATTTTTCTCAGATCTTCCACAAGTTGAAGTACATTAGTCACAAGGTGGTGATAATCTCAAGGATCATCTTCAACCCTATTTGGAAAAAGGCAGAATATAAATTCTGTTCCTTTATGGCTGATGAAGTTGACACCAGAGAGAGGACTTGATCTGCTTATAATGACAAAGACAGTTTGCAGCAACATCTGGACTAAGGCTGAGGTCTAGGAATTCCCTGTCCTAAATTGTCCTGAATTTAGAGGAATTTCAGTGTGTAATGAATGCTACTATTATTAAACAATAATAATATTTTTTCCCAATTCTATTTAGATTAGTTTGTTTTTCTCCTTTCACAGTTCATTCATAAGTTATATTTTGGGCACTTTTATGCCCAAAGACCCCGTATTAGCTGCTTGTAACATTCTTAACGTATAAGTGCCACTTCTGATCTCAAGTTGTTATCTAGCAGAAAGGTAAATTTCTGAAATAAATTGCTTACACATATAATAGCTACCAGAGGACACCTAGGAACCACTTAGGAGGGCAACAATCCTGCCTTGAGTGGGCAATGCTTTCTCCTTACTAATTAGGCACATTGTATCCAACTTTGCATTATGTGACTCTACTTTGTTTAAGTCAGATTAAAAAATTTCATCTTTGGCTAGGGTCAGAAAAATCAAGAAAAGTAAAAATGGAGGTCAGACTACTTTGGAAAAGATAAAGAACCCACAAAGTTTAATATAAAACCAGTTATTAAATGTTTGCATCTGCTCAATCCTCTATGCAAAACTACTCCACACATACCACCACTACTCCTGAGCTAGAATTGCCAAGTTGTGTAAAGAGAACCACAAGCCCTAAGAGATACACCATTTAACATGAGTTCTGTAGTCAGGCAAGTTTATGACTACTTGACACTGCTTCCCTGAATGGAATAGGAGAGAGAAGGAGGCACTGCTTGTTTTACTCTAAACCCTCCCATCCCAACTAGAATATGCCTTTTCTCATTTCATATATTATAGATTCAAATTATAGTTCTGCTGTGTTGCTCTGGTTCCCCTCATGTCATCCCAACAATAATGCTTTTCCATTTCATTCAAAAGTTTAATCACATGCCATACTGTGTGACCTTCTAGGACTAAGATGTTCTGTCATTAAGAACCATTTTGAATTATTTTTAACTTAACATTTCCTAAAGTCATTTAACCCTAAGATACATTTTTCCTTATATTATCTTATTAAACTTCAGAACTCACTTTGGAATAGCTTATTTCAACAAAGAAGTGTTTGGGCTTCTCCAAACATTCTCATATTACCTAGTAATATTTATTCAATGTTACATTGGTTCCTAGTGTTTTACTTTCAGTATCTATTGTACACTCTGTTATTGAGTTCTTATACATATCTTATTTTATACACATTTTCAGTAATTTTTTAAGATTGTCATTATTTTTATGATAGATAATAAATAAATAAATTATCAGAAAGAGGTTATAGTGACTTCTCTAACCTCAGCTAGTAATCGGCATATCTGAGATAGTTCTGACTCCTTGTGTGGCCTATTTCCCTTAATAGTAAATAAATACACACATAATAAAAATTAAAGATGCCAGATTTTGAAGCTGGAGAATGTACCTGAATTTCATCCAAAAGTTCAAAGGAGAATAAAATTAAATCTCTGTGAATAAGATATCAATAGCTAAATATTTCTGAATGAGATAGTTTTGTTCTGAATGGGCAGGAGCTCTGCGGATACAACTGGAATAAGAATAAACCAAGAAAAGTTTTGCAAAAGACACAGTGAGGCAAGGGCTTGTAAGTGTAGCTCTATTGGAAGCTAACTAAGTAAGGGAAAAGTCAGAGAGTTAAGTTGTAGCCATGTTGGTTGGTCTGAAGATTAGTGGACTGTCCTTATTCTGAGCCAATAAAGTTTTGTGAAGCTGATAATTGAGGTTGAGGTATGAACATTAGCTACACTTTAATTAAAGCAATCAACAGGCGGTTTGGCAGCGATACAAAGGATGATTGCAGTGGGAAAAACCTGAATGTATTTAGCCAGAAAAGATGAACTTGAGGAAAATGTCACAGTGATTGTGACAGGATAGCACATCATGTGCATCTTCATCTCCAAGCAGAAGCAAAAGAACCCTGGGCTAACAAGACAATCACAATGGCTGGCCCCAGTGTATTAAAGCACAGACTATGAAGTTTTTGATGACTAGTGTCTGGTCCATAGAAGGTGCTCAATGATTACTAGTTGTATAATAAATTATTTCATATAGTTACATGATATTTCAAATATTGCATGACTAGGATTTAAATTGAAAAAAAATTGCTTTTTTCTTATTACAAATTTGTGGAATAAAGAAAAAGAACATGTCATTCCATATTAGAAAAAAGAAAATTAGTAGCCCATGCTAAGTGCACCTGGATACTTCCCAGACTAAGAACTACTTGTTGCCTTACTGTTGAATTTGGGAGTTAGACATCAGAAGTTTCAGAGGGTGGAGTAGACTTAGATCCTAGGGTGGAGACCACAATTCTGGTACTTAGCTAGTACCACTGACATTCCACATATGAAAAGGTGATTAAAGATGAGTTTCTTTAGCTTCTTCAACACATTTGTTTTTACACACAATTCTTGTTCTTATGTATTTTCACCCAAGTTAACATTATTCTAACAATGGTGGTTGAAATTGTTTCACTTATGCTATCTGGAAAAGTGAGAGCTTCAAAGTCTCTACTACAGAGTCAGTTGAGAACTGGACAAAGAGCAGTATATAAAGGAAAAATTATTCTCTATATAAGAATGAATATATAATTTTTAAATGGGTTGAAACAATCATTAGGCAGGGACTAAAGTAGAAAGAAGAAAAATGGAGGAGATGAACCAAATTAGGCTATAATATATATTATATATTATATAATATATACGAATATATATGTGTATATATATATATATATATACACATGGAAGTACCACAAGGAAACTATATTTTATATATATATATACACATGGAAGTACCACAAGGAAACTCCCTGTTGTCATTTCTTTTTTTTCCTCTCTTTTGAAAACTCGGAGAATGGGAGGGTAGAATGGGTCCTGCCTAGGGAGGTTGATACCAATGGGAGGGGGAAGGAGGTGGGGAAAGGGTGTAGGAGGGTGAGTATGGTGCAAATACTGTGTACACATGTATGTAAATGGAAAAATGTATCTGTTGAAACTACTCCAGGAATGGGGAGGGGGGATAAAGGAGAATGGTGGAAAGAGTGAATGCAAGCATGATATATTTGATATATTGTAAGAACCTTTGTAAGTGCCACAATGTACCCCTACCCAGCACAATAATAAAAAATAAATAAATAGACGCCAGAAGGGAAATTGTTAAACTTGAAGCTGCCTGTTATAGTTTGAATCTTAAATGTTGTCTGAAGGCTTATGTGTTATGGTTACTATGTGACAGGTATTGGAGAAATGATTGGATTCTGAAGGCTCTGACCTAATCAATGAATTAATCCTCAAGTAGAGTTGTAAGATGATGGCATTATTGTGAAGTGGTGAAAATTAAGAGGCAAGCCCTACTTGGAGGAAGCAGGTCACTGAGAGCAGCCTTGGAAAGTATACCTTTTCCCAGGACTCCTTCAATCTCTCTTTCTGACTCTGCTTCCTGGCTGCCATGAGGGGAGCAGCACTTCTCTGCCATGTGTTCTCCGCCATGAGGATTCTGCCTCACCAGTTGCCCAGAAACAATGGAACTAAGCAATCATGGACTGAAACCTTGGAAACCATGAGCTCTTAAGTTTATGTTTTTGTGACAAAAAGCCAAATAACACACTAGCCATTCACATTCAATTTCATAAAAGTTCTAAAGGGAAGAACATGATATTAAAATAATCATATAGAGTAATATACACAATGTTCATATACAGTCATAAAATATATATTTACCAACATTCTACTTTTGGCCCAAGTATAATATTTATAATCCCCATAATTTGATAAAGTTGGTATTATTATCTCTATCATATAAAGGTAAGGTTCAAGAAAATTAAATATTTTGCCCATGTAAATATAGTTTTTAAATAGTAGAAGTCACTGGAAATAGTTTTGGAATGAGGTAGAAAGAATTATTTTTGAAAGAGGAAAATCAGGACTCTAGCCTATGTTGGCTTTGCTATTAAGTCTAATTGCCCAGCTGAGTTCAGCTCAATATTTATAAACCAGTTCAGTCAGTCTGCCTTCCATTTCACCTGATAAGAAGGGTGTCAGATCATAACCAGAAAACAAAACGAGAACAGGCAGTTTGACTTGTGAAGTAAATTCTATTATGAACAGGTTTCCTTTTCCATTCTTGCCAGAAATCACCCACACCTAAAATTATTTTCAGATTAAAAACTGAACTTCTCACTCTTGGAGGCACCTTAGTCATTCAGTTGGTCAATCTTTTTTACTCATTGGCTGTCTGTCAGCTCTGTGCAAGACACTAGGGTAGAACAATAGACTGCCATCAGTAGCTCCCAGTCCCTGGGGAGCATACACAGACAAACCATTACGTGGTGACCAGGAATAGGTGCCAAAATAGAAAGGTGCCTGTTCTAACCTGGGAGTGGGGGGCACGTCTAAGGAGATGTCCCATAGTGGCTACAGTTACTGAAAAAAAAGCCAAAGGAAGAAAGCAAAGAGGAGACAGGAGTGGGAGGTTATATCAATGGAGGGCCAACTATGTAATATCTGAGTGCTTTCTTTGTGTAGATTACTTTAACTCCAACAAGAACCCAATGAAACAGAGTTTTGATGCCTTGCTTTACAGAATAAACAGTGGCTGCCGCAGCCACCTAGATTAACCTGTTTCTTGACTGGGATTTTTGACTGGGGTTAACCCAGGTGACACAGGTGAAATACTTAATGATAATCTGGTTTATAATAAATTTCCTATAGGTATTAGCTGTTTTGGTAATACTGTAATTTAGAAAGTTCTCACCATGTTGGTGCTAGGAACATAAACATAAGACAAAAACAGGAGGCAGGAAGGACACAGTAATCAGTGCCAGCTGAGAAGAGTATAAAGGCCAGAGAACTCTGAAGATGCATTTCATAGTACTGAGAGAAGGCTACCCCAAATAGACGGTATTTCCAGGAGCAAGGAGGTGTGTAGCACCAAGAACTAAGAGGGGAGGTACATTGTAGCATCTTCCCCTGTTTGATTCAGTAGCCTTCCAAGCAAGTCATTTTCCCTCTGTTTGCCTAAAATATTTGGAATGTCAAAACAAAGCAGGTTGAAATTTCCCCTCCTCTTTAATGTTTGGTGCTTCTCCATAAGCTTGGGGAGGTTTCATGGCTGAAGTGGGGCACTAGAGGCTGCCTTGGTAATGGAAGGAATCCCTTGGCAGATAGATACAGGAAGAGAGCCAGAGGTATGTGGACTTGAAGCTGCAGAAAAGAGGAATGAAAGAAGGCTTGAAATGGACTTGGACATCCAAAAAACAAAGGACATGGTACTGGAGACATATAGCTCAGTGGGAAAGTTCTTGCTTAGCATGCCCAAGGTCCCAGGCTCAATCCCCAGCACCACAAAAAAAATGTTAAATTAAAAATAAAAAATAGGGCTGCAATTAGGGATACAATTTTTACAGTTGACTGTATTTGGGAACTTTTCTATATCCCATGTTGCCAATGTGGCTACATTAAATCAGTGACACAGTGGTTCAATCTGTTCTTCCCAGTGTCTGTTAGACTAAAGTCTGGTAGCTTTCAGACCATAAGTCATCATTAAGACTTGGTTTCTCCACATCTCTGTCTTCAGTTATATTGTAGGGAAAGCATGGCAGAGTGCGACATCACGAGTTGTGGTTCCAGGTGGCATCAGCTAGGGCATAAACACAAAGTTAGCCATGGACAATTACAAGATGGCAAGGAGAAGAAACTGGAAAACATAGTACTGGAAGGATGGAAGTTTGAACCCATGTTCTGGCCCTTACTACCCTAAAGACTTGTGTACATCACTCTTCCAAAAGAGGAAAATTACTCCCACCTTGGCATTATTGCAGAGATTGAGTGAAATGCCACATTCAGGGGACAGTGACTGAGATATAAGGCTCAGTTAAGGGGAGTCCCAAATAGAAGCTCAGAATTGCAGTGAGAGGCAGCAAATTCCCAAATGAAATGGAGGGAGTAGAAGGAAAGAGAAGGGACAGAAGTGCTTAGCAGACAAAAGTGCAGTTGTCCACTGCCCTGGCACCCATGTTGTATATTATCAGAGTACACAGAAAGCTAAAAAATGTTTGGCACTTTTGCGCCCAATAAACCCTGCTCTGTGCAAGACTTCCTATACTGGTGGTTTTATCCTGCAGCCATCTGCTCTAATTAAAATTTCACAGGACTGAGGAATTTACTGTCCTACTCCTGAAGCCTGTGGTACATTTGGTATTTTGCTTTGGAAAGAATATGGGAGGAAGAATTTTTTTTGCGATCTTCTAACTAGGCAGATGTAAGGGTTTTCTACTAGTGTTTTTCCCTCTGTGGCACTGAGGGTCAAAGTTGAAATAATTTGCCACCTGACATATGTTCTGAAGAACTAATTAAAAATTGACAAGTACTCATGACCTCAGATGGCTAGATTTATATCCCTTCTTCCATGGGAAGATCAGAATCATTACAATTTAGAACTGTTGTATTATATTTCCAGAAACTCCACAGTGGAAGTAAAAAGGACTGTGTCTTTAAAGTCACTTAATTATGTAAGTGTACCTCAGATCTGGCTGTACATTTTAAATGAGTGGAAAATCTTTAAGAAGTGCCCATGCTGGGGCATCATGCCAGGCAAGTTAGATCAGTGTCTGGGAGGGGGGGGACTCTGGAAATGTACATCTGTAAGTTCTCCAATGATATGAATAGGCAGTAAAGAGTAACAGCTACTGATTTATAAATAAAACTATTTTAATGTCTGTTACAATCCTGGGAGACATTGCAATGTACTGCACAGGGACAAGATAGTAGCTTGAATTGCAGCCCTCTTGGTTGAAATGACAGATTAGCCAAGACCATGTTGTGCTCGGGATGAGCTGCATAACCTCATAGCTTCCTTACGTTTAACTCTTCTAATAGACTTCTCTAAGGAGTGCATGTGAACATTATTTCATAAATAGAGCACCTGCTTAACTCCAGTAGTTACTTCCATTTGTTTTTAGTAATGCTTTGTTAAGAATGGTAAGCCTTTTCTCAGGCTTATCTATTGATATAGATGAAAAGATCCTCAGCAGCGGCTCCAACGTGAGCACACAGCAACCTCAGGCAGTCAGCACAATAGACCGTCTTGTCGTCTTGCAGATATGTGAGTAAATCACAGTCAGATTCAGTCTGAGTGGACGTGACTTGGAAGTTATAGAATGTGTAAATTACCTTTCTAGCAAAGGCTGCTCCTGGGAATGCTATTACTACTTTCCATAATAAATCCAACTACAAATTCCCAGGTAGTATTTGACACTTCAGCCAGCAGCTGTGTTTCTCCACAGTCACTCAGAAGTGTGAGCCAAGTAGGTCAATCATCTTGCAATCTAGTTGACCAAAGGGTCTGAATCTGCAGTTTCATCAGGCAGGATTTGATTATCTGTGCTGGCCTTGGCACAGCAGGTTAGAGAGAAGTCTGATCTATAGTGCTATTTTCTCTTCCAGTTTAGGCCCTTTTGCTATGACTTTGGTGGTATATAAAAAAAGAAATGCTGGGAGTGGTGGTAAATGCTTGTATTCTCAGCTATTCAGGAAGATGCAGGAGGAACCCCAGTTTGAGGCTAGCCCTTGTAAAGTAGGGAGATACTGTCTCAAAAGCAAAATAAAAGCAAAAGAGCTGGGATCATAGCTCAAGTGTAGAGCACTTGCCAAGCGCTGGGTTCAATCCCCAGCACTGCAGAAAGAATAAAGAAAAGCCCCAAGCAGATCTATTTGCAAGTGTTGGAAGTGTGTCTGCAGTGCAAGTCAGCCTTGCCTGAATTCTGATTGCCAGATCCTCCCCTCTCCATGCTGGCACCCAGTGCCCTGTCCGTTCTCCTCTTATTTATTTTGGGAAATATTTGGTGGCGGGGGGGGGGCTGAAGTGAGGGCCAGCTTCAAACTTGTGCTTTATACACTATATACTTCCTTTCTTTTTTGTAGTAAGTTCGTGGTCAATGTAGTGTTTACTGTTCTCCCTGGTCCTACCACTCACTATTGTGTGACCTGCCCCAGCCACTGACCTTTTCATTCTATCATTTTTTTAATGAGAGATTTGTCTTTACTTTTTCTTTCTTTTTTATTAGTGTATATTAATTGCACAAAGTGAGGGGTTTGTTTGCAGTATTTCCATGTATGCAGATAAGGTACTTTGATCAAATTCACCCACTCTGTTACTCTTTCTCCTCCCCTCACCCTTGTAAAACAATTTGGACAAGTTTCACTACTCTGTCTTCATACATGTGCATGAAACACTTTGGTCACATTCATCCCCCCCTACTCTCTTCTTTCTTTCACCCTCTACCCACCTGTCATTGTCACCCACAGACAGTCCCCTGGTTTTATAGACTTTTTTTTTTACATCTGGATTCCCCATATGAGAGAGAACATGTGATATTTGTCTTTGTCAGTCTGGATTATTTCACCTTACATGATGGTTTCCATTTTCATCCATTTTCCTGCAAATGACATAATTTCATTCTTCTTTATGGATGCATAGTACTCCATTTTCTTGATTCATTAATCAATTTATGGACCCTTAGGCCAATTCCATAGTTTGGTTATTGTAAATAGTGCTGCTATAAACATCAGTGTGCAGGTATCTTTATTGCATGCTGACTTACATTCCTTCTGATATATGCCCAGGAGTGGTATAGCAGAATTATATAGTATTTCCATTTTTAATTTTTAAAGGAACCGCCATTCTGATTTCCATAGTGGCTAGACTAATTTTACATTCCCACCAATAGCGTATAGGGTTCCTTTTCCCCCTGCATTCTCACCAACATTTGTTGTTTGCTTTTTCGAGGACAGCCATTCAGATTGGGGTAAGAGGGAATCTCAATATTGTTTGGATTTGTATTTCCTTTAGGGCTAAGGGTGTTAAACATTTCTTCATGTATTTATTTGCTATTTGTACTTCTTTTGAGAACTGCCTATTGAATTTATTTGCCTATTTTTAATTGGATTGTTTATTCTTTTGATGTTTAATTTTTTGAGCTCTGTGTATTTTTGGTACTAACTTTTTATCTGATGAAAGATTTTCTCCCATTCTGAAGGTTTTCTTTTCATTCTGGTAATTATTTCCTCTGATGTGCAGAAGCTTTTTAATTTGACACAATCTCATATGTGAATTCTTGTTCTTATTTCCTGAGCAACTGGAGTTCTACTCAGAAAACTGTTGTCTGTGCCTATATTATCCTTCCTTAGTCCAATCTCAGTTTCCTCAGCTGCAAGATGAAGGAATAGAGTACACCCATTACTATCCTGATGATTACATGAGAAGAGTCAAGTGATAACATTTATTGAATGTGTACTCTGTGCCTGTCCCTGTACTAGGTGATAACATGGATTCACATGCAATCACCTTTAAGGTAGATTTTTTTGATCCCTCTTTGACTATGAGGAAACTGAGGCATGGAGTGGTTAGAATAACTATTCCAAGGTCATACATCAGAAAGTTGGGAGCTGAGTTAAGGGTTTGACTCCAGGCCTGTACTCAGGACATTACATCCTTAGCCCTTTTTATAGTATGCATGTGACAAAAATAGTGGTAAATGATAGCATTTTTTCTCCCTGACCTCTTAAAATTTCTAATCAGAAATAGGTTTGCTGCCATGGCAACTAACACCATGCACATGTGATAAGTATTCACTAAAAGCTTGCTGATAGAGTGTTAAGACAGTGCTAAGCAGCTGAATAGTCTTGCTTACTGATGGATTTGTAGAATGTTGTGTTTACTGACACTTCGCCTGCAAACACACGACAGTGATTTCACTTCACCAACTCATTACTGTTCAGAAGGCTCTGTGACGATTTGTCCACCAGATGTCCCTTCCAATCTTTATATGCCTTTGCCGTTCATACAAACTTTTCTTGTGTGTGAGCTCAGCATCTTTTTCTTTGTATGCCTAGCACTTATCAAAAATCTAAATAATATTGGTTCAAACAGTGAGTGTGTCTTAGTCCCCATGAATTATTACTACTTTATTCAGAGCTGCCATCTCAATGAAGATCCTGCTGTTTCCTTCATCAGGAGCCCTATCTCCCTGCCCTCAGGTCTTAGTCCTAACACCAACCTACATTTACCAGCACCATCTTATCCTTCACCAAAGTGATCTTGCTAGACTGCCACTAATTGGGCATAGATTTTTGTTGTTCTTCACATACTGACAATGGTTTCTCACTGGTTTGCCCATATTAGCATTTAACTCTACTCAGCAGCAGATTTTACCTTATTTGTATACTAATGAAAGAAAATTCGGTTTAATGGTATGTTAATATATGAGTGAAGGTTTAAAATGACTGTTGACAAATCTAACATATTTTGTGTGAAGGAAGTTTAATGTTAAAACTTTTTTGCCATACAAACGTGTTTTTATTTATAACATATGAAGCAGAAAAGAACTGAGATTTATTTAGTACCTCTTGGTACTAATGCTAGGGAAAGAACTTTTATTTGCCATTGCATTTGACCTTCAAAACAATCTTGAAAGGGAACACAGCTTGGAAAAAGACAGTCTTTGATACCCATCAGAAGGACCTGGGTAGAGCTGGGGGTGTGACTCAAGTGGTGAGAGCATTTGTCTAGCAAGTATGGGGCCCTGAGTTCAAACCCCAGTGCCACCGAAAATAAATAAGACAACCACAGAAGGACCTGCATGTGAAGTCTGGCCCTCTGACCTACTTGCTGTGTGATTATGGGGAAATCTCTCATCTCTCTACACATAAGATTTCTTATCTGAAAGCATGTATAATAATATTTCATGTTGGTCTTGGGTAGGATTTTATTACCTCCTTTCCCAACACAAGACACAGCCAAAGGAAATCAAAGTATTAGTTTATTAACTGCTGAGCGTTACCTTAAAGTCACCTCTGTTAAGGCCTTCTTTACTGAGAGATGTTGGTTCATGGGGTTGAGGTCTGGAAGGCGAAGTGAGGTTACTCATCCCCACTATCCTGAATGTGAGATAGAAGAGGACCATTGAGCAGGCTTCTATTCTGTCACATAAACGGGTGGCTGGGCTCAAAAGCAAAGTCCTGAGCTGGATCTGCCCAAAGAGCCAACCCTGCCTATGCCTTATTACTGCCCAGGAGCAGGAAGTTCAAGTATGACCTGTGGGCATAATAGTAGGAACAGGAAGAGTGACAGGTATGCCAAGCAGGGGCAATGACGTTAGGGCTCAGGAGTCTTCCCAGCAGGGGGCAGGGGCACAAGTACAGCTATTCTCTGTGGCTTCCCTGCAGTGAGGCACATACTTGAAATGAAAGGAGAATTGTCACCCCACCACCACCCAACAATAACAAATGAATGAGAAAAAAAAGTAATCCTTATCATGTAGTGTTTTAAGTGGGATTAAAGATCAAGTGTAAAAAGTGCCTAGCATGTTCTTCTTATGAAAGCACCAATGGTCCCTATTTGCAGATGACATGCTCCTATACCTTAAAGACCCAAAAAACTCTACTCAGAAGCTCCTAGACACCATCAATAGCTACAGCAAGGTAGCAGGATATAAAATCAACATAGAAAAATCATCAGTATTTCTATATACTAATAATAAACAAACTGAAAAAGAATATATGAAAACAATTCCATTTACAATAGCCTCAAAAAAAAAAAATCAAACACCTAGGTGTAAACCTAACAAAAGATGTAAATGACCTCTACAAGGAAAACTATAAACTTCTGAAGAAAGAGATTGAGGAAGACTATAGAAAGTGGAGAGATCTCCCATGCTCATGGATTAGTAGAATCAACATAGTAAAAATGTCTATAATCCCAAAGTAATCTGCATGTTTAATGCAATTCCCATCAAAATACCAATGACATTCATTAAATACATTGAAAAATCTACCGTTAAATTTATATGGAAACACAAGAGGCCACGAATAGCCAAGGCAATACTCAGTCAAAAGAACAATGCTGGAGGTATCACAATACCTGACTTCAAACTATACTGCAAAGCAATAACAATAAAAACAGCATGGTACTGGCACAAAAACAGACATGAAGACTAGTGGAACAGAATAGAGGACCCAGATATGAAGCCACACAACTATAACCAACTTGTCTTTGACAAAGGCGCTAAAAATATACGATGGAGAAATAGCAGCCTCTTCAACAAAAACTGCTGGGAAAACTGGTTAGCAGTCTGCAAAAAACTGAAACTAGATCCATGTATATCACCCTATACCAATATTAACTCAAAATGGATCAAGGATCTTAATATCAGACCACAAACTCTAAAGTTTATACAGGAAAGAGTAGGAAATACTCTGGAGTTAGTAGGTATAGGTAAGAACTTTCTCAATGGAACCCCAGCAGCACAGCAACTAAGAGATAGCGTAGATAAATGGTACTTCATAAAACTAAAAAGCTTCTGCTCATCAAAAGAAACAGTCTCCAAACTGAAGAGAACACCCACAGAGTGGGAGAAAATATTTGCCAGCTACACATCAGACAAAGGGCTGATAACCAGAATATATAGGGAACTTAAAAAACTAAATTCTCCCAAAACTAATGAACCAATAAAGAAATGGGCAAGTAAACTACACAGAACTTTCTCAAAAGAAGAAATTCAAATGGCCAAAAAACACATGAAAAAATGCTCACCATCTCTAGCAATAAAGGAAATGCAAATTAAAACCACACTAAGATTCCACCTTACCCCAGTTAGCATAGCCATCATTAGGAACACCAACAACAACAGGTGTTGGCGAGGATTCGGGAAAAAGGAACCCTCTTACACTGTTGGTGGGAATGTAAACTAGTACAACCACTCTAGAAAAAAATTTGGAGGCTATTTAAAAAGCTAAACATTGATCTACCATTTGATCCAGCAATACCATTCTTGGAGATAGACCCAAAAGACTGTGACACAGGTTACTCCAGAGGCACCTGCACACCCATGTTTATTGCAGCACTATTCACAATAGCCAAGTTATGGAAACAGCCAAGATGCACCTCCACTGATGAATGGATTAAGAAAATGTGCTATCTATACACAATGGAATTTTATGTAGCCATGAAGAAGAACGAAATGTTATCTTTCGCTGGTAAATGGATGGAATTGGAGAACATCATTCTGAGTGAGGTTAGCCTGTCCCAAAAGACCAAAAATCATATGTTCTCCCTCATATGCAGACATTAGATCCAAGGGGATTGGACTTTGATCACATGATAAAAGCGAGAGCACACAAGGGATATATGAAGATAGGTAAGACACCTAAAAAACTAGATAGCATTTGTTGCCCTCAACGCAGAGAAACTAAAGCAGATACTTTAAAGCAACTGAGGCCAAAAGGAGAAGGGGACCAGGAACTAGAGAAAAGGTTAGATCAAGAAGAATTAACTTAAAAGATAGCACACATGCACAGGAAAGCAATGCAAGTCAACTCCCTGTATAGCTATCCTTATCTCAACTAGCAAAAACCCTTGTTCCTTCTTATTATTGCTTATACTCTCTCTTTAACAAAATTAGAGATAAGGGCAAAATAGTTTCTGCTGGGTATTGAGGGGATGTGAGGGGGTGAAGTGGGTGGTAAGGGAGGGTGTGGGGGCAGGGGGAGAAATGACCCAAGCATTGTATGCACATATGAATAATAAAAAAAAAAAGAAAGCACGAATGGGACCCCTACACCCTGTCAAGGGAAGCAAGTTTTAGGTGAGTCATATCAACAATACTATTTTATAATTGAAGAAATAGAGGCTCAAAGACACAGACCCTGTTCAGGTATAAAACTCAGTAACAGAGCAACAAGTTAAAAATGCAGTCAGACTTTTACCTTGTGTTTTAGATTTAGACACTCTCGAAACACTTTCATGATAACTCTTAACCAGGGAGAAAAATAATCAGCTGTTGTCTGGGACTCCACAGTTATCCTATGCTTTCATAGTGGGTAAAGTAAGGTCGGGAATGAAGAATGAGGACACACTAAGTATTTTCAGCTAATGCCATTAGCCATCGTTGTATTTGGAAAGCATCTCTACCTCTTAGATTTTTCACGTAACATGACTTCATGCAATGGTCTTTAAAAATACCAACATTTTGACATACATTCAAAAATTACAACTAAATTGTTCCACTTCAGATTAGACAGCAAGGTACAAACATGAAACAATTGGACAAGAATGTCCTTTTCTCCTCATTTTGAATATATGGGAATATGTCAAAGAATTTCTCTAAATGGTGATTAAAAATGAAATTTAACTTTGATGGAGATCTTTACTATATTTAACCTGAATAAAATTATTTTTATTTTAGCATATTAGTATTAAATAGTACATGTTTCTGATTTCTGTGTAATAGAAAACAGGCAATTTATTCTATAGTAATTAAATAATTAGCATATTTCAGATTTAAATGCTTGCTCTATATTTTGTCCAAATTAAGTCTTATTTCATTATTAAAATTAGACTATTTCTGATTTCACATTTTCCTTTAAAAGGTTGTATCCATCCAGAATCTCAGCGACTTAGAACAGCAAAATCATAATTCTCACTGATGTTGCATGTATTATCATGAGCTGGTTGGGATATTTATCTCTACTTGATCCTTACTCCTAAACCACAGACAATAGAATCCTCACCTTGGTATTGCCGTGATTGCAGAACAGAGAAAAGAGTACGAGGAATTGAGCACTGGTTCACACGGCTTCTACATGAAAGTGAGACACATAACTTCTCACATGTCATTGACCATCGAAAGTCATGTGTCCATGCCTAGTTTCCAGGAGGTCAGAAGCAGTGCACTTCTATCATTTGATTGGAAGGCAGAGAGCCAAAAGTATTTATTTAACTACTAACAATGGCTGCAAAAGGCGTTCTAATATTTCTATTTCACATCAAGATCACAAAAGTAGTATGTATCATAAGGCAAATATAAATCTAAGACTAAAAACACTTCTTCTATAATATTATGCTACAAGAGTATGTAAAAATAGCTGGGCACTTGTGACTCATGCCTGTAATACTAGCTGTTCAGGAGGCAGAGATCAGGAGGCTCTCAAGACCTTATCTCAAAAACCCCATCACAAAAAAGGGCTGGTGGAGTGGCTCAAGGTGTAGGCCCTGAGTTCAAACTTCAGTACTAAAAAAAAAAAAGTATGTGAAAGTCAGAAATTGCCCTCTCATAGATTTAATTCACTGAAATACATATTTTTACTTCTGTGAGGTGCTAAAAAATAGAGTATCTGAAAGAAAATAAGAGGAAGGGGAAATAAGAGGATGCATGGATTACTATATAGAAAGAGATGTTTAAGTGAATCATTAAAAATACTGCTTTCTGGGGGTAGAAATAAAAAAAATTTCTGGAATCAAACGAACATGAAAACACAACTAACTAGAATCTTTGGAACATGGCAAAGACAGTGCTAAGAGGGAATTCATAGCCATTAATGCTTTCATTAAAAAATCAGAGTGATCTCAAATAAAAAGCCTAATGACACACCCCAAGTTATTAAAAAAACAAGAACAAGTCAAACCGAAAAGCAGAAGATGGAAAGAAATAATAGAGATCAGGGCAAACAAAAAATACTGACATTTTGTCATATATGAGACTCTTCTCTGATGTACTGTGGAATACTGAATAAGAGATGCTGGTTTTTTTTTTCTCCTTAGGAAAATATAAACATTGATGAAGCCTCCAGATGCCTGGTGAAGCACATACTTGCAAACGAGTGTGACTTAATGGAGTCCATAGAGCCGGACATCGTGAAGCCCCATCTCGCATCACCCAAAGTTGTCAACTGCTCTGGCTGTGCCAAATCCTAGTAGGCAACTTTGCTGACATATGATAGACATAATCCCATGATCTCATGAATTGTGCCTCAATTTTTACCATTTTGGGTAAACATCGGGATAGGGAAACACATGTGACGACCTAAAGACCCAAGCCTGTATCTTTCCTGTAAGAGAGAAATAGCAAATGTTCTTTATGTTTTTCCCACCATCAGCACAGTGTTTACAAGCTTTTTGAATACCTGGTCTGTTACAAAATTTTGTTGTGTTGCTGAGCAAAATTTTGCAGGAGCAGAGGCAGTCCTGAAATTTGCTCCTTTAAATCAGCAAAGGTATAGGGACTTAAGGAGAAGGGGCATAAAAGCAAACCAGCTGTCAAGTTAAGCACTGGCAGTTGCCTTGCCCTGTTGTGTCTTTGTTCAGCTTTCCTTACGTTCTCTGATAGTCTGACAGGCCTATTAAATAGAAACGGTATTTTCTCCAGAGATGACCTCCATTCTTGACAGACCTAAGAGTCGTCTGTGATTCAGCTCTTCAGAGCCAGATACGCAGGCTCCCTGTGCTTTTGCTGCCCTCATTGTCATTGCCATGCTCTGAATGTTGTCTTAACTTAAAACCATCTGAAAAGACTCATCCCTTGAATGAGATTTTCTCTTTACTTTTTCTGACTTGAGCTGTGGGACTCTTCTATACATGTAAGATATATTATATATATATTTTCACAAGTGAAAAATAAAACATTAAAGGTTGCTGTTTCCCTACTTCTAAAAATGTTTTAAATTCTTTAGTGTTGTGAATTTTTTTGGGGCAATGCAATCATGCTTCTCAAAATCCATATCTAAATTTTATTTCAGAAAGGGTATAAGAAGTTGAGATGGGTCTATTCTATCTGCATGTACTCTTCATATCAATATTTAGGCCAAGAAAGTAAGCAGTATAATATTCTTTTTGCTTAATCAGAGGAATATATCTTCATATATTCTGACCAAGAAGGTATCAGACCAATCAACATGAAAAGAAACAACCAAAATATTCATGTTGATGACTAGCTTTACACAATAGCTATGCTACTGATAGGCTGCAGTTAGCTAGCATTTAAAAAAATTGTGGTTTTTAATGGCATTATTTTCCATTAATAATCATGATACATTTACAGGAGATTTATCTTTTGTAACAAATATTTGACAATGTCTTATTTATTTACTCTTGGTGCAGTGTTTCTGTAAGTACCAGCCACATGGCTTCCTGTTGTGTCTGTAACTCTTCCCTATAAGGCGTTCTCTAGTTTCTAGAGCAAGTCGCCCATGAAGCAGGCCAACCAGAAGTACCAGGGAGTTAATGTCTTCAGGAGAGACTCTCAACAATGATAGTGGGAATTAAGGGATAAATACCCCAGGTTCATTGTCCTTCAGGAAGGACAGTTCTGAGGCACGGTCTTTGGACTGTCAGAGGTCTCCGAAGGAGTAAGTCTCTCATTCCCACAAGGTAATCTTTCCATTTGGTTCACCCTAAATGGATTTCCTTTCTTTCTCATCTCTTGACTCTTCTCTTGGTGCTTCTTGGGTTTACCTTCCAAATAAACTAAATTTACTCAAACCCTTGACTCTGCGTCTTCTTATGGGTAACCCTAACCTAAGTTAAGACAGAGGTGGTCCTAGGAAGCAGATATTTAGTGTCAGATTCCTGAATTGAATCAATCACCACCAAGGTGAATGAATCCCTTGCTGGTGGATAGCGCAGTAGAATTATAGGACCACAATTACTATGACTCTCATCAGGAGTGTAGAATATAGATGGAAAAGAATGCTAGTACTCTCACATTGAAAGATAAGATATTGTGGAGTTAGTTAATTGCTATAAAAAACCTAAAGGAATAGGAAAAATACTTCATGGCAACAGTATAGGCAGTGTTTTGTTTTGTTGACAAAACCCCAAATGCACAGACAGCACATGAAAAAATAAACAAATGTGATTATATCAAATTAAGGATTTTTTGCACAGCAAAGAAAATAATTGACAGTGAAGACATAACCTACAGAATGGAAAAAATATTTTCAAACTATTCATCTAATAAAAGATTAATATCGAGTGTATATAAGGAGTTGGGACAGAGAGGTTCAAGCCTGTAATCCTAGCTACTCTGGAGATGAAGATTGTGAGGATTTCAGTCAGGCCACCTGGGCAAAAAGCTTATGAGACCCCAATTAACCCAATGACTGAGCATGGGCACACACCTGCCATCCCAGCTACACTGGGAGACAAAAATAAGATTTTGGTTCAGGCTAACTGGGCATAAAGTGAGACTCTATCTTTAAAAAAAGTAAAAATGGCTGTGGTGGGACTCGTGGTATCGTGATTCGCTAGCAAGTGCAAGGAAATTGTGTTCAACTCCCAGTGCTACCAAAAAAAAAAAAAGAAAAGAAAAAAAAAAAACCAAGGATATATGAGCATCCCGAGTAATTCAACAGTAACAACAAAATAAAAAATCCAAATAAAAATGGGTAAGTGATCTGAAGGGACGTTTCTCCAAAGAAGAAATGCAAATGTTTAACAAGTATATGAAAAAATGTTCAACATCATTAGCCCTCAGCAAAATGCAAATTAAAACCACAAAGTCATGTTGTTTTGCCCCAGTCAAAACAGCTAATATCAAAGAAGCAAAAAATTACAAATATTGGTGAGGATGGGTAGAAATGAAACTGTTTTTTAAGAAAGACTTTTTAATTTATTTGTTTTTATTGTTGTGCTGGGGTACACTGGAAATGGAACTCTTAAACACTGTTGTGGGAATGTAAATTAGATCAGTCACTCTGGAGAACAGTATGGAGTTACTTAAAAAACTTAAAAATACATCTATTATATGATCCAGCTATCCCAATTTTAAGTGTATACCCAAAGGAAATGAAACCAGAATACTAAAGTGATACCCACTCATCTATGTTTATTACTATTTACTATAGTCAAGATGTTGAATTGACCTATGTGTCCATCAACAAATGATGGATAAAGGAAATGTTGTATACAGAAACAATGGAATGTCATTTAGCCATAAAAAGAATGAAACTGAAACCTGTCATTTGTAGGATAATGGATAGAACTAGAGAACATTATGTTAAGTGAAGTAATACAGACATGGAACACATGTTCTCTCTCATAAATGGAAGCTTGAATTTTGAGAGAGTAGAATAGTAATTACTAGAAGAGAGTAGAGTTGTAATTACTAGAGGCTAGGTAGGAGCCATGGAGACAGAGGGAGGGTGGATACTAAGTGCCAAAATGCACTCAAAGAAGAATACTAACTTCTGGTGCTCTACAGCGCACTAGGTTTTTATAGTTCCCAATAACTTATTACATTTTTATCAAAAACTAGAAGAGAGGAGCTTTAATGACTCAAACATAATAAGGAGATAAAATGCCAATTATCCTGAATATTGCACATATATATGCATATATATATATATATATATATATATATATATATATATATATATACTGTAACCCACAAATCCATACAATTACTATGTGTTAATTAAAAAGAAAAGCTAAAACATTTTCAAAATGACAAAGAACACTAAAGGAAGAAATAGAAAATATGGACTCAGGTCAGTCAATACTTAAGTTAACTGAAGACCTCCAAGCAACAATCAAAGTGACTCTCATTTCCTTTAGTTACAGCACAGACCTTGCTACAAATCGGAGCTAAGATGTTATTTTAGAAGTGGAATTATAATGGAGGCCCAATTTAAAGAGCTACCAAGTTCCCTCCACTGAAGTCAGGAGCCTTACTGAAATTTAGGATAAGATAATATTCGAGTAGATATCCTTAAAGGTCTTGAACCCCTAGATTCTTACTGACCAAGGAAACAAGGTCTCTGTCCTTTCCAGTGGAGAATGGCTACTTGCCCTATGAAAGCCTCAGCTCAAGATATTGTTAAGTTGGTTCTTAACCTTGTCAAGTTCTGCCCTCATTTCCCATCACTGCTTGTAGATAAATAATTAGAGTCTTGGCAGAACCTGAATGGAAAAGGATAATTTTTGTTACAGGATGAAATGTATCATTCATCAAATGCACTAAAGAATCTGGCTAATAAATTCCAAGAGTAATCTGGAGAACATTCCAAAGAATTAATCTTGACATAGTGAGATATTGGATTACAGAGGACAGGCTCTAAAATCAGATAGCAGGTAAACTATCTATGAGGGCAATCTTTGAGTTAACTTTTCACATTCTGGGATGTCTACCTACAGTTGATTTTAATATGCTACTGAATTTCTACTTGAAGCTTCCAAATGATGTTAGCCTCAAATAAATGATGTTGAGATGAAAGACTACCTTCACAATGTACTGAAGAAGCAATCCAAGGTCTTACAGAAGTGGAAACATTGGAAGGTATTTATTTTGAAAGGCCAGAGATCCTACCAGCTGTTTGTGTTTCCTAGCTGAGTCTAGAATACACTTTTCAGGAAAGCAACAAGGAGTCTTCCAAAAAAGAGGGATACAGTATCAATGAGAAACTGAGTGGTAGTTGTTTTCTATAGACCAAGCTTGAAATTATAGAGATGTTGCTGTGTTCCTATTGGAGTGACCCCCTTCATGGTTAAGGGTCAAGATGTAATGATATTAATATATTTGAATCTCTGTCCTGGACAACTAGGACCAAAAGGTAGTAGTTGAATTAGAGCCATTCACTGTCACTTTTAATAATCCATTAAAAATGTGTTTCTTGCCACACCTCCACACTCTGCAGACACCACTCCCAGGGCACACAGTAAGAGTTCTACTTAATCAATACCTTCAGCAGCTGCCCAATTACTTTTGGCTACTTATGCTCATAGACTAGCAGCTAGAGGAGGTAGTTACAACTTCATCCTGATGATCAACCCCAGCCTCCTCAGTTGCTAGGATAACAGGTATGTGCTAAATTATTGAGCAGACAGGAGTATCTCTGGAACTTTGCATTCCCTTTTGTTCCTCCCAATGCTTTGATGCCTGGTGTCAACTGAAAGGGCAATTTCAACAACGTGTTAATGATGTAAGTGACCAAGGACTCATATTCTCAGGGATAAAAGTCTGAGTTATTGTACCACACAATGATCTCAGTATTAACAGGGGAAAATATAGCTTGTTCCACTAACCCTCCTGTAAGTCTTTTCTCTTCCTCCTCGTCCTCCTTTTCCTCCTTCTTTCTCTCTGTCTGTCTGTCTGTCTCTTTCTCTCCTTGTTATTAAGACCAGCAACTTCTTTGAAAATTCATGCAAAGGACAGGGTGGACTTAAGATGTTGCACAAGTGAATGTGAGGATGGTGGCAACAAGAACTGAGGAATACACAGTTGCACTCAGCATAGGCTTCCTCTTCAGCTACCTTGAAACTCTGTCTAAAAGTTTTCTCTGGATGCCTGAGACATGTTTGTCCTGTACCCTGAACAGGCCAGAGTGCTGCAGAGTTAATACCTCCTGGAGTAGCCTCATGTAAGTCTGATATCAATTAGTAAATAAGTACTCCAGTTTCCTCACCCCTTGGATAGGATAAACTTCAGGCTTCCTCTATGCTCTCCCTCAGAGGTCTCCAATGAGACTAAGGCAAAGTTTCACATAGTGGAAACCTTACTATTACAACCGTTTGGTTTCCTTCTCTGCCTCACTTCTCTATTTCCTTCTAGTGCCTCCTAGGATAACTTCCTAGTTAAGCAATGTTCATGTCTGGTTGAGTTTTAATTGCTAGCGGCTCTTACAATATTAGAACATCCAGGACAGTAACTATGGAATCTCAAACCACTGTTTTTTGTTTATTTTCTTGTTTCTTGAGATGGTGTCTCAACTTGTTGCCTAGGGTAGCCTCCAAGGTGATTTTTGCCTCAGTCTCCTGAGTAGCTTGGGATTGCCACACCCATCTCTGATACAAAGCTTTTCTTTGTAGATATCCCCTGAAATGTAGTGTCTGAGATATGTGTACTTGATGAGAGCTGTCTTGTCACCTTTGATCACCACAGAAAAATATTATGTATACAGTCTCAAAATGAATATTAATTATTCATTGTTCCTCTCACTCCCTAAATCATTATTAAACAACTACAATGTTCCCAACACTGGAGCTGGCACTGTTGTACAGATACAAATGATTAAGAAATGGCTCTAAATCTTAATATATTATAGTTAGGTAAGAGGCTCAAACATGTAAGCAATTTGTCCTGTTTTAAGAGAGATGTCAAATCTCCAACTCAAGATATTTCTTCTGAAAACATACTTTCTAAATGCAGCAGCTACTACTTTCATCATGCTTGTGTATGTTCCTTCCATTCTCTTTCTAGAGCACTAGGATCTAGCCACACTAAGAAATTTTGTTTAGGTAGCTCTTCCTGCTGTTAGGGATCTTCCTTCCTTCCTTTTTATTATACTTTTTTGGACTGCAAATCCTACCCATCCTTAAGGATGAGCACAATAGCACAGCTCAACAGACTCACTATAGAGAGTCACAACTTGAAAAAGCTCAGATAGCTACCAATGGATAATGCAAGTATTCAAACCTGGGAAACCTAATTCCAATGACCATGCTCCTAAGCATGACATCTCTTCTTAAATTTCTGAAGAGGACAGCAGAGAGCACAATGCTCAGCTTGGGAATTTTTTTTGTTTTTTTTTTTTTTTGCTACTGGGATTTAAACTTAGGGCCTTACACTTGCTAGGCAGGAGCTCTACCACTTGAGCCACTCCACCAGCCCTCAGCCTGGGAAATGATAATATAGTTACCACCTGGTAGTCATACCAAGTATGCATTCCTCCTTAGAACAATGAGAGATAATACCTGTAGAATACTCAGCATAGTGTCTAAAACATGTCAAGTAATCAATAAATGTAGTTATTATATTATTCTGTTTACCTAATTAATTAAGTTGGAGCAGTACAAGTAAAACTATTTAACAAAGATGGTGGACTGAGGATGTAGCTCAAGTGGTAGAGCACTGCCTTGCAAGGCCTTGAGTTCAAACCCCAGTACTGCCAAAATAAATATATAAATAAAATAAAAATGGCATATATTTTTGGAGGTGTCAAAAGTGGAGCCCTAGGACTAATCCAGTGATACAAATTAGTGATTGTTTAGGTATGGGAGGGTTGGTAGGTGACAGTTGAAAGTACCAATTTTCTTTGGGGGGGATAATAAAAATATTGTAAAATTAATTATAGAGGTAGTCACACAACCTTGTGAATATACTAAAATCCACTGAGTGGTGTACTTTAAATAGATGGAATATGTGGTATGCAAATAAATTGTAAAGCTGTGACAGGAAACAAATGCAGTCAGAGGAAAAAGCAGTATGAAATGATTGATTTCCCTAGTGCATTAACTTAGCCTCACTAGGGAATATTGTCCTGGTGTTACTCCACAGGAAGGACTCTTTAAGAGGTCCCCATTGCCACCACTGTCATCTGCTTCATTAGTCATCATTTCTGAATTCATGACTTACTTTCTGATGTTGGAACTAGCATTAAGCATGGGTTTAAATTCAGTTGTATCTGAGCTGTTTCTTTCCAAAGAAATCTTTTGCTTTCTGGGCTCCTCAAACAATAGAAATTTCCAAATGTGGAGGAAAAAGATCATGAAAAATTCCAATAAAAAAGGTCAGAAATGCTGATGGACTAAAGCAAAAGTCTCAAACATGAGAATCAAATGCCTCTGGGAAGTGTGTCCACAACAATTTCACTGCACTGGTAAGTCTAAAATTTTCCGTTTCAACAAATCAACTTACTTTCTTCAATTTGATTGGTGTTTCAGAATATTAATCTGCAGGCACAGGCAGTATATTCCTAAATGCAATGTACGCTCTGAAACTGTAATGTTAAACATAAGACTCCGGAATTTAAAATTTCAGAAGGCCTAGATTATGCTGCCCATTAGAACAAAATTACTTTCAAAAGAACTTAAAGAACCTTATGAAAGTGGTTTTATATGTCAAATACCAAAGAATTGCTGTTAGTTGTCATAGAATACAATGTTTTCTGGTTTCATCTTGAACTGAACTCTTAAGAAGTTAGCTTATGCAAGATGTGTAACATCAATCAATTTGTATTCATTGAACTCCTTAATCAAATAGCTATCAAGTCGCAGCTCCCAGCAAGTTTCTGTATTTGCATTAAATAGGTCCTGTGTCAAGGTCTGTAACAGAATACATAGAGCTTAATATGTTAGCTTTTTTCTATGATAGTTGTCAGGGAAACATGAATAAAAGTCATGGTTCCCTGCTCTTTAAGTGTGGAATTTCCTGGGAGGAAGAGAGAGTGACTTAATAAGATAGCCAAAAGATACAATTGAGGACCTCCGCCCCCAAAAGAAGACTGTTTCTGTTTCTATTATATGGCATTCTTCATTTTTGTCCTTACATAAGTGTTAGTAGCTATTATTTGTTACTAGATCCTATATTGTGGCTTTCCCAAACATAATTTCATCTTCTCCAAATATAACATAATTTAATCATTAAATATCCCCCACTGGGAGAAGGTTTTCTGATTTTATAGATGAGAAAACAGGCTTGTAGAAAGAACATGTCCACGTGTACCATATGACTCTGGTAGTACTTGCCGTCAGTATGTCTGCCTCCCTGGTCAACCTGAATACTTTTTTTGCTCCTGGCTGATGTGTCAGATATAGAAATGTACTTGTGAACCAAACTCTATCATGCAGTCTTCTGTGCCTTTCCCCAGAAAATCCTAAGAGTCTATAGAGAACAGTCTTAATTTTCTTCCTTTGTTATACAAGTTTTTATTAGGATATATTCACGATGGGGAGGGTTCATAGTGACAATTCCAATTACACTTATGTTGTTCATTAGTTACATTGCCCCCATCGTCCCTCCTGCTCAGTCTGCTCCTCACCCCACTTACAGCAATTGTAAGAGGTTTTCTAGTTCTGTTTCTTATAGGTATATGAGCTCCATCTACCATATACTGTCATCTTACTTCACCCTCCCCCTCCCATTATGACCCTCCTCCCACCCCCACTTAAACTGTGCCTATTTTACAGTCCTGGTTTTTATAATTAATATTTGAGTTGACATTCAAAGGGGCGCCTCAATGTATGCCCACTGTGGGTGTGCTTTACTTTGGTCTGTTCAATCCTTTAGCATACTATCCCTTACCCCTTTACCTTCCACCCCTTGTTTTTCAACATCTTTCAACACATATTCTTATATCCTCTACCTTCACATCTTGTGGTATGAAATATTACTGTTGCTCTATCATTATCTTTTCCTTTCTCTCTTTCCCATAGTTCAATAGGGTAGTTAGCTTGTTACAAACATGTTCTACAACTGAGTTTTTATGTGATCATGTTTGTTTTTGTGCATATGTTTATCTTTGGATATACCTTCTATGTATGAGAGAAAACATGCATCTTTTCTGTTTCTGATCCTGACTAACTTCACTTAACGTGATGTTGCATCCATTTACCTTCAAACCCCATGTCATTATTCCTTGTGGCTGAGTAATTCTCATTGTGTATATATACCATAATTTCATGATCCATTCATCAGTTGTAGGGCATCTGAGTTGCTTCCAGAGCTTAGCTATTGTACCTAGTGCTGCAATGAACATCAGTGTACAGATATCTCCACTGTATCCTGTTTTACATTCTTCTGGGTGGATATTCAAGAGTGGTATCACTGGATCATATGGCAATTCTATCTCTAGTTTTTTGAAGAATCTCCATGCTGTTTTTCCTAATGGTTGTACTAATTTGCATTTCCACCAGCAATGTATAAGAGTTCCTGTTTTACCACATCCTCACAGGAGTTTGTTGTTGTTATTACCCTTGATTCTGGCCATTCTAACTGGGGTGAGATGAAATCTAAGTGTTGTTTTGATTTGCATCTCTTTCATAACTGGGAAGTTGAATGCTTTTTCATGTATTTACTGGCCATTTGTACCTCTTCCTTTGAGAATTCCCAGTTTAATTCATGCATCTATTTCTTCATGGGGTGTTGATTCTTTGGGGTCTGAGTTTTTTGAGTTCCCTGTAGATTCTGGATATTAGACCCTTGTTGGGTAAGTAGTTGGTAAAGATTTTCTCCCATTCTGTGGGCTGTCTCTTGAGTCTGTTGACTGTTTCCTTTGCTGTGCAGAAGCTCTTAAGTTTGATGCAGTCCCATTTGTTCACTGTTTCTATTAGATGCTAAGCCTTTGGTGTTCTGTTTAGGAAGTCATTCCATATACCTATCTGTTCCAGTGTATTTCCTACTGCTTCTTGGGGTTGTTTCAAAGTTTCAACAGTACATAAACAGATGCAAGGACAAAAACCACATGATTCTCTCAATAGATGCAGAAAAAGCCCTTGACAAATCCAGCACCCTTTCATGGATAAAAGCTCTGAGGAAACTAGAAATAATAGGAATGTTCCTCAACACAATAAAGGTTATATATGACAAACTTAGAGCCAGCATTATGCTAAATGGAGAACAACTGAAACTGGTCCCCTTAAAGTCAAGAATGAGGAGATCCAAGATGGCGAGGGAGACAGAGCTGCAAACCTCATGAGCTCCTGAACCAGAGACCCTGCTGAGAAGCTGGAGACACACTTGGCTGAGTATTAATATTGCAAACCAGCTAATACTAAATTACACATAGTCCAGGGACAGAAACAGTACCTAGTGGAAATATGGAAAGAAGAAAAAGGGATGGAAACCATTCTCCCTCCAAAAATAAAGTAGTACAGGATTTAGAGCAAAATTAGGAAAACGGATACCCAGATCCAAACTCTAACAAAACAAAGATAAACTATACTAAGGAACCCAACGAAGCCCACAAGAACACTCTGAAAGAAGAAATTCTATGAGTGACTAATAAGAATTTCATAGAGATGCTACTAGACATGGTCAACCAAAATGTATAGGAGGCACTCAAGAAATTCCAAGACAATGAAACTAAAGAATATGAGAAAACACAGAACAAATAAATGAAATCATAGGAGCCCTAAATGAACACAAAACTGAAACAGAGATCACCATAAACACAGAAATGAATGAATTAAGAGCAAAAATTGACAATATTAAAGAGGAAGTAACCCACAATATGGAAAACCTCAGAAAAAAGAATGAAACAGAAACACAAAATAAAATGGAAGGCCATTCCAGCAGAATAGAACAAATAGAAGACAGAATCTCAGAACTGGAAGATGAAATGGCAATTAAAGGAAAAACTGAAGAACTATTAGTTAAAAAACTGAAGACCTGTGAAAAGAGAATGCAAGAACTCACTGACTCCATCAAAAGACCAAAATTGAGAATCATGGGCATTGAAGAAGGAGAAGAGGTGCAAGCAAAAAGAATGCATAATATAGTCAACAAAATAATAACAGAAAATTTCCCAAATCTAGAGAAAACTATGCCCTTTCAGGTATGGGAGGCCTCCAGAACACTGAACAGACCTGACCAAAATAGAACTACCCCACGACATATTATCATTAAAACAATAAGTACAGAGATTAGAGAAAGAATATTGAAGTCTGTAAGAGAGAAAAAACAAATAACATACAAAGGTAAACCCATCAAAATCACAGCAGACTTCTCAACAGAAACAATAAAAGCAAGAGCATGAAGTGAGGTATTCCAAGCACTGAATGAAAATAACTTAAATATTAGGATACTTTACCCAGCAAAACTATCATAAAAGTCTTCCATGATACGCAGAAACTAAAACAATATATGACCATCAAGCCACCACTTCAAAAAATTCTCCAAGGAATTCTGCACACAGAAAATGAAAGCAAACAAAACCAGGAAAGGGCAGGCTATACCAAACCACAGGAGAAGAAAAGGCAAGAAAGTAAAGAGTAACATTGAATCAGCTGCACACAATCAAATCCTTAATCAACAAAGACAACTACATGACAGGGATCACCATGTATTTATCAATACTGACACTGAATGTTAATGGACTAAATTCCCCCATCAAAAGACAACAACTGGCAAACTGGATTAAAAAGGAATATCCAACAGTCTGCTTCCTACATGAGACCCACCTCATCAACAGAAATAAGCACTGGCTGAGAGTGAAAGGCTGTAAGAAGATTTACCAAGACAATGGTCCCCGAAAACAGGTAGAGGTAGAAATACTTACCTCGGACAAAGTAGACTTCAAACCTACATTGATCAAATGAGATAAAGAAGGACACTCCATACTAATAAAAGGGGAAATACACCAAAAGGAAATAACAATTATCAACCTATATGCACCCAACATCAATGCACCCAATTTCATCAAACATACTCTGAAGGACCTAAAAACATATATAAACTCCAACACAGTGATACTGAGAGACCTTAATACTCTGATATCACCAATAGATAGGTCATCCAAACAAAAAAAAAATCAATAAATCCTAGAACTAAATCACATCATAGATCAAATGGACCTAGCTGATGTACACAGAATATTGCATCCAATATACAGGGAACTTAAGAAACTAAACTCTCATAAAATCAATGAACCAATTAAAAAATGGGCAACTGAACTAAACAGAACTTTCTCAAAAGAAGAAATTCAAATGGCAAAAAAGCACATGAAAAAATGTTCACCATCTCTAGACATAAAGGAAATGCAAATCAAAAGCACACTAAGATTCCACCTCACCCCTGTTAGAACAGCCATCATCAAAAACCACCAACAACAGATGTTGGTGAGGATGTGGAGGAAAAGGAACTCTTGTACACTGCTGGTAGAAATACAAGCAAATGCAACCCTCTGGAAAACAATATGAAGTCTTCTTAAAAATCTCACTCCTAGGGATATACCCAAAGGAATGAGACACAGGTTACTCCAGAGGCTCCTGCACACCCATGTTTATTGCAGCACTGTTCACAATAGCCAAGTTATGGAAACAACCAAGATGCCCCACTATTGATGAATGGATCAAGGAAATGTGGTACATGTACACAATGGAATTTTACTCACCCATGAAGAAGAATGAAATCTTGTAATTTGCAGGTAAATGGATGGAACTGGAGAACATCATTCTGAGCGAGGTCAGCCAAGCTCAGAAGACCAAAAATCATATGTTCTCCCTCATATGCAGATTTTAGATCTAGGGTAAATGCAGCAGTGTGGTTGGACTGAGATCACATGAGAAGGGGAGAGTACATTTGGACGATATAGTAATAGGTTTAAAACCCAAAACATGAAAGTGTTTGATGTCCCCACTCCAGAGGAACTAATACAGAAACCTTAAAGCAACAGAGGTTATCATGAGAAGGGGATCAGTAACCAGTGTAAAGATCAGTTAGAGATTAATCAACATGGGTCATAACATGTGTACACAAAGCAATGCTAGGAATATTTCTGGATAGCTATCCTTAACTCAACTAGCAAAAATGCTTTGTCTTCCTTATTATGCTTATGTCTTTTCTTCAACAAAATCAGTGATAAGGGCAGAATGATACCTGCCTGGAACTGAGGGGGGAGGGGGGAGAGAATAAGGGAGGGGGGCAGGGAGGAGAAATGACCCAAACAATGTATGCACATGTGAATAAACGAATAATAGTAAAAACAAAGTCAGGAATGAGACAGGGCTGTCTGCTTTCTCTACTCCTATTCAATATAGTTTTGGAATTCCTAGACAGAGCAATAAAACAAGAGCAAGAAATAAAAAGGATTCAAATAGGGAAGAAAGAAGTCAAACTATTCTTATTTGCAGATGACATGATCCTATACCTAAGAGAACCCAAAAACTCTACCAAAAAACTAGCAGAAATCATAAACTCTTTCAGCAAAGTAGCAGAATACAACATTAACATACAGAAATCAGTAGATTTGCTATAGACCAACAATGCACAGACTGAGAAAGAAATCAGGGAAACAATCCCATTTATCTCAAAAACAACAAAGTCCTCAGAATAAATTTAATAAAAGAAACCAAAGACCCTTTTAATGAAAACTATAAACCACTGAAGAGAGAAACAGAAGAAGACTTCAGAAGATGGAAAGACCTTTCATGCTCATGGATGGGTAGAATCAACATTGTGAAAATGGCCATACTACCACAAGCAATCTACATGTTCAGTGCAATCCCTATCAGAGTTCCAATGACATTCTGCACAGAACTAGAAAAAGCAATTGTGAACTACATATGGAAACACAAAGGACCTTGAATAGCCAAAGCAGTTCTGATCAAAAGTCCAATGCTGGAGGCATCACAATACCTGACCTCAAACTATACTACAGAGCTATAACAATACAAGCAGCATGGTATTTGCACAAAAACAGACAGGAAGACCAATCAATCAGAATAGAGAATCCAGACATAAACCCAAGTATCTATAACCAGCTAACCTTTTCAAAGGAGTCCAAAACACGTGATGGAGAAAAGACAGCCTCTTTAACAAATGCTACTGGGAAAACTGGATATCCACATGCAGAAGACTGAAACTAGATCTCTGTCTTTCCCTATACCAAAATCAACTCAAAGTGGATGATCAAGGACCTTCATATAAGGCTTGAAACTTTGGCTTTAATTTTCTTACCTTATGCAGCAATCTTATAACCAATGAATAAAGAGATGAAAAGTTAAGTGGTAGGAAAGAGGAGGGCGGAGAAGGAAGACCCCGTTTGAATCTCTTGGTCCAACTAAGTGTGAATCAGTTCCTTCCTTGTTGCAAGAAGCAATACATTCCTCTTTGGTTTCTTTGTTCAGGGCAGGTTGAGTTTATTTTCTACAACTTACAAATAAAATGCTCTTAACTAGCACACCCAAGTAGCCATCAAGAGTGGAGTTAGACTTGCATCCAGTTAATCTGTGTCCACTGTTCACAAGGCCCATTTTCTTGACCATAATAGTAACATAGTAGCTCCCACATAAGTGGGCAACTTTTAATTTTATTATTGAAATCTTTTCTTCAAATATTCTGTTAGTAAGAAAGTATATAAAAATATTCTTGACAGAAGAATAGGTGCTTTATGCTAACATATATTAAATGGTCAAGATTGCAAAAATAAATAAGGGTGTATTAAATAGTGACCTGTAGAATAAAAACAAAGCACACAAATAGTTTTGAGAATAAATGACATTGTAAAATAGAGCAAAGTGTAATAGACATGTCATCACATTTTGTATATCAATTCATATATCAAAGTTAATATAAAAGTGCTTTAAGCCAGGCACTGATGGCTCATGCCTGTAATCCTAGGTATTCAAGAGGCAGAGATCAGGAGTATCGTGGTTTGATGCCATCCCAGGCCAACAGACCCTATCTCAAAAAAAGAAAATCTGAGACCCTATCTCGAAAAAAAAAAAATCACCAAAAAGGGCTGGTAGAATGGCTCGAGGTGTATGCTGTCAGTTCAAACACTAGTACTGCAAAAACAAAATGCTTTAATCAGAGCATGTTTGTATATAATAACCAGGACATATATATTTTTTAAAGTCCATAAAATAAAATCTTGAAATCTTTATTTTAGTTTAGTTTTTCACTTTTTATTTATTTATTTATTTTTGCTGGAACTGGGGTTTGAAGTTAGGTCCTTGTGCTTGCTTGGCAAGTGCTCTACCACTTGAGCCACTCTGCTAGTTCTAGACTCTCTATTTTAGAGAGAGGTAGAGAATATTGAGAGGAATCAAAGAAGAATGGAAAATAAACATTTTGTGAAATTACAAAATAGTATGGGACTGTAGAATATCCCAAAAGAAGTATAAGAAAGAATTTGATGAATGCCTTAATTTTAAGACAAGCGATGTTTTGCTATTGTCTTTGGCAAAGGAAACAAAATGAGAGAACTAAGGATAAGCACCATTCAGAATTGTTTTGTTTAGACTTAAGTAAACAAAGAAATACAGTAGGTATATGAAGGGACATAGTCATTTTGAATATGACAAATAAATGAAATAATGATCGATCACAGGCACAGAAAAATCATCATAGTGAATTAGTCTCCAAAATCCTGTTCACTGTCTTCTTTGTGCCAGTTACTCACTCTTCACAGCAACACCTTAAGACAATCATTACTAATCCAGTTTTAGAGATTAAGAAACAGAGGCTCATAGTTCTCTAGAGACTCATTGAGGCTATTCAGCTATGAAGTGAACCAGCCCATACTCAAATCCAAGACTGGCTGAGGGGAAAGAGCTTGCCTTATTCACTAGGGTTCCAAACACCACATTTTCAATATGCCTCCATGTGACCATAGTTTCATATCATTCAGATGGCAACAATTTTCAAAATAATATATTTATTTTGGGGACATAACAGTTAAATTTCAAGTAAAGAGACAGATTACACAGTAAAGTGAATGAGAAAATTTAATATAAGGAATTTCAGTTAATAAATGGAGGTTAGTTATGATGAGTCGGTTAAGGAGAACTCTAATCTAAAGAATAGTAGATGTATACGAAAGCCATCACTTCCCTGGCCATAAAATCACTTAGCAGAACCTCCCCCTCCATGGCTGGCCTGAGGCTGGGATTTAGACTTTGTGGGAAAAGATGCTGCTGTGGCCCAATGGATGGATGGCCAGGTTCACCTGCTCATGCCACGGCAGATGAGCAGCGGTCACTCTGGGGTGTCGCTGAAGGGTGTGCACCACCAGGTCCTGCCCTGACTGCCAAAGCCTTCAGGAAGGTAAGCTGTCTGCTAGTAATGAAGATGTCCACAGACAGCACACCATAGAAGAGAGAAGAAAAGCTCTGAATTCTGAAGAATCCTCTTCCTCTTGTAGGGGCTCTCTAGCACTCTCTGCTGATGAGACTTTGCATTGTGCCTGCTGGCAAAGGAGAAATGCTTGCAGAGTCCATCTGTAGACTCAGAAAGAAGGAAAGAGGTGGCTTTGAAGCAGAAAAGCAATAAATTGGTAACTTGCATAGTGCATTAATTAGGGAAAGCTGTGATATCTGTGGGGACAAAGAACTCCAAAATTTCAAAGGTTTCACATAATAAAAAGGTTTCCTTCTCACTTAAGCCATGAGTTGGTACCAGTCAAATGAATCTATGTGGCCACTGCAAGTAGAAATTATCTATCTAGGTTTCTTCCCTGTGTCTCTACTACCCTTGAATCCTTTGTTTCTGGATTGCTGATGGTGGGTTGGGGTGGAGAGAGAGACAGAGAGAGAGAGACCACTTGCCTGCATTGAGCTGACCAGGACTTGAATGACGCTAGTTTTTTATTTTGTTTTGCTTTGCTTCTTTCTTTTGAGAAAGAATTCATAGCCCAGGCTGCCCTGGGACTGTCTATGTAGCCCAGGTTGGCCTCAAAGTCTTAATCCTACTGCTTTTATATCCCAAGAGTGGATTACAGGTGTGTAGCACAATACTTCTGTGATATGAGGAGCAGAGACATGAAATAAACAGTAAACATGTAATTTTCTTTGCCGTAGTAGATCTCAAATTATTTTGCTGTTTTAAAATTTGAACAAATTATTGTGTGTCTCAGAGTCTTAATTAATGTATCCAAGTGATATTTACTTCAAAATAATGATATGGGATTTAAACAAATGTTATATGAAGAACTACAGATACGACAAGCCAAGCAAGCTTTTTCTCACTCCTGAACCTAACTGGGCCTAACTGAGGGTGATGGGAGATGCAGAAAGGACACAGGATAGACAGATATGCAGAAAGTTGGAGCCAGCTGTGTTGGGTGTTCAGGTGGAGACGCACAACAGCCTCATTGCTTCTTATCTCTATTAATCTCTTCTCTTTACTCTGCTTCTTTTCTCTGTCTTTTCTTTAAGGCCTTACTCCTTTACAGTTTTTTAAAAGCTTGCTTCTAAAGTCTTCTTTTCTGTTCTTTAAAGTCTCTTTCCTTAAACTCGCTCTGTCTTATGTTTTCTCTTAGCTTTTCTTTAGCATAATCTCTCTTAAAGTCTTTGCCCTCAGACTTGCACTGTCAAATGTTCTCTCTTTAGCTCTTTTTTTTAATTTATTTTTTTTATTCATATGTGCATACAATGCTTGGGTCATTTCTCCCCCCTGCTCCCACCCCCTCCCTTATGACCCACCCTGACCCCTCTCCCCACCACCCCCTCGATACCTGGCAGAAACTATTTTGCCCTTATCTCTAATTTTGTTGAAGAGAGAGTATAAGCAATAATAGGAAGGAACAAGGGTTTTTGCTAGTTGAGATAAGGATAGCTATACAGGGAGTTGATCTCTTTAGCTTTCTTAAAGTCTTGGCCCTCAGACTTGCAGATAATCAACAGCAGCCATTCCCTCACAAGCTGCCAACCAATTCTATCAGCCCCTCTTTAGCAATTCCCCTTTGGCAATTCCCCTTCAGCAATTCTCCTTCAGCAATTCTTTTCCCTTCAGCCAAAATCCCCCCATCCAAAAGCCTTCCCCATCCAAAGCCTCAAGTCTTCCTTCAGTGAGTTTTTTATACCCAGTGGTAAACAAGGAGGTGGAGCAATAGTTCTTGGGGAGGGATGTGGCATTGTAACAGGAGAAACCTGCATTAAATTTAGGAAAAGCAGCTTACCTGCATCTCACCTTCTAGCTCTCTTCTGCAGCTGGGGCTGTGCCAAATCTCAGCCTACAGATTATTTGACATAAACACTTAGGAAAAGCAGCTGCTCTGCATATTATGTCCTCATAGGCTTCTCCTACTCCAGTCTCCACAGACATTTACATGCTAAGACATATGATAATATTCAAATTTCCTCAACCAGCAATTATTAAGGGTAGATGAAAAAATGGTATATGTATAAATGTCTCAAAGAGGTGATGATAATAGGGAGAATGCTCAATCATATATTTTATATTAAACATAAAAATGAATATTTTCATAATAGAAATCTCAGAAGATTTAAAACTCATCTGTGGTTGGGATATTTGAAGTTAAATTCATAGCATGAGGATGTGTGCAGCTTCTGAGTTTCATCCTTCAATAAAAGGAATATTGTCAGGCATGATGACTGAGATCTGTAATCCCAACTACTTGGGAGGCAGAGATAGGAGGATCACGTAAGCCCAGGCAAAAAGTCACTGAGATGTTATCTCAAAAACAAGCTGGGGGTGAAGTTTCACGCCTGTAATCTCACCTAGGTGGGAGGCAGTGGTAGGAGGATAAGACACAGTCTAAGGCCAGCCCTGGGCAAAAGTGTGAGAGCCTATCTGAAAAATAACTAAAGCAGGAAAGGGCTGGGCACAAGCTCAAAAGGTAGAGCACTTTGTCTAGCAAATGCAAGGCCCTGAGTTCAAACTGCAGTACCACTGAGAGAGAGAGAGAAAGAGCGAGAGAGAAAGAAAGAGCAATTTGTCCTTCATTTTCTCCTTGAAATGTGGATGTGAAGGGGAAAGCTGGAGCAGTCTTTCTGACCTACAGCATGGAAACCTCAGATTAGCATAAAAGAGTGAAAAGTGAAGGATTCTAGATCCCAGAAAGAGTTGAGTTGCCTTATCAACCACAGGCCTCCAGATCTTGCGGCTTTGATAATGAAGTGTCTGGTGGAACCTAGCATAAGTCCTTTGTAGAACACTCTAATCCTATGTTTTTTCAATCCGCAAAATTGAGATGTTAATAATAGTACCATACTTTCTGGTTCTTGTAAAAATTCCACATTAACAACAAGGGCAATAGAAACCCCAGTTGTTTCATGGTAATTGTTTCCATGCCAGCAACAGTTACTTTGGTAAAGTAAGTGAACTTTACCAAAACGTATCTGTCACATAGTAAGTATGGATGTTTGCTATTATCATTTTCCAACTTTCTCCATGATCCCAAAGGTAACCATTCCAATTCACACTTAATTTTATCTTCTCTGATTCCCATGGGAATTATAATATACAGAGTCTCCAATTTTTTCTATTTGGAAGAAATAAAGACATGTTAACATTATATAACAAAATTATGAATATATCATCTTATTTAAATAATGTAATTATGTATATTATAAAATTTATTTATTGGTTGTCTGATAACCAGCTACTGAAAATGTCATTAGGAGGCTTGTGGCCACAGAAATCAAAACAATTGTTTGGGGTATGAGAGAGCAACAAATAGCATATATAAAACATTCATATTATGGAAAATAAGCAAAGCCAAGGTAAATGTTCTGATGATTCCACTTCCCAAATTAACCAGCCTTTCCTCTCTCTATGGCATTGTATTTAATGCCATAGGTTTGGAACCTAATTTTTTCCCTTTATAGTGAACGTATTTCTAATTCACGAATCATTTTTATTTCATGAATACAAATTGTAATATACTAATATATATTGTAGTTTATTTAACCATACCACTAAAGCTGGACATCTACATTTTCATCAATAATTTGTCTATAAGTAATACAGCAAAGAAATAATTTATGTGCATCTATGATTAACTCCTTAGAATAAATTTCTAGAAATAAAGTTGCTGAATCATAGCTTATGTAAACTTTTAAAGCAATCTGAACATTACTTTCAGAAAGCTCACACCAATTTCCACTCCTATCATTGAGGTTTGAAAATACCCAAAGAGCACAGCAATTTCTGATTCTCCCTGTCACATCCTCCTAGGCATTGCCGGTCTCTTGTGGAAAGCCTTCAGATGTGTGTGTGGGGGGTGGGGCTTTGGTAAATACAAAAGGCCAAGAGAAAACTTGGCAGACATCAAAATTATAATATCAGATTCCACAATGTCATTTTCAGTTGCAGAACAGATTAAATTCAGATTTCAGTCTCTTCCCTTCCCCTCCTTTTCAGTACCCTTGAGAAAGGTCAGGTTGTTTTCTGGTAGTTGGAGAGAAGTGTGAGAGCAGTAAATAAAAAAGAAGTCTAAGTCAAAATTAGGTTTTCTGAGAGCTCTCTTGTCTGCTTGGAAGATGTTACATGCAAGTTCCTTCAAAGCCTGCCCACCCATAATATTATTGGAATCAATAAATGAAGTCTTTGTTCCCTACAGTGTTATAGTTTGTTTGTTTTATCAAGGAATTATTACAATTTTGAACTATTAATAGAGTCATCTTAGTTTGTTTTAAATTTATGGCAACAAAATGTACTTTCCAAAGTACTACTGAGGTTGTTTATGCCTTAAATTTATGTAAAATAAATTTCTAATGACAGAATAAATGCATGCACAAAAATTTCCCCCAGAAATAGTTAGTTTTGTATGCTAAGTCATAGAGGGTGCCAGGTATGATGGTGCATACCTGTAATTCCAGCACTTGGGAGCCTTGAGCAGGAGGATTAAGAACTGGAGACCTGCCTAGGCTGTATAACAAATCCCTGTTTAAAAAAGCAAAAGCAAAGACAAAAGCAAACAACAACAATAATAAAACAAGAAAAACAAAAATAAGAATCAGAGATAGAATCAGGTTCTTTGATACACTGGATTGGTGGAATATGAAACATGAAAAATCAAGGGCCATTGGACAATGGAATATAATTTTTAATCTGCCATTGTAAAGACAAATTTATATGAATTTCTTATTTTAAAGCTACATATAATGTAACCCTGCCTTTCTCTTTTTTTTTACTCTTAGAAGAATACTAGACTCATATAGGGGTCATTCCATAAATGTTTTCAATTTATCTTTGATGACCTTGAATGGGAATTATATCTGTCATTATAGTTACTGATAGCTGTCAATATTGTTCATTTTTCTCTAAACTTTTAGGTCTTTTGTCCCTCTCCTCCCCTCCTCTTCCCTCTCTTCTCCTCTCCTCTCCTCTCATCTCTTTTCCTTTTCTCTCTCCTCTATCTCTCTTGTATGAATGGGCTTTAATATTATTAAAGGAAGCCATTAGAAATCACTCATCATTAAACTTTCTGATAAAATTGTAAGAATAAAGTTCTAATTCATGAACTTGCTAAGTGGTTTAAATGGGATAATGGTTTTGAAGCATTTAGAAAATTTGCTGATGTTTTTAACCTAGAACATGTTGACTTTTATCATTCTGATCTGAATTCAAATATCACAAAGCAAAAGGCACGTCCTGACTTTATGTGCGAAGAGGACGCTCTGTAGAGACCATGCAGAGAGATTAGACTCAGGGGAGGCTCTGTGTCTGGTGTGGGTGTGTGTGTGTGTGTGTGTGGTGTGTGTGTGTATGTACACACTCACAGAAGTGTCCAGTATCGTATTTTAATTCTGCTCTACTCACACTTTGGACTGGTCAACTTTCTTTAGGAGATTCTAATTGATTAACATGAACACAGACATGAAAGAATTTCCATCTGTGTCCATATGACATTTTCTTTCTCTCCTTTTGAGATTTGGAATGTCACACAAAGGAAACCTAAGACTCAAGAAGAGGTAAAAAATTCTATGAAAATTGAAAAGTAAAATTAACACAATGAGGAAAGGGATTTTTCTTGAACTCTTAGGCAGGAAAGTCATTGAATATTTGATAACAAGCCAAGCTTGATTTTAATACCAGTTTATTTTTCATCATTTTTCTGCATTTTACATATTACACACAATCAGTTTACATAGGAGAAAGCTACATAGACAAGTCTCTCATTCTATTTAGATTGTGTTTTGATTTTTAAAATATGTTTCTATGTGCTTTTATTTTTTCCCCATGTGATTTAAAAATGATCATTAAAAGAAATAGAAATGACTAAAGAGCTTTATTTGAAAAAAAATGAATGCATAGGAAAACATTTTCATTTCCTTTGGTCCACTGCATTCTCAATTAGAAATAAAAGAGATTTAGACTTGCATTAACTCTTCTTAATGAAAGAAATCTGTTTTTTTTTCTCACTCTGCAAAACATGAAGACAAAAAAAGAAGACCAAACAACAAAACAACAATGAAAGAATTTTCAGTACAATGTTTGACGAGACGACACAAAATAAAGATAAACTGTTTTAAAATAATGTAGAGGCTGGTTCTGTTCTTTGAGGCATGGTGGAAATGCCAGGAGGAAATACAATATGCAGTATACCCTTAACCATTCTCTGGTAAGTCAAAATTCTACCGTAAACAGCAAACTCAGGTCAGTGTAAATGCACACTGATAGCCTTGACTTGAGTTTGACTCTCTTGCTGAGTTCCAGAGGTGCTTCTGCAAGGCATTTGTGCAAGCAGAAAATCCAACTTTCATTACACACCCTCTCAATAAACTTGGTTGTTTTAAAAACACAGAGTGGAACAATCTTTGGGTTTTTATAGCAGCCCCTCAACTTAACGATATGACTGCAGCCTGGAAAGTTTCAGTGACATACATGAGGTCATGCAACTAGCTAAGATATAGAATAATGGCTGAAAATCACTCTCTTCTACTCCATTAATAATGTCTCCTCTCATGAATAGACTATTGGGTATTCTGCATATAAATTTAAAAGAAACAGACAGGCAGCAAAACTTGCATAAAATCACACGGAGTAAGAATGTACCATTCCGTTTCTGATCCTTAGTAAATATCTTTCTAAAACTCTGTCCTATCTCCTTCACAGCAGGCTTTCCATTCCATCCTCTCTCTAGTGTTGAAATAGCTCTCATTGTGGTCCTTTCCTATTTGCTCTGCACCTAGACAACCACCACCAAATAAATCTGTCTGTCTAACTGCATCTCTAACATAGCTGATCTATAATGACTCATAACAGACTCTAGGAAAATTCCAAAGGGGTTAAGCAATTTCTATTGACAAGTCAAGTAAAAAGGAAAGTCAGTGACTGCCTGGAGGGGTTGACTTCACAGGACAAACATGAGCAGTGGAGCAAAATGACACTATGTTGTAAACTGTTTTCATATGTATTACTGCAGTCCATCCTCACAACCATTTATTTACTGATTAGGCAGCTGAAGCTTTGAGACCTTATTTTAAGACCTCAGTTGTCTAGAGACACAACCAGAATATATCCTTCAGAAGTCCCATCCTGTTCTTTCCTAACTTTCCAGGCCTCCCACTTGTGTTGGAATTTCTTTAAATTTGGAAGTTGCATAGGTTGGGTTGAGAATGTAGAGCTGAGACAGAATTAAGGAATGAAGGAACTTGCTGTCGCTGTGCAGTAGTGACTAGACTGGGTGCTGGTGTATTCATCACAGCTTCACTACACCTTTGTGAATCACAAAGCTGAGGCCATCACAAGGTACACAGTTCTGTGAGAGGATCAAGGCAGCCCAAAGGCACCCTGGCTGTGCCTTGGGAGGCTTCCACTCTATTCCTTGTTACTCTTTACTTTGTGTTACTTCAGAAATGGGCAAATGTATTTCTCACATTCAAAGATTACTTTAATTTCAAAATGAAAACTCAGTGTTCTTTTCCTGACAATTTATAAACCCTCTGGGGGGCACAGATGGAGTGTTCAGCTTCCAGTCCTTAGGTACCACCAGGCAGTTGCCTGCTGGTTGTCTCATTGCATTTGTCCAAGATGTACATCTGGAATCGGGCCAGAAACACTCTTCTCCCTGTACAGTGACAGGCATTTCACGGGGTTTTGAGGGGTCATCTGGAAAACATGGGAAATGGGAATGGAAACGAAAGTCTTTTCTCTGTGGGTAAAACATGTCTGCTTACTCTAGTCCAGTGTTTGAGCTTTCTGTGTAGGAAATGATTTGGAAAAAGTATGAGTGTACCAATCTTCTATCTCATATCTTATTTCTCTGAAGATTTTTTTTGTTTCAAAATTTTCACAGGTAGAATTCTGTTTGTGCTATTTTAAAAATATAAAACAACAGAGAAAACAAATTAGAATTCCATCTTCTCCCCAAAATTTCCTAGCCATAATCACATTAGCAAAATATAAAATCTGGTAACATTTTTGTGTATATGTATATATACACACATATATATATACATATACATATACACACAAACATATATATATGTATATGTTTTAAAGTTTTTTAAAAAATTTTTTAATTCAGGGTGTGACTCTACCACTTAAGTCACACCCCAGTCCTGTTTTGCTGTAGGCATTTTTCAGATAGGGTCTCTCATTAATGCCCAGGCTAGCCTGGACTGCAATTCTCCTATTTATGCTTCCTGCACAGCTGGAATGAGAGTTATGTATCACCATGCCCAGCCACTAGTTGAGATGGGTCTTGTGAACTTTTGGCCTAGGCTGGCCTGGACCTGAGAATCTCTCGATCTCTGCTTCCTGAATAGCTAGGTTTGCAGGTGTGAGCCACTGTGCCTGACCATTTATTCTTTCATTTTTAATATTTAAATAGAATTATGTCAAATTATGTTGTGCCAAATAATATATGTAAATTTTCTATATATATGGAAGTCTATTTTTGAAACTATGGCCCCTTACTTCTTCTTTCCTTCCTTCTTTCTTTTTAAAACTTCTTTATTTTTGTTGTAATAGAAACCTTTCTTTGCAAGCAATTCATTTATTCAACGACATCTTAGTATTGCTCAATTTGCCAGGGACATGGCAGTGAATAAAGTATGATCTCAGCAATCATGAAGGTAACACTGGTGTGTAGTGACCAATATGAAGATAAATATATAGTATGTTATGTGTTAATAAGTTTTAGGGAGTAAAACAAAGACACAGAGGAGAGAGTTTTTTGAGGTACTATTTTATGTAGATTGGTCATGAAGAGAGAATAGCAGTGAATGGAGTAAGAAAGGTATTTGAGGGGGTCCGAAGATGATGTAAGACTTTCTTGACTTTCACTGGAATAAAAAAGGAAACCATTATGATATAGAATTGGAAGGTCCTGAACCTCCCTATGTGGTGTTTTGTTTTCTGTCCACAGGCCATTTTTGTGAATGGCAGAGGCTAAAACTGGGCCTGCAGGACCAGGTAAAAGTGAGGTGGAGATTATGCTGACTGCATGTCTTGTGCCTGCTGTAGTCATGTTCTGGAGTAGGACAAGAATAGGGTGAGAGGCTGCAGTGGATACCAAATACCTCTGTTAGGGGGCTGGTGGCCACAGTGTGGCTGCTTCTGTGACTGGTGCTGCAACTACCACCCCTTCTGGGAATGGTAGATGCCATTGTGGCATTCACCATTGCTTTTATGGCTGCCATGGCAACACTGGTTCAGCTGCTCCTGCTATTGCAGTTGCTCCCATTGCTGTTGCTGCTGGTGCTGCTAGCAGCATTGCTGCATCAATCAGCACGGCTTCAGCTGCCTGTGTTTCTGACATTGCTACTGGCTTCTCCTCAGATTTCCTATAGCCTCCTGGAGTGGTGGCCATGAGTTCCTTCTCCACTTTATGACAGCTGCATGCAGACGGACCCAGCATGCACACACAGATTACTGTGCCAAGAGCAAACTCCACTGTCAAGAGCAAAAAGCTGGCATGGTATGCAGAAATCCTGTGGTTGTCAGCTGTTTATGGGACAATGCAAACCTGCCCCTTTTCTTATACAAGATTCAGTCCATTCATCCTTGGGTAGTCAGTCCAGGAAAACTCTGCCCCACCTATTTCATTCTTAGTACTGCAGCATAAACCCAATAAAGCCTTGTTGGAATGGTTTTGTTTTACTTCTCAAAGTAAACAGGAGTCTTCAGCTGAGTTAGTAGCACTAAGAGCTAATAACACTCAGAGCTGCTAACTCTAAGAGCTGGGAGGAAGCTGGTACCACCAGTGGTACTGCTCTTTGCCCTTCTGTGATTTCTATGTGAATTGAGCAAAAGAATCTTGGCTGGTTGGTAACAATTAGAAGGTACTGAGTAGAGGACTGGCATATCTAACATAAATTTAAAAAAGGCTATTATGGGTATTGTATAAAGTGTGCCTAAGGGTTAGAGATAGAAGTAGAGAGACCAGATAGGAGACCACTGCAATATATTCCAATGAAAATGGTGGTGCTGGCTTGAATCAGGGTGGCAGGGGACAAAGTGGTGGAAGTTGACGAGTTCTGATTTGAAGATAGTTACAAACAGATATGAGGAATGAGAGAAGTTAGGAGATCCAAGTTTTTTGTTTTGAGTAACTACAAACACTATGGGTAGAATAAGAGGGGTTGTGGTGATGGTGGGGACATCAGAGTTAAATTTAGGGCTTATTCAATTTGAGATACCAATTGGAGATAGGAAGTTGGATATATGACATACAATATTTGAATTGAGAAGAAATGCCCAAATTAATTAAAAACTTTGGACGTCATTAACTTGTAGATAGTATATAAAGTTATGAGGTGAAGGAGAAAACATAAATATTTAAAAAAACATGAACTAATTTGAAGATAAAAACAAAACAATCCTAGATTGGTCCTTGGAGTACTCAACATTTAGAGTTTGATGAGAAAGAGTAGCCAGTCCATAGAAGGAAGAGAATGACCTCTTGGAAGCAAAATGAAAGTGTTCCAAGAAGACAAAGTAATCATGTCAAATGCTGCTGACAGGCTCAGGAGGATGATGACTGAGCATGCATCATTGGATTTATCAATAGAGTGTTACTGTGTCTCTGAGAGACAGGAAAGGGGTACGCATGTGTTAACGTGAACAGCTCCTCTGCTTTAGAGTGAAGCAGAGAAATAGGATGGTGCTGGGGTTCAAACAACTTTTCGTTTGTTTTGGGTTTTTGTCTGTCTATTCAGAGACACAATCAGAATATATCCTCTTTCTTCAACAGTCGCATCCTGAATGAGTGTGGTGGCTTACACTCCTGATCTCAGGAAGACCACAGTTCAAGGCCAATTGAGGCAAAAAGTTAGCAAGACTCCATTTCAACAAATCAGCCAGGTATGTTCGTGTGTACTTGTGGTCCCAGCTAGATGGGAAGAATAGGTAAAAGGATTGCTAACTCAGGCTGGTACTGGGCAAAAACATGAGACCTTATCCTAACATTAACTACAGTAAAAAAGGGATAGAAGCATGGCTCAAGTGATAGAGTACCTGTTAGCAAGCAAAAGACTCTGAGTTTAATCACCAAAGAAAACCAAAACTCAGGTGAAAGATTCATCAATAGTGTAGATTAAGCAATATTGAGAACATCAGGATCAAATACAAGGTCATGAATTACCACATTCAGACAGTAATAAAGAAAAAACAAGAAATTATGAACAGAACATAAAACACCTACCAGACATAATTAAAAGATAAAACGTAATCATAATTGATATAGATAAAGCAACTAAAATACAGGATAAATGAGTAGAAAACCTATTCAGTGAAGTAATAGCAAAAAATTTAGCAAATGTTGGGAAAGAAACTCAGGAAGCATTTAGAACTCAAATAGACAAGACCAGAAAAGAACCTTTCCGTGTTAGAGCTAAACTGTCCAAAATACAGAAGAAAAACAATAAAAAAAATATTGAAAACTGCAACAGTGAAGTGGCCTGTCACTTATGAAGGCAAACCCATCAAAAGAACAGCAGATTTCTCAGCAGAAAACTCTAGTGGTCAGAGGGCATGCATTGGTGTATTTCAAGCCCTGAAAGAAAGTAACTGCCAACCTAGATTAATATATCCAGCAAAGTTATCCTTCAGAATCAAAGGAAAAATAAAGAACTTCTACAATAAGCATAAACTAATTTGTGACCATTAAAGTAGCATTACAGTAGATACTTAAAGGGGTCCAACACTTGGAAAGGAAGCAAGAAATTTTAGCCAGAGCAATCAGGCAAGAGAAAGAAGAAAAGGGAATGCAAACAGGAAAGGAGGAATTCAAATTACTCTTGTTGCAGATAATATGATTCTGTGCTTAGAAAACCCTAACATTTTTAAAATGGAGGATAGATTAGTGGTTCCCAGGGGTCTGGTTACAGAGCAAAGTTGAGAGGAGGCAGGGAAAGTAAGAATGGTTATTAAGGGGAAACCCAAGAGATCTTGTGGTATTGTAGTCTTTAGTACCTTAACTATGGTGGTAGATCTTCAAACCTACATGAACAGTAACATTGTACAGTATTTAACTCTCTCTCTCTCTCTCTTTTCCTCCCTCCTTGTCTCTCTCTCCCCATCTCTCCTCTCTCTCTCTTTCTCTCTCTCCCCCCATCTCTCTCACTCACACACATACACACACAAAGAGGAATAAGACTAAGGAAGTTGAAATATGGTTGGTAGATTGTATCAATGGCAATATACTATGTGCTATACTACTTAATTTTGTAATCTGTTATTAAAATTAGAAAAATTTCATTTGCCACATTTGAATCTACAATTATCTCAATAACATTTTCTATTTAAAACAATGAAAAAATGAGCCATGAAAACATTTAATCAAAGGTATATATATATGGCATGTTAGTACATGAAAAGATTGTTCATATCATTAGTTATTAGTAAAATGAAAATTAAAATCATCTGTGTGTTGGGAAGGATCTGGAGCAATTGGAACTCTCATACATTACTAGTGAAAATGCAAATGGTACAACCACTTTGGTATACTTTTACAAAACTAAACATAAAGCAATCATATGCTCCAAGTATCCTATATGTAGAAATTTGCCCAAAATGAATGGCAGATATGTAAATAAAGAATTGTACATGGATGTTCACAGTAGTTTTATTCATAATATTCCCAACCAGAAACAGCCTAATTTTCCACCAACTGATGGATACATAAAACAGGTATAGTGTAGTCACTGACAGAACATTATTTAGCAATATATAAAATGAACAAACTATTGATATCATGAAATCAAATGGGTAAATTTGAAAATCATATTAAATGAAAAAAACAGATATAACAGAATATATACTAATGATTCCATTTATATTTCACTGGAAAATTAAAGAAAAACTATGTAGCATAAATCAGATAAGTGATGGCTCAAAGATGAGATTAGCTGCAGAGACATGAGTGGACTTTGGGGGTTGATAGAAATGTTCTATGTCTTGATTGTGGAAGTAGTTACATAACCATAGTCAGTCTTCTGTATCCACAGGTTCCATATCTGTGGATTCAACCAATCATGGATCAAAAAATTTTAAATTATGTCTGTATTGAACATGTGCTGAATTTTTTTCTTGTCATAGCTTTCTAAATTATAGTATAATAACTAAGTGCATGACATGTTATATCAGATATTGTAAGTAATCTAGAAAAGATTCAAAGTGTATACAATGATTACATAGATTATATTAAATATGTCATGCCATTTTATATAAATGACTAGGCATCCACAGTTTTAATTTCTGTGGGGATCTTGGAACCAGTACTCCAAGGATATCAAGAGACAAATGTTGTCAAAACATTGAATTGTACACTTAAAATGAGTGATGTATTTTCTGCAAGTAAAAAAAAATCTTTCTTGACATTGTTGACTTTCTGTCACTGTGAAAAAGTACCTGAGAAAGTCAACATAAAGGAGGAAGAATTTATTTTAGCTCATGGTTTCAGAGGATTCAGTCCACAGTGTCTTGGCCCCATCACTAGGAGCCCGTGGTGAGTCAAAACAGCATGGAAGAAAGCACATGATGAAGCAAAAATACTTCCTCATGGTGGCCAGAAGCAGAGACAGAAGAAAGAGCAGAGGTCCCAATATTCCATTTAAGAGCATAATCCCAATGTCTTTTCACTATGCTCCACCTCCTACAAATTCTGCATTCTCCCAGCAATGCCACAAGCTGGAGGCTCTGTCTTTAGCACATGAACCTTCAGGGTACATTTCAGATCTTAACTACAGCAGCTAATTTTAAAACATCTTTAGGAAAACCATGAGTAGATTCTCCTAAAGTTAGGTTGGGGGATTTCTGAACTACTCCTATTGGCTGAGTTAGCTTTAAATATTCAGAAATGGAAGAAACCTCACAGATGGATATTTGAGTTACAAAATTTAGGTATAGAGAAAAAGATTGACTTTCCCACAGTCTCAGAGCTACTTACTAAGAAGCTTAGAGCTGGGCACCAATGGCTCACACCTGCAATCTTAGCTACTCAGGAGGCAGAGATCAGAGGATCATGGTTCAAAGCCAGACCAGGCAAAAGTTTGAGAAACCCTATCTCAAAAAAATTTAGCACAAAAAAATAGGGCTGGTGGAGTGGCTCATAGGGCAGATAGAGTGCTTGCCTAGCAAGCGTGAGACTCTGAGTTCAAACCCCATTACCACCATAAAAAAAAAACAGACTAGAAGTTACTCATTTGAATCAATAACATATATTCTTCCTTATATAATAGTTTTCTCTGATCTACTGATAATGCCTTATCAAATGTTTCTCTTTGATTCTCAGCCACTCTTTCAACATGTAGTTGCCCGGCTTAGGTTTTTGTATGTGATCCTGAGTGATAATAGGTTATTGAATTAATGCAGGAGCCTGAGAGACAGAGGATGGGAGACCTGACACTGAGCAGGAAGGGGATGGTGTGTATCAGTGTTCATTACGCACATGATATCACAGTTTCCCTGCATTCAGATAAAAACAAAGGTGTGTTCCTATTTCTATTTTTAAATACTCAAGATAATCTAGCTAATTTCATTTCAGATATCATATATTTAAGTTCTAGAATTTTAGTTTGCCTTTTGTAAAATCCATTTCAGTGAAATTTTTAAATCTTTTTTTTTTTATATTTCCTTTTCCTCCCATATCCATGTAAAGTCTATGTTACCTTACTCCAGTAGCTTTGGATTGGTTTCTATGGTGTGTTTTATTTTTCATTGCTTTATGGTCATGCATTCTGCACTTTAGTAGTCTCACTTTTTCAAAGAATGTCTTCCTATTAAAACATGGAAACTCCAGATAATGTTATTTTCTACCCTTTTGTGTTTAGGCAGAGTGGGGGCCTTAATCCAACTATGGCCAGATCTGAGTGAAGTTTGAGTCACAGCCCCATTGTGGTTTAGTTTACTGCTGGTTTCCCCTGTCCCGAGTTTCAACAGAGAAGAGAATCTGATACATCCTTTACTCTTCTCACTGATGAATTCAGAAACCTAATCTTTGTTTCATGAAACTACCTAAAGTCCCTGCTCAACTCTTTAGAAGCTTCAACCTTGCTTTTTGACCATCTGTTCCATACAGCCCTAGCATTCAGCATAAGTTCTGAGGAGAAAGCTGGCAGTGTATTTGGAGGAGTCCAAATACTCCAGCCATGTGGCTCGCTCTCTCTCTCTCTCTCTCTCTCTCTCTCTCTCTTTCTTTCTTTTCTTTTGTGGTATTAGGGTTTGAACTCAGAGTCTCATGCTTTCAAGGCAGACACTCTACCACTTGAGCCACTCCACCAGCACCCTGAGGTTCTTTTCCCTCCAAAATTTTGGATCTTTCATCATAGCAGCCTCAGTAGTTCTTTGTTATGGGTGTCTTTCATTTTTTATTGGGCTGTTTTTTCTGTTTGCTCCAGTCAGGGCTACTACTTCATCACTAGCTAGAAAATTGTACCCTGAAATGGATGTCTAATGCAATGAAATAAAATTCAGCAGGTGAAATATTTATAATTATAGTACTTTAAATTATAGAAACCTAATGACAGGATTCAGGATTTAGAAAAGTTCAGCAATTTCTTTTTTCACAAATCAGTATTTCATTTTCATCAACATAAAAATAATATTTACTATTTTTATTGACAATTTTATTCCATGCAGGGTCCAAGAGTTTTATCTACAAAAATTTTTTTCAGTCCTCTGAGCCATACTATAAGGTAAGTCATGTTTTCTTATCATACAAATGAGGTTACTGCAAAAATGAGAGGCTAAACAGCTAACAAAAGGAAAAGCAGAGAATCCAAGCTGAATTTTCTCTCAAACACTAGGTCAAACTACCTGCCCACATGCCACTTTTATAGTGAACTATTGTATGATTTGCAATCATTTTAGTCAGTGATGTCAGTGATGGAAGAACTTTCTGAGACTTATTCAAATGTTGCAATATAAAAATCAACTCTCCAAGAAGGAGAAAGGAAGAGTTGTAGCAGCTAGAGTTCTCAGGGCATTTGCATTTATTGACCCCATTGACAAAAGCTCCATTAGAAAACTTAACACAGAGGCCATTAATGAGGTACAGTTGATCACATTTTCCTGGAATTCATTCTTGAAAGATGGCAGTTCTAGGAAGAAGGTCTTATGTATTGATATCCTGATGGCCGGTTCTAGTTCACAGGCCCCTGCGTTTTCATTACAAAGTGCTATGAGTGGATTTTAGGGGTTCCCTGAACCCTTTGTAGTGCAGGAGCAGTAGAGAAGAAGCAACTATAGAATAGTCCAAGGTACCTTAGCCTCTCAGAACTAAAAGGGGTCAAATGTTTTGCATTATTGTGGTCAGAAAAAGTACTTTGTTCAGACTGATCATCAGATAAGAGAATAAAGACACATTTTTATTACCTCACAGACATATGCCTAACGTTGTCCCAGACAACCCTCCATGGCTATGAATACCCATACCCACAAAAATGTGCATATATGCTATGGGAGCATTGAATAAGCTCATGTTGTTGGTAGATGTATAATGTATAGCACCATCCATTCTTTGTCCGCGGAAATGGTCCAAAGAGAATCTCTTGTAAAGTGTTTTACTTGAAATGAAAATAATTTATTTTGTGTTTCTTTGGAAAATAAGATTAATTTTTGAGAAAATTTCCCTAATGAGAATTTATATTCCTTAAAATCCTTTCAAGTGCAAAATAGATTTTATTGTACTAAAAACATAGACATTTTGCTACTATTAGTTATTTCTCAAAACATGTCAAAAGGGAAATGAGTTTTGAGGACAATTTTCCCCTTTCTTCTAAGCATATGCAATTGAATTAAACTAAGGACTAAGGACCAAATTCAGAAATGTAGAAGTCAAGGTCAGTGCTAAAGGAAAGACACTGGGAGCAATGAGCGTCATGTTATCAGGCACAGTATAGAGCAAACAAGGCTGTAACATGGATGGGAGTGAGTGAAGCAAGAATGGCTTAAGTGGAGATGGTGGACTGTCAGAACAGGAAGAATGTGCATGCTATTAGGGTGGACAAAAAAGGAAGCCATGTTAGGATCAACACCCTACCCTCACAGGCAACTTACTACTAACACCCAACCACCCACTGGAAGGACCACACCTATCCTCAAGGAAATGACAAGCTGCCACCTCGCCAGGGAGTCTGGAGCCAAGCAACTTATTTACCTAATTGCCACTTATCTCCTCTAGCTTCCTCTAGCAATTATTAACTCCACTCCAGAAAAATTTTCCCACCCAGCAAAATTTCCTCTCCAGAACCCTCCCCTATATTTACTCCAAGTCTGTAAATGGCAGTGGGGTCCTGGCTTTGGCTGGAAACTCCCCTCCACAGGACTTGAATATACCCTGTGCTGGTGTTTGAGCCGTCTCTTGGCATATCTATTCCATGCCTCTTTCAATCTAACACATGGTGCCAAAACCCAGGACAGGGCTTGTAGGCTCAACTCTGAGCTCTACACGCTTGCAAACTGGGAAGCAATGGACAAGCAGCAGCTCGTCTTGGGCTACTCCCAGATCTTGAGCAGAGGCTAAGGCCATCCTTCCTCCATCCACTGCTGCCTCTCACTCCCGTTTCATCGCTGGATCTCTCCCACCTTTTCCTTTCTTTGATGCTTCACTGGTGACCATCTCCCCATCTCTGGCTTCCATACAACACTGGCCTTCAAATTTTGTTGAGTTTCTCCTCCATCTGGGTTTCTCTCTCACTGCCTGTCCTATTGTGGACAATAGCAAAGCTTCAGCTGGGCAAGAGACTCCCTCCATCCACTAACTGGGTGGATTCACCTGCTATTTTCTGGGAACACCTAGAAAATCCAGGTGCATGCACATATCATAGGCTATCATTGTTGGCAGTGGGGTCACTCCTGATCTCTGATCTCTGTCCTACCAGGTAGGACCGCTGTGGGACTTACTCACTGCTTTTTCCACAAAAATGGGCCAGAAATTGTTCAAGACCCTGAGGGACAGTCCACAAGGATGTCTCCTCTAAAACCTTCAGACCCTGGGTCTCACAAAAATTGGCAAGCCTAAATGGCTGATTTTCTACTATAACACAATCTGGCCCCAATAGCCATTGGCCCGAACAGGGCACTTTCAATTTCCAGATTCAGTATGATCTCAAAACTTCCAGTATTATGGGACATGGTCCGAGGTCCCCCTATATGTAGGCCTCTGTTTATTTCCAATCTAGACTCTCTATCAGTCTTGTTCACCTTATCATAGTCTTCTCCTAAAGGAAGTTCCCCACAGGTTTCTCTCTCTTCCATTAAGAAAACCCCTTCTCCTCTAACTTCGACCCAGCTCTGTGTCATCCTTTCCTCTTCCCTCATCTCATAAGGTACAAAAAGTTTTTAACTTTGAAACTCTTCTCTGTAAGTCTGTTTTAGCCATGATGGAGGTTTCTTTCACCTCTCTAGTCCATAGACTGCTCCTATCTCTTCTCCTGGACCGGCATCAGAGTGAGGACAATAGAGACAGAAATGGATAAAAAGAAAAGAAAAGAGAAGTCCTACTTAAGTCACATTGTCAGTTCTCTCAGCCTCCTGAGTGACTCACAAGGTCCCAGGACTATAAGCATAAAGTTAATTGGAAAAAGTCTAAAAGTCATGTGGCTGATGATTGGAGCTACTTTCGGTCCTGACCTCCTGAATTGTTTTCCACTTAAAACTAAGTCTCTGTTTCTGCCTAAACACTCTACTAACAGGTTTCTCCTTTAAGTTTGGTTTTGAGATGGGCCATTTCCCATTGCAGGTATGTCAAGACCAGGAGAGGGAACAGGCCATATCCAGACTGCTGCAGGTAGCTACCCTGGGCTGGCCCATTTGCTCTCCTGGCCAATGCACTATGTAGTTGGAGTTATGGACCTCAGCTTCACCCATGCACAGGCTGGGGGGACCAAAGACAGAATTTCAATTCTCTGCCTAAGCTTTTTATTTATTTCCTACACATGCCCCATACATTTAAAATGAAAATCTTACTTTTCTAGGTTATAGCATTAGCTAAAAGGCAAAAGGGCAGCCTCCAAAAGGGCATTTGGATTTTTAAAATTAGGCCTCTTGCCTAAAATTAAGTCTTGAGGAGCTAATTCATTCTATATTTTCCATGCTTACTAAGATAGCCAGATATCATCAGTTTCAATGGAGATATAATCCTTTTTATCACACTAGTCTGCCCCTTTCCTGGCCTAACATACAAATTCTACTTTAAAAAATAAATTCTTGGTATAAAATAAGAGGGTGGACTCGTGCATCCCATATCCTTTGTCTGGAGGAGGATATGGGATGCCAACCCTATACCCAAGACTAGACTCCCTAAATTTACTTTAAAGTTTTGGCTAATAACAAACTTATTGTAGCCCAAGGTAGTATTACTAAAAAACATCTTCTAGAAGTAAATCTAAAATCTTCAATATCTAAGAGTATACTTGGAATTAATGTAATTATTTTCTGCATCATTGTGTGAATCCTGTGTATGTCTATTATATGACTAACTTATTAGAGATTAAAATCTGATGACTATGGCAACAAGCTTATTGGAGACTGAGACTGACTCAAAACACTTTCCTAGAACTGACTTCTGCTTCAGCTATCAAGCCTTCCAAAATGAGTTCTAAAAGAACAAAATGGAGCACACCTCAATTTGCTCCTAAAAACTGAAAGACATAATAAACCAACATACTTGTGACCACTTAGTTATTTTCTGCACAGTCTTGAGCTCTTAAATTGACATTTATGACATGCCTAATTTAGAATTTTTTGCATTTGCATATACATGTGAACATCATTAGGACAATTCTTATGATAGAGTTAATGTAAAGAAATTTCTTCTTCTGTTCTCTTCCCAACCTCTTCTGCTGCTACTTTTAAGAAAAGTCTGTCAAGATTTTATGTCAACCAGGTCTAACTAAAATATAGGCATTATCTTATGGATAGTAACTCTGATCTCTTTCATCCCATGTAAGTGTAATTTACATTCTTTTATTAATTGGATCCATTAACAAATGTGTTTTTATAAATTGCTTATTGTATAGAGAAACAGTTTAAAATTGCCTTTTTTCCTGGGTCTATATATTAAAAATATAAGGCTAAAGACAGTAGTCGCCTAAAAGATTCCTAGTGTCATGTTAAACTAGAACCTGACTTTCTAGATCCATAAAATAACAAGGTATCATAATATTTGTTCTGCTCTGGGTAACATCTGTAAAAAACTGTTGTAATGAAAGACTTTATCAAAATAATTACTTGTGTTCTCTGTTGAACTTGTCAAGCTTTTAATTACTTAGGAAAGTAACCTTAACTAAATCAAAGTTCATTTAAGTATTTGCTTATGTAAAAGTCTCTCAAATGACCACCTTATGACTGTGTGATGAAACCGCTATTGTTTTATGTAATTCTAACACAGGTACTGCACTATAGATCTGTGACTAAAAGTGTGTATAGCTGTGTGTCTAGACCTTATCTAAATATTGTACAAACATTTGCAAAGTTGAAAGCATGTCAGTTTAATATATGTAAAATTACCAGCTAAAGCTCTCTTTTGTCCAAAAGCATTATATCTAAATCTTTGACATATAAAATGGTTAATGAAACTTTTGGCAGGTCTGTTGTTTGTAATAGTAACATTCATAAAAACCTTGCCATTTGGGCAATCCTGCTATTTAAAACCAAGTCTTAGCCAAGTGAGTATTACTGCATACGTGAAATGTACTTGTGCATTAGGAAATAAGGCTATCTGGGATCACTAACACTGTCCCCCTAACTTGTAAGAGATCTAAACTTTTGACTTTTATCAGTGCAGTACACCTATTATCTTACCTAGAACAAAATTCTAAATTTTACTTAAAAAAGTTAATTAACATGTATATCTGACATCTAAGTAGGTGTGATGCTAATTGTTGCCAGCTCCTTTGTAGTATATATATATATATATATATACTCGCCAAACATATAAACCTTCTTAGGAAGAAACCTTTATCATATAGATGTTCTCCAAATTAAAATTTTAGTGATGCTAAATTTTTCAGACTTCTGTCCATGTATTCCTTATTGTAAAAGGAGTGCTTACTGTTGCTGTTTTAATGCTGTCGTAATTATTTTCCTGAAATTCTGTCTGCAATGGAAATAGCTAGATGTGTTGACAATTCCTAAGCTACTTTTCAGCATTTTAACCAGGGCTATTCTAAGTCTTGTCATTTGCAGTCTGGGTTCTTCTCTGGAGCATTTGCAAGCAAACCCCCCAAATGACTCTAACAAGTGCTTATTTTTCAGTTGAGTCAGCCTTCCAGATATTTGCTTTTGCTGGCTTTCTATAAAACTTTTAACTGTTTTCTCTTAACATTCTGCAGCATTTTGAAGATGTTAGGATATCATCTATAGTCCAGACAGAACTAAAAATGGGTGCCAGGTAAAAACCACTTCTTTTAAAACTCTTTTGTTGCTTCTAATTCGGCCAAATGGGTCTTAATTGGCACTGATTCCCACCTGATCTGCCCAATGCTTCCCTTCCAATGTGGGACCTGATCAAAATATCCAAGAAAAAGTTATTCCTGGCGATGAGGTACTTTCATTAACCAGAATGGTTAATTGACAAAATTTTCAGAGGAGTCTGTTCAGAAACAACAGTTTAGAGACAAGAGGGGGAAACTGTCACAATCCAGATAGAGTCACCTGTTCCAGACTTCACAAAGGTTGCTAAAGCCAAAAGGTTTTAAAGAAGTGATCTTCCACATGGCTACTAGACATACAAGCCCTTGAGACACCTCTGACAGAAGGAAAACTAATATTTTTGATCAAAGCCTTCTATTTAAAGATAAAAATTGACTATTCTTGCTGACTTTAAATGTATATTTTTAGTAGTCTATGCTCATTGAGTTATTTTAAAATGGGTTTCCCTACATACTCTATTTAACTGGGAGTCTTCTGACTTTTACTAACTCTCTATTCTGCTTTATAAAGGTGTTTCTAGTTTTAGACTTAAATAACAAATACTTTTGACTTAGCTGAAGCTATTTGTCCCCTTCTTCTGAAACTAAATTTATCACTGGCCAAGAAACCCTAATTCCCTCAAGATTAAAAATGTTCAAATGTAAAAAATTATAAGAGGCACTTAAGCTCCTTTTGCTGAAAAGCACAGACTCCTTACCTGGACCCATAAATTAGCTAAAAGCAGGAAAAACATGGCATCTCTCCATTTTGTCTATTGTCCTTTTCTCTGAGCCATTCTCTCTTGCAGCCACCTTGGAATGAAGAAAGAACAGAAATGATCAATACATCTTTATGACAAGGGTCTAAAACTACCCCCAACAGTAGACTCTTCTCAGGTTGGAGTCCCCTCCAGATAACAATTCTGGAACCTCTCCAAAACAAAAACTGAGATAATGACCAACCAGGTAATACCTGTGGTTAGGACTGCTTACTATACATATCTTTGTCCTCTGCCCCCAGCTCTTTTGTCTACCTAAACCTATAGCCAATGTCTGCACCCCAAGATTCCTTAGTTTTCCTTTTCATGCTGATTACCATTGGTCCACGTGTATTTAACTGCATGTCTCACTTTATTCCCAAAGCCTTCATTCCTTTACACAGGTTGCCACTCAAAACCTTGTCAAAAGAATGCTGCTTTTGTGTCAACCTTCCGGGATCATTAGTGATGCCATTAAGAGACTTCAAAAAGTGCTGCCAGTCTCCAACAACAAACAATAGAGAGCTGTGATCAGTGGTCTTCCTGGGCCAAGTGGATGCCATGGGCCCTCCCTCTACTAAGACCCCCTTATTTTTCTTTCCCTTATTGTGATGTTGTCTTTTTCAAACACTTTTTTACTTTGTTTCCCAGAGGCTCCAGGCATTCAGCAGGACAGTACCTATAAGCAGATCAACTCAGCTTTATTCCTCTAACAGACCTGCTACAGTTACCTGAACAAGAAGAACCTGTAGATACCTCCTCCCCTTAAGAGACAAGGAATGTTAGGGTGAACAAAAGGAAGCCATGTTAGGATCAGATCCCCATCCTTGCAAGCAGCTTACTGGAAACACCACACCACCCAATGGAAAGACCACACCTAGCCTCAAGGAAGTGACAAGCTGCCACCTTGCCAGGGGGTCCAGAGCTGAGCAACTTGTCTACCTAATTTCTACTTATCTCCTCTACCTTCCCCTAGCAATCATTCACTCCACTCCAGAAAAATTTTCCCACCCAGCAAAACTTCCCCTCCAGACTCCTCCACTATATCTACTCCAACTCCTTAAGTGGCTGTGAGATTCTGGCTTTGGCTGAAAACTGCCCTTTGCAGGGTTTGAATAAACCCTGTGCTGATGTTTGAGCCATCTCCCTGCCTATCTATTCTGGGCCTCTTTTAGTCGAACACATATTATAATGAATACTGCCTTTGCAGGGTTTAAACATCAGACTTAGATTTTCCAAATAGCCTTTGCTGTTATGGCCCATAGGAGTAGAGTTATAGACAGAGGATAAGGGAAGATGAGAAACTGAGTATTCCCAGAAATGCCAGGGAAGTTGAATACAGATGGCTATTTTTCCTCTTTTAGAGAATGCATTATGTAATAAAGGAATGCATCTTAGACTATGAGTACCTACAATGCTTAGAGCCTGGGGTACCAAGAAGTTCTTTAGGTATAGGTGGATTTTATGTGTGCAATATAAATTCACTCCTCTACTTCTTGCATATTGGACCAGAGGTGAATATGTCACCAGTCAGTTGGTTTAGGCTAGCCAAAAGCCCGTGAGGTTACCAATCTGGCCATAGATATACATGGGGACTTACCAAATTGTATGCTGTCTCAACAAACCAATCATATTTTCACTGAAAGAGTCTAAAGTTGAGAAATAGAGACAAAAAACTGGTTTAATTGGTGGTAGTTGGAACAAAGGAAGCAAAATTATGTGATCAGCCATAGCAATAATGGGGCCATGGTAGACATCAACAGAGACTGTGTGCTTTGTACAATCTTCTAGTTCCAGGCTCCTCCTTTTTCTTCCTGGCTGTATAAAAAAATGTTTTGTTTTCTTTTATGATCTTATATGTCTTTAAAATGAACTCCCATTACTTTACTCCCATTATTTTCTCAGACTTTATTCATTTGTTTATTTCCTCTGAAGTTACAGACTTCTGAATAGAGCCTTTCAAATGTTAACTAGTCACTCTTGAAATACATATTCCTTACTAGGATACTTCTTATATTACCCTGTCATACATAAGTATGTGAACATTATAATTAACTAGCATCCTTATATACATAACATACACTCTATGATAAAGTCTTTGAAATAAATGAAATAATGTAGTAAATGAAAAATCCTGGTTGATGTCCTGGAAGGACTGTGCGCTGGGCCTGGGTGGCTTGTGAGGTCGGCATCCAGAGATCACTGCTTTGTGGGGAGTGGATTATGAGAACTCTATGAGAATTTGACATAAGCACAGCTGTGCCCAATAATTGGCAGGCTGAGTTTGGCATGGCCTCAGCTACGGATGCAGCGCAGCAGCTTTTCCTAAGTTGTTCACGTTTTTTTAGAGAAGTAGCAATGCAGGTTTCTCTTGTTACAGTGTCACACCCCTCCCTGAGAACTATTGTTCCACCTCCTTGTTTACCACTGGATATAAAGGACTGGCTGAGGGAAGACTTGAGGTTTTTTGATGGAAGGTTTTTTGATGGGGGATGGATTGATTGGTGGGCTGCTTATGAGAATGACACTGCTGGCAGGCTGCTGAGTTATGCTAGAGATTAAAGAGAACATGGGACAGTGCAAGTCTGCACCAAGAACTTTATATATAGGCTTTAGAAAAGCTATGCTAAAGAAAACATGGGACAGTACAAGCCTGAGCACTGAGACTTTAAGAAAGCTAAAGAGAAAACATGGGACAGAGCAAGTCTAAGGAAAGAGATTTTTAAAGAACAGAGAAAAAGACTTTAGAAGCAGGGTTTTAAAGAATTGTAAAGGAGTAAGGCCTTAAAGAATACAGATAGAGAAAGGAAGCAAAGGAAAAGAAGAGAAAGATTGAGATAAGAAGCAACGAGGCTGTTATGCGTCTCCATCCAAGCACCCAGAACACCTGGCCCCAGCTTTCTGCATGTTTGTCTATTGTTTGTCCTTTCTGCATCTCCTGTTGCCCCCAATTAGACCCAGTTAGGTTCAGTAGTAACAAGGGAGAGAGAGAAAGCTTGCTCCATGCTTGAACATAAGTCCTCAGATAAGAAAATTGAACATTAGGTATTTGATTCAGGAATGTGCTGCTCAAAAAGGGCATATAATGCCTGTCAGAGGCAAGACAGAATCCACAAATATCCTCCCTCTCTTCACCCTTGTTATTTGCTTTATTGAGAGTTGTATTTTAAGACTTCTTCTAGGATGTTTTTCCCTCCCTCCCACTGTTCCATTTCACTGTCTAGCCCACTTTTTCATGTCTTCCTTTCTTACTGTCAAAATAATAGATATCATTTACTGAGCATCCACTAGGTTCTAGGGGTGGAAACTGTGATGTGCGCTTTAACTCTGGTCCAGAAAACTGTGTTCACTAGAAATAAGAAAGTATCCTGTTCCCATAGCTCAGAGGGCATGGTAAGTCAAACCAAAAATATTTCTAGGAAGACACTGAAAAGAAAGAAATCCAGTATCTATCTATTTATCTATTAATTATTTATCTCCATTTTTCTGCTTGCCAATCACTTGACAATAAATCTGTGTGCTGTTTACTAGTGTGTTGAAGAAATTCAAATACAAGGTTGGCCATTTGGTAAATTAATCTGAAGAGTCTGTGACTTGGATTCTTACCTGGACTGACAACCTATCCCTAGTATGTAGTTCTTTGAAAGTCTGAAGGCTCAGCAATTGGACCAGCATATGACAGTTCTTGTCAACCCAGAACAGAATTAGCCCTTAACAACTAAAGTCATGAGGCAGAGAATTATTTCTGTTGTGTGTAGACAAAGCAGAAAGAGGAAGCATCAACTCCACATGTCATATATCCTTCCCACATGTCATCTATCCTCCTTGGACAATGATAATGAAATGGGAGATTTGTGTAGGACCTAGACCAGGTTCTTGTCCCACAAAGCTGAAGAATGACATTCAGGGACAATGAGAAAAGTGTAAAGTGGGAGAATTTATTGATACAGAAAAGTGTAAAGTGGGGGAGTAGAGCCCCCAGACTTGGGAGGGGGATTCCAAGAGAGGGAGGGTGCCTAAAAAATGATGTGATCTGAGGTTTTTATCCATTCTCTCTAGGGCATTGCTCAATTGCTATGCCAATTAGGAGTGCAGAAAGCAGTATTTTGATTGGCTATTCCTGCAATATTCTGACTGGTCAGTCCTGATCCTCATGCAGTCCATCCTGCCTTTCCTTCTTTCCACCCTTTAAGGCTACACGGAGGTCATAATGGAGGTTTCCAGGGACCATTCCTTCTTTCTCAATAAGATTATTTCCCTTGCTTACTAGCATTTGGCTTGTGATGGACGATGTGGTGTCAGTGACTCTTGTGGTACTGACATAGTAACTGCTGTATTCTTTGGGAAAAGATATGAAACTTCATAAGAAAGCAACTTCTAGTTCATGATTAAGACTTTATCTACAACAGTGTTTTGTTCCATTATGGATTTTTAGGTTGTCATAAGTTTATTTCTTTTTTGTTAATTTATTTATAAGGATGCCATAGTGGAAGGGGGGTTTATTTCTTAATGACTTATCTGCTATTCCTTGCTATGATAAAATATAATACCATAATTGAGTATGGTTTTGCAATTTTATTAACTGAGAAATTAAAACTTTCTTTCTTAAAACAATATTTATAGTGTAGCAGTCCCATAACATAAATCAGCCCCATGACATCTTAGGAATGTGGAAGTCCCCATGACCTGGGAGAAGCAGAGGCACCAGCTTGGCCAGAGGACCAGGAGGTACAGGAGGCCTGCACATGCCAAGAATGGACCTATAAAATTCCACCAGGAACTGTTCTTTAGGTTAGGGTGGAAGCCTTACATATATATATGATATGTAATGTATAATATATATTTAATATATATATCTCCCCACCCCAATAATCAGGGGACACCTGGTTTCCTGACCTTGCTGTGTCTCTCCACTCAGCCTTTCTCTATCAGTAAAGTTTCTTTCCTGCCTGTACCTCAGGTGCTCTAGCCTCTCATTCTTGAGAGTGTTCTGAGAGCAAGAATCCTCTAGCAAGTCTGTGGATTCCCCCCTTGACATCTAGCACCTGTAACAATAGTATTTTATGATACCTAATTATTTTTCATCTCCCAAAGCAATAATCATAATCACATGACTTAGGACTTTCTGAAATGCATATATTAAGTCATTTAATCCTCACAATAACAATATTAGGTATTATTATTAAGTTATATTCTCCAAATGAAGAGATAAAAGCATAGTGAAATTATTTACTAAAAGTCATACATTCATAAGCTGTGAAGCTAAAATTCAACCTAGTCTACTAACTGATAGTCATAATTCACTCTTAAGCTACATTCCTCTCCTCTGGATTTTACTCCCAAATCTAGCAAGAAAGGAAAGCTCAAGATTGAGGATCTTCTCTTCTCTTCTCTTTTAATAAAAGAGTAGTCAGTGGACATTTTCTGTAAAGACTCAGACAGAAAATATCTTAGGCTTTGTATGACTAACATTCTCTGTCTTGACTACTCAACTTTGCAGTTTAGTTAAAAAGGAATTTAGACAATACACAAATGGATATACCTGTGTTACAAAAATTTTTAATTTTTTCTACAGAGACATAATTAATGAAATTTTCTCAGGCCATATTGTAATACTTAGACTCAATACAGCACTTAGCACCAGGTAGCAATACATTGTAATGGAAAGGTAATTAGATTTTGAACCAGAAGATTGTGAGTTCTGCTTTTGTCAATTATAAATTAAGTGACTGCAGAAAAGTCACTTCACTTCTGGGATGAAAATTTTCCCTATGATTCTTCAACAATACCTCCAGTCTTTACACTACTCTGTGTGCTGGGAGAGCTGTCTTTAGGAATTGCATTAATGGACTTCATTGCATTCTAGCTCTCACTTGGGTTTGGCCAATGGGAAGAACCAAGGAGAGAAATCAGTGAGAGAAGTGAATGAGATTGGCTTTCTCTCAGCAAGGTCATCAAGGGCTGGCTAATTTCCATCAGAAGGTCAGCACTTCTGCAAAAACAGTCATCTTCTTATCAGAGTCTCTCTCCCCAGGTTCTAGCCACTAGGCACAAGGCCTATGCTCTATTCCTGTGGTTCACCTATCTGTTTCAAATAGCCCCACTAGTAAACTCTCACTTTAAAATTTACCTATTTCGGGTCCAGAATGACACACTTCCTCACACCTTAATTCTTTTGTAAAATGGGATAAAAATATTCAATCTGTTGTTATTCTAATCCATTATTCCACAAACATTCATTCAGTGCTATTTTGTCCCAGTCATTAGTACTACAAAGATGACCAAGATGTGATCCTGCCCTTACAGAACTGCAAAAGACCTGCAAAACCCAACAAAATAGAGATGATTATATATTATGATAATGTTACTGTCAAAGAAGGAAAAAGAAACATAACATATTGTATGAAAGGAGGAAAGGAAATTTTAAAAGGGCATAATTCTTAAGCAGGCCTTGGAAGGTAAAATAGGCATTCAATTGAAAGAGAATCAGTGATGCCAGGATCTGTCATGTAAAGCGTGACCTTCCTGACCCAGTGACCTTGTCTCACTTCATTCTCTTCCTTTCTGATCAGTCTCTGAATCCTTTCCCAGGTCAGTCATTTTCCTTTTTCTCCATAATCTCTGTGACTGTTTAGCATGTTTTTATTCTTCTCCCTTTTCTCTTTTTGATGTTGAACTCTTGGAGCTACCATTCCATTCTACATGTCTTCTGCATGGACCGGTGGCATCAATCCCTCAGAGTTTATTTCTGATCTCTAGTCTAGATCCTCAGTGAAAGGTTATCCACAAAAAATCCCTTATGTTTTTCTCCCATAAACCACAGGAAAGCTTTTTATTCCATTTCTTTGTTACTGGTAATGCTTGGTCATATCCTCATCCTCTAGGACTTGCTAAGGTTTAGTGCCATAAATTGTTGCTGCTTACATCTAACCTATGGCCAGAAACTTCCTCTGTGTGTTCTTATGAAATAATCATTCATTCTTTTCTTTCTTTAATATTCTAGTTCACTATCTATTGTGTAAATATTTATCAAACACTATTATCTAGACACAATTGCAGAAGATATGAATATAGTAATAAACAAGAGAGATAACTACATCCCCTGGTTTAGTCTGTTACTATAACAAAATCTCACAGACTGGGTAATTTATAAACCATATATATTTATTTCTCACAGATGTGGAGACTGGGAAGTCCAAGATCAAGTTTCTGGGAGGTTTAGTATCTGGCAAGGACCTAGTTCCCTTCTTTCATGTACCTTTCTGCTGACATTATAACTTCATATGGAGTAAAGTGGAAGGACAAAAGGGCCTAAAATAGCTCCTCCCAGCCCTTTTAAAAGACACTAATCTATTCATGAATGCAGAGTCTTTATCTCTTAATCACTTACTAAAGAGCCACACCTCTTAAAATCACCACAATGGTAATCTACACTGGGCTTAATATCCTTATTTCTGACAGCCAGAGACGATTCGCTTAAATTGTCAGGATATTTTTTCTCTTTCACACATTTATGAAACTAAAACATTGCCTGTCATGTCTATAGCATCCATACTTCTAATTTCTCAGAAAATTCTGAGAACAGGCTAAGTGCCAGACTCAGAATAGCTCTATATGAGAACCAAGATAATTGCCTTCAATTATACTCATTTTTAGCTAATAAATTTATATTTATTTTCATCAAATGAGAGTGGTTTGATGCCAGGGTTGCCTCAACTGGTTAAAAAATATTCTTGATTTCACAATTTCCTTGTGAAAACGCTAATATTTTGTTTGGAAGAATCTAATTAAATAAGTTAGCTTGTCATTTAAGGTAAGTACAAATGTGTAATAATATAAAATTCTTATTTGGGTTATATCATTTTGTAATAGTTATACAAAATATTATTTTTAATATAAAACTTATCACTGAGTTTTGTTTTGATAAAATATCAGTTGAATGAAAAGATGAAACTTATGTTATAAATACATTCACTTCTCATAGGGTATGAAAATCCCAAATTCTCTCAGTTTCATCTCCCACCTTGTACCCTAACTTGAAAATTTATTGTGTTTTAATTAGTTTCTTTAAGGTTGTATAAGTTATTGAGTTATTTATTGCTTTATTCCTGGAGCCTAAGATCAGGTGATAATTTCATATGTGAAAGAAAGAGCATAATTTTAAAAAATAGTTCTGAAATCTCAGAATGAAGTTGATATGTTATCCAAAGTAACTGTAATTAAATTAACAAGAAGATATTTTACGCAAGCTCCCACATAACTTAAAATATGTGTTTAATGAGGAAGGGTCCACCTCTCTACTTCTGATACCTGCTGTAATTTACCAACTTTAGTTCCTGATCACATTTTTAACTTCATGTTTAAATACTAAGATTTCAGTTGGTCCTTTCTTGGGATTTGAGTGTCTGAGAACTGAATTAACCTAAACATTCTTTTTTCTTTGATTTATTGATAGTAAGAAAAGTACTGGCAGTTGAAGTTAGACCCAAATCAACTTTAATGTTTGACTTGACTATGTTGGAAATAACACAAAAGTAGGATACTATTTCTGACAGGTGAAATCATCTGTGAAAAGTACCAAGTTTAATTGTTGCAGGAGGGCTCAAAGAGACACTGAGAGGGCACCAAAACGTTTGGGAAGCAAGTTTGTTAAGCAAGCCGGCAGTGACTCAGTGGACTCAAAAGGCTGAGCTGCGAGAACTAAGAGAGTTTTCCTTGTATACCACTTAGATCAGGTTACAGTAATGGGGGTACAGCTTGTTCTACACATAATCACATGTTATTTCATTGGCTGGTTAAACCTCTGGGGCGAGGTGACCACTCCAGTTTTCCTTTGTTTTACTGTAGCACTCATTAATCTTTCTTCCTCCTCCCTGCCTTCCTGCCACATAATGACTTTCTATTTTAGGACTCAATTAATATTATTTTCCTTTTTCTTATGGGTTAATATAAGAGCCACAGATGTCTATTAGAATGAATGTAGCTCTAGAGTTGGAAAAGACTTGAATTCTAGCACTATTACTTAGTGATATGATGTAATGTGATATTAAAAAGTTACTTAACTTTTATGGTCTTGTGTTTTATCTTTCTGCCCATTAGTTAACAGGGGATAATGGCATCTATATTGGAATATTATTAAGATTAAATAACATAAAGTACTGACATAGTGCTGACATCCAGAAGGCACTCAATGGGAGCTGGCATGGTGGTCAAGTGGTAGCACACCTGCTTAGAAGGCACTCAATGATTGTTAGATAATATCCTGCTCTTATCTGTTTCTTCTGATAGTTCTTTTCCCATTTCATTTTCTTATTTTTTTTGTATATAGCTCATTCCCCGTCAATGCACTTTGAACTTTCCTGAATGTTCTCCTCTATTGCTGGTTGAGCATCAGCCATCCCAACTTTCTCTCTGTGTATATACATTAATAATAATGAATATAATTAATTGACTATTTGCTAGATACCAATAATTATTCTAAGCACTTTCAATATGTTATTTAAAATTGGTCTTCTTTGAAAGGATATCTAATTTGCAATAGAAGAAATCAAAACAGTATTTGTCTCTAGAACAGAACTGGCATAGATTGACTTTTGGGAAAGGGCCACATGGAAGTTTGTGAGGTGATGAAAATGTGCTTTATCTTGATAGGGCCTTGTGAGAATTTGGAAAACTCATCAAACTGCATACCACCTATGGATATTTCATTGCCGATTAATATGCTTCAATGAGAAATGGGGAAAAAAAACCTAAAATTAAAAATATCCTGTGGAATTGGGTTTTTTTATGTTTACTTTTAGATGAGAAAACTAAGGACCAGAATGATCAGGTAATTTATTCAAGTTCGTATTTACTAGTGGTTGTGCCAAAGTCAAATCCAGATGTATTTTAGTGCACAGCTCACACTTAGCCATCTAGCATGACTGTCTTTAGGTAGACCAATGCATCCCACCCATGTTTAAAAATTCAGTGTGCTGTTTTATCCTTAGGTAGTATATTACACAGATTGAGGAAGGACAACAGGTTCTGACATACCATGAATTATCTTAATAAAGAAAGAGAAAAAGTCCCATATTTTCGACAAAAGTCTCTAAAGAAAGCATACCCATTCCAAAATGTTTAGCAAAAAAGATGAGATCCAAAATAACCTGGAGGAAGTAGTGCTCCTTGTCAAGAACTTTGGGAGCATTTGAAGGAAATATTTCAGCTGAAAGGACCTCAGATAGCATATTCAAACGGTAGGTCAGTAAGACCTCTGGCGGAGCACTGATGCTGGTGTCTGCTGTTCAGTGAACTGGCAAGGAGTATCTCTAAGTCGGGATTTCACCACCAAGTAAACGCATTATCCATCTAACCCTCTGTGGTGAAGCCTATACTTAAGTTTCCAAATCAAACATATCTGCAAAGGTCCCTTGCTACTTCAGTGATTACAAAACCAAACAGTCTGCAATGTCTTTGAAGGGTTAAAGTGACTTCAAGATTATTCCCTTCTAAAATGAGGCAACAGCATTGAAATTTGAAATAACCTTGCCCATATGTCACCTCCCAATTTCTCATGGAAAGACTCATAAAGACAGAAAACTGGCTGTGAAACATAAATTTACAAAAGAAAAATAGATGAAATTGAAAGGAAATTGTCATCTGTGTAGTGAGGAACATAACCAGGAAAATGTCTTACTGTACCGTAATCTGTAAATTCACCCCCTATAGCCCAATATTCATGCAAAACACCTCATGTATTCATTTACTACTCACAGCAACCCTGTGAGGGCTGCACGAACATGTGCCTATTTGTAGACTTAAAAAACATTGTGAGCCAAGTTACTTTATTTGCCTGGAGATGCTTACCACACAATTTTGAGTGGGACAGCCAAAATTCAGGCCTTTGTACTATCGTCTATCCTCTACTGTCAAAACTCCTTTTTGTATCTGCATCTGAGCAGGAAATGCTGCAAGCCTGCTGAATGCTGGCCTTGACAGAGCTCTGACAACGAAAAGATTCTACAGAAATGTTTTTACAGTCAAGAATTATGGGGCCAAAGAGTAGATATTCTCCCATTCAGCAGGAGACCTTTTCCTAGAAACTTCAACAAATCTTTGAAAATGATTATTTAGCAGAACCGGGAGATTGTAAGCTTCATGTAGATAGGAATTTCTAGCATGTAGCATGAACTCAAAACATGCTTATTGAATATCTGTTAGACATAAAGTTGGGGGGAAAAAAGCAAATATCATGGTCAAAGAAGTCCCCAAACTGTCAAGTGCAAAGACAATCTCCAATATACAATAACTTATTGGCATTCCTATTTTATTCTTGAGAACTTGAAGACATATATTTTTAACCAAAATGTGAAGCCGAGATAAATAGTGCTAGTTGCTTAGGCAAACAACTGCCTGTTTTCAGTGTGTTAGTAGACCTAACACAATCAGGTCTATTTCTCATGAATGTTGTAGTGTGATATGGGCAGAAGTCTCTCCTGTCTGCTCTCTACCAAGTGGAAACTCGAGGATCCAGGCTGCTTTTTTCTCTTAGTATTATATTTCATGAGAGAGAGAGAGAGAGAGAGAGAGAGAGAGAGAGAGAGAACAGAATATCACATAGCTATGGCAGCTTATTCATAGAAGTAATATTTATCACTTTCTTCCACATGCTTTTAGCGAAAGCCAATTATGGGAACCAGGTTTTGGGATGTATCTTACTGTTTGTGCAGTAACAGGAAATGAAACTTGTAAATATTTAGCCATTCTCTGTGATAGTTCAGAACTATCAAACTTGAGTACTAAGTTTTTTCTATTATACTCTTTCACACACTGAATATATTCACCATATTCCTAAGATGATAGCTCAAAGTTTCATTTTCATTCATTACAATGCATCTTTCTCCAAACTTACAATCTCCACTGATGACTGCCCCTCTCCTGAGTCCCTGCTGTAGTTTTATACAGCTATCTGACTCTCATTATAGCCATTTACTTGATGGAATATGCCCAGAATAACTGAAACAACCAATATTACTCCAAAAGAGACACAGAAATCACTGGTCCATAGAAAATATGAAATCCCAGTGGGAATATGTTTGGAAAGATCCCCTATTATAGGTCAGAAGAATGTCATAGTTTAAACCCTGGTTTTGCTCTCTAAAAAATCTCTCTTGGTCCTTTGCCAACCATTCTCCATGATCCCACTGAAAGGCAAGTTCCTCTGTGCATTTTTCTCCTTGGCCAAGTTTAAGTGGGTACAGGAGCTACCCTCTTTGAGGTCTATAAAAACTTCAGAACAAGCCTTTTACTTGTGGAAAATTGGGAGCCTAAGGGTAATTTGAAGTCTTAAACAATGTTGTGTTTTTATGGGTGGTAGGGAGGTAAAAGGGAGAGATGAATTCTACGGCAATACAATTACCTCAAAACAGTAGATTGTGATCTATTAAATTCCAGGCTGTCCTAAATCTACTTCTAACCACACAGCTCCATTACAGATATAGTGCTAGAATCTGCTTAATTATTTTTCTCTCACTATCCCTACCACTTTTTCTGGATATAAGTGGGGCAACCTTTAGGCAAGGGATAAATGGATCTATCTCTTGAGACAGTTTATTCAATTAAGACTTTTTACTAGACATTTTTCATTCAAAGTCTTAAAATTATGGAAAAATTTAACATATAAGATACAGTGCAAAATAAATTACTGTAATCCCATCATGCAGGATCAATAATCTTCCATGGTTGACTAAATAACCCTGACACAATCCACACATTATTATTTGATGGAAAACTTGCATAGATGGTAAGTTTTCTTTAAGTATTTTAATATGCAGCATGAAAAGAGAATTTTTTTTGCAGTCCTAGGGTTTGAACTCAGGGTCTACACCTTGAGTCAGCCACTCCACCAGCCCTTTTTTGGGAAGAGTTTTTCAAGATAGGATCTCACAAACTATTTGCCAGGGGCTGCTTTGAACTGCAGTCCTTATGATCTCTGCCTCCTGAGCAGCTAGGATTATAAATATGAGCCACAGGCATCCAGCAAGAATTCTTTAAAAATATAGCCAAAGAGATTTCATGTCTTATAAAAGTAATTGAGTCTTAGAAAAATATAGCTGATAAGTGGGGTATTTGTTTTTCCACTTGTTCAATTCAGGATACAAAGGAAGTCCCTTCATTTTAATTGATTAATAAAAGTCTTGAGACTCTTCTCCCACCATTCATTTCTGTGTTTTTCACCTCACAATTTAATTGGTGAAAAAAGGTAATTTTTAGAGTTGAATCTTGCTGTTTGCAAGCCTGTGATGTTTAATATGATCCCTTTCATCTGTATGTCTCTAAGTTGGTAATTAGATCTAGAACCTTGATCAGATTGAAACTCACTTGTTTTTGGAAAGAATATACACTATACAGATCCTAATTCTTATCTCCTACAGTACATGTCCTTGTGCAATCCCCTCCTCGTAAGTGTGCAAAGGAATTATGATTTGCTTCTTAATCAATAGAATATTTCAAAGACAATAAGATGCTACTCCTTTCATTAAATAAATAGCAGAATTAAGTGGGAAATTCTCCTTGCAGCTTTAATGAAATAAGCAGCTATGTTGAGAAAGCAGGAAGCTACCCATGGCTTTTAATAGGTCATCCTATAGAACCAAACAGCAACCTCTAGTCAAACATAAGCAAAAAGCTAGCCATTCATTCATACGGTCACAGAAAAATAAATTATTCCAACAGTGTGAGTGATCTTGGAGGTGGGTTCTTCCCTAGGAAAGTATCTAAATAGAAACACAGCCCACCAGACACCATGATCACAGCTTTGTGAGACCCAAGCAGCGACCCTGATTCGTGAAGCAGTAGCATAGTAAAGTATGTGTTGTTTTAAACACTATGTGGAATTCTGTCATATATCATAGAAAATGAATACAGAATATTTCATAGGGATATTGTCTGTTGCTCTCTCTCTCTAATATGAACACTCAGAAACAGCTTTGAATAATAAAGTGAAATGTATTTTAATGAGGTTAAGATTATCTGTCCTTATCTACATAAATATGTTCTTATGACTGAAATAATTTTTTAAAATCTATTTTTTTTACTATAAATTTCTTATTAAGATATATTCATTATACAGGGGGGATTTATAGTGACAATTCCAATTAGACTTATATTGTACATTATTTACATTGCCCCCATCTTCTCTTCCCATCAGCCCCCTCCCCACCCCACTTAAAGCAATTGTAAAAGGCTTTATAGTTCTGTTTCATATAGGTATATGAGGTACATCTATCATATACCGTCACCTTAATCTCCTATCTTCACCTTCCTCCCTCACTAGAACCCTCCCTGCACACATTGTACCTATTTTTGAGCCCTGATTTTTGTTATTAATATTTAAGTTGATGTTCATAGGGTTGTCTCAATGTATGTGTATTGTGAGTATGCTTTACTTTGGTCTGTTCAATCCCTTTGAATACTCTCCCTTACCCCTTTACCTCCCACCCCCCATTATCCAACAACTTCAATATGCATCCTTATATCCTCTACATTTACATCTTATGATATGTGATTTTACTAATGCTCTATCATTCTCTTTTCCTTTCCCCTTTTTCCCCGAGTCCATAGAGTAGTTTCATTGTTAAAACATGTTCTACAGCTGAGATTATGTATGATCATGCTTGTTTTTGTACATATGTTTATCTTTTGATTGACCTTCCCCATATGAGGGAAAGCATGCAGCTTTGTGTTTCTGATCATGACTAACTTCACTTAGCACGATGTCCTCCAATTGCATCCATTTACCTTCAAACCCCGTGTCATTATTCCTTGTGGCTGAGTAATACTCCATTGTGTACATGTACCATAATTTCATGACCCATTCATCAGTTGTAGGACATCTGGGTTGTTTCCACAGCTTGGCTATTGTGAATAGTGCTGCAATGAACATAGGTATACTAGTGTTTCTACTGTATCCTGTCTTACGTTCTTTTGGTTAGATGCTCAGGAGCAGTATCACTGGATCATATGACAGTACTAGCTCTAGTTTTTTGAGGAATCTCCATACTGCTTTCCATAGTGATTGTACTAACTTGCGTTTCCATCAGCAGTGTATAAGGGTTCCTGTTTTACCACATCCTTGCCAGCATTTGTTGTTATTACCCGTGATTCTGGTCATTCTAACTGGGGTGAGATGAAATCTAAGTGTTTTGATTTGCATCTCTTTTATAACCAGGGAAGTCGAACATTTCTTCATGTATTTATTGGCCATTTGTACCTCTTCCTTTGAAAATTTCCTCTTTAATTCATGCACCCATTTTTTCACTGGGGTGTTGATTCTTTGGGGTCTGAGGTTTTTGAGTTCCCTGTAGGTTCTGGATATTAGTCTCTTATTGGATGAGCAGCTTTGTGTCCTAAAACGTCATGTATTTTGGAGAAAGTTCTACGAGTTGCAGAAAAGAATGTGCATTACCTAGTTATTGGGTGAAATACTCTATAGATAACAACCATGTTTATTTGGTCTAATGTGTGGAGAAAGATCTTTGTTGATCTTTCGTCTGGATAACCTATCAGTGACAGTGGATAGTCTTCTAACTTCATTTATCTGTTTGTTTGTATTCTCTTTGAGCTCATTTAATTGTTTATTCTTGTTCTCTTTGAGGTCAAATACTAACTTTTGTGTTTCTTCTTTGAGGTTGTTAATAACTATATAACAATAATTACTTATTGTTTTTTGGAATTCATTATTTGATAGTGCTTCTTTTGCACAGGTGTTTTGATCCTCAGTGGAGGAATTTGCTTTTGATGGAGAGTGGTTACCTTGCTGTTTCATTCTGCATTGAGATTTATGCATCTAGAGTCATTTTTGGTTAAGATTTTAATTCCTTGTATCCCTGTAGTTGGGGTTTTGAGCTTTTTCTCCTTGAGCTCCAGCAGTGTTCCTCAGAGAGGGGTATGCGGGATATGTTACCCCTTGCAGGGTTCTTGTTTTGGTGTTGTCATTACCGCTTTTCTCTCCTCAGTGAAGGGACTGGTGTTCTTGCTCTTTGATGGGGGTGCAGGGGCTTTCCTGAAGTCTCAGTGGGGAGCATTGGGTCTCTGCCCTGTGGGGGACAGGCCTACTAGCACCTGCAGAGTAACAGATTGCCACTCAGGGAGGAGCTGGGATTCTATCTCTTGAGCAGGAGAGACAGGACTCTTCTGCAGGGTAACTGAAATAATTAATTTGATGAAAAATAATAGAGCTCTCTCACTCTCCAAAGTATTCCTTTTTAGTAGATGAGATTTCAACAAATGATTGAAATAATAATATAATTTACCCTCCTCCTCCATTTTTTTCATTCCCCTTGACAGAGAAAAGAACTGAGACATTAATAAGTCACCAATAAATTACTCATCTTAAATTTTCTACTCAAGAGACTTCATTAACTATGTACCTTTCACTGGAATGCTAAACAGCAGGTATGAAAATAATGAAAACCTTCAAATGAGACTGAGAAAAAATGTATTTAGATTCTCTGGGTGTCTACAGGGTATGATTTTCAATACTAGCTAGATAAAAATTTTAGGTTAAAAGTTTTCCACTTACAAACTTTTCAGTGGTACTAGCACTGCTGCTGCTACTAGCTAACATTGTTGTGCATGTTGTATGTGTTAGTCTTTAAGCCAGATGTGATGCTACCAGCTAGGAAGTATTATGCTTGCCATAGGATGACCAGTGAATTCAAATTTTGTAAGTTTAATAGTGAGGGACTAAGCAAATTCTGTGAGTTCTCAGTCCTTCTATTATTGCAGACTTAGGGGAAATAGATTATGCATGGAGTTGAAGGATCAAGGCAAATGCAATCCTGAGAAACTTAGTGGTTTTCTGAATATACAAGGAGTTAGTGACATATCTGGGACAAGAAACTGGTGTCTCTGAATTCTTATCTACTTCTTCCCATTGCTCTTTTACCTTGCTCAGGTTAATTAAGGGCAGAGAGAATACATTAAGCAACTGCTGAATGTTTATTGCTTGTTAGGGAACAAGTACAATCTTCTGTAATAAACTTAGAGATACCTATGGGAAGATGAGACTTACAAAACAGAAATAACTACTACATAGACCAATCAGAGCACCATAAAGTTAATATTTAATCACCAAGTCTATTTCTTCAAATATTTTATTATTTTTCTCATTGTTGATTAATCATTTCTTCTTTATTATATTTAGTAATGGGAAAATATGAGGACATATAAATATACAAAAATTCTAAAAGGGCTGCAACTCAAAATTTTTAGAACAGTGAAATTGAAGAGGGCATAAAGAGGACAAACGATTCTTGTTCAAGGTGGACTGAATCAAATCTTTTTGCACTCAGTAAATACTTGCAGCTATATGGAGACGACAAAGTGAGTCTGACCTTTACTCTTGTAGTGACACCACTTCATGGTGCCAAAAGGGTTCCGAGTGGAATGGATTGGCGGGTCTTTTCTGGCATGGTGTGGGTTGATCACATAAGAGGAAATCAGGTCTCACACCTGTGTTCAACTGCATCTCACTCAATTTTCTAGGGCCTAGGAAAAAAATATTATGTCATTTGAGTTTCTTTTCCTATAAGCAATTAAGTTTTAAAAAGTTTCCTTCCATTTCCTCAATGTTCCTAATTTGATCTAGTATAATATGTCACTAGTTAGAAGCAGCCCTCTATTTTTGAGGCATATACACATTGCAATTTGATTCTTAAATGATCATTAAACAAAGTGATGTCTTCATTTATGATACATAAACAGGCTAATGTCTCTAGACATCTGCAATATCTTTCCCAAATATGCATGATTAATATTCTCATTTTGCTCAGCACTGAGACTCATGCCTAATTTGCTATTTTCACTTTAATTCTGAAGTGCCTGCCAACTGCTTGCATCTGACTGTCCACCATTTGTGAACATCCTGAGCTCTGGTCAAAACCAGACAGAAATGGATGCTTATCCTGGCCTTTTTTCTTCATGGCTGTATGATTTGGTGCAGGTTACTTTATTTCTCTCAGTCTTAATATCTTTATTTGCAAAATCAGTAGAAGTCCGTCCATCTTGCAAAGTTGTTATTACTGTGATGGTTACTGTTCACAGATCACTGTATTGTCATAGGATACTGATGATATTGGTCAGATCAATGAGTGGACCACAGTTCTTTTATAGTTCTCTCCCCCTGATAAAATAAATTGCTGTCCCTACAAGCTGTTTCAGTATCTTTTCCCTGACTTTTATGCCTTTGTATAAGAATGTTTTATATACCTCTGTTTCTCTTCAGTCCCTAACATATTTTCTTATGTAATTTGGTATGTACATAATTTTTTTAGAAAGACATATTACCTAGGCAATTTGAAGGATGTTTTCTTAAGTATAGGACAATGGTTTTTAACAGAAGGATGTTTGGCACTGTCTGAAGAAAATTTTGGCTACTGCAAATGGGGAGTGTTACCAATACCTATTAGTATAGGTTCAGGGATGATGCAAAATATCAAAACATATGCAGTATATATAAACAATAAGGAATTATCTGACCCAAAATGTAAATAGTGGCAATATTGAAAAATTCTGGTATTCTGAAAAATAAGCCTTTGAATTAGACTTAGGTTTCAGTCCCAGCCTGGTTGTTCACTTGCTTATGATATTGGGCATGTTACTTGAGTTCTCTATATTTTAGTTTCTACATCTATAAAATAAAGACATAACTCCATTTTATTTATGAAATTAAATAAAATAATAATTACATATAGTATATCTATCAATGCTTGATCCCTAGAAGATACTCAAATATACATGAATTTACCTTCCACACTCAAACTTCTATCATACATAAAATATGTGTTAGAATCTACACATAACTAAGTTGACAAAACAGATTTTTGTCTTAATAAGATCCAAAGATCTTTGGATCTTAAAAATGGATTGGGATATAAGACTCAGACTGTTCTCTGGGAACATAAAGGGTGCAACCCAGATCAAAAGTTTGCTTATAGAAAAAGAACAAAAATAAATCTCCTGCTTTCTCCTGTTTGTGGCCACTTTTGCCTTTTGCCTCCCAGACACAGACCACTTTGAGAGGACCTGAAGCATGCCCAAGCACTAATTGAAAAGATATCAATTCCACTTACTTCCTAAGTTCAGTAAGTAGCTATAAAATTAAATGTTTGCTTTATTGATTTCATAGAATCACAAAGGTTTACCCTTACCAATATTGTTATAATAAGGTTAGAGCCTCCAAGGTTGACTGGGAGCTCAGAGAATCAGGGCACAAGTGCAGCAGGCAGGCAAGCATGTGTGTACCCAGTGGAACAAGTAGCCTTTCTTCAAAGCCTTGGCCTAACACTTGGCAGTGAGCAAGAGCAAGGTCATGGGATACTGCACTTGTTTGCACTCTAAGTTGTAGCCTGTGGTAGACAGGAACTCCAAGAAAGCTTGGTCTGAGGCATGCAAACAAGGGTGTCATCTTGCTCACTGTAGCAGACTCAGGACCAAGAGTGGTGCCTGGCACATAGTAAGTATTTCACAATCACTGAATCATCTCACAACAACTCTAAACAGAATATTCCAGTAACATTAGACTGAATCCTGAGAGAAGCACTCCAGGCAGGGGTCAAGACAGTCTCCTACAAGGGACCTGGGGCCTGTATAAAGGTCTTTGAACTGCATGATTCATGAGCATGGCAGAAATGTTCCTGAGGATAATGCCATCTCTTAAGTGTGAGGTTTACTCTCTTACATAAAAGGATAACTGCCAAATTGAATGGACCTCATTCCTCACATTAGCAGAGGTATTAAGAGAAAACCCCTGTTAGGATTGGATAGAAATTACAAACCAGAATGAAGTGTAACTAGATTTAATTGAAGGAAATAGCTCACTGGGAAACAATGATTTTTTTCCCCTTCAAAATATGTACTAATAACTAATATTTGTTAGATGTCTACCATCTCCTGGCTAAGTGCTATTCATATATTTTCTTATTTACAATACCCAGTGGGAAGGATCCTATCATTATCCCCAATCTATAGATGAGAAAATTGAGGCTTAGAGAGGTTCAGTGCTTTTCTCAGTCACAAAGTTAATAGTAGTTAAATTGGTGTGAGTAGACTCCTAACCACTCAGCAACACTACTGCTGTTCAGGGAGTAAATTTTCAAAGTCACAGATGTTCCATGCATATCAAATTGGCTCCAAGAAAATAATGTTTATGGATGATCATCTGAAGATTATGCTGTCCATTTGTTCCTCTAGGCACTGCAAAATCTATCTCTAGACTGCAAGTGGCCAGCAGGCATGTTCCTGGATTTTGTGGTTGTGGCCTTTTTGTTATCTGCAGCATTTACAGAAGGGTGCTCTTGCAGGCATTGTTAATTGAATTAAGCTGTGTCCTCTGTGTGAGGCCCTAGAGATATGACTCTCTGATTTTAATACCAGAGATAATTATGCTTTGCTAATGCTTCTGTTTGCTTTATTTCCCACATCAAATCATGTAAATATCCACATTTCCTTCTCTGTTTTGCTTTCTAAAAATGTGTGTCCACTCAAGTGCAAATGTATAGGACCTCACACTGCAGGTAAGGACTACCTAGGTCTGGCTGAAGCAGAGATTTGCCAAGCAATTTGTTTCATTTCAAAGGATATTCCAAGGAATTCTCATCTCCTGTTGATTTCACCTCCTGCTAACATGGAATTCCTAAGTTTTGTTTTCATCTCCTGTTAATGGGAAAAGTCAGGGTAGAGTGTGAGTTTGAGGGGAGGAAGGGGAGAACAGCTTAAGAGTTCCAAGTAATGAACTAAGGCCAGGGCCACAGAGACACAGAAGACATATTTCTTTCCTTAAGGAGTTTATAGATTCATGGGGATACACACAGGTTTAAAAAAAAGAATTGAATTTAAGATAGCCTGGGAACACAGAGAAGATTTCTGAGCTCTATTCTTTGTAAGGAAAATTAAGAAAGCGCTAATACAGGAATTGACAACGGGTGGGGATCTTGAAACATAGGAAACAACATACTGAATTGTATGTGCTGTGTTCTTCTTTAATTGCATTAGCTTATCAAATACTAGCTACATCTCTACAAGTTAACTACACAGTCTCTCATTTTCAGGGAGATGATGACAGAGAACCTCACAGAACTAAAGCATTTACTCAGTTTCACTGGGATGAAGCACAGAGGCTGATATTTCAACCTAGGTCTACTTGACTTTAGTGGTTCTCTTTCCCTCCTGCATTAGGGCTTCAGGACTATTGAAGCCTTCAAAGTAAGAATGTTTGCTGTATGTATGGTTTGGAGAAGTGGAAAACAAATTCCACAGAGAATACCTAGTTGGATGTTTGTGTGCTTTGTGCAGGCAAAGGTATGGCCAAATGAATTCTCAGGCAGTTACTTTATGAGCATACTTTTCCAGGGAAGAAAATGCCTCCACTCCTAATTGTGATCAGTGGTCTTCTTCTTTTAAGTGTCTTCCCAAGACTGCAGTGAAGATTTTAGATCAGCCACATTGAAACAGGAGGAGGGAAGGGATCAGGCCAGTCTGGCTCAGCACTCTTGCCTAGAACCCAGCCCTCAGAAGGTTTCGATGTTCCTTAGAAATTCACCAAGTGATCACAGGAATTACTGAACAGACTGGAAAATAAATGTTAGTGTATTAGATTTTGTGGCTTAGTGGTTTCTACAGTTTGCAAATACCAATGAAAACTATGTGCTCATTAAATGTTTCCAATGAAAACAAAATTCACCATTTACAACTATGTTTAATCCAGGAAGAACTTCCCTAATAAACCTCACTTTGACCTACTGCCACTCTAACCCTATTATGAAATTTCTGCTACGATTTCTGTAACACTCTACATTTCCCAGAACAGCTACTACCATGTTTACAATTGCCTCTTCCCTTGGGCATCTTCCCCCATTCCTCTGTAAGCATCCTGAAGACGGGCTGTGGCTTTCTTAGTCACTTGGATCTGTAACACCTAGTCTGTCTGATTGCTTAAAAAAAAGAAAGAATTAAGTAATCAATTGATAATATATTTTAGTTGTCCTTGATTATCATACAACCAGGTGATTCATGAGCTTTTGAAAGAGTCATCATCAAGGGGAGAACTAAAAAGTACACCTTGCAATGTTTTAAAACATATTATTACATAAAATTTGCTCCCCCGACATACATATGTGCACATGTCCTCACAAAGACAGAAAGAGAAATACCTAAGAGTTCTAGATGGTACTGAAATGGCAGTGTGAAAAACTTTGTTCGTCAAAAACAAAACAAAATAACAGCAAAACAAAACAGGCTTGAGCTACTCACTTGATCACCAGGGCCCTCTTTTTATTGTCATGAGGGACTGGTTCCTTTTTCCAAAACTTCTGGTGCCTCCTACTCTGAGTTACTGCAGCCTAAAGGTCAAATGTCCCATGCTGAAGATTTTCTGTTGTTCCATCTTTCACTTTCACCAGATTTTCAAATCTTACGTACTCCTTTATATTTTCATCCTAATTTTCATGTATTTTTTTTTAAAAAATAAATGATTTAAGCATCTTATTCTTTGCATTAGGTTACTTTCTCTGTCACAATACCTCTTTCCTACTGAAGTTTTCCCTCTATGCTTTGCAGATGAAGTGATTGCATAAGTGAGTGGCTGATTTTTCCTAGTCATTAAAACATTTTGAAAGTAACTTGAAAATCTCTAGATTTTTTTTCCTACCTATCTCAAGTTCTAGAATAATTTAATAAGAGCCATGTATTGCATCCTAATATTATTCAGGGAACTGTGTTTTTATAAATACATAAAATACAGTTGCTTTATTTATTCTAATATTGGTAATTTATAATTACCAATTCATACCTAAAGTGACATTCATAATAATTACTAGCATCCATTTAGATTTGTAGTTTAAAGAGCATTTTTTATCCATAAATCTTATAACAGTTGTGATGATCTTTGAGCCACCTTTTAAAAGAGGAAACTAATGTTCAGAGCTGTTTGTCGAAGATGAAGAGCTCAACCAAGGACGTCCATACGCATTCCCCATGTCATAGCTCAGGGTGAAATGTAGAACCAGGTAATACTGATGCTGGGAAAAAGAATTCTCATCCCAAATTTTTGTTCCAAGACCATGGCAGACATAAAGAATCCACTGACATCTCCTATCCAGTTAATTTGTTTTGTGTCTTTGTGCAATCTATTCCTCTCACCTGAAAAACCTGTTCTTACCTCACACCAGAAAATACCTTATATCCTTTTGTTCAGGTCTCACTGTCTCTGTAAAACATCCCTGTCTTCCTGAACAAAGTTAGTGGTCTCCTTTTTGCTCCTTGTCTTTCTGGTATTCTTTCTAAAGTCAGATGACAGAGTCCAAAAATCCTGTTATGCCTCCTGTTAGCCAAGTAGAGTTAACCTAGCTGGACAGTTTTGCGTGTTTGAACCATGTTTGCCACACTCCTAGGTAATGTTTACAACCCTTTTGCTTTTCTAAAATTCATGCCGACACTTCAGGTTACTTAATTGCTTCACTGAGGTATTTCGAAGCAGGAAGTTGAATGAAGCTTTACTTTCTCGACTGTATAATATTGAGGCTGTTGGGAGGCAGAAAACTACACAGAAATGCAATCAATTCAACAATACCTGGGTTCATGCTAGTCTGGTTCGTCAAGCCTCTAGAAACAAGATGAAGATGGAAAACTTTTCAAATGAGAGGGTCCATTGCTCTACAACAAGGACACTGCTGTCTTCAAAATATCCAAGTTCTTAGAAGTGTGGCTGGAGGTGTGCTTTGCATTAATCATCACAATAGTCATGTGATGCAGCATACCTCCATTCTTTATAGATATGAAAGGGGGATCAATCCAGACAGGATTACTGACTGCAAACTTCCCATCCAAAGTAAAATAAGAAGATGTGAGGTTTGCAAAGAAATCCACCTGATTTTAAAGTAGGGGCTCTATTTTATACCATATGACCTTTTCTTGCAGTATGAGCAGTGATGACATAAATTAGAATGCCTTCCTTACTTCTGTCATTGATTCAAATCTTTCTCTCTTTTCTGCTTGTCAGTGGTTTTGCTGTTGGAAGAAATTGCTTAAATCCTCTCTTCCAAAAGAGCACTTGGTTCAGAACTAAGAGGCTATTTGTCCTTGGCAAATCTGTGTGTAGTTAAGGCTTTTGATGAAACTCATTTGAATTTTTTGCCTTGGTCTCATGGCCCCAGTATGAGAGAAGTGCCTGATGGTTTCTATAAATGCACTTTTCTCACTGTACAGTTTTTTGATGACTTTCTTGTTGGTTTAGTAGTTCTCTGAGAACATGAACAGAAAGTATACATATATTAAAAGCGTGGGTTTATATATATAAAATGTATAATTTATATAAACAAATTAACCTCTATCTACCCATTTATTTTTGGCAGCAAAAGTCCAGCAAGTAGAAAAGCTCACAAACTGAAAGATATCATGCTGATTTTCAAAGGTGGCCTCAATTTCTTCTAGGTCACTGGAGATTTTGAACTATTAAAACAACTTTGAGGGAAACTGCTGTGAACATAGTCCCTGTGTAGCAATGATAGTTCAGTGTCAGGAGCTTTTGAGAATGGAGGAAATTATGAGAACCAAATAAAATTCTTCTCCTGAAGTTGAAATAAAAGAATATCTATTTATTAAAATTCAAACACAGATTTCAGGACTACATGAATAAAACCTAAAGAAGCTTTTCAGTAAAAATGACCTAAGGTTGAATTCAAGTTGTACTGGGTTGCCTGTTTGTAGTGATGGTTCTGTAATTCAATACATGCATTAATGCGTGTTAAGATACATTGTTTACCAAAAATATTGGAAAGATTTTAGCAATTAATTTTTCAATTATTTTATTTGCTTATTTATTTTTATTATATTATTGTACTGGGGGTACATTGTGACATTTACAAAAGTTCTTACAATGTTTCATAGTTGAATTAACTCCCTCTGAAATTCTCCTTTTATCCCCTCCCTCCATTCTTGGAATAGTTTCAACATGTCTTATTTTTCTATTTTCATGCATGAATACATAATATTTCCACTACATTCAACCTCCATCACCTTTTCCTTTTATCTTCCCTCCTCTTACTGGTACTAACCTACAGACAGGGCCTGTTTTACCTTCCTGTTCACTATTTTTCACAAAAGTGCATTTTTGTTTAAGATAGTGCTACAGGGAGTTCCATTGTGATACTTCTATGTGTATATGTATTATAACCAGAATTGGTTCTTGTCCTCTATTTTTCTTCTTTCTATCTTATTCCCTTCTTATGGTATTTCAACAGGTTTAAACATTCTATATTTTGTTCTTTTATAGAAACTACATCACCCATATTCACCTTAACTTCCTTCTTTTACCCTCTCTATCCCATTAGTGACTTCCCTTTAGCATAATCTGTTTTTGATAATATTGCTTGTATTTGTATTGGGCCTATATTCCACATATGAGAGAGAACATATGGCCTTTGGCTTTCTGAGTCTAGCTTACTTCACTTAACATGATGTCCTCCAACTTCATCTATTTACCTTCAAACCACATGGTTTAGCTCTTTCTTATGGCTGAATAAAACCATTGTGTATATACCACATTTTATTAATCTATTCATCGTTGTAAGGCATCTGGGTTATTTCCATAGCTTGTCTATTGTGAACAATGCTACAATGGGTGTGCAAATGTCTTTATTGTATCTTGACTTATATTCCTTTGGGTGTATCCCTAGGAGTGGATCATATGGCAGTTCTACTTTTAGTTTTTTGAGGAGCCGCTGTACTGTTTTCCATAGTGGTTGTACTAACTTACATTCACACCAACCACGTATGAGGGTCACTTTTCCCTATGTTGTTGCCAACATTTGTTGTTGGGTTCTTGATGGTAACCATTCTAACAGGAGTGAGGTGGAATCTGAATGTGGTTTGATTTGCATTTCCTTTATGGCCAGGGATGTTGAGGATTTTTTCTAGTTTTTTTTTTTTTTTTTGACCTTTTGGACTTCTTGCTTTGAATAAGCTCTGTTCAGTTCTTCTGCCCATTTCTTCATTGGGCCATTAATTTTTTGTGTGTTTAGTTTTTTGAGCTCCCTGTATATTCTGTTTTTTAATCCCTTGTCAGATGTATAGCTGGCAAAAATTTCTCTCATTCTGTTGACTGCCTCTGCAATCTAGTGACCTTTTTTTGTTGTTGTTGTGCAGAAACATTTTAGTGTCATGTAGTCCCATTTGTTAATCCTTTGGGTCAGTTGCTGTTCCCTTTGTGTTCTATTTAGGAATTCATTGCCTATGCCTATTAGTTCCAGTGTATTTTCTGCTTTTTCCTACACTGGTTTCAAAGCTTCAGATCTTATATTAACCCACCTCATCAATTATTCTTTTTTAAACACCTAAGTCTCTTTTCTTTCTGGGATTGATGGCATAAGTAGTAGACTCTTTTATTGCCCTATAGGTCTCTAAGACTATTCTTTTTGGTTATTTTTTCTCATTTCTTTCCTCCCTGTTGTTTAGACTAGATAAGGTTTCATGCTTTTTGCCCACTCTGGCCTCAGAGGGTAATCCTCCTATGTCTGCCTCCAAAGTAACTGGGATTATAGTCATGAACCACAGGACTCAGCTGGACATTTTTTATGATAGATGCTTTGCAGGTTTTGTCCAATAATTCCAACATCTGGGTATCTTGGTCTTGGCATCTGTTGATAATCTTTCTCCATGTAAGTTGAGATTTTCCTTGTTTTTCACATACTGACTGATTTTGGGTTGAATCCTATTTAAACACTATGGAAAATGGATTTTTTGTGTTGGTGAATTTCAGGCTGAAAGTGCAATTTCATCTTCTGTTGGACTCTTTATGGTTCTGTTGCATTTTCAAAGCATTGTTGCTGTCTGTCCTGCCCGTGTTCCATTGGGAATTGGCTGGTTCAGTCGTCAAACATTTGGGGTTGCTGATTAAAAATCAGATCCATTCCTGTGCTGCCCAGGAGTTCACAGTCAATTTTCAAGACCATATTCCTGAGCTCCTGTCATTAATGTCTCCAGTAGTTTCCCTTCTCCTGGAGCTCACCTTTTTGGAAGCTCCAGCCAGAAACCTAAGGCTTTAGATGGCTTTTTCTCCTTCTGATTCAGTAGCAGGGTGAAGCAAGCAAGGAATACTTGTCAAGTATGAAACTTAAAAAGATACCAGAAAATTCATTCATCAAAATAAATAACATTTAAATACAACATTTAAAAAAAAGTTAATGCAAAAATCTATAATGAACAAAATATTATAATTTTAAGTAAAAATACTATCCAGCTCTGTACTTCACTAACTTCCCTCTCTTATCTCATCCTAATTCTAGTCCTGCTCTGGTTTGGACTCCATAACTCCACCATCAACTGAGGCTAAAATGTAGGAGACAGGAATGAAGCAAAGGTAAACACTGCCTGCTTGGTGGTACCTTGAATTCTGGCCTTCTTCCTCAACATGAATATCTCTATTTCTCAAAGCCCTCAACTAGCTTCTCTGTGCATCCTGTGCATATGTGATACTGTACCCAGTGGAAGCCCCAGGGTGGGGGTGCTTACTTCATTGTAACTGGAACCAGACCAGAGAAGAATACTGCTTAAGATAGGATCTTGCTACATATGCTAGGCAGGCCTTATATTCACAATCCTCCTATCCCAACCTTTCCAGTGTTGGGATTAAATTGCAGTAAGGAGCTTAGTGAGAGATGAAATGTTGCCTAAGAATATAAAATCCAGTGAAAAGAAAGCAGCAAACATTTCCAAAAACAATTATGTCACATTATTCTTCCCAGTGAAACTTTGCATAATAGAAAATAAAATTTAATTTTTAAGAGTTATACAGCATATTTCTTTTCTTTTCCTTCATTCTCAGGTGTAAGTATATGTGTGTATGTGTGTACACATGTATATGCATTAGTAGGCAGGCACACACTCATGCTTGAGAATGAAAGAGAGAGAGAAAGGGAAACAGAGACAGAGACAGAGACAGAAATAGAGGTGGGACTTAGATAAGGTTGCTATAAATTTTAGATAGATGAGGTTCTCTTGTATATCTCTCAACATTAATTAAAGAAAAGATTCTATGACTGAGAATTTATGAGTTTCCATCTTGTCTCCCTTTTTCCTTCTTGTTTTGGGAAAATCATGAGAATGAAAACCATTTAGTGATTACTGTATTTGCTCTGACCATGTGATTTTTCCTATTTATGGACAGAAATCACACATAAAAGGTACCTCATTGTTTGAAATAAGGTGGGTCAAGCTTAATGGTGCCATTACTTTCCTTACTTGCATGGGGAAGAAAGACTGAAAAACATATTCAAATGCCCTGTTTGAAGTCCTTTGTGTAGAATTTCTACTTGTTTGCTCTCGAGTTCACAACTGTTTTGTTTATTGAATATGAATGGACAGCTTTAGGAGGAAGGTTATAAAAGAAATGTTGTATTATGTAAATATTACTTGGCTATTGAAAATGATTGGAGAAAAAGAGCTGTGTATAAAAACTATTGAGTGCCTTTAAAATTCATGACTGTTTTAATTTTATTCATTGTAATAAAATAATTCAACCTACATCTTGGCCCAGAGAAAGAATTTATGTATGATTCTGGGAAACACTGAAATATTCCCTATCTCTTTCCCTGCATCTGTCCTGTCATTGTTCCTTTTCTGCCTTGTTTCCTTCCTTTCTAGAAACACTAATTTAGTACCTTCCTTTGCCTGTCACTATACTAGACACTACAGACTATGCAAAAGTAGATGAGATAAAAGTGATCTGCTTGAAAATGTTGTCATCTACTTAGAGGAAACAGGTATGTTTTCATGAAAGAGTTGAAAAGATCCCAAAACAGTACTCATTCAGGTATTGAAATGTCTCAGAGATATGGGCTTTCTAGATTATTCTGGTGTCTTTAGAATCAGTCTGTGTCTCAGATTTGTTCTTTTTGTGTTAATTTCCTCTTTTAAAAGAAAGAAATTATCTTATTGCTCAGTGTGTGTGTGTGTGTGTGTTAAGAGATCTTTTACTTCAATGCATATGTTATTTGTGTTACTCTTAATTTAGCTATCACTTCAGCAAGTTGAATTTTCTTATATTATATTTTTGCTCTAAATTTTTAGGCAAACTCAATGAAAATTACTGGTGGTTTAATAAGTTCGGAGACCTGGTTCAGGCATTCTGAGGACCAGAAGAGAAGACAGACCTGATAGCACTTTGCATTTCCAGGCAAAGCTTCCCCTTGAGGTCTTCTGCAGTGTTCTCTCACTTCATCTCTAGTGATAATCCTGCAGTGTGCATCTCCTGAGGTCTGCAAACCTAGACAGCTTCTGTCTGCTTCTGGTAATTAGGTGAGAGACTGGACACAGATCTACCTGGGAATTACCAGTCTACCTCACACACTCTCATCTTCCCCAGGCACTGTGCCTCAAAATTAATCTCCCGTTACATCATTCAGGGAGGGCAGCCCACAGTACCATCCTATGGCAAGGGCTGACTTAAGGTGCTCTGAGGAAACCTGGAAGCTGATGGTGTTAGAGAGGGATCATGAACATAAGAAGAGAGCCCTGAGGAATTTCACCTGCATGCTACAGGCTTCTCCACCTCCCTGGCAAGCAATTAACACAAGTGTGCACAGGAACCAGATGCCCACATTAACAGGTGAGAGAGTCAGGGCTCTCTCCCATTCAGAGTTACCCATATCTGGGAGAGTTTGTTACTGAGGAAGAAAGTGGCTGCTGCCTTTTCCCAGGAAGTCTGTACCCTGTGATTTGTTAGAATTTTTTTTTTTTTTGAGAAGAGAGGGTTTAGTTTATGGCAAATTTTGTACATAGATGTGATGAAATAAGCTTAAAAATTTTAGAACCTGGAGTAGCCATTCCAGTTTGTATAAAGGGAGCTATTATTTATCTCCCTAAACCTTACTCCTTTCCCTAAGTTATGGGTTTTGGGATTTAGTTTTCAGGGTTTACTTCTCTGTTTTAATAAGGCAAGAATGAAAGACCCTGCTACCTGGTGGCTTACAACAACTCCCAGCAGAATCAGGAGAGCCTGAGCTGTCAGGTGTCAAGAGAAGGCTGTGTGTAGTCATCCTGGAGCCTGTCAGCCATATTCCCACAGCTGTAGAGGGAAGGCAGAGGTGCCATGAAAATCTCAGTAGGACAAATGGTTTTCAGAAAATACATTTATCTTCCTTTACCCTTATCTACATGCTGTTTCCATTGTTACAGGGATCACATAAATACATCATTTTCAGATCCATTCAATTACTAAATATTTTCTAAATTTTGTGGGATAGTATGTGCCACCAAACAATATTATTACCATCATCAACAACCAATTTAACCTATCCATTAAGTCATTCATTTAACAAATCTTGAGCTAATAACATTTTCATGTCTCAAGCTCTAGATATTGAATTATAAAAGGTTCTGTCCTTACACTCAAGGCATTCTGAATCCTTTGTATAAAACATGAAACAAACCTTATGATTTTATTCTGATACAGTTATGTTTTGTGACAGCAGCTTTACTCAATGATACATGAGTATAAATGAGGTACCACAAGCTAAATGGCAAGAAGCAAGGTCATTTCAGGCAAACAAAAGAGCCTGTACAAGGCAAGGGAAATTTATGAGCATAAATGACACATTCAGCTCACAATTGCAAAAGAGCAGGGCAGAGAGTGGTACAGATAAGTCAGGTAAGGACAAGTAATTAAGCAATATGTTATGGTAGAGATACGCATTTATTCTTAAATTAATGTTTATGTAAGAATATTAAACAGATGTAACCACCATAGTCTCTATTTACAGTTTAGAGAATAGGTAAGTTTACAACAAGAGACTGAAAAATACCCTTGGCAATGTTTTTAGGAGAAATAGCAAAAAATTCTGGGGAGTGACAGACATCAATGGAAATATGCTCACAGCAAGCCTCAATTATGTCTGCTATTTTTATTCATTCATTAGCAAAAAGTTCTGAAGCAAGTTGGCACAGCACTAGATAAGATAAAACTGGTGACAGGTAAAGATTTGACAATAAAACAGCTTAAAGATTGTAAGGATTTTATGATTTTGACATTCAATTTTACTCAAGTCTCCATTTGTGTATCTTGGCAAGTGTCATGGTCTAAATGATATGCCCTTACTAAAGTTTAGGTTAAAGTCTTAACCTCTACTACTTCAGAATGTGGCTGTATTTGAAGACAGGCCTTCAAAGGGGTAATTGAGTTAAAATGAGGTCATTAAGTAGGCCCTAATCCAATGAATGGTATCCTTATAAGATGAGGAAATTGGGGCACAGACTGTTATGGTTTGGACCTGAAGTGTCCCATCAAAATGGTCATGAAGAGTTGGTCCCCCACTGGGTGCTATTTGAGAAGCCTAGCCAGAGTGGAGACATGCCCATGAGGCTGTATGTTATTTTAGGCTATCTATGTCTCTTTGCTTCCTGGCTATCATAAAGTGACCAACTTTGCTCTCCCTCGTTCCCTTCCATGATTCTCTGCTTTCTATGATCGAAAAACAACAAGGTAAACCCACCATGGACTGAAACCTCTGAAATCATGAGCCCAAATAAATCTTTCCTCTTTTTAAATTGTTCTGTCAGTTATTTTGTCACAAAAACAAAATGTCTGCTGAACACATGGACATATCCAGAGGGAAAAACATGTGGAGACACAGGGAGAAGATGGACATCTGCAAGTGAAGGGAGAGGCTGCAGAGTCTGCTGACACTCCTTCTCAGACATCAACCTGTAGAATTGTGAGAACCAATCAGCAGTACTTGGTTATGTCAAACTGAGCAAAGAAATACAGCAAAGATTTTCGAGTATCTCTCTTGGGACTTTCTCAATACCCATCAGTTGTTTAAGAACCCTTGATGATTATTCAGTCCCAAGAACCCAGGACTGCTTCTAGGCAGAAAAAGAACTCAAGAATCAAATCTGCTACAAGTGGATGCTGGGTTTTCTTTGCTGCCAAATGGTGCAGTTGAAGACTGGTACTACATTTTTGAATGTTTCTTGATTAATTGCAGCAAAGACAATTTTAGACAACTTTGATACTCTGGTCCTATTTCCATGAGCATTCTCTTTATTTAGAGATGATCAAGGTTGGATTTATAAGGTTCTTTAATTTACATTTAAGGCCAGCTATTGCCTAAAGAGTGGCTTACAGTTTCAGCCCATTCTCATTTCTATTCAGGCCCTGCTGTTGTGCCCAGCTTGCCAGATTCTCCCTTCCCTTTTCGTGTTTTTCCTTTAGGTTCTTTATTATCAGTGGGCCTTTCATGGGTCCTAATAAATTTGTGAGTAAAACTAAGATAGAATTGAACCTCAAGAAGAAAGGAGTAGGCAGTCCTTATCCCCTCCTCTCAGGTGGCTACTAAGTCCCCATGCACAGTTTTCTTCACTTTTCCCATGCCATGACTATGCTTATCTAGTGTATTAGGTAGGTGCCTACTTGATTTATGTTTGCCTAATGGACCTGTTAAGTAAGTCTCTGGAAAATAAGGTGATCTGATTTATGGCAAATTGCTTTTCCATCATCAAAGACACCCTGAAAAAATTTGAATGGGCTATTCTTCTTGTTTAAATTTCAAATAATCTACATAGACATAAAAAAATGAAATGATAAGAATTTCTTCATTCTAAGTCATCTCTAAATTGTCACCAACATTATATTCTGCAAACAAAATGATTGCCAATTCCTCCTCCCATTGTCTCCAGGACACAATCTAAATTACTCTTCAACCTAACCCCAAAAAAGTAACAAAAGAACACACAGCATATGAATCTCTGCTCTTCCTTCAAGGCTCAGCTCAAATATTCACTTTCATTTATGTGCTTTCAAATAAATTGATTCAAGCTTGTTTCTTTGATTCCTTATTATTTTTCTTAAGTTTGTCTATTCTACCTTATCAAAGAAGAGTGAGAGTCTTCCTTTTTCATCTTAGCATCCACAAAACATAGTAGAGTGCCTGCACATACAAAATAAAATTTTAAAAAATGGAACAGACTTTTAAGAAGTATTGCTGATTGTAATATGGAATATGTCTTAAATGTACTTGTAAAGTTTCACCTCAGAAAGGGGAAAAACCCTATTTAAGCATGAAATGATCTGTCTGGACTAAATAATAGTAAGAATATAGAATTATAGATTTTAAAGATAAAGAATTGGTATAGCTTGTTATTTGATTGGTTAAAGGTCTAAGGAAAGGAATCACAAATTGCTTAAGCGAATATTGAATAAAAATTGGTTTTTTTTTTCCTGATAGATCATAAAAACAAAGTAAGTTTTGAGTTCTCAGATCTTTTGTTTGTTTGTTTGTTTGTTTTTAGTGCCTTATAAGTATGAGGAAATATTTGCTATTAAGCAACTGACAATGTATTTGGAAGTCAACACATACATCCAAATTCATAAAGAAATCTATAAAATGGCTTAGAAAAAAAGATTAAATCCATAAACAATGAGAAGTGAATATTATAGGGGAAATATACCATCTACTTCCCTGAGGAAAATTAAAGTCAATATTGTCATTGCTATGCGGTGTGTAACCAACCACTGCACTGCTCTGAGCTTGGGTTCTGAGATGGCAATAAATATTATTTTGATTTGACATGTTGAGACTTGGACAATTGTTGGCAGACTGGCTTTGAGCTCATTAAGCATTATTCAGGATTCTTTCTCCTGGTCACAAACCCAGCTCATACTAAATTTTCCACAGCAAGTTAATTTCCTGAGTCATGCAACTAAAAAGATCAGAGATATTGGAATAAAGCATATGGAATAAGGCGAGACTCTTCAAAAAATACCATAAATAAAATATCCTAAAATAGGCAAACTAATCTATAGTGATAGAAAGACCAGTGGTTTCCTGGAGATAGGAGTGGTGTTACTTATTGCAAAAATGCATGAGTTTTTGTGCTGAGGAAAATATTCTATATCTTGATTATAGTGTGTTTACCAAAGCACATTTGCAATAGTGCTCAAAATGTACATTTAAAATAATTGTTATTTATTTGTATTCAAATTATAAACCAAAAAAATAGAATTCAAAAAGTAAATGTAATAAATTTATGGTTCTTTGGAGAAACTATCAAATAAACAAATTACTATTATATAATATTTAAAGAATAACGTGAGAAAACATATCAAAATATATACAAAATGAGAAATTAGAGAAAGTAAGTGAATTTTTAAAAAAGATTAAATGAATAAAACCATGAAATTATTTCACATTAATCTGTGGAAGTATATTTGAAATTCTAAGTGAAAATGCAATTTATCATAACTGACCCTAGTTGTAATAAAATGTTTAAACTGACTACTTGCCATCTAACAAAGATAAATAATTCAAATAGCCTACTTATTAAAAAAATCACCAAAACAAGAAGTTTATATGAGGAATTCTACCAAATCTTTGAAGACCATTGCTACTTAAATTACTCCAGAGCATATAAATAAAAAGATTTAAATAAATATGTATTTGTGTAAAACAAATGTTATATTTAAAATAAGCCAGATAAAGATGACACAGGAAAGAAAAATAGGAAAACATTTCCCTTATGAATACTGATTCAAAAATTGTAGAGTATTTGCAAACTGACTCCTCCAACAACAGTTTGGAAGATTAGGAATACATTAGGAAATCTACTAATATAATTTTTATGTTAATAGTACTTTGGCCAATAATCACAGTACGTCAATCCATAACATTCACAGAGAAAAGAGTAAATCAAGTAACTTAATCAAATTATTTTGAACACACACCCTTCCTGGGAGTCATACATCCATATACCATTTTGATCAAAGGTACACCACACATACAATGGTGGTCCCATAGATTAAATTATATTGGCTAGTGTCATCATGGCCATCTTAGTTCATATAAGTACACTGTGATGTTTACACAAAAATGAAATTGCCCAACAATGCATTTCTCAGAGTGTTAAGTGATATATGACAGTACTTGCTAAGAATGAAAAAAAGAAGAATGAAAAGAAATGCAAAGTAATCTAGGAAATTAATAAGCTGAGTTTGTAGTATCATGAGTGTAGACATTTTTAAACTATAACAAAATTGGTTATATGGGGAATTCTACAAATCCTTCACCTAAAACAAATGGGTGGTAAAGTTGAGACTGTGTTGATGAATTTCAATTTTCATTGCCGTGAATGATAAAATATGTACAACTAAGCCACAGAAAGAACCAGAAGAAATGTCGCCTTGGTATCTAGAAGCATATTTTCCATCTAGATCCTGGTTCTCAACATCATTTCTCACCAAAAAGAACTTGGGATCCTTAGAGCTATAACTGATTCCTCTGTAGAATGAGTAAAAAGTGTGCTCAAAACATTTTGTTGTTGTAGAGAGAGAAGTGTCATAAATTAAGGGCACATACTAAATGACTCAGAATCCAGTTCAACTCAATGTCTATTGTTGAATTTTGGGGTGATTTGGTTCTTAAAATTCAATAATATTGATTTTTGTTCTAGCTCAGAAGGACAAGGTTTATAACTGACTATTGTACCAACTATAAACATGGATTTCTTAAAAAAAACAATGGTTTGAGATACTCAGAGACAAATAATATTTGAGGAGCTATGATCTAAGAAAAGAAATAAATATATTGAGATTGGTTCTAGATCATCTCCACTGTTTTCCCTTGTGAAATTGTCTAAGCTTTATAGGGAGGAAAGCAAGAACAGAAATTATAACAGTCATACTGGGATGGGACAAAAATTGGAGTTCACGGCTCCTTGTCAGTCAGATTGAAGTACAAATACCCTGGAGAAAAGAAAATTATAGAAAATGAACACAGGAATATGTCTAATTTCATTTGGAGTCATTTTCTGAATCCTAAGCTATGTATACATATATGCAGGGCAAAGGCCCAAAAAAAAAAAAACCAATCAAAGAGCAAATTTTTAGCTAAAAAATTAAGGAGCAATTTTTTCAAATTTCACAAAGTTTGGAAGAAAAAAAGTGGACTTCAAGGTACACAAGAGCAGAGAAGTCTTGAAAACACTGACTTTTAATTGGGATCCCTAAACTCTTTTGGTGCAGAAATAGAACAGCCCAAACAAAACCCAAAACATAACTTAAAATATCTTAATCTCTTTAGCATGAAGATTATATTATCACATTCTAACTGTGTACCATAAGGAAATTGAAATTTCTGTGGAGAATGACAATATAATCCAGAACCTCTTCAATTCTTCCCTAAACAATGAGTGACAGTCAATCAAAAGCTACCAGAGTGACCAAGAAACAGGATTAAAGCTCTGGAAAAACATAGATTACAGAACCATTTTTAGGGACTTTCCAGATACTAGAGCCATCAGATAAAACTTTAAATAATTATGATTAATATTATTAAGAAAATTATCTAAAATATGGAAAATTTTACCAAATTACTCAAACAAATGAAAATTATAGATTTGAGAAATACAATGTTTGAAATTAAAAATACAATAGATAAAATTGACAAGAGTAAATGTAGAAGAAGAAAGGATTATTAAAATGAAAAAATAGATTCGTGGTAAATATCCAGATTGAAATGCATAGGGAAGTTGAATGAAGAATACAGAAAATAACATTATTTTTGACATCACATAATGGTGAAAACTTCTAAAACATAATTAGAACCTAGTATATACTTAGCATCACAGTTGGGGAGGACAGGACAGAGAAGTATCTGAGAGGTACTAGCTGAGAAATTCCCCAAACTGGCAAATTATGTCAAGTCACAGATCTGGAAGCATCACAAATCTTAAGTAGGATAAATGGAAAGAAAAACACATGTGAACACATCACAGCAAATGTGCCAGAAATCAATACTGAACAGAAAATCTTATAGTTTCTTAGTGAATAAAAGTACAACTTTGAAAGGAAAAATATGAGACTGTGCAGAAAAAAATTCCATGCATATAAAAAGACATCAATAGCCTTGTATGCACATATGAATAATAAAAGAAAAATGAAAAAAAAATAAATAAAAAAATAAAAAGACATCAATAAATTTTACTTCTTTGACATTTAATACACTATTTCTCAAGGCACATCAATAAAAGGATGAAGAGGCAAGCCACAGAATGGATAATTCACAGTTTTAAAGAAAATGAGAAAAAGTTTAAAGGTAATTTACCAAAGAGATTATACAACTCCCCCAAAGAACAAACTGCAAATATTAATGATCAGAAAAATGAAAATTAAAACCTTAATAAAATACCACTACATATTCTGAAATACAATATAGTATATATTTTAAGTGCTGTTAATAAATATTGTCAAGGCATTCTCATGCGCAACTAATGAAACTAAAATTTTGGTACAACCACATTGAGACTATGTGTTAATATTTGCAAAGGATTAACATATGCATATCTATGACTTACTAAAAAATGTGAATTCACACCAAAGACATGAATAAGAGTGCTTAATACAAGGAAAAAACCTAAGAGTCCAAAAACAATAAAACAGACAAATAATTTGAGGTATAGAAACAATGGTAAATTGCTACACGTGGCAACATGGGTGAGTCTCACAGATACAATATTGAGTGAAAAAGTCCAGACACCAAAGAATAGATACTTTATAATTGCATCTATGTCATTTTCAAAAATGAAAATAAATTATCATGAGAGAATTCAGCAGAGCGGTTATCTTTTTTGTCAGAATGAAGACTGGATAGGGTTATGACAAGATTTCTGGGGGGCTTATAATAGCCTTTATATTACATGGATGATGGTTATGTGTCTGTGAACAATATATAAAAATAAGTGACTAGTATATTTAAGATTTTTTTTTTAGTGTATGAGTGGAAACACTTAAAATATTGTAATTAAAATTAAAAAAGATAAACATAGTAATAAATTAAATCCCACAAAAAATAATTAGTAGTAAAGAGTCAATAGTAATGTCAGATAAAAAGAAAAATGATAGAATGATAGCTAGTAAGTACAAAAGTTTGTAAAAGCTATTTTGCAACCATTACTCTAATGACTCATTCAGAGACATTATTAATGGGTATTAACTCACTCTGTGAAAGTGAATGGAGGAATAGGATATTCATATGGTTGTCCAAAATATTTCACCTGAGCCAAATAGTGAGGTGAAAATCAGCAAATCTATGTTGTGAGACATTTTACAAGACTGGTTTGGATTCTCATTTTCCAGGTTTTTGCTGCCAATGCATAAAAATATGATTGATTGTTGTGTACTGGCCACACACTTGTTAAATTGACCTTGAACTTGCTACATTTACTCATTGGTCCTTAAATACTTTTGTATTCCAATCATATCATTAAACATAATAGAAATAGATCAAAATACTATGATGTATTAATTGTGTAAAACAGTTTCATTCTAACATTTTTTGTACATTTATTTATATTTGATGCATTTGATCAAGTCCATCCCCCCACACATAGATGTTTGTAGATGCTCTTTACTAGAGTGAGGAAGGGTCCCTTCTCTGTCTAGTTGGCTGAGAGATTTTTCTTTTTGATTATGATGTGGATTGCCTTTTGTTAAATTATTTTCATGTATTTATTGAGAAGATATTCAATTAGGATGATGAAATACATTTAATTTTCGAAAAGTGAACCAGCCTTTCATTTTTGTATAAAACCCATTTACTCATGATTGACCATTTTATATGTTGGCTTTGATTTGCAGGAGCAATATCTAACACAGAGAGATCCTGTGTACCTTTTACCCAGTTTCCCCAATGCGTAATTGACCAATCTTAGCCAGTGTATTATGTATGCATGTGCGTACATGTGTGTCCACATGTATGTGTATGTGTGTTCAGTGCATGTATGTGTGTGTTTAGTTCTGAGCAATTTTAGCATGTATGTGTATCCACCATTAGTGTCATAATAGAACAGTTCTATCACCCCAAGGATGTCTAGGCTATCTTTTTATGATCACACAGACCTTTCCCCCAACTCCTAGTAACCACCGATTTATGCTCCATACGTATAATTTTGTCATTTCACTAGTGTTATATATGGGACAATACAGTATGCAACCTTTTGAGATTGTCTTTTTCATTAAGCATGGTTTCCTTACTACTGCTCAATGGTGAGATATATTACTTTCTGACTGGAAATTTTCCATTGTTGATTACAGCATTGTTTATAGTTTTTGGTTATTATATAGAGTTGTTATGAATATTTATGCATAGATTTCTATGTGCACATAACTTTACATTCTATGGGATAGACTTTCAAGAGTGTAACTTCTGGATTATGTGGTAGTTGCATGTTTAATTTTATAAGAAACTGCCAGCTATACCATTTTGCATTCCCAACAGCAAAGTCTGAATAATTTCAGTTTTTCTGCCTCTTGTCAATATGTGCTGGTGTCATTTAAAACATTTTACCTACTAAGTTAGATATCTAACTGCAGTTTTAATTTGCATTTCACCAGTGGTTACTGATGCAGAGCATACTTTCATGGACATATTTGCCATGAGTAAATCGTCTTGGTTGGAATGTCTCTGTTCATGTCTTTTGCCCATTTTCTAAGAGGTCTGTGTATGTGTGAGTGTTGAGTTTTAAGAGTTCTTTACATGTGTTCAAGGTACAAGACCTTTGATAGAGTCAGCATGGTGGTGTAAGCCTGTAATCCCAGTTATTTAGGAGGCAGAAAGAAAAGGATCACCAATTTGAGGTCAGGTAGGTGGTAGGAATGAAGTAAAGGGAAGCAAGAAGAGGGAGGGAATTAGTGAGATCCTATCTCAAAGGCAAAATACAAACAAAAGAGCTGCAGATGTGGTTCAAGTGGTAGAGCACTTAAAGAGCTTAGAGTGGTTTGAAAATTTTTTCTCTCAGCCTGTAGCTTGTCTTTTGATCTTTCTAATACTGTCTCTCACACAACAAAAAAATTAATTTTAGTGAGGTCTAATTTATCAATTTTATAAGTTATGCTTTGATATTCTATAGAAAAAATGTTTAATATAAAGATTCAAATTATTTAATAGATACCAGACTACACTGGAACAAATGAGAATAATGACTACAAAGAAACGGCTCAATGCTTAGAAAAGAATAGAGGTTCAATGATCATAAATTCCCTTATGCAATCATTATGAAAATTAGTAAAATGTTTGTTAAAATTAATTTTATAAATTATATTATGGCCAATAACCTCTTGCCCCATTATCAGAATAAAGTTAAGGTGGTCATAGTTGGACCTTTTAGGTGGTTAGAACTCAAGTTTATATGGATGTCTACCAATAAACCTAAGATTGCTGGTTTATGACAGTTTTTATCTTCGGAAAAATCATTTCATGCATCTCAACCTGATTTCCTCCCTCCTCCCTCCCTTCCTTCTTTCTTTTTTATTTCTCTTTCTATTATTCTACAACTTTTATGAATAAACATGTATATAAAAACTCTATAAATAAATTCTATTCGTTTTTTAAAAATCACAGTGAGGTAAAGAATTACAGATTCATAATGACAATAAAACAGATTAAAGTAAGAATCTAATCCTGAGAAAATTTATTTGGATTGCAGCCCAAATTGATTCATCTCTACCTGACCTCTTCACTACTTCCTGGTCACCTTCCCACGTTGACCTTTGTCATTTTAAGTTGACTGTATTACCTCCTTTGCAGTGGGGACATCAAACACCTTCAAGGTTTGGGTTTCCTACAGAACAGATTCTGCCTGGAAGTGAGGAAAGGAGAGAAATGGCCCAAACAGTGTATGCACATATAAATAAATGAATAAAGAAAACAAATTTTTTTTTGTCATCAGAGAGAAGAAGAAGTCGGGCTAACTGACAGACACCAGGTTGAATAGCTATTTTTGTCACTTTTTAGCTCTGTGACAATATTTGCTGGCCTCTAATACTTCACTTACAAAATAAGGAAATTGAAAGTATCTCATTCATGGTGACATCTGGAGGATTGCCTAAGTCTGTGTATGCCTTAACTGAACATGCACTTAGTGTACACTAAACATGAAGCAAAAATTAGCTATTACTCTTACGTGAGTATTATAAGGGATGCATACCAAAATGTCTGTTTTTTACTGGATTGTTGCTTTCAGTAATATTTTCTGCCCATTGTGTTATTTCATCTGTGTTAATAAGAGACAAATTAGGTGGTCTTGGTTAACCTTTTTAGTTAGAAACCCTTTAAAGTAAAAACCTACATGAGACATTCACAAAAATTCATATCTGCTCTCTTATTTATTCCATAGACACCTGTGGACTGGTGACCATATGCCATGTACTGTCCTAGAAGTGCACAGAGTTGAATCTGAGTGAAGTCTCTGGTCTCAAAGATCTATGTGTAAGGAGGAGTTGAACTACAAATATACAAATACATTTTTAAATGTTATATTGCCAGATGTGAATAATTCTAAGAAGAAGAAAGAAAGTAAATTGGGGTGCTGTTTCACAAAGGTCACAGAATGCTGTCAGAGAAGGTTATATTTGGGTAGAGACCAAATAGCGTGAAGCACTGTGTCACAAATATTTGGTACAAACTGTTCTTATTAGAGAAGGCTATAACAAAGAAACTGAGAAATAGGGAGGGTAGGAAAATATGAGTACAGAGAAGTGTTCAGGGGCTAGATTTTGTCATCTAGATTATCTTAAAAACTTTAGAGAGTATTGGTAGCAGGGGTTGACATTATATTTCTTATGTTTTTACAATATTATATTGGTTGACTGAGTTTAGGAAGGAAAGAGTAGAAACAGAGAATATAGTTAGAAGCTACTACAGGGGTCCAGATGGGAGACATTGTATCTTCGAGTACTGTGGGAGTGATAGAGACATTGAGAAGAAACTGGATTCTAGAAGTGTTTCAAAAGGAAAGCTAAAAGGGTGTGCTGACAAATTTACTGATACAAACTTGGAAATCTTCCTGACTAGAAAGTATTCTGATTGATTTGTGGAAATCATTCAAAGAGACAGGGCAATGTGGTTAGATAAAGGAAGAAGAGTAAGGTGTGAATGGGGAAGCACTTCATCTTTTAGATGTGGAGAAGAGAGAAAATAATCCAGCAAAGGAAATAGAAAAGAAGTAGCCAAAAAGGTAGGCAGCAAACTGGGAAAATATATTGTCCTCCAAAAACGAAGGATTTCAGGAAGTAGCAATGATCCAGTATGGTATTTTGAGTGAGATGAGGACTTACTATTGTACCCTGATTAGACAACTTTTGTGACGTTGTCTATAATGTTTGGATGAGAGAAAGAGAGAGAGAGAAGAGAGTGGACAATGCTAGAGAAAACATCCTGAAATGAGAAGGGAATTCAGTACTAAAATAGAAGGGGTATCTTCAGATACTAACAGGAGCCAGCAGAGGACATGTGTACTGACACAGGTAGGCTCAAAGAAATAGGAAGTACAGTTATCAACTTGGAGGAAGAAATTGATAGCAGATGGGGAAGGTTTAGAAAAGAAGAAGTCTTCTCTGTTATTTACACATAATTTTTTAAATCACCAACTTACTTTTAATAAGAAAACAATGAAAGAATCAGTATAAATAACATGTAGAGACAGACACAAAACTGCTCAAGGCTGTTGTAAATAGGGGTCCTGGAACAAATGCAGATTTCAAGGGTTGCAAAGGAGCCAACTTAAGATCAAGGTACGAAACAATTAATAGCTTATGAATCACTGTACAATAAGAAAAGGATTGGAGACAGAGTTCCTTGAGGCACATGTATAGGAGTTTATACATAGCAGTTTTATGTTATCACAAATACCATATAATGACAAAGTCAGTTATATGACCTTAGAGATTGTAGAATTCTCTTGTCATCCATTCATAATTAACACACACACACACACACACACACATATCTCTAGCTAGTTTGTGCATACAATGGGATCAAATGCATATAAGCACATATGTACAATATCACACATGGAGAAATAACACAGTATTCATGGACAAAAATCTGGATCCTATCTTCAGTGTGTCCTACACTACCTGACATTCTTTCTCCTATGTCCTTACTTGTCTGTTTTGCCCTGTGTTCACTGCACCCATCTTTGCTTTCTCACCTATCAAACTGCTGCTTCTTCTTCAAATTCAAAGTTAAACTTTGCCTGCCTGTGAATCTTTGTGTTTTTCTGATTTGAAACAAAACCGTGGGTGCCTTCCTCCAAGCTCAGCAACATTCCATAGTGGCGATTTTCACTTTGCTGTGAAACTGTTGGTTTGTGAGTCCACTCAACCCCTGAGGCTGTGGATTCTTTGAAGAGAGAAACTAAATCTTTTCCTTTCTGAGTCATCATTACCTGGATTAGTACCTGACAATTCTGAATTGATTTTTTAAGTTAAGAAAACTGAGATCTAGAGGAGGTAGGTGACTTATTCAAGCAAGTTAAGGGCAACACATAGCCAATAACATGGTGTTTTTCTTGCTCAGTTTAGTTGCCTTTTTATTCTTCCTGCGTCTATCTATTTTTATGGAAGAAGACATTTTTATACCAGGAAAAGGTTGGTAGGTCAGGAATGGAGCTGCAGGGTGCAGGCAGAGGGCATCATAAGAGTAAGTGCGCCCCCTGGTGGCATATCTTGGAGGTGGCGGTGAAATGACTGGACTCAACAGGGCCTGTTAGAAAGCAAAGATGGGTGTTTAGCTTATACCCTGACCCTTGACCCCTGAAGTGAATTAATGAGCAAAAAATCTTCATATCGAGTATTCCACTGTTTCCATTGGATTCCCCAGGTATGTGAGTTGGTTCTTCACGTAAATGCTCTCAGCATTATTATCTATCATAAATCCAGACTGCAACCCTGTTAAAACAGGTTTCCTAATTCCAATGTTATGGATGAGACAAATGAGGTTCAGAGAGTTCAAGCGATTATCCCTGGAGTGCACAGCCTGGAACACTGGCCTTTGAACACCTCTGAGTCATGCACTTCCCACCATACTCTGCTGCCCAGTTAGGTAGTAAAAGCTGGAGCAGCTGAAAACAATTCAGTTATTCTTGTTCCCAGAATTCTGTTAGCTGCCAAATAGGGTAAAAGCTGGCTTTGATGGACAGACAGCTCACGTGCAAAAGTCAAAAGTGGTTCTTCCTATGTAAAGACTTCAAGTGTCCCCAAAATATCAGCTGAAGACAAGCGCTACCACTAGGCAGGAGGAAGCAGTTCTGAAAAGTATAAGCATATCTCTCTGAGCCACAAGCCCAAGCCTTCCAGGTATCCAGAACGGTCCTTATACTTTCTCTGGTCAGAGAAGAGATGAGTCAGCTCATATGAAGGCTCTGGAACCCAGCCCGAGACATTTGTTTTCTCTAAGAATCAAGATGATTTTTTAGCCAAGCTAAGAGCTTGGCCATGCAGCAACTCACAGGCAGCTTTTAGGAGGAAAGGACGCTGTCTTTACTGGAAGAAGCAATTTTAACGTTGATTTAACTAATGCTTTTCGTAACCTTCTTTCCTCTTCTCTAGACTCTTCCCTTGTAGTCAATCTAACAAACACCTAAATCACCAAAATAGCATAATTGACACATTTGCATATTCTGCAAGGCAAGGCAATGAAAAACATAATAGGTAACATCTATTGACCATCTATTATGTAATAAGTGCTTTACTGAAGGATTAGCACATGTAACCTTCACAACAAACCACACTGTGTTAATCAGGCGAGCCTTTTTTTTTTAATTTATTTTATTCATATGTGTATACAATGTTTGGGTCATTTCTCCCCCCTTCCCCCTGCCCCCTCCCTCTCTCCACACCCCTCCCTCTCCCCCTCTACCCCCTCGATACCAGGCAGAAACTATTTTGCCCTTATCTCTAATTTTGTTGAATAGAGAGTATAAGCAATAATGGGAACGACCAAGGGTTTTTGCTAGTTGAGATAAGGATAGCTATACAGGGAGTTGACTCACATTGATTTCCTGTACATGTGTGTTACCTTCTAGGTTAATTTTTCTCGATCTAACCTTTTCTCTAGTTCCTGGTCCCCTTCTCTTATTGGCCTCAGTTGCTTTAAAGTATCTGCATTAGTTTCTTTGCATTGAGGACATCAAATGCTATCTTGTTTCTTTTGGGTTTCTTGCCTATCCTCATACCTGAATCGGGAGAGCCTTTGAGATTTATTGAACTTCCAAGGTCACAGTGAGTAACTTGTAGATCTGGGATTGAAAGCAAACAACCTGGCCCATTCCAGCATTGCCCAAAGGACTGAAATTAAACCCATGATCCTCCCCTGAGCATCAGAGGAACAGGGTCTCCACTTACAGGGCTGCTCCCTTAGTTAACTGAATCCATCAGGGAAGTACAGAAGCCAGGGAAGCCTTTCCATAGTGTGTGCTGGTCAGATGGATGACGACTAGCTCATTGGTCTAACCAGCACATGCTTCTTAGAAACATAATAGTAATTGAACTTTTCACCAAGAGTTGATATTTTAGTGAGAGTTCATAAATGAGAAGATTTGTAAGGTAATACAGGTAACTAGGGCCAGACCTAAACCCAGTGGCTCATGCCTGTAACACCAGCTATTAGGAAGGTGGAGACAAGGAGGATTAAAGTTCGAGGCGGCCCAGGCCAAAAAAAAATGTTGGCAAAAACCAATCTCAACAAATAAGCCAAGAATGGTGGCTCATGTTGGTAATCCCAGCTACATGGAAGGCATAGGTAGGAGGATCTGAGTCCAAGGCCAGTCTGGGCAAAAGGCATGACACTCCATCTGGAAAATGACTGAAAGCATAAAGGCTGAGAGGCATTGCTGAAGTGGCAGGGTATCTGCCTAGCAAGTCCAGGGCCCTGAGTATAAACTCCAATACCAAGAAAGAAAGAGAGAAAGAAGAGAGAGAAAGAACAGAAGGAAGGGAGGAAGGAAAAGAAAAAGGAAAGGAGGAAGGGAGAGAGAGAGGGAGGGAGGGAGGAAGGAAGGAAGGAAGGAAGGAAGGAAGGGAGAGACAGAGGGAGGGAGGGAGAGAGGGAGGGAGGGAGAGAAGGAGGGGGAAGGAAGGAAGGAAGGAAGGAAGGAAGGAAGGAAGGAAGGAAGGAAGGAAGGACGGATGGACAGGCAACTAGGTACCGCTTGGTATTTTGATTTTAAGTTTTATCGCTAATTTCATTTGATTGTCAATGTCTATTTCAAGATTCCCTGGATGTTGTCGCTCTACCATTTCTAGCAGTTGTCACATTTATCTCTCTGCACTAAAGCCCTGCTCCTCTTCACTGTGCAGTGTTCATTCTAAGAGTGTAGCCAGAGCCGCTCTGAGAGTTGTGCCTGTCTTGCCCTGGTCTCTGTCCCATTGAGGAGCAGGAGAGTCTCCAAATTGTCCTTCCACTCCCATCTCTGCTGAAATGCATGCATAAGGATCAAGGGGGGGATTAGGAAGGAGCCTCCCTAAGCCACCATTGTCAGGGTACAAAATAGTCCTTGTAAGGTGGGAGAAACTGTGCACGTCCACCCCCACTGACTGGGTCCATTACTGGAGTGTGGTGTTGCAAGGATGCAGACAACAGCTGTGAAGTCAGATCTGGCCTCTAGTCTCAGCTATGACATTTCTGAACTGCATGAATTTCAAAAAGTCATTTTTTGAAATGAATCAGAACCTCATATTCTGGTATCTTCACTGGGATATGACCACCTATATAACATAGCATTGTTGTACGGTAAAATGAATAATGGAGGTGATTCCCATTCTTGCAATTTTAGGACTCACAAAATTAGGGATGCTAGAAGGCAGGGGTATGGCCAGGGGAATCTGAGTTTGCATACTTAGTAACTGTGAATTTTCAGAGAGTTTTTCAACCTCATGACCCTCAGTTTCCTCATTTGTAACAGGGAGTTGACACTATCTACTATATGGAATATAGAAATGAGCTGAATACATATATGTATACATGTGTGTATGTATGTCTATATGTACAGATGTGTGTGTGTGTGTGTGTGTGTGTGCGCCAGGTCCTACAGCACCTGAATGTGTATATATTCTAAATCCCTCCATTTACCCTGGAGATTCCATCACCCACATATTTTTAATAGTGGAGAGCAAGAGGGAGAGAGGACATTGCCTTAAGTGTTGAATTTGTCCTCTGTCTCCCACCTAATAATAAGATAACAAAAACAAGTACTACTGCAATCATTTCTAATATGACTACCTTCTGCACTGCTGCTACTGCTATTCTGGTGTTATTTATGTAGCAATATGTAAAAGGAACTGTATGCACTTTACCTGCATTATTGATTTTAATCTCCATTCAGCTGTTTTCAATCAAGTTTTTATTGCATAGCCTTGAAAAACAGCTAATCTATTCTAGCCCAGGGTTTTTGCAGGCTAGGGTTAATGCAAAAGGCTCTCATTGTTAAGCCATAAACTTCGTAGACTCGTGGTGAACAGGACTTGGTCTGTGCATCTTTTTAAATCATCTGGAGAGTCCCTCTTCAACTGATTTCACACTCCCACATAAGCGTTCTGGGCTCTGTGTCCAGTGTTTCACTGTTGCAGTTTGCAGGCAAGAATAAATCTCCAGATCTTCAGAACACAGTTTCAGCATTGCCTTTCATGCTGTTATTCACTCTCAGTTGGTTCTTTTCCTTTTGTTCCAGTCAATCTAAATGCTGAAAAAGAAGAGAAACATAAAAGCAACCATGAAACCATATCCTTGGATGTTATTCATAGAAAATAAAACAAGATTTGTTCTTATTCTGTTGAATGTGTACTTGCTCCAAACAAAAAAACTAATGAATTAAAGCAAATAAAAAATACTTTTCTCAGCCTTGCTTTATATAGATAAGCAAGGACAATTAATACCAAGGCTGTTATTTCTTGGTTCCAATTTTCTATCCTTGCTTCTAATTGATATCCCATAATGTATCTTAGATGAGATAACTAGTTAATGTTCATTTCTGGATTATTTTTTGTATTATGTGAAAGTGTTTTTTTTTTTACCTTTAGACCTTCTGAGGTAGATGAACTTCAAGTTATTGATAGACCTAAGAGTGGCAGAAATAGAAAGAACTTTGGGTATAAGACTTTGGGGAGAAAACTATTTGACAAGTGAGGAAACTGAGGCCTTGAGTAATTTGAGATGTGTGCATTTGGGGAGTTCAGAGACCTCTTCTGTAATACAGTATTTGTTGGTGCACTTAGTCCTTTGAAATTACTTTTAAATTGCATATGGTGAAAAAGAGATCCTCTTTGGAATTAAAAAAATCATATTCTTCCAAAAGCATAGTAGAACAGCACTACTATTTTCAGATTCAACTTGCTTCTTCCAGTACCCACCAGAGCACTGAGGAAGGACAGGAAGTAGAATGGAAGAGTTTAAGTGTAATTGAGAAGTAATCCTCTTTCTACAATACAAAAGAGCTTATAGCCTTACTGCTGCCTCACCTGGCTGGTTGCAATTTTTGGGCCATGTAATTTCTGTGAAGAGGCTGTCTACAAGGCAAGGGCACAGATTACTTCAGGGGATTATTAATTCTTTACTTTAGTTCCCACCCCGAGTCCAGAAGAATATGCTACCAGGCATGCTATCTGTACAGGCTTAAAATTTTGCTAAAAGAAACTCTATCAGGCAAAGCAATCCACTAAGAGCCATAGATTCCATACCACCCTTGGTCCCCCCACCTGCTTACTCCCTGTTAGTCGCCAATAGTCCACCCCCATCTCATTCTTTCCAATACAATGGCCTCTTGTTGCAGATCTGGTCTCCTGACATGGATGCTGAAATCAACCTCACCAGTGCCATTTTGGGATCTGAACAATATGGCAACTCTTTTTGTAACTATCACAGTTGAGAAGTGTAGAGCTCCTGGTGGCTGGTGATCATCAGCTTCACAAATCAGGTCATGCTATAATGGATTCTTCTCATCTGTGTCATGCTACTTGGTGACAAGAGTGGAAATCTGATGAGGTCCAGAGAGTGGAAGTGACGACCAATTACAGGACCTAACTGTTATGGCTTGAATATGAAGTATCCCTCAAAGGCTCACGTGTTGAAGGCTTGGTCTTTAGATGGTGGATCTGATCACTGAAAAGTGATTAGATCATGAAGGCTCTGACCTAATCAATAGAGTAATCCATCAATAGATTCATAATTGAATGGAATACTGGGAGGTGATGGAAATTGTGGAAGTTGGGGCCTGATTGGAGAAAGAAGGTCACTGGGAGAGTGCCTTTGCAAGGTGTCTTGTCCCTGACACACTCTCTCTGTCTTTCTCTCGCTCTCTCTTTCTCTCTCTGCTTCCTGGCTACCATGAGCTGTGCAACTTTGCTCTACCACACACTTTTGCCTCTGTGATGTTCTGCCTTACCATAGGCCCACAGCAATGGAGCCAGCCAACCATGGACTGAAATCTCTAAACTATGGGCCAAAATAAATCTTTCTTCCTTTTAAGTTGTTTTATCAGGTATTTGTCACAGTGCTGGAATGTCTGACTAACACATTATCCTGTATCAGAGTCATAATTAGCATGGGAATCTCCTGATTTCAAAATCAACGCTGCTCCATCTCTCAGGAAAACTTAGGCTGTTTGAAACACCTGAAGGGAGGAGTGTGGGAGAAGTGAGTGTGCTCTGTGACCTTTTCGACCTGTTCAAGCAGAACTGAACATGCATGTGGCAACAGTCTAAAACAAAACCTGTTATCCTGGGCTGGGTATGGTGGCTCATGCCTGTAATAACAGCTACTTTGGAAGCGGAGATCAGGAGGATCAAGTTTTGAGGCCAGGCCAGGTAAAACGTTAAGTTAGCATGACTGCATCTCAACCAATAAAGCTAGCATGGTGGCATGTGCCTGTTATTCCATCTACACAGCATAAATAAGAGAACTGAGGTCCAGGCCAGCCCTGGAAAAAATGTGAGAGCCAATTTAGAAAAATAATTAAAGCAAAAAAGACAGGGGATATGGTTCAAGTGGTAAAGCACCTGCCTAGCAAGCATGAGGCCCTGAGTGTAAACCCCAGTAACATTAAAAAAAAATTTCTTATTTAAGACATGTAACAGGGTATGATGATAGGTGTAGTTGGGAGGTGACAGCAAGATGATCGAGAATTCAAGGCCAGCTTGGGCTACATAGCAAGTTCCAAACCAGCCTTGACTTCGTATTGAGATCCTGTTTCAAAAGAGAAAGAGAGAGAGAGGGAGAGAGAATATGTCTCAGTAGTTTAGAACAAAGATTTAGAAGTTAGAGAGACCTATACACTGAGTCCCAACTCTGCTGTCTGACTTAAAGAAAATTATTAAGCTTTTTGAACTTTGGGTTTCTAATCTTTATGTAAGAACCATGCGGTTATCTTGAGGGGCCGAATGACACCATGTATATAAAAGGCTTGGGAAAGTACCTAGTAGGTACAAGTCAAGGTTGTAACTATTACTACCAAGACTACCCCTATCATATTCTTACCTTTATTTACCCTTTTTAATTTTCTAGAAATCCTAACATTTCAGTCATCTTTCTGAGATGATTATCAAAGATTAGTTGTTAAGAGCACATGGCTTCCATTTGTTCAGTAGCTAAGTATGAATTTTAACTGCAATATTATTTATTATCTATATTACTTGAAATACATCGATCTGCCTCCACAAAGCTCGAGTTTTGAACCTGTAAAACAGTAATAATAATGCTTTTTTGAGAGAGATGGGCCTATTTAAAATATTAAATGAGACTATAAATTTGGTAAATGAAATAGGGTTCCTATGTTGTACAATCTGGTATTCCTCTCATCTCGCGATGTGTCTCACATATAATTAGTGCTCAGAAACTAGTTGTTATATGAAAAAAAAAATCCATGCTAAAACTTTTAATAGTGCCTTACACATACTAAGTGGGAACTTATCTCTCTTACCCCAGTTAAAATATATGAAGGGATAACAGAATTGTAGTGACATTTAATACTTCTAACAGTAGATACTCATCTGGAAGTCTCATTGCATGGCTTTGATAATATTTAAAATAAATACATGAGAGGAAGATAAATTTCAGTTAAGGTGGAATGAAAAGGGTTAACAGCAGATTCTAAGATCTCTTGAAAAGACTTCTTGGCAGGAAGAGTTAACTCTGATGTTTGGGAATGCTAGGTGGGCAATCAGGGAAGGGAAGAGGTTGAAGGATGGGTGCTTGTATTTAAGAGATTACTACAAAGAAGGGGAAAAAAAAAGTTGAGATTGTAAATACTTGGCCTTAAATCCTGCCTTGGGAAAGTCACATTTTTTGGTCTCAACAACCCCACTTGCAGAATAGAATAGAAGTACTTTTCAGATTATTATGAGGATTAAATGCGACAAAGAATATAAAAGTAATTTGTAAAATACTGAATCAAAATAAGGAGCCATTCTTTGAAGATGGATCATTATTTTCTTCATAATTCTGTTTAACACAGAATGTTTACTGAATCCAGAGAGACCAAACCCACACATGTTTCTGTCTTATCATGTCATTAATAGTCTCTGCTTTTATGAAAAAAGAGAGCTTGTCTCAATTCAACAAATATTAATTTTGTGTGTTTGGAACAAAGCACATTGTTTTTTGTCACCATGACCCAACAACGAGAGATATTGCTAATTATACCATTGATGATCTTTAGCACAAGGCAGCTATGCACTATGTGTGAGGGGCACTGCTAAAATGCTCTACTTTAGTCCAAAAGTTTTCAGAGACAGTGCACCCCAAAATAGCTGCAAATGCAGCATCTACACTGGTGTATTAGTAAGTGCGTCAGAATGAGAAACAAAGACTTGATTTGGTCAGAACTGACATGACACAGATTTACAGCCTTAAGTCTCAAGACATCAGTCTTAATGTTTATTGATGTGAGAGTTGAGTTAGGTGGATCTGTCTCTACAATCAGTTTTCATTTCCTTTCTAACTTTTGGGGATTTTTCTAGAATCGATAATTGCCTAATTGTTTTGTTCCTTTAGTAATTTTGTCTCTCTCATTAATTTTTCCTAGCACTTAAACGGAATTATATATTTAAAAATCCTCTCAGTACTATTTTGCACATCATCAAACTCATCAAGTAACTTTTTATGAAATTCAGGCTCTTCATGCTACAATCTGAATGAGTTGCTACCTAAGCCTTCCACACAGCTTCTGGAATAGTGGAAGATTTATCCTGCAATTTTCTTTTTTTTTGGTTCTGAGGTTTGAACTCAGGGTCTTCACCTTGAGCCACTCCACCAGCCCTATTTTTTTGAAGGGTTTGCCTGGGCTGGATTTGAACTGTGATCCTCCTGATCTCTGCCTCCTGAGTAGCTAGGATTACAGTTGTGAACCACTGGCGCCCAGCTTTGGAATTTTTCTCCAGAATCATCCTGAGGACCGCATGTCCTTCTCTTTTTGTTTTGATTTGTTTTGGATTTTCCATTTGTTAAGCTTACTTCCTTACTCACGAGGAGCATATATTTTATGCTAAAAATTGTAGTTCGCTAAAAATGCAAATAAGAGTGAAACTTCTAAGATGCTTGAATCCCAGTGCTAGATTTTTTATTGTTCAAGGTAGAGAATCATATATTAAAAATTGTTTGCTTTTAGAATTCTGTCAAGATTTTGGTGTTAATATCAAGGATGTCAAATCATTGAATAATGAAAGTTCTAGTACTTATAGCCTGAGTTTTCTCTCTATGAGTTTGTATGTCTTTCCTCTCTATTCAGTGCTCAGAATTTTCATGATAATATATGTCAGAGTGATTTTTAAAATTTGTTTTGGTAATTTTTTTTTGTTTGCAACCCTGCAATTTTTTTTTTTAATTCAGAAGCTATCACCTCATTCTTCAATAATTCTCTTTCCAATAATCCCTCCCTCCTCTTTCTTGGATGCACATTAGTCAGACGATGGAGTTCAGGTATCGAACCTCTAACTCAGTGCTTTCAAACCTCAGGACACCAGTTAATGCACAGAATTGCTGGCCCCACTTCAAGGCTCTGATTAAGTGTGGGATGATGCTTGATAATTCTCTTCCTAAAACGTTCATGAGCAGGTGCTGCTAGACAACGTGTGAAGCTCTCTTCCAATTCTCTTACTGTGATATCTTCTGTTTTTCACGTTATTTTCTTTTTTGTTCTCCTCTTTAATACCTTCTCTTTATCAATTCTATGTCTGTTTAGCTATAGTATATTTAATTTTCAAATTGCTCTTCTTATGTATAACAATGTAACAGAATAGAATTTTTAATAGAAACATGGCTTCTATATAGATTAAACCCACAATTTTATGAAATTTAACAATTATATATATATATATAAAACACCCTAATCAAAATACAGAATTTTCTATCTTAAAAGTTTGCTTTCTCCCTTTCCCTGTATCTTTCTGCTTACACATCCCAACTCTGCTGATTTATATCATCACAGATTAATTTACATTTAAATTTTATATACTTGGATTAACAGATTTTGATCTAGTTTTTATGTGACTTAACTCAATATTTTGTGATTCATCCATACCATTTCCTGTATCAGTGTTCATTTGTTTTATTGCTAAGTGATAGTCCATTATATAATTACAATATAGCTTATCTGTTTTTACCTGACATATATTTGAATGCCCACCCTATCAGTTCCCAGTCTTTATGGATAGGACTTTTATAAACAATATTGTACATAAAGTTTGTGGACATATGTTTTTATTTCCACCTAGAAGTAGACTTGCAGAATCATTGGATTAGGAATATATTTAACCTTATAAGAAACTGTCAAAAAGTTTTACAAAGCAATTGCACTATTTTGTAGCTCCAACACCAGCAACATATAAGAATTCTTTTTGCTGAATCTCTTCTCTGAGGTGTGATGCTGTCCATCTTTTTATTTTTAGCATTTCTAGTCATTAGGAAGAGATGTCATTCTTTTATTCTACATTTACCTAATAACTAATGAGCTACGTATTTTCTCATGTACTGTTTGACCTTTGGCATATCTTGTTTGATGAAGTATCTCTCAAAATGTGTGCCAACCTATTACTGTATTGAGTCATAGAAATTCTTCATATATGCTACATTCAAAAATCTCTTTCAAATATATGTATTATAAATGCTTTTGCTTACTCTATGAATTGCCTTTTTTTGTTAACAGTGTCTTTGACAAACCAAAGTTTTTGGTTTTGACATAATTAGATGTATTGATTTTATTTTGTTTTGTGGACCAAGAAATCTTTGCCTACGCTTAAATTGCATATGTACTCCTAAATTTTTATCTATGTGGTTTATAATTTGTAGTTCTTACATCAGTTTAATTAATATAAAAATAATTCCTTGGATGGTGTGAAGTATGAGTGAGGATTACTTATCACATAAATTTCCAGTTACAGTACTAGCTTTGAAGTGATTTTTATTTCCTTCATTGAATTATGTTGCTGTCTTTGTTGAAAATCCATTGACCATGAAAGTAAGCTTCTCTTTCAGTCTCCGTGCTGCTCTATTCCAGTCATTCCACCTGCCTACCTTCTGCCTAGCTCCCACTATCTTCAGTACAGTGGCTTTACAGTAATCCTTGAAATCAAGTCACCTAACTTCTCTGGGTTTATTCTTCTTTTCCAAGAATGTTTTAGCTCATAGGTGGACAGTGTTCAATATTTTACCATTAAGTATGACATAAGTGTGACGTTCCATGTAGGTTTTCATAGTTGCCATATTGAGTTCCATATTGAGGAAGTTTTCTTGTTTTTAATTTTCTGAGAGTTTTTTAAAGTAGGCAGTAATGAATTTGTAAGATGCATTTTTGCATTGACCATCTTGTCCTTTGTTCTGCTAATGTGTTGAATTACATTGACTGATTCCCAAATGTTACATCAAACTTGCATTCCAAGAATACATCCCACTTGATGATAACATACTGTTCCTTTTTATAAATTGCTATGACCAACTTGATGTTTTAATAGACTTTTCCACAAAAAATTTGTAATTAAATTGTTTACTTCTTTACAAAAAAAGGCTTTCTGGAACTCGTTAAGGATTGCATTAAAGCCGAGAATTAACTTGGGGAAAATAGACATTCTAACAAAATTGAATTTTCTAATCCATGAAAATTGCATATGTCTCTCCTTATTTACATCTACTTTAATTTCTCTCAGGGATATTTTATTGTTTCCTCTGCAAAGAGCTTGAAATGTTTTTCTTTCAATTTAATATCAGCGTGTTTAATGTTTTAGATCATGTTCTAAACAAAAACTTATAAATTTTATATTTCCAACTATTTGATGTACACATATGATTTTTGTGTATTGGCCTTTATTCTGAGAGTTTACTAATTTCGCTTATTCTGTTTTTGGGGGATTTGTTTGGTTTGTAGTCTATTTAGAAATTTCTGTGTAAATAATCATCTCATGTGAATAAGGACAACCTTGATTCTTTGTGTCCAACATTTATGACTTTTAAATATTTTCTTCTTTATGTCGACTAGAAGGGAGTGCAGAGTAAAACAAAGCAAGACATTCCCTATCAAGCAATTACCTCAGATAGAAATTATGAAAAATTAAAGATACATCCTTCATGAATCTAAATGAAAGTCTTTATTAAAATAGCAAGTCTATTATTGCACCTTATAAAAAGGAGTGATACATTATGACAAAGTGAAATTTATCCTTGAAATGCAAGTTTGACATAACAACATCAAATATTTGATGTAAGTAATGTCTTTCTTTGTTCCTGCTCATAGGTAGATAGTGTTCAATATTTCACCATTAAGTGTGACATAAGCATGACGTTCCATGTAGGTTTTCATAGTTGCCCTTTTCCATATTGAGGAAGTTTTCTTGTTTTTAATTTTCTGAGAGTTTTTTAAAGTAGGCAGTAATGAATTTGTAAGATGCATTTTTGCAATGACCATGTTATCCTTTGTTCTGTTAATGTGTTGAATTACATTGACTGATTCCCAAATGTTACATCAAACTTGCATTCCAAGAATACATCCCACTTGATGATAACATACTGTTCCTTTTTATAAATTGCTATGACCGACTTGATGTTTTAATAGCCTTTTCATTCATATTCGTGAAGGTTGTATCTTCAATTTTTTGCAATGTGTATATGAAGTGATTGCCTTATCAGTAATGTTTTATCAGTGTTTTTATCATTAATAATCCAAGATTTTTCTGGCTTCATAAAATTAGTTAGAAAACTTTCCCTATTTCCTTTATTTTCTGAAAGAGTTCAGCTAGGATCAGTTCTATTTCAAGAATGTTTTTATAGAATTTTGGCACTATAGGTTTTTTGGGGAAATTTTTATGAATTCTATTTCTTTCATAGAAACATGGTTATTTAGTCTATTTTTGTGTGTCAGTTTTAGTAGATCTGATTTTCAAACAATCAATTAATTTTATGTAAGAGGCCATTTGTTCTTACAGTTTGTTAGCCCTCAAATGTTATAATCTCTACTGAGATTATATTCCTATTTTATTCCTGATATTGCTAACTTGTGTTCTCATTTTTTCCTTGATCAGTCTTGATATGGATATCATTTCATTAATCTTTTGAAGAGCTATTGTCTTTTTTGCTACACATCTTATGATTTTTCAGTTGTTACTCTAAGAACTATAATATGTATTCTTAATTTCTTGCAGAATATCTAGAACTAATTAACAATTCATGAAAAAATGCATGAGTTTTTAATAATTTCATGCTTTTTAGTCATGTATTTTATTTATGCATGTTATTAGGTCCACAATAATATATTAATGAGAGTTGGTTGTCTATTAAAGGGAAAAAGAAGAAAAATATACAGTCTTATAGTTACCCACACATTTGCCATTTTAGCCATCTTAATTTCCTTTTGTAGTTATGACTTTTATGTGGTATCATTCCATTCTGTCTGAAGAAGTTCCTTTATTATTTCTCATAGTGTAATCTGCTCAAAAAAGAGTTATCTCAGATTTTGTTGCACAAAACTACATTTAGTTTGATTGGATCTTTGAAAAATACTTGAATTCTCTAATGAATTAGGGGTTATAGTACATTGAGTAGCAGCCTTCCCCAAATTCCTGTCCACCTGGAGTCCTTATTCGGAAATGATTTCTTTACAGATGAGAAATGAATAACTTGAGGTGAAATCATCCCATATTTAATGTGGGCCTTAATTCCTATGACTGGTGTCCTTATCTGAAAAGGAGGAAACACAGAGAAACACACAGAGAAGAACTGCAATTGAGGATGGAGGCAGGAAATGGAGTAATGTGTCTACAACCTGAGGAACACCGAGATGCTGGGAAAGAGGTATGCAGTACCTTCTCCCCATAGCCTCTAAGAAGAAATCAAACTTGCAATCACTTTGGGTTACAGTTCTGGTTTCCAGACCATGCAGCAATAAATTTCTGGTCTTAAGCCACCTAATTTGTGGGAATCTGTTACAGAAATCCTAGGAAAGCAGTACAATTAAGTCTAGAATTTTTTTTCTCTCATCTGAGCATTTTTAAGATGTTAATTTTTTTCTCTTCTGATCACCATTATTTATGATGAGAAGGCAACTGTAATTCATATAATACTTTCTCTGATGTAAAGTCTCTTTTATTCCTTTGTCTTCCTTTAAGATTTTTCTTTTTAAGTTTATTTTTTAGAAGTTTGACTCTGATATCCTCTCATGTTTCTCTTTGTACTTTCATTACTAAGAATTTTCTGAGCTTCTTGGATCCGTATGTTTATTTTTCACTAAGTTTGGGGAAATATTCAGGCATTATTTCTTCCAAAATTTTCCTGTACTATTCTTTCTCTTGTTTCTCTGAGACACCTATTGCAATATAGTAGACTACTTTTTATGCCTCGCTAGTCATAGAAGTTTTTTTTTTCATTTTCAAAGTTATGATTTGCAGTTCTAAAGCTTCTATTTGATTTTTTATATGTAAGTTTGTATCTTTGAATGTTCTCTCATTATAGGCTGTCTATCCCTGAATGTACTTACAATAGCTTGTTTTAAATTATTTTCTGCTAATTCTAATAACTGGATCAGCTTCATGACTATTTATACTGCCTCTTTTTTCTTGATTGTGGATCTCAGCTGCCTGCTTCATTGACTGTCTAGCAAATTTTTATTTTATTTATTTTAACTCTTGTTGATGCTACATTGTAGGAACACTGGACTATGCTCTCCACAAAGTGTTGATTGTTTTCTTTTGGAACATTGCTAAATCATTATGGATTTGTTGATTTATCAAATTCTTGAGTTTATCCCTTGTTTGGGAAAACAGATTTTAAATTTTGGTCCTAGGGTATATTCTATCATAAGGGCATTTCTGAGATCTCAAATAAGTGAGCAAGCTACTCACCACTACTATTTCTCTTTAGCCTTCATTGGTACTCTAATTTACTCCATCACTGAATGACCTCTGCTGTTTTCATTTAGCTCTCAGTCTGCTCCAGTCCCTTTCTCCTGGAACTTACAGTTTCTCAGTCCTCACATGTGTAGCCAGCCTCTGATAACATCAAATGGAGAAAAAACACAGACTTCGAGTCTCCTCTGTTCTGCCACTTCTCTAGTAGCTACCCCCAAATCCCAATCATTTCAGAAGACTTTTTTTTTTCTAATTTTACTCTTTCTCAGTAAACTTGCTTTCATATCTACTTTCCAGCACTGAATGGTACCAGCTCTACTAGCATGGAAATCATGAAGCTTTTCTGGGTTTCTCTATTTCAAATATCACAAAAGTGGACTGTGGTCCAGGACCTGAAAGCAATTGTTTTGTGTGTTGTGTCCACTTTCAGAATTATTTATATCAGTAGGAAATTCTTATACAGTAATTCCTTCATAACAAGGAGCTGGAGAACTACAAATTCTTATTTTTTCTTTGACAATTATTATGGTTTGTGATCCTTCAATGGATGAAATATGCTAAGTGGTGGTGCTCACACTGTAATCTTAACTACTACTAAATCATTATGGATTTTGTTGATTATGCAATTCTTGGGAGGTTTGCAGTTCAAGGCTAGACTGGGTAAATAGTTCACAAAACCCCATCTCTGGAGCAAAATGGATTGGAGGAGTGGTTCAAACAGTAAAGTGCTTGCTTTACAAGAACCAAGACCTGAGTCCAAACTCCAGTCCCATCCAAAAAAAAAAAAAAGGTGAAATATGTTCTCTCATTTCGTTGGAAGTACTAATAATTATTTGCTTGTTTATTTAGCTCTCTGTGTTTTCTTTGATATTTCTTTTTCATTTTCCATAATTTATTTTGCTCTCTGACTCATATTGAGAAGCTACTTCACATATATTGGGAAGAATTATTAAAAAAACTGTTTGGAAACTTCTTTGCAAAGGTGGAAGTTGTTCAATGATGTAACTCACCAGAAAGTGGTTGACTAGAGGCACCTCCAGATATCAGTAGGTGAAGGTATGTTTTTGTATGCTAGTTAGTTACCTGAGAGAGGATTTTCTAACGTTTGTTAGTGTGGAAAAACATGAACTGCTATCTCATTGAAGCCACCATACTTTAGGTCTCTGTTTAGGCAGCTTAGTATCTACCATATCTGATACAAGAGGTTAGAGGCTTCAATGTCATGTTCTAGGAAGTGTCAGAGGAAATAGGTGTAACTTTTTTGTGCTGTTTGAATGCACTGCTTCATTTATTTCCCCTATTCTGTATTGGGTTTCATCTCCACAATCAGCTGTGATTGGCAGATCTTGTGTTCAAATTCTCCAGAGAACACACTCCTTATTTTTGTCAAACATAGAGAAGACACAGTCACCTTGTTATATGGGCTAAGAGAGGCTTGGAGTGCAGACACCTTACACATATTCTCAGCCAATTCCTTTGACTTTAGCTCTACCCTACCTTTAACCATTGGAGATTTTGAATGTTCTATTTCCTAGGTTCTCTATCGTTATGGGATGTGAGTCATTTTTTCTCGGTGGATTTCTTTGATGGAACATTTCAGTCTTCTGTGTATTGATATGTCAACAACTATTCTCCTAACTACATTCATCTACTCAAACTCTGTGCTCAATTCAAGTGAATTGTGGTTTCATATTTGAATAGCTGGTTTAGATAGTGGGATGTAAAGAGGTCATAGAAATGAGCATGTGCCTGCATTCTATCACATGCAAGGAGAATACATTGATTTTTCAGTACAGAGAAAGTAAGACTGTGAGGTAGAGACTGAGTATGCACTCACAGGGAGGCCCTTTAAAACTTCTATATGAGCTCATGCTCCCAACAGCATGAAGTCTCCACCTCACCCTCCACAATTAGAACCTGTTATGCCTGTGTTACTCTAACATGTCACCCTTCAATCTGTGTCTAAAGAACTGAAGCAAGAAGGAGGCATCCATTTCCAGAAACCTGACTTAAACAAATACATTGTGTCCACGTTACTCATCATAAAGGCAAGAGTGGAAGCAATACATTTGAACAGGTGTGACAGGAGCTGAAGTCACTTCTTCTGCACATTCTGAGCTGCACATTAGTCCAGACTTTCTACAATATGCACACATTTGTGGCAGCCCTGTCACTCCCCAACAGGAAAATGCAATTTGTAGGGCTCTCCTGCCTTTCTTGACTTCATTTCAACAAAATAAACCCATCTGGAAACACCCTTGAAGCAATGTTCTTCCTGCCTCATTACAGCTACATCAACACATCAGCATTCTGGGAATCTGCCTCTCTTTCTGCCAGAGCATCTGATAGCCAATTAAATCCACTATAGCTCAGCTCTGAGGCTAGTCCTTGCTCCCTTATTGCTTTTCAATGGCTTGCAATCTAGTCAGCTGAAAAACCAAACTGATACCAGGCAGGAATCATCACTGGAGTGCAAAAATTTTGAAGCACTTTGCACAACACTGAGAACTACCCCCACTGGAGCATGGCCCTAGATGTACAATGAGTCCTTTTTAGCACCCACCCGAGACCAGTCATGACTTCCTATACTTGGGTGCTCTGTTTGTGTTTCAAATTCTAGAGCTCAAGAGTGACATTTAGCTGCAGCTCAGTGACTCATTCTGTCCCTCACCATCTCATGGCAGTATTCTTTAAGTGTTTTCTTAGCATCCAGGAGGAAAAGGAATAATTGAAGTACAAAATGTAAAGAACTCAGTGCTGATATCTGTAGTCACCTGTCAGCTTTGGGCTCCCTAACTCTTCACCAATCAGTTCTGCTTCCTCTGAAAGCCCCAGCCTAATCATATGTATATTACTTTATAATGCCCAGCTGTCTAAGGCTTCCCCACTCCAGTGCCCTACCCAGACTACCTGGAGAATCTCAGCAGTAGAAGAGATGTTGGTGGTCATCAACTCTTTACACAATTATATAAAACAATTTTAAATGACTTTTTGAAAATAATATAGCAAGTCTATTCTCTGGCTGAAGTAGGAATTTGGATACCCTATTCAGGGCTAAATCTTGAGTAGTTAGTAAGTTGAGGGAAGCACTCATGCACAAAATGTTAAAAAAGTAACTATATCCCCTAATCCAAATACCTAGTATTTAAATGTGATATTTTTTCTTTTGCTGTAGTACTGGGGGTTTGAACTCAGGGCCTGTACTTGCTAGGCAGGTGCTCTACTGCTCGAGCCATACCACCAAATCTTTTTGTTTTTTTTGGAGACAAGATCTCTCATTATGCCTGTGGCATTCTGGACAGTGATCATTCTATTTGTGCTTTGCTGTTTAGCTAGGATGACAGGTGTGTACCACCATACCCAGATTTCTATTGATCAAGATGGGAGTCTCACCAACTGTTTGCCCAGGCTGGCCTGGAATCACAATCTTTTCAGTCTCCACCTCCCGAGTAGCTGGTATTACAGGCTTGAGCCAAGACACCTGGCTTAGTATGATACTTTTTCAAAAGAAAAATTAATATAAAACATTTCATGAGAATTTTAAATAAAGACAAGAAACATTAGGGCCAGGATTAGGGTGAGGTAAGGTAGGCAGGGACACACAAGTACAGAGCTGTCTTTACTGAATATTTTGGTATTTTGTACATTATGATTATTTTTTACATTTTGATTTTTAAAATGATGCATTTGAATATGATTTAGCTAGGTCATTGAAATTATGAATAATATATAGAAAGTAGTCTTTCTATCATAATTTTTGTATTGTTAATGGACTTTGAATAAAGTTTTTGTCTTCTCCCTTGTCCCCCAAGGACTCATGTCAAAATCCATAGGAAAAAGATCAAGAGGGTGTCAAGCAATCTGCTCAACACACTTCCTCAGATACTGATGAAACAGCATCAGGTGCACCAAGTACAAAGTGTGCAGTTAATGGAGAAGGGATTTGTTGGCATGGTTTAAATTGCTTTAATGGAGACTAAATAACAGAGGGTCAAGCAAAAGAGAATGTAACTTAGCTACTTGTATATCCCAGGTGGCTCTGCTCCATATAGTCTTCAGAGCACCAAGATTTCTTTGGTTATATTGCTATACCATTTTCCTAGGCTCAAAATACAGTTAATTTTTGTCATTAAGACATGCATTAGTATGTGAAAAAAAGTACATATCTAAGCACACTACTTTGTCCAATGATTATTTTTCTTAGCCAACTTTTCTCAGTAAATGAAGTCTTTTGAATTATACTATGGTACAAGCTGCTCATCTTCTTGTGCACTGCAACTTAGAGTAACTCTGCTAGAGGTGTTGTCTATATCTTCATGCTTGAAGCTAGTCACCATAATGATTTCTGTGTTCTAGTCTATGGAAAAGAGGAAATGTTTATGGCAAACAGCTTCTTTTAAGGATATATCGCAGATATTACCTCTGCTTGCATTTTCTTGGCTTAAGTTTAGTCACTGCATCACTTAGAAGAAAGGGGGGATGAAAACGTAGCTGTTAGTTAGGCATTAAGTACCCAGAAAAACCTTAAGAGTTCTAGTCCTAAGAGAAAGAAAGAGGAATGGATGTTGGGATGTGGAATGGCTAAAACCAATAAGTGTCTACGAACCATATTTATCACATAAAAAGAAAACTTGAAAGATGCAGCAGGAAAAAAGCAATGTCAGCTTTGGGGAAATTAAAAAGATGCCATAAGTAGCATCTTTAGAACTATTCTAAGTTCTAAACCATTTGAAAAATAAGCCAAATTAAGGCAAACGAGAGTCCATATATCTGCTTTATTACTGAACAACAATATGTTGGAGAACTTGGCTTTGTTTGTTGCCAAGTATGTTTTTAGCAAAGAACCTCAGAATAAGAGTTACCCACTCAGTAAGAGGTATGACTAATCTGCTAACAGTAGTGGCCTATATACACACGTGAACACACACTTGAACACTCACACACACCTGCAGGGCTTCCCTATTATTATGTCTATTGAGAGACTTTGCAAACTAGCGCACATAATCTCTGAAGATGAGCTAATTCCCAAAAGAGAAAGGAAGAAAGTAATATGGGCTCACTCATTTTATTCCCCCTCAGTTTTCAAATAAAATGACTCATTTACTTTTCTTTGGAGTGGGCTTTTTGAGAGGGAAGAAGTTCATTGGTGTTCCATTAACAAAACTCCCTCCACTTGGAAGAAAACATCAGAAGTGGGGAAAATGTGTTCCTTACTCCTCACATTCCCCAGGGTTTTGTTCTCTTAAGTACTGTTCTTAACCATTAAGCTGATGAGCAACCCATAGTATGACCATCTCATTTATGCAAGTACTGTGACAGTCTTGCTTTCACTGTCATGAAAATATTTTCAAAATATTAACAACTAATTATTTAGATAGCATCCTGAAACCACACATGGAAACTATAGCCTCTGACCCCAGAGAACTCTGAAATTGGTCCAAACAACACACCAATTAATTTCATTGCAAGGTCATTATTTCCCATTGCAATCTGTTCAGCTATTTTGTTCAGTATAGTCAACCACAGGTTATTCAATGAGAACAAATAACAATTACACAATAGTATAATAATAAAATGCCAAGGTTGAATTGCTACCAATATAGTTACAAATATTTCTCAAAACAGGGTAGAAAGTAAAGTTCAGAACATAAATCTATTTTCAGGTAAAAGTCCAAAGGAATAATTCAAAGGAATGAATGTGAAAATCAGATTCTCTAGCTTTCATCATTTCCTCTCCAAGTTCATATTCAGTGTAATCTCAGTCAGAGGGTTTATCCATACTTGTCTGGAGTTGGGATTTCTTCCAGGTCATCTTCCCCTGGCATGGTTACAAGTCCTGCAAGACCTCAGAAGCTTTATTTGTTTAATGCAGTGCTGTAATTTGTCTCTCTTTGGAGAAATCTAAAGAGGTAACAGGACATAGATGATCATCACGGCACTGGCCCACACCCAGGAAATTTTGAAAATGATCCAATGCTCAGCCCCTTGAGAAGTTATTCAGGATAAAATTATGTAGTTAATGATGCCAAGGAATTTAACCGGGATATGGCATAATCTGCACGAAGGAGTGAATATGGAAAAAAAGCTTTCTTATTTCAATCTATAGACAATGCCAGTACTACAGTTATTTGTCCAAAATCCATGACTGGTGTTTTGTAAACTCAACTGGGAGGTTAATCTTCACATTATTGACTTGCTATATGAGAATGGAAAGTCACCAAAGCAAACTCTCCTTTTCTACATGTGACATTGGAAATTTTTTTTAATATTTGGAAATTTATAAATACAGAGTTAGAGCTGCCACAACATAAGGAAATGCCTTTCTTTTCCATTTGGTACTCTGGAAAACTCTTCATCCTTATTTCTCTTTGAGTCCAGTGTTTCCATTTCTCTATGCTTAAACGGGTATGCCCTATATCTATGACATAACATGAGCACACCTTTTTTTTTTCTCATTATATTCCCGTTATAACAATTTCTTTTTTTTTTTCATTTTTCTTTTATTATTCATATGTGCATACAAGGCTTGGGTCATTTCTCCCCCCTGCCCCCACCCCCTCCCTTACCACCCACTCCGCCCCCTCCCTCTCCCCCCCCAATATCCAGCAGAAACTATTTTGCCCTTATTTCTAATTTTGTTGTAGAGAGAGTATAAGCAATAATAGGAAGGAACAAGGGTTTTTGCTGGTTGAGATAAGGATAGCTATACAGGGCATTGACTTACATTGATTTCCTGTGCATGGGTGTTACCTTCTAGGTTAATTCTTTTTGATCTAACCTTTTCTCTAGTACCTGTTCCCCTTTTCCTATTGGCCTCAGTTGCTTTAAGGTATCTGCTTTAGTTTCTCTGCTTTAAGGGCAACAAATGCTAGCTAGTTTTTTAGGTGTCTTACCTATCCTCACCCCTCCCTTGTGTGCTCTCGCTTTTATCATGTGCTCATAGTCCAATCCCCTTGTTGTGTTTGCCCTTGATCTAATGTCCACATATGAGGGAGAACATACGATTTTTGGTTTTTTGAGCCAGGCTAACCTCACTCAGAATGATGTTCTCCAATTCCATCCATTTACCAGCAAATGATAACATTTCGTTCTTCTTCATGGCTGCATAAAATTCCATTGTGTATAGATGCCACATTTTCTTAATCCATTCGTCAGTGCTGGGGCATCTTGGCTGTTTCCATAACTTGGCTATTGTGAATAGTGCCACAATAAACATGGATGGAGCACACCTTTTCAATGACTTCTTCAGAACTGGCCCACTTTGGTCTTTGGATATGAAATTGCTTAAGCCTAAAAACATCCCCTTAAGGAGAAGAACCCTTCTCCTCTATAAGAAATTAACCAATTATGAGACACATTTTCTGAAGCCACCATCATCTGGTTGAGTTGCCTGTAGCCTTTATCTTTGCTAAATGTTAGTACTGAAGCTGGTGCCTTTGTAGAAGTCAGAGTGCTTTTACCCTTTGTTCTTTCTAATCAGAAGCCTAAATGTCCCTTTTCAAGGGTCTTTGCGTGTACCCACTTACTGATACCTTCATTGAGTACTTGCTTTTCCTTAAAACAAGAAGGCCATGCATTGTTTCCTTAAGGTATGGCCCAATTAGTTGCTTGTTTAAGAGACTAACTTGAAGTTAAAGCTGCTTTAACCCATAGTATTCTATAATGGCCGAAATACCATTTCCAATCGCCTTAGGCTTAACTCCATCTGCCCAGGTTAAAACAGTTAAAAATAGTAACTATAAAATCAGTTACAGATTCCCGAAGGCACTGAAGTTATGTGCCTTGGGCAAAGCAAAATGCTTAGGTTTCTGTGTGTGTGTGTGTGTGTATATATATATATGTATATATAGAGAGATAGAGAGAGAGAGAGAGAGGGAGAGAGATAGTTAGATAGATAGGTATAGTATATATAGTATTTTGCTCCAAATCCAACTTCATTATCCACTTCCCAATTATCCTGACCAATGTACCAGATTACAGCATTACATTGTGTTTCCTTTCTCTCCCCCAACGGAGCTCCCAGTGGAGGAGGACATGTGAGCAGTTTTCTCTTTAGGAAAAAGTAAATGGACAGGGTTTGGAGCCTGCAATTTCTTCTTCTCCCAATTCAGTAATCACTGAGGAAAGACAGTGCAGAGAAAAGCCGTAGTGTATGTAGTGTCCTCTCATTATGAAGACAATATCAAGAAAGAATTATCACTGTAAAAATAGCCTGCCTTTCTCAAGCACAATGGTCCTCAGTTTCTCTTTATTGTGACACATTAACAGATGCTGTTTACGTGGATTCTGGATGTTGACAAATAGTTGTGGTACAGGTGTGGTAGGCTGTGGTTATAAATACTTCTGATCCACTAGGCTAGTTTTTCTCAACTAGGGTGGATGTGCCTTTCCCCAGGGGACATTTGGATTTGTCTTGAAACAGGCTGTCACAACCTGGGGAGGAGATGCTAGTCCATAGAGGCCAGAGATGGCGCTAAACATCACACAATGCATAGAACAAACTCATACTAACACAGAATTATCTGGCTCCAAATGTGAGCAGGTGGAGGTTGAGAAAATCTTCTGTAGATATAATTTTACCTGCATGTTCCCAAGTCAGAGAAGTGCATATTGAAATGCAAGTTAGGAGATAGTTGTTAATATGTTGATAACCTTGAAGCTTCCCTGAAATTTTTCAGTAAAATAAACCATTTACACATTTTAGAGGTCTGTTCTACTACAGCATATGTTTTATATTTTTGATTAGTCCATGTGTGATTATAAACAGAGGAATAATGCCAGGAAAATTCAGTATGAGCATATTTTCAAATGTGATTTCTTTTTTCCAGATAATTAACGTTCTATACCACCAAGTGGCCACAGCAGACAGAGGAGGGATATAACATAGTACACCAGGCCTGCTGTTTATTGACTTATTGGTTGAAAAATGTACATTAGGCCTGTGATCCATTTTTGAACTGATTTCTGTACAGGGTGAAAGATGGAGATTTAGGTCATCTATTCAATTCCACTATTTTTTTTCCTAGTACCATGCTGTATTTGTGACTATGGTTCTGTAGTATCTTGAAACCAGATAGTGTGATATCTGTAGCATTGTTCTTTTTGCTCAGGATTGCTTTGGCTATGTGAGATCTTTTGTTCTTCCATAAGAATTTTAGAATTATTTTTTCTGGTTCTGTGAAGAATGTCATTGGGATTTTGATGGGTGTTGCAATGAGTCTGCAATTGCTTTTGGTAGTATAGACATGTTAACAATATTAATTCTCCTTATCCATGAACATGGGAGATCTTTCCATCATCTAGTGTTTTCTTTGATTGCTTAGAAAGGTAAAGTAGTATTTCACAGCAAGATTTTCTATTTACTAAGAAGTTAGCATGTTCTAACTCCTCTCATATTTTAATTAAAATTTTCTTTTTAGTGCTCTGATTGAATTGTTAAATAGATTTTGTATGGTCTTCCCTATTCCTACATTTCCATAGTCCTATTATTTTACTATGTGATTTTAAAGAATGTTAGTTCTCTTTAAAAATCCACATCCTGCTGATATGTGGCCATATCAGCAGTGGAATTGTCCATTTACTCTTGGAGAATCAAATTTCTTTTGCCTTAAGTACAACCAATTATGAATTAACAGTGTGCCAAGACATTGGGAACTACTGCTTAGGCCACTCAGAGATTAAATAATCATGAAAGCAGAGGGGAAATTATTTGAGGAGGTAACTAGTGGAAGGAGGGACTGAGACAAGAAGGGGTGATGGGCATTGAATATGATTGAAGTACACAGTATGCAAGTATGAAAATACTACAAAACCCATTATTTTGTATGACTTTTTTAAAGAGATAAAAAGGAAACATTCAAATTGAAGGATCTGTGGATATCTTTATTTCTGTTTGTGTGTGTTCTATATATGTGTGTATGAATATATGTGAGTGGGCAATAAATTCTGAAGATTAATATTTGTTATAGTTATCATAGTAAATGTTCCTAAGTTGTGTGCTATCTATATCAATGTATTTTAAAAAGCTACAATAATAAAAACTCTTAACAAATATCTCTATATTTTCTCAAGTGCTTTTATATAAATACTCTCATCTTTATCCTCATGGAAGCCCTGAAGATGTACTGATTTTATTATAAATTGATAAATTATAATTATATATATTTACGGGATAAAAGCTGATATTTTAATATATCTATACAATGTAAAATTATTAAATCGAGGTAGTCAACATATACATCATCTCAAACACTTATTTTTTTGTGATGAGAACATTTAAGCTTACTTGCAGCAAGTTTGAAATATACAACACTTTATTATTAACTTTAGTCATGGTGTTATACAACAGATTTAAAACACTGATTCTTCCTGTCTAACTGAAACTTTACACCCTTTGACTAAGATATCGTTTCCTCTACTCCTAGCCTTTGGTAACCATCATTCTACTATCTCCTTCTATATTTGATTTTAGACATTTATGGGTTTAATATTCAAGGTAGTACATGCCAGAGTCAACTTTTACATAAAAAGGGGGAGTTGGCTTTTCAGCAGAAAATCATATCCATTTGGAGATGTCTTTTGCTTCATATTTGTGCCTCTTTCTCACTGGGATCATGATTTGGGCGAAGGATACGGTAACATCCAAGGTTGGTTCTAACATGGCGAGACACCTGGATACCTGTGTCACTTTGAAGCATACACTTCCACACATCCCATGTTCTCCAGCCAGCATAGAACACTTTTGTTAATTGCTTCATCTCAAAATTATGTGGTTCACACAATATCCTCCTAAAATTATTACTTTAAAGCATTCATTGGGGTAACAAGATTCTAAAGTTTATAGTCCTCAGGAAAATTCAAGTTACCAGTCAAGACCTGTCACCACTAAGTCTCAGCTGTTTCTCTGTCTGGAATCAAAACAGTCTCCATACAATTGTTTCAGCTCAGTCATCAGTCATTTTTATCTTTTATTGTTGTGCTAGGTAGAGGCACACTGTGGCATTTACAGAGGTACTTACAATGTATCAAATATATCATATTTGAATTCACCCCCTCTACCACCAGTTCAGTCATTTTCGCTTAAAGGAAAAAGAGCCACAAATACCATTGAAGAAGACAGACAGAGGTCAAAAGTGCTTACATTTTTTTGTTATATTCTGACAGGTACAGCATGGGAAAAGACATCAAGACTGAAGAAATAAAAAGGCTGGTTTTAAAGTTGACTTTTCCCTCTTCTTCATTATGAAGTGACTTCTATCTCTGTTTAGGCAGGGTTTGTCTTTGTTCAGTTCCTTGGACCGTTTTCCTTAACATCAATAATTTCTCCTATTCACTAATTCCACCTCCACATGTTATCATTAGTTCTTACAACATATCTACAAGACACTATCATGCCACAAATGGGTATATTTTGGCCCATCAAGCCCAAATAAAAAGTTAGAATTCAACCTATGAAGAAAAGGGAGTTAGTGAAGATCTTTTAGGTACTTCTTTATGAAGTGTTTATAACAAATATTTAAGAGCTATTATTCTGAAGCTAGGCACCATGACATACAAAATACAGGGATTAAATGGAATCTGAGTTTGGAAATCAGGCCAATGACAGTTTATGCTCCCAATTTCAACATGTTATAGCAATAAATTATAATCAAAGGAACCAGTTCCTTTAAGCTTTACTTTCTTCATATATGAGAGACATTTAAAAAATTACTTCATAGAGTAGTTGTAAGAAATCAAATCTAATAAAGCTGGTAACAGTTGAAAGTAAATACTAGCTTTTATCATCAATGTTATCACCATAATCGTTATCCACTTCTTTCTCCCTTTGCCCCAGGCTTCTCTCTTTTGAACTTAAATGCCTTATTACCCTAATTGGTCCTATTTCTCTACACGTTTGTCCACCATCAATGTACAAAGAGTGGGATGTCAGTGGTACTCAAAATGTGGCCCCTAGACAGGGATTCTCGGTAAGATGGAGCCTGATGGAATCGCAAATTCTTATGCTTGGTAAAAGACTTTCTTAATCTAAATGTGTGGAAGAAAGGCCCAGGAAACTGCATAGTAATAAGATTTCTAGGTGGTCCTAATACTTGTTAAACTAAAAACATTTTCCTGAATCAATTACAGAGTTTGAGGAAAAAGCTCTGAAAATGAAGGCAAGATTTAGATTAAAATTCAAACTTTGCCACTTATTGGCTATGGGAACTTTGGCAACTGGGCCAAACCCCAGTTTTTCCTTTGTAAAGTATACAGTGTTCTTTGGAGATTGATTTTTCAGGTCATAGGCTAAACTACATCAATGAAGAAACCCCAAAATATAGTTATTTGAACTTAAACATCTATTTTTCTGTGTGTGGTAGTCCAAGAATAGGAGTGGTTCACAGTGAATCGGTGGCTGTGTTCCACAGGGTCACCTAAGGACTCAAGAGTCTTCTGCCTTGATACTCCATCCTCTCCTGGAGGCATAGTTTAATCCATGTAGTTGACAAGCTGACAGATATGTCAGGCTTCTTATCTGAAGGAAGAGAAAAGAGAAAGACATTTAGTAACTTTTTTTAAGGGAATGATACAAAAGTCACTTCTACTCATGTTCCTTTGGTGAGGACCTGGATGCCAGGCTATATTGAATAGGAGTCTGGAAAATGTGTCTATGAGCTGAATACCGGGTATTCTATACAAACCCAGGAGTCATGGATATTCTTACACTCATAAGGTTACTTACTCATGGAATCACAGAGGGAAGCACTCAATGCATAATAAGCATGCCACAATGATGGGATGGACTGGCAAGTACTGAAGAGTCAGATAGCCTTGTATGTGACTTTGAGAAAAGTATTTTTTCTTTTAGTTCAAATTTTCAATTTTTAAATTAAAAAATATAGTTCTTTGGCTCACCTTTTAAAAAAACATTTATTTTAGCTTATAATAGTTGCACAACAGGTTTCATTGGGACATTTCCATATATGCTAACAATCTAACTTGGTTAGGTTCATCAGTGGTTTTTTAATATGACTTTTAATAAAACTTGTACTCATTCTCATTCTCAATTCATTGTTTTTACCTTTGGGTTTGACCTCTCCGATTTTTATCATTGCATTGTTTGTGATACAACTATAAACTAGTTATGATCTTAAATTCCTTTATTCAGCTTCTTCTTAATATGACTCTGGGCCGTGTGTTGGATACAGCCTTCAGCTCAGTCACCATTGCTTTTAGGATGATGCCTAAAATTCAGATACCTCCAATCCTTGGTTAAAATGCACTTTAATTCTTCTAATAACAAGGCAAAGGTTATCTAAAATTAGTTAGAATATTTCACATCTTGAATTCCTTATCAAACACAATTATAAGTAATATGGCACAATTACTGTGCAGATTTTGTCCCTCAGCTTGAAGATAGGAACCTTATTCGAAGGACCTTTGTTGATTGGCAGGGTGTGCTTAACAGAGATCTTGCCAACAGCCTAAAGCACAACTCTTAGTTCTGAAGGAGGAGCAGGTAATCTCCCTTGTTTTATTATATTCTCTAGGGCAAAAATTGTGGGCCTATGGTGAAATCTAATTACAATTCTCTATTGTCCTATTTGGGATATAAACAAACACATTTCTGTCTGATCAATTTATGGAAATAAATATAAAAAGCAAATAACCAGACTCCCTAAAAAAATTAAGGAGTATTTTACAGGATTTACACATGCCATTTACTGTGGCAGAACAGAAATGCAGCCTTGTTTTTATAAATGAAGCAAACAAATGACTTGTTCAAGATTAATACTCTTTAGCACACAGAGTCCCATCCACCTTGAAGTTAGAAATTCCTTTGATACGTATTTTTCTGTCAGCATTTTTGTAACTCTTTAAAAAAAAAAACAGTATTTTCTGAGTTCTCCAAGTTACTAAGGTAAAAGATAACTATAATTTCTCAGCTTCATAAAATACATTAGAGGCTGAAAATAAGAGGGTACCATTTTCACAGCATTGCTGAAGGCTGGTCTCCCTAGGGCTCATTTTCTAAGGAATAATTGTAGTAGTAGGAAGAAGAGAATGGGTATGAGTGAAGAAGATTCAAGGTTTTCATAGCTTGGATCCTCCAAGGCAAAGATTTAGTCAAAGGCTCGTGTGTAGGTACTTTCATTTGGGAATTGATTCCAGGGAAAAGAAATTAAGGTGTTGAGGCTAAGAACATGACACCCCAAAGTATGACAGCTGATCATGCTGAGAACTTTGAAGTGAAGGACATCAGAAGGCCTAGAGACAATGTCTCTTTGACATCCTTCTTCCTTCCTTTCTCCTGTTTGCCCTTTCCCAAAGTGGATCATACAAACTAGAGCTCCTCTCCAGCAAAACAAGTCATAATGCCTAGAAAGATCACTCTCTGATCTGCCTCTCCTGAAAGTACATCATAAGGTTATCATTCTGGAGAGTTCCTGCCCTCCATGTGGAAAGAAGGAAGGTGACATCAAGAAGTTAAAAAGGATCTAGACAAACAGGCCTTACTGGGTTCACTCACTTTATTGCCATCAAACCATATACTTTTGTCCAGACATGCATCTCTACAACTTAGCATAAAAATTAGTTTTTCTTAGGTCTTTGACTATTCATTTCTGAAAACTGCTGCTTCATATAAAACTTTGTTAAATAAATATGTCATACTTTTCTTTTGTTAATCTGACATTTGTTTTAGGTATGCCAGTCATGACCTTTGTGATAAGTGAGGAAAAACATACTACCTCTTTGCCCTCACAAATGTCAGGGGTAAAGAAACAAGAAAGGAGTGACTATACAAAGATGTGTTACCAAGTTGCCTACTCCAGACAAATGAAGCTTGGTTGATGGGAACTTATGTGGCAAAATTTGACATGAATCTTGCAACTATCCAAGTTATAAGAAGGGGGAATCTCTAAACAAAACACAGATTTAACAAAAGAAAAGTTTGACCAATTTATTTAACACAATTTTATGTAAGATGAGAGCTTTCCAAATCAAAGACCCAATGACCCAGGGAAAACCATGTGCTTTAATGTTTAGGTTTGATGAAAGAAGACAATCATATAGAAATGTGCCTTTTGGGGTAAGATGCAAGATGGTGACTAGGGTACAGAGCAGAAAGCCTAACCTCCGAGACTCCAAAACCTCCCTGAGAAATTGGAGCCACACTTGGGTAACTCTGAGTGCTTCTAGCTAAAATAATAACCACCATCACATTAGATGCAGGGAAAAATGCAAAGATTGACCCACAAATCAGCCTTTAGTTGCATCTAACATCTGTGACCCGCTGCACAGCCAGCAAGGTGGGTCCAGCCCCTGGGAAACCCTCTTTCCCCATGGCAATTCTTTTTCTTTCCTTCTCTTCTCCTCTTCCATCAAGTGAAAATAAAGCACTAACCAGAAGCAAATCTTTGACACCCAGGGAAAGTTTCTGCACATATTATACTGGTAAAATTTAGGGGCTGCCACCACTACCACAGCTGTTCCTGCTGGCTCTGAAACTGCCTAAGAGACATTCAACAGACCAAAAACATAAGCACCATGCATGATGCAGAATACCCCAAGCCACCCCCAGGATAAACCAGCACAGCCCATGGGCAGACTGACACCTCTCAAAAAAACTGAATAACAAACAGCAAGCTATAATCTAGTACAACAACAGAGGGGGCAGGAATGCTGAAAGTGCACTGGAGAAAGGAAGAGGAGCAAGGAGCTAATCTCAGCATGAACTATCAGTCAACAAAAACTGGAAAGGCAGAAAGGCAGAGAGCAGGTGGGTGAAAAGCCACTCCCTGAAGCAAGCAGATAGCTGCTCACTGAGCTCAACTCCTGAGCCAGTGAGCAGCACCCAAAGCCAAACTGCCCCGCAAAACTGAAAAACAAACAGCAAACCATCATAACACACTGACAGCAGAGGGGGCCGATGGAACACTGAACCTGCCCCAGAGAAAGAAGTGGGGGTGGACAAAGAAATAAACCCCCAGAGCAGAAATCCCAGTAAACAATCACAGTTAAAAACCATCTCCAAAGCAGGGCAACTAATGGACTACAGAGCTGATCTCCAAAACCTGAGGGCAGCATTCAAACTAGAACTGCCCCACCTCACTGGGGGAGAAGCTGACCAAGCAGCTGCAGCTGCAGGGTAACATAGCTATCAGCTGGGGAAATCATTATCTCTGACCACCATGCATGATCTGGCAAAGCTACCTCACCTCACAATTTCAATTTTACCGGTAGAAAGAAGAACAAAGCACTACTCACAAGCCAATCACCTGGTGAAATAACACAAGAGCTTCTGCTTATATGCCAATACCAGGACTGGATGTTGGAGGAGTAACTCCAGAACTTAAACTAAGACTAAAATTCTATTGTTCCTGAACCTGGTGTTTTCTTTCTTTTTTTTCTTATATTTGTTTGTTTGGTTGGTTTATTTGTTTGTTCTATTTATGCCATTGCATTTTTGGGTTTTTTGTTTGTTATTGTGGGTTTCTATTTTTATTTCTATTTCTATTATCTTTTTAAAATTTGTATACTATCAACTTTACCATCATCATCTTCTCATCCCTACTCTCACCCCCTTCACTCTCCCTCTTTCTCCTGTGCTAAAATCCATTGCTCTCCTCACAAACTTATTCTGCCTCTTCTCACTCACTCTCTCCCCTTGCCCTCACTTACCCCTCCCATACTCCCCCAACCTGTCGCCAGACTACCTCTCCATCCTACAAACTCATCACCCACTGATCAACCTACTATACCAACTTTACACAACCCCAACCCCCTGCAATCCCTGACACAAGCATACTCCACTGAACAGAAAAAGACCCAAACACACAGAAGGACCACAAAAACCAGCAGCCCCTGCACTGCTTTCCCCACTCACCCATCCCATTTCCCTCTTCTTTCTTTAGTGCTATCCTATCCAATTCCCCATGTTTCTATAGATAGCCTTACAAATGTTAATCCCCCAGCTCCCACTGCTTATAGATATTACCACCAAGGGGTGTTCTATATAACATACAAACTACTGGTCAGATATTAAACCTGTGAATTAGTTATTACTAAATTACACCCAGACCAGGGACAGATAGCACACCAACCTGGCAAAAAACCCAAGACAGCCATAAAACAAAAATTAAATCAAGGGAAAGAAAACAGGTGACTAAAACCACCAACTAGCCTATCCTAGCAAGAACATAGTTGCACAGTACCAAGATAGGAAGAAGTAAAAGGATGGAAACCACTCTCCCCCCAAAAATAATTTAATACAGGATTCAGAGGGAAATGAAGAAAATGGATACCCAGTTCCTGACTCCAACAAAACAAAGGTAAATGACACCAAGGAACCCAGCAATGCCCACAAAAACACTCTCAAAGAAGAAATCCTGCAAGTAATCACTGAGAATTTCATGGAGAGTCTCATGTTAACCAAAATATGCAAGATGCACTCAAGAAATTGCAAGACACTAAAAACAAAGAAAAGATACAGAAACAAATAAATGAACTCATAGGAGCCCTAAATAAATACCAAGTAAAACAGAGAGCACTATAGAGAGATGAATGAAAAGATGAAAATAGAAAATATTAAAGAGGATGTGACCCATGATATAGAAAACCTCTGAAAAAAGACTCAAACAGAAACACAAAACATAGTGAAAGTCCACTTCAGCAGACTACAAGTGGAAGGCAGATCTCAGAACTTGAAGATAAAACAAAAATAAAAGGAAAAAGCTGCAGAACTGTTAAACAACTCAAGGCCTGCAAAAGGAATATACAAGAACTCACAAACAACATCAAAACACCAAACCTGAGAATCATGGCCGTAGAAGAAAGAGAAGAGATACAAGCAAAAGGGATTTGTAATAATTTTCAATAAAATAAACAGAAAATTTCCCAAATCTAGAGAAAGTTATACCCATTAAGGTATAAGAAGTCTGCAGGACATCAAATAGACTTGACCAAAATAGAACTTCTCCATGACATATTATCATTAAAACAACAAGCACAGAGAATAGAGAAAGAATATTTAAGGCTGTAAGAGAGAAAAAACAAATAACATACAAAGATACAAAGATAAACCCATCAAAATCACAGCAGATTTCTCAACAGAAACCTTAAAATCAAGAAGGACAGAGAAGGAGGTATTCCAGGCACTGAATGAAAATAACATCAACCCTTGGATATTCTACTCAGCAAAATTATCATTCCAAATAGATGAAGCAATACAAATCTTCAATGATAAGCAGAAACTAAAACAATATATGACCACCAAGCCACAACTACAAAAGATTCTCCAAGGAATTCTGCACTCAGAAAGTGAAAGCAAACAAAACCACAAGAGGACAGGAAGTACTAAACCACAGGAGAAGAAAAGACAGGAATCACAGAGTAACGTTGATTCAGCTGCACACAATCAAACCCGTAAACAACAAAAACAACTAAATGGCAGAAATCACCAAACACCTATCAATATTAACACTGAATGTCAATGAACTCAACACCCAATCAAAAGGCCATTTGGCAAACTGGATTAAAAAGGAAGATCTAACAATCTGTTGTTTACAGGAGAACCATCTCATTGACAGAAACAAACACTGGCTTAGGGTGAAAGGTTGGAACATTTACCAAGCCAATGCCCCCCCAAAAAAAAGTATTGCAAAAAAGTATTGCAGGAGTAGCAATACTTACAAAGTAGACTTCAAACTTATATTGATCAAATGAGATAAAGAAGGACACTCCATACTAATAAAAGGAGAAATACACCAAAAGGAAATAACAATTATCAACCTATATGCACCCAAAGTCAGTACACCCAATTTCATCAAACATACTCTGAAGAACCTAAAAGCATACATGGACTCCAACAGAGTGGTAGTGGGAGACTTTAATACCACCTATCACCAATAGATAGGTCATCCAAACAAAAAAATCAATAAAGAAATTCTAGATCTAAAACATTCCATAGATCAAATGGACTTAGCGGATGTCTACAGACTATTTCATCCAAATTCTGAACAATATACATTCTTCTCAGCAGCTCTTGGAACCTTCTCCAAAATTCATCACATCTTAAGGCACAAAGCAAGCCTCAGTAAATATACAAAAACAGAAATAATCCCATGCATTCTATCAGACCACAATGCATTAAAACTAGAAATCAACACTAAAAACAGCAGCAGAAAGCATGCAAACAATTGGAAGCTGAATATCACATTGCTCAATGATCAATGGGTCATTGATGAAATAAAAGAGGAAATTAAAAGGTTCCTGGAAGTTAATGAAAATGAAAAACCTACCAGAACCTATAGGACACAGCAAAGGCAGTCCTAAGAGGAAAGTTTATAGCCATGAGTGCATATATAAAAAGGACAGAAAGATCTCAAATAAAAGACCTAATGCTACATCTCAAACTCCTAGAAAAATAAGAACAACCAAATCCAAAACAAGCAGGAGAGAAATAATAAAAATAAGGACCAAAATTAATGAAATAGAGACAAAAAAACCATACAAAGAGTCAATGAAACAAAAAGCTGCTTTTGTGAAAAAATAAACAAGCTTGACAGACCCCTGGCAAATCTGACAAAAATGGAAAGAAAAAAACCCAAATCAGTAAAATCAGAAATGCAAAAGGGGAAACAACAATAAACACCATGGAAATCCAGGGAATCATCACAGACTACTTTGAGAAACTATATTCCAATAAATTTGAAAATTTTGAAGAAATGGGCAGATTTCTACATACTGATGACAATCCAGAACTGAACCAAGAGGATATTAATCACCTAAATTGATCTATGACACGAAATGCATTTGAAGAAGCAATAAAGAGTCTCCAGAACCTGATGGATTTTCTGCTGAATTCTATCAGACATTTAAAGAACTAATACCAATATTCCTTAAACTGTTCTATGAAATAGAAAGGGAAGGAACACTGCCTATCTCATTCTATGAAGCCAGTATTACCCACATTCCAAAATCAAACAAAGATATATCCAAAAGGAGAGCTATAGACCAATCTCTTTAAGAACATCAATGCAAAAATCCTCATTAAAATAATGGCAAACTGAATCCAACAACACATCAGAAAGATCATTCACCACAAAATTGGCTTCATCCCAGGGATGCAGGGGTTGTTCAACATACACAAATCTATAAATGTAAGACAGTACAGCAATAGAAACAAATACAAAAAACATTTGATCATCTCAATAGATACAGAAAAAGACTTTGATAAGATCCAACATCACTTCATGATAAAAGCTCTAAGAAAACTAGCAATAGAAGGAAGGTACTCAACATTGTACAAGCCATCTATGACAAACCTACAACCAACATCACACTTAATGGTGAAAAACTGAAACCATGTCCCCTAAAATTAGGAACAAGACAAGTGTGCCCACCATCCCCATTCCTATTCAACATATTACTGGAATTCCTAGCTAGAGCAATTAGGCAAGAAGAAGAAATAAAAGGAATACAAATAGGTGACGAAATTGTCAAAATATCCCTATTTGCAGACAACATGATCCTATACTTCAAAGACCCCAAAACTCCTAGACACTATAAACAGCTTCAGCAATGTGGCAGAATACAAAATCAACTTACAAAAATCATTAGCTTTTCTGTACACCAGCAATGAACATTTTGAAGAATATATGAAAACAATTCCATTTACAAAAGCCTCAAAAAAAATCAAATTCCTAGGAATAAACTTAACAAATGATGTGAATGACCTCTACAAGGAGAACTACAAACCCCTGAAGAAAGTGATAGAGGAAGACTACAGAAGATGAAAAGGTCTCCCGTGCTCATGGATTGGTAGGATCAGCATAGTAAAAAAGGCTATACTACCAAAAGCAATTTACATGTTTAAGACAATTCCCATCAAAATCCTAATGACATTCACACAGAGATTGAAAAATCTACCTTAAAGAACATTTGCAAACACAAGTGTCTGTGAATAGCCAAGGCAATACTCAGCAAAAAAGAGCAATGCTGAAGGTATCACAATACCTGACTTCAAACAAGTCACAAAGCAATAGCAATAAAAACAGCATGGTACTGGCACAAAAACAGATATGAAAACTAGTGGAACAGAATAGAGGACCTGGATATGAATCCACACAGCTATGCCCACTTTATTTTTGACAAAGTTGCCAAAAACAAACAATGGAAAAAAGGCTCTTCAACAAATGTTTCTGAGAAAAGTGGTTAGTTGCCTGCAGAAAACTGAAACTAGATCCATGTCTATCACCCTGTACTAGTATCAACTCAAAATGGATCAAAGACCTTAATAACAGACTCAAAACTCTGAAGCTAGTACAGAAAAAAGGAGAGAATACTCTGGAAGCAATAGGTATTGGCAAGGACTTCCTCAATAGAATCCCAGAAGCTCAGCAACTAAGTAAAAGGATGGACAAATATGACTACGTGAAATATAAAAGCTTCTGCACAACAAAAGAGATGGTCTCTAAGCTGAAGAGACCACCCACATCAGACAAAGGACTAATAACCAGAACATACAGGGAGCTCAAAAAATGAAACTCCCCCAAAATCAGTGAGTCAATAAAAAATGGGCAACTGAACCAAACAGATCTTTTTCAAAGGAAGAAATATAAATGGCCAAAAATCACTTGAAAATGCTTACCATCTCTGGCCATAATGAAATCCAAATCAAAACCACACTAAGATTCCACCTAACCCCTGTTAGAATAGCTATCATCAAAAACACCATCACCAACAAGTGTCGGAAAGGATGTGGGGAAAAAGGAACGCTCCTACACTGCTGGTGGGAATGTGAGCTAGTACAACCACTCTGGAAAGCAATATGGAGGTTTCTTAAAAATCTAAACATAGATCTGCGATATGATCCAGCAATTCCACTCTTGGGGATATACCCAAAGGAATGTGACTCAGGTTACTCCAGAGGCACCTGCACACCCATTTTTATTGCAGCACTATTCACAATAGCTAAGTTATGGAAACAGCCAAGATGCCCCACTACTGACCAATGGATTAAGAAAATGTGGTGTTTATACACAATGGAATTTTACTCAGCGATTAAGAATGAAATCTGATCATTTGCAAGTAAATGGATGGAACTGGAGAACATCATCTTAAGTGAAGTCAGCCCTGCTCAGATGGCTAAATGTCCTATGTTCTCCCTCATATGTGGATTTTAGACATAAAACAAATACAGTAATATTATTGGACATGGGTAACACTAAGGGGAGAATGGGTACAGGAGGAATAGGGAAAGGTAGGAAACCCAAAACTTGGAAGTGTTTGATGTCCCCATTGTTAAGTAGCTAATATAGTAACCTTAAAACGAAAGAGGTCAATATGGGAAGGTGACCGGGAAGTAGTGAAGAGGTCAGGTAGAGATGAGTCAATTCGGGTTGTAATACACTTGTGCATGGAAGCAGTGCTAGGAATCTCTCTGTATAGCTATCCTTATCTCAACTAGCAAAAATGCTGTGTTTTTCTTATTATTGCTTATGTCTTCTCTTCAACAAATTTTGAGAAGAGGGCAGAACAGGTTCTGGTTGGAATCAAGGTGGGTTTGAGGGAGGGGAAAGGGGTGGGAGGGAAGGAGAGAGATGGCCCAAACAATGTATGCACATATGAATAAATGAATGAATAAACAAAAAAAAGAGAAACGTACTTTTTCAAAATAGGGAAATGACTTAATGGTTAATATGTCGGGGGATGAAGCAAGGCCTGTTTTTTCACCCATGTTGGCCTCTCTTTCAGCATTCCTTCCCACAGGCCTTGGGCAGGACCCTTCTGGAATGATGGTCTTATGACTGACTTTCAGAGAAAGTAGGTCAGAGAGCTACTTTATGATCATGGCGTTCACAGAATGGTGGGAGAAGGTTGCAGTGACTTCCTTTTTCTGTGGCTTTCTCGATTGTCAAGGTGCCATATTTTGGGGAACATGTTCTTCATCTCAACAAACTATATTTGTTAGTCCAGAGACCAGCTGGTCAAGATTGAACCCGCAAAGGTTAATTCTCCTGCTTTTTTGTTTCTACAGACTGTCACATGAAGGGATCTGAGAGACCAAAGGGCAGGAGCAAGAGGCCATGGTGCAGCTGGTCCTGACCTATGCTAAGCTGGCCTCTGCAGAAGAAACTGGTGCAGAGGTGGAGTTGGGAGGCCCTAATGCTACACAAAAGAAGTCTCCATTCAGATGCTGAAAGAACACTCTTTTCTCCCAATTTGATTCTGGCATTATGCTCTGAGTAATCTGATAATAATAACAACAATGACTACCACTTATCTGCTATTTGGCAAATACTGTTCTAAGTACTTTTCAAACATGATCTCATCTTATTCTTTGATCCTTTGTATTTTTCACAATATACTTACAGAGCAACATGCTTTTAAAAAGTTAGATATCTATATTCACTAGGCATGCATATGCATACAACTCCTGGACAGCATTTTAGTATTTTAGAAAATATATTACTCTATCATAGAATAGGGGCTTTCAAATATTTGGTTCATAAGGCACTAAATTATCACACATATAAAATGGAGCCAAGAATTTAATAAAATAGTATTTTCTCTTTGACCATGTGTTATATTTTAGTATCTTCTCTTATGTTCTCTGTGTGTGTGTGTATTACTGATTGCTATTCAGTGACTTCCTCATTCACTAATGATTACTAGTCATGACCCTAGAGTGTGAAAACTCTTCCCTAGACAACAGATATTCAATAGCAGTGTTCATTTTCAGATGACAAGTGTCGTCTGAATTTCCTAGTTCAATGACATTGATAGATCATCAATAAATCAAACATAGATAGCAAATGAAAGAAAAGTATTTTGCTCATTTTATTAATCAATTTATACTTCTTTTATTCTTAATTACAGACTTTATATGAAGTTTTCTTTTAAAAAAGAATGCAGGTTTCCTTATGTTAGCTACTGATTTTTTTTATAGAAACTTTCTGGGATTTTGGCAAATACTCTAACTTGGAACTAGAGAGTAAACATATTTTCTGTGTAATTTTGATTTGCTGGATTTAAGAACCACATGAAAAATACAATTGAAAGTGTGGAACAATGCAGCAAGGTCTATAGTGAACCCTTGTGCAAGACGCCACTGGTGTGGTTTGGATGACTTTCCTACAGGACCCTCCTTGGGGCACTGTGCACCCTCAGAGACCATTGCATTCTTTTGTTCTGCAGCTCCCAGTTTGCTTTTTCTCTTTCTGCTGTGTCCCCTTTATTGTAATTGTTTCTAATGAAAACCTTTTCACTACATGCATTCTAACTTGCTACTTAGAATACATTCAGTATTACTGATGTTCAGAAAGGTTTTCCTCTGCTTATTGTTAATATTGCTTTTATGGAGGGGGTGGTTAGAGATCAGCTTCATTTTCTCTTCCATAAACAGACACTAGTGTTTTCTCCTCAGATGAGAGTGTGAGGTTTCAATGGACAATGTATATAAATATTAGGTGTTCCATATACAATAAGCAAGTTTACTTACTATCAGGTATGGCCCAAATTAATTTTCTCCTGCTCCAGTGGGCAAAGTCTGATTCTCAGAGCTTCTCTAATCTTCACATGGCTCAGCTCTGCTAGATAGCCTTATGGCCAGTGACCACTTCCTGAATGCTAATAATGCCTGTTCACAGTAAATTGAGGGAGGGTTTCGGTTACAGGCACAGAGATAGCTCAACAAGGTCACTCGAGTGTGCATTTGTGTGCTTTCATTCAACACATATGTTTTGGGACTTTAACATGAATGACTCTTGTTCTGTATTTCTTTGACTATACAACACACAACCCTCTAAAGACCAATTAGTTATCGTTATTCAGATACTTGGAACAGAATTTCAGTCCAAGTCTCTGAATCTGGAAATTTCTAGACTCAAGGCAGAGACAAAGAGGAGATGAAGATCATGTGGTGGGCTCTGGTTGTTGCATCTGCTCTCATGTCATTAATGAGTTCACATGGTCACTCTTGGGTTCACCAAGGTGAATGTATAATTGTCTCCTGGGGAGAGCAATCAAGAGAGGAGATTTCAGATATTTAGCAACTCGCAGTGCTCTGCATCCACTAATAGCCACAAGGCACTACAGTTCCACTCAAAATTACTACATGTTCCTGTGTACCTCACCTTATGCGAACACTTGCATCAATGTACACTTGCATCAATGTATCCAGTCACACATTTAGGTTCAATCTGTGTTCTCCAACACACTATATTTTATGAGGTTCTATTTACGGGGTTTGCTCGTGTAATTTCCCATAATGTCTTTCACCTGTTGAAACTCTGAAGACTTATCTGAGGATGCAAATAGGAAATTATTCAGAAATAAATAAATAGAAAGAAATAAATAGACACAGAGCTAAGAAAAATATTCAATCTTAGAAATAATAGGAGAAATAAAATACTAAAGCAAGGAGATTCACTTTTGGGCACAAGAAGCAGGGGAAGATGTAAAACATGAAAGAAACATGCACTGTTGCTCAGCATAAGGTAGGGGACAAGTGGTGTGCCCCATTACTATTGTCAAGAGCAGAATCCAGACACTCATTTTATGGAAAAAATAACAGGCCATATAAAAAAACTGCATGTGCAAGGATAGATATTTCAGAATTTTTGAATTGAAAAATATGGAATGAAACAAAGTTAGAAGATACCTTAACCCCAATTCTTCATACATTTATCATGACACAGGCACACACACACACACACACATACACCCCTACCTTCATTTGTTTGTTTACTATTGTCTATTGTCCTTCCTAGAGAATGTAAGACTCACCAAGACAGTAACTTTCTTTCTTTTGCTTACCATTTTATCTCCAGGCCCCAAAAATGCCACAAAGTGTTCACATGGGAAATGTTAGTGAAACAAATAAATGAATTAATTTAGTATTATATAGCTATATAAAATCTTTTGATAAATATTAAAAATCACATTTTTGAAAAACAATATTTGAAAAATGCTTATTATATATAATGAGGACATAGAAAAACTGATTTTTTCAGGCCAATAAGCTTGTAAGAATTTTCATTTCCTTTTTAAAATTATGCATATGCATTTCTCAAATACTTAACAATGAGCATGTGTCTTTATAAAGCAATCATTGTTAAAAGAAAAAAAATCCTCAAGGTTCAGCTCAAATGCAGCAACAACCTGAGAAATATTCCTGAGCTCTCCCATGATGGGTGACATTGGCTTGTTCAATTCTTAGGACACATTGACTGTGGCACACACACTTGTGATTTATGATACTGATGGAGTGCATTCCTCTTGGACCAGTATCTTCTGCCCCCAATTTCCTGTCCAGTAAGGGTTGAGGAATACAGTGCTCTGAAAAGGACAGAGCAATAGGAAGATGAGTGTGGAGGAGATAGAAAGAATGTGGAGATACCACGATCTCAGAGAAAGGACAAGAAAACTGGAAATAAAGTCCTGTTTTGTTCCCAAAAATGAATCCAAGTATTTTTTCCATTTGAAAATAAGGCTACCATTTGTCTCTTGATAGGCACCGAAGTTGCTTCCATAACTTGTTGTTGTGATTAGTGTAGCAATGAACACGAGTGTACAGATATTTGGTACATATTTTTCTGATATATGCCTAAGAGTGATGTAGCAGGACCATGTGGCAGTTCTACTTTTAGATTTTGAGGCACCTCCATGCTGATTTCCATAGTGGCTGGACTAATTTATATTCCCACCAACAGTGTACAAGAGTTCGTTTTTGCAACCCCCCATCCTCTCCAGAATTTGTTGGTTTTTTCCTCCATGCTAGTCATTCTGAACGTATCACTTGTTTTTCTCTTATGTGCAGAATCTGGATTAAAAATAAAAGACACAAAAGTGGAAGGAAGATTATTAGGCAAGAGGAAGGGGAATAATGGGAGGGAATATGATTAAAGAACATTATATACATGTATGAAAACGTCATAATGAAAGCCATTATTTGCGCAATTTATATGCGTTAATTTTTTAAAAAAGAAAAATGCTACAGTTATCATTAAAGAGTCCACAAGAGTTTCGCACTGGCTGAATTTGAGGTCACTGAAGCCCACTCTTAAGCGGGCTATTCCCAAGATGAATAGGTCTCAAGTTTCAGAGACAATAAACAGGTCTGTTATGTGCTACAGAAAAGGTTAAGTTGGTAAAGAAGTAAAAGATAATTAATCATGTTGGGGACAGTTCCCAAATGGTTCAGTTACTTTCCAAATTTGTTTTCATTCTGCTTTTCCCTCTGGGCTCTATGAAATGCAACCTCAGTGGGAACTGGGGAGGACACCTAACAGCCTTCATGAACATACTTTGACTGACTTTCAAAATATTACTGAAATGGAAATTGGATTTCAATACGAACAAGCTGTAAACAAAATTTCAAAGACAGTGTTATTGTGCTGTGCAATTTTAGAACTATTCTCTGAGATCTGTCACATAGCCTACAGTCCAGTCTTTTCTTTTGTGCATATATTTATTTTTTAGAACAGACAGAAAGCACTAAAACATATTTAGTTAACTTAATCAAGCCTTATTATTTTACCATAAAAAGAAAATCAAGAATACTGGATATTTTCTTAAATATATAAAGTAAGGGAAATAAATTTGCTTTCTGCAATATTAAATACTTTTCAGAACTCCTCTCAAATAACCTCAAAGAATTGTATGAAGAAGACATCATTTTTCTTATTTTGCACTCATAAATGCTAAGTTGAGGTCCTGCAGCAAAGTGGAAGAACCAGAATCCAAAGCCCATTAATTTTTTGTGGCACCTCAACTCCTGAATACAAGTCCTAAAAAAGAGTAATGTAGCGCAGTTCTGATTAAAGGAAGAAAGGTGATCTTCCCAAAGGGAAAGTACACAACAGTCAGGATCCTGGGTATATAACCAATATATAAAAGATTATTAAACATAACTAGAAAAAATGAGAAAATATAGTTCCAATTGTACTTCCTGATATAAGGGGGAAATAATTGTTCATATTGCTCTTATTAATATCCTTAAATGGAGACAGAAATTTTCTTGTTGTTAAGTCCACATGAAATAAAATATTTTGTTATATCCTTATATGTAAATTACTATCTCATTTTTAACACATAAAGAGATATGAAGTGTTTATTAAATAAAATCACCTCTCCCCCTAAGCAACAAATAAGTGAGAGGTATGTTTTTTAAAGAGGAAGTATCACATACCACCTTTCCTGGGCATCCACTTAGCTCAGCAGTAGCTTGTGTCCTGTGAAATTGCTGGAATTCCCACAACATGTGCTGCTCCTCTCTCCACATTTGCCCATTGTATTCCCTATGGTAGAAATGCCTCCATTTTTATTATCATTTTATGGCTGTACTGGGGGTACATAGTGACATTTACAAAAGTCTTATAATGTATCATAGTTGAATTCAACCCCTCTATAATTCTCCTTTACCCCCTTATTCCCCCTCATTCCTAGAATTATTTTAACAGTTCTCATTTTCCAGTTTCATACATGAGTACATAATTCAGAGTAGGTATTTCTTTCCCTAGGCAATCTCTCCTGACCATCCCCAGCTTCAAATGGGATCAGTCACTATTTATCTGGACTCTCAAATAATACAATAGCATAATATCCCAACTGCATTAATCATATGTTTGAGCAAAAAAAAAAACAACTGAATAAGTAATCTAATGAATATTGGCTTATAAGTTGCATTGTACCTAGTATTATTAGTAACCCTGTATTGCTTATGACACTGTCTTTTCCCTTTATGTTGATAAAATAAACCTTTTTGTATAGTAAAAGTAATAGTAAAATTTATTAGGAAAGGAATCTAGTGTAACAGGACAAAAGAGGAGAGAAATGGGAAAAAATGAAGAAACTTTTCCAGCCCCCCCATGCACAAAAAGGAAGTAAAGATTCTGATAAAATAAATCTTAATTCATGATACCACAATTCTCTTTTTATAGAATCAACACGATGCAAATGCAGTCATTTCATTAAATTAGAATTGATGTCAAAGACATAGATCTCCTAACCAACACTCAAAAATTCTGAACACTCAGAGATCTCATACTCTGGAGATCTCTAAACTGTGATTAGGAGCAATTAGAATAGAGTTTATTTGTGGCATTCATCACCTAGAAATAATCCACATCCTGATGAATATTAATTGGTAATTTTTTTTCTCTGAAACATTTCCTCTAATTGATTCTAGCAATGGTAAAGACAGATCCAATTAAGGACTCATTCCTTGGAATTAAAAACAACCAACACTGTTGTCAAAAAAAAGCAAGGCAAATTATAGTTGAAGGTATGTTTCAAAGTTTTCAGTGTCTTCAGTACAGAATGATTCAAACATAAATAAATAAAAGTAACACAAAGGAGTCATGTCCTAGTGCTCTTGTCACTTCTTGGCAGTGCTTGGACACTGCAGGTGCCATTTGGCCCAGCTGACAGAAATTAATGGACTATCTTTAATGTGTCACAATCTTCAGGGAAGAAAAACAAAAACTTAGATACAAACTATAATTTGTTCTCATTATCACCTTACTCAACTCATTTTAACTTTTGAATGTGAGCTTACTTACTTGTAAAACAAAGACAACACTACCTTCCTTGGATGTTTCCATAAAAGTAAATTAAGACAATGAAAATACAGGTGTGTGACAATGTGGTCTTTTTCTCCATCAATGCCCCTCACTAACATTTTCACAGAGACAGCTATCTAAACTAAAGCAAGATAGAAAGCCTCCTCATCCCTCTTTTCTTCCTCTTCCTTCCTCAGAATAGCTCAGACTTTACTTCACAGGTATTTGTATTTAATAGACTAATAATTTATTTTAGTGGAGGACAAAGAGAGAGTTTCTATTTGCTTTGCATTGAAAGAATATTTTAGGAAAAATGACTTTGTCACCATCATTTCACAAAGGAAAATGTCTTTTAACAATGAGAATGAGAAATAATACAATCTCAGGGGTGAAACAGCCTTTCAAATTGAATACATTCTGCAATGTGAAAAATGACTTATGTTTCTTTCCTTTTCCTCAGGTATCATGTTAACATACTGGCATGCGTAGTGACAGATCCAAGAAGTCCCATCCCCAGGTGGATGCTGCCTAGGTATGGCAATGGGCAGGATATCATTAATCTCAGATGCTCAGGTGACGAACAAATCTTCTTCAGAGACAAAAGCCAAGTGAGGGACAGGTGGCTGGATTTACCTGTCTCCAATATGTCAGGAGCAAATCCCTTTGTGACAGGGATGCCTCCTATTCATATGGAGGAAGTGCTAAAGTGGTATTTTATTGGAGGGAGGGGACAGAGACAAAGAGAAGGGAAGAGGAGATGAGAGAGAGAGAGAGAGAGAGAGAGATTTCTAAGTAGCATTTGAAGACCTACTCTACAGGTCAGGGCTTAGGATGAACTCCAATGTGGATGTATATGAGTGAACTACTGTATGCATGTATGTGTGCATGTGTGTTTATGTGTAGGGGTGTGTGTGTGTGTGTGTATGCACACACAGGGGCTGATAATCAGTTATTACATGAGTTTGATTTTGCCAATATTATTAAATGCAAACCTTCCCATGAAAAGAGATGCCTTTAATTCATACAACCATTAATAAGGATGTTGGATCTCTGTGCAATGAGCTGTAGTTTTCAAATTGAAGACTGAATTCCAAATGTCTCTACACATTAAGAAAGACCTATGTTGAGGCTACATGGTTTTGAAGTGATATCAGTCAACTTTTCATCACTAAAATGAAACACCTGAGAGACTAATTTATAGAGTAAAGAAGTTTTTCGGTTCAGAGTTTTGGAGATTCAAGGACTTGGTGCTTGCACTGGCTTAGTTCTACTGTGGCCATTTCAGATGCATCCCTTCATAACAGATGGAAATACTGGAAGCAAGTGATCAAATCACAAAATCATAGGAAGTGAGCTGGGTGGGGCCAGGCACACAGTCTTACCATATAGTCCAGGCTGGCCTGGATCTCACCATTCTCCTTCCTCTGTTTTCTAAGTTCTGGGATTACAGCGTGCTCCAGCATGCATGGGTAGGCTTATTCATTTTACAACAATCTTCTCAAGAAAACTACCTTAATCCCTTCTGGGGGCAGGGCCCCCACTGTTCTCCCACTTGGCCCCAATACCACCTCCCAATGCCACAACACTGGGGACCAAGCCTTCAATATACAGACTTTAAGACACCCCAATCCTGTTCAGATCATAGTAGAGGGGACAATATATCATCAAAAAACTGAATAACTGTGCCTCTGAAGAGAAGAAAGCATCCTCTCTGCCTTGGCCTTCATTGCTAGGGCACAGCTGAGATCTTAGAGGAAGAGATGAAGACCCTTTTACTTACTTGGTAAGTAGCATCAGCATGACTTATATGCATTATCTTGCTACTTCAGTGTGACTGTTAGTGAAATCAGATGAATCAGTGTTAAATTCAGGCCTTGCTATATAATACTTGTGTAAACCTGGCCAAGTTATTTAATGTCTCCATGCCTCCACTTCCCCATCTGTGAAGTAGACATTTTCCTACTCCCAGTGTGATATAGTTGGAGCAACTAGAAACAATAAATATAAAGAGCCTGGCATAGTGCTGATAGGGTAAAGACTTTTGATAAGAATTTACCTTGTGTGTTCATTCATTTGCACCCGTGGTGTCGAGGAGTATGCCAAATGTAGTAGAACAGCTGTTATATTAAGATGCAGAAAACCTGGCTTAGGTTCATCTCTTCTGTTACAACCTTAGACAAGGGATGATTCTTTTTGTCTTCTTTGTCTCATTTCTGGTATCAGAAGCTTGATTTGGTCAATGTCTAAACCTTCCCAGTTCTGATATCCTTTTTTTTTTTTTTTACTAATGAATTTATTGGCATGGATTTTAGGAGTCATCCTTGACTCTTCTCCCTTTCCTTCACTCCTCCATGTCCTTAACTGCCACATCCTTGGTCATGATCCTCACTATTTGTCAACTCAAACACTGCATTGACCTCGTGACTGTGCTCCCTCTCTTTTCTACCCTGTTCCACTGAACAGCCTGTTGTGGAAGTGAGCGTTCAGACGCTCCAATTCGTTAATTGCATTGACCTGCTTAGAAACTCAATCTTTTTTCCATTCATGGATTAAATTTTTTATTTATTAATAGTGGTATGCAAAGTTCTGCACAGATACTTACCCCTCTTCTAGCATACTTCATTAGAACTAATTGTTTTGTGGTGGTTCAAATTTTTTTAAATTCAGGGCCTTGTGCTTGCTATGCAAGTGCTCTACCTCTTGAACCATGTTTTCAGCCTTTTTTCCTTTCATTTATTTTTTCATATAAGATCTTAAGCTTTTGCCTGGGCTGGTCTTAGACCACAATCCACAAAGTAGCTGGGATTATTATAGACATGTGTCACCATACCTGGCACAAGAACTACTGTTTTAATATATATATATATATATATGTATATATAACTTTAAAAATAACTCCAGTAAAAGTGATCCTGATTGTAAAAGAAATGAAGAAAATAAAGATAAGAATCAGAGATAACACAAAAATCAAGAAAATGGAAAATCATTGTTAACTTTGGAAGAAGGTGGAAGACTACCATCCCCCACCACTTTCCTGTGTCTCTGTAAGGCAGAAAGAAAACATCAGATAAGTGACTGCAGGAAGAGGTGGATGGTGTGGAAAGGCATGGGAGTGCAATAGTAAATAGTAGACAGAGGCCAGGTGAAATCCAGAAACATTGAACAATAGACCATAATGGCAGATGTTAGGCAATGTGGTAGGGAAAGGGAAAAATATCCAGTAGGGCTTTAAGCAAAAGAGAAAAGGTTAGCCTCCATGAGTTCCACAGATCCAGAACTCCACAAAGGTATAGTTTAAGACAGGAGATCTGTCAAAGCAAGCAGATGCTTCAAGAACCCTACCCTCCACCCCACATACTTCTTCCCTTGCTCACTGGAGCCATGGTTGAGAAATACCTTAATAAAGGTCTTATGGCCAAACTTCTTGGCCTGGGGAGAGCAGAAGACCTTGCACTTTTATATCACCAATCTCTAAAGGCATCCTTCTTCACTGCTTAAGTGAGCAATCACAATAAGAATCAGTGTAGACCTAGGAAATTGGTTGTAATGTGGGTGCAGACTCTGGGACACAGGTCAAAATGGTGGGAAGTGTGGACCATGCTGAAGAGAGAAGTAGAGTGCACTTACATTTGGAAACTGAGGCCCAACCTCTAAGAAGAAGAGCAAGATCAACTGTGTATGAATACAGGGGAGGGGGGCTAGGTCAGGGACTGGTGTGGTCAGTTTGTTTTCATTTATTCTTCAGATAGGGAGTCAAGATTTTGCCTAGGTGGTCTGGTATAATCCTCCTAAGTAGCTGGGATACACATGCAGGATCACTCATACCCATGTCCGTCCTCCAGATTCAGGCTGATTATTTTGGTTTGACTTCTGTCTACACTCTCAGAGCACCAGAGACATTTGGTGGTATTTCTGATACCCACACTCACTAGCAAAATACATCTGGTGTGCAGAGACATCCAACTGGATGGTCCATGGGTTCAAATGGAAGGAACAGGTTGAGGGTGGCTCTTACAAATGTCACGTTGGCAGACCTGGATACAGTCAACACTGGCATGAATTCAACCTAGGAGTCACTAAAGTAGCTAGCATAACCTGGCAGAAAAGGTAGGATGGGAACCAACCTCCAGACGTCCTTTCCGGCCTAACCTGTTACTTCGTTCAGAAACTGACACAATACCTTGCAGTCCTGCACACAAAATAAACTGCAAAATCACAAGCCTGAGGAAAAAAATTGATTATTTCCATCCCCTATATCCTCAGCAAGAAAGAAATGTATTAACTGGTCTCTGTCTCTCTCTGTCTCTTTGTTGCTTTGTCTGACTCTGCATTTGTTTTATATTATTTCCCAAAACTATTATTTCTCATACCATCATCCCATATATTTTCATATCTTGCTTCTTCCCTTTTGTCTTTTCCCCATACTACCTTTTTATTGCTTAATTATTAGGTATTTTACATTTACAATTTTTAATTTCCTAGTTTATCCTATAAATATCTTAGCTCCATTCTTTTCTATCTTTTATTCAGAACATAGTTGTTGTTTATATTTTTAAACTATATTTGAGTATCTGGTTGTTGTTATTTCTGTGGTTTGCTTTCTCTCTTCTGAGTAGTGGTAGAGTTTGAGACCTCCAGAAATAAGAAAATTCCCATGCAAGACTGGAAGAGAAATCTGTCCATCACAAATGCACAAATTTAAATGAGGAAGCACAAGAAAGACAAAAAGTAAAGCAATATGACTCCTCCAAAAGTTCATAATTCATTAGTAACTAAATGTAAAGATATTAAAACACTTTGCCGTGTCAAGACACTAATACATTTTCCTAGCGAAATTGTTTTAAAATAGTCTCATTTTCTCCCATCTTTCTTTCCTAATATCTGGATAGTGACTTCTGAAATCTCATTATATTTTTTGTTATGTGTGAAATACATTTCTTAAAATGTCAAAAATTAATAAAATGACCAAAATGCCAGCCAAGAATTCAAAAGTCTAGTTTTAAAACTGATCATTGATCTCAAGGAAGATTCATATAAACAGATGAATATGAGTTGGCCAACTAAGCATGAGAACATCTGTCTATCTCACCCCTGAAACAGAGCCTGGGATATAGAAGCACTCTAAATGCCCACTGAAAATGGAATACCAGCTAGGAACAGTGTATTACACCAATGTGGACACAGTAAAATAATTCAGACAAGGTGATCGCTCACCATGAGTGACATTTTGCAAATCTCACAGAATTTACACCAAACTGAAATATACAAGGGAGAAATTTTGAATTGAGTGAAATTTAACCCCATGGGAATCAAGACAGAAAATGAATGTTGAAGAATAGTCTGATTAGAGTGCTGGTTTTGCCACTTCAGATACCCACAGCTAAAGAAAAAAAAAAAAACCTTAAAATTTCATACACTCATTTGCCTTTGCCTTAGTTACTCTCTCAAAACGGATTAAGGACCATAATATCAGATCCAAAAGCTTTCAGTCAGTACAGGAAAGAGCAAGGAATACCCTGGAAGCAATAGGTATAGGCAAGGACTTCCTCAATAGAACTTCAGCAGCCCAGAAACTAAGAGAAAGGATGGACAAATGGGAGTACATGAAATAAAAAGCTCTGCACAATGAAATGGTCTCTAAATTGAAGAGACCATGCACCAAGTGAGAGAAAATCTTTGCTAGCTATAACATCAGACAAGGGACTGATAACCAGAATATACAGGGAGCTCAAAAAAACTAAATCCCATACCAAATCAATGAACTAATAAAGAAGTGGGCAACTGAACTAAACAGAACTTTTCAAAGGAAGAAATTCAAATGGCCAAAAAACACATGAAAAAATGCTCACCATCTCTGGTTATAAATGAAATGCAAATCAAAACCACACTAAGATTCCACCTCACTCCTGTTAGAATAGCTATCATCAAGAACACCACCAAAACAAATGTTGGTGAGGACACAAGGAAAAAGGAACCCTCATACACTGCTAGTGGCAATGTATGCTAGTATAACCACTTTAGAAAACAATATAGAGGCTTCTTAAAAAACTAAACATAGATCTGCCATATGGTCCAACAATACCACTTCTAGGAATATACTCAAAGGAATGCAACTGAGATTATTACAGACACCTGCACACCCATGTTTACTGAAACACTGTTCACAATAGCTGAACTATGGAAACAGCCAAGATACCCCACTACCGATTAATGGATTAAGAAAATGTGGTATTTATACACAACAGAATTTTATTCAGCTACAAAGAAGAATGAAATCTTGTCATTCGCAAGTGAATGGATAGAGCTGGAGAATATCATCTTAAACGAAATTAGTCAGGCTCAGAAAGTCAAAAATTGCATGTTCTCCCTCATATGCAGATTATAGACCTAAAATAAATGCGGTAATATGATTAGACGCGGGTCACACACTAAGGGGAGAACACTCACGGAAGGAATGGGGAAAGAGAAGGAAACCTAAAACTCAAATGTGGTTGATGTGCCCACTGTAGAGGAGTGAATATAGCAATCTTTAACTGACAGAGGTCACTATGGAAAGGGGACTGGGAAGTAGTGAAGAGGTGTGGTAGAGAAGAACTAGTGTGGGTTGTAACACACAGGTGTATGGAAGCAATGCTAAGAATCTCTCTGTATAGCTATCTTCATCTTAAACCAGCAAAAACGCTATGTCTTTTTTATTATCTCTTATGTTTTCTCTTCAACAAAATCAGAGAACAAGAAGGCAGAATAGGTTCTGCCCGGAAGAGGGGTTGGGGGAGTGGGGGGCAAGGAGGCCCAAACAATGTATACACATGTGAGTAAATGTAAAAATGATGGAATTTAAAAAAAGGTTCTCAAGATACATCAAATCTTGGGCAGGAGTGTCTGATTTGCTCAACAAAGACCATTGCCTTTAGCCTAGCTCCCAAGGGAAAGATGATATATAGCTGCTAGGTTTCCATAAACTCGGTAATACCCAAATGGTAAACATGCTGCACTCTCATAAATGTTTCTTATCCTTGCTTCTCTCCCCATTGGTAAGATAAACCACCCAAATTTTGATTTCTTAGATCTTGGCTGCTGTGAATCAATTTGACTTTTCCATTCCATTCATTTTTAGGAGCCTCTTCTTATGAGAACTCCCTTTTCCAATGTTCTAGTTTTACAAAGTCTCACTACTCCCCGGACTTAAGGAATTGGAAAAAAAAACACAGTCAACCAGCACATATTTATCTTTTCATTTGCAAAACAATGGCATTAGGGCTCAGTGGGTACAAAATTTTATTTTACATTAAGAATTAGAGTGGCTGCATCAGAATTATCTGGAGGATGTTCTTGACTCACAGATTTATGGAGGTCTCCTTTAGTCAGAACTTGTGGGTAGGCCATGGATGGGTCCTTGTACCTTCAGCAGTTTTCAGACAATTTTGATTTTCAGCTAGATTTGAAATCCATTCTTTTATATATATAGTGTAATATTCCTCCCAACCTTCTACTATAAGTGGTAAAACAATAGAGAATTGAGAATTTCATCTACCAGTGCCAGCAAGAAAGTTTATTGTGAACCAGTAGATCTTTAATTGCTTCTCAAGTCTAAACAGTTATTAACAATGATTCTTGATGTTGAAAGAGCTGAACTTTGGTGAACACAAGAGCAGGCAAACTCATCATAAACTTTAGGTCTGTATGGGGAGTTTCAAATCCTGAAAACATTTTAATTATGTCATATGTCTTAATTTTCCTCACAACCCTGGAAGTTATCAGGACAGAGGCTGTGATCCCATGTTCACAATGAAGAATCTGGAGGTTCAAATTGGCTATGTCTTCCTATTCACTTTTCAGTTTGTACGCCAGCAATACCAGCTAGGAACTTCTTAAAAATGTAATATTTCAGACTCAACTCAGTCCTATTGGATAAAATCTAGAATTTAATAAGATCCCTGGGTGACTCTCCTTAAATTTTGAAAAGCAATTATATGATTTCCTCCAAGCTCCTACATCAAGTGCAGATCATGGTGAACAAAACCATCAGAAAATGAAGAGACCATTTATGAGGCAAAATATTATTGCAGCCAGTAACTTAAGTCAGGCTGAGCACTATTTTCTTGGTGAGGAAGTTATAGGCCACAGGTAGGGAGTCAGGGCAGTCAGCAGCCTCACCATCAACACCCAGAAAAGAAGCAAAGAAAAGAGGCAGAGGTAATGAAGCATTCTGCTCAGAGATGATCCTGACAGCAATGCTTCTTTCTGCTGACAGGTAAGGGGGACTGTGTATCTCTCCAGATCTGACCTTAATCTTTATTCCCACAGTGAAATAGAGGGAAAAAGAGCAGGGCAAAACTGAGAATGTGACACCACCCAACCTGTAATTAATCATGTTCTTTAGTTGAAGCCTTAATAGGCTTCTGTGATTTTCTAAAAGAGAACACTTTAAATCTTCCCTGTTAATTTTATGCCTTTTTGTGATAGCTATGACTTATTGGAAAGAAGTATCCATTCCTTTACTTATTTGTTCCTTTTGTAAGTATTTACTGAGTTCATACTCATTGCTTGGGATATAAAAACCAAAATGTTTAACTGTCCTTATGGTGCAATAAGAAAGAGAATCAAGTAGAGGGATGATTTTAATAAAAAATTCTGTTTTATTTCATGTTGCCTCATATGGGAATATGAGATTTTTTAAGGAACCAAACTTTGTATTTCCTGAAGAGAATGAAAAGAAAACATTGTAGCTATCACTAGCCTGATGAAACCTAGACAAAGACTGTGACAGCTAAGTTGCACACTCATCTCCATGATCAGGAGATGAGAATTTGTGGGCCAATTTATGTCATTATTTTTATCTGTGTTTGGAGTAGAGAAACAAAAGCTTCAAGAAAAAAACTGGACATGAGCATAAATGGGGAAGTACGGGACAGAAGCAGAGGGAGGACCGAGGAGGAGGGGAAATATGATTGAAGGACATTTCTGTTACTGATTAACAGAAAATCCAAATTCTTATACCCCACATGGATGCATGCAGGCAAGATATGTAGATGGAGTGAGGATGACAACAAAAATTTATTATAGGTTAGGGGAAAAGTTACAAATAGCCACCATTGGCCAGGTATGAGACAGAAGCTCTTCCTGTATCCAGGTGCTTTACAAAGGCACCTGCACACCCATGTTTATTGCAGCACTATTCACAATAGCCAAGCTATGGAAACAGCCAAGATGCCCCACTACTGATGAATAGATTAAGAAAATGTGGTATTTATATCCAATGGAATTTTATTCAGTCACAAAGGAGAATGAAATTTTGTCATTCGAAAGTAAATGGATGGAACTGGAGAGCATCATCTTAAGTGAAATTAGCCAGGCTCAGAAGCCCAAAAATTACATGTTCTCCCTCACATGCGGACTACAGAACTAAAACAAATGCAGTGATATTATCGGGCACAGTCACACCAAGAGGAGAACGTGCACAGGAGGAATAGGGAAACGGAAGGAAAACTAAAACTAAAACTAAAGCTAAAACTAAAACTAAAACATCAACTAATGTGGTTGATGTTCTCACTGTAGAGAAGAGAATAAAGTAATCTTAAACTGGCCAAGGCCACTATAGGGAGGGGACCAGGAAGTAGTGAAGAGGTCTAGTAGAGATGAACCAATGTGGTTTGCAATGCACATGTGCGTGGACGCAGTGCTAGGAATCTCTTTGCATAGCTATCTTTATCTCAAACTAGCAAATATGATATGTCTTTCTTATTATCTCTTATGTTTTCTCTTCAACAAAATCAGAGAACAAGAGGGCAAAACAGATTCTGGCCAGAAGATGGGGGGAAGGCAGGAGGACAGAGAAATGGCACAATGTATACTACACATGTAAGTACGTGTAAAAACAATAGAATAAAAGAAGAAAAAAAAAACACGTGCTAACCTACAAGAGGAGAAACGTGGGTGATTCTTGATAACTAATAATTGATGAGTGAGGAGGGTTTGAGTGGTTCCTGGACTAAGGTGCAGTTGGAGTTGGCCCCAACTAAGGCATGAATAATCTGCATGTTTGCAATTGAAAAGAAGGTTCAGAGAAAGAGGAAAAAATGAAAAATGTTCAATCTGAAGTACAATATTAAGTCATTTATGTTTTAAGAGTCCCAAACTTTCCCTACCTTAGCCTGTCTCTACATCAAAAATAGACAGACACATGCTAATTTCCACATTCTATTTAGTCCTTGGTCCCCTGTTCTGTGGAATTGTGTAGCAGCATTCTGTGCAAAACGTACTCCAAAGGAAGCTTTTTACTAACATATCAAGAAGACATTACCACTTGTACCGTCAGACTCACCATCCTAGTGTGTCCAGACAAAGAGAGGGTGATGAGCGTCTCTCTCATTAGTTAGAGAAGGTCACCAGAACAGTAGAAAATCACATCTCCCACAAATAATAATGAGAAGTCAGTGAGTCTATTACGGGAATCTGAACTTCTACCTCCAGCTCAAGAAAATAAGCCAAAACAAAACTTTAAATAAGATGCAGAATATAGTTTAAAAGGTTTAAGAAAAGTTCAGTTTTCAATTTAAAACCACTTATCAAATGAAGAACTAGAAAGATCCCAAACTGAATAAAAAAGATACTCAACAGGTAAAAACACAAAAATGCCAGAGATGCTAGAGCTCAATGATAAGATTGTAAAGCAAACCCAATACTTCCCTGAGCAACTAAAAACATGTTGAAACAAATGAAAAAAATTATACCGCCTCAACTGAGAACTAGAAATCCTCAGCAAAGCAATAGGAAATATAAAGAAGAACCAAATAGAAACTAAACTAAAATAAATCAAAACTAAAATGAAATATTTCGCCCATGATCGTTTTTGGAGGAATTCCACTACCTGTGTTGGGAAAGTCCCCACCTTCCTAAGCTGTAGGTTAGGTTTCCTGAGGTCGAGCAACTGTCAGCACTCTGCTCAGATTTTCTTGGATGCCTTTTCACTGTGTTTATGTGATTCCACCATCTCTCTTCACTGTTCACCACTCCACCAACTATCGCTGTACGTTTCCTTCCAACAAACTTCCAACAACAGCTCTTGTTTGGAGGAATGTTCTCTAACTACGGGAGCCATTTCGTACAGACATGAATACTTTGTGTAAATGTTCAGATAACCTTGGAGTCTGGAAGTTACTTGCTGCCAGGGATTCTTGGGTGCTGGAAGCCCAGCTCCTTGCCTCAGGTTAGAACAAGTTTTAGAGTATAACTTACATTCCAGAGCCCCTTTCAGGATCAGACTGATGTCACCTTTTTCTGGACCCTACATCCTTGACTTCCTCCCTTTCCCTTTCTGTTTCTCATTTTCTTAGTGTCTCCTGGGATACTTCCTTATTAACTCATTTGCACATAAATTCTAATCTTAGAGTGTGCTTTGGGAAGCCTGAATTAATAAATGACCCCAAACCCTAATCTGTCATTTCCATCTTGGATTTCACAAACACTGTATGATTATTGAAATTTGAGGGGATTTAGCTTTTTTTTCTATGCTTACTGCCTTTTGCAAGAATTTCCCAGTCTTTTAACTTTTTATATCCCCTTTTATACATTCAGCACCTTCGAGCCATCAATTTAATGTGAGCATCAAAATACCTACAGTTGAATTGTGTATTAACTTCAGAATATTCTTTAGATACAATAATCACGAGTGTGTGATTATCTTTTCCACACAAATGATGCTTAGAACAATTGTACATCTATAGCAAAAGTTGACTCATTGGCTAATTAATTAAAACAATCTTCCCTATCTTATATTTCTATAAAAATTAATTCAAAATAGATTATGGACTTAAATATTAAATAAGAAACCTTAAAATGTTTTTTAGAATGAAAACATAGGAGAAAATCTTAAGGCTCTAGTGCTGGGCAAAGTGTTCTTATAGTTGACATCAAAACATGATACATAAAAGGAAAAATTTGGATTTCATCAAAATTTTAAAGCTTTTCTCTACAAAAAGACCTTGTCAAGAGGATGAGTAAACAAACTGCAGAGAATATATTTTAAACCTACATATTTAACAAAGGGTTAGTAGCTACATTATATAAAGAATTCTCAAAATTTAGCAGCATATAAAATAAATAGCAAAGCATTTAATTACAACATAAGCAAAAGACATGAAGCAACATTTCACCAAAGATACAAATGGCAAATAAACACATGCCAATTAAAACCACTCAGACTGAAAAAAGTAAATCTCAGATGGCTATATACTGTTTGCTCCATTAATGTAACATTATTCAAATGACAACATTACAGAAATAAAAGATACATTAGTGGTTGTGAGGAGAAGGGAGGAAGTGGGGGAGGGACGGTAGTGGGGGTGACATTAAAAGGGCATCATGAGGGCTCCTTTTGGTAATGGGAATGTTCTGATTCTCGGCTACCTCCATATCAATATCTTTATTTCAATCTTGTACTATGTTTTGTGTATAAATTTGTAATTATTTAAAAATAATACTAATAACTTAATAAATACCAGGTTTTTCTAAGAAGTAACAAAATTAATCTCAAGACAGAATAACAAACTGCTACAGATATATTCTGTGTTAAAAGAAAACTCCCCATGTGCACAATCTGGAATGAGAAATTACAGTACAAAGGGTTGAATTACTAAAAATAATAAAGAATTTTGAATATTTAGGGGAATTCAAGGACAGCAGCAGTAAAGACTTCAGGAAGTGGAGATATGGAGAATGTGTCACAGTCAGAATCAGGGGACTAGGTACATATTGTAAAGCCCCCCTCCCAAGGAGGTGTCCTATGTGGATAAACTGACTGAGGATCTGATTTATAAAAGAACAACTAATATTTAATTTTCTGTCATGTATCACAGAACAACCATTCCCCACTACATTTTTCTGAATCTTCAGAAACAATTGTTTCAAGCTAGTTTTCTCTTGAGATTTTAAAGGAAAATTTATTATAGTCCATATTTGGGATGATGCAAACTAGGGGAAAATTTCATAATGTGAAATTTCAATGAGAATAGGGTTCAGTAAAAATATGAAATTATAGCAAGAAGTGGTGAGGGAAATAATGCCCCAGAGGTATGCAGAAAATTTGAAGATTTTCTACATGTTAAAATTATGCTATGTGAGAAATATCAAAGTTTTGACCTCCATTCTACCATCTTTTAAAATTATTAAAGTAAGACTGAGGATCCAGTGAATTCCCGAGTGATAGATGTTTGGGACACTTACTTATATACTTAATTTAATTTGACTGCTAGCACTGGTCAAGTCCTGTAGAGTTACAAGAATTATCATTAGCCAAATATTGAGCTAAGGCCTCTTAATTCTAAGATCATTCTTCTATACTTTTATATGTAATACAGGAATTGGGATATTGTGCACCGTATTTATCCTTGTCTGGCCTGGTTCCCTATTGGGTTCCACCAATCAGGGAATTTAGAAGGAGACTAGAAGACAAAAGGAAGGGAGAGAAGACTTGTCCTTTCCTGTATGCTTGTTGTTCCTATCTGCATTGCCTAGTGAGGGGCTTTTCACTTGGGTAAAAGATTGTTTGTAGATTGCAGTTCAGGCTTTCCTTTTCTCAGCACCAATTCCCCATACACCCAGATATTACAGAACTAGGCAGGTGTATAAACATGAACTCCAGAGGTCTGTGTTCACTTGCACATGGTTTCTTCCTCAAGCTTTTAAACTCTGACAACTCCGGTCTCTTCCCATTGTAGCTGTTTCCTGCAGCATTACCTCAGTGATACCTTGACATTATCTTTTCATCTTTTCTGTTGTCTAATGTATTTTAACCAGCACTCATATTAATTTTTTCAGTTGAAATACCTTGTATGATTTATCTTTTTTGACCAGATCCTGATTCTATACTTATACAAACTATATTCGTAGATGGAAGATTTTTATAGCAGATGGAAACAAGTAGTAGACTAGGAAGTAGTAGGCTAGGAGCAGAATTAGAGAAATAGCCTAACATTTCATGGGAGTGCCACTCCAAATGGTTGAATTGTATGCTAATATGATATTTATATTTTCCCAAATAATGGGTTTAATTGGATAATTAGTATATCATACACTATTGGGCGGAATTCCTACCAGGTTACATATAAGGTTGGTATATAACTCACTTATTTGCCTTTTAATCCAATCTATTGTGATGATATGGCTGAAATAATTTCACTAGCACATTTGCTATGGTCATGCTAAGTGGAATGAAGTTCGGGAAGATTAAAGCTGAGGCCTCGACTTTGTCTTAAATGGTGTTGGTATAGGTGATAAACAGGCACTCATCACGGCATGTACTTAGTCACTGCAGTGTTGGGTCCAAGCTCAGAAGCATGCTCATTGCAATTGAGATCCACATCTATCTAGTTCTCAGTTTAACTGGGGAGACCTCTACAAAAAGGACAAATATGGCCAGGGGCTTCATTGTGTGGCCCAGGAGGATCACAGACTAATTTGGGGAGATTATGGAAGATTATTGGCTACTTAAGAATGAGTTTAAATGAGGAGCAGAAAAGCTTAGGTGGGGGAACTGGTTAAGATATTTCCTCAGTTTAAAAGCCCAATCTTGGTAAAATTTCCTCTTGTGTCATTGGTGCATTAGCTTACACTAAGGGGAAATCTGATGCTTCATTTAAACTCAAAATTCCAGTGTTGGTTCCTTGCTTGGTACAGCTTGATTCTGGGCTCAAACGATGGTACCAGACCCATCTCTTGGCTCTGCTACCTCAGAGCTGTATTAGCTGTTGGCGCTGCACAGAAACATCAAGGAAGCTTCACATTCACTTCTTCTTATCCCTGTCTAGCAGCTGAGGGAGTCTGGTCTTCTGAGAACTCAAACAGAAACCTTCAGGTTGTGGCCTGTCTGGATTGACCTGCTTTGGGACATGCATCAGTTTTTAACCACACTGAGTCATGCAGGATAGAACCAGGTGACTAGGCTAAATTGGGTCATGTGTTCCACTCTTGTATCCTGTGGGCAAAAATCAACTTTATCTGAAAACTGGAAAATGTCTACTTAGGAAAACTTACTCTGGTCTCATTGATGGGTTAGTATATATTAGAAGATGAAAAGGGGCAAGCAGAAGCTCAGAGGAAAAATTGGCATGCCCGTGCCACAAAAATGTGGGCTGGATTGGGGACAATGACAAATACCATGATCTTTTATTTCTGCTACAAAGTCATGCTGCAGTCTCTGCTTTCAGAGTGCTTAGCAGATGCACGGCTAATTTGGAACTTGAGTCAGCTTCTTTCTTGCAGTTACTGAGAACTCCTCTTTGTTCTACGATGAACCTCCATACGTAAAACTGTGGGTGGTGCATAACAGACTGTGCTACAGCCTTTTTAGGGGCAGAGATGGTGCTCCTGAGGAAATAAAATTCAGCAGACTGTAGAGTCTGTGTTCTTGTAATTACAAACAAGATGCCTTGACTCCAAATTAAAAAAATAAAACCCCAATAAGATGACCCATCTCTAGGTCCCTTTGCTGCTGATTCCAGAATTAGGAATGTCCAATTTAGGAGATCTGCTCAATATAGCAATGCAATTTGAAGCCTGAGACTCAGCGGTCTTTAAGGTACAAGATGAGTCAAGCAGTTTTTGCCTACACACTGGGCAGTTAGCTATGGCTCTACTTATGCAGAAGAATGGGGAGAGGAGGACCCCTGGAGATGGGACTTAAATGCTTATGTAACATAGAGAGGACTAGCTCTGGAGAAATTGGTTTGTTGGAGGTTTTATAGGAGGTGGTTACCAGGCTCCAAGTGAGCTGCATCTTATTTTCTGGACAAAACCCCAGTAGAGGGACTCCGGGGAGCTAAGAGGAGGTTAGTGACATGGTCAGAATTGAGTTTGGTCATGTGGTAGAGACATAGGCAGGCTGGGCCACATCCTACCTAGAAAGAATAGAAACATTGTGCAGACCTCCCCCTCCTTTGCCTTTCTGCCACATTCCAGGCTTTTCCTTTCTTGCACTACCATCAATCCTCTCTCCAAGATATGTAGGTCATTGCTCCCTGCCTAAATCCCTTCCTAGGCAAAGCTTCACTATTTATGGATGATAGATCTAGGGAAAACACTGGGTTCAAACTCAGGGACCTGGAATTGGGAGACAGAGAAAGTGAGCAATTTATCTTTGAGAAGGAGCTGAAAGGGCTCATAGACATAAGGCTTCCTGTTCAGACTCTCTGATGGTCCAGTTACACAATAAAGAACAAGGTTTCTATTCTCCTCCCTTCCCCTGTCCTCCTAGCATCCTAGTCAATTTTCCAAATGACCCTACTTCCTTCTCTCCTCCTTTACGTCCCTGCTCCTTTGCTCACAGCAAACAGAGTGCTGCTTTTTTTTAGTGAGAGAACACATATGCACTTCATTTGTTCTTATCCAGCAATTAAACAGAATGGAGGGAAGAATTACAGAGGTGTTTTGAGTACCTGCTAAGGAAAAGGCTATAGATGTCAAAGATTCTTAATATACTTACTAATTTAACACATACATTCCCTCTGAATCATCCAAGCTAGCAGAAGGGACTGAATCTATGGGTAATCCAAATACAATTTCTGTTTGGCTTTGAAAATTGTTCTTTTCTGACATTTGAATAGTAGTGTCTGGTGTTCAGGGAATTCACAACTTGGAAGCAGCCATATGGTATCTGGTGGCCCAGAAGGAACAAATGATTTCCCAATCCTGCTCCTGCTAAATGCCTCCCTGCCCTGAATTCCCCCAGGGATAAGCAGACACCCTTCTCAACTCTGGGCAAAGCACATGCCCAGAGGAGCTGTCTACACCCTTTCATCTTACATGGTGCCCCTTCTTCTCATCCTTACACTAGAGATGACAACTGTACTGAAATGTCCTCACACAGAAATAAAAAACCCAGACTGTCTTATAACTTCTCTCCTTCCTTCCCTTCCTTCCACAGCAGCAAATATTAAATTCTCTTTGGGGCCATGGAGTTTAAGGAATTTGGATTATTTATCACTATCTTGAAAGACTGTGTTGAATTTGTTGTTGATTTGCTGCCTTTAAAAATTAAAATTATTTAAGTAGCTAAAATAATTTTCCAAAGGATTATTTGAAATATAACCCATATCACCTAAAATTCAAATTTCATTCAGACTAGCTTAAAAATTAGGGTGTATCCATCCCAGAAAAAACTGTGAGGACTTTAAAAGGAAAGAGTAGGTTATAATATACTGTGTATAGCCCTATGGCTTACTAACGAGCTAATTAGCTAATTGACTAAGTAATATGACACAGGAGGCGTAAATAGAAAAATCTAAATCCGAGCTGGCTAGACAAAAACACCAGACACTATTAGAAAATAACTAAAGCAAAAAAGCCTGAATATGTGCCACAAATGGAAGAACACCTGCTGAGAAGCATTAGGCCCCGAGTTCAAATCCCAGTACTGCCAAAAAGACAAAAAGATTTTTTAAAGCTAATTTATCCAAAAAACTTCCTACCTGTCTTCGAGTTTCTAAGAACTATTGTGTTGGTAGTGTTTTCACAAATGGTGAAATTGTTTTGAATCATGTGTATTTTACTCTTTGCTAACTTAAAATGTTCTTGGCATTTTGTCTTGACATATATTTAACATTTTAAGTTTAAATTAGATTCACTTATATTTAACTACATTTTAAGATTTCTTTAGTAGTTACTAAAATCATACACAATAAGTGCGGCCTTAATGTCACCAGATTATAAGAGGTATGTGTCTCTGGAGAGACTAGATTCAGAAGAGCTTTCAAATTTATAATTTTTTTTAAGAACACATGCTCATAAGCAGAAACCCTTCATGGGCATATTTATTTTATATAAACCAGTCTTAAGATGAATTGATTTTATTTGACAAACCAGTACTCTTTTCTTCCTTCCTTCCTTTCCCTCTCCCCTCTTCCCCTCTCTCTCTCTCTCTCTCTCTCTCTCTCTCTCTCTCTCTCTCTTTTTCCTTTCTTTCTCTCTGTACTCCAGTTTCAACTCAGGACTATATGCTTTGCAGGCAGGTGCTGTACCTCTTTTATTTTCTGTTTTTTAAAATAAATTTTTATTAGGATATATTCATAGTGACAATTCTGATCAGACCTGTATTGTACATTAGTTACATTGCCCCCATCATCTGCCCCTTCCCCACCCCCACCTAAAGCACTTGCAAGAGGTTTTCTGGTTCTGTTTCATACAGGTATATGAAGTCCATCTACCATATACCGTCACCTTAATCTCTTTCCTTCACCTTCCCTCCACCACTAGTACCCTACCATCTGCAAACACTGTGCCTATTTTACAGTGCTGGTTTTCATAATTAATATTTGCATTAACATTCAAAGAGTGTCTCAATGTATGTCTTCTATGGGTGTGCTTTACTTTGGTTTGTTCAGTTGCTTCAAATACTACCCATTATCCTTTTACCTCCCACTCCTCCTTTTTCAACATCTTTCCATACACATTCTTGTATCTTCTACCTTCACATCTTATGGTATGTGATATTACTGTTGTTCTATCATTCTCTTTTTCCTTTCCCTCTTTCCCTGAGTTCCATAGGGTAGTTATACTGTTACAAACATGTTCTACAACTGAGCTTGTATATGATCAAGCTTGTTTTGTATATATGTTTATCTTTGAGTCTTTCACATATGAGAGAAAACATGCATCTTTTGTGTTACTGATCCTGGCTTACTTCACGTAACATGATGTCCTCCAATTGTATCCATTTACCTTCAAACCCCATGTCATTATTCCCTGTGACTGAGTAATACTCCATTGTGTATATGTACCACAATTTCATGATCCATTCATAAGTTGTAGGGCACCTGGGATGTTTCCAAAGCTTGGTTATTGTGAATCGTGCTGCAATGAACATCGGTGTACAGGTGTCTCTACTGTATCCTGTTTTACTTTCTTTTGGGTAGATGTCCAGGAGCAGTATCACTGGATGGTATGGCAGTTCAATCTCTAGTTTTTTGAGGAATCTCCATACTGCTTTCCATAGTGGTTGTACTAATTTGAATTCCCACCAGCAGTGTATAAGGGTTCCTGTTTCACTGCATCCTCACCAGCATTTGTTGTTATTACCCTTGATAATGGCCATTCTAACTGGGGTGAGATAAAATCTAAGTGTTGTTTTTATTTGCATCTCTTTTAAAACCAGGGGAGTTGAACACTTCTTTATGTATTTACTGGCCATTTGCACCTCTTTCTTTGAGAAATCCCTGTTTAATTCATATGCCCATTTTTTCATTGGTTTGTGCTTTGTTGGTGTATAGAATGGCTACTGATTTCTGTATGTTAATTATGTATTCTGCTACTTTGCTGAGTTTATAATTTCTAGTAGGTTTTTTTTGTAGTTTTTTGGGGTCTCTTAGATTTAGGATCATGTCATCTGCAAATAAGAATAGTTTTACTTCTTCCTATTTGAATCCTTTTTATTTCTTGCTTTTGTCTTATTGTTCTGGCTAGGAATTCCAAAACTATATTGAACTGGAGTGGAGAAAGTGGACAGTCCTCTCTCATTCCTGACTTTATGGGGAATGGTTTTAGTAGTTCTCCATTTAATATGATGTTGGCTGTAGGTTTCTCATATATAGCCTTTACTGTGTTGAGGAACATTCCTATTATTCCTAGTTTCTTCAGAGTTTTTATCATGAAAAGGTGGTGGATTTTGTCAAAGGCTTTTCTTGCATCTATTGAGAGGATCATGTGGGTTTTTTTGTCCTTGCTTCTGTTTATATGATGTATTATGTTTATGTATTTACATATATTGAACCTTCCTTGTATCCCTGGAATGAAACTGACTTGGTCATGGTGTTATGATGTTTTTGATGTGTGTTGAACTCTGTTTGCCAGTATTTTGTTGAGAATCTTTATATCTATATTCATTAAAAGTACTGGTCTATAATTCTCTTTTCTGGTTATGTCTTTATTGGATTTCAGAATGAGTTTTATGCTTCATGGAATGAGTTTGGTAGTGTTCTTTCCCTTTCTATTTCCAGGAAAGGTTTGAGGAGTATTGGTGTTATTTCTTTTTTAAAGGTTTGACAAAATTTGGTGGTGAATCCGTGAATCCTGGGCTCTTCTTTTGCAGGGAGACTCTTTATTACTGTTTCAATTTCATCGCATGTAATACATTTATTTAGGTGGTTAATATTTTCATGGTTCAATTTTGGTTGTTTGCATACATCTAGGGATTTATCTATTTTGTCTAGATTTTCCAGTTTACTGAATATAAGTTTTCAAAATACTCTGTAATTGTTTCTGGATTTCATTGGTATTTGCAGTTATATCCCCTTTTTCATTTCTGATCTATTAATTTAGAACTTCTCTTCTTCCATTTTGTCATGTTGGCTAAGGGTTTGTCAATCTTGTTAATCTTTTCAAAGAACCAACTTTTTTGTTTCATTGATTCTTTGCAGAGTTTGTTTGGTTTTGATTTTATGAATCTCGACCCTGATCTTTGTTATTTCTCTCTGTCTGCTGGTTTTGGGTTTGGTTTGTTCTTGTTTCTCTAGGAGCTTAAGGTGCATCATTAGATTGTTTATTTGAGAGGGCTCTTTTTTTTTTTTTATGTAGGCACTTGCAGCTATGAACTTTCCCCTTAGCATGGTCTTTGCTGTGTTGCATAATTCTGGTAAGTTGTAGTTTCATTTTCATTGGATTTTAGAAATGTTTAAACTTCTTCCCTTATTACTTTGGTCACCCATTGGGTTTTGTTAGCAGTGTGTTGTTCATTTCTATGAGTGAGCATTTTCTGGGGATTCTTTTGTTGTTGAGGTACCGTTCTATTACATTGTGATCTGATATGATGCAGGGGGTTATTTTGATTTTCTTGAATTTGTTGAGACTTGCTTTGTATCTTAAAATATGATCTATTTTGGAGAAAGTTCCATGAACTGCTAAAAAGAATGTGTATTGCCTAATTGTTTGGTGAAATACTCTGTAGATGTCAACCATGTCAACCATGTCTATTTGGTTTGATGTGTAGAGTAGCTCTGAAGTGTCTTTGTCTGGATGATCTATCTATCAGTGACAGTGGGGTATTCAGTTCTCCCACTATCACTGTGTTAGTGTTTATCTTTTCTCTTAGGGCCATTAGAGTTTTTTTAATTTTAATGTATATGGGTGCCCTGTGTTTGGTGCATATATGTTAAGGACTGATATTTCTACTTGATGAATTGTTTCTTTTATTAATATGAAGTGACCTTGATTGTCTCTTCTGATTGATTTTAGTATGAAGTCTACATTGTCAGCTGTAAGTGTAGCTACTCCTGCTTGTTTATGGCATCTATTTACTTGGAAAACTTTTTACAACCTTTAACTCTAAACCAGTGGTTATTTTTTCAGTTAAATGAGTCTCTTGTAAGCAACACATGGTTGGGTCTTGCTTTTTCATACAATTTGCTGTTCTATATCTCTTGACTGGGGCATTGAGGCCATTTATATTCAGTGTTAGTATTGAGAGCTGCCTGCCGTTTCCAGTTATTTTTGTTTCCCTGTTGTTTGATTTTACCTATTCCTTGTTTACTGGTCTGCTTGCTCAAAAGTGTTTGTTCTTTCTTGTGTCTACCTGTCTCACTCTAGTTTCTTCTTCTATATGTAAAAGTCCTTTAAGTATCTTCTATAGTACTGGCTTGGTGGTCACAAATTCCTTTAGTTTTTCCTTGTGGAAGGTTTTAGTTTCTCCTTCAATTAAGAAAGACAGTTTTTCTGGGTAGACTAGTCTGGGTTGACAGTTGTTTTCTTTCAGGGCCTGGATTATGCTTTTCCATGACCTTCTTGCATTTAGAGTTTAAGTTGAGAAGTTTGCTGTTATTCTATTTAGTTTGCCTTTATATGTGACTTGTCTTCTCTCTTTTGCAGCTTTCAGAATTCTTTATTTGTTCTGTGTGATGAGTATTTTGATTATGATGTGTCTGGGGTATTTATTCTTTGGTCTTGATGGTTTGGTGTTCTGTAAGCTTCCTGCACCTGGGTGACTCTCTTTCTCAAGGTTAGGGAAGTTTTCTCCTATTATTCTATTGAATAGGTTGACAATGCCTTCAATTTGTATCTCCTCTCCTTCTTCTATAGACGTGATTCATAGGTTTGGTCTTTTTGTGGTGTCCCAGATATCTTGCATAGTCCATTTATATTTCTTTAGCATTTTTTTCACGATCTTTTACTATTTGGTCTAATTCCTCTACTCTGTCTTTGGTTCCTCATACTCTATTTTCAGCTTGCTCCACTCTGTTTGCCAAGCTTTCAATTGTGATATTTGTTTGTAATATTGAGTTGCTTATTTTTGATTGATTATTTTTCAGGGTTTCTATATCTTTATTCATTTCCTCTTTCATATCCTGGATCATTTTCTTAATTTCATTCATCTGTTTGTATTTTCTTTGAGCTCATTCAATTGTTTACTCATGTTCTCTTTGAGATCAAATACTGACTTTTGTGTTCCTTCTTTGAGGTCATTAATTATTTTCACTATTGTTTTTTGGAATTCATTATTTGATAGCTCTTCTTCTACACAGGTGTTTGGATCCTTAGTGGTAGAATTGTTTTTTTATGGTGAGCAACTGTCTCACCGTTTTTTTCTGCATTGAGATTTATGCATCTGGAGTTGTTTTTGATTATGGTTTTAATCTCTTGTGCCCCTTGTAGTTGATGTTTTGAGGGTTTTTTTCCTTTTGGAGCTCTAGCAGTGTTCCTCAGAGAGGACTATGCTGGATATGTTACCCCTTGCAGGGTTCTTGTTGTGGTGCCAATTGCCTTTTTTCCCCTCAGTAAGGGGACTGGAGTTCCTGCTCTTTGAAGGGGGTGCAGGAGCTCTCCTACAGTCACAGTGGGGAGCACTGGGTCTCTGTGCACTGTAGGGGATAGGCCTCTTAGTACCAGCAGGGTAGCAGATTGCCACTTGATGGTGGAGCTGGGATTCCAGCTATTGGGTAGGAGAGATGTGACTCTTCTGCAGGGAGGTACAGTGTGAAGCACTGGGCTTCTGTGTGTCTTAGGGGAACAGGGCTTCTGGTGCTACCTGCAGAGTAACAGGTTTTAGTATTTCTTCCCTCAGCAGGGAATCTAGAGATCTCCCTCTTTAATGGGGGAGGACAGTAGGGAGTGCTGGGGCTCCATGCTCTGTGGGGAAGGAAGCCTCTTGGTGCCAGCAAATTAGCAAAGCCTGGAGCCTGGGATTCACTTGGCTGTGTGGTGTTAGGCTTTTGGCACTATTTGGCAAGTTGAGGGTACCTGTGGGCAGCAAGGCTGGTGGGCTTGAATAGTCTGGTGCCTACCAGGCAGCGGAGGCCCTGGGGTCTACTTGCACTGGGGTGTGGGCTTCTAGGAGTCATAGCAGTTGCAGCCAGCTTAGGAGAACATAGTCTGCAGGCAGGGGGCATTCCACACCTTGATTTTCTATATGGGCTTCAGGGAGTGCAGCTCTGTGGAACTGATGACTGCTCAGCAGAACTGAGCCTGAAGGTGGTGGAGTTTTGGGACCCAATTTCCACATGAGCTTCTGGAAGCTTTAGTATCATGGTGCTGCTGCCAGGTTAGGAGAGTGGGTGTTCCAGGGCCTGATCTCCTGCATAGTCCTCAAGGAGCACAGTTCTGTGGGACTGCTGCCCACTCAGGAGAACTGAGCCAGTAGGCAGTGGGAGTTTGGGGGCCTGATTTCCTGCATGGGCTTCTGGAAGTGCAGTCCCGTGGTGCTGCTGCCGGTTTAGGAGAATAAAGCCTGCGTGCAGCCAGAGTTCTGGGGCTGATCTCCCACACGGGCTTCAGGGAGCTCAGTTCTGTGGCACTGTTGCTGGGGGAACAGATCCTGCTGGCTTGCACCTTCTGTTATCCATGGAGCAACAGGAGCCTTGGAACCTGCTTACACAGGGCCATTGGTTTCCCTGGCATTTCAGGGTGAAAGTAGCAGGTCGTATATTAGGGAGGAGTGTAAAGCTCCTAGTTCCTGTGTGCCTGGCAGCAAGACTCATCACTGATTAATGGAGCCTAGAGCTGCACGGTGACTTCACGGGTGGGGATCAGGAGTGTTGAGCTGCAGGTCATTCTTCCCATTTTTCCTGAGGTTAGTTGTTTCTCTGTTTGTGGATTTGGAGAGGGTTTTGCTTCTCTCCGGTTATGGGACCCTGTGGGTGCCTTTTGGGGTCCTCTGAGCTTCCTTTTTTGGGGTAGTTGGTTGCTGCTAGGCTATAGGAATGTCAACAATCTGCCATCTTGCCTCTTTCCTCAGGTGCTTCACCACTTGAGCCACACTTCTAGCTGTAGTTAGTTTGGAAATAGGGTCTCACTTTCACTTTTTGCTCAAGCAGCCTAGACCATGATTCTCCTATTTTAGGCTTCCTACCAGTACTGCAAAAAAAAAAAAAAGAGAGAGAAAGAAAGTGTAACTTAGGTGTTTATGCTCTCTTCTGAGTACTGTATGTAGGGGTTTATCCCCCAGTTCCTTACCTGCAGCAGGTCACAATCTAGGGATAGACAGTTGAGAGTATTATATAGTGCATTATATGTTCACAGGTATACTCACATTCTAAGTTGTATTTTTTAGTGGGAAGCTTCTTTTGGAACAATGACCACCTGTAGTTGTTCTGGATAAATCTTTTGGTCTTATAGAAAATGTAGAGAATAGCAGATGGAACTGTAAAACCCAAATCTGTTTGTGCTTCATCGGTCAGATGCACATTCACATGCCATGACACTACTTTTTCCTTTCTTCTCAGCGAACACTCCTCGCTGTTGGCTCTCTCTCCTCTGCTTCTTTTATCTATGTGTTATTCTACAATGCATTTGTTCAAACAAGAAGTAAGCCAAGGCTCCCTGGATTATGTGTAAATGAAGCCTGGTGGAAGACAAGCCTGTAGCTCAGTGCTGCAGTTCTTCGCATTGGTAAATGATCTTCTTATAGACTGGCTGGTCAGGTCTGTGAACATTGCTTTCCCTTGCTCTTCTTGTGTAATGAAGCCCGACACCTCTGCATCACCAGCCCCAGACTGTCACCTGCTGGCCAAGATTGCTTCTCCTAGTCTCCATTCAGACTCATCTAGAATGGCATAGTGTCACAATTAGGGACTCAGGCTTCCTCAAGTTGTCTCAATGGGTAAATTCTTTGGGAGTGAGAATGCAGAGGAAATCACACCATTTGACTTCCTCAGAATTAAAATTGGAACATTCTTGAGAGATTATTTAGGTAAATCTTATTTCATAGATGCAGACCCAAAGAGGGGCTGACTTTTCTGCTGTTACACAGCTTGGTGGTGAACACATCAGGTGATCTCTTAGCCTCAAGGGCAGAACTTTTCCACCACATGTTAATGTTAATTGACAATACTTTTGTGATATTTTGTGAATTATTTTGTTTGTTTTAGGGAATGTGAATTTTTAAAAAATTAAATTAGGAGCATAGGTTTGTTTCTTTTGAGATAGAGGTGTGACAATGAAACTAGGCCAAGTAGAACCTGAGGAAGGAAATATGAGGTTGGTAGTTAAAGAGCCAGTGGGGGCAGTGATCTTTCAGTGATTGGACTCTCTGCCTCATGGATGATGAACTACCTCTGCACTAAAAGCCACATGTGGGCCATCGGTTAACAGAGTGTCCCTCTGTCAAAACTGCTTTAAGGATAGGATACATAAATACTTTGGATAGTTACAGATAGGAGGACATTCTGACATTGACCATTTTCTGCTTCACCTAAGAACTTGTTTCCTCCACAATGACTTCCTAATTGTGGAATGGTTGATGTTAACATTAAAAGAGACCACAGATAATTCTACATTGAAATCAACATGGAACATCCTTCCTGATCACTCCAGATATACAAATGCATTAAACTTTGCTTGAACACCAATGATAAGGAGCATATTCCTTCTAGAGGTAGCCCAGCCAACAATTGAATAACTTAATGGGAAGCTACTTTCATTTGTATGCTGCCTGCCCTTATAACATTCACTCCACCCACTTCCTGGGAATGTAGGACTACCTGTTGAGGCTTGTAAACTGATCATTTCAGAATTAGACTTTCTTCGTACTTTCCTTTCCATTCAAGAACATCTACACTTGAAATCATCAGTGCTTTTTCTGAACACATTGGCTGAACAGGCATTTACTATGCACTTACTCTGCTAAAGTCTAAGAATGCTGGACAGATAAAAGATTGTTCTCCTTTGTTCATGAAACAGAAGCTTAGAAACACAATTGTAATGCAACATAATCAGTGATGAGCATTGTTAAATGGAAGCAAGGATAAGGGAATGAACAAAGATGCTTACCACAATATCCACTGGATAGGAGCTTCTTAATAAATACTTTTATAAAGATAAATTTCTGGTATCAACAATGAGGGGAGGGTGATTACAAAAACTCTGAGGATGAGTTGATATTTGAATTAAGTCTTTGAAAGCTAAGTACTTATGACCCACACTAAACTGAGCTCAATTTTGCCTTTTTAATATAGTGGGATCTTGGAAATAGTGAATACAGGTTTGGTGGATTTTCTTTTTTTTTTTTTTTTTTGTGGAATTGGAGTTTGAACTTAGGGTTTGTGCTTGCAAAGCAGCACTCTATCACTTGAGCCACACTTCCTGCCCATTTTAGTCTAGTTATTTTGAGGATGGAGTCTCACAAACTATTTGCTTGGACTGGCCTGAAACAAGAATTCTCCTGATCTTAGCTTCCCAAGTAGATAGGATTACAGGTATGCACCACCAGCACCGAGCTAAATGTTTTGGAGGGACTGGGTCTTGAACTCAGGACTTCACACTTGCAAAATAGTGGATTTCCTTTTTTTTTTTTCATTTTTCTTTTATTATTCATATGTGCATACAAGGCTTGGTTCATTTCTCCCCCCTGCCCCCACCCCCTCCCTTACCACCCACTCCACCCCCTCCCTCTCCCCCCCCCAATACCCAGCAGAAACTATTTTGCCCTTATCTCTAATTTTGTTGTAGAGAGAGTATAAGCAATAATAGGAAGGAACAAGGGGTTTTGCTGGTTGAGATAAGGATAGCTATACAGGGCATTGACTCACATTGATTTCCTGTGCGTGGGTGTTACCTTCTAGGTTAATTCTTTTTGATCTCACCTTTTCTCTAGTACCTGTTCCCCTTTTCCTATTGGCCTCAGTTGCTTTAAGGTATCTGCTTTAGTTTCTCTGCGTTAAGGGCAACAAATGCTAGCTAGTTTTTTAGGTGTCTTACCTATCCTCACCCCTTCCTGTGTGCTCTCACTTTTATCATGTGCTCATAGTCCAATCCCCTTGTTGTGTTTGCCCTTGATCTAATGTCCACATATGAGGGAGAACATACGATTTTTGGTCTTTTGGGCCAGGCTAACCTCACTCAGAATGATGTTCTCCAATTCCATCCATTTACCAGAGAATGATAACATTTCGTTCTTCTTCATGGCTGCATAAAATTCCATTGTGTATAGATACCACAGTTTCTTAATCCATTCATCAGTGCTGGGGCATCTTGGCTGTTTCCATAACTTGGCTATTGTGAATAGTGCCGCAATAAACATGGATGTGCAGGTGCCTCTGGAGTAACAGTCTTTTGGGTATATCCCCAAGAGTGGTATTGCTGGATCAAATGGTAGATCGATGTCCAGCTTTTTAAGTAGCCTCCAAATTTTTTTCCAGAGTGGTTGTACTAGTCTACATTCCCACCAACAGTGTAAGAGGGTTCCTTTTTCCCCTGCATCCTCGCCAACACCTGTTGTTGGTGGTGTTGCTGATGATGGCTATTCTAACAGGGGTGAGGTCTTAGCGTGGTTTTAATTTGCATTTCCTTTATTGCTAGAGATGGTGAGCATTTTTTCATGTGTTTTCTTGCTATTTGTACTTCTTCTTTTGAGAAAGTTCTGTTTAGTTCATGTGCCCATTTCTTTATTGGTTCATTAGTTTTGGGAAAATTTAGTTTTTTAAGTTCCCTGTATATTCTGGTTATCAGTCCTTTGTCTCATGTATAGTTGGCAAATATTTTCTCCCACTCTGTGGGTGTTCTCTTCAGTTTAGAGACCATTTCTTTTGATGAACAGAAGCTTTTTAGTTTTATGAGTTCCCATTTATCTATGCTATCTCTTAATTGCTGTGCTGCTGGGGTTTCATTGAGAAAGTTCTTACCTATACCTACTAACTCCAGAGTATTTCCTACTCTTTCTTGTATCAACTTAAGAGTTTGGGGTCTGATATTAAGATCCTTGATCCATTTTGAGTTAATCTTGGTATAGGGTGATATACATGGATCTAGTTTCAGTTTTTTGCAGACTGCTAACCAGTTTTCCCAGCAGTTTTTGTTGAAGAGGCTGCTATTTCTCCATCGTATATTTTTAGCTCCTTTGTCAAAGATAAGTTGCTCATAGTTGTGTGGCTTCATATCTGGGTCCTCTATTCTGTTCCACTGGTCTTCATGTCTGTTTTTGTGCGAGTACCATGCTGTGTTTATTGTTATTGCTTTGTAATATAGTTTGAAGTCAGGTATTGTGATACCTCCTGCATTGTTCTTTTGACTGAGTATTGCCTTGGCTATTCATGGCCTCTTGTGTTTCCATATAAATTTAACAGTAGATTTTTCAATCTCTTTAATGAATGTCATTGGAATTTTGATGGGAATTGCATTAAACATGTAGATTACTTTGGGGAGTATCGACATTTTTACTATGTTGTTTGTCCCAATCCATGAGCATGGGAGATCTCTCCACTTTCTATAGTCTTCCTCAATCTCTTTCTTCAGAAGTGTATAGTTTTCCTTGTAGAGGTCTTTCACATCTTTTGTTAGGTTTACACCTAGGTATTTGATTTTGTTTGAGGCTATTGTAAATGGAATTGTTTTCATACATTCTTTTTCCGTTTGCTCATTGTTAGTGTATAGAAATGCTAATGATTTTTCTATGTTGATTTTATATCCTGCTACCTTGCTATAGCTATTGATGATGTCTAGAAGCTTCTGAGTAGAGTTTTTTGGGTCTTTAAGTTATAGGATCATGTCATCTGCAAATAGGGATATTTTGACAGTTTCTTTACCTATTTGTATTCCTTTTATTCCTTCTTCTTGCCTAATGGCTCTGGCTAGGAATTCCAGTACTATGTTGAATAGGAGTGGAGATAGTGGGCATCCTTGTCTGGTTCCTGATTTTAGAGGGAATGGTTTTAATTTTTCTCCATTAAGTATAATGCTGGCTGTAGGTTTGTCATATATAGCTTTTATAATGTTGAGGAACTTTCCTTCTATTCCTAGTTTTCTTAGAGCTTTTATCATGAAATGGTGTTGGATCTTATCAAAGGCTTTTTCTGCATCTATTGAGATGATCAAGTGGTTTTTGTCTTTGCTTCTGTTAATGTGGTTTATTACGTTTATTGATTTTCGTATGTTGAACCACCCCTGCATCCCAAGTAGGGATGAAGCCTACTTGGTCGTGGTGAATAATCTTTTTGATGTGTTGCTGAATTCGATTTGCCATTATTTTGTTGAGGATTTTTGCATCAATGTTCATTAAGGGGATTGGCCTATAGTTCTCCTTTTTTGGAGGTGTCTTTGCCTGGTTTTGGGATAAGTGTAATAGTGGCTTCATAAAATGTGTTTGGCAGTTTTCCTTCCCTTTCTATTTCATGGAACAGTTTAAGGAGGGTTGGTATCAGTTCTTCTTTAAAGGTCTGATAAAATTCAGCAGAGAATCCATCAGGTCCTGGACTTTTCTTTTTGAGGAGACTCTTGATTGCTGCTTCAATTTCATTTTGTGTTATAGATCTACTCAGGTGATTAATTTCCTCTTGGTTCAGTTTTAGATGGTCATATGTATCTAGAAATCTGTCCATTTCTTTTAGATTTTCAAATGTATTTGAATATAGGTTCTCAAAGTAGTCTCTGATGATTTCCTGGACTTCCATGGTGTTTGTTGTTATCTCCCCTTTTGCATTCCTGATTCTACTAATTTGGGTTTTTTCTCTCCTCATTTCAGTCAGGTTTGCCAGGGGTCTATTGATTTTGTTTATTTTTTCAAAGAACCAACTTTTTGTTTCATTAATTCCTTGTATGGTTTTTTTAGTTTCTATTTTGTTGATTTCAGCTCTTATTTTTATTATTTCTCTCCTTCTATTTGTTTTGGGATTTGCTTGTTCTTGTTTTTCTAGGAGTTTGAGATGTATCATTAGGTCATTGATTTGGGATCTTTCAATCTTTTTAATATATGCACTCATGGCTATAAACTTTCCTCTCAGGACTGCCTTAGCTGTGTACCATAGGTTCCGGTAGGTTGTGTTTTCATTTTCATTGACTTCCAGGAACTTTTTAATTTCCTCTTTTATTGCATCGATGATCCATTCTTCATTAAGTAATGAGTTATTTAGTTTCCAGCTGTTTGCATGTTTTTTGTCTTTACTTTTGTTGTTGAGTTCTACTTTTACTGCATTGTGGTCAGATAGTATGCATGGTATTATTTCTATTTTCTTATATTTGCTGAGGCTTGCTTTGTGCCCTAGGATATGATCTATTTTGGAGAAGGTTCCATGGGCTGCTGAGAAGAATGTATATTGTGTAGAGGTTGGATGAAATGTTCTGTAGACATCTAGGTCCACTTGATCTATTGCATATTTTAGATCTTGGATTTCTTTATTGAGTTTTTGTTTGGATGACCTATCTATTGATGATAATGGAGTGTTAAAGTCTCCCACAACCACTGTGTTGGCGGTTATATATGCTTTTAGGTCTTTCAGGGTATGTTTGATGAAATTGGGTGCGTTGACATTGGGTGCATACAGATTGATGATTATTATTTCCTTTTGGTCTATTTCCCCTTTTATTAGTATGGAATGTCCTTCTTTATCTCGTTTGATCAATGTAGGTTTGAAGTCTAGTTTGTCAGAGATAAGTATTGCTACTCCTGCTTGTTTTCGGGGGCCATTGGCTTGGTAAATCTTCTTCCAGCCTTTCATCCTAAGCATATGCTTATTTCTGTCAGTGAGATGAGTCTCCTGTAAGCAACAAATTGTTGAATCTTCTTTTTTAATCCATTTTGTCAAACGGTGTCTTTTGATGGGTGAATTAAGTCCATTAACATTAAGCATTAGTACTGATAGGTATATGGTGATTCCTGCCATTTAGTTGTCTTAGTTGTTTAAGGTTTGATTGTGTGTACCTAACTTGATGTTACTCTCTACTGTCTTGCTTTTTCTTATCCTGTGGTTTGGTGCTGCCTGTCCTTTTATGGTTAAGTTGGGTGTCACTTTCTGTGTGCAGCATCCCTTGCAGAATCTTTTCTAATGGTGGCTTTGTGGTCACATATTGTTTTAGTTGCTGCTTATCATGGAAGACTTTTATTGCTCCATCTATTTTGAATGATTGCTTTGCTGGGTAGAGTATCCTGGGGTTGAAGTTATTTTCATTCAGTGCCCAGAAGATCTCACCCCACACTCTTCTTGCTTTTAATGTTTCTGTTGAGAAGTCTGCTGTGATTTTGATGGGTTTACCTTTGTATGTTACTTGTTTTTTCTCTCTTACAGCCTTCAATATTCTATCCTTAGTTTCTGAACTTGTTGTTTTAATGATGATATGTCGTGGAGTAGTTCTATTTTGATCTGGTCTGTTTGGTGTCCTGGAGGCCTCTTGCATTTGTATGGGAATATCTTTCTCTAGATTTGGGAAATTTTCCGTTATTACTTTGTTGAATATATTACGCATTCCCTTCGCTTGCACCTCTTCTCCTTCTTCGATGCCCATGATTCTCAAGTTTGGTCTTTTGATGGAGTCAGTGAGTTCTTGCATTTTCTTTTCACAGGTCTTGAGTTGTTTAATTAATAGTTCTTCGGTTTTTCCTTTAATTACCATTTCATCTTCAAGTTCTGAGATTCTGTCTTCTGTTTGTTCTATTCTGCTGGATTGGCCTTCCGTTTTGTTTTGCAGTTCTGTTTCATTCTTTTTTCTGAGGTTTTCCATATCCTGGCTGTTTTCTTCTTTATTGTTGTCTATTTTTGTCCTGAGTTCATTTATCCATTTATTCATTGTGTTCTCTCTTTCACTTTGGTGTTTATACAGTGCTTCTATGGTTTCCTTTATTTCTTCTTTTGCTTTTTCAAATTCTCTATTTTTATTGTCTTGGAATTTCTTGAGTGTCTCCTGTACATTTTGATTGACCCTATCCAGTATCATCTCTATAAAATTCTCATTGAGTACTTGTAGTATGTCTTTTTTAAATTATTCTTGTGGGCTTCATTGGGTCCTTAGGCATAGTTTATCTTCATTTTGTTGGAGTCTGGATCTGAGTTTCTGTTCTCTTCATTCCCCTCTGGTTCCTGTACTAATTTTTTGCTGTGGGGAAACTGGTTTCCCTGTTTTTTCTGTATTCCCGTCATTGTCCTTGGTGTTGTTACTGTCCCTGTACTGTGTGTAATTAAGTATTTTCTAGCTTGTAATAATAACAATGGTAATATTTAGAATGGAAGAGTGAGCTGAGATGGAAAGCAAGAAGTTAAAGAAAAGGGGAAAACAAATATACAGACAAGAGGGAGAAAGCAGAACAAGGTATCAGACAAGAGAGTTTCAAAGGTATAAACAGGGAGTGTTAGTGTACTAATCGACAGTAAGCTGAACAGACATTAGAGAGACAGAGAGAGGATTGAAAATCAAAGATAAAAAAAATAAAAAATAAGTAAATGAAAGTAATATCTATATATATAAATGAATTAAAATAAAATGGAAAATAGAAAATTAAAAAAAAAAACCCAAAAAACTTCCAAGTTTATATGCAATGCAGTTTCAGTCTTAATAATTTGGGTGTCCGTCTCAATCTCCAGTCCTGGAGTTGGTGCCTCAGATGTTGTTCTGTAGTTGTCTCATCAAAGGGGATGCATAAAGCAGAACAAAACTACACACTCACACACACACACACACACACACACACACACACACACAAAAGCCCCACCAAGTGTCCCCAGTTCAAATGCAATACAGTTTCAGTAAGTTTTTCGGCTTGCAGATGTAATTCAGTTGTTCTCTCATCAAAGGTAGGGAGAAAAAGAAAAAAAAGCGTCTGGAGACAGTTCTGAGAGTGGTATCTGCAACTGTGGCTTGCCTGCCTGCTGCTCTCAGCCTGTAGCTGGCGGCGTTATTTATGCAGATCTCTGGGGTGAGCTAGCACTCACCTGGTCCCACAGGCTTTGTTTGCTCAGAGTTCTCCTGTGCAGGAGCCTCTGCTACAGGCTTTCCCCTTTCCAAGCACTGGGAAAGGTGACACTGCCCCCACGTTTTCAGGCCTGCATGTTTATTTACAGTTCATGTGGGAGGTGGGTCTTCCCCCCTCTCCTGTGCAGTTTTCCTCCCACTGCCACTTTCAGAAGCTTTCCTGCTCTTGCCGGCCGCCATGTTTGTTTACAGTTCACGTGGGAAGTGGGTCTTCCCTCCTCTCACAAGCTTCCCTGCTTCTGGTTGCTGGGCGCGCGCCCCACTCCCGCCAGAGGCTCTCCGGCCCGCCTGGCTTGTTTATTTACAGTACTGGGAAGGATTCCCTTCCCCCAATCTTCAGCGCTCAGGGTGCCCCACCCTCTTTCCAGCGTGTCTTAACTGTTCTTATTGCTTAGTACTCAGCTTCTCTTTTTTTTTTTCCTGGGTGGAGGTCAGTCTGTCCAGGGGGCTATGCTGCTCTGGCCCTGGCTTGTCTGTGGGGCTACCACAGTACTGCGAAGCTCACAAGATCCACGTCTTCCCAAGCCGTATGGGCGCCGGCCACTGGCGGCTCCGGGGGCCCTCCTCATTTCTCCATTTAACGTGAAGTGGAGATTCTCTGCATTGGTTGGAAATGTGGAGGGGTCAAAGTTATGCCTTTTCTCGGTGATTATGCCTGCAAAGTGTGTCTCCAGCATCTCTCCAAGATTTCACTATAGGAGGGTCGCTTTCTGCTTCCTACCTCTAGCCGCCATCTTGGAATTCCAAAATAGTGGATTTTCAAGGCAGGAACTGTGTCCTCTTCTGGATTTCTAGCATCCCCAGTGAGAGAGAAACTACAATCAGCAGCAGGCTCTCTGCTCTCCTCAGTTCAAGACTTGGCCATCCCCACTTTCCGAGCACACCCACTTCCCTCAGTCATCCCATTAGTATGGGCATGGTGGGAAGAAAATGAGAAACAGCACCTTCCTTCCTAAGGCTATTTCCAAAAGTGTGGTCCACAATACCCACCTTCATGTAATTATGAAATATCTGTCCCCTCTACTCTACACACACTCTGTAGCTATGTGTTAACCACAAGCACCTGAGCAAGGAAAATGACATAAGAAAGACCACTTCAAAATCAGGCTTCAGACATTCTCATTCATTTGTATGAACAATATCTTCATGTGCACTTATAGATAAATGCATATATACACATACATGTTTGCATATGTAATGAGGGGCAGTATTGTGCAATAGAAAAATTAAATGTTTGGAATAGAGCAGGTAGTGGATTGAATTCTGCCTCTACCACTTACTACCTGTCTGACCAAGGTGATCTTCTTAAGATTCAGGTTCCTCATTTGTAAAAGGGGAAGAGTTCTCATCCCATAGAGCAATTACAAGGATTATCTGAGAGCACATATATAAAATGTCCTTTTTCCTCTATGGTCAAAGATAGTGTGTACCTCAAAAAATCTGTGCCCTGGTGAATTGAAGACAATGTCCCTTTCTCTGTGGATGTATTATAATATTTAGCTCCTCTTCCTCCACTATGCTGTCAAGACCCTCTCTGTATCAGAGATTTGCCCCCAAAACAGAGCTCTGAGTTAATGTCTCAAGTTATGACCTTGAAAAAACATTTTGCAAACCATCTCATGCTTCCTCAAAGATGTTCCACCAGTTCAGACATTATCTGAGTTTACTGTTTGCATTTAAGGCTATGTCATGCTTACTTTTCTTTCACATTAGGTAACCCACTGGCAAAGTGCCCACCCAGAAAGTAAAGGTCAGTGTGACATGGGGTACAGGAAATGAGTATTATGAGTTCAAACAATACTATCACTTGCCAAATTTGGGAATCAATTTACCAGTTATTTTTTAAAATTTTGTCTTCTGAGATAAGATGTTGTGTTTTTCCTTTTTTTTGTTTATTTATTCATTTATTCATATGTTCATACATTGCTTGAGCCATGGCTCCACCCTGCCCTGCTTCCCCTCCCTCTCCCCCAAACCATCCTGGCTTCCAGGCAGAACTTGTTCTGCACTCTTGTCCAATTTTGTTGAAGAGAAGACATAATCAATAAGAAATACACAGCATTTTTTCTAGTTTGAGATAAGGATAGCTATACAGAGAGATTCCTAGCATTTCTTCCATGCACATGTGTATTACAACCTGAGTTGGTTCATCTCTACCAGACCTCTTCACTACTTCCCAGTCACCTTCCCATAGTGACCTCTGTCAGTTTAAGATTACTTTATTTGCTTCTCTACAGTGGACACATCAAAAACTTTCAAGTTTTGGATTTCCTTCCCATTCCCTATTCCTCCTGTACCCATTCTCCTCTTAGCATGTGACCCATGTCCAATAATATTACTACATTAGTTTTAGGTCTAAAGTCCACATATGAGAAAAAACATGATTTTTGGCCTTCTGAGCCTGGCTAACTTCGCTTAAGATGATGTTGTCTAGTTCCATCCATTTACTTGTGAATGATAAGATTTCATTCTTCTTCATGGCTGAGTAAAACTCCATTGTGTATAAATATGACATTTTCTTGATCCACTCATCAGTAGTTGGCCATCTTGGCTGTTTCCATAACTTGGCTATTGTGAACAATGCTGCAATAAACATGGGTGTGCAGGTGCCTCTGGAGTAACTTGAATCACCTTGTTTGGGTATATCCCTAGGACAGGGATTGCTGAATCATATGGTAGATCTATGTTTAGTTTTTTAAGAAGCCTCCATATTGTTTTCCAAAGTGGTTGTACTAGCTTACATTCCCACCAGGAGTGTATGAGGGTTTGTTTTTCCCCAACATCCTCACCAACACCTGTTGTTTGTGGTGTTTTTGAAGCTAGCTATTCTAACAGGGGTGAGGTGGAATCTTAGTAAGGTTTTGATTTGCATTTCTTTTATGGCAAGGAATGGTGAACATTTTTTCATGTGTTTTTCGGCCATTTATATTTCTTCCTTTGGAAAAGGTCTGTTTAGTTCAGTTGCCCACTTCTTTATTGGTTCATTAATTTTTGGGGAGTTTGTTTTTTGAGCACCCTGTGTATTTTGGTTATCAGTCCTTTGTATGAGGTATAGCTAGCAAGTAATTTCTCCCACTCTGTGGGTGGTCTCTTCAGTTTAGATACCATTCATTTTGCTGTGCAGAAGCTTTTTAATTTCATGTAGTCCCATTTTTCCATTCTTTCTCTTAGTTGCTGTGCTGCTAGAGTTCTATTGAGGAAGTCCTTGCCTATACCACCTATTGCTTCCAGAGTATTCTTTGCTCTTTTCTGTACTAACTTCAGAGTTTTGGATCTGATATTAAGGTCCTTGATCCACTTTGAGTTGATACTAGTACAGAGTGAAAGACATGGGTCTAGTTTCAGTTCTCTGTGTGCAGATAACCACTTTTCCCAGCAACATTTGTTGAAGAGCCTGTCTATTCTCCATTGTATGTTTTTGGTGCCTTTATCAAAAATAAGGTGGGTATAGATGAGTGGATTCATATCTGGATCCTCTATTCTGTTCCACTGGTCTTCAGATCTGTTTTTGTGCCAAAACCATGCTATTTTATTGCCATGGTTTTGTAATATAGTTTAAAGTCAGGTATTGTGATACCTCTAACATTGCTCTTTTTGCTGAGTATTGCATTGGCTAGTCACAGTCTCTTGTGTTTGCAAATGAAGTTTAGGGTAGATTTTTCAATTTCTGTGATGAATATCACTGGGGTTTTGATGGGAATTGCATAGAACATATAGATTGTTTTCTGTTTGTACTCGAAAACAAATATATGCACAAAAGAAAAGACTGGACTGTAGGCTATGTGACAGATCTCAGAGAATAGTTCTAAAATTACACAGCACAATAACACTGTCTTTGAAATTTTGTTTACAGCTTGTTTGTATTGAAGTCCAATTTCCATTTCAGTAATATTTTGAAAGTCAGTCAAAGTATGTTCATGAAGGCTGTTAGGTGTCCTCCCCAGTTCCCACTGAGGTTGCATTTCATAGAGCCCAGAGGGAAAAGCAGAATGAAAACAAATTTGGAAAGTAACTGAACCATTTGGGAACTGTCCCCAACATGATTAATTATCTTTTACTTCTTTACCAACCTAACCTTTTCTGTAGCACATAACAGACCTGTTTATTGTCTCTGAAACTTGAGACCTATTCATCTTGGGAATAGCCCGCTTAAGAGTGGGCTTCAGTGACCTCAAATTCAGCCAGTGCAAAACTCTTGTGGACTCTTTAATGATAACTGTAGCATTTTTCTTTTTTAAAAAATTAACGCATATAAATTGCGCAAATAATGGCTTTCATTATGACGTTTTCATACATGTATATAATGTTCTTTAATCATATTCCCTCCCATTATTCCCCTTCCTCTTGCCTAATAATCTTCCTTCCACTTTCGTGTCTATCTTTTATTTTTAATCCAGATTCTGCACATAAGAGAAAAACAAGTGATACGTTCAGAATGACTAGCATGGAGGAAAAAACCAACAAATTCTGGAGAGGATGGGGGGTTCCAAAAGCGAACTCTTGTACACTGTTGGTGGGAATATAAATTAGTCCAGCCACTATGGAAATCAGTATGGAGGTGCCTCAAAATCTAAAAGTAGAACTGCCACATGGTCCTGCTACATCACTCTTAGGCATATATCAGAAGGAATCAAAGTCATTATGTACCAAATATCTGTACACTCGTGTTCATTGCTACACTAATCACAACAACAAGTTATGGAAGCAACTTTGGTGCCTATCAAGAGACAAATGGTAGCCTTATTTTCAAATGGAAAAAATACTTGGATTCATTTTTGGGAACCAAACAGGACTTTATTTCCAGTTTTCTTGTCCTTTCTCTGAGATTGTGGTATCTCCACATTCTTTCTATCTCCTCCACACTCATCTTCCTATTGCTCTGTCCTTTTCAGAGCACTGTATTCCTCAACCCTTACTGGACAGGAAATTGGGGGCAGAAGATACTGGTCCAAGAGGAATGCACTCCATCAGTATCATAAATCACAAGTGTGTGTGCCACAGTCAATGTGTCCTAAGAATTGAACAAGCCAATGTCACCCATCATGGGAGAGCTCAGGAATATTTTTAAGGTTGGAGCTGCTTTTAAGCTGAACCTTGTTAGAGTCCCAAAACATATGTGTTGAATGAAAGCACACAAATGCACACTCTAGTGACCTTGTTGAGTTATCTCTGTGCCTGTAACCGAAACCCTCCCCCAATTTACTGTGAACAGGCACAGTCATCATTAGCATTCAGGAAGTGGTCACGGGCCATAAGGCAGTCTAGCAAAGCTGAGTCATGTGAAGAATAGAGAAGCTCTGAGAATAAGACTTTGCCCACTGGAGCAGGAGAAAATTAATTTGGGCCATACCAGATAGTAAGTAAACTTACTTATTGTATACGGAGCACCTAATGTTCATATACATTGTCCATTGGAGCCTCACACTATCATCTGAGGAGAAAACACTAGTGTCTGTTTAAGGAAGAGAAAATGAAGCTGATCTCTAACCACCCTTTCCATAAAAGCAATACTAACAACAAGCAGAGGAAAACCTTTCTGAACATCAGTAATACTGAATGTATTCTAAGTAGCAAGTTAGAATGCATGTGGTGAAGAGGTTTTCATTAGGAATGATTACAATATAGGGGACACAGCAGAAAGAGAAAAAGCAGAGTGGGAGCTGAAGAACAGAAGGACACATGGTCTCTGAGGGTGCACAGTGCCCCAAGGAGGGTCCTCTAGGAAATTCATCCAAACCACACCAGTTGTCTCTTGCACATGGGTTCACTATAGACCTTGCTGCATTGTTCCACACTTTCAATTGTATTTTTCATGTGGTTCTTAAATCCAGCAAATCAAAATTTCATAGAAAATATGTTTACTCTCTAGTTGCAAGTTAGAGTATTTGCCAAAATCCCAGAAAGTTCTATAAAAAAATCAGTAGCTAGCATAATGAAACCTGCATTCTTTTTTAAAAGAAAACTTTCATATAAAGTCTGTAATTAAGAATAAAACAAATATAAATTGACTAATAAAATGAGCAAAATATTTTTTTCTCATTTGCTATCTATGTTTGATTTATTGATGATCTATCAATGTCATTGAACTAGGAAATTCAGATGACACTTGTCATCTGAAAATGAACACTGCTATTGAACATCTGTTGTCTAGGGAAGAGTTTTCACACTCTAGGGTCATGACTAGTAATCATTAGTGAATGAGGAAGTCACTGAATAGCAATCAGTAATACACACACACACAGAGAACATAAGAGAAGATACTAAAATATAACACATGGTCAAAGAGAAAATACTATTTTATTAAATTCTTGGCTCCATTTTATATGTGTGATAATTTAGTGCCTTATGAACCAAATATTTGAAAGCCCCTATTCTATGATAGAGTAATATATTTTTTAAAATACTAAAGTGCTGTCCAGGAGTTGTATGCATATGCATGCCTAGTGAATATAGATATCTAACTTTTTAAAAGCATGTTGCTCTGTAAGTATATTGTGAAAAATACAAAGGATCAAAGAATAAGATGAGATCATGTTTGAAAAGTACTTAGAACAGTATTTGCCAAATAGCAGATAAGTGGTAGTCATTGTTGTTATTATTATCAGATTACTCAGAGCATAATGCCAGAATCAAATTGGGAGAAAAGAGTGTTCTTTCAGCATCTGAATGGAGACTTCTTTTGTGTAGCATTAGGGCCTCACAACTCCACCTCTGCACCAGTTTCTTCTGCAGAGGCCAGCTTAGCATAGGTCAGGACCAGCTGCACCATGGCCTCTCGCTCCTGCCCTTTGGTCTCTCAGATCCCTTCATGTGACAGTCTGTAGAAACAAAAAAGCAGGAGAATTAACCTTTGCGGGTTCAATCTTGACCAGCTGGTCTCTGGACTAACAAATATAGTTTGTTGAGATGAAGAACATGTTCCCCAAAATATGGCACCTTGACAATCGAGAAAGCCACAGAAAAAGGAAGTCACTGCAACCTTCTCCCACCATTCTGTGAACGCCATGATCATAAAGTAGCTCTCTGACCTACTTTCTCTGAAAGTCAGTCATAAGACCATCATTCCAGAAGGGTCCTGCCCAAGGCCTGTGGGAAGGAATGCTGAAAGAGAGGCCAACATGGGTGAAAAAACAGGCCTTGCTTCATCCCCCGACATATTAACCATTAAGTCATTTCCCTATTTTGAAAAAGTACGTTTCTCTTTTTTTTGTTTATTCATTCATTTATTCATATGTGCATACATTGTTTGGGCCATCTCTCTCCTTCCCTCCCACCCCTTTCCCCTCCCTCAAACCCACCTTGATTCCAACCAGAACCTGTTCTGCCCTCTTCTCAAAATTTGTTGAAGAGAAGACATAAGCAATAATAAGAAAAACACAGCATTTTTGCTAGTTGAGATAGGGATAGCTATACAGAGAGATTCCTAGCACTGCTTCCATGCACAAGTGTATTACAACCCGAATTGATTCATCTCTACCTGACCTCTTCATTATTTCCCGGTCACCTTCCCATATTGACCTCTGTTGTTTTAAGGTTACTACATTAGCTACTCAACAGTGGGTACATCAAACACTTTCATGTTTTGGGTTTCTTACCTTTCCCTATTCCTCCTGTAACCATTCTCCCCTTAGCGTGTGACCCATGTTCAATAATATTACTGTATTTGTTTTATGTCTAAAGTCCACATATGAGGAAGAACATAGGACATTTAGTCATCTGAGCAGGGCTGGCTTCACTTAAGATGGTGTTCTCCAGTTCCATCCATTTATTTCCTAATGATCAGATTTCATTCTTAATGGCTGAGTAAAATTCCACTGTGTATAAACACCACATTTTCTTAATCCATTGGTCAGTAGTGGGGCATCTTGGCTGTTTCCATAACTTAGCTATTGTGAATGTGCTGCAATAAACATGGGTGTGCAGGTGCCTCTGGAGTAACCTGAGTTGCATTCCTTTGGGTATATCCCCAGGAGTGGGGTTGCTGGATCATATCACAGATCTATGTTTAGACTTACAAGAATCCTCCATATTGCTTTCCAGAGTGGTTGTACTAGCTTGCATTCCCAACAGCAGTGTACAAGGGTTCCTTTTTCCCCACATCCTAGCCAACACTTGGTGGTGGTGTTTTTGATGATAGCTATTTTAACAGGGGTGAGGTGGAATATTAGTGTGGTTTTGATTTGGATTTCCTTTATGGCCAGAGATGGTGAGCATTTTTTCGAGTGTTTTTTGTCCATTTGCATTTCTTCCTTGAAAAAAATCTGTTTAGTTCAGTTGCCCATTTTTTATTGGTTTTTTGATTTTGGGGGAGTTTCATTTTTTGAGCTCCCTGTATAGTCTGGTTATTAGTCCTTTGTCTGATGTGGGTGGTCTCTTCAGTTTAGAGACCATCTCTTTTGTTGTGAAGGTTTTAAATTTCATGTAGTCATATTTGTCCATCCTTTTCTTAGTTGCTGGGCTTCTGGGATTCTACTGAGGAAGTTCCTGCCTATACCTATTGCTTCCAGAGTACTACCTCTTTTTTCTGTACTAGCTTCAGAATTTTCAGTCTGATATTAAAGTCTTTGATCCATTTTGAGTTGATAGTAGTACAGGGTGATAGACATGGATCTAGTTTCAGTTTTCTGCAGGCAACTAACCACTTTTCTCAGAAACATTTGTTGAAGAGCCTTTTTTCCATTATTTGTTTTTGGCAACTTTGTCAAAAATAAGGTGGGCGTAGCTGTGTGGATTCATATCCAGGTCCTCTATTCTGTTCCACTGTGCCAGTATCATGCTGTTTTTATTGCTATTGCTTTGTGACTTGTTTGAAGTTGGGTTTTGTGATACCTCCAGCATTGCTCTTTTTCGCTGAGTATTGCTTGGCTATTCACAGACACTTGTGTTTGCAAATGTTCTTTAGGGTAGATTTTTCAATCTCTGTGTGAATGTCATTAGGATTTTGATGGGAATTGTATTAAACATGTAAATTGCTTTCGGTAGTATAGCCTTTTTTACTATGCTGATCCTACCAATCCATGAGCACGGGAGACCTTTTCATCTTCTGTAGTCTTCCTCTATCACTTTCTTCAGGGGTTTGTAGTTCTCCTTGTAGAGGTCATTCACATCATTTGTTGAGTTTATTCCTAGGAATTTGATTTTTTTGAGGCTATTGTAAATGGATTTGTTTTCATATGTTCTTCAAAATGTTCATTGTTTGTATATAGAAAAGCTAATGATTTTTGTAAGTTGATTTTGTATTCTGCCACATTGCTGAAGCTGTTTATAGTGTCTAGGAGTTTTGGGGTCTTTGAAGTATAGGATCATGTTGTCTGCAAATAGGGATATTTTGACAATTTCGTCACCTATTTGTATTCCTTTTATTTCTTCTTCTTGCCTAATTGCTCTAGCTAGGAATTCCAGTAATATGTTGAATAGGAATGGGGATGGTGGGCACACTTGTCTTGTTCCTAATTTTAGGGGACATGGTTTCAGTTTTTCACCATTAAGTGTGATGTTGGTTGTAGGTTTGTCATAGATGGCTTGTACAATGTTGAGTACCTTCCTTCTATTGCTAGTTTTCTTAGAGCTTTTATCATGAAGTGATGTTGGATCTTATCAAAGTCTTTTTCTGCATCTATTGAGATAATCAAATGGTTTTTGTCTTTGCCTCTATTGATGTGCTGTATTACATTTATAGATTTGTATATGTTGAACCACCCCTGCATCCCTGGGATGAAGCTGACTTTGTTGTGGTGAATGATCTTTCTGATGTGTTGTTGGATTCAGTTTGCCATTATTTTGTTGAGGATTTTTGCATCGATGTTCATTAAGGAGATTGGTCTATAGCTCTCCTTTTGGATGTATCTTTGTCTGGTTTTGGAATGAGGGTAATACTGGCTTCATAGAATGAGATAGGCAGTGTTCCTTCCCTTTCTATTTCATGGAACAGTTTAAGGAGTTGTTGGTATTAGTTCTTCTTTAGATGTCTGATAGAATTCAGCAGAAAATCCATCAGGTCCTGGAGATTCTTCATTGCTGCTTCAAATGCATTTTGTGTTTAGATCTATTTAGGTGTTTAATATCCTCTTGTTTCAGGTCTGGATTGTCATAAGTTTCTAGAATTCTGTCCATTTCTTCAAGATTTTCAAATTTATTGGAGTATAGGTTCTCAAAGTAGTCTCTGATGATTCCCTGGATTTCCATGGTGTTTGTTGTTGTCTCCCCTTTTGCATTTCTGATTTTACTGATTTGGGCTTTTTCTCTCCATTTTTGTCAGATTTACCAGGGGTCTGTCAATCTTGTTTATTTTTTCACAAAAGCAACCTTTTGTTTCATTGATTCCTTGTATGGTTTTTTTTGGTCTCTATTTCATTAATTTTGGTCCTTATTTTTATTATTTATCTCTTGCTTGTCTTGGAATTTGTTTCTTCTTGTTTTTCTAAGAGTTCAAGATGTAGCATTAGGTCATTGATTTGAGATCATTCTGTCCTTTTAATATATGCACTCATGGCTATAAACTTTTCTCTTAGAACTGCCTTTGCTGTGTCCTATAGGTTCTAGTAGGTCATGTTTTCATTTTCATTAACTTCCAGGAATCTTTTAATTTCCTCTTTTATTTCATCAATGACCCACTGGTCAATAAGTAATGTGTTCAGCTTCCAATTATTTGCATGTTTTCTGCTGTTGTTTTTGTTGTTGAGTTCTAGTTTTAATGCATTGTGGTCAGATAGAATGCATGGGATTAGTTCTATTTTCTTATATTTGCTGAGGCTTGCTTTGTGTCCTAAGATATGATCAGTTTTGGAGAAGGTTCCAAGAGCTGCTGAGAAGAATGTGTATTTTGCAGAAGTTGGGTGAAATATTCTGTAGACATCAACTAAGTCCATTTGATCTATGATATGTTTTAGATCTAAGATTTCTTCATTGATTTTTTGCTTGGATGACCTATCTATTGGTGATAGGTGGTATTAAAATCTCCCACTACCACTCTGTTGGAGTCCATATATGCTTTTAGGTCCTTCAGAGTATGTTTGATGAAATTGGGTGTACTGACTTTGGGTGCATATAGGTGATAACTGTTATTTCCTTTTGGTGTATTTCTCCTTTTATTACTATGGAGTGTCCTTCTTTATCTCATTTGATCAATGTAAGTTGAAGTCTACTTTGTCCAAGATAAGTATTGCTACTCCTGACTATTTTGGGGGGCCCTTGGCTTGGTAAATCTTCCAACTTTTCACCCTAAGCCAGTGTTTGTTTCTGTCAATGAGATGGGTCTCCTGAAACAACAGATTGTCAGATCCTCCTTTTTAATCCAGTTTGCCAAATGGTCATTTGATTGGGAGTTGAATCCATTGACATTCAGTGTTAATATTGATAGGTGTTTGGTGATTTCTGCTATTTAGTTGTTTTTGTTGTTTAAGGGTTTCATTGTGTGCAGCTAAATCAATGTTACTCTTTGATTCTTGTCTTTTCTTCTCCTGTGGTTTGGTACTTCCTGTCCCCTTGTGGTTTGGTTTGCTTTCATTTTCTGTGTGCAGAATTCCTTCAAAAACTTTGTAGTTGTGGCTTGGTGGTCATATATTGTTTCAGTTTCTGCTTATCATTGAAGATTTGTATTGCTTCATCTATTTGGAATGATAATTTTGCTGAGTAGAATATCCAAGGGTTGATGTTATTTTCATTCAGTGCCTGGAATATCTCACTCCATGCCCTTCTTGCTTTTAATGTTTCCATTGAGAAATCTGCCGTGATTCTGATGAGTTTATCTTTATATGTTATTTTTTTTTCTCTTATGTCTTTCAATATTTTTCTCTATTCTCTGTACTTGTTGTCCAGCCCAGGCAACGTCCTTCTCCATGATGATTTTTTTCTTTCCTCTTTTCTTTTTTCTTTCCTTCTCTTCTTCTTATTTCATCAAGTGGAAATAAAGCACCAAGTTGATCAAACCTTTGACACAATGAACCCCAAGTCCCTGGAAAGCTTCCCCATTCCTCATTACACTAAGAAAATTGGGGCCATTTCTCACTGCTGGTTTCACTGCTGCAAGCTCCAAACCTTCATGCCCGTCATTGGACAGAACAAACAGATGAGCAGCACACACCACACAGAACTCCCTTAGCCACCCCCAGGAACATAAACCAGCAAAGCCCCTGGGTACACTGACTCTACCTATCAAAACTGAATTACAAACAGTGAACTGTAATCTAGCACAACAGCTGAGGGGAGAAAATGCTGAAAGTGCACTGGAGAAATGGAAGGGGCAAAAGCTGGTCTGAGCACCGAACTATCAGTAAACAAGCATAGAAAGGCAGGAAGGCTGAAAACGGCCACTCCCCAAAGCAGGGCAGGAAGTGGATCACATAGCTCCTGAGCCAGTAAGCGGCACCCAAAACCGAACTGCCCCACAAAACTGAAAAACAAACAGTAAAGTGTCATAACACATGGACAGTGGAGGGGGCTGACGGAACACTGAACCTGCCCCAGAGAAACAGGGCAGAGCAAAGAAATAACCCCCCAGTGTGGAAATCCCAGTAAACAAACACAGTGAAAAGCCACCTCCAAAGCTGGGCAAGTTGGATTGCAGAGCTGATCTCCTGAACCAGAGGCCGTACCCAAAACATAACTGCCCCACCTCACTAGAAGAGGAGCTAACCAAACAGCTGCAGCCAAAGGGAAACACAGCTATCAGCTGGGGAAATCAATAGCTCTGACCACTCTGCATGATCTGGCAAATCTACCTCACCTCACAATTTCAATTTAACTGGTAGACAGAAGAACAAAACACTACTCGCAAGCCTGTCACTTGGTGAGACCACATCAGAGCTTCTGATTATATGCCAATACAAGGACTACATGACAGAGGAGTAACTCCAGAACTTAAACTAAGACTGAAATTCTATTTTTCCTCAATCTAGTGCTTTGTTTATTTGTTTGTTTCCTGTTTTTTGTTTGTTTGTTTTGTTATTGTGGGTTTTCTATTTTTATTTCTATTCCTATTATCTTTTTTCTTTCTATACTATCATCTTTGCCATCATGATCTTCTTATCCCTACTCTCACCCCCTTCACTCTCCCTCCTTCTCTTGTTCTAAAATCCATTGCTCTCCTTCCCAAGAACTCATTCTGCCCCTTCTCACCCACTCTCTCCCTCTGCCTTCATCTTACCCCCAATACTCCCCCAACCTGTCACCAGACTACCTCTCCCTCCTACACACTCATCACCTACTGACCAACCTACTAACCAACTTTACACAACCCCAATGCCCTGCAATCTCTGACACAAGCATACTCCACTGAACAGAAAAAGACCTAAACACACAGAAGGATCACAAAAACCAGCAGCCCCTGAACTGCTTCCCCCACTCACCAGCTCCACTTCCCTCCTCTTGCTTTAGTGCCACCCTATCCAACTTCCCAAACTTCTTTAGATAGCCTTACAAATATTAATCCCCCAGCTCCCACTGCTTATAGATATTACCACCAAGGGGTCTTCTATATAACATACAAACTACTGGTCAAGTATTAAACCTATGAATTAGTTAGTACTAAATTACACCCAGACCAGGGACAGATAATAGCACACCAACCTAGCCAAAAACCCAAGACAGCCACAAAACAAAAATTAAATCAAGGGAAAGAAAACAGTGACTAAAACCACCAGCTAGCCTATCCTATCAAGAACAAAGTTGCACAGTACCAAGTGAAGAGATGTGATGAAGAAAAAGGATGGAAACCACTCTCCCCCCAAAAATAATTTAATACAAGATTCAGAGGGAAATGAAGAAAATGGATACCCAGTTCCTGACTCCAACAAGACAAAGGTAAATGACACCAAGGAACCCAGCAATGCCCACAAAAACACTCTCAAAGAAGAAATCTTGCAAGTAATCACTGAGAATTTCATGGAGAAGATACTAGATGAGGTTTACCAAAATGTACAAGATGCACTCAAGAAATTTCAAGGTACCAAAAATAAAAAATACTTGATGATACAGACACAAATAAATGAACTCATAGGAGCCCTAGATAAACATCAAAGTGAAACAGAGAACACTAAAAATATAGAGATAAATGAATTAAAGATGAAAATAGAAAATATTAAAGAGGCCCATGATATGGAAAACCTCAGAAAATATAATAAAGCAGAAACACAAAACACAGTGAAAATTCACTCCAGCAGACTAAAACAAGTGGAAGACCTAATCTCAGAACTCAAAGATAAAATAGAAATTAAAGAAAAAAACTGAAGAACTGTTAGTCAAACAACTCAAGACCTGAGAAAGGAATATGCAAGAATTCACTGACTCCATCAAAAGACCAAACCTGAGAATCATGGGCATTGAAGAAGGAGAAGAAGTCCAAGCAAAGGAATTCATATTACATTCAATTAAATAATAACAGAAAAATTCCCAAATCTGGAGAAAGCTATGACTATTCAGATACAGGAAGCCTGCAGGACACCAAACAGACTTGACAAAAATAGAACCTCCCCACAACATATTATCATTAAAGCAACAAGCAGTGTTTTTCTTTTTGATCCTTCTGATTCAGACACTTTTTTGCCTGAGGGTGGTGGACATATAAGAAGAACCACCAGCTAATATGTGTGGAAAAGTGAACTATTTTCTTGGAGGCTGATTCCTAAACTACAAAACAAATACAAATGACAACTTTGCAGTCTTACCATGAGAATTAAACAAATGACATCTGTGCAGTACCTTCTTACTCAACATAGCTGTTATTAGTGGTAATGACAATTACTAATGCTGTTTTTAACTACACTTAGAGTACCAACTCACCTCTTTCCTGATATGACTTCAGGTCTATGGCCATACCACCTTGAATGCACCCAATCTCATCTGATATGACTTCAGCAATATTGGTTTGCATGGCAAATAGTATCACCATCCTTTCATAACATCTATTTTACATCACCAAGAAACCATACACACACACACTCACACACACGTACTCACACAAACACACACACTCATGAATATACACATGTACACACACAGTTTTTTTGCTTATTAGAACAAATTTCCAAACACCTTATACACACTTGTGCTGATTCTGTTTATGTGCTCACATCAATGAACTAAGTTAATGCTTCATGGAAAAGCAAATAAACAAATTATTTCTAATTCAAGTATTAGAATCTAAGAAGATTTAGAAATTACCCTGCTGTTTCCTGAGTAAATTCCTTGAAAAACAGAAAATAAAAGAGCAATCTCTTTGATGGAGTGATATCCTCTTAGGTTTCCACTTAGCTATACCATTTAGAAATGTCACAGTCTCCCAGTGTCATCTTCAGAGGTAGCAATATTAATTAATTCTAATATTGACAAAATGGCAAATGCCATTACTTCCCCTCTCCTGGCATAAGGCCACCATTTTTAAAATTCACAGTTAATCATTTTCTACTTTTTACTTATTTGAAGGAAACAGATATAGAGATTAAATCAGCTATTATGTATAGTTTAAGTCAAAATTAATCACATAAAATAATGGCTATTCCTCCCTTTTATTCTTCCCCCCTTCCTTTTGCCCCCCTCCCTTTCTTCATCTCTTCCTTCCCCTTCTTTCTTCTTCTCTCTCCTTCTTACCCCTTTCTCTTTCCCTTTCTCCCATCCTCCATCCATCTTTCTTTTCCTCATTCATGTTCTCTCTTTTCATTCCTTTTCTACTAGTCTTCCTGCCATTGTCCTTCCTTTGTTCTTGATTCCTTTGAAATATGTACTTGACAGGAGCATGTTCCAGCCATTTGCATGAGACTGTCAGTACAAAATGATGAATAACCACCAAATATCCATGCTCTGAAACTTGATACTGAAGTTTTGCTCAGTGCTTTCCAGTGTACAAAGAATTTTGGCTTCTTCATTTAAGAGTGAAAGAAACTTCTGTAGGATGGTCCAATTATCTTTTCTAATGTCAGATGAGAAAAAAATGAGACTCAAAAGCTTGAATGTCTACTAAGAATATGACAGGCAATTAAGCCATGCCCTTTATCAAAATGGTGAAAGGAATTAAGTGTGTGTGGGGGGGAATTTTGTATTTAAAAACATTTGCACAGAAAAAAGCAAGAGGTCTCTGAGATTCAAGCAAGTACTTTTTCCCTAAAAGTTATCCTGCCCCTCAACATTCAAAATAGTTAGCTTGGATTTTTTAAAATAATGAACGCAAAATGAAGATGATCCCAACAATAATAGAATTCTGCTCTTTAGAGGGTGCACACTGTGGGGGCGGATGACAGATTTCCCAGTATATTCCTTCAACTTCTGGGGCTGCACAATCTGTCTCCCTAATGCAATATAATTACCATCTAAAGTGACACACTGCACGAAGCATCTTGGCATGAAAGTGGAGTTTATTGTGTTCTGGAAATATTTACAGTCATGTAAGTTAGATGCTGTCATGAAACTAGTCTAAAACACTGTTTAAAATCTTCACATAGGGTGTGTTTAAAGATACAGTTGTTGTGGGTACACTTTTCTGTCTACCTGACAACCATTTTGCTCCTTGCTCCTGGCCAGCAGATCTTGATTTGCTCATGGGCTTCAGTGGTTTAAATGACTGATTGTCTTTTTAATACTTATTATTACTGCTTCAAAAATGAGGTTTATTGCAAGCAGTATTGTAGTGAACTCTGTTATCTGAGAAGAAGAAGCATCTGCTAACCAACATTTTTACAAAATCATTCATTCAACAAATACTACTTAGGGATTATTCTCTTCCACACATGGACTAGGACCTGGAGCTGCAAAATCAATCTCTAAGCTCAGAAGATTACAGTTGATAAAAGAGAAAAAAAGGCAAAAGATATACATAGCACAGAGAAAATAGTCTTGCAAGACACATATAATCTTATGTAGTATGTGTATATAATCTATATTTGTCTGTCTAGCTATTTATCTTCATATGTAGATGCTTCTCAATTTATTAATTTTCTGTCTGAATGATCTGTGTATTGCTGAAAGTATTGTATTCAGTTACTCTGCTATCATTGTATTACAGTCTCTCTCTGAGATCTATTAATATTTGCTTTATAAATATTTAGGTGCTGCCATATTGAGTGCATATATATTTGAAATTATTGGATCTTGTTAAATCTACATCTCTATCATTATCCTGGTACATTTTGTGGTAATATGTCAGAATACCACAGATTAGTTAATTAATAAGTAATAAATAAAACAATATAAATTTATTGTATCACATTTCTGGAGGCTGGGAAGTACAAGACCAAGGAGCTTGCATCTGACAAGGTCTTTCTTGCTGCATTTTAGCATCATGAGCCCATTCCATGGTGGAAAGGCAGAGAGAAAGAGCAAGGAGGGTGAAGGGGATGAACCCATCCCTCAGCGAGGAGTCCCTTCTGTAATAGGGGCATTAATAATTCACTCTCAGGAGTGGAGGGTTCATAATCTGAACAAACTCTAAAGCTCTCTCTCCCAATCCTATCACAATTTCAACTTGAGTTTTAGTGGGAGCATTCAAACAATAGAAAGCACAGAATTACCTTCTTTTTCTTATGTCACAGTTTTTGAATTAAAATTTGTTTCAAGGGACAATTAACTGACAAAAGAAAACAAGTGTTGGTGAGGATGTATATAAAAGAGAACCTCTGTACACTGATGGTACTATAAATTAGTGTAGTCATTATAAAAAAACTTTATTGGAAAACTAAAAATAGAACAATTGTATGATCCATGATCCCACTCTGGGTATGTGTCCAGAGAACTGAAATCAGTATGTTAACGAGATCTGCCATCCCACATTCATAGAAACATCATTCGCAAAAGCCAAAATATGGAATCAACTTGAATGTGCCACTACAGAAGGCTGGGATTTATAGCTACTCTCCAGAGAGACCAATTTAGAGGAAAATATAGCATATTATGTACTTGAAAGTTCCTAAGAAATTACATTTTAAGTGTTCTCACCACAAAAAAGACCTATGTGAAGTTTTACATGTGTAAGTGCCTTGATATTTTTAGTTCCACAATGCTTTACATATATGAAAATATCAGTTGTTTGTGATAATATATACATTTTTACTTGTCTATTAGTAAAAAAGTGAGACATCAACAAACTGGATTTAAAAACAAAACCAAGTTTTGTCCTCTTAACACTCAGGATGAGAAAGAGAAAAAACTCACCATCTCAATTGAAGAAGTTTTGTTCCTGAATAATACAAATCAGCAAAGTGAGAACCCCATTTTCTGCCTCCATACTGTCAATTTCAAATCTCTCAAACATTCCTTCTTCACTGTGAATCAATATGTGTTTAATGTTTAGGATTTAAAAATTATACAATCTGCTACAATCTGTAAATATTCCTTGGAATCCAAACATGTTGTTTATCATGAAAATAGTTTTATGACAGGCACAGTGCGAGGCACTGATGTCACAAAGATGAGAACATCAAACTCTGACCACTTAGGAAAAGTAAGACTGTGATTAAGAATAAATACATGAGACTGCTGTACTGTGCTGAGCACCAATTTAATGGAATTAGAAATTCTCTTTGAAGCCTGGAATTCCCATAGAGTTACCAATTTATTCACCAAAGGAGTACTCACTCATGTTAAGAGAAAATGGAATGTGGCTTGAGATGGAAATTTGCATCCTAATGACATGGTCTTAAGTATGAAACTCCTTCTGTGAGGTCAAGATTAGAAAGTTTAGGGGCAAAGAACAATTTTTCTTACAAGACTAAGCTCTAGGCTTTTAGGTCTGCTTAATGACAGGGCTTTGATCTTTCTCATTTTGCTAATCTGTAAATCCAATCACACTTGCATTTGAGCACCCAGATCTCACACACTCTTATGAACAGGCATCCCTCTGAACATGGTAGACAGAAGTGCTCGCTGAGAGAATTCATGGTAAGTCCCATGGCTCAGATTACTGTTACAAAATCATTTTAGTCTACCAGAAAACAAGTATTTGCGAATTTAGTACACTATATTAGATTTATAAAGATTATAATTAGAGCAGAACAGTAACATAGCATAGTATTTAAATGGAAAATAGAAGTATATCTATTGAACTGATTTCCAATGACTCACCAAAGAAATGATACTATTTGATGAATGATTAGCTGTTTAAAAATAGATCACTATTTCAGTCATTATCTATAAAATCTATTGTCTATGATTAAAAAGTGAAAATATTAGAAAATTTAGAAGACAGATGAGTCAAAAAATGCCCACAGAACAATTCTTAATAATCATGGAAGATGGAAGAGGAGACACAAAAAGTGAAAACTACAATAGAAATGATTGACAATATAGTCTACGTAATTTTTAACACTTAAACAATAAACTAAGCAAAATAAATAGAAAGTGGGTAAAAAATAAGTTCATGCAATTTAAAAAGAAATACAAGTAGCTCATAAATGAAAATATTTCATGTTAGTTATGTTAAAAGTAGTGGAAATTAAAATATTAAGATTATATATGTTCTTCATTATCAAATCAGAAAAAAATAGAGTTTGATAAAACATAGTATTGGTGAGGTATGGAGAAATAAACTGTTCTGTGCATATAAGTTGAGAAATTCCTTAAAAGAAAATTCAGCTCTGTTGGCCAAAATATAAAACTATCCATAACTATTTAATTAACTGAATGAAGGCTAGGTAGAAGAAAACCTGTATAAAAACTCATATTTGCATCATAATGAAGAAGCTATAGTCATATTTGGATACCCATGACAAAATTTTGGAAGAGTACATATGAAACTTGAGAATGTTATGCATCAGAAGTAATCTTGAAATGCTAAGGTGATTAGCAGATACTTCTCATTGTATTATTTGTATAATTTTTGGATTCTTTTTGTTTTTTCTATACTATTTTGATAACAATGAAAATACTGTTATAACAGCATTGTAGTATAAACTTTAACACTTGACTCACAAGGTGCGCTGAGAGCTGGTGCAGCAGGATATTAAAGTTTAGCCACTGTATAGAGAAGCAGCTCTAAATAACTATACAAGATTCACATTTGGTCCTTGGCTGAATACTAAGCTTTGAAAGTGTAGAGAAAAACACTGAAATGCTGGACAAAGAACAACTACCAGAATGCTGAGAACTCAATGGAGATTCCAACTTTGAGTATGTTCAGGAGATATTTGAGCTCTAACCCATTGGAGCACACAGTTCTTCCTGAACACCTCAGTTATCAAATGACACTTCAAAGAGCCCACATCTCAGAAATGATTTACTCTAGTACAACTTTAACAACTCTGTTTTAGAGGGTCTCAATATGATGAAGCTAATGTACAAACTACTGGAAAAAAATAATCACCTTGAAATAAGACAAAGATACAACATCTGTAATGTCAAAGATTAAAGCATTTTTTTTCATTTAATTTCATACTTTTTTCTCATTATAGACAAAGGAAAGAAATAGTCACCAATTACAGAGTTGTACCTGTTACAGAATCCTATTGCCTTTCAGACAGAATTGGGGTAAGGTTATCTTTTTTTCTTTTTGTGCAATACTGGGGTTTGAACTGAGGACCTTGTATTTGCTAAGAATCCTCCACAAAGACCACAGTGATGTCAGTCCTGGGGCTGGTAAATGTGGCATCATTTCAGAGAGGACCTGAGAGATCACTGTCCTTTCATCTACATTCCATGATTCTGTGTAGGGCCTCTCTTGGGTCTCAGCCTCACAAGCAGTGCAATCCTGCAAACTTAGCATGTGGAAACATTTATTCCAACTCTTCTTTATGCCCCTCTGATTGAGACTCTAGGCAACAGATCTTGACACTACATGACTCTTCACTTTTTTCTTTTTGGTGGTACTGGGGTTTGAACTCAGCCTCAAGCTTGCTAGGTAGGTGCTCTACCACCCAAGCCACTCCACCAGCCCTTTTTTGTGATGGGTTTTTCCAGATAGGATCTCACCAACTATTTGCCTGGGGTTGCTTCTTCGAACAGCAATGCCTCAGGAGGAGCTAGGATTACAGATGTGAGCCACCAGCACCCAGCTTGTGTTGGGTTTTTTCGAGACAGGGTCTCATGAACTATTTGCCTGGGGCTGGCTTCAGATAACAGTCCTCCTACTCTGCCTCCTAAGTAGCAAGGATTACAGGCCTTGTGAACCACCTGTACCCAGCCTTCACATATTCATATTCAAAAAAATTCCCATTCTTGCAGAACACTTTCAATCTCCTGATCACTCCACAGTTTAACTGGCCCAAGGGCTTTCCTGGTTCCTAGTTTTCTCTCCCCTCCTTAGTACCTCCTGAAAGTTTTGGAACTTTCAGCCTGAAGGATTAAAGCATTTAAAGAAATAAAATGCCACCCATATTCCATAGAAAAATCAGTAGGTATTCACAGATGAAAACATTACAAAATTGATGGAGTTAGCAAACCGGGACATGAAACAGCTATTGTAAACATAATAAGAACTGTTAAAACAGCTATTACAAACATAAGTCAAGGACTTAGAGGACAAAGTGAGCATAAAGAGGGAACAACTAGAAGATTTCATAGAAAAGTAGAAGCTATAAAAAGAGAAAATAAAAATTTTGGATTTAAATATATAATATCTGAAAAAACTGACAAGCTGAACACTATATCATAAACTACAGAGGAAAAAAAATCAGTGACCCTGAAGACAGAAAAACAGTTAACTATTAAAAACTGATATACAGAAAAATATAATGAAAAGAATCTCAGTGGCGTTGGGAGCAATGTAGAGTTGTAAAACATTTGTGTAGCCAGAGCCCTGAAGAAGCCTAAAAGAGACTCAAGTTGGATATAGTATGAAAGGGGTAGAATAGGAACAAGATATAAAAATATGTACAAAATAATGGTGAAAATTTTCAGCCTTATGAATAATACAAGCCCATAGATCCAGGATATTCAACTAGCTCTGAGCAATTAAACACAAAATTATACTAAAGCACATCATAATAAAATGGTGTAATCCAATGGAAAAAAATCTCAAAAATAATTTTTAAAATGTTATAATTAGGACAGTAGCAGAAATCTAAAAATAGAAAACAAAAAATAAAGAAAATTAATAGAGCCAAAGATGTTTCTTTAAAAATATTAATGGAAAAATAAGCGCATATAGTAAAGAGTATTCCAAAAAAGAAAAGCCCATGCCCAGGTGAATTTGCTGTCAAATTATACCAGACTTTTAATGAAGAATTAACACCAATGTTTCTCAAACTATTCCATATAATAGAAAGGGAAGGAACATTACAAAACTCATTCTATGAAGCACGGATCACTCTGATACCAAAAACAGACAAAAACAAAACAAAAACAGAAAAGTGTACCAATTTCCTTGATGAATGCAGATACAAAATTCTCAATAAAATATTTGCAAACTAAATTCAACAATGCATTAAAAGGATCATAAACCATGATCAAGTTGGTTTCATTCCAGGGATGATTCAAAATATGCAAGTCAATAAATATATTATACCACACAAATAGAAAATGGACAAGGACAAAAAAACCCACACGAGTATCTCCATAGATGTAGAAAAAGCCTTTGACAAAATTCAATATCCTTTCATGATAAAATCTCTGAAGAAACTACGAATAAATGCTATATATGACAAACCTATAGCCAACATCATATTAAATGTGAAAAAACCTGACATTATTTCCTTTGAATTCAAGAATGAGACAAAGTTGTCTACCCTCCTCACTCTTACTCAATATGGTGCTTGGATTCCTAGCTACAGCAAAAAGGCAAGTGAAAGAAATAAAAGGTATAGAAACAGGAAAGGAAGAAGATTTTTACTGTAGAGGTCTTTCTTCTTGTTAGGTTTATGCTCAGGTTTTAAAGTTTTTCGAGGCTATTGTGAATAGAATTGTTTTCTTGATTTCTTTCTCAGTGTTTTCCTTATTGATATATAGAAAAGCTACCAATTTTTTAATGTTGATTTTGAATCTTGCTACATTACCTAAAGAGTTTTCAGAATGGCTATCATTATAAAACAAACAACGACAAAAACTGGTGAGGAAAAAAGGAATACTTATACACCCTTGGTAAGGATGCAAATTAATGCAGCCACTATGGAAATCAGTATGAAGTCCCCCCCAAAAACCTAAAAATAGAACTAACATATGATCCTCCTATACTACTCTTGAATACACGTCCAAGGGAATGTAAGTCAACATATAAGAAAGATGCCTTTACATCCATGTTTACCATAATAGGTAAGCTATGAAATCAGCCTAGGTACTCAAAAACTGATGAATGAATAAAGAAAATGTGGTTTGTATATACATAGTATTATTCATTCACACAAAGAATGAAATTATGTCATTTGCACAGCAATGGATAGAAATGGAGATAATCATGTTGAGCAAGATAAATCAAGCTCAAAAAGTCAAATATCCTTTATTTTCACTCATATCTGCAATTTAAACTTAAAATAATAACAATGATAATTAAAATAGTAATAATAATAATGATTGGACATGAGTGTAAAATGAGGACTCTCTGGTGGGAGGAACCAGTAGGAGGAGGTGAGGAAAAGAGAGAGTGCTGTGGAAGTGCAAATTTAATTCCAATAGCTTATATATTTGCATGAAAATAACATTATGCCATTAAATGGTTTTTTTAAGGGAAGAATAATGAGGGAGATTAAGAAATTGTAATAGGGTTAATTTGATCACAGTACATTACATACTTGTATGGAAATATCATTAAGAAACCCCTGTGTATAAATAATTTATGTTACTAAAAAAAAGGAAAGAAAAAAGCAGGACAAATCAAGAATGAAAAAGATTAGTTGGATGTGATTGCATGTGCCTATAATTCCAACCCTCAGGAAGATTGTGAGTTTGAGTCCAGATGGACTACACCCTCTCTCAAAAAAACGAAGATCAAAAAGCGAGAGCACACAAGGGAGGGGTGAGGATAGGTAAGACACCTAAAAAACTAGCTAGCATTTGTTGCCCTTAATGCAGAGAAACTAAAGCAGATACCTTAAAGCAACTGAGGCCAATAGGAAAAGGGGACCAGGAACTAGAGAAAAGGTGAGATCAAAAAGAATTAACCTAGAAGGTAACACCCACGCACAGGAAATCAATGTGAGTCAATGCCCTGTATAGCTATCCTTATCTCAACCAGCAAAACCCCTTGTTCCTTCCTATTATTGCTTATACTCTCTCTACAACAAAATTAGAGATAAGGGCAAAATCGTTTCTGCTGGGTATTGAGGGGGGGGAGCGGGAGGGGGTGGAGTGGGTGGTAAGGGAGGGGGTGGGGGCAGGGGGGAGAAATGAACCAAGCCTTGTATGCACATATGAATAATAAAAGAAAAATGAAAAAAAAAAAAAAAACGAAGATCAAGATAAAATGAACTGCCAATATCAGGAATGAGCAAGAGCATATCATTATATATGCTAAAGACACAAGAGAAAATAGTGGGATTCATGAATTTACTGCCAATAAATTTGATAACTAAGGTGAAATTTTAAAAAAACCTTGAAAGACTTAACCTATCAAATCTGACCCAAAAAATAACATAAAACCTGAATGGTACTCATCTATCAAAGAAATTAAAGTTTTAATTGCAATTTTTTTCACACAAAGAAACATAGCTTCAAGTGCATCTTTAGTGAATTTTAACAATTAAGAAATAAATAAGATATCTTTCAGAAAATGCAAAATGAAGAGGCACTGTCCATGTCATTTTATGAGGTTGCATTCCCTGCTATCAAAAACCATACAAAGGATAATAAGGAAAACCTGTTACAGATCCACATCCCTCAAGAGGATGGGATCAAGAATCCTTTATAAAATATGAATAAATCAAATGTAGATGTATATAAAAAGATAATTCCTTAAGAAGTCAGTTCTTTTCCAGTATTTTAAGTTTGAGTACCCTAAAAAAAACCCATCAACATAATTCAACTTATTCAGAGAGATAAAAAAGAAATATATAACCTTTCAAAAAAAGCAAAAAAAGGTAAATATTACGTTCATTTATGAAAAAACTCTGAGCACATCATATTAGAGATTCTAGTTAATGCAACTAGGCAAGAAAAGATAGAAAGGCACACTGATCCAAAAAGATAAGTAAAACATAGACTATATACTGATCAGTGTGCTTTATACCTTTTCCTGCCTAATTGCATTAACTAGAATCTCCAGTATTATGTTGAATAAATATGATGAAATTGGTCAACCTTGATTTTTCCCTACCTTAATAATAAGAAAGCATCCAGGCTTTCACCCAAACATGTCATGGGTTAGCTACGGGGTTTTTGGTCAACACTTTTTATTGGTTTAAGTAAGTTTACTTCAGTTTTTATGATTATTATAGATTTTAAAATATTTAAAACTAAAAGAAAGGCCATAAAAAGCAATATGTGTGTGTGTGTGTGTGTGTGTGTGTGTATGTATATACTATTTGAAATATAAAGCATACATAAAATATGAATATAAATATATATTGTGACTGATATAACATCAGTGAGATGTTATAAAATGAATTTTTTGATACTAGAATCACAACATGCAAAACTTAGAGATAATCTAGCAATGCGTGTGCAATGCCAGTACACTGAAAGCTAAGATACTGCTGAGAGGAATGAAAGAGAACCCCAAAATTGGAAAGACATGCTCATTTATGGATTAGTATATTCAACATATTTTTTTATTTCTTTTATTCATATGTTTGGGTCATCTCTGCCCCCTTCCCCTGCCCCCTCCCTTCCCCCACCCCCTGCCTTCCTACCCCCTCCGTCTCCCCCATCCCCTCATTTCCAAGCAGAAACTATTTTGCCCTTATCTCTAATTTTGTTGAAAAGAGAGTATAAACATTAATAAGGAGGACCAAGGGTTTTTGCTAGTTGAGATAAGGATAGCTATACAGGGAGATTCCTCTCATTGCTTTCCTGTACATATGTGCTACACTCTAAATTGATTACATATTAAGGTGAGAGCACACAAGAAAGGTATGAGGATAGGTAAGAAACCTAAAAAACAAGAAAGCATTTGATGTCCTCAATGCAAAGGAACTAATGCAGAAACTTTAAAGCAACAGAGGCCAATAGGAGAAGGGGACCAGGAGCAAGAGAAAAGGTTAGTTCGAGAAGAATCAATATTATTAATAAATAATTTCTGTATGAACTCACATTTAAATTTAAAACAATCTTAGTCAAGAAAAACTTTTCTTAAGAAAAATTTTTGTAGAAATTTATAAGATTTTTATGAAGTATGTATCACAATGAAAACAACCTTAAAAGACCAAAAGTATAAGAAAAAAAAAAGTTGATTTCAAACATTTTCAAATCTACAGTAATCAAAATGCTATATTATTTTAAAAATAGATGAAATTAACCTATGGATAAAAAAAAAGAGTCCTGAAATAGACCACACATATGTAGTAAATCCACAGAACAACTCAGTTAGGATGCTAATTCTTTTCAACAATTGCCTATACACTATAATCAGATATCCATATGAAAAAATGTTTGCAGAAGGATAATATCTGGAAAAAAACTCACAGTATTTTTCATAATACATTAAAAAGTAAGTGGCCTTATTATGGAAGATGTCTTTTCTGTTAAATGCTGATTATATATTTTGGGAAGAGAATATAGAGAAAAGAACCCTAGTTTGAACATTAGCATTGTACTTTTTCACCTACCAAGTACCAGCCATATTAGCTCTTTTCTGAACCTTAATTTCCTTCTCTGTAAGACAGAAATTTAAGTACTCATACTTTCCCTAAATTTAAGGCAATAACAAAGGTTGTCAAGTCTGTGTAACATATGCAAATACAATATGTACACTGCAATAATCAAACAATAAATTTCACCATGTGCCCTTTCTTGACATCCCATCTTGGGATTCACCTTCCATGGTGCCTTCACTGTGCTTGCTCCCTGTTCATGAATTTTCTCATCATGCCTTGAGGTAAAGGGTTAAAATTCAGCCAACCCCAGTTCTGCATTCAATGTAGCCAGTGCTTCCACTGGCTCCACATAGGCCATGCCAGATGTTATAACATGGACCAAGTGCTTTCCTAACTAATTGTAGTTATTGGCTATATGGGATTCCTTTCTCTTATAGAACCTCTGACCTATATGCCCCATTTATTAACCTCACTCTAAGTCAGCGGATCTGTTGTTCTGTGGGGAATAGGGAGCCCTAGGAAATGTATTTCCACATGCCGTCAGGATGTTTGAGGTGCTATTATTGACAAAATAAAATGAGGATAGTAGAAGGATAAAATTCTTTAGGAAAAAAAATTTGATAGTTTTCTTATGGGAAGTTAAGCTCCAAATTCTCCAAAACAGTTCTGGAAAATAGGATGAGACCTCGGTGAGTTATTGTGGTGTCAATGAATAAATAGGTTTGGCTGCTGTTCAGTTCTGTGACTGTTCATTCAGATCGTATTATGCACCAACCCTGTAAAAAGATCTCGAAAACACAGATAAAGCTTCACTTTGGACTCTATCTGCACCGGTTTTCAGAACATTAATCACTTGGGAAACTTAATACAGATTTATGAACGTACACACCTGAAGTGGATTCTAGAAGTGCGGCTGGAGTATCTGTAATTTTACAGTCACCTCTGTTGGTTCCAATTTCCAAAGGAAGCAGGACTGTGACCCTGCAAAAAAGCTGTAATTTAGTTGATGTTGGATGTAAAGAAAAGTTCTGCATGAAGTTTGAAGATTTACAGCAGTTAGCTAAAAATGGCATGAGCATTTCATAGAACAGAGCAGAAAGTCTTTGGATAGGAGTCAGTAAAGGAAGGAAAAATATGTATGAGGGAGCAGGATGAAGGAATAAGAAAGAGAACACCTTTCCCTTCCCTTCTTTTCCCTTCCTTTCCCTTCCTTTCCCTTTCCTATTTCCCTTCCCTTCTTTTACCATCACTTCCCTTCCTTTCCTTTTCTTTCTCCTTTATTAGTGACAGAAGGCATAAAACAGATTAAAATTAGATTAAAGGCCAGACATGGTGGCTTACCTCTGTAGTCCCAGACACTCAGGAGATAGAGGTTGGCAGGATGTGGTTCAAGGCCAGCTGGGGCAAAAAGTCAGTGAGACCTCATCTCAACCAATAAAAAGCTGTGTGTTGGCCTGTGCCTGTCATCCCAGCTTTGTGGGAAGCATAAATAGGATCAAAGTCCAGACTGGCCCAGGCAAAAATGTGAGACTTGAAAAATAACAAAAATGCAAAAATAGAAAAAGAGCTGGGAGCATGGCCCAAGTGGTAGAGTGCCTGCCTAGCAAGTGTGAAGTCCTAAATTTGAACCCCAGTACCACTGAAAAAAATAAAAAGAAAACAAAAGAGATTAGTATTGGGAAAAGTGAATTCCATTGACATGTCAGACAGAATGCAACCTTTGAGCAAGTTTCAGCTGTTAAAGACAAGAATTCATTAAAGGAACAATGCCACCTTTCCAAGCAAACTTGGGGGCTTTACGCATTATGGCCTCATCAAACGTAAATGCTTCCACAGTTCCTTTCCCTCTCCATCTGAGGGGTTTTGGGAATCCTGTGGCATTTCAGCTCATCTTTGTTGATTTCTGCTCCATGGGGGTGTTAGATGAGTATGAAGATTATGGTTACAGGCATTGGGACTTCAGTATATCTGTAGCCCACCCAGTGGCCTCCTTTGACCTATGAAACTTCCATTTAGATTTTATTTCAAATGTCAGCTCAATTTTCCTGTCTATAACCTGGTCATCCCTGATCTGCCTGACCAGATGAACTATTCTATTACACAGCATTAATCTCCTGTACATCCTCCTTCCTGTCTCTGCTACCATAATAATTAGACTTTTGTTTTTTAAGATATCTTTCTTAAAAAAAAAGATATATTTCTTTACAGGGGCAGGGACATCCGTTTGCATTCCATGTTGTCAGCACGTAGTAGTTCGCTGTTTTTTAGAGGAGGGGCTTAATAAATGAATAAACGAATGACTGCATGGTGAGATGACTGGGAAAAAGGAAGGAGCAGAAAGAGAAAAAACAAGCTGACTGCCTGTTGCAGAAGAAAAGAAACAGAAATATTGTGAGGGGTAAGAGAATTCTGCTTTGATGTTATTTTCAAATAATCAGTGTTTACAAGAAGGAAGTGTAAACAGGCCAAACCATGCAGCTAATTTCATGACTCTTGGCAGTTGTATTTACATGTTTACTTGTTTGTTTGTTTTTCCACTGTGAGAGGTTGGGATAAAGAGATTGTACGCCCATGTCCCAAGAAGGAAGCCATGACTGAACTTGTGGGAGAATTCAGGTGTCCTAGAAGAGCCATCTCACCTCTGTTTAGGACATAAAGGTAAAAAGGAATAATGATACCCCTAACCTGATCAAGAGACTTTTCTTCAAAGGCAAGGAGTCTACTCAGCTAGGAGTTTTCTTCATGTAAAAATAGTAAAAAATATGCATAGGGGTATATAATTAATGTAAAAATTAGCAGTTTCTTTTTGCTTTGGTTATTCCAAAGTCTTCAAAATAGCCTTTGAATATGCAAAGAAAAACTTAAAGAAGTTTAAGTTTGCCAAAATTTCTTCACCAACAAACGTCATTTTCCAGGCTTGTACCATACAGTATCCCTGCCTCCTCTTTCATCTGCATTTGAAAAGCATTCCTTCCTTTCTGCTTCTTTAGAAACAGCATCTTATGGTCATTAGAAATCTTGGGTTCACCCTGCACCATGGTACCCGGTGCATTTAAGGCTTTCCACAGATGCCCAAGGCTGTGCTCTTTCCTGGGGCAGCGCAGGCAACTGTGGAAGAGCTTGATTATCATCTGTCTCAATGAGAATGTCTAGAACCAGCAAAGTGCATGGAAATCAGTCCTGCCTGAGTGTTAGTGGTGGGGGTGCCACTCCTGAGAGTATCTGTATGAGAAGAGGCCTGCAGAAAGCAAAATACCTTCATGGGAAAAAATAAATATCTACAGATGTGATGCTAGCATCTGCTATGACCACATTAGAGTCTGCTCTTTGTGCTTACTGCACAAAGAAGCCTGGTCTGTCATGTGGTTGCATCCTTGCACCTTTTTCCCACATGGCATTTTAGTCACACCATCTCTGTGGTGGATTTTTATGGTAACAAGAACTATGGTAATGGCCCCTCAAAAAAATCTGGAAGCAAAGTTGGCAACTGGTGAAAAACTGATATATCCTTCCTCACCTAAAAAAAACAAAAAAGGAGCAAGGATCTTAGAGCCCTGGATACAATGGACAGCCTTTGTTCATTGGTTTAGTCCTTCAACCAATATTTATTGGGTACCTAATATATACAGGTGGTGAGGTCAGTGCTCATAATACAATGATGAATGAAAGCAGACATACCCCTGCTGTTGAGGAATCCACAGTTCTAGAAGGGGAGCAGATATTAATTTTAAAAAATAAAAGAAAGAAAATGTGAAATTACACCTGAGGTTTGTAGTTTCAGAGTGATTTTGTGTATTGAGAAAATTCAGAGAAAGGATCAAACAAAGGATCAGATCAAACAAAGACTAGAAGCATGTAAGGGGAAAAGTAGAGGGCAGGGAATGGAAGAAAGTTTATCCCACAAGTTCAACAGCATGTTCAAAAGGCCCTGGAGCTGGCAGGAGCATGCTACCTTTAGGCAATGAAACAAGAGCAGTGCATTTGAGGAACAGAGATTTATGGGATCATTTTGCCTCATGAGGACTTTCCCTAATGTAGGTCAGATATCCAATTTTTATCGTCCCCATAATCTGCTGAGCTGGTAATTTTTAGTTTATCTAGTTGAATAATTAGAATATTTCTATTTTCCTAGAGAATATAACAGATATATAAATAAAAAAATGTAAAGATTGTCAATCTGGAGAGGGAAATAGATATTATATTTAGGGCTATTTCTTCCTGGAGCCAAAAGGCACTTTGAACATTAAAAAATGGTAAAGGGCAGTATTCATATTCTGTATGCTGGCAGAATGGTTTTGCCTTTGAGTGAATTTTAGATCTAGTCTTTCTTTCTCAGTTCTTAAAATTTGTTTCACATGGTCTGGTGCTTTGCAAATCCATGCAAACTTCAGGCAAAGAGATCTGTCTGCTCTCAGTATTTGTGAGGAAAACCTTTCATTTGTCAACATCTCTGTTGCTTTTCAGTTTCATTAAAAGAAAACAATAAACCTAAAGAGGGAATGAAAATATATTTATTAACATGATTCACTCTTAACTTCAAAACCTTCAGGTTTTTAAGATTGGGAAAACCTGGCAGCAGAACCTGACTTCCCATATTGTACACTACACTAGATGATGAAATATTTAGATGCTAGGGATTGCCAGAAGCATAGAAAGTATTAGTGTTTGCAAAACCTACAATACTAAAATATTTACAATCTTCCCAAATGGAATATTCATAAAAGTATCAGCAGGTAGGGCTTTGGGGTCCAGGGATGTAGACACATTGGCTGCTTTAGGATTTAAAGGTATGAGAGAGTTACCAAGAAGGATGCCAAGTTTTACTTATGGTTCACTTTGGTTTGGAGGCAAGTTTGAAGAGGTATTTCAGAAGCATATTTCCATATTTTCATTCTACTTATTTAAAACTTATCTAACTTCCCATTGATGGTAAAAATATAGTCTTCTAGCTCAGATATCCACACTTAAAAGGCAAAAGAACGAAGAGTAAGACTGGCTTCAAAAAAAAATATATAAGAAGTTTTTCTACAAGCAAGTAAACTATGAATCATTCTAGTGCCTGAAGCAAGTAGAACAGGAAAAAAAGTATTAACCTGAATTCGAGGCGATGCCTGCTCTTTTGAGTGCCTAAGAATATGTTCTGTGCACCTTACTATATACTTCACCCAGATGAGGATTTTTAATAATCACAAAGCAACGTAAAACAAGGAAGGGCAGTCGAGATTACATGGAGACTGAGGGTCAGTAGGATAAGTAAATGGCACATGCACGTTTGGGGTTTGAGCCCACATCTCTCTGACTTAGAGATACCTCCTTTATCTTCCTTTTCCTGGAAATATTGATAGAAAGGACCATTGGTTCTCTCTACTTTCCTGTGCTAAGGTACTGCTTTGGAAATTTTTCAGCAGCTATGCTTTTGGAGAGTTGGGATTTCTCACCCTTCTTTGTCATAACTCATAGCAGAGAACAATGTGTTTAATATACTGTGTCAGCACCCAATTTCAGTTTTCTTTTCTCCTCAAAGTATTGGCCCACATCCCAGCTAACACTGTTTCCTGATTTTGAGTCAGATATTTTGCCTCTTCTTAATGTACCACTTTTAGTACAAGCATCTTTTCTAGAATGTAGGACATTCTTGCTGCTGATGACTGAAGAGGTTTCCTTGTATGTGTCTGGGTAGAGATGAAGGGCAGGGAGCTCATGACTTGACTGTGATCATGCAGCTAGAAAGAAAGGCTGAAGCAAGATTTTGACTCAGCTCTCTATGACTTTAATCTCTTACTCCCTTTCTCCAGTCAGTAATGAGCAGGATTCAGTCTTGTACTTGGTTGTATTTCCCAGTACTCAGGACAGCGTTGGTCACATGGAATTCATCTGTGGTAAAATACAATTTTTAAGAAGACCTCTGAATTATTAAATTGACTTTCCAAAGAGTAAGCAGGCTTAAATCATTTAAAAGGAACGAAAAAAGAAAAGTATATGCACAAGGCCACAAGGATGTGTGAAGAAATAGCATGTTCAGGAAATGTTCATATGAGGACATGGTTTGCACTCTCATTGTAGTTATCCTCATCGGAACTGGCTTTACATTTAAAATGAGAAGCCAGAGTCTATCTTCTCAACTCCATAGACTGAGTCAAAGAGGCACAGATTATGTTCCCTTCTGTGTGACTCCGTGATCATCACAAAGTGGTCCTTAAACTGTGCTTGATGCATGGAATGCAGTTATTGCCAAAGCAGGTGTAGGGTAGATTTTTCTCCCCCCAAAATGGATGGGGGAGTGGGAGGAGTAGGAGCTTTGGAGAGCAAGGGATGCTTCTTGTATAGACCCCATTCATTGTTCATCTAGAAAATGGGACTAAGAAACTTAGATAGGAGAACTAAAGGAAAATATTTGGTTGCCCACTGGGTACTTAAAATGAAATGAACTTTGGAGAGCTCTGCCATCCTCCTTCTGTTGCCCTCCAAAGCAAAGACCTATGGAAACTGCCTCTTGCTAAGCCAGATTGCCTTCCTTCAGCATCACAGGAAAAGATTACAATCTTGTATTCCAACAACTACTGTTCATCGCCCAATTTACATTCTTTATTTGACACCAACAAAAGAGCTATTTTAAAGTGTTTACTTCCTTCATCATCTGTGCTGTGTTTGACTCACATTTGATTTGAACAAGAATGTCTCATGGCTTTCAACTTAGTAACCACCCTCATGCATTAGACAGGCTGCTTTCTTTCCAGAGCTCCTACCAGACCCATCCACTCTGATGTGTTACTGGGGGTGCTTTTATCCTTCCTTTTAAACACATTCAGGCTGGTCTCCAAGTAAACATTTCTGTTGAGCTTTATCAACCCTACAAATAGGTTATAGTGTTTTGTGGAAAAGCAAATTTCTTTCAGAGAAATTGAAATGACTTAATATATTGGAAACTGGTGTCTATTCCAGGAGTCTCATTTGGTCTCATTTGTTATCAGAGTGACTTAATTCCTTTTTCCAATGAAAAGACATCTGTGATTCTTGTTCCCCACCATACTACACATTTTACCTGTATTATCTCCTCATCTCATGGACATGTTATTGTGAGTAAATTAATATATTTATGTATAACATATATATAGAGAGAGATGATAGATACACAAATAGGTGTATTTCACATATATATGGTGTCCAGTATATTTCCCACACAACAGTAGACAAGATTTATGCTACTGTAATACTCTTGCTCTAGATTTAGAATTAGGCACCATCCCTATCAAGCAAGACCATAAGGCATCACATGTTTCTTTAACCCAAACCACAGAATTTATATGTTCAAATAATTATGATACCTTGATCCCAAAGTGATCCACATTTACAGCAATACTTTTTCTGCTGGTCTATTGTATGATGAAGCTTCTCCAAGAGAATCTGTGGCATATGGCATAATACATCATTAATAGAATTATCATCATCAGTCATCACCATCTTTAAGAGGGTTGCTACAGCAAATACATATTGCTTTTGCCTAACAAAGCTCCATTGCTCTGGGAACAGTAAGTGCATCCTATGCACACGATTTCTTTCTCCCTCATGCCCACCCTCCACCACTCACTGGTGCTCCTGTTTAACAGTGACACCAAAACTCTGAATCCAGAGGAAATCAGTGCCCTTTATTATAGTATCGAAGAGGACAAAGTACCTAGGAATATATCTAACCATGCAGGTGAGGGACTTGCATGCTAGAAGCTAGAAAGTGTTGCTAAAAGAAAAAGAAATGCAAATAAACAGAAAATCATCCTGTTTGTGTAGTTTAAAAGAGTGAGAATCATTAAAGTGTTCATATTATTCAAAATGATCTACAAATTATAATAAATCCCTATCAAAAATTTCAATGTCTTTTTTTCACAAATAGAAAAACATACTAAAATGAATGTGGATCCTCAAAGGAGCCCTGAATTTTGAAAACAACCTTGACAAGAAGAATGAAGTTGTAAACCTCACATTTCTAGATTTCCAAATATAGTACAAAGCAATAATAATTAAGACAGCATGGCACTGGAATAAAGACAGAAATACAGACCAATGGAACATCGTAGAGAAGAGACTGAATAGATGATCAATTTTTTTTTTTAGTGATTTCTGGGGTTTGAACTTAAGGCCTTATGCTTTCTAGGCAGGCAGTCTTCCACTTGAGCCACAACCTCAGTCATTTTGGTTTCAATTATTTTCGGATAGAGTCTTGTATTATTATCGGGGACTGGCCTCAGACTGTTATCCTGCTACCTGGGAGGATCATGCTATGACTCCTGCTGGGATCATAGGTGTAAGTCACTATACCCAACTTGTTTGTTGACATGCAGTCTCCCTAACTTGTTGCCTGGGCTGGTCTCAAACTACAGTCTTCTTGATTTCAGCCTCCCAAGTAGCTGGGATGCTTATTGGACATTATCTTATATCATATGCAAAAATTACTTCAATGCAGATTAAAGACCCAAATATAATACATAATACAATAAAACTCCTAGAAGAGAACATAAGAGAAGAGCCTCAGAACGTTGGAATGACAAGGATTTCTTGGCTATGACACAAATGCAAAAATAAACAAATAGGACTATACCAAATTTTAAAACTACTGCACAGAAAAGGAAACAATCAACAGAATAAAAAGGCAAAACTACAGACTGGAAGAAAGTATTTGAAAATCATATATTTGATAAATATTTAATATACAGATTTATAAAGAATTTCTACAAAACATTGACATAGTTAAAAAAAACTTGGATAGGCTTTTATCTGAAGAAGATATATATCAATTGACAGCATGCAAATGAAGTGATGTTCACCACCACCAGTCATAGGGGAAATGCAGACAGAAATAGCACTTCATACCCATTGGGATGACCACTATCTAAAGAACAGAAAATAGCAAGCGAGGTGTTGGTAAGAAAGCAGAGAAACAAGAACTCTCTTCCAATTTGGTGCAAATAGAAAGTTCCAAAGCCACTATGAAAAACAGTACAGAGTTTGCTGAAAGAAGAAAAATTTAAAATATCATATGATCCAGAAATTCCACTTTTGATACTTAGTCCAAATAATTCAAAAGAGAATCTCCTGGAGACATCTGCACACCCATGATCATTGCAGCATTACTCACAATAGACAAGAGGTGGAAGCAACCATTAACAAATGACTAGATTTTTAAAATGTGATATATACTATACACACAACAGAATATTATACAGAATTGAAAAGAAGGAAGTATTGTTTTATGCAATAAAACAGATGAATGTCAAGGACATTGTGCTAAGCAAATAAGCTGATCAATTTCACTACAGTTTTTTATAAGGTAAAAAAGGAAAACAGAGCAAATCTAAACAAACTCTGCTACCTAACCAGAACTGATTGGTCAGCAGTGAGATCTTGACTTAAACTAAGCCATCAAAGCTCTTCTCAGAATATTTTTTAGCAAGAACTGGCCAAGGGGCTCAGTCATCCTTACTAATAAACAGTCTAAGAGTTAGGAAGTTTGGAAGCTGCCAGTGCAGCATTTCTGAATGAAGCATAGAGGAAGGGCTAGGAGCCAGTGCCCTGGCTTCTGAAGGCTGCTCCTTTACCACCAGTACTGCCACAACATCCCTAAAACAGCAATTTATATAGAGAATATCTTTGGAGCAGCTTATTTTATGCTTATTGTCTTATACTATAAAATTACACATCTTACACCATGGTGTCTATTTATATTCTTCCAGGATGATAGAATACACAAACATAATTTCAACAGTATTAGATAATATGATAACTTCAATAATAATATGTAACTTCTGAAAATTTCAATAATGTGGATAAGAGTTATGTAATGCTGAACAAAAATGAAAAAATAACGGGCATACAGGAGAGAATGAACAACAGAGCTTTATTGAAAAAAAATGGCATCCAACCTGAGTAGTAAAGATGAGTAGACTTGAGATAATTAAAGAGATTGTGATATGCCATTCCTTTAGAGAATGCAAGAACTCAAAGACACCTGAAGTGTTTGACTCTCAAAGGTTACAGAGGAAGGGAAAGTTAGTAGAAGATGAGGTAGAGAAGGGACAGGTCAGCAGCACCCTAATTGGCCATGCTCTGGGTAAATTCCACCTGCAATCACCAATCCCAGCGAGGCATGTGAAGGAACAGAGAATGACATGTTGGATTTGTGTTTTAACAAAATTACAGCAACATCATTGTGGATGGTAAATTTGAGGTAGTCAGAGGTAAGGAAACCCCACTGGACAGTTGTTACAATAGTTCAGGGAAAAGATCAACAGTCCTACAAGTGATATAGTGACAGTGGAAATAGAAAGGACCTATATTTATCAAGTAAATTTTTTTTTAGGGACTCAGTAATTAGTTGGATGTACCAGGCAATAGTGAGGAGGCAGAAGGGTGAGATTTCACAAGATTGCAGAAGTTTATCAAGATTCCACTCCCTTCCTCAGTGAGGACCAGAACCTCTCAGGTCAGCACTTCTCAGGACTGGCAGGGTAGGTTAAGCATTTTTTACATGTCCATTTCTGTTGTTTTCTCTTCCCTCGAACATTCTCTTTTAAATAGAATTTGAAATCTAGTGTGCTAGATACCAGAGCTAAAAGAAGTGTAAATCATAGCTCTTGTTTTTAAAAAGCTCAAGTAGGGTAGAAAGGCAGGCAAACAGTTACAATATTACTTGACAGAAGGGGTCATTCAGATTTGTACACAGGGCTGTAAGACTGAAAAAACAGAGGAACTAAATATGTCGTTGTATTACAAAGGCTTCAGAGATGAAAAGGATATTTGATCACCTAGTTTCTAAGCTCCAGGAGAGTAAGAGCTATACTTTTACTGTTTATTCTTGAACACTTGTTGACTAGCTATAGTTCTACAACAAATTTGAAACTCTTAATTCACATAAAATCTACAGGCTCAAAATCTTAATGTTATTTAGTTGAACTCTTAGGCACTACATTCATTGAGCAAATGAGAAGACTGCAGCAAAAGAAATTGTTTTGACTCATAGTTTAAATACAATACTCTGATTTCTCTTCAGATTATATAAGTCTTTTGCCTTTTGCCTTTTACATAGATTAAATGCACTTTGTAAATGCTCAGCAAGCATAAAAAACAGGACCTTTCTGATTTCTTGAAACCTTTGTTCTTCTGACAGTTTTTTGTTTATTTTTCAGGTACTGGGGTTTGAACTCAGGGCCTGGTACTGGTGCTGTACCACTTGAACCACACCCTCAGTCTTTTTTGCTTTGTTATTTTTCCAATAAGGTCTTTCTTTTACACCCATGAGTCTTCTATTTCTAACTCTTATAACTAGGATAACAGCACACTCAGCTTTTATTAGTTGAGATCGGGTTTCACAAATTTTTTGCCTGGGCTGCCCTTGAACTGTGATCCTTCTGATCTCCACTTCCCTAGTAACTGAAATTACAGCTGTGAGCCACAGTGCCTGGCCTTGGTGGACCTTGAACCTCACCTACTTTCAGGCAGTGAAGGGAAGGAAGAGTCAAACACTGTCCATTTGCTCAGCCTTGGTGGAATGATCTAATCACACAATCTCACTGATTTGTGAACAGTGGCAAGCAACCACTTTGACAGGGATTTGCTCTTTCTCTGTGCATAGGGTAAACACGACAGAAAAATCATTAGGCTTGGGGTCAGGAATTATACATCCATATTTTCCTTTTACACTAAAGCATCAGACTAAATTTCTTTTCTTGTCCACATTCTTGAGGATGTGTTTTAAATGTCTGGTGGTTTAGTAGTGCTGAAAGGCAAGAAGAGGATGGAACAAGATAAAATGCAGACTTGGGAAGCTGTCCCCAAGCTAGGACTATGTTTACTAACAAGCTTAACATTCCTAAGCAATGTTTTTTCTTTACAGATAATTCAGTTTAGGATTTTTATTCATTCTCATTAGACGTACTGTGAGCCAACATAGTCTAGATGAGAAAGGAAGATAGATCTGAGATGTCTCTTTGAGTGTGGTCTATAGGACTACATGGGCCCTATACCTGAAAGGGTCTCACTCTTGGCTTATGTGCTGCTGTTGTGTCTTGATATTACTGTTTTTTTTTTTTCTTCCTTAACAAAGGCACCAGACCAGCTCTAATATGGATATATTACTACAATACCTGGCACATAGTGACTACTCAATGAGTGAATGACTTCTTGGAAAATAACTTGGAGGCTTCCAAGAAGAAAGGAAAGAAAGTCAGTAAAAGCAAAAGCTTGTACAAAAGCACAGAGGAGAAAAAGGACACAGGAGAAAAGGACATCTGCCATTCAGGGAGAGGCAGGAAGTTTGGCTATGACTAGATCCCAGCTTGTCTGGAGTAGGAGGGGAAATAAAGAAAAATTTAAAAGTTGATAAAATTTTGAAAGCTTTGAATGCCAATTTAAAAATTTTAAACTTTTCTCTGGCCCAAATAAACTCATGGAAACCCATTAAACAGGAAAGTAACAATCAGGTATGAATTTTAGAAATATACTCTGGCTGATGAGGGATAAACCCAGGGCTCAGTAGAGGTCATGAGATACTTAAGCAGCAGAGGGATGGAGGCAAAGATGGCTGTAAGAAAAGAACAGACATGTCTCTCCTTGAACGGAACAGAACACCTCAATGTAGCCCTGATGGTTGAAAATTACCTCTGAAATATCTGAAATTCCTAATAGTATATAAATAAAGGCAGAAATCTTCTGGTCAGTAACTGTTTTGTTTTTCAGTTTCTGCCTGGAAATGAGGGGGTGGAGGGGAGAGGGAAGGGGGGCAAAAGGGAGGGAGTGGGGGTAAGAGGGGAGAAATGACCCAAACATTGTATGCACATATAAATAAAAGAAATTTTAAAAAATTTTTTCAAGTTTTGTTTTTATTTGGATTTGTGACCTCTCATAAAGCTATCATAGAGGCTTTTCATGCCAAAGGCTATTTAGGATAATTTTTTAGAATGTATATTGCTAATGTGTGTTTGTTTATGGCCAGACTTTTATTGAAGTACAAAGTACTTCCAAAGAGCATGTAAATCATAAATATGCATCCCAACAAACTGTTACAAACTCAACATAACCATGTCACCAGCAACCAAATAAAAAAATGGAAATGTTCCAGCTGTTGGTGAAGGTCTGAGGGGTTCCCCTATTGAAGGTAAAGGCCTTCCACTCAGATTTTATATAGGCACTTGATCTGCAAACACAGAAAAGGATTCTGAACAAGTCACAAAGGAAAGAAAATTAGTAGAGATGTACTGAGGCACTAGCAGATAGAGCATGAGTGCTCCAAGAGAGATATCCTGGCTTAATATAGGGGTATTTATGGTAAAAAGGGAGGGTGAGGGGTCTGTTCAACACTGCTTGAGATGAATGCTTTACTTCATTCTGAGCACCTGGGATCCGTTAGTCATTTTTGCTGGTTCAGTTTTGACATTATCAGTTGGGCCCAGGGATATCAATTCTGGTCAGTTTACTAAATTTTGGTTATTGTGTCATAAATATCTGTTTTTCTGAGCAGCCCTTTAAACAAAGGATGGGTTTAATTAGAGTTTCCTTTTAAGAGAGATTCCCTTTTTTAAGATAATTTTTACTTTGTAAACATTGTAGTGATCAAAGGAGTCATTTTGCCAATTGTTTTGTTCCCAGGGTAAGTTTCTTTCTTTAAGATATCCTTCCTGGGACACAGTAATCAATTGGACAAGTAGGCAAGGTCAGTGGGAGAGAGATGCCTTTTTTTTTTTTAATTATTTGTTGAAGCTTAAAGCAAAGAAAGTAGTGCCTGTGTGCTTTTTAAACTGTTTGCTAATACAGTATGTATCTCTGAATTCCTGGCTCCCGTTTCTCATGCCTCAGTTTCCCTGCTCTATCCCACCTCAGAAATATTTTCAGTATCCTGGACCCACTCTCTTTTGTTTCACAGTAGTGAACTTTGTAATTTCTACTGCCATTGATAAGTTTCACCCCATTGTGAATGTTAGATTTTAGTTTTTTTCACTTATGATGCTTATGAGATTTATCCTTGCTGATGAATTTAACTGCAATCTGTTCATTCTTATCATTAAATAACTTCAACTGCTAAAAATAGTGCTGCTATGAACATTCTTGTATGTGTATTTTTGTACATATATGTATAGATTTATTTCCACACACTTAGGAGAGGTATTATTGGATGGCAAGATTCATAAATTCACTTTTAGAATATTCTGCCAAACTGTGTCAAAAAGTAGTTCTTTTCAGTTTGTACTTAATCACCATATGACTTCCAGGTGTTCACATCATTTCTGTCATTCAGGTGAATGTGTAACTTTACTGAGCTTTTAATTGGCATTTTGTGATGGATAGCTAAATTGAATGTCTCATATATCAATAAACATTGACTTAGGTTCCCTGTTCTAAGTACTTACTCAAATATTTCACCAGTTTTCTATCTTTTATTTTCTTATTTATTGTGTATGCTAGATACAAGCTTATTTTTTTTTAAAGTCAAATATAGGCATCAGAAATATTTTTCCTACTTCTGGCTAGCCTTTTCACTGTTTTAAGAGTATCTTTGAGGAGAATAAGTTTTACAAAGTCAAACTTGGTTAGAGCTTTTGGGTGTTGTTTAACAAATCTGTACAATCACACACACATATCTTTCTAATTCTCCTTAAAGCTTGTTGTTTTGCCTTCTAATTTAGGCCTGCAATCTACATGATCTTAATTTTTGTATATCAAGTAGGGTAGGGATTAAATATAAATTACTGAAATAATTGTAGCTTCCTGTAATGCAGTGCAAGAGAAACTTTGTCAGAAATCAGGTGACCATATATGTGTGAGTTTATTTCTCAATCCTTTATTCTGCTTAACAGAACACTGAATTAATAGTAACCTGTCTTAACTGCTGTAGACTTACAATATGTACTTGTATCTGGTAAATAAGACTTCAAATTTTGTTCTTTCTCTTCAAGATGATCTGGGCTATTAAAGGCCATTTGAATTTCCATGTTTATGAAAACTTGTCTTTTTCCTACACATACACACAAACTTTCTGGGATTTTGATTAAGATTGTTCAGAATTAAGAGAAACACATTATTGAAATATTAAATCACTTCCACTTACTTAGGTTTAATTAATTCTTTTCAATGACATTTTTAGTTTTTATCACAGGTCTTACATACAGTTTTTTTTTTAGGTAATTGATTTTTTAATACTGTGGCAATATATATGAGATATGATATTAATTTTTTCTAATCTTTGTTCATGTCATAGAAAAATTACATTAGAATCTTTTATTATTTACCTATCTCTGCAATGAACTATAGTTATATAATTATACACTATGATTCAATTTTCAGAATTACCTTAAGTATAAATAGGTACTGAACCAATTCTACAGAAGTAAATGTGAGAGTTGTCTGCCTTGACAGGCAACAGTAAAGCTTTAGCTGTCAAAACCTGAAGGTTGAATAAAGGCAATGCTATCCTCATTTTTCCAAGAAGGGATTCAGGAGATACTGAATTATAAAATGGATAAAAGAATAAATGTACTTGTGTGTTTCAAAGTGATTGAGTCATGAAACAGTCATTTTGTGGGTCAAAAGTGCTTTAATATTGATGATTTCATATGGGTCATTCAAATACAAAGTCAGTCTAGAGAAAACTAAATGGTAAAATAGTGAATAGTCTAAAGAAAATTCAATAGTTCAGTGTTCCGATATATGGAAGTAATCATCAAAGGAAATAAAACCAGAAATATTAATAATGGTATTTGCATATCAAGATATTTCATAAGGAAGCCTTCAATTTTTTTCCTTTATTGTTGTGATGGGTAGGGGTACACTGTGGCATTTACACATGTTCTTATGTTCTATCAAGTATATCATACATGAATCCACCTCCTCTACCATTCTCCTTTATCCCTCTCTACCCCAATTCCTGGAGTAGTTTTAACAGCTATCATTTTTGCATTTACTTACATGTGTACTCATTTTTGCACTGTATTCACCCTCCTACTCCCTTTCCCCATCACCTCCCCAACACACAGAGGCCAACCTTCTCCCACTGGGCAGGACTTCTTCACCCTCCTGTTCTCTGATTTTGTAGAATAAAAAAGAGAAAAGATAAAACAAAAAAAAATGACATTTTAGCTGTTTGAGATAAAGTTAGTTACACAGGGAGTTTCCTTGTGATATTTCCATGTATATATGTATTTAACCACAATTGGTTTATCTCCTCTAATTTTCTTCATTCTACCTTAGTCCCTTTCTTGTGGTAGTTTCGGTCTGTTTAAGATTTCTATATTCTTTCTTGTAATAGAGAGTATATCAACCCTATTCAAGTTCTTAGTTACCCCTTCTGTGCATGACCTCCCCTTAATGTGATCCTATTTCACAACATTGCTGCATTTGTGTTAGGTCTATATTCCACATATGAGAGAGAACATGAGGCTTTTGGCCCACTGAGTCTGGTTAACTTCACTTAAGATGATATTCTCCAGTTCCATCCATTTACTTGCAAATGACAAAATTTCACTCGTGTTTGTGGCTGAGTAAAATTCAATTGTATATAAATATAACATTTCTTAATTCATTTGTCTGTAGTGGGGCATCTTGGCTGTTTCCATAACTTGGCTATTGTGAATAGTGCTGCAGTAAACATGGGTGTGCAGGTGCCTCTGGAGTAACCTGAGTCACATTCCTTTGGGTATATCCCTAGGAGTGGGATTGCTGGATCATAAGGCAGGTCTATTTTTAGTTTTTTAAGGAGATTCCATACAGTTTTCCCATAGTGGTTGTACTAGTTTACATTCTCACCAGCATTGTATGAGGGTTCCTTTTCCCCCCACATCCTCACCAACATTTGTTGTAAATGGAATCTTAAAGTGGTTTTGATTTGCATTTCATTTATGGCCAGAGATGGTGAGCATTTTTGCATGTGTTTTTTAGCCATTTGGACTTCTTCCTTTGAAAAGGCTCTGTCCATTCACTTGCCCATTTCTTTATTGGGTCATTGATTTTTGAGGAGTTTAGTTTTTTGAGCTCCCTGAATATTCTGGTTATCCGTCCCTTATCTGATGTATAGCTGGCAGATTTTCTCCCATTCCTTTGGGTGAGCTTTCAATTTAAAGACCATTTCTTTTGTCATGCAGAAGATTTTTAATTTCCTGTAGTTCCATTTGTCAATCCTTTCTCTTAACTGCTGAGCCACTTGAGTTCTGCTGAGGAAGTCCTTGCCTATGCCTATTGCCTCCAGTGTATTTCCTGCTCTTTCCTGTACTAGCTTCAAGGCTTCAGGTCTTATATTAATGTCTTTAATCCACTTTGAGTTGACACTTGTACAGGATGATAAACATAGATCTACTTTCAGTTTTCTGCAGGCAGATACCCAGTTTTCCCAGCAACATTTGTTGAAGAGGCTGTCTTTTCTCCATTGTATGTTTTTGGCACTTTTGTCAAAAATTAGGTCAACATAGTGCATGGATTTATATCTGGGTCTTCTGCTCTGTCCTACTGGTCTTCATATCCATTTTTGTATCAGTACCATGCTGTTTTTATTGCTATGGTTCTGTAGTATAGTTTAAAGTCAGGTATTGTGATACCTCTAGTGTTGCTCTTTTTGCTCATTATTGCCTTAGCTATTCATGGTCTTCTGTGCTTCCAGATGAACTTTGGGGTTGATTGTTCTATCTCTGTGATGAATGTCATTGTGATTTTTATGGGAATTGTGTTAAACATATAGATTGCTTTTGGTAGCATAGCCATTTTCACTATGTTGATTCTACCAATTCATGAACATGGGTGACCTTTCCATCTTCTTTAGACTTCTTCAATTTCTTTCAATGGTTTGAGGTTTTCCTTGTAGAGGTAATTAACATCCTTTGCTAAGTTAATTCCTAGTTATTTTTTTGAGGCTATTGTAGATGGAATTGTTTTCCTATCTTCTTTCTCAGTCTGTTCATTGCTGGTGTTTGTCATATATAGCCTTTATTGTGTTGAGATACATTCCTTCCTTTCCTAGTTTCATCAGCACTTATATCATGAAATGGTTTTGAATTTTATTGAAGGCATCTGCTGAGATGATCAAGTGGTGTTTTTTCTTTGCTTCTGATTTGTGTATGTTGAACAATTTCTGCATCCCTGGGCTGAAGTAGAATTGGTCATTGTGTATGATCTTTCACTCTGTTTGTTATTATTCTGTTGAGGATTTTGGCATCTGTGCTCATTAAGGAAATTGGCCTGCAGTTCTCTTTTTTTGATGTGTTCTTGTTCAGTTTGGGGATGAGTGTAATATTGGCTTCATAAAATGAATTATGCAGTATTCCTTCTCTTTCCACTTCATGGAAAAGTTTCAGGAGTGTTGGTATTAGTTGTTTGAAGGTCTTGGTAGAATTCAGTGGAGAATCCATCAAGCCCTGGACTTTTCTTTTTTGGGAGACTCTTTATGGCTGTTCCAGTTTCATTGTGTGTTGTAGATTTATTTAAGTGTTTAATGTCTTTTTGGTGCAGTTTTGGATGGTCATATGTATCTAGAAATTCTCTCATTTTTTCTAGATTTTCCAGTTTATTTGAATATAGGTTCTCAAAGTCCCTGATGATTCCCTGGATTTCCTTGGTGTTTCTTGTTATCTCTCCTTTTTGATTTCTGATTTTATTAATTTGGGTCTTTCCCTCCTCATTTTAGTCAGATTTGCCAGGGTTTGTCAATCTTCCTTACTTTTTTCAAAGAATCAGCTTTTTGTTTTGTTGATTCTTTGTATTTTTTTTATTCCTATTTCATTGATTTTGGTCCTTATTTTTATTATTTCTCACCTTCTGCTATTTTGGGTTTAGCTTGTTTTTCTAGAAGTTTGAGATGTAGCATTAGGTCATTTATTTGAGATCTTTCTTTGTTTTTAATATATGCACTCATGACTATAAACTTTCCTCTTTGGACTGCCTTTGCTGTGTCCCATAAGTTCTGATAGGTTGTGTTTTCATTTGCATTAAATTCCATGAACTTTTTTCTTCCAAACTGGTTTACAAAGGAAGACCCAACAATCTGTTGTTTATAAGAAACCCACCTTATTGACAGAAACAAACACTGTCTAATGGTGAAATGGTAGAAGAAGATTTACCAAGCTAATGGCCCCTGAAAACAAGTAGGAGTAGCAATACTTACATCAGATAAAGTGGATTTCAAATTTAAATTAGTCAGAAGACACAAAGAAGGTCATTTCATACTAATAAAAGGAGCAATACATTAAGAGGAAAAAACAATTATCAACTTATATGCACCCAATTTCTGTGCACCCAACTTCATTAAGTATACACTAAAAGACTTAAAATCACAGATAAATAGTGATACTGGGGGACTTTAATAGATAGGTCACCAATAGATAGGTCATCCAGACAAAAAAAATCAACAAAGAAATTCTAGAACTAAATGACACCATAGATCTAATAGAACTGACAGATGTCTACAGAACATTCCACCCTGCAACAGCACAATATGCATTCTTTTTAGCAGTTCATGGAACTTTCTCCAAAATAGACCGTATCTTAGGACACAAAGCAAGTCTTAACAAATATAAGAAAATTTAAATAACCACCTGCATACTATCTGATCACAATGCAATAAAACTAGAATTCAACAACAAAAGAAGTGGCAAAAAAATACACAAACAATTCAAGGCTGCTCAACGATCAGTGGGTCACAGAAGAAATAATGGAGAAATCTTCAATTTTTGTAGTATTAGGGAAAAGTATGCATCTCTGACTCCTACATGTAAAAATAGACTCTTTTTAGAGTGCAGACATCCCAACCATCCCTTTTTGCAGAACAGGTTGAGGAACAGGTTTAGTTCCTCAATCTGTTCTGCATTGTGTGCTCACATCTGTGCCTGGAAACACCCAGGGGTAAGCTGGGCACCATGGCTACCTCCTGCACTTCACCTCAGCTATCCTCAATACCCTGTGTGACTCTGTCCCAATTCAGGTGCTCCTCTGCCTTCCCTTATCCATAAATTTTAAAAAATCCTTCATATGTTGATGACCCCATTATCTACAGTACTATTTTAATTTAATATGGAGGGACAAACTTGAATCATGGTCTGCTGTGTCCTCCAGTACAAAAAAACAAGCAAAGTGTGAACTCTCATATTTTGCCCTGCAGGGCCCTGGACTAGGTTAGACACAGGAATGAGGTGGGAGGCACAGGGCTGCAAGCAACAGCAAGTGAATGTGTTAGACCTTTAAAATATTTTGATACTTTTTTTGTGGTACTGGGGTTTGAACTCAGGGCCTCAAGCTTGCTAGGCAAGCGCTTTACCACTTGAGCCACACCACTAGCCTAAAATATTTCAAATCTTAGGCAACGTGCTTAATTTTCTCAGGCCTACTTCCTCATAAATAGCCCAGATTACATGATCTCCAAAGTCTTTTTAGCCTCAAGATTCCATCATTTCAAAGTTTTGATTTTATTATGGAAAATTTTAAATATGGAAACAATTCTGTAATTCCACTAGATTGTGAGCTCCTAGAAAATAGTTTCCTTTTTTGCCACCTATGTATATCTAACAGCTATATGTATGTACAATTCTTTAACATTTATTAAATGAATCAAAATATAATAGTTTTCTTCCCAAGGAGTTCCTCTTCTACATTCTTTTCTTTTACCTAGATTCTAAATATTTGAGAAAATATACAATACTTGTCTCTCTGAGTTGGATTGTTTCTTTTAACATGATGATCTCTAGTTTCATCCATTTTCCTACAAGCAACATAATTTCATTCTTCTGAACAACTCTTTATATATATAAATATATATATATATCACATTATATATATATATGTGATATATATATACATATATATATCACATTTTCTTTATCCATTTATCCATTGTTCATCCATTGATGAAACCAAGGGGAGTGCAGGAAGAAACAAGAAAGGGTAGGAGTGTGTGTGGTAGAATATAATCAAAGTACATTATATGCATGCATGGAAAAATCATGATGAAAATTCAATATTTTATAAGATTAATATATACTAATAAAAAGTTTTTAAAAGACTAAAATTTGCCATTGGCTAATGCAAAAACATAATGTTTTATCATTTATAATTTATGTTATATAATTGTGTACTGTTCATATAATCAACAAACATTTAGTGTGCCTCCACTATTATGGAGTTTCTCGATTAGACACAGAGAATATAGAGGAAAGGTGTGGTATCTGTCCTTGGGGAGGATATATTGTAGCTGCATGAACAACATAAAACCAACTGTGCATATGAGCATACACACATGTACACATGTTATGACTTGTGTAGAATAGTGTTGTGTATGAAGGAAGTATATTGTAAAAAAGGAATATTGTCTTTGGAGTCAGAAAAAAAATTGGATTTAAATCTGGACACTGTCAGATTTAACTGTCAACTTGGTAAGTTTGGTTAGCATTTATGTGCTTCTTTATTATAAAATTGGAGATATTTCCTTTGTTGCAGAAATGTTATGAGGGATTACATCACATAATGTATGCAAACAACATCTCACATTGTAGGTGCCCAACAAATCATAATTCTCATTATTAGTATTATTACCACTTCCATTGATTTTCATGATTATTGATCATTATTCTCATTATTATTATTATTATTATTATTGCACTTACATGGAAAAAAAGCACTTCAGTCTGGACAAGTTAGGAATAGCTTTTTGAATGAGTTGATTTTGAGCTGATTCATTAACAATAAGAAGAAATGATATATACAGATGAGAGCAGATAATTCATTCTGGGAATAAGAGGAAACACATGTCCATTGGGAGGTCAGGGATGTTCACTCCAACCAGTTCTGTTTGGCTCCAGCAAAGTAAGGCAGACAGAGGAAGGTGGAGGACAAGGGACCCTCTGCCTGTGTCTCTTTTCCTCCTTTTGTATTTACTGGGCAGAGGGCACATTAGTGATTTCCTGACCTAATTACCAAAGAGTTCTTTCATTTGAAGAAAAACTATAAGGTCATATCCTTTTTTTCACAACCATATTTTCAAACTTTAAAAACTATTGCTGATAAGAGGAAAACAGAGCTATTAGTGGGTGTTCTGTTCTGTGTGTTTTTCCCTTTAGGATTGCATGAGAGCTAATTAGGGAGAAATCTTTTCTTTGAAGTGGTGTTGAGTGCTTGGTCTGCACGCTGCAACCCTTAACTTTCAAGCAGCACAAATTCCCTGTACTGTCTCCTTGGAAATAGACTGTGCCTCCATTGTCCTTTTGTCCTTCATATTGGTCTGATAATGTAGTATGTAAAGATTGAATACATTGAACTAAATGGTGTATTAGAAATTGGTTCTAATATATTGCATCAATGATAAAATAATCCTTGATGCAATCCAAGCCTTACTTCTCTTCCTCCCTTTAATGGCAGTGCTAAGCCTGGGTCCTTGCATCAGAACAGAAATAAGGAAGAAGGCAAGAAACTCCCATCTAACTGCCTTGGTTTTGAATGTTTAGCAGAAGAGCAGTCAGAGAAGAAGGAAGGATAAAGAATAGGATGTAGATGAAGCTTCTATGTGTACAATCTGATTCATTCCTCCTACCATCCCTTTGAGTTGTGAAGTAAGGATTTGAGAGGGAATATAATACCTGCAAGGTCACACAGATTGAGTAGTAGTACTGGAATTTGGACCCATGTTTATCTAATTGCAATTCTGGTGTGCTTTTTATTATCACTGCTCCCGCACCCTTTCAGGCAGCCTATAATTTGCAGCATTTCATCAGTTGTAAGACAATGTTTCTCACATTGTGAGTATATCTGACATGACATAAGTAATGTGTTACAACTGCTATTAGCCAAGAGAGGATTGTAACTATTTGTCATTGTGTGTGCATAAACTTGCATGTTATTTTTGGAAGCATCTGATTTGATAGCTGCAATCACTCCATGTTTTAATCAACAAACCATTTAACGAACATTTGAAAAAGGATTATGTGTCCTACTTGTCTCCTGAAAATCTTCCTTGAACACAGGATAAAGAGCTGGGAGGCAATCTCTAAAAAATCCTTAGGGCACATTTTAGAACTATGCATCACTAAGGCCCTTGATGGCGCTGGTGAGAATATTGTCTTGATAGGCTCCAGCTAGAAGATTCTCAGAGCAAAAGTGCTTGTATTTTTGCTATATTATTTTCCCTTCTATTTTCTTTTTATGTATGATTGATAGATGATAAAAATCTATGTTCAAAATGTCTTGATAATTCTGGGATCCATTCATGAATCTGTTCTCTCCCTTTAGCCAGATGTGAATTTAAAGAGCAAGGTCTGACCCTGATAAGACAAGCCACCATGTTTTTGAAATTCTGTCAGTTTCTAAGTATTGTATTATGGCATGAATTCTGTCCTTTAATCCTAACCCTGTGAAGATGGGGAAATGAGTCTTTTAGGAATTATATCATTTGCACAAGTTCATAGTACTAGGGAGAATGCTAACATTTTAACCCAGAGTAGCCAGTATTAACTATCTTGTTGCAAAATATCTATTACTTTTCAAATAGTTCATGCACATCACAGAAAGGTTCAGCTCTCTGCAGAGCATATGGTAAGTACCAGTCAGTACTAGTCAATTTTTTGTTCAATGAAGGAAGGTCAGGCTAGAAACGCCAGAGCACTGGCAAGCTGGTGAAAAACCCCAGTTTTCATTGGTAGAGCAGAGCAAGATCAAGCAAACTCTGGAGCAAGACATACCTGATTTTGAAGCTCACTGACTCGAAGAACTTGGGAAAATTCCTAATCTTCCAATAAAAGGGGTTAATGGTTGTAAACCTGTGGGGATTTTGGTTACCCAAAAGGAGGTAATGACTTTGGGTTTGACAGACTTAGAACACTGTCTTGCACAAAAGCACCCCTGGGAAGATAGTTCTCCTTTCCCATTTCATGAGAAAATCTCATTCTAATTTTACATCCAGGCCTCTTCTTCATGAAAGTTATACTTGCTAAGAGCACTGTTTCCTATTTCTTCTCCCAAATTAAGTGACACCTCTAATATCTTATTTATTCCACACATAGTCATTAAGCACAGTGATGTGTCAGGTGATCTGCTAGTGTGTGTGAAGACTGAAATGCAAGGTCTTTGGCTCCAGACACCTGAACATATCCCAACTCCCATGGGTGCTGTCAGCTTACACAGCCTGCTCATCTTTCTGAACCTCACCTTGTTCATGAAAAGTGGAGAAACCCCTCCTGTGAGGGTTAGAGGAGGTGACTTCAACGTTTTATACTAAGGAGAATTTAATGCAATAGTTCTATCCCCTGACCTTGATGGCCTTGGCTTGATTCAGGCTGCTTGACTGACTGTAAACCAACTAATATTTTGCTGGTAAGTGCTTAATCACATAGCTCCAAGCAGGAAAAAAAAGTCCCTAGTGTAGCTTGTGATGAATTCCATGGTATAAATTCTTTCAGAAAGATCCTGCCCACCACCAATAGATCTGCCTAACAGCATTCAGGCTCACAAGGAAAGAGATAAGTTCTCAGGAAGGTTGATTTAGTAGTTCTCTCTCTCTCTCTCTCTCTCTCTCTCTCTCACACACACACACACACACACACACATACACACACACACACACACACACACACATATACACACACAGACACTTAAAACATAGACAAATTTTTTTCCTGAAAAACCTCAACCTGATCTTTATGTTCTGTTTCTAGGAAAATGGCCCTAAATTAGTTATGGGACAGTGCTTCAGCAGAAAATTAGAAATGTTAGTGCAAGTTTTGTCCCAGTCTTCATTCCTTGGCTGATGCATGTAATTACAAGGACATTGCTTCTCTATTTCCATGCCTGCTAGAGCCTAAGACCAGTGGGCAATCAGTCGTAAATTCTAATGGTCTTCAGGTAAATAGAGTTCCTTGTGCTGTATGAACTCAGTGCTTTACACGTGCTAGGCAAGCATTCTGCCACTGAATGACATCCCCAGTCCAGTAAGAGTATTTAGGAAAAAAAGTTAAACTCATTATCTCCAACTCACCTGCTCACAATTAGAGGAACAACCATAATACTTGCTGACATCAGACAATGTTGATTAGGACCAGGTGCAGAAATATCTTAACTGATAACTTCTATAGGGCTGAACTTAAAGCCTAAGAGTCACACTGAAATAAGGTCATAAAATCTGTGTGTGTCCTCCAGTATACCCAGCATTGTCTTTGCTGTCCTGTCCATGTTCCATCTTTCAGATGTCAGGTTGACCCTGTACAGGGAGAGCAGAGACAGGAATATGTAGAGTGGAGAGTGTAGCAATGAAACAACTAAGGGCCACACCATCACCTGATACATTGGTATGCCTAAAACTTCAAGTATCATCTTGATTAGTGCTTTTCTTAAAACACTTAGTTCTCCATTCTGCTTACACATTAAGATTTTCTGGAAGAGAGTTAGAATGTACTCACACTTGTATGTAAATCTTCTGCTTTGATTGTTCTGAAATGGGATCTGAGTGCATCTATATTTTAAAGCTTCCAGATGTTTCTAATACACAGGCAACTTTGAGAACTGTGGACTTACAAAAACTCCACAGTTAAATGATGTACCTGATCTAGGGCCATAATGATCAAGTAATCAGCTTTGGTAGCAACTGGGGATGACTAAATTGTAGACTGTTGATTTAGGATGTCTGAGTTGGGGTCTGAAAATCTGCCTCCCTAATGAGCTCCCCAGTGGTGTCAGGAGGTTTTTAAAATATGAATGCAGGGCCTTAGTTTTTTATTAACTTAGTAAAAATTATAAAAGGAAGCCCTCAACAGTTTTTGATATCCATCTTTGGCTTATCCATCATAGGGACTACAGCTGAGGTATTTGGGGAATTACCTTTGGCTCCCAGTTCTTTCAGTGTTCGGTTCCCTTCAGGGACAACTCAGTACTTCCCAAATTACATGTATGGCTTCATCCCTCTTAGGAAGAAATGTTCTGGACCCATTCCACAACAGTGAACACGCCTTCCACACTATCACTCTGGGATAGGGTACAACTTTGCCTGCCATCAATCAACTATGGTATCCAGATGAGACATTGACCCATCTCCCAAGCTGAGCCAAGCCAGTCTGGCCAACAGCTGCCCCTCCCTTTGTTAATTTGTTTACTTCAAGGAATCAATGATTTTCTTTTTCTCCACACAGTCCTGTCTTCCTTTATTTAGGGAAGATGTTTTTCTCTTTTATCCTGACATGTATCCCCACCTCTGGGAGCAGAATTGACACAAATTAGCATTATCAGATGCTAGTTTGAGGGCTGTTTGTCAATTATTATAATTGTTATTACTTTACCTAAAGGTGACTTTCACATATTCAATCTAAAAATAAGGCCAGATGATGGTTCATCGAGGCCAATAGCACCAGAAATTCAAGGTCATCAGCATGAACTCAATCACCCAGAAATATAAAGTATACCTTCTTTTGTCACTGGTTTTGTCATTGTGGTTAATAAAAATGATGAAGTATAACTTTTCTATTTCATAACAGATCACTACCAACTTAGTAGCTTAAAACAACACAAATTTTATATTATATTTCTGGAGCTAAGAAGACTGAGGTGGGTCTCACTGTGCTAAAATACAGGTGTCAGTAGGGCTGAGTTCCTTTCTGAAAGATCTATGGGTTTCCTTGTCTTTTTCAGATTCTGTGGTCACCAGCATTTCTTGGCTCTTGATCCCCTCCACCATTATTCAAGCCAGCAACATGGCATCTCCCTTACCTGCCTTCCACTAGTATAGCTCTCTTTCTTCTATTTTTTTTCTTTCTTTTATTATTCATTTATTCATATGTGCATACATTGTTTGGGTCATTTGTCCCCCCTGCCCCCTGCCTCCACCCTCTTCCCTCTCTTTCGATTCTAGGAACAACCTGTTCTGAGCTTTTCTCCAGTTCCATTGAAGAGTAGAAATAAGCAATAATAAGAAAGACATAGCATTTTTGCTACTTGAGATAAGGACAGCTTAAACAGAGAGATTCCTAGCATTGCTTCCATGTACAAAAGTGTTGCAACCCAAGTTGATTCATCTGTAACTGATCTTTACACTGGTTCCTGATCCCTTTCTCTTGTTGACCTCTGTCACTTTAAGGTTTCTGTATTAATCCCTCTGGAGTGGAGACATCAAATGCTTTCATGTTTTGGGTTTTCTATCTAACCCTGAACCTCCGGTATATGTTCTTCCCTTGTCATGTAACCCAAGTCCTACAACATTGCTGCATTTGCCCTAGATCTAAAGTCTGCATATGAGGGAGAACATACACGATTTTTGGTCTTCTGAGTCTGGCTGACCTTGCTCAGAATGATATTCTCCAGTTCCATCTGTTTACTCTCTTTTTAAAACTTTTTTTCCTTTATTGTTCTACTGGGTGGGGTACATTGTGGCATTTACAAAGGTTCTTACAATGTGTCAAATATATCATACTTGGATTCACCTCCTCAACTGATCTCCTTCATCCCTCTTCCCCCCAGTTCCTGGAATAGTTTCAACCAGTGTCATTTTTGCATTTACATACACATGTACACATTTTTTGCACTGTATTCACCTTCTTACCCCCTTTCCCCACTGCCTCCCCACCACTGGCAGCAACTCCCTCTCCCTAGGTAGAACCTGTTTTGCCCTCCTGTTCTCTGATTTTATGGAAGAAAAAAGAGAAAAGAAAAAAAGAAGCTGGGTGCCAGTGGCTCACACCTGTAATCCTAGCTACTCAGGAGGCAGACATCAGGAGGATCATCGTTCAAAGCCAGCCCAAGCCAATAGTTCTAGAGACCCTATCTTGAGAAAACTTATCACAAAATAAAGGCTGGTGGAGTGGCTCAAGGTGCAGGCCCTGAGTTCAAGCCCCAGTACTGCAAAAATGGCATTTTTGCTTGTTTGAGATAAAGGTAGCTACACACGGATTTTCTTTTTGATATCTCCATGTATGTACGTATTATAACCCCAATCCAGGAACAAGTCTCTGTTTTTAAGAGTGCAGATGACTAGATTACACAACTTGGATAATCCATGTTCCTTTCCTTTCTCAAGGTCCTTACATTTAAAAACTTCTGCAAAGCTCATTTATGGAAAATATATAAAGTAACATATTCCCATATTCCAGGGATTAAGGTGTGGACATCTTTGGGGAACAATTTTCTGCCTACCACAATAGCTACCATTTATTATGCTTTTCGTACATTACTTTATCTTCTCAACAACAACATTACATTCAGAATCATATTTACATTTTGGAGATGAGGGCATTGTGGCTCAGAGAAATGACCTTGCAAAAGGTGACCTAGAAAAGAAGTGTTAAAGCTGAGATATGAACTGAATACATCCTAGCCCCAAAGCTATGTCTTGTTGTCTTTCTGATCAAGGATTCAGTTAACCAAGCCCCTGTTTTAACAGAGAATATCCATGGCAACCACGATATTTGTGGAGGCAGAAGAGGGGTTTTTATTCTTATAGGTGCACAGAATGACATAGAGTTGATGTTGAAGGTAAAAAATGCTCTGGATGTCATGTCCTGTCACAGTGATCCCTCTGCAAGAACCAAAATAAAACCCAATGAAAGTATTTCTAGACTTTTGCTAAGATGGATCCACCAAGCTTTGTCCATCACAGTCACACACAGGATAAAAAATGTAAAAATAAATCAGTGAAAATTAAATGAAGTCTCTCCAATAGAGCTGTGTTGGTCCTCAAAGCTGTCTTTCAGGGCAAGAAAAATGGGAAATGGAGAGTAAATTTCATTTAAACTCAGCCAGACTTATTGTTGTCTTGGGAAGAAAAGGAAAGCTCACAAAGACCATGCTTCATAAAGCCATTTTCTGAAGAATAACTCAAATGTTCCTTAAGAAATAGGCTAACTCAGTTTCCATCAGAATAGTCCCAAATGCCCAAGTCCTACTGCTGATAGCAAAAGGTGACAATGACAGAAAAGTCAAAATGACTATAGTTATAGAGACCATTATAGAGATTTCTGTCATTATCACATCTAATTCTAATCATTTCATCACATTTCAAACATCACTTCCTGTTATATTTTGAGGACAAGAATGAGCCTGCTTAGCTTTTAGCCAACATCATTTAGCACAATGTTAATAGGAAATAAATGGTTCATAAGTGTTGGTAGAATGCAAGTAAACATAGCAAGTAAATCCCTGATAGAAGAATCTGCCAGTCAGTATCCTATAATCACTTGAAGTCACATGAAAAATAGGGATTTTTCTATATTTATTGTAGAGCGTCTCAAGAATAAGATCTGTGATGGGATCCAGACACTTGTATCCCTTTTAAGTCATATAGGGACTTCTGTATGCACCCATTTTAGAACCATTCCCTAACCTCATATATACATCCACAGGAAATGTGCTTAACTCACATTTGTCAAAAGCAAAACTGGAGTTAATATTCATCATACAAATGCACTGGAAGAACTTCTTTCATTCATTATAGGCCTACTATGTGGCCAAAAGTGAGCCAGGGGTAGTCAAGAAGAGTAGAATGAACACTATCCCTAAAAACATAAGATTGTATTAGAGAACCAAGTATGTCTTTAAGATTTAGATATGTCTTTAAGAATGTCTCTAAGACTTAGGATAGTCTGGGGGACTGATAAAGGAGCTGAGATTTCTGACAATCACATATTAAAACGGAGATTTGAGACCCATTGATTTGCTTCAAGGCCAATGGAAAATTATGAAAGGAAAGAAACATTGGCACTGAGAGCCTTTGAAGATGGTCTCTCTGCCAGGCAACATCCAGCCTCTTTGTCCATTGGTCATCACTCAATTTGGCATGCACATTGAAGCACAAACCCAGGGTTCACAGGGTTTGGCTATTATGCTTTCAGTAAAGCAAGAGCATTGAAGTGACAGGAAAGTGACCACAAAGCCAGGAGTGAACAGGAGGGAAACTGAAGTAAAACAAAAGCATTTGATGGTCAAGAGAACTAATTTATAGACTCATAAAAGATAATCCCTAATAATTCTTTAGTGCCCAGATCTAGAGAAAGGTGGTATTGTCACAATAGTCCTACTCCTACTTACAGTGGGGCTAAGGAAACATTAGTTATAATGAAACAATGAGAATAGCAACAGAGAACAAAGAAAAGGATGCTAGTCATAGGTGAAATGAAGCAGGTTTGCATGAGCTCATACTCTGAAGATATGGATAAAACAAAAGTAATGAGAAAAAATAAAAATAGAAAGAAAACAAAGGAAGTATCAGAACTGCTTTATTAACAACTGAACAAGCATCCAAAACCCTTGTTTCTAGTCTGTAATTAGCCTCTAAAGTCAATAGTTTACAGACAAAATAGAACTCAACAAATGTCTTGAGCTCTGAACATGAGGGCACCATTTTCCCCACATAGCCTATTCCGTTTTGCACATTTGATTTTTTATTGTCAATTCAGTTTTAAATATTTCTAGTATGTATCATACAGATGATTATGCTCCAGGAAGGGGAGGGTTTATCTTTTTTTCACTACTCTATTCCCAATGCCTTTTGTGGGCTCTACTCACAACTATTTGTGAAATAACAGAATAAATGAATGAATGAATGAGTGAATAATATTGAGCATTCAGTGATTAAACAGGAACATCTGAGTTTCTTGTGACCTACTATCATGGGAGATACTTTATCAAGTATTTAACTTAGAAAGAACTGTGTTCCTGGTCATCTAGATATGTACTTCTACTTCAAACAAGAAGTGACTCTTCTCACTGATATGAAATATGAAATTTTCCAAAGTAAAGTGGTATATTTGTCAGTATAGCATAGGTTAAAAGTGGTAAAAAACATCCTCCACAATTTTAGTCACTTAACAGAATAAAATATGGTTTCTCTTTTATATCTAGTCCTTTAAAGGACTTGCTATCAGCTGTAACTTAGAGACTTAAGGTCTTTCCCACTAGTGGCTCTACTATCTTGAATTGTTTCTTCTCAAAGCTTTAAAATGGGGATGGAGAGAGCAGGGAAGATGTATGTAACATGGTGTGGCCAGAACTGGGAGCAATGTGCATTCCAACTTTATTCCAATTGCATGGTCACTGGAGTTGGAGTTCAAGTGGTAAAGCACCTGCCTCATAAGCACGATATCCTGAGTTCAATCCCCAGTACCACCATCAAAAAAAAAATATGGCACTTTCAGTAACAGTAGGTTTAAAAATAGTATTTCTAGTCATAGTCAATGGGTATAGAAAAATACAGGTAGGAAGACAAATATTCTATGAAATTAATTAATAAATATTAATAATCACATACAAATTAGTTCATTCACTTGGTGTTATATATATGAAGTTATTACTCTTCACCACTAACCTCAGTCCCTTACAGCTCATGAGCCATGCACTGAAGGCAGATGAGTGCTTTGACAGGGAAACACTGCATGCTGTGGCCTATAGTAATATCAAAATAGTAATTACTAATATATTGAGCATTCATTATCCACAGGACACTTTACAAATATTATTGCATTTGTTTTTCACAATGTCATTTCAACAAGGCTTAAAGAAAAGCAGTATCTTGCTCAAAGTCCCATAGTCATTACACCTTACTTTGAAAAACAGAATAAGCAATGATTATCCTTGGTAATGAAAGTTTCTAAAACAAGAACTGGATGGTTTTATCCCAGATTAGATCATGTAGAATAAAGCAATGTTATAGATCCAAAAGAAAATCCACATGGATGAGCATGCAGACTATCCATGACCATAGAGCTGATCACTGGCTCCTCAGTGAAGAACTGGAAGGGGCAGCAGAAAGGTGATGGCAGGATTCACTGTACCTGTCCTTAGCTTACTGCACAAAACTGTGAAAGCAAAGCTCAGAGTACCTGAGCTTTAAACAGGTCCTACCTGTTTAAATTATTTTTTCATTGTTTTTGTAGTCTCAGCTAATAAAATCTTCTTAGTCACTGCAGTATGCATACACTCAAATACTGCGAGAGAAAGTATGTGTTTTCAGAGAGAGAGAGAGAGAGAAACAGGAAAAAAGGTGTTCCTCTCCAAACTTGTCACTTATGCCAGGATGCTGTATGCCCATATCCACATAAACTTATAAGAATTTCTTTATAAGTACATACAGTCACCATTAATATAAATGAGAAATTTTATGCTCAGCTTAAGTAATTTATTATTTTGGCAATTGATGTAGGATTGGGAAACTATGTGATTTATATTTAGAATATTCCTAATATGAAGCCACTATCCTCTTACAGTAAAAAAGTCAAAACAAAAACAACTAGAGTTCTTCCTAACTTTGATGTGACCTGCCCTTTCCCTCAACCCTTTTGCCAGAATTTAAATTCTTAGGCAACATAAATTTCCCAACAAGGCCAAAAAAATTCAATAATTGCTCTGCAAATTAGAGAAGCCAGCAAAGATGGGATACTTAACTTGGACATTTTCCATTGCAATAATGTAGAAATAACAGATTTATTAATAACAGTATAATGTAGTTGGGTAACAGATTCATCCTGAGCCAAAGTCACAGTTTTCGCTCCACAGGATGGAACAAAGAAGTGGATTGAGCAAAAAACTCACCTGGTGAATACACTGCTTTTGCAGAAGTAAGTGGCACACAGCTGGCTTTAAATGCTATGATTTGTTTATCCATATGTGGTATTACCTGAAATAAAAGGGAGCTAAAACTGGGGAGTAGGAAAAGCAATTTTTAGTACAGCTTCACAGTAAGCAATGGGAATTGCTTTTTAAAAACCAGGAGTCTCCTTGATGAATTTTAGTGTCTGCATCATGTAATGTTGTGAAGCTCTTACACTGCCCTCTGCTGATATCTGAGCCACATGACCAAAGGGGTCACAAAGCCTGAGTTCATTTAATTTACATTAAATATTTTTTGAGCAAGTGTTAGGTATCATGGAAACAAGAGCAATTTTTTAACAAGTAGAGTGGATAAAATGAGGTATCAGAATCAAGTAAAATGAGGCCTGATCCCCGCCCCACCTTACATCTTCAGTAAGGCTGTAGAAAGTTCATTCAAATTCTCTGATTTGGGCCTCAGTTCCCTGTAGAACAAATGAGAATACTAAAGCTTTTTTGCACCATGTTTTAAGAATGCCAAGTGCCTGAAACAGAATAGGCATCAATTGTATGAAGCAGTTACAATACAGATGAGTCATGCATTCAAGAGGGTAAGACCACATGGGAATCTGGCAGTTTAGTAACTGCCAGGAAAAGAAAGCTATTAGATACCTTTTGTAGAAATGACAAAGTAGGGAGGTTTAAATGAGACTACCAGCTATGAAAATGAAACTTCTTTGGAAGTTCAAAATGAAAGCCCCCCTCAGTAAGTGGGGAGAACCAGAAGAAGAAATGGAAGGCTAATGCTTTGGTTGGAGATGAAAGGGGAGGAGATTAAAAGGGGGGGCAATAATAGTAGCAGGAAGGAAGGCAAAATCAGCACAGCCATGGTGGATTCTGAATATGAATAATTTGGCAACAGAATAGATGTAGGATATGACAGAGAAAATTGGATTCTGTATGTGTTGGAGGGATGATGTTGGCCAAACTCAGAATGTAAACAGGAGACAGGTTTGGCAAGGAAAAAAGAGGTGGTATAAAGTGGGGAGGAAGCTAACATTCATTTGGCACCTTCTAAAGAATCTAATTTCCTTTATTCCTCACAACAGTCTTAAAATGCACATGTTATTACTCACAGATTTCAGATGAGAAAATTGAGGTCCTGAAAAGTATGCAGTTACAGGCTACCAGTAAAGAATGAAGAAGCTGGGATTTTGACAGTTTTACTTAACTCTCCAAGTTCAACACCCTTTTCATCCTGCAAGAGAAGCAGTAAGTAAGGAGGTCCTGGCTCCATTGATGCTGTTGTTTCCTTGGGTGTGGAGGATGGGAACATGACACTTGTCTGTCCTATAAATACACAAGTTTGCTGAAGTTTGCTGTTGCTGTCTGTTCTGTCCTTACTGGTTTTTGACATGAAGTAGAGATTTGACAGTTGATTCAAAGTTTCTTCACATTCCCATTTGTTTTCTAAGTACCCATTAATCTCTTGCAACAGTGCCACATATTTAATTTCCTGAAAAACACTGATAGGAGCACTACAGCAGAATGATATTAGAAAAAACTTCCCAAGTAGCACTGCTCATCTCTTACCAAGTGATCAGGTCAGATCACTAAAGGACACTATTTCCTTCTCTTTTACAAGAGTCCTATTCAGCAAGTAGTTCCACATCAGGCTCACTAGCATTCTAGCATCCAGAATGTCTTCTAAGAGAAGAATTTTCAAATGCAAAGAAAATGGAAGAATGGAAGGAAAAGAGCCTTAAAGATAGCTCTAGTAGAAAAGAGACTTGTACTCACACTAGCCTCCGACAGACTTCAAAGCCCTAGGAACCTTCCAACTCTATCTTCATAATCTCTTCATTCTAATATTTTAATTAGATCAAAAATAGTATTTTTGTTATATCAAAACTGTGTTGGTTTATATTTTCAGAGGAGAAGATACCAAGACAAAATGCATTACATAAAAGAATTATTAGGGAAAGGAGAAAGAGAAGGTAAGGAAAACTTTTGGACCATGATGATGCTCTGACAGTAATGGAAGGAGAAAGGGAAAAAAAGAGGACTGAGGTAGAAAGACAGCAGATAAGAGTCTTCATGCATTACCAACATGACCTGCTAGAGGATTTCCCTGTCCATTTTTCCTCAGCCATTGTCATGAATGTGGCAGTTAATCACAGGGGTTTCAGCTGGGACCATCCTCATTTATACTCCTTAGCAACATGTCTACATGTCAGTTTACATGTCCTCAGAGATCTGTACTGGAATATCAGAGAAAAGCATAGTCTAATACACAAACAGGTAGGGTTTGGAGATGAATTTCCTGAGTCCAATTATTAGCTCATTGTCTTGGCTGGGACAAGATAAATATTCTTCCTAGCTCCATTCAACATTATATTGGAGACCTTGACCAATGTGATACAGCAAGAAAAAATAAACAGGAAACCAGGAGGGCTCCAGCGCCACCACCAGATGCCACTGCCCAGATGGCTTGGGAAGACTTGGATCACAAGGTGAGCTAAGCGGTACATGGTACTCCTACAGACAACCCTGGGCCAGGTCAGCAAAGCCCCCTGGACAGATGACCCCCACCCAGGGAAAAAAGAGAAACTGAATAATAAGCAATAACAACAAAAAAGACATGTAGCAAAGAGGGCAGGGTGTCCTGAGCGCTGAAGGGGAGGAGGGGAAGTCCCTCACAAGCCAGCTGGAGAAAGTAGGAGCAGCAGCACATGCCCAGCCACCAGGAGCCAGAATGCTTGTAATAGCGGCACTGGAAGGAAAACTCCACAGTAGAGGGGGGAAGACCCACTTCCCACATGAACTGTAAATAAACACACAGGCCTGAGAAAGCAGGTGCAGTGTCACCTCCCCCAGTGTGCTTGAAAAGGGGAAAGCTTGAAGCAGTGGTGATTGCACCCAGGAGAACTCTGAGTAAACAAAGCCTACAGGGCTAGGTGAGTGTTAAGCTCACTCCTGAGATCTGCATAAATAAAGCCTCCAGCAAGAGCTGGCTGACAGCAGCAGGCAGGTGAGCCACAGCCTCAGATAGCCATTCACAGAACTGTCTCCAGACTCTTTTTTTTCTCCCTACCTTTGATGAGACAACAACCAAACTACACCTGCATGCTGAAAAACTTACTGAACCTGTATTGCATTTGAACTTGAGACACTTTGTGGGGTTTTTTTTGTTTTGTGCTGTTTTGTTTTGCTCAGTTTTTTCCCATTTTATGAGACAATGATAGAACTACTTCTGAGACACCATCTCCAGGATTGGAGGCTGAAGGATGAACACCAAAATTATTAAGACTGAAACATTATTGCATTTGAACTTGGAGTTTTTTATTTATTTTTTATCTTTATTTTTTATTTTTCATTTTTTACTTTCAACCCTCTCTCTGTCTGTCAAATGCCTATTCAGCTTACTGTTGATTAGTACACTATCTCTCCCTGTTTATATCTTTGAAATTTTTTTGTTGTTTGTTTTGTTTTTTTCTAGTTGTTTATTTGTTTTTCCCTTTTTCTTTAACTTCTTTGCTTTCAACCTCCTCTCACCCTTCCATTCTAAATATCACCATTGTTATTATTACAAGCTAGAAAATACTTAATTGCACACAGTACAGGGACAATAACAACACCAAGGGCAATGACTGGAAGACAGAAAAAACAGGGAAACCAGTGTCCCCACAGCAAAAAATTAGTACAGGAACCAGAGGGGAATGAAGAAAACAGATACTCAGATCCAGACTCCAACAAAATGAAGATAAACTATGTCAAAGAACCCAATGAAGCCCAAAAGAACAATCTAAAAGAAGAAATACTACAGGTAATCAATGAAAATTCTATAGAGATGATACAGGATATGGTCAACCAAAATGTACAGGAGACACTCAAGAAATTCCAAGACAACAAAAATAGAGAATTGAAAAAGAACAGGAAGAAATAAAAGACACCATAGAAGCACTGTATAAACACAAAGCAAAACAAAGAACATGATTAATAAAGAGATAAATGAACTCAGGACAAAAACAGACAACATTAAAGAGGGAACAACCCAGGATATGGAAAACCTCAGAAAAAAGAACACCAAACAGACCAGATCAAAATAGAACTATCCCACGGCATATCATCATTAAAACAACAAGTACAGAAACTAGGGAAAGAATATTGAAGGCTGTAAGAGAGAAACAACAAGTAACATACAAAGGTAAACCCATCAAAATCACAGCAGACTTTTCAACAGAAACATTAAAAGCAAGAAGAGCTTCAGGTGAAATCTTCCAGGCACTAAATGAAAATAACTTCAACCCCAGGATACTCTACCCAACAAAACTGTCATTCAAAATAGAGGGAGCAATAAAAGTCTTCCGTGATAAGCAGAAACTAAAACAATATGTGACCACAAAGTCACCACTACAAAAGATTCTTCAAGGGATTCTGCACACAGAAAGTGAAACCCAACATAACCATGAAAGGGCAGGCAGCACCAAACTACAGGAAAATAAAAAGCAAGAAAGAAGAGAGTAACTTCAACTTAGGGACATGCAATCAAACCTTTGATCGACTAAGACAACTAAATGACAGGAATCACCACATACCTATCAGTACTAACACTTAATGTTAACGGACTTAATTCACCCATCAAAAGGCACCTCTTGATGAACTGAATTAAAAAGGAAGATCCAACAATTTGTTGCTTACAGGAGACCCATCTCACCGACAGAAATAAGCATAGTCTTAGGATGAAAGGCCGGAAGAAGATTTACCAAGCCAATGGCCCCCAAAAACAGGCAGGAGGAGCAATACTTATCTCTGACAAAGTAGACTTCAAACCAACATTGATCAAATGAGATAAAGAAGGACATTCCATACTAATAAAAGAGGAAATAGACTAAAAGGAAATAACAATTATCAACCTATATGCACCCAATGTCAATGCACCCAATTTCATTAAACATACCCTGAAAGACCTAAAAGCATGTATTAATGCCAAAACAGTGGTTGTGGGAGACTTTAACACCCCATTATCATTAATAGATAGGTCATCCAAACAAAAAATCAATAAAGAAATCCTAGATCTAAAATATACAATAGATCAAATGGACCTACTTGATGTCTAGAGAACATTACATCCAACCTCTACACAATATACATTCTTCTCAGAAGCCCATGGAACCTTCTCCAAAATAGATTATATCCTAGGGCACAAAGCAAGTCTCAGCAAATATAAGAAAATAGAAATTATATCATGCATTCTATCTGATCACAATGCAATAAAACTAAAACTCAACAACAAAAGTAAAAACAAAAAACATGAAAACAGCTGGAAATTGAATACCTCATTACTTAATGAACAATGGGTCATTGATGAAATAAAAGAGAAAATTAAAAAGTTCCTGGAAGTCAATGAAAATGAAAACACAACCTACCAGAACTATGGGACACAGCAAAGGCAGTCCTGAGAAGGAAGTTTATAGCCATGAGTGCATGTATTATAAAGACTGAAAGACTCCAAATCAATGATCTAATGATATATCTCAACTCCTAGAAAAACAAGAACAAGCAAATCCCAAAACAAATAGAAGGAGAGAAATAATAAAAATAAGAGATGAAATCAATAAAATAGAAACCAAAAAAAACATACAAAGAGTTAATGAAACAAAAAGTTGGTTCCTTGAAAAAATAAACAAGATCGACAGACCATTGGCAAACCTGACTAAAATGAGGAGAGAAAAAACCCAAATTAGTAGAATCAGGAATGCAAAAGGGGAGATAACAACAAACACCATGGAAGTCCAGGAAATCATCAGAGACTACTTCCAGAACCTATATTCAAATAAATTTAAAAATCTTAAAGAAATAGACAATTTCTAGTTACATATGATCATCCAAAATTGAACCAAGAGGATATTAATCACCTGAATAGATCTATAATACAAAATGAAATTGAAGCAGCAATCAAGAGATTCCGCAAAAAGAAAAGTCCAGGACCTGATGGATTCTATGCTGAATTCTATTAGACCTTTAAAGAAGAACTGATACCAACCCTCCTTAAACTGTGCCATGAAATAGAAAGGGAAGGAAAACTGCTTAACACATTTCATGAAGCCAGTATTACACTTATCCCAAAACCAGGCAAAGACACCTCCTAAAAGGAGAACTATAGGCCAATCTCCTTAATGAACATAAATGCAAAAATCCTCAATAAAATAATGGCAAACCAAATTCAACAACACATCAAATGATTATTCACCACGACCAAGTAGGCTTCATCCCGAAATGCAGGAGTGGTTCAACATACGAAAATCAATAGACATAATAAACCACACTAACAGAAGCAAAGACAAAAACCACTTAATCATCTCAATAGATGCAGAAAAAGACTTTGATAACATCTAACACCACTTCATGATAAAAACTCTAAGAAACTAGGAATAGAAGGAAGGTACCTTAAAATTATAGAAGCTATATCTGACAAACATACAGCCAGCATTGTAGTTAATGGAGAAAAACTGAAATACTCCCTATAAAATCAGGAACTAGAAAAGGATGCCCACTATCTCCACTCCTATTCAACATAGTACTGGAATTCCTAGCCAGAGCAATTAAGCAAGAAGAAGGAATAAAAGGAATGCAAATAGGTGAAGAAACTGTCAAAATATCCCTATTTGCAGATGACATGATCCTATACCTTAAAGACCCAAAAAACTCTACTCAAAAGCTCCTAACCATCATCAATAGCTAAAGCAAGGTAGCAGGATATAAAATCAACATAGAAAAATCATTAGCATTTCTATAAACTAATAATGAACAAACTGAGAATGAATATATGAAAACAATACCATTTACAATAGCCTCAAAAAAAAAAAATCAAGCACCTAGGTGTAAACCTAACAAAAGATGTAAACAACCTCTACAAGGAAAACTATAAACTTCTGAAGAAAGAGATTGAGGAAGACTATAGAAAGTGGAGAGCTCTCCCATGCTCATGGATTGGTAGAATCAACATAGCAAAAATATCTATACTCCCAAAAGTAATCTACATGTTTAATGCAATTCCCACTAAAATTCCAATGACATTCATTAAAGAGATTGAAAAATCTACCATGAAATTTATATGGAAACACAAGAGGCCATGAATAGCCAAGGCAATGCTCAGTCAGAAGAACAATGTTGGAGGTATCACGATACCTGACTTCAAACTATATTACAAAGCAATAACAATAAAAACAGCATGGTACTGGCACAAAAACAGACATGAAGACCAGTGGAACAGAATAGAGGACCCAGATGTGAAGCCACACAACTATAACCAACTTATCTTTGACAAAGGTGCTAAAAATATATGATGGAGAAAAGACAGCCTCTTCAACAAAAACTGCTGGGAAAACTGGTTAGCACTCTGCAAAAAACTGAAACTAGATCGATGTATATCACCCTATACCAATATTAACTCAAAATGGATCAAAGATCTTAGTATCAGACCACAAACTCTAAAGTTGGTACAGGAAAGAGTAGGAAATACTCTGGAATTAGTAGGTATAGGTAAGAACTTTCTCAATGGAACCCCAGCAGCGCAGCAACTAAGAGATAGCATAGATAAATGGGACCTCATAAAACTAAAAAGCTTCAGCTCAACAAAAGAAATGGTCTCTAAACTAAAGAGAACACCCACAGAGTAGGAGAAAATATTTGCCAGCTACACCTCAGACAAAGGACTGATAACCAGAATATATAGGGAACTTAAAAAATTAAATTCTCCCAAAATTAATGAACCAATAAAGAAATGGGCAAGTGAACTAAACAGAACTTTCTCAAAAGAAGAAATACAAATGGCCAAAAAAACATGAAAAAATGCTCACCATCTCTAGCAATAAAGGAAATGCAAATAAAACCACACTAAGATTCCACCTCACCCCTGTTACAGTAGCCATCATTAGCAACACCACCAACAACAGGTGTTGGCGAGGATGTGGGAAAAAAGGAACCCTTTTACACTGCTGGTGGGAATGTAAACTAGTACAGCCACTCTGGAAAAAAATTTGGGGACTACTTAAAAATCTAAACATTGATCTACCATATGATCCAGCAATACCACTCTTGGGGATATACCCAAAAGACTGTGACACAGGTTACTCCTGAGGCACCTGCACACCCATGTTTACTTCAGCACTATTCACAATAGCCAAGTTATGGAAACAGCCAAGATGCCCCACTATTGATTTAAGGATGGATTTATAAAATGTGGTATTTATACACAATGAAATTTTATGCAGCCATGAAGAAGAACGAAATGTTATCATTCACTGGTAAATGGATGGAGTTGGAGAACATCATTCTGAGTGAGGTCAGCCCAGCCCAAAAGACCAAAAATCATATGTTCTCCCTCATATGCAGACATTAGATCAAGGCAAACACAACAAGGGGATTGGACTTTGATCACATGATAAAAGCTGGAGCACACAAGGGAGCTATGAGGATAGGTAAGACACCAAAAAAAAACTAGATAGCATTTGTTGCCCTCAATGCAGAGAAACTAAAGCAGATACTTAAACGCAACTGAGGCCAATAGGAGAAGGGGACCAGGAACTAGAGAAAAGTTTATATCAAGAAGAATTAATGTAGAAGGTAACACACATGCACAAGAAATCAATGTGAGTCAACTCCCTGTATATCTATCCTTATCTCAAGTAGCAAAAACCCTTGTTCCTTCCTATTATTGCTTATACTCTCTCTTCAAGAAAATTAGAGATAAGGGCAAAGTAGTTTCTTCTGGTATTGAAGTGGATTGGGGGGAGAGGAAGGGGATGGGGAAGGGAAGAGAGGGGGCTGGGGGAGGGGGAGAAATGGCCCAAACATTGTATGTACATATGAATAAAAAATAAATAAATAAAAATTAAAAAAAAAGAAAATATAAACAGGTGAGGAATAGGCAGGAGAAAACAAAGCTTGCATCATAAATTGATATGATGAATCTAAAATTTACATGGAAATAAAGAAAATAAATAAGCAATATTTATATTCACTTAATTTATGACACTGAAGGGCACTGAAGAATGGTAGTTACTTCTATAAATAGTACTTGGTCAATTGGATATCAATTTTTTTCATCTATTTAGCCTCAGCTTCCTTTTTAATTAATATTATTTTAATTGACAAATAATATTGTATGCATTTATGAGGTACAATGTGATTTATATGTGTGTATATATATAAAATATGAAATAATTAAATCAAGCTGATTTATAAATCACTTCAATTATCTATCACTTTTTACCATGAGGCATTTGAAATTTACTCATAACTATTTTCAAATATACAGTGTATTATTGGCTATTGTCATAATGTGCAACAAATCTCAAAACTTATTTCTCCTACCTATTTGTAATTCTGTACTCTTTGATCACTAATTCCCCATTTCCTCTTCCCCATTCCATCCCCAGTCTCTGGCAACCATCATTCCTCTCTCTACTGCAAGCATTCAGCTTCTTTACAGTTCACATATAAATTAGAGCATGTATCTTTCTGTGCCTGGCTTAACTTCAATTAACATAATGTCCTCCAGTTCATCCATGTTGTCATGAAGGACAGTATTACCTCATTTTAAGGCAAAATAGTATTACAGGGTCTTTATGTACATTTTCATTATTTATTCTTTTTCTATTCTTTACTGATTCCATGTATTAGCTATTGTGAATGATACTCAATAAATTCAGCAGTACAGATATCCTTCTGACATGTTGATTTCATTACCTTTGAGTACATACCCAGAATTGGAATGGTGGCTCTATGTTTTGTTTTTTGAGAAATCAACATGCTATCCTCATTTCCATGAGTCTAAAAATTTATATTCCTACCAAGAATATGCAAGGAATCTCTTCCCTCTCTCTCCCTCATTGTCACCAGCACTTACTTTTCACCATTTTGTTAAAAACCATTTTAAAAGGTGTGGGGTTATATTTCATACTAGTTTTAATTTGCATGTCCAGTAATAATTAGTGGTGCTGAGCATTTTTTCATAGGCCTTTTGGTCATTTTTCTGTTGTCTTTTACAATTTTGCTCATACCCTTTGCCTACTTTTAATTGGGTTGTTTTCTTAATACTGAGCTATCCAAGTATCTTATACATTTTGGGATATTAGTCCCTAATCAGATGTATAGTTTGCAAATATTTGCTCCCATTCTGTGATTTGTCTGTTTGCTTTATTGTGGCTATCAGTAGTTTAGAAAGTGAAACAATTCTACTACACACAACATACATGTACACAATAATTAATTCTAAGTGGATCATAGATCTTAATGTAATAGTAAGTTAGAAGTAAACATAAATAGTCAGAAGGAAGAGATCAGGAGAATCACAGTTCAAAGCTAGCTCGAGCAAATAGTTTGTGAGACCCTATCTTGAAAAACTCCATTACAAAAAAAAAAAGAGCTGGTGGAATGTCTCAAGGTGTAGGCCTTGAGTTCAAGCCCCAGTGCCACCAAAAAAAGAGAAGTAAGCATAAGAAAACTTTTTCATGAACTTGTACACAAATATTTATTAAACAGGACTCCAAAATGCTAACCATAAAAATATAGGCAAATTACATTTTATTATATTTATAACTTCTGTTCTTCAAATAGTCATAGATTGAAAAAAGATATCTGTCAGAGGTACATCTCATACACAAACATGCACACACCGTGGCAATTCTATAAGGAACACAAAACTTATTCAAATAAAAATCATATTTATAAGAACTTTCTCAAAAGAAGTAATTCAACTGGGCAAAAAAAAAAAAAATATATATATATATATATATATATATATATAAATGCTCACCATTTCTGGCCATAGAGGAAATGCAAATCAAAGCCACATTAAGATTCCACCTCACCCTCATTAGAATAGCTATCATCAAAAACACCACCAACAACAGGTATTGGAGAGGATATGGGGGAAAAAGGAACCCTTGTACACTGCTGGTGGGAATGCAAGCTAGTCCAATCATTCTAGAAAGCAATATGGAGATTTCTTTTAAAACTAAACATAGATCTGCCATATGATCCAGCAATCCCACTCCTGGTGATATACCCAAAGGAATGCAGCACAGGTTACTCCAGAGGCACCTGCACACCCATGTTTATTGAAGTGCTATTCACAGTAACCAAGTTATGGAAGCAGCCACAATGCCCCACTACTGATGAATGGATTAAGAAAATGTGGTATTTATGCACAATAGAATTTTACTCAGCCATGAAGAATGAAATCTTATCATTTTCAAATAAATGGATGGAATTGGAGAACATCATCTTAAGCGAGATTAGTCAGGCTCAGAAGACTAAAAATTGTATGTTCTCCTTCATATGTGTTTTTAGATCTAGAGCAAACGCAGTTATGTTTTTGGACTTGGGTCACACGCTAAGGAGAGAGCACGCACAGGAAGAATGCGGATATGTAAGAAACCAAAACTTGAAAGTGTTTGATGTCCCCACTGCAGAGAAGCTAATACAGTAACCTTAAAATGACAGAGGTCAATATGGGAAGGTGACCAGGAAGTAGTGAAGAGGTCAGGTAGCGATGAATCAATTTGGGTTGTAATACACTTGTGCATGGATGCAATGCTAGGAATTTCTCTGAATAGCTATCTTTATCTCAACTAGCAAAAACACTTTGTCTTTCTTATTATTGCTTATGTCTTCTCTTCAACAAAATTGGAGAAAAGGGCAGAATAGGTTCTGCCTAGAAGTGAGGAGGGGTGGGGGGAACAGTAGGGGCTGGAGCGGCAGGGGGGGAGATGTAGCCCAAACAATGTATGCACATATGAATAAATGAATAAAGAGGAAAAAATCAAGTTTATAACAAAAAGTCCTACAAAATGCAACTGGAGAAATAATAGTATTTTCAACAAATCACATTGAAACAAGTGGACATTCAGAAACAGAAAAATAAATCTTTACACAGGCTTAACTCCTTTCAAAAAAATGAGCTCAAAATGGATCATAGACCTGTAAATACAAATGATAAAATTAGTAGAACACTACAGCAGAAAATTTAGATGAACTTGTGTTTGGTGGTAGCTTTTTAGATTCAACACCAGTGGCACAACCCATGAAATAAATCATTGCTAAGTTGGATATTCATTAATATTAAAAACTTTCTACCCAGCAAAACTATCATTCAAAATAGATGGGACAATAAAAGTCATCCATCATAAGCAGAAACTAAAACAATATATGACCATCAAGCTACCACTACAAAAGATTCTCCAAGGATTTCTGCACACAGAAAATGAAAGCAAACAAAACCATGAAAGGGCAGGCAATACCAAACTACAGGAGAAGAAAAGGCAAGAAAGTAGAGAGTAACATTGATTCAGCTACACACAATCAAACCCTTGATCAACAAAGACAACTGCATGACAGGGATCACCACATATTTATCAATATGAGCACTGAAAGTTAATAGACTCAACTCCCCCATCAAAAAGCACCAATTGGCAAACTGGATTAAAAAGGAAGATCCAACAATCTGCTGCCTACAGGAGACCTACCTCATCGACAGAAATAAGCACTGGCTGAGAGTGAAAGGCTGGAAGAAGATTTACCAAGCCAATGGTCCCCAAAAACAGGCAGGGGTAGCAATACTTATCTCAGACAAAGTAGACTTCAAACTTACATTGATCAAATGAGATAAAGAAGGACACTCTATACTAATAAAAAGGGAAATAAACCAAAAGGAAATAACAATTATCAACCTATATGCATCCAGCATCAATGCACCCAATTTCATCAAACATACTATGAAGGACCTAAAAACATATATAAATTCCAACACAGTGGTACTGGGAGAACTTAATACCCTCCCATCACCAATAGATAGGTCAGCCAACAAAAAATCAATAAATAATTCCTAAAACTAAATCACACCATAGATCAAATGGACCTAGCTGATATCTACAGAATATTTCATCCGAATTCTGCACAATATACCTTTTTCTCAGCAGCTCATGGAACCTTCTCCAAAATTGATCATATCTTAGGGCCCAAAGCAAGCCTCAGCAAATATACGAAAATAGAAATAATCCCATGGAGTCTATCTGACCACAATGCTTTAAAACTAGAAATCAACAACAAAAACAGCAGTAAAATACATGCAAACAATTGAAAGCTGAACAACACATTGCTCAATGACAAATGGGTCATTGATGAAATAAAAGAGGAAATTAAAAGTTTCCTGGAAGTTAATGAAAATGAAAACATGATCTACCAGAACCTATGGAACACAGCAAAGGCAATCCTAAGAGGAAAGTTTATAGCCATGAGTGTATATATTAAAAGGACAGAAAGATCTCAAATCAATGACCTAATACTACAGCTCAAAATCCTAGAAAAACAAAAACAAGTGAATCCAAAACAAGGAGAGGGAAAGAAATAATTAAAATAAGGGTGGAAATCAATGAAATAGAAACCAATAAAAGAGACCCCTGGCAAACCTGACTAAAATGAGGAGAGAAAACACTCAAATTCGTAAAATCAGAAATGCAAAAGGGGAGATAACAATAAACACCACAGAAATCCAAGAAATCATTAGAGACTACTATGAGAGTCTATACCCTAATAAATTTGAAAATCATGAAGAAACGGACAGATTTCTAGAAACTTTCAACCACAAAAAACTGAACCAAGAGGATGTTAATCACAGGAATGGATCTATAACACAAAATGAAATTGAAGCAGCAATAAAGAGTTTCCCCCCCAAAAAAGTCCAGGACCTGATAGATTCACTGCTGAATTCTATCAGACCTTTAAAGAAGAACTAATAACAACTCTCCTTAAACTGTTCCATGAAATAGAAAGGGAAGGAACACTGCCTAACTCATTTTATGAAGCCAATATTACTCTCATCCCAAAACCAGACAAAGACACCTCCAAGAGGAGAACTATAGGCCAATTTCCTTAATGAACATTGATGCAAAATCCTTAATAAAATAATGGCAAACCGAATCTAACAACACATCAGAAAGATCATACACCATGACCAAGTCAGCTTTATCCCAAAGATGCAGGGGTGGTTCAACATATGCAAATCTATAAATATAATACAGCACATTAATAGAAGCAAAGACAAAAACCAATCAATTATCTCAATAGATGCAGAAAAAGCCTTCGATAAGATCCAACACCATTTCATGATAAAAGTTCTAGGAAAACTACAAATAGAAGGAAAGTACCTCGACATTGTAAAGGCTATATATGACAATCCTATAGCTAATATCGTACTTAACAGTGAAAAACTGAAACTATTTCCCCTAAAATCAGGAATGAGACAAAGTTGCCCACTATCCCCACTCCTATTCAACATAGTACTGGAATTTCTAGCCAGAGAAATTAGGTAAGAAGAAGAAATAAAAGGAATACAAATATGTAAAGAAACTGTCAAAATATCATTATTTGCAGATGATATGATCCTATACCTTAAAGACCCAAAAATCTCTACTAAAACACTCGGAGACACCATAAACAGCTACAGTAAGGTGGCAGGATACAAAATCAACTTACAAAAATCATTAGCTTTTCTATACACCAACAACGAACAAACTGAGAAGGAATATATGGTAACAATTCCATTCACAATAGCCTCAAAAAAATCAAATACCTAGGAGTAAATTTAACAAAGGATGTGAATGATCTCTACAAGGAGAATTACAAACTCCTGAAGAAAGCACTCAAGGAAGACTACAAAGGATGGAAAGATCTCTCATGCTCATGGATTGGTAGAATCAACATAGTAAAAATGGCTATACTACTGAAAACAACCTACATGTTTAATGCAATTTCCATCAAAATCCCAATGACTTTCATCATAGACATTGAAAAATCTACCTTAAACTTCATTTGGAAACACAAGCGACCACAAATAGCTAAGGCAATACTCAGCAAAAAGAGCAATTTTGGAGGTATCACCATACCTGACTTCAAACTGTATTACAAAGCAATAGCAATTAAAACAGCATGGTACTGGCACAAAAACAGACATAAAGACCAGTGGAACAGAATAGAGGACCCAGATATGAACCCACACAACTACACCCACCTCATTTTTGACAAAGGTGCTGAAAATATACGATTGAGAAAAGACAGCCTCTTCAACAAATGTTTCTGGGAAAAGTGGTTATCCGTCTGCAAGAAACTGAATCTAGATCCATGTCTATCACCCTGTACTAGTATCAACTCAAAATGGATCAAGGACCTTAATGTCAGACCCAAAACTCTGAAGTTACTATAGGAAGGAGCAGGAAACTCTCTGGACACAATTGGTATAGGCAAAGACTTCCTCAATAGAACCCCAGTAGCCCAGCAACTAAGAGAAAGGACTGACAAAAAGGACTTCATAAAATTAAAAAGCTTCTGCACAGCAAAAGAAATGGTCTTTAAACTGAAGAGACTACCCACAGAGTAGGAGAAAATATTTGCCAGCTATACATCAGACAAGTGACTGATAACCAGAATATACAGGGAACTTAAGAAACTAAACTCTCCTAAAATCAATGAATCAATTAAGAAATGGGCAACCGAACTAAACAGAACTTTCCCAAAAGAAGAAATTCAAATGGCCAAAAAACACATGAAAAATACTCACCACCATCTCTAGCCATAAAGGAAATGCAAATCAAAATCACACTAAGATTCCACCTCACCCCTGTTAGAATAGCCATCATTAGCAACACCACTAACAACAGGTGTTGGTGAGGATGTGGGGAAAAAGGAACCCTCATACACTGTTGGTGGGAATGTAAACTAGTACAACCACTCTGGAAAAAAATTTGGGGACTACTTAAAAATCTAAACATTGATCTACCATATGATCCAGCAATACCACTCTTGGGGATATGCCCAAAAGACTGTGACACAGGTTACTCCTGAGGCACCTGCACACCCATGTTTACTTCAGCACTATTCACAATAGCCAAGTTACAGAAACAGCCAAGATGCCCCACCACTGACGAATGGATCAAGATAATGTGGTATTTATACACAATGGAATTTTATGCAGCCGTGAAGAAGAACAAAATGTTATCATTCACTGGTAAATGGATGGAGTTGGAGAACATCATTCCGAGTGAGGTCAGCCCAGCCCAAAAGACCAAAAATCATATGTTCTCCCTCATATGCAGACATTAGATCAAGGGCAAACACAACAAGGGGATTGGACTTTGATCACATGATAAAAGCTGGAGCATACAAGAGAGGTATGAAGATAGGTAAGACACCTAAAAAACTAGATTGCATTCGTTGCCCTCAACGCAGAGAAACTAAAACAGATGCTTAAATGCAAATGAGGCCAATAGGAGAAGGGGAACAGGAACTAGAGAAAAGGTTAGATCAAAAAGAATTAACCTAGAAGGTAACACACACGCACAGGAAATCAATGTGAGTCAACTCCCTGCATGCATAGCTATCCTTATCTCAAGTAGCAAAAACCCTTGTTCCTTCCTATTATTGCTTATACTCTCTCTTCAACAAAATCAGAGATAAGGGCAAAATAGTTTCTGCCGGTTATCTAGGCGGTTGGAGGGAGAAGGAGGGGGCGGAGTGGGTGGTAAGGGAGGGGGTGGGGGCAGGGGGGAGAAATGACCCAAACATTGTATGCACATATGAATAAAAAAATTAGAGATAAGGGCAGAACAAGACCTGCCTGGAAGTGAGTGGGGTTGGGGGGAAGGGATGGCGGAGGGCAGGGGGGAGAAATGACCCAAACAATGTATGCACATGTGAATAAATGAATAATTAAAAAAAAATAAAAATAAAATAAAGACTTCTACTCTGCAAATGACACTGCCAAGAGAATTAGAAAGCAAGTCACAGATTGGAAGATAATATTTGCAAAAGACATTTCATGAAAGACTGTCACTTGTTATGTACAAAGATCTCTTAAAACTCAGTAATAAGAAAGCAAAAAAAGCTTATTAAAAGGATATGAACAGACACCTCTAAAAGAAGATATACAGATAGCAAGTATACATATAAAAAGATGCTCAATGACATATGCTCTCAGAGATTGCAAATCAAAACAAGTAACTACTATTCCATGGAGTGACTAAGATCCAAAACACTAACACTAACAACTGCTTTGGACTAATAGGATGCCCATTTCTTGTGGGAATGCAAATTTATATAATCCCTATGGAAGATAATTCAGTAATTCCTACAAAATGAAGTATATTCTTATTATATGATTCAGCAATCAGCAAATGAGTTGAAAACCAATGTCCATACAAAAATATGGACATAGATATTTATAATGGCTTTATTCATAATTGCCAAAACTAGGAAGTAGTCAAGATGTCCTTCTAGTAGGACAACAGGTAAATAAATTATGGTACATTCATACAATGAAATATTTTTCACAATTTTAAAATCTGAACTACCAAACCTCAAAAAGATATTAAGGAACCCTAAATACATATCACTAAGTGAAAGAAGCCAATTTTTAAGGCCTACTTACTATGACAAAAGTGGAATAGAAGATTTCAACCACATGACATCCTGGAAGAGACAAAGCATTTCCCACGGTTGGTTGTAGGGAGAAACATTTTAAGGCAGTGAATCTATTCCAATGCTATAACAGTGGATATATGTCACTAAACATTTATCAAAGTCCATACAATGTACAGCACCAACAGTAAACACTAATATAACTTTGGACTTATGTCATTTTTTGTGATCCTGGGGTTAGAACTGTCTTAGTACTTGCCAGGCAGGTGTCTATCACTTGAGCCACACCTCCAGCCCAAAGTATATGACGATAACTTGTCATTGTCTATTACTTATTTTAATACACATATCACTTAAGAATAGGATTTGAAGGTCAATGAGACTGCACAGATGTGGAAAGAGGAAACACATGGGAACTCAATAATTTTCCCTCAATTTTGCTATGAACCTAAAATTATCAAAAAGAAAAAAGAGTAACACTATGGGAAAAATTTAATTTAAAAATAGACAAAAACTGAAAGTCTCCTCAGGGAAAAGGATATTTCAATGGCCAATAGCATATGAAAAGGTTTTCAATGTCTTATTAACAAAAGCCTTCAGAATGGCATACATGAAAGACAGAGAAGTGTCAATGCAGATATGACACAATCGGCATTTTCATGCACCATTGGTGGGACCGTGAATTGATACAACCAGTTTGATAAAGTACTTACCACTATATTGCAAAAGCTAGTCTATGAATCTGGACTTCTGTTCTTTGATATCTATCTAAGAAAATTATATACATATCTTTACTAAAAATCATGTAACATTATTTGTAATAGTCAATGGTGGAAACAAATCATACATTCATCAACAATGGAATGGTTAAATTAGAGCATGTTTGTTCACTCCATGCAGTGAAAATGAGCAAACCATTGGTACATATGTGCTATGATAAAATTCATAAAATATTAGGCAAATCATGTTGCAAGTATTATGCTATTCCACTTCTATAAACTTCAAAAACAGACACCAATACATGGTGTTAGAAGTTAAGATGCACATTACCTGCAGACAGAGAATGAGGTACTTCTCTAGGATGCTCATCATGCTCATGTCTGATATGGGTTCTCTTTATACTCTTTATCTTGGGAAGTCATTCCCAAAATATATGCTGTATACTTTGTGATTTTCCTGCTCTTTGTATGTATATATCTGTGAAATCTAACGTGGAAGATTTTTAATTTCTGCTTTATTTTTATTAGAAAGGATTTAAACATATGTGTGTGATTTTGTACATGTGTGTGTTGTGTGTGTGTGTGTGCACAAACCTTGGGATCAAGTTCAAAACCTTAGCACATATCCCATCTTTGGAGATTTGCAGATACAACCTTCTATCACAGAAAGCCTCATATCTTACCTATGCCAGCCAGCTTAGTTCTGATTACAACTTTACAGGAACGGGTGGCAGGAGGTGGGTGGGTTTGTTGAAAATGGATCTCAGTCTGCTGTTCTGGAATCTAGAGTATCACAGCTTGCCCTGGAGGCAATCAGAATACATAATGACATGCTTTGACAAACATACCAACAACAAACTCAAAATCATGTTTAGACTCTTAGGTGGAATCGACAAAACATAAACATGATTTCTTAAAGTTATTTAATTTTTTACATATCACATATTAAACCTAGTTTTGGAACCAGATTAAAGTTTGGAAAAATGGAATAGTTTACGCATAAAATATCATTAGAAAAACATCTTAACTTTTTCCACAAGGCAGAAAACAACATAATGCTATGAACTGTATAAAAATTCAAATGCATAAAATACAGGATTGAACAATTGTACTGTGAATTTAAAAGCACTATTTTCATTGGGCCTGAACAAAATTCATAAATACACAGACTGTGATGGTTGTCCCACACAAACATCAGACAGAGAAAAATCCCACATGATTACGAAGCTGTCATGTTCAGCTCCCCTTTTCCCTACCAACCCCAGCTTCTGAGTTGGAGTCTATATCCATTTAAGAACTGGCTTGGGCAGAGAAGAGTTTGTGTTTCAGCCTTGTTTGAGTTATCATTTTCCTGTTACAATTTATGTGAGCATCTTTTCAATGTCATGCATTGTTATAAATACAAATAAGAGCTACGTAAACTCTGAAACACCAAGTTAAAAACAAGAAGGTGGATCAATGAGTATTAAATTAGGTCTGGATAGGAGTAAGAAGTCCTGCTATGCTATTGCACCACAGGAATACTATAGATTCATGATACTATATTGCATAATTTAAACAGCTGGAAGAAAGGCCTTTGAATGTGTGCACTGTAAAGAATTGGTAAATATTTGAGAACATAGCTATGGTTAATCTGATTAAAGTACTACTACATTTATTCTTGTATTGAAACATTTTATATTACCTAATTAATATGTTTAATTTTTGTTTTTATGTTTCAATAAAACAACCTTAAACATTTTTAAAAAGGAACAAATTTAGTGTTGTCAAAAAAATCAAAGGCCTCAGTGAGGAAAAGGGATGGAGCACTGATAACAAATATGTATAGACCTTGGGATGATTTTTTTTTAATTTGGCAACAGTTATTTAAAAATTGAGTTAAGCCAAGCATGGTGGTACCTACCTGCAATCCCAGCACCCAGGATGTGGAAGCAGGAGGATCTCAGTTCGAGGCCAGCCTGTGCTACACAATAAGTTGATGGACTGCCTGAGCTACATAGTAAGACCCTGTCTCAAAAGAAGGTGGGGGGAGGCAGCTACGGATGTAGTTCAGTGGTAGAATGCTTGCCTAGTACACACAAGGCCCTGGGCATGATTCCTAGCACCACAAAATCAATCAACTAATTAATTGTAAAATAAAAATGAGTTAAGTTTAAAAGTGGGCCTAACTAGCAGACTCGTAAGCATGGGCCTATTTCAGCTTCAGTTTCCATCTATTTCATGCACTCCTGCACAGCAGTTATTCTGAGCCTTCCTCACAATGACTCATGGTGCATGCTGTTTGTGTGTCTGATATTCTGGGAAAGGACAGATTTTTTGCACACTAGAAATGTAAATGTTTTTGCAAAGAGGACAGTATAAATCCCTACAGAAATATTTTCTTTTTAATGAGGCACTCATAAGATTTTTGTTGTAAACATGTGAATAATAAAAACAGTCCTAATAATTTGAGTCCAAATAATATCATAGCTAATCTAAACTAAACTTTGTTAATTTTGAAAATGTAATTTTTTTTCTAGACTTCTTACTTTCTAGTAATATTAACTATATATGTCAGTTCCAGATAAGCATGAATATATTTCATTGTTAAAATTGTAATGGGTTAGTACTCCTTTTGTCAAAGTATTACCTTAAATGAGTTTTGATCTAGTAACAGTTACATCTTTTGTGAACTTAGTAATAGAAATATCATGCACATCTCCTGCACTGACGAACACCTAAGAGGTATTTGCACAGGAAAGGGACCTGAGAATGGGTTGCGAGGATTGAATGTTTCCCACTCAAGACAATATAACCACATACAAATGGCTATGATGTTTCTGTAGGATACACTTGAAAGTACTCTATTCTTTTTCAGTCAAGTTTTTACAAATATTGAGTGAATATGGTAGAAAGAACAGGTGTGAATACCTGAAATATATTTTGTAATACTGCTTCTCTGATATGTCCAGTAACTACAAAGAAGAACTAATACTTGTGCTAGTGCAGACCAGATAACAGGGTACATACCTCAGGAATATTAGGAAATGTAAATGAGATAACGTGTTAAATGGGGGACACAGTACCTAGGGGACAACAAATTATCTGCAGCTGACCTAATGACTCAATTGGTGAGCCATTTTCAGGGAATTATTTTCAGCAAAGAACAGTAAAGGACAGTTTGCTTCAAACATGCAAGTTATAGTAATGATGACATATAAAACGGTTGGTTTTATAGTTTGCTTCTCTAGATTCTGAGAGCAAGGATGAGTACAAGACCGGGCAGTAAAAAATGTGAGTCAAGAGCAAGGTCTCAGCTGGTCTTTGTCTTTGTCTCATCTTGGTGCAGCAGTGTGGTTTTTACTACAGTCATTTGTTGACAACAATATGTGGCTGTAAAGGAGGGAGGACTGGGACAGGGAATCCCTAATGGGGCCAGTTCCAAAAAGGAGTCAACGTAGGAAACAGCAGGTGGTATACTAGCCAGTAAGGAGATATGCTTGTTCTCTCTCTCTCTCTTTCTCTCTCTCTCTCTCTCTCTCTTTCTCTTTCTCTCTCTCAAACACACACATTTTAGCTCTGATGTGTGCACTCTTTATTTTCTGTTGTCATATTCTTTGTCACATTTCAAGTCATCCCATGTAGATTGGTCATTTTTACAGGCTTCAGTCCTGAAATACCAACCACACAGCATTTCAGGGCTTTTGTCTGCAACAGTCAAGTACTATTTTATTTTAAACTGTGCAACACTGCAGAGCATATTTTGTAAGGCTCAGGGCACACTAAGGTGACGTGAGCAAAATAGAAGCAACAATATCACCTGTCTTTTGGGATCCATGAGAGTCCAGTGAAGTGACAAATTTAAAATGCATAACAATATCTTACACATGGTAAGCACTAGCTAAGCATGAGGTGTTCACACTTAGTGAGTGAAGCTCGCTGCCCTTTTCAGCTTCAGACTCTAGTAAGTATGTTTCTAGCTCTGGTTATTACCAGAGCTCCTGAGTGCTATTGATTGCCCACATCTGTGCAAGTTTCACATCCGGATGAGGTACAAAATGAGCTAGATACAAACCAGAGGAGAGCAAGGATGTGTTTACATCTACCTATCACCATAGCCACCTTCAAATACCATCCAAAGGCAATGGCCCCATGTGCAATCCTGCCTTCCATATCTTGTGTAAGTTTCTTGCATGACTAACTGGAACCTAGAACTGTACATATAAAGGTAATTTGGAAAATATAGCTCCTAAATTCTTCAAGACTACACAGCACAATTCACTGTTTTCCAAGGGCTTTCCTGACGCCCTGTATTCAGTTGAGTGCTCATAACTGTACCTTGCTCCATCCTGGGCATTTGGCAGTCATTGATCATCTCACATTTTTTATGGAAGATTACTTAAATGCCTATGACTGCTATTAATATAGGGAACCATGTCTTGTTCCACATCTTACCAATTATTTGGCTTATGTTAGGAGTCTAATACTCATCTGTTGAAATGAAATGAACATAGAGAGGATAAATAAAAAGGATGTTCATCTAGGGGAAGTTTCTCAATGGATACATATAACACAGAAAGTGATATGGCAATTTAGAAAGCAGCTAGAATCAGCAGTAGAATTCAGATCATTTCACTTAGGAAAGGAAGAGAATCTAAGTAGGACTGACACCTTTGATTTTGATAAATATGTTTTAAAGAGAGAGAAAGAAGAAAACTATTGAAAACAATGGCATTGGGATTAATTCAATTGGGAAACGATTCCCATGGAATAGTATACATGCTTGCCAGAAAGCCCACCACAAATTAAAGTCAATGTACACATGGAGGCTCAGAAATCTTGATATTTGTTTCCTGTTTAACTTTTTTTTCAATATGCTGCCATGCACATCAATAACTCACAGCCTCTCTCTCTACACACTGACACACACACTCACACACACTCACATGCCCCCTGCTTTGAATATTCTTGTTCTTCTACCTTTCTCCTTTTCAGGCACTTTACTCATTCCTGAAGAGACTAATCTGGTTTTTGAATCCTGACCCCATTTTTTACCTATAATAGCACTCGGACTTCTCTTCCTTTTTTCTTGTGCTGGGGATGGAACCCAGGGCCTTGCACAGGCCAGGCAAGTGCTCGATCATTGAGCTACATCCCAGCCTCAGATTTCTCTTCCATAAAATTGAGAACAGTATTTTATATTGTAAAAGCCAACAGTTAACTCACTGTGAATACTTAAACAGAAATGTAAATACCCCTAAGAACTACATAACCATATTGTTATGTAAGTGAAACTGTATCTTCTCTTGGCATCATCTAAATTTTCAACTAATAATTTTTTACACTTTGTCTCCCTCAAAATTTCAGTAATAGAATTAATTTTAGTGTCATAATATTCCTTCAATATTTGTAAGTGTTCCATTATTACAAATCACAGCCATTTCCATAATGACACTGGAAGTTTTGAAACAGCTCTCATTTGTAAGGCTAAGAAAACAAATTATCTCTCACAGTTGACTCAGAAAATACAAGATCCAAATGTACCTTATTGTAATATATCAAACAATTTGGGGGTTTTATTTCACTTTTAGTATTTCCTCAGCATTATTTTGTCACTAACTTATTGAAATAATTAAGAAAATCACCCATATGACAGATAACTCAATGTTCTTTCTACTACAAATGTTTACATTTATTTTAGTTGTACATTTATTTATAAAATTTCATGCAATACAAAAGTATAGACAATGAAAATTAAATGTCATAGACCCTTGATCTTATCTTCTGAATTTCTCATTCTCTTTCTCAAAAGTAATCAGTGTAACAAATTTGATATTTACTATTCTGTGTACATTGCATATAAATATAGCTTTATGAATCATATTTTAATTTTCAGAGAAATAGAGCCATGCTGTTTATGTTACTTTGTAATATGTTCTTTTCACTTAATTATATATATTAGAGCTTTTTCCAAGGCCATGCAGTTAGCTTTTAGTTGAAATAAAATTATGTAATTCACTTATGTTCTTATGAATCTTTAGTGCTGTTCTATTCACTCACTATAATAATTCTGGGGTGAACATTCTTATGATTCAATAGTACTCCTATATAGTGGGCACTTTTAGGCACTGGAGTCTTTGGCATCCATATCTATTTTTTAATAGTGGAATTTAAATGACCTTTGTTGGAAACTTTTCCACCACCCTTTCATATAATTCAGAAAGAGCCCTAACCAATTAAGGGTAGAACATGTGGCCCAGGCTGAAGACAGGTCTTTCTACACCAAGGACACAGTTTGTTTTGATAACGGGCTGGTGATCCATTTAGTCCATAAACATCAAGTCGTTCACTTAATTTTGAAGGAAAAGAACATTTATTCCCTGAAGAACATAAGCCTGACACACAACACAATATTGTCACTTCCATGAGTGAACCTGTCTGGGAATGGAGGCAATACAGGATGCAGAGCCAAGAATCAGAGACAAAGGAGTAAGTCTCATTGAACTAATGTTAACCCCGCAAAAAGTGTTTCTGATGGCAGCAAGAACTAGTCCCGGACTTTACAGTCATGTGAGTAATAAAATTCCTTTCTGGCAATGCCATTTTAAGGTAGCCTTCTGTCAGTAACCAAAAGATACCTTACAGAAGCTGCTAGTCAGGCCATAAGTATATACATAATAAAAATTTATAGTAAAAATTATGATAGATACTGACAAATTTCTTTCATTGACTCAATCACTTTAAAATACAACAAATCATTAACCACATAATATTATACATACATTGTTCCATTTTTCAATCAGGGAGGTCATTTGTACAATTTCAGATGGTCTTCATATACTAATATGTAAATTAACCCTTTGTTTATTATACAGGGTGCATACATTTTCTGCCAAATCACACTTTTTCTTGAAATAGTATTTATGATGTTGTCACATAGATATTTTTAAAGTTCACTGGTGACATCTATCAATTATTTCCCCTGTAATTGGTAGAATTTTTGGTCTCATTTAGAGGATCTTCCCAATACCATATAAAAATCCTTAAATTTTAATTTTATTTGGGCCTTAATTTTTAAAATTAATTTTATTAGAATACTTTCATTGTATAGGGGGGATTCATTGTCACAATTCCAAATAGGCTTATATTGTACATTGGTTAGATCACCGCCATTGTCTCTCCCCCTCAACCCCTTCCCCACCCCACTTGAAGCAATTGCAAGAGGTTTCATTATTTTATTTCATTTAAGTATATGAAGTCCATCAATCATATTCCCTCACACTAATCTCCTTCATTAACCCTTCCCCCTTCCACAAGTACCCTCCTCACACACCACACTTTAAGTCCTGTCTTTTCGTTATTGATATTTAAGTCAATATTCAAAGGGGTTTCTCAATGTATCTCTGCTAGGAGTATACATTTACTTTGTTGATCTTAATTTTTAAATTTTAATTTACTGGTTTTTTTTACATTAAAAATTTAGGTGCATGTGTTGAGGTAATTTATAATGGCTAGCTTATGTGCTAGATCTATGTATTAAATAGTATATTTTTTTCCCAATAATTCAAAATGCTGTTCTCATTACTTGTTATATTCTTACACCTAAGTCTGTCACTTGACTTTATTTTGCTTTACTGATATATGTTACTTTTAAATTTTTATTTTGAACTCAGCTGTACATAGTTTTATCAATCATATTCCTTGTTTTGTGACAAATATACTATCACCTCTGGTTTAAGAATAACTTTATTTCATTCATTTGGTTGCCTTGGCCATCTAATAAACACTACAAATCCATCACTGAGAGCAAAAGTTAGGAACTTGACAATGACCTGTATCTTACTGCATCCCTTCCTTCTGTCTCATGTCCTGCCAATCCATCATTTTCTTGTTTTCCTTGTAAATTCTATATGTACTTTATGAATTCTATACTTATTCCTAAAGTTGTAGATTTTATTTCAATTTGTTAGCTTTAATACAATGGCATTCCAGATGCCCTGTGGGCTTGCAAAGCCTTGGAGAAGTATTTTTTGTGGAGTCCCAGCCTATAACAAATTTCAGTCACCTCAAATTAACATTATGTATATTCATATATATATGTACATATTAGTGTATGTGGCTGTACACCAATAAAATATTTATTTATTTACTTATTCTTAATTCATTTATTCATATGTGCATACATTGTTTGTGCCATTTCTTCCCCCTCACCCTGTCTCCCTAATACAGAGAGATTCCTAGCATTGCTTCCAAGCACAAGTATAAAACAACCAAAATTGATTCATCTCTACCAGACCTCTTCACTTCCCAGTCACCTTCCCACATTGACCTCTGTCGTTTTAAGGTTACTGTATTAACTCCTCTGCAGTGGGGACATCAATCACTTTCAAGTTTTGGGTTTCCTACCTTTCCCTATTCCTCCTTGTATGTGTCCTCCCCTTAGCGTGTGACCCAAGTTTAATAATATGACTGCATTTGTTTTAGATCTAAAGTCTGCATATAAGGGAGAGCATATGGTTTTTGGGTTTCTGAGTCTGGTGAACTTTGCTAAGATGATGTTCTCCAATTCCATCCATGTACTTGGGAATAATAAGATTCCATTCTTCTTCATGGTTGAGTAAAATTCCATCATGTATAAATATGATATTTTCTTAATCCATTGTCAGTAGTGGGGAATCTTGGCTGTTTCCATGACTTGGCTATTGTGAATAGTGCTTCAGTAAACATGGGTGTGCGGGTGCCTCTGGAGTAACCTGAGTCACATTCATTTGGGTATATCCCTAGGAGTGGGAATGCCGGATCATATGGCAGATCTATGTTTAGATTTTTAAGAAGCCTCCATATTGTGCTCCAAAGTGTTTGTACTAGCTTACATTCCCACAGCAGTGTATGATGGTTCCTTTTTCCCTGCATCCTCACCAACATTGGTTGTTCTTGATGTTTTTGATGATAGCTATTCTGACAAGGGTGAGGTGGAATCTTAGTGTGGTTTTTGATTTGCATTTCCTTTATGGCCAGAAATGGTGAGCATTTTTCATGTATTTTTTGACCATTTGGATTTCTTCTTTTCCAAAAGTTCTGTTTAGTTTGTTGCCCACTTCTTTATTGGTTCATTGATTTTGGGGGAGTTGTTTTTTGAGCACCCTGTGTATTCTGGTTATCAGTCCTTCGTATGATGTGTAGCCAGCAAATATTTTCCCCCACTCTGTGGGTGGACTCTTCAGTTTAGAGACCATTTTTTTTGTTGTGCAGAAGCTTTTTCATTTCATGTAGTCCCATTTGTCCATCCTTTCTCCTAGTTGCTGAGCTGCTGGGGTTCTATTGAGGAAGTCCTTGCCTATACCTATTGCTGTGAGAGTATTCACAGCTCTTTCTTTTACAACTTCAGAGTTTCAGTTGTTCAATTCAGTTTGCCATTATTTTATTGAGGATTTTTGCATCAATATTCATTAAGGAGATTGACCTATAGCTCTCCTTTTTGGTGGTGTCTTTGTCTGGTTTTGGGATGAGGGTAATATTAGCTTCATAAAATAAGTTAGATAGTGTTCCTTCCCTTTCTATTTTGTGCAAAAGTTTAAGGGTAGTTGATATCTTCTTTAAAGGTCTGATAGAATTCAGCAGTGAATCCATCAGGTCCTGGAATTTTCTTTTTTGGGAAACTCTTGATTGATGCTTCAATTTCATTTTGTGTTATAGATCTATTTAGGTGGTTAAAATCCTCTTGGTTCAATTTTGGATGGTCATAAGTATCTAGAAGTTTGTCCATTCCTTCAAGATTTTCAAGTTTATTGAAATATAGTTTCTCAAAGTAGTCTCTGATGATTTCCTGGATTTCCATGGTGTTTGTTGTTTGTTGTTATCTCCCCTTTTGCATTTCTGATTTTACTGATTTGGGTATTTCTTTCCTCATTTTAGTCAGGTTTGCTAGGGGTCTCTCAATCTTATTTATTTTTTCAAAGAACCAGCTTTTTGTTGATTCTTTGTATGTTTCTTTTTTTTCTATTTCATTAATTTTGGCCTTTATTTCTATTATTTCTTTCCTTCTGCTTGTTTGTTTTAGGATTTGCTTGTTCTTGTTTTTCAAGGAGTTTGAGATGTAGCATTAGGTCATTGATTTGAGATCTTTCTGTCCTTTTAATATATGCCCTCAAGGCTATAAATTTTCCTCTTAGGAATGCCTTTGCTGTGTCCTATAGGTTCTGGTAGGTCATGTTTTCATTTTCATTAACTTCCAGGAACCTTTTAATTTCCTCTTTTATTTCATCCATGACCCATTGATCATTGAGCAATGTGTTGTTCAGCTTCCAATTGTTTGCATATTTTCTACTGTTGCTTTTGTTGTTGAGTTCTAGTTTTAATGCATTGTGATCAGATGGAATGCATGGTATAATTTCTATTTTCTTATATTTGTTAAGGCTTTCTTTGTGCCCTAAGATATGATCAATTTTGGAGAAAGTTCCATGGACTGCTGAGAAAATTGTGTATTGTGCAGATATTAGATGAAATATTCTGTAGACATCAGCTAGGTCCATTTGATCTATGGTGTGATTTAGTTCTAGAATTTGTTTATTGATTTTTTGTTTGGATGATCTACCTATTGGTGATAGGGGGGTATTGAAGTCCTCCACTACCACTGTGTTGGAATCTATATATGATTTTAGGTCCTTCATAGTATATTTGGTGAAATTGGGTGCTTTGACATTGGGTGCATATAGGTTGATAATTGTTATTTCCTTTTGGTGTATTTCTCCTTTTATTAATATGGAGTGTCCTTCTTTATCTCATTTGATTAATGTAAGTTTGAAGTCTACTTATCTGAGATAAGTATTGCTACTTCTACCTGTTTTCAAGGTCCATTGGCTTGGAAAACCTTCTTCTAGTCTTTCACCCTAAGACAGTTCTTGTTTCTGTCAATGAGATGGGTCTCCTGTAAACAACAGATTGTTGGATCTTCCTTTTTAATCCAGTTTGCTAATCAGTGCCTTTTGATAGGGGAGTTGAGTCTATTAACATTCAGTGTTCTTTTCTTCTCCTGTGGTTTGGTACTGCCTGTCCTCTCATGGTTTTGTTTGCTTTCATTTCCTGTGTGCAGAATTCCTTGGAGAATCTTTTGCAGTGGTGGTTTGGTGACCAGCAAAATATTTATAAAAATAGGTAGTAACCTAGATTTGGCATATGGATCACTGCTGTCCTGTGGTCTAGGGTGCCAATACGTATAAGTAGTGTAGAGTAGAGAACCATTGTCTTTAATTCATACAAATGTAGTGATTCCATTTCTAGTAATTTGACATTTCTTTTCCCCATAATCTGAAATGAAACCTCAATCATATACCAGAATTCAGACATAATCTGTTTGTCTCTGGACTCTGTTACATAACTTTAATATGTGTATTCCAGGAGTAACACCACACTTTCACAATTAGTATTGCTTCATAAAATCTTGATAACTTAAAACATAGATGTCAAATAAGAAGCATCCACCATTTTGACTCCATGAATGAGAAACATCACATAACTCAGGACAGACTATATTGTGAAAGAGGGAGGGAAGAAGGGCTTTAGGAATTGCAGAAGAGGTGGCAGAAAAACACAGAGAAGCAAGTACAAGAGAGAAACACTATAAAGAGATCCCAGCTCCATCCCTACTCTGCTTGGGGCAGGGAAGGAACTAAACAAGGGGGAAGGGAACTAAAGAAGTGCTCCCAAAGTAACATCTAGGGTTTTGAAAACAGACCTGCATTTTGAGCTACAAAATAAGCCCATACCTCCTACAAGTCTTAAACACAGCAAAGAACAGGAATTTGGTGACAGAGGCTGCTTGGCATTGCATAAATAAAGTTTAAGGTGGCAGATCTGCTAAGCAATCACAAGCCACAGCAGGAGCTCTGGTATGTACTCAGACACTCACCAGGTGTCACAGAGGGCAGTCTACCTAACTGATGGCTTAAAGACAGGCCTTCAGCAGGAAAGTGTAGAGTTACCTTTGTTTATTCTTAATTATTTTTTATTTGGTTTGCTTTTCTTTTCTCCAACCCCCAATGACCTCTCCAACTCCACTAACCAAGCTGAGGTCCAACAGAGAATCCATGTGGATCCAGCAGATCCATGGAGATTTATATTGCTTCACAGACAAGGAACTACAATTCAAAAGAATGACAGAAGAGAAAAGGAAATCATTACATATTACTAAATGGAACAATTTATCAAGAAGACATAATGTACTAGAGGCTGGGGGCTCACACCTATAATCCTAGCTACTTGTAAGGATCTTATCTACCTTAAGAAAATTACAGCTTCAAAGCCAGCCCTCCAGGCAAAAAAATTGTGAGACTCCATCCCAATAACTAATGGGGCACAGTGACATGTGCCTGACACCCCAAGCTATGTAGGAGGCTGAAGTTAGGAGGTTTGCAGGTCCAGGCAGTCTGGGCAAAAAAGTTTGTAAGACTCCACCTCAACACAAAAAAGCTGAGTATGGTGGCCTAGGCAAAAAAGCAAGACCTTATCTCAAAAATAACCAGATAAAAATGGGCTGAAGGAATGGCTCAAGCAGCAGAGTACCACCCTTGTAAGTACAAAGCCCTGAGTTCAAACACCACTAATATCTAAATATAAATTCACCCAGATTCATTAAATAAACATTTCTGAACATAATGGGTATATATACAGTAATGGGGTGACCTAAACACCTCACTCTCATCAGTAGATATACCATCCTGACAAAAAATTTATCAAAGATATCTTAGAATTAAACAGCAGAATTGACAAAATGGACTTAACAGACATCTATAGTTTTCCATCCTACAGCAGCAGATTACACATTTCTCTCAACAGTCCATGGTACTTTCTCCAAAACAGGTGACATCATAGGGCACAAAGCAAGCCTTAACAAATACAAAAAGTATGAAATAATTCCTTATATCCTAACAGACTGTAAAGGAATAAAATTAGACATAATAGCAAGAAAAATCACAAAAACTATTCAAACTCATGGAGATTAGACAACACACTTTTGAATGATAGTGAGTCATTGAAGAAATTTAAAAATTCCTAGATTCAAATGAAAATGAAAACCTGCCTGTGAAGCACAGCAACAGCAGTGCTATGTGGAAAGGTTACAGTATTGACAGCCTACAGTAGAAAATCAGAGCAATCTCAAATAAATACTCTAAAAATGCACCTTACCTCAAGCTCTTAGAAAAGAACAAATCAATCCCTAAATCAATAAACAAAAAATAATAACAAAATTATAGCAGAAATTAGTGAAATTAACATCAAAAGAACAATGCAATGAATCAAAGAAACAAAACATTTGTTCATTGAAAGAAAATAAACAAGACTGACTAACCCTTCGCCAAACTAACTAAAAGAAAAAAGAAGAGAGTAGACTCAAATTAATAAAATTAGCAATGAAAAGGAGGTTATTACAAGGAAATTCAGAAGATCATTAGGGAATATTTACAGTTCAACAAACTGGAAAATCAATATGAAATGGAAAGTTCTAGATACATACATATAACCTACTAAAATTGAACTTAGAGGATATAAACAGATATGTAAGGAATTATGAGAGAGTAATAAAGAAACTTCCAACCAAGAAAATCCCAAGACTGGAAGGATTCACTCCTGTGTTCTACCAGACATTTAAAGAAAAACTAATACCAAACCACTCAAAATATTCCAAAAAATAAAAAGGGAAGGAATGCTACCCAAAATCATTCTACAAACCCAGTATTACCCTGAAACCAAAACTGATAAAGACAGATCAAAAATAAATTTATAGACCAATTTCCTTGATGAACATAGATGCAAAAATTCTCAGAAGAAACTAAGTATAGAAGGAACATACGTCAGCATAATAAAGACTATATGTGACAAACCTATAATCAACATCATATTAAATCGGAAAAAAACTAAAATCATTCCTCTAAAGTCAGGAACAAGACAATGTGTTCATTCCCCCCATTTTTATTCAATGTAGTACTGGAATCATAGCCAAAGAAATTTGATAAGAGAAAGAAATAAAAGGGATTCAAACAGGGAAGGAAAATGTCAAATTATTCATATTTGTAGGTGATATGATACTGTACCTAAAAGGTCCTTAAAACTCCACCAAAAAACTCTGAGGTCTCATAAACACTTTCAGTAAAGTAGCAGGATACAAAACTCCGTAACTTTTCTACACACCAACAATTAATAGACAGAGAAAGAAATAAGGAAAATAGTTCCATTTATGATTGCCAAAAAATAAATTATCTAGGAATAAATTTAATTAAAGAGGTGAAATACTGCTATAATGAAAACTATAAATCATTGAAGAAAGAAATTTGAAGAAATACTAGTAGAAACTAGACCAATCTTCATGGATTGACAGAATCAATATTGTGAAAATGAATATAATGTCAAAAATAATCTATATATTCAGTGCAATCCCCACCAAAATCTCCATGACATTCTTCACAGAGGTTGAAAAATCAATCCTAAATTCCATATGGAAGCACAAAAGACCTAAAATAGCCCAAGCAATCCTGAGTAAAAAAAGTACCACTGGTATCACAACATTAGACTTCAAACTATACTATAGAGCTATAATAACAAAACAACATAGTACTGGCACAAAAACAGACATGTAGACCGATGTAATAGAACAGAAGATTCAGAAATAAGCCCACACAGTTACAGCAAGCTTATTTTTGACAATGTAGACTAACAGAATAGAATAGAAGATCCATAAATAAGTTCACACAGTTATAGCCACCTGACTTTTGACAAATATGCCAAAAATATACTTTGGAGAAAAAACAGCTTCTTTAACAAAGTGTGTTGGGAAAACTGGATATCCCCATGCAAAAGATAGAAACTAGATCCCTGTCTCTTGTCTTGTGCTGAAGTCAATTCAAAGTGTCAAAGACCAACATTTAATAACTAAAACTGTGAAACTTCTGCAGGAATACAGAGGGAAAACACTGAAAGATATAGGCGTGGGGGAAAACTTCCTGAATAGGACAGCAATACCTCCTTAAATAAGAATAAGGATTGACAAATGAGACTACATCAAACTAAAAAGCCCTGTGTAGCAAAGAAACAGCCACTGGAGTGAAGAGATGTTCTACAGAATGGGAGAAAATCCTTGCCAGCTATTCATCTCACAAGGAAGTAATAACCATAATACATAAAGAGCTCAAAAATTAAACTCCAAAAGACTCAAAAAGTTAATTAATAAATGGACAAATGAGTTGAACAGACAATTCTCAAAGGAAGAAATACAAATGACCAACAACTACATGAAGAAACATTCAATATCTTTGACCATAAAGGAAATGCAAGTGAAAACAACACTGAGATTTTTTTCTCACCCTGGTAAGAATGGCTTTCATCAGTTTTTGCAGCACTATTCACAATAGTCAAGTTATGGAAACAGCCAAGATGCCCCACTACTGACTATTGGATTAAGAAAATGTGGTATTTATACCCAATGGAATTTCACTCAGCCATGAAGAAGAATGAAATCTTATCATTTGCAAGTAAATGGATGGAACTGGAGAACATCATCCTGAGCGAGGTTAGCCAGGCTCAAAAGACCAAAGGTCATATGTTCTCCCTCATATGTGGACTTTAGATCAAGGGCAAACACAACAAGGGGATTGGACTTTGAACACATGATAAAAGCGAGAGCACACAAGGGAAGTATGAGGATAGGTAAGAAACCCAAAAAAACAAGATAACATTTGATGTCCTCAATGCAAAGGAACTAATGCAGGAACTTTAAAGTGACACAGGCCAATAGAAGAAGGGGACCAAGAACTAGAGAAAAGGTTAGTTCGAGAAGAATCAATTTAGAATGTAACGCATGTGTATAGGAAAGCAATGCAAGGAATCTCCCTGTATAGCTATCCTTATCTCAACCAGCAAAAACCCTTGTTCCTTCCGATTATTGCTTATACTCTCTCTACAACAAAATTAGAGATAAGGGCAAAACAGTTTCTGCTTGGAAGAGAGAGGGTAGGGAGGGAGAGGGAGAGGGTGAGGAGAAAAGGAGGAGGCTGGGGAAAGCAGAGAGAAACGACCCAAACATTGTATGCACATATGAATAAAAGAAATAAAAAATTTTAATAAAAGAATGGCTTTCATCAACAACACAAACAATAGCAAATTCTAGTAAGGATGTGGGGAACAGGGAACACTTATACACTGTTGATGGGAATGAAAATTAATCCAACAACTATAAAAATCTTCAAAAAACTAAAACTACCAGGTGATTCAGCAATACCACTCTTGGGCATATATCCAAAAGATTTTAAGTGAGGATTAAATAGAGACACCTGCCCACCCATGTTTTCTGTACTGCTATTCACAATAGCTAAGTTATAGAATCAGCCCAGATGCCTTTTAACTATGATAACAAGTGTGAACATATACACACTGGAGTATTATTCTGCTATAAAGAATGAAATTATGTCATTTGCAAGAAAATGCATGGAACGGGAGGCTATCATACTATGCAAAATAGTTTAGAAGGCTTAGAAGGAGAAATTTTGCATGTTTTTTTCATATGCAGAATCTATTTCTAAAATATATGTAAATAAATGCATACACATACCCATATAAATGATGGTAATCGTGGGACTAACTCAAGGGTACCAGGAGCAGAGAAAGAGAAATAGAATGATTTGGGGTGAATAACATCAAAAGACATTGTTTTTAAATATGAAGATAGCATAAGAAACACACTGAAAGCTGTTGAAAAATAGGGGGTAAGATGCGGAAAAGAGACTAATAGAGGGAGTTAATCTGATTATAGTACAATATATGCATGTGTGAAACACCACAGTAAAACGTCTTTGTAAAATTAATATAACTAATCAAAAAGTCAGTATTTCTTTTTTAAAAATCTGGGTGTTTTATAGGAAAACACCCTATAATTCCCTTCTCTTGTCCATTATAAATGTTATAGCTGTCCTTGGCTTTTATTGTGGTCTTTGTTCTTCACTTAACAGTGGATTACATCTTTTCCTTGCCAAGGGAAATATTTACCTACTGTACTAAGCATGGGTTTAAACCTGCTTTAGTTAAGTACAGTAAGCCTTGGTGATTTGGGTTTCCTGACCGGATTCCGTCTTTATTTCATATAGAAGCAGTGGTCCTCAAGCTATACTAGTGGGAATAAGGAAATCAAATGCTAAATTTGAATTATTTCCATTATTATCAGATTTGAAGGAAAAATGTAAATTTATCTACACCTTTTGGTTCATATCTAAAATTTAGATAAAATGCTTTATTAGCATAAATATGGCTATTAGCTGCAATGAGCAACCTTCAAATAGCAGCTTAAAATAACAAGGATTGACTTTTTTCCTCTACTCATAATCCAATATAAGTTGTCAAGAATTGTGTTCCACATTATCATTCAGAGACCTGGGACCTTTTCATCTGTGTCACCTCCATGTTTGTCACAGGGTTCCAATAATGCAGGAAGAGAGAAGTGGAGAAACAGTCAGATGGTTTTACGTCAGTCATGGAAGCAAAGCACTTCATTTCACTCAGTTCCATTTGTCAGAATGCAATTTGTTACTTTAAATTTATTTCAAAGGTTGGGGAATATAAATTCCCTTTATGTCCAGAAAGAAAATAAAATAAATTTGGTGAATTTACAGCATCATCTCTACCACAGATGATTTCTTATTTGCCACAATACATATTTTTACTAGTCTTAAATTGGAAATTAAATATCTAAAGATGTTTTTCAAAAATTGTCTTAAAATTTGAGAAACTCATTAGTTTAAAATGTTTGGATATTCGGCCATGAAGAAGAATGAAATCTTATCATTCACAAGTAAATGGATGGAACTGGAGAACATCATCCTGAGCGAGGTTAGCCAGGTTCAGAAAACCAAAAATCGTATGTTCTCCCTCATATATGGACTTTAGATCTAGGGCAAATGCAGTAATGTTGTTGGACTTGGGTCACACACTAATGGGAAAGCACATACAGGAGGAATGGGGATAGGTAGAAAACCCAAAACTTGAAAGTGTTTGATGTCCCCATTGCAGAGGAGCTAACATAGTAACCTTAAAACAACAGAGGTCAATATGGGAAGGTGACTGGGAAGTAGTGAAGAGGTCAGGTAGAGATGAATCAATTCAGGTTGTAATACACTTGTGCATGGAAGCAATGCTAGGAATCTCTCTGTATAGCTATCCTTATCTCAACTAACAAAAATGCTTTGTCTTTCTTACTATTGCTTATGTCTTCTCATCAACAAAATTGGAGAAAAGGGAGAATAGATTCTGCCTGGAAGCCGGGGGGAGGCAGGAGGAAGGGGGGAGAAATGACCTAAGCAATGTATGCACATATGAATAAATGAGTAAAAAATTGTTTGAAGATCAAGAAAGAATAATCAAAGGGATGAATTTGATCAAAACACATTGTCTCCATGCATAAAAATTACCACAGTGAATCCCGCTCAACCCAAATCCATAAGGAACACTGGAATTAGTGTTGGAAAGTGTTGTCAGTGTTGTAATACCACATTAAGTGTTTTCCTATAGGAAACAGTAAGTATATACAAAAATATATATGGAAACTATAGTAAGGCTAATGTGTAGAACTGTCAAAATTATTTATTTTTTAAAGGATGAATGAAAAAATTATAAATACATGATTAGAATGTTTAAAGCGTTTTCTCTGAAAGAAAAGACTAAATTCAAATCCCTTCATTCTGATATTTACATATTTATTCTATAAAACATTTTGTGCAAGTTCTCTTCTCTAATCATCTTTGAAAACTATATAAAACTACAATTTTACGTTGTTTTCTAAATCTTCCACTTCAGTCCACCTTCTCCACTTTCCACACTAACTTTTTAAGTGCTTAGAATGGATCAAACTGCTGCACCACACCACAGGCTCAAAATGCTCATTCAACTTCATGCACAGACCCCTAGGCACCACTCATCTAGGTGTATCACAAACAAATTAGGCTTAAATATCACATTTGCAGTCAAGTTGTGTAGAATGTCAGCGTATTTATCTAGTATTATATCAACTGAAACTCTGCTTTCGTCAGCTTTAGTAGACAAAGTGGTAGACATCCAAACATGGCCCTATCAAATCTTAATCCCTAGAACCTGTGACTATCTTACCTTGTAAATGCATCAAAAGTAAATTTGCTGGTGTGATTAAAAATTGAGGTATTTGAGGTATGAGATTATATGATAAGGGAACCCAGTCTCACACATGAATACCCCAGAGCAGAGAGCCCTTCCTGGCTATGGAGGCAGATGAAATGGATGGTGCAGTGGTAGGAAGACCCATCTGCCATGGTTGGCTTTGACGGTGGAGGAGGGGAACATGAGCCCAGAGCACCTCTAGAAACTGGAAAGGTCCTCAGTTGCCAGCCAGTAATATGAATAATTACAACTGGATCTTCCACTAGATCCTCCAAAAAAGAAATTATCCAGTCAATAGACTGATGTGACCCATGTTAAAGTTGTGGATTACAGAATGGTAGCATGATAAGCTGCCAAGATTTTCATAATTTGTTATACCAACATTTCTCTAAAATTTAAGACTTTTCTAATGCTAAGACTCAGATTTTGTGTTTCTCTGTAGTTTTGCCTTGTACTGCTTCCAGATCACAAATTTCTGCTCCAAGATCACAAATTTCTGCTCCAATCAAATTTTCTGTTCCTAAAATATAGCTCTGCTATATTTCTCTGCTTCTACCCTGTACTTGGGTTATGTTAACAACGTACCATAAACTGGGTACATAGATATTTCTGACAGTTCTCCAGGTCACTTGACAGGTCAAGGCACTAGCTGATTTGGCTGCTTGTCAAGGTCCGCTTCCTGGTTTGCAGAAGGTTACATTCTCATTGTGTCCTCACATGGTAGAGAGAGGGAGGAAGCTCAACATTCTCTTCCTCTTTTCATGGGGACAGTGGGAAGCTCAACATTCTCTTCCTCTTTTTATGGGGACAGTGATCCCACCATAGGGCCCTCACTCATATGAACTCATCTGAACCTCCCAGACACCCTGCCTCAAATACCATCATATTGGTGCTCGGGGCTTCAACATATGAATCTGAGGGGACATAAATATTCCATGCTTGACATATACCTTGTCCATGATATTACTCTTGCCTTGAATAAAATGTGATGTTCTTTATAGAGCCTTCATACAACACTATAGGAGTTTATAACCCATCATTTGAGTGTTTCCTCTCTTTTAGACTAAATGGGAGTTCTACTACACCTGTAATATCACAACTATTAAATGCTAATTTATAATAATGTTCAGACTTTATATTTTCCCTATTACAAGTATTCATATTACTTAGGAAGTATTTACTTTCTGTGAAATACACCCTGCTAAGTAAATTTAAGGTAGACGTTAAGCCACAGGATATGAGATTTACTCTACGTCAAGATTTCAGGAAAAGGAAACATTTTGTTGTATAATACAATAAGCATAACTGGAAGATCTAGAAGAACTTGAAAACAGAGGAATGGCAAGAAAGGCAGGAAAAAGAGGGAGGAGTGAAGTAAGATGGTGTATTATGCTATTATATACAAGTCCTCTTTGATTTCAATGGCTACTTCTCAAGTGTGTAAACTATTAGTTCCAACATCATTCAATTTTAGCTCTGTGAAGAAAAAATAAAAGATATTTAATATAGATATGGAGAAAGAACATCTTATTGTTATGCTGAAATTTGCCCTTAAAAGTAGAATCTATTGCTTAGCATTAGGACAATGGCATGCCAATTATTTCTCAATTCAGTCTTTTGTTAGACAAATATTAAGAAAGATACATTATGGCCAGGAACAAACACCATTTTCTTAAGAATATTTTGCTCAGGACCTTTCCAAACAAAACTTCTTTGTAGCAATTAGTTTTCTTTTGATACTGTTGTTCTCAACAGTTATGTAGTGGTACAAATAATAAAATGATTAGAAAGGTGATAAGGTTCAGGACACACTATCCTGAAATATGGCATGTTGGCATTTGAGAAGCAGAAGCAGGCAGGTTGTTCTCACTTTCCAGGCCCTAGAGATAGTCACCAAGAACTCTTTTACTGGAGCACAATTTCTTTTTTCATGGAGTACTCAGAGTTGAGAAAGCAGATCTCAGTTACTAATTCTATATAAGGTGACTAGATAATTCATAGCCCAAACTCAGGGCAGTTTGAAAGGGGAAGAATGAGGGAAAGGGCCTGATAGACTATGGACTTCATTAAACTTTCCTGTTTTTCCTGACAGCCCAGAGAAATAAGGGATTTCAAAGGTACATGAATACAAAAAGTTATTATATATTAGGAATTCATTAGGATATAGAAGGAAGGCTTTTCTAAATTTCATCTTTATTAAGTCTTTTTGTTAAATGGATTTGGTGGTGGAAACTGCAGTCATTGAATGGGAAAGTAATAGAATGATAAATTATACACAGAACACAAACTCATAAATTATCAAAATGATGGTTTGGAGACATCGATTTATTGAGCTTACCCAAATAAGTTTCATTGTCTTTCCTTGTTTGCTTTAAAATAAGAAAATATTAACCCATGACATGTTTAAGAGGAGGAACAATATTCTTCTTATGAATCATCAGATCTGGAAGTAAGGGGGCTACAAATTAGCTTGGAAGGATACACTTAATGCCTAAAGACTTAAGCAAAAGAAGTCTCTGGCAGAGAAAACAACAGGCTGCTTTTCTTTTGTAAGTATTCTATATCCATCTCTCCAAAGAACTTGCTAAGAGGATGGTGATTTATCTCCCCCTGCCATTGCCTGCCTAGCCAGTAAGATTATTTCCTGAGAGTTGCAAATCAGGGATAGGGTAGGAAGGTGATGATTCAAAGTTAGATTTAAAAAGCACTTATAAGAAAAAAGATTATTTCCTACTATTTTTAAAAGTGAAAAATACAGGGCACAATTACACTGATTATAAGAGAGTAAAGCTCTACTGGCAAACTTTAGTTGAATACCTTTACATTTAGAGTTCTTTTATTGGAAATTTTTGGTCCCTAGTTACAGATCTCAAAGTTTCCTTTCTCTTTGCTCTTTTATTCTGCCCTATGCTCTGCTTCTTAGAGGAAAGAATGTAGATGTGTTTGTCATGGAGCACTGGCATTATTTATCAATGGCCAGTGAAATGACATCTCCTGTCTGTCATGACTTTTCTTGGGTTTTAATAGTGTATATGTGTTGCACAAAATAATGGATTTCATTATGACATTTTCATACATTCACATAATGTATCTTGATCATATCAAGCCCTCATTATTCTTTCTCCCCCATCTGTTCTTCTACTCTTCCCAAATAGTCCCCCTTCTATTTTTATTTCTTCTAAAATCTAGATCTGCATGGAAGAGAAAAAATGTGATACTTCATTTTCTGAGTTGAGCTTATTTTGCTCAGTAGTAGCTCCAGTTTCACTCACTTTCTTGCAAACCACATGCTTTCATTCTTCTTTGTACCTGAGTAATACTCCATTGTGTATATTTACCCCATTTTCTTTATCCATTCATCCCTGATTGATACATAGGCTGTTCCTATAACTTAGCTATTGTGAATACTGTCACAATAAACATGAATGTACAGGTACTTCTATTGCTTGCTGACTTTGATTCCTTAGAGTATACATCAAGAAGTGGTATGTCTGGATTACATGGTAGTTCTATTTTTTAATTTTAGCTTTGTTGGGGCCAACTAATTTCCATGGTGTCTGGCCTAATTAACATTCCCACCAATATTCAGTTTTAAAATCACTTTTTGTTAAAGATGCTGTATTTTCTCACACATGTTTTTGGCAGCTTTTCCAAGAATCAGATATCTGTAGTTACATGGGTTTTTTCCTGGTCCTGTTTTATTCCATGATCCACACATTTGTGTTTGTGACAGTGCTATGCTCTTTTTGTACCTATGGCTCTGTAGTATAATTTGAAATCAGGTATTGCTTGCTATACATTCAGTATTACTCTTTTTTGCTTAGGATTGTTTTAGCTATTCAGGAATTTTTGTGCCTTCCTGAGAATTTTAGGACTATTTTTATTTTATTTTTGTAAAGAATGTCATTGATATTTTGATGGGATTTCATTGCACCTGTAGATTGCTTTTGGTAATACAGCAGCTTTAATAATATTAATTTTGCCAATCCATGAACATGAGGTACCTTTCCATCTCTTAGTGTCTTCTTCAGTTTCTTTCTTCAGTGTTTAATAGTTTTCATTATAGAAGTTTTCACCACCTTGAATAGGATTATTTCCTCTTTTGGAAGCTATTGGGAATAAAATGGTTTTCCTGGTTTCTTTCTCAGCATGTTTGTGTTTTGATACAGAACTGATTTTTGTACATTTATTTTTTTAAATCCTGCTACTATGCTAAAAGTATTTATAAGATATAAGAATTTTCTGGTGGAGTCTTTAAGGCCTTTAAGGTCTGTAATTCATATTGTCTACAAGTAGAGATAATTTGATTACTTCCAATCCTATTTCTATGCCTTTTCTTGTCTAATTGCTTTGGTTAAGAATTCAAGCACTGTATTGAAAAAGAGTGGAGAGAGTGAATAACTTTGTTTCCTTTTTGATTTTAGAAAAAGAGCTTTCTGTTTTTCCCCATTCAGAATAATGTTGACTAAAAGTTTGCTATACTTAGCCTTTATATGTTGAGGTAAATGTCTGTCTAATTTCTCCAGGTTTTTAATCACAAGAGGATGTTGAATTTTGTCAAAAGTTTTTTTTTTCTGCATCTGTTGAGATAATTAAGTGATTTGTCCTTTAATTATTTATGTGTTGTATTTTATCAATTTGAGTATGTTGAAGAATATTTGCATCCCTGGCATGAAACCAACCTGATCATCATGCATGATTTTCTTAGTATATTATTAAAATCAATTTGGAAGTATTTTATTGAAGACTTTTACATTTATGTTTATCAAGAAAATTGGTGCTTAATTTTCTTTTGTTGTATGCTTATTCAGTTTTGCTTTCAGAGTAATACTGGCTTTGTAACAATCTTTCCCTTTCAATTTTATAGACTAGTTTAAGAATCATTGGTGTTAGTGTTTTAAAGGTCTGGTAGAATTCAGCAGTGAATGCATCTGGTTCTGGGTTCTCTTTCTTGGGAGATTCTTTATTAATGCTTTAATCCCATTGCCCATTATGAATCAATTTAGGTATTTTGTATCACTTTGGTCTAGAAATAAAAACACTTATTATACATTTTCTAATTTATTGGAGTATAATTCTTCAGAATATTCCTAAGGATACCCTAGATTTGAATATCTGCATAATTTTGTTCCAAGCCTTATTAATTTGATTCTATTCCCTCTTTTCATTAAGTTGGCTAAAAGTTTGTCAGTCTTATTTATCTTTTCAAAGATTCGTCTCTTTTTTTCATTGATCCTTTGTATTGTTTTTTATTTTCCATTTATTCCTTTCCTGGTTGTTATTATATATTTCATCTTTTATATTTTGGTTTGGCTTATCATTTCTGAAGACTTTGAGGTGTGTCATTTGTTCAATATCTTTCTGATTTTTTAATGTGGGCACTCAAAGCTATTACCTTCCCTCTGCTTTAACACAGATTAATGATGCTCCATTTTCCTTCCTTAGGGAAATTCTTAACCTTTTAGGTCTGCAAGTCTCCATGTCTTTTCCTTCTCCCTTCACATATTCTACTCTGGCCTAATAAGCTTTTGAAGTCCTCTTTCTTTCAGATTTCAAATAACTTTCACTATACCACAAAAGTTCTGATAAGTTATGTTTTCATTTCCACTTGATTCTAGACAATTTTAAAATTTTGCTCCAGATTCCTTCAATAACCTACTGATCAATCAAAAGTGTATTTTTTTAATCTCCATGTATTTGCAGAGTTTCCATAGCTTCTTTTGTTGTTGATTTTTAATTTTATTCCACTATAATCTGATAAGATACAAGAAATTATTCAATTTTCTTGTATTTGTTAGGACTTGCTTTATGTACTAAAATGTGAAATATTCTGAAGAAACTTCCATGGGCTACTGAGAAGAATGTGTATTCCACAGTTGTTAGTTAGAACATTCTGTAGATGTTTATTAAGTCTATTTTATGTATGGAGCAATTTAACTGTAAAATTCTTTGTTCACTTTTTTGTCTGGGTGATGACAGTGTGATGTTGAAGTCACACCATATAATCTATCTGGATCTATCTATCTCTTTATGTTCAGCACTTTTGCTTTATGAAATTGCACCAGCATTTGGTGCATTATAAATTTGTAGTTATTGTTTTTTCCTCATGGATTGTTCCCCTCATTAATATCTAGTGACCCTATTTATCCCTTCTAATTTTGACTTGAAGAAGTCTTCTTTGTAACTGCATTCTGGCACCCACCTGATATTGCTGGATTCTGTTACCTAGATGTACAGTGAAAATCAGGAGCATAATGTAGAATGCAGAGACATGAAAACTGTGCAGTTGGGCCAGAAAAGAGAATGGGAAAAATTTCTAGAGCATTACACTTGTGAGAAACCAGTAAAATAATTACCAGTAAGCTTTCAGAGTCCATTTGTTTGTAATATCATTTTCCATCCTTTCACTCTCAATATGTGTATCTTTTCCAGTAGATTGATTTCGTGCGAACAGCAAACTGCTGTATTGTTTCATCCATTCAGCCAGTCTGCATTTTTAAATGGAAAGTTAAGACTATTTACATTAGGGTGATTATTAAAAGGTATATACTAATTTCTCCATTTTTCATCTTGGGTGTTGAAAATTTACTGAGTTAATAAGATTTAATTCTTCCCTACTTCTCATTTGTTTTTCTGTTGTTCTACTGAAATTTATCCTTCTCAAGCACTAAGTGATTGTGTATCTTTCTTCCTCTTTGCATGTACTATTCCCTTAAGTATCTTCTGAAATGCTAATTTAATAAATTGCTTTATTCTTTGATTTTAAAGGATAACTTTGCTTGATGCAGTAATCTTGGTTGGTTGTTATTTACTTTCAGGCTTGAAATGCATGCTCTATGGCTTTTAGAATGTCTTCTGAGGAGTCTGCTGTTATTCTGATAGTCTTGCTTTTGTAAGAAACTTATTACTTCCATCTTGTTGCTCAGTGTTCTTTCTTTGTTCTATACTCTTGGCATCCTTAACCATAACATAAGGTGGAGAGGTTCTTTTTCTGGTCATGTCTATTTGGAATTCTAAATGCCTTTTATTCTTGGATGTCCATTTATTGTTTTAGATTTGGGAAATTATCTGCATAATTTCATTACATAGGCTTTCTATGCTTTTAGTTTACATCTCAGTTTCCTCTTTTACCCCACAGATTCATAAATTTGGTCTCTTAACTGTGTCTCAGAATTCTTGTATAGTCTGGTCACAGTTATTTAGATTCCCCCACCTTTTATTGCTACCCGACTATAATTCCTCAACATTGTCTTCAATCCCTGATATCTTTTCTTCTACCTGGTCTATTATATTTGTTGCACTCTCCTTTAAGTTGTTTATTCATAGAGTTTTCATTTCAAAAATTTCAATTTTTTCCCAAATCTCCACTTGTTTTCTGAATTTCTCATTCAAGTTGCTGAATTTTTCCTCCAAGCCTTGAATTGACTCATACACCTGTTGATTTGAACCTTCTCTGTGGTCATTGATCATTTAAAAAACTAGACATTTGAATTCTTTGCCTGGTATTTCAACCATTTAAATATCTTTGGATTCTGCTATTGAAAAGTTACAGCCTTTTAGAAGAGTCATGTTGCCTTCCTTTTTCATATATATTGTGTTTCTATATTGCAGTTTGTGAATCTGTTGAAATGAATATACTTCTAATAACTATAGGGGGATCTTCTTTGTGAAAAACCTTCCATTGAGGATTTGAAGCCCGGTACCACTCAGAGACGAGAAAACAAACCATTGTAACAGCAACAACACTGAAACAAACCAGATGTAGAATTAGAAAGCAATCAACTAAAAATGACTACTATATTATCAATAACCATAGAAATGAAAGTGGTAAACATAATGCAGAATAAACTATAAAGTTAAAAGTTAAGAAAGGTAAAAGTAATGATAATAAAAGGAAGGAAGGGAGATTTTCCAAGATGGTAGCTAGAGGGAGGAAGCAGAAAGCATGTCTCCTAAAGTGAAATCTTGGAGAGATGCAGGAGACACACCTTGCAGTCAAGGCCACCGAGAAGAGGAAAAACTTTGACCCCCTCCACACTTCCAGCCTGCGCAGAGCATCTCCACTTCACATTGAACAGAGAAACCAGGAGGGCCCCTGGACTGCCAACAGTCACCCGCACCCAGATGGCTTGGGAAGACACAGACCACAAGGTGAGCTAAATGGTACGTGGTACTCCCACAGACAACCCTGGGCAAGATTGGCATAGCCCCCTGGACAGACTGACCCCCAGCCAGGGAAAAAAGAGAAACTGCACAGGAGAAGGGGGAAGACCCACTTCCCACATGCACTGTAAACAAACATGCTGGCCTGAGAAAGCAGGTGCAGTGTCACCTCCCCCAGTGTGCTTGGATAGGGGAAAACTTGTAGCAGCAGCTCATGCACAGTAGAACTCTGAGTAAACAAAGCCTGTAGGGCCAGGTGAGTGATAAGCTCACCCCAGAGATCTGCATAAATAAAGCCTCCAGCAACAGCAGGCTGACAGCAGTGGGTAGGCAAGCCACAGCTGCAGATAGCCATTGACAGACCTGTCTCCAGACTCTTTTTTTAACTCTCTCCCTACCTTTGATGAGAAAACAACCAAACTACACCTGCATGCTGAAAAACTTACTGAAACAGTATTGAATTTGAACTTGGGAAACTTTGTGGACTTTTTTTTTCTTATGTTATCCCTTTGATGAGACAACTACATAACAACATCTGAGGCACCATCTCCAGGACTGAGGGCTGATGGATGAAACCAAAATTATTAAGGCTCAAACTTTATTGCATTTCAACTTGGAGGTTTTTTGGGGTTTTTTTTTATTTTATTTATTTTTTATCTTTTATTTTATATTTCATTTTATTTTTTTACATATACATATATTTTTTCTTTCATTAGCTTATTTTTTATTTTTATTCTTATCCTCATTCTTTTTATTTTTTATTTTCAATCCTCTCTGTCTCTCTAATGCCTTTTCAGCTTACTGTTGATTAGTACACTGTCTCTCCCTGTTTATATCTTAGAAACCTTTTTGTTTGTTTGTTTGTTTTTCTACTTGATTATTTGTTTTCTTTAATGGTAATTAAAAGAAAAACTGAAGAACTTTTAATTAAACAACTCAAGACCTGTGAAAAGAAAATGCAAGAACTCACCAACTCCATCAAAAGACCAAACTTGAGAATCATGGGCATCAAAGAAGGAGAAGAGGTGCAAGCGAAGGGAATGCATAATTTATTCAACAAAATAATAAGAGGAAATTTCCCAAATATAGAGAAAGATGTTCCCATACAAATGCAAGAGGCCTCCAAGACACCAAACAGACCAGATCAAAATAGAACTACCCCAGGACATATCATCATTAAAACAACAAGTTCAGAAACTAGGTAAAGAATATTGAAGGCTGTAAGAGAGAAAAAACAAGTAACATAGAAAGGTAAACCCATCAAAATCACAGCAGACTTCTCAACAGAAACATTAAAAGCAAGAAGAGCGTGGGGTGAGATCTTCCGGGCAATGAATGAAAATAACTTCAACCCCAGGATACTCTACCCAGCAAAACTCTCATTCAAAATAGATGGCACGATAAAAGCCTTCCATGATAAGCAGAAACTAAAACAATATGTGGCCACAAAGCCACCACTACAAAAGATTCTTCAAGGGATTCTGCACATAGAAAGTGAAACCCAACATAACCATGAACAGAGAGGCAGCACCAAACTACAGGAAAAGAAAAAGCAAGAAAGTAAAGAGTAACCTCAACTTAGGTACACACAATCAAACCTTCAAACACTAAGACAACTAAATGACAGGAATCACCACATACCTATCAGTACTAACACTTAATGTTAACAGACTTAATTCACCCATCAAAAGGCACTGTTTGACAAAATGGATTAAAAAGGAAGATCCAACAACTTGTTGCTTACAGGAGACCCATCTCACCAACAGAAATAAGCATAGGCTTAGGATGAAAGGCTGGAAGAAGATTTACCAAGCCAATGGCCCCCAAAAACAGGCAGGAGAAGAAATAATTATCTCTGACAAAGTAGACTTCAAACCGACATTGATCAAATGAGATAAAGAAGGACATTCCACACTAATAAAAGGGGAAATAGACCAAAAGGAAATAATAATTATCAACCTATATGCACCCAATATCAATGCACCCAATTTCATCAAACATACCTTGAAAGACCTAAAAGCATATATAAAGTATATATTAACTCCAACACAGTGGTTGTGAGAGACTTTAACACCTCATTATCATCAATAGATAGGTCATCCAAACAAAAAATCAATAAAGAAATCCAAGATCTAAAATATACAGTGGTTCAAATGGACCTACAGAACATTTCCTCCAACTTCTACACAATATACATTCTTCTCAGCAACCCATGGAACCTTCTCTAAAATAGATCATATCCTAGGGCACAAAGCAAGCCTCAGCAAATACAAGAAAATAGAAATTATACCATACATTCTATCTGATCACAATGCAATAAAACTAGAAATCAACAACAAAAGTAAAGACAAAAACATGCAAACAGCTGGAAACTGAATAACTCGTTACTTAATGAACAATGGGTCATTGATGAAATAAAAGAGGAAATTAAAAAGTTCTTGGAAGTCAAAGAAAAAGAAAACACAACCTATTAGAACCTATGGGATACAGCAAAGGCAGTCCTGAGAGGAAAGTTTATAGCCATGAGTGCATATATTAAAAAGAGTGAAAGATTTCAAATCAATGACCTAATGATATATCACAAAATCCTAGAAAAACAAGAACAAGCAAATCCGAAAACAAATAGAAGGAGAGAAATAATGAAAATAAGAGACGAAATCAACGAAATAGAAACCACAAAAACCATACAAAGAATTAATGAAACAAAAATTTGGTTCTTTGAAAAAATAAATAAGATCGACAGACCCCTGGCAAACCTGAATAAAATGAAGAATGAAAAAACCAAAATTAGTAGAATCAGGAATGCAAAAGGGGATATAACAACAAACACCATGGAAGTCCAGGAAATCATCAGAGACTACTTCAAGAACCGATATTCAAATAAATTTGAAAATCTTAAAGAAATGGACAGATTTCTAGATACATATGATCATCCAGAACTGAATCAAGAGAAATTAATCACCTGAATAGATCTGTAACACAAAATGTAATTGAAGCAGCAGTCGAGAGTCTCCCCAAAAAGAAAAGTCCAGGCCTGATGGATTCTCTGCTGAATTCTATCAGACCTTTACGGAAGACCTGATACCAACCCTGCTTAAACTGTTCCATGAAATAGAAAGGGAAGGAAAACTGCCAAACACATTTTATGAAGCCAGTATTACACTTATCCCAAAACCAGGCAAAGACACCTCCAAAAAGGAGAACTATAGGCCAATCTCCTTAATGAACATTGATGCAAAAATCCTCAACAAAATAATGGCAAATCGAATTCAACAACACATCAAAAAGATTATTCACCACGACCAAGTAGGCTTCATCCCAGGGATGCAGGGGTGGTTCAACATACAAAAATCAATAAACGTAATAAACCACACTAACAGAAGCAAAGACAAAAACCACTTAATCATCTCAATAGATGCAGAAAAAGCCTTTGATAAGATCCAACACCATTTCATGATAAAATCTCTAAGAAAACTAGGAATAGAAGGAAAGTACCTCAACATTATAAAAGCTATATATGACAAACCTACAGCCAGCATTATACTTAATGGACAAAAACTGAAACCATTCCCTCTAAAATCAGGAACCAGACAAGGATGCACACTATCTCCATTCCTATTCAACATAGTACTAGAATTCCCAGCCAGAGCAATTAGGCAAGAAGAAGGAATAAAAGGAATACAAACAGGTAAAGAAACTGTCAAAATATCCCTGTTTGCAGATGACATGATCTTATACCTTAAAGACCCAAAAAACTCTACTCAGAAGCTTCTAGACATCATCAATATCTATAGCAAGGTAGCAGGATATAAAATCAACATAGAAAAATCATTCTCATTAGCATTTCTATACACTAACAATGAGGAAACGGAAAAAGAATGTATGAAAACAATTCCATTTACAATAGCCTCAAACAAAATCAAATACCTAGGTGTAAACCTAACAAAAGATGTGAAAGACCTCTACAAGGAAAACTATACACTTCTGAAGAAAGAGATTGAGGAAGACTATAGAAAGTGGAGAGATCTCCCAGGCTCATGGATTGGTAGAATCAACATAGTAAAAATGTCGATACTCCCAAAAGTAATCTTCATGTTTAATGCAATTCCCATCAAAATTCCAATGACATTCATTAAAGAGATTGAAAAATCTGTTAAATTTATATGGAAACCAAGAGGCCACGAATAGCCAAGGCAATACTCAGTCAAAAGAACAATGCTGGAGGTATCACGATACCTGACTTCAAACTATATTACAAAGCAATAACAATAAACACAGCATGGTACTGGCACAAAAACAGACATGAAGACCAGTGGAACAGAAGAGGACCCAGACAACTATAACCAACTTATCTTTGACAAAGGTGCTAAAAATATATGATGGAGAAAAGACAGCCTCTTCAGCAAAAACTGCTGGGAAAACTGGTTAGCAGTCTGCAAAAAACTGAAAGTGGATCCATGTATATCACGCTATACCAATATTAACTCAAAATGGATCAAGGATCTTAATATCAGACCACAAACTCTTAAGTTGATACAGCAAAGAGTAGGAAATACTCTGGAGTTAGTAGGTATAGGTAAGAACTTTCTCAATGAAACCCCAGCAGCACAGCAATTAAGAGATAGCATAGATAAATGGGACCTCATAAAACTAAAAAGCTTCTGTTCATCAAAAGAAATGGTCTCTAAACTGAAGAGAACACCCACAGAGTGGGAGAAAATATTTGCCAGCTACACATCAGACAAAGGACTGATAACCAGAATATATAGGGAACTTAAAAAACTAAATTCTCCCAAAATAAATGAACCAATAAAGAAATGGGCAAGTGAACTAAACAGAACGTTCTCAAAAGAAGAAACTCAAATGGCCAAAAAACACATGAAAAAATGCTCACCATCTCTAGCAATAAAGGAAATGCAAATTAAAACCACACTAAGATTCCACCTCACCCCTGTTAGAATAGCAATCTTTAGCAACATCAGCAACAACAGGTGTCGGCTAGGATGCAGGGAAAAAGGAACCCTCTTACACTGTTGGTGGGAATGTAAACTAGTACAACCACTCTGGAAAAAAATTTGGAGGCTACTTAATAAACTAAACATTGATCTACCATATGATCCAGCAATACCACTCTTGGGGATATACCCAAAAGACTGTGACACAGGTTACTCCAGAGGCACCTGCACACCCATGTTTATTGCATCACTATTCACAATAGCCAAGTTATGGAAACAGCCAAGATGCCCTACTACTGACGAATGGATCAAGAAAACGTGGTATCTATACACAATGGAATTTTATGCAGCTATGAAGAAGAACAAAATGTTACCATTCGCTGGTAAATGGATGGAATTGGAGAACATCATTCTGAGTGAGGTTAGCCTGGCCCAAAAGACCAAAAATCGTATGTTCTCCCACATATGTGGACATTAGATCAAGGGCAAACACAGCAAGGGGATTGTATTTTGATCACATGATAAAAGCGAGAGCACACAAGGTAGATATGAGGATAGGTAAGACACCTAAAAAATTAGCTAGCATTTTTTGCCCTCAACACAGAGAAACTAAAGCAGATACCTTAAAAACAACTGAGGTCAATAGGAGAAGGGGACCAGGAACTAAAGAAAAGTTTATATCAAAAAGAATTAACCTAGAAGGCAACACACACGCATAGGAAATTAATGTGAGTCAACTCCCTGTGTAGCTATCCTTATCTCAACCAGCAAAAACCCTGTTCCTTCCTATTATTGCTTATACTCTCTCTACAACAAAATTAGAGATAAGGGCAAAATAGTTTCTGGTGGGTAGTGAGGGGGTTGGAGGGAGAAGGAAGGGGTGGAGTAGGTGGTAAAAGAAGGGTTGGGGGCGGGGGGGAGAAATGACCCAAGCATTGTATGCATATATGAATAATAAAAAAATTAAAATTAAAATAATAAAATAAAATAAAATGGAAGGAGGAACAAGAGAAATAGAAAAAAAGAAATAACATCAAGGTTAAGGAAAAGAAATTAAAAAGGATGAGAATGTGTGGAAAAGAAGAACAAAAAATAAAAAACATCTGATTATAGAGTAAAGAATAATACATAAATACCATAAGATAATGGTAAGAAAAGAAATAAATAATAAAAGCATGAAATATTTTTAAATAAAGTAAGAAAAATTATAAAAATATAGTTTTTAAAAGATCAGTAGTTGGAGAAATTTCTTACCAGGTCCTCTAATATAGGAATTTTCCAGGTTTGGGGGTAGGGCCTGGTATCCCGATTCTATTGTAGTTTCTGTCTTGTTCTCACTGTATGGATTGGTGCTGTGTGCTTGCTGAGGACCAGGTTGGTCAAGGATATGTTGTCAGTGTCAGGGGTCCATTCCCTAGATCAACCAATTGAGGTTGTAATACATATATGCTGGAAATAACACAAGGAAACTCTCTGTGCAACTGTCTTTATCTCAAACTAAAAAAAGTCATGTTTCTCTTTTTTATTATTTATATTTTTTCTTCTACAAAATTGGAGAACAGGAGGGCAGAACATGTTCTGAGGTGGGAGGGAGGGTTGGCACCAGTTGGAGGGGGCAAAGAGGTAAGAGGATGAATACAGTGTAAATAATGTATACACATATATGGAAATGTAAAAATGATACCTGTTGAAACTGTTCCAGGAATCAGTGAGGGGGTGGAGAGTGGATAAAGGAGAGCAGTGGAGGGGGTGAATTCAAGTATGATATATTTGATACATTGTGAGAACCTTTGTAAATGCTACAATGTAACCCCACCCAGCACAACAATTTTTTAAAAAGGAAAATACCTTAAAACAACTTATTTTTTTAAAAAAAAAGAAGTTTCCTTTCTTTGTGTATTGAGTGCTGCTGTTACTTTGTGGCCTGTGTGTTGAACAGGTTCCACTCAGCTTCAGCAAATGTCCAAGCTAATGCTATCCTCCAACTGTGGCATTCTGCCTGATGGTCTCAATACTTTCAAACTCCATAAACCACCCTGAAAGATGGAGGCTATGGAAATTGAATGACCCACTGGAACTGCACTCAAAGCTCTTATTCTCACCAAGCAGTAAACCACATATGGCAGGGACATAGCTCTGGAGGATGAGCTCAGAGCTCTTAGTTTCTGTATAACCTACAGGCAATGGGATTTGTTAGTCATCAGAGAGGTCAGAGCCACTGACTACTGTGCTCTCCACAGCCTGGCCTCACTACTGCTTAAACTTCTCAGTAGATCTATATCTGAGTCTTCCCCACTTTCTCAGCTGCCTCTCATAGCCATCTCCTATCCAATAGTGTAGCAGCAGGGTGTCACCAGGCTCACTGACTTGTATTTGTTTCTTTTTGGTCTCCAGCATAAGACAGTCTCAAAAAATTGTCTCCCTCATAATATGGTGACTGGATACTGCACTTTAAAACATGGGAAAAATGCCACGGATTTCTTCTCCAATGCTGGCCTGTAATGCAGAAAGTGTAACTGTCACACCAAATCACACTGGATTTAAGCCTTGTGACCACCATGCTTTTCTCCTGCAGCTAGGATGCCAGTTTGTTGTCATTAGGGCTGCCTGGCTTAACTTGTGATTGAGGCTTCCACTCCTTCCCTTACAAAACCCCCAGAGATAGAGACTCTTTCCTAATTTTCTCTGGGTCACCTTTCTATTTCTCCACACTTTTCTGCTGTTCTGTCACCCTTTTCAAGATTCTGATGCTTTTCCTCTCTTTCTCTCCTTGAAGTATAGTCTCTCCTTTTTACCCTGACCTTCTCATTAACAGTCACAAGAAGTTTCCAGGCCATCTTACCCCAGAAGCAGAACTTTCATTCATGCCTTTAATCACTCTTCTTCCCACTAGATTTGTGGCTATGGAGATTAAATTGATTGTGTCAAGATAAAGATATTTTTCTTCCCAAGAATCCAAGCATTCTATTTATGAGTCATGGCCTGATGCAGCACCTGTATGCCTGCTGTGCCTTACCATCTTATTGATCATACTCAAATCAACACTAAACATGCAGGATGGCCCAAAGGGAAGCACATTCGCAGAAGTTAGTGTCAGTCCCATAAAGAGAGAAATCTTAGGTTTGGAGGGGTTTGCTTTTATTTTTGTGTTGTTTTGTAGGAGAGCCTTTTTGTAACAATTTCTTTAATTGACATAAAACTATTCCACTTTTCTGTTTCTTTTTGTGTAACTTTTATAAGTTGTAGATTTCAAGAAATATATTTCAGGTAAGTTGTTAAATAAAATTTTTATTTAATATAAATATATTAATATTAATATTAATATATAAATACATATTAATAGAGTATGTGCTATGAAATTCTACACATTAAATATTCATTATTATTATTGCTAATTTATAGTTTCTCCTTTCTCATATTTTAGCTACAAGTTCATTAATTTGAATTTTTTTAATTGATGCTTATCGAATTTTCTCAGTTATCTGTTCTTTTCAATATTAATGATTTTTGTTTTTTTCTTTGTTAATAGCACTCCTGTAATTACTTTTTTCTTCCTTTTATAGTTTCTTAGAATGGATCTTAAATTACTGATTTTAGATCTTCCTTCTTTCCTAATCTATTAATTAAAGTTGTTTTCCATTTACTACTCCTACAAATGCTGACATGTTGCATTTTAGTCATCAATTCAAATTTTATAAATTTTCTATAAGTTTATAGTTTACCTTTCAGGTAAATGAGGTTTAACTCAGTATTTGTTTGTTATTTGGTTCCAATTTAATGTTATCTGTATGAAAGAATACCCTCTATATTACTTAGAGTTCTTTTTTTTTAAATCTCATTTTGTACTCCAGCATATGGTCTCTTACGTATCATGCATATTTTAGGGAAAATATATATTATTCTGTTATTGGAGAGTGTTCTACAAATATAATTAAATAAAGTGATTCATGGTATTATAGAGAAAACCTATGTCCTTAATGGGTTTTATCTACTTGCTCTAGCAATTACTGAAAAACAGTTGTTAAAACCTGTAAGAAAAAATTCCTTTAATTCTGTCAATTTTTGACATATGTATATTAAAGCTATTTTATTAAATACAAAGAACTGATCATTGTTATTTATTCCTAAATAGTCATTTATCAGTATCATACAATGCATTTTTTTTCTTAAAGTCTATTTTTCCTGATATAGTCTAGCCACTGCAGCCTCTTATGCTTTCTATCTGTACGCCGTCTTATTTTCCCATCCATTTACTTTAATATTATCTGTGTCTTTACATTTCAAGTGAAGTGGCATGGGGTTTAGTCTAGCTTTCATCCCTGTTGTTTATTTCTATGTGTTAATTAGTACTGAAACCAATGATACTTTATGTAATTATCAATATAGTTGGATTCAGACCTACAATTTTCATATTTGTTTTGTCTTTTCTGTTTTACTTTCTATCTTATCCCCTTCCTGGTTATTTGGATATAAGTAATCCATCTGGATTTATTTCTAGGATTTTTTGGCATACTGTTGAGGGAAGATGTGTGTGTGTGTGTGTGTGTGTGTGTGTGTGTGTGTGTGTGTGTGTGTTCTTTTTAATTATTCTTTGGGGTGAATTCACTACATGCATTACTTTTCATAGTTTACTTAGAATTCCTTTCATCAATCTCTATAGAAAATATCTGTTTATGACACATATTCTCAGGTTCATATCACCTGAAAATTTCTTTATATTGCTTTCTTTACCTAAAGGATATTTTCATTGGATAAAGAAATATGGCTTGATAGGATTTTTTTCTTCTTTTAGCACTTTAAAGATACTGTCTTTTGCTTTGATGTTTTTAAATGAGAAACTTTTGAGTAATATAATCATTATTTTTCTTACTCTGTCATTTCCTCTAAATACTTTTGAGACCTTTCTGTACATTGAATATTAGCAGTTGGACTCTGTCTAATGTTTTCTTGAGTTTAACATTATTGGGACTCACCAGACATTTTGAATGTATAAATCTCTTGTGAAAGTTGAGAACTGTTTAGGCATTACATTTTGGATTTTTATTTCCACTCCAGTGTCCTTCTTCCTCTTTTATATTTTTGGTATTTGCCCTGATTAGGGTATAAGAGGTATTCACTTTTTTCAGTCTTTGTTATTTCTACTTTTGAGTCCATCCAGCGAATTACTTACCTCAGACATTGTATTTTCAATTCTAAAATTTTCATTTGGATCTTTATTGGATTTGATTTGTATTGATATTTCTTGTCCTTCTAATTAATTCCAAGTGTAGGAAATTCCTATCTGTTTAATTTTGCTTTTTCATAATTTGTGGAATATAATTTTAAAAGCTGACTTAAGGTGTTTGACAAATCTAATAACTGTGTGATCTAGGTGTTGGCAGCTTTTATTTTTATTTGTTTTGGTATGGGTTGCATTTTCTTGGTTCTCTGTATGTCAAGTAATTTTGGATTGTATTTTAGACTCTATGACCTATTAATATTTGCAGAATGTTGATATTTTTCTGCTAGTAAGAAATCAGCAAGTTAGCCTTGTCTTCTACATGTCATGGTTCAAACTTTAGTTCACTTCTCTAAATCATGGTTATATTTTTCTTCTATCATAGGTATGGTTTTAAGTCCATGTTGAGACTTGTACAGATGATTCAATGCTTAGCTTAGTTTTCCAAACTTTTGGCTATGCAGATTTGAATCTGCTTACATGTGTCTGAGGGATGAGGCTCAATTTGGTTTTCTTGAACTGTGTAAGGTTGCTTTGGGTCTATCCCATGCATGCTCCTACACAGTTTAGGTTATGGCTTTGCAATTAACTGTAAATTTTCTCATTTACTCAAGGAGGAATGATTAAGTTAGAAGGAAACTCCCGCTTTAGACTTAGTTCTAAATTACTATGTGTGCAGAAGTGTTGCAGGCTCAGAAATGGAAACAGCAAGAGTGGTCAAAGAAGAGTAACAAGTCTACTTTGGGAAAAGTAAGAAACATGAGATAAATTTGACAGAGAATATAGCACAGTAATTCATAGCATAGAACTTGGAATCAGACCATGCTGGAATCAAGTTCTAGATGTCCTACCACCTAGCTCTGTATCATCAGGGAAATTACCCAACCTAACTGGACCTGTTTACTCAACTGCAGGGAAAAGAACGATTCCTGCCTAATAAGGTTCTCATAGTAACTCACTATAACTGTACACAGTGCTTAGCATAAAACCAGACATGTGTTGAGATTTCAATATATAGTAAAAACATTTAAACTATACCTGAAACTTGAAATAAAGCCAATGTCATAAGTCAGAAAAATCTTGAGTTAAAAATGAAAATTTTCTCTGTATGTTTTAGTTTTCACTTAAGTCAATTTGAAAGAATAATCCAGTTGATTTCATAGGGATACCATGGGGAAGTTTTGTTAACTACAGGGCACCATACAAATTGCAAAGGAGTTCTGGTAGCTTTAACTCTAATAGGACACTGTGTGAATAGTTACAGCATGTCAAACAGATTAAAACTAAAAAAAGTAAGATATCAAAAATTCAGATGACCCTGCAACATAATGATGTCTGTGGGACTAAGTAGTCTCTTCTTTTCATAGTGGTACCAGGGGTTGAAGTCAGGGCTTCACACTTGTGAGGAAGGTACTCCGTCACTTGAGCCACTCCTTCAGCCCTTTTTTCTTTGGTTATTTTTGAGGTAAGGTCTTGTTTTATGCCCAGTCAGCATGGACCACAATCCTCCTATTTGTTTTTCCCTAATAACTGGGATAGAAAGGCATGTGACAGAACAACCAGTCATTAGTTGAAATGAGGTCTCACAACCTTTTGGCCCTGACTGGCCTCCAAACCACAATCATCCAAATCTCTGAATCCCAGTTAACTAGAATGTTTGAGCCACCAATGCCAGGCCTAGCCTAAGTAGTCTTCTAAGCTTAAAAGTAATGAGTACAATGGAAGAGGTATTTGTAACAAGTTGAACATTTTGAGTGAGATAGAACAGAAAAGTTACATTTCCCAAGACCCTATAATATAGCTTTTATTATTTAGTAGTCTAGAACTGTGGCTTAGACCCCTCCTTTGGAAGAATACTTTGTTTTCACATTGTGTTTTGTGATTTTTAAAATATCTCTTCATTCGTCTTCTCATTCAATCTTCACAAAAGCCTTGTGATATAATTTAAATATTACTATTATTAATTTCACTTTGCACAAAAAAATTTAGACTTCACATAGTTTAAGGAGCACAGAAAATTCTCTCATAGGTAAACTAGGAAGCTGAGATTTCAATGTGGGTATTTTGACTCCAGAAGCATTGCTTTCTCTTCTATATCTTGAACTATTGATGCATACATTAGCCAATTAAGTTTTCAAAAGCACTTAAGGACACAACACCCTGCCTTTGGTGAGGTAGCAAAGATTAAGTCAATGTTTAACCTCTGGGTCATTGATAGCTGACTAGGCAACACACTCACACAGTGGTTCCTGCTTATCTAGTAGCTACAGGGAAACTCTTAGTTTCCTCCATCGCTCATCACAACTTCCAAAAACGGAAAACTGAAGAAAAAAACAAGAAAGAAGGTAATTCTACTTGGAGAATGGCAAATAAAAGCTTATCTAAGGATGAAAGTTGCAAGTTTTGGCTATTGGGAATATATGAGGACTAGCTTTCCATTGAAAGATGGTCACCTCACTTGTGACCAGTTAGACAAAGTAGAGACAGCTGTCTACAAAACGAGTGGGCCCCACCATGATGTTTGTGCTGCCTGCATCTCAGTGCCTTTCAGTGGGGCCCAACAGGGAATCTAAACAATGCATCTGAGATCTTAGAAGATGAAATGTATCTAGATCTCATGGGAGAAAACAGCTCCTGAGAAGATGAAATGTATCTAGATCTCATGGGAGAAAATAGCTCCTGAAAAGAGCCTGAACCCTGGCGTATATCAGTAGATACTCTTTCTTATAGCTTGTTCCCATGGCTACAGAGCCCACCCTGGCCAAGTCCAAACTTCCAACTTTCTATAAAATGTCTTTCAAGTGGCAGAGGATGGGGAGGGACCTATTTTGACTAATAAAGGGAATTTTTGTATTAGGTAGAGACATTTCCAGGGGAGTGAGGTTGAAGCAGAGATAATATGCAAACGTAGCATAGAAAACAAAGAACCAGCCAAACATGGTTGTACACACTGCAATACCAGCTATTCAGGAGGAAAACGAAGGAGTTATCAAGAATCTGAGGCCAGCCCAAGCAAAGCAAGACCCTAAGGCCTTGAGTTTAATCTCTGACTAAAAGAAAATATAAAACAAGATAATTGCTGTTAAGGGAACATTAGAGAGCACATTTATTTGTTTAGCTCACAATTCATTACAGTTTTGGGATAGGCACTCTTTTAAAGTGTTTATGCACAAACTAATTTTCCTGATTCCAGTCAGGAGTTTCTTTCTAGGTTGTTCAGTGATTATCAAGACCCTTATCCAGTTGCTGGAGATGTATTGAGGGGGGCTGAGGTGCCTCTTTACATAGCTACTTGGGCCCCAGAATTTCAACTTGTTTCTTGCAACTGTCCCCTCCAATGTAAAACATACAACTTAAAATCTTAGTTCTCTTCTTTATTTTATTTTGCTTTAACACAGCTTAATGACACTCCATTTCCCATCCTTAGGGAAATCCTTGACCTTCACTACGTCTGTGAGTCTCTGTGTCTGCTGCCTTCACATAATTCACTCTGGTCTAATAAGCTGCTGAAATCCTTTTTCAGATTTTGAATAGCCTCCAGACATGTTCTTCTTTTTGCACCCCTGGCATTTCTCAAATTCTTCTTTAATGGGACAGCAACAAAAGTCAGGTTATACAAAGATAATTGCATCCTTCAGCCTCCAGGTCCTATTTCCTTCCTTTCTTGTGACAAAATGTTTCAAAGAAAAACAAAAAGGAAGAACAAAGGAAGGAAGACAAAGCACACAGCAAAGTGAATCCCAGAGGATAAGAAACTTCTCACATAATTTATTCTCCAAATATCCTTAACAGAGAGCAAAAGTAAACTAAAAGTTGATTGACTATACATCTTATATTGTCTAGAACATTCTAGCTATACTTGTCCTCATATCCCATCAGATAGCAGTCCCCTTTGTCCTCCAAAGTGTGTAGGTTTGTTCACACAGAGATAAGTGAGTTTTTTCTTGTCCAACATATCAATCTTGCACATTATGAGAAATAGACACAAAATGACTGAAAGTGAAGACTGCTTCTAGTCCCTGAGAGGACAAGTCTTCAGGCAAATGTCCAAGCTCAAAATATTCATCAAGAAAATGTGTAGAAAACACAGAACTCTCACTGTCTGCTGGAAGGGAATCTCTTTCTGGGGTCCAGAGAAGCAGCCAAACTTTATAAACCAAGAAGAAATTCAGGCATTTCCACTTAGAAGGACACATGTGAGTTTATGGACAGCTAGAGGAGAAGAATGGGGTTTGGTTGTCAATAGTCGAGACGTGAAGAGGAAGCGGAAGGAAGCTGGAATCAGGCACACCACTACTACCTCTTGGCTGTATTATAACCTTCCAAACTTCATTCTCCTCACCTATAGCCCTTGGGCTAATAAAACTACAGAAATATCGACCTCTGAGGAGTTATAATGATTAAATGTAAATTAAAATTACTTGAATGGAGTAGGAAAGAGAGCTGACATTTTCCACATTTTCGTTTAAGCCCAGGGACTTCTACCTGCTAGGCAGGGGCTCTACCACTTGAGCCACACCCTCAGTCCTCTTTTGCTTAAGTTACTTTTCAGATAGGGTCTTACTCTTCCCAGGTAGCTGGGATTACAGACCTCCATTACTAGGCCTAGCTTGCTTTGTTCAGATGGTCTTGCTAACACTTTTTGCCCAGCTGGCCCTGAGCCACTATCCTCCTAATATCTGTCTCCCAGAGATTACAGGTGTGAACCACCATGCCCAGCAGTCTTGGTTTTGGTTTTGGATGCTTACTCCATACCAGGCACCATTATAAGTACTTTATATGAATTTGTTGAATCCTCATGAGAACATTGAGGAGAAACTTAACCATTATTGCTGAGTGCTAAAATGGCAACACAAAGTTCAGGAACATGAGATAAGAATCAGTACGACATTCAGTTAAACTATAGCACTATCACCTTAATTTTGAATCAGCACAAAATGTTGCAAATACACTTTCCCTCTAGGTTGCTGAACTATTGATTCCATGTATGCAAGATCAGCAGTCTTTCCATTGGACTTCATGGGATGTCTGCCTGAGGATCACTCAGTAAGGCCCACTCCTTGACCTTAAGAGAACCAGAGATCAAATTAGTCACCACCTAGGCACCTCGACTCTGTGCTATTTTCTTACTCTAAAATTCAAGACTCAAGCTGATTTCCAGGCTTCTTAACATCATCGAAGGAGTTATTTCTTTTCTCTAGCTTAAACACTAAGAAAATTCAGTAAACCCCTTAGGAGTTACCATTCATTTTCATTTGTAATTTCAATATCCTCCAAATCGTACTCATTTTTGTCATCACTTCTCTGTCCTCTTTCCTTTTGTTCTATGTGTCCTTTCTCTCTCCTTTTCACTGACCAAAGAATAGTCTTTACCTTCACACAGAAGTTTCATTGACCACAAGAACCAAGGACATCACGTACCTCACTGGTCTGCACAATGAACCATGTTCTTTCTCTTTTCATTCTTCTTCTCTGTACTTTTCAAATCACTTTCACATATATCACCACAACCAACCTCGCAGAAACCAATTAAGGGGCTAGGCAGTTGAGGGGCACTTTACTAGTCAAATAAAGGTTCATTTCTGGTATAATCACAATTTGATTAGTTTCTGGTACCATCTCAGTTATTTATAAATTAATACAAATGACTCATGCTGGAAAAACATGCCCCAAATTTGCTAGTGTTCAAGTTACATGAATCCCCATCTCCTTTTTTATTATATTTCCAATACCCATATCCAGAGAGTTTGTTCACGCATATCATAGGTACATTAAGAATCCCATTGCTGATAAGACAATACAGAAAATTCAATGCAGATAATTATTCCCTTAACATGCCAGCAAAGTAACTAAACCTTGTACTCCCTTTCCCCAAGTTGATCTTGGTTTGCTATAATTAAGGAATCATTAATTGATTGGTTTGTTAGTCCTTTGTCACTGAACAATAATAACTGAAATATCAAGCAACCTATAGTTAGAAAGCAACTAACTCTAACCTATTCTCTTGAATTTCTGTGCATTTGATAACCACTGACCAAAAGGAAGACATGTGTAGACTACCATCTGCCTGGATTATGACTTTCTATGGCATATCTGGTCATTTACTTTAATTAACAAGGTGTTCACTGGGTGCCTCCAACTGCAAATAATTATATCATATAGTTGAAGATACCAACAAGGTATGAGAAATTGCCCCCAATCAAAGGACACAGGACAAAAATATAAAATGCATTTGAAAACAAAAGGTAGAGACAATAAAAGTACTAGGAATTCACTTTCTAACATTGAAATGTACAAAAGCTATTAAATAGAGAATATTTCACTAGACTATAGACTGAATAAAAACTTATTCCTGTCTAAAATCTCTCTAGCTTCCCTTGGATAATAACCCATTTTGCTAAAGCCACATAGCATAGTGATTATGAATGTGACTTTGAAGTGGTGTAGCCTGGGCTAGATTCTTAGCTGTGCCTTCTGTTCACGGAGGAAATTTGAACAAGTTACCTGTGAAAAGGAGAAAATATTCAAATTCACCACAGTTGCTATGAGCACTAAGTAAAATGATGACAGTAATGAGTTTTACATAGTAAGCACTCAGCACATAGTAAGAACTCAGTAAATGTTAGATATTTTTAAAGTTACCAGAGGATGAGCTGGCAGAACTATATCAGGGCATCATCTGTTGTTTTCATAGTGTAGGATTTGAATTAAAACAGAGAATATGAAGTGGCAGATGTCCACCATGAGGCTTAGATGCACCCACATCACTAGCATTTTCTTCATCTCAGAAATGGTTTGTATAAGCTGAGATGCTTTCCCTTGATACAGACAGCAAGAGCACCAAGATTTCTTGGGACAACTCAACTCCACTGAGATTTCACCCTATCCAAAAGAGGCAGATCTCACAAATAAATATTAATACCAAATGGAGAAAGATACTGCATGGATTTGAACTCATATATCAAGAATGGTTTCTGTTAATAAGTAGCTACTGGCTTCTGAAACTGGATGTTGCATAAAAATGGATATAAGCATTTATTCCTATATGTGATTCACTTGGAAGTGAACATATCACAAAGTATTAAGCAACATTCACATAGAAAATGTTCACCAAGTATTTATTGAGAATTTACTAAGTGCCAAACTGATTGCTTAAGATCAGGTAATTTTCAGTAATGTCAATTCACAAGAAGGTAAAAAATTGTTAAATGATTATTTATATGCCAAGAAGATCTTCAAATGTCATTGTGTGTGTGTGTGTGTGTGTGTTCATATTTCATTGCTGCTTTCTGCCAAGGAGAGTAACTATCCAACATGGTAAGATTGAAAGTGCAAAGGCTGGAGTCAAAAATCCATTTTAGTCAGTTCTAATACTATCTTGTGCCCTTGAATAAAACCTCAGTTGATTTGGTCCTCTGCTATCTCATCTACAAAACAGGTAAATAATATTTAACTCCTTTTGGTAGCTGTAAGTAGTAAATGATAACAATTGGCTTGCACTAATTTGACCTTCTGTGAACATTAGTTTCATTTTGCCAGATATTCAATTATCCTACTTTTTGTGACACTTGCTCTATACTAACTATACTTCTGTATCCCTCCATCTTTGTTTAATGCTTACAGATTATGCAGGTGAGGACATTCTAAAGCTATAAATGGTGCCTACCAGAGCTGATTCTTGATCAAACTTGATACCTCTGATAGATGAATTAATGGTGTAATAATCTCATTCAAAATGTATTAGATAACCACAATTTGGGGAAACTTGTGAATATGCTATGTTCTATGGGAAAAGGGACTTTGCAGATGCAATTAAATTATAGCTTTTCAAATAAAATATTTTGAATTATCCAGACTAAGCCAAACTAATCACATGAGCCCTTGATAAGAGTGAACTTTCTCAAGCTAGAAGCAGAAAAGAATGTCAGAGAGGTGTGGTGTAAGGAGATGTGAGAGAGTCCAAGTGTGGTAAGGATTTACTGTGCAATGGTAGCTCTGAGTAGCAGGGGCCTGTGTGCTAGGACTGGAGAGAGTCCTCTCAGAGTGAAGGGAGACCACAGTAGACAGCCAGTAAAAAAATGGGACCTTAGTTCTATGACCATAAGGAACTACATTCTCCCAACAATCTGAAAGAGCTTGGAAAAGAATTTTTCCCGTAGCTTTCCAAAGAGAAACCAGCTAGACCATACCTTGACTTTGGCCTTGTGAACCCAACTGAGCAAAGAAACCAACTGAACCAGTCTGGTCTTCAAAACTATAGAACAAGGTGAAATAAACAGGTCATTTCTAAAGAGTTATTCATTCTTGGTGTAACTGGGGCTTGAACTCAGGGCTTTGCACTTGCTAACTCTACCATTTTAGTCACACCTTCTGTCTATTTTGCTCCGGTTATTTTGGAGATGGTTGTCTTGTGTGCTATTTGCCTAGGATGGCCTTGAACCATGATTCTTCTGATCTTAGCCTCCCAAATAGCTAGGATTTCCAGCATGATCCACTGGCACCCACCATCACTCATTTTTTTAATCCATTAACTTGTTATGGCAACAATAGGACACTAATATATTTACATATTAATGTCAGTCTCCCTCATATACTGTGAGCTTTATAAGAATAGGGACTGTTTGCTGCTTAGTTCACTATTATATCCCAAAACCTAGCCCAATGCTGGCATCTGATAGATATTCAACAAGTTTTTATTTGTTTTGTTTCTGCAAAAGTGAAGTAGTGAAAGGTTGAGTTTAATTAATTTACCTAATATCACACAGTTAGTGAGTGTTCAGATCAAGCCTTGATTTCATGACAATGTCAAATACCATATATAACATGTCATTCTTTTGAATTATTAAGGAAAGAAATGTAATGTCTCTGGCACATCATAGACATAGTTCTGGCACATAGCTATTACATCCTTCATTTCCTCTTAGTGATCTCGACCCATGTTCAGACTCTCCCCACTGCACTCGTACTAATAGTAAGGTCCTAATGGGCCTCCTAGAATATAAACCCTTTCTATTTCAATCCACCAAATTAATATTCTACAAACACATAAACCAAGAGAATGTCTTTGAACTCACAGAGGGAATTGTAAGCTCATGTGTTGTTATTGTTACCATTATCACCATCACTCACAGTTAGTTTCCTACTATATTAAATCTAGACTGCTGAGCCAAGCTTCCAAGACACCTGCTTCAGGGCCGGTTCCTTGTCTCTTGAACTTACTTCTCATGTTTCTTCAGTATTCATGCACTGTGGAAGCCAAACCATCCCCTTTCTGTTGGGAGAAATAGCCACAACACATGTTATTATAGGCCTTCACTGTCCACATATTGCCTTGGCTTAAAAGCCCACTTCTTTGTGAAGCCTTTTTAACACTAACCCTCAATGATCTTTTTTTTCTGAATTCCTATGGCACTAAGCCCTGATCCAGGCCCTTTTGCATTTATTTATTTAGTCTATTCATGATCCTAAACCGTGCTTTTGATACAGCATGCATTGTGCTAAGTATAAACTATGGCCTTTGCCCAGTATTATTTTGAATAGACATTAGCATGTGTGTGTGTGTGTGTTGTCTCTCAAGATTTATAGTAAACTCTCTCAGAGTCACCTAGGAGATTAGTCAGTTCTCAAGTCAAACAGTCTGGGTTACATCCTGGCTGTCACTAGCAATTTGACCTTGGACAATTTCTTTAATTTTACTAAGCCTAATTTCCTTTTCTACAAAATTATATATAATATATAATACATTATATCATTGTTTCAGTATATTATTACAAATTATCATTATATTATGCTACATGCTTTAATATAATAGAAAATAATACAATAATAAATGACATGTATAAAACACAATGGTTGACAACACTTTACTTCATTGTATTGTAGAAAATAAAAACATAAAGCTTTTAAAATTCTTTCTGGCATACAGATGCTCAATAAACATTATGCATTATTTTTTATTTCTACCATTATTGTTTACTTTCTACCATACAGAACACATAGTGGTTGTTTGATAAATACCCTTAACTGAATAATTATTGAAAAATAGGCTATATTAAGTGGCTATTCTAACAGGAAAATCAGAAAATTGATTTAAAATAGTATTGGTTGAAGTGAATATTCAGTTAAGAGAAATGAGGAAAGAACTTGGAAAGTGAATTCTTTCATTGTATGCAGATCCAACAACATAAAGATCAGGAAGGTCACAATTATTAAATAATTTTATTTTGGTTTAAGAAAAAGCCTGATTATTAAATTAACAGGTATTGCTAGTAAAAATGAGTTCCAGCAGCAGAGGACAGATGTAATGTCCTCTACCCACCCATCACCATCTCCACTGCTCAGAGGTTCTGTGAAAACTCTCTTGACTGGTCTTCTGTAAATCTTCTATTGGTTGCTTGTCCAATCTTCATCATGAGACTGAGTCTAAAACCATGTCCTTTGCAGGAGTGTTCTAAAATTCATAAAGTACACAATAACTGTATCTCAGATTAATCTGAAAATAGCATAATTTTATAGTCATGGAGGTAAAAGAGCAGAGATTTATTGGAATATTTTTAAGATAATTTACAGACTAATTTTCCCAAAGTTTTTAATTCCCAAATGTATCTTAAACTAAAGGTTATTATAGAGTATGTATCTTCCTAAACCCATTTCAATGATTACATTGTCTAAATGGGAAGTTATAGATAAATTAGCTTTAAAAATGTTTAAGAAAAAATAAGTATGTGCATTTATAATCATTCATTACAGTTTTCCAAATTTTAAGCATGTACTTTGGTAATCAGAAAAGCTGATGAACAAATTTTTAAAAGTAATTAAAGAAAAAGTCAGTAAATAAGCAACTACTAGAGAATGGATTACAAATTGCAGATTAGAAAGTAAAAAATGGAGGCTGTGTGTGCACAAGATGAGTCTTTGGAGTGTTGCCTTCTGAGCAAGAGCAACATGTAATCTCCTGTTCTCTCATCCACCTGTAACATCCATTAGGTGTAGATTTTCATAGCTTTCATTTTCTACCACATGTTTTTACCTTTTCTTTCTCTTATTTTTTGGACACTTGATTTGTCTCTCAATTTTCTATAATGATGATGACAATGGTTCAACTATATGGTTATGAATGTCAATCCAGAAATTCACATGTGTAAGAAATGTGCCTTTATTTTTCTATACCTAAGCTGATTTTATATTTGAAGTTCCAATTCCCATAAGGCAATTTGAAGTCTCCACAAACTCTTTCCCCAAAGCATGTCTATGTCACCATACAGTGATAAGGCAACGGATGGCCTTTGGGACTCATCATTCTTTCATCCAAACTTTTGTTACTCTGTGGATGGCAGGATGTTTATGTGACTCCTGGCCCAGATGGGAATACACAAAACCTCAGCCTTTACTATTCACATGCCATTCTTGGGCACACAGGAGACATTCTTCATCAGTCCACACTGGGGCACCTGGGAACTCTGTCAGGTGCATTGGACTGCTCAGCTCAGGCACAGCTTGTGCTATGCTCAGGAGCCAAAAATGGCATGGCAAATCCTCCTCACACTTGGAATATCTTTAGACCATATCTCTCTGACATCCTTTTCTACCTCTAGTTGGAGATACTTCTCTCCTTTTAAAGGTTGTGTGATTAGTTTGGACCCACCTGGATAATTCAGGATACTCCCCATTTGAAAGTTCATAATCTTAATTGTACCCACCAAATACTTTTTTTCTGTCTAACAGAAGATATTCACAAGTTCTAGAGATTAAGGCATGGACATGGGGTGTGGGAGCATTACCCAGCCTATCACAAACTTCTAAATCCAACTCAACTATGTCTGCTTCCTTTTATCTGCATTGCTTCAAATCAGTCTTTCATTTGTATGGTTTCCAATGACTTCTGGGCATGTTTCCTGCTTCAGTCCCTGCCTTTGTCCAATCCCTTCCTATAGAGCAGACAGAGTGATCCTTTAAGATGCTACTTAGTTAGGACATTATTACCATTACAAGTTCTTTACAACTTCTTTATTTGGATAAGCACTCATGGAATTGGAGGTCCTTTTGCTTTTCTAGTCCCTTTTTGCTTTACCCTCATTTTACCAGGCTGCAATTATAATAAACCACTTGTAGTTCCTCAGATACACTGAGTCATTGCCCATCCAGAGTTCTCCATGGTGATGCTTCATCCACTGCCCCACCTTCTTTCTACAACACTTTAGATAAGAGAAACAAAACAGTCAAGAAGGGGCACCAGACCAGAAGCAGTCATCTAGGGAAGAGAGGGCTATTGGAAGAATAGCACCTAAAGATGGGTGGGGGATTTAAAGCTGTGTGAGTGACAAGATCTCTAAGACTTTTTTTTCAAACAGCATATAAAAGTCCTATCCCCATAGAGAATTCAGAGAGGTTAGAAGACCCTAGTTCAAGAGTCATAGAAAGTTATAGTAAAGAAGTGATTGTGAATCAATTAATTCTCTGAAAGAAATGTGTCCAAAGCTAGGAATCTAACAAGAAGTAGGGACAAGAATTACTTGAAACAGCTACAGATAAAGGTTGTTGGAGACACAATGAGGTTGTGACTCTTGTTGGTCTAGAGGTCTTCAGAGGAATGATTCAGTTGTCTAAGCTAGCACTACCAGGCCTTGAAGACACTTACTCTTGTATACGCAATAAGTGTTCAGTTTTGGTACCAACCAGGCTTTGTTCTCTGAGAATATTCTGTGGTCCAGACCTCAAGCAACTTACAAATAGAAAGGTGTTACATCTAAAGAAGGAATCCAAGGTAGAGAATGTCTGTTCATACCTTCCCTTTCCTGACATAATTGCATATGATTTATGGCTTCAGAGAGGGATGTATCCTTGTCTATAGCATAGACATCTTAAATATTTTTGACTACAAAGTATAGCTGAATTGAGATTTTAAAAATGAAGATGTAAATTAAGTATCCAGAAGGAATCATGTCAAATATCTAATAAATACAACAGAGTTATTAGTGATGAATGAACAAGGTATTCTGAACCATCTAGGCAACATGGAGAAAATTTTGAAAACACTAAACATTATTTACAACCATATTAAGAATTCCTTGGGGACTTGGCACCCAATCAACAAAACATTTCTGTTTTTGTAATGTTGAGGTCAACAGCTTAAAAATATTTTAACAAATTTTTATCTTGAAACAATTTTGATTTACAAAAATGTTGCAAAAGATAGCACTCAGAACACCTCAAATACCCACCAAGAATAATACCGCCAAGAATAATTTTATAATATTATTTAATTTGTCATAAGTAAGAAATAAAAATTGGTAAATTACTATTTGCTAACCTCTAGGCTATATTTAAACTTCTGTTCTAAGACCCAATCCAGGATTAATTTAGAAGCTGTCAAGATTTAATCTCATTCTTGTCTCTTTAGAAATCTAGCAATAGCAGAGAACTTATTTCCCCATTTCTAAGGTGCATTTTACAACTCGTTCCTAGAATTTCTGCTTGACAAGAGATAAATTCAGTTGCTGATAGGTTTTATCTGAAGTTTACAAATAACTCTTGTCTCCTGTTGAACAAATTATTTTGATACTGGGAAGTCAGACTAACAGTGTTAAGAAATATTTGAAACAAGTCAATATTAGAGCAGTTATATAGATTTAGAGACTTTTATTTTTGGATTTAAAGTATGGCTTTCACTTCCTGATATTCTTCCTATAGCAACACCAGTGGTTAAAAGAAGGTATTAACATATTTCAGACTTAGGGTCAGTAAGAGAAACAAAAATATTAAATTTTTGTTATTATGGTATGTTACTGTATTTTCTTAGTAGCAAACAACATTTTAAATAAGTAAAATTATACTATTTTCAATTAGATTCAAATTTCTCATGGAATATTCCTTTAAAACTTTCCACTGAAGAGTTCCTAACAAGAATCAAACCCAAACCCTGACATTGGGAGCTTGCCGTTAAGAGCTGCCAAAAGAAAAAGAAATCTTTGATATCTTTGGCTTTAACTTAAAATTTTATGTAACTTTTGCACACTCCTTGATACACTTGCATTTGTTTTCAAATAAAATTAATGCTTCAAATTATTTACTAAGCAGTTAAAACTGATGAGTCCTATTTATGCAGTGCCTTCGTAAACCTTTCACAGACAGGGATCTGCCAACCAAAGGACTATTGGTGGGTGTCACACTAATTGAGGTACTCCTTAATATTGCTCCAACTTACCTGTTTAACCAGATCCTTTTCCAGAAATACATGATATCCATGGAGGAAAAAAAAAGACATTATTCAGGCTCAAGCCAGAACGTAAGTCCTTATGCTTCTGAGAGCTGTTTTGTCTCCACCTTTCTTCATTTAACCAGCTGCTGTGTATAGAGAAGAGATTAATGACATAGGCCTTGCTTGGAATCAGGGAGCCTGTCCATATGGGTCTGTTCTAGACACTGCAGATATTCTGTACAACAGGGTCATGGTATATCAAGTTCTAGCCCTGCCATATATTAGCTGAATGACTGAGCAAAAACCTTGCTTTTAGTTTCCAACAATGTACAACTAAGATATATAATGGTAGTTATCTCTCAGATTTATTTTGAAAATTAAATGGTGATTCATGTAAGGCAGTTAGTTAATTGACTGACCTGTAGTATGAATTAAACTCTTTTATTATTATATTTTAACAACCAATTCTAATGTTGCTTCACTTTTTTTCCATGGATGACCTTGTGTTTTCTATTACTTAAAATTATATAACAAGCAGTGTCATAGAGGAAAGTACCATATACTTTTAAATATTAAAAGATTATAAAAATGTGGCTGGAGCCGTGTGGCTTAACCATGTTAATAATGGAATATTTTTGGCACCTTTGTATTTTTCAAATATGCTACAATAAATGTGAATTAACTTTGTAACTTGAAATGAAGAACACTGATTGTTCTAGCCTTCACATTAAACTTATTTTATTAAAGCAATGTATGTACATAATCCCTTTTCCTGACACTCCTACCACTGATCCTCAGAGGTATAATTTTTAAATCATTTTTCTCCCTTTGTATACCTTCATATTTTTAAATAACATGTATGTATAATTTCTCAATTTTTTTCATTTTACACATCTATTGTCCCTACTACAAAAGATAATAGCTTCTTGTACTACTACCCAATTTCATGGTATTTTTCTCCACCCTCTCAGTACAGTCATATTTCTAGACTATCATTAGATCATCATTTTTATTTTTTATACTCATGTAAATGTAGTACATAGCTGAACTTGAAGTTTACTATGATTATTTTATATAAGTTTAATTTCTTGGTGTTAATAACTATATTTGTTTAAAGATTACATCCTTATTACTGCTTTTCCCCAAACTTTTCCATAAAAGAGGTAACAACAAATCATTTCCCTATTGTTTTTCTTAGAGACATCGTTTCAGACTCCTTTCCCCAGTAAAGTTAAAGAAAACAGAATCAGTATAAAATTATTATCATTTCTATACATCAGTAATGACAGACTGATGAGAAAGAATCCATGAAAGGAGTCCCAGTCACCATAGCTACAAAAAATACTAGGAAAAAATTTAACCAAGAGAATGAAAGACCTCCACACTCATACAGCAAAGGAGACAATCAACAAAGTGAAGAGAAACTCAGAGTAAGGGAGAAGATTTTTGCAACTATTCATCTGAAAAAAGAATTTTATAAAGCTCAATACCCCTCCCAAATTATCCAATAAAAAGACATTTCTGAAAAAAGGAAATTCAAATAACCAGCAAGTTAATGAAAAAAATGCTCAATTTCATTATCTATCAGGAAAATGCAAGTCAAAAACACTGAAATACTTCACTCAATTAGAGAAAAGTGAAAAATGCTGATGAAGATACAGAGAAAAGGGAACTACCTTGTACTGTTGCTGGAAATCCATTCCTTAAGAAATTAAAAATAGATCTATCACGTGATACGGTTATCCTGCTTCCAGATGCATGCACAAAAGAAATTAAAACAGCATATCAAAGATACATGCTCACCTATGCTTGTTTCTGAAACTTTTCATAATAGCTAAGATATGTAATCAACCTGGATTCCCATCAACCATGGAATGGACAAAGAAAATCCACATACACAATGGAATATCATTCAGCCATACAGAAGAATGGTGTCATTGGTAGCAGAATGGATAGAACTGAAGACATGGTATTATATTGAGAAGTCAATGCATAAAGGCAAATACTGCATGTTTTCTCCCATATGTGGTGATAAAAAGTTGATCAGAATGTAGAACAGTAATTACTAGAGGTTGAATAGGGTGGAGTGAGGGGAAATAATGTGAGGTTGGATAACGGGTAGTAAAAGAAATATAGGATCTATTGTTCTACACAATAATGGAAGACTATAATTCACTAAATAATCTGTTATACATTTTATGCATAACTAAAAGAGAGGAGCTCAAGGCTTCACATACAAAATAATGGTAAAGAGATGGAAATGTGAATTTTCCTAATTTCATAAGTACATGTCATATACATACATTGAAATATCACATTGTACCTCATAAATATGTACAATTATTATGAGTTAATCAAGAATATTTTAAAAGTTTAAAGAGATGTAAATGCTAACTACTCTGATTTAATCATTATTCAGACTATAAATATGTATATAAAATTACCACAGTACATTTCATAAATTCTACAATAAAATTAATTTTTTAAATGTTCTGTTTAAAACAATTCTTAACAAAAAATCTGCTGGGATTTTAGTTAGGCTTATATTTACTCTACCGCTGAATTTTGGGAGAATTACTACTTTAATAATATTGAGTGTTTCAGTCTATGAATCCGGTATTTCTATTTAGATTTTCAGAAATTTCATTTACCACCAGTGATAATTCCTCATGCCTGTAATCCTAGCTATTTGAGAGGCTGAGATCAGCAGGACTGCAGTTCAAGGCTAGCCCAGGCAAATAGTTCATGAGACCCCCATCTCCAAAATAACCAGGTAAAAATGGACTGGAGGAGTGGCTCAAGTGGCTGCACTCTGGCTTTGCTAGTACAAAGCTCTGAGTTCAAATACCAGTCCTATCAGAAAAAAATTACTTCATAAATTTTTATTGTTTTCAATATGTGTCCAACACATATTTTGAAAATATTTCATGCCAGCTTGTGACAATTATTTTCAGCTTTTCCAGAACAATGTTCTACACAAATTATCTAGTCAAGTGTTTTAAATATATATATATTGACTATTTTGTCTATTATGAAGATTTATCTGTTTTTCTTTATAGTTTTGCCAAGTTTTACATTAAATATATTGAAGCTGTGAGGTTCTGAGTCAGGATAAATTGATGAGGAGATAGGAAAATTTTATTATTTTAATCAAAATTTAAAGGGCCAGACTCGGACACTGGAACAACGATTCTCTAACTTTGGGAGTGAACTTTTATTAATGTCTATTATCATTATGCTATACTTATTATAATTACCATAATAATAATTATTATTACTATAGGTTCCTATCTGGTTTTTGTTTTGTCCATTCTTTCAAGTGTTCTGTTTCCTTATCTTTCAAAAATTCATTTTGGTAGGCAGCCTCCAATGATCCCTGCTTCCTGATATTCTTGCTTGTGGGTTGGATTTATTCACACTACTTTATTAAAAATTTTTATTAGCATATACTAATTATACAAGGTGAGGGTTTTCATTGTGATATTTCCATATATGCACATAATGTACCTCCCTCATATTCACTTCATTACTCTTTCTTATTCCCCTCATCCCAGTTCTTCCTTTTTAATGGATTTCACTATGACCTTTTCATATTTGCATGCAATGCACTTTGATCATATTTTTCTCCCTCAATCTCTGTTTTTCCCCTCTCATCTCCCATGGGTTTTGCCCCAAAATTATCTACCTTTCATGTGAATATCCTTTGTTCAGATCTAGATCCTGAATATAAGAGAAGACATGTGACATTTTTCTCTTTGAGTCGAGTTTATTTCACTTAACATGATGACCTCGGTTCCATCCATTTTCCTGCAAATGACATAATTTCATTCCTTGTACCTGAATAAAATTTCATGAGGATATATATATATATATATATATATATATATATATTTCACATTTTCTTCATTCATTCATCTGTTGCTATGAACTTAGGCTTATTCCATAACTTGGCTACTGTGAATAGTGCTATAATGAACATGGATATTCAGGTATCTCTATTGTATGCTGATTTATATTCCATCAAATGTGTCCAAAAGTGGTATAGCAGAATCACTTGGTAGTTCTTTTTTGCTTTTCTCAGAAACCTCTATACTGATTTTTCAGTGGCTTGAATAATTTACATTCCTACCAACGTGTATAAGGGTTCCTTCCTCCTCCACAAAATCCTTGCCAGCATTTATTGTTTGTTTTCTTGATGATTGTAATTCTGACTAGGGTGAGATGGAATTTCAATGTTGTTTTCACTTGCATTTCCTTGATGGCTAAGGTGTTGGATACTTCTTCGTATGTTTATTGGCCATCTGTACTTCTTTTGAAAACTCTTCAATTTATTTGCTCATTTATTAATTGGATTTTTCATTATTATGGTGTTTATTTTTTTGAACTTGTTATATATTCTGGATATTAATCCCTTATCCGATTAATAGCTGGCAAAGATTTCTCCTATTCTGTACTCTGTCCCTTCACTCTGATAATAATTTCCTTTGATGAGTTTTAGAATCCGATGTAAGCACATTTAATAAGTAGTCTAATTAATAGAATGTAGCAGAAAAGATTAGGTTATTAAAAGACTGTGGCTTATGTTCTGTGTTCTCTCTTGCTCTCTTTTGGATTATTTACTCAGGGGAAAGTCAGCTATATGTCTAAAACAGCACTGTTAGAGAATCACAGAAGTGAGCTGCAAAGACCTTCTAAGACTTCCAAAAGCCATGAGTGAGCTTGGAAGGAGATTCATTCCTGGCAGAATCTTGAGATGACTACTGTTGGCACACTGATTGCAATTGCACGAGAGGCTCTAACTCAGAACCTCCTGCCACCTCTTTCCCAGACTCTTGACCTTCAGAATCATTTGCTCTTTCAGCCAATCAGTATTTGTGCATCTTTTAGGTAGTAATCAATAACTAATACATGCATGTATTTGGACTTTTAAAATATCCAGTCTGATATTCTGTGACTTTGGACTGAAATATTCGGTACAATTATTGGGTGGAGGATTAATTTATTTTATATTAATTTCTAATATTCCTTTTGTGCTTTCAATGCATCTCAATAAGAAGAAATTTGTTTTATTTTGTTTTATTCTTTTTGCCTTTTTCTGGCAATGATCTATGTCTTTGATTAAGGTCTTTGATATTTCTGGAGTTGATTTTTGAACAGTGTGAGAGATAGAGGTCTAGTTTCAAAATTCTGCATGTAGGTAGCCTGTTTTCCCAGCACCATTTACTGAAGAGGTTGGTTTTTCTCTGGTGTATGTCTTTGGCTTCTTTGTCAAAGATTAGATTGCTTCTTTCAAATACATTCTTGGTGAATTTCCTTCTGCCTTATACATACCTTAAGAATATTTTGTATAGAACATTTTCTGGTAAACTCAAAGTTTCTCTTTTTCTGAAAATATCTTCATTCCACTCTTGATTTTCATAGATTCTTCTAAGAGGTATCAAATACTAGGTTAATAGTTACTTTCAATATATTGACTATATCATTTTGATTCTGCTTATGTTCCTGAGAAATCAACTCCTTTTGTATGAGTAATTTGAAAGTATTCTGTCATGTCTGCATGCCTGTTTTGTTCATTTTATTGTTGTTGCTGTGAGACAGATTGAACTGAGGACCTCATGCATGCTAGGTAAGGAATCTACCATTGAGCTACATCCCTGGCCCCTTCATACCTATTTGAAGAATTTTTTGTGTGATGATAGGGATTGAACTCAGGACCTTACACTTACTAGGCAAGCACTATACCATTTGAGCCATGCCCGAAATCCTTTTGCTTTTAGTTGTTTTTTTCAGGTGGGGTCTCATAGATGCTCTGTTTTACTTTACTTTTATTTTACCTGTGGTTATATTATAATGTGCCCAGGATACTTTTTTTTTGACTCTGCCTGTGATTTATTGAGTTTCTTAAAGCATGGATTTATCTTTCATTTGTACTAGAAAATTCTCAGTCCAAATTCATTCTAATATGCTTTGGCTCTTCTCTTTTCTCCTCTTGGACGTCTAGTGACATGTTACATTTTAATACTCCAATATCTGTGTCTGTTTGGTTCTGTTTATAGATTCCATCCCATCTCTTCATCCTGGTTCCAATAAAGTTCTACTTTACTCATTCTACATTCTTCCCTTTAACAAGTTGCTAAACCCTCTTATGCTGTTTAAACTATTTTCCATGTGGTAATTGATTCTCATTCCCTTTTCACTGCACATGTTTTCAACTAGATCTTTTTTTAAGCTTATTAAGCAATTACTTTATAATTTGTGCCTGATTTTGTTATTAGCTAATGAGGTTATGATTATTTCTCTGTTTTTCAATGTTGGTTCTTATTTATGGCACCTTGTTCCTTGTGAATTTAGGCTTTTTAAAATGAGATTATTTTCCTTAGACTTTTATTTATGAGAATTATTTAAGGGAGAGGAAAGACGGCAGATTAGAGACACCCAGTACTTTCCTACATCTCCACAAGTCTGACACAAAATGTCAGGTATGTGGCTACAGGTAGAGGTGAGTGGCATTGAAAGGCATGGAAGGTCAACAATGAACAGTACACAGTTAGAGACCAAGGAAAATTCAGAGACAATGAACTCTAAGACTCTAATATTGGGTACCATGCATCCCTTGGCAAGGCTTTATGCAAAAGAGAAAAGGAAAGCTTCAGCTTCAATAAGCTGCACAGATGCAATCTGGCCCTCTGAGAAAAATGTAGTTTAGGAAAGGAGATTTGTGATCTATACAGCAAGTAGACTCTGGAAAGGTTGCTTGTACTTTCTAGCTTGCTCACTGGTGCCACGGTGGGGAACAATCTTAAGAGAGGTCCTACCATTAAAATTTTCAGCTGAGAGAAGAAGGCTCTGCATTTTTATATCCCAAAGACATTCCCTTTGGGATGTGAGTTACCACCCTGAGAATCGGTATGGGCCAAAGAAACTGGTCATGACTTGGACACAAATACAGGGACACAGACATGGTGGAAAGTGCAGAGAGAAGAGGAAGAAACTTCTATTTAGTGACCCAGACTCTAGGAAGAGGAAAAAGACAAGTTATGTATTAATATGGGGTATTGGACAGAGGCTGGAGGAGCCAAGACACTAAAGATCACTCAGTGACCATGCCTTACTACCCTATCCCCCAACACAGATTGCTTTAGTTAGACACATATCTACACTCTAAGAGCTCCAGAGACATTTGATGGGAATGCAGATATTTCTCAGGCATTTCCAATGCCCACATATGCACTGTGAGGGTCATCCTACATGCTGGGTCTACAAGCTCAGCTGACAGTAGCAGCTAGAGGGTAGCTCCTACACTTAGCACATCACAGACCTATACATGAAGAATTCCTATACATGGAATTCAGCCCAGCAGTATTCACAGTAGCCCACATGAGAAAATCAAGGGAGGGCTCAGGCTCCACAAAGTCTTTTCAATTCTTCTGACCTGAATGGACCTCAGAGAGAAAAAGACTCACTATTTTCCCCTGATCACACACATGAAGTAAACTGAAAAACAAGAAGAGTATGGAAGAAGCAAAATATCTACACCTTCCATGTCATCAGCAAGTAGGAAATGCTATTTATTTGTTTATTTAATTTTATCACTTTTACATTTACTTACATGTGTATATATTTTTTGGGCTACATCCCATCCCCCACACCCCCACCCCCCACCTCCAGGCAGAACCTGTTCCACCCTCTTGTTCTCCAGTTTTGTTGAAGAAAAAACATAAAAGATAATAAGAAAAACATGGCATTTTTGCCAATTTAAGATGAAGATAGCTATACAGAGAGATTCTCTGTGCTGTTACCATGCACAGGTATATTGCAACCCACATTGATTCATTTCTTCCAGGCTTCTTCACTACTTCTTAGACCCCTTCCCATAGTGGCCTCTGCCAGTTTAAGATTACTATATTTGCCTTTATACAGTGAGCACATCAACCACATTCAAGTTTCTGGTTTCCTTCCCTTTCCCTATTCCTCCTGTGTGCATTCTCCCCTTAGTGTGTGACCCATGTCCAATAATATTACTGCATTTATTTTAGGTCTGGTTTCTCTTCAGATCATATAAATCTTTTGCCTTTTGACTTTTACATAGCTTAGATACATTTTGTAAATGCTAGCAAGCATAAGAAACAGGACCTTTCTGATTTCTAGAAACCTTTGGTCTTCTGAAAGTTTTTTGTTTGTTTGTTTTTGAGGTTCTGGGGTTTGAACTCAGGGCCTGGTACAGCTGCTGTACCACTTAAGCCACACCCTCAGTCTTATTTGCTTTGTTATTTTTCCAATAAAGGCTTGCTTTCATGCCCATGATTCTCCTATTTAAAACTCCCCTATAACTGGGATGACAGGAGCATACCAGTACACTTAGCTTTTATTTGTTGAGATCACATTTTGCAAAATTTTTGCCTAGGCTGCCCTTGAACTGTGATTCTTCTGATCTGCTCTTCCCTAGTAACTGAAATTGGTTCATCTCTTCACTACTTCCTGGTGCCTTTCCATAGTGGCCTCTGGTGGTTTAAGATTACTATAATCACTCCTCTACAGTGAGCACATCAATCACATTCAAGTTTTAGTTTTCCTTCCCTTGCCTTATTCCTCCTGTGTGCATTCTTCCCTTGGTGTGACCTGTGCCCAATAATATTACATCATTTATTTTAGGTCTAAAATCCACACATGAGGAAGAACATATGATTTTTGGCCTTCTGAGCCTTACTAATTTCACTTAAGATGATTTTCTCCAGTTTCATCCATTTATCTGCAAATGACAAAATTTCACTCTTCTTTGTGGCTCAATAAAACTCCATTGTGTATAAAAACCACATTTTCTTAATCCATTCACCAGTAGTGGGGCATCTAGGCAGCTGTTTCCATTACTTGGCTATTGTGAATAGTGCTTCAGTAAACATGGGTGTGCAGGTGCCTTTGGAATAACCTGAGTTGCATTCCTTTGGGTATATCCCTAGGAGTGGTATTGCTGGATCATATGGCAGATTTATGTCTAGTTTTTTAAGAAGTCTTCATATTGTTTTCCATAGTGGTTGTACTAGCTTACATTTCTACCAGCAGTGTATGAGGGTTCCTTTTTCCCTGCATCCTCGCCAAAATCTGTTGGTGGTGGTGTTCATGATGACAGCTATTCTAACAGGAATGAGGTGGAAACTTAGTGTGGTTTTGATTTGCATTTCCTTTATGTGCATTTTTTCATGTGGTTTATGGCCATTTGGACTTTTTCCTTTGAAAAGTTCTGTTTAGTTCAGTTGCCCACTTCTTTATTGGTTCATTGATTTGGGGGGAGTTTAGATTTTTGAGCTCCCTGTATATTGTGGTTATCAGTCCCTTGTCTGGTGTGTAGCTAGCAAAGATTTTCTCCCATTTGGTGGGTGGTCTCTTCAATTTAGAGACAATTTCTTTTGTTGCACAGAAGCTTTTTAACTTCATGTAGTACCATTTGGCAATCCTTTCTCTTAGTTGGTGGACTGCTTGAGGTGTACTGAGGAAGTCCTTGCCTACCTATGGCTTCCAGTGTATTCCCTGCTCTTTCCTTTACTAATTTCAAGGTTTTGGTCTGATATTAAGGTCCTTAATCCACTTTTTTTGTTGTTGACTTTTTTGCTGCATTTATTTTAGTTTCTTTCCCTCATTATTTCTTATGCCTTTATCCCCATATGCTTCCCCTCTCTTTTTTTATGTTTCTTCTTCTCTTTTTTCCTTTTGCATCTGCCTTGTTAATGACACTTAATTCTTTAACATTCACCAATTTTCAAATTACTGGTTTATTCTGTAAGAAATTTACCTATTATTTCTATCATTAGTGAGGAAGAAGTTATTGTTCTCAATTTTAAGTTTTTAATTGTTGTCTGCTTTCTCTCCTTTGAGTGGTAGTGCAGATTGAGACCACAAGAGAAGGTTGCTTACTAAGAATACCCCCATATAAAACTGAAGGAAAGATCATCCAGCAGATGTGCAAATCACAATACAGAAACATGAAAAAGCAAGGTAGCATGGCTCTTCCAAAACTTCATTAGTCTTCAATTTTAAAACATAGTAATATAAAAATGATTTAAATTCCAGAAAATGAACTCAAAAAACTAATTTTATAAATGACTGATGACCACAAGAGAAGACAAACAGATGAAGTAAAGAAGTCAGCTGAAGACTTAGACAAGAAATTCACTAGAGAGAGAGATTCTGAAAAACAAACAAACAAACAACAACCAAAGCAAATAGAAATCTTGGAAGTGAAAAACTCAACAAATCAAACTTAAAACTGAGGGAACAGTATAACCAATAGACTATATCAAGCAAAAGAAATAACATCAGGCATTAAAGACAAGGTTGAGCAATTATTACATTCACATAACAATAAATTTAAGGAAAACACAATCTGACCACAATTTTATATACCCTGGGATATGTAAGAGAAGGTGAGATATAAACATATGTAGAATTAAGATCATCTACAACAAAGTTACAGGAATTAATATATAGTTCTCAACAATATGTCAAGATTATATGAAGAAAGATTATTGAGAACTATATGCTAATTTCTATAATTTGGTGTTTTCTTTTTCTAGTTGTTTCATGCTTTTTTTGCTCCTTTCTTTCTTCCTTATTTATCTTAGAGCTATGCTGGTTTACTGAATTAATAATGTTTATTTTTTTACTAACTATATTATTTTATGAGATATATTCTTTCATGAGTTTTGATAGTTGTGAATTTCTTTTTTCCTTATTTGTGTGTAGTATTACTTTAAGTATCCTCTGCAATAATGGCTTAGTAGTCACGAATTGCTTTAGTTTGTAATTATCTTGGAGGGTCTTTCTGTAATGATTTTTATGGGATACAATGAAGGCAGCTCTAAGATGGAAGATTAAAGCTATAAATGCCCACATTAAAAATCAGAGATCTCAAACAAATAACCAAATATACACCTTAAGTATTAGAAAAGCAAGAATAAGCCAATCCCAAAATCAGTACAAAGAAAGAAATAATAAAGATCAGAGCTAAAATTTATAAAATAGAAACCAAAAGAACAACACAAAATTGAAACTATTCCATGAATTGGGGGAGAGTGTAAGAAGGAAAATGGTTGAGGGGGTGAATTCATGCATATTTCATACATGGTAAGTGCCATGTGTAAATACCACAATGTACCCCCACCCATCACAATAAAGGTAAAGAAAAATCCATCACTTTACTATAGGGATTGCTATCTGCATTACCTTGTATTATTTCATGCTATGATGAAATTTGGTGCTAATTTTTATTCTTTGAAGAATGTAAATAATTACCTAATGATGACACAGATTTGTTATTGTTGCTGATTCATCCCTTTTAAAGTAAAACATATAAGTGTCTGAAATTAATTTTGGAAATAAAACATATAAATAAAAATGTCAGAAAATGATCAAAGACATTGACTCTGAAAAAATAAAGAAAAATTATAAAATTTTAAACAAGGTAACCAAAATAGAGTCTCCTACTGAAAAAAATCCCAAGACTATACAGAATCACGACCGAATTCTATCAGAACTTTAAAGAAGATCTAAAAACAAAAATATATCAAAAGTGCTAAAAACCCAATCAATAAATGGGCAAATGAACTGAACAGACACTCCTCAAAAGATGTAAAAATGGATAATAAATACAGGACAGAATATTCAACATTTTTAGCCGTCAGGATATGCAAATCAATACATCATTGAGATTCTATCTCAACCTAGTCAGACTGACTGTCATCAAGTAACATTGATTCAGCTGCACACAATCAAACCCTTAAACAACAAAGACAACTAAATGACAGGAATAACCATGTACCTATCAATACTAACACTGAACATTAATGAACTTAATTCTCTCATAAAAGACACCAATTGGCAAACTGGATTATAAAGGAAGATGCAACAATCTGCCGCCTACAGGAGACCCACGTCATCGACAGAAATAAGCATTGGCTGCGAGTGAAAGGCTGGAAGAAGATTTACCAAGCCAATGGTTCCCAAAAACAGGCAGGGGTAGCAACACTTACCTCAGACAAAGGAGGCTTCAAACTTACATTGAATGAATGAGATAAAGAAGGACACTACATACTAATAAGAGGGGAAATACACCAAAAAGAAATAACAATTATCAACCAATATGCACTTAATGTCAATGCATCCAATTTCATCAAACATACTCTGAAGGGTCTAAAAACATGCATAGACTCCAATACAGTGGTAGTGGAAGACCTTGATACCCCCCATCATCAATAGATAGGTCATCCAAACAAAAAATCAATAAAGAAATCCTAGAACTAAATCACACCACAGATCAAATGGACCTAGCTGATGTCTAAGAACATTTCATCTAACTTCTGCACAATATACATTCTTCTCAGCAGCTCATGGAACCTTCAAAAATTGGTCATATTTTAGGGCACAAAGCAAGTCTAAGCAAATACAAGAAAACAGAAATAACCCCATGCATTCTATCTGACCACAATGCATTAAAACTAGAAATTAACAAAACAGCAAACAATTAGAAGCTAAACAATACATTGCTCAATGATGAATGGGTCATTGATGAAATAAAAGAGGAAATTAAAAGGTTCCTGGAAGTTAATGAAAATGAAAATACAACCTACAAGAAGTTATGGGACACAGCAAAGGCAGTCCTAAGAGGAAAGTTTATAGCCATGAATGCATATATTAAAAGGTCAGAAAGATCTCAAATCAATGATATAATACTACTACAGCTCAAAAGCCTAGAAAAACAAGAACAAGCAAATCACAAAACAAGCAGAGGAGAGAAATAATTAAAATAAGGGCTGAAATTAATTGAAATAGAAACAAAAAAACAAAAACAAAACCATAAAAAGAATCAATGAAACAAAAAGCTGGTTCTTTGAAAAAATAAATAAGATTGACAGACAGCTGGCAAGCCTGACTAAAGTGAGGAGAGAAAAAACCCAAATCAGTAAAATCAGAAATGCAAACGGCAGATAACAACAAACACCATGGAAATCCAGGAAATCATCAGAGACTACTTTGAGAGACTATGCACTAATAAATATGAAAATTTTGAAGAAAAGAACAGATTTCTAGATACTTACAGCCATCCAAAACTGAACCAAGAGGATATTAATAACCTGAATAGATCTATAACACAAAACTAAATTGAAGCAGCAACTAAGAGTCTCCCAAAAAAAAAGTCCAGGAACTAATGGATTCACTGCTGAATTCTATCAGACATTTAAAGAATAAATAATACCAACCCTCCTTAAATTGTTCCATGAAATAGAAAGAGAAGGAACACTGCTGAACTCATTTTATGAAGCCAGTATTACACTTATCCCAAAAACAAAGACACCTCCAAAAAGGGGGAACTATAGGCCAATTTCCTTAATGAACATTGACGCAAAAATCCTCAATAAAATAATGGCAAACTGAATGCAACAACACATCAAAAAGATCATTCACCACGACCAAGTCAGCTTCATCCCAGGGATGCAGGGGTGGTTCAACATACACAAATCTATAAATGTAATGCAGCACATTAATAGAAGCAAAGACAAAAACCATCTGATCATCTCAATAACTGCAGAAAAAGCCTTCGATAAGATCCAACACCACTTCATGGTAAAAGCTCTAAGAAAACTAGGAATAGAAGGAATGTACCTGAACATTGTAAAGGCTATATATGACAAACCTACAGCCAACATCATACCTTACAATGAAAAACTGAACAATTCCTCCTAAAACCAGGAATGAGACAAGGGTGCCCACTATCACCACTCCTATTCAACATAGTACTGGAATTTCTAGTCAGAGCAATTAGGCAAGAAGAAGAAATAAAAGGAATACAAAAGATAAAGAAACTGTCAAAATATCCCTGTTTGCAGACAATATGATCCTATACCTTAAGGATCCAAAAAGCTCTACCCAAAAACTCTTAAACACCATAAATAGCTACAGTAAGTTGGCAGGATACAAAATCAACTTACAAAAATCATTAGCTTTTCTATACACCAACAACGAACAAACTGAGAAAGAATATATGAAAACAATTCAATTAACACTAGCCTCAAAAAACATCAAATACCTAGGAATAAACTTAACAAAGGATGTGAATGACCTCTATAGGGAGAACAACAAACCCCTGAAGAAAAAGATCAAGGAGGACTACAGAAGGTGGAAAGATCTCCTGTGCTCATGGATCGGTAGAATCAACATAGTAACAATGACTATACTACCAAAAGCAATCTACATGTTTAGTGCAATTCCCATCAAAATCCCAATGACATTCGTCACAGAGATTGAAAACTCTACCCTGAACTTCATTTGGAAACACAAACAATGGCAAATAGCCAAGGCAATACTCAGCAAAAAGAGCAATGCTGGAGGTATCACAATACCCGACTTCAAACTATATTACAAAGCAATAGTAATAAAAACAGCATGGTACTGGAACAAAAACAGACATGAAGACCAGTGGCACAGAATAGAGGACCCTGATAGGAATCCACACAACTGTACCCACCTCATTTTTGACAAAGGTGCCAAAAATATACAATGGAGAAAAGACAGCCTCTTCAACAAATGTTACTGGAAAAATTGGTTATCCATCTGCAAGAAACTGAAACTAGATCCATGTCTATCACCCTGTACTAATATCAACTCAAAATGGATCAAGGACCTTAATATCAGACCCGAAACTCTGAAGTTAGTACAGGAAGGAGTAGGAAATACCTTGGAAATAATAGGTATAGGGAAGGACTTCCTCACTAGAACCTCAGCAGCCCAGCAACTAAGAGAAAGGATGGACAAATGGGACTTCATAGAATTAGAAAGCTTCTGCATAGTAAAATAAATGGTCTCTAAACTGAAGAGACCACCCACAGAATGGGAGAAAATATTTGCCAGCTATACATCAGACAAAGGACTGATAACCAGAATATACAGGGAACTTAAGAAACTAAACTCTCCTAAAATCAATGAACCAATTAAAAAATGGGAAACTGAACTAAACAGAACTTTCTCAAAAGAAGAAATTCAAATGGCCAAAAAACACATTAAAAAATGCCCACCATCTCTAGCCATAAAGGAAATGCAAAAATCAAAACCACACTAAGATTCTGCCTCACCCGTGTTAGAATAGCCATCATCAAAAATACCATGAACAACATGTGTTGATGAGGATGTGGGGAAAAAGGAACCCTCGGACACTGCTCATGGGAATGCAAGCTGATGCAACCATTTTGAAAAAAAAATTGGAGGATTCTTAAAAATCTAAACATAGATCTGCCATATGATCCAGTCATCCCACTCCTGGGGATTTACCCAAAGGAATGCAATACAGGTTACTCCAAAGGCATCTGTACACACCCATGTTTATTGCAGCACTATTCACAATAGCCAAGTTATAGAAACAACCAAGATGCCTCACTACTGATGAATTGATCAAGAAAATGTGGTATTGATACACAATGGAATTTTACTCAGCCTTGAAAAAGAATGAAATACTACCATTCCCAAGTAAATGGATGGAACTGGAGAACATCATCCTAAGTGAGGTTAGCCAGGCTCAGAAGACCAAAAATCGTATGTTCTCCCTCATATGCAGACTTTACATCTAAGGCAAATACAGCAATGTGGTTGGACTCGGGTCTCATGACAAGGGGAGAGCACATATGGGAGGTATGGTGATAGGTAGAAAACCCAAAACATGAAAGCATTTGATGTCCCCACTGCAGAGGAGCTAATACAGAAACCTTAAAGCAACAGAGGTCAATATGGGAAGGGGATCAGGAACCAGTGTAAAGATCAGTTAGAGATGAATCAACTTGGGTTGTAACACATTTGTTCATGGAAGCAATGCTAGGAATCTCTCTGTATAGCTATCCTTAACTCAATTAGCAAAAATTCTTTGTCTTTCTTATTATGCTTATGTCTTCTCTTCAACAAAATTAGAGATAAGGGCAGAACACATTCTCCTTGGAAGTGAGGGTGGGAGTGGGGGAGAGTGAGAGGGTGGGGTGGAAGGGGGAGAAAAGACCCAAACAATGAATAAAAGAATAATAATTAAAAAACTGACCAATAACATAAATAAATGAAATTTTCTCCTTAAAAAAAAACCTTACCATTCTTTTGAAATCATTTTATTAAACTTCTTAAACATTTAAGAATTGTAGAATTCTCTGTGTGATATATATTACTATAAAATACATAATAATAAAAGAACAAAATATAATAGGCTAGAACGCAGGAAGTAAAGGGTATGGGTTTAAAGAATTATACTTGCAGACATAGTAAACTAATTATTACCTAATAACCCTTCAGCCTAAAAATAAAATTAAAAAACTGCATAAAATACATATGGCAATATAAGTTGGTTAGCTTTGTTTGTCTTCAAATAACTGTAAATATTTTCAAAAAAAGAAAACAAAAAATTACAAATGTTGTGGAAGAAAAGGAAACACTTTTATGGCACAGATAGGAATATAAATTAGTCCAGCCACTACAGAAACCAGTATGGAGGTTTCTCAAAAACTTAAAAAGACACCTACCATATGATCCAGCTTCTGAATATAAACTCAAAAGAAGTATATAGGACAAATACTGCATGTCCTAGTTTATTGCAGCACTGTTCACAATAATCAAGTTATAGAATCAGCCTAGATTCCCATCAACCAATGAATGGATAATGGTATATATTCACAATGAAGTTTTATTCAGTGATAAAAAGAACAAAATTATGTCATTTGTAGCAAAATGGATGAGCCTGAAAATAATTGTAGTAAGCAAAATAAACCAGTTTTCCAAAGATAAGTGTCGCATGTTTTCTCTCATTTGTGGAATAAAAATGAAAAGGCATGGAATTAAAAAGGGGACTGTTGAGGATGTAGAAGGGGAACAGGAGCAGGGAAAGCGGGACAAGAAGGTTGTAGAGGGGTGAGTTTGATCAAAGTATGTTATATGCATGGATAAAAATGTCATAACAAAACTTCTTACATTGTGCAGTTAAGATACACCAATAAAGCAGAATTTCTTTATTGTGTACACATGTATATAAATGGAAAAATGAGACCTGTTGAAACTGTTCCATGAATGGAGGAAGTGGATGAAAATAATGGAGGGGGTGAATTAAAATAAGGTATATTATAAGAACTTCCATAAATGTCACAAAGTGCCCCTAACACAACAATTTAAAAAAACAGAATTTTTTGAGGCCTGGAATAAAAATGAGTATTAGAGGAATTTGCCTGTGCTTGGCCAAGGGCTATAAATACTGGGTCACTCTAATTTATGCATCTGGCTTGGTTTTTAAACCAAATGGCAAGATTATAGATTGGAAACCTGGATAAAGACTATATCATGTCTCACAATTCTTATGCTGTTGTTTTTCATTTAAGGTTTATTTCATTATTATTGAAAAATGATGGATCTTTTGGTATTCTAAGACACTTTTATTGGCATTGTTTTGCTTTGAATCATCCTTAAACTGAAAGTACCCTTACACTCAGGCCTGAGCTTGAACTGAGAAAGCTAATAGGTTCCCTGGTTTCAGCAGGCATCAGGCTTTGTTTCCTGTCTTTTTCACTCCACAAACCCATGAAAACCTATACCCAAGTTTATGTAGTCTGGCAATTTTCCTAAGAATGAATGCCAGCTACAGAGCTCTACACACTTCTTAAAATTGCCATTGTTTACCAGTGACTGACATGAGAATTTCTTATCTTCCTGAAGGCTTGTTAATACTTAAAATTTATTTTTGACCTTTTAGCCAGAATTTTCAGGAGAATTGTTCAAGGAAATTGATCTTCTGTATTATCATCTAATAAGAGCAATCCTGCTACTGCCCCTAACACAGATTCTATCAATTAATTATCTATTTTTTTTCTTCCCTACGAGGCCTGAAGCTTCTCAAAGGCAATCTATTTTTCTTTTTTAATGTCTGGGATAATAAAGGACTCAATAATATATTGAAATTCTATACAGAACACATTTTCTTCTTCTTTGTTGATTACCTATTAAGCACATTACTAGGTTTAAAATTAGGAGAAGATAAAGAGATCCTAATGTGAAATCTAATTAACTCTTGATTTAAAGTCAGGTACATTTTTTGCAGTACTGGAGATCAAACCCAGTACCACTGAAGTACACTGAGGTACACTCCTAAGTCTTTGAAAATTCAGTTACTTCTGAGTGTTTGTGTTTATTGTATATGGTGTGTCCCATGGGAGAAAATTATTAATGCAATCATTAAATTCAGTGTATTGCCTCGTTAAAATCTTAATACAGACCAGCTTCCTTCTCAGCAAAAGAACAAAAGTTTAAAAAAAATCCTGTTATATAACATAGACTTTCCATTTTCTCATTTTTTTGGTGGCCTGTTGCTATGGAAATCTTCCCATACTACCTGCAGATATGAATTACATACATTGTAGCACTACATCTGCAGTGCACCATATGGAAAATTTACTGCAGCCAAAGGAGGCAAGTGAAATCTCTACCCACAGATGGACAAAGGTTGAGGCAACTATTCAACAGGTTACATTGGCTGGGTTATTGACAATGCCAAAATACAAAAAGGCATTTTTTCTGAAGATGAATACATGGCCACTGCACAACTACTGCTACAATAGACATCCTCAAACCTGAACTGACAAACATAGCCCCTTCCCATGCAAGTTTGCTGGTCCTCATCTCAGTCCAGTTCATCATTGTTATTGAATGAATCTAGTTTATAGATCTCTTCCAAGATCTATAGATCTTAGAAAACATTTCAATGGTTTTTTCAAAATAATTTTTGGTATGACAATTGAATGGATGGATGGATAGATGGAAAGTAGATCATGAGTTTGGAGGTACATTTTTGATGTGTCAGGAGTTATAGTTAATATGAGTTACAAAATGACTGCAATTTGTTAACCACCCGTATGTTAGACCTTTATCTAAATGCTTTACATACATTATTTGATTTGTTTTTTTAATATTCCTTCAAAGATTGGTGTTATTAGCCCCATCGACTTACAAGGAATAGAAAGATACAAGAAGTAAATATGTTGTGACATTTAGGTTACTCTGCAATTCATATGATCTTAAAATTTGTACTTTTGCTACCATATAACCATTTCTCTTTGAGAGAGGTATACTACACATACTTTTTATGTGTAGTGCTGGTATCGAACCCAGGGCCTTGCTCTTGCTAGGCATTCATCCTGACCCTGCACAAGAGTGACGTACACAGATCAAGGCTAATACCATGCTCTGGATTCATGTCCAGCTCCAAATGTCAGCTTTTGCTTCCTATGTGACTTCAATACATTAACTACCCTTCTCTTCAGCTTTCTCACCTCTAAAATGGAGGTAATAAAAGTATATTCCTAGAAGGATTCTGGAAAGAAATTATCTATTGTACAGGGCCATATAAATGCAGAGCAAACTTCAATAGTATTAATTATCATTATGTGCTGATTTATTTTTAAACATATCATACTACTTTTAGATATATAAAATTCCGAGTATTTCTTTTCCTTTTTTTTAGAGCAGTGTGTTCGCTAGGGAAGCAGTTTTAAATTTGTGGTTTCCAGACAAGTGGTAGCATCATTAGCTGAAAACTCATTAGATAAGCAAATCACCGATCCTTATCCCAGTGCTACTGAATAACAAACCATGGAGATGGCGCCCCTAGCCACCTGCATTTTAATAACACCTGCAGATTATTCTGATTCACACCAAAGTTTAAGAAACAATCTGGGAGGAAAACTGTCTTTCCTAGTCTTACCTAGGCCAATTCTACCCAAAGGGTGATTTTGGAACCGATCCTAGGATGCTGTGATTTTCCTATAATCAATCCCCACAGCTTCAAATAGATGCTGCAATCACTGAAATTCTTGATTAATAGTTAATCATTTCATCTTGGCTGCATTTGAGATGATCAATTATTTTATAATGATTTCCTCTTGTGTGGAATGAGATGTAACACTGTGATTATCGCAGCGCTACTGAACACTGCTGAAATTTCTCCCAAGTTGAAGCACGCAGAACATTTGAGGTGCCCTGGAAGCAGGCTAGCCTCCATTTTGTTCAAAGTACACTGTATGCATCTATCATCACAGTGAACCCCTCCTATGATTATTGTATCCTAATTCAAAAATTAAATTAAAATTCCCCCCAAGATATTTCATTAAGTCTTTCTGACTGGAATATTTGAATCAACTTTTTAAGGCTTTCTCATCCTAACTTTATCTTGTTTATTAAAGTTCGTAAGTGGAGAATGGCAAGCTGGAAACTTCTAGATTAAGCCTACTTCCACTTGAGCCCCAGGAAAATTAATCTTATCTACTCAAAATGAAAATTAAACTGCTGAAAAAGAAGTAAGTCAAAATCATTTTATCAATATTTTTAACAAATGAAATTGCTTAAATGATTTAAATGTTTCAGCCTCTATTAATGTTCTCAGACCATTTTAGCCTTCCTAAACCTCTTTCCTTAAACTCTAAAATCAAGGAATTACAATTGAATTCTTAGCTGTTGTCTAACTGAAAAAAAGAAAGGTGCAGCGAATGCATTGAAAACCATCATTTACACTGAGGAACAATGTTTAACTCTTTCAGTCTTTCTGAGTGGACTCAGCTCTGACTAGGTAAACACTGTAGGAAAGGTGTTTTAGATTTCCATAGAAACTATACATCGGTAGAGGCTGAGGTGTTGCTCAGTGGTAGAGTCCATACTTCTTGAGGTCCTGGGGTTCAATCCCAAGCACACACATGTACATGCACGCACACATGTACACACATGCACACACACACAATACAAATTTGTAGACTATGTAACAGTTCTTGGAACTGCTAGCTCCCACTAATTATGTAGGACTCTTAACTTGAGCATTTGGAAAAAAAATCTTAATTAGATTGAAGGTGTCATTCTACCTACCCATCTCACCCTCAATATCTTCATCTGTTTATTAATATTGCTTACCTCAGAAAGTTCATGTATAGATTTGTCAGGAGATAAAATAAACTTAATGCTTGGCTTACGTATAAGGAGCTACACACACAACACACACACACACACACACACACACACACTTTTATTGTTCTACCACAGTGATTTCCAAATATTTCCATGTATTAAAATCATTTTGGCAGGGTATTTGCTAAAAATGTAGAGACTAAGGTCTCATTCTAGAAATCAGTTGGGTCTCTCTAACAAGCTCTCTAGGTACTTATAACACAATATATCATGTCTATGTGTTATTCAGGGTTCTTCAGAGAAAACATAACCTAGGAGATATTCTCTCTCTTTCTCTCTCTCTCTCTCTCTCTCTCCACCCCCATGTGTATGTATATGAATATATATGCATATGCATATGATTTCATTTTCTGGACTCAGGAATATGAACTAAGGGATGGTTTTCTGATTTTTCTCCCCTGCTTCCCCTCTGTTTGTTACATGCCTCCTGAAAAGAGGGAGAAAATAGTTTTAGCCTTAAACATACAAAATGGACTTCAACATGGGCTAGCAAATTTGTCCTTAAGTATTTTATGTTAATGCAATATCTGGATAGAACATGAACATAGCTTGGGACTCTCCTACCAAAATATATTACTTGAAATAAATTCCTGTTAAATTTCTCAAATGGTTATTTCTATTGTCAAACTGAAAAATAAGAAATACTTGCACATTCTCTTAGAGTGAAGGTACCTCATGGAGATGTAATAAAGTTGACATTACTGTATGCAGTTAACGTGAGGTGGAAAAGAGTTGTTTGGCTGTGGGTCATAAGAAGCATAAGTTCTTTTTGATAAAAGCAGGAATTTCTTGTTATAAAATAAAGTTGTTCATTTTCAGAGAATTTCTTTGGAATGTTGCCTTACAATTTGTTCTCTCATCCATGGTTTAAAAGAATGAAAGAGACTCAATGTTATAGTTCCCATCAACAATGGGCCAATTTAGAATCCGTAATTGGCTATATTTGTCTAATTTATAAAGAATTAATTTGTTGATGACCTGAATTTCTTCACAGTAGCAAAACAAGAATTGTTTCCAGGCAACAAGAAATTACTACATGAGGATCCAACCTTCAGCATTTTGCACAAAAGGCAAGAAGTCTCTTCTGCTGCTCAGTCAAATTGAAGATATTTGAGAGGCCTGGGACCCCCCAAAAGACCAAAAAGCTGTGTAAGAGACTAGCACACTCCACAGAGCTCCATTTACTAAGAAATTCCCAAAGAATCTTTGTATTATTCTTATTAAATATGAATAGGAGGTGCATAGAGAGTATTACAGTCAACAAAAACAAACATATATGTCTTCGTCAGTTGTAGGAATAGAAATTTTATTTGTTCATTTGTTTTCAGTACCAGGGCTTGAACTCAGGGCCTACACCTTGAGTCACTCCAACAGCCCTTTTCGTAATGGGTTTTTTAGAGATAGGAGCTTGCAAACTCTTTGCCCGGGCTGGATTCAAACCATGATCCTCCTGATCTCTGCCTCCTGAGTAGCTAGGATTACAGGCATGGGCCACTGGCTTCCGCTACTCACTTTATTCTATGGTTAAATTTTCACATACTTTTAGAGCTTAGTAAATGAGATTAAGTGAACTCAGTCCAGTGTTCAATGGAGATTAGAAATGATTCAATCATTGGTAATGGAGGGGTGAGCCAGCAAGGGCAAATCAGAACCTTCCCTGGAAGAATGACTGAGAAGTTTCCATACTTTGCCATAGAAAAGGGAGTGGGGAGAACTCTTGTTTGTAAGTTGGAGTGAAACTGCTCAGATCAAACCTCTTCTATTTACAAAAAACAAAATGAAGTTGTTTGCTCAAATCAGTGGCAGTAAAGTTGAGATCTACATATAGACCCAGAAAAGAGGAACAAGAAATATTCACAGTAAAGGGGAAACCTGAAACCCTTAAAATATTCAAGAGCAAAGTGAGAAATGAAGTCAGCATTCCAAGTAGAGAGCCCGGCATGCAAAAGGAATACTGGTCATAATGAGGTTCCCAAAAATAGGAATAGAAAGTACGCATGAAAAGGTGAGAAAAAGCCAAATGTGTGTCTATACATATTGTTGAAGATTTTAAGCAGGAGAATGTATGATCCTATTTACATTTCTGAGAGATTTACCCTTATCACAGTGAAAAGAATAGAGTATCGAGTTCTGAATTATCCTCCACAAATTCGTCACTGCCAGGGCCAGATTTTCTCCACTTTTATAATTACTTAAAAGATAAGGTCCATCGCCTTTTTTTTTGTTACAGGATACCATTTAGGTTGTATTTTAGAATCACAGAATGGTAGGAATTATTGTATACCCATGAATTAATCTCAAAATGATTTTCCTGAGTAAAAGAAGTCAGACAAGACGCGTACATATGGTATGATTTCAGTAATATAATTCTAAAAGAATTTAAACTACTTTATAGTAAACCAAAGCACAAAAGTAGATATCTGGTCATATTGCAATTAAAAGTAAAAATAAAATAAGTCTATGTTCAACTCTTATCCTCCTCTGTGTCTATTTGGTTATAGACAGTCTCATTTTTCTCAGAAAGCTTAGAGCTCATGAAAAAGTTTTCCCCTTTTTTATGTGTTTAAGAACTGACAGAAACTGGGGAGAATGTGAAGGGCATACAATTTAGAAGAGTGGCTTATTCAGATGGCAATTTCAATGAACATCTGAGTTCCTTTTCTTTCAAATACAAAAGAGATGTGTGGGAATCGGATAACTCTGACGTCTGCCTTTCATGGGTTAAAAGAAACCCTGAGAAAAGAAGCGTCAACATTGGAATAACCAAAGTTTTCTTAGTTTCTGGACTTCATGCCCTTCAAATTGTTAAAAGGAAAACAAGGAAATTGAGGACAAAAGACAGAAAACCAAAACTAGCTTGGGGAATAAACGATGTGCCTTCTTAAAACTTTTTAAGAAGCAATTTCTCCTTCCTCTGTTTATTCTTGCAAAAGTGAAAGTATAATCTTTGGGCTTTGCGGGTTGAGGTAAGATTTCATGCTTTTACTCCTGTGAGTGAACTTCTTGTTTGTGCATCACATAGTGATGACCAGCAGGAGTCGGAGGTCAGGACTTGCCCTTGTGCTGCTGGAAGCACAACTTGGCAGAACCCTAGATTGCAACCCAGGCATAAAACCAAGAAAAGCTGTTATGTCTATCACATTTTAAACTCTTTACATCCAGAACTAAATGTGTGGATTCTTTTGTAGTCTAGGCAAAATAGCAGTTGTTACCCTTCTTAGGATTTCTAGGCAAATCTTTTATATCCTTTCTCTTCTTGTATTTCTCTCTTCTTCTGTTTTGAATGTGGCTCTGGTCAACACCATATAACTGAGTTTTTCTTTAAATTAGATTATTTGCTTCACTTATATTAAATTAGCTCACTCTTATATGTAGGATGTAGGTTTAAATCTATTATCTCATTAGATACTTTTTCCTTGTCATCCCAGTTCTAAGATCCCTTCCTCTCTCATCTTGACTTCTAAGTGATTAGTTTTGACAATGCCAATTCTTTTCCCTGAGCCAGATTTTTCTATTATTTTCATGATTGAATTTTAATATGCACCTTTAACTTATTAAAGACTAGTATTAACTGATGTATTTGTTCTCACCCATGAAAACTGCAAAGAATATAGAACATTTTAACAATTTAATGATAGTTACTATCCCTTCTATGTCTCCGTGTGTGTGTGTGTGTGTATAGTTGTCGTGGTTTTAAATTAAAAGATAAATTATATGTATTAATCGTGCAGTATATGATGTTTTGAAATATATAGATACACATGGAATGGCTAAATCAAATTAACATATTAATTATCTCTTTTTTGTGATAAGAACTCTGAAAATCTATGCTTTTAGCATTTTTTATGAAGCAATATATTGTTACTAACTAGAGTCACCATTTTGTACAGTAGATCTCCTACATTTATTGCTTCTATCAAACTGAGACTTTGTAAAATTTGGCCCAAATACCCATAATTCCTTTCTGCACCACTGCCCATGTCCCTGGCAACTATCACTCTATTGTAATCCATTATATCAACTTTTTACAATCCACAAGTAAGGAAGATCATGTGGTATGTGCCTTTCTGTTCCTAGTTTATTTTACTTAATGTTCCCTATTCATGCATATTGTTGCACATGACAGGTTTCTTTCGTGTTATAAACGAATAGTATTCCATCATTTATATGTATTCCACTTTCCTTATCCATCCTTCTGTTGTTGGATAGTTAGGTTGATTCCACTTCTTAGTTATTGTGAATAATGTTGCAATAAATATGGAGTGCAGACAACTCTTTGACATACTGACTGCATTTCCTCTGGATATATACCTATGGCATTCTGTGTTTAATTTTATGAGGAACCTACATGCTGCTTTCTACAATGACTGCTTTACATTCTCCCCAACAGTGTGTGACGGTTCCCTTTTCTACACATATACACCAACACTTATTGTCTTTTTTTTCTTTTTGATAATAGCCATTCTCTCATTCACCTTGTTTTCTGCTGTCTAAGGTTGGGCGGGGGTTGTTGCAGATAATGCAAAACTGTCTTCTTGTCTGCTTCAATTTATCTTTCTTATTTCTGTGTTATGTCTAGTGACTGTGGTCTCTCACCTGGTTTCCTTAGCTCTTATTTCCACATGTAGATATTTATTTATAATGATGCTTCTGTGGAACAGGGGACTATCACTGGCATATCCTATTCCATCCTTTTCCCTACTATCTTGTATTTCAATTTTGGTTGTGTACATTAAGGATGTGTGTTTGATGTATGTATGTGTGTGTATTTTGAAATGTATTTTCTACAGGATTGTGAATGTTATATTCAGTTTTTATTTATATTTCCCTCCTGTTTTATTTGCTTCTTTTCTTCCCTAAATTTCTGACCTTCCTCACGATTTTTCAACTGCTCAGGTACATATTTAGAAATTCTGTTAGACTAGATCTACTGGAAGTGAACACTTTCATGTTGTTCTTATCTTAAAATGTGTTTCTTTTGCCCTCATTTACAAAAGATATTTGTACTGGGTACAGATTTCTGAATAGGCATTGACTTCTTTTTTTGAAGACGTTACTATTACTACTTTCTGTTTCATGATACATCTGCAGAATCTGCTGTGTTTAGTTCTTCCCATTCAAAGGAAATTCTTCTGGCTCATTTTAGACTTTTCTCTTTGTCATTGATTTCCCACAATTTTGCTGTGATCTTTTCAGTAAAGTATTTCTTTCATTTATCATACTTTCAAATCTTTGGACTGTAGAGTTTCTGAATTGAGGGGAGACTTTTGTTTGTTTGCTTAGAAGTTTTATAATATTCATTGCCAATATCTGACCAAATATTGCCTCTTCCATTGTCTCCTCTATTTCTGACACTTTAGTTAAATGTATGTTGGCTTAATTACTGTAAATTCTGAAATTTTTATAAATTTTCTTTTAAGTGTATGCTTGTACTTCTGATCTACTTTCCAATTTACTAAATCTCTTCAGCTAATTCAATTAGTAAAAATTTATTCATTGAATCCCTAATTTGGCTTAAAATATGTATTTTTCAGTTCTATAATTACTAATTTGATCTTTTTAGTTAAACTACATTACATTTTATGGTTTTAATTCTATGCTAAAATTTTCATGCTTGGTGTTTACCTCTTTGAACATACCTTCTATTACAAGGATGGCCCCCATCCAATCAGCTGAAGGTTTTAAGAGAAAAAGATTAATGTCTTGAAGAAAGAAATAATGTCTTCCAGAAAGAAGAAGAAGGAATTCTTCCTTTGGACTAAATTTGTACTTAAACTGCAAAATCAATTCTTCCCCTGGGTTACCAGCTTGACAGCCCTCCTTCCAGATTTCAGACTAAACTATCCCTACAATTGACTAAACCAATTCCTTAAAGTGTGTATGTGTGTGTATGAATACATATATAAATATACTAAGATATATATATATATACATATATATATATATAAGACAGGCTATAAATATATACATATATCTATAAACACTTGCCAATTCTCTCACAAGATTGTGACCAAACTGTTAATATTTTGAGAGCAGGGATTACAACTTTTATCCCCAGTGTCACCTATGATGTTATAATCTAGAAATAATTCTATAAATATTTATCAAAGAAATTAGATGCTGAAGCATTTAATTACCCTGAGAAAATGAAACATATTAACTTCAAACATGAAAATGATAAGAGAACAAACAAGTGAAAATATGCAGTTCTATGTGATATTTCCAACACTTGTTATTTTAGTCATTTTAACTTCAGACATTGAAATGGCTGTGTGGTGATGCCCATTGTGATTTTAATCTGCAGCTCTGTGATGACCAGTGATGTTGTGTCTTCTCAGATGCTCATTTTTATTTGCATACTTTCCTTAATGAAGTAGTTAAATATTTTCACATTTTTTTTAAAAAGTAGGCTGTCTTCTTAGTATAGATTTGTAAGTGCTCTTTGGAATACACATCTTTTGTCAGATAAATCTTTTTTCTCTCTCTGAGACTTGCCTTTTCATTTTTATGTGTATTCAAAGAGCCAGTCTTCAGTTTTGGTGATGTCCATGACTTTTTTTTTTCTTTTATGATTCAGGGTTTTGTTTGCTTGTTTTGTCTTAAATAAGCTTGTCTACTCCAAGGTCACAGAGATTTCCTATTACATTTTCTTCTCAAGAGTTACAGATTTGGGGTTTCATTTTAATCATTTTGAGCTAATTTCTCTGCATGTGTGTGTGGTGTGTGGTTCATATGCCACAGCCACTTTCTTTTCCCATTTCTCTCCCACTGACTTGTTTAACCAAACGTGAATCAGTATTTCCTCCATCCCCCAAACCCCTTAACCTTGGCTCATCTCTGGTTCAGGCAAACAGCAAGGCACAGAGCATCATCCTTGGGGGCTCAATCTGAGAATCAGCTGATCAGAGATGAAAAGAAAAGGCATATTGGAAATTGAACAGCCCAGTTGTGCCATGTGCTCCCTCCACACACTTGCCCATTTCTTGTAATGTTCCTTCTTGGCTTCCTTACCCAGGTCAAAGGAAAGCCTGTTTCTGTTCTTGTTGTTGTTATTTTATTATGTTTTGAAATGCTGATGATCATGCTTGGGAAGCTACATGGCAGTGCTTCACCTGACAGCTGAGCCCAGGTTTCCAACCATTCCAGCCATGGTGCCAGATATGAGAAAGAAGTCATCATGGATTCTCCAGACCTGCTCACCTTCCAGCAGAATTCCAGGAGTAACTGCCAACAAGTCATTGGCTCTACAGGATGTAATAGAAGTACCCAGGCAAGCTCTGCACAAATACCTAAACCATACAATTAGAAAACATGAAGCATAAAACTTGCACTTCTTTTGATAAAAAGAACTTTGATAAAAGAACTTTGCACTTCTTTTGATAAAATTATTCCCAAGTATTTTACTGTTTTAGATATTATTGTTAGCAGAATCCTTGCCTTTGTTCTACTTTTGGATTATCCAGCACTAGTATATGGAAATACAATTGATTTTTACATAATGATATGTTACTCTACAGCATTGCTAAACTTAGTTATTTCTAGCAATTTTTGCTAGGAATGCTTAGATTTTATTTTCTACACAAAAGATAATGTTGCCTAAGAATGAAGACAGTTTTCTTTCCTCCTTTCCAATATGGATGAATAAATACTCTCTCATTCTCTCTTGTCTTTGTTTCTCTCTCTCTCTTCTTCCCTCCCTCTTTTCCTATGAGAAAGGCTAGAATCCAGAAAATGATACTGAATAGAAGGGGTGAGAACAGATATTCTAGCACTGTCCTTGACTTTACTGAGAAAGTACTTGTGTTTCATTATTACATATAATTGTAGCTTTAGGTTTATTAGGTTGAGATCCTTTTTATTTTTTGGTTCATTGATAGTTAACATCATAAATTACTGTTGAATTTTTCAAATGCTTTCTCTGTCTCTTGGGATTGTGTGAGCTTTGGGGTTTTTTTTTCTGTAAGTATGGTGAATTGTGTTAAATGATTTAAAAATACCAAACCAATATTGCATTATTAGGATAATCTCACTAGGTCACAGTACATAATTATTTTTAGATATTGCTGGATACAGTTTTTGATGTCTTCATGTAGCTTTGGTGTCAAAGTAACACTGGTGTTCATAGATTGAGCCATGAAAGTTCCCTCCACCTCTATGTTCTGAAAGAGATTTTAAAATTACTTACAGTATTTCTGCCTTAAGCATGTGATCTAACTCTAGGTTGTTCTTTGTAGGAATATTTTAATTAATAATTCAACATATTTATATTTTTTATCTCTTCTTTTACATCAATTTTGTTAATGTGTATCTTTCTAATAATACTTCCATTTCATTTAAATTTTCCAGTTTGTTATAAACTCACTAATAGTATTTCCTTATATTATCATTTCAGTTTAAATGAGTTTCAACTGCAGAGCATGATTTCAGTCTTCCTGGATTTATTAGGACTTGTTTCATTGCCCTGTTAGATGAGCTGCCCTACAGAAATCCTTCTTGTGTATTTAAAATAATGAATGTGCATTCTGTTTTCTTTGAATGGAGTGTACTGTGATTGTCAATTTATCAACTATGTTGATACCATTATTCAAGTCTTCTATAACCTTGCTAACTTTAAATTTAGTTATTTTATCAGTTGTCCAAATGAGGGTATTGATATCTCTCCAATTCTGGTGAATTATCTATTTCTTCTTTCCATTCTGTCTTTTTTTTTTTTGTCAATATTTTGGGGCTCAATTGTTTCTGTCATTTTACTCCAAACTGTTTTTGTCAGTCTTCTTTACAAAACAAACCATTTCCTAGACAGTAGTCAACCTATCCCTATTTGCAGATAACATGATTGTATACCTAAAAGACCCAAAAAATTCCTAGACACTATAAACAGCTTCAAAATGTAGCAGGATACAAAATCAATTTACAAAAATTAGTAGCCTTTCTATACACCAACAATGAACAGACTGAGAAAGAATATAGGAAAACAGTTGCGCTTACAGCAGCTTCAATAAAATTAAATACCTGGGAATAAATTTAACGAAATATGTGAATGACCAACAAAAATTATAAACCATTGAAGAGAGAAATCAAAGAAGACTATGGAAGATGGAAAGAGCTCCATGCTCAAGGATTGGTAGAATTAACATAGTGAAAATGGCTATATTACTAAAAGCAATCTACATGTTCAATGCAATTCCCATCAAAATTCCAAATCACAGAGATTAAAAAATTAACCCTAAAGTTCATTTGGAAGCAAAAAAGAACACAAATAGCCAAGCAATACTGAGCAAAAAGAACAACACTGGAGGTATCACAATAACAAACCTTAAACTATACTACAGAGCCTTAGCAATAAAAACAGCATAGTACTGGTACAAAAACAGATAAGAAGACTAGTGGGCCAGAATAGAGTACTCCGATATGAATCTACACAGTTAGCCCCACCTTATTTTTTATGAAAGTACCAAAACATACAATGGAGAAAAAACAGCCTCTACAACAAATGTTACTGAAAAATCTGGATATCTGTATTCAGATCAATGTCTTTCACCCAGTACAAGTATCAACTCAAAGCAGATTAAGGACCTTAATTAAAGACCTGAAACTTTGAAGCTAGTCAGGAAAGAGCAGGGAATATGCTGGAAGCAATAGGCATAGGCAATGACTTCCTAAATAGAACTTAAATGACGCAGTAACTAAGAAAACATTGACAAATGGGACTACATGAAATTACAAAGCTTCTGCATGACAAAAGAAATGGTCTCTAAATTGAAAAGGTCTCCCACAGAGTGGGAGAAAACATTTGCCAGCTATACATCAGACAAAGGATTGATAACCAGAACATACAGGGAGTTCAAAAAACTAAACTCCCCCAAAAATCAATGACCCAATGAAGAAATGGGCCAATAAATGGAGCAGAGCCTTTTCTTACTTTGAAGACTAAAAACCACAAGAAGAAATGCTCAACTCCCCTGGTCATAAAGGAAATGCAAATCATAATCACACTAAGATTCTTCTCACTCCTAGTAGAATGGCTACCATCAAGAACACACACACACACAAAAAAAACAAATGTTGCAAGATTGTGGTGAAAAAGGACCTTCATACACTGCTAGAGGGAATGTAAATTAGTACAATCAGTATGGAAAGCAGTATAAAGTTTCCTCAAAAAACTAAAAATAGAACTGCCATATGATCCAGCAATTCCACTCCTAGGGATATATATACTCGAAGGAATGTAAATCAGGTTACACTAAAGACACCTGCACACCCATATTTATTGCAGCACTATTCACAATAGTTAAGCTATGGAAACAGCCAAGATGCCCCACCGCTGATGAATGGATTAAGAAAATGTGGTATTTATATACAATGGAATTTTATTCAGCCACAAAGAAGGATGAAATTTTGTCGTGGCAGGTGAATGGATGGAAGCGCAGACCGTCATCTTAAATGAAGTAAGCCAGGCTCAGAAGGCCAAAAGCTGCATGTTTTCTCTCATATGTGGAATACAGATCTAATACAAATACAAGCAATATTATGAAAAACAGGTCCCGCTAAGAGGAGGTCACATATGAGAGGGAGAGGGTAAAAGAAGGAAGTTAAGAAGGTGAATATGATTGATGTACTCTCCATACAAGAATGAATATAGAATTTTTAAACCTGTTGAAAACACCATAAGAAAAAATAAAAATAGTGATAAACCATTTCAGGCTATAATACATATAAAAATGGAAATGTCACAAGGAAACTCCCAGTGTAGCTATCTTAAACAAACACAAATGCCATTTTTTCTTTTACAAAATGAGAGTACAGGAGGTAGAACAGATCTTGCCTGAGGGGTAGCTGATACTAGTGGGAGGGGGAGAAATTGGGGAAAAGGTGTGTGAGGGTGAATATAGTGCAAATACTGTACACACAGTATTTGGAATGTAAATGGAAAAATGATAACTGTTGAAACTATTCCAGGAATGGGGGGAGAGGGGCTAAAGGAGAATGGTGGAAGGGGTAAATTCAAGTATGATATATTTGATATAGTATAAGAACTTTTGTAAATGCCACAATGTACCCATACCCAGCACAATAAAAAGGAAAAAAAAAACCCAATCCTTTCATTTTATTGTTAAACATTTGAGTTTTCTAAAGCTTACTCCAAGACCTCTGCTCTCACACTTCATTAGCAATCTAATTCATACCCAAGAATCACTGTGTTTATGTAAAAATGATTTCCAAATTTATGTTTTCAGCATAGATCTTTCCTGATCTTGACGATCAAATATTCACCTCAAACAATATTTTCAAAGCTAACTTAACGATCTTTCTGACATAGTCTTCTTATAAGGTTCCCCTCATTGGTGAATGGTATAACCTTCTTATGCAGGCCAGAGTCCTACTTACCTTATTTCTTTAAGACCTCTCAATTCTGCCCCACTCCATCTACCCCTACTCCCAGCCTTGTGAGAATTATCTGTCACTGGACTACTACAATGACCTATTTACCCCAATTTGCTCTTATCTAGTCCACTCAAAACTGCACCCAAATTAATATTATCAAAACAACAACAAAAATATCAACTCACTCCCCACCCATCTCTAAAAGCAAAATTCACTTACATGGTCTCCAAGGGCTGGCATAGTGTGACCACTGACTCCTCCTGCTTCCTCTCAAATCTTTGACACCCTGCACTTTCTACATGAATCACACTACCTTTCTTTCATCACTTTACGCACATAGTGCTATGTTCTCCAATAGCATACATGCAACTGATCTCTGTGGACCTTAAACTTCACTCCTTCTTCATTTAGTCAATTCCTTTTCTATCTTCTACATATCATGCCATTTTTCTTTGCTTTGTAATGTTGCTGTTTGACTCACTGATTAGCTCAAATTTTTAATGTAAATCCTCAAATAGCATTCACTGCAACTGCAAATTTATATTTTTAACCTGAGGATGATTTGATCAATCCACATGATTGATCCTTTTAATCTATGAAGACAGCAACTGGAATTTTTTTTTCTATATCACTGAGTGCAGTGTCAGGTCCTTAAATTTTTTTCAATAAGCATTTTTGGAATTTGCATAAGAAATTTGCATTTTTTAATGTCAGCTAAATATAATTTCAAGTTGGAAAATTCTAACATTATAGAAAAAGAATGATATATTTAATAAATATTTCTTAGTTCTAAAGCAGGTATAATGTGGTATTTCTGTGTTGTCTTGAGTATTTTATGGTGCCAGGTTCTTAGAATTACAAACAAGAAAGAGCATTTATATAAATTCATATAGTTCACCTCCACCCTCACAGCCACTTTCACTTGACCTTTTCAATAATATTTCATTGTAAAGATTAAAACCCAGACATTTTCTCAGTTATTTCACATAGCACCATAAATTTAAGGACTTTCCTGATTCTCAGTGTTAGTCACTACACTGTTGTACCTCTGCCATAACAGATCAATAGAGATTGTATGGGAAAAATAAAAATAATCAGAGATGGAGGAATAAGATACAGGTGATGTCTTAATGGCACTTAATAGCTTTTTGATTAGGAGAGTGATATCAATTTTGAATATAAATTCTTATAAATAAAGTGTTGACTATCTTCATAACAGTTTTATAGAAAAGATCAAATGTAAAAATGTATATGAAAGATTTTTAGTTATAATTTACTATGCAAGTGTCCATTGGTATTGTGGTTATATGATGAAAGGTGAAGAAAGAGCATGAGATTATTTGTCAAAGTCCAGAAATCCACTTAATTACCCAAATCCTATGCTCAATAACTCTAGCTGGCTTGGAAGATGATGGAATTCAGGACACACTATTCCAAAATATGGCACTTTTTGGCATTTGAGAACACACCAGTAGCAAGAAGGTCACTCCTACTATCCCTTTGCCCTTCTCCCCTGAAAATCTAAGGGTTTTCTGACCTCCAGCTGAAGCAAGTGATAAGATCTTCATTTGAGACATGTCCCACTGATACCCAAGGGAGATATGCCTTGCTAAATTCTCCTCAGTTTATTACCAGTACATCATATCCCCTTTGTCCAATCATTCTTTCACATAACTGATCATCCTTCATCAAATACAAGCTTAAAATAAATAAGTTAACACATTTCTTTAAGTCTTCCTTTCTGAAGACATCTGTGTCATATGAAACATACATAAAGTAAATCGGTATGCTTTTCTCTTGTTAATCTGTCTTTTGTCGTAGGTGCTTCCATCATCAACTAGATGATGGAAAATAAATCTTTTTTCCCAAAGGGATATCATGAGTTTTTTAGCTTAAAAAAATCTGTATGTACATCACCTCCAGCTTGACTTATTACAGTTCTCAAACAAGCCATAGATTATCAGGTTTTCCTTCCAACATTCCCTTTGGAGTAGATATTGAAAAGAAAAAAATACTACAGTAAAAGCTTATTGTATTAATTTAGTTACTTAAATGAGACTCATACACACTCATTGATAGTGTAAAAAAGCAAGTAAATTATATCACCCACGGCAGATAGGCAAATATGAACCAAAAATGTTCATTATCGGTAACTCTCAAAGACATTTTTAAGATGAAGGCAGAAGATACAGGAAATCTTTAGGCAAAAGTCATTCAGGGATTAATTTCAGACTATCTGCTCCAGAAAAAGTCCCCAAGACTTGTGAATTTTGAGATGCAGGTACTTAGGAAGAAGACTATACCAGAGTTCAGAAATTCTAGGAATCTAAGAAGATTTGTGACAGAATTGTTTTGGATCAGCACAGTTTTGACTTAAAGTGGATCTAACAAGCACAAGGATCTATCCTACAGTTATTTACCTTGTTCCTCAATTACAGCTGGTTTCAGAACAGTTGACAGGATCCTATCTTTAAATTACTTGCCTGTGGAATAAAATCATTTTTAAGGGAAAGGTTATGCAAAAATCTCTAAAACTGTTTATTACCTCAAACCATGACAGACGTTTATAAATGATACTTTATCCAAAAAAGAATGGCAGTGATCAGTCACACTGTCAAAGGCTTAATGACATGGTAGTTCCTTTTAATTATCCTGAATGACCCTGACAGGCACATGTTGATTGGTAATGGAGGAGCACTAGATGTTTAAAATAGCAGCAATGCCAACCTAAGCTGTTGAGGTGATGTGGTCTGTGTACTGGTACAGATCAACACAGCATCTGGCACTTGATATACAGCTATTCAACTAGCAGATGTGTTCTTGAATCTCCATCAACAGGAAGAAGACTTATTTAGCTATTGCCACTAGGAAATTACAAACTTAACAGAGCAGAGACCAATGCTAACCTTACATTATGGAACAATTTCTTGAGTAATCCATCCATCCAGCTGAGATTGAGTACATCACTGAAACTGTAAGTGACTTTAACCTTATCAACATGAAATTCTCTGGGTGTGTGTTTTCTTATTTTGCCCACAGCAATTTAGAATAACTACTTTAGGATTTTCTCTGCTATCATGGTAGTCAAAGAAGGTAAGATAAATGGTGTATGGCCATAGCATCCATATATCAATTTCACTAACTCCATAAGCAGGCAGCTAAACAGAACAGTGGAAAGCTCTGGTTAATACTCAGGGCTGGATAATGTGCTCTAGGATTCACCACATACAGTAAATCATGAACTTGGTGTAATGTCTCTAATGGCCCTCTAGCAACCAAGTGATAAAAATGGTAGAGACTCTGATCTCCATCATCCTAAGTGATCCACTTGCACAATTTTGTTTTCTGTCACTCAAATCTTTGATATGCATATTAGAGGCATGGTTCCCAGTGATGTATGCTTCTCAGCAGGGATATCACAAGGACTCCTCTCAGCTTGAAGTTCTGACTACAATCTGGCCACTATGGTCTTCTAATATCCATGAAGCATCAGGCAAAGAAAGAAATTCATATGAGGTACATGGACACTGATGACCATAATGAGCTGGAGCTGCTGCCAAAAGATAGAATGGGGCATGACCAAGAGTATCTGAAGTCCAAGGAGTTTATCAAGATGCGTATTTACTTTATTTTCCCAATGATGAGTAGGCAATGGTTGCAAATAGGTCTTGATAAAGGCACAGCAATTAAGGTCTCAGTTCACATGCAAATACAGATCTAGGTCACCCCACCATGCAAATTACCAAGATCAACTAAAGTACTTAGGAAAGGTGAACAATATTCAGAATCACTAGCGAGGAAGGAATAATGAACACCAGTGATAACCATGGAAGCTGTTCCAGCCATGGGGATTACAGCTTGTTTTATTTTCCCTAATCCTCTCACATTGCCTTTACAGAAATTGTGGGTGTCCACCACCTAGAATGGGCTTCTATAATAGACTCAAATGATAGCACAAGGGGACAGAAAATATAAGGGTTAAATACAGCAAACATCTCCTTTGCATTGTTAAACATTTTCTCAGATGACGTCTTATTCAAGCCATGGTTGCTTCAACCAGTTTTGCATGGTTTCCAACCTGGTCCATGCAGTTAGAGTCATCAGGCTCAGTCTGCTCAGCATTTCCTCCCCTCACAGTTCCTCTTTCGAAGCCAGGAAGCAAGTTGCTTGTGAGAGTCCCCTGATACCTACACATTTAAAGATCAGAACTATGGAATGGTCAGTAGTCCACAGGACAAATACTGTGCTGTAGGGAAACAGAAGTCAATGGACATTTTTTTCTCCTTTTTCCCCTGATGGTTTTGAAACATATTGCAGTTTTTCAGATGATGTTTTTTTGGATCTACCATGAAACCATTAACATATTTCTGATTCATTCCCCTATTCCTCATGACTAGTACTGGAATCACACTCCCCTGTAAAACAGTCCATAGTAAACTTTTGTTTCTGGCTTTATTTCCTGGGAAGCCCAGTTTAACTACTCAGTGAGAAAGTGGTCATTAGGCCTGCAGTCAGCTGCTAAATTATTTATTTATTTATTTTTGGTTCACAGATGATGACAGTTTGAGCTATTATCTTAAAACTTTCTGACTCAAACTACTGAGTCATTCTCAATAAAGCTGGTAAATTTATTAGTTCTTAAAGAAAGGAAGGATTGGGGGCAGTGGCTTATACCTATAATCCAACCTATTCAGGAGACAGAGATAAGGAGGATCATCACTTGAGGCCAGCTCTGGCAAAAAGTTAGTGAGACCTCATCTCAACCAATAAAAGCTGGGTGTGATGGCATGTGTCTGCCATCCCAGCTATGCAGGAAGCATAAATATGAGGATCATGGTCAGTCTGGGAAAAAACTCAAGACCCTATCCCAAAAATAACCAAGACAAAAAGGGATAACACTATGGCTCAATTATTGAAGCACCAGCCTAGCAAACAATGAGCTTGGACACTGCCAGCTCTAATAATCATGTCTTTTCTTTAAGGTCACATTTTTCTTTCTTATAAGAGATATAAGTATATTTTTAAGTGAGAAGTCTGCTCTGCACTAAGCCATAACATGGGAGAGGAATGTCATGTACTCTAGGCAAATCTCCATTTCCCAGTAACTCTAAAGGGCCTCTGAATACACTTCACTATCACAATGGCAGCAGCTGAAAAGATGGTGCATTCTTTCTCCTACTTTTAAAGATGAGAACAACAAAGCCAAAGGGAGATTGGGTTACATGTCCAATTTCAAAAGCTCATTTGTGACAAATACCTAAGTCATGTCTAGGTAATCTAAAGAATGGAGTAATTATGTTTTAGGTAAGTTGAAATCCAGGTCCATGGAGAAGACTGGAAATTTTCAACAAGGCCTGCTGAGAGCTCTGCAAATACTTTATCTCTATGATTCTATGTAATCATTGCATCTAATGAATTAATTATGCCACATGATATTTTCCAGTGCAATACAGATGGCTTCATCATATAGCTTTAGGCTATATTTAGGAATGATTCACTGGCATTTTCAAAGCACTGTTGCAACTATTTCACAGAAAAAACTCAGAGGACACTTAAAACTACTCTGTATTAAAAATAAAGCCTTATATAATGATGAGTCCCTTTATACCTGAAAGGGTCCAGGTAGAATGGAATTTTGGTAAACTGGTCAGTGACTTCAGAAAGTGGGCTACCGTGGATGTGCCTGTACTTCAGGGTTGAAGAACATGACTTGAACGATGTGACACTGTGGCGCAGAGCTGAACAACAGAACCTGCTTTTGAAAGGTCCTGGAAACTATGAATCAGAAGCACAGATAGACAGCATCTGACACAATACAACCATTAAAAATTTGGCCACGCTCAGTGGCTCACATCTGTAATCCTAGCTACTCAGGAGGCAGAGATCAGGAGGATCAAGGTTAGAAGTCAGCCTGGGAAAATAGTTCTTGAGACACTATCTTGAATAAACCCGTCAAAAAAAAGGCCTGGCAGAGTGGCACAAGGTGTAGGCCCTGAGTTCAAGCCCCAAAACTGTCAAAAACAAACAAACAAACAAACAAAACGATGCTTGAATCCCTTCAATAGCCTCCTTGATAGTTGGCTAGACCCTTTCCAAACCCATCTGCTAGCTGAATCAATCACTGAGTCTGCTACTATTCAAATTAATGTGACCCTCCTTTACTTGCTGGACAATACTTTTGGCTGTAGTATTATCTTTGGCATTCAATCCAATCAACAGATATTTACTGAGCACAATATATGTTGGATTCCTCTTAGTAGGGATATAAAGAATACCATATGCTTATATACACTTACCTAATTCTATAAGGTATTTGAGCCCCCTATAGAAGCAAATAACATCAATCTCTCCCTTCAAAGCACTCTTAATATGGAACAGAAAACCAAATGTAAATTGCTATTACCAGAGGTATAAAGGGAGGGTTAATCAACCTGGTTGATCAAAGAGTGTCCCCTTGGTGTCACAGTTGATTTAAGCACAGGAGAATTGACAGGAATTACCTAGATTATAAAAGATAAGCCAGCCTTCCAAACAAAGCAACATGTGACAGGTAGAGAGCACATGACACAGTCAAGACATAGCAAACAAATCAGGAAATCTTGCAGAAGGTAAGGGAGACAGGGCTGATGACAGGGCCAATGACAGGGCTGATGAAACTGGGCAAATAGGCAAAGCCAAGACATATGTCTTTCAGTGAGAAGCTTGAACCTTAAAAATGGACTTAAATATGTTGTTTTAGCATCTAAATTCTGAAAATAATAGAGGAAACTGTCAAGTTTAATCTTTGACACCTGCTTTTTCTATGCCTCCTCTTCAACTCTGTTCCCCAGTCCTCCAAGCTGATTTGTTCCTGTTCTCTCTTCAGGGTCCAATTAAGGCTTTCTTGACTAATATAGATGAATTTAAGCACTGGCAAAAAGAAATGAAGCTTAAACTTTGTCTTAATTATGAGAAGTGACACAAAGAGTTTAAGTAAGTAATCATATATTGAGATTAACCATTAGATAGGCAGTTAAGCAGGTTAATAATTATATCATTGTTATAAACTGTATTATAATGTCTTCAGATCTCCCTATACAGTTCTGCTAGTCAGTAGAACAAATGGAGCCTTCCCACACCATAGAGCTCATAAGAAGTCCATGACAACCATAGTTCTCCATTAAGCCTCCCTTCTACACCAGAGTAAATTTCCAATTTTTCACATAGGAAGATGTAAATTAACAATTACACTGGCAGAGTTTTTCATAAATGGTAATACCGTTCCCACTTTCCTGTATCTATTTCCTATCTAGTGTCTCCAGCTGGCTCCTAGACATTCTACCTTTCTCAGTCCAATCTTTGGTCTCCTATCCCTTGCACATTTAGGCAATCTTTTCTCATCTCTCTGGTTGTAATGCCATTCCCAGTTTTAAGTCTGGCTTTACAATTCTTAACATGGTAGAAAAATATGCTGATTTGTCTATATCACTATTCTAAAATGCAGATCCATACACTGCTAGGGCTATGGCATATAATTTTTAAATGGTACATAAACACACTAAAGGATTTGTTATCTTGATTTGTTGTGTCTTGTTTGCATTTGGATCTCAAGTGATAAATATGAATTAATAATAATTCTTGGTTCATGATATTTGTCCATGATTGGCCTATGTGTAACTCTTATTTGTTTGAAACAACAGAATGTAATAAATATAAGTAGATATCCTTGGGCATTGACCATAATTTAAATCTCTATATATTTCCCCTTCATCTCATTCTCATTCCTCCAACATTTGAGGTATTTCTTATCCTAAATTATGTTTTATTTTCACCTTTTAAAAAGTTATATGCATAATATATATACAGAAATTTATGTATATGTATATATATATATTTGTACATATATATTCCTAAACAATATATCATGAAGCTTTAACTTCATAAACAGTACATTTTATTACAGGTAATGTTTACCAGTTTTTATTAATATCCATATTTTTGCATGTAGCCAGTTTGCCCGTTCTGATCCCTTTTCCAGCATAAGACAATTTTCTTGTTTTAATTTGAGCAAGGTTGTGAACATTTTTATGTATGTCTCCTGATGTACAAGAATCAAGAATTGACAAAAGTCATTCTTAAATAGAGAACTGGAGGTACACAGAATTGCTAGATGTAGAGTATGTAAGTTTTCCATGTTGGGTAAATGAATTCAATGTAAAGGACTTCAGTGTATTCTAAGATTATACTTTCTTGCTAATAAATAGTCTTTTCACTTACATACTACTAATTATAGTTCATAGTTACTGATTTTTTAAAAAATATCCACTGTTAGTGAAATTAATATTTCTCAAGTTTTGTTGGGAAATATTAGGACTGCTTTGTGAAATTCTATTATCTGAAGAATTCAAGACTAGACTACATAAGAAAAAGGCTAAATTCCATCCACAAGTGTGAAGGAATTATAATGATAGTATTTATTTCACTGGGGTGTCATGAAGATTGAAGAGATAAAAGATTATAAACACTGTCATGTAGTAGTTATTCAATAAACCACAGATTTTTGGCTGTTTGGGCTTCCTCTGATAACATTTAAATGCCCAGGACTGTACAGCAGGTTTCGTTGTGCTTGCTGTGGTATTCAGAAGATTTTCTGAAGGTGACAGCCTGAGAGAGCAACCCTTCAGGGATCTGTTCATTTCCTGCCTCTTCCTGTCATTGCAAACATCTGCACTGCTCAGGAGGTAGAGTTAGCACTTGCTTACAGTGCTCCTCTTCATTTGGAATTAATTTTGTTTTATTTCTCTTGGCAGTGTGGAGAAAATAAGGCTACAGCAAGGTGGGTATGCTGGAATTGAGTTGCCTCTGATGCTGTGTCATTGGTCTTCTGCTCAGTTCACTTTCCTGTCATTACAGACACAGAAAGTCAAAGAGGGAATAGCCAGATCTTAAGGAAGTGCCAAAAGAAAAGAAAATGAAAAAAAAAAAACCTGCCAGTTAACCACAAGAAAAATGAACTTTTCTCTAGTCTCAGAATCAAGAGCCATTTCACCTGAGGAGTTACTTCTGGTGGATTTTTTCCTGACTGGGCACTGGAATTTGATGGACACTGAAATAAGTTTAGCTTCATACAGAAAATAATTTTGGATAGTGGCAATTACAAGTCACCAGATCACATTCTCATTCATAAATCTACTCCATCAATTACATTCGAAGTTATCTAAATAATAATTTCAACAAAATACTTTGTATTTCTTAAACTTCAGCCATGCTTATCATTTGTTTACATGCAAAGGAAGAAATTTTACAGCCTAAAGAATAGTTGGTTCTTTGAAAATGGTACTCAAATCAGAGGTCTATGAAAATACTGGGGCTTTGTGCCAGGAAGGAAAAGGGCACTCACATAGTTGTCAGAAATGCCTCAAAGGAAAACTTTCTACTTCCTACTTCATAAACGAACATATGTTTTGCACTTACTCCTCCACGCCAAACACAGTGGTGAATATTAAGGGTGAAAACATGAATCAGATATTCTTTCCCCTTGTGAACATATGGTTCATGGAAAAGCTAGGCAACTTCATAAACAATCGCAATTACAATACAGGTGCTGATTTCCAATACAGGTCCAGAGGGGGCAAACCCACCAAGGGTGGTTAGACATCTATAACGTATATAAGATTCCATTTAGGTGGGGCCTGGAAGCACTGGTGGGATATTTTCAGGTAGAGAAGGAATTCCTGAGAGGGGATAACATTTGACTGACTTATAGAACTGAGAACACTCAGAGCATATTCTAAGATTAAGCTCAAGGCCTTTACAGGTTCCAGAACTCAGTGCAACTTTTCAGTGGATATCCTTCCTGTCTGTTCTCACAAGAGTATGCATTAAAAGTATAAGATGGTGCATATATGGAACACCCTGCCTGACACGTAGACACCACTCAGTAAATAGTGATTGTCACTATGATGAGCCTGCTGTTGCATGCTCTTGATCTCGCTCTCAGTTAACTCTTTTATTATACTAGGTTATGCAGACAATTGGAGATTTAGACTCAAGAAAGTATCACAATTTCTATGAAAGAAATTTATTTACCTATAGTAGACATCAGTCAGGGAATGTGGCATTGTTAGTTATACATCATGTTAGGCTTGTAAGGAAAGAAAGGATAAGCTACTGTCATACTGAAATTGCTGGGTAGTTCAATACCTGCTTGAAGGTCATTATAACTGGGTGACAAGTTCAACAGCAAAGAATGTACCCTGCATGGATGATGGCACTGGTGAAAAATGCAGGTACTGGGGTTAAGGATGCTGAGAACAAGGCTGCTGCTTCTGTTGCTGCTACTGATAATGAGGATGACAGTTACAGCTAGCTTTTATTAAAGATGCTAAAGGATTATAATAAGATAGTTAATATCATCTCTTTTCATCCTCACCACAAATCTAAAAGGCTGGTTTCTTGTTATTACTATTACACTGATTTACAAATCAAGAAACTGAATCATGAAGAGGTTAAATAACATCTCTAAGATCACAAATTTTTTAAATTGTAGAGAGCTGGGTTTGGGCCTGTCTATGTCTACTCAGAGATTGGTCTTAATTCTTGGTATTAATGATACCAACCACCACTCATTGAGTTTATGGTAAGTAGTATGTAGGCAAAAGCATGGTGGACTACTATTGTATCTACTTCATGGACAAGGAAATTGGGCTTCAGGGAAATTAAGTGACTTGTGCAAAGCCACAATAGTGTAATGAGAAACCAGCCAGGTCTGCACACTCCAAAATCAATGCTTTTTCCTTTGCTCCATCCAGCCTTTCCAGCTGAATCCACAGTAAGTCTTCTGGCATTGACAAAGGTCAAAGACCAATCCTCAGAATCCTCCAGATGTGCCCAGGATATCTGAAATATCCTGATTAACACACACACAGCTATTGTCAGTATTATAACCCAGCATTTGAAAAAACTCACATCTCTTGCTGTGCCATCACCATATACAGCTCTTCTTCCTGCCACCGAGGTTATGGGACCTGGAAACTGGCTTCCCGAGTATCTCAGAGCAAGGTTTTGAGACTCTGAATGAAGTGCTTATTAGTGCCATTCAATCCTTCTCCTTTCTGTTATGAATTTCTCTTTCACAAGGCAATCAGATAACAGCCCATCTGATTCTTAACAGCCCATCTCCTACTGCTGACTAAATCCCAAATATTGAGCTTTGGACTAAGGATGAAAAATCCAGCTCTGTCAGCAACCTCTTAAAGACTTGGCTGTCAAGTGTTTGGAATTAACTAGGAAAGGAAGAGAGAACCACATACATGATCAAGGTTTTCCATTTTCCATTTTTCAAGGAACTCGTTCAGGGATCTTTACAAGTCCATGATAGAGTACAACTGAAAAGAGAGAATTTAAGCTACTGCCTACCTAAATTAGGAAACCCCAGACTTCAATGTCTAATCATAATTAGTATGAAAATTAATTTCTACTTTCCTCAGTTCGGGTCTGTGAGCATGGAGTTGACTCTGTGGCCCCGTTTAAGCAGAGTGGCATGCATTGTAATTATGCCACATATCATTGTGATATATTTATGTGCCTCCCCTCCTTTTCAGTGGTAAGGCTAAGGTTAAGTATATATTTCATTGTATTGCAAGGAATTTGAGAGTGAGAACAAATGTTATATTAATTTTTCATCATGACACCAAAAATTTAGCCTCAGAAATATTCGAAAAATACTTACTAAATTAATATAACCAATCGAAAGAAAAGATTGTCATCAAAAAGATTCTTATGTTTTGTTAGGCTTGTAACATAGAAAAATATTTCAAATCTAACACTTCCTGATACTGCTTCAAAATTTACTGTGCAGTCCCTAAACGCTGATTGAATACTGCTGTTAGTTGAGTTTGTTACAAAAGTGACTAAGACAGAGTCCTAGCCCTCAGAGGCTGGCAGTCTTGAGGGAGACAGCCCCCAACACATACCTCTTATAAATCAGGGTAGCAGTCATAATTAATGTGGGTACGATGCTGGGTAGCAGTGGTCCCAGTAGGTGATTCAGTACTTCAAAGAAACTGACGGATACCGGATGGACAGCTCTGGCAAGAGAAACAGAGTGGCAAACGTCAAGTGTATCCTGGGCAGAGAGATGGTTGAGAAAGAAGAGAAGATTGGGACCAGGTTTTAAATTTTCAAATTCATCAAAAGAGTATCTTCTTGTTGTCAGTATTATTAACTTGTTTTTCAACTGAAATCATTACTTTTGCACCCTTCTGCTGTGAGCATAGCCAGGATGTTAGAAATTCCCCGTGACATGGCATGCCAATCCCTTCCTTTACAGTTAAGAAAACAAGGTGGTACCACCGTGTGAGCATGATCATATTTTGGGTATAATTTTGAACCAGCTATAATAAGATTAGTAAGGTATTCTCAAACTTCTGTACTTTGACTCTTTTTAATAACAACGTTATTTGTGACTGCCCTTACTTCTCCCCTTTCCCTAAAGTGTCATGTCCCAACATCATAATTGAACTGTGATTCTGGAAGTTTATGATTAAGAAGTGCCTCTGAGAGTGGAGTGCGTGCTCAGTTGTATATTTTGTGACAATGGTAGAAACCAACAGTTAACACCCCTCCCATTCCCAAGTCAGGAAATGTTCAAAACATTGAAAATGTGAAATCATTTTCACAGTGAGTTCTTGCTCCATTTTAAAGAACCAGAAAGCTTTTATTCGTATTGTATTTGCAGCAAGTTTAGACTCTGCAGACCTTCCCTTCACCAGATTGCCTTTGGAGAGATGTTGCCACAGAATACATCCTGTTTTGTTGTTGCTATTTCAAATTGATCTCCCTACCTTGGTTAAAAGTCGCCAGTCTAGCAATTAGGAACTGCTGTGCTCACTTGTTTTTAGCGAAAGTCCCATACTGAGAAAATTGCATTTTACTTGGCTTGAGTTCTATTCTTGAGTACTGCTCAAGTTAAGAAGCAGGTGTGCCTGGTAGCATTTAATGCTTCCAGTGGATAAAGCTCTGCATATGAAATGGCCCATGTAAACTGAGCTCCAGTGAATGTAGAATCAATTTTCATTTTCTCCTCCTCACTTTAATGAAGCTATGATCTAAATCCTTTTTTTTTTTTTCTGGTGAAACTGGGGTTTGAACTTAGGGCTTTGCAATTGCAAAGCAGGTGCTCTACTGCTTGAGCCACACTTCCAGTATATTTTACTCTGTTTATTTTGGAGATAGAGTCTCAAGGCCCAGGCTGGCCTCTCCAACTGCAATCCTCCAAAGTAGCTAGGATTACAGATGTGAGCCACTAGCTCCCAGCTGCTCTAAACCTGTATGACTGCTTGCCTACACTATAGTGTAATTTACTAAATGGTCTCCCTGACCCAGTTCAAATGCTTTTCCATATCACAATGAAACCCTTTTGTATAACTAGCATGTACTAGAAAAAGAAGAAAAAATGCTTTCCAGTCAACTTTCCTGGTATTGCAGGAGTGATTCTCCAACAGACAGAATCCTGTCACTTTCCTTTCATGGACAATCCTGTTTTGAGAAATTAAAATAGAAAGTTCATGAATCAGTCCCAAGAAACCTCTCAAGACACATTGCCTGTTACATCCTTCCACACATTCTAAGTTTCTGCAGACTTAAACTATTATTCAGTATTCCTTCAAATCTCTATCTCTCTCCCTTCTCCCTCCCTCTTTCTCCCATTTGCTTAGATAGTTTGCTGTCTGATATATGCTGCTGCCTGAAATTCCCTTCTATTCCTATTCACATTACTCTTAAATTTAAATTGATGTTTTGAGATGCAGACCAATAATGTCCTTGTCTTTGAATCCTTCTCCAGAATTTTGAGGTAAGACTAATTGGTGATTTATTCATTTAGTCATTATTTATTAAGTGTCTTCTTTGTCCTAGGCTTGTTCTCACTGCTGGGAACACAGATGAACCAAACAAAGTTCTTGCCCTCATTTTTCTTATATTTTAGTGCTGGCCATTTAATAGAGACAATGAACAAATCAGCATAATACATAAGGCATAATTTCAAAAGGTGAGAAGAACATTAAGAATGATTAAGCAGGATTCATAAATAGAGCTATTTCTTAGCTGGGTTAGATTTTTATATCTTATTCAACTGTAGTTAGCACATATTACTTTACACATTAGACTGATTGTTTCATGTGTGTGTTTTTCATTATAGTTCTTTGAGGTAAAAGATACATGCTACTTTTTGATTCCTCCTGCAAACACTCAAAAATTATGTCCTGCCTCAACAAATATACACATGTACAAGTATGTGAAAAAATGAATCATTCTCTACCATGTTTTGTTTTCAGTTCATTGGAAAGGAAATCTTCTGTAAAGTAATAAGCAAAAAATTATCCCAAGATCAATTGATGCCATAACACATAATGGATTCTGGTCAAGGGCCAAATTACCCTCAGCACACGTATTACAATCATAAGCCAATCCTTAGGACCAGCTAGGTAGGTCCTTTGATGCTCATGGTATCTTCAAAGGGAGATGGAGCCTCTCCTGACAAGATCTCCATGTTCTGCAATTTCACAGATGAAGAGATCCTTCTAATCCTAACAACAACAACAACAACAACAACCTATTATACCAGTTTTGTGAATTATTTAAAAAAATTTTTTTGCTAGAACAATTAAAGCAAACTGTGTTAATGCTCGGAAGTCTTTGTGTTGTAAAGAGACACTTAAAGTGATATATAAAAGTCTATCATCATAGTGGCATAGATAATGGCTCCAGATTGTCTATTAACTCACCCTAAAAGACTATGATCTGTGCTGGGTGCCAGTGGCTCACACCTGTAAGCCTAGCTACTCAGGAGGCAGAGATCAGGAGGATCACGGTTCAAAGCCATCCAGGGCAAATAGTTCTAGAGACCCTATCTCAAAAAAAACCTTCACAAAAATATGGCTGGAGTAGCTCAAAGTGAAGGCCCTGAGTTCAAGCCCCAGTACTGCAAAAAAAAAAAAAAAAGACTATGATCTTTTACTCATCTATTTCTCAGTTTCCCCACCTATGCAAAAGGATTCGGTAGGCCTACAACATATTTTTGTGCTCACATAGCCTGGGAATCCACTGAAGCCCCCAAACTCACCAGTGTTTTCTTCTAAAGCAAGAAGAAATTGGAATAAGGGCACAGCGGAGAATGAAAGAATCCCACAGGGATTAATTAATATTTTTTGTTTGCCTTGTTTTATTTTAAATAGACAAAACATAGGACATGACCATGTTTATTGGAGTTCTTTGGTTAAAGGCAAAAGATACCCAGTAATCAACTCTGCTTAATTTATGCAGGAAGAAAAATAATTTAAAAGCTATGGTATAAGTCACTGAATTCAAGAAAATTCTGAGTAACAAGATTCATTAAAAAAACAAACTGGAACCAAGGCTACTCTGGGATTTAGGCAGTAGAAAATAATGAAGAGTATCCTTAGGGCTTCACCACAGAGGTGAATAAATTCCATCAATGACCAGATATTATGCCATGCTGCTCAAAACTCAAAAATCTAGGTACAGAGCATTTAATTGACCTCACTTAGGTGATCTCTGTGTCAAGATATTTGAGTAAGGGTGATGCATTTTGATTGACAGGTTCACTGTAAACATATCTAATGGGAAAGATGCAATTACTCAATAGAAAAATCAGATGCTTTTAGCTGAAGAAGCAAGAATAGATGTTCAATAAGCTGAATGCTCAACCCAAGCAAGGTTTCAGAAGATCAAGAAGAAGCTTAGCAAAGAGCAAATATTTGGCTACTAAATGGCCTAGAGTTCAAATGTGAACATTTTTGGCAGTGAATAGGGTAGATTTTTACTTAGCAGTTATTATATAGAGATTATTTTGATTTCCCAGGGGGCTGCTCTTAGGATAAGTGAGGTAATTACACAAATTAATGTCAAGTTCAAAGTGAGTACTTAATAAATTGTGTCTATTATTCATATTACTATGGAATAAATGTGTTCAGGGTATTTAGGAGCAAGAATGCAAACTTATAATGATATGTTACTAGAGGGCCCCAAATGCCCCTAAGAGGACACAGCTGAGAGATAATCAAGACACAGCCTCAGGATGCATGCCTGTCTCCAGATATGTGATTGCAAAAGTCACTATTCTAAATTAATCTTAGAATTGCCTACTGCTGTGCCCTCATTGCAGCATCAGCCTTCTCTTTTCATTATCTTTGGCCTAAAGATATAATGTTCAAATAAAGGGAAGGAAGAAGTAATTTGTGGTGTTTGATTAAAATATGTGATAATACCATTCACTCTCACTGTATCATTTGATACTTACCAATACAACCTACTATAGCCAATAATGTTTTTATATACACAGAGCATAGTAAGGTGTGCGATGGGTCAGGGAAGTCTTTACAGATGCAGGCAGTAAGTGAATGTATGGCCTGTAGAAAATTAAAAGATAACAAAACCAATTAAAGACTATGCTTTTACTATTGCCATGTGCTGGCAATTCTAAATAATGCCAGTGAGTAAGTTATCCTCCCCACCCAGCAGAACACTTCTCCTCCCCACCTTGATTCATCACCACATGGGTATCTTTATCAACAGTTGTGTTGCTAAGGGCAATCTTCACATCTTGCTCAATGTTGCAGTCCCCATTAGGACTGGCATTATAATTAAGTAACCTTATAACTAGGTCAGGAAAGTAGGTCTGGATCTCACCAAAGTGATTCCACCAGTTTAAGTTATTTACCTCATATGAAAAATGGGATCATAATGCTTACCTATGAAACTGAGAACTCTAACACAGTTATTATTTAGCAATAAGTAGCCAAGATCCCAAGCACAGCAGTTACCACTAAGGCTTTCAAAAAACTCTACTTATTTTGATGTCACCAGAATCATCATTATATCAGTGGATATATAATAAAAGTCTATTTCTCCCCTAATCTATAGGTGAGAAAAATGAACAAGACATGGTTTTTGTCCTAAAGCACCTCACCAACAGATACACTGCTAGGAAGTCTAAAACCTAGCAGTATTATGGTATATGGAAAGGACCAGTGAAAAACATACAGAAGAGCACAGGGGGAAAACCTCAATCACATAAAGCTTTCTAAAAGAAGGCAAAAGATGAAATGCAGATGAAGGTTGAGCTAATGATTGACCTCTGATATAGAGATAGTGCCTAATGAAAAAAATCAAGTTACTCATTCATAAGTTAGAAGACAATGTCATAGGAGAACAGCTTCATATAGAAAAAAGCAAAGTAGAAATCTGTAGGTGAAATTCCCCTGTGAAGAAACATACCCAAAGAATAAATAACACAATCGTTCTTCAAAGTGTGAAATTGTTCATCTCTAGGTAGCAGGACAGCAGGTAGTTTTCATTTTCTTCTGTATATGCATACTATATCTTCCCATTATATATGACTAAAAATCATTTCAAAAAATAAAAGACATGGCTATAGATTCAGAAATAAAATGCCATTTTTAAGAAAGTGAGCAAATAGTATTGAAAATATAATTTAGGAAAGAGCATCATTTTCCAACTCAAAATTATGGACCCTGGACTGCAAAAATATAAAGATACATTTGTCAGAAACAAATTTTTTTTCTAGGCCCTAGAGCAAGCAGCAGTTTCAGCAAACTTTGAAGAATCTTTTATTTCTTTGATCTCTTTCCCAAGTGAGATGTGACTTGTGTGATGTGGCACTGAAAGTCATCCTGCAAAGGAGAGTGAAAGGAAGGAACAGGGCTATGTGGTGCTTCGTGCAACTCTAGAAGGGGGTTTTAAGTACCCAATGCCATTCTTTTACAAGAAATAATGAGAGAGTTTCCAAGATGGTGGCCAGATGGAGGAAGCAGAAAGCAAGCCTCCTATAGTGAAATCTTGGAGAGATGCTGGAGACACACTTTCCAGGCAAAATCATCGTGAAGAGGAAAACTTTGACCCCTCCACACCTCCAGCCAGCGCAGAGAATCTCCACTTCACGTTAAATGGAGAAACAAGGAGGGCCCCTGGGCCGCCCGTCACCCGCACCCAGATGGCTTGGGAAGACGCAGACAAGGTGAGTTTCGCAGTACCACAGTACTCCCACAGACAACCCTGGGCCAGAGCAGCATAGACGCCTGGACAGACTGACCGCCACCCAGGGAAAAAAGAGAAACTGACTATAAGCAATAAGAACAATAAAGACACGCAGGAAAGAGGGTGGGGCGCACTGAGCACCGAAGATTGGGGGAAGGGAATCCTTCCCAGGACTGTAAATAAACAAGTCAGGCAGGCCGAGGCTCCGGCGGGAGTGGGGGGCGCATGTCCAGCAACCAGGAGTGGGAAATCTTGTAAGAGTGACAGAGGGAGGAAAACTCCACAGGAGAGGAGGGAAGACCCACTTCCCACGTGAGCTGTAAACAAACATGGCGGCTGGCAGAAGCAGCAGCACCACCCAGTAATCAGGAGCAGGAAAGCTTGTAAAAGTGGTGGTGGGAGGAAAACTGCACAGGAGAGGGGGAAAGACCCACTTCCCATGTGAGCTGTAAATAAACACTCAGGCCTGAGAAAGTGGATGCAGTGTCACCTTCCCCAGTGCTTGGAAAGGGGAAAGCTTGTAGCAGAGGCTCACACACAGGAGAAATCTGAGTAAACAAAGCCTGCAGGGCCAGGTGAGTGCTAAGCTCACCCCAGAGATCTGCATAAACAATGCCTCCAGCAACAGCAGGCTGACAGCAGTGGGCAGGCAAGCCACAGCCACAGATACCATTCTCAGAAATGTCTACAGACTCTTTTTTTTTTCTCTTTTCCTCCCTATGTTTGAAGAGAGAACAACCAAATTACACCTGCATGCTGAAAAACTTACTGAAACTGTATTGCATTTGAACTTGGTACACATGGTGGGGTTTGTGTATGTGTGTGTGTGTGTGTGTGTGTATGTGTGTGTGTGTGTGTAGTTTTGTTCTACTTTATGCATCCCCTTTGATGAGACAACTACAGAACAACATCTGAGGCACCATCTCCAGGACTGGAGACTGAGACAGACACCCAAATTATTAAGACTGAAACTTCATTGCGTTTGAACTTGGAAGTTTTTTGGTTTTTTGTTTTTTTTTTAATTTTCTATTTTTCATTTTATTTTATTTTATTTTTATAAATAGATATTTCTTTCATTTACTTATTTTTATATTTTTATTCTTATCTTTTTTTTTATTTTTTATTTTCAATCCTCTCTCTGTCTCTCTAATGCCTGTTCAGCTTACTGTCGATTAGCACACTAACACTCCCTGTATATACCTTTGAAACATTCTTGTCTGATTCCTTGTTCTGTTTTCTCCTTCTTGTCTGTTGGTTTTGCCCTTTTCTTTAACTTCTTGCTTTCCATCTCCACTCACCCTTCCATTCTAAATATTACCATTGTTATTATTACAAGCTAGAAAATACTTAATTGCACACAGTACAGGGACAGTAACAACACCAAAGACAATCACGGGAAGACAGAAAAAGCAGGGAAACCAGTTTCCCCACAGCAAAAAATTACTACAGGAACCAGAGGGGAATAAAGAAAACAGATACTCAGATCCAGACTCCAACAAAATGAAGATAAACTATGCCAAAGAACCCAATGAAGCCCACAAGAATAATTTAAAAGAAGACATACTACAGGTACTCAATGAGAATTTTATAGAGATGATACTGGATAGGGTCAACCAAAATGTACAGGAGACACTCAAGAAATTCCAAGACAACAAAAATAGAGAATTTGAAAAAGCAAAAGAAGAAATAAAGGAAACCATAGAAGCACTGTATAAACACCAAAGTGAAACAGAGAACATGATGAATAAACAGATAAATGAACTCAGAACAAAAATAGACAACATTAAAGAGGAAACCACCCAGGATATGGAAAACCTCAGAAAAAAGAATGGAACAGAACTGCAAAACAAAACGGAAGGCCAATCCAGCAGAATAGAACACAGGAGACAGAATCTCAGAACTTGAAGATGAAATGGTAATTAAAGAAAAAACTGAAGAACTATTAATTAAACAACTCCAGACCTGTGAAAAGAAAATGCAAGAACTCACCGACTCCATCAAAAGACCAAACTTGAGAATCATGGGAATCATCGATGAAGGAGAAGAGGTGCAAGCAAAGGGAATGCAGAATATATTCAACAAAATAATAACGGAAAATTTCTCAAATCTAGAGAAAGATATTCCCATACAGATGCAAGAGGCCTCCAGGACACCAAACAGACCAGCTCAAAATAGAACTACCCCACGACATATCATGATTAAAACAACAAGTTCAGAAATGAGGGAAAGAATATTGAAGGCTGTAAGAGAGAAAAAACAAGTAACATACAAAGGTAAACCCATCAAAATCACAGCAGACTTCTCAACAGAAACATTAAACGCAAGAAGAGCGTGGGGTGAGATCTTCCGGGCAATGAATGAAAATAACTTCAACCCCAGGATACTCTACCCAGCAAAACTATCATTCAAAATAGATGGAGCAATAAAAGTCTTCCATGATAAGCAGAAACTAAAACAATATGTGACCACAAAGCCACCACTACAAAAGATTCTGCAAGGGATTCTGCACACAGAAAGTGACACCCAACTTAACCATGAAAAGCCAGGCAGCAACAAACCACAGGAAAAGAAAAAGCAAGACAGTACAGTGTAACCTCAACTTAGGTACACACAATCAAACCTTCAAACAACTAAGAAAACTAAATGACAGGAAACACCACATACCTATCAGTACTAACACTTAATGTTAACGGAATTAATTCACCCATCAAAAAGCACCGCTTGACGAAATGGATTAAAAGGGAAGATCCAACAATTTGTTGCTTACAGGAGACCCATCTCACTGACAGAAATAAGCATAGGCTTAGGATGAAAGGCTGGAAGAAGATTTACCAAGCCAATGGCACCCGAAAACAGGCAGGAGTAGGAATACTTATCCCTGACAAAGTAGACTTCAAATCTACATTAATCAAATGAGATGAAGGACATTCCATGCTAATAAAAGGGGAAATAGACCAAAAAGAAATAATAATCATCAACCTGTATGCACCCAATATCAACGCACCCAATTTTATCAAACATACCCTGAAAGACCTAAAAGCATATATTAATGCCAACACAGTGGTTGTGGGAGACTTTAACACCCCATTATCATCAATAGATAGATCATCCAAACAAAAAATCAATAAAGAAATCCAAGGTCTAAAATATACAATAGATCAAATGGACCTAGTTGATGTCTACAGAACATTTCAACCAACTTCTACACAATACACATTCTTCTCAGCAGCCCATGGAACCTTCTCCAAAATAGATCATATCCTATGGCACAAAGCAAGTCTCAGCAAATATAAGAAAACAGAAATTATACCATGCATACTATCTGATAACAATGCAGTAAAAGTAGAACTCAACAACAAAAGTAAAGACAAAAAACATGCAAACAGCTGGAAACTAAATAACTCATTACTTAATGAACAATGGATCATCAATGAAATAAAAGAGAAAATTAAAAAGTTCCTGGAAGTCAATGAAAATGAAAACACAACCTACCGGAACCTATGAGACTGCTAAGGCAGTCCTGAGAGGAATGTTTATAGCCATGAGTGCATATATGAAAAAAACTGAAAGATCCCAAATTAATTAACTAATGGTACACCTTAAACTCCTAGAAAAACAAGAACAAGCAAATCTCAAAACAAACAGAAGGAGAGAGACAATAAAAATAAGAGCTGAAATCAACAAAATAGAAACCAAAAAAACCATACAAAGAATTAATGAAACAAAAAGTTGGTTCTTTGAAAAAATAAACAAGATCAATAGACCCCTGGCAAACCTGACTAAAATGAGGAGAGAAAAAACCCAAATTAGTAGAATCAGGAATGCAAAAGGGGAGATAACAACAAACACCATGGAAGTCCAGGAAATCATCAGAGACTACTTCCAGAACCTATATTCAAATAAATTTGAAAATCTTAAAGAAATGGACAGATTTCTAGATACATATGATCATCCAAAACTGAACTAAGAGGATATCAATCACCTGAATAGATCTATAACACAAAATGAAATTGAAGCAGCAATCAAGAGTCTCCCCAAAAAGAAAAGTCCAGGACCTGATGGATTCTCTGCTGAATTCTATCAGACCTTTAAAGAAGAACTGATAACAACCCTCCTTAAACTGATCCATGAAATAGAAAGGGAAGGAAAACTGCCTAACACATTTTATGAAGCCAGTATTACACTTATCCCAAAACCAAGCAAAGACACCTCCATAAAGGGGAACTATAGGCCAATCTCCTTTATGAACATTGACGCAAAAATCCTCAACAAAATAATGGCAAATTGAATTCAACAACACATCAAAAAGATCATTCACCACAACCAAGTAGGCTTCATCCCAGGGATGCAGGGGTGGTTCAACATACAAAAATCAATAAACATAATAAACCACACTAACAGAAGCAAAGACAAAAACCACTTAATCATCTCAATAGATGCAGAAAAAGGCTTTGATAAGATCCAACACCATTTCATGATAAAATCTCTAAGAAAACTAGGAATAGAAGGAAAGTACCTCAACATTATAAAAGCTATATATGACAAACCTACAGCCAGCATTATACTTAATGGAGAAAAACTGAAACCATTCCCTCTAAAATCAGGAACCAGACAAGGATGCCCACTATCTCCACTCCTATTCAACATAGTACTGGAATTCGTAGCCAGAGCCTTTTAAGGCCTCTTCAAGGAAGCAAAAGTGTGGTCAAGCTTTGAAGTGGGCCCAGGAGTAGACTCCTCATTGAGTGTTTCTAGTGGTCTAGCCTCAGGCTATATTGAATCACTAGCAGTTTCTCATTAGCTCCAGGATAGCTTCCCTGCCAGAAGAATTGACCATTCTCTTCTGCTCTCCCAGCATGCTGTATATAGACTCCTATCTTAGCACCCAAATTGTAATACTTTATTATACTTCTTGCTTTATGTGTCTATGTCTAGTAAATGTTCAGTTTCTTAAAATTAGACAATTTATTCATCATTTATACTGAGAACACACACACACACAATAATGGTATGTGGAACATAATATTCACTTAAAATAGTAAGAAAAGAAGGGTACATGGGAGAATAAATGGATAGAAAGGAGCATTGTATACATTGGAGCCTTTGTGAGACATCAAGTCAATGATCGGGTCTAGTGCAACATTTCATAGAACGATGGCATACCTGACTTTTACAAAAGAGAGATAGGGAGGAAAAGAGGTAGTGTGGCTTACGTAGAAGGAGTTCAAACACAGAAAAGCCAGCCAAGCTAGGAATAAATAGGAAAATGCAATCGTCAAGATAGAATTCAGACTTTAGTTAGTTTAGTCAGTAAGGTCAGAAATCCTGACTAGGAAAGTAAAATATTAAAAATCCAAAACTTTGAGACATGTTTTGAAGCAGAAACCCTAAACAAGGACTCGTGGAAACCCAGAATGTTACTAAAGATCTTAGAGGTATTCATCAATACTTCATTATTTTCAGAGAAGGAATGTTAAGTTTCTGGGCAATTAGAGGTCATAAGTGAGATATCCATCCACCCATCCATCCATCCATGCAAATATCCATGCATTTACTACAAATGTATAGTTTATGAGAATATTCTCTTTTTAGATACTCAGCCAGCTACTGGGGATACAAATGCTAATGGCCCATGTGACTTTCCATCAGGTTTCCTACGATATGCTAGGAAGGGAAACAATGAATCAAGAGACTGCAGTCCAGTGTGATGAATGCTTTAAAATATAAGATTGTCTGTGATTAGAAATGCCAAAGTCCAAGTCCTCAGATTGGTCTTGTTCTTATAACTGATAATGAGCATAGCTATAAGGACAGAGTCTGATATGAACCCGAAGGGTCAGAAAACTTGAGTATCCCTACATTTTCTCCATCCAGATTCAGAAAAGACCAGATAGGGCAGAGGTGAGAAGACAGATCGAAGGAGGAAGGGGAAAGAGTTCCCAGCAGCCTCAAGATGAGCAGCACCGAACTCATACCAGATTTTCTTAGAAGAACTTCTTTAGTGTATGTCCACAGGAGGTAGTGTATGACCTACCTCCTGGAGGCAAGGAATAAAAGCAAGCACCCTAGTTTCTGAAGCCTGAACTTGAACAGAACTTCATGGTAGCTTTCATAGCACAATGACTCCATAGCTCTTCAGAGATCAGCGGTGAGGCCAACATGTCAAAAGAGTTTTTCTGTGAGTTGCTTTACTTGAATCAGGTCAGAATGACAAACAACACTCAGACACAAACTTAGGAAATAAACTGAGAAGAGGTATTGGCTCTTCATTGGACCTAATGAAAATTTGCCTCCTGAAGAGAGAATTAATAATTTTCTGAGAAGTTGTCTTGATTCAGACTCTTAAATTTATATAAGCAGCTGTGTATACTTGCAGGGTATAGAAAGACATTTTAAAAAACTTAAAATTGAAAACTGTAGGAATATAAAATATGCTAAATTATCTTGTGTCTGGTGTTCATGGATAATTAAACTCAAACTGCATTCAAGTAGTTTCAGCATAGAGTTGTATCCTTAAGAATACCAGACAGTTTCCCTTACTTGCTTCTTAAAATTTTGTTATTTCAAAATGGAAAAACACAATAATGAAGGATTTATTGAAAAAAAAAAACTCCTACTAGTTGTCCTTGGATTAGTTGGTAGTAAGATTTCATTTTCTGAAACTTATTGTTATCGCTGCTCCCTCACCTTTAGCATGAGATTACTCTTCCTTTTTTGAGCATTGTCTCTTCCCACAAAGGTAGCAAATTTTTTTTTTAAATGCAGTCACTCTACAACTGGGTCTGAACCTTCATCTTTATAATCTTGCCACCCAATCTCACTTGTGGCCATCTACTAGTATGTCACTTCTGTATACACACTTAACTAGAGTGAAAAGTGCATGTCCGCAGAACCTGGAATTCGCAACAATTTTACTTATACTCTCTATTTGTGACTTGCTTAAGCAGAGGCAGTAAGTTCAAAGAGACCATGAAAAGACTTTAACAAGAATAGAAATGAAATGACTTTCTGTTTAATACCCTGTAAAATCCAAAAATAAACTAACCAGAATACTTACTTTTTGACCAATCTAATTGTTTAGTCTCAAAAACAAAATGAAATTAAAACAAATAACTTTTCTAGCTCAAACCGCCTCCAAAGAAAGTTCAAGGGAAAAAAAAGCAGGAGTCTAACGGCAATGATTAGACACTTCAGCAGAGATTCCACAATCTCTGAAATTTTCTGGTATCACAAAATCATTCCAGAAGACTCTGATTTTCTCAAGTCTAAGCTCAATTTCTTTGTATAGCTGTAACTCTGTTCCTTAGGATTTGATCCCAGATATCATAGAGAATAATTCCCTTTATGTGCAGTAGTCTTGTGAATGCGAAGTTCACTCTTTAGCTCAACTAATGAGCAAAGTATGTTCTGATGTGAACATCTTTGTTCAAAATCTCCTTGATAGAGGCCATGCTCATGTGAAAGTACATTTTCTGCCCTTCTCCTGTTCTTTCAACATTCTCAGGTGGCCTTTTGGTTTCTCAGAATGGCTTCCCATTTGGATCATAAAACAGTCCCTCTCCAATGACTAGATCAAAACCTTCCTTCTTCCTGACACCTTAACAGCTTCCGGAATTTGTTGAGCTGTAGCTGCAGGACTTAGGCTAACAGCCCTTTGATGCTATCTATCTCTTTACTCACACTCCTGGGTAGGCCATAATAATATGCAAACTTACTTTCTTTTCCCAGCCAGATAAAGACCTTCCTGATGTTGTTGTCTAAGTCAGTGTCCAGCCTCCTAAGATCCCAGTTGCAGTGAGACTAAGAGATTGAGTTAAGGAAGAGTAGAGCTGAAAAATAATTCTGGATGGCAGAAAATGTAAGTTGGGTTGCTAAGCTTGCACCGGGGTTCCAGTAAAAGGACTGGTGAAAATAAGAAAGACTAATACAAGCAAGCTAATCTCTTTGTTTAAAGAGTAAGCTATGGCTTCCAAGAAGTTATCACTGTATACTTTGATTATTATTGAAATGAGGATCTTAAGATCCTTGAGGCAGATGGGATAGTTCTATAGCCAATTAAGGCAATCTGCTGTGTTATGGTTTTGATATGAAGTACTCTCCAAAAGGCTGATGTATTGAAAGCTTGTTCCCCAGATGGTGATACTATTGAGAGGTGACACTAACAAGGATAAAACCTCATCAATGAATTGATCCATTGATTCATTTATAGCTAAATAAACTACTTACTGTGGCCTTGTTAGAGGATGCAGGTTACTGGGTATGTGCCTTTGAAGGTAAATATTGTCTCCATGATAATAGAGAAATGAAGGCCCCAGTTTTCTCCTTCAAACCCCTCCACCATGATGCTTCTGCCTTGCCACAGGGTTAAAAGCAAATGAGTCAGCCAACCATGGACTTAAGTCTCTAAAACAGTGAGCAAAATAAACCTTTTTTCCTTTAAGTCAATTTGCTCTGGTATTTTATCACAGTGATGAACAGCTGACAAACACACAACCTTACAGCCAAGCTTTGCCCAGCCTCTAAATGTTATCAGCTTGTGAGTATTCCAGCCTTCTCCTCTTCATCCACTGTTCCAGAAACCAATGACTGTGCAGACTGAAATACACGAATCCTTTATTTTTACTGGAATAACTGTAATAGAAGGATTTTCTTCTTACAAGAACTGTTAATGGTAGTATTCAAGGAATCCCATTTCTTTTAATCTTTCTAAAATCACCAAAACTTTGTTTTTGCTGTAATTTTTCAGCAACAATATTCTAAGTAACTGAAAAGCTTCTGCTTACAGAGAATGACTACAGGCTCAGTAGTCATTCTTTTTAAATACATTTTTAATTGGGCTCCGATTTTCATCCACTTCTCACAGTGTCTCTATCCAAATCTTAAAGCTATGAGGCAAACACTTTATTAAACTCCCTCCAGATAAAAAATCAGGAATAAATGTTGTCAGGATACTAAAAAAAAAAATAGTTTTATAGAATGAATGAAATAAAAGGGAATGAAAAGGTTGTGAGGGCAAATCTTAGATTTTAGAGTAGAAAACCACAAATGCAGCCAGAAAAAAGAAATGGAATATTTTTAAAATGTGACAAGTGGCTTTATGCTGCTTTGTATTAACTATTAACTGCTGAGACTCATTAGGCATAGTATGAAAGAGGCAGTAATTGAATGTTCAAATACTCTGCAGTGCCTCAATTGGATTCCTGTTTCTAACGTCCACTGTAATTATGAATCAGCCTCTGTATATGGGACTTAAAAGAAGAAATGCTGCCCTGGACACAGAAACACCCTTGCTTGAGCTTCTGTTTGGTACTTCTGAGCACAATACGGGAGACCTTCTCAAAAGGTGTTCTCAGAGAAAAGGAAAGAGGAGAAACTCCAAAAGCTCATTCCTTCCCAGCCTTCACCAGGCCTTCAGTCATCTTTTCATTACAGTACATATTTTGTCTAAGCCCCTCTACTTCTCCTGTAGGGTGTTGTCTCAAGCAATCACCTTCCTCTGCCAGGAAAATCGCCCTATGCCTACAGCTACTTACTAATCTCTGACAATTTCAGGCCATGCTGTCTGTCAGACAAGACTTTGCTAGCTGCATTTAAGGTCGAAGTCCCACTTTTGTCATCTAAATAATCTTAAAACTCTACCTCTTTCAAGGATATAGTTCTGTATGAATGGCCCAACAGAACTAGTTGTCAAGTCCTGACGTTTTAATTCCGAAAAGTCAATTACCTTTGTGCAAGATTTTGAAATTTTAGTCAAAAAGTTTTCAGGTGTCAGTTAACGGTAAATTAGAATGGATCTGCATAAATGTACTGCAGCTGTCAAAGATGTATAATGATCTAACGGAAACAATAGGCCTTTTACAAGCAACATCAGTCACGTGTCAATCAGTATGTGACACTTGGGAAGCAGGTCACATCTGGGGTGTTGATAAAACAGAGGGCACATGAAAATACCTAGAGACTTCAAAAATCATGAAAATAACAATAGAAGCAGTGAGGGATAGTCAACAGTGGCCACTTTCCCATCTGGTCTTTCTCTTCCTGTCTTCTCATTTCCTCCTCTGTGAACATCATTACAGCAGCTTGTACTCAATTCTCATTATCTACCACACTCTATATTAGGCACTGGAGAAATGATTTTTTTATTAGGACCTAGTCTTTAACCCCAGTCCTTAGGGTACATAGTCACCTATTCTCAAAGTCCAAACACTGATGAGTTAAACAGCAAAAATTTGGTCACAAATTTTGCTTGTGATGTGTGGTGCTTAAGTATGCTTTGGTTAGTATCATTTTATAGTGGAAAGAACATGAGCTTTCCAACCAGATATAACTGAGTTAGGTGGCATTCCCACATGGAATTTCCTCAGTTCCTCTATTCTTGGTTTTCTGCCTGTGTTACCCTTGACATCTTAGTTCAAGTGTTGTCTCCAGAGTGATTTATTAGAGAAGCTGCAAGTAATTCTTTTTTTCTTGAACCTTTTAATTTTAATTTAAATTAAAACTTTCTTTAATAAAATACATTTAACAGTTGTCTCCTCTGCTAGATTATGGGCTCTGTGTTGTTAGAAACCACATATACCTCTGCTTTATTCCAAGCCTCCACTGCAGCAAAAGGCACACTACAGACACTTCATCATTTTTCTAAATGAGTGAATAAATAAGTTGGTAGATAAACAAACAAGGCAAGATGCCTAGCTCAACACCTGGCATTTAACAAGCCTGCAAATGCTAACTATTGTAATTTTTCCAACAGCTCAATGCCATTTTTGTGAAAATCTGAAAATTCTATTTTATCTTCCTCCTGCATTGATGACATTTGTCAGCTGCACTAACCCTGCCTGCCTGAGGCCTGGCTCTGTTTTCAGGGATCCTTTGGACCCCTGTGACTGAAGGAAGGTTTCTGGGTATGCTAGTCATTGCAGGCTGGAATGCCACCATCTATATCTATTTGATTGGACTTTCCTGAAGATTTGTTTCTTTAGAAATTAAGGCATTTCCTCCTGCTATGAGCGAAAGCAAATCAACAATTACTGTAGAAATGCCAACTCCTACAGATGCCTCACAATTATCCACAAAGCCCAGGTGACAGGAAAGAGCTACAGTGTTAGCTACAGGAATTGCCTGCGGGGAAAGCACCCTCACTGTTAAGTGCACTGAACAAGTGGATTTGCAAGAATAAACTAATGCATCTGAATGGAACCACAGCCAAACAGGATGCTTTCATCCGGTAATCTCTGCCAGGTCCAGCCATTATTCTCAGGGTACAAAAAGGCCTGTTTCCACACTGCAAAATATGTATAGAATTACTGGGGAAATACTCAGATATTTCTAAGAAAACAATGTAGCTTGTTCCCATTTATATGGATTCAGCATGCATAAACTATTGACCAAAGCAGGGAACAATGTGGTCTTGATCTGACATAGAGCTTTTTATAGCTAGCTTAAATTCTAAAGTCGGACTGTGGGCTTAAATACCAGTTCCATCACTTATTACATATGTCTAATGCTAGGTGCAATACTAATGTCATTTGAATGATTCTTATAACCATGTAATGTTACAAAAGGGCAAATGCTGTTTTGCCATTTCACAGTGAAGAACACTGAGCCCTGAGAGGATGCATAACTTGCCTAAGACCATACGCTAAATAATTATATATGTTAAGATTTGAACATAAACTTTCATATAAGAAAAGATCTCTCTAATCAACTCAGTACTTTAGATTTAAAAAGAAATTGTTATGTCTAAGAATTTTTTTCTCCATATCTATGGATGAAAATGAAGGAATTTAATGAGGACTCAATAAGCATAGCTGAAAAGGGACTTGATTTTGTTTCCATAATAGTGATAAAAGCAAAAATCGTAATGGCAGATATAATTGGCCAAGTGCCTATACAGCACTTAGTGTTTAAGACACTAAATTTTCCATACTTACTATCCCTGAAATCCTGTTTTCTTTTTTCTTTTGTAGATGTACTGGGGATTGAACTCAGCACTTGCTGCTTGCTGGGCAAGCATTCTGTTATTTGAGCCATGCCTCCAGTCCCCATTTCTGAAATTCTGATGTGTCTTATAATCAATGACAATTAATTGACATATTTCTCAATTGGGAATAAAATAATATATGCTTTTTTTGTCAATGATATTTTAGAATCAACAAAATATGACAATGTAAATTATGCTTAATCTTTATACTAGCCTATGAGGTTTCAATATCATCTTTTTTAACTCACAAAAACTGTGTGTACTTAACCATGTATAATATCTTGGTTTAAACATGTATACATTGTGAAATGACTAAATTTAGCAAATTAACGTATGAATCTCATTCATATGAGAATGATTCATATTCATTGCTTTCCTTATAATGAGAACACTTAAAATCTATTTCCTTAGTAAATTATTAAGAATATAATACACTGTCATTAACTATACTAACACAATAGATCACTTTCACTTATTCCTGTCCATTATCATTATTTCACATACAAAGCTGTGACTTTCCATGTCAGGTAATGAGTCTCAAGTTACATGGGCCAGCAAATGAGAGATCTGTGACTTTGACCAGATTTGCATTCTCCTTTCATCTTTGGGAAAAAGGATACAAGTATTTGCTTTGAAATATTTGTACTGAATGTGCAAATTCATCATTCGATTTCTTGATTAGCCTCCTCAGGCACATAGCATGAAAAAGTTCTAAAATGTGTACTAAAAAAAAACAAGGAGTCCCAGTTAGGCTTAAAAATAAGTGATAAATAAAATCCAATTAAGAGTTCATCTATTATAGCAATTTAGAATAGAGGCTTTGTGTCACACAGCCTGAATTTGATTTTTTCTTCAGCTTGTTATCTTTACAATCTTGAATAAATGCACACTTTCTGAGTCCAGGCTCATCATCTATTATGGAGCATGCAGTGGGTTTAAACAAATTCTGAGGTTGTCTCTGGGAACAGGTTAGAAACTGTAGCCAGAAGAGGAAGCAGATGCTCAAGTCCCTAATTCCCTTAGAATCTTGTAGAGAACATGCTTGGTGTGAGCCACAGCTGGATACACCATGGAGCTATGTGCCAGGAAAGGGTCCCCTCTCCACAAGGTGCCAATAAGTGGAACACCTGTGCTATGCTGACAGTCAACCTATGTTTTCCATAGGCTGTACTAAGTGACACCTCTGTGTCTGGCCATGCTTCTGGTACACAGTAGCTCCACCATCAGACAAAAGGCACAGAATAGCAAATGTTATGTATTGAAAGTCAAAACTATGGATAGAAAAGTCGGTGATTCAGCAGGCATGGTTGTGCATCCAGTATTGAGGAGGTAGAGGCAAAAGGATTATGAGTTCAAGGCCAGCCTTGGCTGCATAACAAGACCTTGTCTAAATAAATAAATAGTGATTGCATGAAAAGGTTGAATATCACTGCTGAAGTGAAGGCTTTTTGTTGGTTTTTTTTTTTTTTTTTTTGAGAATTCAATACAAGTGCTCGACAGTTCCTGCAGTATGGTATGATTTCAGCTAAAATTACCAATGATGACTACAATGTGTACTGTGGTAATGATAAGGATGGTCATTGTTTGACTGATTACCTGACCTTAGGTTTGTATTAAAACATACTGTACATTTATTCTGTGTTATGATAGAGTTGGATATATTATCTTATTTGAATCTCACAAAAAATCTTAAAAATGCTATCGTCATCTTCTGGTTTTTTTGTTATCTTCTCTTGATAGATTAAAAGATTTGGGGCTCAGAGGCAAATCTCCTGGCTTTCCAACTCCAAGCATTCCATTATGCTGTAATATATTATGGTATTTCTGAACCAAAAAATGTGTCAACAGATCGTTTTTTGGATAAGATTTTATATATTTCAAAATATGTCATGTGCATTTTCTCAGTGTTTATTTGGTGCCTGATGAAAAGAGATCTTTAAAAAATATATGTGAGTCAAGTTTATTTTCCCTTTTCAAAAACCCAACAGGCTGATGAGAATAGCTTCTATTGCAGATTTTGCCCATGGTATATATTGCTAAGGATTTAAAGCAAATGGAACTCTCATAAATTGGTGACAAGAAAACTGGTGATTCCTTGTGAACATAGATCAACCTCATGACCTTGTTTGAATAAATACCTAGGAGTATAAATACTTCTATGTATGTATCCATAAGAAATAAAAACAAATGTCAGAAAACACTTACATAGTGCTGTATTACTCATACAGTTCAAACCTACAAACAACCCAAATATTTATTGATAAAAGAATGGGTCAATAGTTCTGGTAAACTTATGGAATGTAATACTACTAGCAATGACAGAGCTGAATCTTAAAAGTCATTTTTCTGAGTGAAAGAAGTAAGGTAGTATATGCTCTGTGATTCATTCCCCAGAGTCTCTAGACAAGCAAACTAGTCTGGTAGGCTGGGTTTGCAGGGCCTGGTTTTGCAGGAATAATTTTAAAAAGGGCATGAAGAAGTGTTCAGGAAAATGAAAACGTTCACTGTCTTAATAGAGTATGGGACAGATGAGTATATTTATTTGCTAAAATTCATTAATTGTAGCAGTTAAGATCTGTGCTTTATACTGTATTCACATTATATTACATAATGTAAATTATACTTTGACAAAAAATACACAGCAGGAACTGTAATTAGATTTTTCATCTGACTAGTATTTCATGTTATCCCTTTATATTGAAGATTAGTCAAGTCTCAAATAATGCCTTTTTAATTGTATCCTCTAGTATTATAGATGCAGGACAGTACTGTATCAAACCTCTGTGAATGTAAAGTATCTTGCACCTGCTTTATGATACGCAGTAGTGACTGTGCTTTATCAGAGCTGTGTTTAATGATGTTACTTTAGAATGTTTTCTTTCTAAATGATGATTGAGAAGCTAATAAAAAAAATGGTGCCAGGTACCACAACAGTAACAGAAAAAAAAAAAGAAGATTAGTTTTAAAGACAGCCTAAAAACCATTTTAGATATGAATTTTGTTGCTAAAATTCCAACCCCATCTGCTTTCATCATTACAGCAGAAAATGGTAGTCATCCCTCTGTATCTAATCAACGTTTTGTTTCTGTAACTCCAAGTTTAGTTGGGTAAATAGCTCCCTAGATAAAGACCACACTCCACAGTCTTTCTCAGAGCTGAATGTGGTTGTATGATAACATTCTGCCTAATTAAAATAAGAATGTATACAATTTATAGGTTGTATCTTTAAACAACAAGGCATGTGGTTTCTCCTCCCCCTTTTCCTTCTCTGCTGGCCAAAATGTATTCCCAGAAGACATTACCTTAACCAGTTTGAAACATGCACTTAAGACAATGACTGACTCTTTAGATGAAGGAAGCATGCTTTCTCACCTTGTCAAACCACCAGCTCAGCCATGGACCCCCTACTGAGATGTGTAAAGGAGAAAAAACATAAACCTCTCTCTTTTTTATGCTACTGTATTTGGGTAGATTTTTTTTTGTTATATCCACCTAATCTAAATCCTAAGCAATGTACCCTCGACAGGCAGCCTCTTTAGGACCCTGCTTTGGGAATTCACTAACATCTGCTTGAGAGAAGATTGCAGAAGAACCTGATGTAGGGATTATTGTCACACTGAAGCCTCAGCACCCACAAATGAAACTCCAACCCCAAATGAGGCAGCATCTCCACAAATTAGACAGGGCAGGCCACAGCCCCAACTATCTTGTGTGACTCACAAGCTCCCTCATAAATATTCCAACCCAGATGTGAAAGAATTATAAAGCCTGAAGCTGAATTTACAAAGTGACCCTCTCAGTCTGTGTGTCTCCAAAGAAAGAATGTGGAACCAATTGGCTCCCTTCCTCAGTGTCATCTCTGATTCCTCAGAGAGATTATTTCCTTGTCAGTCTGCCCTGACTTTCAACATTTCATCCCATCTCACCACTTTACAGCTTGCTTATTTTTGTTTCATTTGCCCCGGGTTTTGACACAGCAAGCTTGTTATATCTCTCAATGTTTTTTCATCTGACCTTATGATATCCTCTGGACCAATGCTAACTTTCCTGACACAAATGTGCTAAGACACTCATTAACCATTTAGATATTCCTTTCTACTTTGCACATCCTATAGTACATTCACTTCCTTCAGCACATTTTTATCTTTGAACAAGCCTTGAGTTAAGCAGAAACATTTTGTTATCTTCATTTTTCAGATGCAGTAAAGATAATATGTCCAAGATTACATAAAGAGACGGTGCAAAACTAGGTCTCCTAATTTCTAGTCTAATGCTTGGTATACTAAACTATGATCTGTCTTGTTGGTACCCTGTTGGAAAGTACAAGAATATAGTCATTAGCACTCTTATCTAGATAAGAGGATGACTGATAATGAGTGAGGGCAAAAGAGGAAGGGTTTGAATTCCTATAAATTAATCTTCCTTCCATGTTTTGGCAGTTGGTACCACCATGAGCCCAGCCATCTATAACAATGTGTATGTACAGTATTTTTGTAAAATAAATATATATGTATATTATTTTTCATTTTTGGCAGTACTGGGGTTTAAACTCAGGGTTCACACTTTGTAGGCAGGTACTCTACCACTGGAGCCACAACTCCTGCCCTTTTGCCCTGGTTATTTTGAAGATAAGATTTTCTTTTTTCCCCTTACCAGCCTGAAACTCAGTCCTCCTGATATTTCCCTCCATAGCACACTCCACCACAGTCAACATTTTTCTGTTGAGATGAAGTCTTGCAAACATTTTTGCTCTGGCTCACCTGGAACTGCAATCCTCCCAGTCTCAGTCTCCCAAGTAGCTAGGATTACAGGTGTAAGCCACTGGTGCCCAACTGTGTGTGTGTGTGGATTTGTGTGTACACTAGAAAAAGTAGCATATATATTTATACATAAATATAATATATATTGCATAATACATATATAATACATATATACATAATATAAGACATATATATATATATATATATATATATTAGAAGACATTTATTTCCCATTAAGTCATTTCTCCACTCAATAATTTGCCAAATTTTATATCCATTTATTTTGGTGGTTTCTGATTTGGCCTTTATAATATCCCCTAGTTCAGTCTATACCTTTATTAATTTTACACTGTCTCCACTTTTTATCTTTTTCAATCCACCCTGCACATTACTGCTTCATAATCTTTCTATAGGACAAATCTGATCCTCTTGTTTTCTGTTTGAGCTATTTTAATTGTTTCCTTTAATTTTCTGTATAAAATTTATATTCTTTATCATTATGTACAAGGCTCTTTATATGCAAATTCTCATGCATGTCTGCAGATTCCTTTCTTCCCCTTTTCTGTATTCAGTTTGTTCTGCCCATAATGAGTCACTTGAAACTTCTCTAATTTCTGCCTCATTCTTTTTGCTATCTCTATGCCAAAGATTCAAAAGTGTGGCTATATTTAGAAGTCAAGCATAAGTGTAGCATGACATTCCACATGTAAGGTAATATAAAGTAGTGGAATTATGACATGAGTGCATAAAAGTATCTAAATTTGCTGAGACCAAATTTGCTGTGCTGAACAACTATCCAAATTGCAGGTAGTCAGACTATAACCCTTTACTTTGCTTCTGTATGTTCTGTTTCATCCATTAGTACTATGTCTAGTCATTTCTACTTTGTCTCATTCACTCCAACTAATTCTTTAACACTCAAGCCTGATCATCGCCTCCTTTGATCACAGTCCTCCTTGCTTTGGATAAGTCCTCTAAATGACCCTTTTTTATTTCTATGCCACCACTATTACGAGGAGAGATTTTTGATGCCAAAGGTTGGCTGTATCTTCTTTAACCTGAATTCCAACGTTAACACACAACCGGTGCTCAGTATATAGTTTTCAGCGAATAGCAGCATAAATAAATCTGTGTATGCTAAAATGGGATGAATGACAATAAGTGAATGACCTGCATATAGGATTCTAAGCTGTATGTTTTAAAATGTCTGCATTAATGGAAAATGAGGTTTCCCCATCAATTCCATCCAAAGAAATTTTATATATTTGAGATTTAAAGAGTTCAAAAAAAATAGTTTGGCAAATGACTGAATGGAGAATGACTTAAAGGGAAATGTTTTTATGAAGTGTACACATTTTTTCATCTTAGATGACTAGGTTCATGGTGGTAACCATTGCTAAAACAAGGAAGAAAGATTGATTTGTAGAAATTTATAGTCTTCTCTTGTCCTCAACTCATCATCTCCCTATCTGGAGAAGATGCTGTGCTCAGTGCAGAGAGCTGAGGTAATATTTCTTTCAAGTTCTCTCTTCCACTTTTCGTTTTAAATAGCTGAATGTCAGTAATCTAGAAATATCCTTTCTTCCTGAAACTCACAACTATGGTTTCATTTTGCAGTTAATTGACTTTCATTGAATGGCCTATAATAGAGAAATGCCACAACACCAGAGTTTCATTTCTAAACAAATACCACATTATAAAAAGCAATTAAATATTAAGATCACAATCTCTTCATCAACAATCTACATGTGTATAATGTAGCAAGTTAGCAGAGATAATGGAATCATAATTGGCTTGGAAAATGAAGTTGGAGTAATCATAGCACAAGATGAGCTTCAGAAGGAATGAAGGAGGCAAACTTTCAATGCCATTGGTATAAAAACAGAAGTGACTCGCAGGAAGAATCTTTACAGAAGGTGCTGTGCCTTTTTAGAAAGCCCAGTAACACACTGAGATTGAGGCAAGAAAAACTAGCTTACCAGTACTCATAGAAGAAAAAAATGAAGGACTCATTTCCTCCCTTGAAGGTCTAAGGGCTTTATAATAGTGGACAGCCAATAACTAAGAAGCCATAGATTTATTGAACAGCAAGGAAGCAGAAATAGGAGAGATATGCAGTGATGAAGTTAGAACTGAGCTCCCTCTGCAGATCTGTGAAGGAAATAAGGGCATGAAGTTGCTGCCTACTTAGAGTGAGATCATTAAAGAAATGTGATTGTGATCAAGCTACTTCTGTGCATGACACCAGGATCACACATCTGCTTGAGACTGCAAGCTCTGAAGAGAGTGCTGATTGAAACCAGAACAAAATTGGTAATAGAAAATTGGAGCTAGATAAAAAAAAATTGTGCTTTGAGTTAAGTGATGAGTGTACCCAAAAATAGAGAGAGGGCTGTTGTAGAAACAAGGCCAAAAGGTAGTGTCAAAAGCCTTTTGTTCTTTTTCCCTTAACTTCAATAGGAATGACAACCCAAACCAACATGAAGCAAAAGCTGTACCTAACTTGCAGCAGAAGAGTTCCCCACATTCTCCCAGGGAATGATTTATGCAAATATTTGCTGACAGGCAAACAAGAGCAAGTACCAGACTTTTGCCCCATGTATTAAGGGAAATTCTGAAGGCAGATGATATTACAAAACTGTGGATTTCTGCTACTCATCACATTCTGGGACACACAAAGGGACCTAGCTGGCCTGTTATCAGACTCCAGGAGACAGATCACAGCCCTTTAAGCTACACAATTAGGGAAACACCAATCCCTGTAGTGGTACCCTCAAGGGCAGGGGTCCAAGCATTGTGTTTATGGCATTATTACCTGAAAAGAGCAATGAGCTCCAGCTCTGTCTCATCAACCCCCCATTGATGATTAGAAGGTCCATCCACCTTGGTTGTGATCAGGGGCTGAGATCCATCTCATTTGCCAACCTAAAACCCACTGTCAATAGGATAAAGTCAAAGTATAGCATCCCAGGCATGATCTTCCACACCTGAGAGTGTGTCTGTTCAAACTGACCTGTCCCACTCTCCACATCCATCTCTACTTGGGTAGAACTGAATATCCAAGCTTCTCTCCACATCTTTGTCTTTGCACATGTTATTCATTTTTCTAATAAATATTCCCACCTAAGCATACTAGTGGGGGATTCCTACCCATCATTTGATGTGTGCACTAATGGATCCTCCTCCTAATGATGAGGGCATGAGACCCCCCACACAAAGGAACCACTTCCTCCCTTAATTTGGCCAAGGTGCTCCATTTTTTAGTTCCTCTATTACTTTACATGTTAGCCAACACAAGTAAGAACAGTGCTCTGCCAACAAAACACATTTTAAAAAGTTAGATGATATTCTCGTTTTATTCCAGAATTTTGCAATCTACATCTGTCCCATCTTCACTACTAGACTATAAATATTTTAAGGTAAGAAACAGGAATATAAAGTGTCTGTCTTTGTTCTCTCAGCAATTCCTCTCTAGTTCTGTCTCTAGTTAGAATATATATGACTCTCTCATATTTTTATTCCCAGGTGAAGGGAAAATATACAGCATAAAGTGCTTTAAAGAAAGAAATGAGCTGTCTAAGAGGTTCAAGTGGTAGAGTGCCTGCCTGGCAAGCATGAAACCCTGAGTTCAAACCCCAGCATCACATAGAAAATGAAAATACTTGGGTTTTAATCCTAACTTCGTTACACACTACCTGGGCTTTTCAAGTATAATTCCCAACTACTAGATCTGTGACTGCTTCATCTATAAAACAGGAGGCAGGTATCTATATCACAAATTTTTTTTAAGCTTACATGACATCACATTTGTTCCAGGCATGATAGAAATGCTATAACTGTATAACTCTGACATGGAGATGAAGATGAAAATTGTCTGTATGCAGGAAGTGGAAGTGGGTTAACAGGAAGAATTTATTAATGGTGAAAGTTTTTCCAAACTTTAGCATTACCAAAATAAAAATGAGTTATATAAACTTTTTCAAACTATTGTGCTATGAAATACAAAAGGATGTCATTGTATACAGTTGGCAAAGAGTTTTACCTTGAAGGTGAAATAACAGAATCCAAAATGCAATCTTGAGGTCTTGAAGTCAGATCCAAAAGTATCATGCTAATCTCTTTTAGAAAGTGACTCAGTGAAAAAGTGCTCAAGCTCAAAGGTAAAAATCTTAGGACATTAGAGCTGGATGTGGTGACTTTTGCCTATAAATGTTCTACACTCAGGATTCAGAGACTGGGAGAATCATAATTTGAGACCTGTAATTTTAGGTAAAGTAGGAGGTATAGGTAGGAAGATCACAATCTGAAGCCACCCTCGGTGAAATTGTGAGAACCCATCTGAAAAAGAGCTACAGCATAAAAGGACTGGCAGAGTAGCTCAAGTAATAGAGCACCTGCCCAGGAAGCATGAAGCCCTGAGTTCAAATCCAAGTACTGCCAAGAAAAAATTTAAATGATACTTCCCTTTGAACGTGGTGGTTAAAGAATAGGAAATATTTATGGTTTTGGACAAGGCTACTTCATTTCTCTCTATATATCTATCTATCACTCTCTCTTTCTTTCCTCCTTCTCTTTAACTTTTTCTCTTTATATCGGAACAATTATCAAAAAAAATCCAGATTTTAAGCATAAAAAAAAAGATTTTAATTTACTATAGAATGACTCAGAAAAATCATAATATTCTTTGTTACTCAGGTCTTTCATTTTGATGGAAGGATTACAGGAGGAACAAGTTCTGGGATGTGAAGAAGGAAAATGGCTCTGATTGTTTGCAGTCATTACACTGAGGTTTAGTCGCCTCTGCAGTGCTGCCTAGTACTAAGCACAGATGCATTCACATCACGTCATCCTCCTGCTGAGTTCCGGGTATTCTTAGATGCAGCAGCTGGTTTCTTCAGAATTCAACTTCACATATCCTTTTGCTACATAGCTGGTTGTTTAGTTTCTTAAGAATGTTAACTCAGATGTTTACTTTCCTCTACCAACTAAGATGTTTTTATTCCCTTTCATTGTTTCTATTGACATTTACAACAAATTTGGCCATGGATGGGAGAAAGGTATAATGACCTACTCTGAAAAGGCAATGGAACTGAAAATTCAAGAAACAAAATGACTCTGTCCAAAATTAGACAATGACTAGACTCAAGTAATGTAGACTTCATGGAACCCCATTAGTTTGTACAATTAATCTATGTTAACCAATTTTTTAAAAAAGAAGAATAAAAGTAAACATAACAGAGCTAGATTTGTTTGTTCAACTAAACCTTGTAACCCATAAACCTACACATTAACACATACTTGGGGTCCTGAGATCCTACATTACTGAAATAGAAAGTTAAGCTTGCAAGTGGGATTTATTTGTTCACTTTATTTAAAGCAACAGTTATTAATAGCCTAGTATTTTTTAAACCCCAGAGGCACAAATATGCCTAAAATGCTGTCACCAGGAACCTCAAGACTGTTCAAAGACCATAATAATTAAATGCTACACACTTGGGTAGATACACTGTGCTATCAGGATGCAATAGAGAGGTAGAGTCCCCTTACATGGTTAGCAAAGACTTCAGAGAGAAACGAGAAAAAAAACTTTACTTGATTTATTCAATAAATATTTGACACTGATAGAATCTAATGAGCAAAATAATTTCAATAACAATTTGATTCCAAAGAAATTAAGGCAGATTCTGAGAAAATAAGAGATCATTAGTATACCGAGAGCTGAAGGATGCAAAGTATTAGCCATGGAAATGCAAGACACAAAGCAAGCATTCCAGGTCAACAAACAGCATAGACAACAGCCTTGTAAAAAATTAGTTTGGCCACAAAAGGAAAGTTACTCAAACAGTGGACCAAGCAGAAAGCAGAAAAATATGAGAATGGAGAAGTTGGTAGGAGCCAAATCATGCAGAGTCAGCTGTACAGACAAAGTAAGTTCAAAGGATTAATAACCAGAATATACAGGGAACTCAAAAACTATACTCTCCCGAAATCAATGAACCAATACAGAAATGGGCTTCTGAACTAAACAGAACTTTCTCAAAAGAAGAAATTCAAATGGCCAAAAAACACATGAAAAAATGTTCACCATCTCTGGCCATAAAGGAAATGCAAATCAAAACCACACTAAGATTCCACCTCACTCCTGTTAGAAAAACACCACCAACAACATGTGTTCTCAAGGATGTGGGGAAAAAGGAACCCTTGCACACTGCTGGTAGGAATGCAAGCTAGTGCAACCACTCTGGAAAACAATATGGAGGCTTCTTAAAAATCGAAACATAGATCTGCCATATTACCCAGCAATCCCACTCCTGGGGATATACCCAAAGGAATGCGACACAGATTACTCCAGAGGCACCTGCACACCCATGTTTATTGCAGCACTATTCACAATAGCCAAGTTATGGAAACAGCCAAGATGCCCCACTACTGACAAATGGATTAAGAAAGTGTATTTATACACAATGGAGTTTTACTCAGCCATGGAGAAGAATGAAATCTTATCATTTGCAAGTAAATGGATGAAACTGGAGAACATCATCCTAAGTGAGGTTAGCCAGGCTCAGAAGACCAAAAGTCATATGTTCTCCCTCATATGCAGACTTTAGATCTAGGGCAAATGTAGCAATGCTGTTGGACTTGGATCACACGCTAAGGGGAGAGCACATACAAGATGAATGGGGATAGGTAGGAAACCCAAAACCTGAAAGTGTTTGATGTCCCCACTGCAGAGGAGCTAGTACAATAACCTTAAAATGACTGAGGTCAATATGGGAAAGTGACCGGAAAGTGGTGAAGAGATCAGGTAGAGATGAATCAATTTGTGTTGTAATACATTTGTACATGGAAGCAATGCTAAGAATCTCTCTGTATAGCTATCCTTATCTCAACTAGCAAAAACGCTATGTCTTTCTTATTATTGTTTATGTCTACTCTTCAACAAAATTGGAGAAAAGGGCAGAACAGATTTTGCCTGGAAGCAAGGGGGGTGGGGGGAGAGGGAGGAGGTGGGGGCAGGGGGGAGAAATGGCCCAAACAATGTATGCGCATATAAATAAATGAATAAAAAAGTTGCAAATGTAAAAAAAAAAAGGAATTGGTGTGACACATGAGAGGTTATTACTGTGAAACACTGGATGAATTCCAGTGCCAGAAAATACACTATTTGGGAATTATAAAAAAAAAAAAAAAAAGGAAGAAGTTCAGATTTCACTTTTATCCATGGGAACCAGATAGAAAGTTTACACAGGACTAAGGCATAATCTGATTCTGTCATGATTTGTGCCAGTGATGGTGGAGCATAGCATTACAGCAAGAAGAGAAGAATAATACTGGAGAGGGTATGAATGCCACAACACCTGAGACAATGTATTCTTATTTCACTATAGAAATGAAGGAGAGCTGGCAAAGCTCTTACAGTGGTGGTGACTACATGATGAGATTTAAATTTTAGATCATTCTTTGCCTTGGATCGGCCAGAGAGATTCTAAATATATTTGTAAACTAGGCATTTAAAAGCCAGGTTGTTGTGAAGAGAAGACTATCTCTACTAGTCCTACCAAAAACACACTCATGAATCAACTCATGTCAAAACCAAAAGACTCATTTGTCTAAACTCATTTGACCAATAATAATAAGAAATAAATACTTTTTCTTACCACTACAAAAGAGGTTGTATCACCCCTGTAATATGTCATGTTTGATCCACAAACAGGTTAGTCCCATGGTCCATGTGTTCCCCTTTAGAAGCAAGTGATTGTCAGCTCTACTTGGAATATGGCTTGGTTATTCCTAAATTAAATACAAAAATACATAGAGGGAATGGCAAAATAGAATAAAGGTGAAAATAATAATGCATACTTCTATAAAATGAGGATTATATGAATAACAGAATTGAAATCATTTTATAAAATGCTATATAAATAAATTTAAGAGCATTATTCCAAATCTTCTAGAGAATGTGTGCACTTAAATATGATGCAAGAGTCACTGAGACAGAGGGCGTTAAACCAGATCTGAAAATTTCCAAAATCAGATTTTGGGAATCTGAATTTTTCTGATTTTTATCTGCCTCATCATCGTTGTATCAGTGCTGGGACTCCAGCTGTCATTCAACAATTTAGAACTAGCTTTGCAATTTCTTAAACATTGCACAATGTTGTAATCAGACATATTCAAATTTGGTATTTCAAAAGTCATTGTCTTCTCATAGAATAAATGGAATTTGGTACTGTCTTGAATATCATGACAGATGGACTCATCATTTCATAGCAGATGGCAAGATGATTAGGCTAAACTCTGAAATCTTAAATACTAGAATATGAACATCTATCCAACACTTAAGGACAGTGAAAGTACCACTTGAGAAAGCCTGCATTTCAAGAAGATATTTGTTTAAAACTCAAATATTCTTCAGCTCTGGGGAAACTTAGATTTTCCTTGTAAAAATGCATTATGTTATGGAAAGAGCACAGATTTAGTTAAGTCAGGATGTTTCTTGACCCTAGATTTTCTGTTTGCCAAAGCATCATAAGATAATTCAACTCAAGTTTCCTTGTCTGTCAAGTTAGGTTAATGATACATGCCTCATGGGATTTGAAGGATAATTTAATGACTTAGCATGTATAAACTATCTCACAATATCCACTCCCTACAAACACCTTTCTTTATTGACAATCACATTGTTCTGCATTTATAATGAAGAGAAAATGAAAAGTTTTTCAGAAATATGATTTCTTTTTTTTCTAGATATTTTAGTTTAAAAACTGAGAAAGAGAAAACAACAAATGATTGAATAAAAACACTTACAAATATACCAATATGCAAGCTTATATGTGGAAGATATACAAAGTCACCCTATCTTTATTCAACTCAAATTACAGATTTTAAAGCACTTCTGCGAAATTATTACACTCGATCCTCACTGTCATTGAGCAAAGCAGAGTTATCTCCATGTAAATAAAATTTTAAATCCAAAACAGAAAACTAACTGGTTTGATGAATGCTACAAAACACAAAGTCAGACTTTATTTATTTTTTTTTTTTTTTTTCATTTTTCTTTTATTATTCATATGTGCATACAAGGCTTGGTTCATTTCTCCCCCCTGCCCCCACCCCCTCCCTTACCACCCACTCCACCCCCTCCCGCTCCCCCCCTCAATACCCAGCAGAAACTATTTTGCCCTTATCTCTAATTTTGTTGTAGAGAGAGTATAAGCAATAATAGGAAGGAACAAGGGGTTTTGCTGGTTGAGATAAGGATAGCTATACAGGGCATTGACAAAGTCAGACTTTAAAACCACATCTGTTGACTCTTGGCCAAGCTCCATGGGAAAGGAAAGGATTTGGAGTCTTTCTTAGCAAGTCTTTCCTCTCTGTGATGACTTTTTCCAATACTTCTGCAGTGGATGTGGTTTGTTACCCTCTCTGTATCAATATCCTTGTCTATCCAGTAACAGTACCCAAAGTTTCCCCTGGGGGAATTATTCTCAGTCACTTAATTTGGGTACTGCTTATCCTTGCCATCAGATCCAAGAACAGGTGAAAACTTTCTATGTGGGGAATTAACACAATATCCAGCAGAATCAATGGAAGGCAAAGTGATTTTTTTCCAGACAACCTGTAGAAGAAAAATTTTATCTGAAAACTCTCTTCATTTACAGACTGTGGCACACGGGACTAGAATTGGAAATGCTGTTTTTCAATAATTAGGAGGCAGCCTGGAGTGACCAGGGCATCATGAACTCATGGTAGAACCTGACATTGCAGAGATCAGAATATCACATCCTCGTTGGCGTCCTTGGCGTCTGGATAGAACTTTAATGGTATTATCTCTAAACTTTTACTTACGTGAGCCAATGAGTTCCCCTTATCATTCATTCCAATTAGAATTGAATTTCCTTTTCTCGAAACATAGAGATGTGCTGATTACAGTAGGAAATAGATATTGCTTGAGGCCAGCATTCGAATTCTTTGGGAAATATGTCCTGAAATGTCATTTAGGTTGATTTTGATAAGTACTTGACTTTCTAACGAATGCACCTGAACATCTTTCCATCATTCTATTTAGCCAAATCTCAGAGCCAGATACATAAACAGAAAAAATACAGCATTTACCTGACCTAAGAAACTTACAAAATTTTTAGGTGAATATGATATAGTGAAAACACTGTACTGTATTTGAACATGTTAAATGCTATGGGGGAAATTTGAGGATCTATAGAAATTCCAAATGCAAGTGTAGGAGTGGTAGAGTCAGAAAAGCGTTTATGGAATAGTTGAAACAAGGAGAGAGCTGATATTGTAACTGCAGATGTAATAGACAAAGGTTCAAAGTAATTTAAAAATAGTATTTAAGATATATACTTTCCATATATGTTCAAAGGTTTACAATTGGTTGTCTCAATAGCCATATAGCACAGGAAGGAGAACTGGGCTAAGATTCAGGGAACCTATCTTATTTTAGTTCTAATATTTATTATTTTAACTTCTTACTTTGAAATAATTGTAGATTCACAAGAAATTGCAAGCATAGTACCAAGATATTTCATGTACCTATTAACTAGTTCCTCCAATGTTGTATTGTTCTGTGTCATTTTATCACATATGGAGATTTGCATCATTTTAGCAAATATTCAAAATTACTCCATCACCAATAACACTTCCTCACTACTTCCCATATTCCTAAACTCTGATAACCATTAATTTGTTCTTTTTAAATGTTTGTCAATATAAGAATGTTATATAGGTGAAATCCACTTGATTTTTGCTTGTTTTCTGTTTATTCATTCTGTGTTCTATTCTTGCCTTTCTGTAGGTTATTTTAACATTTTCTCCAATTCCATTTTGATTTATATGTAGTACTTTTGAGTATATCTCTTTTTTAACAGTTGCTTTAGGTATTATACATACATAACTTCACATTCTGCTATGTGGACGTTTTACCAGGTCAAGTGAAATTCAGAAAATTTACCTGCATTTATACCCCATTATACCCTCAATTTCTGACATAATTATCTTAAATATTTCTTCTACATACATTAGTAACCACATCAAATAGCATTATAATTTTTGTTTCAACTCAAGCACACATTACAAAATTCAGGAAATTCAGTCTTTATTGAATTTACCCATATATTTTTACTTTTTTCATTGTTTGTATTCCTTCCTAATCCAAAATTCCTTTTTTTATCATTTCTCTTCAGTGTGCAGAATTTACTTTAGCTGCTCTTTATGTGTCTGTCTTGTGACAGACTTTTTTTAGTTTTGCGTAAACTGAGAATCTGTTAATTTTTCTTTATTTCTGAAGGACATTTTTACTTTATGTACAATTCTAAGTTGACCATTCTCCATTTCCTCTGGTCTCTATTATTTTTGATGAGAAATCTGCTGTCATTTGAATAGTCTTTCCATATAAGTAAAGTGTCATTTCTCTCTTGCTGCCTTCAGTAAATTCTCTATAGCTTTTAGAGTTTATGATATATCTTGGCATGGATTTCATAGAGCTTATCTTGTTAGGGGCTCACGTAGCTTCTCAAATCTTTAAATTTGTGTTTTTCACTAAATTTGGAGGTATTTTTAGTCATTATTTTTTCTCTGTTCCATCTTCCTCTTCTTCTTTATGATTCTGAAGACTCAAACATTAAATCTTTTGCTATAATCCCACAACTTGCTGAATTTTTATATTCTTAAGTTTATTGTCTCTGCTTTTCAGATGCAGTAAATCCTGCTATTTTGTATTCAATTTTAGTGATATTTTCCTCTATTCTGCTGTCAGGGCTATCTACAGAGTTTTCTACTTTACTGCATTTTTCAGTTTTAGGATTTTTACGTTGTTATTCAATCCATGTTCTACTTCATTTCTGCTAATTTCTACTTTGTCTTTTTTTCTAGCTTTGTATAATTGACAAGAACAAATTGCATGTATTTAAGTTGTACATATTATGTTTTAGTGTATGTATGCATTGAGAAATGTTTATCACAGTCAAACTAATTAAAATATCCATCACTTCACAGAGTTACCTTTGTGCTCATGTGTGTGTATGAAGAGTGTTTAGGATCTACTCTCCCAACAAGTTTCAAATTTTATTTGTTTCAAATGTGGACACACTGCTCATTGAACAATTTTTGTTATTCTGCTTTAAAATTCTTATCAGACATAATATTCTTTATTATGTTCCATCTTACCTATCTTCCTAGACATAGATCTATATTATCAGATATTAAAATTACTAAATTCTAATATCTGGGAACAAGGATAAAATTGTATGGTCTTTTAGCATCATTTTCATCATACCCTGTTTGTTGAAGCAGCCATAATCCCATTCAGACTCAAAGTAAGGGAACAAATACCCTGTGTTTCAAGGAGGAGTCTGCCAAAGAGCATGTAGACACACTTATGATCACTGCACCATATTATATTGAATCATCACAGAAAACTTTTGATTTTGGTTAAGGAATGTTTCCAAGTATTTAATGTAATACACAGATACAGTAAGGAATTTCTTGGTATTATTAGCAGGTATCAGAACCAGGATTGGAATCTACTTCCTGAGTCAGATGTCCAAACAATCACTAAGTGCTAACTTGATGTTCTCACTGCTTCACAAATTAAAAGAGTTTTCCATCTGTTCATATGTTCATAGAAACACTCTGAGATAAGAAAAAAGTTATAATTTCCATTTATGGATGAACTGGTAGATGTAGGACTCAAACACAGGTGTTCTGGTTTAAAGTTAAGAGTCATTGCACTGCATTCTCTTGCTGTATACAATGATAAGCTCTAAATGGTAGTAATTGATAGCTCCAGCTAAATGTATAAATTTTTATAAAACTGTGCAATGTACAGAGAAGTCAGCCTCATGTTATTTCCACAATGTAATGCTGCCAAGAAGTTAATATCACCCAATAATTATAGAGTAGTTTGACATGAGACACAAACACACACACCAATAGGAAAATGAATGTGTTTAACTGTTCACTTAGAGCCAAGTCCAGAGACAGAGGAAGAGGATAGGGAAGTATAGCCTACATTAGACTAGTGGTCATACAATGAGGTTTTTCCTTTTGTTTAATAATTATTGTTCCAAAAACCATTTAGGAAGTCAGAGGAGCAGAGCAATACTCTTAAAAAGAGTTCACAGCATGTTCATAAAGAAAATCATGAACTTATTTTCTAGTAAATTTAAAGACTCACAAGTTTCTGCTTTGGCTAACATTATTAAAATTGATAGGGGTCCAAATTCCATCCTGAATACTGATGTCCATGCTCAATTTCTTTTATAATTATTTGCAAAATAAACTAAGAAAATAAGAGTGTGGCTTAGATGGTGATCTCCCAACAGCCGTAAGAAAATGAACTCTTTCCAACTTAACTCCCATAGCACCATCATACATCCTCCACCAAAAATCCAAAAAGAAAAATTTACACAAAAGTGATTAACTAGAACCTGAGTGACCTTTCAAAAATACCTATTTTATTTATCAACTCTCTTCCTAGAAACCTAGTCCATCACTCACACACATGGTTCAAATTCTAATGCTTCTATATATAAATTCATGTAAAAATATCTGTCCTCAATGTAAATTATACAGTGCCATTTTTTGTCCATCTATGCTTAATTATCCTCTTACTTTTGCCTCTCAAATCATGCACATTAGGAGTATTATAATCTCATGGCCCTCTTTACTCATTGTGGTGTTCTTCTCATGACGGTAACAAACACCTGAGATAATCAACATATAAAGACAAAGGTTTATTTTGATGCACAGCTTTGAAAGTTTTAGTCCACGATCACTTAGCCTGTTGATTTTGCATCTGTGGAAAGGCAGTACATTATGGTGGGAAGTGTGTAGTACAGCAAATGTTTTACCTCACGGGAAGAAAGAACAAAAGGGAAGAAAGTTAAAGGCTGCAGGCCCTCTGGCTGCTCTGCATTTCCCCATGACCTGGAGACCTCCTTCATAGCCCCATCTCTTAAAGTTTCCACTGCTTCCCAGTAATACCAAATTAGGGCTTAAGCTTTTAATACATAGGCATTAGGCAGACATTTAAGATACAAACTATAGTACTCTGACTACATCTCCTTTCTCCTTTTTACTTCCTTCAAAGTTCTTTTGAACTTTTCCTTTTAGTGCTTATTGACATCCTTTTTTCCTTCTCTAAGAATTTTCTCCAACTCTTTAAGCAGATCCTTATCCATTAGGCTTGCATTTATGTTGGCAACTGCTCTGTTTTATTATTATACAACCAAATTACAGAAGTATTCATACATGTAGTCATTTGATAAAGTATAAAACGTATAAAGATAAGAGAAAGATCCCTACCCTGTACTTGGAAATTTAAAAATAACCATAAAATGGTTAAATGCTAACAAAACAATATGCATGACATGCCTGGTAACACTTAACATGAGTACCCCACAAAACTCAGTGAGATTTCAGAGATGCCAGCACTTTTGCAAGGCTTCAAAGGTTGTCATATTATTGTTTACATGATTTTGTTCCCCACTCAAGCAAACCCCCTTACTGTAGCTCCATTTCTTCTCTTCATAACTCTGAATGAGGCCTATTCAGGTCTAATAAGTATCAGTACCTTATATATTCTCTATTGAATCAATGATTGAACTATAATGAATAGATTTATTAGTAGGCATATTGCCTAGTGGAAGCTGAAAGGTGAAATGGCTCAATGTTTATCTTCTCTGACCAGCTCACTTCACTAACAAGTGAAGAGACGATCAACCAAGAACAATTCTTCCAAAGAAGATATCCAAATGAAAACCATGCTATGCAGCTTAGTATTCACCCAACCTCTCATGCATTCACCAGAAGGAAGAATTTATACATAAACTTACATTACAACGAGGGAGAATCCTTGGCATGAAGTGAATTTGACATCATGTAGATACGATGTTTTAAGGCAGGATAAGGCTATAAAAGGAAGACATGAACGGGGATCTAGAACACTTCAAGTGAGAATTTGACACTGATATTTGTTTCTTGGGTGATTTTATTTTACCTCTGCACCATAAGTTCTTCAGCTACAAAAGAGAGACAGTAATCACTTCCTCCACATCTATATGGAGATCAACCTTCATCTCACCTATATAGAGATCAAAGGCAATGATTTTTTTGAAAGTTCTTATCTCAGTGGTTATCACACTGTAGGCACTCAATAAATTTTATTGATACCTGAACCAGTATGTTTCCTTCATAATTTTGGGACCCATATTTACTTGATAGTAGAGGAAGGCACACACAGATTTATATTCAAACCTCAGTCATTATTCATGTATACCATAAAATAAATGTTTTAAGGGGGTCAATACTGTAATCTGATTAAGGATTGTCACCAGGAACAGTGGTCTGTGTTTCATACAAGAGCTTTTGTTCAAGAGGCTGGAATTGTGCCTTCACTTTGCTCATCTGATTGCTGGGCTCCTTCTGGCCAGAGTGAGTTCATTGTACAAAGGTGCCCAAAGACCAGCTCAGCCCTGTCTTTCATGTCACCTAAGGCACAAATAGTTTACTATGCAGAAATAAAAGAGGAAATCTCTTGCTGATTTGAGACAGATTCTATGAGAGAATCTGTCCCGTTATTTAATCAGAAGTCAAACTCTTCTTGCACAGGGACAATTCTCACAATATTTTGATACTGTTATATAATGTCATCTCTTAATGCACACTATATACCATTTAGTACTTTTGGGCAAGATTTCATGTTTTAGAATAAATTTAGTAAGTACAATAGGTAACAGTGACAGAATTACAAAAGAAACAGAAAAAAAAATATTCGTTGTTTGGTCAATTCCAGGGGGTCTTCAGACCTCCAAAAGGGGATTTTACCACCCATAGCCTAGAAGAGCAGAAAATGCCAGAATTTTCCTGAGTGCTGAAGAAAAGAAACTGGGGATAATTTTTTTTAAACTTTATAGCTTCTACCACTATTACCCAATCATTTATTTTTGTCTTAGTCCTAATCACTTATTTCTATGAGTCAGCAAAGAGCATTCTCTATTAAAATCCACTGGGTGGTAGGGAGAGTTGAAGGAGCCTTCACCTTGGGTATTTAGATAAGAAAAAAACATGGAATGATTTTTCATGTTTAGACTCCTTCATGAGTAAAATTGTATTTAGTCCTCAAAACCTTTGACAAGTATTTTGTCTCCATTTACAGACAATAAGCTAAATCTCAAAAAGATTCACATGGCTGATAGAGGCTGGACCATAGTCAGAACCTGAACTTTCTGAATTCAGATTTCACATTCTACTTTGTTCTCATTCTTCATTGGAGTTCTGACCTAGAGGGTACCTTCAAGGTTTACTTCAGCCCAGCTAGAATCTTTGGAAGATTTTAAAAGCTCTAAGGGTTAAAACAAAACTTTCCCAGAGCCTGAGGATTTGTTCAAACAAGGGGAAGGAGATGAGCCAATTGACTACTACTGTTCATTAGCATAAAACACCTTCTCTTACCCTACTACAGTAGCCAACATGCAACAGCTACCAAATCCTGCCAACCCCAGTGCAGCTCATTTTCCCTCTGCACTGCAAGCTTCCTGCCCTATAATTCTGTCCTTTTAATGCCTTGCTGCTGTAGAATAAAGAGAAGTCACCTCCCAGTAGAGGAGAAAGCAAGACAGCTTGATTGGCTAGTAGAGAAAAGAAGGGAATCTGGTGGAGCCTTCCAGAAATTAACCATGTCCTTCCCCTATAATTGTCACCCCACGTTGCAGTATTTTATCAGCCACATGAAGCACAGCACACATTGTGATTCCTTCTAGATAGCTATGTAGGCTCTATTCCCACCCCTTTCAACATCAGTACACAAGGCTCATCATACTTATCTGTACCAACACCTAGCAGGTGTCCAGAGCTAGTAGTCTGTCCAGAATGACTAATTTCACTTTTGTAATTTCAACTAGAACAACTTTCATTTTAGAGGAAAAGAGAATAATCTTTTTGAATATGCCTGACATCTTCCAAGGTTTTACAAAGCCCTAGGGGTTAGTGGAAATGCCCACAGAGAAAGAGGAACTTTAATTCATTCATCACTAAATCATTTATATGTTAATAATTGAAAGGATTAAGAGCTTTGGCATCACACTGACCTGGGTTCTAATTCTGACTACTCTACTTGATAATTGTTGGTCAAGCTATTTTATATTGCTATGTAAAATGGAGATTTAATAATACACTAATAATGCTCACTGTATTGTAGAAACCAGTTGGAGAAATTGGCATAAGCATTTCACATGGTACATCTCATGAAGGGAGTAGCCAATTATGGCTCACTGTTGGATGTGCTGAATATTGGTATGGCATTCAATGAGATATTTTAGGAGCCAAGGGTGAATAAAACTCCATCTCTGACTTCAGGGGTAATGACTAAGTTATAAAATAGGATAGATATAAAATTATAATATGGAAAGTACTGAGCCGGAAATCCACAGGTGATCCAAAGAAGAAGCATTTAGTTCAGTCTGGGTGATGTTGTTCCACTGAGCCCCTCCAATATCTTTTTTATCCACATTTACACTGTAATTCAATAGCTTATCTGTATAGCCCTGGAAACAGCTCCCTGAAGACAAGAGTATGTGTTTTCATATTTTATCTTTTTTCTGATACTCATGGTATACCACACTTTTGTGTAGAATGTTTACGGTAAATATTAGACCAAAGAATGATATGTGGGAGTTGATAGCTAAAACATGTCATTGGTAAAATGAAGAGACCATTCCAGATTAAGTATGTTTATGGAGAAATAAATGTGAAAGACCTTATTATGGGGCTAGAATAAGCAATGTGGGCTTCATCATGAATAGCCCTGAAAGTTTTAGAAGACAGAAGAAAGAACAAAATAAGTTATTTATTTTAGTTTGAATATTGTGCTCAAGATTTAATGGAAAAACCTAAAGCTGAGACACTGGTGTAGGATCTAAGAAATGAGGAGATGGGTTCTGAGTAAAAATGACAGAAATATAAATGAAAATTAAGTGACAGTTTTTAAATTCCTTCCCCCAAAGCAAAGTGTGATAGCGTATGATGACTTAACAGAATTTGTAGAAAGGAACGGGGAGGGACCAACTTTGAGTGTGATAACTTTGCGTGTTTGTGAGAAAACCATCTTGAGTACCTCTCCTTTAGGAAGGAGATTTCCAAACTGAATCAACATTTCTTGCCTTTTTGTACATCTTTTATAACAGAAATGGAATTAGAAACCCTGTTGTAACCAGGGACAAGGAACTTTGATTAGCAGAAAATGAAAGAAGACAATAAGGACCATGATACTGAAAAACAGGTTACCAACTCTCATGCCTGGCAGCAATCATCTGTTCGTCTACCTTCCATCTTTTCTACTCAACTATCTCTCGACCACACATTTCTGAACAACCTACATCAAGCCAAACACTATTCTGTTTTCTAAATATTCCACAGTGTAGGCACACTTCTATTCCCTATGAGTCATATGACTGTAATAGCAACTGTATAAAGTACAGAATAATCCTAATTTTATTACATTGATTAGTTCTGTTTCTTTGTGGGGACAGCAGTAAATTACTCTTCTACATTTAGCTTTAAGATACTATAATTTCAACTCTAAGTTGAAAAAAATTGAAATTGAACTGCTTTCAAGGACAGCAAAATGATGGTAGTGTCCTGGTGTTAAAAATGACAGTATAAAACACAGTACACCATTGCATTGCCTTCTGGGGACTGTATATCCATGCTGAGAAGGGCAGACATGCTTTGTGAGCTCTGTACTTAAACACACTAGGTGAGTCTACTTTCTCTCTCTCTATCTCTCTCTGTCTCTCTCTTGCTTTCTCTCTGGCAAAGATGGTAATACATGCTCTGTCCAAGTAATATTTTCATCACTAGAGGTTTTTTCTTTTAAACTTCTCAAGAGTGCTCCCTGAGTATCTCTAATTCCACAGAATTTGACTGGAAATGGCAAACATTTATCCAGGGAAAAAAATTGACAGATTAACTTTGTTACCATCTAGCTAAGTGACCTTAAGCAAAATTCAGTTTTCTCATGCCTAAAGCAGAGACAATCATAATTTCATGTCTTGGAATATTCTTACAAGTCTTACAGCTTCCCCCAAACTCCTCAAATCTATCAGTCTGAAAAATACAAAGCTCCATGGCACCATCTTAGCATTTCCTAGGACTTCCACCCTTCACCCGGGCCTAACCATCTTGTCATCTCTCTGTAGACTTCTATCCAACTCCTGTGATGCACTTACTTATTTTTCATCTTCCCCTGTAGTCTGGGCCCTTTTGCAGTGTTGTCCCACTTGATTGTAGCTCCAGCAACAAGAATGGTGCCTAAGTAAAGCAGGTGTTCAATAAAGAGTTCCCTGAAGCAAATGAAGATACACATATGCATACATGACTGTTCTGTATACATTACAGGAGAATTAGTAGTTATTAATAGTTTTGAATTGCATTTGTTAAGTGTTACTATGTGTGAATGAATTCATGGCAAAACAAAACTGAGTAAAATAGTTTTGACTGGAAAGAAACAAGCTTTCATGAGCTCTGACTCAGTGTCTCTCAACCAGGATAATTTTCTCCCCAGAGAACATCTGGGTACCATAAATGGGCTTGGGCATTCCTGGCATGCAGTAGGTAGAGGCTGGGACTGCTGTTGCCAAACACTGTGCAGTATACCCTACAAACTCCCTCACAGTAAGGAATTATTTGACCCCAAAGTCAAGAGTGCCAACACTAAGAAACCTTATCCTAACATTCTTGCCTCAATCAAAGAACACCTTGTCCTTCAGACCTGCTACCAGCAGATTTGACATTCTGCAAGGCTTTTTGATAGTCATCAGCCTTGACCTCCACAGAAGGAATTATGTGATTGTCTCGCAGATCACTCCTTTCACAATGGAGCTGTGGTTTGCTCATAACAGTGCTGACGAGAGAACCACATGCAGGACTATAAGCCAGGACAGATGGACCCCCTATTTACTACTTTTCAGCTTTACAAGGGTACAGAAGCAATATGCATTCTGTAGAAACCATACTTTGAATTTTGAATTTTCGTATTTTCCCAAGCTGGTGAAATATGATATGATAATCTCTTGCTGTGTGGTAGCAGCCTCAGCTCCCAGTCAGCCATGCTGTCTCAAGGGAAAACAACTGATGCCCTACAGTGCACTGTGTTGCCAAAGTTATTGGGATATAAATATTGAATTAATGACAGGAGATAGTCAACACTGTATTACAAAATACTCTCAGATGATTTTGCCTACTGTAGGCTAATGTAAGTGGTGTAAGCATGAGGTTAAGCTGTTGTGTTTAGTAGATTAAGAGAATAAAATGCATTATCTATGTATGATATTTTCAATTTATGATGGTTTTACTGCAGTATAAATTATTAAGTCAAAGGGAATCTATGATGCCTTCAATGCTTTTCCATCTCATATCCAAACCTTGATTTGATTATTGCACATGGTCAAATTATCCTGCTGTACTCCATAAATATGAACAGTTATCATTGGTCAACTAAGACAATTTTTAATTAAAAACTAAAATGTTTTAAGGTAGAAAAACAACCCTTATTACAACCAATGACTACTTCACCTAATACACTTCTGCTCTTACGCTGCATCATACTCCTTTCTCAACTACTTACACATCCTGTGTCCTAGCTCACTCCTCTGACAGGAACATTGCCAGTTAAATCCTACCAATGCCACAGGGCTCTGCTTAAATGTCTGGCCCTATGTGAAGCTGGACACTGATTAGGCCATCACCTCATGCACTGACCACAGTTCTCGCTACTTCAATTCCCCAGTGCAAGCTCTGTAAAGCAAGGACTACTCCTTTCTTACAGGCAAGACTTGCACGTATATGAGACACAGTGAAATAGCCTTAATTAATAAGAATAATTTTTTAGAAACAGTAACCCCATTTCAATCTACTCATCTTAAAAAAAGAACATACAAAGTGAAGAAAACTCAGTTTGAGTTAAAAACTTTGTGGTAGCCTGTTCCCTCCTACATCTAGCTAGATATTGGAGAGAATAAAATTATTTTTACAGTTAACAAAATAAAATCAACTTCTATTTAATATTAAAAATGTGTGGGAAGCTTTATGAAAACATTAAAAAGGCTATTGAGAGATATAAAAAATTTTGTCAATGGAAAAACTAAATATTTCCAAAAAAAGTCACTACATAAATCAATTTAAAGATCAGTGTAATCCTATTCAAAAATCCCAGTGATGTTTCTAATATATTAAAATGATTCAGTTAATCTGCTGGATTACTTCACAATTAAAAATCACTAAGAGTGTTTTGAAAATGATGAGACCAGAATTTACCTACTAAATATTAAAGCTGGTAATGACTTTTTTCAATGTGCCACTAGGGTAAAATCAAAAGACACAATAAAGAATACAACAGAAAATGTGGAAAGGACCCAAATGTATATTAAAACCTATAAATAGAAGCCAAGCATGGTAGCTCAAGCTTGTGATCCCAGCTACTTGGGAAGCAGACATCAGGAAGATTGCAGCTACATTAGAGGCATAGGTAGAAATATCACAGTCTTAGACAAGCCATGGGCAAAATATGAGAATTTATCCAAAAAATAACTGAAGTAAAAAAGGATGGAAGCATGGCTCAACTGGTAGACCACCTGCCTAGCAAGCATGAGGCCCTGAGTTCAAAACCCAGTACCACCAAGAGAAAAACCTTGTAAATTGACAAAGGAATTATACCAACAAATGAGAAGAAGTGGGTTAATATTTAATCAAAAACATTTTATGTTACAGGAAAATCAGGCTATATGCTAAAATAAATTCTGGCACATTAAAGAATTGCACTAACTAAACAAATAATGAAGAAAATATAATAAGAAGTAAAGGAATATAGCTTTTCTATGGATGTGGACTTACTGAATATGAAAGTCCTGAGAGAAACCACAAAGGAATAATATTATGGAGAGTATTTGATATAAGATACTGGCTACTTTTACTGAGGGCTTGATATATACCAGACATCATTCCATTTGCTCCTAGTTTGTATTAATCCACTGAAAAGTGAGATATAATTAAGATGCCCATTGCATAGAGGAGAAAAGTAAGGCAAAGAGAAGAAAAAATAACTTGACTATAATCATAGAATAAAAGTGTCAAAGTCAAGAGTCCAACCCAGGCAATCAAACAGTGGAGACTCTGTTCATCACTGTGTTTTTAGGGTTGCTGAAAAAGCATGAAATATCTGAAATGAAAAATAAAATGGAATAAAACTCATAAAGTAATATCACGACAAATTGGGAAGAATACTCTCAACAAATATAACCACAAACACGTATCCTCTATATTAGTATTTCTTCACCCTTCTTACCTCATTTGTCTTTGTTTAGACTACATCTGTGTATGTAAGTGTATGTATGTGTGTGAAGAGCTTTTATAAATCAATTTTAAAAAGACAGCACTCAATCAGAAACCAAGTAGACTATAGCATGATCAGAAAGTTCAGAGAAAAAGACTTAGAAGTGTACAAGAAACAAAAAAGTAGATACTTAATCCTACCGGGAACCAAATGTTAGCTAAACAAACCACCAACATGTTATTTCCCATCAAATAAAAAAAGTTACTTGTACTAAAATATTGATACAAGTTTCCTGGAATCAATAAGTATATAAATATCCAGAATATTTTTAAAGTTTCAAAATTAAAATTAAAAAAATTTAAATTTGTCAGTTCTGTTAACCACCTACCCTATGAACATTTTCTGAGACATAAAGAGTAGCTTAGGAGTAAAATCATAGAGGTGATATTAATGAAGCAAATTGTTAAGACTAAACTAAGTGTTTGATGGGGAATGGCAAGTGTGTCATGGACCACCATAAACTGTGAACAACCACGTGTTTGTGAAATATTTCTTAACCTGGAAATGTTCCTGCAAGAACATCAACTGAAACAGAACATTAGTCTTGATGGATATTTGATGTTTGATAACAGACAAAATAAGCTATGGTCTTCAAGACTAGAGAGCTGAACAGAGTCACTTTGTGCCTTTCATTCTCAGCTGGGTAATGGAATCTCATGTTAAGTTTTAGGGAACTCAGGGCAACAGGTCATCAAGTCTTTCCAATCCCTTCTCTCCATTCCCATTGCCACAAAGACAAAACAAAGACTTGTATTGTTACAAGTCTTTAGTCTGTTCCTCCTCTTGCTCCTCATTTCTCCTCACTCTGTTTTAGGCAGACCTAGCTTTTTTCTCCTAGTTCTGGATCTCCTTGCAACACCTTCCTGAGCATTGCCCTAAAGTGGAAAATAAAAGTAAAAGAAGGCTTAAAATTTTTACCAGGGCCTGTTGCTAAGCAACCATTTCCTTTGTCTCTAAGCATATGGAATATGACATTGTTTGGAACATATTTTCAGGCCTTACCTTAATACAAAGGAGCAAGGTAGGGGAGCAGGAAGAGAGGAGGTGGTAGTACAGAAACCTTTACATTGAGAAATGTAAAGATATAATGAGGGGGAAAACAGCAAAGGAACCCACCATGGTAGTTTCAACCCACCACCTCCACATGGTGGAACAATTCTTATATTGGCACATTTTTTATGCGAACAAGCATATGGTGATAAGCATATTCTTACCTTCATTATAATCTGCATATTTCCTCTCTACAGGAAAATTTAAATGTACTGTTGACAGACAGCTTTTTAGAGTCACATAATAAGAAAGCAGACAAAGAAATGTTATGGTTGTACTTGCTCACAAGACACCACAGACTCTAATTCCTCAAACTTTATATTCACAAGTGCATTACCAGCGCTCAGTAATGTACTTTCTTTTGTGGCAAAACTGTTGGTCCCCAGAATAGCCTATAAATTAAAAAAAAAAACAAAAGGACAATCTATTCTGCAGTATAAATATCATTTTTAGTTGGTTGAAGACCTTGATTTTACTAAAAATTGGAAAAATTAAGCAAAAGTATGAATAAGCATATTCAGAAAATTTTTGTTATGTTCCTCTTGCTAAATGAGGTGTTCAAGTAAAAATTTTTGTCACCATTAAGAATACTCCACCCAAATGCTGGGCACAATTATGGAGAAGGTGTGGAAAATGTCATTCTGTTTTCTTTGATTCTTAAATCTAGACATTGGTAACTTAGAAAAGATAAGTCCAGCTTACTCCCCAGAGGCAGCATTATATTTAGGGATCAAGACTTAATCAGCATTGAAGTTTTGCTTTGTTAGTCATCAGAGCATTTTCTGTGCACTTACTTCTTTTAGGGTCATATGGAGAGAGATGAATGGTTGAGGATTTGGATATGGCTAACCACATATTAACTTCATTATCTTCTCCAACATTGTCAACTGGAAAAGAAAAGGACTTGATGAGAATGGGGAGAGTTGGGCTTTGTCCATAACTTCATCATGGATACTTAGTATCATCTTGGATAATAATTTAACCTCTTAGTGTCTCTTTTCTTTTTAATTTTGAAATGAATCATACCTACAGAAACAGGTATAAATTGAAATTGTCAAGAATACTAGTAAAGGGTTGGTGGCATGGCTCAAGAGGTAGAGCACCTGGATAACAATTGTGAGTTCAAGCCCCAGTACCACCCAAAAAATGAACAAAATGATAGTAAGAAAAATAACAATGTACTTAAAACAAATTATCAAGCATCTTAAATGTCTGTATATGTCTCCAAATGCTTTTAAGTCTTAGTCTAGTACCTTCTTTTTCCCTTGAGGTGTAGCCATTATCCTGCACCTGATCTTTGTTTAATCAACCTGAAACCTGTTTGTGTAATTTTTATTTTTGTATAATTTCAAACTTGGAGAAAAAATGCAAGAATAATATAAGGAAATCCAGCATACTCTTTTATGGAGATTTGCTATTTACTATGTCTTCTCTTATAACTTTTTTATTTACCCCCTAAATGTGCTTATTTTAATAAAAATAACAGACTATATTTTCTAAGAACAAAAATAATCTCTTACATAATCATTTATAGTTATCTCATATTGAGAAATTTAATTTTGTCATAATATGTTAATCTCATCTATAATTCATTTTAAATTGCACCAATTGCTTCAATAATATCCTACAGGATTTTTACCCATTCCAGCATTCAACTGAGGGTCACATATTTAATCTATTTGTTACATCTCTTTAGTAGTCCCCTTTAGTCTAGAAACATGTCTCAATCCATTTTCATTTTTCTTAATCATGAAAGTCCTAAAAAGAAGAATAATTTTCAAAATATTTCTCAATTTGTTTTTTTCTGATGTTGCCTCATAGATTTAAATTATGGATTTTTGTAAAGCAAACCATAAGTGAGCTATGTCCTTCACTGGAGGCACACAATGTTAGTTTGTCATAATACTGGTGATATTAACTTTATCATTTGATTAGGAAATGTAAACCAGGATTTTCCAATGTAAATGTGCTACTTTTCCTTTGTAACTCATAGGTAATGCATGGAGAGATAATTTGAGACTGTGTAAATATTACCTATCAACATTGTGTCAAATACTGACCTGCTTTTAGGTTCACTAATGGTTTTTTGTTGTTGTTTTGTTTTGCTGGCCATGTTTTGTCATTTTTCTTCAAACAGGATAACTAAAGATACCCTTATCACTCCTTCTATGTATATCAGCTGTGGTTCTGAAAGTTTTCCTCTCTCCCTCTCCCATTTATTTGTTCCTGTTTTATATTGCTATGAACTCATGTTTTGTTTAATGGTTTTAAATTCTCTTCTCTTCTTTTCTCTCTCTCTCTCTCTCTCTCTCTCTCTCTCTCTCTCGTCTCTCTCTCTTTTGTTTGCTTCAACTTGTATCCAGTATATCTTTATAATGTTTTCCTCATTCTATGAATAATTATTTAATTTCTGGCACAATAAGATGTTCCAGGATCAACTCATAGTTTCTGTGCCTCATTTCTGAAGTCATCCATTTCTCCTAAGAGCTTTGATTCTTTTTTAATAGAGAGTGAAATTTAGTAATCTAGATCTGATACTGATGTTTAATAACTTTTAGACCCTCTCAGTGGTCATATCTAGATAATGTATTTGTATTTAAAACACATTTAGGTAGGTAAATAATAGATAGATAGATAGATAGATAGATGATAGACAGACAGATAAATAGATACCTCAACTTCCCTGCTAACTACAGCCAATATGATTTACTTTCCCAGGTCCTCAGGAGAAGGATTCTTGTGGTGGGAAGAGCAGACTGCTCACATTGCCTTGCCAGCGTCATCATTTGTGACTTTTAGAACTGGACAGATCACTGCTCTTGCCAATTTGGAGGAAAGTACTCTAAGAGGGTAAGATTCAGAATTTTGTCTGCTCTACCTAAACAATAGTTCCTCTTTCTCCACTGTCACATAGTTTCAATTCCATTTTAAGATATGTAGTAAACAATTACTGTGGTTCATGAACTCTCAAATGAAAATCAAATGGCCATCCACGTTTGATTCTGCTACCTCTTCTGCACAATCATTATAGGAATTACACTGTGTACACAGCCAGTGGCAAAGACTGCCCAACAGTCCTTATGCTCTTGCTACTGGTTCTGAGGAAATAATTACAGATAAAATCTCCTGCCAACTCAAAAGAATCATCTGCACAAAGTACAAAAACATAATGCAGTGTTATTAGTGATTAGGCACTAAACCAGGCTGCAATGTAGGTCACACACAATCCAGCAAAGACATTGCAAAACAGAAAGAAATATCACCATTCATATATGTAGATGGGTATAATCCATTACATGCATGTTAATTGTCTTTATCCATAGGTAAATGTATCTTTGATTTTATAACAAGCAGATAGTTACCACTTGGAGACAGGACCTTAAGCCAGACTTCACATAGACAGAGAGAGAAGGACTCATCTCCCTTGACAGGTGCTAAGGCCCCCAAGAATGTCACTTGTGGGAGGCAAAACCAGCAAGAAGATGATTTAGCTTTGAAAAAGATTTGCATACATCTCCAAAAGACATGGAAAGCGTTTAGAATTTCAAGTTTTCTGAAAGCATACTAAAAGGAAAGGAAGGAGGGAAAGTCTTTGCTCCTTTTTTGGCACCCAGAAAAATAGACAGATAGGAGATAGATAGATGATAGATAGATAGATAGATAGATAGATAGATGACAGATAGATACATAGATACATAGATAATAAATGGTAGATAGAAGATAGATTTGGGTATGACGTTACATTAACCAGCTCCCATTTATTCTATTTCTCTGATTGTCCTCTCCATCACACAACCTGTGACAATGATCATTGCTTTCAACCTGTGATTGTTCCTACCTATCCTTCATGTTGAGTGTTTATCCCTCAGGAAACCTGTGATTTTTAACTACCTGTCCTCACAACCTATAAACAATGATAGCTTAGCTGTCTAATAAACCAATACTCTGACTATTCCCAAACACTCGGGGCTGTCATCCATCTGTCTTTTTTACTGCCTACCTGGATACACTTTCAGAGCAGTGTTTCTCAAATTTGAATGTGCATGTGATCACTAAGGGGGCTGATTAAAATGTAGACTCTAACAAAGTAGGCCAGGGGTGAGTTCACATTTCTGCACCTCTAACAAGTTTCCAGGTAATGCCATTCCTGCTGCTCGGTAACTGTACCCTAAATAGGAAGGCTGAGGGCATGACCACATTTCTCTCTATACTCTGAAAACATCACTGTTATCAGTCCCCAGAATTGTGAATTTTCATTGTGTATTCTGTTGCTATTATTTATTCATTTATTCAGTAATACATATTTATTGAATGCATATTCTATGATAGGCATTCCTCATTCTCTCTCTCTCTCTCCCCCCCCTACACACACACACACACACACACACCCTTCTACAGGTGGCTCTTCTAGTCCTTTGACATGGGACTGCATCTTCGAACAATTTTCTGTCAAATCACCATGGCACAGTCCCTGTCCTTTTTTCTATGGCTTAACAGCTTATTCCTAAGACTATGTATTCTTTTCCAAGTGAGTTTTCCAGAACTGTTCATACTGTAAATGTTTTCTCCTTTGTCTTTCCATGAAAATGAGTCACAAGTTGGAATACATCTTTTGTCAGAGTACATGCCCTGGCTTTTTTATTTGGAAAACATGGTGACAGAGCACAGTGCCTTTTGCTGAAATTCTCTGTCCCTTACAGCTGGCAGCTGTCATCACTGACTCCAGGGCTCCACCATCAAGGCTTCTCTGCTTTACAGTCTGTGGCAGTGATCCTCAATTTGGTAGGGGGAGAAGCACAGGCTTCTCAGAATCTCTGACTTCTTGTAACAGCCTTCAGGCATTGGGATTCTCTGTGCACTCAGGAGTTGAGATGTATTTGCCTGTTGCATGAATGCCCCCAGTGGAGACAACTCAGTGACCAACAGACCTCTGCAGTAATAAGTAAAGAGTGACGGGTGTGGAATACACTGGCACAGGCTTCACATACCCCTTTATAAGGGCCACATGATCTGATTTTGAAAATTGCTTTTAAAATGTTTTCTTTTGCTCTTTCAAATCATGGTAAACACTCTCCAACTGGCATCAATTAACATCAGAGTAATTATAAGCTTCCAGACTAGTCCACAACTTTATAGCAGATGTCAATGTTGAGGTCATAGGCAGCCGCTTTCTTTAGTTTCATTTATTTGGAACTACTGATTCAAGTGAGCAGTTTTACAGGTCTGGCTGTGTATTTGGTCAGTCTGGAGGAGCTAGCCCAACTGTTTAGTGCCAATTTTCTTTCTGGTTGGAAACAGCACCAAGGAAGCTAGAGTTTAGTTTCTGCCATCCTCCCTCACAAAAGCCATCTGTGTCTCCCCACTGTGGACAAGAAAAAGTCACTACACGTTTTCTACTTCCTACATCACTTTCTGGGTCATCTTTTGCTATTTCTCCTTGTTTGTTGTAGTCCATCCTCTCTAGTCTGCTGGATACTTCATGTATATTTCTTTGAATAATCTCCTTCTCCTTCACTTATCAAAATCCTACGCACACTTTGGGGACATTGGAGCAGGTCTTCCAGATGGACTTGGTGTTAATTAATTATTTTTGCTTAAATCATTAATATTGTGCTCATCACATTACATTGCAGTTAGTTTTGTATTAACTTTCTCTTTCTATGAGTTAGCGAATTTGTTTGTTTGGTTGGTTTTGAGGATGGTCTCTATGTGGTATAATCTTCATTCCCAGGGTCTAACACAGCCTATGGTGCAAAGCAAGTGTGCACTAATTGCTAATTGAACACACAAATGTGTATTCAAGTATTCAAGTAATAAACTGCTAAAAATTCAGTCAGATACCCAGAGAGTGAAACTATTTGAAACAGGTAATATTGATACTGTGATACTAAGTAAATTATAAAAAAAAACTTTGAAAACTACTGCTGACCATCACACACTTTTGAGAATCAAGATTATCTCTATCTCTATGCAAATCAAGGAGCCAGAAAAGAGACTACATGCTGCTATGTGTCTATGCTAGTCTGAACCTCAGGCAGAAGACCCCCAGTCTTGTAGAGCAGGGATACCTGCCAGCATGTCAAACAAAACCCAGGAACACCAAAACCCTGCAGTGCAATTAACTCTCCACCTGTGGCAAAGTTAGGCTCTGTGACTCTAGGAAATCCAGAGCTCATGGGAAAGGGAAATGAAGCCACATCTGAACTAAAGGAGCTTAGCACACCCTGGAACCTTTATAACATGCATGAATCATGCGATTGAATAATCTAAGGGGTCTTCTTATATTAGATAGTTTAGAAAACAAAGGTTTGGTTTTAGTGTGAACTGGTTGACATGTTAAAATGTTTCATTTGGGTTTGATCAGAATATTTATGTTTCAAGGGATGAGTTTCACTAGAGATTTTGAAACACAACAAATTAATAATTGTGAGGAGGAAAGTAAATCACCTCTTTTACATGAAAAAATTTTAAATTCCTACTATACAAACCTTCTATACATTTTATTTTCTTGCATGTATGCAATGTGTATATGATATGCATGGCAAAAGTGATACAGTGTTATAATGTGCACAAAATTCTTTTACATATATACTTTCTCAATAATTTCCACTAATGTAGTATTCATTTTGTATATATTGGACATACTATGTAGACATCTCTCTCTCTATGTATATATATATATATACACATATATATAAATACATGCACTATATATATGTATATGTATATCTACACATAAATACATGCACTATGAAAGATAAGTACTCCATATGACTATATAATATACAAGCTGCTACCTAAGTGTGTGTGTGTGTGTGTGTGTGTGTGTGTGTGTGTGTGTAGCAAAACTGATTCTTTTCTTCAAGTAAGTGATTAGCAAGTTTCCTGAATTCACTTTTGTTTCAAAGTTTAGAGGGACGTGTCAAAGCATAGTGCACTATGCCTATAGCCTGAGTTAATACATCTATTTGTGAATTTGACTTTTATGAGCTTTTATTTGAGTAAATTATGCACATCATAATGCATATTTGTAATGAATTATTCATATGGATCTAACTTGCTCAAACTAAATTACCACTCTGGGTGAAAGAAGAATTGCTGTTTTGAACCTCTTCATTACTGTCTAAGCCAGAAATTTTCATCATTTTTCTATAAACCCGCAATCAACTGGGAACCCATTCACTTTAGAGTTCTTGGCAAGAGTTCATCCTCCTCTCTAATTAAAGCCCTCATGTACACTTCTAAGCAGAATCATGGATCTGGAACAAGGTATATTTCCTCTTCAGAAGAAACTTGTGAAGTAAATATTATCACCCCCCATTTGACAACTGAGCAAACTGAGATTTGTAGTACATTTACAGAACCAGGATTTAGATCCAGGTATTTCAGACAAAAATACTGTGCACTTTTTGAAGGGAAAGAACATTCAGAAACATTAACTGAATACTTTTACAGTGTTGTTGGATCTAGGATGAGGTGAGGACAAAATATGGACCACTAAAACTTATTTTTAAAGCTGTTTATAAAACCAATTTTAACTTCCAAAATAACTTTGCATGCCTCCTTTTCAATTTACACACATAGCATCTTCCCCTTTAATTCATTCAGACTTGAAATCCCAATGTCACCTGTGGGCCTCTACTCCCTTCCTTTATAGTTTGCTATCAAACACTGGCAGGGCCCTTTAAGAATACCTCTCATACCTACCCTTAGCCCCTCACCCCTGCAGTTCCTCAGTGGCATCTTTGAGTTATTTTAAGGGATACCTCAGTTAGTTTTTCCATTTTTATATTATAGACATTTAAATTGCTTCTAATATTTTGTTTTTACAAATGATTCTACAATTAATACCCTTACACAAATACCCATGTGCTTACATGAAGATGGTTCTAATCTAAAATATAGTCTTATAAGAAGCGCTTCTGCTAACCTCTAATTATGGCCAAATTTCTCTCCAAAGTAATTCTGCACTCCCACCAGAATAGTGAGAGGGCTCCCATTTCTCCATATCCTTGAAAACTTGATATTTTCAGCCTGTGAGTATTGGTCTGTCTGATGGATGACATAGTATGCATGCATTTTTTTGTCTTCCACTGATCATTAATGAAGTTGAACTGTTTTTACATATATGTATCTGACATCTTTTCCTCTTCCATGGATTTTTCTTTCCCTTTCTCCAATTTTCTTTTGAGTTCTTTGTCTTTTTACATTTTTGACTTCTAGGAATTTTGCATCTGTCTAAATATTAATTCTTGGTTATATGTGTCATAGCATCTTCTCTAACCTATGGTTTATTTTCCACTTTTTCTATTGATTTTGGTCACAGATGATTCAAATTTTAAAGCAATGACATTTATTGTTCCATTTACTTCTCAAATGACAAACAGCATGTTTATATTTATGTTTATAGTTGTTTATTGAGAAGTTATTCATTGTTTAATAGTACTCAAGCTTGGTTTTTCACAGTTACATCTGCAGTCCACTTGGAATTAATTTGTATACAAGACAAGAAGTAGAAATCTAATTTTATCTCTGTCCAGTTTGCTTACTTCTTTTCCATGTTTCCAGAGCCATTTATTCAGGAGCCTATCTTTCCACTACTTTTTATGCAAACTATGTTATACACCATATATATCTATATCTATATCTATTTCTGTGCTCTTTATTCCAATAAAGGCATCTATTTATCTTTCTTCCATCAAAATTTCATTTTCTTATCATATAAATTATTTTAGCAAGATCCAGCACATTTCCTCTGACCTTTATATTTGTTTTCCTTGCATTTACTGATTTAATTTTAATTTAATGAATGCCCTTTTGTATTTTACTGGAATTACATTTTAACTTGCCTATTTAATTTTAGGAATAATCATTCAATTTACAATATTGTCTCTCCAATCATGAACATTGTATCTTAAAAGTCACTGCCTAAATGATGTCCCTATTATTTCTATCCTATTTCTTTGACCAAAGTAAATGTCCTGCCTATGTCTACTTTCAAGAATGTGGGGAAGTCCAATCCCACCCTATCCCCAGAAGGAGTACAGACTACTAGTGACTGTATTACTTCATAACTAAGTTAGGAATGTTTCTTTTTAACTCTTCTGGGGTGAGGGGATGTATTAATTTGAGGTTGAATTACTGAGTGAAATTGACCCCAAACTCATCCAGTTTCTTTCCATTTTGAAAGGAAGATGTTCAAGAATTTTAATAATTTATATATTTTCTTCAGAGGTCTGTTCAAATTTCCTATTTCTCATTAAGTCTAAATTGTACTAATGTTTTCTACAGCATTTTACATTTTATCTAAATTTCCCATCCACAGCATTTCTAGTGATTTTTTAAAATCTCCAAAAGCCTTTCCTTTCTTGAACAATTGGACAGAGTTTTAACTATTTTGTTAGTCTTTTAAAAGACTTTATGATTGGTGTCCTTATAAGAAAACACAAAGAGAGAAAGGAGAATGTAAGTGAAGATGGAGATAGAGATTAGAATTATTCTGCCACAGCCAAGAAATACCAGCATCCATCAGGAGCTGGATGAGGTAAGAAGTGTTTTTCCCTAGAGCCTTCAGCATGAGCATGGTCTTGCCAATACCTAGACTTTAGACTACTAGCCTCTGGAACTGTGGGAGGCTAAATTTATTGTTACAAGTCACTAAGTTTGTGATAATTTGTTAAAACAGCTTTAGGAAACAAATAAAATACAAATGGATTGACTGAGTGACTCACTAAATTAAAGGGCAAAGAACAAAAATGCTCTTCAGAATGTATCTGATCCTCCATGTTTTCCACCCACTCTTTTCCTCTTCTGTTCCTACTGACTGTTCTTTGTTTCTATCTGAAGGGGTTTTTTTTCCTCCACTGGAATATAAATTTTCAGTCTGCCTCTAGGAAGTCACTACCATCCTTCCAACTACTCAGACCATATATCTGAGTATCATACATCTTACTTTTTCTCCCTCATTCCACACATTTAATCAAAACTTAATTCCTGAATTTACTTTCCTATCTCTTAAATCCAGCCATTTCTGTAAAACCCCAATCCGCGCTCCCATCATTTCTGCAGCCGAGCTGTACCTCATATTTCAATTTCACGTACTCATCCATCCAAGAAATATTTATTGCCTAACAACTGTGACAAAAGGACTATGCAAGCCATTCTTGTTGCAAAAGTGAATTAAGAAGATATTAGGCCTCTTTCCTAATAGTTTAGATCATAGTGTGGGAAAATGATACTAATCAAATTACCTCACAGACTACTATGAACTTGTCTCAGTAACAAGAACTTTAAGGAGAGGCTCTATAATGTTGTGAGGTCCTTTGAAAAGGGTGTTTTCCTTTTCCTAAACTGTTTGTCAAACAAAATACCTGTGAGGACTAGAAGCGAGGTTTAAAATGGATGGATGAATTTATATGAGTTAATCTGAATTTATGATATAGCTCCAATGTGTTCTCAGACATGCATTATATTTTATAATGAGCATAGTTTTTTATAATTATCAAAGCTACAATAAATGTGATACTTCTAATACACCAAGATACAGAGCTTTCCCTCAGTGCTGTTGAGTGGGCAACAGCACTCTGGCTGACTGTTAATCCCATGTTTGACACTGGACTTTAATTGTCTGGTTCTATGTCTATCTCTCTCAATAGGATGAAAGCTGCTGGGTGACAGGACTCTGCCCTGTTAATTACTGTGCACTAAAATCCTACTAAGCCTTGGATGGACCCTAAATAAATGTTTTTGAATGGATAGAGAAGCTAAAAGTAACAATGAAACTATCAGACTCCTTTTTAAATAGTTGCTTATTGCATGAGAATGTCCAGAAGATGATGGGGGGAAACATAAAAAAACTTGGATCTTTACCAAAGATGTGGTTTCAAGTGGAGTGTGTTTTTAAATCTTCAGTGTTGTTTAATTTCATTCATGGATGAGCAAAAGAACTAGGAACTTCAGCCCTTCGCTTCCACTCCAGAATGTGTCTTTTCTTATCCATTTGTCTAAATGGTTCTTTAATGTGAAACCCAACAGTGGCATCCAAACAGTGACAATTATTTTCTGAACAATGACAAATCAGTGAGCCAAATTAAGTGTCTTTTCCCATCATACCTTAATTAAAATTCTTCCTAGTAGGTAAAGTTCCTTAGCACAACATTAAAATATTACTCTATAACTCAAGGTCATGCTTGTACTGAATAAATTACCTTAATTCAAGTGTCACATTGATTTGAGATATCGAGCATATGAATGTAAACTTCTAGTGCTTGCAGAGCCCACAGAATCACTAAGCAATGTTTGGATGTTAGCATTTAAAAAGTTGTTCAAGGATACTCTGATATATGCTACCTCATAAATGAACCTGAGAACATCATGCTAGTGAAATAAGCCAACAACAAGACAAATACTGTTTGACCCCACATGTATGAGGTACTCTATTAATTTATTGACACTTTTCTTTTTATCTGTCTTATACATTCAAGACACAAATACTCTTAGAGCATCTGACTGCTCTTAGTAGTCAAAATCATAGAGACAGAAAGCAGAAGAGTGGTTTCCAGGAGCTAGAAGGACAGGAAAATGAAAGTTAGTGTTTCCTGGGTGCAGAGTTTCAGTGAGGCAAGAGGGAAGGAATTCTGGAGATGGATGGCAGTGGACGTTTGCACAGCAATGTGAATTTACGTAATTCCACTGAACTGTATGCTTAAAATGGTATAAATAGTAAATTTTATGTTATTTGGGTTTTATCACAATTTTTAAAATGAAAAATTAATAATGACACAAATAGTTCATCTAAAAAAAGTTTTCCAAAGGAAGAAAATGCTGCCACTTGCTTTTCCTGAGTTACAGAGTGAGCTAATTAATAGGAATCTAAAGAATGCCTTCCTTTTCTCATAATCATCAATGATTTTTTGAAATATGAGCACTGTGGTCTGAGTGTGATGAGGCACGCTTATAATCCCAGCTACTATAGGTGTCATAGGTAGGAGAATCACTTACCACATCTAGCTCTGGACAAAAATGCAAGACCCCTTACCTAAAAAAATAACTAAACTAAAAAAAGGACTGAATGTGTGGCTCAAGTTGCAGGCCATGTGCTCAAACACCAGTATCAAAAAAAAAAAAAGAAGAAGGAATGCAGTACTTAGTACTTCTTATTGAAAAGAGTAAAGTAAAAGAAAATCTAGTCATTCTAGATGATGACAAATTACTTGACATTTAAAGAGATTCTGAAATATTACAAATTATCTGTATATGCATCAATTTTAATCTGAAATGCAAAATAAGCCTTCCTTAGACATATTTCAGGATATTTTTACTTTATTTCTTAGTAGTTAGTACTTAACTTGGAGTGTTCACCTCCTTTAGATCATAACAAAATATGGGAAAGCCCATTTGTCCAAGAATATTAAAATAATTTGCAATTTTAATGACATCCAATATCTGGAGAGCACAAAGTGAGAATATAAAGGAAGGTGCATTTCACTTATTAGGGTTATAAAATGTTACTCCTATGCCTTTTTGACCAGATCTATTCCTTGTTTCAGGTCTCTTCAAATCATGCATCTTTGTATCATTTGCTGGTAAATGGATGGAATTGGAGAACATCATTCTGAGTGAGGTTAGCCTGGCCCAAAAGACCAAAAGTCGTATGTTCTCCTTCATATGTGGATATTAGATCAAGGGCAAACACAACAAAGGGATTGGACTTTGAGCACATGATAAAAGCAAGAACACACATGGGATGGGTGAGGATAGGTAAGACACCTAAAAAATTAGCTAGCATTCGTTGCCCTTAACGCAGAGAAACTAAAGCAGATACCTTAAAGCAACTGAGGCCAATAGGAAAAGGGGACCAGGAACTAGAGAAAAGGTTAGATCAAAAAGAATTAACCTAGAAGGCAACACACACGCACAGGAAATTAATGTGAGTCAACTTCCTGTATAGCTATCCTTATCTCAACCAGCAAAAACACTTGTTCCTTCCTATTATTGCTTATATTCTCTCTTCAACAAAATTAGAGATAAGGGCAAAATACTTTCTGCTGGGTATTGAGGGGGTGGGGGGGGAGAAGGAGAGGGTGGAGTGGGTAGTAAGGGGGGGGGCAGGGGGGAGAAATGACCCAAGCCTTGTATGCACATATGAATAATAAAACAATAAAAAAAGAAGTAAGCAGCAGGTATCTAACATAAGGAAAATGGAATCTTGAAAGAAAAACATGACACAAAGGAAAACCTGAAAATAAAGACTGAATAAATAAAGTTATAATTTTGAAAACTTTCTGAAAAAAAAAAAAGGTAACAATTCTCTTAAGTTCAGCTGTAAAAGCAGGCCAGCCTCCCCCAAGCACTCTAGTTAGGCTCCTTATGGCCCTCTGACTTAGTGATGGTAGGGCTTCTTGGACGCTATCTTGACCCTGTCAGTAGTGGCTTATGGAGGACCTGTTTTGAGAAGTGCCATGACTTATGTCTGATATCTGTTGTACAGAAAGTGAAAGTGCTAAATATTTGCATAACTGCTCAGGTCCATAAATGAATATTTATAGCTTTCTGACAGCATCCTTTTAACCTTGTTGCTCAGATTTTCAGTGTACTCTCTTCATGCTGCCAACTAAGTACAGAGAAAGATCCAGGAATTTACAAGCATACTCACTCTTTCCTGACACTCTATAACGTTGACACTATGTCTTAAAGTCAGGATTGGTCCCCAAAAATCAAGGAGAAAAAATTGTTTCCAGGGTCCTACTGTTCCAAATGGGTGAGAACAAAAGACTCGAAACAAGGACCAGGCTTCTGTAATAGAAAATCAGTCTAAATGGTTTTATTAGACCCAGAATGGCTTAGCTAAATCAAAGAGTTTTCACAACCAATGTTCCAAACATTTAAGTGCAAGGTTTCTTTCCTCTAGGCTGAAAGGTACTCAAAGTAAAAGAAAGGAAATTGCATGTGAAGGTGTATCTGCTGCACAGGTTTCTAGAACAGCCTAGCCGTCCATTTCATGTAGACAGTTTGCTCAGGCAAACACAAGAAAGATTTCCTGTGCAAAAGTGCTCATGTGTTTTGGTAAGATTTTCACAGGCTGCTGAGAAATGTGTTGGATTGAGCTGTTTTAATAAATTGCAGATTTTAGTCTCCTGAATCTCATTTAATTCTTTCCCCAAAATGAGCCACTGCAGCCTCAGCTGAACTGCCCTAAACCCTACTTGTCATGAAAAGTTGTCAAGACAAGAGGATTGTGTTCTAAAGTCATCTAAAGTACTTGTATTCAACTCAGGTGCCCCTATGTGCATTAGCACACAGACTTTGATTCCTTTCTTTTGCTGTTTCTTGAATTGTAGAGCCATACCCTTAGGTTGTCTGATCTTATATAATAGAGTTCTGGGGTATGAATTCTCAAAGTAGGATCTTTTTGACCTTGGGCAAGCTAGATATCTACATGGCTTGCTCTGCAGAACACTCATAACAAAGTAATATTCTTGTATGCTGAACAAGGATTTCAATAAGTGAAGAAGGAATTCTGACAATATTCCAAACCAAGAAAGCTTAAAAGTAAACCTTTCACCATTCTCACAGACTCAAATTTGTTAGCATAAGACATAAAATTCAACATTATTACAAGCAACCAGCACTGAAAGAAATCTATCCAAAGAAATGCATGAGACACAACTCAAACAAAAAACTGCAGCATACATAATGCAATGTATTACTGCCTCAGTTATGTTATGGTATTCATGGAAGGAAATAAAGTAGCAAAAATATTCCTTAAAAATACTTTGATTTTGAAGCAGCATTGCTCAAAAAATTGCATACTTTAACTCAACATACTGACATCTAAATATCTACTCAAGGTTTGTAGTGTATGTTTCCCCAAGAGTTTCCAATACAAATTCAGTTTGGTTCTACTCCACAGACTTTGAGGAACAAGTACGCATAAGCACTGAATGGGGCCCTATGGGATACACAGAGTGGTTTGGAGTCTATTTGGGAAGAGAAATAAGGTCATAGATTAAAAATTAGCAAACACTCTGTGTCCTATATTGTTGTAGTTTCTTGGCTAAGTCAAGGTATATATTTTTAATTTGTTCTTATATTTTGTCTTTATATAAATCAAGAGATATAGAAAGTCAAGTAGAAAGGTTTTGCCATGCTAGATACTAATACTAATAAATTTAATGATGGCAGACATTTACTGAGAGCTTTCCATCTGCTGAAGCTGTTCTAGACACTTTAATTCTCACATTCCTATATGGCATATACTATAGATAAGGAAACTGAGGGAGAAAAAGGTTGGGTAACTAGCCCTGATCTTACAACTATTACTAAACATTTAAATTGATATCACTTCCCTCCACAAGCCCCACTGAAATGGAAATAAAAGAATAAAAAGGTGTAAATCTCTAATGAACAGGGGAGAAGAGAAGAACAGAGGGGAGAAGAGAAGAACTAATGGCAGAAGTCAACTCTTCTTTTCCTACAAAGGAAAGCTGACATAGAAGCCCTCATGGCAATGCCTAGATCTTGCCACTTGACTCTAGACAAGTTTCATTAAATAATAAGAAACTTTTGCATTTTCCTATGGATTTGAAGATCTAGACATTTTTATCATTGTTACCTTTGTTGTTTTTTTAACATTTTTGAGCATGAGAAATCTTTGCAAATATAAAGAAAAATCATTGATCTTCCCTCATCATAGAAATACAGCACATATTTATTTAGAAAATATTAAACCCTATGATTTTATTATGTTTAAGTGGACTTTAATATGTCATGAAAGTATATTCTTTTGAAAAATGGTTTTCATGATTGTGGATTTAGTGACTTATTCAAGGACAATGACAGATTCAAAATATAAGGAACAAAAATATTTGCACTAATGTATGAAAATGGAAAAATGAGACATGTTGAAACTATTCCAAGAATGAGGAGAGGGGATGATAAAGGAGAATGATGGAGGGGGTGAATTCAATTATGATATATTGTAAGGACTTTTGTAAATGTCACAATGTAACCAAGTACACCAATAATATGATAATAATAATAATAATATAAACATGAAATACTAAAAAAAAACTTTAAATAATTTAAATCCTATGTAAAGTCTCCATGAGAGAAGATCAAAGAGAATCAATTGACAATACATAGCAAACCTGGAAATCCTCCTTTCCAGTTCTTTTCCTTACCATACCTCCACCCACTTTCCTGAATAGCACAATAAAGTTCCAGGAGTAGTGTCAGTGAGCCTGCCAAATAGACATGTGGCTACAATATTTGTCAATATGTGGAATTACTAAAGACTTGCAGTAAGTCTAAGCACTCCAAGGATACACACCGTATGGTGGAAACCACCTGTTTGGAACCTCTGCAGGACCCAGTGTGTTTGGTGACACTACAGGACAGCAACACTGTCTAAATCCAAACTGATGTAGAAACTTCAATGTTATCACCTTACTAACTTATTGACTCACTTACCTTGGAAAAAAGGTCAGGGACATCACTGGAATGGGTTCCAGCCGAACAACCTATCAAAAAATACTAAAATATTGTTTATCATCACAAAATGGATTTTTACAATATCCACTGATAACATCTGAAATTCACAATTCATGTGCAAATGCTGGTATAAAATTTAAAAGTTGAGATGGGATGCAGGAGGAACACAGAGGCAGGGGAAAGGTGTATAATGTATACTAAACATTTGAGCATCCTGGCACTTTATTTCTTTATCCAAATGAGAAAATGATGCCTGTCCCAATATAATATCTAAGTTCATAGCATTCCAAGTATGTAAGGTACCTTCTCTTCTCATGTAAAATGTCCTCTTTGCCTCCTAGAAGATAACTGACCAAGAAGACATGTAAGAATAAAATGAATACATATAACCTTACACACCTCTGTCACCATGCCCATGAACTGGGAGCAGGAGAAGCAGTGTGATAAGAAAGAAAGAAATCCAGATGTCAGGAAAGCTGGGCTCAAAGACTAGGTCCTTTTATCCCTGTTAGTACACAAGTAGTAATTCTTCTTATCCTTTTCTTTTCAGAGTTTTGGATAGGTGACCCCTAAGTTTCCTTTCAACTCTGTAACTCAGAATTGTGAAAGTCTTCCGATTAGAGCCAGCCTCACTCATTTAACCACAACTCTAAAAAATCATACATAATGAGCAAGAGACAGAGATCAGAAGGATCTGTTGAAGGCTAGCCTGGCAAAAAGTTAGTGCGACCCCATCTCAGCCAATAATCCAGGCATAGAGGCATGTACCTGTGATCCCAGTTACATGGGAGACCATAGGTAGAAGGATCAAAGTCCAGGCCTGCTGGTCAAAAACCAGAGACTATGTAAAACATAACCTAAAGCAAAAAGGGCTGGAAACATTGCTTAAATGGTAAAGTACCTGCATGGGAAAAACAAGGCCCTGAGTTCAAATCCCAGTGCTATCAAAAAAATAATAAAACATAATGAAAGGAGCATTAAAAAGGGGCTTAATTGTTAAGTCTGCTATCAAGTGTGTGACATTGGACAAGTCAGTATCTTCTTCTTCTGTTCTTCTTCTTCTTCCTTTTCCTTCTTCTCCTCCTCTTCCTCCTTCTTCTTCTTTGTCACTCCCTCAATATGTAATAATATTTTTACATCATTGCTGAGATTAGGTACAATGAGCATACAAACATATATTTAAATTATAAAATACTATGCTGATACTGGTTGTTAATATTTGCAAGGCCCTATTGGTGGAGCTTGTTCTTCTGTTGGTAGTTAAATAATAGGACATCATATTCTAAAATAAAGGTTAGGAGCACTTAGAACTGCATCTCCCCATTTCCTCTCTGTCCACCTGCACCCATACCCTAGTAACCATTGCTTTATGCTCCATCTCTGAATGGATGGGCAAATCTAGAGATCTAATGTACAATATGAGGACTACCATTAATAACATTATATTATATTAGGGATTTTGGTAAATAAGTGTATTTTAGTTGTTCTAGTCACAAAAGGAATATCACTGTGGGGATGGAGGATATGTTCATTTGCTTCACTATAATAACCATTAAACTATCTATATATTCCATAACATCATATTATAAACCTTAAATATACATTATAAAATTATTTAAAAAGAAAAAATTTCCTTCCTCTCACCCAAAGAAGACATTTGCAGAAATCAGACAAAATTATGGAACAGTCTTACAATTCTATTTTTAATATTTGAAATATTTTCCATAACTACAGATAAGAAAGATCACCAGTGATATCTCTTCAGGTAATTAAAGACTCATTATTATAGGCTTTTTAAAAATTAATTGCACAGTAAAATAGTATTATATCAAAGTAAGGGAGACAATTCAGCACACCTAAATACACTGTCAGCCAATAAGATCTATGCAAACCTTCTATTTCTATGCCATTTATTCACTCCTGTTTAGTGTGGAAAAGTCTTTTATTTATTGTTTATCTTCCCCCTCACCCTCAGAACCTTTTTATTTCCAGACTCCCAAATGATTTTACTAAGCCCTCATTGTCTGCCTGACCAGGAGTTACCAAGAGATATTTCCTCCAGGGAGAAGTAAATTAAAAATTAACACTGGATGCTGTCTTCCACATGGAAGGCTATGCAAATGTGCATCTGTTCCTTTGAAGCCTTTAGCATCCTGTGGGGCCATCAGCCTCCTCTCCAGAATTCATATTCCTACTAATGCTTAAAGTAATTTGTGCACGCACTTACATGGAGCTCAGAGGGCAGCTAGCAGACACCTTTTACGGTATCAGAATGATCAGCAGCTCTGCTTCTAACTGGCAGGTCTTGGGATGGAACTGTGGTTCTTTGGGGCCACTGCAAGTGTCTGATCACCTCACCAATCCTTCAACTCCAATGTCAAGTCAGCCTGGTACTTTGGAACAATCTCACCCAGAGAAACCTCAGCATATGAGAAAATAACTCATTCAAACTCTTTCCTAGGGCTCTACCCCACCCCTTTCCAAACTGGAATAATACTTGGATGAAGTAAAATGTTTCTGGAATAAAATGTTAACAGCTTGGTTAACACACCTTGATAGCACTGAGTCAAAAACTCTGGCCAGGAAACTTGGCCCTTTTCTTCAGGAAGAATTTTTCCTCCAGGAGCTTATAGAAAAGTTTTGTTGAGAGAAGAAAGCAGTCCGTCTCATTCACTGCTTGTCAAAGGAATCTCATCACCATTTGTCAAAGGTGATGACTGAGAACAGTACCCTGGACAGAGCAAACCCCTGAGGACTGTTTCTTTAATTACCTAATGGCATGTGCCCTGTGCCCAAACAACGTGAGAGCATCATTGCTTTAGAGCCTAGAAAGCATACCCAGGCACTGGTATTTGGAAACAATAAGAATGAAGGAAAGGAAAAAAGTTAAAAAATAAAAAGAAATTCTTCTCATCTTACCATTTTGCCCAGGCCTATAACTGACTCTAGTGGAAATATCAGTTTCCCATCAGAAGTCTACAAATACAGGGTTGCCATAATCTGACATATGCTCACCAAGAGGACACTGCTTCCTTTAGCTTCCCTGAGACCCCCCAGCCTCCTGTATGTCACTTGTCATCATTCTGAACTGAGGTTATATTTCTGTGTGTCTGCAAACACTTCTATGACAGTAAATAGACCTTGGTTAACTCCTTACCCTTCCCTCACCTCACCCCCCCATCCCATGGCCTGGACAGTAGCTATTACAGTCACCTAAATGTGCACTGAATGACCTACCACAATGACTATCCTACAACTACCCTTGCAAAATAAATTTCTTGCAAAAATGAAAATAAACAGAGATTTGATACGATCTTGTCTCCTTGCCATTTACCTTCTTCATAAAAGGTTTATGTAGGAAAAAGACATCATTCTATTTAACTGAGGCTTTGTCATCAGAGGTTGTAGGCAGAGGTTCTGTCACTCAGGCTTCTTAGCATCTCAGTGCCCCTGCATTAAGTGCTAGGGGAACATGGGCTGCTTTTGAGAACTGGAAGGGTCCACCCAGGGAGTTCTTCTAAAATACCCATTAGTAGTTTTTCCTAGTAGTGACTCATTCCTCCTGAAAATACAGTAATATTAACAAATATGCTTGTAACCTTTTACAATTCACAAAGCACTTTGACATCATGGTCCCATCTTTACTCTAAGCTATCTGGTCCTTGGAAAAGAGAATCTTTATCTGGATTTCAGATTCCAGGGGCAACAGCAAGGTGGGGGAGAAAACCATGTGAACAGTAAACACACTTTGGCACACCTTCTTGTGAAACTGCAAAAGGGACACATCTGTGTCCTCTAATATCTGTAAGATGCTTGAGAACAGTTGTTATGTAGCATTGCTAATAACTATAGCTACTATTTATCAAGTTTCTACTAAGAATCATGCCCCAAGAAGACAGACAGACAGACACACACACACACACACACACACACACAACTGATCTAGATTTGCTGAAAGAGAAGCATTGAAGAATAACAAGTTTTCTTCAAATAAAACTTAACACCAAAGTCCATAATATTTTTTTTAAATAAAAAGAACTTTTCTACTGAGCAGCAAGCGATGATGTTTGGGACTTCTTGGCTGTCCCTTTCCTCCCTTCACCTGTCACTCCTGTAACCAGGGACACAACTTTGGGGAATGTCCAGGGCTATGCAGTGTTCAGGTGGAAAACAGTGCACTGAGAAAGCCTAGGCTAGCACAAGGACCCTGAGAGGAGTGAGTGGAGGTGAGAAGGCAGCGCAGTCTTTCCCCTGCTGGCACTCTGCCTGTGGGGCTATGCTTCTCCGGGTTAACAGTGAAGGTTTGCCTGATCCATGCTCCTGTGTCATGGGAAAGCCCCCCACCTCACCCAAAAATTCCTATGACTGAGAAACATCCTCATGGCAGACATGATTATCAATCTCTAGTCAATTGTGCAGTCTGGACTCTAGATCCTGGGAGAAGCAATTGTCCTGGACATTTCACCCTTTCTTTTTCTTGAATCCCACTGTAGAAACAAAAAGGCCATCACAATTCTGCCTGCAACCATCCCCCAGAATTCATGGGTTCTTTTAAAATGCACCCCTGCTAGTTGAGAGCTCTGCCTGCAGGCTTCAGTGAACTTTGAGAAGTCTGACCCCTCTGCAGCTTCTCTTTCCCTCTTGCTGGGTCCTGACACATATTGATTGAGCAGAGACATGGGTATCTCAGGAAACTCACCTTCCCCTGACTTCTGCAGCAACCTCTCAACAGTGGTTGACGAAGGCCCGGGAGCTCATCATCTCTCATACTCACCTTTGCTATTCTGGACAGACTCCCTTGATGTTTTCCTGTCTTATCAATGCTAATAAAGTCCTTACCTGGTAGAAATCACTTGCAATTTCTGTCCTCCCTCCAGCATAACCCCAACAATAATAACAGCAACAAAAATGAATAAATACATCAAAGCCTTGTATTTGAACATTATATCATCATAAAAAGCACTTTGGTTTTAAAATTGGACATAGGTAAAAATGTAACTACCTCATTTTTTACTTTTATTTTATCATTTTTACATTTACTTACATGTGTATACATTATTTGGGCCACCTCTCCCCTTACCCCTCCCTGCAAACCCACCCCCCACCTTCAGACAGAACCAGTTTCACCCTCTTGTTCTCCAATTTTGTTGAAAAAAAAAGCATAAAAGATAATAAGAAAAACGTAGTGTTTTTGCTAGTTTGAGATAAAGATAGATATACATGGAGATTCCTTGTGTTGCTTCCATGCACATGTTTATTACAACCCAAATTGGTTCATCTCTACCAGACCTCTTCACTACTTCTTGTCCCCTTCCCATAGTGGACTCTGCCAGTTTAAGATTACTATATTCACTCTTCTACAGTGAGCACATCAGCCACATTCAAGTTTTTGGTTTCCTTCCCTTACCCTATCCCTCCTGTGTGTGCTCTCCCCTTAGTATGACCTGTGTTCATTAACATTTGTTTTGGGTCTGTAATCCACATATGAGGGGAACATGCAATTTTGTCCTTCTGAGCCTGGCTAACTTCACCTAAAATGATGTTCTCCAGTTCCGTCCATTTACTTGAGAATGACAAAATTTCATTCTTCTTTGTGATTGAATAAAATTCCATTGCATATAAATACCTTGTTTTCTGAATCCATTCATCAGTAATGGGGCATCTTGGCTGTTTCCATAGCTTGGCTGTTGTGAAGAGTGCTGCAATAAACATGGGTGTGCAGGTGCCTTTGTAGTAACCTGAGTCACATTTCTTCAGGTATACCCCTAGGAGTGGGATTGCTGGATGACATAGCAGATCAATTTTTAGTTTTTTTAAGAAGCCTCCATATTGTTTTCCATAGTGGGCTTACTAGCTTACATTCCCACTAGCACTGTATAAGGGTTCCTTTTTCCCCACATCCTCACCAACACCTGTTGTTGGTTGTTTTTTTTGATGATGGCTATTCTAACAGGAGTGAGGTAGAATCTTAGTGTGGTTTTGCATTCTCTTTATACCTAGGGACAGTGAGCATTTTTTCATGTGTTTTTTGGGCCATTTGGACTTCTTCCTTTGAAAAAGTTCTATTTAGTTCAGTTGCCCACTTCTTTATTGGTTCATTGATTTGGGGGAGTTTAGTTTTTCCCTGTATATTTTGGTTATCAGACCCTTATCTGATGTATGGCAAGCAAATATTTTCTCCCATTCTGTGTGTCGTGTCTTCAATTTAAAGACCATTTTTTTTGTTGTGCAGAGGCTTTTCAATTTCATGTGGTACCATTTGTCCATCCTTTCTCTTGAGTTCTACTGAGGAAGTTCTTGCCTATTCCTATTGCTTCCAGTATATTCCCTGCTCTTTCCTGTACTTACTTTAAGGTTTTGGGTCTGATATTAAGGTCTTTAATTCACTTTGAGTTGATACTTGACAGGCATGCATCTAGTTTTCTGTAGGCAGATAACCACTTTTCCCAGCAGTGCTTGTTGCAGAGGCTGTCTTTTCTCCATCATATGTTTTTGGCACCTTTGTCAAAAATGAGGTGGGCATAGTTGTGTGGATTCATATCCAGGTCCTCTATGCTGTTCCACTGGTCTTCATATCTGTTTTTATGCCAGTACCGTGCTGTTTTTTATTGCTATGGCTCTGTAGTATAGTTTGAAGTCAGGTATTTTGATATCTCCTGGTTTGCTCTTTTAAATCAGTATTGCCTTGGCTACTCGTGGTCTTTTGTGTTTCCAGATGAACTTTAGGGTAGATTTTTCAATGTTTGTGATGAATGTCATTGGGATTTTGATAGGAATTGCATTGAACAGGTAGATTGCTTTTGGTAGTATAGCCATTTTTGCTTTGTTGATTCTACTAATCCATGAGCAATGGAGATCTTTCCACCTTCTGTAGTCTTCCTAGATCTCTTTCTTCAGGAGTTTGTAGTTCTCCTTCTAGAGGTCATTCACATCCTTTGTTAAGTTTACTCCTAGGTATTTGATTTTTTGAGGCTGTTGTAGATGGAATTGTTTTCCTATGTTCTTTCTCAATATGCTCATCGTTGGTGTATAGAAAGGCTACTGATTTTTATAAGTTAATTTTGTATCCTGGTAATTTGCTGAAGTTATCCATGGTGTCTAGGAGTTTTTGAGTGGGGTCTCTAGGAGTTTTTTGGATCTCTACGATATAAGATTATGTCATTGGTAAATGTGGATAATTTGACAGTTTCTTTACCTTTTGTATTCCTTATATCTCTTCTTCTTGCCTTATTGCTCTGGCTAGGAACTTCTGTGGGGACAGTGGGCACCCTTGTCATGTTCTTGACTTTAGGGAAAATGGTTTCAGTTTTTCACGTTAAGTATAATGCTGGCTGTAGGTTTGTCATATATAGCTTTTATAATGTTGAGGTACTTTCCTTCTATTCATAGTTTTCTTAGAGCTTTTATCATGAAATGATGTTGAATCTTATCAAAGGCTTTTTCTGCATCTATTGGGATGATCGGGTGGTTTTTTTCTTTGCTTCTATTGATGTGCTGCATTACATTTATAGATTTGTGTATGTTGAACCACCCCTGCATCCCTGTGATGAAGCCGACTTGGTCGTGGTGAATGATCTTTCTGATGTGTTGTTGGATTCAGGTTGTCATTATTGTTTTTTTGTTGTTGTTGTTCATTTATTCACATGTGCAGACATTGTCTGGGTCATTCCTCCACCCTGCCCCCCTCCCCCACCTTATCCCCGACTCCCCTCCTCAGTTTCAGGCAGGTCTCGTTCTGCCCTTGTGACTGATTTTGTTGAAGAAAAGACATAAGCATAATAAGAAAGACAAAGCATTTTTGATAGTTGAGTTAAGGATAGCTATACAGAAAGATTCCTACTATTGCTCTCATGTACTCATGTGTTATGACCCATGTTGATTTAACTCTAACTGATCTTTACATTGGCTCCTGATCCCCTGCTAGTGATAACCTGTCGTTTTAAGGTTTTTGTATTAATTCTTCTGGAGTGGGGACGTCAAATGCTTTCATGTTTTGGGTTTTCTACTTATTTCTATGCCTCCCATATGTGCTCTCCCCTTTTCTTGTGATCCAAGTCCAACCACATTGCTGTATTTGCCCTAGATCTAAAGTCCGCATATGAGGGAGAACATACGATTTTTGGTCTTCTGAGCCTGGCTGACCTAGCTCAGAATGATGTTCTTCAGTTCCATCCATTTACCTGCAAATGATAAGATTTCATTGTTTTTCATGCCTGAGTAAAATTTTATTGTGTAAAAGTACCACATTTTCTTGATCCATTCATCAGTAGTGGGGCATTTTGGTTGTTTCCATAACTTGGCTATTGTGAATAGTGCTGCAATAAACGTGGGTGTGTAGATGCCTTTGGAGTAACCTGTGTTTCATTCCTTTAGATATATCCCCAGGAGTGGGATTGCTGGATTGTATGGCAGGTCTATGTTTAGGTTTTAAAGAAGATTCCAAATTTTTTTCCAGAGTGATTGCACTAGCTTGGATTCCCACCAGCAGTGGATTAGGGTTCCTTTTTCCCCACATCCTCACCAGCACTTGTTGGTGGTGTTTTGGATGATGGCTATTCTAACAGGGGTGAGGTGGAATCTTAGTGTGGTTTTGATTTGCATTTCCTTTCTGGCCAGAGATGGTGAGCATTTTTTCATGTGTTTTTTGGCCATTTGAATTTCTTCTTTTGAAAAAGTTCTATTTAGTTCAGTTGCCCATTTCTTAATTGGATCATTGATTTTAGGAGAGTTTAGCTTCTTAAGTTCCCTGTATATTCTTATTATCAGTCCCTTGTCTGATGTATAGCTGGCAAATATTTTCTGCTACTCTGTGGGTGGTCTTTTCAGTTTAGAGACCATTTCTTTTGTTGTGCAGAAGCTTTTTAATTTTATGAAGTCCCATTTATTCATCCTTTCTCTTAGTTGCTGGGCTGCTGGGGTTTTATTGAGGAAGTCCTTGTCTATACCTATTTGTTCAAGAGTGTTTCCTGCTCCTTTATGTAGTAACTTCAGAGTTTCAGGTCTGATATTTAGGTCCTTGATCCATTTTGAGTTGATACTAGTACAAGGTGATAGACATGGATCTAGTTTCAGTTTCTTGCAGACAGGTAACCACTTTTCCCAGAAACATTTGTTGAAGAGGCTGTCTTTTCTCCATCGTATATTTTCAGCACCTTTGTCAAAAATGAGGTGGGTGTAGTTGTGTGGGTTCCTATCTGGATCCTCTATTCTGTTCCACTGGTCTTTATGTCTGTTTTTGTGCTAATGCCATGCTGTTTTTATTACTATTGCTTTGTAAATATTTTGAAGTCAGATATTGTGATACCTCTAGCATTGCTCTTTTTGCTGAGTATTTGCCTTGGCTATTCACGGTCTCTTGTGTTTCCAAATGAACTTTAGGGTAGATTTTTCAGTCTCTGTGATGAAAGTCATTGGGATTTTGACAGGAATCACATTAAACATGTAGATTGCTTTTGGTAGTATAGTCATTTTTACTATGTTGATTCTACTGATCCACGAGCACAGGAGGTCTTTTCATCTTCTGTAGTCTTCCTCAATCTCTTTCTTCAGGAGTTTGTAATTCTCCTTGTGGAGGTCATTCACATCCTTTGTTAAATTTACTCCTAGGTATTTGATTTTTTTTGAGGCTATTGTGAATGGAATTGTTTCCATATATTCTTTCTCAGTTTGTTGTTGGTGTATAGAAAAGCTAATGATTTTTGTAAGTTGATTTTGTATCCTGCCACCTTACTATAGCTGTTTATGGTATCTCAGAGTTTTTGGGTAGAGTTTTTTGGGTCTTTAAGGTATAGGATCATATCAGCTGCAAATAAGGATATTTTGACAGTTTCTTTACCTATTTGAATTCCTTTTGTTTCTTCTTCTTCTTGCCTAATTGCTCTGGCTAGAAATTCCAGTACTATGTTAAATAGGAGTGGGGTTAGCAGGCATCCTTGTCTTGTTCCTGATTTTAGGGGGAATGGTTTCAGTTTTTCACCATTAAATATGATGTTGGCTATAGGTTTGTCATAAATAGCCTTTACAATGTCAAGGTACTTTCCTTCTATTCATAGTTTTCTTAGAGCTTTTATCATGAAGTGGTGTTTGGTCTTGTCAAAGGCTTTTTCTGCATCTATTGGGATGATCAAGTGGTTTTTGTCTTTGCTTCTATTGATATGCTGTATTACATTTATAGATTTGTGTATGTTGAACCACCCCTGCATCCCTGGGATGAATCCAACTTGGTCATGGTGAATGATCTTTCTGATGTGTTTTCAGATTCAGTTTGCCATTAGTTTGTTGAGGATTTTTGCATCAATGTTCATTAGGGAAACTGGCCTGTAGTTCTCCTTTTTGGAGGTGTCTTTGTCTGGTTTTGGGATGAGAGTAATATTGCTTCATAAAATGAGTTAGGCAGTGTTCCTTCCCATTCTATTTCATGGAATAGTTTAAGGAGAGTTGGTATTAGTTCTTTAAATGTCTAATAGAATTCAGCAGTGAATCCATCAGGTCTTGGGCTTTTCTTTTTTGGGAGGCTCTTGATGGCAGCTTCAATTTCTTTTGTGTTATAGATCTATTCAGGTGATTAATATCATCTTGGTTAAGTTTTGGTTGGTTGTAAGTTTCTAGAAATCTGTCCATTTCTTTGAGATTTTCAAATTTATTACAGTATAGGCTCTCAAAGTAGTCTGTGATGATTTCCTGGATTTCCATGGTGTTTGTTGTTATCTCTCCTTTTGAATTTCTGATTTTACTGATTTGGGTTTTTTCTCTCCTCATTTTAGTTAGGTTTGCCAGGGGGCTGTCAATCTTATTTATTTTTTCAAAGAACCAGCTTTTTGTTTCATTGATTCTTTGTATGTTTTTGTTGTTGTTGTTGCTTCTATTTCATTGATTTCAGCCCTTACTTAATTATTTCTTTCCTCCTGCTTGTTTTGGGGTTTGTTTTTCTAGGAGTTTCAGCTGTAGTATTAGGTCATTGATTTGCGATCTCTCTGTCCTTTTGATATATGCTCATGGTTATAAACTTTCCTCTTAGGACTGCCTTTGCTATGTCCCATAGGTTCAGGTAGGTCATGTTTTCATTTTCATTAACTTTCAAGAACCTTTTAATTTCCTCTTTTGTTTCATTAGTGACCCCATTCATCATTAGTAATGTGTTGTTCATCTTCCAATTGTTTGTGTGTTTTTTACTTCTGTTTTTGTTGTTGATTTCTAGTTTTGATGCATTGTGGTCGGATAGAATGCATGGGATTATTTCTATTTTCTTATATTTGCTGAGGCTTGCTTTGTGCCCTAAGAAATGATCAGTTTTATAGCAGGTTCCATGGGCTGCTAAGAAGAAAGTATATTATACAGAAGTTGGATGATATGTTCTGTAGACATCAGCTAGGTCCATTTGATCTATGGTGTGATTTAGTTCTAGGATTTCTTTATTGATTTTTTGTTTGGATGACCTATCTATTGGTGATAGGGGGGTATTAAAGTCTCCCACTACCACTGTGTTGGTAGGCCCTTCAGAGTATGATTGATGAAATTGGGTGCATTGACATTGGGTGCATATAGGTTGATAATTGTTATTTCCTCTTGGTATATTTCCCCTTTTATTATATGGAGTGTCCTTCTTTATCTCATTTGATCAATGTAGGTTTGAAGTCTACTTTGTCTGAGATAAGTATTGCTACCCCTGTCTGTTTTCAAGGGCCATTGGCTTGATAAATCTTCTTCCAGCCTTTCACTCTCAGCCAGTGCTTATTTCTGTCAATGAGGTGGGTCTGTTGTAGGCAGCAGATTGTTGGATCTTCCTTTTTAATCCAGTTTGCCAATCGGTGTCTTTTGATGGGGGAATTTAGACCATTAACATTCAGTGTTAGTATTGATAAATATGTGGTGATCCCTGTCATGTAGTTGTCTTTGTTGATTAAGAGTTTGATTATGTGTAGCTGAATCAGTGTTACTCTTTACTTTCTTGACTTTTCTTCTCCTGTGGTTTGATATTGCCTGCCCTTTCATGGTTTTGTTTGCTTTCATTTTCTCTGTGCAGAATTCCTTGGAGAATCTTTTGGGTGGCTTGGTGGTCATATATTGTTTTAGTTTCTGCTTATCATGGAAGACTTTTATTGTTCTGTCTATTTTGAATGATAGTTTTGCTGGGTAGAGAATCCTAGGGTTGAAGTTATTTTCATTCAGTGCTTGGAAGTCCTCACTCCATGCTCTTCTTGCTTTTACTCTTTCTGTTGAGAAGTCTGCTGTGGTTTGATGGGTTTGCCTTTGTATGTTATTTGTTTTTTCTGTCTTACAGCCTTCAATACTCTTTCTCTAGTTTCTGTACTTGTGGTTTTAATGATAAAATGTCATGGGGTAGTTCTATTTTGTTCAGGTCTGTTTGGTGTTCTGGAGGCTTCCTGCACCTGAATGGGCATAGTTTTCTCTAGATTTGGGAAGTTTTCTGTTATTATTTTGTTGAATATATTATGCATTCCCTTTGCTTGTACCTCTTCTCCTTCTTCAATGCCCATGATTCTCAGGTTTGGTCTTTTGATGGAGTCAGTGAGTTCTTGCATTTTCTTTTCACAGGTCTTGAGTTGTTTAACTAATAGTTCTTCAGTTTTTCCTTTAATTGCCATTTCATCTTCAAGTTCTGAGATTCTGTCTTCTGTTTGTTCTATTCTGCTGGAATTGCCTTCCATTTTGTTTTGTATTTCTGTTTCATTGTTTTTTCTGTGGTTTTCCATATCTTGGGTTACTTCCTCTTTAATATTGTCAATTGTTGACCTTAATTCATTTATCTCTCTGTTTGTGTTGGTCTCAGTTTCAGTTTGGCATTTATTTAGGGCTTCCATGATTTCATTTATTTATTTTTGTGTTTTCTCATATTCTTTATTTTTGTCTTCTTGGAATTTCTTGAGTGCCTCCTGTACATTTTGGTTGACCATGTCTAGTAACATCTCTATGACATTCTCACTAATTACTTGTAGGATTTCTTCTTTGAGATTGTCCTTGTGGGCTTCGTTGGGTTCCTTGGTATAGTTTATCTTTGTTTTGTTGAAGTCTGGGTCTGGGTATCCATTATCTTCATTTTGCTCTAAATCCTGCAGTACTTTATTTTTTTGAGGGGGGAATAGTTTCCTCCCCTTTTTCTTCTTCCCATATTTCCACTAGGTAACATTTCTATCCCTGAACTATGTGTAATTTAGTTTTAGCTGAGTAGCAATATTAAAACTAACAAAACCAAGAGAGAAGGATAAAAAAGAGAGAGAGAGATGGAAAGATAAAAGGAATAGAGAGGAAAAGAGGAAAACTATGGTAGAGATGGTGGATGATCAAACAGTAAACCAGACAGCAAATCCCTTAAAGAAGGGAAAAAAATAAAAATTAAAAATTAAAAAAAAAAGTCACCAGTTCTGGAGCAGTAGAATTGCAGTCTTAGTTGTTCTGATGCTAGTTTTTTAGCATCCAGACCTGTCTGAGTGTGTGTCTCTTAGGTAGGTTTGGAGCCTTCCTGTGGCAGGTGGATAGTGGGTGGGGTCCTTCAGGTGGAGGCCTTTAACTGAGGTAAAGTAGCGGGCCTTTGGAGCATGGGCTTGGCATGCCTGAAGTGTGCAGGCCAGCGGAGTGGAGATCCTGCATGTCTATGGATCCCTGGCTTGACAGGCTTGGGGGTCACGGTGGAGCAGAACAGAGATCGTGTGTGTGTGTGTGTGTGTGTGTGTGTGTGTGTGTGTGTGTGTGTGTGTGTCCCCAGCTTGGCAGGCCTTGCAGCCTTGCAGTATGAATATTGTGCAGTGTTGTGCACTTTGGGGGTGTGGCTGGCAAAGCAGATATCGTGCAGGGCTGGGGAGTGCAGCCCAGTGAGATGGAGCTCCTGCAAGACTGTGCAGGCCTTGGGAGTGTGGCCAGCAAAGCAGATATGGTGCAGGGCTGGGGAGCATGGCCCAGCAAGAGGAAGCTCCTCCAGGGCTGTGCAGGCCTTGGGAGCATGGCCAGCAAAGCAGAGATCATGCAGGACTGGAGAGTGCGGCCTAGCAAGAAGGAGATCCTGCAGTACTGTGCAGGCCTGGTGGTGCATGGCCTGGTGGAGATCATAAATGTCTGTGGATCCCTGGCCTTAAGGGCTCATCCCACGGAGATCGTGCTATTCTGAGGGGTGGGAGTTTGGGGTAGCACAGCCCTGGTTGGGCAAAGGAGCAGGGTCAGAGGATCAGAGATCCCACTGTATATGGACCAGCAGTTCGGGCCTAGGGGGCGGGGCTTAGCATGCAGCGCCTGCTATTCTTTTAGTATATGGTGGGGTGGAGAGGCCTCCCAGGAGCTAGGGGTTCAGAGTGCTGATGTTTCAGCTCTCCCTGGTGCTTTACCTCATTCATGCAAGTCTCCAGCTTCTTGTCAAAGTCTCTGGATCACAGAGGTCAGAAGGTCTGTGGCTGTGTTCCGGTAACCATCTTGGATCTCCCAATTTGCCATTATTGTATTCAGGATTTTTACATTGATATTCATTAAAGAAATTGGCCTGTAATTCTCCTTTTTGGATGTATCCTTGTCCAGTTTTGGGATGAGTATAATTCTGGCTTCATAGAATGAGTTAAGAAGTGTTCCTTCCCTTTCTATTTCATGGAAAAGTTTAAGGGGAGTCATTATTAGTTCTTCTTTAAAAGTCTAACAGAATTCAGCAGAGAATCCATCAGGTCCTGGACTTTTCTTTTTTGGGAGGCTTTCTATTGCTGTTTCAATGTCATTTCATGTTATGGATCTGTTTAGGTGGTTAATATCCTCTTGGTTCAGTTTTGGATGGTCATAAGTATCTAGAAATTGGTCCATTTCCTCAAAATTTTCCAACTTATTTGAATATAAGCTCTCAAAACAGTCCCTGATGATTCCCTGGATTTCCTTGGTGTTTGTTGTTATCTCCTCTTTTTCATTTCTGATTTTATTAATTTGGGTCTTTTCCCTCCTCATTTTAGTCAGATTTGCTAGAGGCTTGTCAATCTTGTTTATTTTTTCAAAGAACCTGCTCTTGTTTCATTGACTAGTATGGTTTCTTTGGTCTCTAGTTCATTAATTTTGATACTTATTTTTATTATTTCTCTCCTTCTGCTTGTTTTGGGTTCTGCTTGGTCTTGTTTTCCTAGGAGTTTGTGATGTATCATTAGGTTGTTTATTTGAGATCTTTCTGTCCTTTTAACATATGCACTCATGGCTATAAACTTTCCTCTTAGGACTGCCTTTGCTATATCCCATAGTTTCTGATAGGTTGTGTTTTCATATTCATTAAATTACAGGAACTTTTTGATTTCCTCTCTTGTTTTTACTTTGACCCACTGATCATTGAGCAATGTGTTGTTCAGCCTCCAATTGTTTGCGTATTTTCTTATGCTACTTCTGTTATTGAGTTCTAGTTTTATTGCATTGTGATCAGATAGAGTGTAGGGAGTTATTTCAGTTTTCTTATATTTGTTGACACTTACTTTGTGCCCTAAGATATGATCTATTTTGGAGAAAGTTCCATGGGCTGCTGAGAAGAATGTATATTGTGCTGATATTGGATGAAATATTCTGTAGACATCAGTTAGGTCCATTTGATCTATGGTATCAATTAGGTGTAGGATTTCTTTGTTGATTTTTTGTCTGGAGGACCTATCTATTGGTGATAGAAGAGTGTTAACATCTTTCACTACCACTGTGTTGGGGTCTATATGTGCTTTTAAGTCATTTAATGTATGTTTGATGAAGTTGGGTGCTCTAATATTGGGTGCATATAAGTTGATAATTGTTATTTCCTTTTGATGTGTTGCCCCTTTTATTTGTATGAAGTGACAATATTTGTCTACTTCTGCTTGTTTTCAAAGGTCATTAGCTTCGTAAATCTTCTTCCAGCCTTTCACACTAAGCCAGCATTTATTTCTGTTAATAAGGTGGGTCTCTTTAAAGAACAGACTGTCAGACCTTCCTTTTTAATCCAGTTTGATAAATGGTGTCTTTTAATGGGGGAGTTCAGTCCATTGACATTCATTGTTAATACTGACAGGTATGTGGTAATGCCTGACATTTAATTGTGTTTTTTTTGTTGTTTAAGCTTTTGCGTTTGTGCAGCCAAATCAATGTTACTCTCTGATTACTTGCCTTTTCTTCTCCAGAAGTTTAATATTTCCTGTTCTCTCATGGTTTTATTTCTTTCATCTTCTGTGTGCAGAATTCCTTTTAGAATCTTCTCTAGTTGTGGCTTGATGGTCATATATTGTTTTAGTGTGTTTTTCTCAGCTACAAAATTGAGTGACCCATAGTTGCTACTTTATAGAATTGCAATTATGAAGGAGATGATATGTAACATGCTCAGTGCTCAGTAAATAAGTGCATAACTTGGCATGTAAATAAACATAGAGATAAATTATTAAGCAAATGAATAAATAAACCACATAACATATGCTTGAGGTTAGTTACCATTGTCTTTCCTCTCCTGTAGAAATTACCATAATTACTAAACATTATGCCCTATGCATCTTGCCTGAAGTCACATGGGAACTCAACTCTCACTGAACTCAATATATCTGCTTCCAGTCACTAACTTAGGGGGACAGAGAGGTGAGAGAGTAAGAGCATGGACAGTGCAGCCAGAACATATTGGTCCAAATTCCAATAGTGCTGCTATTGAGTAATACTCAATAGTAACCTAGTGCAGGTCACTTTATCCTGCTGTAACTTAGTTTCTTTATCTGGGAAACATGGAAGACCACAGCACCTAACTCATGGAGACCAGGAGCAGGGTAAGTGACATAATGCAGAAAAGAGCTTAATCCACTGCATGGAGCAGGGTTAAGGTTTTCCTTAAATCTGTTGGTGACAGAAAAATCTGCTACTGTTGCTATCATGGTGGGCTCCAGATTTCAACTCACCTCACATCAGGACTGAACACTTCTCTTACTGACCTAAGCCCTGAATTGATCCATTTGTATAGTGAATGATAAATCTTCCCTTTGGTACAGCACACCAGGGGCTGCCAGATATCCCCCAGGAACCACTGTAGGAGGAGTTTGTGCTACCTTCCTCTTGTCCAGCCTTTCTTCTCCTTCCCACAGCATGGACCACTGAAATTCCAGGACACCTCAAGGTTGAGCCTCCCTTGCCCATGTCTGTTACCATAGCTGCTCAACCAAGGCACAGCTACTGAAAAGCCTGACTAAGATCCAAGGCAGCCACAGGGAGTGACTCTACCCTTGGGATAGGTCATACTTAGTTCAGAGCTTCCATTCCACTGAAACTAAATAGCACTTAATCTTGCCTTTTGGGGTAATTTTGTTTTATTTTTTTCTGCTTAAAATATAGTAGTCATTGAGTACAAAACAGGTACTAATTTACTCTTGAAGCCAGTATGTAAGCAGAGCAATAAAAATGAAAAAGGAGTTTGATATGTGCTGTTGTTCTACAGGTGAGGAAGGCTTTAACATCCCAAGTGGAGTGGGAAGTGAGCTCTGAGGATACTAAGGAGGTATCTCCCACTCCCCAGATGGAGGCCTGCTATAATGAAGGATCTGTGGGCTCCCCCTGGAGTTGCCTACAGAGCAGCAGGGTCACAATGGGGAGGACCACAGGAGTCTGGCAAATTCCCCTCCTATGGGCTAAATGGCAACATAGAGATGGTGCCTGCTCATGACCTGGAAATTTAAAACATAGGAAGATGACTGGACAGCAAGAAGAAAATAGAGAGGGAAGCAATATGGCAGTCTGGACTCCGTCTTTGCTATAGCCACCATGTACAAACATGGGAAAAGTCTCAAAAGATCAGCCAAAGAACTCAATACCCTTGCCAGAGAACTACACAATGTGTAGATCCTGCATGGCTTTTCTTAGCGCCAGTACCAATTCTCCAAAAGAAAGCCAGCAATGGATGTCTGCTGCTCAGAGAGCTCCAAAAACATAGTTGGGCAATGCCATCTCCCTTTAACTTCTAAGTCTCAATCCATCCACTGCCCAGAACAAGATGGAGCCAGAACAAGAGATAATGGAAGAAGAGAGGGAAAACAAAACAACAACAAAAACACCTCTCTCCCCACTACTTACCACTGAGCATTGGTTTGCCAATGGCTGTCTTGGGTATAAAGTCCTGATTTGCAGTGGTTGCCAAGAGCCATGGTGCAAATATTTCCACAGTAACCGATTTTCATCCACTAACCTGATAACATTGCATTCAGAGTAGCAAAGAGATGCTAACAATCAGCTCTTGCTAAGAATTTGATCTCCTCTAGTACACTGCTCCTCTGAGCCACAGACCAGGCCCAGCACAGAGGGGAAAGGGGAAGTAGGTTTAAATAGAACTGAGGTTTGCACTGGGCATGAGATTGAAATTTTTATTTAGATTCCACTGAAAGTGAGGCCTGATAACCAAAGAAGACCTAGTCTTAGAATTAAATGTGATCATGAAACTTTCACAACTGCTTCAAGTAGTATCAAGAAAAGGCACATCTGGCACATCACAGTACATTTGCACAGCAATGAGTAAAAAGTAAAAACTAAAGCCATTCTGTTTGTATTCTGCCAAGTTCAGACTGTGTAATATTTACATTATGTATCAGTCCCAAAGACTCTGTCAGGCTTGATCATTTAGCACATTCCAGAGGAGCAATGAATCCTGTGTGAATGCTTTACTTCTCTCACACACTATCCACCCTCCTTCAGCAAGACAGGGCTGAACTATCATAATGACAGCTTATCAAATGTACTTTGGAGAATGTTTTTAAAAATTGAATAGTATGAGTAGTATCAGATTACAAAACAGAAACCCAGGTAAAAGAGACCATGGAGGGCATGTGCTCTGCAGCTGCCATTCCCAGCTAATGAATCACCCTGGTGTGTATGGACATTGCACTATGAACACTATGGAGAAGCATGGAAAAGTCCTTGGAGTTTGCATGCAAAAATGTTTCCTCCAAGACTTTTTTTCCAGGCAGAGTGTGTGTTTATTTTCTTAGAAGCAAAGAAAACTCACTTCAAATATTATAATTTAACTCAAATCAGAATTTTTTTAAATTAGTGTATACTATTTATACAAAGGGGTTTCATTGCTGTATTTCCATACATGCTGGTAATGTATTTTGATCAGATCTCTAGCTACCACACTTTCCTATACCCCCCCTTTCAAACAATTTTGAAGGGTGTCATTACTCTATTATCATACATGCATATGTTTCTTAATTATATTCACCTCCCCTTCAACATCTTCTTTCACCCTCTCCCCTAACACTGGTGCCACCCCCAAATAATCCACACTTTGCACTACTGTCATTTTTAAGTCTAGATTCTGCATATGAGAGAAAATATGCAATAGTTATCTTTCTGAGTCCATTACAAGACTTTAAACCATGAGAAAGAAGGACTGCTTTGGGAAGAGAAATAATTGGAACTAAATGACTCTTGAGAAAATACCTATTAAACAATGACCCACCTCATACATAGACATACTTTGGATATCCATCATCTGTACAAGCTCCAGCTGGGACCGAGCCACTATCACCTTCTGTCTGGAGAAGCATCAGTCTTCTAACTTGACTCTATAATTATGTCCTTGCTGTGTACAGTCTATCACCTTGCAGCAACCAACCCTAAGCATTAAACCCTAAGTCAAATTATACCCTACAGTGAACATTATACCAAATGAGGAAAAACTGAAAGCATTTCATATAAAATCAGGAATGAGAAAAGGGTATCCACTTTCTCCACTCTTACTCAATATAGTGCTTGAATATAGAGTAAGAAGGCAAAAGAAAGAAAGGAAACATACAAAAATAGAAAAAAAAAAAGAAGTCAAAATATCCCCATTTGCAGATGACATGATCCTATACTTAAAAATACCCAAAGACCACACCACATTTTTACTTATTGTCCCTTTCTTTTCCAGAAGATTTTTGGATCTGATAAATACTTTCAGCAAAGTAGCAGGTTGCAAAATCAACATACAAAGATTGGTAGCTTTTCTATACACTAATAACAAACATATTGGGAAAGAAATGAGAAAAATCCCATTCGCAATATCTTAAAAAATACCTAGGAATAAACTTAATCAAAGGACCTCTGCAATGAAAACTGCAAAACTTTGAAGAAAGAGCCAGGCACAGTGGCTCACGTCCATAATCCTTACTACTCCAGAGGCAGAAATCAGGAGGATTATAATTCAAGGCCAACCCAGACAAAAAGTTAGTGACAACCCATTTCAACTAATAAAAGCTGTGGTGGCGTTTGCCTGTCATCTCAGCTACCTGGGAAGCATAAATGGAAGGACTGCAGTTCAGACTAGCATGGGCAAAAAGCAAGACTCTATCCCAAAAATAACTAAAGGAAAAAAGGCTTGGGTCATGGCTTAAATAAGCACAAGACCCTGAATGCAAACCCCAGTATCAACAAAAATAAATAAATAAATAACCTTGAAGAAAATATTTTAAAAAGATACTAGAAGATGGAAAGACCTCTCATGTTTATGGATCAGCAGAATTAATATTGTGAAACTGGCTACACCACCAAAAAACAATCTACAAATTCAATGCACTCATCATCAAAATTCCAATGTTATTCTTCACAGAAACAAGAAATTACTCCTAAAATTCATAAAATATAATGGCCAAATGGCCCCAAATGGTCAAGCAATCCTGAACAAAAAGATATTTCCAATGCTGGAAATATCACAAAACCTGGCTTCAACTTATGCTATAGACTCATAGTAAAAAAAAAATAAAAGTATGGTGCTGGCACAAAAACAGATACATAGACCAGTGGAATAGAGTAGATGACCCAGAAATAAGGTCATGCACCTACAGCCATCTATTTTTTCACAAAGCTGCCCAAAACACTTCGTAGAAAAATCAGCCTCTTCAAAAAATGTTGCTGGGAAAACTGGATATCCACATGTAGAAGACTGAACCAAATCCCTCTCTCTTACCTTCTACAATAATCAATTCAAAATGGACCAAAGGTCTTAATTTAAGATCTGAAACCTTCAAACTACTACAGGAAAACATAAGCTTGGAGACACAAGCTTAAGCGACAACTTTCTGAATAAGACTCCAACAGCTCAGGAAATATTAGCGAGAATTGACAAATGGGATAATATCGAATTAAAAGGCTTCTGCTCAGCAAAGGAAACAATAATCTGAATGAAAAGACAACATACAGGATGTGAGGAAATCTTTGTCAGCTATTCATTTGGCAAGGGATTAATATCCAGAATATAAAAAGAACTCAAAATGTTAAACATAAAAAACCCAAATAAACCAATCAGTAAATGAGCAGATGAATTGATTAGATAGTTCTCAAATAAGAAATACAAATGTCCAATAAATACATGAAAAATGTGCTTAGCTACAAAGGAAATGCAAATCAACACTATATTGAAAATCAACAACAAAAAGCCTACATTGAGATTTTATTTCACCCCAGTCAGAATGGCTATCATCAAGAAAACAACACAGGAAATGTTGGCAAGGATGCAGAGGAAAAAGAAACCCTATGCACTGTTGGTAGAAATGAAAACTGGTGCAGCCACTATGGAAATCAGTATGCAGATGCCTGAAAAATTGTGTTGAACTATCGTATGATGCTGCTGTACCACTCCTGGCTATGTACTCAAAGTTATCAAAACTGTACACACATGTTTACTGCAGCCGTAGTCACAACAGCCAACATATGGGATCAGCCTAGGTGCCCATCAACTGAAGAATGGATAAAGAAAACACGGAATATATATTTATATGAAGAATGAAATTATGTTGTTTCTAGGAAAATGGATGGAACTGGAGTTTAACGTTATCAAAGTTAACTAGATTCAGAAAAACAAGTATCTCATGTTTTCTCTCATATGTGAATCTATATTTAAAAAAACCTAGACATGAAAGTAGAGGAGGGACTGGGGAGGAATAAGTAAAAAGGGAATCTGATCAAGACAAGGTGATAAGAAGAAGTGAATATGATAGAAGACCTTCCATACATGTGTGAAAATGGCATAGTGAAACCCATTATTTTATACAATTAATATACATTGATTTAAAAAAAGGCTCCCCATCTCATCCAATTAAAGCTGAAATCCTTCTAATGACCTCACATCTTCTCTGTCTTTCTCTTACTCACTCTTCTAGCCATACTGATCTCCTTGACAGTCTTCAAGCAATCAAGCATTCCCATCTCAGGGCCTTTGTACTTGCTGTTCTTTCTACTTGGCATTCTTTCCCACCAAACACTACGTCAAACACCCTCTCATTATGTAAGGTTTCTTCTCAAAAGAAACACACCACGCAAGGGCATCCTGACCCCATTGAATGAAAAGTCACTTTCTCCTGTCCCAGCACTTCTTATCCCCCTCTAACTTATTTTCTGCAAACACTGACACAACACGTATAATTTCTGCCAGCATGTTCACTCACTGCTGCCCTTAGATGTGCACTGGAGTGTAGACACATACTAGGCTCTACTACTGTTTTTGTATACTTGTACCTTCATAAGTACTAAACATACAAAAGCACCATGATTGATATCCACGGAACAAAGAAATGTCCTCCTGTATAATATTTTGACCAGTGAATCAAATCTGAGTAAATGATCCCCCACACCTAGAGTAAAAGGCATTCCGTAAATCCTCCCTTCCTTCCTCATCATGAGATAGACAGGAGAAACACAAGGTTCCCCTGGGCTAGTACTGTATTTTTTGTAGGAAGGACAGAGAACATTAAATAGATGAAATTAAACACACATCTAAGAATATTAAATTCCTCCCAAGTCATGCTCACCTTTATTCAGTCACTGTATTTGCTATCTCATCTCCTGCTATGCAGATCTAATTCTTCTTTATTCTCTTGACTCTCCCCTTCTATCCACATTTCACATAGTCTTGGAAATGGTAGTCTCAAAAGAGCTGATTACTAGTCTATTTCATGTCTTATCACTTTAGCAAATAAAGAGCTCTAGTGATCACATTTGAGACCCTCTGACAGACAATAAGCTGTTTGAACTGACAGTAGCATGATTCCGTTTTTTTGAGTTATAAATAGTATACAGTGAAATGCTGATGTATAGGAAGGTTTTAAAAGGATATAAAAGTATATTTTTTAAGAAAGATATACTTGTGTGACCTGTACACCTGTCAAGACACAGAGCTTTTCAATTACCTCTGAATGATCTCTACATCCGTTCCAAGCAAACCACTTAACTCCCCAGAAACAGCTATTGCTCTGATTTCTAGCAACATAAGTTATTTTCCCCTACTAAGAAATTTTGCCTAGTAGTACTCTCTTTTATATGGCTTTTCTTGATTAGCATATTTTTGAAATTTCCCAGTATTACCAGATGAACAGAAGTTACTCCTTTATTTCTCTGTAGTATTTCAAAGAATATACCACGATTGCCTTATCTACTCACCTCTTGATGGATATTTAGACTCCTCACAGTGTTCAGCTATTATGAGTGTTTTCCCAGTATGATTTGTTGAAAAGACCAAGTCTCACCCCACTGAACTACCTTGGCAACATTGTCCATGATTAATTAAGTGTGGGTCATGTACTTATGACCTCTGATTACTGCAATTTTATCAGTAAATTTAACCTCTCTAACTTTGTTATCTTTTTCAAAATTGTTTTGACTAATCTGGTTTATTTTTATATAAATTTTAGAATCAGATTAGAAATTTCTGCCAAGAAACTCATATGGCCATTTGATTATAGCTGTTGTAGCTAAATTATTGATAGATAGATATAAAAGGGATTGCCATCCTAATAATGTTAAGTCTTTAAATATATCTCTTCATTTCTTTAGCTCTCCCTTAATTGTTAAAAGCAGTGGTTTGTACTTTAATCATAGAGTACTTATAAATCTTTTACAAAGTATTTCATATATTTGATGCTATGACAAGTTGTATTACTTTTATTTAATTTCATATTCCAATTACTGCTACTTTGTAGAATAAATTTGTCTTTTTGTTACTGATTTTGGTGTATTGTGTCTTTGCTAAATTCACTAATCAGTTTTAGTGCTTATTTTTATATCCTCAGAATGTTTACCATGTATAAACATATTGTCTAAATATTTACCTTTTTCCTCATTATGCCTTTTTCTTCTTTTCTGTGACTGGCTAGGACTTTCAACAAAATGCCAAATTGTCAAGATAAGAGTCCTTATATCTCATAATCTTAAATATTTAATCATTAATCATATGTTAGTTGTAGGTTTTATATATATGACTTTCATCTGGTCTAGGAAGCTTCCTTCAGTTCCTAGTTTACTAAGAGTTTTATCATGATGGAGTACTGAATGTTTTAATAATTTTTTCCATCTACTGAAATCATAAGTTTTTTCTCTTTCATTGGGCTATGTATTTAGTTATAATGATTTATTATTGAAAATTAAATAAAGCTCAAATTCCCAAAACAAACTCCATTTGTTTCAATAAAATTCCATTTTATAACTTGCTAGATCTTACTGTATTTTCAAGCATTTTTGCATCTCTATTCATGAGGTATGTTGTTCTATGGCTTCCTGTTTCTGTCATCCCTGTCTGGTTTTTATATTACGTTAGTGCTGACTGCTTCAATTTTCTCAGAGTTTTTTTTATAAGATTGATATTATTTCTTCCTTGCAACATCAATAGAATTTACTAGTGAATACATCCCACCCTAGAGTTTTGCTGTTTAGAAGTTTATTAAGTATAAAATCCCAGCTTATTTAATGAACATAAGGAAATTTAATTTTTTTCCCTTATGCAGCTGTTTTGTGTCTCAAATGGCTTATCAATTTCATACAATTTATCCAGTTTATTGGCATACAGTTGTTTATTCTATGTCCAGTCCTTTAGTTTGTATTCTGTGCCTGTGCAGAATTTCTAGTAATGCTTACACTTTCATTTTAGATGTCAGTAATTCATATTTTCTCTCATTTTCTTCATGACTTAGCTAGGCTAGAAGCTAAATTTTAGAAGATCAATTTTACTGATCTTCTTAATAGACCATCTTTTCTATTTGTTGATATTTTCTGCTGTTTTGTTCATTTTCTTCAACAATCTCTATTCTTATCATTACCATTCCCTTTCTTTCACATACTTAGGGTTTCATTTGTTCTTTGTGTTCAATTATTGCCCCCCTCACTTTTTTGTGTGTGTGACTGGAGTTTGAACTCTGGGCTTTGCTCTTGCAAAGCAGGTCTACCACTTGAGCCACATCTCCAGTCCACTTTTCTCCATCTATTTTGGAGATAGGGATCTCTCAAACTGTATGCCTAGGCTGGTCTCGAACCTCCATCCTACTGATCTCTAGCTAGGATTACAGTCCCTGGCTCAACCCTCCCTCCCAACACACTTTTGTGCAGACTCCAATCCATATTCTCTTACAAGAGTAAGAAATTGTGAGATTTGAATATCAAAACATTCTAGCAAGCACAAGAATGGAGCATCCTAAAATCCTTGGCCCCTTTTGCAAAAATGATGCAGAATCAAAAAGATCAAAAAGGGGGGGATTTATTTTAGTATAGCAAACAAAATAGACTACTGGAAATAATCCTAAAACTTATATATCCCATTGAGGTGAAAAGGATATGGATTTTCTATTATATAACTTTGAATTTTAATTTTGTTTCTGTCACTGATTACTTAATGGGGTTAGGATTTTACATATCCTCTCTGAAACTTAGGTTCTTCATTTGTAAACTATGTAATACACTTTATAGGGATTTTGTAAAGCTTAAATGAGTCACAAATGCAAACTACCTAGCATTTGGAACATAGTAAAGACTCAATAGCTGTCAGTTCTTGGCTCTATCCTTTCACCAAGTCAGTGGACAAAAGGGGCGCATGTAGTAAAAATTTATATGTCTCATATTGGATTCTTGAGAAAAGTCATTGCTATTCTCTGATTCTTAGAGTTTTTGTTCTTTGTCTTATGATCAGACATCAGTCAGTTTCTCCATGTGCAAAAAACATTATACCAAAATGTGAATACTAACTAGGTCTGTTGACAGCCTCCTAGACTCATCCCTCCCAGCTAATACTATTCCCACGACAACTAACAAAAAGGCAATAGAAAGAAGTGAAGGTAACAAGAGATCAAAACAAAATAATGACAGGCTTCAAAGTTCTGAGGAAAAGAGGATAAAGACAAGGGAATGCAAAGTGGAAGCTAATGCCAAACAGAACACAAGGCTGAGAGCTAGATGCTGTTGGTGCTGTCAGCCAAGAGCCCTGTTCATTAGAATTCACGGAGAAGATACAGGAAGGAGAAGCCTACAGGGGCTGGGGTCTGCTCTGGACAAGGCTTAGATCTTACAAGGCAAAAACTGCAAACACTGCATAAAACATCATTGCTTAATTTCTGAATTTCCAAATCACCAACTAAGTTTAGCTTAGTTTAGCTAAGTTTAGTTTAGAAATGGTAATTTATTAAAGTTCTTTAACTTTTAACTTTGTTTAAAGAAATGAAAATCCTAGTTTTTTTCCTCTGGTCCTATTTCTAATACACTTAACACTTACACCCAATAAGAAGGAATCTGTGGGAGAACAGAGTAGCTTATAGAGGTTGTAGAAGGAAGGCGTGATCATTAGAACAGAGCTAATCAACTTCCTTTTACTCAATGGGTCTACTCAATTTCAGTTTTCCTTCATAATTCAAAGACTCAACTGTAGCAGTAGTATCACACAAAGAGGAAATGTTATTGAGCTCATTTGGGGACAGTACATTAAATCTGAAGTTCATGTGTCTCTTCCAAGTGGGTCTGAGGAGACAGGAGAGATGTTATAAAGCCTCACATACAAAAACTTGTTTCAAGGATCAAAGGCATCAGGGTCACCAAGGAACTTATTAGAAATCCAGAATCTCTGACACCTTCCCAGACCTGCTGACTCAGAACCTGAAGTCATTTATGTACACCCTAAAGTTTGAGAATCCCTACAGTATAAAATGAGAAGATACTATCAATCATCCCTTCTCCAATTGTACTCCATGGAGTTTGTACTCTCTGTTTTTATTCCTTAATAGTAATGGGCAGTCCTATTGGGTAACTACAATTTAGTAGGAAGAACACATGTCCTGAAAGTTTCACTTTTTAGCAGCTATGACATGGAAAAAAATCATTTGTATTTTTAAAATTTCTGTTTCTACTTCTGCACAATAAAGTCAATACATCAAGTTGTAGTTAGTATAACTGTGCTGAGAGACATAAAACAAAGAGTATAATCCTGCTATTCCTCTTCCCAGAAAACTGTGATGGTCCCCATACCCTGCAAGTTAATTTCCATTTAATTTTAATGGCATTCGATGTTCTTCACTCTAACCCTCTTCTACTTCTCTATCTTACTGTCCATTATATTTTCCAATGAATCCTATGCATCTGTGTTTCCCACAAACATAACATGATTTTTGCATCCATGCTTTTTTTTCTGCCAGGAATGGGCATTTCTCTTTCTCTAACTACCCAACTCCTACTCATTCAAGAAAACTTAATTCAAAAGCATGTGCTCTACAAAGCTGTGACCAGTGGTACCAATTAAGCATCATTTGCCATTTTTCTGCTCAGATGGAATGATCTGCCATTCTCTCTACTATAATACTATTTATTCTTTTCTGAGTTGTTGCTCTGGTTAGGTATAATTCTGAAATTGCCATAGAAATGCAAAACACTTGGAAAGATTTCTATTACTTGTTAATCCTCATCTCCCTAACCATTCACAATACTTTGCATATAATGTATAATAAAGGTTTGAGGAAATTTAGAAGGAGAGGAAAGGACATTTCTTGAAGATATTCATATTCTGACAACATTCCTCTATAGTATGGCATTCACAGTTGGGAATAAACTTACCAATGTTATTTGTCCCTATTTAATTATATGAAGGTGGGAGAGAAAGATGGTATACATCATTACATAGAGAGAAATTCAATTAATTTGTAGCTCTGTCAATTTATTCCCAATGCTTACTGTGTAGCCCCTGACCTCCAAGTTGCACATCTATGGTCCTTTAGTTTGGGCCATTAGAGAGGCAAAGTTTCAATAACTTCCCTGAAGAATTGAATTATCTTCATTGCTACTTGCTTAAAGCATGGATATCCTTACAAAGGGCATGAGGGCTAGTTCCAAAATTCAGTAAGGGAGATCGTTGTAGATCGTTGAAGTCAATGGCAGAAAATCTATAGATCTGGGCTCAAATTCTAATTCTGGAACTGGATAATGCTAAGAAAATCCTTTAATCCTACAGCCTTACTTTTCTTTAACAGGTGGTTTATTTTACTATGATCAAATAGACAACTATTGATTGTCTTTTTAGAATTTATAATTTGTAAAAAAAATTACTCATATGCAAGTTATCACTGATAAATTCAGCTAACAGTACAAGTTCAGAACTGCAATAACTGTAAACTATTGAGCAGGAGAAACTAATTTAGACCCATCCCTGTCTCTGTGTTGTGAAGAAAAGGGAGACAAGAAAGTGACAGTTTACCTGTTTTTGTATCTGCCCTGTCCCCAAATGAAGTCTGTATTTTATCTCCACAGAATCAGCATACCATAGACTCATTCCTGCATACCCTACTGAGTTATTGAAGGGGGCTCACTCTCAGAGCCAAACACCTTCTAAAAATGGCATGAAAACTGAATAAGAGATAGCTTCAAGATAGAATTCTTAACTGCTATTTGTCCCCCCCAACACACACCATAAATGCTTTGAATGAAAAGATAGCCTCACGAAGACAGAGGAAGCAAAATGATTTTATTCTACTTTACCACCAAACACAATTTCTAGCACAAAAGTACAATGATAAAGAATATGGATTTTAGAATTAGACTGGCTTGGATTTGAATCTAGGTTCTGTCAAGAACTACAAAAGACTAAGATTTGTATCTGACCTGCAAGTTAATTAATTAGCCTGCCACAGTTTCATGAATTCTGGTTTAAGATACAGGACTTCTCGATCAGAGACAAAGGATAGTTTATTACTCATAGCAATAGCAATAGACTGTATGTCAGCATTTTTGTCAGCTCTATGAGCCCCAATTCTGTGGGCTAATGTGGACATCTTCACACACAGTGGGTTGTATTATAGAAGGGAAACTCTGAGCTTGGAGAACTCAAATTGTTTATAACAGATAGTAAGCTATGCTCCAAAGGGAGATACTTATCTTACTATATTTAATATGCTAGACATTGATCATTCCTGCCTTTTGCCCCACAAGGAAACACTACTCTTATCTTCCAAAACTATTCATCATACAAATATCATATAAATGTACCCCAGTACAAACATGACCAGTACCTCTGCTCACAATATGAAAAGGACATGACACCCATGAAGAATTCACTCCCAGCAGGTTCTGTCACTTGCTGGATAGGAGTAAGAATAAAATTTTACTTCCCTCTGAACACAAAGTTACTTTTTTTGCTTCTGTAGAATGTAGGCAACAGTAGCACTTATTATACCTGGTTAAATGCAATAAGCTATATTATATGCTTAGCACAAATGCCTACTACATCAATGATAGCTAGCTTAATGAAACAGAATGATAGTGCATACATGCTTGGAAATTTACTGAACTCTACCCCTAACCCTAGTCCATTATGGTTAATTAACAGACATGGAGTAACTCGATATGATTCCCATGCTAGATAAATATAAGAGGCAGCACAGTATAGAAGCAAGAGTCTCCTCAACCTTGTAACTAACCATGTGTGACCTTGCCATTGAACCCCATTTTGCTGATCTGAAAACTACCTAACTCATCATATTACAGCATTTAAATGGGACAATTGTATGCTCAACAATATTTGGCACATAGTGGTGGATACTCAGTAAATGGAGTTGACTATCATTAAGCCCTGGGAAATCTCTAAGTCACTTGGTTTAAGGTAACACGAAATTTTCTTTCAGAGCACTTTCATATCTACCAATCCCACTTCAGGGCCCCAGTCCCTCATCCAAAGAGGACTGACTGACAATAATCATGCACCTGGGCATATAGACCTCTCCAGATGCTCAGAACTCACTTCGGTGCATTTTTAAGTACAGGAGATGTCTTAGTAAAAGTCACATCTTCTTTTTCTTTATTGTTGAGCTCGGTAGAAGTACAATGTGGCATTTACAAAGGTTCTTACAGTGTATCAAATATATCATACTTGAATTCTCACCCTCCACTGCTCTCCTTTATCCTTCTTCCCTGATTCCTGGAAAGTCACATCTTAAAATTACGTAAAATAGCCTCTTAAGATCTAAGAATCTAAGATTCTAGAACTCTAGACCTTGAGCAGTAATTACTGGTATTTAGGAATTTTAGCTTCTTCATAATATGCTTCTCTTCCATAGAACTGAGTTTCACAAGTTTAGCAATCTAAATAGAAACACTAGGAAAATTTTTCTCCTTCCCTCTGGCTGACCCACTAAATTGGGAGCTGTTGCCATCACTTTCTCCCATCCATCCATCCAGTATACCCATCTCACTCCATTCTCTCTTTCCTTCTTCTCTTTTATTTATAACCAGTCTTTGACTTTTTCATTAGTTGGACAATTTCTGTATTGACCATGTATGAAGCCTGCAGCTCAATGTACTCCAGACACAGTAGATAACAGTAGGAAGTGCCAAAAGTTTTGAGGATATGACCCAGGTTCAATAAGAGAAACAATCTAGGTCATATTAGAGACACTCACGTGTGGAAATTTTAAAAGAAATGAGTAAAATCATATGGTTATTCAAGATTTACATACAAACACCTATAAATGGAGACAGATCCCCAATTTTCTTTGGTAAAATGTCACTGGAATGCACAGGAAGACACAGAGACACCACTATGCAGTTTGTAAGTTGGACTGCGTCATGGGCACATTATGAACTAATAAAGTTGCTAGTGTTTGTACTGAGTGCTGTGTGAATGAGGGCAAAGGGTAGGTGGTGAGCAAGCCCTTACTGCCATTGTTGGCTCTCAGCTAGACGTGGGCGATAAAGCTAAAGAACATCTAATACCTCTGTGGTCCCAGCCATAAGACTGAGCTTAGATCTGTCAAAAGAAAGCGTAAAACATTTGACACAATAGACTGTGTTGATATGGATAGCAACTGCCCTTGGCTGGAAGCTAAGTATTGTTGAATGAAGAAGTCAGTGTAGAGCCCCGTAGTCACTGAGACTTTGCTATCTCCCTTCTTCTAGGACACGGAAAGAGCCTGGGCAAATAGCCTACAACAAGTTGTAAATTGTTCTGTTTCCAAATATGTCTGTGTTCTAAGCTACAGACTCATCTATAAATTGTGTGATGCAGACAAACTAATTTAAATCCTTAAAGACTGAGGGAAACCTGGGGTCTACTCCAGGGACTCACAATCTGAAATGAGGCTCTCAGGCATTGTTAGGCATAAAGAGCCAAGAAAATGAGAAGGTTTCCCTCAGGCTGCAGGATCCACGGCTCCTTTTCTCTCTGAAGTTTCTTCTTTTCAGAGCTTTGACTGTTTGTCTGCCTGGGCAGCTCTTACTAAGGATAGAAACTCTTAACTTCAAAGCAGGAAGACAGGTGCTCTGGGGAAAAGAAAAAAGAGAGTCTGTTTTGATAGTGAATACAGCCTGGAGATTTTCCATATTAAATCTTAAGTAATATGCTCTGTTGTCATCTTGAGAACACAGCAGCATCTCTCAGTAGGACCCTGTGCTTCAAATTCTAGCACAGTTTATCATTTATATACTTACTTAATAAAAGTTACCAAAAGCTTTCTCATTTACTTTAAATACATTGTCTCATTTAATCTTCAAATCACCATGAAAGATCAATAGGCTTACTGTGACTACAATATGTTAGAGAGAAAAATTAGGGTCAAACTCACAAATTTGCAGAGTTGGACCTTGGACCTGGAACACTATAATGCTAAAGCTCATGTTGCTTTGAATGGGAACACTTGTGACAACTCCGCTGCCTCAGTGACACTTTCTGTGTGTCTCTGAAAACAAAGAAAATTCAAAGGTTACTGAGGAATCATTGAACATTCAACACACCAATGTGATGAGTCTCAAAGCAGGTTGAAGAGATACAATCAAAGGTAAAAGAAAATCCAAAGATAAGGCTGTTAAACAAATAATATATCATTCATAATTTTTTATTGCTAACCAATAATTATCCCTTTAAATAAATGTCTTTTAAGGCTACTGCCACAATCCTATTAGCTAACAAAGTTGAGAGGGCACAATAATTTTGTCTCTGTAAAATCAGAATTAGAATGAGATGCCTCAAAATGGTAATTTCTCAAGAGTTTCTTTCCACCTTGACTGTACATGTCAGACATGTACAGTGACACCAATTTATTGATAATTCACATTTTTTATCCTAGAGATTTCTTCTGAATTCTAGACTTGTATAACAAACTGACTGCACAATATCATTACCCTGATACTAACTATTGTAGCAAACCTAATGTTCCCAAAATGGAGTTCCTGATATTGTTTTCCAGATAAACTCAACCCACATCTTAGTAAATAGCAATTAATGCCATCCTTCCAGTTGTACAAAGCTTTAGAATCAGCCACAGCTCCTCTTTGCTTACTCCATACCCCAAACTACAGAGACTTTTCTTGGCCTTCCCTTCAATATATATCAAGAACCAATATATATCATTGCTATCATACTGGTCCAAGCCATATGATAAAGTGCCTGGACCTCTGCAAAGGGACCTTAAGTTTTCCCAGGTTCTGCCTATGCCTCTGCACTCTAATCTTAGCACAGCTGCCTTAGAGAGCCTGTCTCTGCCTCCTGCACTGGGCCTTTTAACTGAAAGTGGAAAGCAAAGTCATTCTAGTCATCTGCAGATCCAAGCATGACCTGTCTCCCTTCCATCTTTCTAACCTCCTTTCATTCTGTTCTTACCTCAGCTTGCTCTATTCCAGCTAGCACATACGTTATTCCTTCTGCCTTGAATGCATTTTCCTCAGACACCCACAACACTTACTCCCTCAGCAACTTCAGCTGTTCTTCCAATGCCACCTTTCAGCAAGACTTCTCCTGACCACCAAATCTAAGTGCAGTGCCCCCTCACTTCAGATTATTCCCTTTTCATGCTTCATTTTCCTCTTCACACTTGCAAACATCAACATGCTATATATTTTGTCTTTTGTATTAAATGCCACATCATTTCAATTTATATTGAAATTGCAGACAAATTTCTTGTCCTATTCTTTCATTAATATATCCCCACTATCTAAAAGTTACCTTGTAACTTCATCCATCAAAGAATGGTTTCTATTTTGGGCTTAACATAGGCATTATTAATTTATTACTGATAGTTTCCTGCCATCTTCTGTTCTCTGAAAGATTTGAATGATAAATTTTATCAATGCCATCTCTGCATTTACTGAAATTATCACAGTTTGTTCTATCAGCTATTAATGTGAAGAATTTGCTTATACATGCCCTGCAGTTAAATCATCTTTCATTCTTCAGATCCATGCTAGTGACAGAGTACGATTTGCTAAGTATATTTTAAATTCAACCTGCTAATTTTTAAGTCCTTTCAAAAGTTTTCTTCTTCTTTTCTTTTCTTTTTCTTTTTTTATTAGGTTATATTCATTGTGCAGGGGGAATTTATTGTGTCAATTCCAAATAAGCTTATATTGTACGTTGCTTAGATCACCCCCATTCTCTTTTCCCTTCAACTCCCTCCCCGGCCCACTTAAAGCAGTTGCAAGAGGTTTCTTTGTTCTATTTCATGTAAGTATATGAAGTCCATCCAACATATACCCGAACCTTAATCTCATTTATTCACCCTCCCCCCTCACACGAGTACCCCCTACACATACACACACACACACACACACACACACACACACACACACACACACGCACCCACGTTGTACCTATTTCACAGTCCTGTCTTTCATTATTAATATTTAAGCCTATACTTTGTGAGATCCTATCTTGAAAAAACCCTTCACAAAAAAAGGGCTGGTGGAGTGGCTCAGAGTGAAGGTCCTGAGTTCAAACAAAAAAAAGAATCACACACAAAAAAGAAATGTACATTCCTCCATTGTGCATTTTAATTTTGTCACCAGATTTTGCTTTTCTTTCCATTCATCCTTATCTTCTCCTCTGTCATTACAAATTATTTTAGGGTGCATCTTGATTGAGTCTCCCTTCTATATATCTGCTCTTATTTCATAAAGATCTTGCATTATTACTTCTCACAGATATTTTCAAGTTTTACAAACATTCCAGGCATTTCTACAATAAGTCATTTAAAGGGACACACTCTTCCTCTGAGGCTCTAGGTCATTTGCCTCTTTCCCTGCTTTCACTTGCTACGAGGTTGGTTTTTGTCTTGCATGGACTCATATTTGCCTGTGCACAGAATGCATGGGTGGTACTTGGTTTCATTCATATCCATCAAATTAACTACTGGAATCTTCCTTTCACATTGTCATCAAGAACACAGATGCAGACATAATTATTGTTCCTGGCCTGTTTGGTTCTGGTGTTCTGCTGGACTAAGATGGGACCACGTCTACATTCCTTCTATACTCATAACTCAGAAAAATGCATATTTTTGTACTTTCTCAATTATACTAACAAGAGCGTAATGTCAGTCTCAGACCACATCTACAGCACTATCCTCCAGGGCCAGCAACACTTGAAATCGTCATTCAGTCAACAAATATTGCCGACCACCTTATGTGTAAAATACTGAGGCCAGTGTTGTTCTCCACTGTTTTTGAGAACCTGTATTCTGCATATCATTAGTCTAGAAACATGGCCAAAAAAAAAATAAATAAGAGCAGAAAGGGACATATTTTCTTTACCTCAAAACAGTACCAGTACAGAAGAAGAGTAGGAGCATAATTTTCTTATTGATAAAACCTGGGTCTGTATGACAGTATGAAACAGAGAATAAAGGAGCTCCTTGCCTCCTTCAGAGAAGTGGCACTGCTCCATTTTATAGGTGGTACAAGATAATAACAATTACTGTGACCAATCCATGTTCATGAGCCTTCAAAGTAGCAGAAATTAAGGTGACTCCTTGATTCTTACCCTAAGACACCTCTCACCAACTCTGCTTCTCCAGTGTCATTTTTTGTTTTTCTTTTGTTCATGTGTATGTTTTTAAAAGGAATAGTCAGATACATTTCAAACTGGATATCATTCCTGCTTTGCTGAGCATCTCTAAGCAGGGAGTTTGGCATAACCCTGGACAAAGGCAGATCCCTCAGCCATATTCTGTCTGCTTGAGGACTGAAGAAGCACCTGTTCAGTTAAATGAACCTACTGTAAGATTGGCCTCCCCAGAGTAGAATATAATTTCAAAGCATAAAACCAACACTTCTGTTTAGCTTCAGCCTAGAGTCTTCTGATGCCCATTTGGATAACAGCAGAGCATGTATTCACAGGAACACCGGCCTCTCTTTGCCTCCTTTGGCAGCCAGGATATTGCAGCTAAGAGGATCTGGTATTTTCCTTCTAGTTGCTACAAAGTGAGAAACAGTGCAGGGCATATAAATTCTCTGGTCATGTGGTCTAGTCTGACAAAGGTGTTCAAGGAAAGATTGAAAATTGCCCATTACAGATACCACCTATGCAGAGTATCAAGGTTGAGTGTGGGTGGCTTCAACAGAAGGGAAGCATTTAAAAGTGCCATTCCTTAGGAGTGGGAGAAAATGAACTTTGAAGTCAGACTTGCCATTTTAACTGTGAGGCCTTTGGCAAGAGCCTCTCCTCTCACAGCTTGTTTTCCCATGAATGGAATGAACAATAGCTATGTTTCAGGAATATAAAGAGGAGTAAGTAAGATAGTATATGCTAAATTCATGAGTTTATGTTAAATGCCAGAACTAGGGTAGAGCCAATGAGGCACTCAGCATCACTACAAAATTTAAGATACACACACAGACACTAAGCAATTGAGATAAATAACAGATGTACTTTCTATACAAGGATAAATATAGAATTTTTAAACCAGTTGAAACCATCATAAGAAAGGGACTAAGGCAGAAATAAGAAAAGTAGAGATGAATCAGTTTCGTTTATAATACATAATACCTGGAAATGTCACAAAGAAACTCCCTGTATAGCTATCTTAAACAAGCAAAAATGTCTTTTTTTTTTTCGTCTACAAAATCAGAGAACAGAAGGGTGGAACAGTTCCTGTGGAGAAGGTTGATTGTACCAGTGGGAGGGGGAGGAGGTGGGGAAAGGGTGTAGGAGGGTGAATCTGGTGCAAACACTGTGTATACGTGTATGTAAATGGAAAAATAAGACATGTTGAAACTATTCCAGGAATGAGGGGGGTGTTAAAGAGGATGGTGGAGTGGGTGAATTCAAGTATGATATATTTGATACATTGGAAGAACTTTTTTAAGTGCAACAATGTACCCCCATCTAGCACAACAATAACAAAAAAGAAAAAAGATAATAATTTAAAATTTAATCAATGCAAAAAGCTGTGACAGACAGAATATCAACCCAAAACATGAAAGTGTTTGATATCCCCACTGCAGAGTAGCTAATACAGAAACCTTAAAGTGACAGAGGTCAATATGGGAAGGTAGCCAGGAAGCAGCGAAGCGGTCTGTTAAAGATGAATCAATTTTGGTTATAATACACTTGTGCATGGAAGCAATGCTAGGAATCTCCCTTTATAGCTTTTCGTATCTCAACTAGCAAAAACACTTTGTCTTCCTTATTATGCTTATGTCTTCTCTTCAACAAAATTAGAGATAAGGGCAGAACAGGTTCTGCCTGGAAGCAAGGCAGGGAGGGTAGAAGGGGGGAAGAGGGGAGCAGGAGGGAGAAATGACCCAAACGATGTATGCACATGTGAATAAATGAATAATAAAAATAAAAAATAATTTTACAAAAGTTTTGGCAAAATCTGATCTTATACGTTACAAGACTGTTTTATGTACCTCATCCTAATTCTGTCCCTGTTTCTTGTAGAAATTTATTTACACAAACAGGTACCAGCCACCAGGCCATACTACGTTGACTTCACTTTTTAAAATATTATTCATATTAGTTACTGGGTTTTTTGGCAGCTTAAATGTATGTCCACTATGGATTCTTTACTTACCTTACCTTTTTCCAGGCTCTGGTTCTACCTTCCTATTCGTTAGAGAATCTATAATTTGGTATTTGCAGTCTCAGAGAGAATTCATAAATTGTCTCTTCTCTTTTCCCCCCAAACTCTTCTACTAAATGTTCTCTACTTAGCATTGAAAATTCCTGTCCCTCACTATAGCATTGAGAATTCTACCCCTCACTACACACACAATTCATTGATTGCAAACATGCCACAGTTATGGAATGCTCAAACCTTAATGATCCTACCCTATTTGGCTTGAACAGAAGGTTCAGGAAGTTTCTTACAAGATATTTCCACAATGTCTAGAACATTTACAAATACATTTCAAGTATTCCCTAAGCACCAGCATTTTAAATGTGCAAAATGAGTTCACTTTCTCTATAAAATGTCATGATAGGGTAGATAGAGTACCTGTTCTTGGGGAAATACAGAAATGTGTAAATTACTATACCATCAAAAAACTAAGTGTCTGAGGGGAAAGAAATATATAAAGTAGCACTTCTTTTTAAGATATGAATCACTTCATCAATTATTTTGCTAGCATATATTAATTGTACAAAGTGAGGGATTTCACTGATATTTCCATAAATACATACAATGTTCACCTCCTCTATTACTCTTTTTTATTCTCTTGCCCTTAAATCCTCCCCCTTTTTAAATGGGTTTTATTATGTCCTTTTCAGACTCTTTATTGTGTGAGAATTTTATATTAGAGTCTTTGCTATACATGTTGTCTCATTTAATTTTCATAGAAAACTCCTTGACTTATATTTTATCATTCTCAGTTTTCTGTTAAACTGAGACAAAAGAGATTAACTTGATAGTTGGATTAAGTGCTAGTAACCAGCACTTCTAGTGTCTTTAATTTTACTACAATGAGTTGTATCTAGCATTTTAGCACCTAGAAGCAATTTTCACGCACATTTTCCATTTTGATTCTTTCCCCACCCCTGTGAAGTAGAGAAAAAGTATTTCCTTTTGCCACAAGATGAGCCTGAGGACTACAGCTAGTAACCAAAAAGTAGTATTTTCTTTTTTTTTTTTCATTTTTCTTTTATTATTCATATGTGCATACAAGGCTTGGTTCATTTCTCCCCCCTGACCCCACCCCCTCCCTTACCACCCACTCCACACCCTCCCGCTCCCCCCCCAATACCCAGCTGAAACTATTTTGCCCTTATTTCTAATTTTGTTGTAGAGAGAGTATAAGCAATAATAGGAAGGAACAAGGGTTTTTGCTGGTTGAGATAAGGATAGCTATACAGGGCATTGACTCACATTGATTTCCTGTGCGTGGGTGTTACCTTCTAGGTTAATTCTTTTTGATCTAACCTTTTCTCTAGTACCTGTTCCCCTTTTCCTATTGGCCTCAGTTGCTTTTAAGGTATCTGCTTTAGTTTCTCTGCGTTAAGGTCAACAAATGCTAGCTAGTTTTTTAGGTGTCTTACCTATCCTCACCCCTTCCTTGTGTGCTCTTGCTTTTATCATGTGCTCATAGTCCAATCCCCTTGTTGTGTTTGCCCTTGATCTAATGTCCACATATGAGGGAGAACATACGATTTTTGGCCTTTTGGACCAGGCTAACCTCACTCAGAAAGATGTTCTCCAATTCCATCCATTTACCAGCGAATGATAACATTTCGTCCTTCATGGCTGCATAAAATTCCATTGTGTATAGATACCACATTTTCTTAATCCATTCGTCAGTGCTAGGGCATCTTGGCTGTTTCCATAACTTGGCTATTGTGAATAGTGCTGCAATAAACATGGATGTGCAGGTGCCTCTGGAGTAACAGTCTTTTGGGTATATCCCCAAGAGTGGTATTGTTGGATCAAATGGTAGATCGATGTCCAGCTTTTTAAGTAGCCTCCAAATTTTTTTCCAGAGTGGTTGTACTAGTCTACATTCCCACCAACAGTGTAAGAGGGTTCCTTTTTCCCCACATCCTCGCCAACACCTGTTGGTGGTGGTGTTGCTGATGATATATGTCGATACTCCCAAAAGTAATCTACATGTTTAATGCAATTCCCATCAAAATTCCAATGACATTCATTAAAGAGATTGAAAAATCTACTGTTAAATTTATATGGAAACACAAGAGGCCACGAATAGCCAAGGCAATACTCAGTCAAAAGAACAATGCAGGAGGTATCACAATACCTGACTTCAAACTATATTACAAAGCAATAACAATAAAAACAAAAAGTAGTATTTTCTGATGCAGTGCTCTATCCTTAACAATTTGCTGTTCCTCATCTAAGAATGCTTCATAACTCTGTGGCATTGTACATAAGTTTAGTGAACTCTATTTATTTCCAGACCCACTGGCATTATTCTATTCCAACCCGAAGGTCAAACTTAAATGTCACTTTCTGTGCTGGACTAGACATCCTTCCATTAGCCTTTGGGACCGCTCTCCAACCGGTACTCCACCCCAGGAGGAACATATATGCGCTTCATTAAGGGGTGCCTCTGGCATCCTATTGGATTCAGCTGAGTGGGGATCTCCAGAAAGGAAGCAGAGAGAGAAAGAAGAGTGAAGCTACCTCAGGGCAAGTATGCTCACCAGGATTTCTCTCAAGATAAGCATTTCTGCTGAACTCCATACTGCCTCTCAGACCCAGGAGATAAAAAGCTCTATTTCTAATCACTGCTTTACTGCATGATTCCTCTGTTTTTCAACACACCCTACATCTTTGTAAATAGTCTCTGATTAAACTCTAATTTAAATGTGTCCTTTTCCTATTTGGATCTGACTTGTGGACCTGAATAAAGACTCAGAGTTGATGTGATAAACTGCAAATTCCAACACCAATCCTCAGAGGGATTGTCAGATCCTCTCCTCCAAAACACTAAGAGAGATCATCAGGAGTTGTTCATTCCTCATCGTGTATCCAAGACACAGTTTTTAAACCTACACTATGTGCTGCAGTTTCTGCACCTAAAGGGAAGGAAGCCGATCGTGACTTCACATTCTAACTGGGACATGCAAATAATAGAGGTGTGTTTTGTAATTACTTTACATTGGCAGGAAGGGAAGTGTGGGGCAGGGGAGATGGTGGGGAAAATCTAACCAATGTACAATGTAAGGCTATTGGGAATTGGCACAATGAATCCTCCCTGTACAATGAATATATGTTAATAAAAATGAAAACTAAATACATTGGCAAAAAATAATAATAAAGGTATGCAAGGGTCTCCCAGGCAACCTGCAATTTCTGTCTCACAATGGGATGGCAAACACTTACAGAAAGGAGTCAAAAAGCCATGCTAACTGATATGAAACCTGGGGGCTGAAAGCTGACTCAAAGACTTCTCAAACCCAACATGCTGATATCTCAGTCTCCTTGTAATTGTTCCTACTATGCAGGCCACAAACCTAGCTGTCATGTTCAGATGTTCTCTCTCCTTCATTGCCCATGTAAAATCAGTCATCACATTTTTCATGATTAACTCCTAAAATATTCTTCACATAGGTCCCACTCTTTCAGTTCTACCATGATCTAGTTCAAGTACTACCACCACTAATTTGAATCACAATGTCTCTTTATACATTCTCTTTCCTGTCTCCTCTTCTCTTGCCAATCTGTCAATCTGTCCTATGCCAACATGACTTCTTAAAGATAAAAATTTGAGTTAGCTTCCAATGACTTAACTTTGATTTCAAACTAATGATTGGAATCATTAAGGTTCACCATCCTTGTAAGGTTTCTCTGCTGCCTTTCTGTTTTTATCCAGGCAAAGTAGCGCATGCTCACTCCTGTGCTGGAATCACATTTTGCTTCAGAGCTTGCTTACAGTTCATACCCTCTCCCGTCACAGAACCTCTCTTTCCCTCTACCTATAAAGTGCTCACTTCCTCTATTCCTCTACAGTTCCTTCAACTCCTTCACACATTAAGCATCAATGCCTTGAGGAAGCTTTACCTCATCTTTGATTAGATCACACCCCTGTGCACATGTAGCATGGAATCTCTCTCTTTCATGGCATAAGCTTACTTGTGTCTGTATGCTAATAGAATAACTGCCCTTCATTAAGCTAATCATTTTAATTAATTTTGTGACCTTCACACTAAAATGCTGGCAACATGAGGGCAGAGACTGTGCCTTGTTCTGTCATCAGTGTATCCTCATCTCATGTCATAGTGTCTAACATAAACAATGAGCTCAGAAAATATTTGTGAAAAATGAGAACAAAATGCCAGGAAGAAAAATGACAGTGACTTCTCCAGATCAATAAAAATGCTCCCATTGACATCGAAATGTTTCATATTTAAACATTTCTTAAAATAATCACTTTTTTCTCTTCTAAAGTATACTGAAAATAATTCAATGTGTATTGAAGACTCTGGGTCATTACCAGGAACCCTCATTATTGTACTTTTTCCAAGTGCTGGCTGGCATTCAACTTGTATGCTTTTTAAATTCCTCAGTCTGCATGTCACAGATTTCCACTTTCTGTCTTTGGGTTGGCAGGGTCCTTTCTGGCTACTGTCAGTGTTCCTGCCTCTAACAGCCTCGTTCATGCTTTCTAATTTGTTGCTTTGAACCTCTTGCAGACTGGGAGAGTAGATAATGAAGCTGGTTGGATTGAGTGTGAAGTCAGAGCAACATGTTCCATGTGAGTCACAGAGGGTTCTTCTAAGCAAGAGTAAATGGTCTCTAGGACCCCCTGCATCAGACACCCTTCTCCACTTCTGCACCCTGCTTTACTTCCTTCCTCTTCTTCATCCTCTTTTTCTGCCTTCATTTTTTTGTCTTTGTTGTTATTTGACAAGATCGTCCTTCAATGGACTTGCCAGCTAATAGGGATTTTTCCTTTCCTGCTACAGGAGAAAATCCAGCAAAATGGTGGACCTAATCATCAAAATTTCGACACTCCTGTTGATTTTCACTATCTTTAGGCATTCAATGATATATGCAAAAATGTACTTCTCTGCCAGTTTTATACATGAAAGCAGGAAAATTGGGGAACTTATCTATGGTTAAATGGGGTTTTGCTTAAATACTGGTAAGACACCAAAGACATCAAAGGTGTTTGAAGCCAGTGACACTCAGCAGACAGAAAAAGCCTGAGCACGGTGATTATGGCCTTGTCCCCTGTTTACTCACAAAGATCTTCCCCTTTTTAATCCAATTAGAGTAATATTAGTTACTTCCACCTTGAGTTAAAAGGAAGCAGTGGGGAGTCAAACTACCAATTATAAACCTAGGAAGAGATTTGCTGGTTGTAGAGAGATAGCAAAGTAAATAAGAGATTTTATATGGAATTTCACAAGAACAGAACAACAGTTCTCATATCTATCTTGAATTTGAGCACTTGGTCCTTTCAAGTTGATTGCATGCTTTATGAATGCATTAAGAAAAAGCAAAGAAGATAGAGAAAACAAATTTGGAATGAAAGATGCCCTACAAGCTGAAAATCAAGCTCTGCTTTGGAGGGCAATTCATTGAAAATTCTTGAAGAATTAGCCAAACACTTGGCTTTATGCAGCAACCTGGAGAACACTTGCTTTGTTTCAAGCAGTTTACCCCCTGTGATAGATATGTGATACTAATGACAGATCAGATTAGAAGGTAAACAAAAATGACAGCACTCTCTGTACACCCCCACCTACCAGTCATTAACAGAATTTTCTTCATGCTAGGAAGAGGCCAAACAGACATCAATCTGAGGAGAAATGAAAAGGCGGGCAGGAATCCAGGAGGCTGAGCTCATCAAGCAGCTGGACTGAGCAGGGGGCTCAGAGTAGGACCTAAGGATGGAAGGGAGGCCCCTGTCCATTCACATTTTTGGAATAATTAGAAACCATAATGTGACTCTTAAGTATAATCTATTGAAGGTAATTTTCTACCCAGGTACATTTTAAAACTGTTTTCTACACAAAGTGCTTATTTGGCTCTATCTTAGAATGGGCTTGAAAATTGGACTGTTAGATTCTTAGAAGCAGCTATCTTTGTAGTGGGCAATGCAAAGCAGTAGCAGGGGTAGAAGAGATGAGATGTGAGGCACCAAGGTGAAAAGCCAGGAGACATGAAAGCCAATTTTATTCCATCATTCACAGATAAGCTCTATGATCTTAACCATATCCTGAAATGTCTAGCCCACAGCGTAGTCAACTTTAAGTGACAAGGTTTAACAGTGTTACTTATAAGGTTACATCTAACTTATTCCAAGAATCTATAATTTTTAGGAACTTTCTGAACCCAAGTCTTATGTTTATAATGGTACTGAATGTTAAGGAGGGTAGTAGAGATAAAGAAATTCCAGTCTTATAATCCAAAAAGCCATGGACTTGAAGTAACAAGTACTTAATAATATTGCACTTTACAAGATTGCTGAGTGGCTTAAATAAAATAATTTTTACTTGAACTATTTCTGTAAATCTTCTTAATATAGCCTGTATCATACCCTTAAGGACCTTAAAGTTTGTTGAGTGGGTGGGAGATGCCAAGACTGGCACAGATAATTATGGTCCTAAGCTTTCTTAGGAATACAAATCACCTGGGGATCTTGTTTACAATGAAGATTTGGGGGGCAGGGAGAGAGGGGTAGAAACCAAGATGTTATACTTCTAATACACTTCTAGGTAAATGCTACTAGACTCAGACCATATTTTCAGGAAAAAGGCTATATAGAATGAGCACGTTTAAAATAATAAGGGTATGTGCAGATACTTACCATGAGTGGAAGTCTTTGTTACTTTGCATAATCCTGATTCCTGCTCTCCCTTCAACACAGTTAGAGTGGTATGGTTTATAAATCCAGTTCAGACTATTGCAGTCCTTTATATGCACTTTCTTTTAACCATCTTACTGTTGGCAAGTAGTGTAATGACCTTAAAATGTAGTCTGCGGAGCAACTACATCAGGCTCATAAAGGAAAGCACACATTTTTCAAAGCACAAATTCTTGGGTTCTGCTGTCAAAGGCTCTGGGATCCTTTGATAGGGAAGATAGGAAGAGTGAGGGACAAGCAGGGCTCTGGTTTTTGACACTTTCCCAAATGATTGTGATATTGAATTGCTTTGGTTTAAAGTGCTCAAGAGGGGCTTTTCAGGCCTGGCTGCATGTTAGAACCAATTGCAGAGTTTAGACTGTGTATGGGACCCAGGCACCATGCCAGTTAAGCAAATGAAGTCAATTAAAACTCCCTAGGTAGTGCTGTGAGCCAAGTCTCAGAACCACACACAACCTGTACTGAAGCCTACTGGTGAGGGAAGAGTCCATGTTGGTTTGGTTTACCACTTTCCCTCTGGTGCCAAACAGGAATATAGCATTCAACAAATATTTGTGGAATGAATAAGTGAAGTTAACTGGTGAAATTTTTGGCTCTAATGATCTTTTTTATTTCATACCCACAGCCCTAGAAGACCATGAGAACTGTAGCATAGGGCTAGGGTTATGTTCTGAAACAGATACCTTCCTTGGAATCCTGGCTCTGCTACTCACCACCCATACAACCTTAGGCAAGCTCCACAACTTTGCTGTCTCAGTTTCCCCTCTGTGACAATTAAATGAGATGAAGCCTGATGTACTTCCAAATTAAGTAACAATAACTGATCATTTTTATTATATCCAATTATAGTAGTTCTTAGAGTTCTACTGGTAAGCTCAATGAGAGCTCTGCAGTATTCAACCAACAGATATTTCTTAAACATAATCTTTAATCCAGGCACTAAAAAAAAACATTACTATAGATATAGCTGCAAATGGAGAGCAATAGACTGTTCTTATAGCATTTTAAAAATAGTGAGTGAAGTATGCACTAAACAAGTTATTTCAAAAGTGATGAACAGTCAAAAGTTCTATTAAGTACATTGACGATTACAAGGCAGAAAGCAGCTCAAAGACACAGAAAGAGTTGGTAAAGAAGTTACAGCAAGGTATAAAAGGGGTAACTGATTTAATCTTAAAGGTCAGGGAAGGCTTCCTGGAGAAGAAGGAAAGCTCAAGTTGATTTGTTTTAGCTAGGGAAGTGGAGAGGCTGGAGAGCTTTCTAGACAAATGGAAGGCTGTTCATACAGGCTCAGAAGCATAGAAGAGCAAAGTTTACTGCACCCATTGAAATCAAGAGATGTGGCTAGAACCGAGTGTAAACAAAGAAGACTTTGAGACATATGGGAGCCTCAGTTGAGATTTTCAAGATGGGTGAAATTACAAAAGCAAGAAAAAACAGAGGAGGTAAAGAAGGGAAGATGAGGATGAATGGATGAACATGGCATTCATTCATTTATTCAGTTTCTACAATATACTAGATGCCAAGATAAGCTGTGAGTGAAAATAGAAAAAAATCTCCCTGCCCTCATGAAGTGCATCTTAGATCAGGGAGGAAGACAATAAAACAAAGAAATTAGATAAGCTAATGGGAAATCATTATAGATGCATGAAGAAAATAAACAAGGAGATATGATGAACAAAATCAGAATTGAGGCTGGAAGGAGATACATCTGATAGGACTGAAGAGGATCTATTGCCCACCGAGTAATGTGGCTCTGTGGGAATGGACATGACAAACCATCCTAGAGAGCCCAAGAGAGCCAGGCAGACAACTTGGACATCTTCAGGAAACTAAGGCTTTCTGTACTTTCTACCCTCTTTCTCAAGATTTTTTCCCCTTTTCTATTAATGTTCCTTGATAAACTTCTCTTTCTTTCTCTTCCAAAAATAAATGCAGGATGGAAGGTGCACTATAAATAAAACAATGGTATGTCTCAGACCTGAAATAAAAAAAATAATTTAGAAGTATAAGCTGCACTGATTATGGAGCTGTGGATCCTGAAGTCTCTGCTTCCTCATATGTAAAATGATTTAATGATGTCTATTACTCATCAGAGAAACAGAACCAGTGAAGGCATGTGTTATGAACATATGTTCAAGAGAGAGAACGAATGTGTGTGTACATATACAACATACATCATACATCCACATCATTTTGGTTCCGTTTCTCGGAAGAACTCTGATAAACACAGACATGATTTTTATTAAACAGAGAAAGGCCATATATAGAGAAAGAATATAAAATGTATTTATGTGTGTGTGGTAAAAGAATATGTGTGTATACACACATGTAAGCACACGTACGTACATGTGTATATATACATGTACACATGCATATGCAGGCATACACATATGCGGTTGTGGGCACTAGCAAGGCTAAAATCTAGTGTAGGCCAGGAGGCTGGAGGTTCAAGGGGGAGTTGATATGGCAGCTGTAGTCTAAAGACAGTCTAAAAGCATAATGTTTTCTCCCTGGGTGCCCTCAGTCTTTCTCTGGATGAGGCTCACGTATATTATGAAGAGCAAAATGCTCTCTTGGATGTCTACTGATTTAAATGTTAATCACATCTTCAAAATACCTTTGCAGCAACATTCACCCTGTTGTTTGACCAACACGTAGGCACAAGAGCTTAGCCAAGCTGACACATAAAATTAACCATCACACTGTCCCTTTATTTACAACCAAGGATGTTGTTTGGCTCACAATAGTCAATGCACGTGAATTACACTAATTTGGGAAGGTTATTTTGTTTTGCTAAGCCTCAGCTTCTTTATCTGCACAGTGCAGGTAAAGACTATCTCTTAGGGACATAATGACAATTAAATAAAGCAAACAAATAAAAAACTAAGCACAGTACTCAACGCAAGAAATTCCAAATAATACTTCCTTTTAGTATTATTGGCACGTTGGTAATAATCATTTTAAATGAGTATGGTAAGTAAAAATACCAATGGAAACTTTATTTATTATTTCTTGCAAATTGTTTTCTGTGATAACTGAAATTTCAATCTCACAAAATAGCCTGTTTGCTTAAAATGAAGTGTGACATTCTTGCTGGGCAAACTGATCTGCAAACTTATATCCTGACAAAATATTCTCCAAAGCCAAAGTCAGTCTTTCTAAAATTCTGAATCTGAATTATGCAGTCATTGCACAAATATTTTCAGAGTGCATTCTTTGTGATGGATTTGATAGCTGCAAGTTCAAACATCAGATGAAAAAATACTGCATTGGCTCTAATGTGATTCAGCTGATTGGAGAGATGAAATTGCAAACCACAATAGCAACTATTTATTGAAGCCCTACTAAATGTCCAGTACTTTAGATAAGTCATTTTATGATGTGGTGATGAGCTGATTCTAAAGATTAGAACCTGGCATTCAGATATTTAAGCAGTTTGTCCAAGGATTTAGGAAAAGGTTGATAACACTAGAATGGGCACTTGACTTTGTCTGACTACAGTTCCTACATCTGTCTGCTTTCCACTTACAGACAACAGCAACTCACTAAATAGCTAATGTAGAAGAGGTTGGTGGAAGCCTGGCTGGGGAGACAGGGGGGCTGTTGCACAGGGAAAGGACTCTGAGGCGGGGATGGCTTCATGGTGGTCATGACCTTCTGTTGGACATCACTCTGCCTTTCCAGGGAGAAACATCAGGAACTTCAGTTCACAGAACGCCTGAGGTGCTCTGTGATAATCCTTGTTCACTCTGTGCTTTGCACTTAGTGCTGCTCATGTTTCTACTTGCTGACCCTACACATCCTTCCATGGGTAACGCTTCACTTTGACTAAATCCTATTTTTTCTACAATCTTTTCAGTTTCATTGAGTCATAACTAATAAAAATTGTGCATATTCAAGGTACAAAATGTGATGTTCTGACGTAACGTATGCCCTGTGTAATGATTACCACAAAATAATTAGCATATCCTTCAGACAACTTAGCTGCCATTGTGGTGTGGGCGGTAAATGTGAGAGAGTGCATGTCAGTGTGGGTGTGTCAGTTTTGTGAGTGTGTGTGTAGTGTTAATGCGAGTGCATATGTGAGTGTATGAGAGTATCAGGGAGTGTGACTGTATGCGTGTGTGTCGATGTGTGTGTGTGTGTGTCAGTATACGTGTGTATATGAGTATGGATGTCAGGGTGTGAGTGTGTGTGAGTGTGTGTGTGTCAGTATATGTGTGTATATGAGTGTGGATGTCAGGGTGTGAGTGTGTGTGAGTGTGTGTGAGTGAATATGTGTGATACTGCTCTGCTAGAGAACAGTATGATCTCCATGCTGTTCTCCAGATCTTATAAATCTCATAACTAAAAGTGTGGACCCTTTAAATGTCATCTGCTCTTTTCACTCACCTCCCAACCCCTGGCAACCACCACGCCCTCTCTGCTTTATGAATTTGACATTTTTAGAGTCTACAAATAAATGTGGTTATGCAGAATTTGTCTTCCTTCCTTCCATCTTTCCTCCCTTCCTTTCTTACTGACAATCTGGGGACTGTAGCCTGATGAAGTTGATACCAATACTAGCCATACCAACTACCAATTCAACTTAGCATGTTATTGTGCTTCTGTGTCTGGCTTATTTCACTCAGAACAATATCCCTAAGTTGATTCACATTGTCATGGTGTCAGCTTTTCCCCTTTTTTAAGGCTAAATTATAGCACATATCCATTTTCCCTACCCACTGACAAACCTTAAGTTGTTCCTATGTCTTGGCTATTGGGAATAATGCCGCAATGAATATGGAAGAGTAGATGTTGCTTCCCAATACTGAGTATATTTCCTTTGAATATATACCCAGGCATGGGTTTGTTGAAGTGTACAATAGTTTTATTCTTTGAAGAGTACTGGTTTCCACAATGACTGAATTTATTTACATGCCCACCAACACTGTGAAGGTTCCCTTTCCTCCACACCCTCTTCAACAGTAATTATCTCTTGTTTTGTTTTGTATTTTAGCAGTCATTCTAAGAAGCATGAGATTACCTCTCACTGTTTTTGATTTGCACATCTCTGATGATTACAGATATTGAGCATATTTTCATACACCCGTAGATCATCTGTATGTCTTGGAAAAATAACATTCAAGTCCTTTGTCTACGTTTTTGTTTTCTCTTCTGTTTTTCTTTTCTTTTCTTTTGAATTAGCATACCATAATAATACAAAGGGATTTCATTGTGATAATTCCATAGTACACACTGTGATTTGAAAAAGTTCACTCCCTCCATTATGTTTCCATACCCTCTCCCTCATTTTTTCAAACAGTGTTTGGTGGTTTCATTTTGCTGACTTCAGATATAGATCTAGACAGATATATAGATATAGAGATATAGAGTACTTAAATCCTCTTCACCCTCTTAGTAGCCTTCAGAATCTCCCTTTATAAGCATGCCCAGAGAACTCTTTTGCAGGTGGTAGAAGGAGCACATTTTGAACAACGTGGTGGTGTAATAATAATTGATGATAACTAAATAATAATAATAATTTCAAACTGTTTGAAATGAAGCAGTCCAAGTAAGGCACAAGCCTTAGGTTCTGTATCACAACAGAAGGGGTGTAGTTTCTCACTTCATATGTGTAGAAGACTAACCTAGAACACTGATTTCAAACTTTGGGTACAGACAAGTGACAAAACAGGCTCAGTTAAAATTCTGCTACTTGGAACAAGTCCTCAGTAGAGTAGAAGACTATGCCAGCATCATTCATCAAAGTCAGATATGCTGGCACAGCTTCCTTTCCCTGTGCTTTGACAAACCTCTGAGGCAAACAGTACATCCATGTGGACCCTAATAAGCCATCTCCTAGGAGTGATTTGACTGGAGAAACTGACTACCGACTTGGGCCGTTTAAAGAACTTGAGAATTATGTTTTAACAAATCCTTTTGTAATGGTTGAGATCCCAGAGTTCATTGATATTCATTTTGAAAGCTGACACCCATAGCTCACAGGACTGGCAATATAATTGATGATCTGCTGCAGTGGAACTCACACAGGTGTTATTAACTTTAACAAAATTGATCTCAACTAGATGACTGTCAAAGACATTGTGGTAGCAATTGATTTTTCCAGTTCTGAGAGAATTCTTAGCCTACTTGTTTTCATTTCTCTAAAGACTTTTTTCCATTTGCTTCAAGGTTTATGGCAGTATTGCTTTCTTCTTCCCATTTCAATTTGTAGACAGTATGCTTTTAAGCACACTGTTTAGGGAGGAAAGGCAACGTAACTTAGTAGCTTCAAAAACAACTCATCCAAGCTCATAAATCTGGCAGCTATAAAAGATGTTGAAATAGTATTGAGAAAAAAAGAACATATTTACTCTGCACATGATGCATATCCACTGTGTGTGGTCCACTGTTTTGAACTTAATTCCAAAAAATTCTTATGCTAAGCCATAACATACAAAGTGACTATATATGGAGCTAGACCTTTATGGATGTAAATATCATTAGAAGAGGCCACTAATCCCATATGACTGGTATCCTTAGAAGAAGAGAAGAGACCCTAGAGGTGCATGGGCACAGAAAAAAGGCCATGAGAAGACACAACAAGAAGGAGGCCATCTGTAAGTCAAGGAGAAAGGACTCAGGAGAAACCAACCAAACAATCATTTTGATCTTGGACTTGCAATTTTGAACTGTGAGAAAATAAACTTCTTCTTTTTTTTGAGTTACTCAGTCTTTTCTATTTTATGGCAACCAAAGCTGACTAATATATGCACCTGAAAAGTTCCTTAAGGGGTAACATGCTACCATGTTTCCTAAAGGGTTTGGGAAGAATACTGCACATACTGCCCCAGCACCACGGTGAGCCAAGTCACCAAGACACATGATCCAGGCATGCATTTCCTGGTTTCCCACATCTAGCATGTACACCTGCCTCCCTGCCTGCACACACCTGCATGAGAAGCCAGTATAGAAACACAGACCTTATAGGAAGGAAGGAAGCTGAATATAGTAGAAATCTTATGTACTCATGTATGAAAATGGAAAAATGAGACATGTTGAAACTAATCCAAGACTGGAGGGAGGGAGGTAAGGGAGAATGATGGAGAGGGTGAATTCAATATGGATATATATTGAATATATATATACACACACATATATATAGAATGACTATATTGTAAGAACTTTTGCAAATGTCACAATGAATCCCCAGAACAATAATATAATAAAAAAGAAAAAATATAATAATCTATATGAATGGTCTTATATAATGGAAAATACAAAACAGACAGATGAACTAGCAACTGATAGAGATGTAGCAAGATTCTGATAGCATAAGGTTATAAAACTTACTCTATCATCTCAGATAAATATTTTTGCAATTCATTTTGAACTGTTGAATATTCAGGGGAAAAACCAGCCCTTTGGGTTTGGACTGATTTCCTCTAGCTCCTCCCATATGGGAGTCTTTGCCTTCCTTTCCTTTCTGCTCTTTCTCCTCCTTTAATAAAACTTCTGTCACTTTGCATCTCAAAAAAAATCGGCCCTATTAGAGCTAGAAACTATAGTTATGTTTTTACAAGGCCAGTTAGATAGTGATACCGTGGCAACAGGAAGCATAAATTAAAGAGTGATTCCTTAAGACGTAGAAGTAGGAAAAATTATAAACAACTCAAGATATAAGGAAAAATGAGGAGAGCTGGTTCTGTAATGAATACTATAATGAATGCCTGCTTCTGAACACCGTTTCTCCTTTGTCTTACAGACTGTGCACTATAGGCAAGTTACTTTATCTTTTTAAGTGTCTGACAGTTGGTAAGGATTAAGCAAAATAACATATACACATGTTATCTTGTTATTTCATACATATATGAACTCCAATAGTGCTCTTCTGTATAAGAAATATGTATTATTATTTCTTGTCCTGGTTCTACCAATAACCAAATGTGTAACCTTGAATTCCCTCTTTCTAAGCCTCTGTTTTCTCATCTGAATGCCAGGAATTCCTTCTCTTTTAAAGAGATTTTAAAATAATGACTATTGTGGCTCTGTTGCAAGGCTAACAAATAAATAACAATTACGTAATTGTAAAGTAAAAATTGCAAATCAGGTCTAAAAAAAGCTAACTTGAAAATACTTTCCATAAGCATGTCATAAAGGAGCTTACAAGAGTGTGTGGTTCCTGAGTCTTTCCCCTTCAGTCTATTTGGTCAGTCAAGAAATGTTTATGGTGCTCTTCCTATGTGTGGGGCACTGGTCTAAAACTTAGTGGTACAGCCAGGGCAGAGCACATGCATGGCAGACTGTGAAGCGGTAAAAGCATTCATTGCTATCTTGAAGCAGAGGACAGAAAGACTGAGCCAGAGGGGTAAGCTCAGTGTTCAGATGAGGTTAAAGGTGTAGCATTGGGTGTTTGTATCTAATTTTACTAAATGGGAGCAATTCCCAATGAGCTCAGCGGCACTCTGTTCTCATTTGGAGCTGTCAGAAGGACAACCAAAGCTACTTTGGTCTCTGTTCTGGTAAGGAGGTTGAGACACCCCTGACCACACAGTTCTGAGCCAAGCACACTGACAAAGGTTACTCAAAGAGTGTCCTCACTTAAAAATTCAAAGATGATTCTGTTTCTAAGGCCGCAACTAGGCCAGGAGGTCAGAGTCAATGAAATTCATCCCTTTGAGTCTATTTTTCCTCCTCTATCAAATGGGACCTACTTACTGTACAGGGACTTTGCAGAAATAAAGTTAGGTAATATATATTAAAACACTTTTTGAAGTTGCACAAATAGGAACTCTCATCACTGCTGCCATCATTTGTCTCAAAGGGATTTGTCATGAGAAACAATCCAGTTCAGTCTAATTTTGCAGCAGCTGCTGCCAAAAATATCAATAGCAGCAATTTTTCCAGTCATTCTTCAAATTCTGCTTAGTGTTCATTATCACCTTTATTGACTTAGCCCAACTGCACACACAAGCCCAGCTTCATCATTCTGTCACCAGGACTCTGCTGGGTAATGTATGCTTTCCAAAGGAGGAAGGATGGTGATCCTGGGATAAGAGGGTACATAGCTCCAGAATCTGGGTCTGTAAGTCTGAAAAGTAAGACTTAGAAGTGCCAGTCATTGCTTCAATATGAGCATTCCTACAGATGGAGCACTTTGGAAACAATGTGATTCATAGGAGTAAGAAAAAGTATTCCCTCCATGTGTTTGGGAAGCTCTATGTGCCAAGCTTTCTACAGATGCTTTATAAATTGTCTTCTTTCAAATGCCAGCTTTACCCATTCCTAGCTGTCTGGCTTTTAGAAGGTTACTGAACCTCATCTATAAAATGTTATTTTTGTGAGGATCTCATAAATACATAACATAAAAAATATGTTAATGTGAAGTATAAACATATAAGGTATAAAATTATGTAAAGTATATGCTATATAAAATGTGAAACTATATAATCTATAAAATTTAGAAAGTGTCTGGGATACATATGCCATATTAAATGTTAGTATTGATTATGATGGTCACAAGCAGTATCATTGTCATTATTATTGCAACAACCTACTGGCTAAAACAACACAGATTAGTTTTCATCTCTCAAGTGCAGAAGTCCTAAAGTCCAGGGGTCAACCGAGCTTCATAATGAAAATATAACTATGTCTGAATGGGGAGAGGTTTGAACAAATAGACTAGGAGTGTTGGGTGAATCCCAGGATGAGCTAAGCACTGCCTTGCCTCTAAGAAACATAATGATGTAGAGCATGCATCATGGAGCTGAGAGGTAAGATCAAATATCCACTCTTTTGCTTTCTTACATAGAAGAATTCTTAAATTCCCCAAGCCCAGCTTCTTATCTATAACTAGAGCAATGATGCATACCCCTCAGAGGTTGTTGGAAAAGAGTATATGAAAAGCCATCTGTGAGCCACTTAGCACAAATCCTGACACCTAGTATGCACTAAAGTAATGGTGGCTTGTATTAATTGACATCCTCTCACATTATAACTGTGGGGCATCTGGACCAACCCTGCCATCCTTATTATAAAATGTAAACTCTGTGAGAGGCAATAAGAATTTTCCACATGCTTATTCCAAATGCCATTAGAGTAAGAGATAAAAGAGAAATGTACAACAATAATGATAGTTAGCATTTATGGAACATCTCTGGTGTTCCAGTCACTTTTTTATATGAGTGGTGTGCATTAATAGTTTAATTCATACACAACCCTAAATGTAGGTTTAGCATGAGCCCATTTTAGACATGAGGAACAGAGTGGTTACCCAAGGTCACACCACTAAGTGTTAAATGTGAAAACTAGAATATTAGCTCAGGCAGTGTGATTCTAGAGCCTAAATTTTTTAAATACACTAAAGAACCCACATAATAAGACACCTTTGAGCAAGGAAAAAAGGCAGAAACCCTACTGCTTCTGGCAAACCAAGACATCCTAAGTCTAATGCCTTTATGATAGCTTTTAAGTGCGATATTATACTTTACTTGTATAAGATGAGGAAATTGTGGTAAAGCCACCCAGAACTTACCATTTTTGTTACAAACCCATACCCAGACACAGACTTCAAAGCCCAATACTCTAGTCCTATCTATTTTCCATCCACATGTCACCACTGTCAAACTTACTCTCACCCTCTGCCATCTAGGTGCACTGGTTTTCTATCCATTCCTTAAATATCCATTTATCCTTCATGTAGCCTTTCTTTTACATGTGTTCTTTCTTCTGCTGAGCAGGCTGGAGGGCTCTGCTCCCCCATACTCTCCCCACCTTATCATGTTAACTTCTACTTGCCAAAGAAGGAGATAATGATCCCTTTACCTTCCTTAGGATAGAGAGAACTTCTGTTCACACTGCTGCTTCTACTCATTAACTTTGAAGCTCCTTCCTAGAAAATTGGCTGATGTGATTGGCCTGAACCTAAGTGCATATGGCCTGTTTCCTTTTGGGGGACTGGGACATCTCTGATGTGAGCACACTATATTCCATCCCACTTCCAGCATTTGACTGAAGCAGAGACTGCTATTTCCTTCTTTATTTTTTGCACTCAAGTATAGCAGACTCCTTCCTACTTCTGCCTGTGCCACCAGGCCATATGTATAAGCACCTGTGGGCAGGGCCCACCTTCCAGAAGAAGTTCCTGACTTAAGTATGTTCCTAGTTCTGGTAGATTATACATGTGTTTACTTTTCATTGTGGAGACTGTCTTTACCACTTATTATATCAGAACAAGAAGAATGAAGCCCCGTTCATAAGCTTTGTGCTCTCAAACACAGTGTACCAGAAAAGACCTGCACTGGGGCGTATTGGACACATATCTAGCAGCCAGAAGAATCAATACCTCATTTTTCATTTGGCTACTATTCTTTGGAAGCATAACTTCATCATTATGAAACCCCAAAATAGTGAAAGACGAATCTATCAAACCTCTTCTTGGACTGTATGACCATTCATTCCTCAGAGTTCAAGGTCAAGATCAAATCCTTCTATTATGTCTGTGGCTTCAGCTAACAGTTATCCATCATTGAGTTCTCTTTCCTAACACTTATTCAAAATTGCAATTATGCATTTATCTTAAAGATGTTTTAGTCATTCTCTTATTCCCTTCTATAAACTCTGTAGAGGAGGAAAAATGTCTCTCTGTGCCTATCATGAGTTCACAACTGACACCTGTTAACCAAAGACAAAAGAATACTTTTGTTGCTTATAAATTATTATCAGAAACTATTACATTATTATTGAAATTGTATAAGATTCTCTGAGAGGTACTGATTATAGAAAACAACGGCCAAAATCACTGTCAGCACTGTGTAAAAAGCCATGATCCCAGTCATAAGGGCACTATCCATCCTAATGGTATGATTGAGTATGTCATTTTCTTCTTTGGGTCTTTATTTTTTAATCGTTATAGAATAGAATTATGTCTTACACAATAGGTTCTAAGTTCAGGTCTGACTTTAAAATGTTAGTTCTTAGTCATAGTAAATGTCAACAACATCCTCTTTAACCCTTAAGGACAGGGATTCTTGATCGTAATGTCCCTTCTCAAGTAATTCTGGTTGAAATTGTGTTCACACAGAATGTTCTATCTAAATAATCCAATTGGGACCAATCAAAAGCTGGAACATTGATTTCCTTGTACAAAGGGAGCATTTCCATTCAGATTCTGAGAGAAGGGAAGGCTTAGTAACCTGGAAAGCAATTAGACTTAGCTCTGACTTCCTCCCACCAAACAGTTGCACAGGATGACATCAGAGCAAAGAACTAAATCCTGCTCTGGAAATAAAGGTACATATTAATCATCCTTGGAGAAGCTCCAAGTACTATAAAGCAATCCAAAAATAAACACTACAACTGAACTCACCACACATTTAATAACATAGAACATATACCTGTATGATTTCTTCTGCTTACCATAGAAAAATCATCACATAAAAGTGATTGAGGCAAAGGAACATTAATTCATTTATGGATCCAAACACCTTCACTGAATGCCTACCATTGGGCTAGATGCAAAACATATACCAGAAATGAAAATATGATTTTGTCCTCAAGTCTGGTAAACAAGACAAACAACTAAGTGGTGTCAGTGTGAACAACCTTAGGAGGATCTATGAATGCACCCAACCATGTCTGAAGGCATCAGGTGGAAGGGGAGGTGTGCTGAAAACTGGTTCTAAAATGGGAAAGACTCTTGATTTGTAGCATTTTCTGTTTTCTGTGGTATAAAACCTTCTGCTAAGACTGATTTCAAGCTATAAACAGGGGCCATTGAACATAAACTTAGGAAAAGGAATTGCATAAATTTAACTCTGGTAAGCCAGAGCTCAGTGGCCCTAAAGGACAGCTTCTCAGAATACCAACAAAGGCTCTCATGTATGTTTGACCTTCAACTAAGAATTTTCCAAATAGAAAGATTCTCCCAAAAAAGCTAGAGTATAGAGGCAACAATATGTGTTAAATTCTAGGCTGGAAGTTTGGAGCAATAAAAATTTGAGAGCTCTCTCATTACCAAGAGCAGATATGTCTGACTGCTGGATTCCACCTTTGTTTACTTGTGTGTAGAAGAATATTTAATATCCTGGAGTACAGTGTCTGCTCAGATTACCAACTGCACACCCTCAGAATAAGGATTCAGCAGACCTGTTGTCAGAAGAATTTCCCCTGTGGAAGGAGAATGAAATCAACCTCTTGGGTAGATTACAGTTAATAAGAAGTGATGTGTTAATACATCTCAGAAGCTGCTATGAAACCTGATCCAACTTTAAGACCACCACAAAAAAATCACACTTTTCCTATTTTATATGGTAATTTAAGGATAATAGAGGAATTATTCTTAAACATTTACCTCCTTTGTAGGTAAATTCTTTGGAGTTTAACTCTTTGGCCTAACAATCTGTAAATGAGGCAGAGTCCTTTTGTTTCTCCAGTGAGCTTTCCTAAGTGTATCTTTCAGGGTAATAGATACATGGGATGACAGATGAGGAACAAAAAAATTACATCTATTGTTCCATTGTCAAAACATTTGGGAAACTCTGATGTAATGCTAGGTGGGTTTCCTCATGCTGCATGTCTCAGAGCCTTTATTCTGGATTAACTATGGCCACCTTATTGAGCCATATTAAACTTATATGCTAGACAACGTGTCAAAGCACTTTGAATATGTTAGCTTATTTCGTTATTTCATCCAATTTTTGAAATAGATATTTTATCAGCTGTAACGGCCTAAGAATGAAATCCATAAGTTTCAAAATTTTTAAGGCTCATAAAATTTAGATACTTTATCTAGGAGCATAAGCCCAATAAGCAGTAAACACAAACCTCCTTGACTGCAGAGCCTGTGCTCTTAAATTCTGTCCTGTACTTTCCTTCCAATGTGACTCATTGGCACTGGGGCCAAGCGTGAGCTAGTTCCTAGATATATTTGAGAATGAAATGCTCTTCTACTGTGTTGTACTGCAGCTGTACAGAAATGAGTAGCAAAAGTCATATAAAGAAGCAAGGCGGTATTATGGAAAGCGTGCTAGATTTACAGATTGGAAAAATGCATGTTCTGTCCAGGGAACATCAGACTCCAATAGTATAACATTGGATGAGTCATTTCATCATTCAGGACCTCAGTCTTCTCTGTGAAATATCTAAGTCACATGATAATATCTTCCAGTTCCTTGGTTATGGAGTCAGTCTGCTATAGGGATCTTATACCCCTAACATATCTTGCTGTTAAGGCTAAATTACAAGATCCTTTCCATTCTTTCTCTCTTACATGAAGGTTCCTTTGAGCTACTTCTCAGGTTTTTCTATTACGGTCGTTGTCATCATTGTCGTTTTGTGCAATTGGCAATTCTAAAAAGTAAGTAATTCACTCCCTGGAACTATGCTGTGATGTGCTTTCCTCCAGGTCAAAACACAAGCTTGCTGCACTTCAGGGCTCCTTTCTTATGGTTCACTTCACTAAACATGCAGATTCTACCTGTTCTTCTTTTTCACTCTGAATTTAGAACTGGGGAAGCTATGCCAACACTCCTGCTACTGATTTTCTACTGGATAAAAAACCTTTTATCTCTGAGCCAGAGGTCTTGTGTCTTTTATCAGCAACCAAGCAACCATTCAAGGCTACCATGTTAGCTTATGCAATTCTCCTCTTTCTACCCCAGGAGTAGACAATGGAGACTGTCAAACTTAATTAAGCAGGATAAAATCATAAGAGATAACATCACAAAAAAGCATATGGTGTTCTCTAAATTTAATAGAATAAAGTGAAATTCAAACCTAAACTATAATGAGATATCATCTCACCCTAATAAGAATATCTTTTATCAAAAGGACAAAAAGTAGCAAGTGCTTGCAAGGATATGGTTACAGTTGATGGAAATATAAATTAGTATGGAAAGCAGTGTGGAGGTTCCTCAAAAAATCAAATGTAGAAGTAGCATATGATACAGAACTTTCATTATTGGGTGTATAGCCAGAGGAAAAGAAAACTGGTATACTGAAGAGATATATGCACTTCCATGTATACTGCAGCCGAGAAATGGAAACAACCTATGTGTCCATCAATTGATGAATGGGTAAAGAGAATGTGATTCATATTCACAATATAATACTACTCAGCAACAAAAAATTAAGTCCTGTCATTTGCAACAATATGAATGGAACTGGAGGTCATTATGTTAAGTGATGTAAGCCAGGCACAGAAAGAAAAGTAGCACTTGACCTCATTCATAAGAGGACTCTAAAAAGGATGATTTCACAAAAGTTGAGAGTAGATGTTGGTGGCCACAGAAAGCAATAAGGAGGGGAAAATGGGGAAAGGTTTCTCAGTGGGTGCTAAGTTATAGACAGGAGCAAAAAGTTCTGGTGTGCTATATATCACACTTAGATAACTACTGATAACAATAATATACGTAGTATTTCAAAAGGTTAAAAGAAAGATTTTGAATTTTTTTACCATAAAGAAATAATAATGTTTGGGACAAACTTGTTTAGCCTAATTTAAACATTACAAAATGTAAACGTTTCAAAACATCACATGGGACCCTGTTTATATGTATAATTTTATTATTTGTGTGTTTGCTGAAAAATAAATTTAAGTTTTTTAAAAAAGAAAACAAATTCAGATAATACAGAGCTCAATAATGCATAATTCCTAGGAAAATGGGGAAATAAGTTTCCACATAAAGTCCCTGCTCTGACAGCATTCTTTAGTACGGTAGATGGCCACCTGAGGCATAAGTGATAACACCTGAGTGAAAGTACACTTTTTGCCCAAGTGGTTTCATTTCCCAGGTTCCATTGTGGCTAGGTGTTGCTAGATAATAATTAAGTTTTTGCTAATGGCACATGAGTAGAAGTGATGTGTCCAACTTCTGCCCTATTGGCTTCAAGTTGCTGTCTAGCTTTGAATGTGGGTAAGAACAGTATATTAGAGCTGGCAAAGAAAGAAAATAGAAGGAAGCTAAAATACTTCATGCGCCTGACCGCTAGCTATGACAGAATATTATATTTTGAGATCTCATTGTTACATCAACTCACTTAGTTTTTGTTCTAACACAGTTATTCAGAGAAGGGGCCTCTGAAAGGGACTAGCATTTGTGGTAAGATGCAAATGATGAGGGAAAAGCTGTTGGTTTGGAAAGTTCAGTTGAACATGTGTCTGGAAAAGATAATTGACATGGACACCTGAAGGAGTCAACAGATTGTCAGAGAGTAGAAAGAACTCGTTAGTGGGGCACAGTGATGAAGAAAAGAGTGATGTGAGATCTCACTGCACAAGTGCTCCAGTTGTAGCCATGCAGACTCCCAAAGGTCACACACACTTCCGTGTATTTCCATCAAATTAGTTACAGTTGGCTCTCCAGGATTCCCTTTCACTTTGGTCTTTCTCCTTTTTCCCTCTTCTCCTCTATCTTTTCAACTTGTTAGCTCTCTTCCCAAGGACAAGTTCCACATGGCTGCATGCTTGATTAAGGAGACAGACATTTTATTATTATCTACGTTTTACAGAATCTGAGGTCCAGAGAGAGTAAGCAACTGACCTAAAGTAAATGATAAAAACCAGGACTTAAACAGATAACCTGGCACAAAAATCTGTCCTCTCAATGACTATATACCCTGCCTGGGAGGCTCAGCTTTTATGACATTGTCAGAGTGGAGCATCCACAAACCAATCAAACACTTAACAATATAGCTTCCCTGTGCTGTTATACTAAAAGAGCTTCTCTCTACCAGGGGAAAGGATACCAACAACAAATTCTATCCTTCCACACTTAGAAAGTACTAAACACAATGGGTTCTCAGAAAATGACGGACATTTATACACATCATGCCCTCATTAATAAGGAGTATCATCATTTTATATAAGTGGGCTCTTACCTGTGTATAAAGTAGCAAATAGAGAGAATTCCAAGATGGTGGCTAGAGGTAGGAAGCAGAAAGCGACCCTCCTATAGTGAAATCTTGGAGATACGCTGGAGACACACTTTGCAGGCATAATCACCGAGAAAAGGCATAACTTTGACTCCTCCACATCTCCAGCCGGCGCAGAGAATCTCCACTTCACGTTAAACGGAGAACCGAGGAGGGCCCCCGGGGCCGCCAGTGGCCGGCGCCCATACGGCTTGGGAAGACGCGGACCAGGTGAGCTTCGCGGTACCGCGGTTCCCCCACAGACAAGCCTGGGCCAGAGCAGCATAGCCCCCTGGACAGACTGACCTCCACCCGGGAAAAAAAGAGAAACTGAGTACTAAGCAATAAGAACAGTTAAGACACGCTGGAAAGAGGGTGAGGCGCCCTGAGCGCTGAAGATTGGGGGAAGGGAACCCTTCCCGGGACTGTAAAGAAACGAGCCGGGTGGGCCGGAGAGGCTCTGGTGGGAGCGGGGCGCGCCCAGCAACCAGGAGCAGGGACGCTTGGGAGAGGAGGGAAGACCCACTTCCCACGTGAACTGTAAATAAACACGCAGGCCTGACAACGCGGGGCAGTGTCGCCTTTCCCAGTGCTTGGAAAGGGAAAAGCCTGTAGCAGAGGCCCCCCTCCCCCGCACAGGAGAACTCTGAGCAAACAAAGCCTGTGGGACCAGGTGAGTGCTAAGCTCACCCCAGAGATCTGCATAAATAATGCCGCCAGCTACAGGCTGAGAGCAGCAGGCAGGCAAGCCACAGTTGCAGATACCACTCTCAGAACTGCCTCCAGACGCTTTTTTTTCTTTTTCTCCCTACCTTTGATGAGAGAACAACCGAATTACACCGGCAAGCCGAAAAACTTACTGAAACTGTATTGCATTTGAACTGGGGACACTTGGTGGGGCTTTTTTTTTTTTTTCTTTCTTCTGTGTGTATGTGAGTGTAGTTTTGTTCTACTTTATGCATCCCCTTTGATGAGACAACTACAGAACATCTGAGGCACCAACTCCAGGACTGGAGATTGAGACGGACATCCAAATTATTAAGACTGAAATTGCATTGCATATAAACATGGAAGTTTTTTGGTTTTTTTTTTTTTTTTTAATTTTCTATTTTCCATTTTATTTTAATTCATTTTTATAAATAGATATTACTTTCATATACTTATTTTTTATTTTTTTTATCTTTGATTTTCAATCCTCTCTCTGTCACTCTATTGTCTGTTCAGCTTACTGTCGATTAGTACACTAACACTCCCTGTTTATACCTTTGAAACTCTCTTGTCTGATACCTTGTTCTGCTTTCTCCCTCTTGTCTGTATATTTGTTTTCCCCTTTTCTTTAACTCCTTGCTTTCCATCTCAGCTCACTCTTCCATTCTAAATATTACCATTGTTATTATTACAAGCTAGAAAATACTTAATTACACACAGTACAGGGACAGTAACAACACCAAGGACAATGACAGGAAGACAGAAAAAACAAGGAAACCAGTTTCCCCACAGCAAAAAATTAGTACAGGAACCAGAGGGGAATGAAGAGAACAGAAACTCAGAGCCAGACTCCAACAAAATGAAGATAAACTATGCCAAAGGACCCAATGAAGCCTACAAGAATAATTTAAAAGAAGACATACTACAAGTACTCAATGAGAATTTTATAGAGATGATACTGGATAGGGTCAACCAAAATGTACAGGAGACACTCAAGAAATTCCAAGACAATAAAAATAGAGAATTTGAAAAAGCAAAAGAAGAAATAAAGGAAACCATAGAAGCACTGTATAAACACCAAAGTGAAAGAGAGAACACAATGAATAAATGGATAAATGAACTCAGGACAAAAATAGACAACAATAAAGAAGAAAACAGCCAGGATATGGAAAACCTCAGAAAAAAGAACGAAACAGAACTGCAAAACAAAACGGAAGGCCAATCCAGCAGAATAGAACAAACAGAAGACAGAATCTCAGAACTTGAAGATGAAATGGTAATTAAAGGAAAAACTGAAGAACTATTAATTAAACAACTCAAGACCTGTGAAAAGAAAATGCAAGAACTCACTGACTCCATCAAAAGACCAAACTTGAGAATCATGGGCATTGAAGAAGGAGAAGAGGTGCAAGCGAAGGGAATGCGTAATATATTCAACAAAATAATAACGGAAAATTTCCCAAATCTAGAGAAAGATATTCCCATACAGATGCAAGAGGCCTCCAGGACACCAAACAGACCAGATCAAAATAGAACTACTCCACGACATATCATCATTAAAACAACAAGTTCAGAAACTAAGGAAAGAATATTGAAGGCTGCAAGAGAGAAAAAACAAGTAACATACAAAGGTAAACCCATCAAAATCACAGCAGACTTCTCAACAGAAACATTAAAAGCAAGAAGAGCGTGGGGTGAGATCTTCCGGGCACTGAATGAAAATAACTTCAACCCCAGGATACTCTACCCAGCAAAGCTATCATTCAAAATAGATGGAGCAATAAAAGTCTTCCATGATAAGCAGAAACTAAAACAATATGTCACCACAAAGCCACCATTACAAAAGATTCTGCAAGGGATCCTGCACACAGAAAGTGACACCCAACTTAACCATGAAAAGGCAGGCAGCACCAAACCACAGGATAAGAAAAAGCAAGACAGTAGAGAGTAACATCAAGTTAGGTACACACAATCAAACCTTCAAACAACTAAGATAACTAAATGGCAGGAATCACCACATACATATCAGTACTAACGCTTAATATTAATGGACTTAATTCACCCATCAAAAGACACCGTTTGACAAAATGGATTAAAAAAGAAGATCCAACAATTTGTTGCTTACAGGAGACTCATCTCACCAACAGAAATAAGCATATGCTTAGGATGAAAGGCTGGAAGAAGATTTACCAAGCCAATGGCCCCCGAAAACAAGCAGGAGTAGCAATACTTATCTCTGACAAAGTAGAGTTCAAACCTACATTGATCAAACGAGATAAAGAAGGACATTCCATACTAATAAAAGGGGAAATAGACCAAAAGGAAATAATAATCATCAATCTGTACGCACCCAATGTCAACGCACCCAATTTCATCAAACATACCCTGAAAGACCTAAAAGCATATATTAACTCCAACACAGTGGTTGTGGGAGACTTTAACACTCCATTATCATCAATAGATAGGTCATCCAAACAAAAACTCAATAAAGAAATCCAAGATCTAAAATATGCAATAGATCAAGTGGACCTAGTAGATGTCTACAGAACATTTCATCCAACCTCTACACAATATACATTCTTCTCAGCAGCCCATGGAACCTTCTCCAAAATAGATCATATCCTAGGGCACAAAGCAAGCCTCAGCAAATACAAGAAAATAGAAATAATACCATGCATACTATCTGACCACAATGCAGTAAAAGTAGAACTCAACAACAAAAGTAAAGACAAAAAACATGCAAACAGCTGGAAACTAAATAACTCATTACTTAATGAAGAATGGATCATCGATGCAATAAAAGACGAAATTAAAAAGTTCCTAGAAGTCAATGAAAATGAAAACACAACCTACCAGAACCTATGGGACACAGCTAAGGCAGTCTTGAGAGGAAAGTTTGTAGCCATGAGTGCATATATTAAAAAGATTGAAAGATCCCAAATCAATGACCTAATGATACATCTCAAACTCCTAGAAAAACAAGAACAAGCAAATCCCAAAACAAATAGAAGGAGAGAAATAATAAAAATAGGAGCTGAAATCAACGAAATAGAAACCAAAAAAACCATACAAAGAATTAATGAAACAAAAAGTTGGTTCTTTGAAAAAATAAACAAGATCGATAGACCCCTGGCAAACCTGACTAAAATGAGGAGAGAAAAAACCCAAATTAGTAGAATCAGGAATGCAAAAGGGGAGATAACAACAAACACCATGGAAGTCCAGGAAATCATCAGAGACTACTTTGAGAACCTATATTCAAATAAATTTGAAAATCTAAAAGAAATGGACAGATTTCTAGATACATATGATCATCCAAAACTGAACCAAGAGGAAATTAATCACCTGAATAGTCCTATAACACAAAATGAAATTGAAGCAGCAATCAAGAGTCTCCCCAAAAAGAAAAGTCCAGGACCTGATGGATTCTCTGCTGAATTCTATCAGACCTTTAAAGAAGAACTGATACCAACCCTCCTTAAACTGTTCCATGAAATAGAAAGGGAAGGAAAACTGCCAAACACATTTTATGAAGCCAGTATTACACTTATCCCAAAACCAGGCAAAGACACCTCCAAAAAGGAGAACTATAGGCCAATCTCCTTAATGAACATTGATGCAAAAATCCTCAACAAAATAATGGCAAATCGAATTCAGCAACACATCAAAAAGATTATTCACCACGACCAGGTAGGCTTCATCCCAGGGATGCAGGGGTGGTTCAACATACGAAAATCAATAAACGTAATAAACCACATTAACAGAAGCAAAGACAAAAACCACTTGATCATCTCAATAGATGCAGAAAAAGCCTTTGATAAGATCCAACATCATTTCATGATAAAAGCTCTAAGAAAACTAGGAATAGAAGGAAAGTTCCTCAACATTATAAAAGCTATATATGACAAACCTACAGCCAGCATTATACTTAACAGAGAAAAATTAAAACCATTCCCTCTAAAATCAGGAACCAGACAAGGATGCCCACTATCTCCACTCCTATTCAACATAGTACTGGAATTCCTAGCCAGAGCAATTAGGCAAGAAGAAGGAATAAAAGGAATACAAATAGGTAAAGAAACTGTCAAAATATCCCTATTTGCAGACGACATGATCCTATACCTTAAAGACCCAAAAAACTCTACTCAGAAGCTTCTAGACATCATCAATAGCTATAGCAAAGTAGCAGGATATAAAATCAACATAGAAAAATCATTAGCATTTCTATACACTAACAATGAGCAAACGGAAAAAGAATGTATGAAAACAATTCCATTTACAATAGCCTCAAACAAAATCAAATACCTAGGTGTAAACCTAACAAAAGATGTGAAAGACCTCTACAAGGAAAACTATACACTTCTGAAGAAAGAGATTGAGGAAGACTACAGAAAGTGGAGAGATCTCCCATGCTCATGGATTGGTAGAATCAACATAGTAAAAATGTCGATACTCCCCAAAGTAATCTACATGTTTAATGCAATTCCCATCAAAATTCCAATGACATTCATTAAAGAGATTGAAAAATCTACCATGAAATTTATATGGAAACACAAGAGGCCACGAATAGCCAAGGCAATACTCAGTCAAAAGAACAATGCAGGAGGTATCACAATACCTGACTTCAAACTATATTACAAAGCAGTAACAATAAAAACAGCATGGTACTGGCACAAAAACAGACATGAAGACCAGTGGAAAAGAATAGAGGATCCAGATATGAAGCCACACAACTATGAGCAACTTATCTTTGATAACGGAGCTAAAAATATACGATGGAGAAATAGCAGCCTCTTCAACAAAAACTGCTGGGAAAACTGGTTAGCAGTCTGCAAAAAACTGAAACTAGATCCATGTATATCACCCTATACCAAGATTAACTCAAAATGGATCAAGGATCTTAATATCAGACCCCAAACTCTTAAGTTGATACAAGAAAGAGTAGGAAATACTCTGGAGTTAGTAGGTATAGGTAAGAACTTTCTCAATGAAACCCCAGCAGCACAGCAACTAAGAGATAGCATAGATAAATGGGACCTCATAAAACTAAAAAGCTTCTGTTCATCAAAAGAAATGGTCTCTAAACTGAAGAGAACACCCACAGAGTGGGAGAAAATATTTGCCAATTATACATCAGACAAAGGACTGATAACCAGAATATACAGGGAACTTAAAAAACTAAATTCTCCCAAAACTAATGAACCAATAAAGAAATGGGCACGTGAACTAAACAGAACTTTCTCAAAAGAAGAAATTCAAATGGCCAGAAAACACATGAAAAAATGCTCACCATCTCTAGCAATAAAGGAAATGCAAATTAAAACCACACTAAGATTCCACCTCACCCCTGTTAGAATAGCCATCATCAGCAACACCACCAACAACAGGTGTTGGCGAGGATGCGGGGAAAAAGGAACCCTCTTACACTGTTGGTGGGAATGTAGACTAGTACAACCACTCTGGAAAAAAATTTGGAGGCTACTTAAAAAGCTGGACATCGATCTACCATTTGATCCAGCAATACCACTCTTGGGGATATACCCAAAAGACTGTTACTCCAGAGGCACCTGCACATCCATGTTTATTGCGGCACTATTCACAATAGCCAAGTTATGGAAACAGCCAAGATGCCCCACCACTGACGAATGGATTAAGAAAATGTGGTATCTATACACAATGGAATTTTATGCAGCCATGAAGAAGAACGAAATGTTATCATTCGCTGGTAAATGGATGGAATTGGAGAACATCATTCTGAGTGAGGTTAGCCTGGCTCAAAAGACCAAAAATCGTATGTTCTCCCTCATATGTGGACATTAGATCAAGGGCAAACACAACAAGGGGATTGGACTATGAGCACATGATAAAAGCGAGAGCACACAAGGGAGGGGTGAGGATAGGTAAGACACCTAAAAAACTAGCTAGCATTTGTTGCCCTTAATGCAGAGAAACTAAAGCAGATACCTTAAAGCAACTGAGGCCAATAGGAAAAGGGGACCAGGAACTAGAGAAAAGGTTAGATCAAAAAGAATTAACCTAGAAGGTAACACCCACGCACAGGAAATCAATGTGAGTCAATGCCCTGTATAGCTATCCTTATCTCAACCAGCAAAACCCCTTGTTCCTTCCTATTATTGCTTATACTCTCTCTACAACAAAATTAGAGATAAGGGCAAAATAGTTTCTGCGGGGTATTGAGGGGGGGAGCGGGAGGGTGTGGAGTGGGTGGTAAGGGAGGGGGTGGGGGCAGGGGGGAGAAATGAACCAAGCCTTGTATGCACATATGAATAATAAAAGAAAAATGAAAAAAAAAATAAAATAAAGTAGCAAATATAATTATCACATTTCCTTTTTCAAAAAGACAGAATAATTCCTAATGCTTGAGGGTATAGCTAAGTGGTCCTGGCAGTAGTCAAGCAGTACACTTAAATACACATGCCCCATTCATAGTTGTGTTTACCTCTTGTTAATCTTGACTTATCTTTGTCATTCCTTCCCTCTCTACCCCTCCCCACACTCACTTGCACTCAAGCTTCCTTCCCAAATCAAGCTTTGCTCAGCTTTTAGCAAAAAACCCCAAAACTCTTTCAGTCCAAAATTGAAATGAATCACTACTCTGAATACATAACACAGGATGAGAGTATTCACAGTCCAACAAAACAAATCACCAGAAAAGAAAATTTTTGCTCTGGGATTTTCAGCATGTAGATAAGGACTATTATTTAGCCAACTCAACTACCTTGAGCCAACCCACATACCAGCCTAGAAAGAAAATTTATAGTCAAACTTCATAGTATTTGAAACTAAATTAAGCCAGGTTATCACTTTTAAGTCAGTGAGCCTAAGTACCCAAAGCATCAATAAATACCACCTGCTTCTCTTCTCAAATACCTAGTCTGGCAGAATGGCTCAAGTGGCAAAGTACCTGCCTAGCAAGTGTGAGGCCCTAAGTTCAAACCCCAGTACCACAAGAAAAACAGTTTCCCAAAAAGCAACCATATGGACATGACTTGCTGGATCATCATTGGAATCGAGTGTACTTTGTGCTGGGCTGGTTAGCCATGCCTCAAAGCAAACAGTCCAGCCAGTCAGGCAGGTGACAAATGACTTTGCACAGCTGGTACTAGAAACACAGAGCCAAAGTGTAATCACATTTGCTGCTACCGAATAAAAAAATCATCTCCACAATTAAATTTACTGGTCATTAAATAGTTATTGCTTTGCTTGTACCAAAGCTGTCAAGTTGCATCTCTTGCTTTATTGGCTTTTTTCTTTCCTCTAATGGCTAGGCAGGCTGTACTCGGCATAGAATTTCAACATTATGGGACCAGTTCATTGTCAAAAAGCTCTAAAAAGAAAGGAAAGTCAAACAAAGCAGGAAAGCAGCCTTGCAGCTTGCATCCTGAGGGCTGAGGATCCCAGATTCTGCGCTGTTGTTTTAGGAGTCTTAGTATACATCCTTTGCACACCAATCATTTGCCACAGCTGCTTTTGTGTGTCACACAGAGGCCTGGTGTGCACCTGATAAATAAAACATTAACTCGAAAGTGTTATTCCGTTCCTATTGACTATTGTTCTTGATTATATATGGCAATATGGTATTTTTACATAAAAAGAGGCCCTCATTCTAGAACCCATGCACAGTCACTGAAATCACACTACTTGTGACAATTTAACATAGTATAAAGCTAGCACAACAATAGCCCTCAAAAAGACTACCTTATTAGTAGTACAACCATCCTAAGAACAGCTATCATGTCAAAACGCAGCGTTTTCAACCCTTCAAAACTTTTTTGAAAGTGGTTATGTATCATAGAGACCCAACTAAAGTGGAACTAAATAGCACAACTCGAAAAATTTTCTCCAAAGAAATGGTTATGTGGAAATAACATTTCCCAAACAGAAACTTAAATCAAACACTAACAAAAAAGTGCCAATCCTGTTTAATCTTCTAAGTTAAAAAGAGGATAATTCCTCATTCATTAGTTCACAACCTGGAGTTGCCAATTCAATAGGAAAAAGGTTATTGGTTGCCACATGAGAGAAATGCACCTCCTTCCCAATTTGTACATATTCTTGAGGTTCAACTCTTGCAGAAGACTTGTACATCCTAGGCAAGTCAAAAGACCATATCTGCCATCAGTCACAATATCCCAAAGGAAAGAACTAGGTCTTGGGTAGCCTGACATTTAGTCAGCTACCTCATTTTCTTTTTTCTTTTCTTTTTTTTTTTTGCTACCTATAGGGAAAGAAAGCTTAATTTTGTTGAAGCACACTATAGGCAAAGCAGAATCAAGCTATTTATAGATAGCTTAAGATAACTCAACAAGAATTATGTCCTCACCACCTAACAGTATGCCTGGACTGCCAGAAAAATCAATAAACATGCAAAATAAATTGCTAAATTTGTAAATAAGATTCTCAAAGACAAACTGGGCTCTGAGTCACCCCTTTTCCTGTTTCTCTGAAAAATGTGTTGCTTTATTTGTATGCAAGTTTAGTATACAAACACAGAAATGTTAAATGACTTTCTCAAACAGAATCATGGTGCTAAGAGAGTAATCCCCATAGAACCAGAGAAACTGAATCTAGTATTGTTCACTTTCCCAAATACTGTAAGCTAAAAAAGACTTGCAAAATCTACACTGTGAATCCATAAGTTTCTTGAACCATCAGAACTCTCAGAAGCATGAAAGTATAGATAGATTTTGCTACACAAATTACTCACTTTTTACATTTAAATTTCTTCTGATGAAACTAAATCCATCAGTGTCTGAGAGACAGAAGCAACTGTGATGAGCTCTTGCCATCCTTTTTTTTTTTTTTCTCCCTTGGCAGTACTAGGGCTTTGAACTCAGGGATTCCACTTGTTAGGCAGGCTCTCTACTACTTGAGCCATGGCCTCAGTCCTTTTGCTTTTAGTAGGTTTTTTGAAATAAGGTTTCAGGCCGGCCTCAAACACTAATCCTCCTACCTCCACCTCCCAAGTAGCTGGGATTATAGTGTGCACCACCATGCCTAGCCCTCTTGACATCTTTTTAGAGCTTTCAGAATGAAGGTGGAAAATGCACCTAACTCCAGCCCTCTACATCGTAGTTCTTTGTTTATGTGTATCCTCCCTTTGAGATTTTGAGTTCTCAAGGATGAGAATGTCATCTTGTTAGTTTCTATAACTACACCCAGTGCAGCAACTGGGATGTGCTCAGGGCTCCAGAAGTGTTTTCTGGACATTACTGAATTCGTTTTCTGCTTCAGTGACTGCTGCAGTGAAATCGCACATGTGACTCTTCACTTCTATGCCTTTGAGATCAGCTCCGTGTCTCACCTCTTTTCTTTCCCTTCCTTCATTTCATGTACTTTAAAGGTACCATGAAGTCACACATGGCAACACCAGAAGCAGGATTACAACAAACAAGCAGAAATCCTACAGGCATCCCTTATTGTGACCTCAACCATGACACTTCAGCCAACTCCCATTCGTTGTCAGGCAGGCTTTTGCTCTGAAACAGTCACAACTCCTGCTACATTTTTGCCAAAAAACCTTAGTAATATCTTATTATACATATATTGATTTGAGACTTAAGCAATAAAACTTCCATCTTTCTTCCAACTAGTCATCACACTCATCGTTATTTAGGAACTTACTATGTGCCACAGTGTTACAAATCTTCTGTTATTAACTTACAACTTGATAATAAATATACATTTAAAATTTATATACATATACCATTTTGTATAGATACATTATTGCACACCAACTTTTCAGATAAGAAAACTGCCAATATCACATAGCTTATGAACAGTATAACCAAAATTTGAAACCAAACATAGTGAATTCAAATCCAACTTTCTAACCTACCATATAAATTGTAAATTATTAATTTTGCTCTTCCCTGGATCGAGGTCAAGTTTCAAATACATAACACTTACAGACTAAATATGAGACTAACACTATGTGTTAGGCACTATTTTACATGATGAAGATTGAAAAAATAAGATTTCAGACTGGATTCTGAAATCAGGATTCCAGTTTCCTGTCTTGCACACTGTGCAGTTGTGAACAAATCACTTAGGCCTTCTTCTCATCTTTTCTTTACTTTTTCCTCCTTCTTTTAGCAGTTTCTTAATCTTTTAGTCAGGGATGATAATGCTATCTAATGGGATTGGTCAATGAGTTAAATGAAATCATTGAGAACAAATTATTACAACAGCTGATGTGGTTCTCAATGATCAACCTGACTGTCACCCTCCTACTCCTGCTGTTTGGCCACATTGGTGAGTGCATATACACCCATATATGTGTGGATAATTTATTCAAACTCTTCAAGTTATGCACAAATGTCACCTTTGAAGGAATCCAACAATGGTCTGAAAATTACACCTGCTCCTTCCCTCACATTAGCATAGCTGGAACTACTTCCCCTAATTCTGTTTCTTTTCCAAGTGGAATTTACAACCTTTTAACACACACTGTAATTGAGTGAAATATTATGTTTATTATTCTTCCATTCATTATCTGCCTTCCATTTCCAAGCAGGCAGAAATATTTGTCCATTCGATTCACTAATGGATCTCAAGTGCCTGGGAGACAACCTTTCTCACAATAGATAATCAACAAATTAAATGAAGGAGTATACATAGGAGTTATCACAGGGCCTGGCATAGATTGCTGAAGGTATTGTCAAAATGCATGCCTTAGAGGTGTAATCAAAAAAATCTGAAGAAAATTTCAAAAAACATTTTTGTTTCAAAGTTTTCTCTCGCTAACAAAGCTCTTTTCAGTTTGACTGACACTTCCAGTTTTCTCACAAACAGCAAGTACTTTTACTGCATGAAGGATTTTCTGAAGAGTGATTCTGCCCATGCTGGGCTTTTTGCCAATTTTGCCATATGATAGGCAGTAACTAGTTAGGAGAAGCTATATACTCTGGAAATCTGATGCTCATGAGGGCAGCTTTGGCCATCCACTAAGTAATCATAAGGAAATTTACATTTCTTGATATCCTACCATATGCCTTGCTCTGTGCTCAGTATTCTGAATATATGGAGAAAGGACTGGAAGCACAAGGAAAAAAGAAAATGTTGACATGGATGGTAGCTTTAAGGAGTGTCCAATACATGATGATTTAAGGCATAGTTTAAGGCTAGACATGCTAGTGCACATCTGGAATCCCAACACTCAGGAGACTGAGGCAAGGGTATCAAGAGTTCAAGGCCAGCATGGGCTACATCATGAGTCTGAGGTCAGCCTAGAAGAGCATCTAATAGGTTCCCTCTAGTCTCATGGCATTGCATTTTCACCCACATGGTGGTAATTCATAAGTTTTTATCTCTTGATCAGAACGCTCCTTTCAATTCCAGATTTATATACCCAATTTCTTCTTATACATATCCATCTAATATCTATTAGACATCTTTAATATAACATGTTACAAAATATTTCACTCTATATCTTTTCTACCATGGGTTAATCACAATATAATCTTTAGTTGCTCAAAACATAAACCTCAAAGTAAGCCTTGACTCTTCTATTTTTCTCATACCCATATCCTGTTCATCAGGAAATACCGTCAGTTCTACATTCAAACTATCCCAGAAAAAAAGAGAAAATTTCTCATCTACTTCACATTCATTACCATCAATCTAACCATCATCTCCCATCTGAATTTTTGCAGCAACCTTCCAAATGGTCTCCCTATTTCCAGTCTTGGCCCCCTTCAGGCAAGTCTCCACACAGTAAGGAAAGTGATCCTTTCAAGGAACAAATCAGATAATGTTCCTCCTTGACTCAAAAGATTCACAACCCCCTGAATCATTCATTATTCCAAGTCAAAAAATTTACAATAACTATAAGCCCCTGAACAACATACTCCTTATTACTTCCTTGTTCATGAATTTTAACTTTCTCCACCTCCAACTTCATTTCCTAGAGGTAATTCAAGCACATTTCCACATGAGGCTTTTTGTTCCAAATCCTCAGCCTGAATCTTTCCTTAAATATCTCCAAGGCTTCCTCCCTCACCTCCTTCCAATCACTGCTCCAGTGTCATCTTTTCAGAGAGAACTTCCCTCATCATATTGTTTAAAATAACCAATCTGCATTCCTTCAACTCTTTTCCCTCTTTACCCCTTTTCTGCCTTATTTTTCTCTACAGTACATGTCACCTCAAACATTTTATATAACTTGATTTCATTGTGATCTGCCTTTCCCCATAAGAAGATAAACTATTAGAGATCAGATAGTTTATCTATTTTATTCACTGAACATCTCCAGTGCTTCCAGGGATTGCCTAAAGGGATATTTAATACATAAACATAATAGATGCTCACTAAATACTGCTGAATGAACAATTGAATTGAATTGAATGTGAAGAGTGCAGGTTTGGGGATAAAAATAAATTAGAGAAAGCAGAATCAAACATGAAAGATGACAAGTTAAACTTGAAGTATTCTTTTAATTTGAGGTTCCTTTAAGCCAGTCTAATAAAGATGGTTGAGTTGGCACTAAAAGGTAGGAACCAAGAAAGAGGGCCTGAAAAGACATAGCCAGCACAATGATGTAGAAAAACCCAAGAGTTCACAGAAGGATGAAATGTAGGGAATATTACCTTGTGGTGGTTTCCTACCACTTGGCCCCCAGGCTAGCTACAATAAGGTTAGTACTATTGACAGTCACAATTCAGATATGTTCACTTCTGAAAGTGACAGAGTAACAAGGACTCAATTTACCCTCTCATCTTTAAAGACAAAAAAATTGAAACTGCAGGCAAAATTTATGAAACAATAGCTTCAGACACTGAACAACAGGTTGGGTGGGAGGACATTGATCCCTAAGAAAGGGAGAACTTGCTAGATGAGCCCTTTTTAAACCAGTTTACTGCCTGGATATAGGTTGGTCTACCAAACAGAGTTCTGTAATCTCCTTGAGTTGAGAAGGTAGTCAAAGAGTTCAAAGATTAGAGAGGTCAGGGTGGAAATGCAGGAAAATAGTGAAAGAATTGCAGAGACAGCTAGACAATTTGCAAATATTACCCTTCAAAACTTCAGTTGAGTACAAATCATCATTTATTTGCATTCATGGAAAGTAATAAGGCTATAGGATTGGAATGGGGAGGGAACAAACAGTATCAGGTACAACATTCCAGAGAGGTCACTAGAAATAGTATCTGTTCCCACCAGACACAGTAAAAACAAACAAACAAAAAACTCTGTTCACCTGATTTATCAAGCAGAGCTCTAAGAAGAGTATGGCTTCACTAAAGGACAAATTGCTAAATTAAGGAAAGGGGAAAGAAAATTAGACTCTGGGGCCATGTATGTTTTTCTGCCCCCAGGAAAAGAGAATGTTAGGTTGAAGGTTGCAGCTTAAGAGAATTTCATGGTCCTAGGTATTAAGCAACCACGGACTATAGTTAGATTAAATTTGTCAGGAATTGGGTAGTCAGAGGGAGATCCACCCATGGTAAAATAGGGAGTATGTTGAATCTACAGTATTATAAGTAAGTGATCATAAGAGTGTGATAATAAGTTGGGTTCTAGTTCCAGATCAAATTAATAAGGGCCAAATGGAATATAGTCTGGGAAAAGGGCAAGGAAGATAAAATGGGATAAACCCCACAAAGTTTACAGGAAGTAACACAAGCTACTATTTGGTTCTTGATTTCAAGCAGACAAAAGTAACAATTAATAATTGAATTGAAGCTTTGCAAATCATCACAAGATGAAGCAAACAAAAGATAGAAATCAGAGGAAATTATAAGAGAACACCATAAGCATAAAACTAGGCTAAAACTCAGCTATGACAATAAATGTAATCCAGTGAACATATCTAATTTTGTTAGAGAAAAAACATACTTTTTTCCAAAAGAAGGAAAACAGCAGTAGATTTGAAAATTTTATATTAAAACATCAATTTCCCAAAAGGAGAATGGAATTGTGTTTTTGCAGTTCTCTCTACATAGATCCCACAAAATAGTTGCATTAGACTCTTTTTGCCTAAAGGCAGAACAACTGATTAGATGACTTTCGGAGGCTACTTCCATCTGTGATTGCGGCAAAATAGATGGATCACAAACAATTAAAATCAACACCCATACTTCTGAGGTAGAGTGTCATATTTTTAAGAGAAATAAATCTGAGAAGGAATATCCTTTTGAAAGATTGATTGTATTGGAGAAAATATCCATCATATATAAAGACAAGAAAACATCCATCTGAGATAAACACCAAATGAATGAATTACAATAGTAAAAAAAAGGGACAGTTAACTACAATAATAAACAATGATGCTGCATGTCACGCCAACTGTTTGCACATCTGAGAGCATGTTTGTTGAGAAAAAATAAATTGCCCTAAAGCAATTTACCAACTGCCAACCCCTTTAGAAAGAAAGTAATGCAGTAAATTTTCTCTGGTGTGCTTTACATATTCATTAATGAAGAAGTGAAAAAAATCTAGTTATTTGCATTGTACATCATCATAAGATCAAGAGCAACAGTACAAGAATTTTTATATTGAAGACCTGATCACTTCAGAATTTGCAGCAATGTGAAAGAAAGAAAAGAAAGAAAGAAAGAAAGAAAGAAAGAAAGAAAGAAAGAAAGAAAGAAAGAAAGAAAGAAAGAAAGAAAGAAAGAAAGAAAGAAAGAAAGAAAGAAAGAAAAGACCAAGAAAAATATCTGGGAAAAAGAAATGAAGCAATTAAAACACATTTCTGTTAGGAAAGTGTTTGAGGGAAAATTAACTAGAATCCTAACTTAGCAAGGGCCAAGACCAACCATACTGATTCCATTTGTCCTCAAGGGGCACATGAATATGAGATGAGCACAGATAGTAAATGCCTTAGGATGAGATTTTGGTTCTAAACCCCTGGGGAATCCCTAGTGTTAAAAATCACAGTGGTTCTAAACAGCAAGGAATTATTTATATGATATTTTGAATAGGTTAATGTTTTTCTCCTCAAGAAATAAACTTTCAAATAAATGTATAATAATTTAATAGGAAGTATCTTGTTCTGGATTATGCTCCAATTATACAAGTGAAGCAAGCATTGTTATAACTTATTTTGCTTGTGCAGACCAAGCTTCCTAGACACAAGAAAATTGCTTTCATAAAACAAGGTATGAATAGTTGTGCTGGAGCTTGAATCCATATCTCCTTACTCCAGCTTTCCCAGCATCCTTAGGGATAGCCGGAACTAATAACAGCAGATGGGATGTGTGCAGTCCCATTGATTCAGAGCGCATCAACTGTGGTAGACAAAGAGGAGTAAGTTAGGAGAACCCATGTCAAGAGCAGTGTGAGCTCTGGCATGTGTCTAGAAATCTGTTCTCAAGTCAATAAAGGAGCAGAGTTTCATGGGCAGGGCAATCACAAAACCATAGATCTGATCTAAAGGTGGCCACATGAGTACAGATGTATCTTAAGTGAAGACAGGAAGCTATCCAGATTCCAGGAGTGCAAGCCCAAGGATTACAGGGTTTCCCATATTAAATTAAAAGATATATCACTACCTATTAGATGAGGAAACTGAGATATAGTGGGGTTAAGTGAACTATCTCTGGTCAGTCAGGGATTAAACAGGGAACAAGATCCAGTTCTACTGAGCTTTTCTCAACCATCTGAAATTGAAAAAAGAAAAGGGCAAAGTACATAGTAGATTTTTCCTTTTGATCATCATATACTAATTATACAAAATTATAGGTTTCATTATGACATTTTCATACATGTATAAAATGTACTTTGAACATATTCACCCCTCTGTTCTTCTCTTTTCTCCTTTCTCTCCCTCCCACTTCCTCTTCCTATATAGTCCTCCTTTTCTGCTTTCATCTCTTTATTATTAAATATAGATTCCACAGATGAGAGAAAACATGAAATATTTGTTCAGGAAGTATGGAAATCAGTACGGAGGCTCCTCAAAGAAACTAAAACTAGAACAACAGGGTCTAGGTCATGGCTCAAGTGGCAGAGTTCTTTCCTGGCATGGGTGAGGCCTTTGGTTCAATCCCCAGTACCACAAGAAATCAATTTAAAAGTAAACTACCATCTGACCCTGACATACCTGGGTTTATACCTGAAGGAAATCAAAGTCAGCATGCAATAAAGATACCTGCACACTATGTTTTATTGTGGCACTGTTCACAATAGCCAAGTTATAAAATCAACCTAGGTGCTCATGGTGAATGGATAAAGAAAATGTGAGCTATTCATATATATACACAATGGAGTACCATAAAAAGAACAGAATTATGGGATTTGCTGGAAAACAGATGGAAATTATCATGTTAAGGGAAGTAAAACAGACTCAGAAAGACGAAGGAAGGAGTTTGAACTCAGGACTTCACACTTACAAGGTAGGTGCACCTGTAAACCCTTTTTCCTCTGCTTATTTTGGAAATAGGATCTCAATTTTTTCCTGGAACATGATCCTCCTAGCTATATGCCTCCTGCTGTTACTGAGAGGACAGATGTGCTACCACCATGTCCAGCTTTTTCCATTGATAAGAATCTCACAAACTTTTTGGCCTTGAACCCTTTTCCTCCCCATCTCAACCTCCCAATTATCTAGGATTATAGATGTGAGCTACTGTCATCTAACCCTAGTAGATTGTTAAATCAGACTCTTCTACCTCCCGAATAGGGTACCAGATATAGAGGGAGGGAGAAAAAGTTAAGATTTTATTTCATAATTTGATGAAGTCTAGAAGAAATGTGATGATTTGGAGGTTTTGTTGGTTTTCAGCTTGGTTATTTCCAAATGGACTGGAACAGAATTGCTGAGAGGTTTTTTTTCTCTTCACTTTCTGGTGTGGACAAAAGAAACTGAGCAAAGGCTGAAGGAGATATGGGAAGAAGTGTCTTCAAGGGGGTGAGACTATGCTGAAGGTGACGATGATAACTCACCCAAACAACAAAAACCAGAGTCCTGAATTACCTTTCCCCATGGTTTTTGGAGCCAAGCAACTCTTTAAGCAAGAAATGCTATTTTCCAGCTGGGGATAATTATAGCAGAGAAGAAAGAAGCCAGAGTAAGGAAGCAAAATTAAGCCTAGAGAGTACAGGCTGACCACCAAGGAAACAGCAAAGCATAGAAGACAATTATATCGGGGAGCCAACTTCCAAGGGAAATTAAAGTAACCCCATTGCTTGAGTAATGAAACCACAGACATTATGCTATATAGGGAACATACCTGAGGTGATAGAGAAAGAACAGAGAGGACTGTTTAAGGATCCTGAGCTTTCTGATGGCAAATCATGAAGGAGAAAGCAGCTCTGTCTGTGCGTAGGTTTATAATAGATTTTAAAACCCTGTGGCATTTATGATGATGCTCTAAGTTTAAAATTCAGTTCAAAGTCTCCTTCTCATTCCTCCCAGTGGTGCCCATGAGACTTAAGCAACAGTCCACTCATCTCCTGACTTTATGTTGTGGATACTTGAGTTCAACAGATTTCTCCACTGTGTCAACATTTCTCTGATCATTATTCACACAGCACATGAAGCCCAGGAATTTACAGCAATTTCCCTTGCACATTGCAATGGTAAGGGAAACAGTTTTATAGTCAGAACTGACTTCTGACCTTTCTTTATGTGTAATCTTCATGAGTAAAATTCACTAAGGTTTAGTTTTATCATCTGTAAAATGGGCATGAGATATCTTTCAAGTTTTTATAAAGAGATAACACATTTCTTTAACAGTTAATATAGTACTTGGAAAAGATATGCCAAAGAATCTTAATAAAAGTAGTGACAATAATGATGATCATGAAAATGAAAGATCCAGCCTCTGATAATAAGGGTTGGAGAAAAAAATCATAGAAAATGAATAATTGTTTTCTAGAACTAGGAAATAAAATGGAAAGGTATTCAGTGCTCAGTGTTGGAAGTTATTCAGTGACTGTGGGGATTTCTTATACAGAATGAGTCATATAGAATGAAGAGTGATAGCACCCAAGCATCTCCTACCCCACAGTCTTTAAAGAAAGATATAAAATAGGGATATTAGGAAATGTATTTTTTGTGTATTTATGGGGAAGATGAAGAGATGTGATGACTTGTCTCTTCCCAACTAAAATCCTGGCCAAGGTCTATATATTAAGAAACATAAAGGATTTGTTCATACTTTATTGCAGACATAATATTGGCTTTTTGCAATAGAAAGAGCATAGGTTTGCAATAAGAAAATGGGGACGGGTGAGTCTCAGGGTCACCCCTTTCTCCTTAATTCACTCAGAGCCTCTGTGAGCCCTTATCATGTTCACTGCAAAACAAATGATTACCTTTTCCATGACTAATTCACAAAGTGGTCATAAGAATATGATAATACATGGGCAGATGCTTTGCAATAATGTCAAATATTAACAAAAACGATGTCAAAATATTACCTTACCAAAATATTATCTCTCACAGGAATGTAAAGTTCATTCTTTATAATATAAAGTTCATTCTTATAACAAAATAATTCACAGTATGCTGAGCTCTACAAAAGCATTCTGGCATTCTACCATTTGTGACAGGTGACTGATCCATGGGTCCCTACTGCTTGTGAAGCCAGACAAGCCAGTCCATTGAATTCATTCTGTAGGGGATAAACAGCAAATTATTCTTCCATGGAAAACTATGCGTTGTCTAGAGTACACCCCTCCAGGTATCTGATTCTCTGTTTTCCTTGTCTTTGAGCTCTTTTGCAACTGTGTAAATCATAAATAACTTATACTGATACAAGACAGTTTTTTGATACAGGACTCACTATGTATCCCAAGCTGGTCTGGAACTCATGATCCCCCTGCCTCAGCCTTCTCAGTGCTGGCATTGCAGTTGTATACTACCACACGCAATAATGTAATATAATTCTTGTGTATACACATGCAAATTCTGCCCTGTCCAGTACAGGTTCATTTGTCTCACACCCTGGAGAAAAGTTAATTTCTCCAGCATTCATATATTCATTGACATATTCCTGATATATAAAGCGTTCTTTGAACTCTATTTCACGTATCATATCTGCCTGGATCCTTCATGATTTAAGCAAAAATCTTTAATGTATATTCATTTTTATCTCTGTATGATAATAACTAATTAACCTTTTTGTTTTTAGAAAAGTATCTTTCAGCAGCTTCCTTATTCATCATTTTCTCCACAGACATTTGGTGAGTTGCTGCTGTGTGGCAAGCTCTGTTCAGAGGTGTATGCCTAAGAAGCTAAAATAAAAATCAGCAGCACAAGTAGAACTACTGGATTATTGTGAATTGACTACCTGTGTGCTCCCCTGTCATCCTTTACTTTATATACAGAAAACACCTCATATGTTTCCTGGATGAATTTCAAAATATCTTCCCTCACAGACATACAATCTGGTAATTTCTGCTCTTATGAAGGCCTATTATTGGCAGCATGGACAGTAGTTGGAAGGTTGGAGACATAACAAGTATTTGTTGAATGGATTAATATATGACCAACCTCTAAGGAACTCAGAGTCTACTGATTCTGTTACTCAAGTGAAGATTCACCATCTGGCCTTGCTCAGTACATCACACTTGGTAGACATGAATCAATATCCACTGGATTATTTTAAGGTATGGTCTATGTAAAAACCCAACACAAATAACAGATTCCCAACTACATGATCCCCAATATTATTAAAGCAATACTTGGAATAGTGAATCTTTAATATCTCTTCTTAAATGAATAGATATGTAAAGCATAAAATTCATTCAATTAGTTATTGGTTTTAACTTTTCTCCTTGTCTAGGGAGTTAGATTTTTGCCATTCCCAGGAGTGTATTTCATCCATGTTCCACTGGTAGTATTTTTATTTAATTATTGTCAATCATATGCCCTGTGCTCATTTTCACTTGTCAAACAGACTTTAATGTAATCTTGTAACTGAATGCAATGGGTTCATGTCTTGGTGGGTACAAAGCCAAAACCAAGCAAAGCCAAGAAATAAAAGAGTGGAGAAAGATTAATTACCTGCAACATATAAAAACACAGGAGTTATTTACACAGCAATGCCCACTCCCAACAGAAAGGAGTAAGGATTTTTCTTGGGGAAACTACACATGCTCATGTAAGAAAATACCTCCAGGGTAAGCACATTTAGGTCATAGTTCAGAAAAGAATGATGGCAAGCACATTTTGGGACATGATTAGCTCAAGGTCGTGGAGCACATGTTCAAAAGATTTAAATGGCAAGTAGGAACAGTTTTGTTTTTGTTTTTTTTTTTTAATTATTCATGTGCATACAAGGCTTGGGTCATTTCTCCCCTCTGCCCCCACCCCCTCTCTTACCACCCACTCCGCCCCCTCCCTCTCCCATCATGAACAGTTTTGGGCGTGTTCAGATTGTATCAGAAAGATGGTAGACAAGAATACCTCTGGGCATGTTCAATTTTCTCCAAAAAGTCTTAACTGAAATACAGAAAAAGACACTTTGAAGGTGTGTTAATATATAGGGTTTGCCCCTAAAGATCCCTGTCTCTTTTAGTGGCTGAGAATCTCTCTTACAGACACTGACAAGAGCATCAACCTGGCCATGAGTTTCTTTCTTGAAATAGGAAGTAAGAGTTATGATACAAATTTTCCAGACACTTTATAGAGTGAGAAAAATTTATGCCTGGCACAGACAGTTTTGTAGACAGAATCAAATATAAATCTTACCCAAAAAAGTAAAAAGAAAAAAACTACATGCTTAGAATATAGTACAAATCATTGTTTGTTTCCAAAAGTGAGCTGGCATAAATCTTGAGGAGGATTATTAATAGTGCTCACATCTTCCCTGAAACCTTCTCAACACCAGTGGGGAAGAATGTTTTCACTGACCATGCTATAAATACACCTGGTGAGAGAGGGAGTTTTTTTTTTTTTTTTCATTTTTCTTTTATTATTCATATGTGCATACAAGGCTTGGTTCATTTCTCCCCCTTGCCCCCACCCCCTCCCTTACCACCCACTCCACCCCCTCCCGCTCCCCCCCTCAATACCCCGCAGAAACTATTTTGCCCTTATCTCTAATTTTGTTGTAGAGAGAGTATAAGCAATAATAGGAAGGAACAAGGGATTTTGCTGGTTGAGATAAGGATAGCTATACAGGGCAGGACCAGGAACGAGAGAGGGAGTTTTATTGCCTCTGAACGACCATGTGGCTCACTGCGAAAGGTTATTCCCACAACCACAGAGAATTAAATTAAATTCACTGCTCCAAGGGTTCTCAGAAGGTGGAAATCTGTGAGTGTGCCCTTAGCATGGTTCACAATGAAGGTAAGTAGCCCAACATTTTCAGCTATTGCAAAAAATAAATCAAGTTTGGTTATTTAAATTAGCCAATGTGAAGGTGTCCATGACACCGGCATGGGGATTTACAAACTCAAAATCAAATCATGCCTTGGAGGTCACAGAATTATGAGACATTGTGCTTTGAACATAAATAAGAATGCAACTCCATGGGGAAAAAGTTAAGTAAAACAATAGAGAAAAAAATAAATACGCCCAGAAAGAGAGAGCTTGCATTCATCTGTGCCCTCTGAAGGCTTTTGGTGGGAGTGGCTGTGTGGAAAGAAAAGACTGAGAATCCCATATATAAGGCACAGCTTTAGCAAACATGTGGAAGGGAGATGAAAGGACATGTAAGTGGAAATAATCTCTACTTGGCTAGCATATTTTCATGGAAATATGTTGTGAAAAATAAGGCTAAAAAGGCAGCTATTGGCCAAATGGCAAGCGTCTCAGACCTCCCCTCATCCCTGTGCACAACACCTCTACCTTGCTTTGACAGCTTTCTTCTCACTGATAAAGACCAAAATCTCCACATACTGAGGATACTGGAGAACATGAACACAGGTACCCAGATACTAGATGACTTGGGCATTAACTGAAAATAGAAGGGGGCTCATTCATTAGGAGAAACAATGGTTTTCATACTTCACAAATCCACGAAAGCTTTAGTTTAAACAAAGTATATCACATGGAATCCCAATAAGCAAAATGAAGCTGCTCTGTTTGCAACTGGGTTGGGAGGACAGAAGCCACCTCCTCAGCCTTCTCTCCTGGAAGGCAGCCTCTAAGAAAGGGGCAGAAAGGAATGATCTGTGCATCTCCTACTGCTCTCTAGAACACAGTTTTTATAAAGCACTGCATTGAAGCAAAGGATGCTCAATAGAGTTGCGGGAAACAAGAGGTTTGGATCAAATGGAGAGGACTGGAATTCCAGGTTACATTTTTTTATCTTTATTCTGCAAGGAAAAGATATAATCACTGGTACTTCTTCAGGTAAAAGATAATGAAACCTGAGCAAGAGAGGATAGGAAAGAAATGAGGGAAGTAATAGATCATTTCGAAAAGACTCAAAAAACATAGCAAGTGATTGGTATGGAAGGCAAGGAAAAGGGAGAAGACCCCAAAATAAGACAAGAATTCACAATGAGTGAATGAGGTTTTTGGAGAAAGATAGTGAACAGCAGAGGCATGAGGATTCAGTGTAGGACACAGCACACTGTATAGGCAAAGCACAGAGAAGAAGATGGCCAGCCAAGAACCAGATGAGTGACTCTGAACCCTAGTAACCATGGTCAGAGTTTCTGGTGGTGAAATCAGCTCAAAAAGTACAGAAGCTTATATACATACATAAAAATGTATTTAAATCTATTATTTCATACAATTAATATATGCCAATAAAAAAGTACAGAAACTAGTATGATAAACATATAAAATACAACTGAAATATTGACAAAATGTTGGAGTTTAGGAGTCTCACAGAGGAAGCAGGCTGAAGAAGGAACTCATAAGTGTCTTTTTCCCATGTCCCACTTTTCATGACTGGTGGGCTTCTTCGGACTTAAATCTATTTTTCACATATTCCTTTTTTCATATGTTCATTGTACATTGATTAATAACCTATTGGGTTTTGCCACAGATCCTGTATACAATTTAAAAACGTGATGTTGACCCCTGGAGGCATCTTTCAGCAGTATAAATAACACAGATTTAATAACAGATAAAACTAGACTTGAGTGTTAAGTCTATTTCTGAATACCTATGGCAATTTGGCCAAATTCTTTAACTTCTTCAAAACAGGATTTGAGTCCATGGCTCAAAAAGAGGCCAGACCAGAGATACAAACCATGAGAAAGATTAAGATAAATTTGGAGAGTGTATCAGCACATACAATGAGTTTAAAAGTCAAGCCCTAGCTCCTCTGCCTTCTGCTAACTGACTTGTGGGTGTGCAGATAATAGCAGTGTTTACTAATACTTGAATTAGAGCCAGACAGACCCAGGAGCAAATTCCAGTTGAGCTTATTTCTACAGGTAAACCATAAACAAGATATAAAATATCACTGAGATTCCTGTAGTCACTGATCTGTACAACGGGAATAAAATTATCAACTCATAGGGTTATCACTAGATGCAGTAGGATAACACACCAAAAGCAGTAAATAAAGGCATGGAAGACTTTAAAAATACACTTAGTAAATGAGAGTTCATTTTTGGATGCTGATCCTAGCTAGAAGGCAAGGAAAATATCTCCCCCTCACCTTTGACTCTAGCCCAGTTAGCCCAGACTTCTGCAGCTGGAGGACCCCTGGAAGACCGTGAGGTTGGGGGATTTCCAGGGTTCACTGGTTGCCACACAGCAGCATTAGAGTAGAAAAATCACTATGAGATGGAGTGAATTCCCAGAAGTGAACCTACTGCCTCTACCCCAGACAGAAGCCCAGCCCTGTGACTCAGACTCTCATCCTCTGCGAGGAAACGACACCTAAAAATGCCATTTTTTTCTCCACCTCCTCCCTCTGACATCTCTGCTGTTTGCAAAGAAAATGGTATTTTCCTACATCATTTTTTTCTCTTCCTTTCTTTTCTTTTTTCAGAGTAGAAAACAAGTCATGTCTCCATCTTTTTCTTTCCAGATAGCAGGTATTCTGACTTCATGGCTTCTCACACACTTTGTTCTCTCCAGGATCTATCTCACACAAGAATTGATGTCTAGATGGTCATGCCTATATTCTGTGAGTCATAAAGGCTAAGGTATAAAGTCCAATTTTCCAAGTCCTTAATTATCGTGATCCAACTTGTAAGCATAACTAGAGGAAAATTTGTTCTTAATGCAAGTGAATTATTACTTCCCAAATAAGTGACTGTAGCCTCTTGCCAGAACCCAAGGGTTGGTTTAAGGAAAGTTTGACTTCAAAAAGTTGAATCATAACTGCATCATCCCCAGGCCCTATGATTGACTTACTGTCTCCATCTTTAGCCCTGATATTCAATCTTGTTCTAAGAGGATTCATGGTGGTATTTGATTCATATATTCATTACCATGAAAATACAAATGTCTTCCCATTACAGGTGAATGGAAAATACCTCCAAGAAGGTTTTACTACAAGTTGTTTGATAGTAATTTGATCACAGCTGCCATGGTATTCTAAACTTTTCACTGCAAATTGTCCCTATGCTACTGTTTCTGTTTTTTCCTTTCCTACTTTCTGTTAAATTAATGCTATTTTCTCTGTTTACTCTCTTCCATCTCCAGGTTTGGACATTTAATTTCCTTTTAGTGGGATATAACAAAGTCTAAAGTTAACCAGAATTCATTCCATCCTCTCAAAAAATACAGGGTGGGGGGACCTCAGGCCCTGATTGGAGCTCTTCCCTCAATCCTAGCCATATTTCTCTTTCTGAGGCAAAATACCAGAGGCTGGGTAATATGTAAATAAAACAGGATCATTTATCTCACGCTTTTGGAGGCTGAAATCTAAGATCAGGCTTCCTGATCTTATGTTCAGCTTTCATCCAGCCTCTGGTAAGCATCCCCCTGGCTACATCACAATGTGGCAAAGAATGGCCATATGCAAAGGGAAAAGCAGTCACTTGGAAAGACAAAAAGCCAGAGAGATTCAGGAGCTGGGCTTATTCTCTTTATAACAACTTGCTCCAGTGAGAACTACTCACTCCTCTGATGACCATTAATTCCTTCCAAGGGCAATACCCCCTTTCCTCATGATCTTGCACTTGGCCTCACCTCAACACCACCACACTAATAGTGGTTCTACCAGTGCTTCCAACACATAAAACTTTGGGGAACACATTCAAGCCATATAGTAGTGTCCTGGATTATTTTCACCTAGTATAACTCCTCCTGATCTGCATCTTTCTATAGCAAATCTAGTCATGACTAAAAATCCTTTTCTCTGGGCATGATTTCTCAGAAAGCATGTACTTATAGAGTCTGGGTCAAATGCCACCTTCCAGCTTGATGTTTTAACAGGGTGCTCCAGACATAAGTGAGTAAGCTCATACAAGGTAGAAATTCAGTTCTCCTCCTAAAACAATGTCATAAACCATGACTGTCTGTCTCTGTTGACCATGGAATGGTTTCCACCACTTTCTTCTGCCTTCAGAGGTCAGTTCTTTAGCCCAGTCAGCCATCACTCCTGAGAGACATGTATCCAGCACATAAAAAACATATTGCAAACTCATACTTCTGGCTCAGTCCTAGAGAAACAAAGAATTTCAAGGTGCTTGATGAGAATTTATACTATTGTGCAAAGATCCTATGGGCACAACATGTAACTCTTACATCAGTTTGTCCTCTCCTATTCCTCTGAGACTTAGAAATCTGTGGGAAAACCTTTTCTGCCTCATTCTAAGATGTTCAGCCTTTCATCCATGCTCTCCCTACCTTTGCTTTTGTTTCCTTGACTACCATATTTGGCCCACACCATGCTTTTTTTGCCATCATACTATGAATATACTAGCTTTATGGAAGATTTGGAGTTGTCATAGGAGAGAAATTTGAACATAATTACAAATACCTCTAGAATCTCAATAGTTCTCTCCTCTGCTTTCTTAAATTTGGACTTTTGATACTCACCCTCTATCTCCCATGGATTCTAAAATGTGAATGCCAGTCTGGCTTTCCAACTGTGTCCCTCTCAGTGAGGTCAGTCTGTCTTCCTCTGGATTCTCCAGAATTCCATGGCATAAATTTTCCTCTGCCTACTCTGGCAGGTTGAATTTATAACATGAATTGTCAGATATTTGGACTTCATTCCTCAGACTTTCTGACTCAGACTCTAGGATCCATAAAAATGCCCCAATGGCAATTTCTGAGAATGAAGGGAAGCCCCAAAATGCTGAAATTTAGGCACCCCTACCATCAACCAAATAGTTCTCTTCCCAATAATGTCAAAGGTGAGAGATGGAGATCTATGATGATGAAATTTCTGTGAAATCAATTATAAATATGCCTTGCCACCATTTCATTATAAATACCCAAAGCTGAGAAATTAAAGTAAGAAAAATGTTCACAGAAATGAGTTCTCCCCATTGAAACTACTAACATGTTGATAAAAAGCAAAACTTTCCACATAATATAGACACTTAAGGAATTAGGAAGCCACATCAATTTTTCCTTATAAGTACCCCTTACTGCTGCCTCCTTAATGATAAATTGCCACTTATTGGCCTCTCATTTCTTTGTAGGATTTGCTTCACCACACCACCCATCTACTTGCTGCAGCTTAAAGACAAAGAAGAAAAGAAAAAGTCAGGAAATTTCATTCATTCCTTGGTAGCTGTTCAGCAGAGATGTGAAATAAAAACACCTTTGACTGAACTGAGAAAATAGTCATTATCCACCACAGATATGTGCTCCACTGGGCTCAGCAGGTCCTGGGAACTTTGGGGGATTTGTCAAACTAAATTCTGGAAGATAACATAATGGAAGATAAAAGTGAATTTTTTCTTTATTTTGTTCACACAGAGAAATGTTTTTCCTCTTTCTACACCATAGAAACTTGGGACATTTAAGAAAAAAACAAGAGAAGACTAAATGCTAACCCATTTTATGTAACAGTGGGAAAAGAGTATATGAAAACAGCAGGGCTCAGATCCTTACTTAGAGAGGTGAATTTTAGTATTATTACTTGATTCACACTGAAAAGGAAAAATAAAACAAGTAACTAGTATACAATTACAGACCCTATTGTGTCAACTAAAGTGTTCAGACTTTTATCTGCTGATTCAAAATGAAGAAACACTGCTAGGTATGAAATGATTTGAAAGCCCCTATGTTTAGTAGGGAAAATAGCAATATTTCAATCTAAGTCAAATTTGTATCATTTAAACCAGGCTTAGGAACAAAGAAAATGAGCCTATATCTTATATGGGAAGGTGGTTCTAGATGTGTAAGTCACTTTTTTTGGTGGGGGAGGGCTGGAGACTGAACACATCCTTAGTCCCAATAAGTCAACTTGTAAGTGGAGAGTGGCATAAGTCATGATTCTGACTCCACCAAAGCAGAGGGGACCATGGGTAGAGAATTGGCACAAAGTAGTAAATTTATTATCTTCTTGATGACAAGTTCTTTGTTGTTGTTGTTTAAATTAATAGACACAGATAGGGTTAATGAGAAGGTGAGAAACACAAGTGTGAACTCATTATAAAATTGTTTTCATTAAAACAGTACCTTATTTTTATTGTACAGACAGCATAGAAAGAACTCAAAAGCCACTGTGGAAGTAGGAAATGAGCAATCATTGTTAGAATCCTAATTTCTTTTTCACTGACTATATGAGCATGAATAGGCCATCTGGACCCAATTTACTCAGCTTAAAACAGAATAAAGTTTCTAGGAAGGCATAGATATTAGTGACATTTTGCCATTATAATGTTGGAGCTCAGAAAATGATATCCCAAAATATGTCATCTTGGTATGCTGAATACTTAGAGCTAAAGGACATCAAAAGGACCTAAGAACCAAGATCTTTCACTATCTCCTGACCTCCTGGCTCTTGCTCTCCTTTTCCCCAAGGCAAGCCATGAAACTGATTTCTTCTTCCCCAAAGCCATCCAGAAAGCCTAGAAATATTATTCTAACTTTTTCCTGCCTTTCTGTTTAAGAGCTAGCCATAAAGACATTCTCTGACCTACCTTATCCGGTAGCAACTCAGAAAACCCTCATTCCAGGAGGAGTACCACCCATAACCAGGAAGAAGAAATGCTGCACAGAAAAGTCAAGAAAAATTTGAGCAGGCACGCCTTGCTGGAACCTCCCCTTCACTCCAACCTCCTTAGGTCTTACCCTTTTTACCTATCAGTGGTGACTCTTATGATGCATAAAGAAAGAAAGGTAACATACCTTTCTTCCCCAATAATAGCATAGGAACTAGAAAAAAAATTAAGCTTGAAACTTCTGCAAATTCAGGAATGGTAAGTATGAAATACAATAGGAGGTTACAGAAAATGGGTAGTGTGGAAAAAAGACACACCAATTTTCATGAAGATCCATGAAACTTTATAATTGCATGGAGGGAAAAAGATTGTACTCATCACAGTTCCCAATATTATGTATTGATGTGCCCATTTCCTAGCTTTGTAATTCACTACATTATTTCCTACTCTCAAAACAAGAAACCAGATTTGGATAACAAATAATATGGTCACATTAACTGTAGCAACAAAATGAAGACCAATAGATTTAAGATAGTGGTTATATTGATATTGGTAATTAAAATATTTTTCCTCTTCTGCAAAATTGTCTCTCAATTTTACCGCACAATTTTTACTTCTAGTGTTTCTTTTTTTTTCTTTTATTATTCATATGTGCATACAAGGCTTGGGTCATTTTACCCCCCTGCCCCCACCCCCTCCTAGTGTTTCTTATGAGGTAAAAATTTCTTCAGTATTTCTATCATTTTCCCAAATATTATAGGAATATTAGTATATTTCACATTCCCAGAGTTTTGGAATTATCATTTCATATTTTAAAAAACAGCTTAAATAGTTAACATTCTTATGGTTAATAGTTGAACTTCATCATTATCTGTGCTCATATTAACCTAATCCTTCCTTTTTGTGAAATGTATCTCGAAGAGTTCCTTAAGTAAGCTATTGTGGGTTTAGTCTTTATATTCCTGAAATGTCTTCACTTTCATTACCTCTGAACACAGTTTAACTAGGTATAAAATTCTAGGCTAAGAATTAATTTCCTTCAGCACTGGAAAATATCTAAAGTGTCCCCTTTGTCTAAGTGCTATTTCTGTGGAGCCAATCTTTCTTTTTGCTCTGATAGCTTTTGATATTATTTCTTCATCCTTGATATTTTAAATTTTCACTACTATAACTAAAAATTAGTGTATTCATGGTTATTCTAGTTGGTACTCGATGTGTTTTATGAACTGAGAGCACATGCTTCCCTTCCTCGAGTATTAACTTCTCCCTAATTCACAAAAAGTCGTTCTCTCTCTCTCTCTCAATTCCTATCTAAAATGATATTGTAGAGATCTCACATTCAATAATCAAATCAATTATTTCAGTCAGTATGCTATATTAGAAAGCAATGTTGTTCATGGAGCCTACTACATCATGAAATAAGAACAGTTTAACAAACTAATAGCAGGATGTACAATGATTTCTTTACATTCAAAGACATCCCCAATTTCCTGTAACTGCATTTTTTCAGACTCATGGAGATTATACTGTATATACTCACATGTATGCCAAGCATTTTAACATACAAGTTTTTAGGTCAAAATATTAGACTGGAAAAGAGTTAACATGACAAGGACAAAGAAACAGTGAAAAACTGTCAAGTTCCACCTCAATGAAAAAGTGAAGACATTGCCCACACCAGGTTTATCCTGGTGACACAAAAACTAAACAATAATATCATCAATATTGACAAAAGCATTAAGTTTGGGACATTGTTAGTAATGACCAAAGCTTCATAGTCAAGAATAATTTTAATATAGAAAATAAGAAATTAACATAGCTGATAGAGTGATAGTATCATTTTCCTAATCATTGGACATGATCGGAAATATTTTTATATCATAGTATTTTTATGTTCACTTCTTCCTCAAATGTTGGTGGTGATTTACCCTTCATGTTAATGTGATGAAAGAAAAATATAGTTTTATCCTGTTCAATATATACTGCTTTTTCTTAAGTACACATGCATCTTCATAAAAGCATTTTTAATTATCTGAATGTATTTGACATTCCTGACACACCACTAGAAACCTTCTCAGCTCACTGCTCCTTCCAAACACTGCAGAGTGCCCTCTCCAACCCAATCACACACGGATAACCCAATCCAGAACTGCACATAGGTCCAACCTTGACCTACATGGAGGAGCGCTGTGGACAAGAGTTTCTCCTTTCTTCCCTGAGGTGGGTGATTATTAGACACATTTTCCCCCACAGGATTAAGCAACTAACTACCCATAACAATGACCATTCTGTAGGAGCATTGTTGTATGGGTTTTCCTTCTTCCCTATTCATTCCCTTCCATTCTCACTTCTATTCCTATGGTATTCCAAACAAAGCACCAGCCTTCAAGCTTTTCACTCAGGTTCTTTTTTCAGGGAAACTTGTACTAAAAATACTTTTCAAGAATCTAACCATTGAGTTAGACGGTCAATTAAAAAACTACAACCTATTTAATGGGTACATTGCTTTCCAATTACAGAGTTAATGTATGTCCATTTTTGTGCTGAAAATGAGACTCTCACTATTTCTATTATGATGTCTTTCTGTATGGTATTGAACATTAAGGGCTTTAAATGCAATTGAACTAAGCTGCATTAAGTCAAAGCACCTTCATATTGTACTTGTCTCAAGCAGCAGACAAAATGCCCAGAAAGGTTTTAAATAAACAAAAGTCCATTGATGAATTTGCTCCACTCATATATCCTGCAAGGATTTGGAAATACAAATATGAATATGAATACAAGTACAAATATGAATATGAAATAGGAGCAATTGCTGAGTTTTACAAATAATAGATTCAAGTGACAGATAATAGATTAATATATGTAAATATGAATGTCATGCTAAATATAGTTACTTATGTGATATATGAAATATCATTTTATGATGTAGAGAATAAATACAGAAATAACACAGTACTTTTATCTGCTCTTCCCCCAAAGATCTTATCTACATGTCTTACCCACATTATTTTTGATGTATTACTTAATTTCTCTGAGTCTTAGTTTTCTGAACTGTAAAATAGAAAGTTATTACAGTTACTTTACAAAGTTTCTGTGAAGATTCAAAACTGACAATATGTTAAGAGTGTGGCATTCAATGTGGTTAAATTGTTACATCATTCTTTGTCACTTTCATTGCATCATTAACAAAATTTTATTTGCTATCATTAATGTAAAATGATCATCATCATTAACTTGACAAATGTTTGAGTTCCTACCCAGTGCCAGACACTTTGATAACTATGCAACATGCACAAGAAAATAAAAATGTTTACAATAAATGAAGTTACATTGTTCCATGAAAACAGAAGGGAAACGCATTGACTAGGATTTGGGTATAGATGTGGAGGTAGCAGTTCTAAAATTAGGGACAGATAGATTCATTGATGTTCCTCCAGGTGAATGGTACACAGCATGTAATCCTGTGACTTCCAGAGCCTGTCATTCATAGAAGAGGAATACCCCCTATTTCCCTGGGATTCGCAACAATGACACCATTGTTGCTTTATTGGCTTCTCCCCTCCAGAAACTGTTGAGCTGTAACTCACTCACTCAAGCAGAGCTATTTAGCTGCCCTTCTTCTCTGTTCTGTTATCTGTGTTTTGTCATCATGTACATTCAATTAAGATTGATATCTATACTAAAAGAATCTGAGTTCTTACCAAGCCCCAAAGAAAAGTCACTCACTGGGAACCAAAGCACTCTGGCTCCATTAAGTTCTGAGGGCAAACAACAGATGAATGATAAATTGCATAGACTATTTTTTGCTGTTGTAGTTAAGTATATTTCAAATGATAGTCAAAAGATGAGACTCAGCTAAAACACATCAGTAACCAATGCAAATAAGACTACTCTTTTTATTAATGGATGGAAGTTCTTTTACATCTTTTCAACTGTACTTTATTCACAATTATTTTCTCTAAGAACAAGAAAGATTTACTCTTATTCAGGCTTATTAGAATGAACAAGATTTATTTCTTCCTGGATAATTTATGTTGAATTAATCCTTTTGGACAGCACTGAGAACAAAATATTGGATGAGTTACTTAATCATGAGCCTTGTCAGAGCCCAAATCCAGCTCAGACTTACTAATGGGAAATTGTGAGACAGAACAGATGAGCTGCCCCCTCAAAGGCATTTGACAAATGCCCCCCTTAGGGTGTGTTTCAGCCCTTTGTACACACATAGAGAGAGAAAAAACCTAGGATTTGTTGTTACAAATTAACATAGCATATTCACAGCTACAAATCCAGGCTTGGGGGAAGACTGGAACTCATGTAAATTGGGAAAAGGGGGCAATTTGGAGAAAAAGAGCTTAAAAATATAAATGGGAAATCAGTTACAAAATTCAACATGGCTTTAGACTTAAAGAAATCCTAATAAAATTGATATTTTAAAATTGAAAAAATTTAAATTTGACAAATATTGCCAAATCTGGAAAAAAAAAAAAAACCCTCTGACCCTCTGTTTACTAAAGTAACTCCTTGATCCACTTCTATAATACTTTCTTCATATATATTTTTTCTTATTCTTTGAATGCATCTTCATGTGATGACTTTGTAGCCTTATTCTGTGTAGGATAGAATAGAGAGAGCCCTGTCTACACAGCATAGTTGATCAAACATGGTTTTATGCTTTGAATAGGCATGGTGAGAACTCACCTGTGCTTACATGTTATATGCTAATAAGTAGAACATTCCACAGACTTCCAGTTTCTTGTAGTAACATTTGACTACATAACTGTAGGGACAGGCATTGTGGGGCACACTCATACTATGATGTGACATCTAGCTCAGCATCTTCATGTCACAATGCCTATCACAGTGTTGGCAATATTCCTGGAAGCCACCCCTCTGCCACAATGGTTAACAACTACTTAACTGCTCATAAAAGTGTCATTTTTCATGACAGAGCTATTAGCATCCCTCAGAACATTTGTTCTAGACAAATACTGGTCTAGAAGCCTCACATGGCAAATTTAGCCTCCTGGGTTTTTTTCCTGAGTATATATGCAATATATCTTTGACCTCAGAATTTGAATTCAGATCCTTTAGCTTCTCCAATGATATTTTTGCTTCTTCTCTTTTCTAAGTTAAAAAATCTAGAAATTAGCACAGAGCATTCCTAAGCTTAATTTTCCCCCATCACATAGGATTAGCCTATGGTCTATGTACATGTCAGAGTGTACATTTCTGACAATTGCAGCAATACAATCATTGACAGAAATTTAGAGAATATTTTATTTAAAGCACAATCTTCAAATTAAAAAGGTAAATGAGAAAGAAAAATATGATTCCTAGTGCAGCATTGAACCTATTAGCTCAGCTGATAAAAATTCTTAGAATATTAAACTTATATTAAGGATTCTCCATTTTTATTTTGGTATGACATCTGGGTATTTTCACGAAAATATGGTGGAAAACACTACTCTTCAAACTGTATGACTATTACATGGCTTACACCCTTTTCCTCCTTTTCTCTCAAATTCCCTCAATGGTTGTGACCTTAAACAGTGCTAGATTTGAAAGGAAGGATACATTTAACACTTACACAGAATTCCTTAATGTCATTTCTTATAACAAGGCTAGTGAGAAATGAAGAAAAGCAAATGCATTTCTTACTTGTGTGCTTCCTCCCAGCAAAACAAGAAAATAGACATAATAGAATCCAAGGATTAGTGAGCATTCTGTTACCCCATGTTGCTAAGAATCAAATCAAAAGGGCCATCTGTTCTCTATGGTCTCTCTTTCTTATGTCCCAGCATACTGTCCCCCATCTTAGAAGAATTCTCCAGCACCTTAAAGAATCCCTTTAGCTTCAAGTCTATATGCTATCAAAAATAATTAATGCCATAAATCAGATGTGTGACAGTTGATATTCTAATAGCCAAAGTGCTCAGGAAGTCTCTGTTAAATAGAATTCTCCAGTTAAAGGAAGGGTAAGCCTAACATCCTTTGGATGTTATGGGACCCTCTCATGGGACCAGGCTTCTCAATCATTTTTAACATAAGTTCTCTCTTGATGAGCACAGAAATTTCCTCCTGTCCCAAGAGTTTCTGCTACCCTGCATTATGCCCAGAGGCCTTACTAGAGTTTATCTTCTGTGTATCCTCAGCTTTTCTGATATCATCTACAATTATACAAGTAACATATTTTGTAATGTTTTGATTTTAAATTTTTATATTAAATATGTGTTTCCCATGTACCCCATGGGAGAGTGTGATGCTTTTTTCTGGGGGAAGACATGTGTCTGTCCTTTCCCCGCCACCTCCCTATACCCCCCACAAGTGAGAAGCATTGTTCTAAGACTAATGATTCCAATTTTCTGCTTTAATAAATAGGATGGAGAGAACATAATTGAATTCCCGTTTAGTGCTTAGGATTTAATTATGCCTTGAGTTTTGGATGATCAATTCAAATCTCCAAGATATAGCATTATTGCTACAGATTCACAAAATAAGCAGACTTGACTAGAATATATTGTAGAAAATATATATATTTTCCACAAAATCTGGAAGCACCACAACATATCCTTCTATTTTCTTAACAATGTTTTTACCAAAAATATTGTTCTGGATTTGAACTGGAAAATACTTTTGATAAACTGTAACAATACATTTTGGTGACTTTTCCCCCATAGCATGTTTTGTCATTTATGAAGAAAGATGCTCATCTCTTCTTCATCATTGTTTTGACCCCTCCTCTGTTTGCAGATATGTGACCAGTTCCCCACATTGGTATTTGTTCAGGCTCTGGACATTGCTTGTCATATCTCTTCTCACATGCTTCTGGCAATTAATACCTCATGCAATATGTATGTGTTAGTGCCCGTCTACCGCATGACCTCTACTATCACATCTCCCCAGGCTAATGCCATGATAACACCTGAACTCTGCCTTCAATTTTAAAAGATATTGAGCTCAGGAAACAAAAATAGAACAGGCTTTAAGTGTCTTATTTTCAATTCACCTTTTCATGGTCCCTTTGAGTTTCACCTTGAAATTAATTAAGAGAGGACAATGAGGTGAAAACGTACCATTTCATCTAGGTGATAACCTGCATCCCTTTCTTAGTTAATTTCTGAAATGTCGAGGTTTCAGCTAGATGTTTTTTTTTTTTTTTTGGAAGGTGGTGCACCATTCCCGGAGGTACCGAAATACCAGGTCGATGCGTGGAGTGGACGGAGCAAGCCGCTATTCCATCTCCCTGTTCCAAAAACCCACTTAATATATTGTTCTCGGATAGAGGACGTATCAGATATTAAACTGATAAGAACAGATACTACACTTGATCTTAGCCAAAAGGCCGAGAAGCGATCAGCTAGATATTTTAAAAGTAAAGAGTCATAGTGTGTTAAAGATGAATCCCTCCCCTCATTTTTTTTTTTGCTTATAAGTGCATGAATCTACTATCATAGTGTAAGGTTGACAAAGGAGGGTTAGATTTTAAAATAAAAATCTGTCTGTCCAGTTAACTCTGGACAGACAACAGAAAACAGGTTTTATGGGAGATAGATGTTCCTTACTGTACAAAAGACTTGTTATTATCATTACAGAACAAGAAAGGGTGGGGAATAAAATCTCTCTGTCTGCAGAGAAGTGAGGAAACTAAGATACTTCCTTACTTCACACAGAAGAAATAAGGCAGCAATTAGATATGCCTGCAGGTAGATCACATGACAGTGAACAAGGGAGATGGGGTTAGGAATATGCTCATCTATGCTTCAGTACTAGGAAACTCAGCTGTGACACCAACTTGCTGCTATCAGTTAAAAACTGATATTGAAAAACCATAATAGACATAGTAGCATCCAAGAAGTTCATTCAAGCCTCTTATAAGAGAATGTATTGCAGTTCACAAGACTGTAAATAGTAAAAGCAAAGAAACAGACAGGTGAAAATGAGGCCTCTAACAGTGTGCATTACTGGGAACCAAGAGAGAATCCAGAACCATTCAGATCAGTGTAATTTTTAACCAAGAAATGCCAAATGAGGTACAAGACAGAATTTCCCAGAATATGCCTTCACAGTTGTTCAGACACATACCTCAGACTCTCCAAGTAAGAATGTGCAACAGATTTTCAGATCACTGTGTTTGCCCTCCCAACTCACACACATTTGCTGAAGGACCACCATTGAAAGGAATAGTGAAGGGGAGTACAGATCCATAAGCAAGCATTGGCCACATCCCCTGTTAAATGAAGTGCTAGGAGCCTAATAAGAGGAAGAAAAAACACACTAGAAGGACCAGGGGCATCCACAGAGGTGATGTCTTTGAAAGGGGTTTTGAGCACTTCAAAACCCTTTAGTGACACAAACAATAGGAACTGCATTTGTATTGTTTCAGCAGCAAATAAAGTTATCAGAAGAAAGCTTGTGGATTTTCTAGGAGTCTCTGCAGCCAGGAAAAATACTCTATGTTTCATGAAACTTCTCTGGTGAAGACAACACCACAAGCCCCACCCCCAGACTCCAATGAAAACACATGAACACAGAAGTTAAATGACTGCTGCCTCCATGAATAGGTAAAGCTGCCAATGGCTCCATGCCAAAGCCACTTTTGCACAGCTCTTGCATCTGATTCTGAGTAGTGAGAGTGCATTTGACTGGTGGAGGCTGGTCACATGCAGGAAGGACCAGGAAAGCCTGTTTTCTGAATTTGGGATTCAGGAAGTAGAGTATACCTCAAAAATAGGAAGAGTATTTGACAGCTCTAGATATCCAAAAAGAATAACAGTCCACTTTGGAAGTTTACCAAGGGACTCACAAAATAAAATAAAGAGGAATGGCAGGTGCACAGGCACTGGCAGTGCAAAACCATGAGTTTAGAGCAAAGCAGAGAAGGTCATAACCTTAGATTTCTTAAATCTCATATTAGGAAAAAAATACAATATGGAGTAGTTCAGTCATACATGATTAAGAGATGAGACTTTATTTTTACTATTATGAGGACCATTCTTCCCAAATGACAGACTTATCAAATCTTTACTGTTCTGCTGACACTGCTTTTGTCACAAGTCAATGGCTGGGGTTTGATGTAGGGGAAATGACAAGGCAGCAGTAGTCACTGAGCCTTTCTTTTGTTCCGTCTCAGGACCTAACATATTTGAGCCTATGAGGGCTAAGGCCTTTACAATTATTAAAAAATCATTTTATTATACACCCTTAATTAAACTTTCCTGGAAATATTTCATATTAGAAAATTTAAAATCAACTGCATGGAATTCCAGGCTGTACAAACACAGGGGTTTTATTGTCTAAGAGAGCAGGCCTGTTATGTGTGTTATATAAGCACCTGCAATATAAACACAGGCACAGGAGACTCTTACTTAATACAAACACTTTCTCATCATGAGTTACTCTTCCTTTATAGTGGCTGCCAGAGTAGTGTATGTTTATACTCACACATCTGTTCCTCTGCCAGTCAGGAGGCACAGAGGAGGCAAAATAAGAGAGAAAACCTTCTCTTATAAGTTTGGTTTTGAAACTACAGAGCTGAATTAGATAGAAGACTTCTAATATTTTAATGAACAGTAAATCAACAACTTTACATGATGTTAAACTTTCATCACAACTCTGTGTAGATACAGGTAACACGTTAGGGATCAGTATAGCTTGTAAATTAATATGCATGCACACTCTTGTATAGCTTTTAGCATGTTAGAAGTGGTAGAATCAGCTCAGGTTATAAGTCCTGCTTCATCAATAAGTTATTTCCTATAATGATAGAAGAACAACTAAATCCTCTTTATAGCTTTTTGAAGTCTTCATACTTAGTTACAATGCAGCAGAAATTTCTCATTTAACTAGGCCAGGCATTTCCATCCTGTATTACTGCTGTAAACTTCTTTTTAAGGTAATTTTTTCAAGCTTTCCATTTTAAATGCCTTGTTAAACAAACTCCCAAAAGAAAATGGACTGTAATAGCTCAGCTTGTAACTAAAAGCTACCTAACCAGAAGGCTCGGTATCCATATTCTGTTTTTCTTTCTTGCTATCACTATGATCAACTTCTAATTAACCCACCAGAAAGAACATTCATTGTCCTCTCACTCTAGTGACTTATGTTTTCTCTACAATGATCTTTTGCTCTTTCCTGAGGAGCAATAGCAGACAGATATTTTCGTGGGGAGCTTCTGGAGATCAAACCCAGGGCATTGTGCATGCTAGCAAAGCTCTCTACTACTGAGTCACACCTCCCTGCCAGCCCAGGCAGATACATTTTTAAAGTTAACTAGCTTGAATAAAATCAAGAAAGATGTGGGCTTATAGAAAGACAAATTATACCACATCAAAATAGAAATATGATACAATGTAGCCAAATCAGTTCCCAAACTGTTTACTAAGAATTCTGCTAAGACTATCATAGACAAGACTTCAGGAAAATGTTAAAGGGATCTATTATGTATTTATTAATACAATACTAGTTCATGTTTTAAAAGAAAGATGAAATACAAAATTAGCAATGGAACAATGTCACCTCACCCTGCCCTAGAATAATACTTTTCTACACACAAGTAGAGATAGCTAACTTCACAGGACACCTTGGGGTCTATAAGGCACATTCTCAGAAACATGTCATCTGACCCTTCCATCAGGCAGGTAAGGTATTCATAGGTCCACTTCAGTGGTTAGGAAGCTGAACTCATCAGTGTTTCCAGATTAAATGGCCAATTAATGGAGTCAGACCTGTAGTCTTCCATTTGCTCACTTCTGATCTCTGACCATTTTCATTTATTTCCCTGCCCATCACAATGACATTTACCATCATTTATTCCATAATGACAAGCACCCAACAGTGCCAGTCTCCAGGGCAACCCCTTCCCAGATCCTCCACAGTATGCTCCACCAACAGTGTAGGGAACCACGTGACCACCCCATCACACCCCAAGTAGGAGACAGGCCAGCCAGTACAGATTTTTTCACTGCTGTTACCTTGCTAGACAACTTGCCCAATGGATATAACTAGAGAACATCATCTTAAGCGAAGTTAGCCAGGCTCAGAAGACCAAAAGTCTCATGTTCTCCCTCATATGTGGATTATAGACCCAAAACAAATGCAGTAATATTATTGAACATGAGTCACACACTAAGGGTAGAACATACACGGGAGGAATAGGGAAAGGGAAGGAAACTTCAAACTTTAATGTGGTTGATGTGCTTGCTGTAGAGGAGAGAACAGAGTAACTTAAACTGGCAGAGGCTATGGGAAGGGGACCAGCAAGTAGCGCAGAGGTCTGGTAGAGACAACTCAATGTGGGGTGCAATACACATGTGCATGGAAGCAATACTAGGAATCTCTCTGTATAGCTATCTTTATCTCAAACTAGCAAAAATGCTATGTCTTTATTATCTCCTATGTTTTCTCTTTAACAAAATCAGAGAACAAGAGGGACAAACACGTTCTGCCTAAAAGTGGGGAGAGGGGTGTCACAAACAATGTACACATATGTAAGTAAATGTAAAAATGATAAAATAAAAGGAGAAAAAGGAAAAAAAAAAACAGTGCTGACTGCACTACATCTGCCCTTTATACCAACTCCTCTTCTATCCACCAAATTTGTTTCAGTCACCTTCATTTTACAAAGATCTTCATTATTTCCTACTTCTTGTTATGGTTCAGTGATGGATCTTTGGCAAAGGCAAGAGTGTGTCTATTCAATGAGAAGGCTGCAAAAACTTTCACCTACTTTTGAAACAATTAAAGCCAGGGTTTACTACACCTTGAAGGAAAATTCAACTCTCTCCACCATCCATCCTGTGTAAATAACTTTCTCTATTTGCAACATAGTATCTTCAAAGAATACAGAAATTACTTGGGCCTTCTCTAACTCCTCATGTCTATCTTACTTAATACCCAGATTCCAAGAAACCATCTTAAATCACCACTCCCCTGCTTTCCTCCATATACAATGCTTGAATAAAATACAGTATCAACCCTCAAGAGACTTATTTGAAACTGAGCCAATAAGAAGGTAAATTTTGAGGTCTGGAGGTATGGCTCAAGCACAAGATCCATGTTCAAATCCCACTATCACCAGAGGAAAAAAAGAAGATAATTTTGATGTGAATTGTCAGTCTACACTGTGCTAATACCATGTCCCATAATCATAAGGTACTGAATATTTATTGTACTGAATTGTAATTATAGAAAGGGTCAAGCATAGACATTCTAATAAAACGCTTGTTTAATCATTGTTTCAGGAGAAATATAAGCTAACTGGTATATAGAATAGAGGAAAAAATGATATTAAGGTATAAGAAGTGGTGGTGCTTGAGTCAAAAATTAGTTGTAATAACCTAAAATGTCTCAAATGGTTCTCATTAAGTTGCCTCATTTATACTTAAAGATCAGTTTTTATACAAATGGGGCAAATTAGTTTTACAATTCAGTTGAACTATTTAGCCATTTAAAAATCAGCATTAAATAAATTTTCCTATATTTCAGAAATTCAGCTTATTCTTTAGCTTCAGTCACTTACTTTTCATTTTTCATCATTGAATTTGCCTAACACAAATTTCTTTTCACTCAATGAACTAATTTTTTTAATCATGAAATAGTTTTCTGGTGAGATGTCAAGGCCATTAATGTTTCATCTTTTTGTTTCTTTACTCATTATCAAAATTACCACATAAATTCTATCCCTGTGTCATTCAAACTCTCATGAATTAGTTTTGTTATTCCCAAATTAACTAATGGAGATGCTGAGGTTCATGCACATATGTGGCCTCTGAGATGACTTTGAGGAAAATGGCAAGTGGGTATAAGGAGATGGTAATGGGGCAGGAAGACATCCTAGGAATAATGACAGCTGTTTTAGCATAAGTGGAAATGCAGGGCTGAGAGCAGCCCCAGCTGACCCAGGGTCTTGAAATTCTCCTTTGTCACCAGGAGCTGTCTGGCTCCAAGCTGCCATCTTGTAGTTCTTTCTTTGAATGACAGATTTAGGACTACCTTACCCCTGGTGAAATATAATAGACATTTGCTTGTAACTTTTAAGAAAGGAAATGTAGAAAATGCCCTTTCATTCTATAATACTTTTTTCACTGACCCAAGATTTAAAATTGTCCTATTACACACAGATTCAATACATATTGAGTTTGCATCTTTCCTCTTGCAATAGATGAACAATATAACTTTGCTGAGATACCTACAAATGGTGATACCACCTACTCTTTATGGTTTTTCTGATGACTAAACAAGGTAAGATCTGAAGCCACCTAGTAAGTGTCTGGCACAATGTATTGTTTGGGGATGGGATCAATGAATTTGGTTGGCTATGTTTGGCCATTGTCACCTGTTCTTGACATTCTTCCTCCTCCTGACTTTTCATAGATCTGCTATGACATGAAGAAATCACTACTCTCTCTCCAATTCCAGGCAATCCAGCCTAAAAATAGGAGAAGGCTTTATGCAATTACTTTCAGTGATTGTGTTTTTAAATTAGTAACCAAAAGTCTAAATTCTGCCAGCTGTTTTTAAAAAGTTGTAAAAAGTTTTCTATTCCCCTACAGAATTCTATTGATGCCCCCAAAACACATTATAAACTCTATGCCCACAATTGTGTTGGAGCAAATGGTTTAAATTTTTAACACTTCCCTCCCATGCATCAACTGAGCATTAGCACCAAGGGCAAATCTGGACTTTTCTCTCAAAGCACATTCACTCCCCAGGGCTTATTTTAAACTATAATCTACTTACCCTAAGTGGGAGATGCTCCTGTATCATTAAACTGTAATGGTGTAAACAGAGCTGAGTGCCCCCAGTTTTTCAGGGAGGTAACTTAATATCTGGGATAATTTCAACTCTAGGAATGTGTTGGAAATTGAAGGAAATAGAAACATAGTTTAGATGTCAGTCCAAACAATACCTAAATTCAGAGAGATATTGGTAGTCTAAAGCAGCAGGAAAAGGGTTCTGGTGAGTATTATAGTCCAGAAGAGTATTAGAGTCCAAATGACGAGAATGACCTGAAGTTGGCATTTGGCAGAGCTGCCTAGTGAAAAGTTCTGAGATTGGGAAGAAACGGGTCTTAGCAGAGGAGCCCCTAGCCATAAACAAGGAGTCTACCGGATATAAAATGTAAGGAAATAGTTTCGGTTTTCATGGCCCTAATCTTTCTTTGTCAGCTGACATTAACTTAAATAAAAAAACCTAAAATACTTCTCCTTGGATGCTGGGACCCTGAGATCCTCATGCCAGCTCTGGGCCTTTCATGAATGACTCTTTCAGTTGTGTCATCCAGGTTCTAAATATTAGTGTTCTTCCTGCTCTCTGGGATGATCTTATTCCCTCCATGCTTTATCTGCCACCTACTCACAGATGCCCTTCAGATTAGTATCCCACCCAGACCTTACTCCTCAGTGCCAGTGTGAAAAGGACATCACAAGAGCATTTCATTATCTCCAGCCTGTACTCCCTCAGAATCAACCAATCAATTTTTCTTTCTCTCTTCCTTCCTCTACCCCTCTCTCCATCTACCTTCCCCCTCTCCATATCCCCATCCCTGCCCCCATCCTCATCCTAAAACACACACCCTTTTCAAATATTTATGCAAGCAAAAGCACAATGTAATATAAAATAGTTATTCTTAAACTTAACGTGCCCACTACAATTCAGATTCTGATCCAGGAAGTCTGGAATGGGATCCAAAATTTGGCATTCCCAACAACATCCAGGCTTGACTGGTACAACTAAACTCAGGGCCACACTTGTAGCAGCAATGTAACCAGGAACCAGTTCACCTGATGTGGATTCTCACCCCTGCCACTACCTTGCTTCGGACATTGGGGGATTTTTGCCCTCCTGTCTGGGATTCAGTGTCTTCACTGAAATCTATGAATGTAGCTACCAAGAGGTAATCCATTTTGTGCATTGAACCCTATGAAAAATTAACCAGGATTTAGTAGCAATGCTCAACTAAATTAGAATTTAGTAGTGATACTAAAATGAACAGAACACTATCTGCAAAGAAGGTTCCAGAAAGTACACATTTTTAAACATAGTAGTCTGAGAGCAAAATTGGCATAGTTCAAAAAAACAGTACTATTTTGTGAAATAATAACATTTGAAATTACTTCTTTCCTCACTGGGTCTGCAAATCAAATAATAGCCATCAAGAAGATGATAAAAGAACAATCACTAAATAAGTAGTGCTGAAACAAAGCTCAAAAATAAGTTATTATAAATCTAGTGTTTATTTTTAAGGCCTAGAAACAAGGTATTTGAAACTGTTCTACATTTTTTCCCTGGTGAGTGTGTGATACATAGTTTCCACGTTGGTTTTCATTTTCTTATCATGGTGGTGGAATATGGAATAAATAGAACAGAACTTGGAATATTATGATTTGGGTTCAAGTACAAGCTCTGCCTCTTAATATCTGTAACCTTGAGCAAAGTGTGCTTGCTTTTGCTTCCTTACTGGTAAGTAGCAGGTAGTAATAATAACATATACCAACACATTGCTTTGGGGCTCAAACTGAGAACAAGAACTTCACAAAAATGATAGAGTACTATAAACACATGAGAAGAGACAGAGAGTAATAAAAGAGAAGACGGTAAGGGGAGAAATAATGGTTTAATTATTGTATTATTAATTATACAATGGTTTGCATTGTATAATTTGGAAATGGATCTCTTCCTGCCCTCTCTCCCTAAATGAACCTTCAGTTGCCCCCTTTTAATTTCTAGAGAAAATCATTTTCTTCAAGAACCCCAGTGATCTGGCAGCTGCCTACTTTCTCCTACAACATGTTGGCATTGACAAGTGTCTGTAGAGTTTTATGTTGACTGAATGACTAAGTTATTAAATGTGTTCTGGTTTAAGAATAAATTGAAAATGCCATTTAGAATTGCCTCCCATGTGTCAGACATTATACATTATCTGCCTAACTTTTATAATCACACTATGAGAAGTTACACATAGATCACATGGATAATAAACAACACAGCTGGTATTTCAACCCCTGAACCATATCACACTTGATGGTCCCTTCTGACTTTTTTGGTGAAATGACAGAATCCACTCCAAAACACTGTACATTCCCCATTTTTGCACTCTGCTGCTTCCCTTTGGATTAAGCACAAAATTCTTCAAACATTTCAAAGATTGGAAATGGAATCTATTTTCTTTTCATTGTACACCAATGGAAACAAAATTTAATGTCATATTCCTCTGATTACATTTTCTACATCTAAATCCGTGCTTGCTTTATGATGCTACTCATTCATTTATACCTAAGTATGATGAAGCACCTGCTACCCTCCAGGCACCGTGCTTCTCTCCACATACTCTGCGAGAACTCAGGGCCTCCTGAAAATCATTATTATGCAGATGAAGATTCAAGGTAAAGTGTGGCCTCAGAATTTGGTTTCCATTTGTACACAGACATTTCACAATATTTAAATACTCTCATAGCAATAATAATAACTGGCATTTGTGGAGCTTTCTCATGTTTTAGATAATACCCATGATCACTGATTGGCTAACAAGCACACCAATGTACTAAAGAAGATGGTAACTCCTCTGTGCTCCCTGTTTTTGTCAGACTACGGTTGACATGTGTCTGATAGTTCAGACAACTCAGAATTACTCAAAATTATATAATTTGAGGAACTCAAGAAATAAGCAGGTGGGGAAAAAAAGACATTGATTCTGCTATGTAGAACTGATAGAGGGCACATGTGTCCTACCTTACCAATGTCATTCTATTATCTACCAGCTCCACAAAATGTCACATGTCAAACACTGGGTTTTGAGTTTATACATCCATAGCAATAGCTACCATGTGTTGAATTTTGCCTCCCAGGTGACATTTATTAATATCTGGAGATGTTTGTCACTCAAGAGATGGTGACACTACACGCATCTGGCCAGGAAAAGACAGGGATGATGCTGACTGCCTCCTACACACAATAAAGGATTATTCATTCAGTCCAAAAATATCAATAGTGCTGAGATGAAGAAACCCTGAACTCAGTGAATAACTGTGGAGCACCTTCCTCAGCCTGTCTTCTCATCTAATATCTAGACCATCATAATATAAAAAGCATCTTTCATTTGAAAGTACTTCTACTCAATGCACAAATTTCCTTTTCAGAAGCTACACCAGATGGCCTTTAGCCTCTGCCTGAACATTTCCAAGGGCCAAAAACTTTCTAGAATCTGGGGACATTCACGAATTTCTAGCACCATCAACCACAAATCACAATGGGCATGCAGAAATGTGGATAGAGATCTGCTTAATAGATATCAAATAAAATAACCTCTGCTATGTGAGACTGATAAAAAGTAGTATTTCTGAAAATTGCCTGACATTTTCTGACTGACTTTTCTTTTACATCTAGCCTCAATGCACTAAGCCCTTTCTTTTCTTAAATGCAATTTTCAAGGCAGAATCTTTTCAACTAATATTTTTTATAGAATTCTCCAAAATGTCAGAACCCTTCACTGTGGGGAGTGGAGTATGAGACATCTCTGAGAACTTGACATAAGCACAGCTATGTCCAATAATATGCAGGCTAAGTTGGCACAGCCCTAGCTGCAGAAGATGGCAAGGTCAAAATGCAGCATGGCTGCTTTTCTTAAGATGTTTGCATTCAGACAGTAGCAATCTCAGGTTCTTCCTGTTACAATGTCATGCCTACCCCTATCCCAAGAACTGTTGCTCCACTTCCTTGTTTGCCACTGTATATAATAAACTCACTGGAGGTGAACAAGGCTGCTGCTGCTGCTGCTGCTGGTTGTTGTATGTCTCCATCTCAGTTTTCTGCACCAAGAAATATATATATAGGCTTTTAAAAAGCTATGCTAAAGAAAACATGGGACAGTGTGAGTCTAAGGACCAAGACTTTAAGGGTTATGTCAATGCAATTTTTAGATTTTGTACAGGAACTTGAAAAGAAGTAAAGGAATAGGAAAGAATAGAAAAGAAGTAAAAGTGGCCATTGTAAGTCCCCATCAGAACACCCAGTACACCTGACCCCAGCTTTTTGCATGTTTGTCTTCCATCTTTTGTCTTTTCTTCATCTCCCATCACCCCCAGTTAGGTTTCTAGAACAAGCTCTTGCAGATCGTGAGACTTCACTAATTCAGATTATCAATGGAAAGCCAGTCTCAAATAAGGAAATTTCAAAACTATGAAATGACTATAAAATTTCCTCTTTATTTCTTTCAAGTTCTTTTTTCACTCATCCATGCAATAATCCACTTTTCTTTTTTGAAAGTTCTGGGGTTTGGAACTCAGGGTGTCAAGCTTGCTAGGGAAGCCCTCTACCACTTGAGCCATGCCCCAAACCCCTTTTGCTTTGAGGGGTATTTCTTTTGGTAGTACTGGGGTTTAAACTGAGGGCATTGTGCTTGCCAGGAAACACTGTACAACTTGAGCCACACCACCAACCCTTTTGGCTTTATATTTTTTGAATAGGGTCTTACTTTTATGTCAGAGCTGACCTAGATCACAATCCTCCTGCTTATGTCTCCTGCATAGCTAGGATGACATGTGCATGCCACCACACCCAACCTTTTATTGGTTGAAATGGGATCTCTTGAATTTTATGCTAGGGCTGGCCTCAAACCATAATCTTTTTGATCTCTGCTTCCCAAGTAGCTAGGATAACAGGTTTGAGCCACCATTCCTGGCTACTTTAGGTATTTTTCAGCAAGGGTCTTGTATTTTTCCTCAGGACTAGCCTCAGATTGTGATCCTTCTACATCTGTGTCCTGAGTAGGATTGAGCCTAGCCCATGCAATAAACACTTCTGCATCTCCATGCTGGACTTCAGAAATGCAAAGATAAACAGGACAAAATTCTGTGCTTAAGGAGACCACAGTCCATTGAAGGAGGCAGACATGGCCTTCATAACTGCAACCAAGAAAAACACTGGATGAGGGGATCACCAGTTCAGTCTAGGGATCTCAAACAAGGCTCTACAGAAGAACCACAGCTTGGGCTGAGATTTGGAGGATTGGTAGCAGTTCCCAGGCAAAACAGGGGAATAGCAAGTGCAAACACACTGTGATCAAAGTGGTGGAAAACACTGTGGGAACTGAGAATCATCCAGCATGACTCATACCCATTGCCTAAGTAGATACTGAGCAAGACTGAGGCAGTAAACACTGTGAGTGCTCCTATGAGAGTTGGGCAGAACCTGTGGGCCTGAGAGCTGCCCAAAGAGAAGAGACAAGGTGAGAAATGACCTTTGCAAAAATCAATGGAAAAGTGAAAAAAAATTGGAACTGGGAGAGATTGGTGTCCTGGGGTTATGATGATTATATACAGATGATCTAGCAGGGAACAGGGCTTCCTGCTTTGGTGTTTGTGTGGATTGCCTGGTTTAATGAAGACCTAAGGTTTATTTTAAATTGGGCACATCAATATTTACCACTGTATTAAGTTATTAAAGACCATGGAGAACAACTTCTGATTTTATAGAGGAATCCACTGAGGCCCATGAAGGAAAGATGGTGTGTTTAAGTGACATAGTTGTTAGGAAATAGCCAGGACAAGCACTAAGGGCTCTGAGCATCCAGTCTTTGCCTTCCTCCATTGCTCTGAAATTGCTCTTACCTGTTTGTAAAAGGCTGTTTTTTATCATGAGAACAATTAAATGTTTCTTTCTCCTTCAGCTTTTTCCCCATCATTCACCTGATGTTCTGTTTATCCAATTAATTTCACTGTGTAGGAAGAAAGCCTTTTCAAAGCAAAGGTAAATTTCAGTCTAGGCCATTGTCAGCCAACTGGATGATTCCTAATTAACTGAGATGAAATGAGTGGGGGTTACTGTTACTGTTATTTTGAAGCCCTCTGTTTAGATTGGATTACCAGGCATTTGGCAAGGAGAATGTGTGTTTCATCCTCCTTCGATCTGGAATTGACAGATGATAGACAGCAAGAGAGTCATTGCTGGGCTTACATACAGGACCTAGTCTGGTGTGCTGTTCCCCAATCCCTTACTAAATACTGCAGGAACACTGATAATGAGGGGACATTCCAGAAAATGACATTGTTGGAGCAGAGTCTGAGCCCAAACTTCATATTAGGGAACAGTCCTATAACATTCTTATATGTATCTCTGAAAAATTGAACAGCACTGAGAAAATCAACATTAGGACAAGTCAGGATCACTTCTCCAGAGAAGAGGAAATCAATGGCAAATTTATTATAATTGAAATTGCCATTTGCACAGCCATGTGACTGGTTATGATTCTAGGAAGTAATGAGGCTACCACAACCTCATATGCCTTATAAGCTGGTATTCTCATAACAAAAGGACAGATAAAAAAGAGAGGGAGACAAAGAGAGACAGATGGGCACGGAGAGAGGAAGGAGGCATTACATAAATCCAAGGCCGCGAGACAGCTTCAAGTAAGAAATAAGCTGAGAGGTAGCTCCACGGCAGAGCACTTGTGCAGCACATGGAAAGCCCTGGGTTTGATCCCCAGCACTGAAAATTGTTTTAATTTAAAAAGAAATAAGATTAGGGGTTAATTTGTCCAATATCACTTGAAAGCCAAGATCAATCTGCTCCCAAGCCCACTGTCTTTGTGAGACCTTTAATATCCACCTTTCTAGTTTCCATATAAGGACATTCCCTAGGGTGATATTCAATGCCTCTTTCAAAGCCTGTATTCAGCCTGGAGTAGGGAGGAGTTTGCTTATCTGGAGAGTTTGACTACAGAAGTTCAACCTGTTTGAGCCATTTGTAGTTAAGCCTATCTAAATCATGGCTGCAAATCCTAACTGCTGCTATACTTTGGATCTTGAGTATTCTACAAAAACTCATGTGCTAAATTCTTGGTCCAGGGTGGTGCTACTGAGAATTGATGGCACCTTCAAGAGGTGAGGTGGAGGAGGATGACTCTGGGTTATTATGTTTATGGCCCAAATGGGATGGTGGAACCCTACCCCTTCCTCTTTCTCTCTTTTGCTCCCTGGCCATGAGCTGAGTGGCTTTGCTCCACCACACGCATCCTCACCGGGGGCCTAAAATCAATAGACCTATCTGACTTGTGAACTGGAACCTCTAATATATTGAATCTAAAAATCTTTTTTTACAACTTTACTAACTCAGGGACTTGTAATACTGTTGTGGTTTGAATATGGAATGAAGGCTTGATACCAAGCTAATGGTGCTATTTGGGGAGGTAGTGGAAACTTTAGGAGGTTGAGCCTAGCATTTTCTGTGTAAGTCTTTTATTGCTCTGGCAAATACCTGAGAAAAACAACTTCAGGGGATAATTTGGGCTTACAGTTTCAGTCCATGGTCAGCTAGCTCCTTTGTTTCTAGGTCATGGTAAGACAGAAAGCCATGGCAGAAAGGCAGAGCAAAGCAAAATTGCTCACCTCATGGCATCCAGGAGGCAGAGAAAGAGAAATAAGACATGCCAGGTTCAAGGTATATCTTCCCACAACACACTGCCCATAATCTACTTCCCCTAACTAGCTCCCACCTTCTGCTTTCTATCACCTTCCAAAATGGCACTTTTGGGGATCAAACCTCTAATACCTGAGCATTTAGTGGATATTTGATACTCAACCATAACATTTTGTCCCTAACCCCCAAAAGGCTCATGTCTATCACATAATGCAGCCTATCTCAAAGAGTCACAACATCTGAGCAGGTGCAACATTGCTCAAAATTCCAAATCCAAAGTCTCCTCTGAATGCAGGCATGGTGGCACACATCTGGAATTCTATCTCTTGGTAAGCTAGAGCAAGAGGACTGCAAGCTCTAAGACAGCCTGGGTTACATGGAACTCCAGGTCAACTTGCTGCATAGCAAGACCTGATCTCAAAAAGAAAATAAAACAATGTCTCTGAGACTCAAGGAAGATTCTACAAAAGCCAGAGTTAAAGTAGAGATAATGTTTTATTTACTTTTCAAGGGAAGAAAAGTGCTAGATACCACAGGCAGCATTGGTCTTGTGGGGTAGTGTGAGGTTTTAAGGCCTTTTGTAGGAATATGAGTGAGGAGGAACAGCTGGTCATTGGTCCTATTGGCAGATAATGGGGTAGGTATCTTGACTAGACTAGCACATTGACCAGGAATTGATTTTGACTGAAGACATGCCCTTAAAATTTCTGAGTATTGTGGTTTTTCATAATAAAATAGAGAAAATACTTGCTGGGTTTGATCTGGAAAAGATAAGCACGGATAGACAGGAGTCTACACAAACTGGCGTTACTTAGGTCCATTTGTTAGCTCTACATTTCCTCCCTCAGACAGGGAAGAGACAATTCTTCAGAAGACAGAGAAGGGAGAACAACGCACTCTAGGGTTGAGAAGAGTATTAAAGCTGTTTCTAAGGATTTAGGGGGTCACTTTTGAGTTGGGGTTGAAATCAAATAGCCTGAGAGGGTGTTTGGGTCTTAGGATTTCATAAGTTTTTAATTAATGAGGTTATTTAGTCCTTAAGGAAGGATATAATAAAGTGGATTAAGGAAACGTGTTAGTGCTGGGTTTGGTTTAAGGTGACACAAGGGGGTATGAGGAAAGGTCTGAGATGTCAGTGTTATGCAGGATATAACAGGGAGTAACCCAAAAGGGATTGAGCCACAATTATGGTAGATGACTCCCAGTGGTAATAATAATGTCCTTATAATAAAGTAGAGGACTAGCAAGTGGAAAGGAAGGTTTTTGGAAAGGGAAATAGGGAGTCTATGGAAAAGGAGAATGATAGAGTGTATAGTGAGTGACCTGGTCTCTCAAACTATGGAACAGAGGGCACACTTGAAGATCAGGTGAAGGTCTCCAGAAGTCACCACAGGTATTTGGTGCTGGGTCAGTCTTCAGAGGTAGCAGAAGAGGCAGGCCTGGTGGTTGAATATCTGGGTAGAGAATGGGGCAGCTATCTTAAGCTTACATAAATGAACCCAAGAAGGCAGACCCAGGAGTTTTGCAGCTCTTGGAGTAGTTAGCATGACTTGAAAGGTACCCTTTTAAGGAACCTGGAGATATTTGTGGGGTAAGGGGAAATGAAATGATTGTCTGTGTATACATTTAAAGGGACAGTGGAAAAGAGGGGTTTGGGTTTTTGCTGAGGTTATAGTAATGGTGGGTGATAAAAAGGCTAGGGCACAAGATTTTTCCAGTTGGAAACATGGTCTTTAGCATCAGATAACCATGTTTATGAACATTTTTAAAAATAACCTCTATTTTAGTTACTTTTGGAAGGGTTGACACAAGTGACTCCATTTGGAATCTGACAACTTTTCCTTTTGTCTGAAGCAGTTTTTTTTTTCAAACTGTCTGTGAATGGTTCCCCACCATGGGGATAAGCTTTGTCCTGATAGGTCTTTTCTTATTGCTGGGATGAGATATCCCAGTTGGTCTGATCTAGCCCCATGTTGGAGGGAAATGGTGGAAAAATCAGGTGTGAGCCAGTGTCAATATGACTCTTTGGGGCCAAATTTAAGCAACAAAGAAGTCTAGAAAAAGTGACTCCTAAGCAGGGCTTACCTGGAGTACTTTAAGTTTAATTTTGTCTGATTTATAGATGGCATCTTAGTATCTTAAAAATGCTGTTTAAGTTACTATTGTTAGATGTTGTACTTGTGTAGAATGCTAACAGATAGCAGTTATAAAGCTTATAAGGAAAATACAAAACAAAACTCAACAGAAGCTTTTACCTTTGAGGTAAAATTTTGAATCTTTGACTAGGTAAAATAACATGCATATAGCACTAACAAAAAATCAAAACCTTAGATCACTCATGAGTTATGGGGACAGTGCCAGTGACCTCAAACAGCCCCACTTCTCAATGCACAAGTGAATCTCATATATACAACAATGCTCACCTAGTCAAGAAAAAAAAAAAAAACAGATACAGGCTGAGTTTAAATAGTAGAGCTGCCCAAATGGTAGGCTTCTCCCATCAGAATGGCACTGACCATAACTAGCAGAAATGTCAAATGTCCTAGTGACCAGTTTTATTTGTAGGAGGTTTAGATGAAATGTATCTTGGATAAAAGAGATTGCTAATTTTTCATTTTACACGTACTAAATCACACATTTTAACTCTGTAAACATTTGTACAACATTTAGATGAAGTTTAGATACACAGCCCCACACATTTTACTCACAGATATATAGGGAACCAAATATATTAAAGTCACTTAAAATAATAGTTGTGTAACCATATTCACGAGGTTATTTAAAACTTTGCACAACATTCTGAGACTTTTGGTTTTTATATCTACCCTCCTTTTTAAAAAGTATTTTTGAAACAATCCTTTAGAACAAAGCTTTTTCTACAAAATCCTTCTTCCTTTAAAAATCCTTCCTTTTTTAAACATATCCTCAATATTTTTTATATCTTTTCTTCTTGTTGATTTTTTGTCTGTCTTTTTAATTTGTATTTTGAAATAACTTTTATAAAACTTTTGAACTTAGACAAAATTGTTTTTTACAATAAAATAAAATATCCTTAGTAGCCTTATATTTTAATGTATAACAGGAAAAAAGCAATGTGAACCTGTTTTCCTGTACAAAAACAATTTACAGAAAGCACATGTGTTAATAGACCCGGATGTTGTAAAAGAGAGTTAAATTTAAATTATATTTATGACAGAATGAAATAGGTCAAGATCATTTGCCTGACCAACCAAATTTCAAGACCTCTTCTGCAAGTCCAAAACAAACCTTTTTTTCCCTTAGTCTGAGCCTGAGAGTTAATCTCTCAATGTCTACATCTTGGTTAGATTTAATTGAGATAAAAACTATAGATAAATTTTTGAACAGACAATAGCTTTTACATATTATTTTTATAATAGCAGTTTAAGAACCATCCTGAGGCTAATGATAGAGATTTTGAGACTGGTCTGGCAAAGCCATGAAGCATGGCTTTTCCCAGCCATTTCATGCTAAACCCCTTATCTCAGCCCAATTCTATACTTTGCAGCTTTAAATTGTAAAGATTGTAAGATGGAAAGCCTTGAGGCAATTCCACAATGCTCTGATTACCTCAGGTGAAAACTCCTTGCTTAAAACATGAATATTGATCACACCTCATGCATGTAATTAAAATACCTGAGAACTAGTTTGAGTGCATGCACAGAGTAAATCAAACCTGTCAATCACCCTAGTCCATCCCACAAAGACCAGCCAGCTTTTTCTGTTTGCCCTTTGAATTTATAAAAAGCCCTTTAAACACTAACACTTGCACTTTAACCTACCTGGCCAGGGCCATTGCTGCTTTCTCTATGATAACTTTCCTTCACTTTTAATAAATGTTACTACATTTCCATGTCATGCTTGAATTCTTTCCACCTGGGACATAAGTGCCTAGGCATCTTCCGAGTTGTTTCCCAAAGACTACCTATCCAGTAACAATCATAAACTTGGGGGATTTTTGGTTAGGATTCTTACCTTTTATCTTTTTTTAATTTTCCTGCTGGCAAAAAGGGAGTGCAAAGGAGCAGCAGTCTGGCAGCTTTCCCCAGTCCAAACACACACATCACAATTCTGGACATTTATGCATATAAAAAGAGTGCTTCAAAATACTTCCTGATAGAAGTGCAAGAAGAAATAGATCCACAGGGAGGAGCAAGAGAGACGACTGCGAAGGTAATTGAGGCCACTCATTAGGGACTTGTATTATTGTTCATTATCTTAATTGTGGTGATGGTTTCATGGTTATAAACTTATGTCAAAACTTACTAAATTGTGCACTTCAAATGTACCATATCATACATCTATAATACTTCAATAAAGCTGTTTAAAAAATAAAAGCCATACAGAAAGCTATGGTCTGTGTCAAGCTCTCCCAAAGGCAACATGAGGGGACCCACCAAACTCTAGTCCCCTCTCAATGACTGCCACAGTATTTATTCTAAACATAATTTTGCTTCCTTGGAGGTCACTGTCAGCTGTTGTCCCCCTTAAGGAAGTACTTACCCATTACCATTACTTTCAGGATAACTCTGTCAGTTGCAAATATTGATAGCTATTTGGGGAAGAGGTTGCCAACCTCTGACTGACACAGTTAAATTATGTAGAGTTTTTCTCCATGTAATCATTTAGGTAATATAGGGAGGTAATATAACTTAGGTAATAAAGGGAGCGGGGAGCTCTTTTAAAAATGTCAACAGTATAACCATCATAATTTTAATTTATCAATTTACTTCCCAACAAGAAGGGTAATGGGATGTATACCACTTAAACATCAGTCAGAGGTTGACAAGCTCTCAAACAGCAAACTAAAAAGCTTGCTGTTCCAGAAATTCAGAATTCCATTGTACACCGACAGGATCTTCACTTTACCTTGGTTATCCATAAATTATTAACCATTAAAATGATAACATGTAGATTTGGCATGAGACATATTCATCTCAATTATGTTTAACATGTTTTTAAAATGTGGAGTCTATTTAAGTGCTACCAAGAGAGTGAAAGTCTATATGGATAGTGACATACTGTTAGGAAAGATGAAAAAAAAAAACTTCGCTGATGTTTGTGCAGCAGAGCAAAGTGGCATTCTACAATGTCCATAAACCCTGGAGTGAGGGATATATGATAGAAGAGGTTTTTCTTTTTCTGAATTAATAGCAAAGTGATTTTGAATCCAAAAAGGGCAAATTCTGTATTATCACTATATAATATATTCAATCATATTTCCATTTCTGAGAACAGATGAAAAGTGGGATGCCTGGGATTCTAAATTAATTCCTTTTATTCCTTTTCAAGGCATAGCTTCTGTGCTGTAGATGGGTATCACTGCTCCCTTCTCATTTCTTATTTACAAGTCAAACTCCCTGTCCTAATCAGCTCCACTTCTTCCCCAAGCTAAACAGTTTTAAAGAAACTGAAGTTTGGTATTTCTTTTGCAAAGTGCACACTGCTTCACTCCTTAAACACCCATCTTTATTTAAAATTAAATTAAAATCAAGTAAAGTTAGTATGTCTGAGGATAACTCCATATGCCTACCACTGTATCTGATCTTGACTGCTAGCCAAATATGGACACAGAAATAGTCAAAAGTCTTTTAATTGAAAGCAACAGAAATGCAACCCAAATTAGCTTATGCAAAGATAGAACTCATAGAGGAAGACAGGAATAAGCCCTGTCTCCCACTCCGTGTGGGGGCGGGGGCAGGTATATGCCACACACACATGTACCTGCACTTCACTCATACCTGCTTTTCAGAGTTTAGCCTATTCCCTATTTCAGGAGCGGCTTTGTTGGCAAGTCTGTAAATATAGCCATAAGCAACCCTAAACTTGTATCTTTCCAGCTAATGATCAGAAAAGCAAAAAAGCTTCCTGCTCACCTCTAAATCAAAAGACATCAGCAAAAAAACTGATTTCTCTGTGCCAAGTCTGTGGTGTTATGATTTTCCCCAATATAGTTTGGATGACAAAAGAGAAAAAAAGAAAGAAGAGGAAGAGAAGAGAAAGGGGAAAATGAGAGAAAGTTAGTGCCCATAAAACCACTAGATGAACAGTTAGATGTTGGAAAAACAATCTACTACAGTCATTGTTCTGATACTGTTTTTATAATTATATCCTCAAAACTCACCAACAATTACTTCTGTTTTTAGGCTTTCTTACTCTTTACAAACCTTTTTGGCCCCCCACAAAAGCCAACACTAATAGGTAAGTATGGTTCCATCAGTCATGGAAGGTGTCTTAATTACATGGACCAAAGAAATAAACTGTTTACAGTTTTATTTAAACTACAAATCAGAATGTTCTCCTTTACCATTTTTAAGTTAAAAATACCAAGATTTTGATATAGAAAATATATAGTATTCATGTTTCAAATAAAATAACCCTTCCACAAATTTTGTTACTCCTTCACTACTTCTTAACTATTAGAATCCTGAAGCTTCTGCCACAAAGATGATGTTATATTCCAAACAACAAAATGGCTTCTCTCATATTTGTAATTTGAACAGAAATTTTCCAAAATATTTCAACTAGAGGATAAATCTCTAGCACCTTCTTCAAATTGGTGTATTGGAGCTTTTTTCTGTGTGTGTCTCAAAGGTGGGAAGAAGACTGTCAGAGATGAGAGAAGGATGTTCTCTGTACAAGAAACCTCAGCTCAGTAAATGCTACCTTGTGTTCTACAGTCTTTCCTGTCATGGACAGTTGGAGCTCTTTTCCCCATGGGCATAACCAATAGATTTTCTGGCCACTCACCACAAAAACTCGATCAGAAGTATGATCCCTCTGTTTGAAGATATCTTATGAGTGTCCACAAGCTATGTAAGCAAGAAGAAGCTAAAGTCGTTCCTCTCATAGATACTTGTTACCTTCTTCAGCACAGATCATCTTTATGTAACAATGAAGATATTTCTTTATATAAAAAGTATATTTTTATAAAAGACTGAAAAATAGAACATAAAGAAAATCTTTCACAAGATGGTAATGCATAATATCTTTTGTCATTTGACATTACATTACAAGCATTTTTATGCAATTAAATCTTCTTTGAAAACATGACTGTACTGGAGCAAATTATAATTCAGTCATACAAGCATGCAATGACTTATTTATATTGTTCACTCTATTATAAATAAAATGATCAAATATGAATATCCATAAATCTTTCCTGAAGCATTGATTATTACTTTGGAATAAATCTCTGGAAATGAAATTACTGGGTCAAAAGATATAAATAATTATAGAACTCTTTTTTTTTAACTTGTTAATTACTCTTATTTATTTTTTTAATTTTTTTTCATTTATGCACATGTGCATACATTGTTTGGGTCATTTCTCCACCCTGTCCCCCTCCCCCACTGTTCCCCTCTTTCCCCCCTCAGTTCCAGGCAGGTCCTATTTTGCCCTTATCGCTAATTTTGTTGAAGAAAAGACATAAGCATAATAAGGAAGACAAAGCGTTTTTGCTAGTTGAGTTAAGGATAGCTAGACAGAAAGAGTCCTACTATTGCATTCATGTACCCATGTGTTACGACCCATGTTGATTCAACTCTAACTGATCTTTACATTCGTTCCTGATCCCCTACTCAGAACTCTTGATAACACATTGCTAAATTCCTCACCAGCAAAAGTATGTCAATCTTTCCTCTCATTAGGAGAATTTAAGAGTGATCACTTCCCCTTATCTTTGCTATCACTGCAATTATCACATAGACAAATATTTTAAACAAAAACAAGGCTTTCAAAGTAGAAATTAAAAGTGGATTCACTTTTTACTTACTAGCATTTAATCTGCACCATGACTAGTATTCCAGTATCCGATGTATAAACACAGAGTTACTTGTCAACACTTACATGTCTATCAAAAAGTAGATGGCTGCATTATAGTACACTCATAATACAGGACAGCTCATAAGCAGAACCAGCACTGAGGGATATCTGCATGTTGTGATGTGGAAATTATCCATGGGTCATTATTTATATGTACATACACATATACACACTATGTATGCATATATGTATATACACACTATGTGTGTATGTACGTAATCCATGTTTCTTTCTATGAAAAGGCCTGGAGAGATAAACACCAAATTATTCTGAGTGGTTTTCTGGGGTTTGAGGGGGGACAAAATGAGGTTTTGAACTCACAGCTTTGTGCTTGCTAGGCAGACACTTTACCACTTGAGACCTTTTGTGCTTTATGTTATTTTTCAGATACAGCCTTATATTTTTGCTCAGGCTGGCCTGGGATCATTATCCTCCTACCTACTTCTCCCATGGATCTGAGATTATAGCACATTCCACCATGCCCAGTTTGGTTTTTTGAGGGGGTCTTGCTAACTTTTTTCTCCAGAGCTATTCTTAAACTGTGATCCTCCTAATCTCTGCCTTCCAAGTCCCTGGGATCATAGACTTGACCCACTGGGCACAATACCCTGAGTAGTCTTAGTCTCGAAGAAATTAATTTGTTGATGGCAAGTGGAGAGATTCTACTTTGATCTGGTAGATCTTTTTTTTTTTTCCTACTTTGATCTGGACCATTGCAATGAGCAAATGTTACTCTTTCAGCTACGCTGCAGAGAAAGTATGTAGGACACCCCTGAGAATTAACATACAGTTTTTACTATTTAATAAAAAATTATACTCTACAAATTTTGAAGCCAGGGAAGACTTCAGAAAGAAATGGGAAAGAATCTTAATTTTTACTTCTGCCTTTCAGATCTTCTAAGATCCACCTGGTAAAATTAGAAATAAAAACATAGCATGAGGACAATTTTATTTGATCTTAAAATAATACTACTTTGCATATTTGAACAACAAGGCAAGGAGAATATTTTTAAAAAGTCAAAAGAAAAATTATCTTGCTTTGGAGTGTATACAATCAAAGGAAGGAGGATGAAACTTTGAGAAATATACTTTGGTTCTTCCCAGTTTTCCCTTTCTCCCCACTAGTTTCCAAATATTCCATAACAATGCAACCTGAGGATGACATATACCTTAAGAGTGAAACCAATGTGGATTCCAGCAGGATCTGCTGCCCCAATTTGGGCTCCTAGTGAACGGGTATATCTTCAAGAATATAAGTATCTCCTCCTTTCATTTGCTGGTTAGCTGTCTCTGAGTGACAATGACTTTGACAAATTCACACATTCTGTTTCTGCTAAAAGCCAGCTTCATCAGCCATTTTCCACCCACAAAAGAAATTTTGGAGTTACCACTAGGTTTCCATGGTAACATGAAGTAAGTTAGTTGTGATTATTTCTCCATACCAAGAATGGAGCCCATCCTCCATATTCTTCCCTTAGCTCGATTGCATTTGACCAGTTTTCCAGTGGGGGAACCACCAACCTACCCTCTGAGTTCAGGTACCCTTTTCCATACATAGATTGCATCCAACCACCCACTTATTCTTTTGTTTTCTTTGTCCTAGCAAATCCAGAAGAGTTACTCTGTTGCCTGTTTCTGCAGGATGCTTATAATCTTCTCAATTGCTCAGGTTATAAACCTTGGCATTCTCTTCTACTTATTTTGATCCATAGTACTTCAGCTACCCTGAAGGAGTTGTGAAAGAAGTATAGTAGGTCATTAATTTCTAATTCAATTTCATTGCACCAGCTTACAGCAGTGAAAACAGGCAGATGGTGGCTAATGAGAGAGTTCAAGATGTTTGGGTGTGGTTGCACTGTCCATGGTACTCATCCTCCTACTTAACATATTCATAGGAATTTGAACACCTGCTTTATATATTCATGAAATTTCTAGTACTCACTGAAAATATTCATGAAACTTTCTCATTTTCAGTACCATGATGGTCACAAAACTTATTACAAATAGATAAAGCAAAAAAGGTAATCTAAGGCCATAGAATATACACCATACACCTCCCTGAATAATGTTAATGTCAAGTCAGAGGAATTTTGACTTCTCCAAAAATCTAGTAGCATACTTCACACATACACAATAATGTTTTATGAGATTATGTAATTTTGAATTGTCATTTCTACTAAATAGAAATGTGACAAATATTTGATGAACTGAATTTTGTCATCAAAAAATTATTCTCTACAAAAAACCAAGTGTTATCACTATATTTGTGTGTGGAGAAATACGTACACACACACAGCTACTGGCCAGATACATTTGTTCACCCTGTTTGGAAAACAATTCAAGAATTTTTATCAAAAGTTTACTACACATATGCTATGCTCCAGTAATTCAACTTCTGAAAATTTATTTTATAGATAATTGTACTTATAAACAAAAACTGTGCACAGATAAATGATTGCTGCATTGCCTTTAAAATCAAATTAAATATAACCTATACATTTATTACTAAAGGACTAAATTATTTCCATTTATTTGTAATATAACACAAATATTACTGTGTCATTGATATGAGCAAAATTATTGTATAGAAAGTTCTTTAAGATAAACCAGTACTTGGTAGAAAACAGTGTCTTAGAAACACTGTATCTTATTGTGTGAAAGTAAATATGCACACATACACACATGGGTGACATGAATATTTTCTGAAAGAATAAGGAAGAAAGAGTACATTGTAACCAAGTATTTAAATGAGGGAGATCCACCATCATCATCAACTCTGTTTAATTATTCTGTGTTGTTATCTTTTGCAAAATCACAAAGTTAGGGCCAAAAAAAGGAAGCAGGTCATATATTACAGAGGTAGAATAGCATTAGTGGTCATTAGCTCAGAAAGGAGAAGCAGCAAGTGCCTTACTCAAGGCACACAACTATTTTGTGGGAGAACTGCAACTAGGGCATGTTTTTCTAACTTCAAGAACCTTACCCAAGCTTCTTTAGTAATGTGCATATTAGCTACCATGTATCAAGCTTCTACTAACTGCAAGGCATAATAAGCATTACAACAGGTCCTTTATAGAAAGTATGGCTAACTCTTACAAAAACTTTTAATGTATAAAGTGGAGCGTTATTAATCTTTCAAGACTTTTGTACAGCATTGAACAAAGTAACCTAGAGTACTAGATAGTTTATATATAAAATCCCAATTTTTCATTGCTTTACAAAGATAGATATTATCATTTATATTCATAAATAAGGGAACCAAGTACTTTGCTAATAATCTCACATATGGTATATAGGTTTTTTGAATAATATTTTCCTTATTTGCAAGTTAGCATCAAGAGACAAAGAAAGACAATCCAGGGGACCAAGCAGAGAGATGTCTGAAACTCCAAAGCCCCAAATGGAGTGAGTGGAAGGAAAAAGGGAAAAGAGTAGAAAACAAGTCAATGTTAAAAAGAGCTCTTCCTCCTTCCCTCTCAATGGATGCTGAGAGGACCACAGCCCTACCTCCCAAAGCCTCACCTAGCTTAAAAAATTGAAACAACCTCAAAACAGGGCCCATGGAAGTGAACAGGACAGCTATGGCCTCCAGAAACCTTGTATCAGGGACTTTGTCCACTCTCACTCTGTACCCCTTTCCCTAATCCTGTCATTCTGAACAGTGGTTCTATGCCCAAGAGGTCATTTTCAATAGGGTTGGAAATTCGGTAGTAGGGGAAAAAGCAGGGGTGGTGTATGGGTCTGGTCCAAAGGGACCTTCCTGTCTCATTTGGCCTAGTCCCTTAACAGCTGGTACACTGAACCTGGGATTTCAACTAAAATTACTCAACTCCAAATTTGTCTTCTTCGTATTACTCCATATTCTACTCCTTGTGACCATGATGCTCTAGGAGAATCCGATTTAAAGTTTTACTTAATTACTGTAACTTGTAAGTTGGTTATTAAAAAATAGTAGTATTGTTCCTTTGTGTCCCATGCACTCTCTTCTCTCTGATTCCTGAGCCAAAGTCTTCCATAATCAGCATTGGTGGCCAACATGAAAGCCCTGACTTGCTATAGGATAATAAATCTTAAAAACATCTGAGAGTCCAAATCAAATTTTGCATGCACATAGCTAGTTCTCCTGTGTTGGAAGGTACTGTGAAAAGTTTCAAAATAAAAGTCTTTGTGGTGAAAACTAATTACTGCCACAATAATTACTATATTCAGCAATTTACAATTACAATTCAATTCCTTTATAAGTGGACTCCACACAGCACCCAATGATAGACATTTTACATTCATGACTAAGTATTCAACTCAAAAAAATTTTCATCATTAAGAGCTGCATGGCTCTAAGTGTATGTATTAACAAAGTGCCAGGAGGAGCCAAGGTTTCAGCTTCTAACCTATATTGTTCTGTTTTACATCTTTGTGCCTGGAATCATGCTATATACCTTAGCTCATTTCCATGTTGATATTTAAACAGTGAAAATATTTCTAGACATGGATAAATTTCTGTTTTGCCTACCATATATCTCTCATTTGAACAGGGATACACACAATGAATTTATTTATTCCTTCAAGTGAATCATGTATAGGATGTTGAATATAGCAGAATAAAGGTGTCTTATAAAGGACTGCCCTCAACTATGCCAACTTATGTCCTCTTACTGAAGCAGTGGTTGACAGACTAGGGCCTGGAGGTCAAATCCAGCCCACTGCTTGTTAGGGTAAATAATGTATATCCACTCATTTAAAAAAATCGCTGATATTTTGTTCAGTATTTTACCTTTTTACCACTGCTTTTCATTTTGGATAGTCTGTATCTAATTCACTCAAGAAAAGCTTTCATGACTAGGAATTTAGTTCAGTCGTACAGAGCTTGCATAGTATATGCAAGGCCCTGGTTCAAAACCTGGTACCAAGATGGAGAAAGAGGAGGAGGAGGAGGAGGAGAGACATCAGCAAGCTCACTAGAAAAATCTGTATGAATGTTGTGTAGGATAAGTGTTTAGGATTTGGGGCTCTGGAGCCAAGAAGACAGGATGAAAATCCCAGCAACACCTTCATTCTTGTTGATTAGCTATAAAGTCTTGGGAGGTATTTAATGTCACATCACTTCTATTTTCACATTTCTAAAATGTAAAGGTTGTTGTAAAGATTATATGAGTTAATGCACGCAAAGCACTTAGTACACATCAAGTAATAAATATTAATTTTTGAAAAGGAGAGGTTCTCTGCCTCTTATTCACTACCATTTCACCATTTGAGATGATATCCAATAAATCACATATTTAATATAGCTTCTACTTTTCAAAAAATGTAATCACAATTTCTTCTAATAATCCCTCATATACAGTCTGTTACCTGCTTTCTTTTGCTCTTCTTCAAGGGCTCATTGAATGAATTCGACGTCTATTACTTCAACTGAATGACCAGAACTTTCAGACTGAACCTGTTTTGGAAAACTGAAAGTAGTTCAGAAAGGCTGCACCACAGAGTGTGAGAGGGAAAATGGAAAGAAACAAAGCAACACCATGGACCACAAAGGGCCTTATGACTGTCAGATTTTCTTTCTTTGCTTTGTTCTGAGTGAAAGAGGGTAGTACATGAAGATCACTGGGGTTTCTCAGATTGTAACTCCATGTTCTCATTTATTTCCCATTTTAAACTCTGTTGTTCTTTTTTCATGATATTTCATTAATGTTTATTATTTATTGTTAAATAAAAATCTACCAAAAGCTCATTCTGGAGTATGTAAAATTTCAGAAAACATAAATTTAAAAAATATATACAAGATCAATTGTCCTATTATATAGAGGTGACTTTGGGTAATATATTGCATGCTTCATATTTTTTCCTATGCATATATTCATATTTCACATAGTTTGTTACCTATTTTTCATTGATTATAAACTTTTTGATGACAGGAAAATACTATTCATTTTGCTTATTCTTCATAGCAGGTGGCCAGCTCTTGATATACAATAGAGGCCCATTCAAATGAAAATTGATAAATGAAAATTGCACCAAACACTGGAGAACACTGTGCATGTATTGAATCATTTAACTCCCACAGTTACCATATCAAATATGAGGAGATGGAGACTCAGAGAAGTTAAATAACTTTCCTAGGATCACACAGCAAGTAAGCAGTAGTGCTACAAACTGGCATGCTCCTAATCACTGTGCTATCTTGCCTCTCAGTTCAACTCTATTAGAACTGATGTCCTGAATCAGAATCCCTACCAATGTCTGAGAACCACTGATCTCATCAAACTCCCTGCTCTTCAAGAGAAGGAAAATGAGGCTTAGAGAGGGCAAGTGGTTACATTGTCTGGTTGCACTGAACCAACACAGACATCAATTAACAGATGTGTAGAGTAACAAATGTGTGCCATGTAAAATAAAAACTAGCTGGAGATTCCAAGATGGCGGCTGGAGGGAGGAAGCAGAAAGCATGCCTCCTATAGTGAAATCCTGGAGAGACACTGGAGACACACTTTGCAGGCAAAACCACCGAGAAGAGGCAAAACTTTGACCCTTCCACACCTCCAGCTGGCACAGAGCATCACCACTTCACGTTAAACAGAGAAACCAGGAGGACCCCCGGGCCACCAGTCACCTGTGCCCAGATGGCTTGGGAAGACACAGTCAAGGTGAGCTTAGCGGTACCACGGTACTCCCACAGACAACCCTGGGCCAGATCAGCATAGCCCCCTGGACAGACCAACCTCCACCTGGGGAAAAAAGAGAAACAGAGTAATAAGCAATAAGAACACTAAAGACATGTGGGAAAGAGGGTGGGGTGCACTAAGTACCAAAGATTGGGGGAAGGTAATCCTTCCTGGAACTGTAAATAAACAAGCCAGGCTGGAGGGAGCGGGGGCATGAGCCCAGCAACCAGGAGTGGGAAAGCTTGTGAGAGTGGCAGAGGGAGAAAAACTCCACAGGAGAGGGGGGAAGACCTACCTCCCATGTGAGCTGTAAACAAACACGCAGGCCTGAGAAAGCAGGAGCAGTGTCACCTCCCCCAGTGTACTTGGAAAAGGGAAAGCTTGTAGCAGAGGCTCCCGCACAGGAGAACTCTGAGTAAACAAAGCCTGCGGGGGCCAGGTGAGTGCTAAGTTCACCCCTGAGATCTGCATAAATAATGCCGCCAGCAATAGCAGGCTGACAGCAGCAGGCAGGCAAGTCACAGCCACAGATAGCCATTCACAGAACTGTCTCCAGACTCTTTTTTTCTTCCTCTCTCCCTACCTTTGATGAGAAAACAACTGAACTACACATGCATGCTGAAAAACTTACAGAAACTGTATTGCATTTGAACCTGGGACACTTTGTGGGGTTTTTGTGTGTGTGTGTGCAGTTTTGTTCTACTTTATGCATCCCCTTTGATTAGACAACCACAGAACAACATCTAGGGACCATCTCCAGAATTGGAGACTGAGACAGACACCAAAATTATTAAGACTGAAACTTCATTGCATTTGAACTTGGAGGTTTTTGTTTGTTTGTTTGTTTTTTAATTTTCTATTTTTCATTTTGTTTTATTTTATTTATATATATATATTTCTTTCATTTACATACTTTTTATTTTTATTATCTTTATTCTTTTTATTTTTTATTTTAAATCCTCTCTCAGTCTCTCTAATGCCTGTTCAGCTTACTGGTGATTAGTACATTAATGCTCCCTGTTTATACCTTTGAAACTTTTTTGTCTGATTCCTTGTATTGTTTTTTTCCTACTTGTCTGTTAATTTGTTTTTCCCTTTTCTTTAACTTCTTGCTTTCCATCTCCTCTCAGCCTTCCATTCTAATTATTACCACTGTTATTATTACAAGCTAGAAAATACTTAATTGCACACAGTACAGGACATTAACAACACCAAAGACAATGGCGAGAAGACAGAAAAAACAGGGAAACCAGTTTCCCCACAGCAAAAAAATTAGTACAGGAACCATAGGGGAATGAAGAAAACAGATACTCAGATCCAGACTCCAACAAAATGAAGACAAACTATGCCAAAGAACCCAATGAAGCCCACAGAAAAATTTAAAAGAAGACATACTACAGGTACTCAGTGAGAATTTTATAGAGATGATACTGGATATGGTCAACCAAAATGTACAGGAGACACTCAAGAAATTCCAACAAAACAAAAATAGAAAACTTGAAAAAGAAAAAGAAAAAAAGGAAAAAATAGAAGCACTGTATAAAAACCAAAGTGAAACAGAGAACATGATTAATAAAGAGATAAACAAACTCAGGACAAAAATAGACAACATTAAAGAGGAAACCACCCAGGATATGGAAAACCTCAAAAAAAAGAATGAAACAGAACTGCAAAAGAAAACGGAAGTCCAATCCAGCAGAATAGAACAAACAGAAGACAGAATCTCAGAACTTGAAGATGAAATGGTAATTAAAGGAAAAACCGAAGAACTATTAATTAAACAACTCAAGATCTGTGAAAAGAAAATGAAAGAACTCACCGATTCCATCAAAAGACCAAACTTGAGAATCATGGGCATCAAAGAAGGAGAAGAGGTGCAAGCAAAGGGAATGCATAATATATTCAACAAATTAATAACAGAAAATTTCCCAAATCTAGAGAAAGATATTCCCATACAGATGCAAGAGGCCTCCAGGACACCAAACAGACCAGATCAAAATAGAACTACCCCACAAAATACCATCATTAAAACAATAAGTTCAGAAACTAGGGAAAGAATATTGAAGACTGTAAGGGAGAAAAAACAAATAACATACAAAGGTAAACCCATCAAAGTCACAGCAGACTTCTCAACAGAAACATTAAAAGCAAGAAAATCTTAGGGTGAGATCTTCCGGGCACTGAATGAAAATATCTTCAACCCCAGGATACTCTACCCAGCAAAACTATCATTCAAAATAAATGGAGCAATAAAAGTCTTCCATGATAAGCAGAAACTAAAACAATATGCGACCACAAAGCCACCATTACAAAAGATTCTTCAAGGGATTCTGCACACAGAATGTGAAACCCAACATAACCATGAAAAGTCAGGCAGCACCAAACTACAGGAAAAGAAAAAGCAAGAACGAGTGAGTAACTTCAACTTAGGTACACACAATCAAACCTTCAAACAACTAAGACAACTAAACGACAGGAATCACCACATACCTATCAGTACTAACGCTTAATGTTAACGGACTTAGTTCACCCATCAAAAGGCACCGCTTGACGAAATGGATTAAAAAGGAAGATCCAACAATTTGTTGCTTACAGGAGACCCATCTCACTGACAGAAATAAGCAAAGGCTTAGGATGAAAGGCTGGAAGATTTACCAAGCCAGTGGCCCCCGAAAACAGGCAGGAATAGCAATACTTATCTCTGACAAAGTAGAGTTCAAACCTACATTGATCAAATGAGATAAAGAAGGACATTCCATACTAATAAAAGGGAAAATGGACCAAAAGGAAATAATAATCATGAACCTGTATGTACCCAATGTCAACGCATCCAATTTCATCAAACATACCCTAAAAGACCTAAAAGCATACATTAATGCCAACACAGTGGTTGTGGGAGACTTTAACACCACATTATCATCAATAGATAGGTCATCCAAACAAAAAATCAATAAAGAAATCCAAGATCTAAAATATACAATAGATCAAATGGACCTACTTGATGTCTACAGAACATTTCATCCAACTTCTACACAATATGCATTCTTCTCAGCAGCCCATGGAACCTTCTCCAAAATAGATCATATCCTAGGGCACAAAGAAAGTCTCAGCAAATTAAAGAAAATAGAAATTATACTGTGCATATTGTGATCACAATGCAGTAAAAGTAGAACTCAACAACAAAAGTAAAGACAAAAAACATGCAAACAGCTGGAAACGGAATAACTCATTACTTAATGAACAATGGATCATCGATGAAATAAAAGAAGAAATTTAAAAGTTCCTGGAAGTCAATGAAAATGAAAACACAACCTACCGGAACCTATGGGACATAGCAAAGGCAGTCCTGAGAGGAAAGTTTATAGCCATGAGTGCATATATTAAAAAGACTGAAAGATCCCAAATCAATGACCTAATGATACATCTCAAACTCCTAGAAAAACAAGAACAAGCAAATCCCAAAACAAATAGAAGGAGAGAAATAATAAAAATAAGAGCTAAAATCAACAAAATAGAAACGAAAAAAACCATACAAAGAATTAATGAAACAAAAGGTTGGTTTTTTGAAAAAATAAACAAGATCAACAGACCCCTGGCAAACATGACTAAAATGAGGAGAGAAAAAAATCTAAATTAGTGGAATCAGGAATGCAAAAGGGGAGATAACAACAAACACCATGGAAGTCCAGGAAATCATCAGAGACTACTTTGAGAACCTATATTCAAATAAATTTGAAAATCTTAAAGAAATGGACAGATTTCTAGACACATATGATCATCCAAAACTGAACCAAGGGGACATTAATCACCTGAATAGACCTATAACACAAAATGAAATTGAAGCAGCAATCAAGAGTCTCCCCAAAAAGAAAAGTCCAGGTCCTGATGGATTCTCTCCTGAATTCTATCAGACCTTTAAAGAAGAACTGATACCAACCCTCCTTAAACTGTGCCATGAAATAGAAAGGGAAGGAAAACTGCCAAACACATTTTATGAAGCCAGTACTACACTTATCCCAAAACCAGGCAAAGACACCTCCAAAAAGGGGAACTATAGGCCAATCTCCTTAATGAACATTGATGCAAAAATCCTCAATAAAATGATGGCAAATCTAGTTCAACAACACATCAAAAAGATTATTTACCACAACCAAGTAGGCTTCATCCCAGGAATGCTGGGGTGGTTCAACATACAAAAATCAATAAACATAATAAACCACATTAACAGAAAAAAGACAAAAACCACTTGATCATCTCAATAGATGCAGAAAAAGCCTTTGATAAGATCCAACACCATTTCATGATAAAAGCTCTAAGAAAACTAGGACAAGAAGGAAAGTACCTCAACATTATAAAAGCTATATATGACAAACCTACAGCCAGCATTATACTTAACAGAGAAAAACTGAAACCATTCCCTCTAAAATTAGGAACGAGACAAGGATGCTCAAAATCTCCACTCCTATTCAACATCGTACTGGAATTCCTAGCCAGAGCAATTAGGCAAGAAGAAGGAATAAAAGGAATACAAATAGGTAAAGAAACTGTCAAAATATCCCTATTTGCAGACAACATGATTCTATACCTTAAAGACCCAAAAAACTCTATTCAGAAGCTTCTAGACATCATCAATAGCTACAGCAAGGTAGCAGGATATAAAATCAACATAGAAAAATTATTAGCATTTCTATACACTAATAATGAACAAACTCAAAAAGAATGTATGAAAACAATTCCATTTACAATAGCCTCAAAAAAATCAAATACCTAGGTGTAAACCTAACAAAAGATGTGAATGACCTCTACAAGGAAAACTATAAACTTCTGAAGAAAGAGATTGAGGAAGACTATAGAAAGTGGAGAGATCTCCCATGCTCATGGATTGGTAGAATCAACATAGTAAAAATGTCTACACTCCCAAAACTAATCTACATGTTTAATGCAATTCCCATCAAAATTCCAATGACATTCATTAAAGACATTGAAAAATCTACCAAGAAATTTATATGGAGACACAAGAGGCCACGAATAGCCAAGGCAATACTCAGTCAAAAGAACAATGCTGGAGGTATCACGATACCTGACTTCAAACTATATTACAAAGCAATAACAATAAAAACAGCATGGTACTGGCACAAAAACAGACATGAAGACCAGTGGAACAGAATAGAGGACCCAGATGTGAAGCCACACAACTATAACCAACTTGTCTTTGACAAAGATGCTAAAAATATATGATGGAGAAATAGCAGCCTCTTCAACAAAAACTGCTGGGAAAACTGGTTAGCAGTCTGCAAAAAACTGAAACTATATCCATGTATATCACTCTATGCCAATATTAACTCAAAATGGATCAAGGATCTTAATATCAGACAACAAACTCTAAAGTTGATATAGGAAAGAGTAGGAAATACTCTGGAGTTAGTAGGTATAGGTAAGAACTTTCTCAATGAAACCCCAGCAGCACAGCAACTAAGAGATAGCATAGATAAATGGGACCTCATAAAACTAAAAAGCTTCTGTTCATCAAAAGAAATGGTCTCTAAACTGAAGAGAACACCCACAGAGTGGGAGAAAATATTTGCCAGCTACACATCAGACAAAGGACTGATAACCAGAATATATAGGGAACTTAAAAAACTAAATTCTCCCAAAGCTAATGAACCAATAAAGAAATGGGCCAGTGAACTAAAGAGAATTTTCTCAAAAGAAGAAATTCAAATGGCCAAAAAAACACATGAAAAAATGCTCATCATCTCTAATAATAAAGGAAATGCAAATTAAAACCACACTAAGATTCCACCTCACCCCTGTTAGAATAGCCATCATTAGCAACACCACCACCAACAGGTGTTGGCAAGGATGTGGGGATAAAGGAACCCTCTTACACTGCTGGTGGGAATGTAAACTATTACAACCACTCCGGAAAAAAATGTGGAGGCTACTTAAAACGCTAAACATTGATCTACCATATGATCCAGCAATACCACTCTTGGGGATATATCCAAAAGAATGTGACATAGGTTACTCCAGAGACACCTGCACACCCATGTTTATTGCGGCACTATTCACAATAGCCAAGTTATGGAAACAGCCAAGATGCCCCACCACTGACAAATGGATTAAGAAAATGTGGTATCTATACACAATGGAATTTTATGCAGCCATGAAGAAGAACGAAATGTTATCATTGCTGGTAAATGGATGGAATTGGAGAACATCATTCTGAGTGAGGTTAGCCTGGCCCAAAAGACCAAAAATCGTATGTTCTCCCTCATATGTGGACATTAGATCAAGGGCAAACACAACAAGGGAATTGGACTTTGAGCACATGATAAAAGTGAGAGCATACAAGAGAGGGGTAAGGATAGATAAGACACCTAAAAAATTAGCTAGCATTTGTTGCCCTTAACCCAGAGAAACTAAAGCAGATACCTTAAAAGCAACTGAGGCCAATAGGAAAAGGGGACCAGGAACTAGAGAAAAGGTTAGATCAAAAGGAACTAACCTAGAAGGTAACACACATGCACAGAAATTAAGGTGAGTCAACTCCCTGTATAGCTATCCTTATCTCAGCCAGCAAAAACAGTTGTTCCTTCCTATTATTGCTTATACTCTCTCTTCAACAAAATTAGAGATAAGGGCAAAATAGTTTCTGCTGGGTATTGAGGGTTTGGGGGGCAGAGGGAGGGGGTGGAGTGGGTGATAAGGGAGGGGGTGGGGGCAGGGGGGAGAAATGACCCAAGCCTTGTACGCACATATAAATAATAACACAATAAAAAATACAGAAAAAAAAAAACTAGCTGGAGCCCAAGACTAAACTTCTTCCTGGTTCTCTTTCCTCCACACAGTGCCTCAAAGAAGTAGAGAGGGGTATATCTGAGACAAATTCCAGAAATAGCCGTAGGAGAGACTTGGAGGCAGTAAATTAACAGCAGCTTGATCTCCTAAGTAGCTTTTATAAGAGACCAACTACAACTCACTAATCTCGCTGTGCCCTAGGATGGCTAGCAAGGTAGTTGGGCCATTAAAGGAGATCCTTAAGCAGAACAGATTTTTGTATCTATGTAAATGAAATGTAGCTTACAGAATGGAATGAGGCAAGAAGAATGAAAGAGGATGGGCTGAGATGGGAACTGGAAAGTACAGTGAAAGACCTTATGGCCTTGAATTAAATGGAATCAAACCATATCTTATCCTTCATGAATGGGAAGGAATCTGTGTTTATTCATCCACAGTTTCACTTTTCTCCTTGTGGCAAAAATTCCAGCCTCCTATGGTAAGGAGTGCCACTTACCATTGTGGCCTCTCAACCTGATATAATAACCCACTGGGTTCACTAGTCCTACTTAGAAAGTCCAGGTCCTCTAGTACATGCCACAGACAGGGGTACCTGAGACTGGGGAAAGAGACATGCTGTACTCACCTACAGACACAAACTAAATTCAGAAAGGACTCAGGTTTTCAACTGCCTTTCTGCATGTCTCCCCAAGTAGTTCCTAATTGCTTTCTGATGACATCTATTATATAAATGAATAAAGAGTTTGTTTCTTGAAGAAAACAGACCAATCAGCCCTTCCATGTCTTCTGAAGACAGAGAGGTGAAAACAAACAGTACAAGGTAGAGCTGGAACCTCATTCCGTTTCATCCTGAGCTAACTCTGGGGGCAACACCATTTCCTGTGCCTGTGCCAGGATCTTTATAACCTGACATCAAGGCTGTGATTCATCATTACTTCAGCCAGCGTTCTTGCCATACTCACTTCAAAGTTTGTAGCACCTTCTCACTGCTCCTTTGATGATTAGAGCAACTTTATTCAGGAAAATCATTTCCACCAACACACAGGCTGGCGGCAGGCTGCCAGAGCCCAGCATCAAGGCTGCTTCAGAGAGAAGATTATTTTGCCTCTGCTGCAATTTCTTATGGCTGCTGTGCCAGAATATTTCATATGCTTTATAACTCAGAACATGCTCCATCCCTCAGGGCAAAATTGTGTGGCAGACAGAAGCTTTGACAGTCACACTTTTTTTAACCCCTACACTTATGGTCAATTCTTTCCCCAGCTTGATCTTCCTGCCTTGCTTTGGGGCCAGTAAGCTCTCAATAAATCCTGTACCTATGCTCTTCTATTTTGCCTAACTGCTAAGCCCTAGAATCTAGTAGACGGGGAATGCATGTTTCTTTGCTCCTCCTCCTCTTCAGATGGCAGCTGGGACACAGTTCCTGGGTGTTGTAACATTAGATGCTGGAAAACCCTACAGTTGGAAAGGGACTCTGTCAATGGTTTGGCCTTAGTTTGGTGATTTGCAGTGGGAGTGAGGTGGGGCAGCAGATTTTGAGATTGGGCATTAGCCATATCTGCATGGATTGATCATTTTAGGACTATTGCATTCACTACTATTATTGCCAACTCTATTTTTTGTCTTCTTTCTGTGATCTTATTAGACAATTGATTATGCTCATATAAGGCTCATAACACTAACCTTTATGACATTGAATGTTATGTTAGGTAGATACTTCCCCACAGATTCATGAACCACTTAGGGGATGGTTTTCAGAGGATGATTTATCATAGATAAACCATCTGGAGCATTCCTGGGATCCATCAGAATGAAGCTAAAAAAGACTTCTTTTATACCTGGTATTTCAAAGCCCTAGGAAGTATATCCTGTTCAGGGCTTTCTCCTCTCCTATTCCTTAACACTTCTCAAGACATCTTCTCCATTTCTTCCCTGACATTTGAGTCTAACAGACTGAGAGTAACACTATCTTGGAAAATGGAAGTTTAATCAACATTAATTAGGTCAAGAAAGTACAAAAGCCAAACAATCCTGATAGTAATAGGAGATTGTGAATGTCTTTCAACATCTCTGCTGAGCATCACCAACCAGATCCCACATAGTAACATTCTTCCACATGACGAAGATTCCATCTTGCTTCTTTCAGTCTCCATTGGCAGCTTTATCTGAGATTTTTAGCTCCACTGATGCAGACCAGACCTCGGGAGTTCTATTTCCTTTGGCAAAACCTGCAAAGATCACTAGAAGATATCCACTAGTGAGTTGTAGCCTTAGATGTCGCCTGGCCCATGGTCCCATCTGCTACTTTACTATTAAATACAATTGCTCTTCAGCAACAGTGTAGCAAAAAAGTTGATCCAAATGATCTACCATTTCCCATAAAAGTACAATCCCCACGTACTCTATCAAAGTATAGGAAAATTAAAGAAAATGGCTGCAGGGCCTTTTAACAATCCTCCCTTTGAGTCTGAGCAGGTTTGTCACCTACCTGTCACTCCAAAAGAATGTGGTAGATCAGGGGCTGTAAAACCTTCAAGAATCAGTTAAGAAGGTGATAGGCAACCCCCTATCTTTCTACTGGGACACTCATTTTGTTACTCTGAGACTCCAGGTAAGAAGTTCAACTTCCTCGAGGCCTCCAGTTCCCATGGAAGTATGTAAGTATTCTGGTGAACAGCATCAGGTAAGATCCAAGGTGATAGCCAGCATCAACTGCCAGACAGGTAAATGAGGGTGCCTTCTGGTGAGTCTAACCATAGCCATAAAGTCACCCCCTTGCTATCAAGACAAGAGACAAGGCAGTCTCACTGTGCCTTGTCAGAAATTCTGACCCACAGAATCCACTGACATCACAAAGTGCTTTTGTGAGCTTCTACATTTTGCATAATTTGCAAGCAACAATAGTAACTGGGGCAAGTAGTCTCATGTACTGTTTAAAGTAAAACAGGCCTTCAATGAAATTTCAGTTCTATCCCTTACATAAAATTGGCAAGCTACTTAACCTCTCAGATGAGCATGTTTCTGATCTGTGGAAATAATACTACTGGTACAGTTTTGTGGGGAGTAATATGAAAACAGTATTCCTCCTATAAGTGTTCTTTTCCTCCCCTGCCACTCTTCCATATTCTCAGTTCTGATGAACCAATTACTGTTGACAGTGCTAATGAAACAACTCTATTATCATTCATCTGAAACCTGACTCATTCATAAAAATAAAGAGCAGCTGAAGGAAATGCTTTGCTCAAAATATGACTAAAGCAGTGGAAGTGTGTGGGGGAATTCATCTTGGCCAGCTGACAAGTGGTACTTTTGGTCAGTGCTGAGATTTGCATCATTATTCTAATTTGAACCCACCATAAAGCCAGGTTCCTAGGCTCTCTACTAGATTGTAGTGTTTGTAAATGTCAGTGTGTGTGTATCTTTTAAAATGCAGACTTTAATTCAGTGGGTCCTGGGTAAAACCAGAGCGCCTTCATTTGTAGTGAGCTCCAAGTGATGACCACGTGGCCAAGCTCACCTGGCATCAGACTAAATGCAGTCAGTTTCTTTTGCAGCCTTCCTCTGTGAGGGCCCTATAACTGCCTAGCCGGTTTTTTTCAATCATTTTTTTCATACAATCTTCACAGTAACCTGTGATTGAGGATCAATCTGTTCTTTCATGGTTGAAAGAGAGGCCAGAATGCAAAACTAGAATCCAGATCTTCTATCTTCAGACCTAGCAGATATTAGCTTACCATGGGAGTCCAGCTACCTAGTGTCACCAGGACACATCTGGTTCAAGTGTTAACTGGGCTAATTGTTGGTAGCTATTTGGGAAAACAGATTTAAATGAGAAAGTATGAGACTCAACTCTGTGTTAGATACTCATTGAGTCATTCCCTGCAGCCCTTTCGGCTTTAGTTATTTTTCTGAATAGAGTGTCACATTTTTGCCCATGTTGACCTGGACCATGGTCCTCCTATTCAAGCTTCCAGCATAGCTGGGATGATAGGCATGTGTTACCATGCCCAGCTTTTATAGTTGAGATGGGAACTCATAAACTTTTAACCCAGGTTGGCCACAAACCTCAATCTTCCCATTCTCCTCCTCCCAAGAGGTGAGGATTACAGGTGTGAACCACCACGCCCAGTTACATTGTAATACTCTTACAGCTTCTAAGCTCCAAGATATTCACCTGTTTTATAGGTGAGAAAACTGAGGCCAAGAAGAGTTAAGTAAACAGGCTCAACTTCTCACAGTAAGGAATGATGGATCAGGCTTCAAGGTGATTTGTCTGACTCTAAACCTGTAGTTTTCCACTTAGAACCTCTTGTTTTCAGGCCAGTAATTTATTGACGCTCTGTGTCAGTCAGTGAACTTGTGAAGATTTGATGGATTGACTGAATTATTGACAGATTAGTTGATAGTGCTTGCAGGGATCAATGTATCTTTTGGTCAAGTCAGCCCACAGTTTCTGAGCTGCTGTTCATTGGTTCAATTTGGCCTATAATTGATATGACTTTTGCTCTTAGGTTGGTATGTGCAATAGAACTATGCTCAGTGCCCATATTTCACTGGATTCTGCCCCTCAAAGCTTTTCTAATTTGGTGTCACTTGGCTTGAGACAGAGATTCTGAGTAAAGGCAGAAAACCTATGAGTATGGTAAGCCTTGGAATGCAAATCAACTTGAGTCTTTTTTATTCTAACTTTAGGCTCAGTCTATCCTCACTGAAGACCAAGACTTGTTGTTAACATATGAGCAGCAAAGAAGGAGAGAGCAACTTTAGCCCAAAAATTAACAGAAAACAAGTCAGGATTTCTGAGTATTGGATGAAAGATGGCAGCACGCTGTGCAACCTCTCAATGACAAAGAGAAATGGGGAGCAGGTAGCCATATTCCAAAATTATGTGGGGTCTTTCATTTTCTCACTCAAGGAACAGATTCAAGGTAGCTTAAGACAAATAGGATTGATTATAAGCAATAGGAGTACTTTATAGAATGCAGCATCAGGAAGTACAGCTGAGCCACATAAGAACCAGATAAGCTGTGAGCTTCTAGTCTCTTTGTCCATCCAGCTGGAGCCACATGCCCTCTTGTCTCAGCTACAGAATTTACTATGGTCTCCTCTCCTCCAGTCCCCTCCCCTCCCCTTTCCTCTCCTCTCCTCTCCTCTTCTGTCCTCTCCTCACAGGCACACACACTTTCTCTGCAAAGTACATCTTTCCTGAAACCTCGTAACATCAATTTTCATGGAGCTTTGTGTTACCATGGCACTCACTGTAGTTGCAAGCTGACCTTAGAGTTCCTCGCGCATTACCATCTGACAATGTCAGAATCTCTTGATTCAAGCTTTTAGGAGAGAACCTGATATTCATTTCATGGTAAATTAAGACTAAGAGTTGATGTCGCCTCACACAAACATTATTCTGTCCTTCTGGATCTAGGGTGGTAATGGGATTTGAGGAGGCACAGACCTTAGCAGCCCTCTCAAAAATATATCTATGTAACATACCAAAGATGATGAGAGTGGAAATAGCCAACATAGAATCTGAAAAGCATAAATAGAAAAGAGGGATGAAGTCCAAAATATTCCCCCTAGAGTGCTTATATTCCATGATTTTTCTCCTTTTTTCTATAAACTATCTTTACATATGAAACATAGGTCTCCCTGCACAGCTCTCAGATTCATGTACGTTTGAGACCCAGCTGTACGTTCCAAGGGCCTCCAGTTAGTAAAATGAGAATCAATATAATCAGTAAAGAGATAGTCTTTCTCCCTGACTCCTTAGAATTATAAGGGCCTGGTGTATGCCAAGCTTTGTACTTACTCCATAGACATTCCTCATGTCCAGAAAAGCTACTGGAATTACAGGGGAAATAGATTACTAAAACAAATTATTCTACCACAGAAGTCAGTGACTATCCATATCCTATTGTGCAGCAGTGGGACTGCAATATAAGGGGTTCTGCTTAAAATGTCCATTTCCATATCTTACCATAGACATACAAAACCAGAAGCTGTGATCATAAGCCTTGCATCATTGTTTCAAAATATCTGATATAAGCAACTCAAAAGGATAAAAGCAGAACATCCTGGCAGGGAGCAGGTGGGGGAACAAAACTGCTCACCTTCTGAGAAGGAGAGAGAGTTAGAGAGAGACAGAAAAACACTCAGAAAGAGAGCGAGAGAGACAGATAAATGGAGAGAAAGTCTGCATATAATTTTCAAGGACACATCCCTAATGACTTACATGCTCCACCTACTAGAGTTTCTACTACCTCCCAACAGCACCATCATCTGGGGACCAAGTCTCAGCATATGAGCCTTTGTGGACCACTTAAGATGCAAACCACACCAAAAGCTCTGAGGTCAGAGCTTAGGAAAAGGTATTTTAAACAACCCCCAAGATAATCCTATGAGTGCTATCTTTTCAGCATATCAAGTGAGGCCATGCTGTAGCCATAGAGAAGAGTAGCTGCTTATAAAAGAGTGGCAGAAGACTTCCCCAAGGAGTGATGCTTGAGTTGAGAGCCAAATGTGTATACCAAGAAAAGAATAAGGATAAGAGAACTCGAGGCAGAGGGAAAAGCAAAGCCCAGAAGCATGAAAACCAGGTTCTGAGCACAGAAAATAGACCTATCTGTCTGGAATATTTAACACTTGCAGGAAGGGTGGCAGGAGAGCCTGGAGCCAGACTGTGAAGGGCCATGTATGCAAAACTAAAAAAAAAATAAATGTTCCAAGGAGTCCTTTAAAACAGTTCCTCTAAATTTTATTTTTCTTTAAAACCTTTTCTCTGGAATTCAGTTTTCCTGCCATTGTCTGGCCATGAAAGACCCTAGAATCTCAAAGGAACTCTCATGCAGCAAAACTGTTGAAATGAATTATAAACAAGCCCAGAGCTGGTTACATCTAATGCTGCTCACAGGAAGAAGTGAAAAGCATCTTGAGATCTGTCAACTCCCAAGCTTCTTTCACAGAGTGGGAGAGCGGTCAAGAAAAAAGAAATCCATTTCTCTAACATCTCTAGAAAAACCAAGCAAATGGGGGTGGCCTTAGCAGGAAGGAGTCATTGTACCTGTGATACCCTGAGATGCAAGAACTGTTTGGTTTCTCTGTTAGACAGAAGAGACTGGGAGTCTCCAACAAGCTCTGTGCCATGCCAGGAATCTCTACTGACCTTAAGTCAAACCTCCCTCTGCCTCCCTCCCTCACAGGTCCTGGCATTTTCATTTTAAATATCCCTGTGCAGAGTTAGGTTAAGGGTACAAGCCTACACCCAGAAATGTTCTTTCTTTCTACCTCTTTTTTCCCCTTTTTAATGTCAACAGGGAAATTTTGCCTTTAAAATAGTCACCTGAGGTGTGATTGATAGGAAATCACTACTTGTCATTTCCGGCTCCATAGGAAATGTCATTCAGTCAAACTTAACTAAGCCTTTTATTTCCCATATTTGCTCCCCGATGAATTGGGACCTGTCAAGCCTCCCATTTGAGAAACAGCAGAGAGCCTGTGTCCTGTGATATTTTTCATAGAGCAATTCCTCCAGCCCAACAGATCAAATTTCCAGGTCTTTTTGTTCTCTCCCCATTAAAAGATATCCCTCCCAGAGCTGCCTGTCCAACCCTGTTTAGGTACTATTTAGAACAAAGAGTAAGGGCTAATTTTCTGCTTTTCCTTCTCTCTACTTTCTCTATCCACCTCCTCCACCCAGCAACACCACAGGAAACACTGGCTCTCTAACAGAAGCAACCAATTTTCTGAGGTGCCAACATTTCTCTCTCACATGTATAGGATTTTCAGGAGCCCGTAGACATGTCCGTGGACAGGGTTGAGCACCTGTCCCTGCCCCCACCCTAGAGGCAGGGGGCTCACATGAAGGACAGAGGTTTTTGGAATCAAAATCAATTCATTCTCCTAATGAAACCTCAATTTTCTCATATGTAATATTGAAATGATATTAATTTCTGTCCAGTTATAGTGTGAGAAGTAAATACAGTACTTGTGGCAAACGTTGTTTAGTCCCAATTTCATTATCCCTTGGCACCTTCCACCTCAGAGACTGGAAGAACTTGATACTCCCTTTCACAGGCTCCCTTTCAGCAATTGTGGCCAGATGACACAATTCTGGGCAGTGTTGCATATGCAGAAATCTGAGAGGGTTCCTGGAATTTTACTGCTTTTCTAAAACAAGGGGAGGATGAAGCTAACTCTTCTTCTGTCTCTTTTCTCCCTGCTTTGAACAGGAGCCATCTTGAGAGCAAGAGGATCTCAGAGCTATCAGCCCTAACATCAAGACACTGAGGCAAGGCTTAAGCTGTTGAATTCCAGATTTCTTATAATTTAGAAAAGACAGCATCTCTTTACTTAAGCCACTGCAAGTTATGTTTTCTTTGCTTAACAGCAAATGCATTCCTAGCAGGTTATGTGTAAGCAATGTATGTTAAAGATCTAGAGCAGTCGCTAGTATTTAACAAATATTAGTTCTAGCCTCCTTCTCTTACCCCTGCCCCATGTGTCTTCTCAAAATGGTCTTAATATTAATACTAATGAACACAACACTGTTAAATTATTCATATTCAGAGTGGGATTTGGGCCCAGGATATGGATCCAGGCTAGCTTTGTGGCCTCTGAAATGTGTTCCTTTCTCCCCTGCCCACCTGCACACTCTCACATCAGACTACCAGTCAATGAGAAGCAAGCCAGTTGGTTACACTCCACATGAGTCATGTTTGTTTTATTCCCAATCACTCTACTCTCCATTCCCTGCCTCCCCCCTCTTCCTACCCTCATTCTTTCAGCTTGCCTGAATCTTCTCCATCTTTCAATTTCTGGCTGCTGCCCCACCATTTCCATGAAGTGCTGTTTGTGATGTAGTCAGCCACAGCTAGCAGAGAAAAGAAGCTGCCCCATTTGGCAATGATGATGGGCAGATTAAAAGGCTAGTTCAGAAAACTTTTGGAAAAGCAAGAAACAGAATTTTTATAATCTATAGCAAACAATAAAGAAAATTTTAAAAAATGAAGCTCTCCAAAACAGATGCAGGACAGCCACTGGGACTTGACTTATTTCTGGTAGCTATGAAACCAAAACTGGACAGAAATGGTCACCCAGTGGCTACCTTACAGGTGGTGAGAAGAAGCATCTCAGAAGTACAGGAAACATAATGCAGATGGTAACACTAGAAACTGCACAATGTCCTTGGCCAAGGAGAAGAGGGATTAACTTGGCTCTCACCTGCCACACTCCTCAGTACAGGGTTGGATGGGGAAATTAGTTGGAGGTTGTCTGAAAAAGCAATGAAGGATGAGAAGCCAGTCCATATCAGCCCTTTAGGTAGAATTCCTGGGAGTGTCAGCAGCCACCATACAGACCCATTGTGCTCTTCTGGGTAAATTGTGACACCTGCTGGCTCATAAATGGGAAAACCCAGGCTTTCATTTGGTAGAAACTTGCCTGGGACTATTGCAGTGCAAATGGCTCCTAGACAGAGCAGGTTATTAGCTAGTGAGATAGTGGGCACTTTCAATGTTATGCAGTCATAGCTAGATTCATCATTTCATGGCTACAGTTATTTCTACATCCTGGAAGGATGGCGAAAGTAGCCATAGGGTGAGTCATGGGGATAGGAAGGTGTCACAGAGAGTGGACTGGGCATGAAGAGGTCTGTCCTCAGGTTCTGCCTCTGCCTCTTTGTGGGAACATCAAACAAGTCACTTCTCTTTTGTTATCATTATTGTTGTTGGTTGCTGTTTTAAAGGAATTCATTATATTTATTTTGCCTTGCAGTTTTATGCATAAGAAATCAAATGAGATAGGCTTCTTGAAGCTGCAAATGTGTTTTTATGTTTCACAACAATTATCTGAGCACTTACCATACTACTGGGCATACACAAACACCCACACACATACCCACTCACACACCCACACATCCACATACCCACACTACACACCACCCACCCACACACCACACATGCCACATACCCACCCACACACCAACACACCCACATACCCACCCTACACATCACCCACCCACAGACCCACATACACACACTACACATCACCCACCCACACCACACACACACACACACACACACACACACACACACACACACACAGATACACACACACATATATATATATATACACCCTGTATACACTGTGAACCCTGTAGTTATTTTTTTCCAAACAGAAACACCTATGATAGTTTAATTTATAAATTAGAAATGGTAAGAGATTAAAAACAATAACTGACAATAAAATATAATAGTGATAGCAATGTGCTAACAGATGTCTTTTAAAACTTATGAATTGTTTATTTATGGAATTTTCCATTTAATAATTTCAGATTACAGTTGACTACTGATAACTGAAATCTAGGAAAGCAAAACCTTAGATAATGAAATTATTCCGCAGGCATAGTACTGGTGATTTAAAAACGTGAGTAAACCACAACTCTCACCTAAGAGGAGACACACATGTAAACCAAATAACCCTGTCCTCTGTCCTGAAACTCTCCTCCCCCTCAGCTCATCCTTGGAGTCTCACTCTCTGTCACCTCCTCTGGGAAGCCTTCTTCCACCTTTGCCCCAAGCTGCCTGGCCCCTTGTGACCCTCTGAGAGCATGTCCTACCAGTCCTTACAAGCAGGGGGCAGCACAGGACTGGAGTCAGGTGACCAAAGGGTTCAAACCCTAGCAGCCTTCACTAATTGGGACCTTGGGCAGGTTTCCAAGCATCACCAAACCACAGCACATTCTCCTATAAAGTGGGGGATGATAACACCTACTTCCTAGGGTTTCTATGAAGATTAAATAAAATGGCACATATAAGTCACCTAGAAGAGTGCTTAACAATCTGTTGAGAAGCATTAGTTTTTACTATTATTTCTGAAAGTGTTAATGTCTGTTCCATCTACTAGACCATTACTTCAAGAAGGTAAAGACCTTGTCTTCTTTTATTCATGACATGTCCCCTGAGACAGTACCTTGAATCCTGAGAATTTTTTTCCTCTATAAAATACAAATAATCACAGTATTTACTTCATAGATGTCTGAGTCCAATTTGTGTTACTATAACAAAATATCCAAGGATGAATAACTTGTAAAGAGATTTATTTAGCTTATGATTGTGGTGGCTAGAGAATACAAACAACATGGCTCCACCATCCTGGTGAAAGCAGAAAGGATCCAACCACCTAGAGATGGCACCAAGCTGATGAGGTATCTTCATTTCATAATGACCTATTATCATGAGAACTAATCCAGTCTTAGGAGAACTACATTAACTCCTTCCAAGGGTGGGCCCATATTTTTTGGATTTTCTAACCACTACAAAGATCCGCTATTAAATGTCCATCACCTCTTGACATTGTCACATTGAGGAATTAAGCTTCCCCATGTGTTTTGCTGGGGGCACAATAGGTTAAACCACAGCAATAGGTGTGTTGTAAAGATTAAAGGAGAAAATTCCTCCACTCAGCAGTATGGACAAATACACAGGTAAAATATTCAGGTGATGTTGCCATTATTGTTCTTATTACAAATGACATAAGTGTTTAGAAGTAATATAGAAAAGATAGTAATTAGATTTACTAGGGACAGAGGTCCTGCCCAGGGAGGAGGGTTTTAAAGAATGAAAGGAAGTGTCCAAGCAGATTCCCTCAATGGGTAAATCTTCTTCTACCCCCATACAGTGAAAGCCCTCTGCTCTGTCGTGAATATATACAGATAAGTATAACCCAATCCTGCCCTACAGTTTAGGGAACTTTGGGTACACATAAAAAGGATCCAATTCCTGACTGCCAGGTCAGAGAAGACTTCAGGGAAGAGCTGATATGGAGTGGGAGTGAGCCTGGGGAAGAGGGACGTGTTGAGAAAAGGCAAAGCAGGTGGGGTAGGAAGGCTGGAAAACTGCAAGTTCTATGTAGCCTAGGCTCTGACTATTAGGGTGGGATTGGAAAGGATGGATCTGGAGAGAGAAGTCAGGAGCCACATAATGAAAAGCTTTACAACCCTTATTAGGAATTGGATTTTATTCAATGGGCCATCAGAGTAGTTTGGAGGATTTCTGAAAGGGTGGAGAGGGGTAATATAACCACATTTACATTTTAGATAAGATATTCTAAGACAGGCAGCAACTGGGATATTAATCAGAGGCTTTTGAAAGAGTTAGGACTGGCCGTAGTCTTGCCTGACAAAAGAGCAAGGCAGAGGGAGAAGATATATGTGAGGAAAAAACACATAAGAAACTGAAGGGAAGAGGGAATGGCACAAGCAGTGGTCAGGGACATCAAGGGCTGCAGAGACATTAAGAAAAATAAGGACTAAAATCCAAATGTAACAGGTACTAGAGAAAAGGTTAGATCAAAAAGAATTAACCTAGAAGGTAACACCCACGCACAGGAAATCAATGTGAGTCAATGCCCTGTATAGCTATCCTTATCTCAACCAGCAAAACCCCTTGTTCCTTCCTATTATTGCTTATACTCTCTCTACAACAAAATTAGAGATAAGGGCAAAATAGTTTCTGCTGGGTATTGGGGGGGGGAGCGGGAGGGGGCGGAGTGGGTGGTAAGGGAGGGTGTGGGGGCAGGGGGGAGAAATGAACCAAGCCTTGTATGCACATATGAATAATAAAAGAAAAATGAAAAAAAAGAAAAATTTCTCTCAATAAAGAGATAACCAGGCTCAAAGTAGTAGCTCACACATATCCAGGCTGCTTGGGAGGCAGAGATTAGGAGAATCATGGTTTGAAGCCAGCCCAGGAAAAACAAGTTACAAAATGTTCACCTATTTTATTACAGGCCAGAATCATGTTCAAGCTTCAAGGAATCATTCCAACAAACTGTGGTGATAACCTTTGTGTCCTTGCCAGAATAAAGCTGAGATGTCAAAAAATAAAAAAATAAAAAAATGTACGGTTGTGCTCAGGCAGAATTGTGAAGGCAGTTGAAGATAAGTAAGGAAGTAAAGGTGAGAGTTGGTAAAAAATGTTTTGACAGATTCCAAGATGGCAACTAGAGGAAGGAAGCAGAAAGCGTGCTTCCTGAAGTAAAATCTTGGAGAGATGCTGGAGATACACCTTACAGGAAAGTGGTCTCAGGGACCACTGAGAAGAGTCAAAACTCCAACACCCCTGACTCTTCCACACCCCCAGCCCACAATAGCATCCTGACTCCACGTTAAAGGGAGAAACTAGGAGGGCTCCCGCGCTGCCAGATGGCAGTTCCTACCAGCTCGATTGACACAGACCACCAGATATCACCATTGTTACTATTACAAGCTAGAAAATACTTAATTGCACATGGTACAGGGACAGTAACAATAGCAAGGGCAAGATGGGAAGACAAAAAAAAAAAGGAAACCATTTTCCCCCCAGCAATAAATTAGTACAGGGACCAGAAGGAAAAAAAGAAAACAGATACTCAGATCCAGACTCCAACAAAAAGAAGATAAACTATGCCAAAGAACCCAATGAAGCCCACAAGAACAATCTAAAAGAAGAAATACTACAGATAATCAATGAGAATTTTAGAGAGATGATACTGGATATGGTCAACCTAAATAGACAGGAGACACTCAAGAAATTCCAAGATAACTAAAATAGAGAATTTGAAAAAGCAAAAGAAGAAATAAAGGAAAAAATAGAAGCACTGTATAAACACCAAAGTGAAACAGAGAACACGATTAATAAGAAGATAAAGGAACTCAGGACAAAAATAGACACATTAAAGAGGAAACCAACCAGGATATGGAAAACCTCAGAAAAAAGAACGAAACAGAACTGCAAAAGAAAACGGAAGGCCAATCCAGCAGAATAGAACAAACAGAAGACAGAATCTCAGAACGTGAAGATGAAATGGTAGTTAAAGGAAAAACTGAAGAACTATTAATTAAACAACTCAAGGCCTGTGAAAAGAAAATGCAAGAACTCACCGACTACATCAAAAGACCCAACTTGAGAATCATGGGAATCAAAGAAGGAGAAGAGGTGCAAGCAAAGGGAAAGTGTAATAAATTCAACAAAATAATAACAGAAAATTTCCCAAATCTAGAGAAAGATATTCCCATATGGATGCAAGAGGCCTCCAGGACACCAAACAGACCAGATCAAAATAGAACTACCCCACAACATATTATCATTAAAACAACAAGTTCAGAAACTAGGGAAAGAATATTGAAGGCTGTAAGAGAGAAAAAACAAGTAACATACAAAGGTAAATCCATCAAAATCACAGCAGACTTCTCAACAGAAACATTAAAAGCAAGAAGAGCATGGGATGAGATCTTCTGGGCACTGAATGAAAATAACTTCAACCCCAGGATACTCTACCCAGCAAACTATCATTCAAAATAGATGGAGCAATAAAAGTCTTCCATGATAAGCAGAAACTAAAACAATATGTGACCACAAAGCCACCACTACAAAAGATTCTTCAAGGGATTCTGCACACAGAAAGTAAAACCCAACATAACCATGAAAGGAGAGGCAGCACCAAACTACAGGAAAAGAAAAAGCAAGAAAGTAGAGAGTAACCTCAACGTAGGTACACACAATCAAACCTTCAAACAACTAAGACAACTAAATGACAGGAATCACCACATACCTATCAGTACTAACACTTAATGTTAATGGACTTAATTCCCACATCAAAAGGCACTCTTTGATGAACTGGATTAAAAAGGAAGATCCAATAATTAGTTGCTTACAGGAGACCCATCTCATCGGCAGAAATAAGCATAAGCTTAGAATGAAAGGCTGGAAGAGGATTTACCAAGCCAATTGCCCGCCAAAACAGGCAGGAGTAGCAATACTTATCTGACAAAGTAGACTTCAAACCTACATTGATCAAATGAGATAAAGAAGGACATTCCATACTAATAAAAGGGGAAATTGACCAAAAGGAAATAACAATTATCAACTTATATGACCCAATATCAATGTACTCAATTTCATCAAACATACCATGAAGGACCTAAAAGCATCTATTAACTCCAACACAGTTGTTGTGGAAGACTTTAACACCACATTATCATCAATAGATAGGTCATCCAAGCAAAAAATCCAGAAAGAAATCCGAGATCTAGAATATACAATAGATCAAATGGACTTAGTTGATGTCTACAGAACATTTCATCCAACTTCTACACAATATGCATTCTTCTCAGCAGCCCATGGAACCTTCTCCAAAATAGATCATATCCTAGGGCACAAAGCAAGCCTCAGAAAATATAAGAAAATAGAAATTATATCATGCGTTCTCTCTGATCACAATGAAATAAAACTAGAACTCAACAACAAAAGTAAAGACAAAAAACATGTAAACAGCTGGAAACTGAATAACTCTTTACATAATGAACAATGGGTCCATTGATGAAATAAAAGAGGAAATTAAACAGATCTTGGAAGTCAATGAAAATGAAAACACAAACAACGGGAACCTATGGGACACAGCAAAGGCAGTTCTGAGAGGAAAGTTGATAGATATGAGTGCATATATTAAAAATTAAAAGATCCCAAACCAATGACCTAATGATACATCTCAAACTCCTAGAAAAACAAGAACAAGCAAATCCCAAAACAAATAGAAGAAGAGAAATAATAAAAATAAGAGCTGAAATCAACAAAATAGAAATGAAAAAAACATACAAAGAATTAATGAAACAAAAACTTGGTTCTTTGAAAAAATAAACAAGATTGACAGACCCCTGGCAAACATGACTAAAATGAGGAGAGAAAAAACCCAAATTAGTAGAATCAGGAATGCAAAAGGGGATATAACAATGAACACCATAAAAGTCCAGGAAATCATCAGAGACTACTTTGAGAACCTATATTCAAATAAATTTGAAAATTTTAAAGAAATGGACAGATTTCTAGATACATATGATCATCCAAAACTGAACTAAGAGGATATCAATCACCTGAATAGATCTATAACACAAAATGAAATTGAAGCAGCAATCAAGAGTCTCCCCAAAAAGAAAAGTCCAAGACCTGATGGATTCTCTGCTGAATTCCATCAGACCTTTAAAGAAGAACTGATATCAACCCTCCTTAAACTGTTCCATGAAATAGAAAGGGAAGGAAAACAGCCTAACACATTTTATGAAGCCAGTATTACACTTATCCCAAAGCCAGGCAAAGACACCTCCAAAAAGGAGAACTATAGGCCAATCTCCTTAATGAACATAAATGCAAAAATCCTCAATAAAATAATGGCAAACCAAATTCAACAACACATCAAAAAGATTGTTCACCATGACCAAGTGGGCTTCATCCCAGGAAAGCAAGGGTGGTTCAACAAATGAAAATCAATAAACATAATAAACCATATTAACAGAAGCAAAGACAAAAACCACTAGATTATCTCAATATATTCAGAAACAGCCTTTGATCATATCCAACACCAAATCATGATAAAAGCTCTAAGAAAACTAGGAAAAGAAGGAAAGTACCTCAACATTATAAAAGCTATATATGACAAACCTACAGCCAGCATTATACTTAACAGTGAAAAACTGAAACCATTTCCTCTAAAATCAGGAACCAACAAGGATGCCCACTATCTCCACTCCTATTCAACATAGTACTGGAATTCCTAGCCAGAGCAATTAGGCAAGAAGAAGGAATAAAAGGAATACAAATAAGTAAAGAAACTGTCAAAATATCCCTATTTGCAGACGACATGATCCTATACCTTAAAGACCCAAAAAAACTCTATTCAAAAACTCCTAGACACCATCAATAGCTATAACAAGGTAGCAGGATATAAAATCAACATAGAAAAATCATTAGCATTTCTATACACTAATAATGAACAAACTGAGGAAGAATATATGAAAACAATTCCATTTACAATAGCCTCAAAAAAAATCAAATACCTAAGTGTAAACCTAACAAAAGATGTGAAAGACCTCTACAAGGAAAACTATAAACTTCTGAAGAAAGAGTTTGAGGAAGACTATAGAAAGTGGAGAGATCTCCCATGCTCATGGATTGGTAGAATCAACATAGTAAAAATGTCGATACTCCCAAAACTAATCTACATGTTTAATGCAATTCCCATCAAAATTCCAATGACATTCATTAAATACATTGAAAAATCTACCGTGAAATTTAAATGGAAACACAAGAGGCCACAAATAGCCAAGGCAATACTCAGTCAAAAGAACAATGCTGGAGGTATCATGATACCCAACTTCAAACTATATTACAAAGCATAACAATAAAAACAGCATGGTACTGGCACAAAAACAGACATGAAGACCAGTGGAACAGAATAGAGGACCCAGATGTGAAGCCACACAACTATAACCAACTTGTCTTTGACAAAGGAGCTAAAAATATATGATGGAGAAAAAGCAGCCTCTTCAACAAAATCTGCTGAGAAAACTGGTTGGCACTCTGCAAAAAACTGAAACTAGATCCATGTATATCACCCTATACCAACATTAACTCAAAATGGATCAAGGATCTTAATATCAGACCACAAACTCTAAAGTTGATACAGGAAAGAGTAGGAACTACTCTGGAATTAGTAGGTATAGGTAAGAACTTTCTCAATGGAACCCCAGCAGCACAATAACTAAGAGATAGCATAGATAAATGGGACTTCATAAAGCTAAAAATCTTCTGCTCATCAAAAGAAATGGTCTCTGAACTGAAGAGAACACCCACAGAGTGGGAGAAAATATTTGCCAGCTACACATCAGACAAAGGACTGATAACCAGAATATATAGGGAACTTAAAAAGTGAAATTCTCCCAAAACTAATGAACCAATAAAGAAATGGGCAAGTGAACTAATCAGAACTTTCTCAAAAGAAGAAATTCAAATGGCCAAAAGTCATGAAAAAATGCTCACCATCTCTAGCAATAAAGGAAATGCAAATTAAAACCACACTAAGATTCCACCTCACCCCTGTTAGAATAGCCATCATTAGCACCACCACCTACAACAGGTGTTGGAAAGGATGCGGGTAAATGGAGGCCTGTTACACTGCTGGTGGGAATGTAAACTAGTACAACCACTCTGGAAAAAAATATGGAGGCTACTTAAAAAGCTAAACATTGATCTACCATTTGATCCAGCAACACCACTCCTGGGGATATACCCAAAAGACTGTGACATGGGTTACTCCAGAGGCAACTGCACACCCATGTTTATTGCAGCACTATTCACAATAGCCAAGTTATGGAAACAGCCAAGACGCCCCACTACTGACCAATGGATCACAAAAATGTGGTATCTGTACACAATGGAATTTTATGCAGCCATGAAGAAGAACAAAATGTTATCATTCGCTGGTAAATGGATGGAATTGGAAAACATCATTCTGAGTGAGGTTAGCCTGGCCCAAAAGACCAAAAATTGTATGTTTTCCCTCATATGCAGACATTAGAGAAGGGCAAACACAACAAGGGGATTGAACTTTGATCACAAGGTAAAAGTGAGTACACACAAGGGAGATATGACGATAGGTATGACACCTGAAAAATTAGTTAGCATTTGTTGCCCTCAACGCAGAGAAACTAAAGCAGATACCTTAAAAGCAACTGAGGCCAATAGGAGAAGGGGACCAGGAACTAGAGAAAAGGTTAGATCAAAAAGAATTAACTTAGAAGGTAACACATATACAGAGGAAATCAATGTGAGTCAACTCCCTGTATAGCTATCCTTACCTCAACCAGCAAAAACCCTTGTTCCTTCCTATTATTGCTTATACTCTCTCTACAACAAAATTAGAGATAAGGGCAAAATAGTTTCTGCTGGGTATTGAAGGGGTGGGGGGAGAGAGAGGGGGCCATGGGTGGTAAGGGAGGGGGTGGGATCAGGGGGGAGAAATGACCCAAGCCTTGTATGCACATATGAATAATAAAATAAAAAGTAATAAATTAAAAAAAATAGTTACCAAAATCAAGGACAACCTACAGAATGAGAGAAAATCTTCAACAGATAATATCCAGATTAATATTCAGAATATACAAAGAACTCAAAAAACTAAACAGCAAAGAACAAATAATCCAATTAATAAATGGATAAATAAATTAAACAAATAGTTCTCAGAAGGAGAAATACAAATAGCTCATAAACACATGAAGAAATGTTCAACATTCTTAGCCATAAAGGAAATGTAAGTCAAAACCACACTCAGATTCCATCTCATCCCAGTCAAATTGACAAACAATAAGAAATCCTGGTGAGGATTCAGGGCAAAGGAACCCTTATGTGCTGTAGGTGAGAATGTAAACTAGTGTAACCTCTACGGAAATCAGTATGGAGGGTCCTCTAAATTTAAAAATAGACTTACCTTAGGACCCCACAATACAATTCTTGAGCATATCTAAAGGAGTGTAAACAAATATACAAGAGAGAAACCTGCACACTCAGGTGTAGCTGCAGATTTCTTCACAACAGCCAAACTGTGGAAACAGTCAAGGTGTCCAACAACCAATGAGTGAATAAAGAAAATATATATATATACATGAAATATACATACAATGGAATATTGCAGCCATAGCAAAAACGTAAATTATGTCATTTGCAGGAAAATGGATGGACCTGGAGATAGTCATGCTGAGTGTCACAGGTCAAGCTCAAAAGATCAAATATCACATGTTCTCACTCATTTGTGGAATCTAACATGATGTTAACGACAATAATAATAATGATGAATGTAAATGAGGGACTGTCTAGTGAGGGATCAGAGAGACAGGAGGGAGAGGGAAAGGCTACTGAGGGGTGTATACACATATACATATGAAGACAGAATAATGAAACCACCAAACACTGTGTGAAAAAGGTGGGAGGAGTGAGGGGGGATAAATGAGGTAGAGGGGGGTGAACTTGTTCAAAGTACACTGTATACATGTATGGAGTTTTTGCAATGAAATCCCATATTATTAATGCATGTTAGTTCAAAAATAAAATAAAAATTTAAAAAGAAAAAAAAAGAGAAACAAGTTCTTCTGACTGAGTCCTGAAAAACTTGTAGATTCACAAAAAAATAAACAATTATTATTTTTTAGAGTACCTTGTATGTTTTTAGCCAGAAGAATTGAAGATAAGCTTTCAGGTTACCTTCAACGCTTTGGGAACAACACTTTGGGAAAATTGTGATGATATAGGTGGCTAAAAATGAACATGAAACTCACTGGTGTCAAGAGGACCACACAAAGAAAAGAAGCCTTCACTCAGGACACAGAGGGAACCAGAACAGAGAGATGGACTGGAAAACCTGTCAAAATATACAAACCCCTTAAGAGGTTACTTTTATTCTTAGGTACCATAGAAACATCTATTTTTATTTAAACACAGCTTACTAGTATCTAACTGTGCAAAGGAACATATTCAGCCACTGTTTAAAATTAGTCTATGAAGTTGCCCTAGGTGACCACTCTAGAGTGATAAGATGCATTTGTTTAAAATGGTATTCTTAAATATAGATGTCCTATTACTCAACTAATTCCACCACCTCCCCCTCAACTCCCATGGATTGCCACATATAGTGCTGTTTCTTCCTCTTGTGAGAAAAGCATTCAACAAGTTTGTCAAATGAGCATCTGTTATGTGCCAAGATTTGTGTTAGGTGCTGAACTTAGATGAGTGTTAGTGGAGTTATAGCCACCTTTTGGAATTGTAATGGAGACGTTGTTTAGCAAGCACTTAACATAGGCCAGGCCCTGTACTGTACACTTCACAAGACTCATTATATTTAAACAATAATAAGTAGTTTCTGTTTCCATTGAGGTTCAATAAGACAAAAAGACCACTGTTAACACAGAAATGTATTTGTTGCAGAGATTTGAGCTAATGCAATCATGGATGCTGGTTGTCCTCACATCTGATGCTGGAATGTAAGTCCTTAGGGGAGACAGTCAGGAAGGGAAAATGGATGCACAGTAAGGGAAGGCAAGTCTAAGCTGGAATCCACAAGATGGGCCAAAATTCATGTCAGTATTTTGATTCTGATCTTAGTGGTATGAGGTCCTGCAGAAGCAAGGGCTCTTCTTCGTGGAGCTAAATAAACACATGTGGCCCAGAAGTCAGAAGCTAGAGGAATGTAGAGCTGTTGCAGGCATGGTCCTCTGCCAACCAGGTGAGCCAGCAGATAAGCAGCCATTTGTGTGAACTACAATGCGGCTGGTCTCTCACTTACACCTTTCAGATTTCCCCCTAGCAATGCACTTCTGGCACAACTACTCTCACCAGAAGCATGTAGAAAAGAGAATTCTGGAAAATGTACTTTAGCCTTGTCAAGTTCATAGATCACAAAGGACCACAGAAGTACTCAAATAGCAACCATGAGTATGAAGTATCACCATCCAAGTTGTAACAAAGGGAGAAACTGAGGCTCTAGTCAGATGGACTTCATGCTGTTGCAATAGCCTGTTCTCCGAGCCATCGCACAGCAGCATTCTTTGCTTCTTCAAGAAATTTCAAAATGATAGGCAGACAATAAAATGCTTTCATCTTTCCAGCCCCCAGAGAGATCCACATGTGATGAATGGTATCTAACAGCCACTATGGACACAGAATTGAGAGTCTATGAGCTTTCCGGAGGCCAGAAAAAGAGGTGTAAGTCCTGAAATTGGTCACAAAATACAAAAAGAAAACTTAAAATCAAAATTAATATGCACTTAATTAGATGTCTACGACTTTCAATTCAACTACCAGTTACAAAGTGAAATTTGAAATAAACTTTATAGCATGCAATATTTAGATAGATTAAATGTGTTTGATGTAATATGAAATAACAGCAACAATACTGAGAGTGCCTAGGGATCCATTTCCTTCTGGAAAGAGGAAGAATTGGGGAGGCCTGATGTTGCTAAAATCTTTTTCAGAGACAGCATTTGGGACAAATACTGCAGTCTGATCTTCTTCCACAATGGATGATTTTAGATCTAGAGAGAAAAGGAAAAATGCTACCTGATATTCACTGTATATACATATATATATGAAATGAAGGGAAAATGGGCAGCCTTGGTCTTGGCACACTGCCCACCTTGCTGATGTGTCAGGAGCATTTTAAACATATCACTGCAGGTGGTGAATGAGAATAGAAACTAGAAATGTACAGATTAAATTTAGCAGCAAATTGAATCGTGCTCACCAAGATGTTTGCCTCTATGCCTGTTCCCTTCTTCCTCTCTGCTCAGGCTGCAGGGCATCTAATCATAGAAGGCAGCCTCCTAGTGAATTCAATTAGCCACAGAGTGCCTCGCGTGGGTTAATGGATAAGAGAAATGGAAACAGACATGACTTATTCACAGAAATGGCCCTGAGCAGTGTGAGAAGGATTCAGCACTGAATCAGGCAACATTTGTCCTTCTCTGGGGACAAGATATTCCTTCAAGGTGGCAGTTCCATTTTCCAGGTTGGGGATAGAAGTTAATTCTGAAGCAGAATCAAACTCCTATGGTGGGGTTTGTCTAGCTGTAGAAGTTCTGCTCCATGAGACTGTATAAGCACTAGTGTCCTGGTCCTCATGGACACAGAATTTGCTCTGAATACTTGGAATACTGTCAAATGGCAGTGATGGACAGCTATTACATGGATGGAGCAGTTACCATGTGTCTGGCATTGTACAAAGCCAGGCTATCTGCCTTTATAGGGGTTTTTCTCAGCACTATGATAAACTCCATGTGACCTAGGACTGCCACCCCACCAGTTCCTACCACCTACTAGGTGCTCATTGCTTTAAAGTAAGGGTACCCTACTTCAGTTTAAACCCCTGGAGGAGGATCTTGGTATCTTCCTGTTCTCCTTCCAGACACCCACATTCTAAGGCCTGATGCTATATACTCACTTGGGGCCTGTCTCTGGGCTATACCTATTTTACTTCCTTACTTTATCCAAAGTGATTTCTCTTTTTCTCCTCTCTCTCTCTCTCTCTCTCTCTCTCTCTCTCTCTCTCTCTTCTATCTGTCTGTCTCTCTCAAACATAGCTTACTTATTAGCCTCAAATTAAACTGAATTGAAACATATATGAAGACACGGTACTGGTTAAGAGCATAGTCTTTGTACCTGTACAGCCTGATTTGAATCCCTACCTTATTATTTATGGTCTTGTATTTGTTGTCCTCAGCATATACTTTAAATTCCTGGTACTCCTAGATTTCTCATCTTTAAAATGGGTAAAATAATAGTGCCTACGTTATATAGTATTGTAAGAAATACCAAGTTATATATGAAATGCTTTGTAAATGTGCTATATAACTTACTCTAAAGCACTATAATAAGCAATAAATATTTTCAATTTTTAATTTTAACTAGGTATCAATAAATTCACTGGACAATGAATGAGACATTACCCCCAACACTTAGTAGCTTACAGTGCAATGGAAGAAGCAGATAGGAAAACATATAACTATAACATTGCCACAGGGTAAATACTAAGTCACAGATAAACGTGTTTTTCAGCCTTCTTTCAACAATAAGGAATAGGATGAACTGTCAGGAGCATGACTCACTATTGCAGAGCATGAGTGAGACCTAGCATGGAAGAGGGAAAAGAGGCCACCGTGCCCATTTCCCACTTTCTAGTCAGTCTAAAAGTCATACCTTATGTCTTGTGACATAAAACAGAAGATCCTAGATAATTTTAATCAATAATAAGAATATAAAAGATATGCATAGGCAGATGCACACTCTATTCTTTGGATCTCTTTCTCTCTGTCCCTAGAATTTGTCCTGATTTTGACAACGAACACTCCTATCTCATGAATTATCAAGTCACATCATTATACATTCAGTCTATATAATGAATCAGTAAATTAAATGAAGCTACCAGCTTGCTTTTCCTCCTGGACTGAACCTTCCTGTCCTGAGCAAGGCACTGCAATTTAAATTCCAGTCAGGCCCTTCTGGCTTTCTTTACTGTCTCTTAACAATTGCTGTCTGGAGCTGTCACATCCTCCCTCACAGTCTGGGAGATTAATGGACCCATTGCAGACCAGGTCATAAGCAGCCTGGTGAGGAGGCTCTTCACAGTCCCTGGGTTAGTTAGAAAGGGAGTGAAGGAGAGTTTAATATAAAGATCTTCAGATAATTTTGAATTTGAGAAAATGAGAGCTGAATCTCCAAATGTGCTCCCACCCTTGCTTCTGTGAAGACAGGGTGACAAGGTGCCCAGGAGAGTGACAGAACCTTCCCATCTGCACAGATAGCATGGAGAAAGATCAAGGCCACAAGCAGTTACCAAAGTCACATATCAACAGACACGGTCAGGGAAGCAAGGCTTTTAGAATCAAACAGATCTGAATTTGAAACCCAGCTTGCTACTTAGCTATGTATTCAGGTACAGACCATTTAGCCTCTATGATTGTGGGTTTTACATCTGAAAAGAAGAGAGGAACTGGGTCTATCACATACATATCTCGTATATCTCCATATCCTATGGTAGTGAGGATCAGAAAGCATTCATTCAACTCAATGAATCAAAGGAAAAGATAGGGGAGGGGGAGGGAGGAGAGAGGGAGAAAAAGAAAAGAAAACTCACATATAGATTACCTAAAGAGGAAGCCCAAGGATGTGATACAAACATTTTCAGCTTTGTTCTGGCCTACTAGCTATGCATGGATGGTCTTCCTCCATGCATCAGTGATATAGGAGGTCAATGACCACAGGCTGATCATCCCCAAGCAGAGTGTCAGGGCCTCTCTCATGTAGCCTCTGCATGTGGGATTTCAGAAAGGACTCTGGATTCTGTGCTCAGGCTGGTAACAGCCACTGCCTCAAGCATAATCAGAAAATGAAGGGTAGGATTCTTCTCTTCTAATCATCACAGTCCATAAAGTACTTTAACTTCTTGGTCTTTCATTTGAAAAGTGAAGTTATCATCATACTGAACTAAGAAGTTTGCAGAACACTATCTGCCTTGGTACTTCAAACTGCTCAATAAATGTGAAGACATTAATCTGAATGTCAGGGTTTCTAGATGATTACGATCTAATAACCAAGCAGGTCCGGAAGAAGGCTTTTATCTTGGGCCATTCTTTTATATTTATGTTTATTTTTTCATTCATTTACTCATTATTATGGTTATTGATTATTTTCTATCTTCCAGACACTGTGATAAGTTCTTCATTGTGCATTGTATCATTTGGTCTTCACAAAAACCTTCTAAGGCCCTGTATTTTAACCCCATCACACACTAAGCAAACTAAGACTCAAGGAGATTGAGTAATTTGCCTGATATTTCACAAAGGTAACTTGAACCTAGGTCAAGTCAAATTGTATGCTCTTAACCACTTGGCTACCACTTGGTAAAACATAGGGAGGAAAGTGATTAATTTCATCCAGGGGAAATCTTCCCAGGACAGAGATGACATTTGAACTTCATCTGAAAGGACAAGTTAGAATTTGGCCAGAAGGGACTATAGTGAGAAGATTCCAAGATGGCAGCCAGAGAGAGGAAGCAGAAAGCATGCCTCCTATAGTGAAATCATGGAGAGATGCTGGAAACACACATTACAGGCAAAACCACCGAGAAGAGGCAAAACTTTGACCCCTCCACACTTCCAGCCTGCGCAGAGCATCTCCACTTCACGTTAAATGGAGAAACCAGGAGGGCCTCTGGGCCACCAGTCGCCCACGCCCAGATGGCTTGGGAAGACACGGACAAGGTGAGCTAAGCGGTATGCAGTACTCCCACAGACAACCCTGGGCCAGATCAGCATAGTACCCTGGAAAGACCAACTGCCACCAGGGGAAAAAAGAGAAAACGAGTAATAAGCAATAAGAACAATAAAGACACGTAGCAAAGAGGGTGGGGCGCCCTGAGCACAGAAAGGGGGGGAGGGGAATCCTTCCCAGAACTGTAAACAAACAAGCTGGGCCTGGCTGGAGAGGGTGGGAGCAGGGGCACGCGCCCAGCAACCAGGAGCGGGAAAGCTTGTGAGAGTGGCGGAGGGAGGAAAACTCCACAGGAGAGGGGAGAAGACCCACTTCCCACGTGAACTGTAAATAAATATGCAGGCCAGAGAAAGGGGGTTCAGTGTCACCTCCCCCAGTGTGCTTGGAAAGGGGAAAGCTTGTAGCAGTGGCTCACGCACAGGAGAACTCTGAGTAAACAAAGCCTGCAGGGCCAGGTGAGTGCTAAGCTCACCCCAGAGATCTGCATAAATAACGCCTCCAACAACAGCAGGCTGACCGCAGTGGGCAGGCAAGCTACAGCCGCAGATAGCCATCCACAGACCTGTCTCCAGACTCTTCTTTTCTCTCTCTCCCTACATTTGATGAGAAAACAACCGAACTATACCTGCATGCTGAAAAACTTAATGAACTGTATTGCATTTGAACTTGGGACACTTTCTGGGTTTTTTGGTTTTGTTTTGTTTTCTTTTGTGTGGTTTTGTTCTATTTTATTTTTCCCTTTTGGTGAGACAAATAAAGAACAACATCTGAGGCACCATCTCCAGGATTGGAGGCTGAGGGATGAACACCAAAATTATTAAGACTGAAACTTCATTGCCTTTGAACTTGGAGATTTTATTTTATTTTCATTTTATTTATTTTTTATCTTTTTTTATTTTATATATGTATATATATATATTTCATTCATTTATTTTTTATTTTTATTCTTATCTATATTCTTTTTATTTTTTATTTTCAATCCTCTCTCTGTCTCTCTAATACCTTTTCAGCTTACGGTTGATTAATACATTGTCTCTCTGTTTATATCTTTGAAACTCTTTTTGTTTGTTTCTTTGTTTTGTTTTTTTCTACTTGTTTATTTGTTTTTCCCTTTTCCTTTATCTTCTTTGCTTTCCATCCCCTCTCACCCTTCCATTATAAACATCACTAGTGCTATTATTATAAGCGAGAAAATACTTAATTGCACACAGTACAGGGAAATAACAACACCAAGGGCAATGACAGGAAGACAGAAAAAAGAGGGAAACCAGTTTCCCCACAGCAAAAAATTAGTACAGGAATCAGAGGGGAATGAAGAAAACAGATACTCAGATCCAGACTTCAACACAATGAAGATAAATTATGCCAAAGAACTCAATGAAGCCACAAGAATAATCTAAAAGAAGAAATACTACAGGTACTCAATGAGAATTTTATAGAGATGATACTGGATATTGTAAACCTAAATAGACAGGAGACACTCAAGAAATTCCAAGAAAACAAAAATAGAGAATTTGAAAACACAAAACAAGAAATAAAGGAAAAAATAGAAGCACTGTATAAACACCAAGTGAAACAGAGAACACGATTAATAAAGAGATAAATGAACTCAGGACAAAAATAGACAACATTAAAGAGGAAACCACCCAGGATATGGAAAATCTCAGAAGAAAGAATGAAACAGAATTGCAAAAAAAAAACAGAAGGCCAATCCAGCAAAATAGAACAAACAGAAGACAGAATCTCAGAACTCGAAGATGAAATGGTAATTAAAGGAAAAATTGAAGAACTATTAATTAAACAACTCAAGACCTGTGAAAAGAACATGCAAGAATTCACCGACTACATCAAAAGACCAAACTTGAGAATCATAGGCATAAAAGAAGGAGAAGAGGTGCAAGCAAATGGGAATGCATAATATATTCAACAAAATAATAACAGAAAATTTCCCAAATCTAGAGAAAGATATTCCCATACAGATGCAAGAGGGCTCCATGACACCAAACAGACCACATCAAAATAGAACTACCCCATGACATATCATCATTAAAACAAGTTCAGAAACTAGGGAAAGAATATTGAAGGCTGTAAGAGAGAAAAAACAAAACATACAAAGGTAAACCCATCAAAATCACAACAGATTTCTCAACAGAAACATTAAAAGCAAGAAGAGCTGGGAGTGAGATCTTCCGGGCACTGAATGAAAATAACTTCAACCCTACGATACTCTACCCAGCAAAACTATCATTCAAAATAGATGGAGCAATAAAAGTCTTCCAGGATACGCAGAAACTAAAACTATGTGACCACAAAGCCACCACTACAAAAGATTCTTCAAGGGATTCTGCACATAAAAAGTGAAACCCAACATAACCATGAAAGGAGAGGCAGCACCAAACTACAGGAAAAGAAAAAGCAAGAAAGCAGACAGTAATATCAACTTAGGTACACACAATCAAACCTTCAAACAACTAAGACAACTAAATGACAGGAATCACCACATACCTATCAGTATTAACACTTAATGTTAACAGACTTAATTCAAACATCAAAAGGCACCATTTGACGAAATGGATTAAAAAGGAAGATCAAACAATTTGTTGCTTGCAGGAGATCCATCTCACCGACAAAAATAAGCATAGGCTTAGGATGAAAGGCTGGAAGATTTACCAAGCCAATGGCCCCCGAAACAGGCAGGAGTAGCAACATTTATCTCTGACAAAGTAGACTTCAAACCTATCTTGATCAAATGAGATAAAGAAGGACATTCCATACTAATAAAAGGGGAAACAGACCAGAAGGAAATAATTATCAACCTACATGCACCCAGTGTCAACACACCCAATTTCATCACACATACCCTGAAAAACCTAAAAGCATATAATAACTCCAACACAGTGCTTGTGGGAGACTTTAACACCCCATTATCATCAATAGATAAGTCATCCAAAAAAAATTAACAAAGAAATTCAACATCTAAAGTATACAATAGACCTACTTGATGTCTATAGAACATTTCATCCAACTTCTACACAATATACATTCTTCTCAGCAGCCCATGGAACCTTCTCCAAAATAGATCATATCCTAGGGCACAAAGAAAGTCTCAGCAAATATAAGAAAATAGAAATTATACTGTGCATACTATCTGATCACAATGCAGTAAAAGTAGAACTCAACAACAGAAGTAAAGACAAAAAACATGCAAACAGCTGGAAACTGAATACCTCATTACTTAATGAACAATGGGTCATTGATGAAATAAAAGAGGAAATTAAAAAGTTCCTGGAAGTCAATGAAAATAAAAACACACCTACCAGAACCTATGGGACACAGCAAAGGCAGTCCTGAGAGGAAAGTTTATAGCCATGAGTGCATATATTAAAAAGACTGAAAATCCCAAATCAATGACCTAATGATACATCTCAAACTCCTAGAAAAACAAAAACAAGCAAATCCCAAAACAAATAGAAGGAGAGAAATAATAAAAATAAGAGCTGAAATCAACAAAATAGAAATGAAAAAAAAATACAAAGAATTAATGAAACAAAAAGTTGGTTCTTTGAAAAAATAAAGAAGATCGACAGACCCTGGCAAACATGACTAAAATGAGGAGAGAAAAAAACCTAAATTAGTAGAATCAGGAATGCAAAAGGGAGATAACAACAAACACCATGGAAGTCCAGGAAATCATGAGAGACTACTTCGAGAAACTATATTCAAATAAACTTGAAAATTTTACAGAAATGGACAGATTTCTAGACACATATGATCATCCAAAATATTTGCCAGCTATACATCAGACAAAGGACTGATAACCAGAATATATAGGGATCTTAAAAAACTAAATTCTCCCAAAACTAATGAACCAATAAAGAAATGGGCAAGTGAACTAAAGAGAACTTTCTCAAAAGAAGAAATTCAAATGGCCAAAAAACACATGAAAAAATCCTCACCATCTCTAGCAATAAAGGAAATGCAAATTAAAACCACATTAAGATTCCACCTCACCGCTGTTAGAATAGCCATCATTAGCAACACCACCACCAACAGGTGTTGGTGAGGATGCAGGGAAAAAGGAACCCTCTTACACTGCAGGTGGGAATGTAAACTAGTAAAACCACTATGGAAAAAAATTTGGAGGCTACTTAAAAAGCTAAACATTGTTGATCTACCATATGATCCAGCAATACCACTTTTGGTGATATACCCAAAAGACTGTGACACAGGTTACTCCACAGGCAACTGCACACCCAAGTTTATTGCAGCACTATTCACAATAGCCAAGTTATGGAAACAGCCAAGATGCCCCACTACTGACGAATGGATCAAGAAAATGTGGTATCTATACACAATGGAATTTTATGCAGCCATGAAGAAGAACGAAATGTTATCATTCGCTGGTAAATGGATGGAATTGGAGAACATCATTCTGAGTGAGGTTAGCCTGGCTCAAAAGACCAAAAATCGTATGTTCTCCCTCATATGTGGACATTAGATCAAGGGCAAACACAACAAGGGGATTGGACTATGAGCACATGATAAAAGCGAGAGCACACAAGGGAGGGGTGAGGATAGGTAAGACACCTAAAAAACTAGCTAGCATTTGTTGCCCTTAATGCAGAGAAACTAAAGCAGATACCTTAAAGCAACTGAGGCCAATAGGAAAAGGGGACCAGGAACTAGAGAAAAGGTTAGATCAAAAAGAATTAACCTAGAAGGTAACACCCACGCACAGGAAATCAATGTGAGTCAATGCCCTGTATAGCTATCCTTATCTCAACCAGCAAAACCCCTTGTTCCTTCCTATTATTGCTTATACTCTCTCTACAACAAAATTAGAGATAAGGGCAAAATAGTTTCTGCGGGGTATTGAGGGGGGGAGCAGGAGGGGGTGGAGTGGGTGGTAAGGGAGGGGGTGGGGGCAAGGGGGAGAAATGAACCAAGCCTTGTATGCACATATGAATAATAAAAGAAAAATGAAAAAAAAAAAAAAAGAAAATGTGGTATCTATACACAATGGAATTTTATGCAGCCATGAAGAAGAACGAAATGTTATCATTCGCTGGTAAATGGATGGAATTGGAGAACATCATTCTGAGTGAGGTTAGCCTGGCCCAAAAGACCAAAAATAGTATGTTCTCCCTCATATGCAGACATTAGATCAAAGGCAAATACAACAAGGGGATTGAACTTTGATCACACGATAAAGCGAGAGCACACAAGGGAGGGGTGAGGATAGGTAAGACACCTAAAAAATTTGCTAGCATTTGTTGCCCTCAACACAGAGAAACTAAAACAGATACCTTAAAAGCAACTGAGGCCAATAGGAGAAGGGGACCAGGAACTAGAGAAAAGGTGAGATCAAAAAGAATTAACCTAGAAGGTAACACACACGCACAGGAAATCAATGTGAGTCAACTCCCTGTATAGCTATCCTTATCTCAACCAGCAAAAACCCTTGTTCCTTCCTATTATTGTTTATACTCTCCCTCCAACAAAATTAGAGATAAGGGCAAAATAATTTCTGATGGGTATCAAGGTTGTCGGGGGGGTGGGGAGGAGGGAGAGGGAGGGGGCGGAGTGGGTGGTAAGGGAAGGGGTGGGGGCAGGGGGGAGAAATGTCCCAAGCATTGTATGCACATATGAATAATAAAAAAATAAATAAATAAAAGAGAAGGGACTATGGTATAGGGCATTTGAAGCAGAGTGAAATGATGTACAAAGACACAGTGTGTGTGGCAAATGCTGTTATTCAATGTCTCAGATTAACATCCAAAAGACCCTCCTAACTCAAACCATTGGAGAGGACGATTTAATCAATGATAGATCTAAACCACATTCGTTTCTTAAAAATGAATCAATTTTGTTACATTTAGCATGCTTTAAATAATAAATTTCTTTAAACAAAAAAAAATAACTTTTCCAGATATCTACCAGTTTTAGTCCATCATGAAATGACCTCAACCATTCTTATCAGCGTTACACAACAACCTTTCTCTCTTTGATGTTTCTGAATGGCTTTCCCAACCTATTATTGCAAAGGCTGCTACATCTGTTAATCTGCTGATGAAGACACATATTCATAAGGTATCATCCATTTCATAGAACATACATAGTTTTACTTTGATTATGCATTTTAAAATCAAAAGTAGCAGTTATTACCTTTGAAAAATCAGAGAAAAAGTATAAATAATAATGACACATACAATAAAAACTGAGGAGCCTGACCTTCTCCTCTCCCCACCATGGTGTGTGCTCATCCGATAGTGTATACTCTGAAAAGGGGAAGTCATTTGGCAAAAATGTCACTTTTCCCTCTGTGTTCTAGGTTCCCCTTCGACCAGATATTATGAACTTTATTCATACCAACTTATGTAAAAACAACAGGCAGCCCTAAGCTGTCAGTGAATTAGCAGGTCAACAGACCAGTGTGGAGTATTGGGTTACTGGCAGAGTTGTAGCATGAGTTCCCAGAGTTTGAGGTGGTGGGACCCACCATTCTTGCCAGGGTGCCTTTGGAAGTATCTGTCAAGGAGGGTGTATTTTTGCACCAACCAAAACCTGGTGTCATTGGCACTATAGAGTGAATACAACCCAAAAGCAAGGTGCCCTAGCTACAATGGCCTTACCTGCACGGGTCATGACTAAAGCTCATTGTATTAAGGAAGTTCCTGAGATTCCTTTGGTAGTTGAAGGTAAAATTGAGGGTTACAAGAAAACCAAGGAGGTTGTTCTGCTTCTCAAGAAACTCAAAGCCTGGAATGACATCAAAAAGGTCTATGCCTCTCAGCAAATGAAAGCTGGCAAAGGAGAAATGAGAAACCATCATTGTATCCAGCGCAGGAATCCTGCATCATCTACAATGAAAACGATGGCACATCAAGGCCTTCAGAAATATCCTGGAATTACTCCGCTTAATGTAAACAAACTGAACACCTTGAAATTTGCTCCTGGTGGGCACGGGGTCGTTTTTGCATTTGGACTGAAGGTGCTTTCCGGAAATTGGATGACTTGTATGGCACTTGGTGTAAAGGTACTTCCCTCGAGAATAACTACAACCTTCCCTGCACAAGGTGATCAATACGGACCCAGAGATCCAAAAAGCCCTTAGAGTACCCGGCAAGAAGATCCACCACAAAGTCCTGAAGAAGAACCCACTGCAAACTTGAGAATCATGATGCATCAGAACATGCATCAGAACAGCATTCTTTGCCAGGCCAGAAATTGCAAAATCCAGGTGAATAAAGTAGCAGCGGCACTGGAAAGCCAAATCAGATGAGAAAGGGGCTGCAGAAAAGGGGGCTGACTGCAAGAAGCCTGTGGTGATTAAGAAAGGAAAGAAGGTTGCTAATATTAAGAAGCAGAAGCTTTTGGGCGAAAGGGCTGCTGCTACCAAGAAACCAACAGCTGAAAAGAACCCTACAGAAAAGAAGCCTGCCACAGAAGAAAAGAAGCCTGCTGCATAACTATTAAAATCTTTTGTATTCCATAAAGGTCAAATAATACGGGACAGCTTATTTCAGTGAAGACTTGATCAAAGATGCAATGAAAAAAAAAAGATAAAAAATAAAAAATTCTTTTCCACGATAAACTGCTCCTCTCCATACCTCAGTAAGTAGGATCACCCTCTATCCAGTTGAGCAAGCAAGAAACTGACATAACATCATACTCCTCAGACCCCTCATTCCCTTCCCGGTCCCCTTCTTGCAAAGCCAAGACCTATGGCTTTTGCCTTTCCTTTCTTCAACTTCACCTGTCCTCGCCATTCCCTTTGCCACTGCACCAATTCAGGGCTCACCACTTTCCTTTCCTCCTGCTGCTCTCTTGCTGCGCCCCTATCCATCCTCTGAAGTAAGCTTTTAATACCTAGTCTGTCAAGTATCACATCACTTACAGGAGTGATTGGTCCAAGCAAGGCCAACCAGAGTCATTCCCTAGAACTGTGACACAGATGCTGGGAGATGAAACTCCTCCCATCTTCTGCCAAGTGGGGATGGCTGTCTGCCACAAGACAGGCTAATGCTGATATTCAAAGAGAAGGGATAATAAGCATACATAAGCAATGGAGAGTCCTGGCAATGTCAAATCTTTGATTCCCACCCTTGAATTGATTACTTACTTACCCTTGTATCTTTGTCAACTAGAGAAGCCAGTAAATTATTTTTATGCTTTAAAAACAAAAAAGCAAAAACAATACTGGATTTGGCTATCCCTGGATCTTCAGTGACTCTTCATTATCTTAACAGCAAAACCCAAGCTTGTGTGCCTGGCAAACTCAGTCGGTGACACTATGTCTTCTGTATCCAATCTCCATCTTATCTCACCATGCTACCCACCATACCCAGAATTCAAAGTAGTGTTCACACAGAGCTGTGTTTTGTTATTGTTGATATTGCTGTGGCAATTGTTGATAACCCACAGATTTCTCCACACTGTCTTTTGTGCTAGGCCCCCACATTGCACATAATCAGGCTTTCATCTACAAAACTAAATTATATTAATACTTCAAAAAGCTTTTTCCAAACTGAGCTCCCTTCTCTGTGAAACCATCGCCTCTGAACACTGCTCTATTGTAGCAAAATAAACATTCTGTATTATAAATCTGTGTATTTTCTGCCTTCTTCTGCTCCATGAAAGCAGGGAAGAGCTGTGCTTGATGTCTCCACCAACATGGCACCAGGCGCATGTGGCAGGTAGTCAGAAATGTTTGCTGAGTGAATAAATGAATGGATACACTGAAACACTTTAGTTTGGACATCTTGGGAATTATATTCTATCTCCTTGTTTTACAAAATCCTCTAACTTGTACAAAGCAGGAATGTTACTGCCTAATGTCATTGAAGACAGGAGTATGTACATATTCAACTCATGGTTTAAATTTTCTTGTGATTGAGCTGATTCTTTTAAAGAGTTTAATATTAGCTTTTAATTATATCCTGCCATCCAACTAGTACTTTAATAAGTGCAAGGGAAGAAACCCATCTGCATATCAAGAGTGAATTCAATTCAATAATTCTATTTAATTAAGCATTTTTGTGTTCTAATAGTCAAGTTGCCAGAGGAGATGTTATTTCCATAGGTTTGTCAACCAGAGAATACTGAGCAGTTCCTTGAATATCTTTTAAGGACTTCTGTTTCAAGAGGGGACATCAGATGATTCCCAAGACAGGAGGGTTCCCTGACAGCTTAGCAAAGTTCCTACCTTCTTTATTCCCCTTCCTGAGAGCAGTGATTGTGGGGATGGGGACTTTTTTCATTGGGCCTTTCCTCATGTCCATGCCACACCTCCTCACCTCCAATGCAAGTGCTCTCCTTTCAAAGTTCATGCCAGAAGTCACCTCTACAGAAGAGCCCCGACTAAGCACGTGATCTGAGTTTATCAAAACAGCCTCACACTAGCACATTAAGGCATGACTTTCAAGTTTAAACTAATACAGCTCATAACCTCAGCAAAATAAATGGACTCTCTTGATTTACTTTCCTGAACTGTAGAAGGAAAGCCCTGGTCTTGGTGTCAGGGAAACCTGATGTAAGAATGCTAGTTTTGCAGAATGGCATGCAAATTATAGCATCTTTCTGGGTTTTAGCTTCTGTATCTCTGGAATGGAGACAATACCATTCTACCTTATGGGCAGTAGAGAGAGTTCAATGGCCTAACTAATATATGTGGAAGTTCAGTTACAGTTCAATCACTATGTATGCCTGAGGTATGTAGGACTAAAAAACCACCATATAGTCACACCAAGAGAACGTGTAATACACACTCAGTCCTTCTTGGACCAGATGTTTCTCTCAGTGATTGTCAACCAGGCTATATATGCAAATCAATGAATTTTCAAAATGCAATTTCTGAATGAGACTGAGTCAGAATCTCCCAAGGTAAGATTTGTCAAACATGGGTATATGTTAGCTGCTCACCAGTTGACATGATAGAGTAGCCCATAGTTAGAACTTCTAAACAACTGAAACAGAAACAACTTCTTAATCAATCAGACAGCCAGACATTGAGCATTTTCATAAGCATAAACCTCCAGTCCACAACAATACAGACACAATTAAAGAAGGGAAAATTCCCCATTCTGCAGGCAGCTGGTGAGGTAATTCACCCAGGTCCATCAGATCAAGCAGAAAAACTTGCCTTTCTGGCTTTCTGGTTGGACATGATCACCTTAGCCATGCCATAGTTTAAAAAGGGAAATGTGTTTGGTACACATACCCAAGGACTGGCTGTATTCCAAACCTGGAGTATCCACTTGGAAAGGGAGGCAAGGAGGCATGAAGGTGAGTATCAGCCTATCACAATATTGCTTACTTCTGCCTACAGAACCCTACTATGGGCTGTGTGCTAATCCTCTTACACATACTATCTCTTTGATTGTTCATGACAGCACTATGAAGTAACCATTATGTCCATTTTTCAGAGAAGAAAACTGAGGCATGGAAAGCTTGAATGACTCCACTAGTATTCAGGAAAACTGGGTCTAGACAGAGATCTGCCTAACTCCAAGCTCTATCTTCAAAGCTTAGAAATTTTACAGCATTATTTCAACTCCATGAGCCTCCATTTCTTCAGCACAATGATGGAAATTTTACTGTTGTTAAGAGTGAGATGGGAGATTGGGAAGGACACACAACCATCGGTGTGAGGTAGGTATTATTTTTGTTAATTTTACTAAATGATCCCTCTGAGGGTTGACTAGTAGGCATTTTGAAGATTTTAAAACCAAATTTGGTTCTTATGATGACAGTCTGGTTGATTTACTAGTTACCTTTTTGACCACACACATTTTGTTCTTATCTTTGTTTTTATCACTTTAATAACACTTAGAAAAATAAAATGTGTTCTAAGTAGAAAAAAATTATCTAGTTAGAGAAGCACAAACTATTTAGAGTTGAAAAGATAGAAGATGTGATGTGATGATACATGCAGAAAGAGCACAAGCTCCCAACAGTAACAAGGACCTGGACATTTGCTTCCAGAGCCTGCAAGATCTCTTACCTGTGGAATCTTCTACTCTGTGGGAACCCTTGGGCCAGTGTGCTTTCTGTGAAATGTTTGGGTGGTGACCGTGTCCCCTCTTTATTCCCTTCTCCTTCTGTTCTCCCTCTACCCTCACTGTGTGATGCTGTAGCACTCCGTGGGATTATAGACCACAGTGCCTCCTGTAGGGCAGAAAACATCTTACCCACCAGCCTAGTCCCCTAAGAAAGCAAACAAGTGGGGAGGTGAAGCAGAAGGATCATGAATTCAAGGCCAGCCTGGACTAAATATTGAGTTCAAGGTCAGCCTGAGCTACATAGTGAGACCTTGTCTCAAAAAAAAAAAAAGGAAAAGGAAGGAAAGGAAAAGAAAGGAAGGAAAAAGGAGGGGAAGAGGAAGGGAGGGGAAGGGAGGGGAGGGAAAGGAAGAGAAGGGAAAGGAAAGGAAAAAGAGAAAGGGAAAGGGAGAAGCAAAAAGGGAGAAAAGGAAAGGAAACTATAAGGCAAAATAAACTTTTTTCCTTTATAAATTACTCAGTCTCAAGTATTCTGTGACAGCAATAGAATACTGACGAAGGTAATCCCTGTCTTGGGTTTTGCAAGTTATTCATTTCAAGCCCACAAGTAAGAGTCTAAAACAGCATGCAACATCTTGAATGGCAGTCAGCACTATGCATATTACATGTATTTGTAAACCATGAAAATCCAAACAAATGTTGGCTGTGTCATTTTTGTGTGTAAGAGCCTCTCAGGCCACACTTAGAGTCAGTAGCAGAGCTAAGATCAGAACTGAGACTCTCCATCTATGTAGCCCACCGTTTTAATCACTATGACTCTCTTGAGAAGAGAGCACAACAAACACAAATTTCAGATTTCAGGAAACCTAGACATGTATAGAGTGCAGCATGCAAGCTCTACTGATGATGAATATGAGATGCAAACTACATATGCAACCCCAAGTGGTGAAAAGAACTCAATGGGTTGAAATTCCACCTCTGCCACTGAACATCTGTGTGGCTTTGGGCATATCACTGCCCTTCACTAACAATTTGTTGCTTAAATGTTGTTCATTCTGGAAGTTTGCAAAGGCACCATGTCACTGTAAGTCTTTTGCCAGACTTATAGGTGCTATGTAGAAATATTAATGGAGGTATCAGAGTATTGCTCAATAAGTAGAAAAACTGATGTTTATATAATTCTATTTCTTGCCTCTCTGTCCTTGCCCATGTTTTCCTATTACCTCAGATGCCCCTTCAAAATTCTACTTACCCTTTAAGATAGCAGCTTGGGTGTGCCCAAACTCTCTGGGAATATTTCTCTGTCCCTCTGGAGCTGTTTCCTGAGAGGTTATTATTCCTATCTTGGAACTATTCCAACATCTGGAGGCAGCAGCAGGTCTCAGAAAGGAATAGGCAACCTGGCTTTAGGGTTGGACCCTTCCCCCAAATAAAAGGGAGGAAAATGAGATTGTAGAACAATTCATCACCAATTGAGCATCCACCCATGCACCAGACCAGGCACTGAGAAAAAACAATGTTGAACACCTGTGGTCTCAGTCCTGGTACCGTCAAATTCATGTGGAGGGAGACAGAGCTACTCTCTGATTAATGAAATCACACTGCTGGTCAGGAAAGGATGAGGCAGAATTCCTGGACTGCATCTTGGAGGCAGACAAGAGTTTGCAATGAAAAGGAAGTGTGTTTGGAAAAGTACAGGTCAATCAGAGTGACTTCCACAAGTGGGAGTGTAGCAAACTGAGTACTTTTGCCATTATCCTAAAAGATGGGCAAACCCTCTCAAGAGAGTAACAGGTAAAATTTGCTTTCTAGATAACTGCCAAATCCTTTCTACCACCTTGGATCATTACATTTATTTCCATACATTCATCAAGACCACATCTCTCCCACCAACAACTCTGAGATTTCTGTTACTTCTGGCCTCTCCCATATTGCTGAGGACCTGGTAGTGCCTAACAGAGCAATTAACGTTGCTCAATCTTGTGGCCTCAATTATGTGGAGAAATGTAATGATGAAAGCAGTGAGGGACTTTTTCTGAAAAAAAGGAACTACCAATGCACTTGGCAAAAACATATTTTTCCATCCTGTGTTATTATCAGAAAAAGGAAGCCTGAGCTCCCACACTACAGGCTTTTTCCACCAGTTTCAGTAAATAGTTTGCAGTCAGTCAAGAACATGATGGTTGGATTCTAGATGGCACATTTCTGTCTGTTTTCTCCCTATGTGAATAAGAAAGACCTTTTTCATGATAGGGCTATTTATTAGGAGCATGATTTCGATAATCCTTTCTGTAATAAAGCAGCCAAAGTCTACTTTGGGCCCTTCTGGGATCAAGATATCCTACTTCTTTAAAGCTCAGCACAAAGACTTACATCAACATAGCTATCTATCAAAGAGAAGAGGAATTCTTCTATAAGTCTCTTATCAGGATAGCTTCATTTTTTACATTTCTGCTTTCTTCTTTACCTCCTTAATTTGGTTTTTGTTTTTCTCATTCACAGACATTACTAGTTCTATAGCCAAACTGAATTCATTTCCTAGTATTTAACAGTATTTTGATGATGTCTTATCATTAAATAGCTCTTTATTATTTATAAAAACTTTTCACTTGCATTACCTGATCCCCAAACCAAATGACCTCACAGTTTGTTTCTTGTTTTTATCACTTCATTTGACAAACCTAGAAGTCTTTAAAATCCCACCCACCTATGGGACAATCTAGTTATCAGTCATCTTTCACAAATTAATGCTGTGGTAAAAATCAATACATCATCTCTGTGGCTTACAATAAAAATGTATTTCTCTATCATATTATATGTGATATGTAGGTTGTTGAAGCTGTTCTCCGGTCTTGAATCCAGATGGAAAGAAAAGACCTGTCTGGGACATGCTACTCTTCTGTAGTGGGAAGGAGCAATGGCAAAACCATGTGATATATCCCTTAATGATTCTGCTTAGCATCCCTACCTTCTCCCCCAACATTTTGTTGGTCAAAGCTAAGACACAAATGTCAATTGGACACAGCAGTATGATCTCCTCACAGGAAAAGCAGGTAATAATTGGAAATAGTAATATAATGTACAATATTTGGAATGGCTTTCTGATACTCAGGGGAGTATCAATGCAGTTTGAAGACAATATTACATTTTCTTTCCTGTATGTGTTCTCAGCACAACGAAATGTATCTCTGCCCATATTTACTCCACCTCTGAAGTTCACCCAGTTCTGTGGCATTGTCTTTTCCTTCCCTTCCTTGGAATCTGGAAGTGATGATGTAGTAACAGAATTAATGATCACTAGTTCCTGCAAGAGTTCCCTAAAAGCTAATAATGGTGAAAGTAACTCATTATCTAATGAAGTTATGATTTAAATAAGCAGGATAATTTTTTTTTACAATTTTGGAGTTGTAATAGATTAGAGAGATTTTAAAAATTATCTTGACCTACTTTTGTAAATTTTAAAAAGCAAAACTTGAGTCCCAGAGAGGTATATTTGTTTGCAATCCTCAGAAACCTACAGATCAATAAAGCAAAGACCACAATTCTGATTTAAAGAAGAAATCAATGCCTGCCTTGCAAGCTTAAGGGCCTGAGTTCAAACCCCAGTACCACCAAAATAAGTAAATGAGGCAAGAAAGAAGTCAGGATCCTTTTCATCACTCTAAGGCATCTACAGACAAACTTCAGCTTTACCTTTAACTCTCTTAATATGCTATAAAGAAAATGGGAAAATGTGATGATAGGACACTCGAGTGGAATTTCCCCTTGTGGGAAAAAACCCTCCAGAGCACTGATTAATTCATCCATGCCCATCCTAGAGAAATATTCTCCAGGTATTACATTATTTGGCTACCATTTTTTTTATTAATTACCATGCCAAGAGCATAAAGATCACTCTGTGGCAATCACTAGCATTATTCATGTAGTATCTTTAAGCATATGACAGGATTGCAATTTCTGACCTCCATAGCTGGGAAGGCAATGAAACTAATTCCAGCTAAGGAGCAAAAGTCATGTATATTACTTCCAAGCTGGAGTGGAACCTTCCATAGTCTTCTTCCTTTTTCCCTGTTGACCAGCCATGTTGTATGTAAAACTTCACTCAGGCTGACTCCTGAGCCTGACTGCTGAGGAGGCAAGGAGCAGAGTTGTGGCCAACCCATGGTAGATATGTAACATGAGCAGCAAACAAGCCTGTGGGTTTCATGGGCCTCTGGGATTTAAGACTTGTTCATCCTTCAATATAACTGATTCTATCCTAAATCACATCATATGAAAAGATTAATTGAAAATGGATCATGGATCTTAATATAAGACCTGAAACTTTGAAATGGCTAGAGAAAAATGCAGGGAAAACCCTTGAAGGTACAAGCATAGGTAATTACTTTCTGAACAGGGCATAATGAAACCCACTAAAAAACTGTAAAATACTGGGGGTTGAGAAAGGGTGAGAAAGACTAATAGAGGCGGTGACTATGATCAAAGCGTAATACATGTATACATGGACATACCACAAGGAAACCCATTTGTACAATTAATATACACTAATAAAATTTCTAAAAGAGTAGATTGTATATTTCAAGGGACTTAAAGAATGAGAGGGATACAGAAAATTATATGAAAAATGTAAAAAGTCTATGTGGAAAGATGTTCATTGCAGTGCTAGTAATTACCATAAAAATCATAGGATAAAAGCTTAAATATCCAGCAAGCAGGAACTGGCTTACTGAAATTAAACTTACATTCATTCAAAAGAATACCAGCTTTTTTTCTAATTGACTCTTTTGGTAAACAGATATGAGTTAACAAGAGGAGTTTTTCACTAATAAATTTTGTTTTTTGAACATATTTAAGTCTATAGAAAAATAGAGAAGCACAAAGTTGTTACATACTTCCTTCTTCCACAGATGCATAGCCTCCCTCATTATCAACACCCCACTTCAGAATGCTACATTTGTTACAATGGATGAACTTCCATTAACATGTCCTTGTCAAAATACATAGATTACTTCAGGATTCACTCTTGGTTCTGTATATTCTTTGGGTTTTGACAAATGTATAAGGACATGTATCTGCTATTATAGTATCATACACAATAGTTTCACTACCCTGAAAATCCTCTTTGTTTTACCTATTCATTTTCCCCTCCCTCCAAGGCCCTGAAACCCATGGACCTTTTTGCTGTGTCTATAATTTGCCTTTTCCAGAATGTCATCTAACTGTAATCAGATAATATGTAGCCTTTTCAGATTGACTCTTATTATTAATAATACTCACCTGAGGTTCCTCCATGCATTTTTATCTCTAGATAGCTCTTGTTTTTCTCACACCGGACATTCAATTGGGTTTACCACACTTTATCTATTTGCCTACTCAATGATCTACTGGTTTCTTCCAAGCTTGGGCAATCATGCATAACACTGCAATAAATATCTGTGTGCAGGCTTCTATGTGGACATAAGTTTTCATTTCATCTAAGTAAATATGAAGAAGTGCAATTCCTAAATCATGTGACAAGAGTATGTTTAGTTTTGTAAGAAATGGCCAAATTGTCTTCTAAAACACCTGTATCATTTTGCATTCCCACCAGCAATGAATAGAGTTCCTGTTAACTTCTTCTGGCAATTGGTGTTGTCAGTGTTTTAGATTTTAGGCATTTTAACAAGTGTTTAATGGCATCTTATTGTTGTTTAAATTTGCAATTCCCTGAAAACATACAATGGTCAATGCTCTTCTCATTCACTTATTTGCCATCTGTGTATCTTCTTTTGTAAGGTGTCAGTTTAATTACTTTGTTCATTTTTTAATTGCATTATTTGTTTTCTTATTTTTGTGTTTTAAGAGTTAGTTGTGTATTTTGAATACAAACCTTTTTTTATGAGATAATGAATTTTGTACATACTTTTCCCAGTAGGTGGCTGATACGTTATTATCTTAATGTCACTGTTAAAGCAGAAGTGTTTTTATTTTAACAAAACCCAACTTACCAATTTTTCTTTCATAATCATGCTTTTGGTTATGTATCTAAGCCTCATCAATAAAACCTGATCCATCTTGATTTTCTCCTATGTTACCTTCTAGCAATTTTTATAGCTTTTATTGTAATATTTAAGACTATGGTTAATTTTGAATTCATTATTGTGCAAAGTATAAAGTCTGTGTCTACATGTTTTTACATATGGATTCCCAATTGTTCCAGAACCATTTGCTGAAAAAATAACTCTCCTTTCTCAATTGAATTTTCCTTGTTCCTTTATCAAAGATCAATTAGCTATGTTTGCTAGTTCTGATTCTGTTATCTCTACTATGTTCTATTTATTTATTTATCTATTTTTTGCCAATACCATTCTGTCTTGACTTCTGTAGCTTTATAGTAAATCTTGAGGTTGGGCAGTGTCATATCTCCAACTGTTCTTCAGTATTGTGTTGATTATTCTGGTCTTTTACCTTTTCATATCAACTTTAACATTTATTAATAACCACAAAATAACTTACTGTGGTGTTTATTGGAATTGAGTTGAATGTATAGATCAAATAGAGAAGAAATGGCATCTTAACAATATTACATCTTTGTATCCAACACCATGAACTATCTCTCTCCATCTATTTGCATCTACTTTGATTTACTTCATCAGAGTTTTATATTTTGCTTCATATACTTTTTACTTTTTTAGATTAATACCTCGTTATTTCATAACTTTGGGTTTAATGTAAATAGAATTGTGGTTAATTTGAATTTCCAAGTGTTCATCAGTGGTATATAAGATAGCAATTGACTTTTGAATATTAGTATTATTTTCAATACTAAAGGAAAGTATCCTCCACTTTTATAACCACTCATTGGTTCCAGAAGTTTTTGTCAATTCTTTGGGATTTTCTACGTAGATGATCATATCATCTGCAAAGGAAAAGAACTTTATGTTTTCTTTGCCAATCTGTATTCTTTTGTTCTGTTTTGTTGACTCACAGCATCAGGTCAGACTTTAAGTACAGGATTGAATAGGAGTGGTGAAAGGGTCATCCTCATTTTATTCCTAATCTTAGGGAGAAATCTTCCAGTTTCTCACTATTAAGTGTAATGTTACCTGCAGATTTTTTGAGATGTTCTTTGTCAAGTTAAGGAAACTCTTCTCTATTCCTAGTTTTCTGAGTGTTTTTATCATAGGGTATTAGACTTTGTCAAATGTCAAACCTGCATCAGTTTAGCCTGATTTTCTTCTTTAACCTGTTGATATAGTGGATTATAATAATTGATTTTCAAATGTTTTATCAGCCTTATATACCTAGATAAATCCTACTTGGTTGCAGTTTGGAATTTTTAATATCGTTAGCTTTAATTGACTAATATTTTTTCTACCATTTTTGGTTGTATTGGGGTTTGAACTCAGGGCCTTTTGCTTGCTGGGCAGGCACTCTACTGCTTGAGTCATACTTCCAGTAATTTTTCATCTATCTCCATGAGAGGTATTGATCTGTAGTTTTCATTTCTTGCCATCATTTTATCTGGTTTTTGTTATTATAATAGTGCTCATCTCACAAAGTGAGTTAAGAAGTAAGTATTCCCTTTGTTTCTATTTTTTGGAAGAGATTGCAGCAAATTGTTGTCGTTTTTTCTTTAAATATTTGGTATAATTCACCAGTGAAACCATCTGGGCCTGGTGATTTCTTATTTAGAAGATTATAATTAATTCAATTTCTTTAAGAACTACTTATTTAGATGGTATATTTCTTCCTGGGTGAATTTTGGTGGTTTGGTTTAAATAAGATGCATTTCATCTAATATCAATTTTGTAGGCATAGAGTTTTTATAATATTCAAGTATTATCCTTTCAATGTCTCTGGGATAAGTATTGATATTTATTTATCATTTATTTCTGATAGTAATTTATATCCTCTTTTATTCTTTCTTAACTAGAAGATTATAAATGTTTTATCTTTTCACATAATATGCTGTTGGTTTTGTTGATTTTTTTTGTATTGATTTCCTACTTTCAGTTTCATTGATTTCTGCTCCCATTTTTGTTATTTTTTTCCTGCTACTTCCTTTAAGTTTATTGTTCTTTAGGTTCCTAAGGCAAAGCTTAGATTATTGATTATCATTAGTTCTCTTTGATTGTTTGTATTCAATGCTACAAATTTCTCTTTAAGCACTGCTTTTACCACTTCTAATAAATTTTGATTAGTTAAATTTTCAAAATATTTTTAAAATTTTTTCTTTAGCCTACTTTGACTTGTGTGCTATTTAGAAGTATATTATTTAATGGGTAACTCTGGGAATTTTCTAGCTATCTTTCTGATTTCTAGTTTGCATTCATTATGGTCTGGGAGCATTTTGTCTTGGTGTTTCTCTATAACCTCCTTCTTTGAACAGGATTATGTTTCTTGAAGCTCTGTTTAATCTAATGCTCTTCTTGGGAATCCCTGCTGGTATAGTGTCAAGGTATTGGAGAAGGGAAGCATTCTATAGTCTTAGAATTCAATGCCAAGTTTTTGGTGGGACTGTATTCCTGGTCTGTGACTAGAAATACTTCTTGCACAATCTAGCAGGAAAGGTAGCTGGGGATGGAGGTAGAACTAGTTACTCTTTTCCCACATGAGGAGACTCTGGTAAAGCAGGCTTGTTTGAAGGGCAGGCCTTGGGTGTGACTGTATTCCCAAATGGCTACTCTTCTCTCCCTCCTGCCCAAGACTTCAGGTGATTTTTCTCTGCTCTTCACCAAAAGAAACTGGTGGAGTTACCTAGAGGCAAAACCCATGAACGTGTGGGGAGTCCCCATGCCACTGACTTGCCAGGAGTTAGCTTTCAAGCTAGTCCACTCTTGAGCCTCTAGCAACTTGCTAAAATTGCTATTTAAATGTTCTAAGCAGCTATATCTTCTCTGACAGTTTCTGATTCACACAAGTTGATAGCGCTTGTGAATCTTTGTGTTCTCCTTTCTGTCTGGATTTGAGAGTAGTGGTTTATCCTGAGCTTCAATTTTCAAAATGAGCCTAAGAAAAATTGGTGGTTTTTTGTTCAATTTTTTTCTTATTTTGAAGATACGTAGGATGATTTCCAAGCTCTTTACATGTCAAACTGAAAACATATTTTTTTGAAGGACAAACACTACAAATGTAGATTTAAAAGCATGGTTTAAAAGTATAGTTCATAGAAGGAAAATAATTATCAAATAAAATAGCGTATCATGAAATAGTATGTCCATAAAGAGGTGAATTTTATAAAAATAAAGTCTACTTATATATGGAAAAAATTAGTTATCTTAGGCCTGGAGGGGTGGCTCAAGCAGTATAGCACCTGACTAGCAAGCTGGAGGCCCTGAGTTCCACCCTCCTGAAAAAATTTTTTAATTTAAAATTGTTTTAAAAATTGAAAAATGGTTACCTTAGAGTTATGCATCATCTAGGTGCTTTTCACTCTTTTATGATTTTTTTTTCTGTCTCTTCAAGTAGGTTACAATGAACGTATATTTTATAGTAGAAGAAAAGCAATGAATGCCATTTGGGGAAGATAAAAGGGAATTTTCAAGTGGAGAAAATGCTATAATGGAGGATATGCCAGATGCAATGGAATCACATACAAGGCAACTACTCTATGCTCAGGTCAAGAAAAATATCTCAAGACCACCCTAAGTCAGCCCCAAGGTGCATCTGCCTCAAATAATGGCACCATGGCAAACGACATGGCCTCTTTGGACTCTACCCCAGTAGTTTGGAAAGTTCACTGAATATCCCAGTTTTGATTAAGGCTGAGCATTTATCAGATGTGCCTGGAATTTGAATGTTTTTCTCAGTCAACAAATAGCCTAGAGGTAAAAATCTCTGTGGCAGTAGTTTCCTTTATTTTTTCCTTATGTAACCTCTTTTATTAAGCAGAGCTGTTTCTTCACTCTGTTTCCAAACTTATGGCATGCAGACACTTACAGAAGACAGCAGCCTTCCCAAGCATCTGCACAATCACAGGATTAAAACAAACAGCTGGGCAAAAGGAGGCAGCATTGTGCAGATCAGTGCAGCATCTTCCCATCTCCAAAGAACCAGAATTTGTGAATGAAAGAAAATTTCCAATTCATAGTCTAATAGAGTAGAAATAGGCACCTAGAATTAGTAAATGTGTTTTAATTAATCAATAAAATTTCAACAACTCAAGTTAAATCAGCCACAACTCTAATAAATTCAGGATTTACCTTTTAAAGTAAAATCTGCAGAGAGAGAGAGAGAGAGATTTAGTTATCAGAAGAAATGGTTCTATTTCAGCAGCATAATATCTTGCATTATTGCAAAGTGATGCATAGTAGAAGATAGCTCAGGCATGACAGGATAAAATCACTAAAATGTCGATCTGGGATTCTGGCTTAAAATGATAGATTGAAATCATATGTTGGTCATTGTTCTCTCCCTTTAAACCCTTCTAAATTATATTGCAAGAATTTTAAAAGGTATAAACCAACCAGGGTAATGAATGGGAAAGAGACAAGAACAAGAGACAAATCTTAATAAATTTTTGGAGGATAGAAAGTTGAAAGAGGCTTTAGTTTGAGCTGAGAGAGATGAATACCAGGGGAAAGGATATGAAGAAGCGGGGCGCATTCAGCTGCACAGCACTGAAGGTGAGTGGAAGGAAAGGGAAGCAAGTCTCTTCAGCAAACAATTAGAACCCCAAGTTCCCACTTCATCCTTTGAAGCCAGGCAACTATTTCTCCCATCCAGACAGAAACTGGAGAATTATTATGTGAGAAACTGACATCGAACAGTTCCTAATTTGGGGTCTCATATTTAGTATATCCCTGGGAAGGATTATACTGAAAATAGAATTAAGTGAAAATCTACATATGGAAATGTGAGATTCTCCATTTTACTAATATCACCTGGCTACCATGCTGTTCTTCCCAGGCAAGAGACTAGTTCTCTGGAGAAACCAAATGGTTCACTAAAAAGATATATGGGCACAGATATTTGTGACTCTCCCAACAGAAAGGCTGTTTTCCACCAAATTAATCTACTATGAAATGAACCCACCAGTTGTTAAACCATTTCCATGGAAACTTAGAATTTCCAATTTCCTGTGAAGGATGTCAGTCTTAACAGTAAATGGAGACCTAAAGGTCACCAGACATTTGTGTAAAGTCTTCAACATGAAAAACAAAGACCAAAATAAACATTTGCTAAAGTAACTCAACAATGAGTAAGAGAAAAATACTGGAAAAACATTTAGAAAATTGTAACAATATTCTTAGATAGCCACATAAAGAAGAATAGGGTGCAATTATGTGAAAGAATTTTTATAAATGAGCATTATAGAAAAAAGATGATGGTCTTATAAATTAAAAGCATAATTGCATAAATACATCTTCAGTAGAATATAGTGCTTAGAAAGTAGACCAAGTGATAGAATATGTGGGAAAAAATATAAGCCAATTAGAGGGTCAATCTAGGAGATCCAACATGTAGTGTTCTAGAAACAAGATAAAAAAGAAAAACATGGACTAATATTGATATTATATTATATTTTATATTATACATTGTATTATAATTATAATGGCAACATTGGAAGTCAAAAATAAATCCAACAGAGCCTTCCCAATTCTGACATTTCCACCCCAGAGTTATAACTAGACACAATATCATTGAAGTATTAGTATGAGGAAAAAATATGTTTTTACACATGCAAATTCTCAAAAAAATTACTTTCCTTAAACTCCTTTCTGGGAACTACTACATGATATTCTCCACTAAAATGAGGAAATAAGTTGAGAATTTTTTTAAAAGAAAAAAGTGTTTAGGAAATTAGAGATCTAATGTAGTAGAAAGATGGAGAGCAGTCTCAGCAAGACAGCTGTGAAATGGACCTGGAGAGTCACAAGTCCAGATTGGATCAGATAAACAAGAGATTCCAGAAGGAAGATATCCAGGGCAAAGAAAAAATGGAGAGAAGGAAATGAGGGAGAGATGGAGGGAGGGAGGGAGAGGGGGAAGGAGGAAAGAAGGAAGGAAGGAAGGAAGGAAGGAAGGAAGGAAGGAAGGAAGGAAGGAAGGAAGGAAGGAAATTGGTAGAACTTTATGCACCAACAGTTGAGTAAGTTTGACCATGTGGCTGATAGTATATAAATAGATTTTTATAATTAAATTGAAGAGTTTTAAAGAATTAATAATAACTTAATAAAAGTGTAGGCAAAAGAAAAAAACAATCCAGAAAAAAAACAAATTTTAAAAAGGCAATTTGGTCAAAGTACACTATCTCTGCATTACAATAAGAAAGAAAAAACTGCCTCACGCAGTTGCTGGAGTAACTTAAGACTCTGGTCATTCCACTCTCAAAACACTTCAGTAACTCCCCTTTGTCTTTCTCAGAACTCAGGGTTTTAAGAACCTACATGAACTCTGTTACTTTTCATTGAGTGATCTAAGTTTCAGAGAGGTGGTCTGACTTGGTCAAGTTTATTATTCAAGTGAGAGGTAATACTGAAAGAACCCAGGTCTGTCTATCTTCCTGTTTGCTGCCCTTTCCCCTGCCAGCCCAGATGACAAAAACACACCTCTTGTTTTTATTTTATAGTTGTCTGTGTTTTGACACCACCAACCATCTGTGATTTCCAGTTAGAACTTGCATCCAATTCCAACAGCTATTGGCTCTAATTCAGCTATCCCTTATGGTTATGTGTAGGATTATTATTCCTCTCATAAGTTCTTTTAAAGACTTCAGACAATTGAGAAACTGTCCAGTATTTGCCACATTGCCAGTAGAACAAGGTGTGAATGAATGGACTGTTTTAAGAATGAAAACATAGGACAAATATACTTGACCCTCAGTGCTCATGACTTAATGCTGCCTTGACCTAGTGAGCAAGATAAACATGCTCCCCAACAAAAATCTTACAAGGTCAAAGTTGGCAAATTACACATACAAATGTGGAGGGTGTGAAGTGATGTCTAACTAAATACAGGGTGTTTTAGAAGCCAGAGGTAGCCTCAGCTGAATCTCACGGAGTTGGAAAACCCTCACCACAAGAGGTAGCATTACTACTGAACCATGAAGCACAATAAGGGTCGGTCATGCCACGGCAGTGGAAGAAGTCTTGGGTACAAGCCCTTGTCATCCCTCTTCCTACCTCTTTCAGGACACCAACCCCACACTCCCTAACCTCTTGGGCCCTCTCTGAGTACTGTCCTTGTTCTCCTCTACATCCACATTATGTATGACTATTGTTCTAGTAAGGAATTGACACAACTGGTTCTCTAAGAATTCTCCAACATAAAACACAAGCCAGGCATGGTGGTACACCCTTATAATCCCACCACTTCAGGAGGCTGAGGCAGGAGGATCACAAGTTCTAGACCAGCCAGAGGTACCCAGCAAAACCCTATCTCAAAAATAAATAAATAAATAAAACAGATATCCTGTTCTATTCCAACATATGCTAATCCACTAGGAATGGTATTTCCCACAGGCTCCTCAGGTGAATGTATTGTCCAATCAAGTCTGGGAATCATTACCATATACTGTTCCTTTCAGCTTATCCCACACGCAGTTATGTTTATTTTCTAGGGAGATGTTAATGACATTTTCTCACCTCCATTGGAATCTTTTTATCTTAAAGTTAACATAAGTTTAACTGTCAAAACTGATTCTAGCACAATGCTGTTATCAAAATAACATTCAATAAATATTTTAAGTCAATGAAGGATGGATATGCACAAGAGTCAAAAAGAATAGAAAAAGGCAGACATTTTCCCTTCAGCACTAATATTTGTACTGTCATTAAATAATTATAATATGTGACATTTATATTGTCTTGCAATTTGCAAACTGCCTTCCCAAATATCATTGCAATTGATCCAAATATCCCATGACATGGGTAGCAGTGATATTATTATCACCACCACAATTTATAAATTAATAAACCTAATTTGTTAACCTAATTGGAAAACTGAGACTCTGAGATATTAAGTGTTACCTAAGCTGAAAAGAGGATCAAAGTTAAGTTTTAAAAATTCAACCACCTCCTTTTTTTCAACCCCATCAATCTTTCAAAAGATTTTTTAAAGTAAATATGTTGTTCTCTTAGTTTTGACGAAGAGAGAAAATATTGGAAGTGGAAATAAATCCCATGTAAGGGATATATTCATCTGTGAGCTAGCCAGTGATGAATTTGTGTGTACCAGGGAATCATTCCAGTCTGGCCAGTGAAGATAAATGTTTGCATTTGACAGGGGGAAAAAAGGATGATGATGGCAGAAAAAGGCCCAAGAGTCTCCAGATTTTGTCATTGCCTTCTATGACATGATATCTACAGTGATTAATGAAAACTTTTTACACAATAATATTTAACCTCTGAGCTTAGGGAGTTAAATTTCAACATATAAGCAGTAGACAAAATCTTTTATCAAAGATGAGATCTTGGGTCACAGGCCCTGGTTTGCAGACAATGTGTAAATGGGAGAAATTGGACAGCACAATGAGGTTACAGAGGAAGGGGGACAATCATCCCTCAATTTACTCCACCCACTAATTCTGGTAGGACTTTTAGAGATGATGAGGCCAGTTTGTTGATTCCCTGCACAACATCTTTACCCAGAAAGATGATACAACCATGGATTGGATTACTCCAAACTGGAGTTTTCAATTTATGTGAAGACATATGTTGGGAAAGGGATCCTTTTGGGTTGTATCACAAGGTTCTTGCATGTGAAAGAAATGTAACATCACTTGGAAACTGCCAGGCTATCAGAGTCTAGGAGACTCAGACTTTCTATCAAGTTATCTAGAAAACAATTCACAGCACTGGGACCTCCGCAATTTCTCCTTCCTATAGTCAGCCTCAATTGACCAGTAAATTGTGTCTTCAAAGCAAGTCCCCTTTTCTTTCTCTGTTTTGTTTTTGTTTTTATAATGGGGAGGGGATAGGGTGATGATGATGAGCACTGTAACAACTTCCCCAGTGATTTCTCCTTTGCAGGCTTTACTCTCTGCTTCTTCCTTTACCCTCCTATGTGAGGCATCCCTCTAAAGGAGACATGAACAAATTGCTTCTCTGCTTGAAATCCCTCATGAGTTCTCTGTTACTTTGAGAGAAAGAGAAAAAGAAATATAAGTTGCTAACATGCCCATCAAGGCCTTCACATCCTGACTCTACTCTTCCTGTCCAATCTTACCTAACATTTGTCCTCCTTCACCCTCTTGTTCAGTGTCCTATGTTCCATCTGCCATCCCTCCTGTCCATATCACACTCCTCCATGTTCCAGGCCTTTGTTCCAAATTAGTAATCCCATGATGCATCAAAATTCTCTGACTGAAACACAGCCACAGCATATTTCCCAGCATCCTTCATACTCTTGGGAGGGAAGGCACAAACTGACTCCTGGCTTTAGGAGTATGAGTAAGTAGTAATACGTCCCATTCTCAGGACTGGTCCATAAAAATCATTCATTGTGATTCTCCATGTTCTTTCCCCCTAGCCAGTGACTATGAAAACTGGATGTTGATAAACTTTTGTGCATAAAAGCTTACCAAAAAAGCATTTTTTAATATTATATTCACTACATTTGAGAAATTCAGATAAATAGTTCAAACCATTTTGATTACTGCTCTGTGATTTTCTGTCTGCTACATCACTATGAGATTGGACAGTACACAAAATTGTTTCAAAAGGATTATATATCATTTATCAAATCTACAGTGAAAAACCACTATGTGTCAAGCACCGACCTCAGTGCTGGGGAAATAAAGCTGAATATAACACAGGCCTTGTTATCAAGAACCACAAATACAAGTCAAAGACCCAAAGAAGAAACCCCATAAATGCAACAGAGTGAGATAATTGCTTTCATAAAATTAGGAGTGTATTAGTCAGGATTTTCTAGAAGAACAGAGCCAACAATATATATAATTATAAATGATTTAACCAACTGCTTTACACAGTCAGAGACAGGATAGTCCAACAATGGCTGGCTGCATGCTGGAGAGTCAGAGAACCTGGTAGCTGCTCAGTCTGAGAAACTGGAAGCCTCACAACAAGGGGAACCATTCGTGAGATTCCAGTCTGAGGCTGAAGGCCTGGAGAGTCACTGCTGTGAGTCCATATTAAAAAACTGGAAAAGTGGGAGTTGGAAATCCATAAGCAATGGGGAGAATAGACTCACTCATTCAGAAAGAATGGAGTTTGCACACTCTGGCTGGCTTCCTCTTTTTTCCACCTTTGTTCACACTACGCTCCCAGCCTGTCAGATGGTGCTGCTTACACTGAGGGTGACTCTTTCTTCCTCAGTTGCGATCTCACATGTCAATCATTTATGGAATTGCCTTCATAAACACACCCAGAATTGTGCTTTATTAATTTCCTAGACATTTCTCAATCAGATCAAGTTAACTATCAGGATTAACTATCACAAGGAAGTCAAAAGGAGGGGAACCCAGCACCTTCCAACTGGTGCTTCAGTCATCTTCACAGGAATGGTGAGGTGAAAAAATGACCAGAGCAAGGGCTAGCAAAACATTTTAAGGAAAATAATGCAAGATAACTGAGAGAGATAGAGTAGATGAGAAAAAAACATAAAGTGAATCATGAAGTATAGTAAGAATTAGCCTGGTAAAAGAAAGAAAAGTAAAAGAATGATAAGATTAGTAAGACAAAGATGGTGGTGCATTCTGGGATTTGAAAGTACAACAGAATCTCTTCTGTAGTCCTTTGCTTAACATCTATTTGCTCTTCATGTCCTTCAACTGATGCTCTTCATTTCATGTAAAACTATGCTGACTGATGACCATGACGCTAGGCAACTTTCTAGTATCAATGACAAACAAAACCAGGCATTAAAGTCATAAAGACAAATTTTAATCAGCAGTAACTACTATAATGGGGGAAAGAGTCCATTGTGAATTGGACTCAACTTTGATTTGTGTAGAGGTGATTAGCTATTTTAAAGGGAAAAGGAAGGGAATAGGGAAGGAAGATTACAGGAGCTCAGTACAGTCAGGGAAGAGAAAAAGTACACAGAGTAAATCAATATAAATGCCATCTGTGTCTGCTCAGGGAAGAGAAAAAGTACACAGAGTAAATCAATATAAATGCCATCTGTGTCTGCTAGCTGGAAATTATTGAAGTTAGAATTCTGGAGGCCTTATACTCAGGTGTGGCTGGAACAACTATTAAAATTGGGTGTGAGGGGGTATTCTTGAGTTTTCTTAAGCTTTAAAAAGTGGAGACAGGACCATCTTAGGGTTATGGCCTGGAAGTGTTAGAAACTCTTAGTCTTTGTCCACGTCTCTGTAAAACAAGTTTGAAGCTTCATCTAGAAGAGATCTCAAGGGTTGGTGGAATGGTTCAAGTGGTAGAGTGCCTGCCTAGCAAGCATGAGGCTCTGAGTTCTGCCCAAACATTATTTTTAAAAAAAGAAGAAATCTCACAGGTCCTGGCTACAGTTGAGTTAAAGAAAGAGTCTCTGTCAATAGTCTACTTGCACATTATGGTCCCTACTAACTGAATTGTTTAATAACCAAGAACCGGTTTTAGAGATACCTGCATCTGTTCATTCCAGCTATACTCATTATTGAAATTAAATCAATTCATTAAGTTCTGAGTAAAATCATGAACTTTAAGTGTAAAAGGGAAGAGAATTATTGTTTCTATGAAAACTAAGTTAAAATTTTGGAAAAGTATGGGAGAGAAAGAAATCATAAAAATCCAGAGGATGGATCCAAGATGGTGACTAGGGGGCAGAAGCAGAGAGTGTGAGTTCTGTAAACCAAAATTTTGCTGAGATGCTGGAGCCACACTTGGCAGAAAAAACCACCAAGACTCAAAACTCCAACACCCTGATCATCCTGCCCATACAAAACTTCTCCATGCCACGTTATATTGAGAAAACAGGAGGGCTCCCGTGTCACCAGACACCGGCCCCAAACCTGCTTGGGAGATGCAGACCAACAAATGAACAAATAAGCAACACACAGTATTCCCACAGCCACCCCTGGGATAAAGCAGCATAGCCCCCTGGACAGACTGACTCCAATCCTGCAAAAAAAAAAAAAACTGAAAAATAAATAAGGAACTAAAAAGGAACAAGCAGCAGAGGGGCTGGGGTGCTCTGAGTGCACAGGAGAAGCGGCAGAGACAAGGAGCTGATCTCCATACAAACTTTCAGTAAACAAAGACTGCAAAGGCAGAAGGGCCAACAGTGGGCCGGTGATAACCACTGCCTAAATAAGGCAGATAGTGGTCCACAAAGTTCATGTCCTGAGCCAGTGAGCAACATCCAAAGTCAGACAACATTGCAAAATTGAAAAACAGCAAGGAAGAAGATTTACCAAGCCAATGGCCCCTGAAAACAGGCAGGAGTAGCAATACTTATCTCTGACAAAATAAACTTCAAACCTACCTTGATCAAATGAGATAAAGAAGGACATTCCATACTAATAAAAGGGGAAATAGATAAAAAGGAAATAACAATTATCAACCTATATGACCCAATGTCAACACACCCAATTTCATCAAACATACCCCGAAAGACCTAAAAGCATATATTTACTCCAGCACAGTGGTTGTGGGAGACTTTAACACCCCATTATCATCAATAGATACGTCATCCAAACAAAAACTCAATAAAGAAATCCAAGATCTAAAATATACAATAGATCAAATGGACCTTCTTGATGTCTACAGAACATTTCATCCAACTTCCACACAACATACATTCTTCTCAGCAGCCTACAGAATCTTCTACAAAATAGATCATGTCCTAAGGCACAAAGCAAGCCTCAGAAAACATAAGAAAATAGAAATTATACCCTGCATTCTATCTGATCACAATGCAATAAAACTAGAACTCAACAACAAAAATAAACACAAAAAACATGCAAACAGCTGGAAACTGAATAACTCATTGCTTAATGAAAAATAGGTCATTGATGAAATGAAAGAGGAAATTAAAAAGTTCCTGGAAGTCAATGAAAATGAAAACAAAACCTACCGAAACCTATGGGACACTGCAAAGGCAGTCCTGAGAGGAAAGTTTATAGCCATGAGTGCATATCAAAAAGACTGAAAGATCCCAAATCAATGACCTAATGATACATCTCAAACTCCTAGAAAAACAAGAACAAGCAAATCCCAAAACAAATAGGAGAAAAATAATAAAAATAAGAGCTCAAATCAATGAAATAGAAACCAAAAAAAAAAACAAAATACAAACAATTAATGAAACAAAAAGTTGGTTCTTTGAAAAACTAAACAAGATCAACAGACCCCTGGCAAACATGACTAAAATGAGGAGAGAAAAAAATCCAAGTAAGTAGAATCAGGAATGCAAAAGGGAGATAACAACAAACACCATGGAAGTCCAGGAAATCATCAGAGACTACTTTCAGAACCTATATTCAAATAAATTCAAAAGTCTTAAAGAAATGGACAGATTTCTAGATACATATGATCATCCAAAACTGAACCAAGAGGATATCAATCACCTGAATAGATCTATAACACAAAATGAAATTGAAGCAGCAATCAAGAGTCTCCCCAAAAAGAAAAGTCCAGGACCTGATGAATTCTCTGCTGAATTCTATTAGACCTTTAAAGAAGAACTGATACCAACTATGCTTTAACTGTTCCATGAAATAGAAAGGGAAGAAAAACTGCATAACACATTTATGAAGCCAGTATTACACTTATCCCAAAACCAGGCAAAGACACCTCCAAAAGGGAGAACTATAGGCTAATCTCTTTAATGATAACTGAGGCAAAAATCCTCAATAAAATACTGGCAAACCAAATTCAACAACATATCAAAAAGATTATTCACCACGACCAAGTAGGCTTCATTCCAGGGATGCAGGGGTGGTTCAACATACGAAAATCAATAAACGTAATAAACCACATTAAGAGAAGCAAAGACAAAAACCACTTGATCATCTCAATAGATGCAGAAAAAGCCTTTGATAAGATCCAACACCATTTCATGATAAAAGCTCTAAGAAAACTAGGAATAGAAGGAAAGTACCTCAACATTATAAAAGCTATATATGACAAACCTACAGCCAGCATTATACTTAATGGAGAAAAACTGAAACAATTCCCTCTAAATTCGGGAACTAGAGAAGAATGTCCACTATCTCCACTCTTATTCAACATAGTACTGGAATTCCTAGCCAGAGCAATTAGGCAAGAAGAAGGAATAAAAGGAGCACAAATAGTTAAAGAAACTGTCAAAATATCCCTGCTTGCAGATGATATGATCCTATACCTTAAAGACCCAAAACACTCTACTCAAAAGCTCCTAGACACCATCAATAGCTATAGCAAGGTAGCAGGATATAAAATCAACATAGAAAAATCATTGGCATTTCTATACACTAATAATGAACAAACTGAGAAAGAATATATCAAAATAATTACATTTACAATAGCCTCAAAAAAATCAAATACTTACGTGTAAACCTAACAAAAGATGTGAAAGACCACTACAAGGAAAACTATAAACCTCTGAATAAAGAGATTGAGGAAGACTACAGAAAGTGGAGAGATCTCCAATGCTCATGGATTGATAGAATCAACATAGTAAAAATGTCTGTACTCCCAAAAGTAATCTACATGTTTAATGCAATTCCCATCAAAATTCCAATGACATTCATTAAAGACATTGAAAAATCTACCATTAAATTTATATGGAAACGCAAGAGGCCACGAATAGCCAAGGCAATACTCAGTCAAAAGAACAATGCTGGAAGTATCACAATACCCAACTTCAAACTATATTACAAAGCAATAACAATAAAAACTACATGGTACTGGCACAAAAACAGACATGAAGACCAGTGGAACAGAATAGAGGGCCTAGATATGAAGCCATACTGCTGGGAAAACTGGTTAGCAGTCTGCAAAAAACTGAAACTAGATCCATGTATATCACCCTATACCAATATTAACTCAAAACGGATCAAGGATCTTAATATCAGATCCAAAACTCTAAAGTTGGTACAGGAAAGAGTAGGAAATACTCTTAATAGGGATAATTAATTATAATTAATATTTATAATTCCTATAATTATAAGAATTAATAGGTATAGGCAAGAACTTTCTGAATGTAACCCCAGCAGCACAGCAACTAAGAGATAGCATAGATAAATGGGACTTCATAAAGCTAAAAAGCTTCTGCTCATCAAAAGAAATGGTCTCTAAACTGAAGAGAACACCCACAGAGTGGGAGAAAATATTTGCCAGCTACACATCAGACAAAGGACTGATAACCAGAATACATAGGGAACTTAAAAAACTAAATTCTCCCAAAATTAATGAACCAATAAAGAAATGGGCAAGTGAACTAAACAGAACTTTCTCAAAAGAAGAAATTCAAATGGCAAAAACACACATGAAAAAAGGCTCACCATCTCTAGCCATAAAGGAAATACAAATTAAAACCACACTAAGATTCCACCTCACCCCTGTTAGAATAGCCATCATTAGCAACACCACTAACAACAGGTGTTGGCGAGGATGTGGGGAAAAAGGAACCCTCTTAATCTGCTGGTGGGAATGTAAACTATTACAACCACTCTGGAAAAAAATTTGGAGGCTACTTAAAAAGCTAAACATTGATCTACCATATGATCCAGCAATACCACTTTTGGGGATATACCCAAAAGACTGTGACACAGGTTACTCCAGAGGCACCTGCACATCCATGTTTATTGCAGCACTATTCACAATAGCCCAGTTATGGAAACAGCCAAGATGCCCCACTACTGATGAATGGATTAAGAAAATGTGGTATCTATACACAATGGAATTTTATGCAGCCAAAAAGAAGAACAAAATGTTATCATTCGCTGGTAAATGGATGGAATTGGAGAACATCATTCTGAGTGAGGTTAGCCTGGTCCAAAAGACCAAAAATCATATGTTCTCCCTCAGATGTGGACATTAGATCAAGGGCAAACACAACAAGGGGATTGGACTATGAGCACATGATAAAAGCGAGAGCTCACAAGGAAGGGGTGAGGATAGGTAAGACACCTAAAAAACTAGCTAGCATTTGTTGCCCTTAATGCAGAGAAACTAAAGCAGATACCTTAAAAGCAACTGAGGCCAATAGGAAAAGGGGAACAGGAACTAGAGAAAAGGTGAGATCAAAAAGAATTAACCTAGAAGGTAACACACATGCACAGGATCAAGCAACTCAAGATATGTGAAAGAATATGCAAGAACTCACCGACTCCATCAAAAGACCAAACCTGAGAATCATGGGCATAGAAGAAGGAGAAGAGGTACAAGCAAAGGAATTTGTAATATATTCAACAAAACAATAACAGAAAATTTCCCAAATCTAGAGAAAACTATGCTCATTCAGGTAAAGAAAGCCTCCAGGACACCAAACAGACTTGACCAAAATAGAACTACCCCATGACATATCATCATTAAAACAGCAATCACAGAGAATAGAGAAAGAATACTGAAGTCTGTAAGAGAGAAAAAACAAATAATATACAAAGGTAAACCCATCAAATTCACAGCAGATTCCACAGCAAAAACCTTAAAAGCAAGAACAGCATGGAGTGAGGTATTCTGGGCACTGAATGAAAATAACTTCATCCCTAGGATACTCTACCCAGCAAAACTATCATTCAAAATAGATGGAGCAATAAAAGTATTCCATGATAAGCAGAAACTAAACCAATATATGATCACCAAGCCACCACGACAAAAGAATCTTCAAGGATTTCTAGACAGACAAAATGAAAGCAAACAAAACCATGAAAGGACAGGCAGTACCAAATCAAAGGAGAAGAAAAGACAAGGAAGTAGAGAGTAACATTGATTCAACTACACACAATCAAACCCTGAAACAGCAAAAACAACTAAATGACAGGGATCACCACATACCTATCAATACTAACACTGAATGTTAATAGACTTAATTCCCCAACAAAAGACACCATTCGGCAATTGGATTAAAAAGGAAGATCCAACAATCTGTTGCTTATAGGAGACCCACCTCACCAACAGAAACAAGCACTGGCTTAGGGTGAAAGGCTGGAAGAAGATTTACCAAGCCAATAGCCCCCCAAAACAGGCAGGAGTAACAATACTGATCTCGGACAAAATAGACTTCAAACTTATATTGATCAAATGAGATAAAAAAGGACACTCCATACTAATAAAAGGGAAAATACACCAAAAGGAAATAACAATTATCAAACTATATGCACCCAGCATCAATGCACCCAATTTCATCAAACATGCTCTGAAGGACCTAAAAACATATATAAACTCCAACACAGTGGTAATGGGAGACCTTAATGCCCCCCTATCACCAATAGATAGGTCCAAACAAAAAAATCAATAAAAAATTCTAGAACTAAATCACACCATAGATCAAATGGACCTAGCTGATGTCTACAGAATATTTCATCTAACTTTTGAACAATATTCATTCTTCTCAGCAGCCCATGGAACCTTCTCCAAAATTGATCTATCTTAGGGCACAAAGCAAGCCTCAGCAACTATAAGAAAATAGAAATAATCCCATGCATTCTATCTGATCACAATGCATTAAAACTAGAACTCAACAACAAAAACAACAATAGAAAACGTGCAAACAGCTGGAAGCTGAACAACACATTGCTCAATGATCAATGGGCCATGATGAAATAAAAGAGGACATTAAAAGGTTCCTGGAAGTTAATGAAAATGAAAACACGACTTATCAGAACCTATAGGACACAGCAAAGGCAGTCCTAAGAGGAACGTTTATAGCCATGAGTGCATATATTAAAAGGACAGAAAGATCTCAAATCAATGACCTAATGCTACAACTCAAAGTCCTAGAAAAACAAGAAGCAAATCCCAAAACAAGCAGAAGGAGAGAAATAATAAAAATAAGGGCTGAAATCAATGAAATAGAAACAAACAAACAAACAAAACATACAAAGAATCAAAGAAACAAAAAGCTGGTTCTTTGAAAAAATAAATAAGATTAACAGACCCCTGGCAAACCTACCTAAAATGAAGAGAGAAAAAACCCAAATCAGTGAAATCAGAAATGCAAAAGGGGAGATAAAAAAAAACACCATGGAAATCCAGGAAATCATCACAGACTACTTTGAGAACCTATATTCTAATAAATTTGAAAATTGTGAAGAAATGAACAGATTTCTAGATACTTATGACCATCCAAAATTGAACCAAGAAGATATTAATCACCTGAATAGACCTATAATACAAAATTAAAATGAAGCAGCAATAAAGGATCTCCCAAAAAAGAAAAGTCCAAGACCTGATGGATTCTCTACTGAATTCTATCAGACCTTTAAAGAAGAACTAATACCAACCCTCCTTAAACTGTTCCACAAAATAGAAAGGGAAGGAACACTGCCTAACTCATATTATCAAGCCAGTATTACACTCATCCCAAAACCAAACAAAGACACCTCCAAAAAGGAGAACTATAAACCAATCTCCTTAATGAACATCGATGCAAAAATCCTCAATAAAATAATGGCAAACCAAATGCAACAACACATCAGAAAGATCATTCACCATGACCAAGTCGGCTTCATCCCAGGGATGCAGGGGTGGTTTAACATACACAAATCTATAAATGTAATTCAGCACATTAATAGAAGCAAAGACAAAAGCCACCTGATCATCTCAATAGATACAGAAATAACCTTCAACAAGATCCAAAACCACTTCATGATAAAAGCTCTAAGAAAACTAGGAATAGAAGGAAATTACCTCAACATTGTAAAGGCTACATATGACAAACCTATAGCCAACATCATACTTAATGGTGAGAAACTGAAACCATTTCCCCTAAAATCAGGAACGAGACTAGGGTGCCCACTATCCCCACTCCTATTCAACATAGTACTGGAATTCCTATCCAGAGCAATTAGGCAAGAAGAAGAAATAAAAGGAATATAAATAGATAAAGAAACTGTCAAAATATCCCTATTTGCAGACAGTATGTTCTTATACCATATAAAGACCCAAAACACTCTATCTAAAAACTCCTAGACACCATAAACAGCTATAGCAAGGTAGCAGGATACAAAATCAACCTACAAAAATCATTAGCTTGTCTATACACTAACAACGAACAAACTGAAAAAGAATATATGGAAACAACTCCATTTACAATAGCCTCAAAAAAATCAAATACCTAGGAGTAAACTTAACAAAGGATGTGAATGGCCTCTACCAAGGGAACTACAAACCCCTGAAGAAAGAGATCAAAGAAGACTACAGAAGGTGGAGAGATCTCCTGTGCTCATGGATTGGTAGAATCAACATAGTAAAAATGGCTATACTAACAAAAGCAAGCTGCGTGTTTAATGAGATTCCCATCAAAATCCCAATGACATCCATCACAGAGATTGAAAACTCTAAAGTTTATTTGGAAACACAAGTGACTGCAAATAGCCAAAACAATACTCAGCACAACAGCAATGCTGGAGGTAGCATTCTATAAATACTAATAGATAGTTTAACTACAAAAAAAAATCCAGAGGATGATAAACTTAGATGGATTGATTTGCAAGTACCCTTAAACTGAAGGAATACTAAAACATAGATAATGCAGTATAGGTATGTCTTGTGCATGAAAGATAACATGTAGCTCCAATTGATGGTGCATAATTAAAGAAAAGGAATTTCTGAATTCCTGCGTGGAATGAGATAAAGATAGAGCAAACTCAGGACAGCTGCCCAACATCTCAGGAGCACCAGCATCATGCCAGCAGGAACTCATCCCAAAATAATTTTTCTATGCTCACATTTCCTCTGACTGCGTTTGTTTCCTGTGTCTGCCTTCTTCCCCAATCCCCATTTTTCAGGCAAGACCTGGCCTTCAACCACTGGGAGAGAGCCTTTGTCAGAAGCAACATTTTTAGTTAATTTTCATAGCACCATTGTGGTAAAACATATCATCCCCAATTTGCAGGTGGGGAAACCAAAGTTCAGAATACATGATCTTGCCATTGTGACTCTTCTAAATGTTTGACATACATAAGTCATCAAGCTTAAGGAATTTTTTGAATTGGAAACCTATTACAATGCTTGGCACAAAATATACTTACTATATACTAATTCCTGTTATGAAAATAGCTAACACTTCTTGAGTTCTTACTAGGAGCCAATTAGAATGCTAATGCTTGAATCATTTTATTTAACCTCACAGCAATCTTCTAAGGAAAATGTTATTATAGGTCCCATCTTACAGATCAGAAAGCTGATGCTTGGAGTGATTGACAATCCAGATTGGTCTGTCTCCAAACTCAGGCTCCCCTGCCTCAGGTCCCACTGTTCCTTCCCTTCACTTCACAATGTCTGCCTGTGATACTTCTCTTGAGACATATTGTGATAAGTTTCCTGTGTTTCCAAAACTGACGCCATATAGGAATGTCCTGGTGGGTTATAATTAGGTCCTGCAGTTTGCTAACTGGACCAAAAGTGACTTATCATCATTTGCCCTCTCTCTCTGAGCATCCATAGCTTTACCATCTGCTACCCAGCAAGGGAGACTGACATCACTCTCTTGCTTGAGGGAGCAAACTATGTCAATCTGACTCAAAAAAGCCCTGCTTAGGGAAAATTTGGTCAATATCATCTTCCTGACACCTCTGGCCCCTTAGTACCTACCCTGCCAGCTTCCAGAAGCTTCATTTACCCAGAAGCAGCTAATGAAACAAGATCTTAAAGACTCCCACTCACTCAGAGAGGGAGCATTCTCCAGTCTTGAGAGTATAGAGAGTTTGTTACCCACTCAGGCTGAGTCACATCAGCACACGCCTGGGAGATCTCTCCATTAGTCAAATGGTCATTCTAGGCAGGCTCAGAGCAGCAAAAACATACCCTCTGCTCTCCCTAGGACCCAGGTCATCACTGGCACTTCAGAGTTGAAGGCCAAATAAGTAGAAATTATGAAAGAAAATCAGAGATGATGAGAGCTTTATCCAATCCAACCCCATTGTTTTACAGATGGGGAAGCTCCTGCTTCCTATTACTTGTTGAATTGGTCTCTAACCTTCCCATCCCCTGATGTGCATGCCAATATCCCTAAACTCTCTCTAAGAGAGAGAGTTCTGTGTCCACATCAATGGCCCCATTATACTTGACGTTCCTTGTTAGTCCTACTCAAAGCTGTAGCCCTAGCACCTATGACAGCAACTAGCTGAATGACTGGGCAGACACCTACTCAAGTTGCCCCAGGAGCTGGGACTCGGGATTCAGTAGATGAAGTTGAGCCATTGCTTCCTTTCTCTTGAACTCCTCCCCCCACACAGCTGAAGTTCTCACAGAACTTTGGTTCCGCCCAGAGACCCCAAGGATTCGCATGCAGGCCTTCCTAGGGTAACTGTCCCTTCCCTGGTATGCCTCTCTATCCTTTCCTTCTCAGTGTATTCTAGGGGCTACATCTCACAGTCTCATTGAGAATTGTCTGCAAAATGAATGCTGTAAGGGTGCCAATGCCAGGTAACAACAGAAATACTCCCTTCCAGGACTATGTCCATGAAAACAGAAACATTTTGATGCTTTCACTATGCTCAAGTTTTCAGTTGTTATTGCCTTTCAAGACTTCAACAGTTTTGAAGTTGTTTTGTGGAATGCCCTTCAGTTAATGTTTGCCTGATATTTCTTCATGATTGTATTCAGAATGTACCTTCCTGGTTTCACTTTCATTTTTCAGGAATACTACAAAAGTATTGTTTGCCTACGTCACTGGATCATTTCAGGAGTTAAATAATTTGAACAATTTGTATATTGCTTTGTACTTCTCATAGTGAATATGTTTTCACATCTCTTCACAAGGGCAGGGTGACAAGTTTCATCCCATAGGGAAGCTTCTGCACTGCATTGGGCTACCCAGAGCTGAGTAATGATCAGGAATATGGAACCCTGTCAGTACTTGGTGGGAAAAGAACTGATGCTGTCTGCTTTCAGTGCAGGTCACCAAAAAGAAAGTACCAGAAGTATGGATGCTGTGCTTGAGTTCATCCAGTCTTGGTAAGAAACCTGAGGTCAGGAACCCATAGCCACCCCTCATATACTTTGCCTAAGGAAACAAAAAGTAGAGACAAAGATTAGATACCTGGAAGGTAGGGAGAAAGCATTGATGCACTTTACAAACAGGCATCCTTGGGTGGGAAGGATGGGTTTTTAACTTCACTTTGCATTCACCAAAACCATTTTTCAGGAATGGATTTCATGAACAAGGATAAATGAATGACCCTCCATATCCCTGCTACAAATAGGCTTTAAAGGAAAAATGCATGATCTTTAATTAAAATGAGAAAATTCAAGTGAGTTGCTAAGAAACAAAACCCTATCTGTGCCCATAGAAGCTCATGCCAGTAATATCTGGTAATAGATGGGTTTCCTTGGAAACAATTCCTAAATCATCTTAAGTATTAGTGCTGACTAAGAGTAAAGTCTTAATAGACAGACATTAGGACAGCAAAAGAATTGTTAATTGAGCAAATTGACCAACTGCAAATTTCAGATATGCCAGTAAAAAATGATGCTCAAATACAATAACCTCTTTATAATCTCTTCTCTTTTATTCTGGTTTCTTTTTTATTTATTAGAATGTAATAGTTGTACAGGAGGGATTCATCGTGATATTTACATATGTGCTCACTATATATCTTAATTAGATTGACTCCCTCCATCATCATCCCTCATTCCCCCCCCTTTCTTAGAACAATTTCAATAAGTTTTATTGTTCTATTTTCCTACATGTATACGAAGTACATTGGCCATATTCACTCTCTTACCCTCTCCCCTCCCGCTGGTACCCACTCCTGGACAGGATCTGTTTTACCTTCATGCCCTTCATTTTTAAGTGTATGTTGATTGTCTAAAGGGGGTTTGCCTTGGTATTTCACATAGGTATATATTATACTTTAATCAACTTACAGTGCATTCTGTTATACTGTCTTCATACACACTCGCATTGCGTTTCAATATTATTTACTCTCTATTGCTCTCATGATTCTGTTTTCTTAGAAAAACATAGTACATGTTCATGGGGAAACAATTCACATGTTGAAGAAAAGAATAAAGTTAAAAGTAAAACTGTTCTCTTCCTCCTTACCTGCTTTGGTTATTTTTCAGATTAGCACTATTAACTGTGTTTTAGATGTCCTTTGAGATATTTCCTGTATTGACAGAAGCATGGGTATAATATCTTCATTTTATCCAAATGAAAACTGTGTATACTATTCTCAGACTTATCCCAGTAGCGATGAAATCCCAGTTGTTATCATCAAAAAGGAAATTCAACTACAGGTAGTGATGGGGAATTTGAGCAGTTTGTTCTGCAGCACCAGAATATGAAGCTATTGTTTCAGTATGTCCTCATCTTTAAGATTATATGCCAAAATTCTCAGGTCTGTCTGCCAAAAAGTTACTATACATCCTAATCAAGCCACTTAACCTCTCTCCACTGCCCAAGTCCTCTCCATTCCCAGCCACTTTCCTATTTGGCACTTTTCTTCACCTCTTGGACATACTCTAGCTTTGGAAAAGCTTGGTTATTTTTGTCTCTGAGTCAGAGATCGAGTCTCCAAGTCCCTTCCCCTCCATACCAGTGCATCCCTCAAACTTATATCAGAGAAATATTTCTAAAATGCAAATTGATTTTGCAATTAATCACTTGGCCTTCAATGGCATCCCCTAGCCTTGAGGAAGAAATTTGCTCTAAGGAATACAAGCAACCTTCATCCCAATCAACCCCTTTGGCTTCTTCCTCCTCCATCTGTGCAATCTTACACACGCAGCTCCCCAGATGTGGCTGCCCAGGGTCTCTGGCCTTCACAGCTTCTGTTTCCATGCCTCATCAACAACCCACTTTATGTACCTGATAAATCTCAACCTCTGGCTAGCCTTTCCTTACAGAGTTTCTGAAGATCAAAATTATTGCTATTGAGGGCCAGATATTTCTTGGTTGTAGGATTTTTTTTCCTGTGTATTATAAGATACTTAGCAGCATCACTTTTGACATCTACCCCGTAGATTCTAGAAGGATCCCCTACTAACTTTTGGCATCCAAAAGCATCTACAGACATTACCAAATATCTCCTGGGGGCAAAATCTCCCCACTGAAAACCAACCCTATACCCACCCCCAAAATCAAATTCAATGTTGTCAGACTTCATGGCCTGATTCTATGCAACCAATTGTGACAAGCTTCCAAGTTTAACTTTTCCATAAAACTAGACTACCTAAGGACAAAAGGCATGCTGTAGATCCCTATATGCCTAGGTCTTTACCTAATTTCTAGATCAGGGAAAATGCTCAATGAGTATTTGTTAAAGATGTGTGTATAGATAGATGACAAAAACATAGATGTAGATATAAATACAGATACAGAATAGGTATAGATTAGAGATAGAGGTACAGATACACATAACAATACAGAAATCTGGCTGCACATATAATAATCACCCAGGAGTGCCCAGACTTTTGAATTAGTATCTGAGGGAGTGGACACCCAAGCATGTTTCCAGATCCATAAGACAAAATACCAGCAACCAACTGTTACCATCTCTGCAGTCCATCTGGCAATGTACAAATCCATGACTGAAAACAGACAAAATATTCCTCCAGAAAACTCTTTCTGTCCCTAAATGTAAACGGGTTGTTTTATAAGGTGAGTGAGGTGAGGAAGTCTTCAAGAAGCCTCGAGAAAAGGCTCAGAGAGCCTCAACATATAGTCAGAGGAACCCTCAGCCAGAATAGCACACAGCATTTGTGAAACATTTCTTTCTAGCTCTGAGCACTGGAATCTTCCTTGTTTCCTGTTCCAATGGCCAACTGATCCTGTTTCTCCTTAGAACATAGATGGCTCCTTCCTCCATTCTCAGTAGCCTTTAATTCCAGAAGAACTCGGAGGAATTTTGTAGTGGAAGATGCAAGATATCCAGTAGCCCCCTGAAGGAAATAGATAAGGACCTGAGCTAAGATGGTACTGTTAGTTCAAAAGTATGAACCATGCAAAGCAACATTCAGAATATATTTAAGGCTCATAGAGTTGTGTCTAGTGAAAAATCCCTTTACTGCAGGGCTATTGGGATCAGGTTAGAAAGAATGAACTGTGGCTAGAAATTCATCAGGAGGCAGGGCACTAGGGATGGACTGGATTATGCAGTTGACAGTCCTGAACAGTCCTGAAAAGAAATTCTCATTTCTTCTTTTTTGGCAGGCTGATAAGTAAATGTTAATGGTATTTCTACAGTCTGGACAGGCAAAAGGTTCTTTCTCTCACTGAGAGACTCTGGCCATCTCTGAAATCTTCAAGGATATTCCTACACTCTGTGGCACTATCAGACCTCTTCTTAATCCAGGACATCTGTATTCGTTTATTAGGGCTGCTATAACAAACTAGATGACTTGGACAACAAAAATTCATTGTTTCACAGTTCTGGATGCTAGAAGTCCAAGATGAAGGTGCCAGCAGGGTTGATTCCTTCTGAGTGTTGTAAGGGAAGGAGTATGCCTGGCTCTCTCCTTAGCCATAAAGGATCATCTTCTCCCTATGCCTCTCCTCTCTATGAGCGTCTGTCTCCAACTTTCCCCCTTTCATCAGGATTGCATTAAGGACCGTTCTAATGATCATATTTAACCTGATTAACTCTAAGAGGACCTATTCTTCAAAGAGGGTCACATTCTTAGGTAGCAGGGATGAGGACATCAGCATATAGATCAGGGTACAGACATATACTTGAACCCATAACAATACCTAACAGGTATACCCCCTTGGTCAGCTCACCCTTGCTTCACCTCCTCAGCCTGCCTAATTGCTCTTCTCTTCTCTCTTTCTCCAGACCCTTCAACTTTTTCTTCCTGCCAAACTAATTGTCATACTAGAAAGAGCTCTTGGAGAAAACAAATCTCATTTTAAATCCTGGTTCTAAGCTGTATCAACTACATACCTAATGCCAGGAGTACAACTTCTGTGAGCCCCAGATTCCTCATTTTGTGGTAAAGACCTGCCTGGTAAACCATCTATTTAAAATACTGCCAGGAGCCACCAAAATGCAAATTGTATTGTTGTTCAGGAAAATAATCACTGAGTGGTCTTTCTGTGTTTGCAAATGGAAAATGAGTCCATATCTCATGCCATGGGGAAAAGTACATGAGTCAGTTTGTGATCTGTCAAAGTCAGGTCCATACTGCATGATATGGTGCATGACAAGGAGGTAGACATGTTTTCATAGGGCTAGGAAGGATATCTAGCATAAAACCCTAGAATCACTTACTCCCTCCTTTTCAGCTATAAAGCAGGACTCAAAAATAGCCAGTAGAGAATGATACTTTTTTAAATTTCCAATCTATCACAGACTCATACTTGTGAGAAATTCAGTTAAAACATATTATAAGCAAAAACCAAAATACCGACCACAATTTTTATTCTTAGATCTAACAGACATGAAAATAACTGTAAAATTGCTATCTAATATTTCTAGATGCTACTGTCAGCTTTTAAGTTTATCTTTTTGCAGGCCAATAACAAAAAGTCTGTGAACAGGCTCCTGTCCAAGCATTGCATTTTGATTGGCACTGGTGTTATTTATGATGCAGGAGCCTTCAACCCAAGTCCTCTATCTGTGGGGTTATGGGTAATTAAAGTTGCGTTAAAAATACAATATTCAGTTTCCAAAATTCAAAATCAGTTTTTCTCACCCTCAGCAATAAAATAGTCTTGAACATTAAGCTTTGTCAAGAGAAGTCAAAGTTGTTCATTTCCACCTTTGAAATACCAAGCTAGAAGTATGGAAGGCAGTTTTGCTTTAGACCCAGTGTAAGTAGAAGGTGGTCTAACTTTTAGCTGGATGTGAAAATTATAATTAATATGTAATGTCAGCATATCAATGGAAATAGCATCTCCCCATATACTAACAACTTAGAAAATATTTTCACATCTGTGATAAATATTTATGTCTCACCCTAAAGTCATATTTTTATTTCCATTTTGCAGGTAAGGAAAGCGAAGTAACAATAGAAATCAGGACATTATCATCTTTCCCATACTTGGAGGGAGGATGAAGTATTTTCCAGAGCCCCTGATGGGAGAATCTTTTTCTGATTACATATGTGGACACAGTAAAGGAGCAAATGGTGGAGAAAGAGAGGTCTATCATCTTAGTCAGAAGTCACCATCACCTCCCTGTCACTCTTAGCCAGCATTTGGCCCTGTTATGTCTAGGATTCTTCACCAAACAGACTGAGACATCAGGAGATAGAGCAAAAGCCCCACCCTCAAGGACCTAACACCCTGCTAGGTGGTGAAATGCAAATCACAAATTTGCATTTTCATAGCCACAAACTGAGATTATTTTAAATGTTTACTTTGAAGTGCTGTATTAAATAATAAAATGCACCTAAAGTACTTAGCACAGTACAAGGCCTACAAGGCTCAACAAATGTCCTCTAAATATTTGCAATTAGAACTAACACAAATTAACCAAATATAGATATGTTTGCTAATTACAATAACTAACAAGCTATTTTGCATTTAGTCACTTTCAATGTGCCTTCATTTGTCTTTGAAATATCTACATTTATACCATTTATACTAAATAAAGTAAGAACTCTTCCAACTGTTAAAATGAATAACCAAACACTAACTGAAGGGGACTCTAGAGAAATAGCAAGAGCATCTCTCTGGAGCATCTTGATATCATGTCTTCTCTCCAGCAAGCACTTATTGTGGAAAGCAAGCCCTGCTTCCATTCTTTGTTTGAAGTGATGAGTTTTGCTGGAAGTAAGAGATAACTTCTCTCACCTGTCCCAGCCATGGCAGAGCCTGGCAACATTTGTAGGGAAGGAGGAGTTTGGGAATTTGTGTTTCAAGAAGTCAGTGGAAAAGTCAAGCAGGCAAAGCATCTAGACTGAGAGGAAAATCCACATGGAAACCTGAGGTCAAGAGAGCAGCTGCCTGGACTTTCCAGGAGGGCTGGACCTCTGCATCAGGCAGCGGGGAGGCCAGTGAAGGCAACTCTGCTGGGACAACCTCACTAGTCAGTGTTGCACAGAAGAGAGCAGGCTTTCCCCTCAGCATGGGAGTCTCCTCCCAGTGCCTCTCCCTGGCTCCTCTCATTACACATGGTTCCAGTTCCTTCCATTGAGGAGTCTTGGAGGTTGGGTGTGAGATAATCAATCTGAGTGCCTGAGCCCCTCAGATAAGCTGATACACCCGGCTTTCCTCAGCTGCCTTGACTGAGGATCATCTGCAACATCTTGCTAATGTGAACTGTACAGTCAGTCCTTCGGGTGGGGAAAAGACCTGAGCTTGGGCCTGAGCAGTCATGGGGACGCATTCCCGTACAGAGCAGTGTGGAGAGCAGGAGCGATTTCTGTAAGCAAAGAAATCATGATTCCCCCAACACACACACACATCCTCATGGTCCTTTCTAAGATCACCTTTCCATTCATAGTAACGCACTCCCACCCCAGCAAAATCTCTCAGAAGAACACTGGTGGAGAGGGAAAATTTTTCTTTCTAGCAACAGGAACCCTGGCTTCTGTCCTAGCTCTGAGTAATTTGCTGTGTGTCTTTAGGCTCACCCTTTCCCTCTGTGGCCTCAGAAAGTATTGACCATTCTGCTCCTATGATCATCTAGTCTTAACCCTGTCACAGAATCCAAACTGGTTTTGTTTTGTGTATATGTGTGTATGTTAATAATAGTAAGAACATTTAACATGAGCAAAAATTTAGGTCTACAATACAGTATTGTTAAGCATAGGCATGACATCTGTGTTGTTCATTCACTCACCCATCTATCCTGGAGATAGCAGACCATAGAGGTCCTTTGGGACCTAAGACAGCACTCATCTGCTTCAGGTGGCCCATTGGTGTTATCTCAGAGTCCCAAACTTCTAAGAGATGAGCAAGGAGTCGATCTTACTGGCAAAGGATCCGGGAGGTCCTCTGTCTACCACTAGATGTCACTGCCCTACCTTAAACACCCCTCAAATTCTCTGCCAGATGAAAGGGAAACTCTCCCAAGGCCTTTTGTGTTCTTAGCACTTGGATCTAGTTTGTATCTGTCTCTGTAGACCTTCCCCACAAGGACTCAACACTACCAGTTGTGGCTGTCTGTTCAGCTCATCTCCCTACCTTCCAGATCTCTGAACTTGACCAGTGACATGGACTGTGAGTGCACATCTACTCAAGGTAACAGGTTCAGCCTCTTGCATTCACTCTTTCAATCACAAACCCAATGAGCACCTACTATGCACCAAGTTCTGTGCTGGTTAATGAAGACTGAAAAAAAAAAAAAAGAAAAGCAATTCCCCTATCCTCAAGAGCGCACAGCAGACATGTCTCCATTACTGTAAATAGCAAGAAATTAATGAAGTGAATGACTCCATGCCAAGAGCATTTAGAAGAAGTAGCCCTGCCTTGAGTAGACAGGAAAGCTTCACCAGGGAGGCACCATTTGGCTTGAGACTTGAAAAATGCATCAATTTGTTGCACAAATCATTGAGACAGGATATCTCAGGATAACAGAAGGGAAGAGAAAAATAGGCCAGCCCGTTAAGCTTAAAGTAGGCTTTGAAAGACTAAATCATATTGCAATCAACTTCAACCTAATTATCCTGCCTGGGAGAGAAAGCAGGCTCCAATCACCACTTATGTACAGTCACCATTGTCTGTTTTACCCTTGAGAGCAGAGATGTGATTTTTCATTTTTTGTATCCTAAAAATTGACCACAATGGAGGTACACAATATATTTTGTGAGAAAAATGAACAGTTTACCTTACCACCTGAGTAAAGCCACATCTCTGAAAAAATCTTTTTCAGAGGAGAAACTGAGGCACAAGTCCCAGTAAAAGAGCCATGCATGCCTCCTGGCTCTTGCTTCACACTCCCTACATAAGCTGGCAACAGCCCACTCCCTTTCTCCCATTAAATAAGTCTACAGAGTCAGCAGGCCCAATGAACTGGATATATATTTTTTTAACTTCCAGAGACTCTTGCCACTCCTTTTTCAGGAACACTGCTCAGAGGTATATGAAGAACTAAGATGGTAGTGAGAACTTGGAAGCTGTGCGCTCTCAACCAATGGTGAATCAAAGATCAGAAAGTGAGATCATCTGTATGCTAATCTAGAACCCTTGGCCTTTGGCAAAAGTTAAGCAGTTCAACAATCCATTCTCTGAGGTGATGGTTTTTTCCCTCTCAGATAATCATGATTACCAAGTGTTTGTTTCTGCCAAAATTTAATAGGAGCTTTGACACCTAGAAGAGCACACACTGGAGAGGAGGAGAGGAGTGGAACGTGCAAGAGACACAATAAAGTAAAGGAAAAGTGAGAATGAACTTGGTCTATCAGGATGCTGTGAATATTGGTGGTGGAGGGCTTGGTTGTGGGTGCAGGATAAAGTAGGGCAAAGTAGCAGAAATAAATTCTGAGTCAGAGAGTGATCGCATCCTGTCTCTGCTGAAATCCTTCCAAAGATAGACCAATTGCCAATGGAATAAACTCCAAACTTGTTAACCCAGCATTGATGGCCACTGTGATTTATCACCAACCTACCTTTCCAACTTTCACTCCTACTACTTTCACTGGTTGCCTTCCACACCAACTGAATAGGCCCACACTTTCACACCTCAAAGGCCCACTGGTACCCATATACCCTCAAGCTCAGCTTTAAGGGATCCCCCGCAGGTACACCTGATGAAATGTTCACCTCCCTAGGTGCACCACACTTTCCTTCTAATTAACAGGCTTATATTTAACCTTCAACTTGGAAGACTTTCTTAACCATTCCACTGCCTGAACTTGAGGACGCTAACTTCACGTACTTTGTAATGCAGTTCTCATAGCTCTTCTCACTTTGCTCAGAAGTTGTTAGCTTGTGTATCTGTAAACTGTAAGCCTGACTTGTAATTCATATCCTGATAAGTGGGTAGAAGATAAGTGGTTCCATTAAAAGGAAGCATCATGGTTTGCATTGGAACTCAGGGACCTGGTCGTAGACCAGATGGTAGTGCCTGACAGATTACATGTAAACTAGGGACTGACAATGATATCAATGCCTCTTTATAGAATGTTTTGTGAGTAGAGAATGAAACAAAGTGAACAAGAAGGCTCTGTAAGTAGGAAACCCTAGAACAAATGTTAGCATCTGGGACTTTACCAGCTTGTGAGCTCAGTCATAGTCTCATTAACGTTATTGCAAATTCTTGATGGTAGGAAGTTCTGCTTCTGGCTTGATTATAGGAAGACCACAACTTTACAAAATCCTCCTTCCAAAATAATTTGTGGTAATTTCTAAGGACACTTTATATTCATCTTAAATCAGTGAAAATCAGTCTGTGCAGAGCCAGCACCACCCTCAGGTGGTGACAGTCCTGACAGCTCCATAGAAGGTCTATACATCTCTGAGTCTGGGCCCAAACTGATATAGCTGATGTAGAACAAAACCACTGCACCTGGATGCCAGGAGGAAATGGTTCCTTCTGAGCTGTGCTTGCTAGTGGTAACTGTTCTCACATGAGAATGAATAAACCCAAAGGGTCACACTCATTAATGACCAATACCTGCCTTCCAGTATTCACCCAAGCCCACGAGGTGATTGGGGTAGAAGAGATGCTGACTACTGCTGCTTTACCTCCAGCACCAGCTCTCCTTCGAGGCATTCAGGTCAGTCCTAAGTCCTCTTTGCTGCGTCACCTCTTCTCTTAGGGTAGTCATCATCAACTGGTATCATTATGCTTCCTCCAGGATGATTTATACATTTGACCATGTTGGTGACATTTTTGGTTGTCTCAACAGGAGGAGGTTGCTAATGGAATTTAGTGGGTAGAGACTAGGGATGTTGTTAAACTCCTGCAATGCATAAGCCAGCCCTCTATATTAAAGAACTATCCAACACAAAGTATCAGTATTACTGATATTCAGAAATCCTGTCTCAGGGTGCTTTCTTTCTCAGGAATCTTGTTGTTAATATCATTTTTTTCTTCCACAAAATCGGAGAACAGGAGGGCAGAGCAGGTCCTGTCTGGGAGGTTGATACCAGTGGGAGCAGGGAGGATGTAGGGAAAGGGTGTAGGAGAGTGAATATGGTGCAAATACTGTGTACAATCTATGTAAATGGAAAAATGAGACCTGTTGAAACTATTCTGAGAATGGGGGGAGGAAGATACAGGAGAATGGTGGAGGGAGTGATATATTTTAAGAACTTTTGTAAATGTCCAAATGTACCCACAGCAGCAATAAAAATAATTAAAATCTTGTTCTTTCTTCTAATGTGACCTCTGTGGAATCCATGCCTATTTATCAAGCATGTTTCTTTATGTCTAAACTCCAAGGTGAAAAGAAATGAAGTCTGGTGCCCGGTTATTGACCCTTCTGTAAGTCAGCAGATAAAAATAGTCATGTAGTGACACTTACTCCTAACTTTCTCACCTGACACATCTAAGTTCCAAACTCTGCCCATCTGGGTTATTATACTGACAGTAAATCATTGCAGATTCTTTCATTCAACAAACATTTGATGAATACCTACTGTGTGGTTGGCAAAGTATCAGATAAATATACAATGATTACCAAGTAGACAGTGGCCCTGCTCTCATAAAGCTCATAATGCAGAAAGAATAAAGCAGTAAATAAACAAAACTACAATTATAATTTTAATATATTCTCTGAAGGAAAAGAATAGAATACGATGAGGATAAATATGGAAAAGACAAAATATAAGTAGGAAAGGCATGGAATGACTCTCTAAGGAGGTTATGTCTGGGCTGAGGCCTTGCAGAGGCATGGAAGTTAGTCCAGTAAAGAAAGAAGAGAAAGAATATCTGCAAAGTTCTTGGATAAGAAAGAGATTGACATTATCAAGGAGGAGGAAATAAGAATGTTTGGCTGTGTGTGACACTATCTAATTTGCCTTCTTAAAAAGATCACCCTGTGTCTGGCAGAGTGGCTTCAGTGGAAAGAGTGCCTGGCTAGTAAGCATGAGGCCCTGAGTTCAAATCCCAGTGCCACCAAAAAAATAAGTAAATAAAAAAGATCACACTGCTGCTGTGTAGACATTTTTGAAGTGTCATAAGTGGTAGCGAGAGATGAATGAGAAGACAAATGCCATGGCCCAGGAGCCAAATGGTGGCCGATCTGTGGGATAACAATGGAGATAGGGCCAGAGGTTTGGGAAGGAGGTTCTGCCACCTGGGGCAGGAAAAGTCTGTATCCAGGGATTGGCAGTGGTTATGGCACTGGGAAGCCAAATCACTATCTGAATAACTTCCCAGACTTGTAGTTTATCAAAAATCAATACATAGCTTTTCTGTTCAGCATTTCTATTGGGGAGGAAATATATACGCCATGGGTGAGTATCTTTTCCTACATTGCAGCTGGGTATTTTGCCGCTTTATCAATTGTTTGAAATTTGAGTGGTATTTATTTATTCACTTTTTATTTGTGGCTGTGGAAATGGAGAGAAAGGGTAAATAAATGACTTGTCACAAAACCAAATTTCCTATGTTTTCAAGAGCCATTTATCACCATCTTGGCTCATTGCTATTTCCTTCTGAAGTCAGGCTGACCAACAGCAAGGCCATGGTCAGAGACTTAGGATGTTTTCTCTAGAAAGCCCTTGGGCCTTAGCTAGGCCCTCAGAGACTTAGGCATCCTTAACCTCATGTTGAGCTCCACCACCAGGGAGGATCCTGGCAAGCCGACTCTTGGAGAGGCAAACCAAAACCAAAGAGCCTGAATTCACAGGAAAATCAGTTCATGTGCCTTCCTTGCTGTGGGTGGCAGCACTCATCTCTTCAGAGCACTCCTTCCCATATGTCAGGGCCACTATTTTCCAGGCCTGAAGGGAAAAGCCAGCATCAGCCTAGATTTATAAGACAGAAGAAATCATGTCTCCAGCAGGGATGGCCTATCTTGTGGTAGCTGAGCCCCAGAGCTGGGTGCAGAGGAAGCACAAAGCTCAGCTGTATTCAGGAAATGCCAAGGGCCTGTTATAGGAGGATGTTCAGGGAGAAAATCTAGTAAGCATGAACAGAGAGCAGAGGCTGATCAATGACAAAAACCATAGTTCCTTTCCTCAATAACAAGACATTTGGTATGGGAAGCAGACAAAAAGATTAATAGGAACGACACAATGGATGCTGTGCTGGAGTGAACACATAGTGTAATGGGCGATGGTAGGAGAGAAAGGAAGAAACTCTAGCTCTGCCTGGAAAATTTGGAAGGCTTTGGAGGTCCTGATAACTCTCTGTTCCACAAATACCCTACTGGAATCACCAGAGTTTAATTAATTGCACTTAAAAAACCAAATATGCCAACAGTGCATTTTAAGGCTACACCTGCTCCATTATTTATTTTAAAAGAATTATTAAGTGACATCAATTTCCCTTATGGATTTTCTTTCCTATAATGTTATCCCTGAGAGCTGAGTTTTCAAAGAGAAAAATATTCCTTTAAAGGTAGACTGCTTTAGACTTGGCATTTAAATCCAAGCTTCACAAGTCTGGGAGGAAGCCTGCCCTTGAGGTGTACTTGAAGAGAATTCAGGGATCAAGGAGCCCTGTTTGGCAAGAGAAGATAACAGACAAATAAAATGTGGGGTGAGCCACACCTGATTAGTCCAGGTGTCTTACTTCTGGGATTATAACATGGAATTGGAAAGGCATAATGATTTTGTCTTTCCAAAACCATAGTCAAAGACTCTCTTGTTTATCTAGAAAGAAAACATGATGCAAACTCACACTGACAAAAAAGAATAATTACTCAACTCCCCTCTCCTCCCTTCACTCAGTTTTCTGAAAGGGAACCAATCAGTCAATTCATAGATCTTCACCACACACTGAAGATGGATGGGAGACCCAATCTACAGAGTAATGGAGTAAGCAGGGGGCACAAAAGAATTATATCAATGCTACAACACATGATATTTTGCCATTCACAAAGACTCTTCACTTGCATTACTCTTTAAGAGTCTCTCCAACAGTTCTCTCAGATAGCAAGATAAATGCTGATTTATTAAAGAATTGAGAGAAGATTCAAATGAATTAATGAAATAAATGACCTATGGAATCAGGGGATATTATTCTGACATTGAGAGGCAAGTATACAGTAAACAAAATTCTAATCAAATGCAAATGTAGTTAATCCTTAAAAAATGAGATAAATTCCAAACAGAAGTAATGAATAGGCTCCTGGGTTATTTAATAATCTAATTAATGAAAAGGAGGGAATCACATGAATGAAATAGAACATTTTTTGCTGATTAACACAATCACAGTCACAACATGGGATATTGGTGATAAACTGGTTGAGGAATATTATCATTTCAAAGAGTGTTTAGTACAAGTACTGTTCAAGAATAGATGGAGGGTCTTCCAAAACTGAGCATCCTAAGGATTCATGTGGTAGTGATGCCAAAAACCCTTTCAATACTCTGAATAATAAAATTAAAAGTTTGATCAGTGTCCAAGAAGAAAGAATGCATCATCTTTCTATTCTCTCTATAGACAAGAATATTTAAAGTCTTTGTCCTGTAGAAAGGTGATCAGAGAGGAATCAGCCAAAAAAAAGTATTATTGATAGCTCTCAGACAGTTAAATAATTTTAAAAAGCATATTATTTTTCTAAATTATGTGATATTTATGGTATTTTTGAATTTGTTGTTTATATTTATATCTTTTCTCACTCCAAATGTAAGTTTTATACCAAATTTTGTATCCTAATTTGGTTTTCTTTTTCTTTTTCCTGCCTACTAATTACCTTGTTTTTAATTTGCTTCATTTTTCTCTTTTTTCTTAGCACATATTAATTGTGCAAATAGTTTTCACTGTGATATTTCCATACATACGTATTATATACTTTGATCAAATTTACCCCCTCTGTGACTCTTCCTTTTTCTTCAAAGGACCTTCACATTTTCTGAGCTTCAGGCCTCATGAAGCCTGGACACTGCCTTGAATCATATGCCCACTGTGTAGATGAGAAAACAGATTCGAGAGTTCTTACCTGGGGCCACACTGTGAGAAAGTAACAGTGCTAGGACTCAAAATCAGTGTTCTTTCTTCTCCACAGTACTTTGCCCCCCAGAGAGCTTTAATGTGTGAGATATAGCCTCATGCATTTCCTTTAGGGAGGCAAAGCAAAGTAAGGTAGGCTATTTTAATAACCCAAGAATCCACTCTAATTTTTCAAGAGGGATTCAATAGGGCTTAGAAAGTACTTCTCATATCCTCCCTCCAGGACCTGTGTCTAGACAGAAGAGTTCGAGTTACACTCAACAAAACATTCCAGGCCCCAAATGACCCTAGACTCAAGGACACTTATGGGAAGTAAAGCTAGGTCACACTGAGCACAATCTGAGACTAATTGATTCTCAGTCTACCTGAATACATACTGCACACCACACACATAACCAATGCTCATTATTCTAAGGACAAGGAGCTAGAAACTCATAAGCAATTTGCCCAAATTCCCAAAGATAGTAAGGAATAGTCAACACATCTAAAACAGGTCTGCTCTGTGCCAAAACCATCTCCAGTTCTCCAAGGGTAGTTTTTCCATTGGAGCTAGAACAGGCTTAGGCACATTCCTTTCAGTCATGAGAATGCTCACCATGCTAGGCACCCATACATGTAAAAGTAGTCAGGAGGTCATGTTCTCCTGCCCACCAAGGTGAGCAGATGAAAAGAAAAGTCTTTAATCCACATCTGGCACTAACTCACACACAGATGTGCGCTTGTTCCTCCCACCCTCACCCAAGACCAGACTGTCTACACAGGGTAGGAGGCATCAAATCACAGAGATAACCTGAGTGTCCTCGGGCCAAGCCACAGTGAGCAAGTGGGATCACACTGTCTATAAATGGTAGTTCTTCGATCTTGTTCCCACCAAGGATAAAGCTAGAAGTCCAGACCTCTTTGAAAAATTCCCTGGTCTCTGATTATTTCTCTGATTCCCATGGACTCCTCATGAGTATATCCTCTTGGTTTACTCCTTCCTGGCTCTGTGCTAAAGAGGCCATCTCAGCAGACCACCAATGCCAGGGCTTAAAGTCTTATAGTCTTAAAGCTATGTATGCTTGATAAGAGGTTCCTTTCTGTGTTCATCTTCACCCTTCACATCCCTCACAACGATTTCCAGGACCATGGTCATGTGTGTGCCCTCTCCTCAGATGACCTGATGCCCAGCCAGGATTCCAATCACAGGAGGTATCCTGATGATACCCAGATCCATTTTTTCAGGGTCTCTCTCTGGAATGGTTTTGGACATCTTAAACTGAGTGTCCTATAAGTATCTCCAACTCAGCATATCCAAAACAAAATCCACACCTTCCTCCATGTATGCTTCTCTTTGTTTATTGCTTCAAAGAATTGTACCACTCTCCACATAGATGCTAGATGCCCCTGCCAGAAATGGATATCATCTTTTGGCCCTTGTCATTCTTCCCTCCCATATTCAATCCACTACTAAATTCTGACTTCTATTTCCTCACTATCTTTTGAATCACCACCCCTCACATTTCTCCCTCTTTATTTCCTCCGCCAACATACTGGCGATGGACTCTCACACCCTTATACTTCTCCACACAAAGCTTTTAGTCATATTTTGAAATATATAATATCATAGTAATTGTTTGCTTAATTATTCAGCAAGAACAGGTTTGTTCTCTTATTCATTGTGTGGCATAGGCTGCTTAGACTGTCTCAATTAGTATGATGAATGAATGAAAGCTCCCTCCTTCCACCCACCTTAATATCCACTAGCACTTGGTTCAACCAAAGCTACCTTTCACCTTAAGTATTTCAAAGGAAAGTAGAAAGCCACTCAAATTTCATTCTTTATGGGACAGTAAAGCCAAAAAGAGGAGAGTATTGTTCACCCACTGTTCCAGTCACTGCGATTATGGTACATTTGTGCCTCTGTTGATCAGCTCATACCATACATGTACCACTATTTTAAAATGGGTCTGTATAGTATTTATTTCTTATGTACTTTGCATGCATTTGTAACAGAATCTGACCTCATTTTTGATGTTTGATTAATGATTCTTCTTAGGCCTCACCCTCCCTTCCTCTTTGGGCCCACGTCTGAATAGACTGATAAGAAAGTCATAACCTCACCTCTTCCTTTGGTGCCAGTAAAGAGAATAAGTCATCCCTGTGCAAAGGATCCCCAGTCCTGAGCCACTGAAGATGTGAGTGGCCCAAACCCACTCCCTCTGCTCTGCCCAGGCCAACCTGGCCCTGCTGGTGTCTGCTGAGCTATCCACAAAGGTCCTTTGTTTGAATGATAAACTGTCACTCAAATTCTCAGTGTATTCCATGTCATCAGCTTTGATTTTCTATCCAGATTTTGTGTGGGGGGGTCCCTTCTGCTTTTTAGGGGAACTATACAACCCCAAAGATAGCCATTAAGTACTCATACTCACACAGGCACATTGGGCTGCCCTTGTTATCACAACTATTTTCTGACATTTTCAAGTTCATTAAGTTTCAAGGTACTCTCATTTGCTGTGCTTATGTCCAGGAATGGATTCTCATCAATTCCATTTCACCCAGAGTGAAAATTATTACAAGGAACAATTTAGGCAAGTCTAAAAAGTGTCCTGGAGAATAGCACAGTGACTGAATTTCTGCCTGTGATGTCATGCTACCCTTATCCTCTAACCACATACCCTAAATGAGCGGCTGTTAACATGCGCTTCAATAAACTGCAATAATAACAGCTACACTGAGCACTTACCAAGTGCCAGCTATTGAGGTAAGCATTTTTTCAGCTTATAATGACAAATAATTTTCAAGTTTATTCCTTTTTCTTTCTTTGCTCAAATACAAAGCTAAACCACAAACAGATAGAATGAAGACATTTTATCTCATATTTACACACTCCTGTTGGATCATCCTCCAATTCAACCCTACTTTCTCTCTCTCTCTCTCTCTCTCTCTCTCTCTCTCTCTCTCTCTCTCTCACCCTTGGTGGTACTGTGCTTTGAACTGAGGACCTCACACTTAGGACCAGTCCTGTGGCCAGCATTTAAACATGTTGCTTTTATCATCTTCAGAAAACTCCTATGTAGCATAGACCGTCGTAGTCATCTACAAGTTGTAAATTTAAAAGTGAGCTTTAGTTACATTTGAAAAGGTTTTCAAGGTTATCAACTGGAAAAGAGTAAATCCAGAAGTCAAACACAGTCCAGCTTTGATGCCTGGGCTTATAACCATGCTCTGCTGCACCCCCAAGACTTTCTTAGAAGCCAGGCATGGGGAATCGGAACGATTTCGATGTTAGGTACGTGTGTCTAACAGGAAAGGCCAAGCTTCACAGAGTTGGGTACTTTCCCTCCAGCATGCAAAGCCCTGCCATTGAGGGGCACTGACAGCCTTCCACTTGGCCCCTGGTGATATGCAGCTGATTTTTAATGGTGACCTCATGTCTAACAGCAGGCCTCCACAAGAGATGTGAATTTCTGAAACAAGCTGAGGTTACTTCCTGGCAGTATGTCCTTCTCACTCACCACTATGCCCCTTCATCATCTCTTCCTGGATCACAGCAGCATCTTTCATACCCCTCTTCATCTCCATCTTGTCCCACTACAATGTCTCCTCAATATGGAAGCCAGAACACATTTTTATTGCAATATGAACACTTATGAGAGCTACCTTCTGAAAAGATTGTAAGTACAAAACAGTAGTTTTAACTGTAAGCATAATACTGTATAAAAGATCTTTAGAATTTTTTGATCTTGTTTAACTGAACCATTATGCCTATTGAAAAGGAACTCCCCAATTCTCCTTTCTTAAGTTCTTGGCAACCACCATTCCACTCTTTGCTTTTATGAGTTAATCTATCTTATATTCTTCATATAAATGAAATATCTCACATGGTATTTGTTCTTCTGTGGCTGGCTTATTTCACTCAGCATAAGTGACATAAATCACTTCTCTGCTCAGAATCCTTCAGCAACTCCTATTTTACTCCAGGTTAAAAGCCAAAAGTCCTGCAGTGCCCAGTAATCTGCACCTGTGACCCCTGTGACATTCTTTTCTACTTCCTGCCCTTGCTTACATCATCCTAGGCACAGTGGCCTCTGTGCTGTTCCACACACCTGCCAGTCTTCAGCCTGCAATAGTCTTCAGCCTGCAATAGTCTTCAGCCTGCAATAGTCTTCCTCCAGAAAATCACACAGGTGCTTAATTCCCCTCCTTCAAATCTTTGCTTAACAGTCTCTTTCCCAAGAGACTCTGGCTGACCACACTAATTAAAATGGCAACCTAGCCCCACCTTCACCTCTGCATCCCTGATTCTCATCCATATTTATGTTGTTGTTGTCGTTAATTTCCATAGCCCTTGTCACCTTCTAGTGTGAAGGTTCTGTGAAAACAGGGATTTTTTATTGCTTAGTATGTTTTATTTTCTGGTCTAATCCAGAATCCTAGAAGACTGTGTAGCACATAATAGGCACTCATACATAGTTATTAAATGAGTAAAGGATGGTGTGGAATATAAGAGCTCTAGCTCCAGAGGCAGCTAGACCTGGGTTCAAATTCCAACTCTATTGCATATAAACTAAATGATCTTGAACAAATGTCTTGAGCGCTCTATGCTTCCATTTCCCCAAATGAAGGAAGTCCTTTGGATTAAGTGTCACTACATCAGCTTTCCTTATTTAATCCTGAGCACTGCTCTACCCTGCTTTACCTTGAGCAGAGTGATTCTCTGAGAGGTTATATCTACCCAGGGACACACAGCTGAAAATTTATAGCTTGGATTTGTCCCACATCTCATGGTCCAAGAGCTTACTCTTCCTTTCTACACAACACATCAGCTTTAGAAGACTTTAAGTTCTGGGTACAATTATAGTTAGAAGAAGGCAGCATTTGGGGGTAGGTTGGAGTACATCAGACTACCTGAGAAATGTGTATGCCTATTTGTACCTCCAAACTTCTGGGGTCGGGCCAATGCACAGGCATGTTTACAAAGTTTCTTAAATGATATTACAAGCCTCTAGGCTCCTTGGACAGGTGGAAAATATCATGTGTAGCAAAACAAAGTCTTAAAACACATCAATTGTCCCTGTGTTTTGGGTAGACCTAGATGATACCTCCCTGTTTCAGCAGCCATCTCAGTCACCCAGACCCATTTCTTTGACCATTCTATTCCCCTTGCTCTCCAAAAAGCCAAAAGATGGGAACCACAATTTTGAGTCTCTACTCCCATTTCCTGCTTAGGGAGCAAGAGTGTTTCTCCCTTTTTGCCCATTTCTCCCCACTTTTATCCTGTTATATAAATTCCTTTCCTAACAAACTTTATTATTACTTTTACTATAGGTTCCCAAATGATTCTTATATGATTTCTGCATAAAAACCACTGTCTTAAATAACTTTAATTGACCTTCAAACAACTTCGTAAGGTATAACTTATTATTCTTCCAGTGTTAAAATTAAGAAAGCAAGACTCAGAAACATGAAGGTATTTATGCCAGCCACACAGCTGAAGGTGGCAGGGGGGCTGGGAAGCCAAATTCTATGCCTCTAGTTGCTAAATTAGAAGTCAATAGGTTTGGTTCCCATCTTGGCAACTAAATGAATGTAGCAAGTCATTTAGCTGTTTAAGCTTCATTATGAAGGAAAAGAATGTATAGTTTTTACTTCCTTTAGGTAAACAGGGTAAGGAACAAATGGGATAATAACTGTAAAATAATGAGCTCTATTAATTGATTGCTTATCAGAGAATAAAAAAGCCTGGAATTACCACAGTCAGTCTTCATAACTATCTTGCAGGATAGGTTTTATTACCTTTATTTTATTGAGCACACAGAAATGTAAGCACATATGGTAGAGAGGGGTTTGAATGTATATCTTTCTGATTTCAAAGACTACACACTTTCCAATCTACCATAGTCCTACCACAAAGAATATAGAAAATTAATAGCTATGAGATACATATACGATTTTTTAAAGTTTGGAAGATCGTATGTTATTGTTGAGATCACAATATTGTTGTGATGGCCAGACAGACAAAAAAAAACCTCAATCCTTTCTGTAACTGGCCTAGCACATTTTCACAGCAATGACATGTAGCACAGTCCTCAATTCAGATTTATAAACATAACAATTCCCTTTTAGCTTTTTTCCTTAGGAAGGGCAAGTGTAGGCTTGCTGGATGATTTGCATAGGCTTCTCCAGGGAATAGATCCTGAGTAGAAAACAGTCTATTCCAATACTGTAGGATTCTATTAGACCTCATGACCTCTGACCCTATTTTCCTATAAGGCTATAGAATTCAGAAAGATGCTCCTTTAGTTATACCTTCTCTGAAGTCTGAACCAGAGAACTATTAGTGGGAATCAGAGAGTTTGGTAAAACATGAACATCCCTTCTAGTTTCTCTGGTTCTCATTCAAAGACTGTGTCATACCTAATAGTGGCCATGACCTTTGAGGTGTCCAAGGAGCCAGAAGTGAAGACTTGACCAAGAACCATCCCAAGCCCACAATCCAGCAGTATCAGGGGTAAACCAATCATTAGTGTCTGAGAAGGAGTATTAAGAATTATGTCCAATACAGAGCAAGATAACTTGAGCTAGAATCACAATGGAAATGGAGGTCCAAAGTTTCAGAAAATAGGCTATCAACAACTTCACCTGCAGAGAGTAAGCAGTCAATAATCTCTGTTGATTTTTAGGGAGGGTCAGCATGCTAAATACCATGTTTCTATGACTAGTGGGAAAAAGGAAAATACTTTGTTTTCACAATAAATTCTGGCCACACATAAATCCCTGGGTCTAATCTCGTGAGGGATCACCAAGAGTGTTAACACCTCGGCTGTCCACTTACCATTACCCATTATATTTAGACACAGGGAAGGTCACTTCAGGACAAGGCCCTGGAACACCTTCTCTCCAGAGAATTCCAAGGCTAGAATCAGACAGGATCTCATGCTCAGTTCAAAATAAATTTGACAGCAACTCTATGGTCATTTTTACTTGTTTTTTCCCAGTTGTTGGCCATGTTCCTATTGTATTGTTAATGATAAAAATCCCAGTGGACACCATGGCCTTAGTAACCACTCCTGGACTGGGTTGAACCTAATGTAATTGTTTGGAGAGTTGAAGTTAGAGACGTTAGAGAGACAACTGATCCTGACTTCCAAGTGTCTTAATTGACATACAGCCCTTGGACTTCAGACAAAAAGAGCCTTCAGGGAGGCTGTGCTCTGTAGGGGAAGTGGAAAAAGGCCTGGGAGCTTTTCCAAGCTTGGAGGAACTTGAATAGATCCACAGGATGGTGAAAGGTCATCTTTCTAGCCCCAGCCTGAGCCCCAAGACAGCATGGGAACCTTGGAAGCCAAGGTCAGGAACAGAACAGTCTGTCCCCCTAAAAGAGTCAAGTAGGAGTTATTGTGTTTATATTGGGTAGACTCTTTCTTCAAACCTTACCCACAAATTCAGAATGACCTTCCCTCTTCTCTATTAACAGCTTTGTGGGACAGTCTGATCCTATCCTTGCCCTTATGGCCCAAACCACTTGCAGGAGAAAGAGAAAAATGCCATTTCTCATGGGAGGTATATGCAGTTGAGATGTTTATATCATCCAGACTCCTGGATCTACCACTCACCCAAATCTTATGACTTTGTCTTCATGTGTTCTTTCTTTGACCAAAGAAAGTATTGGGTATTTTTCCAATTTATAATAAAAATTATCATTGAAATACAACAATCAAAGTAACAATAATGAAAACATTATAGGCTAAAGTTTGTTAGAGGTGAAAATTAACTAAAAATCATGTATTATCTAGTATATAATAAAATTTATAAATAAAAAACATATGAGAAACTCTTTAGAAAAAATAATTGGTGCTGGGGGTGTAGTTCCATGGCAGAGCATTTGTCTAGCATGTGCTTGACACTGGAGTTGATCCCTAGCACTGGAAAAATTAAAAAATAAGAAATAATCAGCAGTGACAATAAAATAAAATTGTCAACAGCTAAAACCACACTCAGAAAAACCAAAAAAAGAATAAAATCTTGCAAAATTCCCATTTGAAAATTTTGTCTGGAAAAAAATCAAATTTAGTAACTAAGAAAGCTAAAAAGGAAAAAAAGTAGAAAAAACACTGATGGATAAAATAAAACAAAGGATACAACAGAAATTAATGGCTATGTAAAGGTTTATTGTGAAATGTGCATAGAAAAAAATAATCTGGATCAATATCAATAAATGGAAGTAAAACGAGAAGTGGTTGAACTGTACTAGATAGAAAATTGATCAAGGGATTAAGCTGGATTAGTGTACAGCTCTCCAAAGAAAAAATTAAGCCAGACTCACAAAGATATAGGTGAGGGGACACAATACAAATCCAAGCAATATAATGAAAAACCGGTCACGCTAAGGGAAGGTCACTAATGTAAGAGAGAAGGTAAAAGAAGGAAGTTAAGAAGATGAATATGGTTGATGTACTTTCTATACAAGAATGCATATAGAATTTTTAAACCTATTGAAATCACCATAAGAAGGGGACTAAGATAGAAAGGAGAAAAAGAAAGGGGATGAACCAATTCGGGTTATAATACATATATACATGGAAATATCACAATGAAACTCCCTGTATAGCTATCTTAAACAAACAAAAATGCCTTTTTTAAAAAAATGGAAAACAGAAGGTAAAATAGGTCTTGTCTGGGGATTGGTGCCAGTGGGAAAGGGGAAGGATATAAGGAAAGGGTGTTGGATGGTGAATATAGAAGTGTGGAAATATTAAGTACTTGTGTATGAAAATGGATAATTGAAACTATTCCAGGAATGAGGGGAGGGAGGATAAAGGAGAATGATGGGAGGGTGAATTCAACTATAATATATTATAAGAAATTTTGTAAATGTCACAATGTATACTAGTATAACAATGTGATTATAAAAAAAGTTTAAAAAATTTTAAAAAAAGAAAAAGAACTTTTCAATGGACACTCATTTGCTATGGTATAATCTTGGTTTGCATATGTCTTTTCAAAAGATATGGATATTAAATATGCTTAAAGCCAAAACAGCTAGATTTTAACACCCACAGAATTCAAATAAGAGTGAATACCATAGGATCAAAATGTCCTGTGCTCAACTCCTGGAATTGAATCTTTGCTGAAATGGCTTCAATACCACTAAGCCATATAATTTTGGGAAAGTTATTTCATGCCTCTATGCCCCAATTTTCATCTGTAAAATGAACATGTTAATTCCATAATACCTTTCCTCTTTGCATTTATACTGGATTATGCAAGAAAAACCATGAGAAGCCTTGCACACATCTTTTTTCTGAGAACTTCTTTACCTCTAAGTTTCTGTACTTGATATCATATAACCTCAGGTTCTAACTGTGACCTCTGAAACTAAGGACAAGCACTTGACCCAAAGACAGCTATGTTTAAATTAGCTAGCAGCCTATCAAAAACATTGTTCAACTAAGAGACTATATTTGGTGTAGGGTAATCTAATCCATTAAGACCCCTCTTGGAAATTTTAATATCGGATTGCAAAAATGTATTGAGAGAGTAGTATTGGCAGAAGCAGATACAGGTAAGGAGAAAACACAAGGCAGAATCCATGAAGTAGCAAACTCCTGAATTAGTAAAACCAAAAAGGTTGAGAAAAAAATCCATCAAGAATGTAATGATATGAAGCTTGTATTAGTCAGGGTTCTCCAGAAAAACAGAACCAATAGAAAATACGTAGCAGTGTAAGAGAAATTTTATTATGGGAATTGGCTCATGTGACTATGGAAGTGCACAGTTCCTTGATATATTATCTTCCAATGAACAGTGAAGAAAGCCAGTGATATTCATGTTTAGTCAGGAGGCCCAAAAACCATGAGCTCCAGAGTCTGAGAGCTGACAATGGATATCCCAACTCAAGAAAAGAGAAGGAATTCACCACCACCACCATCACCCTGCCTTTTTATTCTATTTGGGTAGACCCACTATGTAGTGGATAAGGCTCACCCACAATGATGAGGATGAGTCTTCCTTACTCAGCCCACTAATTCTAGTACTTACCTCATCTGGAAACTCCCACATAGATATATCCAGAAATAATATTGTACCAGATATCTGGGTATTTCTTAAAATAATCTAGTTGATACATAAAATTAACCATCACAGTCATGAGTTAAGAGATTTTCAAATTATTGTTGAAGTCCAGAGCTACTGATAGACTCAGGACACAACAGCTGTTAAATTATATATGGAGTTACACATTCCAGGTGTGCAGTCCTAGTTGTGAAGCCTTTCTAATCCTCCCATGCATCATTGAAATTAACTTCCATTGCTAGTGATACAAACAAAAGCAAATGGGCCTTAAATATATAAAATACGTTCAGCCTTACTCATAAGAGAAATGAAAATTAAAACTAAACTGAAATTTTATTTCTCACGTATCAGGATAGCAAGCATTCAAAAGTTGATAAGAAACTATTTTATCCAGGCTACAGGGAAATGGGTATATCTCTGCTAATGGGAGAACAAAATGGCACAACCCTTGGGCCAGGGGAGTTTGGCACTATCTAATCAAATTACATATGTAGCACTTATACTTTGACCTAGTAATATAAGTTCTAAGACTTCATGCAAGTATATACTGACAAAAAATAAAAAGGTATGTGCATATGGATATATATAATTTAAGTAATATAAATCATAACTGAAAAATAAATATCTATCATAGGGGACCAATTGAATAACTGGCATATCATCCAATTATTTACAGCTGATTAAAAGATAAGAAATGTTTCTATGTACTACCATGGGATAATCTCTAAGATTTAATACTAAGTAAAAAAATCAAGACAAAGAAGAACATGCACAGTATGCCATTGTTTATCTAAGAAGGGAGGTTAGTAACTACACACATACTCACACAGTAGGTTCTAATTATTCTCCTTATTTGTGGTAGTTATGTTCTAAAAAATAACAGTGAGTACTGAATTAGCAAGTACTGAGCCATTACTCCCAGAGGAAATGAGGGTTAAATTTCTGTTGTGTGAGCTTTCCAGTGTGGAATCCTACTGTGGCAGCCCAAGAAAACTAATAAACTAACATCACCAAAAGAAACCAGACAATATTATTTCCTGAGGAAAGTACATACCACCTATGAATCCATCTTATATTAAAAATCATGAATCTGAGTCTTATCAAGGGTTAGTTCTAATTACTAATTAAATGCAAACAAGAGGAGACAGGAATGTGTTTCATGATACCTTGGGGATATAACCAAAAAAGCTCAGGGTACAGAAAATTCCACAGGACAATGAGATAGTTTCTTCAATAAAAAAGAGCTTAAAGAAATAATACAAAGGATGAAGGCCTATAAATTAAAAGACATCCAAGAAATATATCAACCAGTGCAATACATAAACATTCTTTAGATGCTGAGTCAATGAAACCGTGTGTGTGTGTGTGTGTGTGTGTGTGTGTGTGTGTGTAGAGACAGAGAGATGAATTCTGACTGGATATTTGACATTATTAAATAGGTTTTTGTTTACCTATTAAATGTTTTATATCTTGGTTTCACTACAAAATCCAATCGTATAACTGTATAATAGGAGAGAACAAGAAAGGGTATGACTAAAACAAGGGCAGCAGTGAATTAATCTAAGTATTATAATAAGTACAAGGGTTTCTTTGTATTGGTACACCTAAATTTGAAATTTTTCATATTAAAATTTTAATTTAATTTAAATTCTAGTTTATTAGAAAACTGAATACATCTTTGTTTTCTCATACTTTGAAAGAACCTAATCAGCATAGAATTATTGTCAAGACTAAATTGTAGTCTATGGAGGACAAGGGAATCCCTTAGCTGGCCAAAAGAAAAAAAAAAAAAAGAGCACCAAAATGGGGGTTGGAATATTATGTTTCTAGATTTCATCAAACCTTGATTTTTCCTGTGCAATTCAGAGAAGCTATAGGTTCATTCTATGTAAATAATATACACAAAATGAATTCTTATACATCTAAAAAATTTAGGAATAGAATCTCAAGCACTGTATCTTTGGTTCTAAACAATATTCATTGTTTTCCTGCCTAGTGGCCAGCCCAAGAAGGCTTAAGCCCCACCCAAATTACACTCTGCTTCCGGACTTGGCCCTGAATAGTTCTGAGTAGCTTTTGACACCACTAACTTTGTTGCCCCCTTTTGCTACATAGTAAACACCTGCTCATTGACTTCTTGAAGCCTTACTCACCCAATTGCACTTTGCATCTTGACCTTGTCTTTTCTCAGGGCTAGCTGAGGTTAGACTCCTCAGGACAGCCCTTCCAATTCTTAAGGCATAGGTAGCCCTGCCACCTGCTTCATCCTAACTTCCCACAGCACAGCTGAAACACCTTCAAAATGCCTCCTTCCTGTCTGTCCTCCCCACTCTCATCATCCTAGTATCTAGTATCTAGCTTAGGTAGGGTAAAGACTTCAACTCATCCCTTCAACATCTCTTTCACTCCCTCTCTGCCGACACTTGCTTTCATTTTGCAATAGACTTTGTTCACATTTTATAAACCCTAATGAGTTCAGGACAATAATCACAGGAGTCTCATATGGCCTCGTGAAGATTGATGTTATGTTGCTATTGACCAAGTTATTACATTTCACTGTTACCAGAAATCAACTGATTAGGCAATTTGGAAAGTATTTTGTTTATTTTTTAAATTTTCTCTGAGTAGGGTGACCTTGTGGAACCCAACTGGTTATTCCCCAAAGTAGGACTAATGGCTGGGAATCTTAATACTTACATAATTTCCAAGAAAGCTGGATTTCATATTCGTTTAGAAGTCAATAAGGCAAACCTCTAATTTTCCACCACTGTCTATTTCAATTGAGTCAAAGGATTTAGAGTGATTTAACACCCAAACAGCATATATGTTTGACATGAAAATAACAGAGAGATTAGCATTAAATCTTTGATTAAATCACATTCTCTATTCTTGGAGACTCATCACCAACAATGAGGGTGTTGTTGCTGTTTGACCTTTTTTGTTTTGGGCATTACTAGAGTTTGAATTCAGGGCTTTGTGCTTGCTAGGCAGGTGCTGGACCACTTGAGCCACATCTCCTGCTCTTTTATCTCTGGCTATTTTGGGGATAGGTTCTTGCATTTTGCCGTGGCCAACCTGGACCACAGTGCTCCTATTTATGCTTCACACATTTGTTTGGATGACCAACACATGCCACCACACTAGCTTTTTTTCCACTGAGATGGAGTCTTATAAACTTGTTTTTGCTGGACTGGCCTGAAACTGCCACCCTCCAGATCTCAGCCTCCTTTGTAGCTTGGAATGACAGGTACGTACAACTGGCACATGCTTATTTTTCACTTTTTTACTCTAAAAGCCTAAGTCCTTCAAAGTCAAGAATTGAACCAATTACATTAATCTTGAAAGAACTGAGATTAATGAATCACCATTTCTGTGAAATGGTGACTTCCATGAAAATATGTAAAACTTCTGACCTCATCAGCCTCTCGGTATGGCAGTGACAGTTCACCATTTATTATGAAAAGAGCCTGAGAACATTGAAAACCTGCCCCAAGTCGTGAGCTTCAGCTCAAGGCCACAATGCTAGAAAGGTGATGACCTGCAGTGGAGACTGGGCCAGATTCTGATTCAACTGAAACAGCACTTGAATCTGTGCCATGGTGTGTGAACCACTGGGCATGGGAAACCATAGATTTTAGAGTTTGCATTTCTTAAAGTGAACTGGGTCTCACCCAGTTTAGGAGTCTTTGGATGAGCTTGTGGCATGGCTCAAGTGGAAGAGCACCTGCTAAGCAAGTGCAAGGCACACACACCCTCCAAACAAGGATACAGACCATCCCCATCATGGAGTCTTCATCTGTATGGGACCATATGATCATACATATCCTCTCCCTTCTGCACATCTCTTTGCAGAGAAACTTCTTGTTCCATTGTATACACACTAAACATGGCTGTCAGATCCTTTTTCTTCTTTTTTCCCCTTCCTTTCTCTTTTTCTCTTTCTTTCCAGTGTTCAGTTCATCAGTTCAGGTAGTCATGGTTCTGAGATCCATTTCCAATTTTCTGGGAGATGGCATCTGACCCTCTTCACACCCTGGACTAATGATCTCTGTCTGCCCACTCAGCATTGGATGCAGCAATCTACTTTCTGAATAGTGGTGATTTTGCCCAGGGATATAAAATGATCAAGTCCCATTTCATAGAGTATCATCTAAGGCTAAGAGTTTAGTGGGCAATACACTAATCCAGAAAAGAAATACTGCAACTTAATAAAATAACAAAATCTATCAGGGAGATAGAGGAGGAAATGAATGTGAGAAGTATGAAAGAATTAGAATCACAAAGTTAGACGTGAAGGATGGAAAAAAGTTTCTAATCTAGAGAAAGAGGAGGAATGACAGCACTAGTCATTAGACAATCAAGAAAAATGGAACATTTAGGTGGAGCTGGAGAAAAGGGAGGAGTAAATAAAGGATCATATTTTAGCAAGAATCTAAACATAAATATTAAAGAAGGTAAGCAAGGTAGAGAAGTAAGATAGAGAAAGGATGGCTCACAGTGATCAATTACAGACACATTTCTAACCCAGATTACCCTGTCAGTGAATCCTAGCACTTAAGGATAAAAATCACTCACAAAGCTTTTCACTACCTGGCCTCTAGAAATTTCTCCAACATAAGCTTCAACCACACCAGCACTAAGACCAGTTGCAGATGTGATTACCTTCTCACATCTCCTCTGTACAGTTAGACACCCTCTTCCTCTTCCAAGAAAACCTTTCCCCTTCAGCTACCTGTTACTATATGTCCATCAAGACACTACCCATACAAGACTACTCACATGTTCTTTCACTTGTTGACCTGCACTCCACCCTCCTGTCCCCAAACAAACTTCTAATCTCTCTGACATTTTGATCTGCCTCCTGACACTAGAAACCCATGCATTCAGGAAATGTTGCTTGTGTTTCAGTATTCCTAATGCTCAGACATACACAGCCCTGATGGCACTTTTCCCTGAGAGCAGTATGATCATTTTCTCTCTCTCTCTCTCTCTCTCTCTCTCTCTCTCTCTCTCTCTCTCTCTCTCTCTCTCTCTATCTCTCCCCCCTCCCCCATTTTCTTCTTCTGCTTTCCCATACCACACATTATTTCTTCTGGTCAAAGTACAGGAAATAAATTTCTGCTTGAGCCTTTGCCTCAAATAGGCATCCCCACAGCCTTTGCTGACTTCCCACCATGCCTTAGAATTACAGCATCCATTAGTCCATATTAATTGTGCAAGGAAAAGAGGACAGACTCATTTTAAATAAATTAAAATATAGGTAGAATCTGAACCTACTTGAGCTGTAAATAAACAATGAAAACAAAGAAATGGAATTCTTTAAAATTCACAGTGGGGTAGACCAAAAAATGTTGACTCATAAAATTAAAAAGGTTAAAAGTTAGATGGAGTATCAGAGCATTCAGGCTGCTAGAACAGAATACCATAGACTGGGTGGCTTATAAACAATGGAAGTTTATCACAGTTCTAGAGATTGTGAAGTCCAAGATCAAGGTGTTCACAGACTTGGTATCTGGTGAGAGCCTGTTTCCTAATTCCACATGAGGCTGTAACCTCATGTGGTGGAAGGAATGAGGGAGTGAGATCTCTGGGGGTTGTTCTATAGGGACACAAATCCCACTCATGAAGGTTCTGCCCCTGTGTCCAAATTACCGCCCAAAGTACTTGCCTTCATGTACTCGCACACTGGGGATTAAGTTTCAACATATGAGTTGGTGGGGAGGGGCAGGTCACAGATATTCAGCGCATAGCAGATGGGGTACCAAGCACACCACATCTCTTTTTTTTTTTTTTTCTCAAACCAGACTATGATGAGGTGGAGAACAGAGGCAGTGAAGAAGTAAGGAAAGTGAGACAAAGTTGCCTTTTCAAGGCACAAAGGTCCAGGAGGTGCAAGTTTAAAGAAGAAGAGTGAACTTAAAGCAGAATGGGGGGTGTGTGTGTTGTGTTTTGAAGAAATGTAATATTTGAGCATATATGTACAAATATATGACATGAAAGAAAAGACAGAAGAGGAAAGGACATTGTTAAAGTAAGCGGCCTAAGAGAATGAGTCTAGGAGCCTAGGGGAGAGAAAACACTTCTCCCCAGGTGGGTGACACTTCTACCAGCTTTGTCACTGTTCATGCCACACTTGCCCATTCCTTCATAGTTTTGCATAAATTGTTCCCTTCCATTAGAATACTGCTAACCCATTTGTCTTTAATGAACTCTGACTTGCCCTTTCAGATACAACTCCCAGATGTCCATAACTGGCAAAATGTTCCTGAAGTTTCTCTTCAAGCAAAGCAAATACACCTTTGGCACTGGCTGCCTTGCAAAGTACACATTTATTCTGTACTTATTCCTTCTGACTCCCCACTAGAGAGAAATGGACTGTTTGACAGACTGAACAGTCCATCAACGTTAAGTGAATGAATGCAACTTTGGGAGTTTGAGGTGAGGAAGAGGAAAAGTGGGGGCCATTTTTGTGCTGAGAAGGAGGAAGAAGTTGAAACCTAAGGAGAAAACACTACTATCAAGAGCAATTCTTGGGAATTCATTGAGATGAGGGAAGCACTTGGAGGCACAGTGAGAGCCTAGCTGAAGTTTGCATGACAATGGCATCAAATAAATAGAAATCCACAAGATTGAGGTTCATGACCTTTCTGTGAAGTAAAAAGCAGCTCTTTTTCACTTCTATCATCAATAGCTTTATCTGGGAAGTAAATTGAGAGTGATCAAATCTGATTTGTGAGACATCTGGAGCAGAGTGCCTCAGATTGCTGGGACTTTCTAAAGGGCAGAATAATACCAATACCCTGTCCAAGTCCATCATCAAAGGCTTTCCAGACCCACTCATGAGGAAGAAAATGCCTTTAACAGGATTAAGAAAATCTTTGATTCTTAATCTGTTGCTGTGTGAAAAAGTGTGAGAGTTTCATCTACCAAATAGAATTAAGTATCAAATGTAATGTTTTTAAAAATCTACATTGTAATCATGATTTAGTACTAACTGATATGTGTTCCTAGGAACAAATCATCAGATGTGAATCTAATAAAAACTTTTCACTCCCTTTCCTGGAATTCTGCACTCTCAGAACAGTATAGAATATTAATGCCATGAGGAACCCTGGAAAACAGCTAAGCCAACAACCTCATCTTATTAGATGCCAGGTGGACAAGTAAATTTCTCAGGCTTCCCACCTCATTAGTGATAGAACTCAACCAGAAACAATTTTTCTCATCTTTTCATTAAAATGATCTTCTTTCTATAGCATGTGATAAGGAAAAAAGGTTAAATTATGGTCAATTTTCCCTTCTCTATTTAATCAGTGAATTATTCAGAATATTTCAAAAGGTCTCTGCCCCACCTCCCCAAAATCACACTAAATAATGTTTCCACATCAAAAATGGTAACTTCATAGATAGCCAGAAAATATTGTTTTCTGGAACCTTTTATTTCTTGAGTTTCAGAAAGTGGGATTTTACTGAACAAACACTATGGGCTCTAAGAATTCTGAGGAGAAAGACTCTGGTTGATGCAGGAGGTGATGATAAATTATGGAAAAGAGACTGAGTGAACAGAAAGACTAGTTGAGTGGAAACTGGCCAAGATAAAGGAAACTATTACAATGAAGAATCCAAGAGAATCCTATTGCCAAATCTGGACTGAAACTAATTTACTCAGAAAAATTTCTCAGAGTACATTCCACAGAACCCCAATTCCAAAACATGCTTTGTAAAAAATAAATAAATAAAAAGAATGGGAATTCTGTGTTCCAACAAGATTGAGAAGTGCTGTAATACCCTCTTGAAGAATCTTGGGACACTTAGCAACTCAGAGAAAGGATTGAAAAATGGGGCTACATGAAACTGAAAAGCTTCTGCACAGCAAGGGAAACAGTCACCAGACTGAAGATGTAGCTCACAGAATGGGAGAAAGTCTTTGCCAAGTATACATCTGGCAAGTAATTAAAAACAAGACTATACAGGGAACTCAAAAAACTAATGTCCTCCCAAAAATCAATGACCCAATGAAGAAATGGGCAAATGAACTGAACAGCACTTGTTCAATGGAAGAAGTCCAAATGGCCAAAAAAACACATGAAAAAATGCCCACCATCCCTGGCCATAAAGGAAAAGCAAATTAAAACCATGTTAAGATTCCACCTCACTCCTGTTAGAATAGCTGCCATCAAGAACACCAACAACAACAAATGTTGTCTAGCATATAGGAAAAGGGAATCCTCACACACTGCTGGTGAGAATGTAAGCTAGTACAACTACTTTGGAAAACAATATGGAGGCTCCTTAAAAAACTAAAAATAGTTCTGCCATATAATCCAGCAATACCACTCCTAGGGATATATCTGAAGGATTGTAAGTCAGTTTACTATAAAGTCACCTGTACACCCATATTTACTGAGGCATTATTCACAATAGCCAAATGATGAAAATAGCCAAGACACCTACAATGTGTGTGAGGGGGTTATATGCAATAGAATTTTATTCAGCCATAAAGAAGATGACATTTCATCATTTACAGGTAAATAGGTGGAAATGGAGAGAACATCACCTTAAGTGAGATTAGCCAGGCTCAGAAAACAAAAGGATGCATATTTCCTCTCATATTTGGAACACAAATACAGGCAATATTATATAGAGAGAAATGTAGAAAGAATGTGTGTCCAAAAGTGAAACTGGCAGAGGAGACCAAGGGAGAAGGTAAAAAAGGAAAGAAAGAATTTATAGCAAATAATAATGAAATATATTACATCTGTGTAGGAACAAGACACAATAAAACATGCTGAAAACAACACAGAATAGGGGAAAAAAGGCAAGGAAGTACAGTGAGGAGGAGTTACATTGACTTAAGCACAATTCACATACAAGTATAATACCACTTACTAGTAGCTCAGCCATGGAGTCCACTCTAGTATCAGTGCTTATGATGATCTTCATACTTAAGTAAAATCTTATTTTATTCCATTTATTATTGCTACCACCAACACCACCAACCTTAAATTATCAGAGATGAACAATGGAAAAAGACTCTCAACAAAGGAGGGGCAGCCCTTGTCCCCCGTTGTTCCTGTGCCCTTGGGGGTGTCTCATTCATCATCTCTGCCTAGTGGTTGTGGACATGGTAGAGGCTTTTCCCCTTTCCTGAACTCCCTGTGGAAGAGCTTAGCAAGAAGAAGCATTCCTTCAGGGCTACAGTAAAAGCTTGGTGAAGACAAAGCAAAAGGAAAGCATTGTATAACAAAACAAACTACTAAGGGTTCCTCCAGCTCAGTAACAGGCTTTACTCTCCAGAATTTGTAGCCGCTACCCCCATTGAAGTTTCTGACATGTTTCTGTGGTGTGGGTGATTTTGTTCCAGAGAAAGGAAGGAGCCAGGTTACACCAGCTGCCAGCTGTGCATGTCCTCCCAAGTCCTTGTACAGTGAGTGTCTTCACATAAGCAGGTTGAAATTGGTCACAGTGGAAGTGTTTACCCCCTAAGAAACTGGTAAGAAGCATTATTTTATTTGTTTACTTATTTACCAACAGATGGTTGTTAAACAGTTACCAGCACATCAGATCATCCCTTTCTAGCTACAAAACTCTTAATTTCTCAGAGGCTCAGTGTACCCTTCTGTAAAATACAGATAAAAACGCTTTCCATTTTATGGCTTGGAATATTAAAAGAAGCACTATACTAAGAATACCTGATACATATTAAGTATCCACAGGTGAGTTATACATCTTATCACCCCAAAAGTAGAATCAGAAGAGGTCTTGAGAGAGAGAGGAGTTCTCTATCCTTCCTGCCTAAAGACTTCCAAGCCTTCCTTTCCTATCTGAGAACACTGCTCCTTGAGTGACAGATGATAAGAATGACCACAGAGTCCTCACCCCACATATAGGACCTTTTCCTGTTGACCAAACTGACTCTTCCTTTCATTTTCTTTATTGGGAAGTGACCCAATCAAGCCCAGTTAGCACTTGAGGCACATACATAGTACAGGAAGAGTATATTTGATTGTAGAATCTCCAAATCTAAAGTTATGGTTGATCTAGGGTATTTTCTACATCATTCACCAGATTCAGAACTCAAGGACAAGCACTGCTTTGTTCCCCTCTGTCTATTATTTATTCAAGAATCACTGCTATAGCAACCAACATAGGAATTAACAAGAAAAAATGAGAAATTTTCAGGAATCTTTATTCAGATTTATTCTGCCAAAATAAAGCATTCTGCATCTAATCAAACCACTCCCTGGTGGTGTCTGGGGATGATATGAGGCCTCCAGGTCCTTGTGAGCCTCTGTTCTCCTGACCTGATGCTCTAGCTGGAGAAAAAGAAAATTGCCTGGAAGTTGTATTAACCAGGGGGCAGCTCAGAGAGGCTGATTGTTTACATTAAATCCAATTGCTGTCTTGTTATTTTCCTTTCCCAAGGGCTAAGAAGAGTCACAGTAGATTGTGAGGCTCAGTTGCATAGCCAAGTTGATAAAAGTTTCAAAAACCATGTCTTTTTCATCTGCCTCTCCATCATGCATGACTGGGAGAAAGCAGAGCTATAGTACATACAGGTTCCCTCTCCTTGTCCCTCCTGTCTAATTGCAAAAGGGCAACAATCTCCCTGGATTCACTAAGCATTTCTCTTATTTCTGCTCTACAGGGGAAGAGTTTTCTCCATGGGACTTTAATTCACTTAGACCAGAAATCAGTATACAACACATAATCCCAGATACATGGGCATTGAGACAGATCAATGTGTCACTTACTTCATTAGCTATAATTCAATGACAAGCAAAAATTCTTTCTAGTTTCCCTTTGCTATTCATAGTAAAAGGCAACTTCATTTGGATGAAGAAAAGTTTTCAAGAGGTGCTAGAAATTTAGACTTGGAAAAACTTAGGTTTCTTCAGGAAATAAGTCCTAAAACACAAATTCCCCAAACTTTTGTTTGTTTCTTAAACTTTATTGAAGTATAATATATATATAATACCAAAAAATGTATTCATTTTAAGTTAATAATGCTTTAGTTTTTAAACTTTTCTTCACTTTGAGAAAAATGGAATATTTTGCTTTATCCACACAGTTCATCAAAATGTTATCTTAAAGTCTATTTGATATTTTTTAATTAATAATGTTATTGTCATTTATTAATTGTACAAGACAGTGGACTTCATTGTGACATTTTCATAAGTTCATATAACATACATCGATCATATTCACTTCCTTTTCTACCCTTTCCTCCCTCCCCTCCTCCCCTTCCTCTTCTAATAGTCCCCGTCTACTATGTAATGTTTTTTTATTTGTATATCTAGGTTCCATATATAAGAGAAAGCATGCAATACTTGTCTTTCTGAGTCTGGTTTATTTCACTTAACATGATGATCTCCAGTTCTATATGTTTTCCTGGAAAAATAAGAACATATCTGTCCCTTTATGTGCAATTCTCAACATTCAACATTTAGTCAACAAATATCTGTCAAATGCTCCTTAAGCATATGGCACTGTCTTAATCTGTTTCATGTTGCTATAACAGAATACCACAGACTGGGTGATGTATAAACAATAGAAGTTTATTCAGCTAACAGTTTTGAAGGCTGGGGAGTCCAATACCAAGGGGCTAACATCTGATGAAGGCCTTCATGCTACATCATAACATAGTAGAGAAAGTACTTCAGAGAACAATAGGGTGGGCATAAGAAAAAGGAGAGGAAACTAAACTTGCTTTCATAACAGAACCACTCCTGCAATAGCTAACTTACATCTTAAGTAATGCCCTTAAACTACTCATGACCTGATCTACCTCTGAAAGGTCCCACCTCTCAATATGACACAGTGGCCAATTAGGTTTCAAACTGAGTTTTGGAGGGTGTGTTCAGACCATAGCTGGCACCATGCTGTGTGTTGGAAGTCCAGAACAAGCAGGTCCCTGCCCCATGAGGGAGCTTATATTCCAGGGAGGGAAAACACTGAAACATGGCATGCACTGGTAAAAATGTGGCAATAGATTACAGTAAATACCATGAAGGAAAAGCATAAGGAGCTACAAGAGAAATCAGCTTAGCTCTACAGGAGTTAAGAATGTTTTTTTTTTTTCAGGAAGGGAAATTTAAGCCAAGTTTTAGAAGATGAGAAGGGATTGACCTGAGAATGTTCTGTAATCAAGGAATACCATCGGCAAAAGGTCCTGCCTTGAAAAAGAGCAAATCAGGGAACCAAAGATCAGTGTTGATGATGCACAGTGAGGGTAGAGAAGTTTCTCTTGCAATGGTGAAGTTAAGGATTTGAGCCAGTAACCTATGAGCAACGGGAATCATGAAAGGGAATGAGTTACATCTTCAGCTATGCATTGTTTTTATAAATGGTCACTCTGGTAAATGGGCAGGAGAGCATTCTGGCAGGCCAGTTAGTAGGAATTGCTGAAATGTAGGAGAGTAATCTAAATTTACTCCCAAGCACCAGGACATCCTTTGTGCAGTCCACACAAAGGAAAATTCTATTCAAGTTTGTCATCCTTTGAAAAACTAATGATAGACTCTCCTAACTGTGCATGGCAGTAGGAGGTTGAGGAGTCTCATCAAGTAGAGCTTCAAGAGCTACTGAAGAGGAGCCATCCTGTCCATCAGAGAAAAGCCTGTAGCTAACAGAGATGTCTGGAGTGTGAGACCCAGTGCCCACTCCCCTGGTAGGACTTGTGTGATCAGCTGCAAGCTGTCTCAAATTATTCCTACTGGGACAAACACACTATGGTGACTTGAACACAGTTTTTGTCTTTCAGTGAGAGAAGAGACACCAGGCAGATACGGAAGAGACACAAACAGAGATGAGTCAAACATTAATGTGAAATCATTTAGTAGCCCTTTGACCTTCACTAGCCATACTCTCTTGTGTCTACTTACTGTGTCTTAGTGCAAGATGGGACTAGTATTCTGCCTTACAGTGTTTTGTGAGGGTTAATTTAAATATGAGCAAAACATAATTTAGCACAGAATCTGGCCTGAAAAGCCCTCAGTAGATAGAATTTGCTGATTTCTCTATCTGGGCCTTACTGCAAACTATCAAGGACTTTGGAACCAGCCTCATCTATGAATCCAACCTCTAACATTTAGTCTTTGTAATTTGGGCAAGTCAATAAAATTCTCTGAATCTCAACTTCTTTGTTTGCTCAAATGGGGATGATAAAAATTGCCCTAAAAGATAATCATGGCGATTACATGAGTTAATGCTATCCTACTTATTTTTATCTCCTACCACAGTAGGGTGCTCTAGGAGCAGCTTTTTCTGAAAGCAAGAGGGGAAGCAGAAAAGGGGATGGGTGGAGGGAACTGAAGTGAGACAAATATGAGTGCAGATCGGAATTTAGAGGCATTGGGGTAACACCCTCACTGCACACCTGAATCTCTCTGCACAAAGAAGATGATCATTCTAAGTGAAGCTGAATCATTCTGCCAGATATCCCAGGGGAGAGACTCTAATTAGCATTTAAAGAGATGCTGGAAATGGATATTGCTGATAAGGTAAAACCCTGCAGCTTGGAACTCTGCACTAAAAATGTGCATCCTGCTCTGACAAGGGAAAGAAAGGAAACCTCCACAAGTCAATTTCCTGTTTTTCAGCTGAGGAAACAGGACTTATGCTTACTCTGCCAGTTCTATACTTGTCAGTGAAAGGCAGACTTGCTTGCTCTGGCAGTGCACTTTCATTCGTTTATTTGACACGGTCACAGTACACTCACTGTGTGCCAGGCATCTTGCTATGGATGGGTGAGACATGATAGGTGTGGATGGAATCGAGGGATTCCATGTGCCTTAGCACACGGAGCAGCAGTAGCCCAGACACGGTAAGAGGAGAGGCTCTTCAAGGAGGGAACCTAGGAAATACAGCCCCATATTATTGAATAGACGGGAAAGCAAAATGGCAGTGGTTGGGAGTCACATTGCATAATCATCTCAGATCTGGGAATGAAGGAAATACAATTGGAAAAAAGTGGCCTGGACAAAGCCAGGGAGGTCTGGAAAGAGATTTCCACCCTGAGCCAAGCCACGGTCCACACCCAAGAAGAAAGTGGAAGCAGAAGACAAGTGAATGACAGTTCTTCATGCTGGGGCAGGTCAGGGGTGAAAAACCTGAAGAACGGCAGAGCTGGAGTGTCCATACAGTAATCGTGACACAGCAAGGACTGGAATCCATGTTTCCTCTTTGTCCTCAGGCCTGGATTCCCTCCTCTGCACTAAAGCAAGAATACTGGGGCAGGAAGGGGGTACAACACCCTGGAAGTTGTACTGTGCTCTAACAACACCTGCCCAGCCTCTTGGTCATATCAAAGGCTGGGAGAGGGAGAAAGAAGGGGAGGCAAGCCAAGCCTCCCTGAGACTCAAACCTACTAAACGACGTAGGAAGGAAAAAGGCAAACAATATTGAGTGTTAGGTGTTAGGATCTATCTAGTCATCCAACACTAGGACAATGATGAAATAAACAGTGATGAAGCCACTCAATTGTTCTTTAGCTACTATATTTTTACAAATGTTAAAATATCTATGACAAAACGTTAAGAAAAAAGATTAAATCATCTATTAATACTACGTAAAAGATAAAAATAGAAAAGAAAACTGTAATGACAAATAAAGGAAATATGTTGGTAAATAGTTGTTTCAGTAAACAGTAATGAACTAAAAGTGATTTTTATAGTTTTAGTTTTTTCAAATTATTTTTTAGCATTTATAGCTTTATAATTCTAAGGTATATATAATAAATATATAAGTATTAATACAGACAGAGATAGATATTATATTTATTTCACTCTTTTCCACTGAAAATAGCAGCTAAACTATTGGTCACATCAATAAGCAGTCAGTCAGTGCACATTTGCCTGTGCCCAGAATTGTACCACATTCTGTAAAGACAGAAAAAGTCAGAAGACAAGACCTGTGCTCAAAAGTCTTAAAGAAACAAGCAAGTGTAGACTCTGTTGCATAGCTGGCCTTCATTAACTGTTTGGAGGGAAGGAAGGAAGAGAGGGAGGGAGGGAAGGAGAGAGGAAGCAGGTCCATGTGCAGGATTGTCTGTGATCAGCTCAGACAGCTCCTCACTCCATCCACTCAGGGGACTATCCTGGAACTTCCTTTTCAAGAATCCTTTTTCAATAGGGTTCCGGGTTAGTTATGTCAAGGAGAAGCTCTTCGGTGGGCTTTGGAAAGCTGAGGGCAAGAGGACTTTATTTCTCAGGGGCAGCTGTTTGCAGGCATATGGACACTGGCAGAAGACAGGCATTTGGGATATCACCCTGAGAGTCACCCTTTATGATGCTACAAAATATTGAACCATGCCACAGTCCCCAGCACCTGTGGGCAGCCTCTTGGGAGCTACTCACCTTGGAGCTGCACTTGGTGAGGTCAGGGGCAGCTTCTGAGATCTCTGCACTTTATGATTTTCTGAAAGCTGAAATCTCTACCTTCCAGGGGCTGTGGGAATCTCTAATTCCCTGTATTAGAGCTCTTCCCATTTGAAATACCTAAAGTGGCTTCTGTCCTAACCAAACCCTGACTAACATGGGCTAGATGTAATGATATGCATGACTACCCTAGTATTCCACAATTGTACCTTAGGAATGCTAGCCAAGTCCGAACTATAGAGGGCATCCTGAGCCAGATGAACCAACTGGCATGTGTATTATTCATGTCTGGAGAAATAATTCTCCTTCTGCTTACTTCATTCAAACATCTCCTAGTGCTTCTTCCACTTGTTCAAGTTTCTCTCTTCTTCCTTCTTTACCATCAGGACAGATAAGAAATTCATGTCATTTTCTCTACAACTGTAAATAAATATTGATTCTCCCCACAAGGGTCTCATTTGGGCAATAACAGATTAGTTTCCTGGCAGTGGTGGTCAATTCCCTGAAAACTTAAGGAAATACAAAGTCATTGAGACATTTCCAGCCAAAGTCATCCATTTCCAGGGATGGCTTCCAGATGAATCCAGCCCTGTGATCTACAGGGGCTCTGAAAGTCCACTAAGTCCATAAGCAGTTTTGGTCATCTCATTCATATTCATTTTTCACCACTTAACACAGATGCATTGATTATATGATATAAGCCAGGCAATGGTGGTGGGTGATGGAGGTATGATTGTAGCAAGATATGGAGCCCTCCTTAAGAAACTCAGACAACCTAAGGCAGCAACAAATGCTAAAATTGTAATCCTTCCAGGGTACTTCTTTTACAGTCAAACAGACAGACCTAACTACTGTTATAAAAATAAAAATAAAAAACAAGAGTTGGAAGGTTGAATACCAAGTGGAAATAATTTTACTCCCAGACAGGAAATTCCCTGTGAACTGCAGAGATTCTAGAAGCAGTGGCTTGGGGAAGAGGAAATGGAATTACTATTAAAGTCCAAGAAGTACAACTCCCTCTGTCCCATTTATGAAAGCTGACACCAGTGACATTTGGACTTACCCTCAGCTTCACGTAAGTGCCAAGGTGGATACATGGTCTCTGTGTGTACAGGATGCACCTATCTTGGGACTATGGCTTTCAGCTGCCTTTGCAACTTACCTTGACTTGTCTAATTTGGAAAGGTGGCCTCTGGTCATGTCTGCACTTTTGGCAGCAGTCTACATGGGCTCATTAATAAAGCAACAATATAATGCATTATCCTGACCAATATAACGAATTATTCGGAGAATTTTGAGTTAGATGCACTGCAAATAACTACAATAGGACAACATATCAGCTGTGACCAAGACTGTCCCAAGGAGAACCATCATCTACCTAAAGCAGAAATGAAGGGGTCACAACATGTATCAAGGTTTGCCAGCGGTTTACATGTGTTTTCTCTCTTTTTAATCCTCAAGACAACTTTATGAAGTAGATGTTACTTATTCTCATTTTACAAACAAGGCTAAAATAAGCAAACTGCTCATGCCAGGTTAGCAAACATCATAAGAGGTGAAGCCTTCCTGAACTCAGCTGGGTATAACTCTAATATCCATTCTCATCACGGTCACTACACTAGCTCTGAAAATAGTGACCTTTGTCTTACGAGGCCCTCAGTGCCCTAAGGCTAAAGATTCACATTTTCAATAACAAGTGTGATGTGGTTTGCTGCTTACTGCTTTGTTCCAACATTTTGTTGAAATTCAACCACTGATTCAATTCAATTCGGCACCTATTTAGACTGGTCTTGTTACTATAGACATAGAGCTCAAGAGGTGGCTCTGACTGTAAAAAGGGTATCACAGAACAGGGATAAATAAACAAAGACAGACAAGAAAATCATTACAGAACCACATAGTAACCTCTGGAACAGAGGAACCCAAGGTCTCATGGAATCACCACCAGGAACATCGCATCCAAAGGAGGCAATGAAGGAAGACTTCCCTCAAGACGTATCCAACCTAAGTATAAAAGATGAGTAAAAACTGGCTAGGAAATGAATCAAAACAAATAATGGAAGTATCATGGGTATGTAGAAGACTCTTCAAGGAACTGGAAGAAAAACAAGTGATCTGTTTAATAGGAAGGAAGGGGACAGAAATCATACAGCATGGTTCAGGAGCCTAAACTCATCCTTTCCATTCAGCCTTACAGTGGGTGCCACTCATGACTCAATCAGCTGGTGATCCTTACCAGAGAAAATGGTAAAGATCCTTACAGCAGCAAACAGAACCATAATCCAGTGGACAATCATAATCTTCCCAAACCTTTTCTTCCAGGTCTATTTTTTTAAATCTTTATTTGCTGAGGTTGCTAAATTGGGAGCATATAAGTGGAGGCTGCCAGAGCCAGCTTCCCACTATGTAGAGAAGATCCATTTATGACTGAAGCTAAGATGAAGAAAACACTGAGAGACACCAGGAAAAACAAAATAAATAAAAACCAGAGAAAGAAAGAGCAACCAAATGACATAGCTTGAAACCCTGGGCCCAGGCAAGACTGCTATTTGGGATTTATACATCTTGGAGTTTCCAGTCACATGAATGATTTTGTTTTCTCTTTGAAATTCACTAGGTTCTTTATCCTAATGTCCAGAGATACTTCTGGGCCATCCAAATGCTGCTCAAGAGACAAGTCACAATTCATCATTGACTATGGAGTTATCACCATGGGAATTGAAAGCTTGGGAGGGAATGTCTTGTCAACAGAGGGCACAGGGGCATTCATCATCTTTCTGTTACTAAACAAATGCCTGACATCACCGGCTTAGAAAGAGAACATGTTATGTTGGCTCACAGTTGCAGAGGTTTCAGTCAATGATCAATTGGCCCTGCCTGTTACTTTTGGACCTGTGGTGAGTCAGCATACCATGGAGGGAGCGTACCATGGCACAAAACCACTCACTTCTTTGAGAGAGTTCATGGCTGAAGATGCACACCATGGAAGAAAAGGGATTGTTCAGCAGGTTCACAGAAAAGTGACAGGGAGTATTACCTCATCAGGAAAACTGGAAACACACCACTCTCCCTCTCAAGTGAATAGACTGAGACAAGGAGAGGTAGAGTCCCTCCCTCTAAAAAGAACAACCTTTACAAAGGTGCCACAGAGCTGGACTTTCCACATCCAGGCTGTGGAATGTTAGTGCCCTAGAAGGGAGGGGAGGTAACAAGTAATTCATAGAAACTCCAAATGTACATTTGTCCCTCAGATGCTCTTGGCTTCTGGCCATGTGCTCATCTGTCCATGCATTCATTCATTCTTCATTTCTTCAGTCTCAAGCCTGAACTCAGTCTCTCCTCCATGCCAAACCCACTGACCTTGGTTGTGTAGAGGGAGAAACAAGGTGAACATTGGGCCCACAAGGGGCACTAAAAGGGCAAAAATGGCACAAGTGAGTAGTGAAAGAAAGGTAGATTAAGGAAGAAAAAGTAGGCAGAACTTAATTAAATTGCGAATACATTCCAAGCTTTCTTTTCTTTACATTCATGTTCTACTTGATTGAATTTCAGAACCCTAGAGTTTATGTTCAAAATGCCTTCTAAAATTAGCAAGCTCAGTCCTGCACTTTCTCGTTATTAACAACACCTGCCCTCCTCAGGCACTGCCCACTTTTCCAGCAGTCTCCCAGCTTAGAGGAAGCAGGGAGTTAACAGGCCTAGTTCTAACCTCAGCTCTGTTGGGAGAGAGCTGTGTGGCTTTGGACAAGATTCACCCTTTGAGTCTCCATTTGTCTCAAGTGACGTCAGCAGGAAGGTGAAGCTGCTCTTTCTAGATTTGGGGAAAAGCACAAGGACACAGATGACACTATCTGTATCCAAAATTAGCCTTGGGGCTGAGTCTGTTAGTCTCTGACCAAATAACCACAGCTTCTTGTCCTGTTGACTTTTTTGCGTGCCTTCACATCTTTCCTTTAGGTCTTCATATCTTCCTTTCAGGGGCCATCTTCCCATTCCATTCTGAAAGTGGTCAGAGAGATTTTAGGTTCACCAGAAGTGTTAGAGTAAGCCAGTAGAGAAGCTAAAGTCACAGTTAGGACTGCAGTTGAGGATCTGATCATTCTTTCCTTCCTTCTTTCCACAGTTATTGCACACCTTCTGTGCACAAGGCAATAAACTGTAGCTGTACAGTCGAGAGGGAAAGAGGCAAGTCCACAGACAGTCTCACCAGGGCAAGGCTAGTGCCATGGTGAGAAAACCAGCATGCTGCAGTGACACAAAAAAGGCCCTTCAGCCTACCCAGAGACACCAGGAATCACTCTGTTTTGCCTGGCATGGCTCACAGTGGGAAGAGTAAGGGATGGTCCTCAGCCCAGACTCGATGCTGGCCCAAGGAAGGTCCATCCCTATGAGCCTCACTCAGTGCCCCAACACCAGCTTCCCCATGGCCCCCAGTGTCCCTAGGTATCCTACTCCCTCCAGAAGACTTTGCTTCAGGGACTCAGCAACCAGATGGCCTCCCACACCACTAGGCCCTGGAGAGGACTAGGAGATTGGGTATTGGTAGATACAGTGTGTGCTTGCTTACTTTTTGTCTGAGCTATTGGAAGGGCCGCTTGGGTTTCTGGAAGAACTGCATCCCCTTCCTTCCAGGTCATTGTGACCTGGAAAATTGTGAATTTTCCTTATAATTTCATTTTGTAACTGTATATATTTCTTTTCTTATCTCAAATCTTTCCCCTACATCAAAGATGTTTGGATTCTACTATAGAAAATGTCATGAGGTAAAAGTGTTATCTTCAAAACTAGCCCCAGAGTTCTTCTTAGGAAGGGAACTACCTTTGTTCTGGGAAAATGCCCTGATAAGCACCTTGGGGCAGAGGTGAGTCTGACTTACAAAGCCAATGGCTAATGCAGACCTATGAAAACAGATCACAGTTTATTTTGCTCTGGAGAGAAAGGGGCCCAAAACATAGGGATAAAGACTGTAGAGGAAGGAGAAAGAATTACGATAGAGGTCTGCGTATTAAGATTAAGCCCAGGTCACTGGCATTTCTAGTCCAGACCCTGACTCTCCATCAAATTATGAGAACAGGAATGCCAAATGCTCAACTTGAAATTGTTTCACTGCTTTGGTGTAACCTCCTCCATCTCTCCCCAAAACGTCAACAAACTTCATGCTCATGCACACTTTGTTTGAAGTACAATTTGGGAAGAATGATTTTGTTTGAACAGGATGAGTTTCATTATCTGAATCAATATCCCAAGAGAGGACTGTTGGCTAGAGGATGAGCTCCCTTGGGAACATTTGGAAATCTTTGGGATAGTTTGAACTTCTGCAAAAAAAGAACTGCAGTTTGAAGAGGCCAAGTTGACATGTGAAGTAAACAAATGCCAAGAAAGAAGATGTTTATAAACCATGAAGTGTACTCCCATCAGACACTGGATCAGTTACCTTCATCTTCTACTTTCTAGACTCCTAATTGTGAAAATAAATAGTTGCTGTTTAAAATAAACAAACAAACAAATGCTGAGAAAGGAATTAAATACAGTGACTAAGGGCTTCAAGTCTAACTTGATTTAACCCTTCCTTGAGATGAGAGCAATCCAGGGCTTGATGTCTTAACAAAGTGCTTTCTCACATGTGGTCTTCTTTTACGGTTATAAAAGATACCGGCCTTGTGTCATACCCTTCAGCCCTGACCTCTCCCACAGAGATGGTGAGCCTTCCCATTAGCTCTCCAGGGACAGAAACCAGGCAGCTTGTTTGGCTATAGTAATTAAGGAACCTGGCAGATCAGTGTCATGCAAGGGGCCAGGAGTGTCTGATGTTCTGAAAAGTACTTTTTCTAGTTTGGAAGAAAACACAGAGTCCATTGCTCTGTGGTTTCCCAAGGTGCATTTTGGAGTAGGGTTCCTCTGGCTCAAATATGCCCAAGGAAACAGTGGGTTCTGAGATCAGCAACCAGCTCCTCACCAAGGAGTGATGAGAGCCCCAAGTATCCTTGCATCAGACACAATATGCCTGAGGCCCCACTTCTCCCAGCATCCCACAGTTCTGCTGATCTTCTGTCCTGTGCTAGGCTGATATTCCCTCCTTCAGCACTAAGGTTAACAGAAGGAAATATGACTCTACTGGTACTTTTTCTCAGAGTCCATCTAAAGAGTCAGTGCTGGTCCTCAGACCTGCCAAAGACATTTGCTGTCTTTAGGGTCTGAGGCCTGAAATGCTGTGAGCAGAAGCTGCTGTATCTCTGTTTTGTGCTTTGGGTTTAGCTTCCTCTCTTGGATGTATTTGCATTCTGACTTCTTTGGTGGATGAGAAGGTATTTTAAGTTGATGGATGAGGGGTAGAGATATAATTTCCTGATTGTGATCCAGGCTCTAAATGGCTTCCTATCTCCTACCTTCTCCCAGTCTCTCTCTGCCTGCACAAGCCCCAGGACAGAAGTTTTCTAGCCAGGCTGGTTCTGTCACAGTGTTCCTACATGTGGGACAGGGAGGGACTGTGTCATTCGGGCCACCTCAGTACTTCAAAGGCATTGTCTCTTACAGAGCCTCCTCTGGGGTGATTGAAACAATACACAAATGCACGAATCCATGTGGGCTTCCCCTTTGAACTTGAGCTTCAGTGTCTAATCCCTGTGCACTTACAGCGGGAACTCTGGTTTCCAAATGAGAGCCAATAGCTCCTAACAGCCTTTGCCTGGGAAGTGGGCAGTGCAAAGAGAGGGCACTAAGAGCTGTGGGACCCATTGACACTTAGGAACAAGTTCTGGGTGCCCACAGAGCCTCCCCTCCTGGGGCTGGTGGAAGGAGCCTTTGTTGGGGAACTGAGCCCGAGATGGCTCCAGAGATGAGATCCTCCTGTGGCTAGGCCAGCCCCAGTGACACCCCACTCACTTGCTGGAAACATCTCCCCTTTGCAGGAGGCCCTCTCTCCAGTTGCTGTGACATCAGTTTCTTGGAAGTCATCTGTTGTTCAGGTAGTGACTGAGTCAGGTGACAGGGACAGACAGACATGTGACATTTCTGAGGGCTGGATTGAGAGCAGGGAACCAGGATGCCTAGCAAATACATTTTCCAGATCCAGCACTTGGAATGCCCCATTGGAAGGGGTGAGTGCATGATTGAGAGAACTGGTATGCCAATTTTGTCCCTTGAGGGCCACATGGAACTGCTCAGCACTTCCTTCCCACCTGCTAATGGCCATGAGGCCACCTGGGAGAGAGGGTCCTCACCCAGGCTGCAGAAAAGAACAAGCACCAATCAATACTGTGGAGGAATGTGGGGCCACATTAGCTTTGGACCCTGCAGAGGCACAGTGAGGACTGGTGGGGACGGGTGGCTTGGAAGGCTGGAAAAGGAGTTTGTGGGCCTGGGCCCTGCCCAGCTCTGGACGCAACTGTGGTGTTGCATTGAAACCCCATCTGGCCAGGCTGGCACCACCAAGCAGTAGCCAGAGTCTAAAGTTGAAAGTTGCATTCTGACCAAAACTCATGGAGCATGGGTGCCACCTGGTGGCCATATCTGAGTGACTGATATGACCAGAATCCAGAGAACCCCTGGAAGAAGCCTGGGCAATGGGCATCGCCATTGTCACCTTCACAGTGATGTAATGATGTTTATATAATAGCCACACTACATTCTTTTCATCTATCCGGCACCCCACGCTATCTACGTTCATCTAAGGCCGGTTCTTCTAATGTCACAATCCTATAAATTGAAGTAAAGTTAGCATCTCTGTAAGAAACAACCAGACTCTCCACCACGTATAGGGCATTTACCTTGTGCCATCTACTGACTGTGCCAAGCTATTGTCCCATCCTTCAATGGACTCACGTGCTCAGATAGTAATAATTAAACAAGATAATCTGCGGGTCATAGAAGAATGTCTGCTGAAACTCAGGAGCTTATTTGAAGGGCCTGGTGAATGTGAAGGATGGATAAGATTTCAGAAGATGACAAAAGGAAAGACAATCCAGGAGAAGAATTGGCCATGAAAACACGTGGAAAGTCCAGGAAACAGAAAGTGTGGCTGCAGATTTTGTGGTGTGTGTGTGTGTGTGTGTGTGTGTGTGTGTGTGTGTGTGTGTGGTGAGTGAGAGACGGTGGGATTACAGGGACAATTGGAACTTGGAGGATATCTTGTAATATAGGCCAAGTTCTCAGTTTTAATATCGTAGGGCTAAACTAAGCCTCAGAACTGTCTGAAGCAAGGAACTAGGTTGTCTTTTTGAAAAAATCTATTTAAGAGGCAAGTGTGCAAAGAGACTGGTTAGGAAAACATTCAACAGACACTCACAGGCCTGTTTTGCACCTAATGCTGTTCATATGCAATCCCTTCCCTAATGGAACCTAACTTCTGGAGCATGATGAGGCAATGGGACAGAGGGTGGAGAGAAGACAGGTGTAAGATGTCATAGAGGTTGCATCTCCAGGACTTTGATGGTCAGTGGGTAAGAGAGAGGAGTCAAAGATTTCACCTAAGTTCCCAAACAGGAGGAAGAGACAGGTGGTGAAACCACCCAAGAGTGTAACAGAGTGGGAAAGGGCAGGCTTGAGTCTGCTTTTGAATGTAATCAGTAAATATGACCAAAAAAATCTGAAGCAAAATTCTGAGTCCTCAGAATCAATATTGTATTATAACATCCTGTACCTCCCCTATGAAGAAAATTCACAGTAGGTTTCTTAGGAGTTTCTCCTGCCATTAGAGGCTAAAATTGTGTTGAATCAATTGTCAAATCTCTAGAAACAAAAGTATTTGCCTATATGGCACCAATTTTATGCCTATGTTTTTAATTGGAGGCATATAATTATTTGGCATCCCAGACAAGGGGTAGAGTCTCTCCAGGCAGGCTGTGACTTCTTCCATAAACAGAATATAACAGAAGTAAGCCTTAATCTTTCATAACTTCTGAGGCTAGAAAAGGCTCAGAAGTCCACGCTTCTTGGAAGCCTGACTTTCCAAGGGCAGTGTTTTGGCACTCCCTCTCTGAACACAGTTGCCATGGGGAAAATTCACACTGGAGGGAAAAGCCACATGTAAGTGTTCTGGTTGTCAGTTTCAGTTGAAGACCATCTTTAAATCATCCCAGCTCATGTCCCAGAATTGCGGGTGAAGAATCCATCTGATAAGGGGACCATTCTTTCCCAGCTATTTGGTTCCCCAGCTCAGCCTCAGACCTCATGGAGCACAGAAGATTTATGTTTGCATTCTGAATTTCTGACCCACAAATTATGTGATCATGAGAAAATAATTTTGCTGTGTGTGCCACTGTCCTCCTGAGAAAAACACTTGCACAGCTTCTCCAACTAGGAGGGAGCCAGTTCTGTGAAGATGACTATTCTAGGGGAGCTCAGGGCCTCCTAGCCTGTGACCCCAGGAAAAATGACCCTTAGCCTTAGCTTAGAGAGAAGAGCATTTCATTTATCTTTGTTCTAACTTCTCATTATTATTCTGATCATCATAGTGAAAAAAGCATCCAATTAGTATAAAAGCACTCAAAACAATACTGAAAAAAATCTGACTGAATGAAGCCCTTATTGTAATATCAATAATAATATATCCCTAGAATAACCTCTAGAAAATTCAAAACTGCCTGTCGTTGATGTGGGTTACTTCACTAGTAACCCCAGCATTCCCCAATATTTAGGGAACCACTATCATACTGCTTTTCTCAGTTCAATAATCAAAAACTCCAATAGCCACTTACAAAAGCCTATGTTCCAGGTTCTCTCAGGCGCCAGGGATGTGTCAGTGAATGAAACAAAAACCCTACCCTATAAAGCTTATCCTCTAACAGGGGGAGATGGTCAAACAATGGATGCACTAAGTCAGTAATTTAGCATTTTGAAGGGTGCTAAGTGTTAAGGCTAAAAAAAAAGTGGAGCAGGTTAAAGTGGTCTGAAATGCTAAAATGAACCAGGGCCCAGTGGACATGTGACACCTCACAAAACCTTGAAGAAGCAACTGAAACCTTCACAAAAAAGCCAAGCAAATCTCCAGGACAATAGGTATCCAAAATACCTTCCATTTACCCAATTAAGATGTAGCTCTCAAGGGGTGCTTGAAGATTTACTCCCAAATGACCTTTTGCTTACACCAAAAAGTAGCAGTTTTTCTCACAGTAAATCTCAAATTCTGGTCTCAGAATTTATACAATTTTGGATATATACACATAACAGGTTCATAGAATACCGAAGCCAGTAGTTGTATTAGAATTTATCAAAATCTTTTTACGGATTGTATTTTTTGGTATCATATTTTAAAAATCTTTGCCTAACACAAGGCCACAAAGATTTTCTGTATTCTTTTTCAAGAAATTTTATAATTTTAGGTTTAAGTATACAATATATTTTGAGTTAATTATGAATATACAGCATGAGTTAATTTTGTAAGAGTTTGCAAAAAGGCTCAAGATTCTTTTTTGCATAAAGCTAGCACATGTGTTATAAGATTAGCCCTTTCCTCACTGAAGTACCATGCCACCTTTGTAAAAAATCATTAACTGAGTATGTTTGGGTTGATAGCTGAACTCAGTACAATGTTTCATTGAGCTATTTGTCTATCTTACATCAATAAAAGAAGTACCATCATGAGTTGGCAATCTAGTAATGAAATCAGGTAACTTAAATCCTCTTTGTTCTTTTTCAAAGTACTTTTGGCAATTTTAAACCTGTTCCATTTCCATATACACTTTAGAACTGGCATGCAAAATTCTATCAATTCTAGTTTTTTGCACATTGAATAGAATTTTCTCTGTGGACAATCACGTCTACCACTAAAGGCAGTATGACTTCTTTCTTTCCAACTTGGATGGCCATTATTTCTTCTTCATGTTTAATTGCAGTGGCTAGTCCCTCTGGTACAATATTAAACAAATGTGGTAAGAGTAGATATTCTTGCCTTGTTAATGATCTTAGAGGAACAGTATTTGATCTTTCACAATTAAGTATGACGTTAGTTGTATGGTCTTTACAGATTCCCTTTGTTAAAAAATGTGTTTCTATTATTTATTTGAAGAAATTGCTTTCTACTCCCAGTTTTCAGGGAGTTATGAGAAGCGCATGTTGGATTTTCCCAATGTGTTTCCTGGTTATATTGTGATGATCACAAGTTTTTTTTTTTTAAGTTGGTAAAGAGGATGAATTGCCAACTGGCAATTTTTCAACTGAATGATTCCCCATTTGGAAATCCTGAAATAAACTCCACTTAGTCATGATGTGTTTTCTTTTTTATTGTTCAATTTTTATACATGTATACAAAGTACATAAAACATTTTCACCGTCCTTTACCCTCTCTGTTTACTTTCCTCCCTTCCACTGGCACCCGTCTCTAGACAGGACCTGTTTTACTTTCCTGTACATTTTTTTTGGGTGTGTCATGGTATTAGGGTTTGAACTCAGGGCTTCATGCATGCTAGCCAGGCACTCTACCACTTGAGCCACTCTGCCAGCCCTTTTCTGTGTTGGGTATTTTCAAGATAGGGTCACGAACTATTTGTCTGGGCTGGTTTCAAACTTATCCTCCCGATCTTTGCCTCCAGAGTAGCTAGGATTAGCAGCATGACCCACCAAAGCCCAAGTCCTTCATTTTTTTTTAAGTGTATGTAGTTTGTTCAAGGGGTTTTCACCTTGGTATTACACACACAGACACACAAACACACACCATACTTTACTTAGAATAATCCTATTACTTACTCTTTCTCTATTGCCCTGCTCCCCTATTGTTCAAGTTTATAATGCATTACATTGTACTGTCTTCAAACATAGATGCAATGTATCAATGTAGTTCAATACTTTTCACTCTCTAACATTCTTTTTCCTTTCCTGCCTCCTTGTAGTCCCCTCAGACAGATCCATTATTACAATTTTCTAACAGTTCATTGAGAAGTTTTGTGGGGGAAGTGGTTTAGAGAGATGTTGGACTTAAGTTTTCCTGTAATTTCCTTGCCTGTTTTTGAAATCAGAAAAAGTGCTAGCCTAATAGTATGAAATGGGAAGTTTTCCCTTCTCACAATTTTCTGACTGTGCATGTAGAATTGATATATTTCTTCCTTTGATGCTTGGTGGAATTCATCAATGAACCCAGCTGGGCTTGGAGTTTTAAGTCTTTTAATTAAAAATAGTTTATTTCATACAGTGTTGTTCAGATTATCTAGTTCATGCATGAGCTTTGTATTTGACTTAGTCCACTTGGTAGTATAACAACAAAATACCACTGATTAGGTGATTTATAATGAAGAGAAATACACTGACTCCTGGTTATAGAGGCTGGGAAGACCATGATGAAGGCACTAGCATCTGTTGAGAACCCACTTGCTATGTTATCCCATAGCAGAAGAGCAAGAGGTGGACCGAGAGCAAGAGGTGGACCGAGAGCAAGAGGTGGACCGAGAGCAAGAGGTGGACCGAGAGCAAGCGGGGACCAAACCCATCCGCCTCTCAACAGTTTCACACCAGGGATCAGTTCTCCAGCATATGCACTTTGAGGGATGCATCCAAACAACAGCAGTATCCTCTAAGGAATTCACCAATTTAATCCAAGTTGTCAAATTTATTGCCATAAAATTTCTTAGCCTCTGCTTATAGTTCTAATATCTGAATAACCTATGGTGGTGTCACCTCTTTGTGGCTAATATTTCTGCATCTTCTTTATTTCTGTTGGTTAGAGGCTTACCAATTTTATTGACTTGTCTCAAACACCACACTTTTAGATCCATTAATCTTTTTCCTGTTTTTTTCTTTTTTCATTTCCTTGTTTTCTGATCTTACTACTTCCTTTTTTATTTTGGTTTAATTTGCAATTATTTTTATTTCCAGTTTCTTTAGTTGGAAGATGATATAATCAAGTTGAAATTTTGTTTTCCTCTAAGAACTGCTTTATCTGTATCTAATAAATGTTAATAAATTGTATTTTGATTTTCATTCAGATCAATGCACTTTTATTATTTCTTCATCAGAAGCATGTTTGAAACTTGTTTCCACATTCTTGGTGATTTTCCAGATGTTACTAATTTGTAATTTTTCTTTCCTTTGCCAGAGAACACAGTTTGAAACCCTTTATTTATTGGGACTTATTGGATGGCCCAGAATATCATCTTTATTGGAAATATTCTGAGTGCATATGAAAAAAACATGTATTGTGTTGCTGGGTGGAGTGTTCCATAAATTCAAATAAATCAAGATGGCTGATAGTGTCTTCTACTTACTTTCTGTCTACATGTTTTATTGAAGGCATTGAAATCTCCAACTATATTTCTGAATAAGTTATTTCTCCTGTGGTTCTATCAGTCTTTCTCTCCCATATCTAGAAGTTCTATCATTATGTACAAACACATTTGGGATTAGTTGTAATTTTATGGAACTGACCCTTTGATGGTTATAATAGTGTTGTCTTAATCCTAGTAATATACTGTTCTAAAATCTACTGTACTACTATAGCTTATGTTTTTTATTTATTAGTATTAGCACATTTCTTTCTCTAAATCCTCACTTTTTAAACCTTTAAACCTGTCTTTATAATTAGTGGATTTGGGACTAGTGTGCATATGGCTGAGTAATGCTTTTGAAAAGTTAATCTGACAATATCTTTTGTGTTTAGTCACAATCACTGTGATTATTGACATGGGCTTTAAATGGACCATTTTGCTATTATTTTCTTTTGGTCCTATCTCTTTTTTGTTCCCCTGTTCCCTTTCCCCTCCTCTTTTTATTCTTTTTGATAATATTTTAAAAGTGATTTTGCTATATGTCCTTTGTTGGAGTATTAGCTGCAACTTTGTGTATGGGAGAAAAATTACAAAATACATTTTTAACTTATTGTAGCTTTCTTTACTATTTCACAATATAATAATTTTGTAATAGAAGAACTCCATTTACCCTTTCCTGAATTTGGTGTGGTTACATTTTATTTTGACATGCATTATAAACTCCACAATAAATTGTTACTTTTTGCTTTAAGCAATCAGTTGTCTTAAAGAGTAAAACATTTTTGGTACATCAGGTCTGCCGGTGATAGAGCCAGACTGTATAAAAAGTCTTTACTTTGCCTTTGTTGTTGGTAATATAGTTTCAGTATACAGAATTCTATGTAACTGACAGAACTGACAGGTTGGATCCTTCCCCTCCCTCTTCCACCATGTTGAAGTTGTTGCTTCACTGTTTTCTGACTTCCATCGTTGTTAATGAGAAGGCTCCTGTCGTTTTTATTTGCAGTTATTTTCCCCTCTAGTACTTCTCACCACTCATGTAAAGCAATTTAACCAAAATGTACCTCAATGTAGTTTTCTTCATGTTTCTTATCCTTGGATTCATTGCATTCCTTAGGGTTTGTGGGTTTATCATTTTTATCAAATTTGAAAAAAAATGCTGGCGATTCTGTCATCATTTCTCTATTCCAACTCCTCACACCATGTTCATCTCCTTTGAGGATTTCAGTCCTATGTACAGCCTGCTTAACGCTGACCCACAGCTTACTGTGGGTAACACGATTTTCCCCCCATTACGTTATTCTGCATTGTCAGGGACACTTTTTCCTGCTATGTCTTTAAGTTACCTTTTCTTTTACTGCCCAATTTACACTTATTTTCACCCAGTGTATTTTTCAACATGTGTTGTTTAGCTTTTACAAATTTTCTGATTCTTTTCATATTTTGTCTCTACTTATGCTTAACACTGCCTTTTCAGCCTCTGATTTCCTGATTGTATGACAGTTATGTTTTTTGCATTAATTCTATTACTTGTGTCAATTCTGAATCTATTTCTATTTATTTTTTCCTTATCTTATGAGTTGTATTTTCTGGCCTTTTGAATGCTGTGGATAATTTTTTATTGAATACAAAGATTATGAATTTAACTTTGCTGTTTATTGAATAATTTTGTACTCCCATATTCTCTAGGGTAGTTTTCTCTAGGATAATTATTGGAAACTGAGACTTTGGAGGCTAACTTCTAAGTTTCAAATGGTGAGATCAGGACAGCCTTTAGAATAGAGTTAATTTTGTTCCGCACTGTGGCACAGGACTACTGCCACAGTACTACTTTATACAATGCCTGTTGTATTATGCAGTTTAGTGTTCTGGCTAACAAACTATTCCCTGTCCTATGTGAAGTCAGTGATTGACCTCTCTGCTCCTTTCGGGTGGTTCTTTCTCCAGCTGTGGTAATTGTACCATGCAGGTGCTAAGTACTCAGTTTAAGCACTCTCTTCAGATTGTCAAGCATTCTTTCTGTTCATCTCTTTCCTGTTTTGTACTCTGCCCTATGAACTTCACCCACTTTGGCTGTCTGGACTTCCAGCTCTGTTTTCACAACTCAGGGAAACTTCTGGACTCTACCTTAGTGCTCTATCTGAGCTGCCATCTGGAATCTCTCTAGACATCAGCTAGGGCATCAACTCATTTGTGCTCCTTCTTTTATAAACTTGCATCACTTACCACAGGTATCTGAAAACTATATATATATACATATACATGTAGTTTTATATATCATATATGTATATATATGATAAGGTATGTTTTATTTTGATTTTTGTAGTTATTTCTACATGATTTGATTGTTTTTGAAATGGCACTTATAAATGATATCATATATGATATAATATATATTATATAACATATATTAGGTAGGTAGTCATATTTTTAACTTGTTTCAGATGAGGAGGAAAAATCCAATTCCTGCTCTTCTATCTAGGCTGAAAATGAACAAAAAAACCCCATGTTTAGAGGTAAGTTTTTTTTTTTTTTTCATTTTTCTTTTATTATTCATATGTGCATACAAGGCTTGGTTTATTTAGAGGTAAGTTTTTTATTTCAATATTATATGATTCCTTTGAAGGGAATAAACTAGAAGATGCTTCTTCAATTCTCAACTCTTGAAGATCTGAGCTCAAGATTCAGCACTGTTACCTCTGGCCAGATTCTTTGATTCAGTTTCCTTAGTAATAAAAAAAAATACCTACTTCATGAGATGTAAGAATTGAATATGACATAAACAATACACCATGTATCAGAGGCTAATCTCTTTTACTTTAGTTTCCTAATTTTCTTCTAAAAATGAATACTTGTTAGAGCCTAGCCTATCTTGATAAGTGATCTCAACACTTACCCACTCTCTAGTATCTAAGAGTCTATTACAGGACATATATATATATTTAAATCAAAACATTCTATTGAAAAGCCAGACAAAAATTTAATTCTAGGCAAAATGCCTGTGATTTTTTACCCTATGAAAATGAGTGGGAGGAAGTCTTGTGTCCTGCCTTGTCTTTTTCTGATTTGGATTTGGAAGGTTTTTAAGTGGGTGTCAATCCATAATTCTAGATTTGTCAGGAAAAAAATAAGCAAATTAAATACATGCAAGTCACTTGTATAAGAGCTAAAACCAAACTGGCTTTGCTGGCTGCTGGGAAAGCAATAGAAGCCAATTTCCTGGAGTATTTACAGAATCGTTTGTGGGAATATTTTCCAGACTTTCACAGGAATTGTTAAGGGTAGATGTTGGTCTGCAGATTTCATAAAGTTCTCAGGCAGCTGCCGAGAACACCACGAGCCATCCTACCTTCACTCTCAGTTACCAGCTTTACATAGGCACTGAGAGGCAAGAGGTATAACACAATTTAAAGAACAACAGGTGAACACACAGCTTACCAGAGTTTAATGAGGCATGCTTTATGGGAGGTATGAGCAAACTGCTAATAGGACAGAGATAACAGATCAGCCAACGGCTCTGTCTAAAGTTGGCAGGGAGTGGTTATAGCTTCACTGACTACATTTTAGCTTCCCTAGAGAACTGGTCCAGATTGAATATGCTTTGCCTGCTGAAGCTGGAGAAGCTCTTTCACTGGGAATTAAAGATGTATGATGAGCAAAGTGTACACAAAGTGGAACACACAGGTTTGATAAATAGTGACAGGGCCCAGCACAAAGTGCTTATACACAGAGTTCTTAAACTAACTCAGCAATACTCTCATTTGCCAAGAACCATTCTCAAAGCTTAGCTGGTACCAGTGAGGAGTGTTGGCCCATTTGGAGTTTCTTTGCTTTTTTGTGGATGGAATATACAACCGTATTTATTTTAGTCAGATCTGTGTAGAGTTAACTTTGCCTGGAAAATACGGTAGTGGAAAAGTCTATGTAAGTGGGAAAAGTTTCCTTGATAAAGATGTAACAAGGATCTGGGACTTATGATGCCATTCATACCACCATCTTAATCCCAAAGAAAAGTTTTAAAGGGCAATTGACAGAAGATAACATAGAATTTTAATCTAGAGAAATGGAGATGATCCAAGATGGTGACTAGAGGGCAGAAGCAGACAGTGTGCGTTCTATAAATCAAAAATCTTGCTGAGACGATGGAGCCACACTTGGCAGAGAAAAAGCACCAAAAAGAATCAAAACTTCAACACCCTGAACCCCCAGTCCATACAAAGCTTCTCCATGCCACCTTACACTGAGAAAACAGGAGGGCTCCCATGCCTCCAGACACCGGCTCCAAACTTGCTTGGGAGACATCTGGCAGACCAACAGGTGAGCAAATAAGGATCACACGGTATTCACACAGCCAACCCTGGATAAACCAGCATAGCTCCCTGGAAAGACTGATCCCACAAAAAAAACCCAAAAAACTGAATAATAAGCAAAGAACTGAAAAGAAACACGCAGCAGAGGGAGCAGGGTGCTGTAAGCACACTGGAGATGGGGGGCAAGGGCAAGGAGCTGATCTCCATGGGAACTTTCAGTAAACAAAGACTGGAGAGGCAGGAGGGCCGATAGGTGACAGGTGATAAGCCACTGTGTAAAATAGGGCGGAGAGTGGACCACAAAGCTCATCTCCTGAGCCAGTGAACAGCATCCAAAGTAAAAGAACACTGCAAAATTGAAAATGTCAGCAAAACCATCATAACAATGCTGACAGCAGGGAGCTGGCTGATGGATCTCTGACCTTGCCCCAGAGAAAGGGGGCAAGGCAAAGAAATAATCCCCCAGTAAACCAAAACAGCAAAAGCCTAACTCCAAATCAAGGTGACTGGTGGGCTACAGAGCTGTTTCCCGGAACCTGAGGACAACATGCAAACTCAAAATGCCACATCTCACTGAGGGAGGAACTGACTAAGCAGCTGCTGCTGAAAGACAGGAAAAAAAAGTGGCCAATCTCCCCAACCACCTGTTGAGACTAACACAGATTTTCTGTTTAAATACCAACACCAGGACTGGATGCTGAAGGAGTAACACCAGAACAACTAAGACTGAAATTCTATTGTTCCTGAACCTGGAATTTTTTTATGTGTTTTTTCGTTTTGTTCCCTGTTTGTTTGTCTGTGTGTGTTTGTCCACTTCTCCCTGTTGATTTCTTTGGTTTTCTTTCTTTTTTTTTCTTTGTTTTATTTTGTTTTGTTAGTTTTACTATTGTGAGTTAGCTAATATTAAATTACACACAGACCAGGAACAGAAATAGCATACATACACTAACCTAAAATCCAACACACCCACAAAACAAAATTAAACCAAAGGAAAGAACACAGGTGATTGAAACCACCAATAGCATATCAAGAACATAGTTATACAGTACCAAGTGGAATGATGGGAAGATGAAAAAGGGATGGAAACCATTCTCCCCCCCAAAATAATTCCATAAATAATTCAGAGGGAAATGATGAAAATGGATCCCCAGTTCCAAACACCAAGCAAACAAAGATAAACTACATCAAGGAACCCAATGAAGCCCACAAGAACACCCTGAAGGAAATCCTGCAAGTAATCACTGAGAATTTCATGGAGGTGTTACTACACATGGTTAACCAAAACATACAGGAGGCACTCAAGAAATTCCAAGACACCAAAAATAAAGAATATGAGAAGACACAAAAACAAATAAATGAACTCACAAGAGCACTAAATAAATACCAAAGTGAAACAGAGAACACTATAGAGAGATGAATGAATTAAAGATGAAAATTGACAATATTAAAGAGGAAGTAACCCATGATATGGAAAACCTCAGAAAAAAACCAAAGAAACAAATACAAAACACAATGGAAGGCCACTCCAGCAGACTAGAACAAGTGGAAGACAGAATCTCAGAGCTTGAAGATAAAATGGAAATTAAAGGAAAAACTGAAGAGGTATTAGTCAAACAACTCAACACCTGTGAAAGGAATATGCAAGAATTCACAAACTCCATTAAAAGACCAAACCTGAGAATTATGGGCACTGAACAAGGAGAAGAGGTGCAAGCAAAAGGAATTTGTAATATATTTAACAAAATAATAACAGAAAATTTCCAAAATCTAGAGAAAACTATGCCCTTTTAGGTACAGGAAGCCTCCAGGACACCAAGCAGACTTGACCAAAATAGAACTACCCCGTGACATATTATCATTAAAACAAGCAGCACAGAGAATAGAGAAAGAATACTGCAGGCTGTAAGAGAGAAAAAACAAAAAACATACAAAGGTAAACCCATCAAAATCACAGCAGATTTCTCAACAGAAACCTTTAAAGCAAGAAGAGCTGGAAGTGAGATCTTCCGGGCACTGAATGAAAATAACTTCAACCCCAGGATACTCTACCCAGCAAAACTATCATTCAAAATAGATGGAGCAATAAAAGTATTCCATGATAAGCAGAAACTAAAACAATATATGACCACAAAGCCACCACTACAAAAGATACCTCAAGGAATTCTGCAAACAGAAAATGAAAGCAAACAAAACCATGAAAGGACAGGCAGTATCAAACCACAGGAGAAGAAAAAGCAAGGAAGTAGAGAGTAACACTGATTCAGCTACACACAATCAAACCCTTAATCAACAAAAACAACTAAGTGACAGGGATGACCACATACCTATCAATATTAACACTGAATGGTAATGGACTTAATTTCCCCATCAAAAGACACCGTTTGGCAAACTGGATTTAAAAAGAAGATCCAACGACTTCTTGTTTGCAGGAGACCCATCTCATTGACAGAAACAAGCACTGGCTTAGGGTAAAAGACTGGGAGAAGATTTACCAAGCCAATGGTCCCCGAAAACAGGCAGGAGTAGCAATACTTATCTTGGATAAAGTAGACTTCAAACTTACATGTATCAAATGGAATAAAGAAGGACACCCCATACTAATAAAAGGGAAAATACACCAAAAGGAAATAACAATTATCAAACTATATGCCCTCAGGGTCAGTGCACCAATTTAATAAAACATACTCTGAAGGACCTGAAAACATATAGACTCCAACACAGTGGTAGTGGGAGACTTTAATACCCCCTTATCACCAATAGATAGGTCATCCAAACAAAAAATCAATAAAGAAATTCTAGAACTAAATCACACCCTAGATCAAATGGACCTAGCTGATGTCTACGGAATATTGCATCCAACTTCTGTACAATATACATTCTTCTCAGCAGCTCATGGAACCTTCTCCAAAATTGATCATATCTTAGGGCACAAAGCAAGCCTCAGCAACTATAAGAAAATAGAAATAATACCATGAATTCTATCTAATCACAATGCATTAAAACTAGAACTCAACAACAAAAACAACAGTAGAAAACATGCAAACACTTGGAAGCTGAACAACACGGTGCTCAATGATCAATGGGTCACTGATGAAATAAAAGAGTAAATTAAAAGTTTCCTAGAAGTTAATGAAAATGAAAACACGACTTACTATGACCTATGGGATACAGCAAAGGCAGTCCTAAGAGGAACGTTTATAGGCATGAGTGCATATATTAAGAATGGAAAGATCTCAAGTCAATGACCTAATGCTACAACTTAAACTCCTTGAAAAACAAGAAGAAGCAAATGCCAAAACAAACAGAAGGAGAGAAATAATAAAAATAAGGGCAGAAATGAATGGAACAGAAGCAAACAAGCAAAATTAAAACACACAAAGAATCAAAGAAACAAAAAGCTGGTTCTTTGAAAAAATAAATAAGATTGACAGACCCCTGGCAAACCTGACTAAAACGAGGAGAGAAAAAACCCAAATCAGTAAAATCAGAAATGCAAAAGGGGAGATAACAACAAACACCACGGAAATCCAGAAAATCATCAGAGACTACTTTGAGAACCTATATTCTAATAAATTTGAAAATCTTGAAGAAATGAACAAATTTTTAGATACTTATGACCATCCAATATTAACCAAGAGGATATTACTCACCTGAATACATCTATAACACAAAATGAAATTGAAGTAGCAATAAAGGGTCTCCCAAAAAAGAAAAGTCCAGGATCTGATGGATTCACTGCTGAATTCTATCAGACCTTTAAAGAAGAACTAATACCAACTCTCCTTAAACTGTTCCATGAAATAGTAAGGGAAGGAAAACTGCCTAACTCATTTTATGAAGCCAGACAAAGACTCCTCCAAAAAGGAGAACTATAGACCAATCTCCTTAATGAACATCGATGCAAAAATCCTCAATAAAATAATGGCAAACTGAATCCAACAACACATCAGAAAGATCATTCACCACGACCAAGTCAGCTTCATCCCAGGGATGCAGGAGTGATTTAACATACGCAAATCTATAAATGTAATACAGCATATCAATAGAAGCAAAGACAAAAACCACTTGATCATCTCAATAGATGCAGAAAAAACCTGCGACAAGATCCAACACCACTTCATGATAAAAGCTCTAAGACAACTGAGAATAGAAGGAATGTACCTCAACAATGTAAAGGAATACAAATAGGTAAAGGAACTGTCAAAATATCCCTATTTGCAGAAGATATGCTTCTATACCTTAAAGACCCAAAAAACTCTACCCAAAAACTCCTAGACACCATAAACAACTACAGGAAGGTGGCAGGATACAAAATCAACTTACAAAAATCATTAGCTTTTCTATACACCAATAATGAACAAACTGAGAATATATGGAAACAATTCCATTTAAAATAGCCTCAAAAAAAATCAAATACCTAGGAGTAAACTTAACAAAGGATGTGAATCACCTCTATAAGGAGAATTACAAACCCCTGAAGAAAGAGATCGAGAAAAACTACAGAAGGTGGAAAGATCTCCCGTGCTCAAAGATGGGTAGAATCAACATAGTAAAAATGGCTACACTATCAAAAGTAATCTACATGTTTAACGCAATTTCCATCAAAATCCCAATGACATTCATCACTGAGATTGAAAAATCTACCCCGAAGTTCATTTGGAAACACAACTGACAGTGAATAGCCAAGGCAATACTCAGCAAAAAGAGCAATGCTGGAGGTATCACAATACCTGACTTCAAACTATATTACAAAGCAATAACAATAAAAACAACATGGTACTGGCACAAAAACAGACATGAAGACCAGTGGAACAGAATAAAGGATCCAGATATGAATCCACACAGACATACCCACTTTATTTTTGACAAAGGTGCCAAAAACATACGGTGGAGAAAAGACAGCCTCTTCAATAAATGTTGCTGGGGAAAGTGGTTATCTGTCTGCAAAAAACTGAAACTAGATCCATGTTTATCACCCTATACTAGTATCAGCTCAAAATGGATCAAGGAACTTATATATCAATCCAAAACTCTGAAGTTAGTCCAGGAAAGAGCAAGGAATACTCTGGAAGTAATAGGTATAGGCAAGGACTTCCTTAGTAGAATCCCAGCAGCCCAGCAACTAAGAGAAAGGATGGACAAATAGGACTTCATAAAACTAAAAAGCTTCTGCTCAACAAAAGACATGGTCTCTAAACTGAAGAGAACACCCACAGAGTGGGAGAAAATATTTGCCAGGTACACATCAGACAAAGGACTAATAACCAGAATATATAGGTGGAGAGGCTTTTTGGTTTTTTTTTTTTGTCTTCTCTTTTTTGGTGCTGGGATCGAACCCAGGGTCTCACGTATGCTAGGCAAGTGCTGTACCACCGAGCTACATCCCAGCCCAACCAGAATATATAGGGAACTCAAAAAACTAAATTCTCCCAAAATTTATGAACCAATAAAGAAATGGGCAAGTGAACTAAACAGAACTTTCTCAAAAGAAAAAATTTAAATGGCCAAAAACCACATGAAAAAATGCTCACATGCTTTATGCTAGCAATAAAGGAAATGCAAATTAAAACCACACTAAGATTCCACTTCACCCCTTTTAGAATAGCCATTATCAGCAACACCACTAACAACAGGTGTTGGCAAGGATGCAGGGCGGGTGGGGGGGAGGGGGGAAGGAATCCTCTTACACTGTTGGTGGAAATATAAACTAGTACAACCACTCTGGAAAAAAATTTGGAGGCTTTTTAAAAAATCTAAACATAGATCTGCCATATGATCCAGCAATACCACTCTTGGGGATATACCCAAAACAATGTGACACAGGTTACTCCAGAGGCACCTGCACACCCATGTTTATTACAGCACTATTCACAACAGCCAAGTTATGGAAACAACCAAGATGCCCCACTACTGACGAATGGATTAAGAAAATGTGGTATCTATACACAATGGAATTTTATGCAGCCATGAAGAAGAATGAAATGTTATCATTCACAGGTAAATGGATGGAACTGGAGAACATTATTCTGAGTGAGTTTAGCCTGACCCAAAAGACCAAAAATCGTATGTTCTCCCTCAAATGCAGACATTAGATCAAGGGCAAACATAACAAGGGGATTGGACTTTGATCACATTGATAAAGTGAGAGCACACAAGGGAGATATGAGGATAGGTAAGACACCCAAAAAACTAGATAGCATTTGTTGCCCTCAACACAGAGAAACTAATGCAGATACTTTAAAGCAACAGAGGCCAATAGGAGAAGGGGACCAGGAACTACAGAAAAGGTTAGTTTGAGAAGAATTAATTTAGAAGGTAACATACATGCACAGGAAATCAATGCATGTCAACTCCCTGTATAGCTTTCCTTATCTCAACTAGCAAAAACCCTTGTTCCTTCCTATTATTGCTTATACTCTCTCTTCAACAAAATTAGACATAAGAGCAAAATAGTTTCTGCCTGGAAGCGAGGGAGAAGGCGGGGAGAGGCAGGGGTGGGGTGGTTAAGGGAGGGGGCGGAAGGAAGGGGGGAGAAATGACCCAAACATTGTATGTACATATGAATAAAAAAAAAAAACAACAAAAAAACCACACTAAGATTCCACCTCACTCCTGTCAGAACAGCCATCATCAAAAACACCACCACCAACAGGTGTTGGCAAGGATGTGGGGAAAAAGGAACCCTCATACACTTCCAGTGGGAATGTAAGCTAGTACAACCACTCTGGGAAAAATTTGGAGGCTTCTTAAAAATCTAAACACAGATCTGCCGTATTATCCAGCAATCCCACTCCTGGAGATATACCCAAAGAAATGTGACTTAGGTTATTCCAGGGGCACCTGCACACCCATGTTTATTGCAAGAGCCAAGTTATGGAAACAGCAAGATGCCCCACTACTGATGAATGGATCAAGAAAATGTGGTATTTATACATAATGGAATTTTATGCAGCCATGAAGAAGAATGAAATCTTAACATTTTCAAGTAAATGGATGGAACTGGAGAACATCATCCTGAGTGAGGTCAGCCAGGCTCAGAAGACCAAATATCATATGTTCTCCCTCATATGTGGACTTTAGATCTAGGGCAAATGCAGCAATGTTGTTGGACTTGGGTCACATGATAAGGGGAGAGCACACACAGGAGGTATGGGGATAGGTAGGAAACCCAAAACATGAAAGTGTCTGATGTCCCCACTGCAGAGGAGCTAATACAGCAACCTTAAAGTGACAGAGGTCAATATGGGAAGGTGATCAGGAACTAGTGAAAAGGTCAGGTAGAGATGAATCAGTTTTGGTTGTAATACACTTGTGCATGGAAGTAATGCTAGGAATCTCTCTGTATAGTTATCCTTATCTCAACTAGCAAAAATGCTTTGTCTCTCTTATTATTGTTTATGTCTTCTCTTCAACAAAAGTGGGGAAAAGGGCAGAACAGGTTCTGCCTGGAAGTGGGGTGCAGAGGAGAGAAATGGCTCAAACATAGGAATAAATGAATTAAAAAAACTGAAAAAAACCCAAAACAAACCAAAAAATCCAAACAAACAAAAAAAGAAGTTTAATCTGCAATGAAGTTGGACTTAGAAAATGTACTTCACCTAAAGTTAAAGATTACTTGGCTGTCACAGCATAATAAAAACATGACTGGAAAATCCAGAATTTCAGATATTCTAATTATGTTTTATTCTATAGACTTTTTGCAGAATTATTTCTACATGGCTTGATTGACTAATGTTTTAGAAATGGCACTTATAAATCATAATAAACTGTTCATAATTTTAAAAAGATGAGCACTACTTTCAAACAGGTAACCGAATACTTTTGTACACATGCAGAAGTAGAGGGAAGGAAAAAAGAGAATTCTAAATCAGTGGAAGGAAGGAGATAATGGGAAATGAGCCTGAAGCCTGATCTATGTGTGATTGGAATGTGTCAATATGAAATACTTTTACTGGAATGAACCAGAAGTGTAGACTAACAGAGCCTTAAGTGATAGGGCTTTGCTTTCTTAAAATGCTCAGAAATATGAGCGCCACTTATTGGCATCGATTCATTGGCTCAAGAATGTCATCTAGCAAGCAAGCTTTTTTTCTGACACCTTTAACATGATAGTTTTTCATCTTTATACTTCTCACTTCATAGTTACAAGATTTCTGCCCCATGAACAAATACTAGTGTCCTAAACAAGAGATTTATAAAAGGAGGGAAAGGTTTTCCTGAGTTTCCTAAATTTTCTGTTATATCTTATTTGCACAAACTGGATTGCATGGCTACTCTCAGAAGACTGGCTGGAAAAGTACCTGGATAAGTAGAAAAACATGACATGAAAGGCCTAGAACAGTATGACCCACTTCCTGGGGAGTGCTGCTGTCCTGACACGGACAATTAAAGAGCCCTTTGGTGAGAATTAACAACAACTACAATTACAGTTTTTAACTTTATTCCAATTATAAAAGAAGAGTTCTGGGGGGAGGGGTTACCCAGATGATTCAATTATACCTCCAGTTTCCTAGATTCATTTATCCACCCTTCTTGGGGCCAAGAGAGCCTCTTGCTATCCATTCACAATGACAGGTTTTCAAAAACTTTAGACTCAGATTTCAATGCACCTGAATTTCTTCCTTTATCTTTGTGGATTTTTACCTATATTATGAATTTCAAAAGGAGGAAACTTAAAACTATTCATATAAAAACTCTCTTAATACACTTACTATACTTTCAACTTAATGAGGAAATAACTGCTGTCGTTTCTTAAGCATCAGAAGGCCAGTCAATCATCCATGCCACACACACTGAAGAAAAAGATGGAGCAGAATATCTTGTTAATAAATCCCTAATTGGAGAACTGGCCTCTAGTCAGTTTTATAATAATGGTCAGAGACATGACCACTACTTCAATAATTCTGTGAAATCTCCCCCTTCCTCTCCTATCACAGACTCTGTCTCTTCACCAGGCCAAGTTTGGAAGTCTATACCTGTATCAGATGTCAATTGGTTCATGACCCTAAGCATTCCCACTCTGACTGGATCCCTGTGGCTTACCTCTGAGGGATAAGGGGGAAAGAGGAAGTGCCCCTGTCTTACAATAGGCTCAACATCCTTCAGGCTCTTACCTAACCAGGAGTTAAACTGATGCTTATCTCTGTTGCTCACCTTCAACTTTCTCTGAAAGAAATAGAAGAAAAACTACCTTTTTTTCTTCTTCAAGAAATCAAGCTAGAGAAACAAATAGGAGAGCACATGCTTGGGACTGTAAAGAAAGAAACAGGAGGGTTAAAAAAAGGCTTGAAATACATGTTTCTAGTGATTTCTCACCCCGTCCCAAAATAACCAATCATATGATGTACATTATGCTTTAAACCTTTTAGAACCTTTGGTACTGATCCATTTCTATAGTCTCAAGGTCTTCTGAGAAGAAAATTCACTTGAGAGGCTCATTAATGACTGAGGAAAGTTTAATAGATGCTGAGGAAAGAGGTCTCAGAAAGCAACTGGTCCAAATTAAGGGAGGGAGAGACGTAGCAGTGTGGGGGAGACTGTCTACAATGTAGGCCCACTTCGTGGAGATCGGGACCTCTTAAGCCACAGTAGGAAGACCTTTTGTACAGCTATCACACATTCCAGAATCAGGTGATGTTACAGGCTTGTTAAGAAGAGATTTTTCTGGATTTAAAGGCCTCAGGTACATAGAAACATCTCTTTCCACATTTGTGCAATTATCCTCTTTACCATCCTGCCTAAGAAATGCAGAACTATATCAAAATCACTGTCCCTAGAAATGTTTTAAAAATTCCATTTTTATAATCCCTCCAGAGTTCTCCACTTGCCCAACTGGCATCAAAAGTTGCACTAGAGTCCTTGAGTCCAAGGAACACAAAGCAACACCAAAAAGCAGAAAGACAAAGGACAATGACAAGTCAGGCATAATGACTACAAGGTTCACTGAGCTGGGGACACACCTCACTGGTAGAATGCTTGCCTAGCATGGGCAAAGCCCTAGGTTCAATACCCAGAACTGAAGGTTGGGAAAGAGAAGAAAGGAGACAACTGGGACAAGGAGAGAAAGATAGAGGAAGAAAAAGAGAGAGGAGAGAGAAGGGAGGGAGGGAGGGAGGAAAAGAGAGAAGGGAGGGTGGAAGAGAGAGAGAGAGAGAGAGAGAGAGAGAGAGCAGAAGAGCAAGAGAACAATTTCCTAAAGACTAGCTATGATTTCTTTCCTCCAATTAAAAGTCAGTCATTTTCTCTCAATGGAAAATAGCACACATTCTTACCACAGCTCTAAGCTGAAGGCCACTCAGTGCCCTGCTGCAGTCCTAGGACACATAACTTCTCATGGACAACCTCCTGCACACCTCTGCTTTTTAGAAGCCATACACCCTTGTCAATATCATTTCTTCATCAAAACCCTTTCATAACTCCAGAGTTATGACAAAGCCACCTGAGGCTGCAACGACACAGTCTTGGAATCCAAGACAACACCTAGTGTCAGGATCATTTCAGTACCTGACCCTTCTTTCCTTGGCAATCCCACAGGAAGAAATTACAGAGGTAGCACCAACAGTGAAGGGTTATCACAAGGAAGGCACATGGCCAAGGCAACTCTAAGAACAGTCTGCTATGCCTCCACAATTAAGGTAACCTTATTCTCATCACCTTCACAGCCAGCCTCACAGAAATTACTCACTTCTTATTATATTTTCTTGGTCACTCATTTTCAGTTATCTAAATTCTCTACCAAATTGAAAATGAATGCTGAGGAGGTAAGGGGCAATACATCAAGGTGTTAGAGAAGATAAGATTAATCACATATCTTAACAAGGGTACAGTTAAAAAAGGAATGTTTTAACCTTTATGGAGCAAAGAAGAACTTCATAGCTGTATCAATTAATTCTCTTTAGACAAACAAAAATAAGTAACAGGCAGAATTCACAGAATCTCATGATTGATGGCTTTTCTATTCCAAAAGGAACAATAACACTTGGGTCTCTGCTTCCAGGGCCAACTCTCCTCATGCCCTGCCAAAAGGCTACTCAAGCACCACCCATAGGAGAGACTGTGACAGACAAGTGGATTAAGCTCCTTAAGAATTAAAGACACTGGTTTTCATTACCTATGCATTGGCAAAGGGTACAGAAACTTGGGATATGATACAATAAAGGCACTTCTGTTAGCATTACCAACTAAATCAAATGTTAGCTTCAACACAATCTACAAAGAGATACATATTCGAGTGCAATAAAATAAATAAAATACTATATGACAAATGCCCAATATGGGTTCCATCACAAAAGACATGTTCATTGTAGATTAAAGTGAGAGCAAAGAACAAAAAGATAAAATGGAAATTAAATAACAACTGACTAAACAATAACAAGTGAAGGCACAAAATAAAGCAGGTATCAATTGAGTAACAACCATGTTTATAGATCATGAAAAAAGTAAAGAGAAGCAAATACAGAATTTATAAAAAAAGGACAATAGAACCAAAAATGAAATCTCAGAAATGAGTAATAGAATAGACACAAATATTACCTGATGAAAAATTAGTAAGACTCTATGATTCAACCTCAATTTTCACTTGGTTGGACCTAGCTCTAGGATTTTATTAACATAGGAAGTGGAGATGAGATGACTATAATACTACTGCTCTAAATGCACTGTTTTTTATTCCACGTAAAGATGCTGGAAAGGCTAATGGGGGCTATTATTATTATTTGCTACAATCAGTTTTGACAAAAACTTCCCATGGAAATAACTGCTTCAGAATTTAAATGAACTAAAAGAGACATGTTTTGGAAAGGAGAGCTCTATTTGACTTTACCATGTCAAGAAGTTGTCAATCAGAACCTGGTTGGTTAGAGGTAGAAAGATACTCATTTTGATAGACTTCAGGAACACAAAGTGTCTTCCAGCCTGTTGGAACAAGTAGACTTTGCAGGCAGTCCTAAGGAAGTCAGACTGGACTTCTCAACTTGTCACTGCAAATCAGTTAACCATTCAAGCTATATATCCACCATTGTATTCTGCTTCATGATGGCTATTTCACTTTACATTTTATATAAAAGAAAACATGACTGCAATTTGCTTTAAAAATTCCATAGAAATGCACCTTTTTGACAAGCAAAGTTTTACTAAATAATCTCAGCAAATTTCAATAGAATTTATTTTTCAGTATCACAGTCTTTCAATGTCAATGAAAATAATAACTTATGGATTACAATGTATCTTTAACCTGACAAGAAAACTGTATAAACATAAATTCTAAATAGAGAAAATGAGGTGCAGGTAGCCATGCTTTCTCAGTGCTTTAATACTTCATTAAAAAAATAAACACAGTACTAATCATCATTTTGATCCCAGTGAACAAAAACTTAAAACTACATTTATTAATCAGTGTTGAAGTCTAAAACCAAAATGATCCTTTAACAGTATGGCCAAATGGACAAATCCACTCTAAGTTAATCACAATGCAAAATTTTGACCAAATTAAAGTGGCTCTCTTTGTTACCACAGCACTAGAGTCTGTCTTTTTGTTGGGTTTCAATGTGTCGTAACAACCAAGGATAGGATTACAAATAAACAGACGTATACAAGGCTTGATGAAATTAAATATGAAGGATTAAGCATTTTTAACTTCTAGGTTACAATTCTGCTGTAACACAAGTTCTACTGCATCATTTACAATGGCCTAAAAACATTTTAGCAATGAGATCATATTTTTTTAAATGCCATTGTTCCTATATGTTACATTAACTGAGGACATCGCAACCGCTTAAGCCTTTTATTAGCTTAAAAATGCATAACTTTTCCCTGATATACTCTAATGACTATATTTCAATCAGCAGTCTGAACTACTTTCATAATCAGCAATGACTATATTTTGCCACTTCTTAACTCCAGAGTGAAAAGGACGGATGACAAAGACTTCTGAAAAGGAAGCATGAGAGCATGAATCCAGTTAGTAATGAAACAGACTCTTTAACAACTGCTGGGTTTTTGTATTCAGTTGTAAATTATGTAGATGAAACAGTTGAGAAGGAACAAACTATCAAACTTGCCAAAACTTTTTTGTTCCATTGTATTTTGATCCCTTCTTAGACAACCACAGTACACAAACTGTGCTACAAAGAAGTCAGTCCTTCTAAGTGAAAACAAATGTCCTATACTTATAGGAAGCCTAAGTGATTTGTTTTCAAATATTTGATTTTAAATAGTCAAGTATAATGCTACTGTAAAAGATTTCAACTGTAGCAGATGTGTTAATTTTCATTTGTTCCTAACCTGCCACAAGAATGTAAGTTCACCGGACTGCCAAATAGCCCATCTGGTCACTGAGAAAGACAGTGTCATCAGCTGAATAAAAGAGCATTCACACCACTAGGACATTGACCCAAATGGTTTAAGAACCATCTTTGCATCCCTGATGTAAGAATGGCCGCCTTCTCCATGTTGCTCTACACTGAGCAGCATTGTCTGTGGAGAGGTCCTTTAAATCTATAACATTCCATACTACAGATACCCATTCAAAAGTTAAAAAAATACAGACCAAATCCATGTACCCGTGATCCTTTGTAAATCCTAAACTATAGAAATATTCTTAGTTTTAACCAAGAATATATTGGAATGAACTAAAGACATCTTTTTAAGTAATTTTACTCTTGTTATTTCATTTCTATATAGATTATTCAATATTGTTTGTGGACATAATTTAATCAATAATATATCATAATGTCAACCACTACAGAGATCCAGAATCAGATTCTGGCTACAGAGGAAGCTTAATTATTAAGCAACACCTGTCTAAAAAGCTTCTGTATTTCTGATTGATAAGGAAAAAAAAAAAAGCATCTCTCATTGAAATAACACTGAAGTTGGAGCTCGGGCCTCCTTCTTTGTGTTGAACATAATAACCCTTCAGGATAAAAATGATGAAACAGACAGTCACATTAACAATTTACAGTCATCTTCAAGAAAACTCTATGGGCAACTCTGGTGTTACAACTGTGTATCTTGGATCCAATCTAGGGATGAAATCCTGAAATTCCTTAGATGCACCAGTACCAAACACATCCAGGGCTTTTCGGTTCATGACAGCAAATCTGTAAAACAGAAGATATAATGAAACAATATTTAACAAAGTTTACAAAATAAAATGACTCTATTTGACTTAGTTTTCAGGGAAGTGGAAAACAGAAATGGTAGACATGGATAAAGACCTAAACCCAGTAGCAGATTCAAAAGTCAAATGGGTAATTCATAGTCTAAGATTCACTGCTCAGTATTTAATTTAAGGCAATAATCTCCAGACCTGAAAGCACAGATTTCAATCATTTCAAATGCTTCCAGAGTTCCTTTCAATAGAGTGCTTCACATAGAAAATTTGGCTTATTGCTATTTTTCTAATGACTGAAATCATAGGAAACTAAGTAAACTGAATGAGCTAACATTTTCCAATGAGGCAAAGGTATTAAATGTAATTTCTCTCTCAACGAAGATCTTAATGCCTCACAGTCAAAAGAAAACACATCCACATATGCAAATATTTAATGACTGAAAAGCAAACATCATACAGATTCTCAGCTTACTAGTGGACACAACAGAATACAACTGTACCTAATGTTAGTCATCATCTAACCTAAGAGATATAAAAAATTTTAGATTATTTTCAATAGACATGTGTTGTCTTTTTTTGTTGTTTGTTTTTTTGGCAGTACTGAGGTTTGAAATCAGAGCCTCATACTTTCTAGGCAGGTGCTCATTTGAATCAGTCCACCAACCTGTAAATTTTTAAAAGACACATATTTAGCTAATGTAAAGGATGGACCTTTTGTGGCTCTGTGCCTATTCGTAAGCATTTCCTTTCCGAAGAGGACGGAAGAATGAACTTATGTTTTGAATCATTGACCAGGGTCAATATTCCAAGAACAAATAAATGTGACTTGTAGTTCTTTCATAAAGTAAGTTCCCTTCCAAAACAATCAACTTGTAAAGTCATTAATGTACAGAAATCTAAATGACAAAAATGGGTGAAAATATAATAATATGAAGGATACAACTGTCATGACTAAGAGGAAGAATTCTGAAGCTGCACTGCCTGGCTTATCCCAGCTCCTTCATTTACTAGTTGTGTTACCCTGGCAAGCTATCTAACTTCTCTGTGATTCTGTTTCCTCGTATGTAAAACAAGGATGATAATAGTACCTATCTCATGAAGATATTTTAAGGATTAAATATACATGTATCATATGCATGCCTCTTAAACCATACCTGGGACATTTGCTATTATTATAAACATTTGCTACTGTTATTATTGTATGCTATTGTTAAATATTGCTATTATTTTAAACAATAATATGATTTGTCCTTCAAAGATTCAAGTACTAGAAACTTGGTTGCACTGTGGCAGTGACGAGAAGGTGGAACCTTTAAGATGTGGAACCTAGTGGAAAGTAAGTCATGAGGGCTCCACCCTCATGAGTTGATTAATTCTAGCCTTACATAGTGGGTTGGATCATTGATTAGTTCCCGTGAGAGCACATTTGTATAAAGTAAAGCCACATTACATGCTTGGCCCCTTCTGCATGTAGCCAGTTCCACTTCTGCTTCTGTGCCAAGCTGTGACACAGCCAGAGGGCCTCTACCATAACATTAGTGACATGCTATTTGAACCTTCCAGATACAAGAATCAAGAGACAAATAAAGCTCTTGTATAAGCCTCTTTTATGACCTCTTCATAGCAGGTATTCTCTTATAGCAATACAAAGAAGACTAAGGTAGTATGTGATATTATTTCATTCCAGAGAGAAAGAAACTTAGGCTTAGGAGAGTAAATATACTTCCCACAGTAAACCTGAAGGTACTAGAGCTGCAGTCAAACTTAGGTCTATCTGACTCCAAAGTCCATGTACTTACTATTAGGCCAAGCTGTCTTCCAAAGAATTAGATTAAGATTAAAAAAGAGAGGGTGGAAGAGAGGGAAAAAAGAACATGATAGGAAAAGCAGAGGAAAGTACACTTAACAACTTAACAATGTCAGTTATTTTTCCACAACTGAAGTCATTTAATTGTGCAGAGATGAACCATTTTAATGAATCTGTTATACATACTTCCATTGCTAGGAGACAAACTCAGGACGTTGCACGTGCTAGGCAAGTGCTCTGCCACTGAACTATATCCCTGGTCTGAATTTCTTTAATTAAAAAGAAGAAATCAAAGATTCAAAAAGGTGGGCTTAAGTGTTTATGGAGCAACTAGTTAGTTGATATTAATGATATTAATCTAGAACATTTAAAATACCTAAAATGTTATAAGGAAAGAAGTCAGAATAATGGTCACTCAAAGAATGTCCCATACATTCCTTATTACGTTAGCCATATTAGTTTATATATAAATACCTACTTTACAAAACTGGAAGAAGACTCTCTCAAAGAACAAAAAGATTCATAATCTTTTTATAGAAGTTGCTCTTTAGCAAGCATTTAAAGCATATCAGTCACTTACCTGCCCTTGGTGAGCCTTAAAAGGAACTTCCAGTAAGATGGTCTCAAGTTCTGAACTTCCATGACAGCCTGAGATTATTCAATGTGAAATTTCTTTTAGTAAATACAAATATTATCTGCACTCCTAAGAAATAATATAATTTTATCTTTCTTTGTTGCTTACTGTATTTTATGAATGAAAGTGAAAAACATGCATTTATGTTACTTCAGTATCAAGAATCTTTGTAAACATGCTTTCAAATAGAAATGCTCCTTTTGAAATAATAATTGAGTGAAGAGTTACTTTTATCAAGAAGCATTCACTGAGGATCAGGGTCTTGGGGAAGGGGCAGCAGGCACCATGTCCGGCCACAAAGGTGGCAAGAAGAAGCCCCTGAAACAGCCCAAGAAGAAGGCCAAGGAGATGGATGAGGAAGATAAGGCTTTCAAGCAGAAACAAAAAGAGGAGCAGAAGAAACTCAAGGAGCTAAAAGCGAATGCCCCGGGGAAGGGGCCCCTGGCCACAGGTGGAATTAAGAAATCTGGCAAAAAGTAAACTGATCTTGTGCCGAGATGATGGTGACCCTGATTCCATTCCTATTTAAACATCTGGATTTCCTGCCTTTTGCCATCTGTGGTCAGAATGAAGTGTTGTATTGGAGTCTGTTGTACATTTAAGAATAAACAACTTTTGTTAAAAAAAAAATCATAGTTTCAGTGGCTCATTGTCAGCCATTTGTACCTCAGCTGTGAATTTAAAATAAACCCAGCCTAGAATCCTGCCAAAAAAAATAAAAAGCAGTATTTACTGAGTACCCACAGAATAGCTGACACTTCATTGATTTTCTGACAGCATTTCTATGAGAAAGAATAAATAAAAGCTCTCCCCAAAACTTTACAATGGCCTTTAAACTACTACATCAATAATGATGGTTATAGAATTTAAACAGGTTAAACACTGCTTCTAAGAAACCTTTCTTCCCCATCCTCATTCCCTAAAGAATGTTAGGGAAATGTAATCTTTCATATTTATCCCCATGGAATGTTTTCTCTATGGAGGGTAATTAAATTGGGGCATTCTACCTGTGGTACTGGAGTAAGGATTGTACTCTACTTAACTATAAAAATGGGTCTGCTCATAAAACGGGCCTGGTCCATTAAGTTAACAAATTTGATGATTTGAAACGTGTAAGCTATTTTGCTGGAAAAACAAAAAACAACAAACAAAAAAAACATAAAATGTAATAAACAGAAATGTGTCCTGGCTTTCCCCCACATTGGCTTAATGTAAACGTGACAATTCTATTTCTCATTTCAACAACTATACTTACTGCATGGAAACAAATTGCTGTGGAGATGGAATAGATGATAGTATCCGCCTGAGGGAAATATGGAACCTTCCCTGCTTCAATGCCTTTGAAATACATTGTCTGTAAAACAAGCATAATGCAAGTTAACAGAGAGAACATTAAATAGCATTAACAATGCAGCACAGCTCCCTACCTGCAACTGTATTTCTACTGCTTTTATGTCATTTATTCACCAATGCTTTTCATTAAAGCACAAGTCCTCCCTCCCTTCCTCCCTCCTTCCCTTCCTTCCTTTCTCCCTCCCTCCCTCTCTCCATTTCTCCCTTCCCTCCCTCTTTGCCTCCCTCCCTTTCAGGAGTAAGAAATTTACAAATGAACAAATCATAATGCATAATACATGGCAGGTATCACTGATACACTTGATGAGAGGTAAAAGTATAAATGCTAAGTAAAATAGTTCTTCCTTGATACATGAAATAATTGTGTTCCTAAATATTTCTTATAATAAAACTTCTCTATTGAATGAGATTCTAAGTTAATGAAGGGCAAGAACCCTATCCAATACGTTTATATTTTCACCAGCACCTAGCACAGTAATGGGAGCATAATAAATACATGCATTTTACTCCCAAGAGAAAATTTGTCTGTATGTGCTACTGTTTGGATCTGGAATGTCCCCCAGAGTCTGAAGTATTAAAGGCTTATGCCCACAGTTGTGTTACTGGGAGGTGGTAGACCCTCTAAGAGGTAGGGTCTAGTGGGAAGTCTTCTGGTCATTTGGAGGCATGCCCTTGAAGGAAATATTGGCACTTCTGCCCCTTCCTCCCTCTCTTGTTCATTCTCAGCTAGGAGATGAATGGCTTTGTTCCACCATATACTACCTGCCATGACGTGCAGACCCAGGGAGCCACAGCTCCAAAACAACAGTCACTGACCGTGCACTGAAATTTCTAAAACTATGTGCCAGAATAAACTTTCTTCTCTTTGTAAGTTTACTGGTCTTGGGTATGTGTTATAGTAACAGAAAGCTGACTTACACAATGTAGCTTATTATTATATAATTTTTACCATACAGTAATATAGCATTTTAACAAAATTGGCTTTCATCATAGCAAAATGATTATCAATTATAACATTTTAATTAGTTTCACAAAGGTCATGCTAAGCTTAAATTTCTAATTCTCCTTACTAAAAAAATTCTCATCAGCACACTTTATATTCCAATTGATTTTGACAAGATCACATGTGACCTGATGATAAAGAATGAGGGAATAATCATTGCTTGGCTTAAAAAACCCTAGCTGCTTAAGGATGCAGCTGTAAAACATCTTTTACAAACTATATCTCAATATTGGTTTCCTTAGAGAAGCTACGTAGGGGATATATATTTTGTTACCAAGGGGATATTTCCTGTTTTTCACTCCTCTTTTCCTCTCTGTTAGCAAGAACTATCAGCTCTACTCCTAAACATAAACCAAATCTGTGTAATTCTACCTCTACTGCTACTATCCTGGAATAAGCCAGCATCTTCTGCCAGACACTATGTTTTATCAGCTTCCAATCTTGCCTCCCTTTAATATACTCTCTTTAGAATAGCCAGAATGTTCCTCTTAAAATATGAATTAAATGATGTCATTTCATGCTTAGAACTCTTCAGGAGCTTCCAAATGCATTGAGGAAAAAAACCCAAACTTTTCTTTACCCCAGCTTTCAAAATCCTATATGATCTGGATTCTGCCTGTCTCTGTCTTCCTGATTTCATTACGTATACATTCTTTTAACCTCTCAGTCTCTCTCTGTCTCTCTGTCTCTCTCTCTTTCTCTCTCTCTCTCTCTCTCATACACACACACACACACACACACACACACACACACACACACACGGGAAAAGCAAATATGCAATCTCTTAATGTCATTAGAGACATATTTTCAGTTAAAAAATTTAAAAACATGAACATGTTAAATAAAATCTATAATATTAACTTTGAACTGGAAATACCAATATGCTCAAAATGTATTTTCTCTCTCTAAAAAGAAAGGCAGAAAATGGATTCTTTAGCTCTATTCACTGGGAAGGCCAAGAAACAATGGCCAGCCTGGGAACAAAATATACTAACTAACATTCAGACTCTGTCACTTTCCACTAACAGAAGCTAGAAGCCATTGGAGAAAAAGCTAATTCTATGTCTAGAGAAGAAAATGGCCCAGATGAGCTTGGAATATCTTGCCTTATACCAAAAAAGGTATCAAAGATAAATGGCATACGTCAAAACAAACAAGCGTCAACTTAAAAGTGGCTGGCATGAGTAAAGATGAAAACACTGAGCATAATGAATGCAATTGGTTAAAAATCAATCAGATATGTTAAAATCCATGCCTTTATAATGATACTTGAAAATAATGACTTATGCTAATTTTGTGCAATGCTAAGTAAGGTACTAATCATTCTGAACACTGGTTACTAAAAAGAAGTAATTTAACATTTTATATTGATTTTCCTTAACAAATTATTTCAAAATAACCAAATACATGAAAAGGGAACTATTTCCTTAGAAATATTCTAGCTAATTAGTGCAGAAGAACAATACATAGTAGATTACTACCATTCTTCAACTCTTAATGAAATAGTTATAATGCCTGCTAAAACTCTTAGGTAAAGGCTGTTAGGGAAACTTTTTTTTTATTGTTTTATTATTCATATGTGCATACAAGGCTTGGGTCAATTTCTCCCCCATGCCCCCACTCCCTCCCTTACCACCCACTCCACCCCCTCCCTCTCCCCCCCACCCCCTCAATACCCAGCAGAAACTATTTTGCCCTTATCTCTAATTTTGTTGAAGAGAGAATATAAGCAATAATAGGAAGGAACAAGTGTTTTTGCTGGTTGAGATAAGGATAGCTATACAGGGAGTTGACTCACATTAATTTCCTATGCGTGTGTGTTACCTTCTCGGTTAATTCTTTTTAATCTAACCTTTTCTGTAGTTCCTGGTCCCTTTTCCTATTGGCCTCAGTTGCTTTTAAGGTAACTGCTTTACTTTCTCTGCATTAAGGGCAACAAATACAAGCTAATTTTTTAGGTGTCTTACCTATCCTCACCCCTCCCTTGTGTGCTCTCGCTTTTATCATATGCTCAAAGTCCAATCCCCTTGTTGTGTCTGCCCTTGATCTAATGTCCGCATATGAGGGAGAACATACAATTTTTGGTCTTTTGGGCCAGGCTAACCTCACTCAGAATGATGTTCTCTAATTCCATCCATTTACTGGCGAATGATAACATTTCGTTCTTCTTCATGGCTGCATAGAATTCCATTGGGTATAGATACCACATTTTCTTAATCCACTCGTCAGTGGTGGGGCATCTTGGCTGTTTCCATGACTTGGCTATTGTGAATAGTGCCGCAATAAACATGGTGTGCAGGTGCCTGTGGAGTAACCTGTGTCACAGTCTTTTGGGTATATCCCCAAGAGTGGTATTGCTGGATCAAATGGTAGGTCAATGTTTAGTGTTTTAAGTAGCCTCCAAATTTTTTTCCAGAGTGGTTATACTAGTTTACATTCCCACCAACAGTGTAAGAGGGTTCCTTTTTCCCCGCATCCTCGCCAACACCTGTTGTTCGTGGTGTTGCTAATGATGGCTATTTTAACAGGGGTGAGGTGGAATCTTAGTGTGGTTTTAATTTGTATTTCCTTTATTGCTAGAGATGGTGAGCATTTTTTCATGTGTTTTTTGGCCATTTGAATTTCTTCTTTTGAGAAAGTTCTGTTTAGTTCACTTGCCCATTTCTTTATTGGTTCATTAGTTTTGGGAGAATTTAGTTTTTTAAGTTCCCTATGTATTCTGGTTATCAGTCCTTTGTCTGATGTATAGTTGGCAAATATTTTCTCCCACTCTGTGGGTGTTCTCTTCAGTTTAGAGACCATTTCTTTTGATGAACAGAAGCTTTTTAGCTTTATGAGGTCCCATTTATCTATGCTATCTCAGTTGCTATGCTGCTGGGGTTTCGTTGAGAAAGTTCTTACCTACACCTACTAACTCCAGAGTAGCTCCTACTCTTTCCTGTATCAACTTTAGATTAGGGAAACTTCTGTTGGCTCTACAACACTTAAGCCCACTGATCAATCTTAGAATTACCAAGAGATACAACTAGCCATTTTTGTGATACAATACGACATTCACACAGAAAGTAAACTATTTCTGCCACCTTACCCTGGCCCCCAAAACCAAACTTGAATTGCTTCAGATTCTAGATCTAGTTAACAGTTTACAGGAAACCCAGTTTAAAAAAAAAATCACAAACAACATGAGTGAGGATGCATGTGGCAGAATCTAAAGTGTAGGAAATTCCACAGAGCTAATGACCTCAATCTTCAACAAATAGATGGCAGGGAAAAAAAAAACCAAAAAACAAAGAAAAGGAGATGGAGAAAGAAAGGAGGAGGAAGAGGAGAAGGAAAAAGGAAGAGGTGATAACTATTGCAAACTAAGGGACTTTGGATGTTTCAAACAGTTTGTACAAACATATTTATAAGACCATTAGTGAAGATGAAAACTAATTTGTTTTACTGCAGAACTGAGTTTTTAAAATGTATAATAATAGTATTGCAGTTGCACTTTGTTGGTATTGTTCATTTGTCCTTAAGAAATCTTTGTCCTGAGTTTTTAATAGATAAAATGATACAATCTCCGGCTTTAAAATGATTGCTTTAAAATGATTTGGTACTTGGGAGGCTGGGGAATGTATATGAAAGGAGACAGGCTGAATGTTGGTAACTGTTATAAGGATGCATGATGGGAACATGAGAGTCCTCCACTATTCCTTCTTCACTTGTGTATATTTGAAAATAGCACAAATGAAAAAAAGAATTAAAAATGGGGGGAATTAACTTTGTAAATACTTTGAAGGGACTACAATTTGCTTTTGTGCTGGGGATTTAAATTTCCTGCTGAAGCAGTTAGATAGCAGCTATAAAAGCTTTACATCCTTTGGAACAGTTCATGAATAAAACATTTTGCTTACCTCCACCAATTTGGAAGCTAGGTACATGGAAATTGTGGTGCTTTTATAAAACATCATTGATATGCCTGCCAAAAATCCTGAAACAACAAATAAGGAAAAACTGATCAGCTTGCAAATCATTTCTTTATCGATAAGTCATCAGAAATGTGAGTCACTTAAATAAACAGGAAAGAATTCACTGTAGCACTCCCTCTGCTTACAACCAGTCATGGACTCAGTTCTCTGTAACCCATATTTAAGATTAAAAATTGAAATTTAGAGTTAGATGCAGTTGTGAGTTATGGATAACAAGAAACTTTAATTTTTAAAAATAGCAGTGGTCTTGCAAAGAAGAATTTTTAAAACTAAATGTTAAAGGATGGTGAGACCATTCCTGGCTTGGGAGGGAATATCTATCCATGCAGCTTCCCGACAGCCACAGGGTTCTCAGGGCTCTCATCGTACTTCTTGCCAAGCATTATGTTCTATCTGCAAATGGAAAACAAAGAGGGGGCTGGCATAGCAACAGTGGGATTATTGCTAATAAATCTCTGACAAGTGACCTATTTAACTCAAGTGGCACACATATTGCACTTTAAAAAACAATCTTTGGTTTTATTTCATTTTAGTATCTTTCTTGGCAGCACTGGGGTTTGAATTTAGAGCCTCACAGGGCAGGGGCTCTCCCCCGGAAGCCACGCCTCCAGCCCTTTTGGCTTTATTTTTCAGACAGGGTCTTGTGTTCTTTTGCCTAGGTCAGCCTTGGACTGTGATCCTTCTACCTATGCCTTCTGCATAGCTAGGATTGCAGATGAGTGTCACCATGCCCACCTTGTTTGTTGAGATGGAGTCTCACTAACGTTTTGTCTGGGCTGGCTTCAAACTATGATCCTCCTAATCTCTGCCTCCTGAGTAGCCCAGCTCTTTTATTTTTATAAAAAATGGTTAAGCTCCTTTTAAAAATTATTTAAGTATGTCTTTCCAGTGGTAAAAGCAGAATTTTAAAGGAAATTTACTTGAACTTTTATTAATTACTTATATAATTTTTCAAGTTTTTATGCTCTTTTGTGACACATTCTCTAAGATTTCTGTCCTGTGGCATAGAAGATACCATAGTCATTACACTGCCAACTCAAAACACCAAATGGCTCAATACCTTGACTTTGCAGAGGAACTATTTGGGCAAGGGCCTCAGTTGCAATAAAGACAGAGGTACACAGAAATCAGAAGGACTTGGAAGGCATTTCCTATCCATTCTAACTACCAGTTGATACAACAATAATTGTTCTTTGTTATTACTGTTTTACCAGCAATAATAGCATGCAGTTCATCATCTAGGTTTCTGATCCAGCGCAAGAAGCAACTCGTACCCTGTATTAAGGAGAGAATACAATGACCTCAGTTGTTTTATTTCTAGAGGAAATGCATGAAAACAAAACTACTGTAATAATGACCTTGGAGACAAACTGGTAATCCTACATAGATCAGACTGAAAATACATGATTGGGAAATTTAGGCACAAAAATAAATTAAAGCACAAAAGATGGGAAGGAAGACTTAGATACAGTGTTGGAAGGTTTTTATACTGTATGTGAATGGTTTACTATGATTCAAAGATTGGCTGATAAATTAAAGATATATGTTCCAAATACGAAGGCAAAAGAAAGATTAATAATGGGCTGATAGTGAAGATAAAATGGAGCCATAAAAAAATTACAACCAATCCAGAAGAAGTCAGAAAAAGGCAAAAGACAAACAAGGAAAACAGTGGAGCCAATACAAAACTACTAGGAAGAAGGGAGATCCAAGCTCATCAATATCTCATAAGTACATGAAATGTAACATACTAATTAAAAGACAGAGATTATGGATTAGATAAAAACAAAGGAAGTACTAACTTTGCAGTTTAAAATGAGGATAGAATGATTAAAGTCAAAGAATAGAAACATGCCTACAGGTCAACCATAATTAACACACTTTATAATTTTGAATCTGTATTCAGATTTAGAATGTTATATATTCAATAAAATATGTCAGCAATATGATCAGCATATTAGTGATCTCATTAGACAAAAGACCATTACCTAAAGCTATGGAGTACTTTACAGATGTGTTTAAGTGGGAGCTTAGGTATATGTGCGCAAATTTATCAGGGCATACAGAGGATATAAAAGAATTTTATTCGAGATGGTATAACAGGAATAGTGAGTAGATAAGGGAGTGAAAATCAGTCATTGCTTATATAAGCTACAATACCAAGTATTTTTTAATTTAATCAAGTATTATATCAGCAAGAAGGGTCTGAAATATGTTTAAACTAGTAACCGGGCAATGAATACAATAAAGAAAAAACAGACCCAGTGTATTATCATTCATGCACTGGAAATAGCAGAAAATTCATATTTTCTTAGTATCTATTAATTGAAAAATAAAAAATGAGTCCTTAAGATCTTTAATATTATATGCAAATGCGATATGCTGAAACATTCAAGCATGTTAAACAACGTCCTTAAGGAAGAAATTTCTCAAGTCTGAATCCTCAATGTATCTTGCATATATTTGGTGATGTCAAGATAGTTATGAATATTCCAAAAAGAAACAATAAATGCAATGATAGCTGAATTAAAGCCATCTTATTCTCACAACAGTCATGTTATTTATTTTTCATTTTTCTTTCCTCTTCTGGAAAGCTTACCTTGTATATACTAACAAAAGAGCCAAGAAAAGCTCCAAGCTGAAAGTTTTCTTTGTTGTAGAAGAGAGAAAGTAACCGAGATGGCTGTGTAAACAGATGCCTAAAGGCAGAGGGGATTCGGAGGCAGCATTGGATCAAGTATCCCACACTAAACATTCTGATGAAGCCCTAGAGAAAATTGGGAGAAAATTCTAATTTACAACCAAATTTTAGCTTCATACTATGAATTTTCCATCTCAGAGTCAAAGCAAAATTTGAAATTATTTCATACAAGATTATATCATAGTAGGTTGCAAAATAAATTCTTAAAACCTCAGTGATTTTAAAGCAATTACCTTAAAGAATAAGGGTGAAATCTTAGCTTGATTATACCTTCTTTGATTTATACTTGCCTATGCCCTAAAATTCCATTTCTTGACATTTTTTGTTGACAATAACCAGGATTTTTAATTCCTAAGCCACAAGTTTTAGAAACAAAACACTGAAATTCCAAAAAAAATTAACAAAACCAAATGCTTTTGGAAATTTTAACATAAAACTGACCTTAATCAGTAGTGCAAAAAGGGATTCTTTTGACAGAAAAATAATTTCATTATTTGTCTAGACCTTTGGTACCAAATTTCTAATGATCAGATTAAAAGAATTTACCAGGAAAAAATAATAGTATCTAAGTTTTTATTCCTGTACTCAATTGTCAGTCTAAAACATCTCTATAGAGGAGAGGTCATTTTGAGGTATATCAAACCAAATTGAAAATGTATTGCAATACTGGCCCCCCATCCTCCTCCTCTCACCACACTAGAATAGAATAATATCTGCACCCCTATCCTTGACTGACTGATGAGTTCTAAAAGTCAGGTTTGTATTTTCCAGATTGCAGCTTTTTTGTCTAGAAAGAAATGGATTACCATGAAGAAGTATTGGTTACTTTACCTAAAAATACCTAATACCTGGATAAAACATGGGGGGGGGTAATTAATTACTGTAAACTATCATGTATTTGCTTAACTGAAACCACCTCCTATTTGTTTCACGCATAAAATGGTCATGCTTTTATTTTGTCATTGTAATCCTGTAATATTAACCTAGGGATTTGGGGGCTCACAGTCATGTTACAATCTTCTCATGCTATTTTCAAAAGGCTAAAAAGTGATTTTTTAAATTATTCTTTCATGTACTCAGAAATGTTTGCTGAATGTCTGTTCATGTGCCAAGCATTACACTAGATCCTTGAGGCTACAGTGTGAAGAAGACACAAAATACTTGCTTTTTCATGCTCATTGAAAAAAAGTAAACACATAAACAAATAATTTCAGATTATAATAAATGTTATGAAGGAAATAATCAGGGCATTAGAGTAACCTGAACTAGACTGAGTGGTAAAGAAAGGTTACTGAGGATGTGACATTTAAGTAGACCCCCAAACAGAAGAAGCCAGCATGAAAAAAAACATTTTAAACAGCTTGGACATATAGCACAAAGCCAGTAAAGTGGCCGGCAGGTAGCAGGAATCAACGAAGAGTTAGTGTTAACCAACAAAAAGTTAACAGTAAAGTAACTTGAAGAGAATAAAATTAATGTAAATATTTACTCACTGACATGACTTAACATGTGGTGTAATAATGAGGTGAACTGCCAAAAAATTTTAGCCTTTGCATTGTAAATTCTTTATTTACAGGCCTCCAAACAGTTTCACATTCATGATATAATACTCCAATTTAAACAAAAATTACCAAGTTTTTAATACAGTATAAAATGGCAAACATTGGAAAGAATCATTAGTTTTTTAATTATTTGATAATTCTCACTTGTTTTCTCCATCACTCCCCACACCCCAATTTCCCCAATACCTCTGATTCAATTAGAGTACTTCTCTTAGACCTCTCCTGAATCCTATGTCTAAACTATAATGATGAAAGGAATGGTAATTCAATCCCAGAATGGTAATTCTGGGATTGCCAGCAATGTTGACTTTTTACCTCCCACTTTAAAAGGGAGGCAGAAAACTAGATTTGGAAATTGTACATCAGGAACTCCTGGACATCTGAAAGAATACTCTACTGCTGGACATATTATTGGGGGTTCTGAAGGTTAAGTGTGGACTTGGGTGAATGCCACTGTCAACACTGGCACAGGCATTCACACCCACAGCACTTATGTGGGATGGTTCCTTCTGTCTACACAACCATAAGGAGACTGTCTCTGAGGTACTGTACAACTCAGCTCTTACCATCACCAACCGAGGGGAATGAGACCTTATAAGAAAACATTAAGGGTTAAAAGCATTGGTATCACTAAAGTACAATTCAAAACCAAGGGACCTGCAGCAGATGGTGCCACCTGTGCCAGACAAACTGCAGTGAAAACACTCTTCCCAGAGCTGGCGGTGATGGAAGAAGGATTCACAGCACAGGCAGTGAATATTGGGGTGAGGACAGTTTCATGCTATTACATTAAGTATATAAGAGAACAGGGAATTTATGCCAATGGGCACAGCTAACTTCCCTAATGAAGAACAACTGTGGATATGCTCCAGTTAGCTCAATGCCTTTAAAAAATGTAACAGATTTCTAAGTCCAAAACCAAATCCACTGTACCAGACTGTACACAGTATGTCTCAGTTTGTATATACTATACATTGATCTGGCTGGCATATCACATAGTCCAAGGGCCTGTACTAGGATGTACTTCTAAGTATAAATTTTAAGGATGTTTTCTCTTTTGTTGTTCTCTCATTATCTCTCTTACGTCATAAGGCTTTTCTTTTTAACTTTGTTGTTGGTTTTTGTAGTACTAGGTTTTAAGCTCAGGCCCTCATGCTTGCTAGGCAGGCATTCTACTAACTTCATAAGTTTTACATAAGTTGATTTTTTAAAAACAGTGCTTGGAATCAAAGCCAAGGCCTCCAACATGCTAGGCAAGTGTGCTACCACTTGCCCAAGCCCAGCCCAAGATAATCTAATTTTTAAGCAGGATAATTTTTAAAATGTTTAAAGATCTGATTAAGTGAATATTAAAAGTCATAGTATTACCTAGTTCCATAAACTTCTTAATTTTCAAGTCAAATGCAAAGAATGAGAGCAATTTTTGTCAACTTTTCCATTTACTTGAAAGGTATTTCATAATAATTAAATTATATATGTAAATGCATATATATATGTATGTGTGTGTGTATATATATATATATATATATATATATTCTCCATTGTTAAGAAAGTAGATACTTTCACATACTTACTTTAATGCAGTAAGAGATACAATTATCTTCATAGTGTTTGCAACATCTATGCCTTGGTCCATGCTTGCATCTGAAATTAAACAGCAACAACAAAAAACCCCACTAAACTAATTATAATTATGTATGTATATGTGCGACCACATGCGTGTGCTTGTGTATTTGCAGATCTATTTCAAACTCTCTAAACAATAAAGGAGAAAAACATTACCATTTATTTCTAAATGTGTGTAACTTTTTTTCCTTAGGATATACAGAAACACAGATAACAGGTATTTTTTTTTTCCTTTGGGTTTACTATTTGATGTTGTACAAAATGTGTGACTGCAGTCAGAACACTTGGAATGTGGAAGAGAAAAGCCACACTGAGAAGTGTTTGTAACTAAATATGAAAAATACGTTATCTGTATACATTGCCAAATCTTTGGGAGCTTTACATCGCTTATGGCCATAAATTATCCGTGAAGCCAGGACTTGAGCAAAAATCATAATGAGAATGTGCTCAGGTTACAGGAATTTATACTTAATTATATTTGAAAGAAAACATCTGGAACAGAAACATGATATAGTATTAGAATTCAAAATTCAGTTTTTTAAATATAGAATTAGAAATCATGTAGGAATTTAAAAGTAGGCTATTTGTGATTTAACTATAGACCACTTAACCCTCTGGTCTTTAATATAAACATTCTTGCTGTGAGGACTACTGTTCAAGACATACTCATTTGAATCATTTGGTGCGGTAACTTCAGGACTATTTATTCACCCTTGGCATAAAAATGTAAGCAGACTATCTAACAGGGTTCTAGTTCTGTCCCTTTCTCTTTGAAGGGCTCATGTTCCAACATTAAGTAGTCCTTATGACTTCCTTCAGACTAGGATTATTTTCATGATTGGTGCACATACTCTTTCTTATTTTTAACAATAACTGCACAGCAGTGCTCCAGCTCTGCACCTTGCTGTGCTTATTTGGTAATTGATTAGCATGACATTTTCAGAAATATACTTTGCACTGCAGTTGGATCACACAGGCACCCTTTCCTAGTCACAGGTGACAGCAACAGTTCACACCAACCTACCCTTTATGTCATAAGAATGATAAGACAGATGTGGTCATGCGAAGATGCTGAGTTTACTACAGCTGGCAGCTTTGAAAGAGGTGAACCACAGCAGCATCACCTTAGGCAAAGCATCACTCTTCATACTTCCGAGTGTCCTCTTCAAAGACATTTCAGCCTTTCCTACCACAGCTACATAGGAATTATTAACTGGCTTCGCTAGTGAAGTTAAATGCCAGTATCAACTATTCTGTCATTTTATATTTCCTTCGTCACTCATTAAAATAGCTTTCCAAGTCCTACAATGCCAATCTCTTATATTATTTGCTTTATTTCTCAATTAATTTGCATCTGCTCCATCCCAGTGGACCCACTGTGGGTACTCTTAACATGTTAAAAGTTTCTGCTATGACCTGATCAGTTCTGAGACCAAAGCATCATTCACCCACATAATTCATTCTTTGTATTCTCTGTTATTTCCATTAATGGGGATCCTCTCTCCCTTTCTCCACTAAGGTAACCCATAACTATTTTTGAATTTGCTTAAATAACTTCACCACAATTATTCCTGCCATCTACTATTCCTTTTCTGTTTACTCCACTTCTGTGTGCTGTGTATGCTAAAATGAAGGCAAAAATCTTTAAATTCAAAGTCCCCACTCTCCATTCCTACATTATATTAGTCAACTTCATGTGTTATTTAGTTAATGCTCACAGTAATCATTCATAAAGATTATTAACCCCAGTAAACAGATAAGGACTTTGAGATGCATACTCATCCAAAGTCACAAAGCTGGTTGAGGCAAAATAAGATTGAAAGATACCATTTCTAATTTCTTAAAGGGCTTCACCTTCCTATAATTCATTCTGTCCTCTCTAAAATATCACTACCATGATTACTTTTATTGGCTGATATCCTAATTTTAAAGCATTAAATTTATTTCATTAAATCTCTACACTGGAATTATAAATGAATGCAAGAAATATAAGCATTTCATTCTTTGTGTAACACACAAAGACTTCTTTTTTCAGTCTGAGAGTCCTAAAACTGTCACTGTTACACAATATCCTTTACTGGAGACTTGCTTCTTATTATTCCTGCATCTTCCTGAATCACTCTCTGGAACTCTTCTTTCCATAGTTAGCATGTCCAATTAGCACTGGCTAATCTATTTCCTGAATCTGTTTCCATCATCACCTCCTGTAACTCTGCTGTCTAAAACAGAAAAGTATTGTAATTTAATGAAAATCTATTTTAGAGGTATGTGATAGTGTACCTTCCCATGAGAAAGAACAAATAACATCCATGGTGCCATCATATGCCTTTTATAAAATTCTATGTATAGATTTTGGTTAAAAAAAAAGGAACATTGTTATTTGAGTAGAAAAAAAATGCCTTCCCTTAGTACCCTTAGTAAAGATATCATATAAAACTGTGACAAAGTATGCCAAAATATCAAGATAAAGAACTCACATTGAATCCACAAGTTTCTTAACTAGAGTAATTATGTTCATTCTTCTTGGTTTTTCCTCATGTTCCTCTATCCTTTGTTCCACTTTTGCATATGCTGCCTCTGGTGAATAAGAATGTGTGGGAATTTCTTCCTTCCCTACAATGAACCTAAAGAAAAGAGCACAATGTGAGGCATTTTTTCATCTAAAAGGAAAAAAATAAAAAGAAAAATTGTTTATATACAAATATAGTTTAGAGACTCTTATTTTTTAAAATATTTTCACTATTTATATAAAATCTAATTATCCTTTGAAGAAAAACAGACTTTAAAAATCTGAATACTCAGAAACTTTTAATAGTAACTAGTTTGGCATGCAGGTATTTTTAAATCAAATTAATCAAGTAAAATACAGCACAGTGGTTTTATGAAGTAATCATTAACTTAGGGCACCAGTTTTTCAGACATTGCATGCCTTAAAGATTTTCAATTTAGGTCTACTGGTCAACCACAAAAATTTAATGGTTTTACTAAATGCTGGTAACAGTTACAATTAAATTAGCTTCTCACTTAAAATAAAACTAAATTCATACCTAATATCATTTTGAGTCATAAACAGCTGCAGTACAGTAGAAAGTCATTTGTAAAGGAAATGACTTCAGTTCCCTAGGAAAATAGAGGTAACTAAAGAATGAGAATAAAATATAGTCAAGATGCCACCTATCTTCGTACTATTTCATTAAAAATGCCTAAACTCCATGTTATTTCAATCTACTTATTTTATCTGGAAAAATCAAACACCCAGATAATACCATTCCTATTTCATCAAAACTGAACAATATTTTCCACAGAAAAATGCAACAGTTTTCATTATTACTACCATTAGCTATCACTCACAAAGTATCCTTTCTCAGAGTTTTCATTATTGCATCTGCATTACAAAAAGTCATTGCTCTTCATAAAGAATGAGTCAAATGGGGAGATAACAGGAGATAAATATGATCAAAGTACATAATATTTATGTGTGAGAATAGCACAATGAAACCCACTAAACACTGCTGAAAAGAGGGGAAAAAGAGGAAAAGGGTTAAGAAAGAGTAATAGAAGAGTGAATTTGATCAGAGTACATTATATGCGTATATGTAAATATCACAGTGAAACCCTCTTTTGTATAATTAATTTATGCAGAAAAAAAAGAACACGCTTTCCTAAGGAAATTATACCTCCTAAACTTTCAAAAAAAAATGTAACGAAATATGGATAAAACAGAGGATCAATAATACTACACTAAAATTCTGGGGGCTGAGGTCTGTAACAAACAAAATATGAAAATTCGAGCACCCAGAAAAGAAAGAAAAAGTTGTTGCTATTAAGAGCAACCTATCCTGTTCAGGCAAACTAGTAGCATAGCAAGTCAACAAGGAGTGAGCAAAGGGTTTGTTTGCCATCATATGTCAGCTATGAACATGGGGGCTGTTAGTCCAAAATAACTTGGTTTTGTTACTCTTGGCTGTGCATGCAGACTGGAGGATCTTTACTCCGTTCTTTATAAGCAAAAAGGACAAAACTAAAATAAATGCAAAGCATCTCTTACCGCTTTCATAATTCTGTTGCTCTTTTGGGCAGCTCTGACTATCTCAGATGAGAGGTCACTTCAGCTTTCTGGGGAAGCTATCACTGCCTCAGGCAGGGTGAGTTTGTGATCTTTCTCTGTGTTCTGTAAGCACCAAGTTAGCAGTCTGTATCCCCCACTAAACAGTGGGGACTGCCAGTCCATATATGTTTTCTTTGCTATTATATGCCAGTGTCAGGCATAGTGTCTGGCATGTAGTAAATATTAAATATACATTGAATGAATGAAATTAGAAATAGCATTTTCTGAGACTTGGTTAGCACAGTGCTAACCAAGTCTTTTACAAATACTAAATCATTTAATACTCACAGCAGTATTATAGGTATCATAGTCCCCACACAAGTTGGCTTGAATTAGTACCTTGTCCACGGGCAATAAATTATCAGTAATTATTTGAACACAAAATTACTGAATTCAAAGTCTGTCCTCTTAATCATGGGGTGATGTACACTTCTAACTGTTTTAAACTATGGTTAATCAAGGCTTAGTGCACCTTCAGACACCTGTACTGGCTCTTCTGTCCTTGACTCTTTGTATCTAGTCCAGTAATTTTCACTATTATCTTCACAGATACATAACTTCTAAGTCATGCTACACACAATATCCAGAGGAAGCTTCCTAAAAGGCAGATCTGAACTTGTTCTTTTCATCCTCCAAAACTTCATTGGCTTATCATCTACTGAATTATATATAAGCTTTAAGTTCAAAACTAGATATTCACTGAGTATCTAGGACAGAGTGAGTGCTTACTTACATGAACTGAATTCACACACTATAATCAACTGGACTTCAAGCCACTCTCCAAGTAAACCAATGCCTTAGTGCTGCTCTTCTTATCTGAACTATTCTTCCCTGTATCTTTGCTAAAATCTCACTTGCTCTTAAAATCCATCTTAAATGCGCCTTCCTTCCACGCTCTTCTGCCCATCCCCTAATCAAAGAAAACAAAAGTCATCTGTGAATTGTATCATACTTAATTTATTTTCTCCTACATCATTTGAGATTTTCTGTTCTTTATGTAATTTTGTACAATTTTCTTGCTTTCTTCTTGGCTTTTATTCTCAGCCACAATTTGGAGACAGGCAATAAGTTAGGTCTGCCTAAAATATATTCCTGGGATAACCTCCACTTCTCTTTGGTAACATTCAACACGATTGTAATTAATATTGCCTTCCCCATCAGACCATACATTCTGAGAACAGATACTGTACATGACACATTCACCGGTGTATTCTCAATACATAGTACAAGTCCAGGGACAAAGTAAAAGTATAATGAAATAAATACTGAATGAATGTTATCTTTGTAGCCTAGATACTATCTTATACATGAGCAGTCTCAACTGTATCAGGCACTGAATATCTGAATATCTTTTCTTCATCAAAGTTTAATATAATACTGTCAGGATGTCGTATTAAGTTTGGCCACAACAAGCATTTTTCTTTTCTGTCTTTTGTAATTAATATTAAATGTTGTGTTTGTTACATGCTATAAATTTAAAGCATATGTCTGCCATAAAAATCAGGACAGCCAAGAATGCAAATAGATAAAGTCTGAAAAACATGTCAGATGATACTTTTGGAAGGTTAAAAGAATGACATATATAAACCCTATAGTCTTTGACAATGAAAACTTGACAATAAAAAGTAAATTTGGCTGTTAGTACTATTCTTCTGAGTATCAACTTTAAATCTCTGAGAGTAATCAATTTGCAATGTGAGGAACCTAAAATGAAATCAAATCTGTTCAGTGCAAATAGATGTACAAAATAAAAACATAACACTAACAATTTTCTTCAACAAGAGTACTCACGAGAATAAACTTTTTTCCCTAAATATTCTCCTATAACACAATGCAAGTATCCCAAACAAACCCTTTATTGCAAGTGGATTTGAAGAAGAGATACAAAAATATCTGATACACTTTGAGTTTTTTGCAAAGATTTTTGAGAGTCAGAAAAGCAAGGCATAACTTTTTGTTGAAGAAAATCATCCTTTGGTATTATCAACTTTCCATTAAAACAGTATACTTTGTAGCCAATTTAAGAATGATATAAAAAACGGTTTTTTTGTCATAAATTTCATGATGTTTTAATGAAAAATGTAAGGTAAATTCCATTGTGCATTGTGACTTAGAAAGTTTTTGTTACTACAGAGTTTCTACAACTAAAGTGTTTGTTTTCTGTTTTTTTGTTTGTTTGCAGTGTTGAGGACTGAACCCAATGCCTTGCTCCACCACTGGGCTGTATCTCTAGCCCTGAACACATTCATAATCACACAGTGGGCTCTGTTTCTTCCCTCCCAAACCAATTTCTTTGCATGGCATCTGATTTTCTGATAACCACCTTGTATTAGGTGCTTAGGTTTTCAATACTTGAGGGGATTGAGAAGTAGAGGGCAAGAAGAAGAAGGAAAATATCAGTCACTAGGTCTTCATTTTCTTCCCCATTGTCTTATCTTTGTCTTTTTCTCTAATCCTCTCACTATCATCTGAATCCCAGTCCTTATTATTTTGTCTCTCAAACTCTGGTCCTGTCTTTTTCAGTATCCTAAATACAACAGTCAAATTAATCTTTTTGGAAACATTGTCATCTTTGTCTTTCCAAGCTCCTTGAAGAGGGTTGTTAGCTTTCATTTCAAACACCCTATAGTATTTGAAAGCACACAACAGGCCCCCAAAATATAAGTGGATTGATTATTAGGGAGAAAAATATTGAATAAATTACTCTTCTAATAAACTAGCCACAAAGGCCTGGAAATACTATTGTGACTTCAAAATTGTTATCAGTTAAAAATTGAGTTCATAAATATTTATTGTACTTATACATAATATTCACTGTTTTGTGTTAACTCATAAATTTTCTCTCAACATAAAAGTAAATAAGATGTTACTTACCTAAGTGCAGAAAATGTAAATCCTTTCAAACCATCTTTGCACCTAAAACAAAAATCATAAAATAACATGTTTTGAAATATAAAGTAGCATATTATATAGCTATTTTTTTCCAATACTGATTTTTTTAAGGTGACACTCTTTTAGGCAATTATCTAAGCCCTACACGTGATCAAAGAGGCAACAAGCAATGAAGTAAGTCACCTTACACAAAATGATTAATATGGTAATGCTTCCCTTGGTCATATTAACACACCCTAGGGCTCAATTCTCAGATCTGCTGGTTGAAGAGACTTGTGTTTAGCTTCTAAGAGCCCTAACTGGATTTAATAAGAGCTGGGAGTGCAGAATTCTTCATTCTATTCAGTCCCTGTAGGAGTAATTTGCTTTGAAGAAAAAGGCTACATACACTTGCTAGGTATTTCATATAAGTAAATTTGAGGTCACAACTTCTCTTTTCTTATTAACTCAGTGAATACAAAGCAACACAGATTTGGCAAGGACAAAAGGCTTCATGTACAGCTCAACAGTTTTACCTTTTTACAGTCAACCAGAATGGCTAACATTGAATGGGAAACAAGGTCTGGGTGTGGTTAGAACACAAAGAAAGTTTCCAAATCTGAATAGTATTTATTGAGTACTAACTATTGCTGGGCATGACTTGGGGCCCTTTATGTGTGTTCTCTGACTAGCAAAATCTCTTGGAGAAATCTATAAAGACTGGTGATATAAAAATGTTCTAATTTTGTCAATATTAGCACTTGGATAAAAAGTACAGATCGGGTGGGTGTGGCAGCTCCCACCTACAATCCCAGTTACACAGGAGGCATAAGGAAGAGGATCTTGATCTAGGATGGACAGAGCAAAAAAAAAAAATGGGAGACCCTACCTGAAAAATAACTAAAGCAAAAATGGTTGGAGGCATGGGTTAGGTAATAGAGCACCTTTAGTTCAAACCCCAGTACTGCCAAAATAAAAAATACATCCTCAAATATAATTAGATAACTCTTTCTGCATGTCTTTTGTACACAAAGTCACAAAGAAAATGCACAAGATAAATCTATATTAACTTTTGTTGTTGGTGATACAGAATCTCAGAAAAAATTTAATCCATGCACAGAGATGTTTTAAACACTTGAGACTCCATTTCATTAAGTAACATGACCTACTTTGTGATCATGTTAACGGTGAGAAATGTAACCACACAATTTAGGTAAAGAACAACATAATTACCTACCCTATGCAGACTGGGAACAAAGTCAAAAGAATTTATATGTTTCTTTTTATGTTTATACTCACTATATTCCTTTTTAAAAAAATTATTGTTGTAGTGGGGGTACACTGACCCTTACAAAAGTTTTTATAATATATCATAGTAGAATTTACTACCTCCCCCCATTCCTGGAATAGTTTCAACAGGTCTCATTTTTCCATTTTCATACACGAGTATGTAATATTTCCACCATAAAAAGAATTCATATGCTAAACTAAAAATGTGCATAGGCAAATTATAGAATTAAAATTCTTAAATTTATCTTTTCTCCATCTGAAGAAAGTGTTTTACGGTAATTCAAAACCCATAATCTTGATAGGTGGAGCAGTGAGGAGTAGGCTGGGGACTTACTGACTGGAAAAAAGAAAGCAGTACATCAATTAAAATATTATGTACATCTGGGAACAAATTTTGGTTTTGGTATGTTATTGTTAAAAGATAGCCATTTATCTTTGTGCAAAATTGAATAGATAAAAGATTCTGACAAGTTGGTCTAGTCAACATTGCATATTTGTGACCCTGAACAATAAATTTAATTGTAGACCAAAACATCAAAAAGTAGCTTTAAAGTATAAAAGGAGCATATCCAGATGGATTTGCAATTTCATTATGAGGGAAGCTTGGTTCTTTCAGCAGAACCCTGCGGGAAGCACTTCATATTGATAAAGTCTTCACACGGATTCAAAAGAGGCTATTCTTCCCTCCATCCATGTGTATAAGGTTTGTTAATGCAATTGAGGGTCAGATGTCTATGTCAAAAGAACAAAAAAGTAATTATTCCCATAAAAAAGAATCTTTAAAACACTCATGTGGCCCTACATCTTGACATCAAGAGTATTGTCTGAACATTAACCTAACTATGAAACACTATTATAATTGGTATTAAATGTAGAAGACATGATATAAAGATTTAAGTAAAGCAGACCACAGAAGTTTCCTCATACTTTTATGGATTTGATTATTATAATGTAAATCAAATCACATTCTCCACTTAAGTATTAATGCTCACTGACTTATTAAACAGATATTGAGTAAGTACCTATGTATAAGTACTGTTCTAAGTATGAAACAGTGAACAACAGTGCAGCCTGCTTTCATACACCTGACATTCTAGTTGGGGAGAGATACAATTTCTTAAAAAGTCATATCATGATAATTGCATTAACTGCATAAAGGTGCAAGATTTGGGGTGGGGGGCAGTGATAGAGTCGAACTTCCTTGTGTTACATAGTGTGACCAAAAAGGGTCTAAGAAGGTGAAATTTGGTACTCTGAAGAGAAACTTAAATGAATTGAGGGAAGGCATTTCAGTTTGAAGCAAAAGCAAGTACAAAACCCAGCTGAGACTCTGTACAGCAAGTTAAGAACAACAAGGAGATTCCATAACTAGAGCAGAACAGGCCAGGGATGTAGTGGTGAGAAATCAAATTATAGTAGTAGGGTGGAGGAAGGGCCCTTTAGGTGTGGCAAGGACAGAAGAGTGAGGAGATCTTTATTAAACTTACAGAGAACCGCTTTGACTGTGGGGTGAAAAACAGACTACAAGAGGACATAGTTAGAGACAAGGCCAGTTAGCATGGGAAAGTTAGCTGTGGTCAGAGTGGGAGAGAAGGATAAGAATCTTAATGTATTTCAAATGTCAAAATTTCAGTCAGAATTTCTTGATGCTTTGAATGTGGGGTAAAAGAGAATTTACAAATTATTAAGATATCTTTGGTTTGAGCAAAGAGAAGAAGAAAATGAAGTGAAAGATAATGTGCAAAGAACAGATTCAAGGAGAAAATAAAATTTGTTTTAGACATGTTCAGTTTGGGATGTGTTAGTTCATTAAATGTAATTAAGTGGAAATGCAAGGGATATAATCAGCTGGCTCTACAGGCCTAGGGACCAAGGAAGAGGATTAATTCATTTATATGCAGTGCTTACATACCCATAAGACTAGAGGCAATCATACAAGAAGTAAGTATAGATAAAGAAAACAGGCAAGGACTGAATATATTTTATTCCTCTATAATCTATAATGAAAACAAGTCACTTCTATAAAAGAAAAACAAAACTCTATTACTAATAAAATTGCCCTCCAATGAAAGTCTTTTATTTTCAAGTGGCCATAAAGATATTACAGTTAACTCATTTATACATTGGCTTTCTATTTGGTCTATGCAAGTAACATAAGTACTATAATTAAATTTACATTTACTGAACCTCTAGTTTTCCAAGGTTTTGGACTACGGTAAAGTATAATATAAAACAGAGCTAGAAAAGCCAAGAAGGAAAAGGAAGTTGCAGAATTGCATCAAATAATTTAGTCAATACACAACTGACTACAGAGGTTCAGGTTGGAATTACAAACCTTGTATAAGACATTATAAAGAAGATTAATGTTATCATAGTTGGAATAAAATTCTTTGTCAAATGTCAAAATCTTGAATTAGAAGTGTAAATGACAGTAAAAAAAAAGTTCTACCCACAACATTTTTTCCTCCGATGCTTAATTTTCATGAAATTATTTCCATGGGATACTACTATCATTTTCATTACAACACTCTACCAGCAGATGTCACTAGAAAACCATTCTTGGAAATATTTGTAGCTCTGATGTGACCTGTATTTTTTCATATTTTGCAGGTTTTCCCCTAAATGTGTATTTATAGAGATTCAAAAATGTTAATAATCTTAAATTACATTGAGTTTCAAGGAAATATTGTGATATTAGACTTATAATGATGGTTGATGTTCCTGTTCCTCAGACTACTATTTCATTCAGTTACAAAATGTTTACAAATACCCTACTGGGTGGCTGCATCATGAATGGTAAGGTACTGTAAATGTGCTGCTCCATTATATGTTCTCTAATGAGCTGAAAACAATGAGAACAAACTAACTGGATTCCTAAAATAATTTCTGTCTACTCAGTTTTCATTCTTTTGGTAAATATAATGGATATAAAATACATACTTTATAAATCTCATGTAAAACACTTCTATAGAGATAATGCATGGTATAGTGGAAAGAATCTGGGTATTGACTAAGGATACAGATATGAGTCATAACTTCTCCACCAACTTTGAAAAAATCACTTAACCTTACTTAGGACTCGATTTCTTTGTCTATTAGAAAAGACAGGCATTACAATTGGCTGATTTAATGTCTTCTAATTCTGAAATTTCTCATTTCATTTAATGTTAGTTTCATTATTAAGCTCATAATTGGAAAAGGATGAATTCTATGAAATTACTTATGATATTTTTTAAAAGTAGAAGATCTCCCTAGCAGTAAGTATAAAAAACAAAAATACACAAATACAAATTCTGAATGTGTTTTGAGATTACTGGTTGTTACTAGAATTGTTATACTTGCTTAACATTGTATAATTTTTCAGGTCTGCGAAGGTTCAAAAGAGAGCCTTTTCTTTTTTAAGATTAAAGTACCAACTACTGAGATGCTAAAAAAAAGACCTGTAAGAAACACTGTTAACGAAACAAAGCAGTTCTGTGTATGATCACTAATGGTAAAATATTACATTACTGCTATATTTAGTATAAATGCTTAGATATTAATATTATTAATGGTAAAACATAAAATATTGCCTATATAAACGTGATGTTGTAGATAGTGCTCTTAAAGACTATATAACCAATGCTGTATCATTTTGAATTTTTACAAGCACACATTTGCATATGATTGTGTAAACTGTTTAATTTTAAAAAACCAATTCTTGAACATTTAGGAACAGATTAAAAAGATGTAAGAATTGTTCATCTTTTTTTTTAACCAAGAATGTAAAACTCAGCCTAGTCAATTTTACTAACAGTGCTAAAAGAATTTTGCTAGAGACTAAAATAAATGGTTCTTTCTAGACTTTTCTGACATTGTGGTCCCAAATGAACATGGCTAATTAAGCAAATACAATGAAAAGAAAGAAGAAAGAAAGACAACAACAACAAAAAACCTGTTAGCATGGGCATATAGGGAGAAATGAATAGGAACACAGAAATGCTTCAGGTTATAAAATTCCATTCTAAAACTCCAGATGGCCCATACCCTGCACCAGTGATTAAAATAATGATCTCCTCACTCCCCACCTCCCATACCCTCCTGATGGAGCCCTCTCCCCATATCAAGGTCTTGTATGTGTCTTAAGGGTGTACTGAGTGTCAAAGAGGACCCAATGCACAGGTGCTCTCACTTTCTCAAAAGCATAGGCATTATTACCATTGCAGTGTCAAACCATTTGCAACAGGCCACGGGGGTGGGGGGGGGATGCACCACCTGTTAACCCCATCCTACTGAATATAACCTCAAGACCTGAGAGCTTCCATGCAATGGATCCTAACTAGAAAGGCCCTCCTCACTGGAGATGTACATTTGTTTTGCTAATAAATCAAATCATTCATGCTGTCTTCCTACTCTTCTGTGTGTCTTCAACTGCACCTGGAGCAGTGACCTAATCATAAACATTATACTCAAAAATCAAAGAACAACATTTATCAAGTATGGGTTGGAACATTTCTGGTGTCTTTTGTCATCTTTTTTACTCACTGAATTGGTACAAGGAAACTCACATATTGGTTAATATTATATGCTTGATCTTTACTCAAGACACTTACTGATTATCTGGGGAATGCAAAGGTAGCTTTTTAGCACCTCAACTACTCTACTTCATGAGCTCAGCTTTAAATTTCTTTAGTCCAGCATTTTATATCGTCTATCTCTTTAAATGATTTGAGGAAACTAGTATATGCAAAAGCCAAACTAAAAATGCAAAAAGATTGGCACAAAATAAAGACAAATTAGACTGAAAATAGTGCACACTGATAGTTCTTAAAATATTCTATTTCATCCTGACAATCACCTAAGTCACTCAGTATCAAAAATAAATGTTACATTATTTAATGTGAACAAAATGAGGTCACATACAAGAGGGGGAGGGTAATAGAAGGAAGAAGGTGAATATGAGTGATGTACTCTCTACAGAAGAATGAATATAGAATTTTTAAACCTATTGAAACACCATAAGAAAGAGGGTAAGGTAGAAAGAAGAAAAATAGAGGAGATGAACCAATTCAGGCCATAATACACAAATACACGGAAGTGTCACAAGGAAACTCCCTGTGCAGTTATCTTAAACAAGCAAAAATGTCATTTTTTTTCCTTTTACAAAATCAAAGAACAGGAGGGCAGAACAGGTCCTGCCTGGGGGAGTAGCGGTACAAGTGGAAGGGGGAGGAGGTGGGGAAAGAATGTAGGAGGGTGAATACGGTACAAATACCGAATACACATGTATAAAAATGGAAAAATAATACCTGTTGAAACTATTCCAGAAATGGAGGGAGGGGAATAAAAGAGAATGATGGAGGGGGTGAATCCAAGTATGATATATTGTAAGAACTTTTGTAAATGCCATAATGTACCCCCATCCAGGGAAAAACATTCTCAAAGTTCAAGTATTAAACTTTCTACTGAGGTTATGAAAAGAATAACAGAATAATTGCAGATAATAGCTAGATCTTTAAATTTTTAATTTATCTAATTACTATAGCATCAGTATTGAAAGCATAAATATATTTAAAATGATTATACTTGAAAAATTTAATTTAAAAGTCAAAAACCAATCAGAATGTCTACTTGGATGCCTCCAATTTATGACTCGTAGTTGCCTTCATTCTAAACAAAACACATCCAGGTTTATGTACTTTGTTGTCAAATTAAATTACTCTTATAAACCCCCCAAAAGTTTCATAACTAGTTTTCCTAACTAATTTTCAAGAGTAGAAACTCACCTTAGTACTATACTACATTATAATTTAATATCTAATATTTGAAGAACAATTATAGATTTTTATTTTACCTATCTATCATAATATCAAGAAAATACTGGCATGGAATTAATTTTGGCCTTTCATTTTTGTTTTACTTTTAAATTTTCAATGGCCTAATCATATATTCATAGTTTAATAAGTAGGTTAAATCAATTTTTGTAATTTACTATTCAAAACTTAAGGTGTGTGGTCAAATACATTACAAAAGGTTTTTCCTCTTATGTCTACTATTGTTTGCATAGTAACATAGACTGGGAGAGTTCAGTAACAGCCGCATATGGCACTTAACATGAAAAACAGAATAACTAATATCGTTGTCCTATTTTAAGAAACCTCACCTACAAAAATCTAAAGCTGGAATAGCAATAAATTAAATTGAATAAGACTATTTTGTTTGCTTCATGAACACTCGTATCTTCAAATATTCCCAATAAATTCCATTAAATGGTGAATTTTCCCAATGCATTAAAATATTGCTTTTGATCCTGATAAGTATTCTATATGTACTATAAAATGTTATTTTTCAAATTCTATTCCATACAGAATAGAACTCCGCTGACTGTGTTAGTCCTCAATAACCCAAAGCAAACTGCTAAGGCAGACAGCAGTTATAGGGTAATCAAGAGTGATTGTAAGTCCCCAGATGATTACTGTGCACTTTTTTCTGGTGTATCCTAAATATAAATTGGAAGCAGTTGTACTCAAACTTACAGTAACAACTTCAATAGAATCAGATTTCTCTTTAAACTTGGAAAAGTTGGAGCTGTTCTTGCTTTAAATTCTAAACTAGAAAGGTCATGCTCCAAGCTGCCTTCAATTGCTAAGGAACCAAGCAAGAATCACCTTCAGAGTGTTTCTAAAAGGAATGTTAATTAGGATAAATTTCAGTCCAAAATGAACTGGTTAATAGCAACACTAGTCAAACTTTCAAATACTTACAAAAGGGGCAGATTATGGTTTCAAAGGACCCAAATTGAAAGGCCTGTATGTAGTTTCCCATCAAATGGCATGTGTTTAGACTTGACAGAGTCTAGGCAACAACCAAGTAGGAGCAAAATGGTATTTCATATAAATCCAAGGAAAAATTTAACAAGCATCTTAAAATCATGGCATTGTGAGGAAGAAAAACTATTTACATTCAACAAAATTATAACCACAACACTGAACCAAACTATGTTTTAAAGACCTCAAGATTGGCAAGTATTTTTATTTTTTCCTTTCCATAATGGTTGTGAGAAAGATGAAAACAAATGTTTTCAATTAGGTAAAATCTTTGAATCAACATTAATTTATTTCCAAATGCTTATTGGTATCTATGTCATTAAAATAATATGTCAATTAGTTTTCATATTGGACAAAATAAGCAAAAAAAAATAGGATGCAATTTTTCACAAACATATGCTTATTTAATACCAAAGTTCAGATCTAAGACAAATATGTATCTTTCAATAATGGAGCAAAAACATTTTGGAAGTTTTGGGAAAGTACTATTTTCTAATTAACTAAGGACTTACAGAATATCCTGAATCTGATCCTAAAAGAAAAAACAGACATTGTAAATACTCCAGCTTACTTCCTCTCAAACACTATAAATTTAATTTGTGGTATGTTTTGTATGTTGGAATTGCTGGCCAAGAGAATGCTATTAGAAAAATGGAAACATGGAACTAAAACAGCCTGAGGTAATTATATTTTACAGATTAAGAAACCAAGGCCAGGGAGAAAAATGATTGCCCTCAGTTCAGTCCCCATATGTCCTCACACAACAGTAAATCAATCCATCCCAATCAATAATATACCTGCTCAAGTCTCAACTGCAGAGAACAACAGTCTTTCTACTGGTAATATGCAGACTTTTTACATGGACAAAGAGCAGGACAGTTTTAAAAGAACCAATGTCCATCCAGTTCCTCACTTCAGGACATGATCTGCCTATAAGTGTATTTGGGTCAAGACTCCATCCATGCTTACTTTTCTTATCCACTTTCCCTGCACAAAAGCTATTTTTCACATCAGAACTACAAATACTTAGTCACTCCTTCAGACTTGCTGAATTCAGAGACTCTTTAGAGGGGAGCCAAACAATCTAATTTGTTAAATCTGTGTTTGAACAAAATCTCCATGTGATTCTGATGCATGCAGAAGTTTGAGAACTACAGAGCTAGGTTCATTCCAGTAACAAAATCTCAATGCTTTTAATAACAAAAGCTTACTTCTTGCTCATGCCACATGTCAAACAGTTTGGCTATGGCTCAACTACATGTAAGCATTGTATCTTCATTTTATACATAGGGTGATGGAGAAACATCAATGTGAAACTAGTGCTAATTAGGGGAAAAAAGAGTATAGGGACTATTCTGACCCAAAGCTTCTGCTCATAAGTAAACATAAATTACGTCCACTCATATTTCTTTAGTCAAAGCAAGCCATAACTCCAGGCATGATGTCCAGTAGAGAAGGGAAACATAATGCTTTCCCAGGGAAGGGCAGCAGAATTTTTGAATAGCATAGTCTACTACTCAGGACAAGCACATAACTGATGAGAATCAATTGTATTTGTTCACAATGTTTGAGGAAGTTCAAAGTACAATTCCTTTTTTTTACCTAACATATTACCCTTAGTCTTTCTAACAATAACTTCAACATTTCACTTTAAGTTTGATTATATGAAGACACTTTTGGTTATTGACTAGAAAAACAGACTTGTCTCCTGTGCATTAATATTTTATAGTACATGCATACACATAAATATGAATATAGTGTTTTCTGAGCATCATTTTTTCTAAGGGCTAAACCATTAGAAACTTCAGACTGATTTTGTATCTCAAGTGCCTTCAGCAGTACAAGGCAATAAGTCACTCAGTAAGTATAGCTGAAAGACGCTTTTACCTGGGTAGTAACTTAAAAAAAAAACTTTCATTTTAAAATATTTACATTCTTAACTGGGTGTCAAGTTTCTTAGATTTGTTTTTATAACATAATTCTCAGGTTTTGGTTCCATTTTGATTTTCAGTTTCTAAAGAAATTCATTTATTTTTAAACCAGCTACTTTAACACTCTAATGAGTTTCTAATGTCCCAGGGATCATTCTTAGCATAAAATTTTATATAAACAGATATATATAGTATACTCATTTATATACAAAAAGTTCCATTTGTTTCCTTTCTTTTTTGGCAGTACTGGAGTTTGAACTCAGGGCCTTGTGCTTGCTAGCTGGTGCTTTACCACTTGAACTACAACCCCAGCCCTCATTTGTTTCTTTACACCAATAAGTTGGTATTCATTCACACATAACTATGCATATCTGAAACAGAGGTCTCCAATCTTTTCTTAGTTAGGAGATAGTTTTATACTCCAAATAAACTATAACAGTGATTTTAATACAAGGCAGGAATGGTCTCCATATGTACCCCAGGCTGGCCTCAAATTTGCAATCCTCCAGAGTGCTAGAGTGTGCAACATGACTGACTGATATGTTTATCGCTTTACCAGGATGTAATCCAGCAAAGCAGACAAGATCACAAAGTTTGCAGGTTGGGATACTGTTCTCATTCTTTGATAATTTATTCGCTCATTCACACAATTAAATATTTCATAACAAATATCTACCAGGCAGGTTTCCAAGTGCTGGGGATATTATTGTCCATGCCCTCCAGAAAGTCACAATGGGAAGGGGGTATCCATACAAATAAATAACGATACAGAAAAAGAGACATTCGAAATGCTACATACAGGAAGAAGTGAAAGAGAAGGCAGAAAGCAACAATATATATAAGACTTATAAAAAAGACAAGCTTGGGTATTCTGAGAACTGAAAGGTTTAACATAACTGTAGTACAGAGATAAGAAGAAGGATGAAGAATGACACAGACCAGATCATGCCAAAAATGAACTGAACTGTGCCTCTAATGAAGATCCCACTCTTCAAAGCAATGGCATGACCAGATCTGTGTCTAACAGGCCAGGCCAGTGTGGCTTTCATGACCTACACTACAGAATTCCACCTATTGTTTATTTTTTAAATGATAATCTCACTTAGTAATATCTGTTAAAACTTTCTAATGACAACCTACAAACTGAAGTTTGCTGAAAGTAACAGGTTATTTAAACTATCTAAAAATGTATATGGTTCCTTATTTTAAGATAAAAGATGAAACCACACATCAACTTCAATACAACTAGACTAACAGACTAATCAGTCAAAAAGGTATTAAATAAAAATAACTCAAATAATGTTCAAAATAATTTAAAACTATAACTAAATAAAATATCAAGATAAATTATCAAGCTTAAAGAGACCATAAAATTTAAGTAATTAATATTAATTTTAACAAACAAGTCAAAAATCTCAGTGTCTTAATATACTAGAAGTGTACTTCTTGTGTAGCATTGCCCACTGGAGGCACTCACCCAGCATGGCCCCCGGTATGTTACAGCTGGTGCATCTCAGTCAACTATAGTGTAGTTCAAGAAGTTGCTGTGTGCATCAGATTAATAGTCATATCATTTACTTACCCTAGGGACAGGGAAGGATGGTGAAAACCAGGATCACTTCAGGTGGGACAGCTATTCAGTTTTGTGTAATTAACACATATTCAAAGAACTATTAAGTAAATGCTAATCATTTACACAATCATCCATTCGTTCAAAAAGTAATAATTAAATACTGATTTAGTAGAGCTAAAAGGATTCAGACAAGCAAGTTGTTTAAATTCTGTATCTGTTTCTCCATCTGTAAAATGTAAATAATAGAACCTAACTTATATGATTTAATAACCCTATGAGAAAAACTGTTATTATTACTACTGCTGCTATTGCTATTACAACAAATATGACACACAAAGATAAAGTGTGGCAGTTGCTATCTCAAGCACTAGGGTACAAGGAAATTTAACAGTCCCTATGCATCTATCAAGCTTGTTTGAGGTGAAATAGACAAAACCATCTATCTAAAATTAACATATAACTAAAAGGTTCATCATTACAGGCCTCCTTTCAAGTTACAAACAGATATGATATTAGCACACAATTATTTGTAAATTGGGGATAATAGAAAATGTAATATAAATTGTCAAATGAAAAAGTGACCTACTGGAAACAAGTTCATCAACATGTGAAGTCAAAGTTGTGACATCCATAATGGAATACTACTCAGTGATAAAAATGAAGAGACAATTGATGCAGTTAACAAAATGGATGACTCTTAAAAAGAAAAAAAGTTGAGAAACCATATCACAAGTTTATACTGTATGATTCACTGATATGAAATTCTATTTAAAGGAAACTAAATCTATAGTGACAAAAAGTAGGTTAGATTACCGGTGGCTCAGGGGAAGTGCGGTTCAAAGGCAGCCCAGGCAAACAGTTCTCATGACCCTATCTTGAAAAAACCCTTCACAAGAAAGGAGTGGTGGAGTGGCTCGAGTGGTGGAACACCTGCTTAGCAACCTAGCAAATGTGAGGCTCTGAGTTGCAGCCCTAGTACTGCCAAAACCACCCCTTTTTTTTAACAGGAGATTAGGGTTTTCCTGCTGTGAGGGATGTGGGGAAGTGGGCACAGACGGAAAAGAGCACAGGAAAACTTCCCAGGGGGAGGGAAATATTGTGAGTCTTGACAGTGGGAGGGGTTACAATTAAGTTTCAAATTTGTCAAATTTCACACAACTCAGACTCTACTCTTAAAATGTGTGCATTTTCTTGTATATAAATTACAACTCAACAAAGTTAATTTTAAAAGAATGAAAATTTGCCTGAATCACTAATATGGAAGTAAACAGAGATACAAACTGATGTTATAAATATTAAGAGATAATTTTAAAATGGCATAAGTTATGACATTCAAAGAAAAAAATTGCATAAGACTCAAGAATCAAAGATCATTTTATCAAAAAGATATCACTTGAGAAGACAATTTTTGAGAATACAGACAACAGAGGAAGGGTTCCCAGAGCCAGGAAAGGCCCCAGCTTGGGTGAGTCAAGAGAAGTCTAGAAAGGAGGACATGGCAATGGCAGTCCTGGGCCAGGTTAAGCAGTAAGACTGTCCTCAAGGTAACAGGTAACAGGAAGCTCTGGCATGATCACAGCCATTCCTTACCAGGGTTTAAATGTTCTATGAAAGAGAATGACTCCAGGGTATCAGAAGCAAGTTCAGGTCACAGTGGAGATGCTGAAACACCTTTCCAATGGTTAAAAGCCATATCTATGTTAAGAATTGTTATTTCTTATTTTTAGAATATAGCAAAGGTGACCCAACATGGTAGTTTCATACTTTACAAAACCTTTTCTTTACAAAATTTTAGTAATATTTCTGGGTAAGGAAACCTTCTATATTTTATTAATTCATCAAGTTCACAAGCTAAAATTCAACAGCTCTTTAAAAAAAATGTAATTGGGTTTTAGTTTGAGAAATGAGAAATAAAGATTTTTCAGGAACTTGGTTATTGCCTTGAAATATTTTCCCATAGTCCAAAGTTCTATACATATTAAATTATAAAACGCAAATTTCACAAATATCCTAAAAATAAAGAAGCTTTGTGTAACTTAATCATTTTGTGTTTTCCTTAATGAGTCACTCTTTCTCTCAGTACACACTCACACACTCATATGATAAACATGTAAGTTCATATACACATACAAACTTTTGACATTGGTATATTAGAGTAATAAACTGGCTAAAAGTCAGAGATTAATGGAAGACCTGTTCAGAGTTGGGTATGTTTGTTTATTTGTTTTGTTTTTTGGTAGTATAGGGGTTTGAACTCAGGGCTTTGTACTTGCTAGGTAGGGGCTCTACCTAGCCACAACTCCAGTCCTTTTTGTTTTGGTTATTTTGGAGATAGGATCTTGGTTTTTACCCAGGCCAGCCTGGATTATGATCTTCCTATTTTATGCTTCCCACCTTAGCTGAGATGACAAGTGTGTAACACTACACCCAGCCTTTTTTCATTCAGATGGGGTCTCGCAAACTTTTTTGCCTAGGCTGGTGTAGAACCATGATCCTCACCTGGGTCTGATGCTCTCGGAACTCAAATTCAAATGTAACTAGAACTCAAGTTCTGAAAGCTGACACTTTTGGTTAGGTTACTTACATACTTTCAGTTTCCTCAAATGTAAAATTAGATATTATTTACCATATAAGACTGTTGTGAAAATTAAAAAACATAATATGTACAGTCTGAAACAGAGAAAGTACTAAATAACAAAATATTGAGATTTAAATCTTTTTAACAAAAGTTATAAAAATAGCAAAACTACTCACTAAGCAGTTTCCATAAACTTTCAGCATTATAATTTTAAGATGACAAATCAGCCCAAGGGAGAGAATAAGTGACAAAAGAAAATTAGAAAAAAGATTATCAAGGGCGAATATAGAGGAGAACAGGTTCCTAGTGTCCCAGGTCCTTCTATGAGAATCTCATGGGAAAGCTGAAGTTCAATGACTTTGGAACTCATAACTCTATGGGGACTTTGGGGGTGGGCCAGGGGGCAGAGTCGGGCAGGGGAGAGATGAGTGGGGGAGTGGTTACAAGACTACCTTGATATTTTGAAAGGAAGCTTTTTATTTATTTATTTTTTTATTATTGTTGTGCTGGGGGTACATTGTGGCATTTATAAAAGTTCTTATAATACCATAGCTGAATTTACCCCCCCATCATTCTCCTTTATCCCTCCCTCCCCACCATTCCTGGAATAGTTTTAAACAGGTCTCACTTGTCCATTTATATACATGTGTACACAATGTTGGCTCCATATTCACCTTCCTATACCCCCTCTCCACATAGTACCCCTTCCACTAGTACCAATCCCCCAGACAGGACCTGTTCTGCCCTCCTGTTCTCTGTTTTTGTAAAAAAAAAAAAACAAAAAACGAAACAATTTTTGTTTGCTTAAGATAGCTACACAGGAAGTTTCCTTGTAATATTTCCACATACATATGCAATATATATGTGTGTGCACATATATAATACATATATATATGTATATGTATTATGACCTAAAACATATTTTTCTCCTTTCTACCTTAGTCCCCTTCTTAATGGTGATTTCTACAGGTTTAAAAATTCTATATTCATTCTTAAATAGGAGGTAAACCAACCATATCCATCTTCTTAACTAAGGAATCTTTATTAAAGAAAAGATTTTTTTTCACATACTATTAAAGGTGAAATGCTACAACAGGCAGGAAAAAAATTTAATTTATACAGCTATTTGGAAAAGCTAAGTTTTTGAATATACACCAAAAAATGTGAGAATGGTACTTATATGCAAACAGTCTTATCTGAAAGAAAAAAAAAGAGAGAGAGAGAGAGAAAGAGAAAGAAAGAAAGAAAGAAAGAGAGAAAAGTCTACTTTACCTGCTTAAATGAGGAATGGGGAGGAATTAAAGGTCATCTAAAACTAGAAAGCCTGTCTGCTTTCAAAGACATCCACTAGTGTTGCAAATAGGGATGTCAGTAAACAGAAGGAAATCCATATGGAAGGATTTCTCAGGTTTCAATCGTTTGGCAATGACAATTTAGAACTGGAAGAGTAAGAAGAGATCCATACTCCTTGAAAAATGTTTGATTTACTTTTATCACAGCCAACAACTTTATTAACTTAGAATATTTGGCAAAAATGACTGACTCTTCCGTGAACACAACAGATACATGTGACTTAATAGTAACTTTGCTTCCTGTGAACATTATTCTCCCACTTCACACTCTACAATTGATTATGGTTAGAATCTAACAATCTGACTTTTAATTCTGGCTCTTTCATTAAATAATTACAAGATCTTAAAAAGGAACTTATGTTTCTGAGCCTTAGATTTTCCATGTGTAAAATGAGAGGCTGACTTAAATGGCCCTTAAGATTCTTCATAAAATCCTAACACAAAATATTATCCACAAATTAATGATTTTGCTCAGACTTCATATGGTTTCAACCTGATATTAAGCTTAACATATTATTATTGAATCAATACTAAATGTGATAGATTATAATATTCAATTCTAAGGACCACTGCAGATACCTCATTTATTCTAATTAGAAAAATGTAAAATTATTATTCTACCCAAAGTAAAAGAAAATTTAATAACTGAAGGAACTAAATACTCAAATATTCAAAATTATATTTTTCCCTTAAGGTAGCCTACCTACTTCTAAATTAGTCTATAATACTTCTTTATGTGAAAATTATCTGAGTTCTATAGAATTAAGCTTAACAAATAACAAGAGTATACCTTACATTGTACTATCAGTATTTGTTATAAACAAAATTTTTGCAATATGACCTTGCTTTACCAGCTTTAAAAGATGAAATATACACATACGATGTTTTATAGGAAAGTGTCTTAGAACATTTAACAAGAAAAAAATCTTAGAACATTAATGAACTTACATAAAGAAATAATTAAAAGCTACAAAGGCTCAGTGTTGTAGCTCAGTGTTACCACACATGCAAGGCCCTGGGTTGGAGAAGAAGAGAAGCTTCTTTATACATTATACATACATACATAATACATACATGATGTGTATATATATATATATGTTTGTATGCTTCTATTTGTGTATATATTTGTATACATATATATATATTTACACATGCTCCTTTAGGATTATGTGTTTTCTTTTTTTTTTTTTGGTGATACTGGGGTTTAAACTCAGGGCCTCGCATCTGCTAGACAAATATTCTACCACTTGAGCCACACTCCCAACCCTATATTTTCCCTTTTAAAGATGGGCAAAGTTTTGTGTGGGCATATTTGAAGTAGTTTTAATAACATTTCAATTTCCTCTTCAAGCACCATCCTCCTAGCTGGTATACATTCCTTGCAATTTTATATTTTCCTGTGCATATGTAAATTTAAATGGTGCTGAGTCAAAAGCAATACTATTATTTCAAAATGTAGAAGACAGTATTTTCAGTGTTACCTCACTAGGGTTCCCTAGGGAGCTTGGCGGTGAGGCAAAGTGGGAGGAAATTTTTAAAATCAAGACTAACTTGGTTTATCATACTCTGAGACTCTGGAAAATGTAGTCTTCCAACAAATTTGCATGTGTGGGCTGTATTTTGAGTTTTCAGTATCCTGCCAGACAAAAAAAATTAATGTACTGAGTGATATGGTTTTTTTATATTCTTGGCAACAATGTATCAAAACTCAACATTCTTAAAGTTGCCTAGAATAGAGGTTTACCCAACCGCCAGGCATTTGGCAGGCTTTGGCCTCAAGAAGGCTATAATGGTTGCTACCCTTAAACATAGGAATTTACTTTTGACTTCAAACCATGCCTTGTTCTGTTTCTCAGTTTTACAGAAAAAGGAAAGGAACTCAAGCTTCAGAGGCACAATTCCAGGAGGATAACAAGGGGAGTCAAGTGAAAACAGAAAGACAACGACAGCAGAGTGGAAGAAAATGATTCTTCCATTTTTGTTCTTTGAAATAAAATTATCTGATGAAACAGTAACTCATCATGTAGTTTTGTTTTTTTTTTTTAAATACAAGATTAGGAGTCTGAATATGGAGACAGGTGCTTCTTAAACATTCATTCACTTAAATAAAAAGGAAAGAAATGTGAAAAGGTTGAAGATTTTTGAGGATTATTTATTTACTCTAGTAATTTACAGATGCCTCCGAGAGCTCTTTGGATGGGGGGGAAGGGGAAAAGAATTTTTCAAAAGCTACTTGACTTACAAGTCATAATGTATAAATATCTTGTCTAGCCTTCTCTAACATGGGGGCATGGAACTGAAAAGATGGTATTCAATTTTCAAGAATTCATTAACTCCTTATTCTATACCTGAATCAGAACAGAACATCTGTCACAAACCTTCTAAAGCACAAGAAGATATTTAGTATATTTCAGGCTTTCTTAAAAAAAAGTTTCAGAAAGTCTGAAGGCAGGAATGTCATGGTGCACCTGAGAAAGACACAAAAAGCTGACAAGCAGGAAAGTGTAGGGAGGAGGAACACTTTGGGGAAAGTGGGCAGAGATTGTTCAGCCACATTTGTGAGGATATTTCAAATAAATATAGATGTCTTCCTGAAAGCCATGGCCTCGTTCACATTATCATTTTAATCTTGCCAACCAAGAAAAGAAGTAGTTGGCAGAATAACAAGAGCTGGGTTCTAAGAGAATGTAAGAAAGAAATCAGACATTGAGAAGGGTTTCAATTTTAGTGTTCCACAACTTTCAGACCTGAATGATCTGTTGACATTTCTAGCTTGGGAAGGGAAGGCTTCCAGAATTATCCTCAACCCACTCTAAAGACTGGCCTGAAAACCTGTTTCCCAAAACAGTACAAAATACATTTTGTAAATCTCACATTTGATGTCCACGTATAAAAACACTCAAGTTTCACTTACTTTTGCTAGAACAGTTGAGACCAACTCTACCATCATAATTAGCATGAACTGGAATGTCCAAAGTCAAGTGGTTACCAAGTAATGTGGGAAAGGGGAATAACAAGGAAAGACTCAAACAAAGAACAAAGTTACTAACATGTTTGCTACTTTGGGGTTTTTCTGTATTTTGGTTTGTTCAGCCTATTGCCCAGGCTGCTTTGAGCTCCTGGTCTCAAACTTGTCACTCAACTTTCTTCTCCATAAAATAGGGTGAACAAGTTCTCTTAAAAGACTGTAGTGAGCCTGAAATAAAACGAGATAATACATAAATCATCTATCAAGAGCAAAGCCTGGACCATAGCAAGAATTCAATGTATGAAAAGTTCCTTTCTGCCTTTCCCTTGAAACTCATTTCCTACAATTTACAGTATTTTTCTTCTTCCCCTTTTGGGGAATGAGTCTTTTTCTGAATCTTTATCTCAGTTTTTAAAATTAAATGCAAGTTTCAAGTGATGATTTGCATTTTGTGAGACAGTTTCTAACTTACAGTGGTTAAACTTAAGATTTTTCAACTTGACAATGTCACAAAAACAATATGCATTCAACAGAAACCACAATTCTAATTTAGAATTCTGATCTTTTCCTGGACTACTGATAGTCAGTATGGTTCTCTTTTGATGTTTGGCACTGACAGTGAGGCATAGCTCCCAGTCAGCCACAGAATCAGGAAGGCAAACAATCCATACTCTATAGTGTACTGTGTTAATAAGCTATGTTGTTCCATTTTTAACTTATATGATATTCTCAACTTACACTAGGTTTATTAAAACATAATTCCATTAAAAACTATTCTGAAATTTGGGAAAAAAGCTGTAAGAATTCTACTTTGGCATAATTGACTGATGAAATTTTCAAAGTGATGAAATTTTCAATGCACTAATTTATGATTAGTGTTAATCTTAAAAAAGTGAGTTTGTTTCTTAAGTTAATTCCACCCATTTTTTAAACCAGTAAATCTTGATCTATTATAGATTAAGACATACAATTCTGAATACAATTAAAAAGTATCTTTCCCTGACATCTCCAAATATCCATTTATGCATCAAGCACCTGTAGTAACAGATTTCATACTCAAAGCAACTGGTGTTCAAAGCTTAATGTATACAGAGATAGAGGTACCTCTGTGCAAGTTGAGGATAAGAGCTGCTCTATAATTATTTAGTATAAAAAATTACAGGTAGGTTGCTTATTATAAGAAATATTTCTAGGTACTGTTCTTATGACATTATTTTAATGCATGACAAAATTTGAGATTTTTAAATAAAAACTAATTCCATTCTTTGTTAAAGAGCATCTGTACGCTTGCTGTATTTTCTTCAAAACCATAATCATTGAAAGGATTAAGCATTGATGGAACCAAGAATACAAAAGGATGAAGGGAAGGGAAGACCTAGTACTCTTGAAGCCAAATGTTGTCAAGAAGATTGGAAAGACCTCTGAATAAGACCACAGGTGGGTAATAACAATGTATAGTGTATTATTTAATCCTCATGACATTAATTTTGTACATTAAAAAGTTGGAGGCTCAGTAAGTGTCTTGTCCAGGACTGTTCAGCTAATAAAAGGAGGAACCAGAATTAGAATCTAAGTGTGTTGCCTCTAAATACCACATTCTTTCTTCTACATAATTCTAGCTCATTCTAGATTGTAAGGGGTCAAATAGATGGAATAAATAGAATCAGTGAGATTAAATTAGTAAATTTGAGGATTTTATCAATAAAAGGATGATGAAATGCAAAACAAGGTCTACACCATGGAGAAAGGTCCAACTTCAGAAATGAGATGATCTAAGCATAAGGAAAAGCTTAAAAGGCTAAATTCTTTCATAGCAAAAGTAGTTTGGTTCATTGTCTGAGACCAAGAAAAGATTTTTCCAAGAGCTCTATATTCCAAAATAGTATACTGTAAAAACTCTGAAAAGCAACTTCAACATCATGACAATCAAAAATAAAACGATTCCAGAATCAATCAAGTATCAATCAGAATCTTTACAATGGTGGGACCAGAGCTCCACAGAGATCATGTTGTATCTTCTAAAGCACTCTGTCCAACAGAAATATAATCTAAGCTATATATGTAACTTAAATTTTTCTAACACCCATATTTTAATTTTTATATTTCCCCTTAACCCAATCAAGCCAAGATGTTATCATGCCAACAAATAATCAATGTAAAATCATTTTTAATCATTTGTACTAGCTTGGAGAAAAACCTTAAACATCTGGAATCTAGCTTAAATACACAAAATAAATCAATTCCAACTGAAATCCACTCTCAAAAGCTCACAACAAATAAAGAACTAACAACACTAGTAAACTATGTTTACTAATTGTGCAACAAGAGGAAAAAAATATAATAACAAAGAGGAGACACATGAAATTCTTTGTTAAAACCATAATCCTCCATTCAATATCTTTGACCCTTAAGATCAGAACTTTGTTCCTAATAAATTCAAAATGAAGATTAAAAAAAAAGACTTCGTCATTCTAGTTCAAATTCTTAAATCATTTCCTGGAAACTTAAGTCATCTAAAATGTAATAGCTAAAAGACAAAGCATTATAATGAATATTAACATTCAAACTCTCTTTAGAAAAAGAGAAGGTACTTTTTCTACCCGGAAAGAAAAGACTTGACTTAGCTATCTTGTACTCCAGGAGAATACTGTCTTTTACAGGGAAATAAGAATACGGATTATGGCCCTTAGTTTCATACATTTGTTTTTTAAATGTATATCATGCATAAAATTCTATTCTTTGATAAAGTTTTTATATATCTCCAAAAACAGTTGGGAAATCCAGGGTATAAGTAAAACAAGAAATAAGTTTAAGTAACCATTTGAAGCTCATCATAATATTCAGTGGACAAAAATACATTTCCACTAAACTGTTTTTTTTTCTCTAAAACACTTTGATCTTTTTTTCCTACAAAATAAAAGTTGGGTTTCCACAACTACATAAAGTCAGATACAGCAAGTCTTCCATTCTATAAGCTGGGGCAAGCTAGAATGTGTATCTCCTATAAGAGAGAGGAAATCACAAAGTAACTTCCTCCTTATCATTTATTTAGGACTTAATCCAATAATTGATCTTTTCTATATACATAAATAAATGAGATTTTTCATCCTCCCTTGTCATGCAGAAGCCAGAAGTTTAAACAGTGTTGCTTTCAATTGACCTGTTAATAATGTAGCACACACTTTATGTGATGTATAATTAGGCTTATCACTTTATGGCAGGGCTTAACTTTAAAACTCTGATACGAATGTGGCTACTGCAAATCTGACTTATTCCTTATCCAAATTGAGTTTTGTATTGTCCTCAGTATATGCCATACAGTTGACAAGAAATCCCATTCTAATGTTTCTCAATTCTTTTCTTTACATGTCATTTATTTAAATTCTCAGTTCAAAATGCAATGATATAAATAATCAATGTTAAAGACCCATTTGAAAAGATGTAGCTACCAAGGAGGAGATTTCACAGACTGCTAGATACTAACTCCAATAGACATTATCCCTTTATTCATGAGAGACAGAAACCCAACTTCTAGACAGGAATGTTGCTATCCAGAATAAAAGGCATAGTCCCCAATAAGAATGGCAATGTGACTAAGTTTGAATAATAAGATGTGAGTAGAGGTGTTGTTTAGAGCTTTGTATAAAGAAGACTGATGTAGACAGGAGTAGCCTCCTTTCATCCTTTTTTGCCATTTACCTTCCTTTTGGGTTTGGCTGGAGTTTTAGCAGCCATCTTAATATACAATGTGACCTTAAGAATGAAACTAATATACAAAGGTGGTAGAATAGATACTGAGTTATGACATGGTAACTACAGAGTTACCATATCGGCCCTGGACTGCCAGCCTCCAGAGTTCTTTCATGTAAGAAATAAATATCTGTCATGTTTAAGCCACTATATTTTTTCCAAGAAATTTGAACAAAACCAATGCTACAGAATGAACTGAGAACAATAGGAAATCAAATAGGGAAGATATTTTATATATTATTGGTTATATTCTTGAGATTAAATAAAGTAATACTGCATAAGGAAGAGCACAGACCCACCAGGTGTGGGGCACACACCTATAACCGTAGCACTCAGGAGGCAGATGCAGGAGGATCCTGAATTCGAAGCCAGCCTGAGATGCATACCAAGACCATATCAAGAAAATAAAACAAGAAAAAACAGCATAGACTCTGGAGACAGATAGCTAAGTTCAGGTTCTAGCTCTGCCATTTTCAGCTGTGTGACCTTGAGCAAGTTAAGAATTGTCTCTGTATCTCAGCTTACCCACCTAGAAAAATGGGATGGTAATAATGGTTGATACATCATAAGATTGTTTTGAGGATTGATTAATTAATTAACATATGTAAAGCATTTAAAGAGTGTGTAGCACAGTATAAGTGTGATATATGTATCATTATCATAATTACTACAAATTCTATTAGCTTTTATTATATATTTCTATTTCAAAATTAAATGGACTTGAGGAAATTGCTCAACACAAGGAGATTATGTCAAATATATATAGAGTCTAACACTGGAATAGGATGCTGACAAATACATCTCTTTATTAAGAAGTAAAATATCCACTAGGAAAGTTCATAAATCACTACCCAGAAAGGGTAATAGGAAATTTCTATTTTTAGTTTTATCACTTAATAAATAATCATTATTTTAAAGAAAAGGCAATTTTATTGTTTCAATAATTTAAAAATATGATCATAGGATTATTAACTCAAAGGATATAAAATTTGAAACAGTTTTTTTTCCTCACCCCCTCCCCCCGCCTTTGTTTTTTGGCAGTACTGGAGATTGAAATCAGAAGTGTTCTACCACTTGAGCCATGCCCCTGATCCTTTTGGGTTTTTTAGTTTGTTTTTCAGTTAGGATCTCATGTTTTTGCCTAGGCTTAGAAAGTGATTCGTCTATCTCCACTTCCTGAGTAGCTTGGATTGTAGTGCCCGGCCCTGAAGCATTTTCTTTAAGTACCACCAGATAGCTAAGGAGATTCAGTTCTAAGGTGTATATAATCAATACACCACACTTACATAGAGAATTCTATGTCCTTGAGCAGTCAGTGTTTCATTTGGCTCAAATTTTACACTGATTTTCTCCATAGTTCAAATTGTTTCTCTTATCCCTACTATTAATCTAGCCTTAGTGTGAGCAAAGATTCTACCTCCTACTTTACTGAGAAACACAGAAATAAGCAGATATGGCCTTCAGTGGGAAGCTAAAGATATTCATGTCTGGTAGCCTCTGCTTTACACTATTTTTCATTTCTTCCCTTTTATTAAATCAAGCAGAAATTAAAGCTGTGTGTGTAAGGTAAATCATTTGCAACAAGAATATATATAGACACAATTAGAGAGCCTAGAACCAATCCTTGAAGAATTCTAAAATTCAGTGGCTAGACAGAAGAATGAAACTTCAAATGAAACACAAATTTGCACTAAAAACATATCAGCTATGTTCAGTCACACACACACACATGAAAATGGCTGTGAAAGCAAATATAACTCTAGTGCTTTCCAACAATATTAAACATCAATCCTTTGATAGATGAAATTTTGCAATGCTATTATTGCAGAGATCCAAAGAAGCCTTTCCCCTATGAAAATAAAATAATCTCTTTGACAAAATTTGACTAGCCAAGGATGGTAGAAGAAGGGTGGGGAGGCTGAAATTATTACTCATTGCAGGCATTAAACTTTCTAGTTGGAACAGAGATAGTTCTGACTCATCAAGAGCATATGTAGATTTAAGATCTTTAACTATAAACAGTAGGTTTAAGGCCTGGGTGGTCTGTGTTATGTCCAATAATATATAAATTGGCTTATCCTCAAAATAAATATTTCCCTTTTATTACTGAATCATGGAAAATATTCAGTCTTTGCTCAAAAACAGAAAGGTTTCCAATAAAACCTTTTAGTAATAAGTGTGTATTTTCAGTAGAGAGTTCAGTACACTGTGCTCATTAATGCACGTAAAGAGATCTTAAATTACTTTCTCGGTTTCTTAAGAAACATTATGAGTAAACAGCAAAAATGCCCAGTGTGAAGAACTTCGTCTCAATGTAAACGATGACCCTGATATTTTTTGAATAGTATTCAACAATAAGCCTAAGGGATGAAATGAAATACAAAATACCGTGAGCGCCTGTTTTTATCTCAAGAATAATTTAGCATACTACACAAGCCAACTAAAAACTATCTTTCAAGCTGACTGCTAGTAGCTCATGCCTACAATCCTAGCTACTAGGAAGGCAGAGACCAGGAGAATGGCAGTTTGAAGCCAGCATAGGCAAATAGTTCAAGAGAACATAGCTTGAAAATATCCAACACAAAAAAGGCTAGTGGAGCAGCTCAATGCTAAAGTTAGTGCCTAGGAAGTGTGAAGCCCTAAGTTCAAACTCCAGTGCTGCCAAAAAAAAAAAAACTATCTTTCAGTTAACATGTCTTATAATTTCTCTCAATAGTATATCAAAATGGCAGCTGATTAGGTTAAGTATAAGTACTTTATTAAAAATGCATACCAACTATTTTCCAGAAGCCTTCAGACCTCTTATTCAAATAAGGGCTAGGGGCTCATGCTGGTAATCCTAGCAGAGATCAAGAAGACCTCAGTTTGAGGCCAGCTGGGGAAAAATGTTTTCAAGACCCCATCTCAGTAAATAAACTTGAGTGTAGAGGTTCACGCCTGTGATTCCAGTTACACAGGAAGTGTAGATAGGAGAACTGTGGTCCCAGCCTTGCCTCAGGCAAAAATGGGAGACCCTAACTGAAAAAAAAGCACTTGTGGTACAAGTGGTAGAGTACCTCCTTAGAAAGTATGAGGCCCTGAGTTCAAACCCCAGTACCACAAAAAAAGGTCTAAAGCAGTATTCAAATGAAAGGAAACAGATAGGGGGTAGAGAGAAGAAGAGAAAAGCAAATACTGAAGAATAATACACTCTATATGCACTATGGTAAAATGTCTCTCAGAAACCTTACAGTGAATTATTTATTCTCTTTCAGGATGAAGAACTCCAACATTCTTCATGGATAATAGGAACTTGTTCTGACTCAGAATTTTCTTCCATACCTGCTTAATGAGTTGGTCAGAAAATATTCTAAAGTTAAAACAAATACATATCATTGGAGTATACAGATTCCAAAATAATCATGACCAGATGTGAAGGACTAAAACTCTTGGCTTCTGGCTAGATCTCTCACTATTGGTTTATAAAATGAGCATTAAATATTATTTGTTCTAGCTCTAAATTTCTTCCTTCCAAAAAAGCTGACCTAAGTGTGAAACACTTTCTCTATGGAAACTTGGTGAATGCTATGAGGAAATGTTTTAGCTGCAACTGGCTGTTTTCCATAAAGGACATATGGACTCAGATGCTTACCAAATTCCTATATAATTCAATTCTTAGAACTGCAGTTGTCAAATACCAAGAATATTTTTTCTGTAACATTAATATGATCTTCTTTATTCTCTTACCCAAATGATAGAAGATGTTATCTTAGATTTTAAGTAACACTGTAGCTTTTCTAACAATTGAGAGACTGTAATAAACATCTTATAATCATAACATTATTTTACTGGAACAAAATGAGTGGAACAAAACTATACACTAATAATATATATGGAAGAAGATAAGATTTAGCCTGAGTTTCAATCTATATACCATACTATTATAACTGAATACATTTAACTAAGTCTAAAAAAAGAAATATAATATAATATGTATATAGTTTTAAGGAAACCATATAACTGTTTTAAAAAGAGAACAAGGGAAAAGAATATATGCTAGCCTTATTCTAGTTATAATATGAAAAATAGAGAAACAGAGTATTTTCTCTTCTTCTCCATTTTAAGACATTATTTATTACCAGAAGCCAAGAGTATGTAGTACAGGAAACCTTCCATGTACATGTAAAGTTATAATTTAAACATAAGTGATTCCTTTGTAAAGCAAGTATCTGATCAACCCTTGGATTTGTCCATTTTGAATAACCACAAGCAAATACAGAACTCCTTAATATTTATGTCACTCATACTCCTCTCTCTGCTTATTACACAAATCCTGGTATTTAATACACCATTAAAAGAACAATTTGATAATTAGAATTTATTCTGTTTTTTACCAGGCAAATAAAAATTCTGCTTAATGTACTATCATTTTATATGCTAGTCAATGACAGGTTTAATTACTTTGGAACCCTAAGTTCTGATTATCAGACTGTATCACTCATACATAGTATAGAATCTAATTCTGATGAAATTAAAAGTTACAGGACTCTTCCAACATAAAGCAAGACTATTTCTGTGGGTAAACTAAAAAAGCTTCTACACCAACATTTGTCATGACAGGTGTTTCAACTGTGTATTATTAAATCTACAAATTTTGTCAGAATCATAATGTACACAAAGTCACTTTACATAGATTAGGATAAATTTGCAATTGTGGGATCCCTGCTGCAATATCAACTAACAACTGCCTCTAATCTCGGGTAGCAACAATATTCAAAGACCCAAAAAAAAGGGAGAATGTCTTTCTCAAATACAAGACAATGGGATTTAATAAGAAATAAGCTTCAACAACTTTGAATTATCAGATATGCATGATGTGAATGCCATTCTGCCTATCTACTGTCTGCTTTCTAGTCTCATACCTATTTACATAGATAAATCACTACATATAAAAATAGTATCTCTATAAAATTGAATGTATAAAGTTCAAATGCATAAATACAATAAATATACTAGTGAATAATTACAGAAGAAATTCAATCTAATCTATGAAAGCCTACTTTGCAGCATATTTTAGCAGACTTTTTAACAAAAAAAAAAGTGCTCATATGTTTCAGTAAATTCATAGTCCAGTGAGTTTTATGTGATATGGAGGAAAATAAAGGGAATTTATAAAGGATTCTGTTCATAAGAAAAGCAAAAGTACAAAAATCAAGTGCAAAAAAAGGAAGATCTTGGTAATGCATCAGAACTACTTTCCTCAAAAATGCAGCTAAGAAGGGAGACAGGAATTCCAATATTTTGGGGATCTTCTAAGTAGTAGTCATAAAACTAAGTATTTACTACATTATTCTATAGAGTATCTCACATCTTTACATTATCAATAGGCAACTATCATGCCCATTTTATGGGTAAGAAAACAGAACCAAATGAATAAAAGAATTTGCTCAAGATTAATCAGCCAGCAAGCGGTACACACATTTCCACAACTGCATCCAAACTATGCCAATCTACTTAACTGCTTTCCCTCCCAAGCTCCACAACACGGCAGGCAGCAGTTGCAATACAAGTAGCAACAATGAGACACTTATTATGAAATGCCATTAATCTTAACCTATGGTCTTTACATTTCTCTCATGACTTGTACTTTTCAGCGGTGTAAACAGCGACCTTTGCCTGGGGAACTCTACACTACTACAAGAAACTCAAGGGTTTCACTACGTAACAAAGCCTCTTTTCCTAACAATGTTACTCCAGTAAGTGTACTCATAAGTAGTTTAACTTCCACATTCCAACATGCCTCTTACATGTTTTCCTGGCTAGGCTGTACAAGATGAACTTGAGTAACAGAACTGTCATAAACAATTTGTATATATTTTTCCTCAATCAGTGAGACAAGAATGAGGAATATGTCAACTAAAGCACAGTCCCTTAAAGCTGCTGCCAGGAAGTAACGAACATCACATTCACTCACATTCATTTGGCCAAAGACAATCACATGGTTACACTTACCGTCAATGGTCAGTTAAGTCAAATCCTGCTGTTTGACCAAAAGGGGGATCTTTTCTCAGGCTGAGATAAAATTAAAACATCTTCCTTAAAAGAAGAGGCACGATTGCCATTTACTGAGTATTTTCTCTGCTTAAGTCACTAGAAGGGGTCTGACATGCATGCTAATCTTCAAACAATCAGCAAAGGAGAAATTATTGACACTTTATGAATTAACACACAGGCTCCAAGAGATTAAATAAATAACTAAGGCTGCACAGGAGTAAGTGGTGAAAATGGAATCTGAATCTAAATTATTCTGGCTATGAACCTGGGTTCATCTCTGTAGAACTGCTGGCTCCATGCTCAAAATGCAGTCTTTAAAAAAAAGAGAGTTTATAGCTTCATGCGACCCCACCACTGACTCAAAATAAAATATCGGTACTGGTGACCTGAAATCATTGATGCAGATATAAATAGTAAAAAAGAGGTATCATTCCCCAGCCTGTCATTTCCAAGAAGATAGCAGTAAAGAAGGAAAATCAGAAGAGAGTTAGAATATGAATAAATCAAATAAAAAACATCCCTCTTTAAATAGTATTAGTGAAAAGTAAGTCCTATTTCCTTTAGAAGATCTCAATTTATCAGTTATGTTATCTATATCTTGGTAAGTTTATAATCTCTATCAAAAAATAAAAAATATGACTATCGCTCTGAAAATTATAAACAGTTCAGAGTTTTGGTCTGCTAGGACAAGTTGTCAAAAAACAAAATATCAAGGCAGTTATGGTGGCACATGCCTGTAATCTGCATACTTGAGAGGCTGAGAGAGGCGAGTTAAGAATTAGAGACCAGTCTGGGCTGCATAGCAAAATTCTGTCTTCAAAGGAAGAAAAAAAAAAATCAAGATTAACAATTTTTTTTAAGAAAGAACAAACAGTAAAGTTTACAAAAGGTATGCATGATATCAAAATAAATGTGGGATAAATGACAATTGTTTATGCTTTCAAATGAAATCAGAAGGAAGAGTATTACCCATAGAGGTGGTACTCAGTGCCAGTCTGTCTTCACAAGAGAAATTAGCCAGCTTTTTGTTTAAAAACAAATCTGGTACTTAATGTAACACTACTTAAAATCAGTCACAAGTAAAAATCCAGTAAAACATCCCAAACATTTTCAAACAAAAGTTCTATTCCAAATGCTCTACTTTCAATGAAATGTACTAAGTATGCTGATTGAATCAGGGCCAAACAGAGCTTCTAAACTGCCAATACAGTATTACGGTTTTCTACATGTGCAAAATTACAAAAGGTCACCAAAGAGACAGGCGTATTTAGCACAAGTTCTTCTACTCATAATGTAGACTATTTCACTTAAAAAGCCTGAAGTATTACAATATGATAAATATTTATTGTTTGCCACTGAACACCATCATATTCTCCCAAGGACTTTCTTGCCACAAAGCTGATGCCTGGTATTTTTTTTTTCTTTCTACACAGTAAGACTAAATACAAAATAAATTCTATATATGAGGATACTTGGATAACTATACAATATTTTATATATATTTAAAATAGCTCTAAATTGTTTTTAAATACTATTAAAGTGTGTGCTTGTGTGTATGTGTGTGTGTGTGTGTGTCACTAGAGAGAGAGAGAAAAAGTATCAACAGAGCATCATTTCAGAGAGACTAGGAAAAAGCATCTTTTAAGAGATGAAAAGCCCATGTTTATTGTAGCATTATTCACAATAGCCAAGCTATGGAAACAGCCAAGATGTCCCACAACTGATGAACAGACTAAGAAAATGTGGTATTTATACACAATAGAATTTATTCAGCCATAAAGAAGAATGAAATTTTGTCATTTGCAGGCAAATGGATGACAGTGAACATCATCTTAAAGTGAAGTTAGCAAGGCTCAGAAAGCCAAAGTCCACACATTTTCTCTCTTATGTGGCATACAGGCCCAATAAAAACACAAGCAGTATTATATATACTTAGAAATACATACAGAGCATGTATGCAAAAGTAGGACTAGCAGAGATGACCAAGGGAGGAGAAAAAGAAGGAAAGATAGAGAATAACAAACTACATCACATCTGTGTGGACCAAGACACAAGGAAACCTGCTGAAACTATGTTGTTAAACAACACAGGCTAGAGGAAAAGGGTAAAAAAGTGCAGCGGCAGGGGCCTAAGTTGACTTAAGCACAATGCATGTATAGGCAAAAATCCCACTGACCAAAAAAAAGGCACCTAAGCAATGAAGGACAAGAATGAAAGACAGACCAGTCAAGGGGACAGTACTAACGGGAGGTGGAGGGCAGAAGAAGGAAGTTAAGAAGGTGAATACAGGTGATGTACTTTATATACAAGAATGAATATAGAATTTTTAAAACTGTTGAAATCACCAGAAGAAGGGGGCTAAGGTAGGAAGGAGAAAAATGCAAGGGGATGAACCAATTCAGGATATAATACATATATACATGGAAACAGCTAATTAAACTCACTGTATAGCTATCTTAAACATATCTTTTTCTCCCCCTCAAAAATGGAGAACAGAAATGTAAATCAGTTCTTGTCTGGGGGATGGTACCAGTGGGAGGAGGGAGGATACAAGGAAATGCTGTGGGAGAGTGAGTATGGTAGAAATACTATGTACTCATGTAGGAAAGTGGGAAAAAATGAGACCTGTTGAAACTATTCTAAGAATGGGGAGCATGGGAATAAAGAAGAATGACAGAGGGGGTGAATTTAACTAAGATAATTGTAAACACTTTTTTCAATGTCACAATGAACCCCCAGTACAACAATAATCAAATATTTTTAAAATTTTTAAAAAGAGATGAGAAGTGCCCAAAGTAGCTGAGAGACCTTTTAATATAGGAACATAAATCAGTTACAGGATATTTCTGATGACTTCAGAGAAATCAATTTCAGAGGAGTCACAGAGTGAAAATCAGATTACAGTGGCACACAAGAAAGCCAAACAGCAAATATGGACAACTAATTTGAGAAATCTGGTTGGTAAGACACAGAAAGAAAAAAGGCAATGACTGGAAGGAATAATGGAGCAAAAACGGATCTTTTTCCTTTCTTCCTTCCCTCTCTTTCTAACATTTCCAACCACCAAGTCTCTCCTGATGCTACTGACTCTTTTGTATTATCATGTCCATCACCAACCTCCTGACTTCTTGTATTTAAATTTTATTGATCTTTCAAGGCTTGTATAAGATGTTGCTTGTTAGTGTGGCATTTAAAACCAACCTCAGTGTCCTTCTTCATTATACTGTGTCTATACCACTGTTTTATGACATATCACAACACATGCCATATAAAGTAACTTATGTACAAACAGTGTCTACTTTAGCAGACTAGTATTCTGCTACTAAAGCACATAGCTCAATAAATATTTCCTGAATGAACAAAACCACCAATTATATGTTATTACCATAGCATATACAGAAGAAGTGAGAAGGAGAAGGAAGAGAGAACTGAAAACACATCATCGTCACCCAAATTCCTACTACCTGGCCCAGGATAATAAGACCTAATAAGACCGGTTAGATTACAAAGTGGCTTTTATTGCTCACCATCCTTTTCTGAAGGAGACAATGTAGCATAGAACAGAGTTTCCCCAACAGATGTGCCTAACACAACTGGTTGAATGACTAGATCCTGAGCCCTTCCTTTCCTTGATTTGACTTGCTCTGAGCAGCATTACCCACTTTCCCTACTGTGCTATACAAACACACAATAACATTTTCTATATGTAGCATGATGGTGAAAGAGAATGGGAGTATACTGAATAATGAAGAGAACAGGCACTAAGGTTAGAGAGAACCAAATTCAAATCCAAGTTTTGTTTGTTTCTGCTACACAATCTTTGGCAAGTTACTTAACCTCTCAAAGCCTCAGTTCCCTTACCTATAACATGCAGAAAATGTCAGTACCTACCCTTGTATACAGTAAGCAGTCACTAAATATTAGCTAGCTACTATTTTTTCACTTTTCCTCAAAACCATACTACTCAGGAAGCCTTTCCAGCTCTGAAGCTCTGGGAGGCACAGACTAATACTGTGGATTATTTAAGTCATAATATGCTCATATATCATTTATATGAGAAGTTCTTACTAACACATGATTCCTTCCAAGCTAGTAAAATTTAGATCATATCTGTTCCTCAGATTCATTATATTCACCACTCTCACTGGTAAATCCTTAGCTCTGGTTTAAATCTTAGCTTCTGGTTTAAAACTTAGTCACAATTTCAAAGATTTCTAATGACAATAAACAAAAATATCTGCTAGAGTCAAGTGTGGTGGTACACACCTGTAATCCCAGCACTGGGTAGGCTGAGGCATGAGAATCATTAGTATGTAGCCAGCCTGGGCTACACAGCAGCACCCTGTCTATAAAAAAGCAGAGCAAAAGTAGACCTCACATTAGGTAGGCTAAGAAAGGGGGCTTGTGGGACATAATGCTTTAGAGACACAGTGAATTTCTAGTCAATCTCTTCTATGACAACAGCTGTCAGGAACATTCCAATTCCTTCATGTCACAGTTTCATATTGCAACTCTAGTTCATTACTGTGACCAATTTTATCTAAAAAATAAGAATGCAAAACTTACATTTTATAAGATAATTTCAGACCCATCTTGTGAAATTACAAGTAGTTCATAGCCTTAAAAAAAATAAATACCATCCAGGGACTGAGGTTGTGCCTGCCTAGCATGTGCAAAGCCCTGAATCTGATCCTTAGCAACACACACACAAAAACAATAATGATAACATATAATCTCTTTTTATAAATCTGTTTGTAAATCTAGACAATTATTTTTCAATAAAATAAAATTTAATACAAGAAATAAGGTAATGTCTTCAACGCTAATACACAGAATAAAGCTTAAGATGTTTCTGAATTCCTAGACAAAATTAACATATCAAATATTTAGAAAACTGAACATGAATGACAATTGACTACACTAGCAAGCTTATGGTTGGAACAAGACTATAGTGATTAAATAGCTGAAATCCTTAAAAGGTACAGGCTGCTATTTACATGAGTATTCAATACATAGCTATTTATGTTTTATTTTAAAAAGTGATCAATTCATGATATAATAAAAATGATTATAAATATATGCTACTATAAAGTATAGTTCTCTTCAAAAAGACATTATGAATAATGCATAAGGAAACAGTAACAAATCTGTCACACTTAAAATGACATGATGGACAGTTAATGTTCAATATCAATAATGCCTTAACTAGGTATTTCCTTAATATTATAAATTAGAGCAAAGGGAGAAAACAAGAAACAAGGTAATATGGCAGAGGAAGAAGGGGTGATGTTAAAACATAGACTGCAAAGTACAGTTTTTCCTCCTTTCTGGTTTAACACTTGGTCACAAGAAAGGAACTTCAAAGACTGCTATGGCAATAATCAAAAGTATCTCCTACAGCCAAGCATAGGAGCACATGCCTATAATCCTAGCACTCAGGGGACTGAGGCAAGAGGATTGAGAAATTGAGGCCAGCTTAGGCTACCCAGTGAGACCTTGTCTCAAAAAAAATCTATTTCAAATAGAAAGAGAAGCATTCCCATGAGATGTTGTTTATGATCTACTTTAAACTATTCCTTACACAACCCAAAATATGCATTAAGAAAATTTTCACCAAACTATATTTTAATATCTATGTCTTCCTTTTGAATTTCATCTTTCCTCTCTAAACGGCTTCAATCACATCTTGTAATTTATAAATACAAAAACAATACTTAATCTTTTGCCATTCCACTCACATAAATTACAAAATACTCAATTGTTTTAAAATAATTCAGGTTATTTTAAAATTCTAGTTCTATCTCTAGCACTAATTGCTGCAATGACCTGGAACAAATCAAAAAAAATTTTGGAGATTCAGTTTCTTCATCAGAAAAGTGACAATACTATACTACATAATCTTTAATTTGTTTCCTTCTCTAAAAATTTGTGATCCTTTGAAACATTAAGTATTGGTATTACTCACCTTAAAGAATATGCTTTTGTTTATAGAAACTTACAACACATCAAATGAACTTAAAATAATGCTAAATCAGCATATAGTCTATAAATTTTTGAACTTTGGTTATTTTTAGGGTAGAATATATACACATCAAGATATTCACAAAATATATCAACTGATTCCTACAGCAGTCTGACTCTATTAGGATAAATAACAAGCCCCAAAGAAAGGTAGGGACAGAATCTTGAGAGAGAAGCATGGAAGAAATTCCCCATAATGGAGAAGACAGTGATGATTCTGCAGTGACAAAAGATGTAGAATGAGAAGTTAGTAAATCTTCTTAATGTGCTCTTTATCATAAAAGCACTCTTATCCAAGAGACTATATTTAATAAAAAGTTATCTTATGTTTCCTACGTTTTCTCTGTAAAGCATGCTAACGTTCATAATGACTGCTCAAAGACAAAAATACCACTTCTAATGTGACCCCATACACTTGCATTCATATTCCTTGAGTTGTGATTGCCTAGAGTCAGCTATGTTGGTCCCCAAATGCATTAATGTCAGCTGTTACTTGTTAATGAAATTATGTAACTGATTTAGATGTTACAAAAAGGAAGAAAGTTCTTCCCATAAAAACTGAGTTGAATGCTTTGAAAAGACAGTATCATACAACAAAAACAATTCAGAGCTCCAGTTAGAGAATTTACTCTTAAAGAAAATGGTTTGGTAAATAACCACATATTTAACTGCTAGGTTCAAATTAGATACTTAAGGTAAACTTGTATCCATATTTTTCAGATAATACTAGTGGGGAGCAGACCTGTGGTATGAAACACAGCCAGCCAGATAATGCACTTGTCACTCAGAGTGTCTGGCTATTTACACTAGCTGACTGATACAAATATAACAGGAAAGCAAAAGGAGTGATAGCATTTAACTGCTCCTACAAATCAGTACAATAAATTAAAAAATAAAAACGAAGAGAGGGTATGAAATCAAAACAGCTAATAAGCTGATGAAAAAGATGTTCCACCTCAGTATTCAGGGAAATTAAAGCTAAGGAAAAACGAGATTATTTTTAGCTCATTTCATTGATAAAGGTAGAAATGATCAACATGAACAGGAATTTTTGGAGAGAAAGTAAACTGACACTGCTTGTTTTTGGAGGATAATCTTGCAGCATCTGTTAACATGACTAGTTTTGACCCAGAGAATCTCTTTGTGGGTAACTATCCAGCCTTCAGAAATACTGGAATATGGGCACAAAGATAGTTTTGAAAGAATTCTAGTTGCACAGTTTGTAATAGTGAAAAACTGTGAATAGTGTAAATGTCTGTTGAAATACTTTAAAGAATTATTTGTAGATTTTTTGCAGTCCCCTCCAAAACAATGAAGTAGATTTTTATGTACTAGCATTGAATTCTAACATACATTATTAAATGAAAAAACACCACAGAACAGTCTACTATGTAATCTTATTTTTAAAAGCACACAAATATAGGTTCACAGATAGGTCCAGAAAGAATTCTGAAAGGATATATGCAAGTTGTTAAGAAGGCTTCAACTGAAAAGAGCAGTAGGGAGAGGGAAACAGACAAAGGGGTGAGTAAGAACATTTAATTTTTACTTTGTGTACTTTCACATTATGTGGAACTTTAAGAGCTTCTCTAGTCTTTTTGTTTCACAGACTGATTAATGACAAATTTTGTATCAGAAAAGTCTATTTCATCAATTGATCTATGAAATACTTTAAAAAATACAATTTCTTCTCTATATAGATGATTTTCAGTTAAAATTCAGGTAATAAACTATTGCAAATTAGTATTTGCCCATGTTGCAATATTTCTGCAGGCTGGCTAGTTACCTACAAATAGATTCTCTGGGTCAAATAAACTAGGCACGTTAATAGATGATGCAAAAACAAGCAGTGCCAGTTTGCTTTCTCTCCAAAATTTCTCATTGGTTCCCACCTCCTAGTCCATGGTGATCATTTTTACCTTTATCTGTCTGTCTATCTATCTATCTATCTATCTATCTATCTATCTATCTATCTATCTATGGGGAATGTAAAAGAAAGATGCTGCTGAGAAGAAATTAAGACAGAAAGAAAAGAGACCTAATAATCTCTGAGCATTAAGACAATTATATGAATAGGTGATTTGTGTTTCACTTGAGAAAAGGACTTTAGCTAAGCTCATTCCCTCTTGTCACAGAGATTAAAGAAATCTGAAGAAAATGTGGCAACTCTACTTGAGAACTATGTAATACATTGCCAAGAGAGGCAGTGGAATTAAATTCTCTGGATTTTTTAAATTAGATTTTAAGGGAAATGACATAATTTATTTCTTGATGTGACTTACAACTTTGCTACTGAGAATGAGATTCCAGGACCTGGAGCTTGCTGAAAATGCAGGAGTCCAGATCCCACCCCAGACTTCTGAATCGTCATTTGCATTTTAATAAGATCTCCAAATGACCTCTATGCATGTTAAAGTTGGAAAACTATTATAGTCCTGAAACCAAAGATGTAAATTCGTAACAGTGAAATAACAAGGACGTACTTAGGAGTTAATGAAGAGAAATATCTCATTTGGTAACAAAACCTTTCTTTTGCATTCTTATTAGTACTATTTTATTTAACTCCCTGTTTTATTAGGCCTACATTCTTCTAAGAAAGTGAAAACTCTGTAAGTCCACCTCACATTCATCCATACAGTTTTTCCTAATCAATATAACTGTGAAATAAAAGATAAATCCAAAATAAATGAACAATAAATTTAGAAACTTTACAAAACTTTTAGGACCCAAGTAATTTCACAAAGTAAGCTTACAAAATTGTGATAATAACTCTCCCTGCATATTTTATATCAGTAGAAATTCGTGGCAGTTTCAAAAGATAATGGAAGGGGAGTGATCTTTCATAAAAATCTCTGAAAATATCTTAAATTACACCCTTCAAGGAAGTTTACTCACAGTATTAGAATTTGAAATTATCCAATTCAAAAAGCATTTTTTAACATTCAGTGAAGAAACAATTTATGACAGAAGTTGTTCTTCCAATATGATAGCTTGAAGCTTTTGTGATAGGTCAAAGAAATCAAATCTGATAAGCTCAATTGCTTTCTATCATCTGATTTTTAATATCAATCATGTCCTGAACATGCCTAAGGAGCCCCAAACCATTAAGGATTGCATACTCCCATTTCAGTGATCAAATCACTTCAGAAAGCACTCCAAGGCAGATGAGATTCAGAGGTCCTGAGCTGCCACAGGCCTGAGAATCCAAAGCTGTATTTTCTTCCTCCAAAAGGAGAAACTTTTAGGATGACAGGAACACTATAAACAGCCAGCACTCAGTCACTATCAAGTTTGACCAGTACAAAGAGAGTTGGTGATTGACAAAGGAATATAAAAAAGGAAGGAGCCTCATTTTTTCTTTCTCTAGGGAACAATCTGGACTGAGATAGATGAAATTTTAGAACTTAAAAGCTTTTCCCATTTCTACCAACTCACCTTGCAAATAAACAACTTCCTGGTTCAGTGACTTGGTCACACACTGGAAATAAAATCTATGCTTAAAATTGATAATAATGTAAAAAATACTCGGTTTTTCATGAATTTCAGCTGAACTTGGGTTAGACAGTAAAAGCCCAGTCACTGAACCTATACAGAATGAGAAATAAGCCTTCAAATATGGATATTTCATTTATAGTTTTACACTGGAATAAATCCAAATAGTCCCATTTTTTGCTGTGACATTATAGAAGTGCCTGAATTATATGATGAAGGAAAATTATATCTTACTGAATTAAAATATAAATAATATGTTAGCATAATTTCCTCCTATGCTTTTCTATTCATTTCAAAAATTAAGCATGGCTAGATCAAGACAGTTGATTTGAAATTATCCTCTCCCAAAATAAACAGAAAATACAATGGTACAACTATTCTTCAAAATACAATCAATATCTATATACAGCCAAATATAATCTATGAAATATAATACATGCTAAAAATATAATCAAGTTATGAGGTGATAATTTGTATTTCCTGATAGAACAATAATGTCGCCATTTATAAATTGGTGGCCATTTCATCCTCAGACCTCACTTGAGAAACTCCCAAGGACAGCCCCGCCCTTGAACAAATTCCCAAGGACAGCCCCACCCCTACCAGAGACTACAGTGCATGCACTAACTTCCTTAACCTCCCCCTTCTTCAAAAGCCATGCCTGGCCTAGAATCACTGCTGTGCCATCTTTCCCCAGGCTAGCCTAGTGGTTCGGGCCTGCCATTAAACTTTGCTCTATGGACGTGAGACTTTTCTCGTGAGCTTTCTTTGTGAGTGGTGTTTTTCCTAACATTTCCAAAGACTGTAAGCTTAATTTCCATTCAAACAAAATTGTAATACACTATCAGCAAGGAATTTCATAGATACATGAAGTGCATCCTTGTGGTGACAATCTCTATCTGGCAATCTGTGACTTTTAATTTTGGTTAGGACTACACCTGAAAATATATTCACAGTTTATTGAAATATAAATCACATACTATACAACTAATTATTTGAAGTGCATCAATGATTTTTAATATATTTACAGACTTATAAATATGATCACCATAATTACTTTTAGGAAGTTTTCATCACCTCTAATATAACTCACATACCCAATAAAAGTCATTCATTTCTCCCAATAATTCTAGCCCTAGGCAACCAACAATCTAATTTCATCTATGGATTTCACTATTTGTGACATGAAATATAAATGGAACCATACAACACGCGATCTTTATAATTCAGATTTAAATTATGAAAATAACTAATATTTATTGAGGACTTTACAATAGGCACTTTAAAAACAACTGCATGAGGTACTATGAGTATCCTCATTTAAAGTAAGAAAGATGAGGCACAGGGAAGCTAAGCAATTTACCCAAAGTCACAAGACAAGTAAGATGGAGTGAGCATTTGAGCAAATATAGTTGGACTCCAGAGCTGATGCTCTTAAACAACTGCTATACCTCAGGGTCCCTTGATTAACTCTGACAAAACTCAAGCAGTAGAAAATAATAGAAATAAAAAATCAGGTCTGAAAAGATTTAGTGGATTGTAGCATTCCCTATAATCAGTAAATCAAACAGTTAAATTTAACACCTTCAAATTTAAGCATCTGTATCAGGAAAGTCTAGTCAAGAACTTCCTGTGATTAGTGCTAATCTTCCTTAAACAAGAGGCAGACATCTTATCACAGAGAAGAGGATTCCAGAATTTGACAGGCTGTGATGCTTGGAGTCACACTGTTAAGAGGTATCACCAGTTTCTTAGTGAAGAACTGAAGACTGGTATTGGAATCCATTTGTATGACTTATGTATTATATCATCACATAGTCTATATGGTGTTGGCAATAATGGTGCCGATAGGTTTCAGTTCTTACTGCACCCTTAAGCTTCTGTTTTCCAGGGTCACAGTCCTGCCTCAAGTCTAGCTTAAATCCTCCTTCTGCCCCCAACCTCCAATCAGCATGAACCATAAGATCCTAACCAACCAGATCATGCTGAGTCTCACTGAGGGGTATTTAAGCCCTTGCCCCTCCTGCTTCTCTCTCTTGGCTCTCTCTGCTCTCTCCCTCTCCCACCCAGCAATAAAGAATCTCTTGGCCAGATCACTCCTCTCCACGTGGTCATTTTGGGGCCTGTATTTCCTTACATTTGGTGCCATGACTCGAGGCGGGGCTCCCCACCAATCTTGGTGGGACCCCGATTCCAACTCACCCCACAAACACTCTGAGGATGTGACTGGCCAGGACTCATCCTCCCAATCGCCCTCGCTTGCATCCAACACCGGACATCTTCTTGGTGAGTCCACACAACCCTACTGGGCTCCCATTGCTGTCTCTCCCTTCGGTGTCTCTGGGGTTTCAACATTTCCCCTTTCTGATCATCCCTGGGACTCAGACGGTGGGGAAAGATCTCTCTATCTGCCACGGGCTTGGGTCTATTCTTGTCATCCTTGGCCCTCGCAGGCCGCCCTCCAAGAAAACTCCAGCACCGGGTGACCCATAGCCTCCACGGGCCTTTTTGGCCTGCAAACCACCTGAACTCAGCGACGGCTGGGTCACGTGCGCTTTGCGTTTTCTCGGATATTTGTGCTGCACGAGGACACTCCACAGTACATAATATCCTCCTCTCCCATTCCGGGACCAGGTCCCACACAATGGGTGCCTCTACATCTTCTCTGACGTCTGACTCCCCATTGAGTGCCTCCTCAATAATTTAGACACCTTGGGTTTGACCCCAGATATAAAACCAAAAATTTGATCCGCTTTTGCACTCAAATCTGGCCCACTTATCCTTTAGACAACCAAAATCACTGGCCCCTTTTCGGGTCTTTAAATCCCAACCTTTTATGGGACATATAACTATTGTGAGCGATCGGGACGATGGGGAGAGATTCCATTATGTCCAAGCCTTTTCATACCTCCATCTAAATCCGGCTCTCTGACTTCAAATCCTCCCTCTGTACTTTCTGCTCCACTGCACAGATTCTATCAGCCTGTAAACCAGTTTCTAAATCAGCCAATTCCTCTCCAAACCTCCTCCTTCCCCATTGAAACAGACTTCTTGCACTGCTTACCATACCTATCTCCTCCCACATGTCCTTTGTCTCTGTCTGCCTTCCCCTCCCTGGGCTTACTGGGACCCTGCCTCCCATGAAAAACCTGTAGCATGGTACCTTACGACTTAAGCTATTCCAACTAGTTTGCCAGGCCTCTCAGTCTAAAGTAACTTTAAATCAGCTGCTTTGCAAAAGTGCTTACAAAAACCTGCAGCTGCCACGCTTACGCTCTAACTCTGCCCCCACAAGGGGAGGAGGGAAAGCAAACAGGCGCCCCTGTGCACAGGATGCAGGCTTCTGGACACAGCAAAAACGCCTGCCATAGCTAAGAGAGTCCATAGAGAGGACCCAGCAAATCCTGGGCCGCCAGCCACACGTGGCGATGGCTGCGGCCCACAGCCACTTCCCCTAGAATAAACGCGTGCAGAGTACACAGGAAGCGGGGAGGGGCGACAGGCCGCAGGATCAGGCCTAGGCAGTCAGGGTCATTTGTCCCAGGTGTGTGTGGAGGGAGTGGCCTTGCACAAGTCCTGCTCCTAGCCCCACCTCACACCTCAGAGCATCAGACCCTTGTAAGCCAATTGTTAGCTCAAGGTTATAGTTCTAGAAATAACTAAATAGACATTACTGTGGTCTCTAAATTTCTCATTTAGAATTTTCTATACCTTTGGCCTCAGCATAAATTTTTCCCTCCAAATATTAACACTAGTTGTCCCGTATGGCACTGTTATTGGCCTGAAATGCCCTGTGAATGCCCACCTCTAACTTTACAAATGATTTCTTTCTTTGTTAAAAAGGTAGCCTTTATTAAAGAGGCTGCCTGCTGTTAGCTAAAAGACAGGATCCTAACGTTTTGTTCTTTCTAGATGGGACCTGCATCTTCCAGTCTTTGGCTGGTAGATGTTGGAAGCTTTGTACTGAGGCCTGGCCTCAACATGCCTTGGGTGACCAAGAGAAGTGGCTTTCACAGGGCTCCTTAAATTATAATAGACCTTTTCTATAAAAGTAAAAAAGGTAAACTGAGGTCCCCTATACAAATTTCTCTCATTAGAAAAGCAATGGGTTCTGGCCCAGGCCACTCAGTTTAGAAATGATTATATGACTCGAGCAGTAGAGTGCAGCTTTACAAGCATAAAGTCCTGAGTTCAGGCCCAGTACAGCCAAAGTAAAAAATAATAATAATATTTGGGACTGAGGAAGTAGCTCAATGGGAGAATGTCTGCCCAGCATGTGCAAACCCCTGGGTTCAATTCCCCAGCATTACTTAAAAAAAAAAAAAATGGTAAAGAAGATAAGTGGCATTAATGTCACTTCAGCCATCTCATAGTGGAAAAACGTAGTTTAACCTAGACCAGATCCCTCATTCTTCAAGTGAGGAAACTGAGGCCCAGAACAGTTCAGAGACTTGCTCTCCAGAGTGTCAGGTGTCAATGTAAAATAACAACTTTACTTTACAGCAACAACCTATCAGAAAGCATACCACGGTGGACTCAGAGTCACAGGTGAGAGAGGTTCTCCTCAAAGATAAATTTCTAACAGTCAGTCCCAGATATTTGTTAAAAAATTCAGACTGTGGCTCAAGGGAAAAGTCACTGAACCAAGTAATACAGCTAGCAACGTCTGTATTTATGGCTATGTCTGTATGTCCAGGACCTTACTAACAGGAGAGAAAAACATAAGAGACACCATGGCCTCATGCTGCTCTCAGAGAGGGCCCCACCCGACTGGGGCCTGTATCCTGAACTTCCTACCATGGTGGAAAGGAGGGGCACTTCTGCAGAGAATGCTTAAAGGGGGACAGCCCGGAAGACAGCCCTGCCCCCAACCAGGACCCTGCCCTCTGCAAGGGTACCATTGGAGGTCTAAGTGCTCCCCTCACCAGTTGGAAGATGAGGTGCCTCCTCCTATGAAATGATGGGTCCAAGCTTCCTGGCCATACTCCACTTCTTGGCATCAATGTTGAGGAGCCATAATGGCAGAAAAACAAAAGGTAATTTTCCTCCTAGACAGTGGAGCCCGTTTCTCTGTTTTACCTTTTTCTCCTGGTCCTCAGTCCAATGACAAGTTACCATTGGGGCAAATCTGGCTAGCCCCTAGAGTACTAGTTTACCTGGCCTCTGGCCTGCTCTTGGGGAGACCTCCTCTTCTGTCACTCTTTCCCCATTGTACCTGAAACTCCTGTGTCCCTGCTGGGACGGGATTTAGTATCTCAATTAAAGTTCAAATTCTCCTCCCCCCAGGCAGCTATCTCTGCTGCCCCCTCCTTCAGGAACAAATAGATCCCACAGTGTGGACTGATGAGATGAGTGTAGGGTGAGCCAGGACAGCCCTCCCTATTTAAATAAAACTCAAAAATCCCTCACAGTTTCCACACCCAAACAATATCCCCTCAATCCTGAGGGATGATAAGGCCTTATGCCTATCATAAATTCCTTAAAACAACAAGGGCTACTAATTAGTTGCTCCAGCCCCTACAATAAATTTAAAATTCTTATAAAAGTTAATTTTAAAATACAAGTTACAAAGTAAACAACTGGAAAGGATATAGATAGATAATAAATGTATTTTTTGAGAAGTTAAAGGAAAAACGAATTTTTTTTTTTGGATGAGAAGAGATTTTTAAAAAAAGGTTTTATCCTAAAGATTGTTTCAAATAGGAGGGATCAAAACAAGCCATCAAAGGGTTTAGTATGTTATATAAAGATCTAAGTAAGTTTTAAAGGTGCATAATGAGAAACTTCAGTGTGTGATAAAGTTAAAGTTGAATATAATCTAAGAGTTGCCTAAAAGAGTTTTAGGGTCATGTGAAACTAAAATCCTCTATGTCTATAAAACAACAAGGTTATCTTAATATTGTTCTGCTCTGAGTAACATCTACAAAAAACCATTACAGAGAAAGATTTTATCAAAGAAATTATTTGTGTTTTCTGCTGATCTTGTCAAGCTTTTAAGTACTACTAAATCAGAGTTCATTTATATATTTGCCTATGTGTCTTAAATGACTACCTTGTAACAGTGTTTTGTTATACTTTATCTAAATATGGTACAAACATTTAAAAGGTTAAAAGTGTCAATTTATATAAAATAATGAGCTAAAGTTTTCTTTTATCCAAGAGTGTTACATTTAAATCCTGACGGCCCCTGCCTCCCACAGGTCATCTACCTAGGTGTGGCCTTAAAGGGACAGACTCACTCCCTGAGTCTTAAATGCATCAACCCAATCTTCTGTTTCCCAACCCCCATACCATAAGATAGCTTACAGCTTTCCTGGCAGTTACAGGATTTTGCAGAATTTAGATCCCTAGGTATGCAGTCCCTGAACAGACACCTTTTTATGCTCCTCCTAATATTCCTATTTGGGTCTTAGATAATGTATGGCCACCCCTTTCTCTTAGAAAAACTTGCCTCGAACAGACTCTGCTCCTCTGGCTGACTACCTGCCTTCTCAGGGAACTTCTCAGAGAGCATGCAGACCAGATCCTGTCCCACCCTATAACAATTTCTGTTAAACCAGGGCATCTTGTTCTCCAAAAGGATCTTCTACCCTCTCCATTGGGACTTCGATGGACCTGCCCTCATCTGGTCATTCTCATGACACCCACTGCTGTCAAGCTCAATGGGTTCCCCAATGGCGGCACCTCTCAAGAAACAATTAGAAAATGGAGAAGGGATTTGGAGAACTCTTGAAATTGTCTAGGGAACAACATTTCACAGTGGTTCTCCTGGCCAGTGCCCATCCTAATGCCTATGTTCTTGCTCTCCTATTCTTAAGCTTCCTCCCTTGTATCATACTACATGTCTGCTATTGCTAACCAAAAATTTAACCAGTTGTACCTCCAGGGATACCAACCTCTCCAAAACGCCAGGATAGTTGGCTGATACCCACCATGCGGAGGTCAGAGGATTGGCTTTATGACCTATGGCTACAAGGGACCTTCATCAACTTCAGGGAAGAGGAAATCTTCATTTTTGGAGCCTGGGTGTATGCCATCGTGAGGCTCACCACCCCAACATTGTTTGCCAACTAACCCTTCCCTTCCCCTACGCCGCCCCTTGCCAGCTCGAAGAAGCCAGAGCGAACACAATGCCCCTCTTCCTTAACAAACAAAAAAGGGAGGAATGTTGGCAATAATGGCACTGATAGGTTTCGGTTCTTCCTGCACCCTTAAGCTTCTGTTTTCCAGGGTCACGGTCCTGCCTCCCAGGGTCACAGTCCTGCCTCAAGTCCAGCTTGAATCCTCCTTTTGCCCTAACCTCCAATCAGCATGAACCATAAGATCCTAACCAACCAGATCATGCTGAGTCCCACTGAGGGGTAAGAACTGAAACCTATTGGCGCCATGAGGCTCACCACCCCAACATTTTTTGCCAACTAACCCTCCCTTCCCCTACGCCGCCCCTTGCCAGCTCGAAAAAGCCAGAGCGAACACAACGCCCCCCTTCCTTAACAAAAAAAAGGGAGGAATGTTGGCAATAATGGCACTGATAGGTTTCGGTTCTTACTGCACCCTTAAGCTTCTGTTTTCCAGAGTCACGGTCCTGCCTCAAGTCTAGCTTGAATCCTCCTTCTGCCCCCAACCTCCAATCAGCATGAACCATAAGATCCTAACCAATCAGATCATGCTGAGTCCCACTGAGGGGTATTTAAGCCCTTGCCCTTCCTGGTTCTCTCTCTTGGCTCTCTCTGCTCTCTCCCTCGGCTGTCTCTGCTCTCTCCCTCTCCCACCCAGCAATAAAGGATCTCTTGGCCAGATCACTCCTCTCCACGTAGTCATTTTGGGGCCTATATTTCCTTACATATGGTATAATCTTATTTGAGAAACTGAGGAAAAAACATGCAAATTTATGAGAAAGAAGAGACAAAAAAGTGAAGGAGGAGGAAAGAAAGAAGCAAGGAAGGAAGGGAAAGAGGATTAGGGAAGGCAAGTAGGAGAGACAAATACAGCAGATGGCCTAAAAGGATATACAAAAAGGTGGTAGGTTTTTTTTATCTCTGCAGAAGAGACTGTGGATGTTTATCATTATTATTGTTTTGCAGTATTTGCTCATTTTTCTCCAATGAACAAAAGATTTTTTGTATGAAATATTAATATAATCTTGAGGCCATTTGCTCCCTAAAATGCTTTATAAACCTCTGGCTATCTAGTTTATTACACAGGATATCATGTCTCTTTATAGAGTAAGTTATATCAATCTCAACAAATCGTTTTATATTCATCATAAGTTCTCAAATTTAATAATCCCTCTAGGCATCATATTATACCATGTATGTCACAATTTGATTAAATCAAGAGGTGATTCTTAAAAGCATGTGCAAGTACTTCATCATCTTATAGACAAACAGCTTCTAACTTTGACATGCGTAATTTGTAAATCATATTACAAATGATTTTAACCTCATATTTTTAAAAACAGATTTATAACTAAAACCTAAATGAGAGGGAACAACTTGTAATCATTACTAAGCTATATAGATGTGTAAGTTGGTATTGCTGGAATCCTTTATGTTAGTTAATAAAAAAGACCCTCTATTAATACTTACCCATGAAATGGTATCTGCACTAATAGCAAATATTAAATTCAATTTAATTCAAAGTCATTTGTAATTTCAGACTTCATTTTAAAAGTTCCCTATTAAAAGAGTTTCCTTTATTAAGATAAAGGAAGTTGCCAGGTGCCGGAGGCTCAAGCCTGCAATCCTAGCTACTCAGGAGGCAGAGACCAGGAGGATCATGGTTCGAAGCCAGCTTGGGTAAATAGTTTGTGAGAACCTATCTTTAAAAAAAACCCATCACAAAAAAAGGGTTGGTGGAGTGGCTCAAGGTATAAGTCCTAAGTATAAACCTGAGTACCACCAAAAAAAAATTAATTAAATTAAAAAGATAAAGGAAGTGTACATGGAGACAGTAAGTAACCTATATCATGGGATAACAAGCAAGTCTTAGGTCAATTTTTGCAATAAAATTGTATGAAATACACTAATGCAATTCACTAGAAGGTTGAAAAGTCCTTTCCAGTTTTGTAATTTACCAAGCAGATGATAACAAGCAAATTCTGAGAAAATAGGGTCTTATTAACACACTGAAAACACACACAATATGAATGTGTGTCCTCTTAATATGAAGGGTTACTCTAGCTAAGCACAGGGTAGTCCTCCTCTTACCCCACTGCTTCAAAGAATTGTTTCCTCATAACCTACCTCTCCAAGGACTTCACTCTCTCCCCTATAGGCAGGAAATGAAACAGTCAGCTGCAGGGAAAGACAGTCAAATGCATGGCAGCTGTTTTTCTACAAAAAGATGATGAAACAGTGCTTGCACATACTTTTAAGAGTCACCTGCTGCTTTAGTTGTTGAGTTATGATAGAATACAATACAGTATAATGCCTGGAGAAATCTGGATCATGGAGGAAACAGGATAGCCTGCATGACTCCATTCTTCATCCACTTTAATCTTTGTAGACTTTAACTGGCTTTCAATAGATAGACTAACAACTAGTTGAGAGCAAGGCTTGCAATAGAGAGAAGAACAGCAAAAGCTTGCAGATCTGCATATTCAGAGCCAACACATTCCCTTTCTTGTCATTTCTCCTCCCCCTCTTTGACCTGTAGCACCCATCTATTCCATACCCCTTCTCCTCCAGTCCCACTTGCAGTGCTGCCCCAATATACCACTAGTCAGAATGGCATCAGGGCAATGAAGCGGTGGAGAAGACAGCAAAACAAAAATTAAAAGGAAAACTCTCACTTTAAACCATAATCCCAAATTCCTAGCTCCCCAGTTTGCAGGATTATTCTGTCATGGGTTGTATTGGTATGGCTGGCTTGAGTTTCCAATCATTCTCTTCCTCAGAGCTCCAATTGTGTTCATCTGTCGCCTCACTTCCCATTCCTTATGCTTTGACCTCTTGCTCCAAATATGAGTCTCTGAAGAATGGCTCAGGAAAGGGTAGTTCCCAGTACTTTTGCTTCAGTTCCAGTACATCAGACATTAACCTATTTTCCTAAGGAAACATTGTCATAAATATTTCTTTCTATTATTATGTACGGCACACTCATACTTCAAGTATAGTTTATAGATTCATTGATAGGTCAAATAACTTTTAAAGGTAGGCTTAGAAACATAAATGCTATTAAAAAACTTTATTTTCTTATGGGACTATCTGTTCTAAATTGTCACAGCCATGGAGAACAGTTCGTGCATGAAAAATTTGAGATGAAAGAAGCTTTGAAAGTAACAAAATAGTCACATTTAGAAAAAGACCTTGAATGCTAATATTGAAAATAACACTGCAGTAAGTTTTTGAAAGGCAACTGGTTGCTTTTGATATGATTGTGTACCATCAAGTCCTTACTTCAGGCAGTTACAATTTGAGTTATACTACTTCTGCATAGTCTTCCTCTTTATCTCCTACTGAAAGCAATGAGAAACACATACTCCTTGTAAAATTTTCAAGTAATTTCTTTATTTTAGCACTACTATCTCAAAAGCTGACAAAAAGTGAAAACAGATTTTCCACAAGTTTCTTAGATGCAGTACACTCATCAAATGAGCAGACTTTCTCTAATAAAAAAAACCGTCACATTACAGCTATGTGATTAATAAAAAGCTTCCAATTCCCAGAGGAAATAACTTAAAACATCTATGGACCTGTATTTTCTCACTTCTTCCATTTGTTTTAAGGAAAACAACAGTTTTCAAATCTCTGTTTCTTCTTTCCACAGGATCAATTCTGCAATTTCTGGAAAGCTCATAGGTTTGAAGCCAATAATAAACTTGCCGTACTTATTTGCTTATATCTTCTGAGGAACAGTACTTTCGCATGCCTGTGTCTGTTTTGTAAGAAGTTAATTACCTTCTGAAAGTGACTGTATATCTAGGAAGCCAAAAGCTTCACATTTTTCTATTTCTGCCTCTTCTACCCATCAGTCTTCTTTCCTGTAAAGCACAGGAAAGAACCCCAAGGCTTCCAAACACTGATTCAATTTCCTCCTAAGCATCTATTGTGATCTCTCCCAGACAAGAATAAGGATCTATCCATATATGCTGACATTTTGGATCATATTTTAGACTATCTCTCATTCCCCACTTGTCTATCTCTCCTGTTTGTGCAGCCCTCTCTTACCCACTTAAATTTTGTCTAGCAGTCTACCATTGACCATTAGGCTGCTAATGCAAGTAAACATTTTGTAACCCTTACTTTACTAGACATGTCTATAGCATAATAGAGATAATGCCCTGATACCTGGAACTATTTTAATTAACTTTTTCTCCTAGTTTAAAAACAAAAGTCACTACTCTAACTTTATTTTTGCTAAGGTACCAATCACTGTGCTAGGTGTATTAGCTCAGTATTTTTTTCACATCCACTACTGAACGCTTGTGTCAAAGCAGCTTTGCAAATAAATAAATTAGAATATATCCAAGTATATCACATATTCGCCCAACATAACATATATTTCTCATTTTTGGTCACATTCAAAAACATTTGAAAGATACTGTGTTTTACTTCAGCCTTACAGGCTGAAATATATAGGACCATATATTAATTTATACATTTTCATAATGAAGAAATGAGGTACAGGGAGTCAGGTAATTTGTCCAAAGTCAAACAGCCAGTCTCTCACTCTCATGAGACACTTACACTGCCTCTTGCTACAACTCTGCCCACCTCACTGATTCCTTTGCCCCTGCCTACAATTCTAAGGGAGAGTCTCAGTCCATACTTGGGACATAAACAATACACCTTTACTTGCATTGGTTTCTAACTAGAAATGCTGTTTCCATACTGAGCTCCGATTACTTAAGATATCCATTATGAATCAATATTATATAGTTTAAAGATTAATTGCGATGACAACCTTGAGCTTTTGAATCTACAGATTTAAACAAACAGTTGAATTTATTGTTTCCTTCACAAGGCACAGGGGAAGAATTTCTAACAAGTAGTCACTAGGCTGGGCTCAAAGTTGTTACTATATGCTCTATGATACTGTTCATTTTAAATTAATCTACCAAAAAGGATGATGTTGAGTTACTTCCTTTCTCTAAAACAATAATATTGTTCATACACACATACCTAATGTTGAAGATAAAAGCAATGAATTTATGCTTAACAGTGCTGCAGTTTTCCTTCTCTCGTCCTTCCCCTCTTCATCTCTACCCTCTCCACCACCACCAGCACCCCACCATCACCAGCCTTATGGGGCAGGATTAAGTGCTATAGTTTCACTTGGTCTTTTGTTTTGTTTTTAAATTCTTTCCTTTGAAAGAATTTCAAAAGAAAATAGAAAAAACTAATGGCCAAAAGAAACTCATTTCTCTTTTCCACAGGACTGTGGAAAAGATTCTAATTATCAAGCCTGAATCAAGAAGTATGATCAATCCTCCATCTTTTAAAAAAAAGAAAAAAACCCTTAGGCTGTAAGGAGCTTATTCTATAATCCAAGCTACATGGGAGGTATAGGTAGGAAGACTGCAATCAGAAGCCAACCCTGGGCAAAAACACAAGATCCTAACTGAAAAATAACTAAAGAGCTAGGGGCCATGGCTCAAGTGGCAGAGCACCTGCCTAGCAAGGACAAGACCCTAAGTCCAAATACCAGTATGGGGGGTGGAGGACAGACCATAGGCTGCTTTACCCATAAATACATAATTAAAAATTAATACTTAAAGGATTTTTATCAAATCCCTAACCATGATTTCTGCTTAGACTACAATGACAGTGACAGCATCCTAGTACAGCTATGACAGAAGCACATATAATGATACTGTAATTGAACAAATGAGGACAGCTAGAGCTCTCTTCACACATTACCCTTCCTATCTGAGCCTCTCAAGTGCTCTCAAGGACTCCATCTGAACATAAGCCTGTCCTCAGTATTTGCATGTACACAAAATCATAATCACCACGTATGAGATAACAGATGTGAGGGGTTACAAACAAACCTACTAAGAGCTATGCAAAAGTAAAGTATTATCATTATACATTTGGTGTATACCATAGCTTTCAATACCAAAAACACTATTGCTTTTCAAGTAATTCACACTATAACCACTTATGTAACTACTTCCTTAAACTCCTTCTTTCAAAAAAGATTAGTACAAACGGCTAATAAATACATGAAGAGGTGCTCAGCTTCCCTGGCCATAAAAGAAATGCAAATCAAAACTACACTAAGATTTCATCTTATTCCAGTTAGAATGGCTATCACCAAGAACACAACAAATGCTAGCGAGAATGCGATAAAACACAAACCATTATATACCGTTGGTGGGAATGAAGATTAGTACAACCATTATGGAAAGCAGTATGGAGATTGCTTAAAAAACTAAAAATAGAATGGCCATATGATACAGTGATACCACTCCTGGGCATATACCCGAAGGAATGTGAGTCAGGTGACAATAGAGATACTTGCATGCCATTATTTAGCACAGCACTGTTCACAACAGCCAAGCTACAGAAACAACCCAGATGCCCAACAACTGATGAATGGATTAAGAAAATGTGGTATATATGCACAATGGAGTTTTACTCAGCCATAAGGAATAATGAAACTGGTGTGAAGGTAAATGGATGAAATTGGAGGCCATAATCTTAAGTGAAATAAGCCAGGTTCAGAAAGACAAAAGCCACATGTTTTCTCTCAAACATGGAAGATAGAAACAAAAGATAAACATATACACTAAAACAAACATGATTATATACAAATTAATATGTAGAACACATTTCTTCTTTATGGCATTTGGGGAGGAGGGAAGGGTAAATAGAATGATACAGAGTCAGCAATATTGAAATGCATTACATCTGTGCAGGTAGAGGACATAAGGATATGTACTGAAAGCTGTTGAATAATGGGGGAAGGAGGAGAGGGGTAAGGGAGAGTAACAGAGTGGGTTGAACTGATCATAGTTAAGTATCCTCACAGCGGGGACACATTGAGAAACACCTTTGAACACTGACTTTGGAATTGAAAATGAAAGACAGGATTGTAAAACAGGTAGCTTGGGGGCAGTACTGGTCAGAGGAGGGAGGGTAATTGGAGGAGATGAAGGTGAGGGAATATGGTTGGTGGCTTCATATACATACATGAAATAGAGCAATGAAACCTCTGGTAATTACTTTAAGTGAAGTAGGGAGGAGGCTGTGGCAGGGGAGAAAGATGATGGGGTGACCTAACCAATGTACAAAGTCAGGCTTTTCAGAACTGGCACAATGAATCCCCCCCTGTATAATGAATATATGCTAATAAAAATGAAAAAAAATTCATACATTTTGTTTGTTTTGTTTTGGCAGTAATGGGGTTTGAACTCAGGGCCTATACCTTGAGCCACTCCACCAGCCCTCTTTTTTTGTTGGGTTTTTTCAAGATAGGGTCTCATGAACTATATTGCCCAGGCTGGCTTTGAACTGTGATTCTCCTGGTCTCTGCCTCCTGAGTAGCTAGGATTACGGGCATGAGCCACCAGTGCCTGGCAAGATTGGTACATTTTGAAAGGGGTCTCATTTCTCTTTTTCTCCTTTATTGATGAGGACAAAAATATAAGTTGACTTATTCAAACATAATTTTTTTTATCCTCTTGGCAAAGGAGTTTACTGTAAAAGGAATCCGACATTTAATTATCCAATTTTATGCGATGACATTTAAATAACAATTAATAAATTGAACCAATATTCCCACAAATATCTGAATTGATATGTTTTAATTTCAAGAATAAAATATTCTAATGTAACTGGACTTGCCAAATGCTATGTACAATATTGTTTGTTCATTCTAAACCTAAGCTAAAGTTCAGAAAAACATATAACATTGTTTTGTTTGGTTGTAGTACTTTATAAATGCTTTTATTTTACCATTCACCAAACCTCTTTTGTTTAGTTATTCAAACTAACTTCTACTAAGAACACTAAGAATTTGGTGATAGTTCTTCTTTTCAGAGAAAAACAACCCCTTTTCCTCAACAAATTGAAAGTGTTTATCTTGGCACTTAACCTTGAATTGAGCCTTCTGGAAAGTATTTTACACTGTTGTTTTTAACCCAGACTTTGTGACTGAAACAGGAAAAGGTTCCATAGCTCTGCACCAAAACACATATTTATAGGGCTAATTTTCTTTCTACACCAAAAATACTAGGTTGATGGCAGAAGTTTTTAAAACACAATTTCCTAGAACCATACTACAAATTGAGCATTTATCAGAGTATTCAACATACAATTTGTTACCTTAAAAACTTATGATGAAGAAATGCTAAACATTAAGCATGTATGTTATCAGATTGCTTCACTTAATTACCTATTCTGTTAGGAATTTTCACAAGGAAAAAATTTATGTTACACTGTGCTTTCCTCCTAAGCATGCCAAAGTTGTGTTTCTAACTTTGTAATTTTTTGTGACTGCATTTTCCCTAATGTATACGCTATATCTTCAGACTAGACAGGACATAAAGATATAAAGATAAACCATGCAATTTTTTGCAGTATTGTCTTAATAATATTTCTGCTACGATTATTTTAAATTATTAAATTATCTTAAATTACTAAAATATAAGAAAGAGACAACAGTCTAGTATATAGCATAATAGTAAACCAGTGTAGTACACTGTGTTGTAGTGTGGATGGAACACAGTGAAAATAATACATCAGAAACTTTCAGATTGTGCATGTGAGTCAGTGGTAGAGGGCCTGCCCAGCATCCATCAGGTCCTGGGGACTAAGGAGGGAGGGAGGGAGCGAAGAAGTAAGGGAGGAACATGGGGAGGAAAAAAGGAGAGGAGGAGAAATCCTCTATATTCTCTTATCTTCATTCTTTATAAATTTTGTCCTAATACCCAGGCTGTCTCTTTTAAAAGAATAATCACAGCAACATCATCATTTTGGATTTGCATATAACATTTTTGAAAAGTCAAAATAATTTGACTTTTCTAATGAGAAATCCATGGTTTAAAATTACTTGTATGGTTTAATTTTCTTATTTTAAAAATATAAACATATCTACAAAACATATGTTAATAAAAATCCATAAATCCCTTTGTCTACAGAGTGCAATTCTTAATTTTAAAAACTCTGTCATTTTTGTTGTGAGTAAATTCTACCTCGACCCAGAAAGACCAAGAAAGATTTATTAAAATGTATATAATAAGAATAGCATAAATCGGAATTAATTGATATCACTGAAAATGAAAATCATAATCAAAAATCATTTTCATAGTACTGTGGTTATTTGAAGAGGACAGACACCCTCATTGGCATTCATATCTTGAGCAGTCCTAGCATGCTCCTCCCACAGGCTAAGCAAACAGTACTCCTCAGAGGTGTGCACAAGCCTAACACCTGCAGAGGATGAGTAGTGTGCTAAGTTACCTTCACAGAAAGCTTACTTACATGGAATAGACCCCTGCTATTACTTTTTCTCATGTAAACTTAAAATGTTTTATCAGGAGAATACAGAATATTTAAAATCAGGTTCATAAAAACAAAAATCCATTTATCCCTTTATATTCAATTTTCCAGGATGAGCCCAAAGGGTATGAAGGGAAAAAAGCAAATTCTCCTTCCTTCTTTTTCTCTTTTCTCTACTCACAAAGGGGTAGGGATTTATCTCTAACCACTTTGGAGAGGGAAAAAAACATGCCACTTGTAAGGGGTAATTATTTGGGGAAATACTTTAGTTTCATGGTTGAAAACAAATTATGAAGGGATACTATTTTATATTTTAAAGTAAATAGGTATAAAAGATCATACCTGAAAAAGAACATGTACATGGCTGCTGTGATGCAGAACAAAAGGACCTGAAACAAGAAGAAAACACATTACTTGCAAAAGAACACCAATACCATCATTTATGTTAAATAAAAAAGCAAAATATCCACTACTGAGTTTTGTGCCTGAAACAATAAAAGGATATATAAAACTAGTCATGCATGTGTCACATTCTCTATCTTCCAAATAAACTATATTAAGGCAACAATAAGTAATAATTATTTATAATTACAACATACACATATGACATATGTAAAATTGTCCCTAGGTATCCATCCAAGAAAGATTGTTTTCAAGACCAACACACCCAACTACCCCATTCCCACAGATACCCAAATTCAAATTCATAAATGATCAACTCTCTTATATAAAATGGCTCAGTCTGTGCATATAACTTATATCCTCCTGTGTATTTTAAATCATCTCTAGGTTATTTAAATATCATCATAGATTATTTATAATATCTAATATAACATAAATGCTATGTAAACATTTGTTATACTCTATCATTTAGGGAAAATAACTTTTTAAAAATCTGAAGATGTTCAGTACAGCTCACCAATAGTTTTTTCTGAATACTTTCAATCAGTAGTTGGCTGAATCCATGGATACAGAACACAATGATACAGAAGGCCCAATATGTATGTGCATGCATACACACACACACACAAATATAGTACTCATACACATGCACACGCAAGTTGTACAGACTGGATAGAAAGGTGACAGGGCTCAAAAAAGGGGAAGGCAATTTTTTAACTTGTCTGTTAGACTATCTGAAGAATCAAGTAACTTCAGAACAAGTACAGTAGCTTCTATATATTCAAAGCCAGGGACAAAAAAGAAAGCCTGTTAACTATTACATCATGACATCCAGATTTTTTTAATATAAAATACATTTCAGTTGACAGCCAATTCTGATCAATGAGAAAAACTCATAAAAATATAATCATGCTTTATGGAATACGAACTAGCTATAAAAAAGCAGCACTCCTTTAAAAAAAAAAGCATAATAATGTACAATAAATCTAATTGAAGAAGTTTCCCCAAAAAATATACTAAAACCTACTAAGATGGTATATATAAAGAATCCAGAACTCCAGTCCTGACTAAAGGCTTAGTTAGACAACATCACTAAAGTTGTTTTAAAACATCACAAATAAGGACATGGTAAATACATTCCTGTGTTAGCAACAATGGTGTAAAGTACACATGGGGGTTGTCAATGCTTTCACATCATAGACAAGTAAGAAATGAACAGTCTTTCAGCTTGGAAAGGCCTGACCACAAGAACAATAAAAATGAAAATGGTGAAAAGCAATATTTTGCTATTTCCAGCACATTTTCAAGTCAACTTGAGTAAAAGTATAATGGTTAGCTATTATAAATCAAGCTTCACAGGGTTGCCATTTTAGCCCACTGTAAGCATTATAAATATAACTTGATTGACTTAGAATAAATAAGCACACCAGCCCAAAGAAGACTGGTATCAATTACTACTAAACAAACACACATACATGTATTTGTATAACAGCTAGTGTACTACATATATACATACCCACTATTCTCTCAACCTCCTTCCTTCCCTCTACCCTTCCTCCACCTCTTCTTTCCATTACCATTTAAAAATATTTTATCCAAAATAACTAAGGTTATTAGCTTTTAGAAACATAAAGCATATGGGATAATTTTTATTGATTAATCAACTATAAATTAAAGTCCAGGTGAGTTTTTCACTGGCTATAATTTGCTAGTCAAAACCCAGATCACGAAATTTGGCCTTTTTTTCACTATCATTCTATTCCTTTGGGTAATGCCAGACTTCCCAGATGTTCAATGTTTCATGTTTTCCCCACATTAATCATTAATCAATGTCCACCTGGCTGACTCCACTAGAAAACCTCTCTTAGACGTGCCTCACAAATCTTCCTCATGTTCTCCACCCTCTAAACTAAAGAACACACTGAAAGTCTTCTTCTTCCCTCAAGTTGTCAAGTTATCCTAACACGCTAAACCTATCCTGTGATAACTGTCTGATAATTATCCTTATAAACAATACATTTGAAATTGGGAAAAATGTTAAAAAACCCAATCTTTGGAGTAAGGCAGATACAGGTTTCAATCTTTGTTCTGTCTGATTTGGGGTACTTGCTATGATTTCCCAAAGGCTTAATTTCTTTATCTATAAACTGATACTAATAGCTTGCTTTGAATTAAAGTGAAGAATCTATGAGATGATGCTTGCAAAAGTGCCAGGCATTCAGCAAGTTGTTTTTGTTTTCTTACTCATAGAAGTGATCTAGATACAAAAACCCAGCCCAAGACATAGGGATGGGAAGAAATCATTTTAAGTAATTGGAATCTCTTGAATCACCAATAAATGGAGCTCATTTATTTCATATGGCAACTAATCAAGACAAGAAACTCATACAAGTAGGGAACAAACCTAAGGAACATTAAAGTACAATTGATGAACTAATTCCACAAATATTTCTGGAACACTTACTATATACCAGGCATTTATTTAAAACGTACCACAGCACACAATGTAAACAAAGTCCCTACCCTCATAAAAGTTATCTTCTAGTCATGTGAGAGAGGGCATTGGAAAAAAAGTACGTCACTCTGCGGTATGAGTTTTAGAGGAAAATAAGGTAGGATAAGGAAAAAGAAATATAGGAGAATGGAGAGTGTTGTTTTATACAAAGTGGTCAAGGAAGCAGAGAATTGTTAAGAGAGACAATGAGGTGATGGGGTATAAATAAGCCAAGGAATCAAATCAACAGAGCCACTGGAAGGACTCTGGATTTTATCAAGAAAGATGGGAACTTATTGTAAAGTATGTTTAATATTATATTAATTAAACCTGCTAAAGAAAGGATTTCATGTTTAGCTAGTGTTAGTCAGCCTTCCATTGCTGGAACAAAGTACCTGAAACACTCCACTAATAAAGAGGAAAATATATTTTGACTTCAGTCCATGGTTGCTTGGCCCTGTTGCTTTGGGTTTGTAGCACCACAGTACTTCACGGTCAGAGCATGCCATAGAGGAAACTGCTCACCTCATGGGAACCAGGATGCAAAGAGAGAGAGGAAAGGGATGGGGTCCCAAAATCCTCTTCACAGCACACCCCACCTCCCAGCAGACCCCACCACCTCCAGTAGGGCCACAGGCTGGCAACCAAGCCTTTAACACTTGAAGTTTGGGGAACATTCAAGATCCAAACTGTAACACTAAGTAGCATTTTAAAAATTCATTATGCTAGTTTATTAATCATTGTGAGCTCAATAAGATACTTTTCCAAATAAATGTAACTCTTAAGTTAAATAAGGAAGAATATCTTGTTTTAAAAATTATAGATTTTGAGAGCTAAAAGAAACTTCAAAGTAAACCACTGAGCTTTTTTTTTTTTTTTTTTTTTTGATATTAGGAAACTGAGATCGTGAGAGGGTAGGTGGTATGTCCATGCTTATCTGACTGGCTGCTTCTTGCAATCCTACATTAAGTAAATATTGGGAAAACTGTTACATACAGAAGATACTTAAATACAGTTCTGACTTCCAGGAGCTTACAGGGTACTACTATTCCACAGTCCAGTACAGTAACTAATGGACACTTGTGGCTACCTAAATGCTTTAATAGTTTTATTGAGAGATCACTGATATAAGCTGAATGTATTTAAAGCGTACAATTTTGAAAGTTTTGACACAGGTTTATATGTGCAAAATCATCATAATAAAAATAATGAACATATTCATCACACACAAAAAGATGTTTATGGCATTTTCTCATTATTTGATAACAACTCTAGATTTCATTAACTTAGTGTTAATATTCTTTTACTTTTCACCAATTGCGGTCATTATACTTGAAGTTTATTGCTTTTTGTCTTTTTTTTAATAAATACTAAAAATCTCTGTCACTTAACTCAGATCTTTGTATTATTTATATTTAATGTGATTAAGGGCATGTTTAGATTTAAATCTACCACTTTACTATATATTTTTCTATTTATCTTTTGATTCTTTTTTCCTCCTCGCTACCTTTTTTTGGAGTAACTGGATTTTTTTATGATTCCACTGTCTACTTTATTGGCTTATTTTACAGGTTGTTTTAGAGTTCACAGTATATATTTTTAAATTGATCCTGCCAACATTCCAATATTATAACATTTAATGTATAGGAACTATAAAAAAAGTATATTTCCCTTTTTCCCCATCTTTGTACAATTACCATCCACTCTACGTGTGTCCATGTGTATAACAAATTCACCACTACATTTTAATTGATTTTCCTTAAAAATACACATCTGACTTTTTTCACTTCGCTTTCAAAGATACTTTTTCTAGGTTGATGGGTCATTTTCTTTCTGTAGTTTAGAGAAGTCACCCAAATGTTCTGTCACAATTTGATTATGGTGTGCTTTGAAGTGGCTGCTTCATCGTGTTTCTTGCACAGAGTTTTCTTAAGCTTCTTGGATCTATGAGGTCATAGTTTCCATCAAATTTAAAATTTTTCAGCTGTAATTTCATCAAATATGTTCCTTCCCTTTCTCTTTTCCTTCAAGAACTCCAATTACACAATAAGGCATCTGCAATTATCCTACTACTCACAGAATCTCTCTGTTAAAAATTTTTTCTATTAAAAAAAAATCTCATTCCTCTCTGTTTCATTTTAGATTCTTTCTGTTGTTTTATCTTGAAATTCACTAATTTTTCTGCAATGTGTAATCTACCATCAATGTATATACACACAAACTTTACATCTCATTCACTGCAATTTTCACACGCAGAAGTGTGATTTGGATTTTTATCCTCTCTTCCATGTTGTAATTTAACCTTTTTGAAATACAGGGTTTAATTACAATAATTCTTTTTAATGTCCTTGCCTGCTAATTCTAACATCTTTCTTGGCTCTGGATTGGTATTAATTGGCTGACTTCTCATCACAAGTCAAATTCCCATCTTTTACTGCACAGTGGTCATTTTCTACTTGACGTCAAGTATTTCAAATTTCACCGCATTGAGTATTAAACGGTTTTGTATTCCCATAAATCTTAAGCTTTGTTCTGGATCACAATTAAATTACGTGGGAACAATTTAATCTGTTGAGGGACTATGGTAGTGCTCAATCTATGGCTAATTATTCCCCATTACTGAGATAAAAGCTTACACATACTTTACCCAGTGCCGCATAATTCTTTGAGATCTCCCAACATGGTCTGCTCTTTTTTGGATGCCAAGCACTCAATTAGGGACCTCTAATCTTTGAGGGTGTTCCTTCCTCAGCCTGAGGTAGGCTCCTCAAATGCATGCCCTAATCCATAATGAGCGGGCACTTTGCTCACGGGGCCTCAGTTCTGTCAACTCTGGCCAGCATGGTCTGCCCACTCTTCCAGTTTTATTTCCTCAACTCAGAAAGTCCTCTAGGCTTTGTCTGAGTGGCACCTCTTGACTCATGCCTGGAATTCTCTCAAGGCGAAAGCTAGGGTGATAATAGAGCTCATGTGTTCCCTTATCCCAGGGAAACCATCCTTCCATATGGAATATGCTTCAAACCATTGTGTCATACATTTTGTCCACATTTTCAATTGCTTCATTGTTTTGAGAGAATAAATCCAATCGCTGTAGAAGGTGACTATTACATTAAATTAATTAGTATTAAATAATATTGGAATTCAGTTCCTCATTCACACAAGCAATGCAAGAAGTAATCGACAGCCATACCTGGTGATGGCCATCACCATGAACAGGTAGAGCTCATCCTACAGTGCTATTGGCCAGCGAGTGACAGCTTCACTGTGTATTGTAGCAATGTCAAAGAACTTCATAAATTTTAATTTTGGCCATAAAATATGCATCTGCACACAATTTTATACCTTTTTTAGACTTTGTGTGAGTCAACACAAAAAACTAATAATAAAAACTAATAATTTGTTCCTTTGTAGAAACAATCCATTGTTCTCTATTGCATACGTTGTAAGGATTAAATCCTAAGGCCTAACATACAAAAAGCCTAATAAAGTGAATAGTGCATCAATTAACTTCAACAAATTGCTAACTATGAATAAAAAATAATTTCCCTGTAGTTTCCAAAGGTTACACAACCATTGTGCAATATACCTAAACAGGGTAAGTCATTTTGAAATTGTTATTTTTACTTTGACTTTTTAAAATATTTTTAAATTTAAAAGCTTTATGTCATAATACAATGAAATCAACCCCCAAAACATTATTAGAGAAGGAAACCAGTCACAGAAGACCATATGTTCATTTTTTAGATGAAATTCCAAAACAGGAAAATTCATTTACAGAAAATATAATAGTTGTTGCAGGGCTAGGCGTGGTGGCTCAGACCTGTAATCCTACCTACATAAGAAGCAGAGATGGGAGAACTGCAGCTGGAGGTGAGCCCAGACAACTGCAGCACAGACAATTTTGTTGGCACCCCATCTCAACAAAGCCTGGCATGGTGGTTAATTTCTGTAATCCCAGTTATGAGGGAGCTGGAAGTAGAAGATCATAGTCTGAGGCTGGCCCATGCAAAAGCATAAGACTATCTAAAAAATAAAACAGCAAAAAAAGGGCAGGAATGTGATTCGAGTGGTGGAGTGCTTGCCTAGCAAACACTGGGCCTTGAATTCAACCCACAACACTGTCCCCTCAAAAAGGTAAGATTTCATTATTCACATCTGAATAGTATTCCAGTATGTATATACACTGCATTTTCTCTATCCATTCATCAGCTAGCAGACACTGGTTTGTTTTCACATCTTGGCTACTGCAAATGGCGCTCTTTGACAAACTAATTCCATTTTCTTTGGATGTATACCCAAGGAGGGATTGCTGAATCACATGATGGCTCTACTTGTAATTTTTGAAGAATTTCTATATCATTTTCAATAATGGCTGTATTGATGTACATTCCCACCACAGTTGTAAGTGTTTTCTTTTTTTCTACTTCTGTGGCAGCATTTTTTATCTTTTGTCTTTTTGGTAATAGCCATTCTTACTGGGGTGAGGTGAAGGTAGGTGCATTTTTAATTTTGACAAATTTCCATCCAGGAAGGCTACAGCAATACACACTCCTGCCAGCGGGTTAGGAAGACAGTTACTTCCTCACACTGGTCACTGTTTTATCTTTGCCAATCTGACAGGTGAGAGAAACGCATTTCATATCACATCTGCATTCCTCCTGCGAGTAAATGTGAGCCTCTTCCCACCTTTAGAATTTTTTTTTTTTGCAGTGCTGGAAATGGAAACCAGAGCCTCAAAGACACTAAGGAAATGCTTACCACTGAGCCCCAACTCCAACCCCACTCTTTTGTTTGTTTGTTTGCTTTGGTTTGTTAGTTTAACTGCTTATTCATATCTTTTGCCTACTTTTGGCTGGGTTGTTGACCTTTTAGAAACCATTTTTTTTTTGTTTTTTGAAACTGAATATACTTATAAGAAAACATGGAATTAATTACAACATTATCACCAAATCTATGAAGACTAAATAAAAATAATCTTATAATGTGCTAAGTCATAAGAACAGCAGGTACAGAAAGTATAGCAAACACTATGAAAATAAAGTTCATTCAGCTGAAAAACACTGTTCTCTTGAGAAAGACTTTGTAGATAGTGACGGACTTAAAATGCATTGCTTCCTGGTAAGAAGTTGACAAATGTTCAGGGAAAACTGGATTGCTGCTGTCATCGCTGTGTCCTGTACAATTATATGAAAACTACATCTCTCAGGGCAATCACAAAGACACGAATCACACCATATGAAAACTTTTAAAGTCCTTAACCAGAAATACAAAAATGTGACCATGGCCAGCTGTGAATATGACCTAGTAAAGAAAGCTGTTTTTATCACCCAGCCTCAAAATGGTTAAAACATATATACTAGAGTTATTTTACAGTCTCCTAGAGACCAGAGTGATGGTTCATTTAACTACTTCCTGCTGCAAAATTCTTCTGCCTTTCTTTAACAGACTCAGTCTAATGTTTCTTGCCCATGATCCCACTATTGTCACGAGAATGCTGGAAGACAGTCATGCCCTGGCTCTGTAGCCTTCACTGCCCACCAAGTACAGGTTCCTCTCAGATTGAGATCTTCTTCCTTCTATTACTCAAATATGTATGTATTGAAATACAACTCTCTTTCCTGGAAAACAAACAATAAATTTCCTCTTGCCCCATCTGTACTGCATTCATAATTCAATCAAACATCCACTCACTCATCCAACAAAAATTGGTGTGCTTTCATGTGTCTAGTACTTTGTAACTTAGCAAGTCAAAGAGATAGAGAGGTGAGCCCCAGGTTATCAGGATCACTCAGGATCTTGAAGTGAAACAGAACAGACCAGGAATCTCAAGTCCTCACCCTCCTTAATTTAATTAATAGCAGCTATACTCCCAATTACCTAACACTTGATTGATGTTTCCACAACTTAGGAACTCAGTGTTGCAGAACTTCAGGCACAATGACAAATCACTACTGTAAAATATTCTATGACAGAAGTATTTACACTTCATCCTATAGGCAGCATTCACCAAAACATTTGATTGTACTGCTACTCCAATTATTTGATGCATTTAAGCAGCGGTTTCATATTAATTATGCATCTTCCAGAACTTTCTTAGACAGCAAGGTTCCAGAAAATAGTCTCCAGTTAACTGCACAATGGATAGATTCTTGATGTATTACAGAAGGCTTTTGATAACATTAGATTCCTTACTGACATCTTCAAGGTCAGCAAAGAAAGACTAGCAACATATTAACCTTCTTGAGCTTCTGGTTGTACAAGCAGGTAGGCTAGGCATTGTCTGGGACGTTTACCCTACATGATGCCTCGCTCTTCTGGAGTAAATAGGTAATGATCACATCTTCTACAAAAATTTAACAACTTCTAGTATGTAATTGGAAATTTTAAATATTTAGTAACTAATGTAAACTGGAAGTTACAGCCCTTATTAACACAAAATTCTAATTCTGTTGAAAAGTTTTTAAAAATTAAAAGTTTGAAACAACTTACTATTTGAAGGCTTATAAAGACTTACACATGGAAAAATCTAATCTTTATTTAAATTTTTTAAGGATCAAATAAAAATCAAGATGAACTCATTCATTTAACAAAACAGTCTTTCAAAGCATACTGTCAGAGCTGAGACCATAAAAGTTAATCAGACATCATCACCAAATGCCTGCAGCACTTTGCTGACATCTCTGCTACTATCAGGTAAAGGAAATGCAGTTTACAGACAGTTTAGCTCATGACCTACTTATTAAAAATTACCAAGATACTCAATTGCTTCTTTATTCCCCTCATACCAATTCCCCTATTTTATGGTCAATTAATTGGTCATTGTAATCCACTAAAAGTGCAATTCAAAAAGAACAAAAAAAATGAGGGAACCAGAAAAAGGAAGAGTGAGGAGTCAAAAGAGATCCTGAAAGAGTTTAAACACAAACATTAGGAAGGCAAAATAAAAGTAAGTCAATAAACGAAACCAGACAACTTGGAGAGAAGGGAAATGGACAAATAAAAAATAACAATAACCCACTATTTATTAACAGGGCCAGGTACCAGGTAAATATTACCTTGAATTAAGTAGATCTTTAAGGTAGGGGTTTTAATCACTCCTATTTTAAAGATGAAGCTAACAGACTTAGAAGTTACTCATTTAAAATACAAAATATTTACATGACTGAACTAAAACTCAAAACATGAGGCTCTTTTTTGGAGGGGAAGCAGTACTGGGGGATTGAACTCAGACCTCCTGCTTGCTAGGCAGGTGCTCTACTACTTGAGACATTCCACTGACTCTTTTCGTGTTGGTTATTTCTGAGATAGTGTCTTTTTTAATTTATGATTTTATTAGCATAAATAGTTGAACAGGGGGATGCACTGTGATACTTACATATGTATTTAAAATATCTTTGTTGGATTTGCCCTTCCATCGTTCTCCCTCTCCCCCCTTCTTAGAACAATTTCAACAGGTTTCATTTTTCTATTTTCATATATGGATACAAAACACATCCACCATAGACTCCCTCATTCCCCCTTTCCTTGTGGGAAGTCCCCTTCCCACAGGTACCCACCCCCGGAAAAGATTTACCTTTCCCTCCTGCCCTTCATTATTTTTAATTAAGTGTATACTGATAGTTCAAGGGGCTTCGCCTTGGTACTTCAGGTCTGTGCATATTGTGCTTTTATCAAATTAACCTCTCCCCTCCATTACTTACTCATTCTCTATGAGATAGTGTCTTGCTTTATGCCTGGCTGGCCTGGACCATGGTCCTCCTAAAAGCTGGGGTGATAGGTGTGCACCACCACACCCAACCAGTGGTTGAGATGGAATCTCCTGAACTTTTTGCCTGGGCTGCTCTGGAAAGTGATCCTCCTGATCTCAGCCACCCAAGTAACTAGGATTATAGGCATGAGTCACCACTCCCCACCTTAAGGCTTTTAATTATGCCATTATGCCTCTAGAAAATATTTGACTCATATTAATGTTGGTTTAATGGCTACTGTGCTTCCAAAATGGAAATAGTCTTCATATTACTTCGAATATTTTGGAAGGAGAATCTTTTGGAGTTCGGTGTAATAATAAAGAAAGTAACAATGTAACAACATCAGTAATTGCTAATGTTATTGATTTTGAAACCAGGTGAAATCCCAAGGTCTATGAGCTATCATAAATTTCTCTCAAAGGCTTTTTAAATCCCATTAAAGATTTACAGCTTTTACAAATTTCATTCAATTAATAATAAAACACCTGCTTTTTTCATGCAGAGAAACTAAAACAATGAGTTAAGATGCAGTCTCTGTGTCAAGGAATACATTATTTACATAATTAACCACATTTCAGAAACATGAAGGTGACAAGAAAATTCCATAATCTCCAAAACTTCTATAAAACATTTCTTCCAGTGAAGAAAGGCAGGTCTAAGAAATGTATTTTAAGTTTCTGATATAAGTAATCCAAATATTACAAACAAAAGCAAACAGCCTCCTCACTTGCTTATATGCAAAGTGAGGTGAGTAGATGGACCATGTGACCTGGTTTTTCCATGTGCTCATGAAACAATGGAAAGGACCATTCCTTATCCTAATGTTGCCAAGCACATTACTTCTTCAATTCAGAAAAAAAAAGAATAAGAAAATCTCACATCATTCAGCACATGGAGGAGGCAGAGGAGAAAGGTTCTATATGAACTCAGGGCAAAGTTACAGCTGAAAAAATATTGTGTTTTCAGTAGGGCAAGGTAGACAGGTCACCCAAGTGAAGCCTCCTGTTATAAACAGACAATCTGTGGTAGTTTCGTTCTTTCCATCTAAAGGGTGGTATTCCCATTGACCTCAAATACCAATAAGAAATGGCTTAGGGTGAGATGTTTTTCCCTCCTCAAAGACATTACAAAAATTAATTAGAGCTTCCAGATTACTTTAGAAAGGTAACGGCAGGGCCACATCAAACAGCACAAAGGAGTATGGCAATTCCAATTTTCACCGTTTGATAATGATAAGAACAGTTACAGTAAAGATTATGGTTAAATGGGTGGCAGGAAGACAGCATTCACTCACTGCAGACAAGAGCCCAACAGCTGCACTGCAGCTGAGCACCACTGAGAATCAATTCAACCCCAATACATGATGCGAGAAACAACAGGCACCAATGACAGAGAGAAGGATATATAATCTCTTTAATGTTGTTAACACAGGATATGGGGGTGCTCATGAATTAGTATAATGGGATGCCACTAAGTTCTCCAAATGGTGTGCTCTGTGCCTACGCTCAAGCCGCTTGTCAATTCCTTAGGCGTATGCTCATTCCAGGATCATGTAGGAAAATCCTTCCTGAGCAGCCATAGCATTGCTCATATCTGGTGTGGTTCCCACCATTTCTACCCAGCTGTGGATTCCTCTCTGCATACTCAGTTCCCGGTAATTAGCAGGAGGTCATGAACTAATACATTTCTCTAATGAACGTTAAAAGAAGTCTTACAGAACAATAAGCGCATGTGTCTGAATTCTAAGTCAGGTAAACTGTAGAAGTTTCTCAACTCAATTTGCAGTGGCACCTAGACTTTTCAACACCACCTCTGACATTAAGCAGCACACAAGATTTTTACTAGAGGCTCCTACGCTTGGTTTAGCATGGAAGCAACAGACCAAGGCTCCAAACTATGCTGAGAAACCTTCAGAAAATTTCATTTACTTTCTTGTTTCCCCACCAATCAGCAAGACAGACATGTCTAATTTATGACTAAAAGACATAAAACTGAATGGTTTCCAAAAATCTACAAAAGAATTTTAACAATTTATAGATCAGAGAGTGATGAAACGTCCATCACTGATGTCTTTTAAAATTCAGAATCAACTTTGTTCAACACTGAATAGATCTAGACCAATAAGAAGAAACTTAATTACCTAGTCTTACTTCAACAGTTAAAAAAAGGAATTAAGAATAAAGAAAGCAACAAAAAATATAGTACAACTATAAACTTGTGGTTATCGAGCATCAGCTTTTAGTTATGGATTTCAAAATGATTAATGAGAAGAGATTTATAGACTAGATGTTGTCTCTGTCATGGAAATCTTATACTTTGTACTCAAGATGCAAGTGGTCAAGACCTTGCATAAAATTTATGTAAAGCCAGTTTCAAGGGCAATCTGATATATCTTACCTAAAATTCAGCAAGGCAGTCTGTTTCTGCCTAAACTCAAAAACATAAACTTAGGCAGTAATATCTGGAAACTTGTAACCCATTACTCTCATAAGAACAAGTTGTCATATTCAGTATGTATCTAAAAGTAAATAAAGAGGTATATACACACAACTTCCCAATAGAATTCTTAGGTAAGGAAAGTATTTCCTAACTTTCTAAATAAGCTCAAAATAATATACCACAAAAGCCTGGCATGCTGGCACATGCCTGTAATCTCAGCACTTGAAAGCTGAGGCAAGAGGATAGTGAGTTCAAGGCCAGACTAGTCTACATAGCAAGAACTATCTCAAAAAAACAAACAAACCAGGGGGAGTAGGGATAGGGAAGGAAATCTAAAACTTGAATGTGGCCACAATGGGAAGGGGACTAGGAAGTAGTGAAGAGGTCTGGTAGAAATGAACTAGTATGGGTTGTAATGTACATATGCAGGGTAACGACACCAGGAATCTCTCTGTACAGCTATCTTTATCTCAACTAGCAGAAATAGTATGTCTTGCTTATTATCTCTTATGTTTTCTCCTCAACAAAATCTGAGAACAAGAGGGCGAAGAAGTTCTGCAGCGGGTGGTGGGGAGGGCTGGGGGTGACAAATAATGTATACAAGTGTAAGTAAATGTAAAAACAATAAAATAAAATTTGAAAAAACAAAGAGTTTGATGAAGTCCAAATACCTGTATCTAAGAGGACTCAAGAGTTTTAGAATGAGGAAGGAGTGCCTTGTATGAGGAAGGAGTGCCTTGTATGGTACTTTAGCTCTTCGATTACGTTCACAACCCAATAATCATCATGTCCAATAAAAGGAGTCACGAAAGGAAATTTAGCTTTGTGTGTGTGTGCTTGCTTGTTTGTTGGCAATACTCAGGGCCTTGCGTTTGCTAGATAGGTGCTCTATCACTTACGCCCTTTTGCCTTACTTATTTTTCAAATAGGTCCTTGCAAATCTAGCCTGAGCCTGTTTTGTCTCAGCTCACAATCCTACTACCATCACCTCTCATATAGTTGAGATTACAGGCATGTCCCACCATACCCAGCTTGTTCTTTGAGATAAGGTCATGCTAACATTTTTTGCCTGGACTGGCATAGAAGCACAATTTTCCTATCTTTACCTCCTGAGTACCTGTGGGTAACAGGCATGAGCCACTGAGCCTGACCTACTTTTGTGTATTTTAATCTAATTTTTTTTCCAAAAGATGTCATTAAAAGATTAGGGAAGAATTGGAAAAAGGTTTTCTTAAACTTTTACTTCTTTTTCTTTCCTTTTTTTTTTTGGCTGCATTGGGGTTTGAATTCAGGGCCTTGCACTTGCACAGCAGGCACTCTACCACTTGAGCCACTCTACCAACTTTCTACTGATAGTACTTTTAATGTTTTCATAGCCTATTTTGGTGTCAATTGGCATAGCTTCAGAGTTTTAGTTTACTTTTCCTCTATTTTTTCTATTTGATTCCTTTTATTTTCTACATTTTTATTAGTGCAGATTAATTGTACAATGTGGTTTATTGTGGTATTTCTTTCATGAATACATCCATATTGGCTTTTATCTTAAAAATACTAATAGCCTGAAGGTATACTTTGCCTAGGTTATATTCCAAAGTAGTACCTTGAAAATGTAGGTTATTGTATACACAGGCATACTACATATAAATCTCATAGTTAGAGAAAAACATATTCATTTTATTCACTCATATAAATTATAGACTTAGTTATTTCTCTCATCCACATTTTTAAGTGTCTGCTTATAAAGATATTTTACAGTTTAGAATGGTAAATCCCTCCCAATATCACACAGAAATTCTCTCTGTGGTCAGGTGTGATGTTGGCCTATAATTCCAGCACTCTGGAGGCTGAGAAAGAAGAATCAGTTCAAGGCCCTGGCAGCAAGACTGTCTCCAAAAATAAACAAAAACAAAAACAAAACTCTGTGAGATATTGGTATAACACCATATCTAAATACCAGGGTCTCATACACAAAATTACAATAAGCTGAGTAAGCAGTGTCTAAGCAGAACAGAACAATACTATATCATCCTGCCAGGAAGCTCATTAGTAGTGAGAAAGAGTACTACCCTCCAAAGCCTTTGAAACTGACATGGCTTGGCCCTCTCTGTCCTGCATTTCATTAGTAAGGATAAACCAGACTGACTGGGAACAGAACAGCGTTCCCAAAAGCATTTCTAAGCGTACCCTTCTTAGTGTGTGAAATATAGGGCGTGGTGAAAATGAGGTTTGGGTGTACAGGGTGTATGCTAGCCAAAGCTTTCACGTGGAAATTCTGTCTTTAAAAACAAACAGTCTGATTAATATTTTAACAGTACTGCCCCCAAGGAAAGCAGGTGGCTCCTGGTATACACTGTCCCAGTGTCTGAAGTACCTTATGCATACATTTCCTTCATAACACTCAAGTTAGCAGCCAAATTATAAATAGGCATTTGAGAAAGCATGATTTCATTTTTTATACAAAGGAAAGAGTGTGAAATCACCACTTTTAATGAAAACTAAACATTAAGATATTGCTAATTACTCTGCTTCAAAACTTTTATTAGAACTTAGGCCTTTTTAAGCTTTGAGACCTACCTGAGTAAAAATAAATTCTCCAACTGGATATACGCAATACTAAGTAGTGAGTACCCTGGATAACCTTTCATTATTACAATATTATCCATATATAGTAGATACAAGTATACAGTGACACTTCAATTCTATTTTGGATTATATGGTACTAAACTATAAAACGCAGTATCAGAACAATTTATACCAACTAAGTTTCAACATAAAACTACTGTCTTACTATTCATTTCGGTATACATGCATAAATAAAACTGATGGGCATAACACCTCTTATGGACTGATTTTGTCCTCTCCAAACCTCACATTTTAAAGTCCTACCTCTCAGTGTGAATGTATTTGGAGATAAAGGTCTTTAGGGAGATTGCTGAGGTTAACTGAGTTAAATGAGCCTTAAGGGTTAGGTGCCAATACAACAGAACTAGTGTCTATATGAGAGGAAGACACACCAAGGAGTTTTCTCACTCTCTCTGGTTCTCTCTCCACAGGCAAGAGGACAGCCCAAGTGAGGAAACAGCAAGAAGTCTGCTATCTACAAGTCAGAAAAAAGACCTCACCAGAAACCAGTGCTGACAGCATCTTGACTTTGGACTTCCAAACTCTACAATTGTGAGAAAATAATTCTCTGCAGTTAAGCCATCCAATATGTAGGATTTTATTATGGCAGCCCATAAGACTAATATAATCCCTAAAAGTTTAAGTGATATTTATCCCAGTAATGGTAGACCATTCCCAGTGTTAATAATTTTCAGAACTCAAATTGCTTCCGTCAGTGTTTTAATCTACCTCTGAGATGCTAACTAAAATTAACTATGTATAAATGCATGTAGCCATTCCTAATGTCATGACAGAATTTTTATTCAAATAATTTTTAAAGGATTTTAGACAAGCACTGCAATGTCTTACTTTAATAAAGTATGCATATCCACTGTGTGTGAATAACAACTCGTGTATTTCATAGCACATGCTTCAGACCAGTGAGTAGACAACTGGCAATCTTGGAAGGCTCTGGCAGAATTACCATCAATCACAGGGACAAAAATGACAGTCAAGTGTTACTGTCATAAAAGAAGAGTACAAAGTTAATGTTTGTTGGTATATTCATTTTTCAGATTACCTAGGTAATAGAGAATGGATGCTGAAAAAACAGGGCCCAAAGAAACTAATACTGGTAAGACCAAGGATGGGACAGTAGCATACCCTACAGAACATAAAAGCAAGGAATTAATGGTGTAATGGACATGGCAAGAACTGGCTGAACATTTCCTCTAAAGACAGGACTTAGACAAGGGAGTCCACTCTCCCCACACTTGTTCAACATAGTTTAGAGTTTTTAGAACTCTTAACCAGAACAATAAAGCAGGAGAAAGAAAGAAAAGAAATTCAAATAGGGAAGGAAGAAGTCAAATTATCTCTATTTGCAGATGATATGATCTCATACTAAAAGACTCTAAAAACTGCAGCAAAAAACTTTAGACTCATAAACACTGTCAGCGAGGTCACAGGATACAAAATCCATATACAAAAATCAGTAGCTTTTCTGTATAGTAACAATGAACAGACTGAGAAAGAACTTAGGAAAGCAATCCCATTGACATCAGCCTCAAAAAATAAATAAATAATACACCTATGAATAAATTGAACAAGAGAAAAGAAAGACATCCACAACAAAACTATAAATCACTGAAGAAAAAACTGAAGACATCAATAGATGGAAAGATCTCCCATGCTTGTGGATCAGCAGAATTAATATTGTAAAAATGGTTATATTACCAAAAGCAATCTATATGTTCAGTACAATCCCCAACAAAATTCCTATGACAATTCTCAGAGATAGAAAAATCAATCCTAAAATTCATCTGGAAGCACAAGACAATATTGAGCAAAACAAGCAACACTAGAGGCGTCACAATCCCCACTTCAAACTACAATAGAGCCATAGCAATAAAAACGGCATGGTGTTGGCACAAAAACAGGTCTTCACAGACCAATGGAACAGAATAGAGGACCCAACTTCAACAAATGGTGCTAGGAAAACTGGGTATCTGCAAGTAGAAAACTGAAACTAGATCCCTGTCTTTCACCCTGTACTAATACCAATTAAAGGTGGATCAAAGATCTTAACATAAGGCATTAAATTTTTGAAAGGAAAGATTATGAAAAACACTGGAACATAGTGTTTTACTATTTAGATAGGCAATAACTATCTAAATAGAATTCTAATAGCTCAGCAATTAAGAGAAAGGTCAAAAAATGGAATTACATGAAACCTAAAAGCTTCTGCACAACAAAGGAAACAGTCACTAGACTGAAGAGACAATCCACAGAATGGGAGAAAATTTTTGGCATATGTACATTTGACAAGGGATTAATAAGCAGAATTTATAGAACACTCAAAAAACTAAACGTCCAAAGAATCAGCAACCCAAAAAATAAAGGAGCAAATGAATTGAATAGACAATTCTCAAAGGAAGAGGTATAAATGGCCAATAGATACATGAAGAATTGCTCAACATTCCTGGCTATAAACTAAATGCAAATCAAAACTACATTAAGATTTCACCTCACTCCAGTCAGAATAGCTATTATCAAGAACACAAACTATGGAAAGGGTGGTGGCTAACACCTGTAATCCTAGCTTCTTGCGAGACTGAGATGGGGAAGGATCAAAGCACAAGGCCAGCCTGGGCAAATAGTTCATAAGACTCCATCTCCAAAATAATCAGAGCAAAATGGACTGAAGTAAGCAAGAAGCAAAGCACTTGCTTTGCAAACACAAAGCCCTGAGTTTAAACCCCAGTCCCATTAAAAAAAAAAAAGTTGTTGAGAATGCAGGGGAAAGGATGCAAATTAGTACAACCACTATGGAAAGTAGTATGGAGGTTACGCAAAAAAAAACTAAACTTCCATTTGATCCAGTGATATCACTCCTGGGCATATATCTAAAGGAATATAGTCAGAATACAATAGAGACACCAGCACACTCATGTTTACTGCAGCACTATTCACAACAGTCAAGCTATGGAAATAGTCCAGGTGTCCTACAACTGATGAATGGATTAAGAATGGATGTGGTGTAAATATACAATGGACTATTATTCAGCCATAAAGAAGGATGAAATTAGGCCATTTGCAGGTAAATAGATGAAACTGGAGAACATCATAGTAAGAAATGTAAGCCATGTTCAGACAAATGTTTTCTCTAATATGTGTAAGATAAATACAAAAGATAATCATATATGCAAATATAAGCATGATAATACAGATATTAGTATACAAATATAGATATACATATATATATATACACACACATACACACAGAACATGCTTTCATTAGTGGTACTGTTTGAGGAGACTAGGGGAGAAGGAAGAGGAAAAGAGAATGATTGTGTGAATAATATTGAAATACATAGTAAGTGTGTAGGAACAAGGTACAGGAAGCACACTGAAAGCTATTCTGCTTTTAGGTTTTTTTTTTTTTTTTGAGGACCCTCTATACTGCTTTCCATAGCGGTTGTACTAATTTGCCTGCTTTCCCCTGCATCCTCAACAACTTTTTTTTCTTTTTTTTTTTTTGTTCGGGGGGAGGACTGGGTTTAAACTTGGGGCTTCATGCTTGCAAAGCAACAGCTGGGAAAAAGGATAAGGTAGAATAATGGGGGGATTACACTAATTTAAAATACAGTATATCCACAGGTGAAATACATTGGCAAAACCCCTCTGAACAATGGAATACACTTCATCAATAAAGGACAGGAATGTAAAACAGGTCCTGTGAGGGAACAGTACTGTGGGGGAGCCATGTACTTTATATGTATATATGAAGACAGGACATTGAAACTATCAAATCTTTTTAAGTAGCGGGAGGGGAATGAGGGACAACTATGGTGGGGATGAACCTAACTGAGTTCACTGTAAACATATGTGGAAATGTCACAATCAAACTCCCTATATAATTATTACATCCTAATAAAAAATGTTTTTTAAAAAAGAACTGGTTGAAAATGAGTGCTGCTAACTTTGTATCTGTGCCTAAGGCCAGAATTAGCTACCCTAATAACTTTAGGCCCAGACTAGTTTTCAAGATCAACCAGACCACCAACTAAGTCTCTCACTTGGCCAAATCCCTTAAACTGAGTTCCACAGCCTCTACACCAGCGATGTTGCTTGAGCAGTGGGAACGGTCCTGTACAAGAAGATATTTAGCAGCATAGCATCCCTGGTCTCTACCCACAAGAAACACTCCCTGCTACTCCTTCCCCAGTGATGACAACCAAAAGAAGTCTTCAAACATTGCCAAAAATCTCTTGGAAGGCAAACAAAATTTTCCCCCAATTGGAACCACTACCCTATAAAAAGTGTAGAGACTTAGAACTCATATACTCTAAGCCAGCTGCAAGTGGCTCATACCTGTAATCCCAGCTACTTGGAAGACAGCAGAGAAGGCTAACAGTTCAAAGCTAGCCTGGGAAAATAGTTCATAAGACCCTATCTCAAAAATACCCAACAAAAGAAAGGGCTGGTGGAGTGGCTTAAGAGGTAGAGCACCTGCCTAGCAAGCATGAGGCCCTGAGTTCAAACCCCAGTACTGACAATGAAAAAAGAACTCATATAATCTTAAACATTAAAAAGCCCTTATGGAAACAGCCAATATGCCCCACTACTAACGAAAGGATTAAGAAAATGTGGTATTTATACACAATGGAATTTTATGCAGCCATGAAGATGAATGAAATGTTATTATTCACAGGTAAATGGATGGAATTGGAGAACATCATTCTGAGTGAGGTTAGCCTGGCCCAAAAGACCAAAAATAGTATGTTCTCCCTCATATGTGGACATTAGATCAAGGGCAAACACAACAAGGGGACTGGAATTCGATCACATGATAAAGCGAGAGCACACAAGGAAGGTATGAGGATAGGTAAGACACCCAAAAAACTAGATAGCATTTATTGCCCTCAACACAGAAAAACTAAAGCAGATACTTTAAAGCAACTGAGGCCAATAGGAGAAGGGGACCAAGAACTAGAGAAAAGGTTAGTTCGAGAAGAATTAACTTAGAAGGTAACACACATGTATAGGAAATCAGTGCATGTCAACTCCCTGTATAGCTATCCTTATCTCAACTAGTAAAAACCTTTGGTCCTTCCTATTATTGCTTATACTCTCTCTTCAACAAAATTAGAGGGCCTAGTAGCGAGGAGTAAGGAGGAGTAAGGAAGGGAGCGGGGGAAGGGGGCAGAAATGACCCAAACATTGTATGCACATATGAATAAAATAAAAGTTAAAAAAATAAAATAAAAAGCCATGAGAGCAATCTAATCTAACCCTTTTTCTACTACATGAATCAATCACTTCTTTAGTAACCATAACAAATCAGTCTAACTTTCATTTAACATATCCTAGAACATAAAACTCTCAACTTTATCAAGTAACCAAATCCATATTTTAAGTTCTACTTGAAATTCATTTTGATAGTTCTTACAATTGTACTGAAATTTACCTTTCTAAAAAGTATATTCATAATTTATAGTTAAATTCCTAGTTTTGTAGAAAATGAATCATTCTTCTATAAATTAGCTTTTCAAATAAAAGATAACATCAATGCCTGTTCCCTTTGCAGGTCAGAACTGCAAAAAGATACAAAAACATCTTAGCTAATATTCTGTATGCCCTACTATCAAGGAGTTACCCAATCCCTCAATGGGGGTATAGAGAAATTGGACTAACTTCCACATCTAGGCAGCTCCAGGCTTGGAAAATCATGTACACATTTATAGTAACACTTATAAACACTTTTCAAAATTTAACTTTTATAGCCTCAAAAATATACACTAAATTACAAGTTTTTTCTTTTTAAGTTAATTTCCTTTTCATTTAAACAGGCAGTCCATTTTTGATAAACTGATTTTTAAAAAGAAATATCTACTCACTCATTGGTGGATTAAATGATATGACTCTCTAAATATACTAAAAGCACTTTTATTTTGATATTATATTACATTGGCTGCCCTTAATTTTGTGTAATGTTATTTTTTCTGTAATTAGTGCACTAAATTTGGGATTGCTATGTTCTTGAATATGTTTTTAAACTACCTGATAAAATTTAAACATATAAATTCCCCACTTGGAAAATACATTTAAGAACTAGCTAAAGGCAAACATATTTTTATAAGACCATAAATCATTTGCTTTAAACTATATAATTAACCTCACATATCCAAAACTCAGCTAGCCAACAAGTCCAATTATTTAAAATACTGATTTTAAAGCTTTGGTTTTTTAGCAAAGAAACGCTTTGTTCAAACAAAATTAGATATGCAGAAACTGTAAGTAGAATGACATTCTGCCTGAGGTAGGTCAGGGTGTCTTGTCTCTTATATCATGGTATACAGTAGTCCCTGTACATTCAGCAAAACTCTGGGCACATTTTAAGACCATCTTGGAGATCACTTTCTTGGATATAGATAGGCAAAAAAAAAAAACAAAAAAACAGGGCAGTGTAATCCCATATACCTTCCCCCTATATGCCCTTCTCAAAAAAAAAAAAATTCAGACATGGGAAAGAAAAATTCCACAACTACAAACACCACCCACTTGATTTGTAGTAGAATATGTCAGATCCTCTCTCAAGGTGAGTCTGCTCTTAGTTTTACATATCACTTTGGCAAAATGTGTTAAATGTTCTTCAAAACTATAATTGCAAATTTAGCTTAAAAGGAAAAAAGAAAGGGGATACTAGAGGGACACATAAAAATAACAATGAGGATATAATTGAAAGCAATGAGAAAGTAAAAACAAAAATGGTAAGAATGACACACTATTTGCAATGAAGGCCACAATCCTCCTAGTCCTGTATAGCACTGCCATTTGACTTTTTCTCTGTCCCTAGAGTTAAAGATTAGTTCCCTTCCTTTTCTTAGCCATATGATTTGTTTTGACCAGGAAAATGTGACAAAAGTGTCAATGTGTAACTTTGAAGTCTAGTGCTCCCCTCTTAGTCTCAAGACTATTATGCAAAGAATCCGGACCTAGCAACTTTGAGGATGAGAGGCAGTGATGACATAGAAGCCAACAACCAGCTTAACATGAGACACAAGGTAAGACCATGGATCTGCAAGCAAAGCCTCAAATGATTGTTAACTGCATGAGGGAGTCCAAGACAGATGAGCAGAACTGTCCAGCTTAGTCCTACCCAAATTGCTAATCCACATATCATATAAATAAGGAAAACTGTTGCTATTTTAAAGCCATTAAATTGGGGAGAGGAGAAAAACGGAGTGGGGGGGGTGGAATTCAAGTATGATATATTTGATATATTGTAAGAACATTTGTAAATACAACAATGTACCCACACCCAGCAAAAGAATAAAACATAAAACAATTATTTTTAAAACAAAAAAAAATTGGGGGGTAGTTTATTATGTAGCAACAGATAATAGAAAGTGAATCGAAAACTTAATAGTCATTAGAAGATCACTTCATGTAGAACAAAGAGCCCTTCCTAATATGGTATGTGTAAATATTATGATATAATAAAGTATCTCACATTAATAATAATTAATAACAAAAGATTCAAGCTAAGTTATATATTAAGAAAGAGAAATACAACACCTTTTAGAAACAATTTCATATAAGATGATCAAAAATATCTTAATGAATCCAAAACTTAAAGAAAACTTGGATTTTGTATTACTGAAAAACAATAAATTCATTACTTTTAGATACTAATACAATAGAAATTATACTAGAAAATAAAATTCCCTGGTATCTATTCTTCATTATGTTTTTCATCAATACAAAGTATAGAACATACTTTTTAATAATCTAACAAGGATGCATATTTTAGATGCTAATACATCATTATCCAATATTTTACTAAAAACTTTGGCTCAAAAAAAATCTTTTATCAATGGTTTTAATAGCAAAAACCATAAATCCACCATTGCTTCAGTCTTTCCTACCTTTAACATTCCATGATGATATAATGTGGGGGGAGTGTTTTAAATATCATTTAATTACGCAAACACTGTAATTACTAGCATATATGTGTGTGTATACATACATTTTTTTATCCCCTCATTATCTAGTGCTGTAGCCAAAAGAAAACACCAAAAAGGTATGACCAAGTCTGGTTCACACAGGTAATGTGTTTTCCTTGCTGCTCACTTCTCACCTCCAGAAAAACTGCACTGCACTTCCGTAATGGTAAAGGACTGAATACATAGAAATTTGAAAAAAAAAAAAAAAAAAAAACTGCTTTCCACTGGCAGGTGACCTAAACAGATCACCTGGTTGTCCCCTATGTCCCTGGTAACACTGCCTGACATTAAGGATTCTAGTAGATGGATACCATCTGTTTTGTGTTTTCAGAGCACTCACTTTGCAATTAAGAAATTAAGAAGCAAGGAAGGTACATGCACACATTCTTTCTTTTGTACACCCTTCCTTTATTTTTTTTATTATTCATTTATTCACATGTGCATACATTGTTTGGGTCATTTCTCCCCCATGCTCCCCCTTCCCCACCCTCTCTCCCTTTCCCCCCTCAGTTCCAGGCAGGTCCTGTTCTGCCTTTATCACTAATTTTGTTGAAGAAAAGAGACAAGCATAATAAGGAAGACAAAATGTTTTTGCTAGTTGAGTTAAGGATAGCTATACAGAAATATTCCTAGCATTGCTTTCGTGTACACGTATTATGACCCATGTTGATTCATCTCTAATTGATCTTTACACTGGTTAGTGATCCCCTTTGCATGACAACCTCTGTCGCTTTAAGGTTTCTGTATTAGCTCCTCTGGATATATGCCCTTCCTTTAGATGCTGAGTTAGGACGAGTGACATTACCAATAACAGACGGTGAACCTGGGTGAATTAATTCTCTGACCAGAAAGGAATGCCCATTAAGGTTATACTCATTGTCTCCATGTTATGGGTAATAATAAGCCACCCTTAAACCTACTGTCTTTGTGCTTGAGAATTTAGTAAAATGATTAGAGGTTACCAGATGACTGACTACTTACCTGTGAAAAGTTGAACCCAGATTCCCCAGCTTAGTCTGGAGGGCATATAAATACATCTGGAATGAGCTTCCTTCTCAGCTTCTTTGTTCCCACCTTCCACATGTCAGGGGTGCCTCTCTTTCCCTTTCTAGTTCTCTCTGCTTTGCCCTACTTTTGCCAAATCCTTGCTGACCTTTAAAAAATTGGAACACCTATTGCCACACTGGGGATGCAGAATAAGTAGATATTGCTCTAATCGTGCTGCATCAAGAGGCGAACTTCTCAGATGGTCCAGAAATTTTTCTTTGGTGCCATTGGCTTCTCATAACACTCTAGGTACCCCAGGTTACATCACTTTTCATGGCTCTTTCAACTCAATGCTCTCCCTACACTGCCATGATTGAACAGTACAGTTATAAGAATAAAAGTTATATTTATTTAAATTCAATGACATACCTTTCATAGAATACTGGTAGAGAAGTAAGCACTAGTTTGGCTTTTCGCATGCAGGCAGAGAAATCTGATTTCTTAGTATTACAAATGCTCACTGACATTAAGATTACAGAGTCAGCTTTAGCCAAAATGTAGCTTAAAAATATATAGTATAAAATTTAACTGTCAAAGAAGTTGTACATTGCAAGCTCTTACCAATAAATAACACTCCCTGGAGTGTAAGATCCGAAAGAAGCCAGAATATGATGAGACCATTTATTGGTAAACATGAGATTAAAGCAAGATAAGTTAAAGTTTAAATATTATACAGTGACGTCAAATTAAGAGAATTCACCATTTGTATCAAATCAGAACGTGTGTTGTGTGTGTGTGTATGTGTGTGTTGCGAAGGATAAAATTCAGGGCCTCTCACCTGCCAGATAAGCTCCCTTATCATCCAACTACACTCCTAGCCCTAGAATATTTATACTTTTTTTTATATTTATGCTCTTATGGTTATCTCTCTTCTGTTCTGACACTGCTAATCTTTGGTCCACAGCTCCTTGTTCTGTCTCTTCTTGAATGCTCAAATCCTTTTATAACTTACAGAATTCTCCTTCAGAATTATTGATATCTTCAACTATATTTCAATCAAACTTCATTCTGACCTGAGAAAAATTCTGACCTTTAAGAGTAACTATTTTTTTCTGCTTTAATCCATTTTGTGACTTTTCCCAAATAGGGCAATAAACAGTTACCATATATGAGAAAGGAAAAGATGCAGAATAGCTAATTAGGATGGAAACTAAAAGATGCACACATATTTTATTCAAAAATCGAAGGCTTTTATGCAGATCCATTGCACTACCTGGTAAAATTCACTACCACTATTGAATGTTTACTATGTATTAAGCCTTATCCTTTATAAATGGGTAGGCAGATTATATCTCCTCTAAATAATTATATGAGTAGCTATTACTTTAGCTGTTTTACATATGGGAAAATATTCTCAGAAAAGTTAATAAAAATGCCCAAGATCTCACAGCTGAGACGTCAAAGAACGCTTCCTTTAAAAAGTACCATCCCACTATACTGTCTCAAGAGAATTCCAATCCTATATTGCACCTGACTATCTTAGTATGAAGAAGCAATTTAACAAAAAAGTTTAGCTGTTCCCTCTCTTTTCACCTTCCTTCTACTGATCAGATAAGTAACCTCTGAAAGGAGCATCTATAGAAAGGTAACGCATAGCAACTCAAGAGAATGAATGGTAGGAGTCGCCAAACCCCACAGAGGTCCTTGTGGTCGCCTCAAGTCTACAGTTTCTTCTTACCTTCTGTTTTCTTTTCCTGATTCTTTTCAATGTACTTCTCATCCTATAGTGCTCACTAAGCACATGTCAACAGGAAGCCTAGAAATGTAAGACCCAGGATACAAACTTCACTACAGTCATGACGGTTCTGCTTTTAATATATTCCATGAAGCAACAACTCATTAACAGTGCACAGCTATGGAATGAGAATAAAGAATATATTTACATGAAATAACAAAATCCAACTTCATTAAAAATTTCATAGCCCAAGTGGTAGTATGTTATTCTGGAAAGTAGTATGGCTTTGAAGTACCTGGGGCAAATTAAGTAGCCTCTCTATGCCTTGGTTTTAAATTTTAAAAAGAGGACTGAGGCTGAATATTTACAGAGCTGTGTTGAGGACTTAATGAAACAATAAATTTATATAAAGCATTTAGCACATTACTTGGCACAATGAGGTTTAAGAAGTTGTGGTGACTATTACTATAGCTAGGAAAAATTATGCTTTTAATTAAATAAACAATTTTGCCTAATGACAAATTATTATACTGGAAACATATGTCCTTGAATCTCAAAGACAGATCTGAGGGACACCTGGAATGTCTACTGAACCTATTCCAGGTGCATCAAAGGTCACAGAGAATAGGAGAAAAACAGTCATGAAGTAAGCAGAATGTCCAGAGGCAAAACAAAAGCAGAATTATTAGTTTCACCAACTTTAGGATAAGTTTTGTAAGCTAAGTTTATCCTGGGTTCTGTTTTCAGAAACAAATAGCCCAAGTCTATAAATTGCAGTACATCTAAGCTACATGTTCTAAAACTTTTCCTGTCTCCTTCCCCTCACTTTGTTCCAGTCTTCTTACATTCTGTTCTATACCGATCAGTTAATCAGAAAACTCCCTGGTAGCTAGGTAGTACTTTAGTAACTTAGCCAGGCTGTTTCATCATGCCTTGACTAGAAAAAAAGTGCACATCTTCATGATTTTAGGTATCATAGCAGACAGTGGACAAGGAATATTGATTACTCTTACTTTTAGATAGGCTATTCTGACCAACACAGATTTCACCACTCATATTAATATAAAAATACATGTTAACATAAATAATTTCAAGTTTAAATAGCCATCTAATTATAGATTAGATGTGCAATTACAAATGTATGCACAAGATTAAGTAGTGAAACTGAAGTAAAATGCCCACAATAATAGTTTCTACTCTGAGAGTTTCAAACCTATTAGTGTCTTGTTAAAATACCTTTAAATATTAAATTTATGTAGACTAAACTTATGGTTAATTGCTCTATGTGTATGTAATACATATTCTTAAGCTAAAATAAATACTAATATTCTAAACAGATGTTTCTGATCACCTTCTTGGCAACATTGCCACAAGTTATTTTATGGACACTATACAAAAATTTGCCTTCACTGTAAGATTCCTTTTTACATTATTTCATTAATAAATCCTCAACTCTAAACAATTATGGAAGCAATCTGCACTACATCAGCTCAGGGAAAACAACATTTAAAAGTTTCTGAATGAGTTATATGTACCACTATGTGCCCTTCCACAGTCCTGGAGTCATTCGAGATTAATTATAACAAATTTTTGCCGTATTCAAATTCTATCTACTCTGTACAAACATGTATTACTCTCATTGCTGAACTAAATCCCAGCATTTCACACATAACACATTATTCTCAAACACAGTTCTAAAGTCATGTCAACAATCTAGAGCAGAGTATAGTCCTATCCAACCAGGTACATACATATTACTTCTTCAATTTTCTAAGTACTACTACAAAGTTTAAATTCAATAACTATATTACAAAATGAATTACATTTTAAATAACTAGGAAAGTATTTCACAACCACTGGTACAGATCGACCAGAGAAACCTAGTGATACAGGGAAAACAAACAAAAAAAGGTTTATTATAATAACTAAGAAAATGAATCCCAAGTTCATCTGATCTGCCAAAGAGGTGGTCTTGTTCACCTTAGGAAGAACTAACAGTTGTCAGTGCACTTGCTATTGCGTCCAGCTCCCTAAGTCCCTATAACCTGACCAAAAGCACATTGAGAAAGAATGAGAGGTGGAGCATATGACATGACTCAAGATGAGGGGACACAGAACAATAATAAAATTTAATTTGAATCATTAATATTCAGCTAAGATTTATTTTAGGCTAGAAAAATACTAGGAGATTATATCATTCCCCTGTGTGCCCCATGGCCTATGACACTAACATCACAAATGTTAATTAATCAACATTTTTAAAGCTGGTTGTAACATAGCTTGCTGTATCAAACTTTCAAAAAAAAATCAAAGACTTCCACTATGATATTTAATTATATTACCCTACAGAAATGGCAATGTCCCCAATCCTACTCCATCCTCCGATCCTCTCAAGCATTAGTTTTGACACTACAATGTCTACGCTACCCATCAATACTGAGGTTACTAAAAGCAGAAAATAACTAGTGTTAAACAATAAAGTAATGACTTCAAAAATACAGGAAAAACTTGCAGAATGGACATTCAGAGCTGTCTGAACATTTCATAGAAAAAGTAGAGCAGACTGCTAGAACTTAGAAATAGACTACAAGGAAATTTCTGGTAAAAATGCAATATATACAACAGTCATAAAACAAGTGTTATATTATATACCTGCTTGAATGGGACGGAAAGTAACTTATAAGGAAGTGGTAAGAAGACAAATTGACTAGACAAGAGATGATGAAATTATACATGGTCTTGAATCTCAGGCAAGCAAGCTTGGATTTGTTGAATCATTTCTATGAATATTCAATACATTTGCTCATTTAACAAATATTGCCTCTAAACAAACTCATTATTGTTTCATAAGAGACTTTCAGAAAAAGGCATTTTAAACAAACAAAAAAAATGAAAGGGGGTGAGTGGGTGCAATGTAAAACGTATTCCTAGTAAGTGAGCCAAAAGAGGACAGAGGTCCAGAATTGGTAATGGCAGTCAATCTGGAGAAAAAAGTATAACTGAAAAAATTATATTGAATGATTGAAAACAACCTAGAAAAGACTGTACAGAGGAGAAAGGGAAAATTAATAAAGGCAAGAATATTTCACTTGGGAAAACAATAATATACTTCCATACACCTCTGAGCATTGCCAAAATTCAGACCAGGGACATCAAATGCTGCCTTGGATGTGGATCAATGGGGGACTCTCCCTCACTGCTGGAGGAAATGCAAAGTGGAACAGCCACCTTTGAAGACAGTTTGATTGTTTCTTACAAAACTAAATACATGCTTATAGTACATTCTCACCAATGTGTCCCTTGGTATTTACCCAAAAGAGCTAAAAACTTATGTATACACAAAAACCTCCAGATAGATATTGCCAGAATTTGGAACCAAACACAATGCTCTTCAGTAGGTAAATGGATAAACTGTACATCTAGACAATGGAATATATTTGTCTTTGAAAAGAAATAAGCCAAAAAATAAAAAAAAAAACCCAAAGAGATCCAAAAGAAACTGAAATGCACATTACTAAGTGACAGAAGCCAATCTGAAAATGTTACATACTATATGAATCCAATTACATAACATTCGGGAATAGGTAAAACTATGCAGAAAGTTAAATGGTAGGTGATTGTCAGGAGTTATAGGGAAAAGATAGTCTGAACACAGAGGATTTTTAAGGCAAGGAAAACACCCTGTATGACACTGTAATGATCGATACCTTGCATTATACATCTGTTGAAAGCCATGGAATATACAACACTAAGTGTGAACCCTAATATAAACTATGGACTTGAGGCGACAGTAATTTGTTAATGTAGGTTTACCAATTGTAACAAATATGACACTTGATGGGGATGCTGATAATGGGAAGGCTACAATGTGTGGGAGGAAGCAAGGGAAATATGAGAAATCTGTACCTTCTCATCAGCTTTACTGTCAACCTTAAACTGCTTTGAAATAGTCTTTTTCAGAACAATTTCTCTTGGGCTGACAAGTGTAACAGGGGTTCACTCCAGAGTCAGCTGGCAGCATATGACTGTGGGGAGAAGACTCTGTATTGGTTTATCATGTTTCTGTGTATTTTACAAACACTCACAGTTTTTTCCAGATTATCTTTCAAGGATGCTTGTATATACTGAACAACCTTGAAAGACAGAGCTAGTTTCATGCTCTGGGGTTAAAAGGCAGGTATGCTGACTCCCAGTATAAAAGATTTGAGTTCCCTAGCCTCAGAACTCTGCTGTACTATAATCTAATACATTTGCAGGTGTCACTTGGCCTTCCTCACTCTATAAGAGGTGGGGCTCAGAAAAACCATGACACTATATTCTGTTTGCTACTGTTGCTGTGAGTAGTCAAGTCTAATCTGACAAGAAAGCTCATGTCTTCTACTAGCCTCCATAAAACTTTAGCAACTCATTTTTTAGCCTACAGGTAAGGTAAAATCCTACATGCTTTATAATTCTTGACCATAATCCAGTTTATCAAGAGTGTGATCATCCGGCATTTAATTAATTTCAAGCCACAATTTCCTTTAAAATGAAAATAACAGAATCTACTTCATACATTACCAATGTTAAGCTAGAGAAAAACTGAATAAATAATCGAGGAAAGTACCTGACAGCAAATATCAATCATTATTGTTTATTGCAACATATTATAAGAACATACATATATAAAATTGTATTTTATACAGTCACATAGGAGTTGTGATTTGTCTCCCAAGAGTTACATATGTTAGTAAAAATGCAAGCTACTAAAGTAGTAATGATAGAAATAATTTAACAATTTTCTTTGAAATAAAAACCAAAAGTATATGCATATTATGTACATGTATTTATGTTTTTAATGTCCTACTGGTTCTAATAGAATACAACAATATGACAGGTGTCATTATAGAATGGTACACATTAAATGCCTCTGTAACTATCTCTTAAGTAAACTTCCTAGATGGCTTAGTATAGATACAGTATTAATATATTTTTCAAACTGAGTGAAATTTTTTGAACTAGTCATTAAATATGTAATTTTTTTCAAATATCAATTTTCCAAGAACATGAAGGGAAGAGAGGCACATTAAACGTGAATGCAATTCAATTCTCACATTTTCCAAAGCAGAAGTCTTCATAACATACAACTGACATTATCTTTCATCATATGAAAAATTAAATCCTCCAACTCAGGAGCATCTTAACAATGACCTTCACAATTATCATGTTATATTCACTGACTGCAGTAGGAAAGATATAATTGCAAGATTAAAAAAGGATGGAAGCCAAAGATCACTTTATATTGAACGAACACTTAAAGTTGGTGATATTTAAATTTCATTTGCTGATACTCTAATTAAAATCTCAGAAAAATGGCAAAATATACTACTTAGACTCATACATTTTTCTTTCCCAATAGTAATTTGTTAATTTTCCATACAAAAAAGTTAATGGAACATACAAGATGTGAAAGATAGTAATTTTAATGAAATTTAAACTGCAGTTAAAATTTAAAAATATAAGATTTTATATATGTTATGTATTCCTTCTCCAAGAAAGGATGATGTACCAAGGACATGATCTTCCAGGATTCAAATTCTGAATTTATAATGTGTTTTGGGGAAAGAAATTCTCTGTATCTCATCTTTTTCATAGGCAAATAAAAACTAATGTACTTCGTATAGCAGAAATAAAAATTAAAATAATAAAAAATTGCTCTGTAATGTAACTCTCTTCCCTTGGTAAAACTAAAATAACATTCATCACAAAAAAACATGAACTGCTAAGCCAAGGTCACACATGGAAGAATGAATACTATAACTTAAGAATGTTACATAAATGTCTTAAATGCATATTACTAAGTGAAAGAAATCAATATGAAGGACTTCTACATGACATTATAAAAAAGAGCAAACTATGGGGGTAGTAAAAAAACCATTAGTTCTCAGGGGTTTGGGCAGAAGGAAGGACACTAGGTCAGGAGATATTAGGGCAAAGGATTCTGAATGATACCATAATGGTGGATACATGTCTTTATCCATCTGTTAAACCCATAGAAGATACAATGGTACAATGCCAAGAGTAAATTTTAATGTAAACTATGGACTTCAGTTGTCAAAGAAGCCTCAGTGTAGGGTCTTTGATTATAACAAATGCGCCATTCTGACATGGAGTACTGACCATGGAGGAGGCTGTGCATGCATGGGAGCAAAGGATAAAATGGTAGCTTTTTATATTTTCCACTCAATTTTGCTGTAAACATGAAACTGCTCTAAAAATTCAGGTTTTTTAACTATAAAGAAAGCATAAAATAACTTCAACATTATTCAAAGAAATCATGAAATAACTTTGTCTACCATGAATTCTAAGATTTCCAAAAAGTTAATGAAATAATTCAAATATCCACTTAAGTTACTTTCCCAATAAATTTTAATATATTTAGACAAAGTCCAAAGCCTGTGAATGCTCATGTTAATTACAAATACTTAGATGGGTAAGTCATTTCCTATTAAAAGTAAAAACTAAATGAAGTTATATAATTTAAAAACATTATTTACTCCTGTAAAACAATAATTACTGAGTCAAAATTATTAATAATTACAAATTGTAATGAGTGTTTTAACCATTATTAATGAGACAGAACAAAGCAAATTATATTGAGGATTAAAGTAAAATTATGAGTAAAAGGACTCAAAAAATATTCAGAGGTTAGTGATAGCAAATTTGCCTCATGGCTTTACAAACACAAACTCTTTTATTCTCTCTCTTCTCATTTACTCATTCCTCGTCCAGTTTCCTCAAATGCCTCAACTAGAACTCTGCAAGTACACACTTCATGCCCTATGAGTTCAGTAATTTTGAAATATTACTACTGTATGCTCAACTAAGTAAATTACTGTCCATAGTCAGTAGTTCCAAAGTGAATGCTTATACATGAAACAGAGCTCAGAGTAGAGGTCACCCTTTCTATGTTTATAGCTTCCCACACAATTAATCCTGCAGCTGCACTTGATTAGTTTTTGACATGAATACACAGTCTCAAGGAGGTCAGTGTGAGTTTCCATCCATTTAACACTCCCTCTTAACCTACCCTATTCAGAAAAATTAAACCACTGGGTAATAGCATTGCATGAGTTCCCAGTGCTGCATGCTGCACTATTTAGATTGCAAAGGGTAGCCTGTACATGTTCTTTTTTATGAATAGATCTTTGAACATACAATTTAAAGTTCATTATCAAGTACCATCCCTAATTTTCAATGATAATGTTACACAATTTCAGCAAAAACAGAGCTAAAATAATAGATAATAATTGTAAATCAGGTATTTGAGGTTAAATTTTTCTCCCAAAAATCAAAATACATAATTTGTCTTCACTAAAGTAGAAACTAAGATAAAAGGTCATTTGTACCAAAAATTATATTATGCTACTATGGAAAAGATATTGAATATAAGAAAAGTAATACACGAAGTTGAAGTCCTTAAATTACTGAATTATGAATTAACTTTCCCAAAGGGCAGTTCTTACAGAATTTCACAAGTTCTTCCAAATATAGAAAAAAGAACAATGCAATTCAAGCAAATTCATTTTTACAAAATAGCTTGTGTAAACTAATGTTCTCACCCAAACAAAAATGTGAAAGGAAAGTATTCCATTGAATAGTAATATTTAAAATGGGGGGAAATTATAAAAATATATATTTACATAAAGGCATTACGTAGAAAGAAAAGATACAGTGTATAAACTGTATTCCTCTCATTAAAATTAGTCAGTTTGTGAAGTGGCGTAAGTGCACATTGGTAAGACATGCCTAATTCCAAAGGAAAGTCTGTTTCTGTGATTAAAAAGAACAGCCTGAAAACACTTCTATAGTTGAAACAAACTGTTAACAAAGTAAATAATGCCATTTCCCACTTAACTGTCTATTTATGCTTTCAAATATGACATGAATTAAAGTGATCCTAATTAAATATCCTGGTCAGATGTCCTTGGTTTATTATCTGTAAAAATTGCCATTTGCCTTCATTCCACTGGTGGAGGCTTTGTGTGGAAACTTGATCTGCTGGGGGTGGGTCACTGGGTACATTTGACAGCTTTTAACAACTGCTGACTAATATTCTTGGACTAATGGTGATGGATATCACAGAATGTTGTCAAAAGAATAATTTTTCTCTTACAAGAACACTTCCAAGAAAATATCTATTATACTAACAATCAAAATTGTCTGCCAGTTGGAACGGGCTATTTTCCACACCCAAAAGGAGAGAAGGAGGAATGCTTGATTTGTGCACTAAACAATAGTTAAGAATACCATTTTATTCTCTGACGATATACAAATAAAGCAGTTTTATAACTTTCTCATTCTAATTAGCATTGTATTTATATGAAGCCCCTGACGAATGAATTTGTAAGAAATAACTTCAAAGAACTAAATATGAAATTAGAATTTAAGTTTAAATTCATGCCACCCTTATAGCCCCAAATGACACTTTTTGCCAAACCACACATAAAAAAACACTAGTCATAAATGAACCAGAAAAACTACTAATTTTAATAGAATTAAGCAAACTGTACTTGGCAACTCAGGTAGTTCTACATTATAATGTCAAATTACACATCACCATCTTTTTTGGTTCTGATATATAAATATTTAGGTATACTGCAGTTTAAGGAAAAGGTGTTTTCTACTTTATGGAAAGACATAGAGGAGCTAGTCTACTTTTTCTGTTATGCTACTTAATAGTACTCTACGTGAGAATCTGATGTTGCCTGATGATGATGAACTGGAACTGTTTGAATTGAGGGATGCAAGTATTGCACTTTTTGTCTGCATCAAGAAACTTCTAACAAGGGCAAAAACTCTGAAGTTAAACATAGCCTAGCCTTGAAAAATACATTATTCTTTTGGAATTTTAAATAATTACTGAAATTTTTTAACTCTGAGAATTGCTAACTATGTTTAACCAACAATACTCTAAATGTCTTGTTTATAAACAGCAATATTTAATAGTAGCTAAGTGTTCCAAAATGTGTAGGTGGTTGAAAAGTAATTTAAACTCCTTGAAGTGTAATTTTCAAGAAAAATACTCACAGAACAGATAAATTTTATGTATTAAAGTCTAAAAGTTCAGGTTTCACTGAAAATTTGACTCAATCTGGACTTTGTCTTATCAGAAACTCAGGAAAAACTAAGTGGTTAGATTGTGCACAATTATATTTGGAGTCGACTTCCTGATGACTATGAAAAAATCTTCCTGTAAGACTAAGCCTAGATTTCAGCCTCTCATTCCATAAAATTCCCTAGAAGTAATGGCCCAACTATTTACAAAAGAAAAAAGAAAACTTTCCATCAGTCTGATGTAGACAAACTACAATTTTTAGGATAGAAAGGCAGGCAATTGCATAAAACTATCAAACACATATTTCCTGTCTTTGTCATTTTTTAATTTCATTTTTGTGCCAAACCAAGCTACATAGAAAAGAAAAAAAAGCATGTTAAATGATAGTTTAATTTTAATGACCTTCATTTTGATTTTAAGCATATGCATAAATTATGGCATGAATTGCTTAAAATGTTTAAATATTTAAGCTAAGAACTTACAAATATTTCACCACTGTAAAGACTGATAAAGTTACAGACCACTTTTTAGTGCAAAATTCCAAAATATGTTTCAAAAAAATTATCAGAAAGATTATTTCAAGATGATTTTATTTTCCTACTAAAATTATGAAGGGAATTTAAAAACTGGTTCATTTAATAATAATTGTAAACAACAGAACAGTATCATTCCATACAAGATTATAACTACCATAAAATAATCTTGCCTAGATACTAAACGTTGCTTTAAAACACCACAGTAACAATATTGAGTAAATTCCATATTCTCTTTGTAATGGCTTCAAGTTTTACTCATTGCTAATACCACAGAACATGAACGTTAGGAGGAAGGCTCTAATCAACTGCAGGCTACAATACCAGATATATAAAGATAATTTTTACTTGCATGCAGGCAGGGAAATGATGACTACAAACATACAGATAAAAATTTATCACTGTGGCAGAATTGTGTATAAGAAAAGGAAGAAAGGTGGAGAAAGAAGGAATGGAGAAACATTTGGTAGTAAATTGGACTGTTTCATTGGCATTTGGTATCTTAAAGAATATTCCTTTTTCTAGTTAAACACTAATTAAAATCCTGATTTAGGGCTAGAGACATGGCTCAAATGATAAGAGTGTCTACCTAGCAAGCACAAGACCCTGATTTCAAACCCCAGTACTGCTCCCCCAAATAAGCAGATTTTCATAAACTTCCCTCAACAACATGTAACTAAGAGAATTTTAATGTATGTTTCTTACTCTAGCAAAATAGCAAGCTTTGTTTTTAAAAACCAAAATGTGTGACACTAGTAAGTTTTTAAAGTTTTAAAAAACAGAATCCAGGAGCTACCGGCTCCCGGGCGCCGCTGCATTTCTCTAGCTGTAGACTTTCCTTTCTCTAATAAATCCTACTTTATAAAAAATTAATAATAAAAAACAGAATCCAGCCCTCATTAAATAAATATACACACATCACTTTACTAAGAAGAGCTAGTTCATCTATTTACGATGTTTTACAAAACCTAAACTTATGATACAGTATCAGGAAATTAGTAAGACATACTTTTCTTTGAAATGCCACATCACCAATAACCTACTCTAAGGTGTAGATTCTTCAATACTGGAAAGAGGGGAGCATTTGTTCACATCTTCAGTGAAAGCTCTTAAGTACACTGGGTTAGGTCTTCCCTTCTCTCTTTAATTCCATATTTGTTGTAACCAGCGATTTGAAAGAGAATTCTAAGGGCTGACACAGGTTATAAGAGCAAATAGAAAATAACCATTTTAACCAGCGTTTTATGTGCACTTTAATTTATGTATGTTATAATTCACCTTTCCACTGTCAATAAAATACATATATATGCACTGACATATATATGTGCACGTCTGTATAAGCACATGTTTATTATTATTATTAAGAACGTGGTCTAATCAGGAGACTGAGGAAGGAGGATCATTTGAGCCCAGGATTTCAAGGTCAGCCTGAACAACAAAGAAGAACCCATTTCTTAGCCAGAAGCCAGTAACTCATGCCTATAATCTTAGCTATGAGGGAGGCAGAGATCAAAAGGATCATGGTTTGAGGGCAGCCAAGGCAAATAGTTCAAGAAACCCTATCTCAAAAATACTCAACACAAAAAAGGGCTGGTGGAGTGGCACAAGTGGTAAAGCTCCTGCCTAGCAAGCGTGAGGTCCTGAGTTCAAACACCAGTACCACCAAAAAAAGAATTTCTTCTACAACAAAATTAGAAATAAGGGCAAAATAGTTTCTGCTGGGTATTGAGGGGGTGGGGGGGAGAGGGAGGGGGCGGAGTGAGTGGTAAGGGAGGGGGTGGGGGGAGAGGGAGGGGGCGGAGTGGGTGGTAAGGGAGGGGGTGGGGGCAGGGGGGTGAAATGACCCAAGCTTTGTATGCACATATGAATAATAAAAGAAAAAAGAAAGAAAGAAAGAAAGAAAAGCCTCCCAAAAAAAAAGAATTTCTTAAAATAAAAAATAGGAAAAAGGAACTATAAGAGAAAGAAGAAACTAATCATAAAATAGCAGCAAAGACCTGACATACTGTAATGGGAGAGAATCACAGAAGTATTTGTCCAGTAAAAGATTTGCAAGATTCTTTGTAAAAATTTGCAGAATAGTGTACAGTTACCTGGGCTCTGGTCCTGCAGACGCTCACTCTGGGGCAATACACATTCACCACAACCACCCACTATTCTGTGGCAGGGCTCTGCTGGTTTTAAGATTGTGTGCAAGAGACAGCAGCTTTCCCAGTGCTTCACTCAACAAAGATCTACATTTACCTCATTTTTTTCACTTAGGCAGGAAAAATGTTTCCCTTTGTGTGAAGACAGTTTCTTTTTAATTAAATGAAATGTAAGTAAAACTATGAAAAGGCTTAAAAATTCACAGAGGAGCAACTCTTAGCTGATTCAAAACATTTTATGCAGATTTTAAAGAAAACATGATTATCATAATTTTTACATTATTACATTAATCTTTTCTGAGAGTGAATGAAAAAAGTAAAATAAAAAGGGGGGAGGAGGAGTGAATCAAATGAAAGAACCTGAAAAACTTATATACATTAAAAAGAAAGTGAAAAAATTAATGGAGGCTGAGCTATTTAATAATCTGCAATTTAATCTCAGGGAAAACCATAAAAAAAATTTCTCTGACACTTTTCAAGCAGTACCTAAGTATCTCTAAATGAAATCTTCCTACCACTGCACTAGTTAAAAATCTACTGGACTCCAGCTCCACAGAGCGGCTATCATAGTGCCATTGCCACTGTCATGCACCACCCAATCGTGACCAGTGATAGACTATATTGTTTGACAAAGAAGTAATAAATAAACAATGTAAATCTAACAATCAAAATATTCATTTAAAGCAGTATACACAACTCAGTCACATGCATAACCAAATTTCTATATGGAAACTGTATAAAGAAATTTAAACAAGACTTTATAAGAATAGACATAAAAATCAACAAAAATTTAAATTTATTATATAATATAAAACTTATCTCTCTTATTTATAAGCAATATGATGGCTGATATCTTAAGTAGCACAAACACAACAAAAGAATTACATAGATGGTTTTGTAAAAGTCACATTCACTCATATTTGCTTAATTAATGATGCCTTCAACTACAGATTTAAAACAAACCCATGCAAGAAAAGCCTACTTCTCTTTAAAGAAGGGATACATTTCTGATGTCTGCCTGTACATAAAATACATAAGTATATTTCCATTTTTATTTCCACTAACTTAACAGCACAAAAACAAGACATACGATGTTCTAAGAATATATTTGCTTTGGAAATTTATTCTAAAACCTACTAACAGAGACAAGTCTACATATCAAATATTATGAAAAAAAAATAGAAGAAGTAGTAATAGAGCACCCAACAAAAATGCCTCACATCTGGCTTCACAAAAAATACCAGCATACTTCAACACTACCTGAAACTATGTTAAAATCATTAGAAAGAAACACTGATCCCAAACCTAAAAGCAACTTCATCAAAAAAATTATATATACATGTCATTTATTAACACTGTAAAAATCCAAAATTACACTCTTACCAGAAATCTTTTAAAAGTATAAATAATGATTGTAGTGGTTTTAAAATATATATACCATAAATTCTTTATACTCCTCTCTTCCACAGGTAGAAGCTAATTCTTTTTTTTCCCCTTCAATGTCGGTTCTACTTAACAAATTCCTCCTAGTGAATCAAATATGGCAGATGTAGGGCTGTGTGACTTCTGCTACGAGCACATCAAAGACTTGTGGTTTCCTCATCACTCCGTCTTAGAACACTCACTCAAGGGAAACTAGCCTTCACGTCCAAAGCAAGTTTATGGAGAGGGCAACATAAAGAACTGGGGCCTCCTACAACCAACCAGCAAGGAGTTAGACTTCTATCATGGCTATGAGGTAAGCCATCTTGCAAGCCAAAATCAGCTCCAACCACGTTTTCAGACAACTGCAGTCAAGCCAACATCTTGACCACAACCTCACGGCATCCTTAGCCAGGCCTCCCCAAATTCCTGACCCTCAGAAATGCTGAGATTATAAAAGCTTGTGACTTTAAATCAACACATTTAGGCTAGGTGCCAGTTGCTCACACCTGTTATCCTAGCAACTTGGGAGGCTGAGTTCAGGAGGATCAAAGTTCAAGGCCAATCCAGACAAATAGTTTACAAGATCCCAAAATAACCAGAGCAAAATGGACTGGAGGTGTGGCTCCAGTCAATGCTTTTGCAAGCATGAAGCCCTGAGTTTAAACCCCAGTCCCACCCAAAAAAAAAAAAAAAAAAAAAAAAAAAGCCATACATTTAGGGATAATTTATCATACATGACTAATATAATCACCAAGTAGAGTTTCAACAGGGTACTTAATATTATGAAAGAAATTTTGGTCTATTATATTAAGATAGCTTAGGACAGAATCCCATGATTATCTCTACAGATTCAGAAAAGGTACCGATAAAACTTATCAATAATTCATATGAAAAACATTAATTTACTTAATAGAAACTTGCTTAATCTCTCCTTCTCTGTTTCTTTCTCTCTCTCTCTCTCTCTCACACACACACACACTCTCTCTCTCTCTTTCTCAGCCCAAAAGCCAGCATCTCATTGAATAGTAAAATATTAAGGGCCTTCCTGCTAATGTCAACAGAAAAGCAACATTTCCATTTCAATTTAACTTTGAGTTGCAGGTTTTAACACCAACAATTAGACAAGAGAAAACATAAAGAAGAAAGAGCACTTTAAAAGGGGAAGTAAAATGACCTCTATTTGCAAATATTATATTTATATATCTAGAAATACCAAAAAAAAAAATTTTTAAATAATTGCTATCCCTAAGAAATTAGAATTTAACAGAACAGGTTGCAAAGTCCACAAATAAAAAAATAACCTTCATCTAAATAAACAAAATCCAGTTAGTAGCTATGGAAGTAGATGTGGAAGAAGTGAGGATCCATCTATGATAGCAAAAATCATAAAATAATTAGGTCAACTGTTAAAAGATATGTTCAATACCAACATGAAGAAAACAATAAAACATTCCTGAAAGACAATACACATCTCAGCTAATGTAAAGACACACAACATTCTTAAGTAGGAAGACTGAACATCAATAAAGATATAAATGCTCCCTAAAGTTAACTTTTAAGTTTAACTTGACTTAAGTTAAAATGTTCTAACATTTTCTTATCTAGACAGGTGATTATACATTTCAAGCAAGTCAAAATTGGCAGGAAAATCTGTAAAGAATAAATGCTAAGAGGGCAGACCTTTCAGATACTGAAACATATTGTATATCTCTGTCAAATCACATTTGGCCTGAGGCACATCTCTTACTTTGAGTCCCTTTGTAACTAACAGAAACAGTTTTTTTAACAGCCAAGTCTCAGTCAATCACAATCAGCCAAACTTTAGCCAATAACAGACTGTCAACAAACAGATCAGACCATGTTCAAAAATAGGCAAACACTATAACTAGTCAAACTGTTTCTGTATTTCACTTCCATGCTCAGTCTATAAATTACTCACTACCAAGGGATCCCTCTGAACTTCTTCTGGTTTTGAATGCTACAGGATTAATGACTCATTCTTTGCTCAAATAAACTCTGTCAAATTTGTTTTGTTGAATGTTATTTTTTCAACATCTGCTATAATTATAGGGGAATTGGCAGAGAGACAAATGAAATAGGAATAAAAATCCTGAAATAGACCAACTTCATATGATAATGACAGCAGTGGGGATACATGGTCTTTTTGTAAGTGGTGTTATGACAACTAATACTTGATCCATCCTTCAACATTACATCACTAAAAATTCTAAATATATCAGAGGCTTGAGAAGAGGAGAGGTGAGAGGAGGGAAGTGAAGGGATGTAGAGAGAAACAGACAGGTGGAGAGGAGGGAAAACTGGACATTACTTGCTTCCCAATCCAAACTACCTACCACTACTCATGCATATAATCAAAAAACAAAAACAAATCAAACATAAATCTGGTGAGGCCTGTACAGAAAAAAGTAAGCCATAAAAGAAATATTAAATAATACCACAAGAGTATAGTTCAGCAAAATACCCCCGTGGGAGATACTACAGTTTAAAAAAAAAGTCTGATTTCTTCACAAAAAAAGAACTACAAACAACTACTAAGCAAAACCAAAGAGAAGAAGAAATCAGCAGATTCTGATGACATATTAATCAATGACAGTGTCTGGATTCTTAGCTGAATACTTTATCTAAATTCTGAATCAAACAAAGTATAAAATAAAAAGATAAAGTTTTTCAAATATTTAAACTTTGACTAGATATTTGGTACTAAAGAATTATTGTTCCTTTTAAGTATGACAATGCTTTTGTTATCAACTTCCTTTCACCAATGAAATAATATAGGATCAGAGATATGCTCCCATATAAAGTGACAGTAGTTACAGTTGAAGATCAATGGTCGTGAGTAAAATTGCTGAATTAAGATAATACAGATATGTACGTTCATATACTATTATTTTCTTTGGTATATGATTTAAATTTTCTGTAATAAAAATTAATGTGAAGTTGGTAGAAAACAAGTTAAAATTCATGTACTGCAATATAAATTAATTTTGTGAGTTCATATTAGCATAACTACTAAAAATAAATTTTAAATAGTGTTACCTAGTACTTTGTACAGTAGCCTTAAAAAACAATGGCAATTTAACTGAATACAACAGAGTATCCTACTTATCAGCTTCTCAAAAAAGGTCTCCATAGTAATCTTAAGCAAAAAAGCATTCAACTCTCTTTAGTCAACATATGTTGTACCACAAAAATTTTTAAGAGCACTTGCATAAAGTGACAGTATTATCAACATGGAAGATGCCTCCTTTTCTAAATAATACACGAAACTGAAAATCTGAAACAACACTATAATGAAAGTAATTTCCTTTCAATGGTGCATATAAAACATATACATACTGTTCGGAGACTTCCAAATCTATTAAATATTAATCAGCAATTAAACTATGTTACATTTATTTACATTTTCTTTACAAAGCTCTAAATTAACAGTAATTAGCCCAAATAAACACAGTAAAATTGTTTTTAAAAAAATACTGAAAACCGCTGAGCTTTGATACATTAATCCAATCATGTTTGTATTGTCAAAGTAGACTTAGTTTTAAATTGAGGTAGTATTTGACTGAACACTCAACACCAAAGGAATTTTATCACGCATTTAGTTTTTCCTGCAAGTACTATAATGAATGATCTGCAGCAATATTCAATGGTATTTTTCAAAAGGCAAAGTTCAATATAATTTGAAGGAAAGAAAATATTTGGGGATGTAACAGATCCTATTTTGTTGACAAATATAAACTGTAGACTAAGAACCTAGTATAAAATAAGCATGATGTTATTCATTTAAACAAAACCAAGTGAAGAAAAATGACTGGAGGCCAGTAAAATTTTACATGAAAGGATATTTTTCTAAATGATTAGCCAACCAAAAGACAATTTCATTTTTGCCACAATTATTACTGGGAAAGTTAAGTGCTCTTTTAACAAGTTATATTGTAAATGTTACAAATCAGAAACGTTTACTGTGTAATAAAGAACATGACACTTTCAGTTAATTAATCAAATAAAACAGAAAGAGTATTTAAATCTATATACAAGTATATATTATCTGCAAACTGGTAATAAACAAAATGAAGAAACAGTATATTGCCTCTGAATATATTTTTCAATTTAAGTATGTAAGAAGCATAAAAACAAAACCAAGAAATATTTACCACAAAAATGATAATGCATTGGTGGTACAGTATTTTTTATTGTTCACCATAATAAAAAAAAAATCAACAGACCATCTATGAGTTTCTGGTTTTCTCTCAGGTCAAGCTTCAAAACCTTCTGCTCTAAATCTGTCACACTGGTAACCTTCAGGAAGCTCCTTGACATTAATGCTATTCTCCTTAATGTTAATTCCAAATTGTTTACCTAGTCTTCAAAGTTTTGGGTTTTTTTAAATGTAATCCTGTCTCACAGTGATTGCAAACAAATGCCTACTAGGGTTCCCTTTTAAAAAAAAAAATTCCTTGAAATTCCAGAATTTTTTTAAGTATTTTGGAGGCTAAATTTTCCAAATACTAAAAGACTATCAAAAGGAATAAAAAGAAAGAAACTAAGAAAAATATTGTCTGGCTCTTATTAAAAATCGTCCTTTTTTTCCGTCCTCCTTCCCTCTCCTCGCCTTCTGCCCTTCTCTCCCACCACCACTGCTTCTCTATCACCCAGATGGTTTTCTCTTCTCCACGGCATTATCTATAATAATCCTCACAGACAGCAGCCAAAGATACACTGGAATTAGGCAGAGGCAGCACTCCACAAAGATGGTGATTATGTTTATCACAGAGTACAGCTTTGAAGTCTGGAGAATATCTGCAAACAAGCAAGAAAGAATTTGAGGAGTAACTCAACTTTGGTCCTATATGACAAGGTTATGAAATAAAAAATGAGATTTTTGTAAAAAAGTTTTCCTGGAAATAAGTAGATTCGAGAGTATTATAATAGCAGAGCCTTTGTTTTGCATGACTGGTTTAAAAAGAAAAATGAAAGAAAAAAGAAAATTTTGAACATACTGCTCTATCTCTGGCCTTTCCAAATGATATATTTACGCACCTGATTTATATGGGACCATCCCAGGATACTGTCTGAGACTCAAAATGACTCTTCCCATTGCATATTTAAAATATAGCATCTTTCCATAATTACAAGTCTAAGACTTTAGTCATATTTTATATAAACAAAATGTTAACATGTATATGTAGTCTTTTCTGCCTTGCACTGTAAATTCATCATAAATTTATGAGAACCATTCAAAAAATCTATTTTAATACCAGCTTCACAAAGCATTCTTTTGAGATCTAAATATTTTTGTCAAACTAATGTTAGCAGAGGGATGCTGTCCATGCAGAGAGATCCTATCTGCTATCCTCATCACTGTACTAACTCTAATATGCTTGTAATGATTACAAAAAGTCTGATACTGCCTGGGATTCCTGAAAGGAAGTGTGAGGAAGGTCATGTGTACAGCTGGTATATTAGAGGAAAGAATGGACACATATAATTGGTTATGCCTTAAAAATCATGACAGCAATCCAGTAACAGAATTTTAAAATATTTTCTACTGTATATAATCATAGAAACAATACCCTCTGCATTGGAAAATGTGAATTTTTACATGATTCAAAAAATGACCAAGATAGTCTCTGTCTTCTGGGAATTTATGACATGTGGAAAACAAAAAACAATGCAAACTCTGGAAAAGGGACCAGTATAGGGATATGGAATCCTTAGGGAGAAATGTACACTAAAATGCTAGAACTTAAGCTAAACAGAATATAAATGCATGTGTACACGTTATAATGTTTTTTTCTTTCTTCTACTTTTTTTTATTTTTTGACTAGTGCTGGTAACTCCAAGCATGCTTGGAAAGTGCTCTACCACTAAGCACATTTTCGTTTCCATTTCCATTTTCCAGTTCAGCTAATCTTTTTTCTCCATTCTAGAGATGGAACCCCGGCCTCATGTCTGCTAAGCAAGAACTCTACTCCTGAGTTACATTCCCCAGCCCTATAGTTTTACATATAATATAAAGTTTGCATTTGCATTACAATTTATCTTGGGCTGCGGTAGCTTCTGCAACAAATTTATAATCTGAGTATATTTCTACAGAATTACTATGAATTCCCTAAGCTCACTGCAAGAGGCATCAGAAAATAATACTGGAGGCAAGTACTTCAAAGATGGTATGTAGGAAGGCATTATAACTGACCAAGACTCAAAACTGACCATAAAAGTATTTCACAAAATTAATAAATTTTTTTTCTCAGAAAGAAGTTAATCATGTTTAGAAAAAAAGCCATTAAGATGTGGCTTCTTCAAGTTTTAAATTCTGAAACTTATAAATAAAAGTATTCCCTCCCTGAATTTATAGTACGAATCAACATTCAATGTCCAATGTCTAATACTTGATGGTAAGTCAACGTAAATCAAACCCTTACTAAGAACTACAGAAGAGTCTGTGGAGTCAAAAAGAGCATACCAGACACATACCTGACCTGGAGAGTTTATTATCTCCCTAGCTTAAAAAAACATGTAACCCTCAATTCAGACCGCAAATGCTGTGTTTCATTTTATTTTTTTCAAACCTATCTCCAAGGTCCCTTAGAACAACCCACACAAGCAACAGGTTGTGTACACTACTGAGGAGGCTCCTGTTTACAGCCACTGCGTACCAAGTCCCCATGCGTAAGTGAAGCTAGTCAGCTTAATTGGCTGCATAGAAATGTTTTTTAAAGAAAAGAAAAATTAGGGCTAAGGACTTGGCACAAGTGGTAGAGCATCTGCCTAGACCCTAAGTTCAAACCTCTGTACCATTAAAAAAAAAAAAGGAAAATTAACCTAGTAGGGTTTTATGAGAAATCTGTTTCATATAGAATACACAAAAGCAGCAATGCGACAGTGGCTCACGTCTATAATCCTAGCTACTTAGGAGGCTGAGATCAGGAGGACCACGGTTCTAAGCCAGCCTAGGCAAAAAGTTCTTGAAACCCTCTCTACCAACAGCTGAACGTGGTGGCACACTCCCTGACATCCCAGCTCTTCAAGAGGCTGAGATAGGAAGAATCATAATTCCAGGCCAACTCTGGCTGCAAAAAAGAGTTTGTGAGACCCCATCTTAATAACTAAAAGCTAAGCATGTGTGGCATGTGCTTATCATCCCAGTTACTGAGGGAAATGTATAATAGGAGGATTATTTTCCAGGCTGGCCTAAGCAAAATGTGAGGCCCTATCTCCAAAATAACCAGTACAAAAATGGCTGAAGGTATGGCTCAAATGGCAGGGCAACTCACAAGTGTGAAGCCCCAAGCTCAAACTCCAACACCAGTAGTGCCAAAAAAAAAAAAAAAAAAAAATACAAAAGTGGCTACAACTATGTAGACAAGAATGTTCATTTTTAAACTATTAGAAAAAAATATTAAAACAACCCAAATGTCCAACAATAAGAGGATGAATAAATAAATTATTATGTATCTGTACTGCAGGATACAACAGTTACAAATACAACAATATGATAGTTACAAAGAATGAGCCACACTGGGACAGGCAGCAAATGGAAGGACATTCCTAAGTCATTTTATGTGAAAAAGGTAGTATAAAGACTGTACATGATCTAATTTTTATTATTAAAATAGACATACCATACATGTTATTTTTTATGCTGACAAAGATAGAGACATATATGTGAAGACCAATACAAAACAACCCAGAAGAATACATCATCAAACTATTATTCATGGTTGATCCAGAGGGTGAGAATGAGTGACAACGGAGAGTGAAAAGAGGAGATATTTTTTACCTTATACACTTCTACATACTTTGAAGCTTTGTCAAATAGCATCTAATACTTTTATAACTTTTAACAACCCAATGAAAACATTAAAAGATAGGAGGATGGTTAAAACAAAACATAGAATGCCAGACTGAAATTTCTTTTTTCATATATTTATATTCAAATCAGCTCCAATTAACCTAGAAATGCTCCATGAGTTAACTTTTTTTTTTCATAAAGTCCTCTGTAAGGGAGGGGGCGGAGTGGGTGGTAAGGGAAGGGGTGGGGGCAGGGGGGAGAAATGAACCAAGCCTTGTATGCACATATGAATAATAAAAGAAAAATGAAAATAAAATAAAGTCCTCTGTATGAGATTGGAATGTGGAGTATAAACAAAATGATGACTACACAAACTTCATTGGCTCCCTCTCTACTACATTCCAAAGAAACATGCATCAAAACATATGCAATGATTGTTGAATTTTACCATCACAAGAAAGGGGTCTGAGAGGATGATCTCTTTTATTTTGTAATTCTGAATTTGTAACTGGGAATTCTGAATAAATAGCCTTGTTTATCAAAATTCTTTTTAGCACAAACACAAAACTCTTTTTCTAAACAAAGGAAAATAAAGACAATATTAACTGAGTTTCAAAGGATAATACAGCTTAAGAAGGTTTAACTTTGAATGGCAAATAAAAAGTCCCTAGCCAGACATAAGTAATATTTCATGCTAGATGAGCAAGTGGCACAAGAATTTGATTTTGTTTTACTTCAAAATTAAGTCATTGAAATAGCTAGATAAGTCAGTGGCTAGACATTTTCTATATAATTTTACAATTTGGTTGGAAAACTCACCAATCTTTGAATTTAAAGTTGTAAAATAACCCTCAAAAGATTATCAGTAGTCAAAATATTATGAGCACAAAGCAAATCAAACAGCAACTACATGCACACACAACTGTGCAGAGACACACATACACATAGCCTGTTTCAGGCCATCTTACTGTCTGCACTGTGATAAAACAGAGTGTGGTTTGAAGATCCATGATGATTAAGGTCAAGATCTTTAAGATCCTCAAGGCCCAGAGGAGGGTGAGACTGAGTTCTGTCAGACTTGGCAGTTAAGGTTCCAACCCCACCACAATACTTTAGAACAGAAATAACTATTCTCCTTTCCCAGTTTTCATCTCATGTGAGCACATTAATCGGAATCTGGTTTTAGGTATTCTAGTAAGACCTCTTAGTACACATAATTTCCATGCCTGGCCCTCTAAACCTATTTCTTTTTACCATAGAGACAGTCTGTGAAGTCCCTTTGGCATATGCTCAAGCCAACTCTCTGTGGGAAATAAAGTATAAAAGTTTTATTAATGAACTCTTACTTGGTTTGACTTATCTTCCTATGTATGAGACACAAATCATGCACTGACATCTCTAAAAATTTAAAAATCTAAAAGTCCAAAAGAGTTTGAAAAAACAATAGGATAACACATTCTTACCTAATAACAAAAGCATTTGGTCAAACTATTGTTTTAGCTAAGACCCACTTAATTATAAATCATAAAACCAAAGTATCTACAACACTAATCATACAATAATAACTATATTTTCTAATGTATCATCTTTAAGCACTGTTTGTTAATTTTCCCTCTGTTTCATTAAATAACTTTCTATTTATTATACACCAATTTTAAATCAAAATGTGGCATATAACTGAGTATAAATCTGGTGACTCAAATCACTGAGTTTTACAAAATCATAATTTTATAAATCTTTGTTTTCCTATTTATCAGCTAAAATTTACAAATACATGTATGAGGCTACATGAGTATTATAATTATAATAATTTTTCAAATCTCCCATGGGAAAAATTAATCATCTTTAAATATGAACTTTATTGTAATAGGGACTCCTGAAGGGAAAAACTAAATCCCAGACTATGATCCTCAATAGTAGATTAATCTTTTTTAAAAAATCATCTACTTACATATCCTATACAAACAAAACTATGCCAAATCAAAACTTCAATTCGTTAAAGGAAGGGCCACTTTTAAAGAATGAAACCTCTTGGCTAGGATGAAGATTAGTAGTAGAGTGCTTGCCTAGCATGTGTGAAGAAATCAGTTCAACCTCCGGCACCAAAAAAGAATTGAAATATTTTATAACTTTAAAAACAGTACCTAGGACCAGGAATTGTACATAATAAACCTAGGACATCTTCTCTTACAGGAATTTTACTAGATTTATGATAAAAAGAATTCAGAATCCAAATTATAGAGGTTTCCATTAGTCAGAAAAGACAATTTGACTGTGGACTGAATAAAACATATAAAATATGCTTAAATCTGTGACTTCATAATACTAATTTTTAATACCTCATTCAACTTCGAAGATTTTAAGAAGTCAAACTCTTCATATTGATTACTAGTAAATAAAGGAGGAAAACTCAGGATTTTATTCTGCCTTTCCCATATGAAACATAAACAGATTTTCCCTTTACACGAGTACTCTGATGAAGGATCAATAAAAGAAAATCTCCACTTTGCAAGTATCATAAATACAAGAAATGACAGGCAAGATCATCAATGACTGCATTACTATGTAACTCCTGATGGAAGTAAACAAACCAGCAATGAAGTGTTTTTAGAAAGAAAGAAAGAAAATCACACCTGGATCTAATGAGGCCTCTAGATGCATTATTGCTTTGCAGTAAATACAAAAAACAGAATGAATACCATAGGAATCAGCGCTTTGTACTCTCATTTCTCCAATAAACAAATTTCTAGGAATCTAAAGACAGATGAATGGAGGGGAAGATAACCAATTAAAATAAATTTAAGATGTATTAGCCAAGTGGAATGTATGGACCTTATTTGGATTATGATTTTAACAAAGTACAAAAAAGAGAGAAAGAAAGAGAACTGGAAAAACATAAACATATTAAATATATGCTGGTGGTATTAATGAAAAGACAGTTTTTGTTGTTGTGGGGGTTTTCAGTTTTTTTGTTTTATTTTGTTTTGGTTTCACGGTGCTGGAAACTGAAGCACCTCATGCATGCTAAGCACACACTCTATCACTGAGCTACCCCCACCCCACCCAAGAAAAGATTTTAAGTGAGAAAAATGGAATTGTGTTTGTATTTTTGAAAAAGGAGAGTCCTATATAGTGATACAGTATCTCCAATTTGCTTCAAGATTACTGAGGGAAGGGGAGGAGAATGGCTGTGAATATAGAAAAAAAATGACAATCACTGAATAATTATTAATGCTGCATCATGTCTACATTGGAATCATTATCCTCTTTACTTTTTATAAGTATGAAATTTCCCATAATAAAAAATTTAATTAAAAATCTTTTTGTAAATTTTTCATTTAACAAAAGAAATGTTTGTAACATTGGGTTTCCATAAAGAGATAAAACTACATGTTTTAATACTTCCATCTTTCATATTAGTGTTTCCTCATAGAGTGCTTAATAACATCAACATTCCAGGCATTGGACTAGAAGTTACAGGCATGCAACATAATGAATTAATAAATTAAAATGAAAATAATTTCATTATACATAAAGCCCCTTATAACACAAAAATATTTAAGGAAAGGTGGTGAATCTAATTGGCACTATGAAATATACTTACAGAGTGAATAATATCTCATTTCTATAGTTTTAAAAATATAGTTAGCACTAGAAACTCCTTTTAATATATGCACTAAACATTCTAAAATTCATGATTGAACTGCTTTTGCTTAAAAACCTAAAATAATCAGATCTTTTCTTCTATGAAATTCTTCCTCAAAAACCATGCTATCAAATCATTATTGTTTCCTCACTATGCATTTTCACAAAGCAACATTTAAAGTCATATTTTTAGTACTGAACTCTGAAAATTTTGTTGAATAAAAAATAATTAACCCAACTATCCAGGTGTTATTAAAAAAAAAAGTCTATCTGAAATCAAACAGTCCTGTAAACCATATATGGGATATTCACTTAAACATTCTTTAATTAATTTTTCTAATAAGTTCTTTGGATCACACATAGTTAACAAATAAGTATCAGAGGAAACATTTTAATTCTTCTTAAAATAATTTCCAAAGTAATAAATGAGGTAAGTCTGATAGATGGAGCTTTTAGAGCTTAAAAGATTCTAAAATATTTGAAAGTTACAAAATTTTTCTAATTAGAGGAAATTCAGAACATGCTCTTAGAACAACAAAGACAAAAATTAATTAAACTCTTGGAATTTTTTACCAGTAGTGTTAATAGCATACCAAAAGTATGCTAATTCAAAAATTTCAGTGTTAATACATTTCATGGTATTTATGTATCATCACATATGGAAAACATTTTTTGAATTTTTATTTTTGGCAAATACTCTCCATCTTCTTTCATACACTTTATTAAAATAATAAGGTTTGTTATACTGATTTCAAACAGACTCCATAATATCCTTATTCAAAAGAAAATTGAGCACTTTAACATTATGCAGAAATATAGAGCCAGTTGCAGGGGGTATGCTTATAGTCCCAGTTATGAGGACACTGACAGGGAGGATGGCATGAACCCAGGAGTTGCCATTACATAGGGAGACCCCAGCTAAATAAATATATGTACATATACATATACATAAAGCTACAATAATGCAGTGCTCCTAAAAGAACTGTACAACACTTCTTAGTCATCCTCCTACTCTTCGGCAGGTTTTGACAAATGTGTATAGTCACATGCCTCTGTGTTATCACGATGCACAAAGGTCCCGTCACTCTAAAAGCCCCTCACTCTCACTCTGCCTTTTGTAATCAACCCCTCCTTCCACCTCCAATCTGTGGCAAAAACTGATCTGTTCTTGTACCTAATGCTTTTTCTTTTTCAGAATATCATATGAAATCACACAATATAGCATGTGGGGACTCAGTGAGCTTTAAAAGTCTGTAAATGCATGTCTTTCACCAGGGATGGAAGTTTTTAGCCATGCTTCTTGAAGCATTTTTTCTACACCAATCTTTTTGCCTTCTCCTCTGGGTTTCTTAAACACAAATGTTAGACATTTTCTATTGTCCCTCAGGTCTGTAGGCTCTGCTCATTTTTTCTAGTCTTTTCATCTTCAGATTATGCAATTTCTACTAATCTTTGTTCAGCTCCACTTATTCTTTTCTTCATCTCCACTCTGATATTGAATTCATATAATAAACATTTAATTATTTTAATATTTAATATTAATATTTTAGATGTTTTTTTTTTATTTTAAAATTTCTAGTTGGTTCTTTTTATACTTTCTATTTCTTTTCTAAGAACATCAATCTTTTCATTAATTTCAGTGCTACTCCTGACTTCACAGTGAAGAGTTATGATTGCTGCTCTAAGAACCCCATCTTATCATTCTAATCTCCAGGTCACCTCAGGTATGGCATTTGTTAATTGTTATTTTCCTTACAATTATTTGTGCTTTTCCTTGTTCTTGACATGTCAAATAATGTTGGGCTACATCTAGAAACTTTGAACACTGCATTATGTCACTCTTGGTCATGTTAAAGACTCAGTCTCCTAGAGAACTGATTTACTATTGTTTTTGTTTAAAATGTTGTAGTTATTGTTGCTGTAGGCAATCAACTCTATTAAGCTCAAAGGACATGTCCCAATTCACACTCTCTAGACTGTGGTTTCAATGTTAGTTCATTTTCCCAAGTATTTTAAGTGCTCTTTAATCTCTCTTCATACTTGTCACCTGAAGGCCAATCTACGAAAAGTGCAGGGGTCTGTCTATGCATTAGTTCAGTTCTGTACTATGTCTCCGGGGAATAAGTTCCACAGATGCTCAACTCAAAGATGAGTCTGCTACGTCACAGACAGAAACATTTAGGTCATCTTTCTCCTTCATTCCTCTCCACAATTTTTTCTGCACTCTCTGTCTCCGGGGCCCTTTTCTTGATTCTCCGGCTTTACAATTAGCATTTTTGACTCCTCATCACCTCAAAAGTTTCCTGAGACTACATAGGCCTCAAAGGTGAAGTGAGGAGGGAAAAAGAGCAAAAAGTAATAGCTCTTCTCCTCGTGCACTTTGAACACTAAATCAGACTTTTATTTTTGAAATCATATCACTTACTCAAGCTACCTAAATGATCTTTCCAACATGCTTCAGTCCTCTTCAATTCTAGGGTGTGTGGAAATTTGTATAATCACCTGTTTGAAATTAATAGTACCTACTGAAGCACCTCATGTAATACTTGTCATGATATACAAGTTCACCTGTTGAGGACACAGACAAATGATAAACAAACAAAATAGTAAAAATTATATTTGGATAAACACACAGGTACAAATGAAATTTCTATGAAAATTCCAAAACCCTGAAGTTACTTGCTGCTGAACTCATCCTAATGTTACATGTAAAATTCCTTTGGTATGATTTGTACAAAGTAAATAGTTCTTTATTTTCAAAGACTTGAATTTTAAAATCCAACCTGTATTTTCTATGCCTACTACCACATTTACTATATAACCAAAAAATGCAATGGGTGGTTGGGTAGGGGAGTTCATTGGGACTGGCCTTACCTATATAGAAATAATTACTTCCATGGTGTAAAGCTTTTCTTATTAGGATCAAATCAAACTGTTATCTTAAGAGCATTTCTACTTTTTGAAAAATAAATCCTTAACGTTCCATAGTTAGGCAGATATTGTTTAGACATTGTTTTGTTTAAGGACAAAATTATGGGCTATTATTTTTTAAGTCAAAAACAGAGTCAGGCTCATGCCTGCAATCCTAGCTACTTGGAAGGGTAAGAACAGGGGGATTAAGGATTAGGCTTTAGGCTTGAGGCCAGCCCAGGCAAATAGTTTTCGAGACTCCATCTCCAAAATAACCATAGTAAAAACCAGACTAGAAGTGTGGCTTAAGCAGTAGAGTACCTGTTTTGCAAATGTGAAGCCCCTGATTTCAAATGCCAGTCCCACAAAAAAAAAAAAAAGTTAAAACCAAAAGTAGTATCACTATTATAAAGCAAATAAGGGTATTTCAAAAAATACAGCAGAGCATGGTAGCTGTAGCACCTGTAGCCCAAGGCTCAGGCAAGAAGATAGTAGTTGAGCCTGAGATTTTGAGGGCAGCCTGGGCAAAAACAGCAAGACCTCCATCTCTAAAGAAGAACTTTAAAAAAAATTATCTCAATATAAAAAGACACAGAGTTGGTACAACAAGTCCACCAAACTTAAACATTGTGATCTCATAATTTTTCAAATCTCAGTTTTGGCCCTTGGCTTTCTGATCTCTCCAAAAATATTCAAAAATAAATTCTGTCCATTGAGTATGAAAAAATGTTATAGCACATTATCATGGTATCTATTTAAAGCAGATTTAATGGCAAAGATAAAATGTTCTGGGAAAACATAACTTCTGAAGTTCAGTGTTTATGATGTCATTCAGGCAGGGACCATAAAACTTTTTGGCATGGGTTTCAAAAATTGTGAAAATTTTAAGTAACTGCCAAAATTTAATATTGTTGTGATTCACAGAAATAGAGAACTTAAGAATCCACACATTACTTAGACCTGTCTTCTGCTTCTAGCAGTTTAATATCTGTACCATCCAGATTGAAGACTATAAGAAGTAAAAATTTTTTTCACAAGCAAGATAACAATCCCACAACCTCCCTGAAGCTCCCTGTAGCTTTTCCTCACCCAGAAGTGATGGTCAGTGGATTCAATTTATCTCTAACTTTCTGTTCTTTGGTCATCAAAACTCATTCCTTCCCAATACATTGCAGAGATAGGTTTGAGATTTCTTTGCGGTCATCTTGCTTGTTATAAATACTCCCTTTCAAATTTCTCCTTCCTTTTTCTCAAGATCCTTTTCCACACTTTTCTTTGGATGCTATTCATTTTTCCCATATGCTTTTGTTTAAGAGCTTCATTTGAGCTGCTGCTTAAAAAGAAAAAATCGTATAATTCTGTAGGTTAAATTTTAAATTTTTTTTTATTTTATGTCCTTTTTGGCAGTACTTGGAGGTTTGAACTCAAGGCTTCATGCTTACTAAGTAGGTGCTCTACCACTTGAGCCATGCCTCTAGGCCTTTTTTCTCTAGATACTGTGGAGATAGTATCTCATTTTTTGCCTGGACCAGCCTGGACTTCAATCCTCCTGTTTTACACTTCTTGCCTTTGCTAACACTCTGTTGAGTAAATGACACATTCCATTTTCAGATTTCTTAAAAGACAAGAAAAATGTGTATCTTACTCATTGTAAAAACAGAAGGTCAAACAGTGCTTAAACACTTTGTCCAATGTTAATACCTGTTAACCAGACTGGTCACAAGGAGCAATACCAAATAACTACAGAAGAAATGGGTGGAAAGCCATTACCTAATTCCTCTTCACTAAGTGAAATAAGGACATAAACAATTGATACTGATATGCTCAGGTGATTATTCATAAAACTGTGTTATATACATTTTCTCTACCTTCCTGTAACAGAAGACAAAGTTCAAAAGTTCACTAGCCCATAGGTAAAAATGTAGTAATAAATGAAATCATTTTCTGGCATTCTAGACAAGATAAATAGGTCTGACCTTATTACCAAGAAGACTTTCTCAAAATAGCACTGCTTACTGAGATATGAGGAAATCAATTCATAGACATATATAGGCTAAAATTAAAGCAAAGTGATTTGCTAATATGCAAGTAAATATTTCAGGGTATATTATCGTTTAAATGATGGCACATCTGTGTCTAATGAGCAAATATATCAACCAATCAATTTTAGAATCATATATAATTCTACTTAACTCCTTAATTACTCACTCCCACTATTAAATATTTAGGTAATTGAGTCATAAATATTATGTTAAATGATAAAGAACATAATTCCAGAATAGGAAGCACTATGTTTTATTTTCTGATATTTACTAGTATAATAGTAAAAAGAACACAGCAATGTAACATTACATTCACCTTCAACCTAAATATGTCTCAGTGAGGAGGAAATAAAAAGAAAGAGCATAATTAGCCTGGTAATAATTTTAGAATGGAAATTTACTTCAGGTGATAGAATTTTTTTAATTAACAGGAACAGTTAGAAAAAAATCAAAACTTAGAATTTATATCTTAACTGAGTCTCAATAAGAAGCAACACACAAAACACTTTTCTTTTTCCCCTTCTCTCTGCCTGTGTAAAATGTGAACACTTTAAATTATTTTATCCTAAGAAATAAGTATCAGTTCTATATAACATAAAATGGAAGATATAAGAAGATAAGGGATTATTTTCATTTATATATACATATATAAGTTATTATTAATGTGTCAATTTTAAGAGTAAATCAATTGGTAACCACAGATTATTTTCAACCTAAGATCTGGTTCCAATAAACTGTGACCTAAAATAAATCTGTATATCATATATTCAATATAATGTGTATCGAATATTTCTCTGTCTGTTACACAAAGCAGCATAGAATTAACCGCACTTTATATTTTGGAAATTATAAACTACTAATTAATAACTAATAATTATATTAAAATTCTCATCTTACTTCTCCATTTCTTAATGTTGTAATGGTTCCTCTTGCCACACCCATTCTAAACAGTGTTTCTGTGGCCTGTGGGAGGGAAAAAAGCTAAAATGTATCATCTATACACAACTGAATATCCCACCCCAAAACTATAAAAAAAAGTCCAGTACTATTACATATCCAGCAACTTTTAGAGAACCCATCAATATAGCACAATAAGAGCCAGAAGTTCTAAATTACACACCAGAAATATAACTTTCACAATCTTTTGAGAATGTTATCAAGAGCTCAAGCCAAACTGTTTCAAAAAGTTATTTTGATCTGTTTGCATTTTTCCAGGTCAAATTTTCAAATTAGTTCACCTAGATAAGTTTATTCCTAGTTTGATAAACAAAAATTAAGATAAAATTCAGTATTTGGATTCAGTTCAGAAGTTACCATTTATTCTGAATTTAATTTTGAATTCAGTTCAAACCATTTTCTCTAATAAAACAGAGAAAGAGGATGAAATAATTTAGTAATGTCCAATATTAGGTAACATCCCCAAATAGCCATTGCTTTCATAGGCTAACAATAAATAATTAGAAAAGGAAATTAAGAAAATAATTCCATTTTAAAAAGCATCAAAAAATTTTAGAACTTAGGAAAAACCTTAAACATGGGGATTTAAAAAAAAACTTTTCCACAGAAAACAATAAGCCATTGATGAGGAAATTAAAGGTACAAATAAATGCAAAGATATTTTTTGTTCCTGATTGGGAAGACTTACCACTGTCAGTATCACCTAAAGTGATCAACAGTTAACAAAGTCCCATTGGCACTGTTTGGAGAAAACCCAAACCTAAAATTTGTATTTATCAGCATATTATGAACATCCTTATCCACACCCCAAAGGTAAGGAAAGCCCAATTCCCATCTTCTGTATCAGGAAGCTAATACTGTGCAAGAGAATCAAGAATAGCAGTGTATGCAAGTACAGAAGTAAAGAAAAGACTGCAGGTGGCTATCTCTGGGTTATAAAAGTAAGGCACTGGAAGAGGTAGAGAAGAATATTACTGATTATCAAATTCCTTCGACACTTCTCTTGAATTAAAATCTTTTAAATTTTTAAAGAAGTGATTAACAGTGCCCAACTTCACAATGATGTCAAATATTCTACAATTTTAATAGAACAGTGCTCATGAGACTGCGACTAAGAAGATCGTCCTTTGAGCAGACTATCTTGAGCAGACTAAGGTGTACTTTGAGTATGACACCAATGGAATGAGACTGAGTTGTAACTAGAGAATCAAAATTGGGAGAAAACTGATAACAAATGTTTTTAGAAGAGACTTAAACAAGTTTTTAATGGCCAGGTAGAGGTCAGTAGTCAATAAGATGGAGAAGAAAAATAGATACTGAATGAAGAAAGTTCCTGCAGAAGGCAGGATCAAGAGCACACATAGCAATCTGTAAGCAATTTAAAAAGGAAAAGGTACAAATATACCTAAACTCTCCCCCTTCTCCTCCCCAGTCACTCTCTTTCTTTCTAGTCCTTCTCTTCTTCCCCTCCCCGAACTAGGAGACAGGAAAGTCTGAGAAAATACTGACTTCAGGACAAGCATGAGAGTATATAATATACACAAAAGAGAAACAAAGAAGTAGAACACAGAACTGACGAGAGTACTGAGAAGTCCAGCTAAAGCTGAAAACCCTAAACCTTTGTACAGCTCCACATAGCATGGCATTAGAAACCTAGAGGGACTTGCAGTTTAGGGATTGTTAAGGCAAAGTAAGCAAGGTTATAGAGTAGACGGGTGAAAAGGTAACTTCCGTAATTCAACTTCACTAGTAAATATAGTATGTAGTTTATAAATAAAAGCAATGTTTTTCTAAAGCTTTTAAAATGAGAGATTGCAATCTTCAGAACCTTCCTACACATAGATACACACACAGACTTCATGAGGTGTGAGAGTTGGTTCTAAATGCTGTGTTAGAAAATTCTAAAAAAAAGCTTTCAGGACAAACTGGCAGATATTGTTTAGACATTGTTTTGTTTAAGGACAAAATTATGGGCTATTATTTTTTAAGTCAAAAGCAGAGTCAGGCTCATGCCTGCAATCCTAGCTACTTGGAAGGGTAAGAACAGGGGGATTAAGGATTAGGCTTTAGGCTTGAGGCCAGCCCAGGCAAATAGTTTTCGAGACTCCATCTCCAAAATAACCATAGTAAAAACCAGACTAGAAGTGTGGCTTAAGCAGTAGAGTACCTGTTTTGCAAATGCGAAGCCCCTGATTTCAAATGCCAGTCCCATTAAAAAAAAAAAAAAAAAGTTAAAACCAAAAGTAGTATCACTATTATAAAGCAAATAAGGGTATTTCAAAAAAATACAGCAGAGCATGGTAGCTGTAGCACCTGTAGCCCAAGGCTCAGGCAAGAAGGTAGTTGAGCCTGAGATTTTGAGGGCAGCCTGGGCAAAAACAGCAAGACCTCCATCTCTGAAGAAGAACTTTAAAAAAAATTATCTCAATATAAAAAGACACAGAGTTGGTACAACAAGTCCACCAAACTTAAACATTGTGATCTCATAATTTTTCAAATCTCAGTTTTGGCCCTTGGCTTTCTGATCTCTCCAAAAATATTCAAAAATAAATTCTGTTCATTGAGTATGTGAATTCAGCACAATATGAATGTTAATTCCAATCTATAATTCACTGGGTGATTCAAAATATGCCATTATTGAGGAGAGGTTAATCACATACTCAAATACAAACACAAATTATAAGTGAATTGAATACACTATGATAAAATTTTACTAAAGTATATAAAACTAAACATTGAAAGATCTATTTACAGAATTTTTTATTAAAGAAAAGAAAGCTTCTCATCAATGATGTACTTTCAATTATTCTATTCTTAATGATATATAGAGAGATTTACACATTACATCTTTGTTTCTTTTCAGACCATGCATAATTGAGTGATGTGATTTTTAACAGTACTCATCTATGTCACGTTAGTTACTCTATATATTTGAGAAGGACAGGGGAGAGGGAAGTACAGCAAGCATTTGTTTGCTAAAAATAATAAAGTATACAACAGTTTATCAAAACCAAATCATACTATTTTCTATGTCTCAAAATAAAAAAAAAGAGCAATTCGAAGATCAAATTCCTTTTCTTTACCCTCTCCAGCTGAATACCAAATTTAACGTTTTGTTTCCAAGTGAGGCATTTTATCAGCTTTCCCAGCAACATTTTAAGGATGGCTCAGCCTAATGACACTGGCTATTCAGCTAAGTGCCCTTTGTCTCTATAGGAATGTTCTGCAGTCTGCAACTTTCTTTCAACCCTACTAAAGAGATTGGTTTTAATTCACCTGTACCTGAACAACTACTAAATTTATCAATAATAAATTCTTGCTTAAAATTTCCTTCTCAAGTTTTATTCCATCTAAGATGATTTTTACTAAAAAAACATTCATTTGACATTTTCTATCTCAGTGATAGCAGGAAAAGAAACCTGTATACAGGTCCTTGTTTAAAAACAGGTTATCAAGAGATTGCTTTAAAGAACTTGCAGAGTTCAAGATTGTATCCTTGTGTGTGTTTCTATATGTACAAAAAGCAAAAATATCTGGAAAAATATATACTGAAGAGATAACAACCTCTGAATGATTTATTCTTAAATTTCTGTTTCACAAGGCACATGTGGTAGTCCCCCTTATCCACAGGAGATACACTCTAAGACCCCCAGTACAGCCAGAAACTGTGGATAGTACCAAAATCTATATACTATGTTTTTCATATATATGTATATATTCCTATGACAAAGTTACAAATTAGTCACAGTAAGAGATTAACAATAAAATAGAGCAATTATAACAAAATACTGCATAACTTACTTAAAAGTTATGAATTGTTTCTTTATGGAATTTTCCATTTAATAGTTTTGGACCATGGTTGAACTTGGGTAACTGAAACCACAGACAAAGAGGGTATTGTAAAGGGGTAGAGTCCCTGCTTGCTTTTTATTGTTTTCCCAATTTTAGCTTAGTTTTTGTATTGTTTTCTAGGCCTTCTTTATCTCACATTATCAGGTATTGCTGATAAATTTCTCTTATAAAAATGACAAAAGTAGTATATATACATGGTTAAAAAAAATAAGGGAAACAAACTACAAGTTGGGTGTCTCTTATCCAAAATGCTTGGAACCATAAGTGTTTGGAGGATTTTTTTTTAATATCCACATACGCAATGAAGCCATCTTGGGTATGTGACCCAAATCTGAACAGGAAATTCATTTGTTTCAAATATACATGTCCTCTTATGCATATAGCGTGAAGACAACGTTACACAATATTTTCAGTGTGCTTGTGGTTTAGGGCGGTTTTTCTGTTCTTTTGATTTGGTTTGAAATTTTCTGGTGATGATGGAATTAGAACCCAAGGCCTCCTACTTGCTAGGCAAGAGTGCTATCAGTTATGCCATGGCCACAGTCCTCTACTGACTTATCTTAAAGTTTCAACAAACTTCATGTGTTTATCTCATGGAACACAGTTACAATAGCTATTTTGAAAGCTTTGTCTGATAAATTCTCATCTAGTAGTCTTTCTCTTGAGAAGTACACAAGTTTTTATGCTTTGCAGATTTATTTTGGGTTGGTTCTATACATTTTGTTTATCATAAAAAATCCCCTGGGGAATAATGATTTGTGGAGAGAGGTGACAACAATCACCTGGCTAGGTTCAGACTGAAAATTCTGCCTGATATTCAGTGGGCACTAGTTCCATTGTTGGTTCCGTTTCCCGTGTTGCTTTGGGTCTGTTCCATGTCATTCTGGGTCATTCTCAGAATGATTCACAGGTAATTCTGGTACTTGGATGGCAGTTTTAATTGTAGTTTTGCTCTTAAAGCCATCGCTTTGCTGCCTGAATATGTCCTATGCCCATGCCAATTAGAGGTGAGCCCTATACTCATACCAGTTGTAACTCAGACTTAGGAGACCCATTTTTCTGGCTCTTCATTTCTGGGATCATCTCCCTGTTGTCTGGTTCATTAGACCTCTTTTTTCCTGGTCCACTGCCATAAAAATGGAGTTTCTCTTTGGATTTTGACTGCTTGCACTACTGTTATAGCAGTAGCCATGGTAAGGGAGAAAAGGGAGAATACATTATATTCATACAAAGTGACTAGAAAAATGAAAAAAAACTGGAATGCTTCCTTTCCTCTTAGAACTTCAGAAGCTCCTTTTCCTTCCATATTTTGTTGGTCAGAAAAACACAAATAAGTTTTCAGTTTTTAACTACCTGCACTAGTTTGCTTCACCTTGTAACCAGGTCCTACCCCTGGAACAGAGTAAAGAGAAAAAAAGAAAAAAAACACCAAAAAAGACTTCATTCCCATCACAAACAGGGGCCCCTGTTCCCTGTTTTCTAGCTAGAAAGAAAGATAGGCTTTCTCTCAGAGGTGTTGCTAAAGAGAAGTGAATTTCTTGCAAGCAGACCAGCCCTCTCTAGCTGGTTATTTCCCAGTACAGCTACAGTGCATCCATGTCCTGACCAAGTATTCCTAAAGTACGCACTGCTTCTGTGAACCTCCCGCAGGTACATGCCACAGCAGCTCATCTGCACTTGCAGGCCATTCCATCCTCATTTAGTGGCAGCTGCCACAATAGCTCCAGCTTTCTGCCCATATTGTGCCCCTCCACCTGGCACTCTCTCCCAACACAGCAGGTATTTTCAGACCTGCTCTACCTCATCCATACTGTGGCCACATGACATGACATGGCCTCTGACCTCCAACAATTTTCTACACTACCAGCAAACCACATAGGTACCAAACTCTCTTATAAAAAATTAAAAGCTAAGCTTGAGGGAGTAGGAAGAAGAAAAACCCCTCTTAATACTTAGTTCCTTTATTTTTTACTCTCACTTAGCCTTAGTATAGTACCTGCTACATCTGGACCCCTTAGCTTCCTTCCACTTTTGCCCCTTTTAGTACTTAACAATCTTTAAATAGCTAATCAATCCTTATATTAAGTTTTTAATATTTTTCCTATTCAAACAACTTATGTGGTTTCTATCTGTACAGTGGATTCTTACCGATACAGAATGGAACTTCTTCAACCTAATGAAGGACAAGCATGAAAAACATACAATGAACATAAGACTTAAAGAATGTATGCCTAAAATGAAGACTACATTGAAGATGGTGACTCACACCACTTCTATTTCCTATATTTCTGCAGCACCTACACAGTGAAATAAGACATGATAAAGATAGAAGAGTATACACTAGCAAAGATGCAGTAAAACTTTCCAAATTCACCCAGGACATGATTGTATAGATAGAAGAATTCTAAGTAATTAATAAGAAAATGATCCAGTGCTACCATTTAGTAAGGCCATAAAACAGTGTCAATGTTCGATATTCAATATTTCTCTGTCCTAGCAAAGAATGATTGAAAAACAAAACTTTTGAAAATGTTTCCCTTTGTATTAGAGTCTAAATATATTAAATATATAGGAATAAATTTAACAAGAGAAGTATACAACCTGAACACTAAAAACTAAAAGCAATGCAAGAAGATTAATTAAAGACCTATCTTGGAGGGAGTCTTTGATGATTTTAGCCCTGTGCTTTCAAGCTGCATCAGCCAATGTCAAGTGTCAAGTGGAACAGTAATGCACTACTTTAGGCAAGTCATTCCTGAACTGCAGACTAGTGCAAAATATTTTTAACCACTAAATTTTTGAGAGATTTGTTAAATAGCACTAGTAAATGTATCATTCATGAAATGTGATAATCAAATTTAAAAACCTGTTGCTATTATAAAGATTCAGTTAAGAAAATGAAGAAGGGGCGGGGGTATGACTCAAATGGTAGAACCTTTTTAGAAAGGACACATATATATGTATTGGACATAGATTCATATGCTTTAGATTTCATCTTAAATTCACATAAACTCATTTAAACTGAGAGTACACATGGAAGGTGACCAAAGCAACACAAAATGAGCAGAAATACTAAAGCCAAATAAGTGCTAAAGATGGGTAATCTGAGATAGATATGACAGAGTCTGCATGTCACACTCGTAGAGGGAGACTGGAAACCCAAAAAGCAAATTGTTATGAAAACCTTGCATTCAACATAAAATTCTATACATATCACCAATTAAGAACCCCTGTAGCAGGGGAGGTGGCTCACACTTGTGATCCCAGTGGCTCTGATGGTGGTGATCGGAAGGCTTGAGGCTCAAGGCCATCCAGGGCAAAAAAGATAACAAGACCCATCTGACCCCATATGACCCCATCTGACTCCATCTGACCCATCTGACCCAAAGAACCTGGACATGGTGGTCCACGCCCGTGATCCCAGCCACAGGAGAGGCATTAATAGAGGACTGCAGTGATAAAATATGTTTACAAAATAACTAAAGTAAAAAGGGCTGGAGAAGTGGCTCAAGTGGGAGAGCACCTTCCTAGCAAGCACAAGGCCCTGATTTCAAACACCAGTACCAAAAAAAAAAAAAAAAAAGAACTACTGCTCCAATACATACTTAACTTGAAAATTTAATAAAATAAGTGGTATATATAAAAACTAGCAAGCAGGCAAATAAGCATCACTAATCTCACCTTCACTTGCAGGTAATTGCTCTTGTATTTCAATTCACCATTGAATTAAGTTTCTTAAATAAAGAAACTTAAGAGTCATACTTGAATACTTCTCACTTAACAAACTTATTATGCATACTACATAGTGATTTCTTATCTAAAATTCTCATCAGACTATAGGTCATATTTCACTCATTATACCTCTAGCACCTATTCCTGACAAATAATAAATGTTGAAAAAACATAAGATGTGAATAAGTAGTTGTTTGGACTATGTCAAATAAGTGCTCATGAAATTATTGTTTTGGGATAAGTGGTTAACCAAAGTGTGAATAAATATGTCCCAACTGTATTATAGCAATTTCAAATGCTGAAAATATAATCTGCTGAGCCTTTCATGTTAATGAAATCAACTTGGTCTTTTTAGACATCATAAATGTCATAATCTGTTTTCATTCAGTACACAGGAAATATGCAATACATATGGAGACAGTGGACCTTCGCAGTGGTTTAAGGTTATAAAGAATGTTACTTCTGTTTAGAAATGTGGGCTGGTAAGCTACCCAGGAATTTAAATGATAAGCAGATGGTTCATTTCCAAATTGAGTGCAGTCATCTGGCTCTAAAGAAGAGTGTACTTTTGTAAATATATATTCTGTCATGTTCTATCCAATGTGACATGATGTAATCATGTACAATGTTATGTTCTGCTTTTCTTCTTTTAACATAATAAAACTTAGCATAAGAAAAGCATGGAGCTTTTTTTCCCAAGATGCTGTGGTCTAACATTTAGAGGTACAACAAATAAAAGATAACAAGCAAATGCTCCACAAATGCTTAGATTTAGACTTGCATCTCATTTCTGTTTCAAAATAAAACAGAATTCAGGAACTCTACTCACATGACTGAGTTTTCTCAACCTTCAAATGGGGATAAGATTAAATATTATAATTTATAATATTTCATCTAATTGTGATATAAAATGTTTTTCCAACTCATAAGTTTAGCCTATGAGGTAAACGCTTGTTGGATGACTATACAAAACCCCTCTTCCTACCACTACCATTTTCTGCCTCTGTTCTAATAAAATGCTGATTTTTCATTTAGATAATTAACCTTCTTTTTCAAGGGCTTTGATTTAAATAAATCAGTCATAACCATTCCATTCCTCTTATCTTTGAAATTCCAGAAATAAAAATCATTTCATAGTAATAAAGGGATCAATTTATCAAGAGGATATAACAAACTCCATATTTCTGCATCTAAGGAAAGGGTTCATGTTATGGTTTAAATAGAAAATGTCTCCCACAGGCTCATGTGTTAAATGCTTTCTCTCCAGATGGAGGCTCTGTTTTGGGTGGTGCAGTTTAGCTAAAGGCAGTAGGTCACTAAGCCTTTAGGTGATACCTGGTCCCTGGTCCCATTCTCCTTTTCTGCCACGTGCTCTCTACTGCCATGATGTTCTGCCTCACGACAGGCCCAAAAACATGGAGCCAAGTGACCATAATATGAACCCTCTGAAACTGTAGGCCAAAACAAATTGTTCGTCCCAAAGTTACTCTTCTCAGGTATTTTGGTAATAGTTATGGAAAACTAGCACACTTCAAATTCACAAATTAAAGCCTGATACAACCACATAGATAAATAAAAGAAATCCACAACTAGGATTCCAAGATGGCAACTAGAGGGAGGAAACAGAAAGTGTGCCTCCTAAAGTAAAATCTTGGAGAGACACTGGGGACACACCTTACAGGAAAAACCACCAAGAAGAGGCAAAACTTTGACACCTCCACAGCTCCAGCCTGTGCATAAATCTCCACTTCACATTAAACGGAGAAACCAGGAAGGCTCCCGTGGCGCCGCCAGACAGCAGCACCCAAATGGCTTGGGAAGACGCAGACCACAAGAGAGTAAACTCAACTTAGGTACACACAATCACACCTTCAAACAACTAAGACAACTAAATGACAGTAATCACCACATACCTATCAGTACTAACACGTAATGTTAATGGACTTAATTCCCCCATTAAAAGGCACCATTTGTTGAAATGGATTAAAAAGGAAGATCCAACAATTTATTGCTTACAGGAAACCCATCTCACCAACAGAAATAAGCATAGGCTTAGGATGAAAGGCTGGAAGAAGATTTACCAAGGCAATGGTCCCCGAAAACAGGCAGGAGTAGCAATACTTATCTCTGACAAAGTAGACTTCAAACCTATATTGATCAAACAAGATAAAGAAGGATATTCCATACTAATAAAAGGGGAAATAGACCAAAAGGAAATAACAATAATCAACCTATATGTACCCAATGTCAACACACCCAATTTCATCAAACATACCCTGAAGGACCTAAAAGCATATATTAACTCCAACACAGTGGTCATGGGAAACTTTAACACCCCAATATCAATAGATAGGTCATCCAAACAAAAAATCAATAAAGAAATCCCAGACCTAAAATATACAATAGATCAAATGGACCTACTTGATGTCTACAGAACATTTCATCCAACTTCTACACAATATACATTCTTCTCAGCAGCCCATGGACCCTTCTCCAAAATGATCATATTGTAGGGCACAAAGAAAGCTTCAGCAAATATAAGAAAACAGAAATAATCCCATGCATTCTATCTGATCACAATGCAATAAAACTAGAACTCAACAACAAAAATAAAGACAAAAAACATGCAAACAGCTGGAAACTGAATAACTCATTGCTTAATGAACAATTTCACTCATTGGTGAAACAAAAGAGGAAATTAAAAAGTTCCTAGAAGCCAATGAAAATAAAAACACAACCGACCGGAACCTATGGGACATAGCAGAGGCAGTCCTGAGAGGAAAGTTTATAGCCATGAGTGCATACATTAAAAAAGACTGAAAGATCCCAAATCAATGACTTAATGATACATCTCAAACTCCTAGAAAAACAAGAACAAGCAAATCCCAACACAAATAGAAGGAGAGAAATAATAAACATAAGACCTGAAATCAATGAAATGGAAACCAAAAAAAACCATACATAGAATTAATGAAACAAAAAGTTGGTTCTTTGAAAAAATAACCAAGAGGGACAGGCCTATAGCAAACCAGAATAAAATGAGGAGAGAAAAAACCCAAATTAGTAGATTCAGGAATGCAAAAGGGGAGATAACAATAAACACCATCAAAGTCCAGGAAATCATCAGAGACTACTTCAAGAACCTATATTCAAATAAATTCAAAAATCTTAAAGAAATGGACAGATATGTAGATACAGATGATTATCCAAAACTAAACCAAGAGGATATTAATAAACAGAACAGATCTATAACACAAAATGAAATTGAAGCAGCAATCAAGAATCTCCCCAAAAAGAAAAGTCCAGGACCTGATGGATTCTCTGATGAATTCTATCAGACCTTGAAAGAACTGACACTAACCTTCCTTAAACTGTTCCATGAAATAGAAAGGGAAGGAAAACTGCCAAACACATTTTATAAAGCCAGTATTACACTTATCCCAAAACCAGGCAAAGACACCTTCAAAAAGGAGAACTATAGGTTAATCTCCTTAATGAACATTGATGCAAAAATCCTCAATAAAATAATGGTAAACCAAATTCAACAACAAATCAAAAAGATTATTCACCACGACCAAATAGGCTTCATCCCAGGAATGCAGGGGTGGTTCAACATATGAAAATTAATAAACGTAATAAACCACATTAACAGAAGCAAACACAAAAACCACTTGATCCTCTCAATAGATGCAGAAAAAGCCTTTGATAAGATCCAACACCATTTCATGATAAAAGCTCTAAGAAAACTAGGAATAGAAGGAAAGTACCTCAACATTATAAAAGCTATATATGACAAACCTACAGCCAGCATTATACTTAACAGTGAAAAACTGAAACCATTCCCTCTACAATCAGGAACTAGACAAGGATGCCCACTATCTCCACTCCTATTCAATACAGTACTGGAATTTCTAGCCAGAGCAATTAGGCAAGAAGAAGGAATAAAAGGAATACAAATAGGTAAAGAAACTGTCAAAATATCCCTATTTGCAGACGACATAATCCTATATCTTAAAGACCCAAAAAACTCTACTCAGAAGCTCCTAGACACCATCAATAGCTACAACAAGGTAGCAGGATATAAAATCAACATAGAAAAATCATTAGCATTTCTATACACTAATAATGAACAAACTGAAAAAGAATATATGAAAACAATTCCATTTACAGTAGCCTCAAAAAAAATCAAATACCTAGGTGTAAACCTAACAAAAGACGTGAACAACCTCTACAAGGAAAACTATAAACTTCTGAAGAAACAGATTGAGGAAGACTATAAAAAGTGGAGAGATCTCCCATGCTCATGGATTGGTAGACTCAACATAGTAAAAATGTCGATACTCCCAAAAATAATCTACATGTTTAATGCAATTCCCATCAAAATTCCAATGACATTCATTAAATACATTAAAAAATCTACCGTGAAATTTATATGGAAACACAAGAGGCCACGAATAGCCAAGGCAATACTCAGTCAAAAGAACAATGCTGGAGGTATCACGATACCTGACTTCAAACTATATTACAAAGCAATAACAATAAAAACAGCATGGTACTGGCACAAAAATAGACATGAAGACTAGTGGAACAGAATAGAGAACCCAGATATGAAGCCACACAACTATAACCAACTTGTCTTGGACAAAGGCACTTAAAATGTACGATGGAGTAAAGACGGCCTATTCAACAAAAACTGCTGGGAAAACTGGTTAGCAGTCTGCAAAAAACTGAAACTAGATCCGTGTACATCACCCTATACCAATATTAACTCAAAATGGATCAAGGATCTTAATATCAGACCACAAACTCTAAAGTTGATACAGGAAATAGTAGGAAATACTCTGGAGTTAGTAGGTATAGGTAAGAACTTTCTCAATGGAACCCCAGCAGCACAGCAAAAGAGATAGCATAGATAAATGGGACCTCATAAAAATAAAAAAGCTTCTGCTCATCAAAAGAAATGGTCTCTAAACTGAAGAGAACACCCACAGAGTGGGAGAAAATATTTGCCAGCTACACATCAGACAAAGGACTGATAACCAGAATACATAGGGAACTTAAAAAACTAAATTCTCCCAAAACTAATGAACCAATAAAGAAATGGGCAAGTGAACTAAACAGAACTTTCTCAAAAGAAGAAATTCAAATGGCCAAAAAACACATGAAAAAATGCTCACCATCTCTAGCAATAAAGGAAATGCAAATTAAAACCACACTAAGATTCCACCTCACCCCTGTTAGAATAGCCATCATTAGCAACACCACGAACAACAGGTGTTGGCGAGGATGCGGGGAAAAAGGAACCCTCTTACACTGCTGGTGGGAATGTAAACTAGTACGACTCTGGAAAAAAATTTGGAGACTACTTAAAAAGCTAAACATTGATCTACCATTTGATCCAGCAATACCACTCTTGGGGATATACCCAAAAGACTGTGACACAGGTTACTCCAGAGGCACCTGCACACCCATGTTTATTGTAGCACTATTCACAATAGCCAAGTTATGGAAACAGCCAAGATGCCCCACTACTGACGAATTGATCAAGATAATGTGGTGTTTATACACAATGGAATTTTATGCAGCCATGAAGAAGAACGAAATGTTATCATTTGCTGGTAAATGGATGGAACTGGAGATCATCATTCTGCGTGAGGTTAGCCTGGCCCAAAGACCAAAAATCGTATGTTCTCCCTCATATGCGGACATTAGATCAAGGGCAAACACAACAAGGGGATTGGACTTTGATCACAAGGTAAAAGCGAGTACACACAAGGGAGATATGAGGATAGGTAAGACACCTAAAAAACTAGATAGCATTTGTTGCCCTCGATGCAGAGAAACTAAAGCAGATAACTTAAAGCAACTGAGGCCAATAGGAAAAGGGGACCAGGAACTAGAGAAAAGGTTAGATCAAAAAGAATTAACCTAGAAGGTAACACCCACGCACAGGAAATCAATGTGAGTCAACTCCCTGTATACCTATCCTTATCTCAACTAGCAAAAACCCTTGTTCCTTAACTCCCTGTATACCTATCCTTATCTCAACTAGCAAAAACCCTTGTTCCTTCCTATTATTGCTTATACTCTCTCTACAACAAAATTAAAGATAAGGACAAAATACTTTCTGTCGGGTATCAAGGGGGTGGAGGGGAGAGGGAGGGGGAGGGGGGGTATGGGAGGGGGTGGGTGAAGGAGGGAGATATGACCCTAACATTGTATGCACATATGAATAAAAAAAAAAGAAATCCACAACTATACTCTGTACATTCTACAATAACTGATACAAGGAGTACAGAAAAAACTGAAGATAGAAGCCAGAAAGTAAGTATTAATTAACTTGACCTAATTGGTATTTATATAGCACTACACTAAACAAATCCGGACTAAATATTCTTTCCATAGGACATTTCCTAAGATAGACTATCATCTGTGGGGAAAAAAAAATGAATAGAAAGCACAAATTACCCTTATCAAAAATGAGGTGACATTACTACAAATTCTTAATAAATTAAAAGGATAATGAGGGAATATTATGAACAATTTCATGCCAATTATTTTTAGAATATAAAAGAAATAGATGCAAACTACCAAAGGTTTCACAAAAAGAAATGCAGAGCCTAAATAGCCCTATACTTATTAAAAAAAAAAAAAAAAAACTTGTAGTAATAGTTAAATACTTTCCCACAAAGAAAACTCCTGGACCAGATGACATCACATAAATTCTACCAAGCATTTAAGGAAGAAGTAACTCAATTCTACAAAATCCTTCTGGAAATTTGAGGAAAAAAAAAGGGGGGGTGGGGGGAATACTATTTAATTTATACTGTGAGTTGTTTTGGTGGAGTTTTTAAGGTCTTTTAGATATAGGATTATACCGTCTGCAAATAAGGATAATTCAACTTCTTTCTTTCCTATTTGAATGCCTTTTATTTCTTTCTATTACCTTATTGCTCTAAATAGGAATTCTATTACTATATGGAATAAGAATGGGGAAAGTGAACACCTTTGTCTTGTTCCTGACTTTAAAGGAAATGATTTCAGTCTTTCTCATTTTAGTCTGATGTTGGGTATAGGTTTGTCATATCCAACCTTTATTATGTTGAGGTACATTCCTTCTAGTCCAGTTTCTTCAGAACTTTTATCATGGGAGGATATTCAATTTTATCAAAGACTTTCCTGCATGTATTGAAATAATCACATGGGTTTATCATGCTTCTGTTTATGTGTTCTATTACTTTTATTGACTTACGTATGTTGAACTATCCCTGCAAGGAAACTAACTTGATCTTAGTATATAACATTTTTAATGTATTGTTGAATTTGTGTTTGCAAGTATTTTATTGAGAATTTTCACATCTGTGAAATATTAAAATAAAACATCTTTAAAAGTTTAAATGCTTGGACTGACGGAGTAGCTCATGGTACAGCACCTGCCTAATAAGCACAAAGTTCAAACCCCAGTACCACAAAAAAAAAATTAATGTTATAATCATTTTGGAAAATACAAAACATGTACCTACCATACAACCTGAATTATGCTGAAGTCTGAATGCCAGTATCTCTGTATTTGGAGATATGGTCTTTAGAGTTAGTTAAGTTAAAATGAGGTCACAATGGTGAGTGCTAATCTAATATGACCGGTATTCTGATCATTAAGCCTAGGCACCAATGACAGTGAGACAAATTTTTAATCACAATGAAGCACATCTTCTCATGAAAATTAAAAAAAATTCATAGATTTAGCACATAATTATTAATTTTTCCATACACTAAATACTAAGCATTTGGTATTAACTGTATGCCAAATATAAGACATTACAGATGTAAAGAGTATACATAACACATTCCCTGTCCACAGCAGATCATAGTCTTAGTGAGGGATAAAAGCCAAAAAACAACTCTTTCATTCTGGAAAAGGCAAAACTGTACAGACAGTAAAAAGATTTGGGGTTACAAGTGAATGAACAGATGAAACACAAGGAATTTTCACAGCAGTAAAAATATTATTTAAATTACTATAATGGTAGATACATGGTATTACAAGTTGTCAAAACGCAAAGACCTGTGTAACACAAGGAACAGTATCTTTTGTAAACTATCAGATTTCATTAATAATAATGTATCATTATTGGTTCATCAATTTGTAACAAGTGTACTTACACTACTGCAAGATGTTAATAACAGAAAGATGGATATACATATGGGAAATCTGTCCTTTTTGTTCAATTACCTGTAAACCTAAATTTTCTGTAAAAAGTAAAGTCTATTTTTAAAAGTATGATGCACAATCAAGAAAGGGTAAGATCATATATCAAGGTTTAAACATAAAAAGGGAAAAAAGCACAAAGCTGTAACAAAACACATAAATTACAATTATCACCTTTTATGTAATCAAGTTAACTTAGTAAGTACAGAAAAATGGGTGAAATTAGATAACTACAAAAATTTAACTCATTTTAAACATCTAACAGCTACTTCATTATACACTAGAGTGCCAAGAAGCATGAAAACTGATGGTGATATCCAGATACACAGCCCAAAATCTGTTAGCCATAAAAAGGACAATAAAAAGAAGGCAGAACACTGCCTTTCCACAATGTCAGGATTTCAATCATATGATTTCTAAAATGGTTTCATTTCTTTTAAAGACTTATGCCCTAATTTCCAGTTTATTCATCCAACTACCCCTAGAAAAAAATAAGAAAAGAAATTGTATGCCCTTCGCACCATTACTATCATCATCATGGAATTTATTGACAAATATAAAGGCAAAAAGCCTATAAATCAAGGATAGCAGAGTAGAACAATGGAAATAGCCTAAGTCCTTATTAACATCACCAAATCCTGCAAATGGTAATGCTCAAGAATCCTTGAAACTTACTTTTTAAAAATGTACTTATACTTTAAGTCACTTGTTTGGTATCCTGCTATTTGTATCCACAAAAAGCTATAAGCCCAATAAAGAATCTGCCTCAGAATTTTTCTAATTTGCTAACTTCCTTATCATGAATTGGTACTCTGCTTTTACTTATATTTTAATTATTCTGTGTTCTAGGTGTCTGAAGAATTACAAACGTTTTCTAAACATTTGTTTATTAATTTCTGCTCATTTTTCTAATTTCATACTATTTATGACAAAAAGACAAATATATATAACAAAATAACAAAATACAGCCTTCTTATAACACAAACCCTGCTTTTCTTTCAAACTATGTATTATTAATAACTAGTTATTAGTAGATCCTTTAAATGAAAAGTCCAAAAAGTAAAATAGATGTAAAAGCCCTAGATATTCAGATATTAACTTTAAGTAAAGTTGTAAGTAAAGGTTGGAAATCTAAACCTGGTTAGTTTCCAAATAGAGAACAACACAGATATTTGAAATAAATAATTAACTGGAGCTTCTGTATCATGATGCATTCCATTACATGAGCATATAATGCATTTGTTCATTTGATTTTTAATGGACCCTTGAGTTGAACTCAGTTTTCATAATTATGAACATACTGCTCTAAATATTGTTATTGGATTCTCCTGGTTTCTACACATAGGTAGAAGTTTCTCTAAGTATATACGTAAAGAATGGATGGATAGATGGATGTACACACATTCAATTTTAAAGTACCAAATGGAGGGCTGGGGGCGTGGCTCAAGTGGTAGAACTCCAGCCCCACAAGCATGAGGTCCTAAATTCAAACATCAGTACTGAAAAAAAAAATGGGCTGGGGATATAGCTCAATGTCAGTTCTTTCCTGCAATACACAAGGACCTGGGTTTGACCTAGTATCACAAAAAGAAAAAAAGTGCCAAAATGTTTTCCAAAGTGTTTATCTTCATGGCACTCCTTGCAGCAATAGGTAATATTTTCCTTAGAGTTAATAAAAGAAAGTCTATCAAGTATCCTAAAAGTACCTAGAGATACTATAAAGTACAATTATTCATTGTTCAGCAAATATTTATTGACTACCTACTTAGTGGACATGTGATAGGAACTTAGTAATCAAATGCATTTCCTCTGATGGCGATTCTCTTTTCATAAGCATTGGAGACTTACAAGAACATTTCCAACAAGCAAGTGCACACGCACACTTATGCAGTCATATACTCAACATGCATGCACATGCAAGCACGACTGAGATCAGGAAAAAAGATACAACCAAAGTGGACAGGAGCTACAGATTTTTATTTGTTTTTCCTTTTGGCTCTATATTCTTAACAGGAAATTAAGAAAAGTTGGAAATCAAGAATTTTACTAGACTATACAACTGTATGTGTAATCAGTTCAGAGAATAACTGGAAGAAGACACAATAAAGCCAAAATGAGATTCTAGATCCAGCATGACCAGAAAGTCAAATTTGCACATTTGGATTTAAGAAAAGTTGCAAGTTCATCCCACCCCCAAAGTAGATCTTCATTTCCTCTGACACTGCTTGAAACAAAATTTATATTATTACATCCAATTGAACATTCAGGACTTTTTTCCATTTATTAACAAATATTTGCACTAAGCTATATCTCTGGACACAGAAACTTACAAGGATAGGCAGGGGTGGGAGTGTTGTAGAACTAAGAGAGATACTGAAAAGGAGGGAAAGTACTAAATGAAATATGCCTTCTGTACCATTTTTACCAACATCTGCCCCTAACACAGGTAGGAGGAAACAAAGACTGATGTCCTTAACTGAATTCATGAAAATTGAGAGTACTGAATGCCAATATCCTAAATTGACATAAACTTTTGTTTGAATTTGTTTACTTACTAACATTCCAGTATAGTAAATTACACTCATTTCCAACTACCTTACAATTTATTCAAATTTAACTCCATATAGAAAATGGGAGCTAGAACTAGGGATAAAAACAGAGAAGCTCAGGAAGAGAAAAACATTTCAGATACTGAAACGCTGGTGTCACAAAACCTGGAAGCCATGATTAGTTCGCAGAAAGGCTAAATTATGGACCCTGTGGGGCTGGCACCCAGGGAGCAAATAACTTGGAATGAATGGAGTCCTTAGTAGTTTGTACTGACTTAAGTACATTTACAAATTTGGCACTTCAACTGGCTAGTTCCCATTAACTGGACACAATGCCAAACATTATTCTCAGACACCAAACTGTTTAACAACCTATAAACAGTGTCTCAATATTGAATTCTCTGTCTAAAGTCAAAAGGAACCAGATTACCTTGTTATAGTTTTAACAAAGTAAACAGGAGCTGGAAAGTATCCAAAATCATTCATTCAATGTTGCTTTCTACTAAGGCTGCAGCTGTTAATTAATACACTGCAAAAGAGTTCAGCCTTTGTTATCTACATTTCTATATGTGTTCTTGAAAAGGACAGAAAATATTCCAATTCTTAATCATTCCTCCTAACCTCACAATTTCTCACCATTTTCTGTATTAATTCGCCTTTGCTGCTGACTTTTATTTCCATCATAAATTACTCTAACGGGAATCTGGAATACAAACATAAATTTATAAACACATATAGTACATATGCCTACTTATTAATTAAAACCAGGCTTCTTTAAATGTAATGTTTCCTTCTAGTACTTCTAAATATGCATAGCCTATACTTCACAGGGACTTTATTTTATTAACAATTCTTAACACCAAAGTGGAAAATATCTTAATATGACATTCTAATGAAACAATCAATGAATTTCTTTCTCCTGCAAGTACATATGTATAGTGTGTACTATATGATAAAGAAAAACAAAATCCTTAGCACTTCTAAGGATATATTTTAGCAAAGACTAATTTCCTTTTAAAACAATGAAACATATTAAATTTTTCACCTTCAAGTTAAGTAATGTAATTGTTTTAATTTTGGTCATTTTTAAATTATCATTTTAATGAAAGGATGAGTAATAGCAATGACTTAAATAAAATATTATAAAATATTTGATAAAAATTAAAAATCAAAATGTGTTTACTATATATATGCAAATAGACATTTATTTACATAGGCAAAATAGTGGACACTTCTAAAGAGATAGCTATAAAACTTATGTTTCAAGAGGCTACTGATAAGATATGAATTATAATTATTTTTTAAAATGATCAATAAAGATTCATACTGATGCCAACAGCCAGTGGTTCATGCCTGTTAATATTAGCTCCTCAGAAGGTTGAGATCAGGAGGATCAAGGTTCGAGGCCAGCCTGGGCAGACAGTTCAAGAGATCCTATCTCCAACATAACCAGAGCAAAATGAACTGGAGGAGTGGCTCAAGCAGCAGAGTATCTGCTTTGCAAGTGTGAAGCACTGAGTTCAAACTCCAGTCCCAACAAAACAAAACAAAAAAAGTTAACAATTAACTTTCACACAAATGTTCTAACTTAATAGATTCTGACTTTAATAAAAATAAAATCACTGCGTCTAGAACAGGAGTTCCCAACCCTTTTGGCTGACCTAACACTGCAACGGGTAGTCCCAAGATTACAGATAATTAGTGTTATGTCAGTTCTAATTCAACCCCTTTGTTTTCCAACCAGTAAAGTACACTGGGATGCAATTCAGGATAAATTAACATTAATAAAGAGATAATTCTAATTATTTCACTGCCGTCGGCAGAAATGTACTGGAGCATGCTATCTGTAGATATCAATAAGATACTATTTCTAACATTATTGAAAACAACTGAGAATGGGTACGTGGAAATGGCAGGGAGAGAAAAGGTACTGATTGCAAACTTTCCTTTGTTGAAAGAGTAAAACAAATTAGTATAAATTTTACAAATTAACCAAATAAATTATCTGCAAAGCTTAACTAAATTAATACTATAAGACATATACATTTTCTAGAGCTCTTCTAGTTTGCAGTAATTGCTAATTAGAGAATAGGTCCCCGTCTTCCAAAGCCTCCTTACAATTACTCCTTTCCAAATTAGTTAGAATAACTTTCAAATGCAAATCACATTACTTTTTCTTTTGCTTTTTAAATCTCCAGTGGTTTTCAATTGTACTTAAAATCTAAACTCTTAATCACAGCCTGCAATGTCCTATATATGATCTTTCTTTCATCTATCTTTCCAGCTTCGTTTCATACCATTCCGTCCAGCCCTAACAGTCTCTTTTGCTATAAAGGAACCAACTTGATCCCATACAGGAGACTATTTACTTACTATTTACTGCCCCTGAACACTGTTACAGAAGTTTTCTTAAATTGTAACTCCTAAACTTCGCATGGTGCTGTAAGCCCAATTACTTGGAAGAATGAGGGAGGAGAATCACAAGTTCAAGGCCAGAATGAACAACAAAGATTTTCTCTCCTCTCTCTCTCTCTCTCTCTCTCTCTCTCTCTCTCTCTCTCTCTCTCTCACACACACACACACCCACCCCTACACACACCTAGCTCCTTTGTATTACTGTTACTACTCTCCAGAGAGGTGTTTTCAAACTAAAAGAGCCCTTGCTTCTTACTTCTTACCACTCAATCTTGGAACATTATCTGCTTACTTTCTACCAAATTTATCACTTCTGACACATATTTTTAATTTATTTATTCTCTGACTATTGTCCTGCTTTTCTTCTAGAATGTAAGCCCACAAAGACAGGGGCATTGACTGTTTATGTACTAGCCAAGACCTAGAGCAATGTCAGGCATATAGCAAGCACACAATAAATACTTATGAAGTGAAAGAAGCAACAGAAGCAAAGAAGCAAAATTTGTATTCACCCTCAGAGCATTTTTCTCTTTTAAACATTAGAAGATAAATATGACTATACAAAATCTCAGCTCTGAAAAAGCTTATCAGCAGTGTAATGAGAGACAAGTTGAAGAGGAAGCAAGAAAGGGAGGGAGGGAGAAAGCAGGAATGGAGGAGGGAAATTACTGTTACAGAGCAATGAACTCAATGCCAGGGGAGAACAGAATATAATTTACTCTAAAGGTTAAGATTCCTAAATTTAGGTTTATCACTGTCATAGGTATAGAACCGAGAAATAACAGCACATGCTTGCTATGTTACATTACGTGGAGACGTCTAAATCCCTCCAAATGATTGAAATGTGAGATTGAAGGCAATGTGGGAGGAAGGGGCTGTTTGAGCCGAGATTCACTTCGATGGCAATGTCATATTAAAAGGTCCTCCTGCTGAGTTCCCTGCAGCCACTCTTAGTTCCGGTCTTTGACATTTGACAGCATGCCTATCCATTCTGTGTCATCTAAATGTCCTTCTCTTAATTTTGACTTGTGTTTTAAACTATCTAAATCTGTTTCTGTTATAATGCCAAAGCAACGTTAACAGATATGTAAATTACTCTGAATCTGAAATCATTTTAGGAAGATGTAGATACAACAAGAAATTAAGGATTATGGAACAAGAAGCAGTATAAAGTCACTCATAGAAACTACTACAATCATACAGTGGAAAAGAGAAAAACATTACTGTCATTTAATTTCAGGAACAGATTCAAATCCTAAATTCACTATTTGTAAGCTGTACAAAGTGAGCCAGAATGAGTAAATTTAATAACATTCTCAGTTTGTTCCATGAGCTGCTGCTAACACCTGCTTTACAGAGTTGTTTGAATATTAAATATGATCAAATACGTAAAGCACTCAAAAAATATCTGGAAGACAGTAGGGGCTTGATAAGTGTTCATTCTCATGTGTTTTTCAATAAGGATAAGATGTTTAATTAGGGAATAAATAAAAAGCCAACTCTATACAGCCCATGGAAAAGTCTGCCATTCACCTGTTTTATATTATCTGGCTCACAAGCTTAAAAATAAAAGTAAAAAGTGTTTATATTTTTTTAAATAGTTGGATATTATCCCCATAAAAAACAAGCACAGCCCTGGTACATATGAATCTGAACTCATTTGGAAGTGGGGTGTCAGCAGAGATGATCAAGTAAGGTCATACTGCATACAAATGAGCACTAAGTCCAATGAATGGTATCTTGATGAGAAAGGAAAGGGAAATTGCATACTAAGTCACACAGACACACAGAGAAGAAGGTTATGTAATGACAGAGACTGAGATTAGAAGGATATAGTGACAAGCTAAGGAATACCAAGCATTGCAGGAAGCCACCAGAAACTGAAAGAGGAAAGAAAGGATTCGTCCCTCAAGATTTGAGCAGGGCATGAGCCTCCCAACACCATGCTTTCAGACTTCTGGTCTCTAGAGCTGAGAAGGCAAAAATTGCCATTGTTTTAAGCCACTAAGTTTGTGATTGTTAGAGCAGTCCTAGATAATAGCAAAAATAGTTTTTAAAAACAGAAACAATATTTCTTGACATGTGAAAATTATATAAAATTCAGGTTTCAGTGTCCATAAAGTTTGACTGGGACATAGCCATGCTCATTCATTTACATACAGCCTATGGCTATTTAGGATGTGTAGGATAACTCTATCCTACACTTGCAAAATTGAATAGTTGCCACAGAATCCATGACCCACACAAACAGCAAATTTTGCTATCTGGATCAAAGCAGAAAAGTCTGCCAATTCCTGGGCTTAAACTTTAATATGGAAGAGGAATTAATGCCTAAGAGAGGACTGTAACATGGATCTGCAGAACACCAACGAAATAGCACCAAGCAGCAGCTGATTAAAACGCTACAGGAAAAAACAAGAAATATAGAGATTTTTATGAGAAATGGCTTATAGTTTTAAAAATAAATCAGGATTTGGCAAAAGACTAGCAAAACACAAAGCTGCTAGTCAATAATTGTTTAGTGTCTTTGTGAAATAAATTAGGGGACATTAGTCATTGGTTAGGAGGCAGCTAAGAATAGAAAAGGAATAAAACTATTAATTTGCTTTATTATGTATAACACAGGCAGAAAATAACTAGCAGAGATCTCCTGAAAATAGTATCAAATGCAATTGAAAAAGCTATTTAAAAATTGATGTAGACAATACACTCTGGAGTCTCTTTCCTGTCTACATTCTAATTCTAAGCAATTAACTAAACATTATTTAAAAAAAAAAAAAAACCTCGTAATCAGCCAAGCTCCAGTGGCTCACACCTATAATCCTAGCTATTAACTATATCTATGATAATCTGTCCTATTAAGAGTACTTCAATAGAAAGTTTTATTGCAATGTGTAACTTCTACAGCTAATTAAAATATTATCCAAACTACTGTGCTCAAAATATAATGCCTTTGACAAGTAAACCAAATCCCCCTCCTTCCAGTCCTACCACAAGCCACACAGTATTCCAGAAGCTTCTCCTATATTTAATACTGTTATATTCACCTAAAACACCCCATTGCTTCCCCTTTTGCAATACCCATTATAACTTTAATAATTTATCCTTCCACACTAGACTGAATTTTATGATAGAAATGTGTTCATCAAATTCACTGTGATGTCACAGGATCCTGCTGGTGCATAAGTGTACAATAATTTAATAAAAATGAGTAAATAATCATAGAAAGAATAAATAAATAAGCTAACTCATGACACCTTTTTGTACATGAAATATTCAGTCTGCTAAGAATTCCCTTTGCCCTGCTTACCTACTTAAAAATTCTTATTCAGACTTCAAATATAGCCTACTCAGAAAACTTTCACCCACATGTCCAAGCAATTACTCTGTCCTTTCTCCATATTACTAAAATAATATTTGCTATCACAGTGTGGTTTATTTACTGGTACCTATACTTCATTAAGCCTTGGGTTTCACAATTCACCCTTAATTCCATAACACTTAACTCAATGAATGGGACATGTGACAAGTCAGAATTTGCTGAGTGGGTAAATTAAGATTATCTTAGAAATCTAATTCAAGACAATAAACAAAGTTGTAGATTATGGAACTCTATACATACATGTAAGTATTTTCCACTCTTAGAAGTTAATTTGTATTAAAAATTTATTGGTATGTTTTAAAGCATTGTGATTATACATTTTAGTTTAAATAATTCAGAAATCAGTAAAAGTTCATCTCATACTACAAATTATTTTATTATACTTCTATTACATAGAAGTACATTTAGAATAAAATATGAAATCCTTTTCCCACCACCACTTTCCATTTCAGAGATATTAACTATAATTATTAAACCATTTAGTGATTTCAAATGAATCCTTTCAGCCTTCTATCTATAGATCTAAATACATACAATGAGTACATAAGCATATATGTATGTTATAAATCTTGATATTAGCCACTCATTTATAACAATTCTATTAAGACAATTTAAATTAAATGAATCCAAATATGTCATAATTTAATTGTAATTTTCTAATATCTGGAATCAATTAAGCTGAGAAATATTTCAAGAGGGCCACCCAGTAATAAACACGAAATAAATTGTGTCTGCTGTCCTGCTAGTGATAATTTTTTATTGCTACCTCAGTTTCAGATGTCAGAGTAATGACTTCCACATTCTGATTAAAATGCAAATTGAAGCCATATGGTAGAAAAGCACAGGCTTTCAATGTCACTGTTTTCTTAGTTTAAGCACAATAAAACTGTAAAGGCCAACAATTATCCAAATGAATTCAGTCAATCTCAAATCTAGAAAATGTGAAACTTTACAAGTCAAGCTATGGCAACAGATGTAATTATATCACATCAATAAACAGCTATTTTCACACAAACATGACATATCATTAGCCGGAGGGGGTGAAAACTATAAAACAATAACATACTGAATCTTAATGTATTTTCTTTAACAATAACTGAAAAGTGGTTTATAAATCTTTTTAATCAGTAGATTTGCTAAAGTAACTAAAATTACCTTCAATATAAACTCTTAAAAAAGATGAATATTTTTATTTTATTTTCCTGATATGTTAAATGAACCAAAATCTACATAAATCAATTTCATATTTAATAATTTTCTAACACTATGCTGTGCGTTTCCCAATGATCTTCTTAGACTGAAATTCAAACATTATCAGTCCATAATGAATTTAGGTAAGATATGGCAGTTCCACTTTTCCTTTTTGTTTTTGAAATGCAATGTGTATAAAACTTCATTTTCATTAAAAAGGAAATTTTTGAAAACATAAGTAAGCTTCTCTTATAAAGCAATATTCCCAGGCTGGTGCATAGCTCAAATGGCAGAGCACCTGCCTAGCAAGTGCAAGGCCCTGGGTTTAATCCCAGTACTGCAAATAAATAAATAAGTGAATAAATAAATAAATAAGGGCAGTCTGCAGTCATGGCTCAAGCAGTAGAATGCCTGCCTCACAAGCATGAAGGCCTGAGTTCATACCAAAGTTCTGCCATAAACAAATTAACAAATGAATAAATTAATATTCCCAAAAGGGTTAAATCTAAATTTAGCTACCTAGGATCAACAAAATGTAAACTATAACTAGAAAACTCAATGTCAACTAAACCATTAAATCACACAATTTATACCCCTCAAAGGTAGTAAACTCAACGCAAATATAGTTCAGCTCCAGAAGTACAGAAGTGAAAGTGACTAAAAATGTATTTTAATGAAGGGCTAGTATGAAGTACTGTAAAAATAAGCCACAGTTCTCAACCCAAATAAAGTCATTTTATTTTGCTTTTTAAAAAATGCTCTATTTAAAATAAGAAGACAGGGGTCTTTAAAGAATCAAGCCACAAATTATTTCCAACATAGAGACAAAACAGTTAAACTAAAATGATTTATAATTTAGGTTTAATTATTAAGACAGTACTAACAATACTTTACAGGCTTTAGGATTATTGACCAAGTTTTTAACAACATAATGGACATCTTAAGGTCTGGCCTGTCTAAGTTTGTTAAATGAAATTAAACAAATTTCTTGATATATTTTTAAACCTACACTATAAATTATATAATTAAATGTTTAATCAGTCTCCATCTTTAACAAATTAATTACCAAGGCTTCTCTTACACAGCTTAACATTTCTCATATACTGCTTTCATTTGGGTTTGTTGATGACAAATAATAGCACTATGCATGAATAAACAGGGATGGAGTCAGCAGGCTGTTCTGGACTTATTTTCCTAGCTTTTTGCAGGACTGATTTGTGTGCCAAAACCTGTGCTGTAAAAGCAGCATGCCATTACAAGTATGGAGCCCTTGGCTCACCGTGTGCAATTACTTCCAAGCCCCATACATATGTCCCTCAGTTCTCAGTCAGTTTCAATACAGTGCTCTTTTACCCAACTATTTTACAATGGGTTGAAAAGGCTCACACACACACACTCACACACACTCACACTCACACATGCAGCTTAAAGTTCTTTCAACCCAACTCAATCAATTAGAAAGCCCCATATTACCACCAACAAAGTGGACTCATTTTGTCTAGTCAGCATACACACTAACTCACTGACACTTGGAAAATACTGCTCAATAGCAGTCTCAGTCCTGTGCACTATGTCTAAGATACTGACTGGCAGAATGATGACTTTTGCCTTCTTCCCTCAGGTTCCTAAGCCATATTCTAAGTACTTTTTTCTCAACTTAAACAAAACTATTTTTAAAAAGAATTTTAAAGGTCTAAATTATCTAAGAATAATTAAAACTTTAAAAAGTATACAAAGTGAATTTTGGTCAACTTAAAATATGGCCTATTATTTCACAGTAGTGAGAAAAGTTTCACTGGGACCTTAACTTACAAGAAAATAGTACGAAACACTGAATTTCTAAAAAGTTTATTCAAGCTGATTCCATTTGCCCATAAGCATTAACTTTTAGGAATTCTGGAAAAGCTGTACCTTTTACAAAACCTATAATTTCATTCTGCAATGACCATATTGAATATGCATTGAACTTCAAGTGTCTGCAACATAGAAACAACAAAGAGTACATGGCAGTGTTGAACTGAGAATGCTTGTGTAAAATTAGTGAATATCTGTGTTGGAATAGTTTTAGCTATTCTATACATACTACAACCTGGATAATAAGAATCCCCATACCATACTCATCCCTGGTTTTAAAAAAAAATAGTAAAATAAAAAAAAGACAGAGAAACAAAATCTAAGTATTTTTAGCCCTTCAACAAGCAACCCAGAGTTTTCTTTATCTAGGAATGACTTTAGTTATTCAGCTGGCTTTCACCATAAATCTATCTAAATCCTTTTATACCCATAATATCCATTTATTTCTTATATTTATTAAATTCCCATAATACCCACTTATTTCCTGATTTACCAACTTGAAAAAGAAATGCATTGTCCTTAAGCTACCATCAAATTACCTTGGCCTCCAACCTTTCCCCCTTCCAAATCTTGTTACTTATGTCACCTTTCATTCTTCTATTTTTAAAACTTTAGATAACATTTTATCTCTCTTGTTGGTTTCTTTGCTTTTTCTGTTTTGTAGATAGTGTCTCTGTATATGACCCAGTATGGACTTGAACTCCCAATCCTCCTTCCTACACCTCAGAAGTGCTGGGATTACAGCCATGTGCTACTATGCCCAGCTCCTATTCTGTCAACTTTGCTCATTTATTGACTCCCTTGTATATAAAAGGATATTATCACTAAATCTTCTTTTATCTCTTTTCTACATCCAAGCTCTTATCAGATAGTTGTATTTCTATATTGTGAAAGTTTATACTTACAGTCTGTTCTGTAGCTATAATTAAGTATCCTGAACTATGTCTATTGGTTGATATAAAAAATTAAACATAAGTAAATCTTTAAAATAGTATTAAATATACAAAGCTCAGAATCAATAACTGCATGTGTCAAATGTGACATTAAGAACTAAAATGGTAATTGCTCTTGAGGATATATTCCAAAGGCCAAGGTCAATTTTCTATTAATTGCTCAAAATCGTGCCACAAAATTTCATATTTGGACTATCATTTTCCTACACAGCTTTTTGCTTTTCATGGAGTTTCTGTTTTTCTCTTTTTTTATTGTTGGGAGAAACAAGCTTTTGTTACATCACTTGGCTTCCAGCATCTTTAATCAAATATATTCAAATGAAATAGGCACTCTCCTTGGAGGATCTGAATTCCCATTTAAACTTGGACCAACTCCTTTTAAGATCTGCTGAACAGCTGTTATTTTGAAATTTCTTTTTGTTGCATTCTTGGGTAAGTTCCACTGTTTCTAAGATCCATTATTTTTTTTTTTTGGTTCCTTTTCATTTTGCTGGAGTGAATTCTCAAATGAGTTATAGATGAGAAATAAACTTCAAGTCCTCATATGTCTGAAAATGCCCTCCCTTCATTAAAAGTTAGATTCACTTTTTGGTTGGACATAGAATTCTAGGTTCAAAAGCATTTCCTTCAGGATTATAAAGGCATCTCCCCACAGTCTTCTGGTTTTCAGGACCACTGATAACAATTTGGTTACCTTATTGTGGTAGGTGACCAAATGAGGTAGGCTTCTGGAAGCTTCTAGGAACTTTACTGTATCTTTTTAGTTCTAAAACTCCACCTGAATATAACAGATGAATCTCTTTTCATTCATCTTGCTCAACACTCAATGAGTTCTTTCAATGTGAAAACTAATGGCTTTCTTCATATCAAGAAAATTGTTTCCTATTATCTATTGAATATTTCCCTCCCATCTTATTTTCTCTTTCTAACTAACCTCAGTGTAGCACATCTTGTTCATTTATCTTTCAATGTTTTGCACCTCCACCTTTCACTCCACTTTTCTGGGTAATAACTTCTGCTTTATCTTTCTGCCGTTTAAAGAGATGTTTAAAAATCTTTTCATTTTTAAGAACAATTTTTATTTCTCTAACTGCTTCTTTTTCAATGCATTCTATTCTTTTATAATTGCTATATATTCTCAAAATTCGTTGAGGAAACAATTTTTTCCAGGGTTACTCCTATTCCCAAATTGTCTGTTTTTTCTCCAAGGTCAAATGTTTATTCAGCACGATCCTTCTATTTGGATCTGTTCATTTTCTTCAAATTCCTGCAAATACTTGACTGCCTATTAATATTTATGAAGAGAAAACAGGACAAACACACCCACATGCATGCACACTTACACATGTACATGCACTATAGAAAGTACAGAAATGCCCATTGCAGTTGTGGGGTTGTTTACTTTCCTCTAAGTGAAAGGCAAACTGTGAGAGAGAAAAATGAACTAGGAATAGTGACTGGTACACTTCACTATAATGGAATGAGCAGAGAGAAGATAAGTAAGCCAGAGATGGGAGACCTCCCAAATGCTTAAAATCCTTTAATAAATTTTACTCTTGGACAAAATTTTCCTGCACCACCCAACTTCTCTTTTCCCATTCCTAGGGGATATGACTCTACTCTTCCACATGCATCCCATTAATTCATGACTCCTGCTGATTCCTATTCTTTTCTGAGCTCCCAGGGTTCCACCAAGAAGGATGCTCCCACCCTCTCTTGTAGCATCCATTTATAACTGCCAAACTATTCTTATCTCTCCCCAGATTTTTACTTCTTAGGATTCCAATATTCAAATATTCTTCAAAATATGTAGTTTCTTCCAACATTTTTAGAGATTCCTTTTTGCACATGCTTACTATCATGCCATTAGAATTTGGAGGACAGAGGTGAAGGACAGAAGTAGTAAATGACTGTGACAAGTCCATTTTCTTGAACATCCTGGTACCTTTCTTTATTTTTATAATATTTCAAGTGTGGACTTACCTAATCATAACTCATCAATGTCTTTGGTCAGTCTGTCATTCTTTGATGCCCCTGGTAGTTCATGTTTTCCATGTTTGTTTTCTTACACAGGAACAAGAAACCTCAATCATATTCACAAGATAATTTCTGAACAAATTTTAAGAATTTGTATATTATCCACAGCCTAAGGAAAAGGATTTACTGGAATTAAAAGCATTTTATTACCAATTTCCAAATTCCTCTGACACAGAAAAGATTCTCAACTCCTCTAGTTTATATACTTTTCCTCAGTAAAGTAAACATAATTAAAATGCTATCTAAATGCTAAATGTTGAAGTCCTTGGTTGCATTTATAAAATGTTTTAAATTCCTTGGAGGAAAGACAATTACATATAAGTTGCTATACAATATTTTCAAGGACTATTTATCCACTTTTAACTCAAAATCACTAAAAATCACATAAAAACAGAACACCAACTGTTCTTTACCTAAATACTATTTTATGTACATATAGGGACAGAAGGATTGAGGAGTTAAAATTTTGGGTTTTAGATACCTAAATTTAATGGAATTCTCTAACATAATACTATAAAATCAGAATAAGGAATGAATATTTAGGAAACTTTCTGCCTTCATAGTATACGAGCTTTCCCCAAGGTATACCTTTCCTAGAGACAAAAGTAACAGTGTTCATGCCGTGAAGACTCACAGATGCAATCATAATCACAGCACACCAACAGCAAAAACAGTAAGAGCAGACACTGAGTAAGAACTCAGCAGGTCCTCTACGTGTGCTATTTAATTTTCAGTATTACTGTGGGGTAGGTACTTCTCATGACACCCTCTCACAACTGAGAAAACAGACACTAAAACCAAAATGATTTGTCCAAAAACAAAGTACTGAAGTAGTACTGCAAAGTACCAAAAGGTCTCAAGAGTTCCCAGGCCAGTAAATCAGGGGCCAAGGAGTCGAGTTACATGGTCTCTAATTGGTATGAAAACTGATAACAGAATTTAGGTCTCCAGATTCCATAATAATTTACTCTCCACTTGTGCTTGTGTTCTGTCTTTTGACCTGTACCAGATTTCAGATATGGAAAATCAACTTAATACTCAGCTAATACAATAAACCAGATCCTGTCAAAAGTTTTATGGCTTTATGAAATAAAGTTAAATCTTTAAAATATTCTTATTAAACTATTATTCCATTAATCATCTAAGAACAAAAAATAATTGCGTTGGTAAAATAATATATGACAGATCCAAAAGATTCAGGCCTATGTCACAGTATACATTTTTACATAGTACATTTTATATATTAGTACATTCTTTTTTCCTTTTCACTTTTTTTTCTACTTTTCTTTAAATAAATAGTTCTACACAAACATATGATCACATTTCAGGAAAAGTAATCCTTGCTTGCCTCCTGTAGCTTTTTAGCAAGAAAAAAAATAAAAGGAAAGAAAATTACAAGGCCATCAAATGGCATTTATAAGCTGGACCAAGATTTTTCATTCTCTCCTTTGTTAATCCCTACAGGAGATACACAGGTGATGCATTAGGGACATAATCTAAGTGACCTATTAGTCTTATACATTAAAACTATACCTCTTAAAATTTCTTCATCTTCAATTACACTATGTCATGACAAAGTACAAGAAATTCCAAAATCTACACATTATAGAATATATCCAAAAAATTCCGCAAACAGTAAGGTATTTCTGATAAGCAGTACAATTAACTGTTAGCTTAAGCTGGTGTTATTTTCAAGAAAGTCTGCTAAGAGGTACCAGTAAATGGTGTTAGATAATACAGGTAAAAAAAGTGATAGTAGATCCCCTTATCACATGCCATTCAGCGTTGTCATTTAACAATGATGGAACCTACATCATTCTAGGAGTCAAGTCTGCAACCTTTCCTCCAAAAATTTCAACATATAAGACACTGTTTCAAAATTAAAGTACTGAAGTACTTTAAATGTAAGTAAGTTTTTACGATTTACCTGTAAACTTCCTGAGGGGTAACCCCTTTAGTATTATAATAATTTTACTTGGTAAGATTATAAAGATATTTTTATTTTGCTATTAAGTTTCTGTCACATCAAAGGAATGAACATAATAAAAATCACATGAAGAAAGTCTTAGTTCTTTGCTTTTGTTTTTAAAAGAATTACTGAATATCATATGAAATCACAGCTATACATATCTAAATAGAAGGAGCATAAAAATCCTGTGAAATATGGTTAGGTGTTCAAGAGATAAAAAACACAGCAAAATAGGTAAAAGATATTTTTAGCAGTTAAATAATAACCTACTTTAATATGAATTCATTTATTTTTCTTTTACACATTTCAAAGTTTTAATTCCTAGAAGTATAAGTTATACTTACCTTCCTAGACCAAAGTGGCAAAACATGATTTAACATGGAGGTATACTTTGTTAATGTCCTGTGCTGCTGCCTAAGGCTGTCAGAGTGGTGCTAAATTTTTTAAAACACTGTTAATACATTCCAGATCCTCAGATTCAACCTTAATTAAAAGGCCATAAGTGAAAAGTCAAGTTTTACACTGCCACATTTAAAGGTTGCTTCTTGATACTATCCCTTTAAAAAGTCTCAAGTCCTAAAAGATCATTAATGAATAATGTTTAACTAGGACAGGGTAGCCTACAAAAACCACTAAACCCAGCATCAAGCCTGAGTTTTTGACATTGCCTTATATGCAATAGGATTTCTCTGAACCTATCACATAATCTCCCATACTCAGCTTTCTTAATTCTTACTAGGGATAATCAAAGCTATCATGCCTATTTAGGAGGGTGGTTTTAACATGTTAAATGCAAAAAATACATGGGAAAAACATGTTCTAAAGCAATAAATAAATACGAGCTATATTAAAATGCAGGTAGCAGTCAGTTAATACAAAGCATTCAAGTTGTTGCTGCAGGAAATTACAATGGAAAAAATAGAAGAGAAAATCCCAAACTCTAAAGAGCTTTTCTCAGAGAAGAAAACAAGTAAAAATACAGAAAACCATGTAATATTGTGCCAAACATTTTATTTGGGAAAGGAAAGCCCAGATTTGAATGGGTCTTTTCCTTGGGCCTTATCTTATAGAGGCATTGTAATATGGAGAAAATCATTTCTGCTCATTTCGTTATATAAATTCTTTTTATGAATGAATTCTGTGTCCTTTAGCCCTCCTTCAAAAAACTTTTGAATTATAAAAAATAAACTCTTGTCATATTGTTGCTGCAGATAAATAATGATTGTTGTGGGAAATCTGGATCATTGAGCTTTGTGCTTTCATTCCTAGAGATGTTTCCTGTTCCCCTAAGTGAAATGCTACTGCTCCAAAGTTATGGGTGTGGATTCTCTTACCAGCCACAAGACCTGGTGGCAGGGTTGAGGAACAGGGGAGTGCCATTGTGAAATTTTAAAGCACTTCCACTTAAATTCCCCATGGAGTGAGCTTCTCTGTGTCCACTCAGTGAGCTAAGTCTAGCCATTCTTCAGGAAAGCTCCTTTTGGTAAATATACACTGTAATCTTGAAGTCTAAATTTATATGTGAAATGCTTTCTTTATTAAAATAAGAAACTACATAAAATTAATTTACTATCAAAAAAAAGAAAACCATGTAATAAATTTAAATTTCTTGTCTTAAAATCCATGACAAAAGAACTATTTCACAGATTAATCAGGAAAAACAGAGAGGGGGAAAGAAAGAAACAAAGATTTCTTTGGCTTTTCTTGTTAAGACTTACTTCCTAGTCTGGGCTACATACACTCTAAAACTGTGTTAAGGAAACTAAATATTAAGATTGTATTAACAATTACTTATCTAATCTAGATTTAGTTTAAAAAAATATACACAGCTAGAAAAGTGAAAACTTAGTCTCAAGTAAATAGGCATCTATGACAGGTTCAAATCCTAGATCCTACTTTCATGTCAGCTTCCAGGTAGCTATTTTAGAAACCTAACTGCACATCACAAATATGATAGTGCAATACTAACAACCTACAAAGTATGTCCTCTTTAGTACAATATCTGTATTTTAAAATGTATGTCACTTTTTATTCATCTTTATTTACTTAGTCACATATACGTAATCCTTAAAAAGTAGTAAAAAATAAAATTCTGGGTGTAATCAAATGTTTCTTTACATTATTCATCTTTTTCAATGAACCATGGAATTATTTCTTATAATGAAACATTGTGCCACATTCTAAATCTTATTACTGAGCAGTTTTTGAGACAGCAGTTGCACTGGCCTTGAAAATTTACTCTTCTCTTCCTTAGTGTAATGATTCATTACCACAGTGCAGGAAGTTAATGGTTTCTTATACCTTTTAAAATATATTAACCACCAAAAACTGATATATTTATTATTCCATTTGACAGATGAGAAAACTTAGATATGCACTTATAGTCATAATACTACTATATGCTTATTCAGGACTCAAATTTTAATCTGTCTGATTCCACAGCCCATGTCCTTAACCACGTCACTCTACTGTGGTTCTTATGTGTCCTTCCACAGAAGTGGCCCACCATCTAAAATAGTATCACAGAGAACTCCGTTCTCCAAGAGGAACTTTGGCTTTGTCATAGCCAGCAATACCTTTATAGCAGGCCACCCTGGACATAAATGACTGCTCCAGAGATGAACACTAGGACCAAATTCCAGCCAGAAATCTGAGTGAGTCAGTCTTTCTATGAGTCTTTCTATCTAGCAAGTGAGTTAGAGAACTTGAGTGGTCATTTTTCACACAAAAACTAAAGTGAATTACAAAAAAGAAAAAGAAGAAGAAAGAAGGGGGAGGGGAAGGAAAAGAAGTGGAAGAGGAGGAGGAAGAAGAAGAAGAAGAGGGAGGAGAAAAAAAAAAAAACTGTCAACCCAAAGGAAGTCATTCCGTTACTCATAACAATACCTTATTGCTTAAGCATGTAAAACTCCAGGATGTTTGAGGAGTTTTTGAAGTTGCAAAAATGAATTTTTTAAAACAGCTTTAGTGAGGTAAAACATTATAAAACATCAAATTTAGGAGTAAGTTTTTACCTATGTATATATCTGTAATCCTAATGTCCCAATAAAGATAATTAATACATTTATGACCTATAGTTCCCTTTTGTGCCTTCCTAACACCTTCCCTAGAAGTCAACCACCACAGGCAAAAAAAAAACTTATGACTCCTCCCCTACTTACTACAGCTAGATCAAAAGTTCTCATGAAGCTGTAGCAAGGCATCCCTCACATCCACTATGGGGTGCTATCACAGAAGACCAAACAGGGATCTGAGCCTTTCTTCCGCACTAGCTACTAAAAAAGCCTGTTTTCCCCCATTCCTGGGGTTATCAAAAGAGACTACCTGAGAAACAGGACTCCCACTCCTACCCCCCATCTTGGTCCATTCTGTGCATTAATAACAGAATATCCAATACCAGGTAATCTATAATGAACAGGAATTTATTGGCTCAGTTCTGCAGACTGGGAAGTTTAGTATCAAGGTACTGACACGGGACAAGACCTTTTTTCTGTACCATAACAAGGTGGGGGGGGGGCATCACATGGCAGAAGGACAAAGAGAGAGAGAGCAAGAGGGGGCAATCCCACTCCTGGGATTATGCTGGGATTATTGCAATTATGGCTTTAGCCTATTCCTGAATGTTGGGCCCTAATAACCTAAACACTCTTAAATATGCCATCTCTTTATACTGTTACAATGTCAACCAAATTTCAGTGTGAGTTTTGGAAAGAACATTCAAACCATAGCATCTCCTTTCAAGGGTCAACAGAAACTAAGTGCTTATTGAATGGATTTTTGTGAGGTTTTTTTTTTTAATTTTCCTTTCTTCGATTATATACTGCTTTCCTTGACTCACTCTTATTTATATTCCATTACAAAATTGTGCATCCTTACATCTGCTCTCTTATATTTACTTATTTCATTTTACTTATTTTCCTTTACATTTATCTTTTTCAAGTATTTCATGTACTCTTAAATATTATTATTCCATAGCAAACAGAACGTAAAGATGTATAAAGAATAGGTATGACAATAACACATGCCCACAAAAAATTATACCTTTATACCCTTGGTTTAAATGACCCTGCTGTAGTCTATCAAGCTATTTTTAACAGTCTCTACCACTAATTTCAAAGTTGAATGTCCAGCCATAAATAATCAAATTATTCAGAAGCTCAGGACAAAGAAGCAAAGGACAAAATTCTCTCCCAAACTAACAATAAATCTACCTAGAATGAACTATTAGCATATTGATGTTTCTCCCATTTCAAGCCATTCTATCTGTCTGCTAGAAAATACATGATCCAAAAACACTACCTTCTTAGTCTTTATTCATGCATACACAGAGAAATTCACAAAATAATCAAGTACAAAGATGTTTTGTTATTAAGGAACTAGGATGGATCTGGACATCCGTAAATGGACAAGTAAAATGTAGCAGATAAAATATTCTAAACGCAGATAGTGATCAAGGTCACATAAGTTCATGAATATACACTAAAAATCCACTGACTTTATGCTTTTAAATGGTAACTTTATAAAGCTGTCAGAAATCATATAACAGATATTCTGACACACTATGCAGCCATCAGAAGCAATGCATTAGAAAAATATAAAACAACAAAGATGTCAAGTTCAAAATGGATATAATATGGCTATATATTGAAAACAGTATTAAATTATCCAATAAAGGAGAGTAAGAGGGAGTATCACATGCACCGGTGATGACAGTATTGCCACATACCACACTTCATGCTCAAAAACAATAAATGAAACATAATTAAATGATTTGTGCCCTATCCAATAACTGGTTATCTGAGATGTGCACAAATAGAACCTAACAAGACAAAGTAAATCTAAGTTTTGCTTTGGAAAGGAAATATAATGTAATTTCATAGTTTATTTTTAAAAATTAACTGGTCTTAAACCTCTCAGTGGAGCGCCTTAGAACAAGTCCTTTAGAGAATCTCTCTTTATATCAAATGTCTCTGTCCTAAAGACTACCAAATTGACTCAACTTTCTTTCCAAAGAAGATTTCAAGAGGATTCTCTAAAAGCAGTAATTTTCAAACAGCAGATAACAAATATCCACCAGAATTACCTGGAAAGATTTAAAGAAACAGAGAGGAGAAGAAGAGAGGGAGGAAGAGAGGTGAGAGAGCAGAGAGCAGGAGAAAGGAAAAAGGACAGAGACAGAGATTCCTGAGCTACAAGGAATTCTGATTCAGTAGGTCTGGGGTCAGGCTTGAAAAAGTTTAAAAGTTGTCCACACGCTTCCAATAAAGATCAAGTGTGTAAACCAATGCCTTAAAGTACAGTCTTCTTATATTCTTCACTCAATTTGGAACACAAAAGAAAAATTATTAAGAACAAAACCACAAAGTCCTTTGGGGCCTAGCTCCTCAGAGCTAAACAAGAAAAGACATTTCTTTCACCCATTGTCATTGAACTCCATCTTCCACTACAAGAGACCCTTTGGAAACATCCTTCATTGCCATGGGCTCTTTACATCATTTGTATGTCTTGTTACTCTTGGTAATAAATGAGGTCAACAAATTTTCTCCCTCTTCTTTAGCAAGTTACTCCAAGGCTCAGTCCCTTTTCCAAAAGATAGATTATACCTACTTAAGGAAAAGAGATCACATAAGCTTATAAAATTCTTGTGAGACACCTCTCTTTAAAAATTAAGTTTCTTTCCTTCTTAATGCATCTATAATGTGAAAAGAAAATAGTTGTGACTATCAATGGCCTCAAATGAGGAGAAGGAATGTAACTACTATTACCACTAACATTCAAGGAAATTATCTAATGGTCCCTAGTAATTCCCCTTTTTGCACTGCCAAGCTTAACTAGCAGTCTTCAGGAAAATCCCTCTGCAGCTACCTTTCTGATCACCTGAGCCATGACAGCATTAAGGAACCTATTCACCTTGCTTAACAGTTATCTCACTATCTACAAAGCACAAATAAGAGCTCAACACTGCTTACTGCTACACTGGGTACTAGAAACTTACATTTCTCAAGGTGATCAAAAGAATCAAAGTAAGGACAAAGGAATATCATACCTAATGATACTGGTTGTTTAAGAAAATTTGCAGAGATGGAATCGACTAGTAGTTGGTGAATTCAGCTGAGATCAGGTTCACTTATTGATTTGTTTACTTTGGGGGTGGGGGGGTATTACTTGGTTAACTTAAAGGACTTGGGTCTGGGGCTAATGCAGGGGGGAAGAAAAGAAAAGGAATTATAGTCACAAGTTAGAAGAGAAGTATTCTTTCTCATCTTTGACATTTTCAGGAGGATCTGCTCCTAAGCTACATTTACTTAAGAATTACTTATTGAGGGTGCCAAATCCTAACCACTAGACCACCAGGGAAAAATTATTTTGGGTGGTCATGGGATTCAAACTCTGGACCTCCCAACCCTGAAGCCAGAGCTCTGGGACTTGCGCTACCCTGCCAGCCCCCAAAAATCAATGAACCAATAAAGAAGTGGGCAACTGGACTAAACAGAACTTTTTCAAAGGAAGAAGTCCAAATGGCCAAAAAACACATGAAAAATACTCACCATCCCTGGCCATAAAGGAAATGCAAATAAAAACCACATTAAGATTCCACCTCACTACTGTTAGAATAGCTATCATTAAGAAAACCACCAACAAAAAATGTTGGCGAGGATGCAGGGAAAAATGAACTCTCACACACTGCTGGTGGGAATGTAAGCTAGTACAACCACTTTGGAAAATAATATGGAGGCTTCTTAAAAAACTAAACACAGATTTGCCATATGATCCAGCAACACCACTCCTAGGGACATACCTAAAGGAATGTGACACAGGTTACTCCAGAAGTACCTGTACACCCATGTTTACTGAAGCACTATTCACAATAGCCAAGTTACGGAAATAGCCAAGATTCCCCACTACCGACGAATGGATTAAGAAAATGTGTTATGAATACACTATGGAATTTTAGCCACAAAGAAGAATGAAATTTTGTCATTCACAAGCAAATGGACGGAACTAGAGAACATCATCTTAAGCGAAGTTACCCAGGCTCAGAAGGCCAAAAATCGCATGTTCTCCCTCATAAATGGATTATAGACCTAAAACAAATGCAGTAATATTATTGGATATGGGTCACACACTAAGGGGAGAATGTGCACTGGAGGAACAGGGAAAGGGAAGGAAACCTAAAACTTGAATGTGGTTGATGTAGAGGAGCAAACACAGTAATCTTAAATTGGCAGAGACCTCTTATGGGAAGGGGACCAGGAAGTAGAAAAGAGGTCTGGTAGAGATGAACCAATGTGGGTTGGTGGGTTATAGTACACATGTACATGGAAACAACACTAGGAATCTCTTTGTATAGCTATCTTTATCTCACACTGGCATCTCTTATGTTTTCTCTTCAACAAAATCTGAGAACAAGAGGGCAGAACCTGGAAGGGGGTTCAGGGAGTGGAGAAATAGCCCAAACAATGTATATACATGTGAGTAAATGTAAAAAAATGATAAAACAAATAAATAAAAAGAATTACTTATTGAGCACATACTATATGTTAAAATGCTATTAACAAGATAAAACAAGATTATGAATAGAGAAATAAAAGGAAATATCTCTAACTACAAAAGCACATTACACTGGATTGAGAAATAAATAAGGAGATTTTTGCTAGCTGAAATCTGGAAAAACAAATTTTTCAAATAAAAAGCAAAATATATATTAATGTTAACAGAAAGAAAGAAAGCCAATGTAATAAATGAGAAGACAGATGAGAAGACGCGGTCAGAGAGGTAGAGGCTGTCATACTTAGCCTTGTGAGCCACAGTAAGCCATTTGAATCTTACTTGGGTTTCAGTGGAAAGGGAATTTTCTGAGTTTTAAGCAGAGATCAGTAAGTTCTAATTATGCTTCTAATGACTCACCTGCTATGTGAAAGACAGACTGCAGGAAAATAAGAGTAGCAAGGTATAGACCTGTCAGGTTATTAAGATAACTTAGACAAAAGGTGTTAGGGCTTAAACTACTATTATAACAGTGCAGGTGGTTAAGACATAATAAAACACAGACTATATTTTAGAAGCAGAATAAGGTTCCCTAGGAGTATGAAGAGATTTTAAATTCCTAACTTTCTGGCCTGAGCAACTAGATGAATGATTACTGCCAATTGCTATAATAGGGAAGGCTTGAGGGAACAAATTGAGAGGATGTTTAAAATTGTTGATTCAATGCTCTCATTTTATTTCTTTTGGATTCATCTGTCACACTTCTCCCACTAGTTGATAATCTGTCTTTTATTTCTTTTCTATCCTCACAAGTCCAGCACAGCACTGATATAAATACCTGTTAAGTTTAATTAAATTGAAGTGGTCTTCCAAAAAAACATATGAATCAACATTTTCAAACCTTATGTTTGAAAAATGAAATACAGATGCTTTAATCAAAAGATATTTCATGTTTAGCATTAAAAAATAAATGCTGAAGAGAAGACAACTAGATAATGTTTACAATTTTAAAATGCATGTGCTGTTAAATGTTTGGCTGCATAAATAAAATTATAAGAAGTTTCAAATGGACTTACACAGAGGAATTTTTAATGTCTTAAATTCTTTTTCTTATAATTAGAATAAACATAAAACAATTACACTTGACATCCTATTTTAAGTAATTGTCAGCAGTATATGATGCATTTTGAAAGACCAGGAACCAAACTAATAAATAAAAACCATGTAAATGCAAATTCAGTTTCTGTGTTCTCTTTTAAATTATTCTGTGGCAAACCTGAATCCTTGAAGTTGGTGTTCGTATAGGTAATTAGTTTTGGTGTATTAGCTCCAGGAAAACTTTTCTATCATTTTATTGCTATTCTCTTAGGAAAAAGCCAGAGAAAATATTTATTTATTTTAAGCCTTTTCTATATATCTCTTGTTCATTATGATCTTTAGTAATTAACTCTATTATTTTTTTAAATCTGAAGAACTGTCCTATTTTTTTAAATTGCACAATTTTCACTCAAAAACATACGAAATAACATATAACAAGGAACAGTATTTTCAGACAGGTATTAGTTCTGTACATTTGTATTAAAATGAGTGTTTAGCACTAAAGCTACATAAACTTGAAGTGTAATAACTGCAACTTGTTAGGACTTACTGGTAGACAGCATGAATGGTAAGAATAGGGTTGAAGGTGTGGCTCAAAGTAAGAAGACCTGACTTCCAACCCCAGTACCACAACAACAGCAAAAGAATAACTGAAGGGACTATAGGGGAGACCAAAGGAAGACCTTTTTATAGAGAGATGTCCCCTATTTAAAATATACAATTCTTTACCTGCTTCCCACAGCACCTAACTCAAACGCAACTAGCAAAATTTAGATTAACAAGGACATAGGACACACACTTTCATAATGTATCAAAACATCACATTACCCCCCTTAATATACACAATTTTGTTTTTATGTACCAGTTAATCTTATTTATTTTTGCAATCCCAGTTTTACTTACAGTGTCTAACATATAGAGATAATAAATGTTTCTTATCCCTTTTCCCCCTAAACCTTGGTTGTCAAAATTTAGAAAAGTAGCCATTTTATCCTGAGATCACCAAAAACATGGCTTTAGATGTATCTGCCTTTAGAAGAATCCTCCAACATTCAAGTCCTGTGTAACTGATAATGCCTTCACATTGCCCCAGTTCCAAGCTGACTCCCTTTCTTAAAGTTCTGAAGACAGTGGTGTCTATTAACACATTTGTCATGAATACACTATCTCAAATTGTTAATTACCTATTCATTTAAAATCTAGATCTACCTATATCTTGTTCCCTCAAGTAAATTAAGTTCAAAAACAGAATAAAAGCTTATTTTATACCCCAATACCTAGCACAGTGCTTTGTATTCAATAAATAATGATGAAAATAAAGACAAAGATGAAAAGGATAAAATGGAGCTAATTTTATATACTCTTTCATTGTATATTTATTCAAATAGCAGTATCTTTAAAACTTTCTAGTCAAAATAATTAAAGAATGGGTAAGTAGGTAGCATAGCCAAAACTAACAAAATCACATAACTCACTAAGTACTTACTTTTTTGATGTATAACTCTGTGTGTGTATGTGTGTATGCATGTGTGTGTGTGTGTGTGTGTTTAAACCAACCCATTGTGATGATGATATAGCCAAGAGGTAAGTGAAAAAGGCATAAATTCCCCTAAAATGATTTAATGCCATTAGCAATAAAAATATGTCACGGTAACAAAAGAAGTATAATTACAAAACAACATGCCTCCCACTAATATGCCATATAGTATTACTTATGTATGTCATCTTTATTGGTTTACTTATGTATGTACATTGGAGTAGGGGAATGAAAAACTAAACATTAAAATGTTTGTAATTACTAAAAGGTAAAATTATAGATGATTTTTACTTTCTTCTTTATGCTTTTCTGTATTTTCTAAACCAGAAGTGCATACCAAAATGCAACACAGTAAATATTTTGTTAAATATTTTTAAATAAAATATTTTGTTTAAACATTTAGAAATTTTGTTGTTGAAGTTATAAGACAACCATTTCAATTTAGTCTATTTAACAAACAATGTAATCAAGTTATGTGACAAAGTTATATCTTAAATTAAATTCAGTTCTCTCTGAAAATGCTTAAATTCTTACCTATTTTCACCAACCACCCTTTTAGTAAGAGTTACACAGTAATAGCATAAATAAATTACTCCATTCATGTAAAAGCAAGATGAAGCTTATTTGATTATCATTAGCATCCAAAATACAAATCCATGTAAAAATTCATTTTCCCTTCAACAAAATCAAAATCTGTTTAAAATCCTTGATTCATTTTTTTAAATATGGAACCTTTATAACTGGTTGGAAAAAGATAAAAGACCAAATAACATTTTGCATTTCCCAGAAACTTTTCTAATACTGAAATTTATTAATCTGGACGAAAAAAATCACAAACTTAATTGACAAATGCACCCCTTACTCAAAACAAAAGTTTTCTGTTGAGAAAGAAATACAGATTCAACCATTTATTCTAGACCAGGAAACACTATCAAAGTGGTATAGCCACTACTCTGTAACATAATTTTCTTTAAAAATAAAACATGTCCATGTGTATAATTTTTTAGCTTTTTGCAAGAAATCAGTTCTTATTGGGTCATATGATTAAAACAGAGAATGATCAGGGAAGAAAGGTCACCCAAATTTTCTAAAGATGAAATGTCATTAAAGAGATTATTGAAGCCAGTGAATAATATCTGTTATAGAAAATGGAAAATTCAGTCTGTTATGAATGTGCAAATTGGAGTGCAATATATATTCATGCATCATGTTTCATCTTCTTTCATCAAAATTAAAAATAAATAATTACAGATTTAACATTAAAAAAAAAGAAACATGTACTATAGTATAACATCAGCAATGGCACTTCTAAGCATCTATCAAAGACAAATGACAACTCAGGCTCACATGAGAACCTGCCCATGAATGTTTACAACAGCTTTACCCACAATAACCAGAAAGCAGATACACACCAGAGGTCTTCAGTGGATATTCGCAAACTGTGGAACACAACTCGGCAACAAAAAGGAATAACTAGTGATATGAATGAATCCCCAGAATCTTGCTGAGTGAAAAAACCTGATCCCATCCTGTCACATACTGCCTGATTCCATTTATATAATTTTTCTGAGACAACAAAATTACAAAAATAACAGATCAGTGGTTTTCAGGAACTAAGAAGGGGGTGAGAAAGAGGATAAAAGGGCAGCATGAGGAATTCTGGAGGTGACAGAAGTGTTGTGTGTCTTAACAGTGTCAGTTAAATATCCTGGTTTTGACATTGTACTATATAATGGCAGGATGTTACTACTAGGAGAAACTAGGTAAAGAATCTCTGTATTGTTTGGTTGGTTGGTTTTGCTTTTTTCCTTTTTGGCAGTACCATGGTTTGAACTTGGCCTTGGCAAGCACTCTTCCACTTGAGCCACATCTCAAACTCTTTTTGCATTAGATTAGTTTTCAGAGAGGGTCTCCTGCTTTTTGCCAGAGGCCAGCTTCAGACTTCAATCCTCCTGTTTCCACCTTCCATGTTGCCAGGATTACAAGCATGTGTTACCATTCCCAGCTTGCTTTCTGAGCTAAGGTCTCACTACCTTTTTTGCTGGGGGTGACCTCAAACCATAATCCACACAGCTCTGCCTCCAGTCTATATTACTTTTTACAACTGCCTATGAATCTACTATTATTTAAATAACAGGGTTTAACTTTTTTTGCCAGCACTGGGGTTTTAACTCAGGGCCTCATACTTGCTAGGCAGGCGCTCTACCACTTGAGCCACTCTGACAGACCCAAAAGAGTTAATTTTTTAATACAGTTATTTTAATCACTTTCTCCAATGGCAATTACTAAACAGAGTCAAAGATCTCCTCCCCCGGAATTTACAATCAAACCCAGGCCACACGTACAAGTTTTAGAAGTTCACTTACAATGTAAAGATTAATGTGTAAACACATGCAGTATTTAGGTATTAAAGTGCACACTAGGTGCTGGTACAGAAAAGCATGCGAGTGGCTGGAAAATACATCAACATCCAAATCCACTCTATATGCACTGCCACTATAATATTTTACAGTTTCCTAAAAAGAAAGCAGCCATGACAGCAAGACTATTAAGAAAAGTGAAGATGTTTTATTATATAATATAGATAATATATAACCACGGTTCATCACTTGCTTTATTTTTCATGATATGATATAGCATTTATCACTTAATCAGTTTACAGTTTGGGGGGCTGTTAGTTTTTTTTGAGACAGAATTTCACCTCATTACCCAGGCTGGTGTCAAACTCGAGTTCAAGTGATCCTCCCAGCTCACTCCCCACTCCTCCCACTGCTGGGACTACAGGTAAGTGCTATTATGCCTGTCTTATAGGGAGTAATAAAGTAGATGATTTCCCCCAATTATATAATTTGGGATTGTAAATACACTACTGTATACTGATTAAAATGGGAGCTTTCACATTTTCAAAGTAAGTCATGTTCTTTAAGCACCACAGTCACCAGCCCTCAATAATTAGATATTTTCATCAAATATATAATCTTAATGTAGCCAAGGGATTCAAGGTCTATTTACCAAGATAAATAGTATCTTATAATCAAAATTAGATTAGAAATAAAGTCTGGATATAACTTGGAATCTCTGTTTAATAAACACATTGATCTATTGTTCTCTTAACAAACTGTGGCACATAATACATGCCAGGTCCTGGTCAGGCATGATACGGCAATGTATCATACAGGCAAAACCCTTATATGGAGCTTAAATTCCCAGATGAAGACAAATAATAAAGAAACAGGCAACAAAAAAAAGTTAGACATTGATAAATTCAATGAAAAAAATGGGCTAGGGTACATGGGTGTGGGTAACATGAAAATACCTGTTATTTTATGGGGGTTCATATGAAAGGCCTTATGCCTGACATTTCAATGAAATCAGATACCTGAGACCAAGAATAGCAAACACCAGGTCCAGAGAGGAGGATGCTTGTTATAATTTACCAGAGGGGGCAGGGTGGTAGAAATAGAGAATGAGAAAGGGGACTGATAAGAAAAGGTCAGAGAAGATACACTCCTCATTTTTACAGGCTCCTTCCAAATCTTGAGATGAACCCTACACTTTATAAAATTTGAAAACCTATTTTAACTACAGATGATTAAATCCCTAAATTCTCTGCTACACTTCACTTTGCAATGAATACCACAGGGTAGCAACAGACTACCTGGCATTCAGCTTACTAGTAGTTGAGTTGGAATACATTTAGAGTTTATCAAGATATATTCATTAATTTATTTCCCAATTGTATCACAGCATAGACAGTTGATTCCAAGTGGCCCATGAAAGAGTGGTTTCCAGGGATGCTCAATCACTCACAGTGCCATGACACAAAAGAGAAGGATCAGAGAGTATACTAACATATGGACATGTCCAAGGAGGCCAAGCCCTGAAAATACGTAGGTAACGTAAAAGAAATAGGATTTGAAATGCAGAGCCTGAAGGCAGGGTTAAAGGCTCTTCTAACCATCAGACATGTGAAGTAGTAAGGGAGGACTTGATGCTTATCAAGGCCTGGTTCACGACTTCTGTTGAGAAGATGAAGTGTATACAATTATAATTACTATAAATGTACTAAAATTTTATGGATTTTTTTTCCTGATGGGAATTTTATGACGAAGAATTTTTCAGAATTCCTGTAGGTAGTAGTTTTAGAACTACTACAGAATTCAAAATAGACAATAAATTCATGTACTAAGTTACATGGTTACAACTGTTTCAAACATCAAAAAAAATTATTACTTTTTTTTTTTTTGGCAGCACTGGGGTTTGAACTCACAGCCTCGCACTTGCAACACAGACACTCTACCACTTGAGGAACTCTGCCAGCCCTTTTTATCCCTTGGGCATTTTCGAGAGAGGGTCTTGAGAACTGTGTGCCCAAGCTGGCTTTGAATCTCAATCCTCCTGATCTCTCCTACCAAGTAGCAGAATTACAGGTATGAGCCACCAACACCCAGCTCCAAGTAGAAATAATTTTTAAGACATATTGGATCAATAATTTAAAAAGGAAACACTGAATTATCTTCATACTCTTTCCATAGAAAATACCATACAATTATCATATGAAGAAATGAATAGTGGATCCAAGATGGCAAATGGAAAATACCCACAGACCACGGGAGCTCCGTGAGCCAGGGACTTTACTGAGACACTGGAGACACACATGGCTGAGGTAAAGCACAAGGGAGAGCTGAAACATCAGCATTCTGAACCCCTAGCTCCTGGAAGGCTTCTCAACGCCATGATTTACTAAAAGAACATACGGCGTGGCACACCAAGCCCTGACCCATAACCATGGGATCTCCGATCCTCCAGCATGCTCCTCAGCCCCGCCAGGGCCACGCTCCACAGGCCCGCCAGATCACCCCTAAACTCCCACCCCTCAGACCCACACAATCTCTGCCAGATTACGCCCCTAAGGCCTGACAACCCAGCGATCCACAGACACGCATGATCTCTGCCAGGCCACAACCCTAAGGCCTGCCAGGCCAGCAATCCACAGGCACCCACGATCTCTACCGGGACAGTGCCCCTAAGGCCTGCTAAGCCAATGATCCACAGGCATGCACATTTCCACTGGGCCTCAACGACAGGCCTCCACCCACAGGTCCGTGGGGCCCCACCCACCTGCCACCTGCCACAGGAGGGCTCCAAACCTACCTAGGAGACACGGACAGGTCTAAATGCTAAAGGAGTAACAGCAGAAGGACTAAGACTGAAATTCCACAGTTCCTGAACAAGTGATTTTTTTTTTTATTCTTTTTTTTTTGCCTGCCTTTACAGGTTTGGCTGTCTGGTTTGCTCTATGATCGTCCACCATCTCTCCCTGCTGTTTTCCTTGGTACTCTCTTTTTTTATTCTTTTTATTCTTTATTTTCTCTTTTGTTTTCTTTCTACTTTTCTTTCTTTCTCTATATTTTCCTTCTTCCTTGATTTTGTCAGTTTCACTACTGTAACTCGGCTAACACTAAATTACACATAGTCCAGGGACAGAAACAGTACCAAGTAGAAATATGGGAAGACAAAAAAGGGATGGAAGCCATTCTCCCCCAAAAAATGAATTAGTACAGGAATCAGAGGGAAATGAAGAAAATGGATACCCAGATCAAGACTCCAACAAAACAAAGATAAACTATGACAAAGATCCCAAGGAAGCCCACAAGAAAGCCCTGAAAGAAGAAATCCTGCAAGTGATCACTGAGAATTTTGTGGCGATGTTACTAGACATGGTCAACTAAAACATAGAAGAGGCACTCAAGAAATTCTAAGAGGACAAATATAAAGAATATGAGAAAACAAGCAACTATATAAATCATAGGAGCCCTTACTAAAAACGAAAATGAAACAGAAAATACCATAAAGAGAGAGATAAATGAATTAATGATGAAAACTGACAACATTAAAGAGGAAGTGACCCACAACATGGAAAACCTCAGAAAAAAGAATGAAACAGATACAAAACAAAATGGAAGGCCATTCCAGCAAAACTGAAACAGAAGACAGAATCTCAGAACCTGAAGATGAAATGGTAATTAAAAGAAAAACTGAAGAACTGTTAGTTAAACAACTCAAGACCAGTGAAAGGAATATGCAAGAACTCACTGACTCCACTAAAAGACCAAACCTGAGAATCATGGGCATTGAAGAAAGAGAAGAGGTGCAAGCAAAAGGAATGGGTACCATATTCAACAAGATAATAACAGAAAATACCCCAAATCTAGAGAAATCTATGCCCATCTAGGTACAGGAAGCCTCCAGAACACCAACCAGACTTGCCCAATATAGAGCTACCCCACAACATATTATTATTAAAACAACAAGTACAGAGACTAGAGAAAGAATATTGAAGGCAATAAGAGAAAAAAAACAAATAACATGCAAAGGTAAACTCATCAAATTCACAGCAGATTTCTCCTTGGGAACTTTCAATAAAGAAGAGCATGGAGTGAGGTCTTCCAGGCACTAAATGAAAATAACTTCAACCCTAGGATACTCTACCCAGCAAAACTATCATTCAAAACAGATGGAGCAATAAAAGTCTTCCATAATAAGCAGAAACTAAAACAATATATGACTGCCAAGCCACCACTACAAAAGATTCTCCAAGAAATTCTGCACACAGAAAGTGAAAGCAAGCAGAACCATGACGGCAGGCAATACCAAACCACAGGAGAAGAAAAAGCAAGAAAGAAGGCAGTATCATTGATTCAGCTGTAAACAATCAAACCCTTAAACAACAAAGACAACTAAATGACAGGGATCACCACATAGGTATCAATACTAACAATAAACATTAATGGACTTAATTCCCCCATCAAAAGACACTGATTGGCAAACTGGATTAAAAAGGAAGATCCAACAATCTGCTGCCTACAGGAGACCCATCTCATCGACAGAAACAAGCACTGGCTGAGAGTGAAAGGCTGGAAGAAGATTTACCAAGCCAATGGTCCCCATAAACAGACAGGGGTAGCAATACTTATCTTAGATAAAATAGACTTCAAACTTACATTGATCAAACGAAATAAAGAAGGACACTCTATACTAATAAAAGGGAAATACACCAAATGGAAATAAGAATTGTCAACCTATATGCACCCAACGTCAATGCACTCAATTTCATGAAACATACTCTGAAGAACCTAAAAACATATATAAACTCCAACACAGTGGTACTGGGAGACCTTAATACCCCCCTATCACCATAGATAGGTCATCCAAACAAAAAATCAATAAAGAAATTCTAGAACTAAATCACACCATAGACCAAATGGACATAGCTGATGTCTACAGGATATTTCATCCAACATCCGCACAATATACTTTCTTCTCAGCAGCCCATGGAACCTTCTTCAAAACTGATCACATCTTAGGGCACAAAGCAAGCCTCAGCAAATATAAGAAAATAGAAATAATCCCATGCATTCTATCTGACCACAATGCATTAAAACTAGAAATCAACAACAAAAACAGCAGTAAAAAGCATGCAAACAATTGGAAGCTGAACAACATATTGCTCAATGATCAATGGGCCACTGATGAAATAAAAGAGGAAATTAAAAGCTTCCTGGAAATTAATGAAAACGAAAAAATGACCTACCAGAACCTATGGGACACAGCAAAGGCTGTCCTAAGAGGAAAGTTTATAGCAATGAGTGCATATATTAAAAGGTCAGAAAGATCTCAAATCAATGATCTAATACTACATCTCAAACTCCTAGAAAACAAGAACAAGCAAACCCCACAACAAGCAGAAGGAGAGAAATAATTAAAATAAGGGCTGAAATCAACAAAATAGAACAAAAAAAAATACAAAGAATTAATGAAACAAAAAGGTGGTTCTTTGAGAAAATAAGTAAGATTGACAGACCCCTGGCAAACCTGACTAAAATGAAATGAGGAAAGAAAAAAATTCAAAATCAGTAAAATCAGAAATGCAAAAGAAGGGATAACAACAAACACCACAGAAGTCCAGGAAATCATCAGAGACTACTTTGAGAGCCTATACTGTAATAAATTTGAAAATCTTGAAGAAATGGACAGATTTCTAGATACTTACAACCACCCAAAACTAAACCAAGAGGACATTAATCACCTGAATAGATCTATAACACAAAACGAAATTGAAGCAGCAATTAAGAATCTCCCAAAAAAGAAAAGTCCAGGACCTGATGGATTCTCTGCTGAATTCTATCAGACATTTAAAGAAGAACTGATACCAACTCTCCTTAAATTGTTCCATGAAATAGAAAGGGAAGGAACACTGCCTAACTCGTTTTATGAAGCCAACATTACTCTCATGCCAAAACCAGACAGACACCTACAAAAAGAAGAACTATAGGCCAATTTCCTTAATGAATACTGATGCAAAAATCCTCAATAAAATAATGGCAAACCAAATCCAACAACACATCAGAAAGATCATACACCACAACCAAGTTAGCTTCACCACAGAGATGCAGGGGTAGTTCAACATATGCAAATCTATAAATGTAACATAGCACATTAATAGAAGCAAAGACAAAAACCACTTGATCACCTCAATAGATGCAGAAAAAGCGTTCAACAAGATCCAACACTACTTCATGATAAAAGCTTTAAGAAAACTAGGAAAAAAAGGAAAGTACCTCAACATTGTAAAGGCTATATATGACAAACCTACAGCCAACTTCATAATTAACAGTGGAAAACTGAAACCATTTCCCCTAAAATCAGGAACAAGACAAGTGTGCCCACTATTCCCACTCCTTTTCAACATAGTACTGGAATTTCTAGCCAGAGCAATTAGGCAAGAAGAAGAAATAAAAGGAATAAATATATTTGCAGATTATATGACCCTATACCTTAAAGACCCAAAAAACTCTACCCAAAAACTTTTAGACACCATAAACAGGTATAGCAAGGTGGCAGGATACAAAATCAATTTACAAAAATCATTACCTTTTCTATACACCAACAATGAACAAACTGAGAAGGAATAAATACATGGAAAGAATTCAATGTACAATAGCCTCAAAAAAAATCAAATACCTAGGAGTAAATTTACCTAGGAGTAAATTTAACAAAAGATGTGAATGACCTCTACAAGGAGAATTACAACCCCTGAAGAAAGAGATCGAGGAAGGCTACAGAAGATGGAAAGATATCCCATGCTCATGGATTGGAAGAATCAACATAGTAAAAATGGCTATACTACCAAAAGCAATCTACATGTTTAATGCAATTCCCATCAAAATACCAATGATTTTCATCACAGAGATTGAAAAATCTACCATAAAGTTCATTTGGAAACACAAGAGACTGTGAATAGCCAAGGCAATACTCAGCAAAAAGAGCAATGCTGGCGGTATCACAATACCTGACTTCAAACTATATTACAAGGCAATAACAATAAAAACAGCATGGTACTGGCTGTTTTTACAGAGGACCCGGATATGAATCCACACAGCTATACTCACTTCATTTTTGACAAAGGGATGAAAAACATACAATGGAGAAAAGACAGCCTCTTCAACAAATGCTGCTGGGAAAAGTGGTTATCTATCTGCAAGAAACTAAAACTAGATCCATGTCTATCACCCTGTACTAGTATCAACTCAAAATGGATCAAGGACCTTAATATCAGACCCGAAATTGTGAAGTTAGTATAGGAAGGAGCAGGAAACACTCTGGAACTAATAGGTATAGGCAAGGACTTCCTCAATAGAACCCCAGCAGCCCAGCAACTAAGAGAAAGAATGGACAAATGGGACTTCGTAAATTGAAAAGCTTCTACACAACAAAAGAAATGGTCTCTAAACTAAAGAGACCACCCACAGAATGGGAGAAAATATTTGCTAGCTATACATCAGATAAAGGACTGATAACCAGAATATACAGGGAACTTAAGAAACTAAACTCTCCCAAAATCAATGAACCAATTAAGAAATGGGCAACTGAACTAAATAGAACTTTCTCAAAAGAAGAAATTCAAATGGCCAAAAAACACATGAAAAAATGCTCAGCATCTCTGGCCATAAAGGAAATGCAAATCAAAACCACACTAAGATTCCATCTCACCCGTCAGAACAGCCCTCATCAAAAACACCACCAACAACAGGTGTTGGCGAGGATGTGGGATAAAAGGAACCCTGGTACACTGCTGGTGGGAATGCAAAGCTGGTGTAACCACTCTGGAAAAAAATTTGGAGGCTTCTTAAAAATCTAAACACAGATCTACCATATGATCCAGCAATCCCACTCCTGGGGATATACCCAAAGGAATGCAACAAAGGTTACTCCAGAGGCACCTGCTCACCTATGTTTATTGCAGCACTATTCACAATAGCCAAGTTACGGAAACAGCCAAGATGCCCCACTACTGATGAATGGATCAAGAAAATGTGGTGTTTATACACAATGGAATTTTACTCAGCCAATAAGAAAAATGAAATCTTATCATTTGCAAGTAAATGGATGGAACTGGAGAACATCATTCTGAGTGAGGTTAGCCAGACTCAAAAGACCAAAAATCGTATGTTCTCCCTCATATGCAGTCTTTAGATCTAGGGCAAATACAGCAATGTTGTAGGACTTGGGTCACATGATAAGGGGAGAACATATACAGGAGGTACAGGGTTACATAGAAAACCCAAAACATGAAGAATTTGATGTTCCCACTCCAGAGGAATTAATACAGAATCCTTAAAGTGACAGTGGTCAACACAAGAGGGGGATCAGGAAGCAGTGAAAAGATCAGTTAGAGATGAATCAACCTGGGTTGTAACACATTTGTACATGAAAACAATGCTAGGAATCTCTCTGTATAGCTGCCCTTATCTCAACTAGCAAAAACGCTATGTCTTTCTTATTATTGCTTATTTCTACTCTTCAGCAGAACTGGAGAAAAGTGAAGAACAGATTTTGCCTGGAAGTGGGGGAGTGAGAGGGTGTGGGCAGGGGCAGGAAGGAGAAATGACCCAAACAATGTATGCAGATGTGAATGAATGAATAAGAAGAAGAAATGAATAGTTTATAACCAATAAATGATAGAAAAAAAGAAATATGCTAGAGGATTATTTTATTAAAATATTATATACATTTACTGAAATGTTACATCTGATATTTTCACCTATGTAAAATTAAAATGTTATCATTCAAAGTTAATGTTGGGCAGCATATAAAAAACAAGGCCCTTTCTTCAATCCCCAACATATATACGCAAGTAAATAGAGCAGTTAACTTGAAGACAAATCTGAAGAGATAATCAGAATTAACAGAGATAAAAAGTGAGAAAATGTTAAAGAGCAATTAACAAAACAGGGAGAAGGAAAATAAAGTTTGCCATACATCTAGAAAGAAATCCAGAATAAATGAATACAGAGAAAGGGAAAGCAAGGTTCAAAAACAGAATAGATAAGAATTTAATTCCAGAAATAAACATTAGTCCTCAGACTGAATAAGCAAAAGCAAACTGAGTCCTGATAAAACAAATAAAAATAAGTCTACTTCCTAGTGAACTCAACCTGCCAAGAATAAATTCTTCAGAAGAAAATCTTTAAAACAAATGAGAAAAAGAGATTACTTCAAAGAAAAACCAGACTGACAACAGATTGAAAAAGTGTACATATAGAAAACAAAACTTAAGAATTATTTCCTCAGATCATTGTCAAGTTAGAATACTATACCTAGCAAGATGATTACAATTCAACAAATATTTATCAAACTGTACTATATGCCAGACTCTTCATAAGTGTTTGTAGTACAATGGGAAGTAAAAAAAGAAAAAGCCCTGATCTGATGGAACTTACTTTCTGTAATTCTTTCAAGAATAAACATAAAAAAAGAAATCCTTAACTAGTCTCTGCGCCCCTGGTATCCCGAAATTTCCACCTAATGGCAACTAAAAAAGCTTAGAATGCTGAGTTTTCTGAAGTACTTATTTTTAATACCCTAAGCTTTCTTAATCAGTGGTACATGAAACTGCTGAATCTATATGGAAATTTGACTGTCTTTCTGTACATGAGCAGTTTTCTATTCTCAACCAGACAGTAAACTCCATGAATGTAAGGGCTGTGTTGCTTACCAGCATCTAGTACATTTAACTAAAACATTATAACACAAGGTCCTCAAGAAAAAAATTATTTTATCATTGAAATGAACTGATAAATATATCTCTGAAATATATTTCAGAGTACAAAATTCAAAAACCTAGGCAAGCACTCTACCACTTGAGTCATGCTTCTGGCCCTTTATGCTCTGGTTATTTTGGAGATTGAGTCTCATGTTTTACCCAGGCTTGCCCATCCTCCTGATCACACACCATCACACCTAACTGTTGGTTGAGAAGGGGTCTTGCTAACTATTTTCGCCCAGGCTGGCCTTAACCCCTGCTCCTCTTGATCTCAGCCTCCCAACCAGCTAAGATTATACGTGTGAGCCACAGGCACAAGGCTGGTGCTTAGCTGAATTTTTTAATGATCCCTATCAACTCTACTAAACAATTTTGAAATTTTTAATGTAAACATGGTTTTAAATATGAACTTGGTGGATCAAAGCAATTACATATATATTTTGAAGATAGCTATATATATAAATGTATATAAATAACATACATAAATAAATATGTATGTGGAGAAAGCATAAGGAAACCCACCAAACACTGTTTGAAAAGGGGGGGATGTGGGAGGGCAGTTAAGGGAATATTTTTTTTTTTTTTTTTTACTTGGTATTTTAATTATAATACATGAAAACAGGTCATGTCCCTGATGTCCCATGACCGTTAAACTAGTCATAGTTTATTTATTTTTTTTTTTTCATTTTTCTTTTATTATTCATATGTGCATACAAGGCTTGGTTTATTTCTCCCCCCTGCCCCCACCCCCTCCCTTACCACCCACTCCACCCCCTCCCGCTCCCCCCCTCAATACCCAGCAGAAACTATTTTGCCCTTATCTCTAATTTTGTTGTAGAGAGAGTATAAGCAATAATAGGAAGGAACAAGGGGTTTTGCTGGTTGAGATAAGGATAGCTATACAGGGCATTGACTCACATTGATTTCCTGTGCGTGGGTGTTACCTTCTAGGTTAATTCTTTTTAATCTAACCTTTTCTCTAGTTCCTGGTCCCCTTTTCCTATTGGCCTCAGTTGCTTTAAGGTATCTGCTTTAGTTTCTCTGCATTAAGGGCAACAAATGCTAGCTAGTTTTTTAGGTGTCTTACCTATCCTCACCCCTCCCTTGTGTGCTCTCGCTTTTATCATGTGCTCATAGTCCAATCCACTTGTTCTGTTTGCCCTTGATCTAATGTCCACATATGAGGGAGAACATACGATTTTTGGTCTTTTGAGCCAGGCTAACCTCACTCAGAATGATGTTCTCCAATTCCATCCATTTACCAGTGAATGATAACATTTCGTTCTTCTTCATGGCTGCATAAAATTCCATTGTGTATAGATACCACATTTTCTTAATCCATTCGTCAGTACTGGATGATTCACTCAAAGTAAACATTTATGGAATTATCATAATGAAACCTTGTAGTATTAATGTATGCTAATGAAAAATAGTTCAGAAAAATAAAACACAGACTTGGCAAATCATTATGTATTTAGTATAAGTAGCAGAGTAAATAACACGAATTTCATTTCTGCAAACCTAGAAATTTAGAAGTGTACCTAATAACATTTTAAATGTTTTCAGTGTTTAAAAATAGCACCACTGTTGTTTTAATTTTTAAAAGGTACATTATGAAAACTCATCCTTAAATCATTTCTCCCATAAGAAATGACAACAGAGACAGAGTATGAAATTCAACATAGTATATATAGATTATATAACCTATCAAAAATGAAGCTTTCTAAGTTGAAAGAAAAAAAGAATCACAGAGAGCATGGGACAGTGAATCCCTTTCTCCTAAAAAAAAAAAAAAAGTGAAAGTCAATCCTATACAACAGAAACAAACCAGATGTTATCAAGGTCTTTTAAACATTTATGTCCATCCTTTAAAACAAAAACAGGATATAGTCTCATATTCAAGTGGTTTTCCTTTTGCTTTTTTTTAAAGGAAACGTAATTTTAAAAAATAAAAGTAAAAGGCCTGTGGAAAAATCTCAAAGTTAAAAAAAAAAAATTACTTACCAAGTTGGCCATATAAATTGTTAGCAGCCCTCTCCTGCAAATAATTTTAAAAAGAGAGAATAAGATTAAGTTTTGATCTGACTTAATAATCACCTTATCATTTTCTGTAATCTATCAAAAGAATTATGAGGTGTTTAGAAACCTATTAGTATCTTTACAAAATAGGTAACTTGTGCTGAATTAAGCTTTTAGTACCTTAATAGCTAGATCAAAACAGATTCTATACATCATTCAGTTAAGTGGTCATTAACTAAATGTTTTAATTAATATTGCCTATCATTACTTGTTATTAGGAAGAGTAGTGTAATTTGTTACTACTCTATTGTTTACGTTAGAGAATTTTTTTGAGACAGGGTTTTTCTCTATTGCCCAGGCTGCTCTAGAACTCCTGGTTTCAAGTGATCCTCCTGCCTCACCTCCAGGGCATCTGGGACTTCAGGTGGTGTCACTACACTCAGCTTATGCTACAGAATTTTAAATTTAGTAATAAGGAATCCTAAAGAACTCACCTTGCCAAAACTCAAGTCCAGAACAATTCTGACTAAGTGAAATTTTATTCAAAAACTTAGGTTTTCTATTTGTTTCATTTATAATCAACAGTTCATTTCATTACATGTCATTACAAATCATACTAAGTCACACTGGTCTTTTCTTCATTCTCAACAGAACAGTCGGGAAGTAAAGAAACTCTCTAATGCCAAAGGACAAACAAAAGTTTGATAGACACCTTACAGGAAAAAATTGAATTTTTATCAAAGTTATTTAATGAGAATTCAGGTTAAATAAAACATTAATAAGAACAGTTTACTTAACTTATACTGCATTTAAGAAATTAATGAAACACATCTTATTCTCCAGGAATGAAGTCTTAACATGTTTCAAGAGTCCAAAGGTAGAGTTCAAATAATAAACTCTGAAAATTACAGAACCTCATTTGAGTTTGAATGATAGATATTTTCAGTATTCAAAAGAAAAAATACAAAACAACTAGCAATATCAAATCACTCATTTAAATATAATGTCAGATCTGCATATCAATACTCTCAGTGAAGTCTTCTTGATGTATTCATATATAGTCCTGACTCTTCATCATTTAAAATGGGTTATTAACATGTGTAGTACTTCCAAAGACACATGGAGGCAGTATGATTTAATGGCACACTACTAGAAGAAAATCAGCGTTCTAGTTAACTTTACTTCTCTGGTACTCATTTTGTCATTAAAAAGAAGTGGGATTAGTTATCGGCTGACATTGTTTAAGTATAAAATTTGTTTAAAGAAAATGATTTACATTTATCTCCAATGTGTAAAATGTAGTACTGGACCTACTCTAGTTGTATGGGTAAGGGGATATAGATAGCTGTATATAGATAGCTTTTAGAGAATCTCCCTCCTCAGCAGATCCCAATGGACCTCAGCAAATCAACAGAACCTGACTGCTCCACCAGAAAGAATATAAAAATCACTGGCAAGTTCACTTTTCTGTCTTCTTTTCTATGACTTCTACATATGGGTTAAAATTCTTCTTATTACTCCTTTCCAATCTTGCCAGTTCCTATCAAATTCTAAATCAAAGACATTCTAATTTTACTTATTTTAAATAAATCATATGAAGAAAAATTAAAAATGAATATCCAAGAGTCACACACATACACAAAACAAAGTCAAATACTTCTCAAGTGACACCTATTTTTATCAAAGATTAGTTATAGGTGAAGAAAAATAATATTCTTCAATTGTAATTTCTAAAATAAAAATTTTCTGTGCTTTCAGTGATAGTCCCTGGTAATACATTTCACTGTAAAGTAAACTAAGATGTGATGCTATTTCAAAAACACTTTCTCCACTAAATTTTTTTCTATAACACTCAACAGTATGAAGCTTCAGCACTAGCTTCCATCTATCAGAAAACAAAACTATCTTTAAGTACAGGGCAAAGATGATTTTGTGTATGTTTACATTCCCACAAATGTACAAAAGGATCTGTATCTAAAAGGCACTAAACAAATGACTGTGATTCCTAGACACATAACTATCAAAGTAATTCTAGAAACCTAGCCTTATTAAAAAAAAAGAAAGCCTAGTACAGCCAGGTTTTTTAGACATATAACCCCAAAGCAGCCAGCCACTAGGAGAGAGTGCCAATTAATGATTCCAATTTATTAACAAGCAAAGAGGTAATCAGAGTACCTGATACTTACATACAAGGAATAATCAATATGAAATCATATTTTATTCTTCCAATAGTCCTATGAAGTATAAGGCAGATAACAATTATCATTACTCTATAAAGACCAAGAATCAAGTTGAACAGTTCCTTAAATATGTAAACAGCAAAGACAAACTGGAATTAGAAGTAAGTTCATCTGACTCCAGGTTGATTCCATCTAATCATATGCTTCTCCAACAGAAAATCTTAGACTACTAAAATACCTTTAAATTCTGAAATTTAACACAGTCTCTAACAGGATTCTGTGCTTGAAGATGAATAAATCTTTGATACACTCTTGCTACAGTGAAAAAAGCAGATGATATATTTTTAATAACATACTCTACTCTGGTCTCAAGTTTTGATTTATCCTTCCCTAAATCACCTCCAATCCTTAGAGAATGACAGGACAATATCTGTGTAATGGGATGACATGTTAGATTACAGGGCCGCTGGATTTCCTTGGTGCAGTGTCTTCGTCCTCCATGGCAATGTAAATTTTGTAGCTGTACAATATCAGAATAGTGGTTCATTTTTCCTGCAATTATGTTAAGTATCATAAGAACCTGAGAAATTGCCATTTTGTTATTTATCACTTGACCATAACTGGTCTGAATCAAAGACAAACAGGCCACTCCCTTTCTAGTGAGTAAAATCTCTCCAGAAATCAAGTAACATTTTAAAACACTGCTTTAACAATAATAGGGAAAAGAGAGCTATCACTTAGAACAGAGGGTGAAAAAAGAGACAAAGAGAGGTACTGGGGCAAAGAAAGACAGTAAGTAACTTTTTTACCTTCACAGGAGATTCTGATACACATATACTCCCATTCTACTGAGAATCACTAGATAAGGAGGCTGGTAAAGCCCAGCAAATAAGCAGCCACGTATTACTCTAAACCATGCATAAGTCTGCTACCTCATTCACTCTTCTCTCTCCCTCCACCCTCATCCCCGCCTCTGTAGAAAGATGAACCTCTTAAACGTGTATACAAAATTTAAGTGAGTATGCATATACAGAAGTATTATCTTCAAAAGTATTAAAAACCACTACTGTAGAAACTAACTTTGTAATTCGAGTATCCATGTTCCTGTAAGAAAGCATTTAAAGAATTTTGTACATCTTTGGTAGATTTAAAAAAACCTCACATCCTGCTCAAATTCTAAGTATTATTATCTTGTAACAACAATATTATTTCTGAATCACTAAACAATAATGCTTTCTTTAAAAAACTGCATAATACATTTTATCACGGAAGTTATGAGGGAATATGGGAAGAACAATTTAACATCTAAATTCTAAATATTCATGTATTCTACATGTACATATAAATGTTTTAATGTTTTAGACATAAAACAAAAGTTCCTAAACATTTATAATTATATTCAGAACTGCTATTTGATCATTTCAGAAAATCCTTCAAGATAATGATTTTCATCTGTCAGAAAGTTTTAGAAGAATATAAAAATACCTCCTCAAGGTAGAGGAATCACAAGATCAACTTTCAATTAAAGCAAGAGTATATGATCATATGCTAGTATATACAGCATATAATATAGGATAAATGCCACTGAAAAGTGATCATGTCAAGAATTTACAGCCCAAATTCACAATACTCTTTTATTCATTTGTTTTGATCATATCTGCTCAGGAGCTTCACAACTACTGTAGGGCAATTTAACATCTCACCCCATGCATATGCCTGAAATAAATGTGCAATTTGGGGCATTTTAAATTCATGTTAATGGTTGAGCATACAGCAGTCTTTAACTTATCTAAACTAATACAAAATATCAAAGCAAATTCCACAGCAATTCTACAAAACAAATCCATCCGAACAACTTCTTTCTGAACCACAAACAAAGGACTTCCTACAAAAAGAGAAAACTAGTTCTTAACAGCCCTCCTAGGGATAAACTAGATGTTACCAGTACTTCCTGCTGAGTTACAATGATCCCAGTTCTTTGTGGTACAAATTTTTCAAGCAACCCTGGAAACAACTTGAAAGCTTTGTCAGAACCCACAATGATGTGATTAAGATTTAAGTAAGCTTCCTTCTTGCCAGGTGTCAAGAACTAGCTGGGGAAACATGCTCACTCTGGAAGGAGCGTGTGAGGAGAAAAATTAGATGCAGCAATTACAGAGAGGGTAAAAAAGGAAAAAGAGTTAAACAGATATAGATGAAGAGCTCCTGATAAGTTGATATATCTGCTTATATATCCAGAAAATAGGTAGTTCAACAGAGATCCAGACTGTACATTTTCTATTCATTAAGTGCTTTTTGCAAAACTATTTATACAACTGAGTACAGAATGCACATAATCTCAGAGCAAATGTATCACTACTAAATAAAGCTTTAGGGATATGAAAACTAGGGCTACTGCTATTGGCTATTTAAAAAAACTACTCTTCTACATTTCTTGCACTCTTTCTAAGACATTACTGGTATTTACTCAAAGAAGACTGAACTGTATGATGCTGTGTCCAAACCTTCCTGTCAACCTCTTCTCATTCCAGGTTTTCCTATTCCAATGAATCTCATCACCAAACGGATCATTTTATTTAACAACCATCTTTCCCCTGACTCTGCACTCCACCAGTATATCACTGATTTATCTGCGAATTAAAGACATAATTACAAATTCCTTTTCTTATAAAATAAAAACTACAACACTAATATGCTTCACTTAGAACTAGATATAATAATTTTAAAATACATATAATTTCAACCTTCATAAGTTATTTATAATTTATTAAAGAACTTGGCATTTAATGAAATCTTAATATAGATTTGAGGTAAGAATAGTTTTTCAGAGCAAAAAGGCCACTACATTCATTAACTTACAAAATTCCAGATAAATTCTTCTTTTTTTATTATTTTTTCCCTTTATTGTTGTGCGGGTAGGGGTATACTGTGGCATTTATAAATGTTCTTACAATGTTTCAAATATATCATACTTGAATTTGCCCCTCCACCACTCTCCTTTATTCCCCCCTCTCCTGATTCCTGCAATAGAGCAATGTGTATTATTTTTGCATTTACATATGTGTGTATACATTTTTGTACCATATTCCCCTCCTACCCTCTTTCCACACCACCTCCCTCCTTCACTAGTGCCAACCCTCCCCTCTGGGCAGGACCTATTCCGATCTCCTGCTTTCAGATTTTGTAGAAGAAAAAAAGAGAAAAAGAGAAAAAGAAAAATGACATTTTTTGCTTGCCTGAGATAGAGGTAACTACACAGGGAGTTTCCTTGTGGTATTTCCATGTATAGATGTATTACAACCCCAACTGAGTTACCAAATAAGCCCTTCTGAGATTAGTTTAAAACAAAACACACAATAAGGCAAGTAAAAGAAATAAAACAAAAAGATTTGCTTCTCTCAGTTTTAAAGTTTAACCCCAAAAAATCAAAACATTCTTTTAAAAACATCACTAATCTCTGAATAACACTAAAAAACTAAAATTTGGAGTTTTCAATCAGACCAAACCATTTTTGATTGATCTGCATACACATGTACAGCTCTCCACAGAAAGGGCTAGAGAGCTTTCCTTTATCAATAAATGTATCACCTAATAAACAATAGAAATAAATCAAATATAACAAAGAGTTTAACTATATAACAATATAATCAAGGAAAAGATCAATTGTTCTTCAGCAGCCATGTGACATTAGTTGCAAAGAAGATAAAGTTAGAATTAAACATTTTTGTCTTTAAAACATTAATAATATTTCAACCAACATTTAGAATAAGTCATAATCTATATAACACCAGAAATTTTCTGTGAACAACCAGTGTCTAAAAATGAAACACTAATGCAAAAAGCTCACTTATAAGAAACAAAAGCACAAAGTTTAAAAAATATTGCCTATCAAAAGTCACAAGAAACAAGAACTAAATTAGCAAACAAATCCCTGCTATCATCTCACTTCCAGGAAGCCTCTCTTCTCACCCTAAGAAATTATGCCTTTAAGAGCAATTATACACTTTTACTTCAGTATGTTGTATCTAAACTCATGTTAGTATTATAGAAGAAGAAAAGCGATGAAAAAAAGAAAAACAACAATTTAAAGCACCCTATGGGAAAGCAACCTCTAACGTGGACCTCTTCAGAATGCCATCCTTTATGAGTTGGTAAAATATTAACACTAAGAAGCTGCATGCAAAGTTCAAGATACACTGTAGTCCACACAGCAAGCACTGAAAAAGAAAATGAAATTTTAAATACACAAATAATGCAAAGGAAGGAGGAAAACAAAAATGAAAGAAAAAATATTAATAATAAAATGCCAGATGTAGCCTACCCTTACTAATAAATAACCAAATACTAATGGGCAATATAATCTAATTAAAAGGCAAAACAATCAAAATAGATGTGAGAAAATAAACAAAACACAACTACATGCTGCTTGCAAAAAATATACTTTAAATATAAAGACAAAGATACATGTAATTAATTGGAAAGAAAAAATATACTATACAAACTGTAGGCATAAGAAGGCTAGAGTAGCTATATAGGTATGAAATAAGAACAGACTTTGGACAAAGAGCATTACCTGAGGTCAGAAGGACATATCACATCAATAAAAGGTTAATTCATTATGAAGAAATGGCAATCATAAAAGTGTATATACCAATAAAAGCATCACAGAAACTGACAAGACTTAAAGGGAGAACTAGACAATTCCAAAACCAGTTGGAGCTCTCACACTTCACTTTTGGCAAATGATAAACTTAGAGTAAAAACAGTAAAGATAAAGATCAGTAGCTTTCAATAAAGACTGATTTGTCCCATGGGGATATTCTGCAATATCTGGAGACACATTTAGTTGTCTCAATTTGATGAGGAGAAGGGAATGCTAGTAGCACACAACTTTCCCAATAAAGAACAATCTGTACCCAAAGGGGTCAATAGTACCAAGGCTGAGAAATCCAACTGCAGATAACATTATCAACAACCTTTACCGCACTGATATTTAAAAACCACTACAAACAGGCTAAAGACAAAAATCACATGATTATATCTATTGATGCAGTAAAGGCATTTAGCAAAATGTTATTCATGATAAAGAGTCTGAGCAAATTAGGAATAAATGTGAACTTTCTAAACATGAGAATGCATCCCTTTAAAAACATACTACAGTGACCCTCATATCTAATGGTCAAAGACTGACCATTAAATTAAATTAAAAAGCCATCCCCTAAGATCAGTAACAAGTAAGAAAATACGAGCACAATAAGATGAAGAAAGAAAAAAACAGAAAACATAAAAAGAAATAACACACAGGATGGAAAAGAAGAAGTAAAACTTTCTTATTTTGCAGGTGTTTATGTAGAATATTACAAGGAACACAAAAACTCCTAGAGTTCACCAAGGTCACAAGAGATAAGATCAATATACAAAAAGTCAATATTTATATTCAGTGGCAATAAACACGTGGAAAATGAAATTTAAAACAATACTACCATACCTCATATGATATACAAAAATTAATTCAAAACAAGATACAGCAGCTCAGGCTTGTAATCCTAGCTAGTCAGGAGCCAGAGCCTGGCAAGAGTTCACAAGACCCCATCTCAACTAACAAAAGATGGGGATGGAGGCACACGCCTGATATCCCAGCAATGTGGGGAAGCACACGTGGGGGGACTGTAGTCCAGGGCACTCCAGGCATAAAGCAAGACAACATCTCAGAAAAAAAACAAAGTAAGCCAAGCACGGGTGGCTCAGCTCACACCTGAATATTAGCTACTTGGAACACTGAGATCAGGAGGATCATTGTTAAGGCCAGCTCAAGGAAATAGTTTTCAAGACCCCCATCTCCAAAATAACCAGGGCAAAGTAGACTAAAGTCATGGTTCAAACTATAGAGTGCCTGTTTTTCAAGCACTCCAAAAAAAAAAGCAAAAAGGACTGGCAGCATGGCTCAAATCGTAGAGCACCTGACTAGCAAGTGTGAGGCCCTGAGTCCAAACCTCAGTACAGCAAAATAAATAAATAAAATACATAAACAATAAATAAATGATTAATCCAAATGGATGAAAGACCTACATGTAAGAGCTAAAATTATAAAGTTTTGGGTTTTTTTTTTTTTAACGCAGAGTCTCATACTTCCTAAACAGGCGCTCTTACCACTTGAGCCACTCCATCAATCCCTGTTTTGTGATGAGTTAGGGTCTCAAGAACTATTTGCCTAGGGTTGGCTTCTAACAGCCTGATCTCTGCCTCCTGTGTAGCTAGAATTATAGGTATGAGACACCAGTGCCCAGCTGGTAATGATTTCTTAAACATGACACCAAAAACACAATCAACAAAAGAATAAAAAAATAGAGCCAGGCATGTTGACACACAACTGTAATCTCAGTACTTGGGAGCTGGAGGCCTCCAAAAACTTCACTAGTTCAAAGCCTATATGGGCCTTTGTCTCAGAAAATTTTTTTAAAAAGATAAAGTGGACCTCATCAAACTATGACTGTTGGGCTCAGAACATGATCAAGGAAGTGGGAAGATTCCGAACATGAGAAAACATTTGCAAATTGTATATCTGGCAGTGGAATTACATCTAGAATATCTAAAGAACACTTACAGCTCAAAAATTAAAAGGTAAATTGCCCAATTAAAAAATGAACACAAGATCTGAGAAGACATTTCTCCAAAAAGGATATGCAAATGGCCAAAAAGAACACTGAAAGATCTTCAGTATCATTAGTCACCTAGGAAATGTGTATCAAAGCCATAATACGATACCACTTCACACTGCTAGGATGACTATAAGCAGAAATTCATATAATAGCAAGTGCTGGCCAGAAACTGGAGAGACTGGACACTTCATATGCTGCTAAATAGTTTGGCCCTTCAAAAAGTTTCACAGCGTTGATTACTATATAAGCCAGCAATTCCACAACCAGGTACATAATCCAGAGAAATGGAAACATTATGTCCACACAAAAGTGTATATGCAAATGTTCACAGCAGCACTATTCACAACCAAGAAGTAGAAACAACTCCAATTTCCATCCATAGACAAACAGATAAATAAAATGTGGTACAGCCACATAATGGCTTGTTAGTTCATAATAAAAAGTAACAAAATAATGACACATATTATATCTGTGAATCTTGAAACCATTATGGTAAGTAAAAGACGCCTATCACCAATGACCACATGTTGTATGATTCTGTTTAAAAGCCTATTCTGTCCAGAAAAGGCAAATACGTATAGATATAAAATTGACCAGTGGTTAGGAATGGATTGGCATGTGGCTAGATGAAGGAGGTTAGGGGGTAACAGCTAAAGGGGTTTCTTTTGGAGGTGAAGAAAATGCTGTAGAATTGACTTAGGTGATGGTTAAACATCTTTGTAAATATACAACCTACAAACTGCATACTTTTAAAAAGGGCAAATTGCCTGGGCATGAAATACAACTCAGTAAAGTTACCAAAAATAATATTAATAGTACCATTGCAATTGTCCCCGGGAAGTGAAACACTGCCTTGAAGCAAGGAGGGTGTGGGGGAGAGGGAGTGGGCAGGGGTAGCGGGGAAGAAATGACCCAAACAATGTATGCACATATGAATAAATGAATAAAAAAAAAAGGCTAAATAACTAAAAAATCTATTTAAAAAAGAAAAGAAAATGAAACACTAACAGGATAGATTGTAAACCTAACAAAACATACACAAGAGGCTATATGGGTATGGCTCAATTGGTAGTGCACTTGCCTAGCAAGTATGAGGCCCTGTGTTTAAACCCTTATACTGAAAAAAAAAAAACACAGAAGACACATTTAGCAAATTATGAAAATTATAAAAACTGATAAAAGATCAAAATAAATGGAGAATACCATGCTCATGAATAAAACAGCCCAAAAATAGAAATATCATATATGTCCCAAAAAAGATGAATGTTTAAATAAATAAATTGATACATTCATATAACTACTCAGCAATAAGAAGGAATGAACTAGTAATACTGGTAACACATTGATGGATATCAACAACAGGATACTTAGTTTTTTAAAAAAAAAAGAAAGAAAGAAAGAAAAAGCCTATGGTAAAAGGCTACATATTCCATAATTCAATTTATATAACTTTCCAAAGGTCTCAAAATGACATGAATCCAGAACTGTAAAACAGATTAGTCACTCTGAGGAAGCAGAAATTAGAAGGCAGATGTGGCAACTACAACAAGAATTCAAGACAAATCATTAGTCATAAAGGAAACGCAAATCAAAACTACACTAAGAGTCCATCTCACTCCAGTCAGATTGGCAATCATCAGGAAAACAAACAATAAATGCTAGTTAGGATGGGGGAGCAGGGAAGAGGAGCCCTGATACACTAGTGATGTAAATGTAAATTACTGCAACTATACTGGAAATCAGTATGGAGATTCATCAAAAAACTAAAAAGAGAAATGCCTTAAGATCCTGCCATACTACTCTTGGGCATATATACAAAGGAGTGTAAATCGATATACAAGAGAGAGGCCTGCATGTCCAGGCTTATTGTAGCTCTTTTCAGAGTAGCCAAACTATGGAAACAGTTAAGGTACCCAAGAACTGATGAAAGAATAAAGAAAATATGGTACATATATACCATGGAGTATTATTTAACTATAAAGAAAGATAAAATTATGTCATTTGCAGGAAAATGCACAGAACTGGCGATCATCATGCTGAGAGAGCTAAGACAAGTTCAAAAGGCCAAATATTGCCATGTTCTCACTCATTTGTGGAACTTAAACTTAAAATAACAATGATGATAATGATGATGGGACATGAATGCATATGGGGGACTATCTAGGGGAAAGGTCAGTAGTGGAGGAGGAGAAAAGGAAAGGACCCTGAGGGGTGAAGAGGATTGAGGTACACTACATACATAAATATACAGCATAATGAAACCCACAAAACACTGTTTGAAAAAGCAGGGAGGACAGAGAAAGGGAATGGAAATATAAGGAAGAGAGTGAACTTGTTCAAAGTACACTGTATACATGTATGGAATTATCACAATGAAATCTTCTCATATCACTCATGTATGCTAATTCAAAATAAAATTTTTAAAAATAATGTTTAAATCTAATCAAGTCTTCAAACCAAGCTTGAGGTTTACTAGAAATACACTAGATAAATGAACCAATTAATTCCATGAGAAAACAATTTAATGAAACCAGAAACATATTACAGACAACAAGACAACAGGCCTAGTCACTTCAATAAATCAATGCTGTGGAGAAAAAAAGGTGAAAAGACTATCAGGTTAAAAGAAAATGAAGAAAATAAAATGATTCACATAAACGGTGACTATATTCTAGTTCAAAGAGACAGCTATAAGAGCCACTTTAGGGCAGTATGAGCTAGATAGTATTAAGGAATGATCATTAATTGTCTTAAGTGTGAAATGGTATTGCAACTACATAGGACAAGACTCTTATTTGAGAAGGTGCTGCTGATGTACTCAGGAGTAAAGTGTCATGATGTCTACAACATGCTCCCACACACACTCACAAAGCCTCACACACACACACACACACACTCACATACAAAGTAAACATACCATAATGTTGACTTCAGATGGTACAAAAGTATTCTGTCAAAAAGTAGACACATAACTATAAAAAGTTATCTTATTCAAGTGTTAGGCCAATCCTGATATACTTGATTTAGTTTCATGTATAATTAACATATATTTTAAACACATATTTTCAAAATCAATATTCACGTTTTAAAATTGATGGATGTTACAAACACCAGAATAACTTATTAAGTTATGAGCAAAAAAAAAAAATACTTAACACATATGCTTTAATGTGCCAGGTGCTGTTCTAAGTATTTTTCATACATTAACTTGATCATCTGACAACTAAAGTATCTCTATTTCCATTTACTTAGTAAGGAATAAGCCAAAGAGGCCACACAGTAAGCAGCTGAGCCAGTCTACTAAGCTATACAACCTGCACATTAGCTGCCATGCTATACTGTCCTCTCAGTGGAATAAATTATGTTTCTGGAATTACTGAATTGATTTTGCAGCAGTAATAACATCCATCAGTTCTTTGAATTTAGTAATTCTAATAATGCAAAAGTATCATGATAAATCAAAGAATCACAAAATTTTACATAACATTACATTCACAAAAGTGCATGAAGAATGGCTTCAGATAGGTTGGAATATAGCTCAGTGAGAGAGCACTTGCCTAACATGCTCAAAGCCTGGGTTCAATCCCCAGTACTACACTAAATAAAATAATAAAAGATTAAAAATAAAAAATAGAAGAATGGCTTTAGATGGCTTAAGTCAGTATATGGTTATCTGTAAGATCTACTCATACTCTTACAAGGAGGTCAACAACTTTGATAAGCATTTTTATAAACTAAGAAGTTTCCATATATGATCCCATTTTGATTCTCTGGAAAAGAGGTAAATAAACTTCTCAAAAATAACAATAATTATTCATGGAATGAAAAATATTCCCTAAACCAAAGCTTTAACTTGAAGTATTTATCGGACTGGACAGTTTATGTAAGTTTGTGAGTCTCTAAAAATCTCATTAACTCACATGGAAAATTTCAGGCTGACAAAAAACTAATTAGTATTAACAGAGGTCATTCAATGAAACTGAAATGAAGTTCAGACCTAAACAGTAACAGAAAACTATTAGTAACTTTCTTAGGTGCAAAAACTGTATTACAGCTATAGAAATGATCTTTCATTAGAATCTGCACATGCCAAGTTTTAATTAGGCCATATCACAGAACCCTGTAATGATTTTAGTAAGTGGGAGCTAATGAATATTATTGTTGTCTAATATCAATCTTTATGTTGTACTTCTTTATTTTATGTACTTAATAAATATAAATAACGTTACTATAAAGTTAATTTTCAAGTATTTATCTGCAGAAATTTTAAAAGAATAATTCTGGAGCTATTTCTCATCCCCGGACAACAATTATGTGATAAGCAAATAAGTGTCCTAGTAGTAAGCAGTTCTATTAACCATCTAGACATGTCCACTCTTACCTGCTTTTCCTTTCAATCAGAATGGCCGCATAGGAAGCTGGCAAAGCAGCACCAAATCCAGGAGTCCATGAGTAGAATTTCCCAAGTATCTTCCTGAAATTCAAATTTGGAATTTTTGTATGAAATTCCCAGTGGGTCATCTCAGTTGTTACAAAAAGAGAAGTTTCCCTTCTCAGTCCACCCTCCATCCAAATGTCCCACAGTGCCTCACATTCAATGTGTCTAAAACCATACTCTGTCAGTCTCCCCTCCAAGCACTATGCAGGGCACATGGCACGTACTCAGAAAGTATTAGGTGTTATTACAATTATTATTTTTATTATTATTAAAATTTTTAACACATGGTAGATAGTCAACAAATGTTTTCCTTTTTTTCTTAATAGCTTTTGTTTCAGCACTTACTGAGTTCTTTTATATTTTTTAGTTGACTATGTATATCGTTTTTTATTTACTGGAATGTGTCACTTAAAAGTAAAGAATCTGCATAGTATTTAAAACATTATAAATGACCTTATCTGCTTGGGTTTTTAAAGAGAAAAAAAAAGAAATTTGGAGGTGTTAGGAAGATTTTTTTTTTCCTTTCAAAACACTTTGTTCCTAACAAAGGGAGAAACAACGTAAAAATTTAAGAATTTATCTTTACAAAGTTTGTCAGTTCCTAATGTAATACGTACGTATGTAATATGTGTGTATGTGCACATACAGGCAAGGATCAAGTATCAGAGATGAAATGATCTTTTTAATTAAAGTTCAGATTTTAAAAGATTAGAGTAACTAATGTGACACTTGGGTGTTTCTGAAATAGAGATCAGAAACTTTCTGCCTGGGAAGACTGGAGGTAGTTTTCCCTCCAACATAAAATCCAAAAAGGACTTAACAAGCTATTGAATATAAAAATTAAATGAAATTTTATTCATTGAATTATTTACAGAAAGAACATGGGTGTTATCTTAATGTTAACATTCCACAACCTAGCCAAACAGGTCACAGAACATGACAAAATGTGCCGCAATAGCAATGTGCACTTAGTGCAATTTTTAAAGAATTATTATTTGTAACCTTACTTTTAGAGTTTTAACAAGTCTTTAAAACTTTCCAGAGACCATTTGATGAAGAAAGTTCATTACACAGATTAACTTAAACATGATTTTTTTTCTCAACAGTATAAAAGCTTTATCAGATGTTTTCTGCATTATCAAAAAGTTTATAAATAGTCAAGCTCTGTGGGAAAATCTGCAAAAGACATTTTGAAATTATATATATAACTGCAGTTAAAATATATAAAACTACTTTGAGCAACACAAGTATAAGGATAATGAGAAGTGAATATTTTAACTCAACAGACATAAGGACAGTTTATTTTCACCAATCAGTAAAAGAGATCAAAAATATCTAGTAAATATGTTAGTTTTGTAGCAGCACTCAAAAGACTGAACGTCTACCTGCATCAAGAATGGGTAAAGTATGTACCACAGGTAATGTATGCAAGATTGGATCAGGACCAAATGTTCCAACAGTTCTATAAACTAGGATTTAATTCATTGTTTTATACATAAACATGTGTATTTTATAGTTCTTTTGAAGCTTACTTGCTGCATGTAGACCAAACTTATGTCATACACAGTTGCTTTAAAGTCCTGATCTAGGAAATTGAAAAGCTAAGAAATCCTGATCACCAACTTCAAAAATATACCAGGCCTCAGAAAATGTATGACATATTAAAGCATTTTTGCTATACAATCATACCAATAATTTGAACTCTATATTACATCTTGAAACCAAGAACCGCAAAGCTCCTGATTTTATTAACTTTCTCTGAGATAAATATCACTTTATGGATTCAAAAAACCGAAATAGAGACAATGACCTAAACCATACCTATGTAAACAACCACTTGTTTACATTTCAACAGATAAAAGTGTATTAACATCTAATGGTGATTACAAGTACCAACCTTAAAGTGCAAAACCAAACAATATATAAGGCCCCGTTAGCAGTCAGGAATGAAGCAGATTGCAGGATCTCTGGGAGTAGCTTGTATAAATAATAGTCTAATTTTCGTTTTCGGAGAATTGCTGCAATCTGGAAAGAGAAAGGCTTTTTTGTTTAATCCAACCAATTGTTCCCACTTAAATTAGCTCTTACATGGAAGTTATTGAATAAAAAGTAGAGCTGGTGGTACAGCTCAGAGGTAAAATGCCTGCCAAGGCACAAGGCCTGAGTTCTAACACCAACAACATACACAAACACACACACACAAACCTATTAAAGTAAAAACTTTGGCTGCTACTGGCTCCTATTCTCTAAAAATACAACTTTCCAAACTGCAAAGAAGATGTTTAAATTTATTCAGAGTAAAAAATACATCAAGACATTACAACATGGGTTGCATTACGCTCTACATACTGAGGTAAATATTTTTAATGACTTAAAAATAGCTTTAAACTAAACATGAAACGTACTTTTAAATGGAAAAAATGAATTGCATTTCAAATAAAGATCAGATGCTATAACAAATCTACTACATTGCAGGTTTTATCAACCTACCACTATTAGAGAACCCCAGTGACAGAAACCAGGAAAAAAGATCATTCAGTATTCAGACATGATGACTGTGAGGGAAACAACATGCTAGGAATGTAAAAAGTAACAGAAATAGTGATTTCTGTCTTCCTGGGGCCCATCAAAAAAAGATCTAAGAAGCCATTATTGAGGTAAGCACCATGTGCTGCTAGAATACAGAAAGAGGAACAAGTTCCTAGAGAGAGGATGCATCTTTTATTTAAAAAAAAAAAAACTATCAGTTTTCACGACCAAACTTTTAAATTTAGACTGAAAACCTTTTTGGTTTTTTTTTTTTTCCTTTTTTTTTTTAGAACTTTGAATATATAAAAAATAATAATAATATATTTTTAAAATAGAGGACATGGACTTGGAGAGCACCTCAAGTGGTAGAGCACCTGCCTAACAAACACAAACCCCAGTAACCCCCCACCACACACACACATAAAATCAAGTCATAAATCTACTTACAGAGCACATTATGGGAAATAAAACAGAAAATAAGTCACAATATACTCAAGTTATGGATGTAGATAATGAAGAATGATTAAGTCTTAGTAATCTAATACAAGATGCCATGGAAGTTTAGCAAAGTGAGTTTAATATATGAGCAGAAATCTTGTGGAAGAAGGGAAATGGACTGGATTTGGAAGAACAGAATTCTCTCAGGTCATGGGAAGGAATATTGTTCCAGCATGACCAAACACTGTATTAAAGGAACAGAGGCTAGAACAACATAATTAGGGAATGAAGGAGGAGGTATAAGAAAAGACAAAATTGACTAGGAAGCAGGAAGACTAAAAAACTCTCGATTCATTCCCTGTCTTTATAGAAAGAACACTTTCCCTAAGGTCGGTAATCAACAAATCTAATGGTCTCTTCTAAATTCTTCAAATTCCACCCCCTTGAAGCCTCTGAATCTGACCATCTCCTGCTTCAATTCAACTGCCATATACAGGATGGAAAAAATGATGAATAAGACCTAACCCTTACCTTCAAAGAACATAAAAATCTTGACAAGGAGAAAAATACACAAATAATAAACTATAACATGGCAGTGTAGTAAGTGCCAAACTAAAGGAAGAAAAAAATGCTACAGAAACACACAGAGTATGTACTGAAAGCTACTGAATAACTGCGGGGGGGGGGGGGGGGGGGCGCGGGGGGGGGGGAGGAATAAGGGAGAGTAACAGAGGGAGCTGAATTGACCAAAGTACAGTAGACTCACAGCAGAAATACACTGAGAGACCCCTTTGACATTGACTTTGGAATTAATAATGAAACAAGACTATAAAAGACTGTAAAATAAGTACAGTGGGGTGGGATAGTACTTGTGGGAGAAGTGAGGGTGAACATAGGAGATGATGGTGAGGGAATATGGTTGATGGCTTTATATACATATAGGAAATATAAGCATGAAACCTCTTGCAATTGCTTTAGGTGGGGTGAGGAGGGGTGTGCAGGGGGAAGATGGTGGAAGCAATCTAACCAATGAACAATACAAGGCTATTCAGAACTGTCACAATGAATCCCCCCTGTACAACAAATACACTCCAATAAAAGTGGGGGGAAAAAAAAGAAACATACATAAGGGAACCACCAAAGGGATATGGGAAAGGGCAGGTGATAGCATCAGGAAGATTTAACCATCTAAGATGGATCTCAACAGACAGAATTTTTCCCTGGCTGCAGTGCTGGACCTCAAATCCTCCTATTATTTGTCCCACATAGCTGGGATGACAGGCAAGTGCCACCACACCCAGTTTTTATTTGCTGAGATGCAGGTGTCACAAACTTTTTTGCCCTGGCTGGCCTTGAACCAGGATCCTCCTTATCTCTGCCTCCAGAGTAGCAAAGATTATAAGCTTGAGCCACTACACTTGACTTGGCAGGATTTGGACAGCAAATTCTGTAAAATATTCTGTAACAGTATATTCTTTTCATTCTCCTCTATTTGTAAATGCTATTCCTTTTTAGCAGTTTCTCTTCTGATCTCTACTTAGTGTACATGTGCTCTGTCCTACCACACCATCTATCATCGGAATGTAAGAAGTCCGATTATATTCCTAACCTGTCCCCCAATTCTAAGCAACACTTCAAATGTCAAGTGGGCACTGGGTTCCATGGGCACCAAAAATATCAACAGTTCCAAAACAGAACTCATTATATTTCCCAAATATTCTTATACTTTTGAGGGCTCTACTTCAAGTAGACAGCATCATATCCACTTAATTAGGAAAAAAATGTCAGTGCCATTCTTGTCAGTGCTGTCAAGTAGACAGGATCATATCCACTTAATTAGGAAAAAAATGTCAGTGCCATTCTTAATTCTTCCCTCATTTTAGGCCATCTCATCAATTCCTAGCATCTTCAGGATTTAGACTATAATGTCTCTTTCATTTTAGACTGAACAATGGGAAGAATCTGAGACTGTTATACATTCAAGTCATTACAGGAAAAAAAAAAAAAAGAAAACCTTTCTCCATTCCTGCAAAGGAAGAAATAAAACTGTTCCTATTTACAGATAAACTACTTGTCTACATAAAAATGTAAGACAGTTCAGCAAGATCATAGGATACAAAATCAATTGTATTTCTCATAAGAAATAAGAGCAATGAGCACATGGATATCAAAATTAAAACAATAATGGCATTTCTAACTCCTCAAAAACATAAAAGACTTAGGTTTAAATCCACAACACATTTAGAGAATTTGTATGCTGAAAACAACACAGTTGCTGATGAAAGTAATCAAAAAAGATATAACCATGCTGTTAGGTTTCAATCACTGTGACAAAAAATCTGAAATAAATAACTTACTAGGAGAAAGGTTTATTTTGGCTCATGGTTTCAAGAGATTTCAGCCCATTATAGATTGGCTCTATTGCTTTGGGGCCTGTGGTAAAATGGGAACACATGACAGAAGACGCTGCTCACCTCATGGCAGCCAGGAAGCAGAAGGAACTGGGGTCCCAATATTCCCCTCAAGGGCATGCCCCCAGTGACCTAATTTACTCCCACTTGGCCCCACCTACTAACAGTCCTCAACTTCCAAACAGCACCATGGTCTGGGGACCAAGCCTTCAAACATGAGGCTTTGGAGATATTCAAGATTCAAACTACAGCACATGCCATATTCAGGGATTGGGAGACTCACCACAATAAAGATGTTAATTCTTCCCAATATGAAATGCAGATCCAACACAATTCCAATCACAATCCCAGAAAGATATTTGTAGACAGAGACAAGATAGTCTACAATTTGTGTAGAAAAACAAAGGCATTAAAATAGTTTAAAAGTTTTTAAGGAGAACAAAGTAGAAGGAATAGGTCCATTTGATGTTAAGATATTATGTAGCTATAGTCTCTAACTGTGACATAGGCAAAGAGATAAAGAGATGAATGGAACAGAACACAGAACTACAAGTTCATCCAAATACATCCAACTAACTTTTGACAATAGTGCAAAGGTAATGAATTCTATGGATGAAAGAAAGGCTTTTCAACAAATGGTGCTGGATCAAGAAGATATGCATAAAAAAGAAAAACAGTGTCAAATTTTGAGCAAAAATTAATTCAAAATAGATCATAGACATTAATGTGAAATATAAAACTTTTAGGAAAAGATTAGAGAAAATATTAAGGCTCTAAGGCTAGACCAACAGTTTTTAGGGTTGATATTAAAAGCACAATTCATAAAAGAAAAATTTGATAAATTGCACTGTGTCAAAATTGAGACTTTTTCTTTGGAAAAGACCTATTAGGAGCATAACACATAAGCTACAGAAAAGGAGAAAGTAGAACTCACATATATAAGAAAGACTAGTATCTAAAACACATAAATAAATCTTAAAACACAACATAAAAATGCAATCCAATTAGAACAGGATTTAGACAGGCATTTCACAGAACAGAATATAAATAATCACATTAGCCATGAGGGAAATCTTAACTAAAACTATAATGAACTATAACTATATAAACATCAGAATGGCTAAAAACGACAGTGATAACACCAAACATGGCAAGAATTCAGAGAAAGCAGATCACTCATTTATTGCTGGAAGAAATATGAAATGATAAAACCATTCTGCAGAACAGTTTAGCAGTTTCTTGAAAAACTAAGCAAGCAACTATTATATAACCAGGAATTACAACTTCATTATTTATTTATTTATAGACAAATGTTTATAGTAGCTTTATTCATAATAGTCAACAACTGAAAACAACCCAGATGCTGTTCAATAGGTGGGTGATTTAACAAACTGTGATGAATCCATAACATGGAATAACTACTACTCAGTAATAAAAGAGAACAAACCAACAATACATGAAACAACCTCGAGGAATTCCTAGAGACTGAGTAAAAAAAGTTGATCTCAAATAACTACATATTGCATGATTCCACTTACATAACATTCTTTTAATGACAAAATTATAGAAATGAAGAATATTGTAGTGGCTGAAAGGATTACCAGGAGATGAACAAACAGGAGGGAAATAAGTGTGGCTATAAAAGAACAAATTAGGGATCCTTGCCAAAATGGAAATGTTTTGTGTCTTGGCTGCATCAATGGCAATATTTTTGTTGTAAAATTGTATTACTGCTTGGCAAGATGCTGCCATTGGGAGAAAATGGCTAACAGAAATTCAAGGGGTCTCTGTATTATTTTTTATAACTGTATGTGAATCTACAAGTCTCTCAAAAAGTTCAATTTTTTTTAAAAAGCAGTTTATTCATACAGCCAACAGGCATATGAAATGTTCAAAGCATCATTAGTCATCAGAAACCTGCACAATGAAATGCCACTACTCACACACTAGAAAGGTGAAAATGAAAATGAAAAGAACAGATACCATACAATGCTGGCAGGAAATAAGCACAATTACAACTCACACACTGCTGGTAAGACTGTATAACTCTACTGTTACTTTGGAAAACTATTTGACAGTATCTAATGAAACTGATATAAACCTACTCTATGATCCAGAAATTCCTCTACTGAGCATATGCCCAAAAGAAACAGTGTTTCTTTCCATCAAAAGACATTTTGGTAGCACTATCTGAAATTACAAATACTGGAACAACCTAAATATCCACTGACAATAAAATAGACAGATTTTACATATTTATAACACATACAGTCTATTGTGAGAAACTGGGAGTATCTGACACAAAATACAAGAAATAGCCCAGGACTGTACCATCACTTTATTCTAACCAGAGCTTACAGCCAGGGTCACAGCAGGCTAAGGTGAGGCCAGGCCAAGTCTGTGGTATAGGGCAGGGCGATTCCACCTCACTTTTCCCATCATTTGCTAGATGTACCACAGTCTGCTACAACATGAAAAAGGTTAAGAAGCACTGATCTAACCAAACAACATACCAGCATTCACACTAGCCATGTAGCAATTGTAGGAGCCCTTGTATTTATATATAAAATCATCATCAGACACCTTCAGAAACATCACACTTTATATCAAAGACTTTGCAATATTCATATACTTTAGACAAAAAATTCCACATTAAATCCTTATGAATTTTGCAAATATGTATATAAAGAGTTAGATAAAAACAAGATATATCACATATCACTATGGCTAAATACACATACCAACATTTGTTGATATTTTTATTTTTGTTTTAGAAGACTATTTAAGGACCTGGAAAAATCAATCAAAATATATAAAGTGAAAAGATGGTCTATAAAATAATAATTTTAATGAACATATATAATAAATACTGAAATGTTATGTATTGGTTATCACTAAGTAGTAGGAAACAGATTATTTTTTCTTTTTTTTTAGCATTTGCATATATTCCAGACTTTCTCTGGAATAATTTTTAATACCAAGGAGAGGGGGATAAGTGTGTGAGAGTGTAAGGATTAATTATTATTTAAAAATATGAATAGTGAATAAAAATAGGCTACAATACAAAATAATTAGAAAGATCTGATTTTTAATCTTAAACTCCACAACTACTTCTATGGAAGATACTTGTTTAGATGTTCTTCAGACTGTAATTTCCTCATTTCTTAAATAAAGAGGTTAAATGACACAAGGATTTCCTTTCCCCACTTCCAAAATTATGTCATTTCTTTAAAAATAAGTGGTACTGGAAGAGTTAAGTATCTGTGTGAGGGAAAAAAATTAACTTTATCCCCTGCCTCACACTACACACAAAAATTAATCTGAAATAGATCCTAGGCCTAAATTTTTAAATTATAAAACATTAAAGTAACTATAAAAAAAATATATCTGTGAACATTCCAAGTGTGGATCAAGAAACAAAAGCAGCATTAAGCACAGCTTCATGAAGAGTAAATATGAAGACATCTGACCAACACAAGTTCCTTTCTTCCCCTCCCTTCCCTTCCCTTCCCTTTCCTGCCTTCCCTCCTCCCTTCCTTCCTTTCTTTCTTTTTTTTCTTTTTGAGCGGGGGGGGGGGGGGGGTCTCATCATAGCCTCAAGCAATCCTCCTGCCTCAGCCTCTTAAGAAGCTGGTACCACAGGTGCACACTATGACACCCAGTTAGAAGTTTCTCTTCACAAGAATACCACTATAAAACATTCATGAAGACTATATGCATCTCATCTTATTCATTAGTACTCTTTGCTATTTATTCCCTTGTCTGTTTCCTCATGTGATTAATGCCATACATTTTCCATAGAGATAGTTTACTAGTATGGAGACTGCAGTCTTTGGCCATGGACTAGAACAAAGCTAATTGGCCCTCAAAGGGGATAACCATGATCTTAGGCTTAGTATCAAAGTGTAAATTAACAGTCATTTTTAACACCAGAGCTTGATCATTATTAAACTCTGTGAAAAGACTTCATTTCTAGAAGATCTGACAAATCTATGTACTTTGAACAATAAAATGGTTTGCAGTGAGCAGATTTTATTCTGTTAATCCTTCCTAAAGTAATCACTAGCAAATACCGGTTTCTTTAAAGCAGGATCCCTCAACCTCCAAACTATTGGCACTTGGGGCTGTCCTCTGCATGACAGGATGTCAAACAGCATCTCTCACCTCTCCCTCCTAAATGCCAGCAGCATTTCTCAGTTATGACAACCCAAAAGCTCTTCAGGTATTGTCCACATATCTCTTAGGAGATAAAACTGCCCCCTACTGAGTGAAAACAACTGCTTTAGGGAGAACAGCCAAATCAATGTATTTATTTGCTAATAGTTTGGATCTTAAATGTCCACCAAAGGCTCGTGTGCTAAAAGCCTAGTCTCTGTCCTCTGTCCTATTTGGGAGGTGATGGAAACTTTAGTAGGTGAGACCTAGTAGAAAGTCACGGGGTTGGGCGGTGCCCTTGGAGAGGATAGTGGGAATGCAGCCCCTTCCTGTCTGTTTTTGCTTCCTGGCTCCCATACAATGAGAAGCTTCCTCTGTCACAAACTCCCACTATGATCCACTGCCTCACCACAGGCTCAAAAGCAACAGGGACAAGTGACCATGGAAAGAAACTCCCAAAACTGTGAGCCAAAGCAAATCTTTCCTCCTGTTAATTAACTCAGGTATTTTGGTACAGTAACACAAAGGTAACTGACACAGAAAATTGGTGCCATGATATAGAGCTGTTGTTGTGACTATCCCTGAGACAATGTAGAGAAGCCTTAGAATTGGCTTCTGCAAAGAAGGAATTTGGAAACATTTGGAGGTGCGGGCTAGAGAATACCTAGGATGCTATACGTGAATCTTGACACGCAATTCTGTGGAGCTCAGAAACCAGAATTCTAATAGAAATGTTGTCAGTAAAGGCTATGTACGTGTAGTTTCAAGATAGGAATGAGGACTTTTCTGGGAACTGGAAAAAAGGCCATTCTTACTATATCATGGCGAGAAATTTGGTTGCACTTTGCCCATGCCCTTAGACTTTGTGGGAGGCTGAGTTTGAAAGTGATGGACTAGTTTATCAGGGGGAGGAGATTTCAAGGTAGCACAGCATTCATGTGGATACGCAGGTATTGTTGGCTACCTTTAGCCAGATTTTCAATCAAAATCAGGAGCACAAAGCAGAGCAGAAAGATCTGAAACATTTGAAGCTGGGTGAAAAAGGAGACCATTTAAAGATGCTAATAATTATGGAGGGTGCAGTTACTAAAGAGATTAATGCCATTAAAAAAGAAGCCAAATAATATGCACCCTGGGAAATAGGACAAATACCTTGAGGGAATCTCAGGAATCAGCACCCATCCCATCTGTAGGCTCAAAGGTGTAAAAGTATAAATTTGTTTCAAGGACTTTCCTTTGAAAAGAGCTGCTGGGGCACCCTGCTTGCCCACAACTGCCAGTGGGTAGATGGCAACATATGTAGAGGCAGCTGTGGTTCAAACCCAAATGGGCCTAGCAAGAGCTTGAGCTACCAGCAGACCATGGTGTTGTCCACATGGTACTTGTTTTGCAGGCATGCAGAATGTAATAGTTATGGGGTCATGGAGGCGTCCACCAAGATTGCAGAGGATAGCTTGGGATACCAGGCAGTATATGGCAGAACCAGAGTCCCTACAATTAGTCCCTGATAGGATGTTATGTGGAGCAGTGTGAGTGGAGCCAAAGCTGCAATGGAGCTAGGAAGACAGAGATGCCGGAATGTAGAACACCTTCTGCAGCAAAGCCATTTGATGGGACTGACCAAGCCCTGGGAGCACATACCCTACCACAGTGTGTCTCAGATGGGAGACATGGAGATAGGAATTAATGTTTGCCCTGCTGAGTTTTGGTCTTGCTTGCTCCAATCCTTACTTTCTATGCTTCTATCTTTCCCTTTTGAAACAGGAATATTTACTCTGTGCTAATTGTATCTTGGAAGTATGCAACTTTTTTTTTTAACTTTTGTAGAGTCTCACAGCTGAGTTTGCCTTGAGTTTCAAAGGAAACTTTAAGACTTGGTACTTTTCATGGGATAGTTAAGACTTTCAGGACTATTGGAAATGGGCTGTGCTGTTTAAGTGCCAGGAGCACAGTGATACAGTCTGTATCTTAAAAATGTCCCCAAAGGTCCATGTGTTAAAAGTTTGGTCCCTGGCTGATGGTGCTACTGCGAGGCTGTGGAACCTCTACTCTACTGGTGGAGTCAGGTGGCAAAAGAGAGAGGAAAAGGAGGGTCTGTGATCCCAATATTCCCCCTACAAGGCATGCCCCCAATCACCTAACTTCACAGTTTTAAGTATCATCTTTGTGTTACTATAACAAAATAACCCCTTGTATTAAAAACTATCTTATTAAAGAAGTTGGAGTTACTTTGTTGTCCCAAATTAATTTATAGTAGAAGGTAAATTTACTCTAGATGTTAATTTTATGTGTCAACTTGACTGAGTCAAGAAATGCCCAGACATTATGCTGGGTGTATCTGGGAAGGTATTTCTTGGTAGGAGTAACAGTTGAACAGATTTGAATAAAACAGATTTCATTGACTGGATGGCCTCATCCAGTCATCCTAAAACCTCAATAGAAAAAGAGGAAGAAGGAGGAAAGTGCTCCTGCCTATTTTCTTTAGCTAGAACACTCACTGGTCTTTTCCAATCTTCAGATTTACTGAAATATCAGCTCTTCTTGAGTCTAGGTGCCTCTGGCTTTCATATCAGCATTTACACAATTAGCTCTCCTAAGTCTACAGTGCCTACAGACTGCAGGTCTATGTACTCCATAACTGTGAGGTAATTTCTTATGTAACTATATATATATATATATATATAGTTATATATATAGAGAGAGTATATATAGAGTACATAGACCTACAGACTGCAGGTCTATGTACTCCATAACTGTGAGGTAATTTCTTATGTAACTATATATATATATATATATATATATATATATATATATATATATAGTTACAGTATCCACGGGAAATGGTTCCAAGAACCCAATTGATACTGAAATCCACAGGTGCTCAAGTTCCTTATATAATAAATTGTATTTGTATTTAACCTATGTGCATTATACTACATTCTTTATACTTTATTTATTGTATAGATAACTTACACAATTATTTATATAATCATCTCCAGATTAATTTATACCCAATACAGTGTAAATACTATGTAAATAGTTGCTAGGGATATAATACTAAGGAAAAAAACTCTATATGTTGAGCACAGAGGTAACTTTTTTCAGTACAACCATGTGTCACTTAATGATGGGAATACATTGAGAACTGTGTCGTTTCACAATTTTTGTCACTGTGCAAACACCATAAAGTGAACTTACATAAGCCTGATAGTAGCTTACTATACATTTATTTTACATGATATATACTCATATATGGTCCTTTGTTGACCAAAAAAGTCCTATGCAGCATATGACTGCATTCTGAAGCCACAGTTGATTGAGTCCTCAGATACAGAGCCCACAGACATGAATACAGAGGGTCAACTGTACACACACACACACACACACACACACACACACACACACACACGGTTCTGTTCTGTGAAGAACCCTGACACAATACATCTCACTTGCTTCCAATGTTTTAATTTGTAAGGTTAAAATTCTAAGCTACAAAAGACAAATGTGAACATTTTTTTAAATGACAAGAAATCAGTCAGGTATCACAGAGTTGTATTTATATATCTTTTAGTTTTCAGAGTTTTTACATATATTATCAAATGATTCCCACAGCAAGCTATGAAGTAGTTAAAGCATTATTATTATATAATTATAAAGAAGAAAATCACAATATATATAACAAAGCAAAACAAAAACTCAGATCCTGTAACTTACAACCAACATTCCACATCATTGCTACCTCATCAGATACCGGCAACCAGCTTATTTTAAAATAACAAGCAAGAAACCAAAAACTAGGGCAACTTGTTAATAGTTTATGTAGGAGGATATAAGCAAATCTTCAAAACTTTTCCTTAACTATTTACTATAAAGAAAATCATACAATTAAGCTTTAATAGTGACCATTAAGCCTTGCACAGCTTACCCATAATATCAGTCCTCTCCTACACTTCCAAGTTTAAATATAAGATAAGCTTTAAAGATAAACCTGAAAGTATACTTAAGATACAATACTGGCACAAAATATAATCAAAACTCAGACCAGGCCCTGCATACATTATGCCTGTCTTACAAGCTGAGTAATACAACATTTTTTAGCAACACAGGGATGATCTTGAAAACACCCTACTATTGCTCCAGCTTTCACTGATGTAACCCACCATGCACTATAAATTTAACCAAAACAGTCTTCTGTCCCCTGCCATCTTCTGCACACATCAGGGCAAATACAGTTGCTAATATAAATCACCTTAATTAACAATAAAAACTCTAATAATACTCTCCTTATAACAAATCTCATTCAGATGAAAAATAGAAGGTAAGTTTAATTCAATCTCTATAATACGAACACTGAAAATAATGAAGTGAATGAATAAATTGAATTCTTAAAACAGAACTCAATTAAAGAGTTTAAGCCCAGGAAATAGAGCAATTTGACCAAGAGAAGAAATCAGATATTCACAGTTATGGGAAGAGATGGCTGCCTTGACTAAAAACTACAACTGAATCACCATTTGTTGACATAAAAATTTCATTAACAGAAAAATAAATCCTTCTCAAAAAGGTAGTATTTCAACACACTCACACTGAAGTCTAATAATCGCTACATCCTGAACACCTACCTAAACAGAAAAAAAAAAACAAAAAACTAACCATGAAAATTAGTCATGGAAAAAAGTCAGAGAAAAAGGAAGTTTTAAAAAGATACTTAACTTCTTAGATATCATAATTTTGCCTAAAATAACCTCAATTTATCTTTAAATGAGTTTAGAGAAACGGAAGTTCAAAATACTTTTGATAACAATTGTAACAAATTTTCTACTATACGTTAAACAAATTTTATTAGAAGGAATCTTCCATTTGAGAAAATCTGTTAAGTGAAGTATTCATGTAGTCTAAGGTAATGTTTTCTTACTACCTATGGCTTCAAGTATAGAGAAAAGCCAACTGTGAAGGAAAAGAAATCAACTTCTTCACTGGGGTACTGGATTTAAGAAACTATGAAATCAACTCCTTTTCTGTAAAATAACTGCCTCTTGTTTCTCTTAATTTCCTTGGGCTAAAACTTATTTTTGTGCCATAAATATTAAACTTAATACATATTCACTTAATATAAAGTTACATGAGCACTATGTCATTTCCATGGGAAAGGCTTCCTAAACCCTCCACCCTAGAATATGTGCTCTTGTAACACACCTAGTAACACCCTGTATATTTTAATAACATTTTTCACAGTTGAAATAATTCTTATGTATTTCTTTTAAGTTCATCTTCCCCCTTTAACTATAATCTCTATGATCCCCTCAACCCTGAATTTCTGACTTATAGGAAATTTTTAATATTTGATGGAGATTAGAAAAGAGAGTGAGAAGAAATGAAGAACTAATGAGTTCAGTGCCTCCTGCACTTGAGAGTTTCTGGGATACATGGCTAAGAGAAAAAAATAGTCCCATATCTATTGTCTTTTTCTAGGTTTAAGAGTCAAGGCTGACCAATACAAACCTTCTATCACTGTCAAGAAACTCCCAAAGTGAACTAATTACAATTCAAACTTCAAAGTTCTAGTTGGAATCAAGAAAACAAAACAACCTGAGAAAGGTAATGAGTCAAAATACTTTACTGGTAACAAGGTGAAGACACTAAATTTGTCATTCATAAAAGGAAACTACTCAAGTCTAAGGACACCTGAGCTAACGTGTTTCCCTCTTTAATACTTTTTTTTGTGCACATAAATGCTGTGAGGTTCATTTTACTGAATTTACTGAATATTTTTCAATATATTTTTCAACATATTTCAATGTATATTTTTCAACATATTTCAATGTATATTTTTCAATAAATTCAAGCAAAGTTAGTTAAAATCTGCTTTCATTCATTTTAATCACTGAGTGTATTAAAGTGTAATCATAAGGAAAGTGAAAGCCCCATATACGATTCATATTATCAATTTACAAAACTAATTTTATTCATTAATTAATCAGACTCATTAACAAATACATATAATTTATATTCCTAGTATCCCAAGATGAAACATTTGTTTTGTGTTACATGAAGGGGAAAAAATACAAATCTTAATCTCAAAACTGTGTTTTAGAGCATATCAATGAGTAGAAAACAAGCTAAGACTAGTGACTGATAAAAAGGCAATTTAAAACTTTGACCTAAGGTCAACAGGGATTCAGACAAGTCTTTAACATAATACTACCTTATGATAATTAAAGAATAATGAACCTACAACATAAGGTACTTGAATATCAAAGCTTCAATCACTCTTCTGCATTAGCATGTACCCAGTATAGTCCTTGGGGGTGTAAACATATTTCACATTCACTGTATTATACAAGTAATAAGAGTACTTGTAATAAAGAAATTGTACCAAGATATTTCTAAATGACTTTCTAAACAACTATATTTAGTTCTTTGTTAAGCTTTCACATCAATTAACTCCCCTTCCCTAGTTTATCACCTAATACAGTGACTTGGTAAGTACTCAATGAATATGTGATGAATAAGTGATCAATCTATTATCAAGGTCTTACTACATTTTGATCACTTCCAAAGTTTATATGGATAGTAAAAGTCTGCGGTCCAGCCTTTCTATATATATAGAATATATAGAGAGAAATATATATATATATATGGCTTGTGCACAAACTGAGGCAAGAACGTTTTTCTTAAATTTATAAAAAGCAAAGGTCACCTTATATACATTCCTTAGAAATGCTTGTTTCTTGACAATCTGGCCACTGTTCACTTTAAAATATACCCCAGAAGCTGGGCATCAGTAGGTCATATATGCAATCCTAGCTACTTGGGAGGCTGAGATCAGGAGGATCACAGTTTGAGCCAGCCCAAATAGTTCCAGAAACCCCATCTCTAAAATAACCAGAGCAAAAATGTACTGGAAGTGTAGCTGAAGTAGTAGAACCATGCCTTGCAAGCATGAAGCTCTGAGTTCAAACACCACTCCCACCAAAATATATATATATGTGTATCAAGAACTATGTATTCTTAGATTCAAAACTACAAAATAAAATATGTAATTAAATTTGGATGAAGATGAATGCTTTAAGCAAAGAGGGGAAGTGGTATACAATGCAATCAAACAAGCAACAGATAAATCACATAAGGCCGTGCACGGCATATCAAAAATCTCACATTCTGTTGAACTGGAGAGTTATGAGCAGAGGAATAACAAGGGCTAAGTTGCATTTTTAAACAAAATGAAATAGGTATTTTAGCCCCATTTTATGGTGGAAGACAATGAGGTTCACGAAATGTTAAGAACTTTACTCAAAGCCACAAAAATAGTAAATGGAAGATCCATATTCTTCCCAGCTCTTAGCAATACTCAATACTTCCCAAAGCTCCCTGGTCAACACTTCTCTGCAACTTTTCTCAATCCATCACCGTCTTCTCCATCTCTTCATTACTCTGTTCTTTTTTTTTCATTCTACTGCAAATATGACCATTCCACAGGGTTTCTTCACTTTCTAAACTAATCTCTCTCTCTTTCCTCTCCTCTCTCCTCTCCCCTCTCTCCCCTCTCCCCTCTCCCTCTATCTCTCTCTCTCCTTCCTCCCTCTCCATCTCTCAGTTGACCTAATCCACTTCCACAGCTTCAATTTTCATCTCCAAGTTTTTCTCTAAGATGGCAGACCAGCATTTCTCAATGCCTCTTGGTCATTCTCCACTTACATACTGCTCTAGTAACTAAAACTCAATATGCGCTGAAGTAATCCAGTATATTTCACTGAAAATATATTTCCAAAGCACTACCTTCAACATATCCTAACAATAAGGCTTAAAATCTTAGAGCTTTGATTCTATTTTCTACCTTGTATTTAACAGTTCTATAACAGTGGTACTGCCAGATTAAGTTTTATAAAAACAACTCCAAGCATATTATTCCCTGTGGGCAACCTTTGGTGATGGCCTTCTACTCGCCAAACAAAGTTCAAGCTCTATCTTTATTCCCCAAGGCAGACCATATTTTATGCTACCTGAATGTCTTTGTTCTTCATTCCTCTCCCAAATCTACCACCTAATTCTACCTTTCCAAACCCAACATTTTCTTCAAGGCGTCTGGGGTTGGGAGTGTAGCTCAAGTGGTAGAGCACTTGCAAGTGTGAGAATCTGAGTCCAACCCCCAGTACCACATTAAAAAAAAAAAAAATTCCTTCCATTAAGTTTCACCTTACCTCCCAGTTAAATATTACTAAACCTAATCACCAAATCTCAGTCTCCCCTGCATTAATTTATCTTCCCTCCAAAAAAAGTTCTTAAGAGTCAAAAGTTCATGACAAATACGATATTCGAAGTAGTAAACAAAAGGCCTGATCATTTAAAGTAACCTGCATCAGGCCAGGCACCTGGGGCTCATTCCTATAGTCTTAACTACTTGGAAAGCTGAGATTAGGAGGGTCGTGGTTCAAGGCCAGCCCAGGTAAATGATTCCTGAGACCCAATCTCCAAAATAACTACAGCAAAATGGACTGGAGGTATGGCTCAAGCAGTAAAGCACCTGCTTTGCAAGGACAAAGCCTTGAGTTCAAATCCAAGTCCCACCAAAACATAAATAAAAATAATCTGTATCACAATGAAACCAACTGGAAAGTTGAACATAAAAATAATCTGATGAGATGGGCCTCATGGTCCACATTTGTAATTCCAAATCTCAGGAAACATAGGTAGGAAGACCATGAGTTCAAAGTCAGCCTGGGATACATAGTGAGTCCCTGTTTTAAAATATATCAAAAAAAAAAAAAACTCATGAAAAAATTATCACTGTGGGAATTATCAGTATGGATTTGGCTCCCTCACTCCTTCAGGTAGGTATCTCTATTAAAATGTATTCTTTATTTCAAAATATACTATTCTTGAAGAAGATAAACTTTCCCAGAAGAGGAACATTCATTTTGATTTCAAAAAAATTTTCTAGTGACTGTGCAAAAGGAAATAATGCTAGCACTGAACAATATGATTAACAATTTGACAATTAACATTTTTAATCAAATAAATTCCTACCTTAATGAGAATCTGCTAGCTCAGAAACATGAATGGTAATGGTGCATAATCATTTAGAGCCTATATTCTAATATTAACTGACCTATAATAACTAAAGGGGCAAGTAAAGTTAACCAGACATAGCTGCTACAGAAAGGGTGAGTTGAGAAAGTGTTTGCTGCAATAGTAGACCCTCAACTTCAGGTGATACACTGCCAGTTGTACTCAACAGAGAATAACAAAAAGTCACACACAAAAACAAGTTCAACAAACTCAAATTGGCACATTAGCTGGCAGAGTGGCTCTAGTGGTAGAGTACCTACCTAGCAAGCATGAAGCCCTGACTTCAAACCCTATACTACCAAAAAAAAAAAAATCAAATTGGCACATTAACAAATAGAAAAACTTGCCATTTTATTGCTCACTTAAAAGAAAAAACACCAAATGACTTTGCTCCATCTCCAAAAGAATAATAGCAAAGCAAGTAAAACTCATCATACACTTACTGAATAGAGAGATAGTGAGCCTAGAGCAGAAAGAACCAAGGGAAATTATGCACAGATAGACAACAGGTATTTCTAGAAGTTTGCATTATTCATTAACTTCAGGGTTTCTTGGGGTTTTTTGTTTGTTTGTTGATTTACTTGCTTTGTGGGGGGTTCTAGCAAAAAGCAAAAGCAAATGTCCATTACAAAAAAAAAAATTGAAAGTCTCACTGCTGGCCTTGTTTATCTCTAGAAAACCTTCTAAACCACAACCTTTACAAAGCCAGTCCATATCACTGAACTGATTTCTTCAGTTAGTGGTTTTCAAGCCTTTTGCAATAACTGGAGACTGTCCACAAATTGTTTTTTATTCCTATTAATTCCAATTCTTGCTTAAATTATTTCTTTAAGATCTATAGATGATGAACTGATCCTTTGTAATCTAACAGACTTACTAAAGTATAACAACAGATTTGTTAGATTATATGGTTTAAGGAGAAGAAATAGTAAGTAAACATTATCATACATATAAAGGTGAATGAAAACACAAGTTTTTAAATCATTCCTCACCAACAGTACCAAAGAATCTATGTCCTTTGGACTCAGCTAAGGGTAAATGCCAGTCCCCTCACCTGGAGGTCCTACAGAAAGCCACCTAAGAAACTGATAATTAGGAAAGTTCTTCAGACCACCTGAGGTTAGTGAAGAAGTTTTCCTTCTTTGGGAAGGCACCTAATTACTTGAAGAGCATGGAATTCATACTCTCAAATATGCAACTATGTACTCTAAGCATGCCAAAAAAAAACAAGGACACCAAACTTTCCTCAACATTAGTGGCAATCTAGGATTTAAATAGTTTAACAACTATTTTGAATGTTTATTTGTGGTGAGGAGGCAACAATTAACATCCAAGAAATGAACTATAACATCCTAAAATATATTCTGGTACATGTGTAAGTTATTAGCATATATTACAAAACATGTAGGAATCGATTTTTTAAAACTAGAAGAAGTGAATTGTTGAGTGGAAACCATGTTTTTCACAAATTATGAAATCACAAAAATTCACTATTGAAAAGAACAGCACATCTACACTTTGAAGTGTTTCAAACACAACAGTTGTAGATGCCAACATGAGAACAAACATACAAAATGAAAGTAAATATGACAGTGATGAAAAGAACCATTCAGTACAACATATACAATAATACTTCAAATGAAAGGATTACATCTTTATGAGACCCATTTTAAAAGGTTCCACAAAACTCTCGTGATTAAAACCTTCCCCAAAACCAGTTTCCCTTTAAAACTCCCCTGTTCCATCAGTGATGGCAATGGTGTCAATGAGACTTGAAATCTTAGAAATATTAACAGGTCTTCATGCTGCCTCAATACCCTCAGTCCTTAAGTCCTGTCCATTTTTCCCATGAAATGCCTCAGAATTGCCCTTTCAACTTCTCTTGCAGGCCTGCGGAAAAGCTGCTCACTCTTGCACTATGCCTAAGTTCATTCATTCATACCCATACTCATCAGACACTTATTGCGCACTTACTGAAGTTCTACACCAGCTCTGAATACAAGCTACCCATTCTAACAGGAGATGGAGATGTACATCACAAATGGTGCAATGTTCTAATGACAATATCACTTTATTAGGTCGGCCCCTCCGATATGTCATTTGCTGTTCCTACACACTGGTGTCCCATGGAAAGCCTCATAACAGCCCTAAAACATAAGTGTAATTATCTTCCACAAAGCAGAGAAACTGAGGCACAAAGAGACAAGTAACTTTCCCTAATCACTCTGCTAGTAAACCGCAAAATGAATTCTACAGATCTGACTCTTGCCACTACTTGGTGAATCTAGTGTGTTAACTCCTAAAACAGTCCTTCCAGGCCAGCCTGCCTAGTGCTGCCAGATTCATCATCTTAAAGCACCCTTTGTACATGGAACCCCTTGGCTCAAAAACCTTCAATAGCTCCTTTAGCCTGACCTTCAGTCTGACTTTGAGTTAAAAAAAAGAACTAAATCCTGTCTTTTTTCCTTTTAAGCTCTAAATCTTGTGAAGCACTTAATTTCTCTAATCTTCCATTTTCTTGCTCATGAAATAAGCAATAATAAGATGCAGACATGTAAGGATTAGATAAAATATAACATGTAAAGGACTAAACACAAAAGTGTTCAATAAATAGGAGTTACTGTTCCTAACTTCAGTACAGAAATCTTCTGTTTTAGACAATGTACATATTGCTTCTCTTACAAAGCCACTTGGATTTCTGCCTTGCTTCACACTATTGCCTCCTCTCCATTAGGAACAGGCACTCTAGATGTACATGCTATAAGAATCAACGTCTGTTCGTCCTCATCAAGGCTCAAGTCAAACTCCACTTCCTCCTCCATGAAGAAATGAACTCCACTCCCAAGAATCCATGGGGAAATGGGGAAGAAAAAATGCACACTCCACACCTATTATTATGAACTAGAAAATATGTGGTACTTCATCAGTTCTTCATCTCTATTTCATTCTCACAGGGAAAGATACAATAACATGCACAAAGACAAAACTGGTAACTGATAGAGATGAGATTAAAATCCAGATACTTCTGGTCCCTTTTAAAAATCCAACCTCCTCCTACACATCACCATGCATCTTGGCACATGGGAATATACATTTAGTAAACAACTATCCAAAGCTTACAAAGGGCATAGTGCTGCTATATGCTGTAAGTAGTCCCATCCACATATACATATACAACTGCCACAAAACCATCATGAAATAATGATTATCCCTAGTGCTTGCAATGTGCTCTAACATTTTCTAACATCTTCTGTTTTGCTTAAAATAAAATAAAATTCTAGTCAGATCACACTGACTTCATTTCACAACCACTGATAAGCAGTAATGCAAAGTCTGAAATAAAGAGCTGTAAAAGATACAAGGTCACATGAGATGGAAAATTTTATCCTCAAGATTTAATCTAGTTGGAGATATAAAGGTAAAATGACTCTTTTCCTAACCACCACCCATCCTACCTTGCTGGAGCAGGAGAATCTATGTGCCTGCTGCTCCCCTAAACTTCCCTATCACAGAATATAATCAATAAACTGTCTAAACTGTAGCTATAATAAATGTTAGGTATTCAACAAACATTTGTTGAATGAATGAATGAGTGAGGTGCTCTGGAATTTCAGAGGGAGAAGTTACATAGCATAAATCTTCTTTCCATCTAGTTCATAATCCTCTGAAGTCAGGAACAAGTGTGTGTGTGTGTGTGTGTGTGTGTGTGTGTGTGTGTGTGTGTGTGTGTGTGTGTGTGTTTCAGTGTGTGGTATGCCAGGATAGAAGCTAGGGCCTTGCACATACTAGGAGGGTGCTCTACCACTGCCCAAAAACATTCTGTACAGTTTAACACATCAAGAGATCAATATTGTTTGTATAAACTCTATGTTTTAAAAAGTCTGGGGCTGGAAGTGTGGCTCAGTGGTAGAACACTTATATGGCATGAGTGAGGCCCTGGATTCAATCCCCAGCACCACAAACAAACACACAAACAAAAATAGCTGAACCATAGTCTGGCCACAATTCACATAAAAAAGCAGATAAACATGAGTCTTTGCCAATGAAAATCAAGGAAGAAGTTTCCAACTCAAATAATAAGCCTACCTTACTATTCAAAGTGTGGCCCCAAGTTACGACATTACCTAAGAGTTTGTTAGAAATGCAGATTCTCTGGACCCATCCAGACCTACTGAATCAGAAACTCCACTTTAAATTAATCCCTAGGGGATTCCTGACACACATTAAAGTTTCAGAAGCATCATCAAGTCTATACCATAAAAATGAAACCTGGCTCCTGTAACCTCAGAGAGTCACCATCTTCTCCTGTGTTATCTCTGTAATAACCAACCAAACTTTTCAAGTACTACTACAAAGGCCATGACACAGTGTCAAGCATACTAGAGTATAAATCCGAAGTATCACTTCAATGAGAAAAATTATTTGATCATTCACTGAACATTGAAAGGAATTTTTAGGAAACGTACAAAAAAAAAAAAAACCTATGATCTCTGCCTCCTTTAGGGCACAGACTGTACAAGAAAGAAAATGAGGCAATGAATGTCAGCAGCCAAAGTAATAAGTCTTTCATCTCAAGGATGAGGTTACTGAAGAAAAGATGTTGGTGACGACATTTAAGAACAAACCTCTTTAACAGTTCTGAGTCAGTGTTACATATAGTCTCTATTAATTGACCTTACATGGAAAGCTGTGTAACAAAATGACCCAGGTGACATGACTCAGATCTGCTGAACACCTTCATAGACTCAATGCCTGGAAACCAGTCTTTAAAATCACTACAAAAAAAAAAAAATCTCAAACCAGGAATCTAAGTCACAATCCTGTCATTCTACAATGAGACAAACTCTGGGTGGCCACAGGAACTTCGGATGAAATAGGCCCTTCTTCTTATTACTGGAAAAATGGGGGGGGGGGGATAAGACGGGGAGTTGATGACAAAAGATAGCAGGCATCCTCATCGCGTCACTGACTGACACCTCTCCATCACAAGGCGGGAGAGAAGAAACCCGACGCCTGTCTCTGAATTCAGGTTTTAAGTGCCCTACACTTAACCCTAAAAGTTGGGAGCCCACCCTCCGCCCATGCAACAGGCATTCGGATGACAGCTCGCCCTCCAGCTCCCCTCCCCCTTCTTCCGAGTAGGAGTTAGGACCTGCGTGCCTCGGGCCCCCCCAAGCCGCTCGGCCACCCCAAAGCTCTCGAACCCCTCCAAAGGAAACCGGACTCGAACGAGTCCCCGAGCCCCTCGGCGGCGCGGCGCCTCCTGGACCCCAGGCCCATCCTCCACACGCAGCTGTCCTGGGGACCGGCTGGCTGACGGGGCTCACCAAGTACAGGGGAGCATAGATCTTCAGGGACTCCTCCAGGGCCGCCCAAGTGATCTGCACGAAGGAGACCCGGCAGGAAGGGTGCCAAGTGTGGCCGATCTCGTAGCAGTTATGAGGGATGGACTTGCTGAGGGCCGCCATGACGGGGAGCCGCGCGCAGGGGAACAGCCGGGGCTCGGGAGGGAGCGGCGCGGACACCAACCGCCGCCCTCTTGCCGCGCCGTCCGCTCGAGGTGCCGAATGGAGGGGAAAGGTCACGCGAGCGGGGTTACTCGGGGCCAAAGTCCTCGGATGTTGGGCGCCTGGCGTATGGCAGCTCGAGGGGGCGGGGCGCGCACGGGAAGGCGGGGAGAGGCGGAGCGTGCGCGCGCTCGCGGCCTCGGCGTGCGGCGCGGGGAGCGCGCGCCTCACGTGCTGGTGGCGCGGCGCGGACACGCGCCCGCTTTTCCTACCCCAGAGCCGGGCCCGGCGGGGGAGTGCAGGCGCTCTGTCCCGAGCGCCAGAGCTAAGTGATGGTTTGCGACAGCTTGTACTTGGGTTTGTGTCCTCGCAAAGCCCAGCCAAGTAGGGCTGAGGGTAGTGGAACAAAGAGAGCTGGTAGAGTGAGAGAGGTTTGCCCCAGGGAAGGCCTGAGCTGCCGCTTCCCCTTCCCGGGAGTGCCACGTAACAAATTCTAGGGCAGCCTGCTGGTTGCCAGCGCTAACTGCTCCTAACTGCGGAGCCTTCTAAGCTCTGTGGTGCCCGGGAAGGTTTGAAAAATCTCAGCTAGGTCCATACACCTAACCACGTGCGGAAAAGGCAGTAGGTGGTCCTGTCCAAACCCTAAGGACTGGGCACCCCCGCATCCTTGGCAGGTGCATCAACCGAATAATAGTACACACGGTGGAGGCCGCGGCGGTGGGTTAGAACTCGTGCGTGACTAGAGAGTTTGGCCAACGATTGACTGGCATGACACGGACCTGTGTGGCCTGAATCACATAACGTCCGAATGTCGGTTTCCTCATCCATGTTAACTCTGCAGTTACTCTGGAATTCTAAGTTCTGTATTTTATTAAAAAGTAGGAACTTAGTACTTTTAGAGGAACCCCTTCTAATATTCTAGTCTTCATTCATTCTCCAACACTTACTGAGCTAGGATTATTTTCCAAGCACTGTTCTAAGCCATGGAGAAACGGATGTGAACCAAAGGCAATGTTTCCATTTTCATGAAACCAGCATTCAAGAGGAAGAAGTCACACAATAAGCAAGAAAACTAAACCAAATAAAATAGATTTAGGTCAGTTCAAGGAAATGAAAGAGGAATACTCAGATGAAAACTTAAAGTAATGACCGTAAAAAGATAAAAGTGCTTATCTGGTATACTACTATGGTGACTCCACAGCTGTAAGAGATCCAGACTCTTTCTAACAGGTTGCTCTGCCAGCTGTCACCTGTGACATCTACCCTAACTTATAAAGTTACATCATAACCTAGCATGACATCCACATGCTACCCAGGGAGGCTAGAGAAAGGGGGAAAGAATAACAAAGTTATCTAAGAAAACGTCACAGGCCAGGCATGGTGGTGCATGCTTGTAATTCTAGCACTTGGGGGGCTGAGGCAAGAGGATCATGAGTTTGAGGCCAGCCTGGGCTACATAAAGAGACCAAACCTAATTTTGAGTGGGGGTGGGGAAGGTACTGAAGTTTGAACTCAAAGCCTCACACTTGCTAAGCAGGTGCTCTACCACTGGAACCACACCCTAGCCCTCTGTTTCCAAAGAAATAGAAAACAAAGAAACTTGAGATCCTCAAGTTTCAAACCACTTCTCTTTATATCCCGTGGCCAAAACCTAGTAATATGACCACACTTAGTTGCAAGAGAAGCTGGGAAATATGTTCTTTTAAGGGTGATTTTATTGGTTGGATAAATGCCAAGGTAACATTTGGGGGTTAGCAAAATGGAAAGAACAGATACTGGGCTACTAATAATGTCAGCCACAGTTCTATGTTTCTGGTTACCCAAATATCTGGGCATGTCATTCTTTCCACAAATAAATATACTTTCCTTTCCCAAGGGAGACAACCCAAAGTCCCATGCAGTTATTACATCCTGTTCAAAGTCCAAGATGTTCCTCAAGACTAAATGCACTTCTCATGTTCAAATTATCTGCCCCCTCAGCACACCTAATATACAATGGTGAGTAGGAACAAGGTAATCACAATTTTTAACAGATCTCCAATTCAGAAAGTGAGAGGATCAGAAACACAGCATAAATTGAGAGGATCAGAACCACAGCATAAATTTATGATAGCAATTATAGGAATAGCAATGCAGATTACCTTTTAACTTCAATAATCCATTTCTGGAAACCTGATGTTCCACAAGAAAATGTGAAATGAGAGAGCCTACTTCTAAATGAGAGAAATAAAATGCATTGCACATCAACCCCAAAATTTCATATAGCTGCTTAAAGTAAAATGTCAAGTATAAGTAACAAGCTATTATGATGTGATGCACAATACTTTAAAAATAGCATTTTAGAGATAAGGGTGTAGCTCAGTGATAGAGTGCTTGAGTAACATTGGCCCTTCTTTTGATCACCAGCACCACACACATGCACACACGCAAACACACACACACACACACACACACACAAAAGCATTTTAATAACCAAACAATTGGTATGAATGGAAACTGTCAGCTGCCTCAGAACATAATAGCATTTGTAGTTTGCATGCCTCATGATAAACAATAAATTCACTGCATGTCACAGCAAATACATACCAATAACAAAGAAGATGCACAGTGAATGAAACAAACTAATCTTGCAATTTTGGTGGAATTCAAAGGCTTTGAAGACATGCCAAGCTGAAAATGGTTACCCTTGCAATAATCTGGCTTTGAAGATATCAATGAAAAAGGATAGAAGAGTTCTTAAGATCTTATGTGGAGGATTTAGCAACACTGAATTTGTTCAGCTCCACACACAGCCATTGTAGAGATGCCAAAGCACATAACAAAACAGGGCTCATGCTAAGTATTAAGCCATGTTACCTCTTAATTCCAGCACCCTTTCATATAAACGTTCCCTTTGTTGAGAATAAGCAAGCTTTTCAAAATAGCTACATATGACACCATTTTTGTCGCCACATAACTTCATATTCTTTCTTATTTATCTTATTTAAAATAACAATTTTAAATAACATTCAGTGTTTAGATGTAAATATAAATGTTTACCATATAAACATTGAAAGATACCTGTACTCTTTCAAACCACCCAGACAGTGATTCTGCCAATGCAATTCTCTTTAAATTTTTGGGGTCTCCTTATATATCTCCTTATATATCCATGACATTAGAAAAAACCCACACCCATAAATCTCTGAGCCAAACACTATCTTGGGCTGACAGTCAGGAAATTGATGGAAAATGCCTTTAATATACTTGGAAGCCCTCTTGTCTAGCTAAAGGATCTCGGGAGAAAAGCTTTAAATCTTTGAATAGTCTTAACAAAGACTCTTACAGCTGGAACCAGGATTTAAACTTTTAAAGTAGCACCGTAATTTCAGAACCTTTTATCATCTGGAGAGGGGATGAAAAATGGTTATTTTTTAACCCAAAATTCCTAGATTCTTGATAGTTTCTTCAAATTCTGCATAAAAATTGAAAACTTCATTTTGAATCTCATCTTCCTATATGTAATAGTATTTTCAGAAAATCAATTGGTTCTTTCAGTTATCTACCTGGAAATTTTCTTAACCAAATATACCAGTTGATTAGACACATTTTCAGTCTTCCAAGCTTCAGCAGGCACCATTATTGCCAAACTTTTCCCCTCTATGTAACAGGCATCCATTTTTCTCCAGCCTCTGATAAGAATGTCTTCCCTTCCAAAATACTCTCAAATAACTGTACAAAACTTTCAGGGACACTTTCTATAGAATTCCCAGTGTCCATGTTAATTGTCTATGAGAATTTACAATTATTCTTTGAGAGGAAAAATACAAAATCAACATATAATAAATAAGAGTACATGTACAGTACTAATACCACAGAAACTAGCGCATCTATCTAAAAAGTCAAACTAATTCAATACGTCTAAAGAAGTGTGCTGATAGGATTAGAATTTTAAAAATAAATAAAAATTAAAAAAAAGAAGGGCCACTTTTGTTTCTCTTGGGCATACTCCTAGGAATAAAGGTGCTAGTTCATAGCACGGTCATAAATTTAACTTTAGTACATATTGATACTTGTTTTTACTTTAAGGGTAAGGTCTTGAAGAAGTTTATGTTACTTCTGCTTACATCCCATTTCCAGAACTTATCACTTGTCCCCAGCCTAACTTCAAAGGAGAACACAAAATGTAGCCTTCCCATGTGATCAGAAAAAGAAGATGAAATGAGATTTGTTAAGCATTTTGTATTTGTCTCTTCCACAAACACCAAAACCCCTACCTCCACCCCCAATACCAGGCCATCTGATATTGATGATTGATTCTCTTTCTCACTTTAAGGGAGGTCTTAGACTGCAGGACCCTCCTTTATAAATGAACACGTGCAACTTACAGCTTAACGTTGAATGAACTAACACAAGCTAATCATCATCACATACCTTTAGACTTTATTAAATCTTTCTCTCATCATTAGCTCACTGAGGGCAAGGTCTATTCTAATTCATCTTGCCTACACCTGTGCACCTAGTTCATAGAGCACAGAACACATTTAACATTTAATGCACAAATAAATGAAATACTTAGTGGGAGAGAAATTTTAAAAGTACTATACTCTTCCTAAAAAGAAAGACTCAAGATAGATTTAATTTTCATTTTAAGAGGAATTGATTATTGCTAAAATTTTTCAGGTTTATATGCCAATGTATCTTTAAAACGAAACTGATTGTTCAAATCAGCTTTTACTGTATCACAGATATAACTGGACCTAAATGAAATAAAGTTTTTCTTCTTGTGAAAAAGGAAGACTCAAGACTTTAACTTACAATTTCATGTTTTGTACTTGCTTATTCATTTTTGTTTTACTTCCTTAGCCCTGCTATTAAACTGTCAGTTTCTTACAGGCAGATCCTACATCCTATTTGTCATAATCTTATTTTCCTTCAGCATCTTAAATACTCATGTGAACTACAAAATTTTGAAGGAACAAATGACTGCCTGTAGCAAAGAATTTTTAGCTCATCAATGTCTATAGTTTCTAGAAATGACCTTTCACTCCCATTTTTAATATGAGAGCCATGTATCCTGCCATAAAGTTTCTGGTTCTCTTAACCCATGAGCACAAAGATATCCATCAGCTCTACAGTTCCACGATACCTGCAGGTTATTATAGCTCTATGACATGCAATCAGTGCCATTTGTTTGGATCTGAACTTCTGAAGTCATGAAAAATAGGCAAATTCTTACCATCTTCTCACCCACCGTGGCTTCAATTACCCTTAATTTCATTCTTTTTAATAAATAGTTATTTTTATAGATAATGTAAAAGCAAAGAGAAGTTAATTATTTTGATTTCTGCCTATTGTCCACTTAACTTGCATCACTTGCTCCCAATCACAAGGCCTACACCTTCTCTTAGCTGAAGCCTCTAACAGCTGCCGCCCCCATGTGCTATTTGTCAACCACATTGTAGCAGTCAAGCAATTGTTCTTTCTGGAGGTTGGCTATGTCCTCAGCATTTCCTCTGCTACTCTTGTGTGCTCTTCCTTGATGAGATGCTTCTTTCTCTAAATTTTTGCTATTACTTTAAAATTCTATGCATGGCATGTAATACTGGCATTTTATTTTCTTTGTGAAAGTCCCAATGCTTTTTTTTAACATTATTATTTGGAAGTCTGCTACTTAAAAACAACTACAAGTGGTTTGAAAGTGGAAATCATTGCATGTTTCTTTGTGTGGCAGATGATGCTCATAATAGGATGTCAATCTAACATTTTTAAATAAATAGTACTGTTTGCTTCTCTGCAGCTTACATTACCCATTTTCAAAATGGAGATGTATTTTTGCTTGAAGTAATTTACAGAACTGATAGACATCAATTGTATTAAGTTCTTCAAAACTATAATCTTTCCCAAAATCAATGCAGCATCTTCACTGCCTAGCGCAGTATATAGTAGAGAAGCACACTCAAATATTTGTTGAATTAGGAAAACACAATTTTTAAGTATACCTTTGTAGTTAATGCCTTACCATTAGCACTACCGTTATATTTTCATTTCAAATTTGAAGGAATGCCGGCCATTTATATTTTTCTCTCTGAACTTTCCATTGTTTCCTCAAAATCTTAAACATATGTCTAAACATACTCATAATTCATTTTCTTGCATATTATGAATTAGAAAATGATGTAGATACTTTTCAGCAAGGATCGTGTTACTTTTATGGTACAAAACACCGTTCCATTATGGTTAGAATTGAGTACAAAGGCAGAGTTCCTCACGAAGATTATCTTATAAAGAATTTATTTGATGATCTGCTTTTAACGGAATGAAACCTAACTGAATAGCTGAAGACCTCCTTGCTTACTAAATCTTTTTGGATTGGTTTGAGCTCTTTTTTTGGAAAAACTGTCTTCCATAGAGTCTGGAGGACAAAGCCAAATGTCATATGTACTTAAAACAATACATATTTTCTGTCTTTAAAAAATGTTAATTAAATTCTCTGTGTATCTATTCCTATGTTTGAAGATTTCCTCCTTTAAAATACTGTATCTTATCTACTCCTAATGTGATTATAAATTTGCAATATTTTTAGAAGTTATTTTGGCAGGATCTACCAACATTTTAACTGTACATATCTTGCTACTCAACAATCCTAATTCTAGGCCATTATTCTATAGAAATACTGACAAAACATTCTCCAAGCATTAGTTATAAAATCAAAAGTAGTAAAAATCTAAATGATAGATTGTTATCATCCATGTATGGAATGCAGATAGAAAGAGGACTGAGGTACATCTATGTGCCAGTATTGAAGGATATTTGTGGCATTACATAAAAAAGGAGGAAAAATACAAACTAGTTTATAGAGTAAATTACTGCTTAAAAAATAAAAGGTATTATGTATATGTGTGTATATGTCCACACAGTTAAAAAGGAATGATGCATTGCCCTTTAGACTTTCACTCTATATGCTACCCTTCTATTAGATTTTTTCCAACTTTTATAAATTATACTTGGATTCCAACACTTTCTTCTAAATTAACTTTTTTCTTGCTACAGTTTATTTTTAGGTCATAAGTGTTAATTGTTCTTAATCCTTAAATGTCGTTATTTTACTCAAACTAAATGATAATTTGGTTATGTATAGAAATACAGGTTCAAAATAAATTTTCCTACAGCAATTTTAAAGATTTTCTCTATTGTTTTTTTTGCATAGAATTTTGCTAGCTAGAGATCCGATATTATTGGTTCTTTTTCTTTTGTCAGCTTTCTGTCTTTCTCCTCTGCTGGTTTTTAGGATTTTTCTCTTTATCTCTGATGTTCCAATGTCCTACTTTGTGTTTCTAGTCACATTTCTTTATTTCCTTTTTGTATTATTCTGCTAACATTTGGTGAGGTTTTTTTATTCTGAACTATCAGAATTTATTTCAGTTCTAGAAAAGTAAATTATTGCATTGCCTCTGTTCTTGGAAAATCTCCTGGAAATTCTATTAGACCAGATAGAGTTTTTAACCTGGGGTCTGCAAATAGAATTCAGGGAGGTCCGTGAACTTGGAGAATCACAATTTTCTTTTCTCTACCATTACAATTGCATTTTTTAGCTGGGTACCTGTGGCTCACACCTGTAATTCTAGACACTTGGGAGGCTGAGTTCAGGAGGATCACAGTTCAAGGCAAAAGTTCATGAGACCCCACTGGGTACACTGGCAAATACCTGTCATCACAGCTGTGGTAGGAAGAATAAAATAAGATCGCAATCCAGGCTGGCCTGAGCAAAAAGCAAGATCCTATCTCAAAAATAACCTGAGCAAAAAGGCCTGGAGGTGTGGCTCAAGCTCAAGCAATGAAACATCTGCCTAACAAGCACGAATTCATGAGTTCAAACCCCAGTACCACCAAAAAAAGAAAAAAAATTGCATTTTTATTTTTACTAACCTCTAACTGATACAATATTTTCTACCACTTGAATACTGGCAAGAAACTACCACAGTATATGCAGTATCTGTGACATTTTTACCAATAGAAAGTACAGGTATTTGCATATTTTAATTAGGGCAGATCTCAAAAATATCAGTAAATCAACTGGCAGATGTCATTATATAATTTCCTGATATGTTGCTATATATAAAATTTTAATATCTTGATAAGTGCATTTCCATAGAATTGATTTCTTTTATTATCGTACTTATTTTATTTTATTCAGTTACTTAAAGGTAGCTGTCACTAAACTGCCAAAGAGATCTATGATCCTAAAGCATTATTTAAATGATGGTAAAATCTCTGTAACCCCATTCCTCATATACTTTCTTTCCCTTTCCATCTTCCTATCTCTTTTCTCTTTAGTTAGGTTAGAGAGAACTAGATGGCCCCCACTCAGGGTCACATATGACAAAGAGCAGCGGCTTTGCAGTGGTAAAAGCCACAGCTCACTGCTCTCATTTCTTATTTAGTCAGAGCTTCTGAACCAAGGGATGTCCCTTTCTTGTTTTTGAACATTCATTAATCTATTTTTCATCAGGGTTACAATTTTGGAAAGGGCATGATGAGTTTGCACACTGTCTGCCATCTTAAATCTGGTATACATGTATTAATTTTGCTTTAGAAAAAGAAAGAAAAATCGGTTCTACATTCTTTATTCTTCTATTAGTTTTCTTCTGTTCTTGCAATAATATACCCTTCAAAGACTGTTTTACAAGTGAGAAAACTAAGGATGGTATAGTCTAAACATTTTGTCAACATCACATAGCTAGTTAATAACAGGGTGCAGGCCTCTGGTTTCTTCTATAATTCCCTACCCACATGAAATTTACCAATCTAGAAATAAGCATAAGTATCAGAGAAATATTTAATTCCTCCCTCCTTCTTTTGATGACCTTTTATTCACCTTTCAAGACCCAATTCAAATACAGCTTCTCTATAAGCCTTCTAAGTAGAGTTATTAAGCTGTTCTCTGCACTTCCAAAACATGTGATCCACACCTCTGCTATCACCTGAGAATGGTCTTTTTATTTTAATATTTTAGTTAACCATTTCCTCCTATTCTACTGACCTCCATCTCCTGGTCAGGTAGTAAGGACCTGACAGGTTTGCTCATTCATATTGTTATTGACTCAAGACCTAGCATAGTGTCTGACGAATAGTAGGCAATAAATACTTAAAGGAATGGAACTGAAGCAAGAAAAGAAAACAAATTTCTCTATGTCTCCTTGCTCTATACTGTGTATCCACTTATGTTTTAAGATTAAAATAGTATTTCTGATTGGTAATTTTTATTGATTGATAAAAATCTATTTTTATTATTTTGGCTAATGACCAATATAAATGGAGACAAACGTGGGCACTTGCTGGGTTTGCCCATGTTTTAATTATAAAATCTTACAGTCTATTTAATGATAAAATCTTAAAGTCTATTCAGGAATGTAATGAGAAAAATTAACTTTTTGTTTCAATTTATCTGAGTTGACAGTCTCTACAACACAAACCCACTAAAATCCGTATCTATTTAATTCCAAATGACCCATGATCACAGAAACTGCACCCCTAAAGAATCTCAATTTCATGATTTGGCTAACTTTAATTCTTTAACCTTTATAAAATTCATTTTAAATTATTGTTGACCAGCCAGGTATCTATTGTTCAAGAAAAAGAAATAAAAATAAAGTTCCCTGGAACGAGACAGCAGCTTCCTTCTGCTCTCATCCTAGGCTGGACTCTCCTTCAGAAGTGATGCCCTCAAGAAAAGCAGAGACTGCTGGTGAAGACAGTCACCCAGTGACTACAGCCCTGTCTAAAACTGGGCCCAAGGCTTTTTAAGGCTGGAATGTTTCAATTGTAGATATTCAAGTCATTTTTTGCAAGAAGTAGAAGCGTTCATTCATTTTAAAGCAGATTCATCTTGGGTTTGGAGAAAATGATCTAAATAGACCAGGTTCAATATGCTTTTACTGAGCTAGGCCCTTTTTTCTGGCATGAAGTTTGACAGTGCATCTCCAGATAGCTGAACTTTTCTGCATAATAATATTAAAAGTCGTTTTATTACAGTCAGAGCTACTTCTCTATAGCTTATGATGCCTTTGGAGATGTTTCAAGTGTGAGTGTATACTACCCAGACCTACGTGATAATTGTTTATTTTAATAGAAATGCTTGTGCTTCCTGTTTAAACAGCTTCTCACAGGAGATCAGGAGTGGAGACCTTAGGACTATAGAGAAACTACAGTTCTGATTTTGAGTTTATGTTGAATAAAATGCCATAAAAATAAGTGGGACTTGGCTAGGCAGAGTGAGAAAAGACTGGCCCACTATTATCTCACAGGTAAAAATACTTAAAAAGACTTTGGAGAATGTGACCCAATTTTGTATTTTTGCTTTCTTGGCTCAGAGAAGCCAGACACAAGCCTGACTCCATGAATGCAGGAGGCCGAGAGTTTTCCAGAGGGAGTAGAAAGGGAAAGAATAGGAAAGGCAGACCTGAGACTAAAGAAACTTGATGATAAATGTAGTCTTCAGATCTACTGGAGATTGGGGCATTTTAGTAGATGAACTCTCTGGAGGTCATTCCAAAAGGGAGAATATAGGCAGATCCTGGTCAGATAGCCCAATCTTGAGAGCTAAACAAAGAAGCATCCACCAAGATCCCAAGATAGTCTGTGCTTTGACTGGTGTAGCTGAAAATATTCAGAATTCACAGTTATTTTTAAATTTCCCAGTTTTATAACACAGACACGCACCTTTGGGAACATCTAGTAAAGAGAAGAAAGGCCTTTTCTTGCCCACTGAGACCAGGATAACTGAGGTGGCATCAATCCTTGGCTTGCAAGAAGTGAGAGACAACAGTGTTGGTGCTTTGATGAGCTATCCAGAACCGCAGAAGTGGCTAGGGCAGTATACATTTGTGAAATTGGGAGGTATAAAGACCTGTGGAGAGAGGCCTCATAAAAGACATGACTTCCTGTCATCAGATGAAATGCAAGTTTAAACCACAGTAACTTAGGCATTACAAGGTAAATCTGACCTCATCTTTAATCACAGTGTGGTGGGTTCCAGATTGACTGAGTGTATGTATCTGTAATGCACTATAAAATATAGTCTTTGTGCCTTAGTAACCTGTTTAATATAAGGCTTGAGAAATTAAAAGAAGGCCTAAAAGTGTTCCCAACTAAATTTGTAGAAATTATATTGATCACGGAATGATTTATAATCGCATTTTGTTTATCGATATTTTAGTAAAAAAAGTACTGAATCCCATCATGCTTCAAGCAGTGTGGTAGAAATCAAAGCTGATCCACTGAAGTGTCACTGGTGTAAACTTCTCAACACTCAAGATAGAATTATGATCATATATTCAATTCTTTTCTACTTAAAAAATGACGACTCTTTTCATGTATTAGATTAATAGGAAATCTGGTGGCAATTTCTTGGGGTCCCTTTCCTTCTAGTTTTTCTGAGGACACTGAAGGAGAATTTGTACTTTGGCTAGTGATCCATTTGACTTTCCCATCAAGGTAAGTCCTAGTACCCAAGCACCACTGTGATTTCTTGCCGCCCTGTGGTGTCACTGTTAAAAGTTGGTCTCTTACTGTCAGCTTGGCCTTGTGGCAACTGCATTGGCACCAGTTCAGCTCATTGCACTGACTAGGATGGTACTTTGATGAAAGGTGACTTCATAAGAGACCAGTCTGTCTATACCATGATCCGCAGAGAATGCCTCTTGCTAGATCTCCCAGTCTGCAGCATTCAGTGCTCAGTCCTTTCCATTACAGGTAGCCATTCTCCTTCGAGCCTCATTGACCCTGTGACACCTCACTCAGAGTACTCAGGTGTTGACCCTTCATAGATGGCAAAAACAGAAACCAGCCCACTTTTCATTTCAACCATTAAAATACCAAAGTGCTATTTTCTTTCCTCTCGCAGACAACGGGCCCTTTCATGCCTACTTAGATGACTGCTTGGGTGGTCTCCAGGGCCAGTGCTCTCTGGCAGCATTTCTATGTTGACCCTTACACACCAAAGGTTCTTCCTGGCAAATAGGACTTGGAAAGCCTGCCATGGATGCCAAACTTCACATCCCAGGATTCCTGTCTGTGACCTTTGAGGCTATAGCTTTTGTGCCTCAATTATTCATTCCCTAAAGCCTCTTCAAGCAGAGACAAAAACTCATAAGTTTAGTCCCCTGCAAGGGATCCTTTTGTCAAATATTGAAACACAGTCAATCCATGCCTTTGTGGTCTCTCTTGTGTGATTAAAAGTATGTCAGATATATTAGTACATAAAGGCAGAAGCAGGGTGCCGAACTTTCTTTGGATTCTCAATGAATGAGTCAGGGAAAATCCAAAAAACTTGAAATAAGTCTTGAAGAAATAATAGGAGTTTATCTGATGAATAGAGGATTAAGATACATTCCAGGCATGTGTTTATTGCTTACTAATTCAGCAAGTATCTATCGAGTATTTGCAATGTGAGCCACACTATTCTAGCTGTTGGAAATCAGGCAAGTAGCAAGACAAATGACTGCTGCTCCTCTTGGAGTTAGAGGGAAGGCAAAGAACTATGAAAAAGCAACACCTTATCTATGACCTTCTGTGGCTGATACATGGGCTCTCCCAGGAGGCCATCTTTCATGGCTAACTGTGGCCAAGGTAATAATCATCCTCCAGGTGATTCTGATAATAGCTATGTTTGGGATTCACTGAACTTAAAACTCTTATATTAAGAAAGACTGGAGAAACAAACATTTTATTTGAATACCTTCTAAGTGCTGTTCATTACATTAAGTTCTATAGTAAAGACATAGAAAAATAAGATACTCTCCCTGCCTTGAGTAGCTAACAATTCAGAAAAGGAGACAGAGGTTGGGAAAAGGAACTAGAATACATGGAGTAACTTGTGGAAATAGAAGTATATTGCAAATGCTATAGGAACAAAATAGAAATTGCTAGTTCTATTGGAGAAAGCTAATAGTTGAAGTGGGTATTAAGGGATGAATAGGAGTTTTATGAGGAGAAGACAAAAAAGAATATATAGCAGAAGGAAGTTGTTTAAGGTAGGCATATGTATGAAATCTGGGATCTTTATTAAACATGAGACTTTTTGTGACTATTATCATTTAGGTTAAGGGGTAATTAGCTCTGCAGGCATTACATATTGGACCACTAAAGCCATTTGAGGGCACTATCAAGTAAATAAGGGCATATGGCAATGCCAATCAATTCAGTTCCTTGAAAAAAAACAATACATACTAATAGTAAAAATTCAAATATTATAGAGAATAGGAAGTTAAAATCTCCCTTAAATCTACCAGCCAGAAATAACCACAGTGAATTTCCTCTTGATTTTTTTCTATGCATATACTATCTATCATGTGGGAGTATAGTTACATATTTCCCCAAAATTGAACTTACGTCACTTTAAGCTCACTATTTTTAACTTGACATTTCTTAGCTAGTTTTCTGTCTTAATACATAGAATTCTATAAGGTTCATTTAAAAATATTTTCCATTTGATTTTAAGCATTCTTTTTATGCTTAACTATTCACACACTGCATGAATATACTCTCAATGTAAAAGAAAAAAGAGATCTATACATAATTTAAGACTCTTTACCCTCTTCTAAATTACACTTCCTTTCCCAGAGATAACATTGCTATCTGTTGTTATATATCCTCCTACTTTTTCTCTATTCATACACACACACAGTGTATTGAGTTTTCTTTTTCATTAATGAGAAGATGGTCAATGTTGGGTTTCGGTCCATATCAAATTTCAACTTCTGAAAGAATACACAAGAAGGTAGTGAACTGCCTCTCATTGCAGGCCTTCCTCTTCAAAGCCTTCCCATTTTACCTGTATCATAGCCACTGAAAACATAATCATAGTCACTAGGAAGTGAGCCACCTTAAAGAAAGAGGTGAGTCAATGAGATCTCCCTAGGACATCTGGCCTTGTGGCTTTTTCCTCTTGTGGCTTTAGCATTATAAAACCAAGCTGAGAAGAAAAGGATGGAAGAGGAAAGTAAGAGAGAAAAGATGCCTGAGTCTTTAGGGGCTAGATATAATTCTCTCTAGGGCTCCTATGGTCAGGGGGATGGAGTTCAGAGCATGTAAGATCTTGGAAAAAAAGCACGATTGTGCAAAGTCTAATCATGAGTGATTGGAAGAGAAATGTGCAACAAGAGCCAAGTGGAAGTTAACTCAAAGGGATTCTGAAAGTTTACTTCAGTGACTTAGAATTGCAACCTTTTGTCCCAAATTTCTCAACAAGTACTCTATAGGAATTTTTTAAGCCTCAAAGTCCTTAACTAATGTTATTTAGGAAATTTTATGTGTCTATTTGTACAGATTATTTGATAATTTTGAGCAAGAAATGTTCTCAAAATACCCCATGTCTACTGATATTTCAAGGTAAGGGAATGTTTTGGATTGCTTCCCATTTTCCAAATGTAATATTTTCCAAAATAAACGTTGGAGTAACTGCATGACTGATAGCATGTGAACATTTTAATTCACACAATAATATTCTGGAGTTTATGGAAGCTTGGCCTTTTCCCAAGAGGTTTGGAAGTCTAAAAGCTGGTTGTTTCTTCTCTGTGGGAGAAAGAAGGAGCATGTGAATCAGAATTGGTAAATTGGAGGGGAGGTCACAAACTGCACCGAGTTAAGTAAGGAGAAGTGCAGTACAATCTGCAGTGGGAAAAAAGCCAGTTGTATGGAAGAGAAGGACTGGTTACCATTAAAGGCTTCAAAATTAAGGCCTCAGAGGAGAAATGAATTTGGAGGTTAACAACCCCTTGTTTCACTCTCTCTTCCAGAGGATGGGGCTGGTGTAATGAGACCCAGCTGTAACCCTGGGATGTCAGGGATCCCCTCCCTGGTCTGTTCAGAAACACCTCAAACCTTCAGCATTTGTAGCTCACATGCCACCTCTTCCAAGGAGCCTACCCTGATGGACTGATTGCAGTCATCAGATGACATCACTCCCTGGAGATGATCTGTTTCCTTATCCTTTTCTCCTTTGGCCCTGTGAGATCCTTGAGACCAGAAAATAAAAGACACACAATTATCATGTGTCGGATGTTGATTGAATGAGCCCCTCTGGTTGGAAATAATCCCTCCCTCCTCTGAGCTCCCTTGGTGTGTTGCACTTACCTCACCCACGTAATACTTTTCACATGCTACCTTGTACTATAGTTTCTGTACCCTTTAGCGCCACTATTAAATTCGTAATTCTTCTGCAAGAAGGATGAGCTAATGCACATAAAGTATTAGTACCATTGCCAGCTGATTAAATGATAGCTGTTATTATTTGTGCAATGGAGTGCCTAAAGGACCAGAAAATGTATTTTATTTTTTAAAAAGAAAGCACTAGGAAACCATATTTATTCTAAGAGTCATGTAAGTGAATTATGTGACTACAAGAGACCTATTACTTTGGAATAAGGGAACAATGGGACATGAATTTTGAAATTGCTGTTCTTTCCAATTCCCTTGGATAAAAAGCTGGGATTGGGGTTTAGTTAGATAGGGGAGTCAATGCTGGGTAGCCTAACTCCAGGGGCATGATTCATGTTGTAATCCATTGTGATTGAATGTATTGTGAGAGGCACTGTACGGATGATGCCCCTGGAGCTGTGGAAGGGGACATCCCTGGAAAAAGGAAAAGAAAGCAGTTTTGGTCCTCTCTTGTTGAGGTTTTAAGTTATTGTACCTCAAATAGATTGGATTGGTATTTGCTGAGCTCTGTTAGCAAGAAGGAAGAACAAGGGCTCAAGAGAGGCCATTGCTCTGAGTGCAGGGCTATCTGGAGTGCAGGCCCTGCAAAGCTTTCGGTCTGAGGCTGGATGCCACAGGGAAGCAGTGATGGAACGCACTGAGTGTGCACAGGGGCTCTTGAGTTGCTGGAGCGTGAAGGTAAAGCTTGGTGATGCCTGTGCCAGGACAGGATCTACAACAGCAATAAACCAGCCCAGGAGACTGTGATGACACAGCAGGGACCCAGTATGACAAAAACAGAACAAAGAAATTTTTGGATTGATCATCTCACTGGTCTCTGAACCTGGCTTTTGGAAGTGGGTCATAACGCTTTGAATTGAGGAAATATTTTGATTTCTTAAATGATTCAGGGGAGAGAGATATTGGACTTTCTGTTAGTGAAGGTATATAAGGTAGTACGATTAATTGAAGAAATTAAAGAGATGTGATTATATTTGGATTCCAGGACAGTAAATGAGGTTGTGATGTTTTTTATCTTCTTTATCATATCATTGGCTAGCTTCATATCCTCAGAACATCTGGCACACAGTTAGCCCAGCATGGAGGCAACCTCAGAAAGTCAACTTTTATAATAAAATTGAGAATTCAGATCTTTCCAGATAGAGTCTGGAGAAAACCCCAAGTCCCAATATGAAGCCCACTCAAACATGGACCTGCTTGGTTGCAGGGACTCTGTAATCAAAACACCTGTCTGAGTTCCCTTCAGCACAGGTCAGAATGTCAAGCTGGATCTGTCATTGACTGCTCTTCCTGGAAGGCCCAGGAAGGTAAGGCTGGTGTTTTAATTCACTTCAATTTCACCATCATGTACAGTGTGTGCTCAGTGCATGTTAATCACTGACCAGATAGCTGACCAAGTGCAAAGTTCTGATATGGAAAGAACTGGGGTCATTCCTTATCAGTTGTTCCAGATACAAGATCAGAATTGTAATATGAGGAAAACAGTCCCTTGTGATTTTATTTTTGCCTGTGATTTTCTTTATTAAAAACTAAACCTATCATTTAATAAGAAGCATTTGTTTTATAACTTTATAACCACATAAACAAAAGAAACTTTGGGCCACCTTTTTCTCTGATCCCAGAATGGTGATCAAGACTTTTGGTTTGGGTCAGTCAGCACTACTTTGAATAATGTTTGTCACCTGTTGTTGTGTGATCCCCAACACCTCTCTTAACTTCCAAAGTATCTTTCTTATTAACAAAAGAGGATAATAATTATATTTGGTTTAAGAAATTAAATGAGATGTTATATGCCAGGCACTATGTCTGACACAAAACAGACACCAAAAAAAAATGTTAGGTATCAATACTTATTATTTCCTTCATCATCTGACTCCTCTCTGCATTCTTGACATTTAAACCCATTGCAATCCAGTGACCACTCTAGTTTTTCTTTGCATTTTAAATAATTGGATTTTTTGGGGGGAGGAGGCCTACATCTTAAGCCACTCCACCCTATTTTGTCTGTGTGTGTGTGTGTGTGTGTGTGTGTGTATGTGTATGTGTGTGTGTTTGTGTGTATGTGTATGTGTGAGAAGGGTCTTTTGAGATAGGGTCTCAAGAACTATTTACCTGGGCTGGCTTCAAACTGTCATCCTCCTGATCTCTGCCTCCTGAGTAGCTAGGATGACAGGAATGAGCCACTGGCACCCAGCTAAATAATTGGTTTTTATATATTTAAGGTGTATACATGTTTTACTATATATACACATATCCATCCCTAAGGTTATATAGTTACTTTTTTATTTTCGGAAAAGTGTTCCAACTTTGTTGAAGTATAACTGAAATAAAATTGTGTAAATATAAGGTGTGCAGTGTGATGATTTGATATATGTATATGGTAGGAATGATTACTATAATCCAGTTAGTTAACATACTTATCACTTGGTTTAGTTACTTTTTCATGTGTGGTAGCTGTCTCTTAACAAATTTCAGATATGTAATGCAGTGTAGTTATAATTACTACGCTGTGTATTAGCTCCCAGAATGCATTAATTCTGTAACTGAAAGTTTGTGTCCTTTGATCACTATCTCTCCACTGTCATCATCACCCAGACCCTAGCAATCAGCATTCTATTCTCTGTTTCTATGCATTTAACGTTTTTAGGTTCCACATATACGTGAAATCATACAATATTTGTCTTTCTCTGTTTGACTTATTCACTTAGCGTAAAGCTCAAAAAATTCATTCATATTGTCACAAAATTCAGACTTTTCTTCTTTTATGGCTGAGTAATATTCCATTGAATACATATCATAGTTTTTTTACCCATTCACCTATCAATGGACACTTAAGGTTGTTTCTGTGCTTGCTACTGTGAACGGTGCTGCAATGAACATGGAAATGCAGCTATCTCCTTGAGATGTTGATTTCACTTCTTTTAGATATATACCCAGAGTGGGATTGCTGGGTCATATGGTAGTCCTATTTTTAATTTTTTGAGGTGCTTCCTCCATGCTTTTTTCTATAACAACTATTCCAATTTATAAACACCAGAAGTGTACATACACCATTTGTACATGCTCAGTTTACATACTCCAGAAGTGTTCACTTTTATCCAGATCATTGCTAATACTAATCTCTTGTCTTTTTTGATAACAGCCATTCAAACAGGTATATGGTAATGTCTCATTGTGGTGTTGATTTGTATTTCTCGGGAGATTAATGACGTTGAACACCTCTCATGCACTTATGGGCTACTTGTATGCCTTCCTTGGGAAAATTCGGGGCCTCCATTCATTTAAAATTGGACTATTTGGGGTTTTTTTCTAATGCATCGCATGAGTTCCTTATATTTATTTTGGATGTTAACCCCTTATCAGAATTTTATTTTCAGATGTAGTCTCCAGTTGTATGGGTCTTTTTCTCATTTTGTGGATTGCTCCTTTGCTTGTACAGGAGTTTTCGGTTTGATGTCGTCCCACTTCCTCATTTTTGCTTTTGTTGTTCGTGCACTTTGATGTTCTTTTAAAGGTCTTCAATGGCCTTTCTGATTCCCAAGGCCAGTGACCACTTTTCATTGTTTCCCATGCTTTCCGTGGGGTATTTGATATCACCCAACACTCTTCTTTTTTGTAGTCCTCTCTTTGTTGTCATGATAATCCACTCTCCTGATACATCTCAATATCTCTCCTCTCAATTTTCTTACCTTCTCTCCCTTGGACAGCCCTAATATTTAACTACTCCAAGATTTAATCCTTCACCTTTCTTTCCTCGATTTCACCTGTCTTACCTTGACTTCAATTATTATTCATAACCTAATTATGCTTTTTTAAGTTTTATTTTTATTGGCATATTATTGTTGTACTGGGGGTACATTATGACATTTACAAAAGTGCTTACTATGTATCTTAGTTACAATATGTCTTAGTTAGAGCCACCCCCTCCACCATTCTCCTTTATTCCTCCCTCCACCTCTTCTTAGAATAGTTTCAACAGGTCTCTTTTTTCCATTTTCATACAACAGTTCATAATATTTCCACAATATTCACTCTCCTTCATCCTTCCCTTATATCCTCCCTTCTCTTACTGGTACCAACCCCTCGACAGGACCTATTTTACCTTCCTGACCTTTATTTTGGAAAAAAAAAAGGCATTTTTGTTGTTTAAGATAGGCATACAGGGAGTTTCATTAAGACATTTCCATGTATATGTGTATTATGACCTAAATTAGTTCATCCCTTTATTTTTCTCCATTCTACCTTGGTCCCCTTCTTATGGTCATTTCAGATATTCTATATTCATTCTTGCATAGACAGCACATCAATCATGTTCACCTTCTTTTTTAAATTTTTATTTATTTTTATTTTTATTATTCATTTATTCACATATGCATATATTGTTTGGGTCATTTCTCCCCTCTACCCCCTCCCACCCTCTCCTCCCCTTTCCCACTTTCTCTCCCCCTCCCTGCTAACTTCCAGACAGAGCATGTTCTGCCCTTATCTCTAATTTTGTTGAGGAAAAGACATAAGCATAAAAAGGGAGACAAAGCGTTTCTGCTAGTTGAGTTAAGCATAGCTATACAGAAAGATTTCTAGCATTGCTTTTATATACACATGTGCTACAACCCATGTTGATTCATCTCTAACTGATCTTTACACTGGTTCTGATCCCCTTATCATGTTAACCTCTGTCGCTTTAAGGTTTCTATATTAGTTCCTCTGGAGTGGGGACATCAAACGCTTTCATGTTTTGGGTTTTCTACCTATTCCTATATCTCCCATATGTGCTCTCCCCTTGTCATGTGATCCAAGTCCAACCACATTGCTGCATTTGCCGTAGACTAAAGTCCATATATGAAGGAGAACATATAATTTTTAGTAATCCCACTGCTGAGGATATACCCAAAGAAATGCAACACAGGTTAATCCAGAGGCACCTGCACACCCATGTTTATTGCAGTGCTATTCACAATAGCCAAGTTATGAAAACAACCAAGATGCTCCACTACTGATGAATGGATCAAGAAAATGTGGTATCTATACACAATGGAATTTTACTCAGTCATGAAGAAGAATGAAATCTTATCATTTGCAGGTAAATGGATGGAACTGGAGAACATCATTCTGAGCAAGGTTAGCCAGGCTCAAAAGACCATGTTCACCTTCTTAACTTCCTTCTTTTACCCCCTTCCTCCCATTAGTGACCTCCCCTAGCTTGATCTGTTTTTCATAATATTGTTTGTATTTGTGTTGGTTCTATACACTACATATGAGAGAAAACCTGCAACCTTTGGCTTTCTGAACCTGGCTAACTTCACTTAAGGTGATGTTCTCCAGTTCCATCCATTTACCCATAAATGACAAAATTTCATTCTTCTTTATGGCTGAATAAAATTCCATTATACATGAATACTACATTTTCTTAATCCATTCATCAGTAGTGGGCATCTTGGCTGTTTCCATAGCTTGGCTATTATGAATAATGCTGCAATAGACATGGGTGTGCAGATGTCTTTATTGTAACCTGACTCAAATTCCTTTGGGATACTCCTAGAAGTGGTATTGCTGGATCATATGATAGTTCTATCTTTAGTTTTTTGAGGAGCTTCCATGCTGTTTTCCATAGTGGTTGTACTAATTTACATTCCCACCAACCATGCATCTTGTTTTTTTTTTTTTTTTAGACAGTCTCTCGCTGTATACTGCAGGCTGGCCTCGAACTTGTGATCCTCTGTCTCAGCCACCCTGAGTGCTGGTATCACAGTTAATTACTCTAAGTATATATTTATATTTCTATCTTACTCTCCAGACATGTATTTTTATATATATCCACTCAGATTTCCCTTATGAATTTCAGATTTAGTATATATAAAGTAAAATGTGTCCTCTCCCATCCCAAACCAGCTCCTTATCCTGCAGATATTTTTCTATTAGCACTATTATTTCTCATTCATTCAAACAATCATATGTTATCTATAACTTCTCTCTCAACTCCATCCCCCACCAATATGCATTTATTTTTATTAATATACTGCTAAACACTTCTTAAATCTATTCTTTTTCTCCATCTTCACTGCCCCAACCTTGATTTAAGCCATAACTGTCTCTTGCCCAAATATTCTACATAAATGTCATTTTTAAAATATGTTTAAAATCCTGTCACTAACCTGCTAAAATTCTTTACAGATCTCACTTTCAAAATAGGACAAAACCAGAATGAGGCTGCTAGAAAATAGCAAGAATAATTTACCTTAAAAAATTAGAACAGATTTAAGGCAATCTCTGAAGCAATCTTATACTGACTTGTATTCCAATATGCTTTCTTATGTGAAAAAGAAAGAAGTGGACCTAGCACTAGTGCACTGGAAATCCTTCTAAGTCTGGAGCTGTTCATAGGAACTGTTCACGTGAACACCATTCACCATGTGTGCAGTGCAATAAAGGCTGAGAATTACTGGCCTGTGTCTCAATGATTGCCAACTCCCAAGAGTCTTCCTGCTGCTTTACCAATCCATACTCATGCTGTGACCAATTCCCAAGGATACTAGGGGAGTCTGACTTATGATAGATAAAATGCACATGGCACTTAAGATAGACAGTGGAGAGATAGTGGTCAAAGGACACAAACTTTCAGTTACAGAATTAATGCATTCTGGGAGCTAATATACAGCGTAGTAATTATAGCTACACTACATTACATATCTGAAATTTGTTAAGAGACAGCTTAAATATTCTTACCACATATGAAAAAGTAACTAAACCAAGTGATAAGTGTGTTAACCAACTGGATTATAGTAATCATTCCTACCATATACATATATCAAATCATCACACTGCACACCTTTATATTTACACAATTTTATTTCAGTTATATGTTATATGTTGAAGGATGCTTTTTTTCCTTGTTATAAAGTACATGGAAGCCTCATTATAATGATAGCATTGCTTTGTAGGCCTGGCTAAGGTATTCTGTTACATGATTACCATAATAAGAAGGGTTTAGATAATGAGATGAAATTAGTAATCCCTTATATCCACTTCCATACAGGGATAGTTTTGTCATTGGACCTGGAAATACTTCATATCTTACCTCCAGCAGGGAAACTTCACCCCTTGGAACCATGCTACAAAGGGCATTGCTCACATTTGTTCCTCAGACATTTTTTCTGTGCCTTGCAACTGAACAATCTCTCTGAAAGCTGTAATTTTTTTCTTTCAATCAAATTACAGTCAAATCCTTTAAGCTTGTAAACTCTCCTATCTTCCAGGTAGTTTTTTCTCTCTGCCCTGAACTCTTATTCATCAGCATTTCATTATTACACAGGTGGATTATTTCATAAGTTTGCAACTTTATCCCTTGCTTATTTTATTTAAGTTTTTGAGACAGGGTCTTGCTATTTAGCTCAGACTGGCCTTGAACTGGTTTAGAATGTTTGTTTTTGAAACAGGTTCTCACTATTTAGTCCAAGCTGACCTGGAACTTGCCATGAAGCCCATGCTAGCCTTGAACTTGTAATCCTCCTGCCTCAGTCTCCAGAGTGTTGGAATTACAGGTGTACACCACCATATCTGGCTTGTTTACCACTTCTTGAACTTACTGTAGGCTTCAAATATCAACAGCTGGTAATGACAACAAGAATGAAGGAATTCTTGAGAAATTCAAAATTCTCTGAGATAGTAACTGAGGGCATCTTGGAAGTGACATTTGAATTGATTATCAAAGAATCAGTAGGAGTTTTTCAGGCACAGTGAGTGGCATTTCCAAGGGCAAAGAGGCTTAGAAAATCTGTTTGGAAACAATCAGAAACGTTCTGTGGTTGTGTTGATGGAGGCAGGAAGTGGTAGAAGATCCTAAGCAAATGGTCAGGTCAAGCATGTGCCTTGTGTGCCATGCTAGATAATGGGTATTTGGTAGAGCTGTAACTGGTAATAGTAATATTATTAGTGCCCCTAATGTCCCCTCCAATGCAGTGAAAGAAAAAGCATCCCTTTCCTTTATTTTTTGAATAGTGAGCAGGGCAAGCAAGCATGCTCATGCATAGATAAGGTTTCTGAAGGAAGGAGAAAACCTGCTTGTATTCTGTAGTAGAAGCCACCTTACCACAGAATATGTACCTGGTACATGATAGACATGCAGCCATAGCTGTGTTAAATGGCAAGATGTAGGATGAATAGATGGTACAAGTCTGTGTTGGAGGTAAGTCATTTCAGCAGCTCTGGAGTTGCTAGGGGGTGCTTCAATAAATACGTATGGCAAAGACAGCTGTGGTTTGAGGTCAATCAAGTCACAGATGAGAAATGTGAATCAGACTCATACCAGCTCAGTGCTGTCTTCACCTTTTCTCTGGGACTTCCAGCCACGAGACTTGACAGTGCTGCGCCCATGTTCTCTCTTCAGAGAGCACATGTTTACATCACCATAAATTGGCCACACTACTTAATTTCATGTCTGAATTCAAGACTTGTTCCTCTCCTAAAAAGGTTTATAATCCTTCTTCTCTATTAATAATCCTTAATTACAAAAGTCTGTATGATAAAACAACCAAAGTCCAATAACTGAGTTCACATACTCAGTTATTACATATGTGCAGAAATACTATGGAATTTCATATTTGATACTTTCTTTCGACATTATGCCATCCCTATTGTTCCACATTGTTTTAGTCATTGGTTTCTGACCTTTCCTTGTACTCATTTTTCCCCACTCACCTCCATTTTGATAAAAAATGTTCTCTGCTATTTTCTTATTTAATGACACCATGGGTAAACTTCTAGGTCAATAAATCCAGATCTAATTCATTCAAGATATACATGACAAATATGATTGTATCACTGTTAATTCAAGCTTTATTTATCGATGAACATTCAAGATTTCCCAGTTCCTACTAACAATGTTACAATAAATAATCTTGTGTTTAAATCCTTTATCAATACATGCCTATTACATAGAGTATGTTCCTAGATCATGTCAAACATAAGTGGAATTTAGGCAGGCCTGGTGTCTCACACCTATAATCTAAGCTTCTTAGGAGGAGAAGATCAAGAATCATGGTTTGAGGCCAGTCAGTGGAACAAAAAAGAGAAACTGCATCTCAAATAATAAAAATCTGAGTGTTATGGCACATGTCTGTCATCCCAGCTACTCGGGAAGCATAAGTAAGAACATAGAGGTCCAGGGTGGCCTGGGCATAAGCGCAAGCACTTATTCAAAAAATAACTAAAGCGAAAAAGGCTGGCAGCATGGCACCAGTAGTAGAGCGCCTGCCTAGCAAGTGTGAGGCCCTTAGTTCAAATCTCATTCTACCAAAAAATTGAGTATCATTTAGATTTTAATTTGTGTTGCAAAACAGCTTTCCCAAAAGGTCACATTCCTACATTCCCATAAGTTTAACAACTTATCTGTGCAAGTGTTCTGAGAAGCAGTAAAGTGTAATGTTTAGGAACAGATGCTCTGGAGCAAGCTGACATGGTATGAATCCTAGCTCTTCCATCACAGCCTGTATGTCTTGAGCAAGGTAAGTGATTGTGCTGTGCCTATGCTCTGTATCTGCAAAAATGGTGTAATAATAGTCACTACCTGTTACTGATATGTGCCAAATGCATGGAACGGTGCCTGGCGCATAATAAATTCTCAGCATGAGCCATAGCTGTCGTGAACTGAAATACTAACGCGTTCAACTCGTCACGTTCCTCTAGTGCCACGAAGATAAGGTAGGAGGCTCTCCCCTCCTGTTTCAATGGGGAATGATCAACACAGCAGTTATTAAGACAAGAATAGCTATGACACATCATTTAATATTGTTCCTCGTTTTTTTCTGAAAGTTTTCCTTTATCCATGTCTTTCTGGTTTCGTGAGTCTAACTGAAAAGAGCAGTGCTCCTAAGTGGTGTGCGACAGCAACAGCTCATGGCTGTACGGGTACAGAATTGCTGCCAAGTTTTCACAGCAATAAACAGACAAATGCCCTCGTTTCTATCCCTTTTTTATTTGAGACTATGTCGGTAGCTTTGTGTGAAAGGAATCAAGCTCCAAAGAAAAACCGGTTTTCTTTTTTTTTCACAGGATGGAAAGTAAACATCTCATTTATCAAGCCAGTGGTTCAGGAGCAATCGTCCCTGCATGTCCAGTCTGTTTTGTTGGAGCATGCAGTGAACATTCCAAGTACATATTTACATTAAGCTTCAGTTTAATGTGGATTCAAACAAACAGAAAGATCAAATATTTGGAACTTCTTCTGTAGATTACTTTCCAGATAAAGAGACAAAAGTAGCAGTTAGCAAGCCTACAGACAGGAGACTCTCCTGAAGCCACTTTTAGAGAACTTTGTGGGATCAGCCAATATTCATTTCTACAGGATGTATCAGGCCTTTCCTGAGCACTTGCTACTTTTGAGACACCATCCTAGACCTTGGTGGGAATGAAGCAGAAAGAGAAATATGGCAAGACTGGAGCTAACATTGCACTGGGGGAGAGAATGCCATGCAGGCGGTGATTAGCTATGTATTAGGGATCCAGACATCCGGTGATAGAAACCCTATCGCAACTGACTTAAACAAATAAAACGTATCAGCTCAGTGAATGAAAAGTACAAAAGTGCTTGTTTCAAATAGGGACTGCTCCAATGGCTCAAATACTTCTGGATCTGCTCCCCTAAGTGTAGGCATCACTTCTCATAGTCTATGTGATAGGGAAATTGCTTACTATAGCTCCAGGCCTATATCCTCCCAGAGTTCTGTGTAACAGAAAATAACATGTCTCTTCCACAATAGTATAGTGTGATATAAGTCTTGGATGTGACACACAGGAGCCTGAATTTATTGCAAACGTATCTCTAAACTTATCACAGTGACCGGAAGGATGCCATGTTCAGCTGGTCAAGACTGAGCAACAGAGGTGAAGTCAGACAAGTTGACTGAGGTCCAGAAAATGGGGAGTAATACTTCACAGGAAAAAGAAATCAGAGTGGGGGGAATATATTCAAAATCAAACAAAGTAGAGATATAAACATAGTGTAAGGAAAAGCTAGGTAGGGATATAGTCTGGTTATAAGAATCCAAGAAGGAACCAGGAAAGAACAACTAAGAGCACAGTTCAAATCCCTTCCCACTCTGAGAATCTCTGATTCTGAAGATTTCCCCCCAAACCACAGTTATTACAAAATGTTAGCAGTGCATGTGGTGCATGACAGTTCTTTCTGACTCCGATTTCTGATGAGTCTGGCAAAGCCTGTTCACTCATCTGCAGAGTGGAGTAATAATGGTCCTTGCTTCACAAAGCTTTACAAGAATCAGATGAGACTGTGGTTATTATCACATCTACATGTCAGGACTACATCCCTGTGTCTCGGGATGCTATATGTTGGTTGGTTGGTTGGTTTTGTTTTGTTGGTGGTACTGAGATTTAATCACAGGGCCTTGTACTTGAGCCTCCCTCATCCCCTATTCCTCCCCCCCTTTTCTTTTGCTTTAGATTATTTTTTAGATAGGGTCTTGTGTTTTCTCCCAGGCTAGCCTAGACTACAATCCTCTTACTTACAGCCTGCCACATAGCTGTAGCCACAGCCATGCCCACGCATGGCTTTATTGGTTGAGATGGGAGTCTCATTAACTTTCACCCAAGCTGGGCTGGAATGGTGAGCTTTCTGAATTCTGCCTCCTGTGTAGCTGGAATTACAGGCACGAACTGCCATGTCTGGCTGAGATAGTACATGTCTTTATGTCCTTGTGTCCCAGTTCCTTTTCAGCCCACTGAAATTGGGGTTACTCCTCATACTAGTGATGTGAATGACCTGCTAATGGCTAAAGTCAGTAGATAATTCTCAGCCTTTGTTTGATTGACTTATGTATAGTACTGCCGCTCTTGATTATTCCTTCCTTCTTGAAATGCTTTAATCCATTTTCTGACATTATTTTCTTTTTTGGATTTTTTTCTGCCTATACCACCCTTCCTTCTCTACATCCTTCTAGGGATACTCTTCCTCGGCTTACCCCTAAGAGCCTGGATTTTCTAGAGTGTATGCTTTATCCTTATAATCAGCATCTCTTTATAATCATCTGAGCCTATTGTCTTTGACTAGCTTTCCTATGTTAAGGGAAATTCCCACATTTAAGTGAAAAAATTTCCAATATAGTCAGAACTCAAAGACGCAGACGTAGAGTTTTAGCACTCTCAGCACAATCTAACCCTAGGAGACCTGCCCAGAAACCCTGTATGCTTTAGTTACCACTCCTCTCACCCTCCATCTTCTCCAGATCTATACAAGCACTAATCTACTTCCTATCTCTAGAGACTTATCTCTTCTGTACATTTCAAATAAATGAAATAAAAATATGTAGTATCTGGTGACTAGTTTCTTTCACTTAGCATATTTTTCAAGGTTTACCCATGCTGTAGTCTATATAATGCTTCATTCCTTTTTTAAAACCAAATAATATTCCGTCATATGAACATATTTTTTGTTTCATCAGTGGATAGACGTGGATGTCTGCAAGTACTGATATCATTACTCTTATTTTATTTTAGAGATAAGGAATCTTGAACATCAGGGAAATAATTTGACAGCTAGGAAGTGGCAAAGCTGAGAGGCACACACAACCCAGTACATCTGATGATATAATTCTTGCTGTTAACCTCTTACTGTAACATACAGCTTTGTAAAGTCAGCATGAAAGGCAGTAGGGAGGCTGTGGTGTTGCACAATGGTGGAGTGAGTGCTTAGCATACTCGAGACCACTGGGTTCAATCCTAAGCATCAGGGGAAAAAAGGGAGATGGGGGAAGCCAATAAAATTGCCTTTGGAAAAAATTTTAGGAGCATGACTGAATTTCATCCTGAGAAACAAGTAGGTAAAGTTGTTTTTAGCATTTTTGAGAAATGGGAAAAATAGAGCTTTGCTCTAAAAAAATGTTAAGACAGTATAAACCTACAATTATGAAAAATTAATACCCAACACTTACATAGCACTCACCATGAGCTTCTAGGATGAGAAAACCTAGGCACTGGGAGTTTAAGTGAACTGACCCACGTTAGATGGCTGGTAGTCAGTAGAGCTGCAACTGGAGTTCAAGCATTTTGACTCCAGATTGTGATTTCTTCATCAATTCTGTCATTAGGTAAACAAACAGATATAATCAATGTCAATAAAGGCAGCAAATGGCTGTCAAATCTGTAGAAGGAAGGCCATTTAAGTTTAAAAGTGACAGAAGAGCTGGGCACCAGTGATTCACACCTGGGAGACTGAGATCAGGAGGGTCGTGGTTTGAAGCCAGCTTGAGCAAATAGCTCAAGAGACTCCATCTTCAAAATAACCAGAGCAAAATGGACTGGAGGTGAAGTTCAGGTGGTAGACGACTTGTTTTGCAACCATGAAGTCCTGAGTTTGAACCCCAGTCCCACCAGATAAGTAAATAAACTAGTAAAAGATAGCACAGTGTTAGAAAGCAATACATTAAAGAGCAAAAAAAAAAAAAATTTGTATGCAGACAAACCAAAATCAAATGGAAAGCCACACATGTGCAGCATATATAGATAAGAATTAATTCTCATTAAAATTATTAAAGGTCAAAATTTAACACCATGTCTAAAAAGAGGTAATTTACAGGAGAAAATGGTCACATTCTTTTTCTTTGTCTCTTTATGGTACTGGGGATTGAACGCAAGGCCTTATGCCCACTAAGCAAGTGCTCCACCACTTAAGTCATGCCTCCAGTCCAAGTTTGACATTCCTAATAATGAAAAGAATACAAATTAAATGTGTGGTGAATTTTTTTTTCTATATAACAAGAAAAATATGTAAAATTGAGGGAGCCTACCTAGTCTTAGCTAGTGATTAATAGGCTGGCAGCCTTAAACCTTGCTGGCAGAAACATAAATTAGAACTTCTCTGTAAGTTGTGTTGCAATATGTACAAAGAACTTAAATATTCAAATCATTTTATTTGTCCTGGGAATCCAAGCATAAGGAAATAAGTATAAATTTAAGTAAGGCCAGGCGCTGGTTGTTCACGCCTGTGATCCTAGCTACTCAGGAGGCAGAAATCAAGAGGATTGCAATTCAAAACCATCCCAGGCAAATAGTGCATGAGACCCTATCTTGAAAAGACTCAACATAGAAAAGGGCTGGCAGAGAGACTCAAATGGTAGAGTGCAAGCGTAAAGTCCTGAGTTCAAACCCCAGTACCCCTCCCCCAAAAAACTTAAATAAGTATAAATAGTTTAAATAAGTGTAAATGTATAACAATCCAGATGAAAATACTGGAAGCTATATAAATATCTAAACCATCTAAATAAAAGGAACTAGTCAGGGCTAGGGAATGGCTCAAGTGGTAGAGTACCCGCCTAGCAAGTATAAGACCCTGAGTTCATCTCCCAGTATCACCAGACAGAGAGAGAGAGAGAGAGAAGAAATAGTTAAATAACTTAGTCTATGTCAAAACAATTATGCAGCCATTAAAATTATGTTTACCCATTATTGGTAAAAATTGCATTATTGTAAAAATTGGGAGAACTATTCCCATTATATTTTTAAATTTTAAAAAGTCAGGACATAATTTGTGTGTGTTACAAAATATATATTCAAAACTATTCAATAATATAGTAAAAGACTAAAGAGAAATAGATCAACTATGCTAAACTGTTAAGTTTTTTCTCTTTCCACTTTATGTCATTTGTCATTTTTTTCTACAATAAGCACTGATTACTTCTATAAACAAACGGGAAAAACAAACTTTACTTAAAAAACATGGTACTGGATTGTGTTACATGTGTTAAGTTGACTGATTCCCGAATTACTCCTGTCTCACTGACACAGTACATCTGACCAGGGCAGTGGTGTGCATTTCTCTTTGAAGTACCAGCTCTGGAGATAAGCCCCTGCTGACCTGTGGGTCTGCTAACTTGCTTGCAAAGCCAGATAAGGAATTTTAAACACAGAAAGAAACTACAGAGCCACTGGCTATCAGCATCAGGAGAGCCCAATCAGGCCAGTTTTTGTTTCCTCTCATCAGTGGCCCTGAAAGAAAGCAAGATTACACTGTAGCTGTTGCACTCTGTCCAGGATGACAAGCTGCAGGACTTAGGCAGTGGATGGTGGCTGAGGAATGCCTGGCTAAAGAGACAGAGGTGATGAGGCACAAGATAAAATCTCCAAACAGAGACACTAGTTCTGGTGACAGTTTCCAAGGTCTGAGGAGCAAATAACACCCTGTAAGGCATAGTGGGGAAATCTCTAGCCTGACTCATTAGAAGGACTGGGGACCTTTTGAATTTTTATACCTCTTTTCTGTTCTTTCATTTGCCAGTTACTTACTAAGTACATAGGATAAGCCAGATTTTTCTCCTCACAGGTTTTGCTTACAGACTCATACAAGGAACAAACAGGGGGAGCAATTAGCCCCCAGAATACCATGGCTGTGATACAGGGATCACCTTTTGTTGAAAATTGACTGTAAAGCATAACTGTGAAAGAATTAACCTGGCAATGAGGAGGGTAGAAAAGAAGAAGGCTGAGAAGATGGCAAGAGAGGTGAGGAATATTTGAGGAAGATTCTGAAGTTTAGAATGGAAGACGTGAAAAGGGGAAGTAGTTTTCCCAGCTCCCCTTAGATTGACTCTGGAGAAAGGTGAGAAGGAAAAGAAGATAAGTCAATTTTCTAAAGCCTTCTTTGTCGTCTCAAAACTTGGCCTTTTTCCTTTGTCACACAGCATGTACATCTCTGTAACTTCTTCAAGATTGCAGAGGAAATGAAATGGTAAAGACAGCCCAAGCTTGAGGTCTTTGACCCATACAGATGATACCGCCATCATTTAGGAGAGCAACCAGCCAAGCCAAAGATGACTGACCCTTCAAGATGCCTTTGAACACTGCTACTGCAGTCATTTTCAGTTCCAAGGGGTCTGGGGGAGGGAGGGCGATGTCATTCAGTCACAATGCATATGTCAAATGCAGAGTGGGTGACCACTGATGTAATTCATAACCTCATTGGAAGCTAATCATACAAACATGGAAAAATGTATTTACTTGACATGAGATAATAGTGGAGTGGAGGGTACAAAACTTACTGAGTCTTTATTGTGTATTAGGTGTTCTGGAGATAAAAATATGGACGAATTTTTAAAAGTTATCATAAAGTAGCTCAGTATCTAATAGCCAGCATACATATGTAGGAGAAAGAAAAAAAGATGGGAAATGAATGTTGAAATGCAATTTAGGAATGGATGATTGTCTTGTGACTCTATTTAGATAGACTACTAGTTCTCTGTCCTTCTGTACAACTCATTTAAGGGCTGACTTGAATAACAGGTGGGTATCTTACAGCTCCTTCACAGATGAAAAACTCCCAAAAGTATGATATGGTCAAAAAGACATTGCTTTAGTTAGCTTTTCATCATTGTGACAAAATGTCTGAACAAACAACTTAAAGGGAGGATTTATTTTAGCTCACAGTTTCAGTCCATGGTCACTCGGCCTTTGCTTCTGTGCCTGTGCATGGTAAGGCAGAACCTCATGGTGAGGAATACGTGCTGGAGCAAAGTGGCTTACCTCATGGTCCCACAGGAGCCAGAGACAGGAAGGGGCCAGGAGCAAGACCTGCCCCCAGTTATCTACTTCCTCCAGTTGGGCCCCTGTGGGCTCCTAACAACAGCCCGCTCAGCTGTTCATGAACTCCATCAGTGGGTTAATCCATTGAAGAAGTTAGCATCCCCAATAGCGCCACCAGCTGGGAACCAACCGTTCAACACATCAGCCTTATTTTTGGAGGGTGAGAGAGACTTCATATCCAAACCATAGCAGACATGCAATTAGGGAGCCCTGAGTTTCAACAGCATTCATTCAACTCATGTCCTTGGGCAGTACCTCAGAAAATGTCCTTTCCAAGCCTGTTTTCTCTATTAACAGCTGCCTATGTGGCAGATGTCTGTGGCTTGCACTGACAGTGTTCCTTTATTTGCTATCAGAAGCTCTCCCAGTTTGGTTTGGGGAGGAAAATGTCTCGCTTAGGTAATGGCTAATGAATATAGTAAGGTGGAGGGTTGGCAAACTTTCTTGTCCAGGGTCAGAAAGTACAATATTAGACTTTGCAAGTCATTCAGTCTCTCACAACTCTGCAACTGTACTATGAGAACAGCCATAGATGATATGAAAATAAATAACTGTGGCTATGTTTCAGGAAACCTTTATTCACAAAACCAGGCAATGTCCTTAGCTCTACTCTAAGGCAACCTTGACAGTGCTGTTCCCTACCTTGTCTTCCTCTGGGTAACCACGTGACCCAGTTGTAGCCATTGATACCTAAGCAGAAGCCTGATGATGAGGTGCTGGGCAAAGGTTTTACTTTCTCCTCCTTCAGTTGAGGGAGTCCTAATATCTGCAGCGGGCCCAGTTTTTGTGATTAGGAGAAGACAGACATAGATTGAATGCTAATTTGCTAACGATAGTGAGGCAGAAAGACACTGTTTCCTTGATGCCATCACTGAGAAGCTGAATCAAACTAAGCCCGTACTTTTAATGACTGTGGTCATATTTTCTGCACTTTCATCCAGATCCATTCCTAAGTAACTTCAGTATACCACAGGTTTATTGTGAGCGTTAGATGAGATCAATACACAAATCACACGGCATAGAGCAAATGCTCAAGACAGGATGCTTCTCTTCACATCTCATTTCCTAGTGAACTGATAGTATTGACATTTTGTGCAAACTCCTTTTAAGAGTAAATCCCCTAGCAAGGAACGTTTTCCAGGTTCATCTCTAGTTTCACTCTAACTTTATGTTAGATGAGGAGTGGAGGACTAGAAATAATATGTACTTTATCAGGAGCAGATTATGAAAAGATTTCAGGTGACTGTCAGAGAAGTTGGAGGCGCTCTCTTCCGTAACTGTTGATGAAACACTGTTTCTGTGGTCCCCTCCCATGTTGTTTGCCTAGAGTCCTCATGCTGGTCTACAGCTGACTCCAGAAAGATGATAGGAAGCACAGAGTGTGCCTCGCACAAATCACGGCCCCCAGGAGCCCCTTTGAAGATGCGATTCCATTTCTCTTTCTTCTCTTCACCCTGCCTTGCACTCTCACAGTCTCAGTTTATCCAAGAATTGACTCACTCTGGAAAGGATCCCCATGAGGAAGACACTTGACCTGAAAAGGCAGGGAGAGGTTAGAGATTGGGAGCAACAAGCTAACAAGAGTACAGAAATGTTCAGAGTCAAGCGATTCGACCTGTTACTGAGAAGCAAGGGTCTGATTAGGATTTCTCTATCTCTCCTAAAATAATGATGAGGTCGTGGGTGGGCAAGCATGCATGTGAGCTTTTCTCTGCTCACAGCAATCATGTAGAAACACACAACATGTTAGTGCAAGCAAGGGCCAACAAGTGGTTGGATATGTGGATACTCACTGGAGATGGGAATGGATAAGATGAACTGTGAGAAGCAGTGACTTGGCCTAACTTTGTGACAATTTTTCAAATTCTCTGTTGCAACTACTCAAATGTGCTGTTACAGTGTGAAAGCAGTCACTGACGACATAAAGGAATGCCCTTGGACGTGCTCCCATAAAACCTACTTACAAAATCAGGTACAGATTTGTCACAGGGGTCACAGTTTGCCTGCCCTTGCCCTGTGCAGTGTCCACACCTGAGAGCCTTGTGGAACTATGGCATTATTTTCCTGCCAGCCTGGGGATGGAGAGATAGGTGCAGATCAAGACAAACCCCAGTTCTTTGATGGCAGCTGCTAATCCTGATCCACCTGGAGCACATCCTCACTGTACTTCCTGTCTTGTGAGATTTCCCAATCAACTTAGTCCGATGAGCTTTTCTCTTACTTGCAGCCAAAAACATCCAAGCTGCCATACCTGCCTAAGGGGAACTCTTCCACTTTGTCTATACCCAGAATAGTAAATTCACTACAGGCTGGTAGCAGTAGGGTAAAGAAAGAAAGAAAGAAAGAAAAAAGCAATGCCGCTTACTCCAGACTTCCCACAACAAGAATTTAATTTAGTAAACTTTAAAATCTTTTAAAGTAGACTTTAAAATCCTTTAGAAATTGCTACACTCTTAAGGACTCTGGGCTTTCAGTGATCTGTGTTCACAGTGAGAAGCAAGGGTCTCAAGCAAGAAGCAAGGGTTTAAAAGCCAAGTACAGAGGCTCATGCCTCAGTATAAGCTATTTCAGAGGCTGAGATTGGGAGGATTGCAGTTCAAGGCCTGTTCAGGCAAATACTTGGTGAGACCCCATCTTAAGTAACCACAGCAAAATGGACTGGAGGTGTGGATCAACCAGTAGACCTGAATCCCTGAGTTCAAACTCCAGTCACACACACACACACACACACACACACACACACACACACACACACACAAAATTGTTAGGTTGAGTAGGTGCCAGTGGCTTATGCTTGTAATCCTAGCTACTCAGGAGTCAGAGATCAGGAGGAATACAGTTTGAAGACATCCCTGGGCAAATAGTTCATGAAAAAACCCATTACAGACAAGGGGATGGTGGAGTGGCTCAAGGGATAATTGCACTCTCCTAGCAAGTATAAGGGCCTGAGTTCAAACCCCAGTGCTGCCAAAAAACAAACAAACAAAAATTTGTTAGGGAGACTTCATCTCAACAAATAATCCAGGAGTGATAGTACATCTCTGTAATCCCAGTTATGTGAGAGACATAGGCATGAGACCCTATTTGAAACATAACCAAAAGCAAGAAAGGCTGGAAGTGTGTTTCAAATGGTAGAGTAGACCTAGCAAGTGCAAGACCTGGAGTTCAAACCACCAGTTCTACCAAAAAAAAAAGAAGAAGTTTGATGAAGGTGATTGGTCTTCCAATCACCTATTTACTGGGCTAACTTCACTAAACCACTCATCAATATTGTCTTTCATTTGTATCTTATTGTTTCTGTTTTTTATTTTATTTTGGTATTTGAGAAAGGGCCTTGTTGTATCACCCAGTCTAACCTCAAACTCATAATCACCCTGCCTTGGCCTCTGGAGTTCAGGGATTACTGATACGTACCACCATGCACAGCACTCTTGTGTCAAGTGTGCAAATTTTAGCTCTAAGAATTTAGAAATAAACCTTCTTACAGTAGGAAACTTCTGTAGATCTCACAGACCAGGGAGCTTAGATGTACATCATAATACTTTGTTAACTGAATTTTCAAAGAGGTTTTTCTTTTTCAGGAACACATTATAGAAATAACCATTTTGAAAGTTTCTGACTTAAGTTATCTACTGAAAAAATTATATTGAGTCCATCTGAGAAATCTTTAAATGCAGTAATGTTTGACCCTTACATTCATTCTTTCTCTAAAAGGAATATTTTTCCTACACTGAAACCTGTAACAGAATGAGCTGGTGCTATGGGCACAGTCTTCAGGCAACGCACATACAAGGGGTATAGGCTTGCTATCCTTTTTCTGAAATAAAACATTTATTACCTATGAATATCAGAGATTGACTTATATCTTTGGGGCAGTTTTCAAACACAGCTGAGCAAAATACTTAAGAGTCATAGGGAAGGAGATAAAACAAGATTATTATGGGAAACAGGAAACAGAGGGATTAGTTTAGACTTGCCCTAATTATAGTCTATGTACAATAAAATGTGGTGATTTGACACTGGCTGATTTAATGGTATTATCCCTTTTTTGCACTAGCAAATAGCCCCAAATTACCTTTTATATGAATTATGTTACAAGAAGTATGTAATTCTATCAGAGAGATTGCTTAAACAAAGGAAGTAGAATTTGAAAGGTGGGCTTTAAATGGGGGTATTTTTCCTTTTAAAATGGAGATTTCTGTAGACTTTAAGCACCTTTTGAAGAAATTACAGATTGATGTTACTGACTGTATTAATACTATGTACTTAGTGTAGAAACTACAAAGCAGAAACTAAAAATTATGCATAAGCTCAAAATCCAAAGAAAGTCACTGCAAAATTCTGAGGCAGTTTCTTTTAATTTCTTTCTCCTCCTTCCCACTCAAAAAATGACATCTTTGGTTAAGATCATATTGTATATTATAAATATTTTCCCAGATCATTAAGAATGTTCCATTAGGTCTTGTATATTATCTTTATCTTAGTTATTCCTAACACACTCTGTCCTCTTCAATTTTGGCTCAGAAGATAGTCTCAATGGCATTTTAAAAGATTTTTTAAATAGCAGTTATTTACAATCCCATTATTCTAGTACAGTCATTTTCATTTTACCTACCCTTTTCTTTACAGAGATGAAGCTATTTTTATTACATAGAAAAATGCATCTCAGTTCAAATATGAAGCCCTTTCTTCAAAGAGCATCTTATTGTAGTGGTTCCTGAAATGTCACCCAAGACCTTCACCAGCAGCATCACTTAGATTTATTATATATAGAAATGAAAATTCTAAGGCCAAGTACAATGGCTCATGCCTGTAATCCCAGTTACTAGGGAGGCAGAGATCAAGAGGATTGCAGTTCGAGGCTGGCCAGGACAAAAGCTAGTCGTATCCTATATTAACCAAGAAACTGACTGTGGTAGTGGACATCTGTTTCCCAGCTACATGGGAGATGTAAAAAGTAGGATTGAAGTCCAGGCTGGCCTACACAAAAATGCAAAACCCTCTCTGGAAAAATAACTAAAAGCTAAAGGGGCTGGAGGAGTGGCTCAAGGGATAGAGCACCTGCCTAGCAAGCCTAAGGCCCTGAGTTCAAACCCCAGGACCACTGCTGGGATGGGGAGAAGCAAATTCTTAGCTCCTTCTGAGTCAGAAATGAGAATGGGGAGGGGAGAAGGGCAGCAGTCTGTGTGTCTGTGTGTGTGTGTGTGTGTGTGCGCGTGCGCGCACGCATGAGCACACATGTGCACTTGTGCATACATACACACGTGTTTACAAGCCCCTAGGCAATTCTGATGCACACTGAAGTTTGAGAACCACTGTCTTCTGGGATCAACAGTCTGCAGAGCATCTTTGGGGAAATAATTTGTATTCTGAGCAATCTGTATTTTCTGAAAGGTTATAGATACAAATTTTTGTCCCTCTATTTGTTCAAGGGAATGGTAAAGGGTATTAGCTACCTTCCAAGATAAGGATGACACACAAGAATTAGTAAAAGTGTGGTGGAGACTATTAAGTGGTAAAGTAGCATATAGATAGTTGTTGTTTTGGAGACCCTGAATTTAAGCTGAAAGATTTATATTACTTAGCTCTAGGGAAAGCCAAGAGGAATGTAGACACAGATGGTTCTTAACTTTCACATATTTAACTTTTATACAACCCAATTTTCACACATTACACATGCCTCCCCTAAAAAGCCTTTCCCACACCAAATCTGGAATTTCATACACTTCCAGTTTATGAGCAATTTGAGGTATCCCACGGCTGCACCACCTGCCAGCCCGCAGCTCTGCTCTGGCAGGGCCTATGCTTCTCCCTCCTGCAGCTCTCATGCACATTTTATATCTTGCCACTATTGTTGACAGAGAAAACAAGAGGGAAACTGTCCTCCGCCATGTTTGATTTCTATTACATTTCTTTGGCAGTCTTAGGCTGTGACTGTTCCTATTTTTTTGTTTTGTAAGTGTGATGGGCTCTCAAATAGCTCCTAGTTCACAAATTAGTATTTCTTTCAAGGTCTGCTCTGCTTCATCATGGTCAGTGTCATGGTCAGTGTGTTATTCTTGCTTCTTCACAGTTTTGTTGTTTGGTGATCCCTAGTTCTTCCTACTTTTATGATTTTGGGTATCTGGCTTGGGCTCGCCCTGCAGCTGCTCGGGCTTGTTTTTCCCAACAGTCTGAAGAAAGAGTGGCTGTGGGATACACGTGAGTGGGCAGGGGCCTTGACCAAGAGGCAGCACCACAGATGACATGGCATGGGGAACAGGCAGCTGAAGACCCCTTGCTCTCCTGCCTTCCCTTTCTCCCCTCATTGCCAGAAAAAGGAAGGCTTTTCTTTGGCATGGGAGGACTTGAGTGAATTTTTGCCCTAAGCAAAAATGATATATTTTCACTCCTTCTGAAGTTTCTATTTATTTCTCTCGGTCTCTCAGTCCTCTACTCCTATGCCTCAATCCAAGAAAATGAAAGACAGGAAGGTAAAACAGGTCCTGTGTGGGGGTGAGTCTCAGTGGGAGGGGGGAGGGTAAACAGACACAGTGAAGATGGGCAAATATGGTCGATGTACTTAGTATGCTTGTATGAAAATAAAACGTTGAAATTGTCCTAAGAGAAGGAGAGGGCAGATGAAGGAGAATGATGGAGGGGGTGAATCCAATAAAGATACACTGTAAGCACATATGTAAATGTCAAAATGAAACCCACTTTACAACTAATACATGCCAATAAAAATGTAGAGCTATTTAAAAATTTTCCTTAAAATAGGAAGGACATATCCTCATGTCCTTGGAGGGGCGTTCTCCTGAGATTTTTAACCCAGGGTCCGAGACTGGCTACCCAGTGGCACTGGTGATGAGAGTCAGAGACAGGACTGGCTTTGCTGTTGTGGATTCAGGTCTGTAATTAATTGTCCCAATCCTGTCTCAGCGTCCCCTTCTAACTCTGGGTTTGCACTCACCCTGACTCTGAGCTAGGAGTTTCCTTGCATCTTCTCTTACCGTTCTTTTGATCCAGTCCGTTTTCTACATATTTCGCCTCAAACGACTTGAGTTGCTCAAGTATTGTGCCAGAAGCAGCAACATCAGCAACACTTTAGATCTTGCTGGAAGTTCAAATTGCTTATCCAGAACTGCTGATGAACGCTTGGTTGTTTCTGGATTTTTGACCGTTTAATAAATAAGGCTGATGTGAACATTTTTGCACAGGTATTTTTATGACTGCCTCTTTTTGCTTTTATTAGGTGAACATTTAGAAGTAGAATTGCATGTTCAATTTGATCCACTCCAAAAATCCTTCATAATTATGATCCACTGCGAGGAGAATTTGTTCTATGAATTTGTTCTTTTTGTGTGAGGTGCTGAGGATCAAATCCAGTTGTCAAGCATGAGTGTATACTAAGCACACACTCTGCCACCGAGCTTCACCTCCAGCCTTCCTTGTATTCTTTTTATGGTTGGCAGAGGAAATAGAGTGTTTGTAAAATACTGCATTTGGAACATACTTAAACTAAAAAGTTATTCGTTATTGGTCAGAAATTCAAATTCAACTGTGTCCTCTGGGTTTTTTTGTTTTTCTAAATCTTCCAATCCTACTTCCTTTTTTTATTATCACATATGTTAATTTAAAGATGTCTGAAGGTGGAGAAGCAAACTGACTTGTATGATTATTTCACCAACTGGATCCAAAAAAGATATTTGGTGAAAGGCTCATATACCACTGCAGTTAGCATCACAATCCACTAATCAATCTGATCAATGCCCTGCAAAAACTCTGCACAAAACAAGTGTAAGGCCCTGAGTTCAAACCTCAGTACAGCAAAAACACAGGATAAAATCAGTATCTTCTGTTTACAAAATATCATATCAAGTTGGCTAAGAGTAGATAAAACTTGAGGTAAGAAATTATACTTTGGATAAGTAATTTTATTGTCCATATTTAATGTTTAATTTGTATTTTGAACATTTTAAATAATCATACATATACATGGTAAAACACTCAGGTTTCTATTTTTAATCCAAGATAAAAATATTTATAGTATATGCTAGGGAATTTATCATTACTTTAGCTCTTGAGGATAAAATTCCTTACATAACAGGTAAGGTTATTGTTTGACATTTATATATTATACTTTTCAATAAAATTTCAGGAACTTATTAAACACAAAAATAGAACTGCTTCCAAAAAGATGTAATGAGCAGAAAAATACTTAGAAGTAAGTACTAGGCCCTTGGGCTAGAAAAACAAATATCTAGGTTTATTAGCTCCTTAGCAAGCCAACCTTGTCACCCTACCACAGTGCTGAACGGAGATACTGAGGTCATTTTCTCTCAGCATTCATGGATGTTCTGAGACTATTCTGCATTCTTCCCTTCCTAGAGTGTTTTGGACTTCCGTTTCCTTATCCTGCCATTTTTTCAATGTGGGCTGCGACCCCACTATTTGGGAATGATCTTTTGTGGTGATTTGGTGGAAGGACACCACCCTGTCTTTGAGGCTTCTGGCAGAACATCATTCTGGTGGCTCTGTGGTTGCTACTGAGTTATTGCTGTGGAATCGGGTCCAAGGTTCATCCACATTAGTGGTTTTAGTCACTGCACTGTTTCCATTTGAATAAAAGGAAAACTGTTGTGAAACAGGATTTCCAGAGGTATTGGGAAGAGATCTAGAGCCAATAAAGTTCAGGTTGCTTTGCAGTAATTGGGTTCACTTCTATTTTATTCAGCCATTCTTGAGAAGCTAAATAAAGAATTCTGCTTCTAGATAGTTTTCCATATCTAGTAGAAACATTAATGACAAGAATAATCATCAACATTTACCATGCACCAAGTTAAGAACTAGTCTAAGCACTTAGCATGTGCTTAATAAGAGTTATAATCATAACCAGTATCATTTATCAAATTCCATCTACAAGCTAGATGCTTTATATACATTATTTGATCTTCACAATGTTTTGATAAAGTATTTAGAGATCAGGAAACTAAGGCACTGACAAGTTCAGAAACATGTCCAAGAATATAAAGGTGGTAAATCACAGAGTTGGAATATAAACCCAGCTTCTCAAGACTCTTTCATGTAACACAACTGAATCAATTTTCATAATAAAAAATAGAGACATCATTTTATTTTACTTTGATAAGAACTTCTGTGAGAAGTAAGGAAGACAATATTATACCCATGTTAAGGATAAATAAAATGACACACAAAGAAGATTACTGACTTGCCTGTCTTCACCAATTAACGGCAGTGTTGGCCTGGCATCCCCATTTTCTGGCCATTAATGAAATATTCATGTACTCTGTTATTCATGTGCTCTCTCACTGGGTGAAGTTATGTTAAAAGAACGTAGCTTGTATATCTTTCACTCAAAGCAAACCCTAGGGGGCTGTCATCCCTGAATTCTGGTTCCCATGTAAGTCATTGTTTATACCTACTCTAATCTTGGGGAGGAAAGAGGCAGTTGCTAAATTTCCAAGAACCCAGAGATCCTCAGTGAGTGCCAATGAACATTCAGCCAGCACAGAACACATCTTCAAAGATAGACAGTCCTCAACAGTTTTACTTTCCAAACCACACTTCCCAATAAAAATGATCCTCCTTAGTGGGTTCCAAAGTAAGCTCCAGGCCTGGATCTCAGGCCACAGATCCTTGGGGAGATTGCCCACAACCCACGGGAAATGTGGCCGATTGTTTAGACTCCCCATTTCTATCAAGTTGCTTTTGAGGACAAAGCCAGATGAGCGTCTCTGGGCACTAAGACCTTCTCCTGCTCACCTTTACAGGGCTCTCTGCTTCTTTTAACCTTCCTCTCCAAGTTATTGGTTCCCTGCACAGATGGTTCTCCTTGCCAAAAAGATACATCAAACTCAAATAATCAGATAAATATGCAAGTAATTTTTCTTAACAAATCAGCCCTTCAGCTCTCTACTTACTTTCTTCCAGTTACTTGACAACCCTATCCACTGACAATCAGTTCTTAAAACCCAGATGCGGGCTGAGCCCGGATTCTAATTTCAAATCCCTGCTGGCTCACACTTGGAATATGTTCTGTCTTCCATCTCCAGCTGGCCACTATCATGTCCTTTCCTCTGGAATGAAGACCTCCTCACATTCATCCCCACATTCCTCACACTTAGACTAGTGGAATTTATAGCTTGCTAACTCAGCCTTGCCCCAAAGAGCAAGCAAAAAGGGAATTGGGTTCAGGCTCAACCTGTGGGGCAAGGACTAGGCAAGGCTCCAGCTTTTGACTTTTTCCCCCAATTTTTCCCTTTCACCCTCTACCCTCTTTTAAAGACTTGCCTTCTAGAAGTCTCTGTTTAAGTTTCTCAGCAGCCAGAACTCAATCACCACCTAACTAATGTGCACCAAAAAAAAAAAGGCCTAAAGGAAATTTGTGGGATGAGACCTGCAGCCCAGCTACATGGGAAGCTGAGGCAGGAGAATCATGAGTGGAGGCCAGCTAGACAATATCAGCAACATAGTGAGTGCTTGCCTCGAAACAAACAAACAACAAACAAAAACCCCAAGGCTGAGTGAACAGAAGTCCAGTGGGAGAGGTATTTTTGAAAGATGCATAATAGACCACTGGAGTGCAGTAAGTAAACAATGCCTTTACAGTGACTTGCGAGACTGGGGAAACTTCCGTTCTCTTTGCACTAAAAAGTAGTGCAGATGCCCAGAAGAGTTTATGTGACTTTTAAGCGTTTCAGAAAGAACTTAAGCAGAGAGAACCTCATTAAGTCAATGCTTCTGTTGAAGTGAAAGCAGACACCTGTACTCTTTTACTTGTGCATTCAACAAAAATTTGTTGAGTCCTGGCTTTGGGCCAAATATGACTCAGGTGCTGATGGTATACCATATAAACACAAAATAACAAAGTCACCTGCCTTCAAAGAGTCCCAAGGCTTGTGGAGGGACTCAAGCTTTAAGTTCCATTTCTATTTCCAGTGGCTTGACCTGTCCTGACCAACTACTGAAGGACAGAACAGAATTGTCTTCTTCTCTTCATCAATTTCCCACCCCTCACTATAGTGTGGTGGAAATACCTCCTGATATTCATTGTTTCTTAACCTGTGGTTATCTTAGTTTCCTCAATCATAAACTAGTAGATGATATTTGCCATCTACTTTGCAGAATGCTGAGATGATTAAAAATACTGTAAGCGAAGTGCCTGGCACACAGTAATTGAAAAACAGTGACTGCTATTTTGGTGAGAAATAGAAGGAAGTACAGTAGTTGTCCAATAAGCAGAATTAACGTGGCAGTTCTCTGGCTTCAATCTGAAATCAAAGGGCTGATGTGTCAAGATGAGGGTTAATGGATGTGGAGGACTATTTTCCCTGGCTTTGTTCTCATCCTCTATTGTGCAAGCCCTATTTGTGCAAGCCTTCTTACTCTGTCCCAAGAATCTCAGTGTGGTGTCTGCTCCTCAGGCTGGCCAAGTTCTACCTGCTGAAGTTTCCTGTTAGCCAGAGGTCAAGCAGTTGGCAAAGCCACACCAGCCAGCTGCTGCGAAGTGATCCTTCTGAAGGAAATCCTGGATGGGTCCTGCAAGGGAGTTGCAAACTACAGCCTGGATTAACCCAGGCTGTTTACCAGTACCCTCAGCTGCTCATCCACTGTCTTCTGGGCAGCTGGGCAAGAACTCCAGGACCGCCACTCCCCACTGTCCAGAACAGCCAGAGGGAACAGTGGGAATTCCTGATCAGTATAGCCCTTTTTCCCAGAAGAGGGATTAAGTGTGCCCTGACAAAGTTTACTCTTCCTCATTTTTTTTCTTGGGGACTGAGATGGATAAGAAACAAGACCTAAACAGTCCATTCTTCACCTCCTTAAATGTCTCTTTAACTTCATTCTGCCATCAAACAGAGGGCCTTCTATATTCTAGGCACTCAGTTAAGACTAGTTTCTTTTTTCTTCCTTCCTGAGTTTTTTCCTTCACATTGTGGAGGTGTAGATGAGCAAAGAACCTTTAGCCAGTCATAATGTCAAAAAAGCAGAGCAAAACTCAAGATGGCTAAGAGAAGGGCAGTGAAAATAATTTTCAGCATGCATGATTGAGAAATTCCAAAACTTGGGATCATTTCATTTGGAAGGGAAAGCTCAGAGAGGCACAGTGTTTACAGTATAATAAGCTGATGACAGGTATAGGAAAGGCCAATCAAGACTTGGTATTTACTTTCCCCCCAAAATACAAGAGCCAGAGTGTTTCACGCATTGTATAATAGCCGTGTCACCTTCCACTTTGGAACACTATCAAAGTGAGCTTTACCCACCCTTCCTACTGACTGTGGTGCCAAGCCACACCTCCAGTCCCAATCAGTACACAAGACACTATACTCTACATGTACTATTCAGAATCTAGAGCTTTCTAGCAGGAAGGTGCATGGGTCCTGTGCGGTCCATCCAGCCTCCATGATGTAGATGAAACTGAAGTCTGGTGAGGTGAAATGACTTGTCCACTCACTTTGCATGGCAAGTTCAAAGCACATCTAGATTTAGCCTTGGCCTTGAGGTCTGAGGAACTAGATTGGATCCTGGCGAACTTCATGACCTTTCTGAGATTCAGTATTCCCATGTTTAACATGGTCAAATGATGACAAAAATACTTAGTAAATTTTAAGTATATTGCAGCCCAATTCTCAGTTCAGAGCTTTTTTCGTCTAAGTTGTCCTGCTCCTTAGAACAGTCTTTTCTAGGAAAAGAGTGCAATGCTGGATTGTTGGGGGGAGGGCAATGGAAGATGTAGTGTCCCTCCCCCTTTATTTCCTTTCATAAACAATAAAGTACAAACTTCAAAAGAAACAAACTTGAAAATGGTGAATGCTGGACTCAGACCTTTCCCAGAGAGGAGCCCTGTGGATTGGCAAGGGCAATCCTTGAACGACTTGGTTGCCATCCAAGTCTCTTTTCAGTGGGGAGTAAAGTTCATGTTTTAGAGGCAGTATCTTTGACTTTTTTATCCTGTTATTCAAATATTTCCTAATAATCTTCAGCATTTATACACTCAAGAGGCCTTGAAGGAAAAGGATATAGGGCTCCAGTCTTTTTTCCTTCCTTTTGCTAATGAATAGATGTTTTCTTTCTGAATTCACTGGCCCCATCACCCTATTTTTTGTCACTCAAATAACCCTATGAGAAGTAAGTCAAATAGCAAATAGGAAACTGTAAGTTACCAAGTTTCGGGTCAGTTCAACACTATGAGTGTCTTTTCAATATGAAAAGCCTAAGTACAAGGCCAAAGGTAACTCATATGCAAGGCCTGGTACCGGAAAAGAAAAAAAGAGAGAGAGAAAGGAGAAAAGAGGGAAGGGAGGAAGGAAGGTATAAGTAGAGAGACATTGAAGCTCACATACTGCACAAATAAGTTTGAGTAAGTATGGGTGTTTCTGGTGCCACCTATTGGCCATACTATAAGATTGAGCTATATACAGTATTGTTGATTATGAAAAATGAGTACAAAATGGGACTTGTGCTGTAATAGTCAAGGTTATGGATTTCAGCAAGCTAGCAGAATATTGAAATGGGATGATTTGCTTGAACATTACCTTTAGTCATAGCTACTTTGAACTGTAGGACTGGTTTGCTATGTGATTTTTGCCTTTATTGTCACACTAAATCTATCGAAAAGAATATATAATGAGGCATTATCTCTAGGAATTCTGAGATTAAGGAACTTATTACTCAGACTTAAATGATTTGTTTTGTGTCTTGTGATTGAGAACTGCTATTGGTGTCCTATCGAGATCCCTTTATCAGTCAGTGTACCCAGACAGTTATCCCCAGCTTCTGGGAGAGTTGGCTAATACAACTCACAGCTACCCTCTTCTTTGTAGAATTTCCCTTCCAAGAGAGAAAGAGACTTTGAGCAGATGAGAGCCACCTTGACCAGGAAGCTATGTGCACACACACCGCAACTGTACAGCCAGGGACCAATGACTGACTGTTGCAGAGATACAGAAGTCCCGTCCTCCTTACCTTAAGGTGGGACTAACTCTGTGGAGCAGTTTGTGCTTCAGAGTGAGTGTCATGGAATCAGGCTGAAGCTAGACATCAGCAAAGGCCAAAATCATGTTTATCCCTTTTCCTTGTCTTATTCTTTTTCTCTCACTTTCCTTCTCCTTAATGATATTCAATACATCATTTGAACACTAATCCTTATCTCAGGCTCTGCTTCCAAGGACCATGATCTAAGACAGGAACTCTCCTATGGAAAAGTTTATCTCTGCATTGATGAAAGCCATGAAAGTGAAATATCCCTTTGGGTTTTGTAAATGGTTTTCCCAACGTGCTTGAGAGGTAAATGCTGAACAAAGCAATTTTCCTTCATAGGAAACAATACCCAGATTGAAGGGCAGCAGGGGCCATACTGCATAGTAGGACATGCTATAAAACATATCCTTTTCTGAGAAATGTATTTAGTATTAAAATAGTACGTCTATGCTGGCATTAGATCTCGTGTTCCCAGAGGCAATGAAAAATAACCTGAAATTGGAGGACTTGAGGCATTACGCATTTCTAGGGCTGTTGGAGGAGCCAGAACTTTTGGTTTGTGTCAAAGGAGAACCTTGGGGAAATAAATAAAAAGTCATCAGAAAACAACTTTGGAAATATTGTGAGAATGTTGGTTGATCCATGAAGTTCAAAGAATCCCAAATAGATTAACTATAGATCTTCTCCAAGAATTCCAATGGGAGGAGGAGGGTAGAAGGAGAAGGGGAGGAGGGCAGTGAATAGGAATAATCAAATCCTACTCACATATGAAATTGAATTCTCAAAAGTCAAAGATGAAGAATTTTAAGGGCCATGTGTGGTGGCATACTCCTGTAATCCCAGGTACACTGAGGGTGGAGATGGTCAGATCATGGCTTAAGCCAACCAGGCCCAAATAAACAAGATCCTATCTCAAAAAACAAACTAGGCATGGTGTGCACACCTGTAAGGCCAGCTACATGGGAGGCAGGGGTAGGAGGATCGTGGTCCAAAGCTGGCCAGAGCAAAAAGCACAAGACTCGATCTAAAAAATAAAGCAAAAAGCAATGGAGTCATGGCTCAAGAGGTAGTATGCTTGCTTAGTAAGCTCAAGGATCTGAGTTTAAACCACCAAAAAAATCTTTTAAGAGCAAATTTCTTTAATAGATAGTGTTGGGAAAACTAGATACCCATATGCAGAGAGTGAAATTGGACAATTACCTTCTACCACAGAAAAAAAGCCTTAAATGTGAGACCCAAAACTATAGAACTACTAGGGGAAAACTTCTTTACATTGGTCTGGGCAATGAGTTTTTGGGTTTGACCCCAAAAGCACAGGCAACAAAAGCAAAAATAGACAAGTGGGATTGCATCCAAATAAAGAGCTTTTGCATAGCCAAAGAAAAAAACAACAATATGAAAAGACAACTTGCAAAAATGGTAAAATATTTGTGAATCATACAGCTGATAAGAAGTTATTATCCCAAATCAATAAGGAACTCATACAACTCAGTACCAAGAAAACAAATAAGCTGATTTAAAAAATTGACAAAGGTCCTGAACAGACACTTTTCAAAAGAAGATATGCAATGGCCAACAAATATATGAAGTATTTAACATCATTTATCATCCAGGAAATGAAATCAAGACCACGATGAGATATCATCCCATACCTGTTAGAGTGGCTGTCATTTAAAAGACAAAATACAACAAAGACTGGTGAAGATGTGGAAAAAGGAAACCCTTTTGTACACTGTTGATGAGAATGTACATTGATACAGCCATTATGGAAAACAGTATAGAGGTCCCCCAACAGATTAAAACTACCATATGACCCAGCTATGGAACTATTGGGTGTAGATCCAAAGAAAAGGAATACGTAGGTCAAAGAGCTATCTCTATTCCCATTTTCCACAGTGTGATTCACAATAGTGAGGAGCTTGAATCAAACTAAGTGTCCATGGTAGGGTGACTTGATAAAGAAAATGTTATACACACACATGAATATTATTTAGCTTTAAAAAGAAGGAAATTCTGACACTGTGACAATACTGTGAGCCTAGAGGATATTCCGCTATGTGAAATAACCCAGGCAAAGAAAGACAAATGCTGTACACTCTCACTTACATGAAGTGAGATGAATAAGCTCTGGAAATCTAATGTACAGCATGGGACCCATAGTTAATAATGTATTATGTACTTGAAATTTGCTAAGAAATTTGATATTAAATGCTCTTGTCACATACACACAAAAAGTAACTGTGAGATGATAGATATCTTAATTAGCTTGACTGTGATTTCATTAAGTATACATGTATCAAAACATCCCCTTACAGAACATGTAATTTTTTTTGAACAAGCAAGAGTCCACTTTATATGGATCTTTTTTTTTTTTAAGAAAGACATAGCATTTTTGCTAGTTGAGGTAAGGATAGCTATACAGAGAGATTCCTAGCATTGCTTTCATGCACAAGTGTATTACAACCCGAATTGATTCATCTCTACTTGACCTCTTCAGTACTTCCTGGTCACCTTCCCTCATTGACCTCTGTCATTTCAAGGTTATTGTATTAGCTCCTCTGCAGTAGGGACATCAGACACTTTCAAGTTTTGGGTTTCCTACCTTTCCCTATTCCTCCTTTATATGCTCTCCCCTTAGCGTGTGATCTAAGTCCAACAATATTACTGCCTTTGCCCTAGATCTAAAGTCCGCATTTGAGGGAGAACATACAATTTTTGGTCTTCTGAGTCTGGCTAACCTCACTCAGAATGGTGTTCTCCAGTTCCATCCATTTACTTACAAATGATAAGATTTCATTCTTCTTCATGGATGAATAAAACTCCATTGTGTATAAATACCACATTTTCTTAATCCATTCATCAGTAGTGGGGCATCTTGGCTGTTTCCATAACTTGGCTATTATAAATAGCACTGCAATAAACATGGGTGTGCAAGTGCCTCTGGAGTAACCTGAGTCACATTCCTTTGAGTATATCCCTAGGAGTGGGATTGCTGGATCATATGGCAGATCTATGTTTAGTTTTTTAAGAAGCCTCCATATTGTTTTCCAGAGTGGTTGCACTAGCTTGCATTCCCACCAGGAGTGTACAAGGGTTCCTTTTTCCCCACAACCTCACCAACACCTGTTGGTGGTGTTTTTGATGATAGCTATTCTAACGGGTGAGGTGGAATCTTAGTGTGATTTTGATTTGCATTTCCTTTATGGCCAGAGATGGTGAGCATTTTTTCATGTCTTTTTTGGCCATTTGAATTTCTTCTTTTGAAAAAATTCTGATAGTTCAGTTGCCCATTTCTTTATTGGTTCATTGATTTGGGGAGAGTTTAGTTTTTTGAGTTCCCTGTGTGCTCTGGTTATCAGTCCTTTGCTGATGTGTAGCTGGCAAGTATTTTCTCCCACTCTGTGGGTGGTCTCTTCAGTTTAGAGACCATTTTTTTTGTTGTGCAGAAGTTTTTTAATTTTATGTAGTCCCATTTGTCCATCCTTTCTCTTAGTTGTTGAGCTGCTGAGGTTCCAGAGTATTCCCTGCGCTTTCCTGTACTAACTTCAGAGTTTCAGGTCTGATATTTAGGTTCTCGATCCATTTTGAGTTGGTATTAGTACAGAGTGATAAACATGGATCTAGTTTCAGGTTTTTTTGCAGTCAGATAACCACTTTTCCTAGCAACATTTGTTGAAGAGGCTGTCTTTTCTCCATCATATGTTTTTGGTAACTTTGTCAAAAATAAAGTGGGCATAGATGTGTGGATTCATATCTGGGTCCTCTATTCTGTTCCACTGGTCTTCATGTCTGTTTTTGTGACAGTACCATGCTGTTTTTATTGCTATTGCTTTGTAATACAGTTTGAAATCAGGTATCGTGATACCTCCGGCATTGCTCTTCTTGCTGAGTGTTGCCTTGGCTATTTGCGGTCTCTTGTGTTTCTAAATGAAATTTAGAGTAGATTTTTCAATCTTTGTGATGAATGTCATTGGGATTTTGATGGGAATTGCATTAAACATGCAGATTGCTTTTGGTAGTATAGCCATTTTTACTATGTTTATTCTACCAATCCATGAGCACCGGCGGTCTTTCCACCTTCTATAGTCTTTCTCAATCTCTTTCTTCAGGAGTTTGTAGTTCTCTTTGTAGAGGTCATTCACATCCTTTATTAAGTTTATTCCTAGGTATTTGATTTTTTTTTAGGCTATTGTAAATGGAATTATTTCCATATATTCTTTCTCAATTTGTTAGTTATTGGTATATAGAAAAGCTAATGATTTTTGTAAGTTGATTTTGTATCCTGCCACCTTGCTGTAGCTGTTTATGACGTCTAAGAGTTTTTGGGTAGAGTTTTTTGGGTCTTTAAGATATAGGATCATGTTGTCTGTAGGGATATTTTGACAGTTTCTTTATCTATTTGTATTCCTTTTATTTCTTCTTCTTGCCTAATTGCTCTGGCTAGGAATTCCAGTATTATGTTGAATAGGAGTAGGGTTAGTGGCCACCCTTGTCTCATTCTTGATTTTAAGGGAAATGGTTTCAGTTTTTCTCCATTATGTATGATGTTGGCTGTAGGTTTGTCACATATAGCCTTTACAATGTTGAGGTAATTTCCTTCTATTCCTAGTTTTCTTAGAGCTTTTATCATGAGTGGTGATGGATCTTGCCAAAGACTTTTTCTGCATCTATTGAGATGATCAAGTGGTTTTTGTCTTTGCTTCTATTAATGTGCTGTATTACATTTATAGATTTGAGTATGTTGAACCACCCCTGCATCCCTGGGATGAAGCCGACTTGATTGTGGTGAATGATCTTTCTGACATGCACAGCATATAATTTTTATTTGTCAATTATATCTCAATAAAGCTGGGGAGAAAAAAAAGAAAGCTGACAGTATCTTTCAAACCCAATAGCAAGGACTTTCATATATTCATCTTTTAATTCTCACAAACCCCTTAGATTGGTAAATAAATTTTATTTTTGGTTTTGTTTTTTCCTGCAGAGGGTTACTATATAGTGGAGCTTCATTCTAAGGAGAAACCAGAATTTCTTCATTTCCTTGGTGGAATATATTGTGGATCGATCAACATCCTTTCTTGAGAGTTCAGTGTGTCCTTGTGAGTGTCATGACTTCAGTACAATGCAGTACATACTGAACTGCCTAAGTTGGAAGGCCTGGATTCTAGTTTTACCCTGTGTCTAGCTAGCAGGATCTACGAGGACTCCTTGTCTCCTAGGTATCTTCCAGTTCTGACATTCTCTGAGCCCTATAACCTGGACCCTTCTGGCATTACATGGATACTGGAGTTCAGATCTCATTAGATTGCCTCTCCAGGAAGGCTTCAATAGAGTCACAGAGGCAAAAATGAATCGTTCCGTGCTTTTCTGAAAAACAATGTTTTGATATGGAGGAAGGAGAAATGTGATGACAGATATAGAGTGACTGACCTCTTGCAGGGCAGGCAGGCAGGGCATGTCTATTCTTTCTTAGTGAGTGAGTGGTAATGTGTGGTAGTATTACAAGAATAGGAAAAGACCTGGTTATACAGAGCAATCTGTGACCTAGTTCCCAATGTGCAGTCTGAAGCCTCAGGTGTGCCTGACAGGTCTTTGCTGTTTACCTATAACCTGATTTCCACAGTAATCTGAAGAAAGTAGGTGGAGGGAAGACAGACTAATGTGGAAAGAGTCCGGGAGGCAGGGTAAGTTCTAATCCTGCCTCAGATAAGTCATTTCTACTCACTGGGTCTTAGATTCTTCATCTGTTAAGAAGGGCTCTGTAGCAGATGATCTGGAAGTCTCCTTCCAGGTCCCTGGTAATCTAACAGATGCTATCGTCTGCGACTGTTTCTTTGCATGTGTCTGAAATCTGTTTTCTTAAAAAAGGATCCAGTCTTCTAATCTTAGGATAGAATAGAAAACAAATCATATATTTGGATTCTTGAAAGCAAAAGAGATAACAGAAAAACAAAGATAGAGAGAAAGGCCTATAATTCAATCAAATTCTTGAAACTGAAAATTTGACAGCAAGTGAAGCAAAATCAGATAAAATTGCAGGCTTCTGGGAATTCCAGATGCGATCAGTGGGTGATCCTTAATATGTACCCTGTTTGGGGGAAGAATTTCATTTATTCTAGCAATGCATATTATAATGACTCAATAAACAGTTATTAACTGATTCACTTTACTATAATGACTCAGCAAGGAACTAGCTGATTTTCAAAGGTTTCTTGTAGTTCTAATACCCTATGATCAATTTTGCACCCAGAGGAAACTGTGGAGACAATGAAGCTGCCTAAGATGGTAGGCATAATGGTTAAAGGCATAGGTTGTAGAGTCAGACAGATTGGTGCTGAAATATCAACTCTGCCATTGCTGTAAGACTTCAGACCAAGTTTCTCACACACTGTTTCTTCAATCTGAAAAACCGAGAGCAACAAAAGTTATCATATAGGTTTGTTCATTTAATGAGTATTTACTGAGTACCTACTGGGCAACAGGGAAATACTAGTGAATAAGACAGTCATGACCCTGATCTCATAGCATTGAGATGTCATACTAGTTGAGAGAGAGAAAATTAACAAGTAAACAATTAAGTACCCAAGACAGTGACATGTATCAATAAGAACTGTGGAGGAAATAAAACAGGGCAAATAAGTGAAGGCAAGGGTAAGACATGAGTGTTTAGGGAAGATCTCTCAGAGGAAATAAGGGGAGACTAAGGAGAGGCATTCTAGGCAGAAGGGATAGCAAAATCCCTCTGGCAGCAACTAACTTGACATGTTTTAGGAAGAAAGAGAATATCAAAGTGATTAGAATGTGGTAAGCAAAGCAGAGTAAGACCAATGAAGAGGGGAGATGAGCCCAGCTCTCAGAGGTTTTGTAGGCCTTATGAATTCTATTCCATCTTCAATGAGAAACCACTGACAGGTTTTAAGCAGAAGAAGACCATGATCTGCAGAGCTGGTTTTAAAATATTCAATAGATCTTTGAGCAATGGTGAGCAATGGTGAAAGAGTGAGACCAGTCAGGAGACTGTTAACAAGGGCTGAGGAGCGCTAAACAGTTTGGGGAAGTGGTACTGGAGAGAAGTAATTCAGATTTCAAACATAGTCTGGAGGTAACGTGGATTAATTAAATGAGATAATTCATGTAAAACTCTTAGCAAGTGCCAGACAGAGATGCTCAGTGAAGTGCTTGCTATGGACCATATGGTCTGAGGAATCTGGCAATACTTAAATCATATTTCTAAGGTGAAATTAGTGATTATAATTAGATTAGTGAACTGGCCCAACCACTGGCTATTTGTGAGCCACTAGGGTAAGTAACACTTGGGGCTTCAGTGTCCCCATGCATTAAGTGAGGAGTGGGTGAGATGAACTCTGCAGTAGTTTCCAAGTCCTAGCATTCTTTTTTTCAGTTTTCCAAGCTGAGGTTTGAACTCAGGGCCTTGCATTTGCTAGGCAGGTGCTCTACCACTTGATGCATGCATCAACCCTTTTTACTTTAGCTGTTTTTGAGATAGGATCAAGCTTTGTGTATGGACCATAATCTTTCTACTTGTGCTTGTGCTTCTGGTGTAGTTGGGATGACAGTCATGAACTACTATGCTCAGTTTTTATAGTTTGACATTGGGTCTCACAAACTCAGGCTAACCTTGAACAGTGATCCTCCTAATCTCCACTTCCTGAGCAGCTAGGATTACAGGCTTGAGCCACATCACCCAACCTCTAACTACTAACCTTCTGAGAATATTTTTTTAATGGGCTATATCTGTCAGGCTCTAACCAGAGAATCAAAGTTACTATGAGTGAGGTAGAATACAGGCTTTACTATAAGGATTAGAACCTTACAAAATTGTAGAAGCCAGTGAAGTACTCTATGCAAGGTGCTGCCTCTCTGTCTGGTGTTGCACCTGATATGCAAACACTAAAGACCAGACAGATAGGGGATCTAAAAGGAAAGCTGTGTACAATGTGTGGAAAATACAGGGCAAAATAGAACCCAAAGAGATGGACTGTTGTTAACTACCTCTAAACTTGATTGAATGAGAGGTAAAGAAGCTGGAGACCTTTACACAGGACTACTCATTTGCTGGCCAGGACTCAGAGAAGATGAAGGAGATCCTCAGGAGTTGGATCCCGGTGGAGCCAGATGCTGCCCAATGCTAAAAGCTGAGCCAGCACATCATGACATTGTTCATGTGGTACCCAACGCAGTTTTTCTTTTACCTCCCACACTTTTGCCAATTTCTCCTGTGGTCAACCTTAATCTGGAACCATGTAGGGAAGGTAATTCCAGGAAAGACAGCTCTAGTCTAGCTGCCAAACTCTACTTCTTGTCAGCTTGGCATTCAACACTTGCTTTTTTAATGATACTTAAATTCCAGATAAAGGCAATGGTAATGTAATATTCCCATTTCACATGACCCAACAGTCCCTTGTGCTACTGAAAACATGCTATCCTTATTCATTCTTGTTCTAGCTGAGTCACACTTTCCCTTGATATCTTGTTACTTAATTTTGTTCTGTTTACATTTTGCTGAACAACAAACCAATCTAAACCTTCAGATATAAAACAATAACCATCATGGATTTTGTGGGGCAGGAATTTGGAAAGGACACAACAAGGATGGTTCTTATTTGCTCCACAAATTGGTCTGTGCCAGGCTGACTGAAGCAGCAAGGGACAGGAACAGCTGGGACCAGAAAATCTACTTTCAAGGTGATTTCTTCACTCATGGTTTTAGAACCTGGCTTGGGATGGGTAAAGGACTGGCTCATCTCATACTATCAAGTGGAGAGCCTGCACATGGCCTTTCCTGTACAGCATTCTAAGTCCTCCCTCAGGAGGACTTGCAAGGATGCTCAAAGGTCAAAAGTGAGTTTTTTTACCAAATGAGGTGGAAAATGCATGGCCTGTTATGACACAGCTTTGGAAGTCACTTAGTGTCACTTATAGCATACTGTAATTCATTAAAGATCACAGTCTTTCCAGACTCAAGGGGAGAGAACATAAACTTTTCCCTTGGATGGGAAGAATAGCAAAGAAGTTGAAGCCATGTTTTAAAACCGCTCCCTGGGTTTTGTCTAGTCTAGTTTATGCTTGTATGCAACATGTGGCTGGTTCACACTTTGGTCATTATTTAGCATCATTCTTATTCCTATTCATTTCTATTCTGAACCAACTGATAAGAGAGTGTTGCCTATGAGAATCTTATTTTATATGCTTTCCTTCCCATTCCTCCCTAGGTCTCTTGGAAGCTTCCCCACCCCTCAAAACTAAGCTCACATTCCAATTTTTATACAAACTTACCAAGAAATAATAATCTGACTTACACGCCTTGGCTTGAGATCCTGTTCTTACTACCAATCTGGTGGCATACACAATTCTTAGTGGCTTAACTGACAACAATGAGATGAGTGGTGGACTGGTCAATACACAGTGATTAAAAAATGTCTGGGCTTATTCATGAAGTAGAGAAACTCATTTGCTCTAAATCAAACAATGATTTTGACCAAAACATTGTTCTACCTTAAAATGTTTAAGAATGGTCACAGTAAAATAAAAACAAGAAAGACAGATAAATAATTGGCAAAACATCTGACTTTGGAAGAAAATTGAGAGCTGTATGTGACCTCTCTTTCATGATATCTTAGGGTAATTGGGAGACTTGCCAGGATACCTGACTTGTGGGAGTGATTAAGAATCTAACTGGTTATATTTTGGTGGTTGACTATATCCAGATCATAGCGAAGACTCTCTTTCGAAGAATCAGATCACTCATCACCTGAACCATTCATTTATTCAACAAATAACTATAGAGTATCTTCTATGGATCAGGTAATGTTGTTTTACGCTATTCAGGAGCACATCTGAGAATAAGACATAGCCTCTGACTTCAAAGGTTAGTGAAGAAGACAAAAAAGAAAAAGAAAAAAACTTCTAATACCAAACCTTATATATGGCAATAGGGAGAGAAGCCCAAGACAAAACACTTAACCATAAAGAAACTTGTTTCCCTTTTGGTTTCATGTCTTAATCTTCCCCAATATGACTGTAAGCTCCTTGAAGGCAGGGACCATCTTTTACACATCTGCATATCCCCACACAAGTACAATGTTCAGTGACATGCCTACAACAACCCATCACTAAACACCTGCTTATGTGTTTCAGTACTGAAAGGAAAGGAGGCTGTGGAGGTACAAAATGTACTTGCATTAATGTTTGCCTCCCATGGAGGCTCATTGTTCCCCATCACCACTGATAAATAAAAAGGTCCAATGTACTGTCTTACACTTGCTAAATACATAGGTGGGAGGAACAGGGCTTTGATTCCTTGACATCAAGAGCTCTGTAATGTCTTCGTGTGCTAAGAGTACAGTGGAAAGGATTTTGGCTTTGCCACTTAATAGTTGTTACTTCGCCACTTGGGACTTCTGATCCCTCTACCTGGAGCTAGATCAGAATTTTTTCCCCACCTTATCCTGTAGACATGATTTTGTTTTATAGCTATTTTGGATATAGAAGAAGATGTAGCATTCAAGCTATTTATAAACTGATAGGATGTGGCTTGGCTTCTCCCCGTGGTTCTGTCATTCCACAGTAATTTCCCAATACTTCCGATTTTTCGTCCCAGCAAATTATTCCCTCAAAAACCAACTAGGATAATAATGAACCACTTTCTTGCATTTTCTATCAAGACAGTTCTTTGTGAGTTCTAAATGTTCTGTCTAGATTCAAAGAAGCTAGTTTCTTCATGAGTGGTTGGAATAAGACTTTTCTTAGAAGCTACTGAATATGGATTAGTTGGATTGTTTCGCCAGAAATAAAAAGCAGGCTTTGGGATGACCACTTCAACGTTAATTGGGTTAGCAAAGAGCTACAAATAAGGGGTTTTACTTAGGAAGGAGAGGAAGTTTACAGCACCCACCCCCTTAGGTAGTGGATTTTAACCTACTAGTTTTCAATTGCAGCCTTTAGTTTAGGAACCATTATAAAAACCTATTAGAGCTGAAAATGTCAGGTTGAAAAATTAACACATCACAGGAGTTAATTAGAACCCAGCTCTCATCAGATGCGCCTGGGGAGCTCTCCAACTGCCCAACAGGCCGCAGAAGTCATTTTTGTTGAGCTCCTATGTGGCTGCATCTTTACTACTTGGAGGCTGGATAGGGACACTGTTCAGGTCACAGCCACTGGAGACTACGGCCTCTAGTGCTTTAGGGAAGATCCTTTTCACATGTCCCTCTCTTTTCCTCTCCACACAGTATGCATGATGGAAGGTAGTTCCTGTCTGCTTGGAACACCCTTAGGGAAGTGTTTTTTGTCACAAAGACATACAAGCCCTGCCTGTCACCAAAGGGCAGTTGTGGACCGTGTAAAGCACTCAGGAGAGGGAGGATGAGGTGCTCTGGGCCATTCAGACTAAACTCCAAGTCATGGTCTTTGTTTTCTTTCACATTCAGACTGAAATGTGACTCCCCTGGCTTTCTTTTTTTGGAAAATACCTGTGATGAGTTCCATACCTAGAAAGAAAAGCTGTTGACAGGAAAAGCTTCTGATGGGAAGGGGCTCCTTCGAGTGTTCTCAAAGAAGACAGTGGCTTCAGACATGCTGAGACAGAGATGCCAAGCCTAGAATAAGAGGTCAGGATGACAAAAGGGTCATCGTTAACAGTGGATTAGGCTGGGTGTTAAAACAGTGTCCTCTGTGAGAGCAGTGCGTGCATACAGTTCAGGTCTGGGCAGGTACACATCTAGTTTTGTTGTTGCTGTTATTGGTGGGTTTTGTTTTGTTTTGTTGAGACAGGGTCTTGTTATGTAGCCCAGGCCTGGAACTCCTCCTGCCTCAGTCTCCTCAGTGTTGGGATTTGATTCTCAGATGTACAACTGAGTCCTTTCCACCACTTACTATGCCATTTGGGTAAATTGCTTAACGTCTCAGAACCCATTTTCTCAGGTTGTTGTATGAAATAATGAATGCAAGTAACAGTTTCTTATTACTGATTCAATAATAGTATTCCTTCACCCAGGACTAGTGATGTCCCCTCTGTGTGCCAGGCCCTATGTGAGGAACAGGTTCTACTCCTTGAGAACCTTGGGGAATTCGTTATTTCACAAATCATGTACATTTATCTTCAGCACAAAGCATGCCCCCTTCTCCTCCCTGTTCTAGAATTGTTAGTTGTAAACTAACTCCATTTAGTTGAGCTCAAGATCTTGCAGGTCTCAGTTACCTCTGCCTTCAATTTGCCCACAATTCTCTATGTGCTTATCCTACTGAGTTACTGATGTTTCTTTATTCTTTGTCTTCCCTTGTGTGGTCCTAGAGGATGGGGATCATGTATTCACTTAAACTATTATCTTACTTATTCCTCTCTGTAGCCCAAATGAACAGATCATTCACTCTGTTCTCCAGAAGGCCAGTGGTCTTATGCATGACTTGGCACAAGCACACAGAAGATTCAGCCCTCCTGAGTCCATTGGTTTTTGGCTGGGGACTTTTTCTGGGGAAATAACCTTGCCATCATCTTTGAAGGGCCTTTCATGGGCTCTGGTTTGGGTGGTCCTGTCATTTTCTAACTATTGCCTTGGTTCAAGCCTCAGTTTCCCAGTCTCCTTAAGGTTATGACAATGACTGGAGACAATGCAGTTTCTATGTGCCCAACAGTTCTAGGCACAGAGTCAAGTACCAAAATAAAAAAAAAAAAGTTGATTCCAACCTTGCCCTCAGCCAAGTTGAGCTGCTAACGTAAGAAAAGACAACTAAAAATACAAAACAAAATATAAGCACCACCAGATGGTACAGACATTCTTCCAATTTATACCTAGCCTCTGCCATGTGTCAGAGAATCAGCTGAAATGGTAGAGTACAAATCAGCTCCAGGAAAACAGTGGCAAATGTTGACAACTCTAATTCCAGCTATTGAGAAGGCCGAGGTAGGAGGACTGCAGTCTAGGCTGGCAAGGCAAAAGTGTCAGACCCTATCTGAAAAACATACTAAAAGCAAAAGAACTGAGGGTATGGCTCAAGTGGTAGAGCACTTCCCTAGAAAGCTTACATGGCCCTGAGTTCAATCCCCAGGGATAGGGAATGGGGGTGTGAGAGTGGGGAATTGCTTTACCCATATCCTCAGACCTGGGCTGTGGGAGATGAAGGTTGTACTATAATTAATCTCCTTTATCTGTTCCAAACCCCCACCACCCCCCCAAAAAAAACCCCACCTAAACAACTCATGTAGCATTTACTATGTGCCAATCACGATGCTAAATTATCAGGCATTATTATCTCCTGTAACTTTGGCAACAACTGTGAGGAAGGCGTGAACCTCCCTCAGAAATTGTCCATTTGGCCATTTGGGGGCTCAAAGAGGCACAGTAGCCAGTTAAGTTACAAGTAAATGGCTTAGGTGTCTACCTTCTGAGAGTCCCACTGTCCTACTAGAAAGCTGAGAAAGTGGACCAATACAGAGCCCCTGGGGACTGGAAATGAGAGAAAGAAAAGTTGGATTGGAACCCAAGTGGCAACATCTCTCCAACCCCAGGACCCACGCAGAAGCAGAATAAGGAAAAAAGGGATGCAGGATGCAGGGGAGGGGTGCCCCAGGGCTGGGAAGGGGAGCCCTGGTGGTTGTGCGCCTTCCTCGCCCCCAGTGCACAGGTCAAACCTCTCCCCTCCTGCTCTCTCACCCTCCCAACCTTATTTAGAAACCGTGTCCCCGAGACAGGAAGGGCGGCGGGCCGAGAAGCACGGAGCGTCCTGGTCTCATTTCCTTTCGAATCCCCCTGTGGAATTTCATTTCATACGGTGAGGAAATCGGAGCGCGAGCCCGTCGGCTGGGCGCTGCCCCGGGCGCCTCCCCCACTCGCGGCTGGAGACAGGCAGCTCCCGGGGGCAGGTTGGGCTGGCCTGGGGCGGGGACAGGGGCGGGCGCCGACCCTGGCAATCTGGGGGTGAAAATAGCTGCAGACGCACGCTGTACCAGGCACCGAGCTAAGCGTTTTAACGCTTTATCTCTAATCCTCCCAAGTCACTTTACGGATGAGGAACCTGACGCCGAGAGGCTGTGCAATTTGCTCAAGGTCACACAGCTGGGATTTAAAGCCACAATTTGTGTAAATCCAAATCTCGAGTTCTTTGTGTACATTTCTCTGCTTGATGCGGAGGTGGCCATGGCCCGAGGTGACAGCTGGAAGGAGAAGGGAATGAAAGAGGGCATCTATCCGAGAGCACTTTACACCTGGGAGAGGAGGGGGCAGATTGGACGGGCGGGCGCGACTGGGTTCCATCGCCGCCTGGCCCCAAGCGCGCCTGGATCCGGGTGGGAGGAAAGTGAGCGCCGGGAAGCCGAGCGGGGCGGGGCGGGCCGGGACAAGGAGGGAGGAAGGAGGGGGGCGGCGGGCCCAGGCCTGACCCTTCCAGCGGGAGAGCGGCCCCGCCCCGAAGTCCCGCCCCCCTCTGCCTACGCACCTATTGGCGAGGTGCGCTGTCTGTCCCGCCCCGCCACCGCCCAGCGAACCTCCAGCGCCGCGGAGGGCTCGGGCAGTGAGGACAGCGCGGGGCTGAGCGCTGGCGGGCTTCGCTGAGACGCCGAGCTGACTCGGCCGGCGCCGGGTGTGGGATCGCCGGGTGTGGGATCGCCGCCTGCAGCCATGACCCTATTAGTCTGTTCCTCCGCCTCGGCCCGGGACGTCTAATACCCCCCACGATCGCGCGCAGCTGCTGGAAAGGCGGCCACTGCCCCCTCGTCGCCCTTGGCGCCTTATCACACTCCCTTCCCCGGAGCTGGGAGCAGCGCGGGCAGCCGGCGCCCCAGTGCAAACTGGGGGTGTCTGCTGCATTAGCCCCCGCCGCCGCCGCTGCTGCCCCAGGCTCTGGCTATGGCCTGGCGGGGCGCAGGGCCGAGCGTCCCGGGGGCGCCCGCAGGCGTCGGGCTCAGTCTGGGGCTGTTGCTACAGTTGTTGCTGCTCCTGGGGCCGGCACGGGGCTTCGGGGACGAGGAGGAGCGGCGCTGCGACCCCATCCGTATCTCCATGTGCCAGAACCTCGGCTACAACGTGACCAAGATGCCCAACCTGGTGGGGCACGAGCTGCAAACGGACGCCGAGCTGCAGTTGACAACTTTCACGCCTCTCATCCAGTACGGCTGCTCTAGCCAGCTGCAGGTGGGCGCACCCCCACTCCCACCCCTGGCGGTACCTCTTGAGCAGGGACACCCCACTGTCCCTCCGTGAAATCCGTGGAAGTCGAGCCCCCTGTACCCTTCCTAGCCCGAGGGGTACAACTCTCCTGAAAAAGTGACTTCCACCCCCCCCCCTTCAGTCCCTTCTCAGGGAATAGAAGCCAAAACGTTGGGTAAGTCATCTGGCCACTCTTACACCCCGCCCTTCCGTTTTCTCCCTTGCCCACCCATGTCTGGCCAAGCCCCTAACCCCGGTGGAGCTGAAGGTTATCTTTGCCAAGGATTCTGGCCGCCGCTGCTCCGTGGGTGAGTCCCGGCAGAGCAGCCAGCTGTAGCTAAAACTTGGAAGGAGAGATAAGGACACATGAACACCGATCTCCTTTCTCACCATGTTTCTGGGGCTGGGTTATTGGATAAAACACCACTGCCCGATTTTCTGCAGCAGGTTCCCTCCTCACGTCTCACACGGTTTTAGAGGTCATGCAGGAAGGAATGGTTGGGTTGACTTGAGTTCTTTCTTGTCCTCAGGATTGGAGGCAGGTTTAGTGTTTGAAAGAAGAGAAAAAGCTCCAGGAAAGTAGTTTGGGTATTGGAAGAATTTTCTTTTGCAGTCATTAAAAAGTTTAAAGCTTATGTAATGTGTAATGATACGGAAGTTGTTCCTCCTACAAGAAGTGAAGAAAGAATTTGCATATACAGGTGATCAAAATCTTGCAATAACAATCAATTCATTATGGGGAGCGTGGGAACTGAATGGAAAATTAAAAAAAAAAGAACCTAACAACATTGGTTGTGTTTTGGTTAGTGAGGCTGAGTGATTTTAATATGTTTAGAAAAGAGAGCAGTTGGGAAAATAATAGAGGTTAGTTATGCAGACTTCAGAAATCTATGGTCCTGGCTGTGACTTCTGAAAGATAAGAAAAAGACATACAGCTAACTTACTGGCTGTATGTTTTTACATAGGTCATTTTAAAAGTTGGATTGTGGTTTTGGAAAGATGGTTGGGATTAGACCTGTTGCTGGTGAAATATCCCTTTGGAAATTTCAGAACTTTAGGACTAGGTTATAAAAACTTAAGAAATGATTCTCTAGCTCTCAGTTTGGAAACAGCACATATCCTGACATCAGTGGCAATTTTGTTGCAGAGACAGCTTTTGCAGGGATGTATATTTTTAATTACATGTATCCTGGGGAAGCAGCCAAGCTGTTTTGAAGGACAAGACTGGATCCCTTTACATGCTGGAAAATAGTTACTTGTAACCCTAGACTTCATAGACAACATCTGTATGGAGCCAAGGAGACTGTTTATCAATGCTGGAGGAATTGAGGACAGCAACTGGACTCTCCCCTGCTGGTATTGCAGTATCAGGGACTTAACATTTACATTTTCCTATTGTGCTTCATTACTATTCATTGAGGAAACCCTAGCCAAACAAACCCCTAGTGACCAGAGACCTCAATCCACACCCTTGGGTCTAACAGTGTCTCAATTGGTACAATTTTTGTTTCAAAAATGGAATTGATTTTTTTTTTAATTTAAAGGGTAAAGTAGGGAAAAGAGAAAATAGTAACAGGACCTATCTATGTTTTACATTTATTTTTAAGGTGATAAATGTGAATAAAATCAAGTACCCTATTTTAAACAACTGAGTAATTTTATTAGACTCTTCATCTCTTTCATACAGTAGCTAAAAGCAGAAGGGTATTTAAAGTCATTTTTTAAAAGTTTATTAAGGACTATGTGAAAAGGAATTATATAATTCTTCAGATGCTTCTTATCTACCTATCTACCCATCTTTGTCCCTCTGGAAAGGATGACTAGAGTCAAAGAAAAGTGTGTAAAAGTGATGGATTACCAAGCACCCCTGTTTGAGGTCAGGGTAAACAGACAGACTCCTACTAGGCTTGTTTAAAAGCAGATATGTACATTGCCTAGAAACATTCACTCAGCTTTGTGCAAGCATTTGGTCAAACCTCCAAGTCATTGTTTTCTTTGTTCATTTCATTACTTTTCCAGTTCTTCCTTTGTTCAGTTTATGTGCCAATGTGCACAGAGAAGATCAACATCCCCATCGGCCCATGTGGCGGCATGTGTCTTTCAGTCAAGAGACGCTGTGAACCCGTGCTGAAGGAATTTGGATTTGCCTGGCCTGAGAGCCTGAACTGCAGCAAATTCCCACCACAGAACGACCACAACCACATGTGCATGGAAGGGCCAGGTGATGAAGAGGTGCCCTTACCTCACAAGACCCCCATCCAGCCTGGGGAAGAGTGTCACTCAGTGGGAACCAATTCCGATCAGTACATCTGGGTGAAAAGGAGCCTGACCTGTGTTCTCAAGTGTGGCTATGATGCTGGCTTATACAGCCGCTCTGCCAAAGAGTTCACCGATATTTGGATAGCAGTGTGGGCCAGCCTCTGCTTCATCTCCACTGCCTTTACTGTCCTTACCTTCCTGGTCGATTCTTCCAGGTTTTCCTATCCTGAGCGCCCCATCATATTCCTCAGTATGTGCTATAATATTTATAGCATTGCTTATATTGTCAGGCTGACTGTAGGCCGGGAAAGGATATCCTGCGATTTTGAAGAGGCAGCAGAACCCGTTCTCATCCAAGAAGGACTTAAGAACACAGGATGTGCAATCATTTTCTTGCTGATGTACTTTTTTGGAATGGCAAGCTCCATTTGGTGGGTTATTCTGACACTCACTTGGTTTTTGGCAGCAGGCCTCAAATGGGGTCATGAAGCCATTGAAATGCACAGCTCTTACTTTCACATTGCAGCCTGGGCCATCCCTGCAGTGAAAACCATTGTCATCTTGATCATGAGACTGGTGGATGCAGATGAACTGACTGGCCTGTGCTATGTTGGGAACCAAAACCTCGATGCCCTCACTGGCTTTGTGGTGGCTCCCCTCTTCACGTATTTGGTGATTGGAACTTTATTCATTGCTGCAGGTTTGGTGGCCTTATTCAAAATTCGGTCAAATCTTCAAAAGGATGGGACAAAGACAGACAAGTTGGAAAGGCTGATGGTGAAGATTGGAGTCTTCTCAGTACTGTACACAGTTCCTGCAACCTGTGTGATTGCCTGTTATTTCTATGAAATCTCCAACTGGGCTCTCTTTCGATATTCTGCAGATGACTCTAATATGGCAGTTGAGATGTTGAAAATTTTTATGTCTTTGCTTGTGGGCATTACTTCAGGCATGTGGATTTGGTCTGCCAAAACGCTTCACACCTGGCAGAAATGTTCCAACAGATTGGTGAATTCTGGGAAGGTAAAGAGAGAGAAGAGAGGGAATGGTTGGGTAAAGGCTGGGAAAGACAATGAAACTGTGGTGTGAAGCTAGCTAGCCTCCACACTTTCCTCATTTTGAAGGAGGGGAATAGCACATTTCTGTGGAAATGCTGCTCCGAGTTTTATGCAGTGAATCTCAGTTTGAACAAGCACTTCCACCTACCACCCTCACCCGCACCCTAGCTTCATAAAACCAATGATTTTGCTGCAGACTTTGGAATGATCCAAAATGGAAAAGCCAGTTAGAGGCTTTCAAAGCTGTGAAAAATCAAAATGTTGATCACTTTAGCAGGTCGCAGCTTGGAGAGTGGAGGTCCTGCCTAGATTCCAGGGCGATGCTGTTTTTTTTTTTTTCCCAATAAGGTGGGATCTGAGCTGTGAGCTGGTAACTAACTTGCAGGGAGAAAGATTAATTTTTTTTTTTAGCCATTCTAAATTTTAAATACTAACTGGGTCTTGCAGATAGCAAAGCGATCTATAAACACTGGAAATGCTGGGTTCAGAGAAGTGTTACAAGAGTTTTATAGTTTGGCTGATCTAACATAAACATCTTCTGTGGTGCACTGTCTGCTGTTTAGAACTTTGTGGATTGCACTCCCAAGAGGTGGTGTCAAAATCTTTCAGTGCCTTTGTCATAAAACAGAATTGTTTGAACAAACAAAGTACTGTATTAACACACATAAGATGTCCAGTGGATTTTTCTTCTTTCTCCTCCTCTCTTAAATTTCAACTTCCTTGTCTTAGGCTGCTGCTGTTTTCTTCATTTACCCTAATGATCCAGAAGAGGTCTTTTTATAGGAATTTTTTGCACCACAGTATGCCTAATGAGGGAAAAAGGAAAGGTGATTCACTTTCTGACAATCACTTAATTCAGAGGCAAATGAGATTTACTAAGTTGACTTACCTTACCCACCCCAGAGACCTATTGCGTGAAGCAGTTGGGACTTAATGTATTTTACTTTGTGTGATTGCATCTACGCAGACGCCAGTCTGGAAGAGCTGAAATGTTAAATTTCTTGGCAACTTTGCATTCACACAGATTAACTGTGTAATTTGTGTGTGTCAATTACAATTAAAAGCACATTCTTGGACCATGACATAGAATACTCAACTGACTTTAAAACTATGGTCAGCTTGCATTCTTAGAGTGATAGTGCCTTTTTCCCCCAGCATGAGAATGTTATCAGAATCTAGTCTACTTACCACAGTGGAGACTTATTTAATTTTGTAAAGCAAACTAAGGACAGTTAATCCAACTACTTGGTGTATAATTGTTCCCTGTAATTGGCAAAGGCTCCTTGTAAGATTTCATTGGAGGCAGTGTGGCCTGGAGTATTTATGTGGTGCTTAATGAATCTCCAGAATGCCAGCCAGGAGCTGGATTGGTTAGCAGGGAATAAAGTGTAGACCATATGAAATGAACTGCAAACTCGAACAGTACAGGTCTTAATTACCTTTAGCGGAGGTATCCAAAGCTTTTAAAATTTATGCTTTAAGTTCCTCTCAAGGGGGTACCCACTAGCAGCCTATCAAAAGTTGGAGTTCTTTTAAAATTATAACTGGTCTTTCTTTTAACTTGCTTTAGGCCTTCTAATCACCAAATCTCCAGGATAAATTGTTCATGTCACAGGTTGCCCTCCTTATAATTCATACCTGTCTCTGCTTCAGCAACTATGTTTCAATGTCTCATTATGTATTAATTCATGCTTTTAAAAAAATAAGCAAGCTCTTTTTCTCCCCATCACACTTTGTGGAGAAACATTTCCAAGGATGAAAAATTCCAAATAGGTGATCAAATTCTAGAGAAAAGAATGTCTTTTTATTTTTCTTGGTTTGAGCTTTATGCCAGTGATTCTTTCCTCTTTGTTTTTGCGGGTTATTGAGATCAAGAAGCATATAAGGTCCACTGTGTGTGTGATTGGAAGGGACCATCGTGGGTCTTTTGAGATAGAAGCTACATGGGCCTGGTGGCCCCTGCTGCTTTGTGCGGTCTGAGCACCTAGCTGGACTTGGGTGAGGGCTCCAGGAGCATGAGAACTGATCCCTGGAAGGGCCGGTTTGACTCCATCTGAGACCGTATTGCCTACGACATGTAAAATGTGAACTCCCTGTGCTGCTTGCAGACAGTTCCCATAACTGGCCAAGGTTCTGGAGCATGCACCCAGGGACAGAGGCTGCCCTTACTCACGCTCTGCTCTGGTGTCTTGGGAGTTGTGCAGAGACTTTGGCCCAGGAAAGGGAAGGAGGACCATGCAGTAGGGGGGCTGGCGGCTGTTGCTGTTGGAGTGTAGGCACTCGTGATGCGATTTTCTTTGTAATGCTTCAGTGATTGTGTGACCAAGGCAGCACCTAGCAGAGGGCTGGGCAAGGCAGAGTGTTCAATATCTGTAAATGATAAAGTAATAATTATAGCCATAACAGAGCACTTGGGTGAACGTGGACACCTGAGTTCTGGAGCTAGTGCCCTGACAACTTCTGGGGGTTGACTGTCTGCTGCATCAATCTCCTGCCTTTTCAGAGGAAAGTACATTTGAGCAGAAGTGGATGTCAGTACAAACTGGATTAGTAGCCTTAGCAATGTCACAGGGTTATAGGCTTTTCCTTTCACATTGCAGACAATGGAGAGTGTTTACGGTTTCAGGAAAAAACTGTGGTGAAGGAGTCAGTTACCAATGACCTTCAAGCAATTCCATCACCTCTTGGATTGGTATTTGTTTCAAAAAAACCAGAAGTCAGTTTTCACCACATTTATCACGTGCCAACTGTGTGTAAAGGCCCATGTTAGGCACCATAGGGCTGCCATGGAGATAAGCTCTGGTTTTCTAGTGCGCTTGGGTCCACTGGACTTCACTGTTGTGAAGAGCAGGGGCCTCTAGATTCATATCTGTTCACTATCTCTTTCCCACAAACCTCTTCCTAGGTCTCTCTACCTTTAGCAGATCTCTCTTTCCGCAGGATGCTTTACAAATCAGTTACAGCAGCTTTGACAGAAAGCATCAGGGACAATCTGCATAGAAATGCCCTAGGAAGACAGACTAGGCTTTAAGGAAATGGTTCCACATCTTCTATGGCTTTGGAGGCAGGCAAGTCAGGGTTTGAGGCTCCAGGCAGCTTATATAGGTATATTTAAGGAGAATGTCTTGCTAAGGGAAATGTTAGGTTTATTTTTCTTTCTTTGAAATCTAGAATAAGTAGATATGATTGTAGTTTTCTACAAAAATCCCTTGGCTTCTGGAGATTTTAGCACACAGGGCCAAGGACACCTCTGGTCCAACCTCTCTGGCAGACACCTTTATCTTGTTTTATGAAGGCCAAACCTCAGGACAAGCAGAGGAACGTGGAGTAGGGTGGAACAGGCCAGAACTATCTGGTTGAGCTACTTGCTTGATTCATATCCTTCTTCCTTTATGGAGACCCATTTCCTGATCGCCGAGACTGCTTCTGAGCTGGCATCTTGCCCAGGCCCTGAAACTAGACACTTCATTTCAAAGATGCTCTCTGACTTTCCTTCCCCAGTCTCTCTCCACCTGCACTCCCCAAACCTAGAACCTGGGAAACTTAAATTCTGAATTCTGGTTCTATCCAGCACCCACAGCTCTGAACTCTCTGCCCTCCTGGCCTTCTGGTTTTAGAATTAAGTTTTATTTGTGTTGAGAACCAAGCTGGCACCTGAGGATGCAAAGATGAGCCCAACATCCTCAGCCCTGCAGGGACTGGTTCAATTTAGAGATGTTTCACCAGGATGGCTTCTGGTGAGGCAGCTACAGCAGCAGTTAGGAAAGGGAGCCACAGAGCACAAGACTTTGGGAGGAGCCTCTTAAAATCAGTCTTCATCCTTAATTTCATTCTGTGATGGAAGGAATTAGAGATAGTTGTTATTCCAGCCAATCATGTCAAGTCCCTAGACTGTGACATTTCTCTTTGTTCCTTTACTGTGTTTGAGTTCAGAATTCCTGGCTGGGTTTGCATTATGTCTGGCAAAGGCCCTGGGTTATCGTTTTTCCTCCATGGCTAGGTCACAGATCTTAGAAACTCCTAAAAGAGCATTTTGCTCCTACCAAGGATCAGATGCTAGAGGCTTAAATAATAGGTTCTGTTTCACTGTAGCCTGGATGGAGCTCTCTATGACTGCTTGTTGCCATGCAGTTATGACACGCTTGACAGTACCAGGAGGGTGCTGTCATCTTCTGACATGACTCTTCCCCTGGTAAGCCCAGTTGCCCCAGTAGTAGCTTGTTGCTATTTCTGCCTTACCTTATTTCCTCTCTTGGCACCAGCAAATTCCTAGTATTCACCCAGGCAATTTGTAGAGGGCCTTTTTGGGGTCCCATATGAGCCATGTCCCCAAAGCTTTTGTACCTTCTTGATTGCCTGCAATATTCAGTACATGACCACTGTCATCCTAGAAAGCTTCTGAGAGGAGGGGCAAGAGCAGCTCTGCCCCACAAAAGTTGGGTCCAACTTCCTTCCATGGTTGTGCAAATTTTCCAAATCCTGTTAATAGGCTCAGGCCCTGACTTGGCTGTGAGCACTGGAAGGGGAAAGCTGCTTTCTAGATCTCTCCCAGTGGGGTGTCTAGGTGGTTCTGAATTTCTTCTACCTCACAGGGGTGTTGTGAGGCTTCAGAAGATGTAGGGATGAAGGCCCCTTGAGTTCTTCATGAGAATGGCAGACTAATTATCAGGTGCAATCTGCAAAAAAGATAAAACACAAGTCAACCTACTCTGTGCAACAGTTAAGTTTGTTGTTCTGTTGCCTTTTCTTGGGTCCTCATGCCATCCCACGGCTCCAGAGCCTGGAGGGCAACCTGGAGACTTTCAGATGTCTGACATGGAGGTACCAAGCAAACTCCTACTACACATACCCTGAATGAATTGCTAAATTGCAAAGGAAATGGACCCTACTTTTAAGGATGTACTAAAGTATGTCTGCATTGATGTCTGTACTGTAAATTTCTAATTTATCAACTGTACAAAAAAAAAGCCTTGCTATTTAATTTTTGTATTAAAGGAAAATAAAATTTTGTTTATTAACTGGTGTGCAATTTGGCATATCCCTGAATATGTATGACAACCCCTGGGAAGCATGCATACCCAGCAGTGAGAAATAGAGGATTCACCTTACCAGGCAGGTTGAGAAATGGATTCCTAGAGCCTCTTTGTTTCTTTTTTGCTAGTGCTATTTTCTCCCCCTAGCATTTCTCCTGGGTCAGCAAACACCACAATTCAAGGTCAACAGAATTTATCACTACTGTGGTCATCAGTAGCACTCAAGTATATCACAGGATGCTTTGGCTATAACTATAGTTCTCAAGCTGTTATCCCAATGACACTTACTTTTTGGCATTTCCAGGGTAGCCGTCTTTACCACTGACTCAATCTGGTGGCCTGAAACAAGTTTTTCCATCACGGTTAGCGCTTTAGGCCTCTGAAAAAGTAAGAAGGGGACCTTTTTTTTTTTTAACCTTTAGATTTTCATCTTTTAATTTTTTTTTCTAGCTACAGAATGTTCTGTTTTATGTAATACGCATTAGTATGTCACATCAATCAGAAAAAAATGTCTTTGTCTAATTTTCTAAGTTGGGTGGTTTATATCTCCATATCCAGAAAAGTCATTGGTCAGAACAAGCAAGTATTAAGATATTGGGAGCTCTGAGGTTGTTCAGTGGTGGAGTGCTTCCCTAGCATATGGGAGGTCCTGGATTCTATACCCAGCACTCAAAACAAAGCAGATTATCAGTATGTTGTCATGGGATCCAGTAACATGGACCACACAGAGGGGAGGAGAGCCACTGCTCTTGGAGGTATCTGCTGATGTCTCAGATAAGATCAGTCCTCTTGGTTGGCTTTTGAACTGCTTGCCACCTTTTGGCTTCATTTGAACACCACCCTGCAGCTGGGGTGAGTAGAAAGCCCAGTGAATAGGGATTTGCAACACTACTCTTCTTATCTGAGGATTGCTATTGTACTTTTATCTCAAACCCTAAATGAAGGGAGGCATATAATTTAAATTCTCTTCTCTGTAAGACAGGCTGTGTTTCTCATTCCATTACCTACTCATTAAGTAGTTATGAAGTTAAGGAAAAGTCAACACAATCTGGGATGAATTCATAATAATCCTTTGCACTTGTAGAAACACTTTCCCAGTAGAAAATACTTTATGTGATTTTATTTTATTCTCATGGTATTTCTGAAGTAAGTAGGGCAAGTATTGCCCTCCTTTAGAGAGGAGAAACCAAGACTTGCATAGGGCAAGGGTAACCCAATGGGAAGATGATAGGTAGGCTAGATAGCCAGATTATCTCATGTTTAGCTAAGGCTTTTGTTTTCTTTTTATTTTACACAGGAGTTTGCTTTATTTTCACTTTACATTCCTGTGGGTTCCACTGTGTCCCCTTAAAAGATATGTTCAAAAGATAGGTATCAGGGATTCCCATAATACCTATGAATATGACCCTTTTTGGAAATAGGGTCTTTGCAGATATAATTAAATTAGAATGGGCTAATACTTGATTAGGGTGTGTCCTAATCCAATAACTAATATCCATCTAAGAAAAGAAACATTTAGACACATATAGAGGAAAATGCCACATGTAGCCAGAGACTGACTATGCAGGCCAAACAAGAAACATCAAGGATTGCTGGAAATTTCCCACAGCTAGAAGAAAAATGTGGAGGATTCTTTTTTGGAGTCTCCAGAAGGAACCAACCTTGATTTTTGACTTCTAGCCTCCATAACTGTGTAAGAATAAATTTCTGTTGTTTTTAGTCACCAGTTGGTGACAATTTGTTACAGAGGCCCTAGGGAACAAATATATACTCTATCCGTTTTGATTTCTTTTCTGTAAATAGCTCATTGAGAGTGGGTGAATGCTTTGGCAGGCTCTCAATAATGAGACCTGGCTTTGAGTTGCTGTTTTTTAAGGATTATGTAGCACAATCACTAGAGTAAATATCTTTATCTGTAAATTGGACACCTCTAGAGTAAACCCCAGGATCCCTGACACTCAACTGGTTTGAACTGGGCTTGGCTGATCTCCCACCCACCCACCCCCAATGGGAGCTCTGTGTGCAGGGCCAGGACCCTAACTGGAATGTGGCCCAAGGGTTTTTTAGCATTTCTGCCCTGAGAACTGATTTTTTCTCTTTCCCATTTTAGCTTTCACATGCAATCATAATTTTAAAGTTGAGCTGACTCTTGACTAAAGAGGTCAGCCTTGGCCTCCTGTTTTTAGAGGTTTTGTGAACAGAAATAAACCACACGGGGAGAAGGGCTAGGGCCTCAGTTTTCCTTTCCAATGTAGCTGAGTTGGTAGAACTGGGAGGATCTTACTAAATGTCCTGAATATGTGTTAGACCTGCAAAGGTTTAGTCAAAAAGACTCAAAATGTACCTTGGCATCTCCTGAAATTCCTAGAACCACCTGTCTTCTTCCTTCACTCTCTTTCCTACTAAGGCTAAGAGAGCCACAAACTGCTCTATTGGCCTTTATGTCAAAGGAGTCCAGCTTCTCAAATACCCTGGAGAGAGAAAACAAAATAAAATGTGTTACAGTTCCCACTGATTGCCTGATTATTATCAGCCTACCATTCAGGTTCCCATTAGCACTTACAGGGAAATTTTAAATTCTTCCTCTGAAGAAGTTTAGTCTGGAAATAAATAGACAATAGACAGATAGGAAAAAGAACACACACACTTTCTCGTTCCTAAGTGTGAGAGCCACATACATACTCAGTATGAAAATCCAAAGGGGGCAAACAGTCTATTGGAGATTGTGGAAGAGGGGGTGGGTACAGTGAGCAAGGGTTGTCTGCTTAATGTGGATGACATCTTCCTATAACTGCCACCTAATGGTAACAGGAATCTCTGTCCAGACCAGATGTTAGAACCTTAGTCTCTTCTTCCTGTGAGGATCTTTCCTTCTGCAGAAAGTGCAGACACAAAAGGCAGTGCCTGCCTCTGCTGTTTACTGATGTAAATACAAGTAACTTTCTTTTCCCAAAAGATTAGATTTTCAGAGCCATTCCAGCATCTGAGGTCTGCAGTTTCTCTGAATAACCAACTTGAAATATGCCAAAGAAATATTTTGGGGATATTTTGGTCTCCCTCAAACCCAATCCTGTTTTCACCAAAGAATGTGCTTAATCTCATGGCTAACGTACATTATCAATGCTTTGCTATTTAAGAGATTGGGTGATTAGCTATCTAAATTTCCTAAAATGCCTGAGGATTGAATCACTTCATTTGATATGAGGTAAATGGGTAGAGTGTAAAGCAATGAGATAGAACTGATAAGTCACATAGGAAAACCTGTCCTATTTCATCGTTTTCCTCTCGCCCCCTTCCCTGTGGTTTTTCCCTTTGCCTGGATGCCCTTTCCATCTTTCTTAACTAGGTTATATTTATTCTTCCTTCAGGATTGAAGTCTTGTATCACCTCTCCTTGGGGAACCTCCCCCAGTTCTGCTGCCTCCCTTCCTTCTCACTATTCCTCAGTATAAATCTCTGCACTTTCAACTCTGAGCGTTCATGCACCATGTGCAATGGTTGGTGCATGTGTCCATCTCCCCACTAGCCTGAGCCCCCTGCATGGCCTCTCTGTGCACCCTCAGAGCCTGGCACTGTGTCTGGCACAGAGCTCAAGTTTTAGGAATATTTGTGGAAGGGAGGGAAGGACGGAAGAAGAGAGAAAGGAAGGAGGAAAAAGAGGAATGGAAGAAAAAAAGGAGTTGGGAAGAGGAGCTGAGGAGCTTTGGTGACAAATGTGCTAGCAGAGGATGAGAACCAAAGGGGATGACAAGAGTCATGACCTTGGCAGAACTTTCTGGAAAGATGCTAGGGCATTAGCCAAGGAGAATAGTCTCCAGACAGAAAATGGATTAGAGAACAATGACCGACCCTACTGTGTTGCTTATATGTAGCTGTTTCTGTTCCTCCTTTTCTCTTCTCCTCCTTCCCCACAACAAATATTTGCTGAGAGTCTACTGCATGAACAACTGGAGTGGGCTAGAGAAGGAGAGAGGGAGTGATTACAAAAATAAGAAAACCCATGAAAGGTAAAGTCCAACTTAGAGTTCCCAAATGCAGATGACAGAACAGAGAAAGAATTCAACTACTATTAACAAGCTTAAAACTCTAAACCTGGAAAAACAAACCCTCTACTGCTTAGTACATATTTGTTGAATGGCAAAGTAAGGGTCCATCATATACTAGCCTTCATCAGGCACTGTGGAGGACCCTGAAGTTGAGGCTACTAATTCTGCCACACTTACCATGTAGTTTCTTACAACCCCAAGTTCCAAGGTCTTGTTGGTTTAGCTTGGATAGAACAACTTCTGATTACCCACCATTTGAACCCTGAAAGGACACATCTGCCTTATGCAAATGTGAGGGAGGATGCAGGAAGAAAAGAGAGAAGTGTGGATCTCAGAGACTCTAACACTTTTGAGACTTGCTCTGCTCCTCCAAGCCACCCTCTGAATTCAGTACATAAAGCATAAAAGTTAAAACTGCCTCCTGATGTGCCATCAGAGACATTTAGTCATTAGATCCAGCTAACCGCCTCCAGCTGAGCAACTTTTCTAGGCACACGTGATAATTTATAGTATTTATGCTCAGTAGGGCATTTATATGGATGAGTTTGCCTTGTGTCCGCTGAACCTTCCTCTCTCATTATCCTCATGTCATAATTTTAGAAGTTTAAACAGATTGCTCTATACTACTTAAAAGAATTTCATGGTTGGTAGTCTTCCTTTACCCCAAGTGAAAAGGATAAACGTGAGTAAACATGGCGATAAGTAGCCTGGAGGGAAGTACTGGGCAGCAAGTCACTTCAATGTAACTGGAGCCTGAGATTCTTGGAGTGGGAGGGAAAGTGGGCTGAGGCCCAGTTGTGAAAGGCCTCGGAAGTCCTATTCTCTCTTGCGCTTGGCACAAGGGAGTCAGCAAGTGTTCGAAAGGAGGGAAGGCTTGAGTCCATGTTGGTGTTTTTACCAATATGGCTTTTTTGCTTTTTGCTCTGGCTGCTGGGGGTTGTGGACTGGAAAGAAGGCAAGTTGGAACCATGGATGAGAAACCATGTGGGCCTGAACAGAGGTGGTGGCAGACAGATGGGGGTGGGGATTTTCAGAAAAAACACAACAGACTGTCCTCTGTGGTCCTGTTCAATGAGCCGAATCTTTATTTCGGCTTTCCAGTATCTCAGAGGCAAGGAGTTGTTTGCTCTGTAAATGGAATACAGCACACCCTACACAGGCAGCTACAGAAAGATAACATGCAGGGCCACAGAGTTTGCAGCACTGACCAGGCACCTTAGCGGTGTAGGTCATCTCCCTCCTGCCATTACGACTCTCCTTTCAATCTGAGGGTCAGTGTAACACTGTGTGTCAGTGGAAGGGACAGGGTAGTAGAGGGTAGTATGTAGTCATTTATGGAGTGCCAAGGGGCCCACCAGCTCTTCAAGACTCAGGGTTTCCTACCAGGATTTATTTTTTGGAATAGCCAACAAAATTCCATAAGAATGGCTTAATTTAGTAGAAACTTAATCTCATTCATGTCTCCCATGTAAATTTTCTTTCTTGACACAATTTTCTTTGCCATCTACTATTATCAGTAAAGGTCTGGATTGCCCAACAGATTCACTGAAAAAGATATAGGCACTCACATGTTTTCTAGTCCTCTTCCATTTACATCAGAAATTCTGCATAACATTTTCCATAAGTGAACAAGAAAACCACTTCCTAGGGCTTTTTTGCACCTCCCCCCCTTTTTAAACAACAGACCTTCCTTTTGGATTTACATCAGCATTTAGCTAACTTCCTGAACATTTCACTCATTTCCTGAACTTATTCTGAGGAAGGGAAAACATCCTCCTTCAGAAACAAATGCAAATAATCGCAGAGATTATTTTTATTAAATAAATAGTGTAAACGCAATGGAATTTCCTGTAAGATGTATATTTACCACGGATACTTCCACAAAGATCTATTTGTTATGCTCCTGTAGGATCCATAGTATTTGGAGGTAGGTAGTCTGAAGAATTATAACTATTTTGTGACTCAGGAGGTATGTTAATCAAGAGGTAAGTCATGAGCAGCTACAGTGTTTCATCTTGTTTAAAAAATATGTGTGTGTATGTATGTATGTATGTATGTAATTTTATGAGAAATCTGACCACAGAAATAGGGACATTTAGGTCAGCATGTTTTGAAGCTATGTTTCTTTTAAAACAGGATTTTTATGACACCTAGTGGTGAATGGAGGCAGAACAGCTTTAGGGCAGAATACTGACTTAAATGCAGTGTCCCAGAAATTAGGCTTTGCTTGGGAGTAAAAATAAGCCTAGAAATCAGAGCATAAAATGCAGTGACATGAAAATATTTCCTTTATGTTTTCCTGGCAATTTTCTCTTTTCTTAATGTTTTCTTCTCAGGCCTCCTAGGGATAAACTGGCTCAAATTTAAGAGTGAATGGAAAATGGGAATTGTTGCAAAGGAAACACATGAATATATCAAGAGAACAGTTTTGAGAAGGCCTCTTCTCAGTTAGCTATCTCTTAGTGGAGAGGATAGTCGTTTGCTGGTGAGTATCTCATTGACATCTTAGAGACGTTCTGAATGCTTTTCAAGGGCCTTCTTACATTCTCTAGAGTTTGACAGTGGCTGGTTTTTAAAGAGAGAGGTGATAGGAATCTCAGAGAGGCTGTCTCCTCTCCACCTCTACTCCCACTTCTTCCCAGCAGAGGGCCATCTAGGATAAATGGATATTTGGCTGCCTTGTAGGTCCAGGAAAGTGCTTTCTAGTACATCGCATGGACTGACACTCTTCCTTAAGTCCAATGCCCTTGGTATGGTATCCAAGACCCCATGATCTGGCTCTTCCCCTCTCTCCCAGCCTCACTCTGCCTGCGTTCTAGCTCACCCCAACTCCTCCAGTTCCTCCTGCCCTCCTGCTTTTCCTCCTTTTCTGCCATTGTACATGCTGGTCTCCTCAGCTAAAGGACCTTTCCCTCCATGTCCCTTCTACTCACTCTCCAAATCTCTGTGTAGGTGTTCTGTCCTCAGAGAGCTTCTCATGGTCTGGCCAGGCACAGTTGATAGTGCCCTTCCTTAGGTTACCTCCAAACCCAGTTCAAACATCTACAATTGCATAGGTCATATTGCATTATATTGGTTTTGTGTGTTCCTCTCCTAGATGTCTGAGCATCTCAAGGACAAGAACCATTCTTCAGTCCAACACCATGGGGTTGCACAAATGTTTACTGGCATCTTGGCACCGACTGTTTGTGATATTACATTGTTCCACTTAGCTACAGTGTTTTGATAGTTGCAAATTATCAGTGGGGCAACTAGTTCAAGGGTAGAGTTGACAATCAGCTCTTTACAAATGTGCATAATTTATTGTTCTAAATGACATTTCACCTCCTGAGAAATAAGCTCTAAGTTTCTGTCTGGTTTTAAAACTGTAGAATTCTAATTTAAGGAAGCCTTGATCTAAAATAAGGTTTTAAAAAATCTGTAATTGTTACGGGAGTGTACAATTGTTTAGAAAAATATTTCACATGCGTGTGTCTTTTTGTCTGGGGAGATGGCCTATCCCTTTCATAGAAGGGGCCTGAGGTCTCAGAAAATTAAACACTGCTGACTGAGAATCATTGGCCAAAATGATGATCTTTAGTCAATCTCTGCTAGGCTATAGGAGTTGGCATCTTGCATGTTATGTGAAAGAGGTTTATACTCCAGCACATCTGCAGATTTCCTCCTGACCCTCCTTAGGATATACCTTCAAGTCCTGGTTTGCCATCTCTTCTCAAGCTGGTCACCTTTAGAAGGAAGACCCAGTCTCAAAAACAAAATAAAACCAAGAGGTTAGGGGGATGCATAGCTAAAAGGGTAGACCACTTGCCTAGCATGCCCAAGGCCCTAAATTCAATCCCCAGCATTGGAGAGAGAGAGAGAGAGAAAGAGAGAGAGAGAGAGAGAGAGAGAGAGAGAGAGAGAGACTTTTGTTCTGAGACTTTTGGACCTCCTCAGGTTTAAGTGCAAGGGACACCATCAGAACTCCCATCAGCTAAAGATTATGTACCTTTCCCCAGATGTCACTTTACCTGTGATGACACTAATATTCCTTAGGGTAGGTGCCAGGGCTACTCTGAGAACCCACTACAGAGCCCACATGAAACAGATCACTGAATTCTACTGCTGTGGCCTGACCTGCAAATTGCCATGTTGCTTTTCTTGTTTGATGGGAGATGGCATTTTCAAAGTGAAGTGTGACTGGCAGAACCTGGTAGTCACTGAGGGCCCCTTGCTTAGAAAGCCCTATGCTGTGCTTAATGCGCCACTCTTACAGTATTGAAATTCTAAATAATTTATTTTTGGTGTTACTGGGGTTTGTACTCAAAGCTTCATGCTTGCTATGCAGAGCTCTACCACTTGAGCCACTTCCCCAGTCCTTTTTGCTCTGATTATTTTTGAGAGTCTTGCTTTCTACCCAGGCTAGCCTGGACCTTATTTTAGGCTTCCTGTCTTGCTGGGATGATAGGAGCATACCACCATGGCTGACTTTTTTCTGTTGAGTTGGGGTTTCATAAACGTTTTTGCCTGGGCTGGCCTGGAACTTCGGTCTTTCCAATCTCAGCCTCCCAAGTAACTAGGATTACAGGCATGAGCCACCAGTACCTGACTTCTAAATAATTTTTGAAATTTCACATCTGTTCCTGCAAATTGTTTTGCTGACCCTGAGTGGCTACAAGCACCTAAACCCACACCATGCAGTGGAAGGAGCATGAACTTTGGAGTTGACAGTTGCAGGTTCAAGTCCAAGTTCTACAACTTCAGAGCTGTGTGAACTTGGGTAGGTTACTTAACCTCGAAAGCCTCCATAACTAATGCTCAGTACAGACTGCTCGATTTGGATAAAGAAATCTGAACAATAGCTAGACAAGACAAGGCCTGTTAAATCATATGCAGGCTTCTCTGTCTATTAATGTGGTTTAGAATGATATGATAGGAGAATTGTATACGAGAAGAATATTGATTGCATTTCAGATAACGCAATTTGCAGTTAATAAGATGGTTGGACTGATCCAAGGAAATATTTGTTTTCTTCAATAATGTTAGACAGAAGCATACATTTTAATAAATTCTTCATGAGAAAAAAAAAGCCTCCATGTTCTTATATCAAAAATGGTGACCATAGTATCTAGTTTTTATAGGTGTCAGGGCAATTGAACAGTATATGATATAGTAATTAGTAATAGTTGAGAATGACAATAGTGATTTGAAAATAATTAGTAAAGAAAGAACAAAATGCATTAGTGTGAAAAGTAGATCAAAACAAAAAAGCCAAAGAAGTAGACTTTAAAGTCTGGGAAGAATTGTAAGGATAAGCTTCTAACCAGAGTTGTTTCTACCTCTGTTCTTTTACATAATGTTTTTTACAAAATATTGCATTGTTTTCTCTTATGTTACATCTTTTCTCTCCATTAAGCTTTGAGACACCCTAAGACCAGGTACTGTGTCTATCCTTTAATTTTTTTTTTCAGTTCTTAGCATAAGGCCTGTTGCAAAGTAAATGCTTAACAAGCGTTTGTTAAAAGAATAAACTAGTTCACTATTTCAGTTGAGGAAGCTGAAGCCTAGAGAATTGAGGTGACTTAAGCTTACAAAGTTTGGCTTGGGCAAAGCCAAGCCTTGGAGTCCCTTCTGGTTTTGTTTGTTTGTTTGTTTGTTTGTTTGTTTTAAAGGATTAGTTTTTGCTGGGGTGGACATGTGGACCCACTCTTGGAAGCTATTAAATATAATCAATGTCTCTTGCTGAATTACAATGTTTAGATTATCTGGGAAATTTTTGAGTCTTTTTATATTTTATATGTTAAATACTTGTTTCAAGTAAAAGACCAGAAGAGAAGAATGGCCATTGGATATAGACTTTACTTGTGACTGTCCCAGCAACCTTCTGGGAAAAGCAATCCATCAGATCACCTTTGCTGAGCACACAATCCTGGGACAGCTGAGGCTCCCCTTTCTCCTTCCCCAAATCCTCCCATTCATGAGATTATCTGCAGTGATACTGATGTCCTGCATGTGATTGATTACCTACCACTATCTTGGGGACCTGGGAGTGACCTTTAGCATGCATTTGTAAGGAACCAGCTTGGAAAGAAAAACAAAAACTTGAAGGCATCCTCTAGTTGGCCTGAGATAAGGGGCCTCAGAGCCTTTTTTCATTAGCCTGGCAAAACAATCCAAACAATAAAAAATCCATAAAAAAAATTCTGCTTCCAGGAGCTTAACAGATATTTCTCATTTCAGCCACTCAGTCACATGATACTTTCCCTATGTAAGACGAGGAAATTTTTTTTCCAGTGAGAGGAGAAGGGAGGAAAGAAGAGAAGGAAAGGAGATTAACAGAGAAAAGGAGGAGGGAGGAATGAAGGGGGAGAAGTAGAATGCAGAAAAAATCTTAAGAAAAGAAAACAAAGACACAGAGAGAGTCTAAAGTTTACCTGAATAGTCCCAGGAACTAAATCAAATAATTAGAAGGAAACAATCCAAGTTATCTTGTTAAGCTCAATTGGTGCAGTAATAATTCTGAAGCAGCAGTGGGGTACTGTAAAATGACAACAATTTGAGTTTTGGCTTTGATAGTAATTTTCCTTGTGAACATGAATGTGTCTTTTCAAGTTCCAGGCCTCAGTTTGCCCATCCAGAAATGGGGGAAATAAATGAAATGAGACATATGAAAGTAATTTGAAAAATAGAGTGTGACATAAGCAAACACAGTCTCGAATTTACACTCAAGCTGGATCTATTCCACTTAAATCAAAACAGCTTTTGACACGCCTCCTGTTCTCCTTCTCATGGGCTCAGGGAAGTTTTCTACCTCATGTTTTTAAAATAAATAAATACATCCATAATCCAGTGATCTTGTTACATCATTAGGTTCAGGTAGACTCATTACAAATCATGGATACAATGCCTAAATCAAAACATAAAGAGGAAAAAAACATGTGGCTTATACACCATTGTCTAGCAAATTTAGTAGAATGGGTAGGGCAGATCTGAATTAGAAGAAGAGCCGTTCAGATACCAGTTCCCCAGTGATGTGCAATGTAACCTAGGGCAAGCGCCTTAGCCTTGCTGTACCTCATGCTTTCTCCTTTGCCTGTGAACACACCTCCCATGTTGCTACCACAGGGCAAGTGCTCAGCTCTGCTCCTGGCATCTGTTAGAGCCTCTGCTGTGTTGAGTATCCTCAGTCCTAGATTGCAGTAGCTACGAAATGTGCGGGACTTTCTTGTCTCCCTTTCTCTTACCCTGTTCACACTCCCATCACTTGGGTGTCTTTCCATTGCTACCAAAGAAGAGTCTTGGATTGGAGTGTCTGAGACACTTTTCTGAGAGCATTGCCTCAGAAAATGAAATCACTGTTTTATGATCATTGTACATCTTGGAGGCCAGCAATGAAAACAGACTCTAGATGACTTAAATTTATTATAGAGCAGAAAGAATTAAGTTTAGAGATGGGTAGAAATTAGGGAAGAATCAGTGGGTCAGACCAAAGGAACAACACAGTGGTAACTTGGGAGGAGGAGTTTGATCAGCATGCCAGCTCTGGTGCTTTCAAAAAGGTGGTTTTTAGCTGCCTTCATGAAAACCACCAACACCCCCATCTTCTTTTATTGCTCCCTTAAGTGTTCAAAAGCATCGACCTGGTGGGCTGAACTCAAGTCTGTTGCCTGTACTTAGATTGGGATAGAGCTAGGAGTGTGTGTTTTTGTCCACTGTTTTGTGGAAGGTGGTTCCTACCTCACACCAAGAGAAACCACAACAGATACCAAACCCTAGAAAGACATTGGATGACAGGCACCAGAGAAGGAAAATAGGATGGACATTCACTGCAGTTCATTGAAGAATCTCCAAAAATCACAGACTCTAAGACCCTGCCTGGTGTAAAGATGTCTTCTCTTCATGGACAGGAAGTCAAGTACAGTGCCAGGGCATTTAGTGTCCCTTGGTGTGGATAGGGAGGACCCAGCTGTGTCTGCTCATTCAAAGTAGTTTTGAGAAAGCAAAATAAACATTAAATCAAAACAAATAGATTTGTAAACATTGAAAAATGTTTGGAAAAAGAGCTGAGTTGAGTGAAACTGAGTGATCAGCTATTCAGATGGCTTTTGCCTGATTTTCACACTGCTGTTTCTCCAAACATGTCTGCACTTAGAGGCAGACTCACAGCCCACGTGTATTTCCCACACACTTTTAGCTCCCAGCCAACTCTCCTGAACCCTGGGTGGCCTCATGTCACTGATCTTTATGGTCCCTGCCTCAGGAACTGACAGTCTGCTTCCTTTTTGCTGTATCCTTCAAGTTCTAATTATTGAAAAAAAATAAATTCAAGACTGAAACCCAGCAACTGAATGCATTTTTTGTTTTGGAAAGCCCAATTTTCAGCAGAAAAGTACCCCACAGCAAAAGCAGCTCCTGCCCTCTTTCCCTCCTTTGCCCCAAGGTCAAGTATTCTGATGAATCTCAGCAGTCATTGGATCTATTTCCTGCCAAAATGTAGCAAACCAACAAGAAGATCATGATTAATCATGCCCAAGTCCTTCATTGCAAACAAGCAAGACTGAGGAGCAATTTTGGAGATCACTGTCACCTCTAAAACTTGAGATGGGCTAAGTTAGACTAAGTCTACACTTCTGCACAGAGCTTCACAGTGTGCATAAAGCCCAAAAGTTTGTGTGGAGTTTTATTGCCCCTTCTACACATTATTTTATTTGATCCCCATAATCACTTGTCTCTGAATTGTTGATATCATCTCCTATCTTTCTCAGTGTCTACTCTTTTTAAAAAATTGACAGGCAATGTAAAGCTCAAGTCTAGTTTTCACTTCGATGGGTTTTGACAATTTATACCATGTAAATTAACTGCCACATACAAGATATAAATTATTCCCATTGTCCCAGATCCTTCCTTGATTTTTCATTGTAGTCAATGTTCTTTCCTTCCAGGCAACTGCTTTTTGACTTCTATTACTATAGATTATTTTTGTATATATGGATTTCATTCATATCAATGGACTCATGCATTATATACCTATCTGTGCCTGTTTATTTTTTGTGGATTTAAGAATCACTCATGTTGTGTAAATAAAGAGTTCTTTTTCTTTTTTTGCTCAGTAGTATCCCCTGGTATAAATCCATTGCCAGTTGCTTATCAGTCTATACTTATTTATCTATTGGTAGTAGAGGGTTTTGAACTCAGGGCCTTGTGCTTGTTAAGCAGGCATCCTACCATTTGAGCCATACCCTCAGCCATCAATCTCTCTTTAGATAGAAATTTGGCAGGTTGTTTTTCAGCGTAAATTTTGCTTCTATGAATGTGGCTGCTATAAAATTTTGTACAAATATTTTGTGAACATATGTTTTCATTTAACTTGGATAAATACCTAAGAATGAAATTGCTAGGTCATAGGGTATGAGTATGTTTAACTTTATAAGAAACTGCCAAACAGTTCTCCAAAGTGGTTTGTCAGATACATGAGTTGTCAGCATCCACTGTTGCTTCCTCCAGTCATTCCTTCTCATAGGCTCCAGAGCAATCTATTCTAAACATAACCTTGATCCCCTCCTTCTTCTGCTTCGACTCCATCCAGGGCTTCCCACTGCATTCCTCTAGGATGAAGTCCAGACAGTTTTAAAATAACCTGTGCTGTTTGGCCTCTCACTGTGCCATTAGCTGCTACTTCTCCTATCTCCCGGCGTGCCTCATTTTTTGTATTTCAGTCACCCTGGATTTGCTTCTGCTCCTTTAATGGGAAGCTCTTTTCCTAGAACGTGTGTGAGGCATTTCATCCTGGTCAACCTGTTGCCCCTTTGCTATTTATTCTTCAATTTAAAAGTTGCTTCCACTGAACAATGAACAGACACCTAAATAACGATGGACAGAAATATAAAACACGTCATGCTGAGGGGAGGGCACTAGTGAGAAGGGGAGGGTAAATGAGGAAAGTAAAGGTAGTGAATATGGATGATGCACTTTCTATACAAGTATGAATGTGGAGCATTGAAACCTGTTGAAGTTACAACAAGAAGGGAACTAGGGTAGAAAGGAATATGATGGAGGGATGAACCAATACATATATACATGGAAAGTCACAATGAACCCCCCCTATATAACTATCATAAACTAACAGAAATGTCTTTTTAGAAAAACAAAGGACAAGAAGGTAAAACAGATTCTGTCCAGAGGTGAGTATAAGTGGGAGGGAGAGCATAAGGAAAGGGTCAAATATGATAGAAGTATTTTGAATTCATGAATGAAAATAGAACAATGAAAGCTGTTGTAGTTGTTCTAAGAAAGAGGGAGGAAGGAGAAAGATAGAGGGGGTGAATCTAATTAAGCACTTATGTAAATGTCACAATATATACCCCTGTACAATGATTAATATGATAAAAAGAAATATTTAAAAATTGCTTCTGCTGGGCCATCCCTCAGGCTTTGCAGACTAAGTTCCCATTTCCCACTTCAGAAGGACCCTGGGCTACTTCTTCCTAACAGTCGTTAAAATGTTATCATTTAAAAAATTTTGTTTATTTATTTCAATTTTTAAATAGGTTATATATTCATGTGGTTCAAAAATTCTCAAAGGTATTCTGTCAAAACTTTTATTATACTCTTAGTCTCATTATTTGCCTTGTTTCCCACCCCATAATACAAAACAAAAAAAAAAAAGGAACATTTTCTTTTCTGTACTGGGATTTGAACTCAGGGCTTCACACATGCAAGGCAGATACTCTACCATTTGAGCCAAAGTTCCAGCCCTTTTTGATCTGGTGGCTTGGAGATAGGATCTCACATTTTGTCCAAGTCTGAACTACAATCCTTATATTTTATGCTTCCCACCTGCTGTAGCAGGCGTGTGCCACCACATCCAGCTTCTTTCTATTGAGATGGGCTCTTGCAAACTTTTTTTGTCTGGCCTGGCCTCGACCACAATCCTCCAGGTCTCAGTCTACCCAGTAGCTAGGATTACAGGCAAAAGCCACCAATGCCTGGTTGGAACCTCTTGATAGTAAGGCTTTTTCTTTCCAGAGATTTTATAATGCCTATGCAAGATTTTATAGCTGTGCTCCCACACAGTATATACATACACATATGCTATATTGTTACTATTATCTAGTATATTAATTTTTTTGGCAGTACTAGGGTTTGAACTTCTGGCTTCACACTTGCTGGGCAGAACCTATTGTGGTTCTATTGCTCGAACCACATCTCTAGTCCTTTTTGCTCTAGTTATTTTGGAGATGGGATCTCACTTTTTGCCCAGGCCAGGCTGGGCCCCGCTCTTCCTATTATGCTTCCCGCTGTCATTGGGATGATAGGCATGAGCCATAAACTCAGCTGTTGGTTGAGATGGGGTCTCACAAAATATTTTGTCCAGGCTAGCCTAGAACTGTCATCCTTCTGATTTTAGCCTTCTCTGTAGCTTGGAATGACAGAAGCATGCCACTGTGCACAGCTATTGGTTGACATGGGGTTGAATCACTTCATATTTCCCACTTGAAATGTGTAAGTATATATTTCCCCTTTGCCTCCCCATGTGTTTTACAGAATGTTTGGGTGTTTGGCAAACATACAATATTATCTCAACGTAGCTAGTTTTTGGGTTTTGTGGGTTTTTTTAAATTAAAGTCCATCCTTTTTTGTTTTGTTTTGTTTTGGCAGTACTGGGGTTTGAATTTGGGGCCTTATAGTTGCTAGGCAGGTTCTCTACCACTTGAGATACTTTGCCAGTCCTTTTTTGTATTGGATATTTTTGGGGAAGGCTCTTGCTTTTTGCCCAGACTGGTCCCAAACTGCTATCCTCCTGATCTCTGCCTCCTGATTAGTTAGGATTACAGGTGTGTGTCATTAGCACCTAGCTTCCATTCTTTATTTTGTACAAAAATAAACTATATAATCTGTGAAGTACATTATTTTCATATTATTGTAGAGTGATAAGAACAGAAGTAGGAATGACTGCTACCAGTTCCAAGGGTATCACATATGCTTTAGAGAAAGGTCATTGCTACTTAACCTTTTTATTAATTAATTTGTGTTTCATTGCTATTTGGATTTTTAAAACTACCATGTGGAACAGGGAGCAACTACAATATCTCCCTGTTCTGATTTTCTATAATTTTATTAAATCATCACTGGGAAGCTCAGTGGTTGTGATGTCACATAATTAAGCTATAGACAGGTAAGGGTGGTAAAACCTGCCATCTGAATCCAATAAAATACCTTTTATTGTCTTTTTCTCCTGTTTCTGAGGAAGGAGAGTTCTACTTATATCCCTCACTGGCTAGCAATAGGCTTGACTTCTCACAAGTAAGTTCTTTTTGGTTATAGTTGCAAAAAAAGTTACTAAATTCTTGAAGGTTTGGCATCTCTGAAAAGAAATGAATGAGGAGAATGAACTGGTCTAGATTTGCCTTGATGCACCACAGTTTACCCTTGGAGTTAATTGATATGCTAACATTGAAATAGCCAGGTCTGTGTTGGTCAGCAAGATCAGTCAGTTCATTGGGATCCTACTCCCAAACGGTCATGCCACATTTGCATGGAGACCTACCTGTAGTGATGGCCTCAGCTCCATCAGCTGTGGTTATCCTCTTTGATCTAAATGCCTATCAGAAATATAGCAGCCACTTCTTGGTAAAAGTGTACCATGAAGTCTAGCTCACTAATCTCTAACTGCCTGACAGAATTTTTGCACTATTGCTCAGTCCAACCTCAAGACCATCGATTTCAACAACACAGAAGGAACTCAAAGATACAAGGTGATTGCTTTGCCCCAGCCACACTAAACTGCTCCAGACCATTCAGAAGTGGCTGCAGTTTTCCTGGCATTCTCTTAGCTATCCCATCTTCTAGGAAATATTTATGCCAGAGACCTGATGTACTGGCAAACTCCTTAAGAATACACTTCATCTCCAAGGAAGTGATGGAAGAGAAGAGTTAATTATATTGTCTGGTACTGAGGGTTGGGAGAAGGGAAGAAAAGTGACATCAAAGAAGAAGATGAATTTGGGTCCCCCTCTTCCTCTGAGAGGGTTCCCAGAGATCTTCACGAGAATCTTCAGATTCCAACTAGTGCCACCACTTCCATTTCCTGAAAACCCTCAGCCTCAGAGTAAGTTTCATTGCATATTTCTCACAGTAGAAGCTGAGCCTCTGGTAGGAATTGTTATATTTTTTAAGTGCTTGGCATGTGTTAAATATCCAATATATCTATTGATGTAATAATAGAGTATGTGTATTGCATATTAATGCACAATATGATATAGACTATGTATATGTCTTATGCATTAACATATAATAATCATGTACATTATATATCAATATATATACATTTATTAAGTGAATGAAAAAAACAAATAATGATCAAAGAGCTTACAGTTAAATCTGTGTGATCTGAGGACCTGGAGGTTGGAAGTACAGACTTTCTGGCTCCATGTACAGCAGACTTGATATGAGTCTCTACAGCTCCACACTTTGTAGGTAATCCAGAAGGAGAAAGGAAAAGGTGTCACTAAAATGGGAAGGCAAAATCTTAGCTCTGCCTTATAATCAGTATTATTGTGGAAATAATTTATAATGCCAGGCATTCTATTCAATCCTAATGAAGAATGTCTAGCACAAGACAGACTTATGAGGCCTCATAACTGTTAGAAGGACATAGCCTTAAGCTCAATCAGACCTAGGTATGAGTTCCAGCTCTGATATTATCTATGATGATATCTTCTCCCTAAGATGCAATTTAGTCACTGGTGAAGAGAGAGACAACACTTCCTGAGAACAGAAGCCTTTATTCAAACTCCTTAGTACTGGTAACTAACGATCCTTTATTAAGACTCCAAGTCAGTCACACTTACTTCAATTATTTTTGTGAGGTTTAAATAGAAAATGAATGTAGTGATTCCGCATGGTGGGCTCAACACAGACTCAGTTTTATTTTTCATCTTTTCATGTTAGGGGGGATGGGGAGGAGCTATGACCTTCAGTTACTCAACTCATTTCTTGTCTGAACATGACACTAAACAAACCCTAAACTTCTACTTGAAGGTCAAACAGCCATAAAAAGTAGTGTATTTGCTATCTAAATATTGTTGAAGACATGTCTATCACAGACTGAGAAGACAGTGTTGGTTAGAAGCTAGAGGCAGACATACTTGTATAGTAATCCAGGGTCCAACTCCTACTAGCTGGAAAGTCTTACAAAAGTCTTCACCTCTGTGAGTCTAGTTTTTCCAACTAGAAAAACCTACTTTGAGTAAGTTGCTATAAACACTAACCCTACTCCTGGCACACAGTGAGTGTTCAGCAAATGATGGGTGTTACTATAATGCTCTCAGGGCCCCCAAGAAGAGTCAGAGGGACTCTCCTTTCTGAGGATGAGACCTACATGCCTGGGTAATGATTTGATTTCCTTTTGCCTTGATTGCCAGGGAATTTGGAATCAAATTTAAAATGTACTCATGGCAACCCTGTTAGCATTAAGGTTAGTATATTTATGAAACTTTCCCCTGCCTTTTGGTTTTCTACTTTCTGAAGTTTGTCAGCCAAGGAGAAGAAGCTTGTCAATCTGACCAGACTTAGCCACGTGTGTATGTGTGTTCACACTCGTGCACACACGTATACACACACCTCACACAAGCTTCAGTTAGGAGATTATTTTTCCAGGCAATTCTCACTTGGGTAATTCCTTGCCAAGAGAAAATGTAAATCACTTTTCAATCCAGCGTCCATGGGCTTTACAAGCTAGTCCAAGAGAAATTTAATCCGAGTCTATATAACAGAAACCAGGCAGCCAGCCAGCAAACTTTTGTTTTGTGTTTGTAGAGAAATGCAACATGCTCCTTGTCAAATCATGTCCATGGTGAGCAAGCACAGCACCCTGGGCTTAAGCCTGTGTCTGGGAAAGGAGCAAGTTAGCTTGGAGGGATGTGCTAAAGGAGGGCCCTTGCAGGGTCAGCTCCCCCGGGGAACTTAAGGACTTTAGAAATTCTGAGAATGAAACTCTGAGCCTCAGTACCCAGGATGTTGGTTCTCAAAGTGTCATGGATCAGAAGCTGCCACGGGTGGGATGGAGTGGGGATGCAGGAGGAGAGAGGGAAGCCGTGGAGAGGATCTTGGGCCAGATCACACAGGGAAGGAGGCTTGAACCTTTCCCAGGGACTGTGAGGAGGCCTTGGACAGTTTTTTAAAATGGTATTGTGTTTCTTACCCTTCAACTGGACATTGATTGAACTAGGAGCTTTTGTTTTCTCATGTAATCACCCATAACGACACTTGGAGTTAAGTTTTAGTACTTTTCTTTTCCACTTGAGTAAAGTGTAATTCAGAGAGTAATTAAATTGCCTAGCATTGCATGGCTAAGCAGAGCCAAGATTTGAACTCACGTCCAAGAGCCTTCAAGCCAAGTCATTGCATTTTCCAGTTTGGCTCTGAGATAAGGGCAGTATGTTATTTATTCATTTTTGCTTTTCTTACCCTTCACTCCCCAGTCCCAGCTCTCCAAAATTTAGTAGAGTTTGGTGGGTTGAAAAAGCCAAACATGACCTCACTATTTTTTTTCCTCCAGCAGATCCTGGAATGGGCAGTAGGAGCTGGCAAAATAAATGTACTCTGAGGCCAGAGGCCCTTTCCTCCCCTCTGAACACGTTTCCCTTTCCAATCCCAGGCTCTGGGAGAGGAATTTTGCCCATGGGAGCTGTCTCAGGTGCCCACTGCTCCCCTGACCTTTCCATGCCTCCCCGCTGCATGCCTGCATCTAAATCAGAGCTGGTCAATGTTTCACTCCCCCTCTTCCCCTCCCAGCCCTATCTTCTGAAGCTAGTGAACAATTAACCACCAGCAGCCCCTGCTTGCCTGACTCTTGATCTTCTCTTCTAAGTAACCTCCAACATTTTACTGCTGGGTGTCAATGATCTACCAAACCTGATACCCAAATGCCTCCCCAGTCTTCAAGGAGCCTCTTGCATACCTTTTTGCAGTGATTCCAATGATAGAGGGTTCTTCTATGGAAACACACCTTAGGAGACAACTGAGTTGAAGCACCCACAGTTACTCCTGAATCGTATTTTCTTTTGGTAATTCTTACAAAGAAACAGAGGAGAAGGGCAAAGATTCCACTCTAGCTATGTCACTCACTAGCCAGGTGACCTTACCCCACCCAGTCTTTTAACTTCTGCAATCTCTTCTTTATTTATAAAATGAGGAGAGTTATTCTTCCCTCTTCTATTTATTCTATAGACTAAATGTCAATTTATGTAAAAGTGTTTGGCCCATACTAGCAATTTAATCTGAATTCATAAGTAAGATACTATACCCTAAAGTTTATAAAATTATAGAATGCTGTAACTGGAAAGTGCTTTACAGAGCTTGTATACCTTTTGCAAGTGAAGAGGCCCAGAGAAAGAAGCCTGGGATATATTCAATGGTCATTCAGTCAGTTGGTAGTATATAGTCACATTCAGCTCTCTCTAGGAGAAATGTAATACATAAGCCATATATGTAATTTAAAATTTTCTAGTAATCACATTCAAAACAGAAGGGAATAGCTGAAATTAACCTCAATAAAATATTTTCATTTACCCAATATATGCAATGTATTATCATTTCAACATATAATCAATATTAAAGTCATCAGTGACATATTTTACTTTCTTTGTACTAAATCTTCAAAGGCTGGTGTGTGATTTACACTCACAGAACCATCAATTCAAATGAGCCATGTTTCAGGTGCTTAGTAGTCACCTGTGGCCAGTGGCTACAGTGCAGGTCTTGTTTAATTCAAGCTAGCAAACCTTCTGCACATGTGTTATGTGCCAGGTACTCAGAGTGCAGTGATACAAAGGCAAATAAATGAGCAGCAGCATCTGCTGCTCCCCATCTAAACTACTGGATTACTTGTCTATATTCTTGGTTGAGTGAGTCAAGAAGAAAATCCTCCAGTATAAATATCTTTATCGCTAAGGCAATTTCTTCTGCACAGGCATTGAATAGTAGAAAAGCATTTATTGTTACAGAGCTACTGTGATCCAGGTATTGTGCTCTGCACTTGATCGGTATAATCTAATTTAATCTTCATTGTGATTGGGGGAGGACATTATTTTGCCCACTTTAAAGAGGAGGAAATGGAGGCCCAGAATGGCTAAATTGTTGTCCAAGGGTCTAACAACTTATCAAAAAACAAAATCATGTTTAACTTGGTCAATGTTACCTTATGAAGATGAGGGAGGGAAGAACGTTTCTTGACCATTGCTATTGTGGCCTATTTATAAATATTCCCAAAGCATCCTGAACAGTGTGACTTGCAGTTTATTTTTAAAAACAACTTTTCCTAGATCCCAAGTGACCCATGGTCCCCCCTGCCAGAAGGTTCTTGCTACAAAACAAAGATGAGAGTGTTTCATTTTTCAGTCCCTCTTGACTTCTGGGGGCTCCTCTGTCCTTTGGGGCTCACAAGTTGAAATGGGTCTCAGCCTCAGGTTTATATCAAAGAGGACGTACCTATTTTTCTAAGCTGAAGATGCTGTCCCCAGCTTTCCTTTGCTAGGGTGTCAAAGGGTCAGGCCAGGAGTGGCTTCCCCTTTCCACAGCCTGCATCATTGTTTCTGTCTCCTGCTCCTGGACAGTGGGGAATTGTGTGTGTTGGTTAAAAAAAAACTTTTTTAAAAATTCAGAATGTGAATACCACTAAGCTGGAACACAGTCTTCTGTAGTTACAGTATTTCCTGAAAAAAAAAAACTGCCATAAATAGTTTCTGCCGGGTATGGAGGGGGTGGGGGGGAGAGGGAGGGGGCGGAGTGGGTGGTAAGGGAGGGGGTGGGGGCAGGGGGAGAAATGACCCAAACATTGTATGCACATATGAATAAAAAAAAACTGCCATGAAGGTCACATATAAAGAATTGTATGAACCTAGAATAATCAAGGAGAATGAAAGTTACACTTCAGACACCAGTGAATTTTTGTGGGGGAAATTCCACAATGGGCAGAGTGGACGATGAGGAGGTAAGAAACAACATGGCATGTCACTAGACAAGGGTGAGACTGTGCATCAAAGAACAAAACTTCAATAACACCCGGAAACACTGAACATATAACACCTTGTGAGGCTGCCCTGGCTGAACTTAAACTTTAAAGGATTAAAAATATCAAGGCTGAGGGCGTGGCTCAAGGAGTACAGTGCCTGCCTCGCAAGTGCACAGCCCTGAGTTCATATTCCAGTGTTTCTAAAAAACAATTTAAAAAATCAAAGCCACAACTTATTTTATCATTGGAAACAATTTGCATACTTAGGTTTCATTAAGTCATCAAATGATTTTGAAGTACTCACTAGGAGCCATTTTAATCATAAAGGTATAAGTTTGAAGAAACTAAAGATGGATCTGCCTACCTGGGGTTCTGAGTCTAGCAGGAGGCAAATATAGAGAAGAAAAATGCCAGAGGCCATCCAAGCTGCAGGTAACATTTAAGATGAGACTTGGATGGTTGATAATTCTAGATTTCAGAGATCAGGCTTGAATATATAAATTTAGGAGCTGATACATGATATTCAAAACCATGGAAATTAATGAGATTCTCAACAGAAAAGAAGGCCCAGGAGTGGGAGCAGCTGAGAAAGGAGGCTAAGAACAAGACAGTAAGGTGGAAACAGAAACCACCAAGGGAGCACTGTTTTCTCTGCCCAGGCTCCTTAGTCACTGAAGGTGGCAACTGAGTCAGGGCGGGTTACAGTTCAAACAGAAGTAAGGAAGTAAAGTCAGAACATGCAGTTTGCATTTTTGGAATGTTTGGCTGCTATACAAAGCAGATAAATTAGGTAATGTCTGGAAGGGCATAGGATTGGGTCAAGGGAGTACATGCTTTTGGTTTTAAGATTAAGGATATAAGTTGTATTTATATGCCTCTCTCCCTTTTCTTCTGGAAGGGTCTCCTCTGGCAAACTTTTGCACCAGACTGACCACCTTCCCATTTTGTAAGGTTCTCATGTAAGTGTCCCATCTTCTGTCACACCCAGTTAGATGTCTACCCCTGGGAGCCCATGCCATTCTGTATCTACTTTGTCTATATAGGACTCATCTTATTGCAGACAGTAGGTCTCCTGTCTCTCTTCTTCATTAGACAAGAACAAGGCTTGAAGAACAGGGATTGTGTCTTAGCAAGTTTGTATCACTGGTGCAGGTGGGTTCTCAGAGCTTGGCATTGGGAAGATACTCATTAAACATGTGAAGAACAAATAAGTGAATGCCTCTCAATTTTGTGAGGTCAAAGGCAGTGCTAATAGAAAAGTTCCTTATTTTTTTTGCATGGAAAACTGAGGCATAGAGCAATTTGGAGGCTGATAATTTTATAAATGAGGAGGAGCCCTAGAAAACAATAAAATCTCCACCTTACTCCTTTAGCCGTGGCCCCGGTTCCCAATAGAGTGACACTGCCAGCCCACAGTGCGAGCTCACATTCAACTTCAAGCTTCACCACAGAGCATAGGGCTCCACACAGAGTCAAGGGGAGGGCAGTGCTGAATGACAAGGGTGGTGGGGAGGCAAGGAAGGGAGTCTGCCAAAGGCAGTGGGCTAGAAAAATGGAAAGCACAGCTCAAAGGAAACCACAAGGTGTCACTGTTGGTTCTCAGTTGAAGAAACTTAGGCGGGAACTTTAAAGATCCTTATTTTGCAGATGAAGAAACTGAGGCATAGTTAATAGAATTTGACTCGGATCATGTAGCAAGTTAGCAGCAGAAAAATTATGAGAACAGAAGTCCCTTAACTTTTGCACTAGCAGATCTGTCTTCCCTCATTGCTCCAAGGATATACTTTGAGGTGAGGATCAGTTGTCTCTGCAATTACTCACTCAAGACAATGGCTTGCAATTAGCAACAGAATAGAGAAAAAACTGAAGGAAGGAAAAAGATGGAAAAAGCTCAGTGTTCACTTTCACATGTGCCTTCTTCAAAGTACTGGGCTTAGGCACCATTGCCACAATGAGAGAGAGGCACAGAGGGCCTCCATCTGGAACATGTCTTGAATAGCTGAATAGAAAAGTATCAGGTAATGGATTTCATCCTTTTTATGGCTCCAACTTAAAAAGAGTCTGGTTCCCAAGGAAAACAAGAAACCAGGGTTCAGCAAAGAACTGGTTGAAACCTAAGTAAGCACCAGATTTAAAAAAAAAAACACAAAACGTTCGCTGGTTGGAAGGATGAGGATATGTTTCTGGGCCCCACTGTTTGGAATTGGGAAACCATGGGGCAGAAGACCTTTTGTGAGCCAGTGACCCCTGACTTGGCATTTATCTCAGTGTCTGGGAAGAAGGAGGCAGAGGAGTCCTAAGGGAGGGACTTTGTCTTCTCCCCTCACCCCCACACCTCCAGGTATCTCATGAGGCTTTCCCCAGCCTCTGGCTCACTCCCACCATGTCCACATTGTCCACATTCCTTCCATTGTAGTTTCTGGTAGAGTCTCCTTTCTCAACAACCCGGTAATATTTTTGTTATTGTTGTTTGATTGGTTGGTTTGGTTTTTTTTTTTTTTTTGTAAATTAAAAGAATTTTCTTGTTTCTTTGGATAATAGAGCCTAATTCTCTGGAGAGACAGACAATAATTTTTTTTAAGTAGAATATATAGGGTGCCAGATTGTGCTAAGTGTTATGAAGACAAATGAACTAAAGAAGGAATGTGAAATTTGTTTTGTCTTCTCTTTTTCAGTGCAGGGCCTCATGCATGCTAGGCAAACATCCTATCCTGGGATGGGGATTTTAGTGGAGGTGAGATTATCTAAAGTAGGTTAACCAGAAAGTGACATGGAAGGTCTGAGGCAGATGGAGGAGCAAACCATGTGACTATGTAGGAGAATACTGCTTTCTTTTCATTTTCTGTGCACATATAATATAGCAGAAAGGCAGGAAATGGGGAAGAGAGGTGATGAAAGAGTGCCACATGGCCAAACAGTGGAACAAAGAAATCAGACCTGAGCAATGTCACAAAGTGTTCAGGGTGAGACCAGCAAGGGTCGCCCTGCCCCAGAGGTCACAATAGCCAATGGAGAAAGGCCACTTCACCGCAGAGGTTAAGATAGCAAATGACATTGTATAGGACCATGTGTGGGATAAGCTGTATTCCCCTTTTTCTATAGCCTGATCTAAATGGTATATAAGGTGAGACCCCTTTGTCCTCAGGGTTCAGCCTTTGGACTCGAGTCCACCGAGTCTGTGCTGTCACAATAAAACTTTGCTTCCTGCTGAATTGCCTCAGTGTCCTGTGTCTTTGTTTGAGATTCCCACAACATTTCTGGGGGCTCATGTCTGGGATTTCAGAGATAATGGTTCTTCACCTCCCTTGTTGCCAGGTGTATCCTCTGGACCACCAGGAGAAGTGATCCTGCCAGGCACCAATGGATGGTTTGATCTGGAGGAGGGAACCTGTCCTCTCAGTGAGTCAGGGTGAGGGCCTCAGACACACAACAGAACCTGGTGAGGTTCAGGACCATCAAGGGGAGCACTGCCCATCAGACTGGTAAGAACCCAGGTTCAAATATTAGGTCTGCCCCTAAGTGGCAGAAGCGGGGCTTGATTACCTCCTGGGTCACTCAAGCAACTTTAAGCAAAAGCAAAACTGTGACTCCTAGGTGCTGGATGCAGGGCAGAACTATTGGATGCCTGTTTGTGAACATGTGTGAATGAGATGTAGCTTGGCTACAAAGTGAGTGTGGAGTACTGATCCACAGATCCATGGAGAGCTCATATGGGTCTAGAGTGAGCCCTAACAGGGCATCTGGTCCAGGGGTTTATACAGACTCACTATGGCTAAGAGATGCCTAAATCCTTTCAAGGGGAGTGACCAGAGATGGACGAATGAAGCAAATGGTGTTATTTGTTCTCCCTTGTGTGTTGGAGGACAGGACCCCTTACCTCCTCTCCACAGCCCTCATCCCATCTGTTTCCATCTCTGTCTTAACATCTGCTAACAGAAGGAATGGGAGGAAGTCAGAGCAAAAACACACCCCCTAGGGTCCATGCTTAAGAACTTTAAAAAGGGATTTAATGGAGATTATGGAGTCAAGCTGACTCCCAGTAACTCAAGACCTCCTGTGAAAAAGACTGGCATGTCTTTGGTGTGGGATGGCCCTCAGAGGGGTCATTAAATAAGGTCATAGTCAATAGAGTTTTTCGAAGTGGTTATAGGAGATCCTGGACATCCAGACCAGTTTCCCTATCTTGATTGCTCACAGAATGCAGTCCTTAGTTGGCCCACGTAGCTAAGGCCCTGTCTAGAGGAAGCATGTAGGGTCATGGTAGCTCCAGGTGTAGGGAAAAACTTAAAAAGCTGGAAGAACCCATATTAGTGGGGGACCCTGAGGAGATCCCAGCCCCTTATGCACCAGTGTACCCACCTTTGCCACCGCCTTCTGCCCCTCACCTCCACCTTTGGAAGGGGAAGCAGCATCAGATGGGGAAGCCCCAGCAGCAGAAACACCTACAAGGCCTGGCCCAAGAGTCCTTGAGACTGCAACAACCCCAACTTCCTCAGGTCCCTTCAACCTCATGCTCACTCCAAGTCCGCCAGTCCTTACACTGCAGCCCCCTGTGAGACTGGCCCCTTGGTTCAACCAGGAACATTTGAACAGTTCTAACATGGGTCTCACTTACCCCACTGGGACCCATCACCTTGCAAATGCCCCTGAGGGAAACCCAAGGCCTGATGTATTATGACCAGCATGGTCAGATACAAGGAGGAGGGTGAACATTCATCTACCAACCCTTTATCACCACAGACCTCCTAAACTGGAAACATCATGTCCCCACCTTTATGGAAAAACTTCAGGCTATGATTGATTTAATGCAGTCTATCTTCCAAACTCATAAGCCCACCTGGACAGATTGCCGACAGCTTCTTCTGACCCTATTTAATACTGAAGAGTGATGCCATATGACCTTGGCATCTCTAAGGTGATTGGAGGATCATATACCCCTGAGAGCACTTTAAATACCCCAGCCTATGCCCAGGCTCAGTTCCTGAGGAGGACCCCACTGGGACCCTAATGATGACTGAGGCTATCAGCAACTAAAACAATATGAGAAGGCCCTAGTATGGGGTGTGAAGGAAGGGGGTGGGGAAGCCATGAACATGAGCAAAGCATCAGAAGTCCTCCAAGGGCTGAGTGAGAGTCCCAGACAGTTTTACGAACCGTTGGGTGAGGCTTTTCATTTGTGCACTCCTTTTGACATAGAAGCAGCAGAAAACTAGCAAATGATAAACCCACTTTTGTTGGCCAGGCCCATAAGGTGAAAACTACAGAAATTAGAGGGATTTGCTGGTATGAACACCAGCCAACTTCTGGAGGTGGCCACAAAGTTCTTTGTCAATCGAGACCAAGAAGCCAAATAGGAGGCAGATAGGAAAATGAAAAGATCGGTGGACTTCCTTACTGTGGCTCTAGCCAAACAGGTGGGCCCTGGCAGGCAAGCTGTGGCAGAGGAAGAGGCAAGTCCCATGGACTGCAGTCAATGCCCCCAGAATGGCCTCAACCCAGAGGTGAACTAGGGCAGAACGAGTGTGCCTATTGCCATCAGGAAGGACACTCAAAAAATGAACACCTTCCATGGCCTAGGGACCCCCAGAGGGCCCCGCAGACCAGAGGCAGAGGCCAAGTTGTTGAAGAAAAGTATCAGCTGGCTCAGGGGAAAGGTGGCCCCTGGGAGAAAGACATCGGCTGGTTGGCAAATTTTGAGGATTATGAGGAGGACTAGGATAGACAGGGATCCATTCTATGGGGCCCCCAGGAGCCTATGGTCCAAATGAAGGTAGGGGGCCGTCCCATTGATTTAATGGTGGACACTGGTACAACATATTTAGTTGCAACCCAATACATGGGCCCCCTCTCACAGAGACATGTGACAATTGTCGGGGTCACGGGGGGGATCAGACTTGCTGCCTCTTCCTAGAGGAAGAGATTTCTTTCCAAGAAAGTATAATCTTGGAAAACGTGAAGTGAAACATGAGTTCCTCTATCTTCCTGATTGCCCTGGAGACTTGTGTAAACTAAGGGCACAGATAACTTTTGACCCTGATGGCACAGCAGCCTTGAAGCTGAGGGGACCCGAAGCCAAGGTTCTAACCCTCATGGTTGTGCAGGAGGAGGAATGGCAACTCTATGCCTCTAAGAAAGAGTTTCCTGAGCTTCCCTATAAGATTCCAGGAGTATGGACTGAAGACAACCTCCGTGGATTGGCTCAGAACATATCCCGAGTGGTAGTAGAACTAAAGCTGGGAGGCACTCCTGTTAGCCAGAAGCAGTATTACATTCCTCACAAGGCCCAAGTTGGAATCCAAAATCATCTCGACAGGCTACTAAAGTATGGGATCCTTTGGCCTTGTCAGTCTCCCTGGAACACTCCCTTACTGCCTGCCCAAAAGCCAGGAACTAAGGACTTTAGGCCAGTTCAGGACCTCTTTGTAGTTAACAACTGTTATTCTACACCCTGTGGTCCCAAACCCCTACAAGCTCTTTGGCCTTATCCCAGCTGCAGCAAAGTTCTTTACCTGCTTGGACCTTAAGGACACATTTTTCTGCATCTGCTTGGCTCCACAGAGCCAACCCATCTTTGCCTTCCAATGGGAAAAGCCCAATAATGGAGAAAAGGGGCAACTAGCCTGGACCCAATTGCCACAAAATTTCAAAAATTCACACACTATTTTCAGAACTGCCTTAGAATCTGACCTCAAAGACTTCTCAGCCAACCAGCACAGCTGCACACTCCTCCAGTATGTAATGACCTCCTGCTGGCTGGACCAACTCGGGAGGACTGTATGGAAGGGACTCATCTCCTCCTTTCTCTTATGGGAGGCAGCATAGAAAGTCTTGAGGAAAAAGCCCCAGATTTGCCACACTGTTAAGTACCTCAGCTTTCACCTGTCCCAGGGGCAACACAGGCTCTCTGTTCCATCCCAGCACCCAGGGCCTGCCAGCAAGTCAAAGAATTTTTGGTAGCTGAAGGTTTCTGTCAAATCTGGATCCCTAACTACTCCCTCTTGGCCAGCCCTCCTCATGGAGCCACAAAGGGGGGAGAATGGGAACCCCTAGTATGGGGGGGAAGAATAAGAAAAAGCCTTTAAAGAAATTAAGGGCACTCACAAACACCCCTGCTCTAGGCTTGCTGGGTATGATGAAGCCCTTTTTCCTGTATGTCCATGAGCAAAAGAGGACAGTTATTGGGGTCCTGATGTAGCTACTAGGCTCCTGGCACCATCCGCTGGCCTATTTATCAAAACAACTTGATGCTGTTTCCCAAGGATGGCACCCTACCTGCATGTCCTAGTGGCCACTGCCTTCTCAATGGCTGAAGCAAAACAAACTCACTTTGGGGGCAAGAATTTACAGTCTGAGTTCCCCACTCTGTCTTGACCCTTATAGACTATAAAGGAAATTATTGGCTAACAAACTCCCAAATGGTCAGATACCAAAGCATGTTATGTGAGACCCTTGCATCTGACTGGAGGTTCTTAAGACTCTAAACTCAGCTACCTCACTACCAGTTGATTCAGGCCCCCCAGAACATGATGGTTTGGAGGTTATGGATGAGGTGTTTTTGAGCCTATTAATCACCTACACATTGAATATTTCATAGATGGCAGTAACTTTGTCCAGGATGGCACACGCTTTGCTGGATATGCAGTAATGACCCTGGATGCTGTCGTTGAAGCACGTTCACTGCCGGTTGGGACCCCTGCACAAAATGTTGAACTCATTGCTTTCATGCCGGTGCTCCAGCTTGCTGCAGGAATGTGGGTAAACACCTATACAGACTCTTAAGTATGCCTTTACAACTATTCGTGTTCGTGGAGCCTTATATAAAGAAAGGGGGCTCCTTAACTCAGGAGGAAAGAATGTTAAGTATGGGCAAGAAATCTTGGAAATGCTAGAAGCTGTATGGGCCCCTAAGTGGGTGGCATTTATGCACCGCCACGGACACCAGAAGGGAGAGACAATTGTCCGGGGAAACCAGAGGTTGATAGAGAAGTCAAATGAGCAGCTCTCACAGCAAGACAAACTTCAACTTCACTGACACCTGCCTTGTTCCTGTGTCATTTATCTGAATGGGACCCATGGTACACACCACAAGAGCAGGCTTGGCTTGAAACTGAAGGAAGAAGTTTTCTGCCAGGTAGGTGGTAGAAATGTGGCGATGGCTGCATCATCATTCCTGAGTCTCTGTTACCTGCATTTGTTAAGCAGTTCCATGAAGGGACTCAGAGCAGAAAGCTCTTGAGACCACCTTGACCCAGCATTTTTATGTCCCCAAGTTCTCCAGCATAAGTAAGGCAGTATGTGAAAAATGTACCTATGTGCTTATGTACCAAAAATAATCCCTGACAGGAACCAAAAGCACCTCCCCGGGTGCAGAGCGTTGGTGGAACCCCATTTGAAAACTTGATCATGGACTTCACCGAAGTGCCGCGAGCTCGACTGTGCAAATATCTGTTGGTGTTCATCTCCACCTTCTCAGCATGGGTGGAAGCCTTCCCTACTTGAAATAAGAAAGCCCAGGAAGTGGCCAGATGGCTGTTAAAGGAGATTGTCCCTTGGATTGGAATACGTGTGTCTGTTGGATCGGACAATGGGCCAGCTTTCATGGCTGAGGTGGTGCAGTTGATAGCTAGGGACTAGGGATAACTTGGAAGCTGCACACCGCCCATAGACCCAGAGTTCAGGGAAAGTAGAGCATATGAATAGAATCCTAAATTTACAGTTAGGAAAACTGTGTCAGGAGACCCATCTGCAGTAGGATCACATGCTACCCAAAGTATTACTGACGATTAGGTCTAGTCCTAAGAAGCAGACAGGGCTTTCACCTTTTGAAGTTCTTTATGGATGCCCATCCCCCTTAATCAAGGGCATACTGGGGACCTCAAAGAAATAGGCGACCTTACCTTGAGGCAACAGATGAAGGCCCTTGGATTGACTTTCTCAAAGATCAATGACTGGGTCTGGGAGAGGCTTCCTGTCAGACTGACAACTCCCATGCACCCTTACAGGCCAGGGGATGCCATTTGGGTAAAGGAATGGAATGTCCATAAAGCATCATTGGAGAGGCCCTTTTGTTGTTATTTTGTCTACTTCTACAGCAGTTAAAGTTGTAGAGATTGCTCCTTGGTTCCACCACAGCTGAGTAAAGCCAGCCTCTCTTAAATGGGAATGCATCCCTGACCCAGCCTCACCATGCAAGATCACCTTCCAGAATGCCCGTGCCCTTCCCTGGCAGGACTCTGCTCCCCAGGAGACAGCAGGGGACCATGAACAACAGGACGACAGCCCTGCTAGCCCTGCTCTAGTCACCCTGGAGGCTGACTAGTCTACGCACAGCGGAAGCTTGAGGAATCACCCATCTCACCCCTGAGGATAAGTCCCTTCTGCATTTTCTTTTCGTTAATCTTAAACAGCTCCCTACCTAGGGATTCCCAGGCCTTGGACTGTGACTCATGCATGCACACCACCTGAGTGGAAATGTTGTTACCAAAACTCTTTTTCCATATTTATTATTCCTGTGCAGGCACCATTGTTGGGTCATGCACCCTCAACCATACCAATTACTAAGTGTGCTCCTATGAGGGTCAACATATCTGTTTCAACCCCATCTACCACCCTCAAGAGCAATGGCTAGAGTTTCGAAGCTTCACCAGCACTGGGAAGCTTGTTAACCGTGACCCCAACAAACCTTTGTCCATGTACTTTGATGTGTGTGCTGCAATAGCTGAAAACACTGGGCCTTGGAGCAATTGTGGGGGGCTGTCCTGGGAAAGGACCTATAGGTTAAATGACAAGTGTATATGTCCAGAAGAAGACAGTGGGACATCCAGTTGTGTGTATTATGAACAACTTTACTGCTCTTATTGGGGTTGTGAAAGGTGGGCAACTTGGCTAAAAGAGGAGGCCATACCTAACACGGAACTGCCGCTCTTTTACAGAAAAGGGAAGCAACCCCTGACTGCACTCTTGGTGCCTGTAACCCTGTAAATTTCACTATTTTCAACCTCAATGAAACAGGCTGGGAAGTTGGGAAAAAGTTTGGCATTTTAATCTATGGAAAGGGAACAGACCCCAGTGCTTTATTGCACTTTCAGCTCACCGTGCTCACTCATGAGAGCTCCTCATACTAGGTCTTTCATTCCTTTTACGAGGAGACACAAAGTGAGTTTCCCATCTCTGTTAAAGCCAAAAACCTGTTTCTCTCAATGTCTGAATCCATAGCCTAAACTCTAAATGTAACTTCATGTTATGTCTGTGGGGGAACAAATATGGGAGAACATTGGCCACAGGAAGCAAGAGAACGAAATCTTCAGGAGCCTTTTAATGACACCATTTTCCCTAGCCATGGGAGCAGCACTTAGCTCCTAAAGACCTCTATTATCAGGAATATCTGCATTTCTCATCCAAAAGACCAATTCTCCACCCCAGTGGGGAACTTGACCTGCTTCGGACAAAAGTTTTACAATGATACTGCCCAGGAGATCCAGTAGCGGGGGGAGGGCTCCCAACCACACAAAGCTTTAGGAAGATAAAGGACAAAAAGCCTGCCTTTCTTCCTGACAGCTCCACTTCCTACCGTTAGTGGATTTGGACCATATATTAAATTATCAATTTCCAATATGCTTAGTGAGTTTCTGTTAATTGCATCCAAATGATTCCTGACTAAAATAGTCAGGTTATGGTTGTGCTCTGTCCTTCTTCCAGCATCACACTAATCACTTTGCAGTTTTTTTATTTCTTGACAGGGATATTTTCCCATGAGGTTAAGGGCTGTACATTTCAGGGTCACAACATGCAACCTAGTGCACTGAACATGTAAGGAAATAAAAATTTGTTCAATTAAAAAAAAGAAACAAGACATCATGTGTAAGTATATCCTATAGTGCCTTACACACAAATTTAATTACCAACATTGGATGGCACATTCATTTATACCGGAGTGTGGTGGTTTATACTTGTAATCCAGCATTCAAAAGACTGAGGCAGGAGGATTGTGAGTTTGAGGCCAGCCTGGACTGAGGCTTAAAGAGAAGTGTTAACTCTTCTGCAAGGCCAAGCCAGGTTTACAGGGCAGTGGTCAAACCAAGCTGGCCTTCAGAGTACCAGGAGGCCCTCTACATTGCTGCTTTGCTGTCAGGGGAAGGTGCCACCTTTCGGAGTGATTCCATCTAGAAAGTTTAGCTGGTGTGACAGTCAGAATCTGTGAGAAACATGCATGAGTGTGTTGTGTGTCTCTTTTAGCTGCAAAGAATTAAATTCTTTTCTGGTGACACATGCTTCCTGTCAGAATGAAACATACCCAGCCAGACAAACCCACCCAAAGTAAGTGAACAAAAATCCTTTTAATTCCTCTAGGTACACATTTTTTTTTTTTTTTTGCTTTCTGCTGGATTGTTGCCATTTTCCCAGGGGCTAAACCAGAAGTGGATTTGGGGAATAGCAAATTAGAACAATACACTAGCTAGTCTAAAAACCACTGACATTAAATAACTGCTACTTATTATCTCCAGTTACATTTCCATGTTCTTATAAGAGCAATTCATTTTCATCATAGAAAACCTGGAAAACTACAAAATTTGTTTTTTTTGGTAAAAAGGAAACCAAAATCACTTACAATCTCTTAGCCCAAATAACAACTCTCTGTTATCCTTTTGGTGAATATACTTTCTGTTGGCAATAATGGCGCCGATAGGTTTCAGTTTTTACTGCACCCTTAAGCTCCTGTTTTCCAGGGTCACAGTCCTGCCTCCCAGGGTCACAGGCCTGCCTCAAGTCCAGCTTGAATCCTCCTTCTGCCCCAACCTCCAATCAGCATGAACCATAAGATCCTAACCAACCAGATCATGCTGAGTCCCTCCCACTGAGGGGTATTTAAGCCCCTGCCCCTCTCTCCCTCTCTCTCGGCTCTCTCTGCTCTCTCCCTCTCCCACCCAGCAATAAAGAATCTCTTGGCCAGATCGCTCCTCTCCACATGGTCATTTTGGGGCCCACATTTCCTTACATTTGGTGCCATGACTTGGATGGGGGCTCCCCACTAATCCTGGTGGGATCCCCCATTCCAACTCACCCCTGACCACTCTGAGGACGTGACTGGCCAGGACTCATCTTCCTGATCGCCCTCGCTTGCATCCAACACCGGACATTCTTTGGTGAGTTCACCTACCCTTCTTGGACTCCCTTTACGGTCTCTCCCTTCGGTGTCTCTGGGTTTTAGAACACTTCCCATGCTTTGGGCTATCTCTGGGTGGCTCAGATGGTAGAGAGATCCCCTTCTCCACAGGGTTTGGATTTTACAGGGTCCAGGACCCTACAAAACCTAGGCCTAGGTAATCCAAGCCACCGGCCTCTGGCCTGCAAACCACCTGAACTCAGCGACGGCTGGGTCATGTGCGCTGTGTGTTTTCTCGGGTATTTGTGCTGTGCAAGGACGCTTCACAGTACATAATATCCTCCTTTCCCATTCCGGGACCGGGTCCCTCATAATGGGTGCCTCTACATCTTCTCTGCTGTCTGACTCCCCATTGAGATGCCTCCTCAATAATTTGGACACCTTGGGTTTGACCCCAGACATAAAACCAAAAATTTGATCCGCTTTTGCACTCAAATCTGGCCCACTTATCCTTTAGACAACCAAAATCACTGGCCCCTTTTCGGGTCTTTAAATCCCAACCTTTTATGGGACATATAACTACTGTGAGCGATCGGGACGATGGGGAGAGATTCCATTATGTCCAAGCCTTTTCATGCCTCTGTCTAAATCCAACTCTCTGACTTCAAATCCTCCCTCTGTACTTTCTGTTCCTCTGTGCAGATTCTATCAGCCTGTAAACCAGTTTCTAAATCAGCCAATTCCTCTCCAAACCTCCTCCTTCCCCACGTAAGCAGACTTCTTGCACTGCTTACCATACTTATCTCCTCCTATCTTCCTGAAAAACTTTCCCCATCATGGAGTTAAGCAAGCCACTCCTTGCCAATTCTGGCCTAAAGGCGATTCCAGCTCTGAGAGAGCTCATGCTTTATTCAGTGACCAGAGAGTGGAGGTTTCATTTTGCTGAAAGCCTGCCAGTACCAATCAATGGGAGCAACCTGGAGACACAGGTGATGGCTAATCCCTTAAGCACGTGTCATGCCTCCAGGCTCTGCCTTCCCCTCCCTTACCTAAGATGTCAGGACACCTTTCTGCCTCCTCCATGGTCTCACCACATGTCCTCTGCCTCTGTCTGCCTTCCCCTCCCTGGGCTTACTGGGACCCTGCCTCCCATGGAAAACCTGTAGCATAGTACCTTATGACTTAAGCTATTCCAACTAGTTTGCCAGGCCTCTCAGTCTAAAGTAACTTTAAATCAGCTGCTTTACAAAAGCGCTTGCAAAAACCTGCAGCTGCCACACTCACGCTCTAACTCTGCCCCGACAAGGGGAGGAGGGAAAGCAAACAGGTGCACCTGTGCACAGGATGCCCACTTCTGGACACAGCAAAAATGCCTGCCATAGCTAGGAAAATCCATAGAGAGGACCTAGCAAATCCTGGATCACCAGCCACACATGGCGATGGCTGCAGCCCGCCACCACTTCCCCTATAATAAACGCATGCAGAGTACACAGGAAGGGGGGAGGGGCGACAGGCCGCAGGATCAGGCCTAGGCAGTCAGGGTCATTTGTCCCAGGTGTGTGTGCAGGGAGTGGCACCTTAAACAAGTCCTGCTCCTAGCCCCACCTCACACCTCAGGGCATCAGACCCTTGTAAGTCAATTGTTAGCTCAAGGTTATAATTCCAGAAATAACTAAATAGACATTACTGTGGTCTCTAAATTTCTCATTTAGAATTTTCTATACCTTTGGCCTCAGCATAAATTTTTCCCTCCAAATATTAACACTAGTTGTCCCGTATTGCACTGTTATTGGCCTGAAATGCCCTCTGAATGCCCTTCTCTAACTTTACAAATGATTTCTTTGTTAAAAAGGTAGCCTTTATTAAAGAGGCCGCCTGCTGTTAGCTAAAAGACAGGATCCTAACGTTTTGTTCTTTCTAGATGGGACCTGCATCTTCCAGTCTTTGGCTGGTAGATGGTGGAAGCTTTGTACTGAGGCCTGGCCTCAACATGCCTTGGGTGACCAAGAGAAGTGGCCTTCACAGGGTTCCTTAAATTACAATAGCATACTCCAATTAGACCTTTTCCATAAAAGTAAAAAAAAAAAAAAAAGTAACTGAGGTCCCCTATACAAATTTCTCTCATTAGAAAAGCAATGGGTTCCGGCCCAGGCCACTCAGGTTGGAAATGATTATATGACTCAAGCAGTAGAGTGCCACTTTACAAGCATAAAGTCCTGAGTTCAAGCCCAGTACAGCCAAAGTAAGAAATAATAATGATAATATTTGGGGCTGTGGAAGTAGCTCAATGGGAGAATGTCTGCCCAGCATGTGCAAAGCCCTGGGTTCAATTCCCCAGCATTACTAAAAAAAAAAGAAGATAAGTGGTATTAATGTCACTTCAGCCATCTCATAGTGGAAAAACGTAGTTTAACCTAGACCAGATCTCTCATTCTTCAAGCGAGGAAACTGAGGCCTAGAACAGTTCAGCAATTTGCTTTCCAGAGTGTCAGGTGTCAATGTAAAATAACAACTTTACTTTACAGCAACAACCTATCAGAAAGCATACCATGGTAGACTCAGAGTCACAAGTGAGAGAGGTTCTCCTCAAAGATAAATTTCTAACAGTCAGTCCCAGATATTCATAAAAACTCAGACTGTGGCTGAAGGGAAAAGCCATTGAACCAAGTAATATAGCTAGCCATGTCTGTATTTATGGCTATGTCTGTATGTCTGGGACCTTACTAACAGGAGAGAAAAAGATAAGAGACACCATGGCCTCATTGCTGCTCTCAGAGAGGGCCCCACCCAACTGGGGCCTGTATCCTGAACTTGCTACCGTGGTGGACAGGAGGGGCACTTCTGCAGAGAATGCTTAAAGGGGGACAGCCCAGGAGACAGCCCCGCCCCCAACCAGGACCCTGCCCTCTGCAAGGGTACCACTGGAGGTCTAAGTGCCCACATCACCAGATGGAAGACGAGGTGCCACCTCATGGATTGATGGGTCCCAGCCTCCTGGCCACATTCCACTTCTTGGCATCAATGTTGAGGAGCCATAATGGCAGAAAAACAAAAGGCCATTTTCCTCCTAGACAGTGGAGCCCGTTTCTCTGTTTTACCTTTTTCTCCTGGTCCCTGGTCCAATGACAAAAGTTACCTTTCGGGGCAAATCTGCCGGCCCCTAGAGCGCTAGTTTACCTGGCCTCTGGCCTGCTCTTGGGGAGACCTCCTCTGTCACTCTTTTCCCATAATACCTGAAACTCCAGTGTCCCTGCTGGGATGGGATTTACTATCTCAATTAAAAGCTCAAATTCTCCTCCTCCCAGGCAGCTATCTCTGCTGCCCCCTCCTTCAGGAACAAAGAGATTCCACAGTGTGGACTGATGAGGTGAGTGTAGTGTGAGCCAGGACGGCCCTCCCTATTCAAATAAAACTCAAAAATCCCTCACAGTTTCCACACCCAAAACAATATCCCCTCAAGCCTGAGGGATGATAAGCCTTATGCCTATCATAAATTCCTTAAAACAATAAGGGCTACTAATTAGTTGCTCCAGCCCCTACAATAAATTTAAAATTCTTATAAAAGTTAATTTTAAAACACGAGTTACAAAGTAAACAACTGGAAAGGATATAGATAGGCAATAAATGTATTTTTTGAGAAGTTAAAGGAAAAAAGAATGATTTTTTGGATGGGAAGTGATTTTTGTAAAGAAGGGTTTGTCCTAAAGATTGTTTAAAATAGGAAGGATAAAAACAAACCATCAAAGGGTTTAGTATGTTGTATAAAGGTCTGAGTAAGTTTGAAAAGTGTATAATAAAGCTTCAGTGTGTGATAAAGTTAAAGTTGAATATAATCTAAGAGTTGCCTAAAAGATTTTTAGGGTCATGTGAAACTAAAATCAAATCCTCTATGTCTATGAAATAACAAGGTTATCTTAATATTGTTCTGCTCTGAGTAACATCTACAAAAAACCATTACAGAGAAAGATTTTATCAAAGAAATTATTTGTGTTTTCTGCTGATCTTGTCAAGCTTTTAAGTACTACTAAATCAGAGTTCATTTATATATTTGCCTATGTGTCTTAAATGACCACCTTGTAACAGTATTTTGTTATACTTTATCTAAATATGGTACAAACATTTAAAAGGTTAAAAGTGTCAATTTATATAAAATAATGAGCTAAAGCTTTCTTTTATCTAAGAGTATTACATTTAAATCCTGACAGCCCCTGCCTCCCACAGATCACCTACCTAGGTGTGGCCTTAAAGGGACAGACTCACTCCCTGAGTCTTAAATGCATCAACCCAATCTTCTGTTTCCCAACCCCCATACCATAAGACAGCTTACAGCTTTCCTGGCAGTTATAGGATTTTGCAGAATTTAGATCCCTAGGTATGCAGTCCCTGAACAGACACCTTTTTATGCTCCTCCTAATATTCCTATTTGGGTCTTGGATAATGTATGGCCACCCCTTTCTCTTAGAAAAACTTGCCTCGAACAGACTCTGCTCCTCTGGCTGACTACCTGCCTTCTCAGGGAACTTCTCAGAGAGCATGCAGACCAGATCCTGCCCCACCCTATAACAATTTCTGTTAAACCAGGGCATCTTGTTCTCCAAAAGGATCTTCTACCCTCTCCATTGGGACTTCGATGGACCAGCCCTCATCTGGTCATTCTCATGACACCCACTGCTGTCAAGCTCAATGGGTTCCCCAATGGCGGCACCTCTCAAGAAACAATTAGAAAATGGAGAAGGGAATTGGAGGACTCTTGAAATTGTCTAGGGGACAACATTTCACAGTGGTTCTCCTGGCAGTGCCCATCCTAATGCCTATGTTCTTGCTCTTCTATTCTTAAGCTTCCTCCCTTGTATCACACACACGTCTGCTATTGCTAATCAAAACTTAACCAGTTGCACCTCCAGGGACACCAACCTCTCCAAAACGCCAGGATAGTTGGCTGATACCCACCATGCGGAGGTCGGAGGATTGGCTCGAGACTCTTTATGAGCTATGGCTACAAGGGACCTTCATCAACTTCAGGGAAGAGGAAATCTTCATTTTTGGAGCATGGGTGTACACCATCATGAGGCTCAGCACCCCAACATTGTTTGCCAACTGACCCTCCCTTCCCCTATGCCGCCCCTTGCCAGCTCGAAGAAGCCAGAGCAAGCACAACGCCCCCTTCCTTAACAAACAAAAAAAGGGAGGAATGTAGGCAATAATGGCACTGATAGGTTTCAGTTCTTCCTGCACCCTTAAGCTTCTGTTTTCCAGGGTCACGGTCCTGCCTCAAGTCCAGCTTGAACCCTCCTTCTGCCCCAACCTCCAATCAGCATGAACCATAAGATCCTAACCAATCAGATCATGCTGAGTCCCACTGAGGGGTATTTAAGCCCCTGCCCCTCTCTCCCTCTCTCTCTTGGCTCTCTCTGCTCTCTCCCTCTCCCACCCAGCAATAAAGAATCTCTCGGCCAGATCACTCCTCTCCACGTGGTCATTTTGGGGCCCACATTTCCTTACACTTTCTTTCTAAAAATCATATTTATATGCATTTTTATCCTGCACTGTTCACATAACTTTCTATGTTAAATATTTCCTCATTGTGTTCTCCAAAACATAACTATAACAGATTCAATGCAATCACTATCAAAAATTCAGTCTAATTGTTCACAGAAATAAAAAGAACAGTCGTAAAAATTCATATGGAAGAACACAACCCCAGAATAGCCAAAGCAATACTGAGCAAAAAGAGTAATGCTGGAGAGATTACAATACCTAATTTCAAATTATGCTGCAGAGCTATAGTAACAAAAACAGCATGGTACTGGCACAAAAATAAATATGTAGACAAATTAGAATATAATAGAACACGTAGAAATAAACTCACACAGCTATAGCCAAATTGATTCCTGCCAAAGTTGCCAAAAACATACATCAGAGGAAAGACAGCCTCTTCAACAAATGGTTTTGATAAAACTGGATATACACATGTAGAAGACTGAAACTAAATCCTTTTCATTCTGGTACAAAAATTAACTCAAAATCGATCAAAGATCTTAATGTAAGACCTGAAACTTTGAAACTACTACAGTAAAACACATGGAAAACACTTCAATATGAAGACATAGGAACAGCTTTCTGAATAGGATTTCAATAATTCAGGAAATAATAGCAAGAATTTACAAATGGATTGCATTCAATTAAAAAGCTTCTACACAGCAGAGGAATCAGTTACTAGAGGGAAGGGACAGCCTATAGGATGAGAGAAAAAACTGTGCTAGCTATTCATCTGACAGAAGACTAAAAATCCAAAATATATAAAGAACTCAAAAAATTAAATACCAGAAGAACAAATAATTGAGCCAATACACAGGCAAATTAACAGAATTTTCAAAAGAGGTAGTGTAAATTGCCAATAAACACATGGAAAAATGTTTAACATCGTTAGCCATCAGGGAAATGCAAATGAAAGCTACATTGAGATTCCATTTCACTCTAGTCAGAGTGACTATCATCAAGAAAACAAACAACAAACCCTGGCAAGGATTCTAGAAAAAGGAATTCTCATACACTATTGGTAAAAATGTCAATTAGTGAAGCCACTATAGAAATCAGTATGGAGGTTCCTCAAAAAACTAAACACTTCTGAGTACATAGCTGAAGGCATGGAAGTCAGCATACAGTAGAGACACTTGCACACCCATGTTTATTGCAGCCTTATTCACAATAACCAAGCTATGGAATTAGCCTGGGTGCCCATCTACTGATGAATGAATGAAGAAAATGGAGTTATATTCAGCCATAAAGAAGAATGAAATTAGATCATTTGTAGGAAAATGGATGGACCTGGACATTATCATGGTAAGTGAAATAAGCCAGACTCAGAAAGACAAATATCAGATGTTTTTCTCTCACATGTGGAATCTACATTTTAAAAAAGACACAAAAATAGAAGGGAGACTATTTGAGAAAAGCAAGAGAACCAGTATGAAGGGAGGATGATAAGAAAGTGTAATGGAGGTGAGTATGATCAAAGTCCATATATACATGTATGTAAAATATCATAATGAAACCTATTATTTTGTACAGCTAATATGCACTAATGAAAATGAATGGAAACAGCATCATTATAAATGCATATATAACACTCGATGATACAATTGCTCTTTGATTTGGTTGTTCAATCTGGTTTTGATCATTTAAAGTTTCTCCTGTTTTTGGTTATTATATTATTACAATTCTAAGGAGATTTTTGCATTATCAAGTAACTTCATTGGCCTCTTTTTTTACATTATCTCATTTCCTCATCAGTGGTCTCCAGAGTAGGCGTTATCACTGTTTTATGAAGGAATCATGATTTAAAGATAGTAAGGAACTATCCCAAAGTCAAAACCAGGGTTAGGTCGTTAGGTCCCAGTTCTAACTCCTGAGCCAGCACTACTCATTCCCACTCTCTGGGTGTGCCTGCCTCTATACTCAGGTTAAGTTTTCTGTCTTCCCAGAGTATGCGATGGAAGAGTTTACTTGTACTCTTCTTTGTAAACACACACACACACACACACACCCTCACTCCTTTTCTATGTTCTCATGGGCCCCTGGTCCCTTACTAAGATTCTGGCCTTTCCAGTTAGCCACTCTCCATCCTAAAACTCTCAGGCAGCTGGGCTGATGTGAGTGATGGTTCCCAGCTGCTGTGCCATATGTTCTCTTCAGCCTTTGTCCTCAGCTGTTCTCAGATAGGCAGGCTGTGAGGGTTATCACGTCTCCACATTGCAAAACTGAATCTTGATACACTCACTAAAGCCCTGGTGGTTATTTGTGTCCCATCTGAATTCCCATTTATATTCACCCAAATTTCCAAAGTCTGAGATACTCTTGGCAAATCAGCACATTCTAAACAAAATTTTAAAAAATACATAGAACTTAAAACTCTCATTTGAATTCCAGGTTTGGATCTGTCCCATTGATACACACACTCAAATGCATCCAAGCTAAATTTCTTTTTTTTCTTTCAAGAAAATGTCCATGGCAGGCAGTGTCAGTTGTCCAGCCAGTACCTATTCCCTGCCTCCTCCTTTGATTTTGCTCAGGGGCAACATGCCCAGACCAGCTGGGTTGAACAAGTTTTGCTCTGAGCCTGTCTGTAACAATCTCAGGCTCAATTGCTGGATACTCATTTCCTGGCCACCAGCAAGTATTGGTCAGTGAGATTTCAAAGAAGTCTGCTAGAAAATTTCTTCTAGATGCAAAATTTCCTTGAGATAAAAGATAGGCTATATTAATTTTTTTTGCACAGCACTTCCAATAATCTTGGCTTCACTATCCCTATGGCGATCAGTTTCTTATAAGATCCTACCAGTTTCCCACTGGAGCAACTTCAGCCTGTAGCTGAATGCCTCTTGCCTTCTCCCCTGGGGTTCCCCATTTACCTACCCCATTGCTAGATGACATCATCTCTCATTTGAACTACTTCAATAGCCTCCATTTTATCTCTTTTCTCTAATTTCTGCACATTCCCCAATATATTCTCTACAGAACAGTCAGTGATCTTTTAAAAATAGAATCTGTTTTGATTATTAAAGGGAAACCACTTAGTCGGGAAACCAGTGGGGTGGGGAGAGGTAAAGGAAAGGGTGATAGAGGGTGAATATGATTGAAGTACATTTTATATATATATATATATATATATATATATATATATATGGGTTTCATATATATATATGAAACCCACTAAAACTGTTTTAAAAGTGGGGGAGAATAGAGGGAGTGAAATGATGAAAGTACATTATATTTTTGGGACTATCACAATGAAACCCCTTTGCACAATTAATTTACACTAATAAAAAACATAATCTAAACCATGTTGATTCAAACTTTTGCTTTAACACTTTCAAGGACATTCAACTATTTTTTGAGTAAAATCCAAGCTCCTTATTCTGGACTATAAGACCTTGTGTGATCTGGCCACCTGTCCACCTCTCCAATCCTTGCTGATCTTACTTGCCTCCTTGGCAAAGTGGTCTCCTAGGTCTCACATGTTAGAAGATTTCATAATGCTGATCATTCTTCCTGGTAACACTTTCTTCCAGTACTCCTTGTATTGTGTTGACACCACTCAGCACTATGACAGAATATGGTACCATGTATAATCAGCCAGGGAAAAGATCAAAATTCCAAAGTCAAAGTATGATTTCGACTGAATGCCTATTGCTTTCACACCATCATAAAGTAAAAAAAAAAATCTTAAGTCAAACATCCTAGGTTGGGAACTGACTGTAACTATGTTCTTTGAAAATTGTGTGGTGCGTGATAATGACATTTGTATATGGAAACCAAGTGAAATCTTTGAAGGCATCTACAAATGCTGGATGAATTATGTGTGTTTCCTCACCTCACTTTTTAACTGTCTCCAATATAGTGTCTTCACTCTCCACTGACATTGCTCCCACAAAGGTCACTGATGTTCCAACTTCAAATTCAATGGGAGTTTATTGGATGTCAGCTTTCTTGATTAATTCCAGGCATCTGATGTTAGTAACCAACAACGCTCCTTTGTGACTCTCCACTCTGTGTCACAACCACTTTCCTGCTCTCTGACTTCTCCTATACTCTCTGCCTCTTCCTCAGCTTTCATTTCTGGTCCACTTCCCTTCTTACACTCCCACTCTGTCCTGGGAAAAGACCACCCAAGATTATTGTCTCACCTCTTGCCATGACCTACATTGCTATCCAGAAGCTCTTGACCATTTGTCCATATTCAATTTCTAGCCACTTTAGTTCAGGGTTGGAATTTAAAGAGTCTGGAGGTGTCAAATACAAGCCTTCCTTTTCATCCAATTGCTGCTGCTACATAAACTGTCCTCGCCTTTTCCTTGTGCTGTTGCCATATTTATTGACCTGTTTCTCTACTTTAGTTTCATTTCCAACCGGTTCTCAACACTCCTCTAGAATACTTTCTTAAACATGAAAATCTGGGGTTCCCCTTCTGCTAGTGACAGAATAGTTCCTTTATAACCAACTCTCTGACAAACAAAAACTATAACATGTAGAAAAAAATAGAAAACCAATTACCTGATGGTACTGGAGAGGAAACAAAGGCAGATAGAAAGTAGGCAAGAGTCATCCATTGGATGAAAGAAATGTTACGTGTGAGCTTAGCATTCTTAATAGATTTTTCCTCTGAGTACACGCCATAGTCAGTACTGAGCAGGGCAGTTAAAATTCAGAATCATGTAGTCTCACTGGATAGAGGAGCCAAGGACAGTAATAGAGTAACCACAGCAGCTGTAAATTGGAGGCAGAAGAGGTCCAAGAAAGCAGAAAGCACATGTTACAGTTTGGGTGTGAATTTTCTCCCTCAAAAGTTCATGTATTGAAGGCTTGGTCTCCAGCTGGTGCTGCTATTTTGGGAGGTTCTGGAAATTTTAGGAGGTAGGTCTAGCTGGAAGAAGTAGGTCACTAGACACATGTGCTTGGGGGATGTGTCTTGTCCTGGGTCACTCTGTCTCTATCTCTCTTCTCTGTGTCCTGTCTACCATGAGTTGAGCAAGTCTGCCACATGCTTCAGCAGCGATCATGTTCTGCCTCTCCTTGGGCCCAGAGTCAATGGCACCAAGGACTGTGGACTGAAACATTTGAAACTGTGAGTCAAAATAAATCCTTCCTTCCTTAAGTTGCTTATGCAGATATTTTGTCACAAGGATGAAAAGTCTAGCACAGCAATTGAGAGGGAGCCCAAAATTTCACTCATAAAACGCTGCCCTAATTGTGTAACTAGTCCCTGAACTGTGCATATGTAAGACAGACTCCAGAGAGTGCAGCTAAAGCCAAGGGAACTAAACAGAGATTTCTTCTGGCCCTATATCAGATGAGAGCTGGGAGGCTGAATTAACTGCACTAATTTCTGGCAAAAACAAAAATAAAAATTTTTGGATTAATGTGACAGAAGGATAGAGTCTCTACAACATATCACTCACAATGTTCAAGACATAATTCAAACTTACTACAAAGGAACAGGAAAACATAGCTCATACTTAAGAGAAAAGGCAATAGGTAGAGACAAACTCTGAGAAGAGTCATATGCTAGAATTAACTAGCAAGGGCACTAAAGTAGCAATTGTGACTATGTCAAGGACATAAGGAAAGTATGCTTATAACAAATTAATGAATAAGAAGTACCAGCAAATAGATTTTTTTAAAAAGAAATTAAATAGAACTGAATTATATACAACAGAAAAAATGCAATATAAAAAAATTCTCTGGATGAATTTCACAGCAGATTGTAGGTGACAGAAGGCAGGGTAAGTCAACCTGAAGAGAGGTTAATAGAAATCACTAAATTGTAGAATAGAGAGAAGAAAGATTGAAAAAATTAACAGAGCCGTGGGGACAAATGGAATGATATCAAGGGCTTAATGTATGTATAATTGCCAAAGAATAGGAGATAGAGAATCAGTCAGAAAACATTTTTTAAGAAATGAGACCCAGAAGCAACTTAAATTTAATGAAAGGCATACACTCACAGACTTCTCAACAAATTTCTAGGTAGTATCAGTACAAAGGTAATCATCACAGAATTTACTAGTAAACAACAAAAACAACAAAACAACAACCTTTGGTGCATAACCTTCTTGTCTTTCTACCATCATCACCCACTTTCTTGCCCTCACCTCTCTGGAGATGCATAAATGACTTGTGACAAAGGAATGCAAGCAATATTGCTGGTTCTGTGATAATGCCTTTGAAACTACAAAAACAAGTTTGAGAGTGATGTGATGGAAAGGGATGGGATTTTTTTATAGGCTAATTAGATACAAAGTACTCTCTATTTTCTTTTCCTGTTTATGATAATCCAATGTTCACTAATTAATTTACTTATTTAGTCATGAAATGTGTTTAATCACCTTCAGGGGGCAGGCATGAAGGACATGATGACAAACAAGGAAATATTTGTCACTAAAAAATACAAAATAATTCAATATTGGTCACTTTAGATTCTATTATTTCTACAATAACTTGTTTGAACTCAGGGCTTCATGCTTGCTAGGTAGATGCTCTACTGGAGTGAGCTTTCTCTCACTCCCTGGTTTCTCCTGACCCAACTGGGCTAAATGGGGGTGACTAGAGATGCAGAAAGGATAAACAATAGAAGACAAACATGCATAAAGTTTGGGGCCAGGTGATCTGGGTGCTCAGATAGAGATGCACAGCAGCCTTGTTGCTTTTTTACTTCTCTTTACTCTGCTTCTTTTCTCTTATTCTTTAAAGCCTTATTTCTGAAGTCTTTCTTTAAAACCTTGCTTCTTTTCTATTCTTTAAAGTCTCTTTCCTTAGACTCACTCTGTCCCATGTTTTCCTTAGCTTTTCTTTAGCATAATCTCTCTTAAAGTCTTTGCCCTCAGACTTGCACTGTCCCATGTTCCTTTTAAAGTCTTGGTGCTCAGACTTGCAGACAAACAACAGCAGCACGTCTGAAAACTGCATTAGCGTAACTCTTAAAGTCGTGGTCCTTAGACTTGCACTGTCCCATGTTCTCCTTAGCATTGCTTTTCTAAAGCCTATGTATAAAGTTCTCTGTGCAGAAAGCTGCTCTGATGAAGACAGACAAAAGTCAGCCTCAGTGGCAGCCAAGCAAAATCCCCCATCAAAACCTTCCATCAAAAAAACCCCCAGACCTCCTTCAGTGAGTCTTTTATACCCAATGGTAAACAAGGAGGTGGAGCAACCATTCTCAGGGAAGGGAGTGACATTGTAACAAGATAAACCTGCCTTCCTACTTCTCTGAAGTAAACAACTTAGGAACAGCAGCTGTGCTGCATTTTGCACTTCACTTCCTTCTGCAGCAGGGGCTGTGCCAAACTCAGCCTGTAGATCATTGAGCATAAGTGTGCCTATGTTACTTCTCATAGGCTTCTCACAAGCTGCTCCCCACACTCTACCACTGCGTCAAGTCTGCAGCTCTTGTTTTAATTTATTACAAAAGTAATACATAGGAAATGTAGAAGATATAAGAGAGCAAAGGTAACAAATTCATTGTTCAATCATTTGGTTCATTGATTTTATATTGAGAACTACACTTAATACTGGGAACATAGCATTAAAAAAAATCCTTATTTTCATTCTAAAATGTGAGTCATGCAAGAGGAAAATAAACAAACAAATGTGTAGTATTCAAGGTGGGAATTTAATAAAATAAAATGTCAGTGTTTCTGAAAAAAGTAGAACAATAGAATTTTTAGAATACAAACAGTATGGAAAGTCTTTTGTATTGAAAACATTTTAGCTCATTCTAGACACTTTAGAAATTACTTTCAAGTAGCAATTGCTAAAAGATATAAGTTTTTTTTTTTTTACTTTTTCAATTAAATGTGTTTATTTTTTCAGGCTATAAGTGTATAATAGGCCCACTGAAGAAATTCTGGAAAATAGAGAAAAGTACAAAGAAGGAAATCCATAATCTCATCACCTGTAAAGATATAAATATTTTCCATTTAAACTTTATTTATAGTAAAGCATATACATTTTATGTATAGTAAAGCATATACATTTTTACCTACAAAATGCTAAAATATATTTTGCCCAGATTCAACGTAAGTTGTATGTCTGAGTTTCTCTATGGGTGTCCAACAATTTTGACCAATTTTTTAAAACCCTGACTTGAGTTAGCATTTTGGGGTTATTTAGACCCAGTATGAATACACTTCTGTGTCACTTGGAGAAGGCACAGGTATAATCTGAACAGAGAGGAACTGTAACGAAAATTGATCTTTCACCATCTATTAGTTCCCTTTAGTCTAACATGATACCATTATCCCCTGATGAAATGTTGTTCTACAAAACTTTCTTTGTCATAAAATTTCTGCAGCTCTTAAAAGAGCATTCTAAGCTCAAGCAGTATTCATTTACTGTTCCATCTCACCATTTGTCTCTAAGTAATCGCGTGTTTTTTTTTCATTGTTTTATTTTTTTGCTTTATTTGCAGTGGGTGATAAGAAGCTGAAAATCCAGTGTCAGAAGCATAAGTGGTTTTACTTTTTCAAAAACAAAACACAGAAAAGCAAAAGTCTCTATCCCGAGCCCTCTGTGGTCTTTGCTGCTACAGTAATCACGTGTTTTAACAATCTTCTATTTCCTGTGGGTTGAATGAAAGTCCCCTTAGAGACTAATTCACAATAGTTGATTTTTTTTTTTTACATTTTTAGTTGAATGTGCAATTCTCTTCTCCTGAATAAGCCTTTCTAAATTCAACTTTTAAAAGAAAGCATTTATAGGTAGCACAGTACTTATCACATTGTGGATATGCAATAAAATTGTGCCTTTTTAGCATACCTTAATTAAAATGTTAATTGTGTTTCTTTAAGCTCAGCTTTTAAGTGACTTTTTTTCCTTTTTTTATTGTTGTGCTGGGGGTACATGTGGCATTTATAAAAGTTCTTACAATATATCAAATATATCATACTTGAATTCACCTCCTCCATCATTCTTTATTCCCCCACCCCCATTCCTGGAATAGTTTCAACAGGTCCATTTTTCCATTTACATAGATGTGTACACAGTATTTGCACCATATTCACCCTTCTACAGTCTTTCCCCACCTCCTCCCCCCTCTCACCGGTACCAACTTGCCAGACAGGGCCTGTTCTGCCCTCCTGTTCTACAATTTTGTAAAAGAAAAAAATAATATTTTTATTTTTTAAGACAGCTACACGTGGAGTTTCCTTTGACATTTCCAGTATATGCATTATAACCCAAATTGGTTCACTCTGTTTTATCAGTGGTTGAAGAGGATAAAAAATGTTGAGGGTGTGAATAACCTGGGCAAGAGAACAAATATTTCTTTCTTAGTGTGGAATGCTAGGATAAACCTTTGATCAGAACCGGTACACAATGATAAAATATCATGGCACTAACAGACTGTTCTGCAGGGAGTACTCTGGGCAGCCCTGCTCCTTCCCCACCTGGAAAGAAGGGTGAGGGTCTTCCCTGCCAGTGCCTTTGCAGGGGTTCTGAGTCACACTGCCCTGTATTCCAATACCAGGGTTGCCCTTCATGCTAGCCTCTCCTAGCTCTGACTCTAGCTTTGTTAATTGGGTCAAGTTATCACCCTCCCTGGTTCTATTTCTCCCTTTGAAAATGGGAATGAATAGGATTGGGGACTGGGGATGTAACTCAGTGACAGAGAACTTGCATAGCCTATACAAGACCCTGGTTTCCATTACTAGCACTGCAAGAAAATTCTTGTCTGAAAATGGATGGGGTTGGACAGTCCTACTGGATTGGGAGTCAGGTGAGTATCATCAAAGACTAAGGTAGAGAAAGACATAACCTCAGGAACCTCAGCTTTTCTTCTTTCTGAGCTTGGGGCTCCAGCTGACTCCTGTCCATGCTGGGATTTTTGTTGGTGTTGTTTGTTTTGTTTGGTGCTGGGGATTGAACCCACGGCCTTTGCATGCTAGTGAGCACTCTTACCACTGAGCATATCTCAAATCTCCTGTCCATGCTGTTGAGCCTAAGGAGGGACACAGGGGATAGTCCACTTCAGGTTTCAGGTGAGAGAGCCTGGCACACAAACAAGCCAAGGAAGCTGTGATGGGCCTGGATTGGTCTGTGACCTCATAATCAGGAGACAGACTTGTGAGCTGATACTGCATGTCTCTGGGGACATAATTTATCTCTGATTTGTCTCTTTATCTACAGAATGAGGAGAATAAACTTTATGTTAACCATGTATGGGATCGTTTGAACACCAAAATAAGGAAACTCATTCAATAAATATTTGTTTTTCTGGAAATATAATAAAAGCCATATGTGCATCTGAATCAGCTGGGAATCTTATTAAAATGAAAATTTTGATTGGTAGATCTGTGGTAGATCTGGGGTAGGACTAAACATTTTGCATTTCTCTCAAACTCCAGGGTGAGGCTGTCTGGTAGTCCTCAACTGGGGCACATTCTGGTGAGCAATGTTATATTCCATTCCATTTTTCAAAAATGAAAATAATAATAAATTATATAAACCCCACCACCCTCACACTATTTTCATTTCAAATATATTTTAATTAACATTATGTCATAAATAGTTTCTGTGTTTCTACAAATTACATAGATGGAAAAATTTCTATAATCATTGTTTTTAAGTAGTTGCACCATAGTCCATAGTTTTAAAATTGCATACCTCTAGCTGTTTTTCCATGTTGGACCAGTTAGTTCCAAGAGAATGGTCACAGGGAGGGCAATGCATTTCTGGGACAGAGGGAGGGTGTTTCTTGTTTCTTTCTGTTCCTCTCTAGGAGCAGTAAAGTGGCACAAGATTGTATCTTCCCGAACTTCTGTGAGTTTTGATGTTATTTTCCAAAATGCCAACAAAATTATAGATGTGTACATATTTTGATTATTAAAAATATATATCCCTTTTTTACATTATTGGTGGGAATATAAAATGGTTTAGCTATTGTGTAAAGTGGAGTTTCCTTAAAAAAATTAAAAATAGGGGCAGAGTGGGTGGTAAGGGAGGGGGTGGGGGCGGGGGGTAGAAATGACCCAAGCCTTGTATGCACATATGAATAATAAAACAATAAAAAAATTAAAAATAGAACTACCATATGATCCAATAATCCAACTTCTGGGCATTTATCAAAAAAAATTGAAGTCAGAATGTCAAAGAGACACCTGCATTCCCATGTTGATTTCTACATTCTGCACAATAGCCAAGATGTGGAAACAACTCAACTGTCTATTGATACCGAATAGACAAAAGTGCATTGGATACACACAATAGAATGCTTTTCAGCCTTAAAAAGGAAGGAAATCCTGCCATGTGCGACAACAAAAATAAACTTTGATGACATTAAGTGAAATAAGCCACTCACCAAAGGACAAATATTGCATGAATTCATTTGCATGAGGTATCTAAAACTCATAGAAACATAGAGTAAAATGACAGTTGGTGGGAACTGGAATGAGGAAGAGATGGGGAGTTGCTATTCAACCACATATAGTTTCAGTCAGGCAAAATGAATAAATTCTAGAAATTTGCTGTGCACTACTGTACCTATAGTAAACCTAGCTGACTGGGAGCTCACTTTTTCTGTGATTCACTCTGAGGTCTCCTATCTCCTCATCTTGGGGACCTGAACTTCTACCCCTGCCTTCTATTAGGCTTGGCAACAAATTCAATAGATGTAAACACAGACATTTTCTGCAATTAAGTATAAGGGAATTTGTTATAGAGACGCTTAAAGAAATGGCGGGAAACCTGCATCATTGCTAGGCTTTTTAAAAATGCATTTCAGGGGGGTTTCAGGACTTCACTATGGCTAGAAATGCTTCACCTCTGCATGTGGCCTAACATAGGCTTGTAAAACACACCACAAATCACCCATCTCTTCTGAGGATTTAGGAGCCTGGAAGGAGTAAGATTTTTAGGTAGGGTTTTATTTTGCATCTCCCTGTGGCAGGAAACATCATGCTCACATACAACTGTCCACCCTCCTGGAGAGATTGGAACAAGGGTATCAGTGATGTGCTCATAGTCAGAGCTCCATATGTTTTTACCGAACACATGGGTGTTTTTAATTGAAAAATGCTTCAGATGCTTGAGATTATTATTCCTGTTTTCCAGAGTTGTTACTTTGGACTTTGAACAGCTTCTCTGGGCTGAGGACAGGAGGAACAAAGATAAGGCCCCATCTCTGCTCTTAGCTCACAGTCTTTTAGTACAAGTTCCTGGAAGGGGTAGATCCAACCTACCACCTGTTTTCATAAATAAGGTTTTATTGGGACATGGCCAGGTTCATTCTTTTAAATGTCCATGACTGAACAATGGCACAAAAAGTTGTGACAGAGGCTATCTGGATCACAGAGCCTAAAATATTTGTTATGAACACTTTACAGAGAAATTTTCCAAGCACTGGGATAAATGCTCAGAGTTGGAGCACCTCAACCCACTGTTATTTAGAAAGGCTTTCTGGAAGAGGCACTGCTTAACCTATGAACTGGTGAGTGAGAATTGTGGGCTTAAGAAGGACAAGGTGTGCACCCCAGGAAAAGCAAAGCCAAGGAGATACAAATCAGAATAATACATGAAGAGAATTACAAGTAGTTCATAGTTACTGATATATACTGTGCAAGATAGGATGGAAGCAGATGAATGTATCAGTGCAGAGTTGGGTGATTTGCTGAAGATTATATATGTAGATGGAGCAGATCTAGAGTTCAGATTCTCCTACTTGTGTTCTTGTATGTTTATAACATCAGCAAAGACAGCACACACACACACACACACACACACACACACACACACACACACACACACTCAATTCATGGCCATGGCGGTAATGTCAATTGATCAAAGAACTCTCAAAGTGAGCTGGGTCCAGTGCAGCTCACTTTTAGTCCAGGCAGTTGCCATTCATTAACCAGAGCTGGCAGTTCATGCAAACCCATTTGCTATTCCTGATTGACATCCTCCAGACAGAGGAAGAAAGCTTTAGATTTGTTTTTCTGTAAAGGTGTTAGAAAAAGGCTTCTGAAGTGAAAGCAGACCATTCAAGCAGCCCCATTTCAGCAATTCTAAATTGCTGTGTACCCTTCCTGTTCCATGTCACATGCCAAGTGGTTCACATGCTTTATCTCTCTTAATCCTTGCTTTACCACCATTGGGGAGGTAGAATAAGTAGATCATTTACTCATGGGTCTGGAAGAAAGCATTTTAATTGCTCAAAAAATATTTTAAAAGGTTATTCATTAAAAATTTAAAAATTGAAGAACAACTTGATATGGGAGTGGTACATGTGGCGGGTTATAAATGACCGATGGGCATGCCAGAAAGATTCAGCCCAGACACCTAAATAGTGTGGTCTGAATCATTTTAGATGATCCCAGTGACCTTGTGACCTATAGCTGGTAAACATAGCTGGAATGATTTTTGTTTGTTTATATTTTGGTGGACAGCACATCTTAACTGTGATTGTGCAAATTGACATTAGCCATCCCTCCTTAAATCTATATAGTAGGGGAGAACACATACACACACACACACACACATGCACACACACACACATATGCATACAAACATATGGAGAGAGATGGAGGAGGGGGAGGGGAAGAGGGAGGAAGAGAAAGAAGGAAGAAAAGGGATGGAAGGAAAGAAAGATAGAAAGGAGGGAAGGAAGGAAGGAAAGAAGGAAGGGAAGGAAGGAAGAAGAAAGGAAGGCAAGGAAGGAAGAAAAAGTAACCATCTAATGTTGGAAGTACCATTCATGCAGGACAGGTGAGGTCCTGGACCTCCCGGGGGGCTATTTTCCATGCCTTGACAATAAGGAAACTGAAGCTTGAAGAGATTAGATAGTTTGCCATGGCACTCAGTTGTAGACCTAGAATTTCCACACTGATCCCCCAGACTCCACAGTCCAAGCTTTTAACTATTTATATATATTATTTACATATACATTTTATATATATATATATATATATATATATATATATATATATATAATTTATCTTGAGGGTGAAGGGAAGAAATTTCCAGCTCAGGCCTGAAAGAATAAAGTGGTTGAGAGAAACAATTTGGAATTAGTTGAGAGCAGAAAAAGTAATTGTCAATCTGTGCCTTGATATCATTTTGTTTAAAATTTGCTTTGGGCTGTTTTCTTTACTGTCTTTCTAGAAAGTCATTGGTAGTAGCATTGTGTGCACTGTACTTTAGTGATTCACATCTGGAGGTAGTTTAACAGCTAGTTCTGTGTCACTATGCCAATTATCTGTCATATGGTGGCAGCTATCTGAAATGTCCAATTTATAGGGCATTTTCTCTTTAAAATCTCTTTCCAAGGGCTCAGATTGAGGGAAGCAGATAGACCTGAAGTGGCTCAAGCTCGAGTGAAGACCCTTACCTAAGTAAGCCAAACTTGGAAATGAAATAGTTTGAGTTTCAGGTCTTAGGAAATTGAAAGAGGAATACAAATGCTTTGATCAAAGAAAAGGAATCCTCTAACTGCAAGATATTGTTACAGGCCAGGAGACAGGCTGAGTTGAACTACAGCAGGAGAAACTGAGAGTGAAGAGAAGGGGATTCTGGGGGTGGTAGAGAAAGGCCCTATAAGGTCTGAACATAGGAGGATCAGTTTATAAAACAGCATTTTGTAAATGGATGTTTCATGTTTCAAGGGTCAACTTTATTTTAATGAAACACAACACAAATTCTTAGATATAGTCTTGTCCACCTGTTATCCACATACACAATCAGTAGGCATTAACTGATGACCTATCCTGTGCTGAGCACTGTTCTAGATAAGCAACATGACTTGAAGGAAGGATTCCCCAGTCCTGGTTCAGTAGAAGGAAACATGAAATTCTTTTCTTTCCTTGTTTTTTTTTTTGAATCTATTTTTTTTCTCCAAAAATCTCCTGGTTTTCATAAATGATCATGGTTTGATATGCTGTGCCATTGCAATAATAATTTATAATCAATGGAAAACCAAAGGAATGACTAGAAGTTGCTTTAGTTATGGGAATTGCTGATTGTCTCAGCATAACCCTAGAAAACACTGTATTATGTGTGTGAGGGTCCAGGTTTCTCGGAAGGTACAGATGCATCTTTTTCAAATACCAACTTTAAATTCTTACATTTTAGCATGTGAGTGTGAGGTCAGTTAACTCAGTGACCTGCTTCCCCAAGGGACTTGATTTTTCTTAAAGTTCTTTGTAACTTTTCAGATTGATGACCTCTGTTTACAGTTGTTCCTTGACTATAAGGAAAAGACAGTCTGCTAATTTACCACTTTTTACTCTAATTCAGTTCCATTTTAGACACTTTTAATAACTTGGTATTGTGTTGCGAGCTGATTTTTGGTTAGCAGCTACCTCTAACTTTCAGTTCTGGCTGCAAGAGTAGACAGACAATCTGGTAGCTTTCATCAAGCCAGCCATTCATTTACTCTCCCAACATGCACCATAAACTGTGCTGAGTCAGGAGCTGTTAGGTTCTTGGAATACAATACACATGAAATAGATGCGTACTGACCAAGGCACTCATGAGGCTGACTGTCTACCAGAAGTGGGTTGTCAGACTATAAGTGCAAATTATAATAAGAGATCATGGAGAAAGAGCTAGGCTATCGCAAGTGTACAACAGGGCATGTGCCTAACTTGTATTGTGAAATAGGGAAGGCTTCTTTAAGAAAGATGGTAATGCATGCCATACATGGTGGCACAGGTCTGTAATCCTAGCACTTAGGAGGTTCAGGCAGAAGGATCAAGGCCAGCCTGAGCTACACAGAGCCTGTCTCAAAAACAACCAAAACCAAAAATAATACTGAGATTTGAAGAAGTTGAAGGAGAAGTCAATAGCCAGGACAAGGGTCTGGAAAGAGATTCCAGGCAGAAGGAGTAACAGATGTGTAGGCTTTGAGCTGGAAAGAAGGTGATGGTGCTTATAAACTATCAAAAGACCAATGTGGACAGGGCATGTTTGCACATGCCTGTAATCCCAGCTATTTGGAAGGCAGAGATAGGAGGATCTAGGTTTGAGGAGTGTCCAGAGCAAAAATGGGAGATTCTATCTGAAAAACAAATTTAAAAACCAAAACAAAATTGCTGGGCAGGTAGCTCAGTGATAGAGCACTTGTCTAGCAAGGAAGAGCCCTGAGTTCAATTTCCACTACTAGAAAAAAATTCAAAAAGCACCAGGGCAACTGTGGCATAGTCACAGCAGGGGAGAGTGGTACAAAATTAGTATGGCAGAGTAGCTCACAGCCAGACAAGCAGGGCTCTGTAACACCTGGTAAAGCATATGGATTTCATTCTGGGTGCAATGGGACATCACAGGCAGGTTGTGAGCAGGCAGGTAGCATGATCTGGCTTAAAAAACCAAACCTCTGAATTCTGAGTACAGAACAGATCAGACATGTGTTTAAGAAAAGCACTCCATAGCCTGGATTGTCACATGTATATTGTTTAATACATCCTGGGCAATTTATTTTTCCAAGCTCTAATTCAAGGTGGGAACGGAGGAGGGGCATATTTGGGGCACCAGACAGCCTACGTTTTCCTCCTGCCTCCCACTACCACACATCCTGGCTGACCGTCAAACTAAGTGCAAAGTGCCTGCAATTACAGGAGAGGAGGCTTTGAGGGGAAAATAGTAAATCAAGTCATAAAGATCTCAACAACTTAAAGAAAAAGATTCCAGCCTTAAGTTGAGTCCCAGCGAAAGGAACACATTTGGTGGCTACAAGCATCTCAAAAAGCATGTCCTTAGGCCCATAAATTTAGAAATATCTTTATTTTCAAAGAGTTTGGTTAACCCCTTCCCTTTTTTTTTTAACTCAATTTCCTTCTTTTTCCCCCTCACAGATCAGGCATTCTTTAGTTATCTAATTTGCCTTTTTTTTTTTAATAAAAGACAAGTGAAAACGTCTTGAAAAATATAGCATTTTCAGTGTCACTTGTCATTAGTTTCCTTTCCCAATTTAATTTGTGGCTGAGGCTTACCTTGGAGTGACTTGTTAGAGGAAACTGGCTCTCTTCTGCTACCTATAGGTCTGGCTTTGGGTTAGGGACAGGGAGGATAGGGACAAGCACAGGAATATGTGCCTGCAACACTGGGGTCTGTTGAAGTAGGTAGGGATGAAGGGTGACAGGCACTAAGCATGGTAACAAATCAACTGTGACTTAGGGAGGTACTTTGTTCTGTCAAGCATGACTGGCATAGGGTGATGCCCTGGAACAGGCTTGACCTAGGTGGTCAGAGCGCTTCGGTTTGATTTTCTTACCACTGACTATAAGTTGGGGCCACAAAGAAATGAACACATACAAGTGCCTCTGACTACCAGAAAGTCTGCATAAGTGCTCCTGAAACTGTGAGAGGTGGGAAATGTTTTCTCCATTCAGAGATAAGGAAATAAATTCAGAGAAGTGAAGTGATGTGCTGGTAAGCTCCACTTTTCAATTTTCTAAAGGAAGGTAGTAACATATCATTGGATGGTAATCATGGGAAGGAAATTTGTAAATTGTGCAATTTCCATGAAGATATGTCCATGAGGCCTTCAGTGAGCATCTTTGAGGGGTCTCTAGGATGGGCCTTGGATCTCATCTGTTCCTGATAGTTGTTCCAGTAAACATAAAATGTATGATCTGCCCAGGAACAGCTATTCGTGGCCCATGCCTTCCAGATTCTGTCATCCCACCTCCCTCTCCTATTCTGCATTCCTCTCCTTGCAGATCTGTTGTCAGGACTCCCACCCCACCCTACACACAGTTCCCTCTGCCTTCAAAGCCTGCACTCATGCCATTGCCCTCTGTTCATGAGCTCAATATTCTTTCTGTGGTCTCAGCACATAGGCCACACTTATTTTCCACACAAAACAGCGGTCTCCCAGGACAGGGACTCACAAGGGAATGACGAATGGCAAAAGGTATAGCTCTGAAAGTTGCTCAGCTCAGTTTTCCCTTTCCCCTGACATTGAAGGGACTCATGGCATTAGCCAAAGGATTTCTCAAAGGGACTCTGTCCTGTTGATTACAGTCAATGGAAAGTGGAGTCCTTGGCATTATAATATCCAATAAAAATAATATATATCGACATTAATATTTAGTACTCATACATTGTATAGTCTCTAATGAGTTATGGCAGCTTTCTCAAATAGTTTTTTTTTTTACTGTACTTACAGAGGAAATAAGTAAGTTAGAGTAATTCAGTTGTCCCATCTGGTTCAGTTTGGGGAACTTCTTCATTATAATCTTTTTTAACATCCATGGAAATAAAGGTAAAAACCCTCCTCCTCCCCATTGCACTATTGACATGATAAACAATGGCCTAAATTATAACCATTAGGCTCTCATTGAAATGAAAAGTCTTCCCTGGGGTTTAAATTCCTAGCTCACTGTGTAAAATGAGCCCTCAATTAAAACCTCTAATAAAAAATAGAGATTAGTGTTAAAACATCTTCACATAATCTCTGGGGAGTGTTATGTATAAGTTTATAGCACTTATCATAGTCTGATTTGAAACAGAGCCTAGATTTATCTATGTTCTTGCTAAGGAGAATTCCTTGAGGACAAGGAATCGCTCACTGGTATTTTTGAGCTCATAATTGGCTCTCAATAAATGCTAGTTAAACAGAAATAATAAAAAGGACATATAGAGCACAAAGGAGAAAGAGAAGCCATTCTGGTCTTTTTCTTCTTCTTTGATGATGATGATAATTATAGCAAGATTTACCTTAAACGGAGTTGTTTGCTGTGTATCAGGCACCGTGTCAAGTCCCTTACACGTAACATTCTTTTCCATTCTCATAAGTCTATGAGTCAGTCAGCTTTTCCATTAAGTCTTTGAGGACACAGAATCATTAACTACAATGTCCAAGGTTACTTGACTTAAAGGTGACATTTCTAATATATTAATTTAGGTCTCTGCATGTTTTTAATGGCTGTGCTGCTGTTCCAGGTACACCAATATTTCTTGTCTGTTTCAGGCAAATAATTGAGCGAATTATTAGAAAATCTGCCATATGTTCTTATTTCAGTTTGCAAAGTAACTCTACTGGGGCTGGTGTAGAGTAAGTAATGGGCTGAATTTAAAGATATGTATAGGGTGTATAGCATGTTTAGTTAACCCTGAAGGGCTAAATAGAATTAAACATTTCAGTATCACAATAAAAGTGTTAACATGTTATAAGGAATTTCCCTTCCTCTGAGCCATTGGGTTTTTGCCAGGGCTCCAGGGTAGGTACTGCATTTGTGGAAGATGAGTCTGATCAAATAAGACATCTTCTTTCAGTCCTTGTATAAGATTAATCTGAGTAGCAATCACTTGGTAACAATTTGGAATGGAGCTTGTTAGAAAAACATAAGCTTTGTCTGGGGCGAGACTAGAAATGGGTGACAGATGTTAATGATGAGCGACTGAACAGATGTTTGGGGGAGAATTACAAAAAGGGTTTCTATCACACGGGATCTAGACCTTAACCTTCCTGGCTGATGCTGAAAGGAGAGCTTGTTTGTGAAACTTGGCCAATTGTGACAAAGATGAATGACCGGATGCAATAATTTAAATTTGAAAATAAGGTAAATGGTGGTTCTTGTTTGTGTGCATGTGTATATGTGTTTTCTTTAACAAGGGTCAGTGCCTTATTAAAGAATGGGAAGGTTGAACAAGTCATTGTTCTCTGCCTCCCTCATGTTTTCACTCTTCCCCCAAGTGGAAGGAGTGGGCAGTATTTAATACCATATCTTAAAGTATTAAATTATTAAAATGCCATCACTTAGTATGTCCTGAAATATCTGCTCTATAATGAAATTTGGAAAAGAGAAAGACTTTCTGTGCAAACTTCATAGGTTGTTTTAATTGGGGATCACTGACTTGTTTAAAGTTTTAAGGAGACTAAATAGGTCCCTCTTCCAATTTAAGTAATAAATGAAGGCTAATTTTAAAAGCTATAGATCTATTGCCATAAACTGCTCCCTAACTTACCCAGGTCCTAGAAAGATGAACAGTTAGTTATATTTTTACAAATTACTGTGATACTTCCCAATAATTTGCCTTAAGTCAGTGATGAATTGATCAGAGGCATTTGTTAGTTCATCTTTGTATACAGGCCATAATGAATACAAATATGACCCTCTGCTAACTACACCTTTGTTTGCATAATAATATCAAGCTTGGCTGTAAATATAAAGGCAGTAAAAAATTCACTGAGTTTCTGATAGATACCCATATGTACAATAGCACTACGAGCCACAAGAACCCTGAAAGATGGGTTTCTTTTTACCATAATGGATAAGAAAGCAAAAGCCCAGAGAAGTTAAGTGACTTTTTCAAGATCACACATATGAGTTAGTAGTGATGTTCAAAATTCCTCACTTTCTAATATGCTAAGCCATCCTGGGTAGACATTTAATTCTTTGATTAAATCGTCTATGTTACTCTGTATCAAAGTGGAATCTAATTTAAAACCATAAACATCAACGTCAGGAACTGAAGTCTCAATTGAATACTTTTCAAAGGAAACTATGAACTCTGTGCTATTGTTGGAGAGGGGAAATATTAGACTGCTACTCTTGTGTTGTACTGGAAAGAGTATGGTAGGGAGGATGGTGGTAAATGAGCAAAGCGTCAGCTTTGGGCAGGGTCGTGTACTACAAGCTGTGAAGGTTAAAAAGATAAATGAGACACTTAGGGCACACAGGAAAGATAAGACATGTAAACAGAAAGTCAGTGTCAAGGCAACAAGGCAAAGGGAGGAATTAAGAGTTTAAGACAGAAAGAGATCTTAGCTATGATGATTAGGTAAGGCTACAAGAAGGAGACAGCATTTGCTCCATGAACTCTGGAGTTAAAGATGCCCAGAAAAAATAGGTTTTTCCTTCCTTCAGTCTGATTTGCTCTTTCTGTCCTAGTTCACAGAACCAGAGAACCTTTCCTTCATTATCAAACTTCTCAAAAGAATAGTTAAGATGTTCTGCTTTCATTTCCTTATTATTTATAAATATTTAAGTCCATGATCCTGGCCTTTTTTTGGTTAAAGACTTAGTTTTCTTCTAATATCTGTTTTTTTCCTGTTATCTTTGGGAAGAAAGCTTTCAATTTTTGTCTTGGCACACAGTTACATTGAATAAAGCCTATGTTTGTCAACTTCCTCTGTAGTAAGTTAGGGATATGTAATAAGCTCAGGTCAGTGGAAGGTCATCAGAGGTGATGATGCAACTTCCAGGGTATGTCCTTAGAGGGAAGAAGTACTCCTTGCCCTTTCCCCTTCCTGTTGAGAGGAATGTGGCTGTGACATTGGTGAGCTGTCTTGGTCCATGTAGCTGAAGGTGCTGTACTAGGGATAGAGGAGTACTAAGATAAAAAGAGGTGACACTGACACTGACACAGAGGCTTGCCATATTAGTTCTAGAATATATATTCTACATTATTAAATAAGACAGTGTCAGAAAAACTTGCAAAAGATTTATAAATGGGCAACAAAAAGATTTTTGGATGTTCTGAGTAGTTTACCCAGCCAAGTCATTCCTACTATTCATTGCTTTGAACTATTTTACCAATCTGTAAGTTGTAGATAACTGATAACAGTGCAAATGATTTCTTTCCCACACACAAATTCTATGCAGTCAGGGGCAGCTGACCACCCCCTCCCTTTTTCCTGCTCCCTCAGTCCCTTGGAAAAGATTGTTTTACAGTCATTTGTAAATTCTTTCCAGCATTCCCAGCTGACCAATTTCTGTGAGATAATTTGAATTCTCCTTTGAACTGGTAGTATTACCTTACTGGTTCTTTCATTAGTTAATGAGTTAAAATCTCTGATATTTATTCTTTATATATTTGTATGAAGATAATAGTTACCATTTATTTAAAAATGTAAATATAGTCTTTTTTTGGTGGTGAGGCTTGAACTTAGGGCCTCATGTGTGCTAGGTAAGTCTCTACCTTGTGAACCACCCCTACCCCAATGTATCTTTAATCTTTGTCTCTTCAATCTGGAGGCTGCACAGAGGTGATGGTGGATTCCATTGCTCTTTCTAACATAGGCCTACTTCCTTACTCTCTGTCATGAAGAAAGAGTTCAGCTCAATAATGATCCCAGACAAAACTTTCTCTGGCAGAGGGAATTTATGGATTAATAACAATGTGGTGTCTGAATGGCCAGGGAATCATGTATTAGAGCTAAGAAGAGTAAATTACATATTTGCCAAACCTATTTGGGGACAAAATCCTACACTTCCCCCCCTTTTTTTGACAATACTGGGACTTGAACTCAAAGCAGGTGCTCTACTGCTTGAGCCATGCCCCCAGTCCTTTTCTTGTGTTAGTTATTTTTCAGATAGGGTCTAACACATTTTTTCTGGGGCTAGCCTTGGATCACAATTCTCCTACCTACATCTCCCACATATCTGGGATTATAGTTATTTGCCACTATGATGAGCTGTCTTTGAGATAGAGATATGATCTCACTAACTTTTTCCCCCCAGACTATACTGGTCTTGAACTGTGTTCATGTTTATTCTATCTCTACCTCTCAAGTAACTGGAATTACAAAGTGTAGGACATCACTGCACCTAGTAAAAATGTACTATTTAACAATAAAAATACACTCTAACTTGTTTAAGCCACTACTATTTTAAGTATTTGTTATAGTGATCAAGTCTCAATCCTAACTAGATAGTGCCTGTCATCCTATTTTAATTATTTCCTTAAGGGTCAGCATTGACTTTTAAGCACCAGACCCAAAGATCTTTTCTCAGTCATCATTCATCCTTAATGAGAGACAAAGAAGAACATGTTTTTTCCATCAGTGAGTCACAATCCATCCATGGACCAAGAAATCAATTTAGTAGATTACAACCAAGATTAATGGGGAATATCAAAGTGTGTTATATTTGGTAAACATAATTCATGGAGATTTGGATTCAGATACACATACGTATTAGTTTCTTAGAGCTGCTATAACAACTTATCACAAAACAGATAGCTAAAGCATCAGAAATGTATTCTTCCACAGTTCTGGAGGCGAGAAGTTCAGTCAAGGTGTGGCAGCATTTGAACTCTCTAGGGTAGAATCCTTTCTGGATTGCCGTGGTTTCTGGTGGCTTCTGGTATTCCTTGGCTTATGTTAGAATAAGTCTGTTTCCATCTTCACCTTGCCTTCTTCCCTCTATGTCCTTCTCCTTCTCTCATAAAGACACTGTCACAGGAGTTAAGGCTCACTCTAACTCAGTATGATCTCACCCAAATCGTCACCTGAAAAAAAGCCCTATTTTTATTTATTTATTCTTGCAGTTATAGAGGTGGGGAAGTCCAAGATAAACATACAAATTCATCCTGGTTCATAGATGTCCATCCTTTGGAGGTTTCTTCATAAGGGTGAAAGGATGAGGAAGTACCCTGGTGTCTCTCTTATAATGGCAGTAATAAAATTCATGAGGCAGGGTGCCTATGACCTAATTACCTACCAACAGTTCTGTCTCCAAATACCAACACATTGGAAATTACATTTTGAGATATGCATTTCAGAGGGATAAAGCATTCATTCTTAGGCAGAGAATTAAGTTACTTGTCCAAGTTCACACAGTTGCAGCTAGGATTGAAACCTAAATCTGTCTGATTTAAAAAATTTATGCTTATGATACTGCCAAGTGGTTTAGAAATACTATGTTTTGTCATGCCATAGAGTCATTTTTATACTTTATTTTTATCATTGTTGTACTGGGGGTACATTTTGACACTTACAAAATTTCTCACAATTTATCATAGTTGAATTTACTCTTTCCATCATTCTCCTTTATCTCCCCTCCCACTATTCCTGGAATAGTTTCAACAGGTCTTATTTTTCCATTTACATACATGTGTACAAAATATTTCCACCATATTCCCCTCCTACACCCTTTCCCCACCTCCTCCCCCTCCCACTGGTACCATCCCCCCCAGACAGGACCTGTTTTGCCTTCCTGTTCTGTTTTTATAGGGAAAAAAAGGGAATTTTTGTTTGTTTAAGATAGCTATACAGGGAGTTCCATTGTGACATTTCCACATGTATATGTATTATGACCCAAACTGGTTCATCCCCTTTATATTTCTCCTTTCTACCTTAGTCCCCTTCTTAGGGTGAATTCAACAGGTTTAAAAATTCTTATTCATTCTTGTATAGAAAGTACCTCAAGATTATTCACTTTCTTAACATCCTTCTTTTACCCTCCCTCTCTTGTATGTGGCCTCTCCTTAGCACAACCTTCCTTTCGTAATATCACTTGTATTTGTATTGTGTCTGTATTACACATGTGAGAGAGAACATGTGACCTTTGGAGAAACCCTACTTTTAAATAAAGCTACATTCCCAGATTCAGGGTGGACATGAATTTTGGGGGACTACTATGTATATGTGTTTTTCTTAATTATTATAGAACATGTTTTTCTAACTGTGAGAAGCCTCGAAAGTTTAAAGGACGTGACTTAAAGACCTTCCTCTGCTTTTTCCACTCTGATCCAAAGAAGCTGGCCAGCTTTTCCTTTTGGACAACAATAATAGCCATAATTAATTAGTATAAAATTTCTCCAAGCAATTTTATATACAATGAATCACTTCACTCTCATAACACTTTAGAAGGTAGGTCTTAATAATATGCTGTTTTAATGATTATCATAGAACCAGAAAGCGAAGGAGCCAGAATTTAATTCCAAGCCCATGTTTTTCCCACTACATCATGTTTCTTTGGAACCCTCATCTCCCTTGACTCCCATATTATTGCACTGATCTGGGTATCTCTGACCTGGCTCCATTTTCTGGCTTCTCTTTTCTTCCTCCCATCTCCCAACATTGTCTCTCAATCAGCCTTGGCCAAGGCCTGCTCCCACCCCATCTCACTCCCTTCCTTGCTTTCTACTTACAGTGGTGAAGAAGACCTGATCATATCTGTAGGCAGACTGGAGGGAGCCAAGGGACAGCAAAAATTGAAGAGAGGCAGTGGAGAGGGAGTAACTAATGAAACAGGACTTCAGAGAGATGACCAAGGGCTCAGCAGAGGAATTCTTCTAAGGAAAGCAGGCAGATACCCTTTCCTCTTAGGCATTTAAAAATTTTAGCAAGGTAACTAATGACAACAACACGACCCAGGGCTTCCTTTCCCTTTAGTTAGCTTAGGTTCCCCACTTTTGGCTGAGCCTTGATGTGAAAGGCCAGGTCTTGCCACACAGACAAATGGCTCCATTTTACAGATCAGGCCAAGTCCAGCACAGGATAATAGGAAGTAGTGCAAAATGTTTTGTTACTTAGTTTAATAAAGAAATGTGAGAAAGCTAGCCAGAAGTTGTGATACATGCTATAAACCCAGCTACTCGGGAAGCAGAGAAAGGAAGATCTCTTGAGCTCAAGACAGCCCATGCAGTTATCTCTTGAGATCCTATCTCAAAACAAAATAAAAACAAAAGGGCCAAGGCAGTGCCTCGATATACACAAGGCCTTGGGTTCAATCCTCAGTGCAGAAAAGAAAAAATAAAAGAAAGAAAGATGAGAAAGCACCACAAAGAAAAGCAGACAGAAAAATCTAACACTGAGAAGCCTTCCTCTTTGTCACCTCTTTAATGGAGGTGAAAACTTCCAGAGACAAAGACAAGAGGTCAGCAATCTAGGACAGTAGTGCTCCTTAGCTCACAGAAGCTTTCAACAGCCACAGGAGCTGGACAATTACAAATCATTACCTTCCCCACCTAACTAATGAGGTATCCTGTGGGAAACGGGGAGACAATGGCCCATTTCTTCAAATCAGGACCTTTATATAGGAATGTGTTGTTGCAGAGGCAAGAAAACCACCAGAATGTGGCTCTGGCTTCTTTCCATTTTATTAGGCTTGAGGTAATTATCCAGGTAATTCAGGAAAAATAAACTACCATTGACTGAATCACTCAGATAATTACCTCCATGTTCCACTTCAGTCCAGAGCCAGCTGTAAATGTCTCATGGCCTCTGATAACTGAAAACAGGCTTGGTAAGAGGAGCCAGGGAGAAACAGTGGAATGAATTCAGCTCAGACAACTTGAGGGTCTGGGTGTTTTACACCAAGCTCTGCTAGGTACTAAATCATTTCTGGTGACAGTGACCCACTTTACCCCATTGGACCGAATGGTAAACTGTAAATGGTCAGCCAGTACAACTGAAGCAATGATTATTAATATTTTTCCATGGGTGTTATCGACAACAGATGTAAATTTGGGTTCTGCATAAAAGGTGGATAAAATAATTTATGCCAAGCTGTGAGATTTCAGGGCAGTGTTTGCTGACATTATTTGCAATTACACTGATCTGGGGAGCTTTTAAAAATGCAGGACTTCCCAGGTTCCACCTCAGACCTATATGAATCTCCGGACTGCAGCTCTTCACATGGTATGAGCAAGGGGTTCTTTCATCTTATTGATTCTGGTATTTGCTGTGACGTTGGTATTTTTAGAAAGTTTTCCAGGTGATTCTCATGGACAAAACTGTGGCACATCAGAAACAGATTCACAGTGGGAGGGAGATTTTTGTCGCGGAGTGTGACATGTCCGATGGACAAGTCTCAGGGTGGCTGTCCAGCCTGTTTCCATGGAGCTTTAGACAGAGGGGCCTGCTATTGGCTAAATGTTTGTATTACTCAAAAATTCATGTCAAAGCTTGATCCCCAGTGTCACAGTGTTAAAGGTGGGGCCTTTAGGAGGTTATTAGGTCTTGAGAGTTCTGGCTCCACAATGGGATTAACAGCCCTTTGAGAGGCTTTGAGGGAGTGAGTTCAGCACCCTCTCCCCACAACGCACCTTTTTTTGGCCTCTTCTGTCCCTTTAGTCATGTGAAAACGTGCTTGTTCCTTCTGGATTTTGCAGCAATAGGTACTGTCTTGGTTCCATTCTTTTTTTCTTTCTTTTTTTGGCAGTAATGAAGTTTAAACCCAGGGCCTCACGCTTCCTGGGCAGGCAGGGTACCACCTGAGCACTCTGTCATCCCTAATAAGATACCATCCTGAAGCAGAGATCAAGTTCTTACCAGACACTAAACCTACCAGCATAATGATCTTGGACTTCCAGTATCCAAAGCTGTGAAAACTAAGTTTCTGTTCTTTATAAATTACAGTCTCAGACATTTTGTTACAGCAGCAGGAACGGACAAGACAAGGCCTAAAGTCTCTGGGTCACAGGTCCGCAATCTGAATGGTAATGGAGAAGCTTGCTTTGCCTATCAATTGACATCCACCACCACTCCTGTATGAAGAAACACAAGGCTGCAGCAGTACCCACTCTCCACAGCAAGTTTGTTTTTAGTAACAAAAGGATTTATCAAAGGCCACTTAACTTCTGCTAGTTATTAGCAGAGACGGGCAGAAAGTATTTCTACTTCCTTTAATTCCTTAAAACTTCTTCTCTCAAGGATTAGGGGCAGGCACACCCCCATCATGAGTTAGCAGGTCGTTCTGAGGTGCCTTGGTACATCACATCCACATCATTAAAAATAACAAGACAGTTATTGCAAGAAGACATTACTTCATCCTGGCAGCAAATGTTCCTCAAGTGCAAACCTGCCATCTGCTAGGCAGTACAAGGAGCAAAAAACCTCTTCCTTCTGAAATAATTCCGTTGGATGCTCTGGCTTTGAAGCTGGTTGGTAACTGTGCTGTCAACACGAAGCTACCTTCTCAGTTTCAAACACACCAGTGTTGGAGACCGAGGCTAGCATTCCTGTGGTGTAGACACAAGTGCCTGTTAATAGGACCTACAGATGGGCTCTCCTTTAAGTCTTGAGGGTCATAGCTAAGAAATGATCAAGCAATCTCTCAACAATCTCTCAGAATGCAGCAGAACATCTGCTTCCTACATCTAACTCCTCCAAACAGAGGCAGTCTTCGTCATGCATGTGTTGCTCCTGCTGGAGTTTTATGACATGTGAATTCAAAGAACCATCTATTTTGTTCCATAACAATCCTTTCAAAGGGTGAAGTACTTGGATTTACAGTGATTTTCCCAGGGGATTTTCTCCCAGTTGTTGAAATATGAAAAATAACAAGTGTCCATGATCTGTTTCAAGACACTACAACGAGAATTCCTGAAGCTCCACACGCTGGAAAAAAGCATAGGCACTATGGATGCTTTTTTCCTCTCAGAAAGCAGGCCAGTGTTTTAAAAAAGTCCCTTAACTACAGAGAGTCCATTACCTCTCAAGGTCTTGTTCAAATGTCGCCTCCTCTATAAAGCTGTCCAGGATCCTCCTAGACATGCTGTCTGTGGCAGCTTTAGTTTTTCTACTCACTTGGCATTCAGAAATACCCTGCTACGTTTTGTTGTTCAGTTGTATGTCTGCATCCCTTTTGCCCTACCCTGACTCCCAGTACACTGGACTATATGCTCCTGATGACAGGGATCATGTAGGTGACTGGTAAATTGTGTGTGCGTGTGTGTGTGTGTGTGTGTGTGTGTGTGCATGTGGGAGTGTGTGTGTATTAAACGTGATTTGGGGGACAGTTGTAATTTTTTTATAGTGGCCATCAAGCCTATTTAGATTTTAAGATGCTTCCATAAAGATATGTTCAAAGGGTTTGCAGGGAATATTTTTTGAATCTTCTCATCTATTTCCTCATGTTCAACTCTGGTGCTATGAAATTTTCCTCCTCTAATAATCCTGGCTTCTCTCCCAGGACTTTCATTTTGTTTTCTTCATAGATGTTTTCATGTTCTTTCTGGTTGTTTCCATCTAAAACTTTATTTATCTCAGGTAGAGTCAGTATTTGAGTGTAGTTCACCACTGACACAGGCTAATATTGAACACTGCTTCAACAACCCAGCCTCCACCTACATGTAGCTCCCTCCAGGTACTGCATTTGGAGAAAGTCTCCAGGGTGATTGTTTGAAAGAAGACAGGATAGCCTAATAAAGATGTGCACAGTTTTGCAGCACAGAATTTGAAATTCACTGTGAATTTTACTACATAGGGTTCTTGGAAAGTAATTTAACCTTCTCGAAGTTCAATTTCATTTGTAAATGAAATATAAAAATAATGCCTACCTTTTGAGGTGGTTAATAGGAACAATTCTATTGTCTGAATATTAATATCAGTATCAGCATCAGGCATGATGTTTTCTGTGGACTTTTCCATTTGATCCCCACAACAGAATTGTTATGGGTTGGGTTCTCTGCAGAGCCAAGTCAGAGATGGTGAGTTCATGGGCGGAGTGCTTTGGGAACTAACATCTGTGAAGAAGGAGGGAAGGAAGCAGGACTGGGAGCTGAGCTGCAGTGTAAGCTTAACAATGGCTTCAGCCAACCTCAAGGGCAGTTTGAAGCTGAGTTGCAATGTAGAGAGGAATCTGGGATCTTTAAGTTCCTGCCTTCATCTATCATTGGAGGGAGGCTGACCTCTTCCCAAAGGGAAGCTCTCTCCAGCTGAGGGCGACATTTGGAAAGGGCCTACAAATGTGATGTGACACTCCCCCAAAATACCTATTGCACAAATTAAATGAGAGAGCACATAAAAATTTAAAGTAATGCCTGCCAAAGGATAAGCCCTCAGGAAATGATAGCTTCCATCATTTAAGTGTGGCAGGACCACACCTTAATATTTTAACATTTACCAAACACTTTAACATGTGCTATTTAGGTAATACTAAAAATAATCCTCAGGTAAGAAGGGTGGTCATTATTATTCCTATTATAACAGAGGAGGAAACTGAGTTACACATTGGCTGGCCAGAGCAAGCACCCTACCTGGAATCCAGTCTCACACTCACTCCCTCATAACAAGTCTGATACTTTCTTAATTGGCTGTGATATTTTTGATGACCAGAACTATATTTCCATTATCACCACATCCCTGGCAGTTTCTAATATAGTATGGTATATGGTAAATGTCTGGTGATAGCTTATTCTAGAGTTTCTTTTTCTGTCCTAACAGCCACTTAGGCAAAGTTCTGATTGCCTGATTGTATGTTTATTATTCAAATCATCAGGTAAGGTTATCATTTGCATTACATGGTAGGGAAACAAAGACTTGGAGAGATTGTATTACTTTTTTTTTAAATTTTTTTATTCATTTATTCACATGTGCATACGTTGTTTGGGCCATTCGAGATTGTATTACTTGATACATTTACTTGTAGATAAAAGTGAAAAAAAAAGAGTAACATTTTAACCTGTGTTTTCCTTACAAAGGAGTTCACTGTGTTTTATTTTATATTTTTAATTACAAAATCTTGCATACCTCATACAGTGAAGAAATACTTTTTAATCAATTATTTCTTTATTATTACTGGTATCTATGTTGTCAAAATCTTTAGAAACCTGATCATGAAAATGATAGTTGGTCTGCCCAAGATCTCTGAAGATAAAAAGGGCTGATCTCATTTTGCATTTGCACATCCTCCCAGCTGTTGCCACTGCTATCCACAGTTTTATGCCAAGTGACAGAGAATAATGGATGGAGTTGGAGGACTCTGCCTATAAAGAAAATAAGCTTGTTCTCATGTTCCTGCTAATGTTATGCAGTTGCTTAAATTCTTAACGATTTGGTGCAGAAAAACTTAACAGTCTAGTTAGTGCCCTTAGGGATAGTCTGACTAGATGTTTGGAAAAGAACCTTATGCCAGGAATGCCTAAGCATTTGAGCTCTTATTTTGTAAGAGAGCTAGAGTTCCTTCCAGAGGAGGACCTTGAGTGACAGTAAGAGGCAGGAGGAGTTTTTGAAAACAGTGTTTTTAGTTTGACCAACATATCAGTTTAGCACTTTCAAAATATGCCCATAAAATCTTTCACATGAAAAGGAAAGGTCTAGGTCCCTTCTCCTTGAATGTAGGTAGCTTGTGACTGCTTTGACCAATAAGTTACAGCAGAAGTGAGGTTGAGTGATTGCTGAGACTGTCATAAAAGGTAGTTTTTGCCTTGTTTAATGAAATAATCATACTTGGGGTCTTAAGCCAGCATGTAAAATGTCAAGCTACCCTGAGACAGACATGTTAGAGGAACTCCTAGTCTCATGGAGAAGATACGTATAGACATTCTGCTTGGCAGTCTCAGTGGAGCCTAGCCTTCAAGTCACCCCAACCCAGGCACCAGAATGAAAACGCCTCATCCCTTGGTCACTTGTGTTATCCTCTGTCATTTGCAGCCCAGACATTATGGAGCAGAGTTGAGTCACCCCCTTTATAATTTGTCCAAATTCCTGACCCACAGAATCTATAACAGTAATATAATGTGTTTTGTTCTACACTACAGATTTGAGGGAAGTTTATTTTGCATCAATAGTCCCACAGCAATTAGAACTTATTGTGTTGTGAGTGGCAAAAACAAAACATCGACTAGCTTAAGAGTAAGAGAAATCTATTGAAAGATGTACTAGAAGGTGCACTGGAAAAAGTCCAGTGGCAGCCATGAGCATGCATAGACTTGCAGCTGTGAGAGGATCCATCAACTGTTTACATGAATCCAAGTGCCCCCCAGGCTTAGTGGTGCCAGATTTAGAATATGAAAATATAGAATATACATGAAATATTTGGAATTTATTTTCACTAAAAATTATCATCTGAAATTCAAAATCAAATTTAACTGGGTGTCTTTTATATAATTTAACAACCTTACACAAGCTTCCAGCCATTGACCATATGTGGCAGGACTCTACAGGGGCTATTCTTTGGACATATGGGACTCCTTTGACAGATGACTTTGGCTTCAGGATCTTCTACATCAGATCTGTTTAACTTCCTTACAACTGAATTGCAGTCCAAGACTTGCCCATCCAACTTTCTCTCCTTATTCTTATTTTCATAAATACTCAATCCTCAACTTGGTCTAATGGCTCTCCCACCCTCCTCTGGCCCCCTCTACTTTTTCTCTCACCCACATATTCAGAATTTACATGCCACAGGCCTCAGAATTACTCAGAAATACAAACAAATAAAATAATGTTGAGTAACCAAATCACAGGAAGGGCTGTGATGAGACTGTGCCAGGAACTCACGTGCTTCCATGTCATCCTCTTCCTATTTCTTTTCTGCTTCTCTTGGAAACTAACCTAGGACACAGTCAGGAGTGTCATACTTCTCCTACTATTAATGACAATAAAAATGAACAAAATATATGTGCAAAATATATGTGGTCCGATATTAGACATTAGAAACTGCAAGACAATGAGGCTTAACAGAAGAGGAACTCACAAAATGAATTGAGAAGGTGTGCCTGAACAGAGGACAGAAGTCTTGTAGAGTGCAAGAAACAAACATTGAAGTCTGGGTCTGCTGAGGTGGCTGGTGCAAAGTACTGGAGAAGAGGAGGCTGCTCAGAATGAAGCTTTGGAAATATGCATAGAGAGCCTCTCGGGCCTTTGACTGAATGCTACATTGCACTTTCAGGGTGAGACTCCACAAGACCTGGTAGAGAAGAATTTCTGAGGCGGAGAGAGCTGAATGAAGATCCTAGAAGTCACATGGTGCTTGGAGATTGTTAGAATTCCAACCACTCAGAGATTACATTGAAAACTCAGAGCATTTAGTTAAGTCATCAAAAAGGAATTTTAGCATTAGGGATCTTGTTCTAGAATAAAGGCAGCTCTAGACCCATTCTAACGAAGTGCAAAACCAAGCTTCAACAGGATCAAAATGTTCTGCTAGCAACTTAACTGCCTTCTAAAATAAAATTTCACATTTTTCAAAGGAAAAGTAAAAATTTCCATATGGAAACGGCTAAAAGGTGTAATTCATAATCAGGAAATAACCTCAGAAATCAGTAGAAATAACCTCAGAAATAAAATGGATATCAAAATTAACAAGACTTTAAAAAAATCCATGGTAAGTATATTTAAGAATTTAAAGGAAAAGGTAGACATATGATCGAAGAGATGAGGAATTTTGGTACAGAAATTAAAACTATAAAAACCAAATGGAAATTCTAGAACTGAACAATGCAACATTGAGATGAAACTTTTGGGCAGGTTTACTAGAAGATTGAACATTGAAGAAGAAAGGAGCGATGAACTTGAAGACAAGTCAAAAGAGATTCTAATGACTAACACACAAATAAAAGAATGAAAACATAACCAGAGCCTATTGAACTGTGGGACAATATAAGGTGGCATAGTGTATTTGTAATTAGAGTCCATGAAAGAAGATGAGAAAGAGATTGAAAATCATTTTTTGAAAAATAATGGCCAAAATTTTCCAAAGTTGACAAAAAGTAAATGACATCATACAAATGAGGCTTTTTCTGCCTTTTTTACTTAAAAGTTTTCCCCAATGCCTGTCCTTGCTTACCTCCATGTCGAAGGAGAGGAGATTGAAGCTGTTTTAGAGCTGATAAGATAGAAGAGTTTATGAGGGAGCCAGGGAACTAAGCATCATATGAGGTCATGTTTCTATCCTTCATCCCTAGGTCTTATTCATGGAAGATGAGTGATGAATTCTCACTTGTAATTCACAGGACACAAACATACAGTAACTTGTGTCCTGCTTTCCATCTGCAATCCTTGGAGACAGCAGCCTTGTCTGTGCCCTCTGCTATAAGAACATGAGGTACAGATTGCCATATGGGTGGGGATAAGCCATTTGATTAGAGAGAGACCCCTAGAGTTTCTCAAGATCAAGATCCTAGAGTGGTATGGACAAGCTCTCAAAACTCCCTATTTCCTCTTTTCTCCCCCAAATCTGACAAAGCTGAGGGTCCAAGAGTGGCTTCATAGCCACAGTAAGGGAATTAGGCCAGTTCCATGAAAGAACAACGGGGCAGTAATCGTTACCAGCTCAGCTGATGCCCATTTGGAAGGACAATGACGCTAGTCTCCCTCAATGGATGCCAGAGAGGAATAGGAAACAAGGGCCAAAGACTAGATCCCCCTCCCACAAAGTCTGTAAGATTACCACAGATCATCTCAGAACTTAGATGGAACCCTGGGGAAATGACAGGTTTCTACCTGTCATTTCAATTTCAAATACTTGAATTTGAAATTTTAAGTCTGAAGTGAATAGGAAACCAGTAACTTTGTATTTACTTGAAAGCCACTGGATTAAATTGTCCACCATCAGGTATCCAGATGGGGGCAACAGTTGCAGACAAATACTATTATCTTTCCACACAACTGTTTTTGACTCAAATGTAATCCTCTGCCTTAAATATATGAATATATTTATAAAGAAGGATGAACTTGGACCCATTTTTGACACTACCTAGATGTTTGGTTCCTAGGTGGTGACAATTTTTCTAGTCCTCAAATGATGATTCTTAAAGTCTCCACTAGTTTAAATTTCTAAAATTAAAGGTACAGTCACAACTTTTTTTCCTTGGTACCAGCTAGTTAACACTGTCACTTCTTAGGCTTCAAAGGAATTCAATTCATTTAAATGTCTCCATCCATGATTCACATATTGAAGAGTAACTACATTATAGGAAACCCTAGAGAAACAGAGTGGATGATGTTGACACAGGTGGGAAAACTTGGAAAAGTCCTTTAGTTCAGGTGGGTTTTTTCCCTCTTGTGAAAGTCATCCATCATCTCTGCAAAGCAAAGGCCCTTAAAACTGGACACAGAGGCTGAGGTGCTAAGTCCATCCAAGCATGCCCTCTGCTGGTCAGAAGGAGCTGGTTAGATTGTATGATCTGTGAAAATTTGGAAGAAAGATTTGAGTCTTGTGCTCATCATATTTTTAAATCTTTTGGTAATCCTGCTTTTGGGGGAGAAAGAGGAAAAGAGGAAGGGAGAGAAAGATATAGAGAGAAACTCTAGTAACAGCACTCACTTTTCCCCTTCACCCATTGTTGAAAGGGAAAACCCAGGGACAGAATTAGAGAACTTGAGTCTGTCCTGGTAATGCTGCAATTCATTAGCTAAGTGACATTGGCCAAGTCAGTTAACCTCCATGAGCACTGTTCACTTGTTAATTCAGTATTTATTGAAGACTTATTGTGTGTGCTAGGCTCTGAGAACATACGAAGATGAAAGAGATGTAACTCCTTCCTTAAATTGCCCACAGTCTGGTGGGAGACATGGGAGACACCATGACCAACCTGGAAAGTATAGAGAAAATATCTGTAAATTTCCTGGTCCCAGATCCTGAAAGGCGATACATGGTGGTAAGTACTGTGACACTGAGATAAATGATGAAGCAGATAAACCTCTATGTTTTAGAAGGATTAAAGAAGTTAAAGCTGTGTGACCTTGGACAAGCCATTTTACTTTTTGAGTGTCTGTCCTTTTGCCACTTCTCCAAACAGTGAAGCCCTTTATCCTTGGCATCCTTATGGATGAGGCCTTCTCTTCCATTCTAACACTTGCTCTGATGGCTTCGGAGTTGTTTTCTCCTCTCATTAGGCTCTGAGCAACTTGAAGGTTAAGACCCATATTTGTCTTATTTGCAGCTGTATCCCCTGCCTCTAATATAGTATCTAACCCTTTAGCGAGATTGCCTAGCTGATGTCTGATGAAGGAATGAATGACTGTATGGATGGAATGAGAAGCAGTATTGTTGCTTCTGCTTTGGGATGCAGCAAGAATCTCTGGCTCCTCCATGCTACTTTAACTTCTTTTACAGTAATAGCTATCATATATTGAATGTCTACTATATTTCAGGAAATATTATGTCAAATCTGACATGTCTGTTCACCCAAGTAGGTAAACAGTAATCACTTGCTCTAGCAGACATTATGTCTGTTTTTTGCTCTGGGTGAATTTCAGAGCAATTTAAAAACTCATCCAAAGTCTCAGAGTTGAGGAGTGACAGAGAAGATTAAAATCCTGGTGTTCTAGCTCCAAAGCACCTTCCTTCTTTCTATGCAAGCTGCATCTCTAGGGCTCTCAGAGTTAGCTGGATCTGGAGTGCTACCTACCCCTGACCTTCCTCCAGGAGTACAGATGTGGCCAACTGCAAGGAATCCCATGGGATGTCAGATACTGCTCAAAGGCACTTTGGCTTCCCTAGGTCAGTAGAGACTGGGAGGCAGTCCATGTAATGTCAAGGGCCCCTATAATAATATGATAGTGAGCACCCAGTGTCTTGTGGAGCTAGACGCTTCCTTGCTCCTCCTTCCACCACTCAAACCTCCTTATATGAATCACTGTGTCATTCCTTTACTCTTCCAACAGTGTTTAGAGCCCTCTTTCTACCCTTCACCTCTGAGGGAGGACCCTTGCAGTCTCTACCATCCACAATTGCTATTGGTTAACCAGCATCATGTGGACTCCAGAAGGATAAGAAGGACAGTTTTCCCTCTCAGTCAAGGATCCCACCAAGACCCCATGTTGACTGGGAAGTGCCAGCAGACCTTCAGCGCTGCTTGGCTCACAGGGAGTGCCAAGCCTTTGTCCTTCCTGCTCATGAATGCATGGAGATGCTTTTGGTTGCTGATCCTGTCCTTTCCCACAGCGCCATGTGGTCTCTAGCTTCTGCTCAGCCTTCTGTTCCCTCTGCCCCTTATACCCCATTTTACCTTATTTTTTTTCTTCTTTGGCCTTTGGTTCGAGTTGTCATTCACTGTGTGCTGTGGGTCTCTGGGGGGCAGGGCTGAGGTGAAGGAAGGGCTGAGGTTAATAACCTCTTAGCATAATTGCTCAGAGCTGTGCTGAAATGGCTTCTAATACTTTTCCATGCCTAGAATCACAGCGCAAAAGCCTCCCTGTGCTTTCACAGCTTGGTGTACATAGGCCCCAAAGGAGGATGGCTGTGTGTGATATCCCTGAGAGAGAGTGGAGGGGAAACTGGAAGCATCCCACCAGCCACTTATTAAGCCCTTCCTTCGTGTATTCACTCTACAGTGACAATGAAGCCCTGTCCATATGACAGTGTTTTTAAGACTCCAGGGGCCCCATCTGGAAGACATATTTAAACTGCAGTTCAGGTGGAAACAGAACCTGAATTTCAGGTGCAAGGCCAAGGAAGGAGAGAACACTTGTGACAGTGAGCTTGTGGAGGCTTTAAAGAGAAATAGGCCTATGCCAGGCCTTCAAGGATGAAGATGATTTTATCAGAGAGCAGTTGTGAGAAAGGGCACTCCATGTGGCAAAAATGAGGTAAACAGAAGCATAGCAACTCCTAAGTGCACATGGTAACATTTGTGCTGCCCGATGAGGGTACACTAGATACACGGTCTCTGTGTCTGCTGCACACTGGTGTACTGATTCTCTTTCTATAAATAATCGGATAAGTTCTATGAGTGTAATGATAGAAATGCTAGCCCCAAAAGCTTTGAGACAGACTGGCTCCTTGCTGGGCCCCCCTGGGAAAGGAAGCTTCAGCCTTATTTGCCAGAAGGCAGGCTGTGGAACAGCAGGAGGAAGGTGGTGAGCTGTTGCTCCAAACTGAGTTGAAAAGCTTATTAGCTAAGGAATGGATTTTAAGCAAGTGAAGTTAGTAGCAAGGTGACATTGCTTAAATGTGCAAGGAATCCTTTGCATAGCTACAAGAGCCCAGTATCTCCTCTTCCCACCCTATTCCTGCCTGTACTGCTCCCAACGGCTCCCGTCAAGCGCACCTCCCGATCCTGTACTCAGAGCACTGGGGTTACTTTGCTCGCGTTTCCCTGGTCATGTGCTTCTCAGGGTAGTGGGTTTAGTTTATTGGGTTGTACTGCACAATCCAGCAGAGGTCAGAGGATAATTTGCCACTTTGAGTTGCTGATCCTACCTGTTTTTAAATACAAGAGAAATACAATAGAAAAATGTCAGGTTGGTTCTCAACCTTTGAAACATCCCAGCTTAATTTAGACCTGGGAGTGGGGGGAGGGAGGGCATGCAGCAAGAGAGCAGGCTTCTCTCCTACTCCACACCATGGAGCATGACTTCCAGACACCCCCATCTGTAAGACAGAAGAGCAATGATTGATGACTGGTTTCCCAGGCATGATTATTTAATTCCACTTGACTTCTATGAGAAGCATTTGCAACTTCAATTCAAAGGATTATGTATAAGCTCTTGGCATTTCCCATTTCTTCCATGCATGAAAATGAATTTTCAGTCAGCTGTGCTCTTGGCCTAGTGTTGCTGCTCCCCCTGAGTGTGAGAACACCTGGCAGCATTACATAGGTAGGAGAAGGCACCTGAGCTGATGGCACTGGTCATGGTACCCTCAGTGGGAGCAGCCAGGAATTGGCCACCTGAGTAGAAACTGCTGACAAGGGTATGAGTGTAGACCTGCTGACCGCTGACCTGAGAGTCTGAGTATATCCTGAGCTTAGTGCTATAACTCACCACCTCCCTACTGTTGGGCCACAGTCTGTCCTCTGGCAAAGAAGGCCATAGCTGGCATTCTCAGCAGAGCCGAGCAGGAAGCCGTTCTGCCTCAGAGCATTTAGGCTTAGCATTTCCATCACTACATTCCCAGAACTTGCTTAAACGACATCAGAATGACAGCCGTGACAGTTCCTCACTTATTAAGTGCATACCAGGCAGTCTCCAAGCCATAAAATAAACCTTGACACACCGTAATCATCCCCACAAAAGGGCACTGAAACTCAGGAAACTAAGTAGTTAAATAACTTGCCAAGACCACAGTAAATGATGGAGCTAGATTTTCTCATCTGCCTGACAAAGCCTGTGGCCCCTGTCCTGCACCTAATGCCTCCACAAAGCAGAGGGCAGGGGCTAGCATGGCTTCCCTCCGAGCGTCTCTACTTCTTCTCCTGCAGGTAGACATAGTTAATGCCCCTAGTCTTCCCACCACCACCAAAGATAAAATCCTAATGTAAAGCTGAGAGTTCATTTCACTTGGAAAAAGGGACTTTGCAAATGTGATTACTAAGGATCTCAAGATGCAAAAATGGTCCTAGGTGGACTCAGTGCAATCCTAGGGTCCTGTAAAAGGGAGGAGAGAAAGTCACCATAAGAGAAGGTGATGTGATGAAGGAGGCAGAATCAGAGACTAAAAGATGCTATGCCTTCAAGATGGACAGGACCGTGAGCCAAGGAGTGAGGCCAGCCTCTGGAAGCTGGAAAGGCACGCTGCTGGAGCCTCCAAAGAAAAGACAGCTTTGCTGACACTGATTTTAGTCTGTACTACCTATTTTGGGGATTCTAGTCTCCAGCCCTTTAAGATAATAAATTTGTGTTGTATAGACCACTACCTAAGTTTATGATAATTTGTCATGGCAGCCACTGGAAACTAATTCACCCTGGAAAGCATTATTAATTGCTAGATTCAAAGGGGGCATTTAAGGTTACTGCTGGACAGGAGCCACCATGAGAGCTGGTGATAGTTCAAAGCAGCCCAGAGAGACCAATGTCATTGGGCAGCATTGGTGGCACACTGGCCATGCATCCCCGGCATAAATACACATACTCCCCTCTTAGAACTTAAGCCCCTCAGCTACTCAGTTTTCAGCAACCTCCAGGTGTTGACTTAGCTTCTTCCTATAACCCTGCCTCTCCCATCAAGGAATGAGCCTGCTGCAGCTGTTTGGCTTCCAGCACTGACTCTGCTACCTTCTGTCTTTCACCTTTGCTAAGTCCTGTGTCAGGCCAGGATCATTGAAAAAAGTCAAGTTAAAATAATCACCATCACAGATTGCATGGTATGTGCAATGGCTACAGTCAAACTCAAGACTAACTCCTTAATGTCTCAGCTTTGGTGATCTCATCTGCAAAAATGAGTATAGGAACACATACCTCATGGAGTTGTTAAGGGAAAATGAGATGATTTATTCAGAATATATTACATAGAGTGAGGCACGATGTCAATCCCCCATAAATAATAGCCATTACTGTTATGATTATGCATTTAAACATGAGTCATGGTTATGGGCTCTGAATGATCTCAGGCTTAATAGCCATGTTGATATTTGGAAGGAAGTCCTTTCTTTGTGTCAGACATCACACCGAAATGCAGAATTACAAGAGGCTTGCAGTATAACCCAGAATTAAATTTGGATTTTAGTACTATCCAAAGCTGGTAGCTTTTTAAAAAATGTTAATCATTAGAAAGTCAATGTTTGAAAAATATTTTTTGAATTTTGCTAAAAAATTTGGAATTTATGAAGGAATTTTGTGGAAGCAAAAACAGGTCTAGGAATATCTGGCAAGTAGAGAACAGATTTAAAGTTGCAAGCATTTGAGCTGCTCTTGGGTTCTGAATTCTGAAAGGTAGGATTCTGCCATATGAGGAATGTCTGCTTGGCCCCAAATAAGTATTCCAAACTCCCCAGGTCCCCCTTTCTGAAGCAGTGCATGTAATGGACTGAGTTACACAGATAACATTCAACTTGCTAGTCCACTCTGACTCCAGGGTAATTGATCAGAAAGCCCATGTTGGGCACTTATGAGCACCTGTTGCATTTTCAGTATCCTGCTGGGTGCTATAAAAGGGGCAGAATGTTTGAAGCTGAGGTTTTTCATGTAAGGAGCTCTTGATCTAATGAGAAAAAAATTATGTGATGGAAGGAGAATTAAATACATTGAAAGAAACAGCCCAAGGTATATAGAAAATATATTACTAGCAACATTGTTAGGTACCTAGTATAGGGTTTAACATTTATTGAACATTCACTCTGTGCCAGGCATTCTTACCCCTGTTATCTACCTAGCTCTCACATTCACCCTCTGCCCACATCTCACAATGAGTAAGTGAGGAAGCCAATATCAGCAACCAGGTTTTCTGATTTCTACGTCTGTGGCTCACTTTATTACACTGCCCCAATCATCTCTCCCCCTCTATCCCCACCCCCACCCCCACCTCACTTAAAGCAATTGCAAGAGGTTTCTTAGTTCTGTTTCATATAGGTATATGAAGTTCCTCTACCATAGACCATCACCTTAATCTCCTTAGTTCACCCTCCCCCCTCCTGCTAGTACCCACTCCCACACACACACTGTGCCTATTTTACAGTCCTGCTTTTCCTTCTTAATATTTAAGTTGATGTTCAAAGGGGTGTCAAAATGTATGTCCACTGTGTGTGTGCTTTACTTCGGTCTATTCAACCCCTTCCATGACTCTCTCTTACCCCTTTACTTCTCACACCACAGTTTTCAACAGTTTTCAGTACACATCCTTGTAGTCTCTACCTTCACATCTTATGGTATGCGATATTACTGATGCTCTGTCATTTTCTTTTCCTTTCCCTCTTTCCCCAAGTTCCATAGAGTAGCTCTGCTGTCACAAACATGTTCTACAATTGAGCTTGTATATGATCATGTTTGGTTTTGTGTGTATGTTTATCTTTGGATCTATCTTCTACATATGAGAGAAAACATGCAGCTTTTGTGTTTCTGAGGCCTGGCTAACTTCACTTAACATTATGTTCTCCAATTACATTCATTTACCTTCAAACCCCATGTCATTATTCCCTGTGGCTGAGTAATATTCCATTGTGTATATGTACCACAATTTCTTGATCCATTCATCAATTGTAGGGCATCCGGGTTGTTTCCAGAGCTTGGCTATTATGAACAGTGCTGAAATGAACGTCAGTGTACAGGTGTCTCTACTGTATCCTGTCTTACGTTCCTTTTGGTAGATACCCAGGAGCAGTGTGACTGAATCATATAGCAATTCTATCTCTAGTTTTTTGAGGAATCTCCATACTGCTTTCTATAGTGGTTATCTTAATTTGCACCCCCACCAGCAGTGTTTAAGGGTTCCTGTTTCACTGCATCCTCACCAGCATTTGTTGTTGTTATTACCCTTGATTATGGCCATTCTACCTGGGGTGAGATGAAATCTAAGTGTTGTTTTGATTTGCATCTATTTTATAACCAGGGAAGTTGAACACTTCTTCATGTATTTACTGGCCATTTGTACCTCTTCCTTTGCAAATTCCCTGTTTAATTCATGCACCCATTTCTTCATTGGGGTATTGATTCTTTGGGGGCTGAGTTTTTTGAGTTCCCTGCAAATTCTGGATAGTAATCCCTTATCAGATGAGTAGCTGGCAAAGATTTTCTCCCATTCTGTGGGCTGCCTCTTGAGTCTGGTGACTGTTTCCTTTGCTGTACAGAAGGTTTTAGTTTGATGCAGTCCCATTTGTGCATTTTTTCTCTTAGATGCTGAGCCTTTTGAGTTCCATTTAGGAAGTCGTTCCCTATACCTATCTGTTCCAATGTCTTGCCTACTGTTTCCTGGAGTTGTTTTAAAGTTTCAGGCCTTATACTAAGGTCTTTGATCCACTTTGAGTTGGTTTTGGTACAGGGTGAAAGACAGGGATCTATTTTCAGTCTTCTACATGTGGGTATCCAGTTTTCACAGCAGCATTTGTGGAAGAGGCTGTCTTTTCTCCATTGTGTGTTTTGGGCTCCTTTGTCAAAGATCAGTTGGCTATATATTCATGGGTTTATGTCTGGATCTTCTATTCTGATCCATTGGTCTTCCTGTCTGTTTTTGTGCCAATACCATACTGTTTTTATTGTTAAGGCACTATAGTACAGTTTGAGGTCAGATATTGTGATACCTTCAGCATTGGACTTTATGCTCAGAATTGCTTTGCCTATTCGAGGTCTTTTGTAATTCCATATGTATTGCACACTTGCTTTTTCTCTTTCTGTGCAGAATGTCATTGGAACTCTGATAGGGATTGTGTTGAACATGTAGATTGCTTTTGATAGTATTGCCATTTTCACAATGTTGAGTCTACCAATCCACAAGCATAGAAGATCTTTTCATCTTCTGATGTCTTCTTTGATTTTTCTCCTCAGTGGTTTATAGTTCTCATTAAAAAGGTCTTTGTTTTCTTTTGTTAAACTTATTCCAGGGTACTTTATTATTTTTGGGGCTATTTTAAATGGGATTGTTTCCCTGATTTCTTTCTCAATTTGATTGTTGTTCGTATATAGAAAAGCTACTGATTTCTGTATGTTAATTTTGTATCCTGCTACTTTGTGAAAGCTTATGATTTCTAATAGTTTTTGGTAACGTTTTTGGGTTCTCTTAGGTATAGGATCATATTATCTGCAAATAGGGGTATTTTGACTTCTTTCATCCCTATTTGAATCCCTTTTATTTCTTGCTCTTGTCTTATTCCTCTGGCTAGAAATTCCAAAACTATATTGAGGAGGAGCGGAGAAAGTGGACAGTCCTGTCTCATTCCTGACTTTAATGAGAACAGTTTCAGTTGCTCTCCATTGAGCATGGTGTTGGCTCTAGGTTTGTAGTTTATAGCCTTTATTATGTTGAGGAATATTCCTTCTATTCCTAGTTTCTTCAGAGCTTTTATCATGAAAGGGTATTGGATTTTGTCAAAGGCTTTTTCTGGGTCTATTGAGAAGATTGTGTGGTTTTTTGTCCTTGCTTCTGTTTATATGCTGTTTATGGATCAGTTTATATTACATTTATGGATTTACGTAAGTTGAACCACACTTACATCCCTGGAATGAAACCAACTTGTTCATGGTTTATGGTCTTTTTAACGTGTTGTTGAATTCTGTTTGCCAGTATTTTGTTGATAGTCTTTGCATCTATATTCATTAAATTTATTGGTCTATAATTCTCTTTTCTGGTTAGGTCTTTATTCAGTTTTGGAATGAGTGTAATGCTGGCTTCATAGACTGAGTTTGGTAGTATTCCTTCCCTTTCTATTTCCTGGAAAGTTTGAGGAGTATTGGTATGAGTTCTTCTTTAAAGGTTTGGTCAAATTCAGCCATGAATCCATCAGGTCCTGGGCTCTTTGTAGGGAGACTCTTTATTACTGCTTCAATTTCATTGCATATAATGGGATTATTTAAGTGTTTAATATTTTCTTGGTTCAATTTTGGTTGGTTATATGTGTCTAGGAATTTATCCATTTCAGCCAGATTTTCCTGTTTACTTGAATGTAAGTTTTCAAAGTACGCTCTAATGATTCTCTGGATTTAGTTAGTATTTGTGTTTATATCCCCTTTTTCACCTCTGATTTTATTAATTTGGGTCTTTTCCCGCCTCTGTTTTGTCCTGTTGGCAAAGGGTTTGTTGATCTTGCTAATCTTTTAAAGGACCAACTTTTTGTTTCATTGATGCTTCTTATAGTTTGTTTGGTTTCAATCTCATTGATCTTGGCCCTGATCTTTTTTATGTCTCTCTGCTGGTTTTGGGCTTGGTTGGTTACTGTTTTTCTAAGAGCTTAAGGTGCATCATTAGACTATTTATTTGAGAGGGCTCTGTTTTTTTAATGTAGGCACTTATAACTATAAACTTTCCCCTTATCACAGCCTTTGCTGTGTCCAAAAGATACTGGTAGGCTATATTTTCATTTTCATTGGATTCTAGGAACTTTTTTATTTCTTCCCTTATTTCTTCAGTAACCCATTGGTTTTTCAACAGTGTGTTGTTCAGTCTTCCTGTGTTTGAATATTTTCTGTGGTGTCTTTTGTTGACATCTAGTTTTATTCTGTTATGATCTCACATGATTCAGGGGGTTATTTCAGTTTTCTTGAACTTGTTGAGACTTGGTTTGTGTCCAAAATATGATCTGTTTTGGAGAAAGTTCCATGAGCTACAGAAAAGAATGTGTATTGCCTGGTTGCTGGATGAAATACTCTGTAGATATCAACTTTGTCTATTTGGTCTAATGTGTGGAGTGGCTCTGAAGTTTCTTTGTTGATCTTTTGCCTGGATGACCTATCTATTGGTGACAGTAGGGTATTCAGGTCTCCCACTATCATTGTGTTAGGGTCTATCTGTGCTCTTAGGGCCATTAGTTTTGTTTGCTTGTTTTTTAATGTAGATGGGTGCCCCTATGTTTGGTGCATGTATGTTAAGAATTGATGTTTTCTCTTGATGAGTTGTTCCTTTAATTAATGTGAAGTGACTTTCACTGTCTCATGTGATTGATTTTAGTCTGAAGTTTACTTTGCCAGATATGAGTAGAGCTACTCTTGCCTGTTTATGGGGTCTATTTGCTTGGAAAATTTTTTCTACTCTTTGACTCTAGGCCAGTGTTTATTTTCTTCAGTGAGATGAGTCTCTTGTAAGCAACATGTGGTTGGATCTTGTTTTTTTAACCCAGTTTGCTATGTCTTTGGATCGGGATATTGAGGCCATTTACATTCAGTGTTAATATTGACAGGTGCCTGTTCTTTCTAGTCATTTTTATTCCCCTGCTGTTTAGTTTTACCTATTCCTTGTTTACTGGTCTGCTTGTTCAAAAGGGTTTATTCTTTCTTGAGTCTTCCTGTCTCACTCTAGTTTCTTCTTGTATATGTAAAAGTCCTTTAAGTATCTTCTGTAGTGCTGGCTTGGTGATCGCAAATTCCTTTAGTTTTTCCTTGTTGTGGAAGGTTTTAGTTTCTCCTTCAATTAGGAAGGATAGTTTTGCTGGGTAGACTAGTCTGTGTTGACAGCAGGACCTGGATTACCTGGATTATGTCTTTCCATGACCTTCTTGCATTTATAGTTTGAGTTGAGAAATCTGCTGTTATTCTAATGGGTTTGCCTTTATATATAACTTGTGTTTTTTCTTTTGCAGCTTTCAGAATTCTTTCTTTGTTCTGAGTGCTGAATGTTTTGATTATGATGTGTCTGGGGTTGTTTCTTTTTTGGTCCTGTTGGTTTGGTGTTCTGTAAGCTTCCTGCATCTGAGTGACTCTCTTTCTCAAGGTTAGGGAAGTTCTCTGCTATTATTCTATTGAATAGGTGGTCAATGCCTTTCGTTTGTGTCTTCTCTCCTTCTTTTACACCCATGATTCATAGGTTTAGTCTTTCTTTAGTGTCCCAGATATCTTGCATGCTCCATTTGTATTTTCTTAGCATTCTTTTACAGTCTTTTACTGTTTGGTCTAATTCCTCTACTTTGTTTTCTGTTCCTGATACTCTGTTGTCAACTTGCTCCACTCTGTTCACCAAGCTTTGATTGAAACTTTTATTTGGGATATTGAGTTATTTATTCCGGATTGATTGTTTTTCAGGGTTTCCATATATTTATCCATTTCCTCTTTCATATCCTGAATAGTCTTCTTAATTTCATTCATCTTTTTGTTTGTATTCCATTTGTGCTCATTTAATTGTTTATTCATTTATTCTTTGAGGTCAAATAACTAGCTTTTGTGTTTCTCCTTTAAGTTCATTAATCATTTTTACTATTGTTTTTTGAAATTCATTATTTGATAGTTCTTCTTCTACAGAGATTTTTAGATCCTTAGTGGTGGAATTGGCTTTTGAGAGAGAGTGGGTATCTTGATGTTTCATTGTGTGTTGAGATTTATGCATCTGGAGTTATTTTTGGTTAGGGTTTTAATCCTTTGTTGGGGTTTTGAGGTTTTTTCTCCAGAAGCTCCAGCAGTTTTCCTCAGAGAGGAGTATGCTGGAAATGTTACCCCTTACAGGGTTCTTGTTGTGGTGCAGATTACCTCTTTTCTCCCCACAGCAAGAGGGCTGGAGTTCCCACCCTTTGATTGGGGTGCAGGGATTCTCCTGCCTTAACAGTGGGGAGTGCTGGGTCCCTGTGCACTGTGAGAGGCAGACCTCTTAGCATCTGCAGAGTAGCAGATTGCCTCTCAGTGGAGGAGCTGGGGATTCCAGATCTTGGACAGGAGAGATGGGACTCTCCTGCAGGGAGACACAGTGTGAAGCATGAAGCCTCTGTGCACCTTGGAAAAATAGGTCTTCTGGTGTGCCTGCAGAGTAGCTGGTTATGGCTTTCCTCCCCACAGTGGGGAATCTGGTATTCTCATTCCTTAACAGGGGAGCAAGGGCTCTCTTGCTGTCAGGGACAGGGGAGAGTGCGGGTCTCCGTGCACTGTGGGAGGCAGGCTTCCCAGCACCTTCAGAGTAGTATATTGCTACTCAGTGGAGGAGCTGGAGTTCCAGCTCTTAGAGAGGGGAGACTGGACTCTCCTGTAGGCAGGCAAGATGGGAAGTGCTGGGCCTCTGTGTAGTTTGGGGAAACAGGTCTCTGGTGCTGTCCACAGAGTAGCAGGTTACAGCTTTCCTCCCCTCACTGGGGAACCTAGCATTATGCTCTTTGATTGGGGTGTGGGGGCTCTCCAGCTGTCTGGCACAATTGGGAGTGCTAGGCCTCTGTGTGCCTAGGAGGCAGATGGTCTTGTGCCATTCACCTATTAGTAGGTTACAGCTTTCCTCCCCTCAGTAGGGAATCTAGCATTTTTGGTCTTTAACAGAGAAGCAGGGGCTCTCCCATGGTTAGGCACACTGAAAAGAACTGGGCTTTTTTGTGCCTCAGGGAAGTAGGTCTCCTGGCACCCACAGAATGGCAGATTACTACTCAGTGAAAGAGCTGGGTTCCTGCTCTTTGATGGGACAGCAGGGGCTTTCCCACAGGTGGGCTTGATTGTTAGCACTGGGCCTCTGTGTTCTGTGGGGAGGGAAGCCCCTGGTGCCAGCAGAATAGCAAAGCCTGGAGCCTGGGGTTCACTTGTGTGTGTGACCCTCAGGGCTCCTGGCACTGAGTAGCAAGTTGAGGGTGACTGTTTGGCAGCAAAGCCAGTGGAATTGAATTGTATGGTGCCCACAATGAAGCAGAGGCCTTGAGGTCTACTTGTGTTGATGTGTGGGCTTCCAGAGTCATGGCAGCTGCTGCAGGCTTGGGGATCCAAGCCCTTGGGCAGCAGGAGCCCTGGGGCCTGCTTGCTGGCATGGGCTACCAGGAGCTGTGGCAGCTGCTGCAGGCACAGGAAACTCAAGCTTGTGGACAGTGGAAGTTCTGGGGCCTGCTTGCCAGGTGCTGGCTTCCAGGAGCCACAGGAGCTGCAGCAGTTATGGGAGTACAAAGCCTGTGGGCAGTGGGAGCCCTGGTGCCTGCTTGCAGGCACAAGTTCCCAGGAGCCGTGACAGCTGTTTCAGACATGGAGGAACCAACCTTCAGGCAGTGGGAGTTCTGGGGCCTGTTTGTTGGGCATGGGCTCCAGGAGAGCAGTACAGTAGAGCTGCAGACAAGAGGGAACCAAGCCTTTGGTAACAGGAACCCTGGGGCTTCTTGCTGGCACAAGCTTCCAGGAGTGCAGTACAGTAGCTGCTGCTGGCACAGGGGAACCAAGCCTGCTGCCTTGCACCTTCTGTTACCTATGGAGCAGTGGGAGCCCTGGGTCCTGTTTATACAGGGATGCTGGTTTCCCTAGTATTTTAGGGTGAAGGTAGCAGGTCATGTAGTTGGGGGAGTATGGAGTTCTGAGTTCCTGTGTGTGCTGGGAAGCAGGACTTACCACCCAGCAAGTGCTGAGTAATGGAGCCTGGAGCCACGTGGCAACTTCAGGGGCAGGGGATCAGGTGTGTTGAGCTATGAGTGGTTCTTCCCAGTCTTCCCTTGGTTAGTTGATTCTCTATTTGTGGATTCAGAGAGGGCTTTGTTTCTTGCTGGTTATGGGACCCCATGGGTGCCCTTTGGGGCCCTCTGATCTTCCTTCCTTGCCACTGGTGCATAGGGATGACAGCAATCAGCCATCTTGCTCCTGTCTCCTGTATATCCCATCTTTGGCAGAGAGAATCCTAGTTCCCAGCAATACAAAACATTTATACAGTTGCTCAGTCATGCAGTATATATAACATAGTTTCAGGTTTATTATACTGCTATGAAAACACAAATCTAACTTTAAAAAGTTCAAGCTGGGCATAGTGGGTCATACTTGTAATCCTAGCTCCTCAATGATAGGGTGAACAAAAGGAAGCCATGTTAGAACTGGAATCCCTCCTCCTTGGAGGTGACTTATTGAAAACCCTTCACCCAGCTGTAAAGAAAAATTGACATTCACATTACCTATTTACTAGAAACTCCCCACCTGGCCTGGAAGGAATGACCCGCCCTTAAGCCATGATCTTGGGAGGCTCAGAGGGTCATTGAGGATTATCCCACCCTAGGGCTTCTCCACCCACCTCAGAAATACCCCCAGTCTGTAAGCAGTGGTGGGCTCCAGCTCTCTTGCTGGAACCCCCCCTCCTTAGGGCTGCTTCTCCACAATAAACCCTGTGCTGGCATTTGAGTTGTCTCCCTGTCTATCCATTCTGCCCATTCTTTCATTTCTAACACTCAGGAGATGGAGATCTAGAGGACAGTGTTTTAGGCCAGCCTAGGCAAACGTTAGTGAGACCCTATCTAAATCACAAATGAGGTCACCATCGCTGCCCTATGTAGTGAACTGTCTTAAGACAGTTTACCTTTGGCCAGGGCTGGTGGCCCATACCTGTAATCCCAGTACTTGGAGGGCTGAAGCAGGAGGATCCTGGGCTACAATGATGAGATCCTGTCTAAAAACCAACACACAACAGTAATTGGGCCATTGAGAAGTGTAAATAGAAGGATTGAGGTACAGGCTGGCTCAGGAATAAACATGAGACCCAATTCCCAAAATAACCAACACAAAAAGGACTGACAGTGTGGTTCAAGTGGTAGAGCATCTGCCTAGCAAACCCAAGGCTCTGAGTTAAACACCCCCTCCCTCCAATCCCCCCAAAAAAGTTCAAGATTAATTTGCAATTTTCTTCCCCTAGATCTACATTTTGTAATTAAAGTACTGTGTCAAAAGTGATTTTGATTAGTTTTCTTTTTCTTCAATGTAGTTATGTTAATCATGTGGAATAGAGTTTGCTTGCATTCTGATTTAGTATTTTGCCCTGTTTTTGTAGATTTAACTTTTTTAGTTCATAAAACATTAGCATGCGTGGTATTTGTTATTAAGCCATTATCAGAGTGGCTTTACCCTCTATTTCAGAGATAGTTTAGCCCTACTGAAGGAAAAATTGCAGGAGGTCAAGGAGACACTTCTTCTCCCAGGGAATGCCTGTCTGCATCTGAAAGGCATCTCTGCCCTCAGGCAATGCAAAAAGGGCTGTAAAACCCCACTCCCCTCCCTGACCCATGGGATCACTGATTTCCAGGTCCCCCTGCATTCCCCAATATGCAGTCTTTTTTTTTCTCTTCTCTACAAATAAAATCTCCAACCTCTGCTGTTGGAGTCTGTCTGTGCTTTCATTCTCAGAGCAGGCTCAAGAACCCTGAGCACCTGAAATTCCTGCGTGTGTCATCCGTGCATCATATTTGGCGACCATGAAGGGAACAGCTGTCACCTGAGGTCAGTATAGGTTGTGCCAAACTGGGAAAGTCTGCCTAGGAACGTGACCATGAGCATCCGGCACTCTGGTGGAGTCCATTTTCCAGGAGAGACCCCCCCACCATGGCCTAGCTACAGTGGAACTCTCAGGTTGATCTTTTCTTTTTCTCTCTCTCTCTCTCTGTCTTGTCAAGAAGGGTTTCTCCCTTGGGAAACTGAGGAAAAGCTCCAAGCCCATTACAGTTATAAGGCAGGCAATCTGAGGGAACTCAGACGCCAGGCAGGGGTTTATACCACACTGCCAATGCTATGTGGGTGGAGCCCGACTTCAGTGCTCCAAGGCTTTTTTTCTTCTCCTTAAACTCTAACTCTCTCTCTTTCAAGATCTGACCCACTTAAGAGGAGGTCCAAAAACAGCCAGTGGAAAGGAAAGTTTGTCTTCAAGCCAGAAAAGGTGTTCTGGCCAGGGCATTCCCAGTGTCACCCAAAAGCTGGAGATGCAACTTCCTGACCCGCTCTGAGGCTCCAAAGGCAGCTAAGTCTCGGACTCCCTCCAGCCATGTCTGCAGCAAATAGACAATCAGATCTCTTACACTTCCTTCATGGTTTCTGTGGCCCAAGAGTGGAGGTCACCCCTTGCTTCCAGTGCTCCAGTACTGTCCTTGGGCAGGATCGACCTGGACAGCAGTGATGAAAAATAATCCCTCATGCATTGAGACTGGAAACTTTCTTTTCCCCCAACCTTCAGCCTGTCCTTCCCCTTTTCCAAGTAGTTCAGGGTGAGTGTCACCCTCCTCCCTTTGCTCTAAGCAGCTGTGAACTTCTTTCTTCAGGAAGTTTGGGAAAAATCCCTACAGGCACCAGAAAGTGCTACTTTCTAATTTAGGCTTAACTGTCTTTGTCAAACATCAGGTTAACTGGTTAAACAGGTTCTGCGGCCTGCCCTCAGGGAAAGAAAAGAAAAACAAGTAAAAGGCAAAAACCCCAGGTCTTCTCCATTTTTGCCCCTTACTGGAGGAAAAACCTTCAGACTCTCTCTCTTCATAAAAAGCATATATGCCTCACAGAATATACAGGGGAACAAAAGTCTACATCAGGAGTCCCCATCCATGTCTCTACAGGGATCCTCCTTCTGGCCATGCAAGCTCTCTTGGTTACTTCGATAAAGTTATTTTAAAATTATAAGCCTTCAGCTGGTAGAAGAGAACCATGCCTATCTGGGTCACAGGGCAATCAGGCAAGTCAAAATACATAAGAGATTGGTCAAAGATCATTTCAGGGGGGTAGGCACACCTGAAATATCTGTAAATCCTCTATGACCTTACCCATAGGTGGCAGTGGAAGGAGCAAGGGAGAAAGGGATACCCTCTCCCACTAGAGCCTAGAGCTTCTCCTCATCTGGGGACACTTAGATAAAAGGAGAAACCTCTGTTAAGGTAACCAGTTTTCCCTTGTTTCCCTTTTTAGATGGGGAATCAAGCTTCAAGGATCCAGGAAGGATCCCCCCTTGCCTGCTTATTAAAACATTGGAAAGATCTTGATCCAAAAAGTCTTCAGCAAAAGTGACTCAAGTTTTACTGTACCCAGGCTTGGCCACAGTATCCTCTGGGAGATGAGGAAAGATGGCCAGAAGGAGGGAGCATTAATTATAATATCATTCTTCAATTAGATATGTTCTGGAGGGACAAGTAGACCAAAGTTCCATATGTTAAATTGTTCTTATTCCTAAGAGATCACCCAAAATGGCTGAACAAATGCAGGCTAGATACCCAGACCATGGTAACCCTTTGCAAAAAGCCCCCAAACTCCCTTGAACCAAAAAAACCATCTGATGCTCCATCAGCTCTTACTCTTCCCCTTTACCCCCTCTTCTTCCTTCCCCTTCTAGTGTGTCTACCTCACACAGTAGACACTATCCCACAGGACTCTACCTCCTCCAGTTAATTCCTGGAGGGGATAGGGCTCATGTTCCTTTTAGAGTGCATGAACTTAAAGAAATAAAAAAGGATTTAGGAAATTACACAGAAAACCCAGATCCAGGCATTTAGAGAAGTCAGCCAAAAGTTTGAACTGAGCTGGAAAGATGTAATGCTATTGCTATCTCAGATCCTCACTTCTCTGGAGAAACAGCAGGTACTAGATCAGGCAGTCACAGCTGGAGACAATTATCACTTATATAAAAGCAGCCCTACAGGCCTGTCTCAGACTAGGTCCTCACAGGAGGAGGAGGGGGAGGGATAAGAAAGACAAAGGCACTGGATACCTAAAAGGGAACCTCAATTCCCAATTCCAACAGAGATCAGGCAATACCTAGGTATGACCCTAAGTGGGACCCCGAAAATGACCAGGATAAATGGAGTCATAACCATTTCATCCACTGCATTCTTGATGGTCTGAGGAGAAACAAGGTAAAACCTCTTAATTACTCCCAAGTCACGGCTGTACAGCAAGGACCCTTAAACTCCAGTAGCTTTCCTACAGACTTAAGGATGCTTTACAAAAGCATACCAGTATTATACAGAGTCACAGGAAGAGGAAAGTGTCCTAAAAGATAAATTTCTAATACAGTCAGCACCAGATATCCATAAAAAGCTTCAGAAACTGGTGGCTGAAAGGAGCAGAGATCTAGACCAATTGATCCTTGTAGCCATATCTGTGTACTATAATAGGGACTTAGAAAAAGAAAAAAAGGACCTGGAGAAGGAAAAGAGAAAGGATAAGTGGCAGGAGGCTCTGATCGCAATGCTCAGAGAGGCTTCCCCGGTGCAAAGTCCAAACCCAAGTACATGCTTTCAGTGTGGACAGGCAGGCCATTTTAGGAGGGAGTGCCCCCAGAGAAAGCTTCCTCTGGGACCCTGCCCCATTTTTTGGAGAAAACATTGGAAGTCACACTGTCTCCAGTTCCCCTGGGAACTGAGGCCAGAGCCTCCCACCCAATGACGGGTCCCTGGGCCTCCCATCCAGGCTCTGTAACCACCGTTAAAGCAGAGGAGCCCCAGGTTTTACTCACAATTGAAAAGCACAAGTTCGCCTCCTTATCAATACTGGAGCCAGCATCTCAGCTATCCTTTCTCTCCTGGACCCAGGTCCTCCAAGAAAATTACTGTTCAAGGCATATCAGGCCAGCCTCTAGAGCATTATTTCACTCAGTCCTTAGCCTGCTCCTGGGGAGATTTCCATTTCTGTCACTCCTTTTTAATTGTCCCCAAACCCCCTACTCCTCTGCCAGGGTGAGAGCTTCTATCTAAATTGGGGTTGCAACTAATTTACCCCCAGGAGAGTACTTTTGCTTGTCCTAATAGAGGAACAAGTAGACCCCACATTGTGGATGGATAGACACACCATGGGATGGGCACAAACAGCTGTCCCAATCGTAATTCATCTCAAGGACCCCTCCTGGTTTCCCCATCAAAACCAATATCCTTTAAAGCCAGAAGGTAAGGAGGGGCTAATTTCCATAATCAAAGACTTAAAGAGACAGGGACTGCTAATAGAATGCTCCAGCCCATATAATACTCCTATTCTCGGTGTCAGGAAGGGACCTAACAAATTGAGGCTAGTCCAGGATCTCCACCTGATCAATGAAGCAGTAGTGCCTCTCCACCCTGTAGTTCCAAATCCCTATACGCTTTTAGCCCAAATACCTCCAGGTACTGCTTACTACTCTGTCCTGGACTTAAAGGATGCCTTCTTTTGCATTCCCTTACACCCTAAGAGTCAATCTATCTTTGCCTTTGAGGACCCCAGAAGAAAGTCTGGACAGGTCTCTTGGACTGTCCTCCCCCAGGGATTCAGAGACAGCCCCCACCTCTTTGGGGTTAGCTCTAACCCAAGACTTGGCAGAGTGGCAATATCCACAAGCTACTCTGCTACAATATGTAGATGACCTCCTGCTCTGTGGACTTACTAAGCCTGTTATTTCACGAGCCACTGAATCCTTACTTAACTTCTTAGCAGATAGAAAATGTAAAATCTCTAAAGAAAAAGCCCAATTGTGTCAGTCTAGGGTTACATATTTAGGTCTTGTCCTGGAGAAAGAAATGAAGTCTCTAGGAGAAGATAGAATCCATCCAATCCTGACGTTTCTTCTGCCTAAAACTCTAAAACAATTGAAGGCCTTTTGAGGGGTCACAGAATACTGCAGAATTTGGATCCTGGGATATGCAGACCTAGCCAGGCCTTTATATCAAATCCTTAAGGAAGCACAAAAGGATCCCCAGCCCTTTGTTGAATGGGATGACAAGTCAGAAAATGCATTCCACCAGTTTAAAAAGGCCCTTATGATAGCTCCAGCACTGGGTCTCCCAGTACAAGACAAGTTTCAATTATGTCTATGAAAAGGGAGGCCTGGCCTTCGGAGTGGTGACTCAGCTCCAGGGCATCACTCCCTGGCCAGAAGGCTACTTAAGCAAAGAGTTAGATTAGGTAGCCAAGGGATGGCCAGGATGCCTTAAGAGCAGTGGCTATAGAAAGGCTTCTAGTGTCTGAAGCTCCAAAACTTATCCTAAACCACCCCCTAACGGTTTATACCCCACACGACCTAGGGGGAATTTTAAATTCAAAAGGAGAACTTTGGCTATCTGACAGCCATCTACTTAAATACCAGGCCCAGCTTCTGGGAGGGACAGAAATAACTTTAAGGACCTGTCAGAGCCTAAATCCTGCATCCCTTCTACCAGAGGCAGAGGGAAATCCTGAACACTCATGTGAGGAGGTACTTATGGAAAATTATGTTGCCCGACCTGACTTAACTGATCAGCCCTTAAAAAACCCAGCTCTAGAATTATACACTGATGGGAGTTCTTTTGTCAAGAATGGTGTCAGACATGCAGGGTTTGCAGTTGTGACAGGATTTGGTATCCTCACATCAGGTCCTCTTCTTCCTAATACGAGTGCTCAAATTAGTGGCCCTAATAGAATCCCTAAGACTGTCAAAAGAGCAGAGAGTAAACATCTATACAGATGTCTTCCTGATCCTACATGCTCATGCAGCTATCTGGAAGGAAAGAGGAATGCTAATGAACAAGAACAGCTTCCTGTAGAGATAAAAGAGAGGTTACTCTACTAGTTTTAGGGATAACAGCATTAGTTACAGCCCTAGCTGGAATCAGCTATGGGGTGATTGCCAATCATGTAACTGCAAAAAACCTAACCAAAGTAGTAGAAGACATCTCAGACCAGGTAGGCCTTGCCAATAAGGACATGCAAAGGACTTTGTCATCCCTTGCCTGTATGGTAATGCACCACTGCCTGGCCCTAGATTTTCTTTTGGCCAAACAAAGGGGGGTATGTGCCATAGCCAATACCTCCTGTTGCACATATATAAACACTTCAGGCATTGTAAAGGAACGTTCAGATTACATTCTCCAACAGGCTAAGTGGCTCCAGGAGCAATCTCTCAAAACTCTGGTTTCTATGCAGGTATGGGACCAAATAAAATCCTGGCTCTCCTCCAGGACTTTGTTCCTTCCCTTTCTGGGCCCTATAGTTGCCATTATTCTCTTGCTTGTGTTTGGCCCTTGCATTTTAAACTTACTTGTCAAGTTTATTTCTTCTCGCCTAGAAGCCATCAAACTACAAATGACTCTGGTGGAGATGAAAATGACCTACTACCTCGGTCCCCTTGACAACCCCTCTCATGGTCAGCCCTGTGGGCCCCTTCATCACCCCCTATCAGCCGGAAGCAGTTACTGAATAGACTCCATTGTCCCTATTCCTAACAGCAGTTAGGGTGGTCACTGAGGGGGGAACTTGAAGGACAGACCACAGGAGGTCAAGGAGACACTTCTCCTCCTTAGGGAATGTCCATCTGCATCTGAAAGGCATCTCTGCCCTCAGGCAATACAAAAAAGGCTGTAAAACCCCATTCCCCTCCCTGACCCATGGGACCACTGGTTTCTGGGTCCCCTTGCATTCCCCAATATGCAGTCTTTCTTTTTCTCTTCTCTACAAACAAAATCTTTCTGACCTCTGCTGTTGGAGTCTGTCTGTGCTTTCATTCTCAGAGTGGACTCAAGAACCCTGAGCACCTGAAATTCCTGTGCGTGTCATCCATGTATCACTACTACTGAGTCATGACCTTTCCACAGGGTCTGCTGAATACCTCCATGTTCAGTGGAATCAATCTTTCTTCCTTCCTTCCTTCATTCTTTCCTTCCTTCCTTCCTTCCTATCTTTCTTTTTTTCTTTCTATCTACCATTCTTTCTTTAAAGCAGAGAAAGGAGGTTTATTACATGGCTTGGGACATGCCATAGAAAGAGCCAGAGTAAACACTTAGCTTGTCTTTAGCCATTTTCTGAGTACTGACATGAGCTATAAATTTAAATAGACAAAGACTTAGGGGCAGAAGACAAAAGGTATGCATATTTAAACAGTTCCAGTCACAGGTGTGGCCTCTTGATCATTCTATCAGTCTTTGTTCTGGGAGAGGTTCCAGAGTTATCTGGAGCCAGGCAGGTGGTCCATCCAAAGAAAGGTCTACTGTTGGGTGTAGCTTTCTATCCCTTGTCATGAAAATGTTATCTGTCTTTCTTGGAATCCAAGGTGATTGCAAAGAGAATGGCTTAGAGCAAAGACTGCTACAAAATGAAGGCAAGGATGCCAAGTTCCTCCTGTTTTTAGTTAATTCGTGGGCCCAAGAAGAAGTCAGTGCTTTTCAGCAAAAGCAGTTTGAGTACCTCTTACAATTCCCCCTTATGTTTAAACATTCCTCAGTCTTGAGGGAATTAGGATTTCTTGGCCAGTGATTAATTAGTACAGGAGAAGGGGACAAATAGCTAACAGCTAAGTCAAATGCATTGTTTAAGTCTAAAAGTATTTGTTAAGTCTAAAGTTTAAATCTAGAAATACCATTATAAAACAGAACACAGAGGGAGTAAAAGTCAGAGGACACCCAGTCAAATAATTCAGTGGGATTTTCCCCCCCCCTGGCCAATTAGAACACAAGGGTATCCTGGGAATAGTCGACAGCTCTTTGGCTGTTTACACCTGGCCTCATGGAGTTTCTCCCAGCACACACATGGTTTATTGTTCAGCAGTAGACCCAAGGGGATCTCATATAGATTTTGGTGCTTTGTCCTGTGACCTTTTCAAAGTAAGAGATACATGTTTTATTTTCCCCTCTTTCTTATACAAAAGAAGCATGCTGTATATAGTTTAGCCATTTTAAAAAAAATTTTGTTTCACTTTTGAATTAGCATACACTAATAATATGAGAGGATCTCACTGTGATAATAGCCTAATTGTGTGCAGTGTACCTTGAACATGCTCACCCCTCCATCATATTCCATTCCCCCTCTAGCTTCCCCCATTCTCAAACATTTTTGATGGGTTTCATATTGCCATCCTCATGTGTATATATGTAGCACATTTTGATCCTCTTATCCCTTGGTATCCTATCCTTTCCTTTCCCGCTTCCACGTGCCATTGACCTTCCCCCAGTCCCTTATATAAATTCATGTTCTATCATCATCATTATCATTTTAGGTCTAGGTTCCACAAATGAGTGAGAACATGTGATATTTGGCCTTCTGAGATTGGTTTAATCATTCAACATCATGATTGCCAGTTCTATCCATTTTTCTGCTAATGACATAATTTCATTTTTTATGGCTAAGTAACATTCCATGATATGTATGTATATATATGTATGTATGCTATACACACACTAATACACACACACACACACCATACTTTCTTTTCTAATATTGGTGTTTTGATGGGCATTAAATTGAATCTAAAGATTGATTTCAGCAGTATAGCCATTTTCATGATAATTCTGCCAAGCCATGATAGAGGATCTTTCCATCTTCTGGTGTCTGCTTCAATTTCTTTCTTCAGGGTTTCTATAGTTTTCATTGTACAGATCTTTCACCTACTTCATTAGGTTTATACCTAGGTATTTAATTTTTTTGAGGCTATTGTGAATGAGATTGTTTTCCTGATTTCTTTCTCAGTCTATTCATTATTAGTATAAGAAAAGCTACTGATTTTTGTATGTTGATTTCATATCCTACTATGTTTCTGAAGGTGTTTATCAGATCTAAGAGTTTTTGGTGGAATCTTTGGGGTCTTTTAAGTATAGATCATATCATCTGCAAATAAGGATAATTTAACTTCCTCCTTTCCTATTTGAATCCCTTTTATTTCTTTCTCTTGCCTTATAGCTCTGGCTAGGAATTCCAGTATATATTGAATAAGAGTGGAGACAGTGGAAATCCTTTAAAGGAAATGATTTCAGTTTTCTCCATTTGGCATGATGTTGGCTATAGGTTTGTCACATAGAGTCTTTATTATGTTTCTTCAAAACTTTTATCATGAAAGTTTCTTTGGAACTTTTATCATAAAAGGATGCTGAATTTTATCAAAGGCTTTTTCTACATTAATTGGAATGATCATGTGATTTTTTTTTGTCTTCAGTTGTGTTTAGGTACTGTATTACATTTATTGATTTATGTACATTGAGTCATTCTTGCATCCCTAAAATGAAATCAACTTGATCCTGATGTATAATCTTCTATTTATTATTATTTATTTATTTATTTATTTATTTATTTTTGGTGGTTCTGGGGTTTAAACTCAGGTCTTCACATTGCTAGATAGGTGCTCTACCCTTTGAGCCATTCCACCTGCCATATAATCTTTTAAATATGTTGATGACTATAGTTTGCAAGTATTTTATTGAGAATTTTTGTCTCTCTTTATTAAAGTGATTGACCTATACTTCTCTTTTTTGTTGGGTCCTTATCTGATTTTGGAATGAGTATAACACTAGATTCATAGAATGGCTTTGGTAGTATTCCTTCTCTTCTTATTTCATGGAAAAGTTTGAGAATTGGTATTAGTTCTTCTTTAAAGGTCTGGTAGCATTCAGCAGTGAATATACTGCATCCTAGGCTTTTTTTTGTTAGAAGACTCTTTATTACTGCTTCAGTCTCATTGCTTGTTATAAATCTCTTTAATGGTTTATATCCTCTTCATTAAATTTTAGTAGGTTAAATGCATCTAAAAATTTATGTATTTATTCCATGTCTTTTCCAGTTTATTTGAATGTAGGTTTTCAAAGTATTCCCTCATGATCCTCTGGATTCCACTGGTATTTGTTGCAACATCCCCTTTTTTATCTCTAATTTTATTACCTTGTGTCTTTTCCCTCCTCCTTTTTATCAGATTGGCTAAGGGTTTAATCAACCTTATTTTTCTTTTCAAAGGATCAACTTTTTGTTTCATTGATTTTTTTTGTAGTTTTTTGCTATCTCATTAATTTCTGCCATAATTTATGCTATTTCTTTCCATATTTGGGCTTTGACTTGTTCCTATTTTTCTAGGAGATTGAGGTGCCTCATTAGGCTATTTACTTGAGATCTCTGTGATTGTTTTTTTAAATATAGGTGTTCATAAACTTTCCTCTGAGCCCTGCCTTTGCTGGGTCCCACAGATTCTGGTAAGTTATATTTTCATTTTCATTAGATTCTAGGAACTTATGGATTTCCATTTTGCCCATCCTCTTTTGCTTTTAACTTAGCAATATGTCCTAGAAATTAGACTATGTTGGCTTACAAAAAACATCTGTGGCATTTTCCTGCATTTCATCCAGCTCTCTGGTACTTTGCCCCATGAATTTCACATCGGCTTCCATGATCTTTGCTTATTCAACTCAGTTGGCCTGCTCTGCTTGGTTTCCCCGATCTAGCACAATGATGTGGAGGGTACCGTCAGGCTGAAAGCAGGGTGATAAGGTTCATATCATCTCTTTTAATTTAGGGAGGTCAAATTCCCATGCTACCTAGAATGCAGTATCTTAAAACATTTGCTTCAAATATATATGTAATCCAGCTTTTAGTTATTTATGATAGGAGGGGAAATGTATACCTAGTTAATCCACCCTGGGAAACATATCTAGGAAGAAATCTTGCATACAGAAAGAATGACTTCATTTTGTTCAGCCAGATGAGATTCCTTCTTTCAAATTACCTCTTTTTGAACAAATCTATAATGCTGAAGAGAAAAAATGAAAGAAAATCACACATGTTCTCTGACAACTTTAATATGGTTCATTGCTTTAAAACTAGCCTTAGCTCAGACCTCTTATCCCTACTTGTCTTGCTTTCCTAAAGGTGAATTGCCAGCATTTGTGATCCATAGTCTCATTTCCTGATGCCTGTACTATTCTACTGATCACAGTTTCTGTCTTAGCTCTGTTCCTTGCCCTGCTTAGATTTTGTTCAGAATATATGTTCTCTACATATAACAAACAGCACCATAAAGCACCATATATATATATATATATATATAGGTATATATATATATAGATAGATAGATATGAGTATATATATATACTCATTTCAAGTGTATGGGTAGATATCAATATTGTCTTTATAGTCAGGGTTCTCCAAACAAACAACCTATATACATATAATAAATATTACATATATGTTACATGTATGGAGATTGGTTCACAGGCTTATACAAGTTGAAATATCTCACAATAGTCACCTGAGAAAGTGGTAGTGTGGCCCAGTCTAAGATGCCAGAAGTCTCAGAACCAGGGAGACCAACAATGCCACTTTCACTTGATGGCTGAAGGCCCAGATCCCTGGGAGGGTCACTGGTGCAAGTTGCTGAGTCCGAAGACTGAAAAACCTGGAGTCTTATGTCTAAGGGCAGCAACAGACACATGCTGTGTTGCTGAAGGAAGAGCCAGAGAACAAACTCCCACCTTCTGCTTTCCTGTTCTATCTGTGTCTCCAGTCGATGGTCTGGTGTTACCCACATTGAGGTCAGGTCTTCTCCACTAAGTTGGCTGACCCACACACCAATCATTTCTGAAAATATCTCACAGACACACCCAGAAGTAATTCCTTACCAGTACTATAGGCAAGTTGACACCAAAAATTAACCATCACAGTCCTCCTTTTATAGATGCGGAAATGGAGGCATAGGGAGGTTGATAATTTTCCCAAGATCATACACCAGGAATGCCAGAGCCAGTGTTCATTTCAGCTAGCTTTCCTTCAGAAGTCAAGATCTCCACTGCTCTCTACACCCTCTCTTTCTCTTAACCCCCATGTGCTAAGTGCTCTCCCTAAGCACTAGAGTGAGACAGAACAGCTTTTCAGTTTTAGTCTTGTGTTTAGCAGTTAGGTCATCTTGAAGAAATAATTTAGGCTCACACACCACACTTAAGTTTAACTTATATATGAGGAGGAGAGAGAGATAGGGAGAGGGGGAAGGAAAGGAAGAGAGAATGTGTGTTTTGATAAGCCATATACACACACACACACACACACACACACACACACACAGAAACACACACACACACACATGTCTTAGCAAAATGCTTGGCTGTTCATAAAGAATAGCTATTATTATTGCATCGTAGACTAAATCTGACTCTTGCCTAGTGAGTTTTTCATTAGTACCTGCCTTCTCCTCTAAACACACACAGAGGCCTCATTTTGGTATTACCACTCTTCATGTCAACATCCATCTAGTTGTCTGGCACATAGTGGGCACTCTATAAATGGATGTGTGAGTTAGATGCTGGCAGAGAGTCCTCTCCAGGTTGTCATCCTTGACCCCTCTCTGATAGAGGTCTGCAGATGGGTGAATTTCATCAGCTTTGGAGAGTAGTGGGTAGCAGAGCAAGCCTTCTTGCCTTTGACAATGCACTCATTGTTTTTTACAGCAAAAGGACTCACCCAAGTTCTTGTTTATCCCATTGCCGTGGGTGTTGTCCAAGTGGTGACTACACAGGAGTCCCATCCAGTGTTTGGGGTTTGTTTTCTCCCAGTGAGACACAATCACTGTGGACTCACTTTGCTAGTGCCAGTTCTAGACATTCTTCAAAACTCTAAGGGAAATCCCAGTTCTTTTTTCCTTCCAAGGACTTTCTGGACCCCAGCCATGATCCTTGAAAGGTAGTTCTCAATACACATCTGACTGCCTCTTGACTTTCACTGAGATACAAGCTGGACATAAGGGGTCAGCCAGCCAGGTTAAGACCCTGTTCTGTCACCCATGGGCTATGAGAACTTAGGTGAGGTGCTTTAGCACTCTGAATCCCTGTATCCTCTTCTGTAAATTAGGGATAGTGCGTAGTGCTCAGCACAATGCCTGGCCATAGCTAATGTTCAATTTCATTGTCTGTGCCTGGCTCCTTTAGGCAAGGTGATTCACAAGGATTGTCACTTTAAGTGCTGGTGGCTTTGAGATTGTTGCCTTTTTATAGAAAGTGGTGCCCATGTTGCCCTGTCCTGCCTCTACTCCTCCCAAACCTCTGCCTCCAACAAATTCTGTCTCGTTAGGGTGAGGTGACCTACTTTAACTGAATTTCTGGCCACCACCTCTCAAATTCTGGAGCATCCCCACCCGCTCTTCATCAGTATGTCATAGCATGTCAGGAATTAGGACTTGCTTAGTCTTTGCTCTCTGGCAACTGTGGATCTGATAGGCTCTGGGGATGCCAGCTTCCCTGGCAGAGGGAATAGCAGTGTGGTGTCTGAGTGGCCAGGGCATCATGTACTAGAGCTTCAGCAAAATGGTATCTGATTTCTTATAATCAGATTATCACTATAATAGCAAATAGGCACCTTCACCTCTAAGCATTTCAGAGGTCTTTTTCCAGAAATGAGGATATCCTCTATCAAAAAAGCAAAAATAACTTTACTATGGCACTACAAATTATAGTCTATATTTAAATTTCACCCATTGCCTTTCTAGAGCTAAGAAAAGTAAATATGTATTTGTCCTGCCTATTTAGGGACAAACTCTTACCTCTTTATTTATTTATTTATTTTGGTGGTACTGGGGATTGAACTCAGAGCCTTGTGCTTGCTAGGCAGGTGCTCTTCCTCCTGAGCCATGCCTCTTGTTATTTCAGTTGTTTTTCAGATAGGGCTTCATGCTTTTTTGTCTGCAGTTAGCCTTGGACCTTGATCCTCTTGATCTCTGATCTCTTCCTCCCAAGTAGCTGGGATTACAGGAGTGCATCACCACACCTGGCCCTCAGACTCTTATCTTTGAAGTTCATTTTTTTTCTTCTTGGAAAAGCTGTGTGCTATCTACTAGTTAGGCCTTAAAAAATAAAACTCGGGTGATTCTCTGAAATAAGAATCTCTCAGGGAGGCTGGTGCCATGAGCCAGGGTCTGTTTTAACCTTCATAGATTCTAAGCACTCTCATTTTTGGTGACTGGTATCAAGCATGCTAAAATGCAAGTACATATCATGTAAGGTTATTTGGAGGAATTTTTATGGTTATGTTTTTTTAAATTATTTGATTATAAGTTAATTTCCTTTAGGATTGCCTATAATTTTTGGGAAATCCTATACAATCTCTGTTAAGCTTGCAAACGTGAGAAAATTTAACCTTAAATTATTTCCAAATTTAATGGAAAATTTTGACAAATTCTGAAGAAAAGAATACTAAATCTTAGACTCTTAGTCTTTTACTTTTTGCAAACTCTCTACAGTATTTTTGAGCCAAATGTTTTTATGGCCCTCTAAAAGGCTTGTGAGATTCATACATTGTCTATGGGCCAAATGGATGGAACACCCTGCCCAGTTTGCATTCTCACTATGTCATTACTATCTGTGTGGCCATGGATGAGTCTCTTACCATCTCTCAATTTCAATTTCTCATCTAAAATTGGGGCAAAACAAATTGCAAAGAAAGGATGTGAGAATTATATAAGATAAAATACATAGAGGCCCACCAAGCTCTATGCCAGACACATATAAGGCACTTAATAAACAGTAGCAATTGTTAATAATTACAGAAAATATTAACAATATAGGGTTATGGTGTGGCTTATGTGAGACCAAGTGTGTGAAAATGCTTAGTGAACAAAACACAAGTGAAAACAATTGCCTTGTTGCTTGGATTTTTATCACCCTTAGATGGGCTTGTGCCACTTCTTGGGCCAAAAGCTTCAGTGACTCCCTACTTTCTATGGACTTGAACCTAAACAAGTCTACCTTGGCATTCAAGACCTTCCCTGTTGTAAACCCAGTTGGCCTTTCTGCCTTGTGCTCCACTGTGAAGTGCTGCCCATTTCTAGAAACCCACACCTTTGTTCATGCTTTCGTTCTACGCAGGAATCCCTGCTCCCTGCTCCCATCTTGTATGCAAGGACCTTGAATAAAGGCAACATATGATTGGCTCTAGTGTCTTCCCAGCATGTACTCTTGCTCCTTCCAGATCTGGTCCACAGTGATAACTGAAAAACATCATCAGTCTTCTACTTAAGTCTCTTTGTTATAAAGTGATAGCTCCTTATCACAGTCTGCCAAATCCTGCCTGCTCCCAGGCTCACTTGTCATTTTGTGCCACCATCTGATCCTCAGTGTTTACATTGAAATTCTCTAAGTTCCTGAAACACACGGCACTCTCCTTACTGCTGTTACCTTCACATTTGCTGTTTATGCTGTCATCTCTGCTTAAAACACTCCCTATGGCCCACCACCTCCTTCCGCTGGACAAAGCCTTTTCAGCCTTTAGGTCTCAGAGGAAACAGTATTTCCTCAAAGAGGCTCATCCATCCTGGCCCCTGGCCTAGATTAGGTTTCCCTGCTCTGTGCCCCTAGAGTTACCATCTTTTAAACATCATTACACCCAGCAGATATAACCAAATCTTGTGTGAAGCTTGTCTCTCCCACATGACTGCAAGTGACATAGAGCAAGGCACCTGCTGTCTTGTTCACTGTTCTGTCTCCTCATGGCTAACCATATAACCAACAACCACCTATTCATCCAACAAAGTGTCTGCACCTACTACATAAAGCTGAAGAATGCCTAATGATGCCAATCCATCTTGGGGATTTGGGGGAGGGGTCATTTTGCACCACAAAAAGTTTATATGGCATCCAAACATGTAACTTTCTTTCTAGTCACATATTTGGTCTCACTGATCACACCATTTATTTGTTCAAAATTTTAAGGTCTATGAAAGAAGAATGTGAATTTTGACAAAGGTCTGTTATAGCTCAAACGAGGGACCTTGTTGATGTATGATTGTGGCTAAGGTAGGAGTTCAGCATTAGAAGGGTTGGGTTCAATTCCAAGTTTATCTACTGAACTTACCAGCCTGGAGAAAATGATTCATCTTCTATAGCCTGCAGGTTTCTCACCTGCAAAGTGTGTATAACTGCCTCATTGGCCTCATGGGATTTTGCTGGATTCATGAGATCATGGATATATGTTTTTTTAACTGTGAAGAGCAATACATAATTGTAAGAAAATATGATTATGAAAGTGATGAGCAACATCACTTAATTATAAGGTGTTCATAAAGCCCAGATTAAGAAAAATAACAAAAAGATACAAGGAAAATGAAGGTTGAAACATTTCTTAAAAAGTCAATACATGTTCACTACAGACTCAATTTTCTAAAATTTTTAAGTTTTTATTAACATGTATTAATTATACATGTTAATATTTAAAACATGGTAATAATTAACATGTATTAATTGTGCATATTAGGGTTCACTGTGATTTCCATATAGGCACACAACATATATGAATGAATCAAATCCAGCCTCCCTTTACCTATCTTCCCCCACTTCCCAACTTCTAGTAATCACTATTCTACATTCAGGTCTACTTTTTTTTGCTTCTATAAATGAGACAGAATACACAGAACTTGTCTTTCTATGTCTGGCTTATTTCTATTGCCATAATGTTCTCCAGTTCCATCCATTTTTCTATAAATGACAGGCTTTCATTCTTCTTTAATATGTATCACATTTTATTTATCTATCGATCCATTGATGGGTATCTAGGCTGATTGAATATCTTAGCTATTGTGAATAGTGCTACAACAAACATATGAACATGCTGATATCTCATTGGTATTCATTTCATTTGGATATATACTTATGTGCTAGTCAGCTCTCCATCACTGTGACAAAATACCTGAGATAACTTAAAAGGAAGAAAAGTTTATTTTGGCTTATAATTTCAGATGGTTTTGTCCATGGTCAGTTGGTCCATTGCCTTTGGTCCTGTGGAAAGATAGAACATCATGGAGTACATGGTAAAGCAAATCTGTTCACCTCATAGTGAAAGAAGAAGAAGAAGGAGGAGGAACAGGAGGAGGAGGAGGAAGAGGAAGAAGAAGAGAGGGGGGAGAGAGAGAGAGAGAGAGACTGGGGTCCCAATAGCCTCTTGAAGGCCATGCTCCCAACTACCTAACTTCTTTCCACCAGGCCCTCCTACCCAATGGTGGAGGCCCTGCCTCCCAGTAGTGCCACAGGCCTAGAAACAAGCTTTCAATACTCAATACACAGGCCTTTTGAGGACATTCAAGACCCAAACTATAGCAACCCAGAAGTGGGACAGCTGGATCATATGCTAGATCTAGTTTTAGTTTTTTTAAGAAACTCTATACTGTTCTTCATAATGGTTACACTAATTTACATGGAAGAAACATAAAGAATGATAGAGACATAATGATCTCCAGTATTTCAATAAATACTACAAATCACCTGTACTTATAAGTACAATACCAGGACATTGTTTATGACTTAACAACCTACTACAACCTTCTAAAGCAAATGTTTAGATTCTACACTCAACGATGCTATGGAGCTATCACTCCCTAGAATTTGGGCTACAGTCTACAGAGGCTAAAGAGAGGCTTGTTCTTTGTCCTGTTTTGGAAACTCATTAGTAATGCCAATCTGTTTGCAGAGTTGTCTGTTGATATAGATATTTAACTGTAGTTTCAGCCGCATTTGCTCATGTCACCAGAGAAAATGGTGGCCTTCCACCATGCCATCTACAAAGGCTCAGAAAGATGGGTTTCTTGGATTAACAATACTTTGTATCATAGACAGGTCAAAAGGCCACATCCAATCATATCTCCACTCTGGCTGGCCTGGCACTTATCTCTGTCTCAGCCCAAAGTTCATATGTAGCACCATTTGGGCCAGGATACAGTGATGATCTGAGAGAAAGACATTGCAGAAATAGGTGCAATTTAGATCACAATAAAGTAGATACTCTAGGCAGTGCTAAAAGATACTCAGGGAGCCAAACATGGCCCTTTGCTGTTGTTCATTGGGTATTATGGGCCTAAGAACTCCCAAGTGTAGATTTCTTCATAATTTCAGATCCCACAAGCCTCACCCCACTGTCCTCAATTTCCCTTTCCTTTTCTGTACAGCCCTTTTTTAGCTTTAACCTCTCTTGACCAAAGTCCTTTGCTCTGAGTTAGTTTTTCCTTTCCTTTCCTCTCCTCTCCTTTCCTTTCCTTTCCTTCTCTCTCTCTCTCCTTCCCTCCCTCCCTCTCTCTTTTTTGAAGTGCTGGGATTGAACTCATGGCCTCACACTTTCTAGACAAGTGCTCTATGTCCCTTTTCCCCTTGTTGTGAATTCTTGATGAAACTAATGTGAGCTTGCTTTGTTTTGTTAAAATCAATCAGTGTGGAAACATGAAGAAATTTAAACTTCACTAAGCACATTACTTTGCAATGATCTACTTATGAACATATTTCCTTCCCACGTCTGTAAACTCAATGAGGGCAAACCCCTGTCTTCTCTATCCTAGTATCTCTGTCTCTCATCAGGTCCTTGAACCTACAGAGTATCCAGGAGATAGCTACTGAACTGAATCAGACATTGCCACACCTACTGCCTACCCTCTTACCTTCACAGATGATGGGAATGCAGACTAGGGCAGGAGAGGACACAAGAATCCTTCCTGTCTCAGTCCAGGGCTCATTTTACTCTGTGTGTGTGTGTGTGTGTGTGTGTGTGTGTGTGTGTGTGAAGTAGAGGAAACACAGAGACAGCGAGTTCAAGTCTTTTCTTCACTACTAAATTAGCTGCATAGTCTTAAGTTAATTATTTAATTTCTTAGACCCTCAGTTGTCTCATCTATTAAATGGGATTAACCATACTTACTTTTCATGGTGTTTTCATGGATCAGAAATACCAAAGTAAGAGAAACAGGAATTAAATAAATCACGTGTATAATCATTACTACCCTCTGCCTCCATGTTTGTATCTGATTGCTGGACACGGGTTCCTGACTCTATTAGGGAAGAGTCTTCTTATGGGGTCTCCCTATTTCCAGGTTGGGCATGTCTAAACCCAAGACACTTGATTCCTAGATGCATAAGATGACAAGAATCTTTGGCTTCCTGTTAGCCTTAGCCAGAATGGATCCTGCATTCAAACTTGTTCAGCCTTCTAGTCACAGCCCTGGTTATGGCAATGACGTTAACATTCCATCTCAGTCCCAGCATCCCTGAGTTAAGAAGCAGAAGGAAACATGGATTTGATGTATTTCCTCTTGGCCCACACTGTAGATATCCTTGATACTAAGTCCTAACTTTCTTATAAAGTACTTCCACTGATAGCATAATCCAAGCTTATGTCCCCTCTGCACCGAGTGGCAGCCCTACCCCATTTCTAGTCAGTGCTGATTGTAATCAGGGTCTTCCTTTCATTGAAGAAAAACAGCTATCCTGTTTTGGTCTTGGTTCTACTTTCCACAGGCACATGGAACATGAAAGCCTTTCTCTCATACAACAACCCAAGTCTCTTAAAGATGGTGGTCATTTCTCCCCTATAATCTCTTTGTTGAGTGAGAATGGGGAAATTGCCATTCAAGTTTCACAAGGGCACATGTCTTCTCACTTTTACCTAAATGATTGACTTGCACATAATAGGTGCTCAAGAAATACTTGCCAAATAAACAAATAAATAAATGAATCCCTACAATGTGCTTTCATTGGTCACTTTATATTCACTCTCTAGTTCCCACAACCATCTTGCTGGGAAGAAATCTCTAGTACCATTTCACAAACTTTTTTTTGCATGAAAGGAGGATTCTCTCTTCTTTATTCATTTTCAGTTCGTCTGTGGTATCAACCCTCCTTTTAAAATTCAGATAAAAGCAAGTTTTTTTCTTTAAAATCCTTTATTAACTTCATTTTGTTCTTTGAAAAATTATTTGTACTTACTTTATTTAATTGAGCCAAAATTGACTTCTTGCTTATTAAAGAAGATTTCAGATTTAATAAAGCCTGTTGCATCAGATTTCCTGGTTCTGGTCCGGTTGGTACAAGTGGCGAGGGCCTGGCATTCTGCAGAAGGTCAGGTCCATGATGCTGACTGGGCCTCTCCCCGACTTTCCACAGGACCTCGAAGGTTTCCATACTATTTGGATGACATCCAAGTGGTTGGGCCAGTGAGTAACAGCCCCAACTACCCAGAAGGAGCCAAGGAGTCTGGGACCAGCTGAGGCCTCTAGACTTCTGGCTTGTTTGTTATGGGTAAGTGTGGGACTGCTGCCCAGCAGTATTCAACATGCCTAATTGGTATTTTCAAAGCATAGTGCTGTCTGTAAGTCATCATTGCATCCCCAAATTACCTGTACACTCCAATAGAACGTCAACAAATGGAAGAACGTGAAGGATAGGCAACTAAAAAACAGTACAGAGCAAAAGCAAGAGCAGAAACTTCAGTGGATTTCACCACCATCAATAGCATGATCACCACTTCATGTGTGAGTCACGTTGTACATTGCTCGCTTTCATGCAAAGATACCGTCTTTGGTGATTGCTCTGCAAATGGGAGAAGGTATGGAAAATATCAAACTAAAACCTAACATTCAAAGTAACCGGGAGTAGCCTATCAGCATCTGAGAAGTGGTCATATATCAAATACACCACTAGGGGGCAATCCAGGCATGCACAAACCTCAAGTCTGTCACAGAAAAGTTGCATTTTACACCTGAAGAAATCTGAGATGGTTTAGTCTGCAAATGCAGAATGAGGTGATATTTCAGTGTTGATTTTTTTCAGGTTATCTTTGATTTAGAGAGGAATATTATTCCTCAATAGTCAGAAACACTAAACAACACTAAAAGGAATCTTATTAAAAACAAGTTAGAACAGGGTATCTTACAAATTTAGTAGTAGAGAAACTTCTGAAGGATAGCAGTTTGAAATAAATCTTAATTAATGATACATACAGTCTGAAAAGAGAGTAAAGGAAATCTGAGAATATTTGGTAGCAGATATACATGAACAGTGTCATGCATAATTTGCATTATATTTATACCAGGACACAAAGTTCTTAGGCCTAGAACACATTTGCACACAGGTGCATGTATGTTTTTTCTGGTTCATCTTCTTTCCAGATGACTCAGTATATACTAACCGGTGGCTAAGAGGGATCAAATCAAAGATGACACATCTTCGTCAGGATTGAACATCCCTAGCTATGTATTGCATTCCCTGGTGCCCCTCATCCCCACCAGGAGGTGAGGTTATTTGCTCCACTCTCAACGGTCCCATGGCACCTTGATATTACTATAACAAGAGCATGAATGTTAGAGGCAGTCTGCTGAGATATGAATCCCAGTTCTTGCTGTGTATTTTTAGCAAGTTGCCTTGCCTCAACCTGCCCATCTTTGAAATGGAAATAAAATCAATGCCTGCTTCACAGGGTTGTAGGGAGAAGTAAATGAATTAGTATATGTAAAACATTCATGAAAGTGACTGGCACAGAGGTACCCAGTAAATGCTCATTGGTTTCATAATGAATGATCCTCACCCAATGTGAATTCATTACAGGAACAAATTCATGAAGAAGCTGTAGGACCCTTGAATGGGTTTTCCCTGGCTATGAAGACAGCTGGACAGTGATAACCAAAAGCATTGAGTAGTATTACCCACAACAAAACTCCAATTGGTGTTCAGGTCACTAGGCAGGCTAGAACACGGTGATGATCACTGAGCCAGAAATATAGGGCATTTTAATAAAAGTATAAATTTCTGTCTCAAAAACACTAGCTAGTCATTTAGAAAAGTTCTATCTGCATTTATAGAATTTCTTGTCTTGTTTTTCTTCTTTTCAATCATAGCGATCAAAAGTCTAAAAACAGGAACTCTTTATCATTAACTTGATTTGGGGCAGATGGAGGACATTTCCTTTATTTTATTTTATTTGTGTGGTCAGGGCACTGTGCCTAACCCTACCACATGAGCTTGCCCCTAGCCCCAGGTTAATAATATTCAAAAGAAACATTTTATGCAATGGAATCTAAAAGAAATGCTATATAAAGGGTCCGTGGAGCACCCAAGTCAAGAAAAATTGATTCAAGGCACACTATACAAAAGATAGAAAACAGCCCGGGAAACAGAAGCTCATAGTTACAAGGTAAAGCAAAAATTAAAGACTCTTTCTCATCCCCCCAAAAACTTTATTTTAAAGAAAAATGGGCCAGTTGAAGAAATATGGACTGAAAAGAAATCTGGTCACAAATGTTAACATTCAGATTTACAGACTCACGTGCACCATTATGTTTTATGCTTTCCCAGAGGTGAGCTTTATCAGAAATTTCTTTGAGTGAAATTTTTAAGTGAAATTCCTTTTTTCCAAGATGAATCTAGAGCATTTACTTTTTTTGAGAACTTAAGATGATGAAAATGTGAAATTTAGAGAATTTTAAAGAACCAAATGGGGAATGATGAAGCTTATCAATAAATATATAATAAAGAATTTGAATAGATTCTTCCTGATTTATGTTATAATTTACCAACAAACACATCTTTCCTAGGTTTGGAAAACAAAATTGCAGTATTCTATGGAACTTTCTAACTGTATGTTTGATTAGTCTGGCAAGGATCCTAAGGTAGTAAAATGTGTCACTTTTAAAGGACAATGTCCTTATGTCCCAGAATGGCTTAGCCACACAGAAGATTAGTCATGCTTGGGTTAAACTGATTTGCCAAACATGGCAATTTTCCATCAGGGAACTGGATGTTGAATAAGCACTAACAAATCCAAGAAAGGAAATGCGCTAATTAGGCTGGAAACTACCTCAAAGATTTATTAAAATGTATGGAAAACATTCTACCAGTTCAATTTACAAAGTGGCAATTCCATTTCTCTGATGCCAAGATGTTTTTGTGGAGAAGCTACTTACTGGGCCTCTGGGAAGTACAGCAAGTGTCATAACTATATTAACCTTAAAAGAAGACTAATTAAAGTGCAATATATTTACGGGTAAAATACCAAAGCAAAACCCCACTGGACAATGAACACACAAACAATGAAAGACAGGAGTGGAAAACAAGTCATGATAAGAGGAAGGTACTGATGACGGCAAAACAGTGTTTTCAAAGACCGTGGTCCTTGTGTTCCCACATGGAAGAAGCCAAGCAGAATGCGTGGGTGTAAATGGGGTTTGTTAAAAGCTAAGAAAGAAAATACAAAGGCCACAGGTGGAGTCCACTGGCAGAGAGAGGGTGCTTTTCTTTTTCAGGTACTTTTAAAACCTACACTAACCCATGGGGAGGGCAGACCCAGGAGACTCCCACTCAATAATGAATGAGTGGGGAGGGCCATGGGTGGTTCCCAACCAGGTGAGGGTGGCCCTGGCAACCTACGTGTTCCCCAAATTTTTCCTATTTCTAGCCGGCCTCAAATCCCCCTGAGAGACAGCATTCCAAAAAATTATTTTTGGGGGGTTGCTGTGTGTGGGGGTGTCCATCTTCAGTATCTGCTTTGAACTGACAAGGGACAGAAGATCCTACCTCTGGAGGGAAATTGTCTCTCCTATTTTTTTCCATTGGGGTGTCTGAAATATTAGCCAGCATAATTAAGTTTCCACATGGAGTTCTGGGCTGCTCCTGGAGACCTCGTTTATTTGTAGAGATTGATAGCCTCACTGCCTCATGGTTTGGGTCCTACAGGCCTTTATTCTGGAAGAGATAAAGTTGGTTTAGAAGGAATGGCCTGAACATTAACAGTGCTAGGAGCGTCAGAAGGGGCCCTGCCAGGTGTGGCAGAAAGAATAAAGTAATTCTAACATGTGACAAAATCTTGTGGTTACTTTGCCTATCAGTGTTTATATCTGTAGCTATTTTGAACTCTGTCACTATAGTGGGCAGGTAAAGGCCAACTACATTAGGGGCCAGGTGTACCAGGGGGCAGGTATTAGTCCAATTAGAGAACAAACATCATTGAGTCAGTTTTGTACAGAAGGAAGACTCATAGCATCCCTAAACAGAAGTTAGATATCATTGAAGGTTATATTGACTTTGTTTAAACAGAAGGCTTTGACCAAAGACATGACTTTGCCTTTTGCCAGAAGCCTAGAAGGCTTGAATATTATAGCTAATGTGTAAGAGCACCTTTTTAAAATCTTTCAGCTTTGGTTACTTTTAGCGCTCTGGCATAATTAACTCCATCAGATCTGGAGAAGTCCCAATCATTTGTGCAGTCCTTTTGACCTGCTTTGGTTGGGTGAATGCCACTTGTTTTTCTGAGAAGTTGGGGGATGCTGACGACTTGGGGTTCACATCCTCTTAAACTGTTTCTCTGAACAGTTGTCTCTGAAGATTTTGCCAGTTTGGCAGTTTTGTCCCTCAGGGTGGGAGTGCTTCTCCTGTAAAGTCCAGAGAGTCAGATTTTGTCCCACAGAGGAGAGGAAGCAACACATCAAACAGAACAGAAGTCATTGCCAATGTGACCTTTTTGGCTAAATTAAGCAAAAAAGAGATTTATTTTTAAAAATGGCTCATAGACTGGGCCTAATTAAATCTAATTGTTTGAAGCATAGCGAACGTACTGACACCTTTAAATTGCTGTATAGAGTTAGCAGGTAACAGATACAAAGTTTTTACAAGGAAAATGCAAAACAATCCCAATACTTAAGAATGTCTGTCCTGGTTGATAGATAAGCACTTGTCAGAGTCATTTTTCATGGGCTTGCCTGTAAATGTTCTTGGGTCAGAACTGTAATGACAAAATTTAAAGTAACCCTGGTTAATTACAATTTAAACCTTGAATTTTGATTAGGTAAAGTAACAAGTTAGTGACAATTAAAAACCCTAAATTTCCCAATGGTTAGGGGAAGGCAGTTAGTAATTTTAAATAGCCCCTGTTTTGATGCTCAATTGTATAACATATGTATTATTTAGTTAATGTCAGATAAGACAGATGTCAGGCCTAAATGGTAGAACTTTTAGCATTTGTTATAAAAAAGTAAAAATGTGAAAGCCCTTATTAGATAGAATGTAACATAGAAAAAAGAACTACAGCTGTTTACATGTATACAGTTTTAACTCTGTAAATGATTTATAACATTTAGATACATATACAAAACACTAGCAGTATTAGAGCCATTTAAAAGAACTTTTACTTAGTTTAAACTTAGTTTTTTTGTGTCATCGGAAAAATACCTTAGAGTTTTGGCAGGATGTAAAGAATAGTAAATAATTTTAAATGGGATATATAGAGAACTAGTTATCTTATTTTTGGTTAGTAGGATCAAAGCATCTCTAGTATGTAAGTATATAGCCAAGTGGAAATGTTGGCTTCCTCTGTGCTGGAAAGAGAGAGAGAGAGGGAAAGGAAGACAGACAATCCATTCACCCCTCCACCCCTGCCCAGGAACTCCTGAATGGAATTTCCTATGCTGGCTGGTGGAGAGTGAGAGAGAGAAAAAGGAAAAGAGGAAATTTGCCCTTTTGGAGAGAGAAAAATGAGACCTTTCTAGATCCATGAAGCATCCTTCTTGAACCTTTTGAAAGCCTCAACACAGGTCCCTCCAACCTGTTTCCACCAGGCATCTCTGGAGCAAGTGAGTGGCACAGTACTCTGTCTTTCAAGTCATCCATTCTCCTAAGGGCCCATCTCTTCCACCCCAGCATGAGGGATTTTTAGATGGGATGCTGATTCTGAATGTTGACCCAATGTGAAAAATGAAAAGATAACAATATGTAAGAAGACAATCTGTTGATTGTTATAAGGGAAACATCTTAATTTGAACTTTCTGCACAACCAGGACAAAATTAACTGTTAAATAATAATAAACCAATTAAGATTAATGTCTCAAATAATTAGATACAGAAACAGAGATAAGGGGGTAAGCATAAAGTTAAGAGAACCAGTGACTGAGGGCCATGGCTTGGATGGTGTTAAGCAATTACATTCTACACTGTTGATGTCAACTAGCAGAGTTATTGTTGACCTGCATGAAGCCACTGGAGCCCCCCAAAAGTAGGCTTAGTCATTGGGAGTTAATGATGTGTGTAATTTGGTGATTTAGGATTAATTACCTTTTTATAGACTCCTAAAAACTTAAGTCTTTATCATCCCATTTGGAGGGTGAGATCTGGTTTGGTTTCGGTAAAATTTTGTATCAGCCTACAGCACCAAAATATCTTCATGGTTATTTTGACAAAACAGAAACCCATATTTTTAAATGTACATTAGTACCTTAAATCTTGATCTTAGAAAACTCTCTAGGCAAACTTTAGACTATAGCCAACTGAGTACACATATATAAACTTATAATCTTTAAGACCTTAATTTGTATCTTGAAACAACCTTTGTAAAAACCCCAATTTAGATAATACTGTTTTTAATAAAACTCTTAGTAACTTTATATCTTAAAAGACTTAGGAAGAAAATAGAATTAAGCCATGTTTTTGACAATAGCAATCTATAAGAACACATGGGGCAATAAACAAAATGATGAAAGAGTTAAATGTAAGTTACACTCATGATAGAATGAAACAGAGATTATTGTTTATCCATTTTTTTTTCAGTTTTAAGGCAGAGACTAGTTAGGCCTGGGTAGAATTAGAATTTTAGATAACTTTTGAGACAGTTGTACACATTAACTTTATAAAAGTAGCATGAGAACCATCCTAGCCATCTAAACACGCACACACACACACACACAGATGTTTTGAACTAGGCATGCCAAAGAATGCAAGTGCACATAATGAACTCAAAAAATTAAAAATTAAGTGGCCACAATTGGTAGAAGATGAAGACATACACCAAAAATACACACAATGACATACAAAGTAATCACATTAACTTAGAGTGCACTCTTATTAAACAAACCACTTTTTGTCATTATCTTTAGTAGATCAGTCAACTAGATTCATAAGCAGTGCATAGCAGATCTTCAATACAACACCGTACCCTTTGTCCAGTCCTTAACAGACCAATGCAGTAGAAAGAACATGCATGAAAATTATATTGATCTAGAGAATTTTAACCATAGGTTAGTTATAATTTTCCTAGAGGAAGGCAAGATGGCATCACCCATGAGTATCCTATTACTAGAGAGTGGCAAGATGGTGCTGGACATGTGGTGGCTTCAGCATGGTGTGGCAGCATTCCCTGTGACCATATGGTCTCTCCAAAGGGTCTCACATGGAACACAAAGACACGTTACATGCAGCACACAGGCTTAAAATAGCAATCCGCTATAGAAATAAAAAACATCTCCTCCTTACTGACAAATGGTCGAAGCAAGCTAAGGTGGGATTTGAAAGGTTCTGTGGCCTCCTTGAATGTGACATCACTTGATAGTTTTGGAGAATTAGTCATAGCTTGTAGAACTTTTGTTCTTTGAACTTAATGTCCTTTTAGTTTAAAGTTTTATCTAAATTTAAGATTACTAGGGCTAGGGCAAGTGGCAGTGAACCCTTATGCTTTGTTGTTGTCCAGTTTACTCCAGGTGTTTATAGTTAGATCCTGGGTTTTCTCATAAAAGGACTTTGCTATCACCTAGAAAGTCAGGAACTCAAGTCCGGTAGAACCCAGCCAGTCACACACATACAGTTTGGACATGACCTTAAATAAGTTTAGAATCTGACATATTACATTGAGCTACAGAGAACAAAGTTTTATTAATTTTAAAACAAAAATAATTGATTGTTAAGAATAAAACATTTAATTAAATTGCCTATTTGAAATATCCACACATAAGGACTCATTCTTTTTGACCTCTTGGCTGTAAGTAAGCCTAATTTTATCAGCAGAGAACAGTTAAAGTTAGAATGTTTTCAAATGTCTATTGTATATTGCATTTTAGAATAATAATTATGATGGACAGCATTAATTAGTACTATTAAGTTTTTATTATTTCAAGTATATATTTTAAACCTACATTTTAGTGTAAAAATGACATTATTATCAGAATAAGTTTCCCCTTTAAATTTTACCTTTAGAGTAAATGAATTTTAAGTAAGTTACAATGTTTTTTATTACAGATATACTTTATGGGTGACCAATGTCACATCCTTAGTTAAATGGCACTGTTTTTAATTTTAAAAAACATACTTAAGAGAATTTAAATATATTTAACATTTAAAGACAGTAACAATTAACATCACAGCTACACAGATGTAGGTGTGCAGCAGTAACAAAAATCAAAACTTTCAGAATTCTTACAAGCTTATGAAGACAGTGCCAATTCCCCCAAATAGACTTGTGTTTTTATTAACTGAGTGTTAGCCACTTTATATTAAAAATATAACTTTAGCCCTGGGACAAGGGAGTGTGATCTCAGGGTGTTTCCTCAACCTCTGTAGGCTTTGGGGGCCAGGGGAATGTGGGTGAGAATTGGGATCAAGTGGTCAGAGGAAACAGAGGTGTAGTGGGAAAGGGACCAGTTTAGAGGAGAAAGATGGAGAAGACTATGGATCCATGGTAGCCACAGGAAAGAGTGGTCCTGGCATGGGGCCCAGAGTGGTGTCTGTCAGGGTGATGTCCTTAATTTTTAAAAAGGCAGCTGTGGAACTCAGCCACATAGGCACTCATTCCTGAAGCATGCAACTGTTGTGCACACCATTGCTAAGGCTGAGCGTGCTACCCACCGTGCTCTGCACCCCACTGCCCCACTGCACCCTGCCACTGCTGGTGCCACACATTGCCATGCACCATGCACTCCAGTTTCTGTTGTCCCTGTGGCCAGCTCTGTAAGTGACTGCCAGCCATCCAGACCAGGACTTTGGGTCGGGGGCAGTACTGAGCAACAGTCTGCTGAGGAGTGATATGTTTGCATCCCTTCCCACAGCCAGAGCAAGCAGTGGCTCATGCGTCCATAGCCGGGGCAGTAGTGTCTCCATTCATCCTCTAAAACTACCACTTAGGGGAGAGAGAGAAAAAGGGAAAGAAAGCAAGAGAAAGGTGCGGGGCAAGAAACCCAGCCTGAGGAATTCCCAATTGTCTCAGAATTCCTGATTGTCCCTGGCCGTGTGGTGGTTAGAGACCTTAGAGTACAATCTCCCACAGCACAACTATTATCCCCAAAGGAAAGGACATGGGAAGGGGTTAAAGGTTAGGGAGGAACTGTTGCAGCTTAAGGCAGCCTGGCCCACCCATTTTCTGTGGGCGCCAAGCGATGGGGGCAGCATGCAATGTGCAGACAGACACTGCCTCTGCAATACGGCCTGCAGGGAGGCCCACCTGTTGGGCAGACAACACTGGGTCCTGATCTGGCATTTCCCAGCTACTTTCCCTGAGGACAGAGCTCAGCCCATTCTCTTGGCAGTGCAGAAGGAAAAGTAGTGAAAAGAATGAGAGTGACCCTCTACAGTGTAGGGTCTGGGACCTCACTATGAGTCTCCTGGCTGGCCTTGCCAAATGATGATGGCAAAACTGTGTTTTCAGAAGTGCTTGGTCCTTGTGTTCCCACATGGAAGAATCCAAGCAGAACATGTGAGTATAAATGGGGTTTATTAAAAGTTAGGAAAGGAAATACCAAGGGAGTGTGGTGGGATGCATGTGGGGTCCACCAGCAGACAGAGGGTGATTTTCCTTTTCAGTGCTTTTAAAACTACATGATGGGGAGAGCAGACCGAGGAGATTCCCAGCCAATAATTAATGAATCGGGAGGAGCATGGGGAGTTCCCAACCAGGTGAGGGTGGTCTGGGCCATCCCCAGGCAACATACATGAGCCCCAAATTTTCTTACTTCTAGCCTGCCTTAGTACTAATGGAAAGGGGAGGGTAAATTAAGAGGGTGAATATGGTCGATGTGTATTCTATACATATCTGAATATGAAACATTGAAACCTGTCTAAGCCATTTTAAGAAGGGAGAAAGAGAAAAGGGATAAAAATGGACCAAACCTGGGTACATTGTATACATATATGGAAATGTCACAATGAAAACCTGTGTATAACTAATAAAAATCTTTTAAAAAGAAGACACATGAACATATTGAGCACAGAAATGTGCCTCATCATCTCAGCAGCCCCAGGATGGGCACAAGTGACTGGCATCCATCTTTGGACATTTACTGAATAAATAGTATTTATTATCCAATTGAGATGAGGAAGGGCAACCTACAGAGGGGAGGAGAGTTTGGGCAATGATAAAGGCTTAAAAACATATATGAGTCCGTGAACAGGAAGATCACCCTAAAGCAGGTTATAAGGACATGAGAAGTTGCTAGTTAAGCCATAAAATAGTTCCAGGGCCAAGATAAAAGGCCTCATGTGGATATAACCACACATTCCACCTTTTTTTGTCTCCTTCTGTAAACAGACTTCCTGACACAGGTCCCCCACTACTCCTGCCTAAACAGCCCCAATTCCTAACCCCCAATGTGAGTTCACCTATTAGCAACCAGCACATTCACCGTAACCTGATTCCCTGCATTGCCCTATAAGAATCCTGTAATTTCACTGCTTGGGGCCCAGAATTTTGAGTGTTAGCTCATCTGGGACTGCAGGTGTCAAATAAAGTCCAAGTTCTCCTACTTCTCTGAGCGTTGCTTGGTTTCTCATCAGACAGTATTTCCACAACATTTCTGGAGGCCCCAGTGAGATTCCAACCATTCTGGCCCCTTGAGCCACCTGCCAGTGGCTGGACTGCACCTGAGTAGGGAGGGACTCAGGAACAAACGAGGTGGCATGCCACCCGGTAGTATTCCAGGTCCTCCTTCACTCTGGAGTTCCAACCCTCTGAATAGTTTTGCCCCAACTGGACTCCAAAGAGAAGTGGACCAACTCACCTGGAAATTTCATCCATACTCAGTAAGCCCCGGGGGTGGAAGTCAGCCCTCAGTCAGGTCCCATCCCACTGGGTGGAAGGGGGTCTGGTCAATTCCCAGGAATGTCTGAGAGGAATTCCACAAGTCAGGGACTTCCCCAAAAAGGGGAAAGGAAAAACTGTAATAACTTCTGGTGTGAATGAGCATCATAATTCATCTTCGCTTCAGGCTCAAGTTTGTGACTCCACAGCTGAAAAGGTACAGAGTCTGAGTGGGTCTGTCCTGAGGTTCTGTGGTAAACCTCATATGGCTTAGGGTGCTGTCGGGGCAACCCAATCCAGAATCACAAGGCTGACCCACCACTGATGCTAAGAGGCACCTAAATTCCTTTGGGATGCAGCCAGGCAAACATCTGATTGGTTTCTTCTCTTGAAGGGGCACTCACCCTTGTTTGTCTGTGCACCACTGACACAGGGGGAACACATAGGATTGGTACAGAGAGCACCTCTAACTGCCATGGGCGACAGTTCCTCAAAGCCCATGGCCCTAGATTGTATGCTTAAACATTTTAAGAAGGGATTCTCAGGAGATTATGGGATCAAAATGTCTTCCGGAAAGTTGCACACACTGTGTGAGTTGGAGTGGCCCATTTTGGGGTCAACTGGTCCCCAAAGGTACCTTAGAATTGCCTACCGTCAGGGCCATTTATCAGGTCATAATAGGAACCCCCAGACTCCCAGATCAGTTTCCGTATATCGACTCCTTGCTTCAGGAAACTCAGACCATGCCCTCTTGGATCCCATTCTGTGCCAACAAAAAGGAACAGAGCAGAGTTTTCGTGGCCCAGGCAATGAAGCCTAAAGACCAGAAGCTGACCAAGCCTGTTCTGCAAGGGGATCCAGAAGATGAACCCCCTGTGCCCCTGCTGTACATTTCCAGCATGTTGCCACCATCAGAGCAGCCAGTGTCACCTCTCCCATGCAGTCCACCACCTTCAGTGAGTCCTCCTTATCCCTGTCAGCAGCCTCTCAGCCATAACAATGTCTCACACCCATTCCCGACCTGGAGTCCATGTCCACAGCCCCTGAGCCACCGCCTTCGCTCATTCCAGGCAATGGCCTCTCAGGCCAGGGCCCTCCAAATGCTGCTCTGAGAGATGCAAGGGCCCTGGCAGATAGGTGCTGATGGCACAGTCCAACCCAGATGTTCTATCCTCTATTACCAGCCCTTCAGTACAACTGACCTCTTAAATTGGAGGAACCACACATCGCCTTATTTAGAAAAGCCCCAGGCCATGATCAGGCTCCTAGAATCCATATTTCACACCCATCAACCCACCTGGGATGACTGCCGACAGATCCTCCTGACATTTTTCAACACAGAAGAGCAAAAGTGAAACTGAAGTAGGCTTACCACTGGCTTCAAGGGCAGGCCCCAGCAGGAACCCTAGACGCAGAAGCTTGGGCAAGAGAGGTGGCCCCCGATGCTTGGCCTACCTGGGACTTCAATACAGCAGAAGGAGAGGAGTTCTCACCTAATATGGCCACCCTCCTACACAGGCTCAGGCTGGAGCTAAGAAGCCAACCGTGTCCAAAACTGTAGCAGTTACCCAGAAACTAGAGGAATCACCAGCTGATTTTTGTGAGAGTCTGTGAGGCCTTCCAAGTGTACACCCCTCTTCAATCCAGAAGTGCCAGAAAACCAGTGGATGGTCAATACAGCATTTGTGGCCCAGTTGTATGCTGACATTCACTGGAAACTTCAGAAACTTGAAGGCTTCACTGGAATGAATGCCACTCAGTTATTAGAAGTGGCAAACAAGGTCTTTGTAAATAAAGACCATGAGGCAAAATGAGCAGCTGATAAAAGAATGAAAGCCAAGGTGTCCTTATTGGCTGCAGTATTGAGGAAGCTGGACCAGATCAAGCAGTCAGCTCCACCACAGAAGGGGAGACACAATGGAAGAGCCCCTCTTCAATGAGACCAATGTGCCTATTGCAAGGGGACTGGCCACTGGAAAGAATGAATTCCCCCACCACTAGGGACCAACATCAGAGCCTAACAAGACTGCTCCAGAAAGAAGACAAAATGGCAACCCTAACTAGAGGCCCAGAACCTTACTGGCCTTGCAGAAATTGAGTCAGACTAGGGAAGACTGGGCTTCTTACTACTAGGCCCCTGAGAGCCCACGGTCAGAGTGAAGGGGGCCAACTAATGATTTTCATAGTGGATACCAGCACTGAGCATTCCATAGTCACTAAACCTGTGGCAGGGTCACAATAGTCAGAGCCACCAGCACTCAAACTGCCCAGCAGTTCTGCTGACCCCGGACATGCCAGCTAGGAGGGCACATGGTGACTCATGAATTCCTGTACCTAACAGAAAGCCCAATTCCCCACTGGGAAGGGATTTACTAACAAAGCTCAGAACCCAAATCACCTTCACCCAGGGAGGGCCCACAAGCCTTAGGGTGAGTGAACCAAACACCCTCATCATGGCAGTGACTATACCTACAGAAGGAGAATGGCAGCTCTACTGCCAGGAAAAGGGGAATCCAACAAAGCCCACCTGCCTGCTGGAGGAGTTTCCTGATGTCTGGACTGAAAAAGGACCCCCTGGCCTGGCTTGCAACCATATGCCCATAATGGTAGATCTCAAACCTGGAGCTCTCCCTGTTAGACAGAGGCAATAGTCAGTGCCACGGGAAGCATGCCTGCGAATTCAGGCCCATCTACAGCTGCTGAAGGATGCAGGGATATTGATCGAATGCCAATCGCCATGGAACACCCCACTGTTACCCATTAAGAAGGCAGGAGGAAATGATTACTAGCCTGTCTAGGACCTATGGGTAGTCAACAATGTTGTTATTACATTGCATCCAGTAGTTCCTAACCCCTACACTCTCCTGAGCCTTCTACTGCCACAAGCAAGCCGGTTCACCTGCATAGACCTAAAGGACACTTCCTTCTGCGTCCACCTGGCCCTGGTTAGCCAGCCTCTGTTCGCCTTTGTATGGGAAGACCCCCATGCTGGAAGACACAAATGGCCTGGACCATACTGCTTCAAGGATTCAAAAATTCACCCACTTTGTTTGGGGAAGCCCTAGAGGCAGATTTGTTGACTTGCCCAGAAGAAAAACCAAGCTGTACCTTGCTCCAATACGTGGGTGATCTGCTCCTGGCAAGCCACAATCAAGAGAAATGCTGGGAGGGGACGAAGGCATTGCTAGCCCAGCTCTCCGAGGCAGGATACAAAGTTTCCTGGAAAAAGGCCCAAGTTTGCAAGCAAGAGGTCCAATACCTCGGGTTCATCATTTCAGAAGGACAACGCACCCTAGGTCCAGAGAGGAAACAGGCCATCTGCTCCATTCCACAGCCAAAGACCAAAAGGGATGTCCGAGAACTCTTGGGAATGGCAGGATTCTGTCACATCTGGATACCCAGGTATTCAAGCCTGGCCAAACTACTTTACAAGGCTACAGCAGGCTCCAGAAAGGACCTTCTAAACTAGGGACCAGACCAAGAAAGGGCCTTCCAGGAGATAAAGAGCCTGTTAACCATCACCCCTGTGCTAGTTCTACTGGATGTAATGTGACCATTCAATTTCTTTGTCTGTGAGAAAGATCACATAGCTCTGGGGGTCCTCACCCAAATGGTGGGTCCATGGCAATGGCCAGTGGCTTACCTGTCAAAGCACCTGGACCCAGTGGTCTCAGGATGGCCTCCATGTCTTCGGGCCTTGGCTGCCACAGTAACCCTAATCAGGGAGGCTGACAAGCTCACCCTGGCACAGGACACTAATGTTAATGTCCCCATGCAGTTGTGGCCTTAATAAATGTGCAGGGTCATAAATGGCTGACCAGTTCTAGAATGGCCCATTACCAAGAACTACTATATGAGAATCCTTGAGTCATACTTGAAACTGTACAAACTTTAAATCCTGCCACCTTCCTGCCAGCAGAGGAAGGGCCCCCAGATCATGATTGTGAAGAAGTGATGGATGAAGGGTACTCCAGCAGGCCAGACCTAATGGATGCCTCCCCTCCTTGGATCCAGAGCTCAAATTCTTTATGGATGGGAGTAACTTTGTCCAGGGAGGACAGCGAAAGGCTGGGTTCACAGTTACCACTGCTAACATCATACAGGCTGAAACCCTTCCACAAGGATGGTCCACACAACGAGCTGAACTTTGGGCGCTGGTGCAGGCATTGCAATATGAAAAGGGAAAGCAGGTGAACATCTACACTGATTCAAAGTATGCCTTCCCCGCCCTACATGTGCATGGAGCAATATACAAGGAAAGAGGACTGCTGACATCAGGAGGAAAAGGGATTAAGAACAAAGAGGAAATCCTCCAATTGCTTGAAGCAGTCTGGGAGCCATCTCAGGTGGCTATTATCCACTGCAGAGGCCACCAAAGGAGCACAGACTGTCAGCAGAGGAAACTGCCTGGCTGACCAGGTGACAAAGAGAGCCGCAGAAGAGCTAAATTCCCCTGGAGTGCTGGAGCAAAACACCAAAGTTCTGCTGGCTCTGTAGTTACCCCAACACCCTCCGAATTACAACAAGGAGGAAGAACAATGGGGAAAAGATGAAAAAGTAATAAAAGAAAAGGGGGGGTTGGTGTCCCCAGTGCTGTAGCAGCCACTCTGGTAAAACAACAGCATGAGCTAATGCACTTGGGGAAAATGGCCCTGGAAAAACTGCTGGACAAACTCCATTTCATTCCCAAGCTCCCCACCCTATGTGCTCAAATAAGTGCTAGGTGCATTACATGTGCACAAAACAATGTGAGTCAAGGACGTACGCCAAGCCCTGGGATTCAAGCAACCAGCACCATGCCTTTTGAGGACCTGGAAGTGGACTTCACAGAGGTTAAGCCCTGTGGAGGATACCGGTACCTCTCGGTTCTTGTCTGCACTTACTCAGGGTGGGTTGAGGCTTACCGCCCCCACACGGAAAAGGCATGAGAGGCAATAAAGTCCCTCTTGAGAGAAATTATCCCCAGATATGGGATCCCCCTTTCTATCAGATCAGACAATAGACCAGCCTTTGTGGCAGAGATAGTCCAGGGCCTGGCTAAAATTTTGAAAATAAAATGGAAGCTCCATACAGCGTACAGGCCTCAGAGTTCAGGGAAAGTAGAGCGCATGAATCAGACCCTCAAAATCACCTTAGCCAAACGCTGCCAAGAAACACAGTCCCCCTGGATAGACATGCTACCATTGGCCCTGCTCAAAGCATGCTGTACACCTAGATCTCCAGCTACTCACCCTTTGAGATTCTCTATGGCAGACCCCCATCCCACAATAAACAGGCTCAGAGGGGCCCTCAGGCAAATTGGAAATCTAGACATGTCCTGACATCTCCAGGCCCTAGGAAAAACCCTATGTCACATCTCCCGGGAAGTCTTAGAAAGGACCCCAATCCCCATGGGTAACTGGGCCCATCCCCACCAACTTGGGGATATGATATGGGTAAAAGATTGGACAAAAGAACCACTCCAACCCAGGTGGACAGGTCCCCACCTAGTAACATTAGCAACTCCCACAGCTGTTAAAGTCACAGGTATCACTCCCTGGAATCATCACTCCCAGATAAAAAAGGCAGCAGACCCTGCAGACCTAATGATTAGCAGGCTGTCCATGATCCAACCAACCCCTCAAACTGAGGTTCCAGAGGATGTCACAGCAACACACCATTGCCCAAGAGAGCTCCAGCCCTGCTCCAGCCACCTCCCAGATGCTGGTTAGTCAATGCATGGTGGTAGTCTGAGGATTCACCCACCAGGACATAAATGTATTCCCCTTTCTGCCACCCTTACCCCATCCGGTTGATTAGCATTATAGCAACACTGTTCACACTAGGACTGGCTGTCACTGCTCCCCAGGATTGGAACAGAGGCCAAAGGGTACAGCTAGCCTTCTGTTATCTCCTCATAATAGGAAGCCTTACTGCCGTTCGGTGTTATCTGTAGCTCAGATCCCAGTCTCAGGCATGAGGTCTCTGATGTGTTTTTGCCTCCTGACTCCATTACATTTTAAGGTTGTCCCATCTGGAGGCCAGGATAACTTCTCAGCTTATGTAAAACCTCTCTCCTTTCAGGAAAAACTTCAGTATGCCTTCACCTATTACCAATACCTGTCACCCACATGCAGCACATCAATTTCTGAGTGTACCAGAGGAAAGACAATTTACTATAAGGGAAAATTGACAGGCCTGACAGGGTCCTGCAAGAACGAAGGCCCTATAGGGCAGACGGTTTGCTGTCAGAAAGACAGGGACCCCTTAAAGGCATGGAAAGATGAACTGACAGGGGGAGGAAGTAAACCTCATTATGTCTGGGCATCCTCTCTGACCACCCTGTCCCCATGTTAGTCTACATAGGGAAAAGCCACAAATACAGAGAGGCCATCCAAAGACAATTACTTAGATGGCTACGAGGCTATAAAAGACATTGATCTGCCACCACCATTAAGGTGTCCTTCTGTGACAGGGAGCCTTAACTTGGAACCTCAACTGTACAGGCTGTTAAATGCAACTCACCACCTCATTAATCTTACAAACTCACAATTGGCAGGTGATTGTTGGCTCTGCCTGTTATGTAGCAGCTCCGGTAAGCTCCCTTAGCCAGGTGTACATGATGCTACTTTCAACTCTACCGCACGAATCCCAAAGTAAGCAATATGCAACTATCTCAGCGGACCCCTAATTGTATCTACAATTCAAGAGGATACTATCCAGTGGGGGAACTGGCTTCTAGAAATGTGCCCAAATCCAAAACTGTACAGCCACTGCCATTAGATATTCAGTTGACAAACCATGGTGCAGCAGCTCAGGAACCTTCTTTGTATGTGGGACCTTTGGTTATCAGTGCTTGCCAGCAAACTGGAAGGGAATTTGCACATTAGCATTCCTCACTCCCCAGATAAACATAGTGCCTGACAATCAGACCCTCCCAGTACCTTTGACAGCCCAGACACGGACAAAAAGAGCTATACAATTCATACCTTTACTACTTGGATTAGGGATAACAGCTGGAATAGGAACAGGCATAGGAGGAATTGCCTCATTGGCCTCCTATTATAATCAATTATCTGTGGACCTAACAAATGACATAGAACAAGTAACTAGGTCCATAGTGGCCATGCAAGACCAAGTGGACTTCCTAGCATCAGTGGTCCTCCAAAATTGGAGAGGGTTGGACTTATTCACTGCTGAAAGGGGGGGATTCTGCTTCTTTCTAAATGAAGAATGTTGCTTTTATGTGAATCAGTCAGGAATAGTCAGAGACATGGCACAGCAGTTACATGACTGAGTTGCACGTAGGAGACGGGAATTAGCAAATTCCTGGGACAGATGGAGTAACATCTGGAATTGGGCCTCATGGCTTCTCCCCTTGGCTGGTCCCTTTTTCATGCTCCTATTGGCCCTTGCATTCTTCGTGCCTATACTCACTTCATTAGCTCACAAATGGAGGCATTAACAGCTCCTGCTGATCCAAAACAGACCCTTGGGACAAGAGGAACCTGATAGAATCTCGGAAACCTAGGGACGATGCTTGTCCACAAGTAGGAAAAGCATCAAAAGGGGGGGAATGAACAGAAAAATCACCCTAAAAGCATGTTATTAGGACATGAGAAGTTGGTAGTTAAGTCATAAAATGGGTCCAGGGCCAAGATAAAATGGTGGCGATAACCACCCATTCCTGCCATTCTTTGTCTCCTTCTGTAAAACAGACTTCCCAACACAGATTCCCTGCTGCTCCCGCTTAAACAGCCCTGATCCTAACCCCCAACGAAAGCCCACCTATTAGCAACCAACACATTCACTATAACCCAGTTCCCTGCACTGTCCTGTAAGAATCCTATAATTTCACTGCTCGGGGCCCAGAATTTTGAGTGTGAGCTTGTCTGGGACTGCTGGCATAAAATAAAGTCCAAGTTCTCCTACTTCTCTGAGTGTCGCTTGGTTTCTCGTCAGACAGTATTTCTGCAACATCAGTACAACATGGATGTAGGCCAGGTTGGGCAACTTTGAGAAACAAAGGAGGATATATTGGATTGAAGGGTAAGACAACAGAATTTTGTCCTGTAAAAGAGTCTAATCGATAGGAGAGCCAGAGGAGTGGTCTGAATGGGTCTTTGCTTCATATAGTCTCAGGTAGCTGTACTGAGTTGTGAGGCTCAGAATCCAGTTTGGAGTCTGCTGTCATACCTTAAAGAAGAGCGTAGGGCAAAATTAGAGCAGCGACAGAGGAGCAGCAGAAAAGGAGGTGGATTAGCACAGATTTGTAGGCAACTTGTTGGCCAATAATGTGTGAGATGTGGTGGAGGTCACAGGTGTGGAGCCACTGGCTAAAAGTCAAGACAGACTTCCATTTCCTCACTCAGTATTTCCCATGCTAGGTCATGGGACAGACAATGGAAGACAGAAGGACAGAATTCAGCCAGTGCTCTTACCAGGTTCTGAGTCTATCAGGAAACACAGATATGTAAAAACAGCAGCAATGTAATACATGATAGAATAGAATAGGCTAGGATAGGATAGAATGGAATACAATAGAATAGGTACAAGATATCACAAGAGTTTATTCTGGAGTATGTTTGAACTCAAGAAACATCTAAGCCCAAATAATCCCAAATCATGGTGTTATCTCATTGAGATGATTTGTTCAGTGATTAATTTGAAAAGAATTATTTACTGAGAACCTATGTGCCTAGCACTGTTCAAAGTGTGGGTGGACAACACCCTGCCCACATGAAATTGTATTCCTGTGGCAGAGAAGGACAAACAAGACAAATAAGTGTAACGTAGTGTGTGTGAGATGTAGTAAGTGCTAAGCAGAGTCAGTAAAGCAGGGAAGGGCAGGGGCAGAGGATGGCCAGGAGGCCTTCCTGTGAAGACAGCTCACTGATGTCAAGACCCAGCAGTTTTCCCACGGCTGCTGCTCCTTGTTCTTCCCCTTGCTCTGCTTATTTCATTTCCTGAGATTCTCCTCATTCTCTCCAATGCAAACACATCAGTTTTGCTTCATTGGATTGGAACTTGATGCTTCTCAAAACTGCCCTTGCTCTTTGTCGAAGAGAGCACCTTAAGCCCTTTTAATACTCTGAAGACAAGGGCAGTGATAAATCAAGACTAAGAGAGCACTTGGTATTTTATACACATGAATACACAAATACCACACTGAAGAGTCATCCTGCACTTTCTCCCTCTCAGAAAACACCCTGGTAGGCAAGAGGGGTGACCACGCACCTCTTTGGGCTCACATTTTCATGGCCCACTGAAGCCTGCACTTCCCTAGGGCAGGTTTGGCCCTGGGTGCACATCCTGTGAGCAGGGCTGTTGCAAGTCTCCTTGGAAGGATTTGGTTAATCAATCATTCAAGCACAGGCCTTGGTTGTGTACAATAGGTAAGAAGGGGCCTGTACATGTGTGGTGAGGAACACAGAGATGCACAAGGAAGTTTGTGCCCTTCATGGAAAGAGCCTGGGTCTGCAAGACTAGATAGACATCCCCTCATCCCCTGTTCCCAACTTCCTCTTGCCCACCAGGGCCAGAGGCACATTTCTCAACACCTAAAACAAAACCTGATTTTTGTTCCATGTTTTTCCTTTGCTCTCCCTACATGACTTCAAACTTTCTTCTCTTGTTTTCTGTATAGCCACATTTTCTTGTTTTTCTCCAGACCTCATTGGCTGCTGCTTATCTTCCTTGCTGTCTCCTCTTCCTTTTCTTCCTCTACTGAATCCAGTCTCTAAGTGCTGATAGACAGGAGCTGGGTCCTTAGCACTCTTCTCAAGCCTCCTTCTCTCCCCAGGTGATACTGTCTCACACTGTGGCTTTAAACACCATCTACACACCTCTTCAAGTTCCTTCTCCTGAACTTTGCTGTCGAAGATTTGACATCACCATGTGGATGTCGATTAGACATTTTAAACCTAATGTGAGCAACACACACACAAATCTCAAGTTTCAACACATCCCATCTTAATCATCTTTCCTATCTCAGCAAATGGTGCCTGGAATCTTCCTGGATATTTAGGCCCCAAACCTAAGACTCCTTTCTGGAGGGATAGAAGGTACTGATAATTGAATCCAGGGATCCAACATAGGGTGTCATACCTGCTAGGCAAGCACTCTACCACTGAGCTACAGCCCAACCCCATGCAATCACTCTTGATTCCTCTGTTTACCACAACCTATTCATGTTGGCTTTACTTTCAAATATATACTCTATTCCAAATGAATACTACTCAATATTCCTACCACCTTAATCAAAGCTGCCTCTACTTCTTATCTGAATTATTAGCTTTTCCATTTTCACCCTCTACAATCCACTCTCCCTTTATCATCCAAAGAGATATTGTAGAGTGTGAATCAGGGCTGCATTATGAATTCTGAGGGCCCTAGACACTTCTGCCTTCAGAGGCCCTTTCATTATGCAAAAATACTAAAAGTTGTATTTTATAATTGCATTGGTATAAAGATGACTATATTAATATTGCATATCAAAATTTTTCACTAGGAAATAAAGTTCAGTTTTTTTCTTCTGATTTTAAAAGAAAGTCAAACATCTATGTGGAGAGCCAAGATTATTGTGGGCTCTAGCCACTGCCTACTGTACCTCATGAATAAGCTGGTCCTGATTAGACCTCACCAGGTCCTCTAGTAAAAGTCCTTTGACTGTATCTCCTATCAAGTAGATGAATTCCAGAGTCCTTGCCAGAACTCATAATTTCTACATGAGCTGGCTAAAACCTGTCTCTCTGAACTCCTCTTTGGATGCTATCTTTCTTGTTCACTCTGCCTTGGATCCACTCACCTCCATCTGGCTCTTGAACAGACCAAATTTAATCCTGACAGGGCTCTTGAACTTCAGTTCACTTAACCTGGAACATTCTAGCCCCTCTCCAGAGCCCCTGCCCACTGAAAAGTGGGCAGCTCAGTAAGGTATAGAAGCCTGTGAGTTTCTCAAGGCTGATGTGGGTGTGGAAGAGGATGAGTGGGCTTGAGGCATCTGGCTTGCTCTCCATTCAAGAGGGAGTTCTTCTAGGTAATGGTGCCCCTACTGCTTGAGGCAGATGGTTACATCAACAGAGGTAAGGGCTAAGGAGAAAAGGCAACCACTGAGGATTCACAGTGAATCAGGTAGAGATGCTTGGCCTTTCCCTCTCCCTCTGCTCCATCCCAGTGTACTGGAGGAGCTAGAGACACAAAAGGGAGGATCCGGAAATCAGATAGGTGAATTTAAGTTTTAAGTCAAACTGAATTGAGACTTATTTGCCAAAAGGAACCAGGCAACCATGGAATCAGTCTGTCTGACTCCAAGGCAACATCTTTCTGCATTGCTCTGCTGCCCTTTGTTTATTCTTGTCCTGGAAGCTGGTTTATTTCTTCCTCTGGAGAAATACCAGACTAAAAAGAGTTGTGCTACACTGTTAGAAAGACTCCATGTTTACTACCTACATATTCGAGTCCCAATCAAGAGGATTTTTTAATGCCTTTCCCGTACTGGAGGACCTCAGAATGCTGATCCAAGCAAAGGCATGTAACAGGAACCACAAGGAAAGCCCAGAGCTGTGAGATGCAGGGAGCTGCAGCCACCATTGTTCCTAGGTTAGCAAAATGCATTCTATTCAGTGTTTCAAATGGTTTGGCAGCCAAGGAGACCTTACATGCTTGTTTGTCCTGGGTATACCCTTGTGATCTGTCTCAGTTTTAATAGCATTCCCTTTCAGTCAGTCTGTAACACATCCCATTCTGGATAAGTTAAATGGCTACCCTATCAAATATTCATAGAAATCAACTGACAGAGGCAACTTCAGTTCATCCTTGAGTCGGTTCATGACGAGAATGAAAAACAAGGGTAGACACAAACATCAGCAGAACCCAGATAAATCAAGAGGGAATTCCAGGCCAATGCAGGCACAGCCCACTGGTCTCCTTGGACAAGGACTCTTACCAACCCTGGGTGAAGAGTTGCTGAGACCAGCTACCAGAATTCCCCTGGACACCTAAATGCTGTCATTTATTCTCTAATTAGCAGAGAGTCATCTTCTAAGGCAGGCTGTCATCCTCAGAAAGTTCTGGGTTAAAGACTTCCTGGATCTCCTTAAGGGTTGTTAGAGAAGTATCAGTTAAGTGTGAGACCCAGGCATGTCTGGGGGGGCTTCCCTTTCAGGAAGCAGGAAGCCCAAGGTCCACAAAGAACAGGGAATTTCCGTCTCAGTATTCCAATCCCTTTCTGATCCAAAACTGTAAAGAAGGAATTCATGTACAATTCTTCCACTTACTGACTCATGTTTCTTTGTCTCTTTATATTCCCATGTTTTTACTAGTTTCTAAAATTCAAAATTCTGTGTAAAATATGTGTCCCAAATTATGCCACACCTTTCTGATTCGAAGCAGCAAATGATTTTCAAGTTTATCCTTCCTCATTTTATGTGGTGAACAATCTCAAATACTGATTGCAAGTTCAAGTTAAGCTCCAAAGGCACTGATTGATACCCAGGGCTCATAGTTTCTACCGCATCACCTTGACCAAAAGGCTTTTATAGCAACCCAGAAAATGTATCAGAAGGCTAAACTGCTGTTAGGCATTAGATGAGAAAATGATGGTTTTATGACCAGACATGTTTATTGAAATGCAGAAATTTTCAGAGCTTTTGATGTGCGTTAGCTGTCTAGCTAATCTCCCTCCTTTTTCATAACCACTCCCATTTTATTTTTAGTCTGGAGGACAAGTGTTAAGTGGCATGCTTCATGAAATATGTTTCTATTAGCCTTTTTAGAAATATATGTTTACTGTGTATATAACTGTAGCACCAGTTACATTAATATCATGAGTGCTTTTTTTCTTTCAACTGCTATAATAGTTTAATATCACACTTCTTTTATCACCACTGAAAAGATGGACCTGTTGAATTATTTTATAATTTTCTTTTATTGTTCTATGAAGTACTATTCTTTAGTAAATTATATCTACTCCTGAGCCAAACATTGACTTTGAGCCATTGTCTTCCTTTATATGAAATCAACATTTAGAAATCAGTGCATTTCATAAAAGCATCAATTTTAAAAACTAGTTATGGGGTCTTTCTCTGTCAATCTCTCTCTCCCTCTCCCCACCAAGCAAAGCAAAAACAAACAAAAAACTGAAATACCAGCCATACAAACAGAGCCCTCTCTTCTTCCTCAGGCGAGATTCCTGTTAGATTCCAGAGCAAATTGTACTGGAACCAGAAGATTGCCTGGCATGCATAGTATGTCTTATATGACTTGAAAGCATGTGGTATAGAGTCTTGAGTGCCTTATCAGGGTATCCTTTTATAAAGCTCAAGAAACACAAGCCACCAGAAGAATGTTTAAGTGACAGTGCTGTATTTGAATGTCCTCATAGTCACAATGTAGGTCCAAATTACCCAGGGGCAACCAGCAAACAGTTATCTCATATCCCATTTGCTTTTTTCTCCACCAATACATTAGGAAGAAGTACTTATGCTGAGAGTAATAAATTGCAAACACAGAATAAGTCAAACTCTTTTCTTTATATGCTGTGATTATCACATTTATAAAACATGTATTGGAGCACATAATTCTGATTCACTTTGCATTCTCCCAATTTTCATTTTTATTAGCGTACCTGATTATATGTATAAACTAGAACATTCCAGCAAAAATGGAGGAAAGCCTTAATGGTTTTTCTTAAAGCATCTTCCAAGTATTTTTACTATAAAATGAGTACAGTGATAGAGAAGTTTCTAAACTGAACAAGTACACAACTCCAAAGCACATTGAGAACTATGCAGAATAATTTTTGATCAGGCTGTGTGACTGTGCCAAGCTCAAAACAAGTGGTTATTCTGTTGTGACATCTGCCGACCAATGCATCCATTGTTCTCTGGAATTTAATTCATTTTAAATTACTCCATCCAAATGATAAAACATGAGATGTGCTACACTCCAGGGGTAAAATGCTATGATTGTTTTTATTGTGACCACAACTGTTAGCTGGGAGGCAATACAGTCTGTTCTAATTAGGCCCTGATTATTGTCTTTTGAAAAACAGTTAGCTCTAAAATTGGGACTGAAATCTTGTTAAGTGGAAGGATTGGGATAAAGGACCTTGCCTACTCTGGTATGACTGCAAAGTTGGCAGATCCCTATGCAGACTCTCACAAAGTAGAGCAACGGTCTCTGGAAGAGAAACTATTTTCAAAACTAAAGCAGCTTGGGGTATTGGCTTACTGTAAGATATAATTTAATATGTGCATCAATACAGCCAATAAATTATTTTACTATTCAACGACTACCATGCAAATGTCTCCAAGTCCAAACTATTATAAATGCCTGTCTAAGAAGTGTTGTGAAAGTTATTCTATGTGGTGGAAATACTACCATCTGTAAGCATTAATAACTAGTCACTAAAAAAAAACCCAAGATACGAATCTCAGAAGAAAACACATACATACACAAACATATCTCCTGTATGCCATGTATTTAATATAAACCTTTGAAACAAGTTCAGCAGATGAAATAAAAATCAAAGTTCTCAAAAAAGTTAAGGCTTAACTTAATCACCAAATATACCCTATTGCCCCAAGTGTCAATATTTTTTTATTTCTATGCAAAAATATGCTTTCAAACTGCTAATGTGATATGATATACAAACTAGTTTTCAATACAAGCCAGTCATTCTGCAATTTTAAGAAATTAGGTAAAAGATATTATATGACACATTATACAACACACACACACACACACACACACACACACACACACACACACACACACACGTGAGAGCCAAAGATAAGGCTGGCATCTTCTACAATGAGTACATAATGGCCATTAAGTGCTGCCAGGAAGAAACACCGTGTCACCCCTCCCTGCAATCCACATAGTTTCCTTTTATCCAGTAACAAATCTGGGCATATTTGAGAGGAGTGATTCTAACAGCCACATTGAAATCCTGTGGAGAACCATTCATGTCCACCCACTGGTGCCCCGAGAAGATGCCAATAATTTTTCGCTCCCACTTCTGCTGCTGTCTCTTCCACATCCTCACATAGACCCCTGATCCACTGGCCCCAGGCTGGGCATCGCACTGTTGGTAGAGCAGGTCATAGGTCTCATCTTTGACATCACAGAAGCGGTACACCAAATTGCCAGGTCGGTCATTGTCATAACCAGAGAAGTGGATTCTGCCTCCTGGCAGCTGTTTAGCAGGTGGGCTCACTCCAATCTTCATGAACTTTCTCTTGTGGGGCTTTTTGAGTTCTAGGAGAGTATAGTCATAATCCATGCCAATGTCATTGGCACTGCCTTTGATCCATCCCTTGGGCACATGGGTGCGTTTCACTCGGATCCACTGAAATTTCATCTTTTCAGGTGTAGCTGAGCTCGAGTTGTTGGTCCCTCGACCACCATCTTTATACCTGGGCTTCAGGAAGCCCACTCGGAGTTTCTGTGTTCCTTTCACATAGGTTTTCCCATCATGTATGCAGTGGGCAGCTGTAAGGACGTGTTTCTCTGCCACCAGCGTGCCAGTGCAGCCTGTAGATAATTTCACTGATGTTGAGAAAGGATAGTTGAGTAGGAAGTCCTTCCCAAAAATGCTGAATCTGCTGTCATAGCCATAAATCTGCCGCTTCCTCCGAGACTTTCTCGCAGACTCTGTGTCTCGGGGTTGAGCCCCACTTCTGCCACTGCTGAGAAGATAAATGCCTACCTGGGTCTCTGTGAGGCTGCCATTGGCATAAAGCGTTTCATAAGACAGGTATTGCTTGACCTCTTCATATGTGGGTGATGGAGCTCCCTTGTGACACTGGGGTCCACATGAGGAGGACACCTCCAACTTGGCTTCTGCCCCAAATTCTGGCTTGGCTAAGTTGAGGGTAGTCTGAGGCAAGATGACAGGAAGCTGGTAAGCAGGCCAAGTGGGTTTCCAGGAGCCACTGTAGGGACTCACTTGCCCAACCATACAGAGCAGGAGGAGGAGGAGGAAAAGGAAGAGAAGCCCTGGAATCCCTGCCATGTTGAGCACCATTCTGCAGAAAAAAAGACACGCAGGTCAGGAGGGCAAGGGCTGAAGCTCATTTACTTAGGACTGACAAAGCCGGCAGCATGCCTGTCATTGTTTCCAAGTTTGTGAACCCTCCTCAGGAATCAGGGTGTAGACAGAAAGCCTTAGATAATGGTCTCACTCACAATGCAAGGCCTTGACCTTGGGAATGTTCCTGTGGCTGGGTGCCCTGAATGAAATGAGGTGTTCATTCCCTTCTATGTTTAAGATGGCACACTGCAGGGTGGCATGCACACAGTCATTAGTCCCCCAATTCCATTTCATTTTGAGCTTTCTTTGTGCTTAATTCTAAACCCTGTCCTCTCCTACCTTCCCTGCCTCTCTTTCCTCCTTCTGTCTTTCTCATTCTCATTTTACCATGTAGTTGGAAAATTTTCAGGGCAACTTGCTTGCATTGAGAAGGTACAGCTCCACAGTATCTAAGACTTTTGTCACTTGTATATGATGAGTATATTTGGGGATTTTGCTTTGAATTTAGAACAACCTTTACAATCATATAGCTAGTTCCAGAGTAGCCAGGTTACTAACAATCAAAATATTCTCTTTTCCTTTGGATTATGTTGTATGCTAACAGAATCTTTGTCAAAGATCTAAAGCTATAATACTGCATCAGGTACAGCTGTATGACCGTTATTATTGCTTACTTTTTCAGGTGCTTTTATCTGTGTTCTCAGCTAGTCTAAGCCTTGAACTCTGCTTGTACTCAACAAAGATTTATTAAGTGAATGTTTGTGGTAACGGAAGAGTGAATGAATAGTGAGTTCAGAAAATACACATTTGACGGGTGGCTATTGCCTGTCATTAGAATGACAGAGATGTACTCAGATGATGTAGCAGCTCAAAACACATAAAGTCAAGTGTGAGAAGAAAGAGAAACAGCGGAGGCCTTCCGGGAGACAGAATGCTTGAGATGGGCACTGAAGTAGAAAAGAAGTTAGATGACTTAAGACAGAGAGAAGGGAACCATAGCGTGCAAAAGCATGGAAATGTGCATCTGTGTGAGTCACTTCAGGAATTATACTTAGCACAGCAAGGGTACAGAGGAGGTGGTGCAGGCAGTAGGCAAGAGTTGGATTATGAAGGGCTGCAGGTACTGAATGCAAAGTTTGCATTTTGTCCTGAAAGGTATGCTTAAAGAACCATTTCAATCATCCCACAAGAAAAACAACGATGAAGACTGGTGATACTTTCATCAGCATTTAAGAATCAGTGGGCTCTGGCTGGCTCGGAATCTTCTGATTCAGCTGACTCAGTAGGTAGGGTAACTCATTCACAACCACACATCCCAAAACAGGACAGGTGGGCTATGTCTCAAGAGGCAAACAGAACAAAGCAGGAGCAAGAGGAAACAGTGACTTCCTTATTTTCATTCTCTTCCTTTTGGTGGGTACAGAATTGCTGGCGACTTCTGTGTGCTCTGTGCTTGCTTTATATAAAACTGGAACCTCCCATGGTCTGATCTAGTCCAGCCCCGCCTGCCAATGTACATTCACAGTATCCTCACAGAGCAGTTCTAAAATACACGTGTGTCCCACCCACCTCTGGACTTTTTTGCTCTATTCTTTCTCTTGAATTCCACTTCTGCTAAGGAGAATAAGGATGGGGAAAAAAGGAATAAGGTCCTGAAAAAGCCAATTCCTTGGGATTTCCTGATTCCTTGAAACTCCACTTCTCTTCATTTCTAAATAGGAAGGAGCTCTGGGTTCTTTTGTGAGGAGGAAACACTTTTAATTATTTCTTTAGTCCCTGAGATCCTAGGGTACATGAATATGTGCATACATGTGTCTGTGTGCATTTGTAATGTGAAGAATGGTAATTCTGCTAACATTGAATAGCAGATGTGTTATGCCAAGTTTTACTTCAGCTTATCTTAAGAAAGGAGACACAGAAACCGAGGGTCCAAGTTACCAAGAGTTCCTGTTTTTAAAATACTATTCTTGTGGGGAGAGAGCTAGTACTATACTATGTATTTATCATAAATTGTAAATGATATTTGCAACATGCAAGAAGAACATGAGAGTTATGTATGATAGGCTCATATTGTCATCTACAGTATGGATATTCAAATGCCAAATCTGAAATTTGTATGTTAGCCGGACCCTGGCATTATGGAGTCTGAACTATCAACTGTACTAAAATTTCAGTTGCATCCATTTTTATCTAGCTTTATCCATTTATCCAAAAATTTAAATAGTTCAATTGGCAAGGGTGTCAGGGAAGAAAATGGCAGGAAGAATTCTGAAATTGGTGCATACTTTAAAAAATCCATCTAGGAACCTTGTCATAATGAATTAACACCAGCAAAATTAATGTTAAATTTTCAAGTGCTTTTCCTATACAGTAAATTGCTTATTTAAATACCTCAAAGGACTCAAAGTATGTCCCATTTCACAGATGCCACCATTGCATATTTCTTCCTCATCTGTGCTTCAAAAAGAAACAATGTTTTTAGAAACCAGTTCCTGAGCATTACAGAGTAGGGAGTGTTAGGGACATCTTTTCTTAGGATGTGAGCTCAGGACAGTCGGCTAGACTCTCACCCTTAGAGCCCCACTCCAGACTCTCAATATAAAAGCTCAAGTTTTTCTTTGTCAAAATGATAGATGACTATGTGTCAAGAACTTTTGAGATCATTTACAAATTACGAATGCTATTAGAGAATGCTACAGAGTCTACTGTATGATAGCATATTACTAATTCAGAGTGCTTAAACTCAAATTCTGGTCATTTATCAAGGAGTAAGGGAGAAGGCAGTCATCTATGAGATAAAGACTGCTAAACGAACAGGGCAGGGTAAAGCTTTAACCTTTTAGGACCAACTTTTTGGATACTTCAGAAGCACTACTTTCTGTTGGTTTGAAACATTGCCTATCAGTTCCCTACATTATTACTTAACCATATTAACTCAGGTGATAAGAACTTGTGATGACAGCATTCTATGACTTGCTTAACATTTCTGTGTACCTCCAACCATTATGCTATTACACATCCAAAGACTTTAATTCTGATTTAGAAACTAATTCACACTTACAAAAACAGCTCAAATTATTCCAAATTGATTAGGTTTTTAAATACTTAATCAGAAATTGAGAGATAAAGCTGTGTCCTCAAATAGTTTTAAGCTGGAATCTGTTAAGGTTCCAAGCTTCCTACAGTACCTCATTCCTTTATCAAGTGTTTTTTGAGGGTGGATTAGAAATTTTTCTGAATAGCAACCTGAACTAGGTGATCTCTTTAAATGATCTTTGCAAGTCCAACATTAATTTTATAGTTTTCCAGCATCAAAAAAGTTCAGGTCGGGGACTACGTTGTTTACAGTGTCTGCATTGCCATTTATTTTTTAGGAGCATTTACTCTTGGAACCATGAAGGCTGGAGGCATAGGGGTAAAGAAAAAGGAAAATTTATCTTATTACTCTGTCACCCAAGTGGGAGATAAAATTGCTGTGATCAATCTACAAAAGAAACAAAGCACTCCAGCAGAGGGCAGCTTTCAGGAACTAAGTGCAGAGATGGCTGGCTATGAGACTTTCAGGATAGATCTCCAAGAAAAGGAGACGGAAAACAACCCTGCTGTCCATTAACAGTCTTTTCTAAGATATTTGCATCCTACCCTCACTCATTACCATAAACAACATATCAACACTAACTGTGATGCTTTAAAATTAGGTGGGTGGCTTTGCATTAATTTTTCAATTCACCCAGAGGCAAATAATTATTGTTTCCAACTTTATAAACTCTAGGTCAGCATGTGCTATGCCCATTTAAACATAGACACTTTAGGATGTAAACAGATGTAATAAAAGCATTCCCAATCTTGCAACTGGAAAGGTAACAAGTGGGTTACATAACTTTAAATTCTGACATGTTTACAAATGGTTCACCTCATCCTGTACAGCTGTCTACAAAACTCTCTCATCTAAAAGAAAAATGAAGATTTCCAGTTATCCTCGTTACATCTAAATGTGGACGAAGCAAATTTAGGTCCACAATACTCCATCCCTAGGAACAGTCTTTGCAGGATAAAGGTTCCTCATATACATAAATTATCTTTAAAATTTCCAACCAAATATTTTCATGCATCACTCCATCTAACTGGCAAAGGAGAATGGAAAATTAAGATAAGCAAATGCTTTTTTTCACCATGCTTAGCAATACAGAAACTGTATTTCTTTTCCAACTCTGGGTATCTGACTCACTGGGGGGTTTACACATTCCATGCTCCATCATGCAATACAAGCCACTGTCTCTGTCTAGTGTCTCAAAATATTTCTACTTTATGAGTATGCTGTCACTTCATCAAAGTCTTACAGTGGAGGAACTCTGCACATTATCAGATGTGCAAACAGTAATAATCTCTTTGGAGACTGGGCACTGTGACTGCCCTCTCTTGTTCTTCACTTCACTTGCAAGGACCCAGGTCTCCTCCAGGGGGCCAGTATTTGGGAGCCAGATTTAAGTGCTATAGCAAGCAAGTGCTGTGAGGAAAACTGCAGTGCTTGGGACAGCTATTCTTTATTGTAAACATATGAACTTCTGTGCCCTTTATAAATGGCAATGCCAGAAAGAAACCACAAGAAAGTGTGTGAAGATGCTAGTTTTGGATAGTATTTGGAAGCACGACAGAGTCTTCCTAGGAATCTGTGGCCTGTGATACTGAACAGTGACACCATGCTAACTCCTAAAGCAAATGCCTAAAAATGAACAAAGCTCTGGGAATACTCTGCAGTCAGGCTTGCTCTCATTTTCCTGAGCCACAGAACCTGTTCAAGCAAACAGATGTAATCACACCACCATTTAAGAATTATAGTCTTGTACAGGAAACTGGAGGACACTTCTAAGTCCAGCAACTCTAAACACAATGTCAGTGGTCAAACAAAGTTTAACTTCTCTTTTAGTTTTAGGCAAAATGAACCACCTTAATGAATCCTGGACAAACCTGGCAGCAGAGCAAGAACAGAGTGCATAAAATTGTCAATGGTGAGACCATGAGAAAAACTCCCTATGGTCAATGGCAGTTATGACGCATGAATAATGCCTGGTACATTAAATCCTAAAGGATCGGTGTGAGAGATGTACAGGAGAACCTGAGACTATTAAACACTGCAGCCAGAGCCAACAATGTTCTCAGATACAGTAATGGGCACTCTGGGACTTACGCTACACAGAGAAAAACACACCCACATTAACCATCTACCTGAATAGTTGTCGGTGTTACAAAAATGAGATTCATATTAGCTACCTTGGAAAAGGAAAGCACAAGTTACCTATTGACTATCTGGGTGAGAAAAATGTAAGTGAGGAATTTATTCATCTGCAGATGGTGTGCATATGATCACAAACACTTTCAGAAGTACTTGTGGTAGCTTCTGTGGCATTTTCTAAGTTCCTTCCTCCCATTCCACCACCAATCCATTCCTAAGAGATTTCTTGAAAGACAGTTATGAGGCCTGTTTTAAATGTTCTCATGTACAAGTAGAATCTTGAAATAATATGTGATAAATAACCTGATACTAATTTGCTTTATGGATTTTGGCCATATCTGACTTCAACTGCAAGTCCAAATCTTCCCACAGGACCACATGAAGACAATTCTAGCACTGGCCTATCTGAACCTAAGGAGCACACAGGGACCCGGTGAAGTTCAGTAGCAGAAGCTGAGAGTAGCAAGCCCTATTCAAAACCTGGTGCTTTCTACTAGCCAAGGTTGTTTCTGAATTTTCATGGGTGTTGCCCCAATGGGTAATAAAACAAACAGGACTTTTATCAGCTTCTTTCTCCTGAGATGCTTGAAAACAAACCTACTTTGCATTCTGGAGGTGGAGGGTGGCTTACTTGCTCTAAATCAGTTTTCTCTCTCTCCTTGGAAAAGTTTTAGAAAACTTTTATTTAAAAGTTAACTTGTGATAAAGAAATATTTGCTTCCACCAACTGTTAATAGTTTAGACAGCAGTTTCTAGGCTTAGCACCCACTCATCAGTAGCCTCCAGAGAAAAGGGAGCCTGTTCTCAACCTGTGTTTGCTGACCTTTTCTTGCTTGTTAAGGTGTGGTCACAATCACGTGTCTAGGTTAAAAATTAATGTTCAGAAGGTGATGGAATCGTGTACAGTACATGCAAAACTCAAGGGAAACCGGTGGTAGTGGCGATGGTGTGTGTACGTAGAGGGCGACCGGTGTGGTCACCAGCCGGGCTACGGTACAGCTTGTCCAGAGCCGACTCCACCTCTACTCCCACCCGGCACCCTGCACCCAAGGCAGCAGTTTCAAAACCTTCCTTTCCTGTGCGCTCCGCGGGCGACACTGCGCCAATCCAAACGCCCCGCAGCCCCCGCGTCATCCCGAGCTCCTTCAGACTCCCGTCCCAGCCCTCAAGCCGGGACGGCGGCCCGGGCGAGGATTCGGGTGCCCCCAGCAGCCCGCAGTCACCCCCACCTCGCGTGCACCCGGCCCTTTGTCCCGCTCTTCCACACGCCAGGGTCCCCGGCGCCCCGGCGGACGCCCCCATCCCGCGCCCGCACTCACCCGCGCCGAGCAGCCCGCCCGGGCCGCGGCTCGCTGCGCGCTCAGACAGGTGTGGGCGCCGGGAGGGCGCGCGCGGCTCCCATGCCGGCGTCGCAGCGCCACCGAGTGCGAGCGAGCGAGCGGCGGGCGGGCGAGCTGCGCGGCAGCGGGCGGCCGGGTCCGCCCCCCGCGCCTCCCGAGGCCCGGCCGCCCCGCCTCCCGCCCCGCCGCCCGCGCCCCCTCCCCTCCCCTCCCCTCCCCTCCCCTCCTCTCCCCACCCGCCGGGCCGGGGCTGCCGCGTGCGGCCCCGCGCAGGTGGGCCCCGCGACACAGGGCCCGCCCGGCCCGGCCCGGCCCGGCCCGGCCCCTCGGCGCCAGCCAGCGCCGGTCCGGCTCGGGTGGACCCGCCCTGGCCCGGACCCGCGGGCCCCCACGCGCCGAGCACCACGCACCCCGGCTGGGTGCAGCCTTCGCGGCCCGGAGTCTGCTGCCTGCTCGCGAACACGAGGCTGTCCCAAGGGCGCTTCCCTCCAGCCTAGAGCTGGGGGTGCGGGCCGCACCTGGCGCCCGGGGGAGCCCCGGGCAGCTTTGAGGTGTTCCCTGGAAACCTGTGAACTCGTCTCACCCAGCGCCTTTAAAGAAAGTGGTGGCCGGGCTCTGTCCTGTGGTCTCATTTGTGTCCAAGGAACCGGTACCCCAGGCTCCCAGTACCTGGAGTCCCTGGCAATACCCAGTTATTTGGGTGCGTGGGTCCGGATCACAGCAGGGGCTTGGTAGCTTTTGAAGTGCTACAGCTGGCTAGTGAGACCCGTGGCCTGGTCTTTACTGGGGCAGCAGGACGCCAGCTGATGGAGCCACCTCCTTGCCCAGTGGGCCTGCTTTCGTCTGTTACCCTAAGGAGGTCACAGCTCCCTGTCTTAAATAGTGATAATCACTATTGAAGGCCCTAATGATAAAGCCTTACCTTACACTCCCAATACATTGGCATGAATATAGATTCTCCTATTAAGCGCCTCCCGGGAACCAGCCAGCATGACAGGCCATCCTGGTAGAGGTTGCAGGTTGCCAGTAATTTACAGTAAGAACTGGAGGTTTGGAGAGTTTAATCTTGCTCCAAGTCAAACAGCTGTTGAAAGGTAGGACAAGATTTTGCACTGAGGCCTCATTTTTTCTTTTAACCGCTTAGCTTCCTTTTTTCCTGTCAAAGCTTGCTTTCAGAAAGGGAGGGCCTAATATACACCAGTGTGTTAATGACATGCCTAATGTATTTGTGTTTGCAATTGATTTTAAATAGGAAAGCCTATTTGGTGTTTCTCAAATATAAGGGGAACCAGTATTGTCCACCATTTCAAGGGCAAAACATTCTTAGACCTCCCCAGTCTTGGCTTAAATTTTTATTTAAAGTTGTCCATTAGTATAAGTATAGACATAAAACCAGATATAAACTTAGACTACAGCTTTTAATCCACTGGAGAATAAAACCAAAACAAATTGATGAATTGAATATATAAATTTTCTTCCCGAATAAAACTTAAAGTCCTATTTCCTCGGCTGCTGAGAGTATTCTGGGATGCTGACTGAGTGACTGCAGGTACCTTTTAGCTTCCTGTGACTCGCCACTCTCTTGATGTGTGAGGTGTCCTTGTCCACTTAGTTCTTGGATGATGATGGTGATTATTACTATCATATGTTTTTAAAAATTGCTGAATGAATGATCAAATTGCTACATTATCAGTGCTAAGAAGTTTCTAAGAAGAAATTCATCTCAGAGCTGTTGTTTAACCCTCAAATCTTCTTTTCACTGGTCTGGTTAACTGTGAAGAACATATTTCTTAGTGTTGAATTTACAAAAAATTACAGGTTGATATGGGTGCCGAAGTTGTAGTTTTTGTCTCCTCCTTCAATCTCCCCTGTGGCATCATCAATTCATTCATTCAATAAATTTCTGTCGAACCACTAACATATACATTTGTCACTGTTTTAAGAGAAGAAATAGATTATTTTTATAATGATGGAATTAAAATCTTACGTGGTTAAAGAAAACACTACCAACTTTCATAATTTTTTAAAAGCTAACAAAGTAAGCCACTAAAAAATCTTTAAAGCATGTAATAAAACACAACAAATATATTTGTACCACTCTTCAAACTTTCTAAAAACTCCTGTATTTGTTCAATAGAGATTATTCATTTTAAGTGCTTGGAAATATAAGCAGGCACCACACTGAATAGAAATATGTAAAAGTATAACTATTAAAATTTGATATATAAAATATCTGAGTTAAATCGTCACTCTGATACACATGGTCCTCCAAGAAGCAGAAGAGTTACACAGTAAAGAAGAACTTTAATCCTACTTTAAAGAACACAGTGATCTAAAACTATCAGGAAGAAAAACAGGCTTTGGCACTAGCAATTTCCTGTATACTGTGAGCACTATTCTAGACTGAGAAATTAGAAACATTTTGAAATGATTATGTGTTTCTCATTTTCTCTGGTCCAATTTGAAAAGTCCCCAGAGCTCAGTGCTGGGCTTCTCTGAATTCCTGTAACTTGTATACTGGGCTTTGTGATTAAGGACAAAAAAGAAAATGAAGAATTTGTATCATAAAATTTCTGAAAAGCATTTTTGGAAAATTCTTTTGTTTTCTAAAACAAAATGTTTATTTTTATCCATGAATATTGGATTCTTTCTTTTCTCTCCTACAAGCAATAAGCTTTTATGTTGTTAAATATGGAATGTGCATATTTAAACTCAATGTCTTTCATGAGGTTTCTTCATTTCTGTCTGGTAAATTCTACTCATCTTTCAAGCTCAACTGTCAGCTCTTCTCTGAAGCCTTCCAAATCCTTTAGTTCTGGATGTGAAGTTCGTCTTCTGTTCTGCACATTTACATGTTCTAACTCAAGTGGTTCAGGGCACTTTATGAACAGGAACTAAAACTTCTTTTTTATTTGTAGTCTTCAAAGTTTTCCTCTATGGGATAGCAGAGAGCTCCTAGTAAAGATTACATTTTTGTGTCAAAAATGATTGAAAGGATTAATAAAATATTATAATTGGTTTAAGCTATAGCTCTGAAATAATTTGGCTTGCTAGTCCACAGGATCAGGACACACTGTACATGAAATTTTACTACTGAGGTTCCAATATTTTCTAAGCTATAAATCCAAACTTCTGTTTGACGTTTGTTTACCATTGTTTCTGTAAAGATCAAGTCAGCATAATAAATTTGGTTTCTATTTGTCTCACTAGTCACATTTCTCTGTTCATCCTGTGACTTGGTGATGGCGTTCTAGGTACCATTTGTCCATGATTTGTGACATCCTGATTGACTTTCTGCAGAAGGTTTTGGAGCAGACTCTGTATTTGGCTGACACAGTGTGTTCTCAATTGCTCTACCAAAGAGTCTAACAGAATCATAGAATCCTGTCGGATAATGTGTGTTTCCCAAACTCTGTTCCCTCCCATACTTCTGGAAGATATTAACAGATTGTGAAATAAAGGTTAGAGCCTTTCAATTGCTCTGAGAAGTCCTGAGTTTAAAAAAAAAATCTGGTTAAGCTCGTGTATCTCATGGTTACCCAATCTTATTTGACCATGGAATCCTTTTTTTGAATGTGGTATTAACATTTCATAGAATAATAAGATCCTATAAAATATGCTGTGCCAAATACTATCCATAAGTTTACTTCCAAGCCTGAGCCACTTCTGCTCCCAGGATGTGGTCTGTGGATTTTTGCCTTGCTGTCTTTGTTCATATTTGAAATTGTCCTTCATAGCCACCTGTCTATGTTTGATCCATTTTTAAAGGCCTAACACAATGTCACATTCTCTAGTAAGTATTTTCATTGGCCTTTAATTTTTTTGGGGGGGTGGGACTAGGGTTTGAACTCAGGGCTTCAGTACTTGCAAAAAGATGCTTTCCTGTTTGAACCACGAGAACTGTGGAGGGAAGCCTGCCTGCCATTGCTAACTACTCCACAGAGAGATGCAGCTGCTGTAAAACTGGTCCCCAAGGAGAAAGGAAGTGGGAAAGAAACACCTTGACTTCTCCCACCCTCTGATCTCCTGAGGCACAGAGCAGAGCAGTGAAGGGTAAAGAATAGATAGAGGGAAGGCAGACTGCATAACCAGCACTGTGAAAAGCCTGGTTCCTCATTTGCACACTAGGAAGGGTGAACTTACCCTTCTTCCAGTGTTAAGCTGATTAAATTAGAAAATGTGTCAAAAATAGAACTCCAATAGTTCAACAAATAAGAGCAAGGACTGACAAATGGGACTGCATCAAACAAAAGCTTCTTCTCAGCAAAGGAAATAGTCACTAGAAGTAAAGACAGCCTATGGAATGGGAGAAAAATCTTTGCCAGTTCCACATCTGACAAGAGATTAATAACCAGAATATACAGGGAACTCAAAAAGCTAAGCTCCAAAAGAACCAACAACCTTTTTCATAAGTGGGCAAATGAACAGAACAGACAATTCTCAGAAGAAGTACAAATGGCTAACAAATACATGAAGAAATGTGCAACTTCCCTACCCATCAGGGAAATCAAAACATTGAGATTTCATCTCACCCCAGTTGGAATGACTATCATCAAGAATTCAAACAAAACCAAATGTGGGGAATGCTGTAGGCAGAAATGTAAACAAGTGTAGCTACTATGAAAAGCAGTATGGAGGTTCCTTAAAAACTAAAATAGGCTGGGTGCTGGTGGCTCACACCTGTAATCCTAACTACTTGAGAGGCTAAGATCAGGAGGATCACAGTTAGATGCCAGCCCAAGCAAATAGTTTGTGAGACCCTCCTCACCCCCCATCTCCAAAATAACCAGTAGCACTGAGGAGGCAGAGATCAGGAGGATCATGGTTCAAAGCCAGCCTGGCTTGTGAGACCCTATCTCAAAAATACCCAACATATAAAAGGACTGGCAGAATGGCTCAAGTGGTAGAGCACCTGCCTAGCAAGTATGAGGCCCTAAGTTCAAACCCAGTACCTCCAAAATAAATAAATAAAATAGAACTACCACACAATTTGGTGTTACCACTCCTGGGTATTTACCTGAAGCAATGTAAGTCAGGATACCGTAGAGCCACTTGCAAATCCACCATGCTTGGTGCAGCATGATTCACAATAGCCAGGCTTTGGACTCACCCTAGATGCTGTTCAACTGAAGAACAGATAAAGACAATGTGGCATATATACACAGTGGAATATTATTCAATCACAAAGAAGAATGAAATTATATCCTTCATAGGAAAATGGATGTTAAGCGAAGTGAGCCAGGTTCACAAGGACAAAGGTAGCATGTTCTCTCTAATATGCAATCTAGACCCCAAAAATATATAGATTACATATGTATGTATGTAAGCATACAGATATACAAAAATATGACTGTAATTGAGGGACTGTCTGTGAGGGATAAAGGGGAGGGGGAGAGAGTAATGAGGAAGGAGAGACAATGCTAAAATTCATTGTGTCCTGTAATGAAGATGGCACAAGAAAGCTGTAAAATAAGGGAGGAAATGGAGAAAGAGAGAGCAATAGAGGGGGTTAACCTGATCAATATTCAATATATGCATGTGTGAAACACTATTCATTTAAAAATTTTAATAAAAAAAAGAAAATGCTTCAAAATATTAACATGTCACACATTGCCTGATTCTCAAATTGCTTCAGCTATTTATTAGTATTTTTTTCCTAACACTACAAATTGCCACTAGTATAAAACCTATTGAGAAAGGAACCAGTCATGCATTGCTCATTTTGTGATCCTTATGCATTCATCACAACACCTCATAGTATCAGGGCCGGGACCTGAGTATATTGACTACAGGTCAGGGAATGGGAGAGAACCATTTCGAGTAGAGGTAACAGAGAAGTTGCTTAGCTGTTGTGATGGAAATCAAGAATCTGACCTTGAAAACAGACAAGAGTGAGCTAAACTTGAGACTTATTTTTCATTTCCAGCAGATTGTCCCCACACTTCTTCGACTAAGCCCAAGTCCTCTAGGCTTTGCTTTGCTTCTCTGCAGGTAAGAGTTGCTAAAAAGTCAACTTGCCTTGAGCACCACACAGCCACCACAAGATTTGTCACATTTTGAAAGCAAGCTAAAGGTGTCCAGAGGATTTGTATTTGTGAAACCAATTTTCTTCCTGCTCCTTCAGAGGAGTAACCTGTTCTTTTTCTAACACCAGAGCACCTGGCTCCTGCTGCCTTCAGTACACAGATTAGGGAAACCACAAGAATAAACATCAGTGTTCTTTTCACTTCAAAGCTTTGAAGAACATGGAGAAGGACGAGGAGGGAGCACTCCTGCCTGGTATAGGCTGTGCAATTCAGGAGGAAGCCCCTTCCTGGGAGCTGGGGCAGTGAACAGGGACTTACCACACAAAGGCAGGCAGGTTGCTCACTGCAGCTCAGACCCTGGGCTCCTGGAGGAAGGAGAAGTTTGCAGGGTGACAGTTGTAAGAGGCCTGTCACCAGACAGAGTCAGTGAAGGTCACCCTGAGAGGAGATTCCAGTACTGACACCAGCAGCTGCAGATGGGAACTTCCCTCAAGGAGCAGTGACTTCTTATCTGGGTTTCCGGCAGACTAAAATTAGTGAGGAGAACACGTGGCCCCTAGATCCTGTGATATATGGAAGGAGCTGCACACATCAGTTTGCCTGATTCCTGGGAAATCACGACATAAACCCAAGCTATTGCATAAACTCAAGTCACTGTGCCTCAAGCTTCAAGCTTCATGCTCTCCCAGTGGACCTGACCTTGGGTTCAATGCTTTTCCTGCAGCATTCAGACTTTTTGTTTCTTTACTCAAGACTGGTGGGGACCCTGTTTGGGCAACTGTGCATTACCAGAGGGAGGCGTGTAATCTCCAGAAAGCAGTAAACTCTTCCATCACAGGGAGAGTAAATAGCAGAGTGTTTTGACGATTAGGCTGACAAGAAAAATGGGTTCTTCCTAGCTAGCAATGTGATACCATCCAAGATGACATGACATTTTTTGTTTTAAAGTAAAAAATGAAAGTCACCTGGTTCCACCTAGGAAGACATAGAAAGTGTAAGCTATGATGTTATAGTTGTTTACAGTAGCCTCTCTTTATCCACAGCACCGCTTCTGAGGTTTCAGTTATTCTCAGTTACCTGTAGTCTGAAAATGCTAAATGAAAAACCAGAAATAAGCAATTCATAAGTTTAAAATTGCAGGTGACTTCTGAGCAGTGTGATGAAATATTGTTCTATGCAGTCTGACCTGTCAGGGACATGAATCATCTCTTTGTCTAGTGGATCCATATTGTATATGCTATCTGCTCATTAATCACTTAGTAGCTATCCCAGTTATCAGGTCAACTGCTGTAGTATTGCAGGACTTGTATTTAAGTGACCCTTACTTTACTTAATAGTGGTCTCAATCAACAAACAAACAAGTAAATAAAGAATGATCCCAAAACCCAAGAGTAGTGATGCTGGCAACTTAGACATGCCAAAGAGAAGCTATTAAGTGCTTTGTTTAAACAAAAAGGTAAACATATAGTGAGATATTTTGAGAGAGAATAACCATATTCACATAAATTTTATCGTAGTGTATTGCTGTAATTGCATTATTTTACTATTAGTCATTGTTGTTAATCTCTAATTCATAAATTAAACTTCATTACAGGTATGCATAGACATAAAGTGAAAAAACAGAATATATTTGGGATTTGCTACTACCTGAGTTTTTAGGCATTCACTGTGAATCTTGGAACACAGCCCCCATGGGTAAGGGAGACTATTGGAAACAGCATGTTGGTAAAGTGAGGTTATCTAAGTTGTCTTCTCTTTTAAGACAAGAGATGGCAATTCTTTTTATCTCTCTCTCTTTTACAATGCAATAAAATTGAACTATTAAATCCTTAAAAACCCTTTCTTCAGGAAAACTAAAAACAAATAAATGACAAACCTTTGATTCGTTAGACTATTCTTTGAAGAGTTGATTGCTGACTTAAGGCAAATTCCAGTCTTGGTAGCAGTCCCCCCACACCCAGTTCCAATCCATAATTTTTATTGTCAACTCTTTCATCCTCTGCCCAACCTTGCCCAGTGATCTCCAAGTTTCAGAGAAATGAAGTTCACTCAGAAGTTGGGTATTCTTGATCTAAGAATCCACCTTTGTATTGACTGCTTGACTAGAGGAGAAAGAATAAGTTATGGTCAAAAATGTATTTTTAACAAAAGTATTTATAGCATTGTTATAGATGGAGTCCATCTTAATAATAATGGCCATTTATAATCTGCCATGTGCCAGACACTTCTTACTACTTACTGCCTTTGACCAAATAACCCTAAGCGGTAGGAACTCATATCCCTCCTTGTGGCTGATCAAAACACTTAATAACATTCCCAGTTTGAGAGGGGATTGAGACACAAGACTCTGTACCCAAAATCTGTTGTATCATAGTTTCCCATGCTGTGTCTATTAAGATGTCTTTACATGCAAGTAGTTTGGAAACCCCAACTTGCACTGGCTTAAACAGTATTAAGGCAAAAAAATTATCTTCCATATACAGATTCCAGGTAAGGGCACTTGGGTTCCATTTTTGCTTCTATTATCTTGTCCCTCTTCTGTATTGACTCTTTCCTTAGGCTCATAACAAGATGGAGGGAGAACTAGCAAACAAATACCTTATGTGACTACATCCAGGAAAAATGAAAACAGGGTTTCTATTTATGTGGGTTTTTTTGGTTTTGTTTTATTTTGTTTTGACTGTACTGGAGGTTAACTCAGGGCCTTGGGACCTTGCATTTGCTAAGCGGGTGTTCTACCATTGAACCATACCACCAGCCCTTTTTACTTTGTTTATTTTTGAGATAGGGTCTGGCTTTATACCCAGTCTGCCCTAGACTGCGATCCTTCTATTTGTGCATCGCATCCTGCTTAGCTGGAATGACAGATATATGCCACAGCACCCAGCCATTGGTTGAGGTAGGATCTTAAAAACTTTTTGTCCTGGATGGCCTCAAACTCTGATCTTCCTGATCTCCACTTCCCAAATAGCTAAGATTACAAGCTTGAGCCATTGTGTCCAGCCTATGTATATGTTTCTTAGGAGCAAGAAAATGATACTACTCTCCAGTTCTCTCCTCATATTGCAATGGCTGGAATTCAATGGTTACAAGTCCTTTGCTAAATCAATTACTGGTGAGGTAATGAAGTACTCTTAGTTAGCCGAAGGTAAGGCACATAGAATAATCAGAAAAGCTCTCAGAAATCTTGGGGTTTAGTCCTAGCTCTGTCATCTACTGTGTTATGGAAACTTGCTAGCTGCTTGGCCTCTTTTAGCTCTTACCTTTTCCTTATTGGTAAAACAGAGCTGATGATTTTTGTTCTACTGATCTCATAGCGTTGTTCTGAAATAGCAGTGAAGTAATGTCTGTAGAAGCATTTTGTAAACTGCAGCACACTGCTTAAATGCTTGTTATTGCTCCTATTAACATGATTCAAACAGAGCGGTTGGCCATGAGACACTTCAATTACACCACTGTGTGCTACTTGACCTCATTAACAGAGGAACTTAGAATTTGTAAGAGCTTTGCCAAAGATCTACCTATGTTTTACTTTTGTAAATACATTTAGTATTTTAAGAAAGCCAGTTTTCAAGCATTCTCATGAATTTTAATAGGAAGTTTACTTAAAGTTAGAATAGGTAAGTTGAATGGGTTACTTATAAGTTACTTTTTTATATTCATTGAAAAGTAAGTTTCAAAATAACCTATTAAGTACCTCCTTCTTTCATTTATTCCAATTAAATGAACATATATGGAATGTTCACATAAAAGTGAACCTGAAACAGACCCCACTGCAAGAGTGGTTACCCAAAAGGAAAAAATTTCAGAAAGCAGACTAGATAGAACATATCTACAAATAACTATCATAAAATATAAAAGATAAGAGGAAGTAATAGGTAACGTTCTTAGGAGTGAAGAGACAAAGGGATCAGGGACCGGGGTGGGGGGGGGCAGGGAGAAGACATGATTTCCAGTTATGAGTTAGAGAAGACTTCAAGTTCAAATGGGCAAAGTGTCATTTGACTTGGCAATTGGAAAATATGGATGCTGGCATAGCAAGTTAACCGAGGAATCACATCAAATTTGCTGTGAGGACTTGAAAACCCAAGCAGAATGCATTATCCTGGAGTATAAACTGCAGAAGAGAGATAGCAGAAAATGAAAACGAGGAAGGTGAAGATTGCATCTATATTGTAGAATTGCTGAAAGGACAGACTAAGGAATTTGAACTTTATTTCATAGGCAACGAGTTGTCAGTGAAAGTTTTGGGGTGATATAGTGAGTACTTTCATTATTATATCTCTGTATTCTGAGTATTAATTGAGTAGCTTCTGGGAAAGTAGACAGGAGGAGAGAAGAGAAGGCTGAGAGACAAACCAAGAGTATGCAAATTCAAGCAAGAATTCATAAGAACCTGAACCAGTTGAATTGAGAGGAGGAAGACAAGGTGGATATGAGATATTTTGGAGGAAGAATGCATAGGTCTTGGTAATTGATGTAGAAAGCAACTGAGGAGGAGGGAGTCAGGGATCTTTCTTTGGAAAATATAACAAGTCAACCCAAACTTCCCTAAATAAAGAACTAAAAATTAGGTTTAGCATCAGAACTAGACCCTAGGACTCAAATAATAACATCAAGACTTGGGCTTCCATACCATTCAGTTTTTCTTCTGTGCTGGCTTTGCTTTAAGGCAACTCCCAGAAGCCACTAACTTATATTTTCTAAGGATTAGATCTAGGGGAAGAAAGAGTTTGTTTTTCTCATCAATTCCAACAAACATCCTGGACCTGATTCCCATTGGCCAGAAAGGGTCCCCCTGCACACTCAGGAAGCAATTCCTCTGATTATTGCTGACTGGCTTATACTTATATTTCCTTTTTATTTTCTGTGATTATTTTAATAATTTACCCATGAAGACAGCCACTGTAAAATACTGCCCTATAAGCCACATGAGATTTAACTTTGATTAATTCTTTTTTTTTCTTTTTGATGGTATTAGGGTTTGAACTTAGGGCTTTGTGCTTGCTAGGCAGGTGCTCTACCTGCTGGAGGTGAGCCACACCTCCAGCCTTTTTGCTCTGATTATTTTTGAGTTGGAGGACTTTCTTTTTTGCCTGGGCTGGCCTGGATCATGATCCTCTTATTTATGCTTCCCACAGAAGCTGGGATGACAGGTGCATGACTGCACTCAGCTACTGGCTGATGAGGTCTGGAGAACTTTTTGCCTGGGTTGGCATGGAACTGCCATCCTCCCCATTTCAACCTCCCCGCTGTGTAGCTAGGATGACAGGCACATGCCACTGTGCCCTGCTATTGATTGAGTTGGAGTCTTGTGAACTCCCCCACCCCATCCCACCCCTGGAATGGTGAGCCTCCTGATCTCTGCCTCCCTAGTATTAATCAAAAAGCATCAATTCAAAACAGTAATGGCTCCTTCTTATTCCATTTCATCAACTGCCATTAGTTTTCTGGGTCAAATTTCTTGAGGGCCTGGCACATGGATGAACTAACTCATTAAACAAACACACAAAAAAAGACCATTTCTAGGCGGTATTCAAAATGAGCAGTAAAATTTCTACATAAATGATAGAAAGATTTCAAGTCAGGAAAAGAAGAAGAGGTTGTCTGAAAGGGCTGGAAAAAGGAGTAACTATTGACTATGTTTTGAACCACCTGCAATTCAGGATAATTTAGGCAATATATTGAATGCCAACCAGGTGCTGACAAGTCATTTGGAATCCACTCAAAATGCAATAATGGCTCAAAAAACAAATAAACAAACAAACAAAAAACCCAGGAGCCTTCTGCCTCATCTCAGCAGTCTTCTTTTTTCACAGAACATGTGATGACTAAACAGTGTATTTAAATTAACATTTTATAAAGTGTGTAAGTATGCTAGAAAAGCTTACCCATTTCAGAGAATACTATGAAAATCCCTTTGGTAAAGAGTCACTCTGTGAAGTGAGTCAATCATTCTATGAAGTGAATTTCTTTATTCTGATTGGATAGGTGTACATCAATTTTCACATACCAAATTTACTTTAAAGCCAGGTACACACACTTGAACTTCAAAAATGTTGAATCTCATTATGAGGCTTTTAAATCGGGGGTCTGTTTTTGTGTTGGAGAAAATGCCAATTTGAAAAGTGTCAAAGATACAAATGCAGCCTGAATCAAGCTGTTACCACAAAAATGCACTGTTGGGTGCACATTTGAAAACATATGGCAGAACCATTCTTTGAATCTCCCAGAATGACTATAATCCTGCAGATGCAAACTGCTGTTATATATAATTTGGCAATGAGATCAAAAGTTTGAAAATGAGAAAAGACAATGGATAGAACCTTTGATTTTTTGATTCTGCAAAGCAGATGAATGGACTGCTGTAGTCAGAGCTGGTTATCCTGCTGTAATAAATGGGTCCTATAATCAGCAGCTCCTGTGAGGCTGTGAGCTTGCTGCAATGTGTCAGCTGCATGTTACTAATGAGGGTTAAGAGTGACCTCATCCGTTCAGGAGAGTCTCAGAGCAAGCACAGATACTAATAGCAACCTTGAAAAAAGGTTAGTAAGGAATCCCCTATTCTCGATTATGCAGCTTTATAATTGGGTACTAGGAAGACTAAGGGCAGGATGGGAAAGAAAATGATTTTAGAGATCTGTAGTCCCTTCTTCTATTAGAGTGCCCCTACCAAGATATTAAAGAGGAGAGACCAGGGAAGGGAGCTGGCATTTGATGATCTGTACCAACCATAGTGCCTGACACCTAAAACATACTCAATCACACATTTGTTGAATGACTGAGTGAGTGAGTAGTAAAATATGTAACGTTCCATCTCTGTGACTTTTCTGGGGGTGGGGTATGCCTGAGCTCCCCATAGAACCACAGGATGGAGATTGTTACTTTGGTTACTGATTGGTAGAGGGACATGGACTTATGCAGAAAGCTTCCTAGTCTTACTCATCTCAAATCTTTAGAGGGCCTGGGAAATGCCTTCCAAACTTACTCTGAAATACTTCCAACTCTTTTCCCACAGAGAAAAAAATTGGGGGAAAAGAATTTAGAAGCCAAGCCCAGTAAACCTAAAAATTTCAATCTGCTGTTGAATATACAATACTACAAAATTTTTAAATTGGAAGGATTGCTAATGATTTAACATTAGAAAACCAGAGAAACTGCTTAAGGACCAATGCCAAAATAACTCCTCTCTTTCCCCTTTCTGTATCTGTACTTGTTAAAACGCTAGGTTCTGAGGATTTTTAGTGCTGGGGTAAGGGGGTGGATACAGATGTGGTTTGGAACACTCAGGCTGATTTCAGTGTTTTGAGAATCTGTTGATAGGCAACTAAGAGATAATCAGGGTAACTCAGTCTTTTCTTTTCCTACTACTAATATTTCAGTTTTTATATAGGGTCAGGTTCACATTTCTAGTTTTGTCCTAAGTCTGAACATCAGGAATCAACAAAATCTTGAAGAAAGGAAAAACAGGAGGAAAAACACAGATGGGTTTCAAGAATCAAAGCAAGTCTGACACATAGTGTAAGACCTAACTGGAGCATGGGAAAGAACATTCTAAGGCAAGTCTTGGGTAGGGCGTGCATGAAGGAGGAAGTGGGGAGGAGAGAGAATGGGAGAGGGTTTACAGAGAGAAACAATGAATAGGTCTCTGAAGACTTTGATCCAACTGGTTAGATGGCACCTGTAGGAGAGGATGCATCCTCTTGGAAACATGTGACTCAATGACTAAGGCCATGGGTTCTTCTGCGTTTGCTCTCACAACTTGTTTGCTTCAGCAGTTTAATAACCCAACGGTGTATACCTGCCATCCACAGACCTTTCTCCCGTTGCGTCTTCAGGGTACATACCAGATGCTGGGGTTCATGAGTTTGGCTTTTCTTTTTGCAGAAACCCGTTGCTGATTTGTTGATCTTCTCATCTCCCTGTCCCCCAAACAAAACAAACAAACAAAAAGCATCGTTCAAATAGAATAAAAACACAATGATTCAACTGGAGAAAAAAGGGGAAAATACTGGGTCACAGCCATGTCAGGACCTTTCCCACAGTTGTGTTACCAAGCTGACACTGAGGCAGGTTTTTCCCACCCTTATCTACACAGCTGTTAATGTTACTCAGGGAAATATTCTAACAAAACAATGTGATATTTCTCTCCAAAGCATTCAGTGAATTTGCCCCAGGACTTCTCCCTTCTCTCCCTCACCAGCTGAGAGAAGTTCCTAGAAGTATCTTTTGTTTTTGTCCATATTTCATTGATGTGGAAGTTGAGGCATAGCCAGAGTTGTTAAGTTACTGGTTCCTGGTCACAAAGGTAGTAAAGAGTGAGGTCAAGCTAATTTGTGCATTAGCTTCTAACTCCAATGGGGGTATATGCCGTGAGAAAACCAGATAAGCAACCCTTGGCCATGAATGAAACCTAGCAGTAAAAGGGGAGAGCTAGGGACCCTGAGAGATGAGGACACAATGATTAACAAGAGAATCAGCTTTGGAGCTGGACAAGTCTGGTTTTGAATCCTGGCTCTGTCAGTGTTATAGACTGAATATTTCTGTCCTATGCTCTACCCCACCCCTAACAATTCATATGTTGATACTCTAACCTCCAGGGCAGGTATATTTGGAGATGAGCCCTCTAAGGAAGTAATTAAGGTTAAATGAAGTCTTGAGGTTGGAGGTTCTGATCTGATAGGAATACTGTCCTTATATGAAAAACACCAGAGAGAGAAAACTCTCTCTCTTTCTTTTGCTCTCTCTCTCTCTCTTTCTCAGGCACACACTGAGGACATGCCATGTGAGGACATAGTGGGAAGGCAACCACTTGCAAACCAGGAAAAGAACTCTCACCAGGAATGGAATCAGCTGGACCTTGATCTTAGATTTCCAGCCTCTAGAACTGTGAGAAAATAAATTCCCGTTGTTTAAACCACCCAGTCTATGTCATTTTGTTATGGCAACCTGAGCAGACTAATACATTCCATACAGTTTTGTGACTGACAAAATAACTCTTCTGAATCTCTGTTTCTTTTTCTGTCAAATAAAGATGATAATAGTGCCAGGAACTGGTGACTCACACTTGTAATCCTAGTTACTTGGGAGACTGAGATAGCGAGGATCACAGTTTGAGGCCAGCCTGAGCAAATAGTTCTCAAGACTCCCATCTCCAAAATAACCAGAGCAAAATGGGTTGGAAGTGTGGCTCAAGAGGTAGAGCTCCTGCTATGCAAGCATGAAGCCCTGAATTCAAACCCCAATACCATCAAAAAAAGACAATAATAGTAATTCCTTATAAAGATTGTATGCTGATTAAATGAGATAATGCTTTTGAAGAACATAGCACATAACAAATAGTTAAAAGTCCATTCATTCACCAAGTTATTAAAAAATTTATTTTAGTTTTTAAAATTTGGGGCCTAACAAGTTTTCATTGTTAGTGTATATTAATTGTACAAAGGGATTTCACTGTGGTATTTCACACATGCACATAATGTGCTTTGATCAGATTAACTCCTCCCATTGCTCTTGCTCTCTCTTTTCCTGTTCTCTATCCCCCTTACTTTTCAGCAGCTTTCAGTGGGCTTCCTTATCATACATAGACACAGTGTATGTCCATATTACTCACTCCCCCATCGCATTGATTTATTCAACAGATATTGACTGAGTACCTGCATCCTGCCAAGCATTGTTGTGTTTCTGGAAATGAACAGCAGAAATAAGTTACCTGCTCCCAAGGAGCTCACAGGAAGGTGATAAATAAGGAAACAAATAAATAATTGTGTTATAATAAATGTCATGATGGAAATAATCGGGTGATGAGATATAAAATAATCTGAGGAGGCCACTTAAGATATGGGGTCAAGGACAGCCTCTCAAAGTAGCATATTTGAGTCGAGCTCTAAAGAATGCAGGAGTTAGGAGGTAGAAAAGGCTTGAAGTGCTACAAAGCTCTGTGTGTAGACTGCCATAAGTTAGCAGAGTTAGACAGGAGCCAGAGTGCAAAAGCTTGTGTTTTTTTAACTCCTATGGATAGCTACCAACTGATTCGTTTGGGGGAATGACATGTTTTGATACAGGGCTTTAAGCGCACTCTGGTTGTTGGGTGGAGAATGCATTATGAGGCTATGAGCAGAGGCAATGAGACTCGTTAGGTGATTAGCATACTAGCTCAGGGAAGAGATGATAGTGACTTAGATTAGAGGTGAAGATCAGAGTTCAGAATTGACAAGATTTCTGAGAAATGTGAAGTGGGGGTGAGGGAAAGAAAGAAATCAAGGATAACTCCCAGGCTTTAACATGGTGACAGGGGATGGAGAAAGAAAGAGACTGCAGGGATTGCAGATCACACTTTGAGAATTGCTACAAGGAGTAAAAGGAGGGTACACTCTAGGATGGTCCGAGAGAATGAGGTTCAGAACACAAGAAAAGGGGTGGAGCACTAACAGAAAAGTAGCAGTTATTCTGCTTTACCAAGAGAGGAGCCAAGAAGATGGGTGTATATTTTATTGGAGAGGATTTGATAGCATGCATTTTCTCAGTGCCATGTAAGTCAGGGTTTTCAAGTGAGATGGAAAAGGAGTGAGGGTGGATACAGGAAGTTTAAAAAGAAAGAAAAAGTGTGAACTACCTGACCTAGGAGTGGGAAAAGAGTTTTCTGAGGAGGCTTAGTAGGTGTTCTAGGAATTGCTCAGTTGAGATTCATGGGCTATATTTAAACAGAAAGCCAATTGGCTTGGCTCTGTGATTCCCCTCCAGAGGAGTTTTCAGCTGCTTGAATGTAGCCACAGAAAAGTCAGTGATGTGGTTCAATGACTGCTAAAATGAGAAAGAGAGAGAGAGAAAAAGAGAGACAGAGAAATATTTGATAAAAGACTAAGAGTTGAGAGTGATTGCAAGTGAGGGTTTGTTTAAACTGGGTAAAGATGTGAGGACAGAGGTGAGGGATGGCAGGAAAGTGATAGGGTCAGTAGACTGGAGGCTTTGATAAGGTCTTGTCCACCCTGTTTTCAAACAGGGTGGAGCTGCCATGAACAAGGCCTAGGGTGTGGCCCTGGGAGTAAATGTGGCTGAAGAAGGTGAAAAAGTCAAGAAGTAGAGAGGCCAAGGATTTGTATGGTCTGTCCATATGTACACTGAAGGCCTTCAGAGGACAAAGGTAGGAGAAGAGATTATGACTTATAGTTCATAAGCAAGAAGGAAGATGAGCAACTATGGATTAGGGGAGCAGACATTTGACAAGTACAAGGTATTTATGTAATCTAAAGGCAGAAGCTTCATTTTTTGATGTGATAAGGGACAAATGGCTTAAAATAGGAATAGGGATTAAAAAAAAAGATGCTCCATCCCTAGCCTTAAGAGATAGTTGGTGTGAGAGAAGACACAGACCTAAGAGGCTACAGGGGAAGTAGTGGCCTCATCCTTTGAGGCCAAGTTTCAATAAAGCTAGGAGGAAAGGGAGCAGTCAGAGCAACGAGGATATGGGGGAGCTTATTGGTCGTACATCTAGTTCTGGAGGAAAGTGAGGTATAAGGGATTGGGTTGGACAATGGAAAGCACATAGCGCCAGACTTGAACCCCTGTGAACCATGACTTATCTCTGTGTACCTTAATGGATCAGCAATAGAGAGGTTATGACATGCCCCTCTTTGAGGTCACCCTGGTTGTCAGTAGATATAGTCATTACCTACTCCCAATAGTCATTAACTCCTCCCAATCTTCCTGTTCAAAACTAAATGCAAATTGCCATATTTTTTAAGTTCTTGAAGGGAAAACTATTCCATAATTTCAATAATGCATTCCTTGGTTTAATAATCCATATCAAGAACAGTGCTGATGCATAGTAGGTACTCAGTAAATATTTTCCCAATTAATTGAATATAGTATTGAGATTTCCCTCTTATCTTTAATTTACTCATGCTATAATGCAAGTCCATTGCACTACTTTGACAAAATAGATCCTACAATTATTTTCCTTTTTTATGATCTCTGGAATCAAGGATTAGCTGTTCTACACAATCTTTTAATCAAATGTTGGTTTGATTGTTATTCAGTTGTATGATAGCTGTATCTTAGTTCTCCTCAGTGAGATTTAAATTCCCACAAACATAGATAATGGTTTGCTAATTATTTTCTTTATGGTGCCTATCATAACAGAAGGCATAGAGTCAATGCTTAATAAGTGCTTTTTGAGTAATTAACTCATTCTATAGTTTTTTTATTTAAAGAATAAATATTTACTTGGAAATTCATGTGTATTTCTATTTCTTTGATATATGACTCATGAACTAATACCTAACATAATGTCCAGACTGTCTGGGTAGAAACAGTGACTGTATGCCCTATTAACTGTGTAATCTTGGGCAATATACTCAATATTTCTATGTTCTCATCTATAAAGTAAAGGTAAAAAAGTCATCTCAAATTTGTTATAATGAATAAATTATGTCAAGTTCTTAGAAGAGTGCCTGGCACATAGTAAACACTCAGAAGCTAGTGTTTTATTGTTATTACTAGGATGTAGTATATATTTTTATTAGGCGTATGGTATATAGTTACAGAATTATTTAACAAGTGTACATAATTCACCAAGCTGTATCATCAGTATCAATTGGTTTATTCAACAGATTTTTGTGACTAAGCAGTGAGGCACATCTTACAAATAAAGTTTTATTAAGCATTTCACTTTTCAGGTAATTAAATCAAAATGATATCTGGGAAATTAGCATTTGAAACAACAATGCTCTCACTTTATGAAAGGAAGAAACATGAGAAAACCTAAGTTGAAGCATTCTGAAATTACCAAAAAATAAGTGAGTCAAGAGCATGAGGTTTCAAGCTTTGAGAAAATGTTTCTTATGTATAATTGCAAAACAGGAAGTGCTGCAGCAAGTCAAATACAATAGATGAAGAAATAGTGTCTACATAACATAAAATGGCATTACTCTGATTTTACCACTTGCCTCTTTTCACAAGCCCCTTCATAGAGTGAATTAGGAGGTCATGAAAATACTGGTAACTTGTGATGGAAAGGAAGTTGGGGACCACGAAGCAAATGAGAACTTTGCAGTCAGCAGAGCTATATGTATGTTCTCGGGGTACTAGAAGTGAGTATTTGCCATTAACTTGTATAAAGAAAAATGACAGTCTTAGAGGGCAGAATTGGGAAAGCAATTTTTATTCAAGGAGAGATATAGATCCTGTTTCATCTGGCAATAAAATTAATAAAATGACTATGAAGGTAAACAAGTAACCCTGGGGACTTCAAAGAAGAAACAATAAAGACAGGGAGTGAATTTGATCAAAATACATTATGTGCCTGTATGGAAAAATCATAATGAAACTCCTTTGTACAATTAATATACACTAATAAAAAGAGAGAAACAATTAAGTAAAATGCAATACAGTTTTTTAAGGAGAAAATGTATCAAATGAAAGAAATTGCCTTTAAGATACTAGGTTTCCACTCTGGAAAAAAATCTGGAGGCTACTTAAAAAGCTGGACATCAATCTACCATTTGATCCAGCAATACCACTCTTGGGGATATACCCAAAAGACTGTGACACAGGTTACTCTAGAGGCACCTGCACATCCATGTTTATTGTGGCACTATTCACAATAGCCAAGTTATGGAAACAGCCAAGATGCCCCAGCACTGACGAATGGATTAAGAAAATGTGGTATCTATACACAATGGAATTTTATGCAGCCATGAAGAAGAACGAAATGTTATCATTCGCTGGTAAATGGATGGAACTGGAGAACATCATTCTGAGTGAGGTTAGCCTGGCCCAAAAGACCAAAAATTGTATGTTCTCCCTCATATGTGGACATTAGATCAAGGGCAAACACAACAAGGGGATTGGACTATGAGCACATGATAAAAGCGAGAGCACACAAGGGAGGGGTGAGGATAGGTAAGACACCTAAAAAACTAGCTAGCATTTGTTGCCCTTAATGCAGAGAAATTAAAGCAGATACCTTAAAACAACTGAGGCCAATAGGAAAAGGGGAACAGGTACTAGAGAAAAGGTGAGATCAAAAAGAATTAACCTAGAAGGTAACACCCACGCACAGGAAATCAATGTGAGTCAATGCCCTGTATAGCTATCCTTATCTCAACCAGCAAAAACCCTTGTTCCTTCCTATTATTGCTTATACTCTCTCTACAACAAAATTAGAAATAAGGGCAAAATAGTTTCTGCTGGGTATTGGGGGGGGAGAGGGAGGGGGCGGAGTGGGTGGTAAGGGAGGGGGTGGGGGCAGTGGGGAGAAATGAACCAATCCTTGTATGCACATATGAATAATAAAAGAAAAATGAAAAAAAAAAGATACTAGGTTCCTGGTGGAGAGTGGTGGTGTATGTCTGTAATCCCAGCTACAAGGGAGGCCTTTAAGTAGGAGAATCATGGTCCAAAGCCATCCCTGGGCAGAAATGTAAGACTTTATACAAAAAATAACTAAAGCAAAAAAGGGCTGTAAGTGTGGCTCAAATGGTAGAGCACCTGCCTAGCAAGCACAAGTCTCTGATTTCAAACTCCAATCCCAATACCACCAAACGAAAAAAAAAAGATACTAGTTTTCTAAATAAGCAAAGAAAAAAAAGCATCATTATGTAATTAATATTTTTATTTCCAAGCACTATCAATCACTATTCTACTAGGCATCTACTTCACCCTCCTACAAGCCTCAGAATATTTTGAAACTTCATTCACAATCTCCGATGGCATTTATGGCTCAACTTTCTTTATAACGACAGGATTTCACAGCCTACATGTAATTATTGGCTCCACATTCCTACTAGTATGCCTAACTCGACAACTAAGATTCCATTTTACATCAAAGCACCATTTTGGCTTCAGAGCTGCAGCCTGATGCTGACATTTTGTTGATGTGGTATGACTGTTCCTATACGTCTCCATCTATTGATGAGGCTCATGCTCTCTTAGGAATAATCAGTACAGCTGACTTCCAATCAGCTAGGTTTGGTATAAACCCTAAAAAGAGCAATCAACCTAATCACTGCATTAACCCTAAACTCCCTCCTAGCAACCCTCTTAATCACTATCGCATTCTGAATCCCACAAATTAACATCTACAATGAAAAATCAAACCCCTATGAATGCGGATTTGACCCCATAGGCTCAGCACAACTCCCATTCTCAATAAAATTCTTCTTAATCGCAATCACCTTCCTCTTATTTGACCTTGAAATTGCCCTACTTCTCCCCCTCCCTTGAGCACTACAAACAAACAACCTCTACCCAGTTATCCTCATAGCATTAGCCCTAATCATCATCCTATCATTAGGACTAGCCTACAAATGATCTCAAAAAGGATTAGAATGAAATGAATATGGTGCTTAGTTTAACACAAAGCAAATGATTTCGACTCATTAGATTATGAACCACTCATAAGTACCAAAATGTCCCCTATCCTAATTAACCTCTTCCTAGCCTTCCTAGCATCCCTATTAGGAGCACTAATCTATCGATCACACCTAATATCCTCACTCCTATGCTTAGAGGGTATAATATTATCAATTTTTATCACCACAACCCTAATTACCCTGAACTTCAACATCACCTTATCATTTATATTCCCCATTATCGTCCTAGTCTTCGCAGCCTGCGAAGCCGCAGTAGGACTAGCTCTACTAGTTATAATATCAAACTCATACAGAATGGACTATGTACAAAACCTAAACCTCTTACAACACTAAAAATTACTATACCCACAATCATACTCATTCCTATAACATGATTCTCAAAGAGCAACATAATCATTTTATAGTATTGGATACAGAATCTTTAAGTTACTTCAAATGAAAATTTTAATTTAAGTCACTTCCTCTGATTTTCTGGGTGGTAGGATTAAATGTGACTTTGAGGTTTTTTTTTTCAGTTGTGCTATTTTTGAAGTTAAAAAAAATAAACGTTTACTTAAATGAGACATTGACAAGAACAACAGAAAGCAAACAACATGGTTAAAAAATGGATAAAGGATTTACCTGGATAAACATTTCTCCAAAGAGATATATGAATGACTAGCAAGTACATGAGCAGGTGCTCAACACCACTAATCGTTAGAGATACAAATCAAAACTACAACGAGATATACCCGTCAGGATGGCTGTTATGCTGACGAGGAAGTAGAGAAATTAGAACCCTTGTGCCCTGTTTGTGGGCAGCCACTACTGAAAACAATATAGCAGTTCATCAAAAAAAAAAATCAATCATAGAGTTGCCATGTGATTAAGGAGCTCCACTTCTGAGAATATACCCAAAAGAATGAAAAGCAGGGGCTACAACAGCTATTTGTACACCAATGCTCATAGCACTTTACTCACAGCAGTCAAAAGGTAGAAGCCACCTAAGTGTTCACTGGCAAATGAATGCATAAACAAGATGTGGTACATACATGAAAGCCTTTCTATTCAGCCCTAAAAGGTAATGGAATTCTAATACAAGCTACAGCATGGGTGAATCTTGAAGATAATGAAAATAAGGCAGTCAAAAAGGACAAATAGTGTGTGATTCCACTTAATATGAGGAACCTAGAGTGGTCAAATTCAGACACAGAAAGTCCAGTGGTGGTTGTCAGGGGCTGGAAGGAGGGGAAATGGGGAGCTGTTGTTAAAAGGGCGTGTAGTATCTGGTTGGGGAAGCTGAGAATGTCCTGGAAATACATAGTAATGATGGTTGCACAACAGTGTGAATGCATTTAGCACTGCTGACTATATTTAAAGTGGTTGAAATGGTACATTCTATGTTCTGCATATTTTGCTATAATTTTAAAAAGTCATATTGATTAAAAAGTGACCAGAATATTCTAAATAAAGGAGAATCTTGGCTGGTTCATTTGTGTTAGAACTGATGTCGAAATCTGTCTCTTGCCCTATCTGGGTGTGTCATCTGGAATAAGTCAGCATGACACCAATGTAATTTGCAGCTGACCCAGCATTGGGAGGTGGGGCACGTATAATCAAGACTGAGAAATAACCAAAATCTGACTCAGAGATGCTAGAAATACTGTCTTGCAGTAATTTTAGAAAAGGGAGAGTATGCATGCACTCTCAATGTTACACAACATTTAATTTGCCAACATTGATTGGAACTAGCTGAGGTGTGGTGGTAAGAACACTTAAGTGTTTTTGCAGTCAGAAATCCTGAGGTCAGAACCTAATTGTGTCTCTCTGGGACTGTGTGAACTTTAAAGTTAGGATAATAAAACCTTCCTCAAAGGATTCTGTGAGTGTGAGCTGCTCTCTAAAGGGCTATATCAATGTCACATTGTGATGATGGCAAAGGTGATATTTATGACAAACACCATTAGTACAGTGGAAAGAACAACAAACATAGAATCAGGCAGACTTGATTTCACCAGAAGTCATATTGAAGCTTTTCATCTTAGAGACCGTTGGGCACTGGGTGTATTTGTCTCATGGAGACACCTATTTAAAAAGCATATGTTTATCTACCTCACATGGTTTCTGTAAGAGTTAAATAAAATAATTCATATGCACAGGACCTGACACAGAGAAGACATCAATGAGTGTTAGTTTTTCTTTCCTCTGCTGGCTACTTCAGAAAGGAGTCTGGGATAAACCTGCAGAGCAAAATACAGATGCATATGATGCAGTCTTTCTATGGGGTTGAAAAGATGACAGATAATAAGTGGCTGTAATAGAAAGCAGAGGCTGGAAGGGGTTAGAGGTAGATTGTTCTCTAGCAGTTCAAGGTTGATCAATTCCAAAGGATCATGAAAGATATCATGGAGGATGTAGATTTGAATAAGGTCATGAAGGTGGCTGCTTGAGGAAAGGTGCTTTCCCAAGACTGGAAGAAGAATGTAGATGAGTTGGTGTATGTTATGCAAGCTGGTAATGGCTAGCAAATCATACTCAATATTAATAATGTGACATGAATGCGAAAGGGGGATGATCTGGGGTGAATCAATGGCAAGGCGAATGAGGAAAGGAAAGGATTCTGAAGGAAAGAGAATGGAAATATGCTACCTGTGTGTGTTTGAAGAGAGCATAATGAAACCCACCAAACACTGCAAAGGGGGAGAGGAGGAAGGGGAGAGGGAAAATATTGGAGGGGGTAAAGTTGTTCAAAGGACACTGTACACATGTATGGTGTTATCACAGTGACATCCCCTTGTACTATTAATGTATGCTAATTCAAAAGATAATAAAATCTTTTAAAATCATATCCAATATTACTAAGCTGTATTTCTGCCATAGCAAAGAACCATAAATTAGCAGTTAAAACAACACAAATACATTTCCTAGTTTCTACAGGACAGAAGTCTAACATGGGTCTCTCTAACCTAAAATCTGGGTATCAGTAGGCCTGCATTCCTTACAGAGGCTCTATTTCCAAGCACATTCAGGTTGTTGGCCAAAACAGGTCATTTGAACACAAGTGAGCTGAGTCTTTTTAGAGGACATACCTCTAGAAAGAAAGGGCATCAACCATAGGACCTGAGTGCCATGGTGAGAAGCATGGGTCTGTTTTGTGTGCAGCACTGCTCCATGCAACCATGTGGGGAGGAAAAGATCTAAACTATAGATACTCTGCGAAACACTGAAGGTATTTGGAAAGCTCCAGTTAGAAATTTTCATGGGCCACAAGAGGCAGATTAAAATTTTAATGAGACATTGAATTGTTCTCAAGAAATTATATTCTTGGAAGGTATTCAATGTAGTCTGTCTAGGCAAGGATATATGACCATACAATAAGTGGAAATACCATTCCTAAGCTGGATTCTGGGAGGTCTCAGGAGGATGGGATAGAGCCTGAGGTTCAATATTTTCATTTAACATTTCCACTAGTGATGTTGGAGCATGGAACATTCATCTTTTTTAATGAAATTCATTGAAGATAACATAATGGTATAGTTAACAATCACCAGAGAGGGCAGAAAAAATGTTGACAGGAACTATTTCACATTAAATTTAGAGGGATAAAAGCAAGGAACACAAACATTGATGGTCACTAAGATAAGCTGAAGTGGACCGAGCCGTTATAATTAAAGAGACCGACAATAGACAGAACAGATAGAAGCAAACCATACTGAAACTGAAATGTGGAGCTGCCACATTTGGAACAGGTCTGAGCATTGTTTTCCAGATGTGCAAATTTCCAGATGTCACAAACTTGTGTGCTTTGTGGCACAGGTGAAGGGAAACCCCTGGTAATGCACTTGCATTACCTTCATGGGTAATGGAGAGAAAAGAATGGTTCTGAGAGAATCTGAGGCCAACTGTGCAGGAGAAGGATGGGGGAGCAGGGAGAGAAGCTATGACTCCTCTCACCTTACTGGGCCTCTCCACTCACCCCCAATGAGGTCATGCTAGGTGGGGACCAAATAGCAGTGTAAGGGCATCTTGCAGTTCTCCCAAAGAACCCCTCAGGACCTCCTGTACCTTCATGATGACATTGCTTGTGTGAGGATGGCTGGTAATTACCAAGCCACATGACTTTCTCCTTATTCAAACTGTGTTCTCCATAAGGCTAGTTGAGGAAAATACAGGTTAACAGACTGTCCAGAGAATGTGGCTCGTAATCTTTCAGAGGTCCCAGATCTCTTTAGGAATTTGATAAAAAGCTATGGGTTTTCTTCTTTCAGAAAACTGCACTTCACAAATATTTGTATACAAATACTGTATTTGCATACAACTCTAGGAGATTCATGAAATTTCTGAGTCACTTTGGAATGCTTAAGGATCCTAATCCATATCCTCCAGGTAGAGAACCTCTGGTCATAGCAATGGTAAATGCTTGTTCCCTTGCCACAATCATTACCACGCCCTCTAGTGCGTCAGCACACTGGGAAACTGCTAATTGATTGTGCATTCCCCTGTCAGGCTTGGTTATTTTAAAAAATCTGACTCAGAACAGTACTTCCCATGTTGTTCAGAATTCGCATTCAAGTTGAATCCTGGAAATGGAGAGAAGAGCTAGGAGAAAGAATGCTGAAGTCTAAGAAAACTTTCTAAGTAGAAGGAGAGGAAAAGGCTGACTAGGATGAAGGTAGTGAAAATAATTACACTAGGCAATGAGGAAATGTCTGATGATAAGAAACACCAGTTTAGCAGTGCTATGGGTTTGCAGCAAGATTGCAGTAGGTTACATTGGTAGGTCTCTTTGAATGACTTCTAAAGAATACATTAGAATGTAGTTCACTGAATATGTTCTAAACTATCAGCCAGATCGATAGGCATATATGCACTAGGATGTTTACTGTGGCACTGTTAACACAATACAAATTGGAAACAGACTAAAGGCTTATTATTAGGGAATTTTATTAATTTAATTTTAAGGCATCCATATTATAGAATAATATAGTAGCAAGGGATATTCATTTTAAGTAACAGAATCCTGAATCAAATTAGCTCAAAGGAAAGAAGAAGACAGGAATTTAGTGGCCAATGTAATTGAAAAGTTCAGAAGTTGTCCAGCTTTGGGCATGTCTAGAACAAAATACTCAACATAATTTCTTTCTCCTCCTCCTCCTTCTTTCCCTTCCTTACCCCTCTTCACTCTCATTTTCTTCCTCTTCCCTTTTCTCTCTCTGTCCCTTCCCCTCCCCTCCTCTTTCCTCTGGGATGGCTTTATTTTAGACAGGCTCTCTCTAGTTGGTAACAAAGATGGATCCCAATGGTTCCAATATTTGAAGAGTTCAGTCTCAACAAGAGGGAAAGCTTCCTTGTCTTAGCATCCAGATCATACCCCTCCCCTGAAGAGTCAGGTTGATCCTGTGGGGTCACCTGCCCATCCTTCAAACTTCTGCTGTGCCCAAAGGAAGAAATGGGGTACTGCATTCAGTCGCTCAGTCAACCCAATCATGTATGTCTTCCTTGACAAACCTACCCAAATCACATACTGTGCAAAGACTTTTTAGAAAGATAGTGTAGATCTATATTTATGAGTGTGGAGGCTGGAGGCTTAGTGTGGTGTGGAGAACCTGAGGTCCCATCCCAGTATTACGGTTGAGATATTCCCTGTGTCTGGAATCTCCCCCTTCTGCCTCTTTCCACTTCTGTAGGCTAGTGACTACTTGTGATAGGTAGAATAGTGTTCTCTCTCCCAAAGATGTCCTCAAACAAATCCCCGGAATCTGTGAATATGTTACTTTACATTGCCAAAGGGATTTTGAGAATGTGATTAAATTAAGGATCTTTAGATGATTAGTAAATTATTAGGGTGGGCCCAATGGGAAGATGCTAAAATCACACTTAACTTTGTGTACATATATGCATGGAAAAACATCCGAAAGGTATACTTCAAGATGACAACTAAGTTATTTCTGAGGGGTTATGATGGCAAGCATTTTTTTCTTTTGTTTATATGCAGCTTCTAACTTTTCTATCATGGTCATAGATCACTTATATAATTCAAAACTATTAAGTTCAAGAGGTAAAGAAGAGGAAGCAGCTATTAGAGATAAAGGTGAGGTGGTATTTTGAGCAGGAAACATGCTGAAAATTTTTTGTTTATCCATTTCTGTATGTGTCTGCATAGGGGACACTGCAGCATGCTTATAAAATAAGATGATGGGTTTGGGGGAGCTGAAAAAGAAAAGGTGCTTAAACAAGGAGAGGTAACAAGGAGTAAGCTCTCTAGGGCAAGGGTTAAGGGAAAAAGTACCCCATCAATGCTGGGGAAGGAGAGAGGAAAAGCTAGGAAAAATCTGGAAGCTTTTAAAGGAAGGAGGGAATGAAATCAGCAAACTTTATCTTCCTAGAAGGAATATAGGGGTTGGGGGTTTAAGAAGTTAGAAAATGTGCCCAGGGGAATGTGATAGGGAGTCAATAAGTATTTCTGGGTTGCACTGAGGGTCCAGCTGAGATTAGAAAACAGCAATTTGTAATCAAACTAATTACATGACTTTCCAATGACACTGAGCAGCTGGGGAATGAAGAGTGAAGGCAGCAGAGAAACAGTGTCTGGCTGCACCACAGCTTTGGGTTCTGGGTCAGGGCCTTCCACTGGATGTCAGCTTCCTAATTCATGCTTGTTCCATGCATATTGATTAAACCCTCAGTAAAAGACAGAAATTATTCCTGCTCAAGATGGCTCTTGGGAACATATTCATGGCTTAACCTACTTTAAAAGGGCCAGGTCCGGAATGAGTAAAGTAAAGGATCTGAAAGTCAATCGTATATGGGGGTTTGAAGGCAGATGTCTAAGGAAAAGGTTTTCTTAGTAGTTTGTACATTGTTCTTTAGCCTCTGGGTGTTATGATTTGGAAAGAAGGGAAAAATTCAACCATGATATATTGTAAGACCTTTTGTAAATGTCACAGTATACTCCCAGTACAGTAATAATATGATAATTTTTTTAAAAAAGAAAGTTCAAGTCCAGCCTGGACTACATATTGAATTCAAGGCTAGCCTGAGATACATAGTAAGACCCTATCAATAAAAAATGTGGAAAGAAGGAAAGAAGGAAGGCAGGAAAGAAGGTAGGAAGGAAAAAGGAAAAACCTTTGAAGTTCATCAGCCTACTTATGAACAACCAACACTTATTTATTATGTATCTACTATGTACCAGGTACTTCCTATGCCTCAACCTTTCTCTATTTTACCAAGTAGCCATAATTAATGGATGAGGCAACTGATACTGGGAGATTAAGGAACCTCCCTAGTTATCCAACTAGTAGGAGGCAGAATGGGTGTTCTAACCCAGTCTGCTGCTTCCTTTTCTTGTTAACATTCAGCATTGGAGGACTGTAGATGAAAATGTACACAAAATGTTTTGGAATGCCATGCTCCAGTGAGATACAGAGAAAGGGATGGTCAGTTCCTCCTGGTGGGGTGATAGAGTGGTTGGCTAGGTTTCTTATAAGTGGTGATGCTTCAGTGTAGTGACCAGGAGTACAGGGGAAATGACAGTGGACAGCTGGGGAGGCAAGATTTTAAACAGTTTCCTGTGTCATCCATACCAAGAGTCAAAGCTTAGTGCTTTGAAAGTATTATCATTATCATTTAAATGATTTATATTTATGTTCTTTTCCCTTTCACTCCCTTAGTATTTACTTCTTTTGAAAATTCCAGTCTTACCCACCAATCTGTGGAATGGCTCTGTTGCCATTTTAGGAGGAAAATAGACATTGGAAGAAAGATGGAAAGTTTTTGGAGAAGCAGCAGAGTTCCACCAAGAGCATGGAGTTTAGCCAATGGGGAGTCAGGAGGATTACAACACTAGTTTCTCATTCTGTAGCTCTGAAGTCAGCTGGGCCTTCTTGACCCATAGATCTTACTAAGCAGCCCTCATCTCTTAACTTCACAGCCCAGAAAAGGCTTGTCCACTCCCCACTTGCTTCCTGAGGACTGACCATCTCATGGCCCATTTGCTTCCAGATTTTGTTTTCCTCCAGTTCTGTACCAAGGATGACCTGGCCAGATATGAAAGTCAATGTCTGAAACAATTCACCTTCACAAAAAGTATGAATGAACATTGTACACATGGTAAAGGAAGAATTTATAACAGTCATACCAAACTCCAATTTTTGGAGTCTAAATTCCTCCTTCATACAATCTAAGGCATCTTGCCTCATTTCCTGAATTGCTCATTAAAACTTCAAATTCATGCCTTTGTTATTGAAAAATTCATCTATTCCCCAGGCCTTGAAACAGATCTGGTGTAAGGGTCAGGAATTAAGATAAACTTCAGTCCCCCAAAATTTATAAAAGTGTTTTTACACCACTTACCACAAGCTTCAGGCCCAAAATAGAATGCTGTTCATAAGGAGAGCCCTGGTATAGCTCCCCATCTGGTTTTAAAAGGATTGAAATAATGGTAGGCTCTTGAAAAGTGAAAGGGTGAAGTCATACAGTGGTTTTAGAGGATGGTCTCCCTTGAAGAATGAAGTTATCCTCATAGACCTGTGGGAAGAAATATGTCTCAGAACCAAACTGAGAAGAGGACACTCTTTTTTGATCTTATCAGTGGAAAGATTGAAGACATTTAAGAAAACATACTGTGGGAGCTTTGAGTTGAGGGCCTAGGCAAAGGCTCTGGGAAGTGATGCCAGCCCTCTGAATAGCCAGATTGTAGTCATTCATGGGTCCCAGGTGAAACGGAAAGGGCAAATCCCTGAGAACAATTCAGTTCTGGTGGAACCAGAGCTTTGCGCTTTAGGGGCTGGCTTTAGGGGCTGTTCTTCACCGTCTCCCTTTTGCTTCAGCTTGATACTCACTTGTTTTGAATATTCCAGTCGCATCTCAGCTGAGGAATCTGTGGAAGGGACTTATTGCCATTTTAGGGGAGAAATGGAAAGATGTTTGAAGAGACATAGGATGATGTTAGCGGAGCCGCCTCCATTTTGCTCAGGGTAATGGGGAGACATTGTGGAGTGGAAGCAACAAAAAAGAATTGAGAAAATCCAAAGACATGCGTGGTACTCAGAACCCAGAGGAACAGAAGAAGGTTCCTATTCCCATTCTCTTTCTGTAGAATCTCCTTCAGGCCAAATTTTGGAGGGTTTGAGTTTTACTTTATTGGGACAAGGTAATAGTAAATTCCACCAAAATACAGCTGCTACAGGCTGGGAGAGGCTCTCTCCTTTTCCTGGCCTTTAGTAAAGTAGTCCCCTATGCTGGGGAAGGATCTGGAAGTTGTGTGCCCCTCCCCCACTTCCAACCTCTACCGTCAAAATCTACCTGAGCATGGGAATATCCTTTACGCAGAGGTTTAATGTTAGTTTTTCCTAGCATTTGGGATTTTTTTTGCCAATAGAATTTCACCAGAAACTCAAAATATAAAACAGGTAAGATTTGACCATCCTAACTGAACTAGGACTGGGAATCAGGAGCCAATCCATCACTTTTACCCCACCCTCCACCCCCATTCCACGAAGGCACTACCTAACATTCTTTCTGGAAACCTGAGGGATTGATTGAAGGCATTCAGTTTGAAAACCACCACTCTCCACAGTTGCCTTCAAATCCCTTCTTTCATGAGCCTGGACACTGGGGATGGACAGGCATTCTGACATATCCTTTGTTAGTAAGACCAGAGGTGCTGGGATAGGTAATTAGGGGGTCTGACTTGTGGGAACTTTAGTGTTTAAGTGACCTCAAGGCTTTTGGAAGAAGAGCTTCTGAAAAGTAATTTGATGTGATATCTATCCTGTTGTATCCCCAAGTCCTTATGTAAAGCTGAGTGAGGGAAATAATTCCCTACTCCTTCTCTCTACCAAGTAACCATCATGCAGAAATCAGAATCTGTTGGACAGTGGTTGGTTTTTGGTTTCTTTGGGGTTTTGGTTTTTTGGGTTTTTTTTTTTTTTTTGGCAGCACTGAGGTTTGAACTCAGGGTCTCCTACTTGGTAGGCAGGTGTTCTGACTGCTTGACCCACCCTGCCAGCCCTCAGAATCCATTAGGGAATCTTTCCTGGCTTTTGGATTCTTTCTCCCTTGTCAGGCTTTCTGTGCGTGTTTTCTAAGTTGTAGGAAGCTCACTTACTTTTTCTTATTATCTAAGATCTCCTTTTGATAACTTGGTCATCTGATATGTCTGTGTTGTTGGGGTAGAAAGAGGAAGGTATGGGCAGTGTCCTTTGTGACTCTGTGAGTCCTGAGTCACATGAGTCTTGTTCTGGCTTTGGATCATATACATAAGATCCATGGGTGTCATATTTAATAAAGCCAGCCCACTGGAGTTTTTCTTGCCTCAAGAATAATACATTCAGTGCAGGAGTCCAGCCTGATTGCTGGTGACAGAGTTCAGAAACTTACTGACAGGTAATTTATATTTAAACTTGACTTACACCCACCTGTACTCTACTTGTCCCATTTCTCCTAGACAGAAAGGAATAGGGGTGGGGAATTTTCTTGCTAATGATCCATTGTGCTTCATGAAAGAAGGAAGATGGTAGGTTGAAAGATATAGTAAGAAATAAGAAGTCTTCACTCTGAGGCAGTTTAGTCTCTTATACAGCAAATAAGCCAGAAGAGACTAAACCTTCCCTAAATTCTTGCTTCATCCCAATAGTCCACAAAAATACATTCCACTAATAAAAGCCTTGTTTCCCTTTTCTGTTTCCCAGCCATAAAATTGACATTAAGTTGTCATTAAGGGTGAAGCCATCTATTCCCAAGGCTTACACTAGCTGTGGCCACCAGGACTCTGCCCACACCATGGCAATAGCAGCTGCAGTGGACATGGGATTCCAGCAATGACCTTTGCTCCCTGGTGCATGGTGAGGTTACTAGAGTCTGAAGCCCAGACAGTTCTCTTGTCACTCTGTGCACTAATTACTGCATCACTTACATCCTGGTCCTATGGTGTAAAGATTTTTTGAGTTGCGTGCAGTCATGTTTGTCAATTTGAAGGCTAGCAACTTCCACATATAATAATGGGTTCAAATGATCTACAAATAACTTTCTCTCTATAGCTGAACACAAAAATTTCTATTTTGAGATGCCATCCTGTCTGGTGGTGGAAAGCTAATCTTGGTCTAGTTGGGCATGCCCACTTTCCTCTGGAGATACCTAAGTACTAAGTGAGAGTGAGGAGTACATTTGATCTCTGAGTTGATGTACCTGTACCAGCATCTGCTCCCATGTCCACAGCCCTTTGGGCCCTCCATCATCCATCTACACTAGCTATTTCTGAGTCATTCTTCATTTATATCTAACAGCTCCTTTTGAATCTGTGGGTTTCTTTAGAACATCTTTGGCAGTCGTGGCCTTGCAGGAATGATCCTATAGCTCCATTGCCACACAGGGACACAGGCTTTCTAAAGCCCTGTCAACGGGTCACAGGCCATCATTTCTTTTTCCAGGACTTTCTGTCTTCGTGGACACAAGACTTATTAACACCTGAAGTCTACAAACAAATTAATGGAGGTGCTTTGGGCTTCAAAACAGAACACCTGAAAGAAAGTGATTTATAGCACATGGTTGCTTATTATCTCCAATAACAAGAAGTCTGGAAGTGAGGGAGGAGACAGAATTAGTTATTTCAACAGCATAACAATGCCTTCGAGGACCCAGGAACTCTCTGCATCTTCCCATGCCATTCACAACGACATGTAGATGGCCGTCATCAGGATTTTCCAAATGGGAGAAGATGACTTTTGCTGTCCCCAGACATCGTATTTTCACAAGATGTTCCAGAGGTAAGTTAAAAATGAAAACTTCTTCCATATCTTTATTCTTTCAAATTGGAAAGACCAAATGGACCTGAAAAACAAGGAGATGATTTCATTCAGGCTATCTCTTACAATAGGGAGAACATTCACTAATGAAGAACATCTCTAGGAAAACAAAAGGGGTTCCAGGAATTTAATAGAGGAGCTATTGTACAATCTCATGAAAGACACAGGAAGGATAGAGATGGATCTTATTTTAGCATATGGGATAGTAGAATGATCCTTTGTTGGTCGGCATTTCTTAAAACACATGAGTGGAGGAATTTCAGAGAACATAAGTAGAGAGGAGATTTCTTAACTGTGTCTGTTTTCTGAGATGCACAGGGCTCAGCTAAAGCTCAGCAATGTCAATTTTCCCTTAGCTCAAGATCAATTAATATCACTTGTCACTGGCCAACTCAGAGATAGTTGAAAACCTGGATTAGTGAGGCAGGGCATAAGAAATTGGGTCTCTTGTTGGTTTGTGCTATTCCTGAAAATAACAGTTGAACCGTCTGTAGAGAGGTGGTATAAAGGATTGGTTATTTTAAGGTCCTGGAGATCAGGTATCTTAAAAAAAAGGGTGATCACAACAAAAAGAGAAATATTATAATAAAAGAATGTATTAAAGAACCAGGAGTTAAAACATGAGGATGATCAGTCCAGTGGATTCCAAAAGGCTGGTGAAGAAACGTCAGTTGTACGCTCATTGCTCGTTGAGTGTCTTGAAGCTCTTGCACTAGGAAGGCAATGCTGTCAATCATTTTACTGTCTCAGTTACTTCTCTGAAATGGGTGTCCATGATCTAAGCATTTTGCCAGACTTCCCTAGTAGTCCAGACAGCAGCTTGTCCAAGAAGACTCTCCTCTATGCTTGTTCTGCTTCAGTAGTGAGACCTTTGAAACTTATATTAAGTCATCAAGGCCTGGCTCAATGGGTTCTTTCAGGTTCTAGGAAAAATAGCAGCTCTTAGTAAATGTCAGTGGCAAAATTTGAAACCAGACTGAATCCAAAGACTGTACTCTTTACCACTACAGTACAAGGCATCTCCAGACAAAAATAACATGGAAGAACATTACAATAATGGCCACCCATGAGTCACATGTACCATGTCCATGACCCCTTGAAATGTGTCATCAAGATGTACAGTCTATTGCTCCATCCTCTTGAACTTGGGATGATCCTGTGACTTACTTTGACTACAAGAATATGGCCAAAGAGACATGGTGGAAGTTTTGGAGCCTGACTCTCTTTGTAAGCTTTCACTTTCATCTCCCTTGGAATGCAGAGACTACCATGATGTAAAGATGCCCACTTTGTCCTCCTGGGAGATGAAAGGTTAGTAGAACAAGACCAAGGCTCTCTAGACAACAACTGCCACTTGAGGAAGACCATCTTGGATGCCCAACTTCAGCTGAGCCCCTCGGCCTACAGTTGGCCTTGTAGCTCAGGTGAGCGCAGCAGAAGCCTCAGTCAGTCCACAGAATTGGAAAGATAACAAACCACTGTTGTTTTAAGGCACTAAATTTGTGGATGGGTTATGAATTCATTAAATATCTTGAACTACCTGTAATTTATAGTTACATTATTATAGAGAATCAAAGGTATATGAACTGGAAGGACTTTCTGTCAGCACTGAGTTAGCTCCTTTCATTGTATAGAGTAAAAAACTGAAACACAAAAGTGTTATGTCCCAAACCACTCTATTACAACCAGAAACAGGGGTAAACCTGAGTCTTCAGAGTCCCACTTCTAGAATTCTCATTGCACCCTAACTGCATTTGCAATAAGAGGAAGAGGGAGTTATTTCTAGATAATTTCAGGATAAACACTCAAAGCTGTTGATGGTCTTAAATCCTGATGGCATCCATGCATAAAGATCCATATGCCAATGACCCATGAAATGGCCATCAAGCAATTACTGGAAACCAGGCACTGAGTTGTCATAATAGAGCTTACATTGCTTCATGGGATTGATGCATTTATGGATGTGCCATTCAGATAAGTTGTTATTATCTTGGCTGCTCCCTGGATAATCTGGAGCATTTTAAAAGATCATCTGTGTGAGGCATAGGTATCAGAAGTCTTAAAACCTGCTTCAGTGAATCTAGTGAGCCACTAAAGCTGAGAACTCCATTGTGCATTGTGAGCTCCTGAAAGATGGCACCATGCAACAGAGTAATCATTGATTGAAACTAGGGACTCAGTGGTGAGAGTACTTCCAGAGAGCAACTACAGTAGAGTGGAAAGTATATGGGCTTTGACAAAAAAAAAAAAAAAAACTGTCCACCTTTCAATCTTGCCTCTAACAGAAATATCTTGCACACAGTAGTCTCTCTGATTCATAAAATGAATGTAAATAAGATACCAACTTTCCAGAGATGTTGAGACGCTCAGGTTATTTAGCTGTTATGAAATATTTCTTGGCAACAATAAAGATCTTGTTAGGTATTGCTATTTCTATTCAAAATGGAAAAAGCCATGAAAAATTATTATAAGAATTTATACAATACAGGATTATGAAGTAAAATTATCTACAATTCCTTATTCATTTAAGTATTTTGTTGTTTCTTCTTCCATAATTTGCCCTGCTTGTCTATATGTGTGTATGTGCACACACAAACACAAAACCATGACATTAAAAAACAGCAAACAGGGCTGGGAGAATGAGTGAAGTGGTAGAACACCTGCCTTGCAAGCCCAGGGCTCTGAGTTTGTATTATTTGTATTATGCCCGACTTCCATCCACATTAACAAATATACTTGCAAAGTTCATAGCCATGGGTTTTAATTATTGAGATGTTTTTCTAGTCTAGTGATTTGGTGGTGATTCTGGTGTGCAATTAAAGGAATATAGGTAGGAGGAAATGGAAATAAGAGCAAAGCTAGTGAAAATCTTCAGAAAAATTGAACATTTTTAGGGCTTGCTGATTTCTGAAAATTACTTGCAAGTGTCCATTGAGACTTGCCCATTTCTTCTTCTGAAGCTGATGTCTCCCACAAGAGCTTGTGAATTGATAGACATGAAATGAAAGTCTCAGTCCTGCCCTTGTTAGGGAACCTTCTCTCTCTCAAAAGGCGTTTGGCAACAGCCTGAAAGGACTTCTTGTCAGCAAATTTTATTTACACAGGTTTCAAAGGTAGGGAGGAAGACAATGGAAAGGAGACCAGAAAGTGCTTATTCAAGTTAACTATTAATTTAGGGAAAGCAATTTTCATCCCCAAGCCAAGCTAGAGTTGATCCAAAAGTCAACAGCTAAACTAGCCAGAGCAAACACACAGGCCAAATCTCTGAGACTGATGTTGTCTGGCAAGAAATCCAGTGTTGGGAAGATGTAAAGACAACAGAACCCTTTCCAGCTCAATTCTGCGTTTTATTCCTAACAGCCCTGGACTCAATGTGTTCGTTGACCTTGTCCACAAGGAACCTGTGTTTACAGAATTGATGGAACAGATGAAGGGTGACTGGCATCTGAAACAAGGATGTGTGGGCATGCCAAGTGAGTGTGGCCCCTTCAAAACAGTCTTTGTCAGAGCAATGGCTTGTTCTGTCAGGACACCACTGCTCAGAACAGCCTTGGATTCTTCTTTGCAACCTGTCTTCAGAATCCCAAAAGAAACATCCAACTCATTCTTTTATTAGACTCTCTGATATGTTTGGCATGAGGATCTTATTTAGACAAAAAAAAAAAAGGTAGGGTTAAAGTAGAAGAAACCTGTGTGTGAATCCCAATCAATCCATTTACTAGCTGTATGACCTTGGACAAGTCTAATGTCCTTTATCTGAAAAAAGAAGATCAAGATCCTTCCTACTTCCCTTCATTTGTCAAGTGAGAAATTGCTTTGATGCAATAGTAGCCTCCAAGGTCACTATCATGCAAGCTGATACTTTCTATCAGAGGTCATGGAACAACCAAATTAAAATGGTCAAATCACATAGAGTCAAAAATCAATGTACAGTATAGGGAGATGTAAGGGGAAAGGCACGAGGCATATTGGCACTGCGAGATGGGGTATGATTAAGGAAGGAGTGACCATATTACCTGAGTGCTCGGACAAGCGTGTTCATACGTCCTAGATGCCAGATGAGCTTTCCTACTGATGGTTTGGTTATGGGGCCAGAGATGAGATTCAAGCAAAGGGATTGGAAAGTGTCCTGGCCAAGAGCACAAGCTTAAGTATTGGAAAGCCACAGGGATGAGTACACAAAACAACAGCTATAGCTTGCCAACATGCCTGTTGAGCAGCCATGAATTTCCTTTGTGTTTCCTATGCAGAGGACATGGAGCCAGAAAGGTGTCATCAGGTTATAAGCCTCATGAACATTGATTACTATGTATATTTAATACATATAGAATATTTCTCATAGATCTCATACATCTGTATATATACATACATATATGTGGCCATTTATAGAAAATAAAATCTCTTTTTAATGGGGAAAGAGGAGAAATTTTAGCCTAATGACTAAGAGAAGTCTATCAATAACGAACTTTGTTAACATTTGGGAGGTTATACAACTTCCCTAAAACTCACTTTCCACAATTTTAAGATAGAGATGTCAGCAGTAACTATGTCATAAGGCTACTGCGCAGATCAAATAAGATAACGGATTATAAAATGCTTAGGAAACTGCTTGGCCTATAGCAATAATGATAAGCACCTTTTACTATGTGCTGACTTTACACCAGGCAGTCTATGGTATAGGTCTTATTACCATGCCCATTTTATAAATGAAGATTTTAAATACAGAATCAGAATTCACCCCAAGAAATATGACTACAAGCCCATCCTCTTAGCCATTTTGCAATGTTGACCCTTATATAAGTACTCAATAAATGTTGCATCATCATATTAATAAGATTGGCTACAAGAGCAGATATTGAATATCCATGTTGATTGTTTGAATTGATTTTCTCAACATCAGTTCTACCTTCTTCATAATCTTCTTCTGGCCTGCAGTATTGGTGGGACCTCAGACTTGGTTTTAACCATAGAATAACCAATTTCTATTTAACCAGTAGAATACAGCAAGGTGATGGAATTATATGCATACATTGTACATGGTTGTCACATCCATCTTGACAAAAGATGTTCTCTCCCTTGTTGGCTTTGAGGAAGAAAATTGACATGTGGCAAAGGACTGAGGGCATTCTCTGGACAATAACCAGCAAGAAACAGAGACCCTGACTATGATAGCCTGCAAGAAACTGAGTGCCACCGACAATCCCATGAGCTTGGAAGCAGATCCTTCCCCACTTGAGACTCAGCTTGGACTACAACCCTAGTCAACACCTTGAATGCAGGTTCATGAAATCCTGAATCAGAGGTTCTATCTAAACTCTGCCTGGACTCTGGGCCCTTAGAAACTGTGGCATAATGTATGTTATTTTGGGCCACTTTGTGGTAAAATTTCCATGCAGCCATAAACAATGAACACTCAAAATTGTAAAGACTGAAGGTTTTGAGGCAGCTGTGCTGATATGATGGCAGCAGCATTCGCAGCTTCCTGATGTGGATGGGCACTTATGAGAGCCAGAATGCATGCTCTTGGATGCTAGTCCAGTGGTGGCGTCAACATTTGCTCTTTCAGCCCTTTCAATATTTTGTTTCCTAATTTCCTGCACTTAGTCCCTCTCATCTTGAATAACCCCAAATCTTTTCTATTTCCAGTACTGAATCTTAATTCATATACTTCAGAGTTCATACAATTATGTCAAAACCATGACCTACCTATCTGAATATTTAATTCTGATGGTAACCCTAAAACATTTAAGGATGGGTTCCTTTTTAAAACATCAAGGGAGAAAAGAAATGGTAGTCATTGAGCAATGCCATTTCTTTCAAGAGCCACAACAATCCTTTAAAGGAAGGAAATATGAATCCCATTTTATAGAAGAGAAAACTGAAGGTCAGACCTCAGGTGATTATTTGAGACCAAAATTTATCTATTTATTGATTGATTGATTGATTGCAATACTGGGGGTTGAACTCAGGGCCTTGCACTTGCTAGGCAAGTCCTCTACCACTTGAGTCACAGGCCCACTCTCTTTTGATTTATTTTATTCTTTATTTTAAAGAGATAGAGTCTTTCTTTATGCCCCTGGCTGGCCTAGACTGCGGTCTTTCTATCTGTGCTTCCCTACATAGCTGAGGGTGACAGGCATGCACCACCCCACCTAGCCATTGGTTGAGATTTGGTCTGGTGAATTTTTTGCCCAGGTTGGCTTCAAACTGTGATCTTCCCTATCTCTACCTCTTGTGTAGCTAGGATTACAGGCTTGAGCCACTGGGTCTGGCCAAGATCACACATCTTGTGAGAGGCACACTGGGCTATACTTCAAGACCAACAGATACCTGTTGGTCTGCACAGGTATCTGACTGCACATTCTTTCCCTTACACTATGCTGTTAAGAACACCCTGGGCTTCTGTCTGGTGCTTCACTCATTCATTCTTCAGAGTTCTACTGCAGTGTCTACCAAGTGTCTCATGCTGTGCCAAGCACAAGGAACATACAGAGTAAGTAAATGAGAAAACATTTCCAAGTGCTGCAGAAAGCTCCTGATGAATGCAGCCAAGAGTGCTGAGGGGACAGAGAAGAGAGACACCAAATGATCTGACTTAAGGATAAAAGAAGGCTTTCAGGAGGAAGGGGCTCTTGGTGGTGGCATGATATAGTTAGCCTCCTTTACTGGTCACTGACATGCTCTGGGAACTTCGGAGCAATGTTGCCAGGCAGGAACACTGGCAAAAATGCTTGCATGATTCCACAAGATTTCGGGCAGCCTTGACGAGACACAAAGCTGACTCTGATGGTGCTCTATCTATACTGCCAAGACACAGTATGGTCCCTGGTGGTCCCTTGCTCATTCTTAAAGCTCCTTGACCATCAAGCTCCAGCAGGACTTTGGCTTGTTCTATTTAGTTGTTGGCTCTTTGCAAATAATGTGCTTCCCATTAATTGTGGTTTTCAAAATTTAAAACCCTTTGATTTACTTTAAAGCCAGATCTGGCTAAATTAAAGCATTCCCCAGACTTGCTCTCAGAAGAGAAACAGTTTTTAAGAGTTTAAATCTCTGGCAGAGTTTCAATTAGGTAGAATAACAAAATAGCTTCAAGAGCACACGAGAATTCTTGAACTCTTCTAAATCCCAGTCTCCTCATCAGAAAAATGGGATACCACCAATTCCTACTTGAGAATGTGACTATGTGAGAGCTAAGTAATATGAATGTCCCCGTCTCTGGTGTGCTAACTCTGGAGATGCACCATGCTTTCCCTGCTTGAATCTGTATCCCATGAGCTGCAGGATGTGTTTCCCAGCTCCTGTGTCAGCTGGCTCCCAGGTGGGGTGCTCAATGGGAGGCATTAGTGGGAGATGTGGTAGTGGTGTGGCAGGAAGGGAAAAGTGAGGTGCTCCTCCTTTTCCTTTCATCAGGTAAAATTGCCACAGGTGCTCCCTTTACTCCATGGACTGCTTTCTGCGGACATGACTACCATGATCTAAGCAAGTGAGCCCAGCACCTCAGCTTGGGGACACCACCTCCCCCTTTCTCCCTTCAGGTTTGGTGCCTCAGCTCCCTGCTGAGGTTAATTCTGGGCCACTTCATCCCTTTCTATTAGCGGCTCCCATCTCCCATCTTTTCCTTTAGCCATTTTCTGGTGTCACATTCTCTCTGATTTTAAATGCTTAAAGATGTTTCTGTTATCTTGTTGGATCCTGACTACTGCAGAGAGTGAAATGCAGTTACATGACAGGCTCCATTTCTCTGTGAGTGATTAGGTGAGACATTAGGCAAAAGAAAGGAGGTAAAGATTAGGAAAGCACAGAGAAGATTGGTTAGAGATGCTTCTTAGGGTTATTGGGTTTCTCAGATCACCATCTGGTGAATAGGTGTTCAGTAAATGGAAGATCACTTCCTTTCTGCTTAAGGAGAACTCACTGTAATGAGAACATGCCTATGACTGAAAGAGAAGATTAGAAAAACTTAACCGCTTTTGTTGACAGTTAGCACCCCCCTCCCTGACCCCCTCGTGCTCTGGAGCCTGGTTCTGAGAACTGGGAAGAGCTAACCTCAACTAGTTAGCACCCAGACTGTAACCACTGGGCTCCCTGGAAGGGCTGGTCCCACTGCACACAGTGTCCGCCTAATGAAGAGCAGATTTTTTCCACCCCCGCAATCTGGGATATGCACTCTTCCTTCTTACCCTAAGAACAGAGGGAGAATGTTCCAAGAATATTTGCCACAGCTATTCAGCCAAGATCTTATTTTCACATTCCTGTTGACAGCTTTCCAGCCCAACCACCAGTCTGTGGTTTACATCCTGTGACCATCTTGCTTTCATTTCCAGCATAGTCCAAGTACAGGGCATCCAGAGTGGGCCCCTGTGAAGAGGCTGTAAGAGATCAACATGGTCTGTGGTACTGAGCAGGAAACAGGATGTGCTCTTGGTGTGGTGGGGAGGAGAAGACAAATTTTACACATCTTTATAACCAAGTGCCCAAGTGTAGTGCCCAAGCTCACTGCTATTAAAGGAGTGAGAATCAAACTGTGATGAAGGATCTGAAATAAGTTTCCTTCCCTGTATCTAATGCCACTGCCTGCTTGGGCAGTGCCTGTGTCAGGAACTATTCCTAATCCTTATAACAATCCCATGAGATGGAGTTCTCAAACCCACTCTGATGAAACAGAGGCTCAGAGAGGTTAAGTGATTTGTTGAAAGCTGCATAGCTCATCAGAGGGAGGATTAGGAGTCAAAGTACATCTTATGGGTTCTGAAACCTGCATGATGTGCACTGCTGCCCTGACATCTTGGTGGTAGAAGTTTAAGAATACTCCACAGACACGCTGCATATTTTGCAGCTGTCCTCACCAAAAGCCTGGGTGGAACCTGGTTGACAGAGGCAGAGGGAGAAGTCCTGTGAGCCCAGAGGAATTCACTGGAGTCAGTCCCTATGGTCTTTCCTGCAACTCTGAAGGTAAACACCTGCCGTTACCCAGGACCCATCTGCAGAGGGCAGGGAATCATGGAGAGAAGGTTCTCTTTGATATACTCCCACTACCTGAGATGAGAATGAATGACGCAAAGAAGTGTCAACGCTGGCTTGAGAAGCTGGTGCTTGCTTTGAGATCAGTCACGTTATAGTGAACAACCACTAACCCCAAGGAAACCTGAATACACAGCAACAACCGCAGAGCACCTATTCCACAAACACCGTTCTTGACCTTTCCTGTCTATGATCTGAACATCATAGGCACTGCAAAGGCAATCATATTTACAAGTAATATCCAAATCTCTAGGGTACTGAACATCCACCTACTTGAAGATAGAAAAACAGTCTGACAGCACCTAATCGCAGTCATCTCTGAGAAGCTCCAGGGATGCTTACGCATGTCCAAGAATCAGGTCTGGTGTTTTCTTGCCAAACACGGCAGCTGCTGCTAGAGGTTGGATGCTCCTCCACACTAATGAAGACAGGAAGAGAGAGCTTGTATGATGCCCTTGACCAGGGGTCCACAGCTTCAGCCATGTAGAGATGGTGTGTTTCATGAAAGACTTATTCAAGTTCATGCACATATTCCTCTTCCAGCTGTGCATCACAACTGGCACAGGCCATGGTGAATTATCAGCTAACAGGGTAAATCTGGAAATATGGCTCCCCTCCAGCCCTGGTCTGTACTGGGCCCAGCTGTCTGCCGGCCCCTTTTCCTTGGATGTATAATTCAATTACAGGAGAATCCATAGTTCCTTTTGGCAAAATTGTGCCTTATCTAATAATCTGTGTGTATTGTATTTAAACCCTGCTGGTAAACAGGATTCAAGTCCTCTTCCTTTCTTCCTTTCTTCGTCTCTCTCTCTCTCTCTCTCTCTCTCTGTCTCTCTCTCCTAGTAGATTCCCCAACCATCAGGCAAATCAGTGGATGCAAATGAAAAAGAGCAGTGCCACTTTTGGAGGAGGTGGAGGGAGCAGGGCCAGGGTTACCTGAAGCAATAATTCTTGCTTGTACAGGATTCCTTATTAGATTTAAAATGCAAAGTGAAGGAACCGGTGCTTAGCCAACCAAATTTAAGACCTCTGAGTAGAATGAAAGACTAGTTAAACTAGTAACTATAAGAATTTACAGATAACTTGAATGAGTAGTTTCCAACTTGTGAGCTACATACACAGGGGTCCATGGATTATAATATACTAATGCAGAGGATGCCAAATTTTGTCTAGATTATGAATAAATAACACAGTCCCCATGTAATACTTTATTTTTCAACATATATGTTACTAGTGAAATTAATAGATGTAAGTGCATCTCAAAATTTTACTACATTCATTGTAGCTTTTAGTTGCTCTGTATTTTTCCAAATTACCAAAATGAAAATGCATCTATACTTATGTAGAGGTGGTTTCAGAATTATTTATTGTGAAAAGGGACATTGGCATATTCAAATGGGTTATGAAACTTTGCTCTAGGCTGCATTTCCTAGAATCACCTGAGGAGGTTTGTTAAAAGCACTCGGATCTAGGAATCTATATCTGGTTGGGAAGCCCAGACTTCTGAATTTCAGTGCACACTGAGATCTAGAACCTCAGTTCATTCAGGTCAACCTCTAAGCTTATGGGTTAGCGAATTCAAGCTCAAAGGACAGAAGAGATTGGACCAAGGTCATAAAACCCATGAATAATGAATGAAAATGAATAATAAAAAAAAAGACCCAAATTCTTGGTTAAAAAAAAAAAACCCATGATCAACAGAACTTCAACTATCCTGTCTCATTCCTCTCAGACCCAGAGAAAGGTAAAACAAGCTACTCTTCTCCCAAGAAGGGCCTGGTTGATGGCAAACCACAGGACATCAGCATGTTAGCAGGAACTGTCTCCAGTGGGTGGATGTTATCTCTCCAAGGTTGTTACAGTTCATCCTCATCTCTCACAAATTCCCTAACTCATGCTGGCCTGGAGTCTCTTAGGTGACCTCATCTAACCTATTGGTAGATCCTGCCAATTCTCTCAAGTCCCAGTTACCAATTGCTAGCCTCTGAATGTTTGTGTCCCCCAGAGTTCACAGGTTGAAACCTAATCGCCAATGTAAAGGTATTAAGAAGTGAGACCTTTAGGAGATGACTAGGTCACAGGCCAGAACTTTCACAAATGTAGAGGAGGGAGCTTGTTTATTCTTGCAGCATGTAAGGACTCAGCCAGAAGGCTTCATCTATGAATCAGAAGAAGGTCCTCCCCATAGACACCAACATGCACATAGAACATCATCTTATTCTTCCCAGATTCTAGAACTGTAAGAACAAATTTCTCTTGTTTATAAACTGTTATTTTTTGTTATAATAGATGGAACGAGCTAAGACATTAATTCTGCCTCAAAAGTGTTTTTCAGAACCTTCTTAACCTTTCTGCTCTCTTTGTGATTCGTGTACTTCCTTCTACATTGTTTTGTATATAGATGGCTTAAGTTGAGTCTCATATAATGTTTAGTTCAGAGCTGTGAACATAGTTTCTTACTTGATGAATAAAAGAAATTTGTGTTCAAATATGCATGACACAAACTCTAAAAGTGCTTAATGTGGAAATACATACACCATTCAGCAGTGTTTGTATCTAAACACTTACTGAGCATTTTGGGTCAGGCCCGAAGATACAAAATAGACCAAATGTGGCCCCTTTCTCATAGAGTTTGTGTTCTGGGGATGGTGTAGATCTCTGCTGCTGTTTGATTTTTTTTTTTTTGTATGTTGACATAAAATTAATTTTTGCAGCACCTTAATAAATAATTATTCAACTTTGTACGCAATTATCAAACTTATCATGATCAATCATTATTGGAAACACAAATCCTTAATAAATAATATAATATTTATTCAATTATAGGGTACATCCTACATTCTGGGTTACCTGTAAACAGTATCTCATTGGTTCCTCCATGCAACCGTTCAGATACATTGTTACTTTTGCTGTCACATTGGGAAAAATGAAGTAAATTAGCTGCCCAAAGGTGACTCTAGGTTTTAAGTCCAGGTGTGTGTAATAACCACTTCTGTATATCACCTCTCCTGTCTCCCAAGTGTCTCTTTGCATCCAGGATTTCATAAAATGAATCCTAAGCAGTTGCTAGAGGGCACTGAGCAGTGCTGAGTCACTCAGGGCAGCCTGCAGAGCTAGGTGATTGATGAATTTGTTATCAGCAAGTGGGGGCAAAGGTTACAAAGCAGTATTAGAATCTAATGCACAGATCTCCAAGCTCTCAGGCTGCTGTGTGAAAAGCCAAGGTACCCTTTATTCTATGGTAGAGATTTGCCCTGGAGCCTTCTCTCCTTCAAGAGTGGCTGTCTAGAGACAGTCTGGAGAACTTGGATTTTAAAAAGTTGTCCTCAGGCCTCCCTGTCTGACTCATTGTGTGGTCTCAAGCTAGTGAGTCACCCATCTGGGACTCAATTTTCACACCCTACGCAGGACTCCAAGTTTGACTATTGGGATCCTAGGGATGCTGTTATATGAAGGTGATATGAGGTCAGTGATGTGTTGGAGGACCAGAAATTCTGGGTTACTCTTTCCTCCTTTGGCTTGTAAGAGCATCTTCCAACCAAGCAGTTATCTCTTCAGTGGGCTAAGTGTCCTTGCCAGTGCCCTCATCATCACTTCCTATGACCCTGAGTGAATGCTGTATATGAATCCTTTTGTCTGTGGATGGCCCTCTGTGGTGATAGGCTGTCATCTACTGTGTAGACAAAGAAATCATCTGTGTGAAGAAACATAGATTCATTTACCCTGTTTTCTCAGTTTTCCCCTGAGAAAACTACTACACCTTCCACAATCTAAGCCACAGTCTAAGCCACAATTCTGCCACAAGTGGTCCAGGGAAACTCTGAGATGAAAAATTCACTTGGAATGTGGACGATGAGTTCAGAAGTTTATCTGATAAAGTCTGTAGATTGGGGAAATAGTTGGGTCTTTAAGAAGTTCCCAACATTTGGCTAGATTTGGTGGATCATGCTTATAATCCCAGCTACTTCGGAGAAGAGATAGGAAGATCTCAGTTCAAGGATAGCATAGGCAGGAAATGTTAGCAAGACCCTGTCTCAAAGAACAAATGGGGCCTGGTATTACATGCCTGTAATCCCAGCTACATGGGAGGAGGCATAGGTAGGAGTATCACTTTCTAAGGCTGTCCTAGGCAAAAAGCATGAAACCTTATCCAAAATATAAGTAAAACATGGCTCAAATGGTGGAGTGCCTGCCTAACAAGCTCCTGAGTTCAAACCCCAACGACCACACACACACACACACACACACACACACACACACACACGTCTCCAGCATCGGCTTCCAAGCAGGATATAGCTCAGTTGAAAATCCTGGGAGACAATGTCCATGTCATTACCACGATGGGACATAATAAGATGCTTGGTATGGGATATTTTTTCTTGCCACTTGTTTGTCTCAGGCCTCAATGTGATAAATATCAAGATTCAAAGACAAGTATGACAGCACAGCCCAAGACACAGATTTTCAAGGAAAAGTGCTCAGCCAGATAAAGAATGAGAAAAGTCTGGAGAGAAACAGAGAAGAGATTCCTTTAGAAAGAGCTGTTACTGCTTGCTCCCTGGAGGAAGGGTGGATGTGATGCAAGAGACTATAAAAATGTTCCTTGCAGGTGGGAGAATGGGTGCTGGAGTTGTACCTGAGAAACTGGACTGGGACTCGGAGATGACCCCTACTTCTAAGAGGTAGAAGATGAGAGAGGGTGACTTGCTGTCTAGGTGTGAGAACCAGGAAAGTGTGTTGGGTGGGTGTGGACTACACTCCATAGAGATTTTCAGACAGGGATGCAGTCATTTCCTGGGCACTAGAAGTGAACAACTATAGAAAGAGATCCCAAGCCATCCTATCAATGAGTCATCTTCAATCTGGTCTGAAAGTGTCTGCTGGAGGAAGGAGGGAGACAGTGGCAGGAATGTTGTAGATTTGCTGCTCCTCAATGCCTCTAGTTGCACCAGGAATAGAAATCCATCTGTCAGGGTCAAGGGAACTATGGGACAGCAGTCCCAAAGGGGATGTTGGAAGAACCTGTGACATGGCCCCATAAGAAGAGTCTTGCTCTGGTCCACCCAAGGGATGCTTTATTTGGCCAAAGGCCAGGCTCAAGTCAAAGCTGTCCAATTCCTTGCCCCTCCTGTCACCCATGCTTTTAACCATGATGGATCTGAAACAGCAGGAGGGGGCTTGAAAACTAGCACAGCAGAAGTTGAGAATATATTGCATTTCCACTGCATACTGGTTTGTGCTTTTTCAACCTGTTAGTTATACAAACCAGAATAATGTCTGCTTTTTTTCTTTGTTTTCTTAATTACTAATAAACATCTTCACCTTTCTCTTGGAGCTTGACCACATCCTGACTTTTCTATTCCTCCTTTCTGTACCTCATACTTGGTAGGCTTCTATGACAACACACCACCTTGTATTCAAAATGGTGGTCTACCAGTATTCCCATATTAAAAGATGGGTTTCCAGTGGTAACAGGTGTATTTTATTCATATTAATGTTTCCTGTACCCAGCTTGTATGCAATCAAATCTGTTAAATGAATGACTGAATGAATATATGCATGTTGATAGGAAGGGCTTGACAAAAGAGATATATATTTAGACCTTTAGAACTTCTTGAATCTCACCAGTTAGGCTGTGTTCATAGTTCCCACTTATAGCTCCAATCATGTTCCCTGGGGTCACTGGTAGCTTCTTGTGCACTTGGATGTTTTTAGGGGAATCCCAATCATACTTATGAGACAACATGTCATTGAGGAGGAATAGAGACATTGAGGAAAATAAGTTTTCCATCCGGGTAAATAAGAAATGGGAACTGAGCCATGACTGCAGAGTTCAACAGAACCCTCTGTTATGTAGGGAACAGTAGAGAAATTGTTCCATCTACATCTCATTCCTAAAGGAAATATTCTGACTGCAAAGTCAGTGTCAGCTTTGATTTCCTGCCCTGGAAGAAGACTTGGTCAAAAGGCACAAAGTGGGCCTGTGCAATTAGGTTGGGCAAGAGGAGACCCTCACACTCCATCTTTGTTCAGTGGTGGAACTCTTAGCACTGAGGTGGTCAGCCCAGGCCAGCCCAGCCCAAACCTTGGGCTCCTTGTAGAACTCCATCTCCTCTTGGAATCACAACAAGATCACAGGTGGAAGAGCTAAGGTCAGACCAGGCCTGAGGGTGAGTGCTCCAGAGCTTGGCCTGCTGCCTTTCAAGCACAGAGGGTCCCAGGAATTGTGGGAGTCTGAGGGGCTGAGGGGAGGCGAACACTGGTAGAATTTACTCAACCATTCTAGGTCCCCTTGAAATGGAGACCAACTAAAATAACCTGGAAGAGGTGCTTACAGAGGAAAAGCAGAGCCAGCTGCTGTCTCAAAGCTAATTTTAAGAATGTCCTTTTCTCTTGAAATTTCATCACCATGACTCATCGCACTGCAGGCCAAGATTCTGAAGTGTTGAGTCATTCTGGGCCCTGGGAGCTGAAGCTCAATGGGAGCTTTACCTAAATAAAGACTGCAAGTCCAGCCTGCTGTTATACATGCATTAGGAACTTGCTAATTCAGCAACACACGTGGCCCTGTGCCTCTGCTGTTCACGCTATTGCCCACACATTCTTGGGGCTGTTGGTGAAGCAAGTCTTCTCATAGATGAGAGACCCCAACCTGTTTTCTTAAACCTCCAGTTAGTATGTTTTCCTGTCTTCTCTGCGGTTTAGTTCCTTTTAAACCACATTCAATCAGCACTGATAAAGATGTTTTCTGATACTTGCAACCAGAACTGTGTGTGATAGAGCACAAATTTCAAAAAGAATCCAGGGTCCTTGTCTTTAAATGTCAGGGAATGACATTTAAATTTGGATCCTAGAACGTCAGAGCTGGGAGTTTAACTCATGTCATCCACTCATCCTATATAGATAAGATGTGTAAGACTCAGACGTCAGCCAATGTGTACAAGGTAACACAGGCAATTAGAATCTAGACAAGAAGACAGGTCCTCTCACATCCTAATCTCTTAACTAAACTGCTTCTCTTTTTACGTATTATGTGTCCAGATTATTCCCTAGAGTCTACAAACCCCACCTCTGTGCTGGAAGAGGGCAGTCATTGTTTTCAGAGCTGTAGGAATGAGAGTGGAGATGATGTTCAGGGCTGGCTAGCTGCGCCTTGGTGTCCCTTGAGTTCCAGATCAGTGACCTGAAAAGGTGGTTGCCAGAGCCATTGAGGTGGAAGGCCTAGAGATAGGCCATAGAAAGGAAAGTGGGACTGGTCCCTAGAGCTACAGACACTATCTCTGCTTGGAATGGTGACGGTCACAGATAATCAAAGCAACAGAAAAGAGGAACTTGGTCCATGAAAATGGTGGCTTGTTGGCTGTCTTTGGGTCACATAGCAGGTGTTGTCATTACTGAAAATAGAGGGGAGTTATGTCAGTCAGCAAGAAGAGGACTTTGGCAGTACCCTGTTGAAATCAGAATTTCAGAGATTGCAACAGAGATCCATTTTCTTACAGGTCTGGTGGAAAGGATTGTGGGAAATAGGAACCTCACAGGAACCCAAGCATAGGTGCCACCGTACAGCAAACCCTATCAAAAACAGAGGTGGCTCTAGGCCCCATTCTCTTTGGCTCTGTTTCTGATCCCTTCCTTTCTTGATTTCTCAATATTTATCTATCTGTGTCTAATTTTGGCACTCACTTTCTCTTGGCACATCTGTTTCTCTCTGCATGTCTACTCTGTTTTCCCCCTCTCCCCTGCCTGTATTTTTGCTCACTTTAGTTTGCACATGGCCCAGAGTGGTCACCGCTATATTGCATCCTCCTTACCTACTTCACCTCTGCTTCTGTAGCTAACTGGCTGTGACTTTTCCAGACTCTAAAGTTGTAAGAGGTGGACCAAATTGGCCCCAAGATACATTTCTGAGCCTGGATACATAAGTCATAGTCTGCTGGCCACCCCATAGGTTAGCTGCCTTCATGTCAGATGTCCAAGCCTTGTCCAATCAGCAGTGGCCACAGGTGCAGGGCATCCAGGCCACAGCTGGTCAGTAGAGAGGGGGAACATTATAGATGCCGAAAAGACAGGATGAGCGACCCTTTGGTCAAGGCTTCTCTGAGCAATATGTTTCTTGCCTGAAAAATAAAGGAAAAGATGCCAAATTCACAAGGTTGTTGATAAGACAAAATTCACAGATATGAATACATGTGTAATGAGCCAGTTCCTTGCATATGGCAAACACTCAATAAATGACAGCTGTATTAACTAGTATCCCTTCGAGTGAACCTGAGACTTGACATTCACAGCATGTCTGACCTGTGACCATTTGAACTCCTCTCTGTTTTGTCTTTCTCCATTTGGAATCTTTTTTCTTTCTCCTCTTAGTGTTTCTTTATTTTCCCCTTTTTGTCAATGCTGTAACCCAACGCTTGAGAATTTCACAACAGGAGGCTCTGGAGCCAGTGTTTTCCATTTGGATGTGACTTACATACTCTGCTCTGCTCTTGGCAATAACATTGAAGGGGTGGAGGGTGTGGTTTACTGTACTGAATAATGCTGTGATCTGTGCTTTTTAAAATTGCTCCAGCAAAGGAAGGAAGTTGTCTGTGATGACACTGCTGGCTTTTATAACATAAATATGAAGCTCTGTTATTGTTTGGCAAAAATCCTGAAAGTTCCCTTAAGAAGGCTAGGACAAATTGTGAGCCAACTAAAGAATGCAGAGATATATTTAATAAGAAGCAAAAATTACTACAGATGCCAGAATCTGTAATAACAAATGTTTTGCCAAGGCACAGTTCTCTCTCTTACTTGCTTGCTCTCACTCTCTCTGTTCCTTATCTGTGCACATTGCAAGCTGTCTGCAGGCAACCTGAATGGGTGAGATGTCTATGAGAATGTGGGTATGAAGAATGGGAAAAAGTAGGTTGCTGGTGCCTTGGGAAATTAGGGAAAGAGTTGTAAAAGGGGAGGAGTCAAGAGATGGAAACCAACTTCTAACAGAGCCTTGGTGAAGGCTAGTCTGTTCCAGGTTAGAGCAGGGAGGGGTTATGCAAAACAGAGGAAGAATCTGGATTATTCCACAAATTTCTCTAAAAACTGTACCAGAGCCTTGACTGGCTTCATGGATGTGTGACCTTTTTAGTCATAGCGAGTCAGAAGAGCCCACGCATGGTTTAATGTTCTGCTGTTGCCATTTTGAAATTCTTAATCATTTTTAACAAGAAACTCCACATTTCAATTTTGTACTGGGCCCTAAAAATTATTACTGTTACTGGCCAGGGAGAATTTAAATAAAGATTAATTTCCAGAAATAAAGCTGCAAGGAAGAATGAAGGGAGGATGAAGGAAAGACCCCCTCCTGGTAATCAGGGCAGGGAGCAGGGATAGTGATTTTGGAACTTAATAGAACCAGCAAGGGTCAGTGACTGATCTTTAATGGGCAAGGACTGGGCATGCACCTGGCACTCCCCATGAGGACTGTGTCCTGTAGTATGCCTTCAGGTGCTGACCTTAGCAAAGGTGCTCTTGTAAGGCATTAATTCTTAACCAATCAGCTGTGGCCATAAGGAAAGATTGGTACGGCCAATTAGCCATGGCAGAGAACAGTAGAACAGCAGTGATGGAGAACAGTAGAGGCAAACTACAGGCAAAATGGAATTCTGGACAAACATAACTAGGTATAGATTGCAGCTGTGCCACTTAAGATGCTATAGATTAAGGTTCCTGACTTCTCTGAGCCTCCGTTTCTTCATCTGTAAAATAACGAAACAATGCCTATCCACAAAGTTGCAGTTAGGTTTAGATGTGCCACCCCATGGAAAGTTCCTACCGCTTTGCTTGAAATGCATGAATATTAGTCAGTGCTTTCTATTATAAACTAAGCTCGATTTAACAGAGCTGTGGTTAAGAAAAGTAGGATCTAACCTCATTTACCTTGATCTTGGGAAAACTACACCCCCCAGCCCTGATTTCCTCATAAGTAACAGGGATTGAGAAACACAAAGCTTAAGAAAATGGCTTACACATAGTAGATGCTCACTAAATATACATTAAGTGAGTGAGCGAAGCTACACATCCTGCCACACTGCAAAAAGGGATCAGAAAGCTATTTGAAAAGCTACAAAGAACTCTGTAACTATAATAATTATCATTTTGTTGAAACTCAGAAAATCAGATTTATTGCTTTTGCAGGATGGGGATCAAATGTGTTTGTATCACCTCACCCTGAAAATAAAATTACTTTCTGAGCACTTGTGTGCTTCGGAAGCTGGGTCAATCTTTTGTTACTGGTATCTTCCCGTAGCCAACTAACCCCAATGTAACCAAACTGGGCTAGGAGTTTGGATTTCTTCTCACCCTCCCAGTCTTCTCTTCCTAGCAAAAAAAAAAAAAAAAAAAGAAAAGAAAAGAAATGCTGCTATCATATGTGTTACCACCGATCCAAAAGTATAACTAAGGACAAAACATTCAGTATACATGTACCTGCATCAGAGATGTCATTTCTTTTCAGTATAGCTTATGAATCATGAAGAGATTTTAGGGAGGAAAAAAATCTCAGTCACTAACCTCAGAGACCCCAGGAGAGGAAATGACTTATATACAAACAACATAAAGCACATTCTTCTCTTGCTCTGAGTTTACATATCCCATATGGGATAAAATGTCACCACCATACCAAGCGCCTTGGATGAGAGAATTTCCAGGCTCCAAGGATAGAATAACAGCATGGACATGGGCCAAAGATGACCTGACCAAACTTTGAGGATGAGTTGATTCCTCAGGCATTGCTGTGCCTGTCTTCTGCTTCAAACAATAGCAGTGAGGTGTGGGTAACGATTGCTGCTGAGGCAGACTGGCTAAATCTCCGTCAAAACTCTGTGCTTCCACTGCACAGTTGTGTCTCCCAGCCCGCTAGCATAAGGTGCAGCTGTGTAGACAAGTTCTCACAATAATGTGTTAGTGGAAACAATGTGTCCTATCTTCTTTGGAGAAATGTCAATACAAATTCTTCGCCCATTTTTATTTGGGTTATTTGTCTTTTTATGAGAGTTGTGACAGTTGTTTGCCTATTATGGCTACTAATCCCTTAACAGATAGGTGATTTGCATATATTTTGTACCATTTTTATGGGTTGCTTCTCATTTTTGTGACAGTGCTGTATGAAACAAAACTTTTTAATTGACAAAATTCAATTTCTCTTATTTTTTCTGTTCTTGATTGCACTTTTCGTATCAGATCTAAGAAACTACTGCCTAATTCATGGTCACAAAGATTTAAACCTATGTTTTATTCTAAAATTTCATGGTTTTAGCTCTTACTTTTTGACCTTTAAATTGAGTTAATTTTTGTACATAGCATAAAGTAAGAATCCAAGTTTATTTTTCATGTGTCTATCCATATGTCCCAGCACCATTTGCCAAAATGACTGTTCTTTCTCTACTGAATACTTTGTTAAAAGTCAACGGACTGGGACTTATTTCCGGATTCCTAATTATTCTGTTGATCTGCATCCATCCTTTTGTCACTACTGTACTGTCTTGATTGCTCCAACTATATAGTAAGTTGGCTTTTTCGTTTTTCTTTTTGTGGTGCTAGAGATTGAATGCAGCAAGTTTTGAAACCACAGTTTTATTCCTCTAATTTTGATCTTCATTTTCAATATTTTTAAGTTTTTCTGTATCATTGCATTTCCATTTAAAAAGGCAGCAAAGTTGCTGGTGGAATGGCTCAAGTGGTAGAGAGTCTGCCCAGCAAGCATGAGACCCTGAGTTCAAACCCCAGTACTGTCAAGAAAAAAAAAAAAGGCAGCTAGGATTATTATTAGGATTCATTGGGCTTTGTGGATCAATTTGAGAAGTATTCTCTTCTTATCAAAATTAAGTGTTGAAATCTATGAATATAAGAAGTCCTTCCATTTATTTGTATCTTCTTTAAATTCTTTCAACACTGTTTTAATATTTTTAATATAAATTTATTATACTTTTTGGTTAAATTGATTTCTAAGCATTTTATGATTTTTAGTGCTATTGTAAGTGGAATTGTATTTAATTTAAAGATTGTTCATTGCTAGCATATGGGAACACAATTGAGTTTTTTAATTTATCTCGTATCTTAAAACCTTGATATACTTGGTGGATTTTTGTTGTTGTTGTTTTGTGTTTTTGGCTATAAGAGCTTTTTTTTAGAGTCCTTAGAATTTTATGTATACAAGCTCATTTTATCTGATAATGAGACTGTTTTGCTTCTTTCTTTCTAATTTGGATGGGTTTTATTTTTCCTTCCTTTTGATTCTCATAGCTAGAGCCTCTGGACAATGTTGAATAGAAATGCCAAGAGTGGACATTCTTATTCCTGACCTCAGAAAGTTTTCAGTCTCTCACCACTTGAAATGAAGATAGCTGGGGATTTTCATCGATGCCCTTAATCAGGTTGGGAAAGTTCCCTTCTCTTCCCAGTTTGTTGAATGTGTTTTCATGAAAAGGTGTTGCATTTTGTCAAATATGTTTTCTATATCTATTGAAATAATCATGTGACATTTGATCATTAATCTAGCAATATGATATACTACAGTGCTTAATTTTGTATGTATGTTGAACCAAACTTGCATTCTTGAGATAAACCCCAATTGGTTTTGGTGTATGAGCCTCTTTGTATGTCACAAGATGTGGTTTGTAGAGAATTCTTACATCTACATTCATAAAATGTACAGGTTTGAAATTTTCTTTTCTTGTGATGTCTTTTTCTGGTTTTGGTACCAGGATATACCAGCCTCAGGAATGAGTTGAGAAGTGTTCCCTATGTTGTGGAAGAGTTTGTGAGAGATTAATGTTAATTCTTTAAAAAATTTTTGGCACCAGTAAATCTATCAAGTTTTCTTTCAAGAACATTTTTTATTACTAATAATCTCTTTGCTTGTTATAGGTCTAGTCAGATTTTTAAATTTCTTTTTTTGAGTTATTTTCAGTAGTTTATGGCTTTCTAGGAATTTGCCAGTTCATCTAGGTGTTCTAATTTGTTTAAATATAATTGTTCATAGCATTTCTTTGTAATTCTTTTTTTTTTAGGTAAGGCTGGCAATGATATCCACTCTTTCATTCTTGATTGTAGTTTCTGGGCTCTCTCTCTCTCTCTCTCTCAATTTTTATTTATTTATTTAGCAGCATAGGGACTCAGACTCAGGGTCTTGCATTTGCTAAGTGGGTGCTCTAACACTTGAGCCATGCCCCCAGTCCTTTTATTTTTCAGGGAGGATCTCACATTTTTCTCAAGGCAGCCTAGGCTGCAAACCTCCTACCTTTGCCTCCTGTGATACTGTGGAATTACAGGTATGAGGCACCATGCTCAGCCCTTCTTCCACAGTTATTCACTTTACAAAGCTGGCATGAATTTCCAGTCATGTCTGCTTTTCTTTTCCCTACAGTTCTGGGGCCATACCGTGATGATATGGATCCTCACATTCTGCATTTGCATGTACAATGCTGGGCTTTTTAAAGCCATACATCAAAATGTCTCTTCCAGTGGCACACAGCTATAAAGATAGCCTACAGTTTTCTAGTTCTTTCCAGCTTCCAGGTGTGTAATGTTGTAAGCATTTGACATGTAAGATCACATCAAGTCCTTATAATAATTCTATGAGGTATTTTGTCATCCGAAATGAAGAATGAGGCACAAAGAAGTTAGGTGATTTGCTCAAGGTCACTACCAGAAAGTGACAAAACTGAGACCCAAACCCAACTTGCAGCCCTAGTGCTCCTATGCTTAGCTTAACCAACACACCAGAATTGGCCAAAACCATGATGGTGGTTTTGGTGATACAAAAAAGAGCACAGTTTGGGGAACAGGAATACAGGGTGCAGTATAAATTCCTCGTCAAGGTTCAGAAGCTCCTTTCTGCCTAACCAGCCTCACTGAACTGTGATCAGTTCCTTGTGTCAGGGCTTCTGAACCTTGTGGCTTGGAAACTGCCATATAGTGAAGACAGCATTTTTTCATTCAATAAACTGGTTGAATGCCATTCTGTGCCAGGCACTGTACTAGCACAGAGAATTCAGGTGACCAAGCAGAACACTGCTTTCTGGAAACCCAAGTGGACCCCCACCTGCAAGGGTGTGGTGAGGCAGAAGGAGGACATGAGTGAAGTGCATGTGGGATCCCAGGGGAGGAAGTCATTCTAGTGTCGCCTGCAATATCACCTGGTCTGAATTCTTTCTCAGCAAATCCCTAGCTCTGACTTTCTGCAACTTTCTTAACAGCTCTTTGTCTCAGTTAGCTTGACTTTGAAATGGGAGGAGGATGGAAAACAGTATCTACAGCCTAGGACTGATATAAAGATTAAGTCAAATAAAACTCTGCAAATCAGGTAGACTTGTGTCTGGCTCTGTAGTAGCCATGTTACCCAAGTGAGAGATAGCTTTCTTGCATTTCCTAAGGACTCATCTCTAGGTAGCAGAATATTCTAGCAGAGATCAAAGATAGGTTTTTCTTTTCTTCAGCAAAGAGACTCCCAAAAAAGCACTTTGGACTGAGAGGGTGGCCTGCAATAGAGGGGTAGGTATGGGGCACCTCTGTGGGTTGCTAGGGGTGCTGTAACCAAGTACAGACCTTGGTATCCCTGGGTCTGTGGTTCCAAGGAGACCGCATTGGGGATAAAGTATTCATGCTTGGGACCCAGAGTTCAGTGCTGCACTGTACATGCTTGATTCATTTTCCCATAACTCCATCCAACTTGCACTAAAGACATGATCCTTTCAACACATCTCAAATCTTCTCCTTATCGCTTACCTTAAGCACATTCCAAGCCCTGTTTCCTTGGGAGGATTACCATAGCTTTTCCTTTGCTTTTTGGTCACCATTTGCATTTTGAGAAGCAAACCGCATTTTCACAAAAGAAAGAGCAGGGACCCTCTCAGCAGATCACGAAATTTAAACACAGCTGGTGATAACGAGGGACTGATCCAGAGCTTCTCTGCATCAACTGAGCTGTGTAACGTGTACAATGAAACTCAGTTTTTGATTTTCACATTTCTTTGATTGATTGATTGATTTTACTGCACTTGATCAAAAATAAATCCACAAATAAGGTGGGCTTACTGTTCCACAGACTTGGGTGGCTTCAACATCAGAAATCTATTGCCTCACAGTTCTGGCGGCTATCCATTCAGCATCAAGGTGCTGGTGGGCTGATTCCCTCTAAGGTGACATAGTGAAGCACTGCTCCTTGGCGGCCATCTTCTTCCTATGTGTCTTTCTTTTTGACTTCTCTGTTATGTGTGTCTGTTTCCATTTTTTCTCTGTTTATAACGCGTATTAGTCAACCTTTGGACACTAAAATGAGTATCTGAGATAATCAGTTCCTAAAGAGACAAGGCTTATTTTGGCTTACTCTTTTGAAGGTTTCAGTCAGTGATCAGTTGGTCTTGTTGGCAAGACAGCACATCATGGGGGAAGGGCCTAGTGGAGCAAACAACTCACCTCATGGCCTGGAAGTAAAAGAGAGAAGAGAAAGGGGCCGGGGTTCCACTCTATCCTTCTAGAGCACACCCCCAGTGACCTAAAGACCTCCCACCACCAAGCCCCACTTCGTAAAGTTTCTGCCACCTCTCAACAGGGCCTCCCTGGGGACCAAGGAGGCTGTAGCACAGGAGCTCTGGGGAATGTTTAATATACAACCTACAGCACTAAGGACACTAGTCATACTGGGTCAGAGCTCATGGAAATGACTTCACAGCTACTTGATTACATCTGTAAAGACCCCATCCAAATAACGTCACACCTTAAGACACTGTTGGTTAAGACTTGGACACACGAATGTTGGGGAAATACAACTCAATCTCTAACCCAAAGGAAATGTAATTTGAATCTCAAGGAAGAAAATCTCCTGTAATATAAGCATTTGGAAGTTGTATTGCTGTTCACTATTATCTGCTTTCTTGGATGAGTAAATTTCCATGTTCCCCTGAAGTTAGTTTGGGGCATGGAATTTTTTCTGGTCCATAACATGCAGGCAGAAGTGACACAGGCCTCTCTAACCAGAAGCTTAGGAACCAGTTTGTGCTTTGCCATGCCACTACTGCTGGCAATGTTTTATGTGGCTCCTGCTCAGTCCAGGTCCCAGAGTGAGGACAGTTACCATGAGCAGAGTCCAGTGTGTGAGTGTGTTTATTTGAAACAGGGTCTTCCTACTTAGACCAGGCTGGCCTCGAACTTGCAATCCTCCTGGCTCAGTCTCCCAGCTGCTAGGATTGCAGGCATGTGTCATCACACCCAGCTTAAATCTTTATTTATTTTGATTTAATTAAAACAAATTTTTTTAATTAAAATTTTAAAAAGGCCTGGGGTTTGAACTCAGGCCTTATTCCACCACCTAAGCCTCTCTATAGCCTTTTTGCGCTAGGTTATCTTTCAGATAAGGTCTCACACTTTTTACCCAGACTGGCCTCACAAAATGACTCTTCTATTTGGGATTACAGATGTCAACCAGTATGCCCAGCTTATTTACTGACATGGAGTCTCACGAATTGTTTTGCCTGAACTGGTCTCAAACGTTGATTCTCCCCATCTCTACCTCTGACTAGCTGAGATTATAGGTATGAGCCACCACGCCCAGCCTTAAATCTTTATTTTTATAAGCCATGAAGATTTGGAGGCCCTTTGTTACCTCACATAACCCATGTAAGCAGTAGATAAGCTCTGACCCCTGGGCCCGATGCTGCCTGTCCCTGTTTTTGTGAAGCACTATTAGAACACAGCTATATCAACTCATTTGCCTGTTGTTTATGCCTCCTTTCAAGCTGTAACTGCAGACAGCCGTGTAGTTATAGTCCTAAGATATTAGCTATCCACCACAGTAAAGAAAAATTTTGGCAGGAAGCATGAATTCAACCCCCAGTACCACCAAAAAAATTTTTTTGCTAGCCCCTGACCTAAAGACAATTCTTATTGATGCAGTGTGTTTAAAGCTTTAATTGTTCTTCTGAATTTTGCTTTGACAACATTCCACAATCCTTAATCTTTATCATTCATTTATAAACCATTTGTAATTTATTTTTACTTATCTTCTAAAAAGGTAGATAGTTCTACTTTGGGGGAGGCTTCACTTTTGTGCTAATAAGTACTCTTATATTGTGGTCAGAGAATGTAGTATATATGGTCCCACTTGGGGAATTTATTGAATAGTCTGTGTTTGTAAATTATCCCTCTACGTGGAAATTAATGCACATTTTCTTCTGAACTTCTCTCCCTCCCTCTCTTTCTCTCTCTCTCTCTCTATGTGTGTGTGTATATATATATATATATATATATATCTATCATTCATTTATAAACCATTTGTAATTTATTTGTACTTATCTTCTAAAAAGGTAGATAGTTCTACTTTAGGGGAGGCTTCACTTTTGTGCTAATAAGTGCTCTTATATTGTAAGAGTATATATACTCTTATATATATTAAACAGTATTAATGATGTTATCTAATCCTTTAAAACTTTACTACTTTTTTAGTTTTGATTTGCCCATTGCTAACGGAACGTTAGCATCTTCCTTAACTAAATTTGTCGGTATTTACCTATGTCAGCAATATTTTCATTTTACATTTCGAAGCTATAGCCTTTGCATATTGATCTTCTTTTATCTTGCTGTGAAATACATCTTTAATGAACTTAAAATATCTTTGTTCCCGCTAATGCCTTCTTTGGAGTTACGTTGCCTGGCATTAATGCTTTTTACATCTGCTTTCATTTGGTTGGCATTTGTTACATGTGTTGTATAACATTTCTAGCTGTCAAATTTCTTTGGTTGTTGTTTATTTGAGGAACATCTTTGGATCTCTTCTTAAACCAAAGGGAGCCTTTTATTTCTTTTCTAAATGTTTTGAGGTAGGTTCTCACCGGGCTTTGAACTCAGAAGCCTCCCTTCCCAGCCTCTGGAGTTACTGTGATTACAGACATGTGCCACTATACTCAGCTTGTCTTTTGTCTTTTAATAGGGAGAGTAAATTCATCCACATTTATTATCATTTTACATGTACATAGTATATTTTACAAATACATATACATATATACAAGTGTATATATGGATATATATTTTTTTTCCCTTTTTTTGGTGGCACTGAGGTTTGAATTCAGGACCTCACACTAGGCAAGTACTCTGCCACTTGACCACTTGAGTCACTCTATCAGCCCTTTTTTGTGTGTTAGGTTTTTTCAAGATAGGGTCTCACAAACTACTTGCCTGGGCTGGCTTCAAACCACAATCCTCCTATTCTCTGTCACCGGAGTAGCTAAGATTATAGGCTGAGCCACCCATGCTCAGCTATTATCATAAGAATGTTGGGATTCATTTTCATTTGTTTTCTGTGTATTTATTTTTTTTAATATTGAGATTTGAACTTAGGACCTCACACAAAGCAGTTGCTCTACCACTTGAGCCACACCTCCAGATCTTTTTTGCTTTCATTATTTTTCAGGTAGGGTCTCAAACTTTTGCTTGGGGCTGGTCTCAGACCATGATCTTCCTACCTATGGCCTCCAGAGAGTAACTGGGACCATGGGAGCCAGAGTGTAAAGTTAATGCATTGAGATGGGGTCTTGCTAAATTTTTGCCTGGACTATCTCAAACTGCAAACCTTCTGATCTCTGCCTCCTAGCTGAGATTACAGGAATAAGCCACTGTGCCTTGCTGTTTTCTCTTTAAATTCCTTTTTGTTTTTTTGCTTTTTATTCAATTATTGATGTTTTCTTCATTTCTTTTTCTTTAGGGGTTAAACTAGGTTAGATTCCAATTGTATTCCTCTTGGTGATGCAAATTAGAATTATAGTTTTTATAGTATATAAACTAAACTCTCTGTAAATAAAATAACAGTTGGGGCTGATAGAGTAGCTCAAGTGGTAGAGCACCTACTGAGCAAACACAAGGCCCTGAGTCCAAACCCCAGTACTGCCCCCCCACAAAAAAAAGATCAGTTGGAAGAATAGCGTTTCTAGCTAATAAAACAGGTAGATTCTCAAAGTCTTATATATTGCAAAAAATAAAGAGATATGATAAAATTTGCACACCACATTTATGGAAAGTTCATATATTAAATGAAGATAATAACTTGATTCATCCCTCCACCCCCGTACCACAGGGTAAAGAGTTTAAAAGAGAAATAAGCGCTGATTCTATTCTCCTGGTATTCATATTAAGCCAGCTATAGTTCTGTTTCAGCAAGCTATTTGAACTCATTCTCAAGGCTTTATCCTTACCTATGAGTTAAATGTGGTTGGACAAATTTTCAAGTACAAAGAAAAGCAAGCCTGTCTCTAGGTCAATATTGACATTTCCCTCTTTGCAAAGCTTCTTTCCTACCCTGAATCCCTTGAGCATATAAAAGTAAGATTAAGAACTGTGAGGCTGCCTACTCCAGGATTTCAAGTCCCTTCTCTAACAGATCCATGGGAAATCTGTGTCATTTCTTAAAAATCAAAAAAAGGAATTCATATTTGCTTAATACTTGCTTTAGATTTTGTTTACACAGCTCCAAGTCTTGTTCACATGTCCTGGACTTTTATTTCTTCTTTTCTTCTCTACTCATGTCTGGTTTGGTCTCCTCTCACAAGGTTTCATTTCTCACATTTCATTGGCTAATTCATTTGTTCATGTATGTGGTTATAATTTATTATGTGCCTATAAAAATAGCAGGTACTGATGATACAAAGATGAACAAAGGGAACTTCTCCTCCAGCCTGTAAGAGCTGCTTCTTAAAGGATGAGTTGGAGGAATTTGGAGGAAATTCCAGACAGAGTGAGAAGTATGCACAGAATTCTTCTCTACCTCTGCGGTTCTTTTCTAATATGCCTGGGGTGTCTGTGAAGCGCTAAGTGATGACACAGAGGGCACAGAAAAGTTCTTTTCCTGGGGAAATTCATCACTCAGCTGACCCGTCAGTGTGGGAAAGGGCTCTCCTGTCTGGGACTCATTTCTTTCTTGGGAACAAGGGTGGATGGTCCTGAAATCAGTGCTACAAAGACCAAAGAGGGTGAAGAAGGAGGCGAGGGATGCTGAATTCATTACCACCTGAAGCATCTGGAGATACTGAGCCACAAGTCTATGGCCAACATTGTTTTTCTATGAAGGAAAATCAATAAAGCTGGGACAGATTCAAGTTGTTTAGGGCTTGATGATTCTACAGTTTAGGGGAGAGGACTTCTGTAAGAAAATGAATAAAAATTACAAATTAAAAAGTAGAAGTAGGGCCTTGGAAAGCGGCCACATAGGGAAGGAGCCTGAAACTTGCATTGCCTTACCTTCCTAATAAGTCTGCTTCTGACCACAGCTTCAGCGGTGGGACAGAGGAAAGTGTCTGCGCTCTCTGTATGTGTGTGTCAGCCATGAAAGCATCGGGATTTGTCTTTGTGTCAGGTTTCACAGGGTGAAGTCCACCCAGAAATTCGTGACGTATGTTTTAGCATCAATTTTGTTCTGGCTTATTGGGTACCAATTTTTGGATCCCTGGATTCATGCAAGTGATCAAGAAGGGTAGGTCTGAGGGGTGCTACAGGGACCTTGGGATGTAGTCTCTGCTCTGGGACCTTCCTCAGAAGAACAAGCATTGTCATTCCTCACAGCCAGTGATGCTGGGAGCCAGGGCAGTCTCGGAGGTGAGTAAGCTGCTTTGCTCTGGGTGTCAAGCATGTCCACACAAGTACTAATGTGTTAATCACCCCAAGTTCTGGATTAAGGGCAGTGATTCACCATGAGGACAGATTGCTGTTGGTGCTTGTAGGAGTTTAGATGGGCAGCTTGGAATCCAACACCCTCTTGAATTTAGAAGAAAAAAATTGATAAATGAGAAACATGTTTCTCTCTTTTGCCAAAGAAAACAGGTTTAATCCTTATTAAGAAGGAGACGATCTATGATGACTGGTAGGGAAGGAATGTCAGGGAAATAGTGATTTGGTAATTTACTTAGCATCTTCACTTCTAATTAATTTTTTTTCTTGCCTGAGAATTTTGATTGGCTTTATATATGCTTAGTCATTTTGTCACACATAGTCTAAGACACTACAAATTTCAGACACTAACACAGAGGCCTAACGAACAGGTCCTGCCTTGTAAGGAGTGTCCAGGAGAGATCTGACCCTAAGAGGTGCTTAATAAATCTGTACTGAAATGAATAGGATTGGGTTAAATTAAATGAGCTCATAGTTTGGAGAAAGTAAGGAAAGAAACACAGTTATCTTAACTTTTTTTCCCTTAGAAAAGTATATTTATGTAGAAATTAAAGGCTCTGAATTTAGAGATTAACATGAAATCCAGGCTCAAATCTTAGCTCTGTAATTAATCGTAAGTCTGACCTTGACAAGACTCCTTAATATCTATGTGCTTATTTCCTCATCTGTCTAATAATCTTTTTGTTGGCAATACTTGGGTTTGAATTCAGGGCTTCACACTTGCTAGGCAGGTACTCTAACTGCTTGAGCACTCTGCCAGCCCTTCTTTTGTGTTGAGTATTTATGAGATAGGGTCTCACTTTTGTTTTTACTTTTGTTTTTGTTTTTTTGGTTCAGTCTGTCCTTGAACCATGATCTTTCTGATCTTCCTGAGTAGCTAGGATTAAGGTGTGAGTCACCCCGATGCCTGGCTGTCTAATGACCAATACTTACCTTAAAGTGTTGCTGTAAATTTATAAGAGATAATATATGTAAAACATGTAGTAAGATACCTAATACATGTGTTCAATATATATATTGGTGGGAACTCAGAGCTTCATGATTGCAAAGCAGGCACTCTACTGCTTGAGCCATGCCTCCAGTCTGGTTTGCTCTAGTTATTTTGCAAACTCTTTGCCCTGGCTGGCCTCAAACCTCAATCCTCCCAACCTGAGCTTCCCAAGCAGGTAGGATTACAGGTGTGAGGCACCAGCACTTGACCATATGTTCAAAATTAGAAGCTCTTTGAGTTGCAAAGGATTTACAAGAGCTAAGGAAACACAGAGAAATAGGAGAAAAGGAAATTTTGTTTGTGGATACTTGGGAACCAGGATGTTGTTTTGAGGGGAATATGAGGATGGATGGATGGATGGATGGATGGATGGATGGATGAATGGATGAATGGAGGCAGGGTAATGGCAAGGCAGAAAGGGTTTGTTCTGATTCTATTGCTCTACTTGACCTTGGCAGAAGCTGTTTTCATGTCCTACTGGCTCTCATGTCATCTAGAGGATGGGACAGGTGTGAAAGAGTGAGGTTATGATGGCTCCCTTTCCAAATATGTATAACACACAATGAGTCACCCTGGCACAGCAAGATACCAACACACCAGGGTTTTGAAGTTTGGGATGGGGAATCAGAGAAACACAGTTGTCAGGGAAGGCACTGGTAAAGGAGAAAAACATTCAGGTGCCCTGAGGCAGTGGATATCACAAGGAAGCTGAGCAGTAAAACAAGTTGGGCTCGTTCCTGAGTACTGGTAAGACATAGGGACTCCACCAAGTAATTAGGAGGATCTTTGGGGAACAGATTCTTTAGGGCTGTGAGCTTGCAAAATCTGGGTATTAGTGACAGCTAATTCATTCTTTCAGGTTGGTGGGGTTGGGGACATTTGAGTTACACAAAGTTTTAAAGTATTCAGGACATTAATTCTTCCTTGTAATAGTTCTGCTGTGAATTTTAATCATTTTGCTCACCTATTTCAATGACACTTAAAAAAATAGAAAACTAAATGTCTTGCTAGCTTGTATTAGGCCTTGCCACATACTCTTAGTTTTTAGATTATTCTATGAAGTGTATCTTTTTCACAAAAACACAGAAACTTGAGGTATCAAATGGGTCAAATGACTTACCCAAGGTCACACATCTTCTGATTCACAGTTCGTGATGAATGGGTTCTCTAACCTGTGACACATTACCAATGTACCATGCTTTGAAGTAAAGGAGATCAGAAGGGCCTCAGAAACTCTAAATTATTTGATCTGGTTCTTGATTCTGCATTCCTTCCTTCTCCCCTATTTCTCTACAGAAGCAGGTCAGAGAATCCAGAATTCTTTTTCCCTGAAAACAACCCCCAAACCCCAGAAATATCAGTCTTTACCTTCTGTCTTTGCTCCCAAAGAGTGTCATGTAATTGGTGTCTTTTTTCTGTACCCAGAGGGAGGAATGCTACACAGAGAGACTGAGAAGAATCTGAACGGACAGGCCTTGTTTGCTGTGTTTCCCCACAGATTACTACCATCAGACCAAACTCTTTGGTCACATTTCTGCATGGCTGTCCATTCTTCATAGAACCTATGCAGAAAAATAATACTTTTCTCTGGATTTTTGAGTTTTCATTTCTGAAGACAACCATCTCATGAAAAATGTTAATTAAATAGTTGTTAACACCAAGCATGGTGATACATGCCTAAAATCCCAGCTATACAGAAGGCACAGGAAGAGGGATCACAGACCAAGGCCAGCCCCAGGCAAAAGCATGAGACCCTATATGAAAAATAACTGGAGGGCTTGCCTAGCAAGATGAGGCCTTGAGTTCAAACCCTAACACTGAAAAAAAATTGTTGCACTATTCTCTTGCTAGTCTGTCTTTGTTAAAGGAATTTTGGTCATGACTCTTGAGATGGGTGAAGAAAAGATAATACTTTTTCACCCCTATACTCCCATAGGTATGTCTAGGATTATATATACATCCTTGTATACTAACTATGGAAAAACCTCTCTCTTTTAATTCAAGAAAGCCTATCAGTCACCAATTGTGTAACAGTGATATTATCGACAGAAACTTAAATCTATTATATGTATGTGTATATTTATTTCATTGTGGTTAAAATACATGTAACATAAAGTTTACATCTTAGCCTTTTTTTTTTCCAATAGTGGAGTTTGAATTCAAGGCCTTATGCTTGCTAGGCAGACTAACCTGTCCCTTAACCATTTTCAAGTGTACACTTCAGTGGTATTAAGTATATTCACATTTTTGTACAATCATCACCACTAACTATCTCCTTAGCTCTTTTTATCTTGCAAAACTGAAACTCTGAACCTGTTAAATACTCTATTTTAAAGAAAATAACTTGAAAGCATTATTTAGCCATCTATCATTTCTAATAATTACTTGTGATGACCTCTATAGACCACAATCCACTTCTCTGTCAGGACACCTCAGCTGAGAAAGCTGTTCTGCCTCATTCCATCCAAGGTATGTAGTAAAATTCTGAAAACCCACTAAGTTAATGGGTCCATGATATGGCCGGTGTAAGCACTGTTTGAACAACACAGGCAGTGAACTGGCCAGGACTTTATATACTTGAATGGAAATAGAATAATAAATCCATTAAAATTGCTTCAAAGGGGGGATAGGGATAGGAAAGAGTAATAGAGGGGATGAATTTGATCAAATCACATTATTATACATGCATGGAAATAATCACAATGAAACCCCTTTGTGCAATTAATATGAATTAAAAAATCCTTTGTCAACTGATGTCATATTCACATTTCAGGACCAGGGATGGATGGGTTCTGACAGTGGATGGCACATGGTTACCTAGATTGGCAAATCCTCTTTGAGCAAAATCCTTTGAACAAAGTCAGTTACATTAGAAAAACTAGGGCTGGCAGAGTGGCTCAGTGGTAGAGTGCCTGCCTAGCAAGCATGTGGCCCTAAGTTCAAACTCCAGTACCACCAAGAAAAGAAAAGAAAAACAAGCCAATTTTCCATATATTATTTCCTTGAGTATGACAGAAATAGATTCAATGCATATAGCCAGTTTACTCTTGATCTAAATCCAGTCCTGGGAAAAGAATATGCAGTTTATGAATATGAATATGAATTCTGTATCCCAAGATTTCCCTTTCTGGGTCCTTTACTTTCATTGAGTTGGGGGGAAGGACAGTGAGGATCTTCCTCCAGGTTTTTTCATCAGTCTCTCACCCATTGCTTTTCTGGTCTCTTTCTCCTTGGCATTCATTTCTTAAAATATGAAAGAAATTTGTCCATGATCACAGGTAACATACAAATCTTATGTAGCTATTGCCCAATGAAATGAAAACTCCTTAAAGGCAAATGCTGTCTTTTAATTTCTATATCTTTATATGCAATAATAATGTGTGTTTGAATAAAGTAACCAAAATCATTTTCTTTTCTCTTTGTATAAATAATCTTTCATTGACAGCAAAGGGATCTGTAAGCTACATAAGAATAGTAATAGCAGGCATATATTAAGAACACCATATACCCATCACTGATCTAAAGGTTTTCTTTATATATATTAGGGAATCCTGTTTCCAAAACTCACATGGGCCAATATCATTCGAGCTAATCTCATGTCAAAATTATTGGAAAGGATGTGAGCGTTTCAAGAAACTCAGGGGTTTAACTACAACATGTGTTAACACTTGTACTAAGCAACTTCATCCTTAACCCGGAAGTCTGAAGGTAAAAACAAATGCCCAAGTATATTTTTATGCATCTTGTTTTGCTTTAGAAACCTGATTTTCCTGCTCAAGGAAGACATTTTAACTTCCAGATCTTGTGTTGTCTGCTTCACTTTCTTCTAGGTGAATTATTGAAACATTAAGCTAATAAAGAGGTACTAACATCTTAAATCAAATACATTGTAAACCCTAGCATCGTGAATGGTGTTAACTCATTTAAACTTTGCAGCACCTTACAAGGTAGGTACTATTTTAACCCCCATTTTATAATCGGGGGAATAAAGAAGCAAAGAGACGTTAAGTATTTCCCCAAGAACACAAATTCAGACAACCTAACTTTAGACCTGTGCTCTTTGCTCTTCCCATTGCAGTTCTGAGTCGGGTCCACTTAAATCCATTCTAAAAACATCCACTAACTAGAGTGATTAAAGAAAGGATTGCTCTTAGGATTTTCATGTAGATACAATTATGCATAAAATTCTTTAAAATTTCAACCCTCATTAAAAAAAATTCTTGCTGTAGGAAGCACAGTGGATATAATAATGGGTCTTCCAAAGACAGGCTGAGCCCTGACCACAACAGTTGATCTCTTTGGTTTCCTGTCTTCTTGCTTCTCCATGCTTTCTTTTCAGCCCTATCAGGAGCTCAAGTCCTTTCCTCCTCCTCAAGGCTTCATCCTGCCCCATCAGACCTGTCCCTCAGTATAGGTCACTAACTTCTCTCCTGCTGTGCCTTCAGCCTCCAAACAGGCTTATCATTTTGCTATCCTTATCTTTATAAAGCTTCACTTCAGCTTAGTCATGTTTCATCTCCTCTGTTTCCCACCCAGCCCTCTCATGAGGTGACCCTGGAGGAATATCTCAAGGAAGCTGGCTGGTGTCATGACAGATCAGTGTCTGTTAGGAAGCTTTTCTGTATTTGTTTTGTTACAAAGGATATCCAAACTCTCCCCACTTCCTTTAACCTCTCTATGAAGTTTCTAGTCCTGTTCTCACTTCGTTGGGTAAGTTGGGCAAACCATGTAAAAGCTCTTTATGGTTTTTTTTTTCATTGTCATTAGCATACATTAGTTTATATAAAGGGATTTAATTAAGATGTTTCCTTACACTCACACAATTACCCCAATCAAACCTATTCTCTCCATCACCACTCCCTTTTTGGAACAAATTCAATAGATTTTCATTGTTCCATTTCATACAGAATACTTTGACTTTCTCCTTTTGCCCCCCACTTTTACTCACCCCTAAACACCACCTACTTTACATTCCCATCATTCATTTTTAAGAACTAGATTCCACATATGAGAGAGACCTTGAGATATTTTACTTTCTCAATCTGGCTTATATCACTTAACATAATGATCTCCAGTTCCATCCATTTTTCCTGAAAATGATATAATTTCATTCTTCTTTGTGCTAAATGATACTCCATTTTATATATGCACCACATTTTCATTATCCATTCACTGGTTGATGAACACCTAGGCTGATTCCATATTTTGGCATTTTGGCTATTGTAAATAGGGCTGTTATAAACAGTTGACCTACATCCCATGGGATATAGGCCCAGGAGTGTTACAGTAGGATCATCTGGTAGTTCTAGCTTTAGGGTTTTTTGTAAGGAAACTCCATACTGATTTGCATAATGGCTGCACTAATTTACATTCCCATCAATAATTTACAAGGGATTCTTTTTCTCTACATCCTCACCAATATTTTTTGTTGTTTTCTTGATGCTAGCCATTCTGACTAGGGTGAGATGGAATCCCAATGATGTAAAAACTCTATATCTTACTTTCTTCATCTATAAAAAATTGACTTAGATCAGTATTTTCAAATGTCATCCAAATATGTGAACATAATATGTCTTTCTAATATTAGGATCTTTTTTCTTTCTGCAATGTTTTGTAGTTTTCCTTAGTATGGTATAACTTTTGACATTACAGTAAATGTAAATTATGAAATATTTGTTTGAATTTTATCCTGCAATTGTTTAGAGCAGTATAATAGAGTTTTGTGTGTTTGACATTGTAACCCATGGCCTGGCTAAATTTACTTACTATTAGGGGTAAATTTAGCCAGGTATTGCAGATTCCTTTTTTTTTTTTTTTTTTCTTTTAAAAACTAGATGCATTTGACCACACAGTTCCTTTAGACATCCTTAAACACACAACTTAAGATGGTATACATTGGGATTTGAGGGTGGATTCTACCTCCTTAACCTTTGACTTATTGATGAATACTAGTTCATACCAGCTAGTTGGAGCTCTCATGGGCTCAGGTTTCTCTTCTAGAGTTGCTCAAGGCTGGCTACTCCTCCTCTGTGGGGCTGGGGTCTGTCTTTGCCTCTCACAGGTCTGGATGATGCTTCTAGCCATGCTACACCCCCGGGCTGCCAGCTGGGTCTTTACTTCTCATTTGAAGATTAGCTCCTGCCTTGAGAAGTGCTGGAGTGCACAGCTAGCGCTCTGCACCATCCTCCATCCTTGAGAGTTGTGGAAAGGAAGACTATGATGGAAAGAGTTCTTTCTGGTGCTTGGGAATTGTGGCTTAAAAAGGATCCTGCCTTGGGCAGAAACAGACTCCTGATATTTCCTGTGCAAACTATTAAATCTCTAGCAGCAGAAGTCTAGGGGCTTATTTTCCTATGCGACCTCTGAAGTCATGTAGATAGGGCAGGGACAGAGAGGAGAAAGGCACTAATAGAAAGTCACAATGGAAAGCATACAGAAAAGCAGCCCTTTTATTTGACCCACTCCAACCTTTTCAGTTTGCTTCATTGCTCAGTATTAGGAAAATAAACTAAATGCTGTAAGACATATTCACAATATTGTTTAAGATATGAATGAGTATTCAGGGCTTTCCATAAATTTCAATTGGTGTTCATCTATATTAAAAGCTGCTCCTTCTTGCCTTTTTTAACTTTACATTTTTTATTTTTACCCTTAATTTTTGATCTGTGACTTTTGGGGCCTATTGTGGCAATTGTCCCTGTGTTTCATTACCGTCCATCTACTATAACAATATGTGTGACACAGTCAGTTTGTCCCTCTGCCCAGTACACTGCCAGACACAGTAGGAAGGAATGATTCCTCAGGATTTTGTGGCTGAGCAATCTTGTCCGTGATAAAGACAATGTTATTTTGTTCTTTGCAATATTTATGTCTTTTGTTTTCTTCTTGCCTTATGGCACTGGCTAATTCCTTCTGACTGTCAAATAGTAAGTGGTAAGAGCAGACATACTTGCTTTGTCTTTCACCATAGAAAATGCTCAGTGTTTCACCATTAAGAATTATGTCAAACGTAAGCTTTTTTGATAGATTCCCCTTTTCAAGCAGAAGTGGTTCTCTTTCTTCTTGTTGTGCCAAGGCGTTAGAAAAACATTTTTATTAGAATATAGCAGTTGTACAGGGGGTTCATTGTGACATTTCCATATGTACTTACAATGTGCCTTAGTTAGGTTTGTAGCCACCTCATTCTCCCTTCATTCCCCACCCTACTTAACGTGATTTTGACGGGTTTCAGTGAGTGTTCTGTTTTCATGCAAGCATATAGAGTACATCAACTGTTTACCTCCCTTACTCTCTCCACTCCTCCCTTCCCATTAGTGACCCCCCCCAGGTAGGAACTGTCCTTCATTATTTAAGAGTGTATTCACGGTTCAGAGGGGTTTTACCACCATAGTTCACCTGTGAATATATTGTTCTTGAATCAGTCTAATCCCCTCTATTACTCTTCTTTACCTTTTCCCCCTAACCCACTATTAATCAAAGCTTTCTGCATTTCTTTATGCCTGCTTCCTACATCGATGAAATATTTTGATATTATTTACTCTCTATCATCCTCTTTTCCTTTGCTTCCTCCTCCTAGTCCCTAGCTCCTCTCAAACAATACAGTTATTGCAAACATGTGATATATATATATATATATATATATATCACATACACATATACGTATATATGATAATGTTTGTATTTGTGTATGTTTATCTTTTGGCTGTATCTTCCACATATGAGAGAAAACATGCACCCTTTGTCTTTCTGAACTTGACTGAACGCTGCTTAACATGATAATCTCCAGTTTCATTCACTTACCTGCAAATGACATGATTTCATTCTTCTTTATGGCTGAATAATGCTCCATTGTATATATATATTCTGCATTTTCTTAATTCATTCATTAGTTACAGGGCACCTGGGCTGTTTCCATAGCATGGCTATTATGAATAGTGGTGTAATAAACAGAGTGTGCAAGTGTCTTTATTGTTTCCTGGCTTACATTGTTTCAGATACTTGCTCACCAGTGGTATCACTGGATCTTATGATAGCACTGTTTTTAGTTTTTCTGAGGAACTTCCGTACTGCTTTCCCTAGTGGTGTACTAATATACATTCCGACCAACCTTCTACAAGCGTTCCTTTTCCTCCATATCCTCAGCAACATTTGTTGTTTTTTGTGTTCTTAAAGGTGGCTATTCTAACTGGAGTGAGGTGAATCTTAGTGTGGTTTTGATTTGCATTTCCTTTACGGCCAGGGATTTTGAAAACTTCTTCATGTGTTTATCGGCCATTTGGACTTCTTCCTTTGAAAATTGTTGAGTTCACTTGCTCATTTCTTCATTGGCTTACTGATTCTTTGGGAGTTTAGGGGTTTTTTGAGCTCCCTGTAAGTTCTGGTTTTTTACTACCTTGTCAGATGTATAGCTGGCAAAGATATTCTCCTACTCTGTCTCTTCAGTCTGGTGACTGTTTCCTTTTCTTTTTTTTTTTTTCATTTTTCTTTTATTATTCATATGTGCATACAAGGCTTGGTTCATTTCTCCCCCCTGCCCCCACCCCCTCCCTTACCACCCACTCCGCCCCCTCCCTCTCCCCCCCCTCAATACCCAGCAGAAACTATTTTGCCCTTATTTCTAATTTTGTTGTAGAGAGAGTATAAGCAATAATAGGAAGGAACAAGGGTTTTTGCTGGTTGAGATAAGGATAGCTATACAGGGCATTGACTCACATTGATTTCCTGTGCGTGGGTGTTACCTTCTAGGTTAATTCTTTTTGATCTCACCTTTTCTCTAGTACCTGTTCCCCTTTTCCTATTGGCCTCAGTTGCTTTAAGGTATCTGCTTTACTTTCTCTGCGTTAAGGGCAACAAATGCTAGCTAGTTTTTTAGGTGTCTTACCTATCCCCACCCCTTCCTTGTGTGCTCTCGCTTTTATCATGTGCTCATAGTCCAATCCCATTGTTGTGTTTGCCCTTGATCTAATGTCCACATATGAGGGAGAACATATGATTTTTGGTCTTTTGGGCCAGGCTAACCTCACTCAGAATGATGTTCTCCAATTCCATCCATTTACCAGCGAATGATAACATTTCGTTCTTCTTCATGGCTGCATAAAATTCCATTGTGTATAGATACCACATTTTCTTGATCCATTCATCAGTAGTGGGGCATCTTGGCTGTTTCCATAACTTGGCTATTGTGAATAGTGCCGCAATAAACATGGATGTGCAGGTGCCTCTGGAGTAACAGTCTTTTGGGTATATCCCCAAGAGTGGTATTGCTGGATCAAATGGTAGATCGATGTCCAGCTTTTTAAGTAGCCTCCAAATTTTTTTCCAGAGTGGTTGTACTAGTCTACATTCCCACCAACAGTGTAAGAGGGTTCCTTTTTCCCTGCATCCTCGCCAACACCTGTTATTGGTGGTGTTGCTGATGATGGCTATTCTAACAGGGGTGAGGTGGAATCTTAGCGTGGTTTTAATTTGCATTTCCTTTATTGCTAGAGATGGTGAGCAATTTTTCATGTGTTTTCTGGCCATTTGAATTTCTTCTTTAGAGAAAGTTCTATTTAGTTCACGTGCCCATTTCTTTATTGGTTCATTAGTTTTGGGAGAATTTAGTTTTTTAAGCTCCGTGTATATTCTGGTTATCAGTCCTTTGTCTGATGTATAGTTGGCAAATATTTTCTCCCACTCTGTGGGTGTTCTCTTCAGTTTAGAGACCATTTCTTTTGATGAACAGAAGCTTTTTAGTTTTATGAGGTCCCATTTATCTATGCTATCTCTTAGTTGCTGTGCTGCTGGGGTTTCATTGAGATAGTTCTTACCTATACCTACTAAATCCAGAATATTTCCTACTCTTTCCTGTTTGGGGTCTGATATTAAGATCCTTGATCCATTTTGAGTTAATCTGGGTATAGGGTGATATACATGGATCTAGTTTCAGTTTTTTGCAGACTGCTAACCAGTTTTCCCAGCAGTTTTTGTTGAAGAGGCTGCTATTTCTCCATCATATATTTTTAGCTCCTTTGTCAAAGATAAGTTGCTTATAGTTGTGTGGCTTCATAACTGGGTTCTCTATTCTGTTCCACTGGTCTTCATGTCTGTTTTTGTGCCAGTACCATGCTGTTTTTATTGTTATTGCTTTGTAATATAGTTTGAAGTCAGGTACTGTGATACCTCCTGCATTGTTCTTTTGACTGAGTATTGCCTTGGCTATTCGTGGCCTCCTGTGTTTCCATATAAATTTAACAGTAGATTTTTCAATCTCTTTAATGAATGTCATTGGAATTTTGATGGGAATTGCATTAAACATGAAGATTACTTTTGGGAGTATCGACATTTTTACTATGTTGATTCTACCAATCCATGAGCATGGGAGATCTCTCCACTTTCTATAGTCTTCCTCAATCTCTTTCTTCAGAAGTGTATAGTTTTCCTTGTAGAGGTCTTTCACATCTTTTGTTAGGTTTACACCTAGGTATTTGATTTTGTTTGAGGCTATTGTAAATGGAATTGTTTTCATACATTCTTTTTCCGTTTCCTCATTGTTAGTGTATAGAAATGCTAATGATTTTTCTATATTGATTTTATATCCTGCTACCTTGCTATAGCTATTGATGATGTCTAGAAGCTTCTGAGTAGAGTTTTTTGGGTCTTTAAGGTATAGTATCATGTCGTCTGCAAATAGGGATATTTTGACAGTTTCTTTACCTATTTGTATTCCTTTTATTCCTTCTTCTTGCCTAATTGCTCTGGCTAGAAATTCCAGTACTATGTTGAATAGGAGTGGAGATAATGGGCATCCTTGTCTGGTTCCTGATTTTAGAGGGAATGGTTTTAATTTTTCTCCGTTAAGTATAATGCTGGCTGTAGGTTTGTCATATATAGCTTTTATAATGTTGAGGTACTTTCCTTCTATTCCTAGTTTTCTTAGAGCTTTTATCGTGAAATGGTGTTGGATCTTATCAAAGGCTTTTTCTGCATCTATTGAGATGATCAATTGGTTTTTGTCTTTGCTTGTGTTAATGTGGTTTATTATGTTTATTGATTTTCGTATGTTGAACCACCCCTGCATCCCTGGGATGAAGCCTACTTGGTCGTGGTGAATAATCTTTTTGATGTGTTGCTGAATTCGGTTTGCCATTATTTTGTGAGGAATTTGCATCAATGTTCATTAAGGAGATTGGCCTATAGTTCTCCTTTTTGGAGGTGTCTTTGCCTGGTTTTGGGATAAGTGTAATACTGGCTTCATAAAATGTGTTTGGCAGTTTTCCTTCCCTTTCTATTTGTTTTGGGATTTGCTTGTTCTTGTTTTCCTAGGAGTTTGAGATGTATCATTAGGTCATTGATTTGGGATCTTTCAATCTTTTTAATATATGCACTCATGGCTATAAACTTTCCTCTCAAGACTGCCTTAGCTGTGTCCCATAGGTTCCGGTAGGTTGTGTTTTCATTTTCATTGACTTCCAGGAACTTTTTAATTTCCTCTTTTATTTCATCGATGATCCATTGTTCATTAAGTAATGAGTTATTTAGTTTCCAGCTGTTTGCATGTTTTTTCGTCTTTACTTTTGTTGTTGAGTTCTACTTTTACTGCATTGTGGTCAGATAGTATGCACGGTATTATTTCTATTTTCTTATATTTGCTGAGGCTTGCTTTGTGCCCTAGGATATGATGTATTTTGGAGAAGGTTCCATGGGCTGCTGAGAAGAATGTATATTGTGTAGAGGTTGGATGAAATGTTCTGTAGACATCTACTAGGTCCATTTGATCTATTGCATATTTTAGATCTTGGATTTTTTTTATTGATGTTTTGTTTGGATGACCTATCTATTGATGATAATGGGGTGTTAAAGTCTCCCACAACCACTGTGTTGGTGTTTATATATGCTTTTAGGTCTTTCAGGGTATGTTTGATGAAATTGGGTGCGTTGACATTGGGTGCATACAGATTGATGATTATTATTTCCTTTTGGTCTATTTCCCCTTTTATTAGTATGGAATGTCCTTCTTTATCTCATTTGATCAATGTAGGTTTGAAGTCTACTTTGTCAGAGATAAGTATTGCTACTCCTGCCTGTTTTCAGGGGCCATTGGCTTGGTAAATCTTCTTCCAGCCTTTCATCCTAAGCGTACGCTTATTTCTGTCGGTGAGATGGGTCTCCTGTAAGCAACAAATTGTTGGATCTTCTTTTTTAATCCATTTTGTCAACCAGTGTCTTTTGATGGGTGAATTAAGTCCATTAACATTAAGTGTTAGTACTGATAGGTATGTGGTGATTCCTGCCATTTAATTGTCTTAGTTGTTTGAAGGTTTGATTGTGTGTACCTAACTTGATGTTACTCTCTACTGTCTTGCTTTTTTTTTTCCTGTGGTTTGGTGCTGCCTGCCTTTTCATGGTTAAGTTGGGTGTCACTTTCTATGTGCAGAATCCCTTGCAGAATCTTTTGTAATGGTGGCTTTGTGGTCACATGTTGTTTTAGTTTCTGCTTATCATGGAAGACTTTTATTGCTCCATCTATTTTGAATGATAGCTTTGCTGGGTAGAGTATCCTGGGGTTGAAGTTATTTTCATTCAGTGCCCGGAAGATCTCACCCCACGCTCTTCTTGCTTTTAATGTTTCTGTTGAGAAGTCTGCTGTGATTTTGATGGGTTTACCTTTGTATGTTAGTTGTTTTTTCTCTCTTACAGCCTTCAATATTCTTTCCTTAGTTTCTGAACTTGTTGTTTTAATGATGATATGTCGTGGAGTAGTTCTATTTTGATCTGGTCTGTTTGGTGTCCTGGAGGCCTCTTGCATCTGTATGGGAATATCTTTCTCTAGATTTGGGAAATTTCCTGTTATTATTTTGTTGAATATATTACGCATTCCCTTCGCTTGCACCTCTTCTCCTTCTTCGATGCCCTTGATTCTCAAGTTTGGTCTTTTGATGGAGTCAGTGAGTTCTTGCATTTTCTTTTCACAGGTCTTGAGTTGTTTAATTAATAGTTCTTTGGTTTTTCCTTTAATTACCAGTTCATCTTCAAGTTCTGAGATTCTGTCTTTTGTTTGTTCTATTCTGCTGGATTGGCCTTCCGTTTTGTTTTGCAGTTCTGTTTCATTCTTTTTTCTGAGGTTTTCCATATCCTGGCAGTTTTCCTCTTTAATGTTGTCTATTTTTGTTCTGAGTTCATTTATCCATTTATTCATTGTGTTCTCTCTTTCACTTTGGTGTTTATACAGTGCTTCTATGTTTTCCTTTATTTCTTCTTTTGCTTTTTCAAATTCTCTATTTTTGTTGTCTTGGAATTTCTTGAGTGTCTCCTGTACATTTTGGTTGACCCTATCCAGTATCATCTCTATAAAATTCTCATTGAGTACTTGTAGTATGTCTTCTTTTAAATTATTCTTGTGGGCTTCATTAGGTCCTTTGGCATAGTTTATCTTCATTTTGTTGGAGTCTTTATCTGAGTTTCTGTTCTCTTCTCTTCATTTCCCTCTGGTTCCTGTACTAATTTTTTGCTGTGGGGAAACTGGTTTCCTTGTTTTTTCTGTCTTCCCGTCATTGTCCTTGGTGTTGTTACTGTCCCTGTACTGTGTGCAATTAAGTATTTTCTAGCTTGTAATAATAACAGTGGTAATATTTAGAATGGAAGGGTGAGCTGAGATGGAAAGCAAGAAGTTAAAGAAAAGGGGAAAACAAATATACAGACACGAGGGAGAAAGCAGAACAAGGTATCAGACAAGAGAGTTTCAAAGGTATAAACAGGGAGTGTTAGTGTACTAATCGACAGTAAGCTGAACAGACATTAGAGAGACAGAGAGAGGATTGAAAATCAAAGATAAAAAAATAAAAAATAAGTAAATGAAAGAAATATCTATATATAAAAATGAATTAAAATAAAATGGAAAATAGAAAATTAAAAAAAAAAAAACCAAAAAACTTCCAAGTTTATATGCAATGCAGTTTCAGTCTTAATAATTTGGGTGTCCGTCTCAATCTCCAGTCCTGGAGTTGGTGCCTCAGATGTTGTTCTGTAGTTGTCTCATCAAAGGGGATGCATAAAGTAGAACAAAAGTACACACTCACACACAAAAAAAAAAAAAAAAAAAGCCCCACCAAGTTTCCCAAGTTCAAATGCAATACAGTTTCAGTAAGTTTTTCGGCTTGCAGGTGTAATTCGGTTGTTCTCTCATCAAAGGTAGGGAGAAAAAGAGAAAAAAAAGCGTCTGGAGACAGTTCTGAGAGTGGTATCTGCAACTGTGGCTTGCCTGCCTGCTGCTCTCAGCCTGTAGCTGGCGGCGTTATTTATGCAGATCTCTGGGGTGAGCTAGCACTCACCTGGTCCCACAGGCTTTGTTTGCTCAGATATCTCCTGTGCGGAAGCCTCTGCTGCAGGCTTTCCCCTTTCCAAGCACTGGGAAAGGTGACACTGCCCCCGTGTTGTCAGGCCTGCGTGTTTATTTACAGTTCACGTGGGAGGTGGGTCTTCCCCCCTCTCCTCTGAAGTTTTCCTCCCACTGCCACTTTCAGAAGCTTTCCTGCTCCTGCTTACTGGGCGGTGCTGCTGTTCCTGCCTGCCACCATGTTTATTTACAGTTCACTCAGGAAGTGGGTCTTCCCTCCTCTCCTGTGGAGTTTTCCTCCCTCCTCCACTCTCACAAGCTTCCCCCCTCCTGGTTGCTGGGTACGCGCCCTGCTCCCTCCAGAGGCTCTCTGGCCCGCCCGGCTTGTTTATTTACAGTCCTGGGAAGGATTCCCTTCCCCCAATCTTCAGCACTCAGGGCGCCCCACCCTCTTTCCAGCGTGTCTTAACTGTTCTTATTGCTTATTACTCAGTTTCTCTTTTTTTCCCAGGTGGAGGTCAGTCTGTCCAGGGGGCTATGCTGCTCTGACCCAGGCTTGTCTCTGGGAGTACCACGGTACCGCGAAGCTCACCTGATCCATGTCTTCCCAAGCCGTATGGGCGCTGGCCACTGGTGGCCCTGGGGGCCCTTTTCGTTTCTCCATTTAACGTGAAGTGGAGATTCTCTGCACCGGCTGGAGATGTGGAAGGGTCAAAGTTATGCCTTTTCTCAGTGATTATGCCTGCAAAGTGTGTCTCCAGTGTCTCTCCAAGATTTCACTATAGGAGGGTCGTTTTCTGCTTCCTACCTCTAGCTGCCATCTTGGAATCGACTGTTTCCTTCTCTGTGCAGATGCTTTTTAGTTTCATGTACCTCATTTGTCAATCCTTTCTCTTAATTGCTGAGCTGTCAGACTCATTTCCTCTTCCTATATGTTCCAGTGTTTTCCCTGTTCTTTCTGGTAGTAATTTCAAAGTTTCATTTTTACATTAAGATCTTTGATCCACTTTGAATTGATATTATTAGAAGGTGAAAGACAAGCATCTAGTTTCAGTCTTCTACACGTAGCTATCCAGTTTGCCCAACAAACTGGAGGCTGTCTTTTCGCCAACACATGTTTTAGACTCCTTTGCCAAAAAATAAGATGACTATAGCTGAATGCATTTATGTCTGGGTCTTCTATTTCATTTCATTGGTCTTCGTATCTGTTTTTGTGGCAGTCCCATGCTGTATTTATTGCTATGGATCTGTAGTATAGTTTGAAGTCAGGTATTGTGATACCTCTAGCATTGCTCTTTTTGCTCAATATTTCCTTGGCTATTCAAGGTGTTTTGTGCTTCCATATGAACTTTTGGATTTTTTTTTTGTATCTCTGTAAAAACTGTCATTTGAATTTTGATGGTGGTTGCATTGAACACACAGATTTCCTTCATAGTGTAGCCATTTTTACAATATTAATTCTAACAATCCATGAGCATGGGGGATCTTTCCACATTCTGGTGTCTTCTTCAATTGTTTTCTTTGGTGATTTATTGTTTTCATTGTAGAGGTCTTTCACTTTCTTTGTTATTTTTAGTCCAGTAATGTTTTTGGTGCTGTGACTCATATCTCAGATCTGATATATCTTGACTCAGATCTCAGATCTGATATGTCTTAACTTAAATCTAATACATCTGTTTCTGCAAGAGGTGAGAACAGTCTTCTCTGTCTGTCCTGGGGTTGAGGACATGTCTATACATTCTGCTCTGAAAGCCCTTTTCTACTGTGTGGGATCTGGTGGCTTTCTCTTCCTTACCCAATATTGTCTTCAGGTAGCTTACCTATTAGATAACTTGCTTAGAGTTTTCTTCCAGGAGCTATCTCTGCTATTCCTACAGGGTTACTAAGTGCCAGCTGCTTCCTTTTCCTTTTTGGGGTTCACTTAGATATTTAGCCTGCTCTTTCCAACCTTCAGGTTTTATTTTCCCTTTATGAACCTCTGCCTTCCTCTCTCTGCCCCTATTGCTCCAATCTTTTGAATGAGACTGGTTTTCTGTCTTTTAGACTACTGCTTTAGAGAAAAGCTTATTCCAGATATGGTCTTTTCCCATTATTAAGACATTTCCTTTGCTGCTGGTCTACAACCCAATCTTGCCAAGGGCTCCCCTTTGTGCTATCTCAGACTCAATTATATGAAATTCCCATCCTATAAGAGACACACAGATAAAACAATAGTGTTCCTTGAGATGGATCACAGGGAAACACAGACTTGGAAGGAAAAGAGGTGCCCAAAGGAGGAAATTAGAAAGGGTATACTAGACTAATTTCCTGGTCACTAGAAGGATGCTTTGAAAGTGACCCCAAAGGTTTACCTAACTTGTGGGCCTGGAGAACCACCCCTTTCTTACCTAGGCTCAAAGCTTTGGCCCAAGTTCAAGGCTTCAGACTGTCTCTGGAGGTGGAGGGGTACCCTGCCTGAACAGTTGGCTCTCTTCCTTTCTTCCAATCAGATGAAATGTGTCTTCTATTCCCCTAGACTCTTCCCTAGGTTATATTATTTGTAATGTGGCATGGCCAACTTGCAGACTGCAAGATCAAGAAGTATGGCCTCAATACAGCACTCTTACTATATCTTTTCTGCCATAATTCCTCTAAATTGCATGACATTCCCTATATACAGCCTTCAGGTTCCTCTCACAGCATCCAGATCTGCAGGAAGGGTGCTAGGTGTGTCTGGCTTCTCTAAGACCTTGTAGATGATCTCTAGCTTCCTTTTGTTCTACTCTGCCACATGGTCTTTCTTCCCCATTCCTCTAGCACTGTCCTTGTTGTATAGTTTCTCCCATCTACCTTACAGGACTAGTTCATCTGACACCAGTCAGATAGTTGCTCAAGATCTGTTTCTATGGAGACCTTCTCCATGGTTAAAAGTCCACAAAGCTCTCCTGGATCCTCTCCTGACCCTCTCATATGTTTATGTTTCCTGTGCCTTTGCTACTTAACATCCTGAACAGATTGCCATTCTGCCTTCTGCCCCAAGGGAATGTCTTTTGCTCTCCTCAGACATTACGTGTGTGTATGTGATGCTGGTTAAAGTCCAGGCCAACTCACAATCTTCCATTTGTCTCATTTTGCTGCTCTCTAGCCTATTGTCTAATTTGGAAGTCTCTTAAATTGGTTATGCCCCCTTCAGCCTCTGGGGGCCCAAACAAAAGAAAAAAGAAATTTTGTTTCTTCTGTGTTTTGTTCAGTGTTTGGTGTTTGTTTTGTGCTTGTATGTTGTATGCACCATGGCTTTATGCTCCATCTGAAAGCCTTTTCGAAAAACCTTGCAGTCATAGGAAATACCACTGCCATGTCAGGGCCACCATGCCTCCTCCAATGACTCAACTCTACAGCAGTCTTCTCTGCCATGATGGTGATGGGATGGCAGACAAAAGGTCTACACCATCTTGCTACCCTCTGGGGAGGATTGTCATTAACCTATGGCTAAAAAGTCTAAGAGTGCTCTAAATTAATATACTTGTGTATATTTGTATGCGTGTACATTGGGCAAAAACTTATTTTGCCCCTGGAATTCCTGAAAATAACTGACAAATTATTGTGGCCAATTTTCAGGTTTTTTCATCTTTTATGTGTGCTTATCATGCCTAATTAAAGACTCTTTAATGTCTCATGTGTGTGTGTGTGTGTGTGTGTGTGTGTGTGTGTGTGTGTATTATAAAGCTAATATGGAAAAACTGTTGTCATTCTAGTCATTCTAGAAAAATGGTTATGTTATCTCAATCAGGTCTAACTGAAATGCAGACAATCAGGAATTAACCCTCAGATGCAAACTAAAGAAAAAAAAGAGGCTATTTTCTTTTCTTTTTTTCTTTCCATTACTTGTGATCTTTTTTTTTATTCATTTATTCACATGTGCATACATTGTTTCGGTAATTTCTCCCCTTTACCCCCCTCAATTCCAGGCAGGTCCTGTTCTGCCTTTATCACTAATTTTGTTGAAGAAAAGAGACAAGCATAATAAGGAAGACAAAAGTGTTTTTGCTAGTTGAGTTAAGGATAGCTATGCAGAAATATTCCTAGCATTGCTTTCATGTACACATGTTATGACCCATGTTGATTCATCTCTAACTGATCTTTACACTGGTTATTGATCCTCTTCTCATGGTAACCTCTGTCGCTTTAAGGTTTCTGTATTAGCTCCTCTGGAGTGGAGACATCAAACACTTTCATGTTTTGGGTTTTCTAACCATTTCTATATCACCCAGGCCACTTTCAAACTCAAAAGAGATCTTAAAATTTGTGGTTGTTTGGATAAAAGGTGCATGTTTGTGTTTAAGTTGACTGTTATAGAAAGGATTTTTTAGTCAGGATTTAATATATTGATGTAAAACTAACTTCCAATTCTCTATGTATGTAACAATGAGGCTTTCCTAATATTGTTCTGCTCTTAGTAATATTTGCTAAAAGCTGTTTTAAAGAGAGATTTTAATGTTTTTCACAATAATTGTTTGTGTTCTCTGCTAATATTTTTCAGGATTTTAACCACTTAGAAAACTCAGTCTTCCCTGGCAAACCAGACTAAAATGAGGAGAGAAAAAACCCAAATTAGTAAAATCAGGAATGCAGAAGGGGAGATAACAACAAACACCATGGAAGTCCAGGAAATCATCAGACTACTTTGAGAACCTATATTCAAATAAATTTGAAAATCTTGAAGAAATGGACAGATTTCTAGATACTTATAATCATCCAAAACTGAACCAAGAGGACATTAAACACCTGAATAGATCTATAACATAAAATGAAATTGAAGCAGCAATCAAGAGTCTCCCAAAAAAAAAAAGTCCAGGACCTGATGGATTCTCTGCTGAATTCTATCAGACCTTTAAAGAAGAACTAATAAAAGCCCTCCTTAAACTGTTCCATGAAATAGAAAGGGAAGGAAAACTGCTGAACACATTTTATGAAGCCAGTATTACACTTATCCCAAAACCAGGCAAAGACACCTCCAAAAGGGAGAACTATACGCCAATCTCCTTAATGAACATTGATGCAAAAATCCTCAATAAAATAATGGCAAACCAAATTCAAGAACACATCAAAAAAATCATTCACCATGACCAAGTAGGCTTCATCCCAGGGATGCCGGGGTGGTTCAACATATGAAAATCAATAAATGTAATAAACCACATTAACAGAAGCAAAGACAAAAACCACTTGATCATCTCAATAGATGCAGAAAAAGCCTTTGATAAGATCCAACACCATTTCATGATAAAAGCTCTTAGAAAAGTAGGAATAGAAGGAAAGTACCTCAACATTATAAAAGCTATATATGACAAACCTACAGCCAGCATTATACTTAGTAGAGAAAAACGGAAACCATTGCCTCTAATATCAGGAACTCGACAAGGATGCCCACTATCTCCACTCCTATTCAACATAGTACTGGAATTCCTAGCCAGAGCAATTAGGCAAGAAGAAGGAATAAAAGGAATACAAATAGGTAAAGAAACTGTCAAAATATCCCTATTTGCAGATGACATGATCCTATACCTTAAAGACCCAAAAACTCTACTCAAAAGCTCCTAGACACCATCAATAGCTATAGCAAAGTAGCAGGATATAAAATCAACATAGAAAAATCATTAGCATTTCTATACACTAATAATGAAGAAACTGAGAAAGAATATATGAAAACAATTCCATTTATAATAGCCTCAAAAAAAATCAAATACCTAGGTGTAAATCTAACAAAGGATGTGAATGACCTCTACAAGGAAAACTATACACTTCTGAAGAAAGAGATTGAGGAAGACTATAGAAAGTGGAGAGATCTCCCATGCTCATGGATTGGTAGAATCAGCATAGTAAAAATGTCTATACTCCCAAAAGCAATCTACATGTTTAGTGCAATTCCCATCAAAATCCCAATGACATTCATCAAAGAGATTGAAAAATCTACCATTAAATTCATTTGGAAACATAAGAGGCCATGAATAGCCAAGGCATGCTCAATCAAAAGAACAATACTGGAGGTATCACGATACCCAACTTCAAACTATATTGCAAAGCAATAACAATAAAAACAGCATGGTACTGGCACAAAAACAGACATGAAGACCAGTGGAACAGAATAGAGGACCCGGATATGAATCCACACAACTATAACCAACTTATTTTTGACAAAGGCACTTAAAATGTACGATGGAGTAAAGACGGCCTCTTCAACAAAAACTTCTGGGAAAACTGGTTAGCAGTCTGCAAAAAACTGGAACTAGATCCATGTTTATCACCCTATACCAATATGAACTCAAAATGGATCAAGGATCTTAATATCAGACCCCAAACTCTAAAGTTGATACAGGAAAGAGTAGGAAATATTTAGGAACTAATAAGTATAGGCAAAGACTTTCTCAATGGAACCCTAGCAGCTCATCAACTAAGAGATAGCATAGATAAATGGGACTGCATAAAACTAAAAAGCTTCTGCTCAACAAAAGAAATGGTCTCTAAACTGAAGAGACCACCCATAGAGTGGGAGAAAATATTTGCCAGCTACACATCAGACAAAGGACCAATAACCAGAATATACAGAGAACTCAAAAAACTAAATTCTCCCAAAATTAATGAACCAATAAAGAAATGGGCAAGTGATTAAACAGAACTTTCTTAAAAGAAGAAATTCAAATGGCCAAAAAACACATGAAAAAATGCTCAGCATCCCTAGCAATAAAGGAAATGCAAATTAAAACCACACTAAGATTCCACCTCACCCCTGTTAGAATAGCCATCATCAGCAACACCACTAACAACAGGTGTTGGCGAGGATGCGGGGGAAAAAGGAACCCTCTTACACTGTTGGTGAGAATGTAAATTCGTACAACCACTCTGGAAAAAAATTTGGAGGCTACTTGAAAATCTAAACATTGATCTACCATATGGTCCAGCAATACCACTCTTGGGGATATACCCCAAAGAATGTGACACAGGTTACTCCTGAGGCACCTGCACACCCATGTTTATTGCAGCACTATTCACAATAGCCAAGTTATGGAAACAGCCAAGATGCCCCACCACTGACGAATGGATTAAGAAAATGTGGTATTTATACACAATGGAATTTTATGCAGCCATGAAGAAAAATGAAATGTTATCATTTGCAGGTAAATGGATGGAATTGGAGGATATCATTCTGAGTGAGGTTAGCCTGGCCCAAAAGACCAAAAATCATATGTGCTCCCTCATATGCAGACATTCGTTCAAGGGCAAACACAACAAGGGGATTGGACTTTGAGCACATGATAAAAGCAAGAGCACACAAGGAAGGGGTGAGGATAGGTAAGACACTTAAAAAATTAGCTAGCATTTGTTGCTCTTAACGCAAAGAAACTAAAGCAGATACCTTAAAAACAACTGAGGCCAATGGGAGAAGGGGACCGGGAACTAGAGAAAAGGTTAATTCGAGAAGAATTAACCTAGAAGGTAACACACATGCACAGGAATTAATGTGAGTCAACTCCCTGTATAGCTATCCTTATCTCAACCAGCAAAAACCCTTGGTCCTTCCTATTATTGCTTATACTCTCTCTTCAACAAAATTAGAGATAAGGGCAAAATAGTTTCTGCAGGGTAGCGAGGGAGTAGGAGGGGAGAGGGAGGGGGCGAGGTAGGTAAGGGAGGGGGCGGGGAAAGGGGGGAGAGATGACCCAAACCTTATATGCACATATAAATAAAAGAGAAAAATTTTTTTTAAATAAATAAATAAAATACAGTGGCCCTGGGCCAACTATAAAAAAAGAAAAAGAAAACTCAGTCTTTACTAAATGACCACCTTAAATAAACCTTCTAAGATACAATACTTTAAAAACACTTAGCAAGCTAGAGCTCATTAAATTAAAATTGTTAATTATGCTAGCTAATTTGCAAGCTTATGTCCAGTTGTGTCTAATTGCAGCAAGGACATTTAATGGACTCACAGTAAGCCTAACCCAGGAGCCACTCCTTCTAAACCTATTTTTTGCTTAAATTTAGTCAAAAGGATCTTATTGGCACTAACTTCCACCTGACCTGCCTGTCACTTTTCTCCACCAGGGATCAATGGAGTCATTTGTGCCCTTGTCTGTCCAAATGTAAACAATGCTGAGAAGTTAGATAGAAGTGGTTCATAAGCATGATTACCTGATACCCATGCCTGTTTATCTTCCAAGTAAACAGGAATTTGCACCCTTGCCTTTATTGCCTGCTATTTCTATAGCTCCAGGAGAAATCTAGAGGCTCATTATTAAATCCTTATGATATCACCAAGTTTGTTTCTTCTGTCTCCAGGCCATAAAACTACAAATAATACAAGTCAAGGTCTAACTCTACTAAACTCTGAGCATGACTCCTCCTCCTTAAACACAACTACTGCTGATTAAAATCTGCAAAGGATATGCTCCTTCTATGAGGGTCCCATGGATCATCTATACCTAGAATCTCAGCTGACCCCAACATCAGAGAGCAAGGACAAAAGACTTTTAACCTTATCTATGTCCCATACCAGCAGGAAGTAACCAGACTGACTTCGACTTCCCATTCTCTAAAAGATTTCAGCATCTCTAATCCTTGAGTGGGGAATATTAGGTAGCAGTTAGCCATGAGTGGTGGGGATATGCAAAAAAAAAAAAAAACCAAAATGGGGGGGTCTTCAAGGTCTCTAAGAGAAAAACCACTTAATAACCTCTGTTAAGATCAAAATAGCCCACCAAGATCATGGAATGTCACAAGATGTTTTTGAGTCATCTGTCCTAAGGTAGGTCAACATGAGTTCCTGAAATAGTAAATCTTTACAAAACAATGGTTCAGACTTGTTAACTATACCCTAGGGAAGGACTTAACACTCCAAAACCTTCCACTTCAATTAAAAACTTGTGCCAGTGTAAAAAGAATTGTCAATCTAGTTCTCATTCTAGAGATGACCCACTTTCAGTCTATTGAAAGTGCAGTCTTTTCCTAATAAAAATTACTATCACTTTCACTACAAAAAATTGAGGAGAACCAAGCATGATGGTACATGCTTATAATCCCAGAACTCAGGAGCCGGAGGCAGGAGAATCATGAGTTCAAGGCTAGCATGCACTACATACTGTAACCCTGTCTCAAAAAAACTACAAAAAAAGCCAGGAGCTGGTAGCTCACACTTATAATCCTGGCTACTCCGGAGGCAGAGATCAAGAGGATTGTGGATTGAAGTAAGCCCCAAGAAAATAGTTCTTGAGACCCTATCTCGGTAAAACCCACACATACACACGAAGACTAGTGGAGTGACTCAGGTGGTAAGAGTGCTGACTAGTAAGTGTGAGGTGAGAGACCCTGAGTTCAGTCCCCGGTGTGCCCACCCAAGAAAACTACAAAAAAAGCACTTAGGTATTTACCCAAAGGCATGTAAGTTAACATGCAATAGAGACATCTGCACACCCATGTTTATAACAGCATTATTCACAATATCCAAGTGTGGAGTTAGCCTAGGTGTCCAGCAACCAATGAATAAATAAGAAAATGTGGTAATATATATACATGATGTAGTGTCAGTCAGCCATAACGAATGAGATTATGTCATTTGTAGGAAAGTGGATGGAATTGGAGAGTACATGTTGAGTAAGATATGCCAAGCTCAGAAAGATAAACATGTTTTCAGTCACATGTAGACTCTAGACCTGAAATAATTATAATAATAATAACATGACATGATTGTAAAAGGTAGACTGCTATTTGGGAGGAACCAGCAAGAGAGGGAAAGTGAAAGAATTGGACAATGGGGGATGAATATGATCAAAGTACATTAAACAGAGATGTGAAACTAGCATAATGAAACCACTAAAAGCTATTAAACAAGAAGGTGAGAGTTAAGAAAGAGTAACAGAGTCAGGCATTGGTGGTTCACACCTGTAATCCTAGCTACTCAGGAGGCAGAGATCAGGAGGACCATGGTTCAAAGCCACCCCAGGCAAATATTTCATGAGACCCTATCTTGAATATACCTAAAACACAGAAAAAGGGCTAGAGGAGCAGCTCAAGGTCCCTTGAACACAAGCCCAGGTACCACAAAAAGAAAGAAAGAAAGAAAAAAAGAGTAACAGAATTGGTGAATTTGGTCAAAGTGCATCATATGCATGCATGGAAATATCACAACAAACCTGTTTTTACAATTAATTTATGATAATAAAAATGGATGCCGAATTTTGTCAAAAAAGTGGCATGCATTTTATTGACCATTTGATTTTCCTCTTTTATTTTCTTAATATAGTTAATTGCAATGATTTTTTATATTGAACTATCCTTAATTTCTGATGATGGTGTTTTTAGACTCCATTTGATCATAATGTATTATCCTTATGGGAAATGATTTCAGATGCGTTTATGAGGGATACTGATTTCTAGGTTTTAAAAAAGGTAGTGTCTTCTTTGTAATGCCATCTACCCCCTGAAAACACATTGAGAAATGTTCCAATCTCCTCTATTTCCTGAAAGACAATGTACAATATTAATAACATTCCCCACACCAGTAAAGCAATTTGGACTTCAACTTTTCTTTGTAGAGGTTTGCAATTATGCATTAAATTTCTTCGTCAAAGAGCTATTAAATTTTTCTAGCGGTCCAGCATTTTGGTAAGCCCTGCTTTCTAAGGAGTTTTTCTTTCGTCTGTTGCTGACTTAAATGGCATAAAGATTTTGTCATGCAAGTTAAGAGTCCTTAATGCAGAAATCCAAAATCTGAAACTTTTTGAGTGTCAACATGATGCCACAGTGGAAAATCCCACACCAGGAAACTTTGTTTTACATACAAAATTATTTAAAATATTTTATTAATTTCCTTCAGGCTATGGATATCAGGAGTATATGAAACATAAATGAATTTCATATTTAGACTTAGTACCATCCTCAAAATATTTAAACACGTCCATACTAATATTCTAAAATCCAAAATACTTCTGGTTTCAAGCATTTTGTATAGGGATATCATTTCTAATGATATCTTAATTCCGTCCTTCATTCCTGATATTGGTAGTATGTGGTTTTTCTCACTCTCCCTGTTCAAAATCAGTCTATCTGAAAGTTGATCAATTTTATCAATCTTGTCAATACATCAAATTTTGACATCTTTGTTTATATCTATATTTCCTCTCTTCCTCTTACTTAATTTGCTTTTTTTCCAGCTAATCCTCCCTTCCTTCCTTCCATCCTTCCTTCCTTCTCTCTCTCTCTCTCTCTCCCCCCCCTTTCTCTTCTCTCTCTCTCTTAAACTTAAAATATAAATTTCCCTCTATGTACTGATTTAGCTGCATTAAAATTTGCATAGACTGTGTTTTATTATCATTCAATTTGGAATATTTACAAATTTCTGATGTGATTTCTTCTTTAAACCATGAGTTTTTAGAAGTTTATTAACTTATTTTCAAATAAGTGGCTATTTTTCTAGATGTTTTTGGTGGTTATTTTATTCTATTTCTTTCATCATAGACAGATAACAGACTCAATATGATTTCAGTCTCTTGAAATTAATTGACTTATTTTATATTCCAGGACATAGTCTATTTTGCTGAATTTCATGTAGTACTGAAAAACATGTACACTCCACACAGTTGTTATACTTAGATGGACTATCTGCTTGCTCCATCAATTACTCATATTGAAATGTTTAAATTTTCTGCTCACCATCTCTAGCAATAAAGGAAATGCAAATTAAAACCACACTAAGATTCCACCTCACCCCTGTTAGAATAGCTATCATCAGCAACACCACCAACAACAGGTGCTGGCGAGGATGCGGGGAAAAAGGAACCCTCTTACACTGTTGGTGGGAATGTAAACTAGTACAACCACTCTGGAAAAAAATTTGGAGGCTACTTAAAAAGCTGGACATCGATCTACCATTTGATCCAGCAATACCACTCTTGGGGATATACCCAAAAGACTGTTACTCCAGAGGCACCTGCACATCCATGTTTATTGCGGCACTATTCACAATAGCCAAGTTATGGAAACAGCCAAGATGTCCCAGCACTGACGAATGGATTAAGAAAATGTGGTATCTATACACAATGGAATTTTATGCAGCCATGAAGAAGAACGAAATGTTATCATTCTCTGGTAAATGGATGGAACTGGAGAACATCATTCTGAGTGAGGTTAGCCTGGCCCAAAAGACCAAAAATCGTATGTTCTCCCTCATATGTGGACATTAGATCAAGGGCAAACACAGCAAGGGGATTGGACTATGAGCACATGATAAAAGCGAGAGCACACAAGGGAGGGTGAGGATAGGTAAGACACCTAAAAAATTAGCTAGCATTTGTTGCCCTTAACGCAGAGAAAGTAAAGCAGATACCTTAAAGCAACTGAGGCCAATAGGAAAAGGGGAACAGGTACTAGAGAAAAGGTTAGATTAAAAAGAATTAACCTAGAAGGTAACACCCACGCACAGGAAATCAATGTGAGTCAATGCCCTGTATAGCTATCCTTATCTCAACCAGCAAAAACCCTTGTTCCTTCCTATTATTGCTTATACTCTCTCTACAACAAAATTAGAAATAAGGGCAAAATAGTTTCTGCTGGATATTGGGGGGGAGGGGGGAATTGGGTGGTAAGGGAGGGGGTGGGGGCATGGGGGAGAAATGAACCAAGCCTTGTATGCACATATGAATAATAAAAGAAAAATGAAAAAAAAAAGAAATGTTTAAGTTTTCATCTATGATTTTGTGTATGTCCATTTGTCCTTCAGTTCTATGTTCTTTCAAACTATGCACAGGGTTTGGAAATATGTTATTAATAAAAGTCAACTTTTAAATGATCCCTTTATTGCTAATATCATTCCTTATCTAGATCATTTTTATGCTATTTTTACAGCCACATTGATATCTTATGAATATTGTTTATATATTACATTTTTTTCCATTTTTGCTTTTAATCTATTTGAGTCTTATATCTAACATGAATTTCTTATTTTTTTTGCTTTTTAAAAATCTTGCAATCTCTTCCTTTTATTTCAATTATATCCATTTATATTTAATATAATTATAGCTATGGTTTGGTATGGTTAGTTTAAAACAATAAATTTATATTGTTTTTCTTTTCCTAAGATTTCCTTTCCTCATTTTTATTTTGGGTTAATTAAGCATTTTTCAGTATTTCATTCTCTCTTATGTTGGATTTTAGCTATTTTTTTGTATGTCCTAATGACTGATCTAGGGGTTACAATATGCAGCCTTATCTTACCATTGTCTATCTTGAGTAAACATTATCCCACTTCATATAACAGAAACCTACAACAGGGTGGTTTTATTTTTGCTCCCTCTCCATGTGCTGTTGTTGTGCTGTATTCTAAGTCCATATATGTCTTAAACCACACAATACATTCTATTATTTCTGCTTAAACTGTCAAATGACTCTTAAAGACTTTTCAAAGAGTAAAGGAAAAGAAGAAACAAAAATTCACATTATTAAACAATTTATCTACCATTGCTTTGTTCCTTATTCTTCCATGTATACCTAAATTTTCTGTTACAATTTTTCTTTAATTACAAGAATTTTCTTAGCCATGCACCATTGGTTCATGCCTATAATCCTTGCTACTCAGAAGGCAGAGATCAGGAGGATTGCAGTTCGAAGTCAGCCAGGGAAAACAGTTCATGAGATCCTGTCTCAAAAATACCCAACACAAAACAGGACTGGTGGGTTCACTCAAGTGGTAGAGCACCTGCCTAACTAGCATGAGGCCCTGAGTTCAAACTCCAGTACCAAAAATAAATAAATAAATAAGAATTTCCATTAGCATTTCCTATAATGCAAGTGAGCTGCACCCAATTATACTGTCTTTCATGTATCTAAAAATATCCCACGTTCCTTCAATTTTGCCCCACTTTCATTAAATATAATATTTGTAAAAATTCAGTTTCTTTTTTGCCATTGCAATGTCTTCTAACCTTCAGTGTTTCTGAGTAAACTCACCTGCGTGTTATTAGTCGCCTATATGCAAAATATTTTCTCTTTTGTCTTTTAGAATTTTCTCTTTATCTTTTATTTTCAGCAGTGCTTCTCTTTGCATTTATCCTGCTTGAAGTTTGCTGATCTTTCTGGATATGTCAATAATATAGTTTGGAAAATTTTTCACAAATATTTTAACAGCTTTATAGAGATTTGATTCTCATACCACACAATTCATCTATTTGAACTATAGAACTCAAATGGTCTTAGTCTATTCCCAGGTTTGTACAATCATCACCATTTCCTAATTCTGCAACATTTTAATCACGACAAACAAAATCCTGTACTCATTAGCATTCATTCCCCAACTCCTTCTCCATATTCTAGTTCTAGGCAACCACAACTCTATTTTTTTCTCCATAAATTTACCAATTCTGGACATTCCTTAGCCAATAAGTTTTTAAATAATTTCTGTTTCTTATTGGTCAACAGCTTACTGAGACTCTATTTTTAGTCTATTTTCCTCTGTTCTTTGGATTCAGTTCTTTCTATTGATGTCTCTAAATGTTCATTATCTCTTTGTTTAGCTTTAGGTTCATCCTGAAACTTAAATTTTGAACTATTTCTCCTTTGAACTATGGAATTTCTACTGAATTTCTTTTTCATAGTTTCTATTTTCTAAGACTTCCCTTCTACATTTGGTGATATTTTATTTAACGTTCCTTGAATATATTTACAGAAACTTCTTTAAAGTCCTGTCACTAATTCCAACATCAGAGTCACCTTGTGGTTGGTTTCTATTTGCTGGATCTCCAACTTAATGGGTCTCATTTCCCTGTTTTGTTTTTATGTGATAACTTTTCTTAGTTTTTTTTTTTTTAATGATACTTAGGTTTGAATTCAGGGCTTTTCAGTTGCTAGGCAGGTGCTCTACCACCTTAGCCATGCCTCCAGCCATTTTTACTCTGGTTATTTTAGAGATGGCATCTTGCTTTTTGTCCAGGCCAACCTGTACCTCAATCCTCTTATTTCCTGACATCACTGTAGTGACAGACACCATACCAAGATTTTTTCCCTTGAGTTATCAGCCTCTTAAACATTTTTGCCCAGGCTGGCCTGGAACCATGATCCTCCCAATCTCGGTCTAGCTTGGGGTAACAAGCATGCCACTGTAGCCAGCTATTGTTGAGCTGGAGTCTCACAGACTTTTTGCTTGGGCTGGCCCTGAGCCCTGATCATCCAAATCTCAGCTTCCCAAGTAGCTAGGATTATAGACATGAGTTATCAGTGCCTGGCTATCATTCAGTGTTTTTAAATAGTTTCTGTTTGATATTGTTTAACACCTTACTGAGACTATTTTTATTCCATCTATTCTCTATTCTTAGTTTCAGTTATTTCTGTTGATGTTTCTAAATGTTTAATAAATCTTTATTCAACTATTCAGTTCATCTGAGACTTAAAATTTGGAATATTCCTCTTTATGCTTATAGGATTTCTATTGGTTTCTTTGACTACCACTTGAGCCACACCTCCAGTCCTTTTTTTGTTTTTGTTATTTTTCAGTTAGAGATCTCTGTTTTGCTCGGGGCTGGTTTTGGATCTGCATTCCCCTACCTGTGCCTCCCACGTTGCTGGAATGATAGGCGTGTACCACCATGTCTGGCTCAGTGTCTACTTTTTAATGTGCACTGGTCATTGTGGATAATATGTTGTAGAGGTTCTGGTTTTATTACCTCCTTCTGATGAGAGTCAAGTTCTGTACTACCAAAGAAGTTCAAGTACTAGCAGTTTCCATTGGTACTATGGGGCTTCGGTTTTAATCACTGGGAGATCATGTCTATTTTGGTTTTGCATTTAGTGCTGAGTCAATTTCCTTATTCCTAGCGCAAGGTCTTTATTGTAAATCATTGCCTTTCTGAAATTCTGATAGAAAGGCCAAGGTTTTTGCCATGTAGCTCTAACGTTATAGGACTCAAACTCCAAAATCTATCTTTCTTATGGGAAGAAGCTGATGAAAGCTCTGTTTAGCTCTTTTGACTTTATCTTACCCTCTCTCACTTATCTTGGACAATTTTATGTTTTCCCCTAAACATTCAGAGGTCAGGGGTAAGATGAGGATTTGAGGGAAGTTTATTTGCAGATGTGGGAACTCCTTTCTGGGCCTAGAAATCCTTAGTAGGATTTCTGACTTCAATTTCTTACTACTCTGGAAGCCCTGAACTTTGTCATCTGATGTGTGTGTGTGTGTGTGCGCGCGCGCGTGTGTATGTGTTGTTGTTGTTGTTGATCGAATCCAGGGCTTTGTGCCTGCTAGACAAGCTTTCTACCACTGTGTTGCATCCTCAGCCCTGCCATCTGATTTTTAAGGCCAATAAGATTGTGCCTTTCTTCTGGAGCTCCATCCTCTGAGTACTGAACAGACTAAGAGATGCCTTCAGGTAGAACACCATCTTACTCCATGTGGTTCCTTCTTTCAAGTGATAAACTCTCTCCAATTTAAACCTGCTTTAAAAAAAAAACTGGGGTTTTCAAAGAATTGTTATAAAAAATGTTTTATCTGTCCAGGTTCTGGTGGCTCACACTTGTAATCTTAACTACTTGTAATGGGATCCAGAGGATTATGGTTCAACGACAGTCCAGACAAATAGTTCCATCTCCAAAATAACCAGAACAATATGGACTGGAGGGATGGCTCAAGCAGTAGAGTGCCTGCTTTGTAAGTATGAGGCCCTGCGTTCAAACCTGGTCCCACCAAAAAAATTTTTATTCATAGTTGATAATTGGAAGAATTATCTGTTTGATACAAGCTTCTCTATACCTCTTGAAAACATAAACTTTTTTAAAAGTTTAAGTAAATTTAGTCTTTTCCTAAATGATATTCATGAAATAACAGGTTTGATGTATTCATAAGTTTTTCAATAGACATTAAAATAACTATTAACAATTTCACCTATATACCACATAAAACAATTTCAGATACTACCTCCTGCACTTCAGAAAATACTGGGCTGGATTATGCCTTTTAAGTTGGGATATCAAGTGTTCCCCAAAACTCATGTTTTAAAGTCGTTGGTCTCTGGCTGATGGATCCAATCATCCAGGGCAACTGGATCATGAAGGCTCTGACCTAAACAATGGATTAATCCATTCATGGATTTGATGGCATTAATGGGAAGTGGTGGAAACTAGGAGATGGATGTGGTTGGAGGAAGTAGGTCATTGGAGGTATTACTTGTTTTTTTATTGTTGTACTGGTTGTGAGTACACTGTGGCATTTTCAAATGTTCTTACAATATATCAAATATGCCATACTTAAATTCACCCCATCCATCATTCTTCTTTATCCCTCCCACCCACATTCCTGGAATAGTTTCAACATGTATCATTTTTCCATTTACATACACATGTGCACAGTACTTTGTGCTATATTCACCCTCGTACACCCTTTCCCCCTCTCACTAGTACCAGCACCTCCCCCCAGACAGGATCTGTTCCTCCCTCCTGTTCTCTGATTTTTATTTCTAAAAATGATATTTTGTTTATTTAAGATAGCTACACAGGGAGTTTCCTTGTGACATTTCCATGTACATATGTATTATAACCCAAATTGGTTCATCTCCTCTTTTTTTTTTCTTTCTACCATAGTCTCCTTCTTACAGCAATTTCAATGGGTTTAAAAATTCTATATTCATTCTTGTATAGAGAGTACATCAACCATATTCACCTTCTTAGCTTCCTTCTTTTACCTTCCCTCTCTGGTATGTGATCTTCCTGTAGGGTGACCTGTTTTTTCACAATAGTGCTGTATTTGTATTGGGCCTATATTCCACACAAGAGAGAAAACATGCAGCTTTTGGCTTTATGATCCTGGCTAACTTCACTTAAGATGATGTTCTCTGGAGAACATCATTTACCTAGAAATAAAAATCTCATCCTTCTTTGTGGCTTAATAAAATTCCATTGTATATAAATACCACATTTTCTTAATCCATTCATTAGTAGAGGGGCATCTTGGCTATTTCCATAGTTTAGCTACTATGAATAGTGCTCCAATAAACATGGGTGTGCCGGTGCCTTTACTGCAGCCTGGCTTACATTCAGGCATACCCTTAGGAGTGAAATTACTGGATCATATGACAGTTCTATTTTTAGTTTTTTGAGGAGTCTTCATACTGTTTTCCATAGTGATTGTACTAATTTACCACCAGCCCAATATGAGGGTTCCTTTTCTTTACAGCTTCACCAACATTTGTTGTTGTTTGTATTCTTGATGGTAATCATTCTAACAGGAGTGAGGTAGAATCTTAACATGGTTTTGATTTGCATTTCTTTTATGACCAGGGATGTTGAGCATTTTTTCATGCGTTTTTTTAGTTTTTGTTTTTGTTTTTGTTTTGCCATTTGGACTTCTTTTGAAAAAAGCTCTGTTCAGTTCATTTGCCCATTTGTGAAATAGATTGTTGGTTCTTTTGGTGTTTAGCTTTTTGAGTTCCCTCTACATTCTGGTTGTAAATCCCTTGTCTGATGTATAGCTAGCAAAGATTTTCTCCCATTCTGTGAGCATCTTTTTCAATTTGGTGACCATTTCTTTTGTTGTACAGAAGCTTTTTAATTTCATGTAGTCCCATTTGTCAATCATTTCTCTTAGTTGCTGAGCCAATTGAGTTCCATTTAGGAAGTCATTGCCTATACTTATTAATTCCAATGTATTCCCTGCTTTTTCCTGCACTAGCTTCAAAGTTTCAGGTCTTATATTAAGGTCCTTAGTCCACTTTGAGTTGATACTTGTACAGGCCATGGATTTAGTTTCCATTTTCTGCATGCAGATATCCAGTTTTCCCAGCAACTTTTGTTGAAAAGGCTGTCTTTTTCTCTATCGTGTGTTTTTGGCATCTTTGTCAAAAATCAGGTGGGTGTAGCTGTGTGAATTCATGTCTGGATCTTCTATTCTGTTCCACTGATCTTCATGTCCGTATTTGTGTCAGTACCATGCTGTTTTTATTGCTATGGCTCCGTGGCATAGTTTGAAGTTGGATATTGTGATACCTCCAGCATTACTCTTTTTGCTCAATATCCCCTTGGTTATTTGCAGTCTTTTATGCTTGCAAATGAACTTTTGGGTTGATTTTTCAACTTCTGTAATGGTGGAGATATGACTTTGAAGGTTGTGTTTTATCCCTGTTTCCTTCCTGCTTTGCTATTATTTCAGGCTGGGATGAAATGAGTAGCTTTGCACTCCCACACCCTCTCTGCCATGATGTTCTGCCTCACCTTCAGCCCAGAAACAATGGAGCCAAGTGACCATGGACTAAACTTTTGAATCCATGAGCCAAAATAAACCTTTCCTCCTTTAAGTTGGTATCATTCAGGTATTTTGTGGTTGACCAATAATTCTGAGACATCTTTAGTTTAAAATCCCATATTAATGTCTTTAAACAATTATTCCATGGAGCACCATTGTTCCATTAGCAATTTACAACTCTGTCATGACTATTTAGAAAAACAATTAAAATAACTTAAATTTGACAGTAGTTACTAATAGGTGCTAATCAGATGAAGTAACAGAAAGTTCTACCTACTTTACTTAAGCAGCTAGTACTTATCCCTAGGTCAGACATAAGATATGCATCCTAGTTTGGGAAAGGAATTAGAACCATGGACAATGGAGTCCTCTATCTCGCTCTGTCAGTTCCCTTTTTCTCAGTTCATTTCATTCTTCTCACTTTACATGTTTCTCTCTCTGCTCTTACTCACATGGAAATTCCTAAGCATATTACTAATAAGCAGACAAGTAAATACAGAAATAAGGTCCAGAAAGGTTCAGGTGCTTTTCTAATGCATCACTAGTCTTTGTTACAGAAAAAGGGAAAGTGAGTTGGGTCAATTGATCAAAGCAAAAACTTAATTAAAAATAATTATAGCCATCACTCCCTGAATGCATGCTGCATGCATACACTTGGTAATACTTCACTTGCTTCCTCACGCCCTATAGGTAGAAACTTGGATGTCCACTTCACAAAAGAGCTGAGGTTTAATGAGGTGAAATAATTTTATATATCTTCCTTCTGAAATAGAAATGTCACAATAAATATATAACGAAACCTAAATGTAATGCAGGCCAATGTGTAGAACACAAATCTTTTGAAACAAAAGAGAAGTAAGCAATATGCTAAAATTATTAATCTTAGTATGAGTTTGACTTTGTTATATATAACTATGACTATTGCCAGAATTTTCTATAGGAAGAATTTTGTCGAATAGTACTACCTTGTAGTTAAATTTTTAGCATGACTTTTATAGTACTACAAAGAAAATCTTTATGTTTTAAATAGTCAACCAACCATTGCTATACCAAGAATATCAGAAAGAAAAAGGAAAATAACAGATGCTAAGGAGAAATTTTGCATCCAAAATAACACAGTCAATGACAAGATAGACAAGATAGCAAAGATTGTACTTTAAGTATTAACTACATGCCAGGTGCTCTGCTACTTTATTGGTTCATTTTCTAGTCACAATAAACCCCAAAAGTATTATTAACCTCACTACAGATGGAACAACTGAAGCACAGAGAGATACAGGAACTTTTCTGGAAACCACTGCAAGTTAAAGGAAGAATCAAGAACCCAGCTTGTGTGGTAACAGAAGTTACATTGGTCCTTTGCATTGGGATTGGTGAGGCCCATTCATTATAGTTATTTTGAAAGAAGCAATTTAGGCCAGTGTTTCAAGGTTCCTTGATACCCTTCAGAGATCATATCGTGGATCTAGGAGTTTGAGATGCTTCCATTCTAACTATGGACCATAAGAATTGTTACATTTTCTAATCACAGAAAACACCAGCCTCTGCAGTTCAGAGGCCCAGGTCTCCAAACTATTTCTAGTTCCCCAGAAATGCTGGAGGCTAGAATGTAAATAGCTCTTCACTGTGAAACAGAGCAGGGCACAGACATCCACAGGCATACACAGGCTACAAAGTTTGTTCAATACACAAAGTTCTGATGGTAAGCACAGCAAAGCAAACATAGCAATGAAAAAAAGAAAGAGAAATGGACCAGGAGAAAACCTATAGGCTCCCATACACTTTTATCAGCCTGAACATCTGGTTCCCTGAAGAGGAACAGGGAGGAAATGGGACGTTCAGATCTGCCTCCTTCAAATACTTGTGGAATTAGTTTCATTCACCTAGTCTACAATTTGGGCATAAAAACCATTTGGGGAGGGACTTGTTTGGCCATACCATGTTTTGGTGTTCAAGATGAAAGCATCTTGGATGTTGATATTTGTCCCAGCTGAGTTAAAAACAAAAAGATAAATATTAGACTAAGGCATTCTTTTTCCAAAAATATTTTATTAGCCTGTATTAGTCATACAGGGGGACTTCATTGTAATTTTCCATATACGCTTACAATGTGCCTTGGTTGGGTTTTCCCTACCATCATTCTCCCTCCCCTCCCCCCTATTTAAAATGATTTCAACAGGTTTCATTGTCCTATTTTCATTCAAGTAGATAAAAAAACATTGACCATGTTCACCATCTTCACCCTCTCTATTCACTTCCTACAGTACCCACCCCTGAACAGGACCTGTTTTACATTCCTGTAAAACAGGAATGTAAATGAAGGAAGGACATTCTTGTTCTTCATTTTTAAAATGTATATTCACTGTTCAAAGGGGTTTCTCCCTGGTATTTCACCCATGAATATATTGTATTTTAATCAGATTAACCCCTCTATTACTCTTCCTTATCCTTTCCCTTCTACTCCCTACTATTCAACAGCTTTCAGTGAATTTCGTTATGTTACCTTCCTACACAGATGCAATGTATTTCAATATTATACACACTCTATCTTTCTGTTTTCCTCTTTCCTCTCCCTAATCCCCTCAAACAGTTCCACTGTTATAAACATGTTCATTCATAAATACATGTATGTAAATACTTGTAAATGAACATGTTTGAATTTGTGTATACATTTGTCTTTTGGATCTGTCCTCCACATATGAGAGTAATATGGCTGAATAATAGTACTCCATTATATGTATATGCCACATTTTCTTAACCTATTCCTCAGTTGTAGGGCATTTGGGCTGTTTCTACTGCTTGGTTATTGTGAACAGTGCTGCAATAAACTGAGGTTCAAGTGTCTTTATTGTATCCTGACTTACGTTCCTTCAGATACATGCCGAGGAGTGGTATTGCTGGTTCATATGATATAGTACCATTTTAAACTTTTTGAGGAACCTCCACACTGCTTTCCATAGTGGTTCTACTAATTTACATTCCCACCAACAGTGTATAAGGAGTCTCATTTTCCCACATCCTCACCAACATTTGTTGTTGTTTATGTTCTTGATGATAGCCATTCCTACTGGAATAAAGTGAAATCTTAATATAGTTTTGATTTGCAATTCCTTTATGGCCAGAGATGTACATTTCTTCATGTGTATATTGGTCATTTGTACTTCTTCCTTTGAAATTTTTCTGTTCAGTCATTTGCCCATTTATTCATTGGGTTGTTAATGCTTTCTGCTTATTATTCCACTGCCAGATGCATAGCTGGAAAAGATTTTCTCTCATTCTATAGGTTGACAGTTCATTCTAATAACTGTCTTTTGCTGTACAGAAGCCTTTTCAGTTTGAGGCAGAACAATTTGTCTATTCTTTCTCTTATTTGCTATGCTATTGGTTCTACTAAGGAAGTTATTGCCTCTGCCTTTGTCTTCCAGTGATTCCTCTGTTCTTTCCTGTAGTTGTTTAAAAGTTTTAGGCCTTACAATGGAAATCTTTGATCCACTTTGAACTTATATTAGTACCAGGTGAAAGACAGGGATCTATACATGTAGACAGTCTTCTATATATGAATAACCATTTTTCCCAGCACCATTTGTTAAAGAAGCTGTCTTTTCTCCAATTCATGTTTTGGGCTCCTTTATTAAATATTAAATGGCTGTAACTGTGTGGATTTATGTCTAGGTCTTCTATTCCATTGGTCTTCATGTCAGTTTTTATGGCAGTCCCATGCTCTATTTATTGCTATATCTCTGTAATATAGTTTGAAGTCAGGTATTGTGATACCTCCAGTGTTGCTCTTGTTGCTTAGGATTGTTTTGGTTATTCAGGATTAAGGTGTTCTTAATTGCTGACGTCCATGGGCAACGTTCAGTGTATCATGCTCTTGACTAATGAAAACTCAAGTGAATGAAACTCGGACTAATGAAAGCTCAGAGACACTGAGCTTCTTCTGGAGGAAGACTGCTTCCAACAGAGGCTTCATGAGTAAGGAGGAGAAGATTCTTCCCCTGGTCACCCCCACACAACACCCCCACGATCTTCTCATCAAGTTAATAAGTGACATAATGCACAGGTCTCTTTTACAGTGATTTTTGTATTAATTCGTACTAAAATTTTAAGTGTAGTTAATTGGTTATTAAGAGATAGAACTCTCAAACCTCCTGGTTTTCTGTAGTAAAGTAAAAGTGGCATCGCCCATGTTTTAGCCAAATACAAATTGTGAAGACTTGAAAGTCCCTTCAGATGAATGGTCAATAGTACAAAAAGGCTAATTTTATCGGGTACAAAGAGACAAGGTGAAGATCAATACATAAAGCGCGTTCTACCTGTCCCAGGTGTATCTTGAGAGGTAATGAGTGCTCAGGAAGGGGTGAACCACATATTGTAGAAGGAGCCAAGTATGTGGTAGGAGTGAGCTACTGTCTTCAGGCATCATGTCAGCCCTGAGATCCAACTTTTCTCACTTATTCCAAAACATTTATTAAGAGTCTAGTCTATGTCCTAGACACAGTGATGGCTGTTGAGGGCATAAAGATGAAGACAAGTCCTTCTCAATGCATAAAGGATGGCTGAGGGGGGAAGGTAGACAAACACATAGACCATTCCCATTGGGCAGCAGGTTCTTGCCCAGAGTTATGTGCGGGGCACTATAGGAGCAGAAGAGAGAGGACTGCTTAGTCCAGACATGGGAACTGGAAAGGGAAGAACTTGAGAAATGATTCCTGGGAATGATGTCTAAAATGAATCTTAAAGTGTCAATAGGAGAAGGCCAAGTGGAGATGGGGAAATGAGGGCACAATGGTAGCATGGTGTTGACAGAGCCTGTTGTAAGAGCTTGGGGTGACTTGGAAATAAAGTTAGAGATACAGGCAAGGGCCAGATAATAGAGATGTATGAGATAGACATTCAGAGATGACCAAAGTGATATTTACAAAAGTTACAGCAAGTGCCTGCATTTTGAAGTCAGACAGTCCTAAATTCAGGTCTCATGTTTGCAAATTGCTCACTGAGGGTACATCTAGCAAGTTATTAACTTCTCTGAGCTCCAGTTTCCTTGAGTACAAACTAGGGGTAAGGATAATATCCATGAGGGTTAAATGAGGCACTGCTAGCATGGTCTCAATACATTGTAAATGCTAGTAAGTACTCAATAGCGATAGAAATTTTTTTTTAATACACAATTTTGTTCAAGATTGCACAGAAAATGTCACAGTGTGGATCCAACCTCAGCTGCAGTGAACAGCCAGGGTAACAGAGGAGTGAACTGCCTTGGGTGCTGGCAAGGAAGGGGTGCATAGTTAGTAGAAAATTTAAGAACTGCAATAAAACTGAATAAAAGTTGGTCTGCTTTTTATTATTGTCAAGCCTCGAGAATGTCAAACAATGTCAGCAATAAAATACTTCCCCAAATATCTTTGGTTGGCCTAAGAATTTATAAACAACTTGCTATGTAGTTACTATTGAGTTTTAATAATATATTTTAAAATATCTAAAAACCACAGTGGTCTCTGACACACATTGTAAACAAGAGAGGGTCCCCAAGATCCCATTCACCTGGGCACAGTTTCAAATAATCACTCCAGACTCCGTACATTCCAGAACACACAGGGATACAATAGAAGGGACTTAAGTTCTGTTCCTTTTTTTTTTCAATCACCATGCAATTATTAATCATTCTGAATCTATTGTCTTGACACCATAAGGACAAGAGTGGGAACTGCACCCAAAGTGTGCTCAAATGGTTCTGAACTGTTAGGAAGCTACCAGGAGTTCTGAATCAATTTTTATGTGGACATAGTATTTATTATACAGTAAGCAATAAACTGGGCTAACTTAAAGCTATTTACCTTTTCATACAAAAGAGAGTGTTAAATGTTATCTATTCCAACAGTCAGGGAGTGCCTACTACTCCAACTCTGTCAGGCTCCAATGCAAAATAAGTATTTCCCTTATTTTGTCCTAACTCCTGAAGGGTTCTAACTGTACCTGCATCACTTTCTTTATCCTGGAAACCTGGTACTCACCAATGGAGTCAGTTATTTGGGTTGAATTGTGTCCATTCAAGGTCTCACAGAAATACAATGTCACCCTGAGATGGGCAACACCTTCATGCTTAGTGGCCATAGGGGTGCACCCTAGTTCACTCCTAGGGTGCACTAGGGATTGGTGCACCCTGGAGGACAGAGATCTAGAAGAAGCATTAAAATAGGAGATGTGGAGAGAGGAGAGAGGCAGGTTCAGAATGAGGTCACTGGTCATCCAGGAATCGAGGAGAAGATGACCCAAGGGAGAAGGGAGAACCTGGAAAAGAGAGGTGACTGACAGGGTGGGGTTGGGAGGCAACATCAGCAATGAAGTTCCTCCACTTCAGTTTTGCCCAAGGCAGAGGACTATAAACTTGTTCTTTGTGTTCTGTTGAGTTGGAGGAATTCCAAAGAAAAAAATCCCCATAGCCTAGGAACTAATTACAGCAAATGATCAGTGCTTTTGAAAAAGCTGTTCTGAAAAGAGAGTTTAAGTGAAACAGACAAAAATTGACAGTGATAACATTATATTGAGGCATGGACACTTTACAATCCTATTGTTGGAATCCTAAGTGTGTGCTTGGTCTTCCAAGTAACTGAATTTTAGGAGCTGCTGGAAGGTCAAATAAATGAAAGATCACAATAGAGTTCACAGATCTGGTCTACACAACAGCAATGTACTCTTGTGATGATCAGTGCCACCAGCCATCTTAACTATTTCATGACATGGAGACATAAATTAATCAGTTAGCTTGTCACCTTGCATTTGTGGAGCATTTGCTTTGTCTCAAGTAATTTGCTTGACTCTGGTAATGCAGTTATGAACACATTTCTTATCCTTATCAAGATTAGATTCTAGCAGTGGTGATAGTATTCAAACAAATTATACACACAATAGCAAGCCAAATTACTTCAAGTTAGTAAAGTGCAATGAAAGAAAAATACAGGATAACAAGGAAGTAAATGATGGGGTGAGGGTCAGCAAGGCTTTTGTCTACCCACACCTGACCACCCTATGATTACATGTGATGGGTTGAAGGAATTCAACCACAGCAAATCTTAATGGCAAATCAAGGGTAACATAAGGCTAGGAGCAACATGGTATGATCATGCACCTCCAAATGAAACCTCTACATCCACCAAGGGTGGCTGTGGAAGTTCTTTGGCACACTCAGAAGTGATTTATACTCACATAACTTTATCTTGTGGAATGCAGCATTTCTGGACAGGAAACACAGAGCTAAATTGCACATGGCAATTAATACACAATGGCAGCAGCATGTGTGGTGGAAAAGTCAACACTGGCCAAAATATTTTAAGTACTAGATAAAGTTGGCATTCCCCAAGGGGCCCTAGGACAAGTCAAATGTACTTGTAGTGAAGACACAATCAATAAAAAGATACACTGGGTAAGATTCATAAATTCAGAAAAAGACTTACCACATGGTATTAACATTGTTAATCAACCTGAATCAAAAATTTAGCATGCAAACACCCAATGCAACAAACTTAACAAATAGACAATAGCCTAGTGGACAGGGAAGGGCAAAAGCTTGCACTAGAGTTCAAAGAGGACTATAAACTCGCCAAGTGGGAGCAGATGTAGGTAAAGTTGGCCAGGAATTTTGGCAGCAGAAGCACAGAGAATAAATTTATGAGAAACCTATGGTTTCCTTAAGCTCTGGCAAATCACAGGTGGTGAGTACACTTTCTACAGATGCCCTCTCAGTGCCAGAATTCCTCATCTAAATAAAAAGAAGACATGCTCAATTGCACGAGTGGTGGGTGTAGGATGTTTATTAAGTTTGACTGAGTGTTGCTTATACATAGAATGGTATCTAAGTAGTGGTAGAGAAAGGAAGTTCTGTCTCCAGAAACACTGAGACCCCCTGAGTTGACTCTCACTTCTTACTGCTTTTCATGGTCCACAATGATTTCATTTGTTAGTTTATTTTTATGATAAAGTCCCTCTATTTTAGTGTTTATAGTTTCTTGGGGCCAGGACCATGGGTCACAGGTATAGCTCCAGCTTCTCCCTCAGCCCTTGAAGCAAAGTAGGCACTGAGATAAGCATTTAAGGAATGAACGAGTTAAAGAAACAACGTGAACACTGAGACATGGTGAAGAAGCCAGAGTTGGCCAGGCAATGAAGGAAGCACAAAGCCCACAGTGCTCCAATGTGGGAGAGATCTCTGCTACTGAACAGGGCCCACTCTGCGATTCTAAGGCTGAAAATGCCTGCCTTCCAAGGAGATGAATAAAACAATGGATGCGTTACTTTTCCAGACAATAAGCTAAACCTTATGGAAAACTGAAGAAAAATTAGGAATTTACTTGTGGACATGATGAGTTTGAGATAACCTAGTATCTCTCCAGGTGGAGAAACTAACTAGGCAACTGGATCTACAAGTCTGCAGTTCAGGAGAGAAGCTGAGGCTTACTAAAATCTGCTAAATAGATGATATTTAATTTAGGTGAACTGTAAGGTGTTTGGAAAGCATCAGTAGAAGATAAGAAAGGAAAGGTAGGTCTGGGATAATATGCTAAAAGACTTCAAGTAGAAAATGACTAGTGTAACTGCTGGAGCACAGTAAATATGAGGGTTAGTGCTCACTGTTGGGAGTAAATGCCTAAGCCCACAGGACTTCAGAGCCGACAAGCTCCAGCTTCGTGACTCCTAGATGCATACAGACCTGCCAACTCCCTTTCTGCTGTGCCCCCTCTGAAAGGGAAAGGCAAGAGCGCAGCAAAGGTGGAAATGATGATACACCATGCCTATCCCTGCACAGTCTACCTCCTGCTTGGAAGTGACCAAATTTGAAATTAACCATGTAAAACTATATGGCAAGTGATCTTAACAGGGGTATAAGCCTGTTCTCTCAACCAGGGATGAGGAGCTGAAGGACATGGGTACCGTTTTGGTGTGCTTCTTGCTGTGCCCAAATACTAAGAATTATGAATAAATCAAGCACTGAAATTCAGTGATTTCTTTGCTTCAGCTGTTGGACAAAGACTGTATGGGGAAGCCAGGCCACCCAATATCATCTGCAATGGTAGGCACATCTGCAGAGCAGCAGTAAAAAGCCCTGCTATTTTAGGCAGTCTGCTGACATGATTGCTTATTAAGCTCTTTCTGCATGCCAAATCCTGGGATGTCTATACAGGATCCCATTTAAACCTTAAACATTTTCTGGTGGCAGAGTCAATAGATAAACAATCAATTGTAGTCATGGCTCCATGATTGAACCCTAGCAGTACATTCTAACAAGAGAACTGTAAATTTAGTCTTTATGAAAACAAAATTTGTCCATTAAAAAACCTGTATGTTTCAATTCAATTGAAAAAAATCTAGTTCTGATGCTGATTTGTAGTTTGATCCATAACCTTAAGAGTTCCCCAAGGCTACGGAACAAAAAGTATTTAAAAACTTCAGTGAAATAATTCATTGTAAACCTAAATATACACAAATACTTCATGATTTTTTTGACCTGTTTCTTCTTTGTGTGGGGTAGGGAAAGACTGAATATTTTTCTTTTCAATTCCTTAGGAATGGTAAGAAGCCTTTCTCTGACTCACTGTGCCATACCACTAAAATATTTTAATTTTAGATATTACATTACATCTTTGAGTACTAGATGGGCAGAATTTCTACCAAGAATTTTCTTTTTTATCTGACATGCATATAATAACATTGTTATAATGAAAGAAGCCCACTGTTTTGGCAGCTATGGCTCATGTCAGAACAAGGGTGCCTCTTTTGCAAGTGTTTAATATTTTGGAAGATGAAAGGATTTTGAAGTCTGTTTCCAGAGGCTCTATGAACCTGTAAAGTTGCAAACAATATGTATCTGTAATGTATGTGCATTTTTCTAGGATGGCTCCATAGCTTTCAGCTGCCTCTCAAAGATGTTCTTAACCCAACCAATGATTAAGATCACTACTATAGAATATCTAGAAGTATAACTAACCCAGTGCCTGGAGCAGAGAGACTGTATTGTAACATTCATTTGTAAGTGTTCTCAAAAGAGGATGAAATGAGTTACATTAGTGTTTATGATTCACCTGCTTTTCTCTCTGAGGTTCTCTGTAGATTTATCATCAATATCCTATGTATACCCTTGATGTTGTATGAGAATGCTGTCTTTTGTTTGCTGAAATTAAGTGTAGAGGTAGTAGTTTGATTTCTTCTAGTAAAGATGCTACATTTGGCCAAAAAAATCAGTCTCATTTTTTGTCTCCATGAATATCAGAAAGCACTTATTAGATAACTGACCAGGCTAAATCATTGTGTTTATACATGAAAGCATTTGAGTATATACAGGATAGTTAATGCTATTTAACATTCAGCATATGAATCATTTAACTCTCAACTACTTAACTGATTCCATCTTTACACAGTTTCACAATGAAAGAAATTTAGTCTTGAATCTAAAATAATCCTAAAGAATATTAAGGAGGTAAAATTATTTCACGTTCTCTTTTCCCATCCCACACACTTTAACCATCTCTCATGCATGGTACTTGCTCCAAAGTACTTCTCCTTCCTTCTTCAACCTCTCCAAAATATCAGTCTATCTAACCTCTATTATCTCCTCTCCTCTCTCTGTCTTAAATCTGTATTATGTGGATCATGTTAATCTCTGTTTTCTTTCTTTTCCCTGTTCTGTCATAGCTCCAGTTCTTTTCCCACCCTCAGCACTCTCTAAAAGCTGATGCAGTAAGCAGTGGGGTTGAAGGCTGGGAATAATATTTAAATTCACAACTCATTTCTCTTGCCTCTAAAATGTGTAAAGAAAAACATTTGAGAGATAAATATAACTTCAACTTAGATTGTGTCTTTCCTGATTAACTTGTCCAATTAACTTGTTCACACCTGGTTTACTAAAATGAACTGTTTATACATGTTAGTCAATATTGTGTTAAACTATCCTCAGCAATTCTTAATTCAACATTCTTCACACACACATACACACACATACACAGAGAGAGAGAGAGAGAGAGAGTAAAAGAGAGAGACAGAGAGAGAGAGAGAGAAGACTTTAATCAATCTAAGCTTCTTGGTGGAGAGCCTGATCCAGGAAGGAAAAGCTTTAAGCCCCAGGCAAGTAGAAAATTGATTTGCATGAAAGTATCTCTGGAGTGAAAGTCTGGCACATTCTCAATCCTGTAAGTATTTATCTCCTCTTATTTTACCATTAAAATCTAGAAAACAAACCTCCAGGGGAAACATCATGATGGAGCACATGGATCAGACATGTTGATAATTGTAAGTCAAAGGAGTCTTTCATCTTTGTTCCCAAAGCGAGGAGCTGTCTGTGCCACCTGACATGAGGCTGTAGACATGCACATACATGGATTTCAGAATGTGCCAGGCCATACTCTCAGAAGCCAATGATTCCAGAAATGATTGCTGCTGAAACCTGCTGGGTTTCAAAAGCAAGGAGAATAGCACAAATCTGCAAATGTCCCTTGAAAATTTCTATCAGCAGTAAAAGCAGCTTGAACTTGATAAGTCTATAAATAAGCTTGAGGAGGCACATTAGGTACTTGAGCAGAAAGTCTATCTAGCCAGAAACAATTTTGTCCCACTGCAAACAAATCCACCATGGATCACTCAACAATGGCTAAGAAGCCCTCGGGTCACAGAAGTTCCAGACTGGGAATTGAGACAGTTTTTTCCTTGTGTGACCTGGATCTTGAAGATACCTTCCAGTTCTAATATTCTCTGATACGAATACCTTCGTAATCCATGATTTGGAATGAACTCTTTATATAGGAGAGTATGTATTTAAGATATTTCCTTGCTCTAGACCTTGGTTTTATCATTTGCAAAATGTGTGGAAACAGAGGAGGAGCCAAAAAAATCTCCTGAAATGTAGTCTGGCTTAATGTGTGTGCCTGTTTTGGCAAAGAGAATACCATTCAAGAAACTCTGGGTAAAGAAACACTAAAAATCAAACACAAAAAACTTCTGTCCACAAGAGGATTCCAATCTAGCTAGCAGGAAAAGATTTATAAATGCATATAACCACATAATTTGTGAGCAAGAATTTGGCAATCTGCTATATGTTAATACTAGCAACTGTCTCTTGCACTGTACCTCATTCATTCATTCAGCACCGAGCCAGGTACTTTGTTAGGTGTTGAGAGTGCAAAAGAAAGTGAAGCTGAAGATCACTTACTAAAGGAGGTCAAATTACAGGGGACCCCACCCCCTGCGTTGGTTGCTTATCTCTCTTGAAGTTCAAACAAGTTGTTGCATGGATTGATTCATTCTTTTCTTATTGCTAAGTGCATTACATTGTGTGGACGTACCATGACTTGTTCAACCATTCATTCAATGCTTTCAGTTTTTTGCTATTACATGTATTTATTAAACATTTGTGGGTAGGTTCTTTATGAGCATATGTTGACATTTATCTGGGATAAATGCCCAAGACTGTGATTGCTAACTTGTGTGGCACATGCATGTTTAGTTTTGTAGGAAACTGCCAAACTCTTTTCCAAAGAGGCTGTACCATTTTACACCTCTACTATCAACGTATGACAGATTCACTTTTCCTTTATCTTTCCCAGCATTTGATATTACCACTATTTCTTATTTTAGCTCTTCTTGCACGTTTGTAGTGACAGCTCATAATTTGATTTGCTTTTCCCAAATGGATAATGATGTTAAACATCTTTTCATATATTTTTTCCATCCATATTTCCTTTTGACCACTTCATAATTGGATTATTATTTTTCTTATTAAGATTTAGAGATTTTTAAATATTTTAAATATATATTAAAATATATTAAATATAAATTAAATAATAAATATTTAAATAAATAAATATATATATATATATATATAAATTTAAGGAATTATCAGATAGATGATTTCCAGTATTTTCTTCCACTCACTAGCTTCTCTTTTCATCCTCTACTTAGAGGGTCTTTTGCAGAATGAGGTTTTTAATTTTTATGAAGTCTAATTTATCAGTTTTTCTTTTATGGGTTGTGTTTTTGGTATCATGTCTAATAACCCTTCACTTAGCCCTAGATCCAAAGCTGCTTTCCTAGGATTTTTTTCCCAAAAGTTTTATAGTTTTGGATTTTAAATTGTATCTATGATCCATTCTTAAATTAATTTTTACATGTGATGTAAGGTTTAGGTTGAGTTCTTTTTTTTTGCCTTGAGATATCCAATTGTTCCAGCACAATTTGTTGAAAAACTCCACTGAGTTATTTTGCACCAGCAATCCACATATTTTTAAGTGACTTGCATGTCCTGGACGAATTCAAAATTTCCTGAGAGAAGCAGCAACAATCATAGCCCCTTGAGACAGAAGCTAGGATAGGTTGTGTCCAGTGCTCAAAACTTTGTAGGTTACACTTCCTGTTCACTTCCCTGCATCCACATCCCTGTAGTTAAGGGTTTGGCTCCCTAAAATGTGCTTGCAGCCCAGACCTTTATTCTTTATTTTTTTTTTCATTTTTCTTTTATTATTCATATGTGCATACAAGGCTTGGTTTATTTCTCCCCCCTGCCCCCACCCCCTCCCTTACCACCCACTCCACCCCCTCCCGCTCCCCCCCTCAATACCCAGCAGAAACTATTTTGCCCTTATCTCTAATTTTGTTGTAGAGAGAGTATAAGCAATAATAGGAAGGAACAAGGGGTTTTGCTGGTTGAGATAAGGATAGCTATACAGGGCATTGACTCACATTGATTTCCTGTGCGTGGGTGTTACCTTCTAGGTTAATTCTTTTTAATCTAACCTTTTCTCTAGTTCCTGGTCTCCTTTTCCTATTGGCCTCAGTTGCTTTAAGGTATCTGCTTTAGTTTCTCTGCATTAAGGGCAACAAATGCTAGCTAGTTTTTTAGGTGTCTTACCTATCCTCACCCCTCCCTTGTGTGCTCTCGCTTTTATCATGTGCTCATAGTCCAATCCCCTTGTTGTGTTTGCCCTTGATCTAATGTCCACATATGAGGGAGAACATACGATTTTTGGTCTTTTGAGCCAGGCTAACCTCACTCAGAATGATGTTCTCCAATTCCATCCATTTACCAGCGAATGATAACATTTCGTTCTTCTTCATGGCTGCATAAAATTCCATTGTGTATAGATACCACATTTTCTTAATCCATTCGTCAGTGCTGGGGCATCTTGGCTGTTTCCATAACTTGGCTATTGTGAATAGTGCCGCAATAAACATGGATGTGCAGGTGCCTCTGGAGTAACAGTCTTTTGGGTATATCCCCAAGAGTGGTATTGCTGGATCAAATGGTAGATCGATGTCCAGCTTTTTAAGTAGCCTCCAAATTTTTTTCCAGAGTGGTTGTACTAGTCTACATTCCCACCAACAGTGTAAGAGGGTTCCTTTTTCCCCGCATCCTCGCCAACACCTGTTGTTGGTGGTGTTGCTGATGATGGCTATTCTAACAGGGGTGAGGTGGAATCTTAGTGTGGTTTTAATTTGCATTTCCTTTATTGCTAGAGATGGTGAGCATTTTTTCATGTGTTTTCTGGCCATTTGAATTTCTTCTTTTGAGAAAGTTCTGTTTAGTTCACCTGCCCATTTCTTTATTGGTTCATTAGTTTTGGGAGAATTTAGTTTTTTAAGTTCCCTGTATATTCTGGTTATCAGTCCTTTGTCTGATGTATAGTTGGCAAATATTTTCTCCCACTCTGTGTGTATTCTCTTCAGTTTAGAGACCATTTCTTTTGATGAACAGAAGCTTTTTAGTTTTATGAGGTCCCATTTATCTATGCTATCTCTTAGTTGCTGTGCTGCTGGGGTTTCATTGAGATAGTTCTTACCTATACCTACTGACTCCAGAGTATTTCCTACTCTTTCTTGTATCAACTTAAGAGTTTGGGGTCTGATATTAAGATCCTTGATCCATTTTGAGTTAATCTTGGTATAGGTTGATATACATGGATCTAGTTTCAGTTTTTTGCAGACTGCTAACCAGTTTTCCCAGCAGTTTTTGTTGAAGAGGCTGCTTTTTCTCCATCGTATATTTTTAGCTCCTTTGTCAAAGATAAGTTGCTTATAGTTGTGTGGCTTCATATCTGGATCCTCTATTCTGTTCCACTGGTCTTCATGTCTGTTTTTGTGCCAGTACCATGCTGTTTTTATTATTATTGCTTTGTAATATAGTTTGAAGTCAGGTATTGTGATACCTCCTGCATTGTTCTTTTGACTGAGTATTGCCTTGGCTATTCGTGGCCTCTTGTGTTTCCATATAAATTTAACAGTAGATTTTTCAATCTCTTTGATGGATGTCATTGGAATTTTGATGGGAATTGCATTAAACATGTAGATTACTTTTGGGAGTATAGACATTTTTACTATGTTGATTCTACCAATCCATGAGCATGGGAGATCTCTCCACTTTCTATAGTCTTCCTCAATCTCTTTCTTCAGAAGTGTATAGTTTTCCTTGTAGAGGTCTTTCACATCTTTTGTTAGGTTTACACCTAGGTATTTGATTTTTTTTGAGGCTATTGTAAATGGAATTGTTTTCATACATTCTTTTTCCGTTTGCTCATTGTTAGTGTATAGAAATGCTAATGATTTTTCTATGTTGATTTTATATCCTGCTACCTTGCTATAGCTATTGATGATGTCTAGAAGCTTCTGAGTAGAGTTTTTTGGGTCTTTAAGGTATAGGATCATGTCGTCTGCAAATAGGGATATTTTGACAGTTTCTTTACCTATTTGTATTCCTTTTATTCCTTCTTCTTGCCTAATTGCTCTGGCTAGGAATTCCAGTACTATGTTGAATAGGAGTGGAGATAGTGGGCATCCTTGTCTGGTTCCTGATTTTAGAGGGAATGGTTTTAATTTTTCTCCGTTAAGTATAATGCTGGCTGTAGGTTTGTCATATATAGCTTTTATAATGTTGAGGAACTTTCCTTCTATTCCTAGTTTTCTTAGAGCTTTTATCATGAAATGATGTTGGATCTTATCAAAGGCTTTTTCTGCATCTATTGAGATGATCAAGTGGTTTTTGTCTTTGCTTCTGTTAATGTGGTTTATTACGTTTATTGATTTTCGTATGTTGAACCACCCCTGCATCCCTGGGATGAAGCCTACTTGGTCGTGGTGAATAATCTTTTTGATGTGTTGCTGAATTCGATTTGCCATTATTTTGTTGAGGATTTTTGCATCAATGTTCATTAAGGAGATTGGCCTATAATTCTCCTTTTTGGAGGTGTCTTTGCCTGGTTTTGGGATAAGTGTAATAGTGGCTTCATAAAATGTGTTTGGCAGTTTTCCTTCCCTTTCTATTTCATGGAACAGTTTAAGGAGGGTTGGTATCAGTTCTTCTTTAAAGGTCTGATAGAATTCAGCAGAGAATCCATCAGGTCCTGGACTTTTCTTTTTGGGGAGACTCTTGATTGCTGCTTCAATTTCATTTTGTGTTATAGGTCTATTCAGGTGATTAATTTCCTCTTGGTTCAGTTTTGGATGATCATATGTATCTAGAAATCTGTCCATTTCTTTTAGATTTTCAAATTTATTTGAATATAGGTTCTCAAAGTAGTCTCTGATGATTTCCTGGACTTCCATGGTGTTTGTTGTTATCTCCCCTTTTGCATTCCTGATTCTACTAATTTGGGTTTTTTCTCTCCTCATTTTAGTCAGGTTTGCCAGGGGTCTATCGATCTTGTTTATTTTTTCAAAGAACCAACTTTTTGTTTCATTAATTCTTTGTATGGTTTTTTTGGTTTCTATTTCGTTGATTTCAGCTCTTATTTTTATTATTTCTCTCCTTCTATTTGTTTTGGGATTTGCTTGTTCTTGTTTTTCTAGGAGTTTGAGATGTATCATTAGGTCATTGATTTGGGATCTTTCAATTTTTTTAATATATGCACTCATGGCTATAAACTTTCCTCTCAAGACTGCCTTAGCTGTGTCCCATAGGTTCTGGTAGGTTGTGTTTTCATTTTCATTGACTTCTAGGAACTTTTTAATTTCCTCTTTTATTGCATCGATGATCCATTCTTCATTAAGTAATGAGTTATTTAGTTTCCAGCTGTTTGCATGTTTTTTGTCTTTACTTTTGTTGTTGAGTTCTACTTTTACTGCATTGTGGTCAGATAGTATGCATGGTATTATTTCTATTTTCTTATATTTGCTGAGGCTTGCTTTGTGCCCTAGGATATGATGTATTTTGGAGAAGGTTCCATGGGCTGCTGAGAAGAATGTATATTGTGTAGAGGTTGGATGAAATGTTCTGTAGACATCTACTAGGTCCACTTGATCTATTGCATATTTTAGATCTTGGATTTCTTTATTGAGTTTTTGTTTGGATGACCTATCTATTGATGATAATGGAGTGTTAAAGTCTCCCACAACCACTGTGTTGGCGTTTATATATGCTTTTAGGTCTTTCAGGGTATGTTTGATGAAATTGGGTGCGTTGACATTGGGTGCATACAGATTGATGATTATTATTTCCTTTTGGTCTATTTCCCCTTTTATTAGTATGGAATGTCCTTCTTTATCTCGTTTGATCAATGTAGGTTTGAAGTCTACTTTGTCAGAGATAAGTATTGCTACTCCTGCTTGTTTTCGGGGGCCATTGGCTTGGTAAATCTTCTTCCAGCCTTTCATCCTAAGCATATGCTTATTTCTGTCGGTGAGATGAGTCTCCTGTAAGCAACAAATTGTTGGATCTTCTTTTTTAATCCATTTTGTCAGACAGTGTCTTTTGATGGGTGAATTAAGTCCATTAACATTAAGTGTTAGTACTGATAGGTATGTGGTGATTCCTGCCATTTAGTTATCTTAGTTGTTTGAAGGTTTTATTGTGTGTACCTAACTTGATGTTACTCTCTACTGTCTTGCTTTTTCTTATCCTGTGGTTTGGTGCTGCCTGCCTTTTCATGGTTAAGTTGGGTGTCACTTTCTGTGTGCAGGATCCCTTGCAGAATCTTTTGTAGTGGTGGCTTTGTGGTCACATATTGTTTTAGTTTCTGCTTATCATGGAAGACTTTTATTGCTCCATCTATTTTGAATGATAGCTTTGCTGGGTAGAGTATCCTGGGGTTGAAGTTATTTTCATTCAGTGCCTGGAAGATCTCACCCCACGCTCTTCTTGCTTTTAATGTTTCTGTTGAGAAGTCTGCTGTGATTTTGATGGGTTTACCTTTGTATGTTACTTGTTTTTTCTCTCTTGCAGCCTTCAATATTCTTTCCTTAGTTTCTGAACTTGTTGTTTTAATGATGATATGTCGTGGAGTAGTTCTATTTTGATCTGGTCTGTTTGGTGTCCTGGAGGCCTCTTGCATTTGTATGGGAATATCTTTCTCTAGATTTGGGAAATTTTCCATTATTATTTTGTTGAATATATTACGCATTCCCTTCGCTTGCACCTCTTCTCCTTCTTCGATGCCCATGATTCTCAAGTTTGGTCTTTTGATGGAGTCGGTGAGTTCTTGCATTTTCTTTTCACAGGTCTTGAGTTGTTTAATTAGTAGTTCTTCAGTTTTTCCTTTAATTACCATTTCATCTTCAAGTTCTGAGATTCTGTCTTCTGTTTGTTCTATTCTGCTGGATTGGCCTTCCGTTTTGTTTTGCAGTTCTGTTTCGTTCTTTTTTCTGAGGTTTTCCATATCCTGGCTGTTTTCTTCTTTATTGTTGTCTATTTTTGTCCTGAGTTCATTTATCCATTTATTCATTGTGTTCTCTCTTTCATTTTGGTGTTTATACAGTGCTTCTATGGTTTCCTTTATTTCTTCTTTTGCTTTTTCAAGTTCTCTATTTTTATTGTCTTGGAATTTCTTGAGTGTCTCCTGTACATTTTGGTTGACCCTATCCAGTATCATCTCTATAAAATTCTCATTGAGTACTTGTAGTATGTCTTCTTTTAAATTATTCTTGTAGGCTTCATTGGGTCCTTTGGCATAGTTTATCTTCATTTTGTTGGAGTCTGGCTCTGAGTTTCTGTTCTCTTCATTCCCCTCTGGTTCCTGTACTAATTTTTTGCTGTGGGGAAACTGGTTTCCTTGTTTTTTCTGTCTTCCTGTCATTGTCCTTGGTGTTGTTACTGTCCCTGTACTGTGTGTAATTAAGTATTTTCTAGCTTGTAATAATAACAATGGTAATATTGAGAATGGAAGAGTGAGCTGAGATGGAAAGCAAGAAGTTAAAGAAAAGGGGAAAACAAATATACAGAAAAGAGGGAGAAAGCAGAACAAGGTATCAGACAAGAGAGTTTCAAAGGTATAAACAGGGAGTGTTAGTGTACTAATCGACAGTAAGCTGGTCCGCATCTTCCCAAGCCGTATGGGCGCCGGCCACTGGCGGCCCGGGGGCCTCCTCGGTTCTCCGTTTAACGTGAAGTGGAGATTCTCTGCGCCGGCTGGAGATGTGGAGGAGTCAAAGTTATGCCTTTTCTCAGTGATTATGCCTGCAAAGTGTGTCTCCAGCGTCTCTCCAAGATTTCACTATAGGAGGGTCGCTTTCTGCTTCCTCCCTCTAGCCGCCATCTTGGAATTCACCTTTATTCTTTAGACTCAGCTTAGAATAGTCAGGTCAAACCAGTTGCATTGGTACAATGGCCCTTGAATTGTGTTCCCAGTTTTTCACTTCAGATCTCTTGCTTCTTCCCTCCACAGATCAACACTAGGTCTGCTTCATTCTTGGCCATCCAATGCTACCTGAAATGCTGTATCCTAATGTATGAGATTCACAGTTTCCCCCAATTTTGTAAGAAGTTCCTTACCCAAACCAATGGATAGCAGGATGCAGTAAAGCAGAGAAATGTACATTCTCCAGCAAAGGTGCCATGCAGGTGTTGGGGCTCAAAAAATGATACCCTAAAGTATTGCATGCTGAATAATTTGAACTGAAGGACACTAGAAAATATCAGAAGCAAGCTGGGCATGGTAGCTCATGCCTGTAATGCTAACTATTCAGGAGATGGAGATCAGGAGGACTGCAGTTCAAGGCCTGTCCTAACAAAAAAGTTACCAAAACACCATCTCAACTAATGGCTGAGCATGATATTTCATCCCAGCAACATGAGGGAAGCACAAATAGGAGAATCAAAGTCCAGGCCAGCCCAGGCATAAAAAAGAGAAATCTTATCTAAAAAATAACCAATGCAAAGAGGGTTTGCATTGTGGAAGAGCACCTTGCTTAGCAAGCTCAAGGCCCTGAGTTCAACCAGCAGTCTTGCAAGAAAAAAAAAATCAGAAGCAAAGCCTCTCTGATCTTCTGCCCCCTCCCTCCTGCTCCTGCCTTTTCTCTCCTAAGGTGGACCATAGAAACCAGAATTCCTTTCTCCCAGGTGAGTCACAGAAACTTAGAACCCCTCTCCCCCAAAGCCAGCTGCAAAACTTAGAAATACAACTGTGACTTCCCACACCTTTCTGTGTAAGAGCTGGCCATGAAGAAATTCTCTCATCTAGTCTGAAAAGTCATAAGACCCATCAGGAAGGAATATCCCACAGAAAGACCAAGAAGGAACCTCACAGACAGGCCTTGCTGTTTTTCCCTTTCCAGTCTATTACCATTAGGTCATATCCTTCTTGTCCAATCTCATTTTTACATGACTGTCCATTCTTCACTGAATCTAGACACAAAAATGGGCAGTTTTCCTTGATCTTCAAGTCTTCATTTCTGAAAGCTCCTGTTTCTTATAGAACTTTGGTTAAATAAATCAGTTATGTGTGTATCTAGCCAATCTCTCTTGTAATAGGGGTATCAGCCATATTCCTTATGTGTGAGAGCAAAGGAAGGAAGGGGTATCATGTCTTTCTGCTTACACAGGCAACCAGTCCCTCTTACTCTGACTTACGATTAAGAAGACAGTGGACAGAGGAAGGTATGTTTTCTGCTACTCAAACAGCCTACTCCATTTGAGTTCATTAGTCCTCAATATATAAAATACAAATGAGTGACAATAGCCACCGAGTAGCAACTGTAGTGACAACACCAATCCATCATGACCTGCCTTGCTGGTCTACACGGTCAGATTGGTTAACCACAGAATTGCTCCACTCTGACTGAGGATTTCTTGGCCTCTGATCACATTTTAGCCATCTTTGCTTAACTCTTTGTGGCCTGAATTCTGGATCAGTCTTTGAAGAAAACTCCTATTTATAAAATTAACATTAATTCTTCAGTTTCTGGGAGGCACCATCACCCTAAAAGAAAACTTCCCCATGTCAGCATGATAAAATTTCATCCTTCTTTTTAGATGTATAATTCTCCATTGTGTACATGGATCACATTTTCTTTGTTCATTCATCCACTGGTGGGCACCTAGGCTGGTTCAATAACTTGGCCATTGTGAATGATGCCACAGCAAACATGGCTATGCATGTATCTCTTTGTGTGCTGACTGTGATTCCTTCTGGTATATACCCAGAAGTGGTAGAGCTGCAGCACATGGAAGTTCTGTTTTCAGTTTTTGAGGAACCTACATGCTGATTTCCATAGTGGCTGTGCTAATTTACATTCTCAACAACAGTGTGTAGGCTTCCTTTCCCCCGACAGCCTCACCTGTGTTTTTTGTTTTTTGTTTTCTTGATAAGAGCCATTCTTACTGGGGTGAGATGGAGCTCAGTATAGTTTTGATATGCATTTTATACATACAAATTTGAGCTACTGTATGCTAAAAAGGGAATTTGTTACAATGGTAGAGGGGTTCTTAATAGAATTCAGGGGTGGAAATATAGCTGCTAGTACTCAAAAAGGGACAGAAAAAGAAAGAGAAAGAGAATTTTACTAACAAATGTCTTACTCTCTAAGCCTCAGTTTCCTCATCTTTAAAATGGAGATATGCTATGTAACCCAAAGAGTTATTTTGAGGATTAAAGCAAACAATGTGCACAAACTGCAGCATAGTACCTGGCAGAAAAAAGGTAGTCAATAAATTTACATAAATTAACAATACATCATTCCATCTATCAGCAACTGCAAGTTCAAGACATAAAACTGGACAAATAGGTAAAGGTTCTTCTACAAAGGATATCAGATTTCCGCTTTTATAACTCACTGCAAATTTTCATACTGCAGTCCTGACTATGAGCACATGATAAAAGCGAGAGCACACAAGGAAGGGGTGAGGATAGGTAAGACACCTAAAAAACTAGCTAGCATTTGTTGCCCTTAACGCAGAGAAACTAAAGCAGATACCTTAAAGCAACTGAGGCCAATAGGAAAAGGGGAACAGGTACTAGAGAAAAGGTTAGATCAAAAAGAATTAACCTAGAAGGTAACACTCACGCACAGGAAATTAATGTGAGTCAACTCCCTGTATAGCTATCCTTATCTCAACCAGCAAAAACCCTTGTTCCTTCCTATTATTGCTTATACTCTCTCTACAACAAAATTAGAAATAAGGGCAAAATAGTTTCTGCTGGATATTGGGGGGGGAGAAAAAGGGGGTGGAGTGGGTGGTAAGGGAGGGGGTGGTGGCAGGGGGGAGAAATGAACCAAGCCTTGTATGCACATATGAATAATAAAAGAAAAATGGGAAAAAAAAGATAAAATGCACAAGATTTCATGAACTCACAGATTTATTTTTAATAATTGTCCTAGATTCATATTTGTACTCATCTCACCTCATTTCTAGTTGTTTTAATTAGCTTATGTTTTGGTTGATATGTATATGAATTGAAACTAGTAAAATTTAGTTTCAACCCTACTTTAATTTTACCATATATTTGTGTTTCATATGCCATTGTTTAGGATATGACATAAATGGCTCAATAATTCCTGTGGTTCATTTTGTTGAACTTTTTTCCAGGCATAAAAGCAAATGATTCTGTGGCTTGGATTCATTATGTTCAACTTTATCATGGGGCAGGTTCTTGTAATCTTATAATATGATCATTGCATGTACCTTTTTGTCAAGATTTTTAAAGGTGTATTCATAATTGATGTTGAATTATGGAATAATTATTTGCAAACTAGTGGAAACTTGTGAATAAAAAAGAAAAAAATTATGTATCTGATGTTAAAAAAAAGTCTGAGATTATTTTGCATAGATAATAATAATAGCATGGTCTTGAAATCTAATATAGATTGACAGGCTTGCCAAGTTTGGCCTCTGAGCTTTTCAACAAGAATTTATAGAAACGAAGGCGTATCTGGAGTACTGTAGTATGCCATTGAAAACTGTATTGTTAGCTCAGATGACTTAATGAGCAACAGGTCAAGCAGCTGAAGGTTTTATAAAAGCAATTTATTCCCAGGCTTCTATCCTACCATTGATTTAGAAGCTCCTGTTCAAAGGTAGTCTTTAATGCCATGTTTATTACTCTAATATTCCCTGCAAGAAAATCAGAGCTACAGGTGGAAATACCCCAAATCCTAGGGCAACGTCTTTTTGGCAAGCTCTGTAGAAGTCTAGGTTTTCTTTGGTAACATCTACTATCTCCCATGGAAAATTAAACATAAGATCCTTCAAAGTTATCGAAGATTCATTCACAAATATTTCTGAGTTATCTCTGCAGTATTTTCATATTCTTCCTGGAGTATCAACGTGGAAAACATATTCCCTGCAAGAAACATCTCTATGCTTCTCACTTCCATGACAAGGATACTTCTAAAGTTCACTTTCCAGGGCCAGGCAAGGTGGTTCATATCTGCAAATGTAACTACTCAGGAGGTGAAGACTGAGAGATTGCAATTCATGGCTAGCCCAGGACTTTTCTTTTTTGGGAGGCTCTTTATTGCTGTTTCAATTTCATTGCATGTTACAGATCTATTTAGGTGATTAACATTCTCTTGGTTTAGTTTTGGATGGCCATATGTGTCTGCAAATTTGTCCATTTCTTCTAGATATTCCAATTTATTTGAATATAGGTTTTCAAAGTAGTCCCTAATGATTCCTTGGATTTCCTTGGTGTTTGTTGTTATCTCCCCTTTTTGTTTCTAATTTTGTTACTTTGGGTCTTTTTCTTCCTCATTTTAGGTCAGATTTGTCAGGGGTTTGTCAACCTTGTTTATTTTTTCAAAGAACCAGCTTTTTGCTTCATTGATTCTTTGTATGTATTATTTTATTCTCTATTTGTTGATTTCAGCTCTTCTTTTTATTATTTCTGTCCTTCTGCTTTATAGGTTAGCTTGTTCTTGTTGTCCAGGACCTGACAGATTCTTCACTGAATTCTATCAGACCTTTAATGAAGAACTAATACTAACACTCCTTAAACTTTTCCATGAAATAGAAAGAGAGGAACACTGCCAAACTCATTCTATGAAGCCAGTATTATAATCATCCTAAAACCAGACAAGGACACACACACAAAATAAAAGGAGAATTACAGGCCAATCTCTTTAATGAACATAGATGCAAAATCCTCAATAAAATAATGTCAAACCAAATTCAACAGCATATGAAAAGATCTTACACCATGATCAACTCTGCTTCATTCTAGGAATGCAGTGATGGTTCAATGTATGCAAATCACTAAATGTAATACAGTATATTAACAGAATCAAAGACAAAAACCACTTGATCATCTCAATAGATGCAGAAAAAACCTTTGATAAAATTCAACATCCTTTCATCATAAAAGCTCTGATGAAACTAGGTATAGAAGGAATGTATCACAACATAATAAAAGCTATGTATGACAAACCTATAGCCAACATCATACTTAATGGAGAAAAACTGAAACCATTTGCCCTAAAGTCAGAAATGAGACAAGGGTGTCCACTATTTCCACTCCATATTCAATAGTTTCAGAATTCCTAGCTACAGCAATATGACAGGAAGAAGAAATAAAAAGAATATAAATGGGAAAGGAAGAAGTCAAACTATCTCTACATGCACATGACATGATTTTATACTTAAAAGACAAAAAAAAAAAAACCTCCTAGACACCATAAACAGCTTTAGCAAAGTAGCAGAATGCAAAATCAATTTACAAAAATCAGTAGCCTTTCTATACACCAACAATGAACAGATTGAAAAAGAATATAGGGAAACCATTCCATTTACAATAGACTAAAAAAAATCAAATACCCAGGAATAAACTTAACAAAGGATGGGAAAGACCTCTACAAGGGAACCCACAAACTACTGAAGAAAGAAATCAAAGAAGATTATAGAAGATAGAGAAGTTGCCCATTCTGATGGATTGGTAGAATCAGCAAAGTAAAAATGGCTATATTACCAAAAGCAACCTAAATGTTCAGGGCAATTGAACATCAAAATTCCAGTGACATTCATCACAAAAATTGAAATCAACTCTAAAGTTCATTTGGAAGCACAAAAGACGATGAATAGCCTAAGTAATACTGAGCAAAAAGAGAATGCTGGAGATATCACAATACCTGACTTCAAACTATACTACAGAGCCATAACAATAAAAAACAGCATGGTACTGGCACAAAAACAGATATGAAGACCAGTGGAACAGAATAGAAGATTAAAAAAATATGTCAGGCATTGTGGTTTACACCCATAATTCTAGCTATGTGGAAGGCCTAGGTAAGAGGATTGCAGTCCAAGCTTACTTGGGCAAAAATGCAAGGTCTTATCTGAAAAATAACTAAAGCATGGCTCAGTGGTAGAGCATCAGCCTAGCAAGTTCAAGGCTTGAGTTCAAACCACAGTAATGTCAAAAAAGTCATATTCTAAAGCCAGAGAAGTGGATACCAAGCAAATACTTTTATTGCTATTCCAATCATAAAGTAACTGGGATTACTTTAGGATTATTTTTCTCTTCCATCCTACCCACTTGCCATCAACCTTCCCCCACAGAAGGCCCCTATCTCATCAGTAATATAATTGTCACTCTTTGAGATGAATATATAATTAGGGAAAAGAGGATTATAGAATTCTAAATAATATATGTAGACAACTCCCTCATGGACATGGAACTTAATTTCCCTTTCCATCAGAAGAGGTGAAAACCACACTAAGATTCCACCTCACCCTTGTTAGAATAGTTAGCATCAAGAACACTACCAACAACAAATGTTGGTGAGGATGTGGGGAAAAAGGAACCCTCATCCACTGCTGGTGGAAATGTAAGCTAGTGCAACCACTTTGGAAAACAATATGGAGGCTTCTTAAAAAAACTAAACATAGATCTGCCATATGATCCAGAAATACCACTCCTAGGGATATATCCAAAGGAATGTGACTCAGGTCATTCCAGAAGCACCTGCGCACCAATGTTTATTGCAGTGCTATTCACAATAGCCAAGTTATGGAAACAGCCAAGATGCCCCACTATTGATGACTGGATTAAGAAAACGTGGTATTTCATTCTTCTCAACAGCTCATGGAAACTTCTCCAAAATTGATCACATCTTAGGGCACAAAGCAAGCCTCAGAAAATATAAGAAAATAGAAATAATCCCATGCATTCTACATTAAAACTAGAAATCAACAACAAAAGCAGCAGTAAAAAAAACGCAAACAATTGGAAGCTGAACAACACATTGCTCAATGATCAATGGGTCATTGATGAAATAAAAGAAGAATTTAAAAGGTTCCTGGAAGTTAATGAAAATGAAAACACGACCTACCAGAACCTGTGGGACACAGCACAGGCTGTCCTAAGAGGAAAGTTTATAGCCATGAGTGCATATATTAAAAGGTCAGAAAGATCTCAAATCAATGATCTAATACTACAGCTCAAACTCTTCGAAACACAAGAACAAGCAAATCCCAAAACAAGCAGAAGGAGAGAAATAATTAAAATAAGGGCTGAAATCAATGAAATAGAGACAAAAAAAAACATACAAAGAATTAATGAAACAAAAAGTTGGTTCTTTGAAAAAATCAATAAGATTGACAGACCCCTGGCAAACCTGACTAAAATGAGGAAAGAAAAAATTCAAAATCAGTAAAATCAGACATGCAAAAGGTGAGATAACAACAAACACCACAGAAATCCAGAAAATCATCAGAGTCTACTTTGAGAAGCTATGCTCAAATAAATTTGAAAATTTTGAAGAAATGGACAAATTTCTAGATACTTATGACCATCCAAAACTGAACCAAGAGGAAATTAATCACCTGAATAGATCTATAACACAAAATGAAATTGAAGCAGCAATTAAGAGTCTCCCAAAAAAGAAAAGTCCAGGACCTGATGGATTCTCTGCTGAATTCTATCAGACATTTAAAGAAGCACTAATACCAACACTCCTTAAACTGTTCCATGAAATAGAAAGGGAAGGAACACTGCCTAACTCATTTTATGAAGCCAGTATTACACTTATCCCAGAACCAGACAAAGACACCTCCAAAAGAGAGAACTATAGGCCAATTTCCTTAGTGAATATCGATGCAAAAATTCTCAATACAATAATGGCAAACCAAATCCAACAACACACCAGAAAGATCATTCACCATGACCAAGTTGGCTTCAACACAGGGATGCAGGGTGGTTCAACATACGCAACTTTATAAATATAACACAGCACATCAATAGAAGCAAAGACAAAAACCACTTGATCATCTCAATAGGTGCAGAAAAAGCCTTCAACAAGATCTAACACTACTTCATGATAAAAGCTCTAAGAAAACTAGGAATAGAAGGAATGTACCTCAACATTGTAAAGGCTATATATGACAAACCTACAGCCAACATCACACTTAATGGTGAAAAACTGAAACCACTTCCCCTAAAATCAGGTACAAGACAAGAGTGCCCACTATCCCCCCTCCTATTCAACATAGTACTGGAATTCCTAGCCAGAGTAATTAGGCAAGAAGAAGAAATAAAAGGAATACAAATAGGTAAAGAAACTGAAAATATCCCTATTTGCACATGATATGATCCTATACCTTAAAGACCCAAAAAACTGTACTCAAAAACTCTTAGCTACCATAAACAGGTGTAGCAAAGTGGCAGGATACAAAATCAACTTACAAAAATCATTAGCTTTTCTATACACCAACAACAAACAAACTGAGAAGGAATACATGGAACCAATTCCACTTACAGTAGCCTCTAAAAAAATCAAATACGTAGGAGTAAACTTAACAAAGGATGTGAATGACCTCTACAAGGAGAATTACAAACCCCTGAAGAAAGAGATCGAGGAAGACTACAGAAGATGGAAAGATTTCCCTTGCTCATGGATCAGTAGAATCAACATAGTAAAAATGTCTATACTACTGAAAGCAATCTACATGTTTAATGCAATTCCCATCAAAATCCCAATGACTTTCATCACAGAGATTGAAAAATCTACCCTAAAGTTCATTTGGAAACACAAGAGACCACGAATAGCCAAGGCAATACTCAGCAAAAAGAGCAATGCTGGCGATATTATTATACCGGACTTCAAACTATATTACAAAGCAATAGCAATAAAAAACAGCATGGTACTGGCACAAAAACAGACATGAAGACCAGTGGAAAAGAATAGAGGACCTGGATATGAATCCACACAACTATATCCATCTTATTTTTGACAAAGGGGCTAAAAACATATGATGGAGAAAAGATGGCCTCTTCAACAAATGCTGCTGGGAAAAGTGGTTATCCATCTGCAAGAAACTAAAACTAGATCCATGTCTATCACCCTGTACTAGTATCAACTCAAAATGGATCAAGGACCTTAATATCAGACCTGAAACTCTGAAGTTAGTACAGGAAGGAGCAGGAAACACTCTGGAACTAATAGGTATAGGCAAGGACTTCCTCAATAGAACCCCAGCAGCCCAACAACTAAGAGAAAGAATGGACAAATGGGACTTAATAAAATTAAAAAGCTTGTGCACAACAAAAGAAATGGTCTCTAAACTAAAGAGACTGGGAGAAATATTTGCTAGCTATACATCAGACAAAGGACTGATAACCAGAATATACAGGGAACTTAAGAAACTAAACTCTCCCAAAATCAATGAACCAATTAAGAAATGGGCAACTGAACTAAATAGAACATTCTCAAAAGAAGAAATTCAAATAGCCCAAAAACACATGGAAAAATGTTCACCATCTCTAGCCATAAAGGAAATGCAAATCAAAACCACACTAAGATTCCACCTCACCAACAGGTGTTGGCAAGGATGTGGGGAAAAAGGAACCCTGGTACACTGCTGATGGGAATGCAAGCTGGTGCACCACTCTGGAAAAAAATTTGGAGGCTTCTTAAAAATCTAAACATAGACCTGCCATATAATCCAGCAATCCCACTCCTGGGGATATACCCAAATGAATGTGACACAGGCTACTCCAGAGGCACCTGCACATCCATGTTTATTGCGGCACTATTCACAATAGCCAAGTCATGGACACAACCAAGATGCCCGACTACTGACAAATGGATCAAGAAAATGTGGTATCTATACACAATGGAATTTTGCTCAGCCATGAAGAAAAATGAAATCTTATAATTTGCAAGTAAATGGATGAAACTGGAGAACATCATTCTGAGCGAGGTTAGCCAAGAAGACCAAAAATCGGGTGTTCTCCCTCATCTGCGGACTTTAGATCTAGGACAAATGCAGCAATGTGGTTGGACTTGGGTTACATGACAAGGGGAGAACATATATGGGAGGTACGGGGTTAGATAGAAAACCCAAAACATGAAAGCATTTGATGTCCCCACTCCAGAGGAATTAATACAGAAACCTTAAAGTGACAGAGGTCAGTACGAGAAGGGGATCAGGAACCAGTGTAAAGATCAGTTAGAAATGAATCAACCTGGGTTGTAACACATTTGTACATGGAAGCAATGCTAGGAATCTCTCTGTATAGCTTTCCTTATCTCAACTAGCAAAAATGCTATGTCTTTCTTATTATTGCTTATTTCTACTCTTCAATAGAACTTGAGAAAAGTGCAGAACAGGTTCTGCCTGGAAGTGAGGGGGTGAGGAGGGGAGAGGGTGGAGGTGAGGTGGGGGGTGGGGGGCAGGGGGGAGAAATGACCCAAACAATGTATTCACATATGAGTAAATGAATAATAAAAAGGGAAGAAAATGTGGTATTTATACACAATGGAATTTTATTCAGCCACAAAGAAGAATGAAATTTTGTCATTTGCAAGTAAATGGATGGAACTGGAGAACATCATCTTAAGTGAAGTTAGTCAGGTTCAGAAGGTCAAAAATCGCATGTTCTCCTTCAAATGCAAATTATAGGTCTAAAAAAATGCAGAAACATTACTGGACATGGGTCACACACTAAGGGGAGACTGCACACAGGAGCAATAGGGAAAGGGAGGGAAACCTAAAACTTGAATGTGGTTGATATGCTTACTATATAGAAGCGAATATAGCAACCTTAAACTGGCAGAGGACCCCGTGGGAACGGGACTAGGAAGTAGTGAAGAGACCTGGTAGAATGAACCAAATGAGGGTTGTAATACACATGTGCATGGAAACAACACAAGAAATCTCTCGGTATAGCTATCTGTATCTCAAACTAGCAAAAATGCTGTTTTTCTTATTATCTCTTCTGTTTTCCTTCAACAAAGCTGCCCGGAAGTGGGGAAGAGGGTGGCCCAAATAATTCACATGTGAGTAAATGTAAAAATGATAAAATAGAATTTTTTTTAAACTTGAAAAAAATGTTTAGCAAACATTAGAATTCAAATCCTTGAAGGTATACAATAAAATTACTGCTTTTGTACTGTGAAAAAAAAGAGGTGTCACTTAGTAACTCACTTCTAACAAGTAAATAATAGAATGAGAAAAACAGCAATGCTACAACAGAGAAACCTAGAGACAGCACCCTAACCAAATGATGTAGGTAACACCACTGATAAGTCTTAATGTCCTGTGCCCCTGGTATGATGGGATGAGAAAATTATCTTGCCTCTGAATTATTGTCTTCATAAACTTATTAACAGTAGTCTAAACATGAGCATGCTATCTATATATGCTCAAATTGAGGGAGAGTTCTACAAAATATCTAAAAACTGGAATGTCATTCAAAACAAAGGAAGACTGGAAAACTGTCACAAGTCAAAGGAAACTAAAGAGATAGGATGCCTTAATGTGGTGGTGCCCTGGGCGGAACCCTGAAACAGAAAAAAATATATTATCAGGAAAATTGCTGAAATCTGAAGACAGTCTATAGGTTAAATAATATACTGGCTCATTGCTTTGTTTTTACAGCGGTATCATGTTTACACAAGGTGTTACCATTAGGCAAAGTTGGGTGAAGAGTTTATCCCATAAACTATCCCATAAATGTAAAATCCTTCCAAAATATCATTCCATACATACATGTGCCATACAAATGATGCCATGATTAAATTTCCTCTCTCAGTTCCCCCTCAGGATCAGCAATCTTCTTTTATCACCATGTCTGCTTCCTTCTAGAAATCCTGACACAAACCTCTGGCACCATCAGAAAGTTGTTTGTACTTGACATCATCCCTGAAGCTTGGCCCCACAGTTGGAGACATACCATGTCAGAGTAGCTATGTAGTCACACAAGGCTCTAAGACTATTTGTTGAAAGCACAATTTCCTGCCTGTAGCTAGAAGCAAACATCACGGATTTAGGATTCTTAGATTATAACTTTGTCTAAATTGTGGATAGTGTCCCTCTAGCTATCAGATGTTGCAAATGAGAACTCCAACACCAATTTAACTTTATTTTATAATTCACTTTTAGAAGTTCTAGTCCAAAGCCCTATTGATTTATAGTTCCCCACAAAATGTACCAGAATTTTGCTATTTTCAAATTTCAAAGTTATTTCCACCCCTTCACTCATTATGATTCCCCACATCCGAATGGTTACTAGCATTTCACATCTGAAATTTCACTTGTAGTGGTCCCCACATCTTCAGTCCCATTGCTAATACCACGCAGGTTCTTATCACATTTCTCCCACATCAGAGAACAATTACAGCCTGTAACCCTCCTTCTACCCCACTGCCACAACCCCCAGTCTTCCCTTGGCAGAAAGAATAAACTTCAGACTCCTCCATGAGGCATTTCTGGCCCTGGCGATGTGACCCGAGTGTGTTTTCTAATCTTACCTCTCACGACTCTTCATTCAACTCCATCAGCCTTCTTTTCAGTTTCTAAACACTCCCCAGTGCTCAGACCCAACCCTTCTTCTCACGTTTAGATTCCGACCACAAACCCTATCCATTTCACCTGCTCACTGATGTCTTCTCCACTGGGAGCAAACCTCTCCAAAGTGCTTCCCAGAATCTCTTCAGTTAGTAATTCCTCCTCTTCTCAGTCCAGGCACTCATTACCTACTGGGTCAAACAGTTGTTTGGATCAATTGTAAACCTATTAAAACATTGGTATTAAAGGTCATAATGGCAATGAATATTTTGCTATGCATTCACTGATACAATAAAATTCTGCATACCAACAACAAAATTCAGGTATGTTTTCTGGGGAACTATAGGTCACTGAAACTTTGGACTAAAACTTCTACAGTGAATTGTGAAATTAGTGTTGCATTTGGCATTTGCAATATATAATAGCTTGGGGAACAATATTAGTAAATTTAGACAAAGGGTGGCAATCTAAGAATTGTGCACTTATAAAAGTTAAGAGAGTACAAAATGTTTTACTTACGCAGTTATTATTTATTATTTTATTATTCATGTGTGCATATAACGCTTGAGTCATTTTACCCCCCTGCCCCCACCCCCTCCCTTACCACCCACGCTGCCCCCTCCCTCTCCCCCCACCCTCAATACCCGACAGAAACTATTTTGCCCTTATTTCTAATTTTGTTGTAGAGAAAGTATAAGCAATAATAGGAAGGAACAAGGGTTTTTGCTAGTTGAGATAAGGATAGCTATACAGGGAGTTGACTCACATTGATTTCCTGTGTGAGGGTGTTACCTTCTAGGTTAATTCTTCTTGATCTAACCTTTTCTCTAGTTCCTGGTCCCCTTTTCCTATTGGCCTCAGTTGCTTTTAAGGTATCTGCTTTAGTTTCTCTGCGTTAAGGGCAACAAATGCTAGCTAATTTTTTAGGTGTCTTACCTATCCTCACTCCTCCCTTGTGTGCTCTCGCTTTTATCATGTGCTCATAGTCCAATCCCCTTGTTGTGTTGCCCCTTGATCTAGTGTCCACATATAAGGGAGAACATACGATTTTTGGTCTTTTGGGCCAGGCTAACCTCACTCAGAATGATGTTCTCCAATTCCATCCATTTACCAGCGAATGTTAACATTTCGTTCTTCTTCGTGGCTGCATAAAATTCCATTGTGTATAGATACCACATTTTCTTAATCCATTCGTCAGTGGTGGGGCATCTTGGCTGTTTCCATAACTTGGCTATTGTGAATAGTGCTGCAATAAACATGGGTGTGCAGGTGCCTCTGGAGTAACCTGTGTCACATTCTTTTGGGTATATCCCCAAGAGTGGTATTGCTGGATCAATGGTAGATCAATGTTTAGCTTTTTAAGTAGCCTCCAAATTTTTTTCCAGAGTGGTTGTACTAGTCTACGTTCCCACCAGCAGTGTAAGAGGGTTCCTTTTTCCCCACATCCTCACCAACACCTGTTGTTAGTGGTGTTGCTGATGGCTATTCTAACAGGGGTGAGGTGGAGTCTTAGTGTGGTTTTAATTTGCATTTCCTTTATTGCTACAGCTGGTGAGCATTTTTTCATGTGTTTTTTGGCCATTTGAATTTCTTCTTTTGAGAAAATTCTGTTTAGTTCACTTGCCCATTTCTTTATTGGTTCATTAGTTTTGGGAGAATTTACTTTTTTAGGTTCCCTATACATTATGGTTATCAGTCCTTTGTCTGATGTGTAGCTGGCAAATATTTTCTCCCACTCTGTAGGTGTTCTCTTCAGTTTAGAGACCATTTCTTTTGATGAACAGAAGCTTTTTAGTTTTATGAGGTCCCATTTATCTATGCTATCTCTTAGTTGCTGTGCTGCTGGGGTTTCGTTGAGAAAGTTCTTACCTATACCTACTAACTCCAGAGTATTTCCTACTCTTTTCTGTACAAACTTTAGAGTTTGTGGTCTGATATTAAGATCCTTGATCCATTTTGAGTTCATATTGGTATAGGGTGATATACATGGATCTAGTTTCAGTTTTTTGCAGACTGCTAACCAGTTTTCCCAGCAGTTTTTGTTGAAGAGGCTGCTTTTTCTCCATCGTATATTTTTAGCACTTTTGTCAAAGACAAGTTGGTTATAGTTGTGTGGCTTCATACTTGGTCCTCTGTTCTGTTCCACTGGTTTTCATGTCTGTTTTTGTGCCAGTACCATGCTGTTTTTATTGTTATTGCTTTGTAATATAGTTTGAAGTCAGGTATTGTGATACCTCCTGCATTGTTCTTTTGACTGAGTATTGCCTTGGCTATTTGCGGCCTCTTGTGTTTCCATATAAATTTCATGGTAGATTTTTCAATCTCTTTAATGAATGTCATTGGAATTTTGATGGGAATTGCATTAAACATGTAGATTACTTTTGGGAGTATCGACATTTTTACTATGTTGATTCTACCAATCCATGAGCATGGGAGATCTCTCCACTTTCTACAGTCTTCCTCAATCTCTTTCTTCAGAAGTTTATAGTTTTCCTTGTAGAGGTCTTTCACATCTTTTGTTAGGTTTAAACCTAGGTATTTGATTTTTTTTGAGGCTATTGTAAATGGAATTGTTTTCATACTTCTTTTTCAGTTTGTTCATTATTAATATATAGAAATGCTAATGATTTTTCTATGTTGATTTTATATCCTGCTACCTTGCTGTAGCTATTGATGATGTCTAGAAGCTTCTGAGTAGAATTTTCTGGGTCTTTAAGGTATAGGATCATGTCGTCTGCAAATAGGGATATTTTGACAGTTTCTTTACCTATTTGTATTCCTTTTATTCCCTCTTCTTGCCTAATTGCTCTGGCTAGGAATTCCAGTACTATGTTGAATAGGAGTGGAGATAGTTTGCATCCTTGTCTAGTTCCTGATATTAGAGGCAACGGTTTCAGTTTTTCTCTGTTAAGTATAATGCTGGCTGTAGGTTTGTCATATATAGCTTTTATAATGTTGAGGTACTTTCCTTCCATTCCTAGTTTTCTTAGAGCTTTTATCACGAAATGGTGTTGGATTTATCAAAGGCTTTTCTGCATCTATTGAGATGATCAAGTGATTTTTGTCTTTGCTTCTGTTAATGTGGTTTATTATGTTTATTGATTTTCTTATATTGAACCACCCCTGCATTCCTGGGATGAAGCCTACTTGGTCATGGTGAATGATCTGTTTGATGTGTTGTTGAATTTGGTTTGCCATTATTTTTTGAGGATGTTTGCATCAATGTTCATTAAGGAGAATGGCCTATAGTTCTCCTTTTTGGAGGTGTCTTTGCCTGGTTTTGGGATAAGTGTAATACTGACTTCATAGAATGTGTTAGGTAGTTTTCCTTTCCTTTCTATTTTGTGGAACAGTTTAAGGAGGGTTGGTATCAGTTCTTCTTTAAATGTCTGAAAGAATTCAGCAAAGAATCCATCAGGTCCTGGACTTTTCTTTTTTGGGAGACTCTTGATTGCTGCTTCAATTTCATTTTATGTTATAGGTCTATTCAGGTGATTGATATCCTCTTGGTTCAGTTTTTGATGATCACATGTATCTAGAAATCTGTCCATTTCTTTAAGATTTTCTAAGTTATTTGAATATAGTTTCTCAAAGTAATCTCTGATGATTTCCTGGACTTCCATAGTGTTTGTTGTTGTCTCCCCTTTTGCATTCCTGATTCTACTAATTTGGGTTTTTTCTCTCCTCATTTTAGTCAGGTTTGCCAGGGGTCTGTTGATCTTGTTTATTTTTTCAAAGAACCTTAACTTTTTGTTTCATTAATTCTTTGTATGGTTTTTTGGTTTCTATTTCATTGATTTCAGCTCTTATTTTTATTATTTCTCTCCTTCTATTTGTTTTGGGATTTGCTTGTTCTTGTTTTTCTAGGAGTTTGAGATGTATCATTACATCATTGATTTGGGATCTTTCAGTCTTTTTAATATATGCACTCATGGCTATAAACTCTCCTCTCAATACTGCCTTTGCTGTGTCCCATAGGTTCTGGTAGGTTGTGTTTTCATTTTCATTGACTTCCAGGAACTTTTTAATTTCCTCTTTTATTTCATCAATGACCCATTGTTCATTAAGTAATGAGTTATTCAGTTTCCAGCTGTTTGCATGTTTTTTGTCTTTACTTTTGTTGTTGAGTTCTACTTTTACTGCATTGTGATCAGATAAACTGAATGGTATAATTTCTATTTTCTTATATTTGCTGAGGCTTGCTTTGTGCCCTAGGATACGATCTATTTTGGAGAAGGTTCCATGGGCTGTTGAGAAGAATGTATATTGTGTAGAAGTTGGATGAAATGTTCTGTAGACATCAAGTAGGTCCATTTGATCTATTGTATATTTTAGATCTTGGATTTCTTTATTGACTTTTTTGTTTGGATGATCTATCTATTGATAATGAGGTGTTAAAGTCTCCCACAACCACTGTGTTGGAGTTAATATATGCTTTTAGGTCTTTCAGGGTATGTTTGATGAAATTGGGTGCGTTAACATTGGGTGTATATACGTTGATAATTGTTATTTCCTTTTGGTCTATTTCCCCTTTTATTAGTATGGAATGTCCTTTATCTCATTTGATCAATGTAGGTTTGAAGTCTACTTTGTCAGAGATAAGTATTGCTACTCCTGCCTGTTTTCGGGGGCTATTGGCTTGGTAGATCTTCTTCCAGCCTTTCATCCTAAGCCTATGCTTATTTCTGTCAGTGAGATGGGTCTCTTGTAAGCAACAAATTGTTGGATCTTCCTTTTTAATGCAGTTCGTCAAATGGTGCCTTTTGATAGGTGAATTAATGTCCATTAACATTAAGTGTTGGTACTGATAGGTATGTGGTGAGTCCTTTCATTTAGTTGTCTTAGTTGTTTGAATGTTTGTTTGTGTGTACCTAAGTTGAGGTTACTCTCTACTTTCTTGCTTTTTCTTTTCCTGTAGTTTGGTGCTGCTTGTCCTTTAATGGTTATGTTGGGTTTCACTTTCTGTGTGCAGAATCCCTTGAGGAATCTTTTGTAATGGTGGCTTTGTGTTCACATATTGTTTTAGTTTCTGCTTATCATGGAAGACTTTTATTGCTCCATCTATTTTGAATGATAATGTTGCTGGGTAGAGTATCCTGGGGTTGAAGTTATTTTCATTCTGTGCCCAGAATATCTCACCCCACGCTCTTCTTGCTTTTAATGTTTCTGTTGAGAAGTCTACTTATGCAGTTATTAAAAAGTATACCACTTGTATTAATCATACCATCTGTTGGAACTGTCATAAACTCAACTATTATACTTCAGTGTCTATTGATAAATGTCAGACATGTATTAATATTGATTCATTAGTGAATACCAAGTTAGTATTGGCCCTGTCAAAGAAATGTTGAAAAGTTATGAAACATAAAAAAAAAAGCAAAGAGATAAAACTTGTATCAGATTAAGTAGAAATCAGAGCAAAATATTCAAAAATATTTTGAAAAATAGAAAATCTGTCACAAACCCTTATGTATCAAACAAAATCAAGAATGACCTGTATAAGGTTAAAGACTCTTAGAAATGAAAGGAGAATTTGGTAAAACTATGTTTGGCTTATTTCCAGTACAGGACTAGAAGCATTCAAATAAACATATTTGTGGATTTGGTTTTTATTTATCATGGATAAAAATCCTTAATAGTGGTATTTCTGGGTCATATGATCACTATATGCTTAAATTTACAAAAGAAACCACTAAACTGTTTTTCCAAAGTGGCTGTGCCAAAAATGCATACATTCCAGCCTTTCCTCTTCTTTGCCCAACTTCATACTGTGAATTTTTATTTAGAACATTCTAGTAAGTGATATAGTAACAGAGTTTTTGTAAAGATTGAATGAAATAATATTTTTAAGTATTTTTTCAGGAATTACCAATATAAGCAATTAAGACATATTAGCTGTTATTTAGAGTTAAAGTGAAAGGATGGAAAAATATAATAAGAAAATGGAATCTGAAGGCAAGGTAGAGAAGCTATATTCATATCTGATAAAGTAGACTTCAAGCCAAAATTAGTCACAAGAAATAAAGAAGGTCACTACATACTAATTAAAAAAAGAATATATCAAGAAGTATATATATATACTGAACATCAGTGCACCCAATTTCATTTTAAAAAAACACTACTAGATATAAAGGGACAGCAAGGTCAAGATCTATTAATAATGGAAGGTTTCAATACCCAACCTGTATCAACAGATAGAATATCCAGACAAAAAATTAACAAAGAAACATCAGAGTTAAACTACACTGTAGATCAAATGACTTAACAGACATCTACAGAATATTCCATCCAACAGCTGTAGAATACACATTATTCTCAACAGCCCTAGAAAGTTTTCCAAAAGAGATCACACTTGAGGTGATAAAACAGTCTTAACAAATACAAAAAAGAAAAGAAAGAATTTCTTACAGCTTATCAGATCATAGTGGAATAAAACTAGAAATCAAAAATATGACAAACAGAAAATACATAAAACATGAAGACTGAACACACTTTTGAGTAATCAGTGGATCATTGAAGAAATCAGATAAACAACAAAATGTCTTAATATCAAATGAAAACATCACTTATCAGAATCTATGGAATACAGCAAAGGCATCTCTAAGAGGAAAATCTGCCTACATTAAAAAACCAGATCTCAAAAAGTAACCTAATGATGCACCTCAAGGTCTTGGGAAAGCTAGAACAATCCAAAACCAAAATTAGTCAAAGGAAAGAAATCATAAAGGTCAGAACTGAACTTAATGAAACAGAAACTCTGTGATTATAGTGTAAACTGCAAACTTTACATTTTAAATGAGTAAATTTTATAGCATGTAAATTATGCATCATACAGCTTTTATTTAAAATATAAAAAAATGCTTAGATCTGATGGAGCAAAATAGCAGAATACAAAGTCAACATACTAATATATCAGTAGCTTTTCTATACACAACAACCAGCTCACTGAAAAAGAAGTCAGGAAAGCAATCCCATTCACAATAGTCTCAAAAAAATAATAAAATACTTAGGCATAAACTTAACCAAGGATGTTAAATACCTCTACAATTAAAACTATAAAGCACTGTAGGAAGCAATTGTAGAAGACACTAGAAAGGAGAAAGCTCTCCTATGTTCATGGATCAGCAGAATTAATATTGTGAAAATGGCCATATTACCAAATGTTATCTACAGATTCCATGCAATTACCATCAAAATTCCTATCACATTCTTCACAGAAATGGTAAAAAAAAAAAAAAATCCTAAAAGTCATATGGAAACTCAAAAGACCCCTAGTAGCCAAAGCAATTCTAAATACTCTAAAAAGCAAAAAGCATAGTGCTGAAAGTATCATAATTCCTGACTTAAACTAATGCTAAAAGCTATAGTAACAAAAAAGGACAGGTAGACCAATGGAATTGAGTGGGAGATCCAGAAATAAGTCCATGCAGCTACAGCCCTCTAATTCTTGACAAAAGTGCCAAAAACATGAAGTGGAAAAAGAGAGTCTATTTAACAAGTGGTGCTGGGGAAACTGGATTCCACATGTAAAAGACTTAAGCTAGATTCCTGTCTCTCACTTTGCAGAAAAATCAACTCAAAATTCATCAAAGACCTTAATGTAGGACCTCAAACTAAAAGCTACTAGAGGAAACATGGGAAACATTGCAGGATCTAGGCAGAGGCAACAACTCTGAATCAGACTCCAATAGCTGAGGAAGTAAAAGCAAGAATTGACTGATGATTGCATTACATTAAAAATCTTCTGCACAGTAAATGAGACAGTTATCAGAGGGAAAAGACAGCTTACAAGATGGAAGAAAATCTTTGCCAGCTATTCACCCAACAGGGATTAATGTCCAGAATATGTAAAGAACTGAAAACATTATACATCAAAAGAACAAATAGCCCAACCAATAAGTGGGCAAATGAACTGAACACTTTTCAAACAAAGAAATGGCCAATAAATATGTGAAAAGTGTTCAACATCTTTAGACATCAAGAAAATGCAAATCAAAACTACATTGAAATTCCATCTCACCCCAGTCAGAATGGCCATCATCAAGAAAACAAACAAGAAATGCTAGCAGGAAAGTGTAGGGAGAGCAACTCTTATTTGCTGCTAGAAGTGATACAAATTAGTACAGCCATTATGGAAATCAGTATGGAGGTTCATTAAAAGACTAAAAATAGAACTACCACATGATCCAGCTCTACCACTTCTGGATATATACCCCAAAGAAGCAGTCAGCTCATTATAGAGACAACTGCATGCCATTTATTGCTGCACCATTGACAACATCCAAGTTATAGAATCAGCCATATGTGCCCATCCATGGATGAATAGATAAGGAAAACATGTTATACATACACAGTAGAGTTTCATTCGGCCACAAAGAAGAATAAAATTATAATGTGGCAGGAAAATGGATGGAACTGGAAATCATCACATCAAGTGAAATAAACTAAACTCAGAAAGACAAATATCACATGTTTTCTCTCATATATGGCTTCTGGGGTGGGGATAAAAAAGTATAAAAGGGACTACTAGGGATATGGAATAGGAAAGGGGAGGGTGAATAAGAAAGAGTAATAAAAAGAGTGAATATAATCAAAGTACATTATATCTGTGTATGGAAATGACATAATGAAACTCCTTGTTTGTATAATTGACATAGGCTAATAAAGAATTATCATGTGTCAGAGGAGTTTGTAGTCTTACAAAAAAGAATGTGTATAAATTATTGAGAAAGATAACACTATAAATATGAATGATTAAAACAAGTTACAGTTTATAAAAAGAAATTAGGAGTAGGCAATGAAAATATAAAAACATTTCATTCTCACTATTGATAGGGGCAGTAAAAATTAAGATAATGAGGTACTGCTGTTGTTTCACATTTGATCCACAAAAATAGTGAAACATAGCATCAGTGCATCACTGTCTTGTGTGTATGGAAAGAAGAACATTTCTGAATACCACTGGTGAGAATATAAATTGCCATAACTTTGATAAAAGCAGTTGGTTAGTATCTATTAAGTCAATCTTAAAATATTTTTTATTTTTTATTTTTTTAAATATCATTTTATGACAGACAGCTCAAGTGGTAGAGTGCCTGCATGGCAAGTGCAAGGTCCTAAAAAAAAAGAAAGAAAATATTTAAATTTAAATTTTTATATTAGTTAACAAATAGTAATTGCATACACCCTTCTAAGTATATGTGATGTTTGGATGCATGCATGCATTGTAAAATGCTCAAATAAGCATAGTTAGCATATCCATCGCTTCAAATACTTATCACTTCTTTGTGATAACATTTCACCTCCTCTCTCATTGCTATTTTGACATATACAGCATGTTATTACCAACTCTGCTCATCTTGTGAGAGAGCACCAGAGTTTTTCCTCCTATCTGACTACTGCCTTCTCCCCATAGACCAACATCTTCCCTTTTCCGATCCCCACTCCTGCTTCTGGCAGCCACTCTTCTTTCTATTTCTATGAGTTCAATCCTTTTTAGCTTCAAATGTAGAATTATTTCAAAACAGTACTTTCCACTCCTAGAATTTTTGTCATTCTTCAGTAAAATAGTGAATATGGTAATGTAGTATATAACATAAAACAACTCAAAGCCTCCTAGACAACAGAGCACCAGTGACTGATGGTAGACTGGAGAGATAAATTATATCCAACCTTACTGGGGAATACTTTGCATCTACAAAAGGAAAAAGATTTCAATACATTGTTTGGGGAAGTCTTATATGATATATTGCTAAGCAAGTTATAGAGTAACATTAATGGCATGATTTCTTTAACAAGAATGACATTCATAGACTGCAAACTTAGATTGCAAAAAAACTATGCAACTATCTATTTTTCTATGACTGAACTTCAGTCCTACCTCAAGTCCCCATTCTGACTGATGGTGAAATGAAATCCCAGTCAATTCAGAGTTAATTCAGTCAATGTAGGGTTTCCACCTTCCTCTCCTCTTCTCTTTTTTTCTCCTGTGGGAAGAGTATAGGACAGACAAGATTGAAGTGTGTGCAGGGGGCAGATACAGGGAAACTGCCCTTTATTTTCATCAGCTACCATATCCTTTGCTCTCAGTGCCGAAGTCCTCAGCTTGGTCAGCATCTGGTGCTACTTCCACACCAATCACCACCCAAGGGAAAACATTCTGCTGCTTGCTGAGGATACGAGGGGCATAAGGACTCCATGGCAGGCAGAAATCCTATTTTAAAAACATATACGCCATCACTCTTAAGCCACTGTTCTCACTTCGGCTTCTGATGATAACAGTGCATCAAATCAAACCTGATGAACAACAATCTAGAAGAGGTGAGTGAATGTTAAGAAACACCTGTTTGAAGGCATTTGTGAGCTCAAGGGGAGCCAGGGTTAATGTCCTAGAGAGTCCTAGAGAGAGGGGAAACCCACAGAGATGACAACATTCTACACTGTGCTTCCTGTGAGGTAGTGAGGTGTGAAAAGCCCGGAAGAAAGCAACAGCTGTGCAGAGCTGCAGCAGTCATGTGGAGATAGCATTCAACAGTTAGTGTTACCAAGTGCTAATGTTTGTCGACCCCTAAAAATGTATACTTTGAAACCCTAATCCCCAATGTGATGGCATCTGGAGATGGGGCCTTCTAGAGGTAATTGGATCATGAAGGTGGAGCCCTCCTGGTGAGATTCACGCCCTTATACAAGAGACAGGATACAACACGAAGGTGGCATCTGTGGAGCCCTCACTAAGAACACATCATTCTGGAGCCATGATCTCAGACTTCCATCCCTCTTAACTGTGAGAAGTAAATGTCATCCCATGGCACTTTTGTCATAGCAGTCTGAGTTGACTAAGACACCAAAGCATGCAGGACTTGAGGGGTCAAGAACCTTGAGGGAAGGTGGACCTGCAAAGAATGGAGCCCTTGGGGCATTTACCAAGTGCTAATCAGCCTCAAATCAAAAGCAGCTGGTAGGAGGCCAAGTTGCCTGCATAAACTTTCCCTGGGGCAATACCACTTGAAAGTCAATACTTAGAACTCAGAGCCCTCAAAGAAGGATAGACACTAGATACTCTAGTCTTAACTTGGGGACCCAAAGGGAACTATTCCTGCCATAAGTAAAGTAGAAACAGTGAAGGTCTTTTTGAAAAGGATGAAACTGGGAATCCCTTGCCTTTCTCATTTTTCTACTAGATCACTAACCCAAGAATTTGTATCTTTTTCAGTTTTGGTCAACATTTACTTTGAAAGTATTCTTCCAAGTCTATTGTTTAGGTTTTATAGGCAAGAACCACATTCCTTTGATTCTTCTTTTTTAAAAAAAATTCTGCTGTAATAGCTTACTCTGTAGATAACCAGTGTCAAATGAACAGAGGAAAGGTACCAGGTTTAAAGAGAAAAAATTAATTGTACAAAAATATAAACCCATATGCATTAGATGGAAATGATAAAACCCACTGTGCAAAGATGTTTGAGGTATAGCAGAAATAATGAATGTGAAGTATCTAATTTGGTGCCTGGCACAAAAAGGGCTATGATCAGTTATTACTCTTATAATTTCTTCCTCACTGGCTGTTTCTATAAAGCAAAGATAAGAAATGTTCCCTCCAAACTCAGCCAAGTTGGTGTTGAAAAGTCAGAACACAAAAACTGATTCCTAAGTTTTTACTTTTGACAGTTACTGTTTGATATTTTGGACATAGTTGTGAGCAATGTTTTCTGGAACCAAAACCTTTGCAGTTACAACAGAGTTGAACTCAGATGAGATTTGGTCAAAGAATTAGGGGGGCTTAGGATAGAGGTTCCTCCCTCTCACTTTGGCCTCCTCAGATCTTAAAGTTTTTTAGAAAGTAAAGCTTTAAGGTTCAAAAACAATTTCATCTTTGCAGAAAGTGAAAGCTTATTACATCAGCTAAAATAAAAGGTCAAGTTTGTTTAGGGCAAAACAACATCAACCCTGAGCTCACGCTCATCAGTCACTTTGATTACTTGTCAATGATGTCACTGGACACCCTTTTGGTGGCTTCAGTACTCCAATGGAACATATCCAGAACAGACATGACCTTGGACACCAGCATAGAACATCTAGAGTAAGGTCACTGGCTGCTGACTTAATGTTTCCTTCATTATGACACTGTCATGGCAGTGACTCATGGGATCATGCCATTCATAATACAAAAAAAAAATGATATTGTTAATAGTTACACAAAAACTGCTCCTAAAATTTAAATAGATTGACTTTTTTAATAAATGCTATTTCTTGGCTAACATATTTTTTTCAAAACATTCAATTCATAGAAGAAAGAAGAGGTCTTGGGCAGTTCAGATTGGGAAGTAATTTGTTGGAAGTACAGCTAAAGATCTTGGATCTGACAGGGGTCTGACAGCAGATGCTGAGCAAAGCATGGAAGATAAAGTAGCAAATGAATCAGGCTTCCAAGAACATCTCTGATTGAACATCAACAAGCAAAGGGTGCTCCAGGTGCAGGTGGCTGCTAGAACAAGATCAAGGAGTGAAGTGAGACATCACTTGGGGACCTGAAACAGCTATCCTCTCAGTTATGGGTCTGGGAGTGAAGCCAGCATCCAGGTCCTCCAGTGTTTCTGCCTCAGAGAAGAAACTGCATGAAATTAATTTCCAACATGCCCTTTCTTGATGAATCCAAATTATATACATCTTTAAAAATAACTATGGGAGAATTCCAAGATGGTGGCTAGAGGGAGGAAGCAGAAAGCATGCCTCGTATAGTGAAATCTTGGAAGACGCTGGAGACACACCTTGCAGGCATGACCACCGAGAAGGGCCAAAACTTTGACCCCTCCATACCTCCAGCCAGCAGAGAGAATCTCCACTTCATGTTAAATGGTGAAACCAGGAGAACCCTCAGGCCACCAGTCGCCTGCACCCAGATGGCTTGGGAAGACACAGACAAGGTGAGTTTAGCGGTACGTGGTACTCCCACAGACAGCCCTGGGCCAGAACAGCATAGCCCCCTCGACAGACCTACCTCCACCTGGGGAAAAAAGAGAAACTGAGTAATAAGCAATAAGAACAATAAAGACATGTGGCAAAGAGGGTGGGGGCACCCTGAGCTCCAAAGAGTGGGGGAGGGGAATCCTTCCCGGAACTGTAAATAAACAAACCGGGCCTGGCCAGAGAGGCTCCAGTGGGAGCGGGGGTGTGCGCCAAGCAACCAGGAGCGAGAAAGCTTGTGAGAGTGGCAGAGGGAAGAAAACTCCACAGCAGAGGAGGGAAGACCCACCTCCCACGTGAGCTGTAAACAAACACACCGGCTGGCAGGAGCAGCAGCACCGCCCAGTAATCAGGAGCAGGAAAGCTTGTAAAAGCGGCAGTGGGAGGAAAACTCCACAGGAGAGGAGGGAAGACCCATTTCCCACATGAACTGTAAATAAACACGCAGGCCAGAGAAAGCGGGTGCAGTGTCACCTCCCCCAGTGTGCTTGGAAAGGGGAAAGAGGTGTAGCAGAGGCTCCCGCACAGGAGAACTCTAAGTAAACAAAGCCTGTGGGGCCAGGTGAGTGCTAAGCTCACGCCTGAGATCTGCATAAATAACGCCTCCAGCAACAGCAGGCTGACAGCAGTGGACAGGCAAGCCACAGCCACAGATACCATTCACAGAACTGTCTCCAGACTCTTTTTTTTTTCTCTCTCCCTACCTTTGATGAGAAAACAACCGAACTACACATGCATGCTGAAAAACTTACTGAAACTGTATTGCATTTGAACTTGGGACACTGTGGGATTTTTTTGTGTGTGCAGTTTTGTTCTACATTATGCACCCCCTTTGATGAGACAACTACAGAACAACATCTGAGGCACCATCTCCAGGATTGGAGACTGAGATGGACACCAAAATTATTAAGACTGAAACTTCATTGCATTGGAACGTGGAGGTTTTTTTTTTTCTATTTTTCATTTTGTTTTATTTTATTTATGTATGTATATGTATATATATTTCTTTCATTTACTTATTTTTTATTTTTATTCTTATCTTTATTCTTTTTATTTTCTATTTTAAATTCTCTCTCTATCTCTCTAATGTCTGTTCAGCTTACTGTCGATTAGTACACTAACACTCCGTATTTATATCTTTGAAACATTTTTGTTTGATTCTTTGTTTTGTTTTTTCCTACTTGTCTGTTTGTTTTTCACTTTTACTTTAACTTCTTTGCTTTGCATCTCCTCTCACCCTTCCATTCTAAATATTACCATTGTTATTATTACAAACTAGAAAATACTTAATTGCACACAGTACAGGGACAGTAACAACACCAAAGACAATGACGGGAAGACAGAAAAAACAGGGAAACCAGTTTCCCCACAGCAAAAAATTAGTACAGGAACCAGAGGGAAATGAAGAAAACAGATACTCAGATCCAGACTCCAACAAAATGAAGATAAACTATGCCAAAGAACCCAATGAAGCCCATAAGAATAATTTAAAAGAAGACATACTACAGGTACTCAATAAGAATTTTATAGAGATGACACTGGATAAGGTCAACCAAAATGTACAGGAGACACTTAAGAAATTCCAAGACAACAAAACTAGAGAATTTGAAAAAGCAAAAGAAGAAATAAAGGAAACCATAGAAGCACTGTATAAACACCAAAGTGAAACAGAGAACATGATGAATAAACAGATAAATGAACTCAGGACACAAATAGACAACATTAAAGAGGAAACCACCCAGGATATGGAAAACCTCAGAAAAAAGAATGAAACAGAACTGCAAAACAAAACGGAAGGCCAATCCAGCAGAATAGAACAAACAGAAGACAGAATCTCAGAACTCGAAGATGAAATGGTAATTAAAGGAAAAACTGAAGAACTATTAATTAACCAACTCAAGACCTGTAAAAAGAAAATGGAAGAACTCACTGACTCAATCAAAAGACCAAACTTCAGAATCATGGGCATTGAAGAAGGAGAAGAGGTGCAACCAAAAGGAATGCGTAATATATTCAACAAAATAATAACAGAAAATTTCCCAAATCTAGAGAAAGATATTCCCATATAGATGCAAGAGGCCTCCAGGACACCAAACAGAGCACATCAAAATAGAACTACCCCATGACATATCATCATTAAAACAACAAGTTCAGAAACTAGCGAAAGAATATTGAAGACTGTAAGAGAGATAAAACAAATAACATACAAAGGTAAACCAATCAAAATCACAGTAGACTTCTCAACAGAAATATTAAAAGCAAGAAGAGCATGGGGTGAGATCTTCCAGGCACTGAATGAAAATAACTTCAACACCAGAATACTCTTCCCAGCAAAGCTATCATTCAAATAGATGGAGCAATAAAAGTCTTCCATAATAAGCAGAAACTAAAACAATATGTGAACACAAAGCCACCACTATAAAAGATTCTTCAAGGGATTCTGCACGCAGAAAGTGAAACCCACCTTAACCATGAAAAGACAGGCAGCACCAAACCACAGGAAAAGAAAAAGCAAGAAAGTAGAGAGTAACCTCAACTTAAGTACACACAATCAAACCTTCAAACAACTAAGACAACTAAATGACAAGAATCACCACATACGTATCAGTACTAACACTTAATCTTATTGGACTTAATTCACCCATCAAAAGGCACTGCTTGACAAAATGGATTAAAAAGGAAGATCCAACAATTTGTTGCTTATAGGAGACCCATCTCACCAACAGAAATAAGCGTACGCTTAGGATGAAAGGCTGGAAGAAGATTTACCAAGCCAATGGCCCCTGAAAACAGGCAGGAGTAGCAATACTTATCTCTGACAAAGTAGACTTCAAACCTACATTGATCAAATGAGATAAAGAAGGACATTCCATACTAATAAAAGGGGAAATAGACCAAAAGAAAATAATAATTATCAATCTATATGCACACAATGTCAATACAATCAATTTCATCAAACATACCCTGAAAGACCTAAAAGCATATATTAACTCCAACACAGTGGTTGTGGGAGAATTTAACACCCCATTATCATCAATAGATAGGTCATCCAAACAAAAAATCATTAAAGAAATCCAAGATCTAAAATATACAATAGATCAAATGGACCTACTTGATGTCTACAGAGCATTTCACCCAACTTCTACACAATATACATTCTTCTCAGCAGCCCATGGAACCTTCTCCAAAATAGATCATATCCTAGGGCACAAAGCAACCCTCAGCAAATAAAGAAAGTTGAAATTATACCATGCAGTCTATCTGATCACAATGCAGTAAAAGTAGAACTCAACAACAAAAGTAAAGACAAAAAACATGCAAACAGCTGGAAACTAAATAACTCATTACTTAATGAACAATGGATCATTGATGAAATAAAAGAGGAAATCGAAAAGTTCCTGGAAGTCAATGAAAATGAAAACACAACCTACCGGAACCTATGGGACACAGCAAAGGCAGTACTGAGAGGAAAGTTTATAGCCAAGAGTGTATATATTAAAAAGACTGAAAGATCCCAAATCAATGACCTATTGATACATCTCAAACTCCTAGAAAAACAAGAACAAGCAAATCCCAAAACAAATAGAAGGAGAGTAATAATAAAAATAAGAGGTGAAATCAATGAAATAGAAACCAAAAAAAAACCATACAAAGAATTAATGAAACAAAACGTTGGTTCTTTGAAAAAATAAACAAGATCGACAGACCCCTGGCAAACCTGACTAAAATGAGGAGAGAAAAAACCCAAATTAGTAGAATCAGAAATGCAAAAGGGGAGATAACAACAAACACCATGGAAGTCCAGGAAATCATCAGAGACTACTTTGAGAACCTACATTCAAATAAATTTGAAAATCTTAAAGAAATGGACAGATTTCTAGATATAAGTAATCATCCAAAACTGAACCAAGAGGAAATTAATCACCTGAATAGATCTATAACACAAAATGAAATTGAAGCAGCAATCAAGAGTCTCCCAAAAAAGAAAAGTCCAGGTACTGATGGATTCTCTGCTGAATTCTATCAGACCTTTAAAGAAGAACTGATACCAACCCTCCTTAAACTGATCCATGAAATAGAAAGAGAAGGAAAACTGACTAACACATTTTATGAAGCCAGTATTACACTTATCCCAAAACCAAGCAAAGATACCTCCAAAAAGGAGAACTATAGGCCATTCTCCTTAATGAACATTGATGCAAAAATCTTCAACAAAATAATGGCAAACTGAATTCAACATCACATCAAAAAGATTATTCACCATGACCAAGTAGGCTTCATCCCAGGAATGCAGGGGTGGTTCAACATACTAAAATCAATAAACATAATAAACCACATTAACAGAAGCAAAGACAAAAATCACTTGATCATCTCAATAGATGCAGAAAAGCCTTTGATAAATCCAACACCATTTCGTGATAAAAGCTCTAAGAAAACTAAGAATGGAAGGAAAGTACCTCAACATTATAAAAGCTATATATGACAAACCTACAGCCAGCATTATACTTAATGGAGAAAAACTGAAACCATTCCCTCTAAAATCAGGAACCAGACAAGGATGCCCACTATCTCCACTCCTATTCAACATAGTACTGGAATTCCTAGCCAGAGCATTTAGGCAAGAAGAAGGAATAAAAGGAATACAAATAGGTAAAGAAACTGTCAAAATATTCCTATTTGCAGAAGACATGATCTTATACCTTAAAGACCCAAAATACTCTACTCAGAAGCTTCTAGACATCATCAATAGCTACAGCAAGGTAGCAGGATATAAAATCAACATAGAAAAATCATTAGCATTTCTATACACTAATAATGTGCAAACTGAAAAATAATGTATGAAAACAATTCCATTTCCAATGGCCTCAAAAAAAAATCAAATACCTAGGGGTAAACCTAACAAAAGATGTGAAAGACCTCTACAAGGAAAACTATACACTTCTGAAGAAAGAGATTGAGGAAGACTATAGAAAGTGGAGAGATCTCCCATGCTCATGGATCTGTAGATTCAACATAGTAAAAATGTCTATACTCCCAAAAGTAATCTTCATGTTTAATACAATTCCCATCAAAATCCCAATGACATTCACTAAAGAGATTGAAAAATCTACCTCTACCGTGAAATTTATATGGAAACACAAGAGGCCATGAATAGCCAAGGCAATACTCAGTCAAAAGAACAATGCAGGAGGTATCACAATACCTGACTTCAAACTATATTACAAAGCAATAACAATAAAAACAGCATGGTACTGGCACAAAAACAGACATGAAGACCAGTGGAACAGAATAGAGGACCTAGATATGAAGCCACACAACTATAACCAACTTGTCTTTGACAAAGGCGCTAAAAATACATGATGGAGAAAAAGCAGCCTCTTCAACAAAAACTGCTGGGAAAACTGGTTTGCAGTCTGCAAAAAAGTGAAACTAGATCCATGTATATCGCCCTATACCAATATGAACTCAAAATGGATCAAGGTTCTTAAAAGCAGACCACAAACTGTAAAGTTTATACAGACAAGAGTAGGAAATACTCTGGAGTTAGTAGGTATAGGTAAGAACTTTCTCAATGAAACCCCAGCAGCACAGCAACTAAGAGATAGCATAGATAAATGGGACCTCATAAAACTAAAAAGCTTCTGTTCATCAAAAGAAATGGTCTCTAAACTGAAGAGAACACCTACAGAGTGGGAGAAAATATTTGCCAGCTATACATCAGACAAAGGACTGATAACCAGAATATATAGGGAACTTAAAAAACTAAATTCTCCCAAAACTAATGAACCAATAAAGAAATGGACAAGTGAATTAAACAGAACTTTCTCAAAAGAAGAAATTCAAATGGCCAAAAAACACATGAAAAAATGCTCACCATCTCTAGCAATAAAGGAAATGCAAATTAAAACCACACTTAAGATTCCACCTCACCCCTGTTAGAATAGCCATCATTAGCAACACCACCAACAATAGGTGTTGGCGAGGATGCAGGGAAAAAGGAACCCTCTTACACTGTTGGTGGGAATGTGAACTAGTATAACCACTCTGGAAAAATATTTGGAGGCTACTTAAAATGCTAAACATTGATCTACCATTTGATCCAGCAATACCACTCTTGGGGATATACCCCAAAGAATGTGACACAGGTTACTCCAGAGGCACCTGCACATCCATGTTTATTGCAGCACTATTCACAATAGCCAAGTTATGGAAACAGCCAAGATGCCCCACCACTGACGAATGGATTAAGAAAATGTGGTATTTATACACAATGGAATTTTATGCAGCCATGAAGAAGAACGAAATGTTATCATTCGCTGGTAAATGGATGGAATTGGAGAACATCATTCTGAGTGAGGTTAGCCTGGCCCAAAAGACCCAAAATCGTATGTTCTCCCTCATATGTGGACATTGGATCAAGGGCAAACACAACAAGGGGTTTGGACTTTGAGCACATGATAAAAGCGAGCACACACAAGGGAGGTCTGAGGATAGGTAAGACACTCAAAAAACTAGATAGCATTTGTTGCCCTTAACGCAGAGAAACTAAAGCAGATACCTTAAAAGCAACTGAGGCCAATAGGAGAAGGGGACCAGGAACTAGAGAAAAGTTTAGATCAAAAAAAATTAACCCAGAAGGTAACACACACGCACAGGAAATTAATGTGAGTCAACTCCCTGTATAGCTATCCATATCTCAACCAGCAAAAACCCTTGTTCCTTCCTAATACTGCTTATACTCTCTCTTCAACAAAATTAAAGATAAGGACAAAATAGTTTCTGCAGGGTATGGAGGGGGCGGGGGGGGAAGGGAGGGAGTAAAGTGGGTGGTAAGAGAGGGGGTGGGGGCAGGGGGGAGAAATGACCCAAGCCTTGTATGCACATATGAATAATAAAACAATAATAAATAAATAAATAAATAAATAAATAATAAAAATAAAAATAACTATGAATTCAATGCCCAAATAAGAAAAGAAATACATTATATTTCTTATTCTGTATCTTCTGCCCATTTCTAAAGCATCCATTACTTTGGCTGCTAATAATAAAAGCCATACCTAGAACAAAACTGGTAAAAATGAATAAAATAATTTGTCACATATATTTATGCACATATTTTATACCCATGTATTGTTAGCTTTTAAATACCTTATATCCAAAGCTCTGTTGTTCATATTTGTTCAAAGAAATAAACAAGTCATGATAGATAAACTTGGGTCAAATGTACCCTATGTTAAGATTTGTCTGTAGGATTTCTTTCTAAGCTTTTGCAGTAATTAAAAGCCAACTGACCCTATTAATGACTTAAAGAAGACCATTGTTGCCTATTCTTTTTCAACACACAATCCCTGCTTTGACTTTCTAGTAGCAAACAACCATTTTAGTTAAGAGACAAATATACTTATCTTTTCTACTTGACCAGTTTTAGCATTTGGGTGATTTTGCATGCTGTACTTACCATGCACTGTCCTTATGAGCCAGACAGGGTTATAATCAACTCTACTTTAGGTTCCCCAAGGAACCATGGAAAAGGCTATGTGGTCTAGCATCCCAGGGGCTGCTAGTATGTCCAGGGCAGAGGTATCCAGGGAATTTTCATGTGTCTACATGATGCTCCTCCAGTAACAAATGTGAGTTGAGAGGATACACACCTGGAATGGATTATTAAAGGTGATTCAGGCATGAGAATACATATATAAAAAATTTTAACCCAAATCTGTATTTTCTGTACTCAGTAATCCATCTTAACGCCCTGGCATTATTATGGAACATTAATGGATTTAAGCTTAACACCTCCAAATTAGGCAATAAAATTCTTCTAAGGATTAATAAATTGATCCAAAGTGTTAGAGCAACATCTCTACACAAATGAGAGAGATAGTTACAGAATGCTTACTTCGCAGTGTGTCATCTAATTAGCTAGCATTCCTTGTTTTGGCTAAAATTCTCACTTAGAGAACAGTATCTGTTCTGTGAGCTACACCTAGATACCTGTGCTCCACAGTTGCTTCATCTCTGATCTTTCTGTTTTACCTACTTCTCTTGTCTGTCCTTCCTTACGGTAAATTTTCTCTGTACTCCAACCCCCTTTCCACCATAATCCCAACCATTATTATAGCAAAGAAAAGAATAAGTTAATTATACCTGTTAGAGAACAGGAGTATCTGGACTTATGATTTTTTTTTTTATGGGACTGGGCTTTGAACTCAGAATTTCATTCTTGCAAAGCAGGCACTCTACTCCTTGAGTCAAAACCAATACATTTCCACAGTGTAGTGGTTACCACATTCAACAAATGGTTTTTCTAGTTCACTCAGGTTAAATAGATTTTTCTAGTTCACTCAGGTTAAACAGATTTTTCAGGGGGTTCATACCTTGTTGGAAATGGATTAATCTCCTCTTTTATTTTTTCATTGTGATGGTTGAAAGTCATTAAAATAAAAATGGATCTTAGGAGTAGAAGAGGAAGGAGTTTGAGCAGAATGCAATTGAGTCCAACCTTATTGTATAATTTTTTCCTACTGACTTTGATTTTAGCTTATTTTTAGTATTGTTTCTCTTTCTCTAAAAAGTCCAAAACTGTAAAAATTAGTAAATTGGGATTGCTAAGTATTGATATTTTAGCTTACTGAATACTAGACCAATGATCTACATTAGCTTACCACAGAGTTCTGCATTTGTGACTATCCTGCCCCTAAATTTCATACTAATGCTATCCCAGAAGGCCAGTTTACCAAATGTATATGTGATGCTAACCTATGAACAAAAGCTCACACTTTGAACAGCAAAGTCAACATTACAAAGATTGCAAGAAGCTGAAATCATGACTTGAACAATTTAAAGGCATGAAAAAACAAAGAGGTATTAAGGTTTGAAATTTACTGTAATCTCAAAAAAATCAAATTTTCAAGTATACAACTGTCTCTAATAATTCACCTGACCTCCATATTTCCATTAACGCCAATTAAATGTAGTCAGCAACATGGCAGAGCTCTTATAAATCTGTGATATGAGTGGATTACTAGAATTTTGATTGGTGTAGCTAAGAGTCATGATGTGCTTTTCTTATCAGTCCACATCTGGAGCTGGAGGCCAGGCAGGTGGATAAGATATCTGTTGTTAAAAAGAACTTCTGTTCTTACTCTTTCCACTTCAGTGATTGACCTTTAGTACAATCTTATAGTTTGGAACTCCAGGGACATTTGTACCAAATACCTTGTCCCTTTTTAATATGATAGTCACTGAGAACATATGTTAGCATGCTTCTCTCTAAATTATGCTTTTCTTATTTAAAAAAGGATCAAACTGGAGCTCCTATGTTTCAAAAACATAAGTTATTAGCTATTACTAGTTAGTTGAATATGAACTAGTTTATTGAATATGCTGAACCCAACGGAATACAACAAGAAAGGCCGTCTTACTCCTTCCCATCCTTCAATCATGTTTCATCAGGTCACCCTTCATGACCTTGGAGAAAATCACAGGCAGATCTCAAAAGTTCAAAGTTACTTTGAGATAATGAAAGCTTAATGAAGTACAACTTAAAGCTCCAATCTCACATTTATTTCAAAGATTCTTCTCCCAAACTTAGGCCTGTTTTACATGGAGTAGGGATTCTCAGAGTAAGGGAGTGAGGATGGGTACAGTGTTGCTCCCTCATCCTTCCACTAATTCTGGTCCCTGCCTGGCTGGAGAAGGAAAGGAGGTCCAAGAATTTAGTGGATTGAATTTTAACAACTGCCCCCCCACCCAAAAGATTGTAAACTTATTTAGAAAAAAAGAGTCTGCAGACATAATTCAGTTAAAAATCTTGAATTGAGATTATACTGTATTATCCAGATGGATCTAATCTAATTACATGCCATTACAAGAAACAAACAAGAGGGGAGACACAGAAAGAAGAAGAGGCACTATGACCATGGAGAACAACTGGGATGATGCAGTGATAAGCCAAGCAACTCTGGACTCACCAGAAGATGGAAGAAGCAAAGGACAGATTATTTCTAAGAGCTTTTAGAGGGACAGCAGTCCTGCTGGTATCTTGACTTTGGATTTCTTGCCTCCAGAATTGTGAAAACATAAATTTATGATTCTTTAAGCTATGGAGTTTATAACAATTTGTTGTGGCAGCCCTAGGAAATTAATATAAGGGGGCAAAAGGCAAAATTCTTTTTTATTTAGATTATGCTCTTTGCAATTGTCTCACAAATGTCACAGATGTTTTGTGTCCCAAAACTCACTGTGTCATCAGGTTTTTTGGAAACCCTTGTAGGGGCCTGGCTCAGGTGAAAAGCCCCGATTGATTTTGTGTGATCTTCTGCTCAATTTCCAGTTGGCATGATTAAACACCATAGCCTCGTAATTTTATAGTCATCTCCTCAAACAGGGTAAGGGCTATCTATACCCGGTTCTCATGGGCACCACACCTTTAAATTGCCTTGATACTTCCCATGGTATCCCCATTCATCTAAGAGTCTCCATTCATCTAAGCCTTGTGAACAGTGGGAGGTCACTCTGCCATGTAGCTTATCTTTTTCTTCTCCCACTACCACTGACTTCTCCAGTTAGCCCCTGTCTTCAGAATTTCCCACCTCCCAGAGCTACTATTCAGCCTCTCTCATGAGTTGCCTCATGGCAGTCTACCTGGTGACCCCAAGCTGTATGGTTCACTAAGCATCTAGCTAGAGACTAAGCTACTAGCCTGATTTCTGATGACAACCCTCATCTTCAGGTGTGGCTGCCTCAGGGGCTCCTTTCTTTGTCTACCCACTCCCTTCATTCATAGGCTGTGGTCTATTGCTAATCAGGAGCTGGAGGTGAAAGATGGAGGATCCTTTGGCCACCCTTAGAGAACTGGAGGTTGTATCTGATGACTCCTCAGTTTCTTTGTGGAATATGGAGTGGCACCTATTGTTCTTAGTTTGGAGTTTTGGCTAAAACCTGGGCTAATAAAAAAACATGTCATTCAGTATTTGGCCATACACTAGATGGAACACTAGTGCAAAGATATTGTTCTATTTGATAGCTTTTCTACTAGTTCTAATCTATTATCAACCACTCCTCATTCTGTCCAGGATTTTCATTTTCTTGGCATGTCAGAGATTGATGGGATTTATGATTAGAATTTTTTAAATCCCTGACTTAAGAGTCTATTAAATGCCAATGAACTTCCTCTCTCAGAGAGCTCTAGTATTTAGTATCTGGAAGATAGTAGTGTTTTTCTTCTTTAAAAGGAGAAAGTGCTTGAAGTAGGATCTTAGCAGAGATCAGTGCTCAGGGCTGGAACAGGTGGCCACAGCCCCAATGAGCAAAAGGAGACTACAGGAAACTCTCTGCTAGGACTCTTAGATATGCAGAGTTGGGGTGAGCTGAGGTCCTGGTATTTGAAGATGGGAGAGGTAGATGTGGTGTAAGTTAACTTACCTGAAATTTGCAGCATATGGAGCCCAGGGGAGTGTATATGACTCCCATTTTAATAGAAACTGATATACATCTAACATTTTGTGTGTGTACGAATGTGTGTGTTTTCTATTATTATTTAGCTACAACTAAACTCAGGGAACATTCAGCCTCTGCCTCTGGGCATTACCTGCTTTAGAGATATACCAATAATTTACACTGAGCCTTTGGAAGTTAAGCCTTTAAAAATTCAGTCAAATGCATTTTAAACAATATTTATTCTGTAATTATTACATACACAGAATTGTTCTGTGGGAGTACAAATGAAGCATTGAAATGTTAATATTTAATATTTATTAGATTTACTATGTACCAAGTATTTAATCCTTGCAACCACCTGGTGAACTAAATACTATTGTTATCCTTATTTTATAGATAAAACTGAACTTCATGAAGATTAAGCAAATCCCCCAGGATCCAAGCCCAGATGTATCTGACTCCAAAAGAAAGTTCTTAGTTACTCTATAAAGAACTTGGTATTTTATGGGCAAAAATCTGAGATGATAACCTGAAACCTTGGCTTCAATCTTTTATCTGATGGTGCAAAAAAAGTGTTAAATTACAGACTGATGGAACTCAAGTATCAATATTTGCTTGAAACAGCCCCATCAACCCTGTTAAAAATACAAAAAAGACAGTCTGTAGCTTATTAGGATGCCTGAAAAGCAAAATGGTATCTTTCCAGCCCATAGCATGCAAGTACTGCTTCATCAGCCTCCATTTTTACCTTACAGCCAGTCTTTTAATTCTTAGGTCAAGCCTAAATCTCCAGCTAAGGAGAACTAAATCCACCTGCTGCTAGGAGCACAAATACTCCTGATACTAAGGAACCTGTGGTATGACCCGGAGGGAGAAGCACTAGCCTCTTGGTCAGAATCCACGTTGGGTTTTCCAGCCCGGTGAATGCTCTGTGGGCTGCCAGTGGCACAGATAACATCCATTACAATAATAATTGCACAAGCTGAAGCTCCAGAGCTGTGAATTTACAAAGAAAACAAATTACAACTCTTTGGGAGAAAGCTCAGTGAATAGGCAAAAAGATTTGAGGCTGAATACCAGCTGAGAGTCTGAATCTTGTGAGACGGGAAAACAAAAACCAATTGAAGTGATAAAGAGCTGAAGAGAACCCAAGTTCCCCAGGAACAGCCTGTCTTAATCTCACCAATTATGCAGAGAGAAAACATGCTTTGAAAAACACTTAAAACAAAGGAAGTAACCCAAAACCCAATTGAGAACTTCAGGAGTCCTCTGGATTGCTGACGAATTTTGTCCCACTAAGAAGCAAGACTGTCAGCAGGAACCACTGCTTCCCCTCCCTACCCTCACCACCACCACCACCCCCGCCATTATGGAAGTGTGTCCAGACTGTTGCAAAGTCAATTAGGAAACTGGAAGATATGCTCATTACAGTTTAACAAGCTTGGAGTCCATACAGGAGCAAGGGAAGCAGCCAGTGGCCTGGGTCAGCTGGTCTAGGGGATGCTGAATGGGCCAGATGGGCAAATCACACCAGGGACAAAAGGCCCTTCCCTTATCCCGCTGAGCTGCTGCTCTGACCTCCAAACAAACGAGGAGGGCACAAATTTGTTCCCCCTTATCAGCTGCTTAGCTCAGCAGCTGCTGCCATTGGTTTCTGTTTCCGTGTCCTGCCTTTTTCCAACAGTTGCCTTTTTGTCTAACTTTTGTGTGAGGAAGGAGGAGGCAGAGGGGCCTGGAGCATAATGGAAAAATGGTGCAGTGGCTGTTGGAGGACTGAGTGCTTGAATAGAGTATTTCAAGAGAGGCAGAAAATAGATTTAAAACAAAAAAATTAAAAAACAACATCTGGAGATCCAGAGGCCTAGGAGACACACGGAAAGCACTGGTTATTAGTTCTCTCCCAGATCTCTTTGATTAAGGACATTTTCTTCTTGGAACTCCTATTGCAGGGCAGAAGAGATGCCATGTATGAAATGGATTATAAATTGTTTTTGCCTAAACTAGCCATGAAAATAAGGGTGGCCTGTGGGCCAGGCTAGGAATGAAACTGGGCCTGTTGAAAATTAGCTGCAGGACTCAATGAGAATGAGGCAGGGATGCTGATGAGAAGTGCAACATACTGTCTTGTCTCTGGAAGCAGTTATATTTGGTGCAACAACTACTTGAGTAGAAGACTGAATGAGTTTATAAATGAAGATTTCAAAGAGGAACAAGTTTATAAGCAAAGATTCCAAAGTATTTTCATGATAACAGTATACAGAGATGGCTGAACCTGGAAGGCCACCTCTATTAGAAATACGATTATTTAAAATGTTTTTTTTTCTTGTTAAAATCATGACAATACAATCGAATATAGAATGTGATGCAGCAGAAAAATAAAGAACACATTGTCTTCTACTACAAAGTTTCATTTCTCTTTGTGGTATTTTTCAGAAAGTCAGAGAACTGTTTATTCTCACTTAATAAGTAGAAAAGCTGAAGTCAAGAAGCCAAGGTATAACAGAAGGGTGGCCGGGAGGTTCAGAGAAGGATAGAAAGAGAGGGAGAATCAGTTATCCTGGAAACAGCTCCAGGATGGATACCAGAGGGAAAAGAACCAGAGGTTTATGTCCCCACTTTTTGTTGCACACAATTCTGTGCCAGGTGTCTTGTGGGATGCAAGGCTCAAGAAGGATGATGAGGATATGAAGAGAAGGCTGGAGATCAGAGGAACACTGTCTATTTGGGGCTCCCCACACATCAGGCCTGGTGGAGCACTTAAAAAATGTGAGTCCATTGCATCTGGAGCCTGAATTTAAATCCCAGCCCATTCAGGTAAGTTAACTTCTCAGGGTTTTGTTTCTTCATAGGTGAAATGGGGATAAGAATCATACCAACTGATACCAGGTTGAATTAAGTTAAGAAACAGAACCACATAAAGTATATCCCAACAAAGGAATTTGAAATAGAGAAATAGTTTCAATGGTGCTACAGGGTTAAATGAGAAGGTAGGGAAAAATGAAGCAACATAAGTAGTAACCATAGCAAGTAGTTCCATCTCTTAGAGTGGAGGAACAAGGGAAGAAGCTGGGACCATCAGAAGCTAGACCTGTAGAGCAAGAGAACTGCTGCAAAGTCTGCAGGGGCCTGGTGAAGCTGGGCCCAGGGTGTGGAAGGAGGCTGCACGCTGGGACCAGTGGCTGATGCTGGGTGAAAGGTGCTGCTGAGAGGAACCAATACCAAGCCAGTAGTAAAAGGAAATCTCCCCTCCCCGGCCTTCAATCTCTGTCTAGCACCCCCTATTGACAGATATCGATGGGAAACCTGCTGCCAAAGAGAACTCCTTTATGGGATCTAAGCTCCAGCCATAAACTAGAGTTTAGAAAGGGAGATCTGGAAGTGAGAGAACCAATTTAAAAACCAGCTCAATAGTTCATAAAGCAATTATGAGGTGGAATGAGTTAGTATACATGCTTCTCGACTTACGATAGAACTACATCCCATGAGTTGAAAATAATGTGAGTTGAAAATGCATTAAATACATCTAACCTACCAGACATCACAACTCAGCAACACAGCACTGAGTAGCATATCAGTTGTTCACTCTTACGGTCTTGTGGCTGACTGAGAGCTGTGCTCACTGCTGCTGTTCAGCCTGGTGAGAGAGGCTGATTATTTAAAATGCATTTTTGTTCAAATTAAATGTTAAATTATGACAACATAATATAAGAATAGAGAGAACACAATGTAATAGAAAAATAATGGATACATTTTCTTCCACTGCAAAATTTCTGTTTCACTTCTCTTTGTGGTATTTTCAGAATGGAATCTTGCAAGCCTGGGAAAGGGTCGGAATTAGAAGTACACTTTCTTCTGAACTTTCTTAAACTTAAACAACCTCAACTTGAGGACCATCTATTTTTATAAAGTACGTAGAACAGTGTCTAGCATAGGATAAGTGCATTAAAATGTATTTTAAATAAATAAGTCTTAAGTAAATAAATAAGTAAACCCACCAAATCAATGTTGGAAGTAATGTTAGGATCTCAGTTTTATCCATGAGGACAGTGAGGCTTAAAGAGGTCACATAAAATGCTCAAGGTCACACGAGCTCAACACTGTGTTGAATCCAGACTGCTCAATCCAAAGTCATTTACCTCTCTGAGCCCTGAGGCTCAGAGAACACAGGCACATAAATAAATCTCTTCCAAGAGAGGCAGATTATAAAAATGCAACAGGGGAGATTACAAACAGTGCAGAAAGGAAGGAGGGTGAGTTCTTAGCTGGGGAATATGGAGGACATGCTGGAGGAGTTTGAGTTGGAGTGGCACTACGAAGGAAGGAAGCAGACTTCCACTGGCAGGTATGAGAAGTTGAAGAAACTGCTTGTGCAAAGCCCCAGTGTGCAGGGCATGTATGAGGAGTGGTGAATATGCAAACTAGGAGGGGGCAAATAGTCCTCACCATTCTCCTTTGGTGTAAAAAAAAAACCAAATTCGTTCAACAATGTAAGTTAAGGAATTCTTCAGGAGCAATTACAAGGATAAAATATTGCATAGAGTATTATGAATAAATTTTTGAAGCAATAGAATTAACTGAAAAATAATGAATTTTTAACTAACCTCCTTTTTTAAGCCCTTACGTAGGGTCATTAAAATCTTCTTTCAGAAGACAGGTGATCTTATTTCAAGATTGCTAACCGAACTAGAACTCTAACTTCAATCTATTTTGTTGCCCTTTTGACAGTGTGCCAAATTTGGTGTTCATTGAGTTCATTCTTTGGAAGATTGTGTCCAAATTTGCTTTACATCTATTTTATTTAAGTCGATAAACTGAGTGGAGCCTCTGTATCAAGCACTGTCCCAGAAACTGAAGATGCAAATAATTGTAAATAGTGGGTTTTGGTCTTTAAGGAACACTCAATCTAGTAGAGTAGCAGGTAGCTATTCAAATCTCTGTGTTCACAATGGGAAAGCAAAGGTATGAAATACACTTAGAATATGGAACCTCCATATTCCAGCCTGGGGGTTGGAATGAGATTCCTTCCTTGCCACCCCAGGAGTCAGCATTTCAACAGGGGCAGATGTCAGTAGATGGAATCTGAAAGCAGAGAAGCCATGTCATATTATAAAGACTGCTTAGTCTTATCCAGTGCTGGCTGGCTAAGGAAGTCAGAAGTGTATGGAGTTGGAAGAAGTTCTGTTCTGGAACATTCCCATGGTTCTAAGCTGGTCTCTGTGTTCAGCTCTAAAAGTAAGGAAGTTGCCACAAAATTAGAGATGGAAACCACACATGCCAGTAATAATAACTAACAGTTTCTGAGCCTCTACTTATGTCAAGCCCTTTAATATAAAATGAGCATTGTGTAGAGTTACTAGTCCCTAAGAACCATTCTTCCTTTCTTCCTTTTAGTCATAGACTCCCCTACTGAGCTTTCCTAAAGCACATGCATGCTTTTCTGCTAGGACAATAGTTTCCAGCCTTCCTTGTAGCTCAGTATGAGTAGAAACAAAGTATACAGCTTCATTTCACTTCCTTAAGAGAGAATTGCTCATCTTTCATGTTCTCTTTTCCCTCTTCACCTGGTGGGGGTGGGGGAGGGAATGGGATGGCATTGGTGCTTCTGTGTAGAGGACAACTACAACCCCTAGATAGAAGTATGGCAGGGAGAGAAGAGCCCAGGTCCTAGGACAACTCGTGGACCTGAGAAGCTACCTCTTCTTTGCTGCTGTTTTCTGCCACTGCACCTGGTAGACCTGCCTTTGGCATTTTACTGTGGCCAAAGGACAAACGCACACAAAGAAAAACAATCTTGTTAGAAATATGATTAGGTTAAGGGCATATAGGACACAGGTGAGGACATGTGACAATACAATGAGGATAAATGGGTTTACAAGCAAACCGTACAAGCTTTAGTGAATCGATGCTGTAAAAATTTTATACATGCTGTTTTGTTTACATCCTGGTTTCTAGCCGAGTTTCAAAGGACTGAGGTTACCTATTAAATGTCCACAGGCGAGGAAAAGGTCATTGCATCGAGCCAGGACAGACTCCTTCAACAGTTTCTGCTGATTTGCTGTGTGCCAGGAACTAAAGATGGAAACATGCACATATAATCTCTGCCCTCAAGATGCTTGCAGACTGGTAGAAAGATATACAAATGTAAGAACAGTATTGAAAGGAATTAGCTGATACTCTTGGCTATGGACAATAAAAAAATTTGACTCAAACTGGTTTAAGAATTTAAAAAGATTCTTTATATGCTTATGAAAATATACAATCCAAGAGGCACCCCGACTTCAGGCATTTAAACTAGTAAATGAGATTCCACGGACAAGGCCTGATATCTGTATTTGTGCCCCCCATCTCTATCCCTCCAACGGGTAATTCTGATTCTGTTTCAGAAAGCATAGTTTTCTATAGATTATTCAAGTAGGAAATTGGAGCTCAGACTGTTAATCGGGAGAGACTGAAGGACAAGATCATATTTGAGGAGATGAGGGAATCTGGAGCCTGGCAGGAGCAACCACAGCCAAACACATTCTCCACCACGATGTCTCTTTGTACTTAGGATATGCAAGTTGGGGAGCTTGGAAGGAGAGTCAATAGAGAACCCCTCTATCTGTCTCACAGTCAGTCTAAGGGTTCAGAATTCCCATAAAAGAGGCTGTCACTTCACTTCATTCACCTACAACTGTTTATTTTGCAAACTCCATACGAGGTACTGACTGCACTTGACATGAGGATAAATGGATGTACAGGCAAAGCTCCTCTCCTAGTGAAGCTTCATCTGCAAAACAAGTTGATAACGGATTATGTTACCTGTAGGGGAAAAGTCTTCTGGTGGAGGTCAACACTAGATGTAGAGGAAAGGCCCTCAAGTTGAGACCTGAGAGATGGGAATGGGGCAGTTCAAGGAAGACTGCAGTATGAGCATTCCACATAAAAGAAATTGGTGCAAAGTTCCTAAGGTGGGAGGGAACTGAGGAGGGTGGAGGTCAGGGAGGAGCAATCCAGGCTAGAAAGCTCTATGACAGAGGGGAATGGAGAAGGATGAAGCTTTAAGAAGTTGACAGGAATACAGCTATGGACTGACCAGTAGCCCACTCCCCCCCAAAAAAATTGGATTTTATTCCACATACAATGAAATGTTTGCTTTAAAAACAATTTCCTGACTATGGTGTGGAAAAGCATATAATTAAGCTCAGGGATAAACGGACGCCAAGGTTTAGGTCTGGCTCTTACAATCCGCGGCAGGCTCCATGGAGCTCCCACCAGCCCTCTCAGGAACTTTTCACCCTATGCCAGTGGTGGCCAAGAGAACTTTGTGCAAAGTTGTCTGCGCACAATACAAGTGGCTCTTAAACACTTAGAAATGCAGGTAGCATGACCGAGGAACTGGATTTAAATTCTACTTTATTTTAGCTAATTTATTTTAAATGTATATAAGCCACACGTGGCGAGTGGCTATTGTACTGGACCACACCAGGCAACGTTAACCACCGGGTGCCTAAGGATTTCTATGTGAAACCTGCGGCTAGGGCCTTCCTCACCAGGTGGGCATGGAACAGGGTCCGTTACCCGTAAACAAAACTCCCCTCTGTGGGATGGAGAGTCCAGGAGTTCATTCCAAGCTTCATCTTGTCACCCGGGAGCCATGAGCGCTCGGTGATGAGGCGCCCCACGCGCATCCTCAGGAGCAGCCTGGTTTCTGGACGGTTCTTCGCAGAGCGCAGCACCCCGCGAGCTCGCGGCCACTCGCGCGGCACGGTCATTCGCGGCAGGGGAACAACGGACCGCTGCGCCTCGCCGCACCTGTCCGGCAGCGGGATCGCATAGCCATCAGCTTTGGCAGCGCAGGTGAGCCGGGGACAGGGGACAGAGGCAGATCACCAAGAGAGATGGACGGTCCGGGGACCCCCTGGCCACGCAGTGGCCATTTCTTCCCCTGGATGGGGGCGGGAGTGGAGCTGATTGTCACCCGCTCTCTATCTGCTTTGTGGCTGACCTTGCTTTCGCTTTGCTGGGTGCCTGGCCCACTGTAAGCAGACAGAGCCGAGCAGGTGGCCTCTGGGACAGACGGGGTAGCGCCTATAATCTCCGAGTGCCCTTGGCCCCTCTGGAGAATGCGTGTCCGGCTCAGACCAGGTGGCCTGCTGGCGCGTGGGTCCTGGCTAGCTAGGAGGCACCCCGACCTTGGTCTCTCCCTGTACCAGGTCTGCACAAGGACCATGGGCGCCGCGCTGGGCACCGGCACGCGGCTGGCTCCCCTGTCGCGTAGGGCCTGCGGTGCCCTCCCGTGCTGGGCACTGTTCGCGCCCACGCGAGGATGCCACTCCAAGCACCGCCCCGTGCGTGCTTTGGACCTGAAGAAGCGCGGATACGACATCATTAGGAACCCACATCTCAACAAGGTAAACCTCTGGGGCTGGCAAGTAGGACGGCTCAAGGGAGCTTGTGGCTGGCAGGAAGGGCGCCCTGCCTCCTGGACCTGGAAGGAATCTCCTGAGCAGGCGCCCTTCCAGTGGTTTCTGCCTTTCCCTTGAAGCAGCTTGGTGTAATTTGTGTCCCCCTTCCTCTCTCCCTTCTTCATGGAGAAAGGTGACCAGCAATGCGGAACTCGATTTCTTTAGCAAAACCAATATAGACCAGGCTAAGGTCCTTATGGTCATGTAGACCTGGAGTCACACTGCCCCTTCATGGATACTAACCCTGATGATCTTGGACAGTTCATTTAACCTCTGGGAGTTGGAGTTTCCTTTTCTGTTAAAGAGATGTGTCTTCGGGATGTTAAAAGATTGAAAAATTTAACAACAGTACCTGGCACCAGCGAGGGAAGAAATGTCAGCTAAGGTTATGATTATTATCCTGGGGAAGACACTAACTTAACAGCGGGGGCAGGAAGGTTTAGAATTACAGAACTTTTAGAGTTAGAAGGAGCATCAGAGACCCCAGTTCAAGCATCTCTTTTAACAGTAATGGAGACAAAGGGAACTTTCCTGAGGTCACCCCCTACTTAGTTCTGACTCTTGTCTTGAAATCTAGGTCTCTGATAGTTTGATTAAATTCAACTTATTCATTGCTAATGCCAGTTTATTAACCTAAGAGAGGCATATTTGTTTCTGATAATAGAGTTAGTATCTTTTCTTCAAACTATTGGGTTGGGAGCCATTGAAAGAGGAGACCTAAGTTTGAGGCTGGTCTCCCTTACCTCCTCACATACACTTGGGCAATTCATTTAACTTCTTTGAGGCTCAACTTTCCCCAGTCTAAAATGAATATTAAGATGGATCATATTTGGTTATTGTGACAATCAAACTAATCACTGAATTCGAAGCCAAACTATATAAAGTACTGAGTAAGCAATTACAGCAAAATAAAAATGTTAATACTTGCTTTGACTCAGGATTGTGAAATTCAAACAAGGCAAACTGGAAAAGGTGTTTCTGAGAAGTAGGAACAACTGTAGAATGCTGAGTATTGTGATTGTTTCCTGCAGAATTAATAGAAAAAGTCAAGGAAAAAGTCTTTCTTACAACCTCTACCTATCACATTGACTTCCTGCTCACCCTCAAACAGACCTTAAATTCTTTGTACACTACTATTTTCTCAAGTATTTAAAGTGTTTAAATCCATTTGAATTCCTTTGGTAGTAGTTATTAAAGCAAACAAAAGGCTCTTGTAACTAGACAAAATCTAGAGGAAGGGCTGCAGGCAAGGCTGGACCAAGAAGTCTAGGTGGCATTCCTGCAGACGGGGTTTCTCTCTGGCTCTCTGCTGTGCCTCTGCAATGCTAGCTTCTTCCTCAGGCTCCATCCAATGGAGTACTTCTCCTCAATGCTGTCACAGGAGCCCTGTCTCCTGTTCTCACACCACCCAGGCGTAGAGACGCTTTCTTCTAGAAGCTTCTGTGGAGGTCAGGGGGAGAGAAACTTTCTGTGAAGTCTCAGAAAGTGAATTCTTCTGATTTAAAGACTCTAATCGAATTCTGTTCCCATTTCCAAACCAATCCTCAGTAATGAAAGCCAGTTGAAGCCTACCCCTGGAGTTGAAGACAGGGCTTAAGAAAGGGCCACCCACATCAACTGGCTTAGTATGAAGGGGATGTGGTTTCCCTACAATAAATCTGAATGTTATCATGAAAGAGGAGGAATGGATGCTGGAAAGCAAAATAAGAAGTTCCCACTATGAGCTCCAATCCTTATGTCAATCAACTGTTGCCTTAGAAGTATGGGTACTTGTTGCTTAGTGAGTAGTTAAGAAAATAAAGGAAGATTTCGAGTGCCTTTTTAAAAGTTTTTTTAATTCACATACATTTATATATATATATATATATATATATATATATATTTCTTTTTTCATACATCAGTTGGTGTTCACAGTTTGGCTATTGTGAACAGAGTTGCAACAAACATAGGTGTGCAGGTATCTCTCTTGTGTATTGATTTATACTCCTTCAGATATATGCCCACGAGTGGTATGGTGAGGTCATAAGGTAGGCCTATTTTTAGTTTCTAAAGGATCCTCCATACTGATTTTCTTAGTGGTCGCACCAGTTTACATTCCCACCAACCGTATATGAGGGTTCCTTCTCCCCCACACCTCTCCCACATCCTCTCCAGCATTTGTGGCAGTTTGTTTTCATGATGATAGCCTTTCTGACTGGTAAGGTGGAATCTTAATGTGATTTTGATTTGCGTTTCCTTTATGGCTATGGATGTTGAACATTTCCTCATGTACTTATTAGCCATCTGAACTTCTTCTGAGACCTATATGTTCAATTCATTGACCCATTTAGTAATTGGATTATTTGTTCTTTTACTATTTTGTTTTTGAGTTATTTGTGTACACTGTATATTAATCCTTTACCTGTTGAAAGCAGGCAAAGATTTTCTCCCATTCTGTGGGTTGTCTCTTGATTTTAGTAATGTTTCCTTTGACATGCAGAAACATTGAAATTTGATGTAGTCCCATTTGTCAATTCTTGCTCTTGTTCTCTGAGCAATTGGAATCTTATTCAGAAAATAATTACCTGTGCTTGTGTCTTCCAGTCTTTTGCCTATGTTTTCTTGCAGTGATTTCAGTTTCAGATTTTACATTAACATGTTTCATCCATTTGGAGTTGTTTCTTGTACAGGGTGAGAGATAGGGGGTCTAGTTTAGTCTTATGCAGGTAGATAACCAGTTTTCCCAGCACCATTTGTTGAAGAGGCTGGTTTTCTCCAGTGTTTGTTTTTGGAGTCTTTATCAAAAATCAGATAGCCGTAGCTGTGTGGTTTGTTTCTGAGTCTTCTGTTCCATCGATTTTCATGTCTGCTTTTCTGCAAGTATCATGCTAATTTTGTTACTATGACTCTGTAGCATAATTTGAAGTCTGGCATTGTGATAATTCCAACATTACTTTTTACTCAGATTACTTTTGCTATTTGGGGTCTATTATGCTTCCATATGAATTTTAGGATTAATTTTTCTATTTTTGTTTTAATGATATTGGGATTTTGATGGACCCAGTGCCTTTTTAAAAACAAAAAAAACACTAGGTTTTGATTCCCTTAAAACACTCTTGTCCCTGATCTTTTGATGTACTTTTTCCCCTCTCAAGTAATATAAATGGAAGGTTATCGGCACACTTTATAGGGATTTTCATGATGTTATACAACATTTTTATACCTCTCTGAAATCAGTTGATGCTGGTCTGGGGTGAAAAGGGTATCTATGGTACAGGTTCCTGTTGGCATTCCCCCTTCCCAGACCCTTGGAAAGAGAGGGAAGCAAGGGAGAAGCAGCTCTACTGGGGAGCTATGTGTATGCCCTTCTCTTCCCTCTGGAGCATCACTCTGTGGTTGTCCTGGTGACCTCTAGCACTCAGACAGACTCCAGGCTCAAGGCTTCATGCTTCCCCTCAACTAGATGGGAGTGTTATGCAGCGGTTTCACAGAACAGTGAGGTTATCCCTGAGGAAACAGAAGACAAGGGCAGCTTGAAAGGGTCTTTGGTACTGTGATTATCAGGCAAGTCTATGAGTGCCTTTTTTTATTCCTAGAATATGAACTCTTCCAGTGAGAGAACTAAATTTCATGTACCTGTGACTGGCATGCACCTGTAGCAGGGTAGTTCCTGAAGGATTTAGCAATTAACATAAAATTCTTGGAATGCATTCACTGGGTTTATATTGCATTTATAAACTGATCAGGAGAGGTATTTAAGTTGAAAACTGAGGGAAGAGGAGGGAGAATTAGCTACTGAACAGGCAAGCATAGCTACTCCTGTCTCTCCCATGCCCTTTAATGACTCTCATAAGCTTCTCTGCCCTGGAGACAGTGAAACCACTTTGAAAAATGCAATGTCATTGTGTTTCTAAGAGAAGCCTAAAAAACTAAGGGACACCACAGAGATTTTCATTGGTTAGAGAAAGGGCAGTGGCAGCCCTGCACAATTTCCATTCTCTGTGATGACTGTTCACATCTTCTGTGTCTAATTTAGCATATTCCTGTTGATGACAGAATGAATACAAGATGATTCCAAGTTTCTTCTAGGGCTTTAGATTTTCTGAATGTTGCCAATTCATCAATATATCAGGTATTTCCTTTAAAAAAAACTCATACCTTGCCTTTCTTCTCAAATACACACATACACATATTCTCTCTCTCTCTCTCTCTCTCTCACACACACATACCCAAGGACCTGTTCTATTGTTCATGCAGGTTATGGCAACAGAGCAAATCTTTTGACACCAGCCTTACCTCCTTAAATAGGCAACTATCAACCCTATTTTATAGTGAAATCTCATAGGCAGATAACATTCCCATCATATAAATGAAGCAAGTGAACTATCAAAATATTTTGAGACTCAGTTTATCTGTGATCCTCCTTGTTTGCGATTATGGGGATGGAACCCAAGGCCTCGCACATGCTAAGCATGTACTCTACCACTGCACTACACCCCAGTCCTAAACTTTACTTTAGGAAGGGTATCCTAATCCTCACTCCTTGAGCTAGACTTGTGCTCCCTGGCACTTGTCTTACTGCACTGATTGGTTTTTCCTTTTTGGTACTGAGCACACTACTAATGCTGACTGATTTGTCTTCCACACTAGACCCTACGCACCTCAAGGACAGCAACTGACTCCTTCAGACTGATGTTCTGTCTGACCAAAGAGATGCTCAATAAATATTTGCTCTTTAAAGTTATCTAAATCATGGGTCCTTTTCACTCAACTTTATGAATGTTAATGTCACCACTTTTACTGCCAACATATGGCCCATTTTGAAAGAGGTATACCTAATCTTCCCAGATTTTCGGTCATTTCACCAAAAGGTGGTTATTTCCCAGAGTGTATCAGCTTTCCCCTCTCCGCTTTTATGAGCAGTACTGGAGTTTGAACTCAGGCCCTTGCACTTGCTAGGTTGGCACTCTACCACTTGAGTCCTTTAGCGTTTCCCTTTCACCTAACAATGACAGTGATTTTTGCCATAAAATTATACTGATCCTTCACCTGCTTCTCTACAATGTTTTGATCTCTTGAGCTTGATATTCAGAGAAATAGTGATTGGAAAGTGTGTTTTGTCAAATCACTGTGGTTGTGGACCACATTGAATACAGTGGGAACTCAGACACTATAGGGCACAGCAGGTGATGTCCTGCCCATGTGGACTTGACATACGTCCGTTAGTGAAGGTGTGTGGCTTGGTGACCAGTGCCATGGCATTGGCTGCACATCTGAGGCTACACAGCGGAATCCCTTCTGCAGTCATTGGTGGTTTATCAGATTCCCACACGGATTAGATTTGTCTTTGAATGATGTGCATATTTTTGTTCAGTGGCAGCTTAAAACTTGATATTGTCTTCTTTTGGATGAAGAGAATCTGTCATCCCAAACTTGGCACATTCACCATTCAGGAGATGATGGGTGGGTTTCATGGAGAATTAGAAGTTTATTAGCGATGCCATTTTCTACCCCTAAGACAGGTAATATATCATATTTCCCCAAGGCTTCTTCTTCAGTTGTGATGTAAAATTTGACCTCCTAGTTGAAAGAGAAGCAGAGAGTTAGTAAACATTAGTTCCATAAATGGAAATTTACACTAGACCTGAGCCTTTTGTGTAGTGACTCAATGCATGAAAACTCAAATACTGTTCAAATATTTTAGGAATCACATCCTTTCTTGTTGAATACTGTCCTAGTGTCATGGGAATTCTAAGCATTTGGTGTTTGGTTTTGTGCTTAGAGAAAGCTAAAAGAACTTGTGTTAGTTAGACTAAAGGTTAGGCAGTTCTAACAAAGTAACCCAGAATACAGGGGCTTAAGCAAGATAGAATTACATTACTCTCTTATAAACAAGTCTGCGTGGGCACACGTGGGTTGACATGTGGTTTGATTTTGTTGCTCTGTCATTGTCACTATGCGTTTTGAGTCTGATGGTTCAAGATAGCTTCTCTCATCTCTGCCACCAATTCCATACAAAAGCCAATGGGAAGGGGAAGCACCATTTTTAAGGGCATCTGGAAGTCTTAAATATCTCTTCTCTTCACATCCAGTTAACAAAACTTGATTATATGCATACTACAGAACTTGTGAACTATAATCTTTGGCTATGTACCCAGGTCTTTAGCTAAAAATTCTATACCATTAACGAACGGGAGAATATATATTTGGGGTACAGCCACAAAATGTTGATCTGAAAATTTTATTCTTTTGCTCTGTTAATTTTATGCCAACCTTTAAAATCTGTTTCTCCATATCCTCACTAACACCAACCTTGTTTACACCTTCATCGTCTCATAACCTAGCTTATGCAAGAACCACCTAATTGGTCTCCCCATGTCCAGCTTTTCAATCTACTCCTCTATGCCTGTAAACCACACTTTGAGAGGCTAAGACCTTAGACATATCCTTCACCACTCTTCTTCCCTCAGACCCTGTGATCATGAACCTTGTCCCTGTGATTGGGTTGAAATGCCTACATTAGTAAAGCATGCTCCTGGGGTGTCTGTGATGGTGTTTTCAGAGGCAATTACATCAGAAGGGCTCTGACCTAAAGAATGGATTAATCTCTTGATGGATTCACAGTATGATGGCATTATTGGAAGGGAGTGAAGAGTAGGAGATGGGGCCTTTTTAGAGAAAGTAATCACTGGGGGCGTGTCCTTAGAGGCTATATCTTACTCTGCCTCCTTCCTGATTGCCTTTTCGCTACTTCCTGGCCACAGTGAGGTGAAAAGGCTCCTCTGCCACTCACTCCCACTGACAGACTATTCTGCCCAAGTGCTGAACCTTCTGAAACCATGAGCCAAAATAAATCCTTCCTCCCTCAAATTGTTTATGACAGGTATTTCATCACAGCAATATAAAAGTAACTAAAACAGATCCCATACCAAATTCACCAGAAAATCCTCTAACTTCAGAATAAATCTGGAATCCAACCCCTACCCACAAGTCTACCTTGTTTCAAGCCACCAACATCTCTGCTGGAAGACTGCAGCAGCATCCCAGCTGGTCTCCTTGCTACCACTTTTGCTCTGCTCATTTATCCTCAACACAATACAAGTGATCCTTTCACATTGATTGTAAATAAGTATGATCATTATGAAGACTTCAGAAATGTTGGCTTATGTTTATTATAGAGTCTTCATGTTATCCTGTCCCTCTTCCTAGAACACACTTTCTCTACCACACCATTGTTAGCTCCCTCCCTTTTTGAGTCATTCAGAGAAACAGCTGTTGAGGCTGCCTGCTCTTCTCTTTCCTTCACCTACTCTTTCATCAAAGATCCCTTCTTTCCTCCCCCAACACTCCCGCCAGTGGTGTTGATATGCTCTTTTGGGGTGTGAACAAGTCTCATATAGGCCCTTTTTGTGTTCAAGGACCTATCCTAGGTTAAAATGCTGGGGAAGGACAGCAAAGAAATGTTCACTTTGTTTATTTCCAGTTTTGCCAGCATTAAGCAGAGCCCAGGGAAGAAAGAGGTCCTATTCAGAAGACGTGAATAGTACCATGGAAGAAGATATGGATAGAGACAGTTCTTGAAGTCCATGTAAAAAGCACAAAGGGATATCTAGAGAGAGAACCAGAGCGGGGAAGCTCTGGCTTCTGTCAACATCTTCAACTTTCTGGAACCCCCACCCTCCATTGTGACTTCTTGGAGCCTCCATCCCTACTCTGGACCTCTCCAGCTTCCCCATCTTGCAGGAGTCCTAATGGAGACAAAGAGAAACCATGGCAGGCACAGTCTCACTTCCAAGAGTCTGAAAGTTCAGCAAGTGTGGGATGGGTGCCAGAAGTTCTGGAGGGAGATTTGCTGCTCCTGGAACCTGATGTTGATACTCAGAAAGTGTTTCCTCATGAGCATGTTGTTATAAACAGTTTAATTGTTCTTCAAAGAAAGTGTATTATGTATCAAATAAGCATTTGTGTGATCATTATGAAGACTTCAAAAGCTTTGGCTTATGTCAATGAATGCTTAATTCAAAATGCAAAATACTAAATGGAATCTATATCCATGAGTGTTACTGTAAAAAGACAAAACTCTGGAAAATGACTTGGAAGTAAATGTATGAAAATGATTGTGTTGGAAATACAAAAATGATTTAAAAATACATGAAATAAAAAATGATTACTTTGGGGGAAGTGGGATTCTGGGAGATTGATTTCTTCTTTTATATAATTTTCTTTAATATTCTGTTGTGTTCAATTTCAGGTTATAGTTTTTGTTAGCAGTCAAGTTTCTAGAGCCAAGTAAATAATATTCAGATAAACTTTTGGAAGTTAATCTGTCTATAATCTGTGGGAAGAAATCTCTATGAAGTAGTCATTTATTTCAAGCTTTTATGATTAGTTATCTTCTAGAGGCAATAGGTTTAGATTCATAATAACAAAATGTTAACACAGGAATCTGTTGCCAAGTTTTAAAAGCAGTTGTAAATAGCAATATCTTAATTACGTAATCACAGCAGTGGAGGGCAAATCCCATGCAGAAATATGTGTTGTCTGGCTCTGAGTTGTGCCAGCTGGCATCTTAAGTCAGTCTAAGTCTGAGTTCTATATATTGTGTCTTTGGATGCTTTTTCAGGTGCATCTGCAGTCTCTCCATTTCCAGTTTCTGTTGGTTGTCTTTGGCCCTTATAGGCTCTTGGGTTTATGGTTTTATTTTACTTTGCATTTTTGTCATTTCTACCAAAGGTTTGTTTTATTATCTGCCCTCTTCTTTCCAAATGCCAGTCTTATAGTGAGAAGTGAAGGGCAATGGCCTTTTGATTTGTATAGCCATTGCAGATGAACACTAATGTATAGCATTTTTGTTTACAAAGACATGGATTACAGTCAGCTTCAAAAACCTTCACTTTGATGTGTAGAAAGTACATTGGAAAATCCTTTGGGGTGGTATCCAAATGCCTTTCTAATGCAGAGTACAAAAGATGCTCTATGATTGTGCGATGAAAATCTGATGGATTTCCTACAATTGGGGGTGCCAGGGTCAGTGGCTAAAAGCATGCATTCATTTTGTACCCAAAAGGTTGCCAGGCAGCCTGGTTAAAACACAGCTCCTACTAAAAGGACACGGTAAAGAGTAAAATATACCCAGTCATTTGAGGAGAGAGATTTTTGATGGAAAGAGCATCAGCTTTTGAGGAACTTGAGTAGGAGAAAAAGCAAAGCTGCATTTGCTTTTGAAACGGTTACTGAAAACCATAGGGACTGTAAGAAAAAAAGTTGAATGATCAGCAACTTGAGAGTATTATTTTTGAAATTTCGTCTCAGTCTGCATTGTTCAGTGGTGAGTTTCAGGAAGCCCACACATGATTGGTCCTGAAACATACACTTCTGTAGTGTGGAATCTGGAGAAATCAGGCTCTGTTGAGCCCTTTGTTTTGTCTTGTTCTTTTGGAAAACAGAAAGAGGGAGTTCATATCTCCATAAAAATGGCAGCTCTTCTGAGTTTTGAGGCTTTCTAGTGACTTCCCAACAGTACATGGCCACCCAGTGGAGCTAGGTTCCAGTCCCAATTCACAGTGTATCCCCTCTCCCTCTGGTGAGATCCCAACCCAGACTCCTATTATACTGACTGTCCTTTGATAGTGTTGGAGGGAATTCAAGTCATTTTTATAATATACAATGTGCCAGGAATTGTTCGAAGTAGTTGATATGCGTTAATTCATTTATTATAACACCACAGCTTTTGAAGTAGACACTGTTGTTACCCTTATGTTACAGAAGAGAAACCTGAGGCATGAGACGGTTAGTCCACTTGTCCATGGTCACGCAACTCATCATAGGACACCTGGGTCTTGAGCCCACGCCATCTGGGCCCACACCCATACTCCCTATGGTGCACTGCTGCCACTTCCAGTGTGCAATGACCCACTTACTTAGCACTACAAAATGAAGTGTGATGCGTGGTGGCCTCTCCAGAGAAGTAACTAGGGTGTTCCTGCTCCCTACTGTCAGACTGGCTTTGTTAGAATCAGGGAATCCTGAAATTGGAGGGAACTTTATTTTATTTTGCTTCTCACTAACTTTTCCAGGGCTAGCCTCAAACTTGTGATCCTCCTGCTTCCACCTCCAAATATCTGGGATTAGAGGCATATGACATCAAATTGACTTGGAGGGAACTTTAAAGATCGCTAGACTCACCATCTAAATGTGTATCGTTCTCCCAAGACTCATGTGTTTGGCTACTAAAATTATTAATAGACATTTGCTGAGTTTCTACTCCATTTTAGGCAAAGGACACCTCGTGGTAAATACAGTATTTTTAATTCTGCCTGTGAGGAGTTTGCAGTATAAGAGGGGTATAAGTGAGGACCAATGAGTCAGGTGGCAGTTTTGTCAATTCAGTGAGTAGGTGTGGTGAGGGGCACCTGTACAAGTGTTGAAGAACCATGCTTCCAGTGGTAGTGTTTTCAGAGCAACACTGGTGAAAGAGTTGGAGTTGGCAGATACAGGTGGCAGAGGAGAAGCTGTTTAGGTCATACTGTGAGAGAGAATGAAATTCCATCTGAAAATAGCCACTGGTTATTTTTGTGATGGAATGTGCAGAAAATGAGCAATAGACCTATATCCTATAAGGTGCCTCATTTCCAGGGAACTATATAATATAAAATCTCCAATTTGACAAATATGATCTTCAATTTTGTTCTTTTCCTTGCTTTTATGGTTCACAAAGCCGGGGGTACCATTCACACTGGGCCATTTATCAAAATCTTCAGGATCACCCGTGTCACACTGCTTTCCTTGATAATGCCACATGGGAGCTACTCATTCTTCCTCTGTATTCCTTTGGCATTTAGCATTCAGGTATGGACTCACCACATATTGATTTGTGTGTTTTTCTGTCTCCATTGCTTAGGTTGTCTTCAGATCTAGGAGACTGTCTTGGGTGTGCATGTCAGGCACACTGCCTTCCTCATGGTACACATGGCTTACATGAATTACTTTCCTTCTGCTGTGACAGATCGGAAATCATTAGTGTGAAGACCAATAATTCACCCACTCCTATGTGCCTCTGGAACAATGTGAAAAGCTTGGTAAATTATTTTTAAATCTCTCCATGGGACTTGGGGAATCTTGAAATCCAAGCGTAATCTTTCATTCTAGCCATTTGAATTGTGGAAATACTATTCTTTAAGAGAGTTTTCTGCTCTGAAGCTGGGCCAAGTGCACTTGATTTAAAGAACAGCGTCTCTGTGATGAGATTATTTATGCTTATCCTGGGGCTGCTTTAAGGACATTAAGTTTGGACCTGCCGTAACTGGCAACATGTTAAAGGATTTGAGAGGTGAAGGAAAGTAGTCAGCTAGAATCTATTGTGTGTGGTCACTCAAGAGGCATAGCCTGTGACCATAGCACACTGCCTGAAATCTAGTCAGAAAATCCCATGTTCGTGATATGGCTTGGGTATAGTTTGAGTGTATTCCCCGGGGGTTCGTGTGTTAAAATTTAATCCCCATTGTGAGGAATTAAGAGGATAGAAAATCTGAATGGAGTTTAGAGATAGGACCTCTGGGAGGTTATTAGTGTTAGATAAGGTCATCAGGGTAGAGCCCCATGATTGGTGTTTTTATAAGAAAGGAGAAAGACTGAAGGACACATGGACAAACGGACACACACTCACACCCACACTTACTCACTCTCTCTCTCTCTCTCTCACACACACACACACACACACACACACATCTTTTGCCACATGATATTCTGCCCCTTATTGAACTCTGCCAGTAAGAAGACTGTCACCAAACATGACCCCTGACCTTGGGCCAGAGCCATGAGCTAAAATAAAACTCTCTGTGAAGTTACCCAGATTCAGGTATTTAGTAACAAAAACTGGACTAATATAATTGCAATCCCAGCTCTGCCATTCACTAGATGTGGGAGCTTGGCAACCCCACCTCATTTCTCTGAGCCTCAGTTTCCTCATCTGTGATGAAGGAAGATAATAAAATATATCTATTTGACAGGTTGCTATAATGATTAAATGAAATAGTGTATGTAAAGCATATTTTAAGTTTTCAACTCATCCACATCTCTAAAGCTTGTGCTCTGTTGCTAACCAAAAAGTGTGAAACTCTGTGTAGGCTGCAGAAGTCACAGACACAGAAGGGGTTAGACCTGGTCCATCCTTGTTTAGATCATCCAGTCTGGAAAGAGAGGGGATGACAAAAGGATGATTTTACATGGACATGGATTACATTTGATTTTGGCAGACTTGAGGAGGGGAGACAGGCTGAGCACAGACTTCATTGATATTTTTTCCATAGCAGCTGGAACTTAAGCCTAGAAATTCTAGACATTTGTCTGACAGAACCTTATATAAAAAATGTCTCTAGAAAAGAAGTTCAAAACTTTGCCTGAAAAAAAAGTTACATAAAAATGTCTCTAAAAGAGAAATTCAAGGGCCATTTAAAGAGCTGGTACTTCTGGAAGTTTAGGCTGGTGTTGAGATGGTGGCTGCCATTAGGAATCACAGAACTTTATCTCAGTGTTTCAGCATGTGCTGACCAAGTTTTTAAAAGCTACTCCAAAAAAATCCAAATTTACCTGGAGATCTCTCTCTCTCTCTCTCTCTCCTTCACTCCCTCCCAATCATCACTGTAGCATTCCCAATCTCATGAGATTATGATGCAAGACAGCAAGGTAAGAATGTGTGCAATGGGACCTAAGCATAAAAGTTAAAATGGTTTAGCACCATTTTAAATTCAGCTAAACAGGGCCACTTACCCAGCTCACAGTCACATTGGGCAGGAAGTTTTATGGTAGTCCCATAGTCTCTATGCACTCTTCTGTGGGTGATTCATAAATTCTTGCACGGGCATATTTTAAATGAACATCTCTTCCCTCATTAGAACGCAGAATGAGCATTGCCCCCAAAGATTAAGAGTTCATCTAGTCCAGCCCTTTGTCTTTGGGCAGATATTATCCTAGCATCTTACTGCCATTTTACAGATAAGGTTTTAGAGCCACAGAGGAACCCGTGGGCTCCAGCTGCATCTGTCTCTTACACCCTCTGCCTTTGAAAGCTAGTATTTTGCCTGCCATCCTGAAATAGTGCCTAGAATCAAGCTTGTAGACTTAAGCAGAAGTACTTTTTGAGTCTCTCCTTAAAAAAGCAAAGACATGCTTTAATATTAGTCATTGTCATACATTGCAGACCTAAACATCTGCTGACATAGCTCCTGCTGTCACTCATCTGTATCCATTTCTGATGAATGGACATGTTCCCAACTCCCACCTTTTTAAAAAGTTTCTATTTTTCTTTGCAGTAATGTGATCTCAAAGATGGCCCACAAATTGTTGGACAGAAAGCTTAGCCCTCATGTCATATCCTCCTTTCTTATCTCTTATTTTATTTTGGTCTCTTCTAGTCCACAGTTATTTGTTTTGACTGGTGAAAGCACTTGAGTTCACAAGGACAGTGAATAGCAGTGCAGTTGCTCCTTAATGAAACAGGAGTAGAGTTGGTTGGTATGGAGAAAAACCTATTAACAGCCATTTTTAGAAACAGGCTTTGAAAATCCACCCACCAGAGCTGCAGTATTCCCCGTGTTCTCATGCTCTAAGCGCTGGTAGCAACTTCTCCTCACATCTACAGAGCCTCAGAAGCTGTCTGGTCATGCTTGTGGGAGGCAATGGCAGAGGTGCTGATGGGGCAGCTCACCAGGTGGTGCCAGTTGAGAGCTCCCGTCCCATAGTGGTTCGGTGTCCCCAGAAAACTCCAGTTGCCTCCAGTAACCAGTTGCCTTCAGTTATTGGCCTTACTTTCAGGCCTAGAGGGTCCTGAGCATCCTCAGCTGCTCTCTTGTTGACCGAGTTGTCTCATATTCTGTGGCCTTCTGCCAATCAGCTGGACAGTGTCAGTGGCCTCCTTTGGACTCACAGCCCCTGGGACAAAAACATCAGAAGTAATGATAGAAAATCCTGCTTGAGGGGGTGGGGGGGAGAGGGAGGGGGCGGAGGGGTGGTAAGGGAGGGGGTGGGGGCAGGGGGGAGAAATGACCCAAGCCTTGTATGTACATATGAATAATAAAATAATTTAAAAAATAAATAAATAAAGGAGCTCAAATAGCAAAAAAAAGAAAAGAAAATCCTGCCTACCATGGCAGGTACTTTTACAGGTGCTTTAGATAGATTATTTCTAAGCAGAAGTATTGAGAAGAAGGTCAACTTGACCTGTAGCTCTTTTACCTCCTGTTTCCATGGCTTCTTCTCCCTTACACATTACTACGCAGGGCATATCCTGAGGTTCTTCATGGTCCTCCTAAGCTATCAGGGTTGCCAACCTAAGACCTTTTCATTGTAAAGTGCTCTGCTTCCTGCCCTGGACCTCATCTCTTCTTTGTATCCTTCCCTAACCATCCATCCATCCATCCACCCACCTACCCATCCAGTGTTTATTGACCCCCCCCACCAGACACCAGACACTGTTAGACACTGGGAATATCTTCATAAATTAGACAGCTGTGAAACTTCTATGTAATCTAGTGAGAGAGACTGATAATAAGTAAGCAAAGCACATTATAAAAATAGTTATGGGTGGTAGGAAGAAACAAACAGGGTACTGTGATGTGTTAGCCTTTCGGTTGCTGTGACAAAATACCTGAGAGAAACAATTTAAAAGGAGGAAAGATTGAGTTGGGCTCAGCATTTCAGAAGTTTCAAATCAGCTGGTTCAGATTGCTGTGGGCCTATGGTAAGGCAGAACATCACGGTAGCAGAAGCATGTGGCAGAAGAGGAGGCTGCTGACTTTCTGGCAGCCAAGAAGGAAAAAGAGAGAAAGAAAGGGAGAGGGGAGAGACAGACAGACACTAGCTCGCCTCAATAGTGCACTTGGGTACAAAACCCTCACCACATGAGACTTCTGGTGGAACACTTCATATCCAAACCATAACACATGGGAAAAAATAGTAGAGAATGTACTTCAGATGGCCAGGGAAAACTTCTTAAAAAGGTGATATTTGAGAAGAGACCTAAAGGAGCCAGCTACAGAGCCAGGGAGTCAGATGGTACAGAGTCTGGGACTTTGTGGGATGTGGTGTAGGTGTCATCTGTTCTAAAATAAGGCACTGTTAAATAGTTCTACGTAAGGAAGAAGTGTGATATGATTTACACTAATAAAAGGTCTATCTAGTTGCTGCTTGCAGAACAGACTGGAGGAGGGCAAGGGAGGAAGCAGGAGGACTCATTAGAAGCTAGGACAGTAATAGGACCAAGAGAAGATGGAGACTGGGATGGGGGGTGTCAGGGAGAGGAAAAAAGTGGTTAGATTGGAGATAGAGTTGGAAGGTAGGACAGGAAAAATCCATGTCCTTCTGAGTCATCAGGATTCAATCTACATTTTCCCTTTTCACGCTTCCCACTCCACAAGCAGATATTATACTATTGCAACTATTTCCCATCCTTCCTCAGCATACTTCATAAAAATAAGTATATTTGTATATATCCTTAGAGCTTATGAATGCTTCCTGACTGATCATCTTGTTTGATCCTCATGAAATGTCTTAGCCAGGGTTATTATCTTTGTTTTATAGGACAGGACATTGAGGCTGAGAAGACTGAGTTGCCCATGGTCTCCCAACGAGTAAGGACCAAGACCCAGTTTCAAATTCCCAGAGACCACTTGCTGATTTATTCAGCAAGTACCTATGGAACACCTGCTGGGTTCCAGGCACTGTGCTGGTTCATGGTCCTTGCTCTCGAGGAATTTGGAGTCCAGAGAACAGAGAGACTTGCAAGTTTATAAGTGTAAAGCAGTATTATAGATTCTACATTATATTAAATGAATGCAAATCATAATGTATCCAAGTAATTTTTACCTTGGTTGGGGGAATGAAGAATGAGGTTTCTTAAAGTGGCCTTATGCTAAATCATATAAATAATACACTGCATAGAGTAAAATAGAAAGTCAACTCAGACCTTTTTCCTGAAGTGACTACTTCTTTTTATTGTTTTGCCAGTGTATAGATCTAAAAGATAAATAGGGATTCTCTGGGAAGACAAAAAGGGTAAAAGAGGTTTCAAACAAATATAGCATAACTGCATGTTGTAGAAGGAACTGTGAGTGATTCTGGATGGAGGACAGGGTGTGGAGTGGTGGGCCTGGAGAGCAAGGCATGGGATGAAGTGCCAGGGGTGACTCTGTCTAGGTAAATAATTTGACATTAATCCTAAAGATGACGAGGGACACTGGAAAGTAATGCCAAGAGATTTGAACTTTAGACAAATAGAAGATAAGAACAGTTAGAGGAACCAGTGAAAAGGAATTGAGTTCTCATGAAGAAGATGAGGAAGACATGATATAACCAATAATGAAGTGGACACAGACTCGAGAGGCCTAAGAGACCAAGTTCATTCCAAGTTCCTTGAGCTCTATAATAGTGATGTCCAAGAGTTATTGCCAATATTAAAAAAAAGAAAACCTTTTATTTATCCATCATAAATTTACACAGCTTAACCAGGAATGTTATATTCCTTTGTCTTTGCCTAGAAAAATTAAACAAAATAAAAGTGCTAGTACTTGTTATCTCATGCCAGTTTCAGAAGTTCTGCTTGGCAGTTATGTGACTTAAGTACAGAAAATACATTAGTTATTAATACATGCAAGATCTTTCAAAATATAAAATTCCTTAAGAGGCATTTTGGGACTGGTAAAATGTGAGGGATGATGGCTTCAGGCACTTTTTACTTTAAGTGTTTTATTGTGAATGTTGGTGTCATTGGCCTTCATCTAACTAGCCACCCATATTCTGATTCTGTTCTCACAAAGCAATGCTCTGCTTATAATTTTATCTCCCCAAGCATAGAGAAGGTCCCAACTTGCTGAGTGTGTGTCATTGTGACAATATTGCCCAACCTCCCATGCAGTGACTGGTACCAGCTCCCCAATCAAAGACATAGGTGACACCTATTTTAACGTCTATAAAAGCTCAAAAGATTTCCTTCTTTCTCCCATGCCCCCGGAGAAACAATAATTCCTTACTTTGAAAATGGATTCAATACTCAAAATTTGGAAAGTATATTTTCTGGAATATAATTCCCTTCCTCTTTTTTCTCTTTTCTTTTGTCTATTTTTGAGAAGACTTGGGTGGAATAGAAAGGATTTGGAGCTCATGCAATATGAACCTTTCAAAAATTTCAGCCTCCCCAGGCAAAGAGTTGTTACTTTCTGCATTGGATTGGATTTTAGCTTGCCTTTCTTTTGCCAAGTCTCAGTTTGTGTTTATGAACCATGAGTCCTGGAGAACAAAAATAGAAAATCAGAAGTTTTAGGAATGATATTCTTGGCTAGTTTGACCCAGTTATCAGCCACTTGTCTAAGTAAAAGGCTGTTGAAAGATTTTTTAAAGGTGAAATTTTAATAGGACCAGCAACAAAAATACCACTGGAAGCCTACTCTTGTTTTTCATGTATTTTTGTTATCATCTGGGCAAGGTCATTTGTCACAAGAGTGACTCTAACTGTGATGCCACCGACATCATAGAAAGTCTAATGATGAAAAATTTTCCAAGATGAAATATTCTCAAGAGGTTGGTAGTCTAACAATTCTTGTACAATTGTAAAAGGTCTTTGGTTTTACACCATGGGTTTCTGAAGTCTTTGATGTTATGTTACTTACTCCATGTAATATAACTGTGGTAGTTGTCTTTAATTCACCTCCTCTTCAAAAGAACAAATTTTTATAATGGAGTCTAACACTGCAAACATCTCATGATATTGTAGCTTCAAAGAAAGAAAACTGTAAACACATTTGCATCCATTTAGCTTATGGTTTATAGATCTGAAGAACTCTCAGGTCCCTTCTTTCCATGAGGAAGCATTTATTTTATTGGCTTGTCCTCAGAAGTATAGTTCTCATCAGACCACTCAGAAGGAAGTACATTAGGATCTTTGATCAAATAACCTTTTCTGTGGTACTTTCCTTTGGTTTTTGTTTCATAATTCTACTTCTGACTTAAGTTATTTTGTTAGTTTTACTGTTGTTTTCTTGTTCTCCTTATCAAGTGAGTTAGAAAAAAAATTTCCTCCTTCTTCTTTTCTATTTGATCTCAGGACATGAGAGAGAATTGCATTAGGATTACCAAAACTTATACTTGATATAAATATACATTATATATATATATTTTTAGATAGGATCTCACTATGTGGCCCAGGCTGACCTCAAATTCTGGATCTTCCTTCCTCAGGCTCTCCAGTGCTGGAATTATAAGCATGAACGACTACACCCAGCTATACATTCTTTTTTTTTTTTTAAATCTTCTCACACGTGCTTTTCATTGACAATAATGAAACAGAAAACAAGTCATTTATGTGTGTTTCACTGACTAATTGTTGAACCTAGCAATGTTGGCCTCTGGGAGTTAGAAAATCCCCATTGTCCCCTCTGGGAAGATGAGGAAAGGGCAAAATGTCCTAGAGATGAGGTCCTGGGGACTGGGTAAGGGGAGGGATGTATCTGGAAATATCAATGGTTGAAACACTAAGAAAGACAAAAAAAGAACTGAACAGAAAAGTGTGTCAGTGGTAGAGGCCAAAAAAGAACCAAGTCATGTGTCTTGTAGAATGTCACTGAAGGTGTAACATGGCAGATAGGAAAAGAGTAAAGAGAGATAAGCGGAGGATTGAGATCTGCAGTAGGTGAGATGAAGTAGCTCAGGGTCACATGAGTGACTGCTGAATACCGATGGACATTTTTGTTTTAGTGAAGCTTGACATCTCTTAAAGAGGTAAGGCAGCTTTTTAAGAAAATCAAACGAGGCCCTGGCTTGCCCAGTTAGTATAAGAACCTGTGCCGTCAGGTGGTGTTTTCAAGCACATGTTACTCACATGCTAAAGCTATTGCCCAAACACTGGATCAAAGCTACTCACCTCTACAGACCATGGCAGTTTCCCTGTGTAGCCTGGACCACTGGGGTTCAAGCCTTAAGGAAACCCCATGGTCTCTTTCTATACTGTGGTGCCTTTTCTGCCAAAAGCTAATATGCTCTGTGAATCTCACCAAGCTTGAACTCTTTTGCTACAGAAGATGTCCTTAAAGGAATTTGGCCGAAGTACTAGAGGACTGTCATGTAGTCTTGCTTTTGTTGTCTCTTTTTCCTATTCCAAGAACCCCTCAAATGGTTATCACTAAATTGTACCCACTTCAAAGTAGTAGGGGAATGGTGGAAACTGTGACAGAAACCTGTAGGTGACTAAGGTTTGGCCGTAAGTAAGGTCTGTCTCTCTGCTCAACATACATGTTGAGGTCACATGCGTGTGGGGGTGCTGTTTCTTCTCATTAGCTCTGCTCGCCCAATTCTCTCTACCTCCACCTAAGCACACTTCTCTCCAAGTCACCCACTCACGCTACAAATAGAGCCTATCTCAGAGAGTTTGAACCACATAAACCTTAAAGAAATACTGTGTTTACAGTTCAATTTGAAAGGCTATTCAGGTTTCTTTTACCTTGAACTTTTCTGCTTTAATGTGGAGCTGTATTTTTATTCTCTCAGTTTGAAGAAAATGCAAGGGATTTCTGTTCAACATATCATATCATATCATTGAGAGCCACATAACTAGACTTGCTAATTATTTTTTCCTTTGACAGAAAACTGTCTTTGAAGCCAGACAGGCCCAGTAAAGCACAGGTCCAACATTCCAGGATAGGCTTTACCACAACACAAGGGTGTCTGCTAAAAATTATTTAAATCCCAGATTCAGATGCTTAGCTGTATGATGCATGCTCTTGCGCCAGCAGGAATTGGTTATGGCAATGTGGTGTGGAGGGCATGTTTACCCTTGGGATAAATATTTGGGTGGGAGGTTTGTGTTTCAAGGCACTGAGAACTAATTATAAATAAAACCACTTTGCTGTGATTTAATCACTTTTTATTCATCCTCTTGTGGGATCTCGTGGGTGCAGATTACTTACAATTGGGAGACTCAGCTCTTGCATTTCCATTGAGTGCGTCTGCTGAAGGAGAGATAGCACTTCCACACTCCTTTTCAGACTTAGGTGGGCATAAAAATCTCATGGTTCAGAAAACAGCAACAGCAAGAAACTTCGTAGAAAGTTAGAAGTGAGGACACTGGGTGAGAAGACATGAAACACAGAGTGAGGGACTGACTTCTCAGCTGTGCAACCTGGGGACTAAGGCTCCTTCCAAACTAATGTTCTCTAGACATGTGGAATAGGCACTGTGACAGTGACTTCCTGAGGGCTGTCCAGCCATTCACATTCTGAAAACAAGACAGGGAGGAGAGTGCAATGGAAGAAGCATGGCTTTGGAATTCTGGGGACCTGGCTTTGTGTCCTGACTTTGTCCTGGGGAAACGACCTGATTTTTCTTTCCCATAGTTTCCTGTCTATGTAGAGAGGATAACAAACTCCAACCTCAATATACCTATGTGAAGTTTAACATAGTAGCTGACACACCGTGAACTCCCAGTAAATGCTAGCTCCCTCCTTACCCTTTTATTAACACTGACCTGGTATTAAAAAGACTTCCAGACTGTCCACCTTCCCCAACACGCCACAATAATCTCATCTTTTCTCATCTGGAAATTTCCATAGTCCCTGTATTGATTTTCTTATCTTTCTTGAGTAAGAGCTTTTATTTTAACAAAGGCACATTTAGTGATACTTTCTTTCAGTATGTACTATGTGTTGTTACCTTTATTTTGTGTTTGTTTATAAAAACCCATAGTAAATGCTGATTTCCCTTTCCCTTAGTAGCTGTAATTGCTGTTAATTTGAAGGTCTGATTGCAGAAATGAACACAACTGTGCTGCTCTCGAGCCACATGGCTCTGAGTGTGCTGTGTGTGCAAGCACGCCACACACTTAGGTTGTTTGGGAGGAAGTTTTCAGTACCACAACCTCACTAGCAGTGCTTGATCACCTCAAATTCTGGGTTTGAGGTTATTCTGGAAATGAAAAGCTATTTGAATTTACCACAGCAGAGAAGTCAGAGAATAAGGCATATCAAAGGCAACCCATGAGGAGCAAGAACCAGGCCTGGGGGGCAGGGAGGCAGGTAGGATTCAGGCCAAGTTATGGTAGTAAAGGCAGAACCAACCAGCTGGTTCTGTGTGCATGCATGTGCACACATGTGTATTCATGTATTCACACACGAATTCATATATCATTTCTATATCTCAAGCCCAGGCCTGTCATCATTGATGGCTGTATATTTGTGTGTGTAAAGTTCAGAATCTCATCTTTTCTCATCTGGAAATTTCCATAGTTCCTGTATTGATTTTCTTATCTTCAATTTGTCTTACCCCCAATCCGACTTCAACTTCTACCAGATGTAATTTTTAAAATGTAAACTACCCTTCTTAAAAAGGCTGTCTGTGGCACCCTCCCACCCATTGTACGAAGGGCACCTCTGTTCTCCAGTATGTGCCCGGTGCCGGGCTACATCAAATTCACAGCTTTCAAACACATCCTAGGCTCGTTCTAATTCTGTCTCAGCATGCTATTCCATGCTTCTCTTAGCTCTGACAGCTCTAATGTCACATCCCTGGCAGCTGCAGACCAAATATGGTCTTTTTCCATTGTGTCTCGTGCTTATTCCACTGTCATGACCCTTATCACACTTCTGTGATTTTCTTCTTTTCTTTTTACCATATGTACTATAATAAGATCCCCTAAGGACGGTGACCATCCTATCAGTTTTCGAAGCCCCAAGAACATACCTTGGTGCTTCACAAAAGCAGACGTTTCATATTTGTTGATTGAATGACTCACTAAACATCTATATATCAATTCTTACTCTGTATAAGACCCAGCCACTGTCGGTGTTAAAACCCACTGGAGATTCTTGATACAGGTACCATGACTGATTTTCCTGTTTACTCCATTTTTTAACTTTTCTACTTATATAGAACTGAGAATGACGGGAAGCAACAGCAAATCCTTAGCACACCCTTGTCCAGAACCTTAACTTCTCACTTTCTATGTAAATCTGTCCTGTGGTCTCACAGCACCTGAAAACCTAGATCTTAGACCACACTCTGCTGCTTACCAACCACTGGGTAGCTACAAGAAAAGTTCTTAAAGGAAAACAGACACTAACATTTTTAGGAACACCTTTATCTATCTTTCTCATTTAATTCCATAGCACCCTGTGAGGTAGTCATTTATTGATTCTTCTTTTGTTTTAGGATGAAGAAACTGAGGATCTGAGAAGTTAAATAACTTGCCCAAGATCACACACACAGCAAACAGAACAGCCCCCCGCAGTTCACATTCCAAAATGTGTGCATGTTCTTTTGAACTATGTCCTCTCCAAGTCTCAGTTTCCCCATCTGAACCCTCACAGGAAGTAGGGAATGATGACTGTGCAAGTGCTCTGCAGGTTGTCAGTGTCTCGGGGGGTGGGGGGGGCGGAGGAGTGTTGTCACTCTGAACTTTCATCAGGATGACACTTCTGACTAGCTGTAGAGGTCTGTCTGGCTGCATCACTCAGGCAGTACTCAGCCACTACTCTGAAGTCCAAGCCAAAACCTGGATCCATCTTTTTTTCAAGTGTTCACTCTATGCCAGCCAGGGTCCTGAAAGCATTTCACAGACATTATCTCATTTTACACTTTATATAAAAACCCTAAGGGGAAAATACAATAATTACTTCCATTTTACAGGTAAAAAATACCCTTGAGGTACAAAGAATGTAATAGTCATCTCTAGGTGTTAAAGGGAATTTGACCCTAAAAATCTCAGAACCTACTCCTTCCACCTCCTCAGACACTTGAGGCTTCCAAAGGAGCCCAGGTTTCCTTTCTATGATTTTGTAGGCTAGTGTTATCATCTCTGCCTAACAATGTGTGTACTTTAGTTCCAAGCCTTCCTGGGACGTGGGGACAAGGTTAAACAAAGCAGACCCAGAGGAACCAGAGAGGGAAATAATTGAGCCAAAACACCAGAATTCTAACCTGGGGTCTGCCATTTACCTAGATCGAGCCTGTTCCTTGGTCTCCATGTTTCCTAACCTGTTAGATGGGTATAACATCTCTTACTTATTTTGGGAAATGACTCAGGTTCTCTATAATCTACAAAAATTTCATCTTACTCAGTTCAGACTGCTGTAATTAAATATACCATAGTCTAGGCAGCTCAAACAATAGCCATTTACTCCTCACAGTTCTAGAGGCTGGAATGTGAGATCAAGGTTCTGGTGTGAGCCCTCCTCCCAGCTTGCAGACAGCCACCTTGTCACTGTGTCCTCACATGGCCTTCCCTTGGTGTAGGCAAATAGAGGCAAAAAGGGAGAAGACCAGAGGACAGGAGAGGAATAGAGGCAAGGGGAGAGGAGAGGAGAGGAGGAAAGATGAGGAGAGAGGAGTGGGGAGAGGGGAGGGGAGAGGAGAGAGGGGGAGGGAGGGGAAAGGAGAGGAAGGGAGTCGGGGAGCACTCTGGTAACTTATAAGGACACAAATCCCATCAAGGCAGCTTTGCCTTCATGATTTCATCTTAGCCTCATCATCTCGCAAAAAACCTACTTCCAAACACCATCACACTTGGGGTTAGGGCTCAACATATGGATTGAGCCTGTCACAAAGATGTTACTGAAGAGCAAGCAGAAGAGGAAGACAGTAACTCTGAAGAGGCGTGTAGGCCCATTGCCAAGGCCTCAGTTTGGGGGATGTATTAAGATCACTTGCAAAGCTCTCATGCTTCAAACCCTAAGGATTCGTTTTAGCAGTGCCTGATGACACCCAGAATGGAGCAGAGATAGAATCTCACCCCTCAAGAATTGCCACTTGAGGATTTTTATTTTTCTGACTTTTTTGTCTTACAATAGCAAATCAATAAAAATGGAGAGTTCTGTCTTAATTAGCTTTTATTGTTCCTTATCAGCAATCACAGTTTAAGTTTGTTCTAGGAGAGCAAGCCAAGAATAGTGTTCAAAGGAACCTGCCGAAAGATTTCCCAGAGAGAAGCAATAGACAAGCCAGCTGCTATCTATGCCCACTTTTTTTTTTTAGAACAAAAAATAAAATAGAAAAACAAAACAAAAGCATGGGAATCTGATCCTTTCTAACCCAAGCCTTTGTGCACAGTAGACAAAGCCCCCGTACAGGAGTAAATGCTGCCAGTCATCCTTTGGGTTTTGGATAGTTTTCTTTTAGAGGCATGATCATTTATTTAAAACCAAAGACCACAGCTCTGCTGTGAGACAGGTAAGCTGAGCAGCCAGTAAGGCAGACAATCCTGTGCTCTGACTGTGAACTAAGAAAGCGGGGAAGTCTAGGGTTTAGCTGCTGTCCCGAGGGACATCTGCCCATTAGCTGCCACCATCCTCGCTGTTAGGATGTCAGGACACGGGCTGGGAGATCAGGGCTGCTCAGGCTGCTGGCATGTTAAGAGTATGGAGAAGACAGTCCTGGCAGGGATGACAGTGACTTGCATGGTGAAGCACGTAACTTGAACTTGCCCCCATATACCAAGGGTCACTGACTAACCAGGCAGAGACTTCCATGAACACCTCTCTCAAGTTTCCCACCTCCTTTCTCCCTCTTCTGTTCATCCCATTTTTATCTTCTTCCTTCCTCTCTTCATGCCCAAGATGGTTTGTTGGAATGAAAAGAGTGTATTTTGGGCGGGACTTTGGGGACTTCATTAGTGGAATGTATCAAGAATTACAGTGTAAGAAGGAAATTCTGATTCCTTTTCTTTCCCCCCGCCTGGGCTCCAAAGGCAGTGAGGCAGCAGATTCTGCACAGTACTGAAAGCCTGGCCCTACCCTCCTCTCAGCTATGCCACTGAAGGTAGTCCAGTCACTCAGCTGCTCAGAGCCCAGTTTTCCAGCCTGGATGGCATAGCATCATGGTGATAACCTAATCAGATAGCAAATGTGAATAAGGCCATTTATGTGAATTGTAACATCAAATAACACTCATTTAGCACTTTCTGTGTGCCACACACTGTTCTAGACATATTGTATATGTATCAACTCTGTTATGTCTCCCTCTAATATCTTTTGGAAGCAAGTACTATTATTATCTTCATTTTTTCAGATTTTTAAACTAAGGCACAGAGATGTCAAGTAATTTAAGTAGAGCTGGGGCTCAAATCAGAGCCCTCAAGTTCCAGAGTCTGTGCTCTAACCTCCCTTCTGTAAACATCATTTGCAATCACACAAGGAGAAAAGGACGCATGGGTCTTTATGGAGCAGCCAATGCCTCGGCAGTGTCTTGACTGTTCCTTGGCTTCCTTTTGTCTAATGGCCTCGATCACTATACTGGGACCCAGCAGCCTCCAGGCAGTCCATCTTATGTGCCCCATCTCTATGATCTGCTTCACCTCCAAGCTTCTCAACTATCTCAAAATGCAATTTACCTCCTTCCTGCATACTTTCCTGGATAGTCAGGGTGGGCTTCCTGCACTGTTGACTCCTATCCCCTCCCACCCACATATGTTCTCTGTCTGAAAGACCTGTCAGTTCCCTCTCAGTGCATTTCTCACTGTTGAATTTTTGATGCCACCGTTACAGTCCCTACCTCACTGTGGACTGCCTGTCGTTCCAGCACCCTCCTCACTGGCCTCTCCTCTCTGCTCTGCTCCTATTTCAGTGGGCCCCATGGCTGCCCTGAGACAGCTTCTGAAGACTTTGCTCTGCCACGAACTGTGCTATTGGAAAGATCACAGACACCCATTGCCTGAAAATAAAACCCATCTCTTTATGCTGTCATTGTAGGCCTCCTGTGATGAGACCTTTCCAACCTAGCTCTGCCATTACCTACTTTCACATCCTCTGTGACCCAAGAAAGCACAACTCCTCATTCTTGATTTCCCTGTCTTTATGTTTTGGCTTAGTCTATTCCACATTTTAAAGGATCTCCTGAACCACACTCCGTCTTCATTAAGAAAAAGCTCAATAGCTCTTTGTAGATGTTTCCATCTTGTGAAACCTTTCATGATTACATCTTATGGGCACTCTCTCTTCCTTCTCTGGGACCCTTGATCTCTGTCCTCTATCACCATCTGACCTGGGAAGAACATGCATTTGGGTTTGAGGAAAACCTGGATTTGCAACCCAGACCCTCTAAAGGTACTTCCCTATTCCTCACTATCCACTCCTCCCCCCACAACAAACCTCAACATCTTTCAACAACTTGTCTTGCACCTTTTCATTTCTCTTCTATTTCTCCTACTTTCTAGTTATTTAATGTAGATAGTGGAGGGTATCATTTAACAGCAAGAGCCCCCAAAAAAGCATTATTTAGGTTTAAATTCTGACTTTGCCTACCTAAACTGTGAGATCTTGGGGAGACTGTGTAAGCATGCTTAGTTTCCTAACCTATAAAATAGGGTTGACAATATACCCTTCATGTGGCTCTTGCAAGGATTAAATGAGCTAATATACTTGAAGCTCTCAGGACACTACTTGGCATATGGGAAGTAATTAAATGTCCATTCTTCATTGTGCTTGCTATGTCCTTGGTTACATGTCTCTGGTGTGACAGTAAGCTGAATGGAAACTATAAAGAGGTCTTAGGCTTTGCAAAGAGAAATTTTTGTGGCCAGAAACTATGAAACCAAACCCTCAGTCAGACCTCACAATGCCTGATGGTGACTCAGTGGTCATTACTGAAATGCAGGTCAGAGACCCACAGCATTTTCCTGTGGGAACCCTCGACATGCCAATTCTGCATCCTTGAGCACTGGGGCTAGTGTGGTGCTCTGGAGGACAGTGACTAAGAGCTGGGCTTGGTTGTGGTGACTGACCCATGAATGAGAGGACTGAGGGGTGTAAACTCTGAAAGCCCTTGCTGCCTATATGTTATAGCCACGTCCCTGGGCCTGGGCTTCAGTAGAGGAGTAATGCTCAAGGGGGATTCATAGACTGAACAGCACCCTGGGTTACCCCAAGTGAAGCTTCCTGCTTCACCAAGGCCCCAGAGGGAGACTCAATCCCCCACGAGCTCCTCACTTCCCTTGTGGCAGTGGGTGAAAGCTTGTCACAGATTTGGCCAGCTCTTGAACACATGACCAAAAAATTGATGCATGTGCTAGAAGGAGCCTTGGGGATGGGCCCAGGGCAGCTCTTCATTTTGCAGATGTGGAACTTGTCCAGAGTTCACAGGGTAGTGAGCATTGCAGTCAGGACTGGTTTTCAGGGAACCCTGTTAAAGGAAAGAATGAATCTATTTGGCCATGGTAAGCAGACAGAAGCAAGCACAGGAAGCAAGCCCCAGGCATGTAGTATAGCAAAGGCTTCTCCACCCAGCTCCACAGGGTGGTCTTGATTTACTTCTTAGTTCCTCCATTTACTTTCTGGGGTCAGCAGGTTGTCCTATTACTATGAGGCTCAAGTGAAACTGCTCTTCCAGGAAAGCCTAGGCACTCTTGCTCCCAGAATCTCTTAAATACATCACTTTTCAAGATATCTAGTCCACACCTCCATGGCTTTGGAGTCAGGCAGGTCTGAGCTGGAATGGCAGCCACTGTGTGGCCATGGCCACGGTACTCAGCCTCTCTGGGTCTCGTTCTTCAGCTGCAAAATTATAACAAAGATCAGATGAAATAATTTATAGCCATCCATTAGAACATCATCTGGTACAGAGTGAGCACTACAACTTTGTAGTAGCAGCAGCAGCAGCAGTAGTTATCTTTAAAACTTTCTCTCAGATTGTATTTATTATGTCAATAGTTCCAGATCCATCCTGATTACCTGAGGAGTTTTGCAAACAAGACCCTCTGGTTTGGTAGGTCTGGGAAGGAACTGGGGGATTTTTTAATGGTCACCAAGGAGATGCTGGTATGCATTTGGATTTGAGAACTATTAGCAACCCCTCACCTCTTTGCATTGTCCTTGGTTCCCCCACCAGGTGTGTGGCTCTTGTTTTTTGGATTGTTTTCTTGCCTACATGTTCAAGGCAGTTTTGAAGGTTGGGCTGACCTTAGCTTTGGAAAAATCCTTACTTAGGTCTCTCAACTGTCAGTCTCTCTTCATTAATGTGAGAGAAGGGGTAGGGAAGAGGGCACAGGGGTTGAAAACACAGGGCTTCAGAATTGGAAATCCCTGTGTTCAAACCCACGATCTGTCATCTACAGGCCTTGGGACCTTCAGCAAGTTACTTAATCTACCCAAACCAAGCTCCAGGACCATTGTTTTTGAACAGATTGTTAAGCATTTTATTCAACCCCAAACCTGTAATTCAAATCATAGCATCCTCCCCCAAATCCACTGTTTCTCCATTCTGTGTTATTCCAGGCCTCAGGCCCCAGGTCTGGGCTCCCCTGTGATTCAGTCAGTTCGTGCTAGCATCTCTCTCATTTGTGCCTTTCCTGCCAGCCCTGCTGCCTTTGTTAGAAATGAGGCTCTGGGAACACCTTCTAACTGCCTGCAGGCTCTCCATGCTCCTTTCAGGTCCTGGGTGGTCTCAGGTCAGTCTCCCTCAAGCCCACACTGCCTCCCATTGTGCACAGCCCCCTGCAGCACTGCACACACAGCACCAACCTCAACCTTTGAACATCCTGACTCAGATCTTTAGCATATGACTCACCCCTATTAACATGATTATTCAAGAAACAACAGTTTCTGAGGAGCAATGTTGGAGGTTGGTATGCCAAGAAAATGCCAAGGAGTGTGCTTTCTCCAGGCCACAGGCCCGATTTGATCAAATCTGCTTCATCCTGTTGATTTCTCCTGGCATTTGGATTTGTTTGAGGCAAACACTGCAGGAGGCTTGGTTTTCACCTAAAATTATGTTGCTTTTGGACTTGAAAGTTGATGTGTAAATCACCAGTCACTGTTTAAATTCTATCTCTGGAGCAAAGAAAAGTTCAGGAACCCATTCCCAGTGGTCTATTTCATGAAACCCAAAAATGGCACAGTTCATAATATTATGAGGAACACAGGAGAGTCATGGGAAACAGAACCAGTCAGGTGTCCGGCTCAGGTCACTGAAGATTCAACTGGGATGGAAGGCCTAAGCCTGTTTTGCAAAACACTTCAAGCAAGTGGTGTCAGTCAGGGCCTCCTGATAGAAATCCGTACTTCCGGGGCTTGCTCTTTTCCCCTTTATGGGTAACAAAGGTAGCTCAAGTCTTTTTTCGTCTACTGCTGGAATGGCTATGAACTGTCTTGTAAAACAGAACAAGACAATGAATGGCTCACCAGGGGACTTAGATCTTTATTGTTGGTAGCAAATCAGTCATTGTTTGTGGAAACCCTGAAGTTCCTCTAGTTCTGGAGTTCCGAAACAAGTGTTTCCAACTCAGTTACTCTGACTCAGTTTCCTCTTCTGTACATGTCATATTGCTCATTGTCATATGTAACTTGGCAGAATTAAACCTCAACATTTCAAATTTAGACTGTTATCACATCCAACTTCAATTATAATTTTTTATCTGCCAAAACTAGCTAGGAGGCAGCTGGAGGCAAGTCCTGGGTGGGTGGTAAGCCCAGCCAGCAGAGTAGGCTCTGTATGCTGCCTCATTAGGTAAGAATGATTGCTTTGCTCATAACCTCAGATACTCTTGGCCTGTATTTGAGGGCCACTCTTGACCTCTGGAAACAAACACTGGAATACTGAGAAGATACCCAAGACATTAAAAACTGGCATTAATATTAGAAGACAGTGTAGGCTTATCAATACTTTTCTGTCAGAGGCAAACTTTAAGTGGCTTTATCTTCATACAGTGTCTGAGGCTCCAAGAGATGAAAAAAGTTGTAGTCAGTGTAAGTATACCAGTTCCACATAAGAAAATATGGTGTCTCTACCCATGGGGTAAGGGATGGTCTGGTACAAAGCTTGACAAACTCCTTTCTGTAGCTGAAATGATTAGTCCTCTGTTTTTGTACTTTTTTCAAAAGTTAAGGGCATCTTTAACAAAATAAATGAAGTACAAACCCTGCCTCTTTCTCTCAAAAGCACTACAGACAAAGCCATGCCTCTGGGAATAAATAGCCCAGCTGCTCTAAATGTTATGACAAAGGAATACGAGTTCAGGGCCATGAACTCAAGATGCTAGACATTCTCATGACCCTGGTGAGAAAGATAGTGGGGCTCCAGTTTCCAGGCCTGGATTTCCTTTCCTCAAAAGACAAACCATTAGTCAGGCCTGCTGAATAATCACGTGAAGACCACAGTCACCCTCTTCATGTTTGATCGTTTTATCCCTTACTTGCCAATTGAAAATACCAGATCTAGAAGCTTCTTTCCATATAAAGTTAGACTTTTCTTCAAGTAGTCCAGTAAAACTGAGTCTCAAGGCCCCCATAATTTAGTCACCCCTCCGCACAGTGGAGAGGTCAGGACTCTGCCCTGCTTAAGTCCAAAGTCTGTATTTTATTTCCTGAGTTAGTTATCTGGAATTTCCTCAAATGGAGTGGATGTCCAAGACAGGTGACTGAGAACAGATACATTAAGAGCTTCCAGGAAAGAATGATGTGAGGATCAAGAAATGGGCCCTATTACCAAATAGTCTACAAGGTCAGAGTAGACCCACTGTAGGACACTGGTTCTCCACCTGAGCTGTACTTTGGAATCACTTAAGGATGCTTTAAAAAATAAGATGAAAGGTCCCACTTCCAGAGATTTTTATTAGATTGGTCTGGCATCAGAATTTTGAAAGCTCTCCAAGTAATACAAATGCATGATGATCACTGCTTAGGAAAGATGGAAACTGTGTCTTAGAATGTTGGCCTGGCGCTGCTTACATATCTCCTGCCACAGTGACAGAGTCCAGAAGAGGTTTCAGTGAGCCCAACAGCATTGGGAGGAGGCTGGAGACGGGACAGGCCCCCTCAAAAGCTGGAAACCAACCTGTCACACCTGCTGCCCATGATGATCATTGTCGGAGCCAAAAGATGGACTCATTTTTATATACTGGCTTGTCATTACTTTGGGTACTTAAATCTTAACTCTCCAACTGGATTATCAGCTCCTTTAGAGTTCAAGGTGCTAGTGCCCAAAAGATGTCCACCACTTTTCCCATTAAATCATATTTTCTAGAAGGCAGGACCCAATTAGTCTTTTTCACAGTCTCCCAGACCTCATGGCACAGGGCTTGGCACATGGTGACTGGGTATGGAGAGGTGATAGGGGAACATTAGCCAGACGCATAGATATCCCAGGGAAAGTGATATTTTCATGTTAATTCATTTCAGAAGCCGTTCTGCTTTTGTGTCTGAAATTGGGAAAATGCTTCTGTGTGTTTTAACTGAAGACACTCTTTCCTTGTGAGTCCATAGGCCTCTTGCCACACATTCAGTCTCCTGTACTTTGTCTTTGGTCCAGGTACACACGTTTCTGCTGTACACTAAATCTGCTAGTGAGAACAGCTTGGCAGAGGAGCCACCCGCATACTCACTGATCCAGAAGGATTGTGCTTTTGAGGTTGATACTAGATCCTTCAGAATGAATAGATGGGATCAGACTTCACAAGTCAGCAAAATAGCTGCCAAGAATGTCCTTGCCAAATGGTTGTGTACATGATTCTCAGAACCTTGGTAATTTTGCTGTGTGTCTGACTGAAAAGTTATATTTTTGGTATTGGGCAAGACAAAAACAAAAGAATTGCACTTAATATTTATACGTGTATGGGTAGAGAGACTTTCGCTGTTTGAAAAAGTCATCCTTCCAAAGCTGAACACCACAAAGGGCAAGCAGAGTTGATTGCAATGTTGTCAGAAATCCAGCACAGTTCCTATAACCATGGTGCGGAAAGAGGATGCAAGTGAGAAATTGAGATTTGTTGAGTGTCTATTAGGTTTATATAAATCATTTTGTAAATGTTAGACCACTTAATCCTCACCACACTTGATTTTACCCATGAAGATGTTTTCAAAATACAAATATGAGCCTGTGCTGTATCAGCTTAAAGCCCTTGAATAGCTCTCCAGAGCTTTTAAAGTAGAAGAAGGAATCCTTAAAATGGCCTCCCAGGCCATTTTATTTTAAAATACTAAAAAGTAAGTGTTTCTTCTAGCAAAGTTAAACATATTAAATGGTACACCATCGTTTCAGGACTAGAGTTTGGGCTCCTTGCACGCTATCTCCTATCTCCCATCTCATCTTTCTGTACCATGTAGTCTAAGAATCTGCAAAGCTCTACATGCTACATTTTCTCTGTCCCTTCTGCTATAATATTTCTCTCAGTGTAAAGCCAACACCCCACAACAGTGTATGAGTATTTAGTCCTCTATGATCTGGTCCTTAGAGCAGCCCATTTGCCTTTTCTCTTCCACTGTCTGATGCCAGAGTAGAAGTTCAAAGGCATCAAAGAGAAATAAAGACAGAAGAGTGGTAGGTGTCATAACATTTATTCATTCTTCCAGAAAATCTTCCAAACAACTAATAAAATCTAATCACTCAGTCAGTTTTTCTACCTGGGCTATTTAAGAGCCAATGAAATCAACCTTAGGCAGTTTCCTGGGACTGGATATTTCAGGTGTTCTTATGAACAGTAGCAGCTCAAGAAACTCTGCATTAGGTATAGCCTATGTCAAGAATCTAGTTGGATAAAGTTTTGGGAAAGGAGAGAATAGAGGACTATTTATAGCTACTTACAGTTATAAGCATGTTGTTTCTACTTGATTCTGTCTTTTAAGTTGGACAGATTTGTCAGAGAATTCACAAATTTTTCAGCAACTTCCAGTGACAGTAAGTGCTAATTCTGTGCCATTAAAAAAAAAAAAAGCTTGATCTTGATTAAGACAAATAGAAAACAGAAGGTATGGGCTGTCCAATAATCCCAGTTAGTACATTTCAGGCGGGCCAGGGAAATACCGAAACCAAGGACTGGCAAGCCCTCAGAATCTTCTAGCTTCTCTCCTCTTGCCCATAAGCCAATTTCTACTTCTGGAATTTCTCCATGGTTGCCCCGTAGTTCCCGAGTTTATAGCAGCATTCTAGTCTCAAGGAGTCACAGACGGTTGGTCCCCAAACTAAATTATGTGAGCAAGAATGGTTTGGTCTAGCTTGAGTCAGGAGGCCACTCCTGGTTCAAGCAGCAGCTGGAGGGAGGGGTCACATTGTGCACCATGGCTGCTGGAGAGTAAGAGGGCACATGTGTGTGGGCAGGGCAGTGATCATGATTTTGAATTGGGAAGATACTCCAAAAGATGTTTACTATATTAAGAAAAAGGTGTTTATGAAGTCCACAAGGGGAATGTGTGTTCCATAGCACATCTGGGCACACATCTTTTTATTGAACTGAAAGGGCCCTTGGAGTTACTCATGGGATTATAGATTGGACTGTGTATTAAACTGCTATTTCTGTAACAATGTTGTTTATTTGACTCATGACTGTCTGATAGCTTGAAACAGTATGAAATCAAAGATAATAACATAAGCAAAGACTTAAACAATATCTTAATAGATGAGATCCTGGTCTAAGCACTTCATTTTTGTTAACTCATTTAAGTTAGTCCTCACACAGGGCCAGGAGGTAATATAATAGTGAGGGCTCCCCAGAGAACCAGAACAAATAGGATGCAGGTAGATCCTATTGAAGAAGATCCATATAGATCCATATATACCCACAAATCCATGAGAAGATTCATTATGAGAACTGGCTCAGGTGACTATGAAAGTCAAAAAGTCTCACACTCTGCCTTCTGCAAGCTGGAGATCCAAGTAGGCCAGTGGTACAATTCATCCTGAGGTCAAAGGCCCTGAGAACCAGAGGAGCTGTTGGTGAAATCCTGAAGTCTGAATGCCTAAGAGTCAGTAACTCTGATAACCAGCAGCAGGGGAAGGTAGATGTTCCAGCCTAGAGAGAATTCACCCTTCCTCTGGCTTTCTTGTTCTATTCATGCTGGCCCCTAATGGATTGGATGGTACCTGCCCACACTGGTGAATTCAGATCTTTACTTAGTTCACTGATTCAAAGGCACATCTCTTCCCCAGAAATCATTGTTTCTTAGCCATCTGGGAATCACTTAACTCAGTCAAATTCACATATACATTTGATCATCAAAGGTAAATACTATGATGAGTTCCATTTTACAGAAGTGGTAATTGAGGCACAGAGAAGTGAAATTATTTATTCAAGTTAGCATCGAAAGTCCATGCTCTTAACATAACATGATACATGCTTTCAAGGGAGTGGTTGGGAATAAGTGAGAAGCTGAGCTTTGATGGATCAGTTCACCAAATAAACAAGAGAAACATCTCCATTGGCTGGTAATGGCAGTCAGAGTTAAGAAAAAGATACTGGGCCTGGCAGCTCATGCCTGTAATCACAATTATTTGGGAGGTGGAGACCGAAGGAAAGGTATCCCAGGCAAAAAGTGTGAGTTCCTATCTGAAAAATAACTAAAGCAAAAGGGCCAGGGCCCTTTTTAAGACCCTGAGTTCAAACCCCAGTACCAGAAAAAAAAAAAATCAAGTGAAGCTACACCAAAAAGTGAGAAGAGAAACAAGAAAGCATCAAAAATATGGACAGAAGGAGAAAAACACTAATAGATAGAAGAGATGGTGTGAAGAACAGTGTGACATGGGAAAGCCACAGAACAGAAGTACTGGGAAGAAGAAAGATACCATCTCCATGCTTTTCAAGTTGTGGTCCACAAACCTGAACATTTGATAAAAATGCAGCTGCTGAGGCCTCATTGTTTTGGGTGGTTTGTTTATTTGTTCTGTTCTAGTTTTTGGTTTTTGAAACAAGGTCTCACTATGTAGCCCAGGCTGGATTCCACCTGGTAATCCTCCTATCTGCACCTCATGAGTGCTGGGATTGGCATACACCACCAAGGCCTCACCCTTGACTGAATCAGAAACCTGTGAGATCTACCAGAAGGCCACATGTTTCAATAAATACTATTAGGTATTCTGATCTCACAGAACACTGTGTCACAAATGGCTTTGAATTTTATGTACCCCATGACTCTGTAGACGTTATTGGATATTTTACTGTGTTCTTTTAATCTAGCCACTATTATAAATGTGATTATCTATCTACCATGGTAAGGAAGTATACAATGCATTTTTAATGACTTCCATTAATAGCGGGAGAGGGTCTAAAAATGAAAACCCAAATGCCAAGCTTTCGTTCCAGCTCTGTCACAAGTTATCTGTGTGACCATTGGCAGACAATTTCTCTCCTTCTGTTTCTCCTCTGTTATGGCCAAGGGTTGAACTGGGTCTGTGACAGGTGTCTGGAACTTGTCTTCCACAAATGTCCTTCCATAAGTCCTGCTGCCTTTATCATCCCCTGACCATGGCAGACATCGTTAATCAATCATGACACTCCTCACTGAGCCCTGATTGACTGTTCTACCCAATAGTTAACATAGCACCCAGGCATCCACTAACAACTGCTTGAAGTACATTCCCAATTAAAGCTGTCTTGTCATCTCCAGACTGGATGATACATAAGTTCCTGCAAGCTCCAAAAATATAAAGCTCTTTTAAATGGAAAAGAATTTTCATTTTCTGGCTGGGCGCTGGTTGCTCACATCTGTAGTCCTACCTTCTTGGAAAGCTGAGATCAGGAGGATTGTGGTTCGAGCCCGGCCTGGGCAAAAAGTTCACAAGACCCCATCTCCAAAAATAACCTGAGCAAAAATGGGCTGGAAGTTTGGGTTAAGGGGTAGAGGGTCTGCTTTGGAAATGTGAAGCCCTAGTTTAAACCCCAGTCCCACCAAAGGGTAAGACTTCCTGCTTCAAAGGGTTTATTTTCATTTATAAAAACATTCATTCAGCAGATAATTTTATATTCTGATTTATTTCAAGTCTCAGGCAGACATTCCCTCTCCCTGTTGCTATAATTATAATTATGATTTAAGTGATGCTTGTCCATAAAACCTTCTAAAGTTTGTTATTAAATTATGCTAAGAGATTGGCATAATTTTCAATTTGTGTTTTAGGTCCACTTGAATTCAAATATAGCCCTTTTCACACACAAAAAAAAAGTTTAAAGTTTGGAGATTTGTTATAAACAAAGGAAAGAATAGAGATAGAGATGCAGGGAGGAAAAGGAAAGGGAGGGGAAAGGAGGGCCCTAAATTTGAAAGTCTTTAGGGGAAAAAAAGCATAAATAAAAATTTTCTAAAGTGATGAAACCACTCCTGGTCTGCTGATTACTCAAGAGAAATTCTCAGGCCAATTGTAAATAATTCAAAGTTCTACATTTTTGTTTAAGAATTTGGAGACTCGTGCTTACAAATTAGCTAAAGCTAAGAGGGAACAAGTGTTTAAAATATGGTGCCATGGACCTTTATTATTCTTATGTCCCATGAATTCTGTGCCAATAAAAACAATGGTTCCTTTGCATTGACCTTAGAACTGGATTAAAATCATTGAAAGTGGTACTTTTTCTCTGTTTATTAACCCCAAAGAACACTGAGTTGGGATGGGAAACGAATATTTCAAGTAGACAAACAATTTTCCCAAAGCTATTATGGAGAAATTTGGAGATAGCATGGATGGGTGGGCTTTAATTTTCTGATCCTGGCTCAACACAGAAACATTATGGTCTGGAGACTTCACTGGGAGGCCTGGAAGAGTTCCCTGACATCAACTGACCCTGGGATCCAAACCTAGACTGTGCTCCGGAGGAGGCCTGGTCAGGAGTTTGGACCACGCTGTATTAGTTAACCAATCACAGGCATGAGAAACCTCACACTGATGGGAAAATGCACCAAACAAGTGGCCTGGGGTCAGATGGAAAACATTTGGTAAAACCTCAGAAAATTGGACTGAGGCTCTGGAGGGCAGAGAAATTGGCCAAATTAGAAAAATGTCTGAATTTTAGAAGATTTGAACAATAAAAAATATTATAGTAAGGTACACAGATAGCGGAAACTAATGCCTCAAAGTGGGTTACTGGTGGGTTTTGCTTGTTTATATGTTTGTTGGGGGGGTTGTTTGTTTTGGGGGGACAGAGTCTCACTATGTAGCCCAAGGTGGTCTTGAATTTGCTATGTAGGCCAGGCTGTCCTCAAACACTTGATCCTCCTGCCTCTGCCTGGGCTGTAGGCGTGTACCACCATACCTGGCTCAATCTCCATATCTTCTTGAAAAACAAGGCGACCCCTTTGTAAGTAGTACAATCAATATGCAAATGAACTGTATAACAAACTTGCTTAATGGTTGTTCCCTTACATGTGGTCAACATTCTCTCCACAGCTGTATAGCATAGCAGACGAGGAGTGCATTTGCAACCCAAGATCTGAGTTTGGGCACTAGTTCAGAAGTCCCTTGCATAAAGCCTATTTACGCTTATTTTTAGATACGATCTAACCAATTGGCTCTCTGGCTTCCCACTGCACAACATATGAGAAAAGAGTAGATGCAAAAGAGGCCGAATGATAACACCTCGCTGGAGTGACTGATGCCTTTCAACAAGAGGGAGAAAACTTGAAAAAGCAAGCTGACAAAATTAAAACATCACATTTGAGACCATGTTGGGAAGGCAAATTGCATTGGAGGACTTCACTCCCATGAAATTATGTACAGTTATTGTGTTCAGAATAATGATTTTAGCCATTAAGACAAGATTGATCACTTGCATTAACTCTGCTTAAGGTCAGGAACAATGTGTCATACACTTCAGTTTAGCAAAACATTTACTGACCATATACTAGGTTCCAGGCAATGTGCAAGTGCTGTTGATTTAAGGGAAGATAAGACCTGTGTTTGTAATCTGAAGCATGAAACAGATAACATAAACAATTTTATTTTAATTTTTTTTCTAAAAATATTGCAATTTTAGCTCTAGAAGAACAAAATTAATTACATTGGAAAATAGTACTTGTAGGGAAAAGCTCATTCCCTGGATAAATGATTTGTGGCTGTGAATTCTTTTTTTTTTTTTGGAAGAGGCTCCAGCCATAAAATTATGTTTATGACAGATAACATGGAAAAATGTTTATATGTTAAGTACAAAAGGGACATAAAATTGTATATACAGAATGACAACTATGTAAACACACCAAGAATCTATGCACAGAAATGTAGAGAGGAACATTTAACATCAAAAGATTAACAGTGGTAGCATTTGGGCAGCAAACATTCTAAAATTCCCAAATTTTCCTTAATAAGCAATAATTATGATTGCAACGGGGAATTTTTTTTTTTTTATAAAAACACCCCACTGGAGAGCTGGGAGTGTAGCTCAAGTGGTAAAGCACTTGCCTAGCAAGCTCAAGGTCCTGGGATCAATCCCTAGTACTGCAAAATAAAACAAAAACCCACTAGAGCTGGGCGTGGTGGTGCACACCTGTAATCCCAAGGCGGGAGGATCCTGAGTTCGAAGCTGTCTCCAAAAACAACCCTCCCCCCACTAGCAGGTGTTTGAGCAGTTAGCTGTAAAATAGAAAAAGTGGCCTTGGCCCAAGCTCTTCAGAGGGTGGCGAGAGCCCCTCTCTCAGATACACTCTTGCATGCCATCACCACCCATCTCACATCACTCCACTTTGAATCTTTCCGTTTCCTAACTCACTCAGCTGCCACAGGGCTCAAAAATAGAGGCTGTGAGTAGGTACATTTTCAAAAGACATGGCACACAGGAACTCAAATCATTTCTTGCCACTAGGCAAGCCACTATCTCTCTGAAGTTCCTAATGTGAATTTGCTACCCTGAAGGTGGGCAGTAATAGCTCACATCATTTGGTTCCTTACAGTCCCTCCACTCTGGGAGGGCAGAACTACAATGGGTGACATAGCAGAACTAGCAGATTCCAGTCTACTTTTGACAAAGGTGTCTGCCTCTTGCCCTTTCAATCTGAGTAACAAGTTTGAAAAATAATTGCTTTAAAAAAAATAAAGAAAGTGCTAGTGGTTCATAGCCTGTGCCTGAACAGAAGCAGTGATGGCTTGATTTCATAGTTGGAAGAACATTAATCAGCTCATCAGGCTTACACCCAAAGGATGAATTTGCTGCCCTGATAATGTATGATATTTAATCCAAACCCTTCCTTCTCTCTACTTCCAAACTGGGACTGTGTTGACAAGTAAGGTCAAATTTGGAAGCCAACAAGGAAGCTGAAGTTAATCAATACCATATTTTTAGCCCTCAGTTGAACACTTTAATGTGCAGGTTGAGTACTGGTCTACAAATTTTCATGTGAGTAGTTTTTATCAAAAAGATTGCAAATTCTTTAACAAAGTCAGATATGCGACCAGCTCAATGTTGTGTATGTTCAGACTTAGATTAGCAATTATGTCTTCATTGGCTCCCCTATGTGACTTCACACAAGCATTTTTCACATATATTGTCTCATTTAATCTTTGTATTAACTCTACAAAGAGTTTTGTGATGTAGATACTACCACAATTTTTGGGATGAAAAACTGAAGTTAGATGATTCATATTAGGCAGTCTCTGATTCTACATCTTGTAAGTTGTAAGTGGATTTGACTCAGGTTCTAAACCCCAGCCATACCCACTAATAGTCTTTTTTTCCTTTTTTTTTTTTTTTTTGGTGGTACTGGGGTTTGAACTCATGGCCTCATGCTTTGCTACGCAGGCACTGTACCATTTGAGCCATGCTCCCAGTCCCACTTGGAGTCTTTGATTACAGTTTAATATCATCTCAAATATTTTTTAGAGTTTTGAATTATTTATTTTGCCCTTGTCATTTGGAGTATAACTTTTAGATCACGTTTCACATCTGGGCTGCAGTTTAGCACCCAGAAAAAGAAATTTTAGATACGAAAGAGCTAAATTGCAATTTTCTTTATCCTGTGGTTATTTTTACTTTCCCACTCACATAGCTTGTGGTTAAATTATTTTCCTTAGACTTTCATACTAAAATAATTTGCCTTTGGATGGAGGCCAAGCACAGCCCATTTTCAATTCTCTATAAGATTGTTTTTCTAAGCAGTTCAAGTGAAAGAATTTCCATGTCTTACAATGGACATTTGTAAGTTGGTTATTTTGGGCAATCAATGCTCAAATAAGGAGTTTCTTCAAAATCTTGCATCTTCTTACTGCACCTACCCTTTGGAAATGACCCAAAAACACAGAAAAGAAGAACAACATGAGTTATCATGTCCAAATACATGCAACAGCTAGGCTTCTTTACTGTGAATTTGAATTTTTAATGAGGTTATTTAATTTTCCACTTCTTACATAGCCGTGCATTTCTGTTTTAGAAAATTCTTAGCTACTGTAGAGGAAACTAAGAATTAGAAAGAAGAACCTTCAAACCAAATAAAAGGAGTGCTCACTTTGTGCCAGGAGTAATGCTGAGTGCTTTATCTGCATTATTATTGCTATGACCTACAACCCCCTGTAGAAGGCAATTTTCTTCATATATAATAGATGAACTGAAGCTTAAAGAAAAACTTTGTTCAAGGCAACTCGGCTGTAATAAATGCCAGATTCAGGACCCAAACCAAATCATACTGGCTCCAGAACCCTTGTTCTTCAGCTTTTTAAAAAATAAGCTTTTATTTTGGACTATTATAGATGTATGGAAGAGTTGCCAAGATAGTACAGCCTGTTCACATACACCCCTCACCTATTTTCCTCACATTTTTAACATTTCCAGGGCACATTTGTCAAAACTAATGACAGATGTCGGTCATTAAGTGAAGTCCAGACTGGATTTGGATTTCACCAGTTTTGTCACTGGTTCTCTTTTTCTGTTCCAGAGACCACACTGCATTTTATCGTCATTATCTCCCTAGTTCATCTTGTCTGTGACAGTGTCTCCATCTCTGATTTTTCATGATCTTGACTGTCTTGAGGAATACTAGCCAAGTATCTGTAGAATGTCCCCCAGCTGTGTTTGTCTGATTTTTTTTGTTAATTCTAATTTTTATTTTCATATTATTGTTGTACTGGGGATACATTGTGACATTTACAAAAGTTCTTACAACATATCATAGTTGAATTCACCCCCTCCATCATTCTCTTTTATCTCTCCTCCTCCCATTCCTAGAAGAGTTTCAACATGTCTCATTTTTCCATTTTCATACATAATATCTCCACCATATTCCCCCTCCTATACCCTTTCCTTATATCCTCCCCCCTTCTACTGGTACCAACCCCAGACAGGACCTGTTTTACCTTCCTCTTCTCTGTTTTTGAAAAAAGATATTTTTGTTTATTTAAGATAGCTACATGTTAGTTCCATTGTGACATTTCCATGTATATATAATATATGTGGAACCTGAATTGGTTCATCCCTTCTTTTTTTCTCCTTTCTACCTTTGTCCCCTTCTTACAGTGATTTCCAAAGGTTTAAAAATTCTATATTTATTCTTGTACAGAAAGTACATCAACCACATTCACCTTCTCAAATTCCATCTTTTACCTTCCATCTCCCCTTAGCGTGACCTGTTTATCATAATATTGCTTGTATTGGGGCCTGTATTCCACATATGAAAGAAAACATGTAGTCGTTGGCTTTCTGAACCTGGCTAACTTCACTTAAGGTGAAGTTCTCCAGTTCCGTCCATTTACCTGCAAATGATAAAATTTCATTTTTCTTTATGGCTGAATAAAATTCCATTGTATGTAAACACCACATTTTTCTTAATCCATTCATCAGTTTGTGCCATCTTAGCTGTTTCCATAGCTTAGTTATTGTGAATAGCACAGCAATAAACATGGGTGTGCAGGTGTCTTTGTTGTAACCTGATTCACATTCCTTCAGGTATATCCCTAGGAGTGGGATTGCTGGATCATATGGCAGTTCTACCTTTAGTTTTTTGAGGAGCCTTCATATGGTTTTTCATAGTGGTTGTAAGTAATACGCTTTTAAACTACTGCAAGAATGTCTGTGACTTCAGGAGATGATTGCACAAGAGAATCCTTGAGAGTAAGGATTCCACCCCACCCCACACACACACCCAAACCACAGCACCATCAGGGAAAGGAAGAGGAGGGAGGTGCTGCATGATGAATCACACAACACACACACCATCACCAACACCCCTGCATGTCTGCAGACTGCTGAGCCACCGCAGCCCTGACAAGGAAATGCATACTCAGACAGAGGTGGACTCTTACTGGTTCTGTCATTTCTAATGACCACTCCTACCTCAAGGCTTCTAGTTCTACCTGGATCAAGAGGCAGAATAAAGAAGTGGAGTGCTCCTACCTTGACTTGGACTTTCGACAGTTTTTCATTCTCTGCATCTCTTTATAACATGGGAATAATAACCATTATCTGCCTTAAGAGATTTGGGGAAGGATAAAAATAAGTTAATACATGTAATGTGATTAGAACCATTCTTGGTATGTAGTAGGTAGTCAATGAATGGAATATATGTATGCATTGTTTTTTTTTCAACAATCAATTCTTATTCACAAAGAATTTGAGAATCACGTACTAAATGATTTGTCAGGTCACCTCCACCTCTAAAAATGCCAATTATAATTCCAATTATCCAGAGGCTATAGCTTCTCAAATTGTGGCTCTAAAAATACGTGCTAAAGTTCAAATCTGGCCAGAAGCTCATTAATATTTATTCACGTGGAAGAATGGGTCATAAATTCTGATTCTGATTTCTGAAAGTCAGAACAGCCGGTCCCTAAAGGACTCCCAGCTAAAGCCATTGCTCTTCTATATATATATATATAGTTCTGCCAAAATGAAGGTATTCTTACAGTCAAAACTCTTATAGGTCCTCTTGTGGCTACATGTGACATGATTTAATATTTTATAAAGAAGTTGCCTCATTTTAATTAAAGTGGTTAGTGGTTATATAACTGGGAGTACTAAACACTTAATATTTAAAACAATATTAAGAATAATAGTATAAGAGAAATGACTAGTGGGATACAAAGAAGTTATTGAAAATCTTAATTTAAAAAGCATTTAGCTCAGGGAAGTGTTTGGCAAAAAAAAAAAAAAAAACTCAGGTACCTTTTTGGTGACATTATAAGAAGCAGAGAAGATTAAAAAAAACTGAGGTCCAAGGTAAGAGGACCAGGGAATCAGGAGAGACTTGTGTCCCACAGAGAAGGTTGTTCTTCCTTTGGGGAACCCTGAATGTCCACTTGGCTTTCTGAGGACCCAGACAGAAGAAAACAGGTTCTGCATTCTGCTCATATGGAGCCAGGGCACTCCTGGACTCACACAGAAGTGTAGCCCAGCCCTTGTATTGGGGGTGTAAATTAATGTCAAATCAGGTCTGTTCAAAAAAGGAAGTTTCAACTGGTTGAGTTTATAACTTCCACATGAGCAGCCAAGCATTTCAGCACTTCCCAGCCTCCCGTGTTGTCACAGTCTTTGGATCAGTCAGACCTGTATTTGAATCCCCTCTCCACAATTTTTTAGCTGCATGACTGGGACAAATCACTTGGCTCCTTTTTTCCCCAATTCCTTTTTTGAGGTGCTGGGAAGATTATGTAAGATTTTGTGCAGAAAGTGCAGAGAATAGGGCTAGAATCATAGAGAAGACTCAATAAATGGTAGCTATGTGGTGGTCATCCTTATGGATAAGAAAACTGAGGTAAAACTCAGTGGTTTGTCCAAGATCAGGCATATAGAATCAGAGGAAGAGCCAACAATCAAGGCCTTATCTTCAGACTTAACTTCTAGTTGTCATCATTCCTTGAAAGAGCAAAGCACTCCTTCGATCCATCTCTTTTCTGTCTTCTCCCTGCTTTATTGAGGTGGCATGACTAGCAAATAGAAATGATAAATATTTAAGATCTACAGTGGTAATACATTGTGATGACCACATGAAGTTAATTAACATATCCATCACCTCGCACAGTTGTTACCTCCCCACAACCTTTTGTGGTGAGAACACTTAAGATCCAATCTCAGCAAATGTCAAGCATACAATACTAGCACACTGTATGTTTTCACCTTTAAAAGTCTGTACACTTTGCCAGCATCTCCCCAGTCACCCCAGCCCCCAACCTCTGGCAACCACCATTGTGTTCTCTGTTTCTATGAGCTTGACTTCTTTATATTCCACTGATAGGTGAGGTCATGAAGTATTTGTCTTTCTTGTCTGGCCATTTCACTCAGCATAATGACCTCCGGGTTCATCCATGTTGTCATTTATGGCAGGATTTCCTTCTTTTTTCAGAGCTGAATAATATCTATATGTATGTACACACACATACACACAATGGAGTCACACGCACGCTGCATTTTCTTTATCCATTCATCCATCAACAGGCACTTAGGTTGGTTGGTGGCTTCTATATCAGATGTTCATTGCTAACAAACAAGTGGGGTTTTTTTGGGTTTTTTTTTTTTTCTGTATCTCTTGAGTATGCAGTTCAGAAACTACAGAGTAACAGCTAGTGCTCCTAGAGGCTCTGGTGAAGTGGTCCAGGCTCTGAGTGATGTCATCCTATATCTTCTGATCCAAACTGCAGACAGTGAAACAGCCCATGAGAATAGTCCAGCAGTATGGCAAGTCCCCACCAGAGCAAGTGGTTGGGTGGGGAAGGGACTTAGGGACTTAGGCCCAAGCTAAGACAGTATCTGGGAAGTTGCTTGGCTTGTGGCAGTAGCTGGAGTTTGGGCTGTCTAGACCCAGGGCTGAAAACCAGTCCACCGATGATCCTCCACTGTGCCTGGCCTTTCCAGCCAACTGTTGGCTGTGTTTTATTCAGCAAAACATGTATTACCTACTTATTTTTGGCCAGTCTAGGTTTTGAGTGGCAGCAAGTCCTTACCATTTCTCCCAAAGCTCAGAAGCAGACAGCTTGTCAGATGTTATCCATGTTTGTAAACAATCTGCCATGGCAGCCAGGCTGCCTTTGAGCAGCAGACCAAGCCCATTAGCAGGGCTACAAGCAAAAGACTGACCCAAAACAACAAGACTTTGTAGATACACAGGTGTTCACCGATGGTCACTCTATGGAAATAAAATCCAAGATGTGAGATCTGCATGCAGTGTGGCACACAGGCACAGAAGAAAGAGTCCAGCCTTTCCTTTCTAAAAAAAAAAAAATTCAAACCCTGAATATGCCCCCCCTTACCTTTGCCTAAGTGGAACAACTTAGCTTCAGATTCACCAACAGAATCTATTTGCAGTAAGATCTCAAATGCAAAGCCAAAAGCAAAACTCACCGGAACAATAGTGATGGAACAACAGTGAGGACACTCTCCACAGTTCAGAAGAAAGCCACAGGATGCCAGCAGATTCATGCATTCAGTCACCCAGAGAGAAAAGCTGGCATCTCCCAGTTCTCCAGCTATGGCCACAAAGAGAAGGCCAAATAATATTGTTGCCACTTAGTCCAGGATCTGTGTCCCTCTCAGGGATCTTGGAAGGGAAAGTGGAATCTCTTGTAGCCATCGGAGGCCTGCTGTGCCTTCCACCTTGGTCACGGCATCACTCATCTGCCGTATGCACTGATACATAATTTCCACCCTATCTTAGGTTGAGATTCACTTTACTGCATCTCCATAAAATACCAGGAGAACTGTTTCTTTCCTCTGAGGACTCAAGGAATTTAGATTCTGCTTAGAGTTCTTTTTTATGAAATATTTCAGACATAGAAAAAAATGAAGATAATATGAAAAATATCTAAGTATCAATCATTCGCTTATGAGATGAAACATTATAAGTGCGTTTGCTGCCCCTCTAGTTACTTCTCTGGTCACATGTCCTTCCCTTTCATCATCCCCAATGCATCACTATCATAAATTTTGTGTTTAATGATTACCACTCATGTTTTTATACTTTTACTACACATGGAGAAACTCTTAATTTATAGTCTTTACATATGCGGGCTTGGTAATAGTTCCTTTTTTTTTTTTTTTGAAGTACTGGGGTTTGAACTCAGGGCCTTGCATCTGCTGGGCAGGTGCTCTCCCAGTTGAGTCACACCCCCAGCCCTTTTTGCTTTATTTATTTTTCAGGTATGGTCTCACCTTTTCCCCTAGGCTGGCCTGGACTATGGTCCTCCTACTTATGGCCTCCTGTATAGCTAGGATGGCGGCACGTGTCTCCCAATCCAACTTGTTGGTTGAGGTGAGAGTCTTGCTAACATTTCCCTAGGGTTAACCTTGAACTTCGATCCTCACAATCTCCACCTCCGGAGTAGTTGGGATTACAGAAGTGAGTCACTGTGTTTGGCAGACAGTTCCTGTCCTTAAAGGGTTGCTGTGAGGACAAAATGAGTTATTATATGGAAAGCACACAAAGTAATGCCCAGCACATGAAACGTGTTAAACATTAGAAATTATTGTCATTATTTTTTGCTTATTGTATTGAGAGTTATCTGTGTTATACATTTAGTTTTAGAGCATTTCTTTTCATCACTGTGTAGAATTCCCTTATACCAGTGAACTGAAGTGTACCTCTCCATGCTTGTTCTGGTAAATATTCAAGTTGTTCACAGTGTTTGCTATTTTTTTAAAAATTTATCTTTTTTCTTTTATTCATATGTGCATACAATGTTTGGGTCATTTCTCCCCGCCTTTCCCCTGCCCCCTCCCTTACTCCCCACCCCTTCTCTCCCCCCCCACCCCCTCTAATTTTTGCTATTACAAACAATTTTGCCATCAGTATTTTGACCTATTTCCTTGTACATGGGCAAGTCTATTTTGTTAGAATGTGGAATTGCTGGTATCTATTCTTCAGCATACTTTACCTCACTTCTAACTATCAATCATATTGGCGTGCACATGTGTGTGTACGTCTGCTGGTGTGCACAGACAACGTCATTCATAGCAGATGGTAAGCTCCTTGAAGACCATTCTCATGGAATTCCATCATTCAGTGATTCATTTGAAGATGTTCATTTGACACCCAGGATGAGCAGCATTTGGGGCTATTTAGGCAATGGGATGCAAAGATTAAATGACACAGGTTGTCTTCTGGGGGTCTTTATGTTCTTGAAGACACACTTGGGACCCATGTGGTCAGAATTGTGATGACTTCAGGGGGGAAGGAAGCTGGTGTTCATTGAATATCATGAGTGATCAAGCATTGTATGTATACTTTCATTCAACTTGAATATTAATGCTCTTGCTTGCTAGTTGTGTGTCTGACTATTAATTTCTTTCTAGATTTTGCTGTTATTGTTATTTTGGCTATACTGGGGTTTGAACTCAGGGCTTCATGCTTGCCAGGCAGGCACTTTACTGCTTGATCCATGCTTCTATCCTGATAATTAATTTCATTGAGACCAGTGTCCTCTAATGAGAAATCATGACTATTGTGTTAAAGGGCACAAACCTGAGTTCAAATTCTGACATTACCACGTTAACTGCATGATTTTGTACAAAAGATTTAACGTCTCCACATCGCTGTTTCCTGGTTTGTAAAATAGTTTTAATTTTAGTATCTCTCTGAGAGCGGGCTTCATGAGAAAATCAAAGTAAAGTGTTTACCTAATGCCTGGCACATAGTAAGATCTGTGTCTATGATAAAGATCATGCCAACTGTTCATCCACTAAACAGAAGATGTGTGCCTCTTTAGCAGTCAGTGTACCTAGGGAGTCGTGGAATTTTTACCTCCTTCAGTACACCATAAATCATGAAGTATCATGAAACTATCTAATTTGAAATGTTAGGATATTACCAGTTTTACTACTTCTTCTATGAGTGTTTGATCTCAGTCTTGCCTTATTTAGAGGATGGAGACGTTTTATTTTATAATGTTTTCAGCCAATAGATTTTTCTCTAATTGCTGGAAAAAACCCATGCTCCTGGTGCTAGTGTTGACTGTGTCCTGGATCATTGGGGCAGGCGTCCAGGCCCAGGAGCTCCACCGGCAGCTTCACACGCCAACCTCGAGAGGGAGCTCAGAGGGAATTGAGTCCATTGCTCTGACTCTAGGCAAAACTGCATTCAAACTCTACCTGAAAACATCGCTGTTGTTAGTGGATCCTCAGAGAAAAATTCTAGGATCAACTCTCATACTCAGTTCAGACACTGCCCAGACTATATCCACCTCAGGCATATTTAGTTTGACTAGAATTATGTTTCATTGCCCAGTGGTCTCCAGCTCCCCACAGTGGCCCCTCCTAGGCATTTTTTTCTAGACTTTTTCCAAATGCATGGACTTGGAGAGATACACAGGCCTTATCCCTCAGCTGCCTCTTTGTCCCTCAGCAAGAAACTGGCATAACAATTCACAAATAATGAGCCATAGCTGAACTTTATTTAACCTGCTAGACTCATTGCAGTGTGTTTGGAACCTTCCCCATCTTTCTAAAAAGAATACTTTCTAGGTTTTTGTTGTTTTGTCTTCTATTGCAACCTTACATTTAAGGAATATACTGCTTATGCTTACACTGGAATCAGTTCTGTAACAAAATGTATTTACTCAAACAATGGCCTGCTGCCAAAGCACTTGAGAAATGCCTGAGAGGCACATTTAGCTGATGGGGAGAAGCTTGGAGTAATCCTCTTCCTAGCATAAGAGAAAGAATGATTCTGGAGCCCCATTCTCTTTCTGAAGGACAGAGGCAGATGAGAGCCTTTCTCTAATATCTGGAGGGTCATCAAGTAGAATGAGGACTTGCTCATTATGGCTCAGGAGGTAAACGAAGCACATATTCAGTAGAATTTTATCACCAGATCAATTTTAGCTCGATATTAAAACAACAATCTTTCTTAAAAAATACTGACTTACCTATCTCCATATGTGCTTAGTTAGAAGCTGATAAAACATCTTCAAGGATACTGCAGAAGGGAATGGGAAGTAACTTCAAGATTCTGTAACTCTCTTATAAGAAGGACTTACTTTCCCAGTTTGCCTCCCCCCTCCCCCGAAGATACTGACTTGGCTCTTTGTGAGTATTTTTCCCATCTAGTGAAGAACATTATGTCTCTTAGCCCACTGGTCTACATACAGTGCTCTGGAGTCAGAAGAGGGAATAGTTAATGGTGTGTCTGGTGGGAAAAGGGGGGGAAGATGAGGCTAGGGAAGGTTTCACAGACCTGAGAGCAGTGAAAGAGGGGAAGAGTTAGAGGAAGCTGGGCACTTCCAAAGCAAAGGTGTGAAAACATAAAAGACGTAAGTTCATCCAATGCATGGTGTATTTTCTGAAATGACTTATGTAGTTTCATAAAGGTTAAGATAGATTTAGAGGTTAAGTATAAGAGTGATATTTAAACTATTTAATGACCAGTGTGGCATGGATCTAAACCAACAAAATGGAGGCCAGTCAATTCTGAATGCTGGGAAATGCCAGGTAAATACCAGTCCTGCCAAAATATCTGAAAAGTAACTTCTCGCCAGACTATTCCAAAGAAGGAGTAGCATGATCGCATTTGTGATCTAGAAAGATCATTCTTAGGGGAGAACAGATGGCTAGGTTTCTTAATGAACATGAATGTGTTAAATCAATAGAATTTATTTAGCAAGTTGTTTTAAGAAGCAGTGCTGAGTTTAATTATAAACCCAGCTGTAGAAATAAGTCCTTCAGTCCAGAACAACAAAACAGCAGCAGCACAACAAAACCCACTCGTGCCAAAATGAAAGTGAAGCTGTTGGTTTACAAGAAATGCAACCCTATCTTCCATTTTTTTTTTTTTTTTTTTTTTGTCATTGGTGCCAGACTGGTTTTCAGGCAAAGACTGGTTTGGCCTTGATTGCTGAGTGAATTTGCTTTAAATAGCAACCTAACACATTTATATTTCCTTCTTTTGGTGACACATGGATTAGAAAAAGAACTGGGACTGATTGAGAGAGGAAGAGTAAGCATCAGTTAGTTCAAAGCCAGATTTTCCAGACAAGTGACCCCCAAATCGAAACCAGTCAACCAACCAGAGGTACCATGTCAATCTACTGAAATTCTTCCACTTTCGTGTACCGGGAGAGTCATCAGCACTGTGGACTACGGGTCACTTCTCAGTATGTAATGTAGGACTTTTCCATTATATCCAAAGGAGGATATGATCCCAAGCACATCTGGTGAACATTAGTCACTGGAATGTTTTGGGGGGCCATCAAACTCGTGGAGCAAAGCAGACTACCTGTTAGTGGAATATGACAGCACCCAAAACTCCCCAAAATAACTGCACTAGAGGCAGGTCAGAGGTTGATCCTTTAGGGTCAGGGCTAGTGTTCGGAGTGGCACTTTGTGTGTGTGTATGTGTGTGTGTGTGTGTGTGAGTGTGGCTATAAACAACCAGAGACACCCTCATCCCTTTGCTGCCCACAAAGAGAAACTTAGTGAAGCACATTCCTGAGACATTTCCCCAAACTCCAGGGTAGCATAGCATAACAAAGGCCCAGGAGGGATGTGGTACACTTGGAGCTAGTCATGTGGCCATGGGTAAGTGACCTCAGTCTCCTCACCTGCAAAGCGAATCCTCACCTAGGAGGTGTTGTGACACTCCCATAAGACAATAGAGAAGTTGATCAGTGGTATGTAAGGTTCACATATTGTTCTTACTGCTATTCTCAAATGAGCTCAGGTAGCTTTGGGGAAGGAGGAGAGGTAGAATCTTCTCTCTGCAACGTGAATTAGATTGCCAGGTCCTTCAATGAAAATGATGTGTGTGGGCTTCAGTAGCTCTTAGAAAATGTGTACAATGGAGAGACAGTCAAATTTGAGGGTACACCTGTGGCAGACCCATGAGCCCCTGGGGGTGGGTAAGATCAGGGAAGAGAAACTAATGACAGACACTTAAAGTGAAAAAGTTGTGGTCTCTGGAGTCTGGCTGTCTGGACTTGAACCCTAGTTCCCTCACCCTCTGGCTATGTAGCTGAGAGAAGTTAGTCTTCCTTTTCTACCTGCAAAATGGCATAATGTTTAATCTATTTTGAAGGATTGTTGCAAAGGTTGAAAATAATATAGTTAAATACAGCCTAAAATAGAAAGCATTAATGAACAATAACCATTATTAAAGATAACTGACTTCACTGTAACTAATACTTTTCATGGATAAAATGCAAGTCATTTCTTGTCAGAGCTAGAAGGCACTAAAAATTTCCCAAATTAATAGATGAGGTAGCTGAGGCCCAGAGAGACTGGCCCAGAGACACACAACTATTGGTGGCAAAGCTGAGGGGCAATGAAAGTCTTCTAAAGCCAGAGGAATTTCCTATACATACCTTAAAATACTTCTCAGGAACAATATCTGATCTCTGATTCTCAGGTCAAAAGCCCCATGACTCAGAACCATATGGAGCCTTATAACTTGTGGAATGCAGATGCTCCAAGGAGTAAGTAACAGGTGGCATAGACTGGAAAGCATGCTGACTCATTAGGCCTGAGGACCTATCCATCAACAGATGAAAAGATAAACAATTTTCAATATTATCATACAATGGAACATTAATCCACCATAAAATTAAGTGAAGTAGGAATACAGTTACAGCATGGATGAACCTCAAGAACATTGTACTACGTAAAAGAAGCCAGATCATATATTGTACAATTCAATTTACATGAAATATCCCCAAAGGGAAATCTATAGAAACAAAAAATAGATTAGTGATTGTGTAGGACTGGATAGTGCTTAGAGAACTGAGAAAATTAAGGAGCACTTAGGTAGATGGTTTCTTTTGGGGGTAATGAAAGTGTTTTGGAACTAGACAGAATGGTGATTGTATAACATTGTGTATGTACCAAAAGTTACTGTATCATCCTCTTTAAAGTGGTTAGTTTTAAATTTAAAGATGTACATGATACAATGGATTGATTCATCTTAAAACATGGTAACCAGTGTATAAATATTTAGTAATAATTTTCTTAGCTATTTTTGAGGTGTAATTTCTAACCCAGAGGTTTGTCTATACAAAAGACTTGATCAGTTGTCTCCCAAATTACTCACTTTCTGTGCCTCAGTTTCCTGATTTATAAAATGAAAATAATATCTGCCTCATTCACTTGTTAAGAAGATTAAATGAGTCATAGCTATGAATCAATATATACCTATTTACATCTATATAAGTCTGCTTACATTTATATCATATTTTTATATATTTATATGTGCTTACTGTGTAGCATTTATAAATTCCATCCTTCCATCCTGTTTTCAATTGCTTTTAACAAAACAAGCAGTTAGAAGATCAGAGAACATTGGGGATCCTTCTTTGTTCTTATTTTTTTCTGTGAGACAGCCCCTAGGTAGGTATACGCTCTCCATCAAAGATGCTCCTCTTGTAGTCGTTAAGTCCTTGGGAAAAAAAGACCATGTTGTGTCTTGGGCTGCTCCTGCTCCAGAGAGAGACCTCACAATGTTCAGGAAGGGTGGACAAGGAGTTACGGTCTATGCTCTAAGACTTCTAGTGTCTCCCCCCTCTCCTGAACAACAAGATGTGTATCTGCCATGATCTCTACTTCCCCTCCTGGTCCTTGGACCATAAATAGTCATATGGCCCCAAGCCAGCAAAAAAAGAGGCTGGGAGATGTGTGGAAGTATATGAACTATTTAGATTGTGGCTGTCTCCTCCAGACCCTCCCAGATAGTTTAAGGAACTCTAGTTGAGAAGTTCGCTGCTATTTCTTCCCTGACCTTATAAACTTGTTCCTTGGTACTGAATTCCAAATTTCCATTCCAGTTCTCAGGGCCTCTGTGGTCATATCCCTGCCTAGACTCTGTACCTCACTTCTTAAGATCAGGAGTCCTGCCACTGAAATGCAACTTCAGATGGTTCCTGTTGTTACCTTATCCACCTATTGCACTTCTATGCCCTGATGACAAATTAGTTCCCTGCTCTAAATATACCACCTGAGCCTCTGCCTTCTCTGGACTGGTCAGCCACAACTTTTCTAGATGTCTATATCCAGAACCTTCCCTCCATTACCTGTTATCCCTCCTAAATTTGGTTATTCACAATCTGCTCCACTCTGATTTGGCCATTCCATCACTTAGTTCTAGCAGAGAAATGAAAGAGCAAAGATAAAAGAGTGTGCAGAAAAGCAAAGAAGAGAGGCACAGTGATAGAATGAAGTGCTAAACGTGGTCACATCTTACATACAGGACCTTGCCCAACTCACTCAAGCTTTCTGAAATTTCAGTTTCGTCATCTAGAACCTGAAAGAGGTAGTCAGGTCCCCTCTGGCCCTGGCAACTTGTGATTCCACATGTAGGTAAGAAGTTCTCTTAAAGTCTCTCAGGTTCCTTTGAGAAAAAGAGGGGGCCCAGGAAGGTATTTTGTTGGAATTTTGAGTGGAAATTATTTAGGAAGATCTACTCCTGGTGGTTAAACATTTTCTAGGGCTTTCCTGAATAAAGTCTGAAAACCTGTGCTTTCCAAATGTCAGAAGGGGAAAGTTGGCTTTAAATATATTTCATGTGACCATGATGAACATATTAAAACTTCATAAGTAAGAAATTTATAGAGCACTTTTCATTCTTCCCATTTTTTGTACCAATCAAAAGAGACTGAAATTCAGTATGTTCTCGAATTAGCTAAAGAAACCCCTTGTCAAAGCCCCTTCAATCCATCTGGTTAGTATTATTGCAGCATTATGGAGTATATGTGCTTTTCATTGGAAAAAAATGAATAATCCTTTCAAATATGTCACTTCATAGGTTTTGAAATATGAAGGCAACTGTTAAGGGAGCTATCAAAGCAGGATGAAGTACAGTGTGAGTTGTCAAGGGAAAAATATAAAGAATTTTCAATAACCGGAGGTTCGATGCATTCTAAGGCCAAAGTCTGGGACTGTTAAGAACACTTGATGGAATTCTTAAAGGCTGTTGTTCATTGCGTGGAGGCATCGAAACCCAAAAGGTAAATTCTCAACCACCTGCACCACATTAGAGTGTCTGGAGCTGAGACGGTGCAGTGAGAGGCCCTCAGAGGTGCTATCTAACACAACTGCCTCCCAAAGCATGATACACTTGGGAGCTTCTGTTCTAGCTGTGACATAATGTTCCAAGAGCACTGTGCCCTGTGCCAACCGTGCCTCTTACCCATCAACCCAAGTGAGGAAACACTTTCCCTTAAACATGATGCAGTACAAGTGAGGGCCTGGAGTCGATCTTGATTCAGATCCAAGCTCTTAGCCCTCCCACTCATGAGCTGGGTGATGGTGGGCCAGCACAGTGCCTGTTCATAGAAGGCACTCCGACCTATTGAACCAGAGCTATTACTCATTCCTCTAATCATCAGTTTCTTTGTAAGGTAGTATTAAGGGTGCATCCTCTAAAGACAGACTAATTGGGATCTGAATCTGGCTTTATGAGTACTTAACAGTCTACGTTTAGTTTCTTCGTCTGTTGAATGGAGACAATGAGCTATGAAGTCAAAAGTTCTTAAAACAGTGCCTGTTACATAATAATACATAGTATATATGTATGTATATGTACATAATAGGCAAATATGTGTATTTATTTTCAAAAAACTGAAAGTATTCTGAAAGTTTCTAACACTTCAAAAATATTATGCACATATTTTTACGTACTTTTATTTTACTTACTAATATTTTATTTACTTCTTTTAATATATTTCCATCTATAAATTTTTTAATTTAAAATATTTTAAACACATTGAATTAAAAAATATATAGTTAAATATATATACATTTACACATTTATCCCCTTTCATTAGAAGCCCATGTTAAAATCCCCAACATTTTCCTAAGGTCTCCATGAAAAAGACCAAAATTCCCTTCTACTGTTCAGTGCTTTACAGCACAAAGCACTTCTATGGAAGAGCCTCATTTGGTCCTGACCTCAGCCCCTTCTGCAGAAACCACCTGGCTTGTCCTGGCTCATCCTCCAAGGAAGCCTGGTGTTTTGGTTGAGAAATTCAGTATTAATTTGTCTCCCAGATTTACCCAGCCCTGACAAGGCACGGTTTTGTCATCATCATTTCCCACTACTTTTTAGGGTCACCTTGCAAGGCACAGGAGGTAATTCCACTGTTGGCATCTCTGTTTGGGGGCTGAAATTGTTTTCTCACTCTAGAGGGGGGGACTTTTGAAAGTTGGTATTTAGAGAGCAAACTTCAAATGAGAACTCAAATGTCTCTTCAATTTACTTGTGTTTTGTGAATCGGTCAGTCTATGGAAGCAGAAAGGGAAGGGCAACAACCCTTAAGGAAAGCAACATTGCCATCAGATGTTAGGAAATTGGCAAAAAAAAAAATCCTAATACTTAGTATTCATTAAAATGCTGTAGGACTGCTACTTATATACTGCTAGTAGAGTTGCAAGTAACTTCAACCTTTATGAAAGTGACTTGGAAATATACCTAAAGAGACGTAAAATTGTTTAAATCTCTCTAGAATGTAAACTTCATGGAAGCTCAGATATTCTTGTCAGTTTTTAACTTTTGTGCTTTTTACTATATTGCAGATTGAGAATGGTGCTCAGCACCTAGTGTGTGCTTAAGTATTTGTTGAATAAATGAGTCATCAGTCTATTAAGTCTGCTTATAGTAGTTCAATCTAAAAAATAAGAAATGCAAAGTTATCTGTGTGCTTATCACAGTGTAGGTTATAATAGTGGAAGTCTAGAAATAATTATACATAAGACCAAGTGTGCTAGTATATCCCTGTAATCCCAGCTTTGCAGGAGGCATAAGTAGGAGGATCAACATCACAATCCTAGGCAAGCTATGAGGAAAAAGAGTGAGATCTTATCTGAAAAATAACTAAAACTAAAATAAAAGGACTGGGGTTGTGGTTCAAGTGGTAAAGGGCCCGACTACCAAGCACAGGCCCTGAGTTCAAATCCCAACACCGCAAAAAAATTATCTCCTAGGAAACAGGAACTATTGGATAACTGGAGTACTTTGAAGTTTTTTAATGATGCTTTAAGTTGAATATTTAGTATGTTGAAAATACGAATCAGTTTTAAGCACAAATAAAGAAGTATGAAATTTTATATATGCTATGATCTCAACTTTGTTTAAACACAGTTTTTAATTTATTTTAGTTTTTTTAAGCATAGAAAAAACACTAGAAGGAAACATTGAAATGATACAGTGATTAGCTCTGTGTGATGAGAATAAGGTGTGATTGTTATTTTTCTCAATTTGTATGTGTATAATAAGCATATACTACTTTTAATTCAAGGAAACAAAAATTACAAAATCCCTATTGAATGTAGGGCGATGGCACCAGGCTTGTGACCCAGCTCTGCAGCTTGCTAGTTTTGTGTTGAGGAATTCCAAGCCTTTGTGGGGCCCACGTGTTATGGATGAAAGTGTAGTGTTGCGAAATCTAAGCACAGAACCAAAGTAGGAAATGATAGCAGTGGTTGTTGTTGTTGTTGCTACTATTATCCAAGCGTTATTGGACCCTTTTGTGCTGGCCGTCAAAGTCCCCAGCACATTCGGACTGGCACTGTGCATTCCTGGAGGAGGGAGCTCGTGGGTTTTGCACTGAGTGCCTGGCGTATTGCAGGCGTTTTGCGGCGTGAGTAAAGGGAGGTTGAGAAGTTGTTGATCTTCCACATTCATTTGTCAGGGTAACCACGAACTGAAGGATTGTCCACTAGCATATAGAAAGAAGTGAGTTATTTTCCTGGCAGGAAGCCCATCCCACCATGCTCATCATTGCTACATCATTTCCTTTTTCTCTTTTCGTACACAGTCACACAGAATCCTCATAATCACCCTGTGCGCAGCGGTCTCTCTTACTCCAAGTCTACAGATGAGGAAGCCGAGGGCAATGAAAGTTTGAAGCACTGTCTGAAGGCCATATGCTTAGTAACCATTGGAGCCAAATGCAAGTCTGTTTGGCTCCTAAATTCCGTGCTTTCCCCCACTGACTGTAGAAGTGACGAGGCGGTATAGTCTCCAGATCCTGCTAAATTTGAGAGCTTGTTTAGAAATCCCAGATTTCTCTGCTTTAAACTTTTCTATTATTCCTTGCCAGGAACAAGGGAAACTTGGCATCTACATGTGTGCAGGGGAGTTAGGTCAAATGGTCCTTTGTTGCTGGTTTATCTCAGGTCTGGAGACTGACCTGGTCACATCCAGCAATTGTCTGTAAAAACCCCATCATCCCACTGGTTACAATGAGATTCCCCAACAGTGTCCTCTATTTGCCTAATTAAGGCCACAAGGTCACACTTCTCTCTCTGTGGACGCAGTAATGAAGTCCAGCAGCCAGAGGGAAGTGAGTTTTGTGAAATGCTCCTTGACCCTTCTGAAGGCTTTTGCCTTGTTAAAGATAGATATCATGTATCAGTTTACTATTCTCCCAAGTAATGTTTTATCAATAAAGCTCCCCAGGCCTAAGAAACTGAGCTAGAAACTGAGTCATTGTGAGATTTCCAACTAGTTGCCTGACTCTTTAGAAAACAGCAGCAGCCTGGGTATAATAACCCAGTGAAATTCTTGTTCCCCACATTCCCCAACCTGCCCACGATTGTCATGGTGTGAGTGGAATTGGCCAGTGGAGCTCGACTAGTTAGAGAAACAAACGGAGAACATGGTCTCAGTTCCCTGATGGCTCCTTCTGTCCCCTGGTCCAGGCAGGCTTGGGCCCTAGGTGAAATTTTGTTCACGGAGAGTGTATTGGTTTGTTTGGGCTGCCATGACAAAATGCCACAGACAAGGTGACTTATAGAACAGAAGTCCATTTTCTCACAAATTCAAAGGCTAGTCATCCAGTAGCAAGGAATCAACAGGTTTGGCTTCTCTGAGATCTCTCCTTGGCTTGCAGATGGCCGGCCACCTTTGTAACCAAACACAATGGGTTTGCATCTTGGTGACTGCAAAGTCAAAACAAAAATCCCATGCGAAACAGCTTAACCACAAGGTAAAACGGTCGAGAAAATTAATACCTGCAGCCGGTAAGGAGCACATGGGATTATCTCTAAAGGAATGCCCTCCCCCAGCAGAGGAAGTATGGGGATTTCATTCCAGGAGCCTATACCTACTCACATGTGAGTAGCATGCTCAGTTTAGGTCATAGTTCAAGAAGGAGAGATGATAGACACATTTTTGTCTACCATCATTCTCAGCTCCAGATCATGGAGCACAGATTCAAAAGGTTAAAATGATGGACAGGAACATTTTTCCAAAACGTTGGGGTTTTTATTGTTTGTTTTTGAGACAGGATCTTGCTGTGTAGCCCAGTCTGGCCTCAAACTAAGGATCCTCCTGCCATAGCCTCCCCAGGAATTACAGATGTGTGCCACTGTGCCTAGCTCTTTCCAAAACATTTTAGCTGAAACAAGGAAAGGACACCTTGAAGGTGCATTAGTAAAGGAGTTCACCCCTAATGGTTCCCATCTTCCTTAGCAGCTAGCACCTCCTCACTGTGTCCTCATGTGGCCAGCCCTCTGTTACAGCTGTGTTTACCAGTGTCCTAATCTCCTCCTCTTGTAAAGACAACGGTCAAGTTGGATTAAGGCCTATCCTAACAACCTAACAACCCATTTTAACTTTAGCCTCTTTTAAGGCCCCATCTCCAGATACAGTCACATTCTCATGTACTGGGGATGAAGACTTCAACCTAAGAATTTTGAGGGAACATTATTGAGCCCATAGAAAAGGCATCTGGAGATTGGAATAGAACAGTACTGCCACATTCTAAACCATGAAGGCTTGTGTCAGCAATCTCTCTAGTGCTGGGGTGGCTAATCTCAACCCCAGGAAAGGGAAAGCATTCTCGGGGCCCTTTGGGAAGTCTAAACATTAACAGGGACCAGGAGATTCCAAGATGGCGGCTAGAGGGAGGAAGCAGAAAGCATGCCTTCTATAGTGAAATCTTGGAGAGATGCTGGAGACACACCTTGCAGGCAAAACCACCGAGAAGAGGCAAAACTTTGACCCCTCCACACCTCCAGCCAGTGCAGAGAATCTCCACTTCACGTTAAACGGAGAAATCAGGAGGGCCCCCAGGCTGCCAGTCACCTGCGCCCAGATAGCTTGGGAAGACTCGGACAAAGTGAGCTTAGCAGTACCGTGGTACTCCCACAGACAACCCTGGGCCAGAGCAGCATAGGCCCCTGGACAGACCGACCTCCACCCAGGGCAAAAAGAGAAACTGAGTACTAAGCAATAAGAACAGTTAAGACACGCTGGAAAGAGGATGGAGAGCCCTGAGCGCTGAAGATTGGGGGAAGGGAATCCTTCCCGGGACTGTATATAAACAATCCGGGCAGGCCGCAGAGGCTCCAGCAAGAGTGGGGGTGCACGCCCAGCAACGAGGAGCCGGAAAGCTTGTGAGAGTGGTGGAGGGAGGAAAACTCCATAAGAGAGGGGGGAAGAGCACTTCCCATGTGAGCTGTAAACAAACACACAGGCCTGAGAAAGCGAGTGCAGTGTCACCTCCCCCAGTGTGCTTGGAAAGGGGAAAGCTTGTAGCAGAGGCTCACACACAGGAGAACTCTGAGTAAACAAAGCCTGCAGGGCCAGGCGAGTGCTAAGCTTACCCCAGAGATCTGCATAAATAACACCTCCAGCAACAGCAGGCTGACAGCAGCGGGCAGGCAAGCCACAGCCGCAGACACCATTCACAGAACTGTCTCCAGACTCTTTTTTTTTTCTCTCTCCCTACCTTTGATGAGAAAACAACCGAACTACACATGCATGCTGAAAAACTTACTGAACCTGTATTGCATTTGAACTTGGGACACTTTGTGGGTTTTGGGGGAGGCAGTTTTGTTCTACTTTATGTGTTCCCTTTGATGAGACAACTACAGAACAACATCTGAGGCACCATCTCCAGGATGGAGACTGAGACGGACACCAAAATTATTAAGACTGAAACATTATTGCATTTGAAATTGGAGGGTTTTTTTTCTATTTTTCATTTTGTTTTCTTTTATATATATATATATACATATATATATATATATATTTCTTTCATTTACTTATTTTTTTATTTTTATTCTTATCTTTATTCTTTTTATTTTTTATTTTCAATTCTCTCTCTGTCTCTCTAAGGCCGGTTCAGCTTACTGTCAATTAGTACACTAACACTCCCTGTTAATACCTTTGAAACTTTCTTGTTTGATTCCTTGTTTTATTTTTTCCTACTGGTCTGTTTTTTTTTTCCATTTTCTTTAACTTCTTGCTTTCCATCTCCTCTCACCCTTCCATTCTAAATATTACCATTGTTATCATTACAAGCTAGAAAATACTTAATTGCACACAGTACAGGGACAGTAAAAACACCAAGGAAAATGACGGGGAGACAGAAAAAACAGGGAAACCAGTTTCCCCACAGCAAAAAATTAGTACAGGAACCAGAGGGGAATGAAGAAAACAGATACTCAGATCCAGACTCCAACAACATGAAGATAAACTATGCCAAAGGACCCAATGAAGCCCACAAGAATAATTGAAAAGAAGACATACTACAGCTACTCAATGAGAATTTTATAGAGATGATACTGGATAGGGTCAACCAAAATGTACAGGAGACACTCAAGAAATTCCAAGACAATAAAAATAGAGAATTTGAAAAAGCAAAAGAAGAAATAAAGGAAACCATAGAAGCACTGTATAAACACCAAAGTGAAAGAGAGAACACAATGAATAAATGGATAAATGAACTCAGGGCAAAAATAGACAACATTAAAGAAGAAAACTGCCAGGATATGGAAAACCTCAGAAAAAAGAACGAAACAGAACTGCAAAACAAAACGGAAGGCCAATCCAGCAGAATAGAACAAACAGAAGACAGAATCTCAGAACTTGAAGATGAAATGGTCATTAAAGGAAAAACCAAAGAACTATTAATTAAACAACTCAAAACCTGTGAAAAGAAAATGCAAGAACTCACCGACTCCATCAAAAGACCAAACTTGACCATCATGGGCATCGAAGAAGGAGAAGAGGTGCAAGCGAAGGGAATGCGTAATATATTCAACAAAACAATAACAGAAAATTTCCCAAATCTAGAGAAAGCTATTCCCATACAGATGCAAGAGGCCTCCAGGACACCAAACAGACCAGATCAAAATAGAACTACTCCACGACATATCATCATTAAAACCACAAGTTCAGAAACTAGGGAAAGAATATTGAATGCTGTAAGAGAGAAAAAACAAGTAACATATGAAGGTAAACCCATCAAAATCACAGCAGACTTCTCAACAGAAACATTAAAAGCAAGAAGAGCGTGGGGTGAGATCTTCCAGGCACTGAATAAAAATAACTTCAACCCCAGGATACTCTACCCAGCAAAACTATCATTCAAAATAGATGGAGCAATAAAAGTCTTCCATGATAAGCAGAAACTAAAACAATATGTGAACACAAAGCCATGACTACAAAAGATTCTTCAAGAGATAATGCACACAAAAAGTGAAACTCAATTTAACCATGAAAACCACAGCACAAAACCGCAGGAAAAGAAAAAGCAAGAAAGTAGAGAGTAACCTCAACTTAGCTACACACAATCAAACCTTCAAACAACTAAGACAACTAAATGACAGGAATCACCACATACCTATCAGTACTAACACTTAATGTTAACAGACTTAATTCACCCATCAAAAGGCACTGCTTGACAAAATGGATTAAAAAGGAAGATCCAACAATTTGTTGCTTACAGGAGACCCATCTCACTGACAGAAATAAGCATAGGCTTAGGATGAAAGGCTGGAAGAAGATTTATCAAGCCAATGGCCCCCAAAAACAGGCAGGAGTAGCAATACTTACCTCTGACAAAGTAGACCTCAAACCTACATAGATCAAATGAGATAAAGAAGGACATTCCATACTAACAAAAGGGGAAATAGACCAAAAGGAAATAATAATCATCAATCTGTATGCACCCAATGTCAACGTACCCAATTTCATCAAACATACCCTGAAAGACCTAAAAGCATATATTAACTCCAACACAGTGGTTGTGGGAGACTTTAACACCCCATTATCATCAATAGATAGGTCATCCAAACAAAAACTCAATAAAGAAATCCAAGATCTAAAATATACAATAGATCAAATGGACCTACTTGATGTCTACAGAACATTTCATCAACTTCTACACAATACACATTCTTCTCAGCAGCCCATGGAACCTATCCAAAATAGATCATATCCTAGAGCACAAAGCAAGCATCAGCAAATATAAGAAAATAGAAATTATACCATGCATACTATCAGATCACAATGCAGTAAAAGCAGAACTCAACAACAAAAGTAAAGACAAAAAACATGCAAACAGCTGGAAACTAAATTACTCATTACTCAATGAATAATGGATCATTGATGAAATAAAAGAGGAAATCAAAAAGTTCCTGAAGTCAATGAAAATGAAAACACAACCTACTGGAACCTATGGGACACAGCAAAGGCAGTCCTGAGAGGAAAGTTTATAGCCATGAATGCATATATTAAAAAGACCGAAAGATTCCAAATCAATGACCTAATGATACATCTCAAACTCCTAGAAAAACAAGAACAAGCAAATGCCAAAACAAATAGAAGGAGAGAAATAATAAAAATAAGAGCTGAAATCAACAAAATAGAAACCAAAAAAACCATACAAAGAATTAATGAAACAAAAAGTTGGTTCTTTGAAAAAATAAACAAGATGGATAGACCCCTGGCAAACCTGACTAAAATGAGGAGAGAAAAAACCCAAATTAGTAGAATCAGGAATGCAAAAGGAGAGACAACAACAAACACCAGGGAACTCAAGGAAATCATCAGAGACTATTTCAAGAACCTATATTCAAATAAATTTGAAAATCTTAAAGAAATGGGCAGATTTCTAGGCAGATATGATCATCAAAACCGAACAAAGAGGAAATTAATCACCTGAATAGATCTATAACACAAAATGAAATTGAAGCAGCAATCAAGAGTCTCCCCAAAAAGAAAAGTCCAGGACCTGATGGATTCTCTGCTGAATTTTATCAGACTTTTAAAGAAGAGCTGATACCAACCCTTGTTAATCTGTTCCATGAAATAGAAAGGGAAGGAAAACTGCCTAACACATTTTATGAAGCCAGTATTACACTTATCCCAAAACCAGGCAAAGACAAATCCAAAAAGGAAAACTATAGACCAATCTCCTTAATGAACATTGATGCAACAATCTTCAACAAAATAAGGCAAACCGAATTCAATGACACATCAAAAAGATTATTCACCATGACCAAATAGGCTTCATCCCAGGAATGCAGGGGTGGTTCAACATACGAAAATCAATAAATGTAATAAACCACATTAACACAAGCAAAGACAAAAACCACTTGATCATCTCAATAGATGCAGAAAAAGCCTTTGATAAGATCCAACATCATTTCATGATAAAACCTCTAAGAAAACTAGGAATAGAAGGAAAGTTCCTCAACATTATAAAAGCTATATATGACAAACCTACAGCCAGCATTATACTTAACGGAGAAAAACTGAAACCATTCCCTCTAAAATCAGGAACCAGACAAGGATGCCCACTATCTCCACTCCTATTCAACATAGTACTGGAATTCCTAGCCAGAGCAATTAGGCAAGAAGAAGGAATAAAAGGAATACAAATAGGTAAAGAAACTGTCAAAATATCCCTATTTGCAGACGACATGATCCTATACCTTAAAGACCCAAATAACTCTACTCAGAAGCTTCTAGACATCATCAATAGCTACAGCAAGGTAGCAGGATATAAAATCAACATAGAAAAATCATTAGCATTTCTATACACTAACAATGAGCAAACTGAAAAAGAATGTATGAGAACAATTCCATTTATAATAGCTTCAAAAAAAATCAAATACCTAGGTGTAAACCTAACAAAAGATGTGAATGACCTCTACAAGGAAAACTATAAACTTCTGAAGAAAGAGATTGAGGAAGACTATAGAAAGTGGAGAGATCTCCCATGCTCATGGATTGGTAGAATCAACATAGTAAAAATGTCTATACTCCCAAATGTAATCTACATGTTTAAAGCAATTCCCATCAAAATTCCAATGACATTCATTAAAGAGATTGAAAAATCTACCGTTAAATTTATATGGAAACACAAGAGGCCACGAATAGCCAAGGCAATACTCAGTCAAAAGAACAATGCAGGAGGTATCACAATACCTGACTTCAAACTATATTACAAAGCAATAACAATAAAAACAGTATGATACTGGCACAAAAACAGCCATGAAGACCAGTGGAACAGAATAGAGGACCCAGATATGAAGCCACACAACTATAACCAACTTTTCCTTGACAAAGGAGCGAAAAATATATGATGGAGAAATAGCAGCCTCTTCAATAAAAACTGCTGGGAAAACTGTTTAGCAGTCTGCAAAAAACTGAAACTAGATCCATGTAAATCACCCTATACCAATATTAACTCAAAATGGGTCAAGGATCTTAAAAGCAGACCCCAAACTCTAAAGTTTATACAGTAAAGAGTAGGAAATACTCTGGAGTTAGTAGGTATAGGAAAGAACTTTCTCAACGAAACCCCAGCAGCACAGCAACTAAGAGATAGCATAGATAAATGGGACCTCATAAACCAAAAAACTTTGGTTCATCAAAAGAAATGGTCTCTAAACTGAAGAGAACACACAGAGTGGGAGAAAATATTTGCCAGCTATACATCAAAGGACTGATAACCAGAATATATAGGGAACTTAAAAAACTAAATTCTCCCAAAACTAATGAACCAATAAAGAAATGGGCAAGTGAACTAAACAGAACTTTCTCAAAAGAAGAAATTCAAATGGCCAAAAAACACATGAAAAAATGCTCACCAGATGTAGCAATAAAGGAAATGCAAATTAAAACCACGCTAAGATTCCACCTCACCCCTGTTAGAATAGCCATCATCAGCAATACCACCAACAACAGGTGTTGGTGAGGATATGGGGAAAAAGGAACCCTCTTACACTGTTGGTGGGAATGTAAACTAGTACAACCACTCTGGAAAAAAATTTGGAGGCTACTTAAAAAGCTAAACATTGATCTACCATTTGATCCAGCAATACCACTCTTGGGGATATACCCAAAAGACTGTGACACAGGTTACTCCAGAGGCACCTGCACACCCATGTTTATTGCAGTACTATTCACAATAGCCAAGTTATGGAAACAGCCAAGATGCCCCACCACTGACGAATGGATTAAGAAAATGTGATATCTATACACAATGGAATTTTATGCAGCCATGAAGAAGAACGAAATGTTATCATTTGCTGGTAAATGGATGGAATTGGAGAACATCATTCTGAGTGAGGTTAGCCTGGCCCAAAAGACCAAAAATCGTATGTTCTCCCTCATATGTGGACATTAGATCAAGGGCAAACACAATAAGGGGATTGGACTTTGAGCACATGATAAAAGTGAGAGCACACAAGGGAGGGGTGAGGATAGGTAAGACACCTAAAAAATTAGCTAGCATTTGCTGTCCTTAACGTGGAGAAACTAAAGCAGATACTTTAAAGCAACTGAGGCCAATAGGAAAAGGGGACCAGGAACTAGAGAAAAGGTTAGATCCAAAAGAATTAACCTAGAAGGTAACACACATGCACAGGAAATTAATGTGAGTCAACTCCCTGTATAGCTATGCTTATCTCAACCAGCAAAAACCCTTGTTCCTTCCTATTATTGCTTATGCTCTCTCTACAACAAAATTAGAAATAAGGGCAAAATAGTTTCTGGTGGGTATTGAGGGGGTGGGGGGGGAGAGGGAGGGGGTGGAGTGGGTAGTAAGGGGGGGGACGGGGGGAGAAATGACCTAAGCTTTGTATGCACATATGAATAATAAAACAATAAAAAAAAGAAAGAAAGAAAAACAGGGACCAACTAGTGTCTTGGGCTGCAACTTTCAAGGCCTGCTTGTCTTCTTCCTTCCCGCGTTGCTCACCACTCAGAGGATTCATGTCTTGTTTTCTTTCCCTCTAACACAGATCCTGAATCTAACCCTTCTCCTCCACAACTCCACTCTGCCCTAATACAAAGCATCTTTTCTTCCTTCACATGGACCATGACAACAGCCTTGTCTCTGCCTCCCAGCCTCCAGTCTCTGGCCCTCCCCAGTCCTCCACACAGTTGTCAGGGCCTCAGTTAAGTGACAACTGGACATCTTTGTTTGCCTTCTCCATGGGCTTTGGGATCATGAGCCATTCCTTAGCACACACATGAGGCCATGCTCTAATAACTTCAGTGGCTCCCCATTGCGTACACAGTAATGAATCTCACAGGGCTCATTTCCATCTGGTCTGATACCTCTGTCCTCTCATCCCCACCTCCCAGATGGTCCAACACCCCATCTTTCAGGAGCTGTCCCTTGTCTGGTGCCTCCGAGCCTATACTGCTTTCCTTCTCCTGTCTTCAAGCTTGAAGAAAAGATGGACCTAATTCAACTGTTACTTTTCTACTAAGTCTTCCCCACATTTCCCCCAAGTCTTCAAGGAGATGGTTCTCTCCCTGGTCTGCAGTCCCTTAGCTCTTGTACATTTCTGTGTCTATGCTGCTTATCATCTGGAATTGCATCATTTTCTTCACCTAGCCTCACTAGGATGTATGAACCTGAAGGCACGCACTTTCTTTTAGTTACCTCTATACTGCTAGTGCCCACATGGTCCCTCACCCGGGGGGTGCTCAGTAGATACGTGTTAAATAAGAGTCTCCCCATGACCTCATTGATGGCTCATGCTGTGGAGTTGATGGGCTATCTGATCACATCCTCTTAAAACGTGAGTACCAAACTACCCTTGGATAACATCCCTGACCCACCCATCTGCAGCAGCACTTCTGTCCTCCATGGGCTGAGTCAACTCCTCAGTTTGGGTCAGCAGAAGTACTATGAAATGCAATGGTTATGTTAAAATTAGAGGTGAGAAAATGGAGCTGGAGATACAGACTAAAAATACCTCCAACACCCCATCACTGTGATGCGAGACCCGCACACTTCAGAAGAACCAGAATACGTGGGAGCCAAGTAGCAGTCACTTAGCTGCCAGACCTCGGGTGCAATAGAACACACTGTAGACATTTGACAAATGAAGTCTCTTATTTGCCATTCCTTGGGAAGTTTTCCAAAAAAAGAAATGCAGAAAATTTTTTCAATGGTAGTTAAAACCTGAAGCACTAAAAGTACTTGCCCATCAGAGAACACATCAACTTTGGAAGAAACCCAAGGAAAAAAAAGAAATCTAGTCCAATATTCTTTACACACAATTCTCTTGGGCACAGAACAAAACAAATAATTTTTTATGCAAACAAAATCTCAAGGAAGTCCAATGTATAAGCAGAAAATAATATAAAAGACAGGCTAAAATCACAGTGAAGGAAGTAAGACAGGCCCCCTGTTCTCCTGACATGCCCTTTGTCACCCCCACTGAATCCCTCTGTGGAATTTCTGAGAATCCACTAGAGTCTTAAAGTCCAGATTAGCATCTCCTAATTGAGTTTTCCGGGCTTGGAGTCTCATTCATTCATTCATTCATATTCTTTTTGTGTCTTTTCTCTCTCTCCCTCGCATTCACGCTCTTTCTCCATTTACTCAGCTCTTACTACAAGCCAGGCACTGTGGTAAAAATAAATTAGACACAGTCCTTGCCATAAAGAAATACAAGAGTTAAATGAGACTGACTTGTAAACACTTGCAGAAAATCTCACAAATATTTTTAGAGCTCAGGATTGTGCAGGTGACAGGGAGGCAAAAAAAAAACCAGAGGTCAGTCAGTACCCCAAAGTTGCCTGGACTCTCAGGCCAATGAGCTTCAGCAGCCACCCTGCTGCTACTAAAGGAAAAGTGGAAGAAGCTTTCTGTTAAGACCCTCTGCACCCTCCTGGGCTCCCAGCTCAGCTGTTGTCCTCGGCAGCGCTGAGTGCACAGAGCACGACCTGGGAGGTGAGGGAGGCCAGGGGGAGGAACTCTCTCTCCAGCTTTGGGGACATGCAGCTGCCACCTCACAATGCATAGGGCCAGTGTTTCTGCCAGATTCTTTTGTCCCAGGCCACTGGGGAGCTGGAGAAGGCATTGTGCCCAGAGATCTTTAAATAATGTTGTCACTCATGAGTAAACTTTAAGGAAACGCAGGCTTTCTTTCACTAGAAATGAATTGAGCCCATAAGGGAAAAGGCTTCCCTGCCCTTCACCTCTTGGAGGATGGATGAGCTGGGGAGAGGGTGAGGCCTCCACACTCTAGCCACATTTCAAGGCTCCACTTGAGGCTGCCATTTTTACCTCCATTCCTCCTAAATCCTGAGACAATGGCTTGTCCTGCAGCTTGATGTATTTGCACTTTCTGCTCCAGTTAGCCAAATGTTTTGAGGGTTAAAAATATGTGAATTGATTCTGTCATTTTCTCTTGGGTCTCCTTTGACTTAATGTCAAAGTGTTGGTAGGACATGAATGTAGTCATCTTGCCATAGTTTCACCCAGGCACCATCTGTTTATGTGTGGGCCCGAGATAGTCCCTATTTACAGTGTGAGAGTCCCAGAACATGTCTGAAATTTAAACAAACTCCACCACAATAAAACTTGCATCTCTGCTCCTTTATTCAGAGTGGTGCCATTTAGAGATCCTGACCTTTTGTCCTTTTCATCACTGTCACGAACCACCTGTCGTCATCGAGGACTAAGACAGCAGCACATAGTCCTGTCACCATCTTGGGTAACTTCAGGACCGGTCTGACTGGTTGTTTCAACACCCTTACCTCACTGACTAGAACACTTTTCCTCAGCTACTTCCATAATCAAATCCTGTACCTTGACATCATGTGAAATTTCTCCAGGTCAAAATTTAGTGATTCTGACAATACACTATAACCAGAAGTAACTGCTTGGTCAGCCCTCTGACCTCACACAGCCTTCAACCCACTCAGCCCCCTACTTCACCTTGTTCATCCCTTATTCCAGTCATCATTCCTATGCACTAAACCCAACCCAACCCAGCTTGGGGTCCACAGTCCATCTTCCTATCAGTACTGTAAGTCTTTACCTCTATGTCTCCCTTCTTGAGGAATCCATCCTATCAGCATTTAAACATGTTCCCGTCTCTCCAACTAGCCCACTCTACTTTAATAGCCAGATTTCTTGAAAGAGTTATATGCATTTGCTGTTTCCATCACCTCAGCTCCTGCTCATTCTTCCAACTACTCCAGTGTAACTGCATCAATTCTTCCCTAGGTTCTGAGGACTCTCCACTTTGTTAAATCTAGCAGACAATTTTTAGTTCTCATAAGAAAACAGCGTCAGCCTCTCTTTTCTTCCTAAAACACTATACTCCTTTGTTATCTGCTGACAGCCCATCCTACCGCTCAGCTGTTCCATCTCTCTCCTCCACGAGCTTATCTCCCTTTATCCAGTCTTGCAACACTGGGGTTTGTCAATGCTCAGTCTTAACCTTAGTCCTTACTCCAAATTCACTCCATAGAGTAACACGTCCCTGCTATGGTTTCAGTGGCCATCTATTTGTTAACAATTTTGAAATTAATTCTTTAACCTTATCTAAGGGCCAGGCTTACAGATACTCAGATGACATGGGATACATGACATTTCTGGATGGATACATCAAAGGCAAAGTGAATGTGTATACAGTAAAATTTAAGATAAGCTCCTCGACCCCTTCCCCAAAATAATCTTAGTCCTCATCACTAGTGTCCCATCTCAGATATTCTCTTATAATGGCAGTGATACTTGACTACTCTTTCTCTTATTCAACCCCCAAGTCTCATCCACCACCAGGTCCTATGCGTTTTATTTCACTATGTATCTTATCCTTCTACTCTTAATCTGTGTTCTGCCATCTTAGTCCAAGCTGCCTTTACCTCTTAGTCCAAGCTGCCTTTACCTCTTAACTTGACTATTGCAGGAAACTCCTCATTTATCAACATATTCTTAGTTCCCTCCAAAACTTCTCTTCGCTACAGCCAAAGTGATCTTTTGTTTAAAAAAAAAATGTGAATTATGTCCTATTTGTTTGAAACTTTCAGTGTTTCCCATGCTCTGAGGTTGTAAACTTAGTCCTCAGCAAAGTCACCAAATACACTGCACAATCTTGGTCCCATCTGGACTCCTTCCCTTTTCCAAAGCTTTGAGCAAGCTGTCTCTTCTCTATCTAGAACATTTCTCTGCTGAACCTCACCCCACCACTTGGCCTAATTCACTCTTTTATTGTGGCTGTCATATTTAAATATATTTTATTATCTTTATTATCTTTACCACAGTTGTCATTATTATCGCTGAAGAGCACCTAACATGAGATCCACTCTCTTAAACAGATTTTAAGGCTACAGTGGAGGATGTTATTTTAGGTATGATATTATACATTGGATCTTAGAACGTGTTCATTTTGCCTAACTGAAATTTTATATCCACTAATCAGCAACTGCCCACTTCACCGTCCCCCTCTCCAACTCCTGGCACTCGCCACTCTCTCCTTTACTTCTGTAAGTTTGCTTAAGTGCAGTCACGCAGTAGTTGTCCTTCTGTGACTGGCTCACTTTGCTGAGCATAATGTCCTCAAGAATTATTCATGTTCTAGCTTACAGGATTTCCTCCATGATAAGATGAATAGCCTTCCATTGTCTGACATACCACATCTTTTTAACCCACTCACTTGTCAGGGAACATTTAAATCGTTTTCACATCTTGGCTATTGTGAGGAGTGCTGCAATGAACATGGAGTGCTAATATTTCTTAGAGATCTCGATTTCAATTCTTTGGATGAATGCTCAGAAGTGGAATTACTACATCTAATGGTAGTTCTTTTTACTTTTTTGAGAAAAATCGATACTGTTTCCACTGGGGCAGCACCATTTTATATTTTCACCAATATGATACAAGAGTTCCAGTTTTCCCACGTCCTCAGCCAACAACAACATGTGTTATCTTTTTTTTTTTTTAATAACAGCCATCCTAACAGGTATGAGGTGATATTTCATTGTGGTTTTTAATTTGCATTTCCCTGGTGATTAGTGATACTGAGTGTCCATTGCCATTTGTGTGTCTTCTTTGGAGAAATGTCTACTCAAATCCTTGGCACATATATTAATCAGGTTAAGTTGTGGTTTGTTTTAGGTCTTTTTTGTCATTGAATTGAGCTCCTTTTATATTTTGGGAATTAGCCCCTTTTCAGATATGTGGTTTGCAAATATTTTGTCCCATTCTATAGGCCACCTTTCCACTCTTGATTTGTTTCCTTGCTACATAAACGCTTTTTAGTTGGTGTAGTTCCACTTGTCTGTTTGGCTTTTGTTTCCTGTGCTTTTGATGTCAAATCAAAGTCATCGCCCAGATCAATGTCATCAAGTTTTTCCCTTGAGGAACTTTACAGTTTTAAGTTGTATATTTTAATTCTTTGATCCATTTTTTGTGTATGGTACAAGATCAAGGGTCCAATTTTATTCTTTTTTACATGGATATCCAGTTTCCCCAACACTATTGCTCAAGATAATTAACTCTTTAACTTTTATCTCTTATTTTGAATGTGAATTCTTCAGGGAAGCCTCTTTCAATCACATACCCATCTCTCAAAGAAAAGTACATCTGGGCTCCCAAAGTTCTTTTATAGAATCCTCTGCAACCACTTCGTAGTATTTCTTTGAACAAAAATGATTATTTAGATAATTACTTAGTATTGTCTTTCCCATTAGAATGTGAACTTCTGTTTTTCCTATTCATACCCTCCAGAGCCTAGCACACTTCATAACACAGCATAGCTGTTCCACAGGTTTTTGTGGAACGAATGGCATCACTTTTTCTAGTAACTTTGAATGAATGATGATCACTTTATCTCGTATTTTCCCCATCAATTCTGTGTACATGAGTGTGAGATTTGGGCTTTTTCATCTCTCTTTCATTATACTTGCATTGTGCATGTCATACAGTACATGCTTCTTCAATGAATGAATGAATGAATAAATGAATGAAATTAGACTGAGTATGCAGAGTGGTCCAGATAGTCTAAGCTCAACAGAGACAGTATCTGCAAAGCATAAAAATTCTTCAGTGCTGGGGGTGTGATACAGAGATTTTTTCCCTTTAAGAAGCTAGCTTCTAGTCTTGGTTTAACTGCCTCTAAAGCATTGATACTTAATCTGAAGATTCACTCTTCTATTCTTTCTCCTCCCCCTCCTCCTCTTTCTTCTTTCCCTTCTTCCTTCTACTTTCTTCTTCTTTTCTTATTATAGGAATTAACATAGAAAGCCCTTTATTTCAGACAATGCAGACAACTCAGTTCCTGTCTTCTCTACCAGAGTGTCAACTGATTTCCTCTTCTCTATTATAAAAATCCCCAGGGCAGGCTCTCATTAGGGTTTGCAACTTAGGACAAAGAAATCTTGCTATACTACTGCCAGTGAATCCTTGTGCTTTTAAGGTATGCAGTTTTCATATCTTAAGACAATAATTTAATAGATATTAAATAGCAGAAATTTTTCCTTCTTGTCATTGCGGCTCATTAAAAAAGACACCCCCTTAGGAAATTTTCCAATCAGATCCCTATTGAGGTATTCCCCTCTATAGAGGGAAAGGGACAAGGGTCCCTTAATCCTGAATTTGCATATTAAGGATTAATTAGAGTATGTGCAAAATTTTTGTCTCCCCTTCTGGTGCAGGTTCTCATAAACACTGGGATGCAGGTGAGAAAAGCCCTGGTTCAGCTAAAATCAACATTACAAATGGGGCACAAGACTTGAAATTGAAAGCAGCAACCACAGTGCTCCTGATGGACACTGAATTTTGAGAATCAGTGTTAGATGTAAACTTGAGTCAATGTCCTCTTCCTCCTTTAATCTGCTATAGTGTTTGGCAGACAGTCACAGAAGGGCATTCCCAGCAGAGGAACCCCCACATACACACACACAGGCAGGAGAATGCCTGCCTGCTCTGGAAATGGTAGAGTAGCTTGCTATGTTGAAGGCTACCAATGTGTGATGTGGGGGGAAGGGGTGGCGTGAGCAGTCATTTAAGAGATTTTAAATGTTGACTTGACAAGATATAGGTTCTAGAAGAGTCTGGTAGCTAAATGGCACTAAATATAGCCTCGGGCATGGAGTTGTTCATGTTGAGGCATTTGCAGGAGAGGTCGCCCTGCAGGTGTCTGTGAATGTCAACATGGCTTCCTTCATCTGTAACAGCCCAGCCACACTTGCAGGAATTCCAGTGAAATCAAGAACAGAAAAGAGTGACTTAACATTAGATATTCCCTAAGCACATAGATCCCAGAGTTAATCATGTTTATGAAATGAGAAATTAAAATAAAAATATGCTCAGATTCATTAAGTGCAAGGATTAGATTCTATCTCAAGAGAGAATAAAGAAAACTATTGAATGTCGATTATACAAACGGGTAAGAAGAAAACTCACATAGTTTGGGGTTTACATTTTCCTTTCTGTTTTTGCTTTTAATATAAGTAATAAAACACAGAAATGTCAATCAAAAAGCCTTGAACTTTTAACTTTCAGTTCAACCCCATTGAGTTTTTCTCATTAATTTTACATCTACATTAGGTCACTATCACAAGTGAAAATTTACTGAGCACCTTTTATTTGGAATAAAGGATACACCAACTTTGAGAACCAAGAAGATGAGTACAATGGACTGCAGGTAGAGGTTGGAGAGGAAAGAATCAACCTGATGCAAAGCCCTCAAAACACTCACAGACTGCTGTGCCTCTCAGGAGCAGAATGCTCTAAAATCTGTGCATTCTCCATGGTGCTCAGCAATTGGTACATCAGGTCACAGCTGTGTTCACTGAGTGCCTCAGGTATGCTAGCCCCTAGCCAGGCACATCACACACAGGGGACTCCAGCCACAATCTCACAACAATCTTCCCAAATGAATATTATTATCTTCATTAAACAGATAAGGAAATCAGGGATCAAAGAAGCTAAGAAATTTGTTCCTGATTACGTAGCTGGAAAAGTGAGGCCAAGTCACAATTTGAACCCAGAACCCACCTTCAAGGAATGATCTCCCTCCTCTCATGGGCAAGTTTGCCCCTATACATCTGAACTCCAAGAAAAATGCCACTTGTGCCTTTCTGCTGAGCACCCCAGCCTTCCAGTCCCTACATAATTCCAAATTAATTCTGAAATATGAAGAATGTAAAGGACACCAGCTTGCATTACAAGATCACTAGACAGAATCTCTATAGAGGTAGGGGCTGTATATTGGGTCTCTTATTGTACGCCAAGTGACTGGTACAGGGCTGCTATTCAAAACAGACTTGTTAAATGAATGATTATGTAACTAAATTACTGAACCAATGCATTGAAATGGGACTCAAGATTCAAGTCTCATTTCGGCCCCATGCTAGGGCCACGATTTTAGGCAAATCATCGAATTCTCTCAGCCTCAGTCTTCTGATTTCCTAAATGGGGATGATTCTTTCACAGCCCACTTCAGAAGGCAGTGGCTCTAACGGGCAGCAGTTTGAGAGCCACTAGCATAGGAAAGAAAACTGCTTTAAAACTCAGTCCAGAATTGACTCTGGACCTTAGAACTGCCTGCTGGTATCAAGACACACCCTCACCTGTGACCACAAAATTACCTCCAAGCAAAATTACCTCCTTCCTGGTTCACCTGGTCAGGTAAGAGTTGGTCAAGGCCAAGGAGAATGAGTATTTGGTCCACATCAGGGCTGGAATAGCTTAACCGCTGGACAATTCTCCTATTGATGTTCTTGGTCACCTTATGTGCTGTTCTGGCACCTCCACCCACTCATCCACATGCACTCGGCATGTGTGTACAGGCTTATTCTGAGACCCTCACAAGTTTGTTTTATTCCTTCTGGCCGTAGTTGACTTTTTGACTCAGTCATCCCTGGTTGGGTCTGTCAAAGTGCACTTGTATTGTTTGGAGGAAGGAAGCTGTGCTCCTTGTTCTCAGCTGCTCTTCTGCTCACAACCTTCCTCTGCTGTTACTCTGTTGAGGCTCAGCTGTGCCAAGAACAATATTATTTAAATTTTAAATAATAGGCCCTTGGAAATAGAGGGTCATGAAGCATTCAGACTGCCACAGGGACGTTTTCCAAGGGAATGATTCATTGCCTTTCTGACTATCCACCTCTGTTCCCTTGTTTGGGAAGGACAAAGTCCTAGAGTCTCCAAGTATTTCAGGAGCAGATTCTTCCATTCCTCTTCCGTGCTGGTTCTTATCCAACAACTTTGCATAAACTAGTCTTCCAATGGCAAAATAATTGAAATGGCCATTGTTCTCACATGCTTTTGCCTGGCATTTATTAACCACATGCCCTTGGCATGTCACTGACCTCTCTGAGCCTCAATTTCCTCTTCTAGAAATGGGGATAATAACACTTGCCCTGTCTAAGATCAAATGACATAAGCCATATGAGAATATTTTGAACACAATAAAGCAGTAAAATATGCATGTTATTTTTTATCATTGGCAACGATATTGGGTAAGACATGTAGCCACTTGTATATGATTTTTTTTTCAGAACGCTTGAGTAAACAATGCAGAATATAAAAACTAGCTTGCTTTTTAAAAGTTCAGATTCCTTTCATTTTTCCAACAATGGGGAGTTCGTTTTGATTAATGCACTGTGTGAGTCACAACCTTGTTCATACCAATTTTGTGCTGAGTGAGGATTTAGGAACTGTCTGGAGAAGACAGCAGCCACCCTGGCATCTAGAAAAGTACCCAGCACAGAGGATGTGCCTGATGTTTGTTGACTGAATAAACAGACTACAGGTCTAGGTCTTCACCTCTTCCAGGGAAGACAGTGATCAGCAGAGCAGTGTGAGCCCCCAGAAATTCAAAACTGAGGCTGGCAGGCTTCACATTATGAATTAGCAGAGTACTTGGAGGACAAGAGCAGGTGTGTCCATGTGGCTGTACAGTCCCTCTCCGCACTGCTCCTTCAACTATGTGATCTCTTTGCATTAAAATGAACCCAAGCTGTCTGAGTAGCCTTGTTTCTCCACGTGATTTTTGGGTGTTTTGCTTGTGTCCTAAAGCACAGATGTATCCATTCAAAGTGAAAACAGGCTTTGGAGTGGGAGCAGGGACAGGGGCAATCTTGCCCAAAGCGTGCTGGAACGAGAACCTTTCCATCCTGAGTTGTACCACAACAGGAATACAGGGCTCTCAGCTGTCAATTTGAAGGGGATGATGGGACAATGGAATGCTGAGCATAATAAGCTTCATGTACAGAAAAAGATCCAGTCCAGCAGCTCCTAAATCCACACAGGATCAGGGTCACCTAGGAGAAATTAAGAAGATATAAGGTTCTCTGATCCTCCACACTAGGCACCAATCTTTGGGGATTCTTTCAAGTGCTTCTGATGGTCTCCCTGCCAGGTAAGGACTCTTGATCTACCACACTGATGCAAATGTAATAATTCCTGAATTAAGAGGTGTACAGTGAGAAAAGCAGCTGTGTCTCACTGTACTTATCCCTCTTATCTCTCCTTCCTCCCCAAGGTAGGATATAGAAACTGGAACACCTCTCTCCCCTAGCAAGGGATAAAAACCTAGAGAAGTCACTCTCTTCCTTCTCCCTAAAAACTCTCATTCCTGGGTGAGCCTGCCCATGCCACACAGAGACACCATAAAGGATCTGAAGGCAGGCCTTGCTGGGTTTTCCCTCCTCAGTGTACACCCATTAGATCATGCCTTTTTCTCCTTTCTTCATTGAGCCTAATCATAAAAACGGATAGTTCTCCCTGGGTCTTTGAGTTTCCATTTCTGAAGCTACTGAGTTACAAAAAACTTTTGATTTCATAGATTAGTTGTGCTTTATTCTTGTCACCTGTTTTTTGAATGTCAGTTGTTAACACTTATGGTGGGTGAGGAAAGGTATCACACACAATTCTTGCTTAATACATTGGGACTCAGATGGCCCATTCATCTGTTCATTCCTCTAGTGGATGTTATGAAGAACTGGCACTGTATTGGGGAACAAAGATGTTAAGACCAATTCAAGTCCCTGCCTTCAAGGACTATAGACTCACAATTAGATAGTTGCAAGGCAAGATGGTGAAGCCTGGTAGAAGTGTGGACAGGGCTGTGCAGGAACACGGGGCACTGTATAAAGCATGGACCATTACTTCTGTATGTCTTCTAAAATTCTCCTCTAAAAGGAACACCTAGTCACTCAGAAGACCTGGATCTATTCATACCTTGGAGAAAGGAGTAATTAAGCTACCCTAGTTATTCTTATCTTTGCTAACAACTTTAACATTTATATTTCAAATTATTTCTTTGATATTATCTTTGTTGAATCATCTCCATCTACATGAAGTAGATAAATTATTATGACCTTTTCCTAGATGAATAGAGTTAAAGCCTGAGGAAATAAAGAACTCATTTGTGTAATACAAGTGTGAGAAAAATAGCTAAAGTGCAACCTTCTTATCTTCACCACAATGGACCTATTCTAGTGATTTGGGACCAGAAGAGATGGCAGTAGGAGACAGTCATGCCTGGAGCACATTTCTTCAAAGTAGCTTATCCCTAATGGCTGTTTATATTGGTACAACCATTATTATGTTTTAAAAATTGTAGAGGATACTGTTTGAAGATCTTGAGACACATTTTAAAGACAAAGAGTGGTAACTTCTAATAACGACTTCCTGCACACTGAAAGCAGAGGCTTCATCCGTACCACCTCCCTGCCTTGTCTGAGAACCGGTAGCCAGACCCTGTTTGAGGATAGACACGGTCAGGCTTGCGTACTGCTGGATTATCACAGACAAGAGTGAGAGACATCTTTGGAAATCTTCAGATACCTTCATGTGGAAGCCTTTTAATGTGGTACTTCTTTCAAAACTCTGATGCCTATAAAGATAGCACCTCCAGAAGCTTGTCTTATAGACTTTAATTGATGTTTCTTATTTTTGCCTCAGTTCTTCTGTCCATAGCCACAATAAAATAAAAGCCTTCTCAGGCCAGCTTGTGGACTAGTTCAGTACTTTTCTACCAGAGTGAGTGTGGTAGAAGTCACAAAGCCCCATGATAAGATGTTCTAACTGTTTGCAGTATTTGCAGAACATGTCTACAGAGAGAGACATGGTGGTGCATGTCTATAATCCCAGCTGAACAGGAGGCAGATGTAGGAGGATTACAGCTGAGGCCTGCCTCAGGCAAAAAGCACAAGACCCTACCTGAAAAATAAACTAAACAAAAAAAGAGCTGGGATGTGGCTCAAGTGGTAGAGCACCTGCCTAACAAACACAAGGGCCTGAGTTCAAAATCCAGTACCGCCTCCCAAAAAAAAAATGCCTACAAAGGCTCCTGGGAAGATTCTTTCTACAGAAATTCCTGCCCCCTCCTTCTTCCTCATAGGTTTCATTTGTGTCTATTTTGCACTCAGCTGATCTTTGTTGTTTCTTCATTCTTAATTTTTATATCACTGTGAAAGAATGTGCTACCTCTTTGCTTCTCCCTACACTTCCACCACTATGCATTCCTTCTCTCACATAGTCACACTGGCTAAGAAAGGAGCCAAACTCCTTTGAGGGCTCCTCCTGCCTGCAGCCATGCTGGGTCAGCTGCCTGCTCTCAGGGCTCTTGCCTGTCATTAAGTTCATCTCTACGCCTGTTTACCCAGCTCTACACAGCCTGCTCCACTCAGCAAACCATTGCTCTCTGCTTGGGGTAGATCAAGGCTTCTTCACTATGTGGGTTCTGATTCCTCTGCTCCTGTGCTTTCCACTAGTAGTTGTCCCCAGTGTAGGAAAGATCTCTCCTACCTTAATATGGTATGTGGCTCTTTATACTTAAATGAATTAAAATGAAAGGAAATAAAAATTCAGTTCAGGTATACTAGCCACATTTCAAGTGCTCGATAGGTATACGCATTGTACAGAGCAGATATCCGGCCTTTTCCTCATGGCAGCACTGAGCAGGCAACTTGTTGACGTAGTAGTGAGGGCAGGCTGCTCTTTGCTATAGGAATGGCTCACCTGGGCCCTAGAGAGCTGGACTCCTTCCATGTCTTTTCATTAGTGGTTCACCAGGAGCTAAAATATCATACATAGCACATAGGAGACACTTCACAATTTTTTTGTTAAATGAATCCATCCATCCATCTATGCTAGGCAAAAGGGACACATAATTCATTTAGACATAGCCTCTGCCCTCTGACTTGAATGGGTAAGAAACAATAAAAGAAATAAATAGCAAAAAGTGTTTTTGCTAATTATACTAAATTCTTTTAAACAATTTAATTGAGTCCTTAGCCTAGAATGATCCGAAACTGCAAGAGTCACAGCCTTTAAGGCAAAGAAAAAAGAAAATCCACATCTTCGAATTTAAAGAGAGATATTAACATGCACGTCCCAGTGAAGTCAGCAGGCTCAGAGAGATGAAGTAATTTCCCCAGGATCACACAGCCAGTTGAGAACAGAATGTAAAAGTTTTCTCTTCCAATTTCCCTCTCACTCCCCATACTACCTGTGTGAGTGCATCCACTTTATGTCCTGGCTGGAATCCCACAGAAAGGAAATGGAGTTGTATTTCCCAACTGGAACACAAAGTTCCATGTATCTCACAGATGGAAGTCACATGCCACCTCCACACACATGCACCACTGCACCAGAGTCCAGTCTTTGAGCCCAAGACTGGTTTAGGGTTTGTTTGAACAGTAATGAGCAGAGTCTCCTCTACGTCCCTCTCAGGAATGTACAGTGTGTTTGTGGATCTGCAACTTTGCACTTGAGCAGAGAAGTATGTCTAGGAGGAAGGCTATTATTCTCTGTCTGCAGGGACTTCCCCGTGCTTGTGTTTCTGAGACCCTATATATCCAATCCCAGGAGTGTGCTCAGGACCTTCATAAACCTGGGGTGCAGAGAGGGAGAACAGCAGCCTCAGTAATCTCACTTCCTCTCTCCAACCAGAGATACATCACCCTAACTCAAAAATCCAAACAAACAGAATCAAGAAGTAATATGCACAAGGAGGAGGAAATGCCTTCCAGTCCCCCAACAGCTAACCAGTTTTAACTGCTCAGCCTCAGGACTGATTGCCCAGCTCTAGCCTAGCTATGACTGCTCTCTATGTGGTCATGGTTGATGGATGAAGGAAGCCAGTTATCGCATAAGCAGTCAGCTCAGAGCATGGCATAATGATGTGTGGAACAGAAAACCCTGACTGTTACACCGTGTGTCTGCTAATCCTTCCTTCCAGAAATGATGCTGGTGAGAGGAAACATGGCTCTGTGTATGCTGTAGGGCATACCTGTCAATTCAGAGGTACAGGCACACCTGTTTGCAGATGGGCTGAGTGGCCAATGCAAAAGAACAAACACTTGACAGTAGCTGAAATCACTGGGACACCCGGCTCAATATGGAGAAACAGATAATCACATCCCTGATGAAAAAAAGCCAACACAGTCACCAACTTTTTCAATCTGTCCAAACTTAAGAGCTGTTGATTAGCTCAGAGGGAAAAGTATGAACTTTAGAAATATTTGGGCCTGGATCCTGCTCCTGGTTTTTCTGCTGACTTGGTGCATGACCTTGGTCAATTTACTTACCCCTTTAGCCCAAGTTTTGTAATCCACAAAATGGGGATACGAATCCTAACTCCCTGTCAGGGTCGCCGTGAGGATGAGACGACAGTTACAGCGTCTGCGCCTCGGTGCCTGACCCAACCTCAGGGGTGCTACATACGTGGGAATCATTGCTGTTCCTATAAATGATGATAAAATTTCTGTGCTAAAACCTGTGTCAGCTTCTTCAACGTGTCTACTTCCGAACTCCTGAGTTTATTGTCTAGTAATAAAAGCTCAAGAAGTCAAACAGAGGACACATTGCAAGAGCTAAACTGTATGACACTGACACAGAGAAAGGGGAGTGTGGAATGGGGGAGGCAGACAAGGCTGTTTGGGAGGGTCCTTGACTGTGGATTGGAAAGTGTGGGAGGGAAGTGATCAGAACACGGTGGGCAGTGTGCTTTTGGGAGGAGACTGCACAGGGCTGCAGAGACAGGAGCCTTGCCTATGCAGTCACACTTTGATGCGGTGACATCACTTCAGCCCGTCTTCCAGTCCTTCTGCCTGTCTAGCTCTTAACTGCCCTCCAAGGCTCATCTCCAGCATCTGCTAATGAGCTTTCTTGTGCCACCTCCCTCGAGCAAAGTAATAATAGTAATAAAGAGAACAACTAGTGTTCATTGAGCCATTTCTGCACACCAGTATCTGTGCTAAGCTTTTCACATGCAATATTATTTCATTCAACACCACAATACATGAAATTGGTAGCACTATTTTCTAGGTGGGAGAAATAGCTTGCTCAAGGCCAAGGCCCAGGACGGCTATGCTGTCTTAATCCATTTGTCTATTCTAGTAGACTCATGAAGACAGTGATCATAACTTATTCCCTTTTACCTCCCTAGAATTAACACGGCAGCATGGCATGAGTGGGAGCTCACAGATGGGTGTGGAAGAAATGAGAGAGATTTCCAAGTGCGCTGCGGGGGCTCTGGGTCCAGAAGCACTAGGTAGATCATCAAGCAGGACTGGGAAACTCAGAACTTTAGGAAACTAGGGCAGAGCACAGTCTGGCAGGCTTGCTGTCTCTGAGCCCTGCCATTTGATGGGGATCTATTCAAATATCTTCTTTGATGCCATTAAGTTTTGTCCTGAGAACTTGGGAGGGTTGGCCCTTGGATAGAATTCATTGGCTGGAAAGATGATGAAATAGGCAAAGTCAGGGGTGATAAGTAAAGGATTAAAACTGGTACAGCATGGGCACTGGCCAGTCAGAATGGGCACTGGCCAGTCAGAATGGCCACAGGCCCCCTACTTAACACATTGGTTGATCTATCTTTGGAAGGTCCGGTGGTTCCCTGGGAGATGCCAGAGCAGAGAAGGAGGTACACTGGGCTGGCAGGAGTGGTCTGAGCAGAGCTTGGTAACAACCAAAACATTTTAATCTAGTAACAACTGTAGGTTCCTATAAGTAGGTCCTAGCTAAATACCGCAAGGGAATGAAGTTTAATTATGAAAGTTGGCTATTTTTCAAAACCATTTGTCCTATTTTGAGAGCTTGTTAAAACTAGATAATACAGTCTGTAACTCTATTTATGGGGCACACAGAAACTGTAATTTCTCAACATGGTAGTAAGTGCTCATCTATCAACTCCTCCATATATTACTATATTCCTTAGGACCTCTTCTATACCTTATGAGAATTACAACTTTTACACACAGACCAAGAGCCTCATTGCCAATTAGCCAAGTTTATTTCTTTTGAGAGAAATGTAAGTTCTACTACTTTTCCTCTCTGCCATGAATGGTCTTGAGAGTGCCTGTCCTGTTCTGAAGCCACAGTGCAGCTAAATTGCCTGTTTTTCTGCTTTGCAAATTTGTAAATCTGAAGTTACCTTAACATTAACTTCAGGATGAAAAGACACTTCTAGAAGTAATTTCTTTAAATCTCTGAAATTACCAGTTGCTAAACAGTCATTCTTTCTCCTCAATTACAAAAGAAGTTGGTGGAAGTCAGCCAAGAGAAACACTTAGCCTTGTAGAGAGAAGTGGACTGTTATTAAAAGCCACAGTGGTCATTAACAAAGATGATGTCATAATTAAATGTCTGAGCTTTCTGGGATCCCCAGGCTAAGGAGAGGAGATCACAGACTTTCCCAAGGAAGTGAACAGTCACCTACCTAATGGTGTTTTGTGAAAGTGCCCAGTCTCCAGGGCAAGGTAGTTTCCTGCTTGCAAAGCTGTTAGCCAGCTCAGAAGATTTATGAACTCATGACTTTGGGCTTTGATGAAGAAAAACTTTGGAATTTTATGTGCGGGGTACTTTTGAGAGTCTCTGTGAGTCACACTTTCAGAGTAGGACCTGTCTTAAGATAGATCTTTCAAAAAGTTCCACTAGTTCTTCTGGAAGAAGGAACAACTCTTTAAGATTGTCACAAGTTGAGTTGTCATTACAACTCCTCAAAAATACAAGAGCAGTCTGGTATTAGAGATCCCAAGTTACAAAACAAAGACAAAGAGAAAATTGGCTGTAAGTGAAATATTGTGTAAGAGTGGATATGTGTTAGAGCTCCTTCCTTCGAGTTCATGATAGCAGTAATTTGAAGGTATGGATGATCAATACCTTCCTGTGGTCATCAACTCCTTAGAACTAGGTTAGCAATAAGACTGTTTTAGTTGGTGGAGGATTGAAAGGAGCTCTGATGCTCCTTACCTTTGCAAGCTTCCCATTCCCAGTCTGGGCATCTGGGGGAAGCCAGACTACAAATTGCATAATTGAGGTTTTCTTTTTTATCATTCAGTATTCTTCACTTTCAACAAGAACCTTACATTATTTGAAGCGTTAACAAATGAAGAACTTAACTAGAGTTGTCTCAATATCATCATCCTTGATTACAGTAGGGGTCATTGTAACTGAACTAACTAATTGATCAATTTAAAACAATTCTCAGTCCCCTGCACCATCCATAGGGATTTTGATCACTTCTTATTGATGTCCACCCACAGTGGAGCCAGGATCTTCCAGGAGACATCTTTGGATGGGTGTCCAGGCGCTTCTAAGCAGTGCCAGGGCAACCCTCATTTCAGCAGAATCACTACAAGTTCTATAAGAAAAGGTCTTTGTTTTTCACCACGTGTGGTGTCAACATCTTGGGACAGCTGTGTGCCCATGCCCTCCAGTGTCTGTATCAGAACAGTTCTCCAAACTTCTGCCAATACACACTGTGTTCACAAAGCTTAACTGTGGGCCAAGCCAGGGAGCCAACTTCATAGCATCCTGTTTGTTCCCAGCTCTTTCTGCCAGGGCTCAAACTACAAAATGCTGTTCTGTGAGAAACACTGCTAAGAGAATGGAAAAAAGACAAAATGCGTATACAATAAAAGACTTGTATCTGAAACATGTGAAGAACACTTTAAAATAAAAAACATGGTGCTACTGGGATATAATTTATGTTCTATATAATTCCACTATTTCAGGTTGTATTATTCAATAATTTGAGGTATATAAAATTATTTTTTAAGTTGTAGTAAAATATATATAACATAAAATTTGCCATTTTAAGTGCATGATTAATTACATTCACAATGTCGTGAAACTCTCACCACTATCCATTTCTAAAACTTTATCTCACCCCAAACAGAAACTCTGAGCATAAAGCAGCAACTTCTCACTCCCTTGCCGCATGACTCTGGTAACCTCTGATTTACTTTTCTGTCTCTATGAATTTGCTTATTTTAGAAAGTTCACAAGTAGACTTTTATAGTATTCGTCCTTTTGGTTCTTGCTTATTTAATTAGCATAATGTGTTCAAGGTTCATCCATGTAGTAACATGTGTCAGAACTTCACTGGGTTTCCTTTTATTTTGGTGGTGGTACTGGGACTTTAACCCATCTTGTTAGTTCTAACCCATGCAAGCTCTACCACTTGAGCCACACCTCCAGCCCTTTTCACTCTGGTTATTTTGGATGTAGGGTCTCACTTTTTGTGCTAGTCAGCCTGGACTACAATCCTCTTATTTTATGGGATGACAGACATTCATGCCCAGTTTTTTCCACTGAGATGGGGGTCTCATGAACTTTTTTTGCCCAGGCTGTCCTGGAACCATGATCCTCCCAATTTCAGCCTCCTGCCAACCTAGGAAGACAGGTGAGTGCAACGGTGCTCAGCTGTAATTTCATTCCTTTTTATGGCTGAAGAAATTTTCATAATATATACCAATTTTGTTTATCTGTTCTTGTGTTGATGGGTACCTGGGTTGCTTCCTCCCTTTCGCTATTTGAATAATACTCAATGAACATTAGTGTCAAGTATCTGTGGAAGTTCTTGCTTTTAATTCTTTGGGGTATATACCTAGAAGAATTATTGGATTACCTAATTATTCTATGGTTATCTTTTTGAGGAATTACTGTATTATTTTCCCCATAGGCTATAATACTCTTCTTTCCCCCTAGTAATATATGAGGTTTTCAGTTTCTCCACATCTTCACCAATACTCATTTTCTGGATTTTGTTTTTGTGTTTGTTTTTAAATTACAGCCATCTTAGTGTGTGTAAAGTGGTGGCTCATTGTGGTTTAATTTGTATTTCCCTACTGGCTAATGGCATTTAAGCATTTTTTCATATCCTGTTAAACATTTGTGTATTTTTTAGAAAAATGTGTATTTAAGTCCTTTACTCATTTTTAAATTGGGTTGTATTTATTTTTGTTGTTGTATCGTGTGTGTGTGTGTGTGTGTGTGTGTGTGTGTGAAGACAGCATAATGAAACTCACCAAGTACTGTTTGGAAACGAAGGGAGGAGATGGTATGGGAATATAATGGAGGGAGTAAACTTCTTCAAAGTGCACTGCATGTACGTATGAAATTATTACCATGAAACGCCCTTGTAATATTAGTGTATGCTAATTAAAGATAAAAAAGAAAATAAGTATGTAAAATATGTTCAATGTCATGTCAGTAGGAAACTGAAAATTAAAATAATAATGGCGTGACAAATAATCTATCCAAATGACTAAAATTTAAAATATTATCAAAACTGCTAGAGAAAAATGGGGCATAATAGAAACTCTCATTCACTGCAAGTGGGCGTGAGAACACACTAGAAACAGTGTGTTCATGTGATCTGGTAACTGCATTCCTATGTATTTAGCCAACTAATTTGGAAACTTATGTCCTCAAAAACAGCAGCACAGGAACATTTGTAGCAATTTTATTGATAATACCACAAACTGGAAACAACCAAAATGTCCTTCAATAGGAAAATGGAGAAACATAACTATGGTGCAAACATAAAGTAGAATATTATTCAGTGATAAAAATAAATGTAATATTATTCAATGATTAAAAGATATGCATTGGCAAGTCATAAAAATACAAGGACAAACTTTAAGAGCATATTTCTAAGTGAAAGAAGCCAGTCCAAAAAGGCTTCCAATTATATGACATTCTAGAAAAGGCAAAACTATAAAGGTAGTAAAAAAAAAAATCAATGGTTGCCAGAAGTTCGGGAGAAGAAGAGGGATGGATAAGCAAAGCCCATGGGATTTCTGTACACTGACATGATTTTGTACGATGCTGTAGTGGTGAGTGGCTAACATTACATCACATATTTATCAAGACCCACTAACTGTACAGCACAGAGAATGAACCTTAATGTACCCACATTTTTTTAAAATCATTTAATATGTTCAGGAAATTATGCAGACTACAAGAGGATCTAACAATATTATAAATGTCCATAACAATCTCAGTGAAGAGGATAGAGGGAAAAAGAGTTAACTAAAGTAACTTGGGGAATTACTGGGGCTTGTAAAACTAAAGGCAAAAGGAACTCCACGTAAGTATAAAGTTGTTTCCCGTAGTGGTACAAGTTAACAGGTTTTTATTTTGTTTTGTTTTTTCCAGTACTAGGGCTTGAACTCAGGGTCTACACCTTTAGCCACTCCACCAGCCCTATTTTTGTGAAGGGTATTTCAAGATAGGGTCTCACAGAACTGTTTGCCCAGGCTGGCTACAAACCACGATTCTCCTGGTCTCTGCCTCCTGAGCAACTAGGATTATAGGCAAGAGCCACTGGCACCCAGCGAGTGGGCAAGTCAGCCTAAGTATATGGAGCTAAGCAACTCAGTAAACATTTGGAAGATGGTGCAAGTTAAGTTTCTTACTATTGCAGTGGGAATTTACAGGTTAGAGAGGTCATCAGATTAGAATGATTTATATGGTAATGGAGACATTAATATGAATTTATCTTTGACTTAGCATAGCTTCAGATAGCTAAATATAGGAACATTTATAGATATATGTTTATACACAAGTTTTAGTATACACACATATCTCTCTTTGCTTGGTCAGCTGAGAAAGAAGAGAAACAATGAATCCTAGGAGCAAGCAGCACAAAGGAAAGTAATGTCCAGACTTTCTAATAGCATGCTCCAAAAAAGGAATCAAGACTCCTTGAAAAGAGTCTGATTCTAGGACCAAAGCAGGGAATATATAAAACAAATCTGGAACATCTTGTAATGCCAGAAAGTAAGGAATAATTCAAAAAAAAAAGAACCTACTTTTTTATGGGAGTGTGTCAAAAGAACACAACAGCCAACTGAAAGAGCCCCCAGTGGCCACAGCTGGAGCAATTTGAGCAACAAATTAATACAGCAGTACTGGATTATAACCCAAAGTATAAAATACATACTCATGAGGCTATTCTAATATCAGTAAATGATGACAAAGACAAGTTTCCCTGGGAGAATAACTCCAAAACAGGAGCAACCACAGTGGAGAGACCTGACAAGCACTATTTCAGCCAGGTGGTCAAGGTTCATACCAACAGCAATAAATCATATTTATTGTATGTGCTCTTGATTGGATGTGACAAAATGGCACTTTATCTCTGTAGTCTTCCCCCAGCAACCCACATCTTCAGTCTAATTATGAGGAAAAAAATCAGACAAATTTCAATAGAGGGGTGTCATAAAAAATACCTAACCAGTGCTCTCCCAAACTATCGAGATCATCAAAAACAAAGGACAGCCAAGAAACTCTTAAAGACAAGAGGAGCCTAAGGAAATAAGATGATATATGTAATGTAGCATGTTGAGACAACAGTAACTAGAAAGAACATTAGTTTAAAACTCAGGAACTCTGAATAAGCTATGAGCTTTAGTTATAAGGACCAGTCACTATTGTCTCATTAATTCTAATGAATGTACCACACAAATCTAAGACATCAATAATTAGGGAAAGTTGGTGTGTTGCAGGCCTGTGTAGAGGCTTCTTGCCTTCACAGGCCAAAGAATTGGCTCATGAGGGAGCTGATTGACTCGTGGGACAACAAGGCCGGTACACAAAGCAGGATTTATAAGAGAAAGGAAAGGCTGCAGCTAGGGCAGTGCAGGGGAGCCTGGAAACTGGTGACTCCCTGCCCAGGTGAAGGGTGGGGCTTTTTATGGATGCTTTAACTCTAGGTTAGGGTAAGGGTTAAGTGGGTTCTTTCCATTGGCTGTTGGTTTGTGCACATGGGCTCTCTTTGATGAGCTGGTCTGTTTGCCCCTTATGGGGGAAACAACCTTGAAAGCATTCTGTTTACCAGCCCTGTGGCAGATTTATGAGACCCTGTATCTCCTCCTCAGGGGGCAGGGCTCATAGAGCTCTCCATGGGGGACTCATCTGTCCTTTAAGTCCCCAGCCCCAACAGGTGAATGTGTATTTAGGAACTCCGTTCTATCTTTTCTAAAACTTCTCAAAAATAATTTTTTTCTAAAAACCCAAACTTGATGATGTAAATATTTCTCCCATTTTTCTAATGAGGAAGCCTCAAAATAATTAGCCCAAAATTGTCTCCTACTTAAAAGGCAGAGGTGGGATTTGAGTCCAGTACCCTTTCTGCTGAGAACCACTAACCTTTGCCAGTCTATGGGTGGGACCCTTCTGTGGCTTGGCCTCCTGCACATCCATCTACATGTGTTTCTTTCTTGTTCTCCCCAGGGGATGGGCTTTACTCTTGAAGAAAGGCTGCAGCTTGGGATCCATGGACTGATACCCCCCTGCTTCCTGAGCCAGGACGTGCAAGCTCTCCGGATCATGAAATACTATGAGAGACAGCGGAACGACCTGGACAAGTCAGTGCCTGAGTCTGTTCTCTACCCATCCTTGGGCTGAGCTGCTATTTCCCATGGTCCATGGAGGGTTTTCTGGATACTCTCCAGCAGGAGAGGCTGAAAGCCCGAGAGATCCCAGAACTAGCTCTGTCCTTAGAGAGCGTGAGGGTCTTTCTGAGAGACATGCTTGTTGTGATAGAGACACAGCTGACATGTTCTTGGAGAGCTGGGAAGGGGAACCGGATTTAACCAGTAGAATCCCGGAGGCCCTCTGGGCTATGTGAGAGATGACTCAGCCCCAGAAGCATTGATGAGACTTCTGCAGACAGCAGAGGGGTCCAGGGAAGGCATTACACTGAGAGGGAAGAGAGAGTGCAAAAATGTAGAGACAGGATGCTAAGGTGTAAAGGAAGTGGTGCATGGCCCAGGTTCCCAGAATAAGGAGAACATGGGGAGGGTCTAGACAGAAGACCTAATTATCTGGCACGATTTGAGCACACATAGCAGCTCGGGAGTCTATGCTTTTAATTTCTCTGCTGTGCCACAGTTAAGAGGCAGCTTAGTCTAGAGGCTGGCTATAAGACTAGATTCTGTCTCTAGACTGAGGTCAGATCCATGTTCTATCACTTAATAACAACAGTTACTTTGTCTGTCTGGGTCACTCTCCATCTGGACAATGAGTATGTCAAAGGTGCATAACTCATAGGGCTATTATGAGGATCAAATACATTCGTGTTTATGACGTACTTAGAATAGTGGCTGACACACATCAAGCACTATGTGAGTTTGTTAACCAAATGTATAACCCTATAACGAGCTCTAGAACATATGTATGAAGAAGGTAAGGCTTCCCTCTATATCCATAGAGCTAAATGGTCAAGACTTTGCCACCTGACGGCAAAGCTCAGCAGCATGTAAGCTTTTTCTGTACCTGTCTCCATGTGCCTCCCCCATTCCATCCACAGCTTCTGAGCAGCAGTGAAAAACAAGCCCCTGCCCACAGTCACATCCCTTCTCCCGAAGCTCTAAGCTACAGGGACCTTACATTAACTTCAAGGCCACACTGCAGCCCAAGTCAGATGGGCTCTCCCTGTGGTTTATCTCACTCAGATTGGGCCTAGCTATATCACCCTGGAGAGCAAACCAGAACTTATACAAGAACTTCAACTAGCAAGTTGAGACATGCCTTAACTTTGAACAATCTGGATTTCCATCTTCTGTTAAATTTATTTTTAAAAAAGAATGAAAGTCTCAAGTGAAATCTTTCTCCAAAAAAGATGAAATCCCAAACCCTACCCTCTTCAGTTCTTTCCAGCCTGATGGATGCACTCACTTGCCTGGGAAGACACTCTCAGCTTAGGGAGACATGGGGGTGCCCAGTCCTGGAAGCCCTTGAGGTTCACTCCAGACGCTATTGACTGTTTTGGCCCACTCATTCCCATGAGGCCTTCATTTTAGCAGATGCTTGGGAAAATGCTAAGAGTGCTCACTGGTTTCTTTCAGAGAAGGCAGTGGTGTGCTGCAAAATATTTAACAACTAGTTCTCTGGGCAGGGAGCTGGAAGTAGGATGTAGAATTGCTAAGAGATATGGCTATTGCACTGCAGTGAATTGAGATCCTGGTTGTATCTGAGTATAAATCCTTTCTTCCTAAAAACACTGCCCAAAACAGTTTTTAATTCTGGACCTTTTGTGGAGAAGAAGAGGCTGAGGTCCAGGAGGGCCCAGGAGGTCACAAGAAGTCCCAAGTCTTCCCCAAAGTCACACAGTGGTAAATGGCGGAGCTGGGAGTTAAACCCAGGATGCTGACACAATGCCCAGGACCATTCCACAACAGGAAAGTTCTTTCCCCTCCCAGGGCATCTCTCCACTTCATACCAGGGCCCCAAGTGCCCACACATTCTCTGCCAAACTTGTCCAGAAAAGCTGTGATTCAGCAGTCACACCTCAGAGTAAATTTCAACCCCAGGGTTATCTCTCCCATAAGTTTTTGCATTTTTAGGGCCATGAGTGGAAGTCTCTTTTCCTGGCTTAGTGAGTTCAAGGTTTAGGGAATAGGTAAAGGAAAAATTATTTTTGGAGCATGCCTCCTGAAATAAGTTGCTACTTAGTCACTTGTGTACTCTGCTGTGACAGGAACCAGCCCTGGATGGTAGAAAAGGAAAGGTCAGTTCACAGCAGTTATAGGCCTAGTATTTTCCTTGATCTTACTCTATTCAGATTATTATTATTCTATTGTCATTCATTAATGTCCGTATCTTACTCTATTCAGATTATTATTATTCTATTGTCATTCATTAATGTCCGTATAGTCATGTGGACATCTTGCACAGTGGATAAGAGCACAAATTCTGGTGTTGGACTGCTCAGGTTCAAATCCCAACTCAGCCATGAAACCTTGTGTAACTTCATCTTTCCAAACATTAGTTTCCTTGACTCTAAAACAGCAAAAATTATAGTACCTACCTCACAAGCTGTTGAAAGTTAAATGAATTAAACTAGTTAGAAGGATGCCTACACTGTGTGCAATAGTAAGCACTGTAAGGCAGGTCAGACTCTCCTGTTCCATAGCCATTGAACCCCCCACTCGGGGAAGATGGGCAGTTTGGCCATGAATGTGTCATTGCAGCTGAGTGGGAGCTGGAGACCTGGCCCTTCTCGGAGCTGCCCTGTACCAGTTCTTCCCTTAGAACACAGGGGCATCATCCAGAGCCCTGCCATGCTGTCACACATGTGCTCCTGAGATGCCTCTTCTCTCCCCTTCCAAGGTACATCATCCTCATGGCCCTCCAAGACCGGAACGAGAAGCTGTTCTACAGAGTGCTGACTTCAGATGTGGAGAAGTTCTTGCCTATCGTGTACACGCCCACCGTGGGGCTGGCCTGTCAGCACTATGGCCTGACCTTCCGCCGGCCCCGGTGAGTACACACCTGGCAGGGTCAGGAAGGGGCCACATTGGGCAATAAATTGTTTCCACTCTCCTTGCTTCCTGAGACCCAAGAGGTTAAGTTCTGTTGGGTCAGTGGCCCAACAAGGAGACATTTGATTTTAAGCACTAGCCCAGGAAAACAACCCCATAAAGTGGAGAGATGAGTCAAGAGAGTACCTAGCAAGACGATATCAAATCTTCTCCACCTCCATATAACAAACACTCAATGTGTTGCTCAGAGTGTGGCCTAAGAGGTAGTTCAGATGTTCTCATGTTACCTACTACTGATCACCTCCCCCACCCCTTTCTGCTCATCTTATAGTGCCTACCACTCTCTCCTGGCAATGCAGACCCATGAATAATGGAGTGTTGGAAAACAAACACAAATTCTCTTGCTGCCTCAAAGAACCAGTATGCTTTCCTTTGGGTTTGACTCAAATTCCATGAAAAATATTATTTTATTAGACAAGAAAAATGGGCATTGCGTTTTCTTCCACAGTTAAAGAATTTGGGGGCAGTTTTCTAAGAAAAAAAATCACTTGTGTTTGATTTTGTTTTCGTGTTGAGTTCAATGAATATGTTGATGTTGATATATTGATACTTTTTTTTCTTTTGGGCAGTACTGAGGTTTGAACTCAGGGCCTCCTGCTTGCTAGGAAGACACTCTACCACCTGACCCACACCCCAGCCCTTTTTTGTTCTTATTTTTCGGGTAGGGTCTCACGTTTTTGCCTGTTGCCAGCCTAGACTGTGATTCTCCTACCTGTAGCTGGAATCTCAGGTGCTCGCCACTGCACCAGGCATATTGATTGAAATGTGATCTTGCTAACTTTTTGCTGAGGCTGGCCTTGAACTGGAATCCTCCCAATCTCTGCTTCCCAAGGAGCTGGGAGTGTAGGTGAACCACTGCACCCAGCAAGAATATATATATATATTTATATTTAAAAAGAAAAAATGGGAGGATTTTCAAAGGGTCCTCAGTGCAAGGTGCCTGATTATTATAAATACACAATTCTAACATTAATAATGAAATAGCTGCCTATGTTTGTAATATGTAATAGAACATCACCAGCAGGTAATTATTAGATTGTATTTGAATAGATAAACATACAACATATTGTGCACAGATGTGTAATTTAATTTACATAGAATTGATAAACCAGTGTTTACAAGTCATGTGTTAGATGAAGAACATGTAATCATTGCTCTATGATAACTTTTGTTCATTTGAACTTTGTCATAAAAGATGAATTAGAAGAATTGAGAGAAAAAGCATTTGTGTACAGTCATCCAAAGATACCACTCCCCCATTACATGCATGGCCTCTGGGACCCCATGCTGGGTAGAACAGACAAGGGGTTCTGCCCCTTCACACCACCAAGGTGGTCAGATTAATGAGAAGCTATTTCAGGCTAAGGTCCAGGTCCCACTCATTCTCCAACAGAGCTGTGATAGACAGGGATGGCGGCAGCAGAGTGAGGTTCCACATGGGTAGAAACAGAAACAGATTCCAAGTCATTTGTGGGTGGAGGTAGCTAGAGTGCTGTAGAAGCTGGGCACACAGCATAGAAAACAGACATGCAGCAAGCAGTCCCAGCAGGGAACCTACAGATAAACTGGAACCAGGAGAAAAACCTAACTGTAAAGGCTAAATACTATCCTAAAATCTTTACATATCCTATTTAATTATCAGTCCTCTGCCAGGAAGTAGGTACTGTTATCATCCAACTTGCAGATGGGAAAACTGAGGTACAGAGAAATAAGTCACCCAAAGTCAAAGTCACACAGCTTTTAACGATCAAAGCCAGGACTCAACCCATGCGGCCTGCACCAGTGTGAACAGGTAACCACTACACTGTGCTCACTACGTGCTGCCTCTCCCAGTTCAGGACTATGAACATTTAGTGGGCACTGAGGGGTGGAGTGCCATTACAGCTCCAGGAATGTTTGCCTGCTGGGGTCTAAGGTAAGGATTGCCAGATACCATTTCCAGAGCCTCTCCAGAAGGAATTATTCAGCCAGGTCCTGGGCCTGCAGCTGGGTTAGGCTAAGGCAGCCTTGGGCAGACTGAATGTCTTCTTGGATTAGTCCCTCACATGGTATAGACTTCCTGCATATATTTCACACAAACCCTTCTTCAGATGATTACTCAATTAAGTTATTTGACATGTGACATTTTGAGTGGTTGCTCTAGGTTTCCATTTGGCTACTTTCCAGGTGTTGATTTCACACCTGCCTTGCTCCACAGGGAAAGGAGAGTTTGGGCTCCACCTCAACACAGAGCTTCATCTGAGGCCTGGCCTGGAACAGCTTTATGGATTAACATCTGAAGGGAGGATAGCCCCCCAGGCCAAGAGGAAGGGAGCCAAGCCAGCTCGGTTTCTAAAATGATAGACATCCCTGCCCTGTTCCTGGAAACAATGTAGTCTTCTGTGGAAGGGCCTGGCACCCCACCAAAGCTAATTAGGTCCAGCTGATACTAAAGCTGAGCCTCTAACATGATGGGCTCTGCATCCCCTCACAACCTGGAAGGAGATTCCAGTGTCTCAGTGGACCCAAGGGTCCTGAATATCTGAACACAGCAGAAGGTGTTCATACCACTCCACCCTTTCCTGCTTTCATGTTTTCATGGGCCTGGCTTGCAAGAATGCCCCCTGAAGGTCACTCGGAAGAAGTGAAGGCCAGAGGTGAGGCTGAGCGGAGGCCAGGACAGATCTCAACCTAGAAGAGGGGTGTGGAGAGGAAACCAATGTGGTGTACAATGTCAGTGAATCCTCTTTCTCCTCAGGCCACCCTCCTCCCTTGACCAGTTTTCATCTTCCTAGTCCAAATGATGTGCACACACTTGTGGATCTAACATTTCTAGTTTCAGTGGGATGTCCATCCTGTTTAGGTGATGGACGTAGTCAAGAAAAAAATTATTCATAATTATTAAAGATGGTAAAGAAGACTTTCCTTGGGGGTGGGGGCATGGCTACAGGTATAGGGACCACTGAGACAGAGTTTCACAGTGAGGAAAAACATTGAACTCAACTCCAACAAGGACAAGTAAGGATTTATAATCAGGGTGAGAGGGCAGTGAATGGAAAATTGCTAAGAGGAAACACCAAGAATAAGGGTTCCTTACAAAACTGACCTGGTAGGATTATTGGACTGGATGATAAGACTTCAAAGTGGTCGGAGATCAAGGGCAAGAGATTCTTGCTTAGCAAGATTCTTGCTCAAAGTGAGTTCTGCCAGGACAGAGAGGGAAGCCCACTATCTGGCCTAGTCAGAAAGGACTGAGGAACCTGATTAGAGGTTCGGCCAGAGAATCTTTCAGACAGATGACTGGGTTTGGATAGTAGAAAGGGCTCAGACTTTAAAGTCAGGCAATCCTGGCCTGATGACTTTGACAATTAACGTAGTACCCCCTCAATATCCTCAAGTATAAAATGGGAATAATGCCTACACATGTGGCTGCTTGTGAAGATTGGGTGGGATTTCATATGTAAAAAGCCTGGCCCTAGTAGACTCTCAGTAGCTGTGAGCTGCCTGACCCATCATCCCCAAAACCTGTCATCTGACTTAGCACCCTCCCCAAGAATGTAAACTGAAAGCCTGCTGAGGGCATCTTATTTCCTTGAAAACCACCATGCCCTATTGTTTGACTCAGACATTAAATTACCTGCATCTGTACTTAACTAGCAAATCTATTCACAGGTACTGTGAAGAATTAGGAAGCAGGCTGTGGTGAGTTAGAAAGGCCAGAATAGGAGTGGGACTTGACTTTACGTAGTCAGAGGCTCTGTGGAAAATACCTGACAGTGTATTTCGATTTAGTCACCAGCCCTTGGCTCTAAGCCAGGGTGCTATCATTTTTATATGTGCAAACAGGTAAGTTTCTGCACACAGGCCAGTGTCAACATATATATGTGTGTATAAGATTAACAGTTGCCATTATTGAAGGCTTGCAATGCCGGAGATGGGTCCTGGGCTAGGAATTTCATGTTTGTTGTGTGTGAGCACCTCAACAACCCCATAAGGTACTTGTTATTTTACTGAGAAAACTAGGGTTACCTGCCTAAGATACTACCACAGATCCAGAGCCAGTTCTGTGTTTTTCCTGAATTTGCAACCCAGATTCTTGTGACCCTAGTAACACAATGCCTCAGAGATAAGCACTTGCATTCTTGCTTGCATACAAATTCCCTTAAATGATGGGTCTGTACACAAGATGGGCATGGATGGACACAATGGATACACACACTGAAAGGGGAAGTATACCACGGTAGACAGAGTCCAGAAGGAGTGGGTCAGATCCCCACTGATAACCAGTTATCCTTGGAGTCTGGCTACTCTATCTCTCAAGCTTAAATCACAGAAACTGTGCACCTCCTGTAGTTGTTGTGAAGGTCAGATGCATGTGAACATGCTTTATCAACTGTAAAGTTCCTCATAAACTGAAAGGAGCATTGTTTTTTCATTTCACAAACTTCTACACTCTAAATGCCCACTGGGGCCCACTTCTAGGTATACACGGGAAAGTGGGTGTCAACATCTTGACCAAAGCCACTCCAGAAAACAAATGCAACCTCATTTCAGCAAATGCGCTCTGATACCCAGAGCACACAGTCTTTGAGCACATTACAATCTGGATTCTTACCTAGCTGTCAGTTAGGGATAGTCATGTAACACACATGCTCCTAGCACAATTGAAGGCAGGCAGAAATCAATAATTAGCATCATTAGACCTGCCACATCCACTGCCTTGGGGCACTAAAGAACTAATTCCTTCTGCCAAGATGGCTCTATATCCAATTCCACCCAGACTCCTCTGCCAAACTCTTTCAGCTGTGCTGCTGGAAAGGCTCACTCGAGCAGGGCAAGCAAGAGGTCTGCAGCTGGGTCTGGTTAGCTTTGCCCATGGTCCTCTTAGTTCTTTAGCCTTTAGTGTCAAGCAAAGAGCACTGGATCAGGAGTCAGGAGGTCTGGGTTCTACCTACACCACCCTCTTCCGGGCTATGAATCCTAAGGCAAGCCACTCATCAGTCTCCAGGAAAAGTAGTAGGGTTAGGTTACATGGCTTCTGTGAGCTCTTCCAGCTCTAACAATTTATGATCTGAAAACTCAAACTCTATAACCAAGTTAGAAATGAAACCTTGAAGTGAGTCACAGTCATATTACGTGACTGAGCCTGAGTTGCCCCACCTTTGAAATTAAGAAGATTGCTGCTGAGCAAAATGTTCAGTCCTGGCTGTGCATTGAAAGTATCTATGGAGTATTCAGTCAGAATCCTTGAGGATTCTGATCTTCAGTTTTCAAAAGCTCCCCATGAGATTCTAACAGGCAGCCAGGGCTGAGAATTGCAGAGTTAAGTGATTTCTGTGGTTCCTTCCAGCGTGGATCTTTTAGGGAATTGAGAACCTGCATCTCCTTTTTTCCAGGCTACTTCAGCCTAAAAGATTAGGGCCATTATATATAACAGAACTTTCTTCAACCAAGCCCTCAAAAACCAAATTGTTGAGCCCCACTACCTAGATCCCTTATGTCACATTCACAGGGTTGCTCAGGCAGGAGGAATCCTAAGTCTGTCTTCCTCCCTCACCAAGTTTCCTCCTGAAGCTCCTCACCACACAGCAGTCGCCCCTCTCCCAAGCTGCACAGGCATTCTCCTGACTTGTAATGGTAACAGCTGCCCACACATCTGATGTCAACAATTGATTAGACAGGAGCAAACATCATACTCAAAGGTGGATCATTTGGACAAGCATGAGACTGGTGTGGTGTGGGTGGGTTGGAGTCCTTTTCAAAAATTTGAACTGAGACGTGAAAATAACTTTCCAGCTGGGAAGGGAAATGAAGACAAAAAGGATGGCCATGTCATAGTGGTCCAAAGGCAAATGCCAGCTGTGATGGAGCAACAACAACAACAACCAAAAAAGGAAGTAAAGAAAGAAAATGAAGTAAAGGAGTGAATCTGTGGAGAGAGAACAGGGCAGATGGGAGAGAGACAGGAAAAAACACAGAGACAGTGGTTGGTCCTTCCAGTTGCCTCAGTTCATGACAGTTTTCCACACTTGTTCCTGTTACACCCTCTGCCTCGGGTAACTAGAAAAAGATCTATATGATCAGATGTATCTGATTAGCTCCTGATTCTTTTGTTGATAGATTGGGTGGAGCTAACAGATTAAAGTAAGGCATCTCAATCTTTAGCATGCACTAAAATCATCTGGGGACTTATAAAACCAGATTGTGCTAGTCTGGGAAGAGGACAGAGAATTTACATACCTAAGAAGGTCCAGGTGGATGTTGCTGCTGGTGGTGAAGGAACCATGCTCTGAAAACCACTAGATTAAAGGATGTGAAAGGTAGCTCCCTGAGAAGAGAGTAGAGACCATCTGCAGGAAGTGGAAGAAGTAGATACTTTGCTTGTTAGTAAAAAGAGCTGGGAGTCATGAGATAAGGGTTCTTGTCCTAGTCCTTGTCACCAGCTAGCAGTGTTGCCTTCTGTCAATCCTTCCCCCTTTTTGAGATTCAATTTCCTCATCTAAAGAATGAGAGGATTTTACTAGGGGATCTCAAGGACTCCTAACCCTAACAGTCTCTAATTTTTGAAGCAGATTAGAGCACTATTGGTATAAATTTGCCTCTAGGGTTTCTGACATTTAAGAGAGAAAAATGCAAAAGTAGGTGAGAATACATACTTTTCATTTTCTGACAAGAAAAAGCTTGCAGACTTATCTGCAGACGTGTCACTTTTGTTGAGAGCTCTGCTCATCAGTGGGCCTTTTCCCAGACTAGGCAGTCCAGGATCTTTTATGGATTGTTTGGTGCTATGATTTGGGAATTGATGCTGAAATAGATTTAAGGACGGTGGCATGAAGACTCCTTCCAAAGCAGGAGGATGTTCAGCTACCATTCGATATGAATGTCACATGGAATAAATTAATTGTTCCTAAATTTCATGTTGTTGAACCAGTTTATAACAGAGGTAGAGGAAAGAAGGAACCTCTATTTTTGTGTCTGAATTACTTGGATTTTAAGGAAACCAGCATATTTGTTTTCTAGATGAAGTGTTGAAATTCACATTTTTTAAAGGTGAGTTTGTGCATAATTGCATATGACCTGCCTGGAACTTTCACACCAGAAGGAGCAGCTTGCTCTGAGGGGAGGTCACAGGGTAGTCCTGAGTCATCCAGGAGTGTGGGTGTAGCAGGCTGGGAGTGGAGATGGGAATGGTTGAGCAGCACCCCACGGATGCAAAGATTATACTCTCCTTATTCAAGCTGGAGACAGATGAACTTTATTAACTAGAACAGGATGTTCTGTGTTTGACTTCCTTTAGCCAAGGACAGATTTCCCTGGCAATTTAAACAAAATGATTTCGTTTCCTTTTTATTTGGTTTGTCTTTTTCTTCCTTTGTCCTGGGCCATCCCAGTCATGATCAGAAGAATAGGTGTAGAGACAATTTCCTTACTCAAAGAAGAAAACACGTACATGCAAGCAGGAATCAAGTAGACCTTTCCTCGGAAAACCTTGATCTCCCACTAAAGGTTGTGTTTACTCACAATCCAAAAAGATTGGCTTCTTAAGAGAAGCTGCAGAGAGGGTGAGGGAGGGGGCATAAGAAGGCGTATGGAAGGGTGAATATAACTGAAGTACATTATATGCATGCATGGAAATATTACCATGAAACCCCCACACCGTGCAATTAATATAAACTAATAAAAGTGTTGGGGGCAGGGAGGAACTATAAGCAGTGCAAATGTTCAAGTTTATGGGCTAGAGGAGGAGAAATAGGTCACTGGTGTAGAAACTCTTGAAGAAAAGCAAAAGCTGCCTTGCCATAAAGAACCCCGCCACTAACAATCCAGCTCCCAATGTCCGTTTTTATATTATGCTCTGGTGTTCATTATACCTATAGGAACTCCTTCCAATTTCCCTTGCACTCTAGAAGGTAATATTGAAACCCTCATTTCTGAGTTGACTCCTTAGTGACTCTTAAATCAGCATTTGTCAGGTCGATAAGGATTAGAATTTAGGAAAGATAGGTATTGTTTGAAATAGAGAGTGATGGAGAGGAGTAGATCAAGAAGGGCCTACCTGAGACTAGAGGTACAGCTCAGTAGTACATAGATGGCCTAGCATGCACGAGGTCCTGGGTTTGATCCCCAACATCTCAAAAAAAGTAAACAAATATAAAAGTTTTTTTAAAATGAAGAAGGAACTGTCTGGTTCTGGAGACAGAACCAAGGTGCAGGTAGGGTACCACGATGAGGTGGTGTCAGCATTGTTCAACAGGTTAAGCTGGAAGGGGAGGGGCAAGTAGAAAGACCAAAAGGACAAAAGCAGTGCAAGTGGTAGGAGATGGATTCCCCAGCTTCACACATTTCGGTGATACTTTCCTCTGGATCACAACACTGAAGAGGGAAGGCTGTGAGCTGATCTTCCCTGACTCTCCCACGGTGCCAAGCATAGTATCTTTAAGCACTTACCAGAGAGAGAGCACTTAAATCCTGTCTTCTGGGGCTAGGGGAAACAGGTCCGTGGTGCTTAGCACGTGTGAGGCACTGGGTTCCAGCCCCAGAACCAAAAGAAACAAAGGCTGTCCTCTGACTAGATTCAATAAGCAGTGGAGCCAGGCATCAGTGACTCACGCCTGTAATCCTAGCTACTCAGGAGGCAGAGATCAGGAGAATCTTGGTTGGAAGCCAGCCCAATCAAAGAGTTTGTGAGACCCCATCTTGAAAAAATCCATCAGTCTCAGTCCGCTAGAGGAGACAGCATCTCCAGGCTATCTTAAAAATAGTCGCTAGCATATCAGTTTGTGATAAATCTACCTTAGCCTCTGCTCAAGTGAGCCGTAAACCTAGTCGTCTGAAATGAACATGCATGTCCGCATGTGAGGCGCTCGGATCACATGCTAGCTGTGCTCTTGCTCGATGCAGAGTTCCTGCACAAATAACAGCTGACATTTTAAAGCATCAAAAGGAGAGGATTCCAAGATGGTGGCTAGATGGAGGAAGCAGAAAGCAACCCTCCTATAGTGAAATCTTGGAGAGACGCTGGAGACACACTTTGCAGGCATAATCACCGAGAAAAGGCATAACTTTGACTCCTCCACATCTCCAGCCGGCGCAGAGAATCTCCACTTCACGTTAACTGGAGAAACGAGGAGGGCCCCCGGGGCCGCCAGTGGCCGGCACCCATATGGCTTGGGAAGACGAGGACCAGCTTACTGTCGATTAGTACACTAACACTCCCTGTTTATACCTTTGAAACTCTCTTGTCTGATACCTTGTTCTGCTTTCTCCCTCGTCTATATATTTGTTTTCCCATTTTCTTTAACTTCTTGCTTTCCATCTCAGCTCACTCTTCCATTCTAAATATTACCATTGTTATTACAAGCTAGAAAATACTTAATTGCACACAGTACAGGGACAGTTACAACACCAAGGACAATGACAGGAAGACAGAAAAAACAGGGAAACCAGTTTCCCCACAGCAAAAAATTAGTACAGGAACCAGTGGGGAATGAACAGAACAGAAACTCAGATCCAGACTCCAACAAAATGAAGATAAACTATGCCAAAGGACCCAATGAAGCCCACAAGAATAATTTAAAAGAAGACATACTACAGGTACTCAATGAGAATTTTATAGAGATGATACTGGATAGGGTCAACCAAAATGTACAGGAGACACTCAAGAAATTCCAAGACAACAAAAATAGAGAATTTGAAAAAGCAAAAGAAGAAATAAAGGAAACCATAGAAGCACTGTATAAACACCAAAGTGAAAGAACACAATGAATAAACGGATAAATGAACTCAGAACAAAAATAGACAACATTAAAGAAGAAAAAAGCTAGGATATGGAAAACCTCAGAAGAAAAGAACAAAAACAGAACTGCAAAACAAAACGGAAGGCCAATCCAGCAGAATAGAACAAACAGAAGACAGAATCTCAGAATTTGAAGATGAAATGGTAATTAAAGGAAAAACCGAAGAACTATTAATTAAACAACTCAAGACCTGTGAAAAGAAAATGCAAGAACTCACTGACTCCATCAAAAGACCAAACGTGACCATCATGGGCATCGAAGAAGGAGAAGAGGTGCAAGCAAAGGGAATGCGTAATATATTCAACAAAACAATAACGGAAAATTTCCCAAATCTAGAGAAAGCTATTCCCATACAGATGCAAGAGGCCTCCAGGACGCCAAACAGACCAGATCAAAATAGAACTACTCCACGACATATCATCATTAAAACAACAAGTTCAGAAACTAAGGAAAGAATATTGAAGGCTGTAAGAGAGAAAAGACAAGTAATATACAAAGGTAAACCCATCAAAATCACAGCAGACTTCTCAACAGAAACATTAAAAGCAAGAAGAGCGTGGGGTGAGATCTTCCGGGCACTGAATGAAAATAACTTCAACCCCAGGATACTCTACCCAGCAAAGCTATCATTCAAAATAGATGGAGCAATAAAAGTCTTCCATGATAAGCAGAAACTAAAACAATATGTGAACACAAAGCCATGACTACAAAAGATTCTGCAAGGGATCCTGCACACAGAAAGTGACACCCAACTTAACCATGAAAAGGCAGGCAACACCAAACCACAGGATAAGAAAAAGCAAGACAGTAGAGAGTAACATCAAGTTAGGTACACACAATCAAACCTTCAAACAACTAAGACAACTAAATGGCATGAATCACCACATACCTATCAGTACTAACGCTTAATGTTAATGGACTTAATTCACCCATCAAAAGACACTGTTTGACAAAATGGATTAAAAAAGAAGATCCAACAATTTGTTGCTTACAGGAGACTCATCTCACCGACAGAAATAAGCATATGCTTAGGATGAAAGGCTGGAAGAAGATTTACCAAGCCAATGGCCCCCGAAAACAAGCAGGAGTAGCAATACTTATCTCTGACAAAGTAGACTTCAAACCTACATTGATCAAACGAGATAAAGAAGGACATTCCATACTAATAAAAGGGGAAATAGACCAAAAGGAAATAATAATCATCAATCTGTATGCACCCAATGTCAACACACCCAATTTCATCAAACATACCCTGAAAGACCTAAAAGCATATATAAATGCCAACACAGTGGTTGTGGGAGACTTTAACACTCCATTATCATCAATAGATAGGTCATCCAAACAAAAACTCAATAAACAAATCCAAGATCTAAAATATGCAATAGATCAAATGGACCTAGTAGATGTCTACAGAACATTTCATCCAACCTCTACACAATATACATTCTTCTCAGCAGCACATGGAACCTTCTCCAAAATACATCATATCCTAGGGCACAAAGCAAGCCTCAGCAAATATAAGAAAATAGAAATAATACCGTGCATACTATCTGACCACAATGCAGTAAAAGTAGAACTCAACAACAAAAGTAAAGACAAAAAACATGCAAACAGCTGGAAACTAAATAACTCATTACTTAATGAACAATGGATCATCAGTGCAATAAAAGAGGAAATTAAAAAGTTCCTGGAAGTCAATGAAAATGAAAACACAACCTACCGGAACCTATGGGACACAGCTAAGGCAGTCTTGAGAGGAAAGTTTATAGCCATGAGTGCATATATTAAAAGGATTGAAAGATCCCAAATCAATGACCTAATGATACATCTCAAACTCCTAGAAAAACAAGAACAAGCAAATCCCAAAACAAATAGAAGGAGAGAAATAATAAAAATAAGAGCTGAAATCAACGAAATAGAAACCAAAAAAACCATACAAAGAATTAATGAAACAAAAAGTTGGTTCTTTGAAAAAATAAACAAGATTGATAGACCCCTGGCAAACCTGACTAAAATGAGGGAGAAAAAACCCAAATTAGTAGCATTAGGAATGCAAAAGGGGAGATAACAACAAACACCATGGAAGTCCAGGAAATCATCAGAGACTACTTTGAGAACCTATATTCAAATAAATTTGAAAATCTAAAAGAAATGGACAGATTTCTAGATACATAAGATCATCTAAAACTGAACCAAGAGGAAATTAATCACCTGAATAGACCTATAACACAAAATGAAATTGAAGCAGCAATCAAGAGTCTCCCCAAAAAGAAAAGTCCAGGACCTGATGGATTCTCTGCTGAATTCTATCAGACCTTTAAAGAAGAACTGATACCAACCCTCCTTAAACTGTTCCACGAAATAGAAAGGGAAGGAAAACTGCCAAACACATTTTATGAAGCCAGTATTACACTTATCCCAAAACCAGGCAAAGACACCTCCAAAAAGGAGAACTATAGGCCATTCTCCTTAATGAACATTGATGCAAAAATCCTCAATAAAATAATGGCAAACCGAATTCAGCAACACATCAAAAAGATTATTCACCACGAACAAGTAGGCTTCATCCCAGGAATGCAGGGGTAGTTCAACATACGAAAATCAATAAACATAATAAACCACATTAACACAAGCAAAGACAAAAACCACTTGATCATCTCAATAGATGCAGAAAAAGCCTTTGATAAGATCCAACATCATTTCATGATAAAAGCTCTAAGAAAACTAGGAATAGAAGGAAAGGACCTCAACATTATAAAAGCTATATATGACAAACCTACAGCCAGCATTATACTTAACGGAGAAAAACTGAAACCATTCCCTCTAAAATCAGGAACCAGACAAGGATGCCCACTATCTCCACTCCTATTCAACATAGTACTGGAATTCCTAGCCAGAGCAATTAGGCAAGAAGAAGGAATAAAAGGAATACAAATAGGTAAAGAAACTGTCAAAATATCCCTATTTGCAGACGACATGATCCTATACCTTAAAGACCCAAAAAACTCTACTCAGAAGCTTCTAGACATCATCAATAGCTATAGCAAGGTAGCAGGATATAAAATCAACATAGAAAAATCATTAGCATTTCTATACACTAACAATGAGCAAACGGAATGAGCAAAAGAATGTATGAAAACAATTCCATTTACAATAGCTTCAAACAAAATCAAATACCTAGGTGTAAACCTAACAAAAGATGTGAAAGACCTCTACAAGGAAAACTATACACTTCTGAAGAAAGAGATTGAGGAAGACTATAGAAAGTGGAGAGATCTCCCATGCTCACGGATTGGTAGAATCAACATAGTAAAAATGTCGATACTCCCAAAAGTAATCTACATGTTTAATGCAATTCCCATCAAAATTCCAATGACATTCATTAAAGAGATTAAAAAATCTACTGTTAAATTTATATGGAAACACAAGAGGCCACGAACAGCCAAGGCAATACTCAGTCAAAAGAACAATGCAGGAGGTATCACAATACCTGACTTCAAACTATATTACAAAGCAATAACAATAAAAACAGCATGGTACTGGCACAAAAAGAGCCATGAAGACCAGTGGAACAGAATAGAGGATCCAGATATGAAGCCACACAACTATAAGCAACTTATCTTTGACAAAGGAGCTAAAAATATACAATGGAGAAATAGCAGCCTCTTCAACAAAAACTGCTGGGAAAACTGGTTAACAGTCTGCAAAAAACTGAAACTAGATCCATGTATATCACCCTATACCCAGATTAACTCAAAATGGATCAAGGATCTTAATATCAGACCCTAAACTCTTAAGTTGATACAGGAAAGAGTAGGAAATACTCTGGAGTTAGTAGGTATAGGCAACAACTTTCTCAATGGAACCCCAGCAGCACAGCAGCTAAGAGATAGCATAGATAAATGGGACCTCATAAAACTAAAAAGCTTCTGTTCATCAAAAGAAATGGTCTCTAAACTGAAGAGAACACCCACAGAGTGAGAGAAAATATTTGCCAACTATACATCAGACAATGGACTGATAACCAGAATATATAGGGAACTTAAAAAACTAAATTCTCCCAAAACTAATGAACCAATAAAGAAATGGGCACGTGAACTAAACAGAACTTTCTCAAAAGAAGAAATTCAAATGGCCAAGAAAGCACATGAAAAAATGCTCACCATCTCTAGCAATAAAGGAAATGCAAATTAAAACCACGCTAAGATTCCACCTCACCCCTGTTAGAATAGCCATCATCAGCAACACCACCAACAACAGGTGTTGGCGAGGATGTGGGGAAAAAGGAACCCTCTTACACTGTTGGTGGGAATGTAAACTAGTACAACCACTCTGGAAAAAAATTTGGAGGCTACTTAAAAAGCTAGACATCAATCTACCATTTGATCCAGTAATACCACTCTTGGGGATATACCCAAAAGACTGTTACTCCAGAGGCACCTGCACATCCATGTTTATTGCGGCACTATTCACAATAGCCAAGTTATGGAAACAGCCAAGATGCCCCAGCACTGACGAATGGATTAAGAAAATGTGGTATCTATACACAATGGAAATTTATGCAGCCATGAAGAAGAACGAAATGTTATCATTCGCTGGTAAATGGATGGAATTGGAGAACATCATTCTGAGTGAGGTTAGCCTGGCCCAAAAGACCAAAAATCGTTTGTTCTCCCTCATATGTGGACATTAGATCAAGGGCAAACACAACAAGGGGATTGGACTATGAGCACATGATAAAAGCGAGAGCACACGAGGGAGGGGTGAGGATAGGTAAGACACCTAAAAAACTAGCTAGCATTTGTTGCCCTTAACGCAGAGAAACTAAAGCAGATACCTTAAAGCAACTGAGGCCAATAGGAAAAGGGGAACAGGTACTAGAGAAAAGGTTAGATCAAAAAGAACCTAGAAGGTAACACACACGCCCAGGAAATCAATGTGAGTCAGTGCCCTGTATAGCTATCCTTATCTCAACCAGCAAAAACCCTTGTTCCTTCCTATTATTGCTTATATTCTCTCTACAACAAAATTAGAAATAAGGGTAAAATAGTTTCTGCTGGGTATTGAGGGGGGGGAGAGGGAGGGGGCGGAGTGGGTGGTAAGGGAGGGGGTGGGGGCAGGGGGGAGAAATGAACCAAGCCTTGTATGCACATATGAATAATAAAAGAAAAATGAAAAAAAAAAAAGAAGAAATCCATCACACATACAAAACAACAGGGCTAACAGAGTGGCTGAAGTGCTAGAGCACCTGCCTTGCAAGCATGAGGCCCTGAGATCAAACCCCAGTGTTGCAGGAATCTCAAGCTGAGATGCAGGACACTGAGGCCAGTTTAGCAGGAAGTAACGTTTTATTGTGCCAGCACAGAATCAGCACACTCGTGTCCAAAGGCTGAGACTCCTTTGTTCTAGGGGCTCACCCTTTGGACATGAGTGAGAACAAAGGGGTCTCACCTTACATACCCTTGCAAGCAGGTTACAGAAGCAAAAAACAAAACTCAACCCATACATGGTTGCATGTGACTTCATTGGCTATTTCATTCCCCCAGTGCTATATGACCTTCATGTTTCAGTTCTTTAAGTTTTATCTCTCTGCTATGCCATCCTTTCCTCCTACTACTTTATCAGAACACAGACTTGTCTGTTTCTTTTTTGGCCCTCCTCCCTGCTACACCAGTATCACCAAAAAAAAAAGCATTGGTTAAGTACCGTCTTTACTGTTGCCTACCATAAACACATGGAAGATCCAAAAGGAGTAGGAAGTTTATTTATGGTCCTTGTCCTTAAGTCATTTACAACCAACTAAGAAGAACTCTAAGGCAGAACAAACCAAAGAGTAAAGTAAGACATGAATTTTAACTTTACTGTGTAACTATTGAAGTAATTCATTACAGTAAAAATATTCCCACTGTAATCCCAGCTGCTTGGGAGGTAGAGATCCAGAGGATTATAGTTCATCATCCCAGGCAAAAAGTGAGATCCCATCTCAACAAATAAGTTGGATGTGGTAGTTCATGCCTGTCATCCCAGCTACGTCGAAGCCTTGGTAGGAGTATCACTGTCCCAGGTCAGTCCCAGGCAAGAACTCAAGACCCTTTCTGAAAAGTATATAATGCAAAAAAGGGCTGGTGGTATGACTCAAGTGGTAGAGTGCTTGCCTAGTAAGCACAAGGCCCTGAGTTCAAATCCCAGTTCTGCCTTAAAAAAAAAAAAGAAAGAAAAGAAAAAGAAAATCTCCCAATTGAATTATTGGTTCTTGATTTAAACCTTGAGAGAAGGATTTTGATTCACAGTGGGAAGATAGACCAGCACAGTCCCTGGCATACAAAAATTTTAATAGGCTCCAAGCAGGAAGAACTCTACAGACAAGGCATGGAGCTGTAATAAGCCAAGAACTATAAACTCTCAAAATTGGGAGTGTGAAAGACACTACCGTTTGCTCCTTCTTCCTCCTGAAATGACTGAATTTTCCAGTTATCTTTCTTTGTCCTAATAGCCATGTCCTTTGAGAGGGGTATACACACATGACCTAATGCTAGTAGAAAGATGAGAGGGGATCTGCCAGAGGACTTTGGGGAATGGTTTTCCTCCTCAGAAGAGAGCCCCTCTTCTTCCCTGAACTTTCCCATATCTGTCTTGATGCCCAGAACTACACAAATATCCCATATTCCCGAGGAAAACAGCCCCAGGACTAAGCCTACAGAAGTAGGGATGGCAAAGTGAAACATGGAAAGTCCAAGATTTTGGTGACATCATTGAGCCACTAAATAAATCCTGGAGTCAGGTAGCTCTGGACTTCTTGTTATGTGGCATAAAGTTTCTCTTTTCATCCAGTCAAATCAAAGAATTCCTACAGCTGAAAGCAATCCCCCTTGCTGCTGGGCCACAAGGATCACCTCTGTCATTTAACAGTAGCTCACATCTATGTATGCAGCACTTCCCATGCACCAGGCATTCTTCTATGTGATTGTGTCCATTCGGGCCCCACAATATCCCTTTGGTATGTGATGTTATCAGTCCCATTTTCATGAGGAGGAATCTGAGGCAGGTTAATCTGAGAGTTAACCTGAAAAGGGTTCTGTATCTAGTAGGTGGTTGAGCCACAGTTCACTCCCAGGCTCCCAGTGTGCACTTTTATCGATGTCCTTCATTTCATGAAGTCTCCTCTCTGGTGACAGCATCTACCTCCAGGACAGAGGACTCTCCACCAAGACAGCCCACTTCTGTGCTGTAAAGAGATCACTCCACTGAGCAGAGTGGAGAAGGCCAGGCTGGATGCAAGGCACAGGGAGGAGTTTGGATCAAGCTGATGGGGGGTGGGGGGGCGGGGAGGGTGATACACTTTTGAATGTGGGGTGGGGCACTGAAATGGAAGTTTTTTCTAAGGACAATCATTCTGGGATGACAAAAGAGGAGAGCTCAAGGGGTAACTATTATATTAAATAAAGCATGAGACAAAAGAACCTGAAGTTATCCTAGATGTGAAAATGAAAAGTGAAAACCCAGAACAGAAAATAGAAATCTATGCTACATGGAGACTGGTCAGATGTGAACGTAAAAGTGAAAGATTTGTCATATTGAGACCTGTGCTACAATGGATGGGTAGTGTGGAAAGTTAAACTAGGGCTCCAGAAATGGAATACCAAGCTAGATTACAACTTCTACTACTAACACCTGCTTTTATTCAGTGGCTGGTACCGTGACAGTCAGGTTGCCTTTGTTATCTTTGAATCCCACAAAGCCCTAAGTCAGACAGAATGTATTTTGGACCCCACATGAGAGGTTCAGAGGGGAAGGGAAACTTGTCCCAGACCACGCAACTAATAAGTGGCAGGACTCAGCCCTGAGTCAATCTGTCCTATTCCAAGACCTCTCCCTCCTTCCATTTTGAAACTCCCTCTAGTCCTACATTGTTGAAACTCAGCATTTCTAAATCATGTATGTTACCACAAATGTGCCCCATCTTCCTCTGCTCCCAACAACATCAACACAGAAAACGTGTTCCTACACTCAATGAAATTAGCAACAGGTACCTGCGGGAATCTACCTGCATCAGCCTCAGGGCCAGAGTCCCCTGCAGTGCGATGGGGTGAACTGGGGCTGCGACTTGCAGTGCCAGGTCATGATGCTCCACTGAAGCCCAGGCTTGACCAGGTTTTTCACACCTGCACAGTCAGAGCCTTTTGCAAAGGCTCATAGCAAGGATACTCCACGCACCTCATGGGCTTCTGCTCCCAGGATTTTGGCTTGGGTTGGTGTCAGGATATTTAATGGCCCCCACACTTAAAAACTCCTGGATGGCCTGCTAGCCAACACAAACATCTCCTCTGTACCCCTGCACCCCACTCTGAAGCATTCTTAGACAACTCCCTGCTCAGGGCTCTAAGACAGACTGAGGCATTGCCTTTCTAAGAAGCCTTTGAAAACAGTCAAAACTCTCAGGAAGCAGTAGGTGAGACTCTGTTTTTGAATAGATGGAGTTGATTAGCAATTAAGGGACTCTTGAGCTCTGCATTTCTGCAGGCGTGCTTCCCTGTGCAGCATACACTGGCAGCATCACAGAGCTGTAAATCAACCAGCCGAAACCATGGCCAGGAGAGGAAATGACACCCTGCCCACCAGGGGCACTAATCAGTGGAAATGGTAGGATTACAACTCAAGTCTCCAGCCTCTTATTGTGCACAGATAGATATTCCCTCCACTACTTGAATCAAATTTAATTCACAATTATTACTTATATTTAGATAGCATGTTAAAGTTTTAGGGCAAATTCAGATACAATTTTTCTAACCAGCCTGTGAAACAGGGCAGCCTCCTTTCACAGGAGGAAATAGAGAATTCAAGAGGTTAAATGACTCCCCCAAAGCTGTACAAATAGTAAGAGAAAAATTGAACATAGGGTTTGGAGTCTTCTACTTTTCCATCCAGCACTCTTTCTATAAAATTCCAATAGGAGCCATATTTGTTTGCTCAACATAGTGTACTCAACACCCAGCCCGGGCCTGCCACATGGTACTTGTTAGATGGAAGGCAGGGTGGATGGAAGGATCAGAAGAGAGATAGAAGAAATTTGGAATCTTCTTTTCCTGATGACTTCTAATAGAATCCTAAAGGAGAAAGTTTCTATCAGCAATGGCTCCTTACTTAAAGACAAAGATTTATAACTCTAATTTTGTTTAAAATTTGTAGTCTTAAAATTTTTTAACAATGATGTAAAATGCTTTGATTCCTTTAAGAATTTTTCAGCAAGAAGATTTGCATAGGACATAGGAGGTATTCAGTATGTGTTTCTGGAGTTTAATTATATTTTAGTACTGGCATGGGGAGATAAAAGTAGAAAGAGTTTCAATGTTACTAGGATAATTAAAGAATAGGCTTTGTTCATTATTTGCAAAATAACTTTTCCTCAAACCCTGGCCTATAAATTGGGAAGAAATAAATAGCTGGAGTGAAATGAGATCATGACCTGCACATTCAGAATCCTTGGTTTTAGAGGATTAACAACAATGTCCAGTCCTCATCACAAATGAGGTTGAAGAGATTGCCCTTGTCTACTAGTACAGGATGGACCCCGGGTGAGCCAATCAGTGCTTCTCATGTGCAGCCAAGCGTAGGGACATAGATGTGAAGTTGTCATGGTAACTTTTTTACTGAGTGGAAGAATAGATGAAGCTAGACTGACCCTCTTTGGAATGCCTGGGGATGGGAGTAGGGGTATCCACTGGCAAGGAGCAAAGAGAGAAAAATTCTCTTTCTAGGTAAAGAAAGGACAAGAAGTTTGAATTCAAGTAATAGAACAAATAAATACGGGAAAGTGCTGGCTAAAATATTTCAGATGACAAGTAATGAAATGATTTTGATTATCAGTGTGAGAGGGCAGTGTTTGAAAATAAGCCTCTATCTAGGACAGTGGTTTCAAACTTTCCTAAGAGTCCATTTATGAAAAATTAGACTCCAACTCCCTTTCCCAAGATTCTGACCCATTGTTTCAGGAGAGGAGCCCAAGACTCACCATTTTAAAACAATTCACAACCTATTCTCCATAGGATGCTTATAGTCCATATTTTCATAAACACTGTGAAAGGTAAGCACAACACACCAGATTGCAGACCCAAGCTGGAGCACACTCAACTATTTTCACCTCATGGGAAACTTACAGAGACTAAAGACCATTTTCAACTGAAGCCTAGCTTTAAAACAAAACAAAAGCAGAGTCTGTTTACTCAATGGTTTTAATTGATTTCCCAAATAAGCTACTTCAGTTTATGTGTTGTACTTTCTTTCTTCTGTTATTATTATAACAAAATGAATATATTCATTATACAGGGGGAATTCATAGTGACAATTACAATTAGACTCATGTTTTACATTATTTACATTGCCGCCATCATCTCTTCCCCTCAGCCTCCTCCCAACCCCTTAAAGCAATTGCAAGAGGTTATTTAGTTCTGTTTCACATAGGTATATGAAGTCCATCAACCATAGACAGTTACTTTAATCTCCTTCCTCTGCCCTCCCCCTTCCACAAGCACCACCACCCTGCACACACTGTGCCTATTTTTCAGTCCTGATTTTTGTTATTAATATTTAAGTTGATGTTCAAAGGGGTGTCTCAGTGTATGCCCTCTGTGTGTGTACTTTGGTCTGTTCAATCCCTTCGAATACTCTCCCTTACCCCTTAACCTCTCTCCCCCCATTTTTCAAGTTTTCAATACATATCCTTATATCCTCTATCTTTACATCTTATGGTATGCGATATTACTGATGCTTTATCATTCTCTTTTCCTGAACCTTGTTCCCGGAGTTCCATAGAGTTGTTCCAACTGTTACAAACATGTTCTACATTTGAGTTTGTATATGATCATGCATCTTTTTGTATATATGCTTATCTTTGAATCTTCTGTCCCCCTATGAGGGAAAACATGCATCTTTTGTGTTTCTGATCCTGGCTAACTTCACTTAGCATGAGGTCCTCCAATCGCATCCAATTGACTTCAAACCCCATGTCATTATTCCCTGTGACTGAGTAATACTCCGTTGCATATATATACCACAATTTCATGATCCATTCATCAGTTGTAGGGCATCTGGTTTGTTTCCAGAGGTTGGCTATTGTGAATAGAGCTACGATGAACATCAGTGTACAGATACCTCCATGGTATCCTGTTTTACGCTCTTTTGGGTAGATGCCCAGGAGCAGTATCACTGTATCAACTGTCAGTTCAATCTCTAGGTTTATTTGAGGAATCTCCATACTGCTTTCCATAGTGGTTGTACTAATTTGCATTCCCACCAGCAGTGTATAAGGGTTCCTGTTTCACCACATCCTCACCAGCATTTGTTGTTATTACCCTTGATTCTGGCCATTCTAACTAGGGCAAGATGAAATCTAAATGTTGTTTTGATTTGCATCTCTTATAACGAGGGAAGTTGAACACTTCTTCATGTATTTACTGGCCATTTGTACCTCTTCCTTGAAGAATTCCCTGTTTAATTCATGTGCCCATTTCTTCATTGGGATGTTGATTCTTTGGGGGCTGAGGTTTTTGAGTTCCCTATAGATTCTGGATATTAGTGCCTTATTGGATGAGTAGCTGGCAAAGATTTTCTCCCATTCTGTGGGCTGTCTCTTGAGTCTGGTGACTGTTTCTTTTGCTGTGCAGAAGTTCTTTAGTTTAATGCAGTCCCATTTGTTCATTGTTTCTCTTAGACGCTCAGCCTTTTGAGTTCTATTTAGGAAGTCATTCCCCAAACCTATCTGTTCCAGTGTATTTCCTACTTCTTCGTGGAGTTGATTCAGGGTTTCAAGCCTTATATCAAGGTCTTTGATCCACTTTGAATTAATTTTGGTACAAGGTGAAAGACAGGGATCTAGTTTCAGTCTTCTATATGTAGAGATCCAGTTTTCCCAGCAGCATTTGTTAAAGAGGCCATCTTTTCTCCATTGTGTTTTGGTCTCCTTTATCGAAGATCAACTGGCTATAGATACATGGGCTTATGTCTGGATCTTCCATTCTGATCCGTTGGTCTTCCTGTCTGTTTTTGTGCATTACCATGCTGTTTTTATTGTTATGGCTCTATAGTACAGTTTGAAGTCAGGTATTGTGATGCCTCCAGCATTGGACTTGTTGCTCAGAATTCCTTTGGCTATTTGAGGTTTCCATATGTATTTCATGATTGATTTTTGTATTTCTGTGCAGAACGTCATTGGAATTTTGATAGGGATTGTGTCAAACATGTAGATTGCTTTTGGTAGTATGGCCATTTTCACAATGTTGATTCTACTGATCCACAAGCATGGAAGGTCTTTCCATCTTCTGATATCTTCTACTTCTCTCTTTAGTGGTTTATGGTTTTCATTTAAAAGGTCTTATGCTAAGAGGAGAATGGGTACAGGAGGAATAGGGAAAGGGAAGGAAACCTAAAATTTGAAAGTGTTTGATGTGCCCACTGTGGAGGAGCAAATAAAATAATCTTAAACTGACAGAGGTCACTATGGGAAGGTGACCGGGAAGTAGTGAAGAGGTCTGGTAGAGATGAACCAATGTGGGTTGTAATACACATGTGCATGGAAGCAATGTTAGGAATCTCTCTGTATAGCTATCTTTACCTCAAACTAGCAAAAATGCTGTCTTTCTTATCATTTATGCTTCTCTTCAACAAAATTGGGGAAGAGAACAGAACAGATTCTGCCTGGAAGCGAGGATGGTGGGGGAGGGGGGGGGTGGGGAGGAGAGATGGCCCAAACAATGTATGCACATACGAATAAGTGAATAAACAATAAAAAAGAGAAAAAAGGTCTTTAGTTTCTTTCATTAAATTTGTTTCAAGGTACTTTTTTGTTTTTGAGGCTATTGTAAATGGGATTGTTTACCTGATTTCTTTCTCAGTCTGTGTGTTGTTGGTATTTAGAAAAGCTACTGATTTCTGTATGTTAATGTTGTATCCTGCTACTTTGCCAAAAGAGTTTATGATTTCTAGTAATTTTTCAGTAGAGTTTTTGGGGTCTCTTAGGTATAGGATCATGTCATCTGCAAATAGGGATAGTTTGACTTCTTCCTTCCCTGTTTAAATTCCTTTTATTTCTTGCTTTTATCTTATTGCTCTGTCTAGGAATTCCAAAACTATATTGAATAGGAGTGGAGGAAGTGGACAGTCCTGTCTCATTCCTGACTTTCAAGGGAACGGTTTCAGTTGTTCCTCAGTTTAGTATGATGTTGGCGCTAGGTTCGTCATATATAGCCTGTATTGTGTTGAGGAACATTCTTTCAATTCCTAGTTTCTTCAGAGCTTTTATCATGAAAGGGTGTTGGATTTTTGTCAAAGGCTTTTTCTGCGTCTGTTGAGAGGATCGTGTGGTTTTTGTTCTTGCTCCTGTTTATATGCTGTAGTACATTTATGGATTTATGTATGTTGAACTATCCTTGCATCCCTGGAATGGAACCGACTTGACCATGATCTTGGTGCATGATCTTTTTGACTTGTGGTTGAATTCTGTTTACCAATATTTTGTTGATAATCTTTACATCTACATCTTTGTTTGGTTTTGGAATGAGTGTAATACTGGCTTCTAGAATGAGTTTGGTAGTGTTCCTTCCCTTTTTATTTCCTGGAAAAGTTTGAGGAGTATTGGTGTTAGTTCTTCTTTAAAGATTTGGTAAAATTTGACCGTGAATCCATCAGGTCAGTAATAAAGAGGGAGACTCTTTATTACTGTTTCAATTTCATTGCATGTAATAGAACTATTTAGGTAGGCAATATCTTCTTGGTTCAATTTTGGTTGCTTGTATGCATCTAGGAATTTAACCGTTTCATCTAGATTTTCCAGTTTACTTCAATGTAAGTTTTCCAAGTGCTCTCTAATGATTCTCTGGATTTCGTTGGTGTTTCTAGTTATGTCCCCTTTCTCAGCTCCGATTTTATTTATTCAGGTCTTCTCTCTACTCCATTTTGTCATTTTGGCTAAGGGTTTGTCAATCTTGTTAATCTTCAAAGAACCAACTTTTTGTTTCATTGATTCTTTGTATAGTTTGTTTGGTTTCGCTTTCTCTTTTTTATCTCAGCCTTGATCTTTATTATTTCTCTCTGTCTGTTGGTTTGGGGTTTGGTTTGTTCTTGTTTTTCTAGGAGCTTAAGGTGCATCATTAGATTATTTATTTGAGAGGTCTCTGGTTTTTTTAAGGTAGGCACTTATAGGTATAAAATTTCCCCTCAGCACAGCTTTTGCTGTGTCCCACAGATTCCAATAGGTTGTACTTTCATTTTCATTGGATTCCAGGAATTTTTTTAAATTTCTTCCTTTATTACTTTGGTCACCCATTGGTTTTTCAGCAGTGTGTGGTTTATTCTCCATGTGTTTGAATATTTCATGGGGTTTCTTTTGTTGTTGAGGTCCACTTTTATTCCATTGTAGTCTGATATTATTTGTGGAGTTATTTCAATTTTTTTGAATTTGTTGAGACTTGCTTTGTGTCCTAAAATATGATCTATTTTGGAGAAAGTTCCATGAGCTGCAGAAAAAAATGTGTACTGCCTAGTTGTTGGGTGGAATACTCTGTAGATACCAACTATGTCTATTTGGTCTAATATGTGGAGTAGCTCTGAAGTTTCTTTGTTGATATTTTGTCTGGATGACCTATCTATTGGTGATAGTGGGGTGTTCAGGTCTCCTATTATCACTGTGTTAGTGTCTATCAGTGCTTTTAGGGCCATTAGAATTTTTTTAATGTAAATGGGTGCCCTTGTGTTTGGTGCAAGTATGTTAAGGGTTGATAGTTCCTATTGATGAACTGTTCCTTTCATTAATATGAAGTGACCTTCATTATCTCTTCAGATTGATTTTAGTCTGAAGTCTACTTTGTCAGATATGAGTATAGCTACCCCTAACTGTTTATGGGGTCCATTTGCTTGGAAAACTATTTTTGAGCCTCTAACTCTAAGCCAGTATTGATTTTTTTCAGTGAGATGAATCTCCTCTAAGCAACATATGGTTGGGTCTTCTGTTTTAACCCAGTTTGCTATTCTATGTCTTTTGATTAGGGCATTGAGGCCATTTACATTCAGTGTTAATGTTGGCAGGTTCCTGTTGTTTCTAGTAATTTTTATTCCCCTGCTGTTTAGTTTTACCTATTCCTTGTTTAGTGGTCTGCTTGCTCAAAAGGATTTATTCTTTCTTGAGTCTTCCTCTAGTTTCTTCTTCTATATGTTAATGTCCTGTAAGTGTCTTCTGCAGTGCTGGCTTGGTGGTTGCAAATTCCTTTAGTTTTCCCTTGTTGTGGAAAGTTTTAATTTCTCCTTCAATGAGGAAGGATAGTTTTTCTGGGTAAACTAGTCTAGGTTGACAATTGCTTTCTTTCAAGGGCTAAATTATGTCTTTCCATGACCTTCTTGCATTTAGAGTTTGAGTTGAGAAATCTATTATTCTAATGGGTTTGCCTTTAATGTGACTTGTCTTTTTCTCTTTTGCAGTTTTCAGAGTTCTTTCTTTGTTCTGTGTGCTGAGTGTTTTGATTATGATGTGTCTGGGGGTATTTCTTTTTTAGTCCTGTTGGTTGGGTGTTCTGTAAGCTTCCTTCACCGGGTGACTCTTTCCCCAGGTTAGGTAAGTTTTCTGCTATTGTTCTATTGAATAGGATGTCCATGCCTTTAGTTTTTATCTCCTCGTCTTCTACACCCATGATTTGTAGGTTTGGCCTTTTCATGTGCAGATATCTTGCATGTTCCATTTGTATTTTCTTAGCATTCTTTCATGATCTTTGACTGGTCTAATTCCTCTACTTTGTTTTGTGTTCCTGACACTCTATTTTCAACTTGTACCATTCTGTTCACCAAGCTTTCAATTGCAATATTTATTTCAGATATTGAGTTGTTTATTTTGGATTGATTATTTTTTAGGGTTTCCATATCTTCATTGATTTTCTCTTTCATATCCTGGATAGTCTTTTTAATTTCATTCATCTGTTTGTTTGTATTCCCTTTAAGCTCATTTAATTGTTTATTCATATTCTCTTTGAAGTCAAATAATAACTTTTGTGGTTTTTCTTTGAGGTTGTTAATCATTTTTACTATGGGTTTTTGAAAGTCATTATTTGATAGCTCTTCCTCTATGCAGATATTTGGATCCTTAGTGGTGGAACTGGCTTTTTATGGAGAGTGGTTGTCTTGCTGTTTCATTCTGCATTGAGATTTTACACATCTGGAGGTGGTTTGGGTTAGGGTTTTAATCCCTTATGCCTCTGTAATTGGGGTTTTGAGTTTTTTCTCCTGGTTCTCCAGCAGTGTTCCTCAGAGACAGATATGCTGGATATGTTACCCTTTGCAGGGTTCTTGTTGTGCCAATTGATTACTCTATTCTGTCCTCAGCAAGGGGGCTAGAGTTCCTGCTTTTTGATGGGGGCACAAGATCTTTACTGCAGTCACAGTGGGGAGCATTGGGTCTCTGTGCACTGTGTTGGGCAGGCCTCCCAGCACCAACAGAGTAGCAGATTTGTACTCAGTGGAGGAACCAGGAATTCAGCTCTTGGACAAGAGAGATATGACTGTTCTGCAGGGAAGTACAGCGTGAAGCACTGGGCTTGTGTACCTTGGGGGAATGGATTTCTGGTGCCACCTACAGAGTGGCAGGTTATAGCTTTCCTCCCTGAAGTGGGGAATCTGGCATTCTTGCTCTTTAGCAGAGAAGCAAGGGCTCTCTTGCTGTCGGAGACAGTGGGGAGGGCTGGGCTTCAATGCTCTGTGGGCAAGGAAGCCTCCTGGCACCAAAAAATAGCAAAGCCTGGGACTGGAGGTTCACTTGGGCATGTGGTGGTAGGCTCCTGGAACTGAGTAGCAAGCTGAGGGTAGCCATGGGGAAGCAGAGCCTGCAGTCTTGAATTGTCTGGTGTCCACAAGTCAATGGTGGCCCTGGGGTCTACTTGCACTGGGGCCTGGGCTTCCAGGAGCCACAACAGCTACTGCAGGCATGGGGGACCCACATCTGCAGGTATCACACGCCCTAAGGCTTGCTTGCTGGTGCTGGGCTACCCAGAGCCACAGCAGCTGCTGGAAACATGGGGGAACCAAGCCTTCAGTCAGCAGAAATTCTGGGGCCTGCTTTTCAGGCATGGGCTCTGGGAGGGTAGTGCAGTAGTGCTGCAAGCACAGGGGGACCAAGCCTTTGGGTAGCAGGAGCCCTGGGCCCTGATTTCTCACACAGGCTTCTGGGAGCCCACTTCAATGGCTCTGCTGATGGCTCAGCTTGGGATCACCAAGCATGCAGGTGGCAGGAGTTCTGGGGCATGATTTCCTGCATGAGCTTCAGGGAGCTCAATTCTGTGGTGTTGCTTCTAGGAGAACGGAGCCTACTGGATTGCACTTTCTGTTACCCATGGGGCAGTGGGCACTGAGGGGCCTGCTTGTACATGGGTGCCAGTTTCCCTGGATTTTCAGGGTGATGGTAGCAGGTTGTGTGGTGGGGGGAGCATGGAGCTCTGAGTCCTATGTGTGCCAGGAAGTTAGGACTTACCACCAAGGGAGTGCCAAGTGATGGAGTCTGGAACCATGTGGCAACCTCAGGGATGGCCGATCCAGAATGTTGAGCTTCCAGTCATTCTTCCTAGTCCTCACTTGGTGAGTTGCTTCTTTATTTGTGGATTCTGAGAAGAAGCTTTGCTTCTTGCTGGTTATGGGACCCCATGGGTGACTTTCGGGATCCTCTGATCTTCCTTTTTCAGGGTAGCTACTCACTGCTGGATTATAGGCATGTCAACAAACCACCATCTTCCATTAATGCATGTGTGTACTTTCTTTTAGTCTTACATTTACCATATACTACCTTAATTGATGGAGCTTTGCTCCATTCCCTCTCTCCACACTATCCAGGTGACAAAGCCCTGCTTACTCCTTAAAATCCATCTCAAACATCTTTGCCAGTCACCACCTCTCAGGGAGGACAGATTCTCCCTTCTCTCACTTTCAGAATACTTTGTTTCTCTTCTGTCCCAGCGCCCTCTGCTAATACTGTACTTACAGAACTTACTGAGTTATAATTCAGTGTCTATTTACAGACCTTCTCTGTTGCTGTCCACTCTGTTGGACAGGACGCTCATCAGAGAGTGTGTCTTATTCGTCTTTGTATCTTTGTCCTTTCTCTAGCTCCTACTATTGGAATTTGCCACATGGTTGAATGAATGAATGAATGAATAAAATGGATATGGGTTTCATGAGGGCATGGATTTCTGTTTTGCTCACTGCGATAGATATTTCAAATGTTTAGAAAGTACCTATTACATAGAGGGATCTAATGAATAATTATTGAGGCAATTAATGAGTGCTTTAGCTTACACAAGCCAATAGAAACAAGAGAGTGGGCTGGCTGTGTTTCCCAACATTAAAATATGAATTTTTTTGCAGTGGCACCAATATTGTTGTGTCAAGGGCAGATTAAGATTGAGATCCCAATTTGATATTTCTGGCATTGGATAGTGTAAGGTTTATCTTTATGGACAAAGGTATTCTGATGGAGAAAAAGTGGTACTATTGCAAGCATTTAACTCATACTCATATAATTTAAGATAAGTCAACAGTTTTTAGCTCTACTTACTATGTTTGTCTACTGATGATAAGCCTGAGATACAAAGAATCCTCTAGGATGTTTACATGAAATAATAATAGTAAAAAATTAACTTCATTCATTGAAAATTTACTAAGTATGCCAGGCATTCTACCTACTTGTGTCATCTTCAAGTTTTTCAGCCATGTTTTATAGTTTCAGAATACTTCTCTTGTACCTCCTTGGTTAAATTTAACCCTAAGTATTTTTTAATGCTATTGTAAATTGGATTTTTCCTAATTTCTTTTTTTCACAGTTCATTTTTCATGGAAAGAAATGTTACTGATTTTATATATCTATTTTGTATCCTGAAACTTAATTGAATTAATTGATCAGTTCTAACAATTTTTTGGTGGCATCTTTAGGATTCTATAAGATCAGGTTAATTTCACTTTTTCTTTCCTATTTGGGTGACTTTTATTTATTTCTCTTGCTTAATTATTCTGGGTAGGACTTTCGGTACTATATGAAATATAAGTGGTGTGTCCATTGCTGTACAAAAATCAACCTAAATGGGAAAAAGATTATTTTGGTCTCATGGCCAGTGTGAGTAGGTCCGTTGTTCTGACTGGGGGTGACTGGGGAATAAGAAAAAGACACAAAGATAGACATTGAGAAAGCTGGGGTCGGGTGGGTCTGGCACTCCTGATGAGAGACGCCAGTGACCCCCTCCTCCTCCAAGTGCATTTATTTATACAGCATGTATGAGAAAGCAGGGTGAAATGCAGGTCAAGTTCTCATGGGTCCAGTCACGTAGGTGGAAGGAACAGTGCAGTGGTGGTATGTTGTTATTTAGTACAGAGTATCCTGACCAGGTCAGCCTGTCCTATTTTTCTTGCAAGGCAGCCTTGCTGAGCCTTGCCTTGCCTTGGTTGGGTCCATGCCTATCAGCCAAGAGGCCCTTGACAGAGCTGTGCTCTGCCTCAGTCTCCCACATTTTAGTTCATAGCTTCAGTGATTTCAGTCCATGGTTGTTTGACCCTGTTACTTTTAGATCTATTGTGAGGCAGTACATGTTGATGGGAGTACATGGTGGAGAAAACCTGCTCACCTCATGGCAGCCAGGAAACAGAGAGAGATGAAGGGGCTGGGTCCCGATATCCCCTTCAAAAGCACACACTCCCCAATGACCTAACTTCCTTCCACTAAGCTTTCCCTCCTAAAGTCACCACTGGTGACCATTAGAAGACATTTGAGATCCAAACCATAAGAAGTGTTGAGAATTGTCATCTAAGAATTGCTGATCACACGTTGCTTCTCGACCTTTTGGCTAAGATCAAGTATAGAATTGCCAACCATAGAGGAAAAGCATACAGTTTTTCAACATTGAATATAATGTTAGCTGTTGGCTTGTCATGTGGTCTTTATTGTATTGAACATTCCTTCTATACCTAATTGTTGAAAGTCTTCATCATTCAAGAATACTGAATTTTCTCAAATGCCTTTGTGCGTGTGTGACAATCATGTAGTTATTGTCTGTTGTTCTATTCACATGGTGAATCACTTTTATTGATTTGCATATTACACTATCCTACATTCCAGAAATAAATCCCACTTGAATTATCCTTTTCATGTGCTGTTAAATTTGGTCATTGGCTTTTCTTTAATGGGCCACTTTATTACTGATTTTGTCTTTTTATTTGTTTTTAATGTGGTTGATTTTTTTATTTCTTTGTGGTTTGATCTGGGTAGGTAATATATTTCTAGGAATTTTTCCAATTCTTCTAAATCATCCAATTTGTTGGCATAGAATTGTTCATAGTAGTCTCTTAAGATCTTTTGTATTTTTATGGTATCAACTGCAATGTCTTCTATTTCATTTCTGGTTTTACTTATTTGAGTTTTCTCTTTTATTAGGTACTTTAGCTAAGGATTTCTCAATTTTATCTTTTCAGACAACTAACTTCATTTTGTTGATCTTTCCTATTGTTTTTCTATTTCTGTTTCATTTATTTTTCCTCTTATCTTTGTTATTTATTCCCTCTGCTAACTTTAGACTTTGTTCTCTTTTTCTAGTTCCTTGAAGTATGACATTAGATTGTTTATTGGAAATCTTTCTTCTTTTTTGATGAAGGTGTGTTTATTGCTGTAAATTTCCCTCTTAGAACTGCCTTTGCTGCATCCCATCAGTTGTGATATGTTGTATTTGTGTCTAAATATTTTTAAATTTCCCTTTTAATTTCTTCTTTGACCTAATGGCTATTCAGGAGCATATTGCTTAATTTTCACATATTTGTGAATTTTTCCTATTACTGATTTCTAGTTTCAAACCACTCTAGTTTTAAAAGATACTTGAAAAGATTTCACACTTCTTAAATATGTTAAGACTTACTTGTGGTTAACATACGATCTATTCAGGAGAATGTTCTATATATATTTGAGAAGAATGTAGAATCTGCTATGGTTGAATGAAATGTGCTATACACCTGCTAGGTTCATGTGGTTCAAAGTGTAATATTTCCTTGTTAACTTTTTGTCTGTTTGATCTGCCCATTGTTGAAAATGGGATATTAGAGTGTCCCACTATTATAGTAGTATAGTGTATGTCTCACTTCAGATCTCTTAATATTTGCTTTATTTATTTAGGTGCTTTGATGTTGAGTTCATATATATTTATAATTGTTATATCCTCTTGATGAATTGATTCCTTTAACATTATATAATTACCATTTATTATCTCTCTTTTTTTTTTTTACAGTATTTGACTTAAAGCCTATTTGATGTAAATAGAACCACCCCTGGCTCCTTTTTGGTTTACACGTGCCTAGAATATTTTTTTCCATCCCCTAACTTTAGTCTATCTGTATCCTTAAAGATAAAGTTAGTCACTTGTAGGCAACATCTAATTGGGTTTTAAATAGTCTCTTTTAATTTTCACATGTAACTTTATTATCATTATTTTTTGCTCCTATTTTGTAGATGAGGAAACTGAGGCTCAAATGTGATCAGTTGCCAAGGTCACTCTGCTATTACCAAAATACCTAGAATTTGGGCCTAAGTCTGTCTGAGCCTCTGTTCTCAGGCTTCACAATAACATTGACATTTTGCCATTGAACTGGGTCCAATAAGGACTTATTCCTGGCCAGAGATGCATACATATTTTTTCTAGTCATTTCAAAGCAAATACTGTCAGGGCCTTAAACATTCCTGATCTGAGTGTTCTGAGATTTCTTCCCTTAAAGATATCTGTAGTTTGGAGGCTAAACCTAGTCAAAACAACAAATTAGGTCACATGTGTGCTTCTTCCCCTCCTCTTGCTTAATTGCATATGATGAGTGGCTTTTTCAGACTTTAGTTCCAGGCACTTGGCTGTCTCTTACATTTGCTTCCAGTGATCAGGGTTGCTGAGATTTAAACATATGTTTTCCCAGTGAACTTTTGTCCTCTTGAAACTGCATTCTGTTCTCTTATTAAATTCCAGCTTTCATGACTAATATGTGATGATAGCTACAGAAATATTTATATGATAAATTAAAGTGGGCAGGGTCTTCCGCTTACAAATTGCTTCAAGATAGGACTCAGATGCCTGCCCATAGAGTGGCCTCATAAATGCTAGCATAAAATAGATTCTAGCCTTTATAATTTCAGCTTGCCCTTGGCTCAAGGTCCTATTGTTTCAGTGTGTCTCCATAGGGTGAGCTCCTGGCCTATTTCTCAAAACAAAGCTACAGAGATTTATGACTCAGTGGAAAAAAGTATGTGTGAATACTTCTCAGACCTGCTTTGGAAAAGCAAGTAGATAGGATGTTTTTCTGTCTTTATCTTGCACATACATATAAACAAGTGATTCATCGGTTGTGCCTCTGAGTCAGGGGGACAGCAATTTCAGAATTTCAAGTTGATGACTATTTGTTTTAGATATCAGAAGTCTGAGTTACAACAGAGACATGTTCCAAAAAACTTACCACCCAGAGACCCAGATTAACCAGAGTCCTTCTAGGTGGCAGAAAGGTGTTTGTTTTATAAAGTGGAGGCATGTGTGAGTCTTTGCCTGCTCACAGCCATGAAAGAAAGTAAAGAGTGTTAAGTGTGACTTCTCAGGGTAAAGGGGACTTGAAACTTCTGTGATTATTATTTCTAGAGGAGTGACTATTTCAGTAGAAAAAGAAACTCCTTTGTACCAGCTCTCTCTGAGTTTCTTGGCACTTTTTAATATTTCAAGTAACAGCTGAAACTACAGTAACCTTCTCTGTTCTAATTGGAAGCATCTGTGAGTTGCAGTATTTGAATTTTCAGATTCCAAAGTGATTTTCTCCTTGTACTAGAGTGCCAATTTCAGCTGAAATTCCATGTAAGGGCCCTTTTCTCCCTCCTGATTATAAATTGTCCAGTCAGCTAATAATGTGATGGAAGTTCAGGACTCTCCCCATCAGCTTTTCTCTGTACTCGTGCTTTTTAATGAAAACTACGCTGCTTCAACTATTTGCATATCTTATCAGGATCCTTCCTATTCAAAGAGAACAGATGGGGAAATTCTCCCAACCCTCGGAATTCAACTCAATAATCTTCTACTGCCAAAAATCATCTCATAATCAACAAAGAGGCTAGAGCAATATATTATATTTGGAAATTCCAGGAAGGAAAAAAGAGTAAAAATAATTAGAAACTTATTCCAGTTTCTCTCTGTTAACAGAAGCCTGCCTTCTAAAGGGCTTAGTGTTTTATAAATACCTCCTGTAACTTCTACAAGGGAGACAAGAAGGCATAATGGCTTCTTATCTGCTTTCCCATACTGCTTTGGCTACTTCTTTTTTTCAGTGATACTATTTCATCTCCTTGCCTCACTACTCTCAAGTGTAAGATAGGAACAACAATACTTGCCTCCCAGACTTGTCACAATGAATAAATGGTGTAGCATTTGTAAAATGTCCCCAGTGGGAGCTAAGTAAATGCTGCCTTTTTTTCTTTCTTTTTCTCCTTCCTTCCCTCCTTCTTGCTTTCCTTTCTTTCTTTCCTTTCCTTTTACATTTGACAGCTAAGATAATAATGATATGACTTACCTGAGGCCAAAAATCAGACCCCCAAAGATCCAAAACCAGACCTGAGGTTTCTTGATCTAACACCTTTAAGGCTCCATCCTTTGAGTTCAAAAGTAACCCTGCAGAGTTTGACAAAAGTTCATTGTAGACTATAGCAAAATGTCAGGGAAAGCAAAAGCCTTTTGGCAGTATATGCCACTGTGCATATGTTTTGTGTTGTTATTACTAGAATTAATAATTATACAGAGAAGGGATTCAAACAATGCCACCAAAAGGATGAGTATGACTTTCCATAGTTGGCATTCAATAAATGTTTGCAGTACTGACTTCAATATACTTTATCTGTAGAACAGCAAGTTTTTGAGAGTGGAAAGGGAAGCAAATAATAATCGTGTCAAGACACAGGAAAACCGGAATATGCAGTTGCCCCATCTGTGAACCATGGCATGAAATTCTGGGTTTCTTGGAGAAATCTGACACATTCCTTTGGCAAACATTGCTAAAGTTACCAACATAAATTTATCAAGAGACTACTTTATGACTGACATTTTACATGTATGTGTCTACGCTCACACCAACTTATTAAGATTAATTTAATGGTTAGAGCTCCAGTTCATGAGCAACAGAGACTCAGAAAGTTTTCACAGCAAGTAAGGGTTGTATCTGGAATTTAAACCCAGGTATGTCTAGCTCAAAAATCTATGTTCTTACAATAACTTCATAGATGTCTGTAAGCCTTACTAGGTTATAATCATAGAATCATAGACTTTTAGAGGTTGTCTAATCTACCTCCGTCATTTTTAAGATGGAGAAACAGGTTGAGAGAGGTCTGTTAACCTTCTCAAAGTCCCATGACTATATGCAGTAATGGGAAACATTAATTGCCCTGTCCTAACTGGTCCATCCCCACATTCAGGGAGGGAGAGAAAAGAATTAGCTGTCTATTGGAAATACCTTTTCAAGTAGATACTGTATTTATAGGACTGCATTAGGGAACCCCTGGAAATCCATGGAAGTGGAAGATATGGTGCTTGCCCTTGTGATGCTTCAAGTCTACTTGGGGAAAACCATCCTACAGCAACAAGAGGGATGCAGAGGAATGAGAGGTTCAAGCAGTTCTGCAAGCTCTGCTCTGCTACTTTCTCATACTGAGATTCAGCCATTCTGGGCCTGCTTATTTGGTGGTTATCCTCAGTCTTCCAATAATGTCTCTGTTGTATCCCAATGTACTGCACTTTTTCTGGTCTGCCTAAATCAGAAAACTGTTTTAGTTCAGAGATGATGTCATATTCATCCTTGTGTACCCAGCACAACGCCTAGCACAAAGCAGAATATATGACTCCTACATAGGGCCAAGGCAATTGTTAACCTCAAGTGTATGAAATCCACTCCAAGGCCCTGCTGATGGTGTGACATGGACAGAAATCACTGTCCATAACTTAAGTTTCACTAAGTTAAGGATCACTTCACATCCTCTGTTGTCTGGGACTGTCAGAAGGAAAGGGGACTTCCATGGGGACTTCCATGGGGTGGGGGCTGGGGCTTCCATTGGGTGGGGGCTGGGGCTTCCATGGGGTGGGGGCTGGGACTTCCATGGGGTGGGGGCTGGGACTTCTATGGGGTGGGGGCTGGGGCTTCCATAGGGTGGGGGCTGGGGCACACATCCACTTCCTTTGTAACATCCCACCTCAGACGGAAACAAAGTGCAAACAGGATGGGCTGTCCAGGGTACAGGAAATTGGCTATGGTGGTTCAGTGCGTTTAAATAATCAAAATGTACCTCAAGAGAGAAAGTAAAACCAAGGAAGGATTGTGAGTGACCAACCTCTGACACACTGCACCTCCAGTGGACACCTGTATCCCACTTCAATCACACCACCCTGAGGACTTCTCAAAACCTGCAGCCTGCAGGGCAGTTCCTCCAATGCATGAGCAGTGGCCTCACCTCAAACTCTCCAGGCACTTGGCCTGCAGAGCTCTCAAGGATTCTTAGATCCACTTCCTGGACTTCTTAGACCTACTCTCCCCTGCGGTGCTGTTGACTTTGGGAGACTGCTGCTGTGCTTTAAAAATAGCCTCTTGCAGGTTTTCGGAGGACAGGTTCCCTTCCTGCCAAAAATGTGTGGAATGAGGGTTTCGTTGACAACAGTGGGCCTTTGTTACAGAGTTGAAAGTGCACAACCCTCCTTCTGAGCCTGCTGCAGTGGTTTACCTAATGTCACTGACCCTGTTTTAATTAAGTCCTCCTTTTGTGTTAGACTCAGTGCCAAGAAGCCTAAATGAATGTTGTTTATTTCAATGGGTTTTGTTGTTGATACTTCCAATTCTATTTTAGGAGATTTTTAAGGATCACTCCTCTGCAGACCAAGATAAGAGTTAAGAGTCTTTTTCTCAAGAAAGAACATTCTCATAAGTGAACATTATCTTTGTCTTTCTTTCTCACCCATGTAACTGAATTCTAAAATCCAAGAGAATTTTTTCTGCCTCCTGATGGAAACTGGAGATGGTGGTGTAATTTTCAGGCCTTGTAGGATGATGGAAACTTTACCTGCATTTGCCCTTATGAAGTTCCAACAGACTTTAAGTTTTAAGTAATATATAGAGAAGGAATTGTGATGACCACTACTTATGGCTACTATATAAAAACCGTGTGATTGGCATCCAATCCAATCATGACAGGGCTACTATAATTAATTACCACAAAGTGGGTGGCTTGAAAGAAATATATCACAGCTCTAGAAGCTAGCAGTACAAAATCAGGGTGTCATCCGGGCCATGCTATCCCTCTCTTTGAAACCAATAGAGAAGAATCCTTCCCTGCCCTGTCTGTCTTCTATTTTTTCTGGCAATTCTTGGCATTCCTTGTCCTATAGATGTAGGACTCCAATCTCGGCCTCCATCATCACATGGTCATTTTCTCCCTATATGGCTTCCCTTCCTCTTCTAAGGACAGTAGCTTGTTGAATTAGGGCTCACTCCAATATCCTCATCCTAACTTGATTACTCTGCAAAAACCCTATTTCTAAATAAGATCATGGGTACTTGGTGCTAGGATTTCAACCCCAAGCTGAAAAGCTGAGGGGAAACAATTCAAATGGCTTGGTATAAAACCTATGCCATATATCTTCACAACAACGCCTGTCATTATTATTATGTACTCAGTTTAAAACTGCAAAATGAAGGCCCAACTGTACCTCATTTCAGTACCATGTCTGCATCTATTGCCTGTGGAGTGCCTGTTGTTTTCCTGGAACTATGCTAGACCTCCAGGTTGTAGCCATGAATAAAACAGGTGCTGCCGAACCCTCCTGCAACATATAATCTAATGAGAGGAGGTGTGCATTAGAGATGTATTGTCCTAAACGTCAATTGCTAACTCTCAGTACCATAGCACTATTTCCAATAAGGAATTCTTTTCCTTTGCTGTCACTGCCAGAAGATTATTGAGGGAATAATGGGTACTGAGATGAAAATGAGTGAGAAGTCCCTCACAAAGCAGGTGGCCGTCACTTCTTCTTTATCCAGAGTGCCAATAGTTTCTTTTATATGTTGGGCATCCCTGAAAAACTTTGTTGAACAAAGTGTGCCAGAGTTAGGTTAGCTGTGTATCAAGTAACCCTAAAATCTCAATGCTTAAAATGAAGCTTATTCTGTGCTTCTGCTTAATGTTTCTGTACACACACCAATATGGGAACTGTGTCCTGTGTCACCCTCTCTCCGGGACACAGACTAATGAAGTAGCCTCATCTGGAACTCTACAGGTTACTGTGGCAAAGAGAGAAACAGAAGAAGAGGGTGAATCATACATTGGCTCTTCAACATTTCTACCTAGGAGAGTCGTGTTGTAGCCACTTACATTTTCTCAGCTAAAGCAAGTCACTAGGCTCGCTTCATTTCAGCAAATCATGCATGTCCATCCTGCCCTGTTCTTGAAAGAGAGAGCACATAATGTGTTTGAGAAATCAGTACTGATTCCACACATGGATAGGAAGAGTTTTAACCTGGTTTCAGGATGAGAAGCCTACAACAAATATACCTTTCAGGCCAAATAAAGTAAGTGTGTGGAACAATAGAGTGCATGCCCAGTGCATTAATCTGTTCCCTCCCTTTATGCTCCATGCAGGAAGATCTATGCCTCTTCTTTAGCCATTCCTTCTCAGGTTTGGTCAGTGAGTCCTGACCAAAGAGTTCTCTGTCAGCTAGGAGAGAACCTATAGTCTGTTTCTAGGAACTGCAAAAAGCAAAGTCCAAACTAGGGAAAGCCAGAAATCAGGTCTACGTTTAGATCTGAAATGTTTGCTAAAGGTCCATATATTAAAGGCTTGTTTCCAGATGTTTGCACTATCGGAATGTGGCAGAATTTTTAAGAGGTAGGTCTTAGTGGGAAGAAGTCAGGTCATTGAGGGTATGGCCTTTCTTTCTCTCCTTGCCTCCCAGATGCCATGAAGTGCTCCTACTATAATGTACTGTGCAACCACAGGTCCAAAACAACAGGCCAACCAATCATGGACTGAAATCCATGAGCCAAAATAAACCTTTCTTGCTTATAAACTATTTATGTCAGCCATTTTGTAATAGTGACAGAAAGCAAACTAACATATCAGGGGATAGTAATGTATATTCCTAAGTAGTTCCCTATAGTTTTCCTTTAAACAACAACCTCTTGAATATACATAAAACATACTTTTAGCTCCAGATCTTTTATTTACTCACAACTTTCCAGGGATATTCTGTATTTTACATAAAGCAGCACTCTCTCTTTTTTTTTTATTATTCATATGTGCATACAAGGCTTGGGTCATTTCTCTCCCCTGCCCCCACCCCCTCCCTTACCACCCACTCCGCCCCCTCCCTCTGCCCCCTACCCCCTCAATACCCAGCAGAAACTATTTTGCCCTTATTTCTAATTTTGTTATAGAGAGAGTATAAGCCATAATAGGAAGGAACAAGGGTTTTTGCTGGTTGAGATAAGGATAGCTATACAGGGAGTTGACTCACATTAATTTCCTGTGCGTGTGTGTTACCTTCTAGGTTAATTCTTTTTGATCTCACCTTTTCTCTAGTTCCTGGTTTGATCTCACCTTTTCTCTAGTTCCTGGTCTCCTTTTCCTATTGGCCTCAGTTACTTTTAAGGTATCTGCTTTAGTTTCTCTGCGTTAAGGGCAACAAATGCTAACTAATTTTTTAGGTGTCTTACCTATCCTCACCCCACCCTTGTGTGCTAAAGCTTTTATCATGTGCTCAAAGTCCAATCCCCTTGTTGTGTTTGCCCTTGATCTAATGTCCACATATGAGGGAGAACATATGATTTTTGGTCTTTTGGACCAGGCTAACCTCACTCAGAATGATATCCTCCAGTTCCATCCATTTACCAGCGAATGATAACATTTCGTTCTTCTTCATGGCTGCATAAAATTCCATTGTGTATAGATACCGCATATTCTTAATCCATTCGTCAGTGGTGGGGCATCTTGGCTGTTTCCATAACTTGGCTATTGTGAATAGTGCCGCAATAAACATGGGTATGCAGGTGCCTCTGGAGTAACCTGTGTCACAGTCTTTTGGGTATATCCCCAAGAGTGGTATTGCTGGATCAAATGGTAGATCAATGTCTAGCTTTTTAAGTAGTCTCCAAATTTTTTTCCAGAGTGGTTGTACTAGTTTACATTCCCACCAACAGTGTAAGAAGGTTCCTTTTTCCCTCGCATCCTCACCAACACCTGTTGTTGGTGGTGTCGCTAATGATGGCTATTGTAACAGGGGTGAGGTGGAATCTTAGTGTGGTTTTAATTTGCATTTCCTTTATGGCTAGAGATGGTGAGCATTTTTTCATGTGTTTTTTGGCCATTTGAATTTCTTCTTTTGAGAAAGTTCTGTTTAGTTCACTTGCCCATTTATTGGTTCATTAGTTTTGGGAGAATTTAGTTTTTTAAGTTCCCTATATATTCTGGTTATCAGTCCTTTGTCTGGTGTATAGCTGGCAAATATTTTCTCCCACTCTGTGGGTGTTCTCTTCAGTTTAGAGACCATTTCTCTTGATGAACAGAAGCTTTTTAGTTTTATGCAGTCCCATTTATCTATGCTATCTCTTAGTTGCTGTGCTGCTGGGGTTTCGTTGAGAAAGTTCTTACCTATACCTACTAACTCCAGAGTATTTCCTACTCTTTACTGTATAAACTTTAGAGTTTGTGGTCTGATATTAAGATTCTTGATCCATTTTGAGTTAATCTTGGTATAGGGTGATATACATGGATCTAGTTTCAGTTTTTTGCAGACTGCTAACCAGTTTTCCCAGCAGTTTTTGTTGAAGAGGCTGCTAATTCTCCATCGAATATTTTTAGCTCCTTTGTCAAAGACAAGTTGGTTATAGTTGTGTGGCTTCATATCTGGGTCCTCTATTCTGTTCCACTGGTCTTCATGTCTGTTTTTGTGCCAGTACCATGCTGTTTTTATTGTTATTGCTTTGTAATATAGTTTGAAGTCAGGTATTGAGCAACACTCTCTTTATTAAAGACTTGGGTTCCATAGGTTGGCAGTTTTCCATATTACTATATATTTTTCATCCCTCAAGTTCTAAAATTGCCATCTTGAAATAAACAGGAAAAACTTGGGGAAAATCATCAGTAGCTAAAATTACTTTTGTTTTTATCCTGTTCCAGTCAGCAGCTATTAACAGTGGGATTCCCATGAATGCATCTATCCCAGGCACCCATCTGGGTAGCCCAGGGCTGAGAAATGTCCTTTGTTAATTACTCAGAGGAGACATCCACCTCCATGAGTGCTCAGGTTGCCAGCACACTGGAGGATGCTCAGAGCCTAGGGACACCCAGGCTGCCTGTAATTCACACAGAAGCTGAAGATGTTCTGTGCCTCAAAGCCAGACTGAGCTTCCTGGAGTTTCCAACCTTCTTGCCTTCCTTTGTGCCTCAAACAGTATGGTCCTCTTGTACTCGAACCTTGTCACACAGTTATTGAAGGCAGTGCCTCCCAGGCATCATTCATTCCCAGGGTTCTGCCTCCTTCTCAAAGAGCGAAGATTGAAACAAACCCAGCTGTGGAGCGCAGAGCACTTCTTGGCACTTACATTACTACCCAGTTGTCCGCATGGATCTGCTAGGGAACCAGAGCAGCATGTGCTCAGGGAGTCTCACATCAGCACCCCTCTCAGACTTGCCAGATTGGACAAGATCAGGCAGATATTAAGATTCATGTGTCTACAGGGCTTTTCAGTGCACAAGGATTCTGAGACTTGCCTTATTTGACCCTCACAGTCATTTTGCTATGGAGAAGTCATGGTCCCCATTTTACTGACAAGAAAACTAAGGCATAGAGAAGTGAAGTGACTTGCCCCAAATCATTTATCCAAAGGGGCCACTTTTCTGGGATCCAAGAGATCTGCATTTAAATCTCGTCACACCTTTACATCACTACCTGTTCATTTCACCTGCAGAACGATGATGCCCACCTGGTCGTGTAGCATGGGCATTAGGATAACATACCTGAAGAGCCTGCCAGGGTCCCTGGAACAGAGATACTCAAAAAAAGCTTATTGAACAAATGAATGGGTGTAACTGTTTTGTGACTTCTGTCCCTTTCCAGGCTTCCCTTGATCTCATTCTCATGGGATATTAGCTCTTGCAGGAAACATGGGAAATCTTTAGTCCCAACCTTGTATCACCAAAGACCCTTTTATTTTTGCCCCTACTCAGTGATCTATATAATGAAAGGTTTTCTACCTGCCAGATTTTATTTATGACTGCCTTCCTCTTTCAGCAATAAAAGGCACTGTAACTGCCAACATGCCTCCTAACGAACATGTACACCGGCATGGTGTCACTCTAGCTGTAATTAGATGCTAACGTTTTCTGGGCATTTACTGTGAACCAGGTGCCTCACTGGACCTGTTGCCAGCATTGGAATCCAGGGGATCTGACCCCTGAGCCTGCTCTACTCAATCCTCCGCAGCAGGATGAGGTACCATTTACTGAGCTTACACTTTGTGCCAGTAAACTCTGCCACACTAAATATGCATTCTTAGCTCATTGTTACAGCCAAGGTGGGAAACCGATAATGTCACTCCCTCCATTTCACAAGTAAGGAGTGAAACTCTAAGAAAGGAAGTAACTTGTGGACAGCCATGTGGCCAGGGAGTAGCCCTGGCACTGTGGCTGCAGAGCACATGCCTTAGCCCCTAGGCTAGGCTACCTTCCCCCTGACCTTTCTCTAAAATGTCCTTTGAGTCACTTGCAGCCTCATCCCTTGTCAGTGCTTTGGAAATCACTTGAAAGTCCCCACTCCAGCCTCAGGGACTCAGGGTTTAAGTGGGCAGGGCTAGGAAGAAGCACTTCCTGAGGCATCTAGATATACTTTCTGAAGCTACTGCGGGAGAATGCAGAGGGGTGAGCCTTGTGCTCATGCAAACAGATAAAAACCACTCCATCACCACTTAGAGCTGGAGAAAACGATTTCCACTGAAACTGAAAATGGGCTGCATTTCTGAGGAAGTTTTCTTCTTTGGAGTATCTCCTTTCTGAGTTGGTCTAGATCACTTCTGCCAGGAAATGTGGTGCTGCAATCCATTTGTTTACCATCACAACCCCCTGCCATGCACATTTTACCTCCTCACCAACAAACATCAATGAAAAATATTCATTGTGCATTTCCAGAGTCCCGGACGAGCAGGCCTTCTCTGTCAGGGTCCTGGTCCAGGAAGGTCCTGTTGCTTATCAGCTGTGGGATTTCATACAGCCACTTTGCCTATCTGGACTTCAGTGTCTTGGTTTATAAAATGAAGTCTTTATTTCAAAATCCCCAGCCAGGCCAATCCTTCAGGATCACTTACAGCTGTGATTAATATGCACTTTAAGATGTAATTTAAGAGTTAATTAAATTACACACATTTTAAAGGGTGATATTTTTGCATTGTGATCTTGCAGAACATGAAATCATATGCAAAAAAAAAAAAAGCTAAAAACATGGCTGAATAGTTCCTTAAGAAGTTCCAGATATATGGCTGTGCATGGTGGTATGCTCCTGTAATCCCAGCTACACGAAGCCTTAGGTAGAAAGATCACAGTCCTAGGCTGGCCCTGTGCAAAAATGCAAGATCCTATGGGAAAATGAGACATGTTGAAACTCTTCTAGGAATGGGGGGAGAAGAGGGGAGATAAAAGAGAATGATGGAGGAGGTGAATTCAATTATGATATATTGTAAGAACTTTTGTAAATGCCACATCGTAACTCAGTACAATAATAATGACAATAAAAAAATAAAATGACTCCAGGATTATAGGTTCAGCTTGGCCTATTTATCCTATGCACACCAACACAACCACCCCAACCTAATCTTCACAACCCCTAGACACTTTTTCCAACCAGGGCAATTTGAGGCTCATTAATACCAATGAGCATGATTTTTTAAACTTAAATTCATAGAGATGAACTTCAGATAAAATCAGTGCCTAGAAACCAACTCAATTCTTATCTTTTTTGTCTTGATTCATGCGATCAAAAGCCCTACAGTCATTTCCAAGTGGGATATGGCTTAAGCAGTAGAGTGCCTACTTTGCAAGCGTAAGCCCTGAATTCAAACCTAGTCTCCCTCTCCCCGCCAAAAAAGAAAGAAAGAAAAATGGGATTAGCAAATGCCCATGAAGGAGAAGGAAAAATCTTTTCTTCTACTCATTTTAGGATCTCCAGCTGGGGCCCCGTAAATTTGACTGGCCAAAGGCAGATTAACAGGAGGAATAAAAAAAAAAACAGAAGCTCAATACATGCATCTGTATGCGTAGGTGGGAGCACCCACACCCGTGCTTAAACACCATTTCAGACTAAAACAAAGGAAAGGGGGCTTGGGGCTTCTGAAGGGGGTAGATTCTGAGGTAGTGTCCAGAAAAAGTAGGGTAAACAGGGCTGTTAAGTAAGTTTCACTGTGAGATTTAAGTCAGTGCCTCCTGCATTGATAAGAGAAAAAACTAACCTAAAAAAGAGTCCCCCCTAGTATAGGAGAGGGAGGCATCTGTACAAATAGAAAAACTTTTTAATAAATGGAAACTTTTTTTACAAAAGGAAAACTTGTGCCTGATATTCTGAGTTTTTTCTGCACCTGCTGATTCTCAATGGCATTTAAGCTCAAAATAATCTCTAAAACAAGGAGACACACTTTGGGGTGGCATATGCTAGCAACCTTCACCTGGTACTTGCTCTCAAACTGTGAGTAAGTTAATTCAAATAATGCCTACACTGTTCCCTTCAATGTGGTGAACAGAGCCCTGCACTCCAAGCCTGGTGTATTCGCCTCTTCTCTGGCCCATGGGCCATCCTCCATGTGCTCAGTTCCCTGCCCTAAACCACAGGGCACAGCATCACCCAGTGGCCGACATAGTCCCGGGAGTGGCATACAGCAGAGAACCCACAAATCACCTTTGCTCCAACTCTCATCCTTTGTTACTCAACATTTTTTCATCTTTATCCCTCAGTCATCATCCTGTTGTTACTCATTTTTCCACCTCTTCATTTATTTAAAAGTAACATATTATGGACTAAGCCTGGGAATACGGTGGCAAACAATAGCAGAAATAGATTCAGACCTTGCCCTCGTGAAGCTTACAGTCTAATCAGAGGGAAGAATATAAAACAAAGAACCAGACAGCTTAATGTGCTAAGTTTGCATCTGCAAGGAAGAGGAACTTGGAGCATATGACAAGAAGCCTCTACTAGGACTTGGAAGCTATCAAAAGAATGATTAGAAATTAACTAACTGAAGAGTGAGGCAAGGCAGGATGTAAGAGGAGGAAGGAACTGTGTATGGACAAGCCTAGAGGTAGGAAAGACATAAGGAAGAGCATGGCACATGAAAGACTAGAAAGCCTCATTCTCTAGACCAGTGTGGTGGATGACAGGAAAACGAGAGGAATGAGCCTTTTTTTTTTTTTTGTCTTGTCTTGGTGTCATAGTGGTGGGAGATTAGATTATAAATTTGATTTTAGGCAGGTTAAGTTTGAAGTTCCTTTGACCCATGTCAGGTCGGCAGTTAAATATAGAGGTCCAAAATCAGGATCATTTTATTCCCCCAGGGTATATTTGCTAATGTCTGGAGACATTCCTGGTTGTCACAAGGGAGTGGGAGATGCAAATGACATGCAGTGGATGAGCCCAGTGATACTGCCAAGACTCCTGCAGTGCGCAGGTCAACTCCACTCATGCCCAGCAAAAAAATTGTCTAATGCAAAATGTCAGTAGTACCGAAGGTGAGAAACTGGTTTTCAGTTTCACTGGAGACTTAAGCAGGGGAACCCAGAGGAGAAGGAAGAAAATGCAAAGAAAGTGAAGTCACAGAAGCCAAAGTGTTGGTGGAGAAGTGAGTAAAAGTTAGCTGCCACTGAGAAGCTAGAGGAGATGGGAGCTGAAAAACAACCATTGCATTTAGCAACAGTAGTTTGGTAGCATGGTGTTGAGAAGAGATATTGGCAGAGGAATGAATGGGAGATGGAAAAACTGGAGTAGCTAGAGTAGGCAGCCCTTTTAAGAAGTTTGGCAATGAGTTTAGGCCATAGTGGCTCATGCTTGTAATCCCAGTTACTCAGCAGGCAGAAATCAGGAGGATTGCAGTTGGACCAGGTAAACAATTAGCAAGTCCCCATCTCACTAATGGCTGGGTGACATGGGCACTTGCCTGTCATCTCAGCTACATGGGAGGCATAAATAGGAAGATCACAATTCAGCTTACCCAGGCATAAATGCGAGACCCTGTTCAAAAAATAACTACAGCAGAAAGGGCTGGGGACATTACTCTAGTGGTAGAGCACCTGCCTAGTAAGTGCGAAGCTCTGAGTTCAAACCTCAATACCACCACCAAAATAAAAAAGAAGTTTGACAACAGAACGGAAAAGAAAGAACAGTTCTGGCACAGAATATGAAAGCTAAAAATAGCTTGTGATTCTGTGATATTTTTATTGTTGTTTAATTTTTTTATTTTGAAAACTCTCAAACAGGGGTGAAGACATGATTACTATAATGGACCTTTATGTACCCCAAATTCTATAGGATCTGTGTTCAGTTTTGTTTCTCTGAAGAGTATTTTTTGTTCTAGGAGACCAAACTTAATTGGACTCAAATTCCAAACTCTGTCTCTCCAAATCAGCAGTAACTAAAATCTCTGCTCCGTCCTTCTAGCTTTCAGCTGCAACTTTTTTTTTTTGCCAGTCCCCTGTGTATGCATAGTTCAATGGTCAGCCGATGATTTAGGCAGATTTTATGCACAGATTTGGGAATGCGTCACCTTCACTTCCCAGCTGCTCTTCTAACCCCAGCTCTATTTTCTGACTCCTATGGCTAGTAAGACTCTGACTTTCTGTCCCCTAGTGTTGCTTGAAGACTGGGAATGCCCTCCAGCAAAAGGGTACAAATTAGCAAATCTCAGGAGGTATAATTCCCATGCTGGTGGAGTGGCTCAAGTGGTAGAGTACCTGCCTAGCAAGTGGGAAGCCCTGAGTTCAAACCCTACTACGAAAGGGAAAAAAAATCCCAATTAAAAGAAAAAGAGGTATAATTCCTGCTTTTGCAGATGGATTCCCCTCCAGTTTCTGTCACCATTTGGCCAACCTCCATTGCCATAAATAAACAAACACACATTCCTAATGTGATAATAATACAAGTTGTTTACAAATGAATAATTTTATTATTGTTATCTGCGGTATGATTATTCTATCCAAGCTACTATGTCCCTACCAGAAGCTGGAAGTCTTGATTTGTTTTTAGGATGATAAAGGCTTGGGCATGTTTAAAGGTTGATGGGAAATTAATGAAAGGTTAATTAATTAATGAAAGGTTGATGGGAAATCTCAAGGAGAGAGAGAGAGAAGAGAGAAAGGGTCCACACACACCACACGCACACACACAAACAGGTATACGTACATTCTCTCACCCCTGATGCCAGGGTAGAAGACTTACACCCACATATCTAAGATCTAAACATTAAAAGTTGTAAATCTACCTAATAAACTGTTAAAGAAGATGTGTAGTATTATCCTACACTTACAAATATACCTTCGGATGATCTAAAAGCCAATTTGGGATTTGGAATTCTCAGATTCCGGTGGTTCAGGGAAAACTGTCCCACACCACCCTATTCCCATCCCAGCTACTTCCCCACTTCAGGGGCCTTGTGCACATGTGTCTGGACATCCCCACCCACAGGTCCAAGCTTCACTCACAGTCCCTGGTCTAGGGTCTAGCCACTGGTCTGTACTGGAGAAGAGATGCGTGCAGTTCCTGAAGCAGTATTAGGATCATCCAGTCAGGGAATTCTGGGCTCTTAGGTACTTGGTCTAGAAGAAAGAAGAGAGAGTATGGTTTCTAGAGTACACAGGGTGCAGGTGAGTACACACTTGGCCTGATGCATTCCTTGTCTTACGCAGAGTTGCAATTAGAGGAGGGCCAGCTCAGGACCATCTAAAGTGTTGGGGTTTTGGGAAGGGATCTCTTTTGCTCCGGTTTATGTGCAAAACTAAGCAATGCAATGATACCCAGTACGCACAGTCTTTGCTCTGTTTCTAGTCTGACCACCTGGTTTCTCTATATGTGTGTTTGTTTCTCTAGTGGGCTGTTTATCACCATCCATGACAGAGGCCACATTGGAACAATGCTGAACTCTTGGCCAGAAGAAAACATTAAGGTATGATCCTGTTTTCATTGCTATTGCTCTACTTTTTTTTTTTTTAGTTTATATCTATTTTGGTTTTTTTTTTCATTTTTCTTTTATTATTCATATGTGCATATAAGGCTTGGTTCATTTCTCCCCCCTGCCCCCACCCCCTCCCTTACCACGCACTCCTCCCCCTTCCTCTCCCCCCCCAATACCCATATTGCTCTACTTTTTGATGACTCCTTTCAGCCTGCATCAGTCATTTCCACCTATAAAATGAGCCATTATGACACTGAAGACAGCATACTGTCCCCATTCCCACGACCAGCCCACAGACCTGCTGTAGCCAAACATGAGTGTACTACAGAGCAGAGATTTACGTTAGCCAGACGCCCATGTGAAATTGCTCCATACTGTGATGATGAGATGAGATGAAATGTTCAGTACGCATTGAGTACCTGTTAAATATATGGAGCTAAGTCAGACACAGACTTAGTTCTAGAATAAGTGACATGTCATAAAGAAAATAAGACAGACGCCAAAGACTAACAAGGTGGAGCTTGATCAAAGATTAATGAAGTACACAGAGCTGAGAGTGTTCAAGCAAGCAGAAGCAACGTTTACAGTGAAGCAAATCTGGTGTGGTTTCAAGGGGAAAATGACATTGGAACTGGGCCTTCCACTGATAGTAGAGTTTGGACATCACAGAGACAAGGATGTAGGTGAGGACTTTCTGCACAAACAGAAAAAGCTCATGATGGGCAGTATCCTCCCACTTGGGTAGATGACCTGGCACTTCTTCCTGAAGATCAGTTTCACTCAAAGAACTTAAGGAGGAAACATTTTTATATAACAAATGGGATATAATATGGAATGCAGATGTGATAGTTTTTAAATATAAAATATCCAGCATTGTAGAAATTTATGAGCCTCTGGCTAAATCCCAGATCTCCTGCCATAGGACTTCTATGGGAGAGTTGGGGTACAGGGGGAGGGGGAGCTCTGACATCTCAGATCACTGTCATTTCTGGAATAACATAGGTGAGGCTGCTGGCTGCTTCTGGCACATGAGCCAAAAGGGGCTGGAGCTGACCAAGTACACTGTAAATAACTCTCAGAGCAAAGGTTCACAGCACCCTGCCTTGCCTGAGAGGCTATGACACTCTACTGCTTTGTCTCCAGGTCCTCTCTCCTTCCTCCCCTTCCAGTTCCCTGAGCTCCCTCACTCCTCTCCAAAGGGCAGCCAATACAGCTTCTTTCTACCTACTTCTTTTTGTGTTCCACCACTGCTGGCTTTCTCTGGGAAGTGTCAGTGTGTAGAACTAGAGCAGAAGGAGGGCAGGTCCTTGGCTCTCAGGAGCCAGGCTCCAGTCATAGCCAAAGCCCTTGTACTTCAGTCCTGGTCATGATGAATAATTTATTTTGTGCATCTCTGTCTGGATGTGATATTGCTCTGTGCTTCTCTGTCCTGCTTATCTGCTTAGATGGACAGGCAACTGGCTGCTTGCCCACTCTACAGTACTGCAGAGTGGACCACCTCTATCCTTATTCCCATTTCACTTTGGAGAAGTCTGGAGATCAGGTTCAATGATTATGAGAGGAAGCAGCTCTGACTTTGCAACAGACAGATGTGAGCTCTGGTCCTGAAACTCTGCTCACCTGAGAAGCTTTGTATTCTTATTGTGAAGATTGTTTGTAAATGTTGAAGGACTCTTGAGTGGACATTGTCACCGGAGGTGGCAGAGGCAGATGTAGCCCTCCACAGTAGCTCAGGGATTAAGTACAACCATGGAGGTGTCTTTCCTGGAAATCAAAAGCCATAATTGAGCAGTTTGACAGTTTAGCCCCCATTAGTGATTGTTGAGAATTTTAAATTTATAGGCAACATTTTAAAATCTGGAGACATCATTTAAAAAATAAATATCACAGCACTTAGATTTTTGGCTTCTCTGGAAAAACCAGATGCTCTGAATATTGGGCCTACGGTTGAGCATATAAACAAGACAGCCAGGGCTGACTGGACTGTTCGTTGCTTATCCCACACCCTTCCTCTCCCCCATTCCCCAGGCTCACTCAGGAAGTTCCTTTCCCTACACCCAAGGTGCCCTTTCCAAAGTTCCCAATGTTCCAAGCTTTAGTCTTTCTTGTCTCGTATGTATTTTTTCCAGTTCCCTTAAAGAGGAGGCAAAAGTCTCCCTGCCTAGGTAAGGAATTCCACTTATCATCCCTTACAGGACATTTTGGCCATTTCATCAGTTCTCACAGGCCCTATGATCAGAGTGCAGGAAGGGCTGCTTCTGAAACCCTTGAGGAGGGTCTTAAAGAATGGATAGGAGTGTTTTTTGCTGTGATAAGCTTGCTGAGGTTAAGTGACTTGCCCAAGGTCACCCTGGCCGTTGCCCAACCCAGAGCCTGCTACTTAGCTTCATCTCCCCCAGCAGCTGAGTGGGAGGCAGTTTCTCAAGGCTCAGATGTCTTCTGGGCCCTAATGCTGCTGGCGCCAGGCTAGGGAGAATGATGAGTTTGGAGGGTCTTCTGAATCAACTTGGAAGGTAAAAAATAAACTCTGTGGGTTTCCAGCTAGAAAGTAGAACTGCAAGCTGAGATGTAGGCTGTAAGGGAAATGGAGCTAAAACCCGGGACTGAAGTTCTGTGGGCCTTTCTTGTTCAAAGAGGAGGCAGCAGGCTGCACCAGGCCACCCAGAGCTGTCCAGCATAAATCACAAAAGAGGAGTGAGAATTGTTTTTCTGACTCTTTCCCACAGTGTTCATTGCCTACAGCCAAGGGGAGGGTTCAGCTGAGAATCACCTTCCTCCCCCTAAATGTCTCCTCCACTCCAGTCCCAACAGCTTCTGGGGAAGAGGTGCTGACAGGCATCTGGGTAATGGAGCCAAGGACACACGCTCTGCCACAGGCACCAGCCACATAATTGTTTAAACTTGGACAAGATTACTAGGACCAAGTTCCTGCCTATCCAGGAACCAAGTCCCTGGCCCCTGTTGTCTTAAACCTCAGTCTGTGCTCAGTGTCAGAGATTGGGTTTCCCTGGAAGTAGTCTGTGGGGTAGAAATTAGCATATTAGAAAGTACTCTTGGACCCACACCTGTGAAAGGGAAGAAGGTAGGCTAGAGCAAAGGGAAAGACTGGGCTGCAGTGAGGTCACAGGAAGGCTTGGCTGAGCCCATGAGGAGCTTTGGTTGCTGGGCTGGGCTGGACCTTCAAGTCAAGCAAGCTGGTCTTTGGACTTCTGCAATGGTCAGTCATGGGCTGCAGGCTGTCCTTGGAATGGGGTGTGGCTCTGGGCAAGGTGGCTTTCTTCAGCAGAGGAGATCCCCAGATGGGTTAACAGCTAAGGGCAATGCTGGAGAAATAACTCCCACATTTCTGAGGGACCATCTTAGGCAGCACATCATGGTACCCACCTCATGCCACATTATGCTAAGTGCTTTGGTCAGATTAACTCACTGAATTCTCTTGACAACCCTGTAAGGGGAAGGGATAATTATAATCTCTGTTTCATAGACAAGTAAGATGAGAGGTTAGGATCTTTGCAAGTGAGGAGTAGAACCAAAAATTGAAACTAAGGAAGTGTGTAGTGATTTATGTTGGGCAGGAGTGGGGAGAAGAAAAGGAAAGGAAGACAGCCAGTAGGAGCAGAAAGCGAAAGATGAGAGGAAGTGAAACAAAAGGAAAAGGACAGAGAAGGTTGTACACACAGAACTGTGGGAAGCCCACGACCATTCCTACAACTCTAAAGAAGCCCCAGAGCAAAAAGGGAATCATGATCCTCACAGCAGTCCTACTGGGTTCACCTAAGCTAAGAGACATTTCTAGTAAGTCTAAAAAGGTTATACATCTGAGGTGGGCAGGCAAAGAAGAGCGTGGAACACCATCCCCCATGTCTCCTCCTAGTCATCTGAAAGACAAGGGAGTCATGACTTACAAAACTTCCAAACAAGAAAATGTGTTTCTGACACATTTACAATCCAAGGATGCCGCACAGGCTTTTCCCTAAGCCGTTTGACAATCTATTGAACTAATGACTCCCAGCATTAATTCTAATGGTGTTAATGAAAAATGGAATGTAGCATCTTCTCTCTGAACTTGTTCATTTATGCCAGCTCTGAATTCTGTCCAGTGCAGAAGTCACTTTATGCTCTACATTGGAGCTCATATTAGTTAGCATTTATTGAGAACATATCACATTGCAAGCACCAAGCTAAGTGCTGCAGAATCAAAGATGACACTGTTACTTGCCCCTAAAGAGCTTAAAGCTTACTATGAAAGAAAAGGAAATGTATATAACTATAAAACAAGGAAGAGAGTGAGAGGTGCTGTGGACAAGGAAAATACTTTAGAAAGTCAGAGAAGGGAGTGACAACTTCCAGCAGAGAAGTTTCATGGAAGGAGGCACCTTTTGAAACATTCCTTAAAACTTACAACAATGGCAGAATTTGGATCTAGGAAATGAAGAGTTTGTGGAGTAAAGTGTCATGTATTCAAGAAAGCACAAACCTCGAACAAAATTGCAAATATTTTAGTTAGGATGGAATATGAAGATGAAGGGGAAATTTGAAGGGCAGATTGTACCGAGTCCATGAAAATTTTCTATGTCAGGCTAAGGTATTTGAACTTCATTTTATAGGGATAAGGAGCCACTGGAGGTTTAGGGCAAGAAAGTGATCCATCTGGATGTGCTTTGGAAACATGAAATGAAATGGGGACTATCCGAGAGTACAGAGAGCAGTGGCTGGTTCAAGGCAGTAGCAATGGTACAAAGACCACAGAACAGATGCAAGAAATATGGATGCCAGAAAAAATCAACAGAACCTGGCTGCCAACTGACCATGGTTGAGTAATGACAAAGAGGAATTAAAGCAAATTGGATGGTTTTGACCTTGGAAGATGTGAAGAAACAGGAGAGAGGGCCACAAAGGAAAAATGCTCAAAAAGGGTAGGAAGGAAAAGAAGATTCATTTAGTTACATACTGGTAGAATTTGAAGGGAGTATTGGAAATCTAAGTGGTAGTGTCCAACAGTCAGCTACAAGTGTCATCCACTTAGGAGACACCAGTAGAAGCCTTTGGGATGGATGACGGTATCAAGGGAAAATGCTTTAAGCTTTGCATAGCTAGACTTTCTTAAAAGTTGTATTTTTCTTTTGGTCTCTCTTTCATTCATTCATTTGACAGATAATTATTGCACGATCTTTCTGTGATAATGCTGAGCTGAGCAAGAGAGATAAGAAATAAAGTCTAATGTTTGTCCCAAATAATAACCATCATTATAATCATAAGAGCAGTGACCATTTACTGATCATCCTTACTTTTGCTCATGAGCCACATATTATTTAATTTCACCTTTATAACAATCTGATGGGTTATTATTATTATTATATACATTTTTTAATTAAAGCTCCAAAAATTTATCTATTTGCCCACGATTACATATGGCACATTATCAAGGAGCCTAGATTCAAATACTGTTTGAATCCCTAGGATTGTAGGAATAAAGCCCTGAATAGCTGATTTCATATGTTTAGTTTCATGTTACTCATTAACTCCTCAGCAGAGAGGATTTTGAGAGAATGGGAACCAAAATAAAGAAGCTTTGATTGAGAAAGATAGTAGATTCCCAGAGTTTGGGCCTCTGGGGACTGATGAGGGCCCAGGCTCCAAGTGAGAAAGCTGCCAGGAGGAGGTTAGAGTCAGGCTGGGAGCCAAGAGCACAGGTGCTTTAGCCCAGTGGAATGGAATGGTAGAAAGATCACTGAACCCGAAACCCAGAGCCTGGTTGGCATCTTGTACTTCCACATGCACACACAGGTGAATTTGGTAAGTCACCAGCCTTTCTGAGACACCTAATATGCAAGCATCAACCCAGCGCCCAGCACCGGCTGATAATTAAGATCTGAGTGGAACATGAAAGCTTGAGCTTCAGTTTGCTCACCTGGGAAACAGGATTAGAGATCTCAGACCTGTCCAGGCTGGACAGAGGCTCAGATGAGGTCGGACACAGGTTGTGAGCACTCACCACAAACTAAGAGGAAATACCATGACATCATGGGTCTGCTGTACTCTCCAGAACTCCTTTGCAGAAGTCTAGAAGTAGTTTTAGAATTTCTGCAACTGTTTCTACCAAAAGGCAGCAGCAGTCCTGGAGACAGAATAGAAGTAAGAGGATACCATGAGCCCTTTGGGTACTCGATCATAAACTCTTCTTGGGGTATGAATGGGTGCTTTATCCCCAGCACCCAGAATTAAACTAAGCCCCATGGCACCCACTGGCAACACGCATGGAGGTCAACCAGGACATACATAGCTCAAGGCTGGTCCTAAACCCTTGTCCAAATCCATGCTCCAATGGAGCGATGAGTGGCCAACCAACTTAACTCTTAGAAGTGGAGGGAGTCCATCATCGTGAGCAAGTTGGAGTGGCCTATAAACAACTTCACTGGCACCCTGAGAAGTTGTCCTTGGTCTGACATTCATGACCCTTCATTGTCTGACTCCTGACTGACTTTCCATTCGTTCCTTTCGTGTAACCTATACCTCCTTCTTCCATACGTACATCCAACGTATCCCCTACCTCTATCCTGGATCTTAACTTCCTTTTGTATCAAATTCCGTTCTCCCCACCTGCATCCTTATAGTCTCCATCTGTCCCAGGTTTGGCAGGTGTCCCCTCACTCACAAAAGGTTACCTTACAGGAAGTTATGCTACAGGAGGCTGTCACTCTCCGCTGCCCTTGGTGCTGTTCTGCTATGCTCAAGCCTCTGTTCCAAGGTCATTCCAATTGTCAGTATACAAGTTCCATGTCTGTTTAGCCTTTTAGCTCTTTAGGAGCTCGGTCCATGCATACTTGTTTTTTAGATTAGCTAACTGAAGTTCTTTCCCCCAGGATCTGGCACAGTGTCTTATGCAAAGTAGTTGCTCATAAATGAATGAATAAGGGAACATCCATCATAATCATATAATTATGTCTGTCATTGTCACCAGCTCCATCAGCATCTAAATTTACAGTAGGTAAGCCCTGAATTATCACTGTATCTACTGCATACTTAGCCAGGCTAACCTCACTCAGAATGATGTTCTCCAATTCCATCCATTTACCAGTGAATGATAACATTTCGTTCTTCTTCATGGCTGCATAGAATTCCATTGTGTATAGATACCACATTTTCTTAATCCATTCGTCAGTGGTGGGGCATCTTGGCTGTTTCCATAACTTGGCTATTGTGAATAGTGCTGCAATAAACATGGGTGTGCAGGTGCCTCTGGAGTAACCTGTGTCACATTCTTTTGGGTATATCCCCAAGAGTGGTATTGCTGGATCAATGGTAGATCAATGTTTAGCTTTTTAAGTAGCCTCCAAATTTTTTTCCAGAGTGGTTGTACTAGTCTACATTCACACCAGCAGTGTAAGAGGGTTCCTTTTTCCCCACATCCTCACCAACACCTGTTGTTAGTGGTGTTGCTGATGGCTATTCTAACAGGGGTGAGGTGGAGTCTTAGTGTGGTTTTAATTTGCATTTCCTTTATTGCTACAGCTGGTGAGCATTTTTTCATGTGTTTTCTGGCCATTTGAATTTCTTCTTTTGAGAAAGTTCTGTTTAGTTCACTTGCCCATTTCTTTATTGGTTCATTAGTTTTGGGAGAATTTAGTTTTTTAAGTTCCCTATATATTCTGGTTATCAGCCCTTTGTCTGATGTATAGCTGGCAAATATTTTCTCCCACTCTGTGGGTGTTCTCTTCAGTTTAGAGACCATTTCTTTTGATGAACAGAAGCTTTTTACTTTTATGCAGTCCCATTTATCTATGCTATCTCTTAGTTGCTGTGCTGTTGGGGTTTCGTTGAGAAAGTTCTTACCTATACCTACTAACTCCAGAGTATTTCCTACTCTTTACTGTATCAACTTTAGAGTTTGTGGTCTGATATTAAGATCCTTGATCCATTTTGAGTTAATCTTGGTATAGGGTGATATACATGGATCTAGTTTCAGTTTTTTGCAGACTGCTAACCAGTTTTCCCAGCAGTTTTTGTTGAAGAGGCTGCTATTTCTCCATCGAATATTTTTAGTTCCTTTGTCAAAGACAAGTTGGTTACAGTTGTGTGGCTTCATATCTGGGTCCTCTATTCTGTTCCACTGGTCTTCATGTCTGTTTTTATGCCAGTACCATGCTGTTTTTATTGTTATTGCTTTGTAATATAGTTTGAAGTCAGGTATCATGATACCTCCAGCATTGTTCTTTTGACTGGGTATTGCCTTGGCTGTTCGTGGCCTCTTGTGTTTCCATATAAATTTCACGATAGATTTTTCAATCTCTTTAATGAATGTCATTGGAATTTTGATGGGAATTGCATTAAACATGTAGATTACTTTTGGGAGTATAGACATTTTTACTATGTTGATTCTACCAATCCATGAGCATGGGAGATCTCTCCACTTTCTATAGTCTTCCTCAACCTCTGTCTTCAGAAGTTTATAGTTTTCCTTGTAGAGGTCTTTCACATCTTTTGTTAGGTTTACACCTAGGTATTTGATTTTTTTTGAGGCTATTGTAAATGGAATTGTTTTCATACATTCTTTTTCCATTTACTTATTGTTAGCGTATAGAAATGCTAATGATTTTTCTATGTTGATTTTATATCCTGCTACCTTGCTGTAGCTATTCATGATGTCTAGAAGCTTCTGAGTAGAGTTTTTGGGTCTTTAAGGTATAGGATCATGTCATCTGCAAATAGGGATATTTTGACAGTTTCTTTACCTATTTGTATTCCTTTTATTCCTTCTTCTTGCCTAATTGCTCTGGCTAAGAATTCCAGTACTATGTTGAATAGGAGTGGAGATAGTGGGCATCCTTATCTGGTTCCTAATTCTAGAGGGAATGGTTTCAGTTTTTCTTCATTAAGTATAATGCTGGCTGTAGGTTTGTCATATATAGCTTTTATAATGTTGAGGAACTTTCCTTCTATTCCTAGTTTTCTTAGAGCTTTTATCATGAAATGGTGTTGGATCTTATCAAAGGCTTTTTCTGCATCTATTGAGATGATCAAGTGGTTTTTGTCTTTGCTTGTGTTAATGTGGTTTATTATGTTTATTGATTTTCGTATGTTGAACCACCCCTGCATTCCTGGGATGAAGCCTACTTGGTCGTGGTGAATAATCTTTTTGATGTGTTGTTGAATTCGGTTTGCCATTATTTTGTTGAGGATTTTTGCATCACTGTTCATTAAGGAGATTGGCCTATAGTTCTCCTTTTTGGAGGTGTGTTTGCCTGGTTTTGGGATAAGTGTAATACTGGCTTCATAAAATGTGAACACTTGCTTTTCATTATGTCTTTCCCTCCCTGTCCCTCATCCCAAGTCTCAGGCTGAGTGTCTGTTTAGTTTCTTTGAGGGTGAGTGGCTATATGTGATTTCTCTCCAGCCATTTCTGCAGCTCCCATCCCAAACCTCAGATGGCAAGGCAGGTGTCTTTCTGTCATTTCACCTCAGTGGGGTTTCTCACCAGCCTGCCAGAAAGGACCAGCCTCCTACAGCTGATGATCAATCCTCTGGTCTTATCCCAAATAGTTTCATACCTTGCAAAGTCAGTGGGTGTCCAATTGACAAGCCTGACTGCCAAGGCATTGAAATGAGTACTTTGTCACAGGAGGCACTGACCCTAATTGATAGCACCCTGCTATGTTTTTCAGGCCGTGGTGGTGACTGATGGGGAGCGCATATTGGGCCTGGGAGACCTGGGTTGCTACGGCATGGGCATCCCTGTGGGCAAGCTGGCCCTATACACAGCATGTGGAGGGGTGAACCCACAGCAATGCCTCCCTGTTCTGCTGGACGTCGGGACCAACAATGAGGTAACAGGCTGTCTGGACTGGGTGTTCTGGGACCAGAGGGAGCTGGAGGGTGGATGGCTTGGGGAGCATTTTTGTGGGTGAGATGGTTATATCCACATAGCAATGAGCCATTTCTTTCCTGGCATCCCCTTGAAAGGCCACTCCCCTATTCACAGTTTTGAAGTGGATGACCTTCCTCCTTTCTTGTTGCCTACCTCATGCAGCCCCCTTCCACTTCTGTGTCCCCTTGCTCCTTCTTCTACCTCTATGAGGATTTCTATGCTTAGGATATCGGCTACAAGAGCTTCCTTTCATCTCTGGCAACTTCCATTCACCTTGAGGCCACTTTCTGACCCATTGGTGGAGAGAGCTGTGCTTGGCAGCTCTCACTGTGAAGCGAAAGGGTGTTTTTCAGCATTTTCAAGGCAAGCTGCTTCAGAGGAAGGGTTAAAACTTAAAGCAGCATGGCCAGGAGCTGAAATGTCTGAATCAGGCACAGCAGTGTCCAGCAAACCCAGTGAGAAAAACTGAGCCACTATGGGTGAGATTTGCCTGCAGGATTCCAGCTGGTTTGAGATCAAAGAAGCTCAAACCCTAGCCAAGAATTTGTCTGCTCTGAATACCACTATGGGACACAGCGTTTGCACATGTCTGTGATTCTCAGCCCCGTGTCTCTGTATCAGAAAAAAAAGTGTCTGAGAATTCCTTCTTAACGACATTTATTTTGGGGTTTAAGATCAGTGCATATTCTTTTGAAAATTAAAATCCAGAGAAGCATTAAAAATAACATATATCAGTCACATGATCAATGCTTATCACATTTTTACATTTCCTTCCAGCCTTTTTCCCCCGAAGCACTTATAAAACAAAAATTGGATTTATATTGCATATACAGTTTTTTATTCTACTTTTTTGCAGCTTAAAATATGTCATGAGTCCTCTCCCAGGTCATTAGCCATTATTCCACAGTGTCTCTTTAATAGCTGCCTGGTATGTCATAACTCACATAAGAAACCCCACACAATTGGACATTGGGTGGTTTCTGGGCTTATTGCAAAGATGAATTGTGCTCTGCTACCCATTTTGCATATCAAGCTCTGTCCCTTTCTGTGATTACTTCCTTAGGATAAATTCTATTGTTGATTCACATTGTCAAAAAAAGGTAATACACATTTGCATTCTGTAGTGATCTCTCTCAAGACTTGCAAAGCCTTTTTGCATGAACTTCCTCTTCCTTAGACATCATATGTTCCCATTTCTAAAGAATGAGCACTGTAATGCTTAGTAAGGAATGATGCCTTGTCAGGCTTTGTCCAGAGATGCCATCAAATGACAGAGCACTGGGCAAACCCTGATTAAGAGTTGGGAAATCTTGGGGGTGGAGGTGAGATGAGGGAGAACAAGGGGGATGGGAGAGGACTGGACTGGACTGAGGAGCAGGGAGTCTGCTCCCAGTACCACGTCATATCTTTAGACTTCATAATATCTGGACCAGGTTACTGAGCATCCTCCCACCTCTAAAGGCTCTTCCTGTCTACGTGCCTCTGTTCCAGTTTAGGACATGGAAGGCTGGATGGTGGCACAAGCCTTACAGCTGCTCAGTGAGACCAGTTTGCAAGTTTGGCCTGCACAGTGTCTCCACCACCACTAACCACCGCCCCCTGCCCGCCGCCCCCCACCAGATGTTTGATTTCATACCAGACAACAATTAAAATTATCCTCCAGCCTCAAAAAGCCCCAAAGATGGATGAGTGTAGCAAACCTTATTTTAGTTATTCTTCCCATCCATCATCTCCTGCTGTGTCCCAATTGTATTTAATCTGACCTTCACTCCCTCTCCTAAAAGCCAGCCCCAGGCAAGAGTGTTTAATTCTTAGGTCATTGCTTCATCCCCGGAAAGGGTGTTGGTTGCCTCTAGCAGGTACTTTAGAATTCTTTGTTGTTGAAGGTCCAGCACTCAGAAATGATCAGTTGAAGGCTGATCTCGATTTGTGACAAACCCACCAGAAAAGAGGTTCAGAGACGAACTATAGTCATGGACCAGGACCTGACACCCAGTTTGAGCCTAACAATAGCCCTGTGAATGGAGCGCCTGTCATCACCCTCTTGTTCCAGTTGAGGAAACTAAGGCCAAAGAGTTTAATTTTCTTAAAAAAAAAAAAATCTTCTAGAAGTGGCAGGACAGGGATCCTAACTGGAGCCTCTGATCCTCTCCCACATCCTATTCCTGCTGGGGTTTCAGTCGTTTTAGAAATAAAGATCATCTCTTGACTTTCACATTTTCATACTAAAGTAACTTTAGAATATTAGTCAAAATTTTTAAAGAAAAAGGAAATGGCATTTCTTTCACACTACTACCTAAGTGTCCTGTCCCTTTCCAATATTTATCTATGCATATGTACAGATGTAATTATTACCTAGTTGTAATCATAATGTACCTGTAATTTTGTTCTAATATTTCAAGATTATTTTGTGAGCACTTTCTCTTTACTTAGTTATTGCATGTTTAGTAGGAGTCAGTTACTCTGCTGGGCATGAAGGAGATAAATAAGGGCCAGGACTGGGTGGAATAGTCTAGTCAGTGATTCAATCCTGTCACCTAATTGCTCACTTTAATGGGTCCTGTGCTACATCTACTCAAAGTTTCTGCTTCTCCCCCGACTGTTTCACTCAGAACATGAGAATTCAAAGTTGTAACATGAACTAACATTAGGAAGACATAATTTATCTCTCATCAAATGGATTTACTATGTCATCTCCCACACTACAGTTCTTTTTTTAAATGAATCAGTTTGCAACATTTCCTCCCCAAGCAAGAGGGAGGCTCCATCTTGCAAATTCTGTTTCCCACAGCAGTTCAAGGAGGGTACTGTTACGAGGAGTCTTAGTGTCAAAGTAACTGCATCATCTGTGTGTGTGTGTGTGTGTGTGTGTGACTCTATAAAAACTCCAGAGGCAACAGGAGCTTTGATCAGAGTCAAAGAAAACACCCCTCCAGGTTTCCTGTTGGAAGAAAACATCTGCTGTCTGTAGCCCTGAAGCTGAGTCACTTTTACCTGCCATCACCAAGGAGGCCTGGGAAAATAAACATGTAGGGCAGTGCTCCCATGAAGAAAGGAAATCCCACGGTTAAGTTTCAGGGGGAAAGGGATGGGAGCCCCTGTCCTTCATGGCTACTTAGATGGAACAAAACACATGACAGTCACACTGTCCAAGTTAGAAGGGACCTAAAACCCCATCTCATTCAACTCTCTCATTTTACATGGGAAAAGAGGAGCAAAGCAGGAATGGTTTTCCCAACAGCTGGCTCCAAGCCCTGTGCTAACCTACTTTATGCTAAGATTCTTCAGGGAACCCAGAGTACTTGACCTTTTGATGGGCCGCCTGAGCCTTGGAGTCTCCTGGCTGAAGTCCTAAGCCTCTATAAATTCCCCTCACAAGGAGATGCTGGGTCAGCTTCTGGAACTGACTAACCGGCATGTCTGCTCCAGGAGACAAACACAGAAATAGATTATCAGCAGAGCTGGGTGACCTGGCCTTGGGGGTTAATGGATTGTGGAGGTTTTTCTACCTTACAAGTTTAACATCACTGTGACTAGTAAATATTCAGCCTTCACCATGGTGCCATCATCAGAGAGCTCACTCTCTACATGTGTGTGATCGGCGAGGCTGCCCCTGCTGTAGCTTACTCCTGGGCCTAACAACCTCCAAAGAAATGAGCAATAGGTATAATTGTCACCCATGGGGGAAAGACAATATGGCTGCAGTGTGCCCAACCCCATGGCTTTCCGGATCCACAGGTGCTCTGTATGACATCTCAGTGTGCCTGATGCTACGTAAGACAAGCATTGCTTTGATCAAGAGGTTTCTCTATTTTGTCTCCAAGGAAGGCAGAGGTGGGCACAGTGGAAGAAGATGTTCTGGTTTACCTACTTTGGGTAACTGTTTTCACCTAAAATTATAGCCACTGGCTTACTTAGTTCAAAAGGAAACTTAGTAACTATCTAGCAGATAGGACAGATGAAGCATTTGGTTAATATTTAGGTTCCAGGGTACCTTTTGGGCATGATCGCACGGAAGTAAATAAACTAGTTCCTACCTTAGCAAGAGCCCTGGTCTAGACATCATGGTTTCTTCTTTCTTGCTTCCACCAATGTGTTTTGTGACCTTGAACAGCTCATTCAGCCTTTCCAATCCCCAGAAATTCATATGGAGGAAACCAGCCCAAGTAATTTTTAAGATCTTCATAGTTCTTAATTTGGCATCTGTTTTGTTAATTCCTGGGACCCATGCAACTTATGTCAATAAACACTTTTTAAACTTTTACATGTGCCAGCCCTGTCCATTTCCGGGACAAGATACAAATGAATAAGGGACAGACACTCAGAGATGATTACATTCCTTTTTAACAGGGAAGAAAAAATAAAGCAGGAAGAAGTTAAATATCTTTCCCAAAGTCACTGAACTAGACAAGTTATAGAGCATGAATTCAAACTCAGATCCACCTAGTTTTAAAGTTCAGCACCCCTTTGGTCCATATCAAGCTTGCTCAGAGGGCATCTAGACCACAGCTACCAGTACAATGACTTCCTCTGCAGTACATGTCTTCTCGCCTTTGACAGGGTTGCTTCTATTTGTAGAGACACCAGATTTAGCAAATTAAAATACAAGACACCCATCATATTTAAATTTCAGATAAGCATTAATCACTTTTAGCATAAGGATGATCTATGCAATACTTAGGACGTACTTAAACTAAGAAAAACTTAAGAATTACTACCTATCTAAATTCAAATTTAACTGGTCATACTGCATTTTATCTGGCAATACTATATGCTGAAAACTTCTCTTCTAAATGCATAAGCATACGTGAATGAGGAAGTCAGGGTAGAAGAGGGTTGCAAGGACGAGGTCCAGGCAGTAAATACTCCCACACTTTATGGCAGTCATTCTTATATCCAAATCAGTTCGTGAGGCAGAGGACAGAATATGTGCTTCGTGCTCCTATGTTGTGTCAAGTCAGCCAAGGGAGCTACATTCCTGCTGTTTTAGAGAAACCATTTTCACATCTGCCAGAGAAACCCCAACTGGCTGGAAGTGTGAACATTGCCTTTCCTTCTGGCTTTCCCTGCTCCCCAGCCTGGTCTTCAAGATGACAGCCTGAACCCCTAGACCTCCCTCTGTCTACCGAACTCTTCCAGGAGGACAAGGCAGAGTCCTGGCTGCTGCTTGGTTCCCTGGTCCCCACAACATCAAATGATGGAGAGGAGAAGATGCTGCCATGAGACCCAGTCAAAGCAAGGCTCAGTCTCTGCCGAGCCACTTTCTGGATCTATGAGCTTATTTAAACCCTTGAACTCCAGCTTCCCCATCTGTAAATCAGAGATGAAAATAAGTCAGGTTATTAGAAGGATCAAATGAGCAAATTACTTAAAAGCTCTATACAAGCATACAAAACACCAAGGCAAAGCCACACTGAACAATGGATACTTAAACAATGAAGGGTAGGAATGTAAAACAGGTCTTATTAAGGGGAGGACACTGGTGAGAGGGGGAGGGAAATGAAGAGGGAGGGTGGATGTGGTTGATACACTTTCGATACAAGTAGAACATGGAACAACAAAACCTGTTGAGATCACTTTAAGAAGGGGAATGGGGTAGGAGGTAGAATAACGGATGGGATAAACCAAATCAGGGCATAATATATTTATATGTGGAAATGTCACAACAAAACTCCCTGTATAACTATCATATACTAATAAAAGTTTTTTAAGAAATTATTTTATGCGGGCAGGGGGGAGAAATGACCCAAGCCTTGTATGCACATATGAATAATAAAACAATAAAAAAAAAAGAAATTATTTTAGTCTCATCTCCATATGGATTTTTTCCATTTTATGGTTAGTGTTGAAGTATTTAAGATATAGAGCATTTTATTATAAAAATAAAATATAAAAGACTTTTAAAGCTTTCTAGATTCACCCTATATCTCAACAGTCTCTCAAAGATTGACCTTTGATCATTATGGAAATGATCTGAGAAATTTTTGGAAAATTCAAAAGTTTTTCAGTACATCTGGAGACTTTTGACTCACCCCAAAAACTGTATCTGCAGTTCTAAGATTTTCTCTCTATGCTCCCTGCTGCACCAGGATTCAAATCTGTGACTTGTGGCATTCCAAGTTACTACTTACTGTGGATCCTTTTAATCTCTGTAAGAACTGGAACAATGAATGTTTTTTGCAAATGCCAAGAGTTACACATTTTCAATCAGTTTTATGCATGGCCTTCCAGGCTCTATGCACATGTGTGTTTTGCTTAAATAGCCATAACTATGATAACTTCTCAATTAGGTATCCTGTTTTTTGCACTTTAAAGAATCTCGTACACATTTGTTGATTGGCTGCATAGTCTTAGCAATCACCCATCTTAATGACTGCCCAGCTGTCCATCAAGTTGTCATGTCATCACTGACTTTGTCATTCTCCCTCGCTGGATATTTGCTGCTCCTAAGTGACTTTAATTATCACTTTGAAGGTCATACACACGGCTGCCAAAGAAAAACTAACAATTTTGAGGACTGATCCGGTTAATGAGGAGAATGAAAGAAGGAGATTAGGACCACATTCTAAATGTAAACCTGTGATATCTTAAAGTGCTAAACCCACCTTGGGAAGAAGATGTGGACACAGGACTGGGAGTGAGGGATTGAGTAGACAGATAGTTCTGGTTCTTTTCTGTCCCCTGCATCTTTTCCCTTCTGCCTCCTACATTGATGTCAAAGCAAGATGGATCTAGAACAGTGGCTTAAAATACTATAAATCAATTCTTGTTGATATGCAGCAAAGCAGCATTCTGAACTGTTAAGACCATGGACTCCAGTCTTGAAGCCTAACTGCACTATGTCTTGGAAAAGTAGCTTAACCTGTCTTATCTTGTTGGTTCATTTGTAACATGGGGCAGAAATGAGACCCGCCTTTTCAGGTCCTCTGAGAAACAGATGTGTGAGAGATTCATTGGAGGAAAGAAACACCATGAAGAATAAAGCAGGAGAGAGCAGGAGTAGTTGGAGAAGGATAAGATCTTCCGACTACAATACAGGTCAGACTCCTGTGAAAGAAAGGAGGAAGGATGTAGAATTGAGAAGAGCTCTGACTACAGCATAACCCAGGGAGAGTCTCAAGCCAGTGGGAAGTCCCCAATCAAAGGCTAACTCAAATAGTCTCAACTGAGCAGGAATGGCCCAGCCCAGATTCCCCAGCTCCACCACGTGCAGTCATTAAGCAGGCTGGGCAGAGTATGGTAGCACCAAATAACCTCCCCTCAAGTTCTCTTAAGACAGCTCTAGCTTGCACCCTTCCATGGCTACCATGGCCTGAGTAAATTGAAGCACTCAGGACAGTATGTGACACCCAGGAAGCAATATGAAAACTAGCACTGCCACTGTTTTATAGCATGTGTTATAATTCACAAAGCTCTTTCCTATTTATTGAACTCAGTCATCACAACCACCCTGGGCAGCTGCTATTTTATCCCTATTTGACAGGTGAGAAGAAGGCTCTGAGAGGTCACATGCTTTGCCCAAAGTCACTCAGCATATTAGTGATGGAGGTGAGACTTGTCTCAGACGCTTAAGGGTGGTTATCTTTCTGTCCTGCAGTAGCAGCTCAGATGGAGATGATGACAACCCAAAACCTTGTCCAGGAACTCTTATGTTTTGTGGGCTAGACACAAAAATAGATAATCCCAGGGGACTCTAACACATGGAATTATTTCTCATTTCCAAAGCACACCAGGTATGCTTTTCTCCTTCTGCCTCCAGCCCCCAACCTTTCTTTGTGCTGATGTCTCAGCCTGAAGGTCCAGCCCACCTATTGAAATCTATCTTTTAATATCCATAACACACTGCCCACCCACCACTGAAGAGAAACTACTTCACTCCTTTTCTGTGTTTCCATGTGCCACACTTCGTCCCAAATCAGTGTTGCTCTACCCTGCAGTGGAGTTAGTTTACTCATTAGCACCTGCAGTAAACTGTGAGCCCCTTGAAGGCAACAACCATTGCTCACTCACCTACAAACCCCTACTGTGCCCCATGTCAGCAGTAGTAAATCACCAATAAATGTGTCCTCTCTTTATTACACGAGTTGTAAAAATCTTAACACAGTCTTCTGTTTATTTTTTTAACTTTTTATTTTGAAGTATTATGGATTCCCATGCAGTTGTCAGAAATAAATCAGAGAGATCCCTTATATTTTTTATCCAGTTTTCCCCAATGGTAACATATTGCAAAACCAGTACATATTACCACCAGGAAATTGACCTTGATACAATGCACAAATCTTAGTCACATTTCACCAGTTTTATGCATTTATCTGTGCATGCATGGATGCATGCACACATGTGTATGTATTGTGCAGTTCTGTGCAATTTTATGAGATGCATAGATTCCTATACCACCAAGGCAGTCAGTCTCTGGTTGTCAGAGTTCTACCCCTTAGTGACCATTCCACATTCCCCTCTTCCTCTCCCGAACCTAAAATGACTACTGACCTGTTCTCCGTCTATCATTTCAAGAATGTTACATAAAAAGAATGCTATATAGATGGAATCAGGTTGTATGTAGATTGGCTTTCTTTCATGCAACACGATTCTCTTGAGATTTCCCTAGATTGTTGTGCATGTCAATAGTTTATTCCTTTTTACCAATGAGTAGTATTCCATGGCATGAATGTGCCAGTTTGTTTAACCGTTTATCACTCAAAAGTTTGAGGTTTTTTTTCTGGTTTTTTGGCTCTTGATTATAAAACTTCTATGAATATTCAAAATAATAAATAAACATGGATAGCATGGAGGCGCACACCTGAGGTTCCAGCTATGTGGGAGGCCTAAGTAAGACTATCAGGCATACGCTGGCCTGGGCAACACTGTGAGACCCTACCCAAAAAATAACTAAAAGCAAAGAGGGCTGTGGACATAGCTCAAGTGGTAGAGCACCAAGCACCATGCCCTGAGTTCAAGCACCAGAACAGCCAAAATAAATAAATGAACAGACAAACGTGTCATGCGTGAATGTGACTAGTAAGGGACTCATTGGGGGATAGAAGAGGGGGAAAGTCCAGAAAGAGAGGTCATTCACACCAATGCAGACACAGCACCTGACCCAACTGCGTGTGACTGGTGTGATGGGAAGAGCTGCAAGAGGCAAGTGGCGCCTCTTGCACAGGCTAGGAGGTGAGGCAAGCATCTTCCTTGAGCTGAAATTTCTGGTTCTATCATTCTATCTTTGAGTCCTCTAAAGCCTAGGAAAAAATTTCATTGACTGCATGGATGAATGAAGTATTTTCTAAGCTATGTCCAGAGCAGGGGCTTTGGGTGAGACTTATAGCGTCAATCCAGATGCTGCCCAAAGTCAGCCACCGTGATTCTCAACCAGGGACAGTTTTTGCCCCACCAAAAAATCCTTTGGCAACATCTAAAGACACTTTTCATGATCACGACATGTGCTACTGGTTTCTAGTGGCATCTCTAGCACAGATGCTACTAAATATCTTCAAATGTGTAACTCAAATGTCACATTAAATAATTATTCAGGCTGAAATGTCAATAGTGCCACTGTTGAGAATCCCTGAAATAAACTCAGAGTCTGTAGCCAGAGGTTGGAAGACTGTCTGAGAGAGGCTTGCCTGCTCCAAAGTATCATTCTTTCCTGAAGTGGGGACTCTGCATAGTTGTCCACCTCTGTCAGTGGCTTGGCCTGCAGACCTTCCAGGGATGACTCCTGGGTGGGGGTGGGGAGACCCAGCCAGTTTGCTACTCAAATCCTTCCCACTAAACCTGGATTCTTGTTTTAAAGATCATCATAATAATAAATCAGTGAAAATGAAGCGGGCTCAGTAATTGGGTGCTGTCTGTTCCAGGCACTGATCAAAGACCCTCTGTACATCGGCCTGAAACACAACCGTATATGTGGGAAGGAATACGATGATTTGCTGGATGAGTTCATGGAGGCCGTGAAAGATAGGTAAGTGGGCTAGTTGTCTCTTTTGAAAGAGGACGCTTGAGTGGTACCTTGACTGAAATCAACACTGGTTTAGACAGAATCACAAATTAGAGGAAGTAGATGCATACTTTTCCGGGTAGTATGAAAATTCCAGCTTGACCCCGTGTATTAGAAGACTGAAGGCTGAATGGGTGCGTTCTCTCGGAGAATCTTTAGGAGGAGAGAGAAGAGAAAGGATCGATGGCTAAAGGCTCTGTGACTGGAAGTAGTTAAATATCTGTTGGTCCAGGAGGAAAGCCTTTTTGCTCAAAGCTATTCAGGGTTCTCAGTATGAGTAGGGATGTTGCAAGTGATGGAGAACAGGTGCTGCCCTTCTGATGAAATATATTTGGACAGCATCATACCATATTTGACATAATTTTCCACCTCTGTATGAGGACAGGGAAGTGTTAATAAGCTACTGTAGCCAGACTACATGGGCTCTGGACCTTCTAGATTAATGACGCATCATCTCTTCATTGAGGTGAAGATATTGGCAGCTCCACCCCCTCACCTGCTCCGTCTTTTTTTTTTTCTTTATTATTGTGCTGGATGGGGGTACCTTGTGACATTTACAAAGATTTTTACAATGTATCAACAATATTATACTTGAATTCACCCCCTCCACAACTCGCCTTTATTCCTCCCTCCCCTGATTCCTGGAACAGTTTCAACAGGTATCATTTTTGCATTTACATGCATGTGTACACATTTTTTGCACCATATTCACTCTCCTACCCCCTTTCCTCCCACTGGTGCCAACCTTCTCCCCTGGGCAGGACCTCTTCTGCCCTTCTGTTCTCCAATTTTGTAGAAAAGAAAAGATTAAAAAAAAAAATGACATTTTTGCTTATTTGAGATAAAGGTAGCTATACAAGGAATTTCCTTGTGATATTTCCATGTACCTATGTGTTATACCCCCAACTGGTTTATCTCTTCTAATTATCTACATTCTACCTTAGTCCCTTTCTTATAGTTCACCTACCCCTTCTGTCTGCCATCATGGTCACCTGCTTCCCTGGTCATTGCCAGCATACTGCTGGGATGGAATCACAGTAACACCCGCAATAATCTGGGAAAGCTGGAGTTTCAGCAGCAAAGTGGGCTTCTGAACACAAAGCAGCTCTCCTTCTCACTTGAAAAGAGAGAAAAATAATATTATGGTCATATGGGATGGGGATGATTCAGCAGAGAAGAGGAAATGAATGACGGAGGACAAGATGGGAGCAGAAGCTCTTGAGTAAGCCAGGAGGGCAGAAATGTAGTGTACACCTGGAGATCTTAGTCTTAGGGATACAAAAAAAATCTACAAGGAGAGAGGAAAGGTAGAATATTGGGCAGAGATAGAGCAGGTGGGTAGAGGTGGTAGAAGAAACATGTGTGAGTCCTGCATAGTTGAAGAGAAAATCATCAGGTAGGAGTGAGTGTGGAGAAAAACTGGTAAAAGTTTAAGGGTAAGGGAGTGTGACCTCATTATCTAAGCAAGCCAGAGATTTCCAGGGTTGGGAAGTAGAGCATTGTGGCTGGGCAGCTTTATGGGTCCACTTAAGGTTACTGGCCATGAATTTAACTTATGTTAGTGGTGTGCTTTGAATATGTCCTCCAAAAATGCATGCATTGGAAACTTGATCCCTAATGCAACGTGTTGGGAGGTGGAGCCTCATAGGAGGCATTTAGGTCATGAGGGCTCCACTCTCACAAATGGGTTAATGCCTATTATGAAAGGATTTAAGGCTTGTAGAATGAGGTGAGTTCAATGTCTTGCTCTCCTGCTTTATGGCCTTGCCCTTCCACCTTCTATCATGGGATGATGCAGTATGAAGACCCTCGCCAAATGCTAGCAACTTGATAGTGGACTGCCCCAACTGAACTGTGAGAAATAAATTTATTTTTTATAAATTACCCAGATTATGGTATTCTGTTATAGGAGCACAAAACATATTAAGACAGTCAGTTAACCTGGTTCTGTGTTTCTCTAACCAGATTCAACTGTCTAGGTATGGGTAGAATGTAAACAAGGTTGGGATTTTTCCAGGTGAGAAAGGAGCTGAGAGAGTGTTCAAGGGGATGATTATAACGATATGTCAAAGGTCCAGGCTGGGGTTATACATGAAGTTTATATATGAGAACGTGAGGACATGGAGGAAAAGAGGGGTAAGGAACAGTGGAAAAGGTGATAGGCTTGATAAACCATAGTCCTGGTGAGATCTGAGAGTGGTTGAGCTGGGTACTAGGTAGAATGAGCTGGACCAAAAGTATTCAGTGATCAGAATGCTAGGTGTTCGCATTTGGTACTATAGAGGAAGTGATGCTTTTGGGATATGGCCACCAAAGAAGCTAATTCAGGTTCAAATGCATTAATCAAAGCATAGCAGCTAGAACAGGGGCAGTGAGTGCCCTCTTCATTCTTCCCCTTTCAAGCCATCCTGAATACCACATTCAGGTCTAGATAAAATAAATAGGTCACAAATTACTGAAAGCATCTTTGGGGAACATGACAGTGAAGGTAATAAAAGGTTTGATTTTGTGGAAAGAAGATTGGGACAGCTCTGTCTATATCAGGAGCACAGTCTTACCTCCAGACATCTGAAATCCATTCTTCTAGAAGAGGACTGAACTTGTTTCTGTGTAGTCAATGGAGACGAACCAAGTGGTAGAATACCAACAGAGGTCATTTTAGACCCAAAAATAAATCAAATCTTTCCCACAATACACCAGACTCTTTAGGAATGAGTTCTCTGGCACAAAAGGAACTCCAGATAGGTATGGCTTATTGGAGGTAATATAAGAATGAATTCAAGCACCATGCATTTATTCTAATCTGACCTCTTAACAGCCCCATGTGGCTGGCACGATAGTTATTATTGTTATTCTCATTCTTACGAAAGAGAAAGTTGAGACCCTAAGAGGCCAAGGTATCTGCTTCAGTTCATACAATACCTGACAGAACTTTGAGGAGGACCCTAATCTATGACTCCATATCCAGGTTGCTGAGTTACCTCAGAGAAAGGAATGAAATTGGCTTTGAGAGTCCATTTTTAGCTTCCTGTTTCCAGGGCTCACAGATTATCTAATGAGTCAGTAGTCATTCCATGATTCCCCAAACAGAAGTCTTGCTATTCGTGTGAGAAGGTCAAATAAACTAGGATGTAAGAAGCTCTTCAAGTGATCATCAAAATCAGTTCACAGTTCCACAGACACACCAACAGTCAAGGGTGAGGGGCCTGCGTCAGCAAACAGGAATGTGTCCCTAAGCAGAAAAGATGATGGATTGATGGTAGGTTGTTTTGACTTTCTAATAAACTAAAGCAGATGTTTCTGTGGATACTGTAGGTGGGGAGTGAGTGATCTCCTCAGGCACTCTTGGGAATCCTGGCCTAGGGGTGAGTCAGAAGCCCTGAAGCCAAATACAACTATATTTTAGGAACTAACCTTGGGAAAAGTTGACTCCTACCTTGAACATCCTTTACTCTGCCCAAACATCCTGCTAATAAAAAGCTTCATCTCCTTTCCCCTCCGCATTAATCAGCATTTGTCTTAAGAATTCTTTGACCTAAAAAAAGAAAGTTCACTATGGCTCAGTTCCTATCATGGAGATTGGCCACCGAGGAGAACCCACAAAAGCAAAAGGGATCTCCATTTAAGTCTACAAACTTCAACAACAGAAAGCTGGGGACATCCTCCAACTTTGTGTTTGAAACAAAGACTGATGTTCCATGGCAGAGGAGTCATTCCATCCTTCCTGCTCTTCCTCTTCCTTGTGGTGTGACCTGGAGCTTTGCACCTGAGAACCATATCCTGGTGTGACAAGTTTTCCACAATGGTTTCCATTTATACTTCTTATTTTTGTTACTTATACCAGAATGGATGGAAATTGTGTATTTTAAGAATGTACCTGGAGCCCTAGCTCTGATAATTGGCCTAGGTCGGGCAGATGTTTGATGTTACCAGCAGCTTCAGCCTTTAGGCAGGCCAGGAAAGGAAACCGCTTTTCTATAGTTCCCCCAATTCTAAATGTAGAGGTTCTTGAGTTCTTAGAAACTCAAGGAGAGTAATAAAGAAGAAGGTAAATAATAGTTAAAAGAAACTTTGCTTTGAAAAGAAGTCATCTACTTCAGAAAAAAAGCCTTTGTCACTGCACGCGTGCACACACACACACAACTATCTAAAGTTCACACCAGAGTGGAAATTACTATTTCACTATTAGAGGTCTTTATACAACAGTTCTACTTTTCAAATAAATCTATACAGCCCCAGACCTCAAATTCCTAGCACTAATATTCCATAGACCCATCCCTCAACGCTACATTGGCCTTTCCATGTAGCCATGTCATGTCCTCCACCGTGCGTTCCTAGTGACCCTTTGGCTTAAGTGGAACTTCTTGTCTAATCTCTTCTCTGTATCTCATCCCACTTCTTTCTATCCTTATGTTTGAAGGTTACTACAATTCCATACTGAAATACACTGAAACACAATCCCCTGATCAAATTGAGAAGGAGCAAGGGACTTGTTACTTGTCAGACCTTCATACAAACGTACAAACAGATCAACAAAGCAAAAGCTAGAAATAAGAAGATGGGATTCCAAGGCTATTCACCACCTCTTGCTCTGAGGTGTCAGGCACAAACCTGCATTTCTGTTGTTATTTTGCCCCGCATTTGTTGCATGCCACTCAAGAAGGCCAGTGACTCAAGGGCAAGTTGTTAGGGCAAGGAAAAAGATTTATTTGGAAAGCTAACAACCAAAGAAGATGGAGTCTATTACAAACAAAGACCATCTTGCTTAGGAGTTGAGAGTGCAAGGGTTATATCGGGATTTGGGGAAAAGTATACCAGATAGTTGGGTGCCAAAATAGTTACAAATTGTAGTGTAGTCACAAATTTTTGGTGGTCTGCTTTTCTGGTGCATGGACTGCTGTTATCTATAGGTCTACCAGATGTCCTGGGTTCTGTAACTCCAAAGAAAGGTTACTGATGAGAAAGTCTTAGAACTCATGTCTTTTTAGTTCCTCTTCCTAAAAATAACTAACCTTGCAGATACAAAAGGATATTTCATTGAAGAACAGGGGAAGGCAGTAGAAAGACAACTTTCGCTGGAGAAGATAGTAAAATGAAACTTTCACAGAAGTGAAAGTTTAACATGTTAGTCAAAGATGTTATCTACAGCAAAGCTCATGAAAGGTCAACATACGGTTCAGCTGCATGATCTCCAAAATTAATGACTTTTAAAATCAACTAAAAGCAAGCAGAAAGGGCTGGGGGTGTGACTCAGTGGTAGAGTACTTTGCCTAGCATTCATAAGGGCCTGGAAAGGAAGGAAGGAAGGAGGGAGGGAGGGAGGAGGGAGGGAGGGAGGGAGGGAGGGAGGAAGGAGGGAGGGAGGAAGGGAGGGAGGGAGGGAGGGAGGGAGGAAGGAAGGAAGGAAGGAAGGAAGGAAGGAAGGGAGGAAAGAAGGAAGGAAGGAAGGAGGGAGGGAGGGAGGGAGGGAGGAAGGGAGGGAGGAAGGAAGGAAGGAAGGAGGGAGGGAGGGAGGGAGGGAGGGAGGAAGGGAGGGAGGGAGGGAGGGAGGGAGGAAGGAAGGAAGGAAGGAAGGAAGGAAGGAGGGAGGGAGGGAGGGAGGGAGGGAGGGAGGAAGGAAGGGAGGGAGGGAGGGAGGGAGGGAGGGAGGGAGGGAGGGAGGGAGGAAGGGAGGAAGGAAGGAAGGAAGGAAGGAAGGAAGGAAGGAAGGAAGGAGGGAGGGAGGAAGGAAGGGAGGGAGGGAGGGACGGAGGAGAGAAAAAGAAGCAGAAAAAGAGAGAGAGACAGAGAAAGAGAGATAGACAAAGAGAAAGAGGAACTAAAGTGCTTATTAACTACTTTTGTTTTCACTTTACTATACTATCGCTGTGTAACAAACCACACCAAATCTTACTGACCTAATTTTTATTTGCTCTTACTGAAATAACTCAGCTGGATGGTTCATCTGCTGGTCTTGTCCATCGTGGCTAAATATGGCTACTTTCAGCCAGAAGATTAGCTGGGTGCAGGCTCAGCTGAGACACTGGAAACATTGGGCTTATCTTCTCTCCGTGGAGTTTCAGAGGGTTTCTCTCGTCACATGGCTTCTCCATGTGGTCTCTTCCCTTAGCAAGATAGCTGAGCTTTTTATATGAGAGTCCAGGGCTCCCTCAAATACAAAGTGGAAGTTGCCAGGCCTTCTTAAGAGTGACAGTATAGCTTCTGCCACATTATGCTGGTTAAAACCAGCCATAGGTCCAGACTTGGTTCAAGGGAGGAAGAAACACAGGGCATAAATCAGGAGGCATGGTTCATTGGTGTAATAGACCACCACAATGCATGCAGCCTGGGAGGGACAGCCAACATTATAGGAGGAACTGATCTGGAAATGTAAGAAAGGCAGAGAAAATAACATAGTTACACACATAGGCAGAGAACTGTGTTACATAAAATCAATGGGCATTTTTACCAGCACTTGCCAGATACTGAACTGGGCATGGTGAGCAACCCATAGAGAGATGGTCTTGCCCTCAAAAACTATTGTTGTCAAAGGCATTTCTTATATATCTACTGGAATTTAGATAACCTGACTTCCCATGCTTTCTTAGCATCCAAGTATCTGTGTACGTGAAGAGCTCAAGAATAGTTCTGTGATGGAAATATGAAGTTGGGAGTTTCCAGCCCATAAATCTTATTTAAAGTCAAGGGAATGATTGAGTTCCACCTGGGAAAGAAGGTAGAAAGAGAAGAGAATATAACTCACTACCATTCTTTGAACTGGGCCCTAAGGAAAACTAAATCCAAGTACTCCGTGAAATACAGGGTTAGTCTAGGATATTATTAGTATAAATGACAAGAAAGGTAAAAGCTTTCATTCCTGTACCAAGTCTGACTGCTTAGGATTCTAAGGCCCCTCTAGATTCAACAGGGAAGAGTGTCATGGCTGGTAGCTCTGCTGGCCCTGAGCAGGGAATGAGGCATGTAGCACATGTGCTATGCTTTATCCGTTTCGGATCTTTGAGGAGCCGTGGGGTTCAAGCATCTGATCCTGTGAGCACTCACACAGGTGAGTCCTGCAACCTCCTACAGCACAATAGCAAGCTATTATCAGAAGCCTCCAGAGTATTCTTCTCCAAGTGTTCAGGGTATTCATCTCCAAGTACTCAGAATATTTGCAGAGCTAAACCAAGATTCTCTCTATTCTCATCCACATGAAGCTACACATCCTGCTTCCAACACACAACTACTTTTTGGAATTTTACTATTCAAACTGAAAAAGATAAACTTGTCCCATGAGGGGATGCATCTTGCTGACAAAGAGATAGGAACACTAGGGAGCCAGAACACTGAGCTGGGAGCTGAGCTTTATTTTCATCACTAGGTGAGAAAATTCCTTATAGCAGCTCTAAGAAAGCAGGATCAACACAAACTAATTTATGTATTATATATATATAATTATATATATATGTAATATATAATTACTATTATATATTACATTATATTATTACTATTATATTATTATATATACTTATATATTGCATATATTACTGTATATAATTATATATAATTACTATTATATAATTAACATATATTATATATAATATATATTTAATATAATTACATATTATAATTATATATAATACATATAAATTATATATATTGATTATATATAATTAATATATATTTTATATAATATCTCATATAATATTATATATAATTACTATTATACATAATAGTAAAATATAATCATGCATTTCCAGGGACTTTTCATGGCTATGTACCTAATACTGTCTGAGGCCCTGTAATGAGATTTAAAAGGAATAAAAAGATGAGCTGTGCCCTCAAGAAATTTACAGTGCTTCTGAGAAGACCAAATTTTTTTGATACCTGGGTTTGAACTCAGAGTCTTGCCCTCGCTAGGCAGGGACTCTACCACTTGAGCCATACTCCCAGGAAGACCAAAATCTTGAATGAAAAATAATTAGAGGAGAGTTAAGTGCTTTGCACTTGGGCGCAGCTAAAGACTCTTTGGTGATAACCTGGAAATTCAGAAAATGAAGCCACCAGTGGTGACTTAGATGAGATAGACATTGTGCATTACATATAAAAATGCCCCAATTCAAACACTGTCCAACCGAGGGGAAGTCTACCCTGATCAGCCTGACCTGAAACATTTTTCCTGTTTGTGTATAGAATGTATATTTCATTTACTAATTATTCATATGCTATATTGTGACATCTCTTGTATAATGGCTTAATGGAGGGGTTGAACTTTTTATTTTTCTTTCACAATCAGAGAAAAGCTTGGACAAATATTTCCCTAGACTGTTGTAGAAGGGTTCAGGTCAAGTATTAATGTGGCCAGGAGTAGACAGCCTTTACAGAACATTCCTACCCCCAGGGATAGCAGGGTGGCTTAAGCAGTAAGAGCACCTGTCTAGCAAGTTCAAATCCCAGTGCCTCCAAAAAGAAAAAAATACCAGCCTCAATAACAAAAAAACAAAAAAAACTTTCCTACCCCAGGTCCTAGGACTGTATAACGTCCCTACCTGAGTGGTGGCTCTTGGGAGCATGGCTTTAGTCCCGTGGGCCTACAGGAACTAGTTAGGGTGCTGTTGGTGGATAGACAGGTCAAAAGACTTTCCCAGACTAGCTTTCAATTAGCCAAAAGCTATGAATCTGACCACATCTTGGGAAGCTCAGATGAAGGAACTCTGAAACTCATCTGGCTCACCTGGCCTCTGAAAAAGGAGGACAGTTTTTCAGTCTTCACCTGACATGGTTAATTGTTGACAATCTAGCTCCAACATGTTCCCATCAGAATACCAACCAGATGCTGCATGATGACAGACTCCTGATCCCACAAGAAATCTGTCCTGGGTCACAGAAAGGGCTGAGAAACTGTATCGGAACGCAAACTAGCACCAACTCCCTAGATCTACGCACTTTCATCGTGACCAAGCAGACTGAAAACTGAAAGCGTTTGCAGTTCACTAGTTAAGGTCCAGCCTCAGGGCTAAGTCCAAAATGTGCTGGAAAAAACTCACTGGCCAGGGAGATGAATTAAATGATGCCACTTCTTTTTCATTTTCAATCAGCAGTCTGATTTTTTCACCTAGCTTCCAGAATAGGAGCAAAATCATGTCCAGACCTGAAACTTTCAGATTACATCGGAGGAGAAGAAGTAGATGGGTGTGTTTTTGTTGCTGTGGGAAGGGGAGAAGACTGGGGGACTTGGTTTCACTTGGTAGATTAAGAATAACAACTCTTGCTTAATTGCTTACCGTGTGCAGACACTAATATAAGCACTTCATACAATATTAACTCATCCCGTTCTCACAACAACCCAGGGAGATAGGAACTATTACTGGCTTCATTTTAAGAGATGAAGAAAGTGAAGGTTATAATTCACTCACCTAATACAGGAAAACCTATGAAGATTCCACCCATTTATAAAAGCATGATTCTAGAACTAGGCTGCCTATGTTTGAACTTCCTTTAAACAAGCTACTTATTAGCACAGTATTTGATTCATCTCTGCCTTACTTTCCTCATCCCTAAAGAATTTTCTCCCTTTGGTTTTTTTTCAGGCAGGTTCTCACTATATAGCCTAGCCTGGTCTCAAATTCACAATCCTCCTACCTCAGCCTCCCGAGTGCTGGGATTATAAACATATGCCACCATGCTCAGCTCTAATATGCATTTTAAAGACTTAGTTTACAGAGTGCTTATGATGGATGGCTGAGACCATCCATATAAAATGCTCAAAATTTACCTTTATGGTAGCAAACACTTGGGGTTTTTATATTTATTATTGTTATTGTTAATTCAGATAATTTCCAAAGCCATCCTCCTTTGAGCAGTGGTTAGTGGTGTCCACACTCATGCATATCCATCACCACTTTCCTAATCCCCCACCCATCCATCCTCTCCATTCCAATATGACTTTCCCTGTCTTTCTCAATGCTAAACTTAAGAAGGAAAAACAAAAGCAAAACAGCCATGGATATGACTCATCTCCATTTTAGATTCCTAGTATGTCAATTAGTAAAGGCTTGTTGCCTTCACACCCCATGGAAAGACGCCATGGATCCTCAGTGTGTTCCCAGGAAGGGGAGCGTTCCCGTGCCCATGGAGAGAGGGCTTCTCATGCTTTTGCCTGTAGTTGTTTCAGCTAAGTGTTATTTGGGCCTTGTAGATCCAACTCTGAAAGAATTTTCCTCTTGCAAACCAAAGAGCTTTTTATGAGACACATTTCTCAGTACATAAATGAGAAATACAAACTTGCCCAGCAGAAAGTCACTGAACTGAGGCAGACCCACCCCCTGGTGCTGATTCACTAACAGTCTAGAGGGACGGCCTAGAATGCCACTGACAACCTACCTCCTTCCGCCCTCTCCTTAATCCTTCCCCGCCTGTCACATTGGCCTTCCTGCCGCTCTTTGGACATGTCATCCTTGTTACAGCTGGACAGCCTTCAAGCTTGCTAACTCTCCAGCCTTGAATGCACTTCCATTTTCACGGCTATCTCCTTCCCATTATTAAAGGCTGGAAATGAATTGACACCTGGCAGAGTCAAATGTTGAGGTCTAAACAATTGAGAGACCTGTCAATGACTGGGAGCTTCAAGTAGCTGTTCTCACCATGAAGAAGAAAATAGACCCTGGCCATCGACCTTGGTAAATGACAAGTAGCTTATGAGGAAACCAAAAGATCAAGCCTGGGCAGGTGGAGTGGCTCAAGTGGTAGAATGCATGCCTAGCAAGTGTGAGGCCCTAAGTTCAAACCCCAGTGCCATCCAAAAAAGAAAAAAAATGAGCAGAACACCAAGCCTTTACCACCTGTGGATTTGGAATCCACATTTACAGTATACATATGAAGCAAAAATAAAAAAGAAATATAAGAAAGAAATGTAAAATATTGTCCTTTGCCAATGATATTACTGGAAAATCTGGCAGAAAGATAAGTGAAACAGTCCCAGGCTGTATGGACTTCAATTCCCTGATGAAAATGAATATACAATTCACAACAATCTATACAAAAACAATCCACAATTGGGAAAATTGGACAGACAACCACGAAAATTAGAACCCCAAGAAAAATGAATATTCTGAGAGAAACTGTAAAACAGTTATACTTTACTGTATTAAAGAGATTTTTTAATGAACTAAGGAAAGAACCCAACACTGTAGAACAAAAACTAGCAAGTAGGTTTGAAAAATAACCAAATAAAACATCTGAAAGTGAAAAATTGACATGAGCTTCCAGGCAAGTGCCCTAGTGCAATGACAAGACACCATCAGAAAACCCAAACCCTCAAAAGTTACTGCCAGTGGGCACTCCAGAGTGACCCTTCATTCCTACTCCTGATTGCTCAGAGCTGGGATCACTTGTTTTATCAAGTGATAGTTTATGAGCTGCTGTGGATGAAAAGAAGTGTTTCTAAGTTCAAAACCCAGTCCCACCAAAAGAAAGGAAGGAGGGAGGGAGGGAACAGAGAGAAGGAGGAAGGAAAGGAGGAAGGAAGGAAGGAAGGAAGGAAGGAAGGAAGGAAGGAAGGAAGGAAGGAAGGAAGGAAAGAAGGAAGGAAGGAAGGAAGGAAGGAAGGAAGGAAGGAAGGAAGGAAGGAAGGAAGGAAGGAAGGAAGGAAGGAAGGAAAGAAGGAAGGAAGGAAGGAAGGAAGGAAAGAAGGAAGGAAAGTTGTGTTGGTTTCTGGAGGGATAAAAAGTGTAGATAAGACCCAAACTCAAACCCAAGTCTCATGTAGAAGGATGTAGCAATTCTTACCAACCCATGACATAGTATATTTATTCTCATTCTCCCTGTCTTTCTCCATGTCTTGCTCATTCATACACAGTTTCTTCTTATTCTACTTTGCTCATTTTATTAGGCTTGTAAGATTATTCTTTAATGAAGTTGAATAACTAGAAAAAAATCCTAAAAATAAATAATTTCATCAAGGTAAGTTATGTAAGGAAAAAAATACCTGTATGTATACTCACCAACTGCTAATAGCAGTTACAGTTAAGAGATGAGATTGCCAGTGATTTTGCCTTTCCAAGTCATTCATTTGTGTTATGTTTGATTGTTTATATGCAAGCATTTCTTTTGTAATTAGAAAAACCAATGCATTCTTTGAGAGCAGTACTAAGGTTTGAACTCAGGACTTTATACTTGCTAGGCAGGCACGCTAATCACTTGAGCTACACCTCCAGCCCTTTTCACTCTGGTTATTGTGGAGGTAGGGTCTCACTTTTTGCCTAGGCCAGCCTGGACCACAAACCTTCTATTTTATGCTTGCCACCATCACTGCAATGGCAGGGGTATCACCATGCCCAGATTTTTTTCTCTTGACATGGGGACCTTATAAACTTTTTTGCCTGGGTTGGCCGAGAACTGCAATCCTCCAGATCTCAGCCTCATGCATAATTGAGATGACAGGTGTGCACCACTGCGTCCAGCTGTTAAGTTAGATGGGGGTCTCACGAACTTTTTCCTGGGCTGGTCTTGAACCACAATCCTGCAGATCTCAGACTCCAAAATAGCTAGTATTATAGGTGCAAACCACCACACTTGGCTGAATTTTTTAAATAACGAGTTAAGCAGCAATTCTTCCCCAGATAATTCCTTATATTTAAAAGCATATAAATAATAAGCAAACAAGCATCCTACCCTTCACCCTCTGATGAACTGGGTACTAAGCTAACCTAGGCTCCTGTGGATGATAAGTAATTCACATAAGTTAACTCACTTACTACTCTCAGCAACCCTGTGTTCATCAACTCCCCATCACCATAACAAAATACCTCAAATAATTAACTTAGAAAGAGAAAAGTTTTGCAAAGCTTATAGTTTGGAGCTGCTAGTCCACGAGCAGGCAGTCCCATTTGTTTGAGCTGCTGGCAATGACAGGGAGCATGTAGTGGAGAAAACCACTTGCCTCTTCACCAGAAAGAGGAAGAATATGGGCCTGGGTTCCCCAATCCCCTTCAAGGGAACTTCCCCCAGTGGACCAAGAACTCCCCATAAGTCCCCACCTCTTAAAGGTCCAAAGCACTTCCCAGTAGGGCCACCCTGGGGACCAAACCTTTAACACATGGGCCTTTTGAGGACACTCATCTAAAGTATAGCAAACCCTATTAGGTAGATGTAATTAATATCCCATCCTACTAAAATATAAGCTCCAGGGAGGGCTCTTTGTCTTTTCTGTCTACTGCTGTTTTTCAAGCATCCAGAACAATCCCCAGTGTGGTATGGGCTCTCAATAAATATTTATTGGATGAATGCTCATTTAATAGATATCAGACATGAGGCGCAGAGAGGTGCCTGAGGCATATACTCACTAAGCAGTAGAATCAGGCCTGTGAACATAGGTGATCTATTTCTGTTCTATCATGAAAGAAGACATCTTACATAATCAAGATGCCTTCTTGACATAATAGACAAGGAGGATAAATGGGAGGAAGATCTTTTGAAAGCTATTTGTGTCAGTTTTCCTTGCTATAACAAAATACCTGAGAAAATCAATTAAAAGGAGGAAAGATTTATTTTTGGCTCATGATTTCAGAGGTTTCAGTTCATGGTCCCTTGGCTCCATTGTTTCTGGGCCTGTGGGGAAGCAGAATGATCATAGTGGAAGGGCACAGTGGATCTAAGCTGCTCTTCTCATGGCAACGAGGAAGCAGAGAGCAGGAAGGGTCCAGGAACAAAACATACCCTTCAGCAAGCCCTTGGTGACCTACTTCCTCAACCAGGCCCCACCTCCTATAACCCATTCAGTACAAACTCATCAATAGATTAACCAATGATGAAATTAGCACCCTCATGATCCAGTCACTTCCCAATAGCACAACCAGCTTAAGAGCAAGCCTTTAACACATGAACCTTTTTTTGGGAGGGGGTGGGGGGAACACTTCATATCCAAAGTAGAATTAACACTATCCTACTTCACTTACTCATAGCCTCTCTCTGTAGTTTGTTGAAGGGCAACTTTCATACCCACCTATCCTCAGCACAGCGCTCTAGAGGGACCAGCCATCAGTTACCATCTTCAAAACTGTAGCTTCCAGTAGTGAAGGACTCATCCTCTTAATTCACTATTCACATCCAGATTATTCTTTCTTCTTGAGCACTTAAGGGCCAGTTGTCCAGTTTCCCCATCATTCATGGAGCTGGGCATCTCCCACCAGCCTCTCACCAAACTACAAATCCCAGCCGGCTCAGCTTACCCCCAAGAGAAAAGCTGAAGCTCTTTGACTCCAAACTTCTGTTGGATTGAAAGCAAAATAAGCAAAGGAACACTCGTGAGCTTGTAGCATCCTGACTACAAAGAAAGTTTGAGGATTCCATTTTAATTTTAGAAGATTTTTAGACTTGCATATGCCTAGAATCTCTGTGAAGTTACACAGTAACCTGACAACTTTTGTTGTCTCTGGGAAGAGGGGGAGAATGACTTTTCACTGTACACCTTTTGACTTTTGTACCATGTGCATGTATTATCTATTCAAAAATAAATAGTTCTTAATTTAAAAAAAATGATTTTTAGATCACTGCTAGTTCTAATCCCTGATCACAGTGTTTCAAGGGGGTATCACATTCTGAATACCTCCCAGCAGTATTTCTATAAATTTGGGGGATGTCTTCTGTGGTTCAGTCTGTATCTTTCTTTTTTTTTTTTAATGATATTAGAGTTTGAATGCAAGGCCTCACACTTGCTAGGCAGGTGCTCTACCAGTTGAGCTAACTCCATCAGCCCTTTTTTATGGTAGGTTTTTTCTAGATAGGGTCTCACAAACTATTTGTTGGGGCTGGCTTCCAACAACAATCCTCCTGCTCTCTGTCTCCCAAGTAGGTAGGATTGTAGGCGACCCACTGGTGTCTGCACTCAGTCTGTGTTTATCATTCCTGTTTTCCTACTTGGCCCACCATTGGGACTGTGATGTCACAGTCTTGGGGTATGTGAGCAAGAAACAGCCTGCTCTCTTCATTCAGCAATCTTACTTCATAGGTAAGGAAACTGAAACCAAAGAAGAAAATTGTCTCCCCAAGGTCAAATAATGAGAGAACAGTGAGAAATTAAGGAAAAACTATCTAGTTTTTGCTCTTGTTCACATAATTCCTGAAATTTCCCCAAAATTTCTATTCAGCCTGTATTTATCATGTACTTTCTCTGTGCCCCACAATGTGGCCAAAACAAAGAAAAGACTGGTTTGGAAAATTCAGTTTTCCCTGGGATTGTAATATAGACACATAAAGTAATCAGAAAAAAATTCAAGATGGCATTCTATCATGGGCATTGAAGAAGGAGAAGAGGTGCAAGCAAAGGGAATGCGTAATATATTCAACAAAATAATTACAGAAAATTTCCCAAATCTAGAAAAATCTATGCCAATAAAGATGTAAGAGGCCTCCAGAACACCAAACAGACCAGACCAAAATAGAACTACCCCACGGCATATTATCATTAAAACAACAAATACAGAGACTTGAGAAAGAATATTGAAGGCTGTAAGAGAGAAAAAACAAGTAATATACAAAGGTAAACCCATCAAACTCACAGCAGACTTCTCAACAGAAACATTAAAAGCAAGAAGAGCTTTGGGTGAGATCTCCTGGCCACTGAATGAAAATAACGTCAACCCTGGAATACTCTACCCAGCAAAACTATCATTCAAAATAGATGGAACAATAAAAGTCTTCCTTTATAAGCAGAAACTAAAACAATATGTGACCACAAAGCCACCACTACAAAAGATTCTTCAAGGGATTCTGCACACAGAAAGTGAAACCCAACATAACCATGAAAGGGCAGGCAGCACCAACTACAGGAAAAGAAAAAGCAAGAAAGTAGAGAGTAACATCGATTTAGGTACACACAATCAAACCCTCAAATAACTAAGATAACTAAATGACAGGAATCACTACATACCTACAGTACTAACACTTAATGTTAATGGACTTAATTCCCCCATCAAAAGGCACCATGTGACAAATTAGATTAAAAAGGAAGATCCAACAATTTATTGCTTACAGGAGACCCATCTCACCAACAAAAATAAGCATAGGCTTAGGATGAAAGGCTGGAAGAAAATTTACCAAGCCAATGGCCCCCGAAAACAGGCAGGAGTAGCAATACTTATCTCTGACAAAGTAGACTTCAAACCTACATTGATCAAACGAGATAAAGAAGGACATTCCATACTAAGAAAAGGGGAAATAGACTAAAAGGAAATAACAATTATCAACCTATATGCACCCAATGTCAACGCACCCAATTTCATCAAACATACCCTGAAAGACCTAAAAGCATATATAAACGCCAACACAGTGGTTGTGGGAGACTTTAACACCCCATTATCATCAATAGATAGGTCATCCAAACAAAAACTCAATAAAGAAATCCTAGATCTAAAATATACAATAGATCAAATGGACCTAGTTGATGTCTACAGAACATTCCATCCAACTTCTACACAATATACATTCTTCTCAGCAGCCCATGGAACCTTCTCCAAAATAGATCATATCCTAGGGCACAAAGCGAGCCTCAGCAAATATAAGAAAATAGAAATTATACTGTGCATACTATCTGATCACAATGACATAAAACTAGAACTCAACAACAAAAGTAAAGACAAAACACATGCAAACAGCTGGAAACCAAATAACTCATTGCTTAATGAACAATGGGTCATTGATGAAATAAAAGAGGAAATTTAAAAAGTTCCTGGAAGTCAATGAAAATGAAAACATAACCTACCGGAATCTATGGGACACAGCAAAGGCAGTCATGAGAGGAAAGTTTATAGCCATGAGTGCATATATTAAAAAGACTGAAAGATCCCAAATCAATGACCTAATGATACATCTCAAACTCCTAGAAAAACAAGAACAAGCAAATCCCAAAACAATCGGAAGGAGAGAAATAATAAAAATAAGAGCTGAAATCAACAAAATAGAAACCAAAAAAACCATACAAAGAATTAATGAAACAAAAAGTTGGTTCTTTGAAAAACTAAACAAGATCAACAGACCCCTGGCAAACCTGACTAAAATGAGGAGAGAAAAAACCCAAATTAGTAGAATCAGGAATGCAAAAGGGGAGATAACAACAAACACCATGGAAGTCCAGGAAATCATCAGAGACTACTTCGAGAAACTATGAAAAGTCCAGGATTAGATGGATTCTCTGCTGAATTCTATCAGACTATTAAAGAAGAACTGATACCACAGGAAAACTACCTAACACATTTCATGAAGCCAGTATTACACTTATCTCAAAACCAGGCAAAGACCCCTCCAAAAAGGAGAAGTATAGGCCAATCTCCTTAATGAACATTGATGCAAAAATCCTCAATAAAATAATGGCAAACCGAATTCAGCAACATATCAAAAATATCATTCACCACAAACAAGTAGGCTTCATCCCAGGAATGCAGGGGTGGTTCAACATATGAAAATCAATAAACGGAATAAACCACATTAACAGAAGCAAAGACAAAAACCACTTGATCATCTCAATAGATGAAGAAAAAGCCTTTGATAAGATCCAACACCATTTCATGATCAAAGCTCTAAAAAAACTAGGAATAGAAGGAAAGTACCTCAACATCATAAAAGCTATATATGACAAACCTACAGCCAGCGTTATACTTAACAGAGAAAAACTGAAATCGTTCCCTCTAAAATCAGGAACCAGACAAGGATGCCCACTATCTCCACTCCTATTCAACATAGTACTGGAATTCTTAGCCAGAGCAATTAGGCAAGAAGAAGGAATAAAAGGAATACAAATAGATAAAGAAACTATCAAAATACCCCTATTTGCAGATGATATGATCCTATACTTAAAGACCCAAAAAACTCTACTCAGAAGCTCCTAGACACCATCAACAACTACAGCAAGGTAGCAGGATATAAAATCAACATAGAAAAATCATTAGCATTTCTATACACTAATAATGAACAAACTGAGAAACAAAATATGAAAACAATTCCATTTACAATACCCTCAAAAAAATCAAATACCTAGGTATAAACTTAACAAAGGATGTGAATGACCTCTACAAGGAAAACTATAAACTTCTGAAGAAAGAGATTGAGGAAGACTATAGAAAGTGGAGAGATCTCCCGTGCTCATGGATTGGTAGAATCAACATAGTAAAAATGTCTGTACTCCCAAAAGCAATCTACATGTTTAGTGCAATTCCCATCAAAATCCCAATGACATTCATCAAAGAGATTGAAAAATCTACCGTTAAATTTATTTGGAAACATAAGAGGCCATGAATAACCAAGACAATGCTCAATCAAAAGAACAATACTGGAGATATCACGATACCCAACATCAAACTATATTGCAAAGCAATAACAATAAAAACAGCATGGTACTGGCACAAAAACAGACATGAAGACCAGTGGAACAGAATAGAGGACCCGGATATGAAGCCACACAACTATAACCAACTTATTTTTGACAAAGGCACTAAAAATATACGATGGAGAAAAGACAGCCTCTTCAACAAAAACTTCTGGGAAAACTGGTTAGCAGTCTGCAAAAAACTGGAACTAGATCCATGTTTATCACCCTATACCAATATTAACTCAAAATGGATCAAGGATCTTAGAATCAGACCCCAAACTCTAAAGTTGGTACAAGAAAGAGTAGGAAATGCTTTGGAACTAATAGGTATATGCAAAGACTTTCTCAATGGAACCCCAGCAGCTCAGCAACTAAGAGATAGCATAGATAAATGGGACTGCATAAAACTAAAAAGCTTCTGCTCAACAAAAGAAATGGTCTCTAAACTGAAGAGAACACCCACAGAGTGGGAGAAAATATTTCCCAACTATACATCAGACAAAGGACCGATAATCAGAATAAACAGAGAACTCAAAAAACTAAATTCTCCCAAAATTAATGAACCAATAAAGAAATGGGCAAGTGATTAAACAGAACTTTATCAAAAGAAGAAATTCAAATGGCCAAAAAACACATGAAAAAATGCTCAGCATTCCTAGCAATAAAGGAAATGCAAATTAAAACCACACTAAGATTCCACCTCACCTGTTAGAATAGCCATCATTAGCAACACCACCAACAACAGGTGTTGGTGAGGATGTGGGAAAAAAGGAACCCTCTTACACTGTTGGTGGGAATGTAAACTAGTACAACCACTCTGGAAAAAAATTTGGAGGCTGCTTGAAAATCTAAACATTGATCTACCATTTGATCCAGCAATACCACTCTTGGGAATATACCCAAAAGACCAAAAATCGTATGTTCTCCCTCATATGTGGACACTAGATCAAGGGCAAACACAACAAGGGGATTGGACTTTGATCACATGATAAAAGCGAGAGCACACAAGGGAGGTATGAGGATAGGTAAGACACCCAAAAAACTAGATAGCATTTGTTGCCTTCATCGCAGAGAAACTCAAGCAGATACTTTAAAACAACAGAGGCCAATAGGAGAAGGGGACCAGGAACTAGAGAAAAAGTTAGTTCGAGAAGAATTAACCTAGAAGGTAACACCCACGCACAGGAAATCAATGTGAGTCATTGCCCTGTATAGCTATCCTTATCTCAACCAGCAAAAACCCTTGTTCCTTCCTATTATTGCTTATACTCTCTCTACAACAAAAGTAGAAATAAAGGAAAAATAGTTTCTGGCTGGTAGCGATGGGTAAGGGGGGGTAAGGGGGGGTGGTAAGGAAGGGGGTGGGGGAAGGGGGGAGAAATAACCCAAACATTTTATGCACATATGAATAAAACAAAAATTTTTTTTAAAGGTAGCATTCTATTTTTTATTTATCCATGTATTCATTCATTCATTCATTGAACTGATATTCTTTGAACTCTGAAGTAGACTTTGCTCTTGAGAATCTTAAGATGCACTTGAGGGTGAGAAAGAAATCTCTAATATTTGCTACTGTGTTTGTGTAGATGGTTTCTGTATGGTGGTTAAAGAACATGGGACACTTAGTTGGATTTTAAAAGTCACAGCCTTATTCTCATGGAAGTGTTAGCAACAGGCTTTTATAGAGCACCTGCATTGTGCTGGGTGCATTACATTTAATTATCACAACAACCCATAGAGGACAAGAAATGAGGTTCAGCAAAGTTAAGTGTACCTGTCCCAGGTCACCCAAACAGACTCAAATCCATAGGTCTCCAAAACCTGAGGTGTTTGACTGTAGAGGATCTATGGCCCCTCTGCTGGCCTGCATTCCCAGCCTAGCTAAGAAAATGCTCAGTGCAGGTGATGCTCATTCATGTAAATGTCAGTCCTGGGGATAAAAGAAGAGGCCAGATAGTGTGATGCATGGACACCTTGCCCCTGTGGCCTCTAAAAGGGAAGAATGTGGTTTTCACCAGGAGCTTGGATGTACAGACTGGCTACTACTGTGAAAGGGATTGTTCTCTGGAATTCATTCATTCATTTGTTCAGCGAACATTTACTGGTCAGGCAAGCATAAGACACCAGGTATGCAGTAGCATGCTTGGTTCTCTAACATGGGTGTCTGAGGTAGACATGTCCAGAGAAGCAGGCAAGGAAAGAGAGTCAGTTAATGCTCCCTCTTCAGCTGTCATGCCATGCAATGGAGAATAAGATACCACCCCTGCCTTCTAAGACTCTCTGTCCAGCACCTGCTTTGATCCACTGCACTGCTTAATGTGAGGTAGTCTGTTTTCCTTTCTTTCTCTCACTTGGGCCTTGAAAGTCCACACATACAGACTTAGTTTCCCCACTTTACCATCTTCCCCCCGCCCCAGAACAACTGTCATAATTCAAGATAGAGTCCAGCTAGTTTTATGAGAGAGAATTGGTTTAGATTTCAGGAGGCTACAGTTGGGATTGCATCACTGACTGTATGGTGTGAACACTATAGTAGCACTCCTAAACAGAGAGATGTGAGTAATCAGAGAACTTCATGGAGGACTTCAGCGGCCTGGTGACAACTGGACACATACAAGCTATGGGAAAATATGAGCTGGCATGACTAAAGCCCCCAAACTAGCCAGTGGGTTGGTGGCTGAGAAAAGGACAGGAATAAGAGTTTGAGGAGTGAGTTTCAGTGCCCTAGAGGAAAAAACTCAGTACTAGTCACTAAGCTTTAAGAAGTTGAAAGGTCAGCAGGTCAGCTACCTCCCTCTTCCGAGCCCTGGGATTACTGGCGCCAAGTGCGTGCTTGCCCAGAAACTCAGACAGGCTGGGAAATTCAGGAGGAAATCCCACTGTTCCTGAAGTGTTTTCTGTGTGGCCTGAACTTGCCGTCACAGCCATGACTGAGGAATGGACACATTATCCTGAAACTTTTGCTTAGGAATTGCTGCTTCCTGTAACTATCTTGCTATAGCCAATGGACATTTCCCCCTGAGGCCACTCCCAGGAGCCCGCCAGTCTGGCTACCAGGCAGGCACACCAGGGAATCTCCCAGTCTGGGAGCTGGGAAGGGAAGGCTTCTGAGGTCCACCATCACACCCCAGGCTGGAATCCCTTCCGTGATGTCCTCACCAAGTGGAGCCCCGGTGGGTCACTCCAGTGACCAGCAGTCTCCATCTATCTAGTGTTTGAAATCTCTGCCTTATATGACACTAAATCTGGGTCTGTCTGTCTTCCACCCATTGGCTCTGCTTTTTCCCCCAAGGCCACACAAAAGCAATTCAGCTTAATTCCTTGTTCACAGAGCAGCCCTTCATATATTTAAAGATTATCCCTGTACCTCATTCCACTTTCCTTCTCTCTTTCAAGCTCAGCATCCTAACCTTCATATTTCCCTGCCATCCTTATACATCACCTCCAACTCCTGCCTCCCACTTCCCCTCCCACCCCAAAAGAATGAGTCACTCCCTCATACACATCTGCAGCTGAGTTGTAGTACGACAGCTCATATCTGTCCCATGATCTCCAACCATGTCTTCTTCACATTCCAGCTGAGCTCTAGTTTCACCGCCTCCCAGCTGCTCAGGATCTCCCCCATCCTCCCATCTCTCACCCTTTATGTTTCATCTCTCACATCCTCCATTCTGGCTCGCTTATCTCATGTGTACACATCCCTTCTCCAAAACAAATCCATCCTTCAGTCCTGCATCCCCCAATGTCTATCCCCCTACTCTACTTTATAGTCAAACTTCTTAAAATTCATAATCACTGACATTTGTTCCCTTTTCACTTACACTCTAACCCCTTGAAATATGGTTCCCTTTCATTCCTCCACTGAAAGAAGTCTGCAAAGAACAACAACGATCTAAACATTGAGTTGAATAGAAACTTATTCCTGTTTCACTTGATGGTAGTATGTGACACTCCTGACCACAGCCTGTCACATGGGTCCTGGGGGCAGCTTCTCTCTGGACCTGTCTTCCACCTCTGTGGTTTCTCTGCCCACTACCCTCTTCCTCTGCCTTTTTCTGATCCTTGGATGCAGGCAAGCCCCAGGACTTTTGTCCTGGGCCCTGCTCCCTGCTCACCGTACACACATTATTTCAGGATCTCTTCCAGTCCCATGTCTTTGGCTATTCACAGTGCCCCAAGTGGCACGTTCCTCTCTCCTGAACTTCACCCATAGCCTACTGCTCCATAAGCATGTCATTCAAATGTCACATAGCACCTCAGACTCATATGTCCCAAGCCTGTCTTATTAGATAAGTGTGCCTGCCTATCCTTATACTCAAATGTGAAGAGTAGAAGACACCACCTCTATCCACCCATCCTGGAACCTTTCCTCTCCTTCATCTTCCACATCTGGCCTACTATCAAATCTCTCCTTAATTGGCAGGACCTCTATGGACTCAGGGTCTACAATGAGCCTGGATTTTTATATACATTATCTCACTTAATGATCATGACAACACTGCAATAGAAGGATTGTGATCCCATTCTATCACCAGTGAAGACTGAACTTTGTGTCAAATAACTTGCCTCAGGTCACACATTTAGTGATGTAAGTGATGGAACCAGTCTCTTGATTTCAAAGCTCTCTCCACTCTCCCACACTCTGCCTTTCTTTTGAACTACTCCTTTTACCTCCTTGACTTCTTTTCCCAACCTCTTCTCTCCCTCAGTATCCCCATTACCTTATACCTATACTTCACAATCTCTCACGTGGTCACAGCTGCCTTGTCTCCAGTATGTCTGTCCAGCTGTCCAGCTGTCATCCACTCTGCTGTCAGAATGAACTTCCTGAAATACATGCTACCTTCCTGCCTAAGCTCCTCAGTGGATCCCCATTGTGTTCCAGACTGTGCAGTTTCTTTACACAGGCATGTTAAGAAGGGGCCCCGGGGTTCCACACACCATCATCGACCAGTCCTCCTCCCAAGATTTAGCTCTATGCATTTCTTGCTGCTGAAGAAAGGTTCCATATTCTCTTCCACATGCATATGCTGCTCCCTATACAACATTCCCACTCCCTACCCTCACACACACCCATTCAGCCTGTCTAGAAGCCTCTGCTCTTTCTTCAAGCCCCAACTCTGAGTCTCTTGCTCTCTAAATCTCGATGCCTGCCCTCATCAAGTTCTCCCATACACCTGCCACACACCTTCATTATTGTTTTCACCGTGGTGCATGGGAATTGATTTTCATATTTTCTTGTGCCCCCATTTGACTGTGAGCGCTTTGTATTCTGGCAAGTAGGACAATCAATTGTTCACTTGTTCCCATTTGTCTAATTGAACTTTTATATCATACCCAATACAGTTCCTAACATACAGAATCCTCTGTATGTCCCTGCCCAAGACATTTCTTTCATTGGATTGGGATAAAAATTCCAATAAATAATTGGAATACAAGGTGACATATGTCATCAGAAGTATGTTCAGAGTATCATGGGAGCCCATAGAACACAGGAGTTCATACTGTGTTAAGGACAGGGGAACAGATGTGTCAGGAAAGCCTTTCTAGAAGGGTTGGTATTTGATCTGGGCTCTACAGTTTGAGCAGGAGTTTGGCTGGGCACAAAGGAGCCTTCTAGGCAGAAAGAACCAGCAGCCAGAGTAAAGGCATGGAGCTGTGTAAAGGCCCACAGTGGCTGGGAAGCAACAAAATGTGCCTGGAGTGTTGGAAGACATGAACCAGGTATCAAGCACTCGGGATGAGGCCGAAGTGAACACCAGTTATGAAATTTGAACGTAACTCCAAAGGCCGTGATAGTGAAAATAAGTGACTTCCACAGACTTATGTAGAGAAAGATGAGGAGAATGGATTGGGAAAGGAGAAATAAACTTGAAGGAGGTAAGGTCAGTCATCGTAGGATCCTCACCAGAAATAGCAATTGCAGGAACTCCAGGGAGAGACGGCCTGGAGTTCAGCCAGCCCTACCTGTATGAAGTTCTTTCTGTAGAGAGTGATGTTTCTCAAGTTGTGGGGTAGAAGGGGGCACAGCTGGGTAAGATCTCTGGCCAAATAAGTTTTTTAAGTGCTAGGTTAAAAAGGTTTTTTAATGTGGGACTTTTCAGTCTCCAGTATCATTGTATATGGTATACATAATTTATACAGAGATATTCAAGCTTATATTACCACAAAACCTTTTCTGGAAGCATTTCAAGGTCATAGAGCTTAAATGTCATGTATAAAATAGAAAGAAGAAAAAAGACCTAGAATTTCACAATTCTGTCAGCTCTAGTTCCTGGAAGGAAAAAAAAGAAAAGAAATTGTTTTTCCATATGACAATGACTGATCTTCGCACTGGACACTGTGCTGTGAAAGGCCTACATGCGTTTTTCATTGGAAGAACAGAGCAGTCTCCCACGGGAATATAAGTGGTAGCTTTTAGTCATTCCATTTGGAGACAGGCTGAACAAGTCCACCTGCTCCTTCCAGGTCACTCATATTTGTTCAGGCCCGAAAGAGGTCATTCCAGGTGTTTGAAAGAATGGCAGGTCCTGACCTCTGGAACAGAAAAACCAGGTCTGCAGCCCCCGGAATGTCCTGCCCCAACCAACATCCATCACTGTATTTGGTCAGCTTATGTGGGATTGGGGGAAAGAACAGAGCACCACCTCAGACCCTTCTTTCCCCAGGAAGGCTGTATGCCAGGTGGCAGGTGTCCAGCTTCTGTTGGCCATGGCCTAGGTCTCACCACACTGCCACATGGCTTACCAGGACTCCCAGGCACAGGTCATCATTTGTAGCCTTCTCCTTGCTGCAAAAAGGTGGGGTGGGGAAGAGGATCAAACATCTACCCCTCATCCTGTGTATTCAAGTGAGCCCTGGTTTTGGAATGCCTTCCCTGGCAGTTCCACACCATTTCCCAGTTCAGTCCCTGGGGTCAAGAAGTCTGGGCAGCGCCCTGTGTGGCTTGGGAGGAGCCTCTTTCTCCATCACAGGAACTCTCCACTGGGGAAGAGTCTGATGTTTCTGATGCTGCCAGGGCTTCAGGGTGAAGAGTTCAAAAGTGCAAAAGGGGACAGATAAGCAGGAAGCTCCCCTAAGGCCTGGCTTCTGCCAGGACAAGACCTCAGGGCTCAGCCAGTTCTACTATCTGGAAACTGCCCAGAGTAAAGGTGTTATTAGGCCCCCTCGAGGGGCCTACTACTGCTCCCCTGGAGGGTGACCGCCTGCTGGTCTGGTTTGCGTAAGCACAAGAGGATCTATGACACTGACTCTCCAAATTATTCTGGCACATGCTGCTCTTGCTAAGAACTCTCAGAAGCCCCAGTCTTATAGAAATACCTGAGCAAATCTCCTAGCGTATCAACTCCAACCCCAGACATTAAGTAGCTCATGCTCCTCCTCCAGTGCTGTCAGATCAGGAAACTGAGACACACAGAGAGAAAGGGGTCTCAGGCAAGACCCAAAGTGTTTTGTCAGAGACAGAGAAAGAACACACTTCTTCTGTCTTCTTGTCCAATGTTTTCTTCACCACGTGTCTTTCCCAATGGATAAAGAAATTTGGCTTTATTATCTGTTTAGTTTTACCTTTCACAAATCTGAATTGTTTTTAAAACTAGGCTAAAACTGAGTCACATTAGAGCCAGATCCAAATTCCAGCTCCAGCTCCTACCAAGTGCAACAGAGTAAGTAGCCCTGGGCAAATAACATCTGCTTCTCTGGAAATAGCAGCAACTTCATAAAGTCATATGAAGATTGAGAGAGTGTGTATAAAGAGCAGGCAATAAACTTTATTACCTGTCCTGCAGGTAATAAATAATCAACAAAGCTGAACTATTTTTGTTACCATTGTTATTAGCATTTTAATGAATGTATAAGATACTTGATCATTAACATTTAAATTTGTGTTAGGATACAGCCTGTATTTGGATGCATATAGATGGATTGGGAAGTTTTTTCCACCTGAGCCATTTAGATTTTCACTTTGAAATTTTGTTTTTGTTCTTAATTAGCTTTTAATTAGCTTAACAAGTTGACAGGCAAACTCACAATGCTAAATTTTCACCAACTCCTTCATGTAGCCACCTTTTTATAAAACATAATTGAACTATTGTATTGGCTTATAGGTTTTCAATAGATATGAATAGATCAGTGAATAATGGATGGATGGATGGATGGATGGATGGATGAGTTGATGGAGAGATGATGGATGGAAGGAGGAAGGATAGATGGATGGTCCTAAATCAGTGACTGAACTCCTAGTTCAGACTGGACAGTGGCCTGGTTTCATGAAAAATCATAGGGAGAGGCCCAAGGACTCTGATGACATGGTGAAGTACCCAGAGGTCTTAATACAGACTAAGAGCAGATACTATAGAAGTGAGGGGAAGCCGCTGTGGTCAAAGATTGAAAGGGGACAGTGTGAAATCCTAGAATAGGAGGGGTCCCTGGTGATGAAAGGCCCAGGAAGCAGCTCTGGGATATGTATCTAAAAAGAACAAAGTTCTGGAAATTCAGGAGTCCTAGAACTTCTCAATCCAGGTATTTGATGTGTGATCCACAGGGCCTTTTATGCAATTCCAAGTTGGAAGAGAGGTTTTACTCTATACCTTATCAAATTGTACCATGGGAACAAAAGGGATTTCTTATACAAAACTGAATTAAATATGAAAAAGTATTCATACACTGAACAAAGGCATTTATTTATAATTCTTGCCCTAGTTTTACCTCAGCAAATAACTGGTGATGTTGCTTAAAGGTCAGTAGTGTGAGTGTGTCTGTGCGTGTGACAGAGAGAGAGAACATGCATCACTTGCTTTGTTGTCTGACCTTTTCAGCTGTTTAGCCTCAGGCTAGCTGTGGAGTAACGATGAAAGTCATATATAGTAAAATGTTGCCGGCAACCAAAGACATTCTGTTCCCCACTCTCAGTTAAAATACTCGAAATTCATACCCTGAACAAAAATTCCCAGTAAAATTTGGCTTGGCTAGCACAGCACTATATTTGTGGATGGGGGGGGTTTACTATTCTATTCATAGTAAACTTGTCCTTCAGAATTCAAGGGAGATTGGTTCCAGAATCCCTTATGGATATCAGAAGTATCAAATCCTTTATATAAAGTGGACATCCAACCTGTGGACATCCTCCTAGATACTTTAAACCATCTCTAGATTTTATAATACTTTATACAGTGTGAACAGTCATTATGCAATATTGTTTAGAGAATAATGACAAGTAAAAAGTTTGTGAGTGTTCAGTGCCGCACAATTGTTTTTAGTATTTTCAATCTGGAATTGGTTGAATTCATGTCTGCAGAACCTGAAGATACTGAGGGCTGACCAAATGACTGAGCACCAGTGGGTGCCAGGCATTCCTCTTGGTACTAATTATTTAAAGGATTGTTAAAACACGGAATACATTGTTGAGGGAAACTATGAAATTTCTTCCTCTTTAAAAACTTAAAAAATAGGACAATCTGTATTGAGTTATGCACAGAGACGGGTACACAAGGAGAAGGCATGAGGTCCTCTCAGAGCTCACAGAAGTTCAGCACTGGTCCTGTGTGCTTCCCATTGTCCAACCCAGTCCCTGACACCTCACTTTCCTCCAAACTCTTTTTTGGAGTCCTCCAGAACTTGGTCTGTGACCAAAAAAATCTCCGTACATCTTCATTGCTCTGAAATTTGGCCTCTAGGGATGAGGCCACTACTTCTCCTAGAGCTTAAGGCTGTGTCCTGTCTCACACTAAGTGGATCTCAGCGCTAGGAGGTAGGGTATCTTTTCAGCTCCTATCACTGTTTTAAACCATTTGTGATTCTTCCTCTCTTAAAAACTGTTCAAGCTAAGCATAGTGGTGCACACCTGTAATCCCAGCATTCAGGAGGCTGAGGCAGGAGGAGCATGAGTTTGAGACCAGCCTGGGCTACATAGTGAGACTCTGTCTCAAAAACCAAACAAACAACAACAAAAATTCCTGTACAAAGAGAAGAGGAGCTGGGTGGTTGGTCAGGAGACATAGTAAGTGCTCCTCCACCAATCTGTACTTGCCGCATGACTGTGAATAAGAATTGTGGCCACAATGACACTGTGTTTAGCAGTTTACAGTCAAAAAATCACCTGCTAATAGTACTATATTTTATACTTGAAATTTGCTAAAAGAGTAGATCTTAAGCTCTCATACAACAAAAATAAAGATAACCTTGTGAGGTGATAGATGCATTAGCTAGCTTGAGTGTGGTAATCATTTCACAAAATATACATGTATCAAATTGTCATGTTATATACTTTCATGTGCATAATATTCACAATTGTAATTTATCAATTATACATCAGTAAAGCTGAAAAAACAATCACCCTCAGCTTTTAATCCTCACACCAGCTCACAAATGTTGGCCAGGCAGACATCATTGTGCTCATTGACAAAGGGGAAACTGAGGCAGAATAGAAGGTGAAGTGACATGTGCAAGGTCACTCAGTTGTATATGGTGAGCTAGGTCAGGCCCATAAGCCACCTGACCCAAAAGCACACTGCCCCTATAACATGACCTCAACTCCCAGTGCCCCCACAAGCAGCTCTGATTAACTAAGGCTCTGGGAAAAACATTGCAGGAACACAGACTAATGATGAGGTTGAAAAAATGTTTCCTGGGTCATTTCAGTGCTTCTCACTCCCCCATAGTCACGAGCCTCATCAGAAAGATGCCTCGAGGGCTTAGGAGGCCCCCATCCTTCCTAGCAAGGTCATAAATCTTTCTACAGCTGGTCCCACGCAGGGGCCCACTGTCCACACCAATTTGGGGATGATTAGCCACTTCTCCCCATCACGTGTCCTAATACTCTTTCATCAAATGTGGATCAATTGGGACGTTTATCTCAATGAACATGAGCTCAGATGCCCTTACTCTATCACAAGTAGACTCATGAAATGTAAAATATTTTTACCCATGTATTAAGTAACTTTTAATAATTCATACCTTGCCTGCCTACAGAAAAGACTAAGAGACACCAACAAAACTATCAAATACCAAATCAAAGAACAAGAAAAATAGGTTATGAAATAATACTGAGCCCACTCATTTTTTAGAGAAGACTGTGAAATCTAGGAGGCAATTCTAACATAGATTTCCCAGAAGGCTTATCAAGCAGCTTACTGTGCATTCTTTATTCATTAAGGCAGTGTTTTTCAAAGTTTTCTTGATGTCAGATTCAGAACTACCTGGAGTGCTTGTTAAAAACATGAAGACTCCTGAGCCTTATCTCATTTAGTGAGTGAAACTGACAGTGAGTTGGGCCTGGTGATCTGCATTTTAAATGAGTTCACTGATTCTTCTGTTCCTCCAAGTTGGAGAACATCTTCACCAAGATGGTAGCAGATAACAGTGGATTCTTGAAGTGGCTTTCCCCAACTTTCTTTGCGACTTGTTAGGGAACAAGGCCTCCATTTAGAGATGTCTCTAGTAGAGGAAAGCCACATTTCAGGATCCAATGATGGATGTATTTGGGGGGCTGCAGAGAGGGGAATCTTGGCTCTTTGCACACACCTGTCTTGGGAGTGAGCTTTCTACTGGGATCTCAGATAGCCAGAGAGTTCAGAAAAGGCAGGTCCTATCTCACCCCTCCCATTGGAACCACCAGTTCACATTAGATACAGTAATGTTGGCTGGGATAACTGTGAAGCCTAGAGACCCTGCTCTCTCCCTTTCCCATCCTCATCCATGATGGAGCAATCAGAGCTCCAATCCCAGGAGTTCCTGATTCAGACAAGTGGCAAAAACCCACAGAAGGAGCCATCTACCCCTACCACTGTCCTGAACCTCCCCTCTCTCCAGTGCATGTTGTGATTTGCCAGAGATCTGCCTCTGAGAGGCAATCATGTATTCTCTCTCTCTCTCTCTCTCTCTCTCTCTCTCTCTCTCTCTCTGTCTCTCTCTCCCTCTCTCCCTCCCTCCCTCCCCATGCACACAGATATGGAATAAATTGCCTCATCCAGTTTGAAGACTTCGCCAATGCCAATGCCTTCCGCCTACTCGACAAATACCGCAACAAGTACTGCATGTTCAATGATGATATCCAAGGTAGGTTTCCACCCACCAAACAAAGCCACTGGAGACTAATGCCTTTTCACAAGGCTCTGCTAGATGCCAAGGCAGGGAAGAGGTAGAATCTCATAGCTGGTTTTCTGACAGAAGCTGTTGAAGAAAGAACATTAAACTTGAATGCAACTTCTACTTGGTTAACTCTTAGCTCTATGTCCTTGAAAAGGTTCCCTATTTTTGCTTACCTACAAAATAGAGATCATTAACTATTTCAGAGGTAGATAACAATTACATGGTTTGATATGTAAGAAATTCTAAGCATTCACTATGAATCACCCTCCCCTGTGTAGTGGACATATCCTAATAAAAAAAATAAACTCTAAACATTGATGTCATTAGTAAGTACATAGTAATGTCATTTGAGATCAGGTAGCTCGACTTGAAAAAAAAATCACTTCTCTGACCATAGTTTCAACATCTCTTCTATGGAGATGACAGCTGCATTGGAAGAGTATTATGAAATTTAAAGAGATAATATATAGAAAGTATTAGCACACAGGACTCATTAGACCAAAAACATCAATCACCATAGAAATTACCTTCCTCAGCCATAATAACTTGCTCTTGGATTTTCCAAATACAAGATGTATCCCTGTCAGGAAGTCAGGGCAATTACTTCTCTGAACTTGGCCAGAATGTGCATTCTTAAGAATGGTAAACCTAGAGAGACACTGGCACCAGGGACATAGACCAATGAACATGAAGCATCATCTAGTTCAGGGGCCATTTGGTCACCTAGGCTAGGGCCCAGAAATGCCTGAAGGCATTTGCTTTTGCTGTTCAGGTACCAGAGTCTGAAGCTGGGGCAGGTAGGCTGGCCTCACCAGCATTATCTCACATGATCCAGGAGTTCTCAGTAAGGAACACTGGGAGCTAGCATTTTGTATGGCCAAGAGAAACCTCCATGGGCCCACATAAGCTATTATTTAATAAATCAAGTTTGGTGAGCCAAGTCTTTTTTTTTATTGTTTATTCATTTATTCATATGTGTATACATTGTTTTGGCCATCTCTCCCCACTGCCTCCCCACCCTCACCCCTTACCCCCACTCCTCCTCACTTCTAGGCAGAACCTGTTCTGCCCCCTTCTCCAATTTTGTTGAAGAGAAGACATAAGCGATAATATGAAAGGCATAGCATTTTTGCTAGCTTGAGATAAAGATAACTATACAGAAAGATTCCTAGCACAAGCCAAGTCTTGTTAAAACCAAAGGTCCATGTCAAGTAAAAAAAGAATGAGTTGTGAAAAAAGGTCTTGGTCCTTGAGAGTAAAAGACTAGCCAACAATCTCATTCTACAGATTACTCCTCTAGAGGTTGAAAGAGGTCACAACTCTCCAAGCGAGTTAGGAATAGACTTGAGAGAATTCAAATCCAGGCGACAAACATAGCTGAATGTCTGATACATCAGGCACTGTCCTAGGCGCTTCACACATTGAACCCTAGGAGATATTAGCACCCATGTCTTAAGAATGAAGACGCTGAGGCACAGGGGAATAAGTGACTTACATAGCCTGTAAGTGTACAGTTGAGATTTGGATCCAGGCATTTGGACTCGAAATTCCAGGTTCCTAATCACTCACCGTACTGGTCCAGGTCTCATACTCATTTTACAAAACCAAGTGCCTCTTCCTTTCTTTGTGATCCACATTATAGGGTATAAGAAATGTGATAAATGATTTTTTTTTATTTGTCATGAAATTTCAAGGGTTGCAATAACATAGTTATAGCATAGTTTTAGATGATTGTGTTCAAATCTATGACTTCAGTGCCTGAAGAGTGGGTCTCCCCAGAGAGGGGGAGACCCTTAAAGGGAAAGCTGGGCCATAGCCATACACCATCCCCACAGCCTCTTCATTCTGTCCCCCCTCCCCTTGATGCCTAGGCCTGTGATGAGGCCTCATGATCCAAAACTCAGCAAGCTGGGCACGGTGCAGAGACAAGGTGGCACAATACAGGAAGACTGGCTGTGAGCAGGGAAACAGTCTCACTGACTGCCGGTCACCTCACTGTCAGCATGGCCAGCAGAGGTGTGTCTGTGGCCTTGGAGGAAGCACCTGCCAGCTAACCCAGGATGGACATGCCACTCATCATGAGTCAGCAGCAGGACAACTATCCCCCTGAGTCACCTGGACTGCCAAGGCCAGAGGGTGGAAGCTGAAAATAAGTCCATGTGGGCTGCACACCCGGTGCCCAAAGTCCAGATTCTAAACACACAGACAGCCCCATGTGTGTACATCCTCAAAAACACATGCACAGGTACACACCAGGGCCCTGCAGTCAGTCAGTCTGCACACACGCCCACACTGCTGCCAGAATGTCTCTCTAAAGTGGAACTATGACTCACTATGTGATCCCCTCTTTGTGAGGGAGTTCACACCCATTCACTGAAATGTATGGCTTCAGGGGGGCTCCTCTCTCCTTTTACTGACCCTTCCTTCACTTTTACTCCTATAATCTTCTTACCAGTCATTTCTCTCTGTGTGCAAAAGTTCTGCTCACACTCTCCCATCATCTTTGCCTAAGTAACTCCTTTAAGACTCAGCTAGGAGGTTTCCTACCCAGGGAAGATCCTGATCCTCTATTCTGATTTGGGTGCCCACCCAGGTGCTCCCCTCTGTCCATTCCTATTAGTCAACTTTATGTCCCTGTGACAAATCCCTGAGAAAGACAACTTAAAAGAGGAAGTACTTATTTAGGCTCATGGCTTCAGTCCATAGTCAACTGGCTCCATTGTTTCTGGCCTGTGATGAAGCAGAGCATCACGGCAGAAGGGTGAGGTACAGCAAAGCTGTTCATATCGTGCTGGCCAGGAAAGAGAGGTTGGGGGAGAGAGAAAGAAAAAGGAGGAAGAGATGAATAAGAAGAGGAAGAGGAAGAGGAAGAAGAAGAAGGAGGAAGAGGAAGGAGGAGAAGAGGAGGAGGAGCGGGGAGGAGGAGAGAGGAGGAGGGAGGAGGAGGAGGTAGGGAGGAGGAGGAGGAAGGAGGAGTCATCAGCAGGGTATCCAATACACCCTTCCAAGGCATGACCTTCTGACCTACTTTCTCCACCTTGGTCCCACCTCCTAGTTTTCATCATCTACCAATAATGCCATCAAATTATGAATCCATCAATATATTAATCCATTGATAAAGTCAGCGCCCTCGTGATCCAATCACTTCACAGTGGTCAGATCCACCAGGTGGGGACAAGACTTCAACACTTCCCTTTTGGAGGAAAGCTTCATCTCAAAACCACACCAGTTCTCTTTCCACACTGAACTCTAAATGCCTACATTATATTCTTTGCCTCCTACAAGAAATTAAGCTTTCAGAGGCAGAAACCATCTTATCTATTTTTATTCCCCAGCTTCCAATATAGAGACTGGCACATTGGAGGTGCTCACTAGATGCATATGACAATCTCACCCACCCATTTATGTAGACATGTCTACACTGGACACCTGCCTCTGCAGCCTCTCTCCTGGTTATCATATATATACTCACATATAAGTGTACTCCATATTTCCTCATACTCAGATATAAACACATAATCATATGTGTTCATGGAGGCTTTTTGATGGAGGTTTTTAATTAAATAAATTCATTTGTTTAAATTCATTGGTTTTTATGTCTTACTTATAGATTACTAGGCAAAGCCAGGTGGGATAGTTTTCTGGTTCTTACAACAAATGGAAGAGGAATTTCCCATTCTTTCCTCAGAAATGAAGACAGTAGTCTGTCAGCACATCAGGCAGAGCCTTTGCTATCGAGAGCCACCTTGCCCATAGTCCTGCCCTGCCAGAGGCTACCCTCACCCACTATTAAAGGAATATAAAGACCCATCCACTTCAGCTCAATTCAGACAGAGCTTCAAGTGAGGTTGGCTGAGGCTCAAATTCCTTTTCTGTCCCATTCTGCTTCCTTCCCCTCCTCTCTACAAGGGCACTTCTTAAAAACAGCCTGAAAACTACATTAGGTCTCAAAATCTGCTTCCAGGGATCACAAAGGGTGTCACATTATAACATTTTTCACACCCTCAGAACTTGAGGTTTGAATGGTGCTTCTCATCCATACTATATCACAGGTTCCTAGCAATGTGCTCGTCCTCCTGATAGAGAAACAGATGCCCCATGTCACTGGTGAGGAAATTAAAGTACAAGCAGTTAAAGCTTGCTCAATGTGACATAGCAAAATAGGAAAAAAGCTGGGACCAGAGCCCAGCCATTGCTGACTCAAAAGTCTCCGCTCTCTCCATGATGGGCTGCCAATTGTTCCTGTGACTATACAGTGGTAGAGCCGATCATAAATTCCAGACACCACATAAATGTGGGTGTTGCTACTCCCTAGCATCCTGTTGCTGTGGTCTTCCCCTCATTGTTTCCATTCCCTCTACCTCCTGCACATTACAGACCCAAAGAAGAGAGGCGCAGAAGGGAAAGGGATTCACCTTCACAGCTGGTTAGTGGTTGGACCAGGGCCAGCAGGCTGTGACGTGTATTTCCACCGCTAGATGGGCTATGGGAGGTCTGGTGAGGAATTCAGGGCTAATAGTCCAACATGGAAGACTCAGTCCATGCTGGAATTTTCCCCTTACAAAGTGGGGAGAAAATAAAGCATGAAACTTCATAGCAGTGACCGGAAGTAAGCAAGAAACTCCTCCATAAACAGAATTGAAAAGGCCCGGGAGTGAAGGCAAGTAGGAAGATGGAAGGGAGGACTCTCTCCCAATCAGGCGCACTATGCCTTCTCCTCAGAATCAATGACCCCTTGAGGCCAGAGCAGGGACAGGCCTCTGGCGCCAGAGCTTGGGAAAAGACCTCCTTCTAATTGCCTCCTCTTGCTCCCACCCTAACTCCAACTCACAGTAACCTCGGCCCAGGCCAGGCTGGTCCTTGGCGAGTGGGGCTGCCAATGCACTGACTCATTGCTGGCAGCCTCTTCAGGAATGTTGGAATAGGCAGAGGCTCAGGTGACTTTTGTTGTTTCAGCTGGGACCAAAGAAGCATCTCTGTGCTCTCCTTAAGAAAGAGAGGCCCAGAAGGGGAAAGGCAGTGAGAATGGCCCTGCTGGGGAACAGGCCAATTTGACCTCAGGAAGGAGAACTGCATGCAAGAAACCAGAGCCAGAATGCTGCTGGCCTAGTGGCCTTGGATTGCTTATAAACTGACCACACAGTGTGACTGGGGACAGGAAAGCCCAATTGGCTCACCAGCTTCAGAGCATCCTGTACCCCAGCAGCCGTCCACGGAACTAGTTCTTCCACAGTCCCAGGGCCAGATGGCTTATTGGGGTGCCTGAGTAACGTCAGGTCAGCATCACCCCTTCCCACTCCTTTTTTGGTGGTCCTGTGGTTTGAATTCAGGGCCTTGACGTTGATAGGCAGGTACTCTGCCACTTGAGCCACCCTTCCCAGACCTTTCTGCATTGGTCTCACTTTATGACTGGGCTGACCAGGACTTCTTTGCACCTCCCGGCATAGCTGGGATGACATGCTACCACACTCAGCTTTTATTGACTGGATGGGGTCTTACAAACCTTTTGCCCAGGCTTGCCTTGAAATGTGATCCTTCCAATCTCCACCTCCTGAGTAGCTAAGATTACAGGCTTGAGCTGCTGCGTCCGGCCACTTTACATCTTTAAACTTTAATTTGTGAGCCAGAATGCTTAATAGTGAGACGTTGGAATGAGATAAATCTGAGTCTGAATTCTCACTTATTTGCTTTGTGATTTTGTTCAAATGGCTTAAAAACACAGAACATTCTCTTCCTTATCTGTAAGATGGACATAACAGTATTAGCAGCCATAAATCAGCAAGTACCACCAAAATGGCCAGGATGCTTTTCTAAGGCCAACATCTTGGTTGGAGCCTGTGCCAATGCATTGTTCAGTATTTCAACATTAAGCCTTTATGTCACTCATTGAAAGGACTGTATGGGTGTATGTATCAGCAGGAGCAGGCATATAGCAGTACTGAGTTCATGGTACCTATTACTAGTATCTCTGGTGCATAATAGGCTCTCCACACATAGATATGGGAGAAGGGAGGAAGTGATGAGACCCAAGATAGAGAGATCCTGATTTGAGGAAAGCCTGGTATCAGTCTGGGACTGGGGAAGCCTGAGCAGGGAGGCAGGGCCCACTTTTCACATATGCCCGGTTTTGCCAGCATTGAACTCACTGATCTGTGAGTTTTCTGTCAGCTCTGTGAGGGGCCAGCAGCCACCCAATAACCAACCCCACCAAGTCCTCCTTCAGCGAGTCTTTTATATCCAGTGGTAAACAAGGAGGTGGAGCAACAGTTCTCTGGGAGGGGCGTGACATTGTAACAAGAGAAACCTGGGATGGCTATTCTCCAACATACACATTTTAGGAAAAGCAGCTGTGCTCCATTTTGCCCTCATACTCTTCGGCTAGGGTCATGCCAAACTCAGCCTGCTAATTATTGGACATAACTGTGCTCACTCCCTTCTGGAGGTGGGGCCGTGCCAAATTCAGCCTGCAGATTATTTGACACAGCTGTGCTTAGGTCAAGTTTTCATAGGCTTCTCATAATCCACTCCCCACAGCTCAAGTGTCACCTTCCTTCTGATACCGTATCCAGGACCAAACCACAGGTGTCTAGATGATCCCAACCTGGCCAAGGAGTGGCACTGGACAGTGGCTGCACACTTTGCTCCAAAGTGCTCCAGGAACACAGATAGGATATTCAGCCAAGAGATGTGAGACATCACTAAGAAAAGATGAGCTTGGGGAGAGAAGAAGGATGTGGGAGGGGTCCAGGTAGCTACAGATGCCCACGGGCAGCTGGGCACAAACAGCCCAACTCCAAAGACTGTCCAGTTGGTTTGTTCTATTTGTAAGACAGCACTCATCACAGAAGAGGAATTCCAGGCTTTCCCTTAATCTCTTTACTAGAATTTCCCATGGTCCCTCCCACCTCATCTTTCTCCAGTCCTCGAAGCCTTCCTTTTCACCAAGTCCTGTGTTCTGAGGCTTTTCTGCATTTTCATGGCTGTCCCTAGGGTTCACAGAGTTCTCATGCTCCTGACCCTGGATCCTCAGACACTTTCTCTTTTAGCCTGTTGGACAGCTAAAGTCTCAGAGAAGCTAAGAAGACAGGTTTCTTCCAAACTGTGGCAGAAGAAGCCCAACCCCACCTTCTCCAGAACTGCCATTCAGAGAATTCAGGGGCTCTGGAAGATTCCCTCATGACACAGAAATAGTGTTGAAGCAGTCTTGAAGGCCTTTGCTTGACATGCAATAATGGAAACCTTACTTTTCTGAACACATAGGCTGCTATCTCGTTGAGAACAAGTCTGGTTTATTCCTCTTTAGTCAAAGCCCAGTGAAGGCCTGGAAGGAGACCTCAGTATACTCTAAACAACAAATGGTAACAGTAACTGGCCGCCAAGGGAAGATGGTTCTGGAAGATTGGGGGCAGGCCTGACTTTCTAGTAGAGGCTGTCCAGCCCTGCAAGGTGCTTAGGCTTCCAGAGGCACCTTGGTCAGATCCTGACCTGCCCAGCTCCTCCTGTCCTTCCTGCTGCCTGGTTCAGCAGTATTGCACTCCCCTGATAAAGTGATGGATTCTTCGTTCCTTCCAGGAATCTGCTGTTCAGCATGGAACCTCCTTTGCCTCCGTCAAGTGTCACTGTTAAAAGCAGAAACAATGTTTTCAGCTTGTCCTTTTTGTAGGTTCAGCTTTTCCTGAACCTACAACCTCAAATATTCAGCTTTCAGGAAATGGAATAATGGGATGTTCCCTATGAAAAAGAAAATTTGTTTTTCTTTCACCACAAATGGGAACAACCAGCCACGCTTTCAGCCGTCCGTGGCATTTATGGACATAAACCATGTTCCTGTACATTCCTGGACCCCTGGACTTCTCAGGCTTAGTGATTATCTTCCTCTCCATTTTAAAATTCCTGCCACAAAGCCCAAGAACCCCCACACACAAAATGAAAGTTAATGATGGAGATGATAACATTTTTTGCCAAACTTAATAATTTGGGGCTTAAGAATTGCTGTTTTCTCTGTGATTGTGGGATAGCTTGCCACCTCAGAGGGTGGCCTCAAATGAGGATCCCAGAAAAGAGACCATGAGTGAAGCCAGGCGTGTTGGCTGACACCTGTAATCCCAACATTCAGGAGGTTGAGGCAGGAGGATTGTGAGTTTCAGGCCACCCTCCCCTACATACTAAGACCCTGTCTCAAAAAAAAAAGAAAAACCATGAAGAAGTAGGCTTTGGGCTACTTCTTTGAGGTAGCTAATGAGTGTGAGGTTCCAGATGTCAGGGGCAGAAAGAATTCCCCAAAGGAAAGAATAAGTAACAGGATAAAATGCTGCTGAGAGATCAAGGAAAAGCAAGGCTAAAAACTGACCACCTAATTTGGCAAGGTGGAGGTGCTTGGTGACCTTGACATGAAGTCAGCCACTTGAAACTGAAAAGAAAGGAAATGAAGGCATGAGTACATTTTGCTCTCTAGAAGAGTTTGGCTCTAGGAGAAGTAAGAAATAGAGTGTTTTTAAAAATGGAAGCTTTGTAACATGTTCATATAGTAATGGGAATGAGCCATAAAGAGAGAGAAATTGAGGACAAATCCCATGAGTAGACAAAAATGATAGAATCCATTGTACAAAAAGAAGAGCAGAAAATCACTCAGTGGTTATAGTAGGAATGGCAAAGTATGGACTGAGGCTGAAGGTTTATAGACTTAGTGGTAAGCCTTACTTCCTGAGAGAGAGAAAGAGAGAAAGAAGCAGAGTGACAGAGAGAAAGCACTACTGTGGGAACATAATACTACCTACTTCAAAGTATTGTTGTGAAGATTAGATGAACAAAGTCAGGTAAGTGCATAGCCCAGAGCCAAGGTCACTGTAAGAGTGATTCGATGACAATAAGTGACAGCTTATCTTGTGTTGTTTTTTTGAAATTTGTGACTCTTTCCTATCAGATTTTCCATTGTTTTGTGTCCTCCACCCCTTCCAGAGTGACATCTGAGCACCAATGACTCCTGCTAAGCTCCTTCTCTCTACAACTTCACTCTCAGTTCTATCCAGGGAAACCATAGTGCTTCTCTTGCTGCCTCCAAATCCAGTCAGGAAAGGTTTTCTGGGGCTGTGGACCCTGAAGGAATTGAAGCAACATCTTAGGCCCCCCCTTTTTTGCCCACCACTAGGTAACTTAACTAGGCCAAGCCTCTCTCTCCCTCTCTCTCTCTCTCTCTCTCTCTCTCTCTCTCTCTCTCTCTCTCTCTCTGTCTCTCTCTCTCTTCAGTACCTTTATCTGTACAATTATAGGATGTCATGATCCCTAAGTCCCCATCTAGCACTGAGTTTCTGCAGAAAACCTCAAGTTATTTGGACTTCCCATTCTAACCCACAATAATTTGACACCCCAAAATTTAAAAGCTCCTGAAGAATGCAATGTCTTTGGGAGAGTCTCTGATGGAATATCTTGGGTGCCATCTGGTGGCAGATGCTTTGCAAGTTGCTTCCTTTTAAGAAGCATAAGGCTGCCCTGAAACAATCTGATGAGCACAAAACTCCAATTCCAGATGACAGGAAATTAGTACCTCACTGTAACCTCAAAATCAACCAGAGAGCATTTCAAATACAGATTCTAACTCAGTAAAACTAAAATGAAAGCAGGTTTTGAGGGGGATGGAGTTGTTCTCAGGGAGACAAATGGAGAACAGCCATCATAGCAAGTGGATTTTGGAGAAAATAACAGACAAAAGGGGGTTGGAGATTTGGAAAGAGGATCATACACTGCCATTCTCCTCATCACCTCTTTAACTAAGTTCACTTTCTTGAATGATGTTAGTTTGGAGTTTTTTAATGCAGCTCCGTGCTGATCTGGCCAGGATGTAGCCTGGTTTTATTTAGGTTAGATAAAAAATAGATATGGGAAAAGGAGAGGCTAATGCAGGCCTGGGTAAGCAGAGATAATTTGGGTGAGTCTTAAGGAATAAATAAGAAACTACAAAAAAATCCTACTTAGAGTAGGAACAGCAAGGGAAAAAGCAAAGCACTTGAGTGTAAGAATGGGCGGCCTGTTTAGGGAACCAGGAAAATAACTGGTATAGGGAAACATGAAGCTGCAAAGGTAGGCTGAAAACCCACTCACATGCCCACCCCGCACCATTAGCATCTTGTACTCCTTCTGGATTCTGTGTGTGCTTCGTTGCAATAAAATCGTGGTATGTGTACTATTTCCGGTTCTCATCTTCCCAACAAACCCAATGACTCAAAGTTTAAGAGAAACAGGCCCTGGAGCCCAATTCCCTGGATTCAAATCTTGTTTATGTCATCTGATCTGTTCTATACCTCATTTTCCTGCTCTGTAAAATAGGGATAATAGTGAGGATTAAATAAATGTCTTTATGTTAAGACATACAAGGCACTTAAGAAAGTATCTCCAGTGTTAGTTACTAGCATTTTCCATGTTGCTACATAATCGTCATAATGATCATGCCTACAGAGCTAATTTACTTAACCATTTTCCTTTGTTAGATGTTTGTGTAATTTCCAGTCATTCTGCATTTTAGACAGCACTGTCAATCCTAATACATAATTAAAGCATTTTTCATTTAAGTGGGACTGGGTTTTAAACTCAGGGCTTTGTGCTTGCAAAGTAGGCATTCTACTGCTTAAGCCACACCTCCAGTCCATTTTGCTTTAGTTATTTTGGAATGGGGTCTCAAAAACTATTTGCCAGGGCTGGCATTGATTCTTGATCTTCCAGATCTCAGACTCCCAAGTAGTTAGGATTATAGGCCTGAGCCACCGATACCTGGCAGCTGCAGGTCTTTTAAAAGTCTGCTGAACATTTTTACTTTTCAAGGCTCCCATCAGCCCAAGATAACATCATTTTTTTTAACTTGTGCAAATGGATCAAGTCATAAATAGTCCTGGTTTAATTTCTTTTTCTTTGATGTCATGGAGACTTCACATTGTCAACTGTGATTGCATTTTAGTGAGTTCTCTGTATCAGTTAAGGTTGCCTTGACAGAGAAAACTTAATATAAAGAATTATTGAAATGGACAGATTTCTAGATACTTATGATCATCCAAAACTGAACCAAAGGACATTAATCACCTGAATAGATCTTTAACACAAAATGAAATTGAAGCAGCAATCAAGAGTCTCCCCAAAAAGAAAAGTCCAGGACCTAATGGATTCTCTGCTGAATTCTATCAGACCTTTAAAGAAGAACTGATACCAACCCTCCTTAAACTGTTCCATGAAATAGAAAGGGAAGGAAAACTGCCTAACACATTTTATGAAGCCAGTATTACACTTATCCAAAACCAGGCAAAGACACCTCCAAAAAGGAGAACTATAGGCCAATCTCCTTAATGAACATTGATGCAAAAATCCTCAATAAAATAATGGCAAACCGAATTCAACAACACATCAAAAAGATCATTCACCACAAACAAGTAGGCTTCATCCCAGGAATGCAGGGGTGGTTCAACATACGAAAATCAATAAACATAATAACCACATTAACAGAAGCAAAGACAAAAACCACTTGATCATCTCAATAGATGCAGAAAAAGCCTTTGATAAGATCCAACACCATTTCATGATAAAAGCTCTAAGAAAACTAGGAATAGAAGGAAAGTACCTCAACATTATAAAAGCTATATATGACAAACCTACAGCCAGCATTATACTTAACAGAGAAAAACTGAAACCATTCCCTCTAAAATCAGAAACTAGACAAGGATGCCCACTATCTCCACTCCTATTCAACATAGTACTGGAATTCCTAGCCAGAGCAATTAGGCAACATGAAGGAATAAAAGGAATACAAATAGGTAAAGAAACTGTCAAAATATCCTATTTGCAGAAGACATGATCCTATACCTTAAAGACCTAAAAACTCTACTCAGAAGCTTCTAGACATCATGAATAGCTACAGCAAGGTAGCAGGATATAAAATCAACATAGAAAAATCATTAGCATTTCTATACACTAATAATGAGCAAACTGAAAAAGAATGTATGAAAACAATTCCATTTACAATAGCCTCAAAAAAAATCAAATACCTAGGTGTAAACCTAACAAAAGATGTGAAAGACCTCTACAAGGAAAACTATAAACTTCTGAAGAAAGAGATTGAGGAAGACTATAGAAAGTGGAGAGATCACCCATGCTCATGGATTGGTAGAATCAATATAGTAAAAATGTCTATACTCCCAAAAGTAATCTACATGTTTAATGCAATTCCCATCAAAATACCAATGACATTCATTAAAGAGATTGAAAAATCTACCATTAAATTTATATGGAAACACAAGAGGCCACAAATAGCCACGACAATACTCAGTAAAAAGAACAACGCTGGAGGTATCACAATACCTGACTTCAAACTATGTTACAAAGCAATAACAATAAAAACAGCATGGTACTGGCACAAAAACAGACATGAAGACCAGTGGAACAGAATAGAGGACCTGGATATGAAGCCACACAACTATAACCAACTTGTCTTTGACAAAGGTGCTAAAAATATGATGGAGAAAAGACAGCCTCTTCAACAAAAACAGCTGGGAAAACTGGTTAGCAGTCTGCAAAAAACTGGAACTAGATCCATGTTTATCACCCTATACCAAGATTAACTCAAAATGGATCAAGGATCTTAATATCGGACTCCAAACTCTAAAGTTGGTGCAGGAAAGAGTGGGAAATACTTTGGAACTAATAGGTGTAGGCAAGCACTTTCTCAATGGAACCCCAGTAGCTCAGCAACTAAGAGATAGCATAGATAAATGGGACTGCATAAAACTAAGAAGCTTCTGCTCAACAAAAGAAATGGTCTCTAAACTGAAGAGAACACCCACAGAGTGGGAGAAAATATTTGCCAGCTACACATCAGACAAAGGACTGATAACCAGAATATATAGGGAACTCAAAAAACTAAATTCTCAAAAAATTAATGAACCAATAAAGAAATGGACAAGTGAACTAAATAGAACTTTCTCAAAAGAAGAAATTCAAATGGCCAGAAAACACATGAAAAACTGTTCACCATCTCTAGCCATAAAGGAAATGCAAATTAAAACCACACTAAGATTCCACCTCACCCCTGTTAGAATAGCCATCATTAGCAACACCACCAACAACAGGTGTTGGTGAGGATGTGGGGAAAAAGGAACCCTTTTACACTGCTGGTGGGAATGCAAACTAGTACAACCACTCTGAAAAAAAATATAGAAGCTTCTTAAAAATTTAAACGTAGATCTACCATATGATTCAGCAATATCACTCTTGGGGATATACCCAAAAGACTGTGACACAGGTTACTCCAGAGGCACCTGCACACCCATGTTTATGCAGCACTATTCACCATAGCCAAGTTATGGAAACAGCCAAGATGCCCACTACTGACAAATGGATCAAGAAAATGTGGTATATATACACAATGGAATTTTATGCAGCCATGAAGAAGAACGAAATGTTATCATTTGCAGGTAAATGGATGGAATTGGAGAACATCATTCTGAGCGAGGTTAGCCTGGCCCAAAAGACCAAAAATCATATGTTCTCCCTCATATGTGGACATTAGATCAAAGGTAAACACAACAAGGGGATTGGACTTTGATAACATGATAAAGCGAGAGCACACAAGGGAGGTATGAGGATAGGTAAGACACCCAAAAATCTAGATGGCATTTGTTGTCCTCAATGCAGACAAACTAAAGCAGATACTTTAAAACAACCGAGGCAAATGGGAGAAGGGGACCAGGAACTAGAGGAAAGGTTAGTTCAAGAAGAATTAACTTAGAAGGTAACACACATGGACAGGAAATCAATGGGAGTCAACTCCCTGTATAGCTATCCTTATCTCAACTAGCAAAAACCCTTGGTCCTTCCTATTATTGCTTATACTCTCTCTTTAACAAAATTAGAGATAAGGGCAAAATAGTTTCTGCCTGGTAGCAAAGGGGTGGGGGGGAGGGCTGGATAAGGGAGGGGATGGGGATGGTGGGGGGAAGGGGGAGAATTGACCCAAACATTGTATGCACATATGAATAAAAGAAAAAAAAAGAATTGTTAAGTATGCATTAGAGAGCCGTTGCTTGTACCCGTCGCCCAGGTTCCCAGGGCGCCAGCCTCGGGCAGAAGGCTGGGGCACTCGCCCAGTGTGTGTCCGTACAGCCTGCTCCCAGCAGTTCTGCGTCAGACGACTCCTGGCTTCTGAGTCCTTCACCTCGCTTGTCCTTGGCACCAACCTTCCCTCGGCCGAAGGTTGCACTTCCGGTGCAGAGAATCTCCACTTCACGTTAAACGGAGAAACGAGGAGGGCCCCCGGGGCCGCCAGTGGCCGGCGCCCATATGGTGTGGGAAGACGCGGACCAGGTGAGCTTCGCGGTACCGCGGTAGCCCCACAGACAAGCCTGGGCCAGAGCAGCATAGCCCCCTGAACAGACAGACCTCCACCCGGGAAAAAAAGAGAAACTGAGTAATAAGCAATAAGAACAGTTAAGACATGCTGGAAAGAGGGTGGGGTGCCCTGAGCGCTGAAGATTGGGGGAAGGGAATCCTTCCCGGGACTGTAAATAAACAAGCCGGGCGGGCCGGAGAGCCTCTGGCGGGAGCGGGGCGCGCACCCAGCAACCAGGAGCAGGGAAGCTTGTGAGAGGAGGGAAGACCCACTTCCCACGTGAACTGTAAACAAACATGGCGGCCGGCAGGAGCAGCAGCACCGCCCAGTAAGCAGGAGCAGGAAAGCTGCTGAAAGTGGCAGTGGGTGGAAGACTTCAGAGGAGAGAGGGGAAGACCCACCTCCCATACAAACTGTAAATAAACACGCAGGCCTGACAACGCAGGGCAGTGTCACCTTTCCCAGTGCTTGGAAAGGGGAAAGCCTGTAGCAGAGGCTCCCGCACAGGAGAACTCTGAGCAAACAAAGCCGGTGGGACCAGGTGAGCGCTAGCTCACCCCAGAGATCTGCATAAATAACGCCACCGGCTACAGGCTGAGAGCAGCAGGCAGGCAAGCCACAGTTGCAAATACCATTCTCAGAACTGTCTCCAGACACTTTTTTTTTCTTTTTCTCCCTACCTTTGATGAGAGAACAACCGAATTACACCTGCAAGCCGAAAAACTTACTGAAACTGTATTGCATTTGAACTGGGGACACTTGGTGGGGCTTTTGTGTGTGTGTGTGTGTGTGTGTGTGTGAGTGTGTAGTTTTGTTCTACTTTATGCATACCCTTTGATGAGACAACTACAGAACAACATCTGAGGCACCAACTCCAGGACTGGAGATTGAGACGGACACCCAAATTATTAAGACTGAAACTGCATTGCATATAAACTTGGAAGTTTTTTGGTTTTTTTTTTTTTTAATTTTCTATTTTCCATTTTATTTTAATTCATTTTTATATATAGATATTACTTTCATTTACTTATTTTTTATTTTTTTTATCTTTGATTTTCAGTCCTCTCTCTGTCTAATGTCTGTTCAGCTTACTGTCGATTAGTACACTAACACTCCCTGTTTATACCTTTGAAACTCTCTTGTCTGCTACCTTGTTCTGCTTTCTCCCTCTTGTCTGTATATTTGTTTTCCCCTTTTCTTTAACTTCTTGCTTTCCATCTCAGCTCACTCTTCCATTCTAAATATTACCATTGTTATTATTACAAGCTAGAAAATACTTAATTACACACAGTACAGGGACAGTAACAACATCAAGGACAATGACGGGAAGACAGAAAAAACAGGGAAACCAGTTTCCCCACAGCAAAAAATTAGTACAGGAACCAGTGGGGAATGAAGAGAACAGAAACTCAGATCCAGACTCCAACAAAATGAAGATAAACTATGCCAAAGGACCCAATGAAGCCCACAAGAGTAATTTAAAAGAAGACATACTACAAGTACTCAATGAGAATTTTATAGAGATGATACTGGATAGGGTCAACCAAAATGTACAGGAGACACTCAAGAAATTCCAAGACAATAAAAATAGAGAATTTGAAAAAGCAAAAGAAGAAATAAAGGAAACCATAGAAGCACTGTATAAACACCAAAGTGAAAGAGAGAACACAATGAATAAATGGATAAATGAACTCAGGACAAAAATAGACAAAAATAAAGAAGAAAACTGCCAGGATATGGAAAACCTCAGAAAAAAGAATGATAAGAGAGAGTAACAGAGGGGGTTGAACTGACCAAAGTGAGGGCAGTCATGGCCAAAATACACTGAGAAACACCTTTGAACACTGACTTTGGAATTAACAATGAGACGGGACTATAAAACAGGTATAGTGTAGAGGGGAGTATTTGTGGGAGGGTGAATGAAAGAGATGAAGGTGAAGGAATAAGGCTGATGGGCTTCATATACATAAAGGAAATAGAATGGCGAGGACTCTTATAATTGGTTTAAGTGGGTTGGGGAAGGTGTGGCGGGTGGGGAATGGAGGGGGCAATCTAACCAATGTACAATAAAAAGCTATTCAGAATTGTCACAACAAATCCCCACTGTACAATGAATATATGCTAATAAAAATGGAAAAAAATTAAAAATAAATGTTCAGGATAAGAAAAAAAAAAAAAAAAAAAGAATGAAACAGAACTGCAAAACAAAATGGAAGGCCAATCCAGCAGAATAGAACAAACAGAAGACAGAATCTCAGAACTTGAAGATGAAATGGTAATTAAAGGAAAAACCGAAGAACTATTAATTAAACAACTCAAGACCTGTGAAAAGAAAATGCAAGAACTCACTGACTCCATCAAAAGACCAAACTTGAGAATCATGGGCATCGAAGAAGGAGAAGAGGTGCAAGCGAAGGGAATGTGTAATATATTCAACAAAATAATAACGGAAAATTTCCCAAATCTAGAGAAAGATAGTCCCATACAGATGCAAGAGGCCTCCAGGACACCAAACAGACCAGATCAAAATAGAACTACTCCACGACATATCATCATTAAAACAACAAGTTCAGAAACTAAGGAAAGAATATTGAAGGCTGTAAGAGAGAAAAAACAAGTAACATACAAAGGTAAACCCATCAAAATCACAGCAGACTTCTCAACAGAAACATTAAAAGCAAGAAGAGCGTGGGGTGAGATCTTCTGGGCACTGAATGAAAATAACTTCAACCCCAGGATACTCTACCCAGCAAGGCTATCATTCAAAATAGATGGAGCAATAAAAGTCTTCCATGATAAGCAGAAACTAAAACAATATGTGACCACAAAGCCACCATTACAAAAGATTCTGCAAGGGATCCTGCACACAGAAAGTGACACCCAACTTAACCATGAAAAGGCAGGCAGCACCAAACCACAGGATAAGAAAAAGCAAGACAGTAGAGAGTAACATCAAGTTAGGTACACACAATCAAACCTTCAAATAACTAAGACAACTAAATGGCAGGAATCACCACATACCTATCAGTACTAACACTTAATGTTAATGGACTGAATTCACCCATCAAAAGACACTGTTTGACAAAATGGATTAAAAAAGAAGATCCAACAATTTGTTGCTTACAGGAGACTCATCTCACCGACAGAAATAAGCATATGCTTAGGATGAAAGGCTGGAAGAAGATTTACCAAGCCAATGGCCCCCGAAAACAAGCAGGAGTAGCAATACTTATCTCTGACAAAGTAGACTTCAAACCTACGTTGATCAAACGAGATAAAGAAGGACATTCCATACTAATAAAAGGGGAAATAGACCAAAAGGAAATAATAATCATCAATCTGTATGCACCCAATGTCAACGCACCCAATTTCATCAAACATACCCTGAAAGACCTAAAAGCATATATAAACGCCAACACAGTGGTTGTGGGAGACTTTAACACTCCATTATCATCAATAGATATGTCATCCAAACAAAAACTCAATAAAGAAATCCAAGAACTAAAATATGCAATAGATCAAGTGGACCTAGTAGATGTCTACAGAACATTTCATCCAACCTCTACACAATATACATTCTTCTCAGCAGCCCATGGAACCTTCTCCAAAATAGATCATATCCTAGGGCACAAAGCAAGCCTCAGCAAATATAAGAAAATAGAAATAATACCGTGCATACTATCTGACCACAATGCAGTAAAAGTAGAACTCAACAACAAAAGTAAAGACAAAAAACATGCAAACAGCTGGAAACTAAATAACTCATTACTTAATGAAGAGTGGATCATTGATGCAATAAAAGAGGAAATTAAAAAGTTCCTGGAAGTCAATGAAAATGAAAACACAACCTACCGGGACCTATGGGACACAGCTAAGGCAGTCTTGAGAGGAAAGTTTATAGCCATGAGTGCATATATTAAAAAGATTGAAAGATCCCAAGTCAATGACCTAATGATACATCTCAAACTCCTAGAAAAACAAGAACAAGCAAATCCCAAAACAAATAGAAGGAGAGAAATAATAAAAATAAGAGCTGAAATCAACGAAATAGAAACCAAAAAAGCCATACAAAGAATTAATGAAACAAAAAGTTGGTTCTTTGAAAAAATAAACAAGATCAATAGACCCCTGGCAAACCTGACTAAAATGAGGAGAGAAAAAACCCAAATTAGTAGAATTAGGAATACAAAAGGGGAGATAACAACAAACACCATGGAAGTCCAGGAAATCATCAGAGACTACTTTGAGAACCTATATTCAAATAAATTTGAAAATCTTAAAGAAATGGACAGATTTCTAGATACATGTGATCATCCAAAACTGAACCAAGAGGAAATTAATCACCTGAATAGACCTATAACACAAAATGAAATTGAAGCAGCAATCAAGAGTCTCCCCAAAAAGAAAAGTCCAGGACCTGATGGATTCTCTGCTGAATTCTATCAGACCTTTAAAGAAGAACTGATACCAACCCTCCTTAAACTGTTCCATGAAATAGAAAGGGAAGGAAAACTGCCAAACACATTTTATGAAGCCAGTATTACACTTATCCCAAAACCAGGCAAAGACACCTCCAAAAAGGAGAACTATAGGCCAATCTCCTTAATGAACATTGATGCAAAAATCCTCAATAAAATAATGGCAAACCGAATTCAGCAACATATCAAAAAGATTATTCACCACGACCAAGTAGGCTTCATCCCAGGGATGCAGGGGTGGTTCAACATACGAAAATCAATAAACGTAATAAACCACATTAACAGAAGCAAAGACAAAAACCACTTGATCATCTCAATAGATGCAGAAAAAGCCTTTGATAAGATCCAACATCATTTCATGATAAAAGCTCTAAGAAAACTAGGAATAGAAGGAAAGTTCCTCAACATTATAAAAGCTATATATGACAAACCTACAGCCAGCATTATACTTAATGGAGAAAAATTAAAACCATTCCCTCTAAAATCAGGAACCAGACAAGGATGCCCACTATCTCCACTCCTATTCAACATAGTACTGGAATTCCTAGCCAGAGCAATTAGGCAAGAAGAAGGAATAAAAGGAATACAAATAGGTAAAGAAACTGTCAAAATATCCCTATTTGCAGACGACATGATCCTATACCTTAAAGACCCAAAAAACTCTACTCAGAAGCTTCTAGACATCATCAATAGCTATAGCAAGGTAGCAGGATATAAAATCAACATAGAAAAATCATTAGCATTTCTATACACTAATAATGAACAAACTGAAAAAGAATATATGAAAACAATTCCATTTACAATAGCCTCAAAAAAAATCAAATACCTAGGTGTAAACCTAACAAAAGATGTGAAAGACCTCTACAAGGAAAACTATACACTTCTGAAGAAAGAGATTGAGGAAGACTATAGAAAGTGGAGAGATCTCCCATGCTCATGGATTGGTAGAATCAACATAGTAAAAATGTCAGTACTCCCCAAAGTAATCTACATGTTTAATGCAATTCCCATCAAAATTCCAATGACATTCATTAAAGAGATTGAAAAATCTACTGTTAAATTTATATGGAAACACAAGAGGCCACGAATAGCCAAGGCAATACTCAGTCAAAAGAACAATGCAGGAGGTATCACAATACCTGCCTTCAAACTATATTACAAAGCAATAACAATAAAAACAGCATGGTACTGGCACAAAAACAGACATGAAGACCAGTGGAACAGAATAGAATATCCACATATGAAGACACACAACTATAAGCAACTTATCTTTGACAAAGGAGCTAAAAATATACGATGGAGAAATAGCAGCCTCTTCAACAAAAACTGCTGGGAAAACTGGTTAGCAGTCTGCAAAAAACTGAACTAGATCCATGTATATCACCCTATACCAAGATTAACTCAAAATGGATCAAGGATCTTAATATCAGACCCCAAACTCTTAAGTTGATACAAGAAAGAGTAGGAAATACTCTGGAGTTAGTAGGTATAGGTAAGAACTTTCTCAATGAAACCCCAGCAGCACAGCAACTAAGAGATAGCATAGATAAATGGGACCTCATAAAACTAAAAAGCTTCTGTTCATCAAAAGAAATGGTCTCTAAACTGAAGAGAACACCCACAGAGTGGGAGAAAATATTTCCCAACTATACATCAGACAAAGGACTGATAACCAGAATATACAGGGAACTTAAAAAACTAAATTCTCCCAAAACTAATGAACCAATAAAGAAATAGGCAAGTGAACTAAATAGAACTTTCTCAAAAGAAGAAATTCAAATGGCCAGAAAACACATGAAAAAATGCTCACCATCTCTAGCCATAAAGGAAATGCAAATTAAAACCACGCTAAGATTCCACCTCACCCCTGTTAGAATAGCCATCATCAGCAACACCACCAACAACAGGTGTTGGTGAGGATGCGGGGGAAAAAGGAACCCTCTTACACTGTTGGTAGGAATGTAGACTAGTACAACCACTCTGGAAAAAAATATGGAGGCTACTTAAAAAGCTGGACATCGATCTACCATTTGATCCAGCAATACCACTCTTGGGGATATACCCAAAAGACTGTGACACAGGTTACTCCAGAGGCACCTGCACATCCATGTTTATTGCGGCACTATTCACAATAGCCAAGTTATGGAAACAGCCAAGATGCCCCAGCACTGACGAATGGATTAAGAAAATGTGGTATCTATACACAATGGAATTTTATGCAGCCATGAAGAAGAACGAAATGTTATCATTCGCTGGTAAATGGATGGAATTGCAGAACATCATTCTGAGTGAGGTTAGCCTGGCTCAAAAAACCAAAAATCGTATGTTCTCCCTCATATGTGGACATTAGATCAAGGGCAAACACAACAAGGGGATTGGACTTTAAGCACATGATAAAAGCGAGAGCACACAAGGGAGGGATGAGGATAGGTAAGACACCTAAAAAACTACATAGCATTTGTTGCCCTTAACGCAGAGAAACTAAAGCAGATACCTTAAAGCAACTGAGGCCAATAGGAAAAGGGGAGCAGGTACTAGAGAAAAGGTTAGATCAAAAAGAATTAACCTAGAAGGTAACACCCACGCACAGGAAATCAATGTGAGTCAATGCCCTGTATAGCTATCCTTATCTCAACCAGCCAAAACCCTTGTTCCTTCCTATTATGGCTTATACTCTCTCTACAACAAAATTAGAAATAAGGGCAAAATAGTTTCTGCTGGGTATTGAGGGGGGGGAGAGGGAGGGGGCGGAGTGGGTGGTAAGGGAGGGGGTGGGGGCAGTGGGGAGAAATGAACCAATCCTTGTATGCACATATGAATAATAAAAGAAAAATGAAAAAAAAAGTATGCATTAGAGAAATGAAAAGCAGAAAAGAAAAGAAACACCAAGGATCTGCTACCACATCTGAGGTTGAGAGAACAAAGGAAAAAGAAGGTGGCAGCTGGCTGGTGTTTGCGTCTCCAGGGTGTGAACTATGAGGCTTGTTCTCTAAGTGACAATCTGATGCTGGATTCACTTTCTGCTGTGGAAGTAAAAAACCAATGCTATGGAGTTGCCCAACTTAGCAAAAACATAAATTCAGGACTCTCAGTTAAGTTTCAAAGATAAATAAATAATTTTTAGAATATTTATGCTAACATTGCATAGGACATACCAATACTACAAAGTACTGTTGTTCATCTAAAATTCACATTTTATTAAGTGTTCTACATTTTACCTGGCAATGCTACAAGAGTGAGGCAATGCTGACTAAGTAGTCTTTTCTCATCTAGCCTTTCAGACTCTTCCCCTCTTAGCACCTCCTACTGGCACAGCCCAGCATGGAGCCAGTTGTCAAAGCTGAACAGCGGTTTGAGGATCAAGAAGCATAAAGGGTGGATCTAGAACTGAGAGAAAATGATCCATTAATTGGTACAGTCCACCCTTTTGGCTAACACATCCATGCACATTGTTCCATACATTTGGCTTCCAAATAACAATAACAACAACAAAACTCTAACAAAATTGTTAACAGTGGGGCTGGAGGCTTGGCTCCAAAATGGGAAGAGGCAAAGTCTCAACAGCCATTTTATTCGTCTCTGGAAGATAGTCACATTATCCATCTCTAGGAAGGATTCAATTGCTCTTAAAATTCAGTCACAGTTACACTTGAAAATGCTGTTACACAAAGAATAAAGTGTAGAATTAACCTCCAACAAAAGTTATGTGCCTGCACAGGAAATCAATGAGAGTCAACTTCCTGTGTAGCTATCCTATCTCAACTAGCAAAAACCCTTGGTCCTTCCTATTATTGCTTATACTCTCTCTTCAACAAAATTAGAGATAAGGGCAAAATAGTTTCTGGCTGGTAGCGAGGGGGTTGGGGGGAGAGGGAGGGGGAGGGGATTGAGGGAGGAGGTGGGGGAAGTGGGGAGAAATGACCCAAACATTGTATGCACATATGAATAAAAAAGTTATGCGCCTAGAGGAAGGGAGAAAAGTCAGTTAATGTATAGAGTCACATAACTATCAAGGAAAAAACACATACAGCTACTATATTCCTCCTTAATTTAACCCATCACAAGGCTACAGCTGATATTTTTTGTGAGAAGTGTTAAATATTCTTTATTTGATATTACACATAAACCACACTAATATGCCTTTCAATAAGTGAAAGTCAGCATTTTATTTTTAAAAAAAACCAATTTATTTCTAATAGAAGTAGTTAAATCATACAAATCAGTAACTGAGGCCGTGCCTTTTCATTACCATAAAAATAAACTGGAGACAAAAAGATATAACACTTAGTGCATGGCTCACAGAAATAAAATATTTATAGTTTCCTTAATTTCTACTGAATCAATAGCTACAAAATGACATGAAAATAACTAGCTTTTTTTGAGTCCTTCATCACACAGCAACTGAATAGTCACAGCTATAGGAGATTTACTAAATTCTTTTGAACAAAGATAACAATGGCAAATGTGCAAAAATATTCTGGTTTTAAAAGGTAGCATTTTAAATACAGGGAATTCTGTTTAAATTGGCATAGTGAAGACCAAAATATAGACATTGCTTCCTATCTTCAACGTTGCCTTGAACTGGCAAATGATCACACATTGAAATAAGGTGAGTCTTGCTCAGTTTTGAGAGAGTCAAGGAATTTTTAAACATATCCACATAACTAGTTATGTAAGTCTAAACATAAAACCAATCCTCACTAAGTTTTAAGGTAGCATTCCCCATCTTTGTGAAAAGTTGGACATTACTAATTAAATCCAATAATATCTTTAGAAAGGGAAAACAGCAACAATATTTACTCAACTAGAATTACTATTTTAAAAAAACAAAAAAAGACCATATTCACTTAACTACAAGCCAATTTTACTTAAATCACAACTGACGAACAAAAATATTCTGTCAGCCATTCATGATCTGAATTTTCATACACATAAAAAACCATGAGATATTTCTGTTTTGTAATAAAGAAGGCAGTGGCTATTACACATTAGTAGCTTTTTTGAGATAAACTATCAAGTCTGCCCTTTCTCCCTTCTTCTTAATGCCATTGAAGACCATTTTTTGTTTCAAGGATGTACTTTTTGGAGTTCTCCAAATAATTCATCAGTGTATCCTCTCACCAGGTGATGCCTTTGTCCTTGTTGGTATCTGTGCAAAAGAATCTGGTGGCCTGACCTGTCTTGTGCCCAAACAGACCATGGAGATTGGGCCCAGTCTTATGCTTGCCTCCCTTCCCACAGCGTGGCACTGGTCACACTTCTGAACAAAAATCTTGCCTTTCTCAACATCACCTATTTTTATTTGCTCTTTTGCCACTATCACAACAAAGGAAACTACTCACAAGCCCGACATCCGGCTTTCTCCACAGCTGATATTTATAAATTTCTTCCTCAGTCTTCTACTCCATGTTGAGTCCTCACACAGGATTCAATATGTCCAGTGTTCTTTACCCAGTAAGGTGCCACAGATGTTCATTTCTAAAGGAAGGCCCAGAGTCTTCAGTAGCCCGGCCTCTCTATGTTCTCATTTTAAAAGTATGTCTCTATCAATTTGTCCCATAAGTGAATCATTCTAGGGGACTCACACTGCTTTTTGGCTTCTATCTAAGTATGTGGATCCCATTTTTTCATTTGGGATAACAGTAGCAGCACCTGGCTAACTGATCCTCTCTCAGGGATAAGTAATGCAGGATCTGTTCTATAACAAAAGGGCACGGATTTGCTCTAAAAGCCCCCACATGCCTTCAGGTTTGACTTCTATAAGAACTAAGGAAGATTGCTTCTTCCCCCATAGGTCCTTGGTGTTGGGAACTCTACTAAGGGTCTTCTCTTGGGTTTTGGGGGCCAGTGGCTAGAGGTTGATCACAGGCCACTCTGTTGTAGGCACAGCCTCTGTCGCTGTGGCAGGGATCCTGGCTGCTCTGCGAATCACCAAGAACAAGCTCTCCAATCATGTGTTTGTTTTCCTAGGCGCGGGCGAGGTAAGTGCCATTAGAGGGTACTCTTGTTCCAGCAGGAAAATAAGAATGAGGGGAGGAGTATCAAGGAAGGGAGCTCTGGGACTCTGAGAAGAAGTAGCACAAGTATTCTGGTCATTTCAGCTGTCTGAGATTCAGCTCTAGCATTTCTCATGTCAAGGGCTTAACTGGGCCTTCTTGGAGTTGTGTAACTGGGGGGGAAGAAGAGGGACTCATTTTGGTGAGGCATCTGATACATGCTGAGTAGCTCTTTGCCCTGTGTCTAAACATACTCCTTATGGTACCTCTCAGGCAGGAATGGGCATCGCCAAACTCCTTGTCATGGCGCTAGAGAAAGAAGGTTTATCCAAGGCAGAGGCCACAAAAAAGATCTGGATGATGGACATCGAGGGGCTGATTGTCAAGGTACTGTCATTGTGAAGACCTGGAGTTTTCCTGAGAGTCAGAGTTTCCAGGAACTGGATGGGAAGAGTTCTCCAAGGGGCAAACTACCCTGACAGAATAGAGAGCAAAAAGAGGGCAATGGTCTAAGCTCAAAGCCAAAGCCTTCATTGCTCTTTTCCAAAAATTCTGAATGTGTGGGTGGGTGGGTGTGTGGGTGTGGTGCCCCTTCCAGCCTTCTCTCCCACCACTTTCTGCCTTGCACTAACCTTCAGCCATATTGAATCACAGTTCTCCAAATGTCATCTGCTCTCTCTCTTCCACATCTTTGCACATTTTGTCCTTCTGCCTGAAATTTTCCTTCTCCCTTTTCTGCAAACTCATTCTCAAAATCCTCAACTCCCTCCCAGTTTCCTTTTTATCTTCCTATTGAGCTCACATGTCACATTCTCTAAAAAATGTCCTGGAGCATCTAGGTATCAATTAACTTCCTCTATCTATGCTCATATAAACCTCCCCCCTTCTATACACTGCACTACCACTTTGTAGAAGAGTTGCCTTTTCATTTGTCTGTCTCTACTAGTTCGATTAGCTGTATGGTCTTGATGTCAATGTCTAGCACCTGGCAAGTACATAATTGATGTGTGAGGTATGAGGGAAAGAACAAACAAGAGAAGCAGCTCAGCTTTGGAATAGAATGTGGTGAGGGACACAAATGGATGACCCTCTCCCTTAGAGTTTTGCTTAGTGTTCCATGAATTCTATTAACACAGAATGTCAGTGAGAGATGAAAAGCAATGGCAGGGATGGAAATTGAGAAGCACTGGGGGGTCATCAACCAAGAATAGCAGAGACCCTCAGCAGAAACAGGCCTTCCTATTGCTCCATATGAAACCAGATTGCTGCTAGAAGGAACTTAGGCCTGGAGATTCCGTTTCCCAACCCCATGTCATTTCAGAACAGAGTCTAGCCACAATTACAGGCTACCAGAACCTGCTACTCTTCTCACTTGCTCATTTTTCAACATCATTTTTCTCACCCTGCTGAGCTCACCCCTACCCAAGGAGTTCTCAAAGCTAGCATCTTCACTCTAGTTCTATGAAGTCACCAGAAATGTCTGTACTCATTTACCAGCACCTATACTTTCCTGTCACCTTCAGATTTCTACTTGAAGAAATAAAAGGAATCTGGATGGCTGAATGCAACAGTGATTCTAAGTGTGGGGATTGGTTTAGTACTGTTCACAGAGAGGCTAATAGCTCTTGTAAAATACATTCACGTTACCTCCTAACCCTGGAAGTCTCAAATCCTCATACCTCAAGTGGGCGCGAAGAGTATTTCTGTCAAAGCCAAAGAAGCCATTGACCTTGGCAGCTAAAAAAAAAAAATGCTTCATGGATTTTCCCTCTGTGGTTTGGTTAGTTAAAGAAACACCCTCATGTGCATGCATGTACACAGGCACACATTTAGTTTCCACTGAGGTTCTACTGGAAGATCCAATAAAGAGTGTGAGTCTTAAGGCTTCTGAAAGCTCAGAGCAAAGCATGAGGCTCACCAGGAAGGGCTCTCAGAAATTCCAAATTCATCGGCACCCCTGCCCAACACCATAGCTGCTTCATGATCCTTCTTTTCCAACAGGGGAGGAGTGACCTGAACCATGAGAATGAGATGTTTGCCAAAGACCATCCTGAAATGAAATCTCTGCAGGAGGTAGTGAGGCTAGTGAAGCCCACAGCCCTTATAGGTAGGAGAAAGAAGCAACCCACTGCCCAGCACAGCTAACCCTCTTGACTTACAGACTGAGGCTCAGCCAAGAGGCCTAAAAAACCTATGGAAACACAGCTCTGCCCTCTACTCCATGTCCAATTCAATACCATAAACTTTTATTGAGTGGTTTCTGTATAAAAACCATAGAAATGAGCCAGAGTTGTGATTTGATGATGTAGGATGATATAGAGCAGTAGAAAAGCACAGAGCTGGTCTCTAACCAGGAAGAGATGAGCACTCCTCCCACCCTGGCAGGGACTCTGGCATCTCTTCCTGTTCTAGGGGAGCTGCCAATTCTCAATGGCAATGCCTAGGAATGCCTTCAAGGTGCATCTATTAGGAACCTACAGAAGACTGGTGTTCTCAGGGATGAACAGGAGGGTTCAGGCAGCTCAACCAGGAGGACTCTTTCTCCTTCTGCTTCCTCAGTTCTTATGGCTGACACCATCCCTAACTCTCATGGGTCTGTCATGGTATGCCTAGTTGCCTAGCTTCAGGAGCTGCTGTGGTTCACATGGTAGATCACCTAATTGCCTAGTTGCCCCACCCCCACCACCAGGAGAGGAATGGAGTATTTATACTGAATAGGTGTCCCCAGTGTCCCCTTTTCCCTGTAGGTGTTGCTGCTGCCTCAGGAGCCTTCACGGAGCAGATTCTGAGGGACATGGCCTCCTTCAATGAGCGCCCTATCATCTTTGCCCTGAGCAACCCCACCAGCAAGGCTGAATGCACAGCTGAGAAGTGCTACCTACTCACTGAGGTCAGCAGGGAATCCTTCCTTTCCACCCCACCCCCAAGAGGCCACAATAACAATAACTACAAGCAATCCCCATGAGGGTGAAAAAATTCCCCATCACCATGGAATAAAAAGGTTTAGAATGATTATGCAACTTGCCCAAGGTCCCAGAGTTAATAAAGAGGAAAGCTGGCCCTCAAACCCAGGCCTGACTCCAAATCCCAAGCTTTCACTGTTAACAAGAAAAGGTATTTTCAGAAGATCTTGGTCCCTGTGCTGCATGGAAGAACCCAAATAGAACACATGGGTATAATTGGGGTTTATTAAAAGTTAGGGAAGGGAAATACAGGTGGAAGCTGGGAAGCAGAGAGAATGTGCTTCTCTTCTCCAGGTACTTTTAAAACCTACATTAACCTATGAGAAGGGAAGAACCAGGCGATTCCCATTCAAAAGTCAATGAGTGGAGGGGTATGGGCAGTCCCAGGCCAGGTGAGGCCAGTCCGAGCCATCCCCGCACCAGGCATGGGCAACCTACACACACACACACTATTAAAGCATATATTTTCTATGAGCCCCAAACTTTCCCTAATTCAAGCCTGCCTCAAATTCCCCCTTAGAGACAAGATCCCAAAAACATCTTTTTGAGGTTGTTGAGGGGCTGGAGTTCTTTTCCTTCTGAATCTTCTTTGAGCTGACAAGGGGCACCTAGCTATCTACAAGGGGAAATGGTCTCTCCTATTTCTTTCTCTGGGGACTCATTCGGACACAAGGTGTCTGAATTATTGTCCAGCCAGTCATAGTTTCTCATGGAGATCTAGGCAGTCCAGGAGATCTTGTTCATCTGTAGAGCCAAAGAGTCCTACTGTCTCATGATTTGGGTCCCAAAGGCTTTTATCCTAGAATAGATAAATCTGGTTTAGAAGGCATGACCTGAACATTAACAGTGATAGGAGCATCAGAAGGGGGCTCTGTCAGATGTAGTAGGAAAGACAAAGAATCTAAATTTTTATTTTGAAAAGTGACAAGTCTTATGGTTACTTTTTATAGGTGTCTTTACCTGTACCTATTTTTGACCCTTGGAAGGACCCCTATTTTGACTGCCAGTGTAGTGGGCAGTTAAGGACTGATTATTTGGGGTAATAGTTACATTATGGGCAAGGTGTGCCAGTCCAATTAGAGGGTAATCATCAATGAGTCAGTGCTATACAAAAGACTCACAATGTCTCTAAGCAGAAGTTAAACACCATTGAAAATAGAACACAGGAGAGTATAAATAGCTCTGAGTACTATTTAAAAGACAGATCTGGAGCTAGTAGAAATGGTCATATTGCCTTTGCTTAAACAGAAGGCCTTGGCCGAGGATATGATCGTGCCTTTTGCCAGAAGCCTAGAAGGTTTAAATATTAGAGCACATGCATAAGAGCCCCTTTTTAAAATCTCTCAACTGGTTACTTTTAGAAGTCTGGCACAATTAACTTTATCTAGATCTGGAGAAATTCCCTCATTTTGTATTCCTTTTGAACTGTAGTCCTTTTAAATTGTTTCTCTGAACAGTTATCTCTGAAGATTTTTCCAATTTGGCAGTTTTGTCCCTCGGAGCCAGGAGAAGCCTCTCCTGGAAAGTCATAGATTCTTTTAGACAGTCAGATTTTGTTCCACAGAAGAGGGGAGGCAACACATCAAACAGATCAGAAGTCAACGCCAATGCAACTCTTTTGGCCAAATTAAGCAACAAAGGGACTTATTTTTAAAAATGATTGTTAGTCTGGGCTTAATTAAACCTAATTGTCAGTCCCATAGAGGATGTACTAATACCTTTAAATTGTTGTAAAGTGTCAAAAGACAACAGTTACAAAGTTTTACAAGGAAAATATAAAACAATCCCAATACTTAACAATGTCTGTCCTTGTTGACAAATAAGCACTTGTAAGAGTCATTTTTCATGGGCTTATCTGTAAATGTTTCAGAAGATCAGAAGTGTAATGACAAAACTTAAAATAACCATGGTTAACAGTTTAGCAATTAACATAACATCTAATTACTTTTAGTTTTATGTAGTACTATTAAATCTCTCATTACAGTTGGGAACACATGCACTAACTTGTAAAAGAAGTTAAGACACCAGCTTGGTACAGTGTCTTTTTATAACTCTATTTTAGAAGGCTTGTATACTTGAAGAACATAAAGTCACCTAACACAGGAAGGACCCAATAGCAGCATTACAGTTTAAACCTTGAATTTTGGTTATGTAAGGTCAGTGGTTGTCAATACTGCCAATACATATGGTACTGAAAAATTAAAACCCTACATTTTCCAATGGTTAAGGGAAGGCAGTGTCAGAAATTCCAAGTAGCCCCTGTTTTAACACTCAATTGCATTAAGTCTATATAAAACAATGTCAGATAAATATTGATTTATCTGACAAACAGATGTCAGGCCTTAATGGCAGAACTTTTAGCATTTGTCAAGAGCAGAAATGTCAAAGACCTCATTAGATAGAATGTATACTTTAGGTAAAAGAGCTAACAAAAACTTTCCAAACAACAGTTTTACATTAACTTATAAAAGTAGTGGAAGAATCATCCTAAAGACATCTAAACACACACACACACACAGATGTTTTGACATAGGAATGCCAAAAAATGTCAATTTAAGCACACATGTGTGGGCTCAAAAAAGTAAAAATTCAGTGGCCACACTGGTAGGAGACAAAGACATACACAGAAAACACACACAAGGACACACAAAACAATCACATTAATTTAGCGTGTACTCTTAAATTACTTTTGTTATTATTTTTAATAGTTTAGCCAGCTAGATTTTTAAGTAGTTTATAACAGATCTTTAACACAAATACTGTATTTTTGTCCAATCCTTAACAGATTAGTGCATTAAAAACAACATATATAAAAACTAAATTAATTTAGAGAATTTTAACCACAAATTAGTTATAATTTTCCTAGAGGATGACTAGATGGGGTCACCCATGAGTTTTCTATCCCTAGGGACTGGCAAGATGGTGCAGGACATGTGGTGGCTTCATTATGGTGGCAGTATTTCCTGTGACCACACGATCCCTCCAAAGGCTCTCTTAAATGGAACACAAAGACATGTAACATACAACATACAGGCTCAAAATAGCAGTCCGTTACAGGATAAAGACATCTCCCCCTGAGAGACAGGTGTTATTACTCATGAGTTAGTCATCTTTTTAGGTTAGCAGGAACAAAGCACTTCCAGTATTTAAGGATATAGTCAAGGTGTGAATATGTTGGCTTCCCCTACGCTGGCTGGTAGAAACAGAGAGGGAAAGAGAAAGGGGAATTTGCCCTTTGAGAGAGAAATTAGACCTTCTGAGATCCCCAAGATATCTCTTTTGTCTCAAGGAAGTCTCCAGTATAGGTCCCTTTGACCTGGTTTATCTGACATCTCCACATGGCAGCAAGACAGAGTACTCTAGCTTCCAGGAGGATGCCTGTTCTCCTAAGGGTCCGCCTCTCAAGCCTTTCTTGGGGCTCCTGAATGGACTGCTGATTCTGAACACTCACCCAACTATTATCCAAATGAAGAGACTAAATAATCGAAGCAAACTAAGGTGGGATTTGAACTCATGGCCTCACACTTGCTAGGCAGGTGCCCTACCGCTAGAGTTGTGCTGCCAACTCTTGTTAATTTCTTAAGAGAAGAGACCTGGAACAACCTTTAGGATCTGGTAACAAGCCCCACTAATCCCATCAGTGAAGGATGCCAGCCGCTTACCAGCATGCCCGGGACATGTATCCCTGGGACAGGGGAATGTGACCTCAGGGTGAGCCTTTCTGTGACCCCTGCAGGCCATGGGGACCAGGAGAATGAGGGCAAAAGCTGGCACCAGGTGCCCAGGGCAAACAGAGTCATGGCAAGTAGATGGGCAAGGGAGTGGGACAGGGGAGGAAAGGAAGAAGGGTACGGATGTTTGACAGCCACAGGAAAGAGGGGTCCAGCCTAAGGCCTGGGACCATGGTCACCAGAGCTGGTGCCTAGGGCAGCAGCAGAAGAGCAGTGGCCACAGAGCCCAGGCCATGTGGGTGGCAGGTCTTGGGGCGCACCTGGCACTGGTACCACATTTTGTCTTCACTGCTCCCTCTGGCCTACTAGGCCACGTTGCTCACAGGCTCCCGGGATCCATCTCTACTTTTCTTCTTGCCTCCAGGGCCGAGGGATCTTTGCCAGTGGAAGTCCTTTCAAGAGTGTGACTCTGAAAGATGGCAAGAAATTCACTCCTGGGCAGGGAAACAATGCCTATGTGTTTCCCGGAGTGGCACTGGGAGTCATTGCTGGAAGGATCCGGCACATCCCAGAAGAGATCTTCCTCCTGACAGCAGAGGTATCACTGTGTGTCCTCTTTCAAATGCTTCCAATAGGACCTGTGGATAAATACCAGATCTGTAGACCCAGTGCCCCCTAAAGATTCCTTCTCTCTTGTTTCTATATACCTGCCCTCAACCCTGGCAATAAATCCCCAAAGTTATTGAACCTCAAGTATCTCTCAAGGTTACCTTGAAGCTTGGCCTTCCTCTGGTCCCCATCGGGTATTTGAGGGGAGATGGGGAATTGTCAGTGGAAGGGGTTAGTAGGAGGCACTGGGTGAGGGAACATACCTAGTACTGCTCCCAGCAGTGCCATCTAGATGCCTAGACAGAGGAGATACCCCCAAAGCCACCTGAAACTGGTGACTTATGGACCATGACAGGTGATAGATTCTTCCAGGTATGGCCTTGGACACATCGCTGGGATAATTAGTAGCAGTAGGCCTCACTAGGACACTTCATAAGGAAGCAGATGGGTTGCACGCTTGGCTTTGCCTACTCTGAGCACAATGATAGGTGTGTTGGGGATGCACCTGGTCCAGGTATATCATACCTGAAAAGCTCCTGGATGGTTCCTTACTAGAAGAAAGGGTTTCTTTACAATGAAAGAATTCATTAATAATGATATCTCACATTCATATTACTGATTATTAAGAACAACTGCAACACTGACATTATCAAGTGCCTACTAAGTGACCGGCACTTGACATTTATTCTTACTCTGAAGAAATCAAGGCAGAGAACTGTCTCTGTTGGAAGTATAAGCTAACTGAAGCTGTAGACAAATATTAAATGTATTTATACCTGACAAGCCCCACAGGCTGCCCTGGACTTCTAACCTCCTGGATTTCCTCTTCATCAAAAGAGAGTCCATAATCAATGAGACACAGAAATGACTTCCATGCAGCCCTGTCCAGATCCATCTCTCTAAGTCCCAAAAGGAATTGTCCAATCCCCTAACTCCCTTTTTACAATGTCTACTTTGAGCACTGGGCTGCCACACATTACTTAATGACACATGAAGGCTTTTAAGCTATCTTTCAACCCTGTGCACACCAGATATGACAACACTCTGTCCTTCTTATCTGAGTATTCTAAATTTGCATTTTGTCCCATTGCTATGATGTGTGTTCCTACCTTGTGGCTGTCAGCAGAGCTGTTTGAAGCCCTCAATGGATGGGAAGAATCACATCCTTCTTAGAATCAACCTGAAATCAAATTCCCTTGTTGTGTAGAAACACAGTTGCTAGAGCTCTTCTTTTGTGGCACCAGAAAACATCTGTACACTTACTGACTAGTGCTGGCAGATACTTTGGTTCCAAAATTTCATGAGCAGTTCCCATCACATAGATGCCTCTCCTCATCTACTTACGAAGCACCTACTGTGAGCAAGGTAACCCCTCCCCTGTGGGATCTACAGTCTGGTCTTCAAAGGCCCAACAACTTGTATTTCTAGAAAGGGTGCTTTTAGTTAAAAGTATTTAAGTTGAATTTTATTTTCCTAAGGAAATTTAATATAGGTTTCAGGAGATTTACATTCACTACCTCATTTAACCTTAACAATTATATAAAACAAGTACTGTGGCTTTTCCCTATGGAACCTCAGCGCCTAGCACAGAGCCTAGCATATTATACAGCTAGGTGAGATGGGAGTGTGAGAAGGAGGCAAAGAAAGGAGAGACTCACTTCCTCAATGCCTGAAAACTTGGGGGCAAGACAAATTCCACTGCCCTATCACTTCTGGCACAAACATCTCTCAGAGACCTCGTGGAAGATGGAGGAGAGGCTTTTCTCAGACCAGGACCATGGCCAGAAGGGAACCCTAAACACAGACAAATGATGTTGCTTAGATGGGCACCCATCTAATTATGAGAAAGGTCAGCTTGCATAGCATGTGGAATTCAGGGATCCTTGTGCAATAGGCTAGACCAACCCAGAGGACATTCCATAATCTTTGCTTTGCAGGTCATGGTTTATTCATCTTGGTCTCGGTGATTTTCCTTTAGAATTTGGAAGGCCTTGTGTTGTTCTAAGTCTCAGCCAGACTCACAATACAGAAAGAATGCTCCTTGTTTAAGCCTAAGCACTTACCTCCCTTGGGGCTACATGGCAGAGTTAACAGTAGGAACTGCAATGTCTGACCACCTGTGCCAAGCTACATGAGTCTCTGGGGTAATGGGTTGGACTTGGTCTGAAAAGGCAGAAACTCAGCTTATTTCTCTTGGTTCTCTCCCTCTCTCCAGCAAATTGCCCAGGAGGTCTCTGAGCATCATCTTTCCCAGGGGAGACTGTACCCACCACTCAGCACCATCCAAGATGTGTCTCTAAGAATTGCCATCAAAGTAAGAAGCATCCTATCTTACAATAACGGGTGACACTCAACTACTTTCTCTCTGTGACTTTGGAGGGCTAAGGGGATGGCAGATAATGGGAATTCTAAGCTACTTGGATTTCACTTCATGCAACTCATAGGCTGAGGGACAAATTTCTGCCTACAGCCGGAGCCCACCCCCAACACCTACCTAAGCCAGTTCTGGGAAAGCTCCCAGATTTCCCAGCAAACATCAGACAGAAAGGTCATGGAAAGCCCATGCTCTTGTGAGCAGAATGTGGGTGGAATTTCTTTTTTAAATGAATGAGTCATGCATTTATGAGAAAGGTCAGCTTACATGGCATCATAGAAAGGACTTGGGCTTTGGGGTCCCAGCTCTGCCAAACAGCAGTGGGATAATCTTGACCCAGTCACTTCACTTCCCTGAGCTTCAGTTTCCTCCTTTTCTAGAGAGGCCAGTAATCCCTCTCTCCCAGAGTTCTGAAGAAGATTTAAAGAGAACATTGAGAGAGATCCATATCTAGTGCCTGCTTAGCCTGGGTTGATGCTCATTCTTCTCAGTTTTCTCATAATAGCTGGACCATGGTGTGATCAAATTCATGGAATATTCCAGTGTCTGAGACTATGCAGACATGACAGGTTTTTCAAGGAATCAGAGCATGGTGTAATAGACTAGCTCAAAATGACCATTGAAGCTGGATAATACATATGTGAGGGTTTACGATACTACTATTTCTGTTAGTTATATATTTTTTTCTATAACTTTTTATAATAATTTCAGAAAATGCATTACACAACAACACACGTTCCCTGTGAGTTGTCTAGTACAGGATCCCTCAAGAATCGGTCCTCAAGAACAGCAGTCCAGCTCACAGTCCAGTTCTGCCCTGTCCAGTTCCTTCCTTTTGGAGATATTTAGATTCACACTCTCCTGAAGCCAGATCTAATGCCCAGAAGTGTCTAGTATGTTCATGCATTTCAAGCCACATCCAGGAGAGATGTCTAATTAAGTGTAGACACTTTTACCTATTCCCTAATTTTAGCCTCACACCGCTCCAGAGAAAGATATTGTTATCCCACTTTACAAATGCGGAAACTGTGGTGCAGCAAGGATAATGTCACTGCTGGGGTCCCACAGGCAATTAGAAGAGGGCAGAATTTAAGCTAGACCTCTTGACCTTGGCCCAGCACCTATTCTACTATGTCAACTTTACCTGGCTAGGAAAAAAAGCTTAAAATCCTTCCTATCCAGTGGTTTCCTGGGCCACAATTCATAAGAGGAATATGTCTGGCTCATCAGGGTGTATTTCCCTGTCCCAGTCTGCCAAGCAAGGGTTTTTAGGCAGGTTTTCTTGGAGATCCACTTCCTCAGCCAAACATGTTCTTTCCTAGATCCTCGACTATGGGTACAAACACAACCTGGCCTCCTTCTATCCAGAGCCCACGGACAAGGAGGCTTTTGTAAGATCCCTGATCTATACTCCAGACTATGAAGCCTTTACAGTGGACTGCTACAGTTGGCCTAAGGAGGCCATGAATTTTCAGACGATCTGATGTGGGGCTTATAATATTCACAATATAAATGGGCCCCAAAATGGCCATTCTTATCACTGTGTTTTTGTTTTTTCCTTTGCATGTTCTGGTGTGAGGGAAGATGCTGAGATATACTGAGTGACAGCCTTGTCCCTGAAGGCTCTGGGAATTCACTTTGTATAACCCTTTTCTTAGTTGCTTCCCAAACTTAATTGCCAGCTATTGTCTAGGCCTTGTGGGAAATACAGAATCCTGCCTAGAATCCTACCTTTATACAGCTCAGGGTCTAGTAGTAGTAATTGAATACAACTCTTTCTGCAAGTGGTAAGTCCATGAATAAAAACAAATGTGCAGATAAAGGTCAAGGGGGGCCAAAGACAGGAGAGGATACTTCCTATGAGGACATAAGGCTCAAGGGAGCAGTGTTTGCATGGAGTCCCAAGAGTGAAGGATGGAGGGGAGTCATGGGCAGCTGAGGAATATGAGAATAGCCACCAGCCAGAAAATGTGATTCAACCATCCAGCTGGAAGTTTAGTCTCTGTCAGAGAAATATACTCCCTTCAAGACTCAGTAGGGCGTGAGCTCAGAATGGCTGGAGACCACTAATTAGTCAGGAATGGTCACTTCCCTGAGGGTTGTTGAGTATTAGAGACATTCTTTTCTGGTTATTACTAAAAGGAAAGCCAGAGAAATGTGGGTGGAGAGGGTCAGTATGCTATAGAGTAAGAGAAAGAGAAGCAATGAGAGGAGAACACCATAGGGAGTTCTAAGGAAGACTTGATTTCATTTTCCTAGCTCTGGCTTCCTTGGGGCGTTTAGCCAAGAATACCGTGAGCAAACAGCCATCTTCCATGGCCCTTGGGCTCACAGAGAATGTGAAGGTTTCCAGAGGAGGGTTTGAAGAGAGAAGCTGGGATCTGAAAACCATTATCTCTTTTAAACTTTTTTTTTTTAAATATCGTGTTACAAAACCCTGCAGGCTTTTTTCCTTTTTTTTTTTTTTTTTTTTGTGGTACTGGGGCTTGAACTCAGGGTCTACATCTTGAGCCACTTGCCACCAGCCTTTTAATGATGGGTTTTTTTCAATTGGGTTTCGCCAACTGTTTGTCGGGGCTGACTTCAAACCAGGATCCTCCTGATCTCTGTCTCCTGAGTAGCTAGGATTACAGGTGTGAGCCATGGGCGTCCACTCCCAACACATACACCTTTTTTTTTTTTAATAGATATTGGCAAGCTGATACAATTTAAATGGGAATGCAACAAATACTGCCATACTGCCAGCCCTTTCTGTGTTGGGTTTTTTAAGATAGGATCTCGCTTTATGCCCAAGCCAGCCTGGACCAGGGTCCTCCTATTTGTGCTTTCCCTGCATAGCTGGGATGACAGTGTGGCCCCCACACTCAGCCATTGGTTGAGATGGGGTCTTGCAGACTTTTTGCCTGGGCTGGCTTCAAACCAAGACCTGAATGATCTCAGTCTTCCGAGTAGCTGGGATTACAGGCTTCAGCAAGCATAGCCAATTTAACCAACTTTTTTTATCAAGGTACACTATTCAGTTTCAAAGACTTACTACAAAGACGCAGTGGCCAAGAATATGATCAGATAGATGAATGGAAAAGAATTAAGCGTTCACAAATAAGTCCTTATATTTATTGTAAATTGATTTTTCGTCAAAGCTACTCAATGCAGTGAGGGGAAGGATAGTCTTTTGAAAAAAAAAAAGATTCTTGAAACATCTAGATATCCACATGCAAAGAAAAAAGAAAAAAAGACTTAAGACATCTTACACTATACAGAAAAATCAATTCAAATTAGATCATAGGCCTAAATGTAAAAGCTAAAATTATAAATTTCTAGAAGAAAATAAAGCAGAAAATCCTTATGACTTGGGTTGAGGACTGTTTTTATATTTTTCAAGTATGACTCAGAATATTAAGTAATATAGCATCAAAATTTAAAACTTTTTCATTTTGAAACATACCATTAATTTTTTAAAAAGACCAGCAGCAGATTGGAAGAAAATATTTGCAAATCATGTATCTGATAATGGCATTAGATCCAGAATACATAAAGGACTCTTACAAGTCAATAACAACCTGGGTTTTTTTTAGTTTTATTTTGGGTTGGTTTTTTTTTTTTTACATTTTTATGAGCATTTATTTGTTGTACAGACGGGTTTCATCCTGACATCCACAATGTATGTAGATGCTTACATTGTATCTTAATTAGAGTCACACCCCCATCATTCTCCCTTATTTCCCCTGCCCCCTTTCTTCTAAGAAGCACATTTTCAACCGGTTTCTATGTTGTATCATGTATACAAAGTACATTGACCACATTCACCCTCTCCATTTACCTCTTCCTACTGGTATCTACCTGTTTTACCTCCCTATCCATTTTTTTTAAGTATATGGACAGCCTAGTTTTTTAAATGGGCAAAATATGTGAGTAGCTAGCAAGCCAAGGAAAGATGTTAAACATCATTAGCCACGTGAAAAGCCAACCCACAACAGGATACCTCTTCGCCTCACCAGAATAACCAGCATTTAAAAAAAAAAACACAAAAAACTATGTGGTAGTGAAGTTAGAACTTCTTCCTACAGCAGGATTTTGTCTCCTAAGCACCCTGAGATTAAGGGATATTTTTCTGCTTTCTATGTCTTCATTCTAACTCCTCAGCCCCCCATGCATTTTCAGAATTTTTATAATTAAGCATCATTTTAGCTACAATGTATCTCTACCTTTTTTAAATGTTTACTAAAGTAAAGAGCCTATCCTATATGTCCGCACAAGACCAAAGCACATCTTAGTAGAAATATTCCATAGTCCTCTCCCATTCTGTCTTCAGGTCCTCCCTTTTAAGTTTTACCCCAAACATAAACATTCACTGCAAGCCTTTTCTATGTGAAGACATTAAACACACTGCTTCTGTATAATGTGGATCTTGCATGAACTTCTAACCAGAGGTTGATTTTTCAAAATGAAGGTTTCATAACAACATAAAACTAGATAGACATTAAATAATCTCCATAAGACTAGGTAAGAATCCAACAAAATCAACTGTTGCACAAACCTGATGTATACCTGTGCACATGCAGGGTGGGAAGCATAAAGGTTCAGGCAAGTGACCACATACACCCTACTTGCAATACGTGCAATGGCTTAAGGAATAAACCACGTAAGGGCTAGACTGCTGTTTAGAGTTCCTGGCATTTTAATTCTGTATAACTAGAAATATACAAGTACTGTGCTGGGTATCTTTGGTACTTAACCTCACTAAACATCTTATATTGAGATATAAGTGAAACAGTAACTGCACATCTGTCAAGCTTGTGGCTTCTCAGTATTTCTTTGGAAATCTCATTAGATTTATTCACTAAGCCTCTATGTGGGCCAATATGTCTAAGTTAGGTCCTGTCTCAAGATCCATTTCCAACGTTGACTGCATCAATCTGCCAAGTTTTATTGAACACAACAGTTGTTTCTGTGACCACTGGAGTCTTTGAAGTGCAGCCGCATTTTGGAACGATATTGCTCCAAATACAGAAGTTGCTTGCTGTTGAAAGCTCCTCGCCGCTTTTGTCTTATAAACTGCACTGCATCTTCATTTTTCATTCCGCTTTCAATTAATGCTAGAGCAACAAGCACTGGCGTTCTCCCAAGACCTGCGACACAGTGAACAGCAATACAACAACCAGGTTCTTCACGAAATTTAGTGTTTACAAGTGTTAGCCAGTCCTCCACAATCTGGTTGGATGGTGATGAGCCATCATCAAAGGGCCAATCGAGAACCTGGATGCCTTCCTTCTCCACCAGGGCGGGGTCATAAGTGGCTTCGCACAGCCTTACGATCGTGGTGACGCCGTAGTTCTTAAGCTCCTCAATAAATCGGGTTAGGGTTGCACTGGTTGGGTTGTGCGTGATGAGAAACCTCATGTTCCTGTAGGAGACCTCCACAGGGGCGGGTCGGTTCATGGGAGCCATGTTGATCCGGTTGAGAAAACACTCAATACAGTTAGGAAAACCAATTAAAGTTTTCGGGACACTGATAGGATGTCAAGAGTCGGAAGGCCAACGTCCTCCACTTGCAGTCCCAGCGCTCTGAGCACGAAGCAACGGAAGGCGCCTCCGGGCACGGGGCAGCAGCTCTTCCCCGGGGAACACGGGAGTCCACGCAGGAAGCGCCCGTTTACCCCATCCAGTCAGCCGGGTGGCCTCTCCGCTCGGTGCCGCCCTCCGGCCCTCCTGGGTCCCGGGGGGACTCGCTCGCTAGCCCGTCGGGGGCGTCCCGCTGGAGGGGGACGGCCTTCTACAGTTCGCCCGCCTGCCAAAGGTCGTGCTGTGCCTGGCAGTAATCTCCAGGGTCCTTCCGAAACTCCATAAATGCGCGACCGAGAACACCGCAGAAAGGAACAGGTGTACTCATGAAAGACTGTGGCCTAATCATACAGCCACTCCCGCGGTGGCGGCGGCGGCCTCAGGCCCAGGAGCGGTAGGAGGCGTCGCGCGACAGCGGCGGCGGTGGAATCCCAAGTGGCGGAGGAGCTCTGAAGAGCCACGTCGAGGGAGCCAATTCACGCTCTCCCAGGCGCCCTTGCGTCACAGGCCCTCCCTTTTATGGAGTGTGAGCCCCTCACCAATCGCTGGGCAGACCAAGAGCCAATGAGCAGCCCGGGACGTGAGGCCCGCCCCTCGTGACGTCACTGCTGCCGCCGTTAAGGTATTGGATGGGAGATCCCTGGGTCCAGGGAAGAGAGGGTCTGCAGAGGCGGACAAAGCCTGACAGGAGCCAAAGAGGAACGTGGGGGAGACTGCGATGGGGAAGGGAGAAGAAGATATCCAGCCATTGTCGCCAGCCAGCCGTTGCTTCACGTTTAACCGTATCTCTTAGGAACGAGATATTCTAAATCTAAATGGCTTTACATATATTTTATGTGTGGTACTGGGGTTTGAACTCAAGGCCTTCACCTTGAGCCATTCCACCAGCCCCTTTTTGTGAAAGTTTTTTCGAGATAGGGTCTTGCGAACTATTTGCTGGGGCTGGCTTTGAACCGCGATCCTCCCGATCTCTGCCTCCTGAGTAGCTAGGATTACAGAAGTGAGCCACCAATACCAGCTTGCATTGGCTATTTATGAGGTAGGAACTTGCTTTATATCCGGTATCCTAGAGGGCGATCCCCCTATTTAATAGTTATCCCGGTGTACCTGGGATAACAGGCGTGTGCTGCCTCACGTAGCTATTGACTGAGATGGAGAGCTCACAAACTTTTTGCCTGGGCTGGCCTCCTAAGTATCAGGGATTGCAGGCGTGCTTCATCATGCCTGCCTAGCTTTACATAAATTACATAAATGTTGTCGATTTAATACAACAACCCTAAGAATTAGTCATAGAGCTAATAAATGGCAGGTCTGAGATTTGAATTCTGCAATTCTGACTCTGGAGGCTATCTCACTAATACTATGGGCTGTCAGACCATTAATTCTATTGTTACCGTGCTTCAATCACTTGGAAAAAGTCAAATATTTATTTAGAATTTCTTTCCAACCTATTGAAGGAATTTCACATGCTTCAGCTATTAGTACTATCAGGCATCCTATTTTTAATGCCACTGATTAGATGCTATTATTTCATTGTTTAACTTTCTTTGCTCACTACTCCTTCTTGTATCTCCATACATCTCTCTGAGGTTATATCCTTTATCCAGAAGCACCTTTTGGCCATTCCTTTAATTCCGTGTGATCAGCTTTGATAAGTGTTTTGCATTTGCTTGCACAAACACATTTTCTCCCTGTCAATGCATTTTCCATATTGTTGGCAAGCTTTTCTCATTTTTCTTTGGTTTATCAGCTTTTTTTTTCCCCTGGGGGTGATACTAGAGGCAGGGAGAAGGATGTAAGGAAAGTGTGTAGGAGGCTGAATATGGTAGAAATATTCTGTACACGTGTATGTAAATGGAAAAATGAGACCTGTTGAAACTATTCCAGGAATGGGGGAGGGGATAGAGAGAATCATAGGGGAGGTGAATTTAACCATGGTATATTGTAAGAACTTTTGTAAATGTCACTACCTCTCACTAATATAATAAAAAGAATTATTTTGGTTTGCTGGGTGCACAATTCTACATTGACATTTACTTTGTCTCAGCTTTTTAAAGATACTCCTTGTTCTCAGGTGTCTTTTATAATAGCTGTTAGAATTTTCTAAAGTTTCTTTCTTCCTGACCTGTATATGGTCTTTAAGAAGACTTTTTTCTTCCTTGCTCTTCCTTATTGTTCACTCTTCTTTCTTTTCATTTCCTCTTTAATAATTCATTCCACTAGATGGGGCTGAGCAAAGTCATCAGCTGTACAGGGGACAAGGACACAGAGGTGGCAGCACAGAATACCAGAGTCCTGGGTGGGAGGAAGGGGTAGTGAAAAGTCATTCATGCAACAGTTGGAGTGGTAATAGAAGCCAGGTGCAGACTCTCAAATGCCAAGCAGTGTGGAGATGCATGGATGGACAGTAGTGATCCAAGATATGTAAGAGTTCTGGTAATTCACTGAGGATAATGGGAGTCAGATTGTTTTACTGTCAGAGGCAGGAGTTTCAAATACGGAAAAGAGAAAAGCAAAATTAATCTTAGAATTTTGAATTGGTATTGGTGGTACCTGTGTGTACTCATCATTTTCAACATATAGTAGTAGAAATATGGGGGGGTGCGTGCATGTGTGCAATATATGTACATGTACGTGACCGTGTGTGCACATATTCTTGCATATGTGCGTCTGAATGCACATGCATGCAGGTGTTGTGTACACATGTATATACGTGGCATGTGCAGATATGTGGGCCTGTGCATGAATTCCCTAGTTTCATTACAGAGAGCAGAGAGGTCCTGAAGCAATAACAACCCTGTAGCATGAGCACAAGTCAGATCATGTTTATTTAAACACCATTTTCCATGAAAAGAAGACTCGCTGGAAAAACAGCTGAATCCAGAGCTGGGACAGGGAGAATGCCAGAGTGGCTGGAACATCTTATTATGCCAGAAAGCAAGGAAATGGTGAAGAGTGACAGGAATATGACAAAGGGATATAGAACACAGACCAGAGGAGGAGACATGACAGCTAAATGCAACTTGGTATCTTAGATCTTGGAACAGAAAAAGGATGTTAGGGGGGAAAAAGTAATGACATCTAAGTAAAATGTGAGATTTAATTAATAGTACCATTGTTCCTTATTGTGACAAGTGTATCATAGTAATGCATGATGTTAACAATAGGGGAATCTAGGTGAGTGTGTACTGGGGAACTCAACACCATTGCTACTTTTCTGTTAGTTCTAAACAAAAACATAGATGCCAACTTCTAAGTGTCCACACTGGCCATGTTTCTATATAAAAAGTGATGAGAATGGATCATAACTCATCAAAAAAACAAACCCATGAGTCTATGCTAATGTAAACAAATGGGAGAAGCAAATGTTTGCCTTAGAGTAGACTGCAAACTAAATAAACAGAGCAGGAATGGGGTGATTAGAAAAATCTCTACTTGGCAATCACCACCACAATTACTCATTTATCAAAGAAAGTCAATATATGCTAAAACTATCAGGCAAAGTTAATTTGAAATGGGATATTTACCTTCAAAAGTAACTGCAACAAAAAACTAACTAGTTACCAATGAAAAATTGTAACATTATAGTGCAGAAACTTGGCATACAGCAACTCAATCAAATGATCAAAGTAAGATGACCAGTAATTAGACAAATTGAATTGTGTACCACCTAAGAAGATGGATTGCAAGGAATGTGGTATCGTATCTGTGATATTCCTGCCAAAAAAGTACTATACTGGAATTTAATCATGAGGAAATATCAGATAAATCTAAATTGAAGAATTGTAATCCTCCTGTGATCTTCCAGAGTGTCAGCCATGAATGGCCAGGAAAAGCTGAGGAACTGTTTCAGGTGGAAGGAGATTAAAGATGTATGATTATAAATGTAATACAGGATCCTTTTACTTAGCTGCACTATTGGGACAACTGACAAAATCTGAGTGGAGTCTTTGGATTATGTAGTAGCAATGAACCAATGTTAACTTAGTGATTTTGATGTTTATTATTTTGTGAGGCATCTTCAGCATTAATTCTAAAAAGCTCTAGGGCACAGGTAATGAGCTGGTGGCTATCTTGTCTGTGTTCTTGCTCCCATTTTGTGTTTGTCTCTGGAGACTTTTCTTGCAGATTTACAGGGTTTTTTAAAATATCTTAGCCAATATTTTGTAGCTTCCTCCTCTCAGCCCTCCAAATTTCAGGATATGAAGGATGGACAACTGTCCATTTAAGCTCCATTTTTCCATATGGTGGATGTATTTTGTATTTATATACGAAAACAGAATAATGAAACCTGTTGAAATTGTTTTCAGAAAGGAGGAGTGTGACTCTAAAATATTGTAAGCACATATGTAAATAACACAATATGTTCCCCTGTACAACTAGTATATGCTAATATATTTTTTTAAAAATCCATTTTTCCTCAATTCATCCTACTATTTCTCTAGAATTTCACTGGACACAAGTTGTCTGAACTTCAGGATTCATTTCCCAAACTCCCTGTGCAGTGAGGTAATAGTCATGTGACTTAAGTTTTGGCAAATAGGACATAAGCAGAAATAATGATGCCACTTCCAGACCAGACCCTTAAAAGAAATACACACTTGCTCTCTAGTCCCTTCCTCTCTCTCTTTTCACTTCCCAACAGCCATGGGGAGAATATCTTTCCTTCCCCATGCACTTCCTGCCATGATTACTTCCTCACCACAGGCCCAGAAACAACAGAGCCAACTGACTGTAAATTGAAACGTCTGAATCCATGAGCTGAAATAAACCTTTCCTCCTTATAAGTTGTTTACCTTAGGTATTTTGTCACAGTAACAGAAAGCTAACACAAAGCTAAAGAAATGTGGTATAGCTACACAATGGAGTATTATTTGTACCTAAAGAATGATGAAATCCTGTCATTTGCAAGCAAAACGGATGGAATTGGAGGACATTATGTTAAATGAAATAAACCAGACACAGAAAGTATTGCATGTTCTCTCTCAAGGGGAAGCTAAAAGAAAAACAATTGACCAGAAAATAGAACAGTGACCACTCAAGATTGGGAAGTCAGGAAAGTAGAAAAACCGATCGGTGCACACTGAAGGCACGTATGGAAATACCACAGTGAAATCCATTAATAAGTACAATTAATGCATGTTGATAAAAATTTATCACTAATGAAGTTATTGAAGGTATTTTGGAAACGAGTGCAAAGAAGGCTGCAGAGATGAATGGAAACCTCTCCACGATGAGTGAAAGAAAGCTCACTTAAAAATTCTGCAATGGGTACAGAGTCAAGTGTTCATAACTTTGAAGGAGAAGTATACAGAGAAAATGATTGCATCTGCAGGTGAATTCAGCCACCTAGATGAGAAAGAAAGGCCAACTATGCTGTTGATTCATAGTTAGGGAAGTACTTCATGCTAGTGCGCATAGAGCAGCCAAGGCTCCTTGACCTCCAAAATGACCCAGTGTTCAGGACTTCTAGTTCTTTCCCCCACATCTGTTTAAGTTACTGGAAAAAAAATTCTGCATTACAGAAAAACAATTGGGTCAAGTACCTCAACATTCTAACCTACTTAGTTAAAGAAAAATGAAAGCTGAGAATGATGGCACATGTCTATAATCCCAGTTACTCAGAAGGCTGAGGTGGAAGAACCAGTTGAGCTCAGGAGTTCAAGGCCAGACTGGGCAACATAGTGAGAACCCCATCTCAAAAAAAAACAGAGAAGTTAAACAGATTAATAGAAGTTATGCTATTTGAGAAACAGAGAAAAGGGGGTAAAAAATAATAATGAGTAAAACCTCAGAGAAGGAGAAGAGGAAGATACTGTAATGATTCCCAAATTTACAGATGTTTAAAACTCAGTACACTCGAAATATAATAAACTAAAACAATTCTACCCCAAAAGACATAAGCAAACTGCTGAAAACCAAAAATAGAGAAGAGTATCTTGAAAGCAGCAGACAAAACAACACATTACAAATAGGGAACAATAATTCGAATGACTGGTATCCCATAAGAAATCATGGAACCAGAAATGACAGACTAATAGAAATAACCATCTACCCACAACTCTATATCCAGTAAAAATCCCCTTCAGGAATAAAGGCAAAATAAAGATATTCTTAGATGAATGAAAACTAATAGCCAGCAAATCTGTTCTAGCAAAATGCTGAAGGAAGTTTTTCAGGCTGAAAAGAAACACCAGAAAAAAACTGGACCTCAGGAAAAGAGGAAGAGCAAACGAATTAGTTAAAAAACAGACTAGTTTCCCACCAAGGCTCTTGGTCAGCAAAAACACAAAGAAATGCAGGCTGCTCTCCCAGTGCACCAACAAGGCCTGAGATGCAGGAGGACCAAGTTTGGCAAAGAGCAGTACAAGGTCCTTATTGAGGTCTATGAAAGAAACCCAGATCCTGGTTTCAGCATCAGAGAAGAGCTATCCAGACTGATCCAGATTCCAGAGCCACAAATTCAGTCTGGTTTCAGAACCAGAATGCTCAAATACCAAAGAGAAGCCAGAGGAGCCTTGGTAGAGAGGTGGCCTGGACACAGGTCCCCATCCCAGGTCCTGGACTGCTTGAGGTGCTCGCCCCCAACTACTTAGGCCAACAGGGCCTTCTGGGAACCCTGAGAAAAACAGGCCACTTCTGCTTGAGGGTCAGCTATCTTCCAGAAGCCCACAGGTGTCCTGGGCCTGAATGTGGCCTCCCTGATGTGCAGATTCCAGCCAGCATGCCAGATGAGCCCTTGAGGACTTCGGCTGCTCTCCCCATTCAAATTTAGCTGTGTTTGCACCTCCTGCTTCCCAACGGTTCTTCCCACAGCTAGAAGCTGGTGATGCTAGGGCTCGAATTTGTGTGGAGACACCTGGGCTGCTGCTGCCTGAGGGCTGGGCCATGCAGCAAAAAGGTTAATATCCTTGCTCTGGGGAGCTGTAATTGGTGTAGGACTGAGAAGCTCTGCCAGCTGTGGAGCCAGGGATGGCACCTGAGTATCGGAGGGCCTGAAAGCAGCCAGCACTGTCATCTGCCCAGCAGTCTGGGCTGAATTCAACTCCTCCCTCTCTAGCCTGGCCTCAGCCACAGCTAGTGGCAGGGCCTGCTGAGTGCTACGAGCAGTGTCCACCCCTCCCTCATCCCCCAGCCAAGGCTGCTGTGGGGTCTGTACTATAGCTTTTGTCATAGCAAAACAGGAAATGACCTAAGCAGGTATGCATCACTGGGAGTCAGATTTAACATTATGCAAAATTGAAAAGGAATACAAACTCTGCCATGAAAAGGACTTCCAGATGTACTTTTCAGGGAAATGAAAATGATGTCAGTATGGAAATGCAGGGGAAATAAGGCAGGCAGTGGACCTTGAGGTCTTCCTTAGATGGGAGATAAAAGGATTTTAAAAAATCCATCTCTCCTGAGTAAACACAGAGCACTTACAATGTCCTGAATACCTTAACATAGAGAAAGGAGACTTCAGGGTCAGGATGAACACAGCTCTGCACAGCTGCATTATTCTAAAGACAATAGAACACAATGATTTATAAAATTAAAAAGAAACAGACTCTTTCCTCTTATGTTTTTTAAACTAGTACTGGGGTTTGAACTCATGCTTGCTAAGCTGGTGCTCTACCACTTGGGTCCATATTTTTCTGTTGGCTATTTTCAAGATAGGGTCTCTCAAACTTTTTGCCCAGGCTGGCTTTGAACTGTGATCCTCCTGATCTCTGCTTCCTGAGCAGCTAGAATTACAGGCATGAGCCACCAGCACCCAGTTTAAACTATATTAATTTTTAAAGCAAGAATTGTAATATTGCCTGGGATTTTCAATACATGTTTTGCTTGGGATTTGTAATACATATGACATTTGACCAAAAAAACAGAAGAAGAATAAAGGGATTTATATTGTTACAAAGTTGCTATATTTTATCTGAAGTAGTGAAATGTTAAGACTAGATTATGAAAAATTAGTTCATGCTCTAAACTAATCACAAAAAAAAAACAACAAGAAATATAGCCTAAACAACCCAGAAGGTAAATTAAAATGGAGCACTAAAAATACTCAATGAATTCAAAAGAAAGCAGAAGGAGCATCATATGAAGAAAATATAGAAGGGACAAACAGAAAATACTACAATAATACAATGGTATACATAAGTTCAAATATACCAATGATTTCAAACAACAAATTGATAAAATAAGATTGTCACGTTGGATTTTTTTTAAAGCTCCAACTGCATATCTATAAGAAATCCTTTTAAAATACAAAGGCATAGATGCAGTAAAATTAAAAGTATGAAATTAGCTATTCCATGCAAGCTTACCCTGAGAAAGTTGGAGTGGCTATATATCTACAGGCAAAAGAGATTCCATAACAAGGAATATTGGCAAAGGCGGGAATAAATGAAAGCATTGTTTAATAATAAAAGAGTCAAATCACCAAAAAGACATGACAATCTTAAATGTGTATGCACCAACAAACAAAGTATCAAGCTACATGACTCAAAGCTAACAGCACTAAAAGGAGAAATAGACAAATCCACAATTTTACTTGGAAACGCCAGCATTCCTTTCTCAGTAATTGATAGAACAAGTAGAGAGAAAATGAGCAAAGTTACAGAGGGCCTAAACATTACAAACCAACTTGACTTAACATTTATAGAACACCACTCACTCAGTAGAATACATATTCTTCTCAAGCACACATAGAATGTTCAGCAAGACATGCTATATCCTGAGCTTAAACAAACCTTAACATTTAAAAGAATTAGATTATACAGAGCATATGCTCTGATAATAAAGGAAACTAGAAATTAAAGTAGAAATCAATTATAATCTGTAAAATCTCAAAAAAAATTTGTAAATTACTATTCTAAATATGCCATGGATTAAAGAGAAAGTCAAAAAATAGAAAATATTTTGAATGGGAGGAAAATGAAAATGTAACTTGTCCTATTTATAGAATGCAGCTAAAGCTAGAAAGGAAATTTATAGCATTAAATGGTTACATTAGAAAAGAAGAAAGGTTCAAATCAAAGACCTGACTTCCTTCCTTAATAAACTAGAAAAAGAGCAAACTAAACCCAAAGCAAGCAGAAAAACAGAAATAATAAAGGATAGAAATTGGTGCTAATTAAGCACCAAAGAAAAAGTCATGTGATCTAGAAAACTAATGAATGAAAACTCTGCTTCTTTGAAGAAATTAATTTATAGCATTTCTAGCCCTTTTTTTAGGACAGCAAGGGCTCTACATTGGCGAGGAATGTGCTGTGCTATTCAATGTTTACCTGGTTTACCTGGTTACAGAGAGTTTTCTAGTCATGTCTCACCTCTGCACCCTGAAGGCAGGCAGAGATTGCTGAGGTCTTAATCTCCAAGTCACCAAAAATTTGTTCAGTGCTTGTCACATACTGAGTCAGCACTGCTCCAATGGCAATAAGTTATATATAACAAGTTCAGTTCCTTCAGTCACAGATATCTATAACATTAAATCCACTCACCTGAACATACCAAAATTATCTAAAATCTTTTTTCTTTAACAAAGCAGTCTATATTTTAACTCATATTAATACATTATCATAGCAATTTATTGTATGATAGAGAGCGAGTAACACTCCAAGAGTACAGCAGGTGTGAATTAGGTAAGTCAATCCTGGTAAAAGGCAAACAGTGTTTTCAATATTGGTTGATGGTAGTTAGATCTCTTTGGGGGGAAAAAAGTGCAAGGAGGCAGCCCTGTAGGAGGCTGTGGAAGAGGTTTCAAGGAATTTCAATCATCAGCAGGCATTAGAATTAGCAATATCCACTAACGAGATCAACTTGAGCCAGTATTTTCCTCTTCTCTATTCAGAGCTCAAGATATTCCTGCTTTACATTTGTAGTAGGGCAAAGCAAGTTTTTAAATATTCACAAACATCTCTCTACATGTACACTCCCTCATTTTCTTGGGGAGATATGTGGCAGGCAGAAGGCAAACAGCTAAGAGACTTTCTTCCTAGCTTTTATAGTTCAGGAAGCTAATTATTAAAATTACTCATTCTAATTATTATACCCAAGGTGGTTAGAGTAGGGCAAAGAGAGGGAAATGATAAAGATAAATGAAGGAAGTCTTTGGCTAAACCTACCTTAAATCAGTCTTCTTAAATCAGTCCTTCATGCTGGAAGGTAAGTCCTCCTCAACCCAACATAAGAATGCAAGGATGCTTAACAATGGATGCAAGTGAAGCCATGAGAGAAGGTGGCACCTGCTAATCCAGCCAAGCAACAGAAGGTCCCACCCAGGGGTCTCCAAGGGAATGATATCCCTTGGACCCTAACAAAGCCCAGAGTATCATCAATTAGAAAACCTGGGCTACAACACTCTGACCCCTGAGATGACTAGCCTAACCTACCTGAGTGATGTCCATACATACACAGTCTTCTGGAAAAGTCTAGGATTGGGGGAGAGGTCAAAATTACCATTATGAATTATCATAGAAAATATTTATTATGACAGTATTCATTAGAGATGAAATTTCTCACATAAAGTCACAGAGGGCATGGCAGAGCCACACCTCAAGAGCCAGCACGAAGCTGGGTCTTACCCCCACCCCTATGGTAATGGGTTCCAGCCTCAGGGCCACCCAGGCATCTTCAATGCCATCAGAGACAAGGTTGGGAAATAGATAGGAGTGAGAGGAAGGCAGGAGGGGACAATCTGCTGACATGAATTTAATAAGTGGTCAAAACACCACACCCGAAAAATACTTTTTTCCTCCGAGGTACAAATATACAGTGTTTCAATCACTCCAAACATGTGAAAGGTATAAAAGCATCTCTCAGGAAATGCAAGCTCAAACTGTGACTTCTACACGAGCAACCCAGAGCCCTGCATGAGCTTGTTCAGGGGCCACACATTGCTCTTGCCCACGTTGGAGGTGCGCCTCTGGCACTGCAGGCAGCGCCCATACTTCTCACACTGGTCCAAGAGGAACAGCTTGTTGGAGGCCCTGAGGAGAGAAGAGCAAAAGCAGTGGTCAGGAGGTTTCCCCAAGTCCCTAGAAGGAGTGGTGGTATAAAAGAAAAACCACACCTGGTTGCTGCTTCCAAGACACTTACAACCCCCTGCTGTCTCTCCCTGCTACCTGCTGCTCACCCCATATTTTGGCAGCCCCTGCTTCCAAATCTCTTTTCCACTAAATCAAGCATCATGAGTTGGTACCTTCACAGCAGTCTGACTCTATCATCCTGTCTAGCCACACTCACACAACACCTGAGAACACTCGAGGCCCAAGGTCACACAGCCAACTAAGGTGTTTGCTATTTTGCCAAGTGGATACACCACTACTTCCTCTCCCAGGACAGCATTTAAGAGGGAAATCAGGCCATTAAGCAGCAGATTAACAGTTTAACACCTGCCAAGAGCTAAGAGTAGGCCCGCAAAGGAAAGCCTTAGAAGTTCAGAGCCTCTGGCAGTTCAGGGCAGGAGAGAAAGTGGAGACAAAAGGACAAAGGTGGCTGGAAGCAGAGAAGAAGAGTTATCAGGAGCTGACTTTCCACTAGGTTATGCAAGCCACTCCTTGGTGTGCTGCCCTGCCCTTCAACATTTCTGCATGGGAGGAATTCTGTAAAAAAAAAAAGCATCAAGGACAGCCTTAGGCTGGAGGCATGGCTCAAGTGGTAGAGCCTCGCAAGCACAAGACCCTTAATTCAACCCCAGTAACACACGCACGCACACGCACACGCACACACACTCACGGACATACCTGGAAGTGGGTAAGGAAGACCTACCTGGCTCGCCTTGGTAATGTTAGCTTGTGCTAACTGTACACATATGAACCTCATTTTTGCTTTTGCTTGTTTTCATTTTAAATCAGCCACTTTCTTCTTGTTACCTGATGTGTTAGTCCCTGTGTAGAACATGGCCTAGATTCTCAGGTATCAGATCTACTCTGCCATGTCCCTGGAGAAAATTTGTTAGCTTGACACTCAAAATTATTTCCTGTCCTGTATATTTTATTATCATGTTGACCAAGCATTCTTCCTAAATCGAAATAAAATCTCTCTAGAATTAATCTTGTTGCCTTTACTTGCTTTCCCACAATCTTGAGAAAATAGCATGAACTCTCCAACTCCCCTTTCCCTTCTCCTGTAGACCAAACAACCCCACTTTTCCATTGAAACCCAGTTATAAAATGTGAGTTCCACCCATTAGAAAGACAGGTGGAAAGTGCCTTACAAGAAAATCTAAAAGAAAAAGAGTTACACATCAATATTTGTCAAGAAAAAAAATTAGCCATGATAAGAATTGGTTGATAATTGGCCATTTAAACTGTTATTTTGGTGTGCTCAGATTTGATTTGTTTTTTTGTTTTTTATTGGTACTAGGATTGGAACTCAGGGCCTACACCTTGAGCCACTCCACCATCCCTTTTATGCGAAGGGTTTTTTGAGATAGGGTCTGGAGAACAATTTTGGAACCCATCTGTCCTCCCAGGTTAGAGGAAAGGGAACAAGAGCTGGGGGGATTTCCTTGCAAACAAAGAACTTGCGATTTCATGGTGATTTCACCTCTCAAATGCCTTTTCCTCCAGGTCCCGCTGCTTCTTCATGGCAGCACTGTGTTCCCAGTCCTCCTGCAGGCACTGGTTGATTCTGTTCACTCGCTCCAGCTCGGCCTTTCTGTCTGCCAAGTGCCTGGAGAGAAAAGAACAGCCTGGCTCCATTCATAATTCTTGGAAGGGTGTGCACCAACCCTGAGGGCCACATTCTTTTTATGTGAAATTAAACAGACAACCTTCTGGTTTTGTTCCCTATTCTTTGAAAAATATTAAAAGTCATGAATGGACACAGTAAACACATGCTGAAACTCCTAGCCATTAAATAATTTATGGATCTAGAACCTTTCATCTTTAATCCTGATTTAAATTAGCAGGATTGAAACCTTTTGCCAATTTACAACTTCAGCCTTTAAACCTATGAATTTCCTTTGATACTAATTTAACTCATCTGAAGAATTATCCCAAAAAGAATTCCAATACCGTGTGTTTCTTTCCCTTTATTCCAATCTCTCGGCCGTCAGTAATGAGCCTACTGGTTGACACAGGCTTTTTTCTTTTCTTTTTTCTTTTCTTTTTTTTGGAGACAAGGTCTTGCTATAAGCACAGCCTGACCTGCCTCAAGATCTTCCTGCCTCAGCTTCCTGAGTGCTGGAATTACAAGCACACACCACCACACCCAGCTACTATAGGCATTTTACAAGACAAAGCAGTTAGGCATACTAAATGAAAGTTTAAAAAGGAGGAAAGAAAGAAAAGGATACCTGGGGAAGTTCCTAACTGCAGGATATATTTCCAAGTACGATAAATGTCTCCTTATTTCTGGGGCTGTGTTTCCATCACTGGTGTCCAGAGGCACTGTCACTGCTGTCGTGAATCCCCATAAACCTTGGTCAAATTATTTAGATGTGTCTATTTCTTGACAAAATGAAACTTTAACCTTCAGTTCTTATTAAAGTCTAGGAACTTCAGAAAAGTGACCATTGACTCAGCCTGTTCTAAAGGTCTTTAGGTTAAGGTGGCAATAGCCACTAGGTGTCAGGATCCTCCAATAAAATCACTACTGTCCTCTGCTGGTTCACTCTCCTTAATCAACAGAGCCACCTTTTCATCTAACAAGCATTGATTCAACAGCTATTGTGTTGATTAAGTGATAAAATGTACAGAAATTGCCAATGCCCATCATATAATCGGAACTCACTACTGAGGTTTTTATTTTTTTCATAAGCTTTTTCTTTTCATAGTTTTTAAAATTGTGATTTAAAAAAAATTACCGTCTTAACCAGTTGTAAGTGTACAGTTATTTGGTGTTAGGTATTGTCACATTGGTTTCTTTTTTCTTATTTTATTCATATGTGCATACAATGTTTGGGTCATTTCTCCCACCTTCCCCACCACTCCCTTAACCCCCCCACCTCCTCCCTTACCCTCCCAACCCTCCCTACCAGGCAGAAACTATTTTGCTCTTATCTCTAATTTTCTTGAAGAGGGACTATAAGCAGTAATAGGAAGGACCAAGGGTTTTTGCTAATTGAGATAAGGATAGCTATACAGGGAGTTGATTCACATTGATTTCCTGTGCATGTGTGTTACCTTCTAAGTTAATTCTTCTCGAACAAACCTTTTCTCTAGTTCCTGGTCCCCTTCTCCTATTGGCCTCAGTTGCTTTAAAGTATCTGCTTTAGTTTCTCTACTTTGAGGGCAACAAATGCTATCTAGTTTTTTAGGTGTCTTACCTATCCTCACCCCTCCCTTGTGTGCTCTCGCTTTAGCATGTGATCAAGTCCAATCCCCTTATTGTGTTTACCCTTGATCTAGTGTCCCCATATGAGGGAGAACATACGATTTTGGGTCTTTTGGGCCAGGCTAACCCTGCTCAGAATGAGGTTCTCCAGCTCCATCCATTTACCTGCAAATGATAACATTTCATTCTTCTTCATGGCTGCATAAAATTCCATTGTGTATAAATACCACATTTTCTTAATCCATTCATCAGTAGTGGTGCATCTTGGCTGTTTCCATAACTTGGCTATTGTGAATAGTGCTGCAATAAACATGGGTGTGCAGGTGCCTCTAGAGTAACCTGAGTCACATTCTTTTGGGTATATCCCCAAGAGTGGTATTGATGGATCATATGGTAGATCAATGTTTAGATTTTTAAGAAGCATTCAAATATTTTTTCAGAGTGGTAGTACTAGTTTACATTCCCACCAACAGTGTAAGAGGGTTCGTTTATCCCCAACATCCTCGCCAACACCTGTTGCTAGTGGTGTTGCTAATGATGGCTATTATAACGGGGGGGTGAGATGGAATCTTAGTATGGTTTTAATTTGCATTTCCTTTATTGCTAGGGACGGTGAGCATTTTTTCATGTGTTTTTTGGCCATTTGAATTTCTTCTTTTGAGAAAGTTCTGTTTAGTTCACTTGCCCATTTCTTTATTGGTTCATTAGTTTTGGGAGAATTTAGTTTTTTGAGTTCCCTATATATTCTGGTTATCAGTCCTTTGTCTGATGTGTAGATGGCAAATTTTTTTTTGCCATCTCTGTGGGTGTTCTCTTCAGTTTAGAGACCATTTCTTTTGGTGAGCAGAAGCTTTTTAGTTTTATGAAGTCCCATTTATCTATGCTATCTCTTAGTTGCTGAGCTGCCTGGGTTCCATTGAGAAAGTTCTTCCCTATACCTACTAATTCCAGAGTAGTTCCTAATCTTTCCTGTACAAACTTTAGAGTTTGGGGTCTGATATTAAGATCCTTGATCCATTTTGAGTTAATATTGGTATAGGGTGATAAACATGGATCTAGCTTCAGTTTTTTGCAGACCGCTAACCAGTTTTCCCAGCAGTTTTTGTTGAAGAGGCTGTCTTTTCTCCATCATATATTTTTAGCACCTTTGTCAAAGACAAGTTGCTTATAGTTGTGTTGCTTCATATCTGGGTCCTCTATTCTGTTCCACTGGTTTCATGTCTGTTTTTGTGCCAGTACCATGCTGTTTTTATTGCTATTGCTTTGTAATATAGTTTGAAGTCAGGAATCATGATACCTCCTGCATTGTTCTTTTTACTGAGTATTGCCTTGGCTATTCGTAGCCTCTTGTGTTTCCATATAAATTTAACGGTAGATTTTTCAATCTCTTTGATGAATGTCATTGGGATTTTGATGGGAATTGCATTAAACATGTAGATTGCTTTGGGGAGTACAGACATTTTTACTATGTTGATTCTACCAATCCATGAGCATGGGAGATCTCTCCACTTTCTATAGTCTTCCTCAATGTCTTTCTCCAGAAGTTTACAGCTATTCTTGTAGAGGTCGTTCACATCCTTTGTTAAGTTTACACCTAGGTATTTGGGGATTTTTTGAGGCTATTGTAAATGGAATTGTTTTCATATATTCTTGCTCAGTTTGTTCATTACTAGTGTATAGAAATGCTAATGATTTTTCTATGTTGATTTTATATCCTGCTATCTTGCTATAGCTGTTGATGGTGTCTAGGAGCTTTTGAGTAGAGGTTTTTGGGTCTTTAAGGTATAGGATCATATCATCTGCAAATAGGGATATTTTGACAGTTTCTTTACCTACGTATATTCCTTTTATTCCTTCTTCTTGCCTAATTGCTCTGGCTAGGAATTCCAGTACTATGTTGAATAGGAGTGGAGATAGTGGGCATCCTTGTCTAGTTCCTGATTTTAGAGGGAATGGTTTCAGTTTTTCTCCGTTAAGTATAATGCTGGCTGTAGGTTTGTCATGTATAGCTTTTATAATGTTGAGGAACTTTCCTTCTATTCCTAGTTTTCTTAGAGCTTTTATCATGAAATGATGTTGGATCTTATCAAAGGCTTTTTCTGAATCTATTGAGATGATCAAGTGGTTTTTGTCTTTGCTTCTGTTAATGTGGTTTATTACATTTATTGATTTTTGTATGTTGAACCACCCCTGCATCCCTGGGATGAAGCCTGCTTGGTCATGGTGAATGATCTTTTTGATATGTTGTTGAATTCGTTCACCATAATTTTATTGAGAATTTTTGCATCAGTGTTCATTAAGGAGATTGGCCTATAGTTCTCCTATTTGGAGGTGTCTTTGCCTGGTTTTGGGATAAGTGTAATATTGGCTTCATAAAATGTGTTTGGCAGTTTTCCTTCCCTTTCTATTTCATGGAACAGTTTAAGGAGGGTTGGTATCAGTTCTTCTTTAAAGGTCTGATAGAATTCAGCAGAGAATCCATCAGGTCCTGGACTTTTCTTCTTTTGGAGACTCTTGATTGCTGCTTCAATTTCATTTTGTGTTATAGATCTGTTTAGGTGATTAATTTCCTCTTGGCTCGGTTTTGGATGATCATAAGTATCTAGAAATCTGTCCATTTCTTTAAGATTTTTGAATTTATTTGAATATAGGTTGTCAAAGTAGTCTCTGATGATTTCCTAGACTTCCATGGTGTTTGTTGTTATCTCCCCTTTTGCATTCCTGATTCTACTAATTTGGGTTTTTTCTCTCCTCATTTTAGTCAGGTTTGCCTGAGGTCTATCAATCTTGTTTATTTTTTCAAGAACCAATTTTTTGTTTCATTAATTCTTTGTATGGTTTTTTTGGTTTCTATTTCATTGATTTCAGCTCTTATTTTTATTATTTCTCTCCTTTTATTTGTTTTGGGATTTGCTTGTTCTTGTTTTTCTAGGAGTTTGCGATGTATCATTAGGTCATTGATTTGGGATCTCTCAGTCTTTTTAACATATGCAGTCATGGTTATAAACTTTCCTCTCAGGACTGCCTTTGCTGTGTCCCATAGGTTCTGATAGGTTGTGTTTTCATTTTCATTGACTTCCAGGAACTTTTTAATGTCCTCTTTTATTTCATCAATGGCCCATTGTTCATTAAGCAATGAGTTATTCAGTTTCCTGCTGTTTGCATGTTTCTTTTTTGTCTTTATTTTTGTTGTTGAGTTCTAGTTTTATTGCATTGTGATCACATAGAGTGCATGGTATAATTTCTATTTTCTTATATTTGCTGAGGCTTGCTTTGTGCCCTAGGATGTCATCTATTTTGGAGAAGGTTCCATGGGCTGCTGAGAAGAATGTATATTGTGTAGAAGTTGGATGGAATGTTCTGTAGACATCAACTAGGTCCATTTGATCTATGGTATATTTTAGATCTAGGATTTCTTTTTTGATTTTTTTTTTTGGATGACCTATCTATTGATGATAATGGGGTGTTAAAGTCTCCCATGAACATTGCGTTAGAGTTAATATATGGTTTTAGGTCCTTCAAGGTATGTTTGATGAAATTGGGTACGTTGACATTGGGTACATATAGGTTAATAATTGTTATTTCCTTTTGGTCTATTTCCCCTTTTTATTAGTACGGAATGTCCTTCTTTATCACATTTGATCAATGTAGGTTTGAAGTCTACTTTTTTAGAGATAAGTATTGCTACTCCTGCCTGTTTTGGGGGGCCATTGGCTTGGTAAATCTTCTTCCAGCCTCTCATCCTAAGCCTATGCTTATTTCTGTTGGTGAGATGGGTCTCCTGTAAGCAACAAATTGTTGGATCTTCCTTTTTAATCCATTTCATCAAATGGTGCCTTTTGATGGGGGAATTAAGTCCACTGACATTGTTAGTACTGATAGGTGTGTGGTGATTCCTGTCATTTAGTTGTCTTAGTTGCTTGAAGGTTTGATTGTGTGTACCTAAATCAATGTTACTCTCTATTTTCTTGCTTTTTCTTTTCCTGTAGTTTGGTGCTGCCTGCCCTTTCATGGTTATGTTGGGTTTCACTTTCTGTGTGCAGAATCCCTTGAAGAATCTTTTGTAGTCGTGGCTTTGTGGTCACATATTGTTTTAGTTTCTGCTTATCATGGAAGACTTTTATTGCTCCATCTATTTTGAATGATAGTTTTGCTGGGTAGAGTATCCTGGGGTTGAAGTTATTTTCATTCAGTGCCTGGAAGATCTCATCCCACGCTCTTCTTGCTTTTAATGTTTCTGTTGAGAAGTCTGCTGTGATTTTGATGGGTTTACCTTTGTATGTTACTTGTTTTTTCTCTCTTACAGCCTTCAATATTCTTTCTCGAGTCTCTGTACTTGTTGTTTTAATGATGATATGTCGTGGGGTAGTTCTATTTTGGTCATGTCTGTTTGGTGTTCTGGAGGCCTCGTACACCTGTATGGGCATCGTTTTCTCTAGATTTGGGATTTTTTCTATTATTATTTTGTTGAATATATTACACATTCCCTTTGCTTGCACCTCTTCTCCTTCCTCAATGCCCATGATTCTCAGGTTTGGTCTTTTGATGGAGTCAGTGAGTTCTTGCATTTTCTTTCACTGGTCTTGAGTTGTTTAACTAATAGTTCTTTGGTTTTTCTTTTAATTACCATTTCATCTTTGAGTTCTGAGATTCTGTCTTCCGTTTGTTCTAGTCTGCTGGATTGGCCTTCTGTTTTGTTTTGCATTTCTGTTTCGTTCTTTTTTCCGAGGTTTTCCTTATCCTGAGTCTCTTCCTCTTTAATATTTAATTTTCATCCTGAGTTCATTTACCTCTTTATTAATCATGTTCTTTGTTTCACTTTGGTGTTTATTCAGTGCTTCTATGGTTTATTTTATTTCTTCTTGTGCTTTCTGAAATTCTCTATTTTTGTTGTCTTGGAATTTCTTGAGTGTCTCCTGTACATTTTGGTTGACCCTATCCAGTATCATCTCTATAAAATTCTCATTGATTACTTGCAGGATTTCTTCTTTCAGATTGTTCTTGTGGGCTTCATTGGGTTCTTTGGCATAGTTTATCTTCGTTTTGTTGGAGTCTGGATCTGAGTATCTGTTTTCTTCATTTCCCTCTGGTTCCTGTACTAATTTATTGCTGGGGGGAAATGGTTTCCCTCTTTTTTCTGTCTTCCCATCATTGCCCTTGCTATTGTTACTGCTCCTGTACTGTGTGCAATTAAGTATTTTCTAGCTTGTAATAATAACAACAGTGATATCTAGAATGATTGGGTGAGAGGAGAGGGAAAGCAAAGGTAAAGAAAAAGGGGAAAAACAAACAAACAAGTAAAAAAACAAACAAACAACAAAAAAAACAGTGTCAAAGAAACAAACAGGGAGAGATAGTGTACTAATCAACAGTAAGCTAAACAGGCATTAGAGAGACAGAGGATAAAAAAAAATCCCCAAGTTCAGTAAGTCTTTCAGCATGCAATTGTAGTTCAGTCATTGTCTCATCAAAGGAAGAGAAAAGGAAAAAAGAAAAAAAAAGGGTCTGGAGACAGTTCTGTGAACATCTATCTGAGGCTGCAGCTCACCTGCCCACTACTGTCAGCCTGCTGTTGCTGGAGACTCTATTTATGCACATCTCAGGAGTGAGCTTAACACTCACCTAGCCCCACAGGCTTTATTTATTTAGAGTTCTCCTGGGCATGACCGCCACTGTTACAAGGTGTCCCCTTTCCAAGCACACTGGGGGAGATGGCGCTACACCTGCCTTCTCCAGCCATCTTGTTTATTTACAGTTCATGTGGGAAGTGTCCCTTCCCACATCTCCAGTGGAGCTTTCCTCACACAACCACTTTTACAAGCTTTCCCGGTCCAAGGTTGCTGGGTGGGGGCCACCACTCCTGCCTTCTCAGGCCAGCTTGTTTATTTAAAGTTCTGTGAGGGATTCCACCCCCACTTTGGCGCTCAGGGCACCCCGCCCTCTTTGCTACATGTCTTTTTTTGTTGTTGTTTATTATTCAGTTTGGTTTTTTTCTCTTTTTTCCCTGGGTGGGGACAGTCTGTCCAGGAAGCTATGCTGATGTGGCCCAGGGTTGTTTGTGGGAGTACCACGTGCCGCTTTGCTCACCTGGTGGTCTGCGTCTCTCAAGCTGGTAGAAGCTGGTGTCTGGCTGCATGGAGCTCTCCTGGTTTCTCCGTTTAATGTGGAGTGGGGATGCTATGCATGGGCTGGAGGTGTGGAGGAGTTGGAGTTTTGCCTCTTCTCAGTGGTTTTCCTGTAGGGTGTATCTCCAGCATCTCTCCAAGATTTTACTTTAGGAACACGCTTTCTGCTTCCTCCCTCTAGTCACTATCTTAGAATCTCCTAGTCACATTGTTTTACAACCAATCTGCAGAATTCTTTTATAGTTTACAAAACTGAAAGTGCATACCCCCTGAAGAACTCATGTGTTCCATCTTCTCCAGCCCCTGGCAACACCATTCTTCTTTCTGCTTCCATGAATTTGATTTTTCTAGATGTCTCATGTAAGTGGAGCCATACAATACTTGTTTTGTGACTGTATTATTTTACTTAGCATAAAGTTCTCAAAATTCATGTATGTTGTAGCATGCATCAGAATTTATGCCTTCTGGGTAAGTATGTGAAAGATCTTCAAGTAGTACCTTAAAGAGATAGCTGCACACTCATGTTCACAGAAACTCTATTCGCAAAGCCAATAGATAGAAGCAACCCACATGTCTATCTCAAGATAAATAAACAAAATATGACATATACATACAATGAAATATTTTCCAGCCATCAGGATGAAATTCTGTCATTTGTGGCAATGTAGATGGAACTGGAGGACATTATATAAAGTGAAATAAACCAACACAGAAATAAAAACACTCTGTGTTCTCACTCACTTGTGGAAGCTTTAAAAAGAAAATCCATCACTAGATTTGCTACAGAGTGACAAGGGAGGAACAGAGAGAGGTTCGATAACATATGCCAAAATACAAATGGAAGGAATTAGTTCTGGTTAACTACAGTCTATAAAAATGTATGGTATGTTTCAAAATAGCTAGGAGAATCTAAAGTTTTCCAGTGCATATAAGTGATAAATGTTTGAGGAAACAGAAATGTTTATTACATTTGTTGATTGTTGATCACACATTATATACATGTCTTGAATTATTGCATCCTATAACTATTAGATATCCATTTAAAAGTTTTTTCAAAATAATGATTACTGCAGAATTGTTATAATAGCAAAATATCTGGAAGCCAATTGAATGGTCATCAATAGTACAAAAGCTAAATTATACTACACTCATATTATACATATTATGTTGCTTTTAAAGAATTATTTGGTATATATGTACTGGCATGAATATAAATTAATGACATATTAGTAGGTTTCAGAAAGGTTAGGTTACAGCATAATGCATAAGACTTCATAGACTTCATTTACAAAAATGGAAGGAGAATATACATGTCACGTGGTTTGAATGTATTTATAAAGAATAGCAAAAACGTGGAAAGCTACATATTTACCTTAACATTGACCACCTGAAAGAGGAGATTGATCTTTTCAAATATTTTCATTACTCTCCACCAAATGACTTATTTCAATGAACGTAAATTGTGCTTTTTAACAAAAGTGGAAATGTTTAAAGGGCAAAAAAATGAAGCAAGTATAATTAGTTAATAGGCCTGTTTGGATCACACTGACTAAATGATTCCCTTCATTTGCTACTGGGGGACCTAAGATCACACCTTGAGATGGGCCAGAGAAGGGCCAGGGAGTAGGAGAAAATAAAAGAAGAGAATCTACTATAGGATATATGGTACATATCCTATAGATTATAGGATAATTTATGACCAGTAAAGGATATAGAAACAAAAAAACAAGGATCTGTCCCACACAGAAAAAGGGATGCAAAACCAGAGCTCCAACAAGAAAGACAACTTGGATAACAGTTGGTAGTCTTGAGCATTCCATGTGCTCTCGTGTACATAGAGGCATCACTACATTTTCAGAGGGAGGCTAGGAGGGGCAAGTGTGATTATCCTCATTTTCACATGAAGAAAAGACAGCTCACCCAGAGCTGGCCCATGCCTATAATCCTAGCTACTTGGAAGGCTGAGATCAGGAGGATTACAGTTCAAGCCCAGCCCAGTAGTTTGCAAGACCCCATTTCCAAAATAACCAGAGCAAAATGGACTGGAGGTGTGGCTTATGCAGCAGAGCTCCTGTTTTGCAAGCATGAAGCCCTGAGTTCAAACCCCAGCCCCATCAAATAAATAAATAATAAAAATGCAATAAATAAAATAAAACGTGAGAAGGACATCTTCCTCTTAGGCATATTTAGAATTTCAAAACTCAACAGTAAGAAATAACTCAATTTTTAAAAAATATAATAAGCACTGCTGAGAAAGGTGGTTCAATATTAAGAGCACTTGCCTAGTATGTACAATGCCCTGGGTTGGATCCCCAAAACTGTGAAGAAAAAAAAGAACAAAAGATTTGAACAGATGCTTCAGGATGCAACCTAAGAAGATGCAGAAATGCCAAATAGGCACGTAAAAATGATTCTGAACATCATAAGTCATTAGAGAAGTTAAATGAAAATTTCAATTAAAAGCAAATTAACCACACTAAGATTCCACCTCACCCCTGTTAGAATAGCCATCATTGAAAACACCAACAACAACAGGTGTTGGCGAGGATGTGGGGAAAAAGGAACCCTTGTACACTGCTGGTGGGAATGTAAGCTAGTGCAACCACTCTGGAAAAATATTTGGAGACTTGTTAAAAATCTAAACACAGACCTGCCATATGATCCAGCAATCCCACTCCTGGGAATATACTGAAAGGAATGCGACACAGGTTACTCCAGAGGCACCTACACACCCATGTTTATTGCAGTACTATTTACAATAGCCAAGTATGGAAACAACAAAGATGCCCCACTACTGATAAATGGATCAAGAAAATGTGGTACTTGTACACAATGGAATTTTACTCAACCATGAAGAAAAATGAAATCTTATCATTTGCAGGTAAATAGATGGAACTGGAGAATATCATTCTGAGCAAGGTCAGCCAAGCTCAGAAGACCAAAAATGGTATGTTCTCCCTCATATGCGGACTTTAAATCTAAGGCAAATGCAGCAATGTGGTTGGACTTGGATCACATGACAAGGGGAGAGCACATACGGGAGATACAGGAATAGGTAGAAAACCCAAAACATGAAAGTGTTTGATGTCCTCACTCCAGAGGAACTAATACAGAAACGACAGGTTATCATGAGCAGGGGATCAGGAACCAACATAAAGATCAGTTAGAGTTGAATCGACATGGGTTGTAACACATGGGTACATGAGAGCAATAGTAGGAATCTCTCTGTATAGCTATCCTTAACTCAACTAGCAAAACTGCTTTGTCTTCCTTTTTATGCTTGTGTCTTTTCTTCAACAAAATCAGTGATAAGGGCAGAACAGGACCTGCCTGGAACTGAGGGGGGAAGGGAGGGAAGGGTGTGGGGGGGGCAAAGGGTCAGGGAGGGGGGACTGGGTAGAGAAATGACCCAAACAATGTATGCACATGTGAAGAAATGAACAACAGCAAAAAAAAAAAAAAGCAAATTAAAGCATGAGTTACCACTACACACCTTTTCAAATAGCTAACAGTGAAATGACTGATCATATCAAGCGTTGGTGAAGATGGAGAGGTACTAAGACGTCATGTACTACTGGTTAAGAATGTGAAATAATATAACCACTTTGAAAACAGTGTGACACTTCTTTAAAAGTTAAACCTACTACCATATATGGGCCATGCCACTTCTAGGCATTTATTCAAGACAAAAAGAGCCTTATATCCATTCAAAGAATTATACACAAATGTTCAGAGTAGCTTTACTTATAATAGTCAAAACCCAGAAATATCCTAAATGGCCATCAACAGATGAATGAATGAACTAAGTATGGAATTTATGCAATGAAATATTATTCAGCAATAAAAAAAATAGAAACATTGCTACGCACAACAACTTGGGTGAATTTCAAAATAATGACTCAGATTGAAAGAAGCCAGACAAAAAGAATATATATTATATGGTTCCACTTATATAAAACCGTAGGAAATGAAAATTGACCTAAAATGATGGAAGGCAAGTCAGTGGTTGCTTGAGGATGAGGTCAGGAGCAGCAGAGGTGAAGGGAGAAATTACAACATGGCATAAGGAAACTCGACAGATGTGTACATTATCTTGATTGTGGTGATGGCTTCATGAGTGGATGCATACATATGTCACACTCATCAACATCACACTTTAAGTACATACAGTTTATTACATGCCAATTATCTCAATAAAGTTGATTTAAAAAAAAAAGTGGCCACACACAAGGGCTCAATCCCAGCTACTTGGGAGGCAAAAACTGGGAGGATTATGGTTTGAAGCCAGGCCCAGGAATAAAGTTAGCAAGACCCCATCTCAATCAATAAGCTGACTGTGGTGGTGTGTACCTGTGATCCTAGCTACACAGAAGGCACAGGTAGGAGCACCACAGTCCAGGTCAGCTCAGGAAAAAATATGAGACCCTACTTGAAAAATAATTACAGCAAAAAAAGGGGGGCTAGAGGCATGGCTCAGTGGTAGAGTGCCTGCCTAGCAAACATAAGATTCTGAGTTCAAACCCCAATACTGAAAAAAAAATCAGTAGAAAAGCTATGCCTTCCCTCTGGCGCATTTATGTGTTCACAAATCTTCTTAGGCTGTAACCATCTCTCCTCTCCACTGTCCAAAGAGAGGACAGTGCCTTTTAGGATTATTACAGTATAATCTTTTAATCTGGAAACAGCATATTTTGTGATTTCAAAACCATGGAATCTGCTGAAAATAAAACAGCATGCTCAGGGAGAAAACTAGAGTAAATTTTACAGACTCTCAGAATTATGGCACAGGAAGCAGAATCAAAGCCATGGGCATAACCCCATAGCATAGGCATTTCCAGTCACCTACGTCATGGATAGTGGGGCCCTGGCTCTTCACCACACCACACTTTGCCTGGCTGTTGATTCTCACCACCACTCTCCACAGAGTCTGGCCTTTTCTGTAACCTCTTTTATTTCCTCTTGAAAAGGCTTTTATGACCCTCTGCCCTCAGAAAAATGTTCAAAATTACTCTGTGTTCTATCCTGAGATCAGTAATAATTACCTGTGCGGAGTCATCTCTCAGGAGGACCACAGATAAGGACAGTCCCACCTACTTAAGTTACTATAATAGAGAAATATTATGCTGATTTATAACCCAGAAAAAGAATTGCCTCTCCCTCAGTTGCTCAACTTGTAACAGTAATCGCTACCCTTAACTGAACACTTACTCTGAGTCGTCACTACACTAAGTTACTTTCAAGAATTATTTAATTAACTCTCAACCATCTGGAGATAGATGCTTACATCATCCATAATTGATAAAGAAACCAACACCCTCAGAAGTATATAACCTACCCAATATCATACAACTGGTAAAGTGACAGAACCACACCAACCAATCAGAATGGACCCCAGAAGTGGTCTGGGGGCCCCAGATACTCATCCTTTAGGTGTAATAAGGTGGGGAGGGGAGATGGGGGTACCAGGGAGGGGTTGGGACATCCTGGGCAACAGAGGTGCACTTCTGGGTCTTGGAACAACAGTTACTGATTGGTGAATGTGAAAACATTTCAACAGTTTAGCAAATATACAGGCATACAAGTATACATTGTCCTGGAAGCATACGAGACTCTGTCCTGCATTGGACTTGACCATTCCTCTCTACCAACAACCAACCCCCCACCTTATCATTGTGTCCTCCATCTTCAACCTACTATTCTACTTGGGTTTTTATGTCTGGGCCTACTTGGTATGGAACATAACAGAAATGTTATGCTGATTTATAACCCAGAAAAAGAATTGCCTCTCCCTCAGTTTCTCACCTTGTAACAGTAATCACTACCCTTAACTGAACACTTACTCTGAGTCGGCACTACACTAAGTTACTTACAAGAATTATTTAATTAACTCTCAACCATCTGGAGATAGATGCTTACATTATCCATAATTGATAAAGAAACCAACACCCTATTCACTATCCACTGACCATTTATAAAACTTATAAAAATGTAATAAAATCACTTTTTTATAAATACAACTGGCTTCTAAAACAGTGGATTCCTTTGGACAGAATCCTTTTTGGAACTCCTTTTTGGAACACCTTGATAATTTTGGCTAATAAGGATCTAAGAATTACTAAACATTGGCAAAGAAAAAACTGGAGTTCTCTGTGGTGATCTGGTATGGAGGTATGGAGCAGGAGATATGGATTATAGAAAGGCTAGGAAGGAACCAGGAAGATGTGGCAAAATAGAAAGCCAGTTAGGACCTTTAAAAATTCCCCACTGGACATTTTAATAAACTATTTGGGCATTGTAATAAACTGGATGTCTGATGTTTAAACTTAAAAATATGTGCACTGCTATGGTATAAAATCTTTCTCTGCCTCCCACCACCACCTTCACCACTGCCCTCACAATGGGAGAGGAATTTAGTGGAAGTTGAGAAAGGGCCCAAGTGTCATGCCTGAGTCCATCTGAGCATTACATCACATTTGTGGCTCATACTGGGCCTCCAATGGGTAACGCTCGTAAGAAAAACTCTTTCAAGTTGTTCTGGCTGAGAATGTAGCTCAGTGGTAGAGCACTTGCTAGCATATGGAAGATCCTGAGCTCGATCCCTAGCACACAAAAAAGGAGGAAGAGAAGGAGAAGGAAAATATAGGGAGGTGACTAAAGGGAAAAACGAGATCAAGAGAGGATTTCCTTTTTATTATTTATAACATTTTTTCATAAGATGAATTGAAAGGGTAAAACAAAATGAAGCATGTAATGACCTTAGAACAATGTCTTCCTTAAGTAACTCCTCAATATGTTAGTTATTAGTCTTACTTCTCTGCTAGTGTGTGTGTGTGTGTGTGTGTGTGAGAGAGAGAGAGAGAGAGAGAGAGAGAGAGAGAGATGAGGTGAACAGAGAGAGAGAGAGACTGATAGAGGGAAAGTAGGGGGTCTCCTTCCTTACTCTATGTGTGTCCTCTGAAGCATCTGCAGATCCCGCCTCTGATCGATCAGCTGGTTCAGGATGGCTTTCCTCTTGTGGTCAGCAGCTGCCTCCAGCTGGTGCTTCATACAATTCTGTTCTCGCTTTCGCTTTTCTGCCATCAATTGACTCTCACTGTTATCAAAGATGGGCTCAAGGGAGTCTGGCTCAAACATGGGCAACCGAGAGGATTTGTTCTTTATCTGAAACAAGGACACACATAAAGATGATTATAATTCAATCAGGAAATAAACTTTGTGCACAATTCTAGAATAGAGTATCAGTACCTTACAGGAAAGAATAAGGGGCTCAAAAAACACCAAATGCATAACTCTTAAGATTGTTCTTAACAACTTTCTCAATGAAACCCCAGCAGCACAGCAACTAAGAGATAGCATAGATAAATGGGACCTCATAAAGCTAAAAAGCTTCTGTTCATCAAAAGAAATGGTCTCTAAACTGAAGAGAACACCCACAGAGTGGGAGAAAATATTTCCCAACTATACATCAGACAAAGGACTGATTACCAGAATATATAGGGAACTTAAAAAACTAAATTCTCCCAAAACTAATGAACCAATAAAGAAATGGGCACGTGAACTAAACAGAACTTTCTCAAAAGAAGAAATTCAAATGGCCAAAAAAACACATGAAAAAATGCTCACCATCTCTAGCAATAAAGGAAATGCAAATTAAAACCACGCTAAGATTCCACCTCACCCCTGTTAGAATAGCCATCATCAGCAACACCACCAACAACAGGTGTTGGTGAGGATATGGGGAAAAAGGAACCCTCTTACACTGTTGGTGGGAATGTAAACTAGTACAACCACTCTGGAAAAAAATTTGGAGGCTACTTAAAAAGCTAGACATCTATCTACCATTTGATCCAGCAATACCACTCTTGGGGATATACCCAAAAGACTGTGACACAGGTTACTCCAGAGGCACCTGCACACCCATGTTTATTGCAGCACTATTCACAATAGCCAAGTTATGGAAACAGCCAAGATGCCCCAGCACTGACGAATGGATTAAGAAAATGTGGTATCTATACACGATGGAATTTTATGCAGCCATAAAGAAGAACGAAATGTTATCATTCGCTGGTAAATGGATGGAATTGGAGAACATCATGCTGAGTGAGGTTAGCCTGGCCCAAAAGACCAAAAATTGTATGTTCTCCCTCATATGTGGACATTAGATCAAAGGCAAACACAACAATGGGATTGGACTATGAGCACATGATAAAAGCAAGAGCACACAAGGGAGGGGTGAGGATAGGTAAGACACCTAAAAAATTAGCTAGCATTTGTTGCCCTTAACGCAGAGAAACTAAAGCAGATACCTTAAAAAGCAACTGAGGCCAGTAGGAAAAGGGGAACAGGAACTAGAGAAAAGGTTAGATCAAAAAGAATTAACCTAGAAGGTAACATGCACGCACAGGAAATCAATGTGAGTTAATGCCCTGTATAGCTATCCTTATCTCAACCAGCAAAAACCCTTGTTCCTTCCTATTATTGCTTATACTCTCTCTACAACAAAATTAGAGATAAGGGCAAAATAGTTTCTGCTTGGTATTGAGGGGGTTGGGGGGAGGGGGGGCGGAGTGGGTAGTAAGGGAGGGGGTGGGGGCAGGAGGGTGAAATGACCCAAGCCTTGTATGCACATATGAATAATAAAAGAAAAAAAAAGATTGTTCTTAACATTATACAATATATACATATTTATAGAATGCTACTGATGCACTGCATAATTTTAAAAAACAATGATAATTGCCCCTTTACCTGTGCATCCAAAGCTCTCTTGTAACACTGTGTTTCTTCCATCTTCTCTTTTAAAAATTTGGCTCTTTGTGCAGCAAGTCTGGCATTTAAGAACAGGCAAAGGTGTGAGGACTGCTTTTATAGTCTTTAGTGTCTTGCTCACATGACAAATAAACATTGATGTCTCATTCTGTCTCTCTTTCATTTTAAGAGAGAAAAGGTAATTCAGATCTATAGGCTAGTAGACTATGTGTTGAACACAGGACAGATAGGATAGTCAGTCATCTGCTTATACCCAGGTGCCCCCCAACACCCTCCCACACACACAGCTCTTTCAAAACTCTAGATAAGAAAGCAAGAAGTGACTATTTATTCTATAAAGCTGATTCATACTAAAATTCCTTTTTAAGAAAAATAATCTCTCCTCTTATAATTTATGATTCATTACACACAACTTCCAGAAAATCCATATGGAGCATTCACTATAGTGAGTATAATGTAATATATACATTTCATAAAAATATACTCTTTAATCTCCACAATTGCTCTCCTGACTTCAATAGCAGAAATGTGGGCCCCCTTAGGCATATATGAACTCCATGGCCCTGAAACTATCTTAGGCCCCAGATAAATAAGATTATATCTTCTGAAAATCTGGAATTGAGACTAACATTCCCAAAGTTTGAGCTGGAATAAAGACAATGTCAACTAAGAAGCTGTGGGTGTAAGCCACATAGAGTGGCTTTCCAGTTCCTTCTGAGTTTCCCATACATTTCTGCTTTCAGGTTCTGTGGGACACCCTACATACTTTTAATAAAACCTCAGTAATGCCATGAGCATCTGACAGCTGGAGATTGCCTGCTCAAGACAAATTACTTTCTCCATCTACCAGTATCAGTGATCATAACACAATACAAAATGGTGCTATATAATTATAATAATTATACACTGTAATCATTACTATAATTACAGTAATGATGACTTTTTCATTTTTCTAATGAGAAATTATGCTATGGTAATAGCTGTTAGCTATAGTTAGTTTGCTCAAATGGTTACAGTGATTCCAGTGAAACTATCAATGCTAATTAATCCCACATAGAAATTAACTACACGTAAAAAATTTGAATCCATTTTTCAGAGTATGTCTGGCTGAACTCACTCCTCTGTGAGTTGCACTTGTTCTAGGCGGTCCATCAACTCTCTGTTTTGTCTTTGATTTATTTCCTTTTCCCGTCTGTTATTCATTTGCCTCAGGAGACTTTGGGAATATTCCTCTTGCCTAAGAGCATTAATCTCAGGACTAAGGGGTCGTTTATCAAATAGGAAGGATTTCTAGAATGAAAGAAAAGCAATTCATTTATGCTACAATATCAAAAAAAGTTAATAATCAGATTAAAATCAATCAGAAAGTATTTCTTAATTTCTAACATTTGCCCCGTGTTGGTCACCTAGTGCTGAGGTAACTCACAGAATAACATGAGCATATTCAAGGATGAAACTGAGCTAAACTGAGCTCACAATCCCTTTTCTGGAACAGAAGAAAAAGATTCCACGATGTCGGACCTGAGCTAGCACTTACAACATCCAGATGGAAGAAAGAAAGAATTCCAAGTGTGTGCAAAACCACGAGCAAGGTCACAGAGGAGGAAGAAAGAAAGAGAAGTAAGCATCTACTGGGAACAGGCCATTCTGGACACTGGTAATCCAAAAACAATTGAGATTAGAGATCCTTGCCCTTACACAGCCTGCTTTCAGGTGCAGGAAATAGACACTGAACAAGAAAACAGTACATCCATCATTTAAAGTTAAATCTAGTGCTATGAAGCCCTATGACAGCAAGTGATAGGGTGGGAATAGGGTTAAATTGTCTGGTTCTTAGGGAAGGCTTCTTTATGAAATGGATTGAATCACCCCACTGTGAACACCAGTGGGTCCTGTGTCCCATACAGAACAAAGGAGGCATGACCAGTGAGCAGAAAGGAGGGCCATGTGGCTGAGGCGTAGTGAGCAAGGAGAAATAGAAGCTGAGGAGCCCAAAGAGAAAGGCAAAGGACCAGTGTGTGGGGTGTGATAGGGCAAAGTGAGGAGTCTGGATTTCATTTTAGTTCAGTGGAATGCTATTAGAGGAATTAAACATGACAGGGGTGTGTTTCGGTTAGAAATACTGAAAGATCACTTTGGCTGCCATACTGAGGACAGACTGTAGGAAAGCAAGAACGCAAGTGATGAGTCAAAGGTGCTGGAGAAGTTCAGTCTATAAGGTGTCTTGGAGCAGGTTGTGTCTTAGACATTGATGATGAAGAGGTTTTGACCAGGTGTTGGACATATTTTGTAGGAAAGGCAACTGACCTTGCAGATGGTTGGATGTGAAAGTCAGAGAATGAGGAACTGGAGACCACTCTTAAATATGGGATTTGTGTAGCTGGCTGCTAGTGATGCCTCTCGATAACACAGGAAGAAAAAGAAAAACAGATTGAGGAGGGAATCAAAAGTTCTGTTTTTGGTTTCTTTAAGTTTAAGATGTCTAAAGATATACCTAAGAGGAGGTATAAATAAATATAGTCTGAGGCTTTATATGTAGGAAGATAGAGCTATCATGCCTAAACATCAAATGCCCACTTCTTGCTCTCCCTTTCTGCTGCTTCCTGCCTGGAATGTTCTTCCTCCATTCACTTCTTTACCTTACCCTTTCGTGTTAGGAAGTCTTCCCAGAGCTCTGGTCTGGATTACATGACACTCCTCCTTGCTCACACAGTGAGTGCCCTTTTCAAAGTTTGTCATAACTGTTATATCATGTTTTTTTTGTCTCCCCAACTACACCAAGATCTATTTAGAAGAAGAAAGTTGATTTTCTAGCTGCCAGCACCGTGGCCAGAGGAGTTTGATGTTGTTTAATAATGAATAAAGAAAAAATACTTTATGATATTTGTGGGCAGAATGTCAGACCACCTAAATAGTGGGAGGGAAAGAAAAAAATTTAAGTAGAACTAAAATGAGGCACATAATGACCTGGGATCTTATTCCAGTGTAGATCTCACTCTAGAAACCTGGGGTAAGGCCCTAGATTTTTGCATCTCCAGCAGAAATTGGTGATGCCGATTCTGCCAGTTCTCTTTAGATCCTAGGGTTGGACTTTTGTATACTGCCCCTCCCACCTGTCCCAGGACCTGGTTGACAATGAGTATAATATATATAATATATTATAGTATAATATAACAAGAGCTGAACTGATTAACTAGAACTGTGTTGTGACTGGGAACCATGTGGAGGGAGGCACTGGACAGTCCATGCCCTAGAATAAAGCTTCAACCTTGCAGAGCCCACTTTTCAACTCTGTATTCTTCAGCACAGGGAGTGGTTCTCTAAAGTCTCACAGGCGGGCCAGCTGTTAGCAATAGAAATTTTATAGGGATTCTTACATAAAATTCAGGTTTCTCATTCTTGTGATTTCTTATAGCTTCAGCAACTCCAAGATTATAGGCAGCATTTTTCTGATTTTGTTCTCTATTCGCCAGACTTTTCATCTATTGCAAAAACAATTTTCAAAATTTTAATCACAAATTAAAATAGAGCTTTTAAAACTTTTTGTTCTATGGCATTAACATAATCCAACCAAGATAGAAACCTTTTTGGAGGCAGTGGTCTTTTCTGGTGTCTTAATAGATTTATAGAAGTCAGTGAGGAGAGGTCTTTTATTTCCCATTCTTGGACTTTGAACATCATCACTACAAGGATCTTAAGAAGGAATGGAAGGATTGATAGAATGGCTCAAATGGTAGAGCGCCTGCCTAGCAAGCGTGAGACCCTGAGTTCAAACCCCGGTATCACCAAAAAAATGAAACAAACAAACAAAAAAACTAAAAAAGGAAGGAATGGCAGATTATATCACAAGTGCAAGAAAGGCGGTATTAGAGACCACAGAAATCAGGATAGAGCAAATATAAAGGTGTCATTCTGTCCTTCCTTGCTTGAGATGGGCCATGAATTTGAAAGGTAAAAATTTGACTAGGTTTGTATTTGATCAGAAATCAGAAATAAAGCAGCATAAATCCAAAAATTCCACCTTTAAAATTCAGTCCATCCGGGATAAAAAAAAAAATCAGTGCTATGTACCAACATTCAACTACATGGCATCCACCCGAGAGTTGTTTATTATTAGTGAAAACTTGCATACAGCTCAAGTTTTAGTCCAGCAGTATATAAACAATTAGCTGTGTTACAATACAGGTACTTGCTGGAGCATATTAAGTGAAGTTTGATCAAGATCTACTCTCCCATACTAAACCCTTTTTGATTGAGGTGTTGGACTACCTGCTGTTTGAAGAAAGCCTCCTTGTCTTTCAGCATTTGGTACTGCTGTATGAGCTGCTCATCTTCTGTCTCTCTCCTCCTCCTCTCCTCATTGTAGTACAATGGGGAATTTCGTTGTGCTCGTTGCAAACAAACATAGCACATTTCCTACAATCCCAAATTTTAGGACAAATTAATTTTTGCATTTTACTTTTTGCCTTCACATTCCCTTCACAACTCTCTTAAAGTATGTCAAGAAATATACTTTATAAAAGAATATTATTAGTGACAACTAGGAAAATGAGATTTGAGGAGCAGATCTCACAAATAATCAAAAGGATTTACTGAATTCTCACTGAAACTGACAAGAGCAGCTGAAAATTAGAAAAGACTTCCCAACACTATTTCTGTTTACTAATAGATTCTGAGTAGTAGATTTACCACATTTTGGGGTCCTGAGTACTTGACTCATCCCCATATATTATAATTAAGAAAGAGCGAGTCCCAGAACGCTGAGAAAAATAAGTTAGAGAAAGCTTCTGACTGGCACTTATTTGTTTGAAGATACCGTACCTGTCCTGCCTTTTTATGATCCTGGCAAGTAGGGGCTGGAGATGTTTTGGGCTTCATTTCATTGTCATTTTTCTGACAACCTGGTGATGAAAAGCTATAAAACCAGTGAAACATTGGTTAATGTTTTAATGTTTAATACAATCTGGCCTCTATTGCAATGATAATTTTAGAGACAAGCCTAATCATAAGATAAAGAACAGTGAATCTCAGTGTTTATCTTCAGACCAGCTCTATGCATTGAGGTTAAGAACCTATACTTTGTTAAATAAAGCTGGATTTGAATCCAGCTTTGTTGCTTATAAATAAGGTGACTGACCACCGGATAAGCTATGTAATCTTGGAAATCTTCAGTTACCAATTCTGTGCAATGGGAATAAAATTTATTTCATTCCACAAAAACATACTGAATGCTTACCATGTGCAGTCTTCTAGACACAGGAAATCCAGTGCAAACAAACACACACACACAATCTCTGTCCACATGAAATTATCATTCTGATGACAACCAGTAACAAGATAAATAAGTGAACTCTGCAGTATATTTCATCATGATAAATGCCATGCAAGGCTAGAGAGATAGAGTATTAAATCATAAATTGAATGACTGGGAAAGTTCTCACCAAGAAGGTGACATTTGAATAAATACCCAAAGGAAGTAAAAAAGAAACAATGTAGGTATGCCATTAGAAAATACTTTCCAACCAGCCCTGAGGTGGGAATGTGTCTGTGTTTAGTGTGGCTGGAGAGAGATAAGTCAGGAGCAAGAAGTCAGAAACTAGTCAGGATCGTGAGGCCATGGGAAGCACTTTGGCTTTTATCCTGTATACACATATATAAAATAATAAAATGCATATATACATATATAACACATACATGCAGAAAGATGAAAAAGAATGGTGTACAGAGCAATACGGCAAGAGAAAAATAAAAGATTTAAAAGGGAAGGAAAAAGTCAAATTACCTCTATTTGTAGATGATGTGATATTCTACACTTAAAAGACCCTAAAGAGTCCACCAAAAACTCCTAAGATTTGATAAACACTTTCAGCAACAAGGCAGGATAAAAAATTGGCATACAAAAACCAGTAGCTTTTATATATAGCAACAATTAACAGGCTGAGAATAAATCAGAAAAACAATCTCATTCACAATAACCTCAAAAAATTAAATACCTAGATATAAACTTAACCAAGGAGGTGAAAGAGCTCTACAATGAAAACTATAAAACCTTGAAGAAAGCAAGCACTAGAAGATGGAAGACCTCTCATGTGCATGGATTGGCAGAATTAATATCATGACAATAGCTACTCTACTGAAAGCAATCTATAGATTCAATGCAATGTCCATTAAAATCCCCATGTCATTCTTTGCAAATAGAAAAATCTATTCTAAAATTCATATGGAAAAAAAAGACTACAAATATCAAAAGCAATCCTAAGTAAAAAGACCAACACTTGGAGGTATCACAATACCAGACTTCAAATTGTACTAAAGAGCCATAGTAACAAAACAGCATGGTACTGGCACAAAACAGACACAAAGGCCAGTGGAGCAGAACAGAAGGCCAAGAATAAAACCACACAATACATCCTTCTGATCTTTGACAAGGAACCGAAGACATACACTGGAGAAAAGACAGCCTCTTCAACAAATGGTGTTGGGAAAGCTGGTTATCTACATGCAGAAGACTGAAATTGGACCCCAGTCTCTCACCTTGTACAAAAATCAACTCTAAATGGATCAAAGATCTTAATGCAAGACTTGAAACTCCTACAGGAAAAAAATAGGAAAAACTCTGGAAGATACAGGCATAGGTGTTTATTTTTTGGATAGGACTCCTATTGCCCAGGAAATAAGAGCAAGAATTGACAAACGAGGGTGCATCAAATTTTAAAGTTTCTGGGGGTGGAGGAGGTGGGAAGGAGCCCTCATCATACACTGTTGGTGGGAATGTAAACTAGTGCACCCACTATGGAAATCAGTATGAGGGGTAACTCAGAAAACTAAAAATAGACTTACCTTATGATCCCACCATAACACTCGGGCATATATTCAAATGAGTAGGGATCAATATTTAAGAAATATACCTGCACAGTCATGTTTATTGCAGCTCTCTTTACAATAGCCAAACTGTGGAATCAGCCAAGGTACCCAACAACTGATGAATGGATAAAGAAAATATGGTATGTATATGATATATACATATATATGAAATATTACTCAGCCATAAAGAAAAATAAAGTTATGTCACTTGCAGGAAAAAGGATGCAAGTGGAGAACACCATGCTGAGCCAGATAAGCCAAGTTCAAAAGGACAAATATCATGTGTTCTCACTCATTTGTAGAACCTAGACCTTAAATGATGATAATGGACATGAATGTATATGGGGGACTGTCTGGGAGGTTCATCAGGAGGTAGAAGGGGGAAAGAAAAGGATACTAAGGGGTGAAGAGGATGGAAGTAGTGCCTGCCTAGCAAGGATGAGGCCCTGAGTTCAAACTCCAGTACTGAAAAAAAAAAAAAGAACGTAAGTATGCAAAAAAGCCATAAATGAAGGCTCAAAAAATTATAATGTTGCAAATAACTAACATTAAATGAACCACAGTATAAAATGAGAACATACCCACAAAAAAAAAAGAAAAACTCCATTCACTTAGAAACTTTTCTTTTAAAAGGCCTTCTAAATTACCAATGTATGAAGTAGTAAATGGTTCTATGATCCTTTACTACAGTTTCACAATTCAAACGCTCTGAACATCCTGACCTCGCTGATCACTTTTAGTAATTTCTTGTTCCTTACTCATGCTTTCCATTCTATCTTTTATTCTTTAAATATTTTAAACAACTTGTTCTATATTCTGTGCTTTTTAATGTTCAAGAACTAAAATCCTTGGGAGTTCATTTCTTGTTTTGTTTCTGATTATCTTATTATGAGGCTAGTTTCCACATGACCCTTGTAATTTTGGACTGCCATCTCATGGTAAATCCATCTTAATCTGCCAAAGTCATAGGAACCTAGATTGAGAATGGGATTGTTTAGAGCAGAAGACGGCAGATTTTTTTCTGTAAAGATCCAAAGGGTGAATGGCTATCTTAGACTTTGAGGGCTATATTTTCCTTGGCAAAACTAGCAGTCATAAATGATATGCAAACAAATGAGCATGGCTGTGATCCAATACAACTTCATTTGCAAAAACATAAAATTGCAGGTGGACTGCATTTAGCTCTCACTAGGACCTTTTCAGAATATTTAGACTTGATAACTTTTTTTGCAAAATCAGAGAGGGGTAGAGGTTCTTGTGTAAGACACAAGAGGCATGAGATGGCGATAAGAAATGTGTCACATTTCTGGGTACTTGCTCTAAGTTATCTTTGACTCCTCCTCTCAACTGCTCTTCATCAATTAATCAACGAGCCTGGTTGATTTTAACTCTTGAACATTCAACTCTAAGGCTTTCTCTAGGGCTGGAGGTGTAGCTCAAGTCAAAGAGCAGCTTGAAGCCCTGGCTTCAAACCCCAGTATTGCCCCTCCACGTGTGTTCATATGTACATAAAACTTCCTCTCACACGGATCTTAGTTTCATGCCTTTATTATCTTTCCTCAGACCAGTTGCATTCAATTATTAAGCAGTGAAAGCCCCAGCCCCTTAGTTTTAAACAAATTTTATTCAAGTCTCAATATGTAAAACAAAAAAAGGAAAAAAAAAAACTCACATGCTCCAGTAGAAGTAAGGAAATAGGGCCCAGAGCCCAATCCATACATCCTCAGTTACACCCTTAAAATGGCTCTCAAGGCCCCCAAGAGCACTTAGGATCCTTTATTTTTTTTTAAAAAATGCCCCAGACCACTGCCTTAATTTAAATTTTTCTGACTCTTCCCATTTTACTATTCCTCTTTGGTTTGCAGTGTTACACTTTATCAATCTAAATTAATTTTTACTTTTCTGAAAGAATTTTTTTCCAAATGAAAATGTAATCATGGACTAACACCTACAAACATAGTGTTTGAGTACTTGGACTGGTTAGTAAATAGGACAAGACACATTTTAAATTTATGTGCATCAAATGACTAAGAATCAAATATTTTCAGGTGGGGAAAATATTTAAACACATATACCAGAAAGCTATCTGTACTTATAGTCTATACAGTTCTCTTTATAGAAAATACAACTTTTTTTTCTAAGGCAATAAAGTAGAAAAAGGATACAGGATTAAAATAGGAAAATATCAAAAGAACAACTATGGATAGCTGGGAAACCTTTAACAATAAATACAAGCCAGGTGTGGGTTCAAGGCCAGCCTTATTTGTTTATTTATTTGGTTCTTGACTCCTGTATCAAAAACCAAACAAATAAATAATTACTAACAATCAAACAAATACAAATTAAAAAGACAATGAAATACTTCATTTCACCTATTATGGTAGAAAGACCTCTTAAAGTATAATGTCCAGTGTGAGCAAACCATAGAAAAGACAGCATTACTAAAACTGGGAGGATAATTTGGTACAAACTTCCTAAGCATAATTGGCAATGTATCAAAGTGGCTTACCCTTTCTCTCTCATATATAACTTTAAGGTTTTTATTCTATGAAATATTCAGATGTGTGTAAAAAAAGTGTAATTATATTTATCATACATTGTTTATAATATAAAACTAAAAACTAAATATTCAACAGAAGATTAGTTAAAGGAAAAGTTTAATCTTCCATTAAGATGGTGTCCAATCATTTATTTATCTCTTAGGAGATTTCAAGCTGTAAGCTCTTCACCACTTACTGTTAAGTATAACCAAGTTTCATACAACATGGTCTCAATTTGATTTAATATGTGTGAATATTTCAAGTGTAAATATATGTATATATTATATGTGCATTGAAATAAAGACTATATATCATAAAATTAACAGAAAGTTTCCCTTATATAGTGGGGCTATGGGTAATTTTTTTGTAGCTCCTGCTTTTCTGAATTTTTTCAAAATCTCTGTAATAAATATGTATTATTTTAGCAATCAACAGATAATACATTTTTATTAACCACTACAGGAAACTCTAACAACTTCCAGTAATTAATTATTCCCTCTTCTTTGTAGCCTCTGGTTTTTGCTTATTTGTTTTGTTTTGTTTTGTTTCTGCTGTACTGGGGTTTGAACTCAGGGCTTTGTGCATGCTTGACAGGTGCTCTACCACTTGAGCCACACCCCCAAACCTTTTTATTCTATGAAATAAATAAAAATTTTTACTCTGGTTATTTTTGAGATACGGTCTCGCATGTGTATGGCCAGACAGACCTGGACCATGAGCCTCCCATTTCTGCTTCCTGCCATAGATGGGATGACAGGTGCATACCACCACACCCTGCTTTTATTGATTGAGATGGGGTCTCCTGAACTTTCTACCCAGGCTGGCCTTGAAACTCAATCTTCCCAATCTCCACCTCCAGAGAAGTTAAGATGATAGGCGTCAGTGACCATGGTGCCCAATTTGTACTTTCTTTTGCTGTCTTCATCACACGTATCACTTCTTTAGTGCCGATCTACCTATAAGACTGTAAGTTTTATGGAAGTAGGTTTTATGTCTTTTGTCCTGTCTCTTTAGTGCCTAGAACTGTATGCTCAGAGTTTGTTGGGTTGAACTAAATTCCCAAATTTTAGACATTTAACTCTCAATTTTCTTTCACAAAAGTGACATTACCATAAAAATTAAAAGCATGCCTCCGGTTTTGGATGTGACTTAGTAACCCACAAAGTACATAAATTTCCCATATGATTCTGATAATTGTGACACATGAATAAATTAAAAATTGACAGCATAATGCAAGGTGCATAGTTTAGGTGTCCAATAAATACTTGAGTATAACTGATGATTTGAGATCTGAAAAAGTATCCTACTCACAGAGAGAAGAGTAACACAGGAATCTTTGACACAACATCATAGGACATGGCTATGAGAAACTTAATATATTCATTAATGCAAAGAGTTTTTATTGAGAACTAATGGAGTGCCAGACCTATTTGGTAAACTTACTTTCCATTTGATATAAATATGAAATTGTGTCACATAATATCTAAGTACTCAGGAAACAACAATCCCAGAAAACAACAATGTTCTCAAATAATATTGGATATAAGAGGAATGAACGAACAATTACTAAAATTCCTTGCATCAAAAAATATGTCAAAATTCCATTTAGTAAAATGCAACAGGAAAAAAAGTCAATGCGTTACTTTTCAGGGGTCACATTCTTCTTACTATTCCCACTTTGCTCAAACTTGTCCAGAGAATTTGTCACTTTGGGAGGAGAGATACCTTGTCTGTCTTGAAGTTTCTTGGGTGATAAGATATCTAGAATTAAAAAAAAAATGGAAGTGACTTTCCCTGAAATTTTCAAACCTCTAGATGCGTAGTTTCTACTTAACACAGACAAATGCGAATAGTTTTTACCAAGGTAAATTTTCACAGAAGATACATTCTCTTACCTTTAAATAATTGTCCTTTTCCGTATTAAGACAGAGTATGCCCTAGGACCTACTTCATGCATTTATGTTCCCTGCCTGGACCCTAGAGTCATCTGAGTTTTGAAACACTTCCCCCCACACCTTGTTTTCTTTAATTGTTTTTGATAGTAGTAAGGCTTGAATTCAGGGCCTTGTGCTTGCAAGGCAAGCACTCTACACCTTGAGCCATGCCCCCATCCCTTTTTGCTTTAGTTATTTTTCAAATAGTGTCTCACTTTTTGCCAGGGCTGGCCTTGGACTATGATCCTCCTACCTAGATATAGCTTGAATTATAGGAGTGAGTCACTGAGACCAGCTGAATTTTGAGCTCTTTAAGCAATGCGGAACTAGCAAAGAGACTAGTAATCTAAAAGCCTGAGAATCATAAGACCTTAGACTCTCAAAGTGGTTAAGGTGAAGCCGGACTCCAGTGGCTCACCTCTGTAATCCTAGCTACTCGGGAGGATCATGGTTCATCAAAGCCAGCCCAGGCAAATAGTTCGCAAGACCCTGTCTCAAAAAAACATATCACAACAATAGGACTGGTGGAGCAGCTCAAGGTGAAGACCCTGAGTTCAAACCCCAGTACTGCAAAAAAAAAAAAGTGGTTTAGGTGAGATGCAGGACTCTAGGAACAGATGTTTGTTAGAGAAAATATACAGTGGTTATTCATGAATCTAACTTTATTTACTTTGGGCACATATGATTGTTAAGCAGTATGACTGGACTTATAAGCAGACAAGAACAGAGACTGCACCCAGAAACCATTGGCCTACCTCTGGCACCTTCTTTGTCTGACTGCTTGCTCTTCCCTTGACTATTCTCTCCATCTTCTTCAGCAATAGTCTCCATGGGCAGTTTGCTCTCCATCTCTTTGTGCTCAGTCCTGGAATTGAATCAAGATGTTTGTCCACTGCACTGGACCTGAACAGGTAACTAGAGGAACTCTCTCCATTCTCATCCCAGCCACTGTGCTGAGTCTGAAATAAGCCCACTTCCTTCAAGGGGGTAAGTGATTTGATTTGCTGAGTACATATCATGGACTCATTCTCTTTGAGGCTAAGTCTGGGAGCCAGACAAGACCTTGTCTTGATACTGTGGGCTCAAAGCAGCTTGTATATAAAGAAATTGCTCTGAAGGCCTTGATTTAAGCTTTTGACTTTGGCTTTAGTTTGAATTTTTCTGGGTCCTTTCCAGATCTGGAGCCAGATGCTCCAGGGGTGATACCGTGAAAGACTGTTGTTGGATAGCTTGAAGGCAAGAACTCATAATCTGGTAAAACAACAGTATGCCTGCATGGTTATTTCTCTCCTCCCTCTTTCTCCTCCCCACCTCCTCATCCTCACCTCAGGCAAAAGTGAAGGCCCTCCAAAAGTAGCTTTGGGAGGGGAGGTGGTTTTCAGTGGGTATGGGTAGTTGTAGGTTTTCTCTGGTCTCAAATATGGAGTACTGGGCTACAGTTGGGGAGGAGGGGCTAAGTAATTGAGTTCAGGAACTTCACAAAAGTAAACCCAACAGTTGTTTGAGTATTTCATCTCAAACTGGCAGGAGCCCCCATCTCTGTTCTTTGACCCACTGCTATTATTTGGAACGTTTCAGCCAAAATATAACAAAGGGGGCAGCTAAATTTGCATTCCAAAACAATCAAAATAAAATTACTTTGACTCCATTGGTTTATTTTTAATGAGTAAGACAACATGGTGCTATGAAAGAAAACAACACTGAGCAATAGGGAGCCATTTTTTCTAGCTCAGGCATTCATTAGCTATTTGGCCATTTCATCTGCAAGATTGGGCATTGGAATGACTAATCTCCAAGGCCGATTCTGTCCTTCACCCTGATTCTTCTGAGGTATATGTCATACAGCTCTTCCAGGGTGTATTGTTCCAAACCAGCAAACACAACAGGATGTCACACACTCAAAAACATGAAAAAAATACTAATGTAGGGAGCTAACTATTGTCCACATTTCCTCCACCTGACATGCACAGTGATTAATGCATAATTAAGATTAAGAACACAATTAGGAGCACACAATGAGAGGAGGATAGCCAAACTGGAAATAAAACTCAAGCCTCTTGACCTCTAGTCCAGTGCTGTTAATAGTATACCATATTGCTTTACTTATTAAAAAAAAGAATTTAAATTAACTTTGAGATGTGAGAAATTATAACACATATCATACATGGTGATAGTGAAGATTAATACAGAAATATTGAGAAAGTGCTTAACAGCATCCAATGGGTACTCATGGTAATTGTTAATTGCCACCATTATTATTGTCATTATTAAAATCATTGCCAGCAGCAGCCTCCAGTAACACCCACCTTACTCTTGGGGTAAAGCTATTCCCTAGTCTACCTTAACTTTTTAAGCTGTTGAGTGGTAAAAGTGCAGATAGGAGATATGCTAACTGCAGGAAGAGAAATAACTAGAGCAGGGTATTGGGGCTGGGGACCTAAAGAGCAGATGAGTGAGTTTCCCATCCCTCACGGAGAGCTCTATGAGCCCTGCCCCCTGAGGAGATACAGGGTCTCATAAATCTGCCACAGGGCTGGTAAAACAGAATGCTCTCAAGGTTGTTTCCCCCTATAAGGGAAAAACAGACCAGCTCATCAAAGAGCTCCCACACACGCAAATCCACGGCCAATGGAAAGAGCCCACCTAACACTTACCCTAACCCAGGGTTAAAGCATCCATAAAAAGCATCTCACCTGAGCAGAGAGCCACTGGTTTCCAGGCTCTGCTGCACTGCTCTAGCTGCAGCCTTTTCTTTCTTTAATAAATCTACCTGTGTGTGCACAATCTGTGTTTTGTGAGTTTATTCCCAATCCCACCTAAAACAAGAAACCCACATCACAGGCCTGTTACATTTTGTGGTGCACAACATGGGGCACTTCCTCAGGATCTGAGTTCAGTACTAAAATGCCTGATCAAGCAGGAGTTTACTTGGGTAGCAACCATGAGCTTCCAGGGCCCCTATAGATTCTCTCCTCGGGGGAGACCCCCCTGCTATGAACTACTCAAAGGCAGACTCCCTGTGCGCTTTCCCTTCACTTTCACCTCCTCTTTTCACTGTCATAAGGATCTTCCCTGGCCAGTGGCTGTTTTCTCGCAGGCTGAGCTCACTAAGACTCATGGGCAAACTCTGATGCATCCCTCTTTGGAGTACAAGGTATCAAGCCTGCTTGGGGATTATACAAGACTGACAATTGACACGTAAGCCGCCAAGAGAGATAACTAAAAGTTGGATCTTTCCCTCTATGACGGGCCAGACTTTGTTCCCACCAGAAACGGTGGACACACTTTTACTCACACGTTCCCTCCCCGTCCCGCTGCCTTGTTCTTTGTCTCTGTCCACCTGCCCCTCCCTGTGTTTACTGTGACCCTGGCCTCCCATGGGAAACTTGTACCATAGTTTCTTATGACTTTCTTCAGTTACTCCCACACCTAGTTTATCATGCCCCTTGGTCCACACCAGTTTTGAATGGGCTGCTGGGTGCCAGTCAAGGAAAGGGCATCTCACAGAACCTCAGGCCTGGGGCAGAGCAGCGAGGGTGAGGAACATACGGGCCTCTGCACCACACACACACCCTAACCCCAACCCTTGCAAGGGGAGGAGGGGAAGTGCCCATGCATGTGGGGACACCAGCCCATCCCACCAGGCTCCCATAGCTAAGTGCTGCTGGCCATAGCTAAGCAATCCATGGGAAGAGACCAGCTCGCATCCAGAGTTGCCGCTGCACCTGCAGGCTGTGCACAGTGATGAACTGCAACCTGCCACCACTCCCCCAAAAAGAAATGAGGGGGAAAACAAGCACACATGCATGCACACACATGCACAGGAGGAGGAGCAGTGAGCCACAGAGACGAACAACGTGGAGGAGGTTGCTTGTCCCAGACATGGGGCAGGGCAATGATGCCTTGCCTGGTCATGGCACATGCCTTGCCCCTCACCCAGCCCTGCTTTGCACCTGAGCCCAACTGATCTAGCCTTTAGAGCTAATTCTTATCCCAAAGTTACAGTCCCCCAAAAGCGCTAATATAATCTTCCAGGAACAGCCAAAAAAAACAAAAAACTGGGTTTGCCATGGTCTCTGGACCTCTCATTTAAAACTTCCTACACTTTAGGCCTTAGCATAAAAAAGTTTTCCTCCAAATATTGACACTAGTCATCCTTTTGTGGCACTGTGACAGCCCTGGGACTCCTTCTGACTACCCTTCTCTAACTCTACAGACATTTCTCCAGGTGATTCATCCCTTTGTTAAAGAGATACCCTTCCATTTGGCTGCCTGCTTTTGGTGATATAAGGCTTTAAGCAGGATCCTAGAGGTTTTCACTGCATCAGTAGGGTGGCCCAGTCCAACCAGTCACTACATTTCCTTTGGTCCTGGCCATGGACAGCAGAAGGAAATCATGAGACAGGGACACCTGTTCTTCTCAGGTCAATCCCCAGTCAGGATGCTGATGAAAGGGAAGTCTAACAAGTTTTTGTAGATGGGACCTGCCCACTCATCTTCTGGGATCAGTACCCAAGTGGTCTCTGCTGGCCTGTCTACTGAAAAGTTGGAAGGACCTCTACCCTAATAATCTCAAGAAAAAAACCCCTTATCTTTCTTTGTACTGAGGCCTGGCCCCAATATCCTTTGGGTGACCAAAAGAAGTGGCCTTCAGAGGGCTCTTTAAATTATAATACCATACTCCAATTAGACCTTTTCTGTAAAAAGGAGAAAAAGTGGACTGAGGTCTCCTATACACAGCTTTTCTTTTAGCTCCGGGACCACCCAGAATGGCTCCATAATTGCTACCACAGGATAAACATGGGGAAGGAGAACCAAAAATCCCAGTGACAAGGCCCCCATCCCTATTGCTCCCTCTACTGCTCCACCCTTTGCCCTGCCTTCTGAGGCACCCCAATATTCGGACCTCCTAATGGATGTTTCCCCCTTCAGCAGGCAGTGGTAGGAAGAGGGTGAGTCTATGTCCCCTTCCAGTTATCAGACCTAAGGGAGATTAAAATAGTTCTGTCTAGCTATACTGATGCCCCAGACCAGTATATCCTTTATTTCTGTGATCCAAACCTTTGACTTGGCATGGAAGGACATCATGCTTCTACTGGACCAGAGTCTTTCCTCATTAGAAAAGCAATGGGTCCGGGCCCAGGCCACTCAGGTTGGAGATAATTTCCATCTACAATGAGCCCCAATACCCATGGCATCTGGAAATGAGGGAAGAAATATGCCCATGCCCATGGGGGCACAGGCAGTCCCTTCGGCATCTACATAGGGATCAAAATGATGAGGGAGATAAATGGTATCCATGCCCCTTCATCCATCATACTGGAAGGGATAAAAAGGGCCAAAGTTAAACCTCTAAACTATTCCCAGGTGACTGTAGTACAGCAAGGCCCTGAAGAAAGCCCCCTTACCTTTCTACAGCATCTTAAGAACACTATTCAAAAGCATACCACAGTGGACTGAGTCACAAGTGGGAGAGGTTCTCCTCAAAGATAAATTTCTAACTCAGTCAGACCCAGATATCCATAGAAAACTCCAAAAGTCTGTGGCTGAAGGAGAAAAGTCAGTGGATCAACTAATGCAAGTAGCCATACCTGTGTACTATAACCAAGACCTCACTAAAAAGACAGAAAAGGATAAAAGACACCACGACCTAATCACAGCTCTCAGGGAGTGCCCCACCTGATGGGAGCTCTCATCCTGAGCTTGCTACCATTGTGGACAGAAGGGACACTTCTGCAGAAGTCCCCAAAAGGGGGACAGCCCGGGAGACAGCCCCAGCCCCCACTGGGACCTTGCCCTCTCTGCAAAGGTAACCACTGGAAATCTAAGTGCCCCCGTCTCCAGGTGGAAGGTGGGGTACCACCTCCTATGAAATGATGGGCTCCAGGGCCTCCTGTCCAGGATCCACTTCTTGACATCAATGTTGAGGAGCCTCTGGTAACCATAACAGTAGATAAGCAAGAGATCATCTTCCTCCTAGACAGTGGAGCCCATTTCTCTGTCTTACCATTCTCTCCCAGTCCCCAGTCCAATGGCAAGGTTACCATTTGGGGCATACTTGGCCAGCCCCTAGAGTGCTATTTTAACTCAGCCTCTGGCCTGCTATTGGGGGGACCTCCACTTCTGTCATTCTTTTCTCATAGTCCTTGAGACTCCAGTGCTCCCGCTGGGACAGGATATACTATATCAACTAAAGGTTCAGATTCTACTCCCCCCAGGGGACTATCTCTGCTGCCCCCTTCTTCAGGAACAAGTAGATCCCACAGTGTGGACTGATGGAATGGCTGTAGGGAGAGCAAAAATGGCCTTCCCATTGAGTATGAACATAAAACTCAAAGATCCCTCACAGTTTCTACATCAAAAGTAGTATCTCCTCAAATCTGAGGGATGATGAAACCTCTTACCTATCATAAATTCCTTTAAAAAAAAAAGGCTACTAATCAGTTGGTCCAGCTCCTATAGTTCTCCTATTCTTACTGCTTAAAAAGGACCAGATAAATAAAAACTTGTTCAAAGTCTCTGGCTCATTAATGAAACAGTCATTCCCCTCCACCCAATTATTCCCAATCCCTACACTCTATTGGCACAAATACCCTGAAGAGCCCAATATTACTCTATATTAGATTTAAAGGACACTTTCTTTTACATTCCTCTGCATCCTGACAGTCAGCCTCGTTTGCCTTTGAAGACCCCACTAACCCCTCATAGCAGCTAGCTAGCCAATTCGTGGTCCTTCTGAAACAGCATATGGAGCTGGGCTCCTTGGGCACTACCTCTGCTGGCCCCTTTTTTATGCTCCTTCTATTACTCCTATTTAGGCCTTGTATAATAAATTCTCTTTCCAGGTTCATATCTCAACAGGTTCAAATTCCAGCTCTTAGTTAAAGAATACTCACCTCTGCCTATGCATGAGCCCTCTGTCCAGTTCTTTTGGGGGCCTCTGGAGACTACATGGGTCAACCCCTGAGAAAAGTACCACCACAACTACCTCCGCTCCTCCATCGCCCCATTGTCAGCAAGAAACAGCTAGACGAGACATCAACCCTCTCCCCTGCTCTTGTCTCAGAGCAGGGACTTGTTGGGTCTGGGGGCCTAAAGGACAGATGAGTGAGTAAGTATCCCAGCCCCATGGAGAGCACGATGAGCCCTGTACCCTGAGGAGGAGATACACAGGCTCATAAATCTGTCGCAGAGCACTGCTCTAGCTGCAACTCTTTCCTTCTCTAATAAATCCTACTTTGTGTGCTACCCTTGTCTCACAAGTCAACTTGCTGCCTCATGAGGCAAGAACTCTCAACACTGGCCTGCAACAAGAGGAAGTGGAGAAATAGAGGAAAGCCCAGCAGGTAAGAAGAGTGTTAATATTGCAGGGACCAAGTTTGGTGGAGAATTTCCAGGAAGTCAGAAAGCCTTTGCAATAAACTTCTTTGCTGGTACAGAGAGAGAGAGAGAGAGAATGCATTAAAGATTGAGAAACCCTGCCCAATGAGCAAGGAGAGCTGGAGGAACCCACTGACAAAGCACTTACCTTGGAAATACGAGCGTACTGCTGGGCTGCTTCCCAAAAGCCTCTCTGCTGGACAACACTGAGTCCACAGTGCCAGGCCTCTGGAGGACAGAGACAGAGTAGGTTACACCTGGGCTATGATCCAAGACAGACAAACCTGTGAAGGCTTGTCTCCAAGGCAATGCTACTTTGAAACTCTTCATGGATGTTTTGTTGATGTTTAAAGTCCCCCTAGTCATCAAAGTCATCACCCTGGGTAATTGCACAACAATTCTGTGAATGTTGCCTGTTTTCAAACCATCTCTTCTTTGGCAATGGCTTTGAGAATTGAAGCTTCTTTTAGACATCTTTGGAAGGAAAGCAGACTTCCTGAAACTATCAGGAAGTTAATTCCACTGTAGAGCCACATGACTCTAAAATTAGGCAGTTAAGAGAAGGGGTCAGATTAGCTTCTGTTCGTATGCACACACCACTAACTGCTACGTGACCTCAGGCAATAGGACTGTAGGGCTAACAGTAGGATTAATTCTTAGGACTCTTACAAGGTACTCCATGAAAATGAACACAAAGTATGTGCTCAACAATTAGTCATTATAATGATTACATTATATAATAACTACATTTTTACATTATTAATATAGAAAATATATAAAATTATTTTTGGACAAATGCTATGACCTACAAAAAGGCTTTGAAGGGAATTCCCAGAAAAAGATTTAAAAAAAAAAAACAAAAAGCAGCAAAAGGCTCTGAGCTCAACTCCCAGTACTACAAACAAAAACTTCAAAAAAAAAAAAAAAAAGCCATGTCACTGAAATATGCACAGTTAAGTTTCCAAGAGGACTTTGTAGAAGACAGAAGTCAGGTTTTTAAGTTATAAGGGGTTGGAGAATAAAACTCTTACCACACCACAATGCTTAAAGAGTGAACGAGATATAGATGAACATTGTATGAAATTCATTCAGACTGTCAAACTGGCTGTTTTGCAGCCACACTTCTTAGCTCTTTACACACTGATGTACTGTGCCTCTGCCCATGAGCGTGACTGATACAGTCAGCATCCTTTGCTTTAGCCTCCAAACCCTCTTCTCATAGAATATCTTCCCAGGACCAGTTCTTTCAAAAAATATTCCTTAAAAGTTATACTTTTGCTGGGTAGGGTGGCACATGTCCTTGGTCCTGGCTACTCAGGAATGCTTGAGCATTCCTGGAGGATTGCTTGAGCCCAAAAGTTCGAAACCAGCCTGGGCAGATTGATTGAGACCCCATCTCAATCAATAAAGTTGGTTTAAATTAACAGACATTAAATAAAAATTTTAAAAAGCTAATGCTTTAGAGTTCAGTAAGTCAGGTAAAATGCTCTTTTTTCTGTTAAACACACAGTGAAGCTCCATAGATCAGCAGAAGCCCCCAGAGTTAAACAGGAGCTGGCCACTACAACCTTTGTTACGAATTTGCAAACCTTGCTATGGGTTTTCATGGAAAAGATAGGGTTCCTCTGTATGTTCTTTCACTTCCTACACATTGGGTTGGCATTCCTCTTACCAATCCTGATGGAAACCAGACTGTGCAGAAAACACCAAAAGCCTTGTTATGCACAGGCCAATCTGCTAAAGCTCCAGCTCAGAGTTCCATGAAAGGAGAAATGAATTGAATTAGACCATTCTCATAGATTTCATTTTTAAAAATCAGGCTTTTACTCTATAGGATTCTATGGTAACTCAGTTCATTCATGTTAACTTTGTTAGTTTCTAAAGTGTATGTAAGGCACACCAAGTGCTCGATAAATCCTGCTGATAAGCTATTTCTTCACCTCCTTAAACTCTGCTAGGTCTGACTTAGTCACGTCAGCTACTTAATGGTTAACAATGATGGCACCAATTATGAAATTTCTTCTATGACACAGAAAATTATAAGCTAAAGATACATTTCCATGATTTGAACTAATTTTGTTATAGACTTTCATTGAAATAAAGTAGTACAGACAGCAAAAACTGAGTGATGAGGATGACTGGACTTGAATGCCAACGCTGGCTCCCTTGGCACCCTGATGCAGGCTTCCCACATAGCCTGTCTAGACCCCTACTTTCCTCACGTGTAAAATCAGAATGGCAATGCTATGAATGCTGACTTTATGATGTTTTCACACTCAGATTAAATAAGATATGTGGGTGAAAAAAGATATGTGGGGAAACTTTCTCAACAACAAGGTACTATAATATGTCCAGAATTATAAGAGTTCCTGGTCCATTTATATTCCTTGGTTGGCCTTGACTCAAAACTTAAAGTTTCTTTGCCCTCCTCATCTTTTTTGTCAGGGAATTACTCATCTGTCACAGGCACTTCCATACACTTGGGAAAAGTATCAACTAAAATATGTCAACCTGAGTTTTTCTTAATGACAACACACCTATATATGATTCAGAGCCACCATTGCAAGGGGGAGTAGGAGAAGGAAAACATTAATTTACATTTGCTAGGGCTTTCATCAAAGTCCCACTTCCATCCATTGTGCAAAGAAAGTCCTTATAAAATCTCATCTTCACTTTGCTGTCTTTAATCGTGAGGACTCCAATTCCTTTGAATGTAAACTCCATACTCTGTTTGATGGAAATGGATCGTGACAAAAAAAGCAATGTCTCCTTAACACATCCTTCCACCGTATCCCTGTTAAATGGACCTTCCAGAGATATCATGACAAAATTAAGTGGAACAACTGGGATATCACCTAGAAGAGAAAAAGACAATTGGGGTGGGGGACAGGAAGTGGAGATTACAATAAGGACATGTCATGTGCACCTACAAATAATTATCTGATTCTCACTTGCTACTCAAAAATAGAATTGTCTGTGTGAAGCTTTTAGTTATAACCAGTGTAATATTAATACTGCAACTCACACAACAGGTTATTAACACATACCAAGCAGTACAATTTTCCCTAAAAATATACTAATGCTTTATGTACAGAATAAAAATAATTGACTTTCAAACAATACTCTACAGAGGCTTTTGGTTTTCTGTAGGAGGTAGCTTTTATTCATCAGAGGGTTTTCTGAAGTTTTCAGCCCCCTTATCTTTCAGAACATGCTGCAGTGATATTTGCATAACTCCATATCTCCTCCATTATTATTTTAAATAATGATAAACATCTACAAATGTTAAATGTTTTGAGAAGATAGACATCTTCAGTGGAAATTATCCTTCACATGAAATAGGGTCTTATACAAGAGTATTAGACTGGATGGCTTGCAGAAAGCTTTTCCTCTCTAATGAGCCCATAAATGACACTACAAAGGAACAAGTTTACAGCTAGCACAAAGGAAGCATGGGGTGTGTTTGGTTGACACTGTTGTAGGAGCTGTGCAAGGTCCACAAGTCAGGAAAGGGTAAATAGCAACAAGGATCAAGATGATAAGGCCAACAAAAGACAACAGCAAGGATCATTGATCCAGTAACAGGGCAAAGAAAAGAGTAGTCTAAGTCTTCACTCAGTAAGCATGAATTACAACCTTTCATGTAGTATTGATAATGCTGAATGATAAGGACTAACAGTTCTACGAGATGCTTGCTTCATTGTATCAGCCCACTGTTTCCTGCACAACTTAACAGTAATTCTATACCACCTCCCTCCAATTTGTTTTTGTTTAATACTGTTACCTGCCTTTAGAGTCCCCTTTTCCAATTGTCTGTTAGCCCTCTGTAATCTGTCTTCCAGCCCACTCATCTCAGCAGACACTATTTCTCACCATGGACAAGCCAATGAATACTCTGCAAATTTCATCTCATATAACTTCTCTAACTCCCGTTGGCCATGCCCTCTCTTTTCTCTTGTATCTCTTCTCTCTTCTCTTCTCTTCTCTTCTCTTCTCTCTCTCTCTCTCTCTCTCTCTCTCTCTCTCTCTCTCTCTCTCTCTCTCTCTCTCTCTCTCTCTCTCCCTCTCATCTCTCATTTTTTTTGTGAGTCTGGAATTTGAACTCAGGGCTTTGTACTTGCAAAGCAGTCACTCTACTGCTTGACCCACTACTCTAGTTCATTTTTGTTTTGGTAATTTTGGAGATGGGGTCTCTCAAACAATTTGCCAAAGCTGGCCTGGAATCACATCCTACTGATCTGTCTCCTAAACAGCGAGAATTATAGGCATGAGGCCTAGCATGTATCACTTTCCTCTTGGTAGAAGTTCTCCAGCCTCTACCTCATTGGTCTATTTTACTGGCTTTCTTCCTCTTCTATTCCTTATTATACTGAAGGGTTTGTTTTTTGTTTGTTTGGGGTTATGTGTTTGTTTGTTTTCTCACAGTATTCTACTCTAATCTGTCTCTTCTTACTTTATAGCCACTCCTGGATAAACTTATTCAAATCTTGATCTTTAGTCTCCACCCCTCTCCTAAACGCTAGACTGATCTCTAACACAAGGTACCTGTAAGAATCCCAAATTTAACATGCCTAATACAAATTCATTATTTTATTCACCACCACCTACCTTTTCCCCTCATTCCTCATGGAAGTTAATGGCATGAGCCATCTGTTCTCCAGCCAAGAAATCTGAGTTATCCTCCTCCCTCTCCCTGCCCACTACTCTCAACCACCCTATCAGTTCTGCATCTGAATGTCTCAGGAATACACTCCTCCTTTCTTCCTGATTTCCACTGCCTTCATTCAGGCTTTTAGCTTATTTTACCAAGCTACTGTATTGAAAGAGCTACCTTCTCCAATTAAAAACTTGGCCAGTTCAGAAAATTCACTGCTCGGAAACTGAAAGGCTCCTGATGCCTACAGGCTGAATCGTAAAATTGACCTTATCATAGAATTGACACATCTGCCATTTTTCTTACTTCCCTCCATTTGCCACAATCATCTGTGTTGGCCACACAGACATACTCACACTTCCTTTCCCATATCTTTGACTTATTCATCCTGTTTCTGAAATATCTCCCCTCAGCTTCTCTGCTGGTGACATTCTATCATTCTTTAAGACCCCCTCACACATCATCTTCCTAAACTTCCCCAAGCACAGAGGCTCACTCTGCCACTCACCTGTGGGCTCCCATTCCATTTAATCCAGCTCTGACGTGTGCTGCTTTCACAGCACCTAATTGCGTTGCATCATTTGCTAATATGCCTATTTGTGCTATATCCTGAACTCTTTAAAGCAAGAACCATGTCTTATTGGTCCTTAAATCCACCATATAATGTTTGATTACTTATCTAGTTAGTTAATAATGAAGATTCATAACCCAAAAGCTGAACTGTGAACAAAATGGTTCTTTTAAATTAATTCAGTCTGATACATTTAATTCAGAAATTTCTTCATCCTATAAAAAGTTATAAATCTAAGCTATTTTTTTGGACTACACTACAAGATCTAAGATGGAAAATAGACTCTAATTCTAAGGAAAAATGGTTTTGCAAAAAAAAGTTTGTGGTTTTCTTTTCCTTTAGTAAGTTTTTGGTGAAATATATTTCTTCTGTCATAAAGTTCTAGGTAAAAATGGCTGAAAAATTCATCAAACTCACCATACTGAATATATGCATAGTGAATTCTAAGTATAGTTTTTTGGTATTTGTTTTCCAGTGTGTATGTGTATATACATAGTCGGCCCTTGGTAAATGCAGAAAGAAGGAAGGAAAGAAGGGAAGGAAGAAGGAAGAGAGGAAGGAGAAGGCAGACGAGTTTTAAGGTGTAAGAAAGGGTGGAATAATTTGACTTCTAACTTTTAAATTTTAATAATTTAGATTATACATAGGCCAGAAACACATTTAGTTATCACAGCCCACCAAAGACCCTAATTAAATTTCTCTTCTTTATAACCACTTTTAATTTCTTAGGATCTGTAATATGAATACGAGTCTGTACAATTCTATGGCATGGCTTTTGTATACACTTGGCTTTATGAAGCATCAGATTTTCTCCTCCCTGCTTCTTAAGTTACTGGGGTTTTAAATGGCCTGCAGGAAGACTATTGTTTTCCCACCCAGGTCCCTCCCGCTGCCAAAGTTACCATGTGAAAAACTGAATCCTTTAAACTAGAAACTAAAGCAGCACTAGCCAAGCTTTGCCCTTTTCATTTTTATCCAGGCCAGTGATCTGGGAAAAGTCTTAATGTCCAGATGGCTTACCAGGAGAATATACTTTGTTTTGTTTTAGTCCATGGATCTGCACCAGCTTCTCTGCCATGATAAACACAGGCCTCTGAAGTAAAATCAACTTGTTTCCCACCTCAAGCTTTTGTCTTGTGAAAGTGAAAGTTCCAAATCCTAAAATCTGAACCCCCTGAAAGGAAAAAAAAGATCAAGAAACACAGTTCACTGAAGGAGTGAAGAAAAATAATCTTCATACAACACTCTCGTGTTAAAATTGAAGTATAAATCCTACCTTGTGCAGGGTTAGCTGTCGTTCCACAAATTCTGAAACATGCCCCCAGATCATACAGACTTCTAAAATTCAAAGAAAACAAAAATAATTTATATGAGCACTCATGTGACAGTATCTTAGTGCTAATAAGCCAAATGTAAATATAAGATGCACAATCAAATGACAGTAATTCCTAATTAATTTAGAATTAACAGAAAACAAAAGCATTCCCCAAAATTAATTTTCTTGGTAACTAAATTTTATGCATGTAAGTTACAAAGATATGACTTTAATAATAATAATAAATTTTAAGAAACCTTTTCTAGAATAAAGGGAACTCGGGGAAGTTAACTAACTATAAAACTAGCTTTTCTTTTTTACTTAGGGCCTTGCACTTGCTAGGCAGGCTCTTTACCTTTTGAGTCACACACCCCCGTCCTTTTTGCTTCATTTTTCTAACAGGGTCCTACATATTTTACCCTGGCCAGCCTGGACTGCGATCCTCCCAATCTCTGCCTCCCAAGTAGCTGGGATTATAGGTTCAAGCCATCCCACCAGGCCAGGTTTTTCTTAATGACTCGTTCAATAACCATTTGTCAAGTGTCCCACTCTGTGTCATCTGACCAATACGAACATTCATTCTTTTACTCTTTTATAATACAAGAATAAAACCAAGGTCACTAAGGCATGAAGGGCTGGCAGATGTAGGTAGGTGCTCTACCACTTGAGCCACTCTGCCAGTCAGAGCAGGTCTATACATAACCTGTTCCCACACTTCTATTTTTGCTAAATTCTCAAAAACGCTTTTCATTCTTGTTTTTCACTTGTTAGACTAACAGTTGTCACTTCTCTCTGCAAGCTCCCTGCCCAGTCCCAAATCATGGCTTCTAATGTGCTATGTTCTGGAAACAATGTATATACTAACATTATGTGTAAAATAATTTTTAAAAACAGTCCAGGGGTAGTGGCCCAGGGACTTCACTTTGTATTTCTATTTTGATCAAAAGGAGGCCTATGTTTATTATTTGGTTCAGAGTTGTATTTAAAAAAAACAAACTGTGGTCTGAAAATGGGTAGTTTCCAATAACTGTAGTGTTAATCTACAACATAAATATTTAGTGTAGATATGAATAATTAGAAACAGAAAATTACATCTGTGTTTACATCTCCATTTCAAACACACCTAAATAATGTGTTTATTGAAAGATACTTTCCAAGTAAGGACTCTGCAAATCAATAGTGTTGTTTTAATTCTCAAAGTGGAAGACCAAGAAAGGTGACATTTGCTGAGCACCAATGGCTCACACCTGTAATTCTAGCTATTTGGGAGGCTGAGATCAAGAGGATCTTGGTTCAAAGCCAGTCCAGACAAGTAATTTGTGAAGGCCCCTCATCTCCAAAGTAACCAAAGCAAAGTGAGCTGGAGGTGTGGCTCAAGCATGAGCACTTGCTTTGCAAGCATGAAGCCCTGAGTTCAAGCCCTAGTCCCACCAAAAAGAAAAAAAGGTGATGTTCACCAGGTTGCCATTTTGTAGCACAGATGAAGTTGGTAAAAAAAAAAAAAAAGACTAATTCTTTATTGGTATTGGTTTTCTCCTAATGGTTGTAATGGTTTAAACTATTAACTAAAGTAGGAAGGTCGAAACCTTTTAATTTTTATATATCAGGGTTACATATATTTTTATTAATTTTTCAGGAAAGTAACAGTCATTCTCATGAGCATGGGAGAACAAGTTTGATGATGGAAACTTAGCACCAGTGAAACGGGCTACATGCCACAATGAGCACAAGAGCCAAGATTCTGGCCATACTCTAAATCAGGATTGGGCAGTTCCATAGCCAAGTGTTTTCCCCATTCTTCCCCCATCCTGCTGCATTCTGCACACACCCACAACCCCAAGAATTCTACTGCCGCCTGCTAAGAACTAAGAAGGTCTCCCAACCAGTGCCATCTTCATATTGACTTAGATTTTTCATCATGACCAGAAATATCATTAATTCACTAATAAAAATCTCAGCATACAGATTTACATGGACAATTTTCAAGGTTATTAAGTCAACACTGTTCTTTTACCTACACAAGACATGCAGCTCCTATTTCAGGAAAACAATCTACACAGAAAAGGAAATTATTTAATTAGGGACAGGAGAAACTATATAGTGTACAACCGAATCCAAATGAAAAGACAGGATTGAGCTGAATTGCAAATTTGAGAATAGTCTTTCTTCCTTTGGATAATACAGTCAAGATCCCTGTAATGTTTTATTCTACAAAATGTAATGAGCAACCTTATACAATAGCAGAGTTATTTAATTAAGCTGAAATCTGCTGTTTCTCACTGAAGAAAAAGGAAAACAAGCACTTGATTCTCTTTAGGAACCTTAGGCCCCTGAATTCAATTGGAATAGATTTGTAAAGGTTATAGATTGTGATTTCTAACCAACTTGTTCTTATATTCCAAGTTTTAGAGAGCATACTACTAAATCTAAAAATGAAAATAATTTCAATCCAGTCTACAAAGCATATTAAGCAATATATTACTTTGTATTTTATGGGAAGCTAGGTTATTATTTATTTTAATCAAACACTGAAACACCAAGAATCAGCTATTATAAAGAACTAATCTGAGGCAGAAGTGCAGGCATTGGACTTGTTGTTAGTTAAGAGTATCAGGGTTCTGCTGTGGCTCACACCTGTAATCCTAGCTTGCTTGATCAGGAAGATCAAGGTTCAAAGGCAGTCCAGGCAAAACGCTTGTGAGACCCCATGTCGAGCCACATGGTGGCTCATGCCTGTCATCCCAAGCTAAGCAGAAGGCTGTGATCAGGAGGATGGAGGTTCTAAGCCAGCCTGAGCAAAAAGGCTTTCGAGACCCCCCATTTCAACAGAAGAAAAGCTGAGCATGATGGCACACACCTGTCATCTCAGCATCAGCAGAAAGCTTAAAATAGGAGGATTTGCAGTCCAGGCCAGTCTAGGCAAAAAGCAAGACCCTATCTCCAAAATAACTAGAGTGTGGAAGCATGGCTCAAGCGGTAGAGTGCCTGACTAGCAAGTGTGAAGCCCTGAGTTCCAACCCCAGTACTGCCACAAAACAAAACAAAAACCAACCAATCCCTAGAAACACATTCTATATTCAGTTCAACCTACTTTTGCCCTGTGCCCTCCACTTCTTATGGCTCCAAGAAGAGCTGATTTTTCTTGGTCAACTTCTGATCTCTGATTTTGCACGTAAGTCATCCTGGTAACAATTGAAGTGATCGCTTCCTCACCATCTCCCTATGTGGCACTTAGGGAGAATTTAATCACAATGGACATTTGGGGGACACTCAGACCTCACTTAAACCAGAAATCCAGAGCTTCCTCAGCTTGAGAAAGAATATACATATATACATATATATATATATATATATATATATATATATGTATGTATGTATATATATATATATGTATGTATGTATATAGTATATATATATACTACAGCTAACATCCTACATAGTTATAAGAAACTAGGAGCTTTCTCCCGAAATGGAAGAAAACAGGGCTGGAAGGGTGGTTCAAGTGGTAGAGTGCCTGCTTAGCAAGTGCAAGGCCTGAGTTCAAATCCCAGTACTACCAACCACCAAAAAAAAAAATCCCAAAGTGAAAAATAGCATTATAAATGTAAGAAAACAAGGGTATCACCTCACCACTCCAACATCATACTACTAGCCCCAGCTAATACAATAAGACCAAAAACAGAAAATCAGAAAGGAAGAAATAAAACATTCTGCACATGACTTCATCATCCATTAAACAAATCAAAAAGAATTAGCAAAAAGCCCTCTGAACTAATAAGTGATTATAGCAAAGTTATAGGATACAAGGTTAATATACAAAAATCACTCACTCTCCTATATATTAGCAATGAACAAATAAGGTTCTTCCCAGAAAGGGGTGGGGAGGTGACCCAAACAATGTATACACATGTGAGTAAATGTAAAAATGATAAAATTTTAAAAAAAGAAATAGTAGGTATAGATCTAACACAGAATGTTCAAAATCTGTTTGTGGAAAATTACAAAACTGATGAAAGAAATAAAAGTACTAAATAGAGAGATACTCCATGTTCATGGAGAAGAGGATTTAACATTGCCAAGATGTCAGTTTTTGTCAAGCTAATCTATAGATTCGAAGCAAGCCTGATCAAAATCCCAGCAAGTAACTTGTGAATATCAACAAACTGATTGTAAAACTTGTAGAGAAAGGCAGAAGACAGAATAGTGAAAAAAAATATTGAAGGAAAGAACAAAGTCAGAGGACTGATTGTACCCAGCTTTGCAACTTACCATAAAGCTACAGTAATGACGACAGTGTGGTACTAGCAGAAGAGTAGAAAAGAGGTCAGTGTAACAAGTAGTAAGGCTCAGAAACAAACCCATATAAATGTGGGATCTTTGACAAAAGAACAAAGGCAAGACAGTAGAGAAAAGAGTTTTTCCAACAAACAGTTCTAGAACTGGACATCCACACGCAAAAAAATGAATGTAGACCTTATACCCTTCACAAGAATTAACAGAAAATGGATCATATAACTAAATGTAAAACACAAAACTATATTTAAAAAAGTCATCAGGAAAAAAGAAAACATGCAGAAACAAGCAAAACTACTATGAGACAGTAAAAAAGATGGGTGGCCAGGGGTTTAGGGCTGGCAGCAGGATAAATAGGCAGAACAGTAGAGGATGTTTAGGATTGTAGAAATCCTCTGTAGGACACTATAATGATGGATACAAGTCATTCTACGTTTGTCCAAATCTGTAGAGTAAACATGAAGAGCAAACCCTAATGAAAACTGTAGACTGTGGGTGGTTATGATTATGGCAGTGTAGGTTCACCAGTTTTAACTGTACCATTCTGGTGGAGAAGTTGCTAATTTGGAAAGACCATTATCTTTAACGCTTCTTTTAGAATTATTTTGACAAAAAAATTAGGAGTGGTGCAGGGAAAGAAAAAGCAGCAGCATTCATTATTTATTTTGTCTCCTAAAATCAATTGGTTAAAACCTACACAGCATCTCTGTTACAATGACTTAATAATAATAATAGTTCACATTTCCTGAGCGCCTGTCTTTGTCTTATAGACAAATCTCAGAGTCTACTTCTGGGTGACTCTTGTGAGAAACTGTGCTAAAAACAGTGTCTTGCTACTAACCAAGCCTATTGAGCTTTCTAGGAAAAACATACAAACACATACCCAGTATCTTTTTATAATCATCTCATTTTCTTAACGATGTCAAGGACAGCAAAAGCAAGTATGCCTTTGCATGAATTGTGAAAAGGAGCCTGGAGAGCTCCTATACAACCTCCTTTCTTCTAGGTAGCCCCAATGGGTGGAGTGGGAGTGGTTGTGTTAAGCTAGCATTTGTTGGGAGCGTATTTCGTGCTTATCAGCCAGCTAAGTGCTGTATATGCATTATACTATTCAATAAAAACTCCTTTCCCTAATTAAGGAACCCAGTCAGGAAACTGTCCCTAGGCATTCAGCCTGGCTGGTGTGATTACCAACTGGTTGCCAAGGCAGCTAGTCACTCCAGGCAAGATCTGAGTCCAGGAACAGGGAAGCAAGTCCTGTGCCTGCCCCTCATCCCACAAGCAGGGGAAGGCCCAACCCTGGAGCCCCCATCCCAAGCAGCTTACCCTCCTGGCTCAGTGAGGGCAGCGTGGGCAGCACCTGCCTGCCCATTTCCTGCAGACCAGGGACGATAGTGTCCAACATCTCCGGTCCCGGGACACTAGGTGCTGGTCCTCGATGGGTCTCTTCCTTGTATGGAGTTTGTACTAAAGTGATTTTCCCACTCTCCAGCCCCCTCCCCCGGGAGCGTGGGATGTGCATTAAAATTTAAAAATTGCCAAAAGTCTTGTTTTTGTTTTTGTTTTTACTTAAACGTGCTATTGTCGCCGGCCTCCCCCTGAGCTGGCTCTTGGCTGTCGCCCACCACAGAATGCGGGAGAGCTGTCCAGCGCCCACCGCCGCAAAAAGTCGCGGTGAGAGCGGGCGGGAGGCGCGTGGAGCGGAGGCCCTTTGCAGGGCGGAGGGCGCCGCGCGTTGCTAGGACGCCACAAAGGCTCCCCGGTTGCTAGGGCCCCCGCCCCGCCGCGAAGATGAGCCCGCCCCGGCGTTGCGCTGTGATTCCGGAGCTCCAGTTAGCCAGGTTGAGAAGTAACTTAATTTCTTCCTTGTTTTTCCTTCTCCTCTTTCCCCGGGCAGCGGAGGGACTTGGCTAAGGTGGTCGCCTTTGGAACCACCTTGGACAAATCTGGGAATGCCTTTTGCCTAGAGCGATGTCTTCGGATCTGTCCAAGGGTTTGAGCTTGATCGACTTTTTGGTCTCGGGTTTTTCCTGGGCTCCCTACTTTGAAATGGAGAGCTGGAGAATTGAGGAGGAAGGGAGTTGACTTTTTTTTTTTTCAATTACACGGTTGTTGTTTTATTTCCCCCTTCGGGGTTGTGTTCACACGTTCTCTCGGCTGTACCACAAAGTGAGCAGCGAGCCTACCCTCGTCAACCCCATCCAGGTCAAGAATCAGACAGCCATCAGCACCTCAGACACGCGCCATTTCCCCGCCAGGCACTATCCCAACAAATACTACAGATTAGTTTTGCCCCTGTTTGAACTTTTGAAATCATATGGTATGCATTCTTTGTGTCTGGCTCTGTGGCTCACATTTTGTTTGTGAGAGTCATCCATGGTTTCTGTGGTAGCAATTTGTTAGTTTTCAACGGCGAATATGATTTCTTTGCGTGAATAGGCACAATTTATTTATCCATCCCATTGTTTAGAAGCATTTGAGTTGTTTCCATTTGGCTACATTAAGAATAACACTGCTTCAAACGTTCTGTCATACAAACTTTTGATGGCTTTATGCACTCATTTCTAATGTGTAAATAACTAAGAGCACACTGTGGGTCAAGGGAAATACATGTGAACGATTTTAATACATCATGTCAAGCAGGTCTCCACAGTTTGTTACTATGAAGGTAGGAAGGAGCTGCTGGTGCATAGTGTGGACAGAGATAAGGGATGGTAGAACACCTGCAATAGTTCTCCAGACCCTATCTTGAAAAAAACCATCACAAAAAAGGACTGGTGGAGTGACTCAAGGTAGAGATCCTGAGTTCAAATCCCAGTACCAAAAAAAAAAAAAGAAACTTTTGACAGATGAAACTACAAACATGCATTTATTTCTCTTGCAGCACAAAGAAAGGTAAATTGGCTAATGTGACAAATTAGCTACTGTGACCTCTCAAGAAATACAGGAAAACTCATCAAGTCAGATTATTTAAAAATAAGCCATGTCAAGTAGGAGACAACACAGGGTCACCATTCTGCCTGGACTCTCTGCAGGATAAAAGTCATACAATAAGACACTTTCCCATGTTTAATAGATGTGGTCTCGATGAATAATAAATATGATAGTGATACCCATGTATATAGCATTATCCATTTATGAACAGAAGGGAAAATTGTTATGTAAGCCATACTCACCTCACCAGCCCCAGGTAATATTTTGCACCTTCCTTCCATTTCACAGAAGCCGAAGTGAGGAACTCTATATTTGAAGCCCTGAATTTGAGTCTAAAATTAAAACAAATAGGTTTATATGACAAGACAAAATACTAATATTCCTGAGCCTGGATTTTTCTTCTTTTTTGTGTGCTGTTTTATTATAAAGAATACAAATGTACATTTAGGTAAAGAGGTACATAGGGCAAGGACTAAAGGGGTCTGAGTACAGGAATCCCTTTGGGGAATAGGACTATGCCATTCATCCTTCTGCCACATGGATGGATTTGTTCACCAATCCAGAGCTTCTCGTAGCTCTTCATTTTGCGGTATTCTGGAGGCTCCAATGTGTATCCATTAGTAATTAACTCAACCTCCAATCCCTCTCCACTCCCCAGAGGTCTGAGGTTAGGTCTGAATATTCCAACCCTAACCACATGGTTGGTTTCTCTGGCTACCAGCCCCATTCTAAAATTACCCAAGAGCTCATGAAACAGCACTTCACTAGCATAAACTCAGAAATGTTGAGCCTTAACTTTTCATTGATAAAATACAGATAATGATAAATGTTAACAGAGGAAATCCTAGTATATTTAAAGAAACAATAGAAAAAGTAAAAATGAGAAGATTTTTGGCTTCCCAAAATTCTAAACCTGCAGTTACTTGCCCTTTTTCACCTAATGGTTATACCAGTCTGCATGGGCAAGACAAAATGTAATGTTCTACAAAGGAATACCTTTTAACTTTTTAAAAACAAAAAACACCAATCAAAAGAAAACATATTCTGAAAAGAATTGTAATGTACGTGATTTTTGGCAGTATATGATAAGTTGGTCAGCCAACTCACTTCACACAATGCACAAAAATTAAGTTAAAATGGACGATAGACCTAAATTGAGAATTATAAAATTTCTACAATAATTTCCCTACTAAAGATATGCTAACTTATTTAGTAAACCTCTTTTTCTTGACATTTAAGATTTAATTTTTTTCCCTTCTATACTCAGTACTTCAAAAAACATTTTAGATGAATATGATCAAAGTACTTCATATACATGTAGAAAAATGAAGTGAAACCCACTAAAAAATGTAAAATAAAGGTAGATGACAAGGAGGGATAAGAAAAAGTAATAGAGGGGTGAAATTAATCAGATTACATTATACGTATATATGAAAATATCACAGTGATACTGCTGAGTACAATTAATGCCTGCTAATTAAAAATAAAATAGAAGGAGTGAATAAAGGCAAAAACAAAAGAAAAATGCCAGGGATTCAACCAACCTAGAAGCACTAGAAGATTCCAGGAGCTTTCTCTAAACACCTGTCTCCATTGGCAGAAACTGATGAACATTTCATTTGCTTTAAAGTATTGAAGAGTTTAGAAAACTGGGAGGAAGTTTATACATGAATTTGTGATAAATACATAGAAATTAAACACACAGATGAGACAATAGCTATCCTTAGTATAAAAAAAGTGCAAAAAAGAAAATGAATAGTATTTATGTAGTTATAATAATGTAATTATCAAATGTTGATAATATCTCAAAATAAATATTAATCAAACTTATGCTATAAATATTAAGAGAAGAAGAAGAAAAGTAACTGTGAGAGATAATAAATGCTTATTGTTGTCAGATGTGGTGGTGCCCACCTGCAATCCTAGCACTTGGGAGGCTAAAGCAGAAAGATTGTGAGTTCAAGGCCAGCCTGCACTACATAGCAAGACTGTCTCAAAAAAAAACCCAAAGGAAAACTGGGTGTGATGGCTCACACCTGTACTCCCAGCTACTCAGGAGGCAGAGATTAGTAGGATGGTGGTTTGAGGATAGTGGCCAGCACAGGCAAAAAGTGAGTGAGTCTCCATCTTATTCAATTCAGACATGTATCTGTCATCCCAGCTACTCAGAAAACCATAGGTAGGGCCAAGGCCTGCCAGGACAAAAAGTAAGACCCTATCTGAAAAAAATAACTTAAAAAGCAAAAGGGGCTGATGAGTGGCTCAAATAGTAGAACACATACCTGCCTAGCCAGCATGAAGCTCTGAGTTCAAATCCCAGCACTGCCAAAAATTAAAATTATAAATTAATAAATAGAAATATTTTATCTGTTGGATTTATGGTAAATATTAAGAGAAAAGAACCACAATCTAACACTTTTATACCTGCCCAAAATATGTGAGAAAAAATTAGATGGGCTGGAGTCATGGCTCAAGTGGTAAAGCACCCACCTAGTATACATAAAGTCCTGAGTTCAAACCCCAGAACTGCAAAAAAAATTGTATAGTAAAAACAAAAGAAAATAGTTATGATCTCCAGGTTAAGCAAATATTTAAGGCACAAAATGCATGAAACATAAAAGTTAAAAACTTAAGTTATACTTTATCAAAATTTAAGAGCTGGTGGAATGACTCCAGTGGAAGGGTGCCTGCTTCACAAAAGTGAAGCCCTGAGTTCAAACCCCAGTACCACCCAAAAAAAAAAGATTAAAAATTTTACTCTTCAAAGGCACCATTAGAAACAGAAAGGAAAGCCACATGTGATGCTACACACCTATAATCCCAGCACTTCAGAGGCAGGAGGATCATGAGTTCAAGACCACCCCAGGCAAAGTTAGCAAGACTCTATTTCAAAAACAAAATACAAACAAAAAGACTAGACATATGGCTTGCTTAGTATATGTGAGGCTCTGAGTTCAGCCCTTAGTACCCCAAAAAATTGACAGGTTATTCAACTGGTTAAAAAGCATAATCCAATTATATGCTGTCAACAGGAAACACATTTTAAATATAAGTAAGTTAAAACTAAACAGGTGTCACATATGTATATATACACACATAAATATATACATGCATATATAAAATATATAGATATACAAACAATGTATAGCTATACATATATATGTGTGTATCTATCTTCTGTGCTAACACTAATCAACACAAAACTGGAGAGGCAAATTAATATCAGGCAAATTAGACTTCAGAGCAAAAAAAGTTACCAGAGATAGAGTATGGTTTAATAATGAAAAATGAACTCATCAAGAAGATGTAAAATCCTAAACATTTATGGTCCTATTAACACAGCTTCAAAATACAAAGGATTTTTAGTTTTTAACCCCCTTTTTGGTGGTACTGGGATTTGAACTCAGGGCTGCCTTGTCTGCTAGGCAGGTGCTGTACCATTTGACCTACTCCTACAGCCCTCATTTTTAACATTCTTAATGCAATGACATATCCATAGTTTACTGTTTTTATATGCAGTTTTTATTTATCCTTCAACTTTTATAATAACTTATTTTAAACTTATCTTAAAACTACTCATAAAAATGAGTAAAATCTATGGTGCTAACACAAATTACTCCTACATCTTAATTTTTTTTAATTTACTACAATGAAAATGCCAAGTTCATGTCGGTTTAATGGTGAATTCTTCCAAATATTTCAAGAACAAATAGTAATAAATTTACATAAGAAGAATGGACTTCTGGACTCAGTTGGTAAGTCCAGCAAAATATTTGGGGTTTTTTGTTGTTGTTGTATTTTGGGTTTTTTTTTTGGTGGCACTGGGGTTTGAACTCAGGGCCTCACATTTACTAGGCAGGTGCTCTTACCATTTGAGCCACTCCACCAGTGGCCTGCAAAATATTGATACCAAAATCTGACAAGGATATTATGAAAAAGAAAATATATAGGCTAGTACCTCTCCTAGATACAGATGTAAAACTCCTAGCAAAATATCAATAAATAGGATTCTACATTTATTTTTAAATGATATATATACCTCTCCATGAGGGGTTTATTTCAGAGATAAAATGTTAATTTAACATTTTAAGAGTCCATCAGTATAATTCACAACACTAACAGAATAAAATTGAGGGGAAAGGAAGAACACAATCATCTCAATAGAAGAAAACATATTTGATAAAACTAATAATTTGATAAACAAATGTATTCATGAGTTTAGAGAAAAAACGTGTAGGACTGGGGTTTGAACTCAGAGCCTTCGGCTTGCTCAGCAAGCACTCTACCCACTTGAGCCTACCTCCAGTCTTAGGAAAACGCCTTCAACAAACTAAAACTGCAAGGAGCTGTCCTTAATCTTAAAGAGTTGTCTAGGAAAAACATCCTATAGCTACATCATCCTCAATGGTAAAATAATCCAAGTTTTCTCCCCAAAGTCAAGAACAAAATGATGATGTACACAACATTTTTTATTCACACTTATATGGAGGCTCTATGTGGTGCTACAAAGCAAGAAAGAAGGCTGTGGGTGTAGGTAGAGCACTAGCCTAGCATGGGTGAGGCCTTGGGTTCAATTCCTGGTACCATAAAACAAAGAAGAAAGAGAAATAAAAGTTACAAATACTAGAAACAAAAAAGCAAAACTATCTTTATTTACATATTATATGACTGTATAGACAAAAATACAAAACTATACAAATTATTGGAATCAGTGAGTGAATTGAGGAAGCTCTCTGGATATAAGGTCAATACATTAAAACCAATCATATTCTACATCCAAGCAAGAAATGATCAGAAAATGAAATCTTTTTCTATAAAATATATCATTTGTAGTAGCACCAAAGAACAAAATATCTAGGAACAAAATTAAAATAAATCTTAATTTTCTTAGCTAGTACTAAAAATTAGCTGGCAGGTGGCTCAAGAGGTAGAGCGCCTGCTCAGAAAGTGTAAGGCCCTGAATTCAAACCCCAGCACCACCACCAAAACAAAATGTATATATGTAATACGAAAAATTAACAAAATATTGCTGAGAAAAATTAAAGCTGATTTAAATAAATGAAAGCTATAGCACATGGATGAATCAAAAAGCTGCATATTAAAAAGGTCAATTTCACCCCAAGTGAGGTAGAGTCAATGCAAACTCATTCTTAACAGAGAAATCTTTGATGGAAATTGACAAACTAACTCTTATTAATGTGGCAACGCAAAAGACAAAAAGTAGCTAAGAACAATCTTAATGAATAAAGCTGGGCGACTTTTTTATCAGAGTTCAAAACTGACTCTGAAGCTACAGTAATTTAAAAAATATGATGCTGGTGCAAGAATAGACAAATAAACCAATGTAACAATACAGAGCCCAGAAATACCTTTGACACATAGTCACTTGGTTTATGACCGAAGTGTCATTACAATTCAGTGGGGAACTCTTTTCATTAATTACATATCTATATGAGAAAAACAATAAACTATACTTCACACCAAAAAGCTAATTTAATTAAAGGTGAATCAGATGAAAACCGAAACAAAAAAAGCTCTAAAAGAAAAAAAAAAGAGTAACTTCACAACTTTGGAGTACAGAAAGATTTCTTAAACATGACAGAAAAGGCACTAACCTTAAAAAGATAAAACTGGTAAGTTTGACTTCAGTAAAACTGAGAAACTATTATCAAGACACATCTGTATGAAATTGAATAGGCAGCCACAAACTTGAGAAAATATATTTGCAATACATATATCTAATAAAAGATAGCATTCATAGTATTAAACCTACATATATCTTATGATGCAGAAATTCTTCCCTAAGTATATCCCCTCCCCAAAATAACATTTTAAACATACGTGCTGTTAAATTACAAGAATATAGCAGCTTTATTCCTAATTGCCCCAAACTGGCAACAATCTAAACATCCATTTGTAGAGAAATGTATTTTTAAAGTGTTATATGGTAATACAATGAAACATGACACAATAATAAACTACTTCTGATAGGTGCAACATAGATGAATCTCTAAAATATTGAAACAAGAAAAAGCAGATAGAACAAAGAGCACAAACTATATAATTCATTTATGTGAAATTCAAGGACCAGCAAACCAATTTATGTGATAAAAGTCAGAACACTTACCTCTAGAAGGTGGGGTAGCAACAGAGGGTACCCACAAGAAAGCCGCCTGGAGGACTGAAAAATGTTCTATACCTTGATATAATTGGTGACTACCCAAGGTCACACACTCATTAAAATATGCACATGCTTTATTTTACTGTGTGCAAAATAACCTTATGTTAAGAGTGTACATGAGTAATGTACATATTACTTGGCCCATTGCATGCCTCAGTGTCAGAGCAGTCAAATCTTAAACCTTTTTATTCCTCTCTAGGGACACAACAATGCATAGTGGCTAAAAGTTTGGATCAGAGTGTAATCATTCTTCAAAGAAGTTTGCTGAGCCCCGTATCATGTGCTAGTCTGTGGTCTGGATAGGGGTAATACACAGTAAATACCATAGCCAAGACTTTGCCCTTACAGAGATCACAGCATAGTAGGAGAAATAGACAATAAAGATATAAATAATATGATAGTTTCACAAAGAAAATATAGGGCAGGGTGACTAAATGCAGAATTTAATCACTACTTCAGATAAAGATTTGTGTAGACTTCTTTAGGATTATGTTTGAGCATAGACCTGAATGACGTAAAGAAACAAGCCATGTATATTTTTAGAGGAAAACTAAATGCTGGGCCTTTGGTTTTTCTGTTCTAGAACCCTTACATAAGCTACTTAGTTTCTCTGTTTCAGTTTCACCTTCTATAAAAAGGGTCTCACAATAATTCCACATTGCATTCTGTAAAGTGCTAACACGCTTTCATCTCATGAACCATAAGACTGCAATACATAGTGATTGTTTGAATCATGAAATAAGATGCAGAATGGAAGCATCAGTCCTATAAGAAAGGACTTATTCTTCTACATGGTTAAGTGAGCTTTGTATATGTGCAGGTATTTGAGAACTTACCCAGGATCCCTGCCACACTACTTTATTTAAAGCACCATCTAGTGGTAAAAGAATGTAACTGTATTTCTAGATCACCAAGATGGGCTATCTGTACCCTGAGCTTTCTCAAGATCCTGTTAGAGAAAAAACGTGATGACTTGCTTGTAGATGTACCTATCGCCAAAGAGTAATTTTCAAGAGAATATTTCCTGAACTTTTACCCACTCCCATATTCTTTCACCTTCCTCCTCCCCATTTTGTCCCATCCTAACTTCTCAGTCCCTTTTTCCTACATTTCAAGTATTCCATTGACAACTGTGCTTGGCATTTGTTTTGTGTGGCCTGCCCTAAGAGCATCCAGGTTTCCTTTTAGAATTCTTACCCATATTGTGAATAATCTTGATCTGGTATCAATTCATGGTGACCACACTCCATTCTGGAAGCTGAAGGAAACAGACCCTTACCCTCCTTGACTCAGCAGGACCAGGCATGTGACTCAAGCTCAGTTGTCAGAAGCTCATTCTAGGGCTCAGACTGTTGAGCTGGTGACATAGTGACAGCAGGAAAATCTAGAATATAGTCGTGCAGGGATGGCATGCACTCCTCCTCACAGTTCCAATTAAGAAATTGCCGGGGTTCCCCATGCCCTGCCCTCCACAGCCCCCTTGATTCCTGGCATGCTGAAGCCTGAGCCTCCAGCTCCCGTCACTCTGTAGGCTTCCTGTTAGTGTTCCAATAACTCCCATCAGCTTAATTTAGCCCATACCAACATCTACGACCCTGTCTGCAAATTTCTAACAAAACACCTGACTAATGTGGCATAAAAGACCTATCCACCTCCCACCTCATTATCGGAAAATAAACTTGAGGATTAAAGAGATGCATCTAAATCCTATCTTAAGTCAATCAGGTGGCCATGTGCAGTTAATGTGAGGATCCTTTGAAATGAAAACCAGAAAAAGAACAAATGTCAATCAGAAGATTAAACCTTTCTAATGTAGATTAGACTGTGTAGTCCTGGAAAGGAAATTAATCCTCATAATGGTACATTGATTTTTTTGCTTTAGGAGAAAAAAACAGTTGCAGTTGGGAAGTCAACAGACTTCCCTTTCTCCCCCCCCACCCCATTTAGATAACCTCCCTCCCTGCAGAGACAAATGGAGCCAAGACACAGGAATGCACATGCATGTGCTAGTGGACGTATGAGGCAAGAGAGTTTATGAGATACGAAAGAAATTAGGGACTGAAACTTTATTGTGGGACTGAGAGGTGGCCTGCATCAAAGAAATGGAAGCATGGAGATTTGCTCCTGAGATAGGCTGTCGTCTAATAGCTTGTACAATGAGGTCCTGCCCGGCTCTGGTATAAGGGGAGGGAGAGATCAGACAAAATCCAAACACCTGCTCTCCACGTGACCTGGGAGAATTCACTTGACTCATTAGTAAAGAACAGCTCACGGTTCTATTAAGGTCTGGCTTCAATTTAGAGAAAAGAACTTATTTGGAACAGTGGGGGCAGATCCCCACTGCTTGGCTGCTGACTGGCCTCCCCTCCTTGTGGATCATGACAATAGCAGTACCACTGAGCTGGGAGGTCATAGGGCTGATTCCCTTCTGGATTTCCTTCCAGATTCCCTGGGTGGTCCCTTTCTCAGGAAGGTGAGACACTGCCAGTGAGAGAGCTGACTCTGGAAAACAAGGAGAGCATCCCCAAGAACTTACCAATGAGTCTGCAGTTCCGTCTTGAGCTTTATTCAACTGCTTTTGTTGTTTGAGTCTTGAGGGCATCAAACTTTTGTTAAGACTGAATTTCAGTGTTCACTTAGGTATTTGATGAAAATCATGGAGCTCAGATGTTAAAAAAGAAAAACAAAACATTTACAGACCAAAAACAAAACAAAAAATAAAAAGAACTAAAATTGGTCCTGGCTCTGACCAAATGACCAGTTGTGACTTATCTGTTGTGACAAAATGATCAGTTGTGCTTGAGTTTGTCATTATTAAGGACAATAAACATTAGCTAAGCAAAAGCACAGCCTTATGACAGCAATATTTTAAAATTATAAAATGCTGTTTTACTGTTAAATTTATACATAACTGCACGTTACAATTTAAATGCTATAAAGATTTTTGAACTTTTGCAAATTTAATGTAAAAGCCAATAAAAAAAATCAAAGGCCTTCCAATTCTCGAGGAAAAAACATCAATTTAAAATAGCATAATGCCCTTATAAATTCATTCTTTTAATTTTATCTGCATATCTTACTATGCAGGAATGATTTCTCAAATTTTATATATCAAGTTTGTTATGATCAATACAAATATACCCCAAACTCAATATATTTAAATTTGAATTTATTGCTCTCTTGAACAGTACCTATTTCTGTCTCCTTTCTTCATACTGTCTCTTCTGAATCTTTTCCTTGCCCAGTGAAACTTTGACCATCCTCCCAGGTCAGATCAAATACCTCCTTATGTAAAATGTTTTTGTCAGTCTACAGAGATAAAACTCTAAAAGATAATACCTACCATGGATAGCTTACTGTATGCTAGGTCCTGATTATCATAAATAATGTTTTCCTGTGATTCAAGTCTCCTTGTTCATACCTCCTTCACTGTCCTTAATACATTATACTCATTGCATCTGTTTTCCACACCAGACTAGATTCTTTTTACAGTTTTTTAAAAATTATTTTATTTTTTAATTATCATACATTAATAATACAAGGAGATTGCTCTGTGATAATTCCATGCATGTGTACAGTATACCTTCACCTTCTCCATTATATTTCCATTAGGAAAGGGGAGAATTGTGTCTTATTCATGTCTTCATCTTTCTATCCAAATTGCATAAAACATAAAACATATCATGTGTGTGTTGACTTAGTTCTCTTAATGAAATGCAACAGGCACTCCCCCATATCATGTAAGCATCACCTAGGAATTTGAATTTTTGTTATCCCTCAAAATTTTTAACGTAGAGGTTACTAGTTTAATTTGCAGATCTTGTTTCAGATCAGTCAACATGCAAACTTAAATGGTTAGTTTCTTCCTAGTATATCCTCTATCACTCTCTCTTTTACTGCTACTTACAAATTTAATGTGCTTAATTTTTAATATTGGCAAGGTTGCTTTAAAATGGTTCTCTAAATTTGACTCTCTAAGGGAAAAGTTTGCAGTAGGTATTTTGTCTTTTGCCAATGTCAATTTCTCTCTCTCTCTCTCCCCCTCATCTTGCAAAACTGAAATTCTCTAGCTATGAAACAACTCCCAGATTCCCTCTCCTGAACTCCTGACAACCTCCATTCCACTTTCTATGAGTTTGAGTACTCTTGACTACTCTACATACTTCATGTAAGTGGAATCATGCAGTATTTGTCTGACTTATTTCACTTAGCATGATGTCCTCAAATTTCATCCATGCTGTAGCATGTCAGAAATTCCTTCCTTTTTAAGGCTGAACAATAATTCCACTGTATGTATATACCACATTTTGTGTATCCATTCATCTATTCATGAATCCAAGCCTATTTTTATGTAGCTGAAAAATTGGTAACTTAGCCAATTGCTCTCAATCTTTTTACCACCAACGTCCTTCTTTTGTGCTATCTTTTCTTTTTTGTGTTATTTTTCTTTTTTAACTGTTTAGCCATTTATTTTTAGGGCAGTTTTAGGTTCATGGCAAAATTAAGCAAAAAAGTACAAAAATTTCCCATTCATCCCTACTTATACACACACACACACCTCCCCCATTACCACGTTGGAATCATTAACCCTCCAGTGCCAAAAACAGACACACAAGACAGAAAATCTTGACAAGCCAATTTTCTCTTGATCAAGAGTGAGCAAGCATGTGCTCACTCCCGCTAAGCAAACACGCAAGCACAAAATGGCTGATAGTGGCTCCTCCTTATATCCCAGCCGCAGCTGTACCTACCCCTAACCTGGGACTTGTCCAAGTCAAAGAACAGTCCCGATTGGCTAGAAGGCTTGGGGGATGGGTTAGGGCATGCAGTTGGTGGGCAATGGAGTTGTACAAGAATCCGGAAGAAGAAGCAAGGACCCTTTAAACATGCAAGTCACCTAAGATGGAGACCTGAGGAATTTTTAAGTAATATAAGAGGGTAACAAATACTTTGATAGAAAAGATCATTTTTCTTACACTTTCCCCCTCTTTTAATTTAAATTCTTTTCTCCAAACTCAGGAGCTGTTGGCTCTCATGTTCCTGGGTTTCTAAAAGAAACAAGTCATTTTGGTAGGTTGGGGGTGACTGTTTGGTGAGGGCTGTCTCAATTAACCACTGTGTTAGTCTTTGGACACAAGGAATTATGCAGCATCCTACTAAAATTAAAACTCCAACCACTATGATCAAGGAGGTTAAGATTGAGGTCATCCATCCCTTCCATCTCCCAAACCAATTTTCCATATGTCAGTGAAGGGATCATTTATACCTGAATTTTCAGTTAGCTCATTAGATAAGAAAGTTAATCTTTGTAGGGCCTCAGTAATAGCTCCATCGAGGGCTGTATTATTTGGTATATACATGCAACATGAAACTCCAATCATTATGCAAGCCCCTCCCTTTTTGGGCAACATCATGTCTAATGCTAGCCTGTTCTCCCAAGCCATCTGGCTAGTTGGTCCCAATTGCTCTGCTCTTCCTTTGATAGCATCTCTGGTATAGTTAACAAACCTTCTTTGGTTATAATAAATATAATTAATCCAATCGACATTTTTATTTATAGTGGATCACCAGAAGAGTACTGATTCAAGCCCTGTTGCAATTTGGTTCCTGGCTTTGAATTCGTTTGGCACCCTCTAGGAACCCCAATGGCATCAATGTAAATATGGGGATCAAGGGAGCCTCTGTGGTTGGCTGCAGTGTCTGTGTCTATGTCCCTCCTTTTGCTAGGTGTTGTGGCACAAGCTGGGGATCTAAATTCCAGGGTGAAAGGGATTGACAACTGCACCAAAGCACAGGCATCTGCCCAGGTACCTGGGAGAGTCTCAAGTAAAGGTCCTCCACAGTACTACCAGACTTCAGCTCTGCCCACCAAGAGTGTGGACTGGTTTGTGAAGCTGTTGAAGGACTGGCTTTCACTGCATCCCATCAGGTTTCCCACATTTGTCAATCGTCCCCCCTGTCTGGTGAGATATTGGTGGCCTAATAGTCCTCAGGGGCTGACCCATGGGACCTCTGACCTCTGGGAACAGTAGTGATAGCATCTGGCAGGATTTGTTGCCCCAAGCCTTGGCATCCAGAAACAGAGCCAACATGCAATACATTCCATCTCGATCTGAGGACCATTCTAATGAAAATAGGACCATCTGAGACTCTGGCCTCCTAGTAGTACAAGCATAGCAATCACTCTTATTTAATGTGCGGATAGCATATTTTATCCATTCATCCAAGTATTTGTATCCCTGTACCCAATTTCAATAGCCACAGTTTGTCTTAGGTCCTTGACTTCTACTACAGTCACCTGAATTCAATTGTTATACAAATGTGGAGGTAATGTTGGAGTGGAGATAGAACTGGGTGTCACCTAGGAGGGGTTGAGAGTTAGATGGAGGGCAAAGGTACCTAATGAGTCTGTGTCCCTGAGACATCTGCCCCACCCCATATCTACGAAATATAGGTGGTTCTTGTGTCATACTGCAAGGGTTTTCTATGACAAGTGGGTTACATTGTTTATCTTTACAAGTAGGAGAGGAGTGTCTAAAACAGCTGTAATTTCAACTGTAGTCTGTTAAAAGACTGTCGATTATTCTGGATGGTGGAAATTGGAGTCTTTCCAGTGCCCTGGGGTCTGGTCCAGCCCTTAGGATTGTCATAAAAGGGAGAAGTGTATCCTTTATATCCAGTGTTTCACCCCACATCGATCCACTCTGGACAGATACCAGGCTTCCCCATGGGTCCTGGGATGGGACACATATCAAGGGACTATCCTTGGAGTTGAAGTTGGGACATAAGGTCTCCACAAGGAAGGATCTGGCATGCATCGAATTCAACAATTAAGGGAAGAGTACTCTGAGTTACATTAATAATAGCATACCATTTCCCAAATAGAAAGGGAAATATTCACTATCGTCTTTTTAAAGTCACTTTGGTGTTGCCTGGATGTGAGAGCACAGCCCATTGTTCCTTCTGGTCGGGTGGGGGTGCTCTCTTTACCCATGTGTGATGAGTCCATCCCTGCTCCACTGTCTGGAAGGCTGTCTCTGTGGTCAGCATAACCAGGAAATATCCTTCCCAAGCTGGCCCAAGCTTATTTTCTTTCCAGCTCTTATTATCACATAATTGCCAGGCTGGTGTGGGTGAATGGGAAAGTCAAGTGGAGGAGCTTGTGCTATCAACCCCTTTTTCCTAAGAGAAAGTAAGGTAGAGATAATCCAAGTATATAATTTTTGAGGAAATAGTCTTTGTTTTCAAAGGGTGGTACATCAGTAACAGAGCTAAGGTAAAGAAGCCCATAACGCATTTTATAGGGGGAGAGGCCAACATCCTTCTGAGGGGCCATCCTAATTCTGAGTAATGCTATGGGAAGACATTTAATCCAAGGTAATCTGGCCTCTAAGACTAATTTAATGAGTTGGTTTTTAAGGATCTGATTCATTCTTTCAACTCTCCCTGAGGAAGGTGGATGCCAGGGAGCATGATATTCCTGTTTGATCTCTAGAGCTTTCATAAGTCCCTTAAGGATGTTGGTAGTGGAATGAGTCCCATTGTCTGAATCTATATTTTCTATAACCCCAAACCTCAGGATTATGTTTTCTAGTAATACCCTAATTGAATTTGTAGCACTGGCCCCTGAGAGAGGGATGGCCTAGACCCAGTGAGTGCAATGGTTTAAAATAACCAAGAGGTTTTTAAGATGACCTACTTTGGGCATCTCAGTGTAATCTACCTGAATGCTTTGGAAAGGTCACAACCCAGGTTTTCTACCCCAACTGGTCTCTGTCTCAGAGCTTGCTTGTTAATCTTTTGAAAAGTGAGACATCCTTCTGATACTTGTTTGGCTAGTGTATAGATCCCTATACACCCATATACTCACAAAACTGCATCACACATGGCTTGGGGGTCCCCAGTGGCTCCCCTGATGGAGATAGGTAAGGAGTTCTCTTATTAGGGAGCTCTTATCAGTTGCTCTTCCTCAGAGGGGGTAAAGATAGGGGTGACAAGAGGAGCAGGGAGGTGTAGAATGAGACAAAAGTCTGGGGCCTCAGAGGTAAGAGCAGCCTGTTTTGCTGTCTCATCTGCAAAGGAATTTCCCTGAATCTCAGTTTACCCCCTTTTGGTGACCTGGCACATGGACTATGGCTATTTCTTCAGGTAGTTTTAGGCTTTCTAATATTTGTTGAATTAATTCTTCATGTGCCAAGTGTTGGCCCTTGCTATTGATCAAGCCCTGTTCCATCCAGATTTTTCCAAAGGTGTGGACTGTCCCGTCCTGCAGGACACATCAGCGTGGGTAGCAAACCTAGAAGGGGAAGAATGAAGGGACAAGAGACACGAAGGAGACAGCAAGACAAGAGTTCTGATCAAGCTGCAAAATTTTATTGTTCACACAGGGGTATTTATGTGCTGAGGGAGTGAGGGGTATGACGAGGTGCAGGCTGGTTGGCTGGTTCTGCTATAGGACTTCTGATAGGGTGCACGTTCGCGCCGGCGGCAAGGTCAACTCCCGGAAGAGAAGCAGGGACGGCGCCATCTTGTGCTGGAGATGGAGAAGTTGGGACAAACAACCGCAAAATGTTCCAGGGCAAGGTCAAGACAGAATGGCTCACAAAGGGAGCCTTGTCTCCGACAGTGGACCACACCAAATGCGTATTTTGAATCAGTGTATATGGTCCCTTCTTTGTCATTTATTTTAAGGTCTGATTTAGGGCAAACAATTCGCAAGTCTGTGCTGACCAATTGTTAGGGAGTTGGCCTGATTCTATTATAGTCATGGCCTCGCCATCTGCTATAGAATATCATTATGCCTTTTCCCCTCAATTACCCAAGAGGATCCATCCACAGAGAAATGGAACCCAGTCTGGAAAGGAGTTTCCCCAAGATCTGGCCTCACTTTTGTTTGGTAATCAATAATATCTATACATTTATGTTCGGGGGCTCCTCCCTCCTGCCTTCCTGCCAAGAAAGTGGCTGGATTTAGGGCCTCGTCAGTAGTTAAAGTTAAGTCATCCTTTTCTAGCAAGATAGCCTCATACTTTAGGATCCTGGAATCTGTCAGCCATCTACCCACCTTCTGGTTTAAGATTATTCTAACTTGATGGGGAGTGCTAATAATTAGGTCTCCCCCAAAGGTGATTTTTCTACTTTCTTCAGGGCTTATAGCAGCTATTGCCTGAATGAATTCAGGCCAATCTTGGGTGACAGGATCTAGGAATTTATTTATTTATTTATTTATTTTTTATTATATTCATATATGCATACAATGTTTGGGTCATTTCTCCCCCCTTCCCCCCCACACTCTCCCTCTCCCTCCCACCCCCTCACTACCTGGCAGAAACTATTTTGCCCTTATCTCTAATTTTGTTAAAGAGAGAGTGTTAGGAAAAATGCCGCTCTCAAAGAAAGCTCACAAGAAAACTCACATCCATAGAGCAAAGTTTCATGGCAGGCTCAAACTGCCAGGCTGGCCAGGGAAAAGATGGTGCAGCCCCGAGCCTGGGCGAGCAGTGGCTTCTATAGAAGGGGGAGGGTAAGGAAGTTAGCGCATGTGCAGTAGTCTCTGGTAGGGGTGGGGCTGTCTTAGAGCGAGGGAATTTGTTTAAGGGCAGGGCTGCCATTTTGGCTGATTCACAAAATGGTGACATTATTGTTCTATCATTCCCCCATTTTTTCTTTAATAATGATGAGGGTAGGGGCTGAGAATAAGGAATTGGGGTGAAGCATCGATCTCTTTAACTGCTTCCTGCTGGCAGGAGGCGTTGTATGAGGCAAGCTCCTCAGGCTCCTGTGTCCCGGTGGGGGCCCTCATAGCAGTCCGCTGGATGGTTTTGGAGAGGTTGGTATCCCTGGAGGTACAACTGGTTAAAATTTTGATTAGCAATAGCAGACATGTAGTATAATACAAGGGAGGAACTTAAGAATAGGAGAGCAAGAAACATAGGCATTAGGATGGGCATTGGCCAGGAGAACCACTGTGAAATGTTCCCTAGACAATTTCAAGAGTCCTCCAACTACAGAGAGAGAAATGGGTGGCCATAGATTATCTAAGACCCAAATAGGAATATTAGGAGGAGCATAAAAAGGTGTCTGTTCAGGGACTGCATACCTAGGGATCTAAATTCTGCAAAATCCTATAACTACCAGGAAAGCTGTAAGCTGTCTTATGGTATGGGGGTTGGGAAATGGAAGATTGGGTTGATGCATTTATGACTCAGGGAGTGAGTCTGTCCCTTTAAGGCCACACCTAGGTAGGTGACCTGTGGGAGGAAGGGGCTGTCAGGATTTAAATGTAACACTCTTGGATAAAAGAGAGCTTTAGCTCATTATTTTATATAAATTGACACTTTTAACTTTTTAAATGTTTGTACCATATTTAGATAAAGTATAACATAACACTGTTACAAGGTGGTCATTTAAGACACATAAGCAAATATATAAATGAACTCTGATTTAGTAGTACTTAAAAGCTTGACAAGATCAGCAGAAAACACAAATAATTTCTTTGATAAAATCTTTCTCTGTAATGGTTTTTTGTAGATGTTACTCAGAGCAGAACAATATTAAGATAACCTTGTTATTTTATAGTCATAGAGGATTTGATTTTAGTTTGACATGACCCTAAAAATCTTTTAGGTAACTCTTAGATTATATTCAACTTTAACTTTATCACACACTGAAGTTTCTTATTACACACTTTTAAAACTTACTTAGATCTTTATATAACATTCTAAACCCTTTGATGGCTTGGTTTTATCCCTCCTATTTGAAACAATCTTTAGGATAAGCCCTTTTTTTAAAAATCCCTTCTCATCCAAAAAAACATTCCTTTTTCCTTTAACATCTCAAAAAATACATTTATTACCTATCTATATCCTTTCCAGTTGTTTACTTTGTAACTTGTATTTTAAAATTAACTTTTGTAAGAATTTTAAATTTATTATAGGGGCTGGAGCAAATAATTAGTAGCCCTTGTTGTTTTAAGGAATCGATGATAGGCATAAGGCCTTATCATCCCTCAGGCTTGAGGGGATATTGTTTTTGGTGTGGAAACAGTGAGGGATTTTTGAGTTTTATTTGAATAGGGAGGGCTGTCCTGGCTCACACTACACTCATCTCATCAGTCCACACTGTGGGATCTATTTGTTCCTGAAGGAGGGGGCAGCAGAGATAGCTGCCTGGGGGGAGGAGCATTTGAGCCATTAATTGAGATAGTAAATCCCGTCCCAGCAGGGACACTGTTACTATGGGGAAAGAGTGACAGAAGAGGAGTTCTCCCCAAGAGCAGGACAGAGGCCAGGTAAACTAGCGCTCTAGGGGCTAGCCAGATTTGCCCCAATAACTTTTGTCATTGGACCAGGGACCAGGAGAAAAAGGTAAAACAGAGAAATGGGCTCCACAATCTAGGAGGAAAATGACATTTTGTTTTGCTGCCATTATGGCTCCTCAACATTGATGCCAAGAAGTGGAGTGTGGACAGGAGGCTGGGACCCATCAATACATAAGAGGTGGCACCTTGCCTTCCATCTGGTGACAGGGGCACTTAGATCTCCAGTGGTTACCCTTGCAGAGGGCAGGGTCCTGGTTGGGGGCGGGGCTGTCTCCCGGGCTGTCCCCCTTTAAGCATTCTCTGCAGAAGTGCCACTCCTGTCCACCATGGTAGCAAGTTCAGGATACAGGCCCCAATCGGGTGGGGCCCTCTCTGAGAGCAGCAATGAGGCCATGGTGTCTCTTATCTTTTTCTCTCCTGTTAGTAAGGTCCCAGACATACAGACATAGCTATAAATACAGACATGGCTAGCTGTATTACTTGGTTCAGTGACTTTTCCCTTCAGCCATAGCCCAAATTTTTTACAAATATCTGTGACTGACTGTTAGAAATTTATCTTTGAGGAGAACTTCTCTCACCTGTGACTCTGAGTCCCCTGTGGTATGCTTTCTGATAGCCTCCTTAAGATGCTGTAGAAAGGTAAGATTTTTTCTTTTTAAGTTGTTGCTGTAAAGTAAAGTTGTTATTTTACATTGACACCTGACACTCTGGAGAGCGAAGTCGCTGAACTGTTCTGGGTCTCAGTTTCCTCACTTGAAGAATGAGGGATCTGGTCTAGGTTAAACTACGTTTTTCTACTATGAGATGGCTGAAGTGACATTAATGCCACTTATCTTCTTTACCATTTTTTAAATTTTTTTTTTAGTAATGCTGGAGAATTGAACCCAGGGCTTTGCACATGTTGGGCAGACATTCTCCCATTGAGCTACTTCCTCAGCCCCAAATATTATTATTATTATTTTTACTTTGGCTGTACTGGGCTTGAACTCAGGACTTTCTACTTGTAAAGCGGCACTCTACTGCTTGAGTCATATGATCATTTCCAACTGAGTGGCCTAGGCCGAACCCATTGCTTTTCTAATGAGAGAAATTTGTATAGGGGACCTTAGTTTACTTTTTTTTTTTTTACTTTTATAGAAAAGGTCTAATTGGAAATTTGTATAAGGGACCTCAGTTTACTTTTTTTTTTTTACTTTTATAGAAAAGGTCTATTATAATTTAAGGAGCCCTGTGAAAGCCACTTCTCTTGGTCACCCAAGGCATACTGAGGCCAGGCCTCAGTACAAAGCTTCCAACATCTACCAGCCAGAAGACTGGAAGATGCAGGTCCCATCTAGAAAGAACAAAACGTTAGGATCCTGTCTTTTAGCTAACAGCAGGCAGCCTCTTTAATAAAGGCTACCTTTTTAACAAAGAAATCATTTGTAAAGTTAGAGAAGGGCATTCACAGGGCATTTCAGGCCAATAACAGTGCCATACGGGACAACTAGTGTTAATATTTGGAGGGAAAAATTTACGCTGAGGCCAAAGGTATAGAAAATTCTAAATGAGAAATTTAGAGACAATAGTAATGTCTGTTTTGTTATTTCTGGAACTATAACCTTGAGCTAATAATTGGCTTACAAGGGCTGGGTCTGAAGCCCTGAGGTGTGAGGTGGGGCTAGGAGCAGGACTTGTTCAAGGCGCCACTCCCTCCACACACACACCTGGGCCTGTCGCCCCTCCCTGCTTCCTGTGTACTCTGCATGCATTTATTCTAGGGGAAGTGGTGGCAGGCTGCAGCCATCGCCACATGTGGCTGGCGGCCCAGGATGTACTGGGTCCTCTCTATGGATTTTCTTAGCTATAGCAGGCATTTTTGCTGTGCCCAGAAACCGGCATCCTGTGCACAGGTGTGCCTGTTTGCTTTCCCTCCTCCCCTTGTCGGGGCAGAGTTAGAGCGTAAGCGTGGCAGCTGCAGGTTTTTGCAAGCGCTTTTGTAAAGCAGCTGATTTAAAGTTACTTTAGACTGAGAGGCCTGGCAAACTAGTTGGAATAGCTTAAGTCGTAAGGTACCATGCTACAGGTTTTTCATGGGAGGCAGGGTCCCAGTAAGCCCAGGGAGCGGAAGGCAGACAGAGACAAAGGACATGCAGTGAGACCATGGAGGAGGCAGAAAAGGTGTGCTGACATCTTAGGTAAGGGAGGGGAAGGCAGAGCCTGGAGGATGACACGCGCTTAAGGGATTAGCCATCACCTGTGTCTCTAGGTTGCTCCCATTGATTGGTACTGGCAGGCTTTCAGCAAAATGAAACCTCCACTCTCTGGTCACCGAATAAATCCAGCCCACAAGAAGGGAGCATGAGCTCTCCCAGAGCTGGAACCACTTGATGCCAGAGTTGGCAAGGAGTGGCTTGCTTAGCTCCATGACAGTGAAAGTTTTTCAGGAAGATAGGAGGAGATAGGTATGGTAAGCAGTGCAAGAAGTCTGTTTACATGGGGGAGGAGGAGGTTTGGAGAGGAATTGGCTGATTTAGAAACTGGTTTACAGGCTAATAGAATCTGCGCAGAGGAACAGAAAGTACAGAGGGAGGGTTTGATGCAGAGATAGGGAAAGGATTGGACATAGGAAAGTCCCTTCCATTTACCAGCATGCTCACAGAGATTGCATAGATCCCTTAAAATATTGGGATTGAAAGTGCCATTAAGTGGCCATTTGGAGGCAGTGTCCAATGGATATTGGGGACAGGTCTGATTACAGAGAAAAATGAGCTTTTGTGGCTTAAGATCAGGCACTAGGCGGAGGGGCCTAAGGTTGGCCAGGAGACATCCCATTGGGGAGTCTGAAGGAATTTGGGATGGTCCAACTCCCATGGTGAAGGCCTGACCTGAGAAGAGATATGGCTGGCATCCCCGAAATACCAGGTCCTCAGGAGAGAGAGAGAGAGAAATGTGGAAAACAACCGCCAGAAGGAACATCTTCACTACTGGGGCATCCACAGTCCCAAGTGGGGAACCCAGTTCCCGGGATAAGAGCGAGCTGTGACCTAGCGCTAGGGTTTTCGAGGAAATGAGAGAAAGACCACAGCTCAGCATGCGAGAAGGACTCACCGAGGGAGATTGGCCGGTGGTGGACGGTGGTTGGAGGCGCACTGGGGTGGAGGAACTTCCCTGTGAGCTAGTGAGAAAGTGGCACTTTCTAGGATTGGGGGGTCTCAGTAAAGCAGCTCAGATCCTGGAGGAAAGCCAGGAGAGCAAGGTCAGTGCCGGGAACTCAACCCGATCCCAGGTTCCAGCACCAAATGTTAGGAAAAATGCTGCTCTCAAAGAAAGCTCACGAGAAAACTCACATCCATAGAGCAAAGTTTCATGGCAGGTCCAAACTGCCAGGCTGGCCGGGGAAAAGATGGCACAGCCCCAAGTCTGGGTGAGCAGTAGATTTTATGGAAGGGGGAGGGTAAGGAAGTTAGTACAGGTGCAGTAGTCTCTAGTAGGGGTGGGGCCATCTTAGAGCATGGGAATTTGTTTAAGGGCAGGGCTGCCATTTTGGCTGATTCACAAAATGGCAACATTATTGTTCTATCAGAGAGTATAAGCAATAACAGGAAGGAACAAGGGTTTTTGCTAGTTGAGATAAGGATAGCTATACAGGGAGTTGACTCGCATTGATTTCCTGTACATGTGTGTTACCTTCTAAGTTAATTCTTCTCGATCTAATCTTTTCTCTAGTTCCTGGTCCCCTTCTCCTATTGGCCTCAGTTCCTTTAAAGTATCTGCTTTAGTTTCTCTGCGTTGAGGACAACAAATGCTATCTAGTTTTTTGGGTGTTTTACCTATCCTCATACCTCCCTTGTGTGCTCTCGCTTTATCATGTGATCAAATCCCCTTGTTGTGTTTGCCCTTGATCTAATGTCCACATATGAGGGAGAACATATGATTTTTGGTCTTTTGGGCCAGGCTAGCCTCACTCAGAATGATGTTCTCCAGTTCCATCCATTTACCTGTGAATGATAACATTTCATTCTTCTTCATGGCTGCATAAAATTCCATTGTGTATAAATACCACATTTTCTTAATCCATTCATCAGTGGTGGGGCATCTTGGCTGTTTCCATAACTTGGCTATTGTGAATAGTGCTGCAATAAACATGGGTGCGCAGGTGCCTCTGGAGTAACCTGTGTCACAGTCTTTTGGGTATATCCCCAAGAGTGGTATTGCTGGATCATATGGTAGATCAATGTTTAGATTTTTAAGAAGCCTCCAAATATTTTTCCAGAGTGGTTGTACTAGTTTACATTCCTACCAGCAGTGTTAAGGATCTAGGAATTTAGGTAAGAAGGCCACACATTGACCCCCATGTTTTTGGGTTAGCACCCCGAGGACAATTCCCTTATTTACATTCACAAAGAGGTGAAAAGGCTGTTCAGGAGAGGGCAAGACTAGCACCAGAGCTGTGATAAGGGCTTGCTTGTATTTTATCCCCTTTTACATGTAAACCGATTCCTAATCAGGTCATTAGATCTCTTCCAAATATTGGTACCTGCCTCAGGGACTAGTAGAAATTGTATCTTAGTGGTCCTGTCTTGGAAATAAACATCTGTTTCCTGTAATGTTTTAACTGAAAAGCTTTTTCCCTTTACCCCAGAAATTAGCATCCTCTCTGGGGAATAGATTAAGCCCCTGGGCAGAAGACAGAGGGAGGATCTTGAAGTCCTTGAGTCAATCAGGAAGGTGACAACATCACATTGTGGTCCCATTTCTAAATTTATCAAGGGCTCTGAGAGGGACTTTCAAGATCAAAGAGCCCTTGGCCCCCTATTCTTCATCAAAGGTCATGAAGAGAACAGTTTCCTACTATACTCTTTCCCATTCTGGACATTCTCTCTTAAAGTGTCCAGTCTCCCCACATTTAAAGCACTTATTTTCCCCTCTTCTTTGATTCATCTTCTGACATTCTGGTCTCTTCTACCCCATGAGGGAGGCCAGGCTGGTTGAGGTCCAATAGGATATTGGTTTGACCTTTCCCTATTAACCTGCTCAATCATGGATAACATACATAATCTTTGCTTTTTGTTTTTCTTCCTCTGTCTTTACATATACCTTTTGTGCCTCTTCTAATAATTCCTCTATGGATCTATTTTTCCAATTTTCTACTTTTTATAATTTTAAGCAGAAGCCTGAGGAGCTGGGAGTTGAATGGGGGGTAGAGGTGGAGAGGCAGAAGCCTAGAGGGCAGAGGTGGGGCCAGCTCTGACACCTGAGTCAAGGAAGAGCAGGCAAAAGGGGGAGGGAAGGGAGAAGACTAAATTCCAGTTAGAAAGGAGTTTTGGTTTTTTTTTTTTTTTTTTTTTTCTTCTTTGAGCAGCAACAGGACTATAGGACTCTGTCTCCAACAGAGGGCATATTCCATCTCTTCTTGAGTGACTGAGATTTTGTCCTTAACATGTTCAATTAATGGTTAACAGATCCAGTCCTCATCAGACCCAAATTTTGGCCAAAAAAACCCCAAAGTCTTTAAGATCAGTTCTTGGGTCCAGATAAAACAGTATTTAACCACTCTTTGTTTCTTTTTCCTTTAGTACAGAAGGGGGGGGCGGCTATCATCCCAATATTTTAATATCTTCCATAGGGGGCTCCCAGAGGGTATTTTATCCTGGGCCTTTATTTCCTACTACTCCCTTCTGGCTGACTGTGCTGTATCAGGAGCTCAACTCCCCCTTTGCCTTAGAGGTTTCTTGCACTCTGAGTCTTTTTCACTTTGTCTATCTCCACCTACGTCCTTCATAGGAGCTTGAGGCACCTCCTGGTAGCTGGCAGGTCAGAATAAACTCTAATTCCGCCTTAAACAGTATGAGGTTGCCTCAGAACTGCAGATCAGGACTCTGCTTTCCCTGCGTATCACCTGACACATCTCAGTCACACATCACACAGCCTCCAGTACCCTTCCCACCAAGGCATTACTTGGTCATCCCATGATGTTTCTTGTCTTGGTTTGTGCACAAAACCGTGGTTGCCACAGTCCCTGTCTTCAGAGCTCTTTTACCTGCATTGTCAAGAAATTCTGCATTCCAAGTTCATTCACAGATCCAGAAAGTTGTTGTCCTTGGCCAAACCTCAGGGCCACCGCAATCAGGCAGCAAGACCCATCTGCCCGAGGAAGGGCCGGGACCCCCTTCCCAGATGGAATGTAAAATCCCAGCCAAGACCCCAAATTGTTGGAATTATTAACCCTCCAGTGCCAAAAACAGATACTTAAGAGACAGAAAATCTTGACAAGGCAATTTCTTTTGATCAAAAGTGTGCAAGCATGTACTTACTCCAGCTAAGCAGACATGCGAGCACAAAATGGCTGACAGTGGCTCCTCCTTATATCCCTGACGCAGTTGTACCTGCCCCTCACCTGGGATTTGTCCAGGTCAAAGGTTCGCAATCTCCCAATTGGCTAAAAGGCTTGGGGGGGTGGCTTAGTGCATGCAGTTTGGCAGGCAATGGAGTTGTACAAGAATCCAGAAGAAGAAGCAAGGACCCTTTAAACATGTGAGTCACCTAAGATGGCGAGCTGAGGAGTTTTTAAGTAAACTAAGAGGGTAACAAATACTTTGATAGTGAAAGGGATAAGAAGGAATGAGATGTCTCAGCAGACCCCAACCCCCTGTTGGAGAAACCGGTACCAGATGCCCCATGTAGATAAGATAAGCAGGGCAGCAGGGCTCGGCTCAGGGATATAGAATGTGAGGAATGTGAGAAGGTTGTGAAAGATGACGGGATGTACGTGCAAGATGTGCTCTGCCTGCTTGCTCAATGTTGATAACGAAAATACACACGCAACTGCTGACCTTTTACTCTGTGTTACAAAATCATTGGTTAAGTGCTGCGCGGGCTTTTGCTGTAACGGCAGGTAGTGGTCTATATAAGATTTCCCCTAAAGAGGCTCAGGGTCGTGTTTTCCTAACCGGTCCTGCGTGTCCGTGTGGGAGCTCGACCCTGGCTAGCCAGCCCAATAAACTCTGCTTTGTTGATTGCATTCACGCCTGGCTCTCTGTCTCTCAGGGGAATAGGATTCCCGTTCCTAACATTTGGAGGTCCCACCGAGATTCCATTTTCTCGAGAGACAGAACTTGCCCGCGAGAAAGCAGGGGCGATCCCAAGTCCTAGGCGTTGGGAGGGGATCCAAGACCCTCATTTGGAGGAACTTGAGTGTTCCATTTGGGCCGCAGCGGGGATTCGGCCAATCCCCAGGGAGTTCTATTCTGAGAATTTCATTAGGAGGACCGCAGGGTCCTGCTGGGAGAGGTTCTCCTCTCATTTGGGCTCAAGCATTTTAGGAATCCTGGTGCCAGGTGAAGAACTAATTGAGCTAGTCAACCAACCACCCGTCAAGTGGACGCCTTTTGGCCTGATATCCAAGCCGGACGGTGAGGAGGTTGAATGGGGTGCACACCAGTGTGAGAGAAGGACCGGTCCGAGCGAGTGCTGGAGAGTGTTGTGTGTGTGTGGAATTATTGTTGCCTTTACCCTTTTTGTTCTATCTCTCTTGGTGTTTGATTCTCCTTCCACAATGGGACAGGGACAAACAACCCCAAAGTCTTTGATCCTTTCTCACTTTTCAGAAGTTAAATAAAGGGCCTTAAATGCGGGTCTGGTCATCAAAAAAGGTAAGTTCAACACCTTTTGTTCTGCAGAGTGGCCCACCTTCAGAGTCGGGTGGCCCATTCAAGGTTCCCTCTCCCTAGACATGATCACTAAGGTTAAAGCAGTCATTTTTTGGCCAGGCAATCGAGGCCATCCAGACCAAGTCCTTTACACATTTATGGTTTGGGAGGATCTGGCGAGGAACCCACCCCCCCTTGGTTAACAGCTTTTCTGACTCACCCCTCCAGTTCAGCTCCCGGGGCTAAAACCCCAGTCACGCCCGCCTTGGTCATAAAGGAGGAGGAGAAACTTCCTCTTCCCACCCTGACCAGTCCTCAGAATAGGGCACCTCCCTTACCATCTCCGGTCTTACCAGAGAGTTCTCCCCTTTACCCATCCCTCGCAGGGGCAGAGGAAGATCGGCCGCCTCCATACGTGACTCCCCCCTGGCCAAGCCAGTGCCCCGGAGGAGGAAATTTCCTCATCCTCCTCAACAGGACTGGCAGCAGGAGGAGGAATGGGTCGAAGACTTTGCCCCCGAGGGGTTCGGGAAAGGGAGGGGGAAGACGGGCCCTCCTCATCAACACGGGGGGAGGAAACTGTCCCTACACTTCCAGTCCGGATGGTAGGCCAAGGGGGACCGGGAGAGGGGCAACAGTTTCAGTACTGGCCCTTCTCCTCCAGTGATCTATATAACTGGAGGACGCAGAACCCGCCCTTTTCAGAAGATCCCAAGTGTCTCATAGATCTCTTGGAGTCCGTCATGCATACACACTGTCCCACTTGGGATGACTGTCATCAGCTGCTCAATACTCTTTTTACGACGGAGGAACGAGAGCGCATCCTCAACGAAGCAAGAAAAAACGTCTTGGGGGATAATGGGAGACCCACAACTCTCCAACCGGCCATAGACGAGGCCTTCCCCCTACGCCGCCCTGATTGGGATTTCGGGACCGCAGAAGGTAGGGAGCGTCTCCGAATCTACCGCCAGACTCTTATGGCCGGTCTCCGAGCAGCCGCTAGAAGGCCCACCAACTTTGCAAAAGTAAAAGCAGTTGTCCAAGGGGAAAATGAAAGCCCGGCCGGTTTCTTAGAGCGCCTCTACAAGGCATACCGTCAGTACACCCCTATTGACCCTGAGGAGGAGCTCCACCGGTCTGCTGTGGTGCTCTCATTCATTAATCAGGCAGCTCCAGACATTAGGAGAAAACTCAATAAACAGGAAAACTTAGGGGAAATGACCATTAGGGAAATGCTACAAATAGCAGAGAAGGTCTTTACCGCTAAGGAAACTCCAGAAGAAAGGGAGGAAAGGCGGAGAAAGGAAGACAGGGAGGCCCAGGAGAAATTGAGAAAGGAGGACAGGGAGTTCCAGGCTAAGGAAAACCAAAAGCAACAAAGAGAAATGGCCCGTATCTTCCTAGCGGGTGTCCGGGACCAACCCAGGGGAGGGGGCCACGCCAGGACCCCGGATAAGGAACACTGTTTTTACTGTAAGGAAACTGGGCATTGGAAGAGAGAATGCCCTAAGTTAAAGGGAAGAAGAGGGTTTGGAAGGAGACTGGGGGATAAAAGGGAAAGGGAACGAGCAGTAGAGCAGGCCAGAGTCCTCCTAGCCGGAGAAGAGGACTGAAGGAGACGGGGCTCGGACCCCCTCCCCGAGTCTTGGGTAACAGTACATGTGGAGGGGAAGCCAATGGGGTTCATGGTGGATACCGGCGCCCAGTATTCAGTCTTAAACAAGGCACACGGACCTTTGAACAAGGAACGAACAAGTGTCGTTCGGGGGCCACCGGTACACAGTTATGTACATGGACTACCAAAAGAAGGGTAAACTTAGGAAAACACCAGGTCACACACTCCTTCCTGGTCATTCCTGAGAGCCCTGCTCCCCTGCTCAGATGGGACCTACTCACCAAAATAGGGGCCCATATCCATTTTGAGCCAGATGGAATAATTGTGACTGATCGAGAGGGGAGCCCGATACATGTCCTGTCCCTATCATTGGTTGACAAACATCGTCTGTTTGAGAGTCAACAGGAGCCAGGAGGGGAAATGGCCCAATGGGTAAAAAGATTTCCCACGGCCTGGGCAGAGACTGCGGGAATTGGGCTCTCCAAACACCTCCCTCCCGTAGCTATACAATTGAAGGCTTCCGCTCTTCCCATTCAGGTGAAACAGTATCCTATGCCCGAGGAGGCTCGAAGAGGCATAGCCCCTCATATCCGCAGGCTATTAAAGGAAGGAGTACTGCGGCCTTGTCGGTCCGCCTGGAATACACCTCTGCTCCCCGTCCAAAAGCCAGGAAGCAAGGACTATAGGCCTGTGCAGGACCTGCGAAAGGTAAACGAGCGGACGGAGGACATTCATCCCACCGTTCCAAATCCCTATACCTTGCTCAGCCACCTACCCCCCTCGCAAGTGTGGTATACAACCCTTGATTTGAAAGATGCTTTCTTCAGCATTCCATTGTCAGAAATTAGCCAGCCGCTATTTGCTTTCGAGTGGCACAAGGATGGGGGCCAATCTGGACAGCTTACTTGGACCAGACTGCCGCAAGGATTTAAAAATTCTCCCACCCTGTTTAATGAGGCCCTGAGCCAGGACCTGGGACCCTTTCGCCAGAGACACCCGCGAGTCACTCTATTACAGTATGTTGATGATTTACTGTTAGTGGCAGAAACCCGAGAGGAATGCAATGAGGCTACTGAACACCTGCTAACGGAATTAGGTGAGCTGGGATATCAGGCGAGTGCCAAGAAAACCCACATCTGTAAAAGGTCAGTGACATATCTGGGTTATCGGATCGCAGACGGGGCAAGATGGCTGACTGATGCCATGAAACAGACTATTTTGGCTATCCCATCCCCCACATCCACTAGGGGAGTGAGAGAGTTCCTGGGCTCTGCAGGATTCTGTAGACTCTGGATTCTGGGATTTGCAGAGTTAGCCAGACCCTTATATGAGGCCACCAAAAAGGCTCCGGATTGGAGATGGGGGGAAAGAGAACAACAGGCCTTTGACCAGCTAAAGGACGCTCTTTTACAGGCCCCTGCCTTAACCTTGCCAGATCCTACAAGACCATTCACTCTATTTGTAGATGAAAAAAGGGGGTAGCCAAAGGAGTCCTGACCCAACAACTAGGCCCCTGGAAGAGACCTGTGGCATACCTTTCCAAGAAATTAGACGCAGTAGCAGCGGGATGGCCCCCCTGCCTCCGCATCATAGCGGCCATCGCCATGCTAGTGAGAGAAGCCGATAAGTTAACTTTTGGACAGGCCCTTTGGGTAACGGCCCCTCACCCGGTGGAGGGAATCCTTAAACAACCCCCCGGGAAATGGATGACAAATGCCAGGCTCACCCACTACCAGGGGCTCTTGTTGGATTCCCCTCGAATCACATTCACAGATCCCGTAACCCTGAACCCTGCCACCCTGTTGCCTAACCCGGAACTACCGACACCTGTCCATGACTGCAAAGAATTCCTCACCAAAGTTACACAGGTACGGGCTGACCTAAAGGATACCCCCCTGTCCGGCTGCAAATTAAACTGGTACACGGATGGAAGCAGCTTTGTCCAAGATGGAGTCCGAAGGGCAGGGGCAGCTGTAGTCAACCAAGAAGGAAATACGGTATGGAGCAGTGCCCTCCCACCCGGAACCTCAGCCCAAAAAGCGGAATTAATTGCCTTGGCAGAGGCCCTGGAGAGGGCAAAAGGAAAGCGAGTCAATATCTACACCGATAGTCGCTATGCTTTCGGTACCATCCATGTCCACGGGGCCATCTATCACGAAAGGGGATTCTGCACAGCAGAAGGGAAAAATCTAAAGAACCTGGCCGAGGTCCAGCATCTATTAATGGCAGTGGAAAAACCGAAGGCAGTGGCAGTGATGTATGTCCCAGGCCACCAGTCTGCCAAGACGCCGGAAGCTGTCGGTAACAACAGAGCAGATCAAGAAGCAAAGAGAGCAGCAATGGTGAGTCCTTCCATGGTCGCGGCTGTAGACGTGCCTGTCCCAGAGCTCCCTTCGCTACCCCCCCCCCACCAGAATACTCCACGGAGGATTTCACCTGGATGAGAGCCTGCTCCCCCATTAGAGAAGGGGAAAATGGATGGAGAAGCGACTTGGAAGGCAAGTTAATTCTGCCCGAAAAACTCGGACGATTCCTGTTGATTAACTTACATAAGTCCACCCATTTGGGGCGGAGAAAATTGCTAGACCTGCTGACATCCACGCAGCTCCAATTTCCGAACCAGACCGTGGCAGTCCGCCAAATTGTGGAAGATTGTGCCAGCTGCACAGTCATGAAACCAGGACGAAGGGAGGGGCACCATACAGGTACTCGGGAATGGGGGAGGGCTCCAGGAAGAAGTTGGGAAGTGGATTTTACTGAGGTAAAACCAGGAAAGTTTGGGTACAAATATTTGCTGGTATTCATAGATACCTTTTCGGGCTGGGTGGAGGCTTTTCCTACAAAGAAGGAGACGAGTCAGGTAGTGGCAAAGGCCTTGCTAGAGGAAATCATACCCAGATATGGGGTGCCCAAGGCAATTGGGTCAGATAATGGTCCGGCTTTCGTTAGTAAAGTCCTGCAGGGACTAGCCCAGGCTATGGGGGCCAATTGGAAGTTACATTGTGAATACAACCCCCAGAGCTCAGGGCAAGTAGAAAGGATGAATAGGACACTAAAGGAGACTTTAGCCAAATTGGCCCTGGAGACTGGCGGTGATTGGGTGACACTCCTTCCCTTGGCCATCTTCCGAGTCCAGAACTCCCCGTATATCCATGGGCTAACTCCCTTTGAGATCCTGTATGGGGCTCCACCCCCCATCATTCAAAGGACCTTAGGCCCGAGACTAGATGATCTGGCCCCAAATTATCTGATTATGCTACAGGCTTTAGCTAAAGTACAACAACAAATATGGCCCCTAATTCAAGCGTACCATACTGCTGAGAGGACCCCGAACACGGAACATGGCATAGTCCCAGGGGATATGGTATGGGTTAAAAGGCATCAGTCCAAAACCCTAGAGCCTAGATGGAAAGGACCTTATGTTGTACTGTTTACTACCCCTACCGCCCTCAAGGTTGACGGCATCGGACCTTGGATCCATTACTCCCACGTGCGCCGAGCCAATCATCAAAAACAAAAAGGGGCTAAAGAGTGGACCGTACGGCAGCACCCAAACAACCCATTAAAGCTAAAGCTCTTGCGGCCCCAAAAACATGCAGAGTCTTCAGGAGCCGTCACGAATGAGTTGGATGATCTTCCTGATCCTGCTCATTGCCCGGAGCAGGAGCCTTGCCGAAACCAACCCTCACCAGCCTTATAAACAAACCTGGATACTCACCGATGGGGAGACACATACCACCCTCAACGAGACTACTCACACTGCCCCATTGGGAACTTGGTGGCTGGAACTACAATTCTGCTTCAGAGACATCAATCCTGCCTACGGGGCCACTGTCCCGGACTCAGCTCGACGCTATGGTTTTTATGATTGCCCGGGCCACCAAAAGAGCAAAGACTGTGGGGGAATACAATACTCTTTCTGTAAGTCATGGGCATGCATCACATCTAACGATGGTGAATGGAAATGGGGAGTATCAGAACCAGACCTGCTCACATTTGCCTTTGTAAATGGGGTACCATGGGGAAGCAGATGGGGGGGAGGGGGCCTGCGCCTTCCGCATATCACCCGTGAGTGCCGGCCCGCAGAGCTAGATAGAATCAAGGTCACTTTCACTGAAGCTGGCAAAAAGGACACCCCAGGATGGATACAAGGAAGGACATGGGGAATTGTATTTTATAAATATGGTGGACACTCTGGCTCGACCATAGTAGTCAGATTGAAAACTGAGCCCACGGGGCCACCGTCCACAGCAGTAGGCCCTAATAAGGTATTTAGGCCACCCTATGTAAAGCCACCTCCCCAACCTTCCACAACTCACCACCTTCCCTCAACCATAGCCCGGGCTAATGTTACAACTCCAAGACCATCAGGAACCAGCCCTCCCCTGGTGAGGCCCAGTCTCATGACCGGATCTAAAGACCCCCTCTGGGACCTAGTGGGCACTGCCTTCCTGACGTTAAACCACACCAACCCTAACATGACTAACTCCTGTTGGTTATGTTATGATGTGAGGCCCCCATTCTATGAGGCAATAGGGCTAAACACCACTCATGATACCTCATCTGAGGAAAACCCTACTCAATGTTCCTGGGGAGACCGTAAGAGAGGTCTTACCATACAGCAGGTAAGCGGCCAAGGAACCTGCTTAGGAAAAGTGCCAAAGAACAGACGGGACTTATGTACTGTTATTAACGCCAGTTCTACCTGGGAAAATGCTATTAAATGGGTAATTACAAAGGACAATGGGTGGTGGCTATGCTCGCCGTCTGGACTCACCCCGTGCCTATCAACTAAGGTGTTTAACAGCTCTAAAGAATTCTGTGTTATAGTGGCTGTGCTGCCCCGCATCCTCTATCATTCAGAAGAGAGTCTATATTCATACTGGAATACAAAAATGGTTGAAAAAAGGAAAAAGAGAGAACCTATTTCCGCAGTAACTATTGCTACCCTACTCAGCCTAGGGTTAGCGGGAGCAGGAACCGGCATAGCTTCTTTGGCCACCCAGCAGAAAGGGATGTCTTCGCTGCGTGCAGCCATAGACGAAGATATAGAGAGAATAGAAACCTCCATTAGCCACCTAGAAAAATCCCTCACTTCTCTGTCTGAGGTAGTACTTCAAAACCGACGAGGTCTGGACTTGTTGTTCCTCCAAAAGGGGGGACTATGTGTTGCTCTAGGGGAAGAATGTTGTTTTTACGCTGACCATACCGGAGTTGTTCATGACTCCATGTCTAAACTTCGAAAGAACCTGGAACAAAGAAAACGAGAAAAAGAGGCCAGGGAAAGCTGGTTCGAGTCTTGGTTTAACCAGTCCCCATGGTTAGCTACCCTTTTATCTGCACTGGTAGGGCCAATAATAATCTTCCTATTACTTGTTACCATAGGACCCTGGATTCTAAACGGACTTATGACTTTTGTCAAAGGTCGAATTAATACTATCCAACTTCTGGTCCTCCACCAACAATATCAGGCTCTTCATCCCCTTGAGAATGATTCCTCAATTTAGGCCATAAGAAAAGGGGGGAATGAAAGGGATAAGAAGGAATGAGATGTCTCAGTGGACCCCACCCCCCCGTTGGAGAAACCGGTACCAGATGCCCTGTGTAGATAAGATAAGCAGGGCAGCAGGGCTCAGCTCGGGGATATAGAATGTGAGGAATGTGAGAAGGTTGCAAAAGATGACGGGATGTACGTGCAAGATGTGCTCTGCCTGCTTGCTCAATGTTGATAACGAAAATACACACGCAACTGCTGACCTTTTACTCTGTGTTACAAAATCATTGGTTAAGTGCTGCGCGGGCTTTTGCTGTAACGGCAGGTAGTGGTCTATATAAGATTTCCCCTAAAGAGGCTCAGGGTCGTGTTTTCCTAACCGGTCCTGCGTGTCCGTGTGGGAGCTCGACCCTGGCTAGCCAGCCCAATAAACTCTGCTTTGTTGATTGCATTCACGCCTGGCTCTCTGTCTCTCGGGGGAATAGGATTCCCGTTCCTAACAATAGAAAAGATCATTTTTCTTACAACCACCATCCCAAAAAAGTGGTACGTGTCACTATTGATGAACTTATATTGATACTTTATGATCCAGAGACCATAATTTACATTACACTAGGGCTCACCCTTAGTCTTATACGTTCTATGGGCTTGAAAAATGTAAAATAGCAGGTATCCATCCTTATGTAGGATGAGCATCTCTAACCTGAAAATTTGAAATTCAAAATGCTCCAAAATCCAAAACTTTTGAATACCAATGACAGACAAAGTTTGAGATTTGGGAGCATGCTATATTTCAGGTCTTCAGATTAGGGATGCCTAACAGTTAAATATATGCAATCAGTCAATATAAAACAAAACAAAAAACCTCTGAAATCTGAAACACTTCTTGTCCCAAGCATTTCAAATAAGGGATACTCAACCTACTGTGGCATACACTAAAAATCTCTACCTATTTATCCCTCTTTCCCCTCATTGTCTGGCAATCACTGATGTTTTATTCCATCCATAGGTTTTCTTTTTTTCTTTTCAGAATGTCTTGTAGTATGCAGCCTTTTTAGATTGGCTTCTTTTACTTACTAATATGTTCTTAAGGTGCCTCCATGTCTTTTCATGACTTTGTAGCTCATTTCTTTTTAGTGATGAATAATATTGTTATAAATGTACATTTGGTATTGTAAGAAACTGACAAACTGTTTTCTAAAAGAGTTGCATTCCCCAAAACAACTAATGAGAGTTTCCATTGCTCCATCATTACCAGCATTTGGTGTTGTCACTATTCTAGATTTGGGGCATTCTAATAGGTTATGTGTATGGTGTCTCATTGCATTTTCCTCTGACATGACATGTAGCACATTTTCATATGCTTCTTTGGTATTCATGTATCTTTTTTGAAGAGGTATCTGTTAAGATCTTTGACCTATTTTTATTTAAAAATCAGTAATACTGAATGTGATGAGAAAGTATCAGCAATATAAAGATATGAATGAATGATAGTTATGAAAGTGATGACAAGAATGAAAATAAATCCAAGGGGCCAAAGGGTTTAGTTCAGTGGTAAAGTTCTTTCCTGGCTTGTGTGTATTCCTGGGTTTGGTACATAGTACAGGATTAAGATGAGTTGCAAATCCTTCATTCTAAATGCATCTCCTGCCACATTCATCCTACCAGGATCAAAAGGTCTTACTCTAGGCTTGGCTTTACTCCTTGAAAGACTGGAAGTGAAGAAATCCAAATCTTTGGCCTATTTTGTTTTGAATTTAAAGAGTTGTCTATTTTGTAAAATAAGTTGCACATTTTAAAAATATTTTTTCCCAAGAGTCTGTGGCTTGTCCTTTCATTCATCACCATTTACAAGGTCTTCTAGGCTTTGTTATGTGCTATCTTCTAGGACACTCATAGTTTTGTTCTTTACATTTAGGCCTGTGACCCACTGTTAGTTATTTTATGAAAGGTGTAGGGTCTATGTCTGTATTCATTGTTTTGCATGTGGATGTTCAGTTGATCCATCACCATTTGTTGGAAACACTAACTTTGCTCTATTGTGTTGCCTTTGTTCCTTTATCAAAGACCCATTGGCTATTTTTTTTAATTAATTTTTTTATTATTCATATGTGCACACAATGCTTGGGTCATTTCTCTTCCCTACCCCCACCCCCTCCCTTACCACCCACTCCTCCCCCTCCCTCTTCCCCCCACCTCCTCCATACCCGGCAGAATCTATTTTGCCCTTATCTCTAATTTTGTTGAAGAAAGAGTATAAGCAATAATAGGAAGGACCAAGGGTTTTTGCTGGTTGAGATAAGGATAGCTATACAGGGAGTTGACTCACATTAATTTCCTGTACATGTGTGTTACCTTCTAGGTTAATTCTTTTTTTTTTTTCATTTTTCTTTTATTATTCATATGTGCATACAAGGCTTGGTTCATTTCTCCCCCCTGTCCCCACCCCCTCCCTTACCACCCACTCCGCCCCCTCCCTCTCCCCCCCCCTCAATACCCAGCAGAAACTATTTTGCCCTTATTTCTAATTTTGTTGTAGAGAGAGTATAAGCAATAATAGGAAGGAACAAGGGTTTTTGCTGGTTGAGATAAGGATAGCTATACAGGGCATTGACTCACATTGATTTCCTGTGCGTGGGTGTTACCTTCTAGGTTAATTCTCATTGGCTATATTTATGTGGGTCTATTTCTGGGTTCTCTGTTCTGTTCCACTGATCTATTTGCATATTCTTTGGCCAATACTTCATTGTCCTTATTACTGTAACTTTATAGTAAGTGCTTAGTTGGGTAGTGTAAGTCCTCCAACTTTCATTTCTTTCAATATTGTGTTGACTATTCTAGGTCTTTCACCTTTCCATATAAAATATAAAATAAGTTTGTTGATATCCATAACCTAGCTTTCTGGGATTTTGACCAGGATTGAACTGATTCTCTATACAAGGTGGGAAGAACTGATATCCTGAAAACAATGATTCCATGTCTTTTTCCATTAACATGGAATATCTCTCCCTTGATTTTGAATCTAAAGCAATGTAGAATAATTTTCTAATAAACACAACTTTTTTGTTTTGGTAGTTCAACATTTCACTTTAACCTTTGGACATTTGACTTTCAAATTGAGATGTACTCTATTTATGCACACTGTACATGTACTCTGTATAAGTATGCACAAGAGGGGCTGGAGATGTAGCTCAGTGATAAAGTGCTTTTCTGGCATTGCAAGCCCCTGGGTTCAATTCCCAGCACTGCAAAAAGAAATAAGTAATGCACACCAGATTTTAAAGATTTCAAACAAAAAAATAGAATATTTCTTTAATTTTTTTGATTATATATTGCAATAACAATTGACATGTGTTGGGCTAAAATATATTATTAAAGGAACAAGCAATTCAGGGTAACTTGAATCCATGTTCCTGGGCCATGGTCACTCACATTTGGTTCAGAATAAGCTATTTTCTTATGTCCTTTAAAGTAGATTAAAAAAAAAAAAGCAGTTATTTTAGATCAACAATTTTGGCACACAAATGTGGTGTCCTTAAGACAATCTACCTTCACCAGAGGAGTCACCTGGATTGACACCAGATGCCAGCACAGGCCCACTGTGCCCACTGACTGGATCACATCCTCAGATGGATGTTGGGGAGTCCCCCCCAGGGACCTGGATCTCCCATGGTTTGATTGATGGTCCTTGGTTTACTATGAATTGGTTAATTTACATATCCTTTGTTGTTTCAGAACCTTTGTCAGAACATTTGTTTGCTAGCATTTCATCTTTGTTTCCTGCTGCTCCATCTTTATCTAAATTTGACTTTTTGCTTTTTTTTGTCTCTTTCTCCTGATCATTGCAACCTTGCCATTCTTAGTACAGTAATTCTGTGAACATGTCTTTGTAAGTGCCAAAGAAAACAGGCACTTGTTCAGTCCAATCTAACAGGGTGGAAATGTCAGGGGTTAACTCTTCAGGATGTGCAATGGCCTCAGAGCAAAGTTCCCAAAAACATACTCATTCCTGGGACACAGAAATTTTATTAGCTCTGGGAAGACTCACATAAGAAGTGATCACTCTCACATGCATTCCATAAATGTGCAGGATAAACCCAAGAATCAGTGAAGGGAATGGGCCTTGGAGTAAAAGCTGAGGGAGCTACATCCATAAACCATATAAACCAATCCAAAACACAAATCCATCAGTTTGCATAGAAGGGTGCAAATTTTGGGGCCAAGGGGAGCCTCTGCTAAAATGGGAAAAACAAATTCAAGGAAGGAGAAAGTGTTTAGGGAAGAAATCAACATTTGGTACTCCAGCAGGATTTATGTGTGGTAATTTTGGCACATCAACTTGCACACACTTAGAAAAATGATCCTTAAAACCCAAAAATATGTATTATTAAATTAACTTCACCTTTATGTGTGTGTTTGTGTGTGTGTGTGTGTGATGGGTTTTTTTGAGTTGGGTCTCATGGACTTGTTTGCCCGGGTTGGCTTCGAACTGTGATCCTCCTGACTATCTAGGATTACAGGAGTGAGCCACTGACACCTGGCCTTTTTTTTTTACTTTTTAATGTAGCTACTAGACAATGTTAGTTTATGTACATGGCTCACATTCTATTTAGATCAGAAAGCATTGCTTTAGAAGTATGTAGTAAGAAACAGGCTTGGACGGCATTTCATGGGTAAACTAGTCCTGGGAGAGAGAGACACAGAGAAGGTAATATGGCAGGAATTAAAGCAACCAAGAAAAAGCTCCGTCACTTCAAGAAGGATATGATTAAATGTACAGTTTAATAAAATAATGAAGTGTCCAAGGAGGCAAATAATGACTTCATGGAATAGTTTCACTAATTGCGCAGACTAAAATCAGATTGCAAAAAGACACATTAAGGTGCAACTAAAAAACTAAACTAAAATTAAAATATTAGTCAACAAAATATATCAACAAAAGAACATTGCTCTAAAAAATACATTTATTACTTTATAAATGTTTTCTCTTTAAACTATACTTCACTTAAACAATAAAGTATTGAGGTATAAATAAACAGCAACTTGTAAAATGTACTGTTCATAAGACACTGTATCAAACTTTAACATGCAAGGTATCTAAACTCAAAATCTCAACTCCAGCTCATCCAGACCTATATATTCTAAGACAGCCCCCCAAAACTGATGTAAAATTAATTTTACCCAAGTTCATGTGTTATAAAGATCACTGGCTATCTCAATGATGTTATTGTTTACAAATTCTAACTAATCCCTGCTAAGATGATCCAAAACTAACTCCAGCCCTATAAACCATTCCCTAATTCCTCGCATTCGACAAGCCCAGCTGTTCCCTTTATGTGTTGTGCCCTAATATAGATAACTGCGTGAACAAAGGTGTGCTCCTGGAGGTCTTTATATTGCAGACCTTAATAGGTTTAGGTCCTACTGAGATCTTTGTCATCCTAACCCGAACCTTCAACTTGATAATCATATATGCACACATCTGAAGTCCTTTTAGTTTCTATCTGCTTAAAGTCACGCTTTGTGCTGAACTGAATTCCAATTATTTCAGAATCCCTTTCTCGTTACAATAATGGTAACCACATTCTATACTCAACTGCCTAGTAACACTACCAGTATTAAATAAAAGCTCATCATGTTAATCATAACAATTTTAAACAAAATAAAGATGCACAAATCTGCAGATACAAAAACTGATAGCCAGCCTGTCTTAACTGATAAAACTTACTAATCTTAATACTCCCTGAAAATAATTTTTCCATATCTAAATATTTGAAATGTGTTTCACAATTTCCTCAATTTTGAGATAGTTGATTTAAAGTTAACTATTCTATCTGTGAAAATAAATGAAAGATGACAAATGAAATGGCGACTTGGCATACTACTTTTACAAACAGGCTTTATGTCCATGCTATTTTGAAACCTGATTTTTCTATTTAATATATATCCAAGGCATTTTTGATTATCAAAGATAATTTTATAAGATTTTTATTTTATAAAAACCTATTAAAAATGTTGCTTTACTATAAGTATGTTTATAAAATTCTAATAATTCCTTTATTGTTTAATATTATTAAGATTTATCACAAGTCTACAGCAGAAAAATAAAGATTAGATAAATTCTAAAAAAAAAAAACCAAAGAACAAACAGGCTTTATTTTTAAGCAAAAATGAATTAATAGCTAAATAATGTGTGCCTCTGAATAGTATTTCACAATTAAGACAGGAATTAAAGTGATTAATAATGAACATATTTTCATTTTTCAGTGTTTCTGTGGTGGTACTGGGGTTTGAACTCAGGGTTTTACACTTGCCAGGAAGGTGCTCCACCACTTAACCCATATCTCCAGCCTCAATGTTCCTAATTTTTATAAAGATTTTAACTAAGTTTCACAGTCACTAAGCAGTTTTAAAACTTAGGCTTCATAATCCTTTCCCTTCAGGATTTTAAATAGTCATTTATCTTCAAAACATGACAAATTTCAAAATCCATTAAAAATCATTTTATTCAAATTATGTTTTCCAAAAGAGAGGGTTCTGTGCTAGTCGTCTTTGAAAGTTTTCATACCTAGAAAAGAAAACCACACATTTATATTTAACGAAAATTGAAATTAAATCTTTCATAATTACAAATCAACTCATCAGAAATAATTTTACATGTCATTCCTAAAAAGCAAAGACAAGAAAGCTAATCTGGAAATCCAGTCTTATAGACAAAGCAAGCATGGTAATTTAAGGATGGGAGGATTTTTGATTAGCTTTCATCAGAGAGCACAAATTATATAAATTTTAACTATCTTCTGCAAATTTGATTTTGGAAAAAAAAAATTTAAATCAAACTCCTCCTCCCTCATTTCATACATGAACAGATGAGAAAAATTTGTTCAAAGTCTCTGGGCTACACTGTGACAAAGCTAAAACCTAGTTTATTGCAGTGCTCCCATGCTACAGAAAGGAACCACTTCTCAACAAAAACTTCCTAAATATCTCCCCACCACTGGGGTAGTCAAAACGAAAATGCCTACAAAACAAAAAACATGGGGAAGTCAGGGAAATGGATTTATTAGTTGTTCATGTTCAGGATGCAGTACAAATCACTGTGATGCCTAATATATGTTTACTTTTAATCAAGACTTTTCAAACTTAAGGGAAAATGGATTTGATGATATTTCAAGTCTCAGATATAGTACTTCTAATCCAAATTGTACAAAAAATGTCTAACTCCTAATAGTGGTCCCTAAAACATAGGCAATTATATTTTATTCATAATTCATAACAGGTCCTCTACAACAGAGTATTTAGGGTCCACACCATTGTAACCTGAACTGTACAATGTTTTATGTTGATGTCCATAATAAAATATGTTTAAATGTCAAAGAAGAAACACATTCACAGGTAAAATATCCATACATTTACTAAAAATCTTAACGTTAGAAATAAAACGCCTCATACCATTTCAAAACCACATTTGCTGGAATGAACATTTCAGATGGACTTGGTGTCATCTGGGCCTGTGAGACAGCAAATGATGAAGCAAAATTGTAGAAGTTGTCCAACATCTTTTGTGTGAACTGAAGAGTTAATAATAATTAACAGATTAGTGAGTTATATTAAATACTTGATTTAGACCTCAATATTTTTAATTTAAAAATTCCTTTATTAGCTTGGTTTTAAGGATTGCAAGTTCTAAGACAGCAGTGTAATGCTGAATAGGGTCGTCATAAGATGACACTGTAGCAAGTTACTCATCTTAGAGAAAAAAAGGAAAAAATTTTCCTTCAAACTTTTTCTTTACTCTCTACATCTATATAAGCTTCCTCTACCACCACTGTCCTGTAATCAGTCTGTTTTCTCACTAAAATAAATAAAATAACCATCTGTAAGCAGCTTTTTCTTTATAGGTAATATAGGAGCTTAAATATTAATATAGGAGCTACTGGTTACCATTATTGTAACGAGAAAGGGAGCACTATTCTAATTCCTCTCTTTGTTAACATGTCTCCTCTCATTGGCCCTGAAATCAAATTTATTAATGTCTTCCAAGTCTTCTTAGTAGACACTAAAAGTAAACTCATTTATATTCTCTGAGAATCATTTGGGTTTAAGCACTACACCCAGAAGTCAATGAACTCAAGACAATACTACTTTCTGGTCACTCAAAAATAATCTACCTAGAATCACTTTCTCAAAAACATAAAACCAATCATGCTGGCTCCTAATGTCTCTTCTCTACATAAGAGGAAGTGTCTTATTACGATCTTAAAATCTATTTATTTAATGATAGGAAAGTGACATAACCCACTATACTTTAAGGTACTTGAGTTAACACTGGAGTTCAGTAAGTAACCAAAAGATCACTATCAGGAAAAAAAATCAACAGCAACCTTCCACACCAGCTACCTGTAACTGTAACTTTAAAAAGATACACTTCAAGTCTAGGCATGGTGGCTCACACCTGTAATTTCAGCACTCAGGAAGCTGAGCTTCTCCTCAACAAAAACTGCTGGGAAAACTGGTTAGCAGTCTGCAAAAAACTGAAACTAGATCCATGTACATCACCCTATACCAAGATTAACTCAAAATGGATCAAGGATCTTAATATCAGACCCCAAACTCTAAAGTTGACATAGGAAAGAGTAGGAAATACTCTGGAGTTAGTGGTATAGGTAAGAACTTTCTCAATGGAACCCCAGCAGCACAGCAACTAAGAGAGATAGCATAGATAAATGGGACTTCATAAAACTAAAAAGCTTCTGTTCATCAAAAGAAATGGTCTCTAAACTGAAAAGAACACCCACAGAGTGGGAGAAAATATTTGCCAGCTACACATCAGACAAAGGACTGATAACCAGAATACATAGGGAACTTAAAAAACAAAATTCTCCCAAAACTAATGAACCAATAAAGAAATGGGCAAGTGAACTAAACAGAACTTTCTCAAAAGAAGAAATTCAAATGGCCAAAAAAAACATGAAAAAATGCTCACCATCTCTAGCAATAAAGGAAATGCAAATTAAAACCACACTAAGATTCCAACTCACCCCTGATAGAATAGCCATCATTAGCAACACCACCACCAACAGGTGTTGGCGAGGATGCGGGGAAAAACGAACCCTCATACACTGTTGGTGGGAATGTAAACTAGTACAACCACTCTGGAAAAAAATTTGGAGGCTACTTAAAAAGCTAGACATCGATCTACCATTTGATCCAGTAATACCACTCTTGGGGCTATACCCAAAAGACTGTGACACAGGTTACTCCAGAGGCACCTGCACATCCATGTTTATTGCAGCACTATTCACAATAGCCAAGTTATGGAAACAGCCAAGATGCCCCACCACTGACGAATGGATCAAGAAAATGTGGTATCTATACACAATGGAATTTTATACAGCCATGAAGAAGAACAAAATGTTATCATTCGCTGGTAAATGGATGGAATTGGAGAACATCATTCTGAGTGAGGTTAGCCTGGCCCAAAAGACCAAAAATCATATGTTCTCCCTCATATGTGGACATTAGATCAAGGGCAAACACAACAAGGGGATTGGACTTTGAGCACATGATAAAAGCGAGAACACACAAGGGAGGGGTGAGGATAGGTAAGACACCTAAAAAATTAGCTAGCATTTGTTGCCCTTAATGCAAAGAAACTAAAGCAGATACCTTAAAAGCAACTGAGGCCAATAGGAAAAGGGGAACAGGAACTAGAGAAAAGGTGAGATCAAAAAGAATTAACCTAGAAGGTAACACCCACGCACAGGAAATCAATGTGAGTCAACTCCCTGTATAGCTATCCTTATCTCAACCAGCAAAAACACTTGTTCCTTCCTATTATTGCTTATACTCTCTCTACAACAAAATTAGATATAAGGGCAAAATAGTTTCTGCTGGGTATTGAGGGGGGAGAAAAGGAGGGGGAAGAGTGGGTGGTAAGGGAGGGGGTGGGGGCAGGGGGGAGAAATGACCCAAGCCTTGTATGCACATATGAATAATAAAACAATAAAAAAAAAAAAAGGAAGCTGAGTTAGGAGAATTCAGTTCAAGGCCAGCCCTGGCAACAGTGAACCCTTGACTCCAAAAAAAAAAAAAAAAAAAGAAAAAAGAAAAGTGGTATATATACATACACAATATACATACAGCCATAAAGAATGAATTTATGTCATTTACAGGAAAATGGATGGAATTAGAGAGCATCGTGTTAAGAAAAATAAGCCTGACTCAGAAAAACAATAGCACATGCTCCCTTTCATATACAGAATCCAGATTTAAAAAAAAGACATGAAAGTAGAAAGGAGACTATCCAGGAAGAGAAAGGGATTGGGTGGAGAAGGGAGGACAAGAGAATATGACCAAAGCACATTATACACATGTATGAAAATGTCATATGAAACCCACTGTTATACAATTAATAATGCAAACAAGAAAAAAAGAAAAGAACATCTTCACCTATCAGGGTACAGACAAGTCATAAAGGAAACTAACAAATTTACCTACTTAATAATATGCCCACATGCAAAGACAGTGTGAAGAGTATTAAAAGACAAGCAGCATGCTGAGAAAACCACAATGCACATACAAAGGATTGTTATCCAGGACACACAAAGGCATCATCCCCAAAAAGTGCCCAAATCAGCTAGGCACCGGTAGCTCATGCTGTAATCCTGGCTCCTTGGGAAGCTGAGATCAGGAGGATCTGAGTTTAAGGCCAGCGCAGGCAAACAGTTCATAAGACCCCATCTCCAAAATAACCAGAGCAAAACGTACTGGAGGTCAAGCAGTAGAGTGCCTGCTTTGCAAACATAAAGCCCCATTCCCAGTCCTACCACCAAAAAAAAAAAAAAAAAAAAAAAAAGTGCCAAAAGCAATACAGTAGAAAATTAGGTAGAATATATAATGAGTAACTATAGAAAAAAAATAAACACGGCTCAAACTGTGAAGATGCTCTAATAGAAATGCAAACTAAATATGACATTTGAATTTTTACCCATCAGTTTGGTAAAATTTTAAGGTTTGATAAGTATTAGTGAGAATGTTTGAACTCCAATCAAAATTGAAATGAAAAAGCAGTGGCTCATTCATATAATGTATACCACACAATTAAAACAAGTTAGATCTATTCCATGCATCAACTCAAATAAATCTTTATAATAATGTTGGGTGAAGGCTGGACATGGTACACACCTGTAATCCCAATTACTCAAGAGGCAGAGATTGGGAGGATCATGATTTGAAGCCAGCTCAGGCAAAAAGTTAGTGAGATCCCATCTCAATAAATAAGCCATGCTTGGTGGTACAGTTTTATAACCCCAGCTACACAGGAGACGTAGGTAGGAGGATTAAGGTTCAACACTTCCCATCCAAAATGTGTAAGACTCTTATCTGAAAATTAACTGAACCAAAAGGGCATGTGAAGCATGGCTCAAGTGGTAGAGCACTTGCCTAGCAAGTGCAAAGCCCTCAGTTCAAAACTCCCATACCACCAAAATAATAGTAATATGTTGAATGAGCAACAGTAAGTTGTACAGTATGATACCATTTACCTTCTTTTTTTTTGGCAGTACTGGGGTTTGAACTCAGTGCCTCACACTTGCTATGCAGACACTCTAGCACTTGAGCCATGCCTCCAGCCCTTTTTGCTCTGGTTATGTTGGAGATGGGGCCTTGCGACTTCATCCTCCCATTTTATGCTTCCCACTGTTGCTGGGATGACTAGTATGTGCCACCAGCTTTTTTTCTGTTGAGATGAGGTCTTGCAAACTTTTTTGCCCACATTGGTCTGGTACAGCAATTCTCCTAATCTCAGCCTCTTGCAGAGCTAGGGATGACACTCCCTGCTATTTGTTGAGATAGCACCTCAAGAACTTTTTTTTCCAGGTTAACCTGGAACCGCCATCCTCCTGATCTCAACCTCCCAAATACCTAAGATTACAGATGTGAACCACTGGTGCTTGGCTCCATTAATTTTTAAGACATACAAATGAATACATCAACAAAAAGGAAAAGTAAAGGAACCAGAAAACAAGAGATTCACAGAAGAGAAATAAAAGGAATTTCTGCTGTAATGGTAAAAGAAAATAATAACCTGACTACAACTATAGATCAGGTCCAGAAAATAATTAGTTCACAGTAGAACTAATTATTGAGTGAGCTGCAAGAGGAAAGATTCCAAGACAAATTTGACATGTTTAAATATACTGAGTGAAAACTTATACTCAGCAGAGTCTGGGCATAAATTAGAACTAGAACCAGGAAAACTGAAAAGATGTACAAGAAAATAAATATAATTATTACACTACACATGGCTCAGTTCTGAAAAGTATTTACCTGATAATAATATCGAAAACTTTGAATCTTTTTTTTGCGGTACTGGGGTTTGAACTCAGGGCTTACAGCTTGAGCCACTTAACTTTTTGTGTTAAGTTTCAAGATAGGGTCTCACAAACTATTTGCCTGGGCTGGCTTTGAACTGCGATATTCTTGATCTCTGCCTCCTAAGTAGATAGGATTATAGGTGTGAGCCACTGGTGCCTGGCGAAAATTGTGAATCTTAACAAAAATCTACACTGGGAAGGAAGATGGGGAAAAAAAGTGTATGTGTTTGCATGTGTGTAAAGGCACATGAGTGAGAAATCACCATGTTTCTTATTGTCAGGCAATGGAAAAATTCTATAACATAAAAATTAGTAACAGGTTAAGCAAGTTTTATCCAATTCATGAAATAAGAAAAACTAGAAGAAACAAGAAAGCAAAGGGTAAGGGTTGAAAGAGATTGCCTCAGAGGAGCAGAATAGAAGACAGGTGGTAACACAGACAGCTGTTTTGCACAGAAAACTATTTGACTTGCTAGTCAGATAAAAATTTTAATAAGTGTACCAAAGAAATTAAATTAGAAACATGTTCAACACACACACAAGTAGTACCATACAAGTACTGAAATACAGACAGGAAAGATCTACAAAGTTAGAATGACTCCCTGGGAGGCAAAAGGAGGAAAAAGAATGAGGCAGGTAGCAATGGGCTATATTTTTAATGAGTTATTTCTTTTTTCAAAAACCTCAGTAACAGGAGGTGAGTGTAGCTCAGCAGCCAAGCACATACTGAGCATGCAAAAGGCACTGGATTCAAACCACAAGACCGACCCCCAAACGAAGATGTCAAAGAGTACAAAGCTTATGTACAAGAGACTATGCTTAGACATCATATAATGTATATCTGAAACCTGTTAAGACATGAGATCTTAAATGTTCTCACCATAAAAAAGTATGTGAGGTGAGGAATGTGTTAACTAACTTGATTTAATCACTGCACAATGTAAACATGTATTAAAACATTAAACATGTATTATGGTATACAGATATGGTATGTTTATATACCATAAATATATGCAACTTTATCAGTTACACCTTAGTAGAGTGGCCTGAAAACAAGAAAAGAATTAAATGTGTACGTCAGGTGTGGTGGTTCACACCTGTAAATCCTAGCTACTTAGAAGGCAGAGATCAGGAATTAGCAGTTCAAGGCCAGCCTGGGCAAAAAGTCTGCAAGACCCCTTCTCAATAAAAAGCTTGGTGCAGTGGCTTATACCTATCAGCTATGCAAGAAGCATTAAGTAGGAGTACTACAGTCCATTTTGGCCTAGACATAAAAAACTTATCCAAAAACTAACAAAAGCAAAAAGGACTGGAGATATGGCTCAAGTGGTACAGTGTTAGTGGCCTAAGACCCTGAGTTCAAACCATAGTACTGCAAAAAAAAAAGAGAGAGAGAATGAAATGTATATTGCGTTACCTGAGTGAATGAGTCAACTGAAGACACAGCTGCACTGCCTACAGGAGTCTGCTGAGCCAGACTATCCAATAATTCCACTGAAATTCCAATCTGAGCAACAGATGGAGTTCGGACAATATTCATGGCTCCAAAAGGGTGCTGACTTCCTTCTCCTGAAAGAAATTAACATGTACCACATAGTTCAAATATTTCAAATTTAAGTTGCATTCATACAAATTCTTCTATAAATGTGAAAGACCACTGATCTATATGTACTAAAAAAATTATTTGCAAATTTGTTTCTTTTTGGATAAATGCAAAAGGCTAGTTTTTTAGCATATTAACAATAAGAGTTGTAAGTTTCCCACCTGTCACTGTTCTAGAAGTTACTAAAAATTACTGCAATTAGAAATAGTAACAGAATTTTAAAAAATGAAAATCACTTAGGAAGGGAGGGGAAGGGGAGGACAAGTGAGGAAGAAGGGAGGGGAGGGAGGCAGGCAGGGAGGGAGGGGGGCAGGGAAGGAGGGAGGGAGGGAGGAAGGAAGGAAGGAAACAAGGAAGGAAGGAAGGAAGCTAGCTTCCTGAACTAAGTCAACCATACTTGGAGACAATTTAAAAAATAAAAACATTAGAGCAAGCAAAACTCTGGCATAGCCCTAGCAAACATAAATTAAGTTCTCAATAATATTCTAGTAGTAAGTACAGTAGCAAATTTTTAAGGACTATTTCTCAAAATATCTTTCTTTCTTTTTAGTAAAACACCTAACAAAGCATAACTCAGAGAAAGAAATTCTATAAGAAGCTAGTTCTGTAATCTCAATATACAAGAAAAAGTAGTCATCATCATTTACTATTCTATATCTTTTACAAGATTCAGAAAGGGAGATGGGACTGCAGTTTAGTGGCAGAGTAGAGGCACCCTGAGTTTAATCTTTAGCATCTCTCCCTCAAAGAAAGAATGTTCAGAAGAATATTGAAAAACATTTCATTAGAATTTTAGTGAATATTTTGGGGATTGTGAAAAAAAAAATTTAGTAAGCATCTAAATAGAGCAAACCCATACATTCACTCAATATTTTTCTAATTTTGTGCTATATAGCTGAAATGGGCAGTGTCCTCTGAACAGAACAGTTCATCAGTCATCAGGAAGGAACATGAATACATCTAACTTATAAGTCAGATCTCTAATAGGTCCTAACTTATAGTTAGGTCGTGGATTTTATTTTTGTTTGGTAGCACTGATGAATGAACTCAGTTTCAGGCTTGCTAGGCAGGCACTCTTATTATTTGAACCACTCCGCCAGCCCTATATAGTTAGGTCTTGTTCTTTTCCTAGCATATGCTCTGTCAAAATGTAATACCTGAAAGCTTAAAATCCTGAAACCTTTAATAGCTCATAATTTGTTGGAAGGATGGCCATCCTTTCTGATCCATAATTTGCAAGTTACTCTCAACTTTGTATTTTCAAACATTGTTTGAAAATACAATAATTTTTTTCATTTCTATATCTATTTCCTTGGCTTATACTCCCACTTTCAGGATCCGTCCATTTACAAACCATATCTATTCAAATTTGAAACACAAATATAAGAGATGAAAAGAATACCAGCACAGATGTTTTACTGCAAGTCCAAGATGTTGTTACAAAACACCGTAATAATTCCTTCTTAAATGACTGAGTAGAGTACCATTTTCTTTTGATTCTAAGAAATATACTGTTCAATTATTCAGATGAGAAAACTCAGATAAGATCTAAAGGTTCATAATCTGAAATTTTGTTTATATGAATGAGCAACTTTACCATCATTAGTTAAGAATGTATCCTCTTGTATTCATTTTCTGACTTGTCTAATTATAAAGCTTCTTCCTCTGTTAATTTTTTCTAATCATTATGAGCAAAATATGAAAGGATGAATTTACATTCTGTTTAATGAAAGCTAAAATCAGGTCATAAAGATGATGTCTCTAGTGTTTTATATTTCTTAAAACAAGGCATAATCCTTTGGGCAATGAAATATGAAAATTAAGATGGCAGAGTGGCGTAAGTGGTAAGAGTGCCTTAAGCAGTAAGAGTGCCTTGTTAGCAAGTGTAAGGCCCTGAGTTCAAACCCTGATGCTGCCAAAGGGGGAGAAAAAAGACCTTTTAGCTAGGCGCTGGTGGCTCACACCTATAATCCTAGCTACTCAGGAGGCAGAAATCAGGAGGATCGCGGTTTAATACCAATCTGGGCAAATAGTTCGTAAGACCCTATTTTGAAAAAAATCCATCACAAAAAAAGACTGGTGTAGGCTCAAGCTGTAGGCCTACAACAAACTTTTGTATGATTTGGTGGCTGAGAATGGGTTTTAAAGAGTTGTTTAAAGAGAAGTAGTATGCCACAGGAACCATCTGTGGCCTGTGAAGCCTAAAATATTTACTATCTGACCTTTTACAAATAAGTTTGCTAACCTCTGCTCTAGGCAATCCCATCATTCTTTCATTTTCTTATTATTTCAGTCTTTTTCTTTTAGCATAGTTGAAAATAACTGATGACTAATGATGAAATAATTTTGTGGCTGAAATAACAAAATGTTTCACGATACAGGAAAAAATACATTCCCAAATGCATCTTAGATTTATAAAATGATCCAGTAGGCCCATACAGTAATTATCTTCATACAGTAATTACAAGGAAAAAAATGAACTTTTTTCTTTCTATTAAAACAATATAAATACTTCAAAAGCAGGAGGGAAAGCAAGCAAGCCTGGCAGAGGCACCCAATCCATTCTCAGCTGGCTCAGTAGCACTGACTGGAAGACACTGCAACATGGCTCAGAAAAATGGGAGGAAAATCAAAATAAAACAAAAAAATATATATGTAAATGTTCTCTCTGTTCTTTGGAAGATCTCTACAAAAGAATAAAAGTCATGAGATATCAATCCTTCTAATAGTCTCAAAAGAGAAACTAAAAGTCCAATGGTTAAGATACTGGAGAGGCACTCAGCAGCAAAGGGATGAGGACTACAGAAAATAGTTAAAGCAAAGGAGAGTAATTCATTTGAATATGATGACATGTGCTACAAAGCAACATCAAAATCTTAACTATGCCTGCGTAACAGCATTCTTAGTAATGAATATGAAAATTTAGAAATCAAGTATGTATTTGTAAAATCTCTTTGCTTTATTTTTATTGGCAGCATGACAAACATGAAATTATATTTTTCAGTGATGTAAATTATAATAGCATATTTTATGTGACTCTCAGAACTATATTGGCAATAAATATTATTTTAGTTTTTTTCTTCCCCCTGGCAATAAAAATCTTAAAAATAAAGATAGAAGCAGTAATAGATCTATAGTAAGCCTAAATTTGGATGTTTGAAATATATTTATACTCTAACCCAGACAGTAAAAGTCAAATAACTGTTCTGAACTGGTATTATTATCTGGATGATTTCTAATATTCCTTCTAGCACTGACATTCTATAATTTTATAAAAGCATAACAACCATTTACTAAGCACCAACTGTGTGCCTGACACTACTATGCATTGTGCACACATTATCTCTAATACTTGCAAACCACTTGCACTGTGGGTATTATCTTCATTTTATCTCAATTCTCTCCTCTAAGGTTAAACACCTTTGTCAAGAGTACACACCTACAGGCTCATACCTGTAGTACCAGCTACTTGGCAGGCTAAGGCAGAGGATCACCTGAGCAACAGAGTTGTTTAGTTTTTTGTTGTTGTTGTTGGGTTGTGAGGTTTTCTTGGCAGTACTGGGGTTTGAACCCAGGGCTTCATAGTTGCTGGCCAGGTGCTCTATTAAGTCACGCCTCCAGCTCTTTTTGCTCTGATTATTTTGGAGATAAAGTCTCACTTTTTGTCCAGGCCAGCCTGGACCATTATTCTATTTTACGCTTCCAGCTTGTTGCTGTAATGACAGACACATGCCACCACACGGAGCCTTTTTCCTTTGAGATGGGGGTTTCAAAACTTTTTTGCTTAGGCTGGTCTGGAACTGTGATCTAATCTTAGTCTCAGCATAGCTTGGTTGTAGACATGCACTACTGCACCCAGCAATTGGTTGAGATGGAGTCTCTCGAACTGCCTGCTTGGCGCCCAGAAGTTTTCACACTAGTCTAGGCAAAACAGCAAAACCAGTGGCCAGAAAGAGAAAGGAAGAGAGCAAGGGAAGGAAGGAGAGAGGAAGGGAGGGAAGGGAGGAGAAAGAGAGAAAAACATACCCAGTAATAAGTATCACTGATGTTCAGAACAGATTATGTCTAATTCCAAAGAATAATTCCAGTTCATTATTCTACTGTTTATATGTAATATCTACGGTATTATGATATTATATTATATATAATGATTTTTAGTCATTACTTAGTTACTTAGTTCACAAAGAAGCCAAGGAAGAAAGTGAGTCAAGAAATGTCAGAAAGTAAGGGATTCCATTCTGGTCACTAGCTCCACCTCATTTGAGTAGACTAATAGTTGCATCTTGAGCTTTTGTCATCCTTTCTAATCCCTCTGACAAATTCAACCCTATTTTAAAACAGAAACTAGAATCAGTTTAAATGTTTCTTCCTGGCAACTGACCTGGATGAAATGGATAAATGCCATATGTGAGAGAAAGCTAAAAGCAGTGACATTTAAATATGGTAGCAAGCCTCCCCACCAAAAAAAGAAAGAAAATGATAATTTATAAACCCTTATTTTAACATTTTCTAAAAATTCTTTAGTGCTAGCCTTTCTTGTGGGTATTTTTAATGTTACTGTTATGAAAGGTAAAGCTAAGCAATTTTACTAGATTAAAGATGGAAGGTGTAACAAGTAAAAGCAATGCATGATCTTGACTGGATCCTAGACAGAGGGTGAGACAAAGGCATTTATTGGGACAACTGGCAAAACTTTAACGCACACTATATGCTACATTAAAAGAACTGCATTCACATTAAATTTGCTGAATTTAATCATTACACTTAAGATTGTACAAGAAAGAGAATACTGTTGCTCTAGGAAATATATGTTGATATATTTAGGAGTAAAGGCGAGTGATATCCACAACTTATGGCAAAAATTGATGAATGTGGAAAAAGAATGTAAAGAATTCTTTGTATTATTCTTATAATTGTCCTCTAAATTTTGTTTCATAATAAAGTTGTCTTATTTCCCTAATGCAAAAAACAAAAATTTAATCTATTAGAAATGAGATTAAAAATTTTTTATTCCAAACTAACAGTACCTCACAGTAGGGCGCTGGCTAAAATAACATAAGGTGCCTAATTTGCTCTGAAGGCCTGAAACACAAAACATTAGCTTTTTCTCATAACAAGAATATTCTATAAAACTCTACTGTAGTATTCATTCACATAAATACATATCCCTTCTTTCTTATGCCACAGGTGATGTGGGCAAGTATTATTCTTCTACTAAGTATAATCACATATTAAAGTGCTACAGACATAATAAAAAAAATTTGTAAAGCTCTATGTGTTTTTATAGCTGACCTAATGTCCTACTCCCCCACCTGCTCTTCCAATCTCGGCCTCTTCTGTTTCCCATTCTCCATATAATTCTCCACTGCAGATGTCACTGGAATTCTCCCTGACTGAGGCATTGAGCCATTTCCTCCTTGTCTCTTGAAACACTTTACAAATAGTTAACCTATAGAGAAAAGGAAGGTTTTAAGTTGAACTTCGTGTGTATGAAAGCGTATGTGCATGTGGCTTACACAAACTTTCAAGTAGTATTTGAACTCTACAAATATTTATCTGACAATGAACACAAATATGCATAAATGTACATGATATAAATAGTCCCAGTTACTTATTTTTGGTAAGAGAAACTGTTTTCCTCTCCCGAATTCAGAATCAAATTCTTAAACCATAAAAGGTATTGTATTCATGTTCTTGATAGATCATTAACCAAAACTTCTTAACGTTAACATTACATGGCATTCATTATTCAGTTACAGGTTTTAACAGATGTGTAAGTTGTTACACCTGAAAACAAGTATTCAGCTGATACTCTATCTGAATGCTGAAAACAACGTCAAGTTTTTTAAAGATCCTTAAAATTTAATACCACTTTCAGAACTCAGTTTGGATATTTAAGAAAAAAATTTCAAAAGCATAGTGACAGTATTAATATAAAACTAGAGAAATTCGCTTACATATATGTTGAAAATGCATGTATAATTCTAACTAAGGGTATCTTTTTCCTTAATGAGCCAGGCATAAAACAAAAAAAGCAGATGATGGCTAGTCAAAGGACATGATTGAGAAAATTAAAGATTTAGTTCATTGAGAAAATTCTCGAGGCAACCTAGACATGAAACACTTCTTTGCACCAAATTAAGTCAAAACAAAAGAGAATAAATAGCTCTTTTGCTTCTGCTATTCAACTCTGAAAGATGTGGAAATTCTAAACTTTGGAGAAAATATGCAGTGTGTGTAAAATGGAGTTTTTGGCTTCCCGCTATCTGATTCCCTTACAGGCTTATGGAGAACAGCAATGTTAAACTTTGGTATGAAAATGATGAGAATAGAGATAAATATCTTTAAATCAAAATAAATCATGAAAATGGGATTTTTTTTTCCCCTAAAATTGTTGTCATTATATTCAGAATTTCACTAAGTATACTATCAAGCAAGGAAAACTGGAGATGAAGCCCTATAAAAATGACCAAATTCAGTTTTATCATTGTCAAATACCGATGCTTATTTCTGTAATGTTAATTCATGAACCACTCAAAAGTTAATGATGCATGTTATAATCTCTAGAGGAACCACTAAAAACCTAACTCAGAAAACACAAGATACGTGGATTAAAAAATATTCAATCCAAAAGAATGCCAAAAAAGAGTGAAAAAAGAAAATAGCAAGATAAAAATATAAATCCAAACCTCATGAATATTATATATTAATGGACCAAACACCCTATGTAAAACATAGAGGCTGGCTGGGTGCTCACGCCTGTAATCCTAACTGCTGAGGAGGCAGAGATCAGGAGGATTGTGGTTCAAAGCAGGCCTGGGCAAATAGTTTGTGAAACCCTATCTCAAAAAAACCCATCACAAAAAAAGGTCTGGTGGAGTGGCTCCAGGTGTAGGCCCTGAGTTCAAGCCCCAGTACCACAAACAAACATACAGGCTTGTAACAATAGGATCAATCACAACTTCCTGAAGCTATGTGAGCAACTCTCTACCCCACCCTGATGTGCTAGTTAGCTAGGTGTGCTCAATGTACTCAAACTTGAACCCCTAGGCTTAAAGGGTTCAACAAAAGTTGAAAAATACAAATCTATTGCAAGTTCTTCTATTTTTACTTTTTAATAACACATTTCAGTATTTCCTATATTGAATATTAGGTCAAATATTTCATATTTTAACTAAGAATTCAAATATTTTAAACTTCCAAAAGGTAATTTTCACAACAACTTACTAATAAAAAGATCACCTAAAACATTTTAACAGCAATTTATCACTCTATGTTGATATGCCTTAATTAGGAATCCTAAATATTTTAAGCTGGCTCAATTTTCTCTAATGAAGTGTTGTGCTTTACCATCACAAATACTGCCTTGAAAAGTTGTTTCTGTGACAAAACCATCAATAGCAATGTTACAATGGAAATGAGAAACTATTTTTTAAAAGCAGGAGAATAAAAGACCTTATTATCATAATGGAAATAAATCCATTTTCCCAAGTGGATCAAATATTACTCTAGTATTGGACTTCAGACTATTTTATCTAATTCCACAAAAGGAAACGTATCTCACTATGATGTCATTATTCCTAAAATTTTAACTATAGTGATTAAATTAATTCATTTTTGATTGCCAAATGTTCTCCAGATCAAATAAAGTAACACAAGAAGCAAATATCTGGGTTCATATGATACTCCTCAACCTTTCAGGTGTCACAAGAGAAAAGAGGGGGGGACAGCCAAAGGGTAAGCACTTTTCACTGTTTCCAAAGCATCTCCCACTGGGAATGCAACATTGATGACAAAAGAAAAGGGGATTGTGAGACCCCATTACAAACTCAAACTGTTGGCAAAGCTATGGCAAAGAAAACAGAGGATGTGATATGGACAATTACATTAATAATTTCTTGTACTCCAAAAAACAATCAATGTGTTCTAGTCTACTAGCTCATGACCAAGATTCCAATATTCAGCTTAATCAATGTACAAATCTGGGTATAAAATAAACTGGCAAAATTCTACACTTTCAATGGCTACACAAACAAAATCTACCAGTTTGTATTTAAAGCTCTGCTACTGTGTCCCACCGGCTTCTCAAACCCAAACCAAAATCTTTCCCTCCAACTAGTTACCATCTTCCTGTACTGCTTATCACTATAAATATGTATCAGTATCTATCCAATCTTTCCATCCTTTTCCAACTAGTGTACTACTGTTAACAAAACTATGAAAGTGTATCATTTTCTTTCTTTCCTTTATAAATAAATATACATCCAAGTATGTTTATATTTTACTTTAGCAGTTTGAGAGTTCCCAAGTGAGTATCAAGTGAACATGCTCAATGATGAAATGCAGAAAAAAATGTGCTTGTGATTTTCTTCTAATAAATTGTGCTAGGGGCTAGTGGAATGGCTCAAGTGGTAGAGCACCTGCTAGCAAACATGAGATCCTGGGTTCAAACCCCACTGCTGCCAAAAACAAAAACAAAAATTTGTGCTGAAAGTATTGAATACCCATTTACCAAGAAAACAAGAATTTTGAAAGAAACCTTACAATAAATATAAAATTTAATTCAAATTGGATATCAGATACAAATGAAAACTTACAACTACAAAAATTTTAGAAGAAAAATCTTTATAACCTTGAGTTATGCAAAGGTTTCTTAATCACAACAGGAAAATATAATCCAGATAATAACCAACTGAAAATCTGTATTTCATCAAAATTAAAAACTTCTTCTATAGAAAAGATACTATAAGGAAAAGATGAACCGAAGACTGGGGAAAAAACTATTTTCAAATAATATATCTGATAAAGAACCTGTACTGAGAGAGAGAGAATGAATACATAATAATTGCCAGATGTGCTGGTGTTTGACTCCAATCCCAGCACTCAGAGGCTAAGGCAGGACAATTTCTAGTTTCAGGTGAGCCTGAACTACATAGCAAATTGTAAGCCAGACTGGGCTACGTAGTGAGACCTTGTCTCAAAAAAAAATAAAGGAAAGAAAAGATGAAAGGGGAAAAGGGGAAAGGGAAAGGAAAAGAACAGAAAAAAAAAAGAAAAAGGAAGGCGAGAAGGCGGGAAGGAGAGACCAGAGGGTGGGAAGGAGAGAAGGGAGGAGAGAAGACAGAGAAAAGAAAAGAACTAGCTGGGTGCTGGTGGTTCATGCCTCTAATCCCAGCTACTCAGAAGGCAGAGATCAGGACTGTGGTTCAAAGCCAGCCCAGGCAAATAGTTTGCAAGACCCTATCTTGAAAGTACCCAACATAAAATAGGGCTACCAGAGTGGCTCAAATGGTAGAGTGCATGCCTAGCAAACCCCAGTACTGTCAAAAAAATAAATAAAATATATACACATACACACATCACTGGGGAAATGTTTAAAACCACAATGAGCCAGTATCACTAAAATGATAGTAAAATGGCTAAAGCTGACCACAGCAAGTGTTGACAAGAAAGCAAAGGAGCCAGCACTAATGGCTAACACCTGTAATCCTAGTACCTGGGAGGCTAAAATCAGGAGGATTGAGGCTCAAGGCCAGTCCAGGCAAACAGTTCTTAAGACCTCGTCTCCAAAATAACTAGAGCAAAATGGACTGGAGATGTGGCTCAGGTGCTTTGTAAGTAGAAATCCATGAGTTCAAACTCCAATCCCAACCAAAAAAAAAAAATGCAGAGAAACTGAAACTTTTTTACAGAACAATTATGTTGGAAAATCATTTGTTAATTTCTTAAGAAATAAACTTTCAGAAATGGGAGGAGAGGGGATAAAAGAGAATAAGGTAAGAACTTCTTAAAATGTCAAAATGTTCCCGCAATACAACAATAATTAACAAAGAAAATATTCAACTACTATATTATCCAGCCCTTCTATTCCTCAGTATTTACCCAAGAGAAGTGAAAGCCTATGTCCCTCAAAGATCTGTACACAAATGTTTATAGAAGCTTTATTTTTATGAGTCAAAATCTAGAAATAACTGTTCATTAACATTTGAATGAATAAACAAACTGCAGTATATACACACAATGGCATATACTACCTAGCAACAAAAAGGAATGAACCACTGATACACACCACATGACTAATTCTAAAAATAATTATGCTGAATGAAAAAGCCAGGCCAAAAAAAAAAGAAAAAAAGTCAGGCAAACAAATTACATACTACATGAGTACATTTATATAAAACTCTGGAAAATATAAACTATTTTATGATGACAAAAAATATAGGTCAGGAGTCATCTACACTGGGGGAGGATTTAGGAGACGGGATTACAAAGAAGAAGTAGGAAAGTTTTAAGAGTGATGGATACATTCCTTATCTTGATTGTGGTGACAGATTCACAGGTATTAAGATATATCAAGAGTTATCAAACTGTACACCTTTTGTGTGTGGGGGGGTACTGGGATGTAAGCTCAGGGCCCACCCCTTGAGCACTTCTCCAGCCTGGTCCTGCTTCAAACCATAATCCTCTTGGATCTCTGCCTCCTGAGTATCCAGGATTACAGGCATGAGCCACCGGGGCCCAGCCAAGCTTTACACTTTATCTTATTTTGCTTTACACTTTAAATATGTGCAATTTATTCTATGTTAATTATACCTCAATAAAGCTAATAAATGTATTTTTTAATAAGGCTATTAAAATCTATTAATACAAAGTAAATCTTCTTTGTTCTTTGGAAATTTTCTTAAGAAAGAATAAAAGCCATGAAATACCAGTAGCTGCTAAAAAAAGCAAGCTAAAAAATTAAAACTGTCTTAAACTTTGATGGTGTATCAATGCTAAAACTACACCAAATATAAATCTGACATTAGGTGGATGCTGGTGGCTCACATCTGTAATCCTAGCTACTTGGGAGGCTAAAACTGGGAGGATCACAGTTCGAGGCCACATTGGGCAAATAGTTCATGAGACCCTATCTCCAAAATAACCAGAACTAACTGGACTGGAGATATGGTTCAAGCAGTAGAGCACCTGCTTTGCAAGCCCCAAGTTCAAACCCCAGTCCCACCAAATAAATAAATAAAATCAATCAACCAACCAAATGCACATATACACACAAGTTCCTCATACTTAAGAACTTAATTATCTTTGAATGCTTGAGAATCTTATGCCACAGAGAATCAACTCACTTTTGAATATTCTTTTCAAAGAGAAGAATTAGGCATTTACCCTGCTTTTACTACAATGACTTTACCACTAGAACTGGGTTAGACACATTGTAGCACTTGTCTTTACAGCTAGTAAACAAATGGCAACATTAGAACACCATCATTTTGAAGTCCTATTGAGTTAATGAATTTAGGTATTACGTATAAATGGCTGCTAATTTCACACAAAAGAACTCAGAATTAACTATATATGTGGTTTCTGATAGAAGCACACATAATCACCAATAATAATCCTGTCAAAAAATTTTAAAATCACTTCAAACAAAATCTGATCAAACTTCTAAATCTAATTTATTAGAAACAGAAGAATATATTAAAACTTTAATTTTTATAAAAGTTATCTGGGAAACCTACCAACCAATTGAAATGTAAGGAAGGACCTTACATAGATGTTAACTTTAAAGTATTTAAAAATTTTATATAAACATAAAACTTTTGAGAGCACTGGAAATCGGCACTGATTACCAATATTTCAATTTAATATTAAAGAATTATTGTTTGGGCCAGACATGGTGGTTCAATTCTGTAATCCTAGCTACTTAGAGGGCAAAGATCAGCATGATCACAGTTCGAGGCCAGCCACAGCGAAAAGTTCTCAAGACCCCATCTCAACCAGTGGCAGCGCACAGTGGCAAGAGTATGTCATCCCAGCAAAATGGGAAGCATAAACAGGAGGACTATGGTTTAGACTCACCCAGGTATAAAGCAAGACCCTATCTCAAAAAATAACCAACACAAAAAGGGCTGGAGGACTGGCTCAAAGGGTAGAGCACCTGCCTAGAAGAATGAGGCCCTAAGTACAACCCCCAGTACTGAGGGGAGCGAAAAAAAAAAAAATATATATATATATATAGTTTGGTTTCAGGTGTGATAACAACATTATAGTTGTATTTTTTTAAGACTCTGTCTTTTAAAGATATATACTAGTATATTCAGGAATCTGTTTCCAAGTAATATGAAAAAGGAGAAGTGAACAGGAACCTAAATAAAATAACATTATCTACACAATGTTCATTTTTGAAGCTATATTATGAGTACAATATTCCATTTCGTCTGATTTTTGTGTACACTTTTTTATACTAAAATAATTTTAAACTAAGATAACAGTTCAATTTACTTTGTATTTTCTGTACACAAATATAAAATTCTAATTATCGATTTTAATTTCTTTATATTTAGGACTTCAATTCATTCTTGAGTCATTTTTTTTTTCCCATGATGAGAAGACATATTTATTATTACAATTCAATACATCCTATTTGACCTCTACATTCCTAGAGGTCTCTGGCAAGAGGACACTCAGCATGGTGTATTTTTGGTATGAGGAGTGTAACACAAATTAGTATAAAATTAAAAGTTTCAACAATTTAAGCAGGAAAAGTAAAACTTTCATGCAGAAAAGAGAACTTTAGTTTTAAGTATATGATAATGTTATTGAATCATTTTTATTTAGTAAATTTTTGAATGTTTACAGTACACAAAAGTTTTTAAAATACTATCAAGCAGGTCTGTAAGCTAAGCACATTAAAAAGTATTGATCTATTAAATTCCAAATGAGTTAGGGTACACACAACTTTTCATGACCCACACCTATCTTTCCCCTATAAACTCTGCCTCATGCCATTCTCAGCACACCATGCTTTCAAACTTTTCTTACACCAGTTTTACCCACACCTGTAAAAGAATGCCCAATAGGTCTGTCATGAACCTGACAAACTCTGGTCTTCCCAAGAGTTCCAATATCACCTCCTCCAGGAAGAGTTCCCCAAACCACTTAAGAGTTAATTACTCCCTTTCCTATTCTTCTTCAACACTTTGTACAAATACTTTTCACTCTTCTAACTAGTTGTCTAGAATGAATTACCTCAGGCAAAAACTTAATCATGGTGCTGGCAGAATGGCTCAAGTGGTAGAGCACCTGCCTGGTGGGCATGAGGCCCTGTGTTCAAACCCTTGGACAACAACAAAAAAAAAAACCCTTAATCGCTGTCTTTAAATTCCCACAGTAGGTACTCAAGTACTTAAATATGTAAACATGTTATCTACATGTTACCTAAATATAGTTCTTCCTTGGACTCCGTAAACAATTTCTACAGGAATATACAGTAGGCCCTTGGTATCCATGGGTCCCCCCAATGAGGAAAATCACAAATGTTCAAGATGTAGAGTTCAGTACTGTAGTGCTAATGCCTGATTCATTTTTCCCATAATGCCTCCAACTTCCACTAAAGCCATGCTGCCGTTCAACGAGTCCCAAATTTTCACTTTGCCACTTAAATTAAGCACATTCACTTTTACCTTGCTTTTGGGGAGGCATATGTTCACAAAATGAAGGGCAGGGAAACACTCAGCAGATCACACAACAACTTTAACACAACAATAACACGGGACTGAGAGCTTCTCCACATCAACTGAGCTGTGTAATGTGCAAAGAAATTTTTTAATTTTTTGAAATTTCTTTTGCATTTTTAAAAAAATTTTTTACCGTGTTTGGTTAAAACCATGTATAAAATCTGTGAATTAGGTAGGCTTACAGTATACTTATATTTTAAGAGTTTTCATATATGTCTCCATCTAGATTTATGAAAAATAGATATTCGATGGGAGTAAATGGTACCTGATCTAGCTTCAGTCTCACTTATTTTTTGGGGTGGTGAGGGTGGTGGAACTAGGGTTTGAACACAGGGTCTTATACTTGCTAGGCAGGTGCTCTACTGCTTGAGCCATACCTCCAGCTGTCTTTGCTCTGGTTATTTTTGATTAAATAAGGTCTTGCTTTTTGCTCAAATAGGGCTGGACCTCAATCCTATTTTAGGCTTCCTGCTGTAGCTGGGATGAGACACACACCACTGCATCTACTGAGACGAGGTCTTTTAAACTTTTTTGCCAGGGTTGACCTGGAACCTCAATCCTCCCTATCTTAGCCTCTCAAGTAGCTAGGATTACAGGCATTAACCACCATACCCAACTTCATTCTTAACATTTCTTCACAAAATACTTCAAAGTATTAAAGAAAGGATTACTCCCTGCAATATCAACAGAACCAAAACTGGGGTAGAAATAAAATCTAAGAGTTCAAAAACCTTAATGAAAGAAAAGACACACTCCCACCTTATTTCCTACACAAGTCTACCAGGTTAATCCATGAATTTAAAACACAGATATAGATATTACAAAATTGTGAGAAGACTTCTCTCTTTATCAATTAAAACACCTGTTAACTCAGAAAAATCCAAAGAAAAGAGTGAGTTGTTCTCTTCAGGGGTAGAGGGCAAGAATGAGGAGCCAAGGAATCCCGTCACTTACTATTTTCAAATGTTTCTGAATCACCTGCTTTTTAAAAAACGTTATATACTACTTTAGCAACGAGAGAAACAGAATGGAAAGTTAAAAAAACTTATTTCATTGTTATGCTATTTAAGAAAAGGTTTTATTGTGAAGCTATTTTAATATTATTCTTACCAGATTTAAGACCTGAAATTTTGAAGATGGCACTTGGTTTCCCATTAGTGACAAATCCTAGGAGTTGCCATACTGGCATTCCACTTGAATCAGGATAGGAAAAGTAGACAGATCCTCCCATTCCCTCAGGAAATGGAATGGTTCCCAGCATAAAAACCACAACGTGGTTGATATTTTCATAATCAGGCAAGTCAAAAACAAATTTATCCTCTGCCACTTGCTGTGCAGCTGTTTGCACCTAGAAAATAAGAAACTGACCTTAGTTCAATATTTGGATGAGTTTTAATAACCTTTACAGTGTTGTCACCAGCATAGTTGATTATGGTCATTATACCAAGTATAATGTTGAGCTAACAATACTTCAATTATGAAACCACCAAATATGGCAGAAAAAGTGTTAATTTTAATAGAGAATCCAAAAATACATTTAAAAAATGTTGAAAAATGAAGGTTTGTTCAAATTACATTACCAAGTTCTTATCCTCCATTTTGAAAATACAGAACCTTAGGTGATAAAAATGGAACTAATTCCCAAGAGGAATTACTCAAAGATTCTATATTTGCAAATTCAGCTATTCACTAAAATTTATTTGTGACCCAAAATCAATGTTTGCTGTACCTCTGTAGTCATTTATGGACTACAGAGAAAAAACTCTAAGTTGTCTGAGTTGTGTCTCATATTCCCAGATGAGGTGGAGAAAAACTATACTGTTTCAGCCCACATCCTTTGGACGGGTGTCCTTTCATGGTCTATTTTGTGCCACATTTTTCATTTTGTGCTTTTTTGGTGATTTTGCTATATAAATGGTCAAGCTTTATAAAGTGGTGACTAGTATTTCAAATTCTAAGAAGAAGAAATGCTTCACAGAAAATGCATGTTAAGTTTTATTCAGGTATGAATTATAAAGCTGTTGTGTTGAATGTTAATGAATCATCAAGGCATATTAAGTAAGAAGTCTTTAAACATAAGTACATATAAAAGTTATGATAGGTTGATCAAAAATGTTCTGGTTTGAACTGGATGCGTGACTCAAGTAGTGGAGCACCGGCCTAACAAGTAAAGGTCCTGAGTTCAAACCCAATACTGCCAAAAAAAAATGTTGTGACTAGAGGCTCCAGGGAATCTAATTCTATAGTTGAACTAGGGACAATGACTGTCATTTACCATTTTCATGTCATAGAAGCTTTAAACAACATAACTACTGTGAAGAATGAGAACTGACTATATATAAATTATTAAAGTTCTACCATCCATTCAGTATATAGGAACTTGTGAAAGTCTTCACTCATTTCATAATCTATTTTGTTCTAGAACGAATCAATTTATAGTGACATCTTGAAGTTTGAAAATTTATTTTCACAGAAAAAAATTTTTATAAAAATATTATCAGTCCTATTTCATATTTATTAGTAAAAAAGAAATACTGGGAGCACTCAGGTAGACAGGCTGTCAAGATTTTATCTTGTGTAAGTTTTGGTTTTCTTGTAGGGTTTTTTGCTTTTGAATTGCAATTACTATTCATGAAAACATCAAATGTGAATTACTACTATTATTTTTGAAAAATGGTCAGTTCTTACTACCTAAATACAACTTATTTCCCAGTATTTGCTGATTGTTACTAAAATGCTTACTTTTTCCCTCTAGAATATCCTATCTACCAATACAAAAAAAGAAAAAAACTTAAGAAAAATATACTGCTATATAACTCCATCTACTACTTATATAGTAATACCAACTACCCTAATTTAAATCCCAAGATGCCAAGGTGAAGTGTTCTTAAAGTTCTGATTCCCTCAGTAATCAGTTAGTGACTGAAATAAAAAGTTCTGATTTCTTCTTAAGTTTTCTGGCCCATTTAACACATTCCACTGTAAATATAGTAAAGCAAATAAAAATAAGAGCTAAATTGCCTGTATTGTTATTAATTCAATTTTATCAGGTTTTTGTATGCATATATACATAACCTTAGAAAGCATGGAAAATTATATGTATGAGCCTTGAAATCAGGCAAAAATAAGTATTTAAGTGACAACTCTTTCTGTACAAAGAACCAGACATTCTGTAAATCTGTACTGATCTTAAGAAAAAGGGACCTTTCTCTTTAACAAAAAAATGTCAGTGAATGAAAACTAGGTTCCTATCTTTAGGTAAGTGAATTTTTCTGGTAACAGAATATTGTAGTTAAGTTTTGAGATGTGACTAGGTCTTTTTGCCCTTTATTTTGATTTATAGGTTCTAATTTTACAGAATTTAAAAAGCCAAACAACCCCAAAAATCTTATTCATCATAAAAATTCGGTGTTGGTGGCTGGTAATGTTGCTCATTTTGGAGTTGGGGACATAGCTCAAGTGGCAGAGACTTGCCTAGCATGTGCAAGGCCCTTGTTTCCATCCCAAGCACCATTTAAAAACAAAAACTCATGGTGATGTTGCTCATTTGTAGAGCACTTGCCTAGCAGGTAAGGCCCTGAGTTCAATCCCCAACAGCACAGAGAGGAAAAAAAAAAATGGGGGGAGGGAAGGGAGAAAGAAAGGGAGTAAGAGAGAGAGGGAGAGGGAGGGAGGGGGGGAGTGGCAAAAAGAGTGTTCAGTAAATGGACACACATATTGCTATAACTAAATTTCTTTCCAAATTGGTTGAAAAAAAAGATACATGGAATCCATATAGCTTTTTAAAAAAATATTTAAAAACACTCGTTTTCAGTGTCACCCATTGATGACACCCACTCATCTGAGCCCCACTCTCACCCCAAACTGGTCCTTTCATTTTACCTAGAGCAGGGGCAATTCAAAATCATCTCACTAGGATTACCAACTACCTCCTCCCCACAAGAAGTCACTCGAAGCACAGACAATAAACTTTGAGGCTAGTACTCTTTGTGAATATAACCACATATAAAATACATTATCAAAAACTGATTTTAAAAAAATTCAACAAAGGGACTGCAATATTTAACAAAACAGGGAGAAAAAGGAATGAAAAAGGAGTCAAGTCTAATAACGGATGTCTGGATGGTTTCTAAGGAAGCAAACAAGTTTCACCGTGCACATTATTCCTCAACAATTGCCGGCGTTGATGTCATTTAATTCTAAAAATCGGGGAAGGCAGTTCATCCCTTTTGACCAGTAAGGAAACACTTTGCTTGCATTCTTCTCTAAGCATCTCAGATAGAGTTTATGAGTAAATTTTCTGGCATTTCTATCAGTCAACTTCCAATTATACTAGGCATATTTTTACTTAGGGACTTTGCAGACCGACCCAAGAGATTCACCTTGCCCGAGCACCTTAATCTTTGACATCTCGCTACAGATTAAAATCCCAAATTCACTTCCAGTTCACGTTATGAGTTTAGACGAGTATTTACACTTAAATTCAAGCTTAAATTCCTCAAACGCACAATAGAAATAATGACCATCTCAAAAGTTACGGAGCTTAAGGCTGAAATGCCAAATGAGCGCTACACAAAGGGCCGAAATAACGAGTAATTGACAAAAGGCGTGCACACAGCACTCAGCCCAGTACTTGGTACAAAACACAAAATAAATGTCAGCTAATTTTTAACTATGTCTCAAATAAATCTGAAGAGCTGGGCAAAGGAGAGCACCCCGGCGTCCCACTCTCCATCTTACACATCCAGAGGAAAAAACACCAACGAGTGGGATTCCCCGCGTTCCTAGCACAGGCGCACCACCCCGCTCCCCGGGCTTCGCCTCAGCAACCTGACCCCTTCCCGATACTACACGGCCGCGTCCTCACCAGCCTCCCCGCCACTAGGCAGCCAAACATGGCGGCGGCGGCTCCACTCAGCCGGCAGGCACCAGAAGCCCGAGACTAGGAATCCTGCGGCTACAGTCCTAGTGGAGCCCAAGAGCCGTCCAGAATTTGGAGGAGGGAGCCGGCCCCACCGCTACATAGCTACAAGGCTGGCGGCGGGAACGCCTTTCTGCCCCATGACCTCTGACCCTCCCTAACCAGCTCGCCTCTCAGGGGGTAGTACTTCCGGGACTTACACCCACTTCCTCCTTCTAAGGCAAAAAAAAGGCGAGCCAACGGCAGTAAAAGACTACAAGTCCCATAGCGCCTTGCGCCGACTTCCGGAGCCAAAATTTCCAAGAGTGGTGCTAGGAGGAGACATTTCTGTAACATTTTAGAAAGTAACACTGCACCTTTACAATAATCACTTCACTAGATGTTTAAAAGAACCTTGCGGGGGGGTAAGTATTATAATCTCCATTTTATATGTGGGAAAACTGAGATTCAGAATGACCATCCCCAAATCTTTTCACCTCAGTAAATAGTGGAGCCTAAATTCAAGTACTAATCCAAATACTGTGTTCTTTCAGAAGTATTGATTTTTAACAAGTTGTTTACAATTTTATTGTGAGTCCTCCAGCATCACTTTTCCCATAGATTTGCTGTGTGGACAAGTTATAGAACTTTGTGCTTCCATGGCGCCATTTGCAAGATATGAACGGCAATTGTATCTATCTCCTAGGATTGTTGTGAGGAATATGTAAGGTACTGCCGAATAAAGACCACGCCACGTGTGGAAAAGAAAGATTTATTGGAACCAGACTGCAGGGCTGTCACTCTTTTCAGAGTGAAGTGGGTTGGCTGAATTGGGTAGTGGGCTTTATAGGAGGAGCCAAGCCATGGGGGAAGGAGAGGGAGTCTGGTCTCTGATTATTTGCGGTCACCAGATGGGACAGGTTCACATGCCTGGCTAGTTGAGTAACTGGAAGTTCCTGAGTTGTTTTGCAAGCCGAGAAACAATCAGGCAGGGAGAAACAAGGGTCATAAATCAGGAGGTCTGGTTTCAGTGCTAGCCTTGGGACCTTCTTCTGCCCACCCCAAGAATGCCAGGGACCTAACAGAATATAAGCTTTTTTTTTTTCTTGCAGTACTAGAGTTTGAACTCAGGGCCTCGCCCTTACTAGGTAGATGCTCTACTACTTAAGACACATCCCCAGTCCTACTGTAAGAGTAGGATCTGGCAGTGGTTAGAGTTTTATGTAAAATGTCCTATTTTTCCTACATGTATTTGAAAAAAAGATTTGTAGGGAATACAAAACAATTGCCAAAGTAAGTAACATCAAGTACTTACTGCCACCAATACTCTCCCTTTCACAGCTTCAGCTCTCTTTCCTTTGTTTTTTTTTCTTTTATTCCTTTTTGGTTTTTTTTTTTTTAGGCTGGTCAAGTGAAGCAGTGGGAATGGAGAAGGAACAAAGAAATCTGTCATTGGTTGTGATAAATTAGTTGTAAATACCATTATGCTCAGACAAACCTTCCCTTTCCTTTTTGGAAGGGTGCTAGAGGGTCTTGAAATTTCAGAGTTTAGGCTACCACCCAGATGCAGGTCTGTCTTCCCAACCTCAGGTATATGTGAAGTGTCAGAGTTTGAAACAGTACCATGGCCTGGTAAACTCTGACCACATCTCTTATCTCAGATAATCTTTTGAGATAGCTGAGCCAAGATAAAGAAGTAGGAAAGGATCTTTCTATCAGTGCCTCCAACTCCTTATCTAAGAAGTCCCAGAACTTTCAGAATAGAAAGATCATTTGTGATGAGACCACTTCATAACTGCCAGTTACACTTCCTGGGTTCAGAGCTCATTTCTGCCACTTACTAGTTGTATAAACTTAGACTGGTTAACCTAATACTCCCATGCTTCCTTTTCTCCCATCATTAAAATAAGATAATAGTATCTACCTAATAAGGTGGTATAAGGGTTCTTCCATGTAAAGTTCTAAATAGTGTCCAGATTATAGCTCAATAAGTGTTCATTGTTTAGCTTTATTCCCTTTCCTGTCTAATTTTCCACATCTTCTCCATAGCCACCTTGTGCCCTGTACATACATTTGATTCTCAAACTTTTCATCTTTATGTGTTTATGCAACTTGTTCTGTTTGTAATATATACCAGGTAGTTTCTTTCACAAGTTTCTAATTGACTTCTTTTTAGTGGTACTGAGGTTTGAACTCAGGTATTTATGCTTGTGAGGCAGGCACCCTACCATTTGAGCCATGCCCCCCAGCCCATATCTCCCCAATTTTCTTCATAAGTCTGATACTCATTCCTCTGCTTATGTGCCAATTTTATTTAATAACGTGAGAACTAAGTTAGAAATTTTCTAATTTTCTACAGTTGTAAGTTACTAATTGTTGTTTGTTAATTATCCCAGTCTTTGTTATGTTGGACATAAGGTTTTCCTCCATTTTGCTAGTAAACTGTCTTAATTATAGATTGGACAAAGAATTAGAGGAAGCAAGCTTATTATACTTTCTGCAGACTACTGGAAGCCAGTCTTCCATTCACCAGACTACATTACTTCTACAGACAGTAGTTCCTTTGTAACTTATGAGAGCAGAACTAGATAAGTATGTGAAAATGAAGAAAAATCTTCAAGAGAAAAAAATCAGAGATCTGGGCAACAGTGACTCATACCTGTAATCCTAGCTACTCAGGAGGCAGAGATCAGGAGGATTGTGGTTTGAAGCCAGCCTGAGGCAAATAGTTCCTGAAACTCTGTCTCAAAAATACCAAAAAAAAAAGCACTGGCTGAGTGACTCAAGTGAGGCCCTTAGTTTAAATCCCAGCACCATAGGAAAAAAAAATGATTCTCCAAAATAATAGACATGAGATAGAGTATATCTATCATTCACATTGAATTTTAACCAATGCTGAAAGTCACTTATGTTATAGAAATTTTGGGAAAATAGGCCTAGGATCTCAAAGGTACTTCCTACCTCTCAAACTATATGGTTCTATGAAACAAGTCATGGTTTAATTTTGGCCAAAGCATCAAGAATTCTAAATTCTGGCTTTAGCTCTTAAATTAACTGTTGGAATTAAAGACCTTCCATTGCCAAAAACAAACACATGAGAGACAGAGAAAATCTTCACAGGGCAATTTCTTTTGATCAAAATGGTGCAAGCAGGTGCTCACTCCAGCTGAGCAGACATGTGAGCACAAAATGGCTGACAGTGGCTCCTCCTTATATCCCTGACACAGTTGTACCTGCCCTTCACCTGGGATTTGTCCAGGTCAAAGATTCATAGTCTTTCTCAACTGGTTAAAAGGCTTGGGGGATGGGTTAGGGCACGCAATTTTGGTGGGCAATTTGGTGGGCAACCTGACTGTACAAGAATCCGGAAGAAGAAACAGGAACCCTTTAAACAACACAAGTCACCTAAGATGGTGACCTGAGGAATTTTAAATAATCTAAGAGGGTGACATATACTTTGATAGAAAAGATTGTTCTTCTTACAATTTTCCCCCTCTTTTAATTTAAATTCTTTTCTTCAAATTCATTTAGGAGTCATTGGCTCTCATGTTTCTGTGTTACTAACAGGAACAAATTATTTGGGTAGGGTGGGGGTGATTGCTTGGTGAGGACTGTCTCGATTAACTGTTATATTAGTCCTCAGACACAGGAATTATGTAACATCCTACTAAGATTAAAACTCCAGCCACTACAACCAAGGAGATTAAGATTGAGATTATCCAGCCCTTCCATCTCTCAAACCAATTTTCCATTAAGTTAGTGAATGGATCAGTTATACCTGAATTTTCAGCTAGCTCATTGGATAGGGTAGTTAATCCCTGTAGGGCCTTACTAATAGTTCCATCAGGGTCTGTATTAAGTTGGTATAAGTGTGCAACACAGAACTCTAATCATTATGCAAGCCCCTCCCTTTTAGGCCAACATCATGTCTAATGCTAGACTGTTCTCCCAAGCCATCTGAGTAGTTGGTCCCAATTGCTCTGCTATTCCTTTGATAGAGTCCCTGATATAGTTAACAAACCTTTGTTGGTTACAGTAAATATAATTAATGCACTCAACATTTTTATTTATGGTGAACCACCAAAAGAGTACTGATTCAAATCCTGCTATAATTTGATTTCTGGCTTTAAATTCATTTGGTACCCCTCTAGGAGCCCCAATGGCATCAGTATAAATATGGGGATCCAAGGAACCTTTGTGACTGGCTATAATGTCTGTGCCTGTGTCACTTCTTTTCCTAGGTGTTGTGGCATGGGCTGGGGATCTAAATGCTGGGGTGAAAGGAATTGCCCAGCTGCACCAAAGCACAGGTGTCCGCCCAGTTACTTGGGAGAGTCTCAAGTAGAGGTCCTCCACCGCACCACCAGACATCAGCCCTGCCCACCAAGACTGGACTGGTTTGTGAGGCTGTTGAAAGACTGGCTTTCACTGTATCCCATCAGGTTTTCCACATTTGTCAATCGTTCTCCCTGCCTGGTAAGACATGAGGTATCATTGACATCTGGGGTGGGTGGTTTAACAATCCTTGGGGGCTGACCCACAGGACCTCTGACTTCTGGGAACAGTAGTAATAATGTCCAGCAGGATTCATTACCCCAAGCCGTGGCATTTTGAAACAAAGCCAACATGCAATAAATTCCATCTGGATCTGAGGACCATCCTAATGGAAATGGGACCCCCTGAACCTCTGGCCTCCTAGTAGTAATGATCGCTCTTATTGTCTAGACAGAATATTTCTATCCAAGCATTTGTATCCCCGTACCTGATTCAATAGCCACAGTTTGTCTTAGGTCCTCAACTTCTACTATGGTTACCTGAGTTTGGTTATTGTATAAATGTGAAGATAACGTTGGAGCAGAGGTAGAAATGGGTGTCCCCCTGAGAGGGTTTGGAAGCTAGACGGAGCTTAAAGGCAAATAAAGGTTCTGTTCCTGAGACATCCACCCCCAACCCATATTTACAAAATATGCATTGTTCTTTTGTCTTACTCCAAGAGCTTTCTATGACCAATCTAAGGTTACACTGTTTATCCTTGCAAGAAGGAGAGGGGTGTGTCCAAAACAGCTGTAATTTCAACTATAGGCTGCTAAAAAACTGTCAGTTTTTCTGGATTAGGAAATTGGAGTCTTACCAGTGTCTCAGGGTCTGGCCCAGCCCTTAGGATTTTCATAAAAGAGAGAGTGTGTCCTTTATACCCAGTGTTTCATCCCACATCCATATACTCTGAACAGATACTAGCTTCCTTGTGGGTCCCCAGATGGGGCACATATAAAAGGAATATCCTTGAAGCTGAAGTTGGGACATAAGATCTCCACAAGGAAGGATCTGGTATGTATTGGATTCAATAGTTAAGGGAAAAGTACTCTGAGTTACATTAATAATAAACATACCATTTCCCAGATGAAAGAGAAAGAATAATTTCACTATAGTCTTTTTAAGGTTACTCTGGTATCTCCTGGATGTGAGAGCATGGTCCATTGTTCCTTCTGGTAAGGTGAGGCGCCTGAGTCCACCCTTCTCCATGGTCCAGACAGCTGTTTCCATGGTCAACAGGACCAGGCAGGGTCCTTCCCAAGCTGCCTCAAGTTTATTTTCTCTCCATGTCTTGATCAGCACATAATCGCCAGGCTGGTGCAGGTGAATGGGAAAGTCAAGTGGAGGAGCCTGTGCTAACAATCCCTTTTTCCTAAGAGAAAGTAAGGTAGAGGACAATCCAAGTATATAATTTTTGAGGAAATAGTCTTTGTTTTCAAAGGTAAGCACATCAGTAACAGAGCTAAGGTAAGGAATCCCATAAAGCATTTCATAAGGGGAGAGGCCAATGTCCTTCGGAGGGACTGTCCTTATCCTGAGCAGTGCTATGGGAAGGCATTTAATCCAAGGTAATCTGGTCTCTAAAACTAATTTAGTGAGCTGATTTTTAACAGTCTGATTTAGAGCAAATAATTCGCAAGTCTGTACTGACCAATTGTTAGGGAGTCAGCCTGATTCTAATATAGTCAAGGCCTACCCATTATGTCTTTTTCCCCTAATTACCCAAGAGGTTCTACCCACAAGGAAATGGAGCCTGGTCTGGAAAGGAGCTTCCCCAAGGTCTGGCCTTACTTTTGTTTGGTATTCAATAATATTTAAACATTTATGTTCAGAGCTCCTCCCTCTTGCTTCCCCTTCCAAGAAAGTGGCTAGATTTAAGGCCTCATTAGTAAAGTCAGGTCCTTTTCTAGCAATATAGCCTCATACTTTATAATCCTGGAATCTGTCAGCCATCTACCCATCTTTTGGTTTAAGATCTAACTTGATGGGGAGTGATAATAACTAGACTTCCCCCAAAGATGATTTTTCTACTTTCTTCAGTTAGAAGGGCTTATAGCAGCTATTGCCTGAATGCACTCAGGCCAACCTCCAGGTGACAGGATCTAGGAATTTAGATAAGAAGGCCACAGGTTGACATTAGCCCCCATGTTTTTGGGTTAGCATCCCAAGGGCAACTCCTTTGTTTACATTTAACAAAGAAGTGTAAAGGCTGTTCAAGAGAGGGTAAAGTTAGCATCGGGGCTGTGATAAGGGCTTGTTTTAGCTCATCTACTTGTTCAATCTCCTTGAGGGCCCAAAGAAGGGGGTCTGGTCCCTCTTGGGTCAATTTGAGATACAAAGATTTAGTTTTAAGGGCATATGAGTCTATTCACAAACTGCAATATCCCACTAAACCAAGGAACTTTCTTAATTCTTGTGATTCCTTCTATTCTTTATGGGCCAATCCTTTGTTGGTCCTTACTGATCAAATATCCCAGATATTTTACTTCAGTCTCAGCAAATTGTAACTTATTCTTGGAAACAGAAAGTCCCCTGCTTCCCAGGAAATTTATAAAGCTAATGGTTGTGTTAATCACCTCCCCCTTATTATCCCCTTATCATTAAATCTCTCAAGTCTCTTATATTTTCTCAGTGCCCTGGGGTGTTGTTATCCCATCAGGATCTTGATTAAGAGACTTAACATTAGCCCCAGGACATTTGGCCCAGGGATGTTCACACTCCCAGATAGCCATTGCCATTCTACAGATCATGGCTCTTTCCTCCCCTGAGAAGAGAATTCCCAAAATAGACACTAACTCAGCCCAAGTATGTATCTGTGGTCCCAGAAATTGATCAACCTGTTCTGACACCCTGATGGGATCCTTGAGAAGGGGTCACAACTCCTTTTTAAAATTTTGGACCTCAGAGCTGGTAAGAGGGGCGTTTACAAACCCAATTTCATCTCCTCCAAGGGGAACCTCCCTGAGAGGAAAGGAGTAGGGTTTTTCTTCTTCAGACCAAGGAAAAGGTAGAGTCTCAATGTCTCAATGACATTGTTCTAACTCCCTTTGAAGTTGTGGTAGGGAAGGGTTTTGGGTAGGGAGGGAAGGGCAGGAAGTTGAAGGGAGGCAGAGGTGGAAGGGCTGGAGGGGGAGGTGGGGAAGCAGAAGCCTAGGGGAAGGGTGGCGCTGGGGCTGATCTGGTGCCTGAGCCAGAGGAACAGTGGGGTTATAAGGATGGAAGGGAGGAGAGTAAATCCCAGTTAGAAGGAGTTTTGGTTTGTTTGTTTTTTTTCTTCAAGTGGAAACAGGACTATGGAACTCTCTCCAAAAGAGGGCATATTCCATTTCTTCTTGAGTGACTGGGCTCTTGTTGTTTACATGTTGAATTAACAGTTGGCAGACCCAGTCCTCATCAGACCCAAATTTTGACGAAAAAAAAAAAAAACCCCAAAGGATTTAAGATCAGTTCTTGGGTCCAGATAAAACAACAGTATTTGACCATTCTTTGTCTCTTTTTCTCTTCAGTATGGGGGGGCTATCATCCCAATATTTTAATATCTTTCCTAGAGGGCTCTCAGAGGGTATTTTATCCTGGACCTTCGTTTGTTTGCCTCCCTGCCTTTATTTCCCATTTCCCCCTTCTAGTCGACTGTGTTCTATCAGGAGCTCAATCCCCCCTTTTGCCTTGGAGGTTTTTTGCACTCTGATTCTCTTTCCCTTGAGGCACTTCTTGGTAGCTGGTGGGTCAGTATAAGCTCCTGATCTGGATTAGATTCAAGAATCTAATTCCACCTTAAACAGTATGAGGTTGCCTTGGAACTGCAGATCAAGACTCCACTTTCCCTTTGTGTCACCTGACACGTCTCATTCACACATCACACAGCCTCCAATATCCCAACTAACAACATATTACTTGGTCACTTCTGTGACGTTTCTTGTCTTGGTTTCTGCACAAAACCTTAGTGGTTGTCACAGTCCCTGTCTTTAGAGCACTTTTACCCACATTGTCAAGAAATTCTGGAGTCCGAGTTCATTCAAAGATCCAGAAAGTTGTCACCCTCAGCCGAACCTCGGGGCCTTCGCAACCAGGCAGCAGGACACATCTCCCCAGGGAAAGGCTGGGACCCCCCTTTCTCGATGGAATGTAAAATCCCAGATAAGCCTCCAAATTATTGGAATTAAAAACACTCCAGTGCTGAAAACAGACACACGAGAGACAGAAAATCTTCACAGGGCAATTTCTTTTGATCAAAATGGTGCAAGCATATACTCACTCCAGCTGAGCAGACATGTGAGCACAAAATGGCTGACAGTGGCTCCTCCTTATATCCCTGACACAGCTGTACCTGCCCCTCACCTGGGATTTGTCCAGGTCAAAGGTTCACAGTCTTTCTCAACTGGTTAAAAGGCTTGGGGGATGGGTTAGGGCACGCAATTTTGGTGGGCAATTTGGTGGGCAATCTGACTGTACAAGAATCCAGAAGAAGAAACAGGAACCCTTTAAACAACACAAGTCACCTAAGATGGTGACCTGAGGAATTTTAAGTAATCTAAGAGGGTGACATATACTTTGATAGAAAAGATTGTTTTTCTTACACTAACTAACCTAGCAATGAGACTGTTTCTTTCATTTTTTGGGGGGAGGGGAGGGTGGCATTAGTTTCTCTCCACCTCTAGAACTGAAATCTGATGTGAAGAGAACAGAAACATGGCATCTTCTCAAGAAAAATCCTCCTTTTCCAAAACAAAGAGAACACGAAATATACACTCAAACTCCATCTTCTTTGAACTAGAAGATAATTACAACTCCAAGTAATAACCAATATTAATGGAAAGTAGATAGAAGGAAAATGGATTAGCAGAGTGGAGAAGATCAAACGTACTGGCATAGAAAGATACATATCAAAGAAGCTCAGCGATAGAGGAAGCCGGGCCACAGAGAGCAAGTATGAAGCAGTGGCTGAAACAGGAAGACTGTTCAAAAATCCATATGAGAAGGTGAGCACAGGTGGCTTGTGCCTGTAATACTGCTACTCAGGAGGTTGAGATATGGAGGATCAAGTGTGGTTCAAGGCTTTTTTGAAAACATCCATGTGGAACATGGGGGTGTCTTTTGCTATATCATCCATGCAAACAGGGATATCCTATACATCCCTTATCTATGAGGTACAGGATCTTTTTTTTTTTAACAATTCATGTTTTATATTAAGAACAATTAACAGGAGATGGGGTGTAGCTTAGTACTTGCCTCTCATGTACTAAGGCCCTGGGTTTGATCACTAACAATGAAAAAAATACATACTCTGAAAACTACAAAAAAGTTGTAAGAAATTAAAGGAGATTGAAATAAATGAGAAAATACTCCAGGTTCATGAGTCAGAAGCCTTAATATTGCTAAGATGGCAGTGCTCCCCCTATGGATTTACAGTCTCAATGCAGTTCCTCTCAGAATCTCACCTGACTTCTTTATAGAAATTGACACCCCAATTCTAACATTTAAAAGCATTTGGCAATGGACCCAGAATAGCCAAAGCAATCTTGGAAAAGAACAAACTAGGAGAATTCACACTTCCCAATTTCAAAACTTACTACAATGCAACAATAATCAAACCAACATATATTGGCACAAGGGCAGACATATAGATAAATGGAATGGAATTGAAAGTCCAGAAATAAAACTATATTTTCTGTGATCAACTGATTTTCAATAAGAGTGTCAAGACCATTCAGTGGAAGAAAGAATAGAGAATAGCGTTCAACAAATGATGCTGAGACAACTGGATAGCCACATGCAAAAGGATGAACTTATTCCCCTACCTCACACTATATATAAAAATTAATTCAGGAAGGAAAAAACTGGTCAATGGGTCCTAAATTATAGTTAGATAGGAGAGATAAGTTCTGGTTTTCTGTTGGGCAGTATGGAATATTTCCAAAAACTAAAAGGAAGCATTTTAAATGTTTTTTCCCATAAGGAAATGATAAATAGATATCTTACCACTTGAAAATTACACAGTGTATACATATGTTAAAATGTCACATGGTATCCTGTAAATATGTACAATTTTATGTGTCAGTCTTCAAAAATGAACTTAAAATGGATCAAAAGACTCATTGTAAAAGTTAAAACTGTAAAACTCTTTGAATAAAATGGGGTTAAATCTTGATGACCTTGGATTTAGAAGAGGATTCTTCTGTATGCCACCAAAAGCATGAGCAAAAAAAGCAAAAATTACTCATTTGCACTTAATTACAATGAAATTTTTTGTGCTTCAAATAACACCATCAAAAAGCAAAAACAGGAAGATCAGAGTTTGAGGTCAGCCTGTGCTATATGACAAGACCCTGTCTCAAATACAAACAAAAAATCTGCCTGTTTCAGGCCAGGATGCAGCTCTGTGGTAGAGAGTACTTGCATGAGGACCTGGGTTTGATCCCCAGTACTGAAGAAAAAAAAAAAAGTGAAAAGACAACCCAATTTTAAAAAGCACAAAGGATCTTCAGTCATTCCCAGGGCTGTGTAAAAAAAATTACCACAAACTAGGAAGCTTAAAATCACAGAAATTTATTTTCTTCCAGTTCTGGAGGCTAGAAGATTGAAATCAAGGTATTGTGATTTCATATGCCCACTGACAGCTCCAGGGAAGAATCCATTCCATGCCTTTCTCTTAGCTTTTGGTGTCCATGGCATTCCTTGAGTTACAGATGCATCATCCCAAACTGCTTTCAGTTCACCTGATCCTTACTCCTGACCTATCACACCAACTCCAGTCATCATATTTAGGGTCTGCTCTGATCCAGTATGGCCTCAAATTTATTACATCTATAAAGACTGTATTTACAGAAAGGTTATATTCACAATTATCAGATGGTTGTGAATTTTTGGAAGGTCACTAGTCAGTCTGCTACTGATCTGAATAAATGTATATCCAAGGGAGATATGGCCTATGAGCACATAAAAAGATGTTGATCATTAATCATCAAGGAAATGAAAACCAAAACCACAAGGAAATACTCCTCCATACCTAATCAAAAAATCAGAAGTTAGGATGTGGAAAAATTGGAATCACATACACTGCTGGTGGGACTGTGAAATGGCTCGATTGCTTTGGAAGAGCCTGGTTGTTCCCCAAATATTTAAATACAGATGTGCCATGTGACCCTGTGTTCCAAAAAAGCCCAGTACCAATGTATGGGAACCAGTACAAACCTGTCATGAAACCAAAGAAAGATCCAGTGACTGGAGGTATGGCTCAAGTGGTAGAGCACTTGCTTAGCATGCAAGAGGCCCTGGGTTCAATACCCAGTACCACAAAAAATAAAAAAAAAAGATTGCACAGAGTTCAATTTATCTTGGACTTAAAAGCATGGTCCTGGACAGCAGCAAGACCTGTGGATCTCCATGACTTGGGTCAAAAGGTTTATAATGTAAGCCGGCGGTTTGTGTCAGTAATCCAAGATACTCAAGAGGCAGAGATCAGGAGGATCGCCAGTTTGGGCAAAATGAAAGCAGGACCCTATCTCAAAAACACCCAATACAAAAAAAAGAACTGTCAACGTGGCTCAAATGATGGAATGTGTCTGCCTAGCAAAAGAGAGGCCCTGAGTTCAAACTCCAGTACCACAAAGAAGTGACTTCATCCAAGCTGAAATGTCCATTGTCTATTTCAAGCTAATATCCAAGGTGTCAGGCTAGGGGTATGACTCACTGGTAGAGTGCGTGCCTGGCACATGCAATGCTCTAGATCTGATGTTGAGCACCACCAACCCCCCCTCCAAAAAGAGTCATCAGACACATTCCTGGTACTAATGGTGCCAGAACCCAGTCATAAAACTCCACATGCCACTCCAGTGGTTTTGTTTATGGTATGCTGGGAAATTATGCCAAGAAAAAACACAGGATTACTCAGGGGCAGTCATGGTAGTTATGAATCAAGATGGCTACAGTCAGGTCAAGCTGAATTCTTACATTCTGTAGTTCCAGTTCTAGGTAGATAGGAGAAATGAAAACATATGGCCACACAAAAACTTGTACATGAATGTTTACATTATTCATAATAGCTAAAGGTGGAAACAATTCAGTGTCCATTAAGCAAAATGTGGTATTTCCAAATAGACTGTCATTCAATCATAAAAAGTAAAGTACTGATACATGATACAATATAGATGTACCTTAAAAAACATTATGTTAATGCTAGGAATCTCTCTGTATAGCTATCTTTATCTCAAGCTAGCAAAAATGCCATGTCTTATTATGCCTTATGTCTTCTCTTCAACAAAATTGGAGAAGAGGGCAGAACAGGTTCTGCCTGGAAGTGAGGGGGTGGAGGGAGGAGGGGCAAGGAGACAGGGGGAAGATGGCTCAAAGAATGTATATACATATGAATAAACGAATAAACAATTAAAAAAACATTAAGTGAAAGAATTCACAAAAGGCCACATATGATTCCATCTATAGGAAACGTCTACATAGGGAAATCTATAAAGACAGAAGGTAGATTAATGGTTGCTTAGGGCAGGGGATGGAAAGCAGAGAGAGTTGGGGAGATAAAGGGTGATGGCTAAAAGGTATAGGTTTCTTTTTAAATTATCTTAATCATTTTTAAGTATACAGTGTAATAATGTTAAGCACATTGCACCACAGCTTTCTAGAATATTTGCTTCTTGTAAAACTGAAATTCTGCCTATTAAACAATTCCCCTTTTCTCCCCTCCCACAAGACTTGTTGAGGTATGAAAAGAATGGTCTGAAATTGACTATATGATGGTTGCACATTTCTTTGAATATACTAAAACTATTGAATTATGCACTTTTTTCTTCAGCACTGGGGACTAAACCCAGGGCTTTGTGCATGGTAGGCAGGTATTCTACCACTGAACTACATCCCCAGCCCCGAACTTTAAGTGGGTTAATTGTGTGGTGTGTCAACTATTTCAATAATGATATTTTTAATATCAGCACCACTTAAATTTATAGTACAAAAGTCATGTGAAAGTACTTTAAGAAAGTGGGATCCTGAAATTAGTATAAAAAGAATTACATGAAGTCTTCCTTTTCTAGCTTCATAATACTGGCATCGATACTCACATCCTGATGTTGGGGGTGGGGGGAAGGTTAAAGAGAAAAAGACTCACATCCCTAGGTAAGAGGCTTGAGGGAAGAACTGACTCTGGAGGTACTAGTGACAAAGTGCCAAGTTGACTAATCCTACTATGGTGAAACATTCCAGACCTCCCTACATTTTTTGCTATAAATAATACATGCCACCAAGGATCACCAGACATTTGAGAAAACCTCTATCATGAAAGAGAAAGATTCAGGCAGACAAATGGTGGGATCAGATGACTCAATAGAAGACAATGTAAGAAGCAGAAAAACCTTAAGCCCTATGGGTGTTACTGAGGAGAGTCAGATTGTACATCAAAATAAGAATATAATGGGATAGAAGGAAAGTCAGAGGACAAGAAAGAACCCATGGAAAGTAAAACTATAAGATGGATGAGGGTGTCTAGGGGGAGGTGGCAAAAACAATGTATACACATGTAAATAAAAACAATAAAAGAAAAGACAGTTTTAAATTATTAGGAGGGCTATAAGATAAAGTCAAGAAACAATCTTAGAAATTAGAACAAAAAGAAAGGAATGGAGGTGGTGGCAGTGGTCCTGTTGATGGCTAGGGTGGCAGTAGCAGCATGTGGCTTCTGTTCCTGGCAGTGCTATGGCCACACACAGGCCACAAGATCACAGCCAAGTGCATCCAGGACCACCTAGAAGCTGCAGGACACGTGTGCATTCTGAGAGACACCTTTGACTTTGAAATCCCAGCAGAAATCACAGACCTCAGCATAGAAGAGAACCTATATGCAGCGTTGACTCTTCACCTCTACTGGGGAGGTCAACTTCTGCAAGGTCATCAGATTCCTTTTGGAATCATCTTTGATAGAACTGATTTAAGTGAAGATGCCAACAAGGGGGAGAAAAATGAAGTAAGGGGAAAAGTTCTTAAGGAAGCCAGGTTTGCTGTGGCTTTCACAGAGTCAATGAAGGAAAGGCACAAACCCAGTGGCCACATGCTAAGGGTAAGATCTATGTCCAGAGCCAAGGAATCCCAACCACACCCAGCACTGCCTTTAAGTGGAACACCTTTCTCAGACATCAACCAGAGTGCTGACATGCTGCACGTGTTCCTTCTGATCTGTGGGCTTAGGCAAGTGAAGGACCTTCTTCCATACTTGGTAGATGCATTCTTAGAATGGTATCAAGGAGAGCCCAGTGGTTACCTGGAAATTGTAGGGCCTGAAATGGATCCCGAGTTTACAAGAGAAGTCAAAGCCACAGTGAAAAGGGCTACTGGGATGAGGCTGGTTGGTGAGATACCCCAGGAGGACCGACATGCAGCAGTGAAGAACTGCTTTGCACTGGTGAATAACTCGTCTCCGAGAGCATGTCAGCCTCCATCTTGGAGGTGATGGATTTGGAAGTCCCAGTGCAAGCAAGGAACATTCCTGGGAATTCGAAGTATGAAGTGACAGGACTGCTGTTTGCAGATTCTTAGGAGTTTGTTCAGTTGGCAAAGAGACTGATTAGTGACCCTGCATTGGAAACAGAAATTGTGGCCAGCAGAAGGGAAGATGGCAGGGGGAGAGAGATAACTATCAAAACCTCATCAAGAAGCTGGCAGGAGGGTTATGGGAGCCCTGTGCCCATGGACTGCTGTTCCACCTGCCATCAGATGCCCAGCCCTGGACTGACACCCAGAGATGGGGCTGGTCCAGAACCATTGGAATCACAGCATACCCAGTGTCACCACATCCATCCCCACCTGCCTGTACTGAGATGGCTTCCTGGATGTTTTTATAGCTGAGCCCCAGTGATGGAAGTGTATTGAGAATTGTCTCCAGGATGAAGAGGTGAGTGGCCTCTGGGGGCCTTAGAAATTGGATGAGGTGCTTTATGACTTTCTCATGGAGAATAGAGGCATATTTTTAAGTGATTGCAGTACAGACCCCTGAGTGACCTGTATCCATCACTGCCAGCTCAGAAAGCAGAAAGGATTGGCAATAGAGTGGAATTGGTAGCATTTTTGATGTGATCTTGGGCCCCTGACTTTCAGCACATCCTGGGGCCCTGACAGCATATGGAAGAGAGCCCAGCCTGTGGCCAGTCTGCCTCTTTAAGCAATGGAGGTACTGTGAGTGAGTTCATAGCCAGCACATTTTTTTCACCACTGGTGCACCTGAAAGACAGTGTGTTTTCTAGATGAGAGGCCAGGCTGCCTGAAAGTCCCTCTTACCTCTTGCATCACATTACATTGTAGCAAGGAAAATAATTTGGTGACCTCCACATGGAGGCTGGGGTTTTAGGTCCAGTGTGCCTCCTTCCCCACCCAGCCTCAGAGACCTGAGGACAAAGTATCAAATGGGTCACAAACCTCCAGCCCATGGTAGAACCCAGATCCAGAACTGTCAGATACTGCCAAAGACACAGCCAGGTCAGCTCAGGGATCTTTGTAATGTTGACCACCCCATACCAGTACACCCTCCCTAAATGCAGCTTCTACTGAGTTCTGAAAGCTGTGTTTGCCTGGGAAAACCTCCATTGGATGCTGAAATCATTGCATTCCAATGGACAGTCACTACAATAAATGGGGGAGTGAAATGTTTGCTGCCTCTCATAAATGGAAAAGCAGGCTTGGAGGAGGGGAAAGGAGGGAGCTGGCTGAGAGCCCCTGGGAGAAGTGCTTGCTAAGGAGTTCCTTCAGGCACTGGAGGTATCAGGGTCAACACCATCCTTGCTCCAACTCTGAGGACACATCTCAGGATTTTTGCTTTCCATACATCATGTTCTTAAAAAAATAGGAAAAGTAGCCAGGCACCAGTGGCTCACACCTGTAATCGTAGCTGCTCAGGAGGCAGAGAGCAGGAGGATCGCAGTTCAAACCCAGCCCAGACAAATGGTCGCGGGACCCTATCTTGTAAAAACCTATCACAAAAAAGGGCTGGTGGAGCGGCTCAAGATATAGACCCTGAGTTCAAACCCCAGTCTACACACACACACACACACACACACACACACACACAAAAGCAAAATCAACATCTTGTTTTTAAGAGCAGCAGCCCCAAACATTGTCAGCCTATTCCTCTAATATAAGAACAGTAGGCTTAGATCCCATTCTGTGTAATTCTGTGTTCAAATCTGTACTTGAGTCACAGTACAGGGTAATTTCTAGAAAGAGAGGCAGTAAGACAGCTATGCCTCTTGGTCCCCAAGGCTCCAAATGTTGGGAGACAGGCCAGGCCATGCCCTCTGGATGGGTGCCAGGGTCATGCTTCCATGTCTGCAGAGGGGAAGGGAGGAATGCAGTCTGAGCACTGGAAACCCAGCTCCTCTCTGCCACTTAAGGAAGGGAACTGTGAGGTCCAGTGACACTCAAACAGTGCCCAGCTTCTGAAATGCTGAGCCCTTAGAGCACCCATCTCTCCCTCGACAGGTGTCATGGTCAATGCCTGACCTCCACAGTAATAAAGTCACTAAGCTACATCTGTGTAAAGTGCACATGTGCCTAATGTGCTTTGGGACTGGGCAGGTTTTTAAATTAATAAAGTTTGTCACTGTCACACACACACACACACAATAGAAATCAGGAGAGAAACAAAAAATTAAAAATCAGAAGCTCAGTACAGGAGGCTCTCTATTTGACTAGTGGGTCTTCCTGAGAAAATAAAGGAATCATTGGACAGCAAATGATCAAGAAATATGATTAAACAAAATCCCAGAACTGAAGGTCATAAGTGTCCAGAAAGAAAAGGCTTGTTACCCAGAAGTACAAACAAAGACCCACACCAAAGCTCATCTTTATGAATTTCAGAATCCTGGGAATAAACAGAAATGAAAGAGAGAATGTTATATAAAATGACCAGGAAGTAAAGTGAATTGACCTCTGTAGAACTATGTGGATAGCTAGAAGCAAAAGAAAGAGAAAACATCAAACTCCTGAGTATAAAATATTTCTCAAATTAAATATCTAGAATTCAATATCCAGTCAAAATTCCAATCACAATAAAGATATGTTCAAACCTATAAAGTCTAAAAAACTTGCCTCCCATCTTCACTTTTTCTGGGAGGTACCTGGAGAACCCCTCCCAAGGAAATAAACTGATACTGAGAATACAGGTTATTCAAGTAAGAAAAGTGACAAAGAGAATTTCAAAGGTGATTGCAAAAAAAAGAAGTCCCAGGAGATGACTATGCAGAGAACAAACAATCTGCCCTCTAAAGTGTGCTACTCTGTCCCCACAGGGTGCAGGGGAATGGAACTAATAGGTTTGATAACAAGAAGATCATAATGGAGACAGGTATGTTGACATGCACCTGTGATCCAAGCTATTCCAGAGGTAGAGATGGGTAGGTTCACAGTTTGAGACCAGCCCCAACACAAAATTAGTGAGACCCCATCTCAACCAATAAGCCAGGCTTGGTTCCTGCAATCTCAGCTATTCGGGAGGCATAGGTAGGAAGATGGGACCACTTGAGGCCCTCTGGCCAGGCAAAAATGCTAGACCTTATTGGAAAAATAAGCAAAAAAGGGCTAGGGGCATGGCTCAAGTGGTAGAGCCCCTGCCTAGCAAGTACAAGGTCCTGAGTTCAAACCCCAGTAGTGCCTCCCCAAAGAAGGAGAGTGAGAGAAAGAAATGAAAGAAAAAGAAAAACATATATGGAGAGGTGTTTTACAGAGTTGATGGATGAAGATTTAGACTAAGCCAAATATTAAAACTAGAACTGAAAAAGAAGCTAGTTATTATTAAAACCAGAACAAGTAACTGTGTATAGTAAAGTGATTTAGCACCAAACAATGTTTATATGAATGCATTTGCTCTTCTGGGTTGCTATAACAAATTACCACAAACTTGATGGTTTAAAACAACACACATTTATTCTCTTTCCTGTTCTGGAGGCTAGAGACCCCAAATCACCCTCAGCTGGCTTCTTAGAACAAGGTATCATTAAGGCTGTAATCCTGGGAGAGTAGTAGAGAATCTGTTTTTATGTCTTTTCCAAATTCTAGAGCTGCATTCTTAATTCCTTGGCCCCTTCTTCCATCCCCTGGCAACAACGTAACATATTGCTTCAATCCTCACATTGCATTTTCTGTGTCAAACACTCCTCTGCCTCCCTCTTACAAAGATATTTCTGACTGTATTAGGACCCACTGAGATAATCCAGAATAAGCTTCCCATCTCAAGATCCTTAACATAATCATATCTGTAAAGTCTCTTTTGTCATATAAAGTAATAGTCACAGTTTGCAGAGATTAGGACTCCATTTGGGAGTCATTGTTCAGCCATTATTTGGCCCACCACAACAATCTTAATAAAAATTCCAAATGTGAGTTAAGTAAAAATAGTTATTCAATTACACTAAGAAGATGGGAGAATAAGAAGAGAAGATATAAAAGCTAAAATCTAACACAGTCAATATATGTTCAAACTAATGACTCAAAACAGAACAGCTACATATTGTGCTTTTTTTTAGAATTGTGAGGTAAACACAAGAGACATAAAATGTCAAAAGTTGCTTATGAGAAATACAGCATGAGCAGAAAATTACTGTTTTTGTTTAAAAGCATTTTGCACTGTGACTTTTTAAGCTATATTAACAATAAAATTTAATTTTATAAAAGTTTTAAAATGAAAGGATTGGACTATATTACTGCTAAAATTCCCCACAGTAAATATTCTGTGGTTCTATGGGTTTTTAAAATATTGTTTTAAATCACAGCATAATAGCCTATGAATTTTTGATGCCTCAAATAAACATGTCATGAAATCATCAGTAATAATTATACTAGTATAGGAATTTCAGCTTGGGTAGACATATTAGTGATTCATAACTTTCCAAATGACAGTTCTCTTTCATGGGCAGATCCAAGTAGTTTTCCTTGTTACTCTATCTTACAGCCTAGAGCAGATTGCAGAGATGGCACAAATTCTCCCTATGTGTCCATGCCCATAGAATATGACTTCAGAGCTCCTCCCATAAGAGATAGAATATATTTCTTTGCTCTGTTGCCCTTATTTTAATTTTATTTTTGGCAGCACTGGGGTTTGAACTCAGGGCTTCATGCTTGCTAGACAGGTGTTCTACTGCTTGAGCCGCACCTGCTGGCCTTATCTGAAGAGATGCTGTACCAGTTCCGATCTTGAACTTCAAAAATACTTGCAAATGGCTGCTCTAGTTCTTGGAACTTTGCCAGTCTATTACAGGCACAAACTAAGGAAAGTCTGCTGGTTAATGAAAGACACCTGGTCCCATTTTCTCACCCACCAACCAGTCAAACTCCAAGAGCTGACTTTCAGTGGACCATAGTCACATGGATGCACCCAGTCAAGTCCAGAGGAGCTACCAGCTGAGCTTAGCCCAAAGAATCATGAGAGAAATAACTGATGTTTCAAGGCATTATTTTTTGGTGTGTTTTATTAATCAGCAAAAGCTAACTTCCGTGTAATTCCTTCATAATTTCTAATTATAGTTATTAATCTTCCTTCCCTATGGCAAATTCTGTTAATTATATATTTGACACCTATTTCCTCCTTTGTTGTTAACAGAACCTCAATTTTGTTCATACATCCACCCCTCCTCTGTGTGACTCAGAAGCCCAGAGGATTAAGCCCCTTGTTTAATCTATTCAACAATTTTCTTTTTTTTTTTATTTTTCTTTTATTATTCATATGTGCATACAAGGCTTGGTTCATTTCTCCCCCCTGCCCCGACCCCCTCCCTTACAACCCACTCCGCCCCCTCCCCCCCCCAATACCCAGCAGAAACTATTTTGCCCTTGTTTCTAATTTTGTTGTAGAGAGAGTATAAGCAATAATAGGAAGGAACAAGGGTTTTTGCTGGTTGAGATAAGGATAGCTATACAGGGCATTGACTCACATTGACTTCCTGTGAGTGTGTGTTACCTTCTAGGTTAATTCTTTTTGATCTAACCTTTTCTCTAGTACCTGTTCCCCTTTTCCTATTGGCCTCAGTTGCTTTAAGGTATCTGCTTTAGTTTCTCTGCATTAAGGGCAACAAATGCTAGCTAGTTTTTTAGGTGACTTACCTATCCTCACCCCTTCCTTGTGTGCTCTCGCTTTTATCATGTGCTCATAGTCCAATCCCCTTGTTGTGTTTGCCCTTGATCTAATGTCCACATATGAGGGAGAACATACGATTTTTGGTCTTTTGAGCCAGGCTAACCTCACTCAGAATGATGTTCTCCAATTCCATCCATTTAGCAGTGAATGATAACATTTCGTTCTTCTTCATGGCTGCATAAAATTCCATTGTGTATAGATACCGCATTTTCTTAATCCATTCGCCAGTAGTGGGGGATCTTGGCTGTTTCCATAACTTGGCTATTGTGAATAGTGCCGCAATAAACATGGATGTGCAGGTGCCTCTGGAGTAACATTCTTTTGGGTATATCCCCAAGAGTGGTATTGCTGGATCAAATGGTAGATCGATGTCCAGCTTTTTAAGTAGCCTCCAAATTTTTTTCCAGAGTGGTTGTACTAGTCTACATTCCCACCAACAGTGTAAGAGGGTTCCTTTTTCCCCGCATCCTCGCCAACACCTGTTGTTGGTGGTGTTGCTGATGATGGCTATTCTAACAGGGGTGAGGTGGAATCTTAGCGTGGTTTTAATTTGCATTTCCTTTATTGTTAGAGATGGTGAGCATTTTTTCATGTGTTTTCTGGCCATTTGAATTTCTTCTTTTGAGAAAGTTCTGTTTAGTTCACGTGCCCATTTCTTTATTGGTTCATTAGTTTTGGGAGAATTTAGTTTTTTAAGTTCCCTATATATTCTGGTTATCAGTCCTTTGTCTGATGTATAGTTGGCAAATATTTTCTCCCACTCTGTGGGTGTTCTCTTCAGTTTAGAGACCATTGCTTTTGATGAACAGAGCTTTTTAGTTTTATGAGGTTCCATTTATCTATGCTATCTCTTAGTTGCTGTGCTGCTGGGGTTTCATTGAGAAAGTTCTTACCTATACCTACTAACTCCAGAGTATTTCCTACTCTTTCTTGTATCAACTTAAGAGTTTGGGGTCTGATATTAAGATCCTTGATCCATTTTGAGTTAATCTTGGTATAGGGTGATATACATGGATCTAGTTTCAGTTTTTTGCAGACTGCTAACCAGTTTTCCCAGCAGTTTTTGTTGAAGAGGCTGCTATTTCTCCATCGTATATTTTTAGCTCCTTTGTCAAAGATAAGTTGCTCATAGTTGTGTGGCTTCATATCTGGATCCTCTATTCTGTTCCACTGGTCTTCATGTCTGTTTTTGTGCCAGTACCATGCTGTTTTTATTGCTATTGCTTTGTAATATAGTTTGAAGTCAGGTATTGTGATACCTCCTGCATTGTTCTTTTGACTGAGTATTGTCTTGGCTATTCGTGGCCTCTTGTGTTTCCATATAAATTTCACAGTAGATTTTTCAATCTCTTTAATGAATGTCATTGGAATTTTAATGGGAATTGCATTAAACATGTAGATTACTTTGGGGAGTACAGACATTTTTACTATGTTGATTCTACCAATCCATGAGCATGGGAGATCTCTCCACTTTCTATAGTCTTCCTCAATCTCTTTCTTCAGAAGTGTATAGTTTTCCTTGTAGAGGTCTTTCACATCTTTTCTTAGGTTTACACCTAGGTATTTGATTTTGTTTGAGGCTATTGTAAATGGAATTGTTTTCATACATTCTTTTTCCGTTTGCTCATTGTTAGTGTATAGAAATGCTAATGATTTTTCTATGTTGATTTTATATCCTGCTACCTTGCTATAGCTATTGATGATGTCTAGAAGCTTCTGAGTAGAGTTTTTTGGGTCTTTAAGGTATAGGATCATGTCGTCTGCAAATAGGGATATTTTGACAGTTTCTTTACCTATTTGTATTCCTTTTATTCCTTCTTCTTGCCTAATTGCTCTGGCTAGGAATTCCAGTACTATGTTGAAGAGGAGTGGAGATAGTGGGCATCCTTGTCTGGTTCCTGATTTTAGAGGGAATGGTTTCAGTTTTTCTCCATTAAGTATAATGCTGGCTGTAGGTTTGTCATATATAGCTTTTATAATGTTGAGGAACTTTCCTTCTATTCCTAGTTTTCTTAGAGCTTTTATCATGAAATGATGTTGGATCTTATCAAAGGCTTTTTCTGCATCTATTGAGATGATCAAGTGGTTTTTGTCTTTGCTTCTGTTAATGTGGTTTATTACGTTTATTGATTTTCGTATGTTGAACCACCCCTGCATCCCTGGGATGAAGCCTACCTGCTCGTGGTGAATGATCTTTTTGATGTGTTGTTGAATTTGGTTTGCCATTATTTTGTTGAGGATTTTTGCATCAATGTTCATGAAGGAGATTGGCCTATAGTTCTCCTTTTTGGAGGTGTCTTTGCCTAGTTTTGGGATAAGTGTAATACTGGCTTCATAAAATGTGTTTGGCAGTTTTCCTTCCCTTTCTATTTCATGGAACAGTTTAAGGAGGGTTGGTATCAGTTCTTCTTTAAAGGTCTGATAGAATTCAGCAGAGAATCCATCAGGTCCTGGACTTTTCTTTTTGGGGAGACTCTTGATTGCTGCTTCAATTTCATTTTGTGTTATAGGTCTATTCAGGTGATTAATTTCCTCTTGGTTCAGTTTTGGATGATCATATGTATCTAGAAATCTGTCCATTTCTTTTAGATTTTCAAATTTATTTGAATATAGGTTCTCAAAGTAGTCTCTTATGATTTCCTGGACTTCCATGGTGTTTGTTGTTATCTCCCCTTTTGCATTCCTAATTCTACTAATTTGGGTTTTTTCTCTCCTCATTTTAGTCAGGTTTGCCAGGGGTCTATCAATCTTGTTTATTTTTTCAAAGAACCAACTTTTTGTTTCATTAATTCTTTGTATGGTTTTTTTGGTTTCTATTTCATTGATTTCAGCTCTTACTTTTATTATTTCTCTCCTTCTATTTGTTTTGGGATTTGCTTGTTCTTGTTTTTCTAGGAGTTTGAGATGTATCATTAGGTCATTGATTTGGGATCTTTCAATCTTTTTAATATATGCACTCATGGCTATAAACTTTCCTCTCAAGACTGCCTTAGCTGTGTCCCATAGGTTCCGGTAGGTTGTGTTTTCATTTTCATTGACTTCCAGGAACATTTTAATTTCCTCTTTTATTGCATCGATGATCCATTCTTCATTAAGTAATGAGTTATTTAGTTTCCAGCTGTTTGCATGTTTTTTGTCTTTACTTTTGTTGTTGAGTTCTACTTTTACTGCATTGTGGTCAGATAGTATGCACGGTATTATTTCTATTTTCTTATATTTGCTGAGGCTTGCTTTGTGCCCTAGGATATGATCTATTTTGGAGAAGGTTCCATGGGCTGCTGAGAAGAATGTATATTGTGTAGAGGTTGGATGAAATGTTCTGTAGACATCTACTAGGTCCACTTGATCTATTGCATATTTTAGATCTTGGATTTCTTTATTGAGTTTTTGTTTGGATGACCTATCTATTGATGATAATGGAGTGTTAAAGTCTCCCACAACCACTGTGTTGGCGTTTATATATGCTTTTAGGTCTTTCAGGGTATGTTCAATGAAATTGGGTGTGTTGACATTGGGTGCATACAGATTGATGATTATTATTTCCTTTTGGTCTATTTCCCCTTTTATTAGTATGGAATGTCCTTCTTTATCTCGTTTGATCAATGTAGGTTTGAAGTCTACTTTGTCAGAGATAAGTATTGCTACTCCTGCTTGTTTTCGGGGGCCATTGGCTTGGTAAATCTTCTTCCAGCCTTTCATCCTAAGCATATGCTTATTTCTGTCGGTGAGATGAGTCTCCTGTAAGCAACAAATTGTTGGATCTTCTTTTTTAATCCATTTTGTCAAACGGTGTCTTTTGATGGGTGAATTAAGTCCATTAACATTAAGCGTTAGTACTGATAGGTATGTGGTGATTCCTGCCATTTAGTTATCTTAGTTGTTTGAAGGTTTGATTGTGTGTACCTAACTTGATGTTACTCTCTACTGTCTTGCTTTTTCTTATCCTGTGGTTTGGTGCTGCCTGCCTTTTCATGGTTAAGTTGGGTGTCACTTTCTGTGTGCAGGATCCCTTGCAGAATCTTTTGTAATGGTGGCTTTGTGGTCACATATTGTTTTAGTTTCTGCTTATCATGGAAGACTTTTATTGCTCCATCTATTTTGAACGATAGCTTTGCTGGGTAGAGTATCCTGGGGTTGAAGTTATTTTCATTCAGTGCCCGGAAGATCTCACCCCACGCTCTTCTTGCTTTTAATGTTTCTGTTGAGAAGTCTGCTGTGATTTTGATGGGTTTACCTTTGTATGTTACTTGTTTTTTCTCTCTTACAGCCTTCAATATTCTTTCCTTAGTTTCTGAACTTGTTGTTTTAATGATGATATGTCGTGGAGTAGTTCTATTTTGATCTGGTCTGTTTGGTGTCCTGGAGGCCTCTTGCATCTGTATGGGAATATCTTTCTCTAGATTTGGGAAATTTTCCGTTATTATTTTGTTGAATATATTACGCATTCCCTTCGCTTGCACCTCTTCTCCTTGTTCGATGCCCATGATTCTCAAGTTTGGTCTTTTGATGGAGTCAGTGAGTTCTTGCATTTTCTTTTCAAAGGTCTTGATTTGTTTAATTAATAGTTCTTCAGTTTTTCCTTTAATTACCATTTCATCTTCAAGTTCTGAGATTCTGTCTTCTGTTTGTTCTATTCTGCTGGATTGGCCTTCCGTTTTGTTTTGCAGTTCTGTTTCGTTCTTTTTTCTGAGGTTTTCCATATCCTGGCTGTTTTCTTCTTTATTGTTGTCTATTTTTGTCCTGAGTTCATTTATCCATTTATTCATTGTGTTCTCTCTTTCACTTTGGTGTTTATACAGTGCTTCTATGGTTTCCTTTATTTCTTCTTTTGCTTTTTCAAATTCTCTATTTTTATTGTCTTGGAATTTCTTGAGTGTCTCCTGTACATTTTGGTTGACCCTATCCAGTATCATCTCTATAAAATTCTCATTGAGTACTTGTAGTATGTCTCCTTTTAAATTATTCTTGTGGGCGTCATTGGGTCCTTTGGCATAGTTTATCTTCATTTTGTTGGAGTCTGGATCTGAGTTTCTGTTCTCTTCATTCCCCTCTGGTTCCTGTACTAATTTTTTGCTGTGGGGAAACTGGTTTCCTTGTTTTTTCTGTCTTCCCGTCATTGTCCTTGGTGTTGTTACTGTCCCTGTACTGTGTGTAATTAAGTATTTTCTAGCTTGTAATAATAACAATGGTAATATTGAGAATGGAAGAGTGAGCTGAGATGGAAAGCAAGAAGTTAAAGAAAAGGGGAAAACAAATATACAGACAAGAGGGAGAAAGCAGAACAAGGTAGCAGACAAGAGAGTTTCAAAGGTATAAACAGGGAGTGTTAGTGTGCTAATCGACAGTAAGCTGGTCCGCGTCTTCCCAAGCCGTATGGGCGCCGGCCACTGGCAGCCCCGGGGGCCCTCCTCGGTTCTCCGTTTAACGTGAAGTGGAGATTCTCTGCGCCGGCTGGAGATGTGGAGGAGTCAAAGTTATGCCTTTTCTTGGTGATTATGCCTGCAAAGTGTGTCTCCAGCGTCTCTCCAAGATTTCACTATAGGAGGATCACTTTCTGCTTCCTACCTCTAGCCACCATCTTGGAATTCTGTTTTTGAGGCTATTGTAAATGGAATTGTTTTCATACATTCTTTTTCAGTTTGTTCATTGTTAGTGTATAGAAATGCTAATGATTTTTCTATGTTGATTTTATATCCTGCTACCTTGCTATAGCTATTGATGATGTCTAGAAGCTTCTGAGTAGAGTTTTTTGGGTCTTTAAGGTATAGGATCATGTCGTCTGTAAATAGGGATATTTTGACAGTTTCTTTACCTATTTGTATTCCTTTTATTCCTTCTTCTTGCCTAATTGCTCTGTCTAGGAATTCCAGTACTATGTTGAAGAGGAGTGGAGACAGTGGGCATCCTTGTCTGGTTCCTGATTTTAGAGGGAATGGTTTTAATTTTTCTCCGTTAAGTATAATGCTGGCTGTAGGTTTGTCATATATAGCTTTTATAATGTTGAGGAACTTTCCTTCTATTCCTAGTTTTCTTAGAGCTTTTATCATGAAATGATGTTGGATCTTATCAAAGGCTTTTTCTGCATCTATTGAGATGATCAAGTGGTTTTTGTCTTTGCTTCTGTTAATGTGGTTTATTACGTTTATTGATTTTCGTATGTTGAACCACCCCTGCATCCCTGGGATGAAGCCTACCTGGTCGTGGTGAATGATCTTTTTGATGTGTTGTTGAATTTGGTTTGCCATTATTTTGTTGAGGATTTTTGCATCAATGTTCATGAAGGAGATTGGCCTATAGTTCTCCTTTTTGGAGGTGTCTTTGCCTAGTTTTGGGATAAGTGTAATACTGGCTTCATAAAATGTGTTTGGCAGTTTTCCTTCCCTTTCTATTTCATGGAACAGTTTAAGGAGGGTTGGTATCAGTTCTTCTTTAAAGGTCTGATAGAATTCAGCAGAGAATCCATCAGGTCCTGGACTTTTCTTTTTGGGGAGACTCTTGATTGCTGCTTCAATTTCATTTTGTGTTATAGGTCTATTCAGGTGATTAATTTCCTCTTGGTTTATTCAACAATTTTCTAATCCTTTGCAGGGACCAGGTTAGAATCAGTCCCATAACGTGAGAGGAAACTAGCTGGCAACTTCTGGAAGAAGTTTCTTGGTTTTAAAAAAAGTCACACAGAAGGGCTAGGATATAGCAGCCTTGAGTTTGTTCTTTAAGATAGGGTCACATTAACTTTTTTGCCAGGCTGACCTTGAACACAGACCTATCTGCTTCCCAAGTAGCTGGGGGGATTACAGGTGTGAGCTGCTGAGCTTGGCTTGCTTACAGCTGATCTTATTATGAGCCTCCCTAAATACAAGCTCCAAGAGGGCAGGGAATGTGCTTATTTGTTTACTACTGTATCTGCAATGAATAGTCCAGCACCTACTCCTAATAAACATTTGATGGGTATTTGCTGAATGAATAAAAGTACATCTCATCAATAATCATTTTAAGTACCTTTACAGCTGATTGTTTACCAGGCAATATAAAGATATAACTAGAGAGCCTGACTAGTCTTCAGTGTGGACCTTCAAGAACAGGACTCTTATATAGTAAAGTCTACACAGTTGTTGACTGAATGTCCTGTGTACAGAATTTTTCTGTCTCTCCAGTAGAGGGTGTCCATAACTAGCTGTTCTGATTTCCAGGAAGGCTCTTCCCCCACTCCCTCTGTTTAGCATCTCCTTTGCATATATTTTACTTTGAAAATAAAGCAATCTTCAAAGCATGGTCCCTGGTCAGCAGCATCAGTAGGCCCAAGAACTTACTAAAAATGCAGATCTCTGGCCCCACCCCAAACCTACTGAATCAGAAACTCTGTGTTGGGACTTAACAGTTGATTCCAATGCATGCTAAAATTTGAAAAACACTGCTGAAGAAATATGAGGGAAGCCTCTGTATGTGCTTGGGGATAAGAACATTGACACCAATAGGCTCAAATCTTCCTTTTCTTTTCCCTGGATAGCTTTCCATTAGGAAGTAGCATATCTTTACCTCAATAGCCTCTCTTCCCTACTGCCTGAGACACATCAGAAATCCACTTAAGATTTCTCAGCTCACTTTTCATTCATTTAACATTTCCTTGAATGTCTCTATGCGCCAAACAGTATGCTAAGCACTGTGGAGTCAAAAAATAAGGATAGCTTCTGGTTTCAAGAGCTCTTCATCTGGCACTGATTTTATTTTAATTGTATTTATTTATTTGTGGGACTGGAGTGTGAACTCAGGGCTTCATGCTTGCAAAGCAGGTACTCTACTGCTTAAACCACACCTCTAGTCCATTTTGCTTTGGCTATTTTGGAGGTGAGGTCAGTAAATTATTTCCTCTGGCTGGCCTCAAGTCGAGATCCTCCAGATTTTAGCCTTCCAAGTAGCTTGGATTATAGGTGTGAGCCACTGGCACCTGGATTTTGGCACTGATTTTAGAGCAAAAGAAACCATAAGAATGCATGCATTTCATTGAGAGGCTTAAATGAGCAGTTTCAATCAGGGGTTTTATTAAGAGAAGCAGAAGAGATACAGTAGCTCAGAAAAGCAGAGTGCATTTATTTAATAAATACTAACTGGGCCTCTACAATGTGCAAATAGAAAAAAAACTGACTACCTGGAAAGTCTGTATTACAAGGGAGGCAGCCTGGCAGGAGCTAGCTCTAAACTTGCCAAGGTCACAGAAGTAGTGGTCGAGCACCTGCTTAGCAAGCATGAGGCCCTGAGTTCAAACCCCAGTACCACCAAAATAAAAAGAAATACCATTAAAATTAACTTTGCTAGATACTGATGGCTCACACCTGTAATCCTAACTACTCAGGAGGCAGAGAGCAGGAACATTGCAGTTTGAAGTTAGCCAGGACAAATAGTTTGCAAAACCCTATCTCGAAGAAACCCTTCACAAAAAAGGGCTGGTGGGGTGGCTCAAGATGTAGACCCTGAGTTCAAACTCCAATACCGAAAAAGAGGAAAAAAAAAAAAAAGGATTCTATCAAGCCCCAGTGTCTTCACAGCTGGCTTCTTGGATAACCTGGTCTTGCTTAGGGACCAGATGACTGAAAAGCACAAACCATCTCAAGAGCAGAATCCTGGCAGGAAGCTGCTAAATTCCAGCCAAAGAAGCCACTAGACAGGTGACAGACCTATTAACAGTTTTCCCCCACTCCCAACAGTAGCTGCAGACATAATTTGGGAGACACTAGTTTATAACAGTAAGAGAGTTTTAAGTTGATGGTGGAAATCTGGACTGCACTGGGCTGAGATAAACTTTATATTTTTAGATCTACTTTGAGCTACTTTGTGTGTATGCAACCATATAAAATTGCAATTTAACTAAAAGCTTGAGCATTTATTTTGAAACACCCAAGAAAAGATTTTCTAATTAGGGTAATTTATTTGTATGAAGCAATATTTTCAAAATGGAACAGTGGTTTCAAAATCTGTATCAGAACTATCTGGAGGAGTTATTATTGTTCTTATTAGGCAGTACTGGTGTTTGAACTCAGAGCCTGGCTCTTGCATTTTTGTCCCCAGGGCTTGCCTGGACAAGGATCCTCCTATTTATGCCTCCCAAAATTGGAATGGCCAGATTTTTGTTTTTGTTTTGGCTGTCCTGGGGTTTAACTCAGCCTCATGCTTACTAGGCAGGTGCTTTACCACTTGAGCCAAGTCCCCAGCCCATACCCAGCTTTTTATTGGTTGAGACAGGGGTCTCACTTTTTGCCAGGGATGGCATTGGACCATGATCCTTGTAATCTTTACCTCCCAAGTAGCTGGGATTACAGGCATGAGTCACCTCTCCTAGTAAGGTGTGTTCCCCCACCCCCACCACCAAGCTTTTTAAAAATATTTCAGTCAGGTTAGGACTTAGATCTGCCATATGTATTGATTGTGGTGCATTAGCTCTTTCCTCATTTGGGAACCACTGCATGACACAGGTTTATTTAATCTCACTGAGTAATGCAGTGCTTTGCACACCTGGCCAATTAAATGCATGCTACTGTTCACCAGGAGCTCACATTTTAAGGCAAAGTTTAGAAAATAACATTTATGGAGGGTCCTTCACAGAGGGTTTTGACCTCTAAGAGTCACAATTCTCTTTCAACCAGACTCACTCAGGGATTGAGAGGAGCATGCAGAACTTTAAAATAGATTGCTACTCAGAACTGAGATAAGTATGCCTCAATTTTACAACCAGACTCAGAGAGAGAGAAACCATGTAGCGAAACACTTTTATGCTAAATGTTAACAGTTTGACAGCCTAGTCATGTTCAAGTACATCGTGAATCACTTAAAAAGTGATTTTGCAATGAATAAAAAAAATCAAATAGTGGCCAATACATAGTACAGGGTGTCAATTCACCACTGTACACTTTTTTAAATTATTAGTGTATAATAGTTGTACAGGGGATACATTGTGATATTTACATATGTGTTTACAATATATATTAGTTAGATTTACCTTATATCATTCTCCCTTTCCTCCTCCCCCTTCTTAGAACAATTTCAACAGGTTTCATTCTTCTTTATTCATATATGAATACAAAATACATCCACTATTTTCACTCTCATTCACTCTTTCTTTATGCACTTCTCCTCTCCCACTGGTACCCACCCTGGAAAAGACCTGTTTTACCCTCAATTTTTTAAAAAAGTGTATACTGATAGTAGAGAAGTGTTTCACCTTGACATTTCAGACACATATATCCTCCTTTAATCAGATTAACCCTCCATCACTTACTCTTTCTCTATCACCCTGCTCCCCCATTATTCAACAGCTTATAGTATACTATATTAAATTATATTCATATACAAATGGCATGTTTCAATATTTTTCATTCTTTAACATTATTCTCTTTCCCTTGCCTGCTTCCCATAGTCCCCTCACAAATACAATCTTATTCTTTCTCTCACTATATATATATATGATATATATAATATATATCATATATATATTTCATATATATATATATGATTTTATATGTGTATTTATGTGTAGATTTAACTTATAGGTCTAGCTTCCACATTTGAGAGAAAATATACTATACACTTCTTACAATCAGTGATTTCCTGACAACCCAAAATTTAATAGTTTCAGAATTAAACCCACACACTCCCTCACTTATTATACAGGAATGTAACAGAAAATCACCCCACATTGTTTTATTTCACATCAGCCTGAGGTACACTAAAGGCAGAATGGTGAAATGAGCTTGCTTTCACTCATCTGAAGTCTTGCTTGGCCTCAGAAAATAACCACAAAATACCAAGAATCTTTGTAGGAATCTACCAGCTCCATTACAAAATGATAGTTTCTACAAATCACACAGGGGAAACCCAGAGGCAATACTGAAAGTAAGGGAAGTTACAAACTTTATAGTATTGGAGTTATGGTCTGTTGTTAAAAGAAACCATACCATTCTTTTAATTTACACTTGTATTTCTGACAATGTGGTTCCCACTTCCAACCCCCTTGGTAGAAGCCCTCTAGGTTAGTGTTTCTGACTGTGTTTCAAACTCAGGTTGAGATCTATTAGCAGGTTGTAGAATCAGTTTAGTGAGTCACAATCAGCATTATAAAAAAAATGAAAATTTCAGGATGCATCATATATGGTACATATATTGCTTCATGGATTTTTTTTCATTTATGTATTTGTATGTGTGCTTGGGTATTATGTATTTCTTACTATGGGTTACATTTATAAAGAAAAATTTAAGAATTACTGTCCGAGATGACACCTCATCCACGCCTGAAGATGCAGGTAAGTAGAGTGACTGTCCTCTTTGCCTTAGTGATCTGAAAGGGGTGACCATCAGTCCTTTAGTCTTCTGCCTGTCTCAGGCATTTGCTTAAAAATATCTTTAAAATCATTGAATCATCCAGTATTCTATAGTAGGATGATGTAACCAAAGCCACAACCTAGTCTTCTCAACCCATTTTCCTTTTACAAAGGCCCACGACTTCATTGCATTTGTCATCCCTGTCACAGCAGCTGTCAACTGTGCCTCAGGTTTCTTTAGATCCAAGCCACCTCCCACAGAGTGCAATATGACCCCCAGCTTCTCCCCTATTTCCTATTGCTAAAACAAGCAAGAATTATTTCTCTCTCTCTTTTTTTTATTGTGTGTGGAGGAGGAAGAGAAGGAGAGATGAGAATGAAGAATTTTCTATTCATTTTACTTAAACTGATTAAAGAAACTAAGAACCAGAAAGAAACTGATAATAAGACTGTAGATATTCAGAAAAGAAAGGAGAACCTACCAATAGGGATGTTAGTGCCAGATAGTGTGCTGGGAACAGAGAGGCCAATGATCTCAGAGCAGGGTCAGCTTCAACATTTCTTTTTATTCTACATCATCCTGGGGTAATGAAAGATAGAAAAGTATCCTTCACAGTTCAGGGCACTGAGCCCAAAAAGCCCCTGTGTTTGGCTTAATGTTCTAGATGCTTCCCATCTAGAAGTTCTTAATGTTGTCTTTCAACTTGCATTTCATAAGTGAAGTCCAATGGGATAATGTACTACATGTGCAAGGACGGGGGATAAATGCAATTCAGCTGTTCCTTGCCACTCCATTAAAACATTACAACTCCCCCATAGACAGAATTCCAATGGACCCACAATGTGTGGAATTCAGCAAGGCTCAACTGAGTAGGCAGAGGTGCTGACAGCCCTAAGAAGCCATGCTTTCAGTTTGAACCAGAGCTTAGTTTGGATGCAGAAAGAAGAAATGGCATTTCCAGTACTGGTAGAAAATTTCTTATCAAGTAAAATAACAGCAGTTGAGTTACGTTTGTGCAGTTTCCCCTGCACTGGTTAAAACAAAATACATATGGATATATAAACCACAAAATAACAATTGTTTAATTTCTATGATTTTGTTATAGGAGTTAAAAATGCTTTTATGTTTGCATTTAAAACTGACATGGCACAATATGAAAAGGACTGATAAACTGTGTGCTAATAATTTAAAATCGTTACTTAGAATGGCATTACATAGCAGATTAAGAAAACATCATGACATCAGTTACTTGGGAAGCAGAGGAGGATCATAGTTAGACAGCCCTGGCAAAAGAAGTCTTCTAGACCCTATGTAAAAAATAAGCTGGATGTTGTGGTTCACATCTGTAATACCAGTTACTCAGGAGAAAAAGGTAGGAGGATCACACGCAGTCCAAGGCTGTCCCAGGCAAAAATGCAAGACCCTATCAAAAAAAAAACCAAAAAAACAAACAAAAAAAACCACTAAAAGCCAAGCCAAAAGACTGGAATTATAGCTCAAGTGGTAGAGCAGGCCCTGAGTTCTACCCTCAGTTCTGGGGGCGGGGGGTGAGGGAACACCATGACAAATTGAGAAAGAAATTATAGGAAAGAAAAGCTTTGTTTTAAAACTGTTAACCTCACTTTTTCCTGCTTTTTCTTTATTTGCAGTACTGGTGATAGAACCCAGGGCCTCATGCATGCTAGGTAAACACTCAACCACTGAGTTACATCTCCAGGCCCTCTCCTGCTTTTTAAATAAGAGGCTTACATTTCCATTTTGCACCCTGCAAATTATGTAGTTTCAGGGCTAGAAAAAGGACCAGTAGCATCCTCTGTTCCTCTTCATTATTCTGTTTCTTTCATAAATGAGCTGGGCCTGGGGATCTATGAGGTACAGGGAGGGGCTCTAGGGAGACTACATTCTGAAACCTATAGGTAAGAGTTTTACTGTGTCCACTACCCAAGATTCTGCATGTGTCATTATGTTTTTGGTTCCCTGGGGGTCAAAGAGCAACTGTTGGCCTGAATGAATATTGGCAGCGTGATGTCTAACACCTCTGCTGAAAGGGTCTTTCTGTTGGGTTGGAGGTTCAGATGAACTAGGTGTGAGCACTCAAAAGTGCCCTAAGCTGGGCACACCTATAGCAAGACCTTACCCCCCCAAAAAAAAAAATGTCACCAGGTGCTGGTGGCTCACACCTATAATCCTAGCTACTTAAGAGGCAGAGATCAGGAGGATTATGGTTTGAAGCCAGCCTTCTAACCCAGGCTGACAGGGTTTGAGAGACTCTATCTCAAAAACAAAACAAAACAAAAAAAAACACATAACAAAAAAGAGCTGGTGGAGTGACTCAAGGTGTAGGCCCTGAGTTCAAACTCCAGTACCACCAAAATAAATAAATTAATTAAAATGTCCTTATTATCCAACATACAGTTGTAATCCTGAAAGGAAACGAGCTCCATATGTAACTACACAGAGTCCTCAAGGGTTATCACAGCAGTACTGGGATACAATTTTTCTTTCTTTGGGGCTTAGGAATTGAACCCAGGACCTTGTGCATGCTAAGTAAGTGCTCTACCACTGAACTTCAACCCCCAGCCAGGGAGTTTAGATCAAGTGTCAAGCCTTGGATAGACCATCTTGTAGGGATCCACTCTTGCTTCCCATTGTCCAAAAAAAAAAAAAAACAAACAAGTTCATGGACTTCCAAATTTCACTGCCTTTTAAAGTTGTAGTTAGAAGACTACGGAAGAACCTGCTATCAGGGGAAGCACCTGGCCTCATCACAAGACTTCAACATGGACATAATATCAACTAGCCCCTAATCTAGCTTGAAAAAAACCCAAAAACCCGGCAGCTGCTTTCCCTCAGGACATGATACACATTGGGGTGAAGTTCTGTGCCAGATAGACTGGCACATCAGTGGCCATGACTGTAACTGAAGGAGACACAGTGGTAAGGAAGGTGCCAGAACCACTCTCCTAACTATCAAATCTCCACATGGCACTCTTGCCTTTGCTTTAGTCATTTTTTTCTGGCTCTTCAAATAGATGTTAGACTTTTTCATTTTATCCTCTGTATTTCCTAACTTCATATTCTCCATTTTCTTGATTCTCTGTGATAAATCCTATGAATTTTTCTCAGGATTGCATTCTAGTTCAGAAATCTATCTGTCTAACTGTGACTATTCTGTTGTCTAACCAATCCATTGAATTTTTTTTTTCAGTACTGGAGTTTGAACTCAGGGCCTACACCTTGAGCCACTCCACCAGCCCTTTTTTGTGATGGGTTTGTTCAAGATAGGATCTTGCAAACTATTTGCCCAGGCAGGCCTCAAACCTTGATCCTCCCAATCTCTGGCTCCTGAGTAGCTAGGATTACAGCTGTGAGACACCTGTGCCCCGGCCATCCGTTGAATTATATATATGTGTAATTTTTTTTTGTACGTACTGGGGCTTGAACTCAGGTCCTCACACTTGCTAGGCAGGCACTCTATCACTTGAACCACTCCACAGCCCTTTCATCCATTGAATTTTTTTACTTCAACAAATATATTTTTCATTTCTAAAAGTTTTGTTCTTTTCTCAAATCTACCTGTTCAGTCTTCATCATCTATGTGATGTTTGCGAATGCACTTTTTAGTTAACTATATCTTCCTTTGAATAGATATTTATTAAGGCCCTGCTGTGTACAAGGCACTCTTCTAAGTCCTGGAGTTAGAATAGTGAAATAAAACAAAACTTGCCCTCATATACCATACATCATAGTGAAAGAAATACATCAAATCAGTAAATTTTGTAGTAAAAAATTAAATGGAGACTAATAGTGTAAGAAAGGGGAGAGTGAGTACAGGGAGATGGGAGAGGTACAATTTTAAATAAGGTGGCTGAATTGTTTTCTCTGATGATTCCAATAACTGAAGACTCTGGATATTATTTCTTGTTCCAATTCTCAGTCATAGAGCTTGTTTCATTGTCTATATGACCTTTGATTGTTAACTGCTTGGTTTACGTAAGTCTTCAGCAATTTTTGCACATCCATAAGAGTGGTTTTAATATGGGGGGGGGAGAGGGAATAAAGAAGAATGATGAAAGGGGTGAATTTAACTAAGATATATTGTAAGCACTTTTATAAAGGTCACAATGTACCCCCAGCACAAGAATATGATGACAATAATAAAAAGAGTTGTTTTAATAATATCCACCAAAGGGGATATTATTGTGGGCAGAATCTGGCCCCTTACTTGTTTTTATAACTAATGCTTTATTGGTAAAGTCATACCTAGTCGTTCATAGTATTATTTGTAATAACAAAAGAAAAGAAAGCAAAGAACATGTCCAAAAACAAGGCATTAAACAGGTAATAGTATATTCATGGAAATGTACTGACAGGTATGCAAATAAAATAATCTAGTATTTGAAGAATCATTACTAATCTGAGAATGCAATGCATAAACAAGATCTTCCATAAAATTACAGTTCTTTAAAATTATGCATACAAAATAAATCCCTTAAATAAAAGCAATTCTGGGTAACAAATTAAAGTCTTAACCCCCCTAACCCCCCTACCCCTGCTTTCTTCCTCCCTCCCTCCCTTCCTCTTGTGCTGGGAATATGTTTACCGTCGGAATAGACGTTGACACCCGAGCCTACTTCACATCCGCTACTATAATTATTGCCATTCCCACAGGAGTAAAAGTCTTCAGTTGACTAGCTACACTTCACGGAGGTAACATCAAATGATCGCCAGACGAGTACTCTTCTTTTGTTTCTCCATAAACTTCATATGTGATTTAGAAATCATTAAAATGGGGCTGAGGATGTAGCTCAGTAATAGTGTTTGCCTAACATACATGAGGCCTAGGGTTTGATCCTCGACACCACACACAAAAAATTCAACTTTCTAAAGTGTAACGTGAGAATGGTATTATTGATCTTTCTCTTAGAAATATAGACAAAATTTTTACAGATAAAATGACATGTCTGGAATGTGCTTCAAAATAATCTGGGTGATATCTAGCACCTGCTCATACCTGTAATCCTAGCTATTCAGGAGGCAGAGATCAGGAGGATCACGGCTCACGACCAGCTCAAACAGTTCGAGAGACCCTTGAAAAAGAAATCACAGAAAAAGGGCTAGCGAAGTAGCTCAAGGTGTAGGCCCTGAGTTCAAGTCCCAGTCTGAAAAATAATAATCTGGGTGGATTATTGATAAAACAAGATTGACTACTGGACTGACACAGGTTTCATTACTTTCTTTTAACTCTTTGTATGATGAAACTTTAGAGTATATACTTAATAAAAAATAACCTGCCTTATTTGTCTTTTCAGAAACTAAGTAGCTAATTTATCAAAGCTAGTTTTAGCAGTCCTAAAATGATCTTTGACATTGTATAAGAAATATGTTAAACTAGTTTTGAGTCAAAGAAGAAATTAAACAGATTTTTATATATATATATATATATATATATATATATAAATGTTTAAATTTAGGGCTTCATGCTTGCTAGGCAGGCACTCTACCACTTGAGCCACTCCACCAGCCCTTTTTTGTGTTGGGTATTCTTTTTTTTTTTTCTGGTGTGTGTGTATGTGTGTGTGTGTTGGGTATTTTCAAAATAGGGTCTAGAGAACTATTTGCCTGGGCTGGCTCCAAACCTCAAGCTTCCTGATCTCTTTCTCCTGAGTAGCTAGGATTACAGGTGTGAGCCACAAGGTATCTTGAGTCAAAAGATATCTTTAGTCAAACAAAAATGGAAACGTACATACTGAAACTTATGGGAATCAACAAAAGTTCTAAGGAGGGCAGTTTATAGCATTAAATGTCTACACCAAAAAGAAGATTCAAATAAACAACCTAACATCACACTTCAAAGAACTAGAAAAATAGAACAGGACAATGAAACTAGAGTTGTTACAGTAAGCTACATAAAATTGACAAATCCTTAGCTAGACTGACAAAAAATGAGAAAAACTCAAAATCAGAAATGAAAGAGGATGTTATGGCAGCTAAGAACATGGAAGTACAAAGAATCATGAGCCTATTAGGAACAATCATACAAATTAGACTACCGAGAAGAAAAGGATGAATTTCTAGAAACCTATAAAACCTACAAAGGTTGAGTTATGAAGAAATAAAAATAAGGGAATTTAATCAATAATAAAGTTCCTCATTAAAGAAAAGTACTGGACCAGATGGCTTCACTCTTTAATTCTACCATTTAATGAGCTAATACCAATCTTTCTCAAATACTTACAAAAAAGCAAAGAGGGAATATTTTTAAACTCATTTTACAAGGTCAGCATTACTGATACCAAAGCCAGACAAGGACAATACAAGAAGAGGCCATTATCACTGATGTACATAGATGCAAACATCCTTACTATTTAGCAAAGCATATTCAGTACATTAAACAGATTATATACAATCATTGCCAATTTAATGAAAATAACAAATATGTCTACACACATAAAATCATGTGCCATTCAATGATGGGACATGTCTTGAGATGTCATTAGGTGATTTCATCATTGTACAAACATCATGAGTGTACTTACACAAACTAAGATGGCTATGACATTGGGCAATGTAATCAAATAGGACCACTATCCTATATACAGTATGTTGATGGAAATGAAATGCCATTTGTGGCACATGACCATGTTTGGTCTTGGTCTTCAATTCCAAACACAAGAGTTTCTAAGACTCTTGGAGTCAACTAAGCGATTGTATGCTAATGTGGTAACTGGCAACAGGAAGTTTCTGGAAAGTTTCAGGATGGGAACTGGTCACCAGAAACTCCAGGCAGGATTAGAGGATTAGAATTTTCAGCTGTAGTCACAGATCTTGGGGAGACAGCCAATGATTTAAGTGAACATGCCTATGAATGAAACCTCCACAAAAATGCTTATTAATGGGTTTCAGAGATTCTGTGTTTGTGAATGCATCTATGTGCCATGTAGTTAAGTTGATGCACCCTAACTGATGGGATGGAAGTTCTTGTGCTCAGGACCCTTCCAGACTTAACACCATGTTCCTCCTTCATGTGGCCATTCAGCTGCATTTTTTGTAACACCATTCCCAAAAAACCAGTACTAGAAAGGAGGCTGTTTTCTTGAATTTCCTGAGTCACTCTAGCAACCATGGAAGCCAAACAGTTTAACCAGACTGTAACATGGGAGGTCCAGACTTACAACTGGCATCTTAACTGGAGACATGCTTGTAGGACTGAACTCCTAAGCTGTGGGGTCTGAAGCTAACTCCAGGTAGTGTCATAATGAACGGGACTGCTGGATACTCTGTGTCCAGGGTTGTATAATTAGTTATTGGTATGGGAAAATACCCACATAGTTAGTGTCAGAGTGTTGAGTGTTGAAAGTAAACACAGGTCCTAATAGTATCATCTAAATAGAGTATCCAAACTGGAAGCAAGGCTCAAGTGGTAGGACAAGCACAAGATCCTGTGTTCAAACTCCAGTACCATTAAATGGTATCCAATAAATGGACAAAGAAGCAGTTGTCTTACTTAACTGTTAACCATTATAGTGGCTGGGTGCTGCAATCGCACATGTCTGTATCTTACCCACTTACTTTAAGTGCTTATTTTTCATCTTCTTTCCTTCAAATATTGTACTACTGGACCTTCAATTCTGTCATCTTTAGCTGGGAAATGCTTTAGTTTTTCTAGAAATGCTATTTATAATTTCATAAAAATCAATACACAAGCATTCAGTATTCCAGGGAAATGAAGTCAGAAATATAACATGAAGAATATGACCATTGTTGGCATATGAGTTCTCCATCCTGGACCTCTCATTATCCATACTAACCTTAGCTTTTTCTTTTTTTTTTGTGGAGGTACCAGTGTTTCAACTCAGGACCTAATGCTTGCTAGGGAAGTACTTTACCACCTGAGCCATACCTCCAGCCCTTTTTACTTTATTTTTCAGCTTATTTATTGAGATAGGATCTGGTTTTTGCCTGGGCTGTACTCAAACCATGATCCTCCCCATCTTCAAAGTAGCTGAGATTACAGGCATGGGCCACCACACCCAGCTCTGAGTTTCTTTTGTGAGCACTTTTATTTATATGACTGATATTTCACGGTTTTTACTTTGAGGCTCTTCAAAAAAACTTGCCCTTGTTTATCTAAGAGTAAAATTCATTCTACCTTGCAATACATAAGGACAAAATTTATAAGACATTACCTTATTTCCTTTATATTTGGGCACATTTTACTATTTTATCAGGCCAGTATTTCATCCTACTCATCAATTATTCCCAACTACAAAAAAGACTAAAACAACAAAAGGAATGGCTAACTACCTAGAATGATGTAATACTGAAACAACTTATTCTTCAGTCTTATTGCCCAAAATCTTACATTATTCTTGAAGAAAAATGCCATTTTGTGGTTTGCTTTTAGATTTTAGTGAACATGGTTGAAAATTTAAAATTTCAACTTGAGGAAAAGAAAATTGAGGAAGTTTCCCAATTATTCGATGAACTGGAAGACAGAGGCAGACATGGTACTCTAGACTCTGAGGAAGGCTGGAGGTGCTTGTGACAGAGCACCTGCCTAGCAAGCTTGAGGCTCTCAATTCACACCCTAGTACTGCAAATAACAATAATATCCCAGTACTTAGGAGTCAGAGGCAAGTGGATGGAGTTCAAAGCCAGTCCCCTGAGCTGTGAGTGAGGAGTGACGCCCCACTATAGAGAGCACCTTGCATGAGCCCTGGCTTTGATTCCCAGCACTGGGGGGGGGGGGGACGGAGGAGGGGGGAGGGGGGGAAGAGATGATGCCCTCACCTAGTCAGTAATGCAACAGGAAGGAATTTACCATGCAGTACTTTGCCATAAGTACCTAGATCACCTCATTTTGCTAAAAGGATGTGACAGTATTATATCTTTTAGGATATTTGTGCATCAAAGTTTACTTGCTACGAAACTTTGCTGTTTAAGCTCCCATTAAAATATCAAATAAACAGAAGGGTCCACTGGACCAAGATGGTAAATGGTGATTAAGTTTTCTTCAAAGTGTTATATTATTTTCAGGGACGCAAACCTTGCTTCAGAAACAGTTCAAAAGGGGACAGTGCCAAACACTATATATATGTATGGAAATAAAACTTCACAAAACTTAAAAAACTGAGCAAAATTCAGTGTCGCATTTCCCCTTGCTCCACTTCATTTTACTTTCTCCCTTACCTTCACTTAGGCTTTCTCCATTCCCCCTGCTTCAGGTTAATCCTTGTGTATTTGAACTTGGGCCTAACTCTTTTAGGGTTTTTTTCCCCAACAAGTAAATACACTAGTATAGTAGGACTGAGACCAAAAAATACTCTCAGCCCTATGAGATCTACTTATATAAGCCAGTAATATCCTTTTTGGAAAAGGAGGCAACAACTCACAGCGTGGACATACTCCTCTATTTCTTTCAGTATTAACTATGTTTAAGCTTCTATGTCCTTTCCTCCTTTGTTCAATAATAGCATTTCCACTAAGTTTACTAATGGCTAGTTACAAATCTTCTAACTCCATTGAATTTAAAGTGTTTATGAAACAATCACAGAAGAAATCATAAAAATTATGAAACTACAAGACCTACAACTTCTGATAATTATAAACAACTTAAAATATATTTATAGTTAATTATCTGGCAAATAATATTCTAATTGCCTCACGTCTACTAAATCATTTGACCTCCCTGAGGTAGGTGGTATTATTCCTGTTTTACACTTAAGGATACTAAAAACAGATGTTACTAGAACCTACACTTAAACTCTTAGCTTTCTCCAGTTAAGAAAAAAAGATCATTACAAAAAGATAAGGCACCGTTTTATTACTTTCAACTTGTTCTCATCACAATGAAAATAACTAAAATAACACAGTTTTACAAAAATAAATTTTTATTAAAAGCAGTAGAGTCTGAGCAGGAAGACAGTACAAAGAATGTAAACAATGTAAACATCACTACATTCAGCTCAGCCTGATTGAATGCTGAAAAACAAGTCTAAATGCTCTATGTGCCCTTACTAACAAGATACATTAATTCTATTTTACACAGACAACATGTTTAATTTTGATAAGGAAAAAGTATTTTATCGAAGTCGATCCCACCGCCAAATACTGGCATCATCACAAACAGCTATAAGAATGCTGCTATCCCTGCTAAAGCTGGTCTGCCGTATAGCAGCGCCACATTTATGATGAGTCAGTGTTGTACATCTGGGGGAAACAAGGCAAGAGGTTAAATGTCATACAAAAAGCTTTCAGTATCTACCGTAAGAGTGAATAAGAACATGAACAGCTATTCCAAGTCTCACAAAAGAGCACCTAAAGCTAAAATATCTTCACTAAGAATTCAATCCCGGATTTCATAAAATGAGTAATTTTAAATTCAGGAGATTCCATATAATTTGTATGAAGAGAAAAATATCACTGAGGTATTGATGAAAACAGTAATGTAAATGTTCAAGTGATTTAAGAATGGCATTGCGAGTATCAAATGTTTTCTCTATATTGGCGTAAGATTTTAGATAAAAGGCAGCAATTTTGAACCTTTTACAAGTTTTCCGGATACTTACTTGGCTTTGTGAGGATCTTCTACTTCTAAATCCCAGACATAAAGTTTGCCAACCTGATTGCCCAATGCAAGCATCTGTGCAAACATATTTTTAAAAACATCAAGTTAATAAAATCACCAAGCTCTAAGGCATTCAAGCAATCCTATCCTAAGACATCTTTTTTACTTCAGAAAAACCTTGACTGCAGCCTCTGACTGCACTCTTGACTATTTCTTTGGAGCTTATAGTCCTGATTTATAAATAGGAATAAGAGCAATTAATATGCGATTTTATGGAAGGTCTTACAATTTACATTGTTAGCATGATACCTTTTTCTTCCCCTGCCTTTCAGAACTATAGAACAAGCTGGGGGAAGCTCTTCCTATACTACCAAAAACACCCAGTTAATTTGTTACCACAAAATTCTAATAGATTTAAAATTTTAGGTAACTCATACTTTTGTCTTTGCCTTCCATATGTCTCTCGCTCTCTCTCTTTTTTTAAGAAAAAGCTGCATAAGACCAACACTCTAATCACTAACACATTAAATCTTAGTAACAGGTCTTATGGAAGGTAACACCAATGATACCTAACTGCCAATTTCATTTATAATGGGCACTGCAGATGGTATGCAGAGCCCACAATGGTAGACTGCAAAATAATCAACACAAAATATCAAGACACATTCTTAGAGGAAAAGGAACAGGGACACAGAGAAAAAGAACTGCAATGGTCTTTCTTAAGTCAAATAATTTCAAAATGTAAAAATATGCTGCTACCTTTTGCCAGAAATCCATAGAAAACCTCATGTACCAAATGTCACATTGGCTGTAATCAAATCTCCCAAGAATAGTCACATTAGACTCACTAGGTTTAATTTTATCTATATCATCTTCCATTTTGCCAGGTTTCCAGCATACAATGGCATTTTCACAAGACTAAAAAAAGAGAAATGATAAAACAAGTATTAATTGTAGAAGTGAATTAAAAAAATTTTTTTTTAAAAAAAAGACTGTTACCAAAAAATCTGATTATCAACAGAACTGCATTGTTTGGAATATTTATTTTGGAAGTCACAATTTCTCTTCCAAATCATACTAAGATCAGCTCTAGATACTTTGGCAGCCAAAGACTTGAGGGGTTCCATAGCAAAGATACAATTATAAAAACACAGTACCAGAATACACTGCTTTTCTTAACCTGCCCTTTGCTTACCTCACTAGTTTTATCTTCAATTTCCAAATCCACAAGTGGTTTCCCTTTACCTGTCAACTAATTTTTCATCCACAGTGTCTGCACCACATGGCACATGCTCATAGACATCACAGAAAATGGATGAATTTACTGAAAGGGCCTTAGAGGCCAGGTTATAAATAGGGCAGGAGGAGGGATTAAAAGCAAATGATTTAACATCAAGACACTGATATGGAAATGGGATCAAAATGGGCTGTGAAGTTACACTTTTCCCCCCTATCTGTAACATTAAGTCTGTGCACGGCATAGACTACTTAAAGCAGTAATTGGTTATAAGGAAAAAATAAATGAAAAGAAAACCGCGAAACTGGGCACTATACACATTACATCTGGGTTAGTGATTTGCCGCCTGAGAGACTTTCACACTATGTCTGGCCTCTAGTTGGTAGAGGCCAGAGATGCTGCTAAACCCAACAAACAGGACACCCCCACCACTCCATGCACACAAAACAATACTGCCTAACCTCAACAGCACCAGGATTAAGAAACCCTGAAGCAGGCCAATAGTGCCTTTAGAGGCTGACAGGACACCCTACACAATCATAATTGGCAGCCCTGCAGGAGTGACTGGCATTAAAACAGTTTAACCACAGGGTCACAGGAAGATTAAGATGGGGACAGCGCATTATTTTGTTTTCAGACTTTGGAAATTCTAGTGCTACATATATCCGTTATACAAATTCTTAACCTGAGATCACCTAGTTTGATGTTAGAGTACAATTGGATCAATAACCTGTGGAGTCTTCTCAAAAGATTCTCTATTCAACCCTACTAAATCGAAATTTCTAAGAGGGAGACAGAATAAGAAGAATTGGGAAATAGCTCTTCAATTGGTCTTACTATTTGCACTGGTAAAGAGTTTTTTTCTAATGCCTGGGATCAAAACCAAAGCCTCATCCATGCTGGGCAAGTACTCTACCTCTGGGCTATATCCCCAGCCAAGAATTTTTTATTATTAGAGCCCCTCATGGAAAATAAAGCACAGCTCCCTGTGCTGTGTGGTAAAAAGAATTTACCAGAGCTTATAGCCAGCTTTTCAAAATTACAAATTCTCAGGTCTTGTACTAGATCTAGAATCTGAGGGTGAAGTCTATGAATCTGTTTTTGCCAGGTTCCCCCAGTGATTCTTATACAGAGTCAGTTTTTAGACGATCACTGTAATTCAGTCCAGTATCCTGCCATTTTCATTTCAAAGAAACAATTACTTTAGCTCATAATTTTCTATGTATTATTCTGAATTTCACATAAACATGTAAACGCCATTCTAAAACCAACTTAGTTAGAAGTTAGAATGTCTGGGAGTAAGTTCTAAGCTTTAGAAGTCTTTTCCTACAGTCTTAGAGCAGAAAATTTAAATCTACTGGCTTTTCATTGCAGCTACCAAAATGACAGAGTAGATATATTTTTCGATATTCATCCCACTCAGTCTAATTTAAAAGTCTGAATACCATATGTAAAGCAAACATAATTCTGTGAAAAGTGAGAGAAGGCAGACAAGAACCTTGGAACATGGAACTATAGAGCACTGAATTCCCTGGGTTTTCTTTTGCCTATGAATTCTAGACTGGATGCTAGAAAAGGCAACAACTCAGAAATGCTAATAGGTAAATATAGAAAAGGCCTCAATAAGTCTATTTTGAGCCCAAGGACTAAGAGAGTAGCAGCCTAACAAACATAAATTTCAAATAACAGATGCAGTACTCCAAATGCCACAGAAAAATCTGCAGACCCATCTTTGCTTGAACCATTCTTAAGTCATAACTAAGCACCTCAAGTACAGGTCCCCTGGTTTCCTCTACGCTTGTAGTAAGAAGTGACCCCTTTCCTGCTGTCTGACTGGACTAGTCTCAGAAAAGGCCAGGTAGAGTCAGGACATTCCAACCACCCAGTGGCAAGGCCACAACCCACTATCCACAGTGTCGATGGAAACCACTAGAGTGAGCATCAATGAGGCATCCCAGCCACTCCAACTAGGTAGGGTGGTTTCAGCTGGCCTTGTAAAAAGTCTAAACCCCTACCACCATCTGGTAACGCCAGACAGTGCTCCAATTTCTCAGCTGAAAAGCTATCAGAGGAAGCCAGTCATAAGATCTAAAGAAAGATAGGAAGGAAGGGAGGGAAGGAAGAAGAAAGGGAGGAAAAGAAGGAGGAATTTCCGGGAGGGATAAAGGAAGAAGGGAGGGGTAAAAAAAAAAAAAAAAGATACCAACACTGAGGAAACTGAGACACCAGAAGTATCTGATAAGGATTTAAAAGCAGCAACCAAATGAGCACAAACACACGTAAACCAAAAAGATCTCAGCAAAGGAACAGGGGACACATGGAAACTTTAGAATGAAACATATAACCAAAATTAAAAACTCAACTGATGGGTTCAAAAAGCAGAAGAGGAAAGAGGAAAGAGTCAAAAAACTTAAAGACAAAACTACAAAAATTATCCAATCTGAACATAAAAGAAAATAGATCTAAAAACTTCAAAAAAACTTCAGGGACCAAACAAAAGATCTAATACCGCCTTAGAGTCCCAAAATGAGAGGAGAGAGCAGGGCTAAAACTGAATTTGAATAATGGCTGGCAAGTTTCTAAGTTTGGGACAAAATATGCCCTGTAGACCTTCTGCTTTGATTTTGTCTGTCATTATGGTTATGTGCACTTGAGCTGGTTTCTCACCATGTCTTCTCATGAGACTTTCAGAATAAGAAATTCCTGGCCCAGAATGGATGCAAACTGGTAACAAAACCAGGTAGAACTTTAAGAAAAGACACGAGGAGAACCAAGCTAAATCTGTAAGGAATTTCATGAAACAGCATATCTATGCTATATCGTGGTCAACAATAGATTGTCTTAACCTATCAAGCTGTAAATGTCAACACTATCAGAACAGCTGGAACATTTTAAATTGGAATTTTTTTTTCTTTGATCTGTATTACTGGGTTGGCTCGGTAATATGTGAAACCTTAAACATAAACCTACTACAGATTCAATAAAGTTAGGGAACTCCAAACAAATCCACATTAAGTCAAATCATATTCAAACCTTAAATTAAAAATATATTCATGTTGAATTTGAAACCTAAAGGCAAAGAAAAAAATCCTAAAAGTAGTAAGACACAAGATTTCGCATCAGAAACTATGAAGGCCAGAGAGGAGGCAAACATTTTTCAAGTGTTGAAGCTATAATCCTGTATTCAAAGAATATATCCTTCAGGAATTAAGGGGAAATGAGGCCATTTTCTCAAAAGAAGAAAAACTAAGAAAATATGTCAACAACAGACTTACCCTAAATGGCTACCTATCAGAAGTTTACTGAACACAAAGGAAATGATTTAAGAAGGCACCTTGCAATTATGAGTAAGGAAGAATAGAAGTAAGTATCTGAAGTACCAGAAGTCTCAGAACAGAAAGTGAGTAAATACAATAATCTCCTTTTCCTCTTGAGTTATCTAAATTATATTTGATAACTGAAGCAAAAACTGAAACTGTCAGCGGGGCTCTGGTGGCTCACACCTGTAATCCTAGCTACTCAGGAAGCAGAGATCAGAAGTATTGTAAGCCAACCCGGGCAAATAGTTTCTGAGCCCCTATCTCAAAAATAACCAACACAAAAAAGGCTAGTGGGGTAGCTCATGGTATATGCCCCAAATTCAAAACCTCAGTACCACAAAAAAAATAACAATAATAAAAAAAACTGTCTGAAGTAGTTCTCAAATATGAATATTTGACAATTATATGATAAATGAAGGACAAGTGATGAAAAGGGAAGTAAGGGTTCTGCACATCACTTGAATTGATAAAATGACAATACACAGTGGATTGTGGTAAATTACATATACATGACATCAAAAGCAACCACCAAAAAAGCTACTTAAAGCTTTTTACTATAAATAAACAAAAAAATTGGAATTCTAAAATGCTCACATAGCTTACAGGAAGTAAGGGAGAAAAAAACCCAGAGAAAGGAAAAAGAAAAAAAAAAATGGCGGCCTTAATATCATTACCCATGTTAAGGCTAAAATAAATGGCTGAAATCCATCAACTAAGGCAGACTGGCAGATAGGACTAAAAAAATTAAAAACTTTATGTCAGCTACAAAAAGCTTAACAAAATGTAGTAACATAGCTAGGTTTTAAAAGCAACTGGTTGGAATGCCAGTGTTCTCAGCTTCTTGGGAGGCTGAGGCAAGATGATTGCAAATTTAAGGCCGACATGGATAACAACAAGACTCTGTCTCAAAAGATCGATCGATGAATTCAACGGTATCTCATTTTCACTTAAAGAACATTGCATTTGATAGCAAAATGTACATTCTTTTTAATCTTTCATGAAACATGTGAAAGTCATAAAACATTTTGAAAACTTTAAGAGAACTGACTCAAGAATCTTAAGCTCTCAGCTTATAATCATAAATTGAGCAACTAAACTCATCAAAAAACATACTAATAAAGCTGAAAATAGAAAAATCAATGAAACAACTGAAAGGTAGTTCTTTGAAAAGATCAGTAGAATTGACAAACATCTAGCCAAGATTAAGGGGAAAAAAAATCCACTACCAATTTCAAGAATGAAATGAATTATTACTACAGACCCAGTAAAACATCAAAAGATACCAAAAAGGAGCCAGGCGTGCTGGTTAATGCCTGCAATCCTAGTACTCAGGAGGCAAAGGCAGGAGATCAGCCTGGGATACAAAGCAAGATTCTGTTTCTAAAAAGAAAAACTGGACTGGCAGTGTACCTCAAGTGGTAGAGTTCTTGCCTAGCAAGTGTGAGGCCCTCAGTTCAAACCCCAGTACCATCAAGGAAAAAAACAAAGATAACAAAAGGAAATATTACAAAGGCCGGAGGCATGGTTCAAGTGGTAGATCACCTGCTTGGCAAGTGCAAGACCCTGAGTTCCAGCCACAGTTCACATAAATTTTACCTTAAATGGAATGGAACAATTCCTCAAACAGCATAAACTGTAACTCATTCAATGTGAAGTAGTTTATTGAAATAGCCCTATGATTTTTAAGGAAACTGAATCCGTAATTTTAAAAAACCCCCCCTTAAAATTTCTAGGCCCAGAAGTTTAACTGGAAAATTCTAACCCTTTAAAAAATTAACACCAACTCTATAGAATTTCTTCCAGAAAAATGGGAGACAGAATCACTAATTATATCTAGTGGGGGGGGGGGGGAAGCATTTCACAAAACAATTCCTGTTATAAAAAAAAAAAACCTAAAAAATTTAGGAAGAAGAGACAATTCTCAAATTTCTCAACTCAACAGAGACAACCTACTAAAACAAAACAAAACACAGTAGCTGGGTACCGGTGGCTAACGTCTGTAACCGTAGCTACTCAAGAGGCAGAGATTAGGATCATTGTGGTTCAGAGCTACCAGGGCAATAGTCAAGACCCTATCTCAAAAAACCCCCACCACAAAAAAGGACTGGTAGAGTGGCTCAAGGTGTAGGGTGAGTTCAAACCCCAGTACCACAAATACACAAACAAACAAAAAAACAGCTAATATACTTAATGGTCAAAGTCTAAATAATGAGTCAAAAGTATCTACTTTAACACTACACTCAATAAAAACTGACAGTTTGCCTATGCAATAAAGTAGATCAGAAAATGTAACTGCTTGGCACAGCACTCTGGAGGGAGCCAAACTCCTGGTGAGGCAGGAGATCTCAAGTTCAAGGTCAGTGTGGGCTATCACAAAACAAAAAAGTGTAATGGTTTGGATCTGAATTGTCCACCAAAGGCCATGTACTAAAAGTGTGGTTGCCAGTCTCTGGCACTACTGGAAATGAAAACATTAGGAGATGGGGGTTAGCTGGAAGAAGTAGGTCACTGCAGCATGCCTTCAAAGGGTACAGTGGATCTCTATTTCTCTCTGTCTCTGCTTTAAGTCACCGTGAAATGAATAACCATGTTCCATGATCCTCTCCCTGCCATGATGTTCTATCTCACCACAGGCCCCAAATCACAGAGCCACCAGCCATGGACTTGAAACCTCTGAAACTATGAGTCAAAATAAAATCTTTCATCTTTTTAAGTTGTTATCTTGTTACAATGACAGATGACTAACAGAGAAAGAAAAAGGTCTACACAGAAAATCCCAAGTAATTAAAAAAAAAACCTAGAATAGGTACTTTATATAGATTGAAGGATCTGATATCAATATGCGAGCAATACACTAGCTACAAGCACAGGAAGTGGAAATTAATAAGATAATACAATTTATAACAGCTTAAAAAAAGAATATTTTGTGGACTAGAGGAAGCATAGATACTGTCTTCAAAATTATATACAAGTTATGAGGATAGGTAAGACACCTAAAAAACTAGCTAGCATTTGTTGCCCTTAATGCAGAGAAACTAAAGCAGATACCTTAAAGCAACTGAGGCCAATAGGAAAAGGGGAACAGGTACTAGAGAAAAGGTTAGATCAAAAAGAATTAACCTAGAAGGTAACACACATGCACAGGAAATCAATGTGAGTCAATGCCCTGTATAGTTATCCTTATCTCAACCAGCAAAACCCGTTCCTTCCTATCATTGCTTATACTCTCTCTACAACAAAATTAGAAATAAGGGCAAAATAGTTTCTGCTGGGTATTGAGGGGAGGGGAGAGGGAGGGGGCAGAGTGGGTGGTAAGGGAGGGGGTAGGGGCAGGGGGGAGAAATGAACCAAGCCTTGTATGCACATATGAATAATAAAAGAAAAATGAAAAAAAAATTATATACAAGTTAAATTCAGTTCTAATCAAAAATATTCCTCCAAGAAAAATCTCAGCAAGTTTATTTTTTTGCAGAAAAATTCAGACAAGATTATTCTAAACCTTGTATCTAAAGGCAAAGGAACTAGAATAGCTATAAACAATTAAAAAAAATGAGAGATATCAATCTATCCAGTTTTAAGATGTATCACAGAGCTACAATAATGAAGACCACATATGTAATATGACATAGAGACAGACATACAGATTAAACAGTACAGAAATCCAGAAACAGCCTCGCAAAATATGACCAATTTTTTACAAAAGTGAAAAAGCAATTCAATGGAGAAAGGAGTCTTTCAAAAAGTAGTGCTGGAATAATTGGATATGTATAGGAAAAAATAAACTTCTACCTAAACCTAATGCCTTATGTAGAAATTAACTGAAAATGGATCATATATTTCAAGTAAAACATGGAGGAGTATAAAACTTTTACAAGAAAACACAAGATAAAATCCTTAGTTCTAGAGCTTGGTGAAGAGTTCTTAGATACAACATCAAACACACCATTCACAAGTTCTTAAAAAAACAAATTGGATATCATAAAAACGAAAGACATCTTTGCAAAAAGACCATATTTAAGAGGATGAAAAGACAAGCTACAGACTGAAAGAAAATATTTGCAAACTACGTATCTGATATAAGACTCACAGAATATATTAAGAACTCTCAAAACTCAGCAGAGTAAGATAAAACAAAACAAAAAACCAATCCAATTAGAAAATGACCAAAAGATATGAAGAGACATCATCAAAAAGGAAATATGAATGGTAAATAAGCACATGAAAATGATGTTCAACATCACTAGCCATCAGAGAATGCAAATTAAGACCACGATGCACTACACACCTATCAGAACAGCTAAAATAAAAAATAATGACAATACCAAATGCTGGCGAAGATTCGGAGACACTGGATCTCTCATACATTGCTGGTGAGAATGTAAAATGGCACGGCCACTCTGGAAAATAGTTTGGCAGTTTCTTAAAAAAAACTAAACAAACTTAACCATGACCCAGCAATTGCCCTCCTAGGCATTTATCCCAGAGAAATGAAAACTTAAATCCACACAAAATCCTGTACACAACTGTTCTTTAGCAGATTTGTAATAGCCCAAAACTGGAAAGGATCAAAACAGCCTATAAAAGATGATTAATAATGGTGATGGGTAGCCAATGCTATTTACCAATAAAAAAGGAGAACTATGGATACAGGCAACAACTTGGATGGATCTCCAGGGCATTATACTGAGTGAAAAGATACAATCTTAAAAGGTTCCAAACCATAACATTCTTGAAATGAAAAAATTCATGTGCTAGAAGGACAATGAACTATATGCACACATTATACCAATGTCAGTTTCCTGGATTTGATACCATATGAGAGTTAAGATATAAACATTGAGGGAAACTGGGTGATGGTAATATTAAACCTCTCTATGCTACCTTTGAAACTTCTTACGAGTCTAATCATTCCAAAATTAAAGTTTACAGAAAACAAACAAACAAAAAGCAATCCCCATAAGAAAAAAAAATTAGGTTCTGCCCAAGAAAATGTGAAGGTACCCTGACATCCACATCAAGGAAAGAAACCACATAGCAATTCGCTAACATTTTAACAATCCTAGTTAGACAGTTATCACCAATAACTTCTCTATGTTAGCTGATTAAAAAAATTTTTTTTAGGTATAGGTACCCATCAGTGTCTGTGAGGGACTGATTCAGGAACTCCAGACCAAAATCCAAGGATGCTCAAATACCTTATTTAAATGGCATAGTATTTGCATATAACCTACATACATCTTCTTATATACTTTAAATCATCTCTAGATTATTCATAACACCTACTATAATGTAAAAGCTATGTAAATAGTTGGTATACTGTATTATTTAGGGAATAACAGCAAAAAAAATGTCTGTACATGTTCAGTACAAATGCAATTTTTCTCCCCAAGTATTTCTGATCAGTGATTAGTTAAATCCAAGGATGTGGAAGCCATGGATATGGAAGGCTAACTATTTTATCTACATGCATCAACATGTCAGAGCATGGGTGGGAAAACTATAGCCTGGAAGCCAACTAACTGCAGCCAGCCATTCTTATAAATAAGATTTTATCAAAATAGACACAAACATGCAACAACAAAAACCTGCTGACTTTAGTTACTTTTATTTCGTAATCATCGAGTATCAAAGGACATATCACATTCTAGTAAGCTACACTTCTTATTAGAGCACAAAGAATAATACATTGAAATGTTTTAATCCCTAAATAAGCTTTCAAATCCACCAAAATGACTTTTTAAAAAAGATAATTTTCCATTTTTTTACTCATTTTAACAACTACATAAAAAACTCTTGTTCCCTACAAAGTTCCAACACACAAACACACACACACACACACACACAGAAAATGAAGTACAGCTCAACTGCAGTTTTTTTTTTTTCCATACCTTGGAAAGTATCAAATCGCCTAACCATCGCACACAATCAACATAATTCCTATGTATGTCTCTGGTAGAAAAGTCAGGAAAGTGGATTTTCTGGGAAATAAATGGCCTGAAGGAAGAATGGAAATGTAAAAAGTTAAAAGTATAGTAAAATCATACTATTGTATTTTTTGCTTATGTAAAACTTTTTTGGGGGAAATGGGTGTGCTGGTGATGGAATTCAGGGCCTCAGACACATTAGGTAGGCAATCTACCACTGAGCTACATCCCTAAGCCTGGTTTATAAAACTCTGTAAAACAAAATGTGACTATTGATTCCTCAGTGTTCCTACAGAATTGAATACCTTTATCTGTTTAGTGAGAGTTAAAGTGTACATTTTTATTTTCTTCCATTATCAGTTTAGAAATTTAATTTTATTTCTGACCCACATTTATAGAAACTTCAGTTTCCTGCCTTTTACTACATTTAGCCCAAAATTAATCACTTCAATTCTGGCTATCCTAACCAATGATAGAGTAACCTGAGTGCAGGGGTAAAACTTTCTCATAAAAATATACTTACCTACCTAATCAATCCTTTAAAATTAACCATTAATGGTCTGTGAAATCCAGCACACCTAGAGTATTTCAAAAGACAGTCATCTTTCTAGGAACAAAGAAACACTGTTCCAAAATCTGGTATAAGTAAGTTTAGATGATAGCACTGCCTTGAACAGTAATTTCTGAAAATGATGACTCACAAACTTCTCCAAATAATTTCTGTATTTGGGAAACTAAAATGTGGCTCCATTTTTTAACTAAAGAAATTTGTGTAGGCTGGGCACCAGTGACTCACACCTGTAATCCTAGCTACTTGGGAGGCTGATAGAGAGGATCTTGGTTTGAGGCCAGCCTGAGCAAACATTTCCTGAGACCCCCATCTCCAAAATAACTAGAGCAAGATGGATTGGAGGTGTGGCTCAGGCACAAAACCTGCTTTGTAAACATGAAGCCCTGAGTTCAAACCCTAGCCCCACCAAAAATAAATAAATAAAAATGAAATTTGTGAAAAGAAAATGAGGTAAGCTGCTACCAACTCTGGAGTCGCTAAAAAGTACATTTCTAGTGTAGTTACATAACCTACTTTGTTGGTTTTGGGTGCTGTGTATTGAACCCAGGGTTTTATCCATGCTAGACAATCTCCCACTGAACTATACCCTTAGTTCCATGATTCACTTTTTATACTGAAGTAATTGTAAAAGTATGATATGCCATGAATTAATTGTGTTAGGCAATTCACATGTCCTCTTTATCTTTTCAGTCTTATTTAAAAAGCACACTAGGTTCCATCAGTTCAAATAATCATCCTAATTCAAATTCTGAGAGCTTTTATTTGGTAAGACATTAGCATGCAATTCGATCCCCTCCTCCCTTTACTGGGGATTGAACCCATTGCCTCACATATTCTAGGCAAAGGCTCTACCACTTGAACCAAGCTCCCAGGCCTTTTGTTTGTATTTTGTTTTTGAGAAAGGATGTCACTAATTTTGTCTGGGCTGGACTCCAAATCGAAATCCTGTTTCTGCCTCTTAAGTAGCTGGGATTACAGGTGTGTACCACCATAGCCAGCCTAAGTTCTTAACTGTTACAGTTATATCAATTGCTTTTTAAGTAATTATCATAATCATATGGTTAAACACTTTTCAAGAGCAGTATAACTCAATGTCACTCTCTATAAACTGTGAAATATAATTTATACTTACTTCAGAGTTCTAGAAAATAACTAAAGACAAAAAGCAAAATAAAGTAATAATTTAAAAACAAATTTAACATAGTACTAGTTCCTGGTATGTAAAAGTAGAAATCTGAAAGTTGTAGTAATTCTTAGAAGACTGAGGTCTGCTGACTGGACTCAGACATTTACTTACCAGTGCTTACAAATTTAATTAAGAACCCATTAATAATCTGGTTTGAAAGCCAGAAAATAAACTCTCTCTTTGCTAAAACAAAACTACAAAGTTAACATGTGTAGACATATGATATTTACACTGAAAGTGTTAATGATAGCCTGGTAAGAGTCTAACAGAACAGTTACTGCATTAGAATTGAAATATTCCAAAAGCAAAAAAATTGAGGCATTTCAAAAGTATGAGAAAATTGCAAGATTCCCCACTACAATTACCATGAAACAAGATTCTTGTATTTGAATTTTCTTTATTTAATGAAAAGAGCATTATTTAGAGGAAAGCATATTATTAATTATAGCTAAAAACCCTATTTTTTTTGGAATTACGGTTTATCATCTTGAATTAGAATTTACTAATGTGTCTTTTTACTCTCTCTATTCACCAATAGGTTTAAGCGATTTAAAACTTTTATAACATAAAAAGGCCAAGTAAAAGTAAGTGAAATGTGCTACTAAACTAAGATGAAAAGACAATTCAAAGATTGTGAAAAGTGAACCACAAACATTAAAAAATAAGGGGCTTCCAATTAAAAGGGATGAATTTTATGGCAGCTAAATGACAGAGTAAGGTTACTAAAAGAAGGGCTTCTGAACTCAGTGTCGAAGGCTTACTTAACAATTCTGGGAAAGATTAAAACACATCTATTCAACAGCACAACAAAGTGTATTGACTTTTACCTGTTAGTTTTATTTGGATTATAATCGTAAGATTCCTTAATGGCATTCATCATTCTCTTTGAATTGATCCTCCAAAGTTTAAGAGAGTGATCCATACCACAGGACATTATTTTTTCACCCAAAAGATCATAATCCTACATGTGAAACAGAAAAATTTAAATCAAGTCTGTAAGTTACAGTCCTCAGTTATATTTGTCCAATTTTCCCAGTACTGGGGTTTGAACTTAGGGTTTTACACTTGCTAGGCAGGCGCTCTACCACTTGTGCTACACCTCCAGCCCAAGATATAGTTTTAATTGGTTTGTCACCAGCAAAGTATATGAGCTTTTATAATATGGAAGGTAAGAAAGTAAACTTGAATTTTATCTATTCAACTACATTTATTGCGGGACTAGGGTTTTGAACATAGGGCTTCACCTGTGCAAAGCAGGTACCCCTATGTTTGAGGCATACCTCCTATTTATTTTTGAGATGGGATCTCAAAAACTATTTGCCCAGACTGGCCTTGAGCCTCAATCCTCCCAATTCCAGCTTCCCATGTAGCTAAGATTACAAGTGTGAGTCACCAGTGTTGGCTCCTCTACTCTCTTGTCAACACTTGCGATGGTCAGCTTTAGTCATTTTAGTATCATTTTAGGATAATGTCTCATTGTGGTTTTAATTTTGCCAGTAACTTTTACTTGATTTTAAAGGTAAACCAAATGCTGAGGTAAAAATTATTCTATGAGGCAAGAAAGCTGAATAGTTTACTTTTCTCATCCAATTGTGATCAAGAAATAAAAATGACATCTGTACGTGAAACCACTGGGTCCTTAAACTGTTCACATTTTATTTTTTTCTTGTACTTCTAAGTTGAAACAGTTCACAGTTACATTGGCTTTAGAGTTCACTTTGTAAATAAAGAAAAATGTCTAATAAAAGGAAATAACAGATTTAAAATTTTTGTTTGCTTTATTAGTTTTTTTTTTTTAGTACAGGGCCTACACATTAAGCCACTCCACTCCACCAGCCCTTTTTTTCCTGTGATGAGTATGTTTCGAGATAGGGTCTCTTGAACTATTTGCCCAGGACTGGCTTCCAACTGCAATCCTCCTGATCTCTACCTCCAGAGTCATTAGGATTATAGGCATGAGCCACTGGCACCCAGCTTTTTTGTTGTTGTTGTTTTTTACTGCTTTTTAATAGGCACCTAAGAGATCATTTATAACAACCTTACTTCACAGGCAGACACTGAGGCCCAGAGGTGCTCTTTAATTTAGCACAAGGCATACAATGAGCTTATGAAAATCTCACATATCTATCTAATAGCAAACTCCTACATTTCAGAGAAGAGATAGATACTCTTTCCTGCTTTCTTTTTGAAAGAGATTTTTTTTTTCCTAGCCTAGATATTTTGTATTAATCAATCTTTTTTTCTGCCTCCTGAGTAGCCAGGATTATAGACGTAAGCTACCAGCACCTGGTCCTATTTATCCAATCTTGAATACCATTTTACAAGAGCTTTCAGTTTCATGTTTACTGAATTTGCAAGTCTAGCTGTTGCTACTTCTGATTACTTAATGTCAATAACAACAAGACATTCTAAGAGTCAGTACCTCTAATTTAGAGTTCTTAATAAAGGACAGTACACACAAAGCCAGATGTAGAATGCTACTACAACTTTTAGAAAAGCCAAGTTGACAGGGTAGCCTAAGATAGCTATGATCTCACAAAGGCATACGAACCCCAACTATAGCAGTATTTCAGTCAGTAACGCTAATTAAAATGCAAATGCTCCAAAATAGGGTGCCTCTGTCCCTTTAAATAGTTTAATAAAAAAAAAAAAAAAAAAAAAAAAAAACACTAGTGAAATTAACATGGAACATAAATAAAGCTAAAATAATGTTAAAAACTTGAAAACTGACTAAAAACACTTGCACCACAAGGTAAGAGATCAACGACTTATAAACGTATCAATATAAAGATGGTATTTGCTTATCGTAAATCATAATCAACTACTGGTCTTGTATTCATGCCAAAGAGAAGAGGTCATATAAAATGGATCACTAGTTTTCTTTGTTTGTTTTCCTTTAATGACAGAAATATCCAGAAAGAAATTAACTTGGTGATGTAGGAGGAAAGAAAGGAACAAGCTGGGTGTGCTGGCATACCACTAGTACAGTAACACAGCACTCAGGAGGCTGAGGCAGGAGAATCCACAGCTTGAGACCAAAAACCAAACCAACCAAGCCCACTGTATTCTTCCGTTAAATCCAAATACTTGTATGGATAAAGTGGTGCAAGTAATTTTTTTAAAAAGCAAAAAACCCAAAGAGTCTTTATTTGCTCTATTTCTTTTACATTCCATTCTATATATTAAAATCTTCTATGTGACACATAAATGAAATGACCGCCTGTCAGGCTGTATGAAACAAAGACATGCTTCCTACAAGGAAAGAGTTCAAAAGGGAATGTTCACAGCTATGTACACCTGAAGGTCACTGTCCTGCAGCTTTCAACTTACAGCACTTAGAACTTCGTCTCTGTGCCCTTCTACACCTCCAAATATTGCCACCAGAGTGTCCGTTTGGATATTCCATAATCGTAAAGCATGATCTAGTATAAACATACAAAAAATTAAGATAAACTTTTATCATTCATTTACTGTGAACTTTTAACTTAAAGAAGTAAAAACTTATTTAAGTTTAGACTTAAGTTATGCACAGTAAAGACTAGGAATGGAATCCATATTTTATAGCAATAAAGTTATTTGTATCACATGTAGAATTAAACTACATAAATATTTATATGGTCTTAAAAACTATTTTAGTTTATTTACCTCAAATAATTTTCTTTAAATATTATCCTAATTTGGAGATGTGCTTTTGAGATAAGAAAACCTAAATAATTTTATATTACACCATAGAACAAAACACTAACTTTTCTCTTCACCATACTCACATTCCAAACTGAAGGGGATGGAGGTAATATTTCTTCAAAAAGCCAAAAGTATATTATAATGAAAACTACATACATTGTGATAGAACTTTATAGTATAATAGTCCTTCAAAAACCATATAGCTATAATTTGAACAATCTTTTTTTTTTTTTTTTTTGTGGTGCCTGGGAATCAAACCATGGGGCTTACACATGCTAAGCAAGCACTCTACCAACTATATAACCCTCAACCTCAATCTTTTCTATAAAACATTAATAAAGAATATATACCAAAAGAAATGTCACTTAGACCTTGAAGTATAACAATGCTGATAGCATAAATTAATATTAACATGTTATGAAACAATACCAAGAAGCCATAACACACTTTGTCAACAGTGGAAATTGACATTGCTATAAAAATGATTCCTTAAAAAAAATGATTCTTTGATTCTTTTTGTGGTATATTTTTACTTCTCTTGGGTGTAAATACACACAAACTCACATGTGCCCGCACGCAAACACACCTAGGATAGATTAAACTCTATTCAACATTTTAAGAAAGACCAGACTGTTTTCTTTTCGTTTTTAAACGTTTTAATAGTACATATTAATTGTACATTCATTCCTACCATGTTCTCTATCTCCTAGTTAACACTTTGTCTGCCTTTTTTATTATATCCATCCTAAGTAGGTATGAACTAGTATGTCATTGTGGTTTTAACTTCCCTAATTATTAATTATGTCAAACATACTTTAGAGTGCTTCACTGGTGTGTTCTCTTCAGAGAAATGGCTACTCAGAACTTCTGAACATTTTTCAGTTGGGTTTGTCTTTTTATTGTTAAGAAGAGTTCCTGATACAAGTCCCATATTAGAAACATGATTTATAAATATTTTCTTGTTCATAGTTTCTTATTTTGTTTTTATTTTCACTTTCTTGATGGTATCGTTCGCAGCAAAATACCTATTCATTTTAAAAAATGTTCTTGCTGTGCAGAAGGAGAGACCAGGGTTAAAAAAAAGTGATATTTAAACAAGTGAGGCATTCTGTCCTAGTTACTTGAATGGGAATAATATCTGAGCCCCAACTACTGTTATTACAACAAAGAAAAGTAATCAGCTGTTCCTAGAGTGGCAATTTTAAACTTAAGCATTGGAAGTTACAGAAAAATGACACTGAAACATTCTCAAATCAAGAGTTTGTTTGGTTTTTGGTACAAGGTCTTACACATGCTAAAGAAGTACTCTTTTCACTAGCTACATCCCTAGTCCCAGAGTTTAATCCAAAAACCTATTTTAATCTGAGTGGATTACGTGGGAGGTTGGAGGTTTGATAAGCCTTAATAAAGAGTAAACTTGACTAGAATAAAGTAAAATGTAAATAGAAAAGGCAATCAACAATAGAATGCAGAAACCCCAGTCTGACCCACCTAAAAAAAAAAAAAAGTGTAAAAACAAGAACAATCTAACTTATTTTATAAAGTTCAGAATTAGCTAAAAATGACTACGAGGCTAAGTCCAGAATAAACCTATAATGGCAGTATAGGCATAGAAAGCAATCCTATGCTTTCTTTATGGGAACTATTTCAAAGAAATATGCTAGAGAACTAGAAATTATGCTAGAGAACTTAGCATTTTAAGGAATTCTATGGGGAATCTTTTATAAAACAAAAGCTTTTTAAAATAAAGCAGTATGGGTTTTCATATGCAGTATTACTCATTATATGACTAAACAATGATAACTGATAAAATGGTTTGTAAAACCATCTTAAGAACTTTTTAAATGTCATAACTTTGGTGGCAAATCATTTAAAACTGACAAAATGATGTAATTATTCACATAAAGATAAAGTTCTAGTACTATCACAATACAATATGGTAAGAAGGGTAACACACACTCAGTTCCCAATACCAATTATTTTACTTACATCTGATGCCAACAGGAGCAAGTGTATTTCATGGTTCTTTTCTCCAGTTCTTGGATTGTGAGATGGTAATGTGGCCTGAGCTTTTTCTACTAAAAAATACTGTTACTTTAAAAAAATTTTTCCCCCTTAAAATATTATTTGTCTCTTTAAAACAACTATTCTCAAATAAGTAGTACTCAAGAAACACTTGAATCTCTTACCTTTACTTACTGACAGGAGAAGATTTGGGTCTCTTGGGTGGAATTTCAGCTCGTTGATGGCATTTCCATGGCCGACATAGTGCTACAATAAATTTAAAACATGTCAAGTTCCATATCTTAAAAACCAATAAATCCTCTTTCATAAACCTAAAGAGAATACTAAGTAGTTTTATTCAAAGTAGTGGCTGTAAACTTTGGTACTATACTACTTCATCCAATAAACTGAAGACAAAAACAGTCCCGCCTGCAGATATTCTGAATTGGATTACCAGAATCATATTTAAGACATCCTTAGGTGCAAAAGAGCTAAAAAGTCAATTCCTTAGTGAGTAAAACCTGTTTTCATATCACCTCTCTAGGCTTTACCTTTCAGTTCATTACAAAATGCCATTGAATCTATAATTCCCACTTTTGATGTGTTGGAAAACCTGTTATCATTCATTTAAAGCCTATCAAAGGGGCAAGGAAGGAAATTAACAACAAAAAGCCAGGCTCACACCTGTAATCCTAGCTACTCAAGAGGCAGAGATAAGGAGGATTTTGGTTCAAAGCCAGCCCCAGAGAAATAGTTGGAGAGACCCTATCTTGAAAAAAACCCCCATCACAAAAAAGGACTGCTGGAGTGGCTCAAGATGTAGGTTCTGAGTTCAAACCCCAGTACTGAGAAGAAAAAACAAACCTGCAAATAGTAACATTTTCTCACTTACTCCTTAAGTTACCCAAATTACACAAAGGTCTCAAAAGATTTGTTTAAACAAAGCAATAAGCAAGGTACAAATCCAATTACAGATTTTATTCATTGATTACATTAGTTGTAAAGTCAACACAGTGAATTTTAAAAGGTATGCATTTAAAAGAAATATAATTTAACCAACAACTCACCTTTATACACTGCATTGTTATGGGATTAATTATCCTTATTATTCCTCTAGATCCTGCGACAGCTAGCAGAGGATGGCTTGTATTGCTATCATAGGTCCATGCACAAGTATAGAAGTTTTCATCAGCCTAACAAATGCCACCATTAAGAAATATAATTTGTTTTTGAAAAACAAACATGCTAATGATTACAGTTCTCTCATTGTTCTTTATACCATCAAATTTATACAATGACAATTTTAAGTCTAAAATCCATACCAAATGACCAAAAATCCCATAGTGCCTCCACTCAATTGTGCTTACTACTTAATTCCAACGCAGCCACAGACAATAGCTAAACAAGTGGGTATGATGTGTTCTAAAACTTTATTTACAAAACCAGGTGGCCAGCAAGTTCAACAATGTTGACCCTCAACACTTATCAGTCTACAAACAACTATTCCATTTTCCACTCTTTTCAGTGAAAACTTCCCAATATGGGAATAGTTCACTTCGTTCCATACTATCTACAGAAGACTCAATGTCTTTGTTTTGTGTTGTTTGCTAGGTTTTTCAAGCGGATCTAGAAAAAACAACTTATCACTTAGCTTTTACTACTATGTCTAATCCTTTGGCTTTTAAATTCTTTCCTTTTCTTTATAACTCATGTTTTCAAATATTTTATTTCCTAAATTAAACATATTTATTATTTCCATCTAGGTTTTGATCTTCCCAAGTTCATCATTAAAACTACAATGAAATTATAAAATTCCATTCAAAGAAAAGAGAAACAGGAGACTTTAGTTAAGTCTCTGCTAACATTTTCTATTACTGGATATTAAATGCTCTCATCTTTAGTCATCTTGCACCCATCCATCACATCCACCCCACAAAAGACTTCTAAGAATCAGGACATCAGATACCAGGGTTCGCTTAGGGACAGTGAAGGAATTACACTAAATTAAGAAAGGACAGTAATTTTAGGGAATTAATTTAGAAAAGTTTTAGAATACTTATAAAAATGAACGTCTTTGACCCAACATGTTAAAACCCAGAAAAGGATACATCAGCATCTACATAAGATTGTAATAACCGGATTTCTCCTTGGGAATGACATTCATATAAGGTTACCTAATGAAAACAAAAATAAAGTAAATGTCATCTCAAGTGTACAAACACTTGCTGGCTTTTAACCATTCTGATCACAATTACATCTTTTTTTTTTTTTTTGATGGTATTGGGGCTTGAAATCAGTACCTACACCTTGAGCCATTCCACTACCCCATTTTTAGTAAAAGAATTTTTCGAAATAGGGTCTTGTGAACTACTTTCTGGGACTGGCTTTGAACTATAACCCTCCTGATCTCTGCGTGAGTAGCTAGGATTACAGGGCACCCAGCAACCTTATTCTTTCTTAACTACCGTTCCCCCTTCCTTTTCAACAATTTCTGGCCAAGTTCATTGTGCCCTTTTTATACATACATGTAATGTACTTATAAAACATTCACGCCTCATTACCCTCTTCTTTTTTTTCAGAACTGGGGCTTGAGCTCAAGGGCAAGCACTTGACCACTTGAACCACATCCCAGTCCCAAAGGAGCCATGTTAAAGCAATAGTTTCGGTAGTGTCTTTAAGATATAATTGTCAGCTGGGTGCTGGTGGCTCACGCCTTTAATCCTAGCTACTCAGGAGGCAGAGATCAGAAGGATTATGGTTTAAAGCCAGTCTGGGCAAATAGTTCGCAAGACCCTGCCTCAAAAAAACATATCACAACAATAGGACTGGTGGAGTGGCTCAAGGTGAGTACCCTGAGTTCAAACCCCAGTACTGCAAAAAAAAGAAAGAGTAATATAGATGGGGTAAATTTATCCAAGTACATTATATGCATGTTGTTAACACCACAATGAAACCTCCTGTTTAATTAATCTGTGCTAATAAAATAAAAAAACTCATCAAAAATGGCTCCCTTAAACTTACTAAAGTCATTGTAAAGCCTAAATATTTTATATATCAGAAAATATTAAACACTCTAGTAATCCTTCGATTAAATTCACAACAAAAACGCTTTTGGCACTATAAAGAAATGATAAATATTTAAGGCGATAGATATATTTACCCTGACTTAAACATTACACAATATGTAGTGTGTATATTTTATAGGGTATCAACATCACCAGATACTCCATAAATGTAAGTTTTGGATAGTCACAGATCATTAGAACATATTAAAACTCTACAGTGCCTAATAATGAATTGCTTTTTCTTAGACACAGCTAATCAAATATTAATTTTCTCATACATGGTGGTCATTTTCATGTGTCCTATATTCTATAAATAAAAACATAAACACTATATACAGTTTTGTAATATCAAGTTTTTTTTTTTGAAACAAGATCTCACTATGGAGGAGGGTTATGTCAAACTCATGATCCTCCTGCCTCATCCTCCCGAGTGCTGGGATTACGGGTATGCACCTCCACACCCATCTAACACTAAATTTTTATAAATTTCTCTCCATTTTTCTTGTAATTTATAGTCATATTAGTAAAAATCTATTAAAATTTATTAATGTATTAGAATACTATGAGATTCTGTATATATACTATTAAATTCATAATCTCTACAATATTCAAAAAATATTCTTTGTATGTTTGCTAATTGTTATATCTTAAAATAATTGTTTTCCTTTTCATTCTTCCTTTTAAAAAAATCCTAACAGCAGAACTTTTCATAATTCAAGAGCTAGCCAGAGGTGTACCTCAAGTGGTAGAACAACCACCTAACAAGGATGAAGCCCTGAGTTCAAACTCCAGACCACCAACCACCCTCCCCAACTACCCAGGTGGGATAGTGCATGCCTGTAATCCTACCACTCAGGAGACTGAGGCAGGAGGATTCCAAGATCTAGGCAAGTATGGGCTAAATAAAAAGGCCCTATCTCAAAAAACCAAAAAATTTTAAAAGAGCACTTCATAATTTCATGAATTATAATATACCCCTCAATGTCATTTTAAATGAAAACAGGGCTTCTTTTGTTATAAGGCTTAGAATACTGCAATAAGCATACTGGAGCACAAATTATATAAATTCTGGTACTCTCATAGCCAAGTTGGTGAAGTATTCTAATGCTAGGTTAAGATATTAATTAATGTTTTTAAAGTGGGTTCATGTCAGATGCCTCTGGCTCACACCTGTAATGCTAGCTACCTGAGATGCCAAGATCTGAAAGATCACAATTTGAGGCTGGGGTGGGGATTTAGAGTTAAAAAGTTGGGTGTGCGCCTGTGATCCCAGTCACAGCAGGAAGCATAAAAGAGGAAGATCACAATCCAAGCCAGCCTGGTCAAAAACTGAGACCCTATGTCCAAAATAATCAGAACAAAAAGGGGTGGAGGAGTGGCTTGAGCGGTACAGTTCCTACCAAGCAAGCATGAAGCCCCGAGTTCAAACCCCAGTACCACTAAAAAAGATAGAACTTTTTAGAAAACACATATAAGGACTCAGCACAGAATGGATGTATTTCTATGATTCTCAAACTACTAAAAAAGCTTAGAAAAATGCTGACATTTGAAAAATACTGAGCTGACAACTCCTGCGTTATCCAGCTAATCTTGATTGAGAACAGAAGTATACCAACATTAGGAAAAAAATGTAGGAAACAAGTGGTATACATTAAAACTCACAACCTTTTATTTCTTTAAGAATTTTGAAGCCAGCCCAGGCAAATAGTTTACGAGACCCTATCTCGAAAAAACCCACCAAAAAAAAAAGGGGTGGTGGAGTGGCTCAAGGTGTAGGCCCTGAGTTCAAGCCCCAGTACCACAAAAAAAAAAAAAAAAAAAGAGAGAGAGAGAGAGAATGTCAGCAGAATTACTAGAGAAGCATATATTTTAATTTTACTCAAATTATTAATGGTATATCTCTCAGGCCACCTCTTTTTCCTTTGACAAGAGGGTAGAGGAAGTGACTTGTATTTGTCCACAACCCATAGCTAATTAGTCTATTTCCAACATATATCTTTTTCTGAATACATCAATCTATTTCTATGCTATTCATCTTAATTCCTATCCCAGTATTAACAGAAAATCAAAATGTTAACTACTTACAGACTTAAGAGGACAATTCTTCTTAGATGACTTCCAAGTTTAACAGAAAACTCTCAAGACTCCCTGGAAAGCACCAGGGAATTCCCTACTCACTTAGAAGTGTATGAAAGGAATAAGTAAATCTTTGCAACTCATCTGTTCAGCCTCTGGTTTAACTTATTTAACTAAACTAAATAATGGTCTATGTTAAAATGTGCCAGCATGGTTCTTCTATCCATTTCTCTTCATTCAGGATAATTTTGGCTTCCTTATAAAACACTTTCAAAACTATTATTTTTTTTAATCATTATTATTAGTGGGTTTTTTTTTTTTGAGTCAGGGTCTCATTAAGTAGCCCAGGCTGACCTCAAACTCCCTTGGAGTCCAGGCTAGCTTCATCAGCCTCTCCAATGCTAGGATTAGAGCTGTGTGTGCCACCATGCCTGGCTTCCAAACTATTATTTAAATTCATAGAATTTGTGCTTTTATTTATAGAGCCATTTCTTACATTTCTTTTTCTTTCTTTTTTTCCTTTGGTGGTGCTAGAGTTTGAACTCAGGGCCTTGTGCTTACAAGCAAACACTCTTTCCACTTGCCATGCCCCAGCCCTCATTACATTACTTTAAAAAAATCACAGTCAGGCACCAGTGGTTCACATTTGCAATCCTAGCTGTTCAGGAGAGAGATCAGAAGGATCAAGATTCAAATTCAGCCCAGGCAAATAGTTTGAGAGATCCTATGTCAAAAACACCCAACACAAAAAAGGGTTGGTGGGATGGCTCAAGTGGTAGAGCACCTGCCTAGCAAGTGTGAGACCCTGAGTTCAAATCCCAGTACCATCAAATAAAAAGAAGAAAAAAAAAAAAAAAAAACCACAGGATTCTGCTATTTATCATTCCTATGAGTGATAAATAACATTTATCAATGATTAAATGATTGATAAATGTTGTTTATCAATAATTAAAATCATTTCCAACAAAAGGTAAAGTCAATTCTTTCAACCAAACTATTTGTGGGGGGAAAAAAAAAACCTATTTCATGAACAACTGGAAATAAAGATTTATTGTCCAGTAATCAATATTAGTTTTAACTTGACAATTTCTGGAAAGTTTCACTCAAACATAAAAGAACCATACTGTTGAACTAGCTGTACAAAATTTACTTCAAAATCGTTGCATTTCAATACCACATTAATAACAGATCTAATAATCAGGCCAAACAGACCCCTTTGCACTCACTCTGTTGCTTCCTACAGTTGCAAACACTAATGGATCTCCTTCTTTACTGTGCCAGTTAAACTGAACTCCAAACAATGGTTGGTTATGATCTTCCTATAAGATAATCAAGAAATAAGAAAAGTTTAATATGTCTTAGAAATTAAAAAGTGGTAGTAAATTCACCTTTAGCTTTTTTCTGTCCAAAATGCAATCCGTAATTTTGTGTACCATACTAAGCTGACTTTTGATGATAAAATTAAAAGACACCTATTAGACCAATTTTCAGACCTCAAATATTATAAAGTATTTCAATAAACAAAGACATATGTTAGGTAGCAGTTACTTATCTATGAAAACATGCTGATATCTGCCTTTTATTTTCTTAAACCCAACTATCTTATTCTGGGGTCACAATAAATTGAATAATTTTGGTAGCTCCATTTAACTTCGTGGGCCACTAAGGACACAATTTATTTTTCTGAAATAAGAAACAAGTGGTCTAAAGAAGGGAATATAGCTTTGTTAAGAGTGACTATTTTTTTTTATTTTTCCCGTACTAGGGATTAAACATAGGGCCTCACACATGGTAGGCAAGAGCTCCACCATCTGAGCCATGGCCCCAAGCCCTCCTTATCTATTTTTCTTTTACATTTTTTTTTTGCATTCACTAAGTTTTATTAGCCTTAACTTTTCCCTTGTAAAATGAAGCATATCACACTTCATCCAAATCATTCCTTTCTATTAGTCCTATAGAAATAATTTTTTTAAAAATCTTGAATAATCTTTAGATAATCTTGAATTCTGGTCACTGAAGAAAAATATCCTCCCCAAAAGTCTTATAATGAACGAGACTACTTTAATAGGAAGGACTGGGGAAGAAAATGAACTATACCTTCACAGATATACAAAAAGAGAAATAAAAGGAGATTGCATATTCTCTTTTTTTTCCTTTGCAGTACTAGGGAATGAACTCAGGGATTCATGCACTTTGCAAGAAAATTCACTTTTGTTTTCAGTTATTTTTCAGCTTTAGAACTTTACTGGAAATCTCCTGGCACTTACTTTTCATGTTCATTTTAAGGCAGTTTTCACTTTAATAGATTACCAGCTTTCATTTTCTTAAGATTTGAAAAGTCACAGCTTTAGGCTTGTGAAATATTTAAATGACAGTTAAAAACACCTTCCAAAGATAATACCTAAAACTAGCAAGTTAATACAAGTAAATATTAACATGAAACTATAGTGGATACTTTGCTTTTTTTTAATATGCTGAGATTAATATCTCCCTTTTCATAGGGTATAATTTAATATGCTAAGAATTTAATTTTTGCTACAGACACAAAAATGTCTTAAAACCACAGCTTCTTACATTTTCTCAAGACTTTACCTAAATGCTTTAGATATTTAGAAAAGGTTTTAACTTATACATGTACAGGTATACAATGTATATTTTTCCCTCAGGAAAAAATAACCCCTGTATTAAAAAACAGAAAGTGGACATATAAAAGGAAACATCTAAAATAAACATCAGTAGTCCTTTTTCTAAAGTAAATGAAAATGCTGAGGAAACAGTAATTTTGATAACCCCAACCCCATGTCTTCCCCAAATATTAAATAATCGAGCTTTTAAGATGTCACACCTTTTTCTTGGAAAACAATTATAAATAAAATAAAGCAAAAAGTTAAATTAAAAAACTTGTGCAAAGTAAGACATCTGTTTCTATTTATACTGACTCTGTTAACAGGTCACTTTTAGCTCTTTTTAATAACTAGTGCCAGAAGTGGCACATGTTTTTAAGTTTTACCAGAACATAAACCAACATTTCCCAAAATCTTTTATTTGAATCAACAAAGTAAAACCAGCATATGATACACTTTACACATTTAAATTCAAATAACAAAAAAAGAAAGCCAAAACAACTATGGGACAGAATGCAGAACACAGTTCGAACTACAAAAAAGAAAAACCCTTTAAAACACTAACTTTAAAATACTTTAAAGTTGATGGAGTATCTTGAGTATAAAATGCCTGTCACTGAGAAATAGTTTTGAAGCTTCACTTTGAGGCCAAAGCTCTGCCTCTATGTACTTACCTTGAGACTGTTTACACACTTGAAAGAATATTTGCATTTCTTTGACTTCCATTTTCCCTTTCCCCAACTTTTTCTTCCAGGTGCGTTTGGTGTATTTGTAGGTGTATCAGGGCGTTCAGTGTTTGTACCACTTTCTATACTGACAGCGTCATCCTGTAAGCAGTAAATTAGGAAAATATGAAACAGTGATACTGTATTCAGCAACAAATGGCTCTGTACTAGAAAGATGTTGACTGACCTAAACAACTGCAAAAAATGGACAAACTTATTGCTGCCTCTAAATAAGCACAAAAAAGTAACCTAACTACATATTAGTTTTTTTGTCATACTGGAGCTTAAACTCAGGCCCTTCACCTTGAGCCATTCTGCCAGCCCTTTTTTCGTGATGGGTATTTTCCAGATAGGGGTTCATAAACTACTTGCCCAGGCTGGTTTTGAACCGTGATCGTCCTGATCTCCACCTCCTGAGCAGCTGGGATTATAGACATGAGCCACCAGCGCCCGGCCTACACATTAGAATTTTGATGGATATTTCATATTTCAGGAAAAATGAAAACATGCTAAGAATGATAATATCTTCCAGTAAAGCACTGTCCTGGGCCACTTACTCTAATTCACCAAACATTATATAATCTTCACATTTCTTCACAGGAGTGTTGAGAGAGCCTGTCTTTTGCTGGTAAGCCTTGCTGGGATTCAACCCCCAAACAGTAATAAATCTGGCTGATTTACATGTCTTTGTAATTGATTTAACTATTGCTCAGTTTGGAGCATGGGGTTAGGTAGGTGGTTGTTTGAGGCAGTAGTGTTTAAAACTACTTAAGATGTAGTTTTAAAAACCCCGTTACTCAAATTAGGCTTATTTATAACACAAACCATTTAGAATTTTAAAAGTCCTATAAATTCTATGCTATTTGTAAATGAAATCTGCTTCATAGTTCCAAAGAAAGAATAATACATAAATATTAGAACTTTAGAGACTCTTTATAAAGTAAAATCCTTCCAAATACAGACACAGTACAAGAAACCTTAAAAATCCTTATTTCTTATCTCCAAGACATTATGTCTTTGTTGGATTAAAAGGATTTATTTAAATCCATGACTTTACCTAAATTCATTCCAGAGAAACTTTGTTTTTCAAGGAGTGCCCATTAACATCTGTTAGAGCGCAGCCTAGAAAAACACTGCCTTTATGGTCTAAGTTACTGCTTCCTAAAGCTGGTTTTATGTTACAGAAGGTTTAAAATTAATTGAAGTGTGAAAGGGTATATGAAAAACTTTAATTCACTTGAAAACAGTATGATACACAGTTCTTGGGGATCTTCAAACTTCAAATGGCTCCAATATGAAATAGTTTTTTTAAAAAGAATGCTATTCTGGAACATCTTGATTACCTAGCATTAAAATAAAAGGAGTTGCACAGACAGGTGACATGGAGTAAATGCTCAACAAATATTGAATTTAAGTTAATGTAAATGTAATTAGTCTTTATAGAAGTTGAAAATGTAAAAAATTTAAATTGAGTTCCTATGTTGAAATCAGTTTTAGCCAGGCATGGTGAGGCATGAGGCTGGAGGATCCAGGCCAGGCTGGGATAGATAATCAAGTCCTGTCTCAAACTCCTCCTGTCCCCATAATAAATCAGTTTTTCTCTCACTTCTCCACACCTGTCAGTTGTATTTATGTAATTAAAAACCAAGTATAGAAAGCAACTTGAGTGTCTCAATGAAAAACTATGCCCACCAGATTACAAATCCCCTTCACTGTCTTTAAACTGTATCTTACACTATTACAGATGACACACATGAAAATTTTATCAAATATGCCTTCCTTTGCTCAGTGGAAAAGAATTTCCTCCATTTGCAATTCATCTCTGCATTCCCTCAGTTCAAGTAAATTTGTACTGTTTTGACTTTTCTGATTAACCAGCTATACAACATTTGCTTAGTTCCTTCACATGAATAAGTTTCACAAGGTTCACATGCCTTTCTTCTAAAAAAATTACCTCTTAACAATAGACAAATTAAATAACAATTTAAAAATTATTAAATATTTATATACCAGCCTCTTTACATTTGAACTAAATGCTGAGTTGCCAATCAAGAGGCCACACAAAACATTGTCAGTAACTCAGTTTGCTTCTATTTAACTTACTCATCTCCTCCAGGGGCAAATCAAGATGGAACCAAACGAAAACATAACATGCTTTCATTTTTATCTTTAAAGTAAAATCAAATCTTTGCTGAGTGTTTAGTATGCATTTAGGTTGACTTCCACTCTACCCTGTCCCCGAATTACAGGACAGAAAAATACTATGCAACAGATACAGCACTACAATCTTCATCCGTCCAACAAGGGAACAAACTCAGGGATAGTGTAATTGGTCCCTTGATGTTGCCACAAGCTGCCAGATTGAGTCCTCTGATTTTACTAACCACAGCAACCATTAGTACTCTTCCACAAGCTAACTACAGTCATACAGTCTTAGAAAGTTTGATAAAATGGCAGATAATATATGAAAAATATTTAGAATGTGTCCTTTAATTCTCTATCTCACTTTAACAGTAGTAACTGCTCAGGTAACCTTTAACTCCAACTCAAAAACACATTCTTCTCTCATCTGTTTTTGACCTTTTGCTGCTACCTGCTCCCTCAAGAATAGAACCACTGCCCTAGTTTTTCCTTGAACTTACTTTCAAATAGTGTTCTCTACTTTCTTCCCTATGTTTCCTACATCACGTGGCCTTGGATGAAATTCAGAGGGTCTGTAAAGTCAAGTGGGAGAGAAATCACACCTTAATTTTCACCACTTTTAACTAAATTTTAGCATGTCCATGCACATATGCTAATGTTACTGAAGTTATGACGATCACTAGTTTTTTTGGTCTTTTTTGTGGTACTTTGAACTCAAGGTCTCAAGCTTGTTAAGCTTGAGCCACTTTGTCAGCCCCTTCTGTGTATGTGCGTTGGGTATTTTTGAGATTGGGTTTTGCTTTTTGTTGGGGCTGGTCTTGAACCTCCATCTTCCTAATCTCTATCTCCTGAATAGCTAGGATTACAGGAGTGAGCCACCAGTGCCCAGTGGGAAACTAGGTATTACTTTTCAAGCACAGTGGTTCAATATTCCTTATTCAAAATGCTTGGGGGACCAGAAGTGTTTCAGATTTTGGTGTCTTTCCAATTTTGGAATATTTGCATGTACTTTACTGGTTGAGCGTTCCAAAAAAAAAAAGAAAGAAAGAAAGAAAAAAAAAAACCCAAAATCTAAAACATTTTGAGGGCCAATATCACACTCAAAAAGTTTCAGATATTGGATTTTCAGATCAGAGATGCCAACCTGTACAACTGCTGCAGATCTTCAAAATAAGCCCATCACTACCATCAAACCCACTGCTAAACCTTTTTTACTTATTGTGCTAATAAAAAAATACACGTATTACTACCTCTAAAATTTTTAATTCTTGTTTTGCTTTGGACTGAACCCAGGGCCTCCTGCATGCTAAGCAAGTGCTCTACCATTAAGCAATAACCGTAGCCCTAACAAATACTTTTAAAACATATAATAAGTGATCTTGTTTGTAACTTTATTTTATGCATTTAAAAATGTTATTCCAAGAAGGCTCCGAAACAGTTTTTAACGTGTACAAGGCAAACACACCAAAAAAGTTAAGCCAATCAATTGATTCTGAATAGCCTTAGAAGGCAGCAAAGAACATATTCCCCTTACGGATCTGCCAAAAGACAGTAAGCCTTCGCTTTATTTTGTCCCCTGAAATTTCCTCATTCTAAATAGGTTTGACATTTTCATTATATTCTGGCTGTTGATTAAGGATGTGGAAGGGCCGGAAACCTAACTCTACAGTATGTGATCACAAAATAAAATTATAGTAATTATAAGTAACCTTTGTATAGTACTTTCTTACAGGCAGGTACTCTTGCAAGCACTTTTATCTTCACGCTCCATTTAACATTCACCTAACGCCTCCACCACGAAGCTTAAAATCTTCCAGGTGGTCCCTCGGCTAAGCGAACCTTCGGAGGAGAGTGTCCCCTCACCGATCCCTTCGATCCTGCTCCCCGGGCAGAAAGGCGACGCTCAGGACGGGCGCGCACAAACCCCTTTAATAAAGTCACCCAGACCCCAAGTCGGAAACCCACGCTTTCCTTCCTGAAGGTTCTACAGCAGTTTAAGCGGGACCCAGCCCCTAAACTCCTGAGAGTCCCCAACACTGCCCCCTCCTACCAACTTCTCCTAGAAAAATCCTTAACGTGAGCACGCCTTTTAAACTACCTTACTCTCAGATCCGCAATCACCCCTACGTCCCCCAAAGGCCCAAACGCTCAAAATGATCTCAGGAGACCTCTCAGACCACTCAAACCACTCATTCGACAAGTTTCTGCTTGCTTCAGCCCAGCTGAAAATCTCCAGAGACAAGTTCGATTTTTCTCTAGCACGCCCGCGTTTTCCCGAGTACAGGGTGACACCTCTCCCTCCCCCACTGCCGCCAGCCCGCCCGCCCCCGCGCTTACAGTTTTAAAAGAATTTCAAACTCCACTCTAGGGTCCCGGGACTGCGAGAGGCTGCACTCACATTCTCGTCTCCAGAGAGATCTGGGTTGCTGTTCTCGTCGCTACTCAGCTTCTGCTTCTTGGCCGCAGGCATGTCTGTTCCCGCCGGCACTGTCGACACTTCCCTCTCGGACATATTCCTCCGCCTCCCTCCAGGTTCCTGCCGCCTCGGGCGGGGCCTCCGCCACACCGCCGTCAAGCAAGCCCGGCCGGAGCTTGCCGCAAAGTTGCCACTGCCGCCGCCACCTCCACCGCTCCCCCCACTGTCGCAAATCGCGCCCAGCCGCCGAGGCGGGCGTGCGTGCGACCCCGCCACACTGCTGAAAAAGGGGCGCGCGCGCGCGCCCTCCTGCGCGGCTTCCTGGCTTCTTCCCTTTCCCTACTCCCGTCTTGCCGTTTTCCCGCCGCCCTCCCGGCAGTTTGCACGGAGATGTATGATCCGTTGGTTTAAGAGGGCAGTATTTAGTATGTTTCCCTTCCCCACCTCCGCCCCGAAAAAAGAGGCAGAACTCAAAGGGATGCTCCCTCACCCCCTTCTTCCTTCCAAAGACGTTTCAGCCGCAATTGGCTCAATCCTTCGATCTCCGACCCGCTGCAAGGGAGCGAAAGTCTGTGGAATGGACTAGACCACCAGTGTCCCAGAGGAGGGGGAAAAATACAAGAAGCCACCTTTTGCTTTTGCTGTCTATGCTTTGTGTCCTTAATGTTGAATTGAAGGATAACATTATCAAATTATTCACGGAAATGTTCACAACCTAGTTTTTGCTTGAGGATAGAAATTCAAGAACGGCGGGCGGCTCGCTACTTGCAACCCCCATCTGGCAAATGGAACGGTCCCGCCAGACGATGCGCATGCGCCGACGGTGTTCTCGCGCTGGGTTATCCGGAGTCGACAGCCTCAAGCTCCTCCTCTTCTCGAATTCTTGCTTGCTGAACCAGGTAGTCTTCTGCCCGGTTTGCAAAGCCCGGCGTGGATTTCAAAGCACTACTGAATCGCCGGATCTGGGCGCGCCCTAATTCTTGAGTAGTGTTTTGCCTGATGAATATTTATTGCAGTGAATGATTATCCTCCTCTGGTTGGTGCCAATGTTAGTTGAGGTTTAAATAGAAATATCTTAAAATTACATGATTCTAGACTGCAATGAATTACAGCCGCAGTGTTCTTACAGTTAAAAGATTATCAAGGCCCTAGAAAACTGTAAGGCCTGTAAATCAACTACGTATGAGATTATGAGACCTAAGCGACGGGTAGTTTTTTTTTGTTGTTGTTCGTTAGATACAATACAATTTCGGGAAATGGAACAAAATTGTTGAACTTGATCAAAAAAATTGACCCTTACCTCAATCTGGGCTGTTGATAGGAGCCAAATACATTTATGAGTCTTGTGAATTTATTGGATGGGTCATTAAGCCACATAACTGCACGGGGAAAGGAAAATAATGGAAAAAATATATATATAGCCACCCCCCCCACTTCCACCCTCACACATACTTTAGAACATGATTGTGACTGCTTATTGTTCTATACCTCAGTTTCTTCATGAGTAGAATGAGGAAGTAAGAAGGGACCTAACATTTCTTGAGCACCCACGTAATAGTGTTCCATATTTTCTCTTTTAGACCTCATTGCATCTCTAAATGGATAACTAGTCCAGAGTGCCCCATCCATAACATACTAGTCTACTTCAGTTACTTTGGCATGATGCCTGTACAATGAGAACATCACTTTTCATTATCTACAGATCGCAAAGCACTCTTAGAGGTAAGGAGAGAACTCTTGGTTGAAAATGAGGAAGGAAAGTAAACTAAAGAATAAGGTTTTTACAATGAAGGCTTGGGAAAAATAAAGGAAGCTGAAAAAAATTAAAATTCAGGTCTTAATCATTGCAGTTATTGTTGAATACTTACTGTGCCAAGCACTGCTAAGCATTCCTCAGTTGGTGAGAGGGATGGGACAGGTATAGAGTCAGCTACTGAGAAAGTAAGATGAGCTTTGGAATGACATTTTCATGAGCAGAGATACACTCCCCTTTGTTGGAAGTTGTGTTTGTGAAATACAGCTCTATGAATAAGCGATAATTAACAAAAGCATTTTAACTCCAAATTACTGTGAGGGGAGTTCAATGGTTGCTGGGAAGTGGGAGTCAGTATCTAGTCATAAAATTAGAAAAGTGCTGAACATTTGGCTAAAGGACACATGGGAGGAAAATGCCTTTCAGCATTCATGCTATCTGTAACAAAGCAAAAATATTTTTAGAGTCTTATTAAAACTTGCAGGGATTATTTTTAAATTTTTTCTTATGAATCAAGGATAATAAATAGAAATTCATATTATTACTAATGTTAAAGAAAAGCTTATTCTGACACTTGTTAAAATGGTAAGGAAGATTTCATTCAGGACTATTTTGATATCAAAACTGTACAAATAGATCAAGTGGGTATTTATAGTGAAGGAGTGGAGATGAAGGGGGTTGGAAAATTAAGGACTATCAAAGGTGGAGGGCTCTTGCTAAACAGACTTACCAGCTGAAGGTATGCCAGGGTGATCAGCCATCAAGGGTGGCCAATTCTCTCTGAACTGACTTAGCAAAATTCTTGCTACAACTGGATTAGACATACTAAGGACAGTGCCCAAGGACAAGACCTAGTTGAGAGAGGCTCAGAGCCTTCTGACTAAAGGAGAGAGTCTTTGTTACTAATTTAAGTAAAATATCATGGGTATTCTATATAGAATACTACTTTTATGGTATTAATTTAGTATATAAAAGTCCAATTTTCCTATCAAAAATTGTAAGTTTCTCAACATTGAATTCTCCTAAGAAGGATTTCAGTAACCATCACAGAGAGGTCTTACCGCCTTTTTTTTTTTTTTTTTTTTAATGAATGAGAAAACTGAGATTTAGGGTCATTAAATAGTTTGTACAGAGATACACAGCTGTTCAACTGGCAGACTGGAAAGCCAAAGCCCTTTTGCTTCCATATGAAGAGCCCAGACAGCTCTAGATTTATGTCATTCTACTTAATGAGCTTGGTGTTTAGACCACACAATATTGTATATACCATCAAAGAACAAAGAGCTATCTCTGTAGAATCCCAAAAACATCAGAATGAAATAACAGTTGTCACATTCTTGTAACAATGTCTTCCAAAATTTTTGCTCTAGCATCTTAAGAAAAAAAAAAAAAGGATTCATTTTCTCATTTCAAATCAATTAAATATTCTGAGTGAGACAAGTAACTCATTTGAACATGACCTTTTAAAGAAAAGTTGCAGCCAGGTGCCAGTGGCTCACATCTATAATTCTAGCTACTCTGTAAACAGAGATCAGAATAAAGGTTCCAAGCCAGCTCAGGCAAATAGTTCGAGAGACCCCATCTTGAAAATACCCAACACAAAACAGGACTGGTGAAATGGCTCAAGTGGTAGAGTGCCTGCCTAAAAAGTGTGAGGCATGAATTCAAACCCTGCTTCTCCTGAGGGCTGGTGGAGTGGCTTAAGTGGTACAGTGCCTGCCCAGGAAGTGTGAGGCCCTGAGTTCAAACCCCATTACCACAGGGGAAAAAAAACCAGCCCAAACCCTACTACTGCCAAAAGAGAGAGAGAGAAGTTGCTGCCATTTTGTTAAAATACTATGCCTGTGCTCAATCTAAATTTATGTGGACTATGCTTTAGTGTATTATAAATGGTGAATTATAAATTATAAATGGTATAAATTCTGAAATTAAACTTTTTATTGGCAATTTTCTTTAAAAAAAAAACAAACTATCTCACTTGGGACAGAGAGAGGACATAATTTGAGAAACCAGGGGAAAATACAAAATAGTCTTGGAATACAATTAATAGTAACGTGTATTTCAGTTTCTTAATTTTGACCTATGTATCACAGTAATATAAGATGTTAACTATGAAGGAAGCTGAATAAGGAGAATACAGGAATTCTCTTACTATCTTTGCCACATTTTTTTTTAGTTACTCTCCCCTCAAAAAACCACATATTTAAAAAATTCTAGCACATTACCATATTGAGAACTCAGTAAGAAATACCCTTTAGTTTCAAGTGGTTTAACAATCTTGAAAATTTTTCTAAGTTCTATAGAAAAGAAAATTCACAGCCTTTCTTGGCATTGTTTTCTGTCTTATAAGTTCTATCTCAGGAAATGGGTTTCAAAAGCTAAATTAAGCCCTTCCCATTCATTCAATAGTTTTGTCTCTTTTACTTCACAAATAGCAGCTGTTCATCATCATTCATGCAATCTTATATGCTTGCGTATCTAGTATTCTATGAACAGAATGTCATATGGCATCTGCAAACATTTAGAAATTGATCAGGACGAATTTACTGAATACCATTTACATGCAAAGCAGCACTATAATTTCAGGTGGAGAGGTTTCAGTAGAAGGGAAAATAAGACAGTCCCTGCCTTCAAAATGCCTAACATTCCTCCAGCATTAAAAATGTCATGTATTTAGTAAATACTTACATGCATTTAATAAATATATGTATTTATTTTGAATCTTACTGAGTCTCTTCAGCACCTGGAAAAGTGCTGGGGACAGCTTCCTGCTGTCATAAGGCTTATCGTCTAGTGGGAGAAATGAATATTAGCCAACTAATCACCAAATAAATACAGAATTGCAACTGCAGTAAGAGGTATGAACACAAGTACCAGCAGGGGTACTGCTAGCCCATAGCGTATCGTCATGCTAGTTTTAAAAAGGCACTGCCATAGGCAGAAATCGCCACAGTTGGCACAGCTTGGTGAGCAGACTACGCCCGTGGTGAATCACAAAAAGATGCTCCTTCCTCCAGACTGACACAGCACTGCTTCACAAACAAGGCTTGGTGAGTGGAACACAAACTAAATGTCAGCCCTACTCATCCCCTCAGCTGGGGACCCTTGAATAGATACACAACATGACATCCATACCCAACAGTCTTACAAAAGTGCCATGGGCTCTTTAAACATAAGTGTCATTTTTGCAAATTTCAAATCCATTATGCTGAGCCAAAGAAGCCAGATACAATAGAACACATACTGAATTACTCCATTTATATGAAGTTCTAGAATAGGGAAAACTAATATACAAATATAGGTAACACAAGAACGGTTGACTGACAACTTTATTATATAGTGAAGGGAGATTTAGGAAGATTTCCTAGGAACAAACAGAAGAGTAGAAATACAAGAAGGATGAAAGTTAACCAGGTAAAAGAGAAGGAAAAAATATTCTAGGGAGTGGGCAAAAGCATGTGCAAAGGCTCTGGGGCAGGAATGGAGGGAACAGATCCCATTACTAAACTAAATAGACAGTGCTAGAGAAGAGTTGAAAAAGTGACACAAGTATGGTAAGAGATAAGACTAGGAAAGAGATAAGAAGTCAGATTATGCAGGGTCTTGTATACTATTTTAAGATTGCTCTGTCAACAGAATTCCTGCTAAAATATATACAGAGGAAATTAGAATGGATTTAAAAATTTTTGTTGGCATTTCATTTATACACAGTGAAATGCACAGGTCTTAAATACATAGATGAATGAGCTTTGACCTAGGCATCCATCCATGTAATCCACACTCATCAAGATACAGATAGAATCCCCAGTGCTTCAGAAAGTTTCCTCTTTCCTCCTCCTTGCCAGGCAACCACTCTTCTGTTTTACCTATATTTGTGTATTAGTTTTGCCTATTCTAGAACTTCATATAAATGGAGTAATTCAGCATGTGTTCTTTGTATCTGGCTTCTTTGGCTCAGCATAATGTTTTTGAGATTTGTAAAACAGCACTTAAGTCTAAAGGAAAATACTGTCTGGGTCTCAAATACTGTCTAATTATTCTCAGGTTGTAAACAAGCATACATATACAAATGAATAGCTTGTTAAACCACTGTTGCCTGGGCCTCATCTCCATAGACTCTTATAGACTAGGTTGGAGTAAAGCTTTTCAATGGTTTCTCACAACCCACAGGTCATTCTAGTCCTGATGATTCAAGTAGCACACTTCTAAAACTTCTCACCTGGAGAATAAAATTTAAAATGTCTTATAACCAGTTTCTGAAAGTTTATTCACTCAATAAACATTTGTAAAGGACCTACTATGTGCCAGGCACTTTCTAGGTTGCTGGGATTAAAAAATAACTGGACCATCCTGCCTCTCTTTTAGTAATTTATAATCTGGTAAGGGAAGACAGAGGTAAACCAAACAAGTATTTCTAACTGTCTTAGAAAGCCTGTTTGCTAAATAATGGGCAAAATTTTGAAAGAGACAAAGTGTTTTTGTCTTACAAAGTAGATAAGCCACTAAGAATAAAAGCAAGGCTGTATTATGGATCCCATCCTAGACACAGGATTCCTTCCTGCCAAGCTGACTGCACAGATGACCAGTAAGATTTCCTTGAATGATTTCCACGTGTCTGGTCCTATGCAAAGTGCTTTCCATATGCAACACATTATTTTATCTGCTCAATGACTCTATGAAGCTGGTATTTCTTAATCCACATTTTGTGAATGAGGGAGCTGTAGCTCAGAGAGGTTAAGGAATTAGACAAAAACCACTCAATTAGTCAGTGGGACAATCAGAATTCAAACCCAGATCTGGTTGAACCAGGTGCTGGTCCTTTTAAACGCTGACATTTCAGGTTCTCTGAAAGAAAGCAACTTCATAAATAAATTTAGTGCTAAAAACATAACTGGGTGTAGTATAAATATTTAACTCAGTATATATAGGACTATGACAGGATGAGAAGTGTAAGTCATTTTAACTAGGTGGAAATATGAGAAGGCTTCATAAAGAGGTGGGAATCAGCTTGTAAAGTAAATTTTTGTCCATGTTACCCTAATAGAGACAGAGACAACCCTGTGGGGGCAAATGCTATACTAAAAACAGTGTAGAAAACTACACTGTTGTGGATCAAGTAACGGGTAGCCAGAGAAGAGTTTTTAGTTGGGGGGTCCAGGGGTGAGACTGGAGTCAGGAAGCTGAGCTCTAAAGCTATTTTGGTACTACAGACCAGAACTGAGGCAGTGTCAAGGATGAAAAGCAAGAGGTTTTTTCCAGAGATATTTTAGAAATAAAATCAACAGAAATCAGTAATTCATGGAACATGAAGGAGAGGGACATAGGATGACTCAGGGTTATAGTTTGGCTGACTTCCTGGATGGTGGCAACTTTAAGATAAAGAAAGTAGGAGAAGTAGGTGGAATTTTTAATTTTCAGTGTTGAGAAGATAGATGAGATGCAATTTTACTTCTCAGATTCAGATAGTCTTAAAGAGCAAGTACAAGTGAAAATGGTCTGTAACTAATTTCAGGAAGAATTATCTTAAACAATGAAGATAATTCCAATGTCTTATTCTTTCAAAAGAGGTTTGTGTAAGCATTAAAGGAAGTGGTATGTATGGGGGAGCTTAAAACATTTTTTACTGCAGGAAAATTGTTTGAAACAAAGGTTTGCTCTTGCTTTAAAATGACCAGCCTTGATTTTAGGAAAGATAAGATTTCAAACACAATTTTCCTCCTATAAAATAAAGAAAAAAGGATGCAGAAAAATATGTTTTGATTGTAAGTGACTATCTTTTGAGAATCTTAATGCTCTTTTGAAATGTAAATCAAAACCAGCAAAGTCCCTATTTTAAAACACTAAGACAGAAAGGATTCAGAAAGTTGTACTAAGAAATAACATTCATTACCATGTACATTGCACAGTTTATCTCATTTGATCTTTGTAACATCTTTGCATTTTTATTTATAGATGAGAAGCTGAGACAAGTTAAATTGCTTATACCAAATCACAGAGGTGATATGTATTGTAGCTAGGTTTGAATACACACAGCCTAACTCTGGGACATGAGGGGTTTTTTTTAATCCCTGCACCATATGGCTTAAAGCAATCAAATAAATTAATTCATTTAAAATAGCCCAATTCTCACTTACTCCCTGAAAAGAATACTGCTGTGCCTATGTTAGATTTTAAGTATTAAGTACATGGCTGTTTGAAGGCAAAGTCTTGTCTGATGCTTGGTATAAATTGTGTGCTTAATTCTCTGAAGGCTATAATTACTACCACATTAATTAAATGTCAGTATTTTAGAATCTAGAATATTACAGGCAAATGGCATACTCTGAATTAAAACTTTAGGAATTAAGGCTAGATAAACAGGTGTTTTATCATTGTTGTTTTAACATTTGTAATCTTTATATTGTCTGAAAGTTTGTTAATCAGCCATAAGAAATTCACTTCTATCTATTAGTTTAAGTCAGTGCCTAGATAGTTCTGAGATCCTATAGTTATCTTAGAACTGTGATCCTGGCCCTTTAGAAATACAAAATTTGCTTTCCAATTTCTTTGTAAAGATTCAGTTTTTCTTTTTTCCTGTGCTTATATTGGCTATTATATTATATTATATCATATTATATATTGGCTATTACCTCTCAGGAGATTTAGCCTGTTGGATCAGATAGCGCTATTCATGTTGAAATAAGTCAACATCAGGGAAGTTTTTGTGTTGAAAGTGTAATTACATAGGTTAAATTTCACAGGCTTTACAAAACAATGTAAGGCATTTAAAGTAACAAAACAAAAACAAAATCTCCTCTATAACAGGTTGCATTTGGAACTGACTTGAAATTAATCCACCATCAGTACATATAACCAAAGCAAGAAAAGAAATATACTTAACATGTTTTATGCAAAAATTACTTTCTGCTTTTGGTTTAAAGATACATGTATATTTAAAGGTGTGCCTAAGACAGAACTTTGAATTGGGTCAAAACAGGAGAGATTTTCAAATGAAGGTGTAAGAAGTAAAAATATGTGTGTTTTTTAAAAAAGAGGGGAAGGGAGTGAAAGCAGAAATTATATATTTTGAGTGTATAACTTTGAATGGGTTCTTACTTTATGTCATTTCGTTGAGGGAACAAAAGGCATCTTCTAGTTCTTATAGGAAAGACTTGATAGAGTTAGTTCAAGCGTTCAGAAGGTGCAGAGTGTCAAATGAATAGAGATTTTTGATGAGTCAAGTATAAATGAATCAGAAACGTACAGGCCATGCTTCTGTACCTGCACATGAGTTTAAAAATGCAAAGGAACACATGCTTAGTAAAATGCCAAAATACTTGGAAAGATGCGTTTCAACATTTGAAATGTACGAAATTAGACAATGGGTATCCATATACAGGGCAAATGGGGGAGATAATTTTCATTAACTTCATTTCTTCTTCTTACATTTTCTAAGTCTTATGCCCAAGGATAAGGATGTTCCAAAGAAAAAGAACTAATAGGATATATATATATATATATATATATATATATATATATATATATATTTATACAAGAGATTTATTTTAAGGAGTCGGCTTATGTGATTATAGAGGCTGGAAAGTTCAGAATCTGTAGTTTAAACTGAAAGGCTGACTGCTGATTGACAGCCTCAGTCCTTCAACTGATTGAATGAGGCCCACTCACATTATAGAGAGCAATCTGCTTTATTGAGTGTCTACTAAGTGAAATGTTAATCTCATCCAAATGCCCTCACAGAAGCATCCAGAGTAATGTTTGACTAGATAGCTCAGCACTGTACTTCAGTCCAGCTCATTCATAAAATTAGCCACCTCAAATGCCTAGTTGTTTGATATTGACTGCTTGATAAACTTGATAACTTAGAATACTAAAGCAATGCCAGCTGAAAGGGGTGGATAGAATCCACTAGCAAACTTTTAGAGCTAGAAAGAGCCTTTCTAATGGAATTCGTCAAAAATGATGCTATTAGCATTTTTGTGGCAAAATAGTTTTTGGATACGGAGGTTATTCTTACTGAGCATTCCAGGGCAACTAGCATTTGTGGCTTATGAGAGCTAATAGCTCTCCCACTCATTGTGACAACCACAAAACCATTCTACAGGTTTCCAAACCCCTTAGGGTGGAGTAACACTCTTCTTTAAGAACAATCCCTTCCCCTCTTTAAATGGTAAAACATTTAGTAAGGTTAGTGTATGCTATGCATACTACATATTTATAGTTTACTATAGTAACTCTATACAGTTTAATATATGTACTGCATAGGTAGTAAACTGACCTCCTTAGACCAGTAAATATAAAATATTATGTTAGAAGTGAAATTCCAGTTGAAGACACAGTAACAATGAATTGTCTCAGCAACACAAAACTTTACTTCTGATCAGAAGGGTATGAGTATGCTCGCAGGCAGGGCAAGCACAAAAGGGACAGGCAGTCTGTCCATCCTTATATCCCTGACTCAATTGACCCTGCCTCTTGACTGGATTGGTCCAGATCAAGAGTTTACAATCTTTTCGATTGGCTGAAATTCTGTACTAACTCAGGGGAGAGATTAAGATACACAGTGTGGTGGACAATTTTCACGGGCAAAGGGGCTCAGCAAGAATTCAGAAGAAGCTAGAGCTACAGACAATGCAGGCAATTAAAATGGTGATAGAAAAGACTGCTTTCTGACAATTCCCCCTCTTTAACTTATATTCTTTTCTTCAAATTTATTTGACATCGACTTTCTATTTCAATTGTGCTTAACAACAGCTGGTGTGACACAGAAGTTTGTTAAGTTAGAGTAGTTTCTATGAGCTGAACAGTCAATCCTCATATACAGGGAATAAAACAGCACCCAATTAAGGTAATGGCCCTAAATACAATAATGAGGGATGTTAGAATTGAGACCACTACGCCTTTCCATTTTCCAAACCATTGTTCCAGCCAGCTAGTAAAGGGGTAATTTCTTTCTTTCTTTTTTGTTTTTCAGTACTGGGATTTGAACTCAGGACCTACACCTCTAGCCTTTGCACCAGCCCTTTTTTGCAAAGGGTTTTTTCAAGATAAGGTCTTGTGAACTATTTGCCCCAGGCTGGCTTTGAACCACGATCCTCCTGATCTCTGCCTGTAATACTAGCTCTCCCTAGTAGCTAGTATTACAAGCATGAGCCACCAAAACCCAGCCATTTAGTTTTGAATTTTGTGTTAGTTTGTTTGACAGGGCTGTTAAGCCCTGGAGAGCCTGGTTGTAGTTCTATCTGGGGCCGTATTGTTAGGGATGTACATATAGCCTCCTTGATCAGCCTCCTGATTCACCTCCAATCAGGACACATACTTTATCTTTCTCTGATAGGATCATTTCCAGAGCCATTCAGTTTTCCCATGCCATTTTTCTAGTGGGGCCTAATTGTTTTACAATTTCCTTTACTGCATCTCAGGTGCAGTTAACGAACCTCTGCTGTTTATACTAGATGTAATTAATCCAGTCCACATTTTTATTGATAGTAGATCACCAAAACAATGCCAATTTCAATCCAAAGTAATTTGATTTCTTGCTTTCAAGAAATGAAACCCTCATGAGACCTGATGTCATCTACATACATGTGAGAGTTGAATGACCCGCCAGGAGAAGTAAGATCTTGTTTTTGTTTCCTCTTAGTCAGGGAAGGTTTAGGATTTTGAAATGCCAAAGTGAAAGGGATAGCCAATTGGACTAAAGTACAAGTCCCACTCCATTTGACCAGAAGAACCTCGAGTAAAGGTCCACCACAATACCACCAGACATCTGCCCTGACAACAGTTAGAGTGGTTTTATTGGTTACCTCTTCAAAGGATCGGCCTTCACTGCACCTGGATACATTCCTCGGAAACTCTAGTTCCCCCACACACACCTAGAAAGGCACTAAGTGTAGTTAGAGTTTCAAAGTGGGGGTCTGACCAACTGAGGCAGCTTTAACCTTTCAGGGTCACTAATCAAGGGGAACAGTAGTGATAAGGTCCTGCAAGACTTATTGCCCCAGGTTGTCCTTTCTTGGAAGAGGGCAATCATACATGACATTTCAGCAGGGTCTGTGGTCCATCAGAGGGGGAAGGGGACAACTTGGGATTCTGGTTTCTCTGCTGCACATGCTTAACAATCTATATTGTTTAAAGTGAGGATGGAATATTTGATCCATTCCAACCAGGCATTTGTCTCTCCATAACCCATCTCAGTAGTTATAGTTTGTCCTAGTCCCTAACTTCTACTATAGTTATTTCTGTCTGATTATGGTGAAGTTTGGGAGATGGCATTGGGAGCAGAACATTGGGGGATGCTGTGATAATAGGTTCTTGAAGCAATTTTAAAAGAAACATACCTGTTGGGTTTTTATATGTGTTATGAGCTCCTAGCCCATATTTTCTGAAGATAGACATCTCTGTAGACACAGAGGAGAGGTCATTGATAATCAACATAAGGGGGTTACATTGAAGATGCTGACAGTTGGGAGGGGGCATGGCCCTATGGATTTGCATTTTTGGCAGTATTTGTTTCCAAAAAGAATGACCCATATAGCTAGACTACATGAAGCCACCTGTGCAGCACTCTCTTCCAGGTTTGTTGTCCACCCCACATCACTCCAACTAGCACACGGAGGATTGTCATATTGGCTACTGCAATTATCTCAATGGGAATTAGGGGAGAGGGCCATATACACATATATATTTCCAAGTCCTGGATATAACATTGGTTTTTAGGATTGCCAGAGGGGATTGTAAGACAAGCATCAAACTTGACGGTTATAGGAGAGGAAGCCTGGGGAACATTAACAGTAGTGATGCAATTTCCTAAGTGAAGAAGAAACAGTCCCACTAGAGTCTTTTTAAAGTTACTTTTGTGTTACCAGGTTTTGAGGACATGGTCCAGTGTTCTTCCTGGGGTGCTCACTTTACTCAAGCGTAGTGGGTCTATCTTCTTTTAGCAGTGCACACTGCTGTCTCAGTAGTGAGTAGCACTTGGTATGGTCCCTCCCAGGATAGCTGAAGCTTCACTCTGCTCCAGGTTCTGACCAAGATGCAATCTCTGGGCTGGTGCAGGTATGCTGGGAACTCAAGTGGTGGGGCTTGAGCCAACAATCCTTGATGCCTAAGAGATGATAACACTGAAGAGAGACTGAATATACAGTTTAAGAGAAATGGTCTTTGGTTTCAAAAGAGGGAAGACCAGAGGGCCAGCCTAAGTAAGGTAACCCATATGACATCTCATAAGGAGAAATCCCACATCTTTCGGGGGGAGCTGTTCTGATCCTAATCAAGGCAAGGGGTAGGCACTTAGTCCAGGGCAGCCTTGTCGCAAGAACTAGTTTGGGTAATTACCTTTCTAATGTCTGGTGTATCCTTTCACCTGTTCCCGGGGAGGAGGGATGCGTGGGGTATGATATCCCGTTTGGGGCCTGATGCCTTCTTTAACTCCTTAGTTCTGTTGGCTGTGAAGTGGCTCCCCTTACCTGAATTTATATTTTCAACAAGTCCAAATCAGGAAATGAGGTTATCCAAAAGTGCTTTAACTACTCCATTTGCAGTGGCACTTGACAGAGGCTCAGCCTTGACCCAATTGGTTAGATGGTCTACTATAACTAGTAAATATTTTAAGCATCCCATCTGAAGTAACTGTATAATCCACCTGAATGCTCTGAAAGGGCCTTAATCCTGGATTTCTCCCCCCTTGGAAGTTGTCCTCTCACAACCTGCTCATTAACTTTTCTGCAAGTTACACAGTTCTCAATAACCTGATTTGCCAAGATATAAATTCCTGGACATATGTAAGCATACTGAGAATAGCATCACATATGGCTTGGGTCCCCATGGACTCCCCCAGTGTAGTTGGGTCATTACTTCTCTCATAAAGGTCTTTAGGAAGTATTTCTCTCCCACCTGGGGATAGCCCTTTCCCTTCTGGGGTTTGGGAGATGCCCAAGTTTTTTAGTTGAACCTTCTCCAGGGGAGTGAAAACGGGTATGGTGCCTGGATAACGGGCGTGAGATGTGACATTAGGAGTTCCCAGTGAGGAACAGCCTCCTTCGCAGCCTTATCAGCTAAATTGTTTCCCTGAGTCTCCAGGGAGTTACCTCGTTGATGTCCTGGAACATGAACTATTGCAATTTCTTCAGGAAACATAAGGCTCTCTAGCAGGTTAATAATCAGCTCCTTGTGTATTAGATCCTGTCTCTTACTGTTAATTAATCCCCTTTCTGCCCATATCTTCCCAAAGGTGTGTACGACCCCAAATGCATACTTAGAATCTGTATAGATGGTTTTTCTTGTCTTTTAGAAACTTTAGAGCCTGATTGAGTGCAAACAACTCACAGGTCTGAGCCAACCAGTTGTTGGGAAGTCTTCCTGACTCAATAACTTTTAATTTTTCTCCATCCACCACTGAATACCCATTGTGTCTTTTCCCTTGGAACATTTTGGAGGAACTATCTATAAACGATTTGAATCCATCCAGAAAGGGAGTCTCTCTGAGGTCTGGCCTAACTTTGGTTTGATATTCAATGATATCTAGGCAACAGTGTTCTATGGGATCTTGTGTTTTCCCTCCCAATAGGAACTCAGCTGGATTTAGATGATTCTTAGTAGTCAGAGTCAGATCATCCAATTCCAGTAGGATAGCCTCATAATTTAAAGTCCTAGAGTCAGTTAACCATCTCCCCACTTTTTGTTGGAGAATAACCCTAACCTGGTGAGGTGTGATGACTGTTAGGGATCCCCCAAAAGTCAGCTTCCTGCTCTCTTCTATCAACAGGACTGTGGCTGCTACTGCTTAGAAACATTCTGGCCACCCTCATGTGACAGGATCAAGAATTTTGGATAAATAAGCTACAGGTTGTTTTTTCCCTCCACATTCCTGGGGAAGGACTCCCAAGGCTGTTCCTTTATCTACATTAACAAATAGGTGGACGGGCTTCTCCAGGGAGGGTAGGGCCAACACACGGGCAGTGACCACCAGAGACTATTTAAGGTCCTCCATCATCAGAACTTCCTCTGGTTTCCAAATTAAGGGATCAGGCTCCTCTTCTAATAGTTTGGAGTATAACATTTTGGTTCTAAGAGCATAGGGTTTTATCCAAAGCCTACAATACCCAATCAATCCTTAGAATTTTCAAAGCTCCCTCTTGATCAGAGGCAGAGGAAGGCCAATAATTCCCTCTATCCTTTTAGAGCTCAGTCTGCCTTTTCCTTTGCTGACTGGGTGTCCCAAATATCTTACCTCTTCCTCTGCAAACTGCAGTTTGGGTTTTTGACACTCTTAGTCCTTGGTGGCCCAGAAAATTTAAAAGACTGACTATAGCATCAGTTACCTCTTTTTTCAGTGAGTCCAGACAACAGAAGATCATCTATATATTAATAAATTTGCCTGAGGGGGAAGGGTAAATTCTTCTAGTGCTCATTTTAAAATTCAGCCGAATGCCTAGTATGTAATGGAAGTTCACTAAATATTCATTGGATAGGTGAATTAAAAGAGGGCAATATAAAGGAAACACACTGATGCTATAATCCCATCACTCAGGAGGCTGAGTTATAAGGATCACAAATTTGATGCCAGCCAAGTAAACATAGCCATCCTGGGCTACATAGCAAGACCCTGTCTCAAAAAAACCAAAAGAACAGCAAACTAACCACAGAAAACAAACTTCTTGTTTACTGAAACTGTAGAAGAGAAAAAATAAATATTTTCTTTACCCATCAGAGAGTTCATAGTTGTTTCACAACAAAAGACAGACTAACAAAAGAAAAATATATACATTTATTTAATATAAATTTTATGTGACATGGGAGTCATCAGAAATGAAAACCAAGACTCAGGGAAATTTGTACTTTTATGGACTGCCATGCATATCTATATTTGGAGTACAAAAGGGTTTCTTATCTAATGATAATAAACTGGAGGAACTTAACAAGGCCTGCTTGTTCAGAATCATTTTGGCCTCCAGGTATATGGCAGGACCCCTGTGGAATGAGGGTCTTATGATTTACTTTCAGAGGAGGTAGGTTAGATTATTCTTTTATTGCCCTCCTCAAAGGAGAATAGTTGGAGAAGATCAGATAGTCACCTTCTTGCTTCCATAGTTTTTCTCAATTCTTTCAGTTTAAGGTATGCCAAGGTACCATATTTGGAGTAGCATTTCCTGCATCTGATCATATGCATATATTATTTTCAAGTATGAAGCCTATAGAACAAGAGCCAAATTTTATTATTCATTCCCCAAGTCCTTAGCATTGCATCTGGCATACATAACATCCCTCACACTTTATCAAGGTATAATTTATATGCAATAAACTGCATTTGTTTAAAGCATACAGTTCACAGTTTGACACCAATGAGTTTTGAAACCACAGAAACAATCACAAATATGAAACATTTCTGTTATCCCAGATTTCTCTCACTCTTTGCAGTCTTCTTACCCCTCCACCCCAGACCCAGGTAACCATTGGTTTTTTTTATCACTATAAATTAGCTTGTATTTTCTAGAATTTTACTTAAGTAGAATCACACATATGTACTTCTTGGAATGCATTCGTATTGTCACACACACTTATTTTCCTTTTATTGCTGAATATTATTTCATTGTGTGAATGTATGATCATCTATTTACTCTCTACCTGTTAATGGATAGCTAGGTTGTTTATAGTTTTGAACTGTTACGTATAAATCTTCTATAAATATTCATGGACAAGTCTTTGTATAGAAGTATGTTTACATTTCTTTAGGCAAATACCTAGGAGTGGAATTCTGAATTATTTGGCAAGTGTATGTTTAATTTTATAAGAAACTGCCAAACTAATTCCAAAGTGGTTATCCTATATTTTATTACTGCCAATAATGTGTAAGAGTTTGTATTGTCAGTCTTTTTAATTTCAGACATGTGGGAGGTGATGATTAACAATGTCAAACACTTGACCATCCATATATCTTCTTTGGTGAAGTGTCTGTGCATGTTTTCAGTCCATATTTAAATTGTATTATTGAGTTGTAAGAGTTATTTATATATTCTATAATAAGTCCTTTGGCTGATAGGTATTAAATGTTTCTTCCCAGTCTGTGACTATCTTTTTCTTCATGGTGTCTCTTAATAGCAAAAGTGATAAGTTTTGAGTCCAAAGGATTAAATTTTTCATTTTACTTCTTTAAATGTTTTTGATTAGTATATGATAGTTATACAAGGAGTTTTGTTGTGATATTTCCATATAGTCATACATGTGCCCCAGTTTGATTCATCCCCTCTACTATTTTCCCTCTTCCCCCACTCTTCTTAAAATGACTTCAACAGGTTTCAATGTTACATACTTGTACATGTATAGAAAATACCTCAACCATAGTCACCCTCCTTCACCCTCTTCATTTACACTCCCCCTTCTTAACATGACCTATTTTACATTCCTGTCCTTCATTGTTTTAGTGTCTGTTCATTGTTCTGTGGTGTTTTGTATTTTACATTGTACTTCAGTCAGTCAGCCCCACCCCCCATCACTGTTCCTTACTCTTTCCTCTCTACCATGTATTGTTCAACAGTTTTCAGTATGTTTTGTTGTGTCTTGTTCCCATATAGATGTGATGTATTTCAATATTCACTCTATTCTTTCAATATTCAGTATTGACTGTTCTATTCAATATTTGCTCTATTCTTTTAATATTCTTTTCTATTCTTTTTTTCCTTCTCCCTTAGTCTCCTCTATGGTTTCTTTATTGTGTGTGTGGTGTCTGAAAAATTGTACCCCAAGATCACAGAGATTTTTCATCTATGGTTTCTTTTAAAATGTTATAGTTTTAGCTTTTACATTTAAGTGTATATGACATTTTGAGTTAATCTGTATGTACGGCCATGAGATAAAGTCTGAGGTTTAATTTTTTGAAACTTTTTTCATATGTATATCCAATAATTCCACACTTTTTCTGGGCACACACAGAAATGAATATACACATATTTGGAAAATATAATTGATAATGTTATAGTTTTGTAAGTAATTTTTATACCAGCATGTGGTGAACATTTTCCTTTATTTCCCCATAACATTTTAATGCTGCCTAATATTACATCATAAAAATAGCTGTAGTTTATTTAACCCCACCCTTATTGTTTGGCATTCAAATAGTTTCTAATTTTTCCACGTTTTCACATACTTGTATGTTCATGTTTATATTCCTTAGGAGGGAGTGAAGCCAAATCACTAAACGTTCATTGTTACATTTCACGCTGGTAGGGTTCTCTGTGGAAGCAGGTTACCATTTGATGACTGAAAGAGTTAAAATCCCTTCTGGGTCAGATCCTGAAAGGATTGCCAGAATTTCAGGGTAAGATCCCTCTAATGGAGAAAGCAAGAACAGTGGCTTCAGACAGTAGTGAGAAAATATCAACTGGTTTACACTCCCAAGTCCTTGGATTAACACAAAATACCTGTGCTTCAAGTTCCTGACAGAAATGTCAGTTTTAACTCAGCTACTTAGCTGTGCCACAACCTCAACCCAGACTAACGTAATTGTGTACACAACTCATTTCTGATTCCTCTTGATATCCACAGTGCTTTCAGACTCAATAAATGTTTTGTGAATGAATGAATAATATCTTTCTGCTTTTCCTTCCTCATTTATGTTGACTTCTTTAGAGGATTTAAAAGATATAAGCTCTCAGAGCTTGTTATCGAAAGGCTGGAAAAGCATCTATAGTGAGAACAGAATTAGACTAGCTGAAACCATTTTTATGGGTTGAAGCTTCTGGGCAGAGACTATTACAGATTCAGTAATCCACATAAGTAAAAAGGCCTTGAAATAATCTTGTTCAAACTTGTATTTGGAATCTGCACAATTGCAACACACCTGTGTTATTCAGTATTATAATATACGTATCGCTTAAAAGGAAAAAAAATCTTGTTCTCATCATCAGAGAGACTGTACTCTTTTGACAAGGGTTATGTAGAAACTTAAAGACCAAGGTCTATTGTTTCAGGTCAGATTCCAGTAAAATGGGCATCACTGTCCCAACATGAGTTACAGTGCAAACACTTCTAAGGTTTTACAGTTTTTAAGACCCATAATTATTGTTTTGCTAATATCTTTATGAGAAGTGTACTATTTGTAACACTCATTCATGTCATATTCATGAAAGCTACATTATCCACAGCCCGTATATTTGCATAAAATAAAGAACAATGTGTGAGGCACAGTAAGGCCTTTAAAAGCGCTCAAAGTTCTTCCCCTAATGATCAGAGTAAACAAAAAAGATAGTTTAGTTTCTGGTGTCTTTATTATGAAAGTCCTGAACATACACATCACTATACCTTTGAAGGAGGATGTTTTGCCTACTTGCCAGATATAACAAAAATACATGAGATGGGGTAATTTATTTTAAAAATAGATGTTTAGGGCTGACATTGTAGCTCGGTGATAGTGCTCATGACTCTCCACACACTTGCACTGAACAAAAATCCTCTGTGACATAGCCAGAGGCCAGGGTACAGTTGGAAGGGCAAACATGGGGGTCGAGGGGCTGCTGGGTGTTTTGAGGGTCTCTGCTTTATTTTATTTATTTATTTATTTATTTATTTATTTATTTATTTATTTATTGCTCTTTGATAGTTCTGGGGACTGAGGAACCTAAGATCAAGGGGTCAGTTAATTCAGTTTATGGGAAGGGCTTTCTCCTTCCTTGTAAATGGCCGCCTTCTTGCTATCTTCACATGGTGGAATGAGGGAGTCTATTTGCCTATCAGTAACAATTTTGACCAGCAGTATGTAGATTGACAAGGTTTGATCAATTCCCTTAAATTATTATCAAGTTATTTATAGTTTATACTGGAAAGAATGTTTTGACATGTTAAGTGTTGGAGAATAGGAGGATCAAAGAAAGTTTAGGTTTAAACTCCTAAGTCTTACGAAGAAGTCAAGGTTTTTAAAAGGCACCCACTTCTGCTATCTTATATTTTATTATATTTTTGTACTGGAAGTACATTGTGCCATTTATAAAGGTTCTTACAATATAGCATAGTTATATTCACCCTTCCATCATTCTCCTTTATCCCTCCCTCCTCCATTCCTGGAATAGCTTCAACATGTACCTCTGCCTTCTTAGAAGAGAATGCAGCCTCAGAATATTTAATTCAGCCACACATTCTCATGAGTATCTGTAACATCTAATTATCAAATAAATGACTCAGAGTAAAATGGAATTGGGACTAGATGAAGTGGGGAGGGGAGGGTTGTAATTATCAAGTGAAGACATGCTGATGTCATTAATTTGTCAATTTAAGAACTTGGTGGGAAATAAATTGCAATGAAATTCAATTGCAACCTAATAATTTATCATTACCTTTGAAACCTTAGTTAACAACATTATTGGCATCATTGTTACAAACTACTTATTAACTGTATATACCCTTAAATTTATGCCCTTAAATTCATTGCCACTTTGTGGTATCATAGAAAGATATTTGGTCTTTGTCCAGGTTCCTGGCACAAAACTCCTAAAACCCTTAGAATTTCCTAAGTAATAAAGATGATAGAAGCCTCTTTTATTTTTATGAAGCAACTTTTGGCTCTTAGGTAGCAACAGAATGGGGTCTGGTAATCAAAAAGACTAAGCCTTGATTAGAATCATAGAATTCTAGCTTCAACCCTACCCTCCAGGGAGGGGAAAGGAACTGGAGATTGACTTCTTTTACTGTTGGCCAGTGTTTTAATCCATCATGCCTAAGTTATGAAACCTCCATTAAAACCCCTGAACAGTGAGGTTTAGGGAGCTTCCAGACTGGTGATCACAGCAAGGGGCCAGGAGGGTGGTGTACTCCAATTCCATGCAGACAGAAGCTCCTCCACTTGGGGCCCTTTCAGACCTCACTTTATGTACCTCTTTGGCTGTTCATTTGTATCCTTTATAACAAACTGGTAAACATAAATAAAGTGTCTTCCTGAGTTCTGTGAACCATTCTAGCAAATTACTCAACACGAGGGCTGTAAGAAATAAACTCTGATTTATAGTTTGTTGATCAGAAGTACTAATAGTCCAGGACTTGCAAATGGCATCGGAGGCAGAGATAGTCTTATGGAACTGAGCTCTTTAATCTGGGATCTGATGTTAATTCCTGATAGAAATTGTCAAAATTGAATTGAATACCCAACTGCTGTCAGAGAGTTAGAGAAGTGTTGGAAAAAATAACACATATTAATGTCAGGAGGCAAAACCCTCTCATGCCATTTCAGCAAGTCCTCATACCTGTATGATTCTGCAATTGACCATTAGCAATACTGACACATTACTTCAAACAGTCCTTTTAAATCCAAGTTTCAATCACCTTAACAATTGTCTTTCATCAACAATATTAATTTACTCTACAAATCCTGAAACCCTGTTAGGTTGTATTGTAAGACATAATGGTGAGCCAAACCAGATGTCAGTGCCTACGTTCATGAGTCTGCTGGTGGAAACAGTTGTCCATCAAAGAATCATATCTACGGATTCATTTTCAACCATAGTAAGTTCTGGGATTGACAGGTATAAGATACTGCAATCATTTTCACTAGAAAGATCTTGAAACACTTTCCTGAGGAAGCTGAAATCTGAACTGTAGGAGGTTAACAGGGTGAAGGTAAGGGGGAGGGTAAACTCAAACCTTGCTTCTTTCAAAGACTTCTGAGACTGGAGTTTCTTACCTTCACCCTCCTGTTTTAGCACCCTCCTCCAGTCACAATTTTACTTTTATTAAAGAGCCTCTTACAGCCAGATGCCAATGTCTCACACCTGTAATCATAGCTACCTGTGAGGCTGAGATCAGGAGGATCGCCATTCCAGGCCAGCTCTGACAAAAAAAAGATCACCAGACTCCATTTTAAGTGTGGGTTGGGGCGAGCTGGGTGTGGTAGTGTGCACTGCCATCCCAGCGATGATTCTCCTATAGGAGAATCATGGTCCAGGCTGGCCTGGGCAAAATTCAGGACCCTATCTCAAAAATATCCAGAGTAAAAAGGGCTGGAGGGATCTCTCATAAGTAGTTGAGTACCTGCCTAGCAAGTATGAAGCCTGGAGTTTAAAACTCAGTACTGCCAAAAAACAAATATAAATAAGAACCTCTTAGAAAATACCAGAACACCCTCTGAAGAAAACATTCTTTAGGTTTTGTTTTGTGATATTTTTTTTAACTGATTGAAGTATTAGATGCTTGATAAAGGCCCTCATTTCTCATACTTAAGTAATGCTGTCCTAATCAGTTTCCTTCTCACGTGCCACAGTGATCCCCAGATAGGTTCACCTGGCATTCACCCATCCGAGGCCCCAGTAATTATGAAAATAACAGACCTATGAGCCAACACTTTCAGGTCACACTGAAGCAATTTACTTTGCTGACTGGAGTATAGGATGTCTTCACAGAGATTTAAAACAGGTTTTGAAGAGTAAAATGGGTGGGAGGATTTCAGGAGGGAACTGCACCCACGAAGGCACAGAGGGGTGTCAGAACACCCCATAATAACTGCAAGGATAGTGGGTAGTTCGTAATTCCCACAAGGAAATAAAAAAATACATAAAAATAGTGATATCAAATAAGTTTTTCAAAAACACAAAGAACTAACCTTCAATAAACTCAAAAAGCCCTGTCAGTAGAACTTCTCATTGCTTTACAAATCTTGTATAAATGAGTTGTTTCTATGCATATTAATCTTATCATCTACAATTGTCACAAGTTCCAGAAATTTTAGTTTAATTCCCTGGGATCTGCTTATTTTCCTGACATACCTTACTTAAATTCTTTCCCGTTTTTGATTTGCTTCCAGCTGTTGCTTTTCTCTTTTCTTGCTGAGCAGCTATAACAGTCTTTGACAAGTGATTTCCATATCTTCCCAGGTCAAGATGTGTTTGACTGAGAATTTGCTTAAGCACAGCTCTTTTTTCAATTCTTCATTTGATTCAAAAAGTAATTAATATTGGGATGGGAACTTCCACTTGAAATACTATATGACAAGACCTAAACAGAAAAATGTTCAGCTTAATGAAAGGCTCAATCATTGAATAATTCTTCCATAAAATACATATCAGTATAGGAAAAAATTTTTGATTAATATTTTTGGCCAAACAAGTTATACAGGACTGGGGATGTAGCTCTTGCCTAGCATGCATGAAGCCTTGGATTGGATCCCTAGCACCATAGAAACAAAAGAAAAAGAGTTGTACAATGCTGTATTACCACAGCATCAGGCAAATATTCTTCTTCCTTTTTTTTTTTTGCAGTACTAGCATTTGAACTCATGGCCATCATGGTACTTGCTAGGCAGGCACTGTACCACTTGAGCCACTCTACCAGCCCTCTGTGTGTGTGTATGCTGAGTATTTTTGAAGCAGGATATTTTCGCCTGAGCTAGGCTTGAACCTCGATCCTCCAGATCCCTGCCTCCTGAGTAGCTAGAATTATAGGTATGAGCTGGAGCCGGGTTCAGGCAAATATCCTTGTATGCCTCCATCCTCAATGGATAAAGGCAAACCTTTCCCTTTTTTAAAGTTGTGGATGTTGCAAAAATATTTCTATTGCATGTGAAAAGATGGACTAACATTTATAAGAATACATACTATGCCAGGTTTTCTTTGATAAGTGCAATCTTGTTTCATCAGCCATCAGTACACCCAAGCCAGGAGATGGTCATACAATTTCAGCATGGTAAAAACTTCAGAGTTCACATAACCCACGCTTTGGTTCTTTAGAAAAGAAGCTGAGGCTCAAAGAGTAGATTAATTTAATTTAACTCATTAACAGCAAGTGGGACTTGAGCCCAGTTTCCTGACCCTTAGTCCAGGGCTCTTTCTACAATAACACACTGCAATTCTTCTGACATTTGTTTTCTGGTTACTTTTTTTTTTTTCTTCCCCCTCCACCCTTTCATTTTATCTCCTTTAACAGTGAATTTATCTCCGTTCTTAAGAAATTGGGTATTTGAAATCATCCTTCAACAACTTAATTCAACATTTATCTAATGATAATCAACCACATGCTACACCTTGAAAACATATGCTGAGCATGCAATAAGATAATATATGGAGATAACTAAAACATAAAACAGCATATGACAAAAGCCTTGTAAACAGGCCTAAAGGATTTCATAGCAGTTGTAGGGTAGATGACTTGTGAATTGAGCTTTTAAAGAATAGAAAAGATTTTCAGAAAGGGATAAGGAATAAGCGTAGGCTACAGAGAAAGGGAGCAATGAAATCTGGAAAGAGTCAAGTAGAATTATGTGCCTAACAGATTATATTGGAGGGGAAAACCAAAGACAAGACTGGGAAACAGGCTGTATTATTTATGCAGCAGGGAAGGGATGCTTCCTATTATCAAGACTAGATCAGCTAAAATATGAAGTGTCTGGAAGTGCCAGATGTCATGAAAGTTGTGGACAAGTCACCTAGAAGCATTGGAAGTGGGCAAAACTCAGAAACTCATTTCACAATGGCTTACATGAACTGGGAAGTGTCAAGAACCACAGTCCAAAGAAACTCTTATTAGAACACTCTCTAGGGAGAGCTCAAGAATTACATCTTTCATTCCAAAGAAAAAGACCTCTGAAGTGAATCTAGGACAAAATGGAGATTTTGGTGAGAAGGGAAAAATGGTTATTAGAAGTGAGCTCAGAGAAAATATTTCCTCACCAATAATCTCTAATGACCCTTGGCTTTGGTTTGACTCTTGTGATGCTTTTCAACTCTTCCTATCTTTTCACCTCTTCCCATCTTTGATTATTGTTAGAGGCATTCTTAAGACAGAAGGACAGAAGTATCTTTAGTAGTTCACCTTGTCCAGCCCTGCTGCTGGGACAAGAGACCTGATAGAATTCGGGGACAAGCATAAGCTGGCAGTAAAAGCAAGCATTTGTTCAGTGTCCTTTGTACACTGTTGGGTGAAAAATTTATGCAGCCACACATAGTTCAGGGTCCTGTCCAGATTGTTTCCACTTTCTAACTGGACAAAATCAGCATCTGGTGTGGTCACACAGGGGACTAGAACATAGCAGGGAATTCATGGGCAGGATCCTTGCTGGGAAGGGATCTTATCCAAGGCTTCAGTTAGTAATTACCAATTGGCAGAAATGGAAATTTATTTCTAGCCCTGCAAAAGGTATGTCTGAGAGCTGTGACTATAAAGGTACCTTCTTGCACATTTTTCAGTATCCATTCCTCAAAGTGAAAGAGGAATCTGTCCTTGCCTGTTCTTTTGTTACTAGAACCATTGTACCAACAGAAGTCTGAAAATTGAGGGAATGCAAAGTCAAATGTGAGACAGGTACCTTCTCTAGAGACCAAAGCCTGTGTTTTCACCTCAACTTAGGAGTGAGGAGTTAGAAATGCCAGGAACAGCCAGGCATGGTGACACAGCCCTGTAAGTCCAGCACTTGAAAACTGAGGCAGGAGGATTTCTGGTTCATGACCAGCCTAGGCTACTTATCAAGACCCTGTCATAATCAAACAAGCAAACAAACAAAAAAGAATCTTGGAAAGGTGTTTAATATATAGGAATAAAGGAGATCTGTAAATGACATAAGGAAGAGAGACACAAGTATTGTAAATTCTCAGTTTTGCTAGTCACAGTGTGGCTGAGGTGCAACTCCCCTCAACCTTCCCAGGTGTTAAACTTACCCACCAGCATGTAGGTGTCAGAATGTCACAATTCTGACTTTCTTCTGCATATATTTAGAGAGCATTTAAAAAATTCTTTCTATGTTCTAGTTATAGGAGCCAATTTATTATTTTGGCATGCCATCTGATATTTTGATATGAATGATGATGGGTTCTGACCCACACAAAAAAATAATAATTTCTTTTTTTTAACTAGCATATATTAATTATACAAAGGGGTTTATTGTGATATTTCCATACCTACATATAATGTTCCTTGATCAAGTTCACCCCTTTATTACTCTTTCTACAAATAATTTCTAATTCTATCATCTATGTACTTTTAACCTTTTAGTTCACATTTATTTTTTTAAGTTCATAAATGATTAATACAGAAAATTTGAAAGCACAAAAAACACAATGTAAAACAAAAATTAATCACAATTTTATCACTCAAAGGTAAGCACTATTAACATTTTTGTGTATGTACTTTTACTGTGTGTGTATTATCAAAACTTTACATTCTGTTTTGTAGTTTGTTTGTTTTTCTTACTGTCAGTGATCTATTTGTAGAATTGTTTCAGTCAGTAAATGAAGTACATCACAATGTTTTCTGTACAACATTTTTATTATACAAGTATTACCTGTGCATTGTTTTGGGCTTATAAAATGAAGAAAATTTGCACAGAAGGAACATCCAAAGATTGTTTTTGATATTTTAGTCTTATTTCCTGAATTTTGTTTTTGAATTTTTCATGTGTAGTAAATGAATGCATTCTGACCATAAAGTTGAAAATAGTACAAAAATATTTTTGTCTTTTTTCTTTGCTTAATGGTAAAAACCTGTTTCACTGTTTGAGTAATAATCTAGTATATTCCATGTATTTAAGTTCAGAAAAAAAAATATAAAAGAGGGCATAAATTACCCCAAAACCTACCATTAAAAGGCAACCATTATTAAAATGTTGACAACTTTTCACTACCATTACTGATAACTTCGCTTGTTTACAGCATCCCTAAGGGGTAGATACTATTACTATCCTGAATTCACAGATGAGAAATGAAGGGTGAAGGGAGTTACATGACATGCCCAAGTTCCCACAGCTAAGAAGTGCCTGAGCCCAGAGCTGGACTACAGGTCTGTCTGATACTCAAGCCTTGCCCTTGACCCACTGTATAATACTGCCACTCTTATTTGTGTACATAACTTCATTTGACACAGGTTGTCTTGTAACTATAATTTGATCATATATTATGGAGATCAGTTTATGCCAATGGATTATAAAATATTTGTCATTTTAACAGCTTTATAGTATTCCATTGTATGATGTCTTTACTTTTATTTAATCAATCTCCTACATTAATATTATTTCTAATTTTTCCTATTATAATTAATACCATAGTAGAAATTGCTGTACACTGCTAATTCATATGGATTATTCCCTAAATATAAATTCCAGGAAGTAGAATTGTTAGTCAAAGAAGGATTTGAACTCAGAGCCTTGTGCTTGCTAAGTGGGCTATCTACTATTTGAGTCATGCCTCCTGCAATATTCACATTTTTTTTCTCTCCATCTATTCCATTTTATTTTATTTTGCATATTCCAGGCAAGCTGCTAAGTTTCTTTTTTTTTTCATTTTTCTTTTATTTATTCATATGTGCATAAGAGGCTTGGTTCATTTCTCCCCCCTGCCCCCACCCCCTCCTTTACCACCCACTCCGCCCCCTCCCTCTCCCCCACCTCAATACCCAGCAGAAACTATTTTGCCCTTATTTCTAATTTTGTTGTAGAGAGAGTATAAGCAATAATAGGAAGGAACAAGGGTTTTTACTGGTTGAGATAAGGATAGCTATACAGGTCATTGACTCACATTGATTTCCTGTGCGTGAGTGTTACCTTCTAGGTTAATGCTTTTTGATCTAACCTTTTCTCTAGTTCCTGGTCCCCTTTTCCTATTGGCCTCAGTTGCTTTAAGGTATCTGCTTTAGTTTCTCTGCGTTAAGGGCAACAAATGCTAGCTAGTTTTTTAGGTGTCTTACCTATCCTCACCCCTTCCTTGTGTGCTCTCGCTTTTATCATGTGCTCATAGTCCAATCCCCTTGTTGTATTTGCCCTTGATCTAATGTCCACATATGAGGGAGAACATATGATTTTGGTCTTTTGGGCCAGGCTAACCTCACTCAGAATGATGTTCTCCAATTCCATCCATTTACCAGCGAATGATAACATTTCGTTCTTCTTCATGGCTGCATAAAATTCCATTGTGTATAAATACCACATTTTCTTAATCCATTCGTCAGTAGTGGGGCATCTTGGCTGTTTCCATAACTTGGCTATTGTGAATAGTGCCGCAATAAACATGGGTGTGCCAGGTGCCTCTGGAGTAACCTGTGTCACAGTCTTTTCGGTATAGCCCCAAGAGTGGTATTACTGGATCAAATGGTAGATTGATGTCTAGCTTTTTAAGTAGCCTCCAAATTTTTTTCCAGAGTGGTTGTACTAGTCTACATTCCCACCAACAGTGCAAGAGGGTTCCTTTTTCCCGCATCCTTGCCAAAACCTGTTGGTGGTGGTGTTGCTGATGATGGCTATTCTAACAGGGGTGAGGTGGAATCTTAGCGTGGTTTTAATTTGCATTTCCTTTATTGCTAGAGATGGTGAGCATTTTTTCATGTGTTTTCTGGCCATTTGAATTTCTTCTTTTGAGAAAGTTCTGTTTACTTCACGTGCCCATTTCTTTACTGGTTCATTAGTTTTGGGAAAATTTAATTTTTTAAGTTCCCTATATATTCTGGTTATCAGTCCTTTGTCTGATGTATAGTTGGCAAATATTTTCTCCCACTCCGTGGGTGTTCTCTTCAGTTTAGAGACCATTTCTTTTGATGAACAGAAGCTTTTTAGCTTTATGAGGTCCCATTTATCTATGCTATCTCTTAGTTGCTGTGCTGCTGGGGTTTCATTGAGAAAGTTCTTACCTATACCTACTAACTCCAGAGTATTTCCTACTCTTTCCTGTATCAACTTAAGAGTTTGGGGTCTGATATTAAGATCCTTGATCCATTTTGAGTTAATCTTGGTATAGGGTGATATACATGGATCTAGTTTCAGTTTTTTGCAGACTGCTAACCAGTTTTCCCAGCAGTTTTTGTTGAAGAGGCTGCTATTTCTCCATTGTATATTTTTAGCTCCTTTGTCAAAGATAAGTTTCTTATAGTTGTGTGGCTTCATATCTGGGTCCTCTATTCTGTTCCACTGGTCTTCATGGCTGTTTTTGTGCGAGTACCATGCTGTTTTTATTGTTATTGCTTTGTAATATAGTTTGAAGTCAGGTATTGTGATACCTCCTGCATTGTTCTTTTGACTGAGTATTGCCTTGGCTGTTCGTGGCCTCTTGTGTTTCCATATAAATTTAACAGTAGATTTTTCAATCTCTTTAATGAATGTCATTGGAATTTTGATGGGAATTACATTAAACATGTAGATTACTTTTGGGAGTATCGACATTTTTACTATGTTGATTCTACCAATCCATGAGCATGGGAGATCTCTCCACTTTCTATAGTCTTCCTCAATCTCTTTCTTCAGAAGTGTATAGTTTTCCTTGTAGAGGTCTTTCACATCTTTTGTTAGGTTTACACCTAGGTATTTGATTTCTTTTTTGAGGCTATTGTAAATGGAATTGTTTTCATACATTCTTTTTCCGTTTGCTCATTGTTAGTGTATAGAAATGCTAATGATTTTTCTATGTTGATTTTATATCCTGCTACCTTGCTATAGCTATTGATGATGTCTAGAAGCTTCTGAGTAGAGTTTTTTGGGTCTTTAAGGTATAGGATCATGTCGTCTGCAAATAGGGATATTTTGACAGTTTCTTTACCTATTTGTATTCCTTTTATTCCTTCTTCTTGCCTAATTGCTCTGGCTAGGAATTCCAGTACTATGTTGAAGAGGAGTGGAGATAGTGGGCATCCTTGTCTGGTTCCTGATTTTAGAGGGAATGGTTTCAGTTTCTCTCCGTTAAGTATAATGCTGGCTGTAGGTTTGTCATATATAGCTTTTATAATGTTGAGGAACTTTCCTTCTATTCCTAGTTTTCTTAGAGCTTTTATCATGAAATGGTGTTGGATCTTATCAAAGGCTTTTTCTGCATCTATTGAGATGATCAAGTGGTTTTTGTCTTTGCTTCTGTTAATGTGGTTTATTACGTTTATTGACTTTTGTATGTTGAACCACCCCTGCATCCCTGGGATGAAGCCTACTTGTTCGTGGTGAATAATCTTTTTGATGTGTTGCTGAATTCGGTTTGCCATTATTTTATTGAGGATTTTTGCATCAATGTTCATTAAGGAGATTGGCCTATAGTTCTCATTTTTGGAGGTGTCTTTGCCTGGTTTTGGGATAAGTGTAATACTGGCTTCATAAAATGTGTTTGGCAGTTTTCCTTCCCTTTCTATTTCATGGAACAGTTTAAGGAGGGTTGGTATCAGTTCTTCTTTAAAGGTCTGATAGAATTCAGCAGAGAATCCATCAGGTCCTGGACTTTTCTTTTTGGGGAGACTCTTGATTGCTGCTTCAGTTTCATTTTGTGTTATAGGTCTGTTCAGGTGATTAATTTCCTCTTGGTTCAGTTTTGGATGATCATATGTATCTAGAAATCTGTCCATTTCTTTTAGAGTTTCAAATTTATTTGAATATAGGTTCTCAAAGTAGTCTCTGATAATTTCCTGGACTTCCATGGTGTTTGTTGTTATCTCCCCTTTTGCATTCCTGATTCTACTAATTTGGGTTTTTTTCTCTCCTCATTTTAGTCAGGTTTGCCAGGGGTCTATCGATCTTGTTTATTTTTTCAAAGAACCAACTTTTTGTTTCATTAATTCTTTGTATGGTTTTTTTGGTTTCTATTTCGTTGATTTCAGCTCTTATTTTTAATATTTCTCTCCTTCTATTTGTTTTGGGATTTGCTTGTTCTTGTTTTTCTAGGAGTTTGAGATGTATCATTAGGTCATTGATTTGGGATCTTTCAATCTTTTTAATATATGCACTCATGGCTATAAACTTTCCTCTCAAGACTGCCTTAACTGTGTCCCATAGGTTCCGGTAGGTTGTGTTTTCATTTTCATTGACTTCCAGGAACTTTTTAATTTCCTCTTTTATTGCATCGATGATCCATTCTTCATTAAGTAATGAGTTATTTAGTTTCCAGCTGTTTGCATGTTTTTTGTCTTTACTTTTGTTGTTGAGTTCTACTTTTACTGCATTGTGGTCAGATAGTATGCATGGTATTATTCTGTTTTCTTATATTTGCTGAGGCTTGCTTTGTGCCCTAGGATATGATCTATTTTGGAGAAGGTTCCATGGGCTGCTGAGAAGAATGTGTATTGTGTAGAGGTTGGATGAAATGTTTTGTAGACATCTACTAGGTCCATTTGATCTATTGCATATTTTAGTTCTTGGATTTCTTTATTGAGTTTTTGTTTGGATGACATATCTATTGATGATAATGGAGTGTTAAAGTCTCCCACAACCACTGTGTTGGCGTTTATATATGCTTTTAGGTCTTTCAGGGTATGTTTGATGAAATTGGGTGCGTTGACATTGGGTGCATACAGATTGATGATTATTATTTCCTTTTGGTCTATTTCCCCTTTTATTAGTATGGAATGTCCTTCTTTATCTCATTTGATCAATGTAGGTTTGAAGTCTACTTTGTCAGAGATAAGTATTGCTACTCCTGCCTGTTTTCGGTGGCCATTGGCTTGGTAAATCTTCTTCCAGCCTTTCATCCTAAGCATATGCTTATTTCTGTCGGTGAGATGGGTCTCCTGTAAGCAACAAATTGTTGGATCTTCTTTTTTAATCCATTTTGTCAAATGGTGTCTTTTGATGGGTGAATTAAGTCCATTAACATTAAGTGTTAGTACTGATAGGTATGTGGTGATTCCTGCCATTTAGTTGTCTTAGTTGTTTGAAGGTTTGATTGTGTGTACCTAACTTGATGTTACTCTCTACTGTCTTGCTTTTTTTTTTTCCTGTGGTTTGGTGCTGCCTGCCTTTTCATGGTTAAGTTGGGTGTCACTTTCTGTGTGCAGAATCCCTTGCAGAATCTTTTGTAATGGTGGCTTTGTGGTCACATGTTGTTTTAGTTTCTGCTTATCATGGAAGACTTTTATTGCTCCATCTATTTTGAATGATAGCTTTGCTGGGTAGAGTATCCTGGGGTTGAAGTTATTTTCATTCAGTGCCCGGAAGATCTCACCCCACGCTCTTCTTGCTTTTAATGTTTCTGTTGAGAAGTCTGCTGTGATTTTGATGGGTTTACCTTTGTATGTTACTTGTTTTTTCTCTCTTACAGCCTTCAATATTCTTTCCTTAGTTTCTGAACTTGTTGTTTTAATGATGATATGTCGTGGAGTAGTTCTATTTTGATCTGGTCTGTTTGGTGTCCTGGAGGCCTCTTGCATCTGTATGGGAATATCTTTCTCTAGATTTGGGAAATTTTCCGTTATTATTTTGTTGAATATATTACGCATTCCCTTCGCTTGCACCTCTTCTCCTTCTTCGATGCCCATGATTCTCAAGTTTGGTCTTTTGATGGAGTCAGTGAGTTCTTGCATTTTTTTTCACAGGTCTTGAGTTGTTTAATTAATAGTTCTTTGGTTTTTCCTTTAATTACCATTTCATCTTCAAGTTCTGAGATTCTGTCTTCTGTTTGTTCTATTCTGCTGGATTGGCCTTCCGTTTTGTTTTGCAGTTCTGTTTCGTTCTTTTTTCTGAGGTTTTCCATATCCTGGCAGTTTTCCTCTTTAATGTTGTCTATTTTTGTCCTGAGTTCATTTATCCGTTTATTCATTGTGTTCTCTCTTTCACTTTGGTGTTTATACAGTGCTTCTATGGTTTCCTTTATTTCTTCTTTTGCTTTTTCAAATTCTCTATTTTTATTGTCTTGGAATTTCTTGAGTGTCTCCTGTACATTTTGGTTGACCCTATCCAGTATCATCTCTATAAAATTCTCATTGAGTACTTGTATTATGTCTTCTTTTAAATTATTCTTGTGGGCTTCATTGGGTCCTTTGGCATAGTTTATCTTCATTTTGTTGGAGTCTGGATCTGAGTTTCTGTTCTCTTCATTCCCCTCTGGTTCCTGTACTAATTTTTTGCTGTGGGGAAACTGGTTTCCCTGTTTTTTCTGTCTTCCCGTCATTGTCTTTGGTGTTGTTACTGTCCCTGTACTGTGTGCAATTAAGTATTTTCTAGCTTGTAATAATAACAATGGTAATATTTAGAATGGAAGGGTGAGCTGAGATGGAAAGCAAGAAGTTAAAGAAAAGGGGAAAACAAATATACAGACAAGAGGGAGAAAGCAGAACAAGGTATCAGACAAGAGAGTTTCAAAGGTATAAACAGGGAGTGTTAGTGTACTAATCGACAGTAAGCTGAATAGACATTAGAGAGATAGAGGATTGAAAATCAAAGATAAAAAAAATAAAAAATAATAAGTAAATGAAAGAAATATCTACATATGAAAATGAATTAAAATAAAATGGAAAATAGAAAATTAAAAGAAAAAAAAACCAAAAAACTTCCAAGTTTACATGTAATGCAGTTTCATTCTTAATAATTTGGGTGTCCGTCTCAATCTCCAGTCCTGGAGTTGGTGCCTCAGTTGTTGTTCTGTAGTTGTCTCATCAAAGGGGATGCATAAAGTAGAACAAAACTACACACACACACACACACACACACACACACACACACACACACACACACAAACACACACACAAAAAAAAGCTCCACCAAGTGTCCCAAGTTCAAATGCAATACAGTTTCAGTAAGTTTTTCAGCTTGCAGGTGTAATTCAGTTGTTCTCTCATCAAAGGTAGGGAGAAAAAGAAAAAAAAAAGAGTCTGGAGACAGTTCTGAGAGTGGTATCTGCAACTGTGGCTTGCCTGCCTGCTGCTCTCAGCCTGCTGTAGCTGGCGGCATTATTTATGCAGATCTCTGGGGTGAACTTAGCACTCACCTGGTCCCACGGGCTTTGTTTGTTCAGAGTTCTCCTGTGTGGGAGCCTCTGCTACAAGCTTTCCCCTTTCCAAGCACTGGGAAAGGTGACACTGCCCCCACGTTGTCAGGCCTGTGTGTTTATTTACAGTTCATGTGGGAGGTGGGTCTTCCCCCCTCTCCTGTGCAGTTTTCCTCCCACTGCCACTTTCAAAAGCTTTCCTGCTCCTGCTTACTGGGCGGTGCTGCTGCTTTTGCTGGCCGCCATGTTTATTTACAGTTCACGTGGGAAGTGGGTCTTCCCTCCTCTCCTGTGGAGTTTTTCTCCCTCCGCCACTCTCACAAGCTTCCCCTCTCCTGGTTGCTGGGCACGCACCCCGCTCCTGCCAGAGCCTCTCTGGCCCGCCCGGCTTGTTTATTTACAGTCCCGGGAAGGATTCCCTTCCCCCAATCTTCAGCGCTCAGGGCGCCCCACCCTCTTTCCAGCATGTCTTAATTGTTCTTATTGCTTATTACTCAGTTTCTCTTTTTTTCCCTGGGTGGAGGTCAGTCTGTCCAGGGGGCTATGCTGCTCTGGCCCAGGCTTGTCTGTGGGGGTACTGCGGTACCGCGAAGCTCACCTGGTCCGCGTCTTCACAGTGGGTGCCGGCCACTGGCGGCCCCGGGGGCCCTCCTCGTTTCTCCATTTAACGTGAAGTGGAGATTCTCTGCGCCGGCTGGAGGTGTGGAGGGATCAAAGTTATGCCTTTTCTCAGTGATTATGCCTGCAAAGTGTGTCTCCAGCGTCTCTCCAAGATTTCACTATAGGAGGCTCGCTTTCTGCTTCCTGCCTCTAGCCGCCATCTTGGAATCCCATTTTAACTTGAAGTTAATTGACAAATTGCCTGGTGAAATGACATTGTGCAAATGACTATGACATTTTTACACCCTTCAGACATCTAAGTCTTGGCATTCTTCTTCATTTCTTTGATTATTATTTCAGCTACAATATTTTTTAATGTTAATTGGCCATTTATATTTCTTCTGTGAATGTCCTGTTCATATTCATTGCCTGTTTTTCTGTTAGAATGCTTGCATATTTCTTTATCAGAGATACCTACCCTTTGTGTGTCTTATTGTTGCAAAGTATTTTCCTAATTTTGTACTGTTTACCTTTTTTCTTTAAAAACAATGTATTGATATTGTTTAACTTTTAATATATTGTCATAATATTTTAATAATTTCATTTTATCATTTTTTGCATAATTCTATAAGGGTCTGAGATTTAAGCTTAATATTCTATTGAGGAGAAAACTGGTAGAGAGAAAAGTAAAGTCTTATTTTTTTGTTAACAGAATGGTTTTTTGTTGTTTTTGAGTGGTTTTTTTTTTTTTCTTTTTTGGATTTTTGAGGTTGGAACTCAGGACCTGTGCTGGCCAAGTAGGTGCTCTACTACTTGAGCCACTCTACCAGCCCTTTATTGTATTGAGCATTTTCAAGACAGTTTCTCAAGAGCTATTTGCCTGGGCTGGCTTTGAACCATAGTCCTCCTGATCTCTGCCTCTCCCCTAGGTTCATGCCTAGGATGACAGGCTCCAATGGACTGTTTGTTTGGGTTTTTCACTGCTTGTTTTTTTTCTTTAGAAAGTTTTAGATTTACAGAAAAATGTAGCAGAAAATAGAGAGTTCCTATATACCACCTCATCTCTATCCACACTCAGTTTCTTCTATTACTAAATTTTGCATCGTTGTGGTATTTGTTATAATTGATAACATTGTACATTATTTTTAACTAAAGTTCATATTTGAGAAATCAATGACACATACCCACAATTACAGTATAATCCATAGGAGTTTAACTGCCCCGAAACTATTCTGTGTTCACATATTCGTGCCTCTCTCTCCCAGTCCTGGTGATCACTGATCTTTTTACTGGCTTCATAGTTTGTCATTTTAAGAATGTCTTGGAGTTGGAAACATACATATGTAGCCATTTCAGATTTTCACTTAGTAAAATACTCTTAAGATTCTCCCATGTCCTTGTGTAGTTTGTTAGCTTGTTTCTTTTTATTCATGAATAATATGCTATTGTCTGGATGTACCACAGTTTAATTATCCATTCAGCTATTGAAACATCTTGGTTGTTCCCAAGTTTTGTCAATTATGAATAAAGCTGCTGTAAACATCTGTGTGCAGGTTTTTGAGAAGACAAATTTTCAACTCATTTCAGGTAAATAGCAAGGAGTGTGAATGTTGGATCGTATAGTAAATTATGTTTAGTTTTATGAAATTTACCTTTTAATTTTAATTACAGTGTTTATGACTATTCTTTTCTACTTCAACAATGTTTGCCTAGCACCATCAGAAATAAATTTTGATAGAAATTTTCTTTGGATTCACAGAAAATAAAAGCTGAACAACTACAGTAGTTTGATAGAAAATCTGGAGAAGTCAAGTTAATGAACCCATTATATTTTTCTCTTCTGTTCTTACTTCCTAAGAAAGCCTAACTGAGGCAGTTGGTCACCCTGTGACTAAGACAAAAATGCACTTCTAGATTGTACTGTATAAGATCCTGCATCTCTGAAAACCCCTCAGTCATGGACAAAAGAGAAGAGTCTTGGACTACTTTCTTTTGGGTAGTCGTGTTGACTCTGTGTAAGGTTTTGACCGGAGTAGTGATATACTCTTAATAAATTTAAAGAAAATTTATTTGATGGTGGTATGCAGAAGGACTGGAATGGAATGAAGCTGCAATCTGGGAAACCTATTTGCAAGCAAAGCAGGTAAAGCCTGAATCACTTTAGAAATAGAGAATGGGGTAAGATTCAGAGAGTAACCATGAGAGCACTGGCTTTTGCCCTCTTAGGGTGACCACCATTTTGAAGTTCACTAGTAACCCTTTAACCACAATTTTAGCATCCCCTTTGCTAATTATCTTATTTTCATTTCTCCAATACATTCTACATTGTTTTTAAAAAATGTTCTTGGTCTTTACCAGCCCCTACCCATAGGTGCTGAAGATCTAACTTAGGGCTTCATGCATGCTAGACAAGTGTTTTACCATTGAACTATATCTTAGCCCTTCCCATCTCTAGTCTTAAGCCAGGCACAGAAAGACAAGTGTTGCATTTTCTCACTCATTTGTGGAAGATAAATAAGTTGACCACATAGAAAATAGAGAGTCAAATAGGTGTCACTAGAGGCCAGGAAGGATAGGAGGAGGGGAATAGTAGGATGTATAGAGGTGGATAAGTGTACCAAAGCACATTTAGAAGTAGTTATAAGATAGCACAAGGTAAATATAGTCTATAACAACTAATTATACATTTCAGAATAACTAAAAGGGATAAGAGCCAGAAGGTTCCCAGAACAAAAAAAATGATATTTGGATAGAAATGCTAATTACCCCAATTTGATCATTACATATGGAATACATGTATTGAATTACAATACTATAGACCATAAATATGCACAAATAATTATCTATTTAAATTATAAAACGTATGTTTTCCCCCTGGGCATAGTGTGCCTTTCTTCTTTCTCCCCTCTATGTCCTAAATACATACATCCTTGACAAACTCAGTACCATGTGGATTGCTCCAACAACTTTCATTTCCACTTTCGTGATCAACCAACACTAATGCGTGTTCTTCGACATCATCTTACTTAAGCTACTGAAGTCCTCTCTCAGGAATTTGACACCACCCACAGTATCTCTAATGCTTGAACTACATCATCTTAAGGTCCTTTGATCATCAAGCTCTCTCATTCTTTTGCTTTTATTATTATCTCCTTAAGAACTTTCCATTTCTGTCTCAATCTCTCAGCCTCCTGGCTGTAGCTCTCTCAATGTCATTTAAGTTAGTTCAATAATCCAAGCAAGTTAAATGGATATGGCTTTTTCTATGGGTGTGGAGAATTTCTAAGGGTATAATACATTTATCTTTCTTTTATCATCTTGAAATACTAATTAAGATGCAAGGTTTTCAGAGTTTTAAGGGCATAATTATGAAGGCCATCATTATATTGATGCTTTCAGAAGTATTGATTAATTAAGGAGAGAGGTGGTTGAGAAGGGTATAAAGCATGCTGTTTTTTACAATACTTGCTTTTCCATTAGTTCTTAAGAATAAGAGAAGAAAAGATATTCCAAAAGCCTAAGATTACTGAGCAACTTTTAAAAAAATGTAATATGCTGCTGTTGACCAAATGGCTTCCTTTCCTGAAAGAGGAATGAAGTAGGGAGAGGTCTATCAGAGTTACTTGGAATTAATTAACACTTAAAATTAAACTGAGTATGCAATTGTAGTGATAAGTAGTAAAGATGTTTTAAGGCATGGCCACTGTATTAGTTTCCTGTGACTACTATAACAAACTACCACAAACTGGAAGTTTCAAACAACAGAAAGTTATTCTTTTATGGTTCTGGTGACCAAAAATCCAAAATCAAGATGTCAGCAGGGCTATTCGCTCTCCAGAGGATGTAGGGAAGAATCTGTTCCATGTCTCTTCCAGCATCCGATGGCCTCCACTTGTGGCTACATCACTCCAGTCTTTAAGGCCAGCATCTTCAAATATCTCTGCTCCATCTTCATATAGCCTTCTCAGTGAGTCAATTCTCACTCTGCATTTCTCTTTTGAGGACACTTAGGATAGCATTTAGGGTCTACCTAAATAATCCAGGATAATTTCCCCAACTCAAGATCCTTAAATTTAATGACCCTATTTTCCAAATAATACAACATTTGTAGATTTCCAGGAACACATGGGTGTTATTATTTAGTCTACTCCAGCAGCTATGATTGGGGAGGGGCGGGGTTTTCATGGATTAATAGTAGGAAGGGGGATGGGAGCACTTGCCTAGCCAGCACAAACCCTGAGTTCAAACATTAGTACTGCATTTAAAAAAAAAAAAAAAGCCAAAGGGCTCATGTCCTTGTACCTCTTCTCAATAGTAGGGAGAATCTTCCAAAGGCACCCATCCTAAAGTTGGTTACATTTCCTGGAAGAAAACATGATAGCTAGGGTGGTATATTGAGTTGAGAAAAGAAAAAGACGACTGCACTGAGAGAACCGAAGTATAGACTTTGGACTTGCTGTAAGAGTGTCAGTGTTCTGCACGTAGGCTGTGGGTTTCAAAAATTTCAAGTTGCTGAGTACTCAACTGAGAATGTGTCAGACATGGCACAAGAAATGGTACCCATAGCTAAGATCCACAGCAAGAGCCAGAGGCCCAAATGGGTCAGAGAAGTCTGGTGAAGGTCTCAGACAGAGTCCTCAGCAGAAGGATTCCTGATCTTCTCAACAACCATGAGTAAGGTGGAGGGCATCCAAAGAGGGTCTTTGGTGGCACAGGGAATTTTCAGCTTTCACATTCTGTTTGCTGATTTTGTTCCAGTTATTGCTTATATTCTACCAATCAAGCTCTTTAAAAGCAAGAGAATGAGCCAGGCCTGCCTTTCTCTTCATTTGTTATTCTCAAGAATGTACAAAGGGAACTAAGCTAGAAGGTGTAATAAGTGACTAATAAGTGACTCTAGTTACTAAAAGTCCTATGGAAAGAGCATGCCAAACATGACTGTTCATGTGTAGAGCCTTCTGAAGGCCAAGTCTGCCTTTCTGACTAATTTGGAGGATTATAGGAATGGCTCTCTGAGAGGACAGAACAGCTTGAAGGGTTTGAAAGATGAGTGTGAAACCTTGGGTGTGGGTGGGGACAGTTACTTTAGCCACTTCTATCCACCAAAAGCAACCGGAGTGGAAGATCAAGCTCTTAGTTAAAAGATCTTCAGAGATGACTGAGCTGGATTTCCCCAACCACACCACAAGAGATGCCTCAAGCAATGAGAGGGACAAACATTGTTGGTGACACTGAGGTTTTCAGCCAGCACCCCCCACCCCCCCACCCCCCCACCCCACCCCCACCCCCTACTGCCTTGGGCATTTCCTCTAGGGAGAGGCCCTTGCCTAGACAGTGATCCCTGTGGACTGTGTCATTGCTGCCCACAACATGGTTCAGTTACTTTCTGATTAAGATGGAGAAAGGTTCAATGACTAACTGAACTGGAGAGGGGTTGAGCTGGAACAGTGACAAGGCTCCTGCCAGGACAATCCAACAATAAAGTATGGAGGAGAGGAGATAAAAACTTCTGGAAGGAAAAAGAGGAGAGCATATGAGACTCAAAGCTTTAGAAACTATTAAACATTAGATGTCAGAGTAAGGAGAGGAAGGGTCCACTTCTTTGCCGGTTCTCTCTTATCATCCTACATTTGCTCCCCTAACTTGCATTGTATATCAACACTAAATACTTTTTTTTTGGTGGGAATGGGGTTTGATTTCAGGGCTTAATGCTTACAAAGCAGGTGCTCTACTGCCTGACCCACACCTCCAGGCCATGAACTGTTTGGCCAGACTGGGTTCAAACCTTGATCCTCCTGATCAAAGCCTCCCAAGTAACTAGGATTACAGTAGCTAGGATTACAAGTGCCAATCCTGGCAACTAAATAATTCTAATGAGAAAGAAAATACATATAAAGAATAGTATCCATTGAGAGTTACTATATGTGACACTGACTTAAGCACTTTACATGTATCTATCTCATTTAATCCTCATAACAATTTAATGACATGTTTTACTACTTACATTTATTAATGAGAAATTTGATGCTTAGGAAAATGAAGGTTAAAGAATTTGCCCAAGCCAGGTGCAGTGGGTCACACCTGAAATTCTGGCTGTTTGGGAGGCTGAGACCATGAGGATCGTGGCTCAAGGCTAGCCCTGGCAAATAGTTCTAGAGACCCCCATCTCCAAAATAACCAGAGAAAATTGGACTGTTGGTGTGACTCAAACAGTAGAGCACTGCTTTGCAAGTGGAAAGCCCTGAGTTCAAACCCCAGTCCCACCCTCCCCTTTAAGAAAAAAGAAATTTGCCCAAGCATAGTGCTACATGCCTGTAATCCCAACACTTATGATACTGAGGCAGTAGGATCATGAGTTGGAGACTAGTCAGGGTTATAAGTAGTAAGTAAGACCCTGTTTTTTGGATCAAACCTAGGCCCTTGCACATGCTAGGCAAGCATCCTGCCACTAAGCTACCCAACCCAAGACCCTGTCTTAAAAAACAAAAACAAACTTCCCCAAGGACATACAAAGAGTAAATGATAAAGTTGGGATTTGAACAGAGTCAAAACTCTTAATCGTTTTTCTATAGTGCTTTGCCAAATAAATATCTGTTGCAGAATTTATTTTTAGCCTCACAAAATAAACATAAATGTGAGTAGAACACAGATACCAGCAGAACTCAGATTTGGTTAAAACAACCAATATGATGACAGCAACAATGAGAAGCTAGTACATAATGGAAGAGTATGAATCAGTGCAAAGTCACTGTAAAGAAGAAAGCGGGTACCCAGGCCAAAAGTAGGAACGCTGGTCCTCAAGAACCCTCTTCCCAGGCAGCATCCTAGAGTGACCAGGTCTAGATGAATTTCCAAGAGTGCCTACCTTTCAAGTTCACTGCCTCAAGGCTCTGCTCTATCTTCCTACTACTGCTGTCAGTGATATTCTTTGGCTTTGGGGTTTGACACCACCCAGTTTGAGTTCAGGCCTCCTCCTGTCTCCACCACAGTGCCTTGCTTGCTTAGGCTGCTCACCCTGAAGTGATGGGAGGTCCTGAGTAGGAAGAGTTAGAATGGCTATTCTCCCAAATACACTGATCTTTCTCTTGGGCTTTCATACCCTACAGTTAATGTTTTATTGAATCCATTTCCTAAGTTTCTTAAAGAATTACATCCAAAAGAAAAAACAAAACAAAACAAAAAACAAAGAATTATGTCCAAGGACTTGGGGGACTTGCCCTTCAGCCTGAGTTAGACAACATTTGAGTTGTATTGCTCAATGTCTGATGAACAAGAGTTCCACCATCGCTTCAGAACTACGCTAACAGATCTGATGTCTTTCCCATCCTGAGGAGGTCCTACCTAGATCCTACCCTAGAGTTTAGAGATAGAGTCATTGTGCTTTCCACATGTCCTGCCACTAACTCCCCAAAGTACAGCCAAGATTTCATTCACATAGAACCCTGGCACCTGTCTGCAGCTCCTGAATGAATAAGAAATGGATGCAAGGGAAGGGATTGAAGAGCATGCTCTAAGGAGTAGTCCAACACAGTCATTCCATGTGGACTCTGGAATTTTCATCTGTCTGTGAATTACCCTTCTGGCACTATGAAGCATTTGGAAATCTTGGTCCAGCCAGTACTGCAGCATGGGGTGCTCTTGGGAGAAGATTTATGTATGTGCACAAAACAGGGTACATATCATAAAATTCTCTTATTTCTGAGATGGATATACTAACTAGTTATTTACCCTATTCTCCACTCTTACTTCCCTGTCTCCCGTTGATTTTTGTGAACTACTTGTGTACATTTCTGAAGATTTTTAGTCAAGTTGTAGGATGGCCAAATAATTTTGGAGGGTTTTTGTTTTTGTTTTTGTTTGCTTGTTTGTTTTGCCAATACTAGGATTTGAAATCAGGGATTTGTACTTGCTAGGCAGGTTCTCTACCACTTGAGCCATGCCCATAGCCCTTTTTTGCTTCTGTTATTTTTTTTTCAGGTAGGATGTCACATTTTTTTTTGCCTGAGGCAGCCTCAGATGTGATCCTCCTGTAGCCTCCCCCTCATAACTGGGATGATAGGTGCATGCCACTAGCTGTAGCATATTGGTTGAAATGGGATCTTGCTGACTTTTTGCCTGGACTGGCCTCGAACTGTTATCCTCCCAATCTCTGCCTCCTGAGTAGGTGAGATATCAGGAGTGAGCCACCACACCTGACTCTGTAATTTTGGAATCTAATTGTGAATTTGACCCTGGTTTACTTTCTGGTTGTCAATTCTTATCCAATCTGGTTGTTCACACTGACCAAATTAGCTTGATAATTGCTAACATGCTAAGTTATGCTGTTTAGAAGTAATAAGAGATTGAGAAAATGATCTAAAAATGAGCAGTTAACCAAAACTCATTCCAAAAACAAAGCATTAACAAAACAAAACAAACAAGCCAACCTGACTTATCCCAAACCTGACAAACCTACATTTCACCCCATAGGCTCCATCATAAACTTCATTTTCATTGGTGATTGAACTGAATCTCCAGCCTCTTTGTCCTCCCCGGAGTTTATGGAGTAGGACTAAAAGTTCTAAGCTTCTAATTAAGGTTTAGTCTTTCTGGCTACCAGCCCCCATCCTTAAGCTACCTAGGGATCCCCAGCCACCAGTCATCTAATTAGCATACAAAAGATAAGTCTTAAAACTTCAGCAATTACAGTACTGCTTCAACTTATGATGCATATCCAGTCAGATGTTACCTAAACACATCCAAAAGGTACATTTGATAGCTGTGCTGTGAATAAAAAGTAGTCTGGGGAGTCTGTATAACTCTTAGAGGTTTTCTTTCCACTTGACATTTGTATTTTCTCCTTCACTTTTTATATTACATAGACTTGTCTGATGATGGCACCATTGTGACATATGTACAGGCTAGTCACTCTGCTGAGCTGTTATTTGTTTAAAGCCGTCTCTCATGAGTGGAGGTAAAACTTACCCATTTCCCCCAAACTTTAGAATGGCAGGCAAGGCTGGTAGAGTGGCTCGAGTCGTAAGAGTGCCTGCCTAGCAAGCATGAGGACCTGAGTTCAAACCTCAGCCCCACAAAAAAAAAAAAGGAAACAACAACAACAAAAAACGAGTTTAGAATGGCAGGCAAATGATGAAGCTTCTCCACAGGAAATTGCAGTTTTTGCTATTGCCACTGTTACTTTGAGCCACCCACTTCAGTTATAATTGGCCACGCACCAATACATACAAGGTTTATAAGCAACTATACATTGTTTAACTCTATCTTTTACAATCAGCTTGGCCACTGCTTCTAGATTATTGTTCTTATGGAAACGTATATCACATTATTGCTAAACTACTTGTTATTTAGTTCTTATATTTTTATTTTGTCTCTTGGCAGTACTGGGCTTTGAACTCAGAGCCTCATGCTTGCTAGGCAGGTGCTCTATCATTTGACCACAACCCCAGCCTTTTTGTTTGTTTATTTGCTTATTGCCTTATTCCTTGATGTGTATGATTTAAATGTAAATATTTGAGACACTGTTGAAAAAGGTTAGTTTTAATGGCTGGTAAATAGCATGATTTTAGTTGACATTTATTAAAATAAATAACCAAGAAGAGCATGTTCTTGTGGGTTAGCATGAAGTCCATTTTCTTGTGGTGTTATACTCACATAGCATATGGCTAGACTAAACAAAAGCATTCCTGGGCTTAACAATTAGTGGCAAGTCCACATCTTTCACTAAATATTTATTGAGGACTTACTCCAGGCAGATACATGTTGGGAGATCTCACAGGATAGGATGCTGTGTGCCTAGAACAGCAATAGGCCCTGTCACTACTCTCTGCTTAAAATTCTTGGAGGGCCTTGGGTCCAAACGGGCTTGGAATATTCCTCAGTCATGCAGTCACAAGGCTGAAGGAGCCCAGATATGGGAAAGAGGCTTTATGATACTAGGGTGTGCTTCTGTCCCTCCATTTTGACCTCTCTGCTCTATCCTATTACTTTTAGTTCATGTTTCCTATTAATTATTCCTGGTTTTCTTCTCAGATTTGAATTAATCCTGACTTTGTCCCTAGGCCCTAGCTTGCAGATCCTCTTAATTTTGCTGCACGTACCTCATGAGGGAAATTTTATCCTACTCACAATCAGACTCAGCTTCTGGAGCTATATGGTCCCAAAATGGCATCCTACACTGCACTTGCCTGGGTAGGTGTTTGAATATGTTTCACAGACTTGAAGCAAAAAATTCCTGACTATAGCACACAAACCCCTTTTAGATCTGATACTTTTGAGTCCAACAGCTTTCTGTCACTATAACAAATACCTGAGATGATCAACTTATAAAGTGAAAGGTTTACTTTGGCTCATAGTTTCAGACCATGATAAATTGGTTGCTTTGAGCCTGTGGTGCATCAGCATATCATGAAGGCAACAACACATGATAGAGCCAAACCATTCACCTCAAGACCAGAAGATGAAAGAAAAAGGAAAGGACCAGGATCCCACAATCCCCTTCAAAAACCTGCCTCCAAGCATCTGAAGACTACTTCTAGAGCCCACCTCTTAAAGGTTCTACCACCTCCCCAATAATGCTATCTTGGGGACTAGGCCTTTAATATTTGGGACTTTAGGGGACATTTTAAATCCAAACCATAACCCCTACTCATTTCCCTAGCTTCATTTCCTGCTATTCCTCAATTTGTATATTATATTCTAGTGCTGTTGAATTTCCTAAGCAGTTTCTGGATCAAGTAATTTTAATTCCCATTTCAGTGCCTTCGCACTTGGCAGGGCCTTATTTTGCCCTCAATTCTCCATCTATCCTTCCTCTTGACATCAAAGATGGTGTCCGAGGTTCCATTTCCCAGGAAGTTCCAATTTAACTTAGATGTTTCTCCTCTAAGCTAGACTATGTACCATACTATAACAATTGCTTTATTTGTCTCCTATCTGCTTCCAGACTTTTTTTTGTGTATATGGGACTAGGTTTTAAACTCAGGGCTTCATGCTTGCAGGCACTCTTCCTCTTGAGCCACACCTCCAGTCCATTTTGCTCTTATTATTTTGGAAATGGGATCTTGCAAATTATTTGCCCAGACTGGCTATAAATCACAGTTCTCCCAATCTCAGCTTCCCAAATAGCTAGGATTACAGATGTGAGCCACCAGTACCCAGCTGCTCCCAGATTTTGAAAGAGATTATCATTTCTTCTTTCTTCTTTCTTCCTTCTTCCTTCTTACTCCTTCTCCTTCTCCTCCTTCTTCTTCATAAAGAGTGAATTATTAAGAAAGCAAAACTATATGTCAAGGGTGAGGCAGGCCATTGGATAAGAGCCAAAGATGCATGGAAGGTGTTGGGACTTGGGGTCTTATCCAGCAGAGTGGATTATTGAATGGTGCAAAACTGAGGGTCCTCCCCTCGTGACCCTCCCCAAATGGTTTGAACACTAAGTAGAGGATGCCTTCATATGGGAAGGCATACACTTGCACATTTGATTTGCCTTTCTCATTTAATCCTCTTTTGCCTTACATTTGATCCTGAATGAGATTACCATGTCTTATTAAACTATCCTATCTGTAGCTCATGATAGGCGCTCATTAAGTTACTATTGATTAAATCAGTGAATGAATGAATGAATGAATGTACTGCTTAATATATATACTTTTAGAAAGTAGGTGTGGTATAAATTATAAACAAGCAATAGCACCATAGTCTAATATAGTAGATGAGAAGTAGAAAGGTCATCAGTAGAAAAATAGTATTTTTTCTATTTATATTATATTCCTTTTTCTGGATATAAGCAAAAAATCTAATAAGTGCTAATTGTGGAATCAAGATCTACCCAAATGTTAGTAAAACCAACAGTCAATTCAGCCAAATACTGGATCTGTTGACCAGTAATCTATTACATGCAAATCATCGCTTAATCTAGAAGGATGTCAAGATTTAGTGACGGAGCATACACAAAAATAACCCTGTGCTGGTGGAATGGCTCAAGTGGTAGAGTGCCTGCCTAGTAAGCACAAGGCCCTAAGATCAAACCCCAGTACTGCCCCCCAAAAATTATTATGTGGGAGAGAAAGTGTCCCAAGTAATGTATACACATATGAATAAATGTGGTAGAGCATTTGCTAGAAAGTATAAGGCGCTAGGTTCAATCCCCAGTACTAAAAAAACAAAACAAAACAAAACCCTGAAACAGGGCAGACTATGATGACCATATAAGAGATTCTGTGGAATTATATAATGGATTGAGTAATTCCTATTACTTGTCAGCTGGTTATTTTGCCCTGCAGTGGCCCTCAACTCTGGATGATGAGGAAGTGAGAAAGTAGAAGGAAATGCACAGGATCCAGAGGGGATGGATTTATTCTTGTTAAAAAAGGAAGAAAAGTGGAACCACAGGGAGGAGAGAAAGGGGGAAAGATTGTTTTGATTATGGGTGTAGCATTTTCTTGAGACTCTTCAGTTCTTAGGACAGGGAAAGGAAGAAAAAAAGAAAGCCTATTATGGAACCAAAGAAAGATTTAGCATTAAAATAAGGAGAAAGCAAAGAAGCAGAAATAACTTATTCACAAAGGAACTGTGCTACAGTACTGACAGTTATAAAATTTTGATGCTGGGAAAATTTTAGTAATGATACAAATAATAAAAAGGTAAGGGAGATATGGCTGTAGATAGACACCTAGGAAAAGAAGTTTATTGTGGTTATCATTAGAACTTTTCACAAATTGTTCCACTGTCTCCATTAAGTACACTGGTGAGTTGAACTTTCACCTATTTTGAAAACTGATGTGGCTTTGTGGCATGCTTTGGCCAATAAAATGTGATTGGAGGGCTGAGGATGTAGTAAGCAGTAGAGCTTTGTAGAGTGCTTACCTAGCATGCATGAAGCCTTAGGTTCCATCCCTACCATCTCCTCTGCCACTGAAAAAAATAAGGGAAATGAATGACATGTGGAGTGAATGAAAAATATACTTTTCAACCACTGAGATTTGAGGAATCAGTATAAGCTAAACTATCTTTACTACTACAATTGCCCACAAAGAAAAAGATTGCTAACATGTATGCAAGAGAGGAAAAGGTTGTGGGAGAGATTTGTGGGACAGGGTCAAAGAGATAGATTTAAATTAGAAGTAATAAAATGTAGAGCTAAAATAGAATAGCTGAGAATTATAAAACAACTTACGTGTGAATGATTAAAAACTCCATATATCTGGTCCTGGTGGTAATCACATTTCTCACTGCCTACAAAAATATGCTCAATATGAAGGACTCCCTGTGAAACTGTTTAGTTTATGTCTACAAATGAATATGAAATTCCCCAGAAGACCAAACTTCCCCCCAACAAAAAAATACCCCTCCACTTTTTGTTAAAATCTCTACTCATGCCTTGTTGGTCACCTTAGATTGCTTCCTCTTCCTATTCCTCTTCAGAATTCCTCCCAGATTCCCTCTCTCCCTCAATTTCTCTCTCTCTTCCTCTCTCTCTTTCTCTGGTGGGTGGTGGGGAGGTACTAGAGTTTAACTGAAGACTGCATGCTTGCTAGGCAGGTGCTGTACTACTTGAGCAACCCCCTCCCACATTCTCTTTACTCATATCTCACCTCTCTAGTCCAGACTTTCTTGATTCATACTTGGACCACTGCCACAACCTCCTCACCTCCTAATATATTCTCCATCCTCCATCCATCCTGACCACTGTTCCCAGACTAATCTTCTATTTTTAACAATCCATATGACCCTCAGCACCACATTCAACAACACCTTCCACAATGTGCACATTCAGCCCTCTCGACAGCTCACTAGCTGTTGTGTCAAGGCTAGAGCATTTGCTATGCTTTAATCCATTCTGCTTATTCACTTCCAACTCTACAGGTTCTCATCATGTTCATCTTCCCATTTAAAAATCGTACACATCTTTAAAGCTCATCTTATATTCTTTTTTTTCTCTAGAAGACTTACACAACAAATCCCACCAGAAGAGATCCCTCTCTTTCTCACTCACATAGCACTTAGTCACACAATTCAAAATTCTCTTAGAAGTCCAATAGAACAATACTTCAATTTTATAGTTGAGATTGAAAGACTTGACCAGTCCTGCAACCAGGTAGTGGCAGCTAAAACAAGAATCCAGGTGTCTTGAACCTAATTTCCTTCCAACTGTACCTTACGGTTTTTTTTTTTACCAGCTACAATCTATTTTAGACTTTAATTCTATTCAATATTGCATTTTGCTTAATGTTTATATATCATGTAGTCTTGATTAAATTATAAGAACCTTAGGAATAATGACTCAGTGCAGGGTCCATATTAAGTGACAATTCCTTATGTTTGGGTATCCAAGACTGAAGTTCAGAGTAAAGGGTAGGATGGGATTCATAGAGATTTGTCAAGTAAATGATTTTATGAATGTATTTGATTGTCCCACACCTTCCTTGAATCTGAGTTCAAGGAGCAAACAGGCCTGAGTTACTTCATGCTTTCTAATAATTCCCAAATGTGTTACTGGGGTACTCTAGCCCTATGTCTAGCATTCACATGTGTGCAACCTGTCACATGACAGGGAGACGGTGCTCACCCTGACTTCATGCTAAGACTATAGATAGTTTGATGACGTCAAGGACTGCAGTCCAAAAAGGAAAAGGAAGGGTGGGACTTCCTTTGTTACTATAACACTACACAGATTTCTGGAAAGCCTGCAATAGTGCAAATTTTAGGAAAAAGATTATCACTATTGAAAAAAAAAAGACCAGACCATGGCACTGAAAAATATGACCTTTACTAAGAGGAAGTACAAAGAAAAAAAAAGGAAGTGGCTAGAGCAAAGGAAAACAAAAGATTTGGCACAAAGTAGGTTTTGTTAATGCTGCATTTTTATTTAAGTAGAAGGTAGACAAATGAAATATTTTTAGTCTGGTACTTCAGGAAAATAAGAATGGAACAAATGCTTTACAAAAATATTCTGAGATCAGAATTAGCATGTATCCTCCTAAGAGTTATTTTTATATTTTGCTTCAGTAAATATTAACCTGCTCTGTGTCTAACCCTAAACACTAGGGATATGGAAATGAATGAGTTCCTTGATCTTAAAGAATGATCGTTTTAGCAGAAGTGACTTACAAATGTACAGGAAATTATAGGAAAGACTGCTGCCTTCTACAAACTGGTTGCTAATAGAAGACAAAGGGCGAAGCTCTTAGCTCACGTGGAGGAGGCTGATGAATATTTACAATGTTAATAATAGATAATTTTTGGTAAGCCCTTACCATCTGTCAGGCACTCTGCCAAGAGCGTTATGGGATTATGTCCTTTGATTCTCACGATAATGTTTGTGCTCTTCTATTATGCTCATTTTTCATGTATGAAAACTGGAACTTAGTGAAGTCACTTTCCAAATCACACCAAAGTGATAGGGTAAAGGTTTCCCAAGGAGAAAAACTGAACAAAGAATTAAAAAACAAAACCCCTCCAAATCAAAAAACAGAACGGAAAGGCAGGAAAGATGGTGAAGAGGAGAAATGGGAAAGGATATTCTATGCAGAAACTGCCATAGGAAAGAGGAAGTGAGAGCCTTGCAATGGAGGAATCACAAGTTGTTCAATGGTACTGGCGTGTTCAGTGCATGTTGGGAATAGAAAGACTTGGTGCTAGAATGAGAGGCATGGGTCAGATCACAACGGGTCAGTTTGCATTTTTATCCTGAAATTGCTGAAGGACAAAATAAAAACAAAATCATAATAGTATTGTTATTGTGGTAAACTGAATAATGCTGCCACAAAGATGTTCACATCCTAGTTCCTGGAACCTATGACTATGCTACCATACATGACAAACGGGACTTTGCAGTTATAATTAAGTAAACATCTTGAGATGGGAGGTTATATTGAATTATCTGGATAGGTTTGATAAATCACAAGGGTCCTTCTGAGAGGAAGGCAAGAAGGTCATATTCAGAGAAGGAAATGTGCCAAGGTAAGCAGAGGTCAGAGAGAAGGTGAGAGAGAGAGAGAGAGAGAGAGAGAGAGAGCGAGAGAGAGAAACAGACAGACACAATTGAAGCATGTTGTGATGCTGACTTTGAAGGTACAGAAAGGAGTCATGAGACAAGGAATATCGGCAACCTGTAGAAACTGGAAAAGTCAAGGACATAGATCCTCCTCTAGAACCTCCAGAAGGAACACAGACCTGCTACATTTTGATATTAACACTCCTTTCGGACTTTTGACTTCTAGATACAAGATAATAAATTTGAATTAAGTCACTAAGTATGCAGTAATTTGTTATAGCAGCAATAGAAAGTTAATAACAGTTACCCACAATTTAGTGAACACCTTCTCTGTACAAAGTACCAGGACCTTAACCACAGGACCATTGTCACGGGTGTTCAATCTGTGGAGCTACACAAGTCATACCTATAAGGGACCGATACTTGATTTAATTCCTGCTGTTGCTGTGTTGAAATTCCTTATAATTATTTAACAAAAGGTCATTCTGACTTTCGTTTTGCACTGGGCTCCACAAATTTTGTAGGTGGTTCTCCTAGTCCTAACATCAATTCAGAAAAATAAAATTTTACCCACTTTACAAATGAAGTAGCTGGGAAACTCAGAGAAAGAGTACAATCTGAGTAACAAATACCTTGAATCAAGAGGTAAATTTTGACTACTTGCCAGTCATGGGTCCTAGGACAATCTTATCAATTCCTCTGGACCTCAGTTTCTTCTTTTGCACAGTACTGACAATATCTTGGTTGCAGATCTATCATGATGAGCAGAAATAATACTTCTAAGTTCCTGCAGAACTTATGGTAGTTGTTATTTCTTTAATTCCCAGAATTAGTAAGAGTTGAACAAGAATTTATTTCATACCTGTACTTTTCCTGCTCCTTGCCTTTTATCTCAGACTTGTATTTTGAAAAATCATTCTGGCAGAATACGGATGGGTGGAGGATAAGAGTAAAGGCAGAAAGACCAGATCAGAAATTGTGGCAATGTGGTAAACAACTTCTACAAAGACTATCCATCTCATGCTAACTTTTTTCATTTGATAATTGCTCTAGTACACAGGTGGTCGTTCTTTAAAGCTGTGCCTATATTAGTAACTCAGCTTCTCCCACTTTCTTAATCTGTGTTGGTCCCCAGACTCTCCAAGAAATCTGATGTTTTGAACCAAGAGAGTAAACATTGTTAGGAAGTCACATTCACAGCAGATTCCCAAGGGAAGGTCCAGAAAAGCCTATGGAACATCCCTGAATTAACACAGTGAGTATGCATTCATTCTGTGCACATATTCATTTAATATTTTTTCTTTTCCTTCCTAAAGTGACAGGCTTTCAATCGACAGAGCTCTAATACATGTAATAATGTCACAATTATTGGGCGAAATAATGGAAAGAAGCATCAAACTAAGGTATCAGATTTGGGGAGAAAAAAAATGTATGTTTAGCAATATGTAGATTGGGGAAGAAAGAGTTTAGAACGACTTCCAAGTTTCTGTCTTGAGCAGACTGGGTCCATGTTGCTGCCATCACAAAGATAAGGCCTATGGGAAACGAAAGGGGAAAAACTGGATTTGAGGTACCTAGAAGAATTCAAATGGAGATATATACTAGGAAGTTAAGTGAGTTTATCTGGAATTCAGGAGAGAAACCTAGGTTAGAGATAAATATTTGGGACCTTCCAACATTTGTATAATCATCACCACCATGGGTGTGGATAAGATTGCCCCCAGTGTTAAAAGAAAAGAGAAGAACCAACAATGAAAACCTGGAAATTACTGATGTCTAAGAGACAGGTAAAGGAAAAGAAACTCTCAAAGGAGATTGAGAAGCAATGGCTAGAGAGGGAGAAGCAAAACCAGGAAAGTTCCCAGTGAAGGGGGAGTTTGGAAAAGAATGTGCTCTTTTCCAACATCCATACCAGCAGCCTGTTCATCTATGGCTGAGGGTACAACCACCCTATCAAACAGAACTGAACCTATGTTCCCCAAACCCAGATGAAGAAATAAGCTTTATTGTTTTTACCCCAGGTCTCTCCTCCCTTGCCTGGCCTCTTTTGATCATTTAGACTAACTACCTGATGGCTATTAAAACGTTGCAGGTTTATCAATAATGAAAGAAACACAAATCAAAACAACCCAAGATTCTATTGTACACTTATATTATTAGTACACATGAATAAAGCAGCAAAACCTTATGTTGGCAGAGGATGTGTGGAGGAAGACAGGCACCAACTTTGCTGGTGGCCTTTTACGTACAGTAAAGCTTTATGCAGAGAAGCATAAAAAAGCTGTATGTACTCTTTGTTCCACTTTGGAACATATATCAAGGCAACAACTAAAGGGAAAAAGTAGTAAGTGGTGCCAACTCCAGTCCCACTATTTATAACAGCATGACACTGGAAATAACCCAAATCAGCTTTAAAGTCATATTTAAACAATGGCACACCGACTGATTTGGAACACTGTAATCAATAAAAATGACAACTATGTGGATATGCAACTGCAACTATAAAATAATATTAAGTGAAAAAAAGCAAAGCACACCAAGTGTTGGTGAGCGTGTGGAGAAACTGGAATCCATATATGTTGGTGGGAATGTAAAATAGCATAGCCACTTTGAAAAACAATCTGGTGTTTTCTCAAAAACTTACATGTAGAATTATCATTTGGCCTAGCAGTATCATGCTTAGGTGTATACCCAAGAAAAATGAAAATATATGTCCACACAAAAACTCAGACAAAAATATTCATAGCAGTATTACTCTTAATAACCAAAAGGTAGAAAGAATCCAAATGTCCACTGACCGATGAATGGGTAAACAAAAAGTAGTATTATTCACATATTGGAATATTATTTGGGGACACTCTTGCATGCTTCAATATGAATGAACCTTAAAACGTGCTGAGTAGAAGGCAGTCAGGACTGGGGTCATGACTCAAGTAGTAGAGTGCTTGCCTAGCAAGCATGAGGCCCTGAGTTCAAACCCCAGTACCACCAAAAAATAATGATAAAAAATAAATAAAAGAAGGCAGTCACAAAACCCCCACACATTATACTACACCATTTATATAAAATGTCCAGGATGGGAAAATATTTTGAGACATAAAGCATATTAGTGGTTATTTATAGCTTGGGGATAAAGTTGGGTGTTTTTAACAAAGCTGTTTTTAAAAAAGCAAAGCATAAACAAATGTTTTGAGTACATCTGTATTTTTGGGAACTAGCAAAGGCTGGAAGAAACTGGGAATAAGTGAGGTATAACAGAAGTCTAGAGGCTTGGTTCTTTGCTCATCTTGCTATTTACTAACCACATCATCTTTTCTGAGCCTCTGTTCTGTTAGTAGAATAGATTAGTTACCACTTAACCTGGTTATTTTGAGGCATAAATTTTAATTGGTTAATTTTCTTGCCCTTTAGGATAGCTTAAGCATGAGGTTAAAACAATGTGGCAATAAAAAATATGAATATGTATGTGAAAGGGATTTGAAAGTGAAATTTTCTATAGGATAAGGTAGTCTGGATCCCAGTTATATACTTCTGTCTTAAGAAATGACATTAGCACAGCCTCAGCCTCAAAAAGGACCTCCCTTTGCCTAAGTGCCTTGAAAAATGCCTTTAAAACTGGCTGCATGAAAATTAAGAAAATCTTTTCACATTCTGAAAATGTACACTGGCTATAAAGGTAATTTGGGGGCGACACAAAGGAGCTAAGGTGTGTAATGCCAAGTTACCATAGCAACATAGTCTACTGCTCTCTCCTTTCTAGTCCTGGGCCTGCCCCCAGATGGGATGATGAGCCCAGCAAACACCAGGACTAAGCCACTTTACATGAAATTATTTTTTCCATATGCAGACAGGAGAGACAGTCATGCTTTCCCACAAATAATGTCTGAAGGAAGAAGCAGTCCTCTGAATTTTTACAAACAATCTCTCCTCTCTTTAGAAGAGAATAGAGATCTTCTACACCCATCACAATATCCGAAATGTGGTATTTAATATATAGTTGTGTAATGAATGAATGATTGGAATTTTCCTGGAAGTTAAGGTTGGAATAGAACACCATAGTTTGTTAGTAAGAAGCAACTACTAAATTATACACCAGGAATCTCAGAAAGGAGATCTAAATTCTTGGGCCACACAATTTGGTATCTGTTCCAAGCCACATAGCATTTTCACATCTGGATCTGCCCTTTTTGTTAAATTTCTTCAGCCTCTAGCAAATTCCCCTCAAATATTGTGCTTATTATCCTGAAAGGACACCGTGTTTCTCCACCAGTGTTGTTCAACCTGTTAAACTGCACACACATTTTCAAATGTTGTAATGGACAGTATGAGATTGACTGCTTAAGGGATGTGCTGTTCTCCACCCTTCTGAGTTCTTGGCCTGATCTTGATAGAGAAGGGAGCCTGACCAGGCCCTCATCTGGGTAAGTCATTTCATAAAGGGCAGAGGCAAACCACCCTGGGGCCAGGAGGGCTGTTTTTGAAATCATTCCTGTGGGATCCGAAAACCTCTCTCAACCCCAGGAGCTAGGCTGTCAGTCCCACCATGGAAGCAAGCTTTGAAGTGAGCTACGAACTCAACGTAAACTGTGTCTGCTTCTTCTTTACCCCATATTTTCACAATTTGGCACAATCTCCAGGCCCCTTCTTTCCTTGAAGACATTTCCTTCTTATAATCTTCTCAGCTACTGTATGAATAAATCCTTAGGCCAAAGGGAAGGACAGAGAGGAATCTTCATCATCACCAGTCTTGCAGAGAACTGCCCTGCCCCAAACGATAGCAGAAACAGCACGGCAGGAAGACGGCTCTTCCTAACAGCTGAACACTGGCACTTTGTGAAACCTACCTCAGTTAATCCCCACAACAGTCCTGGAAGGTGAGTATTTTTTATTCCCATTTTTATCTTTGAGGAAATCAAGGCTCTGAAAAATTTTATAATTAGTCACTGACTGAGCTATTGTTTAGACACAGGTCTGACTGAGAATATTGTTACAGCTGAAATAGCTAAAAACAACAGAAGCAGTCATAAACTTTTGCCAATAACAGTCTGCACCAGAGATTTTGGGGGAAGAAAACTCTGGCTCAAACAATACCCTAATAATGCTGAGGTCTTAATAATACTAATCTGAGGCTTTAATCATAGTAGCAAATGTTTTGTGGTTGGTGGCAACAAGAAAGGACTGAGCAGGAAATACCAGAGCCCAAATTCTGGCATAGGAGTAAGTTGAACAGATACCAGGGTGGTTCTGCTTCTAATGTTCTTCCCCCTTTTCCTCTTCATCCTTCAAGACCCATCTCCTCTGTGAAGGCTTCCCCAACAACCCATGTGATCCCCAGCACTAACCCCCTGCTCTATGATCCCATTGTACACTTTGTTACATCTCAGTTATAGTCTTTCCTTTGTCACATTTTATTTCTGGAATTATATCCCCAGATGGCTAGAACACCTTGAGACTAGCACTTTTATATCTTAGTCAACCTCATATGCAGGACCTTGAATACTTCCTTGTGAAGTCTTGTTGCTACTCAATAAATTGTGACTTCCTATACTTAGTTTTCCAATTTTCACCCAGTATCCCACTTTCCTGACATTCTGACAGATGGGACTTACATTCTTATTGGCTGCCCAGCATCTGAGCCCCCTTCCTGTTTCTGGGGAAACTGCCATTTCAGTTTCCCCAGAAACTCCCATGGTGGGAGGCAGAGCATGTCTTCCCTAATGGAAGTTGGAAAAGAGGCCTAACAGTTGCCCTCCTGTCTCCTCGGCAGCTGGAGCACAAGCATTGATCTCATTTTGGCCCAGCTGATGTTACTGCCCAAGACTCTGAGTTAAAAGCAAATGGCCCAAGAAACTGGAATGGTTTAGATTTGTGCTGATGTCCACTCCCTGTGGGAATAGCAGGGGTATTTTAACCAGGTTGTTTCTGTAATGTGGTCTTATCCAGTGCTTCTCTTTTGGTTTCTATTCAGTTTCTAAGCTTGATTCTCTAACCTTCCTGATATTCTGCTAATGGACTCCTGTTTTGATTAAGGTAGCCACACTTAGCTGCTGTTATTTGCAACTAAGAGTCCTGACTGACATACTTGGTGACTCCACAGTAGTTGCTTTTGGATCCTGGAAAACCATAGGCCAATAAGTAACTTCTTATTGATCCAAACCCAAGACCAGGAACAACTCTGAGGCACATTCCCCAGTGGGATTGACTCCAGTTACCCTCAGTGGTGACCTGCTTGATAAAACACACCTTACTGTCTTCCCCCTTCTCTTCTTCACCTTATGTCCCTACTCTGAGGTTTCCTGGGAACACCCTCCCCTCCCAAAGAAAGTACTTATACTTGACTCCTTTTCAGATACCAGCTGATTTTAGGAAAGTCACTGAAATAATAATACCCTATACAATGAAGACAATATTATCTGCTTTACAGAGACAAATTCATGAGGCAACTTAGCCTGATTCCTGGCACACAGTGATTGTTACATGTACAGCACTTTTGGTTTTCAAGCACTCACCCACACATTGTTTCACTTCTTGCTTCTCAGTCAGAGGGGCTTCATAGTCCAGACACCACACCAAACTTCCTGCCTCGCTCCATGCCAAATACTGTTCTTTACTTCACCCCTGTGCATTCATTGGTAAGCAGGTTTCTGAAGGACAAATCTCCTTCACACATTTGTGACCTGGTTCATGCTGCTATCCTCGACTCCATGTAAATCCTTCTCCCCACATTTATCTCCTGCCTAGCAAGCTTCCACATAGGTTTACTCTTCTACAAGGCCTTCCCATTATTCTTCCTTCTTCTCTTCTGTGCACGCACACGCACGCACACACACACATTGGGAACATGCAAGGAGGCACCCAGCTGGCCCAGGAATTCTCTCTTTCACTGCTAAACTGCTGTAATTTTTTGCTTTCTTACTTGCCTTCATCACTAGACTGTGAACGCCTCTCTTCAGCAGAGATTATCTCTTATTTCTGTATTTCTGATGCATATCCTAGTGCCTAAACTCAAAAAATGTGAAATTATTTTTAAAGCAAATGGATTTTAAAAGCATCTTTCTATGTTTTATTTCTATGTTTTCAGTTGTGGTAATAGAAGTTCAAGTTTAACTGACTCCATTCAAGTTCATATAATTAATACATGGTAGAACAGAAACTCAAAATTGATCATTTGAGGATCAATTAAAGGTCAATTGATCTTCAAAGTTGGACATTTCTTCCACAACATCATAGGTATGAAGATTTTTGTGCTAGCGATGCTCATCGTATCTTTCTACTCTCACATCTTCTGCTTAGTAAATAATCTCCATCCACAACTTGGAAGGAGGGCAGTTTCCCATTCATAGTTGGATTCATTCATTGGCTCAAGAATGAACATCTAACCAAGAAGGAAGCCAAGTCAAGCTTTCTCAACTAAGAATCCAGAGACAGGATCAACTGACCATGAGCTCTGATCCTGTAAAGTGACAGAGAATAAGGGCAACTGAGACTGACATTTGGAGGCTTCTGTTTTCAGCCATGTGATCTGATAAGCAGTAAGAGTGGATCCATCATGAGAAGTACAGACAAGGTACTGTGATGGTGATGATTATGCTAGAGAGAGAGAGAGAGAGAGAGAGAGAGAGACAGAGACAGAGGAGACTTACTGTAGTTTCTGACAGGTTTTCATTTTTGGTCCTTTTTGAGATGTGACATTGAGTTCCATGAGACACCTCTAATATTTTATTTAGTAATTTCCCTTTTCAGCTTATTCTGTTGAGTTTCTCTGACTTGCAATTATATATGGTTGTGTTACTTATTTCCTGACATTGTTCTAAGTGTGGTTTCACATTCACAGTACAAGGAAATGCTTATTTCCTCAGGTACACCTGCAATTAAGGTAACTGCCAACAGATGTCACAAGTTGGTTTCTCTGGAAGCAGATATTGAGGGAATTGGGATATTTATTGGAACATTTATTAGGGATTAACATGTGTGAAGGGAAAAGGAAAGCAGAATGGTACACAGAAAGAAGTCAAACTGCATAGCCTTCTGTCTCCTTCAGTAAGGGCTCTGGTGCATGTATTGCCCTCCAGAATTTCTGGAGTCTGATCTTTTCTGTACCTGACTCAGCCATTGGACATGGCTGCCCCAGGAAGCACCTAATCTTGGGAAAAGTGGTTCCCTGAAGGAACTGATATCTGAAGTCTATCTTCTGAACCCACTCCCCAGGACTGGACAACAAGTCCTACCTAGAAGGGTAATTTGGTTCATTTCCTTGTCTACAACACCAGCTAATAGGTGTGCCATGATTATGGTCTGAAGAACCCAACTAGTCACCAGTGTGTTTCAACTGAGATCAGCAAGTTCATTCTTTGCCATGTAATGCTCTGTTTTTGAAAATAAGATTCAGCTATTTTAGATTAGCTATATATCAGCATTATAGATTAAAGTAGAACTAAAGAGCAAATGAAAAAAATTATTAGTATTTATACAATTTGGTACTTTCTTATTACTTCTTATGATTATTTTATCTACTGAATATAATCTTGGTTCTTCTTCTATACCTCTCCATTCAGCCATGAATGCAGCACACAGTTATAAAGTATATGTGAACTTGGCTGGGCACTGGTGGCTCACATCTGTAATCCTAGCTACTTGGAAGGCTGAGATGAGGAAATCTGAGATTCGAGCTAGTCCATCTCCAAAATAACCAAAGCAAAATGAACTGGAGGCATGGCTCAGCAGTAGAGCTTCTGATTTGCAAGCATGAAGCTCTGAGTCTAATCCCCAATCCCATTAAAAAAAAAAAGACCTATATGTGAACCCACTAAAGGATAAGTCAGACCATGTCACTTGTCTGGCCTATAAGATGCTGCATGATCTCACAATCTGTTATGTAACTTCTCTCTCTTGCTATACTGGCTTCCATATTCCTTCAGCATGCCAGATATATTCCTGTTGCATGGCTGCATCTGTTCCCTAGGGCTATCAGAGCAAAGTACCATTAACTGGTGTCTTTAAACAACAGAAATTTATTGTCTTACGGTTCTGGAGGCCAGGTTTCTAAAATAAAAGTTTTGGCAGATTCATGCTCTCTCTGAAACCTGTAGGGAAGTATCCTTTCTTAGCTCTTTCTGGCTTCTGATGATAGCTGTCAGTCTTTGGCATTACTTGGCTTGCAGCTGCACCACTCCAGTCTCTCCTCACAAGGTATTCTCAGTGACTCTGTCTCTGTGTCCTCTTATTAAAAAAAAAAAAGAAAAAAAAAAAAAACACCAGTCCTATAGATTAGAGCTCACCCTAATCCATTAGAGCTTCATCCTAATTTGATTACATCTGCAAAGACCCTGTTTCCAGGTAGTGTCACACATCACAGGTACCAGTAATCCGGGCTTCAATGTATCTTTTAAGAAAACATGATTTGATCCACCACAAGGGTCTTTGAGTTGCTCCCTCTGACAAAATGCTGTTTCTGCAAATGTCTGCACTGTGCTCTTCACTTTTTTCTGGTCTTCATTCAGATGTCACTCTCCCACTGAGGCCTTCTTCAGTCACATTTGAAATTGCAACATCCATTCCCCCAGCCTTTTCTCTTCAGCACTTGTGATTAGCATATTGTATGCTGTATTTCACTTATTCTTAAGTTTTTTTGTTTATCTCCCTACTAGACTATAAACTCTAGGAAGTCAGAGATTTTTTTTTGTGACTTTTTTTCACTGCCAGCACTTAAAACAGAGCCTGTTACAAGGACTACTTGATGAATGTATACATGAATCTCCATGTTCAAAGCCATGCACAGGATGTGCTCAGGGATGTAGGACTTCTGCAGTTCAGCAAAGGCCAGAGGCCCCACAGATCCTCTTCTGTAACTACAGGTTTTAGCTCCCTAAACACGAAACCAAATGTCTCACTGCCCCATGCAGAGGTTAGGAGGAAACTCATCCCCGAAAGACTGGTCATTGCAACTCTGATCACCAAGCATGTTTGAGGTAAGTAAAAGACAGTGTCTCACCTAACTGATCTTTGGTTTCTGGATTTTCCTCTTCTTCATCTATGAAATAGAACAGAAGGAAATAATTAGGGCCAGGGAGTCTCTATGTTTGCCAAAATAGTTTCTGTCCACTTAATGGTTTTCCCATTTTTTCCAGGCTTTCCTTTGATGCTGATCTATTGCTTTGTGAGGTTCAATACTATGAAAGTCTTTAAATTCAAGTAGTTCTCTTTAGACTCCTGATATGAATTGGGGTTGTAAAATTTTCAATTTACACTGTTGTTGTGATCGCTGGTCTTATTTGTCACCTTAGCTGGTTATGCTGCCCAGGTATTTGGTCCAACATTATTCTGAATGTTTATGTTAAAATGTTGTAGATGAGATTAATATTTATATCAGTGGACTCTGAATAAAGAAGATTGCCCTTCACAGTGTGGGTGGGCCTTATCCAATCAGTTGAAAGCCTGAATAGAACAAAAAGATTGATCTCTCCTGAGCAAGACAGAATTCTTCCAGCAAATGACCTTCAGACGTGAATTGCAACACTGACTCTCTCCTGGGTCTACAGACTGCCAGCCTATCCTGCAGATTTTGTATTTGTCATCCTCCACAGTTGTATGAGTCAGTTGCTTAAAAATCTTCCTCTTCTCTGTACATGTGCACGCGCGCACACGTCTCCATCCTATTGATTCTATTCCTCTGGAGAACCCTGACTAATGCAAATGATATCAGTACTTCTTAGAAAAGTAATTTGTTTAAACAACAGTGAAACAGAGTATTATGGTATTTTGGAGGGGAAAAATGCTTCCTGTGAAAAAGCAACATTCAGCCAGCCTGTTTTCCCTGATCCTGGGACTCCTTCATGGAGAGCAGGATGTAGAAGAGACGGTTCCAGAAAATAAACTGGTTTATTACAAACAGACCATGTTAGTCCCAGAAAAATAGTATAGGAAAATATTCTCTTTCTTCAATAAAACTAAGCCAAGAAAGAGATTTACTGAATTGGACAGAAGGGAAGGAAAATAATGCCTTTCTTGGACCCCAGAATAAGTTCAGATCAGCATTTTAATTGAAAAGTCAAACTATTTCCTTTATCTGGCTTTGTGTGCATAGCTGTGTGACTTTCACCAAGACACTTCTCATCTCTGGGCCTTAATTTTCTCACTGTTAAGATGAAGCAGTTGAATTGGACATCTGCAGTCTCTTTCAATCACGTCAGTTTCTGTTATTCCAAAATCTTAAGCTCCAAGATAGCAGGCTGCCTCTAGTTTACCTCTCTCAATCCAGCAACCTGGCATAGGGCCTATCACATAGTAGCAACCAACAAATAGTGATGCTCAACAATTCTTACATTGAATGAATGAATGAATAAAGATTTGTTAAAAACTAACTAGATAACTTTTGTGGGAAAAAGACAAGAAATCAAGGAATCTCATCCTGTGTAGGCATATAAAAAGATACTGTAGCAAACTTGAAATCCTTTGGGCCAGGCATGATGGCATACACCCATAATCCCAGCTTCAAGGGAGGCAAAAATGGGAGAATTGTGGTTTGAAGCCAACCCTGGCAAAAAAAAAAAAAAAAGCTAGTGAGACTATCTCAAAAAACAAGCTGGATTATGGAGGCATGAGTTTCTAATCCCAGTTATGAGAGAGGTCAAGGTAGGAGAATATCAGTCTGAGGTCAGCCCCAGCCAAAGAGGAAACATGAGATCCTTACTTGTCAAATTGAAGCAAAAGGGACTGGGGGTGTGGCTCAAGTGATAGAGCACCTGCCTAGCAAGTGCAAGGCTCTGAGTTCAGGCCCTGAAATTGAAATCTTCATTATAATTACAAGTCACTTCCCTAGATTTGTTATATATCCAGAGCCTTACATCATGAGGTACAAAGTTATTTAAACCAATTCTGTGCTCCTGAAGGTCCCACCACTTTCACAGGAGACAGGAAATCTTGTACTCTGTTTAAATACAACAGAAAAAATAGTTTGCAGAGCCTGGTCCATGGTCCCTGTGTTCTAAGGCCTTACAGGTTAATGTTTGTGGGCAGAGCTGAGCGATAGAAGACCAGCTGGGCAGTCCACCTCTTCCACATCATCACCTGAGGCTTTGTCTGGAGCTGACCACAGACCTCAGTAGCAGGGTCCTCACTGACCACCCCACAGGCCCCCTGCAGCCACCGACAGTGAGAAATAACTGCTCTCTGCTCTTGTCTTCTGCCCCTGATTCTCTAGTCCATCCCAGCTTGTACCTGGTTCAAGCAGAGAATTGCCCTGTATCAGCTAAGTCTCTGCCAGTCAGCTGACTAATGGTTTTCTATCTTTATTATAAAACAGCCAAGAAAAGTTTGCAGTTTTATGGAGAAGCCTTCTGAGTCATATTTCAGAAAAACCTCTACAAGTCAACCTAGTTGATTTTATAAAGGCCGTCAGCCTTTACATCACAGGAGCTGCCTCCTTTTCTTAAAAAAGCAGAATGTGGCTCTGGACTAGGAGAATGGCAGACCTGCCTCTAGTTCCTGTGGCATCATTTGGGGACAGGTGTTTGGTATGTCACTTCTTTCAGAGCTTTGGTCTTCTCCTCTGTAGAGAGAATGCAATAACAATGCATGTGCGTGTGTGCATGCAGACACACACACACACACACACACAGCCACAGAGTTGTTCTGAGAAATAATCACCCATGTGACAGTACTCCACACTATGCACATGTAAGTTCTCTTTATTATCAAATTACAGCTTTGCTGAGTCATTTCAGACATCAGTTCTTGACATAGTTGTCCTTCACTTAACCCCACTATCAACTATTTCTCCTTCTTTTTCTTTTCTTGCTTCCTAGAGAAAATGTAAAGTTGGTCCTATGCAAACTTCCTCTTGAGTCTACTCCTCTATCTTACTTACCATCTTTCTGGCTCTATTCTCCCTTCCTGGTTAGGCCTACCAACTCTTACTCCTTCACTCTGTCAGTAATTAATTAATCAGGAAGTCTTCTTCAGCCCACACTATTACATGCACAGCAGCATATCTGACAGTGGCACATTTAATCAGTTTGCAGTCATATACAGAAACCCAGATAATGGTGGACTAAGAGTCAAGAGTCATGTGTTCCCGAATTAGCATTGCCATTGATTTTCCAGGGAGCTTCCAGCCATTTTGGTTCAAGAAACATCTATTCAGGTCAGGGGGTGGGAGAGCTGATACCTGTTGCACATAAATTCAAACATTTGTAAGTCATATAAATATGCAACCTCCAATTATGAATGATGTGCTGTACAGTAATACACACACACACATGCCCAAATAACATAGATGCCTAATGGAAAGAAAAATTTCATCCACCTTCAAAGGTTATAAAAGAGGAGCTAGACCTTCAAGGATGACTAAGGTTATATAAGTACAAGAAGGACACCAGGTTGCAGGAGGAACACGAAGTCATGAAAGGAATAGCTGGATGAAGGAATGGCAAGAGTTTGGTGTGACCTGGTAGTGTAGGGAGAACAGGAAATGAGGCTACATGGAAGGTTAAATTAAAGTTACACAAGACCTAGCGTGCCAGTCTTAGTCTTAGTCTCCACTGCTTGTCAACTGCGTTCCACACTGGGCAGGGGGAGAGGAGGAAGCCTTGATGTCTTAAAGCAGCCATTGTATAACTACCTTTCTCCCTGTACACCCAAAATGACAACTAACTACATATCATCCCGGAAAGAACTAAGAAAATCATCACACAAATAATTTTCTGGAGGACTTGATTGTGATATGGAAGTCCATTTGAGAGAGGCTGCTAGGCAAAGGCAAGCCTCCCAACACTTAGAGAAAGTGAGGGACATCCTCACATGCCATAGAAACACCACTCAGGTGGAAATGAGAGAGTGCTTTAGAGAGAATACTGTCAAAAGGTAAGAGATGAACTCAAATGGTATTGCAAGGACTGGAGGAGTGGCTCAAGTGGTAAAGCACCTGCCTGGCAAGTATGAGGCCCTAAGTTCAAACCCCAGTACCACCAAAAAGAAAAAAAAATGGTATTGCAATAACCCAGCGTGCAATAAAACAGCATACTGCTGTTGCAATAATTCAATGGCGATGACCAGGGCTCAAGGTGGCAGCTGTAGACATAGGGAGAAGGGACATCCTGGAGATATGTGGAAAAGCAGAATGGATGGAGCGCTTTAGTGCTGTTCTCCCTGGCTCCCCAGCTCCCTGCAGCTGCAGAGGAGCCTACCTAGACAGTGCATCAGCCACAGCCCACTCTAAGGGTGGAATATGCTTCTACTGATGGGGACGTTATCACGCCGCTGGTGATAGCTGTACACCGTGACGGGCTCAAGGTAAGACTTTTCTGTGCTCCACTTCAACCTCCTCAGCATGTTGGTCCTGTTTTCATAACTGACCATCAGCCTAATTCCACTTTTCAGCTCCATGTTTTCCTCCTGGGACAGAACTTCAGACTGCCTGCCTGGGTTCCTGACTCGATGCTGCCCTGACCCAACCCATTCTTCCATTCCCAGTGTTCCACGGCAGCCCTAGTAGTCCTGCAACGGAGTTAGCATTGCCAGCTCTGGGCCTGCTCGGTGCTGGCGTCCTCCTCCTGCCCTCTAGGCTGCCTTGCTGAGATCCCACCACACTCACACCTTAAGCCCATCCAAATTCAGACAAGACATCAGGAACCTTGTCTGGAGCCCATTTTTCCATTTGCAAAATGGGTTATACTAGGTGACTTCTAAAGTAGCTCCCTTTCCAACACTAACATCCTGTGTTTCTAAGTAGGCCAACTGTAAAAGAAGTCTGCATTGGCACAGAACAATTGAGGCTGGGAGCTAGTGAGTCAAACTCAGCAAAAATGTCAAGCTAACTGTGAAGGCAGGAGATTAGACTGCAGCATGGGCACTGAGCAGACAGCAACTACGGACTCCAGCCAGAGATTAGCTTACCCAGACAGCTGTGTGGACAAGATGACTGTGCCACACCCTACTTGTTAGTCATGTTCCTGCTCAAGGAATTAACAGTGTCACTTTATGTCCCTCCAACGGGACATGTATTCGTTTATGAGCTAAAGTTTTTTAGTAGGGTAACTGTAATTCTGACTTTTCTCATGGTTAGTGCTGGTGATTTAGGATTCGATATTATCCAATTTGTGTTTTGCTCGTTTCCTTGAAACTGCCCATCCAGTGAGTACGCCTGAGCATCTGAATTTATACTCAAGACTTCCTAAATTCTTTTTGGATACTTCTCAGGGTGTGTGAAATAAAGAGCTCAGTCCTTGGAACGCTTCACTTGAACCAGTGGGGGATTCTAGCAGTGATTCTGGAAAAGTTAATCTGTCCGAGTCTTGAATTCCCCGCCTGTGAAATGGGATAATGATACCTGTCTTGCAGGATTAATGCCAGATTGAGGAGCATACTACATAAAAGCCTCTCATAAAAGGAATTCTCCCTCACAGCATCACTGCTGCCTTCTGTTTCCTGAAATCTCTGACTTCAGGACTGCTTCTCTTGCACTTACCTGAAGTCTTCTTTTGTTGTTGTTGTGCTGGGTAGGGGTACATTGTAGCATTTACAAGGGTCCTTATAATGTATCAAACATATCATACTTGAATTCCCCACTTCCACTTCTCCCTCCCATCCCTCTCGCCTGACTCCTGGAACAGTTTCAGCAGGTATCATTTTTGCATTTACATACACGTGTATACATTGCTTGCTCCACATTCATCCTCCTACCCCTTTCCACCGCACTCCCACTGATGCCAACCATCACACCCGCCCCCAGCAGAATCTGTTCTGACCTCCTGTTCTCAGATTTGTAGAAGAAAAAACATAAAAGATAAATGAGAAACATGACGTTTTGCTAGGTTGAGATAAAGATAGCTACACAGGGAGTTTCCTTGTGTTGTTCCCACGCATATGTGTATTGTAGCTCCAGTTGATTCCCCTCTTCCAGTCCTCTTCACTCCTCCTTAGTCTATTTCCCATGGTGGCCCCGGCCACTTTAAAATTTCTATATTCATTCCTGTACACTGAGCACAACAACTCATTCAAGTTTTTGGTTTCCTTCCTTTGCCCTATCCCTCCCTTGCATAGCCTCCCTTCAGTGTGACCCATGTCCATAATATTGCTGCATTTGTTTTAATTCTACAATCCACATATGAAGGAGAACATCCAGTCTTTGGCTTTCTGAGCCTGGCTGACTTCACTTAAGGTGATGTTCTCCAGTTCCATCCATTTACATGAGAATGACAAAATTTCATTCTTCTTTGTGGCTGAATAAAATTCCATTGTGTATAAATACCACATTTTCTCAATCCATTCATCAGTAGTGGGGCATCTTGGCTGTTTCCATAGCTTGGCTATTGTCAGTAGTGCTGCAGTAAACATGGGTATGCAGGTGCCTCTGGAGTCACCTGTGTCACATTCTTTCAGGTATATCCCTAGGAGTGGTATTACTGGATCATATGACAGATCTAGTTCTAGTTTTTTAAGGAGCTTCCATACTGTTTTCCATGGTGGTTGTACTAGCTCACATTCCTACCAGAAATGTGTAAGGGTTCCTTTTTCCCCTGCATCCTCAGCAACATTGGTTGATGGTGGTGTTCTTACTTACGCCAGCAAGAGTCAGCACTAGAGCTTCCTGGAATAGGGCCTGTCCTCTTCTCTCTCCTCTCCTCTCCTCTTCTTTCTCTTCTCCTCTCCTCTCCTCTCTTCTCTCTCTCTCTCCCCTTCCTTCCTTCCTTTCATTCATTTTATCTCTCATTTCTGATCAGGATAAGTCAAGAAAAATCTTGCTCAGAAGATGAGATCAAAGCTGAAGGCTCTAGGAGCTCCATTGTCTCAGCTTCAGTGTCTACTGTATTGAAGATTTAAACCTCATTGCTGTGACTCAGTGCAAGGCTGGTCAGAAGACTCTTAAGTGGCACTGCTGAAGCAATAAGGATGGCTTCAAGCTGCTGAGCACAGGAATTAGCTGCACAGCACATGGTTGGCTGGCTAGGAGCTAACATTCCTGGCTCTTCCTTCAAGGGGATTCAGGAGTCAGGGACCAGTACAGACATGGCTGCCAGGGCCTTAAGGATCATTTACATTTAGCCTCTACTACACAGATGGAGAAACTGAGGCACAGAGGAAGGAAATTACTTGCCCAGCAAATGCAAGACTCTAAACTCATGTCCCAACTGTTTCTATAATCCTATGATAAAATAGTGACTGTTGAAATTAAGTACACTGTGAACACTCACTAAATTTGATTGCTGAGTATAGGGAATGTTGTTAAAAGGATATCTAAGCAGAAGGAGTATTCATGTATTCATTAAATATCAGAAGAAAGGGACAAATTGTGAGAGCATCAAAGCCATGCTAACGTGTATGGATTCTGTTTGTAGGAAACATTAAGCCATCAGAGATTCTAGAGTAGAGGACTGACAGGATTTGTTTTTGTTTTATTTCATTACTGGGGTTTGAAGTCAGGGCTTCATGCTTGCTAGGCAGGCACTCAACCACTTGAGTCACTCCACCAGCCCAGTAGGATTTCTTTTAAAGAGATCATTTTGGGGGCTGGAAACATGACTTAAGTGGTAAAATGTTTGCACAGCAACTATGAGGCTTTGAGTTCAAGCTCCAATACTGCCAAGAAAAAAGGAGAGAGAGAGAGAAAAAAAGAGAGAGAGAGAGAGAATGAGATTGGTAGCAACAGGAAGGAAAGTCAAAGGCTATTTTTTTAATGCAGTCAGCGGGACCTGGTAGGCATTGGAGATTTAGGAACTTACCCAAGATTCCTGAGTGGAAGGACAGGTGGGGCTGAGTAGGGTAGGAGGCTGGACACCTGGTCAACTTAAGCACAACTTCTCCTGCCTCAGATCCAGGCTAACCAAGCAGGCTTCACTCTTGACAAGATATCTATTTAATGGCCACAATCCTGGCAGACCACAGGCTAATAATAGTAACTAAGGAGACACTAATAGTCATTGAAATTCTGACTATATAAGAAACTCTGGCCCTGCACCAGTGCCTCATGCTTGCAATCCTAGCTACTCGGGAGGCAGAGATCAGGTGGGTCATGTTGGAAGCCAGCCAGGGCTTATTTTCCTATCAGGAAAATAACAAACACAAAACAAGACTGGTGGAGTGTCTCAAGGCCCTGAGTTCAAACCCCAGTACCACAAAATAAATAAATAAAGGAAATTCTGACTGTGTTCTTTCCAGCAGCAAAGATGATTGGTCGTGACACACAAAGCTTTGTTATCATCTGTTTATAGACTTTCAATTAAGGCCAAAATTTCTTTTTTTTTTGGAGTGGGTGTTTACTATTGTACATAAATTGTACAAAATAGTGTGTTTTATGATGACATTTTCATACAAGTATATAGTGTACTTTGATCACAGTCATCCCTCTTACCCTCTTTGACCCCCCTCCATCCTTCTGCTGGTCCCCTGCCTCTTCCCAAATAGTCCCCCTCGACATTCATGGGTTTTTTTGTTTTTTTTTAAAATCTAGATTCTGCATCTGAGAGAAACCATGTAATACTTGTCTTTCTGAATCTGGCTTTTTTTTTACTTAACATGATAAGCTTCAGTTTCATCCATTTTCCTGCAAATGACAAAACTTCATTCTTCTTTATGAAAACTCCTGTGTGTGTGTGTCTGTGTGTACATTTTCTTTAGCAATTTATCTGTTGATGGGCACCTGGGCTGATTCATAACTGTATGAATAGTGAAAGGCAAAAGTTCTTAAACAGTTAAACCAGCTCGTTTCTTACACCCTGTCTGGATAATTAAAATTTCCTGGTAAAAAGCTAAGTGTCATCCACTATGGGCTCTGGAGGTCATATATTATAATAATTTTTAGGATAAAAAGACTGTGACATAGGTTACTCCAGAGGCTCCTGCACACCCATGTTTATTGCAGCATTATTCACAATAGCCAAGTTATGGAAACAGCCAAGATGCCCCACCACTGACGAATGGATTAAGAAAATGTGGTATCTATACACAATGGAATTTTATGCAGCCATGAAGAAGAATGAAATGTTATCATTTGCTGGTAAATGGATGGAATTGGAGAACATCATTCTGAGTGAGGTTAGCCTAGCCCAAAAGACCAAAAATCATATGTTCTCCCTCATATGTGGACATTAGATCAAGGGCAAACACAACAAGGGGATTGGACTTTGAGCACATGATAAAAGCAAGAGCACACAAGGAAGGGGTGAGGATAGGTAAGACACGTAAAAAATTAGCTAGCATTTGTTGCCCTTAAAGCAGAGAAACTAAAGCAGATACCTTAAAAGCAACTGAGGGACCAGGAACTAGAGAAAAGGTTAGATCAAGAAGAATTAACCTAGAAGGTAACACACACACACAGGAAATTAATGTGAGTCAACTCCCTGTATAGCTATCCTTATCTCAACTAGCAAAAACCCTTGCTCCTTCCTATTATTGCTTATACTCTCTCTTCAACAAAATTAGAGATAAGGGCAAAATAGTTTCTGCTGGGTATGGAGGGGGTGGGGGGGAGAAAGAGGGGGCGGAGTGGGTGGTAAGATAGAGGGTGGGGGCAGGGGGGAGAAATGATCCAAGCCTTGTATGCACATATGAATAATAAAACAATAAAAAAATTTTTTTAGGATAAGTTTCTTTTTGTTTTCTTGGTGGTGGGACTGGGGTTTGAACTCAGGACTTGGTGCTTACCAGGCAAGTGCTCTACCACTTGAGCCACTCCAGCAGCCCTATAATAATTTTTATATTATAAAAATTTGGTGTCAGGTCCTCCTAGTTTTAAGTCTCAGACTAGTACTGTTACAGTTCTCTATAATCTTGGTAAATTACTAAATCTCTTTTAGGATTCCTCAACCATAAGAGGGGGATTACAGTCATATCTCTGCGAGAATTGTCCTAATGATATAAAATAATGCATCTTAAGTATTCATACAATACTTCCCACAGGGCAGGTGCCCAAACAGAGTCAGCTATTATTAATTTTAATATGTCCACTGAGTTATTTTGCAGCATGGTATATAAATAAAAGATCACTTTTCTGAAAGTAAAAATTTTTATTGTCAGCATTTTTAAAAAGTCTGTTTGGATAATGTGCATTGACCAAATTTTAAAGATTCATGGAGATGTAGTGGCAAAAGAACATTACATGCAAATTTTACAAGTGTGCAATAGAAAACTTTTGTTTTACTTTTTAAAAAATTCTAGAGCAGGCATGAAGCCCTGAGTTCAAACCCCAGTACTCCAGTATCACAACACAAACAAACAACAACAAAGAAACCTTTGAGTTAGGAGGATCATGGTGAGAATCCAGCATGGACAAAGAGTTAAAGAGACTCCATCTCAACCAATAGCTGGGCATGGTGCCTTGTGCCTGTGGTTCCAGGTACCAGGAGGAATAGACAGGAGGATCAACATCTGAGGCCAGCTCAAGGCAAAAATTTGGAAACCTATCTGAAAAATAAGTAAAGCAAAAAATGGCTGGGAATATGGTTCAAGTGGTAGAGCACCTACCTAACAAGTACAACATTCTGAGTTCAAATCCAAGTGTTGCCAAAGGGGGAGGGAATCTGTGTTCAGGTCCCAAGCCTAAAAAAAAATTCTATGCTCAAAACATGATTTTACTATTGATTTTCTGGGTGACTTTGAGTGTGTCCATTTGACCACTTTAGCTTCATGAGCAAATAGAGTGCATGGTTCTTAAGGCCCTAACAGTTCTAAAACAAGTACATGCATTTATTTTACATTCCAATTACATATTGTATAGCTATGACAGTAAGTCACACTCCTATTATTTCTGAAGCTTAAAATCCTTCCATGGTTGTCAAGGATTATGGCCAAAAATATTATTGTCATTCAATATTGTGATGTGTGTACTGTATGTAATGATTGACTATGTATAGCTGACTTGGAACAGCTGGAAAGATATTCACAGCTTTCTCTGACTTCTTCCTCCACTCTCATTACTAACATCTGTATGTCCAAATCCTCTTCACCTTCAAGGCTCAGTGGAAAAGGTGTGGGTAATCTTTCTCCTAGGATGAATTGAATTTTCCCTCTACTTAGCTTCCAGGACATTTTATGCTGCTATTGCAAAATACTTGAGGCTGAGAACTTTATAAAAGGAAAGAGATTTATTTAGTTCACAGTTTTGGAGGTTCAAGTGCACATGCAAAATAGGGATTCAGGGGAGATGTTAGCTCACTTATAGCTACCCATTCTCATAGAAACTAATCCATGAGACTTGACTGTTCCTAAGAGACAGAATTAATTAATAACCTAATTAGTCCCCACTATCCCCCATGCTGTCCTTGTTTCTCTCTCTCTCTCTCTTTGCGGTACTGGGGTTTGAACTCAGGGCCTCATGCTTGCTAGGCAGGTTCCCTACCACTTGAGCCACTCTGCCAACCCTCTTTTGTGTTGGGTATTTTTAAGATAGGGTCTCACGAATTATTTCCCTGGATTGGCCTTGAACCATGATCCTTCTGAGCTCTGCCTCCTGAGTAGCTAGGATTAAAAAATGTGAGCCACTGGTACCTGGCTCCATCTTTTAGAAGGTTCTACTATCTTAGCCACCACCAAACTTGGACCAAGCTTCCAGCACATGAACTTTTAGGGGGCTAACCCATGTCTAAACCATAGCTCTGTTAGGTGATCCCTCTCAGAATGACACAACGTTTAGGCACAGAGAACCTGTAATTACACCACTTGAGCACAAATCCCTAGGGTCTCTTAGCTGTGTGGTTTGGAGAAAACTAAAAGACAAAACTCTATGCCTCAGTTTCTTCATCTGTACAATGGAACTGGTGGTAGTACCTATCTCAGGAGGTTTTTGATGGATTTAAATGCAAAGCTTCAGGATAGTGACTTGCCTATAGGTAAGTATTCAATAGATACTAGCTGTCATAACTCTTCTCCTTCCACCTTATTTTACAGATATAATATCCCTGTCTTATGTTCCCTCATAGACTCTACTCTCCTGGAGGCAGGAGAATTTGTGCCTCTTCATTTTTGTAGCTCCTCTTGGGCCTAGAGCATAGTCCACAAAACTAGTTATTTGACAGAATTTGGAAGCTTAGGCCCAAGTTCATCTCCCCACCCTTGTTTTTGTTCCTGATATTCTCAAGGTAACTTTAACTATAAAATAAATGATTTCATAAATTAAAGCAATTCTTATAATTAAATGTCAAATTGGACACTGGACCAAACAGTTTGTAGTTAGTTGCATGCTCAAGCCCGATGGACTCAGTCCACTGCTCCAAGCTTTTGGACTGTATCATCTTTGCTTCCCACAGCTGTGGGTCAGCATGGCTCCGACAGGCCATGCACAGTGGTGACCAAGGACACTGTGGATCACAGTTCACTCTGCAGGGAGCCTCACCCATGATCCATGGACAAATTGGTGAGCAAACAGTTACTAGTGGAAAACATCTGTAGTAGCCTGGCAGGGCAAAGTTCACTGTAGTCAAGTTTTCCGGCCAAATACAGGGCTGTTTCTGGAATCTTTTCCACAGATATTGCTTACATCTTTATAAAGAAACTTCTTTGGTCTGTGTTCATGGATTTGTGCCAAATAGCAGTTTACCCAACACTGTGATTCATTTATTTGTTTTTAATATACTGTTTGACTTTTCCCATATTTGGCCTTGGCTGAGAACTCTCAGCATATGCTGTACATGGCTAGTCAGTCAGACTTTTTCATACTTTTTAATCTTAAAAAAGTAGATTAAAGGTCAGTTCTAATAATAAACTAAGGACTAGTCATTTCTTTTTAGAGAGCACTAACGTCACTTTAGTCCTCCTCTTCACCGAATTTCACAGCATTAACGTTAAAGCATAATTCGGGTCAAGTAGCATATCCACTCCTGGTGTGTCATTAATAGCACCTCGTTCATGAATAAGAACCACACAAAGTAGCACAGGCCCACAGAAATGGGCCTGGAGAAATAAGGTCAGACAGTGCTCCAAGAAATTGAAGGGTTAGATGTTGTCTCCTTTCTGCTCTCTGCAACAGCATCTCTTTTCTCATGACTAACCTAAGACACAGGCTGAGCAGGCCCAGGTCTCTTTAAAGAGTAGGGCTGGAGGTCTCAAAAGTTGGATCTCAGCCAGGTGTGGTGGCACATGTCTGTAACTCCAGCAGTTAGAGGCTGAGGCAGGAGAGGAACGAGTTCAAGGCCAGTCTGGGTTACATAGTGAGACCTTGTCTCAACAACAACAACAAAAATAACCAAAGGGCCGGGGATGTGGCTCAACTGCTAGAGCACCTGCCTAGCAAGCGCAAGACCCTGAGTTCAAACCACAGTACCACCTAAAAAAAAAAAGTGCTGATTTTCCAACATGCCTCTTACATGTGGCATTCTTATTCTCTAGAGTAAGGTTCCATTGACAGGAGTTTGCTTCAGAGACTTCTCTCTGTTCTTTTACTGATTTGTTCATTCTTCAAATGCTTATTAGCATCACTATGTGCAGAAATTAGGGAAGAAAAATGAGTAGGAAACAGAGGGTTTTGTCTGGTAGAAAGACCAAATTAGGCAGATTATTAAAACTCTGTGTTTGACAAGTATCATGATAGAGCTGCATGATGAGGCTGACAGAGAGTAGAAGGTTACTCCAGAGATGGTAATGTCACAGAAAAGGAAGGAAGGCAGTGTGCCCAATGAAAAAATGGTGACAGCATGCACCTGGCTGAGGACACGTAAGGTGAGGAAAGACAATACTGAGTATACATACTTCTGACAGGGTGAACACTTCAAGCTGCTTGATAGTCATGAAGTAGAGTGATCAGTAGCCTTCCTATTTCATAGTGAAAAGCCCCCCGGAAGCTGAGTTCAAGAGATAAGAATTGATAGAAAAGTGAGTGAGATGGGACAGAGACTAGGAACCTGGGCCACTGCCCAGGAGGGGCTGAGTGGGTTCTTCATTGTTGTAGGACCAGCTTAGAGCAACAGGGCCAGAGATGGCGGTGCCTTGAGGCAAGCACTAAACGATGAGGTCAGAAAATGGCAAGCAAATGTTGTCTATGTGTTAATTTGGGGGAAAGTAGGCACTGGCTTTCAGTCTTGCAAACCAGAGGGAAGTCATAAATTAAATCTGAATTAATGCGGTTTGTGTAATTAAAATAGGGAAAGCATGTGTTTAACTTTAGGACTGGGAAGCCTGCTGAGTTCCTGAATTCTAATCACTCCCATTACTGCACTGTGCCCCCAAGAGCATATGCTCTTTCTTCTATTTGAGTATCTCTGCACCCTCTTCTTTGCCCTTCAAGGCTTAGGACAAGTGTCCACTCTTTCTGATGGCTCAAACTGTTGGGTACCTCTGCTCCAAGCTCCCATAGTAATAAGCATATCCCTCTCATTCATCACACTATTGTTCCTAACTATTTGCTCCCCTGCACCATCCCTGCCCGCCCCCAGTGGTACTGGGGTTTGAATTCAGGGTTTTGCCCTTGGTAGGTAGGCGCTCTATCACTTGAACCAGGCCACCAGTCCTAACTACTTACTTTTAAATCTCCCTCTCCACTAGGCTGTGAGCGCCCTGAGGACAGAAATGGCCTTTCATCTCTATATCCCCAGGACTGAACCAAAGACTAGAACATAGGAGCTGCCAATACATTTCTGTGAATGGAAGGATAGATGGAAGGATGGATGGATGGATGGATGAATAGATGGAATGGATGAATGACTGATCCCAGTCAACAAAAGTTTGCATTTCTCTTACCAATACAGAACTTAAGGAGTGATGTTCAGAACAAATGATGAACATATTTTAAAGTTGTGGCAAATCATATTTTAAAGCAAGTTCATCAGGCCTAGTCAAACCTTGTTGGGATTTTGTAGTTTTACATTCCTGTTCATATAAGCACTGTAATTTTAGGCAGGGCTTACTTAGTAGGCAGGTTTCAAAGAGGCTGAAGGAGTAGTAATCTAATCAACAAGGTTCAAACCAGGAGCCATGAGGTCTGACCACTCTTCTGTTTCAGGAGGGCTCAGACAGAGACTGAAAGGGCACCAAAGCTTTCAGGAAGCAAGTTTATTAACCAAGCCGGCAGAGACTCAGCGGACTTGTGTCCAAAGACTGAGCCCTGAGAACAAAGCGGGCTTTCCTTATATACCAATTAGAGCAGATTACAGAAATGGGGGAGGGTACAGCTTGTCTCATACATAATCACATGTTATTTTATAGGCTGCTCTAACCTCTGGAGCAAGGTGACCCTTCTCTGGTCTCAAGGTAACATTCCCCAGCTCTGGTTTTCCTTTGTTTCACTGTAGCTCTCATTAATCTCTCTTCCCCCTCTCTGCCTTCCTGCCACACTTCCTGATTCCCTCTAACCTTTTGATTAAGTAACTAGGTGAGCTTCTTTAGGCTTCCAGTCTCCCGGCCTCCAGTCTTTCCCTTTTACGCCCTCCTCCACCCAGTTACCATTATTGAAAGCAAATCAATCATCTTGGTTTTTGCTTAAGACCCCTTGTTGGGCTGGTGGAGTGGCTCAAGTGGTAAGAGCACCTGCCTAACAAGTGTGAGGCCCTGAGTTCAAACCCATGCCACCAAACAGTCTTTTGTGTATTTCTTGAGGCTGACTACCCTTAATCATATTCCTATATCTAGTTATGCCATGGTCCCACTCCCCTAGAAAGCTTTTATACCTCTGTGCTTTTTCTACATGCTGTCTTTGGTATCAGAATGACTTCCCATATTCATTCCACCTGGTAAGCCCCTGTGAGTTTGTCTTTTAAGAGAAAGTCAAAGGAGCCCAAGAGCTGCTTCCTCAGCAAGACCTCCTCTAACTCCTGAGATGTAAGCACCTCCTCTACTCTGCTCCCACAGCATTTTCATTTGTTTATCTCAGCTCACTCATAACCCTGATGGAAATTATTTGCTTACTCATCCATCTATCTCAGTTGCAAAACTATGAGTTCCTCTAAGCTGGAGGCCATTATTAGTTGCTAGCATTTAGGAGGTTCTCTGATATATGCTGGTTGAAACAACTCAAATGAGTTATATTGAATTTTACATGTACTGTCTTCCTAACAGTGACTATTATTCACCTGTCTCTCCATGAAACTTAATAATAAAGATCAGTTCATTGAACACTGATTAGGCAGCAAACATTATTCTGTTCCCTTACATTTGATAGCATCATTTAAATTTTGTCTCGGAATAGCCCTGCAATTCAGGCATTACTGTTACTGTTACTTTATTGAAAAGAAAACTGAGGCCCACTGAGGGTAAGTATTTTTTTCCAAAGTCAGTTAGTAGGTAGTAGAACTAGATTTAAGGAGAAGCCTCTGGAACTTCTAAGCCTATGACCTTTCCACAATGCCATCTGCTTCCCCAAAGGCCTGTGCCCAATAGGTTCTCATCTGATTTTGAAGAGGTCTGTGAAAGTCAGGCTCATCTAGAATTGGAGCTGAGGCCTCTCTATCACCACAGCTCTTCCATGAAACCCCAGTCAGCCACATCTAAATACTGGTGCACTTAGAGACAAAGTCCAGATCCTCTTCCAGACAGGAAGCTATGTTTTCTAGCACATAGAATCAGCACTCTTATTTCCTGGGATCAGATGGAGCCCTCAGCATGGAGGACTTTGCACAGTTCATGGATTTGCCCTGATATACAGCCCAGAAACTGTCTGCTCCTTGGCTCCCTGAAGAAGGAGAAGCTGTTGGCTTCTGGGATGTTTTCCTAGTTGCTGAGCCCTCAAGGTGAAAGGTCTCCTGGATGGAAGTAAACAGGCCAAGTTTACCCAACCCAACATGGAGTCAGGCAGCCCTGAGCCATATTCCATCCAGTCCTCAGAGCAGTTGGGACTTCTTCCCATCCAGCTCCTCAGCAGGATGCCTGCCCTCCAAGGACAGAGGCGTCTAGTCCCTCTGCCCTGCTGGCAGAAGTCCCACTGCAGAGCTCCCTTCAGGCTGGGGCTGTACAGAGCCCGAGAAATTCCGCTTCACCCTTTGCTGCTGTGAGCCTTCTGTGGAGAAGACAGGCTCACACCACAATGCACGCTCATGTCTTGCAAAATGTCCCATGGAGATATGGAAAAAGGCCAGAAAGGGTAAAGTATTTACATGCTTGCAAATATCTATTATGCGACAGTCATTTTTAAGCACACCTTCTCATTTAACTGTAATCATTTTTCCCATTTTAAAAATGTACCAATTGAAGATGCCTTTAAGCACAGCAGGTTATCTCTCCTTTCATTAAAAAAGGGATATTGTGAGCTGGTGTGGTAATACACTCCTGTAATCCCAATGAGGTAAGGAGGATCAAGAGTTTGAGGCTACCCTGGGTTACATATTGAGACCCCTCCTCAAAAAATTCAAAACTTGATAGGAGGTATAGCAGGGAAATATTGCAAAACCTTGACTTTGGTCTTGAGCATCAGTAACTGAGCTCAGCTTGAGGGTGAGGTAGGCAGGACATATCCTCACCAACAGTCTTTGTTTTAGACAGATTGGCCCATTGTCTGGGACGGTGACAACGTGCCCTATGTGCTTCTATTGGATCTGAAACCAAAACCTAGCTGTTCACTACCAGGAAAAGGTAGTAGTTTGGGATTTACAAAAAAAGAGCCTTGAACAAGGGGTTTGAATACGTTTGCTCAAGTCCCAGCTTTATTACTTAGATGTGAATTTTTTGCCTTAGTTTTCTCATCTGCAAAGGGAAAATAAGCATACTTAATCTCCTATTTTAGGATTTTTTTTTTTTTTTTTTGGCTGTGCAGAGGTTTGAACGCAAGGCTTCATGTTTGCTAGGCAGGTGCTCTATCACTTGAGCCACTCTGCCAGCCCTTTCTGTGTAGGTATTTTTGAGATAAGGTCTTGCAAACTATTTGTCTGGACTGGCTTTGAACCTCTATCCTTCTGATATTTGCCTTCAAATAGCTAGGGTTACAGGTGTGAGCCACTGGTGCCCGGCTTTAGAATTTTTATAAGCATTAAATAAGATTATGAATGTTTTTTGGGGGTGAGGCCTTCAGAGATCTGGCTTACTCATAAATGAGCCTCTTCTTGTCCACTGCCCCTTCTGTGGGGCTCCATCCATGATTGAACAACAGCGCATTCTCCAGATTAGTTTTTCTCTAAGCTATAGAAGAAGGAGCATAGAGTAGGAATTGGATGACTTAAGTTTGAGTCCTGGTTTTATTAGTTTCTAACTGTCCTACATTTAAGAGAGGCAGCAAGTCTCAATTTCTTCATCTGTTGAATGGGGATAGGATATTAGTACTTATTGCCAGTTGCCTGAAGATTATGAGAGAATCGATACACCAGTGCTTTATCAGTTCTAATGTGCTATATGAATGCAAGTTATTTATCCAACAGCAGTTTTTTTGACAACCTGCTGGGGGGGTCAGGCATGTACCTGGTGGCTAGGGAGCAAAGGCAATAAGATATGATCTCCATTAAGCTCACAGTCTGATGAGGAAACAGACTAACAAACAGGTAATTAGACAGTGTGGTAAGTGCCCTATCTGGGAGGAGCGGAATGCTCAAAACACAAAGGAGGGGCACTCTATTAGTTATCTATTGCATCTAGCGCAGCAAAACAAATTACCTCCAGAACTTTGCAGCTTAAAACAACATGCATTCATCATCTCATAGCATTTCTAAGGCTCAGGAATCTGAGAAAGACTAGGCTGGATAGTTCTGGCTCAAGTTTTCATGAAGTCAAGCTGATTGAAGACTTGACTAGCATCATAGAGAATCCAACTCCAACCTCATGGCAACTTTTTTTCCTCTTCCCTCTCTCTATCTGTGTTTGGTGATACTGGGGTTTGAACTCAGGGCCTTATGTTTGCTAGGCAAGCACCCTATCACTTGAGCCATCCTTCAGCCCCAAACCACATATTTTCTTAATTTAAAAAGTGATATACCATTAATTCTACCACTTTCTATTGACCCCATAGACCAACCCCTGCTACAATGTGAGAAGGGACTACACTGGGAGGAGGTGATCACTTTGGATATTTATTGCCTGCCACAGGTAACCAGGGAGAGGGGAGGAACCAGGGAAAGTTTTCTGGAGTGTCAGCTTCTTGCAATTTCTGCTAGACACTAGATTAATAAGAGAGAACTTTTTAAAAATTCAGATTATTCTGCTGTAGATGGAAATGACATTGCACAAAAGGTAGAGCAAGCTTAGAGCTACCTAGAAACAGTAATGACTTGGTTGATGGGTCTCCTGGGTTGCTACACCCTGGTAAGGTCAGGCCTCACTTGCACCAGTGTGGCCCTTCAAGTCCATAACCACCTGGTGATGACAGTCAATAGCTACCAAGTGCCCCAAATTAACAGCACAGCTTACATTGTATTGCGGTTGCGATTTTACATTCTGACCTCCCTCTAGATGGCCCTGGCTGGGCAGGGAACATGTCTGTTTGGTAGATGGCTCTCTGTTCAGCATTTTTAGCATGATCCTGGCACTATTCCTAACTGTTTGATGAAAGAATAAGAGGAAACTGAGTGAACCCAGGGAACACTGAAGATGTCATCGTGTCAATACAGGTAAGTAAGTATGACATTTACGGAGTTATGCCAGGTGTTTCCTGAATATCAGGCCCTATGCCACATGATACCTATCTATCTACCTATCTACCTATCTATCTATCTAGTTTCACTTAATACTCTTAACAATCTTGTAGTAGATGTAATTAATCCTATCTAATGAACAAGGAAACTGAGTCACATAGCTAGAAAATAGCAAAGCTTGGATTTGATCCCAGGTCTGTCAGACTCCAAAGCCTGTGCAACTAGTCATGTCACATCTAGTGGGAGATCTTCACAAACAATCAAAAACTCAAGTAAACAAAAGATTGCAGATATGAAGAGCTTTTGGTTATTGAAAAACCAGATAAATGAAAAATTAAACAGCCTTGAAGAATAACTGGATCAATATCCAAAAAACAGGCATTTTTCCCTGTACACATACACACACATAAGAATATGCAATCCATTTTTCCAGGAAAGCCTAGTTTAAGTCTCACCTCTTCCAGGAAGTCTTCCTTGACTCCCAGTGAGGTCTGTCTTCCTCAAACTCCTGCCACACTTGTGAAGGTGGAGTTTCACTGGTACTTATCATAAGGAGTCTCAATTTGCAGTTTATGGTTTTTGTAGTTAAGGCCACAACTTTCTTGTCTAAACACTGAGAGAGCTTGACTGCTACTTGAAGGCCCTTTCTGTCTTACACATTGTAGGAGGTATTTCCCAACTCCTCTGCAGCACAATCCTGTCCTTGCTGGGAGGACTGAGTGTGTGCACGTAGCAGGCACTCACTGATTACCAGAAGGCATTGGAAATGCCTGTTTCCTGCCATCTCCTGACTACATTGTAAGATCGTGGGGACTCCTTATAGTGCCTCAGTCTCTAACACAAGACCTGGAGCATAGCAGGTCCTCCGTAAGCGTTTCCTGGATCAACACACAAGTGACTGAATAAATGAATTGGTGGTGATGATTATAACCTTAATGAAAATATCTAACATCTTTGGCATTACATTCACAGTAGAGCTGGTCATGGTGGTACACATCTATAATCACAGCATTCAGGAGCCAGAGGCAGGAGGATTTTGAGTTTAAGACCAGCCTGAGCTGCATAGGGAGACTCTGTCTCAAAAATAAGAAACAAACAAATAAATTGACAGTAGTTAATTTCTTCTACTTGCTTTGTGTTTTGACCTTCTCTGGGCAGCATCTCCTTCAGGCCCTTCTCTTCCCAGGGCTTCTGCCTATAGAACCAGAATGGAGTATTTGGAATCAGAGCACACAGAGCTGCAAACACAGGCAAACTTTGGCTCGGCTTGCCTGCTGACCCCTCACCCTTCTGTTTGGACTGATTGCCACATGACCCTCCTTTATTGCAAGATACTTTCATAACATGAGGCAATGCCCCAGCCCGCAGCTCTCTCTGTTCTGCTTACAGCTGTGATTACCTTGTCTCAGAGGCCATCACCCATCTTTCGCAGGGCTGGGGGGCGGGTGGGTTAATACTTCACTTTGGCAGTAGCATTTCCCCTTGGGTCCCAGAATCCCATGAGAGAGTTCTAGGAAGCCTCTTCCAGCCCTGCTCCCACACACGGACTGAGAGCCCTGCACATCTCCATCTGCAAGGACCTTCACTTGCTTTGCCTCTTCTCTATTTTCTGCCTCCCTGTTGGGAAGGAGTGTGGTTTTTGCAGATAGAGCTGGATTTTCATTCTGGTTCTGCCTCTCTTTAGCTATTGGGCTTGGGCAAATTGCTCGGCTTCTTTGAGCCTTAATTTTCTCATTTGCAAACTAGGAATAATAATATCAGCTACTTGGTAGGGCTATTGTGAGGATTGAGTACTTACTGCAAATGGTTTAGAGCATGCTTGAAAATAGCACACACTCAGCAATGTTGACTATCAAACTATTATTTGGTGTGCCACTGCTCACACTGGCTATGGCATGAATAGTGAGCTGCTTCAGGTGACCTTTCATTACCATCAAGATTTTGATGGAAAGAGAAAGAAGCTCAGATTTACTGAACACTGACTGGACTGAAAGCAATCCTTACCTGAATTCATTTAATGTTTAACAGGACCCCAACTTACAGTAAAGCTTAGAGGGTTAAGGAATGTGCACCATGCCACAGGTGGAGAACAGGTTTTTCTGAATGTCCCCAGTACAACACCGTGGGGCACACTGGAACATCCTTTCTTACACTTAGAACTAAAACTGCTGTGTACATTTAGTTCTTACCTCTCTCCCACTTCCTTTACTGGCCCTAAGATGTTCTGTGAGTCCTGCCTCAACTTCTCTTTTCCTCTCAATACCCTTCCCCTTAATCTGGTTTCCTGGCAAACTTTCTTCTCAACTCTGGGTTTATCCTCCTCCTTTTGGTTCCCAGCAATTCCATTTCCACAGCCTTGGCTTACCCTGTGTCTGGGACTGTCTGTGCTAGTCTCAGCAGGATTGGTTTCAGAGGCCCAGGCCCAGGCTGGCTCAGCTGCACATCAAGCTGGGGCTGGGAAGTCTAGGGGGGAAGGGGGCCTGCTGACAGATTCAGGAAAATAGCTCCCTTGGCAGGCGAGGTCAGTGTGCCTGGGGAAGCCTCTGAGGCAAGGGAGAAGTCAGGGGTATGTTGTCAGGGCTCCTGGGAGATCTCAGGAGGACAGAGGCTGCAGGGCCTTGGACTTGGGACAGGGCGAATGCTAGGTTTTAAACCGGTACTATGTCAGGAGGAATTCAGATCCAATAAGATGCAAAAATGGAGGAGGACTGGGAGTTTTGGACAGACCTAGTTTCAGTCTACTTGTAATAATAAATAATCAGATTGTTGCAGAAATTTTATTTTTTATTTGTTTGTTTATTAGTATGCAGGGTGGATGGCCCAGGCTGCTTCTCCTACTCAGAAGTTGCACTAAAAACTTTTTGGTAGACTTTTGTTCTGATTTTTCATTCTGAAAATGTAGCCACTGTATTTAACCCATCTTTTGCCATGATCTAAAGTATCTGGGGTGTGTTATATCTTTTGTCATATGAAAGGAATTTTAATTACCCAAGTAATTATAAGTAAATGAATATATTCTTTGCAAAAAAAATTTTTTAGTGCAGGGTGCTGGTGGCTCATGTCAGTAATCCTTGCTACTAGGGAGGCAGAGATCAGGAGGATTGCAGTTGGAGGCTAGCCAGGACAATATAGTTTGTGACACTCTATCTCAAAAAATACCCAGCACAAAAAAGGACTACTGAAGTGACCCAAGTGGTAGCGCATCTGCTTAGCAAGCGTGATGCCCTGAGTTCAAACCCCAGTATTGAAAGAAAAAAAATTTTTTAGTACACTAATAGAAGTCAGGCATCGTGGTACATGCCTGGAATCCTAGCACTTGAGAGGCTGAGGCAGGAGGACAGAAAGTTCGAAACCAGCCTGGGCAACTGAGTGAGACCTTGTCTCAAAATAAATTTAAAAAAAAAAGCTAGGGATATAGCTTATAGAGCACTTGTCTGCTATCCACAAGGTTCTGTGTTCAATCCCCAGTACTGCAAATAAATAAAATAACATAAAATAAAAAACTAGTGGAGAGTAAAAAGTAAAAAAGATCTGCCAGGCACTGATGGCTCTGTAATCCTAGCTACATGGGAGACTGAGATCAGGAAGATAGCAGTTCAAGACCAGCTGGGGTAAATAGTTTAGGAGACTCCATCTTCAAAATAACCAGAGCTAAATGGACTGGAGGTATGGTGGTTCTAGGGGTAGAGCACCTCCTTTGCAAGTGTATAGTCCTGAGTTCAAATTCTGATTCCATCAAAAAAAAGTTTATCTATTCAACCTTACTACCCTTTATAAATTATCTTGCAAGTAGTGTGTATAAATTTCTGCCATAAATTTCTCTATACTCTTCCATGTAGAGAAACATACAGAGGTGCACAGGGTTAGAGGTTGGTGAACAGGGAGGAGTGGTTTGCCCTGGCAGAGCTAAGTATTTTCTAACTGATCTTGTTTATTTTCACTGTTTAGACTCACAGCACACAGTGATAATAAAAATAGATCAATAGATTTTATTAATTTTTATTGCTCGCAAGTTATTGTTTTAAATTATCCTCAGGTGCTTTGGCAGTTTAGCTTTGGGATCTATCCAGGACAGCACATGGAATCAATATAGTTCTACTACTTTTTGGTTAATAGTTGCATACTATTCCACGGTATGATCGTATCATTCTCCTATTCCTTAGTATTACATCAGCCACTTTTTTGCCACTACAAAAGCTACATAATTACTTATTTCCAGTGGCACAGAAAATCTGAAACCACATAATGTTTAATGCCCTTACATAGCACCTAGTATCCAAATACATGAGCTATGATAACACTACTTATCTGTGGAGTGCTCGGTCTACAGCAGGCTCCCTTCTATGCTCTTACATGTGTAACTCATTCAATTTTCAAACAGCCCTACGGAAGAGGTGCTATGGGTTATTATCTCTATTTCATTGTTGAGTAACAAATTTCACCAACTTCTATAACTAGTAAGTGGTGGAGCTGTGGTTTGAATGGCAGCACTCCCCTCACTATGCTGTGTTGGCCTCCCTGTGCTTGTTTGCAAGCTTTGCTCCAGGCTAGCTAGCTGGAAATGGAAACCTTTGATACACACTTCCAAGTTATCCTCTAAAAATTGCTGTGTCACAATCCCACTCCTGGGGATATACCCAAAGGAATGAACTCAGGTTACTCCAGAGGCACCTGCACACCCATGTTTATTGCAGTGCTATTCACAATAGCCAAGTTATGGAAACAGCCAAGATGCCCCACCACTGATGAGTGGATTAAGAAAATGTGGTATTTACACATGATGGAATTTTACTCAGCCATGAAGAAGAATGAAATGTTATCATTTGCAAGTAAATGGATGGAATTGGAGAACATCATCTTAAGCAAAGCTAGCTAGGTTCAGAAGACCAAAAATCATTTGTTCTCCCTCACATGCAGACTTTAAACCTAAAACAAATGCAGTAATATTATTGGACATGGGTCACACGCTAAGGGGAGAACACATATATGAGGAATAGGAAAAGGCAGGAAACCCACAACTTGAAAGTGTTTGGTGTGTCCACTGCAGAGGAGTGAATATAGCAATCTTGAACTGACAGAGATCACTATGGGAAGGTGACTGGGAAGTAGTGAAGAGGTCAGGTAGAGATGAATCAATTCCAGTTGTAATACACATGTGCATGGAAGCAATGCTAGGAATCTCTCTGTATAGCTATCCTTATCTCAACTAGCAAAAATGCTATGGCTTTCTTATTATTGCTTGTGTTTTCTCTTCAACAAAATTGGAGAAGAGGGCAGAACAGGTTCTGCCTGGAAGCGAGGGAGTGGGGTGGAGATGGAGGAAGTGGGGAGCAGAGGGGAGAAATGGCCTAAACAATTTATGCACATATGAATAAATGAATTAAAAAATTGCTGTGCCAGGGTTGGAGATGTAGCTAGTGTTTAAACAAACTAGCATTTGCAAAGCCAAGGGTTTGATGCCCAGTGCAGCCTCCCCCGTCCCCCAAAAAATTGTACCAATTGATACTCCTACAGAATTTGAGTGGCATATTCCAGGAACTTTGGTAAATGCCAGATTTTTATCAAGTTTACTTTATTTTTGACCACCTGAAAAGTGAAAATATTCCATTCTTATTTTAAGTTGCATTTCCATGATATACTCATGAAACTGGATATTTTTCTGTTTATTGACCACTTATATTTTTTCCTTGACTAATTACTCATTAAACTCCTTGGTCCACCATAAAATTGTTTAGTTTTATGTTCATTTGAAGTACTCTTTATATATTAAGAATACTAATCCTTTCCTATATAGTTGGCAAATAATCTGTCTTTTTCATTCTCTTTTAACTTTTTATTATTAGTGCCTTGTTGTATGAAAACCTACAGCTTAAAAAAAGTCAAGGCCAGGTGTGGTGGTTCATGCCTGTAATTCCACCACTGAGGAGGTTATGGCAGAATTGTGAGTTCAAGGCCATTGTAGGCTCATAGTGAGACCCTATCTCAAAAAATCAAACAAAATTGTCAGTATAATAGTGTGCTCACTATATTAAGTAATTATTAATGTTTTTGAATGTTTACAATGAATATTTACAAATGAAGTGATAAAACATCCGAAATTTGCTTTAACGTGATCCAATGAGGGTAGGCAGATGGATGAAATGAGATCGACCATGAAGGTGATGATGGTATAGTTTAGTGATGTGAGCAGAGGCTTCATTTACCCCACTCTGCTGCTCCATTTTTGTAAGAACAGAAGTTAAAAACAACTAGACAAACCCGTCCATGTTATCTTTTTTTTTTTTGGAAGGACTGGAGTTTTAACTCAGGGCTTCATGCTTATAAAGCAGGCACCTTACCGCTTGAACCACACCTCCAGTCCATTTTACTCTGTTTAGTTTTTAGAGATGGAGTCTCTTGAACTATTTGCCCAGGCTGGCCTCAAACTGCAGTCCTCCTGATCTCAGCCTTTCAAGCAGCTATCTTTATAGGTATGAGCCACTGGTGTCCAGCTTGCCCATCTTATCTTTCATGATGCTCTCAGTGTTTTATGACTTGCTTAAGAGGCACTCCTTCATTTCCATATTATACAAATCTTCTATATTATTACTATTTTGCGTCACTAGAGATTGAACCGAGGGCTTCATGTATGCTAGGCAAGTGCTCCATCACTCGAGCTACTCCCACCAGAGCTTTTGTTTGCATTTTGTTTCTAAGATAGGGTCTCACTAATTTTGCTCAGATTGGTCTTGAACTCTGGATCCTCCTCCTGTCTCTGCCTCCCAAGTAGCTGGGATTACAGGCACAAGCCACCTCACATGGCTCTATATTATTTCTTAATATTAACTTTTTCCCATTTCACTCTTTAGTCAAGCTGAAAGTTCTATGTGTACTCTGAAGTAAAAAAGTAGTTTTTGTTTTCCAAGTAGAAAGTCTGCTGTGATTTATGGGACAATACATTTTTTTCTCCAATCTTAAATGCTACCTCTATTGCCATAAATTCACATATGTGCTTCTGGTCTCTAGAATGAATTTACAGAGCCTAACCTGTCAGCTCACCATTTCACTACCATGTGTCTCTTCCAGGTGAGCTTTAAAACCAACTCACCACATTTCACTAAAAAATCTCCACTTTTTAACTGAGATCTTATTAGTCATAAAGATCAATTTGAGGAGAACTGTCATGACTTCAATACTGACATTCCATCCAGTAACATGGTACACCTCTACAGATAGTTTTTGGCTTGGCTTTGGTTTGCTTTGGTTTTTGTTGTTGTTGTTTTGGCAGTACTGGGGTTTGAACTCAGGGCCTTGTGCTTGCTAGGCAGGTGCTCTATCCCTTGAGCCATGTCCCCAGCCTTATTTGTTTGTTTTTTTAAGACAGGGTCTTGCTGTATAACCAGGCTAGTCTAGAACATGCTATGTAGCCCAGACTGGCCTCAAACTGGTGATCCTCCTGCCTAATCCTCTCCAGTACACCAGGTGTACACCACCATGCACAGCCATATCTTTTGTTCTTTAGTGAAGTCATAAAGGAATTTTTCCTGTAGGTTTTTGTATTTTATAGATGGTGCTGCTTTAATGAGTTAAGTCTTTGTTTTTCTTCATAATATTCTTCTCCAACACTTTCTGTGTTGTCTTCATTTTAAGATTGTTACTGTTTATTTTTTTTATATTGGGCAATAAAAATTATTTAAACAACTGTGAATTTGCTAGTTTCTCTCCTCATCACTATTCTTTCATAGCAATGTATCCTTAAATCATTCTTTAGAGAGGGTACATAGGTAAATGTTTTGAATTCTTGAAGGTTAGAAAATGTCCCTATTTTGCTTTCTCATTTAAATGCTAGTGTGGCTAGCACGGCACACAATTATTTTCATTCAAATCCCTGCTTCATTCCTCACTGCCCAGCATTAAGAGTTATCTTCAAGCTCGCACCAGTGGCTCACCCCTGTAATCCTACCTACTCAGGAGGCAGAGATCAGGAGGATCAAGGTTCGAGGCCAGCCAGGGCAAATAATTCATCCTTATCTCAAGAATTCGCAATACAAAAACAGGCAGGCAGAGTGGCTCAAGTGGTAGGACACTTGCCTCACAAGTGTATTCAAACCCTCATACCACCAAAAAAAAGTTACCTTTCAAAATTCTGACAGCCAATCTCATTTTTGTTCTTTTTAGGTAATTTGTCTTTCTCTTCTGAATATCTTCAGAGTTTTCTGTCTTTTTTGACTCTGAAAACATTCCTAAGATTTATCTAAATAAGATTTTTAAAAATTTTTATCTTAGCTGACACTTGGCAGGCACTGGAAGTCTTGAGCCTGTCTTTGGATAGGGAAATTTTCTGTTGTTTCTTTGTTGGAATCTCCTCCTATCTATTCTCGGTTCTCTCCAGGCTTTTTTTTTTTTTTTTAGTGGTACTGGGAACTGAACCAGGGTCTCTGCTTGCTAAGCAAGGGCTCTACCACTTGAGCTCCTCCAGCTCCCAGGTACTTCTTTTGAATGAATGCAGGCCTTCTAAATCCATCCTTTGTGACTCCACATTGTTTTCTAGAGCTCTCATAACAAAATAGTCAAATCAGCTCATCGCTGCAGGTGACTTCAACAGAACCAGATCCTACAGCTCTGGAAGCCAAGCCAGGAAAGTCCAAAACCAAGAAGTGCTTGCAGGTTTCTGATAAGGCCTCTTTTTCTGGCTTGTAGAGGGCTGTCTTCTGGCCACATCCTCACCTGGCAGGGGATGTCTCTTCCTCCTATTTTGAGGAATTAGGTTCCAATCCCCCATCAGATTGCGCCCTACCCTTACGACCTCATTTAACTTTTACTACCTCCACAGCAGTTCTATCTTCTAGTACAGTCCCCTCCCCAGTGGGATGACGGGGGAGGGCTGGTTAGAGCTTCAGTATATTGTGGGGATCACAATTCAGGCCATAAATTTTTCATCCTTGATCTTTTCTGTACAATCAGGATACTACTCATTTAGCTCCTGGACTATACCTTGTTTTGGGCATATCCATCTATTGCCTAATTTAGTTTTACTGTTATATTTTTCAATTTCCTTTTATTGCTTGTTGTTTTCCCTTGTCATAGAAGTTACTTGTTCCCCTCTCATAGCAACCTGCTACAATGGCCTCATCGTCTTTCTAAGATGATGCTATTTACCATTTTTTAAATGTTCTTTTCTCTTGCCTTAATTCTGTTTTTCCTCTGAGATCAGTTTTCAGTTTGTTTGTCTTAATCCATTTATTTTTTTTTTTAAGAGCTGTTGAATTTTCTCAAGTATCTGTGATCCTTTCATATCTATATGTGAAGGCTAGGATATTTGTAGAGATGTTGTGTAAGTTTTGAGGCATCTATTTTCCTAAAGGCTCCACTGTGAATGGAGTGAATGGAGGGTCTGTCTAGACTCTGTGAATAGCAGGACATTTTGTGTAGCAGACTTCTCTGGAAGATACACAGAGCAGGCAGGGAGGTGGGCTTGGGGACTACCCTCCTCCTCCCAGTACCCAAATAAGGAGCTCTTTACTTAATGAAACTGTAGCTGACACCCTGAGCAGGACTGGCTCTTCCCTTTTCCTCTCTGTCTGTGGAGCATGGCTGGGGTTACTTCCAGCCCTGCTCCCCTTTTCTCTCAGGCTCTTATGCCCCAGCAGGTGCCATCCCAGACAGGTGACTCACTTTCTTATCAACCCCCCCACCCCAAAGCTTTCTGAGGTGGAAGGTGAGGGCAGTTTAAAGATTAATAGCCCTGATGACTGAGTCACAGCTCTTATTCTTTTTGTTTCCTTTGAACTTAGAGATTCTCTATTCTCTGCTCCTACCTTCAAAGTAATTTTCCTGCAAGTTTTAGAATGTGTTAATATTCTGCTCTAGGTTCTCCATTACTCTGATCACAACTTTCCAGATTTTTATTGTAATCCATAGATCTGGATGTCTATCCTGCTTTTATCATAATTCCTACCTAATTTCTTATATGTTTGTGCTTGGTAGGGACTTACTGATCTGAAAAACAATCTTTTCTGGCATTTAAGCGATCTCTGGTGGGAGTTCCAGTACATGTTTGTGTTAGGTGCAGTTAGCCACGAGAGATGGGTGAGGCAGGATAGATAGATGAGACAGGGAAATTATATAATTTTAATAAATACGAGAAGTGCCAGACTCAGACACTGAAATGAAAGAGTAAAAATTAAAAGCCAAAGCAGCTAGCCACCCCCTCCCATCTCCGTTTAGATACTAAGTTACAAGAACTGGGAGACTCTAAAGGGACTATCTGCTTAGGCTTTCTTCTTTGAAATGTCAACAAGCTGCAAGACTTGGCTATAAGGACAGAAAGATTGAAAGGCATGTCTGGCAAAGGGAAGTCCTAAAACACACTATTGTTGCTGTGTTTTGGGTGGGTCTAGATGACGTCTTTCTGTTTTAACACCCATCTTAGCCACCCAAAACCACTATCTAGTGATTACAGGTTGCTGGGCATGACCATGTGTATCCCTCCAGTTTGGAAAGTATGACTAGAGCTGAGGACCACCATTTTGAGTCTTTACTCCCATTTCTTGTATGGAGAACAGGAAATGTTTCCTTCACCCCACCCCTTCTCCCTACTTTGATCCTGTTGAGGCAGGCTAATAACAGGAAAAAAAGAAACCTGCTAGGGGTCTCCACCATCCTCAGCAAAAGGTCCCCACCACTCCACCCATGCTGAATTCCTCCTTGTCCCCACCCAGTAACACCCTCAGACATCCCCTCAGTTATAAATTCCTTTGCAGATGTAAATTCCCCAAAAGACAAAAGAAGCTCTTGGGCACGTTCTTGTTTTGAATCTTCACAACAGTCTTGTGATGCAGGCATCCAAATCCAGATTTAGTAGACGAGGAAGCTAAAGTTCAGGCAGGCTAAGTGAATTAACAAAACCATGTAGCTAATGAGCAGTGGACTCAAAGTCTGACTCCAAAACCCTCTTTACCCTGCTATGCACTGTTATATTTGTTTTCGCTCACTTCATTAATACATAATTTTTTGAGGGTACCCAACTTAATGTTCTATAAGCAACAGCCAGTTTAAATTTTGTGGACAAATTGTCGATAACAATTATGCTACTATCATGCACATAATTATTCATTAAGGCCAAATGTTGTGGCTCATACTTGTAATCCTGGGTACTTGGGAGGCTGAGATCTGGAGGTTTGTGGTTCAAGGCCAGCCTGGGCAAATAGTTCCTGAACCCCCCATCTCCAAAAATTAACCACAGCAAAAAGAGCTGGCTGAAATAGAAGAGCATCTGCTTTGCAAGCATGAAGCCCTGAGTTCAAACTCCAGTCCCATAAAAAATTTTTTAAAAAGGGGGGGCATTATACATTATTATTTATTTATAATAAAGCATTATAAATATGCTTTATTTGAGGTTTTTAGTTTTTTGTTACATCTGCTAAATTAAATTTAGGTTGTAAACCAAAATTGAAGTGAAGGTCAAAGTTCAACTTTTGGTTGGAGTTGTTATAAAAGCTCTGGACAACAAGTCAGCATATAAAACAGATCACAAGTGTTCTTACCAAAAACAAAAAAAGATAACTATCTAAGATGATGGATATGTTAATTAGCTGCCTCGTCACAAGCGTTTCACAATGTGTATGGTATATCAAAACATCAAATATTTAGAATATTTGTTAATCATACTCAAAAAAGCCAGCAAAAAGAAACAACCATGTATTAAAATTGAACTTTAGTGCTAACTTTGCCAAAGTATATGGGGAGAAAGTATACCAATGTCTGAAATTTACTTTGAAATAAATCCAAACATAAAATGCAAAAAAAAAAAAAAAAAAAAAAAACAAGTCAGCATAAACGTAAGGGAGAACAAGAGGAAATACACACTGACCTCTGACACCAGCTCCTAGCTCATTGCTTTTCTATATTTTCAATACTGTGTTATGTTGTGGTGGCTAGAACTGTGATTTTTACTTTCATGTATTCCATTACATTCCCTGTCATGGTTTTCTCTTGATGCTTACCCCAGAAAGGGACAACTTTTTCAAAGAGACAGGATCATACCTTGACATGCCTCAGAATGTGTAATGTGGGTTTGTTCTTTCTGATCTCATTTTGCTTATGTATTTACTCATTCTATGTCACTGAGCATCTACGATGCTGGTTCTCAACCTGGATATATAATAAAATCACCTAGGAACTTTTCCAAAATACTTTTTGCAGGTTTTCCCCCAAGATTAATGGAGTCCAGGCCTATGTATTTATAAAGCCCACCCAGTTATGATGCATATAAAAGATGGAGACTATTGACCCATCACACATTGTGTCCTATAACAACAAGTGGGATGCAAATTATAATAATTGCTCACTTTTATTGAGTGCATACTGTATGTCAGGCACTGGTATAACTCCCTTACATGTATTAACACATTCAGTCTTCTCAACAGCCCTGGAAACATTTCATAGTTGAGGAAACTGAGACCCAGAGATGATAAGTAACTTGCTCAAGGTAATACATCTAGTAACTGGCAGTCTAGTCCTGGAATCTCTGTTCAGTACTCTATGACATATAGTATCATAGTCCAGTAAATAACAAAAAAGGCAAGAAACATGTATCAACAGAAACACCTAAAGTGAGAAGTGGAGGAAGGGGGAAGGGACAGGAAGGCTTCCTGTAGGAGGCAGTGCTTCAACTAAAGAGAAGAGAAATGGGAACCAGCAAGGAGAGTTGAGACAAGAGCTCTCCAGGTTCCTGCTTACCTGTCTGTCTTACTAGAGGTCTGTCTCCCTTTGGAGGAGGAGCTCCTTTCTACCCCCTCCCATACTGAAAATGCTGGAATGCACACAGTCACACTTAACACACCTAACATTTCAATTGGGAAGGCTGAAGTCATGCACGATTACTCATGCAATTTTTCCTCCTGACAATAGGTCCTTCTATGTGCTTCTCATTCAAATATATAAAGCTCCACTCTGTTGTTTTTTAAAAAAGTCTTTGTTGTAGAAACAATTCACAAATGTGTCAAACACACATCGGTTCTCTCCCTCTTCTCTCCGCCCGCACTTGATTGGGATACTAGAAAACATTTCCCTGGTTTGCCAGGGATGTGTGCCTGCTTGCCAGCTCTGCCCAGAATGGAAGCTAACCTTGCATTTCACGTTATTGTATAACCAAACAGGGCTCTAAGCTTAAGTTTGAGGTTAACCTCAGGGAGTATTTAGCCACACCTGCTACCCCCTCTGCAGGGACAGACTTTGTGTTGAGGAAAGGGAAATGGTCTGATGTTGCTAATTAACCATGGGAGGAAAGGAAGTCCTCTCCAGACACCAAAAATTCCAAGGAAGAACATTATAAAAAGCAGCCTTTGTACTAGTCAGCCACGCTATTCAGGCTCGGCTAGACAGGGGCTGGAAGGAAAAATAACAACTCCTGGAGCCAGTAGGGTCCCTGCATCCCAAGTGGGCACCTCAGGAAGAGCGTCTGCTGGGGGAGGGGTTCCCAGGAACGTGGATGGAGTCCGACAGGCTTCCCAGGGACCACACGAAGCTGCCTATAGCTGGCACATTTAATAGGTGACTTGGAGCCTATGTTAGAATAGCAGCAGGCCTGTTTAGTAAGTTAAAAGTCAAGGAGTTGGAGTCTGTGGAGGTGCAAGGTGGAGCTGCAAGATTTAGAGACTGAGTAATCTCACTCTAGCATGCTCCTTTCTCACCCTATGCTTATCAAATTAGGGGCTGATCCTCAACTTTGCAGATGCAGCTATCATAAATACGGAGAAAGAAGTGTCACCTTCCAGCCTGCTCAATTCCTGGAGGTATAGCTTCTTTGGGGCCGAATGGAGTCTGCAGTGTCTGGGAGACTCAGAGGGGTTGTACTGGGGAGGATTTGAGTTGCTGCAAGAATTTAGATTTTTTTTCCACAAGCAAAAGGACAGTTAGGACATTTGACTGGGACCTTAAGCTGAAGAGGATGCAGAATTTGACTGCTGACTACTTTAGGGGAATGAGGGAAACCTGAGGGTGGTCTTGGAATTGAAGATTAGGTCCTTGGAATTTGAAAGCTGACAGAGCTACATGGACACTCATGAAGGGTGTGCTTAAAGGGTCTGCCTTATTTCACAGGAACTGGGACAGATTTCCAAGACTGAATTGCTGATACCAGGAAGTCAAGGTACTAGGATTTCAGACCAGGCATGTTTCCCAGTCTTTCACTCCAATAACATTTTTTGCATCTGAGTAGACAAGGGAAAATTCCGCCATTACAATATCACACATCCTTGGCAACTGTGTATGTAGTGACACATCCTTTTTTCCTCCCTTGCTATTGATAAAGGATCTCTTTTTTAGACTCCTGGAGTATCAGAGTTGAAAAGACTTTAGAAACCATGTAGACCAATTGTGTTATGTCATAGAAATGGGCACCAAGGCACACAGTTAAGATTGAAACCGGGTTTTCTGAGAACACTCCTGGGCTCTTCCCATGCTACCTTACCCTGCATAACAAAATAGCATTTCGTACATAGGGCCTCATGTCCATTGCTTATTCTATTTACCATTCTACTCACTTCCATCCACAGTACCTGGAATTGTACCTCATTCCTGATAAGATGACTTTCCGAGAAGTTTCCACTATTTGGTATTTTCATCAAAAAACCAAAACCATTAGGTTAGAAAAAGGTTGTTACAACCGGAAGTTGCCCATATGAGCCAGGTAGAACAATTTCCACATTCTGAGGCCTCACTGCTCAAAGTTGTTCATGGACCAATATTCCCAAGACATGCTGTGACAAAATCTGCATTTTAGTAAGGGCTTAGGTGGTCCTGAATGTATACCAATGCTTCAGTAGCACTACTTTAAGACAAGACTGTGGAAAAGCCCTCCCTGTACATCCCACCCAGATGATTAAAGGTCTTCCATTTCTCCCTTGCTCCTTTCTTCCATATACTTACTCCCAGATTTTGTTTTCATTTTATTCTGCTTTTTCTTGAAATTTTAAAGTCCTGATGAAGGGGGGAAAGGGTATATTTTAAAAGAAGACTCAAAATGGAAACTTTTGAGAAAAATAAAATATAGCCAACTTGAAAGATCTTTTGTAGCTCCAGTGTTATGTTGTTAATGTTGAAATATAAACATCTACTATGTTTATATTGGCTGGCTTGTAAAATCATCATCCTTGGTTATATTTAGGAATTTGATGGCTTGGAAAGCATACTGAAAAACACTGAGAACAAAATATTTTCCCTCCTAACTCTCTGGAAAGTAAGAAAATCTCTTTAGAAAAAATTCTAACATCTTTTCCCTACTTCCTTTCTTATTATCATCCGCAATTATACATTTCTTCCTCTTACATTTCTCTCTTGATTCCAAGTTCAGTTTTCTCATTTCAACTCCATCTTTTAAAAATAGAATTTTTATATATATATATTTTTTCTTTCAGAAATGAAGTAAAAGAAAGCTCAACTGGAGCTGAGAGTAGTGGCACACACACCTGTCATCTCAGCACTCAGGAGGCTGCCCAAGCAACCTTAGGGAGAGCTTGGCTCAAATGAGAACGAAAACAAACAAAAAACAAAGGAGGGGGGATATTCCCACTGACACAGAAACAACTATAAACCACCTAAACTATCTCGAACAATTTTGTGCATATAGTTTTTAACAAATATGAAATAATTCAGAACATGATCATTAATACTTCCTTTTATACAGAACTGTAAATTACTAACTTCTTTACATCAGTGAACATACAGTAACATCATTATTTTTATTCAATTTCACCATTGAGATTATACCATGATTGATTTAATCAAATTTCTATTGCTGGATATTTAGGTCATTAAAACATTTCACTATTAAAACCAGCATTGCCTATCCTTAATGATTTTCTTATCTTAAAAAATATTTAATAAAACATGAACATATGAATGCATTATTACACTTGAGAAAAAAATTAAGATAACACCAAATCCTTTTGACCTCCATTGCCAACCCTGGCTCCCTTTCTTTCCTCCTCCCTGGCTCCAGCTGTCCCACTCTCATCCCACTCAGGGAATTGACTTTTGATGGGTATGTATGAGGTGCAGAGCACAGAATTAGATGGCATAAGAATTTCAGTAGATGACATGGTCATCCCCCCAGTGAGGGAAAAGAGGCGTTGATCCATAGGGAGATGCAAGTAATTCTTACAAGCCATCCACTGTACTAGCAAGTACAACTTGATATTAAGGAAGTAGGTACAGTCCCAGTCATTGCTGAATGAACACCAGGCTCTCTTCATCTTTCACCATTTTCTGCTTGTTTTGTTTTTTGTTTCATTTCAGTTTTTTAAGCTAGAGCTCACTATGTAGCCCAGGCTGGCCTCAAACTCATGATCCTCCTGCCTCAGCCTCCCAAGTGCTTGGAGTTTACAGGCATTCACCACCACATCCAGCCTCTAACCCTGGGTTTTTTCCTGCCTCTTTGCCTATAATTTCTTCCTTTCAACCCATCCAGTTTTCGGCTGATAAAATAATCTCAAGAAATTATTTTATGATCTTGCCTATTCCCCAGTCTTCTGCTTCTTTCTTTCTTTTTTTTGGTGGCACTGGAGTTTGAACTCAGGGTCTCACACTTGGTAAACAGGCATGCTTGATCCACTCCAACAGTTCTTCCCCAATCCTCTTTTTCTGTCTACTAAGCTTCCCCTCATCCTTCAAGTCTCAAACTTTTACTCTTCAACATGTTATATGCTTATCACCTCTTCTAAAAACTTTCCTAGTTCTTGGCTCTGTAACTCTTGTTTCTTCTCTTATAATAGATCCTACTTTGTCATAATTACTTGGGTTTTTTATTAATTGTACAAAATAGTGGGTTTCATTATTACATTTTCATACTTGTGTACTGTATATTTCAATCATATCAACCTCCATCACCCGGTCTTTTTTTAAATAACTTTTTATTAGGATATATTCATTATACAGGGGTGGGGAGAGAATTCATAGTGACAATTCCAATTAGACTTATATTTTACATTATCTATATTGCCCCTGTCATCTCTCCCCTTATCACCCTACTTAAAGCAATTGCAAAATATTTCTTAGTTCTGTTTCATATAGAGATATGAAGTCAATCTGCCAATTACCGTTCACCTTCATCTCCTTCCTTCATTCTTCCCTCTCCCACTAGTACTCCAACCCACACTCCACCTTTTTCACAGTCCTGGTTTTCATTATTAATATTTAAGTTGATGTTCAAAGGGGTGTCTCAATGTATGCCCACTGAGGGTGTGCTTTACTTTGGTCTGTTCAATCCCTTCCATTACTCTCCCTTACACCTTTACCTCCCACCCCTTGTTTTTCAACAGCTCTCAATACACATCCTTATATCCTCTTCCTTCACATATTATGTTATGTGATATTACTGATGCTCTATCATTTTCTTTTCCTTTTCCTCTTTCTCTGAGTTCCACTGAGTAATTCCACTGATGTAAATATGCTCTACATCTGAGTTTGTATATGATCATGTTTGGTTTTGTGTATATGTTTATCTTTTGGATGTATCTTCCACATATGAGAGGAAACATGTGGCTATTGAGTTTCTGATCCTGCCTAGCTTCACTTAACATGGTGTCCTCCAATTGCATCCATTTACCTTCAAACTACATGTCATTATTCCTTATGGCTAAGAAATACTCCACTGTGTATATATGCCACAATTTCTTGATCCATTCATCAGTTGTAGGGTACCTGGGATGTTCCCAGAGCTTGGCTATTGTGAATAGTGCTGCAGTGAACATCAGTGTACAGGTGTCTCTACTGTATCCTGTTTTACATTCTTTTGGGTGGATGCCCAGGAGTGGTATCACTAGATCATATGGCAGTTCTATCTCTAGTTTTTTGAGGAATCTCCATACTGTTTTCCATAGTGGTTGTACTAATTTGCATTTCCACCAGCAGTGTATAAGGGTTCATGTTTCATCACATCCTCACCAGCATCTGTTGTTATCACCCTTGATTCTGGCCATTCTAACAGGGGTAAGATAAAATCTAAGTGTTGTTTTGATTTACATCTCTTTTATAACCATGGAAGTTGAATACTTCTTCATGAATTTACTGCCCATTTGTACCTCTTCCTTTGAGAATTCTCTGTTTAATTCATGTACCCACTTCTTCATTGGGATGGGTTTTTTTTATTCTTTGGGGGCTGAGTTTTTTGAGTTCTCTGTAGATTCTGGATATTAGTCTCTTATCGGATGAGTAGCTGACACAGATTTTCTCCCATTCTGTGGGCTGTCTCTTGAGTCTGGCCATTACCCTATCTTGTCCCTCTTTCTCTTCCCACTGTTTTCCCCCTGCACCCCAACAGCATGTCTTTATTTTTTTAATCTAGATTCCCCACATGAGGAAAAACACTTGAATATATAGGCATAGGCAATGACTTTCTGAATAGGACTCCAAGAGCTCAGGAAATAATAGCAAGAATTGACAAATGAGGTTGTACCAAACTAAGAAAAGAAAAAAACAAAACTTGTTTATTTTTATGGTCTACTCTACTCCAAACGGTTCTTAAAATACAGGGCCTCTGTCTTTATCTATCTTGGTATTCCCAGCAGCCAATGTGTACTGAGTACATAGTTAATGCTTAAAATGAGTCTCCACAAATGTACTGGTTTTGTACTGGCTTTCAGATTTGGAGGTTAATTCTCACTTAGAAAAAGAGAAGCAGCTACATTAGATGGGAAGAACAGAAACGGCCTTTGAGGCAACTTGTTCTAGATCCTGAAAGTAGCAAAGGGAGGAACTGGTACTTGCTAAGTCTTCCTATTCTTGAAAAAACAGCCAATATCTCTCTTTCCAATGTAATGCTAGGGAAGTGTTTATTTAACAATAAATAAAAGCAAGGGTTTTTTAAAGTTCTTACTTACCCTGTTAAAAACTAGGTTCTAAAGCTCAAACCTAATCATGCTGTCCTTTCCCAAGGCACTTAGATTTCTTCCCATTGGGTTTAGAGTACAGTTCAGAACTGGGACTTGAACTCGGGGCCTACACCCTGAGTCACTCCACCAGCCCTTTTTTGTGGAGTTTTTTTTTCAAGATAGGGTCTCTCAAACTATTTGCCAGAGCTGGCTTTGAACCTCAATTCTTTTGATCTCTGCCTCCTGAGTAGCTAGGATTACAGAAGTGAGCCACTAGCACCTAGCTAGTTCAGAACTTTTGACTTGACCAGCAGAGTCCCACATAGCCTGAAGGCTGCCTACCTCACTCCATCCTGCCCCATCTTTTCTTGTTGAAGCTCTTTATATTCCAGCCACACAAGTCATTCCTTAGTGCCTCCAGGGCACTAAGCTTTTTTTTTTTTTTTTGGTGTGACTGGGATTTGAACTCAGGGCTTCCTGCTTTGCAAAGCAGGTACTCTACCACTCAAGCTATGCCTCCAGTCCAATTTATTTATTTACTGACTTGTTTTATGTTATTTTTCTTGGTACTAGGGCTTGAACTCTGAGCTTCATACTTGTTAGGCTCTCTGCCACTTGAGCACTTTGCCAGCTCCCAGGCTTCTTTATCAATGGTGCTCCTTATGTGGGAGGACTCTGCTTAAGCCATACACAAGACCCTCCCTAGTCACCTGGCTAGTTGTCATCATCCTTCAGGTGCTAGCTTAGCTGCCACTGCCTTTGGAGGCCTTCTCTCACTCCTGCTAAATTAGGTTGCCCCACTGTGTTCTGCACAGCACTCTATACTTTCCCTTTACTTTTTATTATTACAACTCGATAGTTCTGTGTGTCATTACCAAATGTTTGCTTCCCACTCCCCTCCTCCTAACTGGAGGCTGTAAACTCCAGGAGGACAGGGTCCATGTCTGCTCTGTTCACTAGCAAAGGTGCTTTACCTACATTATTTCATTTAATTTCACAGTCCTGTGAGGTAAACATCCTCACTCTTGTTTGACAGTTCAGGGCACTGAAACTCAGAGGGATGTGTTGTAGAGTCAGATTTGAGCACAGTCCATCTGTATTTTTAAAGGGATAGAAGCTCATTCATTTGGGTTTTGGATTTCTAGGACTTAAACTGAAGTCCCAGTTCCACCACTTAACTAATTTTATAATTCTGGATGACTCTCCTCATCTGTACAATAGAGGTAATATTACTTATCTTACCTCCCTTATACTAGTCTTTAGAAGATCAAGTGAAATAATAGATATGAAGTGCCTGGTAGACCCTAATCTACTCTACAAATATAGATGAAACAAGTGGCATTTTTCATCAGGAACAAGCCCATAAAGTCTGCTTCTTATCTGATCTGCCCACTCTGGGCATCTGATTCTTGAGTAAAATAGTCAGTTTGGAGACAATGAGTACAGATGTCTCTGTATATTATCTAGAAGTTATTAGCTCAGAACTTAACAACAAAAAGATTAAATTAGAATAACATCTACCTTACAGAATGAGGATGCTTAACTTCTACATAATTGTAAATAAGAACACTAAATAATACTTTCACGCTGTGGGGTTTTAGTAATTAACCTACAGCCCTTGCTCACCAGGGAATAGGTCAATTGGTTAGTTAAGTGTAGCTAATGATTAGCATTTATGGTTAATTGCTTAGGCTTGTATTCAGATTTGAGTTCAGTTCACTCAGCTCATTTACCAATGAGGATAACTTGGGAGAGTTATTTAACTTCTCTAAGTTTCATTTCTACATCTAAAATATACCCTTCATATTGTCATAAGGATTAAAACAAAGAATGTGAGTTACATACCTGTCAGAAAACCCTCTACAAATATAGAGTGATATTATCATCCCAGGCTGCTTTCTTTCTTAGTTCGCTGATCTGCATATACCTATTTGTTCCATGTTTCTTCATTCCAGTTGGAATAATGATTTCAGGTGTTAGGATCTTCAATTTGAACTGTCTTTCAGTTCATGTTCTCCAAAGGAAGCCAATCTTGTATAAAAGGGAGCTCTCCCCCATGTTCTCTGCACATTGACTTCCGCCAGTTTCTTGTACTTGTGAGGAAGCTTTTCTATTTGTACAGAGCAGCAAGTTTTTCTATCCACATTTGAACAACTGCATGGCTTTGCCAAGCTACTTTTGAGTGGCACATTAAGGATGGGAGAATTCTATTCTCTCTAGCTTTTGGACAAGAGGATGTACAATTTGGAACCACAGTGAAAAGGGGATTTTCTTGTTCAACCATTGTAAGGCTATTGACACACAGATTACATAAAGTGATTCAATTCATTATTAATGTTAAAAGAAAGAAGGCCTTTCTGTAATTTTGAATGAGGGACCAGAAATTCCAACTATAGGATTATATTTAGGTTTGTGTATATGTGTGAATTGTTTATTCTTGTTTTTTTCTTAACGGTACTGGGGATTGAACCCAGTTAAGAGTGTGTGTATTTACTTAAAAACAAAGCATTTACTGACCCTATAGTGCTCTATTCTCTGGGGAGAAATATGAAGATAAATAAGGCATCTTCTTCTTATGCAGAAGATAGACAAGGACACAAATAATGGATGGGAGTGAATGAATAGGGGAAGGAGGACAGTCCGAGTGTGGCCCCCTCTTTTCTGTGTTGGGATTCACATGCAGGAGGTGGTAGGATAAGATGAGTAAAAGGATCATAAACTCTGTGTATCACCAGACTGGGCTGAGATCTTTTTGTTTTTTTGATGGTATGGAGTTTGAACTCAGGGCCTTGTTCTTGCTAGGCAGCCACTCCCACAGCCCTGGGCCTGAATCTTATCAGTCAAGCTACTTGAGCAAGCCACCTACCCTCTCTGAATTCTTGTCTTTTGTGAAAACAGAGAATAATAATGCTTACTTAGAAGATTATTGTGAGGATTAACTGAGATAAAATATATAGCATGCCAAATACAACACCGGGCTAATTGTAGAAAATATTAGTCATTAGAAGTATCATTATGATCAATACACAAAGAAAAGACAGTATCAAAAAATCTTGTCAGTTACCTGCCAAAATCGCTGAAAAAAATTTTTGCCAGCATTTAGAGTCAGTGGAGGAGGCTTAATGAAAGAGATCTTAGCCCTCATCCCAGTAGTATAGTGGATGCAGAACACCGCCCCAGATATGCAAGCCTCTCTACCAGTAAACGTGAAGTCCTTCCTGCACTCTTCTGACACAAATGGTGACATCCTGTGATCACTTCCCTTCCCTAGTCAAATGTTAGGTGGTGGTTTCATTCACTCCCCACCCAAAATGGTGGAATATCTGACAGTAACAGAGAAACAGGAAGAACAGTGGTTTCAACTGAGAGAAGAGACTACATATTTTACAGTAAATAACTTCCATTTCTATCAGTTCCTTGACCAAACAATGAGAAAACTGTGATGTGAAATGATAAGGAAACCAAGATGCAGCTTTTGGAAAAGGCGGACAGCCTCTTTGATGTTTAGGAGCAAATCCTGTTGTCCACACCTTGCTGAATAAAAAAAAAAAATGCTGAAGACAACTTGTAAACAGGATGACTGCTCTAGCAATCAGCTGGAAGGAGGAAGGGAACCTGGCACCATACCTGTAAGTGCAGCCACAACTTCCTCTATGAAGCTGCTTCTCTGCACTGGAATCTCACATCCAGTTTGACCAAGTTAGGAAAGTGATCCAGATTTGAATAAGCAGTGACTGTATGGAAGATCCTTTATTATAGCACTGCTTTGATTATGGAAATCAAAGAATTATGGAATTTCTAAGAGGAGAAAATGAGACAATAGGTAATATGATGGTTAGTTTTTATAAGAAATATATGATGGTATTATTCTCTTAAGGAAATTATAACACCTAAAGGCTTTATTGGCATTAATATGGTGTCATCTGTGTTTATCATAATAATAATCCTAACAGTGGATAACATTTTTGAGCTTCTAGCTCATCTTCAGGTTCTGGTTTGTAAGTTCCCTAAGGTTAGAAGTCTTTTCTAGCTTCTTCAAGATTGTGTTCTACCTAGAACCCAGCACAGTGTCCAGTATATACATAATAGGTGTTTAATCAGTATTTACTGAAGTATTTAATTCGACATTCATTATCTCCTTTAATACTAACAACCATCGAGAAAGTTCAACATTACTAGCTCCAGTTTGTGAATAGTAAAGTTGGCCTGCTTGTTTCATGGCTATAAACAAAATTATGCATGCAGTGGAGTGTTGTAGAAGTGGGAGAAGCTTGCTCTATAGTCACATGATCCCCAAACATAATCAAGGAAAGTAATTTTGTTTGTGTGAAGATTCTTTTCATGCTTCCACACAGTGGGAGAGGGCAGTAGTTCTGTTGGCCATTTGGCTAAAGGAGTTCCAAACCATGTTTCTGAAGAGAGAAGGAACAAAGTGGAGACATGTGGAAGAAGCTTGAGGGCCATAATAAGCATCCTCACATAGCCCAGGGCTCATTCAGAGCAAAAGAGACCTGTTTGTCCTGTATAGGCCCAAAGGGTAGAGTGCAGTGTGAGTTTCAGGGAAAACAACTCTGGCTGGACACAGGAAAGAACATTCTAACTTTTGCTGCTATTTAGAAATAGAACAAATCACCTCATAGGTAGTAAATGCCCTGCTATTGGAGGTGTCTGAGGAGGAACCCCATGACCCCTTGACAGGGATATTGTAAAAGGGATTTAAACATTGACTAAGGGGAGAGAGGCATTTGCTAAATGAGTATCTCCTCCATGTCTTCTAGAATCCATGGGTTTATAATGTTATATTTAAAATTTGTGCAAATGGCATACAAAAGTGAGTATGTTTAAAAGGGACTAAATTAGAAGTTTAGGTCTTGTTGTGTTAGCCTAGAAGATGCCCTAGGGCAAGATCTCTGTTTATGAGACACAGCACTGTGTTCCCAGCATCCATCCCTAGGTCGGGCATACAGCACATCTTTATTAACAATTTACTAAGTGGATCAGTGGATTTCTGGAAGTTGAGAACTTCTGCTCAAGAGTATCCTTCCCAAGAAGGCACAGAGGACAATAGAAATGAAAATTGAATCAGATCGATCTTTCTGTTCCTCTTTGTTATGTAGAAAAGTTGGTCTAGAGGGATACATTTCCATTTACTTGTGGATTAAATGTTAAACTCACATAGTCTTTTCCTCTGCAAAAGTGCCACAATGTGTTTCTTTTCTGTTGGCCTCACTAGCTCAGAAGCTGTGAGATAATCATGCAGAATTCAACTTGTAGATTACCGGAATGGGAGGACCACTGGGGTCCTGAGAAGATGCCCTACTATGTCTGTAGTTAAGAATATGCAGAAGTGATGGACATAATTAATAGGCAGAAAGCAAGAATCCACCACCAGGAGCCACTCCCACTGGTGACCCTCAGGGAGAAAATGATTATATTTAGCATTGTGCCTGGTACCCATTAGGGGCTCAAAGCAGCAGTGAATGAATGAACAGCTGATGCATAGGATTATACAGTAGGAGTGCTGGACTTGGATCAGGAAGCCTGACAGTGTGACCTTTCCATGTTCTTTGTCCTCTTTCTCATTTGGGATTCCCTGTCATTAAAATAACTGTCCTAGTTGGGGGATACCACTTATGGAGACAGAGATCATGCTTGAAGCTGGGCATGGCTTATAATTCTAGCACCCAGGAGACTGAGGCCAACCTGTGCTACACAGCAAGTGTGAGGCTAGCCTGGGTTACATTGTAAGATCCTGTGTCTAAAAAGAAAAAAAAAATGGTGCATGTATGTTTGTCTCAACAAGTTTGGTAACAGTGGAATTGGAGTCGATGGCTTCAGAGCCGTTTTAAAGGAATAAGATAAAGCAGCATTGCATGGATCATTGGATGTGGGGTGTGAAGGAGGGGCATGGTCAAGCTCCTAGATTTTTGGTATAGGTGGGCTAGGCAGAGGCAGCAGTTACGCTTAGTGAGATGGGAACCAGCAAGTGAAAGTGGGCTTGAGAGGAAGCTGATGAACTGTACCCTGAGTTCCCAAAACCCACCCACTCAGGAAGATCCTGGCCCTTTGGTTCCTCCTCTATCTCTATGGTCTAATCGTAGATCCAGTGCTTGAGAATGCCGGACAAACTAGGTAGCTTCAAATGTGATAGAGCCTCAGTTTCTGCTTCCTGGTGCTGGAGTAACTCAGTCCTAAGTCCCAACATCTATTCTTCCTTTTTCTGCTAAAGTAACACCAGAAAGCAAATGTGGAGATCTGGGACCCACAAACATAAAATTATGAAGAAAAAGAAGAGAACCAGGGGAAGCTTCAAGATTAGAATCTGGGTTCCTGCCAGAACTTTGCTTCATTAAATGTACTCGCCTACACTCTCCCTGGTTTCCAAAGACCAACTGAAGGCTCAACTCCTGCAACCTATGTCAGTACCTCCAGTCCTTGATGCTAAATAAATGAAACTAGAAAGAGAAAAAAAATGGAGCTCCCTGGGGGCTGGGGGTGGCTGGGAGCATCCAGCTGAGTGGCAGACTGAAGGAACAACAGGGCGGGAATCAATATATAATAGAACCCTGTGGGCACTGAACCTTCACTCTGAGCTCAGCCTCATTGAAGTGCTGTAGGCCTGGGTATAGTGAGCTGACTCCAGTAACAGCCTACTGGAATATAGACAGTAACTGTCATATTGTGGTGTATTCTGCATATTGCTGCATTGACAGAACCCATGATTTATAATACAGCAGGAAAGACATAAAAGAGACAAAGGTGGGGGAGAGCAAATGTGAGAGGGTAAAAAATTATGGCTTCCATTTTAAAAAGAATAAATTTTATTGCTTTTGTTTCTAATTCCGAAAGCAATATATATTCGTGGTAGAAATTTTTAGAAAGACAGAAAAGTAAAACGAAGAATCAACTGTAATCCCACTAACCACTCTTGCTATTTGATCAGTCTTTACTGAATGCTGAATAGCTGACGCAAAATTCAATTTTAAGACTTAGGCAGTTGTATTATTCACCTTTCAGAGAGGTTCAGATTTTCCTGAAAGCACACAGCTAGTAAGTGGTAAAGCCTGGGTTTGAACCTTGCTCTGTATCCCAATTTTCTTAAAGTTCTTTGTCTTGGTATATAAGACTTGTCTTGATCCAATAATTTGTCTTGGCATTCATTTTACAGAGATGATGCTATTTCATCAAACAATCCCAATTTTCAGGTGGGAAATAATTCAAAGTAAGAAGATACTGCAGGAAGATGTTTCAAAAACAAATCCTGTCTTTCAAGTCTTGTCATACTTCCTGCAATTTTTGTAAACTCATCTGTTGCAAAAGCTGTGTTTTAATTCTTTGCCCTTTCTGACAACCAGAACAGAAAGCGACTTCCCTCTGTCACTTGGCCTTAGGCCTCCTTTGCTACTGCCCAAGACCGGCTGTGGTTAGCACTTAACTGCTTAGCTTCTTCTTCCTACATGTCCTCTTTGAAATTAATGTTTTCATTTTGACACCATGGATATGCTGTGACTCTAAAACTCATGCCAACAAACTACCACTTTAAAAAATGAGTCAACGAAGTGACTGACAACCTCACCCCACTTCTGAGTGTCACTATATCTCACCATATCTCAGACTCCTGCCCTATTCTTGAATTCCCCATTTGACCCTCACTTCATTCTGACATTAAGGAGAGCTTCTGCAAGATCACTGAGATTACTTGATGATTTTTTAAAAAGCTGATCTTTTAATGGTTTATTCTTTTTTAACAGGCTTTTCATTACCCTACTTTTCTTGTATAAAAACCCTTTGTTGTGCTGGGCAGCGGTGGCTCACACTTGTAATCCTAGCTACTTGGGAGCCTGAGAGTGGGAGGATTGCCATTCAAGACCAGCCCAGACAAATAATTTGTGAGACCCCATCTCCAAAATAACCAGAGCAAAATGGACTGGAAATAGGACTCAAATGGTACAATGCCTGCTTTGTAAGTGTAAAGCCCAGAGTTCAAACCCAAGTCCCAACAAAAAACAATAAAAACCCTATGTTGTAGCCACAGCCAAAGCCTGAGTCCTGGGCATGGAGACTCTGGTATGGGTTTTTACAAGATAGTTGGTGAACTCCTGATAGGGAGACTTAGTGAACATTGTCTCTTTCCAGATGGGGGTGGAGTGTCAGATAGCTATAAGTTTTGGAGATGGCACCAAAGGTAGACTTGGTGAAGTTGCCTAGAGTGGCAAGGGCAGCCCTGGCTGAAGTGCAAGCTACTAACAACCATGAGTAGTAGCTTCTGGGCACAGGAGCTGAGGCAATACAAGTGCCTTTGAGGGTGGGTGAGGCACAGAACCACAGCAGCCTGTCACCTTGCATGAGACGTTGTATGCTTGCTGATCTTGTCCCCCAGAAGCCTTTCCACATAGGGACGATGTAAAGCTTGGCCAAAACAGTGGGCCCTTGGATGGCAAGCACCAGCTTTCATGGAGCACTTGAAGCCTAGAGCAACGTGACCCTTGTAGTCCATAATGGCAACAAAGGCCTAAACCTGGTCCACTGATCAGTGTGAATCTGCTCTGCACTGCATGATCTTCAAAATCTCATCCTTGAGGGACACCCCAGGAAAAAGGCAGTCATCTCAGACTCCCTGATAGGAGAAAAGCTAAATCTCCTCTAAAGGCTTACTCTTCACATCCTTGACCAGGTGGCCTAGTTTTGTCAAAGGACCTACTCCCTGTCTCCAAGAACTCATGAGCTGGATCCCAACAATACCCCCTCCCCAAAACACCTCCTATGCCTGGGCCCCAGAGGCCTCAAGAGCCTCCAGCTCCACCAGCATTATCTACCATTTGGTATTTTCCAGAAGGAATAGTTTACTCTATATAGTAATGAATTAAGTATGAATGTCAAAATATCACTAGCATTAAAATTACTTCAACAAAGCACGTATACAAATACCTAATCCCAACTACCCAGTTTTGCAACCCAGCCAGTCTTGTCCTGACAGCTTTAGACACTTCCTTTGGCCTTGACTCTTCCCAATAACTCTCCAGTGTCTCTTAATATAGGATTTTCATTGAGAATGGGAACTTTGGCAGCGAGTTGCCTCAATTCAAATCATATCTTTACTATTGCCTGTGTAACCTTGGGCAAGTTGTTTAATCCCCTGTAAATGAGTTTCCTTGTTTACAAAATGTGGAAATAATATATTTTATAAATTTGTTCTGAGATCAAATGCTCATAATGATACACTTACAAAGCTCTTAGAAAACAGTCTGGCATATTGTAAGTGCATAGTTAATGTTATCTAGAAAGATAAATGGAGCTTTCTGCTTATCCTATAACCTCAAGAGCAAGAAACCAAATATATTTCTTTTCTTTCTCTCTTTTTCTTTCTTTCTTTCTTTTTGCTGGTACTGGGGTGTGGCTCAGCTTATCTCTCTACCACTTGATCCACACCCTCCATCCTTTTTGCTTTAGTTATTTTTCAGATAGAGTCTCATGCTTTTGCCCAGGCTAGCCTTGGACCTTGATCCTCCTTCCTCCTCCCTCACAGCTGGGGTTATAGACTTATACCACCACACCTGGTTTATTCTTTGAGATAGGGTCTTCCTAAATTTTTTTATGGATTGGCCTCAGACTCAGACCTCAATCCTCCTACCTCTGCCTCCCTAGTAGCTGGGATTATAGGCATAAGCCATCCAACATATGTTTCTTGAAAAATCATTTCAAATTTTAGTGGTTTCTTTATTGGATATACATAGTAGTTTGCTTATAAACCATACATTGAATAGACTCATATGAGTTAGTCTAGGAACCCTAACAACCACTTATCTCACTGTGTGTGCATATATACACACATGCATATATATACATAGAAACACATACTCTTTTGCATTCATTATTTCTCATCCCTTGACAGAATTCCCGATAGAACAACTTAAGGGCAGAAAGATTTATTTAGGTTCACAGCTTCAGAAGGTCAGTCCATCATGGCAGAAAGGGCTTGGTAGAGCACAGAAGTTCATGGGATAGAGGCAGGAAACAGAGTGGAAGAGAGGAGTAGGGACAAGATACAGCCCCTGTGATATGTCCCCACTGACCTACTTCCTCCAGCTAGGCTCCACCTCACAAAGTTTCCACAATTGCCCAAAAAAGTACCACTAGCTGCAAACCAAGCATTCAAAACATTAGCCTGGGAGCTGGCAGAATGGCTCAAGTGGTAGAGTGCCTGCCTAGCAAGCATGAAGCCCTGAGTTCAAATTTCAGTACCACCAAAACAAAACAAGAAACCCCTATGAGCCTGTGGGGGACATTCATATTCAAACCACAACATTTGTGTGTGAGTGGGGGGATGACAATAATTGAAACTAGGGCTCTACCATTGAGCTACACTTCCAGTTCCACATATTGTTTTTGTAGATTTTAGGACAACAGTTTATATAATGTATACAATTTAGTTTTATAAATTTATTTTTCTCCTACTCATTATTCATTTCTAATGGTTGGTTGATAAAGTGTGGTCAGGACTCCATGTGGCCTTGAATAACATGCTGGAGATTTAGCATTTTGTTCCCTGTGTGGTAAGAAGCTGCCCATGGCTTCAGAGGAGAATGTTAAGGTAGTCAAAGTGCGTTTTCTGGAGCTCAGTTTAGCGGCAATGCAAAGGCTGTCCTGATAAGGCTGTCCCTGCCTTGGAGTCAGGGAGGTTGATTTAGAGGCTGGTAGGACCACCCAGACTGAAAGTCTCAGTTAAGGTGCTGGTCAAGAGGGGACAAGTGGAAATAATTTGGGAGTAGAATCAAAAGGACTCAAGAATAGAGTGGTGAGGGAAATGGGGGAGAGAATTTGAATGCCTTTTATTTTGAGTGAATGTGAGGATGGTCAATCCAGTAAGAAAACCAGCTTTCTCTATTGTTTTCTAAATACAGAAGGCATTCAAAATTCCAAGGAGCAATAGAAAATAGACTCTGAAAACTCAGAATATAAAAACAAGCCTCTTCCTCAACTCAAAATAAAACCTATTACACTCAGTAATTTTTACATCTGAACTTAAAATTAAATAAAAATGGAATGCTTAAAAAAAAAACAGAACATCTAGGGTTCATAATGATTTTCACTGATGCTCCGTTTGACAGTGAGAATCAGGCATTTTAAATATTACATTCCAGGCAGTTGTCAAGCAGATGCTAAGTTTGTGAAGAGCCACACTCTAATCCCTGCAGATATAGAAGCTTTCCTCTCCCAATAGAGGAGCCACAGCTCTGGAAAGAACCAAACAAGGCCACAAGTGCCCCAACCACATCCTTTCCAAAATGTTAATACTTTCCACTTTCGCCCAAGACTCTCAAAGCCTGTGTGTTCAGTGGGCAAAGAACAAGATAGAGTTGCTGCCCTGGGATGAGACCACAAGTACAGCCAACCATGTAGCAGGGAGTGGTTTAGGTCTCCAGCCCAGAAATTGTGTGTTCTCACTAAACCATATTCCTTTCCACCTCTCTACCAAACACTCCAGCTGGCATAAGGAGAGTTTTTGAAAATGAGAATGAAGCTTTCCTAAGTTGCATCTGTGTGTTCTGTTCCCATATTTTCTAAGTTAGAAATCCAGATGCATCGCAAATACAGTTGCACTATGGCAACTAAGGGATAGGATATTTTAAAGACACACACGTCACAAAATCTCAAGCACGTACTTGAGTTTTAAAAAACATCATTTTTTAAAATTTATTTTATTTTATTATTCATATGTGCATACAAGGCTTGGGTCATTTAAAAAAAGTCATTTAAAAGACTGATTGCAAAAATATTTATTCAGCACTGCTCTAGGCACTGACAATAGAACAGAGTGGTAAAAAGCAGGCAACACACTATGTAATGAGAATAGGTGCCCCATTGAGCGATGTGTTAGGATTTTAAGATTCAAGTTAAAGATGTAACTCAAAGAGAATATGATTGAGCAGGTAATTAAACTGTGGATCTTTAACCTTGACTTTAATTCCAAAAGTGAAAAAAAAAAGTTCCAAAAGTGAATTGGAACTCAATTTCCAGTTGGAACTTTGCCTGAGTTCTGATCCCTAACCCCCAGTGGGAAGCCAGCTCCCTTCTCCGAGCTCCCTGCACTTCTTTCGATCTTCTAAAAAGCCTTAGGTCACTCCATCATGCTATAATTATGTATGCATATGTCTTATCAGCCTTTTTAGACTCCTTGAAAGCAGGATGTTTTTCCTTATCTTTCTAGATCCTTCCCTGACATTGCCCTCATTCTCCTCCCCAATTCACCACACAGAACTTTTTGCTAGTTCCTGTGTTTACCAGCCCCATGCCTTTGCACACAGTTTCCTCTGATGGAACACCCTTTTCCTTCTTTGTTGCCTGGGATAAGTATGACTCTTGGAAGAATCAGCTCAGAAGTAACCTTCTCAGTTAAGCCCTACATGACTTCTCTAGGCAATGAGTAGTCATGTCCTTCTGCCCTTGCAGGGCTCTAAACATATCTCTGCTCACTTATCATCCTATTTTTCTTTCAGCTGGCTTATGGGTCTGTAAGCTCTGGGGAAGAGTTTCATTTTATCCATTACATACCCAGAGTTTTGCACTCTTGCCTGGAAGAGAACTTCCAGTAAAAGTATATATTACTGAATTGCCAAGGACACAGCCACATGACCTTAAGGCCTTCCTGTCTCCAAAATAAACAAATAACAACAAAAATGAGTGAAACTCATTTTCCTTGCTGGATATTTCCCCAGCACTCGCTCCTTGGCCTGACAACATTGAGACTTCTACTAGAATTCAAGTAGTTGATAGAGACTGGCTGGAGAACATGGAAGCCTATTATGGATGGTGCTTAACTTACGATGGGGTTACATCCCAGTAAACCCATCCTAAATTGAACCCACATTAAATTGAATGTGTCATAAGTAGAAAATGCATTTATACCTCTAACCTATCAAATATCACAGTTCAACCTAGCCTTCCTTAAACGTGCTCAGAACAATTACATTAGCCTACAGGTTGGCAAAATTATCTAACACAAAGACTATTTTATAATAAAGTGTTGAATATCCTGTGTTTTATCTATGTTTAAAAACATAGATGTTTTTTAGACGTGAGATGCAAAACACAATATCAAAAAAAAAAATGCTGACAACACAAGTATACTGTGGAATATTACTTTACCATTGGGAGCTGTGACTCTCACCCAAAAGGTGGCGGGGTGGCAGCAGGTGGGGGTGGGGGGTGGCAGAAGGACAGAGGAACAGAGAGAGAATTGTATTGCATATTGCTAGTATGGGAAAATATCAAATTTCAAGATGTGAAGTATGGTTTTCATTGAGTTTGTATCGCACTTAGAGCACCATAAAGTCAGAAAAGCCTAAATTGAACCTTTAGGTTCCCATGGTAAACTAATATAGGTCAGGAACTGTCTATATTCTACTTCCAACTCACCTTGCAATTAGTTCTGCAACCTTGGTCACACCATATCACTGCTCTAGGTCTGCATTTCTTCATTTATAAGGTGCAAGTTATACTCAATCCAGAATGGTACATAGGTTTTGGGTTTTTTTGGGTAGTACTAAGGTTTGAACTTGGGCCTTCATGCTTGTTAGGCAAGCACTTTACCACTTAAGCCACTTCATCAGCCCAGGTTATTTTTTTTTAATTTGACCTAATGGTAGTGACCTCCTAGAGAGTTCTAATGAAGATTATGAAGACACTCACCTGGAAAGAGCATAGTGATTATTTGGCCATTTAACACAGAAGTGGAGAGTGTCTGAACTAGATAAGTCTTTGAGTTCCTTTCAGTTCAAGCCTTCCCCATTTCATGATCCATAAACGGTATATGTAATACCAGTTCAGTTTCATTCTGGAGGCATATGTCACATATCTCCCACATGCTATCCATTGAGCAGTACAAATAAAAAGAGAAAGAAATAATACATAATTCTTGCTGGTAAGAGACTCAGGTGTCATAAGCAGAGGTGCATGGTCAGTATTATCTGCATTTAGTGATAATAGAAACTGAGGTTCCGGCAAGAATAGATGAGCTACTTTGCTCAGTGGTAAAGCACTTGCCTACCAATGTGAGGTCCTGAGTCCTCACATTGCCTTCTTGCCATAGGCAGAAGAGCTTGATCTCAGACTTGAAAGCTTGGGTATTTCCCACACTAGGTGCTTCATGTCAGAGGCTCAGGATAATCAGTGGGCAGTGTTAGAAACCACAAGGGTGGGGATAGAAAAAGGAATAGGCAAGCCCAGAAAACAAAACTTTACCTACTGCATGAGAGCTGGTCTTGGCTTCAGCTCAGGAAGAATTCACAGGGCATACTTGTAGGCAAGCATGTTTCTTTATGTGCATGTGTCTCAACTCTAAGGCTCTGTCCATTTTTTTGGCAGGGGGCAGTTATTGGGGTTTGAACTCAGGGCCTTGGACTTGCTAGGCAAACACTCTACCCTTCAGCTGTGCCTCCATCTCTCTATCCACTTCTTTAAAATGGGGTTGGAGAAGCAATAATACTTTGGGGAAGAAATCAGTGCAGAATATTGGTTTAATTTTTTTTTTCAGTGCTAGGAATGAAACCCACATGCTAGGCAAGCAGTCCACCACTGAGCTACAACTCCCAATCCAAATGATGATTCTCAGAAAGGGGAATTGACATTTCCAGATCCATATCATTCATTCCCTTTCTCTTTCATTCCACAAACATTTAAAGAGTGACAACTAAGCATAAAGCCTCATTCTAAGCAAAATGGAATAAACTCCATAAACTCAAAAATCTGGCTGGTGAGATGGACATAAATAAAACCAGCTCTCGGGCAGTATGATTTGTGCTCTGAGACAGGGATTGGCAAAAAAATTTTCTGTAAAGGGCTTGATAGTAAGCATTTTTGGGTTCTGAGGGCTATAAAGTCTATTTCAACTACTCAACTCCAACATTGGAGCATGAAAGCATAAACAAGATGTAAATGATAAGAGTGGCTGCATTCCAATAAAACTTTATTTATTGCCATGGAAATTTGAATTTAGTATATTCATGTTATGAAATATTATTCTTCTTTTGATTTTTTTCAGCCATTTAAAATTATAAAAGCTATTCTTACCTCTCATGTGCCTACAAAAACAGGCTCAGGACAGATTTGGCCCACAAGCAGTGGTTTGCCATCCTCGTCTAAGATGAACAAAAGTTCCAGATAATTTTTTGCCCTTCATGAAGGTAGGAGCTAGTTATTGGTCAGATTCTTTTGCCAGGAATAAAAGGGAAAAAGAAACAATACATGCATTTCAGTGAAAAAGTACTCTGCCAAAGTAGGCCACAGAGGTGGGTACTATTTACATAGAAGAATAAAAGAGAACAAAATGAGGTCTGGGGCAGGAAGTGTGGCTCAAGTGATAGAGAGCCTACTTTGCAAGGGCAAAGCCCTGAGTTCAAATCCTAGACCCACCAAAAAAAGTCCAGAGGCCCTTAGTTTTTCCCCACTCTTCCTCTATTTCCAATTAAATCCCAATGCCTCTTTAATCATGAGCTAACTTTAATCTTTTCACTTTTTATATTATAGAGACACAATTTTGTACAATTGAACATGTAGGGCCTTCTGCAGAGGAGCTGGCCCTTTCTAAAGTTTCCACATAGCCATGTTTAGGAAGAGTCAAATGGCTGTTTGGGACCTAATCTCTCTGGATTCAAATAGTATTTTGACAGCATTAGGGAGCCTTGTGTGTGGCCTTGGGGTTGACTGACAATCATCTCCTGCACACAGGCAGTGTCTCATTAATCTTTGTATTCCTACCACTTAGAACAGAGTTTGGCACTTCAGAGACATTAGGCTTTGCCATAGGCAGTTTCCCTGATCAAAAAGTATATATTCCTTCACAGGAGAATCCCCTGGGCCTCAGTTTTCTCACTGTAAGATGGATATAATAATATCACCTTCATCACTGATTATGTAAGATCACATATGTGGCTGCACTCTGTAAGCCATAAAACACTACAGGAATGACTTTATAGCTTCCCACCATTTATCTCTAACATCCCTGTCATCAGAAAGATCATTTTATCTTTCTGGGCTCATTTTCCCTTTCTCAAAGGCCAGTAAAGTGAATTCAGTAACCTCAAAGTTCCCTTCCTGCTCCACTACTCTGACCCTGTGTCATATTAGGAAATGGATTTTTCACTAAATCAGGAGGTATTTGGCATCATGGTTGAAAATGAAGAGCAGGAACCAAGAAGCCAGGTATGGAAAAACAACAATAAAAAAGAGATGACTAGAAGGGAACCTTGGCTCTGGATAGGGAGCACTATCAAGGGCCTTCCTCAGTAGGTATCCTTTTTTTTTTTTCAATTCATTTATTCTCATGTGCGTACATTGTTTGGGTCATTTCCCCTGCCGCCCGCTGCCTCCACTCTCTTCCCCCCACTCCCCCTCGCTTCCAGGCAGAACCTGTTCTGCCCTTATCTCTAATTTTGTTGAAGAGCAGACATAAGCATAATAAGAAAAACAAAACTTTTTTTCAGTTGAGATAAGGACAGCTATACAGAGAGATTCCTAGCATTGCTTCCATGTACAAATGTGTTACAACCCAAGTTGATTCATCTCTAACTGATCTTTATACTGGTTCCTGATCCCTTTCCCATATTGACCTCTGTTGTTTTAAGATTTCTGTATTAGCTCCTCTGGAGTGGGGACATCAAACGCTTTCATGTTTTGGGTTTTCTACCTACCCCATACCTTCCGTATGAGCTCTCCCCTTGTCATGTGATCCAAGTCCAACAACACTGCTGTATTTGCCCTAGATCTAAAGTCCACATATAAGGGAGAACATACGATTTTTGGTCTTCTGAGCCTGGCTAACCTCACTCAGAATGATATTCTCTAATTCCATCCATTTACTTGTGAATGATAGGATTTCATTCTTCTTCATGGCTGAGTAAAATTCTATTGTGTATAAATACCACATTTTCTTGATCCATTCATCTCCTTGATGAAATATTTACATTTCTAAAAACCAAAAAATGCTAGCTGGATGAGGTGTTGCATGACAGTAATCCCAGCACCCAGGAACTAGAGGAAGCCAGCTTAGTCCACATAGCCGGACCTTGTCTCAACAAACTAATAGCTGGGAATGTAGCTCAGTGGTAGACCAGTTGCCTAGCAGGCACAAAGCCTAGGTTGGAACAAAACAAATGCTATATTTCTTGGCATAGCTTGCATTTTCTCTATGTGTAGAAAGCTGAGTTTGAGAAGGGTATAAGAAGAATTTCCCAAATTTCTTATCGGAATCAATCAATGCTTAGAAATACTTGAGAGACTAGCAATTTTTTTAACAAAGGTCTCACTACTAAGATTCTTCAAGTAGAATACATTTGCCATGCCACACCTTTTTACCTCTGCTGGGAGTGTTGACCTCAAGAAAGCAAATGGAGTCATGTACCCTAACACTAACATCCTGCTTAGATTTTCCCTCCTCTCATTTTCCACTTTCATAAAAAGGGAGTATGTAAGTCCATTGGCTATTAGGTAAAATATTATCTTGTCCTCTGAGGAAAGTGATATTGTTTTTAAGGAACCTGTGTGATGGGAATGGATACAAGACTGGGCTGGCAAACCAGGGCAGGTGAGGCGACTGGAGAGAAGATTAAAGAAACCAGTTTCTCTCCCTCCTCCACACTTCTGGTTTGGCTTGAGAGCTTTAAGGAAGAACAGAGGGTATCCAAACTCAGGACCTATTTTATGTATCTGAATTTTTTTCTAGAAAGAGAAATGGATCTTGGTAGGGTTACCTGGTTGTTATCAGACATCTATGACATCCAACAGGTGGGTCTAAGCCTCACACGGCAGCCAAATGTGAACTCCTGTGATTTCTCTTGTGATCTACATATTATTAGCCTACAGAGAGAAACTAATTTACAAAAGAATGCATAGGAGATTACAAATCTCAGTTTCCCAAACTAAGAGGCCTAAGAAATACTTTTTGAGATATTAGGATATTCAGTTCACATAGAAAATTAGGAATGTCTCAGTTAAGTGTCTTGTGTTATTTCTGAACTGAACAACTTATAGTCCCTTGGATATACTCCAAGCTTTCCCATTCCCATGAACATATTCAGACATTCCCTCTGCTTTAAAGGCCCTTCCCCATCAAATATTCCTCCTACTTCTGAGCACTGCTCGTCCAAATTGTACTATATTTCAAGTCCCATTTCAAGTACTGACTTCTTTATAAAGATTTTTCTCATTTCCTTGGCTCTTGTTGTAGTTACTTTTTTATGAGTTTACGTTTTGCCTTGCCAAACATTACATTTTTTAAAGCTGCAAACTAATCTTTCTATTTCTTCATCTTGAAAGTGGCGCCTGGTTCAGTTTCTTTCATAAAGTAGTCATAAAAAAGTCTGTTCATCAGGTGTTTCACCAGAACACATTACCCACTATTTAGAAATCTGAACCACATAGAAATTGTTAACAAGATTTCAATTCAAAACAAACTTTTAGAAGATTTCCTGAGTTCAAAACTTTCCAACAAAGTTTTGCATTTTTTTGCTTTTTTCCAAGCAGTTGAATAATTTGAATTGAAGTTTGAAATAATAAGCCTGAGGCATGGTGAGTTTTTCAACCAAGAAAAATTCCATTATATTCAAAGTGTGTTCCAAAAGGGGAACATGGAGTAATATTGTGAAAAGGTCTTTCAACAAGAAGGATTGAACTAAAATATTTTCCTGAATAAATATTATTTTATAGAAAATGAAGCCACTGCTTACCTCACCCTCACCCTGACTCATGAAAGCTTTGATGTAATTCATTATGTCCTCAAATAAGAGGGAGGAAAATGGGAAATGGGATGCTGATACCTACTTATATCCACAACACTTTATAGTCAATCTCTCTTAATCTGACCAGCAGTCCTGCTATATGTTGTATTCCCCCCATCATGGAGATGACAATACTGGGGCTGAGAAGGAGTGAAGCAACTGCTCCAAGATGGCAGAATGAAGTAGGCCTAGATCCAAGTCAGGTCTTTTGGGTTTCAAAGCTTATATATTTTTTTTACCATACCATGCTACCTTCTCAGTGTTTTTACAACCATCCAAATAGTTGAGAAAAATGGGTTGGGATTAAATTTTTTTTAATGGACATGCAGTGCAGTATAATTAAACAAAATGTTGGCCAAATGTAGGAAATGTGGTTCCCACTCTGCCGTGATCCTCACAGCTACATTACCACAACCACATCACACCATGGGTTGCAATTTAAAGATCACTTATTCCTAACCAGTCTCTTTGCCTTATAGAAAAGGTATTTGAGACCCAGATGAAGCAACCTGCCTATAGTCACACAGGAGAATTCCAGTTTACCAAATATATCTGGGCTTCTCCCACTGGGTCCTTTCTGTCCTCCCTGGGACTTGGTCTCTTCATGTATAAAGCAGACCTCCAAAACAAGTGTGTTCCATGTAGATTGTGGTATACAAATATACAGGATTATATTATGACTTCTGAGTATATAATTTTAAAACATGAGTGGTCTTAGAGTACTATGAGAGAAATGTCATACAGCCTCTGAGTTACTGTGAGTGTGTATGCATGCATGTATGTGTTGCAAGGGGCAAGAAGGGGGCTGGGAGGGAGAGAGAGAGAACTTGAATTTAGGAGGAAGGCTTGAGATATAAAGTGGAGAAAGTATCATACAGATGGCATTTAAGTCATGGAAGTGGATGAGATTACCTAGGGGGAGTGTAGAAAGGAGCAGAGGCCCAAAGCCAAGCTCCTAGGCACTTCAAAATTTGAAATCTGTTACAGACTGGGAGCCAGCAGAGGAGACTTTCAACATGTTCATGAGCATTATGAGTCCATGAGAGGTGGATACAGAAGCAATACTTCCCAAACCTATTTGAGCTTGGAAACTTTAGTCACATAGTACGTCACAGGGCTGGGTTTTCAAGGAAAACACTTTGGGAAATACTTCGCATACACTTTTAGCTCCACTCTACTGCGGCAAAATATATTATCTTCTAAGGTGACCTACGCAAGTCTTTTCTCCTTAGGCAGAGTGAAGTTTCCATAAAAGCTCATCCATTGCTAAGTAAATTCCTGCCCTGATGATCCAAGCCAAAAAATATACCTGCAGGAAGCAGACATGTGCCAAAGGCAATGAGAGAGAATGGAGGACTGTCGCACTACAGCCTTGCTGAGTGCAACCACACGTGTTGGCAGACTTTTGCTTTTTTCCACATTTATGACAGTTATTTTGGTGAGGAATAAGATTCAAGTCTGGAAAGAGGCCCAGGAAGTAATTTTTTTTGTTTGTTTTTTGACGTTCAAGATGCTAACATGTGGGTGTTTCTACCTATACACACTATACCCGAACATCATTTGATACTCTCGAAAGACAAAAGATTTTTAGATATCTAAAAATATTTTCAGACAAGAATATTTTTCTCAGGCTGACTGAATGGCTTAAGTGGTAGAGTGCCTGCCAAGCAAGTGTGAAGCCCCGAGTTCAAACCCTGTTTCTGCCAAATATATATATTTTAAATTTTTCTACCTAGTGTTTTTGTCTGTTGTTTTGGTTATAAGGAACAGAAACTCACTAAGAATCCCACAAGTGAAAAATACCTGAGGGAATATGAAGAATACTAAAATGGAACTCATCTGGTGCTAGGACATTATTGGGACCTGAGACAACCCTAGCGATAGGTATCTCTCTAAGACCTCTCTCTCTCTCTCTCTCTCTCTACTTGATAGAATATCTTACTTGTGTAGACATCTTGACCATAATGTGAATAAGACAATCTCTTGAATTCCTTCACCCCTTTAAGCGTTTGCCTCTCTAGTCCATCCCAGCTCAATCAATCCTACCACTATGTATTTAATTGTTCAAGACCCAGAAATCATCATTGTTCTCTCTCTGGTCTGTTTTCCACATTACCCCATTATCCCGTGGTCGCTACTCAAGTACATGCTGAAGCCACTTGCATCTCTGACTGCAGACATACCTGTTGTCGTCTCTTAGATGAACTTCTGCAAAAGCCTCTCAACTGACTTCCAATTGTAATCCTGACCCTGAAACTCCCTTCTCACAACAATCAACGAAAATTTTCTTTTTCAGATCTGGCTTCAGATAAATCAGGTCATGCCAAGGCTTGAAACCCTTCCAATTGCTTTCCACTGCCTCAACAATAACATCTTACTTCTTACTCTGGTCTCTAAGATCAAACCTCATCATGTGTACCTTCCTATCAGTTACTCAGCCCTGGCCACAGAGCCTCTTTTCTTGTCCTCAAACACATCACACCTTTTTGACTCACTGTTCCCTCTGCCTACTGAGCTTCCCCATTTCCAGTTACTAATGTCACCCCTCCTGGGCTTCACTGTCCATATCACTATTTAAAGTGCTCATGATTGTTTGCTCACCTTTTTTGGTAGATCCCATTTAGAAAGTAAATTCCATAAGGGAAGGGCAAGGGTTTTATCTATCCTTTTCACTCTTCTCCCTCCTTAGTTCCTACCTAACACAGTGCCTGGCGCATTAAAGGCGCTCAATAAATATTTGTTGAATGCATGAAAAGGCTTTAGAAATTATACAGTGGAGAAAACTCTAAAATTTAGTTTGATACATTTCTCAAATATCTTTGACGACACAATCCTACCTGTCATTGTAAAGAATCTTTGTTCTCCTAGAAGTCATTTCTTGGAATACACTGAGGTTATGCTACTGAGGCATCAGCGATTAGAAGCATTGTTGTTTGAAACCTAGTGGATCTTAAATGTCAAAACTTGAAAATCTCTTACACATCAACATTTTGACATTCTTTGTAAATCCAGGATATTTTTATTAGGAGGGTGCTTGTTTTAAACTTCTTAGAAGGCATTGTTTTTTCCTTTGAGATTTGGGATCCAAAAATTGAGAGAAGGCTCAAGATCACAGGGCTTACAGATGGGCGAGATTTCGGTGGGAGGAGTCATCCAGACAGGACTCCATACAGCAAAATTAAGGGACATGGTTGCCTTGGGGAAAAGGCGCTTGGTGTCCAGTAAGGCTTTTTCCTGCTTCAAATGGAATTTTTAGAAGCAGAAACCTGCAGTTGGAAACTTGGCTATTTTTGTACTATGTATGTTTTCCATAATTATTTCTTCTCTGTTTTCCCTCATGTTTAGTAAAGCTGTTCTTGAAAATACCAGCCTGTCAAAAGTCATGCAAACTTTGCCAAAGGAGAACATTTTTAACCACACTGCAATTTTTAAGGCAGAACCACACAGCCTTGAGGGAGAGGTGAATAGGTGATATGACATAGAGAATCTGGAAAAGTACCTGAAGTAAAGATGAAAATTCAGGCATAGAGTTAGAGAGTTGGTTAGCCTCTTCTAACTTGAAGACATTCTTTCAAAATTGATTTGCTTCCCCTCTGACCTGTTAAAACTTTTTTTGGGGGGGAGGCTGTTCATATTGAGTCTTAGTTAGTCAAGGCTAATTCTTTACAAGAATCAAACATGCATAAAATATTAAGCTATGAAAGACAGTTGGTAAAGGAATTGTCCAGTCACATGAAAAGGCCTGAATGATGTTAGGTAAGGAGAATTTGAGAAAGTCCTCACTGATTTGAAATATATGCAAAGACTACATGAGAAGTTTGTGCATGTGGCAGAGTGTGCTCTGAGTTTGGGCTCCAGTGTGGCTTGATCCATGATTGCACTAAGATTAGCAGCTGGAATTGGGAAAGGCTCTTGCTTTATTCCTACAGAGATCATTAGTGCAGGCGTCTTAATCATAAACATGACTAAATCCTGAGGAATAACTCAGATGTAGGGACTTCAGATTAGGAGAATTGAGTACTGTGTTTAGTAAGATGATGGGCTGGTAGGTTGTAATTTTGAAAGGATACTTATAGCATTTGTGATTTTTCTTCATTAGGTGGGATGTGGTCCTAGTGAATCAAGGTGTGGAAGGGAGAGAGAGAGGCGTATAGGACGAGAGGAAGGGAGAGAGGGAGGGGGAAAAAGAGCAAGAGAGAGAGAGAAAATGAGAATAAGGAATTGGTTCATGTGATTCTGAAGCCTGAAGTCTGGCAAGTTCAAAATCTGCAAAACTTATGTGCCTATTAGAGTCCTAAAGCTGGAAGCTGCCATAGAACAGAAGAAGAACTGATGTTTCCTTTTGAAGCCTGCAAGGCAGAAGAATTCTTCCTTACTCAATGGTGGGTGAGACATTTGTTCTATTCAGGCCTTCAGTTGATGGGATAAAGACCAATCACATAATGGAAAGCAATCTGCTATACTCAGTGTATGATTAAAATGTTAATTTCATCCAAAAACACCCTCATAGAAACACTCATAACAATGTTTGACCAAACATCTGGGCACCCCATGTGATCTCCATTCAAGTTGACACAGAAAATTAACCATGATAGGGAGAAAGGGATGGATATGCATTACTAGATTTCCATTCAGGGAAATAGACTAGCTGGCCTTCAAAACATGGCAGCAGGTTGGATATAAGAAGGAAGACAGTTAGACCTTAAACTTGGCATGGCCACTGAATAATGACACTTAAAATTTCATTTAAGTTCTTTCCTATGTTGTTTCCCCATGTGTTATCTCAAGTCTTACTATTGTGAGTTGAATTGTACTCCCTAAAAAGATATGCTTGAGCCCTAACCTAGTACCTTAGAATCAAGGTAAAATAAGGTTATGACAGCAGGCTCTAATCTAATGTAGCTAGTGTCCCTAAAAGAAGGGCAATTTGGATATAGAAACATGAGTAGAGGGGAGATGGTGCTATGAGACACAAAGAGAATATACTGTCTACAAGCTGAAGACAACGGCTTAGAGCAGGTCCTTCTCACAGCCCTCAGAAGGAGCACAACCCTTGCCAACACCTTGATTTTGGACTTACAGCCTCCAGAACACTGACACAATAAATTTTTGTTGCTTATATCACCTAAACTTCAGTACCTTGCTATGATATCCCTAGGAAAGTAATACACTTAGTAAAGTCTATTACACATGATTGCTTGTGTTAAGCATGGCTGGAAGAATGAAGGAAAGAGGTGATGTATATCCAGGGAGTGAAACCAGGGAGAGAGAGGAGCAGTATGGGGGAGAGGTCATGAAGGGGCAGAAGAATTTGGGAAAGATGTCTGGGGTACTAAGCAGTGGTCCAAAGAGTCTCCTATACAGTTTTGAGGGTTATACTACTTTGTACGCCAAAAATGCTATAACTGGGTGTAGTTATCGCTATATCATACCCCTCAAAATGTACTGGCTACTGACTGGAAAAACTACTGATACAAATAGTTCATAGTGATCATTCCTGTGTTTGATCAGCTGAGAAGCATTAATGGGGTTTATATTAACTTTGAAAATGTTAAAAATTAAAAGGGTTATATTAACATTGACAATGTTAAAAAGTAAACGGTATATATTAACTTTGATGTTAAAGCTTAGTGAAATGATCTGGTTTTGTTTGGTTTTTTGTTTTGTTTTTGAGGAAGGGTCACACTATGTAGCCCAGCTGTCCTCAAACTCTCTATCCTCTGAGTGCTGGGATTTACAGGTGTGTGATCTTTGACTACATCTGCATCAATAGCTGAGGTACAAACATCTTGGTAGATTATGAGAGTAGCAGGAACATAGAATCTTGCCTCAAAAATGCATCTCTTTGTTTGAACACCATTCGAGCATGGTTACACATGGTTTCCTGAATCATTTCCACTAAAATGTTGCCACAGATAGAGATAAGGAGCACCAAAAGGCCATAGAGTAGGAAAAGGAAGGATAAATAAAAGAGAGGTAGGGAAGGAAGGAGATAGGGCCGTTTGCTACCTCAGATTCAAATTCCAATCCATTTGAAATAACCATAGTATTTGGTTTCAGATAATACTGAATATTGCTAAATAGCCAAACCTTTAGAATATTTGACAAACATTGTGGTTAAATTATTAATATGGGGTAAAAATGTTATTTAGTAGCTATCTTCAAACATTAATACTTTTTAGTGCCCTCATTTCATGGTTCTCTTTGAAAATCTTTGATTCCATTTTAGAAAATGGAATGAAGATCCTTTAGGGGTCTAAGAACTACGTAGAAGGACAATAAATCTGATGATGCTATTTTGACACCTTTAATGCTGAAAAATACTAATATAATAACCACTGTTCCTTTGTTCTAAGGATTTCCATTTTAAAGCTTTGCTGCTGTTCATTTTCTTTGCCTAGCACCTTATTACCATTTTCTAGAGCTATGTGCATGACTTGAATTCTATTATAAACCAAGTGATTTCCCACAAATCTAAGTTTGGAATCTAACCTTTTAATAGGCAGAAGTTACTCTGCCCCTGAACAGTGATTCAGGAACAATGTCCAGGCAGCAAAATGGATGTCATTGTCCTTCCTTATTAATGAATACCTGCCAATGCTTCTAGTCCCAGGTACAGCTAGAAAAGAAAAACATAATGCATAACTGGCCATCGCTTTTCTGGGGCAGAGGGTGTGGCTTAGATCAAGTGTCCTTCTACATTAGGGGTATGTTACTATATGCATAAGAAAAGTACTTCGTATTCTCAAGGAAATGTTTGATAGGTTTTTTTCCTGGCCTGAGATGGTCCATATATGGCATATACTGTCTTTATGTTTCCAAATATTCTGTAAAGCAGAATGATATCCACTTTACTTTGTGAGGTGATTTTTGTAAAGAAGGTCCTTAAATGAAATGAATGACCAGCACAAAGATTTGAGGAATGTTTGACCCAGTTCTGATGTAATACCTCTTTCAGGAAAACCCTAAGACTGGGGGATGCTTGTTTCTGGTTCCGTTGCAAAACATGACAGTCTTGGGCAGCCTTAATACAAGTGGATTTAATTATGCAGCCCTGTTCTACATCATTACTGAGTAAATGCCTCTGCCAGGATTCTGCCAACACTGATTCTAGCCAGACACCCATTAGTAAACACTGCCGTTTAAAATACTGGTTGGCTTCTGTGACTGGGGTGTCTGCATAAGGGAAGCTAGGCTCAGAGTTTAAAAAATATTATCGGAGGTAAGCACAGAAATGCTGTTCTCTAGAGGAGACAGGAATTTAGGACACTGGGAGTGTAATTTTGATAAAGGCCTTTTAAATTTCTTATTTAAATTTTCCAAATGCTCTAAATTGATGATATAAAAGAGTTTCTTATTCTGTGATAATGCCTCAACAACTTGTATACAATAAAAAGCATTTAACCTAAAAACAGAATTTACTTTCCACATGCAAGTGGTAAGAAATCACAAGGTCTTCCAGGTAAGGTGGTACAAGCCTGTAATCCCAGCTTTGCAGGAGGTGTAGGTAGGAGTTGGATTGCTTTGAAGCTGTCCCGGGAGAAAAAGTTGAGACCCTATCTGAAAAATAACCAAACGCTAAAAGGGCTGGGGTGTGGCTCAAGTAGTAGAGCACCTGCCAAGCTAGCTAGCAAGCACAGACCCTGAGTTCAAACTCCAGTACAGCAAAAAAAAAATCAAAAAAGTCTTTTCAGAAAACCAATGTGATAAGAAGTTTTTGAGACTATTTCATAAACCAGTTCTACATGACATGATTGCAAACCTCTTGGTAGGTATTTATAAATAAGACATAAACTTTCTGTCTCCTTCACTGGACGAGCACTGATAACACTCAAAAGTTCCTTTTTTTTTTTTACAATCATCACAATAGCCCACAGAGTTGCCTAGACAGGAATTACCACCTCCAGTTCATCTGTGGAAAAGCTGAGAATTCCAAGATGGATTGTCTGATTTAAGGTTACTTTGTGAATCATCGGGAGAGACTAACGCAAGAATGCCACGAGTAAGTGACTTGCTTGAGGTAATCAGAGGAAAATATTTGGAGAATGAGGACATTTGTGCCAAGCTTATCAAATATGCAGATGATCAAAGACTGAGTGTTAGTCTTAATTTTGCCACTAGCTAGTTAAGAGATCAGACAAGTTATTTAACCTCCCTGGGCCTCAATAACCTTCCTAGAGAAATGAGACAGCTGATCTAAATCAGGAGTTCAAACTTTCTTTTTTTTTTTTTTTTTGGTAGTAATGGGGTTTGAAGTCAGGGCTTCATGCTTGATAAGCAGGCACTGTACCACCTGAGCCACACCTCTAGATTCTTTTTCTTTTTAAAGGAAATCTTAATGTTCTAAACGTTTGTTCAAACAACGTTTCAATGTTATAAATTTAAGTGCTCCTGTTTGGCTCCCTCCACCTCCTTCTGGGCTCCCTGGACATAGTCTAAAAACCAAAATATCAGGTAGTCTGAAAGCTTCTTCCTATTTTTAAATTCACTGTTTTCGTGACTGGAAGCAGCTAGCTTTCTAGTCCTCTACCAGTTCACGTCTCCTACAGAATCCTGTGTATAAAAAAACCCTAGAGTGGCTGGCAATGTGGCTCCATAGTACAGAGAATGTGGGCTATGAACACACCACATAATTAAGCCAAGGGGACACCATCTTTAAGTTTAAATAGAATCACTACCCCCATAATGTGACCTTGACAATAATGACCCAGTTATAGCTTCCTTCCGCAAAAGCCAAGCCAATAATTACTATTGTTTATTGAGTGCTTACTAAATGCTAGGCACTCTTTTTACATGAGTTATCTCATTTAAACTTCACAAGAACCATTTGCAATGATGTTATCCTTATTTCACAGTGAGAAATGACCTAAGAAAGAGCACGATTTTGTAGCGTACAGGGGCTAACTAATTTGCTGAGGTACATACAGTTGGTAAGTGGGAAGAGCCTGAATTCTGAATTCTGAATTCAAAACTGCACTAATTAGCTCTGCCTTTCACAGTTGAAAGAAGTTATTTTCCTCACTCAGTATGAGGGCAAAATGCCTCATTCCTCTTTATCTTTGCAGCACCTTAGTCAGCCCCATCTCTCCATTTTTATTATTGGTTTTGTTTCATTAATCTTCATAAAGCTCAGAGGTGGAAAGCACCTATTAGTCATTGATGGCCCTGCCACCACCACAACCCACCCCTCATCTGCTGTCCCTCATACCATGGATTCTACTCAGGGAGTATCAAGGATTGAAGCAGAGTGAGTCCTGTAACTAACTCATCTCTGTCAATAAGATTTTCCTCTTATGTTCACCCTCCTCTTCCATGTTGTGTTTTCCCCAGGGTGTTCTCCCCCGACCTTTCCTTCTCCCCCTGCTCCTCCCCTCCTCCCCCCCTTGCCTAAGCCTGCCCAGCCTCTCAGCAATGATTTTGCCTCTTTCCCTCACACCATGGCCACAGTAACTTTCTGATTAGCACACTGAACAGAGGAGGAGGTGAGCTGCGAATGTATGCTGAGAAGGTGAGAAGATGAGAAGGAAGAGGTGTGCGCCTAAAACCTGCTTAGTCAGCAAATCTTGGATCCAGTTTGGCTTGGACATTGCCCTTCCACTAGCAGCAGAGGTCTTGCTGTCCAGCTAGGCATGATTCCATGATGATTCTGTGCCAAGCTCTAAAATTGGTGCCAGCAATCGCAGAAGTAACTGGAGTACACCATTACAAAAGAAGACAGTGTGGTGTGGGGAAAAGCACGTTAACTTTGGGGTTTCAAAAATCTAGTTTAAATAATTGCTCCACATTTTGCATGGCTACATGGCTTTAACAAGTCATTTAATTGCCTGATCTTCACCTTATGTATTTGTAAATCAGGAAACTATACCTACTTTAGGAATTTCTATAAGGATTATAGATGACAGCCTGGCCCATAGAAGGCACTCATTGATGAGTCCTAATTCAAAACCACTTTACTACTCTTCCATTCTTACCATGTTCCAGAGCATTCTATTGCATTCTCAAATGCTAGCTTCACCTATAGCATCAGCAAATCCATCAGTTTCCCACTGCCTAGAAAGCAGAATGCAGGGATTATTAGCTTTCAGAGCTAAATCAACATCCATTTTGCTTTTCCATTTTCACTTTGCTGTGAACCTCACCAATGACATGCTGAAATAGATATAGATACTAATCTATTTGCCATTTTATAGGCACTATATGAATGTTGACAATTTCTTATTTTTATCATGTGCATGTGTACAGGAAATAGTAACTTAATATAGAAATAAAACCCAAATTGAGCAAAATATTCAACTAAAACACTCATTTCCAGAGAATGCGTGTAACCATTCTTTGTCAAAAGGACACTGCTTGTCTCATAGATGACTGAAATCTACTCATTTAACAAATACTTATTCAGAGTCTACAATTTATTATATAAATAACTTGAGATGATGGCTTTAATAAAGAAAACAAAGTGATATAATAAAATTAAATTTTAAAAAGTTTCTTTTCCTGTGGTACTGGGGTTTGTACTAAGGGACCTATATCTTGAGCCACTCCATCAGCTCTTTTTGTGATGGGTTTCTTCGAGATAGGGTCTCACAAACTATTTGCTGGGTCAGGCTTTGGACCATGATCCTCCTGATCTCTGCATCCTGAGTAACTAGGATTACAGGCATGAGCCACTGGTGCCCTGCAAAATTAAATTTTAATTAAAATTAAGTTTTAATTTTTTATATTTTTTTATTTACAAATCAAAGCAATAGATGCACTTAATTAAAAAAAAAAACCTTATCTAATTCCAAAAACATGTTTAATGAATAGGAAAGGAGAGTAAGTCTCCCTGAGAAGGTGACCATTGAAGCTGAGATGTGAATTACGGGGAGACAGCTATGAGCTGGCCTGGGGGAAACCATGTGAGGTAGAGGGAGTGGCAATCCAAAGTCCCTGGGTGCAAAGAAGCATGGATAGGAGAAAAGTACAATGTGCTTGAGGTCAATTGAACAAGAGGTAGGACTCGTATCTGGAGACACAGATCACATGTAGGGTCTTATTTAGTCTGGCAAGACTGCCTGTTATGTTTTAGTTATAGTAAGAGGCCATAGATGAGGTGATGTCAAGCAAGGGAGAGATATTGACTGACATGTTTTTAAAGAATGACTCTGTCTTCTGAATAGAGGATAGGGCATGGGAGAGGTAATGCTGAAAATAGAATCAGGCAAGTGGTGATGGTGGCTTGCAGTAGGATGATAATGGTTGAATGGTGAAATTCAGGATTTATTTTAGAAGAATAGCCTCCAGGATTTGGTGATGAATGGGGAAACCAGAATAAGTCCTAGGTTTGAGTTGAATTCCTGTGCATATGGTAGAGATATTTACTGCCACAGGAAAGGCAGAATTCGGATATATCTGGGGGCTTGGGCTCTGGTTCGGACATGTTAAGTGAAATAGACCTATAAGACCATCACGTGGGATGTCTAAAAGGACAACTTGCTTAGTTATGACAGTGTAATTCCATTCTCCTCTCTCATACTAGCCATCTCACTTGTTGGCTGGGTATGAATCCTCAAAAAAAAAGGAGCATACATGCATGCCAGTCCAGATGCCTTTGTAATTCATTTGTGATTTTTCCTGGGATTTGATTCCTGGACTCAGGACTATGGCGGGCATTTCTTGGGCATCTATATTACATTCTAAAATATGTCCAGATACCTGTGGTTGACAAAGGAAGTAGTTTCTAAGAATAGAGTTATATTTGGCCTCCAAATATTTCCAGTGATGTATTTTCTACAGTTCATTTCCACTTGGCATGTAGATAGACTATGGCATGGTGTAAAGAATGAATACAATCAAGACAGAAAATGTTTCTTCCACTCTTCCACTTCCCATTCTGGCTCAGAGATTTATAGACGTTAGATGGAAATTATTTCAGGCTGAATTCCTCCTCCTCCACCTCCTCCTCCTCCTCCTCCCTTTTCTTCTTCTTCTTCTTTCTTCTTTTGGTGATGCTGGGGTTTGAACTCGGGGCCTACCTCACTCTTGCTAGGCAGACACTCTAGCACTTGAGCTATTCCACCAGCCCTGAAATTGTTTCAAAGAATAACTTGTTTAGTCCCTGCTCTCAGACACACAAGACATCAAGGAAGCAAGGCGGCAAAATGCCTAGCAGAAGTACATCACTTTTTGAAACAGGGTTTTCTGCATTAGAGAATGGGCCTTTTCTTCATCATTTTTACTTTAAACATTCAGATTCCTCAAAGCCTATTTTCAAAAGCTGGTTGTGGGTACGTGTTTGTAATCCCAGGACCCGGGAGGTGAAAACAGGAGAATCCTGAGTTCATGGCCAGCCTGAACTACTTAGTGAGACCCTGTCTCAAAAAAACTATTTTCAGCTTAAAAATTAAATATAAATAAAATAAATTCAATATAGATAAAACTCATTAAAATAATTTATGATATATCTAGATAACAGTATTATGTTAACATGACAGTATATTTACACAATAAAACACCAAATAATGGTACTGAGGCTGGAGCTCAGCAGCAGAACACTTGCCTAGCACCCCTGGGGCCCTAGGTTTGATCTCCAGCATTGCCAAAAAAAAGCCCGAAACAAAATCAAACACCAAATAGCAGGACTTAGAAGAAAGTCTACTTATAAAAGAGTTATTAAATATTTATTTTTAATTTGTGATAAAAACCTTAAATTTATAAGAAAGAGTATCAAATATGAGGATTTTGTTGTAGAATATTTTGTCTCATAAGGCTGAGTGACCTACAGAAACAAATAAAAATCCTGTCAGAAGAAAAAAGTAATTTGGAGTTTGGCATGGTGGCATATGCCTACAATCCCAGCTACCTGGGAGGTGGAGATCAGTAGGATTGTGGTTTGAGGCCAGCCCCAGCAAAAAGTTAGCGAGACCCTATCTTAACCAACTGTGTGGTGGTACACACCTGTAATCCCAGCTACATGGGAGGCATAGGTAGGAGAATGAGTGTTTGAGGCCTGCCCAGGGCAAAAATGTGAGAGAGAAGAGGGAGGGGAAAAGAACAATTGATAAAGGAGTGAGAGACACAGAAGGAAAAGAGAAGAAACCTAAAGATTTATGTGTACAATATATGCTGCAAGGCACCATGGGATCCCAATGAAGTTAACTCTCACCATTGCCCTTTGTAATACGAAGTAACTGTTTAATCTTTGCTCAGAGCCCTTTGATTTTTCCTGACTTTCAGTCTTTCTACCAAGATACTGATGTAGTTATCCCTCAGACCTGCAGGCAGCTGGCTCCAGGATCCCCGTAGAGAACAAAATCCAAGACACTCAAATCCCTTGCATGTAACCTCTGCACATCTTCCAATACTTTAAATCACTGCTCAATTGCTTATGATATTGACGATAATGTAAGTGCTGTGTAAATAGCTGTTCCACTGTATTGTTTGGGGAGAAATGACAAGGAAAAGGTCTATACAAATTCAGTATAAACACAATTTTTTTCATGATTTTTTCAATTTGGTTAAATCCAAGGTCATGGAACCCATGGATATGGGTCAAATTTATTATTTGACTGTAGTCAAATCAACCCACCAAAGAAAACTTTTCTTTGTGCTGTTGTAGTAGTGACCAAAGAATCAATCTGGTGTCATCATCCCACAGACAGATCACCCAACACTGTCAGGGCTAACAAAACAGAGCTACATTTTAGTGCTAAGGATGTAGAATGATTTTTAATCCACTACGAAGCTTCATCATAGGCATTGTGCTTTGAAAGTGTAAACTACTTCCCCCAACATGTTTAAACATTTTCCCTAGTATGTTATTAGCTTTTCTAGCACAAAATTCTTAGATTAATTCCTGATGTATCTCATCTACATAAGACTGGGGTACCATGGCTTTGGATGTTACTCTAGAGCCAGACTTTTTCAATCTATCAAACTTTTTTTTAAACTTATGAATTGTTTATTTCTGAAATTTTCTGTTTAATTTTTTTTAAGTTTTTATATTTTTTTATTATTCATATGTGCATACAATGCTTGGGTCATTTCTCCCCCCTGCCCTCCACCCCCTCCCTCTCCCCTCCACCCCCTCGATACCCGGCAGAAACTATTTTGCCCTTATCTCTAATTTTGTTGAAGAGAGAGTATAAGCAATAATAGGAAGGAACAAGTGTTTTTGCTGGTTGAGATAAGGATAGCTATACAGGGAGTTGACTCACATTAATTTCCTGTGCGTGGGTGTTACCTTCTAGGTTAATTCTTTTTGATCTCACCTTTTCTCTAGTTCCTGGTCCCCTTCTCCTATTGGCCTCAGTTGCTTTAAGGTATCTGCTTTAGTTTTTCTGCGTTGAGGGCAACAAATGCTAGCTAATTTTTTGGGTGTCTTACCTATCCTCACCCCTTCCTTGTGTGCTCTCGCTTTTATCATGTGCTCAAAGTCCAATCCCCTTGTTGTGTTTGCCCTTGATCTAATGTCCACATATGAGGGAGAACATACAATTTTTGGTCTTTTGGGCCAGGCTAACCTCACTCAGAATGATGTTCTCCAATTCCATCCATTTACCAGCGAATGATAACATTTCGTTCTTCTTCATGGCTGCATAAAATTCCATTGTGTATAGATACCACATTTTCTTAATCCATTCGTCAGTGATGGGGCATCTTGGCTGTTTCCATAACTTGGCTATTGTGAATAGTGCCGCAATAAACATGGGTGTGCAGGTGCCTCTGGAGTAACCTGTGTCACAGTCTTTTGGGTATATCCCCAAGAGTGGTATTGCTGGATCAAATGGTAGATCAATGTTTAGCTTTATAAGTAGCCTCCAAATTTTTTTCCAGAGTGGTTGTACTAGTTTACATTCCCACCAACAGTGTAAGAGGGCTCCTTTTTTCCCGCATCCTCGCCAACACCTGTTGGTGGTGTTGCTAATGATGGCTATGCTAACAGGGGTAAGGTGGAATCTTAGTGTGGTTTTAATTTGGATTTCCTTTATTGCTAATCTATCAAACTTTTTAAATGAGCTTGCTATCATACAGGCTCATTCCTGGGTCTAGGTGATAGGTCTGTTACCTTTTTGGAAGCTCCCCTGAGTGAAATTCATTACCAAATTGTGGTATTTGCTAAGCTATAAATCACACTCCACCCCATACACACGCTAGTCAGTTTCCAAGACCATCTCTCTTTATGGATGCAAAGCAAAAATACTAAGATGCGTTGATTAAAAAAAAAAGGCAAGAAAGTAGAATTTTTTTGAAACCCAAGGAAGTAACCATAATCTGTTTTAATAAGACTGAAAAATAATTCCCGTTGTCTATGTTCAAACCAATACCACAAACTTCAAGGGTAGGGGCATTGACTTCAATATGAACTTGCTGACACAGTCCCCGTTTCTTGTCATGAACTATCTGTCCCATTTATGCCTCAAAGGCCTGAAGGTTTTGTTTGTAGCGTCTTTCACGGTAACATTAGAGTTTGTGTTCTGAGCAAAAACTATCTCAGCTCAGCTTGTCTTCTCTAAGAAAGTTAGAATTACTTCTTGCATTTGTACAGACAACCTGATTCTGATAATTGGTCCTGCTTTTCGAGAGACTTTGAGAAATCTTCCTTCTCAGCATCATGGCAGAACAAGAGGCTGAATAGACAGACTGTGCATTGCTTTTGTCTTAGCATCCTTTGGCAAGGTTATACAGCTGTACCTACCAAAAAAGAATAATCTTCTTAGAGTCTGCATTACCAACTTTGGATAATATATTGGATCCTCTCAAGTGTTGTGACCTACTTCCTCTTTTCTCTGCTTCCTCAACCAAAATGGGTTCTTCTTGATGAATTAATATCTATTTCAACACCAACAGAGAAATTAACTAAAATCTCCCATCTATTTTGTGATCATCAACTCTCTGTGATCTTCTCCTGGGACTTCTATATGACCCCTTTTATCAATTTCACCTTTCAAATGGAGAATTTTAAGGTGGATTTTCCTGTTTAACTTAGTGTATCTATTCGATAATCTTTTTGGAAAGCTGGAATGCATTTGCTGAAATTCTGCTTCTTTTTTTTCTCCCTCCCCTCTTAACTTTCCTTCTGAGATGCAAGATTTGGCAATGTACAGAAGAAAATACAGACATACTGATTGGGCATAGCCTTTGGAGCCAAGTAGAACTGGCTTTGTGATCTTGATCTAATTATTCAGCTTTTCTGTTCGTCTACTTATTCAGCCTTTCAGACTTTGATTCCTGGAAACGGCAACACTGTCTGTCTTGGAATATTATGGAATGTTAGGAAGAACAAAAGGAAGTCTTGAGTCCAGTAGATGACAGGTTCATTACCAAGTAAAATTTATGTGTTTCAAGTTTCTAGCATCCAGGAATTGGAAAATACTGTTTCCCAGAGTTCCTTAAGAATAAGAATTTCTGGCCAGGGCCAGTGGCTCACACCTGTAATCCTAACTACTCAGGAGGCAAAGAGGAGGAGAATCTGGTTCAAAGCCAGTCCAGGCAAATAGTTCTTGAGACCCTATCTCAAAAAAATGTATCACAAAAAAGGGCTGGTGGAGTGGCTCAAGGTGTAGGCCTGAGTACAAATCCCAGTATCCCACCCCTACCCCCCCACAAAAGATTAAAAAATTCTGTATTTTTAACAATACAGTTTCCCTTATATTATCCCAGTCTTGATGAATCAGAAACTCCAAAGCTTGGGTGTTAAGGAACTATATTTTTAACAAATGCATTTTGTGATTCATGTTATCAGAAAAAAAGTGCAGGAACACTGGTAGACTATTGTGTTTGTTATATTCTATAGTTATAAGTAAAATTCAAAATGAAGTGGCATTATTTTAGTTTAATTCTTAATGTGTACAGCTTCATTATGTCCTTTAATTATCCAGTTGAGTATTTTAACTGAAGTTTATACCAAATACTTAAAAATTTAGTGCACCTATCTTTTTTTTGTTGTTTAGTTACACAAAACTTCAAACTTCATTATCATTAGTGAATAAGAATTGCTTTTAGTTTTAACTGATTTAGAATCAGAGAATAAGAGCCGAGAGTATCGTAAAGCACTTTGGTAATGTACAGTGCTATATAAATGTTTATTATAATAATTATTAAGTGTAATGATTATAATAATAATAATGGTCTACATTTACCAGATGTGACTTGTGAACTAACCAGATAGCTTCATTTTAATACATTGTTAAATCTCTCTAAGTTTCATGGAGACAAAGCTTGAAATACTATGTATAAAAACAACACGAAAATTCCTTCTTGCTTGAATCCAAATTGCTTTTTATTTCTTATTTCCTTCCTTCCTGCCTCCATTTTTCCCTCCTTCCCTTCCTTCCTCCCTCCCTCCCTTCTTTCCTTTTTTAGACAGACATCTAGTTTAAAACACATTTTTTATGTTTTAAACATAACTATGTTTCACAATATGTTTAGATTCCTCTGTGTTTTTCACATATCCAGATACACATTTTATGTTTCATTTGATGACAATGTAGATGGTGGTTCTTCTCTTTTTGTGTTGTATGTGGCAAGGACGCAAAACAAAGAGGAAGGGTTAGGTAAGGGCTGGACAGGTCAGTGTGACACCAGAGGCTCTTTCGTTTTGCTGATGGATTCCTTGTAAAGTAGTCTGATTTCAGGTCTACTGAAAATCAGGCTTTTGTCAAATAAGGATTTATTTAGAGATGTTGATTCCCTAAAGTTTTCTTGTTAGGTAATGTGCTGATTTACTTCATTGTAGTTGTAAACCAAAATGTCATTTAGAAAGGTCTTGAGTAGGAAATGGTAAGAAAGTGTTCATGTTAGTGTCTTGCCAGTAATGAAGAAATGAGATTTTTGGGGGAGGGGGTGGGGCAGGGGAGAGTGCTGGGGTTTGAACTCAGGGCTTCGCACTTGTGAGGCAAGTACTATAGCTTGAACCACACCTCTAGTCAGGAAATGAGACTTTTAGAGGTGTGACCATAGGTTTTTGTTTGGCCTTAGTTTTTGTTTTTTTCTTACTGGTGATGATACAGATCTTTGAAATATTTGTGTATTTCTTCAATATTTCACATACTAAAGAAAAATAAACCTAAGCAGACAGCTAATTAAAATATTTTTCCTGGCTGACAGAGTGGCTCAAGTGGTAAGAGCACCTGTCTAGCAAGTGTGAGTACCTGGGTTCAAACCCTAGTACTGCCAAAAAAATGAAAAATATTTTTTCCTGTTTAAGTAGACTGAAAAGTATGCCAGTAGGTAATGGAATTTTTCATGACTTTGAACTCGGTGCTGATTTCTTCAAAAGTTAGAGAAAAAAACATGCTGATTATTTTTACAATTTTTTCATTCCAGGTTTCTTCAGTGTTCTAAGAAGTCTTTGTAAGTATTGGTGGAAAATCTTACTATGAAATTCCTTTCATGAGAATAGAGTCCCTGGTATTATTCATAGGTCCTCAAGAAATACAGATTATTACTTGTGTACTCCAAAGGCCTAGGCTTACTTGACATTAATAATTAGTAATTTTTAGATACATTGGCCATGGATCTCCACTACTAATTTCTCAAAGTTTTTAATTTGAAGGCATTGTGAGGTGATGGGATAACACTTGCTTAAGAACTTGGTTCTGCAACAGTGTAGCTACAATTTTTTTTTTTTTTTTTTTTTTTTTTTTTTTTTTGGCTAGCCAGGGCTCTACTACTTGAACCACTCCACCCTTTTTTGTGATAGTATTTTTCAAGATAGGGTCTTGTGAACTATTTGCCCGGGGCTGACTTTGAACCACAATCTCTTGATCTCTGCCTCCTGAGTAGCTAGGAGGGCTATCAGCACCTGGCTTGTCATTACAATTATTGACTTATTTGTCTTCTTTCACTTATTAGACAGGGATCATGTTTAATTTCCCTTCCTATGCCTACCACCTGACACATAGTACTAAATTAATGTTTATTTAATGTTATTTAGTATGTAATTTGAGACAGGTCACAATCTTTCAGGACTTCATATTTTTTACTTGTAAAATAGATTGATTATTCTCTGTCATTATTTCCAGCTCTGACATTCTGTGATTATATGATCTGTGTATCCTGAAGCCAACTTCCCTAAACAATTTCTCTTGTTTGGGTCATTGAGAAATGTTTATTATAAAGTGTCTTCTTTATCTCTGAGTCATTCTTACTGAAAGCAGTTTCAAAGAGGCTGCAGTATTGCCACATATTTAGTGAAGAATAATTTGGAGAATTGCCCATTCAATACTTACTTTTACAGTCTCATACAGAATTCTCTACTCCATAAGGACTGTTGAGGTATTTCATGTAACTTTAGATATTTTTGGATATCTTCTGTCTCAGAGAATTTGTTGCCAATCTGAGTAGATTGACTTAGCTACATTTCAACAAATTTGTTGGATAACAAGAGTTCAAAATGACTCAGTTGATGGATTGATGAACTACCTAGTATTTAAAGTCCTTGGGGAAGCCAGGACAGCTGTGCATCTAAAGCATACTATAGGTTTTCTTTACCCCTTTATGGTAGAGAGTTTTGCTTAAAGAATGATAGAAATATCAGAGCTAACTCATAACATCAACTGTAGAAGGTTAGAATGGGAAGGATCTGAGGTTTATTGGGAGGAGCCTCAGTGGCTGCCTGAAACGGGTTTAGTTGGGTAAGAAATCAAATTAGATAGGGCTCTGAGTTCCCATTCCAGCTTCAACCATTTCAACCAGGAGCAAACCTGCTTTTGTCCATCTTTTTGTCCATGAAAATCTTCTGAATAACTTTATGAAAAGTGTTGTACTTCTAAATAAAAAATTGACCTATCAATCTAATCCAACTCTTCATTTATTAAGAGGCCAAAGAGGTTAAGTGATCTGCTCCTGAGAGAAGTCACGAAAGACACCTTAGATTAGCTCCTAATTTTCAGAATAGGATTTTCAGGAAAAGAAATGTCACAAGTAGAGCAGATCCAGGAGGGAAAACCTGCCGTAATAAAATGCCTAGCTTTTTATGTTTATATGGCACACCTACATGCTTATCATTTTATTTTCACAACACATTTGTGAAGCAATCAGTGTAGGTGTTATTAACCTCAAATTACAGTGAAGAAACTGACACCAGTCAACGGTCAAGTGGCAGATGCAAGGCTACTTGGATCTGTTACAGTCTAGCCTAGAACTCAAGTCTTCCGACCTTGAACCCAGTACATTTTGTATTACCACACATCACAAACTAAAGACATATGACAAATAAATGTGTCAACATATCTTGGAGATTCGAGTTGATAGTGAGTAGAAAAGTCACATACATTCTGGTGCCGGAGGATATGATTTGGCAATTATGTACATTTCCCCAAAGTCATCCTGTGCTGTCATTGCTCATGGTCTGAGTCACGCACATTGTTCCCATTGGGGGAACATTTGAGCATACTCTTCCATGTGCTATTTTAGCAATATCAGTTTTCTAATTGTGAAGACAAAATTATCTTATTAGATCATAAGAAAACCTGTCTTTTGGTTTTGTCAGACTTCGTTCCTGCTGGTTGAAAATCTTTTGGTATTCCTTACAAGATTTTTACTTAGCCAAACTGTTCAAGATAAGTTGTGTCCTGTTTTAACGTCTAACTTTTTCTTTCATTTTATTCTCTCCTCCATCCTTGACTCTTATCTACCTTACCTCCCTAAGACTTACTCATTATTAAAAATGTAAAGTATCTTTTCAAGAGTTAAAAAATCAAACTTAAAAAAGAATTTTTTTTGTAGTGAAAGTAGTAGTAGAGTTTATTAGGAAAGGAACACACTTCAAATATACAAAAATGGGTAATCTCTAGAGTGAAAATGAGAACCACAATAATTAATTGATATCCTTACAATATAGGACCCAATATCTAACAGATTAGAATAATTTTTGGAGATTAGATTGTGAAAATGGGGGGACATTTGAAAATAAAAACTAGGCTTTCTAGGGGAAATAACTGTGTTATTCTTTTCAATGTAATGAGTAAACCAGTTTGAAGTTTGATATTGAAACATATTTGGCTAGTTGGCTTTTTTTGGGTACTGTAAAAAAACACCTTATTCTCCTTAAAAGGATACAGGTAATGTGAACTATATGTGAAGTACAGAGAAGTCATTTAAAGTAATTTTAAAGAACAAATCCCAAAATATCTAATTAGGCCATTTTGGGAGAATGTAATCACATCATTTGAGAAATTCATGAACTAGGCTTAGCTGACACATTCTCTGTCCTTGAAAAAACCATCTAGATGTCTTTGGCTTCTCTAGATCAGGTGGAATCAGGATAATATTTGGGGTGAGGAGTAGCAAAAGAAGATGATCATGAAGATAAGTTCAAACCCTTCTCTTTACTTTGCCCAAGGGAACAATTTTTGAAGATCCTAATAGCTCCTTCTGCTTCTTGGGAGTAGGTTCAAATGAGAAGATGGAAAACCACAAATAATCATGCCTGAAGACAGAAACTCTTTTTCTTTCACATAAAGGAAGTCTGGAAGTTAGCAATCCAGAGTCTGGTGAAAGTTGTGCAATCATCAATATTTTGGTGGCACTGGGGCTTGAACTCAGGGCCATGTGCTTGCTGGGCAGGTGATTTGTACCACTTAAACCAAGCCTCTAGCCCCTTTTGCTTTACTCATTTTTTTTGCCAGGCAGACCTTGGATCTGGATCCTTCTACCTATGTCTCCCATGGAGCTGGGATTCACAGGTATGTACTACCACACCTAGCTTTTTTTGTTGAGATGGGATCTTGCTGACTTCTTTGCCTGGACTGGTGTCAAACTGAGATTCTAGCTGGGCACTGGTGGCTCATACCTGTGCCTCAGGAGGCAGAGATCAGGAGGATTATGGCTCGAGGTCAGCCCAGACAAATATTTGCCAAGACCCTGTCTCAAAAATAGTCAACACAAAAAAAGGGCTGGTAGAGTAGCTTAAGTGATAGAGCTTCTAATGAGCATGAGGCCCTGAGTTCAAACCCCAGTACTGCCATACAGAGAGAGGAGAGAGAGAGAGAGAGTGAGTCTGACACAACCTTTTCCAACACCATTTTGGTAAGCTGTTGCCAACCATGTGGGCTATGCTACATGAGTTTGCTGGATATCCCTCCTCCTTCCCCAATCTGAACTCAAATTTAAATACATAGCTGCTACTTACAGTCCAGTAGAAAAGAGGTGAACTTCCTGGTTTAATTTTTTTCCCTGAAAACTTTCAGCAAACGCATCTTAAGAGGTTCAGCTGTGTGTGGTGCATCACATCTTAATCCAAGCACTAAGGAGGCAAAAGCAGGAGGATTGCAAGTTTAAGGCCAACCTGGGATTTATAACAAGACTCTGTCTCAAAAAAAAAAAAAAGAAAGAAAAAGAAAAGATGTTGTTCAATACTCTACATACGTTGTTCCTTGTGGAACTCCTGAAGAACTGAAATTCTCAGAATAAAACTCTATGTCATCACCACTACATCTCTAAACCTATAAACCTAAGTGTAAATGATCCTTAAAATGACATATCAGCCAAATAATTCTGATCCAAGTTGGTATGAACCTATGTGTACCATGAGATTTTTATGAGAAAAAAACTACCCAAGCAATTCAAATCTAAACAAGGAGACATTTCTAACATCCTGCCATTTCTGTTCTATCAAATATCATAAGAATAACAGTTGAAATAAGAACAAGTTTAAATAAATTTGAATTTTCACTTCGAAAAGATTCATGAAAGAATCAAAATTTACATCCCATGGCTAAAAATTTTAAAGCAAGGGGCTGGTGGAGTGGCTCAAGTGGTAGAGCCTAGTATGCATGAAGCCCTGAGTTCAAACCCCAGTACTGCCAAAAAAAAAGAAAGACACTTCTAAGGCATATCTATATATGCTTGAACTTCAAAATGTTACTTACATGAAGTAGAGGAAATACTACAGCTGTCTCAGCAAAGCCATTTAGAGCATGGATTCACAAAATATGTTTATTCATTTCCTAGCATGTTCTTGGCTCCACTTTAGTCATCATTGGTTGGACAAATATTTACTGAGTATCTACCGTGTTTAAAGCAGTGTGTGACTAGAAGAAGAAAACCATCTCACCTTCAAGGAACTCTGATAGGTGATTACCATTTACTGATAATTTTCCTCCTCAGTTATTAACTGTACCATTGTACTGTGTGATCTCAGAACTGGGAATTCATGATTAACAGACATGGTTGGTCCACCAAGAAACAAGTGAAAAGAGGACAGGCTCAGGACTCTCAAAAAATCCATTCAAAGTTTACTGACCATTACTATCTGTACCTTTGAGCAGATTACTTAGCCTTCCTTAACTTCAATTTCTTCCTCTGAGAATTGAAAATAATGCCTACTTCTCAGGACTGAGGATTAAATGAGATGATGTAAATGCTGGCCTTGGCACATAGAAGGCATTCAAAAACTCTTTGAAATTATTATAATAATTATTAATAATCGTGCTGTTTCCAAAAGTGGATTAGGTTTGTACGTTGCTTCAGTGAGTACACATGACAGTAATACATATATAGTACTCGTTATGATCCATATACTATACTGTTCTTTATTCAATAAGACAGGTATTTTTGAGCCTAACACCCAGCTTTCAAGATAATTATCATCCACATTTTACATATGAGGAAACGGAGGCAAAAATAGGTTGAGTAATTTGCCCAAGGTTACACAACGAAGTGGCAAGTTTGAGATGTGAGCTAAGGTACTACACTCCAAACTCAGAACTCTATTATACTGTATCACTACAAATAACTTCATTATTGAATCCATGAATCATGCATGAGCATAGAAAGAATTGTTTGACTTTCAGTGATTAGCTGTTGGTGTAGGAGCACAATCTTGCTACTTGGGAAAGATCACCTGCCCTTAGGGAACCCCACAAATTACAATGTAAAAGATAAATTTACTAAATAACACGTGGGCACCTCTCGAACTTGAAATCTGGCTTTTAGCCTGACACAGTGTGTTCTTAAGCATCTACTCTGATGCTTAACAGCATTCGGGCCCCAACAAAATACTTGTTTTTCTTGCCTTTTGTCCTAAAATGAAAAAGCAATCTTTATCTTCATCTATATCTACATGTATATTTTTTTGGCAGCACTGGGATTTGATCTTGGGACAACACCCTTACTGGGCAAGTATACTACTCTTGAGCTAAGCCCCCAACCCACAACTGTGTCTAAATGCTGAGAAGTCTTGTGGATTATAACAAACACAGCAACCCAGACTGGCCTTCAATTCACAATTCTGCCTCTGCCTTCCAACTGCTGGGTGCTTTACATTTTTTGATAGAAAAGAATAAACATTTTTAATACATTACATTTTTAAAAATCTTTCAAGACACTGAGAATAAAAATGACTGAAAGTGAAATTGAGAAAAAAAAGAATGAAAACTTGTCAAAATGGAAGGGATGACATATTTATTTTCTAAAAATTTGATGGCTTCATACATAACATTTAACATACGGTATGTGGACCTCTATGTAGAATCCAATTCATCACCACAAATGTAAGGGGTGAGCTTTCCAGGTAGAATCTATACCTAGCATCCAACAAGATCTTTAGTCTAAATGGCATTTTAGCCTGTTTTAAATAATGTAATTGAATCAGTAGCCTTACAAATGAAGACAAGTCACAAACTATAGTAGTCTCCTCTTAGCCACAGTTTCACATTCTGTACTCTCCACAGTTCAAAAATATTAAATGAAAAATTCCAGAATGAGTCAGAGACCACATTCACATAACTTTGACTACAGTGTAATGTTGAAATTGCTCTATTTTGTTGGGTGTGGTGGTGGGTGGTTGTAGCACCAGCAACTCAGGGGGCTGAGGCAGAAGGATCATTTGAACTGAAGAGCACAGTGATATTCATGGAATGCACCCTAGCAGACAACACTGAAGAGATCCAAAACAAGTAAAAAATATTGTCCTGCCAGTAGGGATTTTACAAACTAATTGATCTAATTGAGGAGATAAGCAATGCACACTTGAAACAATTAGAGAACAGATACTAAAAGAATTATGAACTATTAGGTCTGAACTATTAGGTCTGAACAAGTGTTATGGAGGATCAAAGCAAAGAAAGATTGGTGTGATCTTGAATAATCCTGCAAGGAGGGTTTCATAGTGCAGCACGGGAATAAGGCCAGTGATAATAATAATTATTCAATAGAGTTAAGAAGGCTTTTATAGGTCTAGAGGTCTAGGTAAATATATATATAATATATATATATATATAATTATAAGATATATATACCATTTTTTTGAGACAAGGTCTTGCTGTGTAGCCCAGGCTGGCCTCAAACTGATAATCCTCCTGCCTTAGCCTGATGAGTTCTGGGATTGCAGATATGCATCACCACGCATGGCTGAAGGACAATTTAAACTAAATAAAAAGCTATCCCACTATCTCCATAGTAGTGCTAAGAATTTCTAGTGTTAGCTAGGTCTATTTTTTTTAATCAATGAGGGAACTGTGACTTGGGCAGTATGTGTGTATCATTAAATGGTACGCTTTTCCTCTGCCTGACTTTGGAATCGGCTGAGACACAGACACTAGACAAACTAGTGATTAAAACAGCAGCTTTATTAGTAGTAAAACACTAACTATGGTTTTGATGTGTGGGCACATTTCACCCCAAAGTTGGATAGATTAGCTCATTCAGACATGGGTCCACAGAATACTAGCAGGCCTCTTTAGGTAGGTTCAGGCCCTTCTCACTCAGCAGAGAGCAGATGGACACAGGTCTCTTCCATTAGATCCCATTAGGCTGTGCACAGGGCTGGAGCTGGAGTGAGGTGAGTGAGGCAGTTAGAGTGCAATATTCAAGGAGATGCTTATTTTCAGGATTGTGGATATATGTACCTTATAACCCTAAGAATGAGGGTCTCCCTAAATTTTGTGCTCCAAGTGTCTCACTGACTTTACTAATCTTATCTTTGCCAAGCATGTCAGTTTTTTTTTTTTTTCTACACTTATCAATCAGGTAAATTCCTCCTCTTCCCCTAGGGAGAGTATGTATGAGTGCAAAGAATGGCCAGGGGTGTTTTTCTAGTAAATGTCAAACATATGGCAAGAGACTAGGTGAAAGGGTCTTCCCATGAAGAGGGGTCATACAAGTTAAGTTTCTTTCCAATGCCATCAAAACAGGACTCCTGATTTCTGTTTTAAAAAAAGATATGATTCAGCCAGGCCTGGTGGCATGTTCTTGTAGTCCCAGCCACTTGAAAATCTGAAGCAGGGCATTCACTTTTGCACAGGAGTTCAAGGTCTGCATGGGCAACATAGCAAAATCCCATATGAAAAAAAATACATATATATACATACATACATGATGCAGGTTGGAGTAATTAAGCTTATTAGAGCACTCTTAATCATATCTTTATTAGTAGTATCAGCAAATTATACAAACACATGCACTCAAGTACATATGCATACTCATATATGGTGCAGTAGGATGAATGGTGGTCACCCCCCAAGAGATATATATATCCACATCCCAGAACCTGGGAAAAGGATCTTATTTGGAAAGAATCTTTGGAGATATAATAAATTAAGGGATAGGGGTATAGCTTAGTAGTAAAGTGCTTTCCTAGCATGTGTGAGTCCTTGGCTTTAATCCCCAGCACACATCATGTCATGGAGAAGGCCATGTGAAAATGGAGGCAGAGATAGAGTTCCACTCACAAACCACAGAACACCTGGAGACACCAGAAGCTAGAAGAACCCTAGAGGCTCTGGAGTGAGTGTGGCCGTGCCAATACTTCAAGTTTGGACTTCTGGTCTCTAGAACTATAAGAGAATAAATGTCCATTGTTTTAAGCCATCAGATTTGTGGTAATTTTTTACAGAAACCCTAGGAACCCATAGATTAGATGTCATATATATGTACACTTATACATATAATAAATATATATGTATACATAACACATCTACGTATACGTCCTATGTATCAGGATACACATATAGCACATATGTATATGCCATACAATAATGTATACATATAATATATAACATATTATTAATATTATATGTAATTAATAATAATATGTATTATTGCACTATAGATATATAAAATATAACAGAAATATATGAATAATAGAAATTTATAATATAATTGTGTAAATATAAAATATAGATTTAAAGCTCTGAATTACCTATTATCACAAAACTTAGTGCTTTACAGCAATAGTTTCTGTAGGCCAGGAATTTGGGAGTGGCTTAGCTGATTGGTTCTGGCTCAGGGTCTCTCAGGAGGTTGCAGTACAGATGTTGGTCCGGGCTTCTGAAGGTTAAACTGTGATGTTGGAGGACCTGCTTCTAAAATGGCTAATTCACAAGGCTGGCAAGTTAGTGCAGGTTGTTGGCAGGAAGCCTGCGTTCTTTGCCATGTGGACCTTTCCAAAGGACTGTTTAAGTGTTCTCATCGTGATTGATTTCTGTGAGAGTGAATGAGCCAAGAAAGAACAAAGTGGAAGCTACAATATCTCTTATGACCCTAGGTGCAGAAGTCACACACCACCATTTCCTCAAGATTCTATTTATTGGGGCAAGAGGCTACAAAAGCATAAATATTAGGAGGTGAAGACCACCAAGGTTCATGTTGCAGGCTGGCTAGTGCCATTCTTAACATTTTCAGGATATTTCTTAAACCAGAATATTTTCTACATAGTCACCTAAACCATTCATATCTGGAGCTGCAATGTTAAGCAATGTAAAATACTCTTTGGAGTGATGAACTTATGTTATTGCAAGATATTCAAATATGTGATTTTGTTTACTTTCATGATTTAGATTGAACCATATGAAATTTGCTGTATTTGTTGGTAAAAAAATTATCTATTATCAGCAATTTCATGTTCTCAACCTACTAACAAAGATAGGACTATGAGCTAAGATATTTTAGGGAAATATTTAAGAAGTTATAAATAAGGACTGGTGGAATGGCTCAAGTGGTAGAGCACCTCCCCAGTAAGTTTGAGGCCCTGAGTTCAAGCCCCAGTACTGCCAAAAAAAAAGTTATATAAATAATTTTATTTCATAACATTAGTTAACCAGAATTTTAAATGAACCATAGTAAACTATTCTTCAAGCACTGTGGTTATCTAAAATGTTAGCATAGCTTTGATGCTCCTGTAAAGTTTTACATTCATAAGCCAAAGGCTTTGTGGCAGAAGTTCTCAGAGGGCTCTATATCAGTGTGACTTAATAAATCTCTAGAACCAACTTTCCTCATCTGTAAATGAAAGAATTAAAGTAGATGACATATAAATAGTCCTTCTGTGCTAAAATTTTTAATGTCTTTTAAATGCTGTGTATGAGCCACTACCAGTTCCTTTCTTCAACTCATGGTAAGAAAAATTGAATACCTGATTGAGTTCTAGAAAAATGTCTTCAACCAAATATGTTTGTTTATTAACATAGAGTATTAATAGTTAAACTCAGGGTCTCTAATGTTTATGTGCTCCAGACCATCTTCCTTCCTGCTTTGTTCTTTCGAAAGCATACACTGCCTGCCCTTTGGTAAGTCAATTTACTTAATCTGACTTGCTATATTTGATGTTTTTTGGGTTCACATTTTTTTTCTTGTGCCAAGTCCTGCATTTTTCATTTCCCACAGAATCAGGACAAACTGTACATCCCCTGCTGTGTCCAGGGCAGATCTGGCTAAATCTCAACTATGTTAATTAGTATAGAGAAAACAATAGCCCTATTTTTATCTGATTAAAAATCCCCACAAACATTCTCCTATAAACGAAAGCTATGTCAGTTCAAAGTGATTTAATTATGACATACTGTTTGGTAGATGCTTCTCTCCTTCCTTTACTGTCAAATGCAGAAATGTTACTGTTTCCTGAAATCTCCCAACATCTAAAATCTTAATTCTATTTTTTGAAGTTTAGAATTTAGTACTCAAACCTTTCTCTGGATTGCCCATTAAAATAAAATACCTTTGTTTTAAGTGATACGTTTAAACAAATGATCTACTAAACAATTTCTAGTCCTTGCTTAAAAAGGTAGTCTGAAATATTTTATTCTACTGTTAAAATGTCTACATCTTGAAAAATGCCCCAGGATGAAAAGATTATATAATGTAATTGCTTTAGTTAATTGGGGTGTAGGAGGTGTAGGTGTAAAGAGTAAAAGGTAGTGAACTTTAATAAATTTATATGAGCAACAAGAAGGTACCAGGAAAAACTGATTTTTACCAGAGAGTGACTATATCCTCCGGGCTTGTTCAAAATTGTATGCTGCACCTTTAATATTGGAATTCCCCAGGACTCTGTCTTTCGCTTGTTCCCAGATTATTTTCATACATTCTATGATTTCACCAACTACTTGTGCATCTCCAGCTTACTGAAAGCTATATTAGTATCCTTTGGCATCTTGGAGCGCTCCATTTGGGTGTCTCATGAGCAGCTCAAAATCAGCATGTCCAGTACTTCTAATTTCCATTCCAGCATATAAGTAGCTTAAAAGTCATTACTCCACCCTAACAAAAAGTAAAGAGCTGAACAAATGAAAACAAACTGCACTTCTTAGGTCAGTCAAAAAAGGGAGATCCCAGGGTAAACCACACCCCAAAACTGAAAAGGTGGATAAAGAGAATCACAAATTGCCAGAGCAGAATCCCATGACAAGAAACTTCCACAGGGATAGGTGTGGGGTGCAGCTGGATTGGAGGAATAAATTCTAATGTTCTACACCATAGTATAATATCTTTAGTTAATAATAAAATATTTCAAAAGAGCTAGTAGAGAAGATTTTGATTTTGGGAGGGGGGTAGGCAGGGAGATAGGGTCTTGCCGTTGTAGGTCACAGTGTCCTGCACACTTGGTCCTCCTGCCTCTGCCTCCCCAGTGTTGGGATTATAGGTGTGATCCACCAATCTGGCTTTGGAGAAGATTTTGATTTTTCCCAACACGAAGAAATTATGTATGCCTAAAGTTATACATATGACAGTTACCCTGATCAGATCATTTAATACTGAAATTCCCCAGGACTGGTACACTGTATTGAAATAACACACTGTACTCTGTAAATATGTGCAATTACTATGTATCAATTAGAATTAAAAAAAACCCTGAATAAACCAGTGCAGGGTAGAAAACATAAACTGTAGCTTGAATACCCCTCCAAACTCATTTTGACACTTAATTCAATACAGCAGTGAGGAAGGGCATAGAAATAGGTGTTTGAGTCGTGGGAGCAGAGCTGTCATGAATGGGTAATGTGTTCCTCATGTGAGTGAGTTGTTGCTCTCACAGGACTGGAGTAATTACTATGAGAACAGTGATCTCTTTCTTCCACATGCACCTGCTTGACCATCTGTTTTATGTCATGAGTTGAAGCTGTACAAGGTCTTGGCAAGATGCAGCCGCCCAATCTTGACTTCCCAGCCTCCAGAACTATGAACTAAATGAAACAGTTTTTAAAATAAGTCACCCAGTCTCAAGTATTCTGCTATAGCAATCGAAAAATGGACTAAGACACTATAGTTGGGGAATTGTTAGAGGTTCACTGTAGACAAGCCAGGAGTTAAAAATTCCAGGGGAACCTGCTTCCTTCAGGTAGAGTGTTTTTGCTCTACCAGTTTTTCAAAGTGAATACTGGAGAAAAAAAATCCCTTCATGCTTCTTGCAGGGGAGAGGAGGAAAGGAAGTATTTAAAAGTATGTCAAGAGAATTCTATTCTTAGCAAGTCTTAGCCTTAGGAGAAACTTATAAGAGTAGAGTGGTTTCCAATGCCAACAACTGATTCTCCAATTCTCTGACACCAACTGTGTGTCCAATAATTTAGCTAAATTTTGATACTACCTGCAGTCAACATGAGACACCACAGTTTCAAGAGCTCAGTCCCACAAGACTGCCCTAGTTAAAATGCCAATCGCATATTCCCAGGTACCTGTATCTGACTGATTGATGACAAATTTGGAGTTTCTATGACCCTCTCCTCAGGTTCAAGTATTTGCTAGAATGGCTCACAGAACTCAGGAATGCACTTTAGTTGGTTAGTTATAATGAATAAAAAGTGATCAGCTTAATGAAATATGTAAGGCAAATACTGGAAGGATTTTGAGCTCAGAAACTTCCATCATTGTGGAGTTGGGTATACAACCTTCTCAATACATGAATGTATTCACCATCTTGAAAGTTCTCTGAATTTCGTCGTTTAGTACTTTTTTAGAGCTCAATCTCCAGGTTCCCACTCTCTTCCCAGAAGTTGGTAGGTGGGGCTAGACATTCTAACTCTTTAATCATTTGTTCTTTCTTGAGACCAGGCCCATCTTGAGGACATTGAGGGGCCCACCCTAAGTTACCTTATTAGTATAAACTCAAGTGGATTGAAAGTGGCTCATCATGAATAAAAAAAGACACTTATCATGAAATTCCAAGGGTTGTAGGAGCTCAGTGCCAGGAGACATGGACAAAAATCAAATATATTTTTATAGTATACCATAAAAACTAAACCTAATAGGGTTTTAGTGTAGCCTAAACTTATACGAGGAAAAGAAACTACCAAACTCTAGCTGTCTCCAGACATCCTAAAGTGGAGGAAAAACTAAGAAGCACTAATGAAGTTTATATTCCAGGGACACACAGGCTCACCAAAAGGCAGATCTAATCATAGCATTATGAAATGCTTTGTATTCCCTCAAACCTTACTACTCTATTGCTACAGGCCTATTTACTGGAATTTCTTTTACTCAGTTCATCATGTCTGGATCCCAACAAAACAGTAGTATACAAAACATATTAAAAGACAAAAACATTTTTTATTTTTGTTTTTATCAGATTGTTGTATTGGGGGTACAATGAGACATTTACAAAATGTCTCATTTGTAACACTTACAAATGTTAAGTAACATTTATGATATATGTTACTTAAATTCACCCCTTCAATCATTCTCCTTTGTCCCCCTCTCTCCATTCTTAGAATAATTTCAACAGGTTTCATTCTTCTATTTTCATATATGAGTATATAATAATTTCACCATATTCACCCTCCTATACCCTTTCCTTATATCTTCACCCCTACCACTGGTACCAGCACCCAGATAGGACCTGTTTTACCTTTCTGTCCTCCATTTTTTTAAAAAAAGTTATTTTTGTTTGTTTAAGATATCTATACAGGAAATTTCATTATGACATTTCCATGTTTATATGTGTTATATTCCAAATTCGTTCATCCCCTCCATTTTTCTCCTTTCTACCTTAGTCCCCTTCTTATGGTGATTTCAACAGGTTTAAAATTCTGTGTTCATTCTTGTATAGAAACTACATCAAGTACATTCATCTTCTTTACCCTCTCTCTCCCATTAGTGCCCTCTCCTTAGCATGACCTGTTTTTCATTCTTGTCCTTCATTGCTTAGGAGTTCAGTGGGATTTTTGCCTTGGTATTATAACTGTACATCCATTTGCTTAAGTCAGTGTAATCCCCTTCCTTTCTTGCTCTTTCTCCCATCTTCTGTTGTTTCACAGTTTTCAGTACCTTTCCTTGTGTCTTATTCTTACACAGCTGTGATGTACTTCATTATTATTCACTATCTTTCTTTCCTTCTTTTCCTCCTCCCTTAGTCTCCTCTGCCAGTCCCACTTTTGCATACATGTTCTGTATTTATTTCTATGTAAATATAATATCATGTGTGCTTGTATTAGGCCTATATGAGAGAGAACATGCAGCCTTCGGCTTTCTGAACCTGGCTAACTTCACTTAGTTGATGTTTTCCAATTCCATCCATTTACCTGTGAATGACAAAATTTCATTCTTATTTGGGGCTGAATAAAATCCCATTGTGTGTAAATACCACATTTTCTTAATCCTTCATCAGTAGTGGGGCATCTTGGCTGTTTCCATAGCTTAGCTATTGTGAATAGCGCTGCAGTAAACATGGGTGTGCAGATGTCTTTATTGTAACCTGACTCACATTCCTTCCAGTATATCCCTAAGAGTGGTATTGCTAGATCATATAGTAGATCTATTTTTAGTTTTTGAAAAGCCTCCATACTGCAAAAAACATAGTTGGAAGAAATCAAAGAAGCATCAGAACCAGAGTCAAGTATGGCAAGTATGTTAGAATTAACGGATTAGGAATTAAAACAACTATGATTAATGTGCATGTGAAGAGCTGTAATGTAAAAAAAGAAAAAGCCTGGGCTGGGGTGTGGCTCAAGTGGTACAGCACCTGCCTAGCAAGTGCAAGGCCCTGAATTCAAACCCTAGTACCACCCAAAAAAAAGAAAAAAAAGACACCATTAAAGAAGAGATGAAGAATGTGAGGTGGAGATTCTAAGAATCAGAAAAATGCTAGACATAAAAACACTGTAACAGAAATGAGGAATACCTTAGTAGAAAAATTCTAATTTAGAGAATATGCACCTATACATAAATAACAGAATATCCAAGAACTGTGAAGCAACTGTAAAAGTGTCACGTACATGTAATAGGAATGTCAGAAGAAGAAAGAAAGGAAAGGAAGCAATATTGCCTGAGTGTGTCTTCAAATTAATGTCAGATGTGGCAATCCCAGCTACTTGGGAGGCCAGAGGCAGGAGAATCTCAAGTTAGTGAGATCTTATTTCAAGAACAAAATGAAAACAAAAGGACTGGGTATATAGCTAAAGCGATAAGAGCAGTACTGAAAAAAAATAAGTCACACCCCAAGCCAGAGGTACAGGAAGTTCAGAGAACACCAAGCAGGACAAAACTGTGTGTAGGTGTATCTTTTTCAAACTCCAGAAATTAAAAAAAAAAAGTCAGTGGGGGAAAAAATACCTTACCTATAGAGTAAGGTATAAGATTAAGATAAGATTTATCTGACTGCACCTCAGAAAGCATGCAAGTGAGGAGAGAGTTGTTATGGTTTTGATCTTAAATGTATCTCAAAAGTTCATGTGGCGAAGGCTTGGTCCCCAAAGCAGCAATTTCAGGGGTGACTGGGCCATGAGGGCTCTGACCTCATGAATGGATTCATCCATTTCTGAATTCATAGTTAAATGGGCTATTCTGGGTAGGGTAGGAGGAGGAAGTAGGCCATTAAGGGGCATGCCCTTGAAAGATATGTTATGCCCCTGTCCCACCAAAAAAAAAAAAAAAAAAAAAACACCTCACCAACCTAGAACTCTGTACCTGCAAAATTATCCTCCAAAAGTGAAGGAGAAATAAAGACTTTCTCAAAAAAGGTTGAAAATTTTTTGTTGCCAGGAGACCTGCCTTGCTAGAATGCTGAAAGAAATTCTTGAGAAGTAAGAAAAATGAGTTATGTCAGAAAAAGCTTTCGACCATAAATAAGTTAAGGTTCTGTTACCAGAATTGAGTCCAGGATGCCTGGTGTTCAAAGGCTCATACTCGGGAGATGAAAGTTGGTAGCAAGGAATTAGGTTTTTTCAAGAACTGGTAATCTTGCCAGATGTTGTTGGCTCACACCTGTAATCCTCGCTACTCAGGAGGCAGCGATCAGGAGAATCACAGTTCGAAGATGGCCTAGACAAAGAGTTTGTGAGACCCTGTCTCCAAAAAAAACCCTTCATAAAAAACGGCTGGTAGGGTGGCTCAAGGTGTAGGTCCTGAGTTCAAGCCCCAGTACTGAAAAAAAAAAAAGAATCTTGAGAAGGTGGAGGAGCTCCACCTCAAAGCTCCATCTTGGAGAGTTTAGGGACACAAAAGACTTATAAGGGCAGGAAAGATACATGCTGAGCTGGGTCTTCATCCTCCAAGGCATGTATCTCCTTCTGGCCAGAACATCCATCATCATGAACCTTAACTGCCCATACCTAATTCCAAAAAAAACCAACACAAAGACCCATAGAACTAGTAAGTTATTATATCAAGGTTGCAGGATATAAGGTTAATATACGAAAGTCAGTCACTTCACTGTGTACTGGCAATAAACAAGCAGAATTTGGCTGGGCACAGTGGTGTGTGGCTATAATTCTGCTACCAAGGAGAAGGAGATTGGGAGGATCATGGTCCCAAGCCAGCCAGGGTAAAAAGTTAGCAAGACCCCATCTCAAGCAATAAGCTGGGAGTGGTGGTGCATGCCTGTGAGAGGTTGTAGATAGGAGTATCAAAGTCTGAGGTCTGCCCTGGACAAACTTCGAGACCCTACCTTAAAAAAAAAAAAAACAAGCCAAAAAAGGGTTTTGAGGTGTGGCTTAAGTGGTAGAGTACTTTCCTAGCAAGTATGAGGCCCAGACTTCAAACCTAAGCAATCCCCCCAAAAAACCAAGTAGAATTTGAAATTAAAATATATTACCATTAACATTAACATTCCCCAAAATGAAATGCTTAAGTATCAAAATTATAAAATATATACAATGTCTAAATGAGAAAATTATAAAATTCTAATGAAACAAATCAAAGAATTAAGTAAATGAAGGTACCTATACTGTCAAGGATGTCAGTCCTTTCCAACTTTATCTACGGATTCTATGCAAACCCAATCAAAATCCCAGCATGTTATTCATAGAACTTGACAAACTGATTACAAAGTTCATATTAGAGGCAAAAGATTCAGAATAGCCTCAATATTAAAGGAGAAAAAAAAACCAGGAGACTGACACCAGATCTCAAGACTTACTATAAATCTAAAGTTACCAAGACAGAGTGGTATTGGCAAAAGAGTAAGCAAAGAGATCAATGGAACCAAACAAAGAGCCTGGGAATAAACCCACATAAAATAGTCAACTGATCTTTGGCAAAGGATCAAAGGCAACACAATGGAACGAATTATGCTGGGCTAACCAGACATCTACATGCAAAAAAGTGAATCCAGCCACAGACCTTATAGCCTTCACAAAAATTAACTCCAAATGGAACATAAATTTTGTCTACACCCGTTTAGGCTGTTATAACAAACTACCATAGAGTGGGTAGCTTATAAATGACAGATATTTATTTCTCATAGTTCTGGAGGCTGGGAAGTTGAAGATTAAGACACAGGCAGATTTGGTGTTTGATGAAGGCCCAATTTTTAGTTCACAGATTGCCACCTTTTACTTACTGTGCCTTCACCTGTCAGAAGTGGAGGGATCTCTGTGTTCCCTCTTATAAGGGTATTATTACCTTTATGAGGACTTCACCCTCATCTCTTAATCCCCTCCCAAAGGCCCCCCCCTCCTAATGTCATCACCTTGGGGGTTAGGATTTCAACATAGGAATTTTGGAGAGACAGAAATATTCAGAACACAGTAAACCTAAATGTAAAACACAGAACTATAAAACTGGAAGATAGCAAATGAGAAAAACCTAGATGATTTTGGGTATGATAATGACTTTTTAGATTCAACAAAATAGGCATGAAGAGGCATTGATAATTTAGATGACTTGAAACCAAAATTTTTCTGCTATGCAAAAGACAGTTGTCAAATAAGAGGTGCTATAGACTGGGAAAAATATTTGTTATATATATGATAAAAGACTATTATCCAAAATATACAAAGAACTCTTAAAATTCAGTAAGAAAATAAACAGTCTGGGTTAAAAAAAATGGGCAAAAAATCTGAACAGACACTTCACTAGAGAAGATATATGGATAGAAAGAAAGTGTATGAACAAGTATTTATATCATATGCCATTGAGTCACTGCAAATGGAAACAACAAGATACAGCTACATACCTATTAAAATTGGTTAATAACCAAAACACTGGGGACACCAAAGGCTGGTGTCCACACATTCCTATGTGGAGCAACAGAAACTTGCATGCATTGTTGGTTAGAATACAAAATAGAACATCCCCTTTAGAAGACTGGCAGTTTCTTATAAAACTAAGCATATTCTTAACCTATGATGTATCAATTGTGCTCTTTGATATTTGCCAAATGTATATTCAACACATAAACACAAACGTTTATAGCAACTCTATTCATAATTGCTAAAAACTGAAAGGAACCAAGATACCCTTCAGTTGGTGAATAGATACATAAACTATGATACATTCAGACAACAGAATATTATTAAGTTGTATAAAAACAGAGCTATCAACCCATGAAAAGACAGTAATCCTTTTTCTTTCTTTGTAGGCAATGTCTCACTATGTAGTCCAGGTGGGCTTCAAACTTATGATCCTCCTGCCTTGGCCTCCTGAGTGCTGGACTTTACTAGTGTGTACCACCATGTCTGGAGGAATCTTAGATGCATACTATTAAGAGAAAGAAGCCAATCTGAAAAGGCTGCATACTGTATGGTCCCACAAATACAATATTCTAGAAAAGGAAAACACATGGAGAAAGTTAAAAAAAAATCTCTGGTTATTAGGGAATAGGGGAAGGAGGGATGAACAGGCAAAGCAGAGAAGAGTTTTAGGACAATAATATTATATTCTATATATTGAAGTGGTAGGCACACGTAATCATATGTTTGTCACAATCCATAGAATGTACACCATGAATGGACCATAAAGTACATATGGACTTTGGGTAGTAATGATACATCAGTGATATGTTATTGGTTGTAACAAATGCACCACTGCAGCCTGTCATGTCCACAAGTGGGCAAAGTTGTGCGTGTGGAGGACAGGAACAAAATGGGAACTGTTTGTACTTTGCACTCAATTTTGCTGTGAACAAAAACTGTTCCAAAAAAAACAAAGTTTGTCCAGACTGAATACCCTGACATCTTCCCAACTCCTTTCCTTCCAGGATTCTCTTTCAGTAAATAGTATTATAATACATTTTGGTAAGCCAGATCAGAAACATAGGAATCCACCTAAATTTTACATTCCACCACATTAATTTCATTACTAAGTCATATCTCTAGAATCTATATCCTTCTTTCCACCACTAGTGGCATTGTCATAATACCCCCTACCTATCAGCTAGCTTTCTTTTGATCTTGCCCTTGGGCTGTTATAAACAAGTACAACTATTTTTATGAGCTTTTTATTTTCAATCTTCTATAAGGCCCTCTGAATCAGGTCTAATGTAGACCATAAAATGTAAATCTTATCTGTAAAGAACTTTATTGATACCTTATCTCATAGCAATGCTGTAATTAAACTAAAAACCAAAGCATTACTGCAGGTAGGAATGAGGAAATTGAAGGAAAAACAATTTCTGGCTCAGTGTATCATTTAATAGATTAACTGAATTTTAGGCAGGTGCTCTTACCTCTGAGCCACTCTATCAGCCAGCCTGAGTAACTGAATTTTAAAAATGAAAGATACCACAAAGATTAATCAGACCTCCATATCATTTCTGTTATTAGAATATTTCATTGCTTCCTCATTGCTTCTAGCCAATATTTATACTCTTTAATGTAGCATATAAGGTCCTTCATGACTGGGCCATCTTCCTTCCAATTCATCTGTCCCTATTCTTCATTCACCCAGTTGTTCAGTTCAACACCACAGAAGTCATCCTTGTATTCTGTCTTGAGCCACTGTTCCAGATTCTTCTTCCTACCACTCATTCTACCAGCAAATTCTGTTGATTTTATATTCAAAATATATGTAAACTTATGTACTTATTTTTATTTCCATGTCTTCCACTCCAAGTTGTATCACTGCTCTTTTGGTCTATGGAAATTCCTTCCTGTGTTCCCTCTTTCTACTCTTGTTTTGCATTTCATTCTCCATGCAAAAACATATATGTACTAAATTTTGGGTTTTGTGTGGGACTGGGATTTGCAATCAAGGCTTTGTGCTTACAAAGCAGGTTCTCTACTGCTTCAACCACATCTCCAGTCCATTTTACTCTGCTTATTTTGGAGATGGAGTCTCATGAACTATCTGTCCTAGCTGGCCTCCAACCTCAAGCCTCCTCATTTTATCTTCTTGAGTAGCTAGGATTACAGGCGTGAGCCAACAGTACCTGGCCCTAGAATTTTTTTTTAGATCATGTCATTTCTCTGTTAAAAGCATCCAGGGACTTCTCATCTCACTCTGAACAAAATCTAAATTCCGCCAAAGCTTTCTATAATAGTTTTCCATTTCCACTGTAACAAAATTGCCACAAATGTAGTGACCTAACTAATATAACACAGTTGTCTGATTTCAGAATTCTAATGTTCAGAATTTACCTTTTTTTAGGTTAGAAATCTAAAAATCATCAAATGGGGCTAAAATCAAGGGGCTGACAGAGTTGGTTCCTTCTAGAGACTCCAGAAGTGAATCCATTTCTTGTTTCTATTAGCTTATGAAAGTGACTGGCTTTCCTTGGCTATGGCCACATCACTTTTGTTACAATATAGCCTTATCCTCTTTCTGACCACCTGCCTTTCTCTTATAAGGATCCTGTAATTACATCAATTTCACTCAGATAATCCAGGAAAACCTCCCCAGCCTTAGTTTAATCACATCTGTAATATCCCTTTTATAACCTGTAAATTAACAAATTCACAGATTCTGGGGATTAGGACAAGGATATCTTTGGGGTGGGGGGAGGATATGATTTGGCCTGCCATACTCCATACAAAAATCATGAGAAAATCTGTTAATCATAAAATTTGAATTTGTTGAAGTTCCTGATGAGAGGAAACATTGCCATAACTGAGTCTTAATGTCTCAAAAGAAGGGAGTTAGAAAAAGATATTTATAGGATTTAGGAGGTGCCTGGTGTTAACCATAGGGTAGCTTTATAGTGGATGTCAGAATCCTGGGCAGAGACCGGTTAGAATTTGTAAACTAGGTGAATTTCTAGAACATATAAGTCCACGCAAAGTCACAGTTCATCAGTGGTTTATCTTGTCATCTGTGGGTCTACACAAGTTAGTATTAAGATAATAAGAGTTTCAATAGTTTATATTGCATGTCATGGAATGATACCATTGATTTATTTTACAAATTATTAATTTTTGCTTTATTTCTCAGTCCTCTTTTTTTGAGGGGGCATTGGAGTTTGAATTCAGGGCCTCATGTGTATTAAGCAGGCACTCTAACACTTGAGCCACTCTGCCAGCCCTCTTTTTTGTTGGCTATTTTTGAGATAAGGTCTTTCAAACTATTTGCCTGAGTTGGCTTCAAACCATAATTCTGGTCTTTGCCTCCCAAATAGGTAGGATTACAGGCATGAGCCACTGGTGCTTCGCTTAAGTCCCTGTTCTTTTGGTCAATCTTGAGCTTAACCTGGAAGAAATACCATTATTTCCTGGTGCATGATCAATTCAGATCTGCATTGATATTTAATAAGTTGCAATTGTATATTAAGTTTTTCATAGTAGTCATTTTGCCCTAAGTATCAGGCCTTCTTGTTTTTGTTTTTTTTTCCCCTGCTGGCTGATCTTTTATAAATCATCCAGAGTAATAGTGACTGTGCAGCAGCATTTAAAACTGAAGTTCATGTTTGTGGTAACTGCACTAGAGATTGATATGAAGAAAAAAATGATTAGTTTTCAAGGCATTTAAAGCCGTGTTCCTAGGTGTTCAAAACTAGACAATAAAAGTGTGTGCCATAATCTATTTGAACTTCCTTACGGAATCAAATGTCTTTTTTCCTTTAACCTGGGTAGTTTGTTAACTCTTACCAGAGTATGAAGAATTGGCCCTGGTATTTATCAAGGATATGGATTTTGGGAATACAGTGAGTGGAGGACAAGGTTGCCCATTAACAATCAAGGACCTTAACCCAGAAGAGGGGGATAAAATAGTTGAGAGGATAAGCATACAAAGAAGAATGTGACAATCAGTGAGATTTTGTTCCATTGGTCTTTAGTGGAAATAGCCTACTTCATGTAGTGTTCACCTTGTTCCATGGGTCTTGGACTTGCTGTCTATTCTCATAGGGCATTTTCCTCTGGATATTATCTAGAGTTCTCAACATGCCTTACAAAACCCTTCATAATCTGCCTATATCTCTGAGGTCACCTCCTAAGCCTCTATTTCTTCTGCATTCTCTGTGGCCACACTGATCTTCTTTTTGTTCTGTAAACAAGTTAATCTTGTTTCTGCCTAAGAGTCATTGTACTCATTGTTCTCTTTATGTGAAATTATCTTCCCCCCCCTCAATATTTTCATTGCTCCCATTATCCACTCAAGTCAAATGTCACCTTCTCAGAAAGGCTTTCTCTTATCACCCAGTTGAAAATCCTTTTTCCCTGTCATTCTTGATTCTTTTACCTTGCTTAATTTTTCTTCAAGTCCCTCTTCACTATATTAATTTCTTTTATATTTATTTATTCTTCATTATATGGCCCTCCTGAAAATAAGCATTATGAAGGAAGGAAACTTCTCTTTTTCACACATATAAATTCAGGGCCTAAAACAGCATATAACTATAACACAATAACCATAGTACTTGCTAATTAAATAAATAATCCCCTCCACACAAACACTGTGTTCTAGTCACATACAACAAATTTCACTTCTCAGATAGCTTATTCATTTGAATGTGTGGTCTCTTCTGCTTGAGAAAACTTCTTCCTGGTGTTCCCTCACAGCTCCTATCACCCATCAAGATTTAGGCTGAAAAACCTTCACTGATCCATCCATGCAGAATTAGATGTTCCTTTTCTCTGTTCTTATAATACTCTGTGCAATACCTCTACCATATACACAGTAAATTCTGCTATATTTTGTCTAATTTATCTCTGAATCCTAAATCCAGCACAGCACTTTTGCCCATAACAAATTCTAAGTAAAATGTTTGTTGACCTCATTTATTGAGTGACAACTGTGTGTCTAGTATTGACCTTATTTTTGTGTGCATTATATTAATTCTGAGAGGAAATCTGTAAGATATGTGTACTACTAGCTGTATTATATATTAGGAAACTAAATAACTTGCCCAGAATTTTGAACCTGAGTTTAGACTTAAGTGCATCTGATTCTAAATCTAGTACATCTTCCATTGCCTCAAATGAATAAATTAATCTCCTTCACTTTACTGATACCTATTGGTCATAATTTAGTATCTTTAATTTTAACATTAGCTTAAACCTCTAATATTATTTTTGTTCAATGTTGAATGTTCTAATTCATTTTTACTCGATTCAGCCTCTCAGGTTATAGAGAAAAATGGATCATAGATTTTTCTTTTTTCAGTGCTGGTGATCAAACCTAGGGCTTTCACAGAGGTGTGGCTCAAGTGGTAGAGCACCTGCAAGCATGAAATGAAGTCCTGAGTTCAAATCCCAGTCCAACCCAAAAAACAAACAAACAAACAAAAAAACCAAACAAACCTAGGGCCTTCACATGCTAGTCAAGAACTCTATCACTGGACTACATCCCCAGTCCTTGGATTCAAGATATCTTAACATCTCAAATATCCTATTTTTATTTTGCTTCACAGTTAGAGATTTTGGGATGCTGGTTAAGGGTCAAGGTCTGCTTAACCTTTCCTGTTAAGGGAAAGACCATATTTAAGAATCAGTCTTAGCCAGGTGCTGGTGGCTCACCCTTGTTAACCTAGCCACTTGTAAGACTGGCATTAGGAGAATGAGGGCAATGTAGGCAAATAGTTTGAGAGACCTCATGTTCAAAATAACCAGAGAAAAATGGACTGGAAATGTGACTGAAGTGGTAGAGTGCCTGCTTTGCAAGTGTGAAGCCCTGACTTCAAACCCCAGTTCCACCAAAAAAAAAAAAAAAGGGAGAGAAAAAAAAAAAAAAGAACCAGTCTTCAGTCTTCACATCATCTCTGAAAAGCTAACTTTCTCATCACTGTGACAGAATGCTTGACATTAACAACTTAAAAAGAAGAAAGATTTAGTTTAGCTCAGGGATTCAGAGGTTTCAGTTCATATCCATTGATTTTGGGTCTATGGACCTGTGGTGTGGCTGAATATCATGCCAGTGGAGCATGTGAGGGGGAGGCTGCTTACCTCATGGTGGACATGAAGCAGAGAGAGAGAGAGAGAGAGAGAGAGAGAGAGAGAGAGAGACTGGCAGACTCAGGCCAAGATATAGCCCCCAAGAACATGCCTCCAGTGACCTACTTCTTCCAGCTAGTCCCCACCTCCAAAAGTTTCTAGAACTTTCCAAATGGCAGCACCACCTGGACACCAACACTTTAATACATGTGCTTTTTGGGGAGACACTTTGTATCCAAACCAAAACACCCTGAAAGAAAGGAAAGTGTGGAAAAGGAGAGTGAAAGATCTTCTCTCCCAGACTTATGAGAGAAGCTGGAGTTTGCCCCAATTATTCTTTACAGCCATGCTAGATAAAGCAGTGTGTGTGAAAGGGCAATATGGAACTGCTATAACAACTTTAGAAGTAAGTGAAATAGTTTCATGAGAAACTCAAGCAGTGAAGACCCAGGCTCTAAAACTAAACCTGAGATCCAATACTAGTTTCCCTATTGATATGATTTGACTATTAAATGTCTCCCCAAAAACCTCACGTGTTGAAGGCTTGGTCCCCAGCTAGGGATGCAATTGAGAGGTTGACTGGATCATGAGGGCAACGATTTAATCAGTGGATTAACCCATGGATGAGTTAATAGCTGAATGGGCTATTAGCAGGTGGGGCCTAGTTTGAGGATGTAGGTCACTGGGGGTGCTCTGTTGATGGATTATATTGTGTCACTGGACCCTTTTTCTTTCTTTCCACTTCCTTGCTGCAATGAAGTGTGCAGCTTCCTCTGCCTTGTTCTTCCACCATGGTGTTTCTGCCTTTCCGTAGCCTAAAAGTAATAGAGCCAGATGACCATGGACTGAAGCTTCTGAAACTGTGGACCAAAATAAATTGTTCTATAACTTGTTTTAGTTAGGTATTTTGTCATATCCATGAAGTGACTAACACATCTACCTAATAGCTGACCAAATTTAAGCATGTAACTTAACTTTTCCTAAGCCTCAATTTCTTTATTAGTAAAATGAAGAGAAACACTGGGTACCAGTAGCTCATGCCTGTAATCCTAGCTACTTGGGAGGCTGAGATTGGGAGAATTGAAGTTTGAGGCTAGTCTGGGCAAATAGCTGACAAGACCCCATCTCCAAAATAATCAGAGAAAAATGGACTTGGAGGTGTGGCTCAAGTGGTAGAACTCCTACTTTACATTCTTGAAGCCCTGAATTCAAACTCCAGTCCACAAAAAAAAAAAAAAAAAGAAAGAAAGAAAAGAAGTGTATTAAAAGGGTAACACCAAAATTTCAGCTCGATAATTTAATGAAGAAAAAGTATCTACTACAAATGTTGCTGGTTGTGTAGTTCTCCTGGGCAGTATTCTTCCAAGGATTCATTTGTAAACTCATACTTCTTTCATTTTGTGATTTTTAACTTCTTCCAGATTCTTTGAAATCTTTTATTCACCTGGTAGGTAGGGAAAGAAAGAGAATGTGGATCATGCATTGGATGTTTTCAGTATTTTATGGGCCAACACTTAAATGACTTTCGTCATTTCTCCCCACATTCCCTTGGCCCGAAATCAATCACATGACTCCAACTAATTGCAAAGATACCTGGGAAACAGTTTGACTGTGTGCTGTGGAAGAAAAAGACACAGTTTGGTGAACACAAGCTGTCTCTGTCACTTAAGATTACAAAGCTGTTTTAGGATGACACAGATAATGAATGTAATGTGGTTGGCAAAAGAAAAGTAATCAATAAAGTTCCATGTTATTATTATCACAAGTATGTATGCTGAGAGCTTGGATAAGTTTCCCACATTCTACATTCTATTGGATGTAGAATACTTGTGTGAGTTCCAGTAAGAAAACCCAGCTCCAAAACAAAGTTCTTAACTTTTTGTGAGGCTCTGTAAGGTAATCTTTTACTGATTTGGCTGCATCAGGAAGTATAAAGAAGGAGGATGGATTATCAAGTGTTCATATTAGCTTGGCTTACAGAATGTCAAAGAGTATAATTTAGATAACCCAATGTCTAAAGAACAGAGAGAATAGGGAAGTAGTAAGCTCTCCTTGGATCTTAGGATGCATTTAAGTGAAATAATAAAATTCTGGTCACTCTTTTCTCCCATGTTCTTTTTCTCTTTCATTTTCCTACTTTTAAATCATAGACTTCTTCAAGGTTCCTCAAGTACAGCCATACTTTTTTCTTCCCACTTATTTTTCCTTTGTTGGTATTTAAAAGATTTTTTAAATGTCTTAAGAACAGGCCAGGTGTCATGATGCATTTCTGTAAATCCAGTACTCAGGATGCTGAGGCAGGAGGATCATGAGTTTGAGGTCACCCTGGGCTAAAAAGCGAATTCAAAGCTAGCCTGTACAACATAGTGAAAATCCCATGCACCCCCCAAAAGTCTAAGAACAGAGACCATGTTTATCTTGCACAGTAACATATCTTAACATCTGGCAAAGCCTAGCATGTTGTCCACAGGCAAGAACTATTTGTTGAATGAATTTAATCTATACTGGTATCCGCTTTATCTAGTGGATATTGGTATCCGTTCAAGTAAGAAAAGGAGTTCTTAAATCTTGCATCTGCCTCTTAAAAGCTGTGAGATTTAGGGAAGTTACTTAATTTCTGAGACTTGTTTGTATTTTTGTGTTAGGCATACTTTCTGAAGCTACTGCAATGAGAATTAAATTTAAAAAATTTTATGTGCAACATTACTAGCACATAAGAGGCATTCAAAAACCAGTTGCCCTTTCCCTCTTCCCTACACCTCTCTACAATATAATTTTTTACTTGGGAGGGCCCAGAAAATAACATATGCTATTCAAGTTGTTTCTTGCTGGTTTTGGACTGTTCATTTGTAAAGCAATAGACCTTCAAGTTGGAGACTGAAATAGAGAACTGATTAGTTCCTAAAGGACTGATGTGTTCACTGTTAGAATAGCATTCAGCATCTAGAATGGTGCCTGACATACAGTAGGCAATACTGTGTTCAATACTCTTTTTTTCTTCGATACTAGGGATTAGATTCAGGTCCTTGGTCTTGGTAGGCATTCTGCCATTTGAGCCACATACCCCTACTCACATATTTTTTTTAAATGAATTAATTAACAAAGTATTGAGGAAGTATGATGCTCCACACAGATAGTCATGAGGTAGGCATGCTATATTTGTGGAAAAGTGGGCATATATATAGATATATATATATATTTATTTAACCATTGTTCTACTTTGTGTGTGCTGTGCGTCAGTCATAAGACTAGCATGGGGATATCTTTACACATACCCACACCAGGAAGTGCAATAAATCAGTCATAGAAAGATGTAGAAGAGATTATATGAGTAACAGAGGGAGAGACTGCCTATGGGGAGGTGAAACAGCATGGTACCCCATGTGTGGTCAGTAATACGATATTGGTTGGTTGCATGTAGGGGAATAGGAAGAAATGAGGTTCAACAAGTAGTTAGGTAAGGGCTCGATCATGAATCCAGGCTAGTTTCCTGAATTTTATCCTTTAGGGTGGTGATAATGGAGCTTGCCTTAGTCCATTTTCTGCTGCAATAAAGAATATCACAGGCTGGATAATTTTTTTTCATAATTTTTAATAAACAAGCTGGGAAGTTCAAGATCAAGGGCTTGGCATCTGGGAAGTACTTTCTGACTGTGTTATTCTAGGACAGGAGGCAAAAAGAAGGAAGTGAAGGTAAAAGAGATGAAGAGCTGGAACTTGAAGACTTTTGTAATCAGCATTGATCCGTTTATGAGCATGGAGCTCTCATGGCCTAAACACCTTACATTAGGCCCCACCTCCCAACACTATTTCATTGGGGATTAAGTTTCCAAAACATTAAATAGGCAACCACATTTTGGGGACACGTTCAAACCATTCATAGTTACTGAAAGATTTTAGTATAAAGAAGAGATAATTCCATTTTTAAATTTAGAAGGTCCAATTGGAGGTATAAGGTATGAGAGACAGAAATTAGCTAAGTTATGGAATTGTCTAGGAATGAGAGGAACAATAAAGGCTGAAAGTAAGGTAAAAGAAGTAGTGTTCAAGAGAGGAAGGGTTTGGCAAAGTTTAGCTGATTAGGCTAGATGAAGGAAATAAGAGGGGAGAACTCAGAATGAATCACGAGTGTCTAACTTGGGCTTCTCTGCAGGTGCCTAGGCCATTCATAGAAACAGGAAACAAAGGAGAGTATTATATGGATTAAGGATATGGGATGGGGGGTCGGCAGTATGACTCAAACAGTAGAATGCCTACCTAGCAAGCATGAGGCCCTGAGTTCAAACCCCCCCTACCACCAAAAAAAAAAAAAAAAAAGAGGATGTGGGATGGTAGATTGCAGTGAGCTTTCTCTAGCTCCTTGTCCTATTTAACCTAACTGGGGGTGATAGGAGATGCAGAAAGGACAAACGATAGACAAACATGCACAAAGCTGGAGTTAGGTGTGTTGGGCGCTCACACAACAGCCTCATCACTTCTTTTCTCTATTAATTCTCTTCATTTACTTTGCTTCTTTTCTTCTCTAATCTTTAAGGCCTTACTTCTAAAGTCTGTCTTTAAAATCTTGCTTCTTTTCTATTCTTTAAAGTCTCAGAGTGGGGGGTAAGGGAAGGGGTGGGGGCAGGGGGGAGAAATGACCCAAGCCTTGTATGCACATATGAATAATAAAACAATAATAAAAAAAAAGAATAGAAAAAAAAAGTCTCTTTCCTTAGACTCCCACTGTCCCATGTTTTCTTTAATCTCTCTTAAAGTCTTGGCCCTCAGACTTGCACTGTCCCATGTTCTCTTTTAAAGTCTCAGTGCTCACACTTGCAGACAACAGCAGCTGTGTCTAAATACTGCATTAGCATACTCTTAAAGTCTTGGTCCTTAGAGTTGCACTGTCCCATGTTCTCTTTAGCTTTTCTTAAAGTCTTGGTGCTCAGACTTGCACTGTCTCATGTTTCCTCTAACCTCTAGCATAACTCAGCAGCCCACCAATCAATCCCCTTGTCCTCCTTCAGGAGTCTTTAAAATCCAGTAGTAAACAAGGAGGTGGAGCAACAGTTCTCAGGGAGGGAGCATGACAATGCAACAAGAGAAACCTGAGTTCCTACTTCTCTGAAGTAAACAATGTAGGAAAGGAGCTGTGCTGCATTTTGCCTTCTTGTGCTCCTGGGGCGGTGCCAAACTCATCCTGCTGATTATTGGGCACAGCTGTGCTATGTCAGGTCTCATAGGCTTCTCATAATCCACTCCTCACAGTAGATAAAGACAAGACAAGAGAAGTTTTGGTCATACTGAGTTTGCTGAATCTGTAGGATTTCAGGTAGAAATATTTCTTGAATAAACCAAGGAAACTGGAACATAGAGAAAACTTGAGCAAATAATAGGGTAAGGTAGATCAGTGATTCCTATTCTTACAACAACTCACCATCTTCTAAATTTATCTGTGTTTTCCAGTTCACAACTATACACAAACCTCTACAATGATTGCTAAGTGTTTACATATTAGGCACTTATGAAATGTATCCTAGAAAATAGTATATTGATATTTCTAAAAGAAGCTAGTTTGTTAAAAGGTTAAACATTTTGTAGCTTTTTGCATAAAGATGACTTGAAAGAACCTCTTTGGTAACAGTGAAATACCTTCCTAGAACATCTTTCATAGTGGTGCATAAAAATGTGTTTCCTGCTGTGTGCTTAGGAATAATTTTTATATTTTCCATACAGATAAAATATTTAGCTATCGATGTCTCATGTCTAGGCTACGCTAGCATTGATCTCAGATTGGGGTTTATCAGCACAGAGGCTGAGGCCAACCAGTACCTCATACAGTGGAACCCACTGAAGAGAAGCAATAATGGTTTACATGTCTTGAGAATTGGGTAGTTCTATTGCCTGATAGACATGGGGCAGCAAACTGGGCACCAAACTACAGATGGATTGCAGATGCACTGGAGGAAGTCAGAGTTTTTGTGAAATTTAAGGCTGGTTTAACAAGGATGAATCCTGCTGGTTTAAGAACTGTAAGTTCTTGGCAAAAAGCATGGTGCTGCAGAATTTCATCAGCCATAGTAGAGGGAAAAAATGGGTGTGCGTATGAGAAAAAGAGAACTGGGGGAGATCACAAATTCCAGATATGATACACAAAATGTTAAATATCTATTAGTTTTGCATCTTTTGAGAGTCACCAGATTGAAGCACAGTATTTTAGATTTGTTTGGCAGATGGTGTACACAGATTTTCTGAGTATGTTAGCATTTCATTTGAAACTAGCAAGATTACATATGACTATGACGGTAACTTAACATTCATAGACATTTTTAAATTTATCCCTAACCCTGCCTTAAAATGTAGGGCACTAATAACATTTTTAAAGGCTTTTTAAAATAGATCTTCTGGATCTCATTAGAAGAGTCTCAGGCTGTAACAGTTCCTCTAAAATGCCCACAGTGCTGTGTCAATATCTTTCCATGGAAATCTGGCTCACCCAGAAAGAGAAAAGAGGCCAAAGGGAAGACGGACTAAACCGGGGGAGATGGCAGGTACAGATGTCTGACTCTCTGAATGGGACTTCTCCATTTACTACCCCTCTCACTTCCTTCTATGGTCTGGACCTTAATCCCCACAGCAGTCAGCCTTGTAGGGTCAAGCTAATCGCCGTTGACATCATCCTACTACTTCCCTTTTCAAATTCCAGAGAAGCTATGTGTTTCCTGTTCCATTTGACACCCCAGAGAATGAATACTGGCTGGTCTGTATCTAAATTTAGACTGGCAGCAACGTGTAGAGTTTTTGTATCAGAGATAAACAAAACCAGGTGACATTTCCAAGCCTCTCGAGGAACAGGTTGTGTGTAAAAATCTTTCTGGGGTAAATAAAACAAGGGAGAGCTTTAATAGTTTAGAGCCGAGAGAGGCCTGCTGATAGGTTCAGAAAACAGGCTGATCGCGTCTTTCCCTGCAAGCGAGGACAGCTCTGGGGGCGTCTCCAAACACGTTCTCGCACCGGCTAGGAAAGCCCGGGGAGCAGGAGCCCCGACGCCCCCGTCCTAGGGAGAAACTGCGCAGGCAGCTGCACCCCCTCTTTGTCAAGAGGAGAACCAGAGAACGCTAGGACACCCTCAGGGTGGGGGTGAAAGAAGGGAGCAGCCAACAGCCCCGCCCCTCGCGTTCCCCAGCGCGCCGGCCTCGCTGCCCCTCCCCCGTCCCGCCCCCCTCTGTGACCCCCCGGGCCCAGCCTCAGGCGACCTGTTGGCAGGGCGGGTCACGTGACGCGGCCCGCTGCGCACCGCCCCCCGGCCGGCCTCCTGTTGCGCCCGCCCGGCGGGTTCCACCACATAACGCGCGGGCGCCGCCCCGCTCTTCCCTCGCCGAGCAAGCGAGGGAGGGAAGGAGGGCGGGCGTCCAAGAGCAAAGGGAAGGGAAAAGGGGCGGGGGAAGGGGCGGCGCCCGAGTCACGTGACCCGGGGCAGCCCGGAAAGCTCCGAGGAGGAGCCTGGCGCCGCCATTTTCCTGCGGCTGCCTGTCCCTCTTGCCCTGCCGGGCTCCAGCTGACCAGGGAAGGGTTGGGCTGGACTGAGGCGGGGGCGAGAGAGCGCCCGACATCGTGCCGGACCCCTCGGGGGACACGAGCCAGTTCTCTCCGGGCCGGTGGCAGCGCGCGGCCCTGAGCCCCGCCCCAGGCCGGCAGGCGGGCAGGGAGCCGGTGGGGGTAGGGGGTTCGGAGGGGTGGGGGCCCTTGGGCGCTTGGGGGTCCCGGTCCCCGCCGGCTGCCGAGTGGGAGGGGTGGCGGAGGAGCCGCAGAGATGTCTGGCCAGAGCCTGACGGACCGGATCACCGCCGCCCAGCACAGTGTCACCGGCTCCGCCGTATCCAAGACAGTATGCAAGGCCACGACCCACGAGATCATGGGGCCCAAGAAGAAGCACCTGGACTGTGAGTGCAGCCCGCGCGGCCCTCTCCACCCTTCTCTTTCCCCTCGTCGCACGGCGGGTCCCGTGCTCCTCGGGCTCTATTCTTTCTGCCTTCACCACACCTGCCTTCACGGCGCTGTCTGAAATCGGACTAGCCACTCCCTCCGGGGTCCTCGGAGACCGCCGCCTTCCCGCCCGCGCCCACCCGGCCTCCCCGTCTGCCGCAGCCGCTGCCCGCCGTCCCACCGCCCGGCGCTCGCCGCCTCTCCGCGCCGGCCCGGGACTCGCCGCCCATTGTTCCCGGGAGCCTCGTCGGGTGTCCGTAGACGTCCGGTTGCTTAGACCCAGAACCCTGGAACCCAGCTGCCCTTGCAGGGGCTCCCACTTCCTCTCCTCGCCTCTGTTCTTCCCTTCTCTTGCTCCCGGTTTTCTCGTCCACCTCCCCGCTTGGGGGTTACCTTTCCTTGCCCCTGTAGCTTCAGTGAAGTTCCTTCGACTCGTTTTCCTTTCAGTCTTACCCAGTTACCTTGCTTCTGTCGCACATTGCCTTCGTGGGAAGTAAAAGTGAAGGGTTCTGTGTGTTCTGGGGAAAGCTTTGTGGAAAGTCAGTGTTTTTCTTTGCCCCCGGTGGAATTTATTCATTGCTTTTATCCATGCTTTTGAGTGGGGTGAGTCGGAAATGTCAGCCCCCCTCCGTTTTTATTTATTTTTTTAAATTCGGATGGGGATGTGGGAAAAGGCTTTTCTGATATTGGTATCAGTTTTTGGAACTGTTGTCTTGGCGGTTTGGACTTAAAAGCTTGAGTGCGAAACGTAGTCTGTTGGAATACAAGATAAGTTAATGAACTTAACCTCATTGCAATCACATTGCCGAAAGAATGTTTGATGCTTCCGTTTGGATATGTTTTAATTTATGCTGATTATTTTTTGGGGAACTAAGTTTTCTTACAGGTATATTGTTATTACTCCATTCACTGACTTAGGTACAATTGACATAAACAACTCCTCCCAATTTTTTTTGAAACCTGTAAGTCACCTCCTTTATTCTTAAGACTCCCTTACCTCAGGGTACAAAGCTCAGTGGATCAGCCTTGAGTCAGTGCAGCTTTGACCTGGAACTTTTCAGGAAAATAAGGCTATACCTACAATAGTACGTTCTCTTTTTCAATGACTACGGGACACATTAGCTCGACTGACTTTAATCATACTTGAAAGTTACTGTACTTTACCTTATGAAGCAAGATTGAGCATGTCCTGAAAGGGAATTCACTGTCAGGAGTTCTGTTTTGATTTCTCATTTGGACTTTGACTGTAAGGTTTGCTCTTAAAAAAAAAAGAAAAAAAAGTACCAACTGTGAATTCTTCCAAGATACTTTCCTCACGAAGTGCTGTTAGAACAAGTTACTGCTACACACAACCCCATTATTCATTGTGATTTCTGTGCCTTTACTGTGAAAAAATTTTGTGAAAATCATTACTATGTGGTTGTGACTCTTAGGGAGGCTGCTTTTTAGTTGTTAGTCTTTGCCTGTTTAGAGAATACATTTAAATGATGACACTACCATAACATTTTCAAAAATGCATTTTGAATACATCATAAATGATATAACGATTATCATTTGGAGTAAACATTTTTACTGCTTACATCCCTTTAAATGATCCTTGGTTTGCCCTACCAAATCTTAAGTTTGCTCTAACATCGTGTTAATTTTTCTGATGTTTTTTGTTTAGTTTTGTTTTTTCGTGTAGGGGGGGAAGAAATAACTTGTGACTCTGTGAACTGTTTTCCCTTACTGAAAGTAATAAATTATAACAATAGATACAGCCCTTAAAAGTCTTTATAAAGGCCGTGTCTTCAAATGTAGCAGTGATTCTTTTGATATGTTGCTAGAAAAAGTAGCAAATAGGGTGGTTGAGGATAGAAGACTGTTATTTGCTTGTGGGTTTTGTCAATGGTAATGACCTCTTTTCTTGAAATGTCTTGTAATGACTGCACATGCTAACCGGAATTAGGTTTTGAGGATAAACTCACATTTGTAGTTCTTTTTCTCTGCCACTGCTCTGTTTACAAGCTTCCATATTTGTAGTTCTGAAATGTGTATGTTAATATTCGACTTAAAAAAACTATAAATAAGGTGTCTCCTTTTCTCCTCAATGGTAGTTTTCTCTTTATTGTTTAAAATGCCCTTGAAACTAATGAAATAGATTTAAGTAAAATCTCACTAGTGAATGGTTTACTGAACATTTTCCTCTCCCTCACACCTTTTTTTGGTGGTACTGGAGTTTGAACTCAGTGCAAAGCAGGCCTCTACTGCTTGAGCCACACCTCCCCACACTTTCACATGCTTTGAAAGAGTAGAAGAGGCTTCTACAGACAGTTCTTGGTGTTGATACCACAAACTTAAGTTTTTAATTTAGAAATATTTCAAGTAGTTATTTTTTCATTTATGAATTTTTCTTAGGGGTGAAAGTGTAATTATTTTGCATTTTTAAATGCCTAGTTCTTTGAATCCGCTGGAAAAACAGTTTCATTTTTAAAATGGCAGCATTTAACAAAAGCATGCTTTAAGACTGTGGAGGTGGTTTTTATTTGGTTCCTTACAAAGATCTTTCCATATTAGGAATTGATTACTATTATCCATGAATTACAGCTTAATTCATACTACATTATGTGCTTGTTGAAGAAAGTTCTTTTTTCTTTGCTTATAGGTGTTAGCATATACAAATGTTAACTACTGTCCCTAGTGGTATGAAAAGAGTTGTTAAACTCTGAAATATGTGTAAAAATAAGCATGATTTCCATTTAATATTAAGCTCTAATGACCATCTGTAGTCAAGGTAGAACAGCAACCCTTACACATTTGAAGGATTTTACTTTTCTTGGCACCCCCCTCCCCCCAATACTAAAATCCATAGAGCTTGAGTTTCCTTATATAAGATGGCATAGTATTTGCATACAACCTGTACACATCCTCCTGTACTCTTTAAATCATCTTTAGATTACTTATCCTGATACAGTGTAAATGCTATGCAAATAATTGTTGTACTGTTTAGGGAATGACAAGAAAAAAGACTGAACATGTTCAAATATTTTTGATCGAAGGTTGGTTGAATTCCAGGATGTGGAATCTGTGGAAACGGAGGGCCAACTGTAGTATGTATTGTAAAAGAGAAACTTTTAAGAGAACTGTCATTCTGTTTGTAGTATTCTATTTGTAATTAGTAAATGAATTCTAGAACATCTTTGTAAAATAACAACACGTCACTGGTGGGTTAATTTATTTTAAGAAATGCTTAATATTAGATTTGGAGCATCTGTGTTTTTTATGTTTATTATGTATCATATGAGGATAATTTCTTACTGTCTGAATTTAAAGTTAGAATGACAGAAGTAAAACAATTCATCGTGACTTTGCTGTTTTCTTTTATATGATTTGTGAAGCATTTTATGAAACACTTGGTGTCTTAAAACCACACTAATTGTTTAAAAATAAAAAATCATCAGAATTGCTTTATCTAAATAATATTACTTATTTTGACCTTAATCATTTAGAATATTTAATGTGAAAGCTAGGGCACAATTAATCCCAGCACTCAGGGGGCTGAGGCAGGAGGAGCTTCAATTTGAGGCCAGCCTGGGCTATCATAGTCTCCAAAAAAAAAAAAAAAAATGTGAAAGTTCACCATAATGTATAGGAAGTTGCCTCTTGTTTATTTTCTTCAGTTCCAAAGTGTTTAATTTCACTATTTCTCTCTTGAAATCAAAGAAGAAAGAAAAACAAATTTAAAGACTTCTTGGCAAGAGTTTAGAGCCTTATTAAGAAGAGGTAGCTTTAAACTTTCAAAGTAAAGACTCAGTATTTGCTCTTCCTGTTCTTTTGGTGGCTAAAGTGGCATTTCCGTTACTTTGTGTTTTGTCTCAGTGTGTTCCTACTTGAATTGCTTTATACATTTCTCTAGAGAATCCAAATTTTGAATTTGACCTTTTAGAATTTTGTATGTTCATTGTGTATATTGTTCTTTTTGTGCAGAATTGTTCTGGACAGTTAGATTTGACTAATGATACTCATTTATAAGGGAATTTTGATGAACCTAAGATTTTGTATTAAAAGTTATGTTCAGAGTTGAGACTTGCCAGATTATCTAAGAGCTAAGAATTTCTCAAGTTACATCTGTAGGTAGCAGTGTGCATGCTCTTTCTGCTTATGCCAAAATTAACTTATTTTTGGAAAAATATTTATTTGTCATTATTGTGTGCTGGACAACTTACAGAACACTTTTTATTTGTTAACCAGCTCATTCTTCGTGACACCTTTGTGAGAGATGCTCTGACATGGTCACACATCCAGGAAAAGGCAAACTGGGATTTGATCCCAAGTAGTCTAGCATTGGAGTCTTTGCTGTCATCTCAGGGTGACATTTTCCATCATAATTTTCTATCCCAGAAGGTGAATATTTTTTCAAGCAGTTATAGGTTTCCCATGTACCTTTACTCTCACACATGCATAGCCTCCTGCATTATCAACATCTCTTATTAAAGTGTTATGTTTGTATAGCTGGTGGACTTACATTGACACATCAGTACCATCCAAAGTCCATAGTTGACATTAGGATTCACTCCTGGTTTTGTACATTCTATGGATTTGGGCAAATGTATATATCCATGATTATAGTATATACAGAGTAGATGATCTACCCTAAAAATGCTCTGTGCTTTCCTAAACCCTTTACAGCCAGTGATAATACTGTGTTCAGAGTTTTGTCTTTTTCAGAATGTCTTAGAGTTGGAATAATAAAGTGTGTAGTCTTTTCAGACTGTGTTCTTTCACTTAATAATATGTATTTAAGATTGCTCTGTGACTTTTTTTTTTTCCTTTGGCAATACTGGGGCTTGAACCCAGGGCCTCATGCTTGCTAAGCACGTGATCTACCACTTGATCCGCTCTGCCAGCCCTGTTTGTGTTGGGTATTTTTGTGGTAGGATTTCGAGAACCACGTGCCTGGCCAACTTTGAACTGTGATTCTTTTGATCTTCCGAGTAGCTAGGATTACAGGAGTGTACCACCAGTGCACAGCGCTCTGACTTTCCATGGCCTAATAGCTCATTTCTTTTTAACACTGAATAGTATTTCATTGTCTGGGTGTACCATGGTCTGTTTGTTCCTTCAGTTACTGAAGGACGACTTGGTTGCTCTCAAGTTTTGGCAATTACGAATTAAGCTGCTGTCAGCATCAGTGTATGTGTTATGGTAAGAATAGAGTTAGTTTTCTAAGAAATTGCCAAAATGTCTTCCAAAGTCTTCCATATCATTTTGTTTTTCCATCAGTAATGATTTGAGTTTCTGTTGTTCACATTCTCCCCACCATTTGATTTTGGCATTCTCATGGAGTTTAGTGGGATCTCATTTTTATCTTAATTTGCATTCCTTTGATGTAATGAAAAGATCTGGAGCATCTCTTCATATGCTTACTCACCATCTGTATGTCTTCTTTTGGTGAGACTTCTGTTTAGGCCTTTGGCCCTTTCTATTAAAGTTAGATTGTTTTCTTATCATTGCAAGAGTTGATTGTGTATTTTGGATAACAGTCCCTTATGAGACATATCTTTGCAAATACTTTTTCCTACTCTTACTTTTTGTTCTCTTGACAGTATCTTTCACAGAGCAAAAATTTTTAACTTCATTGAAGTTAAAGTCTGGGGCTGGAGGTGTAGCACAAGTCTGCCTAGCAAGTACAAGGCCCAGTGCTTTCCCCACCCCCCAAATAAATCATGTCAGTTCTTTCATGGATCATGCTTTCAGTGTTGTCATACTTTGCTTTTGAGATAGTCTCCTTAGCTTTGCTGGGTTGGCCTCAAACTTGGAATCCTCTTCCCTTTGCCTCTTCGATAGCTGGACTTACGGGCATGCATGTACCACCACATCTGGTCTTGGTTTTTTTTTTTTTTTTTGGTGGTACTGAGGTATGAACTCAGGGCCTCATGCTTGTTAGGCAGGTGTTCTGCCACTTGAGCTATTCCAGCTCCTTGAGTTTAATTTGATAGTTAACAGTGACCCAACTGCTGGAAGACTTTGAGCAAGAGATGTGGCATAATCCTTTGATTACGTCATTAGATTAAGTAGGTGGAAGGAAAGTGCAGTGTTAACTTGGAAATGGGACAGCTGGGATCAAAAAGAGTATAAAAATGATACCTAACATTTCTTTCCCAAAGGCCTTAATATGTCATCAGATTGGACCTTTTAGTCTATTTGTCTTTTCTGTTTCCCTTCATTTCTCACAAAGCTGTTCCTTTTCATGAAAACCAGGCAGGTGTTAGCTACCAATTATGGCAAAATGAGTTCTTCACAACTAAACTATTTGCCTTTGCATACACCATTCCTTGGACACAAAATGCCTTCCTTGTTCTTTTGTCAAAATAGAGTCCTCCTTTTCTTTTCCTTCTTTTTTTTTTTTTTTTTCCTTAGTGCTGGGGCTTTACATGCTAGGCAAATGCTTTACCCCTGAGCCATACTGCCAGCTCTTCTTTTAAACCTTGTTTAAACTGTCTTGCTTTCATTAACACTCATTTAAAGTAAACTCATTCATAAAAACGTTACTGAGCAACTCCCCCTAGTCTTGTCAATCCAGTGTTGTCACCATTTATAAAGCTTACAGTTTTGTTAAATTGTAGTTAGTGTCACACACACATGGTTTATTGTGTTTCCCTTGTACCATAGGAACTTTTTTTTTTAATGCCCTACTCCCTGTACTGTTTTGTATCTCATCAAAGTACCTAGTCAGCAGCCTTCTGGGTACTCAGTAAATATTGAATGAGTATACATAACCTGTCTTCTTGGTTTAGAGACTCCTCCCTGAACAATTTATGGAGACAGCATAGAGATCGATTCCAGTAGACGTTTAAGAATATTTTTTTCTGGCAATTATCTTAGTTGTAGCCAATTAAAATTACCTGGTTATAGATTTATATGTGAAATCAGTAATATTGGTAAAACATAACAAATTGCTGTTTCATAGAACCTCTGATGCCTCAGAGGTTTAGTTTTCTTTATCTTATTGGAAGGTGTTTTCCAAAACACTGCTAGAGTGAAAATTTTGGTTATAACTACTCAATTTGAAAATATATTAATATAGATGCATTTTTGAGGGCATGTTTTTTGAAAGTAGAAATAAGAATTAAGCAGGGGATCAGAAATAGATCTGAGATGTTTATCAAAGCTGCTTCCTTGGACCACTCCCAGGAAGTGGGGATCATATTGGCTTTGTGTGAAGGGTGCTTCCAGGAATGTAACTATGTGGCAGTTTTTTGTGTGGAGTTTGAACTCAGAACCTTGTGCTTGTTATTGCTAGGCTGGTGCTCTAGCACTGGTAGATTCGTTTTTTTGATGTAAGAAATGAGCCCCTCATATTTCTGCCCAGGGCCAACCTTGGGTCAACATCCTCCTACCTATGCCTTCCGGGTAGCTATGATTACAGGCATGTTGGTTGAGATGGGGTTTTAGTAACTTTTCTGGCTGTTCTTGAATGGTTTTTCCCCTCCCCAAGTAGCAGAGATTATAGGCATGAGCCACTGCTCCTGGCTTTCAACATGAATTTCTGAGGGAACATTGAGGCCAAAGTAGGAGGCAAAGTTAAGACAAACTAAGGATATTTGATATTTTTTCCCGTGACTTTTGAAGTTGCCATCAAATCCAACCTCTACTATCTCTGTGCAATGAAGAAATAAAAGTTTGTAGGGGATTTTAAAGAAAGTTTCCTTATTAGTGTCTAGTTCTGAGCATAGTTCATTGACAGATAGATGGAATTGTTTGGGTTAAACATTCTTTCAGCTGGATGGTCCACTTAACCTGATTCAGTGTATGTTTTTAGGTTCTCCATGTGTGTAGTCCTTTAAATGTGTGAAGAGAAAAAGTACCAGTAAGCAGTTGTTACTTTCCAAACAGAAAAGTGTCATGGTATCCTTCCATAGTGTCTTGAACTTCCCCATAATGATATTTTTTCATATATTAAAATTTTTTTATAGCTTCTGTAATCGTAACTGTTTATATGGAGGGCTCCTGTGCCTCTCTTTTACTGTGCTAAATACAGTATATACAAGTATGCAGTGAAAAAATTTTGAGTAAATTGAGGGATGAATTCCTTATGGGTCCATGTGTTATCTAGTAGTGTTGCAGAATCTTTTACTTAAAGAAAGATTCCTGTAGGAATAATAGTCTTTTCTTTGCTGTGTTAGTGGTTTGTTTAAACATCTGTTTTGTGATTAAGTAAATTTTCATTCTGTTTATTGAGAATATGAGGAATGATGGAAATTGAAAAATAAACTTTTAGAGTTAGGTTATGTAAAATAAGGTCAGTTTGATATGAAAATGTTCTTTTGGGACCTATGTATTATTATTGGTATAGTTGATTTCAAACACAGGTTGTTAGAGCTTCAGTTTTCCTTTCTTTCTTCTTTCTATTATTTTATGTGTGCTTGTTACAAGTGAATTTCAGACAGTCCTTGCTTTTAGACTTTTTGTTACCTGCAGTAGTCCATATAAGTCCATAGTGGGACATAAGGCCTTGTTTGCTAACTGCCTGTGTGTTTTAATATAGGACACTGGCAAAACATTTCATGTGTAAATAAAGACAGTAGGAAATGAAGCCTATGCCTTTAGTAAGCTGTATTGAGTGGGGTGGGGAGGCCTTCTTCCCACTCCATACCACCTAGTCTCCATGCTGTTCTTGGAATATTTGCTAAGATTCAGACTTCTTGGACAAGGCCTAAATGGAAAAATGGGAGTCTATTTATGTCATGATATTTTCATGGAATTCTCTAGAAGACTTTACCTTGAAAATCTTTTTTGCTTGCTTTAAGTGTGTAAGAATATAGGGCAAATGTTCTGAGATTGAATTCTGTTTAATATTGAGCAGAACCTATGTAAATCCTGAGCAGAAGCAATTAAGTGGGATGCTACAGAAAGTGATTGAGGTCCAGAAAAGAATATGAAATTGAGTGACACTTGACCTTAAAAGGGGCATGACTACAAATTATAGTGCAAAATTTGTAACCAAATAATTGAAATACATTGAGATAAATGTATAATACTTTTTTTTTTAAACATAAAATATCAGAGAGGGAATAATTAACTTTAAAGGAGGTTAGTGAAGACTTCACAGAGGAGTTATAAGGTGCCTAATAGGTTCCTTCTGAATTAGGATGTGTCTTAACATGGAGGCAAGAAAGAGCTTTATAATGTGTTTGGAGAAAGCTTTGCATAGTTCTGTATGGTGAAAGGCAGAATGTTAATGGGAGTAAGGGAAGATGAGAATGGGTAGGGATCCCTTAAAGACCCTCCAGCCCCCCACCCCGCCCCTCCTTATTAGCTGTTTTCCTAACTTTAGATGCCATGCTTTGAAACTAGGGAGGTACTTTTTCTTTTCCCAGTTCATAGTGGTGTTGTTGAGAAACATGGAAAGAAGGAACACAGGATCCTACTGCCAGATGTTCAGGGAGTCAAATGATATTTAGCACCTGAAATTGGACCTTGTGGATATTGTTAAACCTAATGGTTTGGGTTTCAAAATATGATCAAGCATACTGTGATCTCAGGGTTTTTGGTGGGGCATATCTGGAAATCAAGCTGTTTTTAAGTTCCAGATTTGTGAATGAACATACTTATCATCAGGTGATGGTCAATATGAATAAAAAACGTAGAGGGGGGAGGCTTGTCTGATCTATGTGATTTAACTGTTGAGATCTATAGATTTGTAAATGATAACAGCATCAACATCTTCACCTTTTGAAGCTGAATCTCTGCCAAACAAAATTGATAGTCTGATGAGAATCAATATTCTCATTAACAATGACATATTGAGTGTCTGCTATCTACCCAGGTTACTGTATGGAGATTATTGACAAATCTAAAAGTGAAATTGCTGATCATGTCCTGAGTCTAGTCAGTAAGATGACATATACAGATAGCTATATTACCAGACAATGTGAGGAGTGACTTTGAAAATCAGAGGAGAGAGATACTGCCTTTGATAAGGGGGAGAAGTGGACCTTAAATGGTAAGCAGTGAGGAGCAATAGTCATTTTACTAGGAGGAAAACATGTGTAAACATTTGTAGGCAGGAAGACTGGAATTGTGTTTGGGGAACAAATGAATCTATTTGTAAGTGAGGGTCTTTGGGGGTTGGGAGGTCGGGTGGGTATAATGAGAAATATAATTGGAGCAATTGACTTAGGCCAGATTTGAAGGGAACATGAATTTTAATCATATAGCCTTTGGATATAGCTTATTGACTGGTAGCTTCAGCCACTATCAGTAAAGTTGGAAATAGTTAAAGCCACTGTACCTTTATTTTCTGCTGCCAGTGTGAAAATGGAGGAAGACAAGGAGTTTTGCTTATTTTGAAGCTAAGTAAGTGTCAGCATATGCTCTTATTTCGACTTACTTGCAGCATAACGTACTAGTTTGCTGCTTCAAGCTTTTTTTTTTTTTTTTTTTGAGACAGTCTCCCTATATAATCCAGGCTGGCGTTGAACTCAAGATCCTGCCTCAGCCTTCCAAGTGCAGTAATTACAACATGTACCACCATACTCATAAAAATCAAGCTTTTTATGTTAACTTGATTATTATAAACTGAATAATGGCTATTACTGAGTTTTGGGAGATTTATGTCTGTAAATTGCACAGGGATCATTGAAAAAGTTTCTATATAGAAATAATATGTACCTAACTGATCTAAAGGTAGAGATTTTGTAAAAGTATAAGGACATTTTTCAGTGTTACACAAAATTGTATAAAATTGGTTTAGTTAGGATATAATGTAGAAATGGGGAGAGCCGCTAAGATTTAAGGAATCTTTTCTATGTTTTGAGCAGTTTGACGTGAATTAACATAGTACTTACAAAAACCTATTCAGCAAGAAGTCTCTCTAGTTTATAAACAGAGATACTACTAGTAAGAGGAAGTGAATTTACTGAATTTATTGCAGTGCTGAGGATCAAACCCAGAGCCTCACACTTGATGGCAAGCATTCTACCACTGAGCTGCATTCTCAGCCCTAACATTTTTTCCCCCAGAATACATTTAACTTTTAGATGACAGTGAAGTCAGGCAATCTGGAGGACTCTAGTTCACAGAAAACTTTTAGAGAATGAGATATAGTTAGGAGACTCATTAGAGAAATGTAATTTCTTTAAGTGTGTAAGGTTACATTTGGAAATGGCAACTTTCTACACTTCTTGAGTAAATTGTGAAAAGACTTGAAGAGAAACAAGCCCTAAACTGGAATATGGGGTACTGGCTCCAGCTCCATATGACCTTAGGAAAATCCATTACTCAAATTGCCTGTTTTCTAAATTGCCTCCTTCCTCTGTTATTCTGTGATGCTATGTTTGTGCTCCTTTAGTTCTTTACCTTGGAAACTGTGGTCACAGACTGTTTCTCTATGAGCCTTTGCTTCATTCTCCTTTTTGGGGGGGCCATTGTGGGGTTTGAATGCAGGGCTTCACTAGGCAGGCGCTGTATCACTTGAGCCACTCCACCAGCCCTTGCTTCATTCTCAATCACAGTATTCTGTTACACCTTCTAGGTATCGTTACTTTGAAAAGCAGTTTGAATTTATGTTCATTGGGGAGAGTTGGCATTGTTTTTGTGGTTTTTTAGGAGAAAATGACCAACAAAAATGTGTGTTTTTATTAACAATTTATTAAAAATACGTGAATACATCTATAATCGTAGCTACTTGGGAGGCAGAGATGCGGAGAATCATGGTTCAAGGCAAAAAAATTTGTGGGACCCCCCCAGCTCAATCAGTATATGGGCATGGTGGCTCATGCCTGTCATCCCAACTGTGTGGGAGGCTGAGATCTGGAGGGTCATGGTTCCTGGCTAGGTCTGGTAAAAAAATTCACAAGACCCTGTCTCAACTGAAAAGGCTGGGTATGGTGGTAACACGTGCCTGTCATCCTAGCTACTGTGGGAAGCATAAATAGGAGGCTCTCAGTCCAGACTGTATAGGCAAAAAGCAAGACCCTGTCTCAAAAATAACCAGAGCAAAAAGGACTGGAGGTGTGGCTCAAGCAGTAGAGTGCCTGCCTAGCAAGAGCAGAGTACCACCAAAGAATGTGAATAGTATAAAATATGAAAATGTGTGCTGGTAAGAGCCTTCCTATCAGTCTTTTCAACCATGTCTTATGTTTGATTTTTTTTAAAAATTGTGACTAGCTTGGGCACTGGTGGCTGACTTCTGTAATCCTAGCTACTTGGGAGGCTGGGATTGGGAGGATCGCAGTTCCAAGGCAAGCCTGGAGAAATAGTTCACAAGACCCCATCTCCAAAATAATCAGAAAAAAATGGACTTGAGGTGTGGCTCAAGTGTAGAGTGCCTGTTTTGCAAGCGTAAAGCCGCAAAAAAGCCCCAGTCCCATCCACAAATTAAAAGTTCACATCAGTCATCCAGTTGACCAAAGGATCTCCCTTTATTCATGTTAGATTATATATCCTTCTTTGTGAGAGAAGACAGGACCTCTTTTTCCCCCTCCCCCTTGGCCGCTTGGGCCATACTTGACAAGCCATTCATGGGTAGCACTTGTAATCAAATCGTACCCCTAGTCTCTGCAGAGGCTTTTTTTTTCCCCCCTCTCATAGCAACTTATGCTTGCTTACCTTTTCTGAAAACAGGGACTCCCATTTTTTTTTGTTTTGGTATCCAAAACTCAATATGCCCAGTGCATAAAATTATCCTAGTAAATAGTTAATAACATCTTTAATGAAGAGCGCTATACTTAGTGTAGTGGGCTAATGGACTATTTAGTTAACAGCTTTTTGTTGTTTTGCTTTTAAGTGTAAGGTTGATTTTGTGTAAGAATTAATTTTGTATTAAAATATTCAGGTATGATACTGGTCTTTAACTGGTTGGTTAACTTGATCAGTTCAGAGTATTCATACCAGGATTATATATTGGATACATTATGTATTGGAAAAAGGTAAGAGTGCCTGCTTTGCAAGTTTGAAGCCTTGAGTTCAAAACCCAGTCCCAACGGAAAAAAAAAAAAAAAGGAAGGAAAAAGGTGATAGTAGCAGTCCCTTTAATTAAGCACAGATTAAGTGATCTGCAATGTCTAATTGTCCTGTATTTGTTGGCTGTTGCTCATAATGGTGGATCACTTGACGGTGTACATGAGCGTCACTCTTCACCATATGCTGTACCATAATGACATTGTCTTAAAATTACTTGATTACTTGATGAATTGATGGATTGTTGCCTCAAAGTTTATTTTTCCCTTATTTTTATTTCATAGAATCAAAGGAATATAAGCATGGTTGCTATTTTAAGGATTTTTAATTTAGTTTACTTGTTTCTTAGGTTATATGTATTCTGTGCATATGTCTTGTGGACTGGGGAATTGCATATATCTGCTTATTAATACTAGAATTCTATAATAGTTCAAGGCTGTATTGCTTTTTCTAGCTGTAATTGCTTGCACATGTTTAGACTGCAACCTTTTGTGACCTATGATAACTACTGAGAAGAGCAAAAAAAAATGAGCTTGCCTTTATTTGCAATAGATGTAGAGCTAAATTTTAGTTGACTTGTCAAAATATAAACTTTTTCTCTTTCACCTTTTTTATCCCTTGACCTTTTGTGACTTCAGATTAATAAGGAACTTACTGGTGTAGTTTAGAATAATCTTTATGTTCAAATTGTTGTACCTAGAAAGTTTGTTTTCTTTTTTGGCTGTACTGGGGTTTGAACTTGGGGCCATAGTCTTGCTAGGCAGGTGCTCTACCACTTAAGCCACTCCACCAGCCCAAAAAGTTTAGTAGTTTCTACCTTTTTAAACCTCTTAAGTTTGTCTTCAAATTGCATCTTTGGAAAGGAAGGGGCAGAGTTTTGGAAAGGTAGCATTTCTTTTAGGTGAGTAGAAAAGAAAACTGAATTGACTAATTTAAGTTACTAGCTTTATTTCAGGTAAGATATCATGGAGGAATTTGTCTAGTTTTGATTCATAAGACCAGTGTGAACATACATTGAATCAAAGAATGACTTTTTAAAAATGGTGCATCCAAGGATAAATAAGTTATAGAATATTCGCATTTGTCCTTTTGGTGGTAGGGAGCTGGAGAAAATTTCTGCTTTGTTCTTTTTGTGCATTTCTGTTTGTAAGTAAAACTGGCTGTTTAATGACTGAGAAGTTAAGGGTTTGCAGGCAGTATTTCCTTGTTCATTTTTCTTAACATTAGCTTTTGTAACTTTTCTTCATGTAATTGCCTATTAACTAATCAGGCTTAGAATTTGGGTTGGGTATTTAATATAAGGTTTAAGACATTAACCTTAAAGGTTAAGTCATTCACTTAAGTTTGTTCTTCGGGGCTGGAGGAGTGGCTCAAGTGGTAGAGTGCTTGCCCTGAGTTCAAACCCCAGCACTAAATAAGAAAGTAAATAAAATTTAAAAAATTTTGTTTTTCATAATTTTGCAAAATGCTATTTTGGCTTGGTGGTCTATAGTGGCCTAAGTCATTATCTTTTTTTTTTTTTGTCAGGATTGGGTTTGAACTGAAGACTTCACACTTGAAAGTGGGCGGGCGCTGTACTGATTGAGCCATACCTCTGATCAGTTTCACTGGTTATTTTGGAGATGGGTTCTCCTGAACTATTTGTCCAGACTCCCTTGAACCATAATCCTTATCTTAGCCTCCTGAGTAGCTAGGATTACAGGTGTGTGGTGCCCACCTTAAGGCATTATATTAAGGTAGTTTCTGTAGTTCATCTTAGAAACATTGTATAACACAGCTGAGTGGAGTAAAGGGCAGGTTTTGTCTTAAAAATTAGTTATGGAGTTGGAACTGGCAGTTAAATTAGAAAGCTATTTATAGAGTAGCTTGGAGGCTGAGATACTCCTTGGCTGATCACCTGAAGGTGCAGTGCATGGAAAGAACCTTTTAAGAGAAAAGCATAAATTGCTTTCTGTCCTTGGGCTTGTAGAGCTAACCTGGAATTACTTTTTCCTTGACTCTTTATCAGTTATGCTTTCCTAACACAGTGACTAACCAAGAATGTATTACAATACATTCAGAAGCTACAGCTTTTGAAGCTCCCTTTAACATTGTTACCTTTTCTGTTGTCAAGAATTAGGAATGATTGCATCTCTGGAACAAAAGATGACTGGAAAACTGCTCTGAGTGTTCCTGTCATGTGAAAATCACATGGTCTCTTCACTTAATATCTGGAGATTGAGTTCTGTGACAGCTTCTTTAAACTTTTTCTTTTTTCTTTCTGTTTTTTTTTTAATATAAATTAAGACTTGTAGTTTCTGAGCCATTTAGAAATAGGGAATCTCTACTTTTAATTGTGTTTCTTGGGTATGCTGCCTTCCTTATATTTTGTCAGCTTTATTCATTGTAGTCACAGTGAAGATAGGAGATTAAGCAGGATGTACTAAACCAGGTGGGTACTGTTTGTATTAGGAATTTGATTTGTGAGAACTAAACAGAACATGTGGATTTTAGGATAATTAGGCTCAACCCTCTTGGGACCACTTCAGCTCATGAGAAGGGAAAGGAAGGGCAAGAGAGGAGGAAAGGAAGGGAGACTGGGAAAGAGAGTGAGAATGAATACAAATGTGTCTGTCTCCATTTATCCTTCTAGTGTAAAGTTTACTGTTCAAAGAATCTAGTTCCAGACAGGCACTAGTTTGTGTTACTTCGGTTAGACATGCATTTAAATCTTTATAATGGAGACAGCAACATCCCTTGCCTTATCACAAGGTTATTGTGATAATCAAAAGATTAACAATGTGAAAGAACTTAATAATGTATAAAGAAATCATATGTTTAAATATTTTGCTGCTCTTAAGATCAAATGTGCTGGGTGCCAGTGGCTCACACCTGTAATCCTAGCTCCTCAGGAGGTAGAGATCAGTACAATCACTGTTTGAAACTAGCCCAGGCAAATAGTTTGAGAGACCCTATCTCGAAAATAGCAATACACAACAAGGCTGGTGGAATGGCTCAAGCAGCAGTGCGCCTGCCTAGCAAGTGTGAGACCCTGAGTTCAAACCCCAAAAACCTCAGTACCATAAAAAAAAATAATAATAAAGATCATGTGTAAGTTCCAGTTGTTAAAGAGATTGGGCTTTAGAGAAGGCTTTGAAGTCATTGAATTTGACATGGTTTCATAATACTATAAGGGAAAGGTGGAGAAATAGTCTCCTAAGATGACGGAAAAGTCACCAATCAAATAAGCGAATTAAAAATAGCAGTATCTTAGGTTTGTAATGGTACTTTAAAGTTCATAAGGTACTCAGAATATATCTTCTTAATGAAACAAGAATTTTGTAAAAATTGAGTATTAATATTTCTATTTTTAAAGTATAGAAGTTGAAACTGTGGCTAATTAAAATGCCTGAAAGCATGATGGTAAGTAGTGAATCTGGAATTTGATTCTAGATCCTTTGCTCATCTTGACTTGTTATAGTACATCTTATCACATGGAAATTAATGGGCTGTGCGTGGAAGTGAAAGGAGAGCAGAGAGCAGAACTTTAGTGATGGTGAAATACAGCCTTCTCATCATTACTATTGAAGAAGAGATGAGAAATGAATAGTACTTCAGACCAAGTGTGATCAAAAGTTTCTGGCAGAGGGAAATGAACTTTGAAGGAAGAAGTCATAGACACCCCTTCTCAAAAGCCTATCTCAGTTTCTGAAAGCTATCTAATAACAGCAGTCAAAGAAAATGCTTAGTTAGAGGTGGAGTATGGTATAGTGGCTCAGGCCTGCAATCCTGGCTTCTTGGGAGGTGGGTATCTCTAAGATCATGGTTTGAGGCCATCCCTGGCAAAGAATACAAAAGACTGTACCCCATCCCAACCAGTGACTGGGTGCAGTGGCACACACCTGTCATCCCAGCTAGGCGAGGAAGCACAAATAGTAGGATGCCCACCTGAATGAAAAACAAGACCATATCTCAAAAATGACCAACATGAAAAGGGCTGGCAGAAACGCTCAAGTGGCAAGAGCGTCTCCTTAACAAGTTTGAAGCCTTAAGTTAGAACTTCAGTACTCCAAAAGAAATAAAAGTTAACAGTGCAAAATTATTTGTAATCTCTCTTTTATTTATTTATTTTTTGGCAGTACTTTTTTTTGTAAGTACTTCACACTTGTAAGACAGGTGTTCACAAAGCAGGTGCTCTACCTCTTGGGCCACGCCTCCAGTCTGTTTTGCTCTTACTGTTTTGGAGATGAGGTCTATTTGCTGTTGGCTCGCCTTGAACCGTGATCCTCCTGATTCCAGCCTCTCAAGTAGCTATGACTACAGAGCCTGGCAATTTTCCTTTTAAATGTATTTTAAAAAATGAGTCCTCTAAATTTTTACCACAGTGTGTTAGGCTTTTAAAGATGGTGATAATAGCAATAATATTTGTGTATATTCTGGAATAGTTTTTATCCAGATCAACAAATACTTTTTGATGGCAAAGCTTGGATATTAAATTTAAATGGATATATTTTTTCTTTTAATTAGTTGTTAAGTTATAATTTATGTGAAATTTCTTAAGTTTAAACTAACATCGTCAGTTTAATTTTGCCATCTTTTAAGACATTTTTAGGTCAGAAGACACTTTATAATGCTTTTCTATGAAAGCGTGGGTCAGGAAATGAAATGATCACTTTTTATGCTGAGAAACAGGTGAATATGGGTCATGGATCTTTTTTTACAAGATTAGGAAATGTGTGAAGATGGAGATATTTTTTTTTTGTTAGTGGTTATTCCCTCTTCTGGAATAATGCTATTGGTTATTCTTGTAGAAGTTGGAAGGTGTAAGTTTAAACTTAATAGGAACAATACTTTGGCTTTATTTTATAACGATTTATTAGTTGCTTAATAAAATTGCTCCTACTTTCCACTCAGCATTATTTCAAAACCATGTAGGTAGGTTATTATTTGCTGCTTAGTATTTCTAGCTACATCTGTCATTCCTTTCTTTTTTTTTGGGTGGGACTGGGGTTTGAACTTCACTCTTGCAAAGTAGGTGTTCTGCTTGAGCCACACCTCCCATCTATTTTGCTCTGGTTATTTTTGAAATGGGGTCTGATGAATTATTTGCCCAGACTGATCTTGAACCTCAACCCTTGCTATCTCAGCCTTCCAAGAAGCTAGGATTATAGCTGTGAGCCTCCAGCTCTCTGCCCTCATTCTTTTTTTTTATCTTTTTGAGACAAGGTCTCACTATGTAGCTCATGCTGGCTTCCAATGCTCAATTCCCTACCTCAGCTTCCTGAGTGCTGGAATTACCGGTGGGAGCCACCATGCCCAGCTTCACAGATTGTTTTGATCCTTAAGCATGTAATGAGCAATTGAGATTTCCAGTTTCTGCTTACTATCTGCATAAAACTAGAGACTTTACAAAATCAAAGAAGATCCTGTTTATTGGTTTGGCAGGGATAAAACAGACATGTGAGGTGTGAAATAATGGCATACCACTTCACTTCCCTGCTGTGTGGAAGGTGGTAGTTGGTCTTGGTGTTCAGATCCATAGGCCTCCAGGCCACTAATGACACACTATTACTGTTGCCATAATTTTTTTTTTTTTTGTGGTACTGGAGTTTGAACTCAGGGCCACACTAGCTAGGCAGGCATTCTGCCACTTGAGCCATACTCCCAGTCCATCACAATCCTTAAGTGTTTTTTTATCTGGGCCTCCTTTCCTGATTGTGTATAAATAGCAACTTCTCAAAACACATACCCCTCTCTTTCTCTTCAGTGCTATGAAGCCCTTAGCAATTCCTGCCATCTAGTACGAATGTGTTCATTTGCTCACTGGTTATCTTCCCCTTCTAGAATAAAAACTCCATGACAGTGGAACTTTGTTTTGTCACTGTTATTTATTACTACCTCCTAAGACATTATTTGGTTAATTATGCTGTGCAGTGAATATTTGTAGAATAAATGGGATTTCTGTTTGTTCATACTGAGTTTTTCAAAGCTTTAGGAAGATGAAATATAAAGATTCAAAGATTCTCATTGTTCTAATTGCCATTGGGGACATGTAACAGAACTTGTGTTTTCTGGGTGAAAGAGACTGTGGCAGAAAAGCTAAGTGCAATCCATTATTCACTCTGACAAGGCAGAATTTAAATTGTTAAGACTTGAAAATTGTTTTTGATTTCTGCTTACCTGGATTTGGGCATGGCTGTTACTGGGTAACATTAACCTAGCCTCAGGAAGAAGGACTTGCCTGTTATTTTTCTTTTCTTCCCCTGGAATCTTAAAAGTAGAGAATGAACTTTTGTTTCACCTATGAAGCCATAGATATTTATACCTTCATATGAATGCATGTACAAGGCACTGTTTTAACACATTATGCAAGATAAATGGAGACAGATGACTTCTGAGAATTTACTTAATTTTTTTAATTTGAGGAGAGGTTTTAGAGACAGAACCTGTGAAGCCTGGGGTGGCCTTGAACTCAATATCTCCTTCCTCCTGAGTGTGGGGATTACTGTTGTGTACTACCACACCTGGCTGAACTTATTTTCCCCAAGTAAAGAGTGAATCTTACTTATTAAAACAAGGATGGAATAGGCAGGTTAGAGTTGAGATCATGTTCTTGGTGGTGGTTTGTTTGATTTTTGTTCTTTGGTTTTCTGAAATGGTGTCACCTAGGCTGGCCTGGAACTTGTGATCGTCTTGCCTCAGTCTCCCTAAGTGCTGGGGTTACAGGTGTGTATTACCACACCCAGTTCATATTCTTGGTGGTTTTTTTTTTCGCTTTTTCTTTTCTTGGCAGTACTGGGATGGAAACTCAGGGCTTTGCACTTTCTAGGCAGACACTCTACAGCAAAGCCATGCCCCCAGACCACATGTTCTTATTTTTAAAGTGTGAGATATTTTTTGGACATAGTGTAAAAAATTCTAACAACTCCCCAGATTCTAAAACTCTCCGACTCTCCAGAAGACCTTACATTGATTTTTCTTAAAAGAATGATTTTTTTTTCTAAGACTGAATTAACAAGACCAGAGAATAAGGTTAAATAAAGAATGCTTACAGCATGGGGAGGGGTGAGAGGACCAAGTGGGTAGAATTAGCAGCATGTTTATGTTTTTGAAAGGTTGGGGAAGAACCAGAATATAGCACTCATTCATAGAAAGAAAATGCAGATACACTAGGAATATATACACACACACACACATAATTTTGTGAAACAGGGTCTTATTATGTAGTCCAGACTGATCTGAAACTTGTGATCCTCCTGCCTTTTCCTCCCAAGTGCTGGGATTATAGAAGTAAGCCACTATGCCCGACTTGGTAGTACCATATTAATTCCTTACTGGTAAACTTTTATTAGGTCACTCATAACTGGAGTGACATATAATTTATTGTTAAAATTGGGTCATACTTTTAAGGGAGAATGTGACACTGGGACAACAGGTGGGAGCCATACTATTCCAGGAAAATCAGGACACTTAGTTATTACCAACCAGTAACATACTTTTCTTCACACTTAGTCCCAATTCCTTCAACCGCTCCAGATAATTTTTTTTCCCTTATAGTATTCCAATCTGCATTGGCAGAGCCTCTCAAGCTCTGGTTCCTTTTTCCTGGTCTCACTGGGATTAAAGGAGAATTATTTCAGTTGTTTTTGTGTGCACACTCCTGGACTATTATGGTTTACAGCTTTGATGGAGGTAAGTAAAGTACTCATAATGTATTGCTAGTTGGTTTTGTATTTTGTTTAAGAAGTTAGTTTTTGCGTGTTTCTGGTCTAGTACTGGACTGTTGAAGAATCCTGGTAGTGTTTCCATAATTGGGCTAATGAGCTACTAGTGAGTTAGAATGTAATACAAAAAGTCTGTATTTTGACATATAAACTCTGCTTTTAAGTTACTTGATACTTAATATGTTTTCTTTCCTGTAGGTGAGATTGTAATTCTGAAACTTGAAATCTTCAAAGAAGCAAAGGAAAAACATCTTACGTTTATACTATGAACACATTATTTTTTTGATTTTAGAACATTGTAATGCTTTCATTTTGTTTTCCTATTTAGTTTAAATAAATATCTTAAAATTCTTACATTAAGTGATGAGTTTTTATTCTGTTAAGTTTTTGATATCTCACATTTGATGATAAATTGAAGTAGTGCTTACCAAAATATGGTTATCTTCATCCTGAGATCATTATTTGTAGTTTTAGATAAGGCAGGGTGTGTAGCTTTGTAAATCACCACTTTAGAGTACTAAAATGGAATCCTAAACAATCTCAAGGAAGTTTTTTGTACATAAGCCTGAATCTGTTGTCTTTTCTTGTCAAAGTCCCTACTGTTTCTCTGTTCAGTCTGCCATCTAATGGTAGGAATGCAGAGTTCACCAGCACACCAAGGAGAAGCTTTAGGTTTTCAGACTTTCTTGTATTAATAATGCTTACTAGTTGGCTAAAAACATTTTGATAATGGGGGAGGGAAAGGACCCTTCCATTGAACATGTAAGTCATTGACAGTGAATTCTGAGTGTTATAAAGGTGCATATTTTTTCCATTTTCATAACTTAACACTTTCTACTCTTGTTACAAGATTTTTCATTTTGTATTTATGACAGATTAGTGGGGGAGGAAACAAATGAAGAAATAATGATAATTTTTAAGAGTTAGTAGGTTGGGCTGATTTGAAAAAGATGCTTTGTATGTTGATTATTTTTTAAGGCAATTACACAATAGCTCTGTTAACTAAACAGTTCATTTGTATTTTAAAAATTGAATGATGGGACAGTTCAGTAAACTTGGCTTTTGTTTAGCTATGACTTAAGAGACTACATTTCAGCCAAATAATTATGTGGAATATCATAGAGGTTAGCCTTGTGTACCTAGTTCCACCTGAATTCTAACTATTCCCTTTTCACTTCTCCTTTTCTCCACTACAGATAAAAAGGATATTAATCTTTTCTCAGCCAGAGATAGGCCTGTTTTTGAAACTATTCTTAGGACCTTTCCTTGACGTAGAGACTTGCTATTAAGGCAATTCTCTCTCTCTCTCTCTCTCTCTCTCTCTCTCTCACACACACACACACACACACACACACACACACACACACACACACACACACTGCTGGGATTGAACCTTGAACCTCAAACATGCTAGGCAGGTGATTTGCCACTTGAGCCATGTCCCCAGGTCTTTTGGTTTTGAGGTAGAGTCTGGCTACTTTTTGCCTTGGTTGACCTCAAATTCAGATCTTTCTGCTTCCACCTTCTCCCAAGTAGCTGAAATTAGCAGTATGCACCACCACTGCTGGCTTTAAGGCAGTTTACACTCTTTTACTGCAGTGTTAGGACAGGAATATGGGATAATATAAACATGAAAAAGTAGTTGCTCTGACTGGAGATGTGGTTTAAGTGGTAGAGCACCTGTTTTGCAAGTGCACAGTCCTGAGTTCAAACCCCAGTTCCACCAAAAAAAAAGCAGTTGCTTTCTTTAGATTGTTAATACAGTTCTTAAATTATCTCTGTACCAAACTTTAGACTAAATAGAGAATTATTTTCTATATTCATCTTCATTTCATTTTTCATTATTTTTCTTTTTGTGGTTCTTGGGATAAAACCCAGGGGCTAGTACATGCTAGGTATGCAAGTGCTGTCCCACTGAGCCATACCCTCAGCCCTCATTTATTAATTTTTACTTAGGGCCTACACTGCTACATTATGGCAGATCAAGAACAAGGAAGACAGGGCACTGCTCCCATGAGTTCAGTCTTATGGGAGAGACTGGGACATAAGCCAGTAATTGTAATGATGTGTAGTAAGTGTGATCAGGTGAGTTAAGGGAGTATGAAGTTGGAACCAGGGAAAATTTACCTCCCCTCCGCCCAAATAATATCTTGTTCCTCAGTGCCACCTCTGAGCCCTGTACATATATATTACAATCACTACAGTGTAAGGCTGTACGTATTTTTATTCTCAAAGGGCATGATTTAATAGAAGCAAAATTCTGTGTTCTCAACTTTGTATATCTACGTATTTGTCATCAGTAGGTAAAACAAGTGGTCCTTGGTTTGAATATATACACATCATTCCCAACAAAAGGAATAGCACAGATCTGAAAGTGTGTGGTCCTGTTCTTTTTCTCACTGTAAGCATTTTTTGAATGTACACTCACACACACTCAATTATACGTACCCAGTTATGAGGCAAACTATGAGGCAAATATAAAGCAAGCCTTCACTTTCCCAGTAAGATAATCCCTTAAGTTTTGTTTATTTTACTTATTCAGATTCATTAATGTTAGGGATATAAATGAAGTAGTTATCCTCATAATATTGAAACTCAGAATATGTATTTAAGATTATTATAAAATAGTGGATTTTCTGTCCTCTATTCATCTCAAAAAATATTTCACTCATATTCTACATTTATGGACATCTTAGATAATGGTTTTTGGTCATCCACAGCTGCTTTTTTATTTATATAACATCCTAGTAAGTTCTTTCAGATAAAGTGTTTTCTAATTTATTTTAGAAATTATTTCTTCAGCACATACCATCCATTCTTCTAACACTAAGACTTTTTTCTTTTAATCCTTTTTTTTTCTTTTGGTGGGACTGAGGTTTGAACTACTTGAGCCATGCCTCTAGCCCATTTTGCTTTGGTTACTTTTCCAGTAGGATCTCAAGTCTTTGCCCTGGACTGACTTCAGATCTTGATTCTCCTAGCTGTAATCTGCCACAATAGCTGGGATTATAAACACAAGCCATAACTCCTGGCTTTTTTGTTGAGATAGATTCTCAGTCACTTTTTGCCTGGGTGACCTTGAACCTTGATCCTTTGCATCTCTGCCTCTGAAGTCGCTGGGATGAAGAGTATGAGCCATCACATCTGATCCCTCATGTATATTCTATTTTCTCTCCATTTTTATTAGGATATATTCATTGTACAAGGGGGGATTCATTGTGACAATTCCCAATAGGCTTACATTGTACATCGCCCCTACTCATGTTAAATGATTGGTCTCTGTAATGTAACTTTTTGTTGCTTTTTAAAGTGTTCTGAAGATAGTTGTCATTTGGCATTGTATGGTATATTCCCAAGAATACTTACTGCAGCTATGTTAAATTTTTTATTCTTTTAAAAAAATTTGCTTTATTCTTTGGGTAGTACTCGGGTTTGAACTCAGGATTTCATGCTTCCTAGGCAGGTGCTTTACCATTTGAGCCACTCCACTAGCCCTTTCTTGTGAAGGGTTTTTTTGAGATAGAATCTCATGACTGTTTGCCTGGACTGGCCTTAAACCTTGATCCTCTTGATCTCTGCCTCCTGAGTAGCTAGGATTACAAGTATAAGTCACTGGCATTCAGCTAAAAAAATTTTTTTTTCTTTAGCTGGCGTTTATAGCACTTGAAACCAGCACTGGTAGTGGTCTTTCCAGGTTAATGTGTCTTTTGAAGAAAGAATTTTGTTTAAATAACAAACAGGCAGATAATAGAATTTGTGAAGACTTCGCAGCAAATTTTCTGTTGAATAGTTTTTAGGGGTGAAGCTCTTTTTACATACCAGTAAAAAAAGATTGGCCGAGGATATAGCCCAGTGGTTTAGTTTTTGCCTCGCATGCATGAGGCCCTGAGTTCCATCCCCAGTACCACAAAATAAATAAATAAATAAAATAAAAAGATTACTCAGTTAAAGGAGTGAAAAGTTTCTTAATTGATAACCAAAGCTGCTCATTTTGCAGAAAATACAGTGACAGAAATAACATACCTATTGTGCTAACACTCAGTTTTTCCTACAGCAGCAATTTGATTTTCTTAGCAAGATGAGATTTTGCCTTCGTTTCATTGTGGGGTCTGGAGTTCCCTCTAGGGTCACCCAATTTTGACTAGAGATGAATAAAGTTCAAAATTCTGACAACCTTCTGAAATGGTGTTCCTCAAATTCTCAGTTGTTATACTATTCAAGTCTTACACTTTTGCCACCTCTTCTTCACAAGCTTGAGGAGATAAACATGTTATGCCTGTGCTTTCTGCAGTTGCCCATAATATGCGTCAAAAGATCTGGAATGAATGTGCGCTATATGCTAAGAGGCATTTACGAAGACTTAAGATTGTACAATTAATGTATAATTCCTGTGCAAATTGGTTTAGACTAACTTCACATACAACCTAATTACTGAGTAATTTTGGAAATGTTTAGTTCTTGGGTCACACTGTGTAGCCCAGGCTGGCTGCAAACTCACAATCCTCCTGTCCCAGCCTTCTGAGTGCTGGGATTACAGGCATGCACCACCATACAAGTGTTTAGTTCTTTTTGCATCATTCTGTGCTTGGGCAAATACATATATACCAGAAAATATACAATAGGAAATGGAGTCTCATTGTATTATTTTTATTTTGGCAGCACTGGAGTTTGAACTTGGGGCTTTGTTTTTGCTAGGCAAGAGCTCTATTGCTTGTGTCCTTCCTGCACTGGTTATTTTGGAGCTAGGGTCTTGCTTTGTCTGGGCTGGCCTGGAACTGCAATCTCCTAATCTCAGCCTCCCAAGTAGCTAGGATTGCAGTCATGAGTCACCGGCTCTGGGCTATGTATTTTTCTTTACTGTGGTTTTTGCATAATGCATGGTGAGCATTTTCCTGATGATGGTTTTTGGCCATCCTCTTGTTAGCTTCATAGTATTTCATTATGAGACTGTACTGTTACTTAACACATTCTCCATTATCGGCCATGTCCACTTAACATTGTGAATTAGATCCCTTGGCTTCATAATATTTTTATCAAAGCAGTCTGGTCATCTTTCTAATATATTGAATTCTCCCTTCTTTACATTGTATATTAACTCAGTCCTTGTCACTTTTCTTGAGCATTTCATGTTCTATCTTTTAGACTTGTTACCCAGTTATTACCTTAAAGTCCAATTAAAGTCAGGGACTGGTGGTTTATGTCTGTAATCCTAGCTACTTGGGAGGTTGAAATTGGGAGGATCATAGTTCGAGGCCATCTTGGACAAATAGTTTGTGAGACCCTATCTTCAAAATTAATCAGAGCAAAATAGACTGGAGATGTGGCAGACATTAGAGTACCTGCTTTGCAAGTGTGAAGCCCCTAGTTCAAACCCCAGTCTCACAAAAAAAGTCTTAGTAATAGGTTGGTTAGATTTATTTCTTAAGGTATAAATCAGTCTGTGCAGAGGTTTTTGTTTTTGAGGTAGGGTCTCACCATGGAGCCCAGGGTTGCCTTGAACTTGATATCCTCCTAAGTCTCCCAAGTCCTGGGATTACAGATGTGTACCACCACACTGGGCTCAACATGTATTTTGAAGTTTATTCTAATGGAAGTTATTAAAAAATACAGCACTGTGTTCTCATGGAAGACCCCACGAATTTTAAAGATAACATTTCAGCAGTTTTATCTTAATTTGGAACACATTTTGCGATCTTTTAAAGAATTGGATGGAGTAAGAAATACGACTTGCATTTCTCAGACTTTTGACATTTAGGACTACGACAGTGCCTGTGCGCATGTAATTTGTTTTGGCTTAAATCTGATTGCAACTTGCATATTTTTAAATACTTTGATATTTTTGCTATGTGGAAAAAGTTCTGATCCTTTAAGTCAAAATCCTATAAACTGTTTTCTTATTCTCCGGTTACTATTTCTTGGTGAGTACTATTATTTTTATTATCACCCTGGAAAAATTTCCAAGATTTGATTAGTGAAGCAACCTTAATTGGCCTTCTGTGTGTATCACCAATTTTATAGATGATTGAGCAAATCAGTTTTATGTTATTTAAGTTGATTATGAGGGAATTACAAAGGTTATCCTCTAGGAATAGGAGGTGTTGCTTAGTAGTAGAACTCTTGCCTAGCATGCATTAAGCTGTGGAGTCCATCCCTATCACAAAAAATCCCAAAGACAAGCACACCCGAAAGGAAACAAAAAGGTTGTCTTCCAAAGTCATCCATTTGAAAAAGAATAGTGTTTGACTGAATAGTTAGGATCTGTTGTGGGGGGACGGGTGTGTGTGTGTGTGTGTGTGTGTGTTAATGTTCTGAGGTGCGACATCTAGTGGTCATGTGGAAGGTTGGGCAGTTGCATAGGAGGTCTGGGGATTGCCATTGTTTTGAAGTTTCTGAATGTGTAAGGCAAAACTTTTTAAGTGTACAAGAGAACAATGGCCAGCCATGTGTTCAATGGTGATTTTTCCTCTAAAAACATAAGAATCAGATTCTGTAACTACAAAGGAACTGACCCAGCAATTCTAAGCATAGGGCACACCTGGAGATAGGAACCCCAGACTTGTGGTATAGCTTACACTGCACATAGTGACGAGCACCCCGTGAGCCCCTTTAGTACAGAGCAACATCACACACCTGTACTTGTCCAGCTAAGCTGAGATTGGGGGGGGGTTGTCTTACCATGGTGGATATTTATTTAGGTACCTTTAAGATTATCTTCATGGAGAAGTTCAGATTCCCACAGACGAACAGGCTCTAGTTGCCCTACAAGAAGAAGCTAATTATATTGGCATACCTAATCCGGATAGCCTGTCTGACCACTTGGTCAATGAAATACATATTCTTCAAGACTTTAAACAGACTTTTGTGATTCGTATGGCTTAGTTTGCAATAAACCAACAGTATAAATTCTGCACTGTCTTATACATCTGGTGCAAGCTGTGAGAGTTGAATTATTATATATGCCACAAAAACTGATGGGAACAGATGCTAGTGATAAGCACTGGAAGGAAGAATTTGCAGAAAAAGCATTTTTAAAAGCGGGGAGGGAAATAATGTTCAGTGATTTGGAACTATTTTTCAGTAGCAGAGTTGAAGAAGGTGGTGGATGCTTTTGATACTTGGGAAGGAAAAGGGCTTAACTACTAGCATGTGCATTATGAGCTGATAGAATGTTGGACTCTGGAAGAGCCATGGTCCTAATTCTGAACAGGCAACTGATAACCCTCAGTAAAGAGAAAGAAGGTGTGAACTATGTTGCTGGTCCTACACCAGTCAGATTTTTGGGCCATCCATATTAAAGAACTCTACTTCAGTCAGGGTTGCTCTAGCCAATGATGTCCAGACTTCCTCTCACGCTATAGCAAACTGGTCTCAAAGCAGCAGCTGTGGAAATGCAGCTCAGTGCTCTGTGACCCCTGTGGGCACAGGGGGCATCTGGACATGCTCCAGAATGCTTAGGATTATTCTAGAAAAAAATGGGTGAAGTAGGAATAGAGGAGGAGGAGCAAGCACTTTTTGTGATTGGGCTTCTATTTACTTCTCATTTTCCCAACTTTTAAAGGATTGTTTATCTATGGGCAGTTCCATTTCTAGTTTTTAATTTTTTAAATTTGATTTGAATGGTTAATTGGTATTGAGGCAACAAAACAGCACAGCACAATAATCACTTGAGAAATTCTTTTTGCTGCTGAAATATTACAGACTCGAGGTACTTTTGTAATGCTAGGTTGGTGCGAAATCTGTCTGTAGATCTTCGCATGGTATCAGACTGTATCATAGCCAGGAGAGGTTTGAGGGAGAACATGTGGATCAAAGCAAATGGCTTATGGTTCTTAGTCTTGAATGACAACATGAAAAGAAATGGGGAGGGTAAAAAGACAAGAATTTAAGATCAAACTTTGACTCTCACTTGATTGAGCCATTTTCTTTCCTAAATTGGCCTTTCTTACTCTTTTCTGTTAGCAGTTTATTTATATGCACCATAAGAACATTCAGTGCGACAAGAACTGTATAACATGTTTTTGCATTGTTAAAATAATCTTATTTTAATTTGAATAGTGAAGTTTTGAAAAAGAAGTTAAGGAAGTTTAGCTTTGTAACTAAAATTAATATTTGTTCTTCAGAAGTGACCATTGAAGAATTATTCTATCATAACTTTTGTTCTTAAAATTTCTATATAACTTGAACTTAATACTTTTAAACACAATTTTGATTAATCCTCTAGTTTTTCATCATTCAATTGTATATGTTTACTCTTAAATGTTATATTTTGTAACACTTGGATTACATATTTCTGCTTTTAGTGAGCAGTATGTCTGTAGTGTGTTCAAAAATAAGTTCATAAAGTGAGGTATTTTTTTACTCAAATACTTAGTATTATATATGCATTGCCTTGAAAGAGTAAACTAAATATGATCAAAATGTTACTTTTTAAGATCAAAGATTTCCCATATAAAACACTTGTTAGAAAATCTGAGTTGGTATTAGCATGGTTTTGATATAACCTAGTGAGTTCCTATATTTACATGGGAACTCAAAACCTATGCATTCGAGTGGTGCATGCCACTGGCTGGTTTGCTTGACTTGCTGCAGAGATGAAAAAGTGCCCTTAAGTTTCTGAAGTTGGTGAACTTGGCCTGTGTAGGCTAGTGGATTGTACTAGGAATGTGGTTTTAAGGTTAGTGAAATCATCTGGAAGCTGTTCTCATTATTTTTTTGTATTTTCTTGACAAATTTTCCCTGAATACAATGTTGTTTTGTGTTTCCACTGTTACTCTTTTTGCTTTTGTTTTTAACTAGTTCAGAATTTAGGACTTGCCTTGAATTGTGTGATTAGAATTGGGCATGGTGGCACATGCCTCTAACCCAGCACTTTCTGGAGGCCTCAGCCTCCAGAAAATTTTGAGTTTGAGGCCAGACTGGGCTATATAAAGTGACCCTGTCTCTAAGCAAACAAACAAATAAATAGTTGGATATTTACTTGATTAATACTTTAAAGTATCCTTTTTCTTTACAAAAATTTAGTTCTAGTGTGTTAGTAGTGAGCTCCTGTGACCTTACCTGTGAGCAAGATTCTTGCCTATGTAAATACAGTTTACATCTGCTTTGTCTGTCCTCATTGCCTGCTGGAAGAACATAATAAATTATAAAAGTACATTTTATTTATGTAGTAGGTGTTGGTTTCTTTCACTTTGTCATGGATACAGTGAACACTTCTTTTCATTCTCTTAAATACTAGAAACTGTCCCTATTTGAGCCTACATGCATCTGATACTTATATTTTGAGTGTGGAAATAGCAGGTTGTACACATAGCTATAGAATATTGGTTTAGTCTTTGTAGGAAATACCATTGTGGATGCTTTCTTAAAGTGCCTTGTTAGGAGTGTCAGTATGCATACCGAAATCTAGTGTATGTATTAAAAAAAAACAAAACAAAACATGAGTGTCCACTCTATGTGAGGTACTGTTCTAGGCCTTTGGAAAAATAGTAGAGTGCAAAACGGAGCCCTGCCAACATCTAACATTTTAGTTTAGAGACAGACTTTAAACAAATGGAATTAGATGGCAATAAACACCAAATAAAGCAGAAAAAGGGAATATGAAGTACTAAGGGGAGTGATGATGGTTTGGAAGTAGAGGGGTGACTTAAGGATTTGTTATTTTATATATACTCAGGGAAGTTCATCTGATAAGGTGAAGTTTCAGCAAAGATGTATAGAAGAAAGTAAGGGAGCAAGCAAGATATCTGTGAGAAGAGCATTCTAGGCAGAAAGAACACATCCTGGAGACTTAAGTGCAAGGAGGAGCATACTGACAACACTGGAATGCATTGTTCCTATCCTGTAAGGCAGTCAGAACACCATCTAGGTTAAGCTGTGATAGTGTTGTGTTGTACAGCATTCTGTAACCAGTTGAGTGAGTGGAGGTATGCAATGGGTGAGAATCCATATCACACATTAACAGAGGAGGTCAGTCAGATCATTGTGTCTCGTTGTACTCATTGTGCATTGCAGAGTAGTTAATCTCCTTCTTTGATAGTAATGTGGTCAAAACCCCTCAGTGTGAAAAATCTGCCTTTCCAATTTCTGAATGCTTCCAGGATAGGGGCTACACATTTTCTAAGTAACATCTGAATTTTGACTTTGGCACTGCTAGTGAGATGGAAAAGAGAAGGTAGATTTCTCTGGGGGATTAGGAGGTAGAATCAAAAGGACTTGGTTACTGTTGTGGTCTTGGGGATTTATCTGTATTAAAATATGTAGAGGTAGGCATTTGTTTCAAAACTGAATTTGTCACAATTACAATAAAGAAATAGATCAGAGTTGGGAGAAGTGGCATACTACTACTGTGATCCCAGCACTCAGGAAGCCCAGGCAGGAGGATTTTGGGTTTGGGGTCAGCCTGGGCTACCTCTTTTTGAGATTGTTCTCAAAAAGAACAACAACAACAAAAAAGACATAGATAGGTTTTTGTCCTCTGTAGATTGTATTTGGAATAAGGCAAGTAAAGTATGTTTGGTGCCTTAAGACAGATTACAAAAGTAGAATGAAGATTCAGAGAATGAAGAAATCAAATTCCATTTTTTTAACTCCTAGAAGCTGGACCGTGCACATCCAAGTTGGATTTATTATTTAATTTTTGTTTGCAAGTAATATGAATTGTGAAAGCCTTTTGTCATTCTGCTGTTCCATAGGACTCTGTTGTGCTTTGTTCTTTAAGCAGTGTTGACCAGGTTAGGGTGCTTTTCTAAATGCATTTATTAAGCAGATTAAGCATTTATTAAGCAGATGTTACTTTGTTTATGCAAATAATTGCCTTCCAGAACAAACATTTTGAAAAATTGTAAGCAGATAAATGCTATACTAGTTATATTGCCATTTCTTATAAGCAGTCAAGGCCAGATAAGGTCATTTGAATTCATATTTGGTGGAAGCAGAGAGGGGAGTTGAGAAAGTAATATAGATGGACTGATCAAAGTATGTTATATGCATGCATGTAAATACATTGAAAGCCCTTTGTACAGTTAATTTATGCTAGTAAAAGTTTTAAAAAATAAAATGCATATTTAATCATTATGAACTAAAGATTTAAAGTAGACAAATAAGTCCACTTTTAATAACTTTTTCCCTTTCTGGTAGTTCTAAGATATTTATACATTGTATTTATTTATTTTGCTTTCTTGCAGTACTTGTCTGCTTAGTAAGTAGACATTCTGTCACTTGAACCCCTTCACCAGCCCTGCTACATATTTTTAAATGACTCATGTCTTGAGCTTTGTCTTTATTATTTCTCTAAATTGGACCATATTTGGTATTTACTTCATTGAATTTGCCAGTGATAACTTTTAAGCAGATTCTAAATAAAACTCTGAGGTCCATTAAGAGCGTCCTTCTTTCCCCAGTATTGGTGAAACAGATGTATGCTAGACTATTTTATAGTAATTTGAAACGTAAAACTGGAGTTTACATTGTTTACAATATTTACAGTAATATTGAATATTAGTTTCTAAGTCATTTATGATTTGGAAATGTATTCAGTAAGAAACTTTAATCCATTTTCAGTTTTGTCAGAATTAGCTAGTTGATACCAGAATTAGCTATTGATACCTGAATTAACTCAGTAGAATTGAGGGGATAGAAGAATGAGAAACATTCCATATAAAAAATCTTATCTAGTCACAGACCATATTTCTGTTCTGTTATCTTCCTATTAGTACAAACACAGCACTCTAAGGAAGATATTAATGAAGGTAGTTGATCTTCCATTTGTTTATGTTTCTATACATATGATTTCTTTAAAAGGTTTTCTTAAAGAAAAAATTAAAGTTAAAGTTTAAATTTAAAGGGATGAATAATACCAGTATTGTAACTCTGAAATGAGTAGTAAGAGAACTAAAAAGTTCCTTGAAATAATTCCTGTTGAGATGAATAAAGCACTCAAGGATGAATTACACCATATGGGAGTTTGATTTAATTTCTGGTATTATTGATCATTGATGTAATGTTACTCAGCACCTACTGCTTGTTCTCTATGATCTCAGTTGCTCTCCCAGAAGAGTTTTAACAAGTTCTCCAAACTGTCTATTGTTGCTCCACTTTGTTAGATTCTTTACCTATCAGTATATGCAAATCTGTCATTAACAATAAATTAAAACCAGAGAGTAAATTAATCTTCTTAAATTTTTTTAATTACAGACTTAATTCAGTGCACAAATGAGATGAATGTGAACATCCCACAGTTGGCAGACAGTTTATTTGAAAGAACTACTAATAGTAGTTGGGTGGTGGTCTTCAAATCTCTCATTACAACTCATCATTTGATGGTGTATGGAAATGAGGTAAGAAAAGTTTTTGATTAACTGTTGGTGTGACTGATTATTCAACTTGCTTTTCTCATTAAAACTTCAACAATAACCTCAGCAACTGAGTAATATAAATAAAAAGGGCAAAACGTGTAGCCAGATATATAATTGTAGACACTGAAATTTGAGGAAAGATGGCCTGTAAACTAAAAAATAGAAAGTGGGACAGAGCACAGAGGATTTCAATAATGAGATCAAGAAGCAAAGATAATTTCAAGAGATTCTATAAGTAATAGTGATCTTTGTAGTCTTCATTTATAGGCAATATTTTTGTGTATATTCACTTGTTTTTTTACTGTAGCCTGATCAGATGGTTGTCTTTGGAAGTATTTTGCCTAGTTCAAGGCTGCGATGTTGAGGACTAAGGTGACATTTGAGAGGGACTGATTAAATATGCCTTCTTTATCATACTGTGCCTGAAGTCTTTGTTGCTATAAGCTTTTGTGGTTAGTTTTCTCTTTGGAGAAAATCATCTTGTTTTCCATGATAGCCTAGTGGTCAGTTTTTTGGTTCTTAACCTTTGGTTTTCTAAGTTTAGTGTACTTACTTGTGAAAGGAGCTTTCCAAGAATATGTAGATGAAATTAGGTAACTCTACATTGTTAGATGCTTTGGAACAATACAACCAAAGATTATTCTCATAGAAATTTGGTGGGACTTAAAGTCATTGGTATTAGATTTCTGGACATAATGACTTTGACATCCAACACTTTATTCATTACCTGAGGCTTTTCGGTCATGAGACTTCTGACAAATACCAACGCAGCATTATTAAAGTTCAGAATCAGAGCAGGAATTTACCTGCGACTTTTATCATTTCAGTATATCTTACTGTTGGCACATTTTGGAGTTCCCTTCTTTCCTTTTTTAGTAGCTATTTCTATTTTTTTAGTAGCTATAATAATAATTTAGATAAAATATTGCTTATGTGATAATGCTGTGCTTTTTACAAGCATCCTCATATTACATATTCTTTTTTATTTATCAACTTTAACCACATAATTTTATATACCACAATTTTTTAAACTATACCCTTTGCTGGAATTTAGTTTTCTGATTATTCTTACTGTAGGACCACATTGAGTGGTTTTATTTGTGGTTTTTTAAAACTTAAAAAATGTGATTACTAAGTTGAAGGATAGACATTATATGATTGCCTTTTTTTTTTTTTTTTTTTTTGGTGGTGGTGGTGGTGGTACTGGGATTCGAACTGAGGGCCCCACTCTTGCTAGGCAGGCACTCTACCACTTGAGTTACTTGACCAGCCCTCTTTTGTGTTGGGTTTTTTGGAGATAGGCTCTCCAGAACTATTTGCCTGGGCTGACTTCAAATAGTAATCCTGATCTGTGCCTCCCAAATAGTTAGGATTACAGGTGTGAGCCACCAACACTTGGCTGGCTACATGATCTCTTTTTAAATTCACTTATAATCAGTTTACAGAAATGGTGGAAGTGTTTAGATACACTGACTTAAATGTAACTCAAAACATTTTGGTCTTAACTAGGATAATAGTTTAAACTTTTATCAAGAATGTGTTTATTTAAAATCATGACAGTTCTAAAGAATTCCAATCTTATGTAATTTTCACAATTTTAGGTATAATTTTTTCTTTTAAAAAGAATAAATTGGTACTGAAGGCAAAATGTTGATAAAGGCAAAAGTTGATTGCTATTTTACACAGTTGGCTGCCAGGAGGAGAAATACAGTAGTTCACTGTTTTTTATTTGTATTTTATTTTGTTTTACTTATTCGTTTTATTTGGTTTTTTGAGACAGATTCTCACCATGTAGCCTAGGCTGGCCTTTAACTCAAGTTCTTCCTGCCTCCTGAGTACTGGCATCACAGTTGTGTGTGCCACCACACAAGATCAGTGTTTTTTTTAGATTCTTCTGTTTAGTTTCTTAGATACACTCCCATTTAGTTTCTGTTAAGCAACTGAGATAAATGCTGTACTTTGCTCATTTTTTTATGCTGGTTCTTACAGCTCTCAGATTTTCTCATTGTCAGATGTGATTAGTTTGTGAGAGGGTATGCGCAGGGTTTCATTATACTGTGGTGATGGGAATACCATAGTAGTGGTTCTCAAACTTGTCAGGGAAGAGAATGTTTGTTACATCTGGAGGGAATACTGTTAGGTAGGGACCAGGGCTATTTCTAAACACAACTATGCATAGGACAGTACTCAGCAACAATAAATTATCTATACCAAGAGTCAGTAGTGTTAAAGTGGAGAAACCTGAACACAGAAAAATCTCAGATGGTTGAGACTAAGTGGGCATTGTGTCAGATGGCCTTTACATTAGGTGGCTAGGTACTCCTATCCCATTTTCCACTTACTCACTGAGAGACTTGGGCAGTAATACTAAATAGAATCGACAAGATACCTATTATAGCATGATAAGTTGTAGGTGATTAATAAATGAAAATGCAGAAAAAAATTTTGTAGATAATTCTAAATACGTAGAAGTATAGAGCCATTAAAGATTTTATTATAAAAAATTTCAAACATAGCCAATCATAGAAAGAATCATGCAGTAAATGCCAATGTAACTATCATTCATCTTCAACATTTATCAATATTTTGCCATTCTTTGAATGATACTTTTAGGGTAGTACATTCTATGTTATCTCAATGTAATGCAAATTGAGAACCTATGAAACTTTATTATTTGCCAGATTGTTGGCATGGTGCTTAATTTAATACCATTTTGAATGTCCTTCAGCTGCTATTAGAAACATAAATCAAAACTTGAAACTGGGAGCTGGTGGCTCACACCTATAATCCTAGCTACTCAGGAGGCAGAGATCAGGAGGATCAAGGTTTAAAGCCACTCAGGGCAAATAGTTGGAGAGATCCTATCTTGAAAACACCAAACATAAAGGAGTGGCTCAGTGGTACAGTGCCTGCCTAGCAAGCATGAGGCCCTGAGTTCAAACCTCAGTACCACCAAAAAAAAAAAGATTAAAGCCTAGCCTTTGTAGCCAAATGTTCTGATGAGTATAGAGAGGACTTAAAAAAACAAAACAAAACAATAGATTTATTATCTCTAAAGACATGGATGACATGGCCTGATAGACTAGTATCTATAGATTATAGACTAGTCTATAGTCGATAGACTAGTAATGAATATTTACATTCATTACTAGAATGCAAAGGTTCTGAAGAGTATTATGAAAGCCTACAAAAATAATACTGGTGCTGCCTTATATCTTAATACCTTTTGAAACAGAGTGTTGATGATAAAACGTGAGTCTCTGATTTGAAAATTAGTTTTTAGAATCCTGGTTTGTTAGAATGATCTTAAGTGAACAAGATTGAGCCGAGATGACTGTTTGATAGTGTCTGCTGCAAATACTAAAAAGGAAGGAGGAATCGAAATGAGAAGTGAATTGGAAAGGCATTTCTTTAACTGTCTCAGAGGTTGTATGTAAAGGAAAGGTAATGTTCCATGGTAAACACTTTGGAGAGCATTTTGACAGTGTTTTGAAAAAAATGTACTTTTACATACATGCTAACCTAAAACTAAGTATATATCGTGAGACACACTTTAAATATTTGCACATAGAGAATAAATACAAAGACGTCAATGTAACATTGCTAATAATATTGAAAATTGGAAAGAACTTAAAATATCCATAAAGAAATGGTAAATGTATTGTAAATGTGTAATGATATATTAATTCATTGAAATTCTAGAACATCATTTAAAACAACTAGATCTACACATGGTAAGCTGATAATTCTTGGGGAAGAATTGAGTTAAAAAGCTTGTTGGAAAATTAAGTAAAGTATGATATTTCTGTAAATTTAAGTTAGAAAATAAAATTCCATTTATAGATACTTAAATATTTTAAATTGTGGAAATGATACATAATCTGCTTCAGAAAATAAACACCTCCAAAGAAGGAGAGAAGGGAATGAGATTGAAGGTATATGGAATCTGTAATGTTCTGATTCTGTAACAAGATCTGAAATTAATATGGACAAGAGGGTGTCTATAATACTGTCCTATTATATTAGGAATATTCCTATTGATTAGGAATATTTTGTGTTTTTAAAAAAAGTCAAAAAACCCGAGACAAGACACCAGGTAGATGTTTAAAATACAGATGCCAGCCAGGCATGCTGACAGGCACCTGTAGTCCCAGCTCCCTGGGAGGCTCCTGTTTGAGTCCAGGAGTTCGAGGTCAGCTTGGGCAACATAGCAAGCCCCTGTCTTAAAAATAAATAAATACATAAAATGTAAATGTAATCTGCATATGATTAGCTATAGTCCTAATATGCTACAATAAAACCAAAATTACTGGGTCCAGTGTCTATTTCCTTTTATTATTTTGACTTTACTACTATAGTTGAATATTAAGTCTTAATAAATTCCTGTTTGCTAGTGAAAAATCTGTATTACATTTTTAGGTTTGGCAACTATTTAATGAGGAGTGAGGATGAGAAATTTAAAGTAAGCTTAATGAAATGTTTATCATTTTTCCTCTTTTCAAATTAGAGTTTGTGAGATGAGAGTGTCTTAATTTGATGTAATTGTTTGTTTATTTTCCAGCGTTTTATACAGTATTTGGCTTCAAGAAACACGTTGTTTAACTTAAGCAATTTTTTGGATAAAAGTGGATTGCAAGGTAAAGACAATTTACTCATTATGGAAAACCAAGAGTAATCAACCCCATATGACCAATAATGCAGAATTGAACTCTTTTAGCACATTGCTGTTCTAAACCTCGTATTTTGTTGAACTTGTAGGGAAAAAAACCTCTTTTACTTTGAAGATTTAAGATTTATTTCATACCTAACATCCCAAAGTTTAAGAAGCAATGCAGAGTAGTTATTTGAGAACATGGTTTCTGGACCTAGACTGTTTGGGTTCAGATCTTATCTTTACCACTTACCTGCCGTATGAACTTGAGCAAGTTACTTTACCTCTCTGTATCTGTAAAATAAAAAAATATGTCTATATCCAATAGAGTTGTCAATGAGGCTTAGCCCACTAACTGTAAAGTGCTTAGAATGATGCCTGGCACATAGGAGATACTGTAACAATATACTTTCATTATTGTTTTATGCTTCATTCTAAGAAATGTAGTTGGCATACTATACATTTTATTAGCTGAGGTACCTCTAGTGTTGTTTAGATGAATTGTTCATTGGTACACATAGTTATTACCTTTTAGAAATTTTACTTTCAGTAATTTGAAATTGCCATATTCTCATCATAGTCACCCATGTCCATTCTGTCTTAATGATATGTGTTGTACTCAGTTCTAGGACTAGGCTATTACAAACTGTAAATTCTAGGAAGAACCTTTTAAAGGAGGTACCAAATGATTTGGGAATATTAAGAGTGAAGTGCAATATGGGAAAGTATCATTAGAAAGGGTGGAATTTGTGCTGGGATTTGAGAGATAGATGAGAAGATGAGTTGGTTATGCACAGGTACACAGATAGGTAAGAGTGAATGTATATGTAGTACTTAAGCTTTTAGAGTGAGTGAATATGAATAGAATATAGTCATGGTTTGAGTACATGTCATGACAGATAATCCTCAAAAAGGTGTTCAAAGCCACAAATCAGATACAGAAGAAAAATTTTGATAGAGTTAGAATTTTGTAATGCAGCAGGAAATACCAGTTTTTGAGAGTATGTATTATAAAGAAAACATTGTAATTTTATCAGATTGTATCCAAATAGACTGATTCTTGAAGCCATTTGAGGCTATTCTAGTCGTGACTTTGTTTGGAGAGTTAATGAGGGCTTGAATGATGGTTCTTATGGAGGTAAATTTAATGGAATTTAGTATTTGGGATAGGGGCTGTCCAGTCAATACTCATTTCCTTTTGACAATACTTGTTTCTTTTTGATGAGTGGAAGTATCACTTAGAATGAATTGAATGCCTGTCTTCCTGAGGTTCAGGAAGATCATTAAATATATAGGACCCTGTGTTGCAAAATTCATTTTATTTGAATGAGAGGTGTAGTATCCTAAGTTAAAAATGTTTTTGAGAAGTAGACTCTGTTTTTATAATTCTTTTTTTGTTTTGTTTTTTGTTGTACTTGGGTTGGGTTTTGAATTCAGGTCTTCATACTTATGAGACAGGTGCTGTACCATTTGAGACACCTCCAGCCCATATAATAAAATCTTAAACAAGTCAGTTATCTGACTTGGGGGACATGGATGAAATTCTCCCTGCTTAACCATTTATTTTGCTGCTTCTCTTATTATTCATTTGAACTTTGTAGAAATCAATACGCAAGCCCCATTACTCTATGCTAGAGTTTTTACATATGCCCAGGTGGCTTTTGTTTTTGTTTTCTTGAGACAGGGTGTCCCCAGGCTGGCCTGGAACTCACTTTGTACCTCAGACTGACCTTGAAATGGTAAACCTAATTCCTTAGACTCCTAGTGCTGGGATTATAGGCATTTGCCACCATTCCTGGACCAAATGGTGTGTATGTGTTCGTGTGTGTGTGTGTGTGTGTGTGTGTTACTAATTTCCCATTTCCTTAAGATGAAAATTAAGAAGCTTTGTTGATAAAGATTCTAAGGATTTTATTTCTTTTATGAGAGGGCAATGTTTAGGCCCCTACCTTTAGCTCACATTCTAAACAGATTGTAAAGATAAGACTAAACAGTAATTAAAAACATGTAATTCAGTGGTATTTTTGAAAAGTAATTTTGATTGCTGATGTATTTTGGGTGGAGTCTTAAAAATTAAGTGTCAACGGGTGGTACAGAAATGTAAATAAACTTCTAGTGAGTAGCATAGACATGTACAACTAATAGCTACCAGTTGTACTTGGGAGGAGAATAAGATGAGGGCACAAAGGTTGAAGGGAATTTTTCACAGAAGTTGAACCTTGAAGGGTGAGGGAAGTACTTCATCTATCAGAGAGAAAGTAGACTAGATTATGGGGAACAATATGAACCAAAAGAGTTGAGGCGTGTGAATATATAAAACTTCATGAAGTGTACTAGTAGGCAGAAACTCCAAAAGGAAGGAGGACATGGAATGATTTTATTTCAAGTCCTGAAAGAAAATAACTGCCAGCCTAGGTTACTACACCCAGTATAGTTGTCCTTCAAAATTAAAGGAGAAATAAAAACCTTCCATTATAAACAAAAACTAAGGGGATTCATGAGCTACTACTTCAGATGATACTTAAAAGAATCTTATGCATAGAAGAGAAAGATGAGTGTAACCATGAAAATATGGGAAAGAATAAGTCTCACTAGGTGAGTGGATGAGCAAATGGAGACTAGAAAAGAATCAACATTACAAAGACTACACAATGAAAGGAACTACTACATACCTTTCAAAAAATAATTTTGAATGTTAATGTTCTCAATTCTCCAGTCAAAAGACATAGACTGGTAAGATAAGACTCAACCATTTGTTGCCTACAAGAAATGCATGTCACTGGCAAAGACAAACACAGGCTTAAAGTAAAATGATGGAAAAGATATTCCAAGCAAATGGAGCCTGAAAGCAAGCACGAGTTCCTATACTCATATCTGATAAAACAGACATCAAATGTAGTTAGGAGACAAAGAAGGTCATTTCATTGTTGCTAAAGGAAACAGTTCATAGAATAAGACAATTGTAAACATATGTGCTAAATAGCAACACTATTGGATATAAAAACATAGATATATCCCAACATAAGAATAGTGGGTGACTTCAGTATCCTGCTGTCATCAATAGATAGGTCATCCAGACCAAAAAAATCAAAGATTGGAAGGATACTTTTAAGTATCTTTTGAGGTTCTGGCTTAGCCCTTATGAATGTGTTTAGTTTTTATCATGGAAGGTTTTCATTTCTCCTTCAATGGACTGGACATACATGTACAGAATATTCTATCCAACAGCTGTAGAATACACTTTCTTCCCAGTAGCCCACAGATTTTTCTCCAAAATCACATTTCATGAAGCAAGTCTTAACAAATACAAGAAAATGGAAATAACCTCCGTACGTTATCCAACCAGTAGAATAAAACTAGAAATCAACAACAAAAGAAACTCCTGGAGTTCAAACTCATGGACACTGAACAGTAAACTGCTGAATGATCATGAGTTATCAAAGAAATAAGGGGAAAATAAAAACCTACATAGAATTATGTACAAATGAAAACAGCATATTAGAAAGAACTTTTGGTACACAACAAAGACAGTGCTGGGAGGAAAGTTTATAGCTATATGAGTATCAACATTAAAAAAAGAGATCTTAAATACATTCTGTAATGATGTACTGCACATTCTTAAAATGGCAAGAACTAGTCAACCCCAAAATTAGCAGGTGGAAAGAAATAATAAAAATCAGGACCAAAATTAATGAAGACTTTAAAAAAAATACAAAGAATCATATGAAACAAGGTTCTTTGAAAACATAAAAGCTGGGCACTGGTGGCTCTTGTATGTAATCCTAGCTACTCAGGAGTCAGAGATCAGTAGGATCATGGTTCAAGGCTAACCCAGGCAAATAGTTTGTGAGACCTTGACTCGAAAATACCCAACACAAAAGAGGACTGATGGAGTGGCTCAAGTAGTAGAGCACCTGCCTAACAAGTGTCAGGCCCTGAGTTCAAACCCCAGTACAGCCAAAAGGAAAGAAGCAGGGAGAAAGAGAGAGAGAGAGAGAGAGAGAGACAGAATGAACTTAGCCAAAACTAACCAAAGCAAAGAGGGAAAAGACTAAAATTAGCAAAATTAGAAATGTAAAGGGGGCTATTGTGACAAATACCAATGAATCAGACGATCAGGAAATTCTTCAGAAACAAACTGGAAAATCTAGAAAAAAATGGATTAACTTCTAGTAACATATGACCTACCTAAATTGAGCCAAGAGGATATAAACTAATAGATCTATAATGAGCAATGAGATGAAGCAGTAATCAAGTGTTTCCCAACAAAGAAAAGCTCCTCAGACTATTCCATAAACTAGAAAAGGAAGGAAGATATGCTGGATAAGCTCATTCTGTGATGGCAGTATTACCATTAGCCTGATTTTAAAAAGAAAAAAAAGCATTAGGTGAGGATAAAACAAAAAAAGAAAAAAATTATAAATCAATTTCCTTGGTGAACATAGAAGCAGAAATTCTCAATAGGATACCTACAAACTAAATTCAGTAAGATGTTAAAAAACATCACACACCAAAATCAAGTTGGTTTCATTCCAGGTATGCTAGGGTGGTTCAACATAGCAAATTAATGGAGGTAGGTAGTACAGCACAGAAACAGAATAAGGGAGAAAAATGACATGTTCCTCTCAATAAATACAGAAAAAGCCTTTGACAAAATTCAACATTTCTTCAAAATAAAAGGTCTGAAGAAACTAGGAATAAAAGGAATATACATCAACATAATAAAGGCTGTATCATTTCCTCTAAGGTCAGGAGTGAGACAAGGGTGTCCATTCTTCCGATTCTTAGTTGGTACAGTGTTTGAATTCTTAGAGCAATAGGCAAGAGAAAGAAATAAAAGGCATACAAGTAGGAAAGAAAGAAGTCAAATTATCCCTATTTGCAGCAGAGTAACAGGGTACAAAAATTAACATAAAACTCATCAGCTTTTCTATATACCATCAATGAATAGGCTGAGAAAGAAATCAGGAAAATAATACTATTTATAAAAGCCTCAAAAAAGAAAAAAACCTTAGGAATAAACTTAACTAAAGAGGTGAAAAACCTCTACAGTGAAAGCTATACAAAACTGAAGAAATAAATTGATGAAGACATTGGGAGATGGGATAACTTCCATGATCATGGATTAGCATAATTAAATGAAAATGGCTATATTATTGAAAGCAATCTGTAGGTTCAGTGCATTACTCATTGAAATCTCAATGTCATTCTTCACAGAAATAGAAAAATCAGTCTTAAAATTCATACGGAAACACAAAACATCCCCTAAAAGCCAAAATAATCCTGAGTAAATGTACAGTTCTGGAGGTATTCTAATACCTGACTTCAAATTATACTACAGAGCCATAATAACAAAAGCAGCATGGTACTGACACAAAAAACACACATAGACCAATGGAGTAGAATAGAAGATCCAGAAATAAACCCACACAGCCACAGTCATCTGATTTTTGACAAAGGCACCAAAAGCTCACATTGGAATAAAGACAGCACCTTCAACGGTGTTGAAAAACTGAATATGCACATGTAGAAGAGTGAAACTAGATCCTTATCCCTCGCCTTATATAAAAATTAATTCAAAATGGATCAAAGACCTTAAGTTAAAACCTGAATCTTTGAAACTACTATAGGAAAACGGAAAAACACTAGAAGACACAGGTACAGGTAATGACTATTTAACTCTTGATTGTTCAGGAAATAATAGCAAGGATTGACAGATATGATTACATCAAATTAAAAAGCTGCACAGCAAAAGAAACAATTACCAGAATATAGAGAACCCGTAGAATTGGAGGAAATGTTTGCAACTATTAATTGGACAAGGGATTAATACCCATAGTAGATAGAGCCCAAAATATTTGTAAAGAGCTCAAAATATTAAACACCAAAGCCTCAAGCAATCCCACTAATAAATGGATAAATGAATTGAACAGACAGTTCTCAAAAGAAGTACAAATGAGCAAAAAATACAGGAAGAAATGTTCAGCATCCCTAGCCATAAAGGAAATGCAAATCAAAACAAAACTGAGATTCCATCTCACCCCAGTCAAAATGGCTATCATCAAGAAAACAAACAAATGTTGACCAGGGAGCAGGGAAAAAGAAATCCTCTACACTGTTTATTGAGAATGTAAATTAGTATAGTCACTATGGAAATCAGTATGGAAGCTCCTCAAAAAACTAAAAATAGAGGTACCGTGTGGTCCTACTGTACCATTCTTGGGCGTATATCCGAAGGAATATAAGTCAGCATGCAGTAGCTACACCTGCACATCCATGTTTATTTTAGCACTATTCATAATAGTGAATGGAATCACCCTAGGTGCCCATCAATTGACCAACGTGTGAAGAAAATGCAGTACATTTACACAACGTGGAATATTACTCAGCCATAAAGAAGAATGGAATTATGTCATTGGCAGGCAAATAGATAGAACTGGAGATCATGTCAGAAAGACAAATTGCATGTTTTCTCTTACATGTGGAATATAGACCAAAAAAAAAAAAAGGTGATATGATATGTTTGTAAAAGGGGGAGACCAGTAGGAGAGGAGATAGAGGGTATGATTGAACTCATATTATAATATGTATATATGTAAATAGTATTATGAAACTCACTAAAAACTTTAAAAAGGGGGGATAAGAATGTAATAGAGGTGGTGAATTTGTTATGCAATGAAAGCCTCTTTTACAATTAATATGTGCTCATAGAAATGAAAACATTTAAAAATAGGCTTAAATATATATAGTGTAGTTGTAGCTATAATGCTAGATGATTTTTTTTTCTATTTTGTTTACTGGCTTTTCTTCAGTGAGTCAGTTCACTGATTTTTTTAGTAGGCAGTCAATAAATACTTGCTGAAATATGAGTTGGTACTTGTATAACTCCAGTCATGTTTCATCTTTCTTGGTTGTCTTTTGTTTTGGTCAGTACTGGGTTTTGAACACAGAGCTTTGCATTTGGTAGGCAAACACTCTGCTCCTTGATCTGTATCTCCAGTCTTTGGTACTATCTTTTTACAGTAGAAGAAATCGTCAAGTAAAGTTAGATTTGTTAGTGAAGATGAGTTAAAATTAAACGGACCTGCTTTTTAATGAAGAGCAAAACTTTGTAGACTTCTTGAGCCAGGCAATGACTAAAGTACAAGGTTTGTAGTATTTTTAAAATAACATTGATGAGATTTTATGTTGAAGTTTTCAAATCTCATGATGATGACCAAACAATGTTAGAGTCATGTATGTATTAATTTCGAAAGTTTATTGAAAACCTTCATGTAATTGTTTTTCTTATGCGTTAAACTTTCATATTGCCATTCCATTGCACTGGATAGTACTCTTCATACTTTTTATGACATTGGCGTGAATAAGTTAAAGCTGTTCTAAATAATATACCACTAAAGATTTCACAAGTATAAAAATTACAATTTTCTGGATGACCTGAGGAATTTAAATTATAGTTCTGTAGGCTGTTAAATTTGAGTTGTGAGGTTATCAATTTGTATTAAGAACATGTTTTTCCAGTTCCTGATGAATAAAAAATAGAAATATGGATCAGTTATTTTAGTGAAATTCGAAGGCTAAAAGGTGTTTTAAAGCTACATAGTTGACTTTAAAAATGTGAATTCTTACAGAATTTAATGTGAAATTTTTAATTAGTTACTACTTTACATCACTAAATGGTGTTGATGTATCAAAGTAATATAGCCATTAATAAGAGTTTTTTTTTAGGCAAATTGGGATTTTAATCATGTATGAAAACCTTCTCTGTTTCTTTCTTACAGGATATGACATGTCTACATTTATTAGGCGGTATAGTAGATATTTAAATGAAAAAGCAGTTTCATACAGACAAGTTGCATTTGATTTCACAAAAGTCAAGAGAGGGTGAGTCGTGCTTCCTTGTTTTGACAATTAATTCAACTACATGTTAAATTATAGAATTTTAGCCAGTTTTCAAAGGTGAAGTTAATTTTTCTTTGAAGGACTATATATCAGGTAGTTTTTGTAGTAGTATTTTAATATTTTTAAAATAGCTTTATTGAGATATAATTCACATTTCAAATTCTCCCTTTTCAAGTCTATAATACAGTGATTGTTTAGTGTATTGCACAGTTGTGCAACAACATCACCACTGTCTTAATTCCAGAATATTTTCATCACCCATACCCGTTAGTAGTTATTTCCCATTCCCCTTCTCCTCTAGACGTTGGGAACCGTGAATCTACTTTCTTGCCTGTAAGGCTTTGCCTGTTAAGGACTGTTCATGTAAATATGTAGCCTTTTGGGTCTAGCTGCTTTCATTTAACGTAGTGTATTTAAGCTGTAGTCCATCTTGTATATATTATAGCTTCATTACTTTTTATAGCCAAATAATACTTCATTGTATTGAATATAAACCACATTTATATCTGTTCATGGACAGATGGATATTTTAATGTTTTTGGCTATCAAAATCAGTGCACAAGATTTTATCTGGAGTATCCTTCACTTCTCTTGCTGTATACCTAGGAATGGAATTGCTGGATCATATGGCAACTCTTAGATTTGCTGGTTTGAGGAACTGCCAAACCGTTAAAGCAGTTAATCATTTTACATTTCCACCAGAGTGTGTGAGAGTTCCAATTTCTCCACATTCTTGGCCAAAATTTGTTCTTTGCAGTTGGTTGGCTTTATTGTTTTTAATTGTAGCCATCCTAGTGGGTGAAGTCAAGTATGTTGTGATTTTTGGTTTGCATTTCCTTGATGGATAATAGCATCTTTTTATGTGCTTCTTAACCATCTGTATATCTCTTTTGGAAAGATGGTTCCTCAACTCCTTTGGTCATTTTTTAAATTAAATTGCTGTATCTCTTGTGAGTTGCAGAATTTTTTTTTTAACGTTGTTTTCTCCTATATTGCTTTCTGTTGTGTCAGAACTGTGGTTCTAAAGTATTATATTGAAAATTCCTGAAATAAACAACTCTTAAATTATAGATTGTGTTCTGAATTGCTTGATGAAATTTAAAACTGTCCTGCTCTGTCACAGAGCATAAACTATCGTCCAGTGTATAGTGTGTGTCACTTACCTGTTTAGTCACTTAGTGTATATAGGGTTTAGTATTATGCATGTTCACTGGGTATCTTAAGATTATCCCTCACGAATAGGCAGTAACATTACTGTTTATTCTGGCCAGTCCCTTTTTTTTTTTTTGGTGGCATTGGGGTTTGATCTCAGGGCCTCATGCTTGCTCAGTAGGCGCTCTACCACTTGAGCCACTCTGCCCAGTCCCTTAATCACATACATGATTTGCGAACATGTTTTCCCCTCCTACAGCTTGTTTTTTCATTGACTTAACAGTGTTCTTTAAAGAAAAAAAGGTCTTAATTTTGAAAAAGTTCAGTTTGTCAGTTTTTTCCCCTTCAGTCGTTTGTACTTTTGGCATCATGTCTAAAAAAACATTGTCTAATAGTGTTACAAAGATTTACTTCTGTGGTTTATTCTAAGACTTTTATAATTTGAGCTTTTACGTGTAGGATTTTTAATCTGTTTTGAAATAATTTTTGTATGTGATATGAGGATGGCTCCAAATTCATTCTTTTGTATATGTATATCCTGTTGTTCCAGTATCATTTTATGAAAAGTCTATTCTTTTTTCATTGAGTGGTCTTGCCCCATTGTTGAAAATGAATTGCCCATAAATGTGAACATTTATTTCTGGATCCACTTGTGTTCTGTTATCTATAGGTCCTCATGGCAGTACTACACTGAGTTACTTGATTACTGTTGTTTTGGTAGTGAGTTTTGAAATTGGAAAGTGTGACTCCTCCAGATATGTTGTTCTTTTTCAAGATTGTTTTGGCTCTTCTGGCTCCCTTGCCATTCCATGTGAGTTTTAGGATCAGCATGTTATTTTCTATAGAAAAAGCAGCTGGGATTTTTAAAATAGTGATTGCTCTGACTCTGTAGTCTGTTTGGGGATTATTGTCATTTTTAACACATTAAGTTTCTAATCCATAAACATAGGTTATCTTTCTGTGAAGGTATTTCATTTCTTTCTGTACTCTTTTGTATTTAAGATTCCCTTTAACCTTGATGCAAAAGGTGAAGTTAGTTTTTGCTGCATCCTAAATAATAGTCATCTTAGCACATGAACTTAGTCACATGAATAATACCAGTTCTTCAATTCTTGATAATGTCTGATATGCAGATTTTTTTCTTGCAAGAGTATATATGGTAATACTTCAGGAAAAACCACTGAAGACATTCTGAAAGAAATGATTTTCCTATTAGCTATGATGGACTGTCCTGCGGGGAATCTGTCATCTGTAGAAATACTTGGGCAAATGCCTTTTTGAGGTGACCAGACATTCCAGAGATCTTAGTAATTGATACATTCTTGAAATTGTTCTCTTAAAGTTATAAATTATTAAACTGAAGTGAAAAATTTAATAACAATATGAAAGTAGCTTCTTAGTTATCCAAATTAATGAGAGGTGATTATTTTGAAACTTACCAAAACTAAATTCCTCAGGTTCTGTTTCATATGTGTAGTCACTTTGTAGATTATAGTTGACAGGTTCACATTAGGAGTTTGGTTCTTAATCCCTGTGTTCTGTCCAATAAACTGTTTTCCACTTGGGCTTATATTAATACTTCACTGTGAATTGTTTTACTTGTAGATTTGAGAATAATTTGAAGGTCCACCAGTCTTGAGATTGAGAATAGCTGATGAAGTTTTATATGTAATAGAGCAGGCTTTTCTTGAAGGGTGTGTGTGTGTGTGTGTGTGTGTGTGTGTGTGTGTGCATGCATGCGTGTGTTACTGGGTTTTTAATTCGGAGCTTCTTTCCTGGCTCTGTGCCTCAAAACTTTTAGGATTTTTTTTTTTTTGAGATGGTCTGGCTATGTTGGATTCAAGTGCTCTTCCTGCCTCAGCTCTAAGTAGCTGGAACTACAAGGGGTCTGCATTGGGGTTTGAACTCAGGGCCTCACACTTGCTAGATAATTACTCTACCACTCAAACCACATCTCCAGCCCATTCAGTGCATTTTTTCTAAGAACGGGGACCTTTTACTACACATCCATCAACTTGATAACTTCATATAGCAAACACAAACTGATAATTGTTATTACAGGATACTGGGCTAAATGGTAAAGGGTGCTTGAGGCTGAAAGGATAAAGAGTCAGTTTCTGGGCACACACATGTAAGCAACTCTTTTTCTGCCATATTCGTATTCTGTGACATGACTAGGAAGCCTTGACGTAAGCTCTGATTCATCTCTCTGTAAAATGGTAGTGATGGATGGAGGCTAAGATGGGAAGCTCATGAGTTGTAGGTTATATAGAGCTGCTGTCGAGAGATAGATAACAAAAGACAATTTGCATGATGTGGTGCAAATTAAATGAAATATTGTATGTAATTATAATACAGTCAACAAATGAACTTTTTGGTGTACTAGGAAAACAAGTTGTCAGGGCTATTTTTCCCTATGTTTTAACTTTGTTAAAAGTTTAAAAATCTTGGGAGAGGGGGTAGATTCAAGTATGATATATTTGATATATTGTAAGAACTTTTGTAAATGCCACAATGTACTCCAGCACAACAATAAAAATTTAAAAAAGATTTTTAAAAAGGTGGTTATTGAACTGCAGAGAAGAGAATGGGAAACAGGAGACCCTGATTAAGAAGGTTAGTTTTCTGTGATGTCCTGATTTGCAGAATTTCAAACTAATATGATAAAAAATTCTGGAGAAAAGAGGTGTGAACTTTTAGGATATACATCTGTTTCTACGTTGAGTGTCTCCTAGAAACCAGAAGTTCCTGTGGAGTCTAGATTCATAGGAGCTGATAACCATTTCTTTTTAGGATCATTGTCATTAGAATATAATATCTTGGACTTTTCATTCCTTGCATATATAATCCACAGCAGCTTGTGAAGTCTTGTCCCCAGAATGCTTCTTAATGTGAAACATGAGGGCTTCACATTTTGAAATGCAAATAAACAAAAGAAAATGGGTATATGTAGCCTACACCAAAGAAATGGAGAAAGAAAGGGCTTTCAGTAGAAATATACCACTTGCATTTAACTTTTTTTTGTAGTATTATAACTGTAGAAAGCAAAGTTGACTTCTCCAAAAATATGGCCAACAGAGAGCATCTTGAGTGCAGCCATGACTTAGGTTGGGGGTAAGAAGCAGTGATCTAGTTTTTCAGAAATAGAGAAAAAAAAATTAAAAATCTTACATGATTGAAATTATTTATGGCTTTTATCTTTAAAGCAACCTCAAGAGCCACCTTTTCTACCCTGAAATGATCAAATACCTGTTCTTGTTTTAATGAGGTATATTTGTAGTTTCAGTATTTTATATTTAAATGCTTGATTAATGTTTTTATGATGGCACACACTGTAATCTTAGCATTTGGGAAGTTCAGGCAGGATGACCATAAGTTTCAGGTCAGCCTGGGCTACATAGTGAAAACCATTTTGAACTAAACAAGACAGACTAAACAACAACAAAATAAAAGCCAACAGTAGTTGTTTTAAAGAAATATAGACTATTTGGAAATCTAAATGAGGGCTGGTGGAGTGGCTCAAGCAGAAAGAGCACCTGTCTAACAAGGGTAAGGCCCTGAGTTCAAACTCTAGTGCTACCAAAAAAAAAAAAGAAAAAGATATCTAAATTAATTACTCTGATGATGGTTAAATGATTTTTCACTCATATATATTTCATTTTTTTCTATATAGCCCTTTTTGGCCAATTCTTAGTCATTTTCCAAGAATTTATTCACCTATCTTTTCTTTGAGAAAATCTTGTTTCTTTTGTTGGGTTATGTATGATTTTGTCACATCCATTAAGAAAATAAAGTCTTATTCATATTTATAGCTTCAGGACTTGCCTCTCTGTCTAAACATAGTAGATGTTAATGGTTCTCAAAAATACAGCCAAATGATTTTAACAGTACGTGATGTGGTTCTATAGATAATCTCATTGCCTGTAGACTTTTTTTCAATAGTTTATTAAACATTGGCTCCTCCATTTTGTTTTTAACATTTCATTTTTTGTAATATTTATTGAATTATCCTGTATTCTAAATTGGTGAGTCAAAAGTGACAAAGCATTGTTGTATAAGTCAAATAAATAAAAGGAAAAATTTGGTTATTTTCTGCAAATAAAGACATTGAACGCAAGCTGTATGGGGGTTGGGGGTGGGTTTTCAACTTTTAATCCACTGCTAGCTTATATCTGGGAAGCAAGTATCTGAATTTATAATTCATTTATGAAATCATTAAAACTTGTATTTTTCATGGAATATGAACCCAAACATTTAGGTTTATAAAGTATTTGAAGTTTCTTTGAAGTCTGGTATGCACATTTAATTTAAATTTTTCCTCTATAAATTTAGATTTTCTGGGAAGAAATGATGTGGAGCTAGTGAGAGAAGGAACCAAAAAATGTCCCCTAAGTATAAAACACAGGGAATATGGCTCTTTTTACTGCAAAAATGTGTTATGTAGGGTGTAGTAATAATTGATATAATTTGGAAGTACTCATTTTTGAGATGCTTGTGATTTAAGCCGGTTGAAATATCAAGTAAGCAGACACTGTACATTCTAACTTGGAACTTAAGAGTTCTGGTCTGGGAATATAAGTGTATTGATAGCATTTTGGTAATTTAGGCTTTGGGAGTAAGTATAGAAAGAGAAGAGGCCCAGAAATACATTGAGGTACACACCAACGTGTGTTTTGGAGGATGGGGAGAGGATGATGAGCCAACAAAAGATACTGAACAAAGTGATAGGATGGAAGAAAGGAAGGATAGAGAGAAATAGCAGATGGTAAGAAAGTATTTCAGGAACTTCTGAATAAGACTAAGTAGTCTAGTCAGATGAAGATAGAAAGTACCTATTGAAGAGACAACCCAGAATGTCTAAATGACCTAAAAGAAGTTTCAGGTGGTAGGAGTGGAGCTCATATTGGAATGAACTGAAAAATGGAATGTTTTGCTAAGTATGGTTGGCTCTGTAGAAACTAGATGGGAATAGTGGGGGGAGAGAGAGACAGAGACAGAGAGTGTGAGTGTGTGTGTGTGTGTGTGTATGTGTGTGTGTTATAAAGAATGTAGGTGGAAGCCAGATCTGCAGTAGCTTATGCCCATAATCCCAGCTACATGGGATGAGATCAGTTTGAGGATGGTCCTGGGCACTGAAAAACAGTGAAAGCTAAAATTTTGGTCTGGGGAATGGCTCAAGTGAGGGCCTGCGATCAAACCCCAGTACCCCCACCCCCCCAAAAAAAGTAATTGTAGAGCATTTGCTTGCCTGAACATGGTAATGATCTACTATGAAAGAAGATTAATGAGCTCTACTGGCCACTTGGTACGTGTGACTAATTTAAATAAATTAAATGAACTTGTATTTTAGTCACTTTCGGATGCCCAGTCGCCAAATGTGGCTAGTCTGTCTGCCATATTGAATGATGTACACACAGGACATTTTTATCATCACAGCTAGTTGTGTTGAATAGGGGCGATGTTTGAGAGGACAACCAAAGTACTGTGGCAGTGATATTTCCATTTGATGGAAAGAGATAGACTTCCCTAATTGTAACAGGAGCAGAGCAGATAGTGTAATTTGGGTTTCAAAACCACACGATCCTTTTTTTCTGTTTTTTTGGTTTTTGTGGGACTTTGGTGTGAACTCTGGGCTTTGTACTTGCAAAGCAGATGTTCTACCACTTAAGCCCCATCTATTTGCCTGGACTAGACTCAAACTGCAATCTTCCCAATCTCAGCCTCCCAAGTAGCGGGATTATAGTTGAGCCACTGGCACCTGGCTTGTTTTCAATTAGTGAATGAAGCATTTTAAGAGTTACGAGCTGAGAGTTGATGAAGGTGGGCAGGGATGTAGAAGTAGGAGGAGGTTTGAAAATACTTAGAAAGGGAGTTCGCCAGAGAAGGCTAAGAGGATTGCTATCAGTGTTCAATACCTTTTTGACATTAATGATTATGAGTTTATAGTTTTTCTAGTTTGCCTGGTTCTGTGGCTTCCTTTTCCTTTCACTCCCTCCCTTCCTCTTTCCCTTTCTTTTTTGCGATACTAGGAATGAAACCCAGGGCCTTGGACATGCTAGGCAAGTGATCACTGTGCAACATTCTCTGCGTGGTTTTCTTTGCTAGCACTCAGTTATTTGTGTTACAGGCATGGATGATTTATTTGCTCAGGCAGGATTGTGAATTTGCCAAAGGAAAAAGAGAGGTACAAGAAAATTAAGAGTATTTGGAAGGAAGTATTTATAACAGGATCTGCAGAATTCTAAGCTAGATGAAGAAAGTAAAAATGAGAAGGGATAAAGGTAGTGGTAGAGTTGATATATTGTGGTTTTTGATGAGGTCAAATAGTTATTGTCAAAGCAAAAACTTGGAGATACTTGGCCAAAGCAGCTAGAAGATTAAAAGATTATTGTCATAGAATAAGATGTCTGGATTTTGTCTCCTCCCACTTCCAGCTAAGGGGTGGGATAATATATCTGAGAGTAGTGAGGTTTGACCTGATTACAGAATTAGGGGCAGTTGTAAAGGGACTGACTTACAGATCAAGATGTTAGGTTGGTTGTTTATGTAGATGTTGAAGTTAACCAAGAAAGACTGAGTCTACCATTTAACACTTCTGTAATGGAGAAATGACCAGAGGTCAAAAAATGACTTCAGGAAAAGAGAGGGAGAATTAAAAGAGAAGTGGTGGTGACTGGTAAAAATAAGAGTGGGCTGGTTATGAAAATAGAGTTGCAAAGAAGATTGTGTCCTGATCCCAGACTCTGGCAGCTGGTACTAATCAATGTAGTTTAGTACTTGAGAGAAAATTAGTATTTCTAGCCTAAGTTGGCTAGTTAGGCTAAAGCTGATCAATAGCTGCCTAAGGTATTTCAATATTTACTATACTTTATTGAGTCCTGCAAAGTACTGTTGTTGCTTTTCATACATAGCTTAATTGTTTAAAAACAGTGCTTTTAGGTGGGATGTGGTAATGCCTGTAATTCCAGCATAGAGAAGGGGAGGCAGGATGGAGAGAGTTCTAGGCTAGTCTGGACTGCCTAAGGAGAGCCTATCATAAACCAAACAACAAACAAAAAAATAATGCTCTTAGAATCTCTTGTTTAACAACTAGATTAAAACGTCTTGGTAAAATTGTCTTTTGTGATAAAGTCGCTTTCTTTATACTTTTCTGTCTAACAGGCCATTGCTATTTTAGTCATATGAATACAGTCTTTCTTTTTTTTTTTTTAAATGTGGGACGAGGGATGGAACCCAGCATCTAGCACATGCTAGGAAATGCTTTACCTCTGAGTTATATTGCCACCTCTTTTGACATTATTTTGAGACAGGGTCTGGCTAAGTTGCCCACACGGGCCTCAAACTTGCAAGCCTCTTGCCTCAGCTTCCTGAATGCTGGAATTATTGGGATTATAGGTGTGTATTGCCACACCTGGCTATGAATAAGATACTTTTAAGTAAAGCAGTGCTTGGACTGCGGAATCCATGTTTAACTGTTTAGTGACTTGAGGCAAATGATTTTTTATTGTTGTTATTTAAAAATTGGTAAATCTCCTTTCACACACCCAGTGGTTGTGAGGATCATGTGATTTCCTAATGTGAAAAGTACACCAATCGCCTGGCTGTGTACTATAAACTTTTGCTCTTATATCTCAAATTTTAGTTGTTTCTTCTTTCTCCTCCTTTTCTTCTCCTCCTCTTTCTTTCTTTGGTTTTAAATGAATACACTGGTATTGGATATATAGTGTTGTCTACTTTCATTTTTGCTTTTTTTCTATGTAATCCTTGCTTGAGGTTTTAAGTTCAGTAATGAGTTAGAAACATCACAACTTTGTTTTTTATTTAAGTAGAGAACCAGAAGGAAGATTTAATAGCAAATTCATTTGTTTCCTTTTTTTTAAATAATAGGGCTGATGGAGTTATGAGAACAATGAACACAGAAAAACTCTTAAAAACTGTACCAATTATTCAAAATCAAATGGATGCACTTCTTGATTTTAATGTAAGTTGATTTATGTTTTTGCAATTTAAGATTTTTAAAAGTTAGATCACTATAACCGTTTAGTTTTTATTCTCAAGTTTTTATAGATACTACTTTTTCACATTGTAATATCTTGTTTGTCTAATGATTTTCCTATGAATGCAGTCTGCAATCAAATAACATCATTTTTATGTAGTTAAATACATGCATAATTTTTAGGTGTTTCATCTATACTTCTAGAATTTTAGGATATACAAGCCAAAGAAAATGATAGAGAAGAAAAGTGATTCGAAAATCTACTTTTTTTTTTATTGTTTTATTATTCATATGTGCATACAAGGCTTGGGTCATTTCTCCCCCCTGCCCCCACCCCCTCCCTTACCACCCACTCCGCCCCCTCCCTCTACCCCCACCCCCTCAATACCCAGCAGAAACTATTTTGCCCTTATCTCTAATTTTGTTGAAGAGAGAGTATAAGCAATAATAGGAAGGAACAAGGGTTCCTGGTTGAGATAAGGATAGCTATACAGGGAGTTGACTCACATTAATTACCTGTGCGTGTGTGTTATCTTCTAGGTTAATTCTTTTTGATCTAACCTTTTCTCTAGTTCCTGGTCCCCTTTTCCTATTGGCCTCAGTTGCTTTTAAGGTATCTGCTTTAGTTTTTCTGCGTTAAGGGCAACAAATGCTAGCTAATTTTTTAGGTGTCTTACCTATCCTCACCCCTCCCTTGTGTGCTCTGGCTTTTATCATGTGCTCAAAGTCCAATCCCCTTGTTGTGTTTGCCCTTGATCTAATGTCCACATATGAGGGAGACCATATGATTTTTGGTCTTTTGGACCAGGCTAACCTCACTCAGCATGATGTTCTCCAATTCCATCCATTTACCAGTGAATGATAACATTTCATTCTTCTTCATGGCTGCATAAAATTCCATTGTGTGTAGATACCACATTGAAAATCTACTTTCTTTTGATAATGGCTTTTAGATTTTAAAAATGCTTAAGGATTTCTTTAAAAATAGCCACTTTGATGTTGCTACTTTTGAGTTCTGCTTGACTCAAAGCAGGACAGTGATTCAAAAATAAAGGGAAATTCCAAAGGCATTTGTAATAATTTATATATTGCTCAAGAGCATTGTCTTCCATGGAATTTTTGTTTTAATATTACTTGAATTAAGTTGCTGACATAGTTATTTGTGCTGTTAGAAGTTAGTGTTTTCAACTATGTTTTCTCTCTCTCTCCATTTACTCACTCAGTATCTTGACATTATTTAAGTGCTAATTAGTGAATGGGACTTTGACAATTTCATGTTCAAATTGATTTTTTTTCTTTATTTTTGTGTTTAGTTGCTAGTCTTAACGGCTTCTTCAGGTAGAAAGCAAGCCTGCTTTCTCTCCGATATTCCCACTGCCTAGTGATGTGTGACACATACTAAATGTTAAATAAATGCTCAGTAAATGAATCCTGTGTTTCATAGAGTAGAATAGAATTACACAACAACTTGTTTGTTTTTGTGTAAGCTTGTGAGCTAAAAATGGTTTTGTCAGTTTAAAATGGTTAAAAAAATTTTTTTTTTTTTTTGCAGTGCTGGGGATCAAACCCGGAGCCTTGCATATGCTAGGCAAATGCTCTACCACTGAGCCACATCCCCAGGCTAAAAATTTTTAAAGTATTTTTCAAATTTCAGAATTTGTAATAGTATTGCAGGAACATAGGCAGACTCTTAGTGGTTTGCATACTGCCTGTGGTTGCTTTTCTGTTACAGTAGTAGAGTTAAATAGTTACAACAGAGACCATGTGGCCCGCAAAGTCTAAAATACTCACTTTCTGATCTTTTACAAAAAGAAAAGCTTGTGGACTCCTGTTGAAATTGATGCAATTACAGAGCATTAGTTTGGTTTGTCCCAGAGGGCCCAGCCATTATTTTTTTCACTTAGTGTGTTATTGGGTTCTATATAAAATTATTTACTCATTTCAGTTTCTATTTTATATCTTATTGTATATTACGATTCACCCAATTCTCCTACTGTTAGGTGTTTAGTCTTTCTGGTCAGAAACAGTGTTGCAGTAAATACAGTGTGTGTATGTATGTCTGTCCATCTGTCCATCCTCATAAACCTGTCTGTACAGTGTTGTGTGTTGAAAACGAGTTTGATGGTTCAAAGGATATTAAACTTTTAAATTTTTAGTAAATATTGTTAACATAACTTCAAAAGTATTGAGCCAGTCACTTGTCAACAGGTGTCTGTTTTTCGTTTGTTTGTTTTGGTTTGTTGTCTTTTTCTGGAGACAAGGTATTGCTCTGCAGCTCAGGCTAGCCTGGAACTCGCTTTGTAGCCCAAGCTGGTGTTCCTGATATCTGCCTCAGACTCCTGAGTGCTGGGATTACAGATGTGCACATTGTGTCTGACTGTTTTTCTTTATTCTCACCAGCACTGAGTAGTATCTATTATCTGATACCTGTTAGCTTGATGTTTAAAAAGTAATACTTCAGTAGTTTGGTTGTTCTGTTTTTAACTCATGCGGTAAGTAAAGCTAAACTTTTCATGTGTTTTTTGCCATATGTATTTTTTATTTTGTAAGTTGTCCTTACTTTATTATTAAAATATTTCCTATATAGTGGAAATCAAACCTGTTAGATATCCTGCAAATATTTTTTTTACCGGTTTGTTTACCAACTTTGTTCTTACGTTAAATGTCTCTCTGTAGACACACACGTGTGTACGTGTTACATAACAGCTACAAATGTGAACACAGACACAACTACCTGCATGTATTTGTAGAAAGTGAGGATCACAGTAAATTAAACAATTTTCATATACTAGATATTTGTGTTATCTAAAACAATTAATTTTGTTTATCTTTTTGATTCATTCCTTAGTGCTAAAGATATTTGCAAAATTCTTTTTTGTTGTTTTTGTGGTACTGGTGATTGAAGCCAGGACCCTGGGCATGGTAGAGGCATACTGGACAAGCACTGCACCACTTGAGCCATGACTTCAGCCCTGTATTCTTGATAGATAAATGAGTGCTGTTTTTTGTTGCAACATAATTCAGTAATGATAGAAATAGTCTTCATAATCATTTATGTGATAGCTACTGTACTAGACTTTTTTCAGTCATTAGTTAATTTTCCCAGCAACCATCTGAGGTGGTTATAATATTATATACTAATATAATGTAATATAATAATATTGGGGAAAGATATACTTTAAAAAAGTATATCTTCTACTTAGCTGAGCTTAGTACTTTGGTGATTGTAGTAACCATTTAATAAATATTTATTGATTTAGAATTAATTCAGTAAGTCTTTCATGAGTCACAGTGAACTTCTATCTAGAAATGAGCTTCACCTTGGATGGAGGCTTGGCTAGTGATAGAGGGCTTGCTCCATTGTCAGGCCCTTAATTTAGGCCCCGGTACTGTAAAAAAAAAAAAAACGAAAGAGAGGCTTCATTTAGCTATTGGAAGTACTTAATGTTATGATACAAAGACTTGAGCTATAGTCTAGAAATTTCAAGAGTTAAATGCGTCATGTGCTGGTGGTCACATCTGTAATCCTAGCTACTCAGGAGGATGGTGGTTCGAAGCCAGCCTGGGCAAATAGTTTACGAGATCCTGTCTTGCAAAACCCTTCACAAAAATAGGGCTGCTGGAGTGACTCAAGATAAAGGCCCCAAGTTCAAGCCCCAGTACCAAAAAAAAAAAAGAGTTAAATGACATTACCTTTTTTGTTTGTGACATTGTTCTGAATTAAAACTGAATGTCAAAAATTTGATTATTGTTTACTTGAGGCTTTTATTTAAGTCTGAACTCTTATTAAGAATTTTGCAATATTTGCCTGCTGCTCTGATTGTAAGAAATCAGAATATTCATGTACTAGGAAATTTATGTATAATAAAGAGAAAATACTTTTTAAAAATATGCTTATATGTTTGAGTTTGCTGTATTTTAGGAAGGCTTTCTGTCAGTGTCATTTAAAGCTTAAGATTAGCTAATTTGTTTTCCATTTTCCCCCAGGTTAATAGTAATGAACTTACAAACGGGGTAATAAATGCTGCCTTCATGCTCCTGTTCAAAGACGCCATTAGACTATTTGCAGCCTACAATGAAGGAATTATTAATTTGCTGGGTAAATACTGTTGTAGCCTAGTAACATTTTTTTCTTATGTGTCATATTGATAAATAATATTGACTGAGTTGTTACTTAAAGCTGCCTAAAAAGGTCCACTCATTGTAACAATTTGAATGGAGAAAAAAATTTTATAGCTGATTATATATGCAAGTGATTAAGTTCTTATTTTCATAATGAAAATGTTCTACTAGATGCACTTCATATTTTTAGATATAGCTAATATTTTTCTACAAATTTTTTTTAGACTTTTTTTTTCTTTTATTATTCATATGTGCATACAAGGCTTGGGTCATTTCTCCCCCATGTCCCCACCCCCTCCCTTACCACCCACTCCACGCCCTCCCTCTCTCCCCCACCCCCTCAATACCCAGCAGAAACTATTTTGCCCTTATTTCTAATTTTGTTGTAGAGAGAGTATAAGCAATAATAGGAAGGAACAATGGTTTTTGCTGGTTGAGATAAGGATAGCTATACAGGGAGTTGACTCACATTAATTTCCTGTGCGTGTGTGTTACCTTCTAGGTTAATTCTTTTTGATCTAACCTTTTCTCTAGTTCCTGGTCCCCTTTTCCTATTGGCCTCAGTTGCTTTTAAGGTATCTGCTTTAGCTTCTCTGCGTTAAGGGCAACAAATGCTAGCTAATTTTTTAGGTGTCTTACCTATCCTCACCCCTCCCTTGTGTGCTCTCGCTTTTATCATGTGCTCAAAGTCCAATCCCCTTGTTGTGTTTGCCCTTGATCTAATGTCCACATATGAGGGAGAACATACGATTTTTGGTCTTTTGGGCCAGGCTAACCTCACTCAGCATGATGTTCTCCAATTCCATCCATTTACCAGTGAATGATAACGTTTCGTTCTTCTTCATGGCTGCATAAAATTCCATTGTGTATACATACCACATTTTCTTAATCCATTCGTCAGTGGTGGGGCATCTTGGCTGTTTCCATAACTTGGCTATTGTGAATAGTGCCGCAATAAACATGGGTGTGCAGGTGCCTCTGGAGTAACCTGTGTCACAGTCTTTTGGGTAGTACAAATTTTTATTCATTCTTAGTAATAACTTAAAACTTCCTTATGATTAAGTTGGGCTAAGATAGCCAATTTTATGTTACATATATTTAAATGGGGGGAAAACCTCTAAAATTTTTTCTCCTGGAAAAATCTTATTTCCTTATAATTTATCCCATGATAAACTTTGTAATACTGATTCACCCTCCCCCCCACAATGTAGAATTTTTGTGGGGGCAGGAGTTGCTGGTGAGTGAATGAATCCAGGGTCTTAGGAATAGTGAGCATATGGTATACCACTGAGTTAACACCTAAAGTTTTAAAATCAATAATTATTTTTAAAGTTTTAAAATCAATAATTATTTTTAAATCCATTTCATGTTTATTTTTAAAGCATTTTAGAAATTTGTGGCATTTTCTTCCATATGTAGGATAAAGTTAATTTTGCATAGATATGCTCATTTATTTCAGTGGGATTTGGACAGGGTAGAAAAGTAACTACAAAGGGTGCCAGAGTATCAAGTGTCAGGTGTCAAGTACTTTTATTCCACATGTCCGTTCTCTCCCTGCTTCCCTTAGAAATTACTCATTTAAATCTGTTTTCATACACTATGAGAACAGATTTATTCAGGGGTGCTTTAATTCATGAGGGTAGGGAAATTGGGCTTAATTTTTTTAGTAAGTGAAAACTGAAGGGTTTTCTTTCAAAGCTGTGAAAAACAGTCGTTCTCCCCTGTGATTGGTATAAATTAAACTCTTTGCAATTGTTTATAATCTTAAATTTAAATGAGGTTTCCAAGTGACACTAGAATATTGTAAAGTTGCCATCTTAGAGTATGTTAATATGAATATATTTTTAATGAAAATACTGTGAAATAGGTATTAATGTTATTTTAAATGAGTAAAGTATGATGTATGCTTACCTGCAAATATTATGGAATTGTCTGGGGAGAAATATAAAACAAAGTAGTAAGTAAAGTCAAGTAGTTTTTCTATTTTTAAAGTATCACCTTTATTCTCATTTGCTTTAAATACCTAAATAATTTTAGGTAATTTTTTGTAGTGTATGTTCTTTGAGAGACTTATATGATCTTATTGTAGCTATCACCTCATCTTTTTTATTTTTGAGCATTGTATTTTGATGTAAATACTTTTTATGCTTACTTTTGGCAGAAAAATATTTTGATATGAAAAAGAACCAGTGCAAAGAAGGTCTTGACATTTATAAGAAGTTCTTGACTAGGATGACAAGAATCTCAGAGTTTCTCAAAGTTGCAGAGGTAAACTGTCTTTAAGGGCCTTTGTCTCTTAACTTGCTTTTAAAAAAATTTGTATGTAGTACTTTGAAGAAATCACTATCCAAATGTAAGAAATGTCTTCAGTAAAATAGGGTATATATCCAGTCATATTAATATGCTGTATTGAATTCTTTAGCATGGAATGAGTGCTTAAATAAGATATATGCTACATACTTAATTCAGTATGGAACATTGAAAAATAATCTGCTTTTAAATTGTTTACTTCTTCACAGAATAAAGTAGATAGAGAGGGTATAGTGGTGGCAGTGACTTTTATGTTTGGAATGAATCATGTGTTTTAGAAAGTTTATTCTGTTAATGGTGGTAGAGAATATGCAATGTCAGTACAAGTTTCTATTCCTCCAAGGAGACTTACAACTGGAGCCACAACATTCCAGATGTTTGTTCCCCTTCAGAAGTGAAATTTGTATGTTACTTACCACTAATTATGAAAACCATGATAAAGACGTTTCAGGATAATCTAGTTTAGCAAATCTGTTTTAAAAATAATATTCTGAGATTACCATAGAAAGCAATTGTGGTAATGCTTGCAGGCTTATCTTTTTAGCACAGAGACAAGCTCTTAACTTAAGGAATTTTTTGTTTTCCTTTTCTCTACTTGCTGCCCATCACTGCCAGAAATGTCTCCCTAGGATATTTTGATCAGTTACATCAAAGTTACTACACTGGAACTAACAAATTAGTGATTTATCCTAGGCTCTATTATTATAGTGATATTTTATTCTGAAGCATATGGAAAAGGATAGAAAAGATGAGGAGATCTTTGGGGAAAAAGATTTTTTTGTGGTACTGGGGTTTGAACTCAAGGCCTCACGCAAAAAACTTCTTGGTGAGATACTTTGTGATGCCAACTGAAATTTGCTTTGGATTTGAAGAAATTAGTGATTACTGAGGATCAGTCACATACTAAAACTTAAAAGAAGGTAGGATTTATGATATGATTTCCATTTATTTAAGAATAAATTTTAATTTGTTGAGCCACATACAATGGTGCATACATACAATCCCAGCACTCAGGAGGCTGAGGCAGAAGGATAGTGATTGTGAGGCCAGCCTGGGCTACAAAGCCTGTCTCTGTCTCCAAAAAAACCATTTTTTATTTGTCAACTTACCCTTTTGGTCTTTTAAGTTCTTTGTATTTAGTGGTTATAGTTACTAACACAAGTTTTAAGCCCTTACTTACCTTTAGATCTACTGCTCTGACTCAGGTGGGATAAACCAGAACTCTGTGTAATCTAAAAAATAGGAAGATCCCCTTGCTGTAAAATATTTTGTCATGATACTTATTTTTTGGGGCTTGCAGTGTCGTTATGAGACCATAGTTCTTAGAAGAAAAACAAGAGTAACCTCGTGGAATGAAGGGAACAGATCTCAGACAGTGATTAGTTATTAACATGGATTTTTTTTTTTCTATGATTCTGAGAGGCTGAGAAAAAAAGAAAATTGCTTAAAAAAAAAAAGCCATAGCCACAGGAGGGAATATAATTTTTTAATTTGGATGGTAGGAAAGATTACCATTTTTGCTAGAAATTACCTAGTGCTTGAACATCATGAAAATGTGTTCACAGTTTTATTCTGGTTAGATACCACTTGATATTTGTAAACAAAGCAAAACAAAACACCTGACCTACAGAAATGACATGGGTTTTAAAAAGTGTTATCTAGGTGTCTGGTATGTGTTATGGAGAAAGAAAAAGTAGGTGTCCTCAGGTTTACTTCTTCCTTTTATGCCCCAAGGAACTTGTTCGTGTCTGTCTTTCTCATTCTTGCCATAATGCTTTTATCATATATCACATAGAAGTCTTATCTACAATGTATTATTTTCCCAATTTTTATTTATAAAACATCTTTATTCTATACTTTTCCTTGCAGCAAGTTGGAATTGACAGAGGTGATATACCAGACCTTTCACAGGTAAGTATGTTGTTAAAATAGCAATCTGTCTTTTGTGTACTGAAGTACAAAGATGAGTAATATGTAGTCAATACTGTTAAGATCAGTATAATCTTTCTTAACATATTTTAATATTTTGATACATTGCTGAAAATTGTTCTAACATTATGACTACATAAAATGATCAACTCATCTCTTTTATTGGTGGCCCTACTCAACTACTCTACCATTTCTTTATTTCCTTTAACCTCTTTTTCTCTGCATCGTCATTATTACCAAAAACCAACCAGCCGAGCAACAACAAAGCTGGAAGCCAAATTTAAGAGAATGGTATTTTGTAAATTTTTTGCTTTACTAGTAATAGAGAATTCATTTATGCAGGATTTGGTTTCCATTTTTTGGGGAGTTCTTTTGGTGGTACTGGGGTTTGAACTCATGGCCTCATTCTTGCTAGGCAGGCACTCTACCACTTGAGCCACTCTGACGGCTCTTTTTTGTATTGGATATTTTTGAGATAGGGTCTTTTTGAACTGTCATCCTCCTGATCTCTGTTTCCCAAGTAGCTAGGATTACATGCATGCGTCACTGGTGCCCAGCTGGTTTCCTGTTTTAAACCTTTCCTTTTGGCTGTTTGACTGAGGTGTGAGTATTAAGTAGAGATAAACCTGGAAATGTAAAGTTAAGAGAGCCTGCTTTAGGGTGAGATTGTCAGTTTGAGTCTGGCTATAATTAGCTGGCCCTGTAACTTTGGGAAATTAACTCTCTATGCTTCACTGTTACCATCTGTATGGTATTTGAGTGATTAAATAGGTTAATAAAATTTAGAGATTAAGCATTCAATTAATGTTAGCTATTGTTTCTTTTTTATTATCTTCAAAAAAAATTTAGGAAAGAAACATGCACCAGTGTTTCTTCTGGCTTAGTCTCAGTGTTTTGTTTACTGAGTGTTAAGTATGTAGCATAAACTGTCCTTATAACACTTGTCAGCTCTCTCTTTAATAGGTGACATCTCTTACCTTGTTTTGAACTTTTTGGGATACCTTTGGAACACTTTCTTGTGCATGCTGCTTTTTGTGTTCATTTTACTATTCTGATTCATCTTTCTGATCTTGAGGCTACTCTTGAGTATATAAATAATCTAGCTAACTAAAACAAAGTATCCACATAAGGTAAAGTGGCTTCATTAAGATTGAGCATATTATTTTGGCTAAATGTTTGGAATCATTGTTTGAATAATGTGCAGTATGAATTGATTTGGTAGTGTTAGATCCTCTTCCTCCATTACCCATCTCCTGTCATGCCAGCATCCTTTGTATTTTGTTTAAAAACCATCAGCCTCAGACAATATGTAGAAATTACATGCTGTCCTTATATGTATTTAAATATTGATAGCTTTATACTTGGTTAGGGTTGACTGTCCTCTCTCCCTCCCTCTTTATTGGTGATCTCTGAGCAAAGAGAACATGCCAGAGGTTCTTTGGACAATTTAGAAAAATTTTCAAAAGTAAATTAAAACAATTGCCTATAATTCAGAGAATATGGTAATATCAGAGAACAGTGGGATTGTGAAATTATTCATTCATTTTTTGTTATAAATTGCTGCTCCTAGTATATGCTGCATCATATTTCCTTCACTCTTTTTTTTTGTTGTTGTTGTCTCACTGCTTGCTCTAAGTGGTTTTTATTTATTTATTTATTTATTTTTTATTGTTCATATGTGCATATAACGCTTGGGTCATTTCTCCCCCCTGCCTCCACCCCCTCCCTTACCAACTACTCCGCCCCCTCCCTCAACCCCCTCAATACCCGGCAGAAACTATTTTGCCCTTATCTCTAATTGTGTTGAAGAGAGAGTATAAGCAATAATAGGAAGGAACAAGGGTTTTTACTGTTGAGATAAGGATAGCTATACAGGGAGTTGACTCACATTAATTTCCTGTGCATGTGTGTTACCTTCTAGGTTAATTCTTTTTGAGCCAACCTTTTCTCTAGTTCCTGGTGCCCTTCTCCTATTGGCCTCAGTTACTTTTAAGGTATCTGCTTTAGTTTCTCTGCGTTAAGGGCAACAAATGCTAGCTAATTTTTTAGGTGTCTTACCTATCCTCACCCCTCCCTTGTGTGCTCTGGCTTTTATCATGTGCTCAAAGTCCAATCCCCTTGTTGTGTTTGCCCTTGATCTAATGTCCACATATGAGAGAGAACTTATGATTTTTGGTCTTTTGGACCAGGCTAACCTCACTCAGCATGATGTTCTTCAATTCCATCCATTTACCAGCGAATGATAACATTTCATTCTTCTTCATGGCTGCATAAAATTCTATTGTGTATAGGTACCACATTTTCTTGATTCATTTGTCAGTAGTGGAGCATCTTGGCTGTTTCCATAACTTGGCTATTGTGAATAGTGCTGCAATAAACATGGGTGTGCAGGTGCTCCTGGAGTAACCTGTATTACAGTCTTTTGGGTATATCCCCCAGAGTGGTATTGCTGGATCAAATGGTAGATCAATGTTTAGCTTTTTAAGTAGCCTCCCAATTTTTCTCCAGAGTGGTTGTACTAGTTTACATTCCCACCAACAGCATAAGAGGGTTCCTTTTTCCCCCGCATCCTCGCCAACACCTGTTGTTGGTGGTGTTGCTAATGATGGCTATTCTAACGGGTGAGGTGGAATCTTAGTGTGGTTTTAGTTTGCATTTCCTTTATTGCTAGAGATGGTGAGCATTTTTTCATGTGCTTTTGGCCATTTGAATTTCTTCTTTTGAGAAAGTTCTGTTTAGTTCACTTGCCCGTTTCTTTATTGGTTCATTAGTTTTGGGAGGATTTAGTTTTTTAAGTTCCCTATATATTCTGCTTATCAGTCCTTTGTCTGATGTGTAGCTGGCAAATATTTTCCCCCACTCTGTGGGTGTTCTCTTCAGTTTAGAGACCATTTCTTTTGATGAACAGAAGCTTTTTAGTTTTATGAGGTCCCATTTATCTATGCTATCTCTTAGTTGCTGTGCTGCTGGGGTTTCATTGAGAAAGTTCTTTCCTATACCTACTAACTCCAGAGTATTTCCTACTCTTTCCTGTATCAACTTTAGAGTTTGTGGTCTGATATTAAAATCCTTGATCCATTTTGAGTTAATATTGGCATGGGGTGGTATACATGGATCTAGTTTCAGTTTTTTGCAGACTGCTAACCAGTCTTCCCAGCAGTTTTTGTTGAAGAGGCTGCTATTTCTCCATCGTATATTTTTAGCGCCTTTGTCAAAGACAAGTTGGTTATAGTTATGTGGCTTCATATCTGGGTCCTCTATTCTGTTCCACTGGTCTTCATGTCTGTTTTTGTGCCAGTACCATGCGGTTTTTATTGTTATTGCTTTGTAATATAGTTTGAAGTCAGGTATTGTGATTCCTCCAGCATTGTTCTTTTGACTGAGTATTGCTTTGGCTATTCCTGGCCTCTTGTGTTTCCGTATAAATTTAACAGTAGATTTCTCAGTGTCTTCAATGAATGTCATTGGAATTTTGATAGGAATTGCATTAAACATGTAGATTACTTTTGGGAGTATAGACATTTTTACTATGTTGATTCTACCAATCCACGAGCATGGGAGATCTCTTCACTTTCTATAGTCTTCCTCAATCTCTTTCTTCAGAAGTTTATAGTTTTCCTTGTAGAGGTCGTTCACATCCTTTGTTAGGTTTACACCTAGGTATTTGATTTTTTTTGACTCTATTGTAAATGGAATTGTTTTCATACATTCTTTTTCAGTTTGTTCATTATTAGTGAAAAGAAATGCTAATGATTTTTGTATGTTGATTTTATATCCTGCTACCTTGCTATAGCTATTGATGATGTCTAGAAGCTTCTGAGTAGAGTTTTTTGGGTCTTTAAGGTATAGGATCATGTCGTCTGCAAATAGGGATATTTTGACAGTTTCTTTACCTATTTGTATTCCTTTTATTCCTTCTTCTTGCCTAATTGCTCTAGCTAGGAATTCCAGTACTATGTTGAAGAGTAGTGGAGATAGTGGGCATCCTTGTCTGGTTCCTGATTTTAGAGGGAATGGTTTCAGTTTTTCACTGTTAAGTATAATGCTGGCTGTAGGTTTGTCATATATAGCTTTTATAATGTTGAGGTACTTTCCTTCTATTCCTAGTTTTCTTAGAGCTTTTATCATGAAATGGTGTTGGATGTTATCAAAGGCTTTTTCTGCATCTATTGAGATGATCAAGTGGTTTTTGTCTTTGCTTCTGTTAATGTGGTTTGTTACGTTTATTGATTTTTGTATGTTGAACCACCCCTGTATCCCTCGGATGAAGCCTACTTGGTCGTGGTGAATGATCTTTTTGATGTGTTGTTGAATTCGGTTTGCCATTATTTCATTGAGGATTTTTGCATCAATGTTCATTGAGGAGATTGACCTATAGTTCTCCTTTTTGGAGGTGTCTTTGCCTGGTTTTGGGAGAAGTGTAACACTGGCTTCATAAAATGTGTTCGTCAGTTTTCCTTCCCTTTCTATTTCGTGGGACAGTTTAATGAGGGTTGGTATCAGTTCTTCTTTAAAGTTATGATAGAATTCAGTAGCGAATCCATCAGGTCCTGAACTTTTCTTTTTCAGGAGACTCTTGATTCCTGCTTCAATTTCATTTTGTGTTATAGCTCCATTCATATGATTAAGTTCCTCTTGGTTCAGTTTTGGATAATCATATGTAGCTAGAAATCTGTCCATTTCTTTAAGATTTTCAAATTTATTTGAATATATTTTCTCGAAGTAGTCTCTGAAGATATTCTGGACTTCCATGGTATTTGTTGTTATCTCACCCTTTTGCATTCCTGATTCTACTAATTGAGTTTTTTCTCTCATTTTGTGAGGTTTGCCAGGGGTCTGTCAATCTTGTTTTTTTCCAAGAACCAAGTTTTTGTTTCATTAATTCTTCGTATGGTTTTTTTGGTTTCTGTTTCGTTAATTTCAGCTCTTATTTTTGTTATTTCTCTTCTTCTATTTGTTTTGGGATTTGATTGTTCTTGTTTTTGTAGGAGTTTGAGATGTATCATTAGGTCATTGATTTGGGATCTTTCGTTCTTTTTAATATATGCACTCATGGCTATAAACTTTCCTCTCAGGACTGCCTTAGCTGTGTCCCATAGGTTCCTGTAGGTGTGTTTTCATTTTCATTCACTTCCAGGAACGTCTTAATTTCCTGTTTTTTTTCATTGATTATCCATTGTTTATTAAGTAATGAGTTATTTAGTTTCCAGCTGTTTGCATGTTTTTTGTCTTTACTTTTGTTGTTGAGTTCTACTTTTACTGCATTGTGATCGGATAGTATGCACGATATAATTTCTGTTTTCTTATATTTGGTGAGGCTTGCTTTGTGCCCTAGGATATGATCTATTTTGGAGAGGGTTCCATGGGCTGCTGAGAAGAATGTATATTGTGTAGATGTTGGATGAAATGCTCTGTAGACATCAACTAGGTCCATTTGATCTATTGTATATTTTAGATCTTGGATTTCTTTATTGATTTTTTTGTTTGGATGACCAATCTATTGATGATAATGGGGTGTTAAAGTCTCCCACAACCACTGTGTTGTAGTTAATATATGCTTTTAGGTCTTTCAGGGTGTGTTTGATGAAATTGGGTGTGTTGACATTGGGTGCGTACAGGTTGATGATTATTATTTCCTTTTGGTCTATTTCCCCTTTTATTAGTGTGGAATGTCCTTCTTTATCTCGTTTGATCAATGTAGGTTTGAAGTCTACTTTGTCAGAGATAAGTATTGCTACTCCTGCCTGTTTTCTGGGGCCATTGGCTTGGTAAATCTTCTTCTAGCCTTTCATCCTAAGCCTATGCTTATTTCTGTCAGTGAGATGGGTCTCCTGTAAGCAACAAATTGTTGGATCTTCCTTTTTAATCCATTTCGTGAAGCGGTGCCTTTTGATGGGTGAATTATTTCCGTTAACATTAAGTGTTAGTACTGATAGGTATGTGGTGATTCCTGTCATGTAGTTGTCTTAGGTGTTTGAAGGGTTGATTGTGTGTACCTAAGTTGAGGTTACTCTCTACTGTCTTGATGTTTCTTTTCATGTGGTTTGGTGCTGCCTGTCTTTTCATGGTTAAGTTGGGTTTCACTTTCTGTGTGCAGAATCCCTTGCAGAATCTTTTGTAGTGGTGGCTTTGTGTTCACATATTGTTTTAGTTTCTGCTTATCATGGAAGACTTATTGCTCCATCTATTTTGAATGATAGTTTTGCTGGGTAGAGTATTCTGGGGTTGAAGTTATTTTCATTCAGTGCCCGGAAGATCTCACCCCAAACTGTTCTTGCTTTTAATGTTTCTGTTGAGAAGTCTGATTTGATTTTGATGGGTTTACCTGTGTATGTCATTTGTTTTTTTCTGTCTTACAGCCTTCAATATTCTTTCCCTAGTTTCTGAACTTGTTGTTTTAATGATGATATGTAGTGGGGTAGTTCTATTTTGATCTGGTCTGTTTGGTGTCCTGGAGGCCTCTTGCATCTGTATGGGAATATCTTTCTAGATTTGGGAAATTTTCTGTTATTATTTTGTTGAATATATTACGTATTCCCTTTGCTTGCACCTCTTCTCCTTCTTCATTGCCCCTGATTCTCAAGTTTCGTCTTTTAATGGAGTAAATGAGTTCTTGAATTTTCTTTTCACAGGTCTTGAGTTGTTTAATTAATAGTTCTTTGGTTTTTCCTTTAATTACCATTTCATGTTCAAGTTCTGAGATTCTGTCTTCTGTTTGTTCTATTCTGCTGGATTGGCCTTCCGTTTTGTTTTGCAGTTCTGTTTCGTTCTTTTTTCTGAGGTTTTCCATATCCTGGGTCGTTTCCTCTTTAATATTGTCTACTTTTGTCCTGAGTTCATTTATCTCTTTATTAATTGTGTTCTATGTTCCACTTTGGTGTTTATACAGTCCTTCTATGGTTTCCTTTATTTCTTCTTTTGCTTTTTCAAATTCTCTATTTTTGTTGTCCTGGAATTTCTTGAGTGTCTCCTGTACATTTTGGTTGACCCTATCCAGTATCATCTCTATAAAATTCTCATTGAGTACCTGTAGTATGTGTTCTTTTAAACTATTCTTGTGGGCTTCATTGGGTTCTTTGGCATAGGTTATCTTCAATTTGTTGGAGTCTGGATCTGAGTATCTGTTTTCTTCATTCCCCTCTGGTTCCTGTACTAATTTTTTGCTGTGGGGAAACTGGTTTTCCTGTTTTTTCTGTCTTCCCATCGTTGCCCTTGATGTTTTTATTGTCCCTGTACTGTGTGCAATTAAGTATTTTCTGTCTTATAATAGTAACACTAGTGATATTTAGAGTGGAAGGTTGAGAGGGGATGGAAAGCAAAGAAGTTAAAGGAAAAGGGAGGAATAAATAATCAAGTAGAAAAAAAAAAACAAAACAAAGAAACAAACAAAAAAGTTTCAAAGATATAAACAGGGAGAGACAGTGTACTAATCAACCGTAAGTTGAAAAGGCATTAGAGAGACAGAGAGAGGATTGAAAATAAAGAATAAAAAGAATAAAGATAAGAATAAAGATAAAAAATGAGTAAATGAAAGGAAAATATATATATATATATATATAAATAAAATAAAACAAAATGAAAAATAGAAAAAAAAAAAAACCTCCAAGCTCAAATGCAATGAAGTTTCTGTCTTAATAATTTTGGTGTCTGTCTCAGCCTTCAATCCTGGAGATGGTGCCTCTGTTGTTGTTATGTAGTTATCTCATCAAAGGGGACGCATAAAGTAGAACAAAACTGCACAAAAAAATAAAAAATACAAAAAAGAAAACACAAAGTGTCACAAGTTCAAATGCAATACTGTTTCAGTAAGTTTTTCAGCATGCAGGTGTAGTTCGGTTGTTTTCTCATCAAAGGTAGGGAGAGAGAAAAAACAGAGTCGGAGACAGGTTGTGAATGGCTGTCTGGGGCTGTGGCTTGCCTGCCCACTGCTGTCAGCCTGCTGTTGCTGGAGGCATTATTTATGCAGATCTCAGGAGTGAGGTTAACACTCACCTGGCCCTGCAGACTTTGTTTACTCAGAGTTCTCTTGTGTGGGAGCCACTGCTACACTCTTTCCCCTTTCCAAGCACACTGGAGGAGGTGACACTGCAGCCACTTTCTCTGGCCTGCGTGTTTGTTTACAGCTCACGTTGGAAGTGGGTCTTCCCCCCTCTCTTTTGGAGTTTTCCTCCCTCTGCCAGTCACACAAGCTTTCCCGCTCCTGGTTGTTGGGCGTGTGCCCGCGCTCCCGCCAGAGCCTCTCCGGCCAGGCCCGGCTTGTTTATTTATAGTTCCGGGAAGGATCCCCTTCCCCCCTCTTAGGCGCCCAGTGCGCCCCACCCTCTTTGCTATGTGTGTTTATTGTTTTTTCCCCAGGTGGAGGTCGGTCTGTCCACGGGGCTATGTTGTTCTGGCCCAGGGTTGTCCGTAGGAGTACCGCGTATCGCTTAGCTTACCTTGTCCGTGTCTTCCCAAGCCGTCTGGCCGCACGTGTCTGTCGTCCCAGGGCCCCTCCTGGTTTCTCAGTTTAACCTGAAGTCTCCATCTCTCTTTATAAAGCACACTTTCCTTTTAAAGAATAGCCAGATACTTTTAAAAGTATTTTAGAAATGGTTCATCATTAGTTATATCTTAGAGGTTTAATATTTGTGAGTCACATCTTAAACTCTTCACAATAAAGTTAAAATTGAATGACTAGTTTCAGTCTAAGATTTGGTAGTTCAATACCCAGATTTTACGATCACATATACCTGTTTTGTCTCTTGCTGGATGTCAGATGTGTGATCTTTCACAAATTATTTGGTTTTACTGTCTCAGGTTGTCTGTGTCTAAAGTGGGTATGTCAGTGGTGTCTACTTCATAGATTCAGTGATTATATGCAAGGTAGCTAATTCAGTACCTTTTTTTTTAATGGTTTCATGGATTCTTTTTTGTTGTTGTTCATTTATTCATATGTGCATACATTGTTTGGGCCATTTCTCCCCCCTGCTCCTTCCCTCTACCTCTCATCCCCCTTGTTTCCAGGGTACCTGTTGTTTTAAATGAGCTTTTGAAAACCTACCAACAGCCAGGTACCTGTTGGTCACACCTGTAATCCTAGCTACTTGTGAGGCGAAGATTAGGATTGGCATTTGAAGCTAGCTCAGGCAAATATTTCATGAAACCCTATTTCGAAAATACCCAACACAAAACAGGACTGGTGGAATGGCTCAAGTGGTAGAGCACCTGCCCAGCAAGTGTGAAGCCTTGACTTCAAACCTTAGTACCACCAAAGTAAAGCCTTACCAGCAATCATCAACACTCTTATGATCACCTCCACTAAAAACTCTTGAGACAGTGTTTTGCTTGCCAATTAGCACTTTGCTGGGGTGTAGCAGGGAATGTTTAATGTCAAAGCCCGTCTTATAATCCAGTATTTGAATTTAAATGGTTGTCTACTCCCTTGTGGTATGGTCTTGCCATATACTGTTCATAGACAATACTAGATGAAAGGTATTGTTAAAGCCGTAATTGATAGAGAAATTAGCTAGATGTTGACTCCTCTGTTTTTTAGATACTACTATCTAAAAACTGTTTCTTGAATTCCTAAATAATTCAAGGAGGCCGGGAATAGTGGTACAGACCTGTAGTCCCAGCTACTCAGGAGGAGGCAGGAGGATCAAGGTTTGAGGTCAGCCCAGGAAAAGTTAGCATGAAACCATATCCATAGAAAAAACTGAAAATAAAAGGCAAAAGGTTGAGTTGTGGCTCAAGTGGTTGAGTGCTTTGAAGCCCTGAGTTCAGTCCCTAGTTCTACAAGGAAAACCTAAGAACAATATTTGGGGTAAATAAATGCCAGGTGCATTTACTTCACTTAAACAGAGGGACCTGTTCTTACTCTGCATACTGGAAAGGTTTCCTTTTCAAAATAATTAACCCTTTTCTCAGACCATACTAATACTAGGCCTGTAGTTCAACTAGTTTTCAGTTAAAGAAAAAGAAAAACACTCAAGAAAAATACCTATTTCAGTGGATGTGATAAATGGAAATCTTTGTGTAATCAACGTACTATTCAAGACATACCCAGTTCTATCACTCTTACTTTGTTTCCATTTCCATGTATCATTACTGTTTGGGTTTCTAATACAGGTTGAGCATTCCTATTCCAAAATTCAGAAATACTAAATGCTCCCAAGTCCAAAACTTTTGAATGCTCACATGGTACTCTATTAGAAAATTCCACACCTAACCTCATGGGATAAGTCACAGTCAAAACATAGGCACACTAAAAGTATGGTATGAAATTTCTTTCAGACTATGTGTATTAAGTCTACATGATACGTAAATGAATTCTTGTTTAAATTTTAGACCCATCCCCAAGATTTTGATAGCAAATATCAAAAAAGTAAACATAGAAGACTTCTGGTCCTAAGCATTTTAGATAATGGATATTCAACCTGTAGCATCATTTTATTAGTTCTTGAGCTTAACATAAATAGAATCAATAAATTATGCAAGTTGCAGACATACAGTGGAGAGACAAATTAGTTTATGCTCCTGTACTCTCACAACGCAGATCACTTTTCATCAGATATATGAAGGGTTTTCCCCACACACCAAGCAAACAATCCCCCAAGCAAACACCAGCTGGGCATTCCTGAATTCAGTTCTGACTCTGCTTGAAGATGGTATGTGATTCCACAGGTTGAGGGTGCAGGCTCCAAGAGTGTCACCTACGCTGCACTTCAGCTGCCAGTCATTAACCCCAGGTGGTTTTATCTGTGCTTCTGACTGACCAGCTAAATACAGGGATCCAACAGATCTGTCTTCAGATTTGCTTAATTTGCTAGAGTGACTCAGACAACACAAGGAAACATGTTTAGTAGCAAAGGATACAAATAAAGAGATGCATAGGACCAAGCACGTGGGAAGGGGCATAGGGATTCCATGCCCTCCCTGGGCATACCACTCTCAGCAACCTGTACATTGTTAGGCTGTCCAGAAACTCTGAACCCTATCCTTTGGTTTTTTATGGAGACTTTAATGCACATGATTAAAGCATAAACCACCATCTAATACTAATAGATTGAGTAGGGAAACTCAGCAGGATATGGCCACATTCATCTTGGCCTCTGTTAATTACCCTTTTGCACTGTGACAAAACACTTGGGCAAATTAACTTAAAGAAGGAAAGATTTATTTTGCCTTACGGTTTCAGTACATGATTACTTGGCTCCATTGTGCTTGAGTTGTGGCAAGGCAGAATATCATGGTGGAGATCATGTGGTTGAGCAGAGCTGCTCACCACATGGTAGCTGAGAAGCAGAGAGCAAGGGGCAGAGGATGAGGTAAGCCCTTCTACATGACCTATTTCCTCCAACTAGACCATTCAGTTATGAATTAATCCATTGATGAGGTTTGCGTTCTCATGATTCAGTCATCTCTCAGCACCACCAGGTAGATGCTAGTCCATCACGTGAAGGGGAGGGTAATTCATATCTAAACTAACAGCCTCTATGCATTCTTATTCTGCATTCCTTTCTCTGACTTACAGGGCAGGATCCTTTCTGAAATGGGGGTATTGTGACTGGCCAGCTCCAAGATAAAAAAGAAGGGGAATATTGTAGTATGCTTTTAGTTTTTATTACTGGCCTAGGTGAAGAGAAATTCTAGTTTCTATGGCCTTCCTTGTGGAAAAAAAGGAACAGGTTAAAGAAGGGTAAGAGAAGGTCAGAGAGAGACTCTACTTCTTGAGTTCTGAAGTGCTCTAGTACTAATCTAGTCACTTGGGAAATTACAAGGGTGGTGGAAGTTATGAGGCAGGAACCATAGACAAAACCTATACTTGTATACATATGTAAACAGGTATATACACACACTTGCATATGTGTCATAATATCATGCAGGTATTTGCTGTTGTGTCTTGCAGCTTTTGTTCATTATCGTGTTTTGAGATTGGTCCATGTTGTTGAATTGTATATTGTTCTTTATTGCTGAGTGATAGTCTATTATGTGACCCTATCAAATGATAGAATTTGGATTTTTTTTTATTTCTAGACTATTGTAAGTAAGCGTTTTTTTTTGTTTTTTTTTTTTTTGGTACTGAAGTTTGAAGTGGCATTCTACCACTTAAGCCACTCCACCAGTCCTTAAACATTGTTTAGTACATTTAAAAAATTTTTTTTTTAAGTAGCACTGAGATTCCAACTCAGGCCCTTTTGCTTGCTAGGTAGATACTCTGCCCATTGAGCTACGCTCCCAGCCCTAAACATTCTTGCATAAAAAAAATACAAGTCTTTTCTTGTGGAGTTATATTTTCATCACTTTTGGATAAATAGGAGTAACATTGAGTCTTAAAGATAGATAATATGTACTTAACTATTGTCTGTATGGTGGCGGGGGGACCTGAAACTTTTCCAAAGTGATAACGTTCCTGCTAGTGATGTGTGTGAGTTCCACTTGTTCCATATCCTCACCAACATTTAATATTATAATCTATTTAGTTTTTGCCATTCTAGTGGGTGGAAAAGGTACATTTCATTCTAACTTTAATTTCCTGATGTCAGTCTTGTCATTAACTTTTAAAAGTAATGTTTGCACAATTAGTCAGCAAGTAGTCAGTACGTGCTGCATGCGTCATAGTAGTTGTAGTTTTTAGTAGTAAGTTTTCACTTAAAATTCAAATTAAATATAAAAAAATCTAAGTTTTTGCAGAAGTCTTTTAATGTTTCCTATTTATATAGTTTTGGGTTTTGCATTTTTGATAAGTTTAAGACCTCCAACTAGGTCTTCTTTCTGTGATAAAAATAATAAGGCAACTAAAACGCCTATGAGAAACATACCTTGTGTGTGTGTGTGTGTGTGTGTGTGTGTGTGTGTGTGTGTGTGTGTATATATATATATATATATGTATATAAATAGTTGCTTTCGTTAGATGATAATTTGACTCATCAATGGCCTGATCATTATGAAATCCTTAATATTTGTATAATTTTAGGCACCCAGCAGTCTTCTTGATGCTTTGGAACAACATTTAGCTTCCTTGGAAGGAAAGAAAATCAAAGATTCCACAGCTGCAAGCAGGTACTTTATTCTTTGTAAGGCAAAGATTAGGAGTGATTTTTTTTTTTAGATGAGTCCAGCTCAGATTTCAAGTAGTTTAGTCTCTCTTTACCTTGATTTGTTTGAAGATGGATTTAATTATACTGTAAACTTCATAGAATTGGTAACAGGATTAAATGGGTTAATACAAGTAAATTTTTAGAATAGTTATTGACCTTTAATAAATGTCAGCATCTGTTAAAGTGATAACAATGATGCCTTGGTTCAGAATTGTGTTCATAATGTCAAAATTTCTCATAAAGATGATAATGCATTAGTTTGTATGATACTTTATAATTACATTTTTGGTATTAATTTGCTCAATCTTTATATTAGCTCTATGAAATACGTATCTAGGTTTGGTTGTACTCAAACCTAGGATGTCTGACATCAAATTTCATCATCTTTTTCTAATGCCAGTTCATGGGATTGACTGTTGATGTGTCCTACTTTAATCAGTTAAAGAATTGAGCTAGCCAGCTGCCAGTGACCCACATCTGTAATCCTAACTTCTTGGGAGACTGAGATCAGGAGGATCACAGTTTGAGGCCAGCCCCTGGACAAAAAGTTTGCAAAATCCCATCTCAACAATAGTTGGGGGTGGTGTGCACATCTGTCATCCCTACGATGGCAGCAAGCTTCAAATAGGACCATCACAATACAGACCAACCTGGGCAAGTTAACTAGAAATCCAGAACAACAAGGGCTGAAGATGTGGCTCAAGCTGTGGAGCCTTTGCCTAGCAAGCAAGAAGCCCACACTATTCAAATCTGAGTACTGGACTGGCAGAGTGGATCAAGTGATAGAGTGTGTGCCTAGCAAGTGTGAGGTCCTGAATTCAAACCCCAGTACTGCCAAAAAATAAACAAAAAAACCCCAAAAACTATTGAGCTAATTTCTCAGTTAACCTAGCAAATTAAAAATAACATAAATCATCTCATATTGATCTTTGAACACGATTTTTGGGTTGGGTTTAGTAATTACTTGACTATAAATACTGGACATTGATGGTGCCCACCTGTAATCCTAGCACTCAGGAGGCTGTGGTAGTAGGGAAACATGGATTTGAAGCTAACCTGACTACACAGCAAGACCCTGTTATGAAAGAGGGAAAATTAAATACCCTTTAAAGGAAAAAAGCCATTAATGAATTTTAATACTTATTTTTAGTTCCAGATTTGTATTTTGAATGTTCTAGTAGGTTTTTAAAAGTATTATAATAGCCAAAATGTTATGGCCCAGTTAGTTGTAAAAGTAATGAAAAATAAAGCCCCATAGTTTTGGTGTAATAATTTACCTCAAATATTTATCACAAAATTTGTTGGGCTTCTTACATGTCTGTCATGAATATATAACTCTTGTCTTCTGAGTTGTATCTTTTTATTGACTCATTCATAATACTGATTTCACGTAAAAATTAGGTAGTTTTGGCTACTTTGTTTAGAGTAGAAATTAATAATGTTTAGCTTATGGTAAAAGGAAAGTCAAAGTCAAGATAGCTCTTTTTTTTGTTAGAGTTCTTTATCATATTTTTTTATTTATCCTAGAATGTAATGTTGGGGTTTATGGTGTGGTATGGATTAGTGTTTGATAGATGATGATAAATGATGCATGCATAATATGTCTGACAAGAAAATTATAGATTCTTGGGAGGGCAGCACAAGAAAGGAGGTGCCAGATGGACTAAAGACTGGATCAAAATTTATCTTTCTTGTCAAGGAGACTGAAGTTCCTCTGGGGATGACATCTTGGAGTATTGTTATAGGGAAACACACCTAAACATACATTACTTAGTGCTGTTGTTTATGCTTTGGTATTCTTCCAGAAGCACTGCCAAAACCCAGGTTATAAATTAGCAGAGGATCTTTCCCTGTGAGAAACTGAATACTTTTTTCCATCAGGACTTTTCCTGGGCATACAAAAGCTCTTTCCTAACTGCATTGGTTCCCTCTCTTGAGGCTTGGAAGAAACAGTGTACCCCACTCTTGTGAACCCTTTCCAAAATCTAACACTAAGTTATTTATTGTGTGTGTCAGTCAACAGTGTCCCAATTGTTAATTGTTCTAGTTATCTAGATCACTGGTTAGAATATTTCATTTGAAGTATACTCATTTTGGGTCCAAAAGTTAAGTTTGTAATTACAGCCTATCAATGATCCTGATTGCAGGATCATTTCATGGTTTGAATATATAGTTTTTGGCACAAGATGATATTACCTTTGTCCAATTTATCCTAGGGCCACAACACTTTCCAATGCAGTCTCTTCCCTGGCAAGCACTGGTCTGTCTCTGACCAAAGTGGATGAAAGGGAAAAGCAGGCAGCGTTAGAGGAAGAACAGGCTCGTTTAAAAGCTTTAAAGGTGAGTGTGCACATTCTCTTTGGAAGATAAGTCCAGGTGAACATAAAGTAAATGGGGCCTCTAACAGAGTTAAGTTTTTAATATATAGCTACTAGATAGACTGAAATTCAGTCTAGTTTTTCATCCTGACATAGAATGACAGGTGAAAAGAATAAAGGAATACCTTTCAGCTATAAAACAATTAGAAAATGCTTTTCTTCAGTGGCTAAACAAACAGATCTCTTCTTTGGTTTCTTTATATGTTTCTCAACAGGAACAGCGCCTAAAAGAACTTGCAAAGAAACCTCATACCTCTTTAACAACTGCAGCCTCTCCTGTGTCCACCTCAACAGGGGGGTTAATGACTACACCAGCCATTGACATATTTTCTACCCCTAGTTCTTCTAACAGGTATAGAGAAATACTAAGGTTACCTTTGGATATTTGGGTACAGGACTGCTAATAGAAGAAATTTTACAGATATTTTTAGATTTGTGATTTTGTAATCATAAATGCTTACAAAAGTGCTGATAAATGGAGTAATTGGCATAAAATCTAAATATAAAGTGATAAGAATTGATATTTTGCATATTTAGGAAGTAGAAGATTACTAAGTTACTAATTTATACTAATTGAAATATAGTATAAGGAAATCAGTATTTTCCTGGAGCAAGTCATTCAGACTTTCCAGAAAAGGTTTGTTAACTGACTTTGTATAAACTTAAGATATGGTGTTGGAATATTTTTCCAGGCCTACAGAAATACGCTATTGTATGAGGGGTATGCAAATGCCATTTTCTCCCCACTTCTTAATTTTGTTTTGTTTAATGTCTGTGTGGGGATAGCAAATGTAGCGAAACTTCTCTAGGAAATAAAACATCTTTCCAAAATATTTTTGTAGCACATCAAAGCTGCCAAATGATCTGCTTGATTTGCAACAGCCAACTTTTCATCCATCTGTACATCCTATGTCAACTGCTTCTCAGGTAGCAAGTACTTGGGGAGGTAAGCATTAATGAATTCTATATTAGATGTTGTATAGGCATCTTTCCATTATGTAGGTTGGGTTTGGCTTTTTGCTTTTGTCTTTTGGTTGTTTTTACACTTATTTGTGTAGTTTTTGACACATGAGAACTTAAGAAATTTTAAAATGACACTAAACTAATTTTATCCCTTGAGGATGTTTCCATTTATTATAAATCCATTTTGAGAATTTGTGTTTAGTTAAATTATGAAGTGAGGTTCAAAGATGACATTAAATATAAATATAAGAGGAAAGACCATTTTTCCTAATATGAAATCATTCTTTAAAGTGAATTTCAGTTCCATAATCAAAAATGTATAGTAACTGTTTTCTTCTGGTCTCCCAAAATAAATAAATAAATAAATAAATAAATAAATCTCCCTGTGGGGGTGAGCACTCACCTTTGGGTAAGTATATGATAAGATTAATAAAACTCAGATGGGGTTCCCAGGCAGTGAAGTAATGTTGTGGCCCAGCTATCTTATGTTAACTCTGTACTGTTTATAACTTAAATGTTGATTTAATTCAGACCTGTTGGACTTTGGTATTCGAAGAATTTCCCCTAGTAGTGACTGATAGGAGTGTTTGCTGCTCTTGAGTAATTCTTTAATTGTAAGGTGACCTTGTAATGTTTATAACCTTGGTCTTGCATCTTTCAAACTAAGCGCTAATCCATGTCAATTTTTACAGTTTTTTTTTGTTTTTGTTTTTGTCACAGTTTTGCTTAGACATCTAGTTTCCAAATCATCTCCTTGGTTGGTTTCAGAACTTCTGTTTGTATGTACATATTGTTTTAGAAAACAGTCATCAAAATATGACTGGGAAGGGAAGAGACATTCTGAGAAAGAATGATACCACAGAAAAGGTATTTTTGAATACCTTAAAATTTGTATTCACTCGCATATAACATCCGAATTGATAGGCTTACCTCTCAAAGTAAGGATAAATTATTCTAGAAAGTGTTTACAGTATATGAGCTAAATTTTTTCCTCTTCAGTGATTTGAATTAAGAATATTTTTATTTTTAATGCTTATTTCCTAATGCATTGTTTTGTATACTAGAGTGTAAGCTCTGTGAAATCTTCAATAATTCTTTAGTAATTTGCTTATTGCTGTCTTCAATCCTAGCCACACTTCTTGATAAGTAAGTTCATATAATAGGTACTTTGTTGAATAAGTAGACATTTTCTCTTCTTCTGGACATAATATTTCTGTCTTATTTTGAGGTAGGGAACCAGAAATAATGCAACACTAAAACACTAGATTTTAGGCTGGTTTTATGAGCTTTAATTTGGTTAGAAAAACTAGTTCACCATGAAACCTAGTTTAATTTAGCAAAATCTCAAGAGTGTGGAGTAATTTCTAAAAATGATAAGATAGCTTAAATTCACTAAGTATTTTAGAATTCAGAACGAATGTAGGTAGCAAATTAAGGCTAAGAAAGGAATTTAACAGTGTATTAAGTCCTGATTTTAAGATTCTCCAACCTGCTAAATTTATACTCTTATTCTCTACTTCTTAATGCTTTAGATAGTGTTAGTAGAATTAACAAGACCATTTTAAGTTTTAGCTTCTTTATTTTTAATAAATTGAGGCTAAAATGTTCTAAATAGGTTAAATTTTTTGCAGAAGGCTTAATAAAGTTAATATATTTAACATTTCAGTGAAATGGAACTGCAAAATCCTTAATTGTTTGAGACTATCATGTAAAATTCTAATTGAGAAATTAAAGGTTTCACTTGGAGTGGTTTTATGAAAGCAGATAGACATGTAGAAATTTGTCTTAAGTAATTACAGTATATAATAATTGTTCTGTGTACTATTAGAAGACGTTGTTTCATAACAGTCTATATGTAAATGTAATGTTATTTATATATATAATATATTTAAATATTTTGTAGGGTCAGTACTGGGGTTTGAACTCGGGGCCCCACGCTTGCTAGGCAAGTGTTCTACCAGTTGAGCCATTCCACCAGCCCTTTTTTGTGTTGGTTATTTTTGAGATAGGGTCTTAAGAATTATTTGCCCCAGCTAGCTTCGAACTGTGATTATCCTAATCTCTGCCTTCTAAGTAGCTAGGATTATAGGTGTGAGCCACTGGCCCCTAGCTATGATGTATTTAACCATGTCTTATTTTTCTGTCTTAGCTTATTTTGCTTTGTTTGCTATTTCTTTCCCTTATATTTTAACATTCAGCTTGCTATACATGAGCAGTGAGACCATTCAAAATACACATCACATACAATACAGTTGGAACACAGGCCTTAGAAATTGCACTATTTTTCCAGAAAGTTATTATTACATGTGAGAAAATGAATGTGATCTTCACTATGAACTTTTCAGTTTAAGCAGAATTAAATCTGTCTTGGCTCTTACATAAAGATATTGGGCAGACTGAGTTGGTGATAATTTAAGGGCTTCAATTTCTTCATGATTAGATAACTGAAGAGTATTAAAAGCCAACTCTCAATACTTCTAATCCACTTATTCATATCTATTATGTTGAGAAAAAAATTCTTATTTTTAAAATTGAATTAAACTTAAGATAAAGAAATCTATAGAAAAGCTTTTGCCATACTAATACATTCTTTTTTTGCAGTGGTAGTAATCAAGCTCAGGGATTTGCACATGCTAGTCAAGTGCTGTACAACTGAGCCTACCATAACAGCAAATTCTTAAAAATATTTTGAAGACAAACAGTTACCTGAACACTTTAAATATAAAACACTTATATCATGCTGCTTTTGTAGCATGTGGCAAAACAAAAGTATGATTTTTTTTTATAACCCTCAGTTTTGTTCTATGCTTCTTTTGTGATCATCAGCTAAACTGAATGCTAATAACAGACCCATTATTTAATTTGGGTCTTATCATAAGTACCAAAGAGATGAAGTATATTCCTTGTCAAAGAGAGGTTGCAATGAGGTAGAGTTAAGGGGAAGGAAGGTTTTAAGTATTTATGTGAAAGACGTTTAAGATTCCACCTAAAAATGAAAATGAAGGAAGGGCGGCAGGGGTAGGAGAAACAGAAAACACAAGCTCCCTTATTCCCCAGTGAATTATTAATGAGCGTTTGATTTTTTTTTTTTTTTTTTTCAAGAAATGGCCTGGAGTAAGCACTTAATGTTGAATACTAGTATCTGAGAAGACTTAGGTTTTTACCACCCTTAAAAAATAGATAATAGCTGCACTATTAAGATTTTGCAAGATTTCAAAATTTAGCTATAAAACTTTCTGAAGTTTAACTTTCTTTTATCAGGCATGAGACACATAATACTTCATGAAAAAATTCAGTTATTATGGTGTTATTTTAGTTCTTGTTTTAACTACTTTGAATTTTTTTTCCCACAACTCTTGGATGGCATAAACTTAAACTTTCATATGAATAATGATAAAATAATGGACAAAATTATTTTTTAACAGTTTAGGAGTAAAGTTTACATTGGAATAGCTAGAACATTATTATCATTAAGTAAAAAAAAATCATTTTAATAAATTTGTTTATTATGGTAAAAGGTCTAATGGATTAATTCCATTGTCTAGATTAGCAATAGTGTTTTGTCAAATAGATTAGGAACTGGTTTGGTTTTCCTTATTATCTAATTAATCTAAATATAAATGCATTTGTGCATGTTGTGTATTCTTCTCTAGGATGTGTCACATAATAGGAATTGACTGCAATTAGGTGCTTGTCAGTAGAGCAGCAGTGGCTAAATATGTCTTTTTTCATAAATTAAGGGATCTGCTGTAGAAGTGTATGTCCTTTTTTAATGACTCATCTTGGCCTTTTTGTTGTTGTTGTTTTGGCAAGAAAGACTCGAGAGGTGTTTTGAGTTACATGGTCAACAAAGTATAATGTACTTTAAAAAACTCCATGCCACTATCAAGTATTTTAAAAGAATACTTTCAACTTAGGTGGTCAGCTCTTACCCAAGAAGCTAGAGTCCATAGCATTACATTTTCATTTTAGTACAAAAAAAAAAAGAAAATCATCTTCCTTGTTATGGTTTGCTACCATTTATTTCTAGATTATTTTTGCTGATCCCCCTCCCCCATTTTTCCACTTTGGGGAAAGGAGATAAAAGGAAAAAGATTTTAAAACATCCTTTTAGTTTGAATAATGTAATTAGCATATTTTGATCAGTTTGTAGGACTTTATTTTTGAGTGTGAATTGATGTTCCATAAGAATGCTTAATTCCTAGAAAAGTTGTCATATGAAGTTTTATTATGCTTAATTTAAACCCATGATCTCAGTATTTCCTTGATATTTTCCATTTTCCAGCAGTTGTGTTTGGGGTGATGGAGCACCTGCCTTGAGCTTACTGACTTGGGAAGTGTGTCCATGGCATAGTGAATGAGGTAGTCCTTAGGTCATTGCTGCTGTGTTGTTGTTTAATTAACCATCTTCAAAGTTCAACATTGTGCCTCGTATTGAAGATTCCACAGTGTAGTTCACTGAAGGTCAAGAACTAGATAAGAATGGACAAGAAGAGGCTGGTTGTTGGAAGTATAAAACTATCTCCTTGGGGTCTTGTTTGTTTGTTGACACGGTGTCTTGCTAAGTAGCCCAGGCTGGACTGAAACTTGTTGAGACTGGTCTCAAAGGTTGCAGTCTTCTTGCCTCAACTCCCAGGTGCTGAGATTACAGATGTGTACCACTACACCTGTCTGTCATGTCATATTTAATTGTTACAAAGAAGGAAAAATGCTGTATTTTTGCTACTTCTTTTCCTCATTTAGTTAACTCTTTAAATCTTAAGAAATGGTTTTTAGCATTAGAATGATTGCCTTGAATGAGGTATAGATACAGCAAATATCTGTTAGTAGAATAACTAGATGTAGGATTTGTCAAAAAAAAAATGTTAGTATTATATAGGGAGTTTCTGTTAATCCTTTAGAAAGTCACTTACACATTAAAGCTTTTAGCCAGAACTTCAGAGCCCTGGTCCCAGTCTACTAAGTGAGTAGTCTTTCTCTGTTTTTATATGTCAAAAATCCCTTTCCCCATCCATAAATCTCTCCATCTTTATTTTTTGTTTCCTATCTTTTGTGCAGATATCTATCTGTACATACTAGAAATAGCCTTACTCCTCATTTGAAGTTACCCCTCTCCTTTTTGAAAATTTACTTACACAATACAAGTTTATATCCATTATTTGAGTAAACACTCCCCCATAGGGCAGAGAAGAGATGGATACAAAGGTGAGTGACTCTTATAGAAATGTCTTGGTTACTTTTCTCTTTTTAAACTAAGTATTGGCTTTCTAATGTTAGAGAGCAAATCTGTTCTTATGTGCTACTGTTGTTAATAGACACATACATGTCTTTTGCCCCCTAAGGATTTCTTTTAAAATATGTTAAATGCAGTTCTTCCATCTTGGTAGTTAGATATATTTGCATTTAAAATTAATAAACAATAATATACTACTTTTCACTTTGCATCTTTTGACTAATTACAATACTAATTTATTTACTTCCTTTCTTCATTCTGCTGTAATTCACTGGGACTGCACAGATCCTTTCTCTGCTACTATAGATGCTGTTGATGATGCCATTCCAAGCTTAAATCCTTTCCTCACAAAAAGTAGTGGTGATGTTCACCTTCCCATTTCTTCAGATGTATCCACTTTTACTACTAGGACACCTACTCATGAAATGTTTGTTGGTAAAGTACCATTTAACCTTTTTTCCAATTCATGTTTATACTGACTATATTCTTTTTTGGTATCCATTAATTACTTTTAAGACACTGCAATAATTACTTTGGATTTTAACATCAAATTTTAAAATAAAGTGAACAACAATAATAATGTGAAGCTCTTAGATTAACATCTAGTATCCCTAATTTTATTTAATGCGAATTTTTAGAGAAAATTTTTCCTTTGATGTTGAACTCTTAAGTGTTTTCTTCTCTAGCTTTTTGTTCTCTAGTGTAATGTAATCCTCTATCTCTAGCATGTAGCATCCTGTATATTAGTCTAGAGAGTCATTTAAAAAGTAACATTTTTTAAACTTACATAATTATATGTGCTTATATTTTTCCCTCCATGCTTGGTGTAGTTATCACTCTTAGTAGTGAGTTTTTTTTTTTTTAAAGTTTTGCATACTAAAATTTTCTGTTGTCTAAAATTCATACATACTCTTCATTCCATTCTTTTTTTATTTTTATTAGCATATAAGAGTTTGTATGGGGGATACATTGTGATATTTATATATGTGCTTACAATTTATCTTAACTAGATTCACTCCAATCATACCATTCTTAAGGGTTTCACCTCATTTGTTTGCGTGAATGAAAAAAGGTAGGAAATATGTGTCCCATTTTAACTAATAAAGTAGAAAAGCAACTTCATTTGAATATCCTGTTATCACAATATAAAAGGGAAAATTTTTATACCAGAATTATATAGAGAAGAGTAAGTTTCTAAGTGTATACTAAAGCTGAAAAAAAAGTTTGTGAATCCTGATTAGTTTTGTTTGTTTTGGGGGACTGGGGTTTGAACTCAGGGCCTCACACTTGCAAAGCAGGCACTCTACTGATTGAGCCACAACTCTAGTCCATTTTTTTCTGGTTATTTTGGAGATGGGAGTCTCAAACTATTTGTTCTGTGTGGCTTGAATTGCAACCCCTCCTTTACCCTCCCCCAACCCCAAATCTCAGCCTCCCACATAGCTAGGATTACAGGTGTGAACCACCAGCGCCAGGCTTGAATCCTGTTTTTTTAAAACACATGCACATATATTCATAGTTCAGTAATTAATTGAAGTTAATTCTTTGTCACTGTAATACAATACAAAATTGCCAGCCCCTGTTCTATTGAATTAAGAACAACCCAGAAAAATCACAGTAGCTGTGTGTCTAGATACCCTCCAGCCCTGCCAGAAATAATATGATGTTCAGTGTATTAGGTAGCTAGTCCTCATTGAAGCTGTAAGAGAACCGATGTCATCAAGGAGAGTCAATGTAGTCCTAACTATGACACATGTATGAGTATATGAACTTATCCAGGCCTACTTCCTCATTTGTCAAACTAGGCATTAGCAACAGGTTAGTATTGACTGAAAAGTCAACTGCTTCATCATAGTTCTTTTTCTAATAAGATAGTGAGGTTTTTTTGTTTGTGTGTTAATTTAATGTAAACAGTAGTTTCCTTTCTTAATCTTTTTAGTAGAATACTGAAGCCTTAAAGTTCTTTTTTTAGTAAGTTATAATTTAAAGAATATCAAGTGCTTGAACTCCTCTCTTATTTTTTTTGTTGTTGATTTGTTCTAACTAATTATTTTTTAATTACTCCATCCCACTTTTTTCTTACTTTTTTTTTCTTTCAATACTGGGGCTTGACTGGGAAGGGGCACTTCTACCACTTAGCACTCCACCAGCCCTTCTGTCCCACTCTAAACAGTTTTTCCTCTTAATGCTCTTTCTTTTTTTTCTTCCTCCCTTTTCTTTTTCTCTCTTTCTAGCCCCCCCCCCTTTCCTGTCATATGTACCTTGTCAGAATTTTCTTGGCACTCAAGTTTATCCTAATGCTACCCTTACATGCTATGAGACTTTTATCGTAGCTGGTTTGGTGGGAGGTAGGTTAACAGTAGTCTCTTTAATCAATTTTTTTTATAGAGGTGGAATTTTTTTCCCCTTAAAATGAAGTTTTATAAACTAGTTAAGGAAAAAATATATGTATTTACTTTTGAACAACCATTTTTTTGTCAGATTCTGTTTTCTGACAGAATGTTTTGTTTCACAAATCATACCCTATGGTTTGTTATGGTTTTACTTTAGTCCAATACTCAGGACTTGTTAAAAAATTTCTGAAACATTTATGACATTTTAATATTGCTAGCTTAAATTTAAAGCTCTCTGTATATTCATCTATGTCTTTCCAAATATTTTCTTGGCCAGTACAGTAAAACTGAAGGAAGCTTCAAATTCCAGCTGATTTTTTTTGGGTGTGTATGTATACCACTAGTTTTTAGTGTGTACTAAAGCTTTACAAGTGTGTGTATAGCACAACTGTGGCTGATGGTATGGCTAGTGTTACACCTAGCGAGTGTGATGCCCTGGATTCAAACCCCAGTACTGTCAAAAAAAAAAAAAAAAAAAAATATATATATATATATATATATATATATAGCACAACTAAGGAATTGAGGTTCTTGGTCATGGTAAGAATATATTTTAAAATGGAATTTATGAGAGCATGTAATAAAAAAAATTAAGCAAATATTTAACCTTTATGAGCCTATAAAAGTTGGTAATCTTGAATAATTATTACAAAGCTTACATATATGACTGTTTAACACCTAGCACTATGCCTGGCATATAAAATTATCATAAAATTACCATCATTAAAAGCCATATTGTGTTTATAGACTACTTCATACTTCTAATATTCTTCTTATCTAAATTAATATTTAGTCATCAGACAAAATCTTGAACACTGATTATTTTCTCATTAATTTTAGATATTAAAATTATCAAGAGTCATTTGCATTTTTGGTCTTAGCATTAGGAATGGAAAGCTCAAGAAGTTCATAGAACTTGAATAATTTTTAATAAAAATTATGGGTATAATAAAAATTTGTTACATATTAGTTTATGTAACATAAATGCCTAAAATAAACTGAAAACCTCAGGTAGATTTTTGAATCATATAAATGGAGGTTCAAGTCTTGGTTCTGCCACATACCAAATCCTTGACCTTAGGTAAATTGTTTATTTTCTCATCTGTAAAATGGGAATAAAACAGCCATCTAATAGGGTGTTATAACGTTTAAATAATGTCTGGTTTATAAAACCCTTACATAGTGTTTAATGGGTCGATTTGTTTATTTTTGATGGTACTAGGGTTTGAACTTAGGGCCTCACTCTTGGTAGGCAGGCACTCTGCCACTTGAGCTACTCTGCCAGCCTTTAATGGAGTTCAATAAATGATGGTTACTTTCACAAAAATGTATGAAATCTAATTTATTATGTGGAAACACCAAAATCCAAAATGAGCCCAGTCAATTTTTACTAAAGATATTTAGAATGCCTTCATGTTCCAAAGCTAGCCAATTTTGTGCTTTTCAGTTAATTTATTATTTCCTCTTGAGGTTTGCCCTGTAGGGTGGTGTTTTCTAAATACTAGTCTGTTGACTGGTGCTGATCAGTGACAGTTTTCATTGGGCCTTATGAAATAATATAGGCAGGAGCCTATTTCCTTTTTTCCCTCCTCTCTAAATTTTCCCTTTTGCAATAGTGATAGTTCTTTTGGGGTTTTTAGCAGTACTGGGATTTGAACCTAGGGCCTCCTGCAGCTCTACCACTTGAGCCACACCTCTGCCTTTTTTGCTTTAGTTTTTTTTCAGATTGGGTCTTATGTTTTTACTAGCATTGGCCTGGAACTGCTACCCTCCCTGGTAACAGTTACAGGCATGTACCATCATGCCCCATGGTTTGTTTGGTTTTTGAGACAGAGTTTCACTATGTAGCCTAGTCTGGCCTTTGAACTCAAAATCCTCCTGCCTCAGCCTCAAGTTCTGTGTTTTTGTTTTAAAGTAACCTTTAGAAATTAAAGTTGGGGATCTTAACAAGTACCTCAAAAGGTAAAAGAAGGCCATTAAGTTGATGGTGTTCATTGAACTGATAAAAAGCTTACCTTGAAGGTGTATGTGTTATGTTTATTCATTACTTTCAAAGACTGTTATCTTGGAAACTCACTGCTTGCTTCCCAGTAGCTAATCAACTCTTGCAGTTTATTTAAAACTTTCTTTTTATTTTTTCCCTGTCTACATAACAGATTTCTTTTTTCAACTTGAGCTGTGTGCTCTGGATTACATTGTATTCTCTCAAACTGTTAACATGCAGACCTGAAATGTTGTGGGCTGGTGTCTAGGGTTCTTGCCTTCACAGGCCAAAGAGCTGGCTCATCAGCTGATTGACTCGTGAGACAAGGCTGGTACACAAAGTGGGATTTATTAGAGAGAAGGGAAAGGCTGCAGCTAGGGCAGTGCAGGGGAGCCTGGAAACTGGTGACTCCCTGCTCAGGTGAAGGCTGGGGCTTTTTATGAACGCTTTAACTCTGGTTAGGGTAAGGGTTAGATGGGTTCTTATTGGTGGTGAATTTATACACCAGCTCTCGATGAGCTGGTCTGTTTGCCCCTTATGGGGGGAAACAACCTTGAGAGCATTCTGTTTACCAGCCTGGTGGCAGATTTATGAGACCCTGTATCTCCTCCTCAGGGGGCAGGGCTCATAGTGCTTTCCATGGGGGATGGGATACTTGCTTATCTGCCCTTTAGGTCCCCAGACCCAACAAAACCTTTTGTACTTCTAGGTAATAATACTGTAATTTCACAAATTGATCCCTCTGGAGACTCCCTCTGTTAATTAACATTAGTAAAGCTATAGGTTTAGTTTTGTTAATCAAATTGTAGAAGGCTAGGACAATGTAGCAGGACACATAGGGATTTCAATTGTTCCCAGAATCCTTCAAAGAACAATATGTTTACTTAACATATTAACAATATGTTAATAGAATGGGCACATAAGTAAATATATTTTTTTATTAAGTAGATGCATTGACCTTAATACAGAGTTATGAGCTGAACCAGTATGCTCATAGTATAGTTAATGCTTGTATATTTTATATATTATTAGATCAATAAGTCTAAAATTCTTAAATCCTTTCAATGAATGGTGAGGTGATTTGGTATTTTGATAAGTTTTTGTGTTCTCATGATAAGACCAGTGTCTTTGAGTTAAAGGTAGTTTAAGGGTTGAAACAAATTCAGACTTGTAGATTCTCAAAAAAAATTTATGCCTTACAAAATATTCATTATATGATCCAAAATGCTACTTTTAAGTCAGTATCATTGATATGTACCATCTTGTATGGATTATTGCTAATAATCATTGTTTTTTTTTTGGTTCTCTGTTTTTGAAGGACCTTCTTACCCTTCACCAAATCTTGTTCTACTTTTTACAATTTTCTTTAAACCCAATCTGTCTAATACAACATGAAATCATTGTATTTTTTTATATGCTGATGGTGTAAAGTGAGGTTTCTGTTGAAAAGTCCTTCTGCACAAAGCTGGGAGAAGAAAGAATCAATGTTTAGAACTCAAAAGTTCAATTTCTCCCTAATGGTACAGATAGTAGCCTTCTAACATCAGGTGGTTTTTGTTTACATTCTGACTTTGGTAGACTTTAGAAATGAGACCTTAGGAGCCATTTAACACAAACTTCTATAAGGTGAATATACTCAGTGACGCAGAGTTGCTCAAATCATAGTGGCATACCTAGTACTTTAAATGGTTTTTAGTGCTTTTTTCAGCTTCTAGAATTTCAGAAGCTCACTTCAGAAAAATTTAGCTTCACATTTTAAAGATGTTACATTTGTTGCTCCATTATGGTCCAGTCTTAAGATTTGGCTGAGTGTTTGTTTGACTAATACTACTACTGCCAGTATAATGCAACCAAGAAAGAATAAGGTGTCCTGCTAATGGGCTGGTGCTTCTGGCTAGAGTTAGATTGATTAGCATGTTGGATTATATACTTGTTAGCCCTATTGAAATCAGAGGGTAGTTGAAAATGTGTATCTTTTTTCTTTACTGTTTTAAAAGCAATTGCATACAGGTCTATATAAAGATTAGTGGGTTGCAACTTTTAGAATGCAGATGAACTTAAACCATGTAGCTTTTGATTAACTGTTGAGGTAAAGAAGGGAAAAAGGAAGGTAAAAGTGAGATGGAAGGTAGGTAGGTAGAGTGAAAATGTCTTGTCTTGGGGATATTAAGATAGTTCATATTTTTTAAAAGTACCACCAAATACTTATTCCCAAATGGTTCCTTGCATTGTGTACATACTTTGCAAAATCCTGGCGTTTTAGATGACTTTAGTTTTTAAAAGATTACCAGCACACAAATTCAAGGTAAAAGATAAACAAAGGTTTTATTTCTGTAATGAAGCAAGCTATAGTTCAATATCAGTTGCTCATTGGTTCATTAGGTTTTTGGGTTTTTTGTTTGTTTGTTTGTTTTTTGTGGAACTGGGGTTTGAACTCAGGCTCTCTACCACTTGAGCCATACCTCCAGCTCTCACTAGTTTTCTTAATGAATGATTTTATTAGGAAGATATAATCACCATAGAAATATGGTGTGTAAAACATTTTGCTTGAAGAGTTAACTTTGCCTTTTGTTTAAGGAATTTATTGCCATTTCCATTCTTTTGTCATTTTTAAAAAGATATAGATATGGTTATTAAAGAATTGAGTTTTTTTACATTTTGATTTTTCTCAGGATTTACTCCTTCTCCAGTTACACAGCCACATCCTTCAACTGGCCTTAATGTGGACTTTGAATCTGTGTTTGGAAATAAATCTACAAACATTATTGTGGATTCTGGCGGTAAGAAAATTGTTTTTTAAGTTCTGTAATATTCTAATATAGATTTGGTGTAAAGACAGACAGTGCTGCTTTTAGCATCTATGGGTACATTAAATTGGCCCTCTTTCCCCAAACTACTAGATGAGACTTCCAGGAACTATTGAAGATTTTGTTTGTTCCACAGCAGAGTATATAAGGAAAAGCGGTTTCTCCTTAGAATTCGAAGTTGTTAGTGACTATATAGGATGTTGTACTTTATAATTTTTACTCTACTGAAATAAGTGATAACCATATTACATTATAATGTATAAAATTGCCTGTTTTTATGTTGAAAATATAACCTGTGGTATCGCGACTGGTTTGATAGTTACTATAAATAAGTAACTAATATATTAAATACAACATCTGTGGGTATAGGAGCTTTTTATTGTTCTAAGGGTAATCGTTACTTTAGTGTGCTTGTTAATTGTCTTAAAAGAATTGTATGAATCTGTAGAGTGAGGTTTGAACTTGTGCTTCCATTGTTAATTTGAAGGTTCTAAAGTTCCTATAAAACTATGATGTTCTGATTCTATTATTATAATGAAATGGCCATTAATTTTGGTTAATAATTAAAGTTTGGAACATATTAAGGTATTCTTATTTATATTGCATGTAATTAGCTATCATCCATGAAAGAAACAAGCTTATATATATGGACTAAGAATTTATTTTTAATACACTTTATATATTTTTGGGTGCATTTGACTTTTTTCTTTTGAATTTATCTTGGTAAGGAAATAGAGAATAATTTTGTAGACTATCATTCTTAGTGACTGTGTGTGTGTGTGTGTGTGCGCGCGCGCGCTATACCACGGGTTTGAACTCAGCCTTGAACTTGCTAGGCAGGCCCTCTACTACTTGAGCCACTCTGTCAGCCCTTTTTGTTTTGATTATTTTTGAGATAGGGTCTCACCTTATGACTAGGCTGACCTGAACAGTGATCCTCCTGTTTGTGCTTCCCTGCATAGGAGCATGCCACCACACTCAGCCATGATTGAGATGGGGTTTCATGAACTTTTTGTTTGGGCTGGCCTCAAAACACATTCCTCCCAATCTCTGCTTCCTGAGTAGCTAGGATTACAGGAGCGAGCCACTGTGCTCATCCTACTTTCTTCTTTTAAACTCTGTAGCATTTCTAGATCATTCTGTTGAGTCCCTTAGTGTGCTAAGTTTTGTTGGATTTGTTTTTGCCTTCTACCCTTTAGTGGAAAAAGAGTTATTACTTTCATTTTCAAGAGGTATCCTGGTTTACTAGGTGACTTTTTGGAGTTCGAGTAGTTTAGTTATTTCTTAGTATAATTTAGGTTAGTTGTTATATCTCCATTTTGAAGAGTATAAAAACAATCTTTTATTTCTCAAAATAAAAGGAACCTTTTCAAAGTTGTAAAAACATATTTTCTAATTACACTGCTTTCGATACAACTGTTTGTAAAACTTTGCCGGATGATAGGAGAATTACATTCCATTTCCTTCCCTTTTGTAGAGCTACTGTTTTATTAATCTCCTTTATTGAACCTTAGTATAATCTCCTTATGAGAGAAGATAATGATTTCTGTCAGAGCAAGTGAAGCTTTCTCAGTTTGCTTTGAAGTGCTAAATTTCTGCTTTTTTTCCTTTTGAGGGTATTTACTAATTCCCGCCCTTCCCCCCTTTTTGGGAGAACTTTTCCAGTGAACAAACAAGAAAGGAAAAGACCCCCTTTAGAAAGCAGTAGCACCATAAAGTTCCTTACAAATCCTATTTCGTCTGTTTGTAACTTTAAGGCTTTGATGAACTAGGTGGACTTCTCAAACCAACAGTGGCCTCTCAGAACCAGAGTCTTCCTGTTGCCAAACTTCCACCTAACAAATTAGTATCTGATGACTTGGATTCATCTTTAGCCAATCTCGTGGGCAGTAAGTAGTCTGGTTTCTTTAATCATCTTTAAAGTAAGTCATTTTGTTAAAATGAGTCTAGTTTTAAAAAAATGGTTTTTTTCCTTTCCTAGATCTTGGCATTGGAAATGGAACCACTAAGAAGTAAGTGTTTTATTTGTATTCTTTCTCCAGCTTGATTTAGCTCTCAACACAAAAGTATGTGTAGAAATGTCAAGTCTGAACCTCAAATGCTCTGTTGAATCTAAATGTATAGTACAGAAACCTTAATAATTATTTTTTAAAAAATTCTCATGTTTATTTATTTAAAGTGATGTGAATTGGAGTCAGCCAGGTGAAAAGAAGTTAACAGGAGGATCTAACTGGCAACCAAAGGTTGCACCAACAACCGCTTGGAATGCTGCAACAATGGTGAGTTGGGAAAGTTCCTGATATACTAACATATGAATATTTAATTAAATGTATAACATGAAAATGTTTATAAAGTGATACACATGAATAGAAAAAGTAAATTGTTACTGAGTTTTAGCAGTATAAGTAGTATTTCTTTTGAAACTGGTTAACTATATTTTTCTGTGTATTTCAGTACTTAACATGTATTTAAGTGTTACTTTGCTGGACATAATTTTAATAAATAAGCATATGGTTTTATTTTGTATAATCCTTATATGAATGAACTCTGTGTGGCAGGAGCTGTTAGTTTCGCATTTTATAGGTGAAGGAATAGAGACACAGTTGTTAATCAGTATGCCCAGACTCACAGAATTCTTAAGTGACTAGGTGCATTTTTAGAACTTAGGCAGCCAGGTTGCTGCAGAGCTTATGCTGGATTTTTGTTTGTTTGTTTGTTTTTGTTTTTTGCGGTACCGTGGCTTAAACTTAGGGCCTTCATTCACCTTGAGCCATTCCACCAGCCCTATTTTCGTGAAGGGTTTTTCAAGATAGGGTCTCAGAACTATTTGCCTGGGCTGTCTTCGAATCACAATCCTCCTGATCTCTGCCTCCTGAGTAGTTAGGATTACAGGTGTGAGCCACCAGGGCCCAGCAGAGCATATGCTTTTAGTCAGTACTCTGTGTTGCTGATCTCAAAACTATTGCATACTTGTTTATAATACAAAATTGAACTTTCTTCAGATCTCACCATTCGTAAAGAAACTATATTTGTTTGGCTTTTGTTAATAATATCATGATTTATGAGAATTGATTCTCATCACTTGTGGCAGTTAAATATTTTAGTCACCCCAAACATTGAGTTAGTGAATACTGAACCATTAAAAGGGGAATCCATTCTAGGACATTGCCCTATTTACCTTGAGTTACTTATATATTAAAAATATAAGGGCTGGGCTAAAAATAGCATGCTGATAAAATTTTGTGTGACATTAGAGAGTTTTATTAGCTTCAGACTTGATAAAAAGAAAATAATACTGAAACTTAACCACATTTTTAAGGTGTCAGTTTTTCATAGATATTTGTCACCACCATCACTAATAATAAAACTTTACACATAAATAGTTTAGGTTTTTGTGTGCACACCCACATGCATATATATACATGCTCTATCTTAAACCTGTAAGTGGTATTCTCTTGGGAGAACTTGAACAGTTATTCCAGTTTTAAATATAAAGCTATGTGATTCTCTTTTCCAAGTGTGAAGCAGTTGGAAGCAGATGTAAATTGAACTCATTCCTTCTGATTCTGAATCCAGTGTTTTTACCACTACCTCATACTTTACCAGTAAGGGGGTAGCAGATGTGAATTGTACATGAATAATGTATGTGTAATGATAGAAATACTAAGGCTTATATTAAAATACAGTGACTATTTACTTACTTTATATTAAACTGATAAATATATATATATGAAATATTGCACGTTTTTAGATAGCAGTAGGCTTAGGATTGACCACTAAAATGTTACAGGCATCTAACCATGTACAGTTTGTATCTAAGCTTATGATAAGTCACTAATATTTATGGTATTGTGTTGTATATGGGAGTGTATATCCTCTTTTAAGGAGATCTTGTTTGAATATTTGTACATGTTATAGAGTTTATATTTAATGGCTAACATGATTTACTACTTAAGATAAACTGCTGCTTATGACATTTGTTTACATTTCTAACCTTTTTATTAATCCTTAAACACTGTCAAGGTCTAAAATTTTTTTATTTAAAACAAATCCATTGGAATTTTATTAAAATGTATGTTATATTACAAATTCTTTTCATTAGTGCTTTTTAAAATTTTTTTTACTATGGCAGACACATCTAATGCAACCCTCTTTATGGGATACATTGAATTTTGCACTATTGACTCTACTGGTAGATTTTATGTTTTAATGACATTTGTAATCACTGAACTGTTATATACATATAAAGGGATGAAGCAAAAGACTCATTTTCCCTTGTCAACCTTGATATTGTTTTGGTATAGATGTTCTTTCATTAGATATTGGAAATCCAAGGAATTTTAGGTAGTTAGTGAATATACATGTGAACTAAAATGCTCTCTGTGTATTTTGTTGTGTAAGTATTTGTTCTAATCCAGTGTTATTGCATTATGTAATTGTTCTCCCTGGGAAAAACAGAATGGCATGCATTTTCCACAATACGTAAGTGACCAAAAACTAGCCTTTTTTGCAATAAATTGGCATGCTATTAACCACTGCTGCAGCAGAATCTCATAACCTTCCAGCTATTACTTGTTTTCACATTCAGATTTTCAATGTGCCAGAAATTCTTCCTAGCATCTACTGATTTCATGGGTGTGTTGCAGAATTGATTCTGATGGTGGCATGGGAAATACAATTTTTTTTCTTGCTTAATATTCCGCCATTTGCTGCCAGATGGCTGGGTGTCTGTGTGTGTATCTGTGCTGCCACTATGCACTTAATGACTTCTGAATGAAGGGAAATGTTGATTGTGGTAATGTTTAAAATAATAACTGCATGTAATCTTATAGGCTTCTGCTATACTTGGCAGTTTGTCTTACTGCTCTTGTAGATCTTGGTTTTTAAGTAGGGAGAGACCAATAAGCCCTACATGCTCACCCAAATACTAAACTTTTAACTATCTACTTTACTGTTACTTCTTTTCATTTTTGCTTCATTTAATTTCTCCATGCATATGTTCAAATTGCCATATAATTTCAGTTTTTTAATGTTTCAGCAATGTTATTGGTCTTTCTCCTGTATTGAGTTTTAGTCTTTATTATGAGAAACACACAGGGAATGTTGTTAAGACAGCCACTATATCTAAAATAATTCTGTTCCCATTTGTATCATTAAAGTAGTATGAGAAGGGGAACTTACATATCTTAGTGGTAGATAGTTCTTTTAACCATCAAAATATAAACTAACTTAAAACTTTATTGTTCCTCTTAAGTTTGGAATAAAATAGAAAGCTAACATATTGACTTTTTATTAGAGAACTTTGGTTCATAGAAATAGCCATACTCAGTAGTGACTTAGAATTTGGCGGCGGTGGGGGGGTTCTTTCATAACAGTGAATAAGGTCTTTAGGAGTTCATTTTTTTTTTTGAAGGTCAAGTTATTAATTTATTTGAAATTTTTAGGGTTTTTTTTTTTTTCTCTTCCAATGCTAATAACTTTTTCTTGGTTAACTTTTTTTTTTTTTTTTTTTTTTTTTGGTGATACTGAGGTTTGAACTCAGGGTCTCACACTTGTTAGGCAGGCACTCTGCCGCTTGAATCATGCCCCCCAGCCCCTTTTTGCTTTTCTTATTTTTCAAGTAAGGTCTTGCCTGTTTGCCCAGGCTGGCCTTAGACTGTGATCCTCCTGCCTGTAGCCTCCTGTGTAGCTGGGCCCACAGGCATACACCACACCTGGCTTATTGAATCAAGTGGGGTCTTGCTAACTTCCCTCCTCCCCTTAGGGGAATTGTGTTAGAACCATGATCTTCCCAACCTCTGCCTTTCAAGTAGCTAGGACTGCAGGTGTGAATCACTGCTTCCAGCCTTGGTGAACATTTTTTATATAGTAACAGACTTTAAAATTTAGAACTTCGAATATTTTTTAAATATCCAAAGTATTGAGTTGGGGTTGCTGGGGATCAAATCCAAAGTCTTCACACATACTAGGCAAATACTATATCAAGGATTTTTAAAGCTATAAAAAGTATGTTGAAATCTTAGAACACTGCTGTATCTAAGTTTAAGTGGTACATTTTCTTTTTTAACAATTTTGCTTTTCTGCTAATTTTCAGACACCTTTTCATTGAGCATTAAGTATTAACACAGTTATCAATAATCAAAAATGTCAATCACAGCTGTCTTAACAATTTTTTTCTTTAATGGAACGATAGCTGTTAATTCTTAGAACTCACTTGACATACATTAGTTACACTTCCTTGTTTATTTTTCTTTTCATAATATTAGGCACCCCCTGTAATGGCCTATCCTGCTACTACACCAACAGGCATGATAGGATATGGAATCGTAAGTACATTTCCAGTACAATTTTTGGAAAACAGATTGACTCATATTTAGCATGCTTTTATTTCAGACTTAACTGGAAAAAGAATTTAGTGCCCTGCACAACTAGGCCTAGTACTTAACACAGTGGTATCCTAGCATTGTTTTCAAAGTATTTCAAGAATAATTGTTATAAAATAGAGGGTATTTATTAGTGTTCAGGGTATTAATTGCTTATTTTTCCTCTGATAACTTTGCTAAGTATGTAGTTTTTAATTACAAACTCTTTTGGAGGTACTAGGGTTTGAACTTGGGGTCTTGCCTTTGTTAGGCGAGTGCTCTACCACTTCAGCCAGACCTTAGTCCTACAAACTGATTTAAATGCTAGTATTAACTCCAAGCTTTTGTTGTTCTGACCTTACATTAAATGCCAGTGTGTCTTATTAATACTGTAGAGGAAGGAAGAGATTAACATTTCTTGAATTACACTGGGAGAGGTCAGAGAGATTATCCTGTGACAATGATTGATAGAGCACAAAAAATCTAACTTTTAAGCTCCTCATACTCCATATTCAATATAATACTCACTCTCCTAACCCTCTCAGTATATAGACTTAGATGAGACTTGGCAGGAGAGGCTTCAACCCATTGGCATATTTGATGAGCTGATGCTGATAGAATGCAGCATTGTGTCCTCATTATTGATACTGTGTCTGCTGTTTTACTTCCTGTATATGATATGGGAGTAGCTCCCTTTATACATGTGAAGAAGTTTCACAGCTTTTGGATTGGTAGTCATGGCCATAAAGGCAAGCTCTTTTTGTAAGTGGTTAAGTCTAGTTGAAAGGCTAAATAGAACCTTTTAAAATAGAAGATTTTTAAAGCATTACATTTTAAGCAAAATAATACAGTGCTATATTGTATGCATTATTTTCAAAGAAATGGATGGTTAATTGAGAACTTTTTTGGAGGGAAGGAGGATGGAGAGGAGATTGCTGCATGGCCCAGGCTGGCCTTGAATTCACAATCCTCCTGCCTTGGCCTCCTGGGATCCTGAGTGACGATTCTACTTTTCATTTACTCAAGAGTGAATCAATTCTTTGTAATTTAAGCCCCATCTTATTCTTCCTAAAACACTTGAGGTAAAATGAAAGAACTTTAGAGAGTATGAACTTCTTTTAAAAACCGTCTTCACATGTGATTACTTGCATAATGGCATAAAAACTTGATTTGATAAAACAGAATTTACACTTTTCTCATAGATAAGCCTGGCAAATCTGGAAATTTTGAGTTTTGTGCTAAGTTATTTGTTCTGAACTATTTTATGTTACACTGTTTAAAGTTTAAAATTATAAAATTAAAGTTTATAATTTGCAACTCCATTAAATAGAAAAAAAAGACTTTCTTTACTACCTTTTTTTAAATGAGCATGCTGAAGACTTTCCATACAGAAAAATACTCTTTAAAAAATTTGTAGCTGTTAGTCCAGTGCCCATTGCTCAGGCCTGTAATCCTTGCTTACTCAAGAGGCAGAGGTCAGAGGGATCTTATCTTGAAGCCATCCGAGGCAAATAGTTTGAGAGACCCTATCTTGAAAATACTCAACACAAAAAAGAGGCTGGTGGAGTGGCTCAAGTTCAAACCCCTCAGTACCACCAGGGGAAGAAAGAAATTGTAGCTGTTAGACCTATTTGTGTGCAGAGAAATTTTCCCTTTCAGTCAAAGCAAAGAATTTTGTTCTTCTTACTATTTTTTTACTCACTCATAGTAAGGAAGATGTGAGTCAACAGCCCTTCACTTGATATTCTTCTGTTTTTTAGCCTCCTCAAATGGGAAGTGTACCTGTAATGACACAGCCAACCTTAATATACAGCCAGCCTGTCATGAGACCGCCTAACCCCTTTGGCCCTGTATCAGGAGCACAGGTATTACATGCTATATCCATCTCTTCTAACATTCTTGATTTGGAAAAGCTTTATAGCCCTAAAAAATCCTTTTATACAACTTAATAAGTTTTTTGTATTTTCCCCTTCATCCTGGATGTTAGGTGCTCCATATTGTTCTCATATTAGAGCTTTGGGGAATGTTGATTGTTTGAAGGGAAAGGACATGTAGATTAAAATTTTAAAGATGGAAAATTTTTCATAACTTACGAATACAGAGGATGTTTTTCTAAAATTAAGGAACCTACTTCTCTTCATGATTCTGGCATGCTTGTCTATTGTGAATCCTCAAAACCTTTAACTCAGTGCCTCAGCTCCTTGGCTCTTAGCTTGAGTAATGCTACAAGAGTGCTGTCCTTGGATATTTGCAAAACTCTTGGCAAATCTCCACAATCTTTTGGTTGTTATTTTTTTCATTAGATAAACTTTTTGCCACTGAGGATTGTATTCAAAACAAACCAAAAAGAAAAAGAAACCCTTTTAATTCTGTACATTTCATTTAATTTCTTTGAACGAGAGACTTTCCTCTTTGAATAATTCTAGTGCTGTCTCCTTCCTGAAAATTCACTCTAGTCAGTCTTTGTTTTACATCCCATTGTTGTTGGCATTAGAGGAATCTAGGGTTTTTTGTTTGTTTGTTTTTTAAAACTTGTAATTGTTATTCTGAGGAGAGAAAGGAAAACCCTTTACTATTTACTTCTCTGGTGACAGATGATGGAATGAGCCCCTTAAGAAGGAGTGGCTTATCCTTCATCTGTGGTTCTGCTCATAGTCCTTAACAGAAATAATTCATTGCATATGATTGTTACTGCACTTCTCCATTTTTAAAGTTGTTTCCAATGCCAGCAGATTAGTGTACTCTATGTGTTTGATGCTTTTTGAAAACATTTGAGTAAACATTTGGTAATGGGCTTGTTATCCCTTTTCTCACTTGAATGCACATACATTTTGCATTTGCCAAGACATATGGTGTTACATTGCTAAAACATAGTTTATTTTGATCCAGTTTGACTGTAGTCTGTATTTCATAGACTAGTGAAGTATGTGAGGTTATTTCATATGTGTGCCTTTTTTGAGTATTGAAATCATTCACTAAATTGCCACCTCTGTTGACTACAAGTGAATAGTGGAATTCAGTTCTGATGGGGAGACAGAATGTGTATGGCCACAATTCATATATTTGTTCACTTGTCTTTGGTCAGGGTCATACTTGCTTTGTTACTGTTTTTGTTTGCAATGCTGGGGTTCAGCTCAGGGCCTTACGCATCCTAAACAAGCGCTCTACCTACTGAGCCACACCTATAATTCCTGCCCTTTTTTTTTAACCCCTTTGTCTATGTATGATAATTTTTTTTTCTGCCTGTTCCTGTAATCAGTTAGGTGTTTACAGTGAAGATAGCTTGGGGTCAGGGTAATTGATGCATGGTAGTCATTACTTTTATATGTCATTTATTTTTTATGTATTTGTTTTATGACATGAATTATGGGTAGTTCTGCTTTGACTTGTTAAAGAAACATAGTGGATTTTTATAACTTTAAGAAGTGTATTGAAAAAAAAAAGTGTTGGAAAAATGGACCTGTTGTAACTATTCTAAAATGGGGGGAGGAGGAATAAAGAATGATGGAGGTGGTGAGTTTAACTAAGATATGTTGTAAGCACTTTTGTAAATGTCATAATGTACCCCCAGCACAACAATAATATAATAATAATAAATTTTTTAAAAAGAAGTATATTGATGGTTTTTTATCTATTAATGGAGATGGATTCTTAGGTTGTACAATTACAAGCTTCATCATGCCCTCAAGGGTTTGTTTTATTCTTTGTTAGTCATACTTTTAACTTCAAACATACTATCATTTATTTTTAATAATTTGGTTTCCTGTTGTAAAGGACTAAGTGATTAGAACCTAAGTATATTTAAGTAGTGTGTATACACTTCTCAAAATAATGTTTAAGGTAGATATCATCATGATGTTTCATTGATGAAAAGGAGACTGAAACTTGGAAACGTTCAGCTCAGTCTGTGGTGAAATATAACTTACCTCCTGGTGTTTCTGATGCCTCATTCAGTGCTCATCCCACATTGTCTCTATACTTGTAAGACAGAGGACCATTACAAGTAGCCCTGTTTTCTTTGTCAGCAGTTCATTGGGTCTTGTTTGTTGAATTGCAAATCACATTTATACATTTGGGATGTAACTACTGTAGTTGTCAAGAATATCTCTGCAGTTTTGCATAATACGTTCAGTTTAAAACATTATGAGTTTTGCTTTTTAAAAAAATCATTAAAAAAACAGTAGAAAAGAAAATCTGCCTTAAAATAAAGTGCTAATCCCATACCATCAGCTCTTAATTTATTTCCTGTTACTTTCTAAAACCCCCATAACCTTTTCACTAAAGCATCCAAAAAGTGCCAGAATTTTCATAAAGAGCAACCAAAATGTCTGTTCCTCATTTTATGCCAGAAGAGAAGTAACTGTGAAAACATTAGGGTAACATGTTTCTACTTCAAAAGTAAGTACTTAACCCTAAAATTATTGGTTGAAGAAACACATAAAAGAAGCACATTGAAAACTTGAAAAAGAAATGAGGCAGCAGTAAAGTGGCTCACAGAAACTTTGGACTCCACACAGAAGTTATTTGAGTTACTTAAAACTCAGAATCTTCAGGGTCTCACTATATAGCCAGGCTAGCCATCCTGCGTTAACCTCCTGTATGCTGGGATTATAGGCTTAAATTTTTTGGTGACTCTTAATTCCTTTCCTCTCTTTATTTTTCATGTTTCTGATCTCAAAAGTCCCACTAGTTGTTCCTCTGCTCTATTACTAGGAACTGCCTTCTCCTAGGTTGAAGCTTCTTTATTTGAGCTTGTTTTGCAGCATTCTCTTGTGTTACTTGTGCCTCTAATTTAATCCTTTTGTAAATACTGGGAAAATCTTATGTTGCCAGTATTTATATCATCTTATTTCCATACTAAAACATCTAAAGAGGTGAATCTAAATACAGTTGAGCATTTAAGGCATTCCCTCAGCTTTCCTTTCATCTTAAGTCTCCCTCATGAAGACTTACTCCGTTTTTAAGAGTAATGATGAGTGAACAGACTATTCACTTTTTTTTGGTACTGGAGCTTGAACTGGAGCCACTCCACCAGCTTTTTTTTGTGATGGGTTTTTTTCAACATAGTGTCTTGTGGTGAACTATTTGCCTGGGCTGACTCCGCTCTCTGCCTCCTGAGTAGCTGGGATTACAAGAGTGAGCCACCTGTGCCCGCATATTCATCTTCTTTAATGCTCATGCCTTTACAAGTTTAGTAACTATCCAGGGTTTTCCAAAGATCTTTCATCTGCCACAAAGTGGATTTATGCCCCATTCTTTGGTCATTTCTTGTCCTTTTTGAGTAATTATGAGATCCGTAATTTGTTTTCCTTATCCTGCATTATTTTTGTTTCCTCTCCTCTCCCCTCTCCCTCTTGTCCTCTTTCCTCTCCTCTCCTTTCTTTTCATGGTTATCATGTTTTAACTCAGCTTTCTGCTTGCTAGGCAGGCACTCTACATCCATCCATCCAGTCTAACAAGACTCCGTTTACTAGATAGTAAACATCCTAAAGGTAGGCTTCTATCCCCAGTTCCAAGAGTAGTGCCTCATGTGTAATAGTTTTTTGGACATTATTTATCAAATGAATCTTGATGAAAACTTAACATTCTCACCATGCACCTTTCCACTTCTCTTTAATTTCTCATTTCACATAATTGTAACATTGTAGTAATTTATGGTAGTATTCAAAATTGGTTTGATTTGTTTGCTGAAATTTTACCTGACTCACCTGAGGAATGAATACACCTTTGTTTTCATGTTGACTATTTTTTTAATAGTAATTTTTAAATTAACTGCTTGTCTTTGAAGTAGATGAGATTTTTATCATGCTTTAATATTTAATGGTTACTAGCTGTTCCCTTGGATCAGTTTTGTCTATTTGATGTTAGCCACAACCAAAAATTTTCAATTACCTTTTAATCTCTTGTTATTTTGTTCTCCTTTTTTCAGTTGGATGCAAAAATCTATGAGAGAAGTGACCTTTTCTTTGCACATTGTAAAGTAAATGGTAGATTAAATGAAAAACACAGTTGCGTCAAAATAGAATCTTTCAATCAAATCCCAGTTCCACAACTATTACCAGAATTCCTTGTTCCTTTAAGTGTTTCTTTGGGGTATCATTCATTACCAATCTGGGGCATACTTCGGGGCTCTTGGTCTTTTTATCTGACTACTAGCAAATCGTTAATTTTGTCCAGAGCACTCCATCTCTTACCAGATCTGTTTTCTATTGGTAAGACAGTCTAAGCAGTATGTCATATCTTCTATATTTTATCTAGGTTGCTCTAAGTGCTGCATTAGTGCTTGACAATGAGTAAGTAGATAATACCTTCCAGGTTATTGTCACATAGACTTGTTCTGTTTTGTAGGAAATTGTCTTTATTATAACTTTAACTTAGTAGTCTATACTATAGCTTTGAAATTATACCTTCTTATACATATACTCTTCTGTCGATACCACCCCCATCCACTACTTTTTTGGTCCTGGTGATTGAATCTGGGTCCTTGTGCATGGTAAGCTCAAGCTCTTACCACTGAGGTACATCCCCAGCTCCAGTATCCTCACCCCTTTTTTGTTTGGGAGCGGGCTCATTATTTATGCATTTTTAAGGTATTTTCATTAATCTCTTAGTTAAAGGTGGATATTAAGTTCTTCTGATCATTTCTAACCATTTTAGCTACTTCTAAATATGCTTTGCGTTAGTGCATCTTCCTATGTGTTTGACTACATGGAAAATGCTAGGTTTCATTATTTTTACTTTTTATCTCTTCTTTATTTCCTCACAGTCTTACTTAGTATTTGATTACTTGTTACAGGTTCCTAGTATATCTCTTAATTTGGGAAGAATAGAGTCTTAGCCTTTTTTCTTTATTTCTTTATTTATTATATAAATAAATTTATTGGTAAATTTATTATATAAATTTCACTAGTGTTTGGTAAATTGGAATGTCCGTTGCTGACATGTAATTTGAAAACTCACTCTGTTTGCAGTCTGCAGCTATCATGTTACGAGCACGAACACAGTTAACTTAGTTCTGTTTTCTTTTGAAAGCTACTGTGGTATGCAATAACACTTTGTTTTAATGAATGCTTGCATGGCAGTTTTAGATACTGTTGAAGCTCTTTGTGGATGGGGAAGATTATTGTGTTTGCCATATTCTCATCACTTAACTTTGTGACGAACTTATGTGGACCCCATAGCAGTCTGCCTGTTTTTTTTTTTTTTTTTGCAAAATTCAATATAAACATTAGTGTTAATCTTGGACAATTTTAAAAATAAGCATATTAAAATTTTTGTTGGTTCCTTAATTTATATTAGGCATTTTTATGAAAGACTGCTAGTTTTGTGTATGGCACATCAGGTTAAATATACAAAATGGCTGCTGTTTTTTGTTTGCAGTAGCCAATTTTAAGTATGACATCAGTTAAGTGTCTGAAAAGAAACACTGGCCTGTTGTGAGTGCTTTTTACCCTTCTAAATAGGAGTACTGTTGGTTTTAGATACAGGAATAATTTAAGTCTTGTTTTTAAAATGGCCTTTTTTAATGACTTTCTTGTTTATAAGAACCAATAGCCCTTTGCTTTTAGGCTTAGTTTGTGGGAGCTTTTTTTTTTTTTTTAAACTTGGTGTATTAATCATGGGTATTGGTAGTGTTGCTTCTATCAGCTGATCTGCCCAGCTGGATTTTTGTGAAGAAAGCTTTTTGCCTTGCCAGCAAGCAGTATGTCATGCTTATTCATCCTAGCCTACTACAGGATACCATGAGAGAATTTACTCTGGGAATTGGGGTTTAGCACCATAGATGAAGAAGTGGTTCTGTAGCCCTCAGTATACACACAAGACAGTCAGATGTTAAAAGTCCCATCTGCAGGCACTGTCCTTACTAAGTCAGCGTGTACAGCAGGCATGTAGGCTTGGAGGACATTGTTTCTAAAAGAATGGTGGAGATGTAACTTCTCATTGTAATAAGCAAAACCAGAAAGTGATCTTAAAATCTTGGGTGTCTGAAGTTCTCCAAAAAGTTGATAATGAACATGAGTGACCATGTAGCATTGTGTATCTAGAAAGCATAGGATGCTTTGACTGTCACTATCTAGAGAAATAGCCTGTTTAAATTTCCTCCTTTTTTTTTTTTTTCCCTTGGTGCTAGGGATCAAACCCGGGACGCATGCATGCTAGGCAAGTGTCTGCTGAGAAATGCCATTAGCCCCTAAATTCCAGCATTAGTAAGCATGTGCCCTCGGTGTGCGTACATACAGATTTATTGATTTATTCCTGAAGTAACATGTTAGATATAAAATATGTAAAAATAATTTTTTAAATGGTTAAATTTTAAAATTAAGAGATAAGTTCTAATTTCTATTTACACCCCACTTTGGAGGCCATTTTTTTTACAAAGCTTGTTTTATCACTGAAAAGCATTTTCATTTACCACATTTTAGAATGTATAGAATAGGTCACTGCTAAATGTCAAACAAGAGACAGATAAAATACATCGCCTAACCCGAAGAGCCTAGAGATGAGTGTAATTTGGAAGCATAAGTGACCGGTGGACAGGGCGGTCACAGACCTTATAGACCTAGAGAGCTAATAGTACAGCAGAAGAGCAAAAGTAGCACAGATTGACACGGAGCTGAGCTTTTACCACACATGTGAACAGTTGATGGTAATTTCTAGGGAAGACTGACACAATGTTTGAATTGTTGACTTATGTCAGGCACTATACTGGATACGTACTGCCGTTTAATCCTCAAGACAGCTATAAACAAGGACACAGGTATTGGGCTTAGCTATTCTCACCCCCATTTTATGTGAGAGGTAGAATTCAATTCAGTTCACCTTTCTATAAAACCCTGTTCACTCATTCTAGGCAAAAGAACTACACACGTTTTCCTCTTGGTGTCTTTGCTCCCTCAGTGAAGACAAAATGAGTCTTACAAAATTTATTTATTTTTTGGCAGTACTGCGACTTGAACTCAAGGCCTCATGGTTGCTAGTCCTGCATTTTGCCACTTGAACCATTCTGCCAGCCCTCAAAATGAGTCTCTTACAGTATTGCTATTTGCTACCTAGGCTTTTGGATGAATAAAAAATTTAAATGGAAAGACATGGCAAAGTTGCTTCCCTAAGAATTTTAAGTACAGAACCATGTTAGAAAACTTCCCCTATAGATACTCCATGTTTTAGTCTCTCTGAAACTTTTTTGTGGTACCAAGGATTTGAATCCAGGACTTTTTGCCTACTAGGCAAGTGCTGGCCTCAAACTTGCCATACTTATGCCTGTAGCTGAGATTATAGGTATGTGCCACCACATCCAGCTTCTCAAGGTGAAATGTGTATTCACATTGAATTCAGGGCTTCACACTTGATAGATTTTGCTTTACCACTTGAGCTACTCCCCCAGCCCTTTTTTTGGTTTAGTTATTTTTCAGATAAGTTCTCATATTTTTTCCTGGTGCTAGCCTTGGACTGTAATCCTCCTACCTAAGCCTTCTTTATAGGTGGGATTACAAATATGAGCTATCATGGCCACCTTCTTTGTTGAGATGGGGTCTCACTAACTTTTGTCTGACTGTCCTCAAACCACTTTTTTGTCTGGACTGTCCTCAAACCATTATCTTCCTCCTGAGTGATTGGAATTACTGGTGCGAGCCACCATACTTGGCTTCTATTAATTTTTTTTAAATCTTTTTTGGCAATACTAGGGTTTGAACACAGAACCTTGTGCTTGGGAGTTGAGTCATGTCCCAGATCATAAATGTTTGATTGCACTAGCCTCACTTTCTGAGACTGCTTCTATATTCTTATTCCAACCTGAAAATCTTTCTTTGATGTTAAACAGAAGTGTAATGGAGTAAATATTTTATGACTTTTATTCTATCTATAGAATTGAGTTTTAAAACTTCCTTTAGGTATGTTTGTCTTATTAAAGTTAATTTATGATTTCTGTACTGTCTTTACTATATTAAGTGCTCTACAGTCAAGGAAAACCTCTGCAGGTGAAACATTAGAAATTCTTTACACATACACTTTTTAAAGGTTGATTAGAGTAGTGGAGGTATTTCAACTACGAGTTACATTATTACTTGTAAATTTATGTGCTGCTCTTGTAGCTTACTATTTCATTTTTCTATAACTGAGAGGAGAAGATTAAATATGTTTTGGAGAACTAAGACTACTTTAAAAGACATCTTTAGCTGTAATGTAGGCTACTCGGATTTGAACAGACTGATAGCTACATTAAGCGTTAAGCTCTGTGGGAACTTTGGGGTGGAGAATATTATGGAGAACACATTCTTGAGAAACTGCTGAAGGCAGTTTTGTTTTTATGTGTCATGTGTTTCAGGGAAACGGGAAGGACCGATTATGGTTTGTCTTATGCTGTTTGTGAAGTTTGACTTGTAATGAATGCTGTGTTTTCTGTATTTTTTTAATTCCTCATCATCCAGTATTTTAATGTTGCCATTTTATGTGTTTTAGCAGCCTTACATCATGTTCTCTGATGTGTCCAACAGAATGATAAGTACAGGAGGGTTGGTGCTCATATCATAGATGACTTTTTCAGACATGTAAAATGCTGCTGTTTCTGAACGCATTAGGATCCCATTGCCCCTTTTCTTCTTCCTGCTCTCTTTGAACAATAATATGGACAGCATATTTCCTTCCCTCGTCTTTACGTTCTCTCTGAGCTGACTACTATCTTACCACTGTGAGGTGTGTCTGTGCTTGGCACTGGCTCTGGGAAGGAATGGGCCAGATGGTTAAGGCTACTGGGTGTCCCAGTCCTCGGTGCTGTGTAGTAGCCAACCCATTTGAGCTACGGTTTTATCCACTTCAGATGGATATTAATGAGATAAGAAATAGCAGCAAGGATAGTAAGTTTTATTTTCTCATTAATGGTATCAAACACATTTTAATTTTGCTAAATATTTATAGATAAAAGACATAGAAGTGTGTATTTCTACTGTTTTAAAAGAGACTAGTACAAGGTTTAGTTAAAGAAACAGTATTTTTAGCTGGGTGCAGCGGCACATGTCTGTGACCCTAGCTATGCAGGAGTCTGTAAGTAGGAGGATCACAAAAAAGTAAGCTCTTACCTGAAAAATAACTAAAGCAAAAAAGGGCTGGGGGTGTGGCTCAAGTAGTAGAGCACCTGCCTGTCTAGCAAACATGAGGTCTTGAATTCAAACTTCAGTACTGCCAGTAAACAAATAAACAAAAAAACAGTACCTTTTTCCCCAAAGAAATTTGATCCTGTTTAATACTGTAAGCCTCTGGGACTTCTGTCTAACAGCATACTCACGTCTTGGGAAGAATGATAATGTTTCCTTTGGTTTATTCGGGGGCATTTTTCTGGTGTTATCAGGCCATCAGATTGCTGCCCTCCTGAAAACCTGATGTAAGAATACAGGTTAGCTCAGGGCTCTTATGGCAGACCTGTCATTTAGGATGCAGTATGTCTGTAATGAGCAGGGTTTGTTGCCGAAACTTCAAGTAAAAGACAAAATCTGCTTGGGAGAAACCCAGTTAATAATGAGGATAAGTGTGAATGTTGGCCCTCCTCCCCCTTAGTGACTGATAGTTACTTGAAATCATTCTGCTTCTGAAGGGTAATCCGCATTTGGGCTGAAGGGGGAAGGTGGGAACATCTTTCCAGTTAGGCTATACCTGATTCTGCCTGCATGGATGGTATTTGAAACCTGAAGCCCAAACGTTGTGCCCTGTCCTTCCAGCAGCAGCTGCCTATGTGATTCCCTCATCCTTGCTGTCATCTCTTCCTATTGTCTTTAAACATTTATTTCTGAAGCAATAAGTAGACTAGGAAAATGACCACCAGTATAACCGATGGTGATTTCTAAACTTGTAAGTTGATCTTAGTGTCCTGAATGACAAATTACTTATACTGGTGCAATATTTGCTGAAATTCATTGGCTCTTCATTCTCTGTCATGCTTTTCGGAGAGAGAGATTTTTGTGGCTTAAAATTCTTTATAGGATTTGAATGATGGAAGTGTGGATTGAAACTGTTTGCATTTAGTCAAGTTTGATTTACTGGGCAATTGAACATCACTAAAAAGAGCTCATTTCATAGTGGCCATGTGCTTGCATGATCCAGAATCCTATATTGAGGGAGAAAAAGAACTAAAAGTTTCTTCCAAACTCAAATAGCTTGTATTGAACTTTAAATGCTTATACATCAGCTAAATGAAGGAGATGCGTATATGAAAATTAACATTTTGATTCTTCAGAACTGACTTTCTTTAGGAGAATACTCAAATGTTACTGGTTCAATAGTCTAACCTACCTTATAGCCAAATTAAAGGATGAGTTCAGATTATAAAAATGAAGCAGATATACTCAAACAGGAAACAATCAAAGATCTTAAGTGTCCCCTTATTCAGAGAAGTATGTGGAAAGTTAGATTAAGTTACCTCTGAGGTCCCTTTCACTCCCCACAGTAGATGCATCAGGACAGGAGACGACTCCCTGTGAAAAAAGTCTGAGAACTGAAGGCAGGACTTTCCACCCATTAGGAGGAAGGAATGGGAAAGAAAGAATGGCAGCTAGATATTTTAGTCTGCACTGAGGCTAGATAGACAGCTAGCCTGGACACAGGAAGTCATCTTCACAATTATGCATCCTGTCTCCTATACTCTCCTACCCATTTTCCCTATGCTTCCACACTGAAAGTCTTAACCGTGGTCAGCTTATGTCGACTTTTATGGGTTAAAGACTATTCCTTTCAAATTTCAGAAGCACACATTTGTTTTCTGAAAAGCACATGTGACAAAACTTTTAGTTTAATATTTCCATTTTCTGTAAAGACTGCCTTTATGTTTATTAAAGGTAACAAAACAAAAACCACTTCTTCTTTCATTACATTTTCTGCTTTCATATTCTGTCATTCTGAGATCTTTTTTTCTTTCCCTCTCTCTGTCTTCTTTTCCCCCAGCTGTCGGCAGCATCCAGCCCCTCCAGTCACAGTCCTCACAGAGCTTCAGGAAAGGACCCTTTTGCAGAACTTTCTTTGGAGGATTTCTTATAAATCACTTTAGGTATTGCTGCTTGTTGGGGGAGATGGGGACTTAAATACTTAATAAAATTACCAAACATTAAGCACCATTCACTCTTCTCCTCCTTTGTTTCTTTAAGAGTCTAGGTTCCCTCTGCTTCTCCTCCTCCTCCTCTTCCTATTCTTTATAGATGAAAAATAAAAATAGGTCAAGATAGAACATAAGAAGTAGCTTTTGGAAAATACCTTCAACATAATTAGAAGGTATAAAATCACAGGAAGTATCCATTGCTCACAGCAGATGGATGAGATCAAACACCTCTCTTAAAAAGTAGGAGTTTTAGTCAATCTTTATAATGAATTGTAGAGAACTCCCCAATTTTATACATTGTATTAGAGCCTGATTGTGGGAGTAGCTTTAGTTGTAGCAGAATGAATCGGATTAATTGTCAGGAATTCACTTCCATAATTTCTTTAAGTTAAACTTGTATTTTATGTGTTCCTTTTCATTTAAAAATAGTAACTTTAAAAAAAACTTGTTTTTTAATTAAGGGCAAATGAATACTTAATGACTAGAAGGATTCCACATATGATCCACACTGCCCTTGTTTTCTGGAGGCAGTGTAATTGTTCTTCTTGATGCTCTAGTCCCCAGCTTACATTTGCCTTCTAGATCTTTGGGAGTTTACACTCTTCTTATTTGACAAGCTTGTTAGCACATCTGCCTGCTTAATACTTGTAGATAGGCAGTTAAACAGAAAAGTAAAGTATCTTTGAATGAACAGTGACTCCCAATTGAAAAGTGTTCCTTTATAGATCTTTCAGATTTTGATTTATATTACTAAGGAAATTAGTTAGCATAAGATTATTCTTCTTTTATTATCTCTAATTTTATATCATTTAGAAATAATATTTCACATTTTGCTTTTCAGTAGGAGATTTCACATGGAATATTTGTGCTTTTATGGATAAATGTTTTTGAACTTCTCATGGAAAAATAGCTCATTGATCTTCTTTCTTCCCTTATTCCCCCCGCCCCACCCCAGGTTACCCCTTGGTTTTCAGTAATTAGAAAGGTATTGGAAGTCCCTATAATTACGATGCAAATACTGAGTTCTGGCACATGATAAGCTCATAACACTTTGTTTTGTAATCAGGGTTTGTGATAACCATGTTGTCAATACTTCTGGGCCAATTATATGGTAAAGGCCACATTTTTATTTATGAGAAGATATCCTACAATGCAGTGAATTAACTTACATACTTTTTTTTTTCCAGATACAGTTTATGTAACTAGATGGAAGAGAATGGAATTATTCCAAAAAAGACAAGTGCTCAAGTGGCGAAACCTTACTTCCAGCAAAATCTAAACTGCTGTCTCTTAAACTCTTCTTCCATTAGAACGCTACAGTAACCCAGTGAAGGCCCAGGAAGGAAATTGGGACTAGTTTATAGGAGAAGTTATTGATACCATTTATAAAGCCAAGAATTGCCATGATTTAAGACTAAGATCTGTCTCTTTGGTGACTAACCCTTCAGTTCTTTCAACTCCTATTAATACCCATAATCAGTAACCTACCAAGAAAAGCCCTTATTTGGAAAGTGTGAGGTTTGTATTGGAAAAGCTGCCTGGAAAGAAGAGCTGTGTCCTTTACAATAATTCAGCAGGACTCGTTGGGGGATCAAAAACATATTTCTTATTATGCATTATCTTTTCTTTTCTCCAGTCCTCACAAATACAGAAACTGTAACTGAAATTTAACTTTTCTTTTAAAAAAATTTATATTCAGTTTGCAGTAGACATTCCTTAAGTATTTGTATTTATTTATGATTATCAATTTTACATAACATTAATATTGTATCAAACCTCCTTATGAGAATGAGTATGGATGTACACAGTATGTTTGATTTTTATCCACAAGAATGAATCTGATTCAGAATGCTTTTCAGCTGACATACAGAGCACTAAATATTTTAAGGCAAGTCCGTAGTAGGTCTGGATCCCTTAAGAATTCTCAGTCTCTAGTGGGACTTAGGGAAGCATTATAAATGCATTAATCCTTATAGTCAATTCTGTGCCTAGGATTTTGCAAGGGAACAGTTCACTGACTAGGAAAAGCACTACATTTAAAATTCAGCATTAGTGCATTGGGAAGGATCTTTACTGCTTTGTGCTTGGCATGTCATTATTTTCCATTTGACATTAGGGCCTTTCCAAAATGAATGTGAGGAATTGCTTTCACTTCAAGACTTTCCTTCTTTTCAGTAAAACTCTAGGAGGTGTTATTGGGGAGGGGAGGGGGACAAAATCCTTGAACTTTTTATTTGGCTTGTGCCATGTTATGATCATGTACCTTTTAAACAAGGGGAAATAGTATCTTTAAAGTTAATGTCTAGCCAAGAGTTTAGCTAACGGAGAATTAAACTGCACTGTTGATCGGTGCTTTGTGTAAATACATCTTAACACTTGGGTTGAGAGGGGCCTTAAGAAGGACATTCATTGTAGGAAAGCAATTCTGTACATGAGTTTAAGCATACTTGTTGCATTGTCTCTGCAAATTCTATTTTTGTTTACAATATTAAAATGTATGTTAGCAAAATGGGTGGATTTTCAAATAAAATGCAGCTTCCACAAAACTTTTGTTAGTATTCTGGTCTGAGGTGCATTTTCTTTTTTCCTTTTATTTTTTATCATTTTTTGCTAATAAAAAAGTATACCCAGGTGATATTTGCTGATTTAATAAAATATAAAATTTGTTTTGTTTAAATTTCCAAAAAGATTTCTCTTTGCAATTTTTGTTGCCTTCTAGACTCTTATTGCTAAACTGGACCACTTACTAAAATTGTTCATTTTGCTTTCTGTTAGATGCCCCTTCAGTCAGGTAAGTTTAAGTGAGAATATGCTTGTGGTGCATATGACTGCTAAAAAAACCTTTGACAGAAGATGGTGGTACATGCCTGGAATCCCAGCATTAGAGGCTGAAGCAGTAGGATCATGAGTTCCAGGCCAGCCTGGGCTCAGTCTCAAATATAGCAAACAAACAAAAATAAAAACCTTTGGATCTTGTTGCGTATTGAGTAGTAAGTAGGATTTAGAGTATGTGATACTGGGATTAAAAGCTTTGCATTGGTAAACATCTGCTTTCTGGAAAAATTATATAGTCTTAGTGTGCTTTGTTAATTTTACTGGGTTTTAAGTTTGACTCATTAAACCGCCAACATAAACTAGAAAATTGTACTTTTATAAGTTAACTTTCTTATCACAAAATATATTTTGACTTGTGTCTTCTAGTATTCGAATATTATATTTTAAGGTCTGTGGCTTTCTTTCATATTACTTTATTTTGATAGTTTTATTCAGTATATGAAGTGCTTCATAATCCTTTCCATTTTATTCAAACTATTTTGGGCTCTTTTGGATAGGAATTACCCATATTTTACCTGTCTTATCAGGAATCGGAAAAGAAACTTGCCCAAGGTGGTAAGCTAGCAGGTGGGAGAGAGTCAGGTATTTGATTTCATGGTTCATTGTTCATTGTTTGCTGTGACCTGCAATCATTAATTCAAAGCTGAAATGGGGCACGTAATCCCAGCATTCAAGAGACCAAGGCTGGAGAATCACAAGTTGGAGGCTAGCCTGGTCTACATAACTGAGTTCCAGGCCAGCCTAAACTCTGTAGCAAGACCCTGTCTCAAAACAAACAAACTGAAAGGGGGATTGTGTCCCTCTGCAGTCTAAACTGCTGGCTACTCTGTTCCCAGGTGGCCCTCTGGGAAGCACATTTCCTGCTTCCTCCTCCCCTGATGGCCTGACATGGTTGACAGGGAAGAATACGAGTATGATAAAGTAACTTCAGTCAAAATACAAAGATTAAAGTGAATCAGCTGTTGAATGTATAGTGCCATCATCTTAAACCCCATCCATAACCCACAGCATTTCACTGCTCAGTTAGTTAGCAAGTTGGTAGCAGCTGCAGAGAGAGAGATTCGATTGTTAGTAGCTGTTCATGTCCCAAATCATTTTCCTGAATTAGTTTTTTGCTTTTGGTTTTACATCTCGTTATTAGCATTCAGCATTTTGTAAAAGACATCCCTTAACTAGAGTCCATATCTTGGTCTTGCATTACACTAGTAATGTTCTCCACAAGCTAGCAAAACGTGATCCTTGGAAAATGTCTTTACAAGATGTTTCTATTTGAATTAAAAATCATTTCAAAACCCTTCTCTTGTTCATCATCATCATCCATAAATGTGTTTCCAAACTGAAAATTCAGAGTACTGATGCAGCTGCTTATCCTTCAAAATTCCAAGGACAAACTCTATGCATTCAGGAGGAGTGTGGCTCATGTGTGCTGGCAGACTGGGTCATAAATTGTGGAGAGGCCTCAGCACTCAAGCCAGATAAACAACTCTTGCCTTCTGGAAAACACCCCTCAGTTTCTATCAGCAGTCTCTGCAACTGGGCTTAGATTTAAAAAAACAAAACAAAACTATTAGCATATTAACTGTACAAAATGATGAGTCTTATGTATATAATTTACTTTGATCATATTCACACCCATTACTCTTGTTTTCCCTTTCTCCCTTCCCTTGGTTCCTTCTTCTTAAATAGTTCCCCTAACTTACATTGCCACCAACAGTGTAAAGGGTTCCTTCATCCCTGCATCCTCTCTGCTAGCTTAGATCTTTGTTCTGCCACACCTGCTGCCTGTTACAAGGCTGACCAGCCCTTCTGGAATTGTGCATTCTGAATAGATTTTGGAAGAAAGGCTGCAGATGTCTCCCTTAGAAAATCACAACTGATACCTTGCTACTGTGTTCTGTTTGAATGTCACCAGTCAGAAATGTTTCTAAGTCTACCTATTATTTCCAGTCAAAGTAAGCACTCAGTAAATGGTACCATACATTGTTACTGTAATGTGTAACTGCAGTTCTTAGCTGTGTGAAACTGCTCACATTACCCAAAATTGTGTGAAGTTCTTTCTAAGTATTTATTTTTGGGGCAAATGTGTGACTTTTGAGGCAATGTAGGTTCAAGTGATGATAGGCAGACAGCAAAGAAAGACTAGATTGGAAAGTTTTATGGAAATTTTGTTTCCTAATAAGCTCTAGATGGAAATAGCTATTTTTGGTGTAGGGGGTAAAACCCAGGACCTTGTACATGTTAAGCATGCAACCTTCGACTGAGCTACAACTCCAGCCTATAAAAGCTAATTTTAAAGTTGGTTTCAAAATAAAAATTTTGAGATTCACTTTGGAAACCATCTCTGGACATGTTGAACCTTCTCCAGTCAGGCACTCTGTCTGCCTGGGGCACTTGGCTGCTGTCCTGTGCTCCTGGTGAACAAGCACTAGGTTATGCCTTTAACTGGAAGCATAGGGACAGGAATGTTGCATTCATCTACACTTCAGGGTGTGGGAGAACTTAGTTTCTTAGCCTTTCAAGAGCACTTTGTATCACACATACCATACTGGCACTGCCAGCTTAGTGCATCTATGATCATTTATGACTTGAAGTAGGGTAGGAACTGAAAAGCACATTTCTTATTGGAGAGCAGCTTCAAGGGCTGGAAGGAGGAAAGGTTCACTGGGGAATCCTGAGAAGCACAGCAAGGTGGGCTGAGGCAGGTGTGAGGACAACTGCAGTCACGGTTGTCACAAGGAACTAGTCTTTTGTGACTGCTGACATGGGCAGAATTTGTATTACTAATGTTGAGAACAGAAGCGAAGGAAGGTTCACTGTGAAAGGCATGGGAAATTAAACTTAATGATACTGGCCTGAAAAACAGGTGCAGAATAGGACAGTAAGCCTTATAGCATGTTAAAATACGTGATAAAGTAGTATTTTGAAAGAATGTAGTTCAATAGTGCATGAGGCTTGGGTTCAGTTCCCAGCACCAAAAAGAAAAAGCAATTTAATGAGCTGATTTTTACCAACATCAAGTATTTAGGTGCTCGCAAGGATGTGGTGAAATGGGAACCCTTATACACTGTTGGTGGGAATGCAAATTAGTACAACCATTATGGAAAGAAGTACAGAGATTCCTTAAAAAGCTAAAAATAAAACTGCCATAAGATCGAGTGATACTGCTCCTGGCCATCTATCCAAAGGAATGTAAGTCAGGATACAGGAGAAACTCTTGCAAACCGATGTTCATCACAGCACTGTTCACAACCAAGCAGTGGGAACAACCCAGGTGCCCTAAACAGATGAATGGTTCAAGAAAATGTGGTATATATGCACAATGCAGTCTTACTCGACCATAGGGAAGAATGACACCTGTGGTTTGAAGGTACATGGATGCAATTGGAGGACATCATGTTGAATGAAGACCAAGGCTGCATGTTTTCTCTCCTATGTGGAAGACAGATCCAAAAGATATCCATATGCACAACCAACCAACATGATCATACACAAACTACAAACGTGGAATGTGTTTGTAATAGTGGAACTGTTCTGTGGAACTTGGAGGAGGGAAAGAAATGTGATAGTCAATATCAAAATACATCTGTGCGAGTAGAAGATACGTGCTGAAAACTTGAATAATGGGGAGTGGGAGGAAGGGTTTCATTGAGAAACCCCTTTGAACATTGACTTTGGAGTTAAAAACGAAAGACAGGGCTATAAGGTGCAGTGCGTTGGGAGGGCAGGGTGAATGAAGGAGATTAAGATGAGGGAATATGGTTGATGGACTTCATATATATACATGAACTAGAATGATGAAACCTTGTAATTGCTTTAAGTGGGGCAGGAAAGGGGTGGAGTGGGAGAGGTGGGGGTGATCTACTCAGTGTATGATATAAGCCTATCTGAAATTGTCACAATCCTCCCTGTACAATGAATATATCCTAATTTTAAAAAGGTAAAAAAAAAATGTATTTGGGGAAGAAGAAAAGGAGGGATAGACTCTGGCCATTATATACCAGAATAGTTCCAAATGGGCTAAACAGTATAAATGTAACTATAAATCTTAAGAAAATAGGTGATTAAATATCTAGCGTCAAATAGAAAAAGAATTTGATGTAAGAAAACAGTTCACCGAAGAAATACTAATGGCCAGTGACAGTTCATCTTCAGTAGTGGCTTAAAATTCAAGTGAAAACAGCAAGGGTGCCTTCCAAATGGAAAGTGGTTTTATGTATGTTTGTTCACTTAATTGAAGGCAAAGGAGGCACCTTTTTTTCTGAGTTTATCCCTAGTTTAATTCTTTCAAGAGTTCCTAATCTGTCCTTAATTATTTCTACTCAACCTTTACATAGGGCAAGGCACCTTTGTTAATGTCTATTTTATGGTTGAAAAAACAGGCTCAGAGAGATTATGACACTTGTGATTTTTAACCACTCACTGGTTGAACCTTTTGTTGTTTTGTTTTAGTTGTTTTTTTTAAGGGTCTCACTATACATAGTCAGGCTGGCCTCTCGTTGTCATCCTGCCCATGCCTCCTGGGTGGTTGAGATTACAGGTATGTACCACCATGCCAGCTTAGTTTTTATTTTGAGAAAGGGTCTCACTGTAGCCTCAGGCTGGCTGGCTTCAGACTCTTAATACTCCTGCCATTTGTTTTTGGTGGGACTTAGGCTTTGATTTTTGGGAGTTTTTGTTTTGTTTTGTTTTAGAATGGGTAATGTCTCTTTATTGTACTGGGGGTCCATTGTGACATTTACAAAAATGCTTACAATATATCTTAGCTAGATTTACCCTCTCCATCCTTCTTTATCTTCCCTTCCCCCATTCTTAGGGACTTGGGTTTGAACTCAGGTATTTGTGCTTGCAAAGCAGGCACTGTACTGCTTGAGCCATACCTCCAGTCCCTTACTGAGTTTTGATTCTGGACCTACTCAGAACCACTCTACAATATACTGGAATATATAGTGCTGACTTGTCAAATAGCATGTGTGAGAGAGCATGAACAAGAGAGCACATGGTTTGATTGCTTATCTAAGGTTGAGGTGAGTATAAACTAGTAAAGCTGTTTTGGGTGAGCATTGGCTTAATCCAATAATTTCAGTTTTAGAAAGTTTACTCAGGGAAGTAATCTGGGGACGGGAGTTAGGAGGGGAACTTGTGTTGCATAATACATATCTTTTAAAGGCTGGAAAGCCATATCAGTGGAATGTGTCATTACCTGAAGCTACTCCTAAAGGGCATCCTTGCAGCACAAAATAGCCTATGCCTAGCTCATAGGAGTGTTGTATTTAATGATTGAATCAATGGAGGCATTTCCAACAGAAAGCTTCAGTATGAAGTTACTGTTGTTCTTAAGAGTGTTGCAGAATAGTTTGTGGTCCAGAGTCTAGATCCTGGAGGCAAACCTTCTGTGTTCAAATCCTGGCTCTGCTCCTAACTGGCTGGGCAACAATGGGAAAGTTACTAGATTTCCTTCAGCCTGTTAATCATCTTAAAATGGGAATGTGATCTTAAGATCACAGTGGGGTTGACATTGGACAGTGCCTATGATCCACACCTCTAAGTGTTTGCTGCTGTTCGCATTTCTTGTCTTTTGAAGTCCAGTCTTGGGAACTGTCTGTTCCACCCTTTCATATCATGAACATCTGTCGTGTAAACTGCCTTCAAAGCAGACCACTGACCCCCTGACTTCATATGCCCTGGTGCCAGCTGAGTATCTGATTCTGAGGCAACTTTCTGGTTTTGTCTTTTGTGGTGCTGGGGACAGGACCCAAGCCTTGCACTTGCTAAGTAAGAGTCAAGGTTAATCACACACTCATACTAGAACCTCCAGTGAGGTGGGAGTGTACCACCCGGCTGATTTGGTGTCTGAGGACTTTAAGGTAAAAGTGCCTCTCCAGCCTTCTTTGGAGCAGCCTTACAGAGGGAAATCCACATAGTTAATTTCCATTCTTCTCAGGAGGAAGATGTTGCAAGAACCAGCATGTTATTATAGCTGAGACTGTACAAAAAGATAGCACTGACCCAAGAAGGCAAGAGGCCAGCAAGTTGAGGAAAGAAATGCTGATGAAGACTTGCAGGAAAGAATCTGGGAGGATATCTGAATCTGCAGTTACTGTAAAACTCATTTTCTAGCCTTTCTATTTCAAGACTTTTTTAAAAAGTCTCTTGAAGATTTTTAGCACTTACTCACATCATAACAGAATGACCTCAAACGTAAGCAATCCCAAAGTCATGGCCACAAAAAGCAGACTTTCTGGGAATTTGAGCCTCACAAAGTCATAGGAATGGGAAATGGAAATACTTAATCCAGTTAAAGTTACTAATATTTAGAAAGCCTCTGTTGCTCGAGGGCATATTTCCTTGCTTTTAGTGCAAAAGCCTGTTTATTCCAAGAAAAATACAGAGAACTGTTGTGTTGAGGTCTAGTGAGACCATCAGGGACCATGCAGACCTTTTAACAAACAGCCCTTTATTGCCACAAAAATACCCCTGCCCCCCTTCCCTGAATCACTCCAGTGTCTGACTAAAAGAGCTCAAAAAAGAAACAAAAATGCCCTGTGTGTTCCCCTTCCTCACACGGAAGCACTTGGGACCTAGTTTTACTGCAGGGCCCCTCTAGCCTGATGCAGATCGGATCATGGGCTTTGCCTCTTAGAGCTGCCCACAGGCCCTCCCACCAGGTGGCCGCTGACCCACTGTTGCCTGTGCATTCAGAGCCCCTTGATGAAAGCGTGCAGAGCTTACACACGGAGACACACACACCATCACCACCACCAGAAGACTGAGCAATAAGGACGTGTTGCAAAGTGAGCCAAACATCTTTAGCCTTGTTTCCAGAGAATCATAAATTACTGTTAAATGTCAGCTATCATTTCAGCTGCCATATGTGGAATGTCTGCAATGTGCAGGTTACACACTCTAAACCTTGAAATAATCCTGCAATGTAGGATTTAGGTCCATAAGGAGAGATGGGGTATCCAGGGTTTAGAGAATAAGCAACTGCCAAAGACATTCCAAATCTGCAGTGTTTTCCAAACTCTCCTTAATTTCTTCAAATTTCTGCACCAAAATAAGCAAATTTCTAGCCTGGGATTAAAGCTGCCACCACCTGGTTGGTCCACATCCCCCCAAATCTGGAATAACAACATGCAAATGTTACATAGGTAGTTTTGAGAACTAAAACCTAAAGAAAATCCACCTAAACTCATTTTGATTAAATTTTTCTTTCCAAAACCTATTACTAAACGTCCTAAAACTAAATTAGTGTGGGTTAAACACAGGGCAATCTCACCCACGCCACCACCAGCATCTTATCCTGTGGTCTCTCACTTCCTTTTCTGCTCCTTCTTGCCAAGAACAAAAGCAGCTCAGGCTCAGCCTGACTGTGTGACTCCTGGACTGTGACTCCACTTCTCCTCTTGCTTCCCTAAGGTCTCACACCCAGTGCCAGGCAGGAAGGACGTGTTCCATGGATGCTTTGTTGAATGAGAGATACTGACAGGATGCTCCCAGTGGTACAACTTTGACATTTGCTTTACAATGCAGTCCACTAACAAGCTACTATTGTAGCTTTGTTCACTGCTGAGTGCTGGGTTGACAGAAAGCCTGCCTATTTGCTTTAGAGATGCTACTATTCTGCAAGACTGTCCCCTTCTTTTTCCAAATACCTTGTCAACTGTGACGTCTTATGCAGACAAGGCTTTCAGCCGTTTAATATTTTCTTTTCACATTGTGAGGGAGAAACTGCCACATCTAGCACATTTTATTAGTATTCATTGTACAAAATAATGTCTCATGGTGATTTTCATATATGTATGCAATATATTTTGGTCATATTCACCCCTTAGTTATCTCTCTTGTTCTCCCTCCCCTCTCCCACTGGTCCCCTTCTTCTTCTCAAATAGTTCCCCTTCTACTTTAGGAATATTTTTTTTTTTTGTCTAGATTCTGCATATGAGAGAAAATATGTACTTTCTCTTTCTGTATCTGGCTTATTTCACTTAACATTGTAATCTCCAGTTTTGTCCATTTTCCATTTTGTCCTCCCACACAAAGCACAAAAGCTAAAGATATTGAACATTTTTTCATGTATTTATTGTCATTTGCATTTCTTTTGAGAAATGTCACACATTTATTGATCAGATTATTTTTTATTTAGTTTTGGTGTTTAATAACTTTTTTTGGTGGTACTGGGGTTTGAACTCAGGGCCTCACACTTGCTAGGCAGGTGCTCTTCCATTTGAACCACTCCACCAGCCCTGTTTTGTGTTGGGTTTTTTTTTCAAGATAGGGTCTCAAGAACTATTTGCCTGGGCTGGCTTTGAACTACGATCCTCCTGATTTCTGCCTCCTGAGTAGCTAGGATTATAGGCATGGTGTTTAATATCTTTACTTCTTTATATATTCTGGACATTAATCACCTGTCAAATGAATAACTGGCAAATATTTTCTCTAATTCTGTAGTCAGCGTCTTCATTCTGGTAATTGTTGCCTTTGCTGTGTAGAAGCTTTTCAATTTGATGCAATCCCATTTAACAATCCTTGCTAATGTTTCCTAAGCTATTGGAATCCTACTCAGAAAGTCATTGCCTGTGCCTATATTTTAGAGTGTTTTCTTATAGTAGTTTCAAATTTTCAAGACTTATATTAAGGTCTTTGATCCATTTTGAATTTGTACAGAGTGAGAGATACGGATCTAGTTTTAATCTTCTACATGTGGATCCAATTTTCCCAGCACCATTTATTGAAGAGACTGTCTTTTCTCCAACATATGTTTTTGGCTCCTCGGTTGAGAATCAGGTGACCATAGCTGCATGGGATTATTTCTGGGTCCTCTACTCTGTTCCTTTGGTCTTATGTGTCTCTTTTTGTGCCCTTTTTGTTTCTATGGTTCTGTAGTATAATTTGAAATCAGGTATTGTGTTACCTTAGCATTGTTCTGGTACTCCAATTGCTTTGACCATTTGGGGTCTTTTGTGCTTCCACATGAGTTTTAGGATTATTTTTTTCCTATTTCCATGAAGCATGTCATTGAGATTTTGCATTGAATGTATAGGTTGTATTTTGGCAATATAACCATTTTAACAATATTAATTTTACTAATCTGTGAACATAGGAGGTCTTCAATTTTTTCTTTGGTATTTTATACTTTTCATTGTAGAGGTATTTCACCTCTTTGGTTAGGATTATTTCTAATTCTTTGTTTGCATGTTTGTGTTTAGGCCATTGTGAATGGGATTGTGTTACTGATTTCTTTCTCCTCCTCTTTATTACTGGTGCATAGAAAGCTACTGACTTTTATATGTTGGTTTTGTATCCTGCTATTTTACCAAAAGTATTTATCATATATAATAGTTTTCTGATGAAGTCTTTAAGGCATTTTAAATATAGGATTGTATAATTTGCAAATATGAATAATTTGAGTTCTTTCTTTTGTATTTGTGTGCCTTTTATTTCTATCTCTTACCTTATTGCTCTGGCTAAGCATTCAAGCACTATATTGAGTAAGTGAGAGAGTAGACATCCTTGTCTTTTTCCTGATTTTAGAGGAAATTGTTTTGGTTTTTCACCTTCAGTACAATGTTGGCTAGGTCATATACAGTCTTTATTATGTTGAGGTATGATCCTTCTATTCCTACCTTCTTAAGGGCTTTTATTGTGAAGGGATGTTGAACTTCATCAAAGGATTTTTCTGCATCTGTTGGAATGACCACATGATCTTTGCCCTTGATTCTATTTATGTGTTGTATTATGTTTATTGCTTTGTTTATGTTGAATAATCCTTGCATCCCTGGAATGAAACCAACTCAGTCATGTGTTGTTGAATTTGGTTTGCAAGTATTTCATAAAGTATTTTTATGTCTATGTTCATCAAGGAAATTGGTCTAGTTTTTATTTTTTGGTTTGGTTTTTTGTTTTTTGGTTTTATTTTTTGATATGCTTACCCAGTTTTGGTAACAGGGTAATACTGGATTTATAGAATGAGTTTAATTGTGTTCCTTACCTTTCTATTTCATGAAATAATTTAAGGAGCATAGTGTTAGTTCTTCTCTAACAATCTAATAGAATTCAGCAGTGAATCCATTAGGACCTGGGCTTTTGTGATAGTTGTTGTTTTAAGACTTTATTACTGCTTCAGTGTCATTGTTTTAATCTCACTGATCTGTTTAGGTTGTTTATATCCTCTTAGTTCAATTTGCACAGGTCATGTGCATCTGGAAATTAACCTATTTCTTCTAGATTTCCCAGTTTATTGGAATATAAGTTTTCAAAATATTTCCTAATGATCCTCTGAATTTCATCAGTAACTATCATAATATCATAATGTCTTCCTTTTCTTCTCTAATTTTATTATTTTGGATCTTCTCTCTTTTGCTTAATTTGGTTAAGAGTTTGTCAATTTTATTTATCTTTTCAAAGAACCAACTCTTTGTTTCACTGATCCTTTGTATTGTTCTTTCAATCTCAATTTCATTAATTTCTGCCCTAATCTTTATTATTTCTTTCCATTTACCAAATTTGGGTTTGGCTGATTATTGTTTTTCTAAGAGCTTAAGGTTTATCATTAGGTTATTTATTTGATAGTTCTCTGATTTTTTTTTTTTTTGAGGCATTGAGGGTTCAACCCAGGGCCTCACATATCCCTAGGCAAGCACTCTACCACTTGAGCCAATCCCCAGCCCTCTAAATTTTTTTTCAGTTTATTAAATTTATTAAAATAGTTGACTTAGGCATCTGCAATAGTGACTTCAACCTCCACTCCTGGCTCCTGATTACTCCTGATGGAAGTAATCTGTTTAAGAATCTCGGAAGGGCTGTGCAAGTCAATGACTTGCTTGTGGATTCTCCTCGGGAACCAATCCCATGTCTTAGAACCTTCACACAAGGTGTTTTTCTTGTAGTGATTCTCAAAGTCTTGGGCATGTGGACTGGTCCTTTCGCTTTGAGGTTCTTTTCCTTGGCGCCTCTGATCAACTCAGCTCCCACCTTCTCCAGAGTCTTCACGTTGTGGCTGGTGAGGGTGATGCGAATTCAGTGACTCACCACCTCCAGCTCCACAGAGGTTTTCCTCATATCTCAGAAACCTTAAAGTGACAGAGGTTAACATGAGAAGGGGGTCAGTAACCAGTGTAAAGATCAGTTAGAGATGAATCAACTTGGGTTGTATGTGTACACGAAAGCAATTCTAGGAATCTCTCTGTATAGCTATCCTTAACTAGCAAAAACGCTTTGTCTTCCTTATTATGCTTATGTCTTTTTTTCAACAAAATTAGAAATAAGGGCAGAACAGGTTCTGCCTGGAAGTGAGGGGGCGGGGGGAAGAGGGTGGGGCAGGAGGGCATGGGGGGAGAAATGACCCAAACAATGTATGCACATGTGAATAAGTGAATAATTTTTTAAAAAGCCATGGCTTACGTGCAGCTTCCTGACCGACTTGTTCCTCCATGACAGTGAACCGCGGTGAGTCAGGAGGAGAGGCAAGCCGCATCTCCCTCAAAAACTCTAAATTTTTAATGTAGCACTCATGGGTATAAATTTCCCTCTTAAAACTGATTTTATTTTATCCCACTGATTCTGGTAAGTTGTGTTTTCATTTTCATTTGATTCTAGGAATTTTTAAGTTTCCTCAATGACCCATTAATCCTTCAAAAGCATATTGTTTGGGCTCCAAGAGTTTGTATAGTTTGTTGTTTTCTCTTGCTATTGGTTTCTAGTTTTGTCCCATTGTGATCTGACATGATACAAGAAATTATTGCAATTTTTTGTGTGTTTGGTAAACCCTTATGGCCTAAAATATGACCTATTTTGGAGAAAGCTCCATGAGCTATTGAGAAGAATGTATATTCTGCAGCTTTTAGATGAAATAGTCTGTCTATAAATATCTGTTAAGGGAATTTCAGCTATGGTGCAGTTTAACTGTGAAGTTTCTCTGTTCATTTGTTTCTGGAGGATGTATTAATGAGAGTAGGGTAATGAAGTCACACACTGTTATTGTATGTGGACCTTTCTGTCCCTTTATGTCTAGTAATGTTTGTTTCATGAAATTGGATTCACTAATATTTGGTACATATATATTTAAAATTATCTCTTCTGATGGATTGTTCCTTGCAAACAGTGATTTTTATTGCTGTTATTCCTGCTTACTTTCAGATTCCATTTGTTTAGAATATTATTCTCAATCCTTTCACTTTGAATCAGGCCTTTCTTTGCTAGTGAGGTGAGTTTCTTGAGGGCAGCAAATACTTAGATATTGGTTTTTGTTTTGTTTTTTCTTTATTCATTTATTCATATGTGCATACATTGTTTGGTGGGCCATTTCTCCACCCTACCCCTGCCCCCTCCCTCTCCCCCTTATCCTCGTTTCCAGGCAAGACCTGTTCTGCCCTTTTCTCCAATTTTGTTGAAGAGTAGACATAAGCAATAATAAAAAAAGACATAGCATTTTTGCTAGTTGAGATAAGGATAGCTATACAGAGAGATTCCAAGCATTGCTTCCATGCACAAGTATATTACAACATGAATTGATTCATCTCTACCTGAACTCATCACTATTTCCCAGTCACCTTCCCATATTGACCTCTGTCATTTTAAGGTTGCTGTATTAGCTTCTCTGCAGTGGGGACATCAAACACTTTCAAGTTTTGGGTTTCCTACCTTTCCCTATTCCTCCTGTATGTGTTCTCCCCTTAGCATGTGACCCAAATTAATAATATTACTGCATTTGTTTTAGATCAAAAGCCTGCATATGAGGGAGAACATATGATTTTTGGCTTTATGAGCTTGGCTAACTTCACTTAAGATGATGCTTTCCCGTTCCATCCATTTACTTGTGAATGATAAGATTTCATTCTTCTTCATGGCTGAGTAAAATTCCATTGTGTATTAATACCACATTTTCTTAATCCATTTGTAGTAGTGGGGCATCTAGGTTGTTTCTATAACTTGGCTATTGTGAATAGCACTTCAATAAACATGGGTGTGCAGATGCCTCTGGAATAACCTGAGTCACATTCCTTTGGGTATATCCCTAGGAGTGGGATTGCTGGATCATATTTCAGATCTATGTCTAGTTTTTTAAGTAGCCTTCGTATTGTTTTCCAGAGTGGTTGCACTAGCTTGCATCCCACCAGCAGTGTATAAGGGTTCTTTTTTCCCCACATCCTCCCCAACACCTGTTGGTGGTGGTGTTTTTGATTATGGCTATTCTAACAGGGATGAGGTGGAATCTTAGTGTGGTTTTGATTTGCATTTCCTTTTTGGTCAGAGATGGTGAGCATTTTTTCATATTTTTTTTGCCATTTGAATTTCTTGTTTTGAAAAGTTCTGTTTAGTTCAGTTGCCCATTTCTTTATTGGATCATTGATTTTCGGGGAGTTTAGTTTTTTGAGCTCCCTGTATATTCTGGTTAAAGTCCTTTGTCTGATATATAGCTGGCAAATATTTTCTCGCACTCTGTGGGTGATCTCTTCAGTTTAAAGACCATTTCTTTTGTTGTGCATAAGCTTGTTAATTTTATGAATTACCATTTGTCGATTCTTTCTCTTAGTTGCTGGGCTGCTGGGGTTCTATTGAGGAAGTCCTTGCCTATACCTATTGCTTGCAGAGTGTTGCCTGCACCTTCCTGTACTAACTTCAGAGTTTTGGGTCTGATATTAAGGTCCTTGATCCATTTTGAGTTGATACTAGTATGGGGTGATAGACATGGATCGAGTTTCAGTTTTCTGCAGGCAGATAACCACTTTCCCCAGCAGCATTTGTTAAAGAGGCTGTTTTTTCTCCATCATATATTTTTGGCGCCTTTATCAAAAATAAGGTGGGCACAGCTGTGTGAATTAATATTCAGGTCCTCTATTCTGTTCCACTGATCTTCGTATCTATTTTTGCTGCTTTTATTGCTATTGCTTTGTAATATAGTTTGAAGTCGGGTATTGTGATACCTCCAGCATAACTGTTTTTGCTGAGCATTGCCTTGGCTATTCCCAGTCTCTTGTGTTTGCAAATGAACCTTAGGGTAGATTTTTCAATCTCTGTGATGAATGTCATTGGGATTTTGATGGGAATTGCATTACACATGTAGATTGCTTTTGGTAGTATAGCCATTTTTACTATGTTTATTCTACCAATCCATGAGCTTGGGAGATCTCTCCACCTTCTGTAGTCTTCCTCGATCGCTTTCTTCAGGGGTTTGTAGTTCTCCTTGTAGAGGTCATTCACATCCTTTGTTAAGTTTACTCCTAGGTATTTGATTTGTTTTGAGGCTATTGTAAATGGAATTGTTTCCATATATTCCTTCTCAGTTTGTTTGTTATTGCTGTATAGAAAAGCTAATGATTTTTGTAAGTTGATTTTGTATCCTGCCACCTTGCTGAAGTTGTTTATGGTGTCTAGGAGTTTTTGAGTGAAGGTTTTTGTGTTTTTAAGATAGAGGATCACGCTATCTGCAAATAGGGATATTTTGACAGTTTCTTTACCTATTTGTATTTCTTTTATTTCTTCTTTCCTAATTGCTCTGGCTAGAAATTCCAGGAGTATGTTGAATAGGAGTGGGGATAGTGGGCACCCTTGTCTCATTCCTGATTTTAAGGGAAATGGTTTCAGTTTTTCATCATTAATATGATGTTGGCTATAGGTTTGTCATATATAGCCTTTCTAATGTTGAGGTAATTTCCTTCTATTCCTAGTTTTCTTAGAGCTTTTATCATGAAGTGCTGTTGGATCTTGTCAAAGGCTTTTTCTGCATGTATTGAGATGATCAAGTGGTTTTTGTCTTTGCTTCTGTTAATGTGCTGTATTACATTTATAGATTTGTGTATGTTGAACCACCCCTGCATCCCTGGGATGAAGGTGACTTGGTCATGGTGAATGATCGTTCTGATGTTTTGTTGGATTCGGTTCGCCATTATTTTATTGAGGATTTTTGCATCAATGTTCATTAAAGAGATTGGCCTATTGTTCTCCTTTTTGGAGGTGTCTTTGTCTGGTTTGGGGATGAGTGTAATTTACTGTCCTCATGAAATAAGTTAGGCAGTGTTCCTTCCCTTTCTATTTCATGGAAAAGTTTAAGGAGGGTTGGTATTAGTTCTTCTTTAAAGGTCTGATAGAATTCAGCTGAGAATCCATCAGGTCCTAGACTTTTCCTTTTTGGGAGACTCTTGATTGCTGCTTCAATTTCATTTCATCTTATAGATCTACTTAGGTGGTTAATATCCTCTTGGTTCAATTTTGGGTGGTCATAAGTATCTAGAAATTTGTCCATTTCTTCAAGATTTCCAAATTTATTTGAATATAGGTTCTAAAAGACTCTGATGATTCCCTGGATTTCCGTGGTTTTGGTGTTATCTTCCCTTTTGCATTTCTGATTTTACTGAATTGGGTATTTTCTCTCCTCATTTTAATCAGGGGTCTGTCAATCTTATTTATTTTTTCAAAGAACCAGCTTTTTGTTTTGATGATTCTATGTTTTTTGTTTGTTTATTTCTATTTCATTAATTTTGGCCCTTATTTTTATTATTTCTCTCCTTCTGCTAATTTTGGGTTTTGCTTGTTCTTGTTTTTCTAGGAGTTTGAGATGTAACATTATTAGGTCATTGATTTGAAATCTTTCTGTCCTTTTAATATATGCACTCATGGGTATAAACTTTCCTCTTAGGACTGCCTTTTCTGTGTCCTATAGATTCTGGTAGGTCATGTTTTCATTTTCATTAACTTACAGGAACCTTTTAATTTCCTCTTTTATTTCATCAATGACCCATTGATCATTGAGCAATGTGTTGTTCAGCTTCTAATTGTTTGCACATTTACTGCTGGTTTTGTTGTTGTTGTTGTTGGTTTCTAGTTTTAATGCATTGCAATAAGATAGAATGCATGGGATTCTTTCTATTTTCTTATATTTGCTGAGGCTTGCTTTGTGCCCTAAGATATGATCAATTTTGGAGAAGGTTCCATGGGCTGCTGAAAAGAATGTATATTGTGTGGATGTTGGATGAAATATTCTGTAGACATCAGCTAGGTCCATTGATCTGTGGTGTGATTTAGTTCCAGAATTTCTTTATTGATTTTTTTGTTTGGATACCTATCTATTGGTGATGGGGGGTATTAAAGTCTCCCACTACCACTGTGTTAGAGTCTATGTGTGCCTTTACTTCCTTCAGAGTATGTTTGATGAAATTGGGTGTGTATAGATTGATAATTGTTATTTCCTTTTGGAGTATTTCTCCTTTTGTTAGTATGGAGTGTCCTTCTTTATCTCGTTTGATCAATGTAAGTTTGAAGTCTACTTTGTCCGTGATAAGTATTGCTACTCCTGCCTGTTTTGGGGGACCATTGGCTTGGTAAATCTCCTTCCAGCCTTTCACCCTAAGCCAGTCCTTTTTCTGTCAATGAGATGGGTCTCCTGTAAACAACAGATTGTTGGATCTTCCTTTTTAATCCAGTTTGCCATATGGTATCTTTTGATGGGGGAATTGAGTCCATTGACATTCAGTGTTAATATTGATAGTTATGTGGTGATTCCTGTCATTTTGTAGTCTTAGTTGTTTGCGTGTTTGATTGTGTGTAGCTAAGTCGATGTTACTCTTTACTTTCTTGCCTTTTCTTCTTCTGTGGTTTGGTGCTGCCTGCCCTTTCATGGTTATGTTGGGTTTCACTTTCTGTGTGCAGAATCCCTTGAAGAATATTTTGTAGTAGTGGCTTTGTGGTCATATATTGTTTTAATTTCTGCTTATCATGGTAGACTTTTATTGCTCCATCTGTTTTGAATGATAGTTTTGCTGGAAACTATCCTAGGGTTGAAGTTATTTTCATTCAGTGTCTGGGGCACTCCATGCCCTTCTTGCTTTTAAGGTTTCCATTGAGAAATCTTTGATTTTGATGGGTTACCTTTGTATGTTATTTGTTTTTTCTCTCTTACAGCCTTCAATATTCTTTCTCTGTTCTCTGTGCTTGTTGTTTTACTAATGATAATATGTTGTGGGGAAGTTCCATTTTTGTCAAGTCTCTTTGGTATCCTGGAGGCTTCCTGTACCTGAATGGGCATAACTTTCTCTAGATTTGGGAAATTTTCTGTTATTATTTTATTGAATATATTATGAATCCCTTTTGCTTGGGCCTCTTCTCCTTCTTCAATGCCCATGATTCTCAGGTTTGGTCTTTTGATGGAGTAGGTGAGTTCTTGCATGTTTCTTTTGCAGGACTTGAGTTGTTTGACTAATAGCTCTTCAGTTTTTCCCTTAATTTCCATTTTATCTTCAAGTTCTGATATTCTGACTTGTTCTAGTCTGCTGGAGTGACCTTCCATTGTGTTTTTTGTTTCTGTTTCATTCTTTTTTCTTAGGTTTTCCATATCATGGATCATTTCCTCTTTGATATTGTCTGTTTTCATCTTTAATTCATTTATCTATTTATAGTGTTCTCTGTTTCACTTTGGTGTTTATTTAGGGTTCTTATGAGTTTGTTAATTTGTTTCTGTGTCTTCTTGTATTCTTTATTTTTGGTGTCTTGAAATTTCTTGAGTGCCTCTTGTACATTTTGGTTAACCATGTCTGTATCATCTCCATGAAATTCTCAGGGATTACTTGCAGGATTTCTTCTTTGAGGCTGTTCTTGTGGACATCATTGGGTTCTTTGGTGTCATTTATCTTTGTTTTTTTGGAGTCTGGAACTGGGCATCCGTTTTCTTCATTTCCCTCTGAATTCAGTATTAAATTATTTTGGGGGGAGAATGGTTTCCATCCTTTTTCTTCTTCCTATTGCTCCGCTTGTTACTGTGCAACTATGTTCTTGATAGGCTAGTTGGTGGTTTCAGACACCTGTTTTCTTTCCCTTGATTTAATTTTTGTTTAGTGGTTGTCATGGGTTTTTAGCTAAGGTGGTGTGCTATTTCTGACCCTGGTCTGAGTGTTACTTATTAACTAATTCACAGGTTTAATGCCCGGCCAGTAATTTGTGTGTTATTTAGAAGATCCCTTGGTGGTAATATCTATAAGCAGTGGGAGTTGGGGTGTTAACATTTGCAATGCTAGCTGTAGAAATTTGGGGAGTTGGATAGGGTGACACTAAAGGTGGAGATGGGAAGTGGGGTGGGTGAGTGGGGGAAGCAGTGTGGGGGCTGCTGTTTTTGTAGTCCTTGTGTGTGTTTGGGTGTATTTCTGTTGTTGTTGAAGAGGGTGTTTGTGTTAGGGATTACAGGGGTTTGGAGTTGGGTAAAATTGGTATAGTAGGTTGTTCACTGGGTGATGAATGTGAAGGAGGGAGGGGTAGTTTGGTGACAGGTTAGGGGAGAACAGGAGGGGAAGTGAGGGCTGGGGGAACAGAAGGTGTGAGAGGGGGCAGAACAAGTTGTTGGAGAGGGGAGCAATGGGTTTTAGCAGAGGAGAGGGATGGAGAGTGAAGGGGGTGAGAATAGGGATGAGTGGATGAGAATGGTAGCATAGAAAGAAAAGAAAAAAAGATAATAGGAGCAAAAGTAAAAATAGAAAACTTACAATAATAAAACTAACAAAAAACAAAACGAACAAACAAAAAACCAAAGACATCAACAGGAAGAGATAAACAAACAAACAACAACTAAAAAAACCCTCCAGGTTCAAGAACAATAGAATTTCAGTCTTATTTTAAGTTCTGGTGTTGCTCCTCTGACATCCAGTCCTTTGTTGGTATTTAAACAGAAGCTCTGTTGTAGTCTTGCCAGATGGTTGGCCTGTGGGTAGTGTTTTTTTTTTCTTCTGTCTTTCAGAGGCAGCTGCTTGGTCAGCGCCTCCCTCAGTGAGGTGTGGAAGTTTAAGTTTGCATGTTGTCCTCAGGTTCTAGAATCAGCTCTTTAACCCACCAGCTGTCCTGCTTTGGAGTTGGGTTTTCACTGTGCTTGATTATTGGGGGCTTGTTTCTTTGCCTTGCCCCCTTTTTCTGGGGCAAGGTCAGTGATCTGTCAGCTGCCCCCCTGCTGTCAGTGTTTTGTGATGGTTTGCTGATTGTTTTTCAATTTTGTGGAGCTGTTTGACTTTGGGTGTTGCTCACTGGCTCAGGAGATGAGCTTTGTGGTCCACTACCTGTCCTGCTTCAGGCAGTGGCTTATCATCTACCCACTGTCAGCCTTCCTGTCTTGCCAGTGTTTGTTTACTGAAAGTTCACAGAGATTAGCTCCTTGCCTTCCCCCCTTCTCTGGTGCACTTTTAGCAATCCCTCCCCTTCCACCGTGTGCTAGATTTAAGTTCACTGTTTATTGTTCAGTTTTGTTTTGTTTTTTGCCGGGGGTGTGGGGGGGTCAATCTGCCAAGGGTGGGTATGCTGGTTTGTCCCAGGGGTGGCTGGGGGAGTACCACGTGATGCTTGGCATTCACCTGTTTGGTGTGCTAAATGTTTTGCAGGCAGGTTTGGAGCCAGTGGTGGCAGTGGCAATTATGGCAGCAGTGGCAGCCCACCTGTTTTCTCAGTGTAATATGGCATGGTGAAGCTTTTTACAGGCTAGGTGTTCAGGGTGTCGAAGTTTTGGTTCTCCTTGTTGTTTTATTTCTGCCAAGCGTGGCTACAGTGTCTCAGCAAGGTTTTGGAGTCACAGAGCTGACGCTGTCTGGTTCTATACCCTAGTTGTCATCTTGAATCCATCCTAGGTATTGGTTTTTATTCCATTTAGCCAATCTGCATCTTTTAATTAGAGAGTTAAGTTCATTCACATCTAGGGTTATTATTGAGAGTTATTTCCTAACTTCTCCCTTCTTTATCTTAGAAGTGTGCTTTAGAAGCAAATGATGTTTAATTCTTTCCTACTTATTTATTCTCTAAGTGAGATTTATTCTTTCCTGAACTCTCATGTTGTGCATATCTTTTCTTCCTCTTCTGTGTGTAGTGTTCCCCTAAGTATCTTCTGCAATGCTGGCTTAGTGTTGTCATTAATTGTCTTAATGTATGTCTATCAAGAAAGGTCTTTATTTCTCCTTTGACTTTAAAGGATAACTTTGCTGGGTATAGGAGTCTGGGTTGACAATTATTTTGTTTGGGGGCTTGAAATACATAATCCATGTTCTCCTGTCCTTTAGAGTTCTTTTTGTGTTTATTTGGGGTTCTCCTTGCCTCCTGTCTTTAGATGTCCATTTCTTCCCCAAGATTTGGAAAAGCTTTTGCTATAATTTCATTGAGTGTGTTTTCCATGACTTTCATCTGTATCTCAGCCTCCACTTGTATATAACTGATTAGTAGGTTTGTCTTCTTAATCATGTTCCAAGTGTCTTAAATGTTGTGAATGTCATGATTGCTTGCTTTATTATTTCCTCAACTATTTCTCTAATCCTTGATATTATTTGTTCTGTTTGATGTAGTTTATTGGTGGTGCTTTCCATTAAGTTTTTAACTTTTTTCTTTTTTTGTGGTACTGGGTTTGCGTTCAGGGCCTCATGCTTCCTAAGCAGGTGTTCTACCACTCTGCCAGATCTTTCTTGCAAGGATAGTCCCTAGATAGAGTCTCTCAAACTATTTGCAAGAGCTGGCTTTGAATTGTGATCCTTGTGATTTCTGCTTCCTGAGTAGCTAGGATTACAGGTTTGAGTCACTGGTGTCCAGCAGATTCTTAATTTGATTTATTGAGATTTTCATTTTCAAAATTTGTTTTCAGGATCTTTCATTGCTGCCTTTCTCATCCAAGTTGCTGAATTTCATGTCCAAATCTTGAGTCAACTTCTTTACTTCATTTATCTGTGTATTTGAATCTTTTTTGAGCTCATAAATAATTTTATTTTATTTTTTATTTATTTTTATTTATTTTATTCATATGTGCATACAATGTTTGGGTCATTTCACTCCCCTTCCCCCCGCCCCCTCCCTTACCTACCCCACCCCTTCTCTCTCTACTCCTTATCACCTTGCTACCAGGCAGAAACTATTTTGCCCTTATCTCTAATTTTGTTGAAGAGAGAGTATAAGCAATAATAGGAAGGAACAAGATTTTTTGCTTGTAGCTATAAGTATAGCTATACAGGGAGCTGACTCACATTGCTTTCCTGTACATGTGTGTTACCTTCTAGGTTAATTCTTTTTGATCTAACCTTTTCTCTAGTTCCTGGTCCCCTTCTCCTATTGGCCTCAGTTGCTTTAAAGTTTCTCTGCATTGAGGGAAACAAATGCTGTCTTGTTTTTTGGGTGTCTTACCTATCCTATACCTCCCTTGTGTGCTCTCGCTTTATCATGTGAGCAAAGTCCAATCCCCTTGTTGTGTTTGCCCTTGATCTAATGTCCACATATGAGGGAGAACATACGATTTTTGGTCTTCTGAGCCTGGCAAACCTTGCTCAGAATGATGTTCTCCAGTTCCATCCATTTACTTACAAATGATAACATTTCATTCTTCCTCATGGCTGCATCAAATTCCAGTGTGTATAAATACCACATTTTCTTAATCCATTCATCAGTAGTGGGGCATCTTGGTTGTTTCCATAACTTGGCTATTGTGAATAGTGCTGCAATAAACATGAGTGTTCAGGTGCCTCTGGAGTAACATGTGTCACATTCTTTTGGGTATTTCCCCAAGAGTGGTATTGTTGGATCAAATGGTAGATCAATGTTTAGATTTTTAAGTAGCCTCTTTAATATTGTCTGTTTTCATCCTGAGTTCATTTATCACTTTGGTGTTCATACAGTGCTTCTATAGTTTCTTTTATTTGTTCTTGTGCTTTCTCAAATTCTCTATTTTTGTTGTCTTGAAATTTCTTGAGTGTCTCCTATACATTTTGGTTGACCATATCCAGTGTCATCTCCATAAAATCTCATTGATTACCTGCAGGATTTCTTCTTTCAGGAAGTTCTTGTGGGCTTCATTGGGTCTTTGTCATAGTTTATTTTCGTTTTGTTGGAGTCTGGATCTGGGTATCTGTTTTCTTCACTTCCCTCTCGTTCCTGTACTAATTTGTTATTGGGGGGGAAAGTGGTTTCCCTCTTTTTTCCATCTTCTCATCTTTGCCCTTGCTACTGTCACTGTCCTTGTACTGTGTGTAATTCAGTATTGTCTAACTTGGAATAGTAACTGTGATAATATCTAGAATGGAAGGGTGAGAGGAGAGGGAAAGAAAAGAAGGTAAAGAAAAAAGGAAAAAAAAACAGCCAAAGAAATAAACAGGGAGTGATAGTGTACTAAACAACAGTGAGCTAAACAGGCATTAGAGAGACAGAGAGCGGATTAAAAAACAACCCCAAGTTCAAATGCAATAAAGTTTCAGTCTTAATAGTTTTGGTGTTACTCTTTTAGCACCCAGTCCTGGTGTTGGCTTTTGAGTAGTAGTTTTGTCATTGTCTCATCAAAGGAAAAAAAAAAAAAAGAGTCTGGATACAGCTTTGTGAATGTCTATCTGAGGCTGCAGCTCACCTGCCACCTACTGCCAGCCAGCTGCTGCTGCAGGCTTTATTTATTGCAGATCTCAGGAATAAGCTTTACACTCACCTAGCCCCACAGGCCTTGTTTCTTTAGAGTTCTTCTGGATGCACGCCCCTTTTGTTTTCTCCAGTATACAGCCCTACCTCCCTGTTGCAATTGCAGTCTTTTTTTTTAATTTAGAGTTAGCATGGGGCTATGCCCCTCCCCCACTCCGGTGGAGCGTGCCACAAGACAGCCACTGTTACAAGCTTTCCCCACTTCAAGGTTGCTGGGCAAGTGCCGCTACTCCTGGCCTCCTCCAGCGGGCTTGTTTATTTACAGTTCGGGAGCTCTCTGGAGCTCAGGGTGCCCTGCCCTCTTTGCTACATGTCTTTTTTTTTTTCAGCTGCTTGTTTATTATTCAGATTTTTTTTCCCTGGGCAGTGGTCAGTCTGTTCAGGGGGCTATGCAGATTTGTCCTAGGGTTCTCTGTGGGAGTACTGCATGCTGCTTATTTGCTCACCTGAGGTTCTGTCAAGCAGGTTAGGAGCTGGAGTCTGGCAGCGCAGGAGCCCTCCTGGTTTCTCCATTTAACGTTGATTGGGGATGATATATACAGGCTGGGGGTGTGGAGGTGTCAGAATTTTGCCTCTTCTTGGTGGTTTTTCCTGCCAGGTGTGTCCCTAGTGTCTCTCCAAGATTTTACTTGAAGAAGCATGCTTTCTGCTTCCTCCCTCTAGTCACCATCTTGGAATCTCCCAGGGTGTTTTTTCCTCATCAATCATTTTTAAAACTAGAGTTTTGAATTCTTTGGCTTTACAACAGTTTTAACACCATTGGGTTAAATTATTGAAGAGTTACAAACTTTTGGAGGAGTCATATTGCTTTACTTTTTCATGTTTCTATGTTGCACTTTGTGCATGTGTTAGGATGGATACCCCTTTCAGATTTATAAGGTGGTCTTCTCTTGAGGGCTCAATCCCCAGTACCACTCAGAGAAGAGAAAACGAACTGCCATAATAGCAGCAAAACCAAAACAAACTAGATATAGAAATACAATAAAACCAATTGAAAACAATAATTACACCATCCAATAACCATAGAAAAGGTCAAAAAATAATGAAAAATAATAATAGTTTCTATGAACTTTAAAATAAGCCAGGTGCTGGTGGTTCACACCTGTTACCCTAGCTACCCAGGAGGCAGAGATCAAAAGGACTGCAATTCAAATCCAACCTTGGGCAAATAGTTCTTGAGATGCTATCTTGAAAATACCCAACACAAACAGGGCTGCTGAAGTGGTTCAAGTGGTAGAGCACTGGTAGCCACTCCTGCTCCCATGAGGGATGTTTTCACTCACTCCAGAAGCCTCCCTGTTTGTGCACCCAGGGCCAGAAAACATCCAAGCCAGTGGGTGTTCCCTGAGTTTATCAGAGAGTTGGGGAAACAAACAGAGCACTGACTGAGGTCTGAACTGGATGGAGAGAACTAAGGGAATCTGGCAATTTGCCTGCCCAAACTTCAGCCCTTTCAGACTCCTCCCCCTAGGAGGGAGGAGGCTGGGAAGTCAAGCAGCCATGGCCTCAGAGCTCTGTCTTCACAGTTTGTCCACAGGAAACAGGATTTGCTTCTCACTATAGAGGGTGAGCTGATGCACAGATGACACATGCAGGAAGTTCAGGTGCTCAGGGTTCTTGAGCCCACTCTGAGAATGAAAGCACAGGTGGACTCCAGCAACAGAGGTCAGAAAGATTTTATTTGTAGAGAAGAGAAAGACTGCATAGTGGGAAATGCAGGGGGAGCCAGAAACCAGTGATCTGGTTCAGGGTGGGGATTGGGTTTTTATAGCCTTTTTGAGTATTGCCTGAGAGCAGAGATGTCTTTCAGGTGCAGACAGAAGTTTCCTGGGAAGGAGAGGTGTCTCCCTGACCACTTATCACCTTTTAGGACCTCCTGCAGTCCGTCCTTCAATCCCCCCTCTCAATGGTTGCCCTAAATGCTGTTACAGATGGGGATGAAGTCTATTCAGTAACTGCTTCCTGCTGATGGGGGTGATGAAGGGGCCTGCAGCATCAGGGCTGACCATGAGAGGGGTTGTCAAGGGGACTGCGGTAGTAGGTCATTTTCATCTCCATCAAAGGCATTTGTAGTTTCATGGATTCTAGGCAAGAAGAAACAAACTTGACAAGTAAGTTTAAAATGCAAGGCCCAAACACAAGCAAGAGAATAATGGCAACTATAGTCCCTGGAAAGGGTGGGAACCAAGTCCTGGAGGGGAGCCAGGGTTTTATTTGGTCCCATACCTGTGTAAAAACCTGAGTCTCAAGAGATTGCTCCCGGAACCACTTAGCCTGTTGGAGAATGTAGTCTGCATGTTCCTCTACAATGCCTGAAGTGTTTATATATGTGCAACAGGAAGTATCATCCGTGGCACATACCCCCCCTTGTTTGGCCAAAAGAAAATCTACAGCAAGGCGGTGGTCCATGACCATACAGGCAAGGGATGACAAAGACCTTTGCATGTCCTTAATGGCAAGGCCTTCCTGGTCTGAGGTGTCTTCTACTACTTTGGTTAGGTTTTTTTCAATTACATGATTGGCAATCACCCCATAGCTGATTCCAGCTAGGGCTGTAACTAAGGCTGTTATCCCTAAAACTATTAAAGTAACCTCTCTTTTATCTCTGTGGGAATCTGTTCCTGTTGTAGCTAGCATTCTCCTTTTCTTTCAGATGGCTGTAAGAGCATGCAGGATCAGGAAGGCATACTTAGAATCTGTATAGATGTTGACTCTGTGTTATTTTGACAGTTTTAGGGCTTCTGTTAGGGCCACTAATTCTGCCAGTTGAGTACTTGTATTAGGAGGAAGAGGATCTGATGTGAGGGTGCCAAATTCTGTTACAACTGTAAACCCTGCATGTCTGACACCGTTCTTGACAAAGTAACTGCCATCAGTGTATAATTCTAGATCTGGGTTTTTTAAAGGCCGATCAGTTAAGTCAGGTTAGGCAGCATAATTTTTCATGAGTACCTCCTCACATGAGTGTTCAGGATTTCCCTCTGCCTCTGGTAGAAGGAATGCAGGATTTAGGCTCTGACAGGTCCTTAAAGTTATTTCTGTCCCTCCCAGAAGCTGGGCCTGGTATTTAAGTAGACGGCTATGAGATAGCTAAAGTTTGGCTGTCAGATAGCCAAAGTTCTCCTTTTGAGTTTAAAATTCCCCCTAGGTCATGTGGGGTATAAACCATTAGGGGGCAATTTAGGATAAGTTTTTGAGCTTCAGGCACTAGAAACCAGTGCTCTGAGGCATCCTCGGCATCCCTTGGCTACCTGATCTAACTCTTTGCTTAAGTAGCCTACTGGCTGGGGAGTGATGCCCTGGAGCTGAGTCACCACTCCCAAGGCCAGGCCTCCCTTTTCATAGACATATAATTGAAACTTATCATGTACCAGGAGACCCAGTGCTGGAGCTGTCTTAAGGGCCTTTTTAAACTGGTGGCATGCATTTTCTGACTTGTCATCCCATTCAATAAAGGGCTGGGGATCCTTTTGTGCTGCCTTAAGGATTTGATATAAGGGCCTGGCTAGGTCTGCATATCCCAGGATCCAAATTCTACAGTATCCTGTGACTCCCAAAAAGGCCCTCAATTGCTTTAGAGTTTTAGGTAGAGGAAACATCAGGATTGGACAGATTCTGTCTTCTCCTAGAGACCTCATTTCTTTCTCCAGGACAAGACCTAAATATGTAACCCAAGACTGACACAATTGGGCTTTTTCTTTAGAGATTTTATATCTTCTATCTGCTAAGGAGTTAAGTAAGGATTCAGTGGCTCATGAAATGACAGGCTCAGTCAGTCCACAGAGCAGGAGGTCATCTACATATTGTAGCAGAGTAGCTTGTGGACACTGCCACTCTGCCAAGTCTTGGGTTAGAGCTAACCCAAAGAGATGGGGACTGCCGCTGGTGGAGTGGCTCAAGTGGTAGAGATGGGGACTGCCTCTGAATCCCTGGGGGGAGGACAGTCCAGGTGACTTGTCCAGACTTTCAAGTGGGGTCCTCAAAGGCAAAGATGTGTTGACTTTTAGGATGTAAGGGAATGCAAAAGAAGGCATCCTTTAAGTCCAGGACAGAGTAGTAAGCAGTACCTGGAAGTATTTGGGCTAAAAGTGTATAGGGATTTGGAACTACAGGGTGGAGAGGCACTACTGCTTCATTGATCAGGCAGAGATCCTGGACAAATGGATGCCTCCATTTGTTAGGTCCCTTCCTGACACTGAGAATAGGAGAATTATATGGGCTGGAGCATTCTATTAGCAGTCCCTCTCTCTTTAAGTCTTTGATTATGGGAATTAGCTCCTCCTTAACTTCTGACTTTAAAGGATATTGTTTTTGGTGGGGAAACCAGGAGGGGTCCTTGAGATGAATTAGAACTGGGACAGCTGTTCGTGCCTGTCCCACAGTGTGTGCATCTGTCCACACTATGGGGTCTACTTGTTCCTCTATTAGGGGCAAGCAAAAGTACTCTCCTGGGAGTAAAAGGAGCTGTACCCCCTATTTAGATAGAAGGTTTCACCCTAGCAGAGGAGTAGCGGTTTCTGGGACAATTAAAAAGGAGTGACAGAAATGGAAATCTCCCCAGGAGCAGGCTAAAAGCTGAGTGAAATAATACTCTAGAGGCTGGCCTGAAATGCCCCCAAAGCAGTAATTTTCTTGGAGGATCTCGGTCTGGAAGAGAAAGGAATAGCTGAGACACTGGCTCCAGTATAGATAAGGAGGCTGACCTTGTGCTTTTCAATAGTGAATATAACTCAGGACTCCTCTGCTTTTACAGTGGTCACAGGAGCCTGTATGGGAGGCCCTGGGACCCATCATGGGGTGGGAGGCTCTGGCCTTGGTTCCCCTGGGAACCGGGGACAGTGTGCCTACCAATCATTTTCCTAAGAATAGGGGCAGGGTCCCAGAGGTAGCTTTTTCCAGGGGCACTCCTTCCTAAAATGGCCTGCCTGTCCACATTGAAAGCATGTCCTCGGGTTTGGACTTTGCCCCAGGGAAGCCTCTCTGAGCAATGCTATCAGAGCCTCCTGCCATTTATCCTTTCTCTTTTCCTTCTCCAGGTCCTTCTTTTGTTTTTCTAAGTCCCTATTATAGTATACAGATGTGGCTACATGGACCAATTGGTCTAGATTTCTGCTCCCTTCAGCCACCAGTTTCTGAAGCTTTTTACAGATATCTGGTGCTGTGTTAGAAATTTATCATTTAGGATGATTTCCTCTTCCTGTGACTCTGGTACAATTTTGGTATGCTTTTGTAAAACACCTTTAAGCCTCTGTAGGAAAGCTATGGGGGTTTCTAAGGGTCCTTGTTGTACAGCTGTGACTTGGGAGTAATTAAGAGGCTCTCCTTAGACCCTCAAGAATGCAGTGGATGAAATGGTTACAGCTCCATTCATCCTTGTCATTTTTAGGGTCCCACTTAGGGTCATACCTAGGCAATGCCTGATCTCCTGTTGAAATTGGGAATTGGGGTTCCCTTTTAGGTATCCAGTGTCTTTGTCTTTCTTCTCCCTCCCCCTTCTCCTCCTGTGAGGGCCCAGCCTGAGACAGGCCTGTAGGGCCACTTTTATCTAAGTGATAATTGTCTCCAGCTTTAACTGCCTGATCTAGAACCTGCTGTTTCTCCAGAGAAGTGAGGATCTGAGATAGCAATAGCATTACATCTCTCCAGCTCAGTTCAAAGTTTTGGCTGACTTCTCTAAATGCCAGGATGTACTGATCTGGGTTTTCTGTGTAATTTTCTAAATCCTTTTTTATTTCTTTAAGTTCACTCACTCTAAAAGGAACATTAGCTCTGTACCCTCCAGGAATTAACTGGAGGGGATAGAGTCCTGTGGGATAGCATCTAGCGTGTGAGGTAGCTGGGTAAGGAGGAGGAGGAGGAGCTGATGGAACATCAGATGGGTTCTTTAGTTCAAGGGAGTTTGGGGGCTTTTTGCAAAGGGTTACCAGGCTAGGTCTGGGTACCTAGCCTGCATTTGCTTACCCATTCTGGGTGGTCTCTTAGAAAAAAGAACAATTGAGCATATAGAATTTTGGTCCACTTTCCCTCCTTTTTACAGAACATATCTAATTGAAGAATGGTTTATAATTAATGCTCCCTCCTTCTGGCCATCTTTCCTCATCTCCCAGAGGATACTGTGGCCAAGCCTGGTGCAGTAAAACTTGAGTCGCTTTTGCTGAATACTTTCTGGATTAAGATCTTTCCAATGTTTTAATAAGCAGGCAAGGGGGGATCCTTCCTGGATCCTTGAGGCTTGATTCCCCATCCAAAAAGGGAAACAAGGGAAAATTGGTCACCTTAACAGAGGTTTCTCCTTTTATCTAGGTGTCCCCAGGTGTGGAGAAACTGTACATGGGAGAGGGCATCCCTCTCTCCCTTGCTCCTGCCACTGCCACTTGTGGCTAAGGTTGTGGAGGTTTTTAGGCATTTTGGGTGCAGCCACCCTGCCTCCCCCCGAAATGACCTTTGACCAATCTCTTATCTATTTTGACTTGCCTGTTTGCCCTTTGTCCCAGGTACCTCATTCTCCTCTGCCAGCTGAAGGCTTGTAATTCAAAAATAACTCTGTCAATGTAACCAAGAGTGTTTGGGGGAAAAGAGTTTCCAGGCTCAACACATGAGGGATTATTGATCATCCCTGCTGTCCAGGTTGATCCTGCCCAAAGGCAGTACTGGAACACTGGAAGCAAGGGTTGACCTCCACTTTTGGACCATGGAAACCATGAAGGAAGTGTAAGAGATCTGATTGTCTGTTTACTGTGGACATGGCTGGAGGGGCCTGAGACTTAGCTGCCTTTGGAGCCTCAGGGTAGGTCATGAAGTTGCATCTCCAGCCTTGAGGTGACACTGGGGAATGCCCTGGCCAGTACACCTTTTATAGCTTAAAGACAAACTTTCCTTTCCACTGGCTGTTTTTGGACCTCCTCTTAAGTGTGTCAGATCTTGAGAGAGAGTTAGAGTTTAAGGAGAGGGGGGAAAAAAGTCTCAGGGCACTAAAGTCTGGCTCTGCCCACGTAGCATTGGCAGTACAGTATAAGCCCCCAGCCAGCATCTAAGTTCTCTCAGGTTGCCTGCCTTACAGCTGTAATGGGCTCAGAGTTTTTCCTCAGGTTCCCAAGGGAGAAACCCTCCTTAATGAGAGAGAGTGAGAGAGAGAGAGAGAGAGAGAGAGAAAGGTCGGCCTGAGAGATCCACCATAGCTAGGCCATGGTGGGGGGGCTCTTCTGGAGAACAGACTCCACTGGAGTGCTGGACGGTCACAGTCACATTCCTAGGCAGCATTTCCCAGTTTGGTACAACCTATACCGACCTCAGGTGATGACTGGTCCCTTTGTGTGTCACCAAATATGATGCACAGATGACACACGCAGGAATTTCAGGTGCTCAGGGTTCTTGAGCCCACTCTGAGAATGAAAGCACAGCAGACTCCAGCAAGGTATTATTTGTAGAGAAGAGAAGAGAAAGACTGCATAGTGGGAAATGCAGGGGGACCCAGAAAATGGTGGTCCCTTGGGTCAGGGTGGGGATTGGGTTTTTATAGCCTTTTTTGAGGGCAGCGATGTCTCTCAGGTGCAGACAGAAGTTTCCTGGGAAGAAGAGGTGTCTCCTTGACTACTTATCACCTTTTGGGACCTCCTGCAGTCCGTCCTTCAGAGCCACTAAGTACTGCACCCTCCACAGCCTGAGCTCCCTGCTGTATAAATTCCTCAGCAGATCTGCTTCCCATTGTCCCCACTCCATGACTGTTTCTCATAGTTTCCTCTTATCCAGACACTGAAACAGGCTCCCTGAATTGTGATTGTTCCTTATTTTCAGGTCCCCACAGTAGTCTCAAACAATAGGTCCCCTCTCAAGATGGCTTCTGGTTATCACTCTGAGAGATGGGGATTGGTGTAAGGGATTTCTTCTGCAGTGCTGGCCTGCCACATAAGAGAAGTTACTGTCAGACCAAATCCCTGCACTGGATTTAAGGCTTATGAGAACTTTGGGTTTCTCCTGAAGCTTGGGCCAGGTTTACCTTGTGGTTGTTGCTTCAGGTTCCTCTCCCCAAAGAGAGCCAGGATTGGAGCCACAGAGTGTTTCCTGCTTTTTTCTGCATCACATGTTTGTGCTTTCTACCTGTCCTGTCACCTTGTTCTTAGTTCTCGGTGCTCTTTCTCTCCTCATAATGTCATCTTTCCTGTTACCCTTCTCATTCACAGAGTCACAAAGGAAACTTCTAATCCACCATCCTTCCACTGAATCAGGTAGAGTTCTCACAGACTTCCTGTTGGTTACTGGGAGCTTTTTGGTTTGTCCCATTGGAAAGTCAGGAAAGACTTTTTCCTGCCTGAAGAAAATAAATCATTTATAAAAAGTTTGCCTTTCTTTTGTTGTACAGAAGATTTTTAGTTTGATGTACTCCATTCCTTCATTCTTTCTCTTAGCTGCTAAGCCCGTGGAGTTCTATTTAGGAAGTCCCTAGGCCTGTATGTTCCAGTGTATTTCCTATTACTTTTTGTAGTTGTTTCAGTTTCAGGCCTTGTATTAAGATCTTACTCTTATTTTCCTGCTTCATATGCATATTTGTTTTGTGTGCTATGAATTGTGTGTATAGGGAATGTAGTGTCTAAAATCATTTTTTCCAGAGGAAAAGACTCTGTATCGCCATTTATACTGGATGAGGGGCAAATCATCTTTAATCAGGAATTGAGCTGAGTCAGAGCTAGTTTGCAGTTTTACTTAGGTTTGGTGTACCTTTGTTTTAAAGTCTCTTGAGGTTGATGCCTTTTTGTTTCAGGCCCCACCTCTATAACCATCCCAGTGGTATCCTTGGCACTCTTCTCTACTGACACTAAGCTCCAAGGTAATATCATCTAGGCTTTCAGTCTTTTGCTGTTAATTTCCAGATCTGTATCTCCCAGCAGGAGAGAAGGCACAGAGTACTTAAGGAAAGTTTAACAAAGGGAATATTACAAAGGTGTGGGCAGGATTACGGGAAACAAAAAGGGATGGTCAAGCTCCCTTGGGATAGCAACAGATGGAAACTGGGCCTGAAAGGACAAAAGGAGTGATTAGCAGACCTAAAGAGAAGCTCTTTTGGGTGAGCCCCCCAACAGGAGCTGTGGCCTTTGGTAGAGGGACCTGGCTAAACCACATCACCTGGTAGGAAAGGAGCTGAGGAAATAAATCTCACATCCTCCCCCTTTCTTTCATCTCCTGCCAGAATACTTCCCATTTAAGTCCTAGTGGAAGTGAGAAGGCAAGGGAGATCATTGATGTATTCCATAAGGTTACCCTTAGGACACAGAGAAGGGTGAGAGTTGATCTGGAATGAACAGAAGCACTCATGTATACAACAATTTTCTACTTGTGAATAGCTAGGAGGCATCTCAAAAGATGAATATGAGTAGGGACTAGACAAAGAGGGTCACTACCAAAGATAGGGGTAAGGTTAACATACACTGAACCTCAAAAGGAATGTTTTTACATGAGAGTCAATGAAGAACAGTGATCTGGAAGAGGGATGGAGCTGGTGAAAGTATGTGAGTCCTACAAAATGTGGGGAGACAGAAGAATAAATAGCATTCACCTGAGAGGACTACAGAAGTTAAGCCTTTGTGAAGAGAACCAGGTGCCAGTCAAGATTGGTGCCCACCAAAACCAGAGAGTAAAGGAAACTAACAGTGGTATTTGTTTGCTGGTGTTTCAGGGGGCACATTTGGCATAAGAGAGAGCAGGAAGGGGTAGGAAGCACTGAACACAATGCAGATTAAAGTACAGAAGAAGCCTAAAGTTCTTCAGTTGGTGGTGGTGCTACATTGTAAGGGGTGTTAGGAAATATGACCCCCATAATTTTGACTTCTCCAGTGACTGAGAAGTGTGTTATGTTAGCAGCAGTTCAGATTGAGGGACAGGCTCATGGCAATACTGCACAATTGTCCTTATGCAAAAGGCCAATTATTTCCCCCACTGATGATGGAAGGGGCTTCCTTTTACATCAGTAGAGAGATTACAGCAACATAAGACATGATGGTATTATCTAGTGTTGAGGATCCAAAGTAGTGCTGATTCCACATGCAGGCTGTCACACAGCACTCTTGGCTTACGGGATGCATAAAGGGGAAAGTGGTAATTGCCTTGCACAGGAATTTACTAGTTTAGATTTAATATAGATGGTGAGGAGATCTCCCTACTGGTGGGATATTTTTTCTCCCTTTTGAGATATCTTTTGTTAAATACTGTTAAAGTACCATTACTGATACGCCTTTGTTGAAAATACCCTTCTGAAAGGTGCTTTGGCTCAACAGAAGATCAACTGCTTTAACTGCCATTTCCACCCAGGCCAGAGGGAGAGGGAGGCACATCAGCCCAATAGAACACATTTATTTGTTTCTAATTTTTTGGCTCTTCAATATAAATGGGGCTATAGTAAAAACTAGGCTTGAATTATAGATTATCATTCTATACCCTGAGAGGGGAAAGATGTGTACTCAATGCTATGTAGACCTCTAAATTTTCCTTAGAATATTTCTAAGTGAACTACTTCATATTAGAATCACAGGTTACCCATTGAATTTTTAAGTGGGAAGGAACCTCAGACCACCTTGAACCTATTGTTACGCTTCTGGATATGTAACAACAGAAATGTGTAATTTTCTTTTTGTCACTCATGCTACATAAATGAATAGCTAAGTACTAGAAACTTTTTTAAAATTTAATTTTAGAAGTGACAACAGGACTGAATATGGAACAAAGTATAAGTAAAATGGCCAACTGGTATACTTCAATTCCCAAAGGAAAAGTTGTCTTTACTTTGTAGCTTTCAATCTTAGAGAAAAGACTTCATCATTTTATATATGATGTGGTTTTCTGGGCTACTGGTATCTTCATAGAATTTGACTGGCATTTCCTTTTCTTGAAAATGAATGGGCATTTTCTTGCTCTGCACACACATAAGTTTCACTGCCAAGGGGCCCAGGTTTGTATAATCCTATGGAGAAGAGACACAAGAGAAGTTATCTGGCAAGTTAGCCTTGATAGATTACATTTTCCTTGGTGTAGTGACAGATTTCATTGCTCCCTGAGAGCCTGAATGCTGTAGGACACATGAAATATGAAAGCCACTATAAAAACCAAAACAACAACAAAATATTTGGTAAGTTTATGTACCCAGTGGTGCGTTGTAGGAAAGATCTCCCGAAGAGTAGGTAGGAAGTTTGGTAGTCCTGTCTCACAGGTAGTTGAGGCTGTGGGGTACTGACTAGAGAGAGAGATATATCCTTTACAAGCTATTTAATTGGCAAAAAAGTCTTGGCTAAATACACATAGCCCTCTGTTAGACAGGACATAACCACAACCATTCTGTATTATTCAAAAACAAAGGGGAATATTCTGCAAATGCTACTTTGACTATAGATATTTTAATATGGATCAACTTTTCCATGAATTTCATGCTTTTCACTGGATCTATGGCTATTATATTCATAAAACTTAGCACATTATGCCAAAGTATAGTCCAAGATGTTCAACCAACAGGATTAGATATCCAGTTTATATAAAATCTCATAGACAACCCAAAACAGCACAGGCTGTACCTAACATCCTTTCCTATGGGAAGCCTTTCAAGTCAAAACTCTCACTTCTGGATTCCTTCAACACTTCAGCAACCCTTTCCTAAGTGCCCACTGTGTATATCAAGTGCTGAAGCGCAATGATAAACACATAGGCAGATACAGACGGCTGATTTTCTTATTTGTCATCTTTAAACCTGTAAGCATTTTGGAAACAGGGCCTGCTATATAGGCATCTTTGAAAGCTCATTTCCCAAGCAGCCTGGCATGTGGACAGGTTCTCAATAAATGGAGTTCTCAATATTTGGACTTAAGAGAATCAAAGAATGAAAAAAGGAGGCAATGTTTTGTTCATCAAAACTGCTTATCACTATATTCAGTTTTCAAACTATAGAGCTATTAGGAGAAAAAGCAAATTGATGGAGGTCTGTCAGGTGCCATGCTATACATTATGGACATGACAATTCCACCACAACAAAAATTTACATAAGCCAGTCAGGGTGGTACACATCTGCATTCCCAGCATTCAGACATGGAGGCAGGAGGATAGCAAGTTCAGGGCAGTATGGGCTACATAGTGAGTTCTAGGTCAGCCTGGGCTACCCAGTGAGACCCTCTCTCAAAGAAAAAAAAAAACAAATAAAATAAATCTCACATGGAAGTAAGAATGCCTTGTATTCAACCCCATGGCATACAATTTGAGTCTTTTATAGACAACTGTATACTAGCTGCAATCATCATGGCACACCTGGAGTCAGATTCCAATGTACACATGGGTGTATGGTAGACAGATGACTACACTTGAGATTTTTGTATGTATTTTGCACTGCTGGGAATCAAATTCAGTGCCTTATATGTGATTAGTAAGTGTTCTACCTCTAAGGCACAGCCCAACAATTTTAGTCTTTAAATGGTCATTTGATGGTAGCAGGACTGAATTAGAATTAGTTAAAATGGTGGTTTATTCCATTTCTTATGTTTTTTTACATCCTTCTTTCTCCTATGAGACTTAAGTTCTAGAAGAACTTTTAAAGTTTTGGTAATACCAGGAAGGGAAATAGTAAGGGGTGACTGGGAATAACTGGAATGTACTAAAGAATGGTTTCAAAATTAAAAAATTTGACATTCCAGGTTTTGATCAATAGTGTATGTGGCAGGTTGTGTTTTCCAAAAATGGCCTGACATATATCCTATTCCACATACTTTTTTTTTCCTTTAATTTTTTTGGCAGTACTGGAATTTGAATTCAGGGCCTTGTGCTTCTAGGCAGATGCTCTACCACTTGAACCATGCCCCAACCTTTTTTGCTTTGGTTATTTTGCAGGTAGTACCTCACATTTTTGCCCACTGAGCCAGCCTTGGAAGTGATCCTCGTGATCTCTACCTCCCAAGTAGCCTACATAATTTTCTTACAATGTGATGCCAACCTTCTTCCATCAAGATGTAGGAGCTATGTTCCTTCCCTTTGATTGGAACTTATAACTACAACAACCAATAGAATATGAGGGAAGTGATGGTATATGATTTCCAGGGCTAAGTCATACAAAACATTGCAACTTTTATATTGGTCCCTGGGATTGCTTGCTTTGGGACAAGTCAGACACTATAACAAGGGGACACTTAAGACACTTGGAGAGGTTCATTCAAAAAGGAAGTGAGGCCGTTGTTTAGCCAGTACTGTCTTAACAGACATGTGAATGTTTCACCTTAGAAGTGGATCCTCTTGCCCCAATCAAGCTTTCAGATGAGTGTAGCCCTAGGCCAACAAAGGTTTAACTACCTAATAATGCAAGTGAGAATTGTTCAATGGAGCCCTTCCTGAATTCCTAGTGAACAGATCCCTAAAAGAGAATAATAATTGTTGTAAGAAATTATTTAGATTAGATTTGGGGGACTATTTATTATGTAGTATTAGATAGCTTACATTTTATACTAGTAATGGAGGTTTCTAAATGAATATGTAATATAGTAAACTGGCCAAGAGTAGGAGTGAAAATAGTATTCAATGAGATGTGAATGTTGGAACAATTTTACTAATAATTATAAATAGGTTCTTTTGATACCGTATTTTAGGCTAATTTGCTCCATTTATTAAAAACCACATCCTTCTATTAGTCAAAGTTATACTATCATGAATCTTACCTTGAAATCCCGTTCATCTTCATATAGTAAATATTTCACAGACGAGCCCCCATACTCTGTGCCTGAGCTGTCCTCTTCACTGATTTTCAGATTCCGGACATTTGTGGTGCTATCTTCCTGGCTGAGATGGAAGGCACTGCTCTCAACTGATGAGCTCAACATTTCTCTACTTTCTTTTTCTGCAAGTTGTAACTTCCATGACTCTTCTGGGATGAATGCAAAGAAATTAATTATGTATACATTTTGAACAGATAAATATAAAATGCAATATATCCTTTGTCAAATCTTTTTAATTTGAAAGAACTTTGAGCATTAGAAATGTAAAATTTGGGGTTAAGCATGTAGGTCAGTGGAGAGCCTTGGCTAGTATGTGTTGGCCCTAAGTTTAATCCCCAGCACTGCAAAAAAAAAAAAAGAAAGAAAAATGTAGAATTTATGGATTAAATAAGAGGGAACTTCATTTTTAGTAACTTTAAATTGTATTTCCTTCTGATAACTAGTAAGTTACAGTAATCATTTGGGAACCAATGTGTGTGTTGACATTTTCCTTGGATAAATTGAAACCCAAACTATATCAGTGTAGGCAACACTCCATCCCTTTCCACTAGTATCTATCTAATTCAGTATAAAACATGGAGAGTTTGGTTAGAAAATAGGATTAGAAACCAGGTACAGTGGTGCTTGCTGATAATCCCAGCACTTGGGAGGCTGAGGCAAGAGGATTGTGAGTTTGAAGCCTGCTTAGGCTATGTAGCAATACAAGGAAGGAAGGGAAGAAGGAAGGGAGGGAGGCAGGGAGGAAGGGAGAGAGGAAGGGAGGGAAGGAGGGAAGGGATAGGAAAAGAAATAGAAGATAGACTCTGACAAGTATTGCAAGAGGAGAAATCTAGAGTTGCTGGTATGTATCTACTCCCTGAACAACTCTTGCCATGTGGAGGGCCTGCCCATAAGTGATGCTCAATAGCTGTTTATTAAACTGAGAAAAAAATAACACCATTATAATAAAATAACACCTTTATATATTTCTGGCAATTCGAAAGGCATTTCTTCAGGTGGCACTTCCTGCCCAGTGGCTTGAGTAAGATATAGTCGCCTAAAAGAACAAATAAGAAAAACAGTCTGCCAGTCAGTAAGTATTGTATTACATGGTCACCAGTATTTACTTCTCTGAATGCTGGAGACACATAGAAAAAATGAGACATATTTTTGTATGCTTGAGGAGCATAAGGCCCACTGAGTGGCAAACAATCCTACAGGGTTTTGACATGAAGGTTTGCACCACAATTGGTAATTAGTGTATTATGAGAAGCCGGGAACAGAAGGTAGTAGCACCTGAGTTAGCCTTAGGCACTGGTGAAGGTTTCCTGGAGGAGATGAAACCTGAGTTCAGTCTTAAAGAACTAGAAGTTCATTTGGGAAGATCAGAGGGTGAGGGGAAGGCATTCCAAGATAAGGGAGTAAGGCATTGAAGTCCCAGAAATGGTTTGTAGTGAGGTGAGGAACGGTGGTGGCCTGAATGGGAGATCAGTGAAAAAAAGAGAAAGGTAGCTGTAGGAAACCAAGATGCTATCTGGTCCTGACTCTCACTGAGTGACATATTTCAGCTACAGCCCAGTGAATTGATGCATGTGCTGATGCAGCTCTCTGTGCTCGTACTTTGTGTTTTCCTTGTCACAATGCTCACTGAATTTTCAATAGAAAACATGATGTCTTGTGCTGGAGCACTTGCCTAGCATGTGCAAGGCCCTGGGTTCAGTCCCCAGGACTGCAGGAATAAAAAAAAGAAGAAGAAAATACAACGCCGTGAAAGTTGTGTTTGGTCTTTCCATGGGGTTTGCCTGAAAAGAACATGACACCACCATGCAATTATGCAAACTGCCACTCATGCTTAGCAGCTCAGCAACCAAAGTAAATCCCCTGTTAGGGGCTGTCAATTACTTAACATGAGTAAAGTGTTTTCACACACTTTGGGCTCCAGCAAATACTATAACTATATGTGGTATTTACATATATAATCCTCCAAAAGACTTAACTGAGTAAAGGTTAGTTTCATATGTAGCTCTGATCTGCAGGTATACATGTCTCAGGGTATAGGACTGCTTCCTGGTTTTACCATGATGAATAATTAAGATCTTACCAAATGCCATAACCTTCATAAATCTAGCTTTTTCTCCTAACCATTAGTTTATTGTCACTTTTATATCACTACAGAATAGCAACACTTGATATTTAGTGCCATAGGAAACACTTTAAGAGAAAATAGTATGTGAAGCTAGCGTTAGAGTTGTAGGTACTGGCCTACTTAGTCTCAGCCCTGTGGTGTGGGAGTCCTCATTGACACCTGCCTCACCCATTTATCTCAGTAGGTCAACATACATGAGTTGCGGTGGAAAAAAATGTGGGGAGTGCTGCATGAGAAATGTAGCAATTCGGTAAAGCAGCATGTCCCATTCCCATTCAAATAGGAAAGCAGAACTTTTTTACGTGGCTCTGGGGTTTGAACACAGGGCTTTGCACCTTGCTAGGCAGGCACTCTACCACTTGAACTGTGCCTCCAGACCTTTTTGCTTTAGTTATTTTTTTGAATAGGGTCTTGTGTTTTTGCCTGGGCCAGCCTGAACTGTAATCCTCCTAATATATGCTCCTGAGTAGCTCAGATGACAGGCGCATCCCCACACCCAGCTTACTGATCAAGAAAGGATCCCAATAACTTTTTGCAGGGGCTGTCCTTGAACCTTGATCCTCCTGATCTCTGCATTCCGAGTATCTGGGATTATAGGCATGAACCACCACACCCAGCAGGAAAAACAAAAAACAAAAAACCTCTTTTATGTCCCCTGGGGACAGTTTATATCTATTTCTCCTCACTTTCTACAAGTGTGAGTTCCACATTAGCCTACGTTACATAGTAAGGTCCTGAGAAAGGAAGGAGGGGAGGAAGAAAGGACAAAAGATGAGAGAGGATAGATTATCTCATGTCTGACTATTTGTCCAATTTACGAATGTCACAGCTTGAATTTTAATTCCATATTCCAGGGCCCTAGTTTCCACCAAGAATATAATATAAGACTTTTTTTTTTCCTTTTGGTAGGGGGGGTCAGGTTAGTAAGACAGCTAACTTAAAACACAAAGCAATGTGTATATTTGATTTCTCCTGCACAGCAACAAATATGTCTTGGAATGCCAAGCTGTTTTCTCCCACAAAGTAGTTTGACTACCTCATCAGACAAAAATAATTCTACAATCCACAAGGTAGCTAGAGTCCAGAACTCCTCCAAGAAGTGCTAGCTCACACCTCACATATCTTCTGCTACAATATTACACATTTAGTTCTTGACCATTTTAAGTGCTTGCCATTATGACTATAGTGCATTGGTAGAAAAAAGTAAGTCAAAGTTTATATTGTACCAATGCTCAATAGTAATAATTCTATACCTTCATCATGGTGGTTTTGTGAATTCCTTTTGTTTTGACTATTGTAATATGGTTTAAACATTAAAGAATTAAATAATCTTTAAAAGAACACCTTTTTACAGATACAAATGTTTACAAAACACTTTCTAGATATGTTAATGACTTTGACCTGGGTATTTTGAGATCCACAAGTCTACAGTTGAATAGTTGATCAATAAGCACCAAATTTTCTTCTTCCAATTCATGTATATTACTTTCTAATTCTTCAACTTCTTTTCTGTGAACTGCAATCTGTTTGCAGAAGAAGAGAATGGATGTTAGTGCTATGAAGTCTTCTATGGCAAATTTAACTGCTGAAAGTGCATTTGCCTGAGGAGAAGATCTATCCTATATTACTTCTTACGGGGTTTGCTTTGTCCCTCCCTGTAAGAAGGAATATGTAGGACTTTTTCTAGGTCTTTATCAGAACTTGTTTCATGTTTAGGCAGTTATTACAGAAGAACAGGAGTTGTCTTCTTCCCTTCATAAGAACTGCTGAATTTATGAACTTATGAGGTAAAGGCAGAGAAAAGAAAACAAGGCCAATTAACTGATCAGAATGGCATATTGGCAGCTGACAGAGGATCTATCTAAGGGTCATTATAAGACATACAATAAAAACTGGTAACACTGGACAAAATGACACATTACAATATTTTTCAAAAGAGAAGCACATGCCTAGAAGCCCTTTCTATCAGCCTGTATAATACAGTTAGGTTCTCTATGAGTCTGAGGTAGTTCTTAGAAAAGCCAAGTATATTAAATATTATTTGTTCATTGTTCATTCAATTGTACTGTATCTGTATCCCTACCATATTCCAGAAACTGTATTATACTTTGGGAACAAATGAACAAGATATGATAATCTCCTAGGATGTCTTAGCCTATGGGGAAAGGTGGTGAAAACAGAAAACAATACAATAAAAACCATAATGTCAGTTGTCCAGCTTCTGTGGGAGGAGAGAGAGATGCTTTGTTTCTGTCAGGTGTTGGGATAAGGGAGAATTAAGAGAAGAGGCAACATCTAATCTGTATCTTAAAAGTAAGGATTCCCTAGGCAGACACGAGAAGTTGCCTTCTAGGTAGAAGGAACCATGTGTGCAAAGGCACAATTATTTTGATGTGGATACATTCAAAGTGGGAGTGGGGAGATGCTGGAGAGGAATTAGACAGTTAGTGAATGGTCAAACAATACTAAAGAACTTGGTTTGGTGGCTGGAAGAATGGCTCAAATGATAGAGCGCCTGCTTAGTAATCAGGAGGCCCTGAGTTCAAATCCCAGTACCACCAAAAAAAAAATCTGGTTTTTATCCTCTAGGCATTGACATCATTGCTAGACAGAGAAATGATATTTACTGAAAAAATATGGTTAACTCAAATATGAACAAATTTGTACTTTTGTTGATGGAGCTCTTATGAGTCTTTATGAAGTGCATTTTGATAAACTTTTGCCTAAAGGCTTGATAGTGGGAAGAATATGCAGAGGAATGTTACTATATAGAACCTCAAAGTCACTTCTCTGCCACCAATAGCAGTGGGAGCTGTACAGGAGGTATTCATGGGGAGAGCTCAGCACAATAGAAGAATTAGAACTAAGAATATAGAATAGAGAGTGGTAGGCTGGTGAGAATAATAAAAAAGATAAACAGGAGGAAATAAGAAGAGTTTTGAGGGAATGAGAGTAAACAAAAAAGTCACAGATGCTTCGATCTCTTGAGGGGATTTGCCAAGAGTGCAACTGAGATGAGTACTCAGAAGGAAATGACCACCAACATTTTCTGCTTTATCAGTGAGATTTGATTGTATTTTGGAATCTTGAAGCATTGGGTACATACATTACTACATGCATATCACACAAGTCAGTTATTAAGTACATTCTTTTTGAGGGGAAGGCGGTACAGATGTTTGAACTTAGGGTTTCACACTTGCTAGCCAGGTGCTCTACCGCTTGAGCCATGCATATTAATGACTTACACTAACTTTAATTCTAATATGGACAAGGTTCTGAGTTAGATGTGGAAGGGTACAAAGTTGAGTAAGACATGGTTCCTTCCATTAAGACAACTTATAACTAGTGAACAAAATCACAAATAATTATAAAGCAACACCACTGTCATAGAAAAGGCTCAAGTATTGCTGGTGCCTTGGAGTTAGAAAGAAAAACATACCTGCCTCAAACAGTTTAGCAAAACCATTTAAATACATAATACTTAAGCTAGGAGTTGGTGCTTTAGGATCTCATATGTTCAGAGATAATTAACTTGATTACACAGTTGAATGCCTTAAGGAAAAGTTTATGATTCTCAAATGTCAGAGGATGAGAAAGAAATTATAGTTAGAAGTTGTAAACAAAGAAAAATAATAGAACATTTGGAAATGTTTGACCTAGTGGCTTGGCATGCTTGAGAGGCAGCACACATAGTTCTTGGTATCTTTCCAAAGCTAGGAATGAGGTTCCTTTTGGGGAATTACATCCAGCCTTCCAAGCTAACATATTCTAATGATGTCATCTCCCCTCCACCAGTTCTAAGTAATGTTCTCTTCAGTAGCTATCTCTCTCCCAGTCTTTTGAAATGTTAGAGAAATGAAAATGAGTTATTTTTCATAATCATGTAGATACCTTTACATTTCTGGGATAAGAAAAAAATAGAAGACCACTTTCCTCTAAATACCTAAGAAATGTATATAGAAATTGCAAAAGATTATTATAAGTCAAGGGTATAAGGTCCTGAATAAAATATATATTCTTGAAATTTTCTTCTGAAAGATCCACATTAGCCTTATGCCTCCTCCTACTTGACACTGTGATCTCTAACTTCCTTCAATTCCTTTGTTTAGTTTCTCTGGCCTTTCATTAAAGTTAGTGTAAGTCATTTGGAAATTCAGTTTTCTTCATTTTCCTAGTTAAACATATTAAATAAAGCCAGATAATGAAAATCATGCAATAAGACATTTCTATATCCTTCCCAGGGATCTAAATTTTTGGTTATCGTTGAAAGACAGTTAAATGGAGAAACATTTTCAGGAGTTTCATTATTAAATATCCTTTGTTACTCATTCTAAACCTTCCCCAAAGAAAATTAATTGACATACATTGGTCTGTTTCCAGGCAATTTTTAAGTCTTATGACAATACTTAGGACCAGAAATAGTTTTCATTAATTTTTGAGTAAATCTAATAATGCTAAAATGAATATTTATTGAAATAAAGAGAAATTAAATCTACTGAATTTCCTTAGGAATTAAATCTATTGAATTTCCTTAAAATGATTTATCCTTTATTACCAAACTCTTTTCTGCCTATAATTAAATAAAACTTAGCATTTTTTTCTACCTTTTATTTCCTTTGAATTATGAGAACTAAATAATAAAATTAAGCAAAGCATAATTTGTGGCTTTAACAGAAAGAGCCAAGACTCCAATGCAGCCTTTTCTATCAATCAAATATAAATTTTTATACGAATTTTCCCTAAACCTAAGAACTGTGACATCTTATAAAAGTAAGAGTTGAATAAGATAATACTGTTGTGTTTAATAAAAGTAGTAAGAACTAAATTTCTCTCCAATACTCTAACTATTAACCTACCTTGATTTTTAAAAAAATTATTGATACTTGGTTTTAAATCAGAAATTTATCCTGATTATTTGGGGGTGTGTTAATATGAACTCCTATTAACCAAGACTTTATAAGGGCAATGTCATGGAAAGCATATAAATTTTAACCTTGTAGTTTCCTGGACTAACTGTACTCAAATAAGGAACAAGGAAAAAAGAAAAGGCGGAAGCAGACATTTCCATCTTGAGTGTCTTGAGCAGATGGTGAAAAGGGAAATCTAGGAGGAGAAAGTCTGAGGAGAATTTTAGCAAGTCATGTCATAGGTATATTGAGTTTGAAGTGACTTTAGGACATCCATGTGGGATTATCTGGCAGTCAAATAAAAATGTAAGTCCTGAGCTGATGATGCACACAAATTAGTGCTGAGTACACATTTAAGACTCATGAAAGAATAACTTGCTAGCAAGACTTGTATGAAGTTTGAAGTGAGCTCTCTCAAAAAATAGTTTTGTTTCAGAAATGACATTTAAGCACAGGCTGGGTGGCTACTTTCCTAAATGTAAAGGGAAGTTTTAGGAGTGGAAAGGTGATTGGGCTTGATAAAGCTAAGGTGCCTCTGTCCTCAGAACACTCATGCTGTTTACAGCAACTCTGTTACCCACTAGGTAAGTCCAAACCTGTCTACACAGCATACACTGTAGCTCTAACTGGCTGCTCCAGGAGACCCCCTTTTGTGTCCACTAGTACCTCTGAACTGACTGTAGAGTTGGCCATGGAAATATTTTCAGTGGAAGACTGACATGTGTAAGAAAGATGTTTTATGTGATGGTTTATGTGTAAGAAAGATGTCTCAAAGGCAGAGAGGAGGAGAAAGGGGAAGTTTCTGGTTTAGGGAGAGGAAAACATTCAAAAACCTGGGTGAGAGATAATTAGGGCCTGAAACAGGGCAACGGTGAAGAAGTACAGTAAAAATGGTGGCTTTAAAGTAGACCTAATGGGCCTTAGAGGCTTTCTGGATAGGGAAATGAAAAAGACACTTCTAAGATATTCCAAGTTTCTGGCTCAGTGACTGGGTAATGGTGAGATCCTTTACTGGGACAGATAGCAGAGGAGAGGAGGCAGGTTAGGTAAAAGGAAAACAGAATCAGTTTCGGAGTTGGATATGTCTGTGGTACATTTAGTGGAGTTGCACAGCTGGTTGTTGAATATGTGGGTTTGGAGTCTGGAAGTGAGATCAGTTTCAATCTGAATGCTTCTTAGGCCTGCAACACAACTGCCATTCTCAGACATTTCTGCCCTGGCATATTGGGAAGTTTATTGTTTCCTATTTTTCTCTTCCAAGTTTAACATCTTGTGTTTTAAAAAAAAATTTCTATTATCACATTACTGTTGTGCTGGGGGTACACTGTGACATTCACAAAAGTGCTTACAATATATCGTAGCTAAATTCACCCTTTATCTCCTCTCCCCCATCTTGGGTTTTTTTGTTGGTTTGTTTTTGTGGTACTGGGGCTTGAATTCAGAGCCTAGACCTTGAACCGCTCCACCAGCCCTTTTCTTGTGATGGGTTTTTTCAAGACAGGGTCTCACAAACTATTTGCCTGGGCTGGCTTCAAACAGCGATCCTCCTGATCTCTGCCTTCTGAGCAGCTAGGGGATTACAGGCGTGAGCCATAGGTGCCTGGCTCTATCCTCTTTGTTGAAGTACTTTGTTAAGTAAATTCCTATGGAAGTCTGAGAAGTAAACATTGTGAGCACTTATATTTCTGAAGTCAGCTTTATTTTTACCCTTAATCTAGTTTTATTGAATATAGAATTCCAATTTTCCATCTGAACTTTGCTATTGAAAATCTAAATGCCAGTTTGGATCTTATTCCTTTGCAATGAACTACCTTCCTTCTGCAGAAACGTTTCCTTTTGTTCTTGTTCTGAAAACTCATATCTTTTTCATCTCCCAGAAATTTTCCTCTATTATTTCACTGATTCCCTCCCCTCTATTTCCTTTTTGGAATTATTGTTCCTTGGATATTGTACAATCTTACATTAGTATTCTGTATCTTTTTTCCTCCCCTTCCCTTATTGTATTGTCTTCCCTGTTCTGAGAGATTGTTCTGTTTCTTATTTTATATTTGACAATTTTTATCTTAAAGTATCCTGGTATTTTTGAGACAGGGTCTTACTATGTAGCCCTCCTCCATCCTCCTGCCTCAGTTTTCTGAGTGCTAGGATTACTGGCATGCAACACCACGCCCAGCTCAAGTATCCCATTTTCTAAATAAAGTCTCCTTGATTTTTTTTTTTGTATTAAAGACCTTTTCAGTTCCCTCAATTTCTTCTACTTCTTTCAGGGACAATTTTTGTTAGCATTGTTTGCTTTTTACTTTGTTGTTCACTCTCTTCTATTGTGCTTTGTGATCTTTCATTATTTATTCGTATCTAAGAAAGGTCTGGAGAATGCTGATTTTCTCTACCACTGTGTAAGTAGGTCTGTTTTCATAACAAGTTTCTCCTCTGAATAGAAATGTGGACTGGGGACTCTGTATATGGTACATCAGGAAAGATGGATGGACAAACTATTTTAGGATGAGAAGTCAAGAGTGGAATATTAGGTTGTGGCCTCTTAAGGGCCTGATAGGAAGGATTTTTCTTTAATGCACAGAAATGTCTAATGTTAGGTTGGAAACATGGCTAAAGAACCTGCCTTACAAAGTGTGAAAGTCCCGAGTTCAAACCCCAGTATCACAAGAGGAGGAGGAGGAAGTGGAAGAAGAGAAAGAGAACAGCTAATGTCTACACTAGACACCTTAGCTTTTATTAGATAGTCTTGGTATTCTTAGAGGAGAGCTTCAGGTTCTCAGTCCAAGAGTGACCACTTTTGTCCTGTGTGAAGGAAATGATAATAGGATCTGGAGGACCATGTAACACTCTTTCTGCTTCAGGTCCCATTCCTACCCTCTTATAGAAATCACAGACTCTGAACAGAGGATCCTCCAGGTTTCCAAAACACAAGGAGTTTTGCACATCCTGTGTAGCACTCTTATAATGTCTGAACCAAATATTATTACAATTTCATCCACAACATGCTTTCACATCTGTTTGTGTCTTCCAGAAAGTGGATGAAACCTCACCTGCTAGTTAACCTACTATTCTCTATGTAGATGGATTCCTTTTTGTTGTAATTTTATTTCAGGGTCCTCAGGAGAGACAGGATGCAGTCTGCCATCTTGAACCACAATATAAACAACTCACTCAAGTTTTAACATAACTGCTTCCTTCACCCAGGACCTATGCTTTATATTTGACTCATCCCTTTGATGACTGTATTTATTCACTGACATTCACTCAATACACATTTAGTAAGTATAGAAATAAGTATAGATTATTTATCAGGTGCTATGGATATATAGTTGAAGAGATACAGCTTGTTTTGTGTATTCAGAACACAGATGCATAAATAGACAATCCCAACCTATTTTAGCAAGAATTCAATGAAGCAAGAGAACACTGGAGATGAGCACAAAAGTTTCCTGAGGGGGTTACGAAATGATTCACAAGGAAACTGGTCATGAAAGTCTTGAGTTTTCCAAGCAGATGAGAGTAAGGAAGTAATGGAGATAAGGCAAAGGGACTCCTTAACTGGACAGTCCCTCACAATAAAGAATTATCCAGCTCAAAGTGTCAATAGGGTAAGAGTGACAGAACCTGCCCTAAAAGTCCTCACATGGCCACAGCCAGAAAGAGCAGCCCTGCAGCACTGGAATAGGGAGACAGGTGGACAGCTGAGTCTAAAGCAGCACAACTGGGTTGGCAGCTGCTGTTTGTTCTTAAGAAGGAGGTGTGAAGAGAGCCTGAGGTCAGAAGGGGAGAGATAGAGAGGAAAATGGCTGCATTATGGGTCCAAAAGACCAGAGCAGTCTACTTTAGAAGTCCCAGTGGAGGGAGTAGACTAGTGCACTTCCTCCACAGCAGAAAGGCAGAGGGAGCAGGATACACAGGAAACTGCACCGAGCCTAAGAGCTCTTTAGCAACATACCCACAAAAAGGTCATGTAATCCTGTTTTCCTTGAACATCATGGGGTTGGCCTGGAGAAGATCAGGGGAGGAAAGGAAATCTAAAGGACAAAACACTTTTCCACAGGAAGCCACACCATCCACAAGAGACAATTTAAATGATCCTTATTCTTGCCACATTGCCCAGAGGAAGGAGGCTCATGAGAATGACTAGTTCAGTTTTAGGACACAAGCAAACTTCGAACATTTGAGTACAGTGTGGGGACTGTTATTGAGATTATTTATGGTACTTATTGAGTAACAACTTGCAATAGGATTAGGACTTCACTTGAATCTCACTTTATCTTGGTCAAAGCTCCATGCTTTTCCCATGACCTTAGTTTATAGTTAAAGTCCTTTCCAGTTCAAAAAAATAAGAAGTTGAAAATTATTTTGATAAATTCTACTCACCTCTTTTTTCAACCAGTCATTCTCCCAGATCTCACGATAACTGCCTCTGTCAATAAACTTTACAGCATTCTAAAAGAAAGTTTCTCTATTAAGGAAGAGATGCCACATAGTGATTCACAATTTTAGCAATGGTGACACACGATCACTTTCTCTGATAATTTTATTATGTCTTGAAATTACTTTGAGAATATATGTTAAGAAATTTTGCTGTCATCCTACCTACTCAGGAGGCAGAGATCAGGAGGATGGAGGTTTGAAGCCAGCCAGAGCAAATAGTTCAAGAGACCTATCCTGAAAAAACATAAAAGAGGGCTGGCAGAGTGCATGCCTATCAAGCATGAGGTCCTGAGTTCAAACCCCAGTATTTCCAAAAAAAAAAAAAAAAAAGGAAGAAATTTGGTTCAATTGTTCTTTTAATAAAAAAACTATCCTGTTGTATTGTTTTTTGCTGATTTACCCTGCTACTACAATAGGTGACTTAGAGACCTAGATATTGTGAGGGTGTCCATTCACTTGGCCATCATTGTGTCTGAATCTGACTACCATGATGGAATCAACCATTAAATGATGTGCTCTATAATTAAGATGGCTAAACTGTAATAATCACACATTCCTCAAGTTTACAGTCAAGATAGAATTTAACATAAAGCAAGCAAAAGCTTGAATAGATTACATTACTATCTTTTTAATTTGAAATGTTTCTGTATGTCAATAGTAACAATGTACTTACTTATAAACCTAATAGCAAATAGATTCAGGATAGTGAGAAACACAATAGATGGTTTTCTGCAGAAAAGCATTATAGACAAAAACAGGAAAAACCTTTCTTTGGTAGCAGGTTCATAATATGCAAATTTGTTTTCAATTACTTGAATATATAAAATTTCTTTTTGTTGGAACTTTTACTCTGTGTGTGTGTGTGTGTGTGTGTGTGTGTGTGTGTGTGTGTGTGTGTGTGTATCTCATTGGGGATCAAATTCAGGTCTTCACAAATACACTACCACTGCACCACACCCCAGAATGATATTTACAGTTTCATCCACAAGAGCCATCTCTGTGAGATGGTTTTATATGGATATTATGTCACAAGTTCAATATTCAGTAACTGAAGGACAGAACCAAAAGAAGATAAAAATATTAAAGAAGAATAAAATATTAAAAAAAATTTTAGGAAAAAAAGTGAAAAAAGAAAAAGATTCTAGATTATAAACATCAACAGAAATAATTTAAAGGGATAAATTTATCTGTTAAGTCCTTTGAGTTAGAAGATTTTTAATTTAAAAAAAAATCTTTAAATCATACTTATTAAACTAAGAGTGAATATATATCCTAGGAACCAGTAACTTTTATACTGCAGCTAAAACCAGGTTTTTCCAACATAAAATTTCATTTGAATAAAAGCAGGAAGTAGCTCCTAAATGAAGTTAGTTGGCTAACAGCTTAACTAACTAATAATGGAGTAGTGGCTTCAACCTTGGCTACACAGTAGAATCTCCTAAAAGCTTTGAAAAATTCCACAAACCCAGGCAACACCCCAAAGAAACTACCTTAGCATCTTTATTGGTGGGACCCAGGCACCACTTGGGGACACATCAGTGTATAGGAGGTTAAACTGTGTGCTAAAATAACCAGCTAACAGGAGAAAAACTCATTCAATAATGTGAGTGTTAAGCATCATGTAGATAAAAGAAAATGTATAGTGTAGTGATAAGGAGTGATGACCAGAAGGAGATCTCAAGTGGATTCCTCCACTTGCTCTAGGAAAGTCACACTCTTTCTCTGTGCCTCCATCTCATTAGCAACTCCCAAACCCTTTTAGGATGGCCGAGAGATTTAAATGTAATGTTCTTGGAGGAGCATTTGGAACAGTCCTCATTGCATATGCTTGGAGTTATATGCTTATTTGATCTACATATACATCTTTTTTGGAGGTGGGGAACAGTATTGGGGTTTGAACTCAAGAGCTTTGTACTTGTTAAGCTGGTGCGGTACTGCTTGAGCCACACCTCCAAGCCTTTTTTGCTCTGGTTATTTTGGAGGTACGGTCTTGGCTTTTGCCTGGCTTGTCTGGACTGTGATCCTATTTTAGGCTTCCTGCTGCAGCTGAGATGACAGGTGCGTACCACCATGCCCAGAAATCAGTTGAGATGTGGTCTCGCAAAATTTTTGCTGGGGCTGGCCTTGAACTGCAATCCTCCCAGTCTCTGCTTCCTGAGTATCTAGAATTACAAGCATGAGTCACTGCACCGGCTTAGCATACTATTGTCCCTGTTTTAAAAATTAGGAAGCAGAAACCCAGAAAAATTAAGTAAACAAATTCAGTTATACAGCTAGTAAGTGGCAGAGCTCCAACCTAAACTGCCTGACTTTAGAACCCAAGTTCTTTTGCATGTTAGGCAAGCACTCTACCACTGAGCTACATCCTAGCCCTTGTTTTTTGTTTTAAGACAGGGTCTAGCTATATAGCCCAGGCTGGCCTGGAATTCGCAATCCTCCTGAGCTGGGATTACACTCATGGGCCACTATGCTCAGCAGAACCTAAATTCTTAACCACTCTAATATACTACTATAAAGAATAAGGGGAAATTTTGTTTTAAAAAAATTGAGGCAGGGGAAGGATAAAGGAGAATGATGGAGGGGGGTGAATTCAACTATGACACTTTGTAAGAACTTTTGTAAATGTCACCATGTACCCCCAGAACAATAATTTAAAACACTGAAACATACCTGTGTGGCCCATTCCTTCTTTTGGTCCAGTTGCAACAAAGTTTCTTTAATTATTCTCTTTCTAGCATCTTCAAGAGTGACTTTATAATGTTCTTTAAAAGAAATTACAAGCCTTTGGTAAGACTAATCCTAGTGAATTTCATCTTCCATGATCCTCACCTCTCCTTTTACATGCTTTTTCCTGAACTCTCTGAGTACATTTTTCTAACACATCTAGTTCCTTCAGTTAAAGAAATGTTTCTATAATTTGCTAACATTTTACTATGAATTAGTCTAAAATTTCCAAGAATTTTAAACACTTTAGTATTGTGTGGCAATCTATCCTTTGTATCCCACAACTTGTGGTTCCATAACATAAGTATAAAAATCTTACTATCTGCTTAGTAGCATCATGTACATCTGACTCCATCTATCTAGATTTTCAATATTCCTGGCATGTGTTTCCTGGAAAAGGAAAGACAGGGAGGAGTGTGAAAAGAAGAGAGCACTGAGAAGCAGTAAACCTGGTTACGTGTTGGATTTTCTACAAGACAGGAGGACAGAGATAAAGTGCAGGATTCTCCACTCTCTACATTTTCTTATGCACATAAATATCATTACTGAAAGAGTGAAGATAAAGCTTTTGGCCTAAAAAGATGCTTAAAGATAATATAATCAATTTTCCTTAGGAAATGAGGTACCATGGCATTAAGGCTGCTTAAGAGAGTAGAGAAAAATAAAACTGGATAAAGGAGTCCAATTTATTTTTTTCAACAAATAATTATCAAGTTCTTTCTCTGTGCCAGATACTGTTGAAGACACTGGGAATGTTTCTGATTAAGACAGGTAACCACTGCCCTTATGACATGGCCATTCTCATGAGGAAGACAGACCACAAGTAAGAAAAGCAAGCAAGTAATAATCAGGAGGTAACGTGTGTGATGACAAAGAACTAAGAATCTCTATTCCAGATAAGGTTGTCAGAGAAAGCTTTTTTTGAGGAGGTAACATTTGAGCAGAGTCTAACTAAAGTGATGTAATCAGCAATGTGAAATATGAGGGAACTGTACTCTCAAATGAGTTAATCTGAAAATAATCAAACTTAGTGGTGTTTTATCATATAGCTATGTTATATATCCCCATCAACTGTGCTTTATTTATCACATATGCATGGTAAGTATTTGCAAGTCATGATCTATTTTCCAATACAACTAATGATAAAAATGATAGCTGCTAGACTTTTGGACAGGTCCAAACAAAACTAAACTAAAATACTAAACTAAAATAACTAAACAAAAATGTTGTACAAAGAATGCTGTAGAAACTGCTAGCTAGGACATTGTTTCAAAAGGAAAATTTTTTTCACAGACCAAGGCAGCAAAGTAGAACTCTCTGGATTTTGTGTTATGGGGAAGGAGATCACAGGTCTGATTTTCCTATAGCCAAACTAAGGTGGCTACAAGAGAACTAGGGAACCTGGGAGCTGGGAAGAGTTAGTCAGTTCTCATCTAAACTTTATACTGGCACAACTCTTTCTCTATTAGATGAAAACTAGGACAACAGAAAAATTTTTAAAAAGTCTCTTACATATTTTTGAATTACTGTGTTCCTAGACACTATAGATATTGAAAAACATTTTGAAGGAAATTAAATCTGGCAAACTGCCAGTTTTTGATGGGCAACAATCCGAGGCTTCAGTACCTGGGTGGCAGCAGCAAATGGTTTTTCAGGGACAATGGAGGTGGAAAGGGGAAGGAGAGGTAAAGAAAGAAGACAGCTTACACAAGTTGTGGAATGGCTAGAAAATGGGGTTGGGGGGCCTCTAATAGTGTGGATAAGATGTTTGACTCTGGCTGTGTTTCATTAGGTTTGGGGAACTAGTCTAACTTGTTATCTAGAAAATAAGAAATGAACTCTTTTTATTCCAACCTACGTATACTCATCAACATGGCCTACATTTTTCTTACTCTCATTTGAAGTAATCCTTTGAAACTTTCCAATCTCATTTCTAATGAAATTTCTTCTTTGAGTCAGGCCCTTGTCCATTGGGTTATTAATGCTAGTTATTTGTTTGATCCTTACACATAACAATCAATCTAAAAGCTGCAATGGATTAGGACTTAAACTATAATGGATTTTATAGTCTTAGCATCTGAAAGAAATCATAAAATCTGGAGCTTAATATCATAAAATATTAATTCTTTGCTATAAATTACAAAAAAAGATGGTCAAATATGCTCTGACTAAAACTTTGACAGTTTCAAACTTTATAAGACATTCTGTGGACTATTTTTCTTCTTAAAAACTGAGTAAGCAGCAGGAAAGTGATTCAAATGATGCTTCCTATAGCCTAGTGACACCTACTAATCACTCATTTGTGAAGGCTACCAGAGGAGACACTATAAGTAGAAGCTTGGGAGGTTGTGCTGTAAGACTCCTTGTTGCTCAGATGTCCACTCTAATGTGGTCAGTTCTTGGTAGATGACCCCAAACTGCATGGACTGATGCTTCTTTCCATTGTTCTGTCTTTCCTGTTGTGCATGGCTCTGCTTTGGTTTACTTCTCCAACAAGTGCTGGAAATCTTGGGTGATCTTCCCTCACTTCTGGGCATCACACAGCTTCATTGTCCTAATCCTCTTCTGTGGTGGTGGCTCCATTCAGACCCTTCTGGAGAAAACTAAGCAGAGGCAGGTGGAAATACTGGCTAGGTCTTACTCTCTACAGACACAGTCTGTGTTGGAGATACACCCATATCTCAATGGATCACAAAGCTGGGATGACTATTTGAAGGAAAAGAAGTTTGGAGTTTGGAATCTGCTGCACCTGGGTTCAAATTCCTGTTCTACTACTAAGTTATGTGAATTTGGGTAAGATAATTAACCTCTCTGGACCGCTGTTCTCTCACCTTTAAACTGGGCTTTATTATATCTAACTCAGAGGAACTTATAAGGACCATGTAAGACATGGAAAAGCAGATGATGAAACCAGATTGGGAACACTTGGGGACTCTCATTTTGTAAATGAGGAAATTAGACCCAAAGAAGTAATGTTACTTTTTTGCAAGCAGACTTAAACCCGTCTTTTAACTCACTTTTAGTGTACAAAGAAGTTTTAAGGTTTCCTGTCTTGTGCCCCTGGTTAAACATAAAAATAAAAATGCTCAGTAAGTATATATCTATTGACTTGTTATAAACTGTTCTTTACCTCTGGGCCTAATCTAAGTTTCTCTTTCTTTTTTCTTTCCATTTGTTTTTCTTCCTTTTTCATCCTTGTTCAGCTACCTGCTCATCACTTAGCAGCTGGCTCAATCATCAGATGAAAAAAACATAGTACATACAGGGGTTGGTAGTATTCACCATTTCAGGAATCTACAATAGATCTTGAAATATCCTTCTAGGATGCAGGGGTTCTACTGTGTTACAGCATTTGATCTCCACCACATGAATGATTCAGGGAGTATTTGTTTTTTTCTTCCACCAAATGTACACCTATTAAAGATCTTTTGTTGAACTTGAACTAGTTTTGTTGTAACTGACCTGACATTTTCTCTGCATTCTCTTTAACTATATTGATGTCATTTTGTAAGGAAGTAATGAGTTTGGCATGTTGTTCACTCCCTACATTCTTGTACTCTTCCCAATATTCCTTTTCACTGAGTTTCTCAAGAAACAGTTTCTCAGCATCACTTATTTGTATGCGCATAGCTGTTGAAAAGAAAATCAAGGTATATGTCATTTCTATTGTCCTTACAACCATGATATGTTATAATCTGGTTTCATAAAGTTAAGGTCTGATATTAAAATGCCATTAACTCATAAATACTATTTTATAGAGGCAATTTTGGGAAATCTAAACTATTCAAACTATTGTTTATCCCTCATGATTCAAAATTGAAGTAAATTAAGCTTCCAATTTTAAAGCAGATACGTGATTTGGGGTTATGTTTGAATAATACATATGCCTAGGAATATATAAGTTTAAATAGTCCTATGATAGCTTTTTAACGGTCTGATTTTGTACAACACATACTAGCATGTGTATTCTTTATTACAGAGTGTCTTTTTCTGGACATTATGTATCTGAGAAAAAGTGATTTCAACTCATGTCCTTTCAGGTCCTTGACAACCATTTTTTTTGTAAATAAACTGAATCAGTCATCTAAAGTTCATTTGTTTGGACTTCCCTTTTGTGACATGATATCATAATAACATGTCTTCTCCCACTCCCCTATGTTGAAAGACTTCAGGGCAGAAGTTAAGTCCTTCCATTAGATGGGTACAGATGTTGAAGTATTTCCAATGTATGCCCTTTCCATCTGCTCTGGTGTACTTGCTAAGCATGATACTTTATTTGGTTTTTTATATCTAAGTATAATATTGCTGAATGTCTTTAAGTAGGAAGCATTACAAAGAGCCAACTACATGTCTGTTCTCCTTCTCTCTCTCTCTTCCTCTCTCCCTTCCTACCTCTCTCCCTCCCTCCCTCCCTCCCTCCCTCCCTAAGCCTCTGTGGCCTTCTTTCTTCCTTGGGTGACTACAAATGCCCTGTCCTCCCTTACTATGCTCAGTTATCCAAACTGGCCTGAGTCTTGCATGACACACAGCTCCCTGTGCTTAACTCAAACTATGAACAGTACACCTCAACTAGCACCTTAGAAGGCAGTTCAGCCAGCACACCTAAACATCCCTTTGGATCTTACTCCCAACTCGAGGACTTGAGTATTTCAGGCAAAACTGGTTTTAGAAATTTTAGCAACAAGTGTATGATGAAAAAATAGGAATAAAATGCCTACATCAAAACTGGGTATGTCCGATTTATTCTCCAGGCCCGTCGTTTTCCTAAATTAGTAACAAGAGTATGTCTTGTGACTTTCATCCCCCACCCCTAGCATCATTTCTATCCATGTCCTCCAAACTTCCTGTTTCCCAACTCTAATCTCTCTTTCCCCCATTTAAATGGTATGTATGTGGTGGGGGAGAGGACTTAACCCTCTTAGAGAGATGGGGGGCTGTTCATAGTTATATTCATCTTATAATTTCCAAATCTAAACCAAGGTTAAAGTCAATGAAGCCATCAACCAGTAGAACTTCATATAAGAAAAGAACAAATCCCCACTGTGAGAAGCAGTTAAGAGTGGTTTCTAGCAAGATACCATTCAGTGCTAAGAGTCAGGTAGATTTCATCTGTTTTTGCTCACTATTCTTATTTCTCCTCCTCTCTTGACTTCAGTTCCTTTGTTCATGTCATTTATTTCCCTCTCTTGTCCATTTATCTACATGTATTTGTGGTTGTGGTGGTAATGATGTCATGTGAAACATAACCACAGCATTTGAACACACTGGAAGACAAAACTAATATTAATATATTCAAGAACTAACTGATGCAACTTCTATGATAATTTTCTAATTTCCTAAATCACCTTTCAAGTTTTTTTCCTGGTCTCTTTCAAATTTCCACTTCTCCTTCATTGCTTTTTCAACATCCTCTTTTGTTACAACTGGTAACCCATCTGACTTCTCCTCACTCAGTTCCTTTAGTAGGTTCCTTATGTGCCAATTCGGTTCCTCCTTCAAGCGTCTATTCTGTCATGAAACCCACAGCAATCATTATCTTTTGAGCTACTCACATTGTTTTCCCAGAACAGAGCCACAGGTTAGATAAATTATACAACAATATCTAAGAGCTTATGGATCATGTAAGACTCTAAACCTATTAATGTAGGAACCAATAGATACAATGTTTCATAGTAAAATTATAACTAATTTACAATGTATTAACCTTGCAATCTATTACATCAGTGAACATTAAAGGTAAACCTTGGAGGTCAACTTTTTTCAGTCTCCACTAAACACTGTTACTCTTTAGCACTCCTTATTCACTTAGTCATCTACCATGTGCCAGGCAGTATGCTGAGTACTAGAACTATATCAGTTAACAAAACAGGAAAAAAAAAAAAGTACTGCTTTTATAGAACTTACCTTATTCTTCGCTTTTCTCACAAATAACACCAATTCTCTTCTTTTAGGATGATGGTTACTCACCATTCTAAACTTCATACTTGAAATATAGATCATGTTCTTGTGACTATCCCATACATGTTTCTAAATTTCTCATTTAATTAATTAAAGTTTGTTATTGCCTTTACTATATATTATGTATATTCAAGTAAATAAAAAGTGATAATTACACGCAAACCTGCCATATAATAATTACTACGGTAAATACTTAACAATGAAGTAAAAGACACTAGACAGTAACTTCAATCCATGAGAAAAAATAAAGCCAATAAAAGTAATGACACAGGCAAATACAAAAGACAGAATTAATATATTTTTGTAATTCTTTTTTCCCCTACCTTATTTTAAATTAATATAGTTAAGAACTAACTGATGCAACTTCTATGATAATTTTCCAATTTCCCAAATCATCTTTCAAGTTTTTCTTAAACCTTGAAAGACAAGTGCAGGCTGGGAGCTGGTGGTTCATGCCTATAATTCTAGCTACTTGGAAGGCTGAGATTGGGAGGACTGTAATTCAAGGCAAGCCTGGGCAAACAGTTCAGGAGTCCCAACTCCAAAATAACCAGAGCAAAATGGACTGGAGGTATGGATCAAGAAGAAGGAGCATATGCTTTGCAAGTATGAAGCTTTGAGCTCAAATCCCAGTGCCACCAAAAAGAAAAAAGGACAAATGCATAGAGCAATAATTATAATCTATGTTTATGGGCATGCAGTGTGTAAAGTATATTTTGTGTTATAATAACAATACAAATGAGGAGGGAAGGAATAGAGCAAAGTTTTTCTATGTTATTAAAATTAAGTTGGAATCAATCTGAACTAGATTGTTATAAATTAAGTTTTTAATTGGAATCTTCACAGAAACAACTAAAAAAACCTGAAATTATAATAAGAGAAATAACAGAATTAAAACAGTATGCTAGAAAACGTTTAATACAAAAGAAGGCAGTAATGGAAGAATAGAAGAACAAAAAGAACATAAAACAGAGAAACAGAAAAATGTCAGAGGTAAATCTTCCTTATCAACAACTACATTAAGTGAAAGAGGTTAAACATCGCAATGAAAAGGCAGAGCTTGGCAGGAGGAATTTTAAAAAACTGACCCACCTGTATGCTCTCTCTGTGATACACTTTAGGTTCAAAGAAACCAATGGGTAAAAGTTTAAAGACAAAAAAAAGATGTACCATACAAACAAGTAACCCAAATACTAACATAAGAAAAAATAAACTTTATGAAAAAAATTGTTATTGGAGACAAAAGGACAATTATATAATAATAAAAGAGAGAAGCCACTAAGAATATGTAATGATGAGAACTATATGCCCTGCATTAGGTATTAATATTCCCCCCAAATTCATGCCAGTCCAGAGTGTGACCTATTAGAAACAGTCTTTGCAGATGTAGTCAGTTAGAATGAGGTCATACTAGACTAAGTGGGCCCTAAATCTAATGACTGGGATCTTTACTTAAAGGCAGTATGAGGGCCATGTGTGGTGGCCCACCCTTACAGTTCCAGCTACTGGGAAGATGGGGATTGGGAGGATTAAAGTTTGAGGCAAGCCTGGGCAAAAAAGTTAATGGAATCCCATCTCAACCAATAAGCCAGGCACAGTGGTACGTACTTAAAATTCCAGCTATGAGGCAGTCCAAGGATCATGGTCCAAGGCCAGCCCCAGGCAAGAATCTCAAGACCATCTCCAAAAAATAAAAAAAGCTAAGGATTGGTGGCATAGGCCCATAATCTTTAGCTACTTGGGAGGTGAAGATTGGAAGGATTGTGGTTGAAGGCCAGTCTAGGCAACAAGTTCATAAGACCACATCTCAACCAATAAAGCTGGGTATGGTGGTGTGTGCCTGTCATCCCAGCTATGTAGGAAGCATAACTAGAAGGAGGAGAATAGTGATTCAAGACAACCTGGGCATAAATGGTACACACTACAGGATCCCTACCCCTTGGGCTGCACCAGTCCTTGGCTCCGCTCTGGATCTACATCCCACCAGGATCCCCACCTCTCAGTTTCCCCTCCCTTCAGGCCCTGCTGGGTCCCAGCTCTGCATGGTACAACCAGATCCACACCCCTCCGGGATCCTTGCCCCTCGGGCCCTGGAGGGCACCAGCTCCACGTGAGACAGCCGCATCCCCAACCTCTGGGACACTAGCCCCTCAGGCCCCACCAGATCCCCACTCCGCTGGGATCCCTGCCCCTCATGCCATGCCAGGCCCCAGCTCTACAGGATTGCCAGATAACCACTCCACCAGGTTCCCATTCAGGCTGCCATAGGAGGGCTCCAAACCTGCCTAAGAGACATGGATAGACAGGACTGGATGCTAAAGGAGTAACATCAGAATAACTAAGACTGCAATTCTACTGTTCCAGAATTGGTGATTTTTTTTTCCTCCTTCTTTAAGTAAACCAGACAGCCAAACTGCATTGCATTTCAACTTGGGACACTTTGTGGGTTTATTTTTTTATTTTTTTTGTGCAGTTTTGTTCTACTTTATGCGTCCCCTTTGACGAGACAACTACAGAACAACATCTGAGGCACCATCTCCAGGATTGGAGACTGAGATGGACACCAAAATTATTAAGACTGAAACTTCATTGCATTTGAACTTGGAGGGTTTTTTATTTTTTTAATTTTCTATTTTTCATTTTGTTTTATTTTATTTATATATATATTTCTTTCATTAACTTATTTTTTATTTTCATTCTTATCTTTATTCTTTTTATTTTTTATTTTCAATCCTCTCTCTGTTTCTCTAATGCCTGTTCATCTTACTGTCAATTACTATACCAACACTCCCTGTTTATGCCTTTGAAACTTTTTTGTTTGATTCCTTGTTTTGTTTTTTCCTACTGGTCTGTTTATTTGTTTTTCCCTTTTTCTTTAACTTCTTGCTTTCCATCTCTTCTCACCCTTCCATTCTAAATATTACCATTGTTATTATTACAAGCTAGAAAATACTTAATTGCACACAGTACAGGGACAGTAACAACACCGAGGACAATGACAGGAAGACAGAAAAAACAGGGAAACCAGTTTCCCCACAGCAAAAAATTAGTACAGGAACCAGAGGGAAATGAAGAAAACAGATATTCAGATCCAGACTCCAACAAACTGAAGATAAACTATGCCAAAGAACCCAATGAAGCCCACAAGAATAATTTAAAAGAAGACATACTACAGGTACTCAATGAGAATTTTATAGAGATGATACTGGATAGGGTCAACCAAAATGTACAGGAGACACTCAAGAAATTCCAAGACAACAAAAATAGAGAATTTGAAAAAGCAAAAGAAGAAATAAAGGAAACCATAGAAGGACTGTATAAACAGCAAAGTGAAACACAAAACACGATTAATAAAGAGATAATGGACTCAGGACAAAAATAGACAACATTAAAGAGGAAACCACCCAGGATATGGAAAACCTCAGAAAAAAGAATGAAACAGAACTGCAAAACAAAACAGAAGGCCAATCCAGCAGAATAGAAGAAACAGAAAACAGGATCTCAGAACTTGAAGATGAAATGGTAATTAAAGGAAAAACTGAAGAACTATTAATTAAACAACTTAAGACCTGTGAAAAGAAAATGCAAGAACTCACCAACTCCATCAAAAGACCAAACGTGAGAATCATGGGCATCGAAGAAGGAGAAGAGGGGCAAGCGAAGGGAATGCGTAATATATTCAACAAAATAATAACGGAAAATTTCCCAAATCTAGAGAAAGATATTCCCATACAGATGCAAGAGGCCTCCAGGACACCAAACAGACCAGATCAATATAGAACAAACCCACGACATATCATCATTAAAACAACAAGTTCAGAAAATAGGGAAAGAATATTGAAGGCTGTAAGACAGAAAAAACAGTAACATACGAAGTTAAATCCATCAAAATCACAGCAGACTTCTCAACAGAAACATTAAAAGCAAGAAGAACGTGGAGTGAGATCTTCCGGGCACTGAATGAAAATAACTTCAACCCCAGGATACTCTACCCAGCAAAACTATCATTCAAAATAGATGGAGCAATAAAAGTCTTCCATGATAATAAGCAGAAACTAAAACAATATGTGACCACAAAGCCACCACTACAAAAGATTCTGCAAGTGATTCTGCACACAGAAAGTGAAACCCAACTTAACCATGAAAAGACAGGCAGCACCAAACCACAGGAAAAGAAAAAGCAAGAAAGTAGAGAGTAACCTCAACTTAGGTACACACAATCAAACCTTCAAACAACTAAGACAACTAAATGACAGGAATCACCACATACCTATCAGTACTAACACTTAATATTAACAGAAATAATTCACCCATCAAAAGGCACCACTTCACGAAATGGATTAAAAAGGAAGATCCAACAATTTGTTGCTTACAGGAGACCCATCTCACTGACAGAAATAAGCATATGCTTAGGATGAAAGGCTGGAAGAAGATTTACCAAGCCAATGGCCCCCAAAAACAGGCAGGAGTAGCAATACTTATCTCTGACAAAGTAAACTTCAAACCTACATTGATCAAACGAGATAAAGAAGGACATTCCATACTAAGAAAAGGGGAAATAGACCAAAAGGAAATAATCATCATCAACCTGTATGCACCCAATGTCAACGCACCCAATTTCATCAAACATACCCTGAAAGACCTAAAAGCATATATTAACTACAACACAGTGGTTTGGGAGACTTTAACACACTATTATCATCAATAGATAGGTCATCCAAACAAAAACTCAATAAAGAAATCCAAGATCTAAAATATACAGTAGATCAAATGGACCTAGTTGATGTCTACAGAACATTTCATCCAACATCTACACAATATACATTCTTCTCAGCAGCCCATGGAACCTTCTCCAAAATAGATCATATCCTAGGGCACAAAGCAAGCCTCAGCAAATATAAGAAAATAGAAATTATACCGTGCATACTATCCGATCACAATGCAGTAAAAGTAGAACTCAACAACAAAAGTAAAGACAAAAAACATGCAAACAGCTGGAAACTAAATAACTCATTACTTAATGAAGAATGGATCATCGATGCAATAAAAGAGGAAATTAAAATGTTCCTGGAAGTCAATGAAAATGAAAACACAACCTACCGGAACCTATGGGACACAGCAAAGACAGTCCTGAGAGGAAAGTTTATAGCCATGAGTGTATATATTAAAAAGACTGAAAGATCTCAAATCAATGACCTAATGATACATCTCGAACTCCTAGAAAAACAAGAACAAGCAAATCCCAAAACAAATAGAAGGAGAGAAATACTAAAAGTAAGAGCTGAAATCAATGAAATAGAAACCAAAAAAACCCTACGAAGAATTAATGAAACAAAAAGTTGGTTCTTTGAAAAAATGAACAAGATTAATAGACCCCTGGCAAACCTGACTAAAATGAGGAGAGAAAAAACCCAAATTAGTAGAATCAGGAATGCAAAAGGGGAGAAAACAACAAACACCATGGAAATCCAGGAAATCATGAGCCTACTTTGAGAAAATATATTCAAATAAATTAGAAAATCTTAAAGAAATGGGCAGATTTCTAGATATATATGATCATCCAAAACTGAACCAAGAGGAAATTAATCACCTGAATTAGATCTATAACACAAAATGAAATTGAAGCAGCAATCAAGAGTCTCCCCAAAAAGAAAAGTCCAGGACCTGATGGATTCTCTGCTGAATTCTATCAGACCTTTAAAGAAGAACTGATACCAACCCTCCTTAAACTGTTCCACAAAATAGAAAGGGAAGGAAAACTGCCGAACACATTTTATGAAGCCAATATTACACTTATCCCAAAACCAGGCAAAGACACCTTCAAAACGGAGAACTATAGGCCAATCTCCTCAATGAACATTGATGCAAAAATCCTCAATAAAATAATGGCAGACCGAATTCAACAACACATCAAAAAGATTACTCACCATGACCAAGTAGGCTTCATCCCAGGAATGCAGGGGTGGTTCAACATATGAAAATCAATAAACGTAATAAACCACATTAACAGAAGCAAAGACAAAAACCACTTGATCGTCTCAATAGATGCAGAAAAAGCCTTTGATAAGATCCAACACTATTTCATGATAAAAGCTCTAAGAAAAGTAGGAATAGAAGGAAAGTACCTCAACAATATAAAAACTATATATGACAAACCTACAGCCAGCATTATACTTAACGGAGAAAAACTGAAACCATTCCCACTAAAATCAGGAACCAGACAAGGATGCCCACTATCTCCACTCCTATTCAACATAGTACTAGAATTCCCAGCCAGAGCAATTAGGCAAGAAGAAGAAATAAAAGGAATACAAATAGGTAAAGAAGCTGTCAAAATATCCCTATTTGCAGACAACAGGATCCTATACTTTAAAGACCTAAAATCTCTACTCAGAAGCTTCTAGACATCATCAATAGCTCCAGTAAGGTAGCAGGATATAAAATCGACATAGAAAAATCATTAGCATTTCTATACACTAACAATGAGCAAACTGAAAAAGAATGTATGAAAACAATTCCATTTACAATAGCCTAAAAAAAAAAATCAAATACCTAGGTGTAGACCTAACAAAAGATGTGAACAACCTCTACAAGGAAATCTATAAACTTCTGAAGAAAGAGATTGAGGAAGACTATAGAAAGTGGAGAGATCTCCCGTGCTCATGGATTGGTAGAATCAACATAGTAAAAATGTCTATACTCCCAAAAGTAATCTACATGTTTAATGCAATTCCCATCAAAATTCCAGTGACATTCATTAAAGAGATTGAAAAATCTACCATGAAATTTATATGGAAACACAAGAGGCCATGAATAGCCAAGGCAATACTCAGTCAAAAGAACAATGCTGAAGGTATCACAATACTTGACTTCAAACTATATTACAAAGCAATAACGATAAAAACAGCATGGTACTGACACAAAAACAGACATGAAGACCAGTGGAACAGAACAGAGGACCCAGATATGGAACCACACAACTATAACCAACTTGTCTTTGACAAAGGAGCTAAAAATATACGATGGAGAAAAAGGAGCCTCTTCAACAAAAACTGCTGGGAAAACTGGTTAGCAGTCTGCAAAAAACTGAAACTAGATCCATGTATATCACCCTATACCAATATTAACTCAAAATGGATCAAGGATTTTAATATCAGACCACAAACTCTAAAGTTGATACAGGAAAGAGTAGGAAATACTCTGGAGTTAGTAGGTATAAGAAAGAACTTTCTCAACGAAACCCCAGCAGCACAGCAACTAAGAGACAGCATAGATAAATGGGACCTCATAAAACTAAAAAGCTTCTGTTCATCAAAAGAAATGGTCTCTAAACTGAAGAGAATACCCACAGAGTGGAGAAAATATTTGCCAGCTACACATCAGACAAAGGACTGATAACCAGAATATATAGGGAACTTAAAAAACTAAATTCTCCCAAAACTAATGAACCAATAAAGAAATGGGCAAGTGAACTAAACAGAACTTTCTCAAAAGAAGAAATTCAAATGGCCAAAAAACACATGAAAAAATGCTCACCATCTCTAGCAATAAAGGAAATGCAAATTAAAACCACACTAAGATTCCACCTCACCCCTGTTAGAATAGCCATCATTAGCAACACCACCAACAACAGGTGTTGGCAAGGATGCGGGGAAAAAGGAACCCTCTTACACTGTTGGTGGTAATGTAAACTAGTACAACCACTCTGGAAAAAAATTTGGAGGCTACTTAAAAAGCTAGACATCGATCTACCATTTGATCCAGCAATACCACTCTTGGGGATATACCCAAAAGACGTGACAGGTTACTCCAGAGGCACCTGCACACCCATGTTTATTGCAGTGCTATTCACAATAGCCAAGTTATGGAAACAGCCAAGATGCCCCACCACTGAGGAATGGATTAAGAAAATGTGGTATCTATACACAATGGAATTTTATGCAGCCATGAAGAAGAACGAAATGTTATTATTCACTGGTAAGTGGATGGAATTGGAGAACATCATTCTGAATGAGGTTAGCCTGGCCCAAAAGACCAAAAATCATATGTTCTCCCTCATATGTGGACATCAGATCAAGGGCAAACACAACAAGAGGATTGGACTTTGATCACATGATAAAAGCAAGAGCATACAAGGGAGGTATGAGGATAAGTAAGACACCTAAAAAATTAGCTAGCATTTGTTGCCCTCAACGCAGAGAAACTAAAGCAGATACCTTAAAAGCAACTGAGGCCAATAGGAGAAGGGGACCAGGAACTAGAGAAAAGGTTGGCTCAAAAAGAATTAACCTAGAAGGTAACACACATGCCCAGAAAATCAATACGAGTCAACTCCCTGTATAGCTATCCTTATCTCAACCAGCAAAAACCCTTGTTCTTTCCTATTATTGCTTATACTGTCTCTTCAACAAAATTAGAGGTAAGGGCAAAATAGTTTCTGCCAGTTATTGAGGGTGTGGGGGGGAGAGGGAGGGGGCGGAGTGGGTGGTAAGGGAGGGGGTGGAGGCAGGGGGGAGAAATGACCCAAGCCTTGTATGCACATATGAATAATAAAACAATAAAAAAAGCCATTAGCTTTTCCATACACCAACAACAAACAAACTGAGAAGGAATATATGGAAATAATTCCATTCACAATAGCCTCAGAAAAAAAAAATCAAATACGTAGGAGTAAATTTAACAAAGGATGTGAATGACCTCTACAAGGAGAATTACAAACTCCTGACAAAAGAGATCAAGGAAGACTACAGGAGGTGGAAAGATCTCCCGTGCTCATGGATTGGTAGAATCAACATAGTAAAAATGACTATACTACCAAAAGCAATCTACATGTTTAATGCAATTCCCATCAATAGCCCAATGACATTCATCACAGAGATTGAAAAATCTACCCTAAAGTTCATTTGGAAACAAAAGACACTGCAAATAGCCAAGGCAATACTCAGCAAAAAGATCAATGCTGGAGGTATCACAATACCTGACTCCAAACTATATTACAAAGCAATAACAATAAAAACAGCATGGTACTGGCACAAAAACAGACATGAAGACCAGTGGAACAGAATAGAGGACCCAGACATGAATTCACACAACTATACCCACCTCATTTTATACAATGGAGAAAAGACAGCCTCTTCAACAAATGTTGCTGGGAAAAGTGGCTACCCACCTGCAAGAAACTGAAACTAGATCCATGTTTATCACCCTGTATTAGTATCAACTCAAAATGGATCAAGGACCTTTTTTATCAGACCAAAAACTCTGAAGTTAGTACAGGAAGGAGCAGGAAACACTCTGGAAGTAATTGGTATAGGAAAGGATTTCCTCAATAGAACCCCAGCAGCCCAGCAACTAAGAGAAAGAATGGACAAATGGGACTTCATAAAATTTAAAAGCTTCTGCACAACAAAAGAAATGGTCTCTAAGCTGAAGAGACCACCCACAGAGTGGGAGAAAATATTTGCCAGCTATACATCAGACAAGGGACTGATAACCAGAATTTACAGGAAATTTAAGAAACTAAACTCTCCTAAAATCAATGAACCAATTAAGAAATGAGCAACTGAACTAAACAGAGCTGTCTTAAAAGAAGAAATTCAAATGGCCAAAAAACACATGAAAAAATGCTCACCATCTCTAACCACAAAGGAAATGCAAGTCAAAACCACATTAAGATTCTACCTCACCCCGTTAAAATAGACATTATCCAAAACACCACCACCAACATGTGTTGGCAAGGATGTGGGGAAAAAGGAACCCTGGTACACTGCTGGTGGGAATGAAAGCTGGTGCAACCACTCTGGAAAAAAATTTGGAGGCTTCTTAAAAATCTAAACATAGGTCTGCCATATAATCCAGCAATCCCACTCTTGGGGATATACCCAAAGGAGTGTGACTCAGGTTACTCCAGAGGCACCTGCACTCTCATGTTTATTGCAGTGCTATTCATAATAGCCAAGTTATGGAAACAACCAAGATGACCCACTATTGATGAATGGATCAAGAAAATGTGGTATTTATACACAATGGAAATTTACTGAACCATGAAGAAGAATGAAATCTTATCATTCACAGGTAAATGGATGGAACTGGAGAACATCATTCTGAGTGAGGTCAGCCAGGCTGAGAAGGCCAAAAATCGTATGTTGTCCCTCATATGTGGACTTTAGAGCTAGGGCAAATGCAGCAATGTTGTTGGACTTGGATCACATGACAAGGGGAGAGCACATACGGGAGATATAGAAATAGGTAGAAAACCGAAAACATGAAAGCGTTTGATGTCCCCACTTCAGAGGAACTAATACAGAAACCTTAAAGCAACAGAGGTCAACATGAGAAAGGATCAGGAACCAGTGTAAAGATCAGTTACAGATGAATCAACATGGGTTATAACACATGTGTACACAAAAGCAATACTAGGAATCTTTCTGTATAGCTATCCTTAACTCAACTAGCAAAAACACTTTGTCTTCCTTATTATGTTTATGTCTTTTCTTCAATAAAATTAGAGATAATGGCAGAACAGGTTCTGCCTGGAAGTGAGAGGGGATGGTGGGGAGTGGGTAGGGGATGGGGGCAGGGGAGGAGAAATGACCCAAACAATGTATGCACATGTGAATAAATGAATAATTTTAAAAAATTAATTAACAAATAATAATTATATATGTTCCTGGAATACAATGTAATATTCTGATGATAAATTTATACAGTGGAATAATTAAATCAAGCTAATCAATAAATCTACCACTCACATCCTAAAATAATAATAATAATAATATAAATGGTACACACTATCTCAAAAATAACCAAGGCAGCAAAAAGGGCTGGGGGCATGGTTCAAGTGGTAGAGTGTCTGCCTAGCAAGCACAGGCCCTGAATTCAAACCCCAGTACTGTCAAAGAAAAAAAAAGGCACTATGGGTTGTAGAGTGCTTGCCAAGTGTCCATGAAGTCCTGGGTTCAATCCCCAGCATGACCACCACCACCACCACCAAAAAAAAAACCCACAGATACAGGGAAAAAGAGTGTGATGATGGTAGCAAAGATCAGAGTGATGTGTTTACAAGCCAAGTAATTCTAATCATTGCTGAAAGCACCATGAAGTAGGAGATAGGATAGTGTCAGTCTTAAGAGCTTTCAGAAGGCACCACTCTTGCCCATGATGTTCTTGTGGGCACTGATTTTGAAGCTTTGGCCTCCAAAACTGTGAGAGTATAAATTTCTGTTGTTTTAAGACATGTTTGTGGCACTCTATTATGGCATCCCAAGGAAAATAATACATACCCTAACAGCAGAACCCCCCAAATACATGAATGTGAACTCTCATCCCTGCCAAGTAGTAATGAGAAGGCTCCACTCAATATATTTTTGGTGTCAAAGAAGGTCAAGTAGGGAGCCTAAACTACTTCCACCAGGCAGTAATGAGGTGCCACCTCCACTTTCCGTGCCAGACTGATATCAATGAAAGCCAGGCAAAATAAGATCCAGGGCCTTAAAATTCAAAATTTCCAACAAATCCAATAAATCATTCATCATACTAACAATCAAGAAGCTCACAAACTGAATGAAAAAGATAATCAGATTGATGCCAATGCCAAGGTGGCTGATACGTTAGAATTATTAGACAAAGATTAAAGCAGTCATGATAAAAATGCTTCCCTGCACAGAGATGAACATGCTTGAAACAAACAAAAAATAGCACGCAAAAACCAGGATATACAAACAAAACTCAACTGAAAACCTCAGAACTGAAAAAGTAACTGACATCAAAAGCTCATGGATGGGCTCAGCAGGAAAGGAGGAGTTCGAGGAAAGAAGAGTGAAATGGAAGAGAGAGCAATTGGACTCACCTAATATGAACAACAGAGGAAAGACACTGAAAAAGAAAAGAATTTCAGGACCTGTGGGTACCAATTTTTCCACATCTGTAGCCATCCTAGTCGCTGTGAAGCCATACATCACTGTGGCTTTGATTTAAATTTCCCTAGTAGCTAGGCTGAGCATCTTTCATGTCCTATTGTCCATCTGTATATCTTCTTTGGAGAAATGTCTACTTGATGCCAAACTGATTTTTTACAAAGGTGCACAAGCAATTCAAGGGAGGAGAGATGGCTTTATCAACCAACAATGCTGGAACAATTACACATTTGTAGGCAAAAAAACCCAAACACCTTGATCTAAGATTCACTCTTCATAAAATAAAAAGAAATTCAAAGTGGACTATGATTTAAATGTAAGAAGTGAAATTATAAAAACTTTAAAGTAAAATACAGTAGAAAAATCTTTGAGATCTGGGGCTAGGCAGAGTTCTTAAACTTGATGCCAAAAGCATGATCCAAAAAAAAGGAAAAATTGATAAAGCTAGACTTCATTAAATTAAAAATTTTACTCTGTGGAATATCCTTTCATGAAGATGGAAGACAAGCTTCTAAACACTAGTTTAGAAGGTTATATATATTTTATATATTATTTAAATATATACTACTTAATTATATAATTACTAGTACTTATTATTAAGTCATACAAATATATTACTTAAATTTATAGTAAATAATACAATACATAATAACATATAAATGCATGTATTCTCAAAACTCAACAGTAAAAGATTCAGTTATAAAATTGGCAATGACATGAAAATAAATACCACCAAAGAAGATATATAGATGGCAAATAAACACATGTAAAGATGCTCACCATCATTATCCATTAGAAAAATGAAAATTAAAGCTGTAGTGAGAAATCACTACATATCTATCAGAATGGCTAAAATAAAAGTGACATCACCAAATTCTGGTGAGAATGAGGAAAAACCAGATCTGCTGGAGTGTAAAATAGTACAGTTACCCAGGCATGGTGGCACACACCAACAATCCCAGCACTTGGGAGACAGAGGCAGGAGGACCACAAGTTTAAGACAGCCTGGGCTATATGGTGAGTGCCAGACCATCCTGAGCTCCATAGTGAGATCTCTTAAAGATAAAAAAATAAAATAAAATGAGGTGGTGAAGCCAGCCTAAAAAAGACAGCTTGGTAGTGTCTTTAAAAATGAAATACAACTATCATATACAGCAATTGCAATCCTGAGCATTTCATCCAAAGAAATGAAGACTTAGATTCACACAAATACCTTACATGAATGTTTACACTAGCTAATAGCTAATAACTGGAAAGAACTCAGGTGTCCTCCAGGTTAAGGGCTAAACAAACTATAGCATATCTATATCATGCAACACTACTCAGCAATAAAATGGAACCAACACCATCAGCAACAACATGGATGAATCTCCAGAGAACTATGCTGAAAAAAAAAAAATCCCAAAAGGTTACTCACTGCATCATTCCATTTGAAATGAAAGAATAAAAATGGAAAACAGAGTAATGGTTGTCAGGAGTTAATGTGAGAGTACAATTGGGAGGGGAGTGAGTGGTTACAGAAGGGAAACACAGGAATGCTCAGAGTGATGGAAATGTTCTGTATCTTGACTATCACTATTAATATTGTCAATATTCTATTTGTGATATTGTACTATAGCTTTGTAATATGTTAAGGAAAACTAGGAGATAGGTATCAGGATCTCTCTGTGTATTATTTCTTATATAACTGTGTGTTAGCCTATAATTATTTTAAAAAACCCCACATTTTACAAGAAAAAAACTGAAATGCATTCCAACTTTGGCCAAAAAGATATCACTAGTAAATTGTATAGGCAGGATGCAAACTCAGGTCTCTGATTCCAGATTCTACTAAAATTTGAAGACTATCCTTTTAAAACAAAAAACAATTAAAATTAACTGTGGAAGTTTCAGGTCCATACAAAATAAATATATAAACGGGGGCCACCCTTAGTATTTATTTCCTCATTCATGAGATTCCTTGAGGGTAAGTTGGATTCATTATCATTTACTACTTCCAAACTTTATTTCTGTTGATCTTTAGTTCTGATAGACATGTACAGCACCTCTTTGATACTAATTTTAATCTGATTTTATAAAAACAGTGCATCATTTTAAATATTCCATTGGTCATTTAACAACTGAGATTGTACTTTTCAAATGGTATTTACATGTACTCACTCTGAAAATCTAAGATTCAGAGATTAAACAAAGAAGTCAAAGGGTAAATATGATTTCAAAAGCTTTAAAATTTTAAGCTACTGTCTTCATGACCTAAATTACACAATTAAGCTGACTTCCACTGAGGTGATTATTAACATAGTGAAAATATTAGTACCCTCTTGCCTCACATGTATAAAGAAACTATAAATCAATCAAGTCTAAGCTTTGAAGAACATTATTTCCTAGGGTATATTTCATCATCATTACAGTTCTTTAATGACTATACAGACTCTAAGATTGTTTACTCACCCTTTCATGATACTTTTGATTCTTATCCCTAAGCTTCTTTACTTGAAACATGAATCGCTCTACTGCATTTTCCTTTATTTGACGTCTGAGAATAAACAAAGTTATGTTACAATTATTTATCTTTTATCTTAGGAAAAATTAATGAGACAAAATTTAAAAACTAAATTATTTGAATTCAAATAAACTATTAAATATGTTACAAAAGCCCATTTAGGGAACAGAATCTTTCCCAAGAGATTTTGTGTTTTTGAATCTATTTAATGCATTAAAATTTATAGTGGAGAAAAAACATCAAGTGTTTTTGGAAAAAAAAAAATCCCTGTTTATACTTCTTTGTAATTTTAATACTTTCTAATCATCTATAAATAATTCAGTTAAAGGAACCTAGGAAATCTACATATTCGGGACTTACTTCTAGGATAATAAAACCATTCAGACAAATGACAAAGATTTTATAAGAGCAAGCACATTGTGAAATACTGAGGCAATCCAGGTATGCCTATTGGTTCAAGTTCACTAACACACTATCTTCTACAAACAATAACAGTTTCTTTCCTGGGAAAAAGACATTTCTTTAACACCCAACAAGTATTAGTCAACCAAAGAAAAGAGCAGTAAGATTTTGGTGCAGACTATTTGATGGCTATTCAAAATGTTAGCATAACTCTACATGGCTAGGAAATGTTATAACTTTAAATCTGAGACCAAAATAAGGCAACAGAAATAGCTTTACCTAAACCTTTGCCTCAATTAAAAACAAAACAAAACATACTCCAAAATATAGCACATCTGAGGCAATAAACAGAAGAGTGGTTAAAGAATGAGGAACTCGTTCTTAGTCCTTCTGTTTCTTACCTACTTGATCACAGGCAAGTCAATTCTCTGGGCCTAAATTTTCAAGCCGTTATACGATGATAGCAATACCTAGCTCCACAAATTATTGGATGGATTAAAATAAGAAATCATATGTGAATGTTTCTAGCACAAAATGCTCAAAAATTCTTGTTAAATCTGAATCTGATATATACTTGGCAATCTCTCCAAAAAAACAGAGAAAAATAAGGCTCTTTCCTTTTTTCTTCCATATTTGCAGAAAGTCTCTATTATCTTAACAATACTATAATTAAGCAGGGACCAACCCATCTCCACCTATCAGGTAATCAGTAAATGACCACCCTCCATCTCATAAGGGCTCCTTCCTTGTACCCCAAATAAAAACAAGCAATCCTTTAGTGGCAAAAAAAAAAAAGCTCTATTTGAATACTATGAAACTTGGGTTTTAGTCCTGGTTTTCTACTAACTGCCTAGGGGTACTAAAATTCTGTAGGCCTTGACCTACTCTTCTATAAATAAGAAGATTAAAGAAGATGAGTTCTGTGGTCCCTTACAGTTTCAACATTCTGCAATGTCTACTGACTAGTGCTCCCTTTCATGCAGTCATACACGTGACAGAAATTTGATGGGCTGCCACTAGTGCCAGCACTGCTTTAGGCATTACAGAGATGGTTTAGAAGAAGACTTTCATGATCTTTGCCTTCTAGGAATACAGTTTACTAGAAAACAAAAAAGGAAACAATAAACATATTACTTACACATTGTGGTAAATACTGTGGAGAAAATATCAGGATATGGAAGGTCAGTAAATGAAAGAGACTACTATAGCAATGGGCTCCACACAAGAGTAAGAAATAAGCTTCTAGTAAATATCTTTTACTTCTTATTTAAAACTTAGGTGTACAAAAATTTTGAAGGAGTGCCTTCTCTATTTCTCTCTGACCACTTTCTTCTTTTGGTAGGTGTGGTGCTAGGGATTGAACCCAGGGCTTCACGCAAGCCTTCTCCTACTGAGCCATACCCCAAGCCATCTATCTCCCATTTTAAGGAAAAAATTAAAGTATTATAAACAAACATCTGAAATGTGCTTATATAAACATTCCAATTACTCATGTGATTTAGGCAATTATAAATGGGGGGAGTAGGTAAATGAGGAAACTTTGTTTTGTTTTGTTTTTGACAGTACTAGGGTTTGAACTCAGGACTTCACAATTGCTAGGCAGGCACTCTTCCACTTGAGCCACTCCACCAGCCCAATGAGAAGACTTTGGATGTAGCTAAGAACCTTCCTCAGTGATAACTGAGCATGCAGTAAGTAGCCTGGAGACCACATCCGGCCCTAACCCCAGATATTGTATGGAATATACCTATACTAAAGAAGTTATTTATCTGAAATTCAAATTTAATTGGGCATCTTGTATTTTTATGTGTTACATCTAGCAACACCACACTTAAGCCTACCACCCCTACCCTCAGAGCATGTAGGAGAAAATGGTCTAGGGCTTTGTCTCATGTTCACTGGTAGTGAGCAGTTCAGGATGATCTGAGTAGCATCAGCAGTCCTTGGGGGAATTCCAAGATGCCCTAAATGTTTTGGTGGCTTCCTGGCCCACTTGTGGATGTCATAGTAATTGCAGGTTTAACTTAGCTCAGTCTCTGGAATCTACTTCAACTTTCCTAGACCTCATGAAGAGGTGGATTTACCAGGAAGTGTTATACCTTAACTTCAGAACTCCATGTTCTCAGCCATATGTGGAATTCAATCTTCACTGTTTTCTATATACTTTTCCTTTTCATATCACTCCCATCAATGTGCCCTAGTATCCCAGTGTGCTCTATGTCACACTAAATGCTGAAGCAAGTGGAACACAAACCAACACACATTAAAGTGGTCCGAAAAGGATATAGCATTGTTCTAAAGCACAGTGATATTAAATTGTTGCCACAACGATATTAAATTGTTGATCATATTATGTGTCACCCTATCCATTCTTCCCTGTATTATTAAAACATTGGTAATATTTTAATAATATTCCTCTTCCATGCAATTTCATTGATATTTGAGGAAGGAAAACAAATAAATTTGAATCTAAAACAATCTATATTTTATCTGTTTTTTAACCCATAATTATATCCAAACTTGTTTGTATATCTATATCCATTTTCTTTCATTGTAGAAAACTGAGGGAAAACAAGTCTAAAGGAGAAAATTACAGCCACCATTATTTAGAGATGACCACTTTATAGATTTAGCCTTTATAGATTGACAGCCTCAAATCTTCACAAAAACCACAGAAGTTCATGATCTTATGTTCTTGGGTTACAGTCCCTGTATACATGGAGTCACCTGATCAAAGAGCAGGATTACTTTATAGCTATTGCTATTATTGCCAATGTTTTCAGAATAGTTGAACAGTTTACATTCACTAGTGCATAAAAACGTGCCTATTTCATGGTAGGCATTTCACAACTAAATATTAGTACTTTAAACAATTTATCTTCTTTTTGTTTTCATGAGTGTGATTCTGCTCTGAAAAGATCCAACAACACTTACTCAACAAACTCTGAGCTCATATTAGGTACTCAAGATACAAAGAGTTGTAAAAAAGAAAAGACAGCACACAGTGAGTGCAATTATGTCTCCAACCATCTCTATTTTCTTGGCACTTGTTGGGTGGATCATTTCCACTTGGCATTATACAAGTCTTAAAAATGATCACATTTACATAAGGCAACTTTTAGATCTCAGAATACAAACTTACTGATAGTCCAGAAATGCTTCATTGGTGGGCAACTTGACTTCTTTAGGTGGTCCATCTTGAATATCCTTTTTATTTGCTTTCCCTGTACTCTCCGTTGTTCTAGTTAGCTTTTAAGAAATATACCTGGATAGAAAAGAGACATAGGAAAAGTGAACAAATTCCGTATTTGCCCCTCTACTTGGGTTAACTAAATAAAGCACCAATGAAACATTCTTTTTTTTTTTTTTGCTGGTAATGGAGTTTTGAACTCAGAGCTTTGTGTTCCTAGGCAGGCGCTTTACTGCTTGAGCTAGGCCTCCAGCCCTTTCTTGTTCTGGTTAATTTTTAAATAGGGCCTTGTTTTTTGTTCAGTCTGACCTAAACATTGATCCTCCTATTTTATGCTTCCAACTGTCACTGGGAGGCACATGCCACCATGCCCAGCTTTGTTTTTGTTTTTAATTATTGAGATGAGGTCCCACAAACATTATTGCCCAGGGTAGCCTGGAAACACAATCCTCACTGATCTCAGCCTCCTACTTGCCTTGGGATGACAGGCATGTGCCATTGTGTCCAGGTATTGATTGAGATGAGATCTTGTGAACTTTTGCCTGGGGATGGCTTCCAACCATGATTCTCCCAATTTTAACATCCCAAGAAGCTAGGATTATAGGTATGAACCACTGGCACCCAGCAGGACTTAATTTAAGACTGGCTCTTCAACATGAAAGTAGAAGGGGGACTATTTGGGAAGAGAGGGGATTAGTGTGGGGAGGAAGAAAGAGAAGGCAATGCGGGGTGAATATGATCAAAATACATTGTATACATGTATGAAAATGTCATAATGAAATCCATTAAAAATGTACCCCCCCGAAAAAAAAAGAAGACTGCTTTTTCCATGCTGACTGCTCCTTGTGCCCAGATCCAACATCAGCCAGAAGGCTAGAACACCATGAATCAACTGGATTTTTCTTTTCCCATTTTTGGATGTACTGAGGTTTGAACTGAGGGCCTTGTACCTGCTAGGCAGGTGCTCTACCACTTGAGCCATACTCCCAACCCCTCCCCTTTTTTGCATTATCTTTTCAGATATGGCCTCATGTTTTTGCCTGGGGCAGGTCTTGGACTCCAATTCTCCTACCTATGCTGCCTTCATAGCTGGGATTTACAGGCATTTCTACCACACCTGGCTTATTTGTTGAAATTGGATCTCACTAGCTTTTTGATGGGGCTGGCCTGGAACTGTGGTTCTCCTAATCTTGGCCTCCAGAGTAGCTGGGATATAGGTGGGCACTACCACGTCTAACTCAATTGGATTTTGGGTCTGGAGAGTTTCATGTTTAGCCAAGTACAACATCCCACTTCCGCCCCCACCTACACCCCATCAAGAACTTTATCAGAGACTCACTCTCTTATCCATTTATAGCTTTTCTCCTTATCAAGCTCCTTTAAGAGCAAAAGACTTTTAAAACCATTTTATTTCTCCATAGTTTGGCAGAGTGTACTAGCAGCTCAAAAACTGTCTGTTCATTTTTTTAATTATAAAAAGCCCCACAATTTCCTATGAGAATGAAGAAGTTAGGATCCAAAAGAATAGGTTTGATCAGTGTTGTTATAAATAGCAAATAAAAGCACACTTAGAAGTATTTTTAAGTGGTTAATAAATGCAAATAACAAGAACATATTATTAACAATAACTTTTTATAAATTTTTTTTGCTATTTTCCATAAACTATTAATTACTTTCCCCTTAATAAAAATGTATGTGTGTATGTATATATATTTTCACATAGGGTGTCTCTATGTAGCCCAGGCTGGCCTCAAACTTGCAATACTTCTGCCTCAGCCTCCTGAGTGTTGAAAATACAGGTGTGTACCACCACACCCAGCTAAGAATATTTTTTAAAAAGGAAAGTCAAAGTCCACTCATCCTCATTGTCTATATTAAGCAGGAACTTCCTTAATTTGGTTAGGTACTATAGGTCACTTTTCAGAGGACAGTTTTCCTTACCAGATTTTTATTTTTAATTTTTACTACTTAAGTAAGATTAAGGGCCTAACCTGCAATCAAAGTATCAGTAGTTTGGTATGATAGGAATCTTATAAACTTTGTAATTATTTGTTCAAATGGTTGGAAACTTATGAGAGTGAGGATGGTAGTTAATTCTTGAACATTACTGTATTTCCCCACCTAGCTCAACACACAAATCTTTGTCAAATGAACACCTGAGTGGATGGATGAATGACTCAAGCAGACATGTATTTGAATCCTAGACCCACCCCCTAATTATCTGTGTGACCTTGACCAACATGGTTAGTCTTTTTAAACTTTAGTTTCATTATCTGTAAATTGACAATGAACAATTTTGTTCTAAAAGCACTTGTAAGGAATAAATAAGTTAATATTTAAAGCATCTGGCAGAGTGTCTAACTTATAGAAAGAGCTTTGACTGTACTGGGATTTGAACTCTGAGCCTTGCGTTTATGAGGCAAGTACTCTAACCACTTGAACCATGCCCTCAACCCTATAGAAAGAGCTTAATAAATATTGTGCCCCTTTCTCTCTATATTCAGTTATAGCTTCTGATAATCCTTTAAATTCAGGTAACTGCAAAGCAGAGGATGTCTGCCTGCTGCCAGGCTTGCTGCTGTCCACCTTCATGACTGATTTGGATCACAGAATTGACAATTTACAATAGCTCTACATAGACCATATAGGTGCACTGTGAAAAAAAATGTGCTGAAATGAAACCATCCTTCTCTCTGTAGGCACTCCAGATCTCCAGTGAGGCTCTTTGTGCTTTAGACTTTTCTAGCGAACTGTATACATCTCTATATGCTAATGCACTCAATCACACACCAATGCAAATATACAATATCTTCCAACTGAAAGCACACAGAAGACTCACAAAAATATTTAATACATTAAGACAGAGTCCTCTTAACTGTGAAAGTATTGAGAATAACTCAATATGCTCGTCATTATACCAACACAGTTCACAAAACATTATCTGTGAAGAAAAAACTGTTGTTTCAGATGCAGAGTTGAATTTTTACATTATTTCTATTTTAGAGTTAAATTTTTATCTTGACTGTTGCACAAAAGATAGCATGCTGACAAACATTTCATTTTAAAACAGTAAGTTTCTATTTAATGATTTTTACCATAAAATGTTTAAAAGTGTCAACATTAATCTCTGAGTCATACAGAAAAGATCAACTGTTATGATCCCCACCTGGGGAACCCATCTGGTGCTGGAGAAAAAATGACCTCATCTTACTCAATTACCTCAGGCACCTGGCTCTTAGGTTTATAATTCTCTAAATGTGTAATTAGTTACCTAACTGAACTGCAGCTCACTGAAGAGGATTTTAATAAAAGATGAGTGAAAATGTGGATCCATGAACACACAAATGATTTATGTATAAACTATATGAAGAGGCATTGTTTCACATACTTTCAAGGAAATTAGTAAGACAACTTGACTGCCTGTTTAATACTTGCATTTCTGTAATGAGCTAATGATAGTAGCTCAAAATATGCTTTTGCATCTGATAAGCTCCTGTAAACAATGGAGACATTCATAAACATTTACAGCTTCTGACCACCCAGAGCATTTCTTTCTCAGTATAGGGTAGGAATCCTAAAAAAATAGTCACAAAGTGCTGGCACTGATGGCCCATGCCAATAATACTTGGGAGGCTGAGATTGGGAGGATAGATGTTCAAGACTAGCCAGGGCAAATAGTTCATGAGACACCAACAGAGCAGAAACAGTGGTGTGGCTCAAATGGTAGAGTGTCTGCTTTGCAAGTGTGAAGCCCTGAATTAAATCCCCAGACCCACCAAAGAAAAAAAAAAAAGAAAATAGTCACAAAGCAAATGTCACTATTTTTCAGGAAGGTTACACTTAGCAGAATTCCTGACAGATGGACATGTAATCTGTTAGTATAGCAAACATCTATTCAATGCCTGTCCTGTACATGTTACCTGGCCTTTGGGAGTAAAAGACAGAAGCAGCAAGATCCTTACTCAGGATCTTTCTGGTAGGAAGAAAAAAGCATGCTGCAGAAGAATGTAATGAAATATCAAGCAACTTAAAAAGACCAGCAAATGATGTGAGAACCTCTCTTTGGTGAACTATGTGTGTTTTTCCTTGCCCAACTCCATTTGGAGTCCCCCAGGTGGGGATCATAAGAGTTGGTCTGTAACTTACACCATGGAATGAGAACAGGTGAGTAGTCTAAGTTTGAAAGACTCAGTCTTTAGTTTTTCATTAACCTACTCTATAAGCTTTTTCTGTCATGAAATGTTCCAAACAAAATATTCCCCAATTGCTTCTCAGGAAAAGAAGTCTATTTAGTAAAAATGTAACAGGTCATCATCTTCCATTGTACTGTTCTCTCATAATGCTTTGACTCTGCAAAATTAACCATAGACAAAGTACGTCTCTTCTTGCACAATGTCTGAGCCTGGCTCAACATCTTAGAAATGTCCCAAAACCTCCTTTTTCATAATTTTGTGGAGACTGAGGATTCTGCCCTAACATCTTTCTATGTCATCCATGTGGAATGTTGGCTAATGTTTTATTACATATAGATTTAAGTGAAAGGTATTTACCTAACAGTGTTAGTAATGTGGAAATTCTGAGTAAGATTCCATCAAGGGATGAGAACATGATGTAGTTAAAAGATGTCTACATGGGTGTTGGGAGCCTAGTCCTGGCCTGGTTATTATCCTGCTATAAGTTTATGTAAATATGATAATAACTATTTTGGAGAATTCAAATGCAGATGTTGGAGCATAGGCTAGTATCTCCTATAGACACAAACCAGGTGTTAATAAATATTTGATCTACTGGACTAACTTGTGAATAATGCACACTACTTTCTTTACCAATGGTCCTATTTGTTTGCTAATAATGTTATGTGTACATTACTTTTATTATTGGGTAAAATTACTTTTAAACTCAAATTTCACTTGTGCCAGAAACATTTTTAACTTATAAACAGGTTTATTTTGACTAATCAGAATACATTCTTAATGTAATTAGAAATGCTCCCCCACATAATTTTTTTAAAAAACTGATTTAAATCCTTTTAGAAGTGGTAATATCACCTAAAACTTACTTAAAAATTTTTTCAGACCTCTTTTTATTTAAATTACACATAAATCACCCCAAAAAGTGTTAAAAGGTAAAATTCACTTGGAGAAATAATGTTAAAACCATTTATATTCAAATCCAGATATTTAAAAATATCTGGATGAATGACATTTTCAACTAACACTTGGATGACTAATGATGTACATTCCATCAGCATGGAGTTTCTTTACCAGGCAAACGCTTTACTCACTGGCACATTTCTGAACTGCAGGTTGCAAATTATACTGGACACTTAGGTTTAACTTGATCTTCTGATTCTGAATTGCTAATAGCAAATAATTTGAAATGAAGCATGTTATCCTAACTTCTCTAGTAAGCAGAACTACATTTTTCCTAACTCCTCCTGTCCTTCAATTTTAATGTTAGAAAAAGAAAAACATAACCAAGAAAAAAATATTATGAGGCCAATGGAAACACATGCAATACTTTCATACTGTGATGATAAAGAACAAACAGTTCTGACTACCTTCAAACAACAGTAGTGAATGTACAGAGGATCTACAGGGGTCAGATTCTAGAGGTGCCTGTAAGGAAATCCATGAGTAATTATCACATATTCTGATAAACATCCAGCCTTATTATTTTCCTTCTCTGCCTTCACAGAAATATCCCTCCCTTCTCCACCTTATTTCATTTTGAATTATATGGGGCATCTTTTCCCATAAACTAACTACTTCTTCAACTCTTACGTGGTAAGGAAGGGAGTGAGGAAACACACACAAGGCACTATAAAAATCTAAGACAGTCATTAAAGAATGAAACCAAATGCTCTCTTCAGAAGGATGTTGTAGCCTCAGGGACAGGAATTGAAACCAATTTATAGATTGAGTGAGGGTGAAAGGCCTTCAACAACACACTGAGCACACCAGGACCTACAGTGGGAGGAGAATTGTGATGCTGGTGAGAAGCATTGCAAGAATGTGTGGAGGTCCTGGTTCAAAAAGTATTCACTAGACTGGAAATTCAATGTTAAAAAAAATAATAATAAAAGCACGAAAGAAGACTGAGTTTAAGGCTAGTTTCTCCACAAAGTTTTATAACTTCAAACAAGTTTCTGAACCCATCTGACCCTCAGTATCCTTCTCCATTGTGGAGAAGTCCTCCATTTTAAGTAGTCCCTGGGCAAAGGAATACCAAGGAACAGATGGAATGTAGAAGATGGATCAGTTTGGGGGCCCAGAGGTGTTGGCAATAATGGCGCCAATGGGTTTCAGTTCTTACTACACCCTTAAGCTTCTGTTTTCCAGGGTCACGGTCCTGCCTCCCAGGGTCACAGGCCTGCCTCAAGTCCAGCTTGAATCCTCCTTCTGCCCCAACCTCCAGTCAGCATGAACCATAAGATCCTAACCAATCAGATCATGCTGAGTCCCACTGAGGGGTATTTAAGCCCTTGCCCTTCCTGCTTCTCTCTCTTGGCTCTCTTGGCTCTCTCCCTCTCCCACCCAGCAATAAAGAATCTCTTGGCCAGATCACTCCTCTCCATGTGGTCACTTTTAGGGCCTCCATTTCCAACATTTTGGTGCCATGACTCGGATGGGGGCTCCCCACTAACCCTGGTGGGAAACCCATTCCGACTTGCCCCACAACCACCCTGAGGACGTGACTGGCCAGGACTCATCATCCCGATCACCCTGCTTGCATCCAACACCGGACATTCTTTGGTGGGTCCACATACCCTTATTGGGCTCCCTTTGCGTTCTCTCCCTTTGGTGTCTCTGGGGTTTTCAAACACTCCCCCTGTTTGGCTACCTCTGGGCAGCTCAGGCCAGAGGGATTCCCTTCCTTGTCAGGCTTGGATCCATTTAGTTGTGGGTCTCAGAGACCCGTCATCAAAAAGCCTGGGCCAAGGTGACCCATAGCCCTTGGCCCATCAGCGGCCTGCAAACCACCTGAACTCAGTGACGACTGATTCTCGTGTGTTTTGCATTCTCTCGGATATTTGTGCTGCGCGAGGATACTCCACAGTACATAATATCCTCCTCTCCCATTCCGGGACCGGGTCCCTCATAATGGGTGCCTCTACGTCTTCTCTGCCATCTGACTCCCCACTGAGATGCCTCCTCAATAATTTAGACACCTTGAGTTTGACTCAAGACATAAAACCAAAAAGTTTAATCTGCTTTTGCACTCAAATCTGGCCCACTTATCCTTTAGACAACCAAAGTCACTGGCCCCTTTTCGGTTCTTTAAATCCCAACCTTTTACGGGACATATAACTACTGTGAGCAATTGGGACAATGGGGAGAGATTCCATTATGTCCAAGCCTTTTTCATACCTCCATCTAAATCTGGCTCTCTGACTTCAAACCCTCCCTCTGTACTTTCTGTTCCCCTGCACAGATTCTATCAGCCTGTAAGCCAGTTTCTAAATCAGCCATTTCCTCTCCAAACCTCCTCCTTCCCCACGTAAACAGACTTCTTGCACTGTTTACCATACTTATCTCCTCCTATCTTCCTGAAAAACTTTCCCTGTCATGTAGTTAAGCAAGCCACTCCTTGCCAATTCTGGCCTCAAGGCAGTTCCAGCTCTGAGAGAGCTCATGCTTTATTCAGTGACCAGAGAGTGGAGGTTTCATTTTGCTGAAAGCCTGTAGGTACCAATCAATGGGAGCAACCTGGAGACACAGGTGATGGCTAATCCCTTAAACTTGTGTCATGCCTCCAGGCTCTGCCTTCCCCTCCCTTACCTAAGATGTCAGCTCACCTTTTCTGCTTCCTCCATGGTCTCACCACGTGTCCTTTGTCTCTGTCTGCCTTCCCCTCCCTGGGCTTGCTGGGACCCTGCCTCCCATGAAAAACTTGTAGCATGGTACCTTATGACTTAAGCTATTCCAACTAGTTTGCCAGGCCTCTTAGTCTAAAGTAACTTTAAATCAGCTGCTTTACAAAAGTGCTTGCAAAAACCTGCAGCTGCCACACTCACGCTCTAACTCTGCCCCCACAAGGGGAGGAGGGAAAGCAAACAGGCGCACCTGTGCACAGGATGCCGGCTTCTGGGCACAGCAAAAATGCCTGCCATAGCTAAGAAAATCCATAGAGAGGACCCAGTACATCCTGGGCTGCCAGCCATACATGGCAATGGCTACAGCCCGCCGCCACTTCCCCTAGAATAAATGTGCACAGAGTATATGGGAAGGGGGGAAGGGCGACAGGCCCAGGATCAGGCCTAGGTAGTCAGGGTCATTTGTCCCAGGTGTGTATGGACGGAGTGGCACCTTGCACTGCTCCTAGCCCCACCTCACACCTCAGGGCATCAGACCCAGCCCTTGTAAGCCAATTGTTAGCTCAAGGTTATAGTTCCAGAAATAACAAAATAGACATTACTATGGTCTCTAAATTTCTCGCTTAGAGAAATATACCTTTGGCCTCAGCATAAATTTTTCCCTCCAAATATTAACACTAGTTGTCCCGTATTGCACTGTTATTGGCCTGAAATGCCCTCTGAATGCCCACCTCTAACTTTACAAATGATTTCTTTGTTTAAAAGGTAGCCTTTATTAAAGAGGCTTCCTGCTGTTAGCTAAAAGGCAGGATCCTAACATATTGTTCTTTCTAGATGGGACCTGCATCTTCCAGTCTTTGGCTGGTAGATGTTGGAAGCTTTGTACTGAGGCCTGGCCTCAATATGCCTTGGTGACCAAGAGAAGTGGCCTTCACAGGGTTCCTTAAATTACAATACCATAATCCAATTAGATCTTTTCTATAAAAGTAAAAACGTAAACTGAGGTCCCCTATACAAATTTCTACCTTCTAAGCCACTCCAATACTCAGAACCTCTTAATGAGTGCTTCCCTCTCCAACAGGCAATGGTAGGAAGGGGCAAATCGTATGTCCCCTTCCAGGTATCAAATCTAAGGGAAATTTAAAAACATCTAAACAGCTGTACTGATTATATGGCTCAAGCAGTAGAGTGCCGCTTTACAAGCATAAAGTCCTGAGTTCAAGCCCAGTACAGCCAAAGTAAAAAATAATAATAATAATATTTGGGGCTGTGGAAGTAGCTCAATGGGAGAATGTCTGCCCAGCATGTGCAAAGCCCTGGGTTCACCTGTATCCTGAACTTGTTACCATGGTGGACAGGAGGGGCACTTCTGCAGAGAATGCTTAAGGGGGGACAGCCTGCTAGACAGCCCCACCCCCAACTGGGACCCTGCCCTCTGCAAGGGTAACCACTGGAGGTCTAAGTGCCGGTCACCAGATGGAAGGTGAGAGGCCACCTCTTATGTATTCATGGGTCCCAGCCTCCTAGCCACACTCCACTTCTTGGCGTTAATGTTGAGGAGCCATAATATCAGAAAAACAAAAGGTCATTTTCCTCCTAGACAGTGTAGCCCGTTTCTCTGTTTTACCCTTTTCTCCTGGTCCCCGGTCCAATGACAAAAGTTATCGTTTGGGGCAAATCTGGCTAGTCCCTAGAGCGATAGTTTACCTGGCCTCTGGCCTGCTCTTGGGGAGACCTCCTCTTCTGTCACTCTTTCCCCATAGTACCTGAAACTCCTGTGTCCCTGCTGGGACAGGATTTACTATCTCAATTAAAGTTCAAATTCTCCTCCCCCCAGGCAGCTATCTCTGCTGCCCCCTCCTTCAGGAACAGAGATTCCACAGTGTGGACTGATGAGATGGGTGTAGGGTGAGCCAGGACAGCCCTCCCTAGTCAAATAAAACTTAAAAATCCCTCACAGTTTCCACACCCAAAACAAAATCTCCTCAAGCCTGAGGGATGATAAGGCCTTATGCCTATCATAAATTCCTTAAAACAACAAGGGCTACTAATCAGTTGCTCCAGCCCCTGTAATAAATTCAAAATTCTTATAAAAGTTAATTTTAAAATACAAGTTACAAAGTAAACAACTGGAAAGGATATAGATAGGTAATAAATGTATTTTTGGGGACGTTAAAGGAAAAAGGAATGGTTTTTTGGATGAGAAGGGATTTTGTAAAAAAAGGGTTTATCCTAAAGATTGTCTCAAATAGGAGGGATAAAAACAAGCCATCAAAGGGTTTAGTATGTTATATAAAGGTCTAAGTAAGTTTTAAAAGTACATAATAAGAAACTTCAGTGTGTGATAAAGTTAAAGTTGAATATAATCTAAGACTTGCCTAAAAGATTTTCAGTCATGTCAAACTAAAATCAAATCCTCTATGACTATAAAATAACAAGGTTATCTTAATATTGTTCTGCTCTGAGTAACATCTACAAAAAACCATTACAGAGAAAGATTTTATCAAAGAAATTATTTGTGTTTTCTGCTGATCTTGTCAAGCTTTTAAGTACTACTAAATCAAAGTTCATTTATATATTTGGTTATGTGTCTTAAATGACCACCTTGTAACAGTGTTATCTTATACTTTATCTAAATATGGTATAAACATTTAAAAAGTTAAAAGTGTCAATTTATATAAAATAATGAGCTAAAGCTCTCTTTTATCCAATAGTGTTACATTTAAATAATGACAGCCCCTGCCTCACACAGGTCACCTACCTAGGTGTGGCTTTAAAGGGACAGACTCAATCCCTGAGTCATAAATGCATCAACCCCATCTTCTGTTTCCCAACCCCCATACCATAAGATAGCTTACAGCTTTCCTGGCAGTTATAGGATTTTGCAGAATTTAGATTCCTAGGTATGCAGTCCCTGAACAGACACTTTTTATGCTCCTCGTAATATTCCTATTTGGGTCTTAGATAATGTATGGCCACCCATTTCTCTTAGAAAAAGTTGCCTCCAACAGACTCTGCTCCTCTGGCTGACTACCTGCCTTCTCAGGGAACTTCTCAGAGAGCATGCAAACCAGATCCTGCCCCACCCTATAACAATTTCTGTTAAACCAGGGCATCTTGTTCTCCAAAAAGGATATTCTACCCTCTCCATTGGGACTTCGATGGACCAGCCCTCATCTGGTCATTCTCATGACACCCACTACTGTCAAGCTCAATGGGTTCCCCAATGGCGGCACCTCTCAAGAAACAATTAGAAAATGGAGAAGGGAATTGGAGGACTCCTGAAATTGTCTAGGAGACAACATTTCACAGTGGTTCTCCTGGCCAATGCCCGTCCTAATGCCTGTGTTCTTGCTCTCCTATTCTTAAGCTTCCTCCCCTGTATCATACTGCATGTCAGCTATTGCTAACCAAAAATTTAACCAGTTGTACCTCCAGGGATACCAACCTCTCCAAAACGCCAGGATGGTTGGCTGATACCCACCATACAAGGCCCAGAGGAGTGGCTCGAGACTCTTTATGACCTGTGGCTACAAGGGACCTTCATCAACTTCAGGGAAGAGGAAATCTTCATTTTTGGAGCCTGGGTGTATGCCATCGTGAGGCTCACCACCCCAACACTGCTTGCCAACTGACCCTCCCTTCTCCTACACCACCCCTTGCCAGCTTGAAGCAGCCAGAGTGAACACAACGCCCCCCCTTCCTTAACAAACAAAAAAGGAACTTTGGCAATAATGGCGCCGATAGGTTTCACTTCTTACTGCACCCTTAAGCTTCTGTTTTCCAGGGTCACAGTCTGCCTCAAGTCCAGCTTGAAACCTCCTCCTGCCACAACCTCCAATCAGTATGAACCATAAGATCCTAACCAATCAGATCATCCTGAGTCCCACTGAAGGGTATTTAAGCCCTTGCCCTTCCTGCTTCTCTCTCTTGGCTCTCTCCCTCTCCCACCCAGCAATAAAGACTCTCTTGGCCAGATCACTCCTCTCCACGTGGTCACTTTTGGGGCCTACATTTCCAACAAGAGGGACAGCCAAACTAAATGCCAAGATCCCAGAAATGTTCCTGAACACAAGAAATTCAAACCATGAGCCCAGGAAGAAAGAACCAATCAGTAAAGTCCACAAAAACAGAAACAGGCAATCAAAAGTAGCCTAGCGGGAGGTACAAAATTTATTCCACAAAAAACGCTGTCTCTGCAAGCTGTGCTCCTTTGTATAGCTGCACCAACTTCTCCACTTTTAATGGCAGCCTAATAACTTGGTAAATTCTTTCAGCAACCTGTGGCTCCCCAAATCCAGGACATCTTTCCCATCTCCTGTCAGGGTTATTAATGAGGCTCAAATAATTTGGCGAAAATGTCAAGTGATAAATCCCCATACAAATGGAAGGCATTACAATAATCCCTCCTTATTGCTGGGAGATTTATTCCAAAACACCGGATGGATACACTTTTCTTTCCCTGCACATACATACCTATAATAAAGTTTTAACTTATAAATCAGGCAAACAGATTAGCAACAATAACTACTAAAATAGAACAATTATGATAGCATGCCATAAATTTACAAATTATTTCTGGAATTCTCCATTCACAATTTCCCCACAAGCAGCTGCCCTCAGGCAAGTGATACCAGAGTTAGGGAGACTACTGATTTATGGCTGAGGACCTACTGTGTGCCGGGGGCTGTGTGAGGGGACCCTGAGGGTCACAAACCTTTAAATTCAGAGCTGCCCTCTAGGCGCTCACCTAGGAGGGCCGCGGAGCAGCTTCCAGGGCTTCTGCTGCAAGGTGGAAACAGGTTAGAGCTCAGGTCAGGTCAACACAGCCCCGCTTCCCTCGGGGTCTCCTGGGGAGAAGGGGGCGGGGATTGGAGAACGCGTCCCAGTTGTTCCTAACGGCCGGGGAACGGCGCCCGGAGGCGGGAACCCGAGGGCGCGACCCCAGGCCCATATTTCCCCGCAGAGCATACACCAGGCTAGGGGGTGGGGAAGGGATGTCCTAAAGTCTTCAGGGTCAGCCTGGAAGAAGTCGGGGGCACGCAGAGACCAGAGGTTCTCGAGACCTCGCCTTCACTGCTTTCCCGGCGGCGGGCTGGTAGCTGGCGCTCGCACAGCCCGCCCACCACGCGCCTCCGTTTCCATGGAGACCGGGGTCCTCGCCCCCCTCCCGCCCCGGCCCCCAGCTCAGCACGCAGCAGAAGCTCGGGCGCGCTCCCTCGCGGCTCCGTGGGGGAAGAGTCCGGGCCGAGCGCCCGCGCAGCCGCAGTCAGGGTCTGGGTCGTGCGCTCTCACTGGCCGCCGCCTCCGGTCGCAAAGCCGGAAGTGGTGAGTGCGCAGGGGCGGGGCGCGGCTTTGCGGTGGTGGCGCGCTGGACCCTCGCGTGTGAGTGCGCTGCGGGGTCTGCAGACGGCGGGACTGGCGGCCCTCCGCGGGTGGGGACCGCAGGGTCGCTCCTGCTTTGTTTTAGCTCTGCGGAGACTGTCAGATGCTAAACTTAAATGTTTGCAGGGTCTCTTGGCTCTGACCTCCTGGACTTTTCCCTGCTCGTTTTACTTTTTGCTTCTAAATCTCAAAAAAGAAGAAAAAATCAATAAAGATCCAGTTTTCCCCTTCTTTTCATTTTGCACTCCCCCGTTCCCCCGCCATTGGAGGGGAATCCCACACCTGAAGTTCCCTTTGCTGCTGTGCGTCCTTGCTCAGTGCGCATCTGGGGCTTCTACCCGAGTTGTGTACTCCAGGCAATTTTTATCCATTTACCTATCTATCTATATCTGTTTATTTATTCATGATATTGGGGTTTGACCTCAGAGCCTACACCTTGAGCCACTCCACCAGCCCTTTTTTTGGCAGGTTTTTGCGAGATAGGCGCTCGTGAACTATTGTTGGGGATGGCTTCGAACCGCGGTCCTCCTAACCTCTGCCTCCTGAGGATTACAGTTGTGACACCGCGCTCGCCTTTGTTGAGGATGACAGAAGTGAGGCTCCTAAAGGAACTACTCTCTTCCAAGTCATCTATTTGACTCTGGGGGAAAAAAAAAAAAAAACTTTTTGAAATAGGTTATCATGTGTTTTTTTGATTCGCGCTGTGTTATGTTAATAACACACTAAGAACTTTTTAAAGGAAGAGACCTGAAGGAGTTAGTGCAAATATTAATTAACTTGGTTGAGTTTTTCTCATCAGTAAAAGATCATCCTAAAATTAACCAGTTTGAAATATTTAAACCTTTCTGTCCTATGAATGATACCTACTTGTCAAGTATTTGCTGTGATTATGCATCTGATAAAGGGTTTTTTAGTGACCTGGTCTTCCCTAAATAACAACAGGTGGAATCACTGAGTAACTTGAATTAAATAGAGTGCAAATACAGGAGAAAAAGAACTGCCACCACAAATCTTAGCATTTTTTTCTTGGTAAAATGGAAAAACAATTTGTGATTCTTCAGTACTTAGAATTCATTCCCACTTCATTTCTTATAAATCTTAGGCCTGCTTCTTTTAGGAGCACCTGGGCCGGTGATCAAAAATGTACTTTTACCCTATCATTTATCTCCTGCAAAGTTTTCGTACAATGTTTGCCAGTTTGTGGTCAAACAGTGAAACCAGATAAAATCCATTTGCCGAGTTTCCTGGTTTGACCTTGGTTTTCTGTTAACCTTGCCACGTTGAGATAGGAAAGTATTTATGGTAAAAAATGCCAAAATATGCTGCTTTTGGCAAAACCACAGAGAATCTGTTTGGTATGAACAATTGCTAGACATCTTACACTTTTCTTAGAAAATAATTGCAGGGTATTTTTTTGACAATAAGATTTTTTAAATCCAAGAACTTGTTTTTGCATTATTTTTTTACCTATTTTTACTGAAGATATACTACCATTGCAAATAGACCATTAGGCAATCAACTAGATTTTAATATTAAGTATCACAATTTCTGGAGGCCTGAACTAAGGATTAACCTCTTAAATTTGCAAATTTGTTCAAATATCTTATATATCAGCTATTTTACTGACAGCCAAATTGTTATTATTTTTTGGCAGTACTAGGGTTTGAACTCAGGGCTTCTAGGCAAGAGCTCTACTGCTTGAGCCACTCCACCAGCCCTTTTTGGTGTTGAGTATTTTCAAAATAGGGTCTCTCGAACTATTTGCCCTGGCTGGCTTTGAACCTTGTGCCTCCTGGTCTCTGCCTCCTGAGAAGCTAGGATTACTAGGCTCGGCTCAGCCTAGTTATTTTTGATGAATAGAAAAGCTTTGCTATAACTTCTTATCCAAATGCTTTGTTCCTGACATATTCAAAACAATTAAACGGTGCTTTGCAATAAATAAATAAAAAGTCATGAAGTAAAATGTTCTTTTAAAAGGAAAAACTTTTTGCTACCTTTTAGAAGATCTGGTGACACTTTAGGGCATAATTTGTTATGCAGGACTACATACCATAAACCCCACCCTAAATGAAATGAGTATGAATTTTTTGACAAGCTATTGGCATGGGAAATAAAATAATGTTCTTTATTCTTGTATAACTCGATCTATTTTATTTTATTTTGGTACTGGGGTTTGAACTCAGGGCCTCATGCTTGCTAGGCAAGCGCTGTACCACTTGAGCCACTCTGCAAAACTTAATCTCTTTTAAACACCATTCTGTCTGATTGTGGGGGAAAAAAAAACAACCATAATCCATTGTGATATGATACAGTAACTTCAAATTTTTAACTTAAGAATTTTTCCTCACTCTTCTATTTGCCTAAAATGGCATCTATAATTGGGGGATATATATATAAGGAATATATACAGGTATCTTATTACTGGACTTTTTAGCACATCCTCAGAAGACTCCACAAACTATTAATGAAAAAACATAGATGACTATTGGTATATGTCTAATAAAGATATAAAGATGGATATTTCAATGTTCTAAGTCAGTGTTTTTCACCATTTTATCAGCTCTAATGTTTCATTAAAATCGAAGTGTATTACACAGGGCACAGAACAAACCAATAAATTTCCATTTCAAACTCTAAAAAAAAGAAAAGACTATATGGTGACAAACTCACAAAGGGATAATGTTTTGACCCAAAATTCATTGCCATGTTGCAATATTATAAAATTATTTCCTGCTTTATTTGCAAAGGTCACTGTTTTTCCTTTGAGCCAGAGCCCTGTATCCCTGAATCCATCTTCTTTTCTTCATTGCTCCAATCCAGGTTAAACTGGAATAACCAGACTCTGGCAAAAAAGATATTACATCTCTTTACCCCCACCAGCTCCTCTATGGAACTACTTTTGTTTTTTTTTTTTTGACCATACTCGAGGTCGAACTCAGCTACTCTGCCAGCCCTTGTGTAACTACTTTTTGAAATTACTTTTATGAGCTCTTTGTTTTCTATGAGGGAAGAGGAGCTCGGGAAGGTAAGCTGGAGCCAGTTTCTTTTCCCAAGAACATGGGCCAGGTGATGTAAATTGTGCCTGAGGGCTCTAGCATAATGATGTCATTAGAGCCTTCAACAACAATTAATCTCTGCGTGCTTGAAGCAGTTTTAAAATAGGGCCACAAACGGAGGAAAGGATAAACATATAGATCCATACAGCAGAACACAAAATCCAGAAATAGACATATATAGATGGTCAATTGGTTCAGACAAAAGTGCTGCTAGTAGAGTGGCTCAAATTGTAGAGCACCTCTCTAGCAAGTGTGAGGCCCTGAGTTCAAACACCAATACCACCTAAAAATAAAGTGCCAGGGAGATTCCAAGATGGCAGCTAGAGGGAGGAAGCAGAAAGTGTACTTCCTAAAATAAAACCTTGGAGAGACGCTGGAGATACACCTTATAGGAAAAACCAGCAAAAAGAGGCAAAACTCTGACCACTCCACACCCCCAGCCTGCACATAGTATCCCCACTCCATGTTAAACAGAGAAACCAGGAGGGCTCCTGTACGGCCAGACGACATTTCCTACTGGCTCAAGACCACCAGCTGAGCTAAGCGGCACACAGTACTCCCACAGACAACCCTGGGCCAGATCAGCATAGCCCCCTGGACAGACTGACCCCACCCAGGGGAAAAAGAGAAAAAAAACCAAACTGAATAATAAACGACAACAAAAAAGACACGTAGCAAAGAGGGCATGGCATCCTGAGTGCTGAAGGGAGGGGAAGGGGCAATCCCTCATGGAACAAAATAAACAAACTGGCTGGAGAAGGCAGGAGTGGTGGCCCCCACCCAGCAACCTTGGACTGGGAAAGCTTGTAAAAGTGGCTGTGAGAAGAAAGCTCCACTGGAGATGGGGGAAGGGACACTTCCCACGTGAGCTGTAAATAAACAAGATGGCTGGAGAATTTGGTGTAGCGCCACCTCCCCCAGTGTGCTTGGAAAGGGGAAAACTTGTAATGGTGGCAGTCGTGACCAGAAGAACTCTAAATAAACAAAGCCTGCACAGCTAGGTGAGTGTTAAGCTCACTCCTGAGATCTGCAATCAATAAATCTCCAGCAACAGCTGGCTGACAGTAGCAGGCAGGTGAGCCACAGCCTCAGAGAGACATTCACAGAACTGTCTCCAGACCCTTTTTTTCTTCTTTTTTCTTTTTTTCTTCCTTTGATGAGACAATGAATGAACTACACCTGCATGCTGAAAGACTTACTGAAACTTTATTGCATTTGAACTTGGGAAATTTTTTTTATCCTCTCTCTGTCTCTCTAATGCCTGTTTAGCTTACTGTTGATTACTATGCTATCGCTCCCTGTTTATTTCTTTGACATTGGTTTTTTGTTGTTTGTTTTGTTTTTTTACTTGTTTGTTTGGTTTTCCCCCTTTTCTTTACCTAGTTTGCTTTCCCTCTCCTCTCACCCAACCATTCTAGATATCACCATTGTTATTATTACAAGCTAGAAAATACTTAATTGCACACAGTACAGGGACAGTAACAGTAGCAAGAACAATGATGGGAAGATGGAAAAAAAAGGGAAACCACTTTCTCCCCAGCAATAAATTAGTACAGGAACCAGAGGGAAATGAAGAAAACAGATACTCAGATCCAGACTCCAAAAAAACAAAGATAAACTATGCCAAAGAACCCAATGAAGCCCACAAGAACAATCTGAAAGAAAAAATATTTCAAGTAATCAATGAGAATTTTATAGAGATGATACTGGATATGGTCAACCAAAATGTACAGGAGACACTCAAGAAATTCCAAGACAACAAAATAGAGAATTTGAGAAAGCACAAGAAGAAATAAAATAAACCATAGAAGTACTGTATAAAAAACAAAGTGAAACAAAGAACATGATTAATAAAGAGATAAATGAACTCAGGATGAAAATAGACAATATTAAAGAGGAAGAAACTCAGGATATGGAAAACCTTAGAAAAAGGAACAAAACAGAAATGCAAAACAAAACGGAAGGCCAATCCAGCAGTCTAGAACAAGCAGAAGACAGAGTCTCAGAACTCAAAGATGAAATGGTAATTAAAGGAAAAACTGAAGAACTATTAGGTAAACAACTCAAGACCTGTGAAAAGAAAATGCAAGAACTCACTGACTCCATCAAAAGACCAAACCTGAGAATCATGGGCATTGAAGAAGGAGAAGAGGTGAAGCAAAGGGAATGCGTAATATATTCAACAAAATAATAACAGAAAATTTCCCAAATCTAGAGAAATCTATGACCATGCAGGTACACAAGCCTCCAGAACACCAAACAGACCAGACCAAAATAGAACAACCCCACAGCATATTATCATTAAAACAACAAGTACAGAGACTCAAGGAAGAATATTGAAGGCTGTAAGAGAGAAAACACAAATAACATACAAAGGTAAACCCATCAAAATCACAGCAGACTTCTCAACAGAAACATTAAATGCAAGAAGAGCTTGGAGTGAGGTCTTCTGGGCACTGAATGAAAATAACTTCAACCCTAGGATACTCTACCCAGCAAAACTATCATTCAAAATAGATGGAGCAATAAAAGTCTTCCATGAAAGCAGAAACTAAAACAGTATGTGACCACAAAGCCACCACTACAAAAGATTCTTCAAGGGATTCTGCACACAGAAAGTGAAACCCAACATAACCATGAAAGGGCAGGCAGCACCAAACTACAGGAAAAGAAAAAGCAAGAATGTAGAGAGTAACCTCAACTTAGATACACACAATCAAACCCTCAAACAACTAAGACAACTAAATGACAGGAATCACCACATACGTATCAGTACTAACATTTAATGTTAATGGACTAACATTTAATGTTAATGGTGCCCCATCAAAAGACACCATTTGACGAACTGGATTAAAAAGGAAGATCCAACAATTTGTTGCTTACAGGAGACCCATCTCACCGACAGAAATAAGCATAGGCTTAGGATGAAAGGCTGGAAGAAGATTTACCAAGCCAATGGCTCCCGAAAGCAGGCAGGAGTAGCAATACTTATCTCTGACAAAGTAGACTTCAAACCTACATTGATCAAACGAGATAAAGAAGGACATTCCATACTAATAAAAGGGGAAATGGACCAAAAGGAAATAATAATCATCAACCTGTATGCGCCCAATGTCAACGCACCCAATTTCATCAAACATACCCTGAAAGACATAAAAGCATATATTAACTACAACACAGTGGTTGTGGGAGACTTTAACACCCCATTATCATCAATAGATAGGTCATCCAAACAAAAAATCATTAAAGAAATCCAAGATCTAAAATATACAGTAGATCAAATGGACCTAGTTGATGTCTACAGAACATTTCATCCAACATCTACACAATATACATTCTTCTCAGCAGCCCATGGAACCTTCTCCAAAATAGATCATATCCTAGGGCACAAAGCAAGCCTCAGCAAATATAAGAAAATAGAAATTATACCATGCATTCTATCTAATCACAATGCAGTAAAACTAGAACTCAACAATAAAAATAAATACAAGTAAACATGCAAACAGCTGGAAACTGAATAACTCATTGCTTAATCAGCAATGGGTCATTGATGAAATAAAAGAGGAAATTAAAAAGTTCCTGGAAGTCAATGAAATTGAAAACACAACCTATTGGAACCTATGGGACACAGCAAAGGCAGTCCTGAGAGGAAAGTTTGTAGCCATGAGTGCAATTATTAAAAAGACTGAAAGATCCCAAATCAATGACCTAATGATACATCCCAAACTCCTAGAAAAACAAGAATAAGCAAATCCCAAAACAAATAGAAGGAGAGAAATAATAAAAATAAGAGCTAAAATCAATGAAATAGAAACCAAAAAAACCATACAAAGAATTAATGAAACAAAAAGTTGGTTCTTTGAAAAAATAAACAAGATCAATACACCCCTGCCAAACCTGACTAAAATGAGGAGAGAAAAAACCCAAATTAGTAAAATTGGGAATGCAAAAGGGGAGATAACAACAAACAACATGGAAATCCAGGAAATCATCAGAGACTACTTTGAGAACCTATATTCAAATAAATTTGAAAATCTTAAAGAAATGGACAAATTTCTAGATACTTTTGATCATCCAAAACTGAACCAAGAGGACATTAATCACTAGAATGTAATCTTGTACAATCACTCTGAAAAATAATTTGGAGGCTTCTTAAAAAGCTAAACATTGATCTACCATTTGATCCAGCAATACCACTCTTGGGGATGTACCCAAAAGACTGTGACACAGGTTACTCCAGAGGCACCTGCCCACCCATGTTTATTGCAGCACTAGTCACAATAGCCAAGTTATGGAAACAGCCAAGATGCCCCACTACTGACGAATGGATTAAGAAAATGTGGTATCTATACACAATGGAATTTTATGCAGCCATGAAGAAGAATGAAATGTTATCATTCACAGGTAAATGGATGGAATTGGAAAACATCATTCTGAGTGAGGTTAGCCTGGCCCAAAAGACCAAAAATCATATGTTCTCCCTCATATGTGGACACTAGGCGAAGGGCAAACACAACAAGGGGATTGGACTTTGATCACATGATAAAGCGAGAGCACACTATGAAGGGATGAGGATAGGTAAGACACCCAAAAAACTAGATAGCATTTGTTGCCCTCAACGCAGAGAAACTAAAGCAGATACTTTAAAGGAACTGAGGCCAATAGGAGAAGGGGACCAGGACCTAGAGAAAAGGTTAGTTTGAGAAGAATTAATTTAGAAGGTAACACACATGCACAGGAAATCAATGTGAGTCAATTCCCTGTATAGCTATCCTTATCTCAACCAGCAAAAACCCTTGTTCCTTCCTATTATTGCTCATACTCTCTCTTCAACAAAATTAGAGATAAGGGCAGAATAGTTTCTGCCTGGTAGCAGAAACTACTACTACCAGGAGGGAGCAGGGGGTGGGGGATAAGGGGTGGAGAAATGACACAAACATTGTATGCACATATGAATAAAATAAAAATTTTTAAAAATGCTACAATGTACCCACACACAGCAGAGCAATAATTTAAAAAATAATAAAGTTCTTATAAGTAAAAATAAATAAATAAATAAAGTACCAGACAAAAGTGCTAAAGTAATTCAGCCAGGAAAGGATAATCTTTCAAAAAATACTACTGTAGCTATTGGATATTTCTTTGGAAAAAAAATGAGCCTTGACCCTAATCAAAACCTGTACAAAAAATTAACTCAAAGTGAATCATACACCTAAACATAAAACTAAACTATAAACTTTCTAGAGGAAAACAGGAGGAAATCTATCTGAACTTGGGTCAGGAAAGATTTCTTATATAGGATACAAAAGGCATGATTTTTTTAAAAAAAGGTAAAGATTTGAACTTCACTCAAATTTAAAAACTTCTGCTCTTTAGTATTAAGAATATGAAAAGGCAAACTACACCTGACATAAGACTGGTATCCAGTACTTATAAACAACTCCTAAAACTCAATAAAAGAAAATGAAACAACTATAGATTTGAACAGGCACATCACAAAAGAAGATATATCCATGAGCAATTAGCACAGAAAAGATGCTAACCGACAACACCACGTTTTGGCAAGGACGTGGAGTTAACCAGGATGGTTCTATACTGCTGGAGAAACTTTCATGTTATATCCATTTTGGAAAACTATTTGGTAGTCTCTTCTAAAGTAAAATATAAACTGTGTAGCCCTGCAACACCACTCCTAGATATTTATTCAGGAGAAATGAAAATGAAAGTTCACAGCAGACTTATTCATAGTAATCTAAATCTAGAAACAAGTCAGAGATCCATCAACAGGTAACTACATAAATAAAAAGTGAAATATTCATACAGTAGCTATCGATTAGCAATAAAAAAGGAATGAACTATTGATATATGCAATAACATGGATGAGTATCAAAAGAATTTAGCTAAAGCTGAGTATGAACAACTATACACTGTATCCTGTGAACTTCTAGGAGAGCCTAAAGGCAGATGAAGATAATGCTCTAAATTTTTGTAATAGTGGTATTTACAAGTGTATGTGCATTTGTTAAAACTCATTGAACTCTATATTTAAAATGGATGCATTTTTTTTGGCAGTACTGGAGTTTGAACTCAGGGCCTTATAGTTGCTAGACCGGTAATGTCCCACTTCAGCTCCAGCTCTTTTTGTTATTATTTTTTGAATAGGGTCTCACTTTTATGCCTGGGCTGGCCTAGATAACTACCTGCTTATTTACTCTTCCATCATAGCTGGGACGACAGGCACACACCACCATGCCCAGCTTTTTGTTAGTTTTGGTGGGGTCTTGTCAACTTTTTGCCTGTGCTGGCCTCAAACTGTGATCCTCTCAATTTCTGCCTCTCGAGTAGCTGGGATTTCAGGTGTCAATCACTACCTGCAGCAAAAATGGGTGCATTTTCTTGTATGTAAATTGTACTTCAGTAAGGTTAAGTTTTATAAAATAGCTTCAAATTTTTTGACGTTCTTCTATCAAGAGAGATTCCCTCTCCTTGAATCTGGTTGGTCTTATGGCTGCTTCAACCAATGGAATGTGAAGGAAATGACTATGCTACTTCTGAGGCTAGATCATAAAAGTCATCTGGGTTCTTCCTGGTTCTTTTGGGATATGTCTCTGGAGGAAGAGTGAGCTGCTGTGTAAAAAGTCCATCTGCTGTGGGACAACCATGCTGAAAAGACCAACCATAGGCACTGTGGTTAACTGTTCTGAGTCCATCTTCTATGAAGACATTTTGGATGCTCCCTACCAACCCATCCATGAGCTAAATATGGCTGAAACGGCCTCAGTTTTTGCCACAAGGAGCAAGAGATCACCAGTTACTAACTTAGGGGATCTATGAGCTATAATAAAGTGATTGCTGTTTTAAACCACTTAGTTTTAGTAGTGTATTAGTTACCTATTACTGAAGAAAAATCACTCCCAAAATACAGTGATTCGAGACTGTGATAAGATCATTTTTTATCTCCAATTTATGTGAATGAGGAATGTGGCCGCAACTTGACAGGGCTTTTCTAGTTCAATGTGTCTCATGAGGTCAGATGGTGGACAGATTCTGTGTCTGCCTGCAGAAACTTCAGTGTAGGGGGAAAGCAGCAGTCAAATTAATCACCAGTCACAGCACAATTGGAGGATCCTCAGAATGGGGAAGTGGACAAGAAATATTCTATGGAAATCCTAGTCCAGGATCAAAGATCAGGGAATAATCGTAGTAGGAAGTGAGGACTAATTTGGACTTGAGGCTGAGCAGGGATTAATCACTTTGAGATGTCAGGTGGGAGGGACTGGAACAGAAGGCATAGCATATACAAAGGCCATGAGTTAGAAATGAAGATGATGAGTTTCTAATGGAGCTCAAGACACTTAGTACAGTTAGATGACAGGGTCCCAGAGACAGTAGATGAGCAAGACAGGAAGCTGGAGAAGGAAGTAGAGACAGATCATGTCCAGTCTTCTGAGCCTTGTTGAGGGTGACAAGCTCTATTATGAAGACAAAAGTTTACTCTGGCCAGTATAGAGGAGGGTGGGAAGGGTCAAGACGGGGTCAGAGTCCAAGATGAATTCCACTGATCACAGTTCCAATCTTTTGCCTAAGGGCCTCTCACTTGGGTCCAGTTTCTGGTCCAAGGAACATGTCTCAGGCTCTGCTCATTACAAGATTGCAGTGACTAAAAAAAGAATGACCTCATTTCCCTGACTCAAATTGTCAGTTTACCTAAGCTCTTAAAGCTTCAATGACTCAGGTGAGATACCTGCCCCCACACTGAGAGGGAGTCTATGAAACTCTACCATGACCACAACAGAAAACATAGTAAAAGAATTAAAACATATGGCATACACCACCTTACATCTGGAGAATGCAGCAGTATAAATTCTAATGTCCATCTTTTAAGAACTGCTTTTGAGTCAGGCATGATATGTACATCTGCAATCCCAGCTACTAGGAAGGCAGACACAGAAGAATCTTGAGTTTAAGGCCAGCCTAGGCAAAGTTAGCAATACCCTATCTCAAAAAAAAAAAAAATGCTCCCCAAACAAAATACAAGCAAAAGAGCTAGAGGTATGGCTCAAGTGGCAGGGTGTTTGCCTAGTGTGTGTGAAGTCCTGAGTTTGCTGTAAACAAAGCAAAACAAAACCAAAACCAAAAACCCCCTGCATTTGTTTGCAGAAGGCAAGATAACAAAACAACATCTTCAGGAATTCTTACCCATATTAGTAAATCCAAGGTAATGCACTGCACTTTTTTTTCTTGGCAGTACTAGGGTTTGAACTCAAGGCTTCACACTTGCTAGGCAGGTGCTCTACAACTTGAGCCACTCCACCAGCCCTTTTTTGTGTTGTTTATTTTTGAGATAGGGTCTCACAAGCTATTTGCCTGGCTGGCTTTGAACCACAGTCCTCCTGATCTCTGCTTCCTGAGTATCTAGGATTACAGACATGAGCTACCGGCGCCCAGCTATGCGCTGCATTTTTAAATAAGAGAATCATAAAATTGTAAATTATTCTCTAAATCTCATAAGCTCTTTCTGTGTGTGTGTATGGTGCTACTGAGGTTTGAACTCAGGGCTTGGTGCTTGCTAGGCAAGGCCTTTGCTACTTAAGCCATGCTTCCAGTCCCTTCATATAGTTCTGAGTGCATATTTTAACTTTTGCACACAACATTAGCTAAGAAAACCACCAAAAGACCACATTATGTTAGTCCATTGAAATGGAGTGTCCAGAAAAAAACCAAATCTACAGATAGAAATTGAGGCTTCTGCTAGGGCTGTACACCATAAAGCCACCAGCAGGGGGACCACTTGGAGAGAAAAGGGAACCTAGGAAGCAGCAGAAGGAGGTATTGTAGAGACAAGAGTTTTTAGGCCCTGAAATTGGACAATCCTTTTAATGAACACAGCTAACTGCCACCGTGGGACCTGGCAAGACTGAAAGGTATTTTGCAGAAGCTCATTTTGTTGACACTTATTTTCCTTAATAACAAAAAATTTCCAATGTGGGTTCTTCTGACCTGATTTATTAATTGTGTGATCAAAAACATGTTACTTTGCCTTTCTGTACCTTAATTTTCTCATTTATAAAATAAGTATCATTGATACCCCTGACAGGGCTGGGGCAGGTCTCCCTGGACTATGCTCCAGCCACTGGTTGGATTCTCCCAGAAACATACCCTGAGATTGGGGTTTATGTGCAAGTTTATTGGGGAGTAGTTTCAGAAAGCACTGGGAGGAAAATTGGGAAATGAGGAAGGAGGAGAAAGAAGCCAACTCAGGTTATGCTAGTGAACACATTACTGAGAGATAGGTAACTGAGGCTTTGTTCCCCTGCAAACTCTGGGAGACAGAATAAAACAGCCTCAGAGTTGTCCCTCCCAGGAGGGTGGGTAATTAGCTCTTATTCACTACTGGTTGAAGACTGGTCCTGACAGCATTGAATATCCAGCCAGAGAAGTCCTTAGCCAGGACTGTCATGAGTGGTTGCAGGAAGAGAAGGCCTTGATTTATTTGTTGGGTGCTGAGGAGATATGTGCCTGATGCTAGGAGTCCACCATTGCTCTCAGCATGCACTTCATCTCCCCTTCAGCTCTCCTTACCCTCAAAATGACCCACTCAGTGTCAGTCTTTCCAGCTAATCTGTTTGGTCTGTAAGTGTATAGACAAGGTCTCTCTGCTTCACCAGCATGCCTCCAGGACCTAGCACTGAGCCTGACAAGTCAAAGATACTTAGGATGTATTTAGTGAATATTTGGATAAATGAAGAAATGACTAGCCTTTCCAGAAAAAGAATGTCATGCTGTGTACTTGACAAATAAATTACACCCAAATAATAAAAACCTTATGACATCTGAAGTCACATAAATCAGAGATATTTCAATTATGGACCTTGCTGGGCTTTCCAAATAAAGCTTAGGATATACATTTTTGTCACTTTGCAACAATTATACTCCTAATACTATTTTCTTAGACTTAGACTACTCACCACATCATAGAGAGGGTGACCCATGCACAGCTTGCCTCACATAAAAACAAGCGGCTCAGCACTGGATGCTAGCAATGGTTCCCATCTGTCCTCATGCACAAACATGAGGGACAGTGCACCAAGGTGGTGTCATGGGGCTTGGACTTTATCCTCCAAGGATCCATGGGAGAGTTCCTAGCATGCAAAAATAGCAAGACTCTAAAGATTATTGAAGCAGGAATGGAATTGGTAGAGACTACAGGCTGGGGGCAAGATGGGAGAGAAGTGACCCCAGGCAATGCTTTACAGGCTTTCAAGCTGGGTGACGCTTTCCATAGTGGGTCACTAGACTGGGCATGGGACAGGAGAGTGACTTTGATGAATGAATTGTGGTATAAACAGTATGCAAATGTAGTTTAGGCTTTTATCTAGCTTAGCTTCCTCACAAACCCTGTCCTGCTACTTTCTATGTGAAGTTGTTTCTTAAGACATTAGTGAAATGTTTATAAGAAAAGTCATATGTGATCAGAAAGGTTCTCTGCAAATAACCAAGACTGCAGGTTCCCAGATGTTCAAGACATTTATTTTTGTACATTTATGAGATAATACACAAGTTCCCTATGTACAGCACATGACTTTCTTTATCAGTAAGTTATGTGCATCCCTGAAAACTTCAAGTTAAAAAAAAGCCCTTCTTTTTGTATGTTCTGTATCTTGATTGTGGTGTTGATTTCATGGGTGTATACATATGATTATCACATATGTGAAGGTATTTCTTTCTACATATTTTTATCTGTATCTTTCCAGAGAAAACTGCTCAATGCCACACAAAAGATGGATACATAATGTGGCAGGAAGGCAGGGAGAGGGAAGGGAGATAATGAGTGCTACAGTGAAACAAAGAAAAACCAGAGTTGGGGAATGTTACCTGGGATGAGACCAGAGTAGGGTCACCTTGCCCCAGAGGTTAAAGAGACCAATGAAATAGCATGCGACTATGTATGGGACAAGCTACTCCCCATCCCATTTCAGTAACCTGCTCTAAATAGTATATAAGGAGGCCCCCTTTGTTCTCAGGGCTCAGTCTTTGGACTCAAGTCCACCGAATTGCTGCCAGCCTGCTTAGTAAACTTGCTTCCCAAAAGCTGTTGTTCCCTCTCTGGCTCTATCTGAGCCCTTCTGCAACATTTCTGGGGGCTCATCAGGGAATTTGGAGGGTGGTGTTTTCACCTCTTTTTTGCCGGTTCAGTGTCCCCTGCCCACTGGGAGAGCTGCCTCTGCCAGGTGCCACTGGACTGTGTTGATTGGTGGTGGTGGGGAGCCTCTCTCCCGGTGAGCCGAGGAGGCAAGTTTGGGTTGCACAAAGAAACCTGGAAAGTCTCGGGAACCAACTTGGGAGCCCTGCTTATCAGACTGGTAAGAACCTGGGGTCAAATTCAGGCCTCAGGAGGCAGAAGGGGAGTCTGATCAACTCCCAAAGACACCGGAGTAGCCCCCTTTTTGGGGTAAAACCATGAATTTCAGGTTCAGGGAGCAGGATGGAAGTACTGTGCCATGTGAGAGTGTGTGAAAGTGCAAACCTGAGATGTAGCCTGGTTACAAAGAGAGTGTGGAGTCCCGATCTGTGGGTCTGTTGTGAATTCATGTGGTTTAGTGTGAGCCCTAATAGGGCCTCTGGTCCAGGGTTCATATGGACTTACTACAGCCAAGAGACACCTAAATCCCCATGAAGGGAGCAGCCAGAGAAGGATGAAGTGAGTGGTGTTATTTGTTTTCCCCTGTGTGCCAGAGATCTGACAGGGAAGCTCCAGCAGCAAATATGCCTACAAGACTGAGCCCAGGAGTCCTTGAGACTGCAACAACCCCACCCTCCTCAGGCCCCATGAACCTCATGCTCACTCCAAGCCCACCAGTCCTCACTCCACAGCTCCCTGTGAGACTGGCCCCTAGGTTTAACCAGGAATATTTGAACAGTCCCACTACAGGCCTAATCTCTCCCCCACAACCCACCACACTGCAGATGCCCTGACCAGGGCCAAATACATTATGACCAACATAGTCAGATACAAGGAGGAAGCCGAACATTCATCTACCAGCCCTTCACCACCACAGACCTCCTTTCCCCCAATCACTCTCTCTCTGCAAAACCCCTTTATGAAGCCACAAAGTGGGGAAAATGGGAACCCATGGCATGGGGAGAGGAGCAAGAAAAGGCCTTTAAAAAAATTAAGAGGGCACTCACAAACACCCCTGCTCTGGGCTTGCCCAATGTAATGAAGCCCTTCTTCCTATATGTATATGAAAGACTGGGGACAGCTGTAGGAGTCTTGACCCAGCTGCTTGGTTCTTGGCACTGCCTGGTGGCCTATTTATCAAAGCAACTTGATGCTGTTTCCCAAGGCTGGCCACCCTCCCTGCATGCCCTGGTGGCCACTGCTTTCTTGGTGGCTGAAGCAGACAAACTTACTTTGGGACAAGAATTTACAGTATGAGTTCCATACTCTGTTTTGACTCTTATGGAATATAAAGGAAATTATTGGTTAACAAACTTCTGAGTGGTCAAATATCAAAATGTGTTATGTGAAAACTTGCGTATCTGACTAGAGGTTGTTAAGACTCTACACCCAGCCACCCTATTACTAGTTAATTCAGGCCCCCAGAGCATGACTGTTTAGAGGTTATAGATGTGGTGGTCTCCAGCCAGTCAGACTTGACTGACCAGTCTATTAGTCATCTGGACATTGAGTGTTTCATGGATGACAATAGCTTTGTCTGGGATGGCACATGTTTTGCCAGGATATGCAGTAGTGAGTCTGGATGCTGTCATCAAAGCACAACCACTGCCAGTCAGGACCTCTGCACAAAAGGCTGAGCTTATTGCTCTCATGCAGGTGCTCCACCTTGCTGCAGGAATGCGAGTAAATATCTATACAGACTCTAAATATCCCTTCAATACCAAGCCCTATATAAAGAAAGGGGGTTCATTAACTCAGTAGGAAAAAGTGTCAAATATGGACAAAAAATTTCTGGAATTACTACAAGCTGTATGGGCCCCTAAGCAAGTAGTGGTCATGCACTGCTGAGGGCACCAAGTGGAAGACAACAGCTGTTCAGGGAAACCAAAAGGCTGATAGGAAAACCAAGTGAGTAGCCCCCACAGAAGGACAAACTTTGGCCTGACAGCTGCTTGTTCCTGTGCCCTTTTTCTGAATGGGATCCATAGTATACTTCACAAGAACAAGCTTGATTTGAGACTGAAGGAGGAAATTTTCTACCAGACAGATAGTGGAAGTTTACTGACAGCCACATTGCCATACCTGTCACTGGGTCCAATATTTGTCAAGCAGTTCCATGAAGGAACTCTTTCAGAGCAGACAGCTATTGAGACCACCTTGGCCCAGCATTTGTATTACATATGTAAAACAGTATGTGAGAAGTGCAGTTTGTATGCCAGAAACAATCCCAGATAAGGGCCAAGAGTGCACCTCAGGTGCAAAGTGTTGGAGGAACTCCTTTTAAAAACCTAATTGTGGACTTTACTGAGATGCTATGGGCCAGAGAATGTAAATGTTTGCTGGTGTTTGTCTGCACCTTCTCAGGATGGGTGAAAACCTTCCCCACTCGGACTGAGAAAGCCTGAGAAATGGCCAGGTGCTTGTTAGAGGAAATCACCCCTCGATTCAAAATACCTGTGTTTATTGGGTCAGCGAATGGGCTGGCTTTGTGGCTGAGGTGGTATTGTTGATGGCTAAGGGATTAAAAATAACTTAGAAGATACACAAGGCCTACCACACCCAGAGTTCAGGGAAAGTTAAAGGTATCAACAGGACTCTAAAACTGCAATTGGGAAAACTATGCCAGGAGACCCACCTACAATGGGATCAATTACTGCCCATAGCCTTGCTCAGGATTAGGTCAAGTCCCACCAAACAGATGGGTCTCTACCCTTTTGAAATTCTTTTTGGGGATTCACCCCCTTTAGTCCAGGACCTGTGAGGGGACTTTAAGGAAATAGGTGACCTCACCCTGAGACAACAGATACAGGTCCTTGGGTTGGCTCTCTCAAAAATCAATGACTGGGTAAGAGAAAGACTCCCTGTTAGCCTGACAACTCCCCCACACACCCTTATAAACCAGGGGATGCTGTTTGGCTAAAGGAATGAAATGTTCAACTGCTAAAGCCCCACTGGAGGGGTCCTTTGTTTTTGTTTTATCCACCTACCAGAGTTAAAGTAGCAGATATTGTTCCTTGGATCCACCATAGCTGAGTGAATCCAGCTTCCCTTGAATGGGAGTGCATCCCTGACCCTGCCTCACCATACAAGATGACCCTTCGGAACACCTTCACCCTTCCCGGACAGGCCCCCGCTTCCCAGGAGACAACAGGAGACCATGGACAACTAGAAGTCAGCTCAGTTCTAGTCACTCTGGAAGCTGACTAGTCTATGTTTGTCAGAAGCTTGGGAGTCACCCATCTCACCTTTGAGGAAAAGTCTGTTCCATGTACTCTTCTTGCTAATTTTGTCACCTCTCTACCCAGGGACCCCCAGGCTTTGGACTGTGACTCACGTATGCACACTACCTGAACAGGTAGTGCTGCTACCAAAACTTTGGTTTTCCATAGTTATGGTTCTTGTGCAGGCACCATTGCTGGGTCATGCACCTACAGCCATACCATCTACTCAGTGTGCTCTCATTATGGTCAGTATATCTGTTTTAACCCCACCTATCATCCTTGGGAGCAATGGCTAGAGGTCCAAACCTTCACCAGCACTGGGAACCTCATTAACTGCACCCAGGTTAATGACCCCAACAAACCTGTGTCCATATCCTTTGATGTGTGTGCTGCAATAGCTGAAAACATCGGGCCTTTGGGGCAACTGGGAGAGGGGGGAAGGGGCTAGCCTGGGAAAGGACCTATAGGTTAAATGACAAGTATATATGTCCAGAAGATGACAGTGGGACAACTGATTATGCATACTATGAACAACTCTACTGTCCTTATTGGAGTTGTGAAAGGTGGACAACTTGGGTCCTCACATGGACCCACCACTCTTTTACAAAAAAGGGAAGCAACCCTGATTGCATTCTTGGTGCCTGTAATCCTATAAATTTCACTATTTTCAACCTCAATGAAACAGGTTTGGAAGTTGGAAAAAAGTTTGGCATTTTAATCTATGGAAAGGGAACAGACCCTGGTACTTTACTGCATTTTCAACTTATCATGATCACTCATGAGAGTTCCTCATACCAGGTCTTTCACTCCTTTTACAAGAGATACAAAGTGAGTTTCCCATCTCAGTTAAGTTTTGTTTTTTTTTTTGGGTGGTACTGGAGTTTGAACTCAAGGCCTCATGCTTGCTAGGCAAGTGCTCTACCACTTCAGCCACACTCCACCAGTCCCCTCCCCTGTCTCAGTTAAAACCAAAAACCCGTTCCTCTCACTAGCTGAGTCCATTAACACAAACTCTAAATGCAACTTTGTGTAATGTTTGTGGGGGAATGAATATGGGAGACCATTGTCCATGGGAGGCAAAAAAGGTAAACCCACAAGAGCCCTTTAATGAAAACACTCTCCCTAGCCTCAGGGAGAGCATTTGGCTCCTAAAAACCTCTATTATTGGGAATTAGTGTATCTCCTGTCCAAAAGGCCAACACTCCACCCTGATAGGGGACTTGATATGCTTGGGGCAAAAGTTTTACAATGATGTTACTCAGGAGACTCAATGGTGGGTGGGGTCTCCCAGTCACACGGAGCCCCAACCTCACCTGCTAACTAACTTCCCTAAACTTGCAATGGCCTGGAATAATCTAACTGTGGGCATAAAGTGGCGGGTGTCTAAGGGGCTGTATTGGATCTCTGGGGAATGAGTTTACACAATCCTTCCCAATGACTGATTCAGATCCTGTGTGCTGGGCACCACTCAGCCTTATTTCTTCTTGCTCCCCCTCAGACAAGGCAAAAAATTAGGAGTCTCCATATATAAGGAAAGGGTAAACAGGAAAAAGTGAGATGCCCTATAGATAGGGGACTGGAAGTGCAATGAACGACCTCCAGAGTCATTCAATATTATGGTCCCACTACATGGGCAGAAGATGTCTCCTGGGGCTGTTGCACCCCAATCTTTTTTTTTTTAATTTATTTGTATGTGCATACATTGTTTGGGGTATTTCTCCCCCTACACCCTACCTTTACCCCTACTCCTCTGTCTCCCCTCCCACCCCCTCACTTCCAGGCAGAACCTGTTCTGCCCTCTTCTCCAATTTTGAAGAGAAGACATAAGCAATAATAAGAAAGACATAGCGTTTTGGCTAGTTTGACATAAGGATAGCTATACAGAGAGATTCCTAGCATTGCTTCCATGCACATGTGTATTACAACCCAAATTGATTCATCTCTACAAGACCTCTTCACTACTTTCCAGTCACCTTCCCATAGTGATCTCTGTTGTTTTAAGGTTACTATATTAACTCCTCTACACTTTCAAGTTTTGGGTTTCCTGCCTCTCCCTATTCCTCATGTATGTGTTCTCCCCTTAGCCTGTGACCCATGTCCAATAATATTACTGCATTTGTTTTGGGTCTAAAGTCTGCATATAAGGGAGAACATATGATTTTTTGGCCTTCTGAACCTGGCTAACTTCACTTAAGATGACATTCTCCAGTTCCATCGATTTACTTGCAAGATTTCATTCTTCTTCACGGTGAGTAAAATTCCATTGTGTATAGATACCACATTTTCTTAATCCACTTGTCAGTAGTGGGGCATCTTGGCTATTTATACAACTTGGCTATTGTGACTAGCATTGTAATAAACATGGGTGTGCAGGTGCCTTTGGAGTAACCTGAGTCACATTCCTTTGGGTATATCCCCAGGAGTGGAATTGCTGGATCATATGGCAGATCTATGTTTAATTTTTTAAGAAGTCTCCATATTGTTTTCCAGAGTGGTTGCACTAGCTTACATTCCCACCAGCAGTGTATGAGGGTTCCTTTTTCTCCACATCCTCGCCAACACTTGTTGTTGGTGGTGTTTTTGAAGATAGCTATTCTAACAGGGGTGAGTTGGAATCTTAGTGTGGTTTTGATTTGCACTTCCTTTTTGGCCAGAGGTGGTGAGCATTTTTTCATGTGTTTTTTGGCCATTTGGATTTCTTCTTTTGTAAAAGTTCTGTTTAGTTCAATTGCCCATTTCTTTATTGGTTCATTGATTTTGGGGGAGTTAAGTTTTTTGAGCTTCCTGTGTATTCTGGTTATGAGTCCTTTGTATGCTGTATAGGCAGAGAATATTTTCTCCCACTCTGTGGGTGGTCTCTTCAGGTTAGAGACTATTTCTTTCATTGTTACACCCCAATCTGTGTGCCCAGCCGCATTATTTGGCTTCAGGCAGTGGTTGAAATTATAACTAAAGAAACAGCTAAAGGCCTCATCATATTAGACAAACAATAAACTGAATATGCACTGCCATCTACCAGAACTGTTTAGTTTTGGACTATTTGCTAGCCTCGGAGGGTGGAGTATGTAACAAGTTCAATCTGAGTAACTGCTGTTTACAGATTGATGATGAGGGAAAGGTAAGTAAAGAAATTACCAACAAGATGAGAAAGCTTGCCCATGTCCCTGTGCAGACCTGGAAGGGATGGAGTCCCAATGACCTATTCAGGGACTGGTTCTCAACCTTAGGTGTGTTTTAGACCTTAACAGGTGCAATGTTCCTTGTCTTAGGAGCGTGCCTGATATTCCCCTGCCTAACCCCCTGGTACTGTGGTCTTTCAGGACCACAATGGAAGCCACTATAGAAAGAAAGACAGCTGCTCACATAATGGCAGTATAAAAATATAAACCCTGGATTGAGATGATGCTCTTTGACCCAGAAGTGGGTCGAGCATCAGAGGGGGGAATGTGGCAGGAAGGCAGGATGGGGGAGGGAGATAATGAGTGCTACAGTGAAACAAAGAAAAACCAGAGTTGGAGAATGATACCTGGAGACCAGAAAAGGGTCACCTTACACCAGAGGTTAAAGTGGTCAATGAAATAACACGTGATTATATATGGGACAAGTTGTAGCCCCCATTTCTGTAACCTGCTCTAAATGGAATATAAGGAAAGACCCCTTTGTTCTCAGAGCTCAGCCTTTGGACTCAAGTCAGCTGAGTTGTTGCCGGCATGCTTAATAAACTTAATATACTTGCTTCCCAAAACCTTTGGTGCCCTCTCAGTCTCTGTGTGAGCCTTCCTACAACAATAATATCTCCCCCAAAAGACTATCTTTCTTCCTGGTACCACCAGGTCCTCCATTCTTCACAAATCCCTGTCCCAACGCCTATTTTTTTTTTGGATGGAGGAGTGTGGACACAACACCACTTCACTATGATCTATTTTTGCCCCAGCCAGTTGTTGGAGGTTCACAGGTTTCAGTAGTTATAGTCTAGAACCTCTAACGGTTTAAAACAGTGACTCTCAACTGGGGTGAATTTGTCCTTCTGGGCCCATTTGGCAATGCCTGGACATTAAATTGTCATGACTTGGCCCAGGGGCAGGGGTGGGGTGTGAAAAGGGAGGTGATACTTGTGTTAGCAGATAGAAGCAATGCACAAGACAGCCTCCACAACAACTGGCCTCAATTTCAGCAGTACTGAGATTGAGAAACCATGAGTTAGAAAAGAACAGTTACAGCCAGGTGCAGTGGCTCACACCTGTAATCCCAACTACTTGGGAGGTGGAGATAGAAGGATCATGGTTAAGACTAGCCCAGGCTAAAAGTTAGTGAGACCCTATCTCAAAGAGCAAGCCAGGTGTAATTCTGTAATTCCAGCTATGTGGGAGGTAGAGTGGGAGGATTGTAGTCTGACTCTGGCCCTGGGCAAAGGTGCAAGACTCTATCTGAAAAATAACTACAGCAAAAAGGGCTGGGGTGTGGCTGAAGTGCAAGGTCCCAAGTTCAAATGTCAGTACCCTCAAAAAAAAAAAAGGGAAAAAAAGAAAAGACTAATTACAGAAAGATATCTATTGTTATGGATAAGGAAAAAGTGCTCCATCATCATTTATGTATTCCTCATCTGCTCCTGTAAGTCATCAGAGGTGTCCTTCTGAGGCACACCTAGTCAAGATAATGCTGATGCATTCCGGGTGGAAATTAGGCTTGGGACCTTTGCAGCAGTTGGAGTCCCTGCTCTGGAGTCACTGTAGTTTAATTTTGTTGTTAGCAATGGCCAGGAATATTCTCTCATGTGGTTTCCCTGATTTATCATTTTGTCTTAGAAAGAAAACGGAGTCAGGGGGAGTGTATTAGTCTGCCAGGGCTGCTACACCAAAACACATGTGAAACTTACTTCACAGTTTTGGAGGCCAGAAGTCCCAGGGCAGGGCACTGTCAGGGATGGTGCTTGGTGAGGGTTCTCTTCCTGGCTTGTAGATGTCCACCTTCTCACAGTCTTCATATGACTTTTCTTCTGTGCACACAGGGAGAGAGGGGACCCCTAACAGCCCTATTTCCAAATATAGTTATTTAGGGGTTAGAGCTTCCACATACAAGTTTGGAAGGGCTGCACAATTGTGCCTGTGGCAGGAGCATTGCAAAAGTATATGAGATATAATTCAGCAACTGGAGTCTGATTCTATACATTGAAAGCTAGAAAAAGAAGAAAGTTAGAAATTTTCTCTCCTACTTATTTTTGGTGACAATTACAGAAAGGAGCAAAATGTTGAAATCAAAAAAATAAAAAACACCAAATAATTTTGTGATAGTGAAGCCATGGAATGGGTGGAGAAGGACTCAGTTCTGAGAGTTATAAAATGCCAGGAGGAATGTGTGCCTATGCTTCTATGTCTATCTATCACCTTGGAATATGTATATGTGTATATAAAATACACATACATACTTCCAAAGACATCTAAAGTCACTTTATCACTCTGGAGGCATAAGATATACTCTGTATAATTAAGTTTGCAGTAAATAAAATATGTAATATAGCTCATATATATTAGTCAGAAATAAGTTTTCTTTTAAAATTACTAATTACTGTTTACTTCTCACACAGTTTATCTCTTTGTTATAGCATATGCATTAAGGCCCATGCTGCATATCTACCTTGAGAACCTGGAGGCCTATTTGTAAGAGGGTCTCAAGGAACCCTGGGAGAAATGGTAGAAGAAGGCATATAGGAATGATTACAATTATTCCCAATATGGTATTATCACCACTACAATTTGATACATGAGGCATATGATACAGTATGCATAATGACAGATTTCTTAGCGTCTCATAGAACACTGTGAGACGGAGAGACTTCTGTTCAACCTGAAAGAGTTTATTTCCTTTTCCTGCTGAACCTTCAGCTAAGTGTGGGATCAGGGACATAAATACACAAATTGGAAGAAAAACATTAGCAAAGGAGAAATTTCAGAAAAGAAATTGGAAAGTAGAAAAAAGTCAATGATCTTGAGAGGCAATGATCTTGAGCAGAGACTGCTGTATGTGAGCATCTGCAGAGGACACAGGACGTACAGCCCTGGACCATGTTTTAAAGATATCCAGTTTATTTTATGTCAGTGATGCTTCAGTTAAGCTTTCTTTGCTTTACTGAGGATTTTGAACTCAGGACCTTGCACTTGCTAGGCAAGAACTCTAATACTTGAGCCACACCTCCAGTCCTTTTTCCTTTTGGTTTTTCAGTATTTCCTAATAATAGAGATATAACAAATTTTACATATTTGATGCACCCATCTTTATGGGTTTGGACATGTGCACACACCTTTGATCCCTCACCACAACTAGGGTGCTAGACATTTCCATCATCTCCAAAGGTTTCCTCATTTTTTTTTGTTTTTTTAAGCTGTTTTTAGAAAATAAAGCCACTAACATTGAGTGGAATGAAATGCATGAATAAGTTCTAGTGTTTAGGATAAAGCTCGATTCATTTAATTATTTCTTAACCAGAAGAATCTATTTTCATTATTTGAGGAACAATCGAATGGCTGCTCAGCTATTTCCTTTTCCTTGGAGATTTGCACTGCTGTGTGACAGATAGCAGTGCCATGGCTGCTGTAATTCCACGCCTCAAATGTAAATATTTGCAGCACCAAGGGAAACTTATCTACATTTCAAAATTGACAGATGCTTTTTATAGTGTTGCCCTGCAAAGTATGCATAATGACAGATTTCTTAGCGACATTCTTCATAGATGTGAACTTGGGCCCCTTTCTGAAGAGCGGCTGCCTGAGTATACAGTTGATGAGTCATGCATCTATGCGTGATTCAGAAGTCTGCATTTCTGCACTGTTAAGGCATACTCAGTTTGTATTATTTATTTATGAACACCCATCAAGTACACTTAACTATCTTGGGTTAGCCAGCCCAAGAGCTGGAAATAGAACCCTAGGGCACAGGACTAGCAGTTAAGTTTGGAGAAGACCTTTAAGATACGGTGCCTTAGTTTTCATTCAACTTAAACCTGACCCTCAGACAAGAACTTGGCATTTGGTAATTAGAAAAGAAGTGATCCCAGAAAGCACAAATGAGGAAGCAGACAAGAAATGAGAAATGCCTATAAAAGGTGTGTTGTGGGGCTGGACATGGTGATACCTACCTGTAATCCCAGAAGCAGAGGTAGGAGGATTATGGTCAGTGGCCAGCCCTGGGCAAAAAGCATGAGACCCTATCTGAAAGTCCCACACAGAGACACAAGATGGCAGAGCTGGCAGGGTACATGGGAACTGCTCACTGTAGCCACAGGCCATCTCAAAGGCTGGGCAGGGTTTTGCCTGGAGCATCAACATGGAAGCTCCATGGAGACTTTAGGATCTCTGAAGCGATGGGATGTTGGTGCTTGGATAGGTTGTTGAATGTGTAGTGAAATGGTTAAAGCAATGGGGATACAAATTTTGAAGGATGGATCTGCCTTCACCATTACCATCTCTCATGATGAAATTCACAATTAATTGGTCAATTCAATTCAGTTGTTTGGTGTCCCTTAGACAACTAGTTTTCCAAGCATAGTCCCCAGTCTAGAAGTATCACTGTCACCTGAAATTAGTTAGGAGAGAAAATTCTTAGCTGGCAGCTGGTGGCTCAGGCCTGTAATTCTAGCTACTTAGAAGACTGAGATCGGGAGGATTCCTGTTTGAGGCCAGCCTGGGCAAAGAGCTCACAAGAACCCATCTCCAAAGTAACCAGAGGAAAGTGGACTGGAGGTCCCCACACTAGCCCCATGGAATTAGAAGCTCTTGGGCTGGGACTCCAAAATCTGTGACAAACCTTCTAGGTGATTCTGATACACCTTAAATGTTAAATTTTGAAAACTGTAGATGTTGACAAATTTTGGAGTGGACTGGATATGGAGAGAACTGCCTGGTTTCTCATCCTAGTTTATTGTAAACATGGATAAATTACTTAATTTTCATCTGTAAAATGAGAAATTTGGACTAATAATATACTGGTGTTTCAAGTTTTTTTTTTTAAGGCAGTAGAAGACTTTCTTTCAAAGAAATTCTACTTGAAACACCAGGAGCCGTACAAAGCACATTAAAACACAGAGCTCTTTGTTGGGGATAGCCAACAGCATCCTGTCTTCTTACCTTCAGTGACTTCTCATGTGCCACTGTACATCTTGAGGGTCTTAGGGAGCACAGTTTGAGAGCTATTGCACTAGGAGACCAAGTTCCCTGTGCACATTATCTAAGACATCAAGCAGACTTAACTATGATTTACCTGATGCTGACACTGAGGTAGGCCTGGGATCACAAATTTCAGCTGTATCCCTTGTCATCAAGGCAGTCAGGAGCAAACTGTATCATCTCCTTAGTCTGCATCCTCATTTATAAAGTGATGTTGACTTGAATTCTTGTCATACCTGTCTTAAAGGGATATTAAGGTGATCAAATGAAATCATGTCTGTGAACATACTTTATAGATTGCCAAGTCCTGTTTAATTGAAAGGGATTATTGTGGGAGAAATTGTCCTTCCAGGTAGTTTTCCTTTGTAACTGGTGCCAAAGATAGATATAGACAGAACGTAGATGGTTAAAAGGTCTGCAGTTTCTTCCTTATCTTAGAGGGATGCAAATATAATTCTCCTTTTTAATTAAAAACCTGTTTACCAAGATGAATCACTCTAAATAAAATGATGCTTAAACAGAGACTTGAATAAACTAGTTGAATCATTCTACAAAGTTTGTAAAAGAAATGTGTGGGTAATACTGTCTAAAGAGGTAATTAGTTTTTCTAAACAATTTACTGCCCACATACTAATAGGTGAGAGCCAATTTTGGAATATGTTGATTTAGCATTTTTAGCTGATTTTGCATATTCAGAAAAATTGTAGTGTGAAATTAATTCATATTTATGTGGCTTTTTCCCTGTCAGATGGGGGTTCTGGGAGAGATTCACCTACCACAGATTCCCGAGACACGCCAAACAGCATATTTTATGGCTGTATTTTGTCAACAGGGAAGTTGTAATTCCTTGTGAAACTTTGGGAAGACTATCTACTAAGAATGCCAAATATGGGTAGCTAGAGGTAGAGAATAGTCAGAGTTAAGTCCTGGTTGTTTTGAAACACTCAGGATGGTGAAAGGTAAGGATGATGTCTGAAATCAGTTATCCTGAGAAAATATGTGCCAATAATTCTCAGTGGCCACTCTGAAGGCAGCTATCACCTTGACCAAACCTAAGATTGTGTCACTTTGCATATCCTAAACACATTCTTACCCTTACATGAATCTTTAGCTTAACACTGTTGTGGTCCAGAGCTCTCTGGGGAACAATCAACATGGGATTGCTCAAGAATTTGAGCAAGGATTGACAGGGATGACAAGGATTTGCTCATAACTATCCCATATTTGAGTGGAGAGGCTGTCAACATTTCTGACCGTTGGAGCTGATTCAATTCATTCATTCAGAAAGGAGATAGATACCCAGAACTTACTGTTCATCTGGCAAGATGCAGAGCATAGCAAACAAAACAGGCCTCTGCTGAGGTCTGAAGGATATGGAGGAGTCAGGTAGACAGAGCTGCAGGTAGAAAGACAGAAGATGCATGGAGGGAAACACAGAGTGTTTGAAGCAGAGACAGTAGCACACAGAATGGCCCAGAAGAGAGCATGACATGTTCTGATGATTGAAGAACATCCACGGTAGCTAGAGTGTGGGCCCCAGAGGGCTTTGGGAAGTAGAAAGCAGAAGGGAAAAGCTCTGGACTTCAACTTCTGCCTCAGTAAAAACAGTTTTGCCAACACCCATTTCAAATGTTGGAGATGTGAGTAAGAAGATATTGGAAGACAGGGCTCTGTGGAGTTAAAAAAACAAATAATGCAAACCACCAGTCCCCTCCAGCTCTGACACCTTAGACAATAGGATTTGATGCTGCTCTTCTGAGGCACTGCTCTCTGGGTTACAGGGAGGTTGGCTTATTGTCTCCTGAGAAGCAGCTTGTTCCCTATTGAAAATGTTCGGTGTTGTTGGGATGAGCCAAGGTTCTGGGATTTTGTGTCTTGTTTTTCACAGAACTTTCAGAAGTGGCCCCTGAAATTTCCACTTTCCCACCTTCGCCATTGTCTCTTTATGTCAGCAGGAGAGAGGGGCCTTCCAGCAAGCCTCATTCCTGCCTGCATCAGGATCAAAGTGTACATTGCTGAGTCTCTCCCAGATGTGAAGGAAAACTCCTTCACTTAGACATTAAAGGTAGTAGGTGTGAGGAGCAAGCACTCCTGGAGGGAGAGCTCGCTCTGCCTTACACAGAAGAGTCTCAGCTGGCCTGTTGTTCTCTAGACTCTGGCTGTCTAGACCAGCATAACCTGTTTTAGCTTCTCTTTCACCTGACCCCCTCAGACTTGACTTATTGGTTTTTTTGACCTCTGGACATTCCCTGGAGCCCAGACCACTGCTCTGAAACTCAACTTTGCTCACAGAGGGATGGAATCTGCAGACTGGGCCTCCTGGCCACATTTAGGTCCTGGCTCCTCTGTTGTAGAGCAGCCTGGCCATCTTATGACCAAACATCTTATGACAAACAGTGATCATAAGTTAGGGAATCAGTTTAGATACCACCTGACAGATCCTGCCTTCTCCAGTTCCCCCCAGCTGAGCTATTAGGAGCCCTCCACCAGGAGATGCAGGCCTCTCATTCCTCTTGTCAATCCTCACATAAGCAGAGCTTCCCAAAGTTTAATGTGCAACCAAATCACCTGGACATCTGGCTAAAATGAATAGGTCTGGCATGGGACCTGAGATCCCGCCTTTGTAAGAAGTTCTCAGGGATATCCGTGGTCAATGAATTTTACTTTGAAGTACAGGGAAAACACTAGCAACTTTAGCCTGACCTGGGTATAGGGTATAGATAGAATAAGTTTTTTCACTTATTGGTAAACATTCATTAAATACACTCTCCATATAACAATTGCTGCACTGATAAGATCTATTCTTTGCTTTTAAGGGGCTTGCAATTTAATAGAATAAAGTGTTTGCTTTGAGTCTGCGTACTTTATGTAGCTCAATTCTCCCAACATCCCTGTGAGATTATTATTGTCCTCACTTTATACGTGAGGTAACAGTCTTAGAGGAGTTAGAACATTTGTCAAAGGAGATGACAGCATGGATTCCAATTCACACCTCTCTGGCTCTGAGCCTTTATGCTTTCTAGGATATCTTGCTCACATTTTCCTGAATTTTTTTGGGTTACCAAAATCCATATGGTTGGGTTTCTGCTTTAAGTTCCTTACCTAATGCTTTGGTTTCTAGTTTAGACTGAGCCTAACCTAGTCAATCTCACTAGAGATCAGAGACCCAAATCTTTCCTGTCCCTTCTCACCTACCCATCCCCCCGTTGAACTGCTATAGATAGTCCAATTGCCTGGAAACACAAAATATTGCTCAATGTTGCAAAATAGCTTCTAGGAACTAGCTGGAGGAATATTCCCTTCCTCCATAACTTGCTCTCATGGTTCTTTGTAGTTGTATACTCTGCGTCAGCTGTTTCAAAAAGTGTGAACAAATAGTGCACAAAGAAGGAAGTGGCATTAATTTATGCATCATTCATTCTCTACCCTCTTAACCCAGGGCAGTTAAACCAAAGGTCTCATGTCTTCTTCCTAGGGATGCATATGGCAGCGAGTAGAACTTCTGATGCGACTTGTCCCAAAGCCCGTGATTGGCTCTGGGGAGAACAACAAGGTTGGGAAGATTCTTGAAGAGCCATCTACATGGGAGAATGTGCATGGTAATATGGTATTACCTAAGTGGACAAGGGAAAGGACAAATATTTGTTATTGCCACAACTGCTGTATCTTACTTACCTGACAGAATTTAGAAATGCTTACAATTAAAATAGGTCATTGACAGTTCTCACCAGGCATGGTAACATTTTCTGTTATTCAGCCTAAAACATTCTACTACAAAACAGTATGACTCTAAGTAGGAAATCCTTAGTAAAATTCTGTCAACATTCCCCATACTCAGAGAATGCGTTACTTTTTCTTTCCTTCAATAAAGATGATCATAAACCAGATTTAGGCAATCTTCTGTAGGCCCTATGCCACTTTGAATGACTCCTGCTACTTGGAGAAACATCTCTTTTCTTACATACCCAACAGACAGTAATGTCGCCCCACCATGCCCAAGTTTGCTGTAGGCTGAGTATCAGCTGGATACTCTGATCCATTCCCTCCAGTCCTCCTCCCCACTTCCAGCATGCCCTGGCAGAGGCCACTGGAGCAAAGACCCTACTAGGTTGTGTTAACCACATCACGAGCAACAGCTCTGAAGTCACGGAGATCCTTTTGCATTCACTGCCCCCCGGACAAAATACAAACATGTTCTCAGTTAGCAGTGTGGTGGTGTGTGGTTTCCTTTAATTCAAAGTTAAGAGGCCTCCTCAGGGTTTCCCATGGTTTCTTTGCAGGTCCCACAATTGTTGTTTGTTTACTCTGAACATGAAGGTGGCTGATGGAGCTTCAACCTGACTAACCACAGTATCCTGCAGTTCAGCATTTAGATGATTTGGGGCTTGGTTAGAGTTTCATGCATCTTGAAAACTTCTGACTTTTATTTGATCAGTACCAACAGAAGTAACCCAGAGTAAAATCTCAAAGCTTTGCATCAATATTTTCTTTATGGGACTCCACTCAAGTCTAAAAAATTTTGTGGTCAAGCTCTATAACTTTTTTGGCAGTACTGGGCTGTTGAACTCAGGGCTTTGCACATGCTAGATAAGAGCTCTCTCACTTATCGCTCTATAATTCTTAAGTCAAAAGGTTGACTCTACAACCTTGGCAATTTACAGGCATTTTTTTGTTGTTGTTGTTGCAGGTTCTTTTGACCCTGGTGACAAATGTGTAGTAGTATCAGTAATACTGACCACAAGTTAAAAAAATAGGATAACTAAAACAACAACAACTAAAAGTAAACTTTAAGAAAGGAAAAAAGAAGTTAGTACAGTTTTGGTGTTTTAAAAAGCAAAGTGGGATGGGCATGTGGTTTAAGTGATATTGTGCCTGTCTAGCAAGTGTGAGGCCCTGAGTTCAAACCCTAATACCATCTAAATAAATAAATCAGCTTGTGATGAACATGTATGCTTTAAAAAAAAAAAAACCAAGTACTTTTACCTTCTCTCAAGTGCACATAGCATTTCTTGCCTTGGAAAATTTCAAGTGGTGTCAATGTAGGAAGAGTTTGAACACTGTACCAGCTGACAGTAGCTCACCTGTTCATGCCTCTGATTTCATTGTTGGTGAATATCAGCTGGCTGGCAGCATGTGCTTGAAACTACTGAGGTTGTCACAACTCAGAAGATACTCTAGGACTCAGCACATTTCCCAAACATTCATCAATCATCAATCTTTAATTCATTTTATACAGAGAGATGGGGAGAAGGAAGGAGGAGATGAAGAGGGAGAGTCTACTACATGACAAAAGTTTCAGGATTTAAGCTCTAAAATGATGAAAAAGATAATGTTTTTTGCCTGCTTGAGAGGCTTATATTCTAGTGGCAATGCAAATGTTTGTTAATTGAGTAAGTGAATGAATGGATGAGAGTGGCCAGAAAGAAGAGGCTGAGTGTGGGCTGAATGGCGATAAAAGCAACTAACCTTTCATGGCTGTGTCTGAGGGCTTAGTGAAAGCCACAAGGAGCCATGTCCAGGTGTCTGGATCAGCTTAGTGACCTTATCAATTCCCTCCACAGTCATAATCCATGTAAGAAGGCACTGTCTCCCCGTGAAAGTGATTAGGAAGTCATTGCTATTTTCACCCCCATTCTCCCTTTGGCACTCACTTGTTCCTTAATGTTGTCTCAGATTGCTGTCTTTCCATCTTGGCTGGTTCCTCTTCACTGCCAGGCAGCTATGGATAGATGTTTCTTTGACCCGGCTGCTAGTTCCTCTTCTTTCCTTCATCCATAAATATTCTCCTTGGGATTCTTACCTCCCTCTACCTCCACAGCTGTTGGCCCACTCTATCTCAATCTAAGCCCATCTCTGGTTTCTGAGTTGGAGCCTTAGATTGACCTTTTCCAAAAGGGGAAATCAGACATTAGGGAATGAAACTTAGCAGCAGCTTACAGACAATGGTGCCACTCAGATCCCGGGAGGCAGAATGGCCTATAGCCTAATGCTGACATGCTGGTTCTGGTGCTAACATCACAGTTTGGTGCAGCCATTCGGGTATGATTACTCAAAGGCAGTAGCACTCAGTAGGTGTGCTCTCTCACTGAATCCCAAGAAGTAGATGAGATTGGCTCATTCATCTCCACCACATGCTCACATGTATATAGTCCTCCTGTGTTGGTTGTGGCTCTGCTGTGAGCACGTAAGTTCTGTGTCTACTTCCTTTAATATAAAAAAGTTGACTAAAAATTGAAAATGGACACATATAGAATTATGAATATTATTCATAATTATATAGTGGAAATAATCAGTGTTCCATGACTGCTCACTTATTTCTCTGATTCTCCCACTAGAATGTAGACTTCCTGAGGATCGGTTTCATGCCTGGATCATTCACTGTTATATCCCCCATCACCAAGCACACTCCCTGGCATTCAACAATCAGATGGGATAAATAAACTTCTGAAATGAATGAAGTTTTTTGAAGGTAGGGAGTGAGATTCCAAGATGGCAGCTAGAGGGAGGAAGCAGAAAGCATGCCTCCTAAAGTAAAATCTTGGAGAGACACTGGAGATACACCTTACAGGAAAAACCACCAAAAAGAGGCAAAACTTTGACTCCTCCACACCCCCAGCCAAAGTGTAACATTCCCACTTCACGTTAAATGGAGAAACCAGGAGGGCAGCGCCCAGATGGCTTGGGAAGATGCCGACCACAAGGTGGGCTAAGCGGCACGCAGTACTCCCACAGACAACCCTGGGCCAGATCAGCATAGTCCCCTGGACAGACTGACCCAGGGAAAAAAGAGGAAAAAAAACTGAATAATAAGCAATAACAACACAAAAGACATGTAGCAAAGAGGGTGGGGTGCCCTGAGCACCGAAGAGGGGGGAGGGGAAATCCCTCACAACAAGCTGGCTGGAGAAGGCAGGAGCAGCAGCACACACCCAGCAACCAGGAGCAGGAAAGCTTGTAAAAGTGGTGGTGGGAGGAAAACTCCACAGGAGAGGGGGAAGGTCCACTTCCCACGTGAACTGTAAATAAACACGCTGGCCTGAGAAAGTGGGTGCAGTGTCACCTCCCCCAGTGTGCTTGGAAAGGGGAAAGCTTGTAGCAGTGGCATTGCGCCCAGGTGAACTCTAAGTAAACAAAGCCTGCGGGGCTAGGTGAGTGCTAAGCTCCCTCCTGAGATCTGCATAAATAATGCCTCCAGCAACAGCAGGCTGACAGCAGTGGGCAGGTGAGCCACAGCCACAGATAGCCATTCACAGAACTGTCTCCAGACTCTTTTGTTTCTCTCTCCCTACCTTTGATGAGAAAACAACCAAACTACACCTGCATGCTGAAAAACTTACTGAAACTGTATTGCATTTGAACTTGGAACACTTTGTGGTGTTTTTTGTTTTCCTTTGTTTGGTTTTGGTTTTTTTCCCCTTTGATGAGACAACGACAGAACTACTTCTGAGTCACCATCTCCAGGGTTGCAAGCTGAGGGACTAACACTAAAATTATTAAGATTGAAACTTTATTGCATTTGAACTTGGAGATTTTTTATTTTTTTATTTTTTATTTTTAAATTATTTTTATTTTTATTTTTATTTATTTATTTATTTTCTCAATCCTCTCTCTGTCTCGCTAATGCCTGTTCAGCTTACTGTTAATTAGTACACTATCTCTCCCTGTTTATATCTTTGAAACTTTTTTTTGTGAATTTGTTTTGGTTTTTTTTTGTTTGTTCACTTGTTTTTCCTTCTTTCTTTAACTTCTTTGCTTTCCCACTTCTCTCACCTTTCCATTCTAAATATCATCATTGTTATTATTACAAGCTAGAAAATACTTAATTGCACACAGTACAGGGACAATAACAACACCAAGGGCAATGATGGGAAGACAGAAAAAACAGGGAAACCAGTTTCCCCACAGCAAAAAATTAGTACAGGAACCAGAGGGAAATGAAGAAAACAGATACTCAGATCCAGACTCCAAAAAAACAAAGATAAACTATGCCAAAGAACCCAATGAAGCCCACAAGAACAATCTGAAAGAAAAAATATTTCAAGTAATCAATGAGAATTTTATAGAGATGATACTGGATATGGTCAACCAAAATGTACAGGAGACACTCAAGAAATTCCAAGACAACAAAAATAGAGAATTTGAAAAAGCAAAAGAAGAAATAAAGGAAGCCATAAAGCACTGTATGAACACCAAAGTGAAACAGAGAACATGATTAATAAAGAGATAAATGAACTCAGGACAAAAATAGACAACATTAAAGAGGAAACAACCCAGGATATGGAAAACCTCAGAAGAAAGAACGAAACAGAATTGCAAAACAAAACGGAAGGCCAATCCAGCAGAATAGAACAACAGAAGACAGAATCTCAGAACTTGAAGATGAAATGGTAATTAAAGGAAAAACTGAAGAACTATTAGGTAAACAACTCAAGACCTGTGAAAAGAAAGTGCAAGAACTCACCAACTCCATCAAAAGACCAAACTTGAGAATCATGGGCATTGAAGAAGGAGAAGAGATGCAAGCAAAGGGAATGAATAATATATTCAACAAAATAATTATAGAAAATTTCCCAAATCTAGAGAAAACTATTCCCATACAGATGCAAGAGGCCTCCAGAACACCAAACAGACCAGACCAAAATAGAGCTATCACACAGCATATTATCATTAAAAAAACAAGTGCAGAGACCTGAGTAAGAATATTGAAGGCTCTAAGAGAGAAAACACAAATAACATACAAAGGTAAACCCATCAAAATCACAGCAGACTTCTCAACAGAAAACATTAAAAGCAAGAAGAGTTTGGGGTGAGATATTTTGGGCACTGAATGAAAATAACTTCAACCCTAGGATACTCTACCCAGCAAAACTATTATTCAAAATAGATGGAGCAATAAAAGTCTTCCATGATAAGCAGAAACTAAAACAGTATGTGACCACAAAGCCACCACTACAAAAGATTCTTCAAGGGATTTGGCACACAGAAAGTGAAACCCAACATAACCATGAAAGGACAGGCAGCACCAAACTACAAGAAAAGAAAAAGCAAGAATGTAGAGAGTAACATCGATTTAGGTACACACAATCAAACCCTCAAACAACTAAGACAACTAAATGACAGGAATCACCACATACCTATCAGTACTAACATTTAATGTTAATGGACTTAATTCCCCCATCAAAAGGCACCGTTTGATGAACTGGATTAAAAACAAAGATACAACAATTTGTTGTTTACAGGATACCCATCTCACTGACAGAAATAAGTATAGGCTCAGGATGAAAGGCTGGAAGAAGATTTACCAAGCCAATGGCCCCCGAAAATAGGCAGGAGTAGCAATACTTATCTCTGACAAAGGAGAATTCAAACCTACATTGATCAAACGAGATAAAGAAGGACATTCCATACTAATAAAAGGGGAAATGGACCAAAAGGAAATAAAAATTATCATCCTATATGCACCCAATATCAACGCACCCTGAAAGACCTAAAAGCACATATTAACTCCAACGCAGTGGTTGTGGGAGACTTTAACACCCCATTATCATTAATAGATAGGTCATCTAAACAAAAAAATCAATAAAGAAATCCTAGATCTAAAATATACAATAGATCAAATGGACCTAGTTGATGTCTACAGAACATTTCATCCAACATCTACACAATATACATTCTTCTCAGCAGCCCATGGAATCTTCTCCAAAATAGATCATATCCTAGGGCACAAAGCAAGCATCAGCAAATATAAGAAAATAGCAATTATATCATGCATTCTATCTGATCACAATGCAATGAATGTAGAACTCAACAACAAAAGTAAAGACAAAAAACATGCAAACAGCTGGAAAACTGAATAATCATTGCTTAATGAACAATGGGTCATTGAGGAAATAAAAGAGGAAATTAAAAAGTTCCTGGAAGTCAATGAAAATGAAAACACAACCTACTGGAACCTATGGGACACAGCAAAGGCAGTCCTGAGAGGAAAGTTTATAGCCATGAGTGCATATACTAAAAAGACTGAAAGATCCCAAATCAATGACCTAATGGTACATCTTAAACTTCTAGAAAAACAAGGACAAGCAAATCCCAAAACAAATAGAAGGAGAGAAATAATAAAAATAAGAGCTGAAATCAACGAAATAGAAACCAAAAAAACATACAAAGAATTAATGAAACAAAAAGTTGGTTCTTTGAAAAAATAAAAAAGATCAACAGACCCGGGGCAAACCTGACTAAAATGAGGAGAGAAAAAACCCAAATTAGTAGAATCAGGAATGCAAAAGGGGAGATAACAACAAACACCATGGAAGTCCAGGAAATCATCAGAGACTACTTTGAGAACCTATATTCAAATAAATTTGAAAATCTTAAAGAAATGGACAGATTTCTTGAAGGTAGGGAGTATCTACGTGATGTGCCTCAATATAAATTGAGATATAACATACATACAGTATACCAATCCTAAGTATAAATATATATATGTATATATTTATATATCTGCACTATCATTTCTCAAGATGTACTTTTCCCAGTTCTTAGGAACCAGGAGATACTTACCCATATCAGCACTTGTTAATTAATTAAATGGTCTGGTAAAATCTACGTATGTCTTAGAATAGTGTTTTCTTTTCTTTCTTTCTTTTCTTCTGTTTTTTTTTTTTTGAGTATATACCCCAGGGCGACCTCAAACTTAAAATCCTCCTGCCTCAGCCTCTCAAATGCTGGGATTATAGGCATGTGCCATCATCCAAGCCAGAATAATGTTTATAAGTAAAATAAAACACTTAGGATTACAAAAAAAATTATATTAAAACTGATTGCACCAATTATTTTAAAACTGTGATATTTATAACATATTAATGTAATTATAATTATAATGTAATATGAAACATTTGGGATTTCTATTGGTGATAAAATCACATCTATTGATAATACTAGGTGGTTTGTTGTTTACATTTATTCATCCGTTCTTTGGTAATACTGGGTTTTGAACTCAGGGCCTTTTGCTTGTTAGGCAAGCACTCTATCACTTGAATCATGCTTCCAGTCCTTTTAGTGCTAGTTATTTTTAGATAAATTTTTATTCAGGACTGGACTTGAACTGCAATCCTCCACCTCTGCCTCCAGTATAGCTCAGATTACAGATGTGTGCCACCATACCTGCCTTGTTCTTTGAGACAGAGGTCTCTCTCACTAACTTTTTGCTCAGGCTGGTGTTGATCCTCCAGTGTAGCTGGGATTACAGGTGTAAGCCACTGTGCTTAGTTATTTTTTACAAATACAAAAAATATAATTTTTATAAATATATTTATAATCAAAAGACATGCTAAATTTCAAATAGAGGTTAGTGAAAATAAAGAATCTGGGTTAGCAGGAATGCAGGGGTGGTTGAACATATGAAAATCAATAAACATAATAAACCACATTAACAGAGGCAAAGAAAAAAACCACTTGATCATCTCAATAGATGCAGAAAAGCCTTTGATAAGATCTAACACCATTTCATGATAAAAACTCTAAGAAAACTAGGAATAGAAGGAAAGTACCTCAACATTATAAAAGCTATATATGACAAACCTACAGCCAGCATTATACTTAACAGAGAAAAACTGAAACAATTTCCTCTAAAATCAGGAAATAGACAAGGATGCCCACTATCTCCACTCCTATTCAACATAGTACTGGAATTCCTAGCCAGAGCAATTAGGCAAGAAGAAGGAATAAAAGGAATACAAATAGGTAAAGAAGCTGTCAAAATATCCCTATTTGCAGACGACATGATCCTATACCTTAAAGACCCAAAAAACTCTACTCAGAAGTTTGTAGACATCATCAATAGCTATAGCAAGGTAGCAGGATATAAAATCAACATAGAAAAATCATTAGCATTTCTATACACTAATAATGAACAAACTGAAAAAGAATGTATGAAAACAATTCCATTTACAATAGTCTCAAAAAAAATCAAATACCTAGGTGTAAACCTAACAAAAGATGTGAACGACCTCTACAAGGAAATCTATAAACTTCTGAAGAAAGAGATTGAGGAAGACTATAGAAAGTGGAGAGATCGCCCATGCTCATGGATTGGTAGAATCAACATAGTAAAAATGTCTATACTCCCTAAAGTAATCTACATGTTTAATGCAATTCCCATCAAAATCCCAATGACATTCATTAAAGAGATTGAAAAATATACTGTGAAATTTATATGGAAACACAAGAGGCCACGAATAGCCAGGGCAATACTCAGTCAAAAGAACAATGGCTGGAGGTATCACAATACCTGACTTCAAACTATATTACAAAGCAATAGCAATAAAAACAGCATGATACTGTCACAAAAACAGACATGAAGACCAGTGGAACAGAATAGAGGATCCAGATATGAAGCCACACAACTATAACCAACTCGTCTTTGACAAAGGTGCTAAAAATATACGATGGAGAAATAGCAGCCTCTTCAACAAAAACTGCTGGGAAAACTGGTTAGCAGTCTGCAAAAAACTGAAACTAGATCCATGCATATCACCCTATAACAAGATTAACTCAATGGATCAAGGATCTTAATATCAGACCACAAACTCTGAAGTAGATACAGGAAAGAGTAGGAAATACTCTGGAGTTAGTATGTATAGGAAAGAACTTTCTCAATGAAACCCCAGCAGCACAGCAACTAAGAGATAGCATAGATAATGGGACTTCATAAAACTAAAAAGCTTCTGTTCATCAAAAGAAATGGTCTCTAAACTGAAGAGAACACCCACAGAGTGGGAGAAAATATTTGCCAGCTATACATCAGACAAAGGACTGATAACCAGAATATATAGGGAACTTAAAAAACTAAATTCTCCCAAAACTAATGACTAATGAACCAATAAAGAAATGGCCAGTGAACTAAACAGAACTTTCTCAGAAGAAGAAATTCAAATGGCCAAAAACACATGAAAAAATGCTCACCCTCTCTAGCAATAAAGGAAATGCAAATTAAAACCACACTAAGATTCCACCTCACTCATGTTAGAATAGCCATCATTAGCAATACTACCAAGAACAGGTGTTGGCGAGGATGCGGGGAAAAAGGAACCCTCTTACACTGTTTGTGGGAATGTAAACTAGTACAACCACTCTCGAAAAAAATTGGGAGGCTACTTATAAAGCTAAAAATTGATCTACCATTTGATCCAGCAATACCACTCTTGGGGATATACCCAAGAGACTGTGACACAGGTTACTCCAGAGGCACCTGCCCACCCATGTTTATTGCAGCACTATTCACAACAGCCAAGTTATGGAAACAGCCAAGATGCCAAAGTACTGATGAATGGATCAAGAAAATGTGGTATATATACACAATGGAATTTTATGCAGCCATGAAGAAGAATGAAATGTTATCATTCGCTGGTAAATGGATGGAATTGTAGAACATCATTCTGAGTAAGGTTAGCCTGGCCCAAAAGACCAAAAATCGTATGTTCTCCCTCATATACGGACATTAGATCAAGGGCAAACACAACAAGGGGATTGGACTTTGAGCACATGATAAAAGCGAGAGCACACAAGGGAGGTGTGAGGATAGGTAAGACACCTAAAAAATTAGCTAGCATTTGTTGCCCTCAACGCAGAGAAACTAAAGCAGATACCTTAAAGCAACTGAGGCCAATAGAAGGGGATGAGGAACTAGAGAAAAGGTTAGATTAAAAAGAATTAACCTAGAAGGTAACACACATGGACAGGAAATCAGTGCAAGTCAACTCCCTATATAGGTATCCTTATCTCAACTAGCAAAAACCCTTGTTCCTTCCTATTATTGCTTATACTCTCTCTTCAACAAAATTAGAGATAAGGGCAAAATAGTTTCTGCTGGGTATTGAGGGGTTGGCGGGGAGAGGGAGGGGGTGGAGTGGGTTGTAAGGGAGGGGGTGGGGGCAGGAGGGAGAAATGACCCAAGCATTGTATGCACATATGAATAATAAAAGAATAAAAATTAAAAAAAAAAGAATCTGGGTTAGGAATCCTTGCCCTACTGCAATCTCATGAAATGATCTAGCCTTTGCATTTGGTGAAGTTCCAAAGAATTCACTTTAGTGTTATTAACTAAGTATTTTCTATGTGGAGACACTGGGCTAGATTCTAGACATTCAAACAAGATTAAGACACTGTCTCTTTCTTTACTCATGAAACTTTCCTTTTGATGAGTAAAGGCTGAAATATAAGCTGATGATCAGAGAGGGGGGTTAGGTAAGCAGTAAAAGAAGTATGCACACAGCACAGAAGTAAAAGAAAATGAAATGAGTTATGCTGCAGCCTGAGAGATGGGATAAAATTCCAGTTAACCAGAACACAGTTGAATGGCAGTTGTGGGGGTAGACTATTATATCAGTGGTCCCTGAAAAAATGTCCTCCTGACAGCTACACTTACCTACATTAATCCTGTGCTTGGCCACAAAACCTGCTTTGCCCCCAAAAATAGCAAGTGCAACACAAATACTTGCACATTGGGATTTGACCTAGTGATGCTTAAAATCTTGCTGCTGTGCAAAAACTTAGGCTAGCTTCCTGAATTGGAAGAGGCCATGTGGCAGAAGCCCTGGAAGATGAGGCGCCATGTTGGAGAGTCCAGCTCTGTTTCCTGTTGCTGCTGAAATTAATTCATGCTCTCAGTTGAGTGCAACCACATATGAAACCCCAAGTAGCAAGAGTGCAGCAGAACCCCCAATGCACACATTTGTGAGAAATAATAACTCATTTAACCACTGTCCTTGGCGTGGTTTTGTACACACTGATAACTGAAAATGTTGTTTTAAATTTCTTTAATACCTTTCCTCTTCTACTTGGAGCTTAAAGATACAGAGGGTAAAACACTGTAAAATAATCTGAAGCAGAGATTTTTCTGAAAATAAGTAAGCATAATTTTCAGGGAAGCTTTCCATATTCATACATTTAAATATTATAAGGTCTGTGACAAGAGAATTGATAAGTATGATTTTGGTCAACTTACATATCGTTCTTCACAGAATGATTACTTAAAAGATCATAAATTCTTAAAACCTGGGATTTTGAGCTAGAAAACATATGGCATTCATTCAGCTTAATCTCTTAATTTTAGAGATAAGGACCCTGAGGCCTGAGAGGTTAAGTGACTTATCTAAGGCCACACAGTGTGTTGTTAGCAGGGTTCAGAAGAGAAACTAAATCTCCTGACTCCTAGCTCAATGCCCTTTAATAAGTAAGTAATAGTAATTTGTAGATTACTATTTCTGTTATTTTATTTTCACAATAGGCAAAATAGATGGAAAACCTGAGATTTGGAGAAGAGACATATTCATTTCGCATAAAACTAGGACTAGATTCTAGGTGTCATGATCCCTGGTCTAGAGTTTTTTTTAATTATGTCATGTTGCCTATGAGAGTTACTATAAAAGGCAAGGAAATTAATATGTTTTTGAAAGAAAATCAACAGCAGATATGAATCTGGTTTATCTTTGAATTCTTCATAGCCATACACCATATACAGAATGGTCACTCAATAAATATTTGTAATATGAAATGGATACATGACTGAACAAATGAGTAACTGAATAAACAAAGGATGGACCAAAATTATGTTTCATCTGTACCAGGCAACCCATTCTTCAAATGTATGGTTAATCAAGATCCCTTTGTACTTGGAAAAGAACAGGGGATAAAAACCCCAGTTAGTAGCAATGAAAACATTTTGTTACTATTGTGCTTTGAATTCTGAAGCAGAGTAACTAACAGACTTTGGCTCTTTTGATATGTCTGTCCTGTCTTGTACATGATGACTGAAAGGCCCTCTCTGGACATGGCACAATAGTGGGAAACAGAAGTCAATACCTCTTCTCCCAAGTGGAAAAACTTAGGTGGAGAAAGTGACCCAGTCAGCCTTGAGAAGTCCTGTCCAAAGGAGATACAATGTGAGTCACATGTTTAATTAAAAATGTTCTAGTAGTCAAAGTTCTAGTAGTAAAAGTGCTAGTAGTAAAAGTGCAAATAAATAGAAATTAATCTTGAGAATATGTTTCACTTAATTCAATATGTTCCAAATATTATTATTTCAACATGCAATCAATACAAATATTATTGATGAGATATTGTATATGTATTTATACTTACAGTACGTCTCAATCCAGATTAGTCACATTTCTATGTACAATAACCACGTGTCTAGTCCTACATTTTGGACAGTGCAGGTTGCATAGACTTGGGCAAGTAACTTAACCTTCTGTAACTGGGCTTCTCATCTGCAATCACTTTGAGCTGCTCAGATGATTCCATGAAATAATGGATAAAATGTAAAAGCATTTAGTCAAGAACCTGACAGGTAGGAAGCACTCAATTAGTCATAGCTATAATCACGGGGATCTTACTTCATCTCACAAACCTCAACTCCATTTTGGCTAGAAGAGTTCCCTACAGGTTATTGCCTTCTCTTTCAAGATAAGTGTAGAAGGGTTCTTAAGTAAGATGAATTTCAAAAATAAAGAAATCAAACAATGTCATGAGTTTTGACATAATGATATTCTACAATAGAGACTCTCATATTAACAAAATAAGATGGTCTTTTTAATTTTGGTAAAATATACATGACAAAATCTGCCATTTTAGCCATTTTTACATGTACAGTTCTATGGCATTAACATTTACATTGTTCTGCAACCATCTCCATTACCCATCTCTAAAACTTTTTCATCATCTCACTAAAACTCTGTATCCATTAAACAACAACCCTTGCCCAGTGTCTGTATTTGACTATTCTGGGTACATCATATAAGTGGAGGTCTTCTATATTTTAAAGTAAAATTTTTCTTTAAACATTCAAATAAGAAAAATTTGTCCTAAAACACCGATGGAGTAAACCTAGAGATTTAAAAAAATGTATAATTAGTGTTAGGATATGCATGTTAGACACCCAAAGATAAAAGGCACTGTAGCAATAAATAGTGATTATTATAATGCATATCTGAGAGTGGTGATCACTACAAGGGTTTTTCTTTACTTTTAAAGGAACTCTGTATGAATATAAATGAATACTCACATGAATATAAATTAAGACAGATGTCTGCATACGATTGTTGCTCATAAAGATGATAAATAATGATGCTATAATCTTCATGGATATCAGAAGTATTTTTGGTATGGTAGATTCCTAGGTTCTAACCTTGACTTTGTTGCTAGCTCTTCATTTGGCCTGGGCTACAGGGCCTGATCATCTCAAGTCCCTCTTCTATTCATTTGTGAAATGCAGATACTGGTAGCTGCCCTTCGTACATTATTGGGTTGATGTGAAGATCAAACAAGATAATCACAGTGAAAGGGCTTTGAAAAATTCAAAGCCCTGTAGAAATGCAAGGCATTAGTAAAGACTGTAGAGAGATTGCTAACACAATTTGATTCAGGGACAAAGTTTTGTATTTCCAAAAGTCAAAAAGCTATTTAGCATTTACAAATTATTTAGAAAACCAAATTCTTGCTTTGGTGACCCAGTACCACAACTAAATTGAGTTCTAAATACTGTACATTTGATACCTTCTACTACAACTCATCTAACCACACCAGATGTAATTATACAGCATTTCAGCAATATCTACAATTTTTAGTGGGTAAGAAGTTACAAAACCACATAGCATAATGACAAAGTCATGCCTTTAAAAGGAAGGTTCCCATACTTTTCCATGGCAAAAGTGCTGTTCTCTGTAACAGATCTATGAGAGACCTGCCTGCCAATGCAATTTAACCAACACTTATTGAGTGCTTATGGTGTACAAGTCATTAGCAGAAGAGATGGGATGGAGAAAAGATGGAAGTAGTGAGAAGAAATGCAAGAGAGAAAGTGTCCTTGAAGTGGGTAAGCTTTAAAATTACTGAGGAGTAGCAGATGCTGTGACAACTAAGTATACAAGTGAAATGAATGCCAAAAAAATGCTTAAGGAACATGCCATGGGAGTTGAAGAGGTCGCAAGCATTAACTCATTCAATCTAGGAAGGCAAAATCTGATGATATTTGTCCCAGGCCTTGATGCATGAGGGTTCTTGTGTCAGAAAAAGAGGGAAGAGGAGTAGGAATGTAGCTTAGTGGTAGAGTGCTTGTCTGCAATTTGTAAAACCCTGGGTTCCTTCCCCTGCACCACAAAAAAGTGTGGGGAGGAGCAGGATATTTCAGGCCTGAAGGAACCATACCAATGAATAGACCAGTAACACTGACCTACTAATTAGCTGGTAAAATTAAACAATTTAGTAATGTGCCTAAAACTATAGAGTGAGTCACATCTGAATGTGTTCGGGGCTTAATCTAAATTCTCATTTGAAAGCAGCAGCCTTAGCCCTTCTACTTTTCCAGGAGGGCAGCTCAGAGTGTCAGACAGGATTCTGCAAACAATGGTCTATTTTATTTCAGTTCCCTGGAGATGCCAGAATGTTTTTCCTTGTTCAGATAGGGATTCCAAACTTAAATAACCCACACTAAACTAGAAAACTCCAGGCCTATCCTCCACCTGCTGGTTTCTAAACTCACTTCTATTCTTGTCTCAATCAGTTTTCACAGATCCAACACCAACCTTTATATTCCGTTTTAGTTTTCTCTCAGGATTATACTTTCCATACCCCATGCATTACTGTTAGATTACTCTTCATATTTCAAAAAGTATTAAGAAATGTCTTCTAGGGGCTATGGACATGGCTCAGGAGATAGTGCGCCTTCCTAGCAAGCACAAAGTCCCAAGTTCAAGCCCCAGTCCCACAAAAAAATTGAACATTTTGGGCTGGTGGAGTGGCTCAAGTGCCTAGCAAGTGTGAGGTTCTGAGTTCAAACCCAGTACCATCAAAAAAAAAAAAGAGCGAGAAAAGAAATGCCTTCCAACCATATTATGATTATGCTATTAACTAATATTTATTGAGATCTTATCTTGGGCCAGGCAATGTTAAATGTGTCACAGCATTGTTTTCTTTGCATGGAGAAGGTAATATTACTATTTCCATTTTAAAGAAGAACTGTCCCTAGCAGAGGTGTAGTGACTTTCCAATGTTATCCAATTAATTTCACGAAGCCATGAACCACAATCTGCATATTTAATCCTACACTGCACTATACTAACCTCTTACCTTTCTATTCAATATCAATATGAAATTCTATGAAGTATAAGTGTCATTTATATGCAAACCATGATAAAGTGTGGTACTGTCCTACAGGTTAAGTGGAACAGCACTGCTGACTTGATATAGTTATGTTAGCTAAGGCTTATTTAGCACTCTTTATATTCAAAGAGCACTGTGCTAAACACATGTATTTTCTCATTTTATCCCTCAAGAGTCACCTTCAAAGAGAAGGATAACTATTGTCTTTTTAACAAATGAGCAAGTTGAGGCACAGAGAAGTTGAGTAATTGGCATAAGGTTTTATTAGAAACTGCTGGGGCCAGTATTTGGACCTTGATCACTTGGCATCAGAGCTCTAGCTTTTAGTCTCTGAGCTATACAAGATTTGGCTGGGTTGAGAGCCCCAAGATGATTGCCTCAAAAAATTTCCTGTAATCTGCTAGCCCCAGAACCTGAAATGAGACCTTCCCTAGTGGTTAGGTATGCTGTTTGCTTTCAGGGGAGGAGTAACATTGGGAGTAACATGCATCCAGTTCCTTCAAAGCCTGTGCCAGGTAGGCAATCCAGGTGCCAAGGCATCCACAAGTGAGCAACACCAGGGGCTTGCCCTCCAGAGCTGGAGAGGAGCAGAAAGAAGTAAGCTTCTTTTTAACCAAGGAAGGGGCAATCAACAACAAAAAGTAAGATACTGAAAACATCTGAGGTCCTGCCACTCCCTGCTTAAAAATCATTCACCAGCTGCCATCACCAGCAGGGTACAGCTTGCTTCTCTTAGCAAGGCAGGCCTGGCTGCTTTTTCAGCATCTGTCACCAACTCCTTAGTTTCATCTCTGCTTCACTGTCACACGCTGCAAGAGCCAGGACATATGACAGGTGTCTCCATGTCTTCACCTGCCTCTGCACCAGTGTTTTTTTCACCCCTTCCATCTGACCTAACTTGTAAGCCTCCTTCAAAAACTACCTTGGTCGTATTTGTATAGATGGGTTTTATTATTCCTTTCCTCTGATACATGTATAATACTTTGCACAGTATGGTACACTTATCCTAAATTGCAATTATTTACAAATTTATGCCTTTAAAGGCAAAGTGAGTGGCTTAGTCCTGTTTTGCATCCCAAGTGCTCTCTCACAGGTCATTCCAGACTCTCAAAGGTTGGGTAAAGGCTAGAATATGCATCTTAACATCTTAGAGTGCAAGGACTTTTACCTAGGCCACATTAGCAGCCCTGAACACAGCACGGAAAGAGGAATCAGCATTTGATTTGGACTGTTTCTTTCTTTCTTTCTTTTTTGGCAGCACTGGGGTTTGAACTCAGGGAAGAATCAGCATTTGTAAATGTGGGAGAAGAAATCATTCTGGAAGAACCAAAGCAGACCTGGTCCATCCTCAGCTGGATGGACACCACCAACCCCAGAGTTCTGTAGATCTCTTCCCCAAAAGAAGACCTTACGGTTCAGAAAACTGGCGGTGAGACAATCTTGTCTTTGTAGGCGTACCTGCCTCGCCTCCAGCAGCATACCTGTCCTCTTTGCACTCCCCTTGCGCCGCCCAGGCGGGACACTTCGCACCCACCATTGAGCCAGGCATTATTGTAGTAGGTACTTTGAAAAACATCCCTTTATCTAATCCTTCCAACATCCTGTACTCGGGAGGAAACTGACGTCCGAGGGTTAAAGCAACTTGTCTCCTCTCTTCGACCCCGTGGCTATCTCCCACCTTTTGCAGAGCGAGGGGCTCCTCGCTCTTCGCGCTCTCGGGCTCCACACCCCTCAACGCACAGTGGTTAAAAAATAACAGTCCTTCCTTCTTTCTTTGTCCAAAACCCAAGTTGTTTTGCAGACAAGTTGGAGAGAGAGAGAGAGAGAGAGAGAGAGAGAGAGAGAGAGAGAGAGAGAGGAGAGAAGAGAGAGAGGAGAGAAGAGAGAGAGGAGAGAGAGAGAGAGAGAGAAGAGAGAGAGAGAGAGAGAGAGAGAGAGAGAGAGAGAGAGAGAGAGAGAGAGAGAGAGAGAGAGAGAGAGAGAGAGAGAGAGAGAGAGAGAGAGAGAGAGAGAGAGAGAGAGAGAGAGAAGCCGCAGGAGGCGCGGAGCGAGAAAGAAGGGCGGGCACAGGGTGAGGGGTGGGGCCAGGTGGGACGGGCGCGTGCCATTGGCCAGTGCTCAGGCACGGCCCCGCCCCACCCCGCCCACCGCCCGCGGAGGAAGCCGGCACGCGCCGCCCAGCGCTGAACAGCGGCCGACACCTGGGGCGGCCCAGCGAGAGCGGAGCGAGGCGGGCCGAGCCGCCTGCACCCTGCGGCGACAGGGGCGACGCGCAGCGCCCGGCCCATTGGCAGGTAACGCGCCGTGTCGTGCCGTGCGGCGCCGCGCTGGCCGGGTTAGGACCACCAGGACGGGGCTTGGGGACGAGAACACGCGCCAGGCGGAGAGATTTCCTCCTTGCCCGGCAGCGGCTCCGAGAGCGCACCCGGGTTCTGGTTTTGACTTCTCTGCGCACTGGCTGAGTTACTTGCACACCTTTCTTTTCCTCTCTGGGTCTCCGTTTCTTCCTTTTTCATGAGGGAGTTGGTGTAGAACTTTAGTCTTCTGAGCTCTAAATCGTGAACTGTTTGGGGACAGTTTGTCGGCAAACTTCGTTCCTCAGTTTCCTACTTATTCGAGTGCCACCTGTGCTGCCCGCTGCCGAGTCGCCGGGAAGCTGGGGTGCCGGGGTGGGTGGGGTTCTGCTGGGCTGTCGCATTTGGGGACTTTCAAGGACTGACCCCAGGCTTGGGGTTGGCTGCTTGGCTGCCCCCGAGGGCTCCGATGAAGAAAGGTAGAGGGTTAAGACTTAATTTACAGGTGGGATGACGGGAAGGGCAAGTAAGGGGTTGATGATTTCTCCTTTGAAAATAAGCCGATTTATTTTGGATTTTTCCCTTCCTACACTCAAACTTCTTTTCGGCGAGTTAAATTACAGAGTGGGATTTATCATCTTTCAAAAATGACAGCAGACTGCTGCACCTATAAGACATAGACCTCCATCAGCATGGAGGAAGTGGGTCTCTTTGCACCCATCCTCCCTCCTCCCTCTTCCTTTTTCTTTCTCCTCCCTTTACAAGTCCCCCTTGACTGTGAGGGGCTCTACTTCCTGCTTGCTGCAAACTCCTTATTTTCACTTAGTGCTGGTTTGTGACCAGCAGCCTCAGCTTTGGGCTGTGGGTTGTGATGGACCCTAGAATCATAGTGAGCCTGCCGAACCATACAGCCTTGCAGGGAGGTGCCGAGGAGGCCCTGGGGGCTTCATATAGACAGATAGACAGACACTGGAAGGTAAGATGGATTCCAGCTGTTGTCCAGCTTCCTGTCTCCTTCTTAGCAGCTATTCCGGATCATGATGGTGGTCCCTGCTACCGGCTGGATGGAGCATCCTTATTACAGGAGGATGGTTGAAAGTTGCTGAGGACTTTAATCAGTTTCTGTAGATGTCCAGAAGTTCCCTTCCCTCAACTTCCCTCAGCTCTGTAGTTTTTCTGCCCCACTTCACCCCTTGTGTGTATCCAGGTGAAATCGGATACTAGGATCCATCAAGAGTGGCCAGGAAGAAGAGAAGGAGTGGGGAGGAGGGCAGGGCAATGTTCACTGTCTTATTGGGCATTTACTATGGGCCAGGCACGGTTCTGCGTATTCTCACAAAGCCACATGAGGGGATGAGAAACGGAGACTCACAAGGATTGCTTCTCTTACTCACATAGCTAGTAAGTGGTGTAGCTGGGATTCAAATTCAACTCAGCATAAATGCAATAAAACCTGCATTGTTTCTTTCTTTGTGCTCCTTGGATAAGGATAAGCTGGAATAACAACAGCAACAAAAAGACTAACATTGAGATCTTAATAAGTCAAAGCATCTTAAAATACTGTGAGTTTCCATTATTCTGTGGGAACTGGGGACTACCCTTGGCCTCTCTCAGCAGGAGTCCTATTCCAGGCAGCCTGCCTGCTCCCACCCAGCTGCTCCTGAGTGGGTGGGGTGGGGCCCTGTTTGCTTTATCCTAGAAGTGGTTTGGGGTCTAATGAAAGATTGATTGTCCACATGTGATCCGTTAGACCTGACCGTTGGCTTGTGAATGATCCCACTGTCCCTTAAGAGTCCCTTTTCAGGCTTTACTCAATAAACATTTGTGGAATGAATGAATTAGCACCTTGTGCAGAGGACTCTGCTGCCTCATAGAAATTTGAGGCAGCTCAGGGGCAGCCTGGGCCCAATCCTCAAAACCTGTGTAACGCCCACAGGGGGTTCTCCTTGAGCAAATGAGGTGGGATACAGGGTGCCCGTGGGTTTCAGAGTTCCTTGGTTAAAACGTTTGCTGCCACATATTTTATAAATAATTTTTAAGGGTATAGTACTCGAAGAGAAATTTGAATTAAAGAAATAACCTGCAAAGTAACTTGACATTAGTGAGATTGTAGCTCTCTCAAAGAGATAAAATAGTACTGTTTGCCTTAGGGCTTCCCAAACTTCTCTATGGACAAACCCCTAATGGAAGACAAACCAAGTGCCCCTGGGAGTTGAGGTATATTTCAGATCAGCTCCCAGCAAGCCTGGAAATTACCTTAAGGACTTAAGAAATTTTTCATTTGAATTCATTATATGTGGATGTCAGCTTAGAAAAATAAAAGTTTTTTTCCCCCAAAATATTTGAGTAAATAACTGGTATTTTGGTAGATTGCTTTATATTCTTGGTGGCTGACGTGACACAGTTTGGAGAAATAGGGCAAAGATTTTCTGGTCTGGGGCTCAGAGTACCATTTGCATTTTCCAGTCTCTGGTTCATAGTAATTGAGCTTCTCAACTCCATGGGGCGACAACCTCTTTTCCCATTTGTTAGAATTAAGAGTATGCTTTAAAATAAAAAAAAGGTTTTTTTTTGTTTGTTTGTTTTCTTATTGCAGAAAGAAGGTAAAATACAGATTACCACCACTAATAATAATAATAAAAATAAAACCAATACATCTTTACTTAGAAATAACTCATGCAAAACTTGGGATACAGTTTTCCAACTCTTTTTCATTGCATCTAGATGAGGACATTTTAAAAAATGAATCCAACCCTTAGTTTTGATTGCATTCTTATCAGAGTTAAGAGTCATCTCATATTGTTTTAAAAGAATGCAGAGAATAAATTATGGGTAATTAAAGGCATCATAAAGGTTAATTCTGTTTGTGAGCTTCAACATTTACCACTCCCAGGATCTAGCAGAATGGCTCAAGTGGTAGAGGCTCTGAGTTCAAGCCTCAGAACCGCAAACACACGCACAAAACTAAAACCAACAAACAAACAAAACCCCCAAACATTTACCATTCCCATCCCATAAATCCCCTGTGTCATTTGGTCTCCAGCAGAGAGAACTGTCAGGCTGTGTGGTTGCTGCTGAAGTTGTAGGGTCAAGCTGTGTTCCTTGCTGAATGTCTCAAATGTAACAGAAAAAGTTGCTTTTCAGTGTATTGATGTGAAAATTTGAGCAGAAAATTCAGTAGCTTATTTGCAAAGTTAGAAGGAAAGGGCTTTAAACAAGATGATTGCTCCAGCATTAGATTGTATTACCTGTGTGATCTCTGGCAACACAGGTAGCTGCTTTGAGCTAGTTTCTCCTGTAATTGGAAGTAATGAACCCACTACTGTGACAAAATGCCTGAGGTAATCAATTTATAAGGAGGAAAGGTTTATTTTTCTGGTTTCAGTCCATATTCAGTTTTGGCTCTTTTGCTTTTGGTCTTGTGAGAATATGTGGCAGAGGAAACTTTTTTTTTTTTTTTTTGTAGTACTGGAGTGTGAACCTAGGGCTTCATGCTTTCTAGGCAGGTGCTTTACCACCTGAGCCATTCTGTTAGCCCTTTTTTGTGTTTTTTTTTTCTTTGTTTTTTTAAGATAGGGTCTTGTGAACTATATGACCTGGCTGGCTTTGAACCAGGATCCTCCTGGCTGGAATCTAACTCTTGACTTAACATTATTTGTACTTCACTTGTGATTTAAATGTTCTTCTGGAGCTCTCCCTTAAGTTTTCTTCAAAGAATCCAGGATTCCTTGCTGACTAGTATCTCTTTGATCTTCATCATAATCCTGAAGGGAAGAGAAGGAGAGAACATAGTTCCATTAAACAGGATAAAACCTGGCTTGCCATTCAGGGATTTAGTGAAGTTCTTCATTTGCATGGTTCCTAAGAGCTATTTATAGTTGTCTTAAGCAAACCAGAGGCATGCTGGGAGGAAACAATAAGAGCAGCTTGGAAAACAGTGTACCTATGTGGTCATGGTGAGGTCCAGCAGCCATTGGCTCAAGGGAGACTTTCATGCATGTACCCTGCTCCTGGTAGCTCTGGAGAGGCTGATGCATGAGCCCTGAATTGGGATGCAGGTGACTTGGTTTCTACACCTACATCTGCCAAAGACAAGTTGTACTAATTGGGTTTAGTCACATCCTCTCCCTGAGCCTTGGTTTCTTTGTAAAGTTAGAGTTGGACCAGATGAAGTTCCTTCCAGTCTTAAAAGTTTGATTTGAAATTATTTTCCATTTATGTGTATGACGAAATAGAAGTCTGATTGAGCATTACTTCATGACTTTGAGCTTTTGGTGACACCCCTCCCCCCATTATTTTCTAAGTCTCCCCACCTGACTGCCCTCTACAGATTACTGGAAGGAGTGTTGTTTCCAATCATTTATTTCTCTTAATCCAGAACTCCTAGAATGTTGGGAGGAGCTAGGTATATAGAAATACAATGAAAACAGGTTTTAAAAAATATTAATAAAGTTATGTGTTTCACTAACTACTTATCTCTTAAGTCACTAAGTACAGTATTTTTTCCTAGCCTGTGGGCACTTGACCCTGTGCTAGAACTTTTGCAGAGTGTGGAAGAGGCTTATGACCCCACTCTTGAGTGGCTTCACCCTGCAGGGGTTGAGGAAGAGGCTATAGAAGACAGGAGAAAACCAACTGTGGTTGGAATAGAAACGAGATGAAAAAACCAATTTGGGAAAAGATTGAGCCCCCAAGGGCTTAGACTGTATAATGTGGTTCTGTATCCTCATAGCCTGATACAGTTTCTGGCACTCAATGGGAACTTAGTATTTTAAATTAAACAACAAATGAACAAATGAAAGGATGGATGAATCATTCTCCTGAGATGAAGCCTGCTGAAAAGTGGTGTAATGTCCCTCTGATGGTTAGTTACAGTGGCTTCTTTATGTACTTAAACTTACAAAAACACTTTCAATATGAATTACCTCTCATATTGATGATTGAGATAAAAGAAGGCCAAAATAAACTCACACTTCTAGACACATTATAGTTACTAATAGGAATAGAATTATTTTATTGTTCCTAAGTCTTCTGTCTATAAATTCATCAAGAAATATTTGCAGATGGAACAGACCTAGCAAACAATTCCACAAATTTGCATTCTGAGTTAGAGGAAGAAAGAAAGGCATCATTTGACTTCTCAGTGAATAGACATTTCTTTTTTCCCTTACAGAAGCATTGTTTTACTGTAAGTCTTTACAGAACTGACACCATCACTTTCTGATCAGACATATGTGTTTTGTGCTGCCATTACTCATGGCCACAGGCGCCTGGGCTTTTCTGCCACTGGGTGAGTCACTTGGTTAAAACACAGGGCTGTGAAGCTGAGGGCATGGGCTGAATCCCAGGCCAGACCAAGTTGCTCAGTCAGATCTGTGACATGACCAATACTGGCTGCTCTGCCAGGGATCTGTGTTGGAAGAAGATAGCTGTGGCATGGTAGATTCTTCACCACTGTTGGTTTTAGACTACTCATTTGAGTTTTAGAAGTAAAGGGTCTGGATTTTCATTTTGAGTCTTTTTTCAGAATGTATTCTTGGATTATTTTAGTTTTGCCATCTTGGGGAATGTTCAGGGAATGCAGCCTGAGACCTTTGCTATTCCCAAGTACAACTATTAACAGAGCCTATAATCTCCTGCAGGTGCCCAAAAAAATCAGATGATCGTACCTGCCTCACAGCTGTTGAGAGGCTTGAATGAGGTTGTATATTCAATGAAAACCAGCAAAACCAGATACTGTTGCTGGGTGGCTGGCCAAAGAGTCATCAGCCAAAAAATCACCACCACTTCCTACCTGTCTAGGGCCATTTCTGATTTCACTATGGTTTCTATGGGATATATGTTTTTTTTGGTGATGGTACTGAAGTTTGAACTCAGGGCTTCACGCTTGGTAGGCAGGCGCTCTGCCACTTGAGCCACTCCACCAGCCCTATGGGACATGTTGAAGGTAACTGATGAGCAGTTAAAACCATAGGTATCCAGTCTGAAAATGCTGTGGATTCATTGCCCTAATGGCATCCAACAGTCATCACTGGTCATATAGGATTCATCTTCCTCAGTTACTTAAAAAATATACCCCCTGATGGATACACTATACTTACATCAGTTTTTTAAATCATCAAAATACTTCATTATTGATACTATTTTTTATATTGTTCCTATCTTACATGGGAGAAATTGCACCAATAAGTTTATTTAACTTATTGTAATAAAAGAACAGATTTGAACCCAGGCAGCTGACTCCAGAGCCCATGCTTTGGAGTAGAACAGATAATCTGATGTGCTTGTTTCCCACTGCCATTCTGCTTTCTCAGTCATGAAATCAGGAAGCTGTAAACATAGTTCTAGATATAGGAGGATGCATAGTGTAGCCAGTGTTTTGACCACAGAAGAGAATACTTGAAAATGGGCTTATTGTAAAAATTTAGGAAATTTTTTTACCTAGAGACAGTAATAATTAATGAAGAATATCTGTTGAATACACACTGTGTCAGTCCCTTGCTCATGTAATTGGCAGAGCAGCTCTGTGAAGTGGGTGATAATTATCCAGTTTGCTGAGGAAGAAATGGAAGCCCAGAGAAATTAATTATCTTGCCCTGGGTCTCAGTACATAACAAACCAAACATTTGAACTCAGGTTACTTATTTTGACTCCAAAGCCTGTGCTTTTGAGTCCCGCCTTTTTGGGGGGAATTCTTTGGAAGAACGCATTGTGTTAATGCTTATTGAATCCTGTGCTGAGATATTGTTTGGCACAAGTCTCTTAATAGATTTTGACATTTGAAACCGAGACTGTTCCAAAAAACTGGATACATTTCTATTACCACAGAGATGTATTGATAGACTTGATATAGTCTCCCAGCACACAGTGGCCAGAGGAGTCAGCTGTGCACTGCTGCACTGAAGTAGCAAAACTGTCTGTGACCAGGACTGGAGAACCAGAAAGTCACTCTGGAGGACTGGAAAGCCATCTTTGCCTCATGCTGTATTTCTGAAAGACCCCTAGTCACAATTTATTTGGGTGTGGTATCACAAGTTGATAAATGAGAGGGAAAATACTGAAGAACTTGAGTAAAAGTGAGGTTGATCTTCATGCTATCTGTGATAGGAGATATATTAGAGTTGAAAAATTCTTTTTACTCATTGCCTTAGTCAAACCACTTAGGAATGACACATTCTGTTTTATAGAGGTTGAATATTGCTTGTCTGAAATGCTTGAGACCAGAATGTTTGTGATTTCAGATTTTGGAATGTTTCATACCCATAAATGAGACATCTTGGTAGGGGAGCCAAGCCTTAACACAGAATTCATTTATGTTTCCTATACACCTTGTATACATAGACTGAAGGTAATTTTGTATAATAGTTTTAATGCATCTGTGTTTTAACTGCAGCCCACCACATGAGGTCACTGAAATTTCTGCTTGTGGCATTATGTCAGCACTCAGAAAGCTCTGGAGTTTGGAACATTTTAGATTTGAGGATTAGGGATGTTCAACCTGTAATATGAACCCTTTCAAGTCCTTTTGAAATAGCACATACAACGTTTCTGCACATGCAACCACTGTGTTTTCACTATAGTCTTAAGGACAGTTTGCCATCTGATGGTAAGTGACAAATACTTTTGAGGTATAGTCATAGGTGGAAGGTCAGAAACTGGAATTATGAAAGCACAATGGCCGGCAAAGTGGTAGGAGAGGAACTGTAGCAAGGAAGGTGTTTCTGGTTAGTATCTTTGGTCAAGTGTGAGTCTGGAAGCTCATGTTTCCCACAAAGCCACTTGGTAGTGGGATAAACTTGACTTTGGAGTCAGGTAAGCTTGAGTGTAAACCTTGGATCCACTTGCTAATTGGGTAATTGAACAAGTAACACCCTTTCTGAGACTCAGTTTCTTTTTATGAAAAACATTGCTTCATTATCTCACAGTGTGACTCCCAAGGAATAAATAAGATAAAGAATGTATTAAAGTGGCCAACATTGTGCCGCATATGGAGTTGCTGTTTCCTTTCTCTTCTCTCCTCTTCTTTTACTCTTGGCCTCTTTTCTACACTGTTGAGGGCAATAATAGTAAAGTAATACTCAGTGCAATATGGTAAGTGTTCTAGTAGAAATACATACAGCTATGGTAAGATTGCACAGAGAGCAACTGCCTGGGAAAGTTGGAGGGGACAGATGAGCTTGACCCATGGCTGAGTAGTGCTGTGCAAGGTTGGGAAGGGGTGAAGTGGAAAGGACAGGTTCAAACATATTGTACATTCAAAAACATGGAGACAGAAAGGACATGGGACACTAAGAGACAGGGAGAGTTGGTACAAAAGGTAGTTATGATAAGCTGACAACCAAAGGAGAAGTTAGAATAAAACTTGCACTATATCTTGGAAGCAGTAAGGAACTGATTAATGGAAGTATCTCAATATTGTGAATGAAATAGCTAAATTTTTCTTTTAGAATAGTAACACTGCCCAAAGTCTGGAAAGCAGACTCGAGGTTGATTGGCACATTTGTTTGGACTTGTGGATGCAGATGAGCTATACCATATTTTAAAGCTTTATTGGGAAAAAATTAATGGTATATGTTGAGGTGGTTCTACTTTTATTAAGACTTGCACAGGAAGGTACATAACACTGTATACCAATTTATGGACTGAATCACACTGAAGCCAAATTCTTTCTTTCTTTTTTTTTTTTTTCTTCCAGTACTAGGGATTGAACCCAGGGCCTTGCTCATGCTAGGCAAGGGCTTTACCACTTTTCATATCATTAGCCCCCAAATTATTTCTAAAAGATAAATATATCCTGCTTTGGAGCTAAGTGTGTTTACTCCCAACCCCCCATCCCCTGTGTTATAGCATTTGAATTCAGGGCCTTGCACTTGAGCCATGCCTCCCACCCTTTTTGCTTTAGTTATTTTTCATATAGGGCTACGTGCTTTTGCCTGGGGCTGCCCTCAGGCCATGATCCTCTTAACACAGCCTCCTGCATAGCTGGGTTTAAAGGCATATATCACCACATCTAGTTCTTTGAGATAGGTCTTGCTAACTTTTTTTTTTGGTGGGAGTCTGGGCTTGTCTTGAACCATGATTCTCCTATCTCCATTCCCCATGTAGCTGGGATTACAGGTATAATTGTAATATTTACCATTTTAAATAAAGAACCCAGGTGTGCTTTGGGCAAAATGAGGTTTGAACTCAGAACGAATGTTTAAGACCCCTTTTCATATCTCCATAATTAAGGTCAAGATTCTAGGAACAGTTGACACGTAGTATGCTGAATTTGGGTAGTGCTTTGTAGAAATTTCTTGTGCTCAGTATGCACTATTGTGGTTAGCAGTTCGAGTTTTTTGTGGGGAGGGACAGGGAGGTTTAGGCTACAAAACTATCACCTATAGGAAATTACAGGAAGCTGGGTGGTTCTTTTCCCCACACAGTCAGGACAGACATAGTACACACAAGTGTGTGTTTGTATGTTTCTCAGTCTGTGTTTATGTTTTCCAGAGTGTTGCCTGCTTTATTCAGGCCGGGAGTGGGGGAACCTGACATGTACCTAGAGTTCCTTGGGGAAAGCCACTGGAGAGTTAGCCTTGCTTACTAGAGGTGCCTAAATGTAAAGAGAATCACTTGCTTCCCTATGTGAACCAATGTGTGGCCAGGAGCCAAGGGTGTGGAGGAAAAGTGGCTCTACCTGTCAAATCCTGCCAAGGATAGGTGTGACCCTACCAAGAAACTGAGCACAGGTGTTTGCTTCGTGTGTGAGGAAGTGAGGAGTGGGTGGATGTGTTTGTTCATACCCTCTGACAGACTTCCCCCGAGATCACACTCTGAGCAGCCAGGAACTAAAAGCAAGTTTGGGGCTGACATTCAGTGCCCAGGGAACAAAGTGTGTATTTTAACCTCCTGGAGGCATCCCATGTTGGGCTTTTAGGATTCCAAACCTTTGAACCTGACCTCCTCTGTTCCAAGGCCTATGTCCTTCTCACTGTTAATCAACCCTAGGATTAGTTCTGTGATGGATTCTGAGACCACTTTGATGAAGAGTTAGTGAAAATGGTCTTTGAAGTTGTGTCCGTATGTTTCACTACCTGTATGACCAAGTATGTAAGTCTAGTTTAATATGTGATTATGGTATGATTGGCTGACCTTTAACTGAAAGTACATTGCTATTATTTTTAAACTATTATTAAATAATGAAAGGGCAGCATGCTTTAGTGGGATGAATATCAGATTTGGAGATGAGTTAATTCATTCAACATAATACTGAGTATTTATTATCTTTATTATGTGCCAAAAATTGTTTTAGGCTCAGAGTCCAGTGGGGAAGACAAATGGGTATCATTACTGCACAGTGTGATGTTACTAGTTAGAAGTGAGCAGAGGGAGGGTAGTGTGAGGGGAGGGGAGAGCAAGAGCCACCATCAGGGTTCCTGGAAGAGGTGACACTTGAGAAAGATGCGTGGATAAATAGAAATTGGAAAGCCAAGAAGGGTGGGAAATAATGCAGTGGGCACAGTTTCATGTTCAAGGACAGGCTGACAAGAGAGGAGGCCAGAGAGGTAGGGGCAGGCTCACTGACCATGGGAGTGTTGTACAGTTCATTGTGGAGACTGAAATTTGTAAGGACATTTACTCCCTTTTGTGGAGCTCTTCCTGACTCTGTCGCTTGCTTCAGATTCGTCTGCAGCTGTATAGTAATTCTTCCTGGCTCATCACAGCAGGTTTGCCTTCTCTGCCTGGTTTTGTGTTTGGCTGTCTCTCTTCATGGCTGTCATCACACAGCACCGTATCATCGACCTTCATGTATGCATTTCATCTTCCCTATGGGTCTGAGTGTTCTGTGAGAGAAGGGACTCTGGGGACTTATTATTTCCTTAATTCCCAGAAGGCCGACACAGGACAAGTGTATTGAATAAAAATATATTTTGAAGCACTGAGTTCTGTTTGCTGTAAGAATCTAGTGGTCACTTGGCAGCATGACTCAAGTGGTAGAGCACCTACCTAGCAAGTGCAAGGCCCTGATTTCGACCCCAGTACTGCCAGGAAAAATGAAAAAAATGACCTAGTGGTCAACGGGCAGTTGTTAGACATTTGGGTTTTTGTTCCCAGGTGAGCAGGAACGAATTAACATAGCAGGCCTGAAATTACTTGTCCTTAGAAAGGCCTGCTTGCAAGGCTGGCCCTTAGCTGGCATCTGAGAACTTGGATTCCAGTAGAGTTCCTACTAATCTAAGTGATAAGAGTAGCTCACTGAACCTAAACTATTTGTGCAAGCAGTATGGCTTACACTGATACCTGCTTTCCTTCTGTGAGTCTGGAATTTGGGTAATGCCTCTGTGACCAGCCTCCAGTAAAAGCCTGTGCACTGGATCTCTAATGAACTCCCTGGCAGGTAACATTTCACACCTTATCACTGCTTGTGTGTATCCCACTTGACCACTGGGAGTGGATGCTTGGAAGCTTGCACCTGATTCCTCCTGACTTTACCCTCTGCACATCTTCCTCTGCTGACCTGCTTTTTATCCTTTCACTGTGGTGAGTGTGATTGTGCGCTGGCTCAAAACCTGGGGCCAGTTTTGGGGATCCCTTCAATACACCATGAAATTCCAGAAATGTAGAGTCAGACTTTTTTGGGGGGATGGATACTAAGGTTGGGACTCAGGGGCTTGTGCTTACTAGATAAGCACTCTACCACTTGAGCCGTACTCCAGTACTTGTGCTTTTAATTTGTTTTTGCCAGGGCTGGCCTTAGACCACAATCCTCCTATATCTGCTTCCTGAATAGCTGTGATTACAGGAGTGAACTACTATACCTGGCCCAACTTTTTTTTCTAAGCTAGGATGAAAGGCTCAAGATAGTCTTTATAGCCTTCCATCAGAGAGAAGCCCATTTCGTAAGGCATATGTATATGGGTATGAGAAAGAGTTGCTTAAGAAGCTTTCATGGTGTTTTGTTATCCCATAAACCAAATCAGATTTTACCTTTTAGAAATAAATATCAAGCTTTGAAATACCAAACTTTGAGAGTATTAGAATTTGTGTGGATCTCTCTGAAAGAGAACTGGGAAGGGGAGAGCTCACAAAAAAAGCAACTTGGAATCAATGGTTGTAGATTATGGTTTGGTGTGAGACACGTGGACAGGTAGAATATGGGCAGCTGATGAGAACTGTGCATAAACAAAGACTTAAGATTCTATTGGCTCACATAGGCTGTAGTCAACAAAAGGGACAGTAATAAAAAGACTAACATTTCTAACATAACATTTGCATAGAGCTTTGCAGTTTTCTAAATACTTTCACTTATGTTATCATTTCATGGTAACAAAATCCTATTTAGGTAGGTGATATTATCAGTTCATAGAGGAAATTGTGATTCAGAAAAAATGAATAGCTTACTCAGAATGATACGGTTAGTTTGAGATAGAAGCAAAGCTCAAATTCAACTCTTTTAATTTCAAATCTAGATCTGGTGAAACTTAAGAGCTATGAAGTCTTCTACTCTCCTGAGGTCTTCAGTTTTAAAGATTATCTAGGCATGGTGGCTTGTGCCTACAATCTCAGCTACTTGGGAAGTGGAGATCAGGAGACTCACAGTTCAAGGCCAGCCCAGGCAAAAAGTTAGCAAGACCCCATCTCAACCAATAAGCTGGCATTGTGGCATACACTGTCATTCCAGGTATACTGGAAGCTGTAAGTAGGACTGTGGTCTGAGGCTGGCCCTAGGCAAAGAGCCAGACCCTATCTGAAAAATAACCTAAAGCAAAAAGGGTTAGTGGAGTGGTTCAAGTGGTAGAGTGCCTGCCTAGTAAGTATGAGGCCCTGAATTCAAACCCTAGTACCACCAAAATAAATGAATAAACAAATAAATAAAAAATATTATTCAAACTTTAGAAATGTCAGGACAAAAGTGAAGGTGAATTGCCTACTGTCACTTTGTCTCATCTTGACTGTAGATTACTTATGGGAAGAGTAACAGTTGCCCTTTTTTCATAGCTGCATGTGGGATTTGGATAGAAAGAAAAAGAGGTGGAGGAGCATGGAGGTTGTAGGTTCCAATTCTGGAACCCACAGTGTTCTGCAGGACAAAGTTGAAGCCTTCTCACTATAAAATCTGAGTGCAAAAGAGTGAGTGGAGAAGGTTTGGTTGCATTTTCATAACGTCTCAGATACTGTGAGAGTTTTAAAAACACCATTCATCAGAATTAGGTACTTAGACAAATTGGGGCCATTATTTGCCTTGGATTTACTCTCATTATTTTTCTAAATTGAGGAATGAGTTCCTTGGGCATTTTTCCTGGCTAAAAATAAGAGACATATGGATTATTTATCATGTGGAGTTTCTAATGTGTGCCAGCCACCAGCTAGGTGTTCAACATGAAGTATTTCCTTAATCCTCACACAGATCCCCAAAGGTAGGAAATTAAGGCCAAATGTGATAGATAAGCAAAATAAGACTGGTGCCCAAGGACACCCAACTATTAAGTTGATCTCTGCACAAGTCAGCGTTGTTTATCTTCACTGTGACACCTGAATACAATGGTGTGATTTTCATGCAATAACAACCATTCTTTCATGTCTTTCCAAAGTGACTAAATTTTATTTGGGGCTCAGTAAATGTTAAGGTACTTATATTGAGAAGTTCAAGCTTCTTATGAGTCACCGGAAGTTTTAAAGGAGAGTTCCTTGGTGATGGCAGCTTGTGTGTGCTTTCTTTCCAGGATCCTGTGGGAATTCAGGGTGTCAGCCTTCCTAACTCTTCACAGGGTGGTAGGTGTAAGTGAGGGGCTGTGGTGCTCTGTCAGTTTGTTGATTTCAGAGCCAGCTTGCCTGAAGTCATCCTTTCTGGCAGATCTTTGCCAAAAAGTCATCATTTGAGAATAATTTACTTTACCAAATTTAAAAAAGTAGTTGAAGCCGATTTTAAATTATACTACAGAACCCTAGTAACAAAAATAGCCTACTATGCCACAAAACAGACACATAAACCAGTGGAATAGAAGATCCAGAAATAAACCAGCACATCTACAGTCAGCTGATTCTCTATAAAGGTGCCAAAATCATACATTGGGGAAAAGACAGCCTCTTCAACAAATGGTGTTGGGAAAACTGAATATTCATACATAGAAGACTGAAACTAGATCCCTCTCACCTTGTACAAAAGCCAATTGAAAGTGGATCAAATTATAAGACATGAAAGTTTGAAACTATTAAAGGAAAACGTAGAAAAAAGCACTTCAAGATGAAGGCATAGGTAATGACTTTCTGAATAGGACTCCAGTAGCTCAGGAAATAATAGCAAGAATTGACAAATGGGATTGCATCAAATTAAAAAGCTTCTGCACAGGAAACAATTGCCAGAATGAAGAGATAGCTTTCAGAATGAGAGAAAATCTTCATCAGCTATTCATCTGATAGGAGATTAATATTCAGAATATGTAAAGAACTCAAAAAAACCAAACACCAAAAAGGACAAATCATCTAATCAATTATGAGTTGTACCATTCTTGAGCATCTGTACAAAGCAATCAAAGTCAGCATACAATAGAGATATCTTCACACCCCTGTTTGTTGCAGCACTACTTATTCACAATAGCCAAGCTATGGAATCAGCTTAGATGACTGTCACTAAGTGATGGTATAAAAAATGTGGTATATATACACAATGGAGTTTATTCAATCATAAGGAAGAATAAAAATGCTATAGTGGAACTCTATTTTGTAAAATTAAAAAAAGAAAAAACGTACCCATTAAAATAAAAAGCAGGTAAATAAAAAGTAGGTAAAGGTTTTTATATTAGAGAACTGTAAGAATGAAAATAAAAATAGGTTGGGTACCCTGTATTCTTATTGGTTTCACCCTGAGAAATATTTTTATAGTTTACTCCTTTTAAATAATCAGCACATCATGCTAAGGAAACTAGGCCCCCGGCGCCAGAGAATTCAGCAGAAAGTGCTGACCTGAGCAGGTAAATTCTGATCTGTTACAGAACAAGGCACAGATGAGGGACACAATTAACAATTGTTAAGTGACTCCACCTGAGACTTGTGAGCATAAGCATCTGCCCTTTTCTGCCCAAAGAACAGGGCAGCTCAGATCCCAGCTCCCATTAGTGTGCTCCATCTGAGCATGGGAGGGTCAGTGTTTTAGATCCAATGATGAACCTGGGGCTAAGCTGCCATCATTTCAGAGAATGAAATGCAAGAATTTTTGGGGTGTGTGTGATTTTATATGGGATACTAAGAATAGAGTTGGTGATAGTAGTCGTAATATCTGCTAATAATTAGATAGTGTTCATTATGGACCCATGCTGGACTAAGTCCACAGAAATTCATCTAATCCTCAAACCACAATTTTAAGTAGATAGTTTACCAGTGAGAAAGCTAAGTAATTTGTGCAAAGTTACACAGCAAGTGCACCCGAGATTCAATGCGGGACACAGTGTAGCCACTTCACTTCTCTTTAGTGATATTAAAAGGAAATGAGAACTTTTAAAGTCCATCTATTTCTTTTTTTTAAATTAGAAGAAAAGTGCAAATGAATGATTCTCTACTTCCCATGAATTCATGGAACAGTTTCTGGAAATTCTGCTTTTTCTTCTACATAAACCTCAAATTATTATTTATATATTTTTTTCAGAGAGGAATGAGAATTAATGTTTGAGTCTTATTTCTTGTATATCATCCCCAATCTAATGATATTTTTTTCTCCTCTCAAATGCCAGAGAAAAGTAGAAATCAAACCCAAACAAGCAGAAATGGCTTTGTAAATACAAGTTCCTTCACTGGGGACTGGTTCTTGAGGAGATATGATACCTAATTGGAAACTTGGATACTTTTCCATTTTGTGAAGGTTGTTCTGTGACCTTGAGGAAGGGTGAGGCTTTATTCCTTCTGTGGTCCTTTAGAATTCCCATGTGCTTTTTTCAGTATTGGAAGATGGAGATTGGGAACTGTGAGCTCTTTCCTCTTAGGAGTTGCATGACGTCATTAATTAAAGATGGCAAAGCATTAACTTCTTATTTTGACAAGTTTGCAGTTGTGTTGGACTTATTTTTCAGACTGCATGGTTATTTTTAATTAAATATTTTGTAGGGTTTGTCTTTTCTGACCTAAACAATGTGGAAGCACATACTTGCCAGATTCCATCACAAATTCTCCAACCTATTTTTGGTCATAGGATTTTAAAAAAATTTGTGCAGAGCTAAATAATGTGACAGCTGTGAGACCTTAACCATGGAAACATCTTATTTCTTTGCCTGTTGGAACAAGTTCTATGACAGGAAGTTTTAAGACCATGCCCTTCATCTTCTAGGACAGATTTATAAAATATTGGCTATGAGATATAACAGCTTAAATTTCATGGATGTTATAAAAATTTGAGGCTGAAACTTTTCTCCATGTTGTAATTCAAAGTTCTTGAAGAAAAAGAAAACTGCTCATTTTATAACATAGAAATTGATAATAACAATTTTTGAATTTTTCTTTCTTGTGGTGATTTGTATTTTGGATCAAAGGAAGCCTAATAAGGGCTCTGAAACTAAGAATTGTGTGTGTGTGTCTGTGTATGGGGGGTTTCATTAACAAACAATTTGTTTCTGTGTTTTCTTTGTGAAATTATTTTTTTGCTTTATTGTTTTCAAAGGGCACTTTTTAAAGAAGAAAAATATCTTGCTGGAGACTTCAAGGCCCTTTAAAATGACATATTTCATAGAGCCTCCACTCAGAGATGTTTTGCATTAAATGAACTAGAAACTTAGGCTGTAAGTTAAGAGCAAAATGGTCAGCATTGACCTGGAATAGACACAGAAAGGTAAAGGGACATCTGGCTCTCAGTTGCCTCCACTACCCAGTCAGGTGATGTTTTGAACTACTCCAGAAAGGGTGAGTTTGAGGGAGCTCCATCATTAAGGCCCAGGGTTATGCCTAACTTGATGATCACTAGAGGCTGGGTGACTTATATCATCTAACCTTCTGTAGAGCAGTAGTCTTTCCCTGGAGCAGACTATATCCTTCATCTTACTTTCTTGAGGCCTCATGCTTGTGAGGCAGGTGTTCTACCACTTGAGCCAGGCCACTAGCCCTAACCTTTTCAGCTAATTTCCATAATAATAATCTTTCCTATAGAATTCATCAATTTCATTTAGGTTTGATCTTCTCGGCTATATTGTTAGCATATCAAGGTTATCCATTCACTTCTCTTCATAGCATTTGTATCTCTATAGCAGCTGATAGAATGCCCAGGGAATAAGGTTGAGAATTATGGATCTTTCTTAGTTAAAAGACGTTAAGGGGTTAGGGGATACAGCTCAGTAGTGGAGAACAGAGTCCTGGGTTTCATTGCCAGCAACACAAGAGAAAAAAAAAGTTGAGAAAGCAAATAGTTCTTTGTTGTATGTATTCCCTCCCTGGGGAGCTCAAAGTTTAGACATATGGCCTCACATGAGTTATACCTACCATCCTGTAATCACAAGACTCCATCTAGGACTTTGACTTGGACTAGAATAGAGGGAGTAAACCGGGCATGTGTAAGTGTCTTCCAGTATATATCTGAAGAGCTATTGAAGGTGTGCTGGAAAACAGCTGTTTGCTGTGTCCACAATGGGTAGTGCAAAAGGGAACAGATACGAGATTAAATGGTAAAAACTTAGAACAGGAAAGGTGCTTAGAAGTCACCTTTCCCAGGCTTCGTTTTACAGATGAGAATACTGAGGCAGAAGCAATGTTAATTCCAGATTTACAAAGCTGGTAAATAGCACTGTGTAGGCACTGAAATCGGTGTCTTTGGGCTTCCAGTTTGAGGTTTTCTTGTAATAGTCTGCTCCTAATTCTTAATCATTGCAAGGTCCGTGACTAGGTGCTAAAGTGCTCTACACAGCAAAACTTGAGTGTTCTTCCTTTCTGGATTAAAAAAAAGTCTAGACAATTGTTTTACTGGAGAGGTACAACTAAAGTGGAAGACTTTTCTGAAAGTCATCATGAACAAGAATGTTTACTGAGAGTTCTTTTTTTTGGAAGCTGCACATTTGTTCACCTGAGCATTTCTTTTGCTGCACTTCATCTCTTCATACTAAAGTGATTCCATGTCCTTTGGTTCTCTCTTCTGCTATGTAATTGTGATCTGGCAGGAACTACATTTCAGTTTCTCTAAATAGCCTAGCAAAAATGCTTAAACCAGTCTGCATCTCTACCATGTATGAGCCCAGGGATCACAGGAAACCTCTGGGAACTATCTTTGCAATGCAGATGAATTTAGAATTGGAAGCAAGGACACAGCATTTGGTAGGTAGTGGGTACTTAATTAATCATTGTAGAACAAATAAATTATGGTTCTTATCCCCCCTTCTCTTCAGATAATTATAGAGCTGGAAGGGAACCTAGAGACAAATTCTACTCGACCTCTTCATTTAATGAGAAGTGACTTGGTGAAAGTGATACAGTTAGTTAGGGGCTGTGCTGGGGCTATGATCTTGTCAATTGTCTCTTGATATATATGGGTGAACCAAGTCATCACCATTTTTATGGGTCAAAACAATTTACATTGATAATTTCTTATTATGGCTCAACCTAATATGCTTTAAGAATCTGTATTGTATGCATTCATATTTCAATAAAAGCAATCATAAATTTGGTCTTCTTTCTAAATCAAGTAAGCATATAGTAGTGTAGCTTAGTGTTGAGGTTGAGAATACTGGTTCTGAATGAGTTGATTGTGGGTTTTCACCCTTGGTCCTTCTAAGCTGAAGTTTCCTCATGCATAATATAGGAATGGTATGTGCATCACTCTTTTTTATTTTTTAGTTTTTGTGGTACTGGGGTTTGAATTCAGGGCCTACACCTTGAACCACTCTACCAGCCCTTTTTTGTGAAGGGTTTTTTCAAGATAGGATCTCACGAACTATTTGCCTTGATCTGGCTTTGAACCACAGTCCTCCTGATTTTTGCCTCCTGAAAAGCTAGGATTACAGGAGTGAGCCACTGGTGCCTGGCTATGTGCATCACTCTTAAAATTTACATGAGATGATTCTTTGAAGGGCTTAGTATAGTCCTTGGTACATAGTAAGTACTTAGTAAGTACATTTCATTGTAAATTGTATTAATAAGGAAGAAAATAAAATCCACTAGTTTTTAAATTTTTGTGATCATTCCAGAAAGTACACTCATCTTTTCTGAGATTTATAGGATAAGCCGCACCTATATTATGTAACATGAACATATCTTTATATTTTATTTCATATGCTTCTGCTAGTTAGAGGGAATATAGTTGGTATGGTATTCTGGTTTTGAGACCTTTGCTGTGATGCCCATCTGTGTGCCATGCAAGATCATTAGGTAGAAGTAAAGCAAACATGTGAGTGTGCAGAAGTAGACCACAAGCTCCATGAAGGGAGGGACGTTTTGTGTCACAGTTATGGATGATCCCTTCTCAGTTGCAAGTGGAGGCCACGCACATTATGGCTCAAAATGTTGTTGCTTGACCAACTGACCAAGTTTACATTCCTTAAAAACTGGACCCTGGGACCATATCCCATGTTTGTCTATCCCTACCTGTGGGTCAGCAAATATCTCCACTGCCTGGGCTCAGCAACACCCATGTGTAAAGTATTTGTCAGAGAACTCCTCATGATCCAGTGACACATCAAGAGCAAATATATTTTCAGACAGCTGCACACTTGGGAGGAAGAGTTACCACTGGAGCAAGAATGGACTAAGGTACTCCCAGTCCTGAGAAGGAAGCAATTATACTTATTCTGAGAACAATTAGCTTCTCCCTATCAGGGAAAATAAACAGAGGTCCTCCCTCCTCCTGCATCATTCCTAGGGCTCAGTAGGCATTTTTTTCCCTCTTGTGTCTATGTTGTCTATGCACACACCACTGCATGTTACCAAGAAGGAGGAGAGCAAGTCCCAAACAGTCCTTCCTGTACAGTGATTTGGGGGAAGAGGGACTTTCAGTGTAGTGTCCTAACAGCTACCCATAAATGCTTTTATTATCTTCCATTTGACTTGCTGCTTCTTATTTGTCCATCCTTTGTCTATATTTACTTTGTCTGCATGACTTTTGTCATTGTAAATGTAAGAAGTTTGATCTTTAGAGAAGGGCACTACATGAATAAAATGTTGATTATTATTGAAACAACATAAACTTATTAAGAACTGGCCACCATTTTGAACTATGCTGTGAGCATTAGTGCTTGGAAGTATCTAAGGAAGGGTGAAAATATTTTATTGAATATTTGATGAGACTGGCATTGAGCAAGACCTTTTCTGAACATCATGTCTCCTTTACATAGCAACCTTGCAAAAATAAGCATTGTTCTCAATTTTACAAGTGGGAACTATGAGGTTCAGAGAAATTAATTGGCCTAAGATCCTAAACAAATGATAAGTTCAGCTCTCTCACTAAACCCTAATATATACTTGCTACTACAGCAGGCTCCAGGGGAGATGATCTTGCCTCTGAGGCACATGGGCAGAGGCACTACTGACCTTTTGAAGGTGAAAAAATTGGAACAAAAGCATTGCAAAGTCAAGTTTATCTGGTTTTATGAGTAGGAAATTCATTCAGACATTCATTATTTCACTGATTAATTTCTTTAAAACATTTTAATTCAGTCTCTGTGCTAGCACTAGGTACTATGAGGGTATCAAACAAAGTAAGACATGCTACTGGTTTCAGGAGCTTTATTCTAGATGAGGAGATAAGAGTCTTACATTTGTTATTAATGTAAGAACAGGAGTTAGATTGCATGATAAAAATTAGTGCACTGGTTGCTTAGAGATGGGAGACATCTATGGATGTGGTTAAGAAAAGTTTTTTGTGTTAATTGCTGCTTCATCTCCCCACTTCTTTATCAAATTGGTGGAACTGGTGGTGGTAGAGAAGAGGTTGCTTTAGGACTTTAAAAATCTTTATTTTGAGGCAAGTATGAATGTGTTTATAGGACATAATGCAAGATCCATGTACCCTTTACTAGGTTTCCCCCAATAGGGAGATATCATAACCAGGATATTGACATGGATGCAATCAAGATTTCTCGTTTTACAAGTACTTACTTATATGTATATGGGCACACATCTGTGTGTATTAAATTCTATACAATTTTATCACATGTATCCACTACTGCTGGCGAGATTCTGATCAGTTCCATTACAAGATCTCCTCCTGTCATTCTTACATACTACACCCACCCCTCCCACCTCCTCACCCTTCATCCCTTACCAACCACTAATCTATTGTCCATTTCTGTAATTTTGTTATTTCAAGAATGTCTTATAAACAGAACCATATAGTATGTAACTTTTGGGGATTGGCTTTTTTACATTCAGTGTTTTTCCCTTGAGAGTCAGCTAACTTGTTGTGCGTATCAATGATTCATTCTTTTTTTACTGCTTAGTAGCATCCCATGGTATACATATACCAGTTTGTTTAACCATTCACCTGTTTTGAAGAGCATTGGGTTATTTCTAATTTGGGGCTATTACAAATAGAGCGAGTATGAGCACAATTTTAAAATAGACTTTTGCTTAAAAAATAGTATTAATGCCTCACCTTAGGCAGAATGTGAAGTGGGAGTCATTATCACCCTTTCTTTGGGATATTTCCTTCTGTCCTTTAGCACCCATTCACGAAGTATTTTTGAGCTAGGCATTGCACTACTTATATTCTACAAAGAAAGTCATAAATGGAAATTACCTTTGTGGACCCTTGGACTTTAGTAGCCCACAGCTCTCAATATATACCTTCTTTGGAGAAAAACAGCCAGAAGTCTAGACTGTGGCCTTATTTTAAGGTTTTTTGGACTCTGAACTCAAGAATTAAAAGTTGGGAGGTTTGTCCTCTGTAATTCTCCTACACCAATTTACACTGTAAATTTTCATAATCATTACAATTTTCATTAAAAATCTCAAAATTAGTCTTTTGAATTATTTTGGAAACAAATGGAAGAAGTTTCTGCAGAAATTGTTTAATACTTGCTTTTCTTTTAATAAAACAATTAGATAAGGAATTCTGTTTTCCATCTCTGAAGTTGTTTTATTTCTAGTTGCCCTTGAACAAGCTGTTGCTTGAGCCTATCCTGAAACAATGCCCTATGTATGCTGGTATTTAGTTAATGTCACTTTGTTTTAGTTTTGACTAGAATCATAAAAACCTCTATCCTCGGGTGAAACTGAATTCCACGGAATAAACCTGATTGGTGTTTTGCCATCCAGCTTTTAGGTGGGCACTTAAGTATTATTCACTTCAGCAACCGTACATGGTTGTGATTTCAATGTGGAATGAGTGTGGGTTTTTCCTTGGCTTAAGTTCCTTTTGTTCTCTCCCACTTCTTCCCTCCCTACCTGTGGCCTCTTCTGATTGGTTGAAATGGGAAGTAATATCCAAATAAGAAGATAATACATTAAACATATGCAAATGCTGATGTGTTACAGCAGGCAGCCACAGGCTGTGGGGTGAACAAGTAGTGATTCCTAGGACTATAACTGCTTTATAAATCCAGCTGATAGAAACATGTTTTCCTTACCAGCTCAGTGGGATTATGGAAAGAAATTTAAAGCTAATATTCAAGATGATGTGGGGTTTTTTTGTATAATTTTTTTTGTGTATGTGTGAATGCTAAAGACTGGTAATTTTCCATGCTTCTGGTATATATAAAGTAAATAACATAAACATGTTACTCCCCATGTTATATCCCCATGATGATGTCATTTATTTTCCTTATTTATTATCCAAAATAGTAATGACATATTTGAAAGCCATTATTCTTAAGAATAATATAATTGTGGACCCCTGACTTTGAAGTGAGAAAGCATTGTTCTCCTTAATCTCCTTTGGTATTTTCTTCTTTCTTGTCTAAGACAAAAAAAATCAGTGAGGCAGAGAATCAGCTTTAGATATTTTTCCTCACGTCTTTGGTAATTTACTTACTCCTTTTTGCAAGACATTCGTGAGGTTTACCACACTCTTTCTTTCCTCTTGGTGGCTTCGGCTTCCTAGTAATAGAACAAGGCAGAAGGAATTTGAGACGTTCAGTGGTTCAGCAGCCCTGAAAGCTTTAGCTCTATTTTCATACCATTGCAGTGCACCATTGCTATCATGAAATTTCTGCAAAACATTGTCTCAATTTATCTGGTAATTTTCCATGCTTCTGGTATACATAAACTAAATAACATAATCAAAAATCAAATGACTTTCCTGGGGAGATATTTCTTTTCCCCTCCCACTGGGTCTCCATGAGCTTCGTGCCTTCTCTGCACACCATTTTCCAGGGATGCATTCAGCAATCCCAGTACTCTGGAAACACAGTCTTTCAGGTTTGTTTTTTTTAATGGAAGCTTCATTATGTTGGCATTATTTATCAAATCATTGGCCATTGGTGGTCAATTTCACAATTAGTCCCCCTTCCTTTCACAGAGGTTGGGGAATAGGACTGGAAAGTGCCAAGACCCTGGTTCTTTCCTGTCTTTCTAGCCTCCATCCAGCTACCTGAGGGCTGCCAAGCCACCAGCCATCTCATTAGCATACAAAAGACACTTATCACTGGAGGGTTTAAGACCTGTATTTTAGGAAACCAGGACAAAAGACCAAACATATATTTCACAATTATCACATTGGGGACTCTTAATTTGACTGAAAATAATCCAAATCTTGGGGAGCCAAGCAGGGCTAAAATAATGACTATGTTAAACAACTTTGGGATAGGGTTTCTCTGGACTTTGAAATGAAATGAGTGGTATATCATAAGTTGTGGGGACATGATTCATTGTAACCAAATTCTTCTGCAGCCTAAATTATGCTGTTTCACCAATCTGAGTCAGAGGGTTTTATTGCTGGAAGGAGTCTATGAGAGAGATGATCATTTCCAGTGCCCTCATTTGGTAGATGAGAAGACACAAGGTTCAGAAGGTTAAATGACTTGCCTACCATTACTGGGAGTGACTGATCTGGGAGTAAAATTGACCTGACCCCATTCCCAGGGTTCTATCTCCAGTTCACACAGGTCTTCTGCAGTCATGACTCCTCTCTGTAGTAAGATGTACCTAATGAGTCTTCCTCACAGAGTCTTCCCAACATCCTTACGAGATGTTTACTGAAGGACCTTTGTTGATTAAAAACCTTTGCGTGTTTATATTCTTCCTCTGAAATCAAAGTTGAGATGAGATTGAACTAAATTTTCATTATTACCTGACTTGTAATGTTTGTAGTTTTTGAAGTGAAAACTTAAAATTCCATTATGTCAGTTTGTCAGTAGTAACATATCTGTAATATGCAAACCTGTGCTCATATCTTTATTTGGCAGTTTTTAAAAGGACGTAAAGAGGGGGTTATTCTACTTCTCTAAGCCTAGTTACTCTACAGTAACTAGGAATGATAATTTCACTCTCTTTATAGCGATTGACTGGGGATTGGGTGAGACAGCTGTGGAAGTGATCCACCATGGTGGATTGTTATAGAGACAATAGCAATAACTTCACCTCCCATCTTCCTCAGTTACATCTGAGCCACAGTAAATCTTGTTATGCTATTCTTCTCTAGGGGAGGGGCTTCTGATTTTGACCCACTACATAGAAACGAGAATGGGGTTTTATGGTCACTTAGCAAAGGCTTCACTTAGTGAAGGGCTGTAGTGTGGCTCGGGGTAGAGCACCTGCCTAGCAAACTCAGGGCCCTGAGTTCAAACCCCAGTGCCACACATACACACAAAATAGGATGAGGAGTTCTTAAGATTTCAAATTGTTTGAAAATTACTGAGAACTAAATACAGTAGAGATGTATATATACATATATGCACATATACTATACACACATACAAATATATGTAGTATAGTATGTATAAATAGTATGTGTATATCTATCTGGTTTCTTCTCACTGAGCCAACATTATTAGGCTCTTGCTAAAAGACAAGTCTTCAAGTACCCAGTGGTGGGTGTCTACAGAAGGCTTTGCTGCCTTTGGATGAGTGCTGCAAGATTCCAGAAAGGCTGAAAAAGGTGCTGGAAGTGGTTCTGCCCTCCAGGTTGGAAGCTCTGATTCCCTTTGGTCATTGCATTCACTCCATAATTAGTATTGGGTACTGAGTGATGGAAGAGAAGTTTTAATTCCCTCTGGTAGAGAAGTCACTTTCAGCTTCAAGTCTAAATTCCAAAATCTGGATAACACCATCAAATAATCTGTCTCTACCCTAGCCCCACTATTTGCTAATAGCTTGGGGGTGGGAGTGAGGGAGAATTATTTTCTCTTATCATACCCTATATTGTGTGAATTACACCTGTTGAATTTCAACTTAGAACCCTTGATGAAACAGTTATTGCTTAAAGTGTTTCCTGATGAAATAAAATTAGAATCAGAATTTTAGAGGATTGAATGAAGTCTCACTTGTAATTCTGCCAAGAGTACACCTAGGATTCCTATCCCTTCAGTTTCCTATGAAAACAGGTATGTAGTTAACTTAAATCTCATTCTCCTTGTGTCTCCATTCTGTCTAGTACACAGAGCCTGGATCTGTTTTATTAGGTCATCTTCTGATTTTGAGTCTCTATCATCACCTTGAAATCATTCCCAACCATTCCCCTCCTTTCCCTTCCTACCTCAGAAACAAGTCCAGGTTGCTCATTAATTACATTCTTGAACCTTAGTAGCAATGAATATACAGCCCAGGAAGGCAGGCTTGCTGTGCAAATATGTGATTAGTCATACCTACAGAGAGGAACACCTTGACTGAGAAGGCTAGTGAGCTCAGATAGTTGCAGTATGGTCGAGAGAACCATAGTCAGGTGTTTTCATACTAGCTCAGTGATGCAGATCACATACCTTAACTCCATGAGAACCTTCTTCCTGATCTCTACTGTGAGTGCTAAGAGAAAAGTGAGACTCAGGGCCACCCATTTCTACTCTTGGAAGAATGCTCATACATGCTGATTACTGACAGTAGCTAAAGAATGTCCTCTTCTTAAATGGAAGACAGTGCACTTTTATGTAGGTACAAATATAGACATCCTTTCATTTTTCGGTATCCTACCTTATGCAAAGTAGTACTATTTTGTCTTCTGCATTGAATTCAGTGAGTTGGCATGTAATCTGTCTAAAGCTAAGGTCCCGTCCAAAGCTCAAGTCTCACCTCTTCCTAGTTCTTTTCCTGATCTCTTCACTTTCCCTCTAATCCCCAACTTACACTTAAATATATCCTGTTGTTTTTAGTTCTTTTCCTCCTTCCTGGCTCTGTCACTTTCCCATGAGGAAACAAAACGTGGGAAGGTGCTTGAGAGATCAGAATTCAAATACCTCATTTTACAGGTGAGGTCACCCAGTGTGATGAATGAAATCAAGGATTTCTGTCACCAGTGGCAGAGCAAGGACCAGACTGTTCTAGACAGGGCATAGGCTGACCCTGAGTAATAGAGTGTCAGTGACTATTTCTACCTGCCCTTGGGGGTGTGTTAGGGTTTGACTAATATGAAAAACTCTTCCCACATCAATGCAAAGGTTTTGGTTGTTCATAAAGATTTACAGAAAATAGATTCACCAATGCTGCAGCATCATACCTGATCTCCATACTGAGTTTCCTTATAGATGCTGATCTCCATACTGAGTTTCTTTATAGATGCTGCTAAATTGAGATCCCCCAAGGAAGAAAAATCTCTGTGTACCTGGCTACATTATACATCAAGCTTAACAACATCTGAACTGCAAAGTGTTTTGGGTGTGCAGGATCTGGGGGAAAGCCCAGCCCTCTTTGTATTGCTCTTCGTGGTGTGTCAGTCAGAACTTGGTTGACTGAAGTTCAAATTCTGACTTTATTGCTTACAAGCAATATGGGTTCAGAGAGAACCCTTAGCTTCCATGAACTGCAGTTTCTTCCTCTAAAATGCAGGTGGGGAGTACCTATTTTGGGTTTGCCTTGTGGTGTAGAGATAGTATATGTAATGATGGAAAAGATATTGGAGGAAGATAAAATGCCTGCTTCTTCTCCAAGTCTTCCAAGTCCTGCCAATTAATGTATTGATTGACATAGTTTCTTAAATCTGTTGTAATACACACACGTTTTTAATGTTATTAATAGATGATAATAGGCTAGGTTTGGTGGTGCACACCTGTCCTAGATACTTGAAGGTAGAAATAGTAGAATTGAGGTTTGAGGCAAGTGTGGGCAAAAAAAAGTAGTGAGACCCCATCTCAAAGAATAAGCCTTGTATGGTGGCTTATATCTGTAATTCTAGCTACTTGTAAGGCATAGGTAGGAGGATTGACTGCCTGGGTAAAAACACAAGATCCTGTATGAAAAACAAAAAGCCTGGAGGTGTGGCTTAAATGGTAGAGTGAGCATGAGGCCCTAAGTTCAAACCCCAGTACCGCCACCACCACCCCTGCCAAAGAAAGAAAAAAAGTTAATAAGACATTTTGGTTTTCTATACAAGATCACATTCTTTCTTGCTTCTTTTCATTTGATTTTCTAATGTTTGGTTGAGGATTTTCAGGAAGCTTAGTATGTAATTTATTCCTTTTGGAGGTTTTCTTTTCTCTTGGTAAAAGAAAAACAAAAAAACCTCACCAAGTTGGACATCATTTCTAACTTTGAATTGCTTTTTCAAAAACTGTGGTTCAGTTGGTTGAAAGAGAGTTTTCTCAGGGACAAGTAATGTATATTTTTCAACTTGGCAAAGATGTCACAATTTCTAATAGCTATGTATATTTTTTCCTAATAAGGCAAAGGCTTGGATATAGTTTACTTTCTCACTTTTTGAGTAGAGAAATCATGTCTTAAAAAACAACTTTCTGGCCTTCATAATAACACTGAGATGAATGTGGCACTTTGTGGAACTCAGTACAGAATTACCAAGGTCAGGTGCTGAAAGTCCTGAGGAGATAGATGAAGCTCTGCCTTCATGAAGAGCTCAGGCTTGCTGGGGATATAGCTCAGTTAACCAACAAGAATCCTGGGGACCACAGGGAAGGAGACCGTAACCCAACTTGCAAGGCAGCGGCTAGCCTTATCTTCCCAAAGGAGGTAGACCTGGACTAGAAAGATGAGTAGAAGTCTCTGCCTTGTGGGTGCAGAGAGCTGCATGTTTCAAAGTCATAGAGGTATGAGAGGTAAGTTTAAGAATTTCAAGGTATTGCCTGAGACAAATGAAGAGAAAGGCTTAGTTGGCAGATCTGGAGGGGTCAGTGTAACACTATGGGGTGGAGTTTATCCTGAAGGCTGGGTGGAGCCTTTGAATGTACCTCCCAGGGAGTTTTAAACTGGGAGGAGACCTTAGCTCAGAGCTCAGCATTTTATTTACAGATGTGGAAACTGAGGCCAGTGAAGGGGAGGTGAGTTTCTCCTGACCACACAGGTAATTAGTGGCTGATAACATATACGTCTGTATACAGTGGAGAGTCAGGGCAGGGTGTGGACAGGGACCTTCACAATGAAATTTCAGTGTTTACCTAGTGAAGGCAGATTCTCATAGGAACATTTGGCCAAGGATTTATCATGGGGATTGCATGGTTTGGGGTAATGACCCCAACATGCCTTTTTTGCATGTTATTTCCTTTAAAGGAAAGGCCATCAGTAGCTAGAAATGCTCTTTGGCTATTTTTAGTCTCTGTGGTAGGGGGAATTAGTGGAATTCCTAAGGTCAGCTCCAGCTGTTTTTCTCCAAAAGACCAGCTGAATATTTCATGAGATTTGCTCATTAGGGCTTTTATCCCTCTGTGAGAAATGGTATTGAGTCAGAGTCAGGCCTGCCTGGGAAACAAGCAAGGGGACTGGAGTTCAGGGAAACTAAACTGGGGCAAAGGTAGCTACTGCTGCCTATTCTGACATTTAATATTAATGTTCAATGCAGGTTTAGGTATGGGTGGCCATTTCTGTCACCTCACATACAGTGAGTGTCCTTCTGAAACATGCCACCTGTTTTGAAGAATGATTGGATCTTGGAGATCAGGGATATCACATATATGAAGAGTAGGCAATTGCAATTTTAGAGGTGAGCAAACTGAGGCTCAGGTGAGTGCCACGTATATGGGGTCTTGCCTGATAGAGAGCTGAGGCTTGTCAGGGACACACATAGTAAACAGACAGTTGCTCTGGATCAGACTTTTTTTTTTCCCCCTCTTAGTTGTACTGGGGTTTGGACTCAGGGTCTTGAACTTCAGAGGCAAGCACTCTGTGGCTTGAGCCCCCAGGCCCTAGACAGTTGCCCTGTAATGCAGAGTCCTGTAGACCACAAGTGGTCCTGAGTTGACTTAAGTCATATGATGGATGCACTGTGTAATAGTTACTATCATGTAACAGCACCTCTAACTCCAGAATCACCTAATAGCACTTTATAGCTACCAAGCTGGATATTCCTTCAAAACTCCTTCGGGGGGGGGGGGAGGGGCTACATGTGGTTATTTGGCATCTATAAGTAGAAGACTTCTATTATGTCCTGAGGACTGTGTGAAGGCAGGTGAAAGCATTCTTCATTTCTTCTGTAGTGCACTGTGGTCTCTCTGTTATCCAAATTATGGGTGTCTGCTTGGAACTCATGCTGTGTTAGAAGGTGAATGGATAAATATAATTGTGTAGTGTTTTCCTGTTTACAAAATGTCTTTCCATAAATGATCTCATTGGCTCCCTATACTGACTCAGAAAGGAACATGGACAAATGTTAGTCCCAGTTTTAGAGATGAGCAAACTGAGGCTTAGGTAAGTGCTATGTCCAGGGTCACCACACTTGTAAGTAGGTGACCATATTTCAAACCAGATGTTGTGGCTTTAAGTCTCACGTTCTTTCCCTCATGACACTGCCAATTAGATTGAGAAAAAGGGGGGCAGGGCACTTTTCTCTTTCAGCATAAAATTGGTTTAACAGAATATACAGACAGCTCAAAAAACTAAACTCCCCTACAATCAATGAACCAATAAAGAAGTGGGCAACTGAACTACACAGAACTTTTTAAAGGGAAAAATCCAAATGGCCAAAAAAATGCATGAAAAAATGCTCACCATCCCTGGTCATAAAGGAAATGCAAATCAAAACCCACTCTGAGATTCCACTTCACCCCTGTTAGAATAGCCATCACCAAAGACACCACCACCAACAAATGTTGGCAAGAGTGCAGGGAAAAAGGAACCCTCATACCCTGCTGGTGAGCATGTAAGCTAATACAACCACTTTGGAAAACAATATGGAGGCTTCTTAACAAACTAAACATAAATCTGTCATATGATCTAGCAATCCCACTCCTAGGGATATACCTGAAGGAATGTGACTCAGGTTACTACAAAAGCCTCTGCACATCCATGTTTATTGCAGCACTATTCACAATAGCCAAGCTATGGAAACAGCCAAGATGCCCCACAATTGAAAAATGGATCAAGAAAATGTGGTATTTATACACAATGGAATTTTACTCAGCCACAAAGAAGAATGAAACTTTGTCATTCACAGGTTAATGGATGGAACTAGAGAGTATTATCTTAAGCGAAGTTAGCCAGGCTCAGAAGGCCAGAAATTGTATGTTCCTTCATATGAGAATTATAGACCTAAAACAAATGCAGTAATATTATTATTGGACATGGGTCATACTAAGGGGAGAACACTCGTGGGAGAAATAGGGATAGGAAAGGAAACCTAAAACTTGAAAGTGGTTGATGTGCTCACTGTAGAGGAGCAAATAAAGTAACCTTAAACTGGCAGAGACTATGGGAAGGGAACCAGGAAGTAGTGAAGAGGTCTGGTAGAGATGAACCAATGTGGTTTGCAATGCACATGTGCACAGAAGCAACACTAGGAATCTCTCTGTAGAGCTATCTTTATCTCAAACTAGCAAATATGATATGTCTTTCTTATTATCTCTTACATTTTCTCTTCAACAAAATCAGACAGCAAGAGGGCGGAACAGGTTCTGCTCAGAAGTTGGGGGGGAGGGGAAGAGGGAAGAGGGAGGTGGCACAAACAATGTATACACATGTAAGTAAATGTAAAAATGATAAAATACAAAAAAATTGGCTTAAGAAGTGCCTTTAGAAGAAGGTAATGCTATTGCATACACAACTGAGGAATGGGGAGCATCCATAGCATGGAGTGTTTGAACATACCTAGTCAAAGTAACATTGTCTGCGCAGCTCTGGAGCAGTTGCTGACTGGAACTCAGTGACATTAGATAAAATTGTACAGTTTACACTAATGAAAACAATACTTTATTCATTACTGTTGGTTGGGATAAATAGTGGTTTAGGGGATCCCACAAAACTTCTGTCTTAAGAATCCTAACAGTGATGTCCAGGAAGAGATCCAGTGTACATCTCTCCAGCTCTCTGGAATGTCTAAAGATAAGGCTCCCCATAGCTTGTGTAGGAAGCTTGAGAGATGCTCTCAACATTTCAGTGCCTTATTTAGTATTTAAAAGATTTTTTCACTACTATGTGAGAGGTGCTAAGTGGCTAAAAAATGGAAGCGGACATAAATCCTTCCCTTAAAGAATCTGTGAGAATTTGATGTGTTTATAAGTTAAAACAATGCTGATGTATTAGTGAATGATTACAGTATTGGTCACCTGTATATGTGCTTTTATCTTCCCAACAACCCAGGAAGGTATTTATGATACCCATTTTACAGATAAGAAGCTTGAGGCTCACAGAAGCTAAGTAACTTGTGTTATGGGATCACTTTGTATCAGAGTCTATATGACTAGCACCTGTGCTCTTTCTTACTTCAGATGAGAGATGCACAAATAGGTGTTACGGGGGCTCAGTGAAAGAGGCAATATTACCAGCCTGTGATAGGAGTATTTGTGAGGGAAAATGGTCTGCAGGAGTGGTTTCTTAGAGGAAGTATTATTTCAACTGGGATTTAAGAGACAAATAAAGTTCAGATGTGTGAAGGGAAATACAAGGGAAAGATTTTAGATGGAAAGAACAGTAATGATGGTGTGGAGGGGATTATGAGGAGTAGTTTGGCTGGAGTTTGAAGGGTAGGATGAGGCCCCTGGGAAGGCTGGAGAGGAAGTCTGGAGTGGGAAGGATGTCAATACGAGGATAAGGAATTTGGACTTACTCTGCCATCAGGGCAGCTGTAGGGAAGGTTTTTGAGTGGAAGAGTGCATGACCAAAGTGATGCTTTTGAATCTGAATCTACCTGGCTTATACATGATAGGCAGCGGTGAGGGAGAACCAGGAATGTTCAGAAACAATTATAAACTTTCACATGAATGGTAGAAAAGGAGAGGATGGGCTAAACTGGAGAGAGATTGCAGAGGCTCTGTCAGTTGAATCTGGCAAAGACAGTCTACAGGACAAGGAGAGGAGAGTGTCCAAGGTATCACCTCAGGATTACTTATGAGAATGTATTTAGTCAACAGGGGCCAGGCAGCAAGCTGGAGAATCAGGGATAAGAAATGTTATCTGTCCTGAAATGGTGTATTAATTTCCTATTACAGCTGTACCAAATTCAGTGGCTTAAAGTAACAAAAATTTATTATCTTACAGCTCTAGATATAAGAAGTCTGAAAAGAAATTTTACAGACTAAAATAAAGGGTTCAGCATAGCTGAGTTCCTTCTGGAGGCTCTGTTTCTTGACCATTTCCAACTTCTAGAGACTGCTGCCATTCCTTGGCTTATGACCCCTTCTTCCACGCTCTCTTTTTTTCTCTTCATTTATTCAATAAATGAGGGACCTGCTATGTATGTGTTAGGCACCATGGTAGGTGCTGGAGACATAGGGTTGCCAAGGCCTCGTTGCCTACTGCTGGAAAAAAACTGACTTGGCTATTGGTATTCTCTCCCTTCCCCTTCCCCTTCCCCTTCCCTTTCCTCTTCCCCTTCCCTTTCCCCTTCCCCTTCCCCTTCCCCTTCCCCTCCCCTTCCCCTTCCCCTCCCCTTCTCCTTCCCTGGAATGTGGCCCAGGCTGGCCTTGTACTCACAATCCCTCAGCCTCCTGAGTGCTGGGATTACAGGTATACACCACTGGCATTTGGTTTTCTAAAGCAAGGATCAAAGCCTAAAAAGGGAAGATTTCAAAAAATTCTTGGTAATTCAAGAATGGGATTCTCTTACCCAACCTCTCTCCTAACCAATCCCCCACCCCAAATTTAGAAGATAGTTTGTATATCCTCAGAGGCCTCTGTAGCAGCAGTGGGGTGCTTGTGTTCATAGCTACTAAGAATTTGGCTTCTCCTTAAAATGGGGTGGGAGGTTAGAGAATGGCAGAGAGTCTAGTGAGGTAAAGATAAAAAGCGGCAGCAGTAATGGCTCCAACCTCAAGGTGTTGTGGAAAGGGGACTGAACTGGTGAAATGCTGGAGAGATATGCTTGGAGCACTCAGGATGTCCCAGACTCTTTTACTTACAGCCAATTGTCATCCTTACAGTAACCCTGTAAAGTAGCTTCTGCTGCTCTCATAGACCAAGAAACAAGCCCAGCTTCCTTAGGGGAACCGTCAGAAAGCTAATAAAAGATCAAACTCCAAATAATTGTATTTTGACTAAAAGCCAGTGTGCTCCACTACATCACAGCACTCTTTTTATGTCAGGGGCTTAGAAAATGGATGTGGTAGACTTTATTTGTTTTCAAAGTCAGTGTCTCTTTAGAAAATGGAAAGGATCAAGGAGGACCTTACACATTCCAGGAACTGATGCAGCATGAATGGCCTGTAGAGATTTGAGCAGGTCTGGGACTAGGATGAGGCAGGTGAGTTGCCTAGGGCACCAAGTCTTTGGAGACAAGGTCATATAAATGTTGGTGCTGTGCTTGCAGCATCCTTGCTGTGTCTCCTGAGAATTTGTATCCTAGATGCCTCACTCTTAAGAAGCACTCATTCTTAAGGGGCTGGCAGGTGATGTGTAGGGCGCTAAACTCTTCTTTATATTTTGTGCCCTGGGTACTTGCTTGCTTCACTCCCAGGTCCTAGATTTGAAAAGGGTACAGGAGGAGAAGACTAGTTAGTTCAGTGGTCTCAGCTCTGGCTCATGTTATAATCACCTGGGCATCTTTAACAAAAATATCTTAGGTGAGGAGGTCCTTACCTCAGACCAGTTAAGTGAGAATCACTTGGGAGAAGGGGCGGTGAAGAGTCCTGGGCGGCTTTTTGTTTGTTTGCTTTTAAGTTTTTCAGGTCATGCTACTGTACAGCCAGTTTGGAAGCCCCTGAGTTTGTAGACTTAGAGTCCCTCACTCTCAGGCTGGGCAGGAATGTACCTAATTGAACTCAAAGTGAGACTTTCTGTAGTCCTTTTAAAGTCTGAGCTTGTGACAGTTACAGTTCAGTTAACTTTATGAGCCTGGGTTTAATTCCAGTCTAGTTAATAAATCAGCTGATTCCTGCACTCCCTTCCTCTGAATTTGAAACCTAGAAGATAACTATATCTAGAGTACTTTTTACAATTCCTGCTTGTTATCAGTGTGCTGATTTCAGGAATGCTGTTAAATGCAGCCCAGCTTGTTTTATTAGTTCATTTGCAAATCCTTATGTAGAAATTGTGTATGTCCTGGAAGATAAAAGAGGTCTCTTCTGGGTGTCCCAGCTCTGACATTAGGCAGCTGTGTGACTTTAAGCTATTGGTTACTCTTCTTAGTCTCAGCTTTTTAGCCACATAAAGAACTAGTTGTGATTCAATGAGTCAGCTGTTGCTTTGTGGGGAGGGATTATGTGTGTTTGCTTTTATCACACTGGGAAAACAATTGATATATAAATGAACATGTTCAACTTTGACTAATTGCTATGCTTTGTAGTCAGTCATAGCTATTCTTGACCTACTGGGAATGTTTCATAACTGTGATCCCAGATATGGCCAAACATTCACAACATGTGGGAACAGTTTAAAAAATGCGGATTCCTAGACATTACCCCTAACCACTTTGATTTATTAGGTCTTGAGTGATGTCTGGAAATCTGCTGCTGATCAGCCAGATTTGGATATCATCATTTTATTGGATAGAATGAATATAGTTGAAGTGATAGCACTCCCAACTTACGTGCTACTCTAGAGTGTGCAGTTGACAGAGATCAGATTTTTTAAAGGACGTCTTCTCTGTCCCCCCCTCAAGACCACATTAACCACCTCTTCCCCCCAGTTAAAAATTCTATAGCTGCCTACTCTTCTGCTTTGGAGGGCTTCTTTGGCTTGGTCCATCTGTCTTCCCTTTAGAATGTAATCTCTCTAAGGGCAGGGACTGTGTGCACTATCAGAACTATTGGGACATGGAACTTGGCCTCTTTTGGAATTGGGCTATGGGCCTGTGATAGATGCAGCTATTCCAAGGAGAAAGGAAGTTCCCCTATGACATTTTGAACTCACGCAAGGCTCCTGGTGCTGTGTGAGTAGGTAGCCAATAGGAACCCAGGCGTGTGTTGTCTTTAACAGCAGCTCCATGCAATGCCGGGTGGACACTCTTCTGTGTCTTTTAACTCCTTCTCTGTGTGTTGCCAAAGGTATGTTAGACATTTTGTAGACTACCGTGCTTTTCTAGATTAGAGTTGAATAGTAGGCACAACTGTGAGTTTTGAAATGAAGTTTCTACTGCCCATTTCCTCAGCTCTTTTCTTTCTTCATGGTTTTGTCTCCTTGAATCCTGACTTGCCAAGAAAATACATTTTAAAAGGATGGTTCTAGCACATTTATCAAGAATGAAAAATTTGTGATCAGGTTCTCTCCCTTGACATTTCAGACACGTTGGGGTCTGACCTCAGTCAATATTTTTCCATTGATACCTGACACTCAAGATACCAGTATATATATTTTTTTCTTTTTGCACACTGGGGTTTGAACTCAGGGTCTCATGCTTGCTTTTTGCTAGGTAGGTGCTTGTACAACTTGAACTACTCTGCCAGCCCACTGGTCTTTTTTTTTTTTTTTTTTAAGAGCTTTGTGCTTTCACAGTCAGTGCTCTTGTCCAGATGCCCTCCTACTTCTATAATTTAGCCTTTCAGTCTCTGCTCATTTTCTTTTCTAAATCCCTGTGCCTCACCCCCTCAAACACATACTTGGTTTGTGCTTCCTTATTACCATTTAGCTACTGAGAGTTAGTTGTATGAGGTGCTATCCTCCTCACATGACACATCCTGCTCTTGAAATTTGAAATTTGTGATTCTTATGTGTATCCAAAGTTTGAACTTGAGGCCAAGAAATGGTAGAGACAAGTTTTTCAGAAATTCAGGAATATTATCATAGGTTTGAATATGAGATTTAGGAGTAGGGGAAATGTAAAAGATTATTTATTATATAAATAATCTCTCTTCCTCTTCCCCCTGAATTCTTATTTTGAGATTACCAAGCCAATTTCTAGGAGACATTAGCTATTGGCAACATCAGCCTGGAGCTGGAGGAAATGAACAAAGTAGAAAAATGCTTCCATCTTTGGAAGGATCTTTACAAAAGTGAAGGCTTTTTATACTGAGGGTGATGGCCAGTTTTAAATTTGCATTTGCTCCTCTAGGGAAAATAAAACATGAACTTACTAGATAACAAACTATTGATTCTTTTTAGTCCATCTGTATCTTTGCATTTGTTCAGTTCTTTATAGGTTCATTTCACTCATTCATTTATTCAACTAATGTTTTTTGAGAGACTTCAATGAACCAATCACAAGACAATTATTCTTTCTTCTCAAGAAGCTCAATGTAGGCAACACATTAGGTTGAGTGATTTACATGGCCTTTTCAAATAAAGTACTAAAAGCCCCAACCATGCAGAAATCAGAAAATATTCATTTGTCATCACTTCCCAACACTGCAAGCAAAATTTGCTTTTTATATAAATACATTTCTGTGTAATCATATAACAAACCATTCTGGCTCAATTTAAACATATGAAGTAGGTTCTTTTAGTAATTATTTTTGGTTTCAGGAATCTGTACTATTCTAAGAAACTAATGGGTAAGTATAAACACTTGCATGTTGATACAGGTGCCTCTTTCCTTTAGAAATTTTTTTTTTTTTGAAAATTTGGAGGCTACTTAAAAAGCGAGACATCGATCTACCATTTGATCCAGCAATACCACTCTTGGGGATATACCCAAAAGACTGTGACACAGGTTACTCCAGAGGCACCTGCACACCCATGTTTATTGCGGCACTATTCACAATAGCCAAGTTATGGAAACAGCCAAGATGCCCCACCACTGACGAATGGATTAAGAAAATGTGGTATCTGTACACACAATGGAATTTTATGCAGCCATGAAGAAGAACGAAATGTTATCATTTACTGGTAAATGGATGGAATTGGAGAACATCATTCTGAGTGAGGTTAGCCTGTCCCAAAAGACCAAAAATCGTATGTTCTCCCTCATATGTGGACATTAGATCAAGGGCAAACACAACAATGGGATTGGACTATGAGCACATGATAAAAGCGAGAGCACACAAGGGAGGGGTGAGGATAGGTAAGACACCTAAAAAATTAGCATTTGTTGCCCTTAATGCAGAGAAACTAAAGCAGATACCTTAAAAGCAACTGAGGCCAATGGGAAAAGGGGACCAGGAACTAGAGAAAAGGTTAGATCAAAAAGAATTAACCTAGAAGGTAACACCCACGCACAGGAAATCAATGTGTGTCAATGCCCTGTATAGCTATCCTTATCTCAACCAGCAAAAACCCTTGTTCCTTCCTATTATTGCTTATACTCTCTCTACAACAAAATTAGAAATAAGGGCAAAATAGTTTCTGCTGGGTATTGAGGGAGTTGGGGGGGAGAGGGAGGGGGTGGAGGGGGTGGGGGCAGGGGGGAGAAATGACCCAAGCCTTGTATGAACATATGAATAATAATAGAAAAAAAAATTAAAAAAAAATTTTTTTTGTCGGGGGGGGCTGGTATTGTAGTTTGAACTCAGGGCCAAGTGCTCTACCGCTTGAGCCATGCCCCCAGCTCTGCCTCTTTCCCTCTGTCCAGTGCTTGTCCTCTTTTCTATGTGTATCCATGAAGCAAACCCAAAGAACCCAATAAGCAAACTTTTCCTAACTAGTTTGCATCTGGTGCGTGCTATGGTTTGAGTACCAATGCATGAGGCCCATGGGATTTTAAATGACCAAGAAGAAATGTACAGATACGGAATAGCAGGGTGAAAAGAGAGCTAGGCTGAGATTCAGGATACCTGGATTCTAGTCTTATTGTTTTTTATAACCAGCAGTGTGGTCTTTCTGAGAAGAGCAGGAGTGGTGGTACAGCAGAAGATTAAGAACACTGGCTTTAGCATCTTAAGCCTTGAGTTCAAATTCTATTCTGGTTGAGTTACCTTAGATAAGTTACTTAACTCCTTGAGCCCCATCTGCATGATATAAAGAATACCTTTCTTCCTAAGTGGTCAGAACTGAGATCGTATGTGTAAGGCACTTAACAATACCTGCTTTTTTTTTCAGTTCAGAGAGAAATGAAGAGATCATGAAAGGCTCAGAAAATGTGAGGGACAGTTGAAGGACTAAGAAAGCTTATCTTCATAACAAAGAAGATGTGGGGAAAGAGTGAAATTTGTCTTTTAAGTTTTTATGTGAAAGGGAGAGTAAAACATGGTTCCAGGGGACAGGATGAAATGGAACCAACAGGTAGAACTTACAGGCAAGTCCAGTCATGGTGCAAAGAGAGCCTGAAAATTAGAGCAACCTGTCGTGGAAATTGAAGCATTAGCATTCATGCCCTTGGCAACATGAGCCTGTGGTCTAATGACCTCCAGTCTGTTATACTGGGAAGGGGGCTGTCTTTTTGCTGGGAGAGGGATAAGCAAAAATTCTGATTGTCACATTTAGCTTACTCCATCCTCCAACTACCTGTGGAATATTCCATTCACTCTTGATGCACTGTCATCTAGGAAGTTTACAAAGCACTTAGTTTTATGTATGATGGGTTGTGTTTCTAGTAGTGATGACTCTTCCCATTGATAAGGGCTTTTTTTGGGGGGGGGAAGGGTGAATAAGCTCCATTCTCTCCAACTCAAGTATATTTGCTGCTGTTCTACTGCCCATATATTTCTTTCAAGCCTTCATTCTTGATGTCATGGGACTGCCAGAACAATTTCCTTCTCTTTGGAGAACCTCATCATGTGAAAGTCACTGCTGATATGAGTTTTCCTCCCCTTGCTTGGGGTCTGTAGACTTTAATACAACAGCTGTCCAGGCAAGGAGAGGATGCTCCCTGGGCCCCACCTTGCAGCAGAGCCAGTTGGGAGAGAAATTCTCTGCTTTAACCTGGGTTTAGTCAGGTGAGATGACTGGTTTTGTAGCTATAAGCCCAGATTTTCTTTTTGCTGTCATCAAAGGCAAGTGCCAACTATTTAGAGTCTTGGTTTCTCTCTCCAGCTTAATTTTTGGACAATTGACAAGAAGAGGAGCATTGACTTTTGTAGATACTGCATGGCAGGGATGACGCATAAGAAGTATGAATTAAACGCAGTCCACAATTAAAGGTCTTAAGATTCCCTTTTGTGCTGTTTCTAGTTCTGCTTGTTATTCCATATTTGTCTTCTACAGTGTCTTATATTCTCACCAGAGCCTCCAATAACTCCCTAAGGAAGGGAATGTATTCATCATACACATGGGACAACCCAGACTTAGGGGAATTATGTGACTCATTCAACCACAGTGTCATGTGCAAAACCCAGAGTTAGAACCCAAGGGATAATATGGATTTGACTTTTTTACTTATGGACTCTAGAGCCAGGTTCATGTTAATGAAGAAGTGAAAGCTGAACCCCTTTATTTAATTAAATCTTCTTATTTAATTTCCACAAATACTTTTGTGGCTGTTTGAATGGCAGGTGCTGGGGATGCAAAGCACTCAGAAACCCAAACCTTGCTCAAAAACTTTTGGGGGACAAATGCATAGATAGTGGTTTTGTGACAATGTGATCACTAATGTGACTGAGGAAGTCAGGTAATAATGGAGCTTCAGGAGCGGCACCATCCTGGCCTGAGGTGAGGGAAAGTTTCTGTGTAGTAAGAGACAAATAATTTGAGACCCAAGAGGCAAGGGGATTCCAGGAGGAAAGAATAGCATATGTGCAGGCATGAAGATAGGAGGGTCTAAAAAAGTGCCACAGCCTAAGGAAAAGAGATTGGAGAGGAAGAGGTGCTCTTTCATAGGCTGCATTAAGGATTTTAGCTTTAGCTGATGGGCAGAAGGAAGTTGGTGAAGGGCTTTAAGCCTAGGAATGTGGCCTAATTGGATCTGAGTTATAGAGGAAAGAAAAAAAATCACTCGGTAGGGGGCATGGCTCAAGTGGTAGAGCATCTGCCTAGCATGTGCAAGGCCCTGCAGACTTCAAACCCCACTACAATCCCTAAAAACAAAAGAAAAAAATAAAGGGAGGGAAGAGAAGAGAAAGGAAGGGAAGGAAAGGAAAAATCACTTGGCAGCATGCAGAGGATGAGCAGGAGGCCTGAATGTATGTATTTGCTGATGCCCTTCCTCCTTTATGGAGATTATTGGGCAGCTCTGGTGAGAATGCCAAACACTGTAGAAGACAAAATCCATCCTTACAGTTTAGTGCTGATGTTGCCCTCATGCTCACTGCCAGCCATGGGCTAGTGATATGGGCTAGTGAGTCTTTTATGCTTAAGCAGAGAATGAGGGTCTGCAAATGGACAATTTTGTTTTAACCTCCTTGATTTGACAAATCTGTGTGGAGAGGAACATTAAACAGGGTGTTAACATCATGATGGTTTATTCTGACAAAATCATTGACAAATGCCAGTCTCACTTGGTGGCAAATACCTCCTTGAAGAAACATAAAATCTACCCTTGTGAGGAGGGATACCTGGAAAGTGCCAGGTATAGAGAGGGTTCCCAGGAATTGTTCATTCCTTTCTCCTTTTTCCTGACCTTCCTTAACACTGTTCCATCGTAGAATAAAAGCTGGAACTCTTACAGTCCCTACAACACCTAATATGGTCTGACCCACTTCCTCTCTGCGCTTCTGTTCTGGTTCACTTTGCCATACCAGCACTGGACCATCTTGTGGTTTCTTGAGTTGCCAACACACTCCCACTTGAAGACCCTCTGATACCTGCATGGCTTGTTTCTTCATCTTTCTCAAGTTTTTGTTCAAGTGCCACTTCAATGAGACTTATCCTAACCATCTGTAAAACCCCAGCTCTGCCCCCACTTCCCTGTGTGCTTTCAGCTCTGTTTCTCTCCATAGCCCTTCCAACATGTTACATAGTTTTAACTACTTAAATGTTTTAAATGAAAAATTAATTTTTATTATTTAGTTTGATCATGTCTCTTGCAGTGACATGTAAGTTTCACAAAAACAGGAAGTTTTTCCTGTCTTATTCATTGCAGCATCTTCAGTGCTTGAATAGTTCTAGGCTCTTAGTTTGCTGAATGAGTGAACCCCTGTTCAGTTCTGTACCAAAAGTCTTGTTTTGGTGCCATAAAAGTTTTGGATGGATGATAGCAAAATCCTAAGTGCCTTTCCCATGAGGAAGTAGTGGTCTGTGGGATGGTGTTGAGCAGAGGCTATATGTATAGTAGATGCTCAAAACCACATATTTAAGAAACGTTTAAAGCAGCCCCTTTAAACTTCAGAACAAAATAGAGCATGTACACTAATGAATGAAGCTTATGAATGAATTCCTTGCAAAACAGAACCATTGGGAAATAGTCCATCTTCCCCTTTTTACATGTAATCCATTAGATCAGATATGTACCACCCCCACAAACCCTCAGTTTGCTCTGAATAGTGGGATATCCTTCACAGATTGTAAGGATTAAATAAAATAACAAATGTAAAATAGCACATATCTTGCATTCTATACCAAAACTAGCTACTAAAAACATTCTAGAATCCTTTCTGAATCTACACTTTTGTTCTACCCAGCTAAATAAGACTATACTTGGTTATATGTTTCCCTTGTCTTTCTGTTCTTCCCTTCTGAAGTTTGGACTTCATGAACAATACTGGTCAGATCTTTGTTTATCTATAAAGTCTTGTCTGGTCATGGCAGTTTTCAGGTCTCATCTCCTCATTTCACTTGTGTTTAAGATGCTCCAAAGCAAATAGGATTCTTGCCTGTGCTACTCAAACTGCTTGCTTTGGATGGTGATTGCTTTGAAATTCTCTTTCTTCCTTGCCCTGTTTATACACATATTGGTAAGTGTTCAGAAATGAAGGAAGACAAGCTTGGTAGGTTCTTCCACACCCACCAAAGATTAGAAGTACAACTGATGAATAATAACATTTCCTACTGTTCTACAAACTACCTCTACCTAATCCTAGTTCTCCTTTCATTTCAGAGTGCATGTACTCTGGTGGAACATTCCTACTTGTGCAGAGGTGAGTGAGCACTTAGAATTTTTATTTCTGGTTTCTTGTCTGTAATTACTGTACAACTGGAATTACATCTCCCTGGTCTTACTGACCTTTACCATGATTTTTAGTCAAGAGTTTATAGGGAGCAAACCAGTTCCTTTTTGTAGTCATCCTTTTCTCAGGTGGATCGTTAAACATTGACAGGTATTTTTGTGTGTTCTTCATCTCCATGATCTGGAATTGGGTCAGAGCATGTTCCATGATCCATGTGCCATGTGTTCAGAAAGCCTTCAGAATCAGTATCCCTGATCTCAGAGACCATCTCCTACAGTCATTTAAAAATCTTGCTTATTGGAGCTGTCTCTCACTGTCTGGTGTTTGCTGTTTCATAATTTCCCAGGTGGACGACGAGGTCCCAGAGAAGATAGACTGTGTCTGAGACTGATCCAGAGAGAGAGCACAGTAGGAACGTTGCTGAAGGCACAAGCAGGGAATGCAGTGTCCTGAGAGCCTCTGCTCAACACCATCCCAGACCGCTACTTCCTCATGGGAAAGATATTTAGGATTTTGCCATTATCCACCCAAAACTTTTATAGCACCAAAACAAGACTTTTGCTACAGAACTGAACAGGATAATACTTCATTTTATTTTTGTACCTTTTAATTTTCCTGGTTGTAGTCTTAGCTGTTTAACCCTGAGAATTATTTTTGTGTACACTTCTCAAAATGATTGACTTAAGTTTCCTGACTGAAGAGGAACAAGAGGCTATTATGAAGGTTCTGCAGCGGGATGCTGTCCTGAAGAGGGCTGAAGAGGAGAGAGTCAGGTAAGAGGCCAGAGGAGTCCCCAGGCCTGAGGGAAGGAAGAGGCAGTAAAGTAAGGTATTTTTAAAATTTCAGCCATAAGTGGTAGTTCTGACTTGGAGCCTAAACTTATGGGATCCAATTTTAGACTTACTTCCTGCACAGAAGGTTTTCCTTTTGTTGTCTCTTAATTTACTCCATTGGACTCCTGCTGGAAATAAGGTCTTAATTAAAAACTTAAGCTGGGCGTGGTGGCATATATCTGTAGTCCCAGCTACTTGAGAGCTGAGGTGGAATGATTACTTGAACCCATGAGTTTGAAACTAGCCTGGTGAACACAGTGAGACCCCATCTTAAAAACAAAGAAAACCAAAAAGAAACACTTTACTCCTTCAACTTATTAAACAAATTAAAAATTAAATATAAACAAACATAGACATCTCTCTCTCTCTGTCGCTTTCTCTCTCTCTCTCTCTCTCTCTTTCTCTCTCTCTCTCTCTGTGTGTGTGTGTGTGTTTGATTGAGACAAGGTCTCGTTATGAAGCCCAGGCTAGCCTTCAACTTATAGTTTTCTTGCTTCCCACTGGGATTACAGGTATGCAACACCATGCCCAGTTGCATGTGTGTGTATTTTTATATCTACTTTGTAAAACCGAATCCATGTTTCCTTTGGTACTAAGTTATGAATTAAGTCAGGTTTTTTTCTTTTTTTTTTTGCGGCACTGGGGTTTGAACTCAGGGCCTCATGCTTAGCACTCTTATTGCTTGACCTCCCCCTTTTTTTTGTGATGATTTTTATTTTTTATTTTTTTTTAAGATAGGGTCTCAAGAACTATTTGCCTGGGCTGGCTTTGAACCGAGATCCTCCTGACCTCTGCCTCCTGAGTAGCTAAGATTACAGGTGTGAGCCACTTGTTACCAGCAGTTAGATTTTTTTAATTTCTAAAATTTAAAAAAAAATAGAGAAGTAGTTCATATTTATACATACTTTCAAAAATGCTGGAATTGGTTTTAATTGCAAAATTAAAAGTATTCTCTGACTATGTCAATTTTTCATTTGGCTTGAGTCCCATGAAAAGGAGTCACAGCTTTGATACACTAGCCTTGTCGGGTGGAACCCAAATGTTACATGCCAGCATTCCTGCAGCTTTCACTCCCCTTTGTGGTAGAAAGAGCTAGATCAGTCAGGGTACCAGTGGCTCATGCCTGTAATCCTAGCTACTCAGGAGGCAGAGATCAAGAGAATTGTGATTTGAGGCCAGCCTGGGCAAAAAGTGGGACCCTATCTCAAAAGTACTCAACACAGAAAAGGGCAAGCAGAGTAGCTCAAGTGGTAGAGCACCTGCTTAGCAAGTGTGAGGCTGACTTCAAACGTCAGTACTGCCAAATAAAAAAAGATACTAGAGCAGGCTGATAAATATTAGTCCAGGCCCTACCATTTACTATCTGTGTAATCTTGGCCTTCCTGCATGTAAGTTAATAGTGTTAACTTTGTGCTCCCTGTCCTAGGAGTTATCCGAAAGGAACATAAGCCATGTTATTACATTCTGGAATACAAGGACCACGAATAATGGATTTATTTGCACCATTTCCTATATTTTGGTCCTAATTTGACCAAGCGCATGCTGAAATTCACTTCAAACACTGCAGAGTATCTGATTATTGCTACTGATAATTACTGGTACATAACAGTGCTTAACAAGTTGCTGAGGTCATAATATACCCATTGTTTCTTATGAGCTCACACACTCATGTGCAGGTGGGAGGTGGAGTGGGGTATAATTGCCCCATTTGATATGTGAGGAAATTGACTTTAAGACAGAACAGGTGACTTGCCCAAGATCACAAAGCCCTAAGAAGTGAGAGTCAAATCCTGGTCTTCATGGTCTTCATGTGTTCGCACGCTCGCTGTGCCTCCTCTCTCAGACGTCTGGCAATGGAGTAGCAGGTGGCTGTCATGGTGTGGTCTAAGGTAGGACTGTGAGCTTCAGTCATGATAATGGGCCGTGCTCTTCCCCACAAGTCACTCAAAATCCTCCACGTACCTAGGTTCTTAGCAAGTGGTGTACCTCGAGCTTTTTCCCCAGAAGTGGTGGAAGATGGACATTAATCCAGCCATCAAAGTCTCTCAGTCGCATTAATCTTTACCACCCACAGTTTATAAAGCCCTTTCGTGAATGTTATCCTCATAGCAACCCTGAGATTTATCAAGGCAGGGACTGTTACAGCCAAGTAGGAACAAAGCACCAGCACTCTGCAGTCACAGCAAACATGCTGTGAGTCCCTTGGCAGTGTTTGGTCTGCAGTTTCTGAGGGTGCCCAGCTGCTACCAAAGGTGCAGCCCTTCTTTATTGCTTTTGTAAATAAGTGGAAGAAGCCTTGGGGTGGTGGAAAAAAGCATAGTGTGAGTCAAGCTCTATCTACTAACACTTCTTTGTGGGACTTTGTAATTAGATACCAAGCCTCTCTTATGGAGTGGGCATAGACAAGTCTAGGACCCTGAGGCTGTGGAGGCATGACAGTTGGCATATGGACATAAGTCAGTGGCCTGTGTACCCTGAAAGAGCCCAACCCATGGCCTTTCAGTCCCTTCTTCGCTTTAGGACTGAAGGGACTTGTAAGGATGGTTAGGAGGCCATTGTACTCCTGAGCTACAACTGAGTCTCTCATCTCTGAAAGTGCTACTCTACGTGCTTTTGCTTATTCAACCCTTTTCCATCCTTCAGCTATTCATCTCTGCCTGTTTCATCAGTTATAGCTAAACCACTCTGGAAAGGAGACTTTTTGATCCATATCAGTCATTTTATAGACAAGAAGATCAAGCCCAGATAGTGGAAATGACTTGGCTGGGGTTAACAGTCAGAATGATGCCAAAGTCATAAGAAAAGCTCTTGGTCCAGTGCTTTTCCTTCTACCCCATGCTGCTCATTATCATTTTTCTTCCAGAATGGGCCAATAAGAGTTCACTCATGACAGAGGGAAATAATTCCCGTGTGAACCTTGAAGTCAAATCTCATCTGTACCACTAATCAACTGTGGGTTATTGGCCAAGCTGTTTAACCTCTCTGAGCCTCAACTAAGACATTGGGAATGACTATAATATGACATTCAAAAGATTAAAAATCAGGATTAGGTAAAATAATTCTTAATCTTTCTGGTGTGTGATTCGTGATGGATACATTTTTAGTTCCCTTATTCATCACTCAACCTATGCCTATAAAAATGGACATAAGACTGGTTCATAGTATAATACCTTAGCAGGGAATTACTCCTAAAACTTTAGTTACTTGATGCAATGAAATTTTATTGAGCACCTTTTGAGTGTAAAGGGAATTTTAGGATAGTTGAAAACATGATCCCAACCCTCAAGGAATTTACCACCTCATGGCCTTTATCCACTTAATGGATTATCAATTGCAGATTTAAAATCTAAGGCCAGGCATTGATGGACCATGCCTGTAATCCTGCTTACATGGGAGGCTGAGATTGGGAGGATCATGGTTCAAGGTCAAGCCACGCAAATAGTTCATGAGACTCCCATCTCCAAAATTAACCAGAGGACAGTGGACTAGAGGTATGGCTTAACTGGTGGAGCACCTCCTTTGCAGGTGCAAAACCCTGAGTTCAAACTCCAATTCCACAAAAAAAAAAAAAAAAAAAAAAAACCTAAAAACTAAATTTTGTTTCCCTAACATGATTTTACATACTCCAGTTTTCCTTATAGTTGGCATGTGGCTTAGAAACATCAATTATATAACTATGCTATTAGCCTAAGCAAAACATCATTAGAAAGGCAAACTTCCCACTGACATTCATCCTGTTCTTTCAGGTGATGATTCTTCATGGACTTGGGAATATAACCTTCCTGTAGTCACGAGGCTGTCACTTACAGACTATAGCATTATTGCACATATGGCCAGACAATGCTTCAGAATCCATTTCAGAATGGATATAGATGAGATTTGTATTTACATTGAAATCTGTTGGCCATTGTGGATACATTCAAGGCCTTGAGTTTTTCACATCCAGTCTCACTCAAGACACTTTGCAGAGGATTTAGTTTGCATGTTACTTCCCCTGACCGCTGCCATCCTGGAATCATGGATGAGAGAAATGAGTGTTACACAGAAGTGTCCAGTTCCTAAATCACCAATCTGTTAGTGGTAGAATATGGACTCGGACATCTGTGAGGCCTCTGTGAGGCTTTTGGGTACAGATGAGAAGACAACAAGAGTTCTAGGTCACTGTTGCCACCACAGCTGTCATGCTGCCTCTCTACCTGTAACCACAAATGTTGGGCTCAAGCTACTATTAGCTCGTGTCCCTAACTTCCAGGTAGAGACATTTCATAGACCAACAGGGAAGCAGACATCAAAATAGATTTTTCTCTTTCTCCCACCCCTGCCCTCTGTCTGTCTGCCTATCTGTCTGTTTCTCCCACCCTGCCCCCCTCCACCTTTTAAGGAAACACTACCATACATGCACATATGTAATTTTAGTCTTTTATGGTTTGAAAATGACACCCTGTAGTGGTGGCGTTTCCTGTGCTTTGTGTCACACTGACAGCAGGAAATTGCTGCATATGTCTGTCTGTGCACCACATCAGCACTATGTTCCCACCCCCATATATCCACAACCACATCTACAGTGATGGCGTTTTTGCAGTAGATACCATCCTAACCACCACCACATCTTATGATCCTCAGCTGCTTCAGGATCTAGTTTCTCTTAAGTGAAGCAGTTGTCACTGAAGAACAGGACCTCTGGCAGTGTTTTCTGTCAAAGCAAAGGGGGAAGGACCCCAACCTTTATCAAGGGGATGTATCACACGTGGTGCTTCACATGCATTTTCTCCTTTCATCCTCAGACAGTGTAGCTGAACTCATCCAACAGATGAGGACATAGAGTTGAAGAGGGTGGGTGCCACATAGGATTAGAGCCTTGCTAATTCACCTCCAAAGCCTGTGCATGGTCCACATCCTATGCTGCTTCTCTGCAGACTGTGGGGATCTACGATGTGTCCACAGTTTTTATTATAAAGAATACTTGCAGTTTATTTTGTTTTCAGATGTGTTGGTTTCCAGAGTCCTTGGTAGAAAGAGTGAGGTTATGATAGCCACCTTAGAAACAAAATCATGTTTGGCTCTCTCAGGCAGGATGGGGTAGTGGAAACAGCATTGGCTAAGAGTCAGGCTGGCTTCTAGAGCCAGCTCTGTGTGACCTTGGGCAGTCTCTTAACTTTTCTGGGCCTCAATCATCTCATCTAAAAAAGTGAGACCATTTGTAACTAAGGCATCTTCCAGCTCACACCTTTTTTTTTCTTTTTTTGGTGGTACTGGGGCTTGAACTTAGGGCCTACACCTTGAGCCAGTCCAGCAGTCCTTTTTTTTTTTTTTTTTTGTCTGTGATGGATTGTTTCTCGAGGTAGGGTCTCTCAACCTATTGCCCAGGCTGGCTTCTAACCTCGATTCTCCTGATCTCATCCTCCCAACTAGCTAGGATTACAGGTGTGAGCCACTGGTGCCCAGTGAGCTCTCACATTTTAAACAAACATCTAAGAATACTTAAAAACCACACAGTCTAACCATGATGCCCAGAATACACTGGGGGATTAAACAAGAACAACAGAAACAACAAAAGGCTGGAGAATGAACCCATCTCTCTGGCAGGCCACAGTTGACTCAATAATATCAACCAGGTCCTGTCTATGATGTGAGGCCTCCGCTGATCATGTTGAAGAGCTAGAAGCAGAATTGCTCACATGTGAGCACAGGAGCAAAGAGATGGTGGTGGAGGAAAGTACTGAAGCCAGTGTGAGGGGCACCACTGCTCTTCTGGCTTTCCTCTGTGAGTCCACACAATCTCTATGAACTGCAAAGACTCAACATTGGCCATTAGGACTGTGGATTGAATTTTTATGCACATTTCCAAGCATGTCCCTGATAGGGACTGAATGAATGAACAAATAACCAGACAGGGCTTATCTGCAGCCTTTACAGAGCAGCAGAATGACCATCTTCTGCAGTTGACGAAGTTTTTTATATATCATGGTGGAATTGTAAGGATCAAATGACATGATTTGTGTTAAATGCCAAGCCAAGCATGTGCTCAGTACAAAGCAGATGCTGTTAAAGTGCTAGCAGAAAGAATGGGGTAGGAGAATGGCTGGGGCATTTTGCCTGAAAGCCTGGTAGGACACTGTCCGCTGTGGGTAGAGTGCTCTTGTGCCTTCACTTTTGCCCACCAACCCACCAGGGTTAATTGAACATCTTCTTTATGTGCACCTCTCTCCTAGACACAATGTGCATGTGTTCAAAGAATGATAAAGGATAAAGAGTGTTAGTCCCAAGAAATTTACCCTTTTCCCCCTTCTACTAGATGGTACAGCAGTTAGAAAATCCAATGTTAATTTGGTTGGTACAATTGCAGTTCAGAAATAAACAAGAGATCAACGTGGAGTATTATATTGGAAGAGAAGATTTTAATGGCACCACAATGGAATTTATTTTTTTAATGGTCTGTATCTTGACAGAAGTTGGTCTTTGATGTCACACATATGGAGTCATCTACAAAATATTTTATTAAACCTAGTAGTGATAATCATGTTAGGAAATACATAAGTGGCAGTTACTAAATTTGAAAGAATTCTTATTCTTTTGCTGCTTTAAAACAAGAGTTTAGAAACTCTGTCCTTACCATAATGGCTACCATTCTTTTGGGGGATTGTGTGTTTCCTTGGGTCTGACTCATGCAGCCTATGCTCACTGTGTATTGATGAAGGCCTTGCAGGCAGTCATTTAGGGTAGAACAGATCCAAGTTGTGCAAGGATTGTTACAGAGTGCCTTTCAGTTGGATAAAAATAACCTCATGAAGAGAATTTAGGAGTAGTTATACTGTGAGGGGTTGTGATTTCCTTCCTCAATAATGCTGTCAGCTGTCATATTCCATGATGTTTCTTCCTATTCAGAGGAGAGACAAGCATGTCCTGTCTCTTCAGGAGAAGATTGTGCCATGTGAACCTCAGCAGTGGCTAGAGCTTCATTATCTCTTGTCTGAGTCAGACTGGGGTGACTGCTGAGCACTTATTTGTTCATGGATTTATTCACTCAACAAACACTTAATGAGTATCAGCTCTGTGCCAGGCTCTGTGCTATGTGCTAGGTTATGAAGGTGATTAAGATGAACTCCTTGTCTTCAAGGAGTTTGCAGAGTCCACAGAATAATGGGTGAAACAAATGTGCAAATAGATCATTGGGACACAGTGTGGTGAGTGCTAAAGGGGAAATGCTGTGGGAGTATGGAAAAGGGTAAAGTGGACCCTTCTCCAGCTGGATTTGCAGGAGCTGTAGGATGAAGAGCCATGTGCTAGACAGGGAAGCAAGGGAAGGCATCCCCAGAGGCTTCACATTCATTGGCCTCTTTCCAAGATCCAGGCACTGTTAAGTACATCCAAGAAAATATTTCAATTTATTATTCCAGAAGTCCTTCAGGATAGGACTTATTTTTCCCTGGCTTTCCAAGCAAGGAGACTGAAACTTAGAATGGTTCATTAACTTATCCATAGTTACATCTGGGAAGGAATCAAAAATGAGATTTGAACCTATTTTGGGGGGGGTCTCCAAATCCATAGTTTTTCTACCATACCTCCTTGCCTCTAATGTCTACAAGTAACAAAAAAGCAGTTTGGAGGACATTAAGTTGAATATGCTGGGAGTAAGTGCTGGAAAATGAATCTGAAAAGGTAACCTAAGCCAGATGGCCAGGTATCTCATATGACATTCATTCCTTCACTCTGCAAGCACTAAATAAATACCCATTGTTTTCCATATACTAACCAAAGAGGTATTGAATATAGACCTTGCCTCCAGGAACTCAGTCTGGCAAGAGAGAGGTGGAAGGACTTTTTTCTTCTAAGATTAGACTCATATTTTGTTCTGTTGGGAGGAGGAACCAGCAGCCCAGCAGAGATTATCTGCCTTGCTCAGAGCCTTAATAGGAAGCCATTAGAAATCTTTAATAAGAGCCATAATCTCTTTGGTGACTCAGAATCATGAAGCAATGATGCTGTCCCTGTCAGGGTTTAGAAATGGTCTAATGGTGACTAGGGATTGTTATTGGTGATGTTCGGGATAGGATCACCTTCTTCCTAGGTAACTTGGAGCAAAGAGGAAATCCCAGCAAAGTATGCTCTGAGTGGATGGACATTTTCCAGGCACACTTGAGAAAGAGGAAATGTTCTTGCTAGCTTGGGTAATGCCCACTCCTTGACTCTTGGGAATGTCTGTGTGCAGCCTTCTACCCTGCCCTGCCTATTCACGTTCTCTGCCTAAAATACAATTGCCATCTTAGGAAGCTTGAATGATGATCACAAAACCCCCTTGGACTTGTATAGTACATTATCTTCCAAGAGTTCAAATTTTACGTAAGGCCTTTATTCCACTTTATTCTATTCTATTCCATTTTATTACTCTCTATGAATAAGAAAAGATAGATTTGTGATTCTCATTTTATTGGGATAAGAGATGCAGAGGTTAAAAGACTTGCCAGTTAGGACAATGATTTTCCAACCAGTATAAATTAGGAAAGTTTTAAGAGGGCAGCATTTGGTCTATTGTTTATGTTTTAGCTTTTCAGTGAACATGAATGACTGTGGAACTCTTAAAAGCAGTCTCTACAAAAATGGATTGTCTGCACACCCCTCCTTCTCCAATTTGGTCTTCCCTGATTCTGACCTGCTTTAAAAGCACCAGGAACATCAGGCCCCCTTCCTTTCCATGCTTCCAAGAAAATTTCTAATAAGCTCATTTTAACCAAAATGGAAGGGACTGATGAGCTGGTACCCGTGCCTCCAGTTATTCAGTGAGTGTTTATTAGGTACTACATAGGTGCATAGGCTGTTTATATGTGTTAATTTATTTAATCCTCAGAGCAACTCTTTTTTGCAGATAAGGAAATCAGTGCTTAGGGAAGCTAAGCTCCCTTGCTGGAGTACTTGCATTTGAACAGTAGACATAGAAGACTGCAACTAAGAAGTGAAGCTGCTATTGAGAAATTTCAGGCATCATCTGAGCATCATGGATTAAACTTTTGTATTTTAAAAATGCTGGCCTTTACATTTCTTTCTGAAGAGGAGCAATTAAATCATCTGGGAGGTTTGCAGCATCTAAAATATTAAGAGCTTCATTTTGCCTGGATGTTTACAAATTTCTTTATGTAGTGTCACAGTGAACTCATTTATTTGCTGTGGGGTCTCAGCAAACTCTTTTCTTTTTGTAGACATTTGCCTGAAAAAATTAAGGATGATAAGCAGCTGAAGAACATGAGTGGCCAATGGTTTTATGAAGCCAAGGCAAAAAGGCACAAAGACAAAATCCATGGTGCAGATATCATCAGAGCTTCTATGAGAAAGAAGAGGCTCCAAGTTGCAGGTGAGTGATTGGGCCGGTGTACTTATAGTCAGCATTTGGGAAGGAGGTGGAGAAGGGTGTGAGAATCATTACTTAAATCTACAGAGGGAAATCATTTGGAGGTATGCTTTGCACAATGTGTAGCCCTCTGGCTCAAAGTCTTCTGGTCCTAGATTTGAATGGATGAGGGCAGGGCCAAGAGACTTAGCGTGGTGTAAAGGAACATAGGAAGCCCTTTAGTGACCATGTTTAGTTTTAGTAGCCTAGCTGCGAGGGGTTTATAAGGGATCTACCACCTCTTCTTTGGCTTTTAACTCTGGAAATTCACAACCTTCTGAGTGAGGTAAAAGATTTAGACAGAAAGAGATCAGTCTTCCTGTTCAATGATCTTGTTGTCTGGTACTCTTTAAATCAACCAAGTACATTATTTAAGGGACTGTACAGCTAATATTTTGAGGGCTTATTTACAATTCTTTGAATTCATTATTTACTTGATGCCTTCTCTCTAACTCTAGGTTAGTTAGTATATTCCCAGTCTGGGTCCATTCTTTAAGCAATAAGGAAAATAGCTATTACTTTTGGAGTATCTAATACAAAATAGGCATTCATTCTCTATTATTTCTAATTGTAGCAGCAGTCTTGTAAGGTAGGTATATTTTTCCCATAGACTTTCTTGGACAAGTAGAGGGTAAGTTGCCCAAGATCATATTGTTAGCAAATGGTATTGAAATAGAATTTCGAATCATTATGACTCAGTGCCACACTCCTTGTAAATGAGGGCTGGCTGTTAAGTATGTACAGTACATTGAATGTAGCCCTCTTGCTTTTCCAAATCACCCAGACCTTAAGAAATCTTAAGGGGTACTGCTTAGAACTGTAGACTCCATTTTGCAATTGAAGAATAGGATTTGTAGGGGATACCAACCTGGAATGTATTTGGAAACTCCAAGCCTGAGTATTGCTTCAGAATCTTTTTAAACCAATGAAGTATTCATGGCACTTACTTGCTATGTGGTCTTAGGCAATTTTCTTGAACATTTTGGTCCTCAATTTCAAAATTTACAAATGTGAAAAATAGCTCCTACCTCATAGGGTAATGCCTGCAAAGAGTTCTTCACAGTGCCTGATAATTAGTCCTCACTCAGTTGATACTAATTATTAGAGAGGTTCAGGTAAAGAAGGAGTCTTAGGTGTTTTGAGGCAAAATAGGTTATTTCCTGAAGATGAAGTACAGAGGTTTTGTATGGTTCTGACATCTGAGCTGTCTGCTGAGGAATATGAGGAATTTGGACATGTAGGCAGAGAAGGACATTCTAGATGAGAATCAATTGTTACCCTTAGCATCCCAGAAGCAAGCATAGTATAGGACACTCTGTAGATGTTAGATAAATGCTTAGTAAGGATAGTTCTTCTATCCCAATGAGTGCTCCCTGTCCTTAGCATCCCTTGATTATATATACATTCAGTTCTGATTCCAATTTAGGTCAGATTAACCTAGAGGCAGTAAGAATTTTTCTTTAGGGTCTCTAGAGTTTCAGGTACATTTAAAGGTACACCATGCTCTCAGGAGACTGCTTGGGAAGGAGGGAGGAAGGAAGCTAATGTCGTGAGAATCTACTGACTTCTCTCATAGATGTAATTCTGACCCTGAGACTCAGGGATTTCCTTGGCATTCAGAGGGCCTGAAGTTCAGATTTAAGCCCTTAGCGATAGGAGCAGATAAGAGATGTATAGATTGTGGAGGTAAGAGGTAACCTGCTTGTCTTTTCGTTTCTGTTTCAGCTGAGCAGAGTAAGGATAGTGCAATCCAGGTAAAGAAAAGCTGGGTGAATAATGTCAACAAAGATGCTTTCCTTCCCCCAGAGCAAGCTGGTGTTGTAGAAGACCCAGAAGAGAATGCAACACCAGCAAGCACAAGGTAAGAAGAAGCTTGTTGGGAGCGCTCCTACTTGTGAGTAGGTTTCATGACTTGGTGTGCTGTACAGGCAGAATGGCAGGCTATAAGTTCAAATCCTGGACTGGTGTTATGGGCTTGGGGAAGGGGTAGTGCATGAAAGAATTCTGGGTCCTGACGGGGACAAAGTTTGGGTAACGCTCTTTCCTAATTTCTAACAAATCTGAATCTTAAAATATTAAGTGACAATTTCTTTCGGCACCAGCAATAACCATTTTTTAATTTGTAGTAAGGCTTTTCCCCTAGAGTAGATTAAAGAGGTACTCCAAAATGAATAGAGGGGAATTAGTCATTTCAGGGAAGAAATGAATTATGACCACATTGTAATGGCTTGGTGCAATACAAGCAGCCTGAGCATAGGAACCAAGCAGACTAAATTTAAATTCCGAATCTATCATTTATTAGCCCTTAGGACCATGAGGAATGACTTGCTCATGGTTTCTACATCTATTTTCTTAATCCTAGACTGAAATGATAATGAACCCAAAAGACTAAGGTAAGAATTAGTGATAATGTATGTAGACTACGTGGCACACAGTAGATACTTAAAATATACCTCTTAAAAATTCAGTGTTAGGTGATTATAATCTTAGCTACTCAGGAGATGCTGGTTTGGGCAGAAAAAGTTAGAGTCTATTTCAACCACTAAACTAGGTGTGGTGGCTACATGGGAAACATAGGTAAAAGGATGGCAGTCCAGGCTGACCGGGCATAAAGGTGAGAACCTATGTGAAAAATAACTAAAGCAAAAAGGACTGGGGAGCATGGTCAACTGGCAGAGTGCCTGCCTAGCAAGCACAAGGTTCTGAGTTCAAGCCCAGTGCCTCCAAAAAAATTTGCAATATTTCATTTTTGATTTTGGTGTTTTCCACATATGTTTTCATTTGACCAACTAAAATGTGGATTTTTATACTATGAAATAGCCAATTATGGGGTTATGTTGCCCCAACCCTTTTGAGACATGTTAATTTTTTTTATCTATTTAATGGTCTTCTTTTGGTGTCTGTCCCTTGAGAGTATAGTGAGAGGAGTGGTTACATTTATCTCTAGCTTCCCAGTTCAGAACCTCCAATGGGATGAAGTTGATGGCCTTGCTGGTGAGATAGCCAGTGTCAGCATTCAAGGCTGAGGCACCTAGAGTAGGGGTATTTCCAATATGCTTGATAGATAAGGGGGAGAATATATAAAATAGAACCAATAAGCATTGCAAAGTCAAATATGAGTGAAGTTCTGCCACATGGTAAATGGAATGTTGATATGCTAGTAAAAAATAAAAAGTGGAATTAAAGTTCTCATTACTTACCCATTTCCCAGTTGTTTCCCATGAATGGCAGGCGCCTGTGTTTCCCCCCAGGGCTATTTATAATGTCCTAATGTTCTGCTTTATCTATAGAGGGCATGTTGGCTAGAGGGTGAGACACTTCTGTAAGTAGCCACTAATTGACACTATGACCCCACAGAAGTACTAACTTAATTTCTTGGGCTTTTTATTTCCACCACTGTAAAATGGGACTAATAATAGTTTTGTAGAATTGTTAGGAACTTAATTAACTAGTGAATGGAGAATTCTTAACACAATGTTTATCACATAGTAGATGTCAGAAACCTGAAAGGTAGGCTCTTAAACACACACAGATACTTCAGGAAGTCCAGGAAAGGGTGTGAGGGCACTCTTTTCCCCTTGGTATCTCCCCATTTACCATTGCTGCCTGCAATCTCCCTAACAGATGAAGGCCTTACTTTCATAAAGAAAGAAAAGACCTAAAGTATTAGAAACCCTGGAGACAGAAAACATCCATTTAGATTCACCACCAAGGAGCTGAGAGCAGCTCTTAGGATCCAGGCATGATTGGGGCTCAGGTACACCAGAACATTGACCAGCTGAAAGGAGGAGATGATTTGGGGATATCTGAGACAACTCAACTCTTTGAACAGTTTATCCAGGGTAGACTTCCCATCCTTCTTTCAGGGACTCATTCCATCTCAAAAGGGCTTGCGAGGCAGAGGTACCTGACTCAGTTTCCTCTTTCCCCCACTGGGCTGATGGATATGTCTTCCTCACTTACAGGCTAAGGATATAACTTCCATGATGTGTGTACCCATCATTTTCTGCATTCTTTCTGTAATGTTAGACAAGTCTTTTGGGTCTTACCTATAAATCAGAACAGAGTGGCTCACCATGATGTTTTGAGATTAAAGCAGTTCTCAAGAAGATGGAAGATTGGCAACTTTCAGGTGGCATTATAATTATTCTATTTATTATTACATTGATAAAATTTGGTTGAGAAGGCCAGAATAAGGTATTAGATATATCCAGCATGCTCTGCTTATTAAAGGCCAACCCTATATTATGTGACATGAGTGGTAATCATTCAGAACTTTAAAAGACGGTATTTTTTACTTCCTTCCTTCCATGTCAAAAACTACCACTTTATCTGGTATCAAGTTCCTGCAATGTTTTCACACTTTAACCTTTGTGAACTGGGTGTGTTAAGTGTATTTTGGGGCCTGTACTTTTAGACTAAGTGACTTTCAGTAGAATGACTCAATACCTGTCAATATTTTCTTAGCAGGAGTTGGTGAGTATGAGACTATAGTGGCTCTGAGGAGGTTTTTTGTTTGTTTGTTTGTTTGTTTTTTTATTTTTTTTTAGATAGGCTTAGTGGCAAGGTCCATCATTGTGCTGTGGGCACAATTCCATGGGGTCTCCCCATGAAGAATTAAAGTACTATGGATACCCAGCATGTAGTCATGGGCAGCTAACCTGCATTCTTTATGAATTCACCTTTGTTTGCACAAGGAAGCAGAGAGGTTTATGATCAGAGAACATAGTTCCTTTAGAGCAGCAAAGGGAAAACTCCAAACACAGCTCTAGTCCTGGTTACTGACTTTCAGCTGGACAGTGTTAGCTGAACCAGCACTTCATAAACTATAGTGGAGAATCTGTTTCATTTTATTTTTAAATTTTTGTTTCTAATCATTGCAGCCTAATATCTTTTGTAAAAGAAAAATTAAATTCAGAAACAATAGCATGCTGTGGACCACTGATTATAATCTGGAATGTCTCAGCAAATTGCTATAAATGGCTCTCAATGCATACTCTCAATTTCTCTATACATCTTGTTGTGAATCACTGAAAAGTACTGTATGGACTGGCACTGGTCCATGAACCACCCACTGATAGCACAGTATGTCCCTTCCTCAAAATAATGTTGAATACATACACAATAAGCCATAGATCATGACTGAGTCAAAGTGGAGAGTACAGAAGGAGACATGAGAAGCTTCTCCCATGTGGGTCAGGACCTTGCCCATATATGAGGAATAGTCCTGACTTCAGAGGTAGGACTGCTATGTGACATGAAGATCCCTCTGTGTTACTCTAGACTGTACGTTCTGTAAAACAAGCTCTGGGAACCACTTAGAATATAGTAACCTCTCTACTGACCAGGGCTTTAGATGTCTGTGTTACTGGCACTTCTTTGGACGGAAGGAGCCTGAAAATGGAATGGCCTTTTTTTTCTCTCTCCTTCTCTATCCTATTCTTCTAAGACCACCTCTTTGAGGACCGGCCCCTTGATGTCTTACAGTGTTTTGAATCTGTGGATACAAATGGGCCAGCCTAGACCTCTGAAAAATGATAGTTACACACATCTTCTAAGTTCCAAACAGTCTTATTATTTCTCCCTTCTGACTCCTTCTCCACCCTTCCCTATCCCATATCCCTTATTTGCTTGATGGCATTGTTCTTTCTCCTTGAAGGGATCTAGCAGAATTCTACCCTAAAGAGTACTTGACTTTTAAAAATAATGAAAACCTGTATTATACATTGGAGTTTTAATTTTCTTTCTCTCTCTCTCTCTCTTTTTTTTTTTTGGCAGTACTAAGATTTGAACTCAGAGCCTTGCACTTGTCAGGCAGGTGCTTTCCCAATTGAGCCATGTCCTCAGTCATTTTCTGCCTTAGTTATTTTTCAGATAGGGTTTTTGCCTGGGACTAGCCTCAGACTGCAATCCTCCTGATATTGGCCTCCCAAGTAACTGAGGATACAGGTATGAGCCATCATGCCTGGTCTGTACCTTCCTTTTCTTAATGGTCACCTTACTGAAACATGAGTTCAAATGTGCTTGTGTCATCATAATATAAAGCTTCTCATCTGGTGTATAGCACAGATGAAACATTACAATAAGGCTGGAATCAGGATCTGACCAGTACCTGGCTCCCATACTGTGCAGACTTTCTATTAGAAAAATGCCCAGTACAGATAGTTTCTAAAAGATTTAAGAATTACTTTGTCTTAGCCTCCTTATAAAGATCAGAATCTTCAACAAAAGGGGCGAGTTCATAGGTGGAAAGAGGATGATATTAGGGGTAGTGGGCATCTCAATGTTCTGACATCACCCTAAGAAAACAGGCCTAGCAATGTTGCCTAACTAGGCACCTGTCAGATACTTGATCGACATATCAGTCAGAGGTCAGCAACTACTTTTTGTAGCAAAAGAAACCAATCTGAGCCAAAAGAGTTAGGAAAGACAGGAAAGGAAATATAAGAGTGAAATGGTATTGGAGGCATGGCTCAAGTGATAAAAAACCTGTCTAGAAGCACAAGGTCCTGAGCTATATGTGGAGAAAAATGGGCTAAAGAGAAGATAAATAGATATGGATTATAAGGATATAACCATTAATCCATAGGTTGCCTAGGATATTTATTGGAAATAAAGTATTTAAATGTCCTTGTCTGTGTAATCACAGTAAAAGCACTGAGCTAATGTCTTGCTAGCATCCAGTAGAATAAATCATTCTGTAGGAATGAACCAGTGTTCATTCTTCACTCAGTTATTTATTCGGTCAGCAAACATTATTGAGTTTTTATTATGTACAAGATGATACTAAGAAATTCAAAAAAGAATAAGGTCTAGTCCCTGTCTTTGGGGAACCCATTGTTTGGAGAAGTGGCTGACATGTATAATCATAAGTTGTGCTTAGTATGGAAATGGTATTTAAAAAGCTGGAGGATCACAGATAGCATTCGTTTACTCATTCATTGTGTCTAGTGTGGAGGGGAAGGATTGCCAGGGAACTACTGAGGTGATTCTTTTTTGGGGGGAGAGTGTTACTGGGGTTTGAACTCATGGCCTTGTACTTGCGAGGCAAGCACTCTACTTGAGCCACACCCCCAAGATCACCTGGAGGTGATTCTTGAAGGATGAGAAGGGCTATATTAGATATGAGGAGAGAATGGTACAGGTAGAGGGGATGACATGGGGGGTCTGGTCAGCCTTGGCCTACGTGGAAATGGTCTGATATGGCAGATCTGCTGTGTGTGTGGTGGACAAGTATGTGGGAAGAGGCTGGAATCAGATTGTGAAGAACCTTGGGTATCCTTTAAGAGACCTTAGTCATAAGGGGGCATCAAACAAAATTTTTTAAATCAAGTTTACTTTTTGGGGTGATCATTCTGGCACTGTGTAGGATGAGGCTAGACAGTTCAATTAAGACCTTATAGCAGAAATTCAGACAAGAGGTGGTAAGAGCCTATTTGAGGGAATGGAGAAAGGAGGGGACATAACAGAATTGTAGAGATGAGATTAGAAGGAATTTGTGGTATTTTGTAGGCAGACAGAAATATCTAATAATTAGTATAGAGTATGTGGTGTTTTTGAGGAGAAGCTCTCAACTGTGGCCTTTTGTTTATGTTTATTGTCCCCTCCCCTACATCCATTAGGAAACAGATGTTTAGTTCACTGCTGTATTTTGTTTGTTTTGTTCACTGCCCTATTCCTAGCACTTAACTAGTGCCCTACAAATATTCTGTGGAATGAATGCATGAAGAAGGAGAGTGAGAGACTGAGTGAATGAGTCAATGAATGAGAATAGCTGATAGGATAGTAAATTACTAAATAAAGAATAAATGGTGTGTAAGGGGATTCATGAAGATTCAAAATAGTAAGTAAATTCATGATTGAATGAAGTGGTTTGGACCCTAGGGGAGTAAGTAGAAAAAGAGGAGAAGGGAGGAAAAAAATGTATGAGGTAAGGACAGGATTGATAGAATCTAGATTTCATTGCTTTGCTTCACAAGGAATCTCTTTAAAAATGTCTCAGGGAGCACTAGACATTACAAAAAGATGGAAGAGAATCTGAGCGCGAGCGCCCTCTCAAATTTGTGTGACTATGAGAGAAGAGCATTCAAGATGGAGAACTAGATAGACAGAAGCATGGCTGCTGCAGAAGATTCTAATATCCATTAATCAAAAATGTTTCCAGACAGCTTCCAAAATGAGTTCAGGGAGAACAGGAAAATTACTTCACTGTAATATCTCATTCTATGGCATTGGTAGACTTTCTTCTGGGCACTTCCCTATGAAATGGTGAGAAAATGAGGAGTGACCTTGCAAGTAAGACTTTCATCTCTATCTAGCTTTGTTTTGGATAGAATCAAACACTATTTTATAACTCAATGTAGTGAACCAAAGTGCTAGTCTGAACTTCATTGCCTGTGCTTCAGTGAAACTCACTTCTACCCCCAGTCTCCCTCTTGCCCTCTGTTGAATGACAACCAACCAATTCACATCTTTAGCTCTGGAATAGTATGGTGTTTTCCCACTAATGCTCTTTTTCTTAGAAAGCTTTTGTTTGCATTTATACATCTCTCTCAGCCAGAAGAATTAACTACTTTCTTTTATATCTAATAATAAGATTAGTATAAGGTAGTAGCTTGCGCTCAAAGGCAGAGAAGTGATGAGTCAATGGGGCATTAAATTTGATATTTTTTTTCCTCAGGATTGATAGGAAATCCATTGATATGAAGATTTCATTTCTTGAAAAAACATTTAATCTTACCAAATCTTGGATTTACTCAAACCAGTTGTGGTAGGAATAGTTTCACTGTGGCATCAAAATACCTCATACTTAGATGGGAATATTTTTGTGTTTGACAAATCTATAGCTTGAACTGTGGTAGCACTGGAGGGCTGTGTGTACCCACAAGTAGTATTTTACTTAAAAATAATATCAACTTGAAGGGTTTGTCATGTCATGCGCATATTTTCTAATTTGCTTTCCTCACTCATTCACTGAGTGGTTTCTTCATTTGTTTGTTTAAACATCATTGAGTACCTACTAGGTACAGGGGATAACACACAGCATTAGCCCCCAAAGAACTCACAGTCCAAAAAGAAATAAAATAACAAAAAATGTGAGAAGAAATTACTTGCAGAATTTTTTCTGATTCTATAAGGTGTATCATTGTCTAATATTTTAATAACCTTTTTAAGGAAGTAAACTAATTTTATCTATGTGTTACTTCCAATATTGAAGGTCCTTTTTGAAGAGTGCCTGAGGGAAGAAAGTTACATAGCACAAGGTTTGGAATTATGCTAGCTTCATAGTTTAAAAATCTTATCATGTGGAATGTATTGAGTATCTATTCAGGACACAGTCTACTACCCTTCTGGGAGGAATTCTGAGAAGCAAAAGACATGGTATCTGGCCATAAGGAGATTATAGTCTCTTAGGAAAAAATAATGTATCTTTTTTTTTTTTAATATGGAACGCTTCACGAATTTGTGGGTCATCCTTGTGTAGGGGCCATGCTAATCTTTTCTGTACCATTCTAACTTTTTAGTATATGTGCTGCCGAAGCAAGCACAAAAATAATGTATCTTTATATAAAAATATGACCACATGATAGCAAACATTGCCAGACAGGGAGCAAATTCATAATCCAAAGTGCCTGCAAAATATGCTACAGTGAGATAACGGAGACTCACACTCTTAGCCAGGATGGAGCAGGAGGTGAGAATTTGGATTGGGCTGAAGATGATAGGAATGATTTAGGCAGAGAAAGAGCTGAACAATAGGTTGAGTAGATGAGTAGAAACATCATAGTTTCAGGCACAGGGAGTAAACCACTTTGTTTGACATAAAGGATCAACAGAAAGTGTCCCGTCCTGCAGGACACATCAGCGTGGGTAGCGAACCTAGAAGGGGAAGAATGAAGGGACAAGAGACACGAAGGAGACAGCAAGACAGGAGTTCTGATCAAGCTGCAAAATTTTATTGTTCACACAGGGGTATTTATGTGCTGAGGGAGTGAGGGGTATGAGGAGGTGCAGGCTGGTTGGCTGGTTCTGCTATAGGGTGCCCGTTCGCGCCGGCGGCAAGGTCAACTCCCGGAAGAGAAGCAGGGACGGCGCCATCTTGTGCTGGAGATGGAGAAGTTGGGACAAACAACCGCAAAATGTTCCAGGGCAAGGTCAAGACAGAATGGCTCACAAAGGGAGCCTTGTCTCCGACAAGAAAGTGGGAAGTATATTGTGGCAGATGACAGATGGTCTCCATCTGCTTTTCTGCAGAATTCAGAGTTCATTCTACAGGCCTTGAGGATGCTAGAAAAGGTAATGGGGAGGGGGGGGGGAGCGGGGGCGGCAACTTGTATTTTAAACCATTCCAGTTTAATGGTGGAAAACTGAATGGATTAGGGGAGTAGAACTTTCAGGAGGCCAGATATGTAGCTAATACAGTTGACAAAAATAATAAAGGTATCCTTCTACGTGGAAAAGAGAAACATATGTGAGACTCACTGGGAAGGAAGTATCACCAGGATTTGTTTCCAGTCTTCTTGCCACAAACCACTGCTGTAATAATGCAGGAAGTCAGAGGCAGGATAACCTAGCCATTACCATGTTTGTCTTTGGCATCAGTCACTGTTGGATTCAAGACCCTAGCTTTTTCCCAAACTAATTTCGTGACAACAAGCAGGTTACTTAAACTTTCCAAGCCAGAGTTTTCTCACAAGTAAAATGGGGAGAATGATACACACCTCATACATATTACAAGAATCAATTGAGAATAAGATTGTTGCTGTAATGATGATTACTCAATAAAAGAAAGGCAAGCAAAACTTTGTAGTATTCCTTGAGAGAATCAAAGCTACTAGGTAGTAACTATATTTTTATACAGAGTTTGAGTTATGAAACTCTTAGTTTAATTTTTTCAACTAAGCTGAATATGAAATGTAGCTAAGTTTCCCACTAAGCCAACTATTTTCCATTTTTCCTCTATCCTAATCACAAGGTAACCCAATAAATACTGTGTGTTTCTGGTATTTTAGCGTCTTGCCCTTGAATTCTGACTGCTTTGTTTTTTCCTCTTTTGTTTTCTGAATAGGATGAACAAAGACATTTTGTTTAACACCTAGCTAATCTGCCTCTTTATAGTTTGGCAAACAATATAGAGTCAAAACAAAAGCAAAAACAAAACAAAACAAATGGCCACCAATCTGCTGCTGCTTTCGCTGGCACTGCCTCAGTTAGCCTTCATTTATTTAGTCATTCACCAGTTGTGTACCAGGCACTGTGGGATGTGATTCTGTTGAGGAATCTGCCAGTTTACTTTAAGTGATAAGACAGGTACACACAATGAGATTGCATGATAGATATGAAATACATGGCTGGGTAGAGTTCAGTAATGGAGAGAGACTAGTTTCATCCCTAGGAAGGAGGGTCAAAATCATGTCAATATGGGAAATTGAGGCTGGGGCCTGGGGGCACAGGTACTAGATTTCCAGGGAGCATAGGGAAAAGAATGGAGAGGTTCTTCTTATCCTTTGGGGTTGGGAAATGGGAAAAGGAAGACAGGAAGATGGCAGAGAACATGGTAGTTCATTGAGACCCCAACTACCACTGTTTGGCTGAGGGGGTGTCCCCTGGTTATGTAACTGCTTTGTTTACTAAGGGAGATCATACAAAACATTCTGAGAAACTGAGCCTAGAGTCTGCTATAAGAATGTTATTCCTCATATTACCCACTGGCTTCTTAAAATGACACTCAAAATATATTGTCTTCTAGTTATGACTGTTTTCATTGTATGGACACTGAGTTCTATCAGTAACCAAGTAGTTTGTTTCATTTTTGCTGCTAGATAAGTTAATTCAAGTTTATGCTCACCTATTGCAGGAATAGAGAAATCTGTACTGTAATGTGTCTTTCTGTTCAAATTTTGGCTCCATTTTAAGTTCCTCCTCTGTTTCCTGCTCTTCCCCTCCCACCTTTCTTTTCCTCTTTCTTCATGCAATCAGGTTGTCTTTTATACCTCATTTGCTGTAATTCTGGAACAAAGAGGAAAGTGATAAAAGGCAGAATGACTTGTTAATAGTCCAGCCATTTCCTGGGACTAACTGTACAAAAATAGCAGTTGAAGTACAGAAGGAAGGGAAGTAAATGAAGCTGCAGGAACATCTAGTCCATGAATTAGTGACAGTAATCTTGGGCAAGGTTCCATGGCCTTGGGGCCAGTTGCTCACCTCCCCTTGCCTTCAGTTCCTCTGCAATGTGGGGAAAAGCCAGAACCTTCTGAGGCATTTTCCAAGTTCTTGACTCAGATGTCACTAAGAGAACTAGTGGTGTTTAACAGGGAACAGTGGTTTCAGTCAATAGTGACTTCACTATTCAAGTGACTTCAAGGCCACTGGAGCAGATAGTCTAAACAGATTGATTTTCCTCCTCTCCAGGACCTCTATGACCCTTTGTTGCCCTTCTTACTCATCAAGGGAATGGTTGTTCAGGAAGGAGGTCACTCAACTCACCTTTTTCCACTAACTCTAGCCTTACTCTTACTCTGGGGCCACCCTGTCTCTGGAATAAGGAATGGTAGAATCCTCACTTCTTTAAGCAAGCTCCAGGCATCGGCCCTGCCACTGCCTTCTAAATGCTCTGTTGTCTTTGTTCCTCTATATTTGAATAAAAACTCATCTAGCCAGGTTAGACAGTAGGATTGAAAGTTCCCAGGAAGTTGTCCAATCCACCATCCTTCCCACACAGCATCTCTGATCTGCTGTCTTTTCTGTCCCTTTACTAAGTCACTTGTTACACCTATGTTTTTTCTTCAGTTATTTCCTACTGAATAAGAGTAAGCACGGCCATTCTTGCCTTGCCCTACATAATCAAGCCCTAAAACTCTTTGGGGCTTTATTTTAAAAATAAAATCAGTTGCTCATTTTCTGACTGCATCTGATCTTAGCTTTTGACTTTGGGATGAGTTCATTTCTGCAAATTTAAATTATCAACCTCTTGTGTTACCAGGTACCCTGATAACAGCTTCAAGGTTCTTGATGGATGTTTTATCTTTTCTCAGGCTTGTCTTTTATTTCTTTCTGCTCTTGCCTTTGTTTCAGTGCTCAATTGTTGCAAGGCCCCAACTCCTTCTCCCTTCCTGGAGGTTTAATTTTTACAAACTTCCCCCCACCCCCATCCTGCCCTTATACCTTTTGGCTTTATAGGCATGATCTATGCTTCCTCAACGGGTGAGATTGTGTTTTCTGCATTATTGTTTCTTTTACAATTCCAGTGTGGTGAATCCAGCTCCCACTGTGACTGATAAGTCCCAAGAAAAGACAAGGACATCAACTGTGTCTCCAGCTAAGGTAGATTGAGCCCAGACTTCAAAAATCTCATTTGAGATTTTGAAATGGAATGCCATTTTTTCTCATTTTATCAAAGCACCACAAAATGAAAGGAATGTTATATTACTTTTTGGTACCCAACATAGATAATTTTTTACTATTTAGTAAGAAGTTACTCTTGAGGTAGATAAAGTTAATGAATACTGTGTTTATTGCTGAAGACCCAGATTTCTTGCCCTAGTGAATAAAAAGTCTGAAGCTATTTGGTGCAGCTACTTTTAGGCATATGGAATATGGCTTGTTAGTTGTACTGCACTTCTTATTTTTACTCCTATTTCCTAAATCTCTGTTAGATGTCTCCTTTTGGGGATGTAATTGCCAATTTATGAAATTATTACTATTATCTATGCATTGATATGCTAATATCAATGTCTATATCTTAAACTACTATAAAAATAATCTCCTGAGGCAGAAGGATTATGAATTTAAAGCCAGTCTGCACTATATTACCAGACCCAGTCTCAAAAAAAACTCTTGTACTGGGCATGGTATACACACCTGCAGTCCTAGTACTGGGGAGGCAGAGGCAGAAGGATCTCAAATTTGAGGCCAGCCTGAGCTATACAGTAAGACCCTGTCTCAAGAAACCAAACCAAACAAAACCCCCCAAAACTGATACACTTACTATCATTAGAATTGACTGTAACAATGACTATGAGACACTTCAAGAGTACTGAAGTGTCTTCTAAATCCTTAGGAAAGATCAATCAAAGTTAAATTTCCTGTCACTGTAAGCTAGCACAGTGACTGGTGTGGTAGAAAGAACCCTGGTGGGAATTTGATCTGATTAGTGTCCCAGGTTTACTTTGACCTTGAACTGGTCTTTGATATATCCAGGACAACATTTTTTCACCTGTAATATGTGGGAGATTTATTTGAATGCCTGTTTCCCCCACCACCACCACACACACACACAGTACTAGGGTTTGAACTTTGGACTTTATGCTTGCTAGACAGGTACTCTACCACTTAAGCCAACTCCGCAGCCCTTTTTGCTTTGGTTATTTTTGAGATAAAGTCTCAAGTTTAGGCCTGGGCTGGCCTGGACTGTGATCCTCCTGGTTATACTTCTTGCATAGCTGGGATGACAGGCATGTACCACCATGCCTGTGCACGCCTATTCTTAAGATGGAGTCTCAAGGATTTTTTACCCAGGCTGGTCTCAAACTTTGATCCTCCTGATCTCCACCTCCTGAGTAGTTAGGATTATAGGCATAGGCCACTGGCCTGGCCTTGAATGCCTGTTTCTGATCTAACTTTGTACGACTCTGGCATTGAATGTATTTTATATAGTTTTATCTGTTTATTCTTTGGTGTGGCATGTGTGGTAATTTTATGTTAACCAGATTAATCAGTTTTTCTTCAAACATGCCAGATAATAGAATTGACTGTGTAAAACTAACAAATATGGGTGATTATTAAGCATTTGCTAACACTGAGTTGCTGTTACAACATTTAAACCAAGTTTAATAAACAATATTTTTTCCCCAGCAAAGGAAGAATCCGTTTAATAGCTCCAAGTTGCCAGAAGATCACTTATCACAGCAAACCAAAAATGAGCAGTCAAAAAATGGAAGAGCTGGTTTATTTCAGATTTCAAAAGAGGGTAAATATTATTTTTATGGACTACGTATTTTTATATTTGTTATCTGTAGATGAGAGGAAATTCTCAGAGTTCCTTTCACTAACATAACTTTCCAGAGAAATTGAAAAGTCCCAGTGGTCTTATTCCACTATGACTATTGGTTTCCTCCCTGAAGGAGAAGAAGAAAAATTTTAAGAACTAGATATTCATGCCTTCCCAACCTGGAGCTGAAGCATGTTATGTGACCTCTATGCCTTGGTCTCCCTCATCAGTGAACTGAGAACTTTTTTGACGAAGGCATTTGGTCTTTAACTTAATAGTATTTGTTGGAGGCCCATCACAACTGACACAGTTGTCTAAAATTAAAAGAGGTTGAAAAAAATTTTAAAGGTTGACTCAAGAAGAAAAGGCCACACATGAAACAATGTTATAATCTTTTCATCTGTAACTATCAGCCCAACTGCCCAGGAACATTTGATCACATAGGTGACTTAACTGATCTGAGTTGCCTCTTACAGAATGTTACTATACTCAACATGACATTAAGAGGATACTAAATAAAACAGGTCATGTTAAGGGGAGGGAAATAGCAGAAGGAGAGAGAGAAATAAAGAGGCTAAAGGAGGGAGAATATAGTTGAAGTACTTTATGTATTTACAAATATGAAACATTGAAACCTGTTGAAGTCATTTTGAAAAGGGAAATGGGGGAAGAGGGAAAATAATGGCGGGGATGAACCAAGCTGGGGTACAATGTATGTATATATGAAAATGTCACAATCACACTCCCTATATAACCTGCTGTATAATGATACCCCTGGTATACTAATAAAAACATTTTTAAAAGATTTAAAAGAGAGAGAAAAGCGCCTAGATAATTCAGTCTCTTCAAAAGCAACTGAAAGAAGATTCCACCTACATTAAGGATTAGTCAAGGGGTGGAAAATTAACAACTGAACATTGGAGCAAGATGTTTCAATTAGTCTGTTTTATTATTAATATATATTTCCATTGGGCACATTATATAGTACATAAAATATTTTTTAGGAAAAAATCATTGGAATGTGTTTCCTTTTTTTTTTTTTTAACCAAAAAATGGTTGACAAAACACTTTTTGTTTTAGGAATTAGGATTTTCTTTTTAAAAATTGAGCTACCTTATATGATTTCAACACATGAATTTTTTTTTTTTGGGTGGCACCGGGATTTGAACTCAAGGCCTTATAGTTGCTAGGCAGATGCTCTGCCTCTTGGGCCACACCCCCTAGTCCTTTTTTTGCATTAATTATTTTTTGAATAGGGTGTCACATTCATGCCCAGGCCAGCCTGGACTGCAGTTCTCCTATTTATGCTTTTCATGTAGCTGTGATGACAGGTGTGTGCCACCACGCCCAGCTTTTATTGGTTGAAATGGGGTTTCATGACCTTTTTGCCTCAGCTAGCCTTGAACTACCATCTTTGGATCTCTGCCTCCCAAGTAGTATGATAAGCTTGAGGCCATGTCTGGCCTCATGAATTTTTAAAGTTACTTCTATGTATTTCTTTAAGCCTCTTTTGAGAACTTTTCTTTTTAATTTTTAAAAAAACTTTCTATATCAAGTGCAAAATACCACAAGGTAAATAAAGCACAATAATCTTAAATGTGCAATCTATCTGCAATGCAATCAAGTCCATGCATCAATTTTTTTTCTTCTATTCATATGTACATACAATGTTTGGGTCATTTCTCCCCGCTTCCCTTCGCCCCCTCTCTCTCCTCCACTACCCCCTCGCTACCAGGCAGAAACTATTTTCCCTTATCTCTAATTTTGTTGTAGAGAGAGTATAAGCAATAATAGGAAGGAACAAGGGTTTTTGCTGGTTGAGATAAGGATAGCTATACAGGGAGTTGACTCACATTAATTTCCTGTGCGTGTGTGTTACCTTCTAGGTTAATTCTTTTGAATTAACTTTTTCTCTAGTTCCTGGTCCCCTTCTCCTATTGGCCTCAGTTGCTTTAAAGTATCTGCTTTAGTTTCTCTGCATTGAGGGCAACAAATGCTAGCAAATTTTTTAGGTGTCTTACCTATCCTCACCCCTCCCTTGTGTGCTCTCGCTTTATCATGTGATCGAAGTCCAGTCCCCTTGTTGTGCTTGCCCTTGCTCTAATGTCCCATGCATCAATTTTTAAAGTAGACTTTGTTTTTTAGAGAAATTGGTTCACAACACTGTTGAACAGAAGGTACACACATTACTTTCTACCCACACGTGTGTAGCCTTCCCCCTTGTTAACACCCTCCACCAGAGTAGTATTTATAGCTGATGAATTACTTTGAGCCTCTTTACCACCCCAAATCAATAGTTTACATCGCGGATCACTATTTGTGTTATACACTCCATGGGTTTGGAGACATGTATAATGGCATGTATTCACTTTTGTAGTATCACACAGGGTAATTTGTCCTAAAAATTCTCCACGCTTCAATTCATGAATTTTACAAGCTTTCCGTGTTAGTACTGCATTTATGCTACCTCCTTTAATATCTTTAATATTTTAACACTTTTTTTCTAACTATAGGTCAAGCTTATAAGTATTTTAAATTGTAGAGTTACTCTCCATTTGATATATCACCTAAATGTGTCAATTTCCAGGTGAATTGTCAGAGTCAAAAGAAAAGTCATCTATCACAGACGTTTCAAGCCAAAAGGTAGAGGAATCAAAGCAGACTGTGCCAACAGGGCCTGTGAATGGTTCCCAAATCAAGCCTCCAGTCCCCAAAGCCAGAAAATTGATCAGCAAATCAAATGATTTAAAGCAAGATGATAGCCAGTCTTTTCTTAGACAAAGGACAGACTCCCTGAATGCAAGAGGGGCACCGAGAGGAATCCTCAAGCGCAACTCCAGTTCTAGTAGCACAGACTCAGAAACTCTTCGCTTAAATCACAACTTTGAATCCAAAAGCAAAACTGTGTCACCTGGCCTAACCATCCATGAGCAAATTTCTGAGAAGGAGCATTCTTTAGATGACTCTTCCTCAAACTCACTGGAGCCTTTAAAGCATGTGAGATTCTCTGCAGTAAAGGATGAACTTCCTCAGAGTCCTGGACTAGTCCATGGCCGGGAAATGGGAGAATTTAGTGTTTTAGAATCTGACAGGTTGAAGAACGGAACAGAAGATGCAGGGGACATAGATGAGTTTCAGGATAACCCGAAGCCCTCCCACAGAAAGCCTATGCCTTTTTATCCATCAACGTCAAGCCCAGGTGCATCAAACAATAAAACACATCAGCCAATGACTTCTTATCCTCTTCCAAATAATGGGCTCCATTCTCACTCAGAAGTTCAAGCTGCAAGCCCACAGTCCATTGAGAATTCATCCACCATCATTGAACACCAAGATAAATCATCAGAATTAACAAGGCTTGAATCAAAATTGTCCAAAAGCCCTGCTGGTAAGAGAGTTGTCATTACAAAGTTATAAAAACAGACTCTGTGGGCTTGAAATGAGCCTGGCAGCCAGTCCCACAGAAGACTGTTTTTGCCTTCTAAGCATTCCAGATAGAATTCAGACAGATGCCACTGGGGAATGCATACCTCTTTTAATGGGTTTAGAGGCTTTCCTCAATCACCAATATTACTAAAAGAACCAAGATAGCACAGTTTGTAGTTTATGGTTAATGAGTTCCCTTATGTTTTAACCCTAAAAAAGTAACCATGTCAATTATTTAAACAAATGACAATGTTTTGAGTTAAATCAGGGTTTTATAGAGAAAGTAGTAATTAAAGAAATGTACCTTTGTATAGAGAAAATATATTATTATTATTATTCACAGAATGTAAGTTTATTAATTACCATTTTACCAGACTTTGGTTTCTCTTATAATATCAAGAGAACCTTTACTTTCTTGCCTCAAAGGATAGACAATAGACAGAATATTTACTGTGAAAAATCACCAGACTGGCCTGCCCAGGATCACCAGCCTTTTGTTTTGACTTTAACAGCTCTGCTGGACCTTTCTGCCTCAGGTGGTATGAGTTAGAAGACAATGAAGGTTCTGCTTTTCCTGCTAACAGCCCTCTCTCTCATTTTTTTTGGGGGGGTGTGATGGGGAGGACAACAGTACTGGGGTTTGAATTTATGGCCTCACATTTGCTAAGCAGGTGCTCTACCACTTAAGCCACTCTGCCAGCCCTTTTTTGTGTTGGGAATTTTTGAGATAGAGTCTTGTGAACTGTTTACCCTGGCTTGCTTTGAACCACAGTCCTCCTGATCGCCACCTCCTGAGTAGCTAGGATTATAGGTGTGAGCCACCAGAGCCTAGCTAACTTTCTTTCTTTTCCCCAGTACTAGGGTTTGGACTCAGGGCTCCACACTTGCTAGGCAGGCCACTCTGTCAACAACTAACCCTCACAACTCTCAGGAGATGCCTTAAGCTATTCATGTGATTTTTATATTCAGGTTATTACTTCATCATTCACATGTTTTAAAAAACAGAAATAATGGGGAAAATAATGCATGTTCTCTCTCCCATCTTCAATAAATCTGCATCCAATCCCTTGATAATTTTTTTTTACAGCCAGGTGAGTTTACAGTAACAGCAATCAAGTTTTAGCTCTGTTGTTCTCCTCCCATGTCAGTCAGTATTAAGTGACCCTGAGTCACTTTTGCTTAGCCCTACAGTCCCCTAAATGTTCAGGTCAGTCTGCTTCTTAAGAGACCAAGCTCTCTTTCCTCCTTGGACATTTTATGTCATTTGAACACACGGGACTTCTTTTAAAAATTAAAAATTAGCAAATGATTCTTCCAGAAATAAGAGAACTCATGTTCAAGGAAACTACTGATTTTTGACCAAACATTAGCAAATAACTGCATGGTATTTACTTAAATGTTTATTCAAAGGATGAAAAAGAAAAACTTCTTTGGTAGTGTTTCCCTTTGTTATAGTCAATAGAAAAATACTGGTAAGCCTTTCCTGGTTTTGAAACCACATCTGCTTTCCCACTAAGCACTTTTATAATTGTGTCTTTGCTTTTACTGTTTTTATTATGATACTGGGGCTTGAACGCAGGGCCTCTTGCTTGCTAGACAAGCACTCTACTACATGAGCCATGCCCCCGGTCCTTTTTGTTTTTAATGTTTTTCAGATGGGTTCTCATTTTTGCCCAGTAATCCTCCTACCTTCGCCTCCCATGTAGCTGTGATTGCAGACTTAATACCACTATGCCTAGCCCTGTGCTGTCTATTTTTTAAATTTCAATTGATCATTAAAATTGGGAGAAAAACATCATCAGCTTAGCCCATATTGGCTAATATCCCTTCTGGTCTTAAAGAATGTTTATAAACAAAATTATGCTTATTCATTGGTACCTTGCCTTTTCCTTTTGACTTGCTACAAGGATAAGTACAAGTAAATACTGGGACGTAAAAAAAGGAAATTAGAACAAAATATCTAAACTCTAAGAGTGTTAATCATAAAATGAGTTTAAACCACACTCATTTTCACACAGGAAAAAAACAAGACAAAAGAGTTCCTAAAAGGAAACAAAGCATTACCTGGCGCTGACTTTTTAAAAGAATTGCTCTTATTTTTAAAGTAAGAGCTTTCACTGTATAATATATAAGAAGAATAAGTGTACACAGAATTTAAAAAGAAAAAACTCACCTGTGATGTCATCATCCAGCACCAAATATTGCTAACACTTAATTGTAGAGCCTTCCAAAAACTTTAGTCATGAATATAACTTGTGAATTGTATTTATAATGCCCAGACTTCTTTTTCCTTTAATAGTATATTTTTCTTTTTCCTTAATAGTATATCACAATTTTTCATCATCATTAGTCTTTAAACAGACACAGAATTCTTAGAGAACTTCACAACTGTTGACATATTTTTAATGATAGAAAATGTACTTAAGGACGGTAACCAATATCTACTATGATGTGCCAATTATTATAAAATCCTTTGTTTTTTTTTTACATCTAGCTAAAGTTGATTATTAAAGACTGAATTTTGTTAGCTGACATATCTTTTATTGCATTTACAATATGTCTGGCTTCATAAAAATTCAGCTTACACCATTTTTAGGAACATCCTTGTATACATGTATTGCATAGCTTAGCATTTTAAATCTCTTTTTTTGTTTGTTTGTTTGGTAGTACTGGGGTCTGAACTCAGGGCTATATACTGCCTAGGCAGGCGCTCTACCACTTGAGTCACTCTGCCAGCCCAATAGCTTAGCATTTTAAAGAAGAGAAACATTAAAACAGTTGAGGCTTAACTGTCATCTTACATAAATGCTTAATGAGTGTTAACAAAATGTTTAAGGTCCCTTGTCCAGTTGTCCTATGTTACTTGTGATTAAGGTTCAGAAAGAACTCTGCTTTTCTGATAGTTTAGAAAAAATGTAGGGAGCAGGTAGTGAATTATATTTTCTATATGGTTAGTTTATTTGCTTACAGAAATGACTTTTATTAATGGTAGAAAGGAAATGGGGCTTGTTCAGATCAGGGTTCTAAGAGTCAGGTATGCAAAACACTCATTAAGACAGCTATTAGTAAAGACTCCTAGGCACTATCTTCAGAGATTCAGGGGTAAGGCCCAGGAACACAAATATTCTTATTTTCTCATTCAGATGTTCTGGAGGGATTGTTTAGCCTTGCTTGAAAGTTGTTTTTCTACTTCCTGAAGTCACTTAAGTCTGTGCTTTTCAAACTCGCTAATAAGCCCCCTTTTAGGGTTTATGAAATTGCCAGGGAATGAGTGAGGTCACAAAATCAGCATGCTATATCCTCCTGAAGTGTTAGTTCCATACAAAGATTTGATAGTGGAGAAAATTAATATTTAAAACATAACATGGAACAGAATGTAAAATCCACATGATTTTTTTAAATAAGCCAAGAAATTTCAAAGAAATTTCCCACTACTTGCAGTGGTCTATATTTTCCCTCCTGTACTGTTACTGAGTATCTTTGGTAGAATACCTTAGTTAGGATGGCAAGTAACCCCTGAAAGATACTGGTATAAACAGCTAGTGGTATAAAAGGTGCAAATAAAAAAATGCCTTTAGCAAAAGATAATATCAGTGACTAAATAATTCTTTAAGCATTCTCTTATTTACAAAAGCATTTCTATGTTGCAGATGAACTGTCTCACTGTGTTGAGCCTGAGCCATCCCAGGTATCAGATCTCAGTTCTAGAGACCATCAGCAAGGTAAGCCCCCTCTTCTCATGGCTCTAAAAGCTAAGAGATCCTCACACTCTGGTTCATATGCCAGTGAGATAAGGAAGACAACTGATGACTCCATATCTAAAGTCCTAGACTGGTTTAACCGAAGCTCTAATTCAGATGATGATAGTAAGCTACCCCTCCAACATCCCCAAGGAACAGAGCCCAAAGAAATAACGGATTCAAACTCACAGGTTGCTATTGCCCTGGTGAAAGATGCCACTGGTCTAAAAGAAAGTGACTCAGAGTCCCTATCATTCACCAAAGTTAAATTGAAGCCTACGAGATCTGATTCAGCATCCCAAGTAGAGGGAGATATGCTGCTTTCTGAAAACTGCCAAGATAATGATGTGAATATCAAATCCAAATTTATGAATTCATCCCAGCAAGGCATCCAAAGGAAAGATCTGGAAATACTGCAGCCTTTTAAGAGCTATGGAACTCCAAGTCAAAGAAGTGAAAGTATGGACTATAGTCAAGGTTTAAAAAGCATAGGAGAAGGAAATGGGCTACCTCCTCCAACCAGTAGCTACTACTACAGTGTTCAAAAAGCATCTGATGTAGAAATCAATGTTCCAAACAACACTAAGAATTTTGTCAGCATGGATAAAGAAGAACCTAAATTCCATGTACATGAAAAAAATAAAGGAGATGTGGAATTGAATTTTGACTCTTGGACAATTGTCCAAGAACCAAATTTGAAAGACCATGTGAAAGCAAAGATAGTTAGCAAAGCAGGAAATACTTCCATCCTGAGAGCTTCCTCAGAGACAGAGAATAGGGAGTTGCCCTCTAGCGCTGTCAACAGTAGATCTCCTTGGAAAAAACCTGAGGTCCAGCTGCAGCAAGAAGCTAGTGAGGTTCCCAAGAACCAAGTGCAGAGAGAGAAATACAAAACAGTGAGTGACAGAATATCCTTTTGGGAAGGAGAGAAAGCTGCTACTAAGTTACCTCATAAAGAACCCACATCTTCATGTAGTCAGGAGCAATCTTCTAAGGCATACCAGCCTGTGAAGTCACAGGGCATGGCCATAGACAGTTTATCTTTAGGCCAGAATGAATATAGTCAAGTCACCGCCAAGCGAGTATTCCTCGATGACACTGATGAAGCTTCCCATCTTTCCAGTTTTTACTCCTCAAATAAACCTGAAGAAACCAGGCTCCAAATATCAGATCTATCCAAAAACTACTCTTCAGCTGATCAATCAGATAAAGTATCTTTGTTTCAGAATAATATAAATGAGCCAATGAAAAGATTGCCAGTGGAAGGCAGTTTGAGCTCTAGAACAGACAGTACTTTACCAGCACTGCAGCATCTCTCAATTACTGAGAATGAAATACAGACTCCTTTGGAGAAAGACAGATTTCTAATTGGTGAATCAAATGCCAGCTTTAAAGTTATGTCCCTAAAAGAAAGAATGGATGAACCCAATACAGAACAAGTCTATAGTCACTCTCAATTTGAAAATTTGAGGAAGTTTTGGGATTTAGGAGCTAATCTGAAAAGTAAGAATAATAATGATAATACAACAAGCCCCCCCAAATCTGTGCCTTTTAATAGCCAGAAACACAAGGAATTCAATGACATTAAACCATCAGGAAAAAATACCCCTGAAGTAGAAACACTTTTAAGCCAGAAAAATGTCATTACAAGGGAGGAAATGGAGAAATTAAATTCAGAGTGCACACTCCAGGTGCTACCAGATGAAGCCACATTTCCACTGAAACCACCCAAAAAGTCCACTCTGCAGTTGGCAGGAAATGAGCTATCAAAGGAAAATGTGGAAAAGAATATGGAATGGTTTGTTACTCCAGTGAATAAAGAGGAAAAGGATTACTCAGGTCAAGAGATTCAAGAACCATCCATAGTGAAAACAAGAGTTTTGTCTATAGACTACAAAGACACTTTGAATGACAGTTTACAGAAGCTGCTTTCAGAAGCTTCATTACCAGCAGTCCAGCCTTCTGGTGGAAAAGTTCACCAAAAACAAATACGCAAACCAGGTGTTTCTGAAAATAGGACATGGCCTTCTAAAAGAGATTTTACTGATACTGAGGAAGACACCATAGGACCTAAGGAGATCACTGATGAGCATGTAGACAAGACAGTAGCACCTCCAAAGGCCCAACAGGACACTCTGGCTGCTAGTCTAGACAGACTCCTGAAGGAAGCAACTGAAAGTTCACAGTCTCCCTTACAACCCAAGTTGGAACCTGTTTTCACTAGAACCAACTCCCAGCCTAAAGAGGGTAGATTATTTGAAAAAGAGGTAAAACAGAATCACAACACTTCAATCCATCAGAGAGAGAAAATAATTCCTTTTCCAGAGGGGGACAATACTTTGGGAAATACAGCTCTCACCCAGAAAGCTGAAAGTGGTGAGTGCCAGCTCAACACAGAGAACTTACTTCATGCGTCTGCAGAAGGTTCTCCTCTGCTGGAGCAGGCTCCCCATCATCACAGAAAGGGTTCTTTTGAGGATGTGGTCAACCTTCCACAAGATACACCTTTTTATCGGGATGCTCATCTTGCTCCCCAGGATAGGGCATTGCCTTCTCAAAGGGAAATTTCAGAGACTGTAGAGAAAGTAATTCTTCCATCCAAGCTTGCCTTGAATGATGTAAATGCTGTACTACAGAGATTATTTAGAGAAGCTTGGCTGAATTCTCCATCTGAGAGAGAAGTAGGTCCTGGAGAAGTGAAGGCAGAATTTCCTGAAGGAGTCCAGACAGCAGGTAGTCCCCCAAATCCTCTGGGAATGACCCCACCTTGGGCTACAGTGGACACCATTGTTCCAGAGAGGAAGGATTTTTATTCCCTCCATGTAGTTCCTGATAAAGGTCGTAAGGCTGGATCTTGTGTAGCTGCCCAGATGTCACCAGCAGAACAGTTCATTAGCTCATCTGTTTCCACTGTGGTTCAGTATGACAAAGAGCTACCTGAGGAAATAGCAGAAATTGTGAGGGAAACAGTAATTGAACCCAAATCAGAGTGCCTTAAATTCAGTGCCAGCATAGAAAACTACTGAAGGAAACACTAGAAACCTTCCCCTCAACATTTGAAAAGGATACAGGGACTCTTTCTTCATCAGAGTCAACAGGTAGTGCTAAGATATGCAGGCATGCTGCTTCTGAACTCCATCCCAGTGTAGAAGAAACAGTAGAACAGGCTGAGGCTCCAACAGTAATTGAGAGTGCTTTCCATACTGGGTTTGAGAATCTGCTTAAAGAAATACCTGAGGCTCCTTCTAATAGGTTCCAGGTGTCGGCGAAGGAAGAAGTTCCAGAGAAGTAGCCCTCACAGTCAGAATAGGCCAGGTGCTTGGGGACAATGCCTCGTTTTCACTGGGCAGCCTCAGGAGCCCCTGAAAGGAAGGTTGAAAGTAATGATTTAGAATCTCAAGTCAACCAGTGTAATAAACTCTTGGGAGGAGACGAAGCTGTGATTGTTTTTTCAGTAGATTTTTGTGGTTCTGCAAGTGGGTTTGAGATCCCTGCAATCTCATGACCCTATGTGGACCATGAAATAGAGACCATTAGACCTCCAGAGGACAGGGGCACTGAAAGTGATGTTGCAGGAGAACAAGGGCCTTTTCAGAGGCTCCTAAAGCAATTAGTGTGTCCAGAAATGAGCAACCCAGGCCTCTTCTGACAAAGAAAGAAAATCCTGCAAAAATAAGAAAAGTTGAATTGTTATTAGCATCACCGTATAAGACACAAGACAATGAGCAAGAAAATAGAGGGTTCTCTGACTCTGATTTTTCAGATGGAAACACTGAAACATTTGGAATTTTTAACTCATAATAAGTATGCTTTATGGAATGCTGATGTAAAGGAATTTTTAAAAAATTGGGATTAATTTGATATTCCCAATGATGCTATATTGTTAAAATCACTTTAGTTCTCCTGAGCCTTTCTTAATTAAAAAAATTCATTTATATTATTCAAATGAGTTATAGTTTTCCTACTAGGCTGTGTTTCAGATCTAACCTTTTTTCTCATTAATCTACCTGTAAAAGCTCTAGGTTTCAAAAATATTTTTAAAATAATTTTTTGCATTTAGAAAACACGTAAGTCAGTTTTCCTCCTGCAAATAATTAGAATTTCTTAACCATCAATCTTCAGAGAAGTTTCTAGTAAGAGTTGTGGCAAGAAAGTAGCACAAATTTCTCATTTAAGAGCAGTGTTTTACCACAGTTGTGGCTAAATATAAGAGACAAAGTGGAAGGTAGAACTTGCTTTCCCTCAGATATTTTGTGCTGTGATATTTTTTGTTGTCATCCTCTTCCTCTCACTTTAAAATTGTCTGTAGAATCTTCCCCTTCTAGAATGTGACTTTGGTTAGATGACTTCACCTGATTCCATCTAAGGGCATTGTCTGGTCTGCTGCATTTCTCTAATCTCAGCCTTGGCTTATTCAATGCCCACATTCATGTAAGTAGACCTAGGGGTGCTGGTTTCAACCAGGCCATAAAACAGAGTTTAATCTCAGTTTGCTATTCTGATCAACTCTTGGATATTTTAGCAGAGAAATCCCAGGCAAATTAGAATGAGAAATTTCCTGATTAGAGTGATGAAATTGATGCACGGATGACACGCGCAGGAATTTCAGATGCTCAGGGTTCTTGAGCCTGATCTGAGAATGAAAGCACAGGCAGACTCCAACAGCAGAGGTCGGAAAGATTTTATTTGTAGAGAATTTAGTTGGAGAAAAGAGAAGAGAAAGACTGCATATTGGAGAATGCAGGGGGACCCGGAAACTGGTGATCCCGTGGGTCAGGGTGGGGAGTGGGTTTTATAGCCTAGTTTGCATTGCCTGAGGGTGGAGATGCCTTTCAGATGCAAACAGACAATTCCTAGGGAGGAGAAGTGTCTCCTTGACCATTTATCGCCTTTTGGGACCTCCCGCAGTCTGTCCTTCATTCCTTCAAAATGGTAGAGGATGTTCTCTGACTAGGACATTTTAACCAAAGTTGCACAACAGCTGGTGTTAATCACCTTCCTTGTAGTTTAATAAACTACAGTCTCAGTGAAACTACTTGGGCTGACTTGTGAGGTTTGAGTTCCTTTGTAAGTTGCTATAGTGTCTCTCCTTGAACACCAACCAAAGAATGCACCTTTAATCCTAATTAGACAAGTTGAAGCCCTTTTAACAAATGCTGCTGGTTAAAAAATAATAATAATAAAGAAAAGTGAAATACCAGTCTGTGAAACTAAACATATGCAAGAAGAAAAGCAGCATGTTAACCTCATTGAGGTATCCTCTTACTAACCTGCCCAATGAGTTCCTAGGGTAAACTGACCCTTTGGAGAATTGCAAATTTGCACTTACTGTAGAGACTATCACCTAATGTGTATAGCCATGCTTATAGTGTACCAGCATTACTGACTAGACAGCAAAAAGCCTATAAGTAAGAAATAGTCACTGATAAATATCACCTAGACAGAAGCCAGTAGAGACATTTTAAAATTATGAGCCAAGAAGAGGTATAAACTATGACTTGTGCAGTCATAGTTTTATATCTTCTAAACAATTTTTTTGGTGGTACTAGGGTTGGAACCCAGACCTTCACACTTGCTAGGCAGGCATTCTACTGCTTGAGTCATACCTACAGCACTAACTAATCATTTTAAAACAAACTGGCAGGGTTGGGGGTGAGAGTTGGAGAGGGGAGAGGGGAGTTTCCATGGTCAAATGCTTTTGGAAATGCTGGGAGATTATGTACATTATTAGCATGCTAAAATCTCTGAGAAGGTCTGTAATAAGATACTTTTTAAAGTTTAACAAAGAACATCCCAAATCTAATTCATGTTAGAATCCATTTGCTGAGGAATGCATATTAACATAAGGCAGAACTAGAATGCATTTCAGGAAAATATGGTTAAGAAGTGGTTCTTAAACTCATTTATTCATTAATGGAATCATTCATGGATTCAGCAAATATTTTTGAAGTACTTATTGCCAGTTACCATTCTAGGTACTGACAATAAAGGTTAATACTCAGACCAGACTTATCCATGATGGAGTTTTCACTGTCAAAATGAAAAATTAAGGACAGTTTAGGGAATCTTTTTTTAAAGTTAGATGCATTTAATTTAAGGACTGTTCTTATCCTGGAATTATGCCCCCCTTATCCCTCTTGGTTCTAAAATATCTTTTTATAAAATAAAGGCATTAGTAAATGGTAGAACCTTCCCCTCCCCTTTAAAACACCTTGGTTAAATAAAAAGTTGAGTACCCCATTTATTTGCTAACAGTTGGAAATTTTACTAACTTGTGAAATCCAGAGAGACTCCATCTATTGATCTTGAGAACCCGACCATCTGTGTTCCCAGTTATATACAGATGTTAAACATCTGAATGCTGCCTTACATGGTTTCAGCTAACTTTTTTAATGCTCTTAGGATCATTTTATGGCTGTCTTCAAAAGCTAGAATGTTAAATGGGAAGATTCAAAGACTGGTACAAAATAAATCATGTGCCTAAAATAGAGGTGTAAACAGTTACGAGATCACTTTTGTATTGATGTGGCAATCTTGTTTCTTTATGGCTTGTGTTTGCAAATATTTCTTGATCAGGAAAATTATTTTTAAAGGACATATTAATATTAGGGAAATTATTTTCTTCTGTAAAGTAAGTGCTTCTTAGAGCAAATAAAAGTAGGGAGGCTTACAGCAAAATTTCTCTTTCCACCCTACTATTTTGATGCCCATTGTTTGTTAAAAGGCTTTTTTCTTTTGTATTGTGCAGCATTCATCGGTTTTGTCTTGTAACAGGTTCAGAAGAAGAACCCAGTCCTGTTTTGAAAACTTTGGAAAGGAGTGCTGCTAGGAAAATGCCTTCCAAAAGTCTAGAAGACATTTCATCAGATTCATCAAGTGAGAATGAAGTTTGCCCACTGTTCATACCTCATCTAAGCTTAAAAATGCTTATGTGCTTTTCTGTGGCCTCACTGCATGTTGTTGTGTACCTAACCCCCAAATGCAGCAGTTAACATGAGAATAACCTCTCCCAGGTGTGCTGAAGAGGCTCACCCTTAAGTGTCTGGAATTTTGCTTTTAAAATAATGCATGAAGTTTGGTTATTAGAGTGCTAGGCTTCCTTGAATTGAAGCATCCTGGTTTGAGTGTTTATTCAAGTGCAGTGAGTGTGAAGGGATTGAGATAGCAGTAGTACTAGAAAACTAATAGCTAACATTTATTGAATATTATATGCCAAAACCTATCTAAGAATTTCGTGTATATTATCCCATTTAATTGGCACAAGCAACTCTGTGAGGGTTAAGTTGTTATCCCCATTGTATAGATGAGGAAAACAAAGCTCAGAGAGACAAAGTAGCTTTTTACTATATCACACAGTAGACCTGGGGCTCAAAGTTAATGGACTACTGTCAACAGCAGTTATGAAGTAGCCATGTTTTATTATGACAAGTTGGGTGTCTAATGGATTTTACATGATATGGATTTGAACTAACCTTTGCCCTCAAGGACTTTCCTTTCTCTTTGTATCCACACATTTCTTTTGGATACTAGTACTACAAGCCCAAAGACAAAGTAGCACGTAATATGTTAGGCACACTTTTCCTCACTGGCTGCTGCTTTAATTGTTGAAGGATTTCTAGAGTACTGACAGAAATCATACTTGTATATAGGGACTTGAATATTAAACAAGTGGACTTAGAAACTATTACTTCTGGATGGGGGGGGGGTTGTTCTTATTATTTTGAAGCCAAGATATGCCCCTGGGATTGCAGATAGTTGTGAGAGATTTTATTGAATAAAAGTTAGCCACATGTTAAACTCATCTGACTGCTAACTGAACATTGTTAGTTTTAGAATAGATTTTGGAACATCTGCCATAGAGGCCAAAAAGCCAGAGTTTAAATAGAAAAAGAAAAAGCTACTTCACCAAAAATTTCCTAAAATTCAGAGCTTCCTGGGGGTCCAAAGGCAATATTCACAATTTAGAATGCAGTCCTAACTCTACCAAAGATCTTGGAATCTCTGTTGGAAGAGACCTTGAAGGTCACCTATTTCAACCTCCCTCCAATGCAGAAATTCCCTTTAAAGCCTCAACAGGTGGCCAACCCCCACACTTGCCCGAATGCTTCCAGAGAAGGCAAGTCTGATCTTTTGTTGGACAGGCCTGATTATTCTTCCTTATGTTGGTAAAGGGCCCTTGGGGGCGGGGGGTGGGGGGGTAACAACTCTGCACCAATTGTCTAACTTAGCAAATCTCTTGCCTGTGAAGCATGGGGCTATTTCCATGGTGCAGCTTTAAAGTACTCAGGAATGTGTAGGGTTAAAAAAAAAAAAATCACTATCAGCTGACGGGTATTCCTGCACACTCCCTTCCAAATACCGATACCCACTCTCACTAGCCTGCCAAGATTCCACTTAGCAGCTGGTCCCCAGTTAGATCTCTTCAGTTGACTTCCCAAGCAAGTCTCCCAGAGGCATACGCAAACGATGATGCATACACACAACTATTAATGACCATAGGATTGGGAAGGTGTTAGTCATGACTAGCATCTTGCCCTTTGCAGAAGAATAAAGAAGCTGTTGCAGCCCTGTGCTTTCTCTGCTGCCGGCAGACTGCTTGCTCAGAGCTAACCCTCTAACCCCCGAGAGTCAGTGTGCAGCAGTGTGCTGATGGGAGCTGCATCAGGGCTGAAATGGGAGCTCCGGCTATGGCACTGGCTCAAGTAGCTAATCTAAAGACAAAGTATTTGGGGGAAGACATCTTGGTTGCACCCCTCACTGCATCTTGACTAACTGCTTCCAACTCCAGGAGCTTCCAGGGACAATCTCATTGTTCTTTTCTCTCAAAGGGTCAGCCATGTTAACCATTTGCTAATTTCTCCTGAACAGATCAAGCAAAAGTAGACAATCTACCAGAAGAATTAGTACATAGTGCTGAAGATGGTAAATATCTTTATTATTTTCATGTCTGTTCGTGTATTAAGTTCTGGCATGATTTGGGCAGTCACCAGGATGCAGCTGTTGGATAAATAGAAAAAAACGTCATTTGCCACTATGTACCCAATAATGCCTGAGTTGTTATTAAAAGCTTTCTAACTTGGTGCATTTCATACTGTTTGTATTCTTGGGGCTTCTGATGGTGACACTGTAGTGAGGATCTCATCAGAGATCCTCTGAGAAGCTAGGGTTTCTATAAATAGGAAATTATTTCTTTGGGTATGAACTGATTTTTACTACTCTGACTTGCAGAACTCTTTGAAGGCAGGAAGAATAGAGTGGGTTCCTGGTTAAATTATTCCTGTGTTTGATTCTTAAATCTCAGCATTTAGATCTCTCTGGGCATAACTGGTAAGGCATTAAGTTCAAAGGAAAGGGCCCAGGAAAGGGTGGGGAAACCTATTTCTGCTTATATAACTAACTAGAATGCACTAAGAGTGAAATTGATTGATTCTGAATATTGAGGAGCCCAGAAGACGTTGATGCTTGTCAATAGGTCGTTTATTACGTGGTTCATTTATAAAATTAATAGGGTAATAGTGCTTGGTGGGGAGAGAGATAGAAATGAGTTTGATTTTTATATTTCAGAATTTATTTAAATGTACAAATTTATACTTATATGATGCTTTTTAAGTTTTTCCAAGTTGTTCTTACTCTAATCATAAAAATGTATACTCATCTGAACATTCTTATACAAATGTAGCAGTAGTGCTCCTCAAAGATCATTCCTTACTTTTATGTAACGGTTTTTAACCACCTCATTGAAGTCAGTGGGGCAAGGATTCTGATCTTCATTTTGCAGATAAGAAAAGCTCAGAGAAATGAGGTGACTTTTCCAAGATCCCATAGCCAGTCAGTCAGTAGGAGAGTAGGGAATGGAACTGCAGCTTAGCTGCTCCCATCCAGTGCTCCTTCCCATGTCCATGCTGTGGTTTGGTGACTTAGAGGAAAAATGCCACAGGTCTTCTATGCTGGATCTTAGATTTTTAGTTGAACAGGAGATGGTAATAAAGAGTCACACTGGAATATGGATGAAAGCAAGCTGAAAATGTGTCAGATGTATTCTGCAATTTCCCAGTTGTAAAACTGACATTTGAACTTTACTTTCATATCGGTTTAGTCCTTCTGTTAAAATGGTATTTATATTCAATGTCTTCTGAGTAGATCAAAGATCAGATAAGGAACCAGATACAAATGAATGCATGCTACCAGGAAGTGAGTAGCAGGATCTTTCTCACAACCACTAAATGTTCCATTCTACACAGTGTTTAAGACTCTGAAAGAACTAACCTATTAATAACATAGCACTTTTTATTGCTAAACTCCTGCAGCTGGCAAAACTATTTCATTCTGATAAGAGTTTATTTTAAAAAGCATTATGTTGAAAGAATAATTTGTGGTTTCACTAATGGAGAGTTTAACATATGTATGTATGTGTATATATATATATATATATATATATACATTGCTATTGTTGAGTATTATTGACTTATTTCAGTTTCTCTGTTTTATGAGTCTTTTCCTAAAATAAAGTTGGCACCTTCTCATTTCAATTGGCTTTTATGTTACAGTATGATCCTGAATATCGGATTCTCTTAGGGCCTCTTTTCAAAACTGTGTTCTTGAAGCAATTTATTACTCCAAAACTGTACTTTGACAGTTTATATATAGATAGCATGGTTGAATATGCCTCTCTAAATGTCTAGAAAAGCAAATTTTTGTTATGTCAGGGGTTAAACTCGGAGGATTGAAAGGCAAGTGAACATCTGAATCTCAGAAATGTACACTTGGGCAACTAATGTCCATCACCTAATTAATGTCTGCCACCAAGAAAAGATATTTTTCTCTGTTTTCTATTCAATCTTAAGATTACTTAAGCTTTGATCACTGTCTTAGGACAAATGATTTCACTGAAAGGGGTTCTTGTGTGGCCTAGCAAAACATGCAGCTATGCCTCTGTGATTTCTTAGCTCCCATATTTCTGTCCTTTTCATAAACCTAGGTTCTGGAGGTATGAAGACAATGATACACATCTACCCTCAGGTCCACAGTATTTTAAATAATAATTTCCCAACAGCTTTTGCATTTGTAGTAAGCCTTAATGAGGAGAGCAGCTAAATTTGAAGGAGCCATTTGATAGAGAATCAATGTACCAATGCTGGGAGACAGTGACAACTAGCATGAAATCTGAAACTGCTCATTAGGGCTTCCTGCAAATGATGAGCTGCTGAGCTTTGGCATATGACTACACAAATTCTTAAGAGCTGCCTAGGAAAGAAGACAGTCCAGTCTGGCCTTGTGAGTATGTGCTTGCTGTATGACTGCTACAGACAAAACAAGACTGCTTACACTGCTACCAGTGTTACTCACTCCCGTATGTGTGGTGCACGCACACACACACACACACACACACACACACAGAGTGTTTAATGGGAAGAGATTAAAGTAGCTATTATAATGAGATGCTGTGAATGGATTTTGGTGTGCGTTTACCTTTGTGAGCCTACTGATAAATTTAGCTGATGTTTAGGGTGAATTTGAGTCTTTTACATTATAAATAGAAATATAATTTGATTTATATCTAGTTTTCAAATGTCTCTTTTAAGGATAAAGCCAAGTTAATATATTTGTATTGTGTTCACAATATAAACATTCTGTATCAGACAGTATTTTAAAAAATGTTTATATAAAGCCTTTTATGTGCCAAACACTGTTCTAAGTACCTTGAAAAATATTAATTCTTTCATTATAAGAGCCATAAGTCACCATAAGAAAAGGTAAGATACTGTGGTTCTTAGATAAAGGAGAAAATAATTTTCTAACCAGAGATATGCACATTAGGATTAGAATTCATCCTCTTATTGTGCTTCCACAAATAAATTTACTATGTCAGGAAGAAGACAGGCTATATTTTCATATTAAATTTGTAGAGTATCCTAACTTGAACCATTTAAACTTGGCCTTGGGATACTGAAACTTCTCTGAATCAAAAGTTACCAGAATAATTAATATTTTTAAAAAACATGTTTTGCAGTGTTGTGGGTTGAACTCAGTGCCTTACATTTGTCAGGCAGGTGCTCTACCCCTAAAAACATTTTTTTTTAAATTATAAGGTCATATTTTGAGTGAGAAACACTATCAGAAAAGGAATCCTCATGATCACTAAATAAACAAACCTACTCTTACGCACTGAATAGCCAGGAGTCACTTTGACTATTGAGTTGTGTATAAAGAGCCTTACCATCCAGATGAAATAGCTTTTCAGCCTGCAGCATGTTAGTAGTATAATATATCTTGAGGAGATAAACCAGTCATTACAGAACTTAGGGTTTAAAGCTTTGATAGCAAAAAAATAAGTAAAACCAATTCACATTGACAGGCTGCTTTAATACAGTTCAAGTCCAGCTCTAGTTCAATAAGATCTAGTATTTTAAAAATTAATTTGTATTTACTATTTGGTTCAACTCCTTGTTAGTTCTCTTTATATATAATTTATTAAAACTGCATGTTGCTTATCTCATCCTGTGCATGTGAACTACTGTGCCTTTAACCATTTTACAAAACATGTCTGTTCATAAATGAAAGAAAAGTGTGTTTTTTCAAGTTATGCCTAATGTCTGACCATTGAAATAATAATTTTGAAATCAAAATGCTGGTGTTTAGTTTCCACAGTGCCTTCGCAGCCTGATAATCAGTTTTCTCACCCTGACAAACTCAAAAGGATGAGCAAGTCTGTTCCAGAACTTCTTCAAGATGAGGCAAGTTTTATCTTTTTGTACCTTCAGAAAAATGGAACTAAGTTCTCTGCCAAGGTTGGCTGTATTCCACTTTGGCAGAGACCAAAAGAGGTCACCAGGACTGACCCCTGCCTTCCAAGTCAATGTAGGTAGTAGTGTTGATCCTGGAGCTAGGCATATCATGCCTCATGTGACTCAAATAGTAACTCTGTTTGGTAGTAAAGTCAGATTGCACAGACTGGGAAATGCGACTTTTGTTTCAAAGTAGATACAGAATAAGAAATCTGGGGAGAAATATGTTGGCATGAATCAGTTACCTTCTGTAGCTTTGAGTTAGTTTGTGAAAATTTAGTCTAGGCTGCATGGCTACTTTGAACGTATTTGTTAAAATAACAATGACACAGCAGACTTTAAGGAGCATCTCATGGGTGCCAGGGACTTTACATTTAGTATCTCATTTAATCCTCTATTGACCCTGGGAGGCAGGCACTGTCATCATCCCCAGATATCACAGGTGAGGAAATAGAGAGCTAAGGGATTGATCCAGGGCTGGAGCCCAGATCTGAGTCCTGTGCTGGTACCATACTGTCTCAAGTGCTGACGATTATCCACAATTGAGTACCTAGTATGTACCAGGCACTTAATACTCATTCCAACATCCAATTCTCACTATACAAAACAGGTACTATTTTCTCCATGTTAAAAAAAAAAAGAAGAAGAAAGAGCCTCAGAGAGGTTAAGTCATTTTCCAGACATCCAAGAACTACTGTAAAATGTAGATCCTAGACTTTTGCTGAGGCACTTTGACTTTGCAGTGAGGTAGTTAGGAGACTGAGGTATGGAGTCAGACATTCCCAGTCCCAGTTATGATACCAACTTGCTGTGTGATCAGGGACAAAGTCTTCAGTTTCCCTGAGCCTGGTTTCCTAGTATTTACCACAAGAAGCTGTGGGGAATCAGTAGGAGATAGGCAGGAAACACATAGCATAATGCCTAGCACATATTAATACCCAGTAAATGTTAGTTGCCACTATTTTAGGTTTTGCTCTAATTTCTCTTAGTAGATGGAATATGAAATTCTGAGTAACATATAAGTTACATATCTTCCTCCCACAATTCTGGGTGCCTTTATGCCCTTTCTGGGCCTTAGATGAACTGTTTCTGCAAATATTCAAACTTTGCAGGTTTATGGGCCCACATTACACTTTCCTTTGGAAAGAATCACTCATGTTTTAAGACCAACTTGTTAGCTGGAAGCCAACAGTGGACACCCCATAGAGTTCCTGTGGCTTTGTATCTTTGTAGATCCTCTTTGGTCTAAGGTGGTCACAGGAATGAGTATCATATCATTTTTGAGAGGTAAATTATATAATTTATTATTTAAAAAAAAAAAAAAACCTCTCCCTTCAGTTTTAACCTGCTTGTGCATAAGAGATGCCAGAATTAAACCACATGATTTCATTTTTCAAAGTGCATGGGGTTGAACTGGATGTGCGTCCCTTTAAGACTTAGCCTTAGTCACTATTATAGAGTGCCACTATGTGAAAAGAACTGTCCCAGATCAACAAGACAGGATCCCATCCTTCCGATGTGTTAGGCAGAATGTAGTATGCACTGTAATAGATGGAAATGGATTGTTAACCATGTGGGGAAAGAGAGTGACAACAGAGACTTTAAAATGTATGGATTTCTTTTCACCTTTGAGAGAGGATTCTTTTCTCATCCATGTAAGTCATTAACTTTGTTTTTCTTTAGCTCCTTTATTAATCTGCATTAGGATTGGCATCCATTGTATTGATGAATAATTGCATGGTCCTGGAATATGTTGGCATGAACTAACTTCTCCATAACCCCCAGAGCCAATGACCTGCTCCCAAAGCTCTCTAACCCCCAGAAGAGCTCATTCTGAACCATGAATTTTTTAAGATACCATCCAACAAACTTTAGTTATAAAGATAATAAAAATGGTCACTGCCATTTTCTTTCTTGTCCCAAGTAGATATGGGACATATTTAAAAATAAGTATCTTGTTGCTTTTAAATTTTTTTTAGAAATGTGTAAAAGTCTTATGTGACTAGAATGCATAATTTAATATACTTTCAGAGCAACAAAAAGATAAGCATAATAACACTATAGGAATGTATAAGTGTGATTTAAATTATATATTTATATGTATGTGTGTGTATATATGTGTGCATATATATAAACTTTAGTTGAAACAGATCAGACTAGTATTTTTTCTGGTTTAAAAGTATCTTAAATGAAAGATTTGATTCTTAGAGAAGCTAAGGTTATGATAATAATGAGGGGAATTAGGCATGATATTTTATGTTTTGACAAAATATCTTAGACCCCTTATTGTCTGGGCAATTCTTCATATAAGAAAGTTCTCTTTAGGCAATATATGTATATTAGAAGAGTGATAAGAATATCATAATAGTGTTGTTTTTTGTAGCACCTTGGGGCCACCTTGTAGATGGAAAAAATCACTTTGTTTTTCTGTTAGCTAAGCACTGCCCTCTTCCTTCAGTGAGGTCCAGTACATACCACCTATTCCATCCCAAATTCCATTCCCTGGCAATTAAAAAAAATATCCTTTGACCTTGGGAAATGTCAGATCTGTGGATGTCAAAATATCATCCTTTCCTGATCATAGATTCTGATCTTGAGTCATTCTGAATTTAAATATTGTGCATATTATATGATGTTTTGTAGAGTGATGGCAGAGAAACAGATACAGCATCAGAAAGCAGTTACCAGCTCAGCAGACACAAGAAGAGCCCCAGCTCTTTAACCAATCTTAGCAGCTCTTCTGGCATGACGTCCCTGTCTTCTGTATGTAAACAAAGGCTCCCTGTTAATATCTTCTGCTGTTCTAAACCTTGCTGTGCCCTGCTCCTGCTGTAAAGTGGCTTCCTGTTATAGTTCTCAAACTCCACAGGCATTTTCTCTAATCTGTAGTTAGCTTCTGGCTAGCTAAATCATCATCATTTTTAGAAAAAGAGGTTTCATTTCATTATAAATAAAAACATTTATTTGAATGTAAGTGCTTCAAAAAACCTAAATTGTCAACAAGATGAGCTACTAAATTTTTCCATATAACAAATGGGTGACAATTATACAATCTGCTTATATCAGATATGATTTTATATACTGTTTACAGGCATAGACATGTACCTTTCTTTTTAATAAGTCTGTTAAAAATATATTGATTCACATTAAAGAACAGGTGAGGAAGACTGGGGGCATGGCTCAAGTAGTAGAGTACTTGCCTCACAAGTGCCAAACCCTTGAATTCAAACTCCAGTACCATCAAAAAAAAGAAAGAAAGAAAGAAAAGGAAAGAGGATTCATTGTATTATAGAAGGATTCAGAACAGGATTTTAAGAGAAAAACTCCCTTAGTTAGTTGCTCAGATTTGAAGAGAATTTCACTTTACATGGAGTTCTTGCATAAATAAAGGTAGCTGGGTATATGGAAGTAAACATATGTAAATATTGGTAAACACTCATCTAAGTATTTTTCTGATATCTTACCAGGCATGCTAAACAAATGATGCTGTGCTTAAATTCTTACTAGCCTTGAATTTCTAAAAACTTAAAAAAAAATCTATCTAAATTGATTTTCTGCTGATAATCTAAGAGACGCCTTTCAGAAGGCCTTAAAGCCCCCTTCATCAATTATCCATTTCCTACCCTTCCTGATCTCTAAACATGCATGGCTCAGTAAGCATTTTTGTACATTCAGTGAATGTGTAACATGGTCAAATTCCTTTTTAGTTCTGTGGAAATTTAAGCAATGTGTCACTGTGATTCCTGTGCCTGGAGTTTCTCACATTCTCTTTCTTTAGCTTTTTAAATACCATGCATGCCTAAAAATAGAACTTTAATGCCACCTCGCATAAAATCACCCTGTGTTGAAATGAGCTGGCATCTGAATAACTTTGCATTTCACTACTCATCTGTGTCTTTTAGGAGTAGCTTTAAAAAAAATTCTAACCCTGTATATTATGCCAAGTTGTCTTTATGCTATATTAAATTAGTTGCTTTGATGTGCAAGCTAGAAAAATAATGCTAGGCAGGGATTATGCACATGATACTTGCGCTAGGTTCGAGGATGAGACAGACAGACACTGTGGTTTCTGACGCTTTCAGGTGAGTGGCAGTGTGATGAGTATTTACAGTGGAGACTTTGGCAATCTTGAAGTGAAGGGACATATTCAGTTCGCAGTCGACTATGTGGAGTCACTGAAGGAGCTGCATGTTTTTGTGGCGCAGTGTAAGGACTTAGCAGCAGCAGACGTTAAAAAACAGCGTTCAGACCCGTAAGTACAGAACCATAAGAAGCCACTGACTTAATCAAAGGGAGGGGCTGTGTGTGACTGTATTAAAAGGAATATTTGAAAAGTTGGAGGGAGATGCTCTTTCATTTATGTTATAAATTCACATGCCAAACATTAAATTATAAAAACACAGAGAAGCACAAAAACAGTTCAGTCTGGAAGGGACCTTTGAGGTTGTTTTGTCCAGTTCCTTCATTTTACAGAGAAGGAAACAACGACTAGAGATAAGAAACCCATATCCGTGAATTCAGAGAGCAGCAAAGTGAAGAAAGAAACCTTGAACCCAGGTCTTTCCAGCACACTTTCAAACTTTTGCTTGATGTTTGGGGCCTAAAATATTCATTGGTGTGAAAATAATTAAGACTCTAGAATGAGGTAGTTTCCATATTTAAATCATGTACTTCAAAGAAGTTTGGGATTTCTTTTTCTTTTTTTGGTGTTAGTGGAGTTTGAACTCAGGGCCTTGCACTTGAGCCACACCTCCAACCCTTTTTGCTTTAGTTATTTTTCATATAGGGTCTTGCTTTTTGCCTGGACTGGCCTGGGACTGTGATCTTCCTACCTATGCCTCCTGCATAGCTGGGAGCACAGATGCATACCACCATGCCCAGCTTCTTTGCTGAGATGGGATCTTGCTAACTTTTTTGTCCCAGATAGCCTTGAACTGCAAAATCTTCCCAATCTCTGCCTCCCAGGTAGCTGGGACTAATCCAGCTATTAAAGCACGGGTTTGATTGCGAAGGTCAAATGGTATTCTTCACTGGCCCTTTGTTTGGTCAAGCCCAATTCTTTTTTCTTTTATTCTTTTTCTATAGCACTGCCCAAGCTGTTTCTTTTATTTTAATTATAAAGGCAGTGGGGCTCAACATCCTTCACCTTTTTACATTAAATATGACCCAGTCAGATATGTACAAAGAAAACAATAACAAAGACATTAAAAACAACAACCCGCAAAGCATCAAAACTTTTTCTCAATCGGAAACAAACCAACAGAATTAAGCACTATGCTAGAAGTCTCACCCATTTCCCCCGCCATACACATTAGATAAAGCCAAAGGAAAATAATGAATTCAGGAAGATTTCTTTTAAAATCTTTCAAACAATATTAACTGATCCATTCTACTGAAGTCCCTTCAAACATTTAAGTGTAAAGGTGTTGATAGGAATTTTTATTTCTTACTGCTTCTCTCAGTGTCATGAAATAGTTATTTTTGCTGTCAGTTTTCACTATTTTTACATGTACAGGTAGAAACACAACTTTTATCTGCTCTGACTTTCTTGTCTATTCATGTTTCTTTTGTAGATATGTAAAGACCTATTTGTTACCAGACAAAGGCAAAATGGGCAAGAAGAAAACACTTGTAGTGAAGAAAACCTTGAATCCTGTGTACAATGAGATATTGCGGGTATCTGTAAACTCTATATATGAAAACCCTAAGTGGTGACTTGTGTATTTCATAGCCATATCTTCTTGGGTAGCGTCTGTTCAGATAAAGTCAGCAACCAAGAAAAAAGAAGGAAAGGAATAAAAATTTCCTGAGAATCTGCTCTGTATGAAACGGTACACCGTGAGTATTGAGCATGTTATCCAGGTACTCTTGTGCACACCTTGCCAGGTGGTGTCATTACCTACATGTCACAAATGAGCTTAGAGGAGTAACATAACTTGCTCAAAGATACGCGGAGGATAAAGCTGATCATTGCAACTAGAATGATATTCCGCAACACAGTTCTCATCATACTATTTTTCTGCTTAAAATCTTTGAAAATTCCCATTACCCTGCAGGTCAAGTCTGTCCTTCATAACATGCACACAACAGCTCCTTCACAACCTGCACTCCAGCCTCAATTTCTTCTATCATAATCTTTGTTCCTTTTTGTGGTTTAGAGGAAGTACATTTTCTGGCATTACTATGACTTTTTGTTTCTTCAGACTGGAATACTCTTCCCCACACTCTTTCCCTAACTGCTGCCTACATAGTCATTTTTATTATTGTTGGTACTGGGGATTGAACCCAGGGCCTTGTCTGGGGAAGGGCCCTACCACTTGATCCATGCCCTCAGCCCTACATCACTCGCCTCTTCCAATGGGTAGCTTCCCTTCACCCTACGATGCCCTGCCAGCTGCTGCCTCAGTACCCTTGCTTTCTGATGGTCATGTTAACACTCAGCACTTCAGTGGCTTAATTGTCTGCTTGACATTAAATTTCAAGTTCTGTGAGCACAGGGGCTAACACTGTGTTGTACGTAGGCTGTGTGCCTTTGGGCAAAGAACATGTCTGCACTTCGGATCTGAGAAATGGGGAAAATGAGAGTTTTTGACTCTGCAAAGGGAAGAAATGGTACTTAGCTACTTACTTCAGTAGTTGTGGATGTTAAGAGAGTTCATATATGTGAAGTGATCACACATTAACAATTTAACAAATATTGGCTGGTGGTACAATGTCTAGGGAAGGTATCCAAAAATGTTTATTGGAAGAATGGATGGATAGCTGAATAGAAAGTATTCCTGGCTCACTTGAGTAACCACATTCTTTTTTTCCCCACAAGCTGCATCATGCTGTCTTTGCCATGACTGACAGATTGTTTAAAACTAAAAATAAAAGAGGTGTTGTTTATTCCCTCTCTCTGAAAGCTCAATTATTTGATTTTCCTCTGGGAAAAGAAAAAGAAGCAGTTAAATGAACTGTCAGTCATCCACGGTTGAACTAGCTATCTGTAGATTTTCTGTAACAAGTTTTTAATTATGATTTGACTTGATATACCCCAGTACTCCAGCTATTTCTGGGACAGCTACTTCAAGAAAAGCCAGCTAATTTACATGGTGGATTCAGAGAAAGGCAGGTCTGCTACAACCAAAATGAACCTTCAAGTAGTTATGTCATAAAGGAAAATGGAGATTATTTTTGGATTAGAAGTACTATTATTCCTTTCATGATTATATATAATCTAAGATTGACTAGAGATGAAAACTTGCCAGGATGTCACATCTTTTCTATGTGACCATGGGAAGCTGGAAAAAAAATTACATTTTTGAAAAAAAAAATCTTTTCCTTGTGGAATATGTTGATAATGATGGGGAGATTCATATATTAGGGCAGATTGTATATGGGAACTTGGTACTTCTGCTCAACTTTGCTGAAAAAACTATTCTGAAAAAAAACCCAGAAACTGGATTAAATTTGATTTAGAAAACGAAAACTGGATATATATAAAAAATCTGAAATAAACTTGATTTATAATTTCAGATTGAATTTGATTTGTGTTATATCTAGTCTAAAAACATCCAGAAAAAGTTGAATAATTGGCTTTTGTTTTTAAAACGCTATTTATGGCTCTGATATTTGATCCATGGTTTGCTTTCTCCAGAGTGGGGAAGAACATTAGCTCTTGTGAAAGATTGATTTTAGCTCTTTGAAATAAGACACTTAGAATAAGATGACTTTGCAATATTTTTGAGACTTTAAACCTAACATGAGAAAAGCTGATGACTTTTCTCTTCATTTCTGAGTCATAACTTTGGCATAAAGTAATGCTATTCATCATTTCTATTTTCTTCTTTGAATTGCAGTATAAAATCGAAAAGCAGATCTTAAAGACACAGAAGCTGAATGTGTCTGTTTGGCACCGGGATACATTTAAGCGCAATAGTTTCCTAGGGGAGGTGGAACTTGATTTGGAAACCTGGGCCTGGGACAACAAACAGAACAAACAATTGAAGTGGTACCCTCTGAAGCGCAAGGTAGGGGCTGAGTTTTCTTGTTTGGGTGGTTGGGTTGGCTTGGGGTTTGGTGTGTAGGAAAACGCCCAGTTGCATTTAACTCACACTGCTTGGGTGCTGGTATAGTTTGGGATCATTTTAAACTAGGGTTGAACTTATTTGGCTTGTACATTCAGTGAAAAAGATTGTAGGAAGAATGTTTAAATCATTTAATGCAACTGTTTGTGACTTTAGCCTTCAGGGAGGTCATTTAAGAAATTCAGTCCTAGCTGGGTGCCAGTGTCTCATGCCTGTTATCTGAGCTACTTGGGAGGCTGAGATTGGGAGGTTCACAGTTCCAGGCCAGCTCCAACAAAAAGTTTGTGAAACCCCATCTCAAGGGGAAAAAAGCTGGGTGTGGTGGCATGGTCCTGTCATCCTAGCTATGGTAGGAAGCCTAAAATAGAATTATGGTCCAGGGGCAAAAAGAGAGACCCTACTTCCAAAATAACCAGAACAAAAAGGGCTTGAGGCATGGCTCAAGCAGAACAGTGCCTGCTTAGCAAGTTCGAAGCCCTGAATTTAAACCCCACAGCCACAAAAAGAAATGGAAGGAAGGGAGGGAGGCAATAAAAGAAAGAAAAAAAAAATACAATACTTTGAAATTGGAGATATACTTTTTGCCTAGCATATGGTTAGATTTTGATAAATATTCCATTTGTCACTTCAAAAGAAAGTGTACTTTATGGTTGATGGATGCAATGTCCTATATCAGTTAGGGCTACAGTGGTTGCTAAAATCTTTTTTATCCTTTCTGATTTTATGTCCATTTTTAATGAATTACTCAGAGAGACAGATAACTGAGTATTTGTCTTTTGTCCGTTTAGTTTTTGTTGGGGTAGCTGCTTCCCCCACTCCTCCACTCCAACACCCACTGGGTTAAAACTACAGTGTTGCACATGCCAGCAAGCACCTGCCACGAATTACAGCCCCGGCCTGTTCTGTTGGTTTTGACTTATTTATTTTGAGGTTGTCTTATTAAGTATATATATATTTAGAACTGCTATTTTTCTAATGGGTCAACTACTTTATCATTTGAAAATAACCCTTTTTATCTGTAGTAATACTTTTTTGTTTTTGTTTTTGTTTTTTTGGTGGGACTGAGGGCTTTTCAACTCAGGGCTTTGTGCTTGCAAAGCAGGACATTCTACTGTTTGAGTCACACCTCCAGTCCATTGGTTATTTTGGAGTCTCTTGAAATACTTGCCTGGGCTGGCCTTGAATCATGATCCTCCTGATGTCAGCCGCCCAGTAGCTAGGATTACAGGCAGGAACCACTGCATGACTACTTCTTTTTAAAAAGTCTTTATTTTGTGTTAGTTTAGCTCTGTCAGTTTCCTTTTGGTTAGCAGTTTGTTTCTGTCCTTTGATAAATTTTCTGAATTCTTATAGTTAAGATATGGTTCTTACAAGCAATTGTTTTTAATTTTTTTAGTCTGAGAATATTTGAGTTCATTTGCACCTAATGAAATTATTGACATATTTGTGTTCAAATCTGATGCTGCTGACCTGACAGCTCTGGGAACCACCGGTCTACGGTATTTCTCCAGTGTCATTTCCTCTTTAGCAGGCTGTGGGTCCCATGGTTGTCTTCCCAGTCCCATGAAACTGCCACAAGACCTGCAGAGCTTCTCCATGTCTATCTGCCATGATTCTCAGGTTCTCAGTTTGGCATTACTTAAAACTCAGTTCATGCTACAAAGCTTTAAAGTGAAAAGCAGAGAACCATGGCAGGCTCTCAGGTCTTGTCCCTTTGAGTCCTTTCTTGCCTCAGTAGTTCTTTAGCCCCCTTGAATTGATTTTTTTAAAAATCCTGATTGTTTTATTGTTTTCAGTGAGAAGGTTGATGTGGTCCAAGCTAGTTCACATAGGTAGAAGTGATAAATATAAACAACTACAATAATGTAGACCATTATTTAGTGCCTATATAATTAAACAGTTCCACTAAGGAAATAGTTCCTATAGGTTGCATCAGAATCACTTGAAGCACTTATTTCTAGCCTACCCCATGTTCCTCGGAAGATATCCCTTGCAGCTCACTTTTAACTAGCTCCTGATACATTTCTGATGCATACCCAAGTTTTATTTATTTATTTATTTGGTGGTGCTGGGAGTTGAACTCAGGGCCTTGTGCATTCCAGGCAAGCACTGTACCCCTGAGCTACATCTCCAGCCCCATACCCGAGTTTTAGAACAAGATGCTGCAGAACCAGAGTTTGAAAGTAAAACCACCTGAAAATCACAGATATACATTTTTATGTTATTATCCAGTTTGTTTTTGAGTGGTATTGGGGCTTGAACTCAGGGGCTCTGCACTAGGTAGACAGACCTTCTATCTCTTGAGTCATGTCCCTAGCCCTTTTTGCTTTAGTTTTTTTTTTTAGTACTACGGTTTGAACTCAGGGCCTCATGCTTGCTAGGCAGGTGCTCTTATCACTTGAGCCACTCCACCAGCCCTTTTTTTTGGTCATGACTTTTTTTTTTTTGAGCTAGTGTCTTGGGAACTGTTTGCCCTGAGCTGACTTCAAACCACTATCCTCCTGATCCCTGCCTCCTAGGATTATAGGTGTGAGCCACTGGTACAAGGCTGCTTTAATTATTTTTAAAGATAGGGTCTGATGGTTTTCCTCAGGCTAGCCTTGAACTGCAATCCTTCTACCTGTGACTCCTGTGTAGCTGGGATTACAGAAATGTACCACCTCATCTGGTTTGTTTGTTGACATGAGGGCTTACTAACTTTTTACTTAGGCTGGCCCCAACTTGCAATCCTCCCAATTTTTGCCTCCTGCGTAGCTGAGATTTCAGGTGTGAACCACCATGCCTGGCCAGTCTTTGTTGTTCTTACAGACTCTGTCATATTTGGCCTATAATAATCAGGTCGGTACTGCTTTGAAATTGACTCTCCACCCTCCCCCCACCATCCCACACTATCTTTTGTACTTCAGAGAAAGGGATTGTGAATAAAATGTTTTACACATTTGCTCAATAAATAACAAATTGTATACATTTTAATAAAAATGCAAGCTTCCCAGGATACCTCTTCCATCTCTGAACAAACCATTCTGATTTCTTCACCATCTTTGAGACTAAAAGGCCATGAAATGTTTTCTGAGTACCCTACAAGGTTTTTCTAACATACGTAACATTGCTTCTATGCATATTGATCATAAGTGATAGGATATAAATTATATGCAAATGAATCTTCCCTTTAGGAAGATCCAGAAGTCACAAGATGGTGGCCTGGCTGTAGTTTGGACTAAAGATGCATGTTCCCTGCCCTCTGATGCGTAAAAGCGACAGTCTAGCTCTGATGCAGAGGGGAATGTTAATTCAGGGCACTCAAGTGATATACATTGTCCCAGTGATGGACAGATATGGTCCTGTAACAGTGTAATCACAAATAGGACAAAATGTGTGTACCTCACACCTGCTGACGGTCTTCATTTTTCAGACAGCACCCATTGCTCTTGAAGCAGAAAACAGAGGTGAAATGAAACTTGCTCTCCAGTATGTTCCAGAGCCAATCCCAGGTATGTAATGATTTTCTATTCAGATACATGCCTTTCCTTCTTCCTCCTTCTCCAAAGACTTACTTGGGTTCTATTATTTTTTCAATGATGAAACCCTAAACAAAAGTATTAAGTTAATAATCAAATAGACCAAATGAGTCAATTCATAGTTGTAAACCTGAAGACTCTCATTTTTTTTCTTATTGTAAAAAAACCTTATAGCATAGAATTTACCACTTTAACAATTTGTAAATGTACAGCTCAGTAGTGTTAATTTACATTGTTGTGAAACATATCTCTAGACCTTTTCCTCTTGCCCCATTAAACAACAAGTCCCCTTTTCCTTTACATAAGACCTTAGTAATCACCATTCTACTTTCTGTTTCTATGAGAAAATTCTCATTTTTTCAGTCCACTATATAGTCCTTGTTTTAACTTTTCCTCATTCTCCAAAATGTTTGTATCTGTACCACGTGAGTGGCCTTTCCTGAATTCAGTACTTGGGCCTATTGGTAGTGCTGTAATAAGGATAGAAGTTGCGTGTTCTTTTTCACAGGTGGAAATTAGGATTCATACGAAGTCTCTAAAAAGTTAGAGCTCAGTGGTCCTCCACTCAGAGTCTCATTAGGAGATGAAGCTTTTTTTCCAATATTACTAATTACATCTTTGACATTATGGCCTGGAGTCCTCAGCCCAGTTAAGTTGCAAAACACTGTCAGGAAATGAATACCAGATACCCCCCCCCCCACCCGCACACTTCCATTTCCCAAGCAAGTTCTCAAGGTATTCATTCTCCTTAGTAATCTGTATGAATGTTATGGCTAAAATTGGGGTTTGCAAACTCAAGTGTTTCAGTAACCAGGCAGTGAAGCTAATGATAGCAAAGAAATAATGGATGCTGAGGGCAGTGGTCAGATTCGAAAAAGGTATTCATTCAATTTTTAAAAATCAAGAGGGCAACAAAATCATATCATTAGGCCAAACTATAGCCAAATCGTCATCCTGTGACTTCTGGATCTTCCTAAAAGATAGATTTTTTTGCCTACAATTTGTATCTTCCTATCACGTGTGGTCGACATACAGAGAAATGCAACTTCATTTATCATTTCCCCCACTATCACTTGGTGGTGGAATCCAGGAAAATTATGGGTTGTGGTGGACTCCACCTTGTTTGAGTTTTTGCTTATGTAGCTTTTACTTCCTAGAATGGGCTTCATCTTCTTTTTAGCCTATCCAAATCCTAGGTGAATTCCCATCCCCTCGCTAAAGCTTTTCCAGACTAAATTAGCCCTCATTGATCATGTCATCTTCTAGAGCATTACAGTATCAACTTGGCATTTCAAACTATATGTTTTTTTCTCAACATTTATTTCTTTATTTTATTAATTTATTCACATGTGCGTACATTGTTTGGGTCATTTCTCCCCCCTTGTCCCCCGCCCCCACCCTCTCCTCCCCAACCCCCCTCGCTTCCAGGCAGAGCCTATTCTGCCCTTATCTCTAATTTTGTTGAAGAGAAGACATAAGCATAATAAGGAAGACAAAACGTTTTTGCTAGTTGAACTAAGGATAGCTATACGGAGAGATTCCTAGCATTGCTTCCATGTACAAATGTGTTGCAACCCAAGTTGATTCATCTCTAACTGATCTTTACACTGGTTCCTGATCCCCTTCTCATGTTGACCTCTGTCACTTTAAGGTTTCTGTATTAGATTCTCTGAAGTGGAGACATCAAATACTTTCATGTTTTGGGTTTTCTACCTATCCCCATACCTCCCACATGTGCTCTTCCCTTGTCATGTGACCCAAGTCCAACCACATTGCTGTATTTGACCTAGAACTAAAGTCTGCAAACGAGGGACAACATGATTTTTGGTCTTCTGAGTCTGGCTAACCTCGCTCAGAATGATGTTCTCCAGTTCCATCCATTTACTTGTGAATGATTTCATTCTTCTTCATGGCTGAGTAAAATTCCATTGTATATAAATACCACATTTTCTTGATCCATTCGTCAGTATTGAGGCATCTTGGTTGTTTCCGTAACTTGGCTATTGTGAAAAGTGCTGCAATAAACATGGGAGTGCAGGTGCCTTTGGAGTAACCTGAGTCACATTCCTTTGGGTATATCCCTAGGAGTGGGATTGCCAGATCATATGGCAGATCTATGTTTAGATTTTTAAGAGGCCTCCAAATTTTTTTCCAGAGTGGTCTCACTAGCTTGCATTCCCACCAGCAGTGTATGAGGGTTCCTTTTTCCCCATATCCTCACCAACACCTGTTGTTGGTGGTGTTTTTGATGATAGCTATTCTAACAGGGGTGAGGTGGAATCTTAGTGTGGTTTTGATTTGCATTTCCTTTATGGCTAGAGATGGTGAGCAGTTTTCCATGTGTTTTTTGGCCATTTGAATTTCTTCTTTTGAGAAAGTTCTGTTTAGTTCAGTTGCCCATTTCTTTATTGGTTCATTGATTTTAGGAGAGTTTAGTTTCTTAAGTTCCCTGTATATTCTGGTTATCAGTCCTTCGTCTGATGTATAGCTAGCAAATATTTTCTCCCACTCTGTGGGTGGTCTCTTCAGTTTAGAGACCATTTCTTTTGTTGTGCAGAAGCTTTTTAATTTAATGAAGTCCCATTTGTCCATTCTTTCTCTTAGTTGCTGAGCTCCTGGGGTTCTATTGAGGAAGTCCTTGCCTATACCTATTGCTTCCAGAGTATTTCCTGCTCCTTCCTGTACTAACTTCAGAGTTTCGGGTCTGATATTAAGGTCCTTGATCCATTTTGAGTTGATACTAGTATAGAGTGATAAACATGGATCTAGTTTCAGTTTCTTTCAGACGGATAACCACTTTTCCCAGCAACATTTGTTAAAGAGGTTATCTTTTCTCCATCATATATTTTTGGCGCCTTTGTCATCACAATATGTTTTTATAATTTTTATTTGAATTGATTTCTCCTGCTTAACTGTAAATGTTTCCCAAGAGCATAGATTATGTCATGTATTCCTTATATATCTAATGACATTCCTGTCATAGGGGTGAGTACATTATAGACTCTCATTAAATACTGTTTGGTTGACTGATTGGGCTAAGCCATCCAGAAAATTCTGATAGTGCCCTCTGACAATGTGAACCCAGACTAGACAGCAGCTTCAGACTAAACCAACTTCATACTAATTCTCAACCCATAATATTAAGTATCATATGTGCATATGCAATATCCCTATAAAATATGTAAACATTTTTAACAAAAAAAAAGTGGTTATATCTTAACCAGTACCTGTTTTGGTTACTTTACACTCAAATGTGTTTGAAATACCAGCACCATTAGAATTAATGTTTGAAAATACTATGCATTTTGATTATAACGATGATGGATGACTCACATCTCTCATACCTGATCATATTGAACCAAGCAACCACGAAAAAAGAATGGTGAAATACGCAGTACTTAGAAGCGAAGTGATTTTTTTTCATTTTCATGAATTATTTTTGAGCTTTCTGAGCTCAGTTCAGCCAAACTATGAAAGATAAAGTTAACAGTGTATACGTTTAATCAATTTAATACCATCATTTACTAGCTAGTATCCCTATACTTCTTCATTTTTAAGGTGACAGCTTTAGATACAATATTACCAAAAGAGAAATTGCCATATAAATTTTCCCTCCTTGTTCTATTACAGGTAAAAAGCTTCCTACAACTGGAGAAGTCCACATCTGGGTGAAGGAATGCCTTGATCTACCACTGCTAAGGGGAAGCCATCTAAATTCTTTCGTTAAATGGTAACAGCATTAATGACTTAGCATTCTTCCATTCTAGCCTAGCCTTTTCTGGTTGGTTTCAGTTCTCCATGTCTATAATGCTGAAACTTATCAGTCATAGTTTAAATGAATTTATGTGGAACAATGGAGACATCAACTTGAGGAATCTGTAATATCAACTTCCAAGACTTCATTTAGTTTTAAAATCATAAAACTAAGAGTTCATATGTATGAATAAAGCTAGAGATCTCAAACTCAGATATGCAATGTCTTCTGTGGGTGTATCTGTTGGTGAGGGCAATAGTTAGTACAAAAGAGTTTACCAAATTTCTAATGGTGGATGTCATACTCTTTGGCTCCATTGTGGAGCAGAGAGAATTCCTCTTCTCCTTTGTCCTACATTTTGTGGCCCATTTGCATCAAACTACAACTATTTGGAAATAGTTGTATTTATATGCTAAACAAACCCCTACCAAGAGTTACTTCATAACAGCTTAAGATAGTTCGGGTTTTTAAATGGGAAACATTTTTCTCTGTTACATACACATAGATAATAACCATACAGATGTTAGTGTGATCTCATAGTTCCCGCAATTTTATCCATACAGATTCCACTAGAAGATAAAGTTGTCTCTATTTAAATATGTGTGCCATAGATTAAGTATACATGAGATTATGTATGATTTTCCCTATATACATTCTTTGTAGATGTCAGCTGATAAGATTTTTCAGCTCAAGTTGGAATCCTAGCCTGAGACCTCAGACCTTCTTGCTTTTACAAGATGCATGGTAGATTAAACTTCACTCAATTATTATCATAAATGAGACATAATGATTGCAAAAAATCATGCCATTTATTCCCACAGTCAAGTCTAGCAAATTGGAGAGGTTCTTCTTCTTTTTCAATTCTGTATAACAGTTATTCCTTAGGCTGTTATAGACATTCAGGAACATAGAATGTGCTTCTAAATTTTAAAGGAATCTTCAAACAGTTGCTACCATATAAAGCATTTACTAAATATAGGCATTGAACTAAGCATTTTGTATGTTACTTAATTCTAATGTCAACTTTTTAAAGTCAGCATCACCATTCCGGCTTTGCAGGTGAGCACCTTTTCCTAGAATGCACAGCTAATAATGGCAGAGTCAGGATTCAAACCAAGTTGGATTGTCTTTATGTCCAGAACTCCCCTACCATCTGCCAAATCACCATCACTGTCTACCCAGTAGCTGTGCTGAAGTGTACTGAAAGCATAAATGTTCACTTTCATACTATCACAATAAGGCCTGTTTTTTTAGTACCATCCTTCCAGATACAAGTAGGAAAAGTCGCCAGAAGACAAGAGCAGTAGGGAAAACCACCAATCCTATCTTCAACCACACCATGGTGTATGATGGGTTCAGGCCTGAAGATCTGATGGAAGCCTGTGTAGAGCTTACTGTCTGGGACCATCACAAATTAACAAACCAGTTTTTGGGAGGTCTCCGGATTGGCTTTGGAACAGGTAATGTTTGTTACATTTTTTTTTTATTCTCCTTGAGCCAAATTCTCCTGGAGACAGTAGAGGTTTGTTTGCTGCTTTGCTTCTTCCTAATGATAATAGATACCCTATCTCCACTAAATGTAAAGAAATGAATGAGTGGAGGAGTGTCAGGCTGTGTGCCAAGGGCTCTGAATATGAGGATTAACAGGGAGCAGTATCTCTCTTTATAGAGCTTAATTTATAGTTGATGAGGGATGAGGTACAAAAATACTTTTATCACATCCCTCTCCCCCAAAAAAAGAGATTATGGTCCTTCAGGGCTAAAAGTATACTTTGAATAATTACAGTATCATTTCTGGAGAACTAGTCACTGTATTAAATGCTTTATTTGTTTCATTTAATCCTTATAATAATTCTGTAAGATAATTAGTAATATTATCTCCTAAGGAACTGATACTCTAAAAAATGAAGTAACTGAGTTACTAAGAGACAGAGCCAAGATTTGAAATTAAGTCTTCCAGGCACTAAAGCCTTAACCACATGTCCTGAGGGACATCTAGAGTCACTTCTAACCCCATGCAGAATCCTCCCAACTTCTCCATGCCCCTGACAGATCGTCAGCTAGCCTTTATGTCCATATGAGGAGAAACCATTGCCTGGGAATGATGAGAACGTCTCAGTATTGGAGTCATTCAGACAGTCAAATAGCTTTTCCACGTCTTGTGTCCCAGATCTGCCCTCCATTTATGTGAAAACTCTCATTGTCTTCTGTTGGTGATTATAATTAGGGAATAACTCTCTCCCCTCTTTATTTCCTTCCAATGGATTATTCCTTCCTGAATGCAAATTTTTGGTTTTTTTTTTTGTTTTGTTTTCATTTTTTGGGTTTTTTTCCAGGCAAGAGCTACGGGACTGAAGTGGATTGGATGGATTCTACTTCAGAGGAAGCTGCCCTCTGGGAGAAGATGGTAAATTTCCCCAACACTTGGATCGAAGCGACGCTGCCCCTCAGAATGCTTTTGATTGCCAAGATTTCCAAATAAGCTCCTCACTGAAAACCCTACCCTGCTGGAGTCTGACCTAGAAAATCTGACTGCATAGGCAGATATCCTCACTTCCTATCTGTGGCTGCAGTGAATACTACACAGCATGTCTAAGTCAGTCTGCATGTGTTTTTTTGATTACAAAGGACCAGGGAATTTAAATAATGACAAGATGTGTGACTCCAACATTAAAGAAGAGATTTGAGCAAGCTAGTGAAACTGATTTGCTGCTGCTCAAGGAAAAACCTGTCCAAAATGATTAAATTTGGGGTATTTTTAACCAGAAAAATGTTCTAGTTTCCATTCACATGTTTCATGCCACAATCTTGTATTATAGTTAAAGCCTGCTACTGGATTATTGAAACCCTTGCTGGGCTTATGAATAGGTAGATTGTAGAAAAAAATCAACAGAAAAGATATTCCTGGAGTGAGGAGGGAGAGGAAGAACATCATGATGAGAGAGATGACACAGTAAGATAACTATTTAGTCTGTAATCTCTAATAAATATGGAAGTCCATGTTAAAACAGTAAGACTGGATTTCTTGCAGGGATATTTGCCTTGAATACACTTGCTTTCACTTTTCCTCAGTCTCAGTTGTATCTTGCTGCCACCCACTGGCTATAAATGGAATTTAGTTCTTGGATTAAAATGGCTTAGTTCTAAGAGGTCTCAAGCCTGTGTTTTGTAATAGAGTATGTTTTTAAAAATCTTGCATATATATGATTTTCTTATAACTATACTGTATGAAAGTAGAATAACAGTAGTCACATATATGCTTTGCAACAAAGTTTTAATTAGAATATAAATTGTCGAATTTTACTGTACTTCCCATGTATGTATAACTTTCATATTTTGTAAAAACTATTAGAATAAATTATAATATGATTTAAATTGTATTGGCAAATTAGTTTGACTTTTCTTTTATTTATGGTAGTACTGGGATTTGAACTTGGGACCTCACACTTCCTAGGCAGATGTTCCACCCTTAAGCCACATCCCAGGCCCTGTTTTTGCTTTTTAGTTATGTTTTTGGATAGGGTCTCATGTTTTTGCCCAGGGTCAGCCTCAGTCCACAATCTTACCTGTGCCTCCAGGTAGCTGGAATTGCAAGGCACTTGCTGCCACACCCAGCTTGTTGGTTGATATGGGGTCTCACTAACTTTTTGCAGTGGCAGGCTTTGAACCTCTATCCTCTTGATTTCTACCTCCTGAGTGGCTAAGATTACATGTATGAGCCACTGTGCCCAGTCCTGATTTCTTATTTTAAACCAATACTTTATATTAGGAAACCTAAAATCTAAATTCTGTAACAGGCTACAGAACTTCTCTTAGGCAATGTTTCTCCAGTCTTTACTATGACTCAAGGGGCACCTCCCTCTCCCCCCCACTCCTCACCAAGGCTCAGACGAATTGAGAGCTGGAACCTGTCCAGGCCCCTGACCCGCATGTACACCCCTGGAAGCTCACTGGCACATCCACCATTCTGGTCAGAGCTGGCTGCCACCTTCCAGCTGCATCTGGTAGGCCAGCTGCTGACCCAGCATGGAGCTGCTCTGTAGGCCCAGACTGGCCAGCTCCAGAAACCCTGTCCTTTCTTCCTCAAGTTGCTGCTTGTCTCTGGACTGTACATTCACCTGAGCTCAGCTGGCTGGGGTTGATGGTCATCCTGCTCTGGTTTGCTTCTGGCCGCTGGTGGCCTTCAGCTCCTGCAACTCAAGCAGGGTGTTCTTCAGAGGTGCAGCCCCCTCCTCACACTCCCTCACTACCACCGTGGTCCTGCACTTCCACTTCTCTCTGAGCTTCTTCTCAGATAGCTTTATAACTTCAATTACAGCCATCACTCAGGCCACAGCCTCAATTTCTCCTTGGGCAAAATGGCCTTTGTCTCTGCACCCCTTCTGAGGGAGATCATGCTCCTCTGGTCCTGCTCTAGCCTCTGCACCACGGCACTGGGGTCAATCTGGGTCTTGGCAAAGATGTCAGTGTGGATGAAAGCCCATTCCTTTTCCTATTGCACCTGCCAAGGCCTGCAGAAAGGCCCGCTCCTTACCTGGGGCATCAGGCCGTAGGCTGCCTCCCCTAGTGCCACACTGTGGCTGGTGCATGGTTCACAGCCCAGTTCCTGAGAGAGAGCCTCATGGGTCCCAGTGGGACCCTCCTGTAAGCTGACCAATATTTATTCTTAAAAAGTTTTCCACAGAAACTTCTTGGGATGATTTTAGTAAGTGAAACATTGAAACATCATTCACCCTTAGAACCCAACTAGCTTACTTACCCTTCTCAGATCAAGCACTGATTTAATGTAGATTTGGGGAAGCACAGTATTTAATACATGTCATTAAAACCACTAGAGAGAGTGCTTGCCTCTTTCCCCAGATATTACAGCCTTGTATCCATTTGTTAATAGATCGACTAACCTCGGACAATACCCTTTCCACTGTCTTCTTGGTCCATTATGGGAGTGTTGCCTTTACTGTCTCTGACCTTGGGGAAAGGGAAGATGAGTTAAGAAGAGTCGCGCCTCCGAGGCTGACCTAGCAAACCCTGTCGCTGTTGTGGTTTGTGCCAAGTCAGAGTACAAAGATGCCTCCTTCCAGTTACCTGTTCAGTCACCTCCCAGCATCCAGCCAGCTTGGTGCACTAATGAGTTTGGTTCTAGTATTCCCCCTCCCCCTCCTAGAGCCAGGACCACCTCCACCTGTCCCCATATTTCTCACCTTTGCAACACTGGTGTGGACCACAGACTCATCCACTGTCCTCACACTGCCCTTCTCCACAGTACTTCTGGTCACCTCAGAAATTCAAGGGAATTCATGCCACATTTCCTTCTGGAAAACCCAAATCATAAATTTAATCTCACTTGGGTATAAATAGAAAAATAATGTGTGAACTTCCTGCATTTTAAAATGCAAGCAACCTGAATTCTTTACAGAATTTAGATCAACAGGTTTTTTTGGTTTTTGTTTTTTGTTTTTTTTTTTTTACCAGTGTGACTTTTAGGCAAAAGGCTTGGCTGAAACTTCAAAGCGTATTTTCTTAAATTGGAAACATTTCCTTGAACTGCATATTTTAGAGCTTTTTATTTTCAGGGTTTTCCTCCCCCAGAAACTCAATTGGAAATAAGCCCCAAAAGGGACTGATTGGACAGACACTGAGCTAGCTCAGTAACCATGGAATTAAAGAAGTACTGTAGGAATCTACATTACTTTGGAACTTGCAGTCGGGAGCTAGGAATTCAAATGTTCTCTCTTTTCCCTCAGAGACTGGGAAATAGCTCCTCAGGCAGGTATAGCTACTCAGCCTCCCATCTAGAGCACTTCTTTTTCCTAGGCTGTGCTTCAGAAATCTCTAGGGAAAGCTGACTAGGTTGACACCCTGTCCTCATCTATTGGACCATTCACTGTGGCCTCGAGTGAATACAGTATGACCTCATGATTGACCCACCCTGGGCTGTGGGGAAATTGGTTCATAGTTGGAAGAAAGGGATAGTGTATAAAGATGGATAGTTGCAAAATCAAGACCTGGGCATTCATAAAATTTGTCTCTCAAGTGAAAATCATTAAAGCTTCCATTATTTAAAAAATGAAGTAATATTTGTAAGAATCATTGATGATTCTTTCCAGAGAGGCCTAAATTCCCTCATCCACCATGACTGCTACAGGTTCTCAGTAGATGGTAAGGCTCCTGGGAACCCCATTGATTCACATGGCCTAGGAGTCCACTAAAAGCATGCCTACTGTTAGCCTCGGTGAACTTCTTCCAGAGCTGCCTATTGCCCTTCCTTGCCAGAGAACTTGTTTGGACTTCTTTTTACACATCCCTGTCGTATACTCACCATCAAATAAAAAGTCCCTCAACATCTGCCTTTTCCTGTTTTGCTTTGAGATTGCTCTCCCATCTTCTCGCTCATCTGTACTTTCTCTCAGGCTTATACAGTAATTTCACTAGTGTGTGTCATAAACTAAACTCTGTGATCCCACATATGTGATCCAATCACAGAATATTCCTTCTACTTCTTTGTCTGGCTTGTTCCTAAGATCTGGTTCTTTTTGCCTTGAGAAAAGCAGACTATTCTCCCACATTGAAGTCAGGATACAGAATCAGATTTCAGACCACTGCTCCTCTATCTTCTTGTAATCTCTGCTTCTAAAGACATTTGTCATCCAGTTACATCAGGAAGGGAGTAGATTATAGTGGTTAAGTGGCCTCCAGAACCAGAGGGTTTGGATTTGAATTCCAGTTAAACCACTTGGTGATATGACCTTGGGCAAGTTACCTAATTTATTAGGTTCATCTGTTAAAAAAAAAAAAAAAAGTAAATTGCATCTACCCTGTAGGCAAAAGGAAATGAATGGATACAAAGTGTTCATGCTTGACAAATTGCTGTCAGTAAATACATTTGCTATTATTTATTCCCTTTCCTCCATCTTAAGGTCATTTGCCATCCTTCCACTAATCTCACTTATTGAAGATCCTGGCACCCGGCTCCATGGCCTGGAGAATATTTTAGTTCCTTGACTAAATAGGACTAGAATGTCCTTAACTTCTATTGTTTTTCAGTCACACATACCCCCAAGAACCTCACTGTTACTGGGAACTATTCTATGTTTGAAATATTATCTTCAAACCTCCCATTCTGAGCAAAATGTTCTATGCTTTCAGCTTTCAGTTCATTATTCTATAACATCTATTCTCAAAATCCACTGAAGACTCCCTTCCCTAAACTCCCTATCACTCCCATTAGCACTCCTCTAATCCAGTCAACTACTTTCTTACCAAGAGCCTCAATATTTTTTACTTTCATTTCTTTCCACGGAATACCTACTCTCCAGCTCTAGTGCAGAGCTCAGCTGTACATAATTCCAACTGAAATACTCTGTTCCTTATGCTTTTGGTTGGAGAAAAATCACACAGCACCCTGCCCACAACAGTGATACAAAATTAACAGAGAACTAGAGTCCTAGTGGCTTAACATCGGCAATATTTTGTTTGTAGTTTGTTTTTTGAGGTCTTTTCTAATCCCTGTTACTCTGGATCTTGTGGTACTAGAGTTTGAACTCATGTGCTTGCTAGGCAGGTGCTCGATTACTAGAGTCAAATTCCCAGCCCCTCACTTTCATTCTATGGGCTCCTTCAGTGTTCTTTCTGTGAGGCAAAAAAAAAAATTCCCATTTGCATAGTCAAACTGAATTGGGTTTCTATCAAAATAATCTTTACTAATACCCCTCTTTCCACCTGAATCGATATGATCAATTATCTACTTCCATCACTAAACTATAATTGAAAGTTAAGACTACAAATTTGTTGAACATAGTTTTTCAATACATGTGAGATGAATGAATGAGCAAAGAAAGAAGTGTGGCCTAAGACTGGTGAGCTCAGTGTCAGATACATCTGGATAAGAGACGTCCAAATGCCTAGTCCCATGTAAGGTATTTAGAAGAGCTGGGTAAATAGTAACTAGAGAGAGCATTGGATTAGTTTTATGGCTTGGACTTTTGGGAAGAGGATGTACTGGATACTTTCAGAATGAAAGACAGCTGGGGGAAAATGGTTGAACAAAGAAAATAACCATGGCAGAGAAGAGGCAAAAGTGACTAGCAAATTGTAAATCCTTTGAGAAGAGCAATTTAATTTTGTTATTGTACACTTCCCACCCAGTATCGTATGTGGCACATGCTTGCTGACTATATTAATAAATCTCTTGAGGTTCTTAGCCGTGATAAGTAATCTATGCACTTCAAATTATTTAAACTAATTTTGAAATAAAGAAATATAATTTTTAATGTGGGAAAACTAATGGACAAATACTACTAAGCATCCATTTTGTGCAAGGGACTTAGGTAGAACGGGGGGAAGCACCCATGACCTCACTTTTGAGAAACAACTGCTATTAATATTTTGAGGATCTTTCCTGTCTTCTTTTCCTTTTTTTCTTCAGAAATATATTTTGTGAATTCACTTAATTACATCACACAACCATATAAGATAATCAGTAAATACCATCTTATTTTTGGAGGTGCTGGGGTTTGAACTAAGGGCCTTACACTGGCTAGGCAGGTGCTTCAGCACTTTCCTCATGCCTCTAGCCCTTGTTTGCGTTAGTTACTTTTTGAATAGGGTCTAGTGTTCATGCCCAGGCTGGCAAGGACTTTGGTCTTCCTATTCACGTTTCCCACCTAGCTGGATGATAGGCATGTCCCATTTACGTGCAGCTTTTATTGACTGAGATAGGGTCTCTTGAACTATTTGCTAGGGCTGGCCTTGATCCCCAACTCCTGAGTAGCTGGGATTACAGGTGTGAGCCACTATACCTGGCTACAATTTCAATGTACATAAAATTAGAAGAGGACCATTCTAATTTTCTGGTCACTTTGCCTTGACTTTGCAAGTTCCAGTTCTGCATATGAAGCTTGAAATTGAAAAGTGAAAAAGAAATTTTTAAATTACAATAAATTTAATTCATATTTTAAAAGTCTTTGGAACCCACTTTCACAAAACTTCAATATTCTATAATTTAAGTACTTGTTAAAATTTCAGTTTAGGATATGTCCACAGTCCTCAGCCTTGCCTTTTATAGGCAAGAAATTCATGATTTGGGAAACAAGACCCTAGTATTTGACACTGAAGGAAAATTTTGAAATGCTTCTTTTTGATCTGTTTTACTCCCAGTGAGATTTGAAGCATTAAAAAAAGGAACCCAATATCTATAATCACATGATTTTTTTTAATCATCATGACTTGGAAGGAATTAAATCTGACCCCTTAGAAATAGTGATTGCAGGAATAGTCACCTCTTTTGTCTATGCTTCAGTTTCATAATATCAGGATTATTCTGAATTTTAAGCTTTGTAACTTGCTTTTTGTACTTACCTTTCTAACGTAAGTATTTTCTGTGCCTTCAAAAACTATCTATAAACGTGATGTGTTCAATGACTACATAATTCCCTGTTGTCTGAACGTATCATAATTTTTATGCCATTTTGTTTTTTTGTGGACATTTAGGCTTGTGAATGTTTAGGAGAGGAAAGGGGTGAGATGGTCTATGACGCTCAGGCTGGTCTTCAACTTGAAAACCATCTGCTTCTCCCTCCTGAGTGCTGGGATTAGAGGTGTACCCACCATGTCCAGCCCCGTGCTCTTTTATTATTATAAATCACATTCCAATGAAAAGCTTTGCACAGTTTTTTTCTCACATTACTTCCTGAGCAAAGATATCCCCAGAAGGACAATTCTGAGTTCAAAAGACATAAAAATACTTTAAGTTCTCCATACATACTGTTAACTGACTTTCACCAATAGTCCAGAAAAATGCCTATTTTGCTAATAAGAAGATTAATTTTTTGACTAATTTGATAAATTAAGTGATATGTAATTTTAACTTGCATTTATTGGATCACTGTTGAGGTTCAATTCTTGGGCATTTCTGTTCCCTTGTTTGTGGATTTCATTGTTTCTCTTTCTCTCTTTCTCTGTTCTCTCTTTTAACAGCAGTACTGGGGTTTGAACTCAGGGCCTCATTCTTGCTTGGCAGGCACTCTACCACTTGACCTACTCTGCCAGACCTTTTTTGTGTTTCGTATTTTCAAGATAGGGTCTTGAGAACTATTTGCCCAGGTTGGCTTCCAACCTGGATCCTCCTAATCTTTGCTTCCTGAGTAGTTAGGATTACAGATCTGAGCCTGTGTCCAGCTTCCATTTCTCTTTTAACATGTTAGTGTTTATTGAATGACATGCTTTTGACATGCTTTGCACACACATTTATCTGAGTCTCTCCAATGTGCTAGGACTGGTCTAACCATCAAAAATGAGACAGACACAGCCCCTGCTCTGTATGGTGGATGTGGGGGTGGGGGGTAGGGGGGTGGAGGTGGGGGGTACAGGGGTGGAAGTGGGGGTGGGGGGCAGGGGGGTGGAGGGTGGGTAAGCCCTGGTTACAATGAAGCTTTCACCTGCTCCACTAGAAACACAAACAGGCTGTAGTGGACACACTAATAGAGATAAGTGCACAATTCGAGATGAAAGGCCACAAAAAGCCTTCACAGAGGAGATGATTCTTAACTAAATATAAAAACCTAAGTAAATTACCAGAGCAACACCTACAGACAGGGCCAGACCTAGTTGGTGAGGGGAACTTTGTAGTTGGGTTTGCTAGAGAGTAAAATGTTAGGCAAGTTCAGAGGAAGAAAAGGCTGGAAAGTCATCAAAAGTCACATAATTTAAAAAATTACATATACATAACTGTAAACTTTCAGTAAGTCTAATGGAGCTTTTCTTTTCCAATTGCTTATATAATGATTAAACTAAGAAAGTCCTTCCTAACCCAGATTTGATGCTTACCTTTATTTTCTTCTGCTTTTCATTTTTACTAATTTCATTTCACTTTACATTTAACTAATCCATGAGGAACTGACTTTGGTATAAGCCTCATTTGGATTTTTTTTTTTCTGTTTAATGTAGACGTTAGTCACATCCATATTTTTCATTAAGCCTCTTTCTGTAAACTTATTTTGCTAATGGGTAAAACATAGTGCTGAATATCTAATAAGGAATATCTATTCCCAGATAAGGATGATGGCTGGGAGAAACAAAAGAAATTTCATTGGGATTTAATATTTAAATATCAGAACTGAATTGGGCAAGCACTAGGAGAGCAGACTCTAGGATGTGTAGAGTCCTGGGCCCTCAGTGTGAATGATACTTTGTGTTCATAGATTGCAAATTTTTAAGAAAGCAACTGTGTTTCTACAGACAGGAATTTATTCTCATGACAGCTGAAGACAGGAGAGTGAGGAGGGAGAAGTCAATGTAAGCCTGACTAGTTTATTCCTACTTGAAGTCAGGTGGAGTCGGGTTTCCTCCCCTGAGCTGACTGCAGGACCAGGGCCTTGGCATCTCCACGCAGAACAGGCTTGATGCTGGCTGTGAACTGAAGGCTGTGATTGGTTAGAAAGGCAAGAGCAGCCACACCAGATTGGCTCTGGACTTCCTCCCCCCTCCCCGCCCCCGGCTGCCCTGTTGTTACTTCACAGCATTCTGAAGGCCGTCCACCAATGACAGGGCTTCTTACTGGAAAACCCCACTGCGGGACAGTGCCAGGAGTCCATAGCAACACCCTGCGGCTTTTGAAGTCGGAGGGACGACTGCAGTCTGCTGTTAGTGGAGGAGAGCGCCCATGCCTCAGGAAGAGCAGACTCTCGGGATGGACACCCCACCCCCTGAAGAACTTTTAGATAAGCGAAACGAAAAGCTGAAAACCCAGGACGAGGAGATGGAGTTTCAGATGGACGGCCTGAGGGAAGCCCTGGCAAACCTGCGGGGACTGTCAGAGGAGGAGAAAGGAGAGAAGGCCTTGCTTCACTTCCGTATCCAGGAGCAGTCCCAGCTCATCTGCATCCTAAAGCGCAGGTCGGATGAGGCCCTGGAGCGCTGCCAGGTCCTTGAGCTGCTCAACACCGAGCTGGAGGAGAAGAGGATGGAGGAGGCCGAGAAGCTGAAGGCCCAGAGCGAGTATGCCCAGAGGCTGGAGGATCGCTTTAAGACTCTGGTAGCCAACCATGAGATGATGATCCGCTTCAAGGATGAACACAAGAGTCTGAACGTCAAGCTGAGGGAGGAAAATGAGAAGCTGAAGATGGAGAACAGAAACCTTTTCAGCCAGGCTCTGCAGGAGAAGGAGGCCAAAGTACTGCAGCTCACTGCCCACGGCGAGGCCCTCACCCAGGAGCTGGAGGCCCTGAAACACAGGTGTATGCAGGACGCCTGCCAGGCCCAGGCCAGGGAGAAGGAGCTGCTGGAGCTGCAGGGGCAGCAGGCCCGCGCCCATGCCAAGGAGACAGAGCAGCTGCGCAGCCAGCTGCAGATCCTCAAGCAGCAGCAGCAGCAGGCTGAGGAACAGATGGCGAAGGCCCAGGAGACACACAGCAGCCTGAGCCAGGATCTGCAGGCCAGGCTGCAGACCATCACGCGTGAGAAAGAGGAGCTGCTGCAGCTGTCCATGGAGAGGGGCAAGGTGCTTCAGAACAAGCAGGCGGAGATCCGCCAGCTGGAGGAGAAGTTGGAGATCGCTGCGGTGGCCAGGAAGCACGCGCTGGAGAGGTTCGAGCAAGAGGCAGTGGCTGTGGACAGCAACCTGAGAGTCCGGGAGCTTCAGCGCAAGGTGGATGGGATCCAAAAGGCCTACGATGAACTCCGGCTGCAATCGGAAGCCTTCAAAAAGCACAGCCTGGATCTTTTAAGCAAGGAGAGAGAACTCAATGCCAAACTCCGTCACCTCTTTCCATAAGGAAGCTTCTGCTGTTTGTGCCTTATAAGGCAAAGATAATATTCCATTTCTTACATTTTTAAGTACAAAGAAAAGCCACTTACTCTGGCATTGTTGTTACTGTTATAAAACTAATACTAATTTTCAGTTCTACCACCTAGAATACACAAGATTTGTCAGAGCTCCTTCTGTGCCTTTGAAGTCTTCCTATTTTGCTATCAGTATCTTGGCCTACCCCATAACTTACTCAGCCTCCATCTCAGATGTCATCAATAGCCTGAGATTTTAAATTAGCAGCTTCTATGATTTAAGTGAATCTACGATGGGATGTGTATGGTAGAGGGGAAAAGTAGGTAGCACAATTAACCATTGTAGGTATGTGGGTTGATAGACTCCTGTAGTTGAGATTATAAGCAAAGATTAGACTAATAGCAGCATGAGTACTTTGCAGGGGAAAAGTGTCTGATTTTATTTTACTTTTCCTTTGCTTAGCAAACAAAGATTTATATCATTAATTTGTTTACCAAAGTAGGCTAACTTTACTTATACTCATTCCATATGAGCAATAAGATTCAAATTAGTTAAACCAATTTTTATTTTCCTGGCAAGCACAGACCACAATCCATTTTCTTAGTTTTTTTCTTAATAAAGACAGAATTTAGCAGTCCAATAATGCAAATATCAGTACTTCCATTTAATATTGCACAATATGCTAATAGACAAAGGCCCTCAATTTGGGATAACCAGTCATAGGAAACATGGCATGACTTATACAGTAACTCATTGTTTTTTATTTCTATCAGCATATTTTGTTACAATTAACATTTTCCTTTTTAAAATCTAAGCTGACTGTATGCATACTTATGGCATTTTTGTAGGAATCGCTATTAAAAACACTAGTCATACATATATTTATGTAAAGCTCTAAAAAGTGAATGTCTTTAAATTCTTAAAAGTAATTATTAAAATATACTTCACATTTCCATATTTCCCTATATTTAGTTATGGTTGTAAAACATTATTATGAATACCTCTCAAAATGGATTATAATGTATTTTTCTCACCTACTTGAAGTCACGAGTGCTAACAATTACATAAATTGGATTTGCTAAAAACATTACTTGGGGCCTTTTAAATAAACCATGCCTAGGTGGGTATTACCTTACCTCAGGCAATTTTTTAAACCTATTTTTCATACTTCTAGTAAGATTATGCTTTTAAATACAAAATTTTCTCATCAAAGGACATTTCCTTCCTCTTAGAGCTTACAAAGAATCAGAATACAGATGCTAACTTAATCATGATTTTCCTTTATTGAGCCCATACTATTCATCATTGTATTGAAGCAATTTGGATGAATTGTTTTGTTTAACCCTTACAAGTATTCAAGAAGGTAATTATGTTGATTCTTATTTCAAAGAAGAAGTGACTAGATTCCAGTAATTTCCTCAAGGCCACTTGGTCACTGGGGAGCTAGGATTTCCGGGTGAAATCAATATACAGTGTAAAATCATCTTTTCACACTGAAAGATAAGTATTGACTACCGAGTGCCAGACACTGGGGCAGGCACCAAGGAAAAGCATAAAGAAAGAAGTATTTCCTGCCTTAGATGCACCCCCAAGTCTAGTCTAGGGACAACCCTCACCCAAACCATTGCATAGTGTGATGTGGTTTTCCAGGGGGTGTTTTGAGGTAACAGGGGTGGCACACTCAGCATCTGACTCCCCCAGGGCTTAAGGGTTGGGATGGTGGAGAGACTCTCAGAAACTAATTCTTAAAGATCTGGTAGAACTTCATCAGGTGGAGAAAAGGGAGAAGGGTTTTAGATAGCCTTGTATGGAAGACATGCAGGTTTTTAAAATGCCCAGAATATTTGGGAATTTATATGTAGTTGGGAAGAGGTGCAGAGAAGGATGACTACAGATAAAACTAGAAGAGTGGATTGAGGCCAAAATATAGGGAACCTTGAAAGACCAGATGGGCCCCTTGTATTGGGATTGTGGGTAGAAGGATGGGGGAGGGAAAAGGGAGGAAGAGAAGAGAAGCAGTACAAACCTACAAATGGAAACCAGAGCCTTGGTGCTCTTCTTCCCACCCTGATTCAGGGCTGTCTTGCAGGTGACCTGATGCACATGAGTGCCAAAATCCTCCCTCTTCCCTTCCTCCCCTTTTCTTTGGGTGGGAAGGATGTATCTGGAGTAGCCTTGGAGATAGATAGGGTAGGGGCAGGGGGCAGATCTCCTGAAACAGGTGCAACAGAAAGGGCCCAGTTGCTCAGTCCTAAGGATAGTTACTAGACAGTACTGCTAAACACAAGATTTAATCATATAAATGGTTATAAATGATAGCTATCCATTTTGTAGATTCTAAGTGGTCAGCCATTTTATAAGGTTCACTCTAATACCCTTTTGAAAATTTTTGAAGGGAAAGTGAGGAATGAGGATAGACAGAGACAGATGCCTCTAGAACACAACAAAAAAGAGCCCACACCACAGCCAGGAAAGTAAAGTGCTTGTCAGGTGCATTTCATCTTCAGACAACTCTTCAAGGGAGGTTCCATTACCACTATGTTAGGGATGAAAAAAGACTCAAAGAGGGTGACTTGTCTAAAGCCAGGAAGCTTTGGAGAAGCAAGAGTGAGACTTAAACCAAAGACCCTTGAGCAGGGTGCCATGGGCGTCCCACCTACAAAGGGCCCTCAAAATTGGTTTAGTGCTCTACTGTCACTGTCCTGAAATTCTTGTTTTTAACAAGGGGCTTCACACTTTGATTTTGTGTGGGCATTGCCAATTAGGAAACTGGGCCCGCTTTCTCCCACTGTATAAACTACCTTCTAAACAGCCACAGAATCTTGTTTTTTCCTCTTTGGTCCACATCACTTTGTAATCCACTTCCTCAGTGGTCGCTTTGTATTTAATCTGTGACCCAGAACTGCATTCCAGGGTGAGCAAGTGGTTTAGCTGTTGTGGTATTCTGCTCTGTAAAGTGATGCTTATCACAGGAAAGAATTGACAAGATATAAATTGGCCCCCTCCACACCACTGCCTTAAAACAATCTTAAAAACAAAACAGTAAAACTCCTTTCTAAAGCAAACCTGTATCTCTAGTGATTTTTTTTTTGCAATATCACAAACAGTAACCCTAAAATGAAAGCAGAACAAAGATTCTAAGACTAAATTATGAGTGTGTGTGTGTGTGTGTGTGTGTGTGTGTGTGTGTGTAGTGCAGTGTAGCTAAGTGTAAGTCACTTTGTAAGCCCTTTGGTGTATCTCAGAGGAACTATTCCAAAAGTTTGAGAGTTTGAAAAAAAAAAGAAAAAAAAAAACCTAAAGGAAAAGTGAACTGTTTTCAGAGCACTCTGCTTTGGTTGGTAAAAATGAATTCAAATTAGTTTCTAGTAAAGCCTTAATAGAAAAATCAGTGCTTCCCTAGCTCTATTACAATTCAGTTAGACAATTGTTTAGAGTGTTGTTTGAAGAAGGACCAGAACCTGTGGTTGCTTTCTACCCTGCCCTCTTTGACTCAGATACTGATGAAGTAGCTGTGGCTGAGTCAGACAAAAAAAATGATTCTTTCCTTCCCACTATGACTAGACCAAGAGAATTGAGCAAACATTTGAGATCCCACCTGTTAGCCCATGAATAAAGGAAAAAGAACCACAGCCTTGACTGTACTTCCAAAAGCCTACTCTGCCTAATCAGATGCTTGTCTTCCAGCTAGAAGTTTGGCCCAAACTAGATCATCTGGGAATACCTTAGCAAAGCATCTTCATAGGGCACGTTGCCATGATTTAGATCAATTAGCATCTACTCCTGGGATGGGAATAAGGCCAGTCTATGCTATCTGAGAAATCCAGGGATGAGGGAATGGGATAATTGTTTGGTGGCCACCAAACAGTGTTTGCTATATTGCATCCTCTTAGATTGCCAGATTCTTATCAGGCAGGAAATATATTTTTTTAATAGCAAGTCATGAAAAATTGCCAGAATTTGGAGTGGCCAAGATTAGGCTTTTCTAATCATTTCCTATCTTCCTAAGGACAAACTGGATGTTATTTTCCAAACACTAAAAATAATCTTATTAAATTTAACAGCCTAGGGCTGTACCAATGAATCTTCCTATTAATCGTATTCTCTCCAAATCCTTCTGCTTTTCCCACTTGGAGAAAAGTAATTCAAGGGAAAGCTTTCCCTTGGAAAGATTTGCTGGTCATTCATGACTCATTTAACTTTGACTATAGTGACCCACAAGCCCTCACTCTCCAGGCCCACAAAGAACTCCTCCTGCCTTTGCTAATTGCCAGACTGCTCCCATTTAGTCCTTTAATCCACTCTCATTTTTACTAATCTAAATTTTCATGTTTGAGGTTTGCTACAATTTAGATTGGCCCCCTCTCCCCATAGTACTGGGTTTTGAACTTGGGGCCTCATGCTTGCTAGGCAAGTACTCCACCACTTGAGCCACTCTACCAGCCCCCTTTTTATTGTGTTGGGTTTTTTGAGATAGGGTCTCACTTTTTTTTTGCCTGGGCCAGCCTTGAACTGCAAAATTTGGATCAGTGATGCTCCCCATAGGCCCAGGTGTTAAAGTCTTGATCCTCAGGGTGACACTATTGGGAAGTGGTGGTACCTTTAAGAGATGGGACCTAATGGAAGGTCTTTATGTCATCGGGGCTATGCTGTTGGTGGGAACTGTGGGATTCTGATGCCTTCTTCCTTTTCTCTCTCGCTCCCTGGCCGTGAGCAGTGATTTGCTCTGTCACGTGCTCCAGCCATGATATGCCACCTTGCCCAAAAGCAACATGGTCAATCAGTCATGGACTGAAACCTCCAAAACTGTGAGCCAAAACAACCTTTTTCTCTTTATAAATTGATTATCCCAGGTATGTTTTATAATGACAGAAAGTTGGCAACACAAGATTATTCCTTGAATCACTGTATTAACAAAAGATTTATATGCCATTGAAAAGGAATAGATTAACCAAACTCTGGGCCCTTTATACTTTGGAATTCAATGCAAGTGAAAAAGGAAACTCAACGTATTGATATAGAAATATCTTTAGCATATATGTTTAAAAAAGGTACATCTCTAATATATGTTATCATTTGTGTAGTGGGAAAAGGAGGTAAAGGGAATAAGAATGCACGCAAATGCATAAATAAATATTGGAAAAATACTAGTGAGTGTGGTTATTAATGATATGGAGGCATACAGAGAATGAAATGACAGAGATAGGAATTTGAAGGAAACTTCTCAATATATACTATTTTTATATCATTTGAATTTTGAACCATGTGAATATATTTCCTATTCAAAAGGGAGCAAAATTAAAAACAAAAATAAAAGAATCTTCCACATATCCATTTAATTTCCCAGTAAGCTCTTTTTCTATGTATGTGATTCAAAAGCTTGCAGATATTTTTCTCCAAGAACTAGGTAAGCAAGACATATTTTGGATAAAGCCAATATGGTCTGACAGATTGAGGTCAGGTCATTCATCTGGAAACTTCTGCTTTCACAAATGTTCAACAACATATGGCAAGTCACGATGTCTTGATCTACCTTAAAGAGTGCCTCCCAGTGATGATTATTTCTTTCCTAAATTTAAAGATTTGGTCTCAAGAATTTTCACATGTCTGAATAAGATGCATATCTTAGACTTTACGGAGCCTATTTTCTCATTATACTCAAGTTGTTAGGTTTTAGGTTTTGCACTAACAGATAAAAGTAGAGCCAGGGCACACCAAACCTTTATGATATCAATATTATTTATTCATTCATTTAGTATATTGTAGTGATTTAACAAACATTTTTGAGTCTGTTATTGGCCAGGCACTATGTTAAGTGTTGGGATACAATGTGAACAAAACACAGACCTTATTCTCACTGAACTTGCATCCTAGTGGATGAGAAAAATGCTCAAGAACTGGATGATGTTAAAAGACATAAGAGGCTCCCCAAATCTAATGTAGAAGAGCTTAGGAAAGCTTGCCTAGAAGCAGATTGAAGCTCACGTCTGCAGAATTTATACTAACTGTCCAAGAGAAGAGGAAAGCAGCGTGTGCAGTAGCTTACTCCTGCTCAAGGGTAAGAAACTGTCATTTCAAGAGCAGTGCCATCCAGGCCTGTATAATGAGTGATCAGAGTACACTCAAATAAGAGATTCGCTATCAGATTCACACCCATATTTACCTCAGTCCCTGTCAGAAGTCTAATCCTTCAGAATCTGACTGGATCCCTACCTTCACCCTACTGGGTGCTTTCACTGGATCTTTTGGACACCCAAGTCTATAGCAAATCAGCTGTGGTGTTAGTGCAGTGAGTGGAAGGGGACATTGACTTCAGACTGCCTACTTTCATATCTTGCTTACCAGTTACTGGGTGACTGTAAATAAAGTATAGCTGGGTAGAGAGGGCACTGGAAAGATAAAACTTTCAGTGACAGAAATATGAGTGGCATGAATTTCATATTGATATAATCATACAGACAAAAGAACTCTCCAGATGACTTTAGAAAACACTATTAAAATATTTTATTAGCATGTATTAATTAAACAATATTAGCAGTCTCATGATTTCTATACATGTGTATAATGTATTTTAGTCATAAGTACCTTCTCTCTTACTCTTTCTTAACTCCCTCCATTAGTCTCTTTTTAAAACCTTTCTTGCAAATTTTTAAAACACTGGGTCTCATTATGACATTTTCCTACATGCTTGTAATGTACTGTGACCATATGCCCCTCCCTTGCCCTCTCTTTTTACCCGTCTCACCTCCCTCTGGCTTCCTTCCCTCCTCATCTGTGGACTAGCTCCTCTTTTATGATCATGTCCTTTTTTAAAAAAGAAAAGAAAAAAAGTGTCTTAATCAAGATCCTTAATGGAATATTTTCCAAGGATAAATTGAACTGCAATGAAATATTTCATCCATTATGTTATAATGTTGTAATGTTGCCATTATGTTAAAACCATATATATGTAGGCTAAACCAAAAAATAACTGTTAAATGCAGACATTAAAAGAGTTACATAAAATCATTTAATGTTAAATTCAAATAGAAAATATCACTCTAAACTCATGATAGTCTTTCTTTAAAAAGTATTTCCTAGCTCTGTCAATTGAAAGGTCTAAAAGCAATGACAACCCAATGTTACGAGCCATTTTTGTGGCTTCCAAAAACTATTTTCACTAAATTGAAGAAGGTCTCCTTGGAGGAGAGACTGGTTCCATATCTAGAGTAGGAAAAGAACAAGATGAGCATGAATCATCTAGTTGTATGAAAAAACTGTGGCATTCTGTCTATAAATGTAAAAATCAAGTTGGAGCTGCTCTCAATAGCCAAAGATGAGTAATTTGAGCATCAAAAATAATAACCATACAGAGTGAAACACCCAGAATATTTTTAAATCCATGAGTTCATTATGATACACATACAAAAAAAAAAAAAAAGCTAGGGGAGCCAAACAATAACAATAACAAAACAAATATAAAATTCATTGATCCCTAATTCCTTACTTTAAAAATGAAAGTAAAATGGCCTGTGTGAAGAGATAAAGTTGCTTTACTTAGACACTGATTATCAATAAATTAAGTCATGAGAAGAATGGTTGATGAAGAATTTTGCAGTGGTGCAATGTCACCATTTGAAAACATAGATCCATGTTACCCACCCACGCACAGGAAATCAATGTGAGTCAATGCCCTGTATAGCTATCCTTATCTCAACCAGCAAAAATCCTTGTTCCTTCCTATTATTGCTTATACTCTCTCTACAACAAAATTAGAAATTAGGGCAAAATAGTTTCTGCTGGGTATTGGGGGGGGAGAGGGAGGGGGCGGAGTGGGTGGTAAGGGAGGGGGTGGGGGCAGGGGGGAGAAATGAACCAAGCCTTGTATGCACATATGAATAATAAAAGAAAAATGAAAAAAAAAATCCATGTTACCATAACGAAAAACAGACCAGCTGGATATGATGTGCCTCTGGTGTGATGCAATACACACAGCAGCTCCTCTCCTCCTAGGAAGTATTTTTAAAATGTTGATCCTTCAGAAACCTAAGTAAGCCCTAGTAGCTGACTTTGTGTTTACAGAGAACTTGGGAGTGGCAGGAAAAATAAAATGATATACCAAAAAAAAAAACCAAACAATTGTAGAATAGGAATCATCTAACTGGACAGTTGACTTGGTTTCAAACAAATGGTGTTGGGGGAAAGGCAGGAAGAGGTGTTGTTCTATGCTAAAAGATACTTAACAGACAGAACGAATGTATAGAATTGTTTTGATCCAGATTCACTCAAGTCATCTGGGACACAATTAAATAAGGACTGAGTTAAATAATATCAAGAAATCCCAAGGGGCTGGAGGTGTAGCTCAGTGGTAGAGTTCCTGCCTAGTAAGCCCTGAGTTCATTCCTGGTATTACACACACACACACACACACACACACACACACACACACACACGCACCCCATAATAATCATGGTGGTGTGGTCATAGAAAAATGATTTTATACTTAAAGCATGCACCGAGATGTGCAGGAATGAGATGATATGGTATCTAGGATTTATTCTAAAATATTTCAGCAAAACAAGGCAGGGGAATGAAGCAAGTGTGGCAAAATCTTGATAATTATTAAATCTGGATGATGGGATTGTAAGGAGCCAAGATGCTAGTCTCTCCACCTTTTGTGTATGTTTTAAATTTTTTAATTTTTGAAAAATTAATAAAGGACTGGGGTTTCTGAAAGAGAGTGGAGGACAAATGATTTGGATTTAGTAAGAGTACCAGAGTCCAGTTCTGGCTCTGGGATATCCTGGGGGCGGGTAAAGATGAAGGAACTTCCACTTGAGAAGTGGGAATCCTTGCTAGCAGGACATGAAAAGCTCTGTTCCCACCCTTCCAAATATCTCATGCTCAAACTTCTCCTGCACCTGTTCCTTCTCTCACAAACCAGTAGTTTTCTACTTCAGTGGCAGCAATCGAGAGGCTTCATTAGTTAGGAGGCATACCATGAATCTGTCACTATTTTAGTTGGTTACAAATGCTGGAAATTTTATAATAAAGTCTAAAAGATTCCAGATTAGTCAAAAATAGTGGAACTCTCACCTACTTGTGTTCAGAAATCTTTTCTTGAGAAGGGGATAAAGGAAGGAAATGCGGTTAGCGCCTTATGAATTACACATGATCCATGTGAATATATAGCTCTCCTAAACGTAATCCAGCAGTGCCCTAGACACTGTTCAGCACTTCATTCTTCAGTTTTCATCCAGTCATAGATGCCCCCATGACCTTATTACCCGTTACAAATTATACTTCATGGGTAGACAGGCAAAATTCATTAAAATGAACACTTTGGCCTCTGTAGTATACTTATCCTAACCCTGTTTCGGCCCCATTCTCTGCCATCTCTGTTCAAAATCTCTGCTACAGAAAATGCAATAAATGTTTGTATTGGTGCTGGAGTAACATAAAGTCATGGTCTTTATGGGGGAATCTCACATATTGGTACTAACTTATCTATTTCTATCCTCCTTTTAATATGTTTTCCTGTATTACAGAAACATACAAGCTAAAAGAAACAATAAAGAACACAAAAGAAAACTATTTACCAGACTCCTCTGCAGCCGTATTTGAAAGGTTTGAATGGAGCATGGGCTCTTTTCCTCCTCCTTTGGCTATTGTTGCTGCAAAGCATATTTCTGGAAGAAATTGGAGTGTTCTGCAGTAGCATACCAATTTCCATTCACTAGCGTTATAGGATGTGGTAACAAGCCCCCAAGATCGCCTGTAAAGATTCTCATCTTCTCGTGTTCACGTCCTTGTGTAGTTCCCTGCACCCATGAATACAGTCTAAATCACATGACTAATAGAATCCTGCACAAGTGGCTCTGAGTCCAGATCATAAAACACATCATTGCTTCTTTCTTGGTCTCTTGGATCAATTGCTCTGGGCAAAATTAGCCAGGATGTAGCACAGGAAATCCCAGTCTTTTGGAGAGGCCTATGTTGGGGAGCAATAGGGCCTTACAGAGAATCTATCTGTCACCATGTGAGTGAGCCCACTTGGAGGTACATTACTTAGCTCCAGTGTTGTCTTCAGACCTCTATAGCCCCATTCCAAATCTGATTAAACTCCATGAGAATCCCAGAGCCAAAAATGCCTAATGAGCCCTAGCAACTTTCTGACCAACCCACAGTGAGATAACAAATGCTTATTGTTGTTTTAAGCCACAAAAATAAACAAATGTTTGTTTTATATGGTTCCTTGTAAACTTGGGGCAAAGAGATCCTTAAGATTGACAGTTTGGTCAGTAGCAGTTGTGTCCCCATCCCTGGATCACAACCAAACAAAGCAGTGTTCTTCAATCCCCAGCTCCAGCTTTTTGCTCACCACTTTCACAGTTGGAGCAGAGCTAGCAGCTCCTTATTGTGCCTGTTTGTTACACTGGGAGATGTGTGTGTGTGTGTGTGTGTGTGTGTGTGTGCCTCGTACATGCAAGCAAGCACCCTTGCAGGGAGCTACATCCCCAGGCTCCTGAGAGGCATTCTGATACCCACTCCTCCAGTTTTCCCAATGACTTTGTAAGCACTTAAGTTTTGGTACTGAATTCCTTTCTGCTTAAACACCTGGATTAACTTCTGTTTCCTGTACTCAAACTCTAAATGGTACAATCTACCCTCAACAAATTTTCCATAGGGCCACTGTAAGAGTACAGTAAACCCACCTTATTTGTAGATTTATTAACATGGGTTTGTCCAAGCATGGTCAAAAAATAATAATAAATTTTAAAAACAAAAGAAATTTACAAAATAAGAGAATGTAATTCCCATGTGTATGGTATGCAGCTCAGGTGATAAGGAGAAGTGCTGTCAGTCTTGCATTATCTGTCAGTTGTGTTTACTTTTTAAATTTTTTTGGTTAGGTTTTTGTGTTAATTGATATTGTTACATGCTAGATAAGTGCTTTGCCACTGAGCTATATCTCCAGTCTGGATTATGATTTTGGGCATGACTTTTTGTTTAAAACATTACTAAGAAAAATCCCCTTGGGCTGGGAATGTGGCTCAAGTCTCAGTTGTGTTTAAATTGTGTGTGATCTGCTGAGTATTTCCCCATCCCTAATTTTGTGAAAATATGCCTTCCAAAAAGCAAATAGTGGCCCAACAGCAAGGTAAAAGTTAATTGTGCAATTGAAGTGGTAAAGTGAAATATCTAAATTTGCTGAAAGGCAGCATGTCTTTAGTGGAAGTTGGGTGGTGGGCGTTATGTGAAAAAAGAATCAAGAATCTGCAGTCTATGCAACCTGAACATTTGTGGTTTTTCTTTGGAACCAGATGCCTGCAGATACCAAGGGTCTACTGTACCAAAAATATACTACTGTACCAAAAACTATACAGCTTAAAGCAACAGAAATTTATAGCCTCACAGTTCTGGAGGCTAGAAGCCAGAAGTCAAGGTGTTGTGCTCTCCGATGGCTTTAGAACAGAATCATTCCTAGTCTCTCAGTTTCTGGTGTTTGCTAGCAGTTCTCTGTACTCCTTGGCCATGGATCCATCACTGCAGTCACATGGCTGTCCTCTCCCCATGTATCTTCACATTGTCTTCCTACTATTTTTGAGTCCATGCCCAAATTTTTTTCTCCTCCTCCTCCTCCTCCTCCTCCTCTTTCCCCTCCTCTCCTTCTTCCTCCTTTTGGTTATTTTGGAGCTGGGATGTTGTGAACTATTTACCCACACTGCTCTTGTACAGCAATCCTCCCAATCTCAGTCTTCCAAGTAGCTAGGATTTATAAATATGAACCACCAGAACCTGGCTCCAAATTTCTTCATATTTTAAGGTCATTGGTCAGAGTGAGTTAGGCCAAGTCCTAATTTCAACTTTATTACGTCTGTAAAAACCCTATTTCCAAATAAGATCTCACATTGAGGTACAGAAATTAGAATGTCAACTTATCATTTTGGTAGGACACAATCCAATCCATAACAACTCCTATCCTTTTTATTCACATATGACATTTTCTCCTAATCCATCAAGACATTGGTACCATCAGGAATTGTCTTCTGGTGTTCCAACTGAAAAATTTACAAATGAACATCTCAGGGAATGAATTGACATTCTTCTCCTTGTGTTTGGAAAACCTATCATTAAAGAATTTAGGACCTTATGAGGAGAAAAATGGTTAAGTCTGTGAAGGAAAAAGAATGCTAACAAAGAAAACATTGATGATCCTATACATGTCTTTTATTAATTTTTATTTTGTATTACATGCTTGCTAGAAACTTATGTGGTTTTCCTTCTTCCAGATTAGAACAAAATTCTGTGTATTTGTAAGCATATACTTCACTCAGTTGCAGGTGACATGTATACCAAGACATTGTATATGATTTCTCTTTTTGCTTATTCTGCCCCAACCATTTGGCTTCATTTCTGAACACACTATTCACGTTTCAGCTTAAATATTATCTTCTTAGGAAATACTCCATTGACTATCCAATCTAAAACAATCATGGGTTCATTTTCGATCATGTGACTCTTAAAATCCTCTGTGTGGCATTTTAGCTAATATAGATTAGATATAGATACATATATCTATATGTATCTAGCCATCTATCTACATGCACACACAAATATTGGTGGCTGATTCCCTTCCCTGCTGCTAGCCTGGGACGAGATTACAGACATGAGCCACCACACCTGGCTTATTTGAATTTTTTTTTGGCAGTACTGGGGCTTGAACTCAGGGTCTCATGCTTACTAGGCAGGTGCTCTATCACTTGAGCCACTCTGCCAGCCCAACACCTGGCTTATTTGTTAAGATGAGGTCTCTTACACTTTTTGCCCAGGCTATCTTCAAACTATGATCTTTTGGATATCTATCTTCCAAGTAGCTGGGATTATAAGCATGAACCACCATAGGCACAATATTTTCTTATTTGTTAATTCTCCTCTCCTAGCATAATATTGGCTCCTTGAGAAACTTATCAACTTCATTTATCATCATATCTATAACCACAATGCCTATAACAAGATCTAGTCCAAGATAGACTTGTGTGTGTGTGTGTGTGTGTGTGTGTGTGTGAGACTAAATAAATGACTTTTTCTAGGTTAAGTCTTGGCAGCATACTGTAGATACTTGAGATGGATAAAGTTTGGGCATAATCTTTATTTGGCTGGGGAAACTATCCCTCTCCAATGTACAGAGTTATAAGGTTTTCATTTCTCTCACAATAATCTAAAGCTAGTCACAGAGTTCTCACCTTGCTCTATTAACTTCTTCCTTCCAAAGACTAAAAGTACAGTTGAATCCTTATTTATGGCACAAGTCATTTAATAAAATAACCATCCATGTTGCTAAAGCCTCTATGAAAATACAAATAGGAGCCCATCTCAAATCAACAGCTAGACCCTAGAGGCATTCCTACTAAAATCAGGAATAAGAGGAGGAAGTTGATTATCAAAATTCATATTAAGCATTAATCTAGAAGCTCTATTTCATTATTGGTCAAGATAATAAAATTGGGCTGGTGGAGTGGCTCAAGTGGGACCTGTCTAACAAGCGAGAGGCCCTGAATTCAAATCCCAATACCACCAAAAAATAAAATAAATATTAAAAGAAGGAAAATTCATTATATAATATAGCCATATTATTGTTTATCAGAAACACCTGAATAAATAAACTGAAAATAAAAACTATTAGGAAAGTTTAGTGAGGTAGTCAGTTAAAAATTTGATAAGAAAGAGCATTAGCTGTCTTATTTCCTATATAGCAAGAATTGCCATTTAGAAACTGGAAAGGAAAAAACAGTCTATTTCAATAGCAAAGTTTACATAAAGTAACTGGAAAAATGAATACATTTTGTGCAACTTCCATGAAAATTTTAGGGTTTTTTGAACCTGGAAAATTTTCAAGTTTTGAGACCCTGTCTCAAAAGAAATTATGTCCCGAAATTCCTTTTCTAGGATTTTATCCTAAAAGATTATGGGAAAAGTGAACTAAGATGTTGGCATGAAAGTATAGTGAGGTTTATAAAAAGAACTCAGTACAACCTTACTGCTTTGAATAGGAGACTGATGGAATAAAAATTAAAAAGTGTATTTCAAGGAATTTGAAGACAATCTTAAAAATATACAATTGGATCTATATTTATTTGTGTGATAGATGTCCACAATATGTTCATACCAAAAGAGTAGAGCTCAAAGAAACAAAACAGAATAACATGTGTTTTGTACATAGAAAAACTTAAATGGTATACATTAAAATTTTAATGGCTATTTTAGGGGTAGATTGTTGGTAATATCTTTCTAATTATTGTCATTTCTGCATTACCTAAATCTTCTAAATGATCATTATAACCAGAAAAATAAAATAGCTGTGAAGGGGAGAGTGAAAAGAATGAGGAGAAGAAAAGGGAGGAAGGGAAAGGAGAAGGAATAACCATTTTCTGGGAGGTTTACTCTTGTTTCAGATATGTTTTCCTCTTCTGAGGCTGCATTTAGAAAAGTTCCTTTTCAATGTTCTGCTTTTTCTTAATCAATCTGGAAGGACTTTTAAGCCATGTTTATTTAAACCAAAAAATTATAATATAGGAAAATATAATAAATCAATCCATGATGTTGAGTTTTGCCTAAGGAGAAAATACAGTTGGATGGGATAACCAGCCACACAAAACACCTGTACTCAAAACAGATCTAAGTATCACCTTAAACTGCAGGCTGTTCCACTTTAGCAAAACATTTCCTAATGGGGAGGTTAAGAGGAACATGGAGGCCTTTTATTTATTCTTCTTTAGATATGAAATGTCATATTTATTTTTGCCCCTTGCAGAGTAGTTTTCATTCAGTTGAGCTTTAGCATTATGCCTCAGTCAAATCTGTACAGCTTCTGCATTCATTCAACAAGTATTTATTAAAGCGTACACTTGGCTAGGCACCTTTTTGAATATTTGAAATCTATCAGTGTCCAGCTTTTCCGGCACTTACTTTTTGGAATCTATCAGTGTCCAGCTTTTCTGGCACTTACTTTTAACTTTTCAACACACAGCCATATAAAGCAGGTACTGCCGAGGCTGTCTGCTACACTATTTGGCATCCCAGAAAGAGGTTTCCTTAAGACATAAGGTCTAAAAAAGCAATTAAAGAATTCATATGTACTTTACATGTGAACAAATAAAGGAAAGTTTCTCTCTCTCTCTCTCTCTCTCTCTCTCTCCCTCTCTCGACTGCCAGGAAGCTTAATATATTTTGAGCCCAATTGTTACCAATCTGCTGGCTGGGTTCCTGTCATAGGAATTTTAAGCCCCAGGCCCAAACTTCAGTGTTCCATAGGTTAGATTCAGCCACTCACCCCAATATTCCAAATAAAGAGAGAAGTAATGGTGGAGAGAAAGGAGATTTAACTGATGTGGCACAGACACAACACGGGAAGAGAAAAGGTATGCATTTTAACCCATCTTCCCCCTCCAGACATTTGCTACGGGTTTAGAGGAGGAAGAATTAAGGGCAGGAGAAGGGCATGCATGAACATAAACAGCCCTAGTCACAAGTGTGTTCTCGTGGTCATAGGTGGTAGCTCAATGTCTCAGGATTGGCCAGGGAGATCCTGGAAAGTGGTCTGTCCTGCAGAGGCCCTGATGCTCCTTTCTTTAAGGGTTACTGTTACAAAGATGTCTTGTCTAGTCTTATCCTTCCTGGATTCCAAGGTGATTACAAGAGAGACTCAGAGTGGAGGTGACAGATACACAACCGAGGCTGGGGTGCCTAGCTTTTATACTGCTCTCAGTTAATTAATGGGCACAAGCAAGAAGACAGTGCTTTTTCAGTGAAGCAACAGCAGATTTTAAGTACTTGTTATGGTCCTGCTCTACATGAATAGGAATTGTGGGTAGGTAAGTAGAAGCACTTTCACTGCTAGTAATCTGGGCCCTTAGCAGTCTTTGGAATTGTCTGAGACTGTTGGCAGCAGACAGTCATGAGCAACAGACACACTAGTGTTACAGCTCTTGTATGAGCCTTGGGTGCTCAGACCCTTAGCCTTATAGCAACAAGTGCTAAGCTCTCTCAAACTCTTCCAGTGACCAGGGCTCACAGTTTCTTTTTCCTCTGGTTCTTTACAACTTTCTGACTTTCTTCAGCCTTACTCTCTGTCCTCTCTCACTTTTCTCTACTTCTGCTGTTCCTCATTGTCTCTGCCACTTTTGTTTCCTATCACCTTTTATGGGAAGTCTTAGGGTTTAAAATGTTCCCCATCACTTTTACCCTGGAAGCTCCTTTATCCCATTTCATTGCTGTCACTGACATCACAGGGTGATGGCTACCTTTGTTGCCAGTGTTGTCTCTGCTGATGTTGTTACTGTTGCTATTATGGCTGCTGCCGCCTTTGCCAGTGTTGCCACCTGTGCTACCTCTGCCACCTCTTCTCCTTTCTTTGTGTTACTGGCTCAGTCTGTTTAACTAATGGTGAAGATCAAAAGTAGGCAAGAAAAGACTACTCTAGAGAAGACTTTTCTTGGCCTAATGTTGCAAGATCTGGGAGAGCACCACAGGAGGGTATCTCCCTCACTCACAAAGTGACCTGAACAGCTGGCTTATACAGTCAGAAAGGAGGTGTGATAAGACTGTCTGCACCAATGACGGCAGTCCCTTCAGGTAAATGAAGGACTGTATTTATATCAGTCGCAGGTCTTCAGTTGGACCACCAGGGGAAGTGCTCCCCCTCTGGCCTGGGTGGAAATGGCTGCAGGGCCATGCAGAATTCCTGGAGGATTGTGATGCAAGCTGTTTGCTGGGACAGGAGTTGTGCTTTATTAGCAAGCTGGGGCTATTGTATTGCTTCCTCCAGGTGTCCACAGAGTGTTCAGAGCAGCCAGTGCTGGCATGAGGGCAGTCCAGCAGGCTGCTTGGTTGATAGTCTTTCAGTCCAGGCAACCAGAGCACCAGGGAAAGGTCTAACGACTGTCAAATAGGGAGTCAAATCTCCTTGGCCTCCAACATCTTAGATTATTTAAATGAAAAACATTACAAAATGTGCTTATGGTGTTAGGGTACAAATGTTAGGGTACCTTTGAGGCTTGCAGCCCACTCAGCCTGAAACCGGCCATGGCTAACATGACCCAAGCCACCACTTACTGGAACTAAGGGAGGTGGGACGGTTTCTGGGAACAGGGACTGTTTCTGGTTAATCTTGCTAAAACGGTATGTGAGTCAATGAGTTAAGACACCTGGTGATTACCAAATTCCTGATAAATAATCTTCACGTAATCTTGCCCCACCACCAAGATGTGGGTGATATCAGAAATATGTGACCCCAGGGACCATAAAAATTGCTGTGTGACCGTGACTAATGTCTAAAAAATATAAAAGCAGCCTGAACTTTGTATTCGGGATCCGTGTTGAAACCCACTGCGTCAGGCGGATACCCGGACCCCAGCTGGCTGGAAATAAACCTCGCTTTGTGGCTTACATTATCGTGAGTGTCTTTTTGTTCCTCTGAGGGGTGGTCAACCTTGGACCCCAACAATGGAAAAAGGCTTCTCATTCTATTCCAATATTAACCTTTCCTTCTTTGGGAAATCCTTATCTTCCTATTTCATCTATATATTGTTTGGCCTTAATTTTTAAAAAGGTGAATTATTTTGTTTTTCTAAATTCTAATGTAGTTGTAAAATGCTTCAAATCTCACATCCCCTGTGGAGCTACTGAAACAATGTAACACTATGAGAAAACCACACAAATTCAGAATGCCTGTGGTTTTCAAGACAACTGGCCTGGACTCTTCAAAAAGCCAGTATTAAGAAAAACTAAAACATGCAGGGAATTATTATAGTTTGAGAAATGAAAAATCAATGAGCCTCAAAGTAATTAATTCCCCAATTGATCCTGGCTCAAAATAAAGCATCTCCTATAAAGGATTTTTCTGAATACAACTGAGGACATCTGAGGACTTAGATAATATCAGTGTCAATTTTCTCAGAGATTGATAACAGTGTTGTGATTATGAAGGAGAATGCTATTTTTAGAGACGCATACGAGTATGCAGAGGTGAAAGTCTGCAATTTAGGAATGATTCAGCAAAAAAAAAGTGTTAAATATTTATACCTAAGTAAATCAAGTATGGAAAAATGAGTGTTTATCGTTGAGTCTGGTATTGGGTAGTACTACTATAGAATTAGGAGGGATAAATCTGGATCTTATTGTTTTTGCTATTACCATGACATCATCAGAAAACTGGAATTATTGTCACGCCGAAGCACCAGGAAATCTCGCGATAGCGTAGCCTGACGGAGCGCGAAATGCGGTGGGCGGGGTGGGGAGAACGACCAACTTCCGGCCAGGCCGTTGTCTTGGTGGCGCGGCCGAGTCATCGCCGGGTTTTGCCGCTCGGTTCTCCCGTTTGTCCTCCCCCCGCCCGGGCGCGGGGGGTCGACTAGCCGCGCGAGGCGGGAGGTGACTTGGACCTTCTTCCACTCTTTCATTGCAGCCAGCGCCCTGGCCACCCGCGCCGGAGCCTGGGGTCCTGGGGACCCGCGAGGTCCGGTGTGAGGGGCCGGGCCTACGCGGGCCCGCCGCGGGGCCCCATGAGGCATAGCCTGACCCAGCTGCTGGCAGCCTCGGGCCGCGACTCCCCAGCCCGTAGCGACAGCCCGGCGCCGGCCGCGACCTGCTCGCTGCCCCGAGACCTACCCCGGGCGGCCGCGGGGGAGGAGACGGCGGCGGCCGCCTCGCCTGGCCGCCAGCAGCCGCTCGGCGACGAGGGCAAAGGGGAGGCGGGGAGAGGGAGCGGCGGCGGCGGCGGCGGCGGCGGCGGCGGCGGCGGCGGCGGCGTGGCCGCGCGCGCGCCCTCGCCCGAAGAGATGGAGGAGGAGGCGATGGGCAGCGTCCGCGGGGAGGAGGCGGAGGACATGGACTTTCTGTCCGGGCTGGAACTGGCGGATCTGCTGGACCCCCGGCAGCCGGACTGGCACCTGGATCCCGGGCACAGCTCGCCCGGGCCTCTCTCCTCGTCGGGCGGAGGCTCGGAGAGTGGCGGCCTGTGGCGAGGGGACGACGACGACGAGGCCGCGGCTGCTGAGATGCAGCGCTTTTCCGACCTGCTGCAGAGGCTGCTCAACGGGATCGGAGGCTGCAGCGGCAGCAGTGACAGTGGCGGCGGGGAAAAGAGGCGGAGAAAGTCCCCCGGAGGAGGAGGGGGAGGGGGAGGCGGCGGTGGAGGCAGCGGCGACAGCAGCCAGGCGGCGACCAAGAGTCCCCGGAAGGCGGCGGCGGCCGCGGCCCGGCTGAACCGGCTGAAGAAGAAGGAGTACGTGATGGGGCTGGAGAGTCGCGTGCGGGGTCTGGCAGCCGAGAACCAGGAGCTGCGGGCCGAGAACCGGGAGCTGGGCAAACGCGTGCAAGCGCTGCAGGAGGAGAGTCGCTACCTGCGGGCCGTCCTGGCCAACGAGACTGGGCTGGCCCGCCTGCTGAGCCGGCTGAGCGGCGTGGGACTGCGGCTCACCACCTCGCTCTTCAGGGACGCGCCCGCTGGGGACCACGACTACGCCCTGCCCGTGGGGAAGCAGCCGCCGGAGCCGCGGGAAGAGGACGACGCGGCCGGAGGAGTGTGTCTGCATGTGGACAAGGATAAGGTGTCGGTGGAGTTCTGCTCGGCGTGCGCTCGGAAGGCGTCGTCGTCTCTTAAAATGTAGGGTCAAGTAATCTGCTCTTTACCCGCGTTTACCCCTTTCAACTCCCTTACACCATGTCAAACACCTTAGTGGGACATCTTCACTGGACACATTTCAGAGGAGGAAAAAAAAAAGTAATATTGAATCTTTTAAAGTGTTTAGCTAAAAGCATGAATGTGAAACTGTAACCCACTCCTAATGATAACCTGTGACTATTAAATCTCTCTGACAGTTTCTTTTTTAGGTGATTTCCTTCCTGCCAGGCTCCGTTGTAGGGGTTACAGAACAGTCGTTCCCGCCTCACAACCTGGTAAGGATCCATCTCTTCACGTAACGCTCATGCTCTGCTGCTTTAGTCTTCTTTAATGGGCAACATCTCAATTTGTGTGTGTGTGATTTTTTTTTTCCTTTTTTTTTTTTTTTCTCTTTTTTGGAAGGTGGGTGGGGAATCTAATTTGGGCCCTGTCCACCCTGGAAACAGACTTGTGCTGGTCAATAATGTATTTAAGATGCTTCTTCTGGTTGAAATAGCTGCTAAATGTGTCCCCTTGTTCAGACTTGCGTGTACCTAGCTCTTCTGTCCCCAGTGTGGACATGGCCTTGGATGACATCGGTTCCAACTGTACACTGAAACCTGCTTATAGAGATACAGTTTGGAGACAGTGAAACAGGTGAAGTTGAATGGAAGTTCCGAGTTGTACAAAGTGCAAATTGGAATTCCAATTTTAGAGCAACTTTTCAAAGGTTGACAATAAGTATTTGAGGCATGCACAAACAAATGTGATAGTTATTTTCCCGGAGATGCTAGAAATCTCTTAAATATTCAAGAATGCCTTAGCTTTCAGTAAAAGATATAGAAATACAATCTATTCAGAGTGACAGATCTTAATATTTCACTGCATCAGACTCCTGTGTTTTAGTTAGAGGTAGAGTAAGAATGGTTAATGAAACGTTTGAGGACCAGCACAGTGATTATCCCATCACTGAGTAAAAATAAATTGTTGAACTCCTTTATTTTTTGTTGTATTAAAATTTTAGGTTAAATTTATGTATGTATGATTAGGTAATTGAAGGTTGTGAAATGTGAATGAAAATGTGTAAAGTGAGGCTTCACAAAGAATCATTCCATATTTCAAAAGTTTTGCTCTATTTTAAAATAATTTTTAAAATTGAGTGGTTCTGGCCACTCAATGATATGATTGACAGTATTTTCCCAAAGATGGAAGGTATTCTTCCCTTGAAGTACTCTATATTTATTGTCCACTTGTATAAATCGAATTATGAGGTCTGTCAGTATTACAGACATTAAGAAATTCTTTGTGAAACATCACTGTTTGATGAAGTGTATATGTATTTAGCATCCTTGTTTTTCTTTGTGCTAAAGTGGATACAGCTGTTGGGGCAGAAGAGACGGGACCAGCTGCTGGCCACATTTCCTGCTTTATTTTAAAAGGTAGTATAAGAAATGAGGAAAAAGAGGTAATATCAGGGCTTCTGCTGTCTTTTATTTTTAAAATGTTCATAATTAAGTATTTTCCAGCAATCCAAAGATGTAAGTTATCTTACACATAAGATGTTTTATTTTGTTGTTACTTGATTATGGAAATGGAATCCTTGTTCTTGCACAACTGTAAATGTTTTGTTGCTAGATAATATGATTTGAGACCTAAATTGGCCTCTGGTTTTCAGTGCATCACAGCATATTTTGTAAAATCATCTATTGCACTTGAGCATGAATGGGTAGTAGCCAAACTCACAACCTGGAGTGATGAACCTGCTTATACCTAAGGGCAGGAGCAAGCCCCTCACAATGCAGCTGCATGGATTTTTAGTGCCTACTGAATTACATATAAATATATATATATAGAAACCAAAAGTAGTTGGAAAAAATTATTTGAAATGACTAATTTGTGCTATCTTTATGAAATATGTTAAATGTAGCTTTTCGAAACAGAAGCCTTGAATTGAAATTTAACTAATACTTGAACATTTTTTGTATATATTTCTTTGTATATAATTTTGTGCAGTACCAATGCTAAAAATATGGTGTCATAATAAAACCAGGTTTGTTGATCTTTCAGTTATGGGCTCAAGGAATTTATTCATCTCTCACATGACATTGGAAAATAATGGACGAAAATAGGAAAAATGATTGTTGTTAATGCTGACTATGGGTCTTAATCAAAAGGTTCTGGAAGCAGTAAGTTTGTTTTTCTAAAAATTATACCACTCCCTTGGAATATTTTCTTCTAACATCAATGCTTTTCCTGCATTGTTTGAAGTTTGGGGCTGGGGAGAAACAGTAGACAAAGCTTTCTGATTTGGGATGTTTTGAAATTCCAAGTATAGATTTTTAGAATGTCATTTTATAAATGGCAGTTTGGGGAATTATGTGATTAAGAACTTTTTGAAAATGGAAAGATTAGTATGGCCTATTTTTAAAGCTGCTTTGTTAGGTTCCTATGTTTTATTAACTGTCTTTTCTTAGTTTCCATTTCATTATTTCTTTTCTAGTTTTGGTGATTTAGTAATTTTTGTCATTTTTTACATCAACTCATGGTCTTGTTTTTACATGGTAATTGCATGTACTTAGGATCTAACAGAGGCTTTAAATAAATTTGATCATATTTATGTGTGAGCACATTTTACTGTAAATGTTTGGGTTTCTGAATTTACAACAGATGTTTAATTCAGTATGTAGTAAACAGTATCTTAAAGTGTCCTATTCACTACTTGTTAATTAAAAAGTTATGATTAATATAAAACTGTTGTCTTACTATTTTTAGAAAATTGTGTTGTGAGTGGTTAGTATTTGGGTAAAGGAGATTTCTGGAATATAAATAGATTGTTTTGAAGTTTTCAGGTTTGGTTCTATTTGCTGTAATGGTTGAAAACAATTTAGTATTTGGGGGACCCTTTTGGCTTCTCCCCCTCCCCCAACTGTTCCTCTATGGTAAAATGATACAGAACTAAAGATACAGCTTTTTAATACTTTCTTTCCTTTGGTGGCAGGAATTCATACATTAGTTGAACTAACACATCATATTCTTCTATTTCTATCATTGACTTGTTTCTGCACTTCCTTGACCAAACTTAACTAAAAAGTACACATTTGTTAAAATGTAGTCACACTTCTGCTATATCCAACAAAGTGTTCAAAATATTTTAAATATTTGTGAATTTTATAATCACTAAATTAATCTCTCTCTCTTCTCTTTAAACAGCTTAGCAGTATCTGCAAAAACGAATCTTTTCCTACAACCTGTTAACTGACTGGACTGATGGTAACAAAGTAATTGTGGGAGCCATGTCGGTCAAAAATTTGGCATCTGCTGAAAAAAAAAAAAAAGAATGCCATTTTCAAGTTCCCAAATTACTTCTATACTGGTTTCACTTTCCAGAAATGGAGATATGAAAAGATTCTCTGGAATGCTTGAAAGACTTAATAGAAATACATGAGACACCATTTATACTTTTTTTTTTGTCTTTCATGGGAGTGATACTCAGTTCTTTGCATACCTTTCAAAAATTGTAACCATTGGAGAAGAGAAGTATAAAGTATAGTATTTCATCAAGAAATATTAGATTCTTTACACAATCAAGAGCACATTCTATGGAATTACATTTAGTGAACGAGAATTACATAAACAGGCTACCAGTTATCACAAAGCATATCATGAGTTTGTGTTTATTTTCTGGAATGTAAGAGCTAATTTGGAGAACAGACATCTTGCTGCATAGACTATAAAAGTTAATGTAAAGTCCTTAACTATAAAGAGTAGTCTTTTTAAATAGATGAATTGATTTGTCTGTGTATCTTTGAAAAAATGATAAAATGTATGGGTAGTTGATTGCAATTTAGGGTAACACTAGGATGTATGGATTCTGAGGTTTTGGTTCCTTGAGCTTTCTTTTGAGTACTTGACACTATTTAAAAAATATTTTGAGGTTTCTAATGGTATATTAGTTTCTACTGTTTTATATTAAAATTTCTCTAGTGTTATGTAAGGGCCTTGGTATGCTGGATGATGCGACTGGCTTATTTCGTGGTTTTACTTAATTGAAATATTTTTCTGGCTTATTACAAGTATGAAAAAAACATTGGAAACATTGGATTGTTTTATTTCGGTTTTGTGGATTATGTCAACATATTCTTTCACTTGGTCTAGATTGAGTCATTTTTATCTTACTGACTCACTTGGGAAGTAAGCAGATGATAGAGGAAGAAGAGGGTAAGTGATAGATTCTTATTTCACAGTAACTATATAGTTGGCTTTTGGATGATATTCAAAATTTGCTAAGCCCACTCCGTTTCTTGTTGTCTGAATCTTATTCGGGGCCTGTAAAGCCAGGCAGTAAAGAGCATTCCCACTTCAGTAACTGATGCTCCTACAGTACAGCTGGTTCCACAACCAAAGATTTAGGCACTAATACTTTTGGTGATCATAAATGCATACTACTTTGATGGAATAGAGTATTATAGTCAAACTTTTAAACTAATCCAATGAAATTGAACAGGTAATGATATTTGCAAGTATTTCCCCCTCCACCCTACTCACTATCAGTACAAAGTTTTAAGATCCTCCTAAATACAGTTTTACTGTTTTATCTGAGCTGGGTTTTTTTTTTTTTTTTGTCGTTCCCCCTGCCTCCATTTAGTTGCAATACAGATCAAAAAGGAGATCTTCTGTTAGAAACTTTGAGAGTGCTTTCTTTGGCCACTACAGTATTTTTGAATTTGGGTATCGTTTTGGGTAGGCTCAATACTGTCAGCCAGTCATTCCCTATTGTCTTATAGTGCCCTGTAATTTTTGTTGACCTAAAATTACTTGTTGAAAATATTTTGCTGTTTTCACAAGAACTAATTTAAAAATTTAGTCACTAAATGTGTTTGGAATGTTGTGTAATTCTGTCAACAATCTGGATTTTGGTAACTCACTTTTCCTTAGAATGTGTTCCCAAATTCTGTATCCTTGTATTACCACTGGGGTTGAATTTATAGACCCCTCTGGCTCTCAGTGTACTATAATTTAGAGTTTACAAAATATCAGCATCTTAATATAATATGAATCCTCTTTTTTTTAAGGTTGTATCTAGACAAAATGGATTGTAAAAGACACATTTTAAGTAGTTTGTTTACTAGATTGAAATATTTAGCACTTTCCTGATTGAGGCAGTGTTCTTTAGGTCTTAGTTACAAATTACTAAATTTCCTTAAGGTATAAAGCAGGTCATAGAGGGTTCATGTCATGTATCTGCCTTCTGACCAACATGTTTTGGTAGATTTGTAGCAACAAGCTAACCTGCTATGCTTATGTTGCCCATTTCTACTAACTGAAAAAAGGATTTAAGAAAATTTAGCACAGAGCTGGATATGTTGTATGGTCATAAAGCTACTCAGGAAGCAGAGGCAGAAGGATTTTGCGTTTGAGGGTAGCCCTGGCAAAGGCAGTGGGACACCCTGCCTTAAAAAGTAGAAGCAGAGGCTAGGGGCATAGCTCAAGTGGTTAAGTGTTTGCCTAGCATGTACAAGGCCTAATCCCTAGCACTGCAAAGAAAAACATTTAGTGGAGGGCAGATGTTAAAACTCCTTGGCGGCTATAGAATCCATTAAAAATGATTAACCCATTTACACATGGTATGCTAAGGAGCAAATATTCTGCGACTTTTAAGAATAGTAAGGAAACAATTTGTAATAATCAAACATAGTTATACCATTGGGTTATCTATGTTGATCATACCATTCTGTGTTCTTTAAGGATCTGATCGAATAACTTGGATTTCTGATTTTTTGAAGCAAGGCATTATTTTAAATTAAAAAAAATTTTTTGTTGTTATTACTATGAAAGGTAGAATTCTGCTTTATATAAAAGTGATAGAATGCAGGTAAAGTGGACAGTGTTGGATCTGAGAGTCTTTACTCTTGATCTTTTTACCTTGTTCTTTTTCCTTTTAAGTTACGTGTGTGAGTGTGTGTACACGTTTTTCTCTAGTTGTAAACATAAACGTATTTATTACAGAAAACTTAGGAAATCTAGAATTGAGGAGAAATCACTCATAACTACAACCCAGAGGAGATACCCATAGTAAACATTTTGGCATATTCCCTTTTTGTCTGTTGTGCATTTAGATTATAACTGTCATAATTTCTTACATAAGTTTGGTAGAGAAACATTTTATGTACCTGTTGAAAGAACAAATTTGCTATCTGAAAAACTTAAAATGTATCTTACTTCATTTGAATTTTAAATCTTTGGCAGTGTTTTTTTCTTTAAACAGTCTGAAAGCCTTTTTTACTTGCCATGATACCTTTTCTAAATTTTTCCATGTAATTTTAAGTAGTGTAAATTTATTTAACAGGTCTTAAGTCACTGTATGGAAGGAACAGTAAAGGTGTGGTCAAGAGTGTGATCTAGAATGGCACTTAACATTTTGCTTGGTACTTTTCTGTGGTATCCTTCATAAGAAAGTACTGGTCTAGACCTTAGACATTATCCAGTTTATAGTCATGTATCCACATTACCAGGTGCTACATATGGCTATCCACATTATCAAAAGCTACATATGGCTAGTGCCTAACATTTAACAGTGCAGGTACAAAACATTTCTATTGTCACAGAAAGCTACGTTGGACAGTGCTGATTGAGAGGCTGTTATACACACAAAATGGCTTAAAGAATTAAGATGAGAAGTATTTGGAAGAAGAAATTAACAAATCACTTAAAAAATATAAGTGATCTAAGGAAATGAATCTACAAGGATATTTAAGAAAGCAAAATCAGGGCAATAGGACAGTATGGCTCCTTTTTGAGTGCCTGATGTCAGGTGCTATGTTCAACAACTTATATATGTAATATGCTGGAGGAGTGGCTCAAGGGGTAGAACACTTGCCTATCAGCACAGGCTGTGAGTTTAAACCCCCCAAAACAATAAAAATTCATATATATAAGAGCTTTGAGTGAGGGTTAGGTAAGTTAACTTGCTTAATAGAAACCATACACTTCATAAGAGGTTCAAATGTGAGATTCTGAAGAACTATTCTACAATAGATGGAAGCATCAAAACATAGACTTTGCCTAAGACTTAACAAAGATACATCTTTTCAGGGGTTTAGGTTGAGATTGATTCCCTGTAAGATTATTAAATAAGTTCTAGGATTTTTCTGGACTAATGGCACAGATTCATTTCTGTACTATGAGAAAATGAAGTACAATTAACATTTGCTGTATTGATTTTTTTTGTTTGGCTCTGTGGAGTCTTCATTGAAAATTGCTATGTAGTTTTTTTTTTTCCCTCTTATATTACAGATGAAATTAAATGTCTAGTGTAAAGGAGTGGTTTAAGCAAGGGGGAAGAGGCAACATTGGGCAAATTAGAGATTTCATTGTTTTTTGTTTGCAGTGTTGGGGATCACCTCACCTATGCTAGGTAAGCTCTCTACCACTGGTTTATATCCCCACCCCTGAAGTTTACATGATTAGTCTTTATTGGAGTTCAACCTTTTGTTGCAAAAAAAAAAAAAAAAAAAAAAAAGCTATAAATAGCCTTTTTTATAACAGAATTGTACCTAATGTGATAAATTACAAGTCTGTGTATTTTTAACATAAGAGACACAGTTACTTTCACCATTTTATTTTTGTATACATATTTGCTTAAAGTCAATGAATTTCTAGGCCAGGTTCAGGTAACTGAAGGGCCTTTATAAGTAGCTTATATTGCCTGGATCCAAGGTATGCTGCAAACATGGTCTGAAGTAAAATGGGAAATAACATCCTTCTAAAGACAGGCTTAGAAATTTTAATCCAGTAAGTTAAGATGTTTCCTATCTCTGGTAGCAGGGCTGATTGATATCTGTAAGAAAACATTGAGATATTTCACTAGAAAAGAATGTTTTACCAATATCTAGTATATTAATAATACATTAATTGTAGAAGTCTTAAGATAAAATTATCTAAAGATGATCCCACACTCTTCACTGTGTAATAGTCCTAAAAGCTGTCCTGTTTTCTTTTGCCCCCATTCTCCAGTTCACCTGTCTGTGGAGGCTCACATAGACTAAACTGCTGATAAAGAGTTCAACAGTGAATAACCAGAATTACTTTGGAGTAGCAGGCTTATAGCTAGACATTTTCTGATAGAATCTGTCTTTATCTTGAGAAGTAAAACTTGATTACTTATAAGCAAAACCAAGTCTTACTAACTTGACCAAAAATTAAAACTGCCTTTGGTCTAAATGCCTTACAAAGAGAAAATACATTTGCTGTTTTAAGTTCTGAGTGAAATGCATTATTAAAAGTTTTCATTGATTATAAGAAAAATCCTACCTGGCTGCTAGGCCACCATTCAGAGGCATAGCCAAAAGAACAGGGTACAGGCCACCAAAAACAAAACCAACCAGTCCACTTCGTATCACAGTACAGGTTTCACAATTCAGATCACCTAGGAAATAAATTTAGTTAGTTCTGGAAGTGATGGTCATGATAGTTAAGCAAACATGATTTAAAGACTATAAGGTCCACTTATATTTTTATTGCATATATTTTATCAGGCACTAATACAGCAAATGTAATTCTGCACCTCATGTTCAAAGGTATAATTAGGGGCTGGAGACACAGCCCAGTGGTAGAGTGAATGCAGTCTTAGAATGGTCAAGAAACTGGATTTGATCCTCAGCACCCAAACAAAAAAGGTTATAATTACATGTATAGGTAACCTAAAATAAGAAAAACTGACAAAACCATTTTAGGAAAAAAATTCCCTAGTTGATTCTGGACATGGATATAAATCATCTCAAGACAGTTTCCAGCTTTCTGCTCTTGTTTTATATCAACAGATTTGGGCTAATATTTTCACTGTTAGTTCATTGGGCAATTAAGTGGTTTCCCTTGATCCACACTAATTATGGAAATTCAAAGTTGGTCAGATTTGGAGCAGCATTTAACAGAAAGTAAAATTTAGTTGGATTCCCTCCATGGTAATAATTTTTTTTTTTCTTTTGGTATTACTGGGATTTAAACTCAGGGCTTTGTGCTTGCCTAAAAGCACAAAGGTAGGCAAGTACTCTACCACTTCAGACATGCTTCCAACACTTTTTGTTCTGGTTATTTTGCAGCTAGAGTCTCACTTTTTGCCCACGCTGGCCTTGTACTGCAAGCTTCCCCATGTCAGCCTCCCAAGTAGCTAGGATTATGGGCATGGCTAAGTATTTTTATTTTAAATCACTAATCACAAGATTTGTGATACTCACAGCATTAAGCATACATGGTAAAATTTCAAATGTTGACTCTCCCATTTGGTAAGTGTTATGCATGCATGTAGTGCTTTAACAGATTTGCTAACATAGTCTTATTCCCCTATTTTTTCCCTTTAAGGAACTTGTCTGTAAAACATCAGTTAAAACGGAGGCATTTAAAAACAAAACAAAACAAAAGGTTTCTAGTCTTTCCAATCAATTACTGCATTATCCCATGTAGCTATTAGGTAATAATATTTAAATATTAACTAAAATTGCAAATAACATATTCCAAGGCAAACTTCTGGGTGATAGTGAAATAGAACATACCTGTACTCAAAGGTGAACTTATAAAACCTCTATAAGACACATTCGCTGTCAAATATGGGATCACTGCCATTGGTAAACCAGAAGCTATACGAGCCTTTGTCACGTGCAGGACACGCCGAAAAAGACTGTTAGCTATTAGGCCACAGAAAGCAGCATTAAGTCCAACATATGTTGATCCATATTCAAGTAGATTCCTGAGAGGGTAAGAAAAATGATTTTCATCCCATTGTGTGGGTGAAGGTCTAATTCTGGCATATGTTATAGAACTTAGTAAGTCTTTGGAAATAACTAGATAAATCTATCCCTCACAGCTCCATAAAACCAAAACCTTAAATCATGTTTTGCCTATAGATTTTCATTCTAAAAGGCTTCTGAATTTGGTCAACACTTTTAGATACAGTGGTACCTTTCAGATTTTCCTAAATATCTTTTGTGATTTTTGTAAAGGAATTAGTGTATAGAAATTTTCCCAAACCTATGTAGCAGGGAAAGCTAAAGAATTTTTGAGTTGGATGGCTCTCTTCTGAGCTCCTGGTACTTAACTCCCAATACTTACCTCTTTAGCACAACCCATTATAAGGTGGTATTATTTTATAATTACTGATTTACCTACCAGGCTTCCCTACTAGTCTAGATAACAGGTAGAAAGATGTACTCAACTTGGTTTGAGTAGCACCCGTCCATCCACAAAGTACTGTGGAGTTAATGTATTTCCTTTTCACTCATCTCTAAACCATTAGTGTCAGGTCTGGGATTTTGGGGAAGTACTGGAATTTAAATGAGACTATATGCTAGGTACTTTACCAACAGTCCTTCATTGATGAAGACTAAATGTTTTGAGATAGTAGTACTACTTGGATTCTAAGCCAAGGTATTTGTGAATTTAGAACCCTGTTCTATATTCTATACGTTACTTAGTTTGGGGAAAAAAATAATACCTGAATTTCTCACTAAATAATGGAAATACTCCAAATTTTCAGCTTACTACTTAGCTTTTTTTAAGATTTGTACAGTTTACCCTCTTGAATTTCTCATTACTTAATAACTAGCCAAATTAAAACCACACAGTACTCCAACTATAGCTTACATTCATTAAAAAAACTTTTCTAGGACCTCCTAGTTAAGCTTCCTACATTGTATATTAGGTATTAACTTTTCATGTGTTATTCTGCATTCATAATGATGACTGTCCTTTCACTTGTTGAAAACCTATTACAGCAGACTTGATGCTAAATATGCAAAAACCACAAAAAATAAAATTCTACTTTCAAGGGTTTCATAGCTGACTATTAGAAAAGAGAGACTGTATAAATTTGTGATAACAGAAGTCTATTAAAATAGTTCAAAAACTTAGGGTATACAAGATAAAATTTACAGTGTAAAGATTGCCTAGAAAATCTACCAAACAATTGTGGAATCACATATAAATGTGAGAGGCCTGTGTTTTCTAATTTCTGCCACTTAGCTTTTTTACAACTTGTATTGCCATCTGTAACACAGTTCACCCTCTTAAATGCTCTCTTTTTTCTAATTTGGTGAAGGCCCCAGTAACAGCCAGCTTTCTTCTCTTCATAGCTGCTGCCCCCTGCTAATCTGTTCTTTGCAACAATCTTTTTGGCTTTCTCTGACTTGCTGATTTGGAAAGAGACACAGGCCTCCTTTTGTTTTAGAAGTCTGTTACTTGCTTCAGGAAAACAACTAAAGTGGGCACGTGTATATGTGTATGCATGCAGTGTGGGTGTTGGTAGTGGTAAGGGATATAGAACTTAAGATTTCACCAAGTTCTTATTACTGCTTGGTTTATACGTTCTCCCTTGTTGAGAGGCTGACATCAAGATTGGAATTTGTATAGGTTTCATACCTGCAGACAGGAAGATTAATCTTCTAAAATGTGTTTCAGATACTTCCTCTTTCACCTCAATGCCAACATGCTACCCTCTGTCTTTACCAGGATACCTATGCTAGTTTGTTTACTGGACTTCCTCTTTTCTTTTTACTTATTTTCCAAAAAGCAGTTATTAATGTTCATTAGAAAAGCCAGTTGGATCACAGTTTCCTGCTTCAAATCCTGTTTCTTATGTCCACTAATGTACTTTAGTAACACTGGTTCCTCAAATATGATGAACTCTATAGCCCAGCATATGCCACTCCTTCTACCTGAGATAATGTCCCTCCCTCTTCCCAGGCTAGCTCCTTTTCAGTCTTATAAAGGTCTCATTCTCATTTTAAATGTAACCTAGTGAGATTTTACTGATTGCCAAAGAGGTCTAAGGACATTTTGGGGAAGTATACTCCAGTTGCCTTGTGTTGTCTTAAAAAAAAAAAATCAGTTTGTTTCTTACACTACCATTTTGTCTTTAATAATATCTTAAAGATCTTTAGCCACGATAATTTTTCTCACATTTCCTGTCTTCTAGCCACATGTATTCCATGGTATTCTTTTAGACAGGTTAGCATACTGACGGAAAAGAACTGAGAAAGAAGACAATTATTTAAATGGGTCTATAAAGGTTTACATTTTTCTGTACCAGCTGAATGGAAAGACTGAATTATCACTAATCTCTAAAGATAGGAGATTTAGTCTCAGCTTCCAAAATTAGCTACGTGATATTGAGCAAAACAGTTAATTTCTTTGGGCCTCAGCTTCCTCATCAAAACAAGGGCTTGGTTTCCTTCTGATATTCTGTGTTGTTTACACTTAAGTCAGACAAATTTGAGATACTAAATCAATAATGAAAATCTTCCTGCTAAAAAATATTTTAAAATAAAGGGATCTTACCTTTCTGCTTCTGGAAGTTGGTTAATTTTTCTGGTTATGATATGAAAAATTAAGTTTTCCTTGATAGTATCATCTGGTTTATGATTTTCCATCTTGAGCATTAAAAAACCATGAAAACAACAATCTGTAGAAAAACAACAAAGCAATTTAAAGACTTGCCTGAAAATCAAAAATATTAAACTATGAAAGAGCTGTAAATTAAGTTCAGAATCTGGAAAATCAATGCATTAAAAAAAAAAAAGAAAACCTAAGTGAAAAAGAAACCAGAAAATGAAGAGCAACACATAAAGCTTCTAGGACATACAGAGTATCTTAGGATCTTTAAAAATACCTTTCTAATCATTCACAAATAGCATTTTAGAGACTTACAAAACTGACATCAAATATTAAAATCAAGAACTTGTATGTTCATTAGTAGATGTGAGAGAAAATGCCTGCAGTTGACAGAGGGGTTGTTAATGTGCAGAACACACAGAAAGGCAAGCAACCCAACAGAAAAGCTGTGTCTGAGGAATGAACCCAGGACCTCAGCATGTTAGGCAGGCACTCCACCACTTGAGCCATGCCCCCAGCCCTTTTGTTTGTTTTTGAGATAGGGTCTGGCTAACTTTGCCAGGGTTTGTCTCCAATTCTCAGTCCTACCTTTGCCTCCCAAGTTACGGATTACAGATGTGCATCACCGTAGCTGGCTGACAAGTATTTTAAAAGGCACTTCTCAAAAAGAGGAAAGTCAAATGGCCAATGAGAAAATATATCAACTTCATTACAATTAGGGAAAAATAAGAGCACAGTAAGATACAGCAAGTACCCACAGGTTAACTATAATTAAAATCTGACAATTTCAAATACTGCCAAGAATTTAGGACAATTGAAACTCGTGTAAGTTGTGCCTCAAGTGGATGTAACCACTTTGGAAAATAACTTGGTATTTAGTAGGGGGAATACACATATTCTACAATTTCACTTCCAGGTTAGGAACACCTTAAGAGCCAGGGTCAGCACATTTTTCATAAATGGTCAAATAGTATTTTAAGCTTTGCTGAATTTTTTTTTTAAGTTTAAAATTGTGAAAATCATTCTTGGCTGACTGGCTGTACAGAAACAAGCTTTAGAATGCATGTGCCCTACACTGCCAATAGTTTGTTGATCTCTGCACTAGATGGGTTCATGAATGTCAGAGTGAGGGAATGGCGAATGCGTTTTAATGTAAAGATTTGGTTAACTAAACAACACATTTCTGAGTAATAGTTAAGAAAAGCAAAGGTTCTAAGGGCCATAATGGTGCAGGCCTGTAATCCTCACACTCAGGAGGCTAAAGCAGGAAGATCATGGGTTGGAGGCCAGTGTGACTGGATAGCAAAACCACAGAAGTCCAGGAATAACATGGTTTATGAATCAAACTCTGCTGATCCACTAGCATTGGGTTTCATCTGCTACGAGATTAATTTATAGCACTACTTTAACATTTCTTGAGTAACTTTTACATATATAAGTCATTTGAAATTCCTTATTTCTAGACTTAAAACTAACCTAATAAATAAAATACAGGTTTAGAAATTTAGGTTAAGTGTCTAGGACTCAACTTTTTGAGGGCCTTGGCTTCCCTGCCATACAGCACTGCTGAGAGGGGTAGGGTGGGGAAACATGTAAACAAATACAGTTATATATAAAGCGTGTGATGTATATATCAGAAATTACTTTCTTAAAATGTCCAGCCCGGGACTATCACCAATTGTGATGTTCTTGGTTTTGTGAAAACCCCATTTCTACCGTGTTCCTATTCGAAGTCACCCTTAATTCGGTAAGGGTCCTGACTGGACAGCCCTGGTAGGGTATTGTATTCCATAAGTCATAATAAACCCCTATTAAAGACAACCCCACCTTTAAATACCACAAACACTTCAAAAGGTTTTTGCAAGATCTTACCACCCTTGTAACAGCTTCCAGAGACAGGCAGCAGGTTAAAAAGAACCTTTGAAAACTGAATTCGGCCAAGGTCACCCTGTAAACTGGCAGCGATCCTGGGATTAAATAAACTAATTTAAATCTACGGTGCCTCCTCCTAGAGTGGAAGATGCAGCGATGGTCAGCACCGTAGGTCCACCTCCCCCCCTCCGTGTCTCGCTGCTGCGCTGCCACACGGAGCTTCTGCCGGCGCAGGGGCATTTACCCCAGCCCTCCCGGAATAACAGTACCTCAGGCTGCCCTCTCGGCGGCCGGCGCCTCCCCGGTTCTTGCGCTGCGGCGCGGGGACGCACTACCACCCCGGCTCCGCTCGCCCGGGCACCGCCATCTCGGCGGCCACCTGACCCACTCGCACCGCTTCCGGTGGGCGGGCTTCCGGCCGGGAGCCCCGGCGCGCTCCGCCGTGAGGGTTGGCTGCCGCGGAGGGCGCTCGTTTCAATTCCCCGCCCCCGGGACGGAGCCTGCAGAACTGTGAGACGGTGAGGTGTGAGTCGAAGGTCCTAAGCCCGACTCTTCCACCGAAAGCCGAGCTTGTGCACGCTACTTTCTGGTCGGTAGCGCCTACCTACGAGGTTGGGATGACTACATGAGAACAGCTCCGAACACACGAAGGCAGTTCTGGTCAAAAAGAAGTCTGAAAGGAGCAGAAATTCCTTTGTTCTATGGATTTTCCACCCTCCCTTGGATCCTCAGCTCTCCATGCTAGGTTGTCCCAGCGTAATCTGAGAAAGTTTGCTTTTTGAAGCGTCCTGGTGTCCTATTTGAAAGTAGGGTTGGGTAAATGTGAAAGAAAAACTGTTCAGGGAGGGAGCCTAGAGCCTCTGTCAGTCAGGTAATTAAAAACCAATGTCTTCAACCAAGCCTCTAAAGATCTTTGAGTTCTCTTCTCCACAGCCTCTTTCTTCTATAAAACAGGTGGAGAAATAATGCTCTCACAGATTATTTTGTAAAGTGAGGATCTGATAAAAATGCTTACCAAGTTTGCTTTGAAAACTCACTGAACTTTATCAAAGGAGATTGGTATTCAAGATAAAGAGGAAGGCTTCACAGGCAAGGTGAGTAGTATGAGAGCCCCCAACTTCTCCCAACGCCTCGACTGAGGTTGAGCTACGTCAAATCATCTGTAGTCAGAACCAAAACAGTTCCTCAGATTCCTCGGTAGAAAGTTTCTGAGAAAAGCAGACAAAGCCTGGGAAAACCAACTTACTTAGATGCTAACTATATTTTGAGTTGTAAATATTTTATTTTTCTGCTACTCCATTTCACACTCTTATTCTAATTTCACTCTTAGTGGTCTGAAGCCAATTTTGAAATTAATAAATGTTCTTGCTGTACAGTGTCTGTATTACGGCATCATTGATTAACAAAGGAAATTTCGCATATATAGATTTAAACAAAGGATAAAGCTAACTATATACAAAAGAATAGTGGAAAAATTTTTATTAGGATATATTCGTTGTACAGGGGGATTCATTGTGACAATTCCAAATAGGCTTACTTTGTACACTGGTTAGAATGCCCCACCATCTCTCCCACTTTGATCCCCTCCCACCCCACTTAAACCAGTTGCAAGAGGCTTCATTGTTCTGTTTTGTTTATGAAATCTCTCAACCATATTCCCTCACCTTAATCTCCTTCATTCATCCTTCCCCTCACACAAGTACCCCCCCACCCACACATTGTACCTATTTTACAGTCCTGTCTTTTGTTATTTCAAAGTTGGTGTTCAAAGGGGTTTCTCGATGTATCTGCACTGTGAGTATACTTTGGTCTGTTCAACCCCTTCTATTACTCTTCTTTGCCTCTTTCCTCTCACCACCCCCCCCCCACCCCCTGCAATTTTCAGCAGCTTTCAATACATATGCTTATATCCTCTAACTTCACAGATGTTATATACAATGACACTCTGTTGTTCCCTTTCCCTCCTTCCCTGAGTTCCATAGTGTAGTTACAGTATTACAAACATGTTCTACATATACACTTGTATATGATCATGTTTATTTTTGTGTATATGTTTATCTTTTGGATCTATCTTCCACAGGAGAGAAAACAGCTGCCTTTATCTTTCTGAATCTGACTTGTACTTCACTTAACATGATGTCCTCCAATTGCATCCATTTACCTTCAAATCACATGGTGTCATTCTTCCTTATGACTAAAACTTAATAAGAATAGAAAAATTTAAGTAAGTAGAGCATGAGGGATGAGTGTCAGAAAGTGTAAGGTCTCTTAGGAAATGCTTAATAGGTTGGCTTGGCTACAATATATTACGAAGGCAGGAGAAAGAAGAGGAGCTAAATCTTCTGCTATAGGAAATGTTCAGTTTCTAGACTTTGAGATCATTGGTCACTAGTCACTATTTACTGTCACTGACTCCTAATGAATTTGTGACTCTGGTGCATATTGTACAAGACAGCTGGTAGTAGAAATTACATGAAGATATGTTTTTACATCAGATTATAATATATGACCTAAGATTATTTAATGTCTTCTCATGGATCTGAATAAAATCCCAAATCCTTAACATGGTCTGTAAAACCCTCCATAATCTGGCTCCATTTGAAGATTACTTTCCCAAGTGGTCTTGATCCATTTGAATACTCATTTTTTTTTTTTAAGATACTTTCAACTTTTGTTCCTCAACTCTCCAAACTTTTTGAAGCTGTAAATCCTTTAGCCATGCTGCTGCTTCTTCACCACTCTCCATCTCTAGATTTTACATGGCTGGCTTCTTATTCTTCAAGTCTCAAATTAATCAAACCTTGATTTTCTTTGACCACCAATCTAAATTTTTCCTAAAGTCTTTCTCATTATTGTTTCTTTAAAAGCACTAATTTATTTCTTCTTTCAAGATTTAATGAGTACTAGTGTTTCACTAACTTTAGGAGCTCACAGAATAGTGAGAGACATATAAGCACAACAAAATTGTAACTGTGTGTTCTATCCTATTTTTTGAGATATGTAGAGGACACTGGGACATCTAGCTGCCTGGACTATCCACCTTTCAAGAGAAAAACTGATTCTTGGGAGGCAACTCTCAATGGCATTGCTAAATCTTTTGTGTCCTGGACTATCCTTTTGAGGATGTTTGCATAGTAGTCTTTGAAGTTTCAGATTTTGTTTCCCTCTGCAGGTTTGTTTTCTGAAGAAGATAAGTATTCTGTCTTCCTTAGGAACAAAGTTTGAACAAGTTTGCCTGTAGCCCCCTTGTAAAAGTTGAGATTTACCTATGCTTGGTGTTCTTCAACTAGCACCCACCTGGGCCCACCTCTGCATAACCTCTGTGGACTTGAGTGTCCAGGTGAAGCAGTGCAAGCGTGGACGCTCATGATGCCTACTGTGCCATTTCTAATAAACTCTCTAAATCTATTGGGGCTCATTGTCTCACTACTGGCTGAATCAATGGAAGTAGTGCAAGTCAACCTAGTAGATGTCATCATGTTACTGCTTAGGAAACTGATTTTTACAACTGTACATTCCAGTACAGTAGCCACTAGCCACAAGTGGCTACTGAGCACATGAAATACAACTAGTCCAAACTGAGGTTTGATGTAAGTATAAGACATTTACCAGGTTTGGAGATTTACTACACAATTTTTTAGGTTACATGTTGAAGTGATAATAGTTTAAATAAAATATATTAGGCTTAATATAATGCATTACGAAAATTAATGCCATCTTATTTCTTCTTGCTTTTTAGATCTGGCTACCAGAAAATGTAATAGTATATATTGTATGATTTATATTACATTTCTGGCAGACAATGATTTAGAAGCTACATTTAAATTCCATTAGAAGGTAAAGACTATGGCAATAAGTACACAGTTAAATATAGCAAATAATAAATGATTATAACACATTTCAGAAATTTTAACTTTCTTCTTCCAAAATTTCTGAGCAACTGATAAAAAGTATTTTATCAATCTTTAGTGTATATCCATCTTAGGGTTGATTGACCTTTAGGCTCCATAGTGCCAAGGAAGTCTATAATTGCAGTTTCAGAACTTGCACAGATCTAAACATTTATTTTCATGGAAGTATAAAGTGTTGAAATTAGTTCCTAGTCTTCCTTTCACATTTTTGTTTTCCATCTCAAGGTTTAAAGCAAACTCTAAAATCACAGTGTTCTCCCTAGGATGGCATGAATGGAATTCTGTTGGGGCTTCTCTCTACCTGTATGTGCTTCTTAATTATGAGAAACTGTAAAACTACCAACTGCTACAGAATAATGGGAAATAAAGTTGAAAAACAAAAACTGGAGTGTGGAATACCTTAGATGGCAGGCTAACAACCTGCCCCTTTCGTTGTTTTGTTTGCAGGAAGACATTTCTTATTAAAAATGGAAGTGGCATAATCATAATTTCACTTTGAGAAGATTCACGAAAAATGGTAGAGAAAAAATGAAAGTGATGAGAGACATGGAAATTAGCTAAATGTCTTCAAATAAAGAACTCAAAGACATCTTACACTCCAAATTGAAAATCAAGTGTGTTTCCACTTGTGCTCTCTGGATCTCCACTGCTTCCTAGCTCAGGGCTTCAGAAGCCTTATGCCTCTACATTACTCTAAAGGCTAACTGACTATGGACATCTACTGATTCTCCTCCTAAATATCCTCCATCCCAGTCATCTCGCATATTCCACTTTTGTCCTCATTCCAGCCATTCTCCATATGGCATCTTTGGAAATGTGTTATTTCAATTTAGCTGAACGTGAGCTGTACATAGCAAGCGGGGGGGAGGGAATGGAGCTACAAATCTGCAATGCCTGGGTATTGGATCAGAAAAGCACACTTTTTTTTTTCGAAAGAAGGAAACTAAGAACAATTTGTCACATTTTTTCTTTACTAAAAATGAACATAATTGTTGATTTTGTGTAAGCCTTGAGAAATTCTGAGAGACAATAGATAATTTCAGTCTCTCATAGCTTGTGTGATTTTTTTCTAACAACAAAATATTGGTACATAAAGTAGCCAATCCATGGGGGAAGAGGGAATAAAGGAGAATGACGGAGGGGGTGAACTCAACTGTGATAAACTGTAAGAAATTTTATAAATGTTACAATGTACTCCCAGTACAATAACAATAAAGTATAAAAAATAGCTAATCCAATTTAGAGAAAATGGAATCTGACCACCTTCATTACTACTACCTTAGTGTATTATCATCTGTCATCTGAACTACTTATATAATCCTGTGTTGCAAAGAAATAGTCAGTGGCTCTGACTTCAGTGCAACATTAATCTCCTGAAAGAAGTTGATCCAGAAACATTTCAGTTTTTGAAGATGGTATTCAGAAAACAAGAGGACTTTCAGCTTCTGGAAGTGATAGAGTAGCTTATATTGGACAGATCCTGTTGTTAATAGTGATAAACTCTGTACAATAAAGAGATTTTATTTTTGAAGACACTGGAAGCAACCCAAAGCTTGTCAACACAGAAGGGGATATAATTCTTTTTTTCTCTTTTGCTGGGGATTGCACCGAGGCTACATGCACACCAGGCAAGCACTCTACTACCAAGGTATATCCTCAATCCAGGGGGATGTAATTCTTGAAAGGAGAAAAATGCTGTACAAGATCACATTTATCAAACTTTTTTCTTGAGAGCATTACTAACCCTTTGTGGTGTATGGGAAGTAGAGTATTAGTTTAAAGCAGTATTCTTTCCATTCTAAAACTTCAAAGGTTGAAGTCTGAGAATGTCAGAAAAACTGGAAATTGAGAGGCAGGGACCTAGAAAGGGGATCCACTAGAAGGGGGATGGGAGAGGGCAAACTCTGTCTAGAAAATTTCCTAAAATCTTTGGCTGACTTGACTGCATGTACACAGGATAAGATCTCAAGAAACCAGCAGACATTGACAGGAGTTTCAACAGATGTCTGAGGCACTGGAGACAGTGTTTTGAATTTAAATATTTCCAAGTTCTACAGAAGGGTGAAAACTTTGGGTATCCCACTAAACTCCAAAAGGAGTTTAGAAGCAAAGTCTGCATCCAAGGCCTAAGCTTATACTCTAGAACTGAGGGCAAAACCAACCCAAATCAATGATTAAAAAAATTAGCAAAGGAAAATAAAAAAGAGGAGGAAAAAAAAAAGTAAAGATGAGTGGAAATCGAAAAAAAAAAAATGAAGAAAAAATCAAATGTGGGCCAGGCACTCTGGTGGCTCACACCTGTAATCCTAACTACTCAGAAGGCAGAGATCAAGAAGATCATGGTTCAAGGACATTCCAGGCAAATGTTCACGAGACTGTATCTTGAAAATATCCAACAGAGTGGCTTAAGAGTGCTTGCCTAGCAAGTGTGAGGCTCTGAGTTCAAATCCCAGTACCCAAAAAAGGTGGTTCTTGAAAATAATAAAATCAATAAGCCCTACTAAGACTATAATCAAAGGAAGGATCTTTTTTGGATTGAAAGAGAGGATATTAATACAGACTTTCAACCTAGTAATAGGATAAAGAAGGAATACTGTGAATAACCTTAACCCAATATACTCAGCACTGTGGGTGAAATAAATTGTTTTGTCCAATTGTTAATTGTGTGTAGAGAGTTACAATTTATTTATTAAAATATCTTGGACTGTACAACCTTGCCAGATAAAATAGGATTTTATTTATTTATTTATATTGTACTGGGGGTAACTGTGGGATTTATTAAAATTCTTATAATATATCAAATATATCATAGTTGAATTTACCCCCACCACCATTCTCCTTTATTCTCTCCTCTCCCCATTCCTGGAATAGTTTCTACAGTTCTCATTTTTCCACTTACATACATGTGTACACAGTATTTGTACTATATTCACCCTCGTACACCCTTTCCCCACATTCTCCCCCTCCCACAACCCCCCAGACAGGATCTGACCCTCCTGTTCTCTGATTTTGTAAAAACAAAAAGATTTTATTTTTGTTTGTTTAAGATAGCTATACAGGGAGTTTCCTTGTGACATTTCTACATATATATGTATTGTAACCTGAATTGGTTTATCTCCTCCATTTTTCTCCTTTCTACCTTAGTCTCCTTCTAATGGTGATTTCAACAGGTTTAAAAATTCTATGGTTATTCTCGTATAGGAAGTACATCAACCATATTTACCTTCTTCTTTTACTCTCTCTTTTTTGTATGTGACCTCCTTAGTGTGACCTGTTTTTCATAATACTGCTTGTATTTGTATTAGGTCTGTATTCCACATATGAGAGAAAACATGCAGCCTTTGGCTTTCTGAACCTGGCTAACTTCACTTAAGATAATGTTCTCCAGTTCCATCCATTTACCTGCAAAGGACAAAGTTTCATTCTTCTTTATGACTGAATAAAATTCCATTGTATATATATAACACATAAAATAGGATTTTTAAACAAAAAAAGTTTCATTACTTATTTTCTAATCTGGCTGCCTTTTATTTCCTGGCTCTACCTAGCCCCACCCACTTACTGCACTGGGGAGGTCCTCCCATGCAATGTTGATTAGAAACCTTGAGAGCAGACATTCTTGCCTTGTTTATCTTAGAGGGAAATCTCCCAGGATTTTGCCATTAAATGTGATTTTAGCTTAAGTTTTTTTTTAATACTCTTTAAAACTTTAAGGAAGTCCCCTTCTACTCTTAATACACTTGAGTTTTTTTTTTTTTTTAAATCATTATCAGGTGTTGGGTTTTGTCAAATAGTTTTCCTTTTTCTGTTGAGGTGACCATGTTTTTTTCTTGCTTAGTTTGTTATATTGGATGATTTTCTTCAATGAAAATCACTTTTGTATTCCTGGAATAAACCTTGGTTGATCATGATCTCTCTGTATACATATATATAGTAGTACATATGTATGTGTAGAGAGGAGAGAGAGATAGATATGTATTTGGCTTGCTAAAATTTTGTTAACATATTTTGCATCTATGTTCATGAGGAATACTGGGCTGTAGTTTCTTTACATTATCTTTGCCTGGCTTTGATGTTAGGATAGTAATGGACTTATTAAATGACTTATCTTCTGTTTTTGGGAAGTCTGTATCATATTGGTATTATTTCTTCTTAACATATTTGGTAGAATTCACCAAAGCAAAGTCTTCTGAGCCTAGAGTTATTCTAATTGGGAGGATTTTAACTACAAATTCAGTACTTCTGGTATCTGTATCTTTTTAAGTGAATCTCACAAGTCAAAATGAAATGTTCATTTCATTTAAATTTTCAAATTTATTAAATCATTCAAAAGTATTTCCTTACTGTCCTTTAAATATCTGTAGAACCTGTAGTGAGATATCTTTCTTTCTTGATACTGATGATTTGAGTCTTCTTTTTTATGCCTGATCAGCATATAATTTTTCTGATCTTCTCAAATAGTTAGCTTGTGTTTTCATTGGTGTATTTTTCTGTTTTCTACTTAAATTTTTTTTGTCTCTGGTCTGTATTATTTCCTCTCTAATTCTTACCTGAGGTTTAAGTGGCTTCTCTTTCTCTAATTTCTTGAAGATGTATGTAGGAGAAGATGTATGTAGGGGAGGTCACTGATCTGAGATCGTTTCTTCCTCTAATATGTGTGTAGTATTAAAAATTAGCCTCCAAGTGCTGCTTAAGGGTATCCCACAGATTTTTAAAATGTTGTGAATTATTCAGTTCAAAAGACTTTCTAGTTTCTCTTTGATTTTTTCTTTGGTTTCCTAATATTTCTAGTTTTCCATGTATACATTCCTATTGATTTCTAATTCAATTCCATTGTCAGAGAATATAAAGGAATATACTTTATATGATTTGAATCTTTTTAAAATTTATTGAGATTTACAGTGCAGATTCTAGTCTAGGTGTTTCATTTATGCTTGAAAAGGAAGAATACTCTGATGCTGTACCAAGGAGTTCCTGAAAATGTCAATTAGCACAAATTAAGTGACTTGTGGGGTTTTGTTGTAGAGATGAGGTCTTGTTATGTTGTCCATGTGGCCTTAAACTCCTGGTTTCAAGCCATCCTCCTGAGTAGCTGGGATTACTGGTATATGCCACCACATCCAGCTGATAATGTTGTTTAAATATATTTATCCTTTCTAAATGTCAATCTACGTTTCTTGCAATTATTGAGGTTAATGAAACCTCCAACAATTATATTTTGTTTCTTTCAGTTTTATCAGCTCTTGGTTCATGTTTTCAAACTGTTATTATAGGATTAAACATTTAAGGTGATTGAGTCTTGTGTCATTATGAAATACAGGTAATATCCTTTGCTGTGAAATCTGTTTCATATTAATATAGCCATTCCAATAACTTGACTAGTGTTACCACAAGTTTTTCCTATTTTTTTAACATAGTTGAGTCATATTTAATGCAGGTTTCTTTTAGGCAGTATATAACTGAATTTTGATTTCTATCTAAATTGAGAATTTTATTAATTTAATGAAGTGTTTAATTCATTTAATATGATTTTTATACTCAAAGGTTCAAATCTACCATCTTGCTATTTGTTTTCTTTTTGTTCCATCTGCTGTACATTTTTCCTTTATTCTACCATTGTTTTTTCACAGTGGAATCTTCTGTTCCATTTTATCTCCATTAGTAGTTGTACTTCTTTAAAAATTGTAGTGATTGTTTTAGTATGTAGGATGTACATCTATATTAGTTTCCTGTGGCGATCTACTATAATAATGTTCCATGAACTGGGTGTCCTAAAACAAATTTGGGCTGGTGGAATGGCTCAAGTGGTAGACTGCCTGCTTAGCAAGTGTGAAGCCCTGAATTCAAACCCTAGTATCACACCACAAAAAATAAAAAAACCCCTAAAAACCAAACATATTCCCCCACTATTATGGAGGCTAAGTCTGAAATCAATGTATTGGCACATTTGATTTCTACTGGAAACCCTGAAGGAGACTGTTCCATCATTCCGTTCCAGCATCTGTTGGGTGCTGGCAGTCCCTGGGGTCTCTTGACTTGTAGATACATCATTCCAATCTCAGCTTCTGTATTTACATGGTGATTCCCTTTGTCTTTGGAGTTTTATGTGGCCACATTGCCTTTATGTGTGTGTGTGTGTGTGCCCAAATCTCCCTTTTTGAAAGAACATTAGTTATTGGATAAAAGTTCACCATGATCTAATATACATCATCTTGATTATACTTGCAGAGACCTTATTTCCAATTAAAGACACATTGACAGGAACTGGGATAGGACTTGAATATATATTTTGAGGAGGAATACTTCAACTGAAAACAACATCATTAGCCTATCACAATCTATCCTCAAATATTATTATTCAACTTTATATGTAGTATACAAATCTTACATTATGCTTTTATTTATTTCCTCTTGGTCTTTATGTTTGCTTATATGTTTGTTTAAATTATACAATACATAGTTATTTTCTTTTCAATAGTCACTTGTTTTAAGAAATTTTTAAAAATAAGAAAACGTATTTTACTGACATATTTTCCACTCTTCTTCTTTTCCTAAATCCATTTTCCATCTGGTATCATTTTCCTTCTACCCAAACTTCCTTAAACATTAATTAGAATACAGTTTTTGAGTAATGAATTTGTTCACATTTTGTAAGTCTAAAAAGTCTTTAAGGTTTTTGGTATTGTGGTAAAAAGTACATTACATTAGCTTATTATCTTAAATATTTTTAAGTGTACACTTCAGAAATGTTAAGTATATTCACATTGTTAAACAACATATCTCTAATAAGGAAAAGGTGGAGGAGGGTGAGTACGGTGGAAATATTGTGTACTCATGTATGAAAATGAGAACTGTTGAAACTATCTCATGGATGGGGGGATAAAGGAGAATGATGGAGGGGGTGAATTTAAAAATGATATATTGTAAGAACTTTTGTAAATGTCACAATGTACCCCTAGTACAACAATATTATAATAAAAAAGAAAAAAAAACCTATCTCTAGAACCTCATTTTGAAAAAATGAAATTGTATGTCCATTAAATAACAATGCCTTCTCCCAATTCCCCTACCTCTTGGCCATCACCTTTTTGCTTTCTATGTCTTTGACTATTTTAGATACCACCAGTGGATCATACAGTATCATTTTGTGACTGCCTATTTCACTTTACTTAGCATAATGTCCTTAAGGTTTACTCACATTGTAGCACATGGCAAGATTCCCCTTTTTTCAGGACTGCATAATATTTCATTGTGTGTATAATACAATTTTTTTATCCACTCATCTGTTGAAGGATATTTTGGTTGTCTCTATCTGTTGGTTATTGTGACTAATGCTGTAATGAACGTGGTGTGCCAATGTCTTTTAAGATTGTGCTTTGAATTCTTTTGGATATATATCCAGAAGTGAGATTGCTGGAGTATATGGCATTTCTATTTTTAATTTTTTGCGTAAACACCATACTGATTTCCATAACGGTTGTACCATTTTATATTCCTTTAAACAATATACAAGGGTTCCAACTTGTTTGCATCCTCAACATTTGTCATTTTCTGTTCATAGTAGTCATCCAAGTGGATGTGAAGTAATAACTCATCATAGTTTTCATTTGCATTTCCCTAATGATCTGATGTCAGGCATTTTTTCATGTGATTTTTGGCCATTTGTGTATCTTCTTTGGAGAAATGTCTATTCAAATCATTTGCCCATTTTAAGTCAGGTTGTTTTTATTAGAAATTTCTCATATTCTTTGGATATTAACTGCTTTTCAGATACATGATTTGCAATTGTTTTTCACCATTCTGTAGGTTGCTTTTTAATTTTGATACATAGAGAGTTTTAAGTTTGAGGCAGTCCCATTTGTTTATTTCTTATTTTGCTATCTGTGCTTGGGTGTCATATCCAAGGAATCACCCCTAAATCCAGTGTCCTGAAGATTTTCCCTTATGTTTCTTCTAGTTTTGCAGTTTCAGTTCTTACATCTTTAATCCATTTTGAGTTGACGTTTTATGTTTTTGGTAGTACTGGGATTTGAACTCAGGGCCTCACGCCTGCTAAGCAGGCACTTTACCACTACAGCCACTCTGCCAGCCCTTGTGTTGACTTTTGAATTAAGGGAAGGGTTTGGCTTTATTCTTTCATATGTGAAGATTGTTTTCATTTCTTGAAGAGACTGTCCTTTTTCCATTTGTAGTTTTAACACCTAGGTTGAAAATCATTTGGCCATAAATGCAAGGATTTAGTTCTGAGATTACTAGTCCATTGCTTTTACCTGTATCTGTTTTATGCCTATATGACAGCATTTTGATGACTGTTGCTCTGCAGTATGTTTATTTCAGTTTGCACACAAAATTATAAATATTTATGGGGTATCATGTGATGCTTTGATAGTTGCATACATTGTGTAATGTTCAAATCTAAGTATATATCCTCAAATATTGATCATTTCCTTGTGGTGAAAACATTCAAAATTTTTTCTTCACACTTTTTTTTACACTTGATCTTAGCCAAAAGGCTGAGATGTGATCACACTTTTTTTTAATATACAATACATTATCATTATCTACAGTCATCCTACTATGCTAAAGAATTGTGGTTTAATTAGTTTTACCTTTGGGCTCAGGTCCAGAAAACCAAGGTCCCAAATTTCTCCTTTTAAGCAAGTACTAGTTTCCAAAGCCAAGGGAACATATTGATTGCCTTGCCAGTTTTTTTGATTGTAGAAAAGACAATTTGAAGTCACTGAGTAAGGTATAAATTCATTCAGCTTTCAGATGGGAGGCAAACAAAGGTCAACCTTGCTGTTTCCTATCAAAATGAATATGGTTAAGACAAGGAGAATAAGCAGTGGGATTTTATTCTGTAACTTATTTTTCTTGTAAGTGTTCATTCCCTGAATTCAGATGAATGTGTTGCTCAAAAATGCCTCAGTAGACTCTACAGAAGCAAGTTGTGAACTCTTTCTTTAGACTTAAGCGTTCTTGAGTGCAGGGACTGAATCATTACACTTTTGGTGCTTATCTCAAGGCATGATAAACAGATATGCCATACATGTTCTTTAAACTGCACAGGGAAGACAATTTGTAAATGTTAAGAAACTTGTTAGTATACGGAATTGGAATTAAGAGTAGAGGTATGTTATTCCCATACTTTGCTTTCTCATGAACTTCTAATTCTTGAGTTACTTTTTCCCATAACTTTTCCTTTGGCTTAAGTTATTAACAGCTACACCCTTATTACCCTCAAATTATGTGAATCTCTCAAATTCTCTTTATTATGTGTTCCTATTATTCTTCTAATTAAGAATTTTGTTCAACTAAGGACAATCATTTTTTTTCCCTCTTCCTTTCCCTTTCATTTCTTTCCTTCCTTTCCCTCTTCTCTCTCTTCCCCTGCCTGCCAAGTAGCTGGGATTACAGGTATACATCATTGCGCCTTGGACCAATTCTTGGACCATTTCTTATTACATGCTGCACAGTGCCTGAGATATAGCAGGTACTCAATAAATGTTTCATGAATGAATGTATGACTGCATAGATCAGGTCTGAGGCCCCAAATCTATTTCCACATATAAAAAGGAAAGAAAGATGAAATTTATATTCGTTTTACATTTACATTTATTAAATTACTAAATATTTATTGAGTATCTGATATGTAACAGGCAAAAGGATCAGAAATAGTGTTATTTATCACCCTTTTGGCAATGCCTGAGTCCTCATCATGAAAACTCCATTCTGCTGAATTAGCCTCCACTCATTCTTTGGTTAATCTTCAGGGACAGCTTTCTCAAGTGCTCTTTCATATATGGCATATTGCCGTAGACCATTAAATACTCCATAACTTATCTGAAAGAGTAGGGGGACTGCCATTGCTTTCATCTCTGTCTGAGAAAGCAGCAACCAATGAAGTAAAACTCTTCCTTTTGGTGGCAGTGGAACAGTATGATACCTAAAAGTGAAAAGAACTAATCAGGTCTCCCAGATATTAGTCTATCAAAAGTCCACTGATTTCTCCTAAACTGATAATTTCTATTATAGGTCTACAAGGCAGAGAGAGAGAGAAAAAAAAAAAAAAAGAAATGTTAGGTATTTGGGATACTAAAATACTATGTTTCATTAGAATGTATCCTTAATACATAAAAAATATGAAGAGTTTGCTGACCAAAAAATAGAAGGAAGGAAAGGAATGAATAGACTTACTTGACTGCCAGACGTCCATTTTTAGAAAAAGCCAAAGCACTGGGATATAAAACACCACATGCTACACCAACCAGTGAACTTCTCAGAACACAATTTTCCTTGCTTATATTATCTAAAAAAAAAAAGTAAATTTGGTTTTCCTTTAAAATTCAGGATAAGAACTATTAAGACAGTGTTTATCACTAAGAGTAGTTACTTGTACAGTCCTCAATTACAGTGAAAAAGTAGAAAGAATATTTGACATTCCAAGCCTATGGCACATAATAGAGATAATACATCTTGTTTTAAAAATGCTTTTATTATATTTTAGCAGATGGAGGGTTACTACTTATGTATGTGCTGGTTGTTGAAGCAATTTCATACTAAGAACACTAAACTAGCAGATCACATTAGCATATGTTAATGAGTAACCTTATTTAGACATAACCACATTATATATTAATGAAGTTCAATGTACCTGAATACAAAGCATCAGTTACAAAGAGCTTATAAGTAACTACGGAAGACAAAAATGGAAGTGTAGTCAATGATGCATATGTCTTCAAAGCATCATATTTAACCTTGAAGCAGTATCTGAAAATGAAGTTTGCTGTTACTCCAGACAAGGCAGCTGTTGTTCCAAGGAGCAGTGTTCCATATATATTTGAAGTCCTAACAGAATAAAACAAAGAGAAAAATTAAGTTTAACATAATATTATTGTAGTAGATAGACCCTTTCCTCACTAGTTACTTGTTATTACTTATTTACTCAGCATAAAATATTTTTTGAGCACTTACTATGTCAGAGATATTTTCTGAGTGCCAAGCATAATGAAGTAAACAGAACAAAAAAGAAAAAAAATACCATCTATTATGGCACTTTATTCTAATGGGAGAATATAATTCTCTTTCTGAGACTAGGGTAGTTCTAAAATGGAGCTCTTTTGTGGCCATAAATTTTGGCCACAAATATAAATATGTTCCAATGCAGATAAATTTTATGAGATACTTTTTTTCTAAGAAAATCTTTCCTGCTATTAATTTGGTGGAGGTCATCTAGAAAAAAGCTGTTTCTATTTGGTAAGGCTGTCTAAAAAGTATTTAACTAGTCTAGATGCATTTAAAATAATTTGTCCATGATTTACAAATTTCAACCAAAGAGATCTGTTCGATTCAGTTTTACTTATGTTGACTCATACCTAAATTCAGAAAGCTCTAAAGTTTAAGATCAAGTGTCCCTTGACTTTATTCTTCGGTTCTACTAATCTGAAAGCCAAAATGGTAATGAGACTACATGTATGCCATGGCATCTGTATTCCTTTTTGCTGTATTCAGTCCTGTGGCTGAGGTAATCAATCCTAAACTGATTTTTTTTAAGTGAATTGTACCACTTGAGCTACATCTCCAGCCCTCCTAACTGATTTTAATCATAATTGCTCATCAATAAAATATAAATACCCTTCAAAATGGTTTTCTCCTAATTAGCTTTTAATTAAAAAATATTTGCTGCTCAAAGGTTTCAGCAATAATTTTGGGCATTTTTTTAAGAAGCAAAGGAAATTATCCATAATCCTAATATTTTAACAAACCAGTAATTTTAGTTGTCCATGTTTCCCTCCAGTTTTTTTGGCAACATTAGAGTTTGAAATCAGGATACTACACTTGCTACGCAGGAGCTCTACCACTTGAACCATGCTCTTTTCTCTTTAGTTATATTTTGGGTAAGGTCTTGTGTTTTTGCCTGGAGTCAGCCACAGACTATGATTCTCTTACCTATGCTTCCTGGGTAGCTGGGATTATAGTCACGTATCACCATACCAAGTTTTTGATTGAGATGGGGGTCTTGCTAACTTTTTACCTGGTCTGACCTCGAGCCCCAATCTTCCATATCTCTGCCTCCAAAGTAGCTGGGATTACAGATGTGAGTAACTGTTCCTGGCCCTTCTTTTTAATTTGTTTTAATAATAAAGTTAATAGCTTCATAGATAATCCTATGAAACCTTGGTAGTACAAAAGATGTGCAAATACAGTTATTGGGTTTCAGTATGGGTATATCTCTTACTTTTCTCTTTTAAGATATTCAAAATTTTTTTCTATGATTTCGATGACCATTGGCCTTCCAAGTTTTGCATCTCTTAAAGAAGGAGTTGGTTGACCATGTGAATACACTGCCATCTTGATGTCCTGGAAAACACAAAATTCTAGAGCCATAACAGCTAATGATATTAGTATTAAATAAAACCTTACAAAAACTCTACAGATTCAGAGTAAAAAACATTTGGAGTCTAGGTACTATGGCTTTCATATATTTTAAGTATGATTAAATCAACATTTATTGAGCTCTTATTATCTGCTAGATAACAGCTTTTGATTCACACAGTAACTGAGAATTGGTAGAATAATGAGTATCTCTGCTTTTATAGAAGAGAAAACTGAAGTTCACAAAAGTCTACTTGCTACTGAGATACTGAGCTTTCACTCATTTCAGTAGTTTTCCCCTCTCCTTTTATGAGAGTAGCAACACCCTATTCTCTCTTCAGATGGGGAGGTAGAAACAATATCTGCTTCTTGACAATCACCTTTATCATCTTTCAAGGAAGCCTGAGCTCATTTTGGAGACTGTGTTCAGTGTCATAGAGAGGCAGGGAAAAACAGGAATTGCCTTGGAGAATAGAAAGAGAAAAAATAAGAGAGATAGACACTGCTCCCACCTGGAAAGAGGCAGTGGATCATGGCTACCCTGGTTTATATAAGTTATACATTCAGTTTTCCAGTAGTACCTGGAGTGGAAGCAGGGCCTTTTTCAGAAATAGCTAGGCAGTATACTAGCTAGTGCCAGGTTGGACTGGCACTGCATTCTGGGGTTGGAGGGTTCATGTGTTCCAAGTGTGATGAACAGATAGTTGCCAACACTGAATAACCTTAAAGGTTCCTGTATTATTTTAATAGAAACTAGTGAGGTAAAGAAACGGAGTTTCAGACAGTGTTTTCTGAATGTTTTGCTCTAGGTAAGATTCTTAGGTCTTTGTAAAGTCTTAATAACAACATTCGCTAAATATTTTGGCACTCTGGCATTATTGAGCTAAAAAGTTGGGTTTAATTTCATTTAAACAAGGAAATATGGGCATTTCTGGCAAATCCAAATTTGTGGTTGCAAATATTTACATACTAGGTCAGTAAGTGGAAGGTCTACTGATGCAAAGTTCAGTGCTTTTTCTATTCTAGATTCTCTAGATTAGTTAATGAATGTATATAAAACTGCAGGACCTTCACAAATTATACCAATCTCAATTTTACCATCATTTATAGTCAAAGGCATACACCAAAACTCAAATTTCAAGATTCCTAGGCAAGATAATTATAGTAAACTAATCATAATAAACACAGAAGATAGAAAATCTCAACTGTGTGAACAAGAATCACATAGAACATGTATTTAAAACACACTCTTGAGCTCCCTCCTGAGATATTTGGATTCAATAGTAGGGTGAAGTCTAGAATCTGCATTTTATTAGAACCTAGGGATCACAAACTGTAGTCAATGGACACTCCTTTGAACATCAGTGTAATACGCACTTGCTAAATGAGCAGTATGTATAAATCCTAATTCTAACTAATGAAAGATCAATTCACCCACAGACCATGGCATCAACATACAGGTGTGTACTCTTTGAACCTTCTTAAGGTGTCACACGCACCACTGCAGAACTGTACTCTAGCCAGTTCTTTTTCTCTAAAATGTTTTCAGGGACTACATTTAATCTTTTGCTTCTGACATACAAGTTGAAAATGGAAGAAGGGAGATAGATAATGATAGCTATGGGAGATTCTCTACCTAATCCATCTAGTGTACTATGAAGGCAGTACCAGAACCTTACATAAACTGTTGTTCTGTGGTCATCCAATTCATTGAGGTCCTCTCTCCCCAAGAAAACCAGTGTACCCGCTCTGCTCTGTACAGGGAAAAGCAACAACGAAGAATCCCACCCAGGACTATGATTACAGGACAGTAAATACTGAAATAACGAAAGCGGAATAGCAGATAATTGAGTGCCTAGTCTTTGCAAGGCATTGTCAGAGACTCGGCTGATTTCATTACACGCTCTTTATGAAGGCAAATATAGACTAGTCACTTTCACAAGACTTCATTCTTGTGGTGCTGGGAATAGAACCCAGGATCTCCAGTATGCTAAATGCTCCACTATGAAGCTACATCCCCATCTCCAGGGAGGCCTTTTTAACAAGGACTGCAATATAAACATCTTGCTACAACCAAGTTTATCTAAAAATTAACCAGTCCAAGGTCTTTCATCTGATTACCATACGGAGCGCATTTATGTACGTTTACAGTTTTCAGGGCACTTTACGGTTGTGTTGGATTTTTAGATGTAGTGGGAAAAGTGAGGGGAGAGACGAGCAGAGGGAGAGGCTGGTTTAAACGCAGAATGAGGATGACATTAAAAAAGAAAACGAAAATTTCACGTAGCCAGGGGAAGTGATATTTAAAAGACTATCTCAGAATTTTGGCGCGGGTGGAGGGGCTAGGAGCAAGGAAGTGTTCTTAATTGAAGGAAAGGCCTGTACAAAGGTCCGGAAGTAGGAGAAAACAAGCTGCAGATAATCAGGAGTAGACTGTATCTTCTACTTTCTGCCTCATTTCATAGTACCTGGGGACTTGATTACGCCCTGCATGGACTTGGGAGCAGTCGTCCATAGCTGTTTAAATCATTTACTCATACCATTTCAGGAGGCGGCCAACTCTTCGAGACTGTAGAAATTGCGGCCTTTACCAACCCGGTTTTCCGCCTACCTCGGTCCCTTCTCCATCTCCCACCGACACCACACCTGCATCCCTCAGGTCAGCCCCAGGCTTCGGCTTGAGCGCCGCCATCTTGACGCCTCACGTGACTCATGGATGGGCCGGGACGCAGAGCGCCCCGGCGGGAAGTGGGGCTGGCTGACAGCTCCCACCTCCGGACCGCAGCCGGGCCCGGCCCCACCTACTCAAAAGCCGCGCCCTCCAACCTGGCTGGGATTGGGCGCGGCGTCCAAAATTACGGTCGCTCATTGGCTCGGAGGAAATCTAGGCGCCCGTGGGCCCGCCCCTCCGTCATCTGCTCGCTGCTATTTGGCAGCCCATCTCCCTCTTCTCCAAACCCAGGGAGAGTGGGGCGACTCTAGCGAGCAGAGGGACGGTGCTGCGCGCCCTCCTCTCCTCATCTCGGTTGGCTAGGCGCGCCACAGGCCTTCCCGGCCCTCTGACCTGGCCCAGGTGTCCAGGCTCTGGTTTCTCTGGCGCCTCTTCCTCGGGGCCTGCACTGCTCCCCTCCAGCGCCACACGGCAGCCCGGACGCGCCTGGTGTCCCCAGTGTTTAGTCCCCTCACATTCCGTCCCTCAGCCCCGCGGGGATAGGGCCCGAAGAGACACCCACCCTTCTCCTTCCCCGGAGAAGACCCCCTGTCCTCGGGTGTGCCGGGGAGGAGGCGCGGCGGGGAGGCCGGCGCGCTCGGGCTCGCCGGCTCAGCGCCCGGCGGTGTCTGAGACGGGCCACCCCGACCCTCCAGTCTCCATGTCTTAGAGCAGCCAAACCCGAGAGTTACATAATCTCCAGCGCCGCTGTTTCTCTTGCCCGAGGAAACACTTCGTCGCGGGGCGGGTGCAGGACGTTTCGGTGCTCTTCTCCGTGAGAGCGGGGTGTGGGCAGGGCTGGCCACGCAGGGAGATGTCCTCTCTGCGGAAGGACGGTGGGTAGGGCGGATGCGGACGGCCGGCCGGCCGCCGACCCTGCCCGGCCGGGGCTCGAAAACACCTGGGGATCGGCTGGCGGCGCCTCGCGGGGAGAGACGGCGGGCCGTGAACGACTCCCGCGTGAAGAGGGCGGCCTCGCCAGCTCATCCTGCATCAAGTGCCCACTGAGTAGCGCTGTCACTTTAACGTCTCCACGCCAAGGGATTGCTTTCCTTCCTTTCAAAGCGCTCGGCTAATACCCGCGAGGACCCGAGCCCCCGGGGCTTTAAGGATCGCGCCGCGGGGGCGTGGAGCGCACAGCAGGACGCACGGCAGTGACAGCAAGCTGCATCCCGTGTGACTGAGGGGGTGAGACCCGAACTTCTGCTCCGTTAGACGCAGAGGAGCCTTTCCATCTGTGCTCTGCCCCGAACTGCTCAAACTCACGCACCGTTTAAGAGACCAGACTCAAAAACGGTTGTCAAAGTCTTTGTGGGGGGGACGGGGGGAGTTTCAGTGTCTCTCCAATAACCGAGGCTCTCCATCGCCAACCAGTTCATCTTTGAATTTGATCGTGCGTAAAGTAACGACACCGCTGTCTGCATTTGGGTTGTGCCTTAATTGAGTTAGTCACTGAACTTCCCAAAATGTTGCTGCCTGAAGAGGAGTTTTAATATTATTTTCTATGCTTACGACAAGCTTTTCCTCCAAAGTACTAGTTTATAAAAATTGAAAAAACTCTAAAGTTATTTCCCCCTAAATCGTGTGAGCAGTGTGTAAAAAGTTTAATTATGGAAAACGACACTATTTTCTTTATCTGAAATAGAAGATACAGCTCTGGATATCAGCACTGAACCTGAACGGTGGTTTCAACAACTGCCTGGCTCTTGGTCTCAATCCAGCTTGAGTAAGCAGAGACCTGAAAAGAGATCTTGAATCCTGTGGGAGGAGAAAGACCCCAGAATGCCAGTCAAGAGGAAAGGTGGGCTATGAAGTTCCTATACAATATATGATATCTGATTGTTCCCTCTTCTTCTTGGTTCTGGGATTTATAATTTGAATTGTATTCCATTAGAGAGTAAAATTTTGCGTTTGGGGGAGTATTTTTGTAATATTTTTTTCAGTAATATTTTGCTACAGTAAGATGAAGAAATTAATTGTAGACATTTGTGATTTCAGCAATCAGGCTGTCTGTATCACCATTTGAAATAAGAATACATTCGCACTATAGATTTGGGATCCTCTTTCCCTTGTTTTCTGAGCTTGTTAAAGCTTAAACAGTCTTTTAAAAAAAACTTGCACAATGGAGCTCTCCCCCCATGGACTTAATATTTATTGGGTTAATTACATAATTGTAAAAGCAAAGTACTTTTGTTTGCAATGGACAAAAGTTACCTTTACATTTATCTTCTGATTTAAAAGAGATATCATATTTAGGTTTTGTCCAGTGTAAATCTTCACTTTTGTGACAAGGTGTAATTTTGGTAACTTGTGTTTTTCTAGACACATGGAAATAACATTGGCAAGTTTCCCAAATGAGGCACACACCTGTTCTTTTCTCCCTTTCAACAACTTTCATTACTTGGAATTGATGAAGATCTAGTGGGTTCCTGAAGCATAGGTCAGACCTTAGGGATTTAATTTAGTCTAGGTCTACATAGGTTAACTTTATTCCAAAGGAACCTTGTGAAACTAGTTTTTTTAAACCTGGTACTGAAATTGAGATCAATGAAAAAGAGTTTCTAGAGAGTTTTGAATCAAAATGTGTAACATTCTTGAACTCCACTATACCGGGCTAACATAGAATGAATGTCCAGTTGTGCGAATTGTTACAATATGAAACTAAAGCCTAACATGTAGATCAAAGTGCAACCTGGCTCTGTATGGTATTTAATCGTTCTGCCTGTAGATTTGGAAAACACATTGGGAAAAATTATAGTCACTGCTTTTATCCAGGCTGGGGTATGTATAGAAGGATAATGATATCTAAAACCTTTGAAACACCTAGAACTGTGCTTTTTGCATAATGGGATTTAAGCCTAGGATTGTTTTCTTCCCCCATAATACCACCGAGAGAGGTAAAGTCTTTGAGATTTTAGAGCTGCATCTGCCAGATCTGACGCAATTATTTTATCTGGAATGAGAATGGTTTTGGGACTATAGCCAATAAACAATATGGTACTTTGACTTACTTAACTCAATGTATGTTTTTACTCTATCATTTCTCTAGGCAGTCTTTTTGGACTATTTTATTATCTTGAAGTAATAAACACATCTGTTGTGTGTGTGTGTGTGTGTGTGTGTGTGTGTGTAAGAGAGAGAGAGAGAGGAGAGAGAGAGAGGAAATGAGAAAGGGTGTAAAGGTTTGTAAGAAGAGGAGGAAGCACAATTGATGTATACGTATAACTTAGAGTGAAGTAAGGTTTCTAAAACCAATAGATGGAGTTTCTTAAAAAGTCACCACCTTTAAAAGAACAGTTATAGAATTTGCTGACACATTTCATTATCATAGAGACTTCAACTTTTACTATTTCCTTCCTTTCTTTTCTCTCCTTTGTTTCTTAACAATGAATTGACATAATCAAAAACTTACAGGAAATCAACAAGTTCTACTTAGCAAAATAAATATATGTGTATTATACAAACATAATAGTACATGCATTATATAATTCACCAAATGAACTGATCTAGAGAAGTAATTTACTTTTAGTTTTTAAAAAACTTATATTAAGATACATATTTTTGTTTATAACCAACTAGCCAAATATGTTATTGCATGTACATTGTATTTTTAAATGACTTAGCTTACTATCTCTACTATTTGTAAACTATAAGAAAAATAAATATTTTCAAGTTTTGCATAGATTTATTCTGCAGGCAGGACTGTCCTTTATTTGCAGTCTTTTTCTCTCTATATTGTTAAATGTGGTAGATATGATGGAAGAGCTAGACTTGCTGTGATTTTTAAATAATAACCATTCCCATTGAGCCAAGTGTTTATTCATGGTTCAACATATTCTTATCAACATATGAAATTTACAAGACATGTTTTCATTTGATATTTATTTTATATATTGTTGCCAAAGCTGTTAGGACATTTTCTTGTTGATAACATGCAACCATGGTGGGAAGTGGGAATGGATATGAAATCTCACTAAACTCATTTCTAGGTTCTTGACTGCTCTTGGATAAGCTGCTGTTTCTGTACCTCAAGCTTGCTCTTTTGCTTTATTTTAAATAAAAAATTCTTTTGGAAGTATTAGGCTTTACCACTTAAGCCACCCCTATAACTCTTTTTGCACTGGTTATTTTTGAGAGAGAGTCTTGCTTTTTGCCCAGGGTGGCCTGGACTGTGATCCTTTTATTTTAGGCTTCCCGCTGTAGCTGGGATGACAGGCTATGCTACCACCACTCAGCTATTTTTCCATTGAGTTAGGGTCTTACAAACTTTTTTTTTTGGCCTAGGCTTGCCTAGAACTGCAATCCTTCCAAACTCAGCCTTCCATGTAGCTGGGATGACAGATGCATGCCACCATGCCCAGCTATTGGTTGAAATTGGGTCTCATGAAGTTTTTGCCTGGGCTGGCTTCAAACTGTGACCTTCCTGATTTTAGCTTCCCAAGTAGCTAGGATTAGAGTCATGAGTGCCCAGCTGCTCTTTTGCGTTATGGAATACTTTCTGTCTCTTCCAACCCAATCTCTTCACATTTTGACATATTCCATTGTTACAGATTCTTTCTTCTCTCTGTTAGAGATTTTTGTCTCCAACAGTTGTGTTATTCAAAAGTCTATTACCTACTTATTCGTTGTTGAATATATACTTATTAACATATGAAGTTTCATAAGATAACTTTTCATTTGATGATTATTTTGTATTGATTTGCTCACGAAGGAACACTTAGGACAATCTTGCCCATATTTTACTTTGTGAAAATTTAGGGCTAATGCAAGATATGTTGCATTAGCATTCTCTGATGCAAGATCAAAATGGGGTGTCGAGGCTATGTGAATAAGACTTCTTGGCTTGAACTGATAGGATTTTTATGTTGAGTTAAGAAAAAAAAGGTTAACGATACTTGTTTCCTTCCCAGTGTTTTCAGTAGAAAGTTGCTGTTTTAAGGATAAAATATGCTTTAACAGAAATTTTTAGTACAATGCACTTTCCTTTTTGAACAGTTTTTCTTTTCCTTATTGTCATTAAATATGTGAACTACATTGTTTTTTAATACCTTGAGAATGAAATGAACAGCTGTTCATTTCTTTTTTTAAAAATTTTATTATTCATTTATTCACATGTGCATACATTGTTTGGGTCATTTCTCCCCTCTCTCCCCTTCCCCCCTCCCCCACCCTCTCCCCCCTTCCCCCCTCCCCCACCCTCTCCCCCTTCCCTCCTCCCCCACCCTCTCACCCCTTCCCCCCTCTCCCCCCTTCCCCCCTCCCCCACCCTCTCCCCCTTTCCTCCCTCTGTTCCAGGGAGGTCCTATTCTGCCTTTATCACTAGTTTTGTTGAAGAAAAGAGACAAGCCTAATAAGGAAGACAAAGTGTTTTTGGTAGTTGAGTTGAGGATAGCTATCCAGAAATATTCCTAGCATTGCTTTCTTGTACACGTGTTATGACCCATGTTGATTCATCTGCAACTGATCTTTACTCTGGTTACTGATCCCCTTCTCATGATAATCTCTGTTGCTTTCAGGTTTCTGTATTAGCTCCTCTGGAGTGGGGACATCAAACGCTTTCATATTTTGAGTTTTCTACCTATTTCTATATCACCCATATGTGCTCTCCCCTTGTCATGTGGTCCCAGTCCAACCACATTGCTGCATTTGCCCTAGATCTGAAGTCCGCATATGAGGGAGAACATATGATTTTTGGTCTTCTGAGCTTGGCTGACCTCGCTCAGAATGATGTTCTCTAGTTCTATCCACTTACCTGCAAATGATAAGATTTCATTCTTCTTCATGGCTGAGTAAAATTCCATTGTGTACAAGTACCACATTTTCTTGATCCATTCATCAATAGAAGGGCATCTTGGTTGTTTCCACAACTTGGCTTTTGTGAGTAGTGCTGCAATAAACATGGGTGTGCAGTTGCCTCTGGAGTAACCTGTGTTGCATTCCTTTGTGTATATCCCCAGGAGTGGGATTGCTGGATCATATGGCAGGTCTGTGTTTAGATTTTTAAGAAGTCTCCAAATTTTTTTCCAGAGTGGTCGCACCAGCTTGCATTCCCAACAGCAGTGTACGAGGGTTCCTTTTTCCCCACATCCTTGCCAATACCTGTTGTTTAGTGGTGTTTTTGATGATGGCTATTCTAGCATGGGTGAGGTGGAATGTTAGTGTGGTTTTGATTTGCATTTCCTTTATGGCTAGAGATGGTGAGCATTTTTTCATGTGTTTTTTTGCCATTTGAATTTCTTCTTTTGAGAAAGTTCTATTAAGTTCAGTTGCCCATTTTTTAATTGGTTCATTGATTTTAGGAGAGTTTAGTTTCTTAAGTTCCCTGTATATTCTGGTTATCAGTCCCTTAACTGATGTATAGCTGGCTAATATTTTCTCCCACTCTGTGGGTGGTCTCTTCAGTTTAGAGACCATTTCTTTTGTTGTGCAGAAGCTTTTTAATTTTATGAAGTCTCATTTGTCCATACTTTCTCTTAGTTGCTGGGCTGCTGGGGTTGTATTGAGGAAGTCCTTGCCTATACCTATTAGTTCCAGAGTGTTTCCTGCTCCTTCCTGTAGTAACTTCAGAGTTTCAGGTTCCTTGATCTATTTTAAATTGATACTAGTACAGGGTGATAGACATGGATCTAGATTCAGTTTCTTGCAGATGGGTAACCACTTTTCCCCACAACATTTGTTGAAGAGGCTGTCTTTTCTCCACCGTATGTTTTTGGCACCTTTGTCAAAAATGAGGTGGGTATAGTTGTGTGGATTCAGATCTGGATCTTCTATTCTGTTCCACTGATCTTCATGTCTGTTTTTATGTTCATTTCATTTCTGTGTTTTTTAAAAAAATAAGTCCTACTAGTTATCTTCTGAGAGTCGTTTAAACTACTGTACAGGTCTGATATTATTGACTTTAAGACACTCTTTTCCTTTGAATTCTTTTTTTGTGATTGTTCTCAGAAATACAATGGAGCATGTACAAACAGATTTGTACCGTGTACTGAAAGTGAAATACTATCACTTTCATATTTTTTTGACCTTATATCTTTTAAAAGGAAGTTGAAGACTATTGTATATTTAGAATTATTTATTCCTTTTGGCGATACTGGTGTTTTGAACTCAGTACGTTGCACTTATTAGGTAGATGCTCTGCCACTTGAGCCATGCCCCAGCCCTCCCCCTTTTTTGCTTTAGTTATTTTTTGGATAGGGTCTTTTGTTGTTGTTTTGTCACTAGGGGGTTGAACTCAGGGCCTTGTGCTTGCTAGGCAGGTACTATACTACTTGAGCAACGCTGCCACCATTCAGATAGGATACTTTGCCCATAGCTGATCTTGGACCTTAGTCTTCCTACCTCCTGCATAGCTGGCTGTACAGGTATGTGCCACCATGCCTGAATTGTTTATTGAAATGGGATCTCATTAACTTTTTCTTTTCCCTGGGCTGTCCTTGAACAATTATCCTTCTATTCTTCACCTCCTGAATAGCTGGGAACAGGAGGCCATCTTGCCAGGGCTCTATATATTTAGAATTCTAAGACATGATCCTGTCATATATATTATGTGCATCCTTGAAATTGAGATTTCTGCTTCCTGGCCTTTTGGTTGACTATATACTTTATAAAAGTGTAATTTCTGTTTTTCTTTTTTCCCTCTAGGGAAGGGACCTTAGAACTATTTTGCTTGTTCCTTCCTCATTTAAAGTTTTCTTTCATTATTTGTTTCCAATGCTTTGTGGATTAACTTCTTTTCAATAGGCAATTTACATTTGCCTTTCATTATCTGTGCATACTCTCTTACCACCTCTAGCTTTTCTTAAGTTTACATTTTTTTTCCAGAATCAATAAGTGGAAAAATATATACTTGAGTATATGGACTGTTCCTGAGTGGCTATTTTATTTCTTTTGTCTACATTTTTTCAGGTTTGTGCTTGGACTTTCATATTTGCCATACCAGTGCAAATCTAGATATTTTTAATATTTATTTATATTTCCTCACAGCTAAAAAAACTCAAAAGAACTAAGCCTTGAATCTTTCCAGAAGGGATTAGAAAAAGTAGTTATCAAGGTCTGCAATTTCTATAATTTGAAGCAAAAGAAATAACTTATTACTGAGGAGTTTTTTAAGATTTAAAATTTCCCCAAAAAGCCATCTTGATGTTGATTGAGAGGGTATTTGAAATTATGAAGCCATAGATTCTTGATGTTGGAAAATATCATCCAGAAGGCATAAAGAGAGAGTATTCTGGACAGAGAAATAAAAATATTTTAATGTTCAACTACTGATTAGGAGTATGCTGTAAAGCAAACAATAGGCATCGAGGTAACATGATCTATTAACTAATTTTATTTTTCACATCTCATGTATTGATAAAGTTGCAGATGAAATGCTGAGGAGTTGATGCCGTAAGGTGTGACATGCTTGGTTCTGGGGAAACTGCTCAAGTGCTCCACTCAAAATAGAATATTTGATTTCTCCTTTAGGCCTGTTACTTTATTTTTTGTGTGGAAGAGTCTAGTCGATGAGAAGATAAACACAAAATATTGCATTTTTAAAATATCAAAGGCAAGTCATCCATGCCACTGTCAATAAACAGATCCCTCACTATTATATATTATATTGAATAAACTATAAGAACTCTATTCTGTTTTAATTATATTTTCTCTTATATGCTCTTATTTCTTTATGCTTACTGTTATCATGTCAGTGATTATAAAATATATTGTAGTATAAGGTTGAGATGTGTAACATGTTTTTTTTTTTTTAATTGGGGGAAGGGATTCATTCTCTAGCCAAGATTCCTCCTCAGGAATTTGTAGCAGTTAAGATGTGTGCTGTGTATCCTCAATGTAGGTTGCGTTGTCAGCAAAGGATCATGAGTTTTGCCCAGTCTCTTCTGTCCAGTCAGTCATTCTGAATTCCAACTAGTAAGCTTTCTGCATGGCTTCAATTTTTAGTGAGTTTCTCAAAGTTATTTCAAGAATTTTGGCCAAATCACCTTCATTATGAAACAGTTCTCCTGACCCCATTTATTTTAGGCTTAAAGATCAAGAGGAATGATGTATTATAACATAGAAAATCCTGTGAAAATGAATTATTAAATTCAAATTTTCAAAGATTATGGATGAGATTTTGTGTCCGATTTCTTCTAATGACCATCATGGTAGCCACTGAGTCTCTAACTCTGATATGGTAAGATTCTGAGGCTTCTATTGTGTGTGTGTGTGTGGCAGGGGGGCTGTCATTTTGGAGAGCCGTGACATCTTTATCATTGAAAGTTTGGCAAGATTTGTAAAGAACCAATTAGATTCTATTTTATTTTAAATCCCTCAAAGGTAATGAGCAAGCTAAAAATTAATTAATTAACTAATTAATTTAGGTAGTACTGGGATTTTTGAACTCAGGGCCTCACATTTGCTAGGCAAGAGCTCTACCACTTGAGCCATGCGCCCAGCCCTTTTTGCTTTAGTTATTTTTCACACAGATTCTAACACTTTTTTGCCTGGGCAAGCCTTGGACCAGATCCTGCTAGCTGTAGCTGGTATTACAGGCATGTACCACCATACCTGGCTTGTTTGTTGAAGTGAAGTCTTGCCAACTTTTTACCCAGACTGGCCTTGGAGAACATTCCTCCTTATCTCTACTTCCTGTGTAGCTGGGATTGCAGGCATGTACCACCATACCTAGCCTAAAGTTATTTACAAAGGTAAGCTCAAGTATGTATTTAAGGTAATAGTTTTACTTCTACTTCAATCATTTATCCATACAATAAAGATTTATTGAGTGCCTGCCATGTGCCAGTCACTGCACCAGATGTATGTTTTTTGGGGGCCAATGATATTCAGTCTCTGCTATGATGATTCTTGAAATGTGTTAGGGAGATAGATGTGGAAGTAAGTGATTTTACTCAGTGATGTTAACACATTATGACAAGGAAACAGATGAGGAGGACTCAAGCCTATCGAGAGAAGATGCGGTATTTAAGAAGAGATACAGAAGACGAATAGTTTGCCAGTCAAGGTAGATATAGTAAGATACTGTTTTAGATCATTATTTTCTTTGTCTTAAATTATGTTATCATGTTGTGTATTGCCACAATCACCATCACCACTATCGTCATTACCTGATCAGATCATCAATATCAATAATACAGTGGAAAAAACATAGACTAGTAGTCAGCAGAGCTGACTACAAGGAGAAGGGACAAGATCAGATGAGCTTGCTCCATAAATTTAATTATGTAAGAAATACCCATTTATTTTCTATAATTCAAATGTATTTTCAACTTGTAGCCATTGATCAGCTGACAAAATAATTCTGATTTTTTTTGAGGTTTTCCTTATTTCATGGGTATTAAGATAGGGCTCCATCTGGAAGGGGAGTGAACTCTGGTAATTGATAATTGTTGTATGCAGTAGCTTGTCTCTGAGGTGTAAGTTGTGTCTAGATAGTTCTTTCTGGTCTGACAGAGATTCTACTTCCAAGTCATAGACTTAAGTTTTTTTTTTTTTTTTTAGAACTTCTGTGTTTCTATTTGCCTAGATGCATTGTGATGCCATTCCTCTTTAAGTCTTGCTATCTTCCAGGCCAGGCTGACAGCAAGAAGAACCTAGATTCTTGCAGCCTTGGTATCCAAACACTTCTCTCTCTCTCTCTCTCTCTCTTTTCAGCTGTGGAAATCTTTTTAGACTGGTAGGGACAGTGGGAGGAGAAGTTCTTCTCTCTGCCTATACCTGAGACTCTCTCATCTCTGTGACAAACTTCTTTTATTGTGAGAGTTTAGTCTTTTCACAATAAAACTGGAATACCTTAAAAATGTCTTCTGTTTTTTTTTTTTTGTCCTCCTGCATACCTCCCCTGAAGCAATAAGGTACTCTACCAGTTATCTGCCTGAATGAGAAGAAAGGAAATTGGAGAATTGGGGGGCAGAAAAAATTTACTTTCTCTAAGTAAATTTTATATATGCCAGTCTCCCATATATAAAATAATATACTTGCCTTCTTATGGTGATGCCACCAGGAGGCCTGTGAAAATCATATAACCTTCTGAACTTCATTTTCTTTTTAAAATAGTATTTAATATCTTTTGCCCCCTTACCAAATGTTGTTTTTTCCTCTTATCATATAATATATATGAACTTTACTTTTGCAAAGCTAGTGATAGAACAAGGACCAGAAGCTTGCTCAATGTCGTTTTCACTGTGAAGTGTGAGGTCCTTTGAAAAATGTGCATGGCATCATGGTGCGATGGAGGGGACTCCAGTGTTGGAATCCATTCTTTATCATCAGCTGGCTAAAGTTATGCAAAGAAAAGCAACAGACTGAGCTTTAAATTCCTTGTCTTTAAACATAACTGTACTAATAATGCCACTTAGGATTATTGTGAGCATCAAATCAAGATACTTAGTATATGTAAAAGTTGGTTTGTAAATAGGAAAGTGCTATATGAATGCTTACCATCAGAATACTTTGTCAGGGTGAGTGGGAGGGTGCGCTCCAAGGAGGAGAAAAGTTGTGCTCAAAGTCAGGGTCCCCTGCCACCAAAGATATAGGGTGAGCTTTCCAGTCAGCTTCTGAGCAATCTTGCCCAGAAATGACAGTGACACATCTGATCACCCATAGAAAATGGCCTATTGTGCTTTTTAAAAAAGTAGATCGTGGTAACAGTTCCTGTGAGAATTATTTCTCTTCCACAGATGCTAAGAAACTTGTAAACCATCAATGTATGCAACTGATTGCAATCTCCATAGTCTGCTTTAAGTCCAGCCAGCCATTTTCTTCTCTATTTAAATTCAAGTTTATTTATTTTCTTTTTTAGCTTGTTATAATTGGAGTAATGCATATTTCTTGTGGCCATGAAGTGAAGACATTTACCCTACTGAGTGCTTCTGCCATGTTGTTTTTCTTTGCCAAAGACCTAGAGCAACAGGGCCAAGGGACCATGGGCTGAAACCTCCACAAGTTACTTCATTTCTCTCAGTCTAAAGTTTCCTCACTTGCAAACATATCTAGTAGTATTTCTTAGTATTCTTGTGAAGATTAAATAAGATGAGCAAATGAGGGAAGGGGGACAGGTCCCAACATCTCCTTTAAGAGCTTGCCTCCAATGACCTAGCTTTATTCCAGTAGGCCCTACATCCTAAAGGTTCCAAGGGTGGCAATCAAACCTCTAGCATATGGGCCTTTGGGAAACATTTAATATATAAACTATACATTGCCCAAGGCCAAACAACCAATAAAAGATGGCAACAGAATTCAAAATGCTTAGCATCGCTTAATAAATACTACATAATATTATTAATAATAAAATGATATCTTTGTTGTATCATGTTGAACTGTAAATTTTAATGCTAAAAATCTTTTAAGACCTGGTGCAAGAGTAAGTTTTTCTATCAATCCTCATCATTTTATTATTTTCATATGAATATCATTAACTTGTAACATTACAAAGATAGTAGCATCAATAAGAATTAAGCACTTATACATATGACTCAAAAATATTTTTTCTAGTCATTTCTAATAAGTAAGGAGAAACATGTGACTTCAATTTTGCAGATATTTATTAAAATAGTATGAGCAAAAAGAAAACAATTGTTATTGCTTATTTTAACTGGAAAACATCACACTCTAGTTAAAACGATCTTTCTAAAACTTAAAATTGGTCATGCTTCCATTCATTCACAAATCTTCCATGGCTCGTCATTGATCTCTGGGTGTAAGGCCAAACCTGATCTGTAGCATATTGATTTATTTCTCTGCTCCCATGGCATCTGGTATCTTATCATAGCATTATTACACTTTAGTCTTATGTTTTACTTTGCTGAACTTCCTTATTTATTTTTACTTTCAGACTAGAATCTCTTGGAGGTTAGACTATGCCTATCTTGTTCAGTACTGGGTTCCCAGTTTCTGAAGCATAGTAAAATACTCAATAAATGAGTATTGATTGATGAATGAATTTTCTCTCTCAGATTTACAACTGTATAATCATTTTTATTTACATGTTATGAATACATTTTTTATTTTAATAAACGTGAAAATTAGTGATTTGACATTTAACACAAGACTGTAAAGTTCAACTGTAAAATTTATATCAGCTTTGTCAAGATTTTTCCCTCATAGAAACTTGCTTCTTTGTTTTTGGAGGTTTAAAAATGATATTTTGGAGGGAACACTATACTTGGAATCAAAAGCATTATGATTAAACTCCAAATCTGTTTAGTAGCTCTGTGATGTTGGATCTATGCATTTAGTTTCATGTGAAATAAGTTTAGTATAAATTCTCAGGGGTGGGAGTCAGTTAATATAATGAATGTAAAATTTCTTCTTACAATGTAAAAATATTGAATAAATTTATGGAAAGGCATCTTATTATTCTAAATGCTTTGCTTTCCCAGATTTATTTGTGTATTAAGTTCACTTTTTCTTCCATTATATTTTGATATTAGTTTTTATAACGATAGCACCCTACAGTTTACAATTCTTCATTTTTTTAGTATGGTAAATGATATTATGTATTATTCTTTTCTTCTTCCAGAAGTTCATTTGTTAGCACTATTGCCTTTCACTGTTTCAAATTTAAGTTACCCAGCCTAAATTATTTATTACTTTCTGACACTGCTATTCCTAAACCAAATACAAGAGAGCTGAGCCTTAATTAACAGACACATGATTACCTACAATGCCATTTATGTAACATTCATCCTTTGGTTGCACATTTCATGCAGAATTTTCTATTTTGAAAAATGACACTTCCCCATTTCCTTCTGTGCTTGCCTCAGGTAGCCTAAATTTAGTTTCAATTTTTCTGTAGACTCAGGAGTCATATGAAGGTAGATTTCATTTAATGAAAAAGAAAAAGGAAAAAATGAGGCTATCCTATATGCATTTGGGTGGAAAATTCTCCACTTGTATTTGGTTATTTGACCATCAATTAAAATGTTAGTCCTGACTTGTTTGGATAATTGCCTCAACTTTCTACTTTATTCAACTTATGAATATTTGTGAGAGATTTTTGACTTGTATGACAGGACCCTTGTCATCTTGACTTCTTTGTTTAATTTGTCATCATTGCAGAGCAGTGTAGTTTTACTTTACCCTTAAGCTCAAACTTTCATTAACCAGAAATAAGAATGTAGATAGAAGGAGTTGAAGGGCATGATGAAATTGACACCATGTGATAGTCATCTTCAATAATCAAAAGAAGCATAAAATAGCAGAAACACTAGATGGTGGTGTGTGAAGCCTAAGTTGTCTAAGAGAGATCTGGCCATTTGTTTTTTCTTACATCTAGTATTTTTTAATGTATTATATTTTATTTTTTCCCATACAGAGGTGAGGAACATAATAAGCTTTGTTGGTTTAGAGACCATATATCTGTTTTGAATCAATATAATATTTTCCTTGGGTAGTTATTCAATATATAAATGTAGAAAGAATGAGTGAATGTCCCCTCACTTAGTAAATTATATTATAGATGTGATTATAGGATTGTCATTAATACATTTTTGAGCATTGCCTTTTATAAGGATAAAAGACTACCTACAGAAGTAGAAAAGAGCTACAGAGTTATAATTGGAGAGAGAGAGAGAGAGAGAGAGAGAGAGAGAGAGAGAGAGAAGAAGAAGAAGGAGGAGGAGGAGGAGGAGGAGGAGGAGGAGGAGGAGGAGGAGGAAAGTAGTTTCTGACATTTAGCAGGTTTTTTTTTTTAAATAGCTTTTTAATAAATGAAGGAATGAGAAAGACTAAAGATTTAGGCAGTAGAGATAATTAATTATGAATCAGAGCCTAAAGATATATATCTATATATCTATATATATATCTGAGGGAGGTAAAGTACAATTATGATATTGTTGATACATTACTAAGTAGTGGGTAGGAATGGATTAAAAAGGTCATCAAACTATTGTTCTTTCATAGAAACTGATAATTTTTTAATTATGGACAAAATAGAGATTAAAATATTTGTTCCTGGTCCAAAATTGTTAAAAATGTTATATAGGTAAAGTATGAAAGCATTTTTAAAAATTAAAGTTCTATACAAATGTATTAGCATATGTTCATGCTACCATCCTTTATTAATATATCTTATTTTGAAATTAGAGAGTTTCCTTTTCTACCATACATAAAACACAATTGTACAAATTAAGTGGATATCATGTTATGTTTCAATGTATGTATGTATTACACAATGTTTAAATCAGGTTAGGCATATTTATCTCCTCAAACATCATTTCTTTATTGTAAAAATTTTAAAAATTCCTTCTCTAGCTTTTTTGAAATATATTATTACTGATAGTGACTCTATTGTGCAATACCACACCAGATCATCTTGGTTCTATCCAACTGTAACTCAGTTCTCATTGATCAGTATTTCTCCCAACCCTCCTCCATCCTACTCCCCTGGTGTCTGTTAAGCACCATTCTATTCTCAACTTCTATGAGTTCAAATTTTTATGATTCTTTGTGTGAGCGAGATCATGAATTACTTGTCTTTCTATGCCTGGCTTATTTTACTTAACATAATGACCTCCAGTTCTGCCCATGTTGTCACAAATGACAGAATTTCATTCTTTTTTTTTTATGGCAGAATAATAGTCCATCGTGTTATGTACCACATCTTTATCCATTCATCAGTTGATGGGCATTCAGGTTGTTTCTGTTTCTTGGCTATTGTGAATAATGCTGTAATGAACATAGAGGTGCAGATGTCTCTGAAATACCTAGCAGTGGGATTGCTGGATTATAGGTAGTTACATTTTTAATTTTTAGAGGACCCTTCATATGGCTTTCCTTAATGGCTCTATTAATTCACATTCCTACCAACTGTGTGCAAGGGTTCCTTTTTCTCCACATTATTGCTATCACTTGTTATCATTAGTCTTTTTCATAATAATAATTCTTCCTTGGGTGAGGTGATTTAGTGATTTTTAACTTGTGTTTCCTTGATGGTCAGTAATGAGCATTTTTTCATATAGCCATTGGCCATTTGTATGTCTTCTTTTGAGAAATGTCTAGATCTGTTGCCCATTTTTAAATTAGGTTGTTATTTTGATATTGAGTTTTGGAGTTCTTTGTATATTCTGGATGGTAATCCCTTTCAGATGTATACTTTGTACATATTTTCCCATCTGTAGGTTGTCTCTTCACTATGTTGTTTCTTTTGCTGTGCAGCTTTTTAGTTTGATATAATCCCATTTATCTATTTTTGCTTTTATTTGCTGTACTTTTGGAGTTTCTCCCCAAAACTCCATGCCCATTCCAATGTTTCGAAGTGTTTCCTTTATGTTTGTTTCCCAGTTGTTTCATAATTTTGTGTCCTGCATTTAAGTATTTAATCCTTTTTGGGTTTTGAATTTGTAGGTAGTAAGAGATAGGAGCCTAGGTTCTTTCTTCTGCATGTGGCTATCTGATTCCCATGGTGTCTTTCTCAAAAATCAGTTGTCTGTAGCTGCATAGTTTATTTCTATGTCAGGGTAGGCTCTCTATTTTGCTCAAGTTGTCTTTATGTCTGCTTTTATGCCAATACCATGCTGTTTTGATTACTACAACTTTGTAATATGTTTTGAAGTAAGATGATGTAATACCTCCTGCTTTATTCTTTTTGTTCAAGATGGATTTGGCTGCTTTGTGGTTCCATATAGATTTGAGACTTGTATTTTTCATTCTGTGAAAAATGTCATTGGCATTTTGATAGAGATTTCATGGACTCTGTAAGTTGCTTTGGGTAGTATTAACATTTAAACAATATTGGTTCTTTTAATCCACAAATGCAGTATATCTTTCCATTTTTTGTGATCACTTCAATTTTTTTCATCAATGCTTTATAATCTTGATTGTAGAGATCTACAACTTCTTTGATTAAATTCATTCCTAGGTATTTTATTTTTTGTAACTACTGTAGAGATTGCTTTCTTGAATTTTATTTTAGATAATTCACTATTGGCATATAGCAATGCTACCAAATTTGTATGTTGAGTTTGTGTTCTACAGCTTTGTTGAATTCATCAATTTGTATTAACAGTTTTCAGTGGAGTTTTGGGGATTTTCTATATATAAGATAATGCCATCTACAAACAGTGACAATTTGGCTTCTTCTTTTCAATTTGGTTGCCCTTTCTTTCTCTTGCCTGATTGCTTAGGCTAGGACTTCTAGGACTATGTTAGATAAAAGTAGTGAAAGTGGTCATCCTTGTCTTGTTTCGTATATTAGACATGAAGCTTTCAGCTTTTCCTCACTCAGTATAATACTAGTTTATTTTAAGTGGCCTTTATTTTGTTCAAGTATGTTCTTTCTGTACCTAATTTATTCAGTGTTTTTTTTTTATCATGAAAGGATGCTGAATTTTATCAAATGCCTTTTCTGCATCTGTTGAGTAGACAATTCTACTGATGTGGTGTATTACATTTATTAGTTTGCATATATTGAATCATCATTGCATCACTGGGATGAATCCCAATTGATCATGGTGAATAATCTTTTTAATGTGCTGTTTGATTTGGTTTGCCAGTATTTTGTTGGGGAGTTTTGCATCTGTGTCATCAAGGATATTGTCCTGTAGTTTTCTCTGTTTGTTTTAGTATGTTCTCATCTGGTTTTGGTATCAAGGTAATGTTGGTCTCATAGAATGTGTTTAGAAGAATTCTTTCCTTGTTTGTGAGTGTGTGTGTGTGTGTGTGTGTGTGTGTGTGTGTGTGTTTTGGAATAACTTAAGATGTTTGGTAGAATTCAGGAATGAAGCCATATGGTTTTGGGCTTTTCTTTGAAAGGAGAATTTTTATTACTAACCCTATCTCATCACTTGTTATTTATGTGTTCGGGTTTCCTAGTTCTTCATTAGTCAGTCTTGGTAAGGTGTATGTGTCTATGAATTTGTTCTTCTAGATTATCAACTTTTTGGCCATTGCTATTCTAATATCCCTAATGATCTTTTGTATTTCTATAGTGACAGCTGTAATGTCTTACTTTTTCATTTTTGATTTCAAATATTAAAGTCACTGTCCTTTTTCTAGTTAGTCTAATTAGATAACTCTCCACTTGCTCTCCATTGCTTCTGACATTTTGGATTTTTGATATCTCATTTTATATTTTTCTATATTGTCTGTCTCTTATCATATTGATATAGTTTTTATTATTTTTGTTTTGTTTTTAATCATCATACTAAAACATGAATGGTTTACCCATGTCACTTATAATACTAGCTGGGATTGCAGGCATAAGTACCATTAACTGGCTTGTGGGTTTGATAACTTTTTGCCCAGGATGGAGTCAAACCATGATTCTCCCAGTCTCTGCCTTTTGAGTAGCTGGGATTACAGGCATGAGTCATGGTGCCCCAATCAGGAAGATTTCCATTATTTCTTTGACTAAACTTTCTAACTTTTTGACATTCTCAAGTTCTTCTTAAAACCCAGTAATCTGAATACTTGCTCTTTAACACTGTCCTGAACTTCCTATAGGCTTTGCTTATTCTTTTCATTCCTTTTTCTTCTTTCCTCATCAACAGTGCATTTCTAAATAGCCTGTCTTCAAGCTCATTTTAATTCTTTCTTGTGTTCAATCTATCCTGCTGCTGCTGCCTTCTATGTTTTTTAAAAAATTTTGCTGGGTATATTTTCCAGTTGAAGAATTTGTTTGAATTTTTAAAAAAATTGCTTCCTCAAGAGGTTCTTCTGTTAGAATATAGAAGTATTTCTCTTTGATTTTTCATGCTCATTGAGTTTCCTTAAAATAGCTGCTTTAAATATTCTGTCTGAGAGTTCTCCCATATTGATTACTACCTGGTCAATTTCTGGTACCTTGTTTTGAATGCTAGGTGAGGTCATGGTTTCCAGAAAGCTCTTGATGCTTGTTGGCATGCACATCATCTGCCCCTTGAAGGATTAGGCGTTTATTCTAGTTTTCCTAATCTGGCTTAGTTTGTGCCTGTTTTTCGGAAATTCTATATAGGCGGCTATTTTCTGTGAGCCTGTAATTACTTCCAGTATTGCAGCACTGGATGAGGCCTAGATCCATATTTTCTGGGAGTTGCTATTGGTGTATTGTCACTGTTTTAGTACTAGACAGCAGTGGAGCCCTGGTTTGTCCCAAATACATTGTTGGTATATTGTTCAGAATGAAATAGGACAGTACTTTGAAATAGTGAACTGTACCCAAAGGCCTCTCCCTGAGGCCAGGGTGGGCCCAGATGTCTCATCCACAGTTCCTGGCTTGTTGCCATGGACAGACTAGCCTCTGGCTCCTATGTCACAACTGTGGCCACAGTTTAATCAAGCTGTGTCCCACCCTTAGGACATAGCCCACCAAGGTCAACATAACATTGATTTAGGACTAAGGTCCACACTGGTATAAACTGCCTGTTGCTGAGGTGGATTTCTGGCCCAAGACCACTGCAAACAGAGGTAATACTAGCTAGAATTACATCCAACAGACTGCAGCCACATGTCTTCCCTTGGCAATGGTCTGTTTTAGAGGCTCCACGCAGGTAGGCCTGGGGATGGAGGCTGTTAAGGATTTATCCATTGTTAGATTTCACCAACTTAGCACTGAGTTCCAGGACAAAGTCTTGTGCTTACTACCCTATTGAATAGGGTCTTATACCACACTGTGCTGCCAGAAGTTGGGGTAGTGTTGGTGAAAGCAGTCCCTTGGCTACTTAGGTTAACACTAAACTGGGTCATGCTTGAGTCTTATCACCTCAAAACCTACACAGCTTCAGGGTGCATCAGGGCTCATCAGCTGGTAGTGATACATTTCAAAACATGAATCTATCCCACCAGCATCAGGTCTCTGCCTAGTGTTGGGGCAGTTCTAGAACCCCATATGCAAGCATTGACCTTGGTGACAACTGTGATGCAGTGGGCAGAGTCAGTCCCTTGGCTACCAAGGCTGATGCTATGCTGGGCTGTACCCGAGTCCTACAACCACAGGGACCTGTATAGTGTTGGGAGGAGGGTAGGTATGCGTACAGGCCTACTCCAAGGCTTGAAATTATGTAGGCCAAAACTCAAGTCTGTCCCCCTGGTGCACTTGTCTCAAGGCCTTCAGTTTCTTTTGGGTGCTGGTTCTTACAATAGTGAGCCTGGCACTGAGCGCCAAGACAAAACCTTGGTCTTTAGAAGGTGGAGTCTTGCTCCTACTTTTGTCACTATATGTTAGGGAAGGTTGGTGAAGGCAGTTAGCCACTTGGCCTAACACAATTCTTGTGCCTTAGTCTGTGGGTATTGCCTTGATTGTAGGGGGTGTGGAGTTTTTCCCAGCACTGAGTATTGAGGCACACCTACTATTGGGTTTTATGCCTAAGGGCTAGACTTAATTCTTTTTCCTTCCTCCAAATGGGAGGTTTCCCTTCATGCTCAGCTGCTTGGAGATGAAGGAGGTGTTATATGGACAAGTCTTTCTTCTTGTATTCTTCCAAGTGTCTTTTTGTTTTGTACTATGGTCTCTTATCTGATTTCCTTAGCTCTTGTGAAGGTAATTTGGTGTGTGAGTAGCTGTTCAACTTAGTGTGTCCATGGGGAGGCAATCATTAGAGGATCTTATCAGCCACCATCTTGTTCTGCCTTCAGCAGGCATTAATTTTTATATTGCTAACTTTGTTTGGTAAAAGAGCACTAACTATATGTCCTCCTCCATCCATTTTAAGGGAGGAAGCTTGAAATTTGCCTTGCTGCCAAGGTGATACATGAACACAGATATGAGTGAAGTGAAGGAGCAAGCTCTATGGTAATTGAAGGGAGAGTATTATGGGAAGAGTAGCAAGTTTAAAGGCTCTGACATAGGAGAGTTCTCAGTAAATTTGAGAAAGAGTGGAAACCAGTGTAGTTAGAGTACCTTGAACAAGAGGAGAAGTTAAGATGGGCATGGTGGCTCATGCCTGTAATCTCAGTACTTGGGAGGCTGAGACAGGAAGATTATGAGTTTGTGGAAGCTTGGGCTACATAGTAAGGCTCTGTCTCAAAAAAATACAAAAAAGAAAGTGGGGTCAGAGGTTAGGGTCTTGCTCTGAGTGGGCTGGGAAGTCACTGGGTTTAAGTTGAGTGATGACTTAGAAGAATCTTTCATTATGCCGTGTTTAGAAAAGACTATGGAGGGATGCCCAAGGTGGCAGAATATAGATCAGTGGGAGAGCAATGCAATAATATAAAGGATAGATGATGGTGGTCTTGGCCAGGGTGGGATCACTGGAGGTTGTGAGAAGTGGTGGGATTCTGTATATAATTTGATATTAAATGTATTGATGGGTTAGATGTAGAGAGTTAGAAGAGAAGAATAAAGGGTGACTCCAAAGATTTGGGCCTGAATAATTAGAAGGATGAGAAATGGAGAACATTTCATGAGAAGTATATTGAGGGTGGGTGGATAAGATCAGGAGTTCAGTTGTATTATGTTCAGTTTGAGATGCTTATTAGACATCCAAATGGAAATGTTTAGAATTCCTTTGAATATGAGTCTGGAATTTAGAGGAAAATCCTGAGCTATATAAATTTGGGAGTCTGAGGATACTGGTAATATTATTTAAAGCCAAGATACTGGATAGATTACCTAAAGAGTGAGAATAAAAACAAGTCTTACGATGCTTAGAGGCTTGAGAAATGAGGGAGAATAGTGAAGCTGACTGATTTCCTCCATGATGTGGGAGAAAAACCTAGAAGAGAATGCTACCCCAGAAGCAGATGTGTGCTGGAGCTGGCTCATGCAGCTTGCAAGAGCTTATTAAATTTTTAGTAAGTTCATGAACTGATTGTTAAACATAGCCATTTAAAATTATGTAATCTTAAATCAAATAAATTACATTAAAAATGAAAATAAGTCATTAAGATTCATCAATGCTTAATCATTTTCATTGTGATACTCTTTCTTCTCTGGAAGTTGTTTCTACCTATTGTTTCCATGGTGGAAAATGTATATAATGATATGTGGCTGTGCATCTCTTCCTAGGTCTGTATTTAGTGATGTCATGCTTGAAATTCACCATGGTAGCAATATTTACACCTTGGAAATTGCAAATGCCACAAATTGGGGCTTGATTTATTGTTTTACTCATAATAAGCAAATGATAAGGAAACTTCTAGTAATGTAAGTGCAAGTTAAATGTATATTGTGTCTATACCTATTACATTTAAATTAACCCATAGATTGAGGTAATATATACCCACTATTCAAAAATTATTACCTGATTTAGCAACAATCCCATAGCTAGTGAAAAATTGAGGTTTTATTTTAATCTTAATTTTATTCATTAATGTGTCAAAAATTAACCATTAGTCAGTTTCCTATTATGTTAACAAATATCTAAGATAAATCAACTTAAAAAGTGGAAAGGTTTATTTTGGCTCAGTTTAAGAGATTTCAGTCTGTGGTCACTTGGTGCTCTTATTTTGGGCCTGCGAAGGCACTGTGCATCATGGTGGGAGCACACGACTGCCTGTTTACCTCATGGCAGCTGAGAAGTGAAGGAAGGGACTGGGGTCCCAGTATCCATATTAAAAGCATGACCTAATTACCTAATTTCTGCCAGCTAGGCCTTGCCTCTTAAAGGTTCCTCCACCTCCCTGCAGTGCCATTTGTTAGGGGCCAAGTATTTTACACATGGACGTTTAGGTGACATTTCAGATCCAAACTATAGCACCAACATTCATGTTGGAACTACTCATTCATCGATTACAACCTTAAATTGGCTATGATAACCAGAATTTGACAAAAATCAACAAAAGTATTCTCCCACCCAAGTACTACCCAGGCTCCACCCTGCTTAGCTTCTGAGATCAGAAGACATTGGGTGAGTTCAGGGTGGTATGGCTGTAGACAACAAAACCATGGTCAAGAATCAGCTAATAAAATTTACAGTAAGAAGTCCCATATCTTAGCTTTACATTAGTAAAATGTATAATAAACTAATGTATGCATGTAGGTGTATACATTTTCTTTTTACGTGGTGAGCTGATTAAACATTTTCCAGCACACTGATGCTTAGAGGTTAGAGGAGAAAGTGTTTCCAGGAGTGCAACAGTATCAGAGGATACTGATGGGTCAAGTGAGAGGACTGAGAATTGGCCATTGGGGTTTTAAATATGGAGATGATAGGTGACATTGATGAGCTGTTTAGTGAAATTGCAAGAAAGTTTGATTAGAGAGTGAAAGGAAAGGATGTAGAGATAATAAACATTTCAAGGAATTTTGTCATAAAGAGGAACAGAAAAATGAAGACTGTGGCTAGAAAGAAGTAGAGTTAAGGAACATTTTAAAAGTCACTGATATTTCCATTTTTTATGATGATGGGAATGAATAAAAAGCAGTTGACAATGCAGCAATGTTCTTGAGTAGAGGATAGCTGCTCAAGTAGAGGAGCTAACTTTTGATAGACACACAAAGCATAACACAGAGGGAAGATGGAAAAATGGGTACAGTTGCAGGTAGTCAGTAGATGGCGTGTTAGGAGTTTGTTAACATTACCTTCTCATTTCCCATGAAACAGGAATTAATGTATCAGCAGAGAAAGACTGTGGGGAAGTATTGGAAAGTTCAGAAGAAAGAAGGAACGTTTTGTGTGGAAGTAAAGTGCTCAGTAAATATGACCTGTTGTTATTGTATGTAGTTTATTTCTTAAAGCGGCATGTTGGAGGGGAAGAGGGCTTTTAAAATTCAAGGACAAGTATCACCTACTGCATGTAAAGAGTGTCACTGGCGATTTCCTTCAAGGATACTTTGTTTTGTGAGAGATGAAAACATTATTCAAGTTTTACCACAGCTTGGAATAGTGGCACATGTCTGTGATCCCAGCTACTTGTGAGATGGATATCAGAAACATTACTGTTCAAGGCCCTCCTGGATGGGCAAAAAGTTAGTGAGACCCTGTCTCAGTCAATGAGCTGTTCGTGGTGGCAGATGTCTGTGAATTCCAGCTACAGGAGAGGCTGTAGGTAGCAGTGTTAAAATCTGAGACCAGCTCTGGGCAAAAATGGGAGAACCTACCCAAAAAATAACTAGCACAAAAAGGACTGGGGTGTGGCTCAAGTGGTAGAGCACCTGCCTAGCAAGTGTGGGGCCCTGAGTTCAAACCCCAGTACCGCCAAAAAATAAATAATAAATAAATGAATAAAGAACCAGCCAAAAAGCAAAAGACAATGAAGTCTTACTATAACAGGGTATATATTAAGGATGCCTCTGCATGTAAAGAAGTAATGACTCAAAAAGATGTTTTTCTAGGGACAAAAAGAATACCTTCAGGATTTCAAGAAAGGGGAGATAGTGATTAATTTTGACCATAATAGATGGCTTTATGGAAGAGAGCATTTGAGTGAAGACTAAATTAAGCAAAGGGAGGCCTTCAGTGGACTTATAATTGCTTTTTATGTGCTAGACATTGTGTATACATTGTTTTATTTAATCCTGGTACCAGTGAGGAAACTGAAGCTCAGAAAGGTTAAATAACGTTAGTAGTCATAACCAGATCTAGCTGACAATGAACCCATTTCCATATAACACACTGATTGGTGGGAGAGATGTTGACATTCGGTAGGATATCCCAGTACGGTGAGTGACAGGAGAAAAGAAAAGCACAGATGTGAGAAAAAACAAAGGAAGTGTAAGTGTGTGTGTGTGTGTGTGTGTGTGTGTGTGTGTAGAGAGAGAAGTGGGAGGAAAAGTGAATAATCTGGTGTGACTTGGGCAATGTGTTGGGAGGAGATGGTGAATACAGTGGGAAATAAGGCTGAAAATATGAATTGTAAATTATCATGGGAGATAGACCTCAAAGGTCAGGTTAAAGACTCAACATTATTCTACAGGAAGTCATCAATTTGAAGATAGATTTTTTTTTTTAACAAAAGAGTATCACATCTACTATGTGAACATCTGTCCAGAATTGTATTCTTCATTTTGTATTGTTTCAAAGTTGCAGATTCTTTTGGAAGGCAGGACTATAGGAAATAAAAATATAGGGTTTTGAGTGTAACTGTCAATTTCATATGGTAGTTTATGGAACATATTATTATTTTATTAAATTGTTTCATGTCATGCAATTAGGAAGACAGCTATAGAAAAGATGAATATTAGTACACTATAGTTCTAAGACCATATCAGAGAATTTAAAAATTATGTTTTTCAGATACTGACCGAGCTTTGTCATTACTGGAAGAATACTGCAAAAAATTAAGAAAACCAGAGGAGCAGCTTTTGAAAACTGCTGTTAAAAAGGTGATGAGCATTTTTAAGAGCAGCTTATTCCAAGCTTTGCTGGGTATGTATCACAAAAATTATTTATCATCTCAATGGCTAGAATTAGACTCATAGTTTGAATAATGCTGTCCAAGAACCTGATGTTAATCAAATGGATAATTTTCCCTGATGCCAGAAGGGAAGATTTGTTTTTCCTTTTTAAAAAAATTTAATGCTTGCCTAAAAAAGAATTGTTACAAAATAGAAATAAGGGTTAGATTATTGAAAAAACATAAATATTAAAAGAATATTTTGTATAAGAAGTAAACTTTACACAGATTAAAACCCCTGAATAGTTTGCTGGAAAATGTTGGGATAGACATTCTAGAGAAAGATGCTGCCTTCCTCTAGAGCAGGAACTGTCTAACACAAAAATGCCAGGTTACGCTCTACTTAGAATCGCAGTTCTACTTCCACTCTCTTAAAACAAAAATAAAAACATTATTTTCCATCTTTCTTGTTTGTCTTAGAAAGTTTATGATCCAGAATTGAAGAATTTATTGGTAAAAATTTCAGTGCTTTTTATCAATTTGTCATAAATCTAGCCATGTAATCATATCATTATACATACATTCTTTGCATTTATGCAAATAGATAACTTTTAATTTTTATGAATTTCATTCATAATAATTTAAGAGACAAAATAAACTAGCAAAAGATATAAACAAATATTTCCCCTAACAGAAAAAATGAACTAAATACAGTACATTTTATTTATTTATTTATTTATTTGTGGTGCTGGGGATCAAGTTAAGGGCTCCATGCATGCTAGACAACAATACAATACATTTAAAAAGAAATAGCTGAGTCTATTAGACATTTTCATTGCTCTTTTGTGTTGGTGATTATTAAAATGAAGTCTAAAAATACTGTATGAAGCTTAAATATTTTATCTGTTTTTAATTGTAAATATCTATATTTATCGATACAACTTCCTATCTTATAGTTTAAATATAATTTAAAAAATTTAAACTTTGAGAAATTGAAAAATCAGTTTATTGACTATAAATATAAATAAAAAGCTTTATAGGATTATTTGCCTGTGGTTTAATTTCTTCAAAATAGTCTATTGTGACTGTCAAGAATTAATGATACATATAATCAGCTAGTATTAAATAAAAACAAACTTAAATGGAGTCTTAGCATTTAAATAAACATTGTCATTAGAGAATAGTATTTTAGAGAACATTTGAAACCACAAATTTCCCAAATTAAAACTTAATAGTGTCATCTAGTTGATAATTAGTAAAAACCATTAACTAAATGGCATTGTGTCTAAATAGTTTTGTATGATATGTTTAGCTAAGACTGGCTATGTTTTTTGAGAGTTTGAGCTTTTGAGAAATTGATTTAGGAAGAGTGTTGTTGGATTATTTAGATAATTCTACTACATTTTGATAGCGTAATCATTTTATGCCACCATTACCGAGCGAATAAAAGGACAAACGGGTTTAAAAAATGCATTTTGTTATTATTTTAAGTGAATGGCTAAAAGCTTGTAGTATAGTTTGATTTTCTCCAATAAATGAGAGACAATACTAATCTGTAAAGAGCAGTTATGTAAGTAATCCCAATACCCAGCTTTGAGTGTATAATTCACTTTAGCTGGACTTTAAAGTCATTTGGGGATAACCAAAGTACAAAGAATGGAGCACAATACATAAAAACATAATTTGTATTGAATTCTATGTGGGTAGCTAAGTTCTGATTGCTAATTTATTATTTATTGACTGCTTAAGTGGTTTTGATGTGCATTTTCTTTAAGGACTCCAAAGAAGTTCTGAAGAAGAATTATATCTTTATAAAATCAAAGCAGAGAGGCATTGGTAAATAAGACATCATTTATTTTTATTTTAATTTTTCATTTTTCTTTTATTATTCATATGTGCATACAAGGCTTGGTTCATTTCTCCCCCATCCCCCCACCCCCTCCCTTACCACCCACTCCGCCCCCTCCCTCCCCCCCCAATACCCAGCAGAAACTATTTTGCCCTTATTTCTAATTTTGTTGTAGAGAGAGTATAAGCAATAATAGGAAGGAACAAGGGTTTTTGCTGGTTGAGATAAGGATAGCTATACAGGGCATTGACTCACATTGATTTCCTGTGCGTGGGTGTTACCTTCTAGGTTAATTCTTTTTGATCTAACCTTTTCTCTAGTACCTGTTCCCCTTTTCCTATTGGCCTCAGTTGCATTTAAGGTATCTGCTTTAGTTTCTCTGCATTAAGGGCAACAAATGCTAGCTAGTTTTTTAGGTGTCTTACCTATCCTCATCCCTCCCTTGTGTGCTCTCGCTTTTATCATGTGCTCAAAGTCCAATCCCCTTGTTGTGTTTGCCCTTGATCTAATGTCCACATATGAGGGAGAACATACGATTTTTGGTTTTTTGAGCCAGGCTAACCTCACTCAGAATGATGTTCTCCAATTCCATCCATTTACCAGTGAATGATAACATTTCATTCTTCTTCATGGCTGCATAGAATTCCATTGTGTATAGATACCACATTTTCTTAATCCATTCGTCAGTGGTGGGGCATCTTGGCTGTTTCCATAACTTGGCTATTGTGAATAGTGCCACAATAAACATGGATGTGCAGGTGCCTCTGGAGTAACAGTCTTTTGGGTATATCCCCAAGAGTGGTATTGCTGGATCAAATGGTAGATCGATGTCCAGCTTTTTAAGTAGCCTCCAAATTTTTTTCCAGAGTGGTTGTACTAGTCTACATTCCCACCAAACAGTGTAAGAGGGTTCCTTTTTCCCCGCATCCTCGCCAACACCTGTTGTTGGTGGTGTTGCTGATGATGGCTATTCTAACAGGGGTGTGGTGGAATCTTAGCGTGGTTTTAATTTGCATTTCCTTTATTGCTAGAGATGGTGAGCATTTTTTCATGTGTTTTCTGGCCATTTGAATTTCTTCTTTTGAGAAAGTTCTGTTTAGTTCACCTGCCCATTTCTTTATTGGTTCATTAGTTTTGGGAGAATTTAGTTTTTTAAGTTCCCTATATATTCTGGTTATCAGTCCTTTGTCTGATGTATAGTTGGCAAATATTTTCTCCCACTCTGTGGGTGTTCTCTTCAGTTTAGAGACCATTTCTTTTGATGAACAGAAGCTTTTTAGTTTTATGAGGTCCCATTTATCTATGCTGTCTCTTAGTTGCTGTGCTGCTGGGGTTTCATTGAGAAAGTTCTTACCTATACCTACTAACTCCAGAGTATTTCCTACTCTTTGCTGTATCAACTTAAGAGTTTGTGGTCTGATATTAAGATCCTTGATCCATTTTGAGTTAATCTTGTTATAGGGTGATATACATGGATCTAGTTTCAGTTTTTTGCAGACTGCTAACCAGTTTTTCCAGCAGTTTTTGTTGAAGAGGCTGCTATTTCTCCATCGTATATTTTTAGCTCCTTTGTCAAAGATAAGTTTCTTATAGTTGTGTGGCTTCATATCTGGGTCCTCTATTCTGTTCCACTGGTCTTCATGATAAGACATCATTTATGGTCTATAGTTTGCTTTCTCTCTTCTCCCTGCTCTTTTTTATTGTTGTTACAGATAGTGGAAGACAGAGGCTTCCCCTATTGTTTTGATATTCAGATAGCCAATACATTGAAATAATACCCTGAATGAATTTCAGCTAACTGAATAAAAGAAGAGAATCATAATGCAGAAAAACTAACAAAATGGACAGTGAAATGGAATATTATTGCTGCAGAATGTAATGTAATATTGTGACCATGAAACTGAACCTTCTCTGTATAAAAGAGCCACTCTAAAAGTAAACACTATCCTCTTTTTGTAGCTGTTTTGTCATATGATTGATTAATGCCTCCTCCCCAGACTTGTATGTCTTAGATGGTATAATCTTTGAATACCAGAATTCTGTCTAAATAACTGTGATCAGTATCTTAGTATGCAAAAACATTTTATGAATAAGATCTTTGATAACATCTTAGAAAGTGATAGTAAATGTATTGTTTTTTCAATTTTTTAAATATAACTTTATCTGATTATAGAAGTAATAGGTATATTCATTTTGAATTTTTTTTGTGTGTTACTGGGGCTTGAACTCAGGGCTTACACCTTGAGCCACTCCATCAGCCCTTTTTTGTGAAGGGTTTTTTCAGGATTGGGTCTCATGACCTATTTGCCCTGGCTGGTTTTGAACCACGATCCTCCTGATCTCTGTCTCCTGAGTAGTTAGAATTACAGATATGAGCCATCAGCGTCTGGGTCATTTTGAAAAATTTTAAATGAAGAATGTAAAAGAATATAAAACCCAAAGAATGGTAACGCATAATGTTTTCATGGCAAATAGCAGGATTTCTGATAAATATGGAGAACGATGAACTGATTGATCAACTTTCTTCCTCATTTCTTGGGTCCTATATTATTTGTTTTGATTTTCCATTTACAAATAACTGACCATGGAAAAAGGTACTTTGAAAATTAGTAATCAATGTTCATTAATGTACAAAACAAAAATACCTGAGCAATATGCTAGAAGGTATACATTTAGATGTTAGGCTTAGGGTGACATCTTGTGGCACTACCAAGGGAAAAAAATTATCCAGTGGATAATTACAATTTTATGGTAATTACAATATCAACATTTTCTAGAGCTTTAACATAAGTAAATTAGAATTCCATGATGTTAGAAATTAATTTAAATCTTTTAAATTTAGAATAGCTAAAACATTCAGATTTCCAAGGTATTCTATTAGGTATTTTTTGTTCGTTTAGGTGATGAGAAGCAAGATGGAACATTTTTATTATTTTTATGCTTCTAGATCTGCCTTGAAAATTTAAATGCTATATTGCCACCATAATTATTTGTGAGAACTATTTTAATAATATAGCAGGCTAGTAGGCTAGTTTGCTTTCAGATATGTTACATAAATGTGCTTTATTTTTATGACTTACTGAAAATTATATGTTATTCTTTAGTTATTACTTATATAAGTTTGGAAAGAATGATGTGTATAAATATGAATGCATATATATAACATATTATCTATACATGTAGATGTATTACAGATTTTAACCCCTTCCAAAACCTTCTTAGACTTGTTTATCTAATTTATTCACTTACTTCACTACCTTTTTTGAGGGAGAACTTTTTTGGAATGATTTAGAAGAAAGCAGGAATACAGTGATACTTTCTTTAAAACTCTACCAGTAGTGACATCTTAGAAAAGTGCTCATGCTATTTTACATAGGCTGTTTACCCTTACATATCAGATTTTGTGTTAGAATAGATTACTTTTCATTTATATTAAGCTTAACAGAGAACCCTATGAACACATGCGATTATTAGTGATAGTGTTGACATAGTAGGTGTACTACATATTGTGATTTGTCATCTCCTTATTGAAACATTCTACCACATCCCTACTTGCCAGAAGCTTTAACTAGTCCTTTCATTGTTTCAGTCTTTTGTTCAAATTTCTGTAAAGCACTCACCACATTGCCTTATGATAAATTGAATATATTTCTGTCCCATCAATAGTTTTGTGAGCATCTTGAGGGTAAGGGTTATATCTAATGAACTTTTGTACCCCAGTATGCAGACCTTTAATAATAATACTATAACTTCAATAAATTTTTTACTCATCTACTCAACAGTTGTTTAAAAACTACTTGTTATGTGTTAGATATTGTGTTATATGATAGGCATGCAATAGTCAACTATGGAAGACAGTGCTTACTCTTGTGGGTAAGTGGAGGCAATCAAGTAGAAGAAAAGAGACACTGTATAAGCAAATAGTTAATTATTTAATTATAGTGGTGGTAAATGCACAAAATAAATACATATAAGAGTTTTTAAAATCACATTTTGGTTTGAGTTAAAATACCTACATATTTTCCCACTATAGTAATTCTAATGTAATATTTTTATTACAAAATAATACCTATTTGAAACATGGCTATTTTGGTCTTAACTATTAATAATAATTTATACTTTTGCCACCTGGTCATGAGAAAGTCAAGGAATTTTCATGGATTATAGTGGGTATGAAGGCACATTATCTTTATGTGAATTTGGAATAACTTGGCTCTTAATCCTTTAAAACAGAGGTTCTCAAAATGAAGTTCTTGTACCAGCAGCACCTATGAACTTGGTTAGCATTATAAACCCTGGAGTTTCACTCCAGACCTACCAAATCAGAAACTCTTAAGTGGGGTGCAGCAGGCAGTGTTTTAACAACTGTTTCAGGTGATACTGAGATGTGCTGGACTTTGAGAATGTGTGTTCTTAATGATCAGATATTTGACCATTCAAAGAAAGTATATAGTAGGTGAATATTATTAATGAATTTAGACTATAGCATTTCTTCATTCTTAGGTTTTATAAAGATATGCTTTAGTATTTAACAAGTTTAATGAACCGTTATCATTCTGGGACATGTCTTCAGTATTTTGAGCATCCATAAATGCCCAAATATCATTATGGCATCAAATTTTCCTTTAAAAATAATACAGTATATTAAGTTTAATGAACCGTTATCATTCTGGGACATGTCTTCAGTATTTTGAGCATCCATAAATGCCCAAATATCATTATGGCATCAAATTTTCCTTTAAAAATAATACAGTATATTTGATCTCCCCCTTTGAATACTTAATGGTTGTTTCTACCTATACTGCTATGGTGAGAGAACAGCAAAGCTACATTGGGCTGCTACTGTTGGGCTATGTACATTAGGCACACTCACTAGGTAATTCTTGCTGCTACTCATAACCTAAATGCATGTGCTCCAGTAAAATGAACAAGTTACATGTTATGGACCTTCAAATAAATCTTGACTGGTTAAAATAGTGAATGTTAAATTCTTGGGTACTAAAGTCTACTTATTCCTACTTCTTTGTTTATAGTACTCATTTAAATACAAGGATTGCTGATATTCCAATTATTGCAATTGAGTAGTAGTAATCCACAAAGTATTTATGAAATGTTTACTTACTTACATAGACATACAAAGGTGCATGTTATAAGGACCAAATCCCTACCCTTAAGAAACAATTGACCCTTGAGGTTGTTTGGGCAGGTAATATTCACATACATGCAAAAAAGGCACATGTTTAGAGAACTAAACTCTCGAGGCTGGATCAAAGTTGCTATAGGAGTTCAGAGAAGCATGAGACCACTGTAAATTGGTTCCAACAGGAGATTTTTTATATGAAATGTGAATTTGAACTAAATCTTGTCACTGATAGGATTTGGGTTAGAAGAGAGGATAGAGAAGGATATTTCCCCATCCATTCATCCATTCACTCATTAAAAAGATATTTTTAAATACTGTCCCAACCTTTATGATAAACACTTGGGAGATAAGCATTAAACAAAACTGCACGATTCACTTATAATTGTGATAAATACTGCAAAGCAGAAGTAGAGGGTTCTGTGAGTAAGAGGCTTAACTTTAACAGTCAATCAGGAAAATTAGAAAGTAGTAATTAAAGTGATGAAAATTATACAAACTCTTAGAGACATGAAAGGAGACTTAGAAAATGTATCTGACTGGAATAGGGGTTCAAGATGTTTTTGATATTTTATACTTTTAAAATTCATTTATTCATATGTACATACACTGGGCTATTTCTCCTGCCCCAACCCCTTTTCTCTCCCCCCTGATATTTATACTTTTTAAAATGTCCTCTAGAAGTTGGCTAGGGTGTCATATCTCACCTAAATCTTTTTTTTGAAGACTTTTAAGTTGCATGTTTCCTATGTGGTAGGGTCAAGTATTTTTTAAGCTTGATGCTTTGGGTTTGATGCTATCAGAAGGGTTGGATGTCATTCTTAGTTCTGGATTTTGTATATTATTGCAAGATTTATGTCACCAGATGGCACCATTTAACTAGATTTATGTGTTTCAGATTCTTATAAGGCTGGTTGTAAATGAAGGGTGCTTTTGTTTGTGCCATAGCTGAAATAAGAAAAGTTAATTCATTTTGATGGCAGATGAAACTTCTCTACATAGTAAGATGTGAAAACCCAAAGGTCTTTTTAGGGACTTGAAAGGATCTGGTGATTTGTAAAGTATGTAACAAGTGAAAATTTGGTAATGTTACTAAACTAATACGTGGCAGTTGGCAAAAAGGCAGGACACAAAAGTTTTCCATTTAGATTTTCTTATAGCAAGCATGCTAATATTGATAATATTATAACCTTGTAGTTCAACAACTAGTTTCAGGGACTTGATATACATATTAAAATATAAAGAAAATTCTAAAAGATTATTTTGGGAATAAGCTCTTCATGATCTTCTGCAATAAGTCAAGTGCCATGATTCGTGTCTGTAATCCTTGTCACTTTGGAGACAGATCGGGAGGTTTGTGATTGGAGGCCAGCATGGGCAAATAGTTTGTGAGACCTCATCTTAACCAATGGCACACCTGTCATCCCAAGCTACATGGGAGACTGAGATCAGGAGGATCCTGGTTCCAGGCCAGTCTTGGCAAAAAAGTTTTGGAGACCTCATCTCAACAGAAAAAAGGTATGGTGGCTTGTGGCATCCCAGCGATGGCAGGAAGCTTAAACTAGAAGTTCACTGTGCAGGCTGGCCTGGGCAAAATGCAAGACCCTATCTCCAAAATAACCAAAGTAAAAAAGGATGAAGGTATGGCTCAAGTGGAAGAGTGCCTAGCTAGCAAGTGTGAAGCCCTGAGTTCAAACCCCAGTACTGTCCCCCCCCTCCAAAAAAGATCTTCTTAAATAGTATGGTAGTAATATCTATCTAGTGAACTGTATAACTAAGAAAATTAATATAGGCATTTTCTTAGTATAAAAAGCCCTCTCAAGTAAATGAGTATTTATTATTTGTATAAATACTTCTTTAGTACTTTTCCTACCTTTAAGCAGAATTAATCATTTTCTCCCTTATGTTCCTATAGTATTTGTTCATATTTCTGAAATAGCACTTAGTATGTTGAAATATTCTTAACTAATATATATTGGTTTTCCTCAGTAGACTGTGAGCTTTCTCAATGTAGGGGTTAGTTCTAATATAGCCATTGTGTGGTATGGAATATTCTTTCATTACATTTTCTCATTTGACAAAATATATTTCAATACTTATGTAAGAGGCATTACATAGGTTCTAGGGACTTACTGACAAGAGAGATATGGGCCCTGTTTTCATGGAGCTCAGGGTCTACTACAGGAGAATGGCATAAAGGAATGAGTATAATTATGATGATAACTGTTTGGACTAGACAGATAAAATAATGAAGGGCTTCTTGAACTTGTCAAATTCATATTTTACTGTGTTTGTTCAAAGATGTTTAGCCAAAATCTTAAGTAAGTAGGATTTTATTTTTACTGCATACAAAGTCTGAAGTCAAGCAGTTGATGGCATTTGTCAATATCTCAGGAAAGCTCCAGCCAATGTCTCTAATTATGCTGATATTTCTCTCTTGTTTGTTTTTTATGCTCAAAACATGGAGTCTGTGGTCCCATATACATATTCAAGGCAAGAAGAAAAGGGTAGGAAGAAGGGGAGAGAATAGCCCCAATCATTGTTCTTTTCTTATCAAGAAAGCAAAAAGCTACCCAGGACTATTATCTATGTCATATCTCTCTCCAACACAGATTTTCTCTATGTCAGGTTGGCCTGAACTGGGTCACATGGTCACTGTTAACTTAAGGGAGCCTGAGAAATGTAGGAGAATGTTGTCATGCTTTGTTTAAGTCGATCCTGAGCCACTGGTTTGAGCACATTGCTGCTCCCCACAAGACTGGGATTCTGTTAGTGTGGAACAAGGTGGCAGTGGGTGTTGGATAGAAAATGAATGGTATCCATTGTAAATATACTGTTATATACTGTTAATGTATGTATTATTAAAGCTATTTTAAAGTCATGAAAACTGAAGTTCAGTGGTTAAATAATTTGATCAAGATTTCATAATTTTAGCCAGGCATGGTGGTCCACTACTATAATGTCAGCACTCAAGAGGCAGAGGCAGGAGGATGGAGAATTTTAGCCAGCCTGGGATCTACAATGAGACCCTGTCTCAAAACCAAAACAAAACAACAAAAAATTATACAATTTTCAGCTCCATGACTAAAATTGGATGTTGAGAACTTAGACAAGAAATTAGAGAACTGCAGAAGGTGATGTAGAACCCTTATTCTTTCAAAAGATATTGCTAAGACTTGACTGAATTTGTCACCAGAAGACCTGAAGGACAACTGTCTTCCTTTATTACAAAAGGGATTGAGAGTCAGTAGAAACTGTTTGCAGCCCTAGTCTCTCTATGTATATATGATCTTTGGCAATTCACTTGGTCTTTGTGGATCTCAATATCTTAATTTATAAAATTAGATTTTCCTTCTTAATTTTGGTGGTCCTTTATGACTCTCACTTTTTTTTTTTTGTGGTACTAGGGCTTGAACTCAAGGCCTACACCTTGAGTTACTTCACCAGTCCCCCCACCTTTTTTTGTGAATTGTTTTTTTGAGATAGGGTCTCATGAACTATTTGCTCAGGCTGGATTCAAACCATGATGCTCATGATTTCTGCCTCCCAAATAGCTAGGATTATAGATATAAGTCACCAGTGTCTGGCTATGACTCTCACTTTTGATGGATCCATATTGAGTTTCATTCTCTCTGCTTTTTTTCTGACTGCAATTTTGTCATTACACTTCGTGACGTGCTTGCTTAATTGGTAGCCTTCTCCTTAATGATAGATTTACTTATTCAATCATATGGAAAGGATAATGATTTAGGTATAGCATTTTCTTCTTTTCTCATGCTTTTTATGAGAAAAAGCAATTTCTGTTTTCAAAACAATTTTATCCTGGAACAAATGATGAAGAAAAGGGTGCAAAATTCCATTTACATATAATTTTGTTTCCAGCAAAAAGTATCCTGGGGTGGGTAGAGGGGAGAGGAGAAACCTGGGAGAGGGGTGGGGATGAGTGATTTAGGCCATTATTTTCTTTGATAGAGTAGTAAATTAAGCACCCAGGTAATGACATTCTGTTTTGAAAGATACGTCTAATTTAAGTTATTAGACAGAGTGAGATTTTCTGAATTTTTTCATTTCTTATTATATGGATGACCTCTGAAGGTCTCATTATGATAGAGACCACACTTGAAGCCTATGATAAAGTCAATAAGTGCTGCTTCTACATTGGAGAAGGATATGATGTAGGGGAAGTTAAAAAAAAATCATGCTTTTTCATGTCCAGAAAGTGGATGAGAGAAAGGAGAAAGGATATGATCAGGAACTCACCTGGTCTGAGAAGTGATGTCATCCCTGATAACAGAGTTGAGCTTCTACCTGCAAGCTTCCTATTTAGTGTTTTTGGGGAAGGCTAGCTGCCCTTCAGTACACATGGTGATACAGAGTGGAAAGTGTGACCAGGCAAAATGTCTCCAACCTTTAGATTTCCCAAGTCACTATTGATTATATTGTGACATAGAACTGTGAGTCTGGCAGGGGAGCTTCTAGCAGGAAGTACCTAAAGGGGTAAGATGGCTTTGTGGCAGCAGGGTCTGCTGTTTACTGAGGTTGATGGGGAGTTGTAACATGACCTCAGGGAGGAGTGCAGGAGAGTAGTGCTGATAGGACCCGAGATGAATGTAGTCAGCCAGGCAGGACACTTGGGAACATTGCTTAAACCAAAAGAATGAACCGTAGGTCCAAACAAATGATATGTGCAGTGATCAGATGGACAGGGATGTTGCTCAGAGATGCTAAAGGACTGCATATAGATCTAGCAAATCCATCTTATTTCTATCCCTATCTCTATTATGGCAGATAAACCAGATGCTTTCCCTTGAATTGTGTACTCCCCTTTACCTGGTCACTATTTTAGAGAGAAAGAAAATTAGAATTTATGAATAAGTTGTTTTGTCTGAGAAGGACTTTAAATTATTGGATAAAACTACATTTCAAACTGGATTAGATAGTTACTTTTTTTTCAATTAACCAGTGGTTGAGTCTTGTGAAGTGGCTAGATTAGCCATGGATACAATAAAGAACCATATTTTTTTTGTACATCTATGGTACAATGCAAACTGCATTTGACCCTACTCACCTAAGTGTTTAGATCTCAGGGCTAGGTTCTTACGCCTTTTATACTCCCTTTAAATTTGGTGCTGGGTTTTGATGAAGAAAATTAACCCTAAGATGGAACAATGGGAAAATAAGTATCCCACACGTATTTCACAGGAAACACTTTCCTTTTTACTATTAAATAGCTCTGGCTCCCAGCAATAGTTAGAAGAGATAGAGAACGAAGAGCATTAGCCTGCCTTACTTTCGTTTACATGAGTTGGCCCTAAGAGTTGGTTAAGGAAACATTTCTTCTCTACCTCTTTTAAACAGAAAATGTTTCTATTCAAAAGCCATGGAGCATCTTAGACTATTTTAGGAATTCCAAACATCCCAATGACTTAGAGATTATTATTATCAAATCTTATAGAACATATTCACCTGATTTTTAGTTTCTGAGTCCAGAGGTTCTAGCTTACATTCAGTTTTAAATTTGCTGTCAAAATAATAAGTCTTTATAAAACTGTAAGATTAGTATTCTTTTTGCAGGACTCCATGTTTACAAATCAAATCATCAAATATGCTTAGAGCACTAAATTCTGTAAGGTATGCCAGTTCTTACAAACTACCTGAATCATGAATTCTTAAAAGTATGAAGAGTTTAAAAAACACAGAAACAAATTATTCTGAATTAAATATTGCTTTCTGAAAACTCTTGAGTGTTTAAAATGTCATTTAAAAATAAATAGTTATCTCAGACATAAGTCCTGTGCTTCAGAAATAGTTGCTACAAGAATATTTAGAAGGGTTTAAGAGTGCTTCAAAAATAGGAGAATAATAATAAATGTAAAGTTGAGTTTTAGATTTCACTAATTGAGATAATTAATGCTTTCAACAAAACATGTTTATTTTAGGTATAGAGCACTATTTAGTAATTTTTCCCAATACATCTTCACTTCTTCATCTTGTTTTCCTCAAATAAATTGAAATTTTATACGATATCTCTTTACAGAAATATAGTTCCTGGAAATATGGAAAACAATGTATTTATAGAGCTCTTGGCAGGTACTTAAAAATGTTTTGCTGCAGGATATTTCCATTTCTTGAGTTTAAATATTTCTAGTTGTAACATGGAAGAGGTAACAAAAAACATTCTTTGTAAACATGAATGATTATAGAAAGTAATGTTGAATACATATTGAATGGGGGATATAGGAAAATAGATGCTAATATTCTACACTATAATTTTATGCTTTTGAATTTGAATTATTGTCATTATTTTCACTTTGTTCCATGGATTACTTCTGTGATCTTCTTTCCAGCAATACTCTTTTCTTCCACTGCATCTCAATTACCCACTCTTATGTTTTACACTATTTATTATTAATAGCTTCTAAAACCTCACTTTTAAACAGCTCATTTTCTTTTTTTTTAATTTTTATTTTATTCATATGTGCATACAATGTTTGGGTCATTTCTCACCCCTTCCCCCACCCCCTCCCTTATTCCCCACCACCTCCCTCTCCCCCCCACCTCCTCTCTACCTGGCAGAAACTATTTTGCCCTTATCTCTAATTTTGTTGAAGAGAGAGTATAAGCAATAATAGGAAGGACCAAGGGTTTTTGCTAGTTGAGATAAGGATAGCTATACAGGGAGTTGACTCATATTGATTTGCTGTGCATGTGTGCTACCTTCTAAGTTAATTCTTCTTAAACTAACCTTTTATCTAGTTCCTGGTCCCCTTCTCCTATTGACCTCAGATGCTTTAAAGTATCTGCTTTAGTTTCTCTGTGTTGAGGGCAACAAATGCTATCTAATTTTTTAGGTATCTTACCTATCCTCATAGCTCCCTTGTGTGCTCTCGCTTTATCATGTGATCAAAGTCCAATCCCCTTGTTGTGTTTGCCCTTGATCTAATGTCCGCATATGAGGGAGAACATACGATTTTTGGTCTTTTGGGCCAGGCTAACCTCATTCAGAATGAACATCTCACTTTCTGATCAATTTATCAACTTCTGTTGTCTCAGTTCATTTCTGTACACCCCAAATTAATCATTATTTGATCCCATGAGAACTGATAAACCATTGGTTCTACATATTAGCCTAATCTGCTAGCTACCATAAGTCTTCATATCCTTCCCTATTCAGTTTAGAATAACAAGTCATTACTATAATTACTTATTTGCATACATCTTCAATTTCTCTGTTGTTCACTCCAGAGACTGGCAGAACTCTGGATACACCCATCTCTGTTTCTTCTATGCCTGCACACAGGTAACCATATGTAGCTGGAGAAATACACACAATTTAAAAAAAAACCTATTGTATTTCCTTGGACAGTTCACTTTCTTATTCTCAGAGAACATTTTCATACCTTCTTTCTTCTCAAAGAATATACCTTACATTTTTCAACATTAATTGCTAACCTTTCTATTTTAATGAGACAATAAAAATAATCAAAAGAGAACTTCCTCATTTTTTCACCACTTAATCTAGTAACTTACCTATAGCTGCATCCATATCCTTACCTTCTCTTTTTTTGAAAGTAACCTTTTATCTAAACTAAAATCCTACTCTTGAGTAGATGATTGAGCAGAGTCCTTGCAGGTAAGAGAAGGCCTTCTCAAAGAAAGTTCAATGAAAGTCCAGTTATAAAGAAATGGGCAGAGTTAAGGGAACCAACCAGGGATAGAAGCACTTGGGAACTAGGAGGAGTGGGAATTCAGTAGGATTATGGGGGCATGAGCTGTAGCACAGAGAGCCACAGTCATTGAATGGGCTGTCTGGTAGGAGCTATGGCTTTAGGAAGAAGAATACACCCACCGCCAAACTATTGCTTAGCAAGGAACGAGGTAGGGGACTAAACATCCTAATTCCTTTTTCTTCCCTTCCCTGATCTGCTGGTCACTTTCCATTAGTGAACCCAACAGGTAGTCAGAGGACAAGGGAGCTGGGTGATATAGTCTGTTGAGATCAATCACCTAGAGCATAGAGCAATGTAGATATGGGATGGGAAGAAAGATGATCTAGAAGAACAAATAGAGAAGGTCTATTATGGGTTATGTTCTGGTTTCTCCTCATTTACTCAAAGAATATTCTCCTATAATTATTCTCTTCCTTTGCAATTGCTTTTTACCTTCGTATTCAATTGTTTCCATTAGCACGCAAACATCTGCTCTTAAAGAAGAGTTTAGAATAAGAGTTAAGAGTATGGATTCTGGAGCCAAATTTCTTGGGTTAATATCCTGGCTCCTCTGCCACCTGCTACTTGTGTGACTGTAGGGAAGTTTCTTAGTTACTCTGTGCCCCAGTTTCTCTATAAAAGTGGGAATGATAATGAAAAGTACTCACTGCATAGGGTTGTGAGGAAAAGTAGTTAATATATGTATTGCATTTCTAACGGTACCTGACATATAGTAGGTAAGTGCTCAATAAGTGTTTGCTACCATTGTCTTCTTTAAAATCCATTCCCAGCAAATGTCGTCTCCCTTCATCAAGTTTTCCCTTATTTTCTGGCTTCTGTTTGAGTTTGGGCAATGGCTGAAGATTGGAGAGAAGGAGGAAAGAGAACTTGGGGCATGTATTCTTCTGGCTGCCACCCTCCTGGCCATGATTTAGCAGTGAATATATTCTACTTAAAGCCACAGTTCCTATAATGTGGTCCCTCTCCCATTTCTACGATTCCCATTTCTATAATTCACTTTTAATCACTATACAAAATGCATGAGGAAACAACTTAAGGGAGGAAGGATTTATTTTGGCTCACAGTTTGAGAGGTTTCAGTCCACGGTCACTTGACTCTGTTGCTTCTGAGCCAAAGCATAGTGAGGCAGAATATCATAGCAGGAAGCATGTGAGGAGCAAAGTGGCTCCACCTCATGGTGGACAGGAAGCAGAGAGGGGAAGGGGACAAGGTATACTCTTCAAAGTTATGATCCAGTGACCTACTTCCTCCAACCAGGCGTCACCTCCTAATAGCCCATTCATATAATTCATCAATGGATTAACCCACAGGTGAAGTTATTGTCCTCATGATCCAATTACCTCTCAATAGTGCCACCAGCTTGGGGGCCAAACTTTCAACACCTGAGCCTATTTTTTTTGGGGGGGAACTTCATAGTCAAACCATACCCTTCATAGCAAAATGTATAAAAAGAATTTTTTATGTTCATACTCTGCCTCTTCATCTTCCATTTTTTCATTAGGTACTGTAGATTAAGCTTTGTGTCTTTCACCATTTACCCAAGCTACAAATAACTTTGTACTTATCAAAGCTATAGAGACTTCCGTGTTGGTAATTTATTGGTTAATCCTCAGGATGCACCTTATTTTTTGCAGCATTTTACATATAACCATGTTTGCCTTCTTTTACCACTTTATTCACTTTCTTTCCTTGACTTAAATGTACAACTGCCCTACCCTAAGTCCTCAGGCTGCTTTATATTTTTTAAAAAAATCTATAATCTTTACTTAAATATACTCATCTAATCCCATGGTTTTAAATGCTACTTGTTGGCTGATGAGTGCCACGTTTTTATCTGTAACTCTGACTTCCATCCTATACATATCATTGCTTATTTAGTATCTTCCACTTCCTTTTGGATGTCTACCAAGCATTTCAAAACTTAGTATATCCCTTATTAGACTCTTGATTCCCTCCCATCCTTATCCACAATTTGCTTATCTTCTAGTCTTTACTATCTGAGCCTTTATCATTTACTTAGGCCAAGAACTCAGGAGTCATTATTAATTCTTTTCTTTCACATGCCATTCTTATTTGCAGCAAAATTTCAAATTAAATCAAGAATTCTACCACTTCTTACCAGCTTCATCATGCCATTCTGGTCTAAGATACTATAGTCTCTTATTTGGTCTCCTGAAGTAGTTTCCTAGCTGATGTCTGTTTTCACTCTTGCTCCAATCTAGTTTCCTATGCAGTATTCAGCTCGAGGTATCAGAGAATAAAATTTATGAGCCCAGGGAAGTATCTTAGGTTTTAATTATGCTGCTATATTGTTAGGCATCTCTTGGAGATTGCTTGTATGCAACAATCAAAACATCATTTTAAATTGGTAGACCTATTGAAACACAAAATTTTTACTTTCTTGCTCTTCTCTGATGTTATTACTGATAATATTAAAAATTATATTTGCAATACTATGAAAATTTGAAAGAATTAAAATTTGGGTATCTGTTAGTAATATAACTGGCTTCTAGTATTTAGTGTAGAATACTTCTCAGATATCTTTTTTCTTTTATATACTTGAATCTTTTCCCTGAGAATTCTTGAATGAATCTCAGTTCTTTTGAGAAATTTAAAACTGGCATTTAAATAGGTATTCTCATTGATATTCATTATAATATATATTTCTGGGTTTTTATTAATTTAATTAATTTTATTAATAATTTTTATTATTAATTTTTATTAATATTTGTTAATTAAACAAATATTTATGGGGTACCTATGATGTGCTAAACATTGTTCTGGATCTGGCTATATATATCACAGGAAAAGACAGATATTTCTGCTCTGGTGAAGTTTATAGTTTAGTGGTGGAGATCAACAATATAAAAACCCACAGTATGGGGAATTACAGGGCAGGGAAAGAGAAGAGGGAGTACTATGGAGGGGGAAAAGTGTTGCTATCCTACTTGAGAAGACATTTGAGTGAAGACTTACAGCTGAGGGAGTGAGTCATCTGCAGACGAAAGAGCAAGTACAAAGGCCTTGAGGTAGGAGCCAGATTAGATTATCCTGGGAATACATAGAGTACAGTGTGATGGACTCAATCACTCTTGATTGGGATATAGTAGTAGGAAATGAGCTTGGTTGTGATGAGAGGACAGGTTATGTAGGGATTTGTTGGCCATTATAAACCTTTGACTTTTATTTTAGAGAAGTAAGAATTCATTGAAAGGCTTTGAGAAGAGTTATGTGATCTGACTTATGTTTAAAATAATCAACTCTGCATTGCATGTTGAGAATTGATTGAAAAGATACAAGGACAAAAGTGGAAGAGATGAGTTAGGAGTTTACTGTAGTATTTCAGATGAGAGATGGTTGTAGTTTAGGTTAGGGTGTGGCAATAGTGAGAATGGTGAGAGGGGTCAGATTCTAGATTTTGAAGGTAGGGTCAATGGGATTTGCTAATGGATTCAGTGCTGGTGTGAGAAAAGTGGAGTCATGCAAGGCTCATTTTCCCTTTCCTTTTTTTTTTTCTTTTCCTAAGCAACTAGAAGTAGAGCATTCCTCTTTTCAGAAACAGAGTTTAGGAAAGCAGCATATTTGGGCGAGAGTGGAAGACCAGACTATGTTAAGTAAGTAAGAGATCAGGGGTACCAGGGAAATATTAAGGATGCAAAATTTAAATTTCCAAGAACTTAGAATTATCAGTATTTTTAGAACCATGAGATTTGACAGAAAGGCAAGAGGTCAAGAAATACACAATAATAGGAACATTTTTATTAAATTCTCTGAAGCTGATAATGTTCATAATCGAGGTAGTTAAAATTATTCTCTTATACAAAATAGTTTCATTAAAATTTCATATAGAAACCAGTTAGTTGAATATACCACAGCTTTTTATTAACTTTTACCTTTTCTAAATTAAAAAATAAATCACTTAAGTGTCGATTGCTAGATAAAAATTTAGTACAACTGACTTAAATTCTAATTTCCATAAATATAGCAAATTTAAAAGAGGTCATACTTAGTCAAGCATTTTAAGGCTCTATATGACTTCTTGGCCACATGAATTTAACTTTTAAGCCTTCGGAAATTGGTTTTGTCTAGATCATTTATTTTCTTTTTCTCTCTTTCTCTGGCAGTACTTGGGTTTAAATTCAGGACTTTGTTCTTGGTAGGCAAGTGCTCTGCCACCTGAGTCATGCTCCCAGCCCTATCAGGATAATTTATTTTTTTTCTTTATTATTCATTTATTCACATGTCCATAACATTGTTTGGGTCATTTCTCTCCCTCACCCCCACTCTCTACCCCCCCACCCTCCCTTCCAGTCAGAACCTGTTCTGCCCTTACCCCTAATTTTGTTGAAGAGAAGACATACACATAATAAGAAAGACAAAGAGTTTTTGCTAGTTAAGGGTAGCTATACAGAGAGACTCCTAGCACTGTACAAATATGTTACAACCCAAGTTGATTCATCTCTAACTGATTTTTACACTGGCTCCTGATCCCCTTCTCGTGTTGACCTCTGTCACGTTAAGGTTTCTGTATTACTTTCTCTGGAGTGGGAACACAAAACACTTTCATGTTTTGGGTTTTCTACCTATCCCCATACCTCCCATATGTGCTCTCCCATTGTCATGTGACCCAAGTCCAACAACATTGCTGCATTTGCCCTAGATCTAAAGTCTGCATATGAAAGAGAGCATATGATTTTTGGTCTTCTGAACCTGGCTAACCTCTCCTAGAATGATGTTCTCTAGTTCTATCCAATTACTTGCAAATGATAACATTTCATTCTTCTTCATGACTGAGTAAAATTCCACTGTGTATAAATACCACATTTTCTTAATCTGTTTGTCAGTAGTGGGGCATCTTGATTGTTTCCATAACTTGGCTATTTTGAATAGCACTGCAATAAACATGGGTGTGCAGGTGCTTTTGGAGTAACCTGTGTCGTTTTCCTTTGGTATAATCCCCAGGAGTGGGATTGCTGGATATATGGCAAATCTATGTTTAGATTTAAAAAAAATTTTTTATTTTATTCATATGTGCATACAATGTTTGGGCCATTTCTCCCCACTTCCCCCTGCCCCCTCCCTTACCCTGCCCCCACTCCCTCCCATACCCCCCCTTACCCCTCGCTACCCGGCAGAAACTATTTTGCCCTTATCTCTAATTTTGTTGAAGAGAGAGTATAAACAATAATAGGAAGGAACAAGGGTTTTTGCTGGTTGAGATAAGGATAGCTATACAGGGAGTTGACTCGCATTGATTTCCTGTGAATGTGTGTTACCTTCTAAGTTAATTCTTCTTGAACTAACCTTTTCTCTAGTTCCTGGTCCCCTTCTCCTATTGGCCTCAGTTGCTTTAAAGCATCTGCTTTAGTTTCTCTGTGTTGAGGGCAACAAATGCTATCTAGTTTTTTAGGTGTCTTACTTATCCTCATACCTCCCTTGTGTGCGCTCACTTTGTCATGTGATCAAAGTCCTATCCCCTTGTTGTGCTTGGCCTTGATCTAATGTCCGCATATGAGGGAGAACATATGATTTTTGGTCTTTTGGGCCAGGCTAATCTCACTCAGAATGATGTTCTCCAATTCCATCCATTTACCAGCAAATGATAACATTTTGTTCTTCTTCATGGCTGCATAAAATTCCATTGTGTATAAATACCACATTTTCTTAATCTATTTGTCAGTAGTGGGGCATCTCGATTGTTTTTATAACTTGGCTATTGTGAATAGTGCTGCAGTAAACATGGGTGTGCAGGTGCCTCTGGAGTAACCTGTGTCACAGTCTTTTGGGTATATCCCCAAGAGTGGTATTGCTGGATCATATGGTAGATCAATGTTTAGCTTTTTAAGTAGCCTCCAATTTTTTTTTCAGAGTGGTTGTACTGGTTTACATTCCCACCAGCGGTGGGAATTACACCAGCAGTGTAACAACATCTGTTGTTAGTGGTGTTGCTAATGATGGCTATTCTAACAGGGTGAGGTGGAATCTTAGTGTGGTTTTAATTTGCATTTCCTTTATTGCTAGAGATGGTGACCATTTTTTCATGTGTTTTTTGGCCATTTGAATTTCTTCTTTTGAGAAAGTTCTGTTCAGTTTACTTGTCCATTTCTTTATTGGTTCATTAATTTTGGGAGAATTTAGTTTTTTAAATTCCCTATATATTCTGGTTATCAGTCCTTTGTCTGATGTGTAGCTGGCAAATATTTTCTCCGACTCTGTGGGTGTTCTCTTCAGTTTAGAGACCATTGCTTTTGTTGAGCAGAAGCTTTTTAGTTTTATGAAATCCCATTTATCTATGCTATCTCTTAGTTGCTGTGCTGCTGGGGTTCCATTGAGAAAGTTCTTGCGTATACTTATTAATTCCAGAGTATTTCCTACTCTTTCCTGTACCAACTTTAGAGTTTGTGGTCTGATATTAAGATCCTTGATCCATTGAGTTAATATTTGTATATGGTAATATGCATGGATCTAGTTTCAGTTTTTTGCAGACTGCTAACCAGTTTTCCGAGCAGTTTTTGTTGAAGATGCTGTCTTTTCTCCATCGTATATTTTTAGCACCTTTGTCAAAGACAAGTTGGTTATAGTTGTGTGGCTTCATATCTGGGTCCTCTATTCTGTTCCACTGGTCTTCATGTCTGTTTTTGTGCCAGTACCATGCTGTTTTTATTGTTATTGCTTTGTAATATAGTTTGAAGTCAGGTATTGTGATAACTCCTGCATTGTTCTTTTGACTGAGTATTGCCTTGGCTATTCGTGGCCTCTTGTGTTTCCATATAAATTTCATGGTAGATTTTTCAATCTCTTTAATGAATGTCATTGGAATTTTGATGGGAATTGCATTAAACATGTAGATTATTTTGGGAGTATAGGCATTTTTACTATGTTGATTCTACCAATCCATGAGCATGGGAGATCTCTCTACTTTCTATAGTCTTCCTCAATCTCCTTCTTCAGAAGTTTATAGTTTTCCTTGTAGAGGTCATTTACATCCTTTGTTAGGTTTACACCTAGGTATTTGATTTTTTTTGAGGCTATTGTAAATGGAATTGTTTTCATATATTTTTTCTCAGTTTGTTCATTATTAGAAATGCTAATTATTTTTCTATGTTGATTTTATATCCTGCTACCTTGCTATAGCTATTGATGGTGTCTAGGAGCTTTTGAGTAGAGTTTTTTGGGTCTTTAGGGCATAGGTTCATATTGTCTGCAAATAGGGATACTTTGACAGTTTCTTTACCTATTTGTATTCCTTTTATTCCTTCTTCTTGCCTAATTGCTCTGGCTAGTAATTCCAGTAATATGTTGAATAGGAGTGGAGATAGTGGACATCCTTGTCTCAGTCCTGATTTTAGAGGGAATGGTTTTAGTTTTTCTCTGTTAAGTATAATGCTGGCTGTAGGTTTGTCATATATAGCTTTATAATGTTGAGGTACTTTCCTTCTATTCTTAGTTTTCTTAGAGCTTTTATCATGAAATGGTGTTGGATCTTATCAAAGGCTTTTTCTGCATCTATTGAGATGATCAAGTGGTTTTTGTCTTTGCTTTTGTAAATGTGGTTTATTACGTTTATTGATTTTCATATGTTGAACTACCCCTGAATTCCTGGGATGAAGCCTGCTTGGTCGTGGTGAATGATCTTTTTGACCTGTTGTTGAATTTGGTTTGCCATTATTTTATTGAGGATTTTTTGCATCAATGTTCATTAAGGAGATTGGCCTATAGTTCTCCTTTTTGTAGTTGTCTTTGCCTGGTTTGGGGATAAGTGTAATACTGGTTTCATAAAATGTGTTTGGCAGTTTTCTTTCCCTTTCTATTTTGTGGAACAGTTTTAGGAGGGTTGGTATCAGTTCTTCTTTAAAGGTCTGATAGAATTCAGCAGAGAATCCATCAGGTCCTGGACTTTTCTTTTTTGGGAGACTCTTGATTGCTGCTTCAATTTCACTTTGTGTTATAGATCTATTCAGTTGATTAATATCCTCTTGTTTCAGTTTTGGATGATCATATGTATCTAGAAATCTGTCCATTTCTTTAAGATTTTCGAATTTGTTTGAATATAGATTCTTGAAGTAGTCTCTGATGATTTCCTGCACTTCCATGGTGTTTTGTTGTTATCTCCTCTTTTGCATTCCTGATTCTACAAATTTGGGTTTTTTCTCTCTTCATTTTAGTCAGGTTTGCCAGGGGTCTGCCAGGGAGATTAGCTTGCATCTCTTTTGTTGATTATGCTTTATTTGTAGATGAAATAAACAATGGTAAATGGTTATGTAACCATTTGCATAATGTGATAAACTTTTATAGCTTGAATCTATTGTGGTCATGGATTCTTAACCTCAACAGTGTGCCCACTTAGCACAAATGTTTAGAGGGTTGACAGGAGGTAAGGATAGTAGGTAGAAGCTAAAGATATTGAAAATGTTGCTCAACTTTCATCTTTTTTGTTTGCTTGTTTGTAGTACTGGGGTTTGAACTCAGAGCCTCGTGTTTGCTAGGCAGGCGTTTTACCAATTGAGCCGAACTTTCATGTTTTCTTATGGCCTCTCCTTTGTTTCTGAATTATAAAATTATTTTTCTTAGAAATCTTTCTTTTGCTTCCTGCCAAAATTCTTTCTACTCTAATCTTTTCTCATCCAGTGGGCTTAATATTTATTCTCTTTTCTCTTTGTATTTCAACCAAGTAGAGTTTGCACATTCTCTCAGGAAGCATTTTATCAGTTAAAAAATGATGAAAGATGAGAGCTTTGGCCACGATAAGGCTGCCACATTTCTTTTTTGCACTGTTTTCCCAATGTTTGTAGAATGTACTTCCATCCTTTCCCTATTTATTGACATTGAGAACTGTTTATATTATATATCTACTGGGCTTCTATTGCTTGATTGTGTTTCATTAAAACTTGATAAATATTGATCAGGAGCCTCCAGTTTTCAACTGCAATTTCTGGAGAATGACTGGGCCATCTTGGAAAATGATATGAGCCTTTTGGCTGTGAGAAGTCCATTTAGCATGAGAAGAATTAGCTCTCTGATTTACTGATCACTTAGGGATGCTAATATGCTGACTCATTTCATATACAGATCACCTGAAATACTATGTCTTGTAAAATTGGCAAGCTATTGATAATCTGTTCAGATTAAATAGTACTTCAACTGTGGTTTATTTGCTTGATTCTTTGTTCAGTTTCTGCACTGGTAAGTTAAAGGGAACCTCCTAAATGTTCAATCTTTGGAGAAAGGAAAAAAAGTGGAGAAAAAGAGAAAGTAGTCTGACAGCATCCAGCACACTATCAAGTCTTTTGCTGCTCACCACATTTTCTTCAAATAAAATCCTGTCTTTATCAGAGACTATAAAGTCCTTGAGAGAAGATCCTTGAATTCTCCTTATTTGCTTCTAATCTGTGGCCTGCTGTGACCTGGACAAATGAATGTTTTTCAGCATCAAACTATGTCATCATGTTGTCTTCAGAGTAATGATCATTTCTACCTCCTGACATTGATTATAAAAGTTTTTGTGAGTGTTATTCCTTTTGGGGTCTTTGGAATACATGTAATTCCTAGCTGGAGAAGGTGAAGTGTTAGTTACTCAGTGGCTTTTAGTAAGAATAAAGGATTAATACTGAATCCTTTCAATGACTCAACATGACATTGTTTCACAATCAAGACCAAAACAGGGCACCTTCCCACCTCTCAAGCTTGCTACTGCTTTTGTACTTTCTGTCAGGCTATTGGCTTTCCTGCAGGTCCTCAAGCATACCACAGTTCTTCAGCCTTAGAACTTTCCCATGTGCTGCTTTTCCTTCCTGGAATATAATTCCTCTGCATTTATTCCCCCATCCTGCCACCTTTTACTTTAATAATTGATTTTCATTCATCTGGGAATAGGAAAACCATTCCTGCTACCTTAGACCAGGTCATGTTCCTCAGTTTGCTATACTGTACTTTTTTTTTTTTTTGCATTGTACTTGCTGAAATTTTTATTTATTTAAGCATACATTGATTATTTATTTCTCCCCCAAGACTAAAGTCCAAAAAGGTAAGGACCATACTTTTATTTATTTATTATCATTTTATCCTTAGTATCTTGCATAGTCCCTTACATAGGGAAAATAGTACCTATTTATCTAAATTTTGTTGAAATAAAACCCATTTGTGTTTTGTGTTTTTAAAAAGAAGTTCTGGAAAATAAGATTTTCTAATTTTTGTACATGAATAAGTTGTTGGAGACCCCTTTCTGTTGATAGAGTTAGGCTCCTCTGTCCAAATACCGAGCTGATTTAGCCTTTTCACACCAGAGGCATTTGCTAGGGGCAACAAAGAGCCACGGAAGAAGAAATATTCTTTTTCTTTTGCTGGGTCTTCTGTAATAGTCATCTTTCCTCTTCTTTTTTGCTATCTCTACATTTATCTTGCTCCTTAATCATATGACTGAGATTTTGAGGTAGTTTCTCAACTTTTCACATGGTGGGAGACAGTACAATATTTTGAAATATAAGTTTTTAAAATTTTGGCCATTTGGGCTCAAGTAACTAAACATTAGGATAGCTTAAAGAGTACCTAAGTTTTAAAATTCAGTCTTACTAGTTTATGAAGAATAATTTAGAAATATAAATGATAAATTAACTGTTCCAGTGATATTGAGAATAGCTGTTTTAGAACCAAGATTGTTATTAAGAAATAATGACCTATTAAATAGTACCAGTTTGGCCTATTCTTGCAGAAATATCTGACTAGATTCACAGACTTCTTTTTTTAAAAATTCATTTATTTATTATTTATTTATTCACTTCTGTATACATTATTTAGGTCATATCTCCCTCTGACCCCCCACCCCTACCCTCTCCTCCTCCCACTGTCACTTCCAGGCAGAACCTGTTCTGCCCTTATCTCTAATTTTGTTGAAGAGAAGACATAAGCATAATAAGAAAGACCAAGTGTTTTTGCTAGTTGAGTTAAAGATAGCTATACAGAGAGATTCCTAACATTGCTTCCATGTACAAATGTGTTACAACCCAAGTTGATTCATCTCTAACTGATCTTTACACTGGTTTCTGATCCCCTTCTTGTGTTAACCTCTCTCGCTTTAAGATTTCTGTATTACTTCCTCTGGAGTGGGGACATCAAATGCTTTTAAGTTTTGGGTTTACTACCTATCCCCATACCTTCTGTATGTGCTCTCCCTTGTCTTGTGACCCAAGTCCAACAACATTGTTGTGTTTGCCCTAGATCTAAAGTCCACATATGAGGGATTTTTGGTCTTCTGAGCCTGGCTAACCTTGCTCAGAATGATCTCCAGTTCCATCCATTTACTTGTGAATGATAAGATTTCATTCTTCTTCATGGCTGAGTAAAATTCCACTGTGTATAAATATACATTTTCTTTTTATTATTATATTCATACGTACATACAATGTTAGGTCATTTCTCCCCCTTTGCCCCCGCCCCCTCCCTTACCCCCCCAACCCCTCACTACCAGGCAGAAACAATTTTACCCTTATCTCTAGTTTTGTTGAAGAGAGAGTATAAGCAATAATAGGAAGGACCAAGGGTTTTTGCTAGTTGAGGTAAGGATAGCCAAACAGGGAGTTGACTAGCATTGCTTTCCTGTGCATGTGTGTTACCTTCTAAGTTAATTCTTCTCAAACTAACCTTTTCTCTATTTCCTAGTCCCCTTCTACTGTTGGCCTCAGTTGCTTTAAACTATCTGCTTTAGTTTCTCTGCATTGAGGGCAACAAATGCTATCTAGTTTTTTCAGTGTTTTACCTATCCTCATACCTTTATTGTGTGTTCTTGCTTTATCATGTGATCAAAGTCCAATCCCCTTGTTGTGTTTGCCCTTGATCTAATGTCCGCATATGAGGGAGAACATACAATTTTTGATTTTTTGGGCCAGACTAACCTCACTCAGAATGATGTTCTCAAATTCCATCCATTTACCTGCGAATGATAACATTTCATTCTTTTTCATGGCTGCATAAAATTCCATGTGTATAAATACCACATTTTCTTAATCCATTTGGGTCTTTAAGGTATAGGATCATATCATCTGCAAACAGGGATATTTTGACATTTTCTTTACCTATTTGTACTCCTTTTATTCCTTCTTCTTGCCTAATTGCTCTGGCTAGGAATTCCAGTACTATGTTGAATAGGAGTGGAGATAGTGGACATCCTTGTCTCAGTCCTGATTTTAGAGGGAATGGTTTCAGTTTTTCTCTGTTAAGTATAATGCTGGCTGTAGGTTTGTCATATATAGCTTTATAATGTTGAGGTACTTTCCTTCTATTCTTAGTTTTCTTAGAGCTTTTATCATGAAATGGTGTTGGATCTTATCAAAGGCTTTTTCTGCATCTATTGATATGATCAAGTGGTTTTTGTCTTTGCTTCTGTTAATGTGGTTTATTACGTTTATTGATTTTCGTATGTTAAACCACCCCTGCATTCCTGGGATGAAGACTACTTGGTTGTGGTGAATGATCTTTTTGATGTATTGTTGAATTCGGTTTGCCATTATTTTATTGAGGATTTTTGCATTGATGTTCATTAAGGAGATTGGCCTATAGGTCTCCTTTTTGTAGATGTCTTTGCCTGGTTTTGGGATAAGTGTAATACTGGCTTCATAAAATGTGTTTGGCAGTTTTCCTTCCCTTTCTATTTTGTGGAACAGTTTAAGGAGGGTTGGTATCAGTTCTTCCTTAAAGGTCTGATAGAATTCAGCAGAAAATCCATCAGGTACTGGACTTTTCTTTTTTGGGAGACTCTTGCTTTCTGCTTCAATTTCATTTTGTGTTATAGACCTATTCAGGTGATTAATGTCCTCTTGGTTCAATTTTGGATGATCATATGTATCTAGAAATCTGTCCATTTCTTTAAGATTTTCAAATTTATTTGATTATAGGTTCTCGAAGTAGTCTCTGATAATTTCCTGGACTTCCATGGCGTTTGTTGTTATCTCCCCTTTTGCATTCCTGATTATATTAATTTGGATTTTTTCTCTCCTCATGTTAGTCAGGTTTGCCAGGGGTCTTTCGACCTTGTTTATTTTTTCAAAGAAATAGCTTTTTGTTTCATTAAAATTCTTTGTATGGTTTTTTTTTCGTTTCTATTTCATTGATTTCAGCTCTTATTTTTATTATTTCTGTTCTTCTATTTGTTTTTGGATTTCCTTGTTCTTGTTTTTCTAGGAGTTTTTTTCTAGGAGATGTATCATTCAGTCATTGATTTGAGATCTTACAGTCTTTCTAATATATGTACTCATAGCTATAAACTTTCCTCTCAGGACTGTCTTTGCTGTGTCCCATATGTTCTGGTAGGTTGTGTTTTCATTTTCATTGATTTCCAGGAATTTTAAAATTTCCTCTTTTATTTCATCAATGACCCTTTGTTCATTAAGCAATGAGTTATTCAATTTCCAGCTGTTTGCATGTTTTTGACTTTATTTTTGTTGTTGAGTTCTAGTTTTATTGTATTGTGATCAGATAGGATGCATGGTATAATTTCTATTTTCTTATATTTACTGAGGCTTGCTTTGTGCCCTAGGATATGATCTATTTTGGAGAAGGTTCCAATGGCTGCTGAGAAGAATGTATATTGTGTAGAAGTTAGATGAAATGTTCTGTAGACATCAACTAGGTCCATTTGATCTATGGTATATTTTATATCTAGGATTTCTTTATTGATTTTTTTTTTGGATGACCTATCTATTGATAATAATGGGGTGGTAAAGTCTCTCACGACCACTGTGTTGGAGTTCAAATATGCTTTTAGGTCCTTGAGGGTATGTTTGATGAAATTGGGTGCATTGACATTGGGTGCATGTAGTTTGATAATTGTTATTACCTTTTGATCTGTTTCCCCTTTTATTAGCATGGAATGTCCTTCTTTATCTCATTTGATCAATATAGATTTGAAGTCTACTTTGTCAGAGATAAGTATTGCTACTCCTGCTGTTTTCAGGGGCCATTGGCTTGGTAAATCTTCTTCCAGCCTTTCATCCTAAGCCTATGCTTATTTCTGTCAGTGAGATGGGTCTCCTGTAAGCAACAAATTGTTGGATCTTCCTTTTTAATCCAGTTCATCAAATGGTGCCTTTAGATGGCACCATTAACATTAAGAGTTAATACTGATACGTATGTGGTGATTCCTGTCATTTAGTTGTCTTAGTTGTTTGAAGGTTTGATTGTGTGTATCTAAGTTGAGGTTACACTCTACTTTCTTGCTTTTTCTTTTCCTGTAGTTTGGTGCTGCCTACCCTTTGATGGTTATGTTGAGTTTCACTTTCTGCGTGCAGAATCCCTTGAAGAATCTTTTGTAGTGGTGGCTTTGTGTTCACATATTGTTTTGGTTTCTGCTTATCATGGAAGACTTTTATTGCTCCATCTATTTTGAATGATAGTTTTGTTAGCTAGAGTATCCTAGAGTTGAAGTTATTTTCATTCAGTGCCCAGAAGACCTCACCCCAAGCTCTTGCTATTAAAGTTTCTTTTGAGAAGTCTGTTGTGATTTTGATGGGTTTATGTTGTTTTTTCTCTCTTACAGCCTTCAATATTCTTTCTCGAGTCTCTGTACTTGTTGTTTTAATGATAATATGCAGTGGGGTAGTTCTATTTTGGTCAGGTCTGTTTGGTGTTCTCAAGGCCTCATGCACTTGTATGGGCATAGATTTCTCTAGATTTGGGAAATTTTCTGTAATTATTTTGTTGAATGTATTACGCATTCCCTTTGCTTCCACCTCTTCTCCTTCTTTGATGCCCATGATTTTCAAGTTTGGTCTTTTGATGGAGTCAGTGAGTTCTTCATTTTCTTTTCACAGGTCTTGAGTTGTTTAACTAATAGTTCTTTGGTTTTTCCTTTAATTACCATTTCATCTTCGAGTTCTTAGATTCTTTCTTCTGTTTGTTCTATTCTGCTGGATTGGCCTTCCATTTTGTTTTGCAATTCTGTTTCATTCTTTTTTCTGAGGTTTTCCATATCCCGAGTCTCCTCCACTTTAATGTTGTATATTTTCACCCTGAGTTCATTTATCTGTTTATTAATTGTGTTCTTTGTTTCACTTTGGTGTTCATACAGTGCTTCTATGGTTTCTTTTATTTCTTCTTGTGCTTTCTCAAATTCTTTATTTTTGTTGTCTTGGAATTTCTCATGTACATTTTGGTTGACCATATCTATTATCATCTCTATAAAATTCTCATTGATTACCTGTAGGATTTCTTCTAGATTATTGGGTTATTTTGCATAGTTTACTTCATTTTGTTGGAGTCTGGATCTGAGTATCTGTTTTCTTCATTTCCCTCTGGTTCCTGTACTAATTTTTTACTGTGGGGAAACTGGTTTTCTGTCTTCCCATCATTGCCCTTGGTGTTGTTATTGTCCCTGTAGTGTGTGCAATTCAGTATTTTCTAGCTTGTGATATTACCAATGGTGATATTTAGGATGGAAGGGTGAGAGGAGAGGGAAAGCAGAGAAGTTAAAGAAAAAGGGAGAAACAAACAAGTAAACAAACAAACAAAAGTTTCAAAGATGTAAACAGGGAGAGATAGTGTACTAATCAACAGTAAGCTAAACAGGCATTAGAGAGACAGAGGATTGAAAAAAAAAAATCTCCAGGTTCAAATGCAATAAAGTTTCAGTCTTAATAATTTTTGTATTAGTCCCTCAGCCTCCAATCCTGGAGATGGTGTCTCAGAAGTAGTTCTGTTGTTGTCTCATCAAAGGGGCAAAAAAAAAAAAAAAACAACAAAGCCAAACAAAACAAAAAAATACCCACCACAAAGTGTTCCAAGTTAAAATGCAATACAGTTTCAGTAAGTTTTTCAGCATTCAGGTGTAGTTCAGTTGTTGTCTCATCAAAGGAAGAAAGAAAAAAAAAAGTCTGGAGACAGTTCTGTGAATGGCTTTCTGAGGCTGCGGCTCACCTGCCCACTGCTGTCAGCCTGATGTTGCTGGAGGCTCTATTTATGCAGATCTCAGGGGTGAGCGTAGCACTCACCTAGCCCAGCAGGCTGTGTTTACTTAGAGTTCTCCTGGGCACGACTGCCACTGCTACAAGCTTTCCCCCTTCCAAGCACACTGGGGGAGGTGACACTGCATCCACTTTCTCAGGCCAGAGTGTTTATTTACAGTTCATGTGAGAAGTGGGCCTTCCCCTATCTTCTGTGGAGTTTTCCTCCCACTGCCACTTTTACAAGCTTTCCCACTCCTGTTTGCTGGGCCTGTGCCACTCCTCCTGCCTTCTCCAGCTGGCTTGTTTATTTACAGTTCTGTGAGGGATTTCCCTTCCCCCCCCTTTCAGGGCTCAGGGCGCCCTGCCCTTTTTGCCTTGTGTCTTTTTTGTTGTTGTTGCTTATTATTCAGTTTCTCTTTTTTCCCTGGGTGAAGGTCGGTCTGTCCAGGCAGCTATGCTGATCTGGCCCAGGGTTGTCTGTGGGAGTACTGCATGCTGCTTGCTCACCTTGTGGTCTGCGTCTTCCCAAATGGTCTGGGTGCTGGCATCTGGAGGCAGTGTGGGAGCCCTCCTGGTTTCTCCATTTAACGTGAAGTTGGGATGCAATGTGTGGCCTGGGGGTGTGGAGGAGTCAAAGTTTTGCCTCTTCTCGGTGTTTTTTCCTATAAGGTGTATCTCCAGCATCTCACCAAGATTTTACTTTAGGAAACATGCTTTCTGCTTCCTCCCTCTAGCTGCCATCTTGGAATTCCCTCTATGTTTAGGTTTTTAAGAAGCCTCCAAATTTTTTTCCAGAGTGGTTGCACTGCCTTGCATTCCCACCAGCAGTGTATGAGGGTTCCTTTTCCCCAACATACTCACCAACACCTGTTGTTGGTGGTGTTTTTGATGATGGTTATTCTAGCAGGGGTGAGGTGGAATCTTAGTGTGGTTTTGATTTGCATTTCCTTTATGGCTAGAGATGGTGGGCATTTTTTCATGTGTTTTTTTTGCCATTTGAATTTCTTCTCTTGAGAAAGCTCTGTTTAGTTCAGTTGCCCATTTCTTTATTGGCTCATTGATTTTGGGAGAGTTTAGTTTCTTAAGTTCCTTGTATATTCTGGGTACCAGTCCTGTGTCTGATGTATAGCTGGCAAATATTTTCTCCCACTCTGTGGGTGGTCTCTGCAGCTTAGAGACCCATTTCTTTTGTTGTGTGCAGAAGCTTTTTAATTTTATGAAGTTCCATTTGTCCATTCTTTCTCTTAGTTGCTGAGTTGCTGGGGTTCTTTTGAGGAAGTCCTTGCCTATACCTATTACTTCCAGCATGTTTCCTGCTCCTTCCTGTACTAACTTCAGAGTTTGGGGTCTGAAATTAAGGTCCTTGATCCATTTTGAGTTGATACTAGTACAGGGTGATAAACATGGGTCTAGTTTCAGTTTCTTGCAGATGGATAACCACTTTTTCCAGCAACATTTGTTGAAGAGGCTGTCTTTTTTCCATCATATATTTTTGGCACCTTTGTCAAAAATAAGGTGGGTATAGTTGTGTGGATTCTTATCCGGGTCCTCTCTTCTGTTCCACTGGTCTTCATGTTTGTTTTTGTGCCAGGACGATGCTGTTTTTATTTCTATTGCTTTGTAATATAGTTTGAAGTTGGGTATTGTAATACTCCAGCATTGCTCTTTTTGCTGAGTATTGCCTTGGCTGTTTGTGGTCTCTTGTGTTTCCAAATGAATTGTAGAGTAGATTTTTCAATCTCTGTGATGAAAGTCATTGGGATTTTGATGGGAATTGCATTAAACATGTAGATTGCTGTTGGTAGTATAGCCATTTTTACTATGTTGTTTCTACCAATCCATGACCATAGGAGATCTTTCCATCTTCTGTGTAGTCTTCCTTGATCTCTTTCTTCATGTATTTGTAATTTTCCTTGTAGAGGTCATTCACATCCTTTGTTAAGTTTACTCCTAGGTATTTTATTTTTTTTGAGGCTATTGTGAATGGAATTGTTTCCATATTATTTCTCAGTTTGTTTGTTGTTGATGTAAAGAAAAGCTGATGATTTTTGTAAGTTGATTTTGTATCCTGCCACCTTGCTGTAGCTGTTTATGGAGTTTTTGGGTAGAGTTTCTTGGGTCTTTAAGGTATAGGATCATATCATCTGCAAATAGGGATATTTTGACAGTTTCTTTACCTATTTGTATTCCTTTTATTTCTTCTTCTTGCCTAATTGCTCTGGCTCTTATTTCTAGTACTATGTTGAATAGGAGTGGGAATAATGGGCACCCTTGTCTTGTTCCTGATTTTTGGGGAAATGGTTTCAGTTTTTCACCATTAAGTATGATGTTGGCTGTAGGTTCGTCATATATAGACTTTATAATGTTGAGGTACATTTTTTCTATTCCTAGTTTTCCTAGAGCTTTTATCATGAAGTGGTGTTGGATCTTGTCGAAGAGTTTTTCTGCATCATTGAGATGATCAAATGGTTTTTGCCTTTGCTTCTGTTAATGTGGTGTATTACATTTATAGATTTGCATATGTTGAATCACCCTTGCATTCCTGGGATGAAGCTAACTTGTTCATGGTGGATGATCTTTCTGATGTGTTGTTGGATTTGGTTTGCCATTATTTTATTAAGGATTTTTGCATCGATGTTCGTTAAGGAGATTGGCCTATTTTTCTCCTTTTTGGAGGTGTCTTTTTCTGGCTTGGGGATGAGAGTAATATTGGCTTCATAAAATGAGTTAGACAGTGTTCCTTCCCTTTCTCTTTCACGGAACAGTTTATGGAAGGTTGGTATTAGTTCTTCTTTAAATGTCTGATAGAATTCAGCAGAGAATTCCTCAGCCCCTGGACTTTCCTTTTTTGGGAGACTCTTTATTGCTGCTTCAATTTCATTTTGTGTTATAGATCTATTCAAGTGATTAATATCTTGTTGGTTCAGTTTTGGATGGTTATAATTATCTAGAAATATGTGCATTTTTTCAAGATTTTCAAATTTATTAGAATATAAGTCTGTAAGTAATCTCTGATGATTACCTGGATTTCCATGGTGTTTGTTGTCATCTACTTTTTTGCATTTCTGATTTTACTGATTTAGGTTTTTTCTCTCTTCATTTTAGTCAGGTTGCCAGGGGTCTGTCAATCTTACTGATATTTTTCAAAGAACCAGGTTTTTGTTTCATTGATTCTTTGTATGGTTTTTTTGGTTACTATTTAATTGATTTCAGCCCTTATTTTTATTATTTCTCTCCTTGTGGTTGTTTTGGGATTTGCTTGTTCTTGTTTTTCTAGGAGTTTGAGATGTAGCATTAGGTCATTGATTTGAGATCTTTCTCACCTTTTAATATATGCATTCATGGGTATAAACTTTCCTCTAGAACTGCCTTTGCTGTATCCCATAGGATCTGGTAGGTTGTGTTTTCATTTTCATTAACTTCCAGGAACCTTTTAATTTCCTCTTTTGTTTCATCAATGACCCATTGATCATTGAGTAATGTGTTGTCCAGCTTCCAATTGTTTGCATGTTTTTTTTACTATTGTTTTTGTTGTTAATTTCTAGTTTTAATGCATTGTGATCAGGTAGAATGCATGGGATTATTTCTATTTTCTTATATTTGCTGAGGCTTGCTTTGTGACCTAAGAGATGATCAATTTTGGAGAAGGTTCTGTGAGCTGCTGAGAAGAATGTACATTGTGCAGAAGTTGGATGAAATATTCTGTAGACATCAGCTTGGTCCATTTGATCTATGTTGTGATTTAGTTCTAGGATTTCTTTATTGATTTTTTTGTTTGGAAGACCTATCTATTGGTGAGGGGAGTATTAAAGTCTCCCATTACCACTGTATTGGAGTCTATATATGTTTTTAGGACCTTCAGAGTGTGTTTGATGAAATTGTGTACATATAGGTTGATAATTGTTATTTCCTTTTGGTGTATTTCCCCTTTTATTAGTGTGGAGTGTCCTTCTTTATCTTGTTTGATTAATGTCAGTTGGAAGTCTACTTTGTCAAGTATTGCTCCTCTTGCCTGTTTTTGGAGACCATTGGCTTGGTATATCTTCTTCCAGCCTTTCACTCTCAGCCAGTGCTTGTTTCTGCTGATGAGATCAGTCTCCTGTAGGCAGCAGATTGTTGAAACTTCCTTTCTAATCCAGTTTGCCAAACAATGTCTTTTGATGGGGGAATTAAGTCTGTTAACACTCAGTGTTAGTATTGATAGGTATGTGGTGATTCCTGTCATTTAATTGTTTTTGTTGTTTAAGGGTTTGAGTGTGTGCAGATGAATCAATGTTACTCTCTACTTTCTTGCCTTTTCTTCTCCTGTGGTTTGGTACTGCCTGCCCTTTCATGGTTTTGTTTGCTTTCGCTTTCTGGGTGCAGATTTCCTTGGAGAATCTTTTGTAGTGGTGGCTTGGTGGTCATACATTGTTTTAGTTTCTGCTTATCATGGAAGACTTTTATTGCTCCATGTATTTTGAATGATAATTTTGCTGGGTAGAGTATCTAGGGTTGAAGTTATTTTCATTCAGTGCCCAGAATACCTCACTCCATGCCCTTCTTGCTTTTAAGGTTTCCGTTGAGAAATCTGTTGTGATTTTGATGGGTTTACCTTTGTATATTATTTGGTTTTTCTGTCTTACAGGCTTCAATATACTTTCCATATTTTCTGTGCTTTTTGTTTTAATGATAATATGTCGTGGGGTAGTTCTATTTTGGTCAGGTCTGTTTGTTGTCCTGGAGCCTTCCTGTACCTGAATGGGCTTAGTCTTCTCTAGATTTGGGAAAATTTTCATTATTATTTTGTTGAATATATTATGAATCCCTTTTGCTCACACCTCTTCTCCTTCTTCAATGCCCATGATTCTCAAATTTGGTCTTTTGATGGAGTCAGTAAGTTCTTGCATATTCCTTTCACAAGTCTTGAGTTGTCTGACTAATAGTTTTCCAGTTTTTCCTTTAATTTCCATTTCATCTTCAAGTTCTGAGATTCTGTCTTCTGCTTGTTCTAGTCTGCTGGAGTGGCCTTCCATTTTGTTTTATTTTTCTGTTTCATTCTTTTTTCTGAGGTTTTCCATATCTGGGTCCCTTCCTCTTTAATATTGTCAATTTTTGTCCTTAATTCATTTATCTCTCTATTTATGGTGTTCTCTGTTTCACTTTGGTGTTTATTTAGGGTTCCTATGAGTTCATTTATTTGTTTTTGTGTTTTCTCATATTCTTTATTTTTGTTGTCTTAGAATTTCTTGAGTGCCTCCTGTAAGTTTTGGTTGACCATGTCTAGTAACAACTCTATGATGTTCTCATTGATTACTTGCAAGATTTCTTCTTTCAGAGTGTTCTTGTGACCTATGTTGGGTTCCCTGGTATAGTTTATCTTTGTTATGTTGGAGTCTGGATCTGGGTGTCCATTTGCTTCATTTCCCTCTGAATATTGTACTAATTTATTTTTAACTTAATTTATTTTTTGGGGGAGAATGGTTTCCATCCCTTTTTCATCTTCCATCATTCCACTTGGTACTGTTTATGTCCCTGGTCTATGTATAATTTAGTATTAGCTAACTTACAAGAGTAAAACTAATAAAACCAATAAAGAAAGAGAAAAAAGAAAAAGAAAAGGAAAGACAAAAAGAGAAAAAAATGGAGAACCAAATAAATCAACAGGGGGAGATGGTGGACAAACAGTGAACAAGACAAACAAACACTTAAAGAAAAGGAAAAAAAAATTCCCGGTTCAGGAACAGTAGAATTTGTCTTAATAGTTCTGGTGTTACTCCTTTAGCATCCAGTCCTGTTTGTCTGTGTCTCCTAGGCAGTTTGGAGCTGGCATCTTGTGATGCTGGAGCCCTCCTGTTTTCTCAGTGTAACATGGGTGGAGAAGCTTTTTACAGTCTGGGGGTTCCCAGTTTCGGAGTTTTGTTTCTTCATTTTTTTTTTCCAAGTGTGGCTCCAGCAAAAAAGTATTCTCTGTGGTCTTTTGAAAGTCTCACAAGCATGTTTGGAGCTGGTGGGTGAGTGGTGGCCTACTGGGCCTGCAAGCTGGTAGGTGGTGGTGGCCTGGTCTACTTGTAGTTGGTGGCCTGGCAGGTGGGTGGTGGTGGTGTGGGGGTGGTGACTTACCTGTTCTTTCAGTGTATTGTGGTGTGGAGAAGGCTTCCACAGGCTAGGGGTTCAGGGTGCTGCAGTTTCAGCAATCCCTTGTTCTTTACCTCAGTCAAGTGTGTCTCCAGCATGTCAGCAAGGTCCCTGATTCACAGAACTCACGCAATCTATATCTGTGTCCCAGTCGCCATTTTCCTAGTCTCTCAAGATAATTTCTAATGTGATAATTGGGGCTAGAAATAGATGACTCTTGAACTTGTCAGAGATCTTGACAAGAAATAATAGACCAATATTATACAATTTAAGTAGAAAAGGAATTTATTGGAAAGAACTGAGATACCTTATAGAAACTACAGGATGTAGTTTCTAATCTACTGTTGATATTAGAATCAGAGAATAGGCAGGAAACAAGAAAAACAAAGCAAAGTCAAGATTTCTCCACAGAAAGAATTATGGAATATTGGCACTGAAACATCCTTTGTGGCTACTAGCCTCCCACACTGTTGGATCTGGCTCCTTATATTCTTGACTGTACCAGTCACTATCCCAGCACTTCCAAGTCACTCTGTGAAGGTTAAAAGCCCTTGCTTGGTAAGAGATATGTAAATATAACACTCCACCTTGCAGAAGACTTGGTAATTGCTTGTGGAAATGGGTTTTATAAGGGTTGTAGCTTGTAAGCTATTGGTAAGTAGTGGAAAGAAGGTCTTTTGAAATCAGGCAGAAAGATGTAATATCAGATGTGGATAATATGATTCATAATACAGTGCACTGAGATAGCTGGTAGATGTTTGAGTTGTGTGTGTGTGTGTGTCTGTGCTTGTGTGCACATATGTACATGAGTTTGGGGTATTTCTAAAAGGTTTGGCTCAGATAAGTGTAGCTTCCTGCACTCGCCTCATGTTTCTTTCTGGGTTTTCCAGAAAGAAGTATTGAGTAAAGACTTGAGAAGGATATATCTGGTTATGCAAAGGTGGATATATAGAGCACAAGGACAACATAGATATATAGGCAAAATACGGAATGGAAATAAAACAAACTAGAATTGACAAAAAATGTGGGAATATTTAAAGTTAGAAATTTTTTTAAGAAACAAAGGTCTAAGATCCCAAAGGGCAAATTTTAACATTCTTTTCTTTTTCTCACTGTTGTCTGGCACAGATCTAATAATAATATCCATTGTTGAATGCTATGTGATAGATGTTGTTCTAGATTCTTGATGTAAATTATGAAGCTTTGTGAAAATAATGTTAAGTTGTAGTTTTCTGAATTTTATGAAAACTATAAACTTCTAGATCTGAGAAACTCACTGAACCCTAAATATAGAACATCTATGAAAACCTACAGCTGGAGAAATAGCAGAGTTTGTTAAGAATTCCAAAAGTTCATCTCAATATAAAAGTAATGGAAGAATCAACTTTTTCAGAACTCTACATATTAACAAGAGTTTGTAGCAATCAGAGGAGCACTTTATCAATGAAAATGAGCTGAATTTCTATAAGAACAGTGGGTTTTGTGGATTTAAAATACTTACCCAGGTCTCATCCCACATTTCCCAGATCAGTAGTACCCTTGAACACAAAATCCTGCATTCTTGCTGCCTCATTTGCAAGAATTATACTTTATCTGTTTTGACCTATCAGGGGACCAGTTAAAAAGGCTTTCTTTGATCTCACCTAACTCAGAACTTATCCATTTATAAAGCAGCTACCTTGGAGAATTTCTCAGAAGTATTTATAGGCAACTGTTTTAAGTGTTGTTGAGTACAATAGATAATAGTTGGTGCAAACAATAGATTAAGGAAAAAGCTTGGGGAAAAAAAGTCAGAAAAAGAGATACTTTGGTGAATAAGGGCCTTGGATATGTTCTTAGGACACTAGAAGGCCAGGTACCTGTATTTGGTTATGCAAATGCTTAGGTAAGACCTCAATAGGCCCTAAGCTGTCAATAGGCCCATGCTGACCTTGAAGCTCTAGAGAATAGGAAGTGAAAGCTAAGGCAGAATTTTCACTTCCTTGGTGAGAGTTGAAGATATGTTGTCCCAGTATTCACAAGAGATCTTGCACATAGACTGGGAGAATTTTTTCCTGATTAAGGAAATCTTTATTGAGTTATTAACTGACTACTAAGTAAATAGAGCATAGACTTCATAGGCTACACCTGATAAACAATAACTATGATTAAACTGAAATACTGTATCTTTGGGAGAAGAGAGAGAATCTGATTTTCAGAGTTATCACACTATAATAGTTTAAATTACTAGTTTTCAACAAATAAACTTTAAAATATGCAAGTAAACAAAAAGTACAACTGATGCACAGGAGAAAAAACAGAAAATATAAAATGTCCCTGAGGAAGCCTAAACATTGGACTAAGCAAAGATTTTAAATAAACTGTTTTAAATATGCTCAAAGACTAAAGAAAACCTTGTTAAAAGAGCTGAAGAAAATCCTGAGAACAATGTTTCAACAAATACAGCATATTAATAAGAAGATGGACTATATAAAAAGGAACCAAATAGGAATTCTGGAGTTGACAAACATAATACTTGAAATGAAAAACTCACTAAAGTAGCTCAACAGAAGATTTGAACAGGCAGAAAAGAAAGAAGAATCTGTGAATTTGAACCTTGGTTGATTGATATTTTTCATTCTGAAGAATACTGAGAAAAAAGAATTGAGGAAAATTGAATAAAACCACAGAGATTTGTGGAGTATCATTAACTGTATCAAGATAATGAGAGAAAGGAGAGAGAGAAAGAAATAGGCAGAAAAATGGTTGAAGAAATAATGGTCAAAAACTTATGAAAAATTAACCAACATATCCAAGAAGCTCAACACACTTCAAGTAGGATACATTCAGAAATCCATACTGAGACATGTCTTAAATTGCCAAGAGCCAAAGCCAAGAGCAGAAGCAACTCATTATGTGCAAACTAGTGTCGATAAGATTAATAGCTGGTTTCTCTTTAGAAATAAGAAAGGCCATAGTGAAACTGGATTGTTGATCCCAAGTTTGTGTCCTGGCCAAGTTCCATGATGGAAGACGCCAGACCAGAAGTTAAGAGTAAAGCACGCACAAAGTTTACTGAAAGGATAGCAAAGCACCCTGATGGGTATGACTTAGTGAAATAGCCAAGCTGTGGCTTAGCTTTTAAATAGTTTTTTTGGCACACTTTTGGAGCAGACCTTGCAAGTCCCTGGATACAGTTCTCTGAGAGGATATAGTTCTCTGATAGGACACTCATTTCTTTTCTTATAGGGTCTTTTTCTTGGTCTTTCTTTTCTCCCTGTCCTGGGCTTGAGGTTAAACTACTCACTTACAGTTCAATCTACTCTTTACTTAAGAGTAATCTATATCTGAGAATGCATTTAGCAAGAAAATGGAGCTGGATAGAGCAGAGGAATTTTAAACAGAAACTCTCCATCAATTAGAGAAGGACATAGTTTATATAGGTAATAGTAAATAGTTTACATTGGTAGTTTTTCTCTCATATAACAAAGACAATGACCCCAAACCCTAGAGATCTTCCCAGGGGCCAAACAAACCCAAAGCTTTAACAAACGTTTCATCTTTAAAGCCTAACCCTGTGTTCTGTCTCTTGAAGTGACCTGCCCCCAATCTGCTGAAAGTGTATTTCTTTCCCAGTTAATTCTACCATGTATACTTTATAGCTGACTTTTGGCCTCCCTGTCTCCTTTATTTAAGATACAGTTGTTTCTGCTATTTGCTTCCCTCACATTCTTTTGTTATTTGCTCCCCTCACATTCCCAAAATCTTTTCTGCCATTTACACCCCTCAGAATAGTGGCTGCACTGTTTGGGGTGGGAAACCAATGGAAGGGAGGACTGGTAAAGGAGGTGAAAACATACATTATATATATGTTATATTATGTATGAAAATACCATAATGAAACCCACTAAAACTGTAAAATAAAGAGAGAATGAGGGGGAGTGGGATAAGAAGGAGTAATGGAGTTAATTTCATCAAAATGCAATATATGGATGTATGGAAATACCATATAATATTTGTACAGTTAATATGTGCTAATAAGATTTAAAAAAATAAAATGGACAATTTTAAAAAAGAAATAATAAAGGCCAGCAAATAGGCAATACGAAGATATTTTCAAAGTTTTGAAAAAAAAGAAACAGATTCATCAACCAAGAATTCTATATCCAGCAAAATTACCTTTCAAAAATGAAGGAGAAATTAAGATATTTCCAGATAAACCAAAGCTGAGAACATAAGCAGACCTGACCTATGGGAAATGTTAAAGGCAGTTTTTCAGGTTGAAATGGAGAGACACTAGATAGTATCTTGAATTAATGCACAAAAAATAAACTGGTAAAGATGACACATAGATACATAAGAGATAGTATACAGTAGAAGTAGATTTTTTTTTAAAAAGTAACTTCTCTTTCCCCTCATCTAACTTAAAAGACAAACTGCATCAAACAATAATTATGAATCTCTTTTGATGGGCATACCATGTATAAAGATGCAAGTTGTGACAATAGCTGCATAAAGTGACAGTGAGCAGTGTAAGAGAAAAGTGTTGTATACTATTGAAGCTAAGTTGGTATTAGTCAAAAGTAGGTTGGTATAAATTAAGATGCTAATTGTAACCTTCAGAGCAACCACTAAGAAAATAACTAAAAAATATATAGAAAAAGAAATAGTAAGGCATTAAAATGATATACTAAAAGGTACTTAACTCAAAAGAAAGCAGTAAAGGAAGAAGTGAGAAAAAGAAAATGTAAGACAGGAAACTAGTAATGTGGCAGAAGTAAGTCAGCCTTTCATATCAATAGTTATTTAAACATCAATGGATTAAACTCTCTAATGAAAACTCAGAAATTATCAGAATAGGTTAAGAACATAATCCAACTGTATTGTCCAAAAGGGACTATTTTAGATTTGAAAACATGAATATATTGAAATTAAAAGGGTTGAAAAGAAAATTCCATGCCAATAGGAGACAAAAGAGAGCTAGAGTAGCTCCACTAACATTGGACAATGTGGTCTTTAAAATAATATTGTTATAAAAGAAAAAGGAAGACATTTCATAGTGATAAAAAGGTTATATTATGAACACATAGCAATTATAAACATGTACAATATAACAATAGAGCCCCAAAATATATGAAGCAAAAACTGAGAATTTAAGGGAGAATTACTTGATAATAACAGCTGAAGACTTCAATAGTACTTTTTCAGTAGCAGCTACAACAACAATAAAGAAGATTGGTGAGGAAATAGAAGACATGAACAATACCTTAAGCCACGTAGTCACCTATAGAACAATCCACCCAACAATTGCAGAATGTACATTTTTCTCAAGTGCATAGGGAATGTTCTCCAGGAGAGACCATAGGACACAAAACAAGTCTCAATAAATTAAGGAAACTGAAGTCATGCAAAGTATGCTATCTGACTACATGAAATCAAATTGGACATCAATAACAAGGAAATTTAGAAAAAAACCCTTCATTATTGAAATTAAACTATATGCCCCTAAGTTACCAGTGATTCAAAGAAGGAATTGCAATTGAAATGAGCAAATACTTTAAGATGAATGAAAACAAAACAAAACAAAAAAACATACAAAACTTATGGAATGAAGTTGAAGCAGTGCTCAGAGGAAAATCTATAGCTCTAAACATCTAAATTACAAAAAGGAAGATCTCAAATCAAGAACCTAATCTTTTATCTTAAGCACTAGAAAAAGAATAATGAACTAAACTCAAAGCAATCAAGGAAAGGAAATTATAAAGATTAGAGTTGAGATAAAGAGAATAGAAAATAGAGAAACAACCAAATAAATGGAACCAAAATTGGATCAGTGAAATGGTCAACAAAATTGACAAACTTTTAGTTAAACTACTGAGAAAGAAAGAGAAGACTCAAATGGTTAAAAATCATGAATGAAAGTAGAAACTTTATTTCTGACATTACAGAAGTAAAAGTGATCATAAGAAAATCCTACTATAGACAGTTTTATATGCCAATAAATTATACAGCCTAGATGAAATGGAAAAAATTCCTAAAAACACAATCTGTCAAAATTGAATCAATAAAAAAGGGAAAATTTGGATATAGTAATAAGAAGTTGAGTCAGTAGTGAAAAAACTTCTAACCAAGAAAAACCCAGGACCAAATAGGTCTTTCTCAAAGTCTTTCAAAAAATTGGAGAGGAGATACTTCCTAATATATTCTTATGAGTATTGCTACCAAAGAAAAGATATCAGAAGAAAACTATAGACCAATATCCCTTTTGAATATACATGTAAGAATTTTCAACAAAGTACTAGCAAAGAAAGTTTAATAGCACAGTAAAAGGATTATATCCCATGGCCAAGTGAGATGTATTCAAAGAATGCAAGGATGGGTTAAAACATGAAAATCAATCAAAGTGATGCTCACAATATTAATAAAATTGAGAACAATCCTGATAATCATTTCAATTGATGCAGAAAAACATTTGACAAAATCTCAATTCACTTTTATGATATGTGCACTAAAAAAGCCAGGAATACAAGGAACTCAGTCTGATAAAGGAAATCTATGAAAAACCCATAGTTGTTTGGCATGGTGGCACACTACTGTAATCCCAGTGCTCAGGAAGGCGAAGCAGGAAGGTTATGTGTTTGACTGAGGCCAGCCTGGGCTACATAGCTAGACCTTATCTGAACACCCCTCTCCCTGAAGAACACACAGTTAACATAATAGTTAGCAACAAAAGAATGAAAGTATTCCTTTTAAAATTAGTAACAAGATAATGATGTCTGCTTTTGGTTTTTCTGTTCAACATTGTACTAGGAGTTCTCACTGGGAAATCAGACCAACAAAAAGGCATCTCCATTGGAAAAGAAGTGAAAAACATTCACAGATTACGTAATCTGATATATAGAAAACCTCAAAGAATCCACAAAATCTACTAGAGCTAATAAACAAGTTTACTAAGGTCACAGAATATAATATCAGTGTACATCAGTTGGTTGTGTTTTAATGCTTTCACAATGAATTATGCAAAATTAAGTGAAAATAATTCAACTTACAGAAACATCAAAAGAAAACAAAAGTTAGAAATAAATTTAACCAGCAAGGTTCATTCACTGAAAACTGCAATATTGTTGAAGGGAATTAAAAAGACCTAAATAAGTAGAAAGGTATGATATGTTTGTGGATTGGAAGAAATAGTATTATTAAGATGGCAATACTTCTCACATTGATCTACTGTATTCAGTGCCATTTCTATTAAAATTCCCACAGTCATTTTTTTTGTGGAAATGGAGAAAGTGATTTTAAATTTTATATGAAATTATGATGGTGGTTTCACATAGCTTAAGCAATCTTGAAAAGAACAAAGTTAGAGAACTCATACCTTTTAATTTTAATATTAATTCAAAGCTATAATAATCACCCAACAGTCTGGTACTAGTTTAAAGATAGGTACATAGATCAATGGAATACAATTTAGAGTCCTGAAATAAATTCATATGTCGATGGTTAATTGATTTTCAACAAGAGTTCTAAAACTATTCAAGGGGGAAGAAAAGTATCTTCAAAAATAGTGCTGGATAGCCCTAGATGCCCCCATGAAATTAATGAAATTGTACCTCTATTTCACAACATGTACAAAAATTATCAAAAAATGAACCAGAGACATAAATGTAAGAGCTAAAACTTTAAAACATTCACGTTTTGAAATCTTAACCTCAAAAATGATGGTATTAGAAGATAATTAAGTCATGAAATGGGACCTCAGAAAACTCTTTTTCCACCATTTGAGGTTACAATGAAAAGTCAGCAGTCTAAATCCTGTAAGAGGGCTTTCAACAGAAAATGACCAAACTGTTACCCTATTCTTAGACCTCCAACTGCCAGAATTGTGAGAAGTAATTATTGTTTAAACCATTCAGTCTATAGTATTCTTTTATAGCAGCACAAACTGACTAACCTAATCCTCATGACCTTAGATTAGGCAATAATTTCTTAAATATGACACAAAAAATACAAGTAACAACAGAAAAATAGAATAAATTTGATTTCATATAATTTTTTTCAAAATAAACTGAAAAAAACCACCCGCATAATGGGAAAATATTTGCAAAACATGCATCTGAAAAGGGCATATAAAATAAGTGATGAGTTCTATAAATTAACATAAAAAGACAGACAATTAAAAATCAGCAAATATTTGCAAAGATGTATTTCCTAAAAAGATATAGAAATAACTAGTGAACACTTGAAAACTTGCTCAGCATTATTAGTCATTAGGGAAGTGTGACTCAAAAGCTCAAAGAAATAAACCACACTTCACAACTCCTAGGATGACCATAATGAAAACAAAAGAATAAAATAACATTATTGACAAGTGTCAGAAATTAAAGAAGACCTGAGTGAATGAAAAGCTATTTCATGTTCATTGCTGAGGAGATTCAATATTATTACGATGTCACTTCTTCCTATTATCCTATACATTCAATGCATTCTCAATCAGAATCTCTGCAGACATATTGACAAGTTATTTTAAAATTTATAAAAATGAAAAAACTAGAATATCCAAGTAACATTCAAAAAAGACAAGTTGGAGTTCTTATGTCTAACTTCAAAACTTATAAGGCTAAAATAACCATATGGTATTGGCATAAGGATATACTTATAGATCAATGAGAACAGGAGACAGAATCCAAAAATAGATCTAGTGTATAAGGTGAATTGATTGTTGAAAAAGGTATTGAAACAGAATGGGGAAAATGATAATCCTTTCAACAAGTGGTGCTAGAACCACTGGATAGATATGTAGAAAAAGTGAACTGTAGGAACATAATATAGAAATTAGCTTGAAATGGATCCTAGACCTAAGCATAAGCATTGAAAATATAAAACTTCAAGAAGAAAAATTGGAGAAAATCCTAGAAAATTTTGAAGATAGAGTGGCTTCTGAATGTTCACCAGATAAACCAATTCTGGTATATCTATTTAATAAACATTATTCGATACAAAAAAGAAACAAAATATATTAATATATTACATGCAACAACATAAATGAGTCCCTGAAAATTATGCTTAACAAAATAAGCCAATACAGAAGAGTATATCATATATGATTCCATTTACATGAAGTTTTATTTAAAAATCTAATTTTGACAGAAAGTAGATAGTGAATGCTTAAAATTTGGAGTCCACAGGTAGGAAGACAGATTGAGAAGTGGCCAATTGGGGTTCAATTTGAAGCTACTATGAAAAAGCTGTTATAAATACTTTTGTACAACTCTAGTGGTGATGGAAATTCTATGTATCTTTCTTGTATTACATGAGTACAGATATTTGTAAAATTGCATTAGACTGTACACTTAAAATCATCATATTTATAAGTTATATCTCAATAAAATCAATTAAAAATTAAGCTTAAATACAGAAAGCTACTTACTCAAATTTACATAGCTAGTAAATGATAGAGAATGGATTGAATCTTGTTGATTTGACTCCACGTCTTTCTTCTTTCCATTATGACATACGGCACCTCTACAAGAAGTGCTCAATCAATAGTAAATTGAATATAAACCTGAGCTGATGGAAATACACATATACATGGGTATTTATGGGTTCAGCCAACCTCATACTCAAATAACTGTGGGCTGGTGAATAAAGGAGAATGATGATGGGGGTGAATTTAGCTATGATATATTGTAAAAACTTTTGTAAATGTCACAATGTACCCCCAGTACAACCGTAATATAAAAAAGTATTGTAGCTGTCCTAAACAGGTACAGACCTTTTCCTTATTATTATACCTAAAAATATATGATCACAACTATTTACATAGCATTTAATTTGTGTTAGGCATTCTAAGAATCTAGATGATTTAAAGTATATGGGAGGGTGTGCATAGGTCGTATGTATATTTTATACAAAGGACTTGAGTATCCATGGATTTTGGTATCTGTGTGGGGGGGTCATGAAACCAATCCTTCATGGATGTTGAGGGATGACTGTATTTCCTTCTGAAGATGTTAGCAAGTAGAAAAGGATAGGAGAAATAAGTTAGACACTCTCTTCTCTATGTTTGAATTGTGACTTGAGCTTAATATGTTGTATTTTAAAATCATTATTGTCTTTATTGTAACCTGACATTCCTTCAGGTACACACCTATGAGTGGTATTGCTGGATCATATGGCAATTCTATTTTTGTTTTTTAAGGAGAGCTCCATACTGTTTTCCATAGTGGTTGTATTAATTTACATTCCCACCACAGTGGATGAAGGCTCCTTTTTCCCCACATCCTTGACAACATTTGTTGTTGAACATAGCCATTCTAATAGGAGTGAGGTGGAATCTTTTATTTCTTTTTCCCCATAGAGGCATTTTATTTGTATATGTGTTTTACATCCCTAGAAAAAGAATCCCAGGATTTTCCCTCCTGTGTGTTTTCATCTTGCTTCTTTGTGGTCCATAATGCCACCTGAGGTTATCAATACAGTGAAACCAAACTGATGGATGGGAGCAGATTATTCTGCCATTTTTCTAGATCTTTGATTTGAGCATCAAATCTGGGGCTGATCATTCCACACTTGTTCAACCTGTCTGTGAGGTTCACAACAATTTTCCCAGCTCTGTGATCATCAATGATTTCAAATTTGGCAATATAACCATGCTTCATCATCACAGTTGGAAACCGGACAATGACTTTGGAGCACAGCCTAATAAAGGACCTGGTGTTTGACTTTCTTAGCATTGTTGATCTCTTGACAGCATCAGCCAGGATGTTTATGTGCACCATTAAGGCAGCATGGGAAGATGGAAGAAAGAGGAAGAGGGAGGGCGGAGAGTGCATGGAGTTATGGGTAAGGTGGAATCTTACTGTGGTTTTGATTTGCATTTCCTTTATTGTCAGGTATGTTGAGCATTTCTTTATGTGTTTTTCGGCCATTTGGACTTCTTCCTTCGAAAAAGCCCATTTGCTGATTTCCTCATTGGGTCATTGATTTTTTTCGGAAGTTTAGTTTTTAGAATTCCTGTATATTCTGGTTGTTAATCCCTTGTCAGATATATAGCTGGCAATGATTTTCTCCCATTCTGTGGGCTGTCTCTTCAATCTTCAAACAGATTTGTTGTGCATAAGCCTTTCAGTTTCATGTGGTTGAATTTGGAGTATTTCCAACATATATTTATGTATATAAAATATACATATATATATTTTTACAAATATGTATACATACATACAATGTTGCTGTGAGTATTTATATAAATATGTCAGTATAGACATATGTATTTATTTCTCTTTGATAGAATCCAAGATGTGACATTGCTATATTAAATAGGAAGTTTATGTTTAACTTTTTCAAGAAGTTCCAAATTCTTTTTCAAATGTACAGTGTCATTTCACATTCCCAACAATGATGGTTCTAGCTTCTCCACATCTTTGACAACACTTGATATTGTTAATCTTTTCCATTCTAGATATTCTAGTGAGTGTGTAATGTAATTCTTACTGTGGTTTAGTGTACATTTCCCTAATGACCCATGGTACCAATCATCATCTATGCTTACTAGTCATTTGCATAGCTCTTTGGTGAAACATTTCTTCAAATCTTTTGCCTATTTTTAAATTAGGTTGTTTATCTTCATATTATTTATTTTAAATATTCCTTTATATTTTAGATAGAAGTGCTTTTTTATATATATTATTTGCAAGTATTTTTCCTAATTTTGAGCTTCTATTTTGTTTTTAAAAGGGTGTCCATTTAAGTCTAATATATTTTTTCTTTTATGTCTTAGGCATTTAGTATCATTACTAAGAATGTTTTTCTAATCTGAAGATTTTTTTTTGTTTTCTTCTAAACATTTTATAGACTTACTTCTAGTTTTTACATTAAGGTCTGTGATTCACTTTGAATTACACTTTCAGTATGATGTGAAATAAGGATTAAAGTTTTTTTTTTTCATTTTTTAAAAATGAATCTTCAGTAGTCTCAGCAGTGTTTGTCGAAAAGACAATCCTTTCCCTAATAAATTGTCTTGGAATCTTTGTGGAATAGAGAGCTATTTTTAGTCTCTTGAAGAATGAGTAAATATTTTGTAGTTGAAATATATTACTACAAATTAATAGTACACTAGCCATAGTTTTAGTCTTTTGTTTCTTAAAAGTATTCTGCTTATTCTACTTTTGATATTAGGTTCATTATAATACACACACACACATTCTTGGTAGAAGACATGTATGTCTATATTTAGATTTGAAAATTAAGATACCTTGATTTTTTTGCTAGTTTTCTACATGGATGACAAGTTCAATGTTTTGAAAGGATTTTATATGATCTCCACTTATTTTAGATAGTTTGGTTTTAAAGCTTCGAATTTCTGTCATATCAAACTAGCCTTCCAGGGGTAGATACCACACAATTAGATTATCTAAAAAAATGGTTTTTTCGTCATCTCTATTTTGAGATAACTAGACAAGAGAATGATGTTTGTAGTGAGACTTTGATTGAAGTTAGTCATTTGAAAAACAAATCTGCAGGCTGTACTGTGAGATTGTGGAGCATTTTTTCTATTATTTTGCTGCATTCTGATTACCTGGTGCACATGGGTTGGCTTATATTTCCTGAGCTGCTGAGTCTAATCAGCTATCCAACTCATCCCATCTGCTGCCACATCTGTGCTCTAGATTCCCTTAGGCTTTTGGATTTTAGAGAAATGATTATATCTTAATAAGAAAACTAGTTATATAAAAAGTAACACAAACTCCTATTAATCTGAAGAAATGCTATAAAGTGAAAAGGCCTTGTGATGTTTGTATAAAATTAAGTTAATTTGGAAACACTTAGATTATATGCAAGATAATAATCAACTTGATTTAGTGAAGAGCAATTTTAAGATTAAAATAATATGCCTTTATGGTAGGTTTGGGCATGTCCAAGTGAAGCTATAAATTATGAAGAAACTATCATATAATCCTGTTTAAAAGTAATTTTGATCAATTATAGTGGCTTTCAAAGTGAATTTTTCAGAGTCCTAGAGTCAGTGGGTAATCAAGGGAAGAGGTGGAAAGAATACCAAAGGAGTATTCTTTCCTCATTTGGATAGAATAGATTTCATGTGAATGTAATAGTTAGTAAATAAAGAAGATACTTTTTATATTTAATTCTGAGAAAATGGTATTAGATATTCATATAAAGATAATTTCCATGATATCTCAGTGTGAACCTTAACTATGTGAGCATCAGTTTTTCATTATCATGTGACAACTCATTGCTATTTACTTCAAGAATTGCTTGAATTGCTTGTTCAATGAATGTTTTTGTTAAGACATATAATTATACTAACAGAAAAATTTGTAATTACTATTTTGATCTACATAATTAAGGTAATGGGAATTATATAATTTATTTTAAAATTTAAAGTTATTTAAAATTAATTTGTAGTAACTGTACATATACTTATGGGCTATAATGTGAGATTTAAATCATGTATATAGGTAATGAACAGATCAGGGTAATTGGCTTTTTTACTATAAATTTTTTATTGGGATGTATTTGTTATACAGGGGGTGAATCATAGTGACAATTCTAGTTAGGCTTATATCATACATTGGTTAAATCACCTCCATGGTCTCTCCCCCTCACCCTCCTCCCCACCCCACTTAAAGCAATTGCAAGAGGTTTCTTTGTTCTATTTCATATAAGTATATGAAGTCCATCAACCATATACCCTCACTTTAATCTCCTACATTCACCCCTCCCCCTGGCACAAACACCCTCCCATGTACTGTATCTATTTTACAGTCCTGTCTTTCATTATTAATATTTAAGCTGATGTTCAAAGGGGTTTCTCTATGTATCCCTGCTGTGAGTATACTTAACTTTGTCTGTTCAACTTCTTCCATTACTTTGCCTTTACCCCTTTACCTCTCACACCCCCATTTTCAACAGCTTTCAATAGAATAATTGCCATTTCTATCAATTCATTTATTATTTCTGTGTTGGAGACATTCAAACTCCTCTGTATCGGCTACTTAGAAATATTCAATTAATTGTTAGTCATAACTATCATGCTGTGCTAAAGAGCATTAGAAGTTATTCTTCCTATCAAACTGCACCTTGTACCCATTAACGATCCTATTTACATTCTTCCCTCCTTCATACCCTTCTGAGGCTCTAGTAATCACCATCCTAGCTCTACTTCTTTGCAATCATGTTTTTAGCTTCAATATAGAAGTGAGGTCATGCAATATTTGTCTTTCTGTATTGAACTTATTCCACTTAACATGATGTCCTCCAGTTCCAGCCATGTTTCTGCAAAAGACAATTTAATTATTTTTAATATACTCCACTGTGTATACATACCATATTTTCTTTATTGATGAGCACCAAGGTTGATTTCATCTCTTGGGTATTGCAAATAGTGTTTCATTAAATATATAAGTGCAGATGTCTCTTAAACATATTGATTTGAATTCCTTTGGATACTCAGTAGTGGAATTGCTTGATCATAGTATTTCTATTTCTAATTTTTGAGGAATGTACATGCTCTTTTCCATAATTGCTGTACTGATTTAAATTTCTACCAACATTGTATAAGAATTTCCTTTTGTCCATATCCTCCTTATCATTTTTTTAATCTTTTAGTTAATAGCCATTTCACCTGGAGTGAAATGATGTCTCATGTGGTTTTGATTTGCACTTCCCTTGATGATTAGTGATATGGAGTATTTTTTCATATACTTTTTGGTCATTGGTTTGTCCTCTTGAGAAATGTCTGTTCTGGTCTTTTGTCTATTTTTAAATTGGATTAAATTCTGTATATTCTGGAAATTAATCCCTTGCTGAGTGAATAGTTTACAAATGTTTTCTAGGTTGTGTCTTTTCTCTCTTGGTGGTTTCATTTGTTGTTCTGAAGCTGGTTAGTTGTATAGTCAAATTTTGTTTTTGTTGCCTGTGCTTTTGGGTCATGTTTAGAAAAAAATCTTTGCGGCCAGGTGGCAGTGGCTCACACCAGTAATCCTAACTGCTGAGGAGGCAGAGATCAGGAGAATAGCAGTTGGAAGTCAGCCGGGGCAAATAGCTCATGAGACCCTTATCACAAAAAAACCCATCACAAAAAAGGGCTGGTGGAGTGGCTCAAGTTGTAGACCTTGAGTTCAAACCCCAGTACAGAAAAAAAAAAAAAAAATCTTTGCCCGAACTAATGACCTGAAGTGTTTCTTCTGGTAGCTTCATAGCTTACATGTAAATCTTTGATCTATTTTGAATGTATTTTTGGTCCCAGAAAACAGTGGCTAAAAAGTTATTGTGCTTAGTATTTGTGCATATGGCTGGTTGGTTGCCTCTATCAATTTTATTAGGTATCTTTTATAGTAAATGATTTCCTATAGTTAATGTGTCCTTTGGTGTTGGTTGAATATTCTGCATTGGCTAAGTGGGGATTGCTGGGGCCTTTTGCTTTACCTTTCTCCACCAAGCAATGTTTGTCTTGGTTCCTCAAGGTTGTTCTTGAGAGACAGAACAATAGACACTGTGTGACTTTAGAATTCTTGGTTTGTATTGTTTTACATTTGCACTTTGTAGATTTTATTCTATTCCTATCACCAGACTCCATAAAGGCAAGAATTTTTGTCGTTCACTGCTGTATTTTCAGGGTCTAGAACAGTGCTTGGCATTCAATAAATGTTTGTGAGTATATGAAATAATAATTAGGCTACTCTCCATCCAATTTTCTGTTACATTAAAGTGCTTTTTATTCCTCCTGAGGTGGTTCTGAGGCAGGCTAGAATTAGGGAAAGTTTGGGACTGAGACTCCTCCCTGATATTCCTTAAGAGCTCCATTGTAACTACAATAAGTTAGAAAGAGTGAGAACCTCCTCCATCATGGGTGGGGCACCTGAGAATTAGCATAGGTGTATGGGAGTCATCTAGCTTTTCCCCCTTGGCTCAAAGGTCAAGGGAGCCCCATAATGACACACCCTCACTGCTCAGAAACCACCCATTCCCCGCCCCACTCTGATTATTGGATGGGAATTACCTGGTTCTCCCCTTACCCTAAGTTTTAAAAGCACTTGAAGAGCAGAAACTTGTTTTCTTGGTTGCCGGCTTCCACCCGGGCCCTACCATCCTCCCTTTTGCATTCCCCTTCCCTAACTTTCAATGAACTCCATTTATACCCATGTGTCCTGCCATGGATTTTTCCTGAAGTACACAAAGAACTCGGAAGTCTTCTGATTACAGACTGTGCCAGCACCGTTAACAGTTTTAGTGTTTTTTAGTGTTTTTTGTTTTTGATTATCTGGAGTTTCCCAAGGATGTTTCTAGGTATAAATGTAAAAAAATTGCATGAGATTCATATGCTCTTGAATCGCATTATGTTTTTCACCAATGCTGGCAAATTCTTAGCTATTATCTGTTAGGAAAACGCTGCATACCACACACAAAGGAGGCTCACGAGAGGTATCTCATGTCCAAAGTTTAATAAGCAGGCTGGCTGGCTGAGAGAAAATGGTGCAGGAGCTTTTCTCGGTGGGTCTGGCCTTAAGTAGCATTAGGGAGAAAGCAAGGGCTAGGGATGGACAAAGAGAGGTGGCAGGAGATAAGGGACAGTGGGGCTTTGTTCTGCAAGGGATGAGACCAGCTGCTGAAGCAAGGTCTAGGGGCGGGCAAAGGAAGGTGGTGGGAGATAAGGAACAGTGGGCTTTGTTTTGCAAGGGATGAGACCACCTGTGGCTTAGGCTGCAGAAGGGGCAGTTCGTATCATTCCCCCATTTTTTGTTTCTTAAAGAGAGGGAGAGGAAAAGGGTTGGGTATTGGGGCACAGTTTGATCCTCTGGCTGCTTCTGGCTGGTGGGGGGGGGGCGCATGTTCTCAGGTGGGGTCCTTAGGGTTTGGTGTCTTCGTAGGGGGTCCCCTTGGTGGCCCCAGAGAGGTTGATATCCTTGGAGGAGGAGCTGATTGAATCTTTGGTTGGTGGCTGAAGTTATGCGATCTAGTAAAAAATTTTGTAAAGCTTTTATAATGTAATGGTTGTAAACTCAGGAGGGTAAAGACAACAATAAGGGGTTCTAGGAAAGGCAGTAGCCAAGAGAGCAGAGGGGATTGAGTCCAGTCTAGGACAGGGGAGTTTTTAGTACTGTGAAGTTGGATTTACTCGCTTAAGCAAGACAGGGTATCAATATTCTGTTCTACTAGGCCTGATTCATTAATATAGTAACAACATTCTTCTTGGAGGAGAAGGCAAGTGCTTGCTTTCTCAGCTGTTAAGAGATCTAGGGCCCTGCAGTTTTGTAAGGCAACCTGAGCTAATGAGGTGAGTTGTTGCTGAAGGGAGGCTAGAGAAACTGAGGTTGATTCAAGAGTGACGTGTAGGTGCTCCTCAAAATCTTTTACAGAGATGACACTATGGCCCAGGGCTCCACCTGCAAACCCAGTGGCAGCGGTGGAGGACAGGCTAATCCTGACCATAATGGGTAGGAAGGCAGCTCATGGTTGTCGGGGTGAATATAACCAGAAGAATTCAGCCTTTCCATAGAGAGTAAGTTGGGGAACTATTATTACTGAAAGGCAGAGGCTTGGAGTAGAGGCATTTACACAGGTGTGTAAGGAGCCGTTGCACCAGAGGTATAGTCCAGAGGGTGGGAAGGTTTGAGTAGTTATAGAGACATCAGAGCAACAGAACTTGAGGAAACTAGCCCTGGAAGAGGAGTGAACAGAGGTGTAATAGCAGGTGTAGGAGGGAAGTGAGTATTGGTCTAAGTCAGGATCCCACAGAGGTATAGAAGTCAAAGGGGGGTGTCACTTAGAGCTTTGAGACATAGAGGTGGGGGCAGGGATAGAAAGGTTGATGGGTACTGCTACCAGCAGGGGGCGCTGGAGGGAGGCACACAAGAAACAGTGGATAGTGTTTATGGAACTGGAGGAGTTAAGAAACTGTATAGAGGTTTCTATAATTTGAATCCAGGATGATAGGGTTGTGTGTGTAGGACCTTTGGAGGAGTTGGTCCTGGAGTGTCTGCTCAGCTTTTAAGATGGAGGAGAAGAGTTCTATCTGTGATTGGGGAGCCATAACCCATTCTCTAGATATAAAGAGGGTTCCTGAGGGTCATAAACTAGTACCTGAGTAGTACATGGAGCCTTTGACCCCATCCTGCCAATGCTGGTGCCAGGGATCAGGGATATAGAAGAAGAAACCTGAGTCACTATTATGGGCACCTACCGTACTACCTGTTGGATGCTGTTCTGAGATCTAGTGTTTTTTTGCAGTTCCGATATGGGCAGCCCCCATATTCCTCTGACCATTTAGCACCCTTTTTACAGTATAGTTGAGTTTGATCAAAGAGCAAGCAGATATAAGGGAGGTTGATGTCTATCCCCACAGGATGTGATACAATGGACTTAGGTGGAAACAGGATGGTGAGAGCCTGACTACACCCTGTAGGGGGCAGTCCCCAGAGCCCACGTGATGTGGGATGTCGACTGAGCCTGGTTTATAGGTTTCTTGGATCTTGAAGCTCCAGAGATATGATGGAGATAGGGAACTGACTGGGAGGGTAATAAAGATCCAGGTTATAAAAATAAGGAAAGTACAAGAAATAAGCCACAGAGAGTGAGATACCCAAGGCAGAGCATCATACGGTTGAACCAGCTCCATTCAGGTAGAGAAGTTGTCCATAGGCCTGTGCTTAAAACAAGGGGAATGAGAACAATAATCACCCATAGGAAGGGATGGAGTGAAAGCATAAGCAGTATGGCTTATAACAGTATAGAGGATGTCAGAAAACAAGTAGATCTCCTCAGGAGTAAAGTCTGAGAGGGTACCTTGGAGATGGAGATCAGATATCCAATCTATAAAACAAAGATAAAAGAGGTATGAGAAAAGAGGGAGGTTGATTGTGTTGGGAGGTGGGAAGTCTAAGACCTCAAAGTAGAGTGTATATATGAAAGAGTAAAAGTGTGGGCAGGCACGGACAGGAAAGAATGGGAGTGTAAAGAGTGAGTAGGCGAGAGGCCAGGTCCTCAGATATAGGGCTCCTGCTTATGCCCTGGGAGTCTCCGTGGGTGTGTCTCCATCTTCTGAGATCCTGGGGAGGCAGGAGATCTTTATTTTTGTTGGTCCTGTAAGAAGAGATTAATAGGTCTTTTGTGGGGCTGCCAGTTTTAATTTTGAACATATACCCAGGAGGGGAATCCTGCTAGCTTTGCAGCCATAGCTGTGGTAAGGATGACCTTAAATGGACCTTTCCATTTTTGTGTTAGATGGCCAGGGGTGGCTGTGTGTTTTAGATAGATGAAATCTCCCACCTGAAGAACTGGAGGCACTTTAGTAGTGTCAGAGGGTTGTGGTAGTTGATCATGAGCATAAGACCAAAGGAGAGAGTGAAGAAAGGTAAGGAGAGGATTGAGGAGAGAGGAAGGAATGTTGGGGGGCTTTGGCTGGACCATGATAGAAGAAGCAGATGGCCATAGAGGAGCTTGAAGGGACTGAGCATAAGTGGTCTCTTTGGGAGAGCTCAGAGGTGGAGAAGGGCTAAGGACAAGAGCTTTGGAGTTCGAGAGAGAGTTTGGTGAAAGTATTTTTGAGTGTGCAATTGTCATGCTCAACCTTGCTTGAGGATTGGGGGTGATAGGGGATGTGAAATCTCCAGTGACCATTTAAGGCTTGTGCCAGTTTTTGGGAAATAGAGAAAACAAACTTGGGCCCATTGTCTGACTGAATGGAGGCCAGGAGGCCAAACCATGGGATGATATCTGTGACCAGAATTGTTGTTACTGTGGAGGCCCTTTTATTAGTTGTAGGGAAGGTTTTCACCCATCCTGTGAAGGTATCAACCAGTACCAGGAGGTATTTGATTTTCTTTACTGGGAGCATATGGGTAAAATCCACCTGCCAGTCCATGGCAGGGAGACATCCCCTGGCTTGGTGGGTAGGAAAGGGAGGGGGCCTAACATTAGAGTTAGGGTTTGTACGCTGATAGATTGAGCAAGACTGAGTAATCCATTTAAGGTATTGTATGTCTTCTGTTGATAGGGAAAGGGATTGTCAGAGAAAGGTGTAAAGAGCATGAAGATTAGGATGAAAAAGTGTATGTAAATAGGAGAGAAGAGGTTTAACTTCAGAAGCGGAGAGTGAAAGCTTAGTGAGAGGGGGAAGGGAGGCCGGGGTAAGGGGGTACATGGTCTGGGGTGCAGGTTGGAGGGCTGCTCATTTTGCCTCTGTGTCTGCTTGGTTGTTTCCTTTGGTAACAATAGAGGAATCAGTCTGATGAGCTTTACAATGGGTGATGCCTGTTTGGGAAGGGAGGCACGAGGCTTCTAGGACCTGGGTTATTAAGGCAGCATTAATTATGGGGGTTCCTTTTGTAGTTAGGAGTCCCCTTTCCTTCCAAATTGCAGAGTGGGACAATAAAGTGTGAAAGGCATATTTAGAGTCAGTGTAAATATTAATAGTTTTGTTTTTTGCCAGGGTTAGAGCTCTGGCCAGGGCAGTTAGTTCGGCCTTTCGGGAAGTCGTACCTAAAGGGAGGGGATGTGCCTCAATGACAGTGGAATTAGAGACAATAGAATATCCTGCTCTTCATTGTCCATTGTGAATAAAGGAGCTGCCATCAATAAACCAAGTGTAGACAGCCTGAGAAAGGGTGCCCTCCTGAATGTGGTCTGGGCAGGGGAGGGGCTCTTCAAGGATCTTGGGGCAGGAGTGAACTAGGGGTGTTGAAGAGAGAGGAAGAAGAGTGGCTGGATTGAGTGGGGGACACGAGATGAAAGTTAGTGTGGGGTCCTCAACCAAGGCCATCTGGAGGGACAGGATACGAGAGGGGGGCATGGAATGAAGTCCCTTATATGTAAGGAGCTCCGAGAGGCTATGAGAGGAGAAAACAGTAAGGAGGGACCCAAAGGTGAGCTTTTTACTTTCTTGAATTAGGAGAGAAGCAGCTGCTAGGGCCCTGAGGCATGGGGCCTACCCCCTGGTTGTGGGGTCTACCTGTTTTGAGAGATATGCTACTGGAGCAAAGGAGGGCCCTATGTTGTGTCCTAAAACTCCTAGGGCAAACCCACCCTTCCCTCTCAGAGACATAAAGGAAAAAAGGATGAGTGAGGTCCGGCAGGCGAAGCGCTGGGGCTTGTAACAGGGCTTGTAAGAGGGACTTGATATGGCCTGACACAGGCCGAGAGGGGTCCAGGGGCTCTTGGATGGGGCCCCTGGATGCCTCATATAGAGGTTTGGCCATTAGACTGAAGTTAGGTACCCAAGCCCTGAGATAGCCTGCCAGGCCGAGAAAGGAGAGAATTTCAGCTTTGGTGGTGGGGGCAGGGAGAGAGGCTAATAAAGCCTTACAATCTAGGGTGATAGCCTTATGAGTAGGGGAGATAGATAGGCCCAGGTAAGTCGCCTGGGTGAGAGACAGTTGAGCTTGTTAGGGGACACCCGGTATCCCTTTTTTTCCAGAAAATTGAGCAGGAGGGCAGTGTGTTGTTGGCTATCATCGAGCAAGGGGCTGCAGAGCAGGAGGTCATCTATGTACTGGAGGAGTTTACTCAGGAAGAGATGGAAGTTAAGGAGGTCCCTAGCCAGAGCTTGGCCAAGGAGGTGGGGACTGTCCCGGAACCCCTGAGGCAGAGCAGTCCAGGTCAATTGTTGGGAAGTGTGAGAATATGGGTCAGTCCAGGTGAAGGCAAAGAGGTCTTGGGACGTGGGTGGATAGGGATAGTGAAGAAAGCATCTTTCAGGTCCAGGACTGTGAAATGTGTGGTGGTACTGGGGATGAGAGACAGGAGAGCATAGGGGTTGGCTACCACCGGGTGTATAGGAGTCACTGCTGCATTGATTAAGTGGAGGTCCTGCACCAGCCGGTAAGACCCATTGGGCTTTTTTACAGGCAGAATAGGAGTGTTATAGGGAGAGTGGGTTGGGCAAAGCAGGCCCTTAGCAAGAAGCTCTGAGATAATAGGCATTAGACCCTGTAGGTGGGTTAGAGAGATGTGATATTGAGATTGGTTTGGGAAAGTAGAAGGATCTTTGAGAGTAATGACAACTGGCTCATGATGTGAGGCAATAGAGGGGTTTTTGAGATCCCATACAATGGGGTCCACCAATGTTGCTGATAAGGGCAAGGAGTTGGGAGAAGCTTGTGGAAGCAAGGAACTTATGATGGTGAGGAGGGACTGTGAGGATGGAGATGAGGGGATGATGGGTTGTGGCTTTTGTGGGATGGATGTAAGGTGAGGGTGGCCTGAAATTTTGTTAAAATATCTCTGCCTAAGAGTGGAGTGGGACAATTAGGTAGCACTAGGAAGGAATGGGTAAAGAGGGTATCTTCCAGTATGTAAGTTAAGGGAAAGGTCATTAAGGGCTGGGTAGGAGTTCCCTCCACCCTGACCATGGAGGTTGAAGAAGGCTTGGTAGGTCCTCAGAACTCTGGCAAGGCAGAAAAAGTGGTGCCAGTGTCTATGAGGAGAGAGATAGGCCTACTGTCAGTTATGGCCATTACCCTGGACTCCCGTGAAGTTATGGTCATCGGGCCTGGGAGTCCTGGGCTCCATCAGTCTTCTGCCACAGTTGCTAGTCCTAGAAAATCAGTTAGGGAGGAGGAACATTGAGGGGGTCTAGACCCCCCACCTTGAGAGGTGGAGGGGCACTCCCTCACCCAGTGGCCCTCCTGTTTGCACTTAGGACATGGTCCTGGTGGGCGGTGTATCTTAGGACAGGTACAGACCCAGTGCTCCTCAAGGCTACACTGAAAACATGGGCCGGGAGGTGTTCGGGATTTTCCCTGGCCTTGGGAGTTGGGAGCCAGAGGGTTTTGCTGGAGAGCTTGGGCCAACATCTGGAATTTGGTCTTATCTCTCTTCTCTTTATTAGCCCTTTGCTATTCTTCTTGGTAATTATAAACCTTAAAAGCCACATTTAAAATTTCAGCCTGTGGAGTCTGAGCACCATTTTCCAGCCTTTTAAGTTTTTTTCTTATATCTGAGGCTGACTGGGAGATAAAGTGGGTCATAAGGATAATTGTCCCATCCTTAGTTTCAGGGTCAACTTTTGTGTGGCATCTTAATGCCTCTGTAAGTCGGGAAAAAAACTGGCTGGATTTTCTTTTTCCTCTTGTTGAATGTCCCTGAGTTTATCAAAATTAACAACCTTTTGGGCAGCCCTCTTTAACCCTGCCACTAGGGGTAACCATCTGGTCTCTGGAAGTTGTGTCCTTAGTTTCATAGTCCCAATGGGGTTCTGCCTCTGGAACTGCCAACATTCCCATGGGGTGGGCAGGGGTGGTGCAGTGAATCTCATCTGCATGTGTCTTAGCCGCATCCCAGACCCTTTGTCTCTCCTCTGGGAGGAGGATTGAGGAGAGGATGGTATAAATGTCATGCCAGGTGAGGCTATAAGATTGAGCTAAATATTGAAATTCTTTAATTTAAGAGTCAAGGTTAGTGGTGAAGGAACCCGAGGCATTTTCAATTTGAGAGCTGGGAGAGAAAAGGGAACATGAACTTGCATGATACCTTCAGTGCCAGCCACCTCTCAGAGCGGGTAGAGGGAAACCGGCTGGCTGGGGGGGGCTGTGAGAGTGAGTGTGTGGGGACTTAGGGGTTCCTGTGGTTTCAGATTGGTGGGAGGGCAAATGGAAGGGGGAGCAGAAAGAGGAGTGGAGGAAGGGGTGGAAGGAGAGGCGGGGAAGTGGCAAAAGGAGCGGCGGGAGGGGAAGCAGAAGGAGTAACAGGGGAAGCATTGGGGGCCAGCTGCTGGACAATGGAGGCTCATATCTGATAAGATGGAGGCTCATTAGCAGGATCGAAAGAAGGGAAAGCATCAGAGTCAGGGAGGGTAGTTGGGGTTTTTATAGCCAGAAGGACTTGGGCAGGGGAGCAAGAGGTGCAGAGAGAAGGCTTACAGCAGAGATAAGAGAAGGCTTGGACCTAGGGAATCTCCTTCCATTTTCCAGTGTGTTTGCAGAAGTTATAGAGATCCCTGAGAATGTTAGGGTCGAGTGTGCCATCTAGTGGCCATTTAGAGTCATTGTCCAATTGGTATTGTGGCCAAGCCTGATTGGAAAGAAAAATGAGATTTTTTTGCCTTTAGATCAGGTGAGAGCTGTAAGGGCTCGAGGTTGGCCTGAGGGAATTTTGGAAGGTCCAGCCCCCATGATGAGACTGTGTCCAAGGAAGAATATGGTGGATATCCCCTAGATATTCCTTTCCTGGATGAAACAGAGAAGTGAAGGGATCTCAAGGGAACGTCTTCACTGAGAGGATCACCCATGCCTCAGGAACCTGGTTCCTGAGCCAAGTGAGTTGGGACCTAGTGCTAGGATTTGCCCAACAGAGAGAGAGAGAGAGAGAGAGAGAGAGAGAGAGAGAGAGCGAGCCATGACTCATGACCCAAGGGAACTCACCAAGGGAGGATCAAGGAAATCAACCAGTGGTGGGCAAGTAATGGGAACGCACTAGCCTTGAGGAGGTTCCCTGTGAGTGAGAGTGGTGATGGTGGCACTAGTCTGGGGTCAGGGGTCCCAGCAAAGCAGCTCAAATCCCAGTAAGTTTATCCAGGCTTAAGAAAGGCAGCTCCCACCTACGAGGGCCTGAATTTACTGATTGGGAGAGCAAGGTCAATGCGGGAAGCTTACCTGTTCCCAGCCAACACATCAAAATGTTAGGAAAATGCTGCACACCGCACACAAAGGAGGCTCACGAGAGGTATCTCATGTCCAAAGTTTAATAAGCAGGCTGGCTGGCCGAGAGAAAATGGTGCAGCAGCTTTTCTTGGTGGGTCTGGCCTTAAGTAGCATTAGGGAAAAAGCAAGAGCTAGGGACGGACAAAGAGAGGTTGCAGGAGATAAGGGACAGTAGGGCTGTGTTCTGCAAGGGATGAGACCAGCTGTGGCTTAGGCTGCAGAAGGGGAAGTTCTTATCATTATCTCTTCAATATTCTTGAATATTTTTGAAATATTGAATGTTTGAATATAATGACATTCTTCAATATTTTCTGCTTCTCACACACTTGGAACTCCTATCTAAATAGACTGAAAACTGTCTTTCTTATTCTGTCTTCAACATCTTTCATCCTCTCATTCTATTTTATTTTTTGGGTTGCATTCTGGGTAGTTTTCTCAATCCATTCTCCTGTGTAATAATTTTCTTTTCAGCTATATGCAATCTGCTGATTAATCTATACATTGGCATTTAAAAAATGTAATGAGTATATTTTTTGAGGTTCTATTTGTTTTTAAAAATCACTTATTATCGTAAGTTTTTCTTTCAACCCATCTCTCTGTTAGGAATCAAGTGCTCTACCATTGAACTATGCTCCCAGCCTATTTTATCTTTTTAATAGTACCAACAACACTTATTTCAAAATATTAGATTGTTCTATTTTCTAGGGTTTTTTTGGGTATTCTATTTTATCATTTTTTGTGTCTATTGACTTCCTTTTGGTGAATGAATTCTTTATGAGATTTGTAAACTATGTGAGTTAATCTTCAGCATGAGTCTGTCTTTCCATGATAGACATATATAAGCAACAATGTACCTACAGATGGGCAAACTCTAATAGTTTCACTGGTCTAAAGCCAGTTTTTTTTTTTTTTTTTTGGTGTGTGTGCTGATTTCTTGGTTTGGGATATCAGTATAACCTCAAAGGGATATTAATATAAAATTTACAATTGCATTTAAAATTCAGACATTATAGCAAAGTATAGAGAAGAGAATTGATTATTTATAGCTGTACCTAGCAATAATATCACCTAAAAATAGTAACATTTTGATGTATATTCTTCCAAATATTTAAATTCATACATATAAACACACACATGACCTCATATATCATATATATATGTGATTGATGTTTGACTATTTTCATTTTTTGTTAAATGCCCTTGGGCTAGGTCTGACTTTTACTTTTTAAAACATTAATTCAGTGTTGAAATTATTTACTTTGACATTTTTGGCTATGAAATGTCATGTCAAATGATTGTGCTAGGACACAGAAAGTGAAGAATCATAGAATTATAGAATTTAAGATCTAATAGAGACCTTTGAGAACATTAAATCCTTCTCTAAAAGAGCTAACAGGCAGGTCAGCAGTCTTTGTACTGTGCATGTTCTTACATATTATGTAAACTTATAAAGGAACAAAAACTGATGAGTATTTTCTTTAAAAGATAAAGCCTCACTCACATTTATGTGCTAGTTTTCTGCCACTGTGATAATATACCTGAGATAATCAACTCATAAGGAGGAAGATTTGTTTCTCTCAGTTGGTAGAGGTTTCAGTTCATGGTCATTTAGCCCTGTCATTTGGAAGGACATCATGGCAGGGAGCACATGGAGCAAAGCTGTGAAGTTTCTACCACCTCCCAATAGTGTCATCAGCTGGAGACCAAGCCTTTAGCAGATGAACTTCTGGGGGATATGTAAATGCAATTACCTTCAAAGGACCTTGCAGAGTTCATAGACTAATCAAATACATAGATGTCATCCATTTGTTTACAAGTCAGTTTGCACAAGTAATTTTGTGCAGGCATGAGGGGTTTCCTTCACCCAATGTGTTTCTAGGAGATGGCTTAACAGTGGGGATGTTACCCTACTTCTCTTGGTGTAATTCCTACTTAGGTTGAACTCAGAAGTAAATTTAGAATTGTAACTAAAATCCTGTTGAAGTTACCTAAAATGGGAAGGAAAGAAAAGAAAAAGAAATGAGGAAAAAGCACCAGCAGGACAAAAAGTAGCTGCTGTTTTGAAAAGAACTCGTTTCTTTTTCTCTGTGGGCATACAAGTGTGGGAGGGTTTTCTCAATTCTTCTGTTATTGTAAATAAATTAGCTGTGAAGCAGTCACAGATTTTTCCCCCTTTAGTCTTCTAAATTACTTCAAGTGTCAAGCTGAGAAATCTGTGGGTCTTTTAGCAATAGCACACTGTTTCATATTATGATATTTTAAAAGCAGAGACAGAAACAACCCAAATAATTCCATTTACATCTGAATTAAATTCCTCAGGCATTTCCCGGATTTTATTAGCAATTCAATAAGAAGCCTAGTATTAGGAAATAGGGAATAATTACAAAAGAAAGGGGGGGATAGGAGTAAAGGGTCACAGAATTCATAACGCAGAATTTGACTGAAGTGGTTAGTTTTGCTGTGATTGGAAAGTGGTGGATCAAATTTTAATCCTTCAAAGTAATTTTCTATGGCTGAAAAAAATCTAATTTTTTTACATGTATTGTACTAATTGTTCCATTGCAAAAGTCAAATGAATAAGTTTTGTAGCTGGGCACTGGTGACTCATGCCTGTAATCCTAGCTACTTGGGAGGCTGAGATTTGAGGCCAGTCTAGGGAAATAGTTTGGGGAGACACCATCTCCAAAATAACCAGAACAAAATGGACTGGAGGTGAGACACAAGTGATAGAGTACCTGTTTTGCAAGCGTGAATCCCTGAATTCAAACTCCAGTCCCACCAAAACCAAAAGTTTTGTAATTCATCTCCAGCAATTTGAGGACAATTTCTAAGTTGTTTATACGGATTCACATTTTATATGACTCACTGGTATATATATTATAGTAATATATATTTATTAAAGGTAAAACATATATCAACAATGAAACCCCATTAGCTGTCTGACACTGGGTAAGTTAACTTTTGTAGGCTATGTTTCCTCACCTATAAAATGAGGAAATTGAACTAAATTATTTCTAATATTCTTTTCAGTTCTGTTTTATGAGGTCAGTAAAAAAATGAGATAAATAATCCATATAAATAGAAGTTATCTAGTATAATTTAAAGCTATAAGTATGTATGTATTGTAGGAAGGAAAGAGATTTACCTTTCCTTACCCATCATAAGGGTCACGGCTGACACTCCTATAACAAAGAAGGTTAATAACAGAAAAGCAACACATTCAATTAAAATCTTATGTGATATAGGAGACTTCAAACTGAAGACCCAAAGATACAGGGGAAGCTGATTTTTCATTTTTTTGGCAGTGGGGATTGAATCCAGTCCTTCACACATGCTAAGCACATCCTCTACCACTGAAGTATACTGATTTTATACTTAGGTTTGTTCAAATGATGATAGCCTTGTAGAAATGTTATTATACAAATTGAGTATGAGCTAATGAAAATAGACTAATGGAAATAAAGTAGGGAAATCCAGCAAGGCCTGCCTGTCCCAATTCTTCTTAGCAGTTAACTTCTTCCTGAATATGTGGTAGGACCACTCTGGAATGAGGTTCTTTATGTCTTTATGGCTAGCTGTTATACAGAAAGATGTCACTATACCTGAAAATGTGGTTCAGAAACTTTTGGAATTAGTTTGTAGGAGGAATTTGGAAAAGTTAGGGAAGCAGGCTAGAGAAAGCTTAGAATGTGAAAATGGGGATGAATTGGCAATTCTGGTGGTTGCTCAGAAAGCCAGACTGCTGATAGCTCTATAGATAATAAAGTGTTCATGAGATTTCAGATGGACATGAGGACTGTATGTTTGGCTTCTATTTAATGTCCCTAATCTCTTTATCAACTGTACACTCCTTGGCAACACTATTTTAAACATGCTAGTTTTTCAATTTTTTCTGCTCCCAATTCTCACTGTAAACCTTCCTAAAAGCAGCTATACCCTAAGTGCTGTGCTGCCTTGAAATCTCCTCTGCCAAATTTATTAGTCTGCTTTAAGTCATCCTCCCATAAAGTCTCTGGGCATGGACAAAATATAGCCAAGTTCTTTGCCAGAATGTAATGCAAATGCCTCTCCCACCAGATCTTTTCCCCCACAGCCTTTTCACATATTGTAATTATTCTTCTTCAGTAGCCATTATCACCGTCTACTTTTGTTTCCTTAATATTGGTTTGTGAGTTCTTAGGTGAGAGGCTCTAATTTCACAGGTGTGATTAGTTTTGAATGCTTTGATATGGTCGCACAAGGCAGGTACTTCAGGAAAAAAATGTCTGTTGAACTGAATTATGTACAGTCTTGGGCTACTGAAATTGTAGAAATCGCTCTGAAATAGTTTTGCAGTTCTCCAACAGGACGTCTAAAGTATTTTGCTTATTTTGAAATCCAGGATAATAGATTAACATTATTATCTTTTTATAATTCTTGTTTTAAAATTTGGTCTTAATTTTTATACTTGTAATAGCTAACCAACTGAGGAACTCTGCTAGTTTAAATGGGTACACTAGAAAAACACCTTCTCTGGGCAGATCTGCCACTACTATGCAATTGTAAAGAAAATAATTTATAGCCTGGACATGGAATGGGTTAGTGTGTGATAATTGTATAGTGCACAGAAGAACAAAGCACTTTAACTCTACTTTTATCACATGGCTTCAGGTGAATAGACACAGGAAAATTATCTTAGCAATGAACTATTAAGACTCAGAAGGAAGTGTGAGAATGGTAGGTGAAATAGAGCAGAACCAGAGCAAACTTTGGTATATTGATACCTGTACTATAGAATACATGGTGGCACATGTCTGTAATACCAGCTACTCAGGAGGTAGAGATTAGGATAGTGATTTGAGGCTAGCCTAGGTAAAACATTAGCAAGACTCAATCTTAACTAACAAGCTGGGAATGGTGGTCATGCCTGAAATCCAAAATACAAAGTAGGAATAGGCAGGAGAATCATGGTCTGAGGCTGGCTCCAGGGAAAAAATGTCAGAACTTATCTGAAAAAAATTACCTACAGCATAAAAGTTCTGGGGGTGGTGTCTGAAGTGGTAGAGCACCTGCATGAGAAGCACGAGGTCCTGAGTTCACAGCCTACTACTGCCCAAACAAAACAAAACAAAAAAGAAAGTGGTTTATAGTCCATATGCAGCTTTATGTGAAAATTCATGACATGACTAGTGATAAAATCGAGCTTACCTCCTTGTTTGAGAGACTTTACGCTTTGCATAAAATATATAACTAGGAGATGTGGGAAAAATGGTGGATTGTTGACATCCCCTAAATCACAGAGCCTATCAACCCCAAAGAAGGAAGACACTAGGGACCCCAAAGGACACCCACAAAGTCCCATAACCACTGGGAAGCATAGCTTTCTTGGAACTCACAAAGAGAGAAGCAACTAAGTACTTGAAAAAATAGCTTGTAGGTTAGCACTCCTGATCCCCCACCCCTGAAGGCTTCAAGGTTCCACTCCTCTGTGCTCCTCCTTGCTGGGCAGGTAAGTCTCTTGCTTCCTGGCACACACAGAGGCTCTGCAGCTCCACAGTTCCCCTGGTCTGCAACCTGCCACACCAGGCCCTGAAGTACCTGGGAAACCTGTGCCCAGCACAAGCAGACCCAGAGACGTACTCCTCCATGGGCAAAAGAAGGCACACACCCACCTGCTGCATTGCCTCAAGGGCAGCTGGCACTGCCTGCTACTCAGTACCGGGAAGCCCGCTGCTGCATGCAAAGGGATTCCACACTCAGGTACTCTGTGGACACAAGATGGCTTGTTTTCCCACTTCACACAGAGGCTCTGCACTCGTCCACCATGATCACCAGAGGGTTCCAGCTCCCTCCTCAGAGTGCCAGCTCCTCCACTGAAGGGAGGAAAGCAGTAATCTGCATCATAAGAACCTTGTGCATGGTATAAGGTTTCTGTGTGCCTCTCCCTGAGGCAAGTTGGTTGAACTCCATGAGAAAAAGCTGACATGCTCCATGTGGCTGCCTTTGAACAAGGACCTTCCCTGGGTGGGGCGAACACAGGGCCTTTGGCAGTGCAGGACCCAAGAAACTGCTGACACCTGAGTCTTCTATCAGTGAGGCTATCTGGCAAAAGCTGGCCTCTGAACATAGCTATAGACTGAAAGTACTGGGGAGCTGAAAGAGGGGAAGCTGCAACAGGTGATCGCATGAGACTGGCAAATTGGCAGGAGACTCAGCTTAGGTCTCCAAATACCCCCTTCTCCCCATTATCAGACATTGCACCAGTGCCAGATGTCCAATTAGACTGCCATCTACTGGACTGAAAGGCTCAGTCACGAAGGTGGTGATGGGGAAGATAAGTTGCTTGCAAGAGCACTAGAAAATTTGCAATCTTTTAATGTAAAATTTGTGTTTGTTTCAGTTAAGACTGTGATGTGTATTTTATATTTATCTACCTATTCATCTACCTATATCTTCCCAATTTTCTCTCAAGCTCTATCCTCCACCCTTCCCACTCTGGGCAATCATTACAGGAGAGCCCTGTAACCTGCATTTCAGCCTTTAATCTTAAACCCCTTCTTCCCCTTTCTATCACCCTCCACAACTCATTCTTTCCACCTAAGAACAACCAGAACCTCTACCTAGCTCTTAATTTCCCCTTTACTGTTCACCCACCCACAGTCCTCCTTCACTATCAATACTGCTAGTTATTAAATCAGTTTACAGATCAATTTTGTTGTGTCTATATCTGTTTATCTGTTTATTCGACTTTCTCTACCATTCTCTCTCCTCTTCTTAGCCATTTCAACATCTACTGACTCTCTTCGCCACACCTCAGTCTGCTTCTTAATCATCCCCTTCTAATATCTAAGCTACTATCCTTCCTGCTACATAAATATTTCACCTCATATAACCCACTAGAGCTTTTCCTCTGTCTCCCTCCCATCACAACCCCTTCTACCTTCAGCCTTTCAGGACCAAGAATATACATCCTTGCTCCAATACAGAACCAAGATCTTGGAACAGTAGAAATAACTGATCTTCATGAGGGATCACTGTAATTTCAAGGCTTGCAGTTTAACAACTGTAGCAGCTTTTATAGTTAAGCCTCCTTGCCCTTGTGGAACAAGGGGATAGAATTCAGCACCTGGGAGTACTATCAAGCCTCTACCTCACCATCTAGAACCAAGAAAATACTTCAGAGCTCAACCACCATCTATCCCTGTACAATCCTTCATAAAACCCCAACCACAGGGGTACAAGGGATTGGAACCCTGAACCAAAACCAACTGAGATGTGTAAATCTCAACATAGAAGCAGGAAGGCAACAGCTCTCCCTCACAAGCCAACTCTACAACTAAGGATCTAAACAAAAGTGAAGAGTAGAAAATATCAAAATTGAATAAAAAAATAAGAAGAATGATCAATGAGCTCAAAGAAGAGACACAAAAGCTAGTATCTGATCTCAAAGAGGATATGAATAAACAACTAAATGAGCTCAAAACAGTTGAATGAAATTAAGAAGACCATGCAGGGTATGAAAGGGGAAATCAAAAATGATATAGAAATACTGGGAAATAATCAATCTGAAATAAATAGCTCAATATCCCAAATAAAAATCTCAATTGAAAGCTTGGCAAACAGAGTGGAGTAAGTTGAAAATAGAGTATCAGGAACAAAAGACAAAGTAGAGGAATTATATGAAACAGTAAAGATCATGAAAAATTGCTAAGAAAATATGAATGGAATATGCAGGATATCTGGGACACCATGAAAAGACCAAACCTATGAATCATGGGTATAGAAGAAGAAGAGATATAAATTAAAGACAGATATCCTATTCAATAAAATAATAGCTGAAAACGTCTCCAATCTTGAGAAAGAAAGGGCCATCCAGGTGCAGGAAGCTTACAGAGCACCAAACCATCAGGACCAAAAAAGAAAAATCCTCAGACATATCATAATCAAAACACACTCAACATACAGAATAAAGAAAGAAAACTGAAACCTGCAAAAGTGAAAAGACAAGTCACATATAAAGGCAAATCCATTAGAATAACAGCAGATTTCCCAACACAAACTCTCAATGCAAGAAGGTCATGAAAGCTATTTCAGGCCCTGAAAGAAAACAATTGTCAACCTAGACTAATCTATCTAGCTAAACTATACTCCATAATTGAAGGAGAAATTAAAACCTTCAACAAAAAACAAAAACTGAAGGAATTCAGACTACCAAGTCAGCACTGCAGAAAATACTTTAAGGGCTCTTACACAGAGAAGAAGAAATTAGAGTGAGACAGGAACATGCAAGAAAGAATAAACTCTTTTTATCAAACAGACCAGCAAACTAGGAATAGGTAAAAAAGTAAACAATGGAAATAAAAATGACTCGAAACACTATACACCTCTCAGTATTAATACTGGGCCTCAATGCCCCATCAAAAGACATAGAATAGCAAACTGGGTTGAAAACAAGACCCAAACATATGTTGCTTATAGAGACTCATCTCACTGAATAAAATAAACACTAGGTTAGAGTCAAAGGGTGGAAAAAGGTTTTCCAAGCAAATGGACCCCATATACAGGTGGGAGTAGCCATACTTATATCTGACAAAATAGACTTCAGACTAAAATCAGTCAGAAAAGATCATGAAGATCACTTCATATTAATTAAAGGAACAATTCATCAAGAAGAAAAAATATCAATTCTTATCATATATGCACCAAACACAGGACACTCAACTACATTAAAAAAAAGAACAAACCACTAATGGACCTAAGAGCACAGATAGACCCTAACACTGTGATAGTGGAAGACCTGAATACCCCACTGTCTCCAAAAGATAGGTCATTCAGGCAAAAGATCAACAAAGAAACTTCAGAATTACTACACATGTTAGATCAAATGAACATACACGTATCTACAGAGTATTTCACCCAACAACCATGCAATACACATTCTTTTCTGCAGCTCATGGAACTTTCTCCAAAACAGAACATATTTTAGTATCCAAAGCAAGTCTCAGCAAATTTAAGAAAATTGAAATAACCCCCTGTATCATATCACATCACAACAGAATAAAAGAAACCAGAGAAAATATTTGAACACATGGGGACTAATCAACACACTGCTGAATGACCAGTGGGTGACCAAAGAAATAAGGGAAGAAATCAAAAAGTTCCTAGAATCTAATGAAAATGAAAATACAACCTACAGGAATCCATGGGACACAGCAGGGGAAAGTTTATAGATATAAGTGTCTACATTTAAAAAAACAGAAACTTCTCAAATAAAGAAACTAATAATACAACTTAAGCTTCTAGAAAAACAAGAACAAACCAAACCCCAAATTAGGAGATGGAGAGAAATAATAAATGTCAGGGCTGACATCAATGAGATCAAGACCAGAAAGACTATACAAAGAATTAGTAAAACAAACAGTTGTTTCTTTGAAAAGATTAACAAGGTTGACAAACTCTTAGCCAACATGACAAAATGGAAGAGGGAAAAGTCCTAAATTAATAAAATCAGAGATGAAAAGGGACCATAATCACAAATACTAATGAAATCCAGAGGATCATTAGAGAGTACTTTGAAAATTTATATTCAAGTAAACTGGAAAATTTAGACAAAATGGATAAATTTCTAAATGCATATAACCAACCAAAATTGAACCAAGAAGATATTAACTACCTAAATAGAACTATGAAAAGCAATAAGGTTGAACCAGTAATAAAGAGCCTTGCTACAAAGAAGACCCCAGGACCTGATGGATTAACAGCCAAATTTTACCACACCTTTAAAAAAGAACTAATTCTCAAACTTTTCCAGGAAATAGAAAGGTGAAGAATACTACTGAACTTATTCTATGAAGCCAGTATTACACATATCCCTAAACCCAATAAAGATGCAACAAAAAAGAATTCTAGACCAATATCTTTAATGAATATAGATGCAAAAATTCTCAACAAAATACTGACAAGCAGAATTCAACAACATATCAAAAAGATCATACAACATGACCAAATCAGTTTCATTCCAGGGATGCAAGGATGGTTCAACATGTGTAAATCTATAAATGTAATACAGCATATAAACAGAAGTAAGGACAAAACCACATGATCTTCCCAATAGATGCATTAAGAGCCTTTGATAAAATTCAACACCCTCTCATGATAAAAGCTCTGATGAAACTAGGAATAGAAGGAACGTTCCTCAACATAATAAAGGCTATATACAATAAACCTATAGCCAACATTATACTAAGTGGAGAAAAACTGAAACAATTCCTGCTGAAGTCAGGAATGAGGCAGGGATGTCTGCTTTCCCCACCCCTATTTGATATAGTGTTGGAATTCCTAGCCAGAGCAATAAAACAAGAGCAAGAAACAAAATATATTCAAATAGGGAAGAAAGAAGTCAAACTATCCCTATTTGATCTTTGACAAAGGAGCCCAAAACACATGATGGAGGGAAGACTCTTTAACAAATGTTGCTGAGAAAACTGGATATCCACATATAGAAGACTGAAACTAGATCCCTTCCTCTCACCCTGTACCAAAATCAACTCAAAGTGGATCAAAGCCCTTAATATAAAGCCTGAAACTTTGAAACAACTTTAGGAAGTAGTAGGAAATACTCTGGGACGGGTAGGTATAGGGAATGACTTCCTAAACAGAACTGAAAAGGCTCAACATGTAAGAGAAAGAATGAACAAATGGGACTGCATCAAACTAAAAGCTTTTTCACAGCAAAAGAAGTAGTTGCTAGACTCAAGAGACTGCCCACAGAATGGGAGAAAATTTTTGCCACCTATTCATCTGATAAGGGAATCTACCGGGAACTTAAAAAACTCAACCCCCAAAGAATCAACAGCCTAATAAGGAAATGGGAACATAAATTAAACATGGAATTTTCAAAGGAAGAGGTACAAATGGGCAATAAATACATGCACAAGTGTTCAACTTCCCTGGCTACAGAAGAGATGCAAACCAAAATTACACTAAGATTTCATCTCATCCCAGTTAGAATGGCCATATTCAAGGGCAATGACAGCAACAAATGCAAATTCGTACAACTATGGAAAGCAGTATGGAGATTCCTCAAAAAGCTAAAGATAGAACTGCTGTATGATCCAGTGATACTGCTCCTGGGCATCTACCCAAAGGAACGTAAGTCGGGATAAAATAGAGACACCTGTACACCAATGTTTATCACAGTACTATTCATAATAACCAAACTCTGGAAACAACCCCGATGCCCTACAACTGAGGAATGGATCAAGAAATTGTGGTACATATACCCAATAGAATTTTACTCAGCCATAAGGAATAATGACTTGTGACTTGAAAGTAAATGGATGCAATTGGAAGACATCATGTTAAGTGAAGTTAGCCGGGATCAGAAACACAAAAGCCACGTTTCCTCTCATATATGGAAGATAGATCAAAAAGATAAACATACACACAAAACCAAACATGATCATATATTAACTCATATATACAACTTGGTTGTAATAGTGGAACTACTCTATGGAACTCAGGGAAGGAGGGAAAGGCAAAGAGTATGATAGAGCATCAACAATATTGTAAAACATAACATCTGTGAAGATAGAGGATATAAGGATATGTATTGAAAGCTGTTGAGAAATGGGGGATGGGAGATGAAAGGGAAAGGGAAAGCAATGGAAGGAGTTGACTGGACCAAAGTAAAGTATACTCACAGCAGGAACACATTAAAAAACTCCTTTGAACATTGACTTAAATATTACTAATAAATAATAAAATAAAATAAAATAATTTTACAGGACTAAAATAGGTACAGTATGTAGAATGGAAGTACTTGTGAGAGGGAGGAGGGTGAATGAAGGAGATGAAGATGAGGGTATATGGGTGATGGACTTCATATACTTATATGAAGAAACCTCTTGCTATTGCTTTAAGTGTTGCAGGGCAGGGCCAAGGGGGAGTGACAGAGGGGGTGATCTAACCAATGTACAATATGCCTATTTGGAATTGTCACAATGAATCCCCACTGTACAATGCATATATTACAAGAAAAATTAGAAAAAATAAAATGTAGACTATATAAAAATAAAATAAATAAAATATATAAGTATAATGTGGTCCTGGAAACACTAGATCTAATGTGTTTTTTAAAAAATTCCATATTTATTATTCATTTATTCATATGTGCATGCATTGTTTTGGCCATTTCTCCCCCCGCCTCCCCCCTGCCCTGATTCCAGGGAGAACCTATTCTGCCCTTTCCTCCAATTTTGTTGAGGAGAAGACATAGGCAATAATAAGAAAGACAAAGCATTTTTGCTAGTTGAGATAAGGATAGCCATACAGAGAGATTCCTAGCATTGCTTTCATGCACAAGTGTATTACAACCAAAACTGATTCATCTCTACCAGACCTCTTCACTGCTTCCCAGTCACCTTCCCATTTTGACCTCTGTCACTTTAAGGTTTCTGTATTAGCTACTCTGCAGTGGGGGTATCAAACACCTTCATGTTTTGGGTTTCCTACCTTAGATCTAATGTGTTTGAGGAAAAGGGCAACTGCTAATCATAGGTATGGAGGATTTTATATACCAAGGTATACTTGAGATTAAGACAGTCATTAAAATTATATGAGTGAGTAGATTTGTTCACTGAATTCTAGAAATAAGAGGAACTTTTTAAAGTATGAAGGAAGTCATTTTAAGAAAAGAAAGGGAATATTTCTATATTTTTCTAAGCTAATACTAGGTGCAATGGGACTTATTCTTGTGGCAAGTGAACATGATAAAAATGTAGACATTTTTAGATGAGATTTAATTAGAATAATAATGGTAGTTGTCATTAAATGGACTTTTATGCTAGTCAGATTGCTGAGTAATGCTGCAACAAGAAACAACTTTCCTAATCTCAGGAGTTTAAAAATGCTGAAAGCTTTATTTTTTACTCAAGCTGTATGTTCCCATGTATCAGGGGGCAGGTGATGGTGGTGGAGCCCTTAACAGGGACCTAGGTGAAGGGAAGTTCCATCTGTGTGCTTTCACAGTTGTCAAACCAGGAAAGAGGGCAAAGCATTTGCAAATTATCTCTCAATGACTGTGTATGCATATGTTTCTATAAAATTGTTCCAAAACATGTATGAAAAATACAAAGGGCCATGAACATCAACAATTTTGAAAAAAGAACGAAGTCATGGGACTTACTTTGTTGAGTATGAAGACATTAAAAACTATTAATAGTAATGAATGAAGGTACATAGTATTGTTATAGAGATGGGTAAATAAATTAATAAAACTGTAAAGAGAGTTCAGGCACAGAGTCATAAATCTATGAAGACCCGGTTTATGGCAAAATTTGGTAATACAGAGGGAAAAGAATATTCTTTAGAAATTTGAAATTGACATATAGTAGTTGTACATGTGGAATGGTGTGATATTTCAATATATGTATGATGTATAATGATCAGATAGAGTAACTGGCATATCTATCCCCTTAAACATTTATTATTTCTTTGTGGTGGGACAACCTCTCATAACTATTTTAAAGTATACAATTAATTGTTTCTAGCCATGTTTACCTTACAGTGATATAGGATATTAGAAGTTATTTCTCCTTTTCAATTGTACTCCTGTACCTGCTTAACCATCTTCCCTCTATCCCTCTCCCCATGCTGTCCCATCTTCTCAGCCTCTAGTAAGCTGCTGTTTTATTTTCAACTTCTATATCTAAATGAGAACATGGGTATTTGTTTTTCTGCACCTAAGTATTTCACTTAGCATAATGTCCTTCAGGCTTATCCATGTTGCTACAAATGACAGGATTTCATTCTTTTATGGTCAAATAATATTACATTATGCAAATATACCACATTTTCTTTATCCATTCATGGACACTTAGGTTAATTCCATACCCTGGCTATTAAGTACAATGGTATAGAAAACATATGAGTGCAGCTGTCATCTCAACATACTGATTTCAATTCTTTTGGATACATACTTAGTGAGAGAATTTCTGGATCATATGGTATTTTTATTTCCAGTTATTTTTAGGAACCACCATAATGTTTTCCATAAAGGCTATACTAATTTACATTCCCAACAACACATGCAATATGTTATTTTTTGTCTGTTTGATAAAAAACATTCTAACCGGGGTGAGGTAATACTGTGGTTTTGACTTATGTTTCCCTAATGACTAGTGATGTTGAACATTTTCTCATACACTTGTTGGTCATGTATGTCCTCTTTTAGAAATCTATTCTGTTCATTTGCTCATTCTAAAAATTGGATTATTTGACTTTTTTGTTGTTAGCTGAGTTCTTCATATATTCTGGAAAGTAACCTCTTGTCAAAGGAATAGTTTGAAAATCTGTTCTCCCATTCTGTAGGTTGTCCCTTTAGTTCTGTGAAGGTTTTAAGTCTGATGTAATCCCATTTGTCATGTATTGGCTTTTATTGCCTATGCTTTGAGATCTTATTCAAAAATGTCTTTGACTAGACCAATGTCTCAAAGCATTTTCTCCCTGTTTTCTTCTAGTAGTTTCATAGCTTGGGAGTCTTCCATTTAAATCTTTAATTCATTTTGAGTTGGTTTTCGTATAGGATAAGTAATAGCAGTCTAGTTTCTTTTTTCTGCCTATAAATATACTGTCTTCCGTGTATTGTTTATTGATGATACTGGCCTTTCTGTAATAGATGTTCTTGGCTCTTTTGCTGAAAACTAGTTGACTGTAAGTACACAGATTTCTGGACTCTCTATTCTGTTTGTCTGTGTGTTTTTAAAATTCTTTAAAAAACTTTCACGTTATTGTTGTACTAGGGGTACATTGTGACATTTACAAATATTCTTACAATGTGTAAGAGTTAAATTCACCCCCTCCGTCATTCTCCTTTATCACCCTCCCCCATTCCTTGAATAGTTTCAGCAGGTCTCATTTTTCCATTTTCATATACGAATGCATAATATTGCCACACCATGCTGTTTGGGTTACTGTCAATTTTGTAGTACGTTTTGAAGCCAGATATTGTGATACCTCCAGCCTTATTCTTTTTTTTTTTTTTTTTCATTTTTCTTTTATTATTCATATGTGCATACAAGGCTTGGTTTATTTCTCCCCCCTGCCCCCACCCCCTCCCTTACCACCCACTCCACCCCCTCCCGCTCCCCCCCTCAATACCCAGCAGAAACTATTTTGCCCTTATCTCTAATTTTGTTGTAGAGAGAGTATAAGCCATAATAGGAAGGAACAAGGGGTTTTGCTGGTTGAGATAAGGATAGCTATACAGGGCATTGACTCACATTGATTTCCTGTGCGTGGGTGTTTCCTTCTAGGTTAATTCTTTTTAATCTAACCTTTTCTCTAGTTTCTGGTCCCCTTTTCCTATTGGCCTCAGTTGCTTTAAGGTATCTGCTTTAGTTTCTCTGCATTAAGGGTAACAAATGCTAGCTAGTTTTTTAGGTGTCTTACCTATCCTCACCCCTCCCTTGTGTGCTCTCGCTTTTATCATGTGCTCATAGTCCAATCCCCTTGTTGTGTTTGCCCTTGATCTAATGTCCACATATGAGGGAGAACATACGATTTTTGGTCTTTTGAGCCAGGCTAACCTCACTCAGAATGATGTTCTCCAATTCCATCCATTTACCAGCGAATGATAACATTTCGTTCTTCTTCATCAGCCTTATTCTTTTTACTGAGGGTAATTGTGGCCATTTGGGGTCTTTGGTCCCATTTGAATGTTAGGATCATTTTTTCTACTTCTGTGAAAACTGTCCTTGGTATTTTTATAGGGATTGCTTTGAACTGACAGATCACTGTGGGTAGTATGGACATTTTAATAATATTAATTCTGCCAGGCCACGAATATGGAAGGGCAATTTTGTGTCTCCTCTTCACTTTTCTTTCTTTCTTTTTTAAAGTTTTAGTAAGGATTTGTTTTAGTTTAACAGGATGAAGTAGGGAGAGATTTTAAGAGAAGAAAGAAAAACACATCCTGCTGCAGTGCACTGATGGGAGACAAGCTCCCTTTTCAATTTTCTTCATCAATGTTTTACAGTTTTCATTGCAGAGTTCTTTTACCACATTGGTTAAATATACTCCTAAACTGTTTTTTCATAGCTATTTTAAGGAGGATTACTTTTCTGATTTCTTTTTCAACTATTTTGTTATTGGTATATTAAAAACAGTGATTTTTGTGTGCTGATTTTATATACTCTGCAATTCTACTGAGCTCATTTATCAGTTTTCACAGTTTTATTGTGAAGTCTTTATGTTTTTCTGCATATTATGTTTTTTTTTTCTGCTGAGACAATTTGACCTTCTCTTCTCCAACCTGTTTGCTCTTCATAAGCAAGAGAAAATCTGGCTTAATTTTTATTGGTAGGACTTCCAGAATTATGTTGAATAAGAAGGGTTAAAATGGGAGTGCTTATTGTGTTCCAGATTTTGGAGAAAAAGCTTTTCAACTTTTCTCGACTCAGTATTATGTTAACTGTGGGCTTATCATGTATGGCCCTTATTGTGTCGAGGTACATTTGTTATATACTTATTTTGTTGAGAGTTTTTACAATGAAAGGATGTTAAATTTTATCAAATGCTTCTTTTCTCTTTAAGAATTTTTTTATTATTGTTGTTCTGGGTGGGGTACATTGTAGCATTTGCAAAGGTTCTTACAATGTGTCAAATATATCATACTTGAACTCACCCCTCCAACTGCTCTTTTTCATCCCCCCTCCCCTGATTCCTGGAACAGTTCCAACAGGTATCACTTTTGTATTTACATACATGTACATACATTATTTGCATCATACTCATCCTCCTGTCTTTCCTGGCACCCACTTCCCTCTCCCCCCACTGGTGCCAGACCTATTCTGCCTTCCTGTTCTCCGATTTTGTGGAAGAAAAAACATAAAAGATAATGAGAAACATGGCGTTTTTGCTAGTTTGAGATAAAGATAGCTACACAGGGAGAATCTTTGTGTTGTTTCCATACATATATGTATTACCACCCTAAATCTCTATCAGTCCTCTTCACCCCTCCCTAGTCCTTTTCCCTGGAGGCCCTGGCCAGTTTAAAATTTCTATATTCATTTCTGTATGGTGAGCACATCAACCACATTCAGGTTTTTGGTGTCCTTCTCTTGCCTTATCCCTCCCATGCACAGACCTCCTCTTAGTGTGCCCCGTGTCCCATAATATTGCTGCAAATGCTTCTTCTCTATTGAGATGATTATATGGTTTTTGTCCTTCATTCTGTTGATGTAATGTGTTATGCTTATTGATTTGCATGTATAGAGCTATCTCCTTGGATCCCTTGAGTGAATCCCATTTGATCATGGTGTATAGTCTTTTAAATATGATTTTGGATTTGATTTGATAACACTTTATTGAGAATTTTTGCACATATGTTTTCAGGAATATTGATGTATAATTTTCTTTTTGTTGTGTCCTTGCTTAGTTTTGGGATCAGGATAATGTTGGTCTTGCAGAATGAGTTTGGAATATTTCCCTGCCTTTCAACTTTTTGAAATAGTTGGTCAAAAATTAGAATCATTTTTTCTTTAAGTGTTTGTTAGAATTCATCAGTGAAGCCATGTGACTCTGGGCTTTTCTTTATTGGGTAACTGCTTATTACTGATTCAGTTTTATTACTCATTATGGTCTGTTCAGCTTTTCTATTTCATGGTTCATCCTGGTAGGATGAATTTATTCATTTTTCTAGGTTACTAATTTCTTGGTGTATTGTTGTTCATATTAGTTCCTAATAATCATTTGTATTTCTGTGGTGTAGGTGTGCTATTTCCTGTTTCATTCTGATTTTATTTTTACTTGGATTTTCTGTTTTTTGTTTTTCTTAGTCGAGTCAATTTTGTTTATCACTTCAAAAAGCCAGTTTTTTGTTGAACTTTTGTTCCTTCAGTCTCTATTTTGTTTATTTCTGCTTTGATCTTTATAGTTTTATTTTTCCTTCTACTAATGTCGATTTTCACTTGTTCTTGCTTTTTCTAATTCCTTGTTCTTGCATTATTAGGATCACTTGAAATCTTTCTACTTTTTTGATATTGATATTTATTGTTATAGACTTCCTCTTATTATGTCTTTTGCTATATCCTATAGGTTTTGATGTGTGTGTTTCCATTTTGTTTATTTAAGAAACTTTTAACTTTTCCTTTTATTTTCTGTATTGAACTGTTGGTCATTTAGTATCATATTGCTTAATTTTCATGCACTTGTATAATTTCCAGAGTTCCTCTTGTTGTTTATTTTTAATTTTATTCCATTGTAGTAAAAGAAGATACATGATATGTTTTCAGTTTTTGGGGTGGGGAGGACTGGAGCTTGAACTCAGTACTTCCCTCTTGTAAAGCATGTGCTCTATTGCATGAGCCACACCTCTCATCCATTTTTCTCTGGTTATTTTGGAGATGGAAACTTGCAAAGTATTTGCCTCATCTGGCCCGAAACCATGACCCTCCTGATCTCAGCCTCCCATGTAGTTAGGATTATAGGCAGGTACCACTGGTGCCTGGTATGTTTTCAATTTTTTTAAAGTGTAAGCTATGATTTATGGCCTAACATATGGTCTGGCATGGAGAGTGTTCCTCATGATGATGAGAAGAGTGTGTTCTGTAATTGTTGGGTGAAATGTTCTGTAAATGTTAGGTATATTTGGACTGTAGTATATAGTTTAACTCTGATGTTTCTTTGATGAGTTTCTGAATGATTTCTGCTGGGGAAAGTATGGATGATGACATTTCCAACTGTTATTGTATTAGATCTTTCTTTTCCTTTAGATCAAGAAGCAGTTACATTATATATTTGGATGGTACAGCTGGGTGCATATATATTTATAATTGTTATTTCTTCTTCCTGAACTAATCTTTTGTCATTTTATAATGAGCTTCTCTGTATCTTTTTAATAGTTTTTAACAGTCTGTATTTTTTATTTTCCCTTTTTTAATTGTTATGCTGGGGGTATACTGCTGCATTTATAAAAGTTCTTAAAATATATCAACTATTTCTTACTTGAATTCACCCCCCCCCCCATCATCTTCCTTTATCTCCCCTCCTTCCATTCCTGGAATAGTTTCAACATGTCTCATTTTTCCATTTACACACATGTTTTAACAGTGTTTCTTTTAGCTAACACAGCAGTGCTCATATTTGGTTTCTGTTTTTGTAAAATATCCTTTTCCATACCTTTACTTTCAGTCTGTTTTTGTCTTTATGAATTTCTTTTTTTTCCCTTTATTGTTGTTGTGGATAGGGGTACATTGTGGCATTTACACAGGTTCTTACAATGTATCAAATATATTACATTAATTCACCTCCTCACCCATTCTCCTTCATCCCTACTCCCACCCTGATTTCTACAGTAGTTTCAACAGGTATTATTTTTGCATTTACTTGCATGTGTACACATTTTATTGCACCCTATTCACCCTCCTACCCCTTTGCTCAATACCTCCCCTGTTCCCAGCCCTCCTCCATGGGAAGTACTTGTTGTTCCACCCTCCTACTCTCTGATTTTGTAGGAGAAAAAAAGAGAAAAGATAAAATGAAAAACATGACATTTTAGCTTGAGAGAAAGGTAGCTACACAGGGATTTTCGTTATGATATTTCCATGTATGCATGTGTTATAACACCAACTGGTTTCCTTTGATTTTCTTCATTCTACCTTAGTCCCTTTCTTATGGCATTTTCAGTCAGTTTAAGATTTCTATATTCATTTTTGTATAATGGGTATATAAACCCTATTTAATTCTTAGTTCCCCTACCCCCTTTTGTGTGTGACCTTCCCTTAGAGTGATCTGTTTCATAATATTGCTACATTTATGTTTGGTCCATATTCCACAAATGAGAGAGAACATGTGGCTTTTGGTCTTTTGATCCTGGCTATCTCTACTTAAGATGATGTTCTCCAGTTCCATCCATTTACCTGCAAATGACAAAATTTCATTCTTCTTTGTAGTTGATTAAAACTTCATTGTATATAAATACCATATTTTCCTTAATCCATTTGCCACTGAGGGGGCACCAAGGCTGTTTCCATAGCTTAGCTATTGTGAATAGTGCTGCAATAAACATGGGCATTCAGGTGCTTTTGTTGTAAGCTGACTTACAATCAGCCAGCCTGCTATATGGCAGATATATTTTTAGTTTTTTAAAGGAGGCCCCATACTGTTTTCCATAGTGGTTGTACTAGCTTACATTTCCACCAACAGTGTTCCTTTTCCCCCCACATCCTTGTCAACATTTGTTGTCATTTGTGTTCTTGATGGTAGCTATTCTAACAGAAGTAAGGTGGACTCTTAATGTGGTTTTGATTTGCATTTCCTTTATGGTCAGAGATGGTGAGTGTTTTTCATGTGTTTTTTAGCCATTTGGGCTTCTTCCTTTGAAAAGGCTCTGTTCAGCTCATTTGCCCATTCATTGAGTCATTGATTTTTTTTTGGGAGTTTAGTTTTTTGACCGCTTTATATATTCTGGTTATCAACCCCTTGTCTGATGTATAGCTGGCAAAGGTTTTCTCCCATTCTGTGGATAACCTCTTCAGTTTTGAGACCATTTCTTTTGTTGTGCAGAAGCTTTTTAATTTGATTTAGTACCATTTGTTGATCCTTTCTCTTAGTTGCTGAGCCACTTGAGCTCTACTGAGGAACTCATTGTCTATGCCTATTGCCTCTATTATATTCCTTGCTCTTTCCTATACTAGCTTCAAGGTTTCAGGTCTTATATTAAGGTCTTTAATCCACTTTGAGTTGATATTTGTACAGGGTGATAGGCATGAATCTAGTTTCAGTTTTCTGTAGGCAGATATCCAGTTTTTTCTGCAACATTTGTTGAAGAGGCTGTCTTTTCTCTATTGTATGTTTTTGGCACTTTTGTCAAAAATTAGGTGGGTATAGCTGTGGAGGATTTATATACAGTCCCTCTATTCTGTTTCAGTGGTCTTCATATCTGTTTTTGTGCCAGTACCATGCTGTTTTTATTGCTCTGGCTCTGTAGTATAGCTTAAAGTGGGATACTGTGATTTCTCCAGCATTGTTCTTTTTGCTCAATGTTACCTTGGCAATTTGTGGTCTTTTGCACTTCCAGATGAACTGTAAGGTTGATTTTTCAATCTCTGTGATGAATGTCATTGAGATTTTGATGGGAATTGTATTGAACATGTAGATTGCTTTTGGTAGTATAGCCATTTTTTACTATGTTGATTTTGTCAATCCATGAGCACAGGATATCTTTGCATCCTCTGTAGTCTTTTTCAATTTCTTTCTCTAATGCTTTGTAGTTTTCCTTGTAGAGGCTATTCATATCCTTTGTTAAGTTTGTTCCTAGGTATTTGATTTTTCTTTTTCTGAGGCTATTGTAAATGGAATTGTTTTTCTATATTCTTTCTCAATCTGTTCATTGTTGGTATATAGAAAGGTTACTGGTTTTTGCAAGTGGATTTTGTATCCTGCTACTTTGCTGCAGGTGGTTATGGTATCTAGGATTTTTTGGGGTCTCTTAGGTATAAGATCATGTCATCTGTGAATAGGGATATTTTGACTTCTTCTTTACCTATTTGTATTCCTTTTATTTCTTCTTCCTGCCTTATTGCTCTGGCAAGGAATTCCAAAACTATGTTGAATAGGAGTAGAGAATGTGAGCACTCTTATCTCATTCTTGACTTTAGGGGAAATGGTTTCAGTTGTTCCCTATTAAGTATGATGTTAGCTGTAGGTTTGTCATACATAGCTTTTATTATGTTGAGATTCATTCCTTCTATTCCTAGTTTCATCAGAGCTTTTATCATGAAGTGGTGTTGAATTTTATTGAAGGCTTTTTCTGCATCTATTGAGATGATCAAATGGTTTTTGTCTTTGCTTTTGTTAATATGCTATATTATATTTAATGATTTGTATATACTGAACCATCCCTGCTTCCCTGGGATGAAGCCAACTTGGTCATGGTGAATGATCTTTCTGATATATTGTTGGATTTGGTTTGCTATTATTTTATTGAGGATTTTTGCATCTGTGTTCATTAAGGAGATTGGCCTGTAGTTCTCTTTTTTGGATGTGCCCTTGTCCGGTTTTGGGATGAGTGTAATATTGGCTTCATAAAATGAGTTAGGCAGTGTTCTTCCATTTCTATTTTGTGGAAAAGTTTAAGGAATGTTGATATTAGTTCTTCTTTAAAGATCTGGTAGAATTCAGTGGCGAATCCATCAGGTCCTGGACTTTTGTTTTTTTTTTTTTTTTGGGAGATTTTTTATTGCTGCTTCAGTTTCATTGTGTGTTATAGAACTGCTTAGATGATTAATATCTCCTTGGTTCAGTCTTGGATGGTCATGTGTATCTAGAAATTTGTCTATTTTTTGTAGATTTTCCAATTTATTTGAATATTGGTTTTTAAAGTAGTTTCTGATGATTCCCTGGATTTTCTTGGTGTTTGTTGTTATCTCCTCTTTTTCATTTCTGAGTTTATTAATTTGTGTCTTTCCCCTCTTCTGTTTAGTCAGATTTGCCAGGGATTTGTCAATCTTGTTTATTTTTTCAAAGAACAATGTTTTTGTTTTGTTGATTCTTTGTATGCTTTTTTTTGGTCTCTATTTTGTTGATTTTGGCCTTTATTTTTATTATCTCTCTCCTTTTGCTTGTTTTGGGTTTAGCTTGTTCTGTTTTTCTAGGTTGAGAGGTAGCATTAGGTCATTTATTTGAGATCTTTCTGTGCTTTTGATATATGCACTCATGGCTATAAACTATGCACCCAATGTTAGTGCACCCAACGTTATTAAACATGTACTAACAGACTTAAAATCACATATATACCTCAACACAGTGGTAGTGGGAGACTTCGATGCCTCTCTATCACTAATAGATAGATCCAGAGAAAAAAAAATCAGTAAAGAAATCCTAGAACTAAATGACACCAGAGATGTAATGGTACTGACAGATGTCTGCAGAATATTCTACCCTGCAACAACACAATATACATTCTTCTCAGCAGCCTATGGAACTTTCTCCAAAATAGACCATATCTTAGGGCACAAAGCAAGTCTCAACAAATAGGAAACTTGAAATATCCCTCTGCATATAATCTGATCATAATGCAATAAAACTAGAACTCAACAACAAAAGCAGCAGCAGAAAATACACAAACAATTGGAGGTTGAACAACACATTGCACAACAGTAAGTGGGTTGTAGAAGAAATAAGGAAGGAAATAAAAAAGTTCCTGGAATTTAATGAAAATGAAAATACAGCCTATCAGAATCGTTATGAATTTCTCATAGGCAACATTTAGTAGGATATTATTTTATCCATTCATCCAGTTTATATATTTTAATTGGGAAATTTAATTTGTTTGCATTCAAGATTATTTTTGATAGGTAACAATCTACTTTTGTTATTTTGTTGTGTTCTAATTGTTTTGTATATTCTTTGATTCTTCATCTCTTATTGTTAACCTGTGGTTTGGTGGTTTTATGTAGTGATAAGATTTGATTTCTTTCTTTCTTCTTTGTATATGTGCTCTATTTCTGAATTTTATACTTTTATGTTATTTTTGTGATGGTAGCTATTGTCCTTTCATTTCTAAATGTAGAAGTCCCTTAGGCACTTCTTGAAAGGCCAAAGTCATGATTAATTCCCTCAAGTCTATTTTTTTTCTCCATTTCTGAAGGATATCTTTGCCGGGTATGATATTCTTGGTTGCCAGGTTTTTCTTTGATCACTCTGAATATATCATTCTATTCTCTCCTGACCTTGAAGGTCATTGCTAAGAAATGCGCTGTTAGTCTAATGCAGATTTCCTTATATATTACTTGCTGATTTCTGCTTGCTGCTTTTAGTATTGTATCTTTGTTTTTGACTTTTCACAGCTCTATCAAGTAGTGGGATCACAACCTGTATGGCTGTTAAGCCAGGCTTAGATGTACATGGGTGCTATGGGTAGGACCCTGGTAAGGCAAGGCTGCTGCCTGGATGGATACCTGACTGAGATTGGATATGGGCAGGCTATTGGCTGTTTTCTTGGCTTCTTCACTGTGCAAGTTTGCCTGTTCCCTGAGGGAGAGGCATTGTGTGGGTTTGAAAGCTGGGATCTTGGTCTTTTTCCTGGGTCTGGGCTCTGAGCAGTATGGTGGTATGGCAACTGAGTCTTAAGAATGGAGACATACTATGGCTGTTAGCCCCAGGTCAGGATATGCTCTCAGAGTAGGTTTGGTTTCAAAGTGGTAGTGAGCATAGTAGTTTAGGGATTGAGAATTATACAATGTGGGCTCCTATTCTGTGGTAATATGGCTATATGAACTCTGGGTAACTATTCATATTGTGTTTAGGTTCTGTGAGGGCTGCAGGACTCTCTTGTGCAGAAGCACACATACTCCATGAATATGGAATATCTAAAGGGGTATCAGAGAGTTTTAACACACTTCAGATTGCATCAGACTGAATTATGCAAAAGAAGTTCTCAGTGTTGGGCCTTCATCAGTCATAGGGAGTTCATTGTTATTCAGGGTGTAGCTGGTTTGAAGGCAACAGAAGAAAGCATTTGTGACCACTGATTTCTTGTTCTTCAGAGATCTTTCTCCTTAGTTTCTTTGCTAATTTAAAATTTAGGGCTTAGTGCCATCCCTGTTATTTTTCCCACTGAAAGGGCTATAGAGACAGTGAACTTTCTGGGCATCTCCTTATATCTTTACTACTGTTAGCTTCTATTTTTAATTTGTTTCTTTGCATAATGCCTGCTAGTTTGCTACTTATTTACATGGTGAAACATTACCATCCACATGTATCTTATTATTTGTATCCTAAATTTAAAATGTATGATCAGATAATACTTGTTTTATTAGAGTTTTGATCTAAAGCTTATTATATGCAGACATTTCCCCAGGCACATTTTGACTTAGAAAGATTTTTGAAGCAATTTGAAAGTTAAAGAGTTATCTACCAAAAAAGCTCTACTAAATGGAATTTTTTAGTGATTTTTTCCCTCTGAATTTTGAGATTGCTTGAGGTTTATGAAATTTTGATGTCAACAATGAAAGTAGAAGATGTTTTGTGTGTTAGGTAGAAATATTTTCCCAAGTGATGAGGAAATACACTGATTCATTGAAGCCTAGTTCTTTCCTTCAGGACTGAACTTCTGTGCTTCCATAATACTTTTTATTTGGGTGTAGCTTTTATGACATAATGACCTGAGCAAATTTCTCTCTTTAATAAGGTAGTAATTTCTGTGTAAGCAAGAGCCATGCCTTGAGAAAATATCTCTTACAGTGACAACATATAGTAGAGTAGATTGTATATTATATAGTTTTTTTTGCTTTACAACTATATTATTTTTTATTGTTACTGTAATATACAAACTTATGACTTAAAATAGCACAAACTTATTTACTTAAATTTTAGAGGTCAGAAGTCTGAAATTAATTTCATTGGATCATGATGTCAATAGAGGTGTTTCTTTTCAGAGGCTTTCAGGGGGAAAGCCTCTGTCTTACCCACCTTCTAATGGCTTGTGGCCCCCTTCACTATCTTCAGAGTATATTACTCCAATCTCTGCTTCCATTACCATAGTGCCTTTTCTGACCCTGACACCAACTGTGTTCCTCTTACAAGATTGTTATGATTGCATTGGCTTATTGGGTAATTCCCAATAGTCTTTCATCTCAAGATCTTTAATTTAAGCATACCTGTACAGTTCCTATTGCCATATAACATAACATTTATAGGTTCTGGAGATTTGGACATGGGCATAGTTGAGCAACCATTATTCAGTCTATCAAGGCAACTTGCATAGAGCTTGTACATTTTGGTCATTTAACATGAGTTTGCCTGATTGCATGTTCATAGATTTAAAAAAATCACACATATGTTTTACTTGAGAAATCAGGCCTGAAACCTCAAGACTTGATCAAACCAATAATATTTTACATGACCTTATCAGTTAGAACCTTAGGGCTAATTAGTTATACCTGCTTATTTCTGTTGTTAATGGGGCTATCTTCAATGAGCAATTGTCTTTTATATATATATATGTATATATATATATATTTTTTTTACCACCACGTCTAATCTAAAACAAAGTATAAACCCCTGAATTCTACTCTCTCCTTCCATGTTTTGACCTTCAGGTCTGTCTCACCGTTCTCCAGGCTGATGCTATTCACTCTCCCACACTAACAGTCTTCTTGTTGTGCTTTTGGAATTATCTTTTTATTATTTAAAAGAACATCAACACTTACTAGATAAATCATATATTTAACCTACTGACATTTTAACTGCTGTTCTTTATCATCAGTCTTCCACGTGTTAGTTATCAAACTCTATCATTCTTCCTAAATATCTTTCATTTTTTTATTATAAAATTTTTATTAGGCTATATTCATTATATGAGGGGGGATTTGCAGTGATAATTCCAATTAGGCTTACATTGTGCATTATTTACATTTCCCCCATTGTGTCTCACCCTTAGCCCCTACCCCACCCAACCTGAAAGGAAAGCAAAGAAGCAGAAAAGAGACACACTGAGAAAGAATCTGTTACCTTCCTAAGGATTGGTCTTTATGAGGGCGGGGAGACCCGAGAGGGACCCTCGGCCATCAGAGTAACACTCTGAGAGGGGTGAGAGCATGCTTTTTTTGCAGGCTGGGGATTTTAAACATCCTGTGGTGGGAAGAGGGAGGTTGGAGGGGGATGGGCATCAGGTAAGATGGTTGGGAAGGAGAATGGGGGAGGTGCTGAACATGAGTGGGAAGGTCATTGGGGTTGGGCAGGTATGCTGTGTTGTCTTGACATTCCAGCAATTCCAGCATTTGCATTGTTTCAGTGTTGCCCAACATTCCAGCACCACCCAAAACAATTAATTGCAAGAGGTTTTTTAATTCTGTTTCATATAGGTATATGAAGTCCATCAACCATATACCATCACCTTCATCTCCTTCCTTTACCCTTCTCCCTCCCACTAGTACTCCTCCCTGCACACACTGTACTTATTTTTTGGTTTTTGTTATTAACATTTAAGTTGACATTTTGTTATTAACATTTAAGTTGACATTCAAAGGGGTGTCTCAATGTATGCCCACTGTGGGTGTGCTTTACTTTGGGCTGTTTAATACCTTTGATTGCTCTCCCTTACCCCTTTACCGCCTGCTCCCCATTTTCAACAGATTTCAATACGCATCCTTACATCCTCTACCTTCACATATTATCTTATGCAGTATTACTGATGCTGTATCATTCTCTTTTCCTTTTCCTCTGTCCCTGAGTTCCATAGAGCAGTTCCGCTGTTACAAACATGTTCTATTTTTTGAGAGTGGATTGCCACTCAGTGGAGGATCTGGGATTCCAGTTCTTGGACAGGAGAAAGATGTCACTCTCCTGCAGGGAGGTGCAGTGTGAAGTGCTGGGTTCTGTGTACCTTGGGGAAACAGGGCTTCTAGTGCTGCCTGCAGAGTAGCAGGTCATAGCTTTCCTCCCCTCAAAGGAGAATCTGGCCTTCTTGCTCTTTGACAGAGGAGTGAGTGCTCTCTTGCTGTCAGGGACAATGGGGAGTGCTGAACCTCTGTGCTCTGTGGGGAGGAAAGCCTCTGTGGAGAGGGAAGCTGCCTGGTGCCAGAAGAATAGCAAAGCTTGGAGCCTGGGGTTCAGTTGGGTGTGTGGTAGTGGGCTCCTGGCAATGAGTAGCAAGTTGAGGGTACCCATGCAGCAGTAAAGCCAGCAGGCTTGAATTATCCTGCCTACAAAGCAGCAGAGGCTCTGGGGTCTACTTGCTTTGGGGCATGGGCTTCCAGGAGCCATGGCAGCTGCTGCAGGCATGGAGAACCCAATTCTGCAGGCAGCAAGAGCCCTGAGGCCTGTTTGCTGGCGCTGGGCTAGGGCCATGGCAACTGCTGCAGGCACAAGGGAACCAAGCCTTCGGGCAGCAGGAGTTCTGGAACCTGTTTTCTAGGTGTGGGCTCCAGGAGAGCAGTTCAGTAGCACTGTAGGCATGGGGGGAACCAAGGCTTTGGGTAGCGGGAGCCCTGGCTTCCAGGATCACAGTCCAATGGCACTGCTGTCCTCATGGGGTGGGGATAGGGTGGGGGAGGGAACCAAGACTGTAAGCAGTGGGATCCCTGGGGCCTGGGGTCTGATTTCCAGCCTGGGCTTCCAGGAGCACAGTCCAGTGACTCTGCTGCCACCTCAGGGGAATCAAACCTGCAGGCAGTGGGAGCCCTGGGGCCTGATTGCCAGTTTGGGTTTCAGGGAGTGCAGTTCAGTGGCGCTGCTGCCAGCTAGGAGAACCAAGCCTGCGGCAGCAGGAGTTCCAGGGCCTGATTGCTGCACAGGCTTCAGGGAGCATGGTATAGTGACACTGCTGCTGGCTTGTGCCTTCTGTTACCCATGGAGCAGCAGAAGCTGTGGGTACTGCTTAGACAGGGACACCGGTTTCCCTGGTGTTTCAGGGTGAAGATAACAGGTTGTGTAGTAGGAGGGGAGCATGCAGCTCTGAGTTCCTGTTTTTATACATTTTTAATAAGTTTTTATTAGGATATATTCATGATATGGGGGATTTCATAGTGACAATTCTGATTAGACTTATACTGTACATTAGTTGCATTGTCTCTCCCCCTCACCCTCTCCCCACCCCACTTAAAGCAATTGCAAGAAGTTTTCTAGTTCTGTTTCATATAGGTATATGAAGTCCATTTACCATATAGCGTCATCTTAATCTCTTCATTTAATTTCCACCCCACCCCCGCTCTTCCACTCAAACTGTGTCTATTTTACAGTCCTGGTTTTCATAATTAATATTTGAGTTGACGTTCAGAGGGGTGTCTCAATATAGCCCTCTGTGGGTGTACTTTACTTTGGTCTGTTCAATCCCTTAGAATACTCACCCTTACCCCTTTACCTCCAACCCCCTGTTTTTCAAAATCTTTCAATTCACATTCTTATATTCTCTACCTTCACATCTTGTGGTACGCAGTATTACTGTTGCTCTATCATTCTCTTTTCCTTTCTCTCTTTTCTCGAGTACCATAGGGTAGTTACACTGTTGCAAACATGTTCTACAACTGAGTTTGTATGTGATCATGTTTATTTTTGTGTATATGTTTAGCTTTGGATCCACCTTCCATGTATGAGAGAAAACATGTGTCTTTTGTGTTTCTGGTCCTGGCTAACTTCAAGTAACATGATGTCCTCCAATTGCATCCATTTACCTTCAAACCCCATGTTATTAATTCCTTGTGGCTGAGTAGTACTCCATTGTGTATATATACACCATAATTTCATGATCCATTCATCAGTTTTAGGGCATCTGGGTTGTTTCCAGAGCTTAGTTATTGTGAATAGTGCTGTGATGAACATCGGTGTACAGGTGTCTCTACTGTATCCTGTTTTACGTTCTTTTGGGTGGATGCCCAGGAGTGGTATCACTGGGTCATATGGCAGTTCTATCTCTAGTTTTTTGAGGAATCTCCATACTGCTTTCCATAATGGTTGTACTAATTTGCACCCCCACCAGCAGTGTATAAGGGTTCCTGTTTCACCGCATCCTCACCAGCATTTGTTGTTGTTATTACCCTTTCTGGCAATTCTAACCAGGGTGAGATGAAATCTAAGTGTTGTTTTGATTTGCATCTCTTTTATAGCCAGGGAATTTGAACACTTGTTCATGTATTTACTGGCCACTTGTACCTCTTCCTTTGAGGATTCCCTGTTTAATTCATGTGCCTAATACTTCATTGGGGTATTGATTCTTTGGGTTTTTTTAGTTCCCCGTAGATTCTGGATATTAGACCCTTGTTGGATAAATAGTTGGCAAAGCTTTCCTCCCATTCTGTGGGCTGTCTCTTGAGTCTGGTGACTGTTGCTTTTGCTGTGCAGAAGCTCTTTAGTTTGATGCAGTCCCATTTGTTCATTGTTTCTATTAGATGCTGAGCCTTTGGAGTTCTGTTTAAGAAGTCATTACCTATACCTGTCTGTTCTAGTGTATTTCCCGTTGCTTCCTGGAATTGTTTCAAAGTTTCAGACCTTATATTAAGGTCTTTGATTCACATTGAATTGATTTTGATACACAGTGAAATACAGGGATCTAGTTTCAGTCTTCTGCGTGTAGATATCCAGTTTTCCCAGTGGCATTTGTTGAAGAGGCTGTCTTTTCTGCATCGTGTGTTTTGGGGTCCTTTGTCAAAGATCAGCTGGTTATAAATGCGTGGGCTTATGTCTGTCTTTGTGCCAATACCCTCTTGTTTTTATTGTTATGACTCTATAGTATAGTTTGAAGTCGGGTATTGTGATGCCTCCAACATTGGACTTTTGCTCAGAACTGCTTTGGCTATTCAAGGTCTTTTGTGTTTCTATATGTACTTCACAATTTTTTGTGAAGAATGTCAATGGAATTTGGATAGGAATTTCATTGCAGAATGTCAATGGAATTTGGATAGGAATTTCATTGAACAAGTAGATTGCTTTTGGTAGTATGGTCATTTTCACAATGTTGATTCTACCAATCCACGAGCATGGAAGGTCTTTCCATCTTCCTTCTTAGATTTCTGTCTTCAGTGGTTTATAGTTTTCATTAAAAAGGACTTTGGTTTCTTTTGTTAAATTTATTCCAAGGTACACTTTTGTTTTTGAGGCTATTGTAAATGATATTTTTCCCTGATTTCTTTCTCAGTTTGTGTGTTTTTGGTATATAGAAAAGCTATTGATTTCTGTATGTTAATTATGTAGTCTACTTTGCCAAAAGAGTTTATGATTTCTACTAGATTTTTTGGTATAGTTTTTGGGGTCTCTTAGGTATAGCATCATGTCATGTACAAATAGGGATAGTTTGACTTATTACTTCCCTATTTGAATCACTTTTATTTCTTGCTCTTGTTTTATAGCTCTGGTTAGGAATTTCAAAACTATATTGAATAGGAGTGGAGAACATGGACAGCCCTCTCATTCCTGACGTTAATGGGAATGGTTTCAGTTGTTCTCCATTTAGTATGATGTTGGCTCCAGGTTTGTCATATATAGCCTTTATTAGGTTGAAGAACATTCCTTCTATTCCTAGTTTCTTCAGAGTTTTTGTCATGAAAGGGTAGCGGATTTTATTGAAGGCTTTTTCTGCGTCTATTGAGAGGATCATGTGGTTTTTGTCCTTGCATCTGTTTATGTAGTGTTTATGGATTTATGTATATAGAAACATCCTTATATCCCTGGAATGAAAGTGACTTGGTCAAAGCATGTGATCTTTTTGATGTGTTGTTCAATTCTGTTTGCCAGCATTTTGTTGAGAATCTTTGTATCTATATTCACTAAAGATATTGGTCTATAGTTTTCTTGTCTCATTACATGTTTTTTGGGTTTTGGAGTGAATGTAATGCTGGCTTCATAGAATGAGTTTGGTAATGTTCCTTCCCTTTCTATTTCCTGGAAAAGATTGAGGAGTATTGGTCTTAGTTCTTCTTTGAAGGTTTGGTAAAATTCTGCCATGAATCCATCAGGTCCTGGGCTCTTCTTTTGGGAGACTGTTTATTACTGTTTCAATTTCATGGCATGTTATAGGACTATTTAGGTGGTTAATATCTTCTTGGTTCAATTTTGGTTGGTTGTATACATCTAGGAATTTATCCATTTTGTCTAGATTTTCCAGTTTACTTTTGTATAAGTTTTCACAAAGTACTCTCTAGTCATTTTCTGGATTTCATTGGTATTTGTGGTTATGTCCACTTTTTCATCTCTGATTTTATTAATTTGGGTCTTCTCCTTCCTCCAGTTTGTCATGTTGGCTAAGGGTTTGTCGATCTTGTTAATCTTTTCAAAGAACCAACTTTTTGTTCCATTGATTGGTTTCAATTTCATTGATTTTGGTGCTGATCTTTGTTATTTCTCTCTGTCTGCTGGTTTTGGGTTTGGTTTGTTCTTGTAGTTCTAGGAGCTTAAGGTGCATCATTAGATTGTTTATTTCAGAGGTCTCTTGTTTTTTTAAATATAGGCACTTATAGCTATAAACTTTCCACTTATCATGGCCTTTGCTGTGTCCCACAGATTCTGGTATGTTGTATTTTCATTTTCATTGGATTCTAGGAATTTTTTGAATTCTTCCTTTATGGCTTCAATCACCCATTTTTTTTTAGCAGTGTGTTGTTCACTTTCCATGTGTTTGAGAATTTTCTGGGATTCTTTTGTTGTTGAGGTCTAGTTTTATCTGTTGCAATCTGTTATGATGTAGGGGGTTATTTTGATTTTGTTGAATTTGTTAAGACTTTCTTCATGTCCTAAAATATGATCTATTTTGTAGAAAGTTCCAAGAGCTTCAGAAAAGAGTGTGTATTGCCTAGTTGTTTGCTGAAATACTCTGTATTTCTATATTTCTATTTGGTCTAATGTGCATAGTAGCTCTGAAATTTCTTTATCTTTTGTCTGGATGAGCTATCTATTGGTGACAGTTGGGTATTCAGGTCTCCCACCATCACTGCATTAGTTTTTATCTTTGCTCTTAGGGCCATTAGTTTTTTTAAATGTAGGTGGGTACCCCTGTGTTTGGTGCATATATGTTAAGGATTGATAGCTCCTGTTGATGAATTGTTCCTTTCATTAATGTGAAGTGACCTTCGTTGTCTCTTCTGATTAATTTTAGTTTGAAGTCTACTTTGTCAGATATGAGTATAGCTACTCCTGATTGTTTATGGGGACAATTTGCTTAGAAAGTTTTTTACACCCTTTGACTCAAATCCAGTGTTTATTTGTTTTCCATGAGATAAGTTTCTTGTAAGCAACATGTGGTTGGGTCTTGCTTTTAACCCAATTTGCTATTCTTTGTCTCTTGATAGGTACATTGAGCCCATCTACATTCAGTGTTAGTATTGAGAAGTGCCTGGTGTTTCCAGTTATTTTTGTTTCCCTGTTGTTTAGTTTTACCTATTCCTTGTTTATTGGTTTGCTTGCTTACAAGGATTTATTCTTTCTTGAGTCTACCTGTCTCATTCTAGTTTTTTCTTCTATATGTAAAACTTCTTTAAGTATCTTCTGTAGTGCTGACTAGGTCATTGCAAATTCCTAGTTTTTCCTTGTTGTGGAAGGTTTATGTTCTCCTTAAGTAGGAAGAATAGGTTTGCTGGGTAGACTAGTCTGGGTTGACGGTTCTTTTCTTCCAGGGCCTGGATTATGTCTTTTCATGACCTCTTGCATTTAGAGTGTGAGTTGAGAAGTCTGCTGTTATTCTAATGGGTTTGCCTTTATATATGACTTGTCTTCTCTCTTTTGCAGCTTTCAGAATTCTTTCTTTGTTCTGTGTGCTGAGTGTTTTTAATATGATGTGTCTGGGGTGGTCCGCTTTTGGTCCTAATGGTTTGGTGTTCTATAAGCTTCCTGCACATGGGTGACTCTCTTTCTCAAGGTTAGGGAAGTTTTCTGTTATTATTCTATTGCATAGGTTGTCAATGCCTTTAGTTTGTATCTCCTCTCTTTCTTCTACACCCATGATTCATAGGTTTGTCTTTTCATGGTGTCCCAGATATCTTGCTTGTTCCATTCATATTTTCTTAGCATTTTTTCATGATCTTTTACTATTTGGTGTAATTCCTCTTCTCTGTCTTCAGTTCCTGATACTCTATTTTCAACTTGCTCCACTCTGTTTACCAAGCTTTGATTGTGATATTTATTTGAGATATTGAGTTGTTTATTTTGGATTTATTTTTTTTCAGGGTTTCCATATCTTTATTGATTTCCTCTTTCATATCCTGGATAGTCTGCTTAATTTTATTCATCTGTTTGTTTGTATTTTCATTAAGCTCATTTAATTGTTTATTCACATTATCTTTGAGGTCAAATACTAACTTTTGTGTTCCTTCTTTGAGGTCATTAATAATTTTTACTATTGTTTTTTGGAATTCATTACTTGACAGCTCTTCCTCTACACAGGTGTTTGGATCCTTAGTGGTGGAATTGGCTTTTGATGGAAAGCGGTTGTCTTGCTGTTTCATTCTGCATTGAGGTTTATGTACCTGGAGTTGTTTTTGGTTATGGTTTTAATCTCTTGTGTCCCTGTAATTGGTGTTTTGAGTGTTTCCCCCACCCCCCTTGGAGCTCTAGCAGTATTCCTCAGAGAAGAGTATGCTGGATAAGTTACCCCTTTCAGGGTTCTTGTTTTGGTGCCAATTGCTTCTTTCCTCCCCACAGTGAGGGGGCTAGAGTTCCAGCTCTTTGATGGGGATGCAGGGGCTCTCCTATATTTGCAGTGGGGAGCACTTGGTCTCTGTGCACAGTGGGGCATAGGCCTCCTAGCACCAGCAGTGTAGTGTATTACTACTGGGTGGAGGAGCTGGGATTCCATCTCTTGGACAGGAAAGACATGACTTTCCTGCAGGGAAGTGCAGTGTGAAGAACTGGGCTTCTGTGTGTCTTGGGGGAACAGGGATTCTGGTGCCACCTGCAGAGTAGCAGGTTTTAGTTTTCTTCCCCTCAGTTGGGAATCTGGCATTATTGCTCTTTCATGGGGGAGTAAAGGGCTCTCTTGCTGTCAGGAATAGTGGGGAGTGCTGGGCCTCCATGCTCTGTGGGGAGGGAACCCTCCTGGCACCAGCAGATTAGCAAGGCTTGGATGTTCGGGTTCACTTGGGTGTGTGGTGCAGGCTCCTGGCACTGTGTAGCAAGTTGAGTGTAGCATGAGGTAGCAAGGCTGGTGGGCTTGAATTATCTGGTGCCCACCAGGTGGCAGTGCCCCTGGGGTCTACTTGCACTGGGGTGTGGGCTTCCAGGAGCCACAGCAGCTGCTCCTGGATTAGGAGAGCAGAGTCTGCAGGCAGTAGGTGTTTCAGGGTCTGGTTTCCTGCATAGGCCTCAGGGAGTGCAGTTCTATGGGACTGCTGCACCTTGGGAGAACCAAGCCAGCAGGCAGCAGGGGTTTTTGGGCCCCATTTCCCACATGGGCTTCTGAAAGCTTAGACCTGTGACATTGCTGCTGATTTAGGAGAACAGAGCCTGAAGGCAGCAGGTGTTCAAGGTCCTGATTTCCCGCATGGGCTTCAGGGAGTACAGTTCTGTGGGACTGCTGCCCACTAGGGAGAACCAAGCCAGCAGATGGTGGGAGTTTTGGGGCCTGATCTCCTGCACAGGCTTCTGGAAGAGCAGTCCTGTGGCACGGCTGCTGGCTTAAGAGAACAAAGCCTGCATGCAGCAGAGTTCTGGGGCCTGAGCTCAGTTCTGTGGCCCTGTTGCTGGGGGAACTGAGCAACAGAGTTGTGCCTTCTGTTACCCATGAGCAATGGGAATCATGGGACCTGCTTACACAGAGGTGTTGGTTTTCTTGGCATTTCAGGGTGAAGGTACAGGTAATTTATTAGGGGAGACTGTGGAGCTCTGAGATCCTGTGTATGCTGTGCAGTGGGACTTACCACCGAGTAATAGATCCTGGAACTGTGTGGGCACTTCAGGGGTGGGGGATCAGGAGTGTTGAGCTGTGAGTTGTTCTTCCCATTCTTTCCATGGTTAGTTGTTTCTCTGTGGGAGACACAGAGAAGGTTTTGCTTCTCGCTGGTTATGGGACTCCATGGGTGCCATATGGGTCCTCTAATCTTCCTTTTTTGGGGTAGTTGGTCGCTGCTAGGTTATAGGAATGTCAACAATCTGCCATCTTTCCCCTAACCTCCTAAGTATCTTTCAAGTTCATCCTTTGGTCCCATTCTCCTATTTCTTCTTTAGTTGAGGAACTCATTAGTTTTTTCCTGGAAAATTTAAAAATAGCCTTCTGAGTGTTTTGAACTACTAGTTACTTCTCCCTGGAAATATGTCTTTTATACCCTCATGGAGTGAAGTATTTAAAATGTAGATCTATTCAGCTCCCTCCTGTCTTCACATAACTTGCAGTGGTGATAGATATTATTTATTGAACATTTTTATGTGCATGTGTGTTAAGCATGGTGATAAATGTGATAAATTATAAACATTATCTTTAATCTTCACACCAATTTTGTAAATTAGGTACTATTATGCTTGTTAACAAGTGAGGAAATTTAAGGATCCTGGTGTATGAACAATTTTCCAAAGTTTGTCCAACTGACTGGTGAATCTGACATACATATATCTAGGCTGAAGCTTTCTTCTGTCCATGCCTATAGGGTGAAAATATATAGTTATTGGTCTACCATGAGGATTTTCATGATTTTATTCTTGCCTGACTTGTCTTCTCCTGCTAATTCTGCTACTTTCTTTATTGTGCCACATATATAGCAATATTAAAATTTTAGAACACAACTTATCATTCTTTCAACTATAACTGAGAACCTACTTAGAAATAGGGCCTACAACTATTCTTGGTGCTAAGTATAACAAGATGAATGAGTTTACAGTCTAGTCAAGGAATGAGTTGTAAAATAATAAATATAAGCTAGTATAGAGCATATAATTGTAATGATATGTATAGTAACAGAGATAACACAGAATAGAAAGTGGGGATGAGTCAAAGAAACTTCACAAAGGAATGAGATTTGATCTGAGTCATGAAGAATGAGACACAGTTTTCAAGCATCTCTTCAGAGGTTGGAGGTAGAGAATTGTTGAGGAATATGGAAGTAAGGTTGTTAAAAGAGAGGATAGGATGTCTTAGGTCAAAGGAAGTAGGCTGGCATAGAGGACCAGGCTATTGCTCAAAATGGGTGTCAGAACAGAGTGGTAGCCTGGTACCATGTCCAGCTTATATCTTCACTTTGCAGACAAACAGTTTACATAAATAAGTGACCTGAAGTTTTTTACTACAAGCTAGTTTTACAGAAGAAATTCATTGCATGTCTCAGCAAGCTCTCAGAGTGCTATATTCAGGTATCATCTTGAGAAGGGTCCTATACTGCTCTGAGGATCAGAAAATCCAGAATAATCAAATCTCAGGGTCCCTGTAGACATCTCACTGCAGCACATAAGACAGACTTGCTTTGGGGGAGTGCTTTTGATGTAAATCCACTGAGAGTTTTATGCTGTACACAACCTTTGATGGTAAGGAGGGGGGAAGAGAGCATTGGATTCAGCAGTTCAGCAATGTGGCTCTCTGTGCCTTGGAGTGACACCAGTTGCATGTGATTTCATGCAGGGACCCGATTTGAAGGTGTCAGGATTGAGGGTAGTAGATCACTTAGTTCCCACAACCTGCCTCCAGCACATTACATTATGGAGTCCAGTTGGAAATAAAGTCAGTATTACAGAGCAAATCCATGTCCCAAGTCACACTGGTAGAAGAAAGCTGAATATTGAATATCCCAACAGATGTGAAAATCTCAACATAGAAACATAAGCAATATGAAAAAAAACCAAAGTAATATGTCACATCCTAACATTTATAACTTCATAATAACAGTATCCAAAGATATCATAGTGGATTAAATGCTGGACAAAGAATTCAAAAGAATGATTTTTTTTTTTTAAAAAAGCTCAATGAAATCCATCAGAATTCAACTGAATAGCTGAATTAATTAAGGAAGACACTACAGGATATGAATGAGCAATTCAATAAAGAGATAAAGATACTGAAAAAGAACCAAACAAAAACCTTGGAAATGTAAAGCTGAATAAGTCAGATAAAAAACTCATGTAAAATCCTCAAAAATAGACTAGATTAAGCACAAGAAAATTATCAGACCCCGAAGACAACTCTGCCAAAAGATTACATTCGTACAGCAATAAAGAAAAAAGATAAAGAATGAAGAGAATACACAATATCTCTGGGACACCATTAAAAGACCAAACATCCACATAATCAGCATTCTGGAGGAAGAAGAGCTACATGTGAAAGTATAGAAAACCTATTCAGTAAAATAATAGCAGAAAATTCCCCAAATCTTGGGAAAGGTATGGATTTTCAAGTATAAAGGGCATTTAGAACCACAAATAGACATGATCAGAAGAGAACATCTCCATGACATAGTGAAAATGCCGAAAACACAAAATGAAAAAGAGTATTAAAAGCTGTAAGGGAGAAGCACAAAGTCACATTTAAAAGAAAACTCAATAGATTAACAGCAGATATCTCAGCAGAAACTCTAAAAGCTAGGAAGGCATGGAATGATGTATTTCAAGCCCTGAAAGAAAATAACTGCCAACCAAGATTGCTATGCCTTGTGAGGTTATCCATCAGAATTGAAGAAGAAATAAGGATTTCCAAGATAAGCATAAACTAGGGAATTCATGACTGCTAGACAAGCATTACAAAGGATGCTTATACCCTGAAGAGGAAGAAAGACAACCATGAGAGCATGTGAAAAAAATAAATCCTGCTGTAAAAATAGACACACAATAAGAAACAGGAAAGAATCAAACATTATCAACACAGTAAACCACTAAACTACTAAGATGAGTAAAAGAGGAAGAAATGAACATATAATATTTAAAAAATACTAGAAGAAAATCAACAAAATGACAGGAGCAAGTACATCATACATTCACATAAACTCAAGGCTAAAAATCACATAATCATCTCAACAGATGCAAGAATAGTCATTGAAAAAATTCAACATCCCTTCATGACAAAAATCTCTGAATAAATTAAGGATATAGAAGGATCACCTCAACACAACAAAAACTATACATGACAAACCCAAAGCCAACATCATTTTGAGTATGGAAAAATTGAAACAATTTCCTGTAAGAGCAGGAATAAGAGAAGGGTATCTATTCTTACTATTATTTTATTTTTGTTCTAGAAATTCTAGCCAGAGATATCAGTCAAGAATAAGAAATAAAAGGCATGTGATAGGAAAAGAGGAAGTCAAATTATCCCTCTATGCAGATGATATGATTCTATACATAGTGAATCCTATAACCTCCAATGCAAGACTTTTAAATTGATAAACAAATTCAGCAATATAAGAAGGATACAAATTCAACATATAAAATCCAGTAGCTTTTCCATATACTACTAGTGAACTCATTGAGAAAGAAATCAGGAAAATAGTTCACATATAGCCACAAAAATAAGATACCTAGAAATAAACCTAATTAAAAATGTGAAAGATTTCTATAATGAAAATTCCAAATCATTGAAGAAAGAAATTGAGGAAGACATTAGAAGATTTAAAGACCTCCCATGTTCATGGGTTGGCAGAATTAATATTGTTAAACTGTCCATACAGTTTTTGATGTAATCTCCATCAAAATGCCAATGTCATTCTTCACAGGACTAGAAAAAAAATTCTAAAATTCCTATGGAAACAGAAAATCTTGAATAGGTATCACATGGTTGTCAACCCACTAGAACTGGCCATAACCTGTAATCTTTTGTCATCTTAACATCTTTCTCACATCACCCACATGTACCTGTCCATGGGACATAACCTTTAAAATATTTAACTAATTAACCTTTTTCCTGTGGGGTGATTTCAACACATACAGCAAAACCATAGTAAAAAAACCAACATGATATTAGTATGAAAACAGACACATAAACCAGTGGAGCAGAATAGAGGACCCAGAAATGAATCCACACATCTTCAACTAACAGATTCCCAATAAAGATGCTGTAGACATATATATTCTTCAACAAGTGATGCTTGGGAGACTGTATATTCACAAGTAGAAGACTGAAAATAGACCCTTGTCTCTCCCCTTGTTAAAAAAAACAAAACACAACAGGTCAAAATGGATCAAAGACTTTTAGTGTAAAACCTGAAACTTTGAAACTACTGGAAGAAAACATAAAGAGGAAACATTTCAAGATACTGGCATAGGCATTGATTTACTGAGTAGAACTTCAGTGAACTTGGTGAAGGGTGAATTTAAGTATGATATATTTGGTATACTATAAGAATCTTTGTAAATGCCATGTTGTACCCTGACCCAGCTCAACAATAAATAAATGAAAACTTAAAAATAAAATAAAAATGTTTTAGAAAAAAGGAACTTCAGTAAACAAAAGCAAAAATTGGCAAATCTGATTGTATCAAATTAAAATGCTTCTGCACAGCAAATAATCATCAGTGAAGAGATAACGTACAGATTGAGAGAAAATCTTTGCCAAATATTCATCTGACAGAGGATTAATATTAAGAATATACACAGAATTGATGCTGGGTATTGAGGGGGTGGGGGGGAAAAGGAGGGGGCAGAGTGGGTGGTAAGGGAGGGGGTGAGGGCAGGGGGGAGAAATGACCCAAGCCTTGTATGCACATATGAATGAAAAAAAAAAAAGAATATATACAGAATTGAAAAAACCTTTAAAAATACAACAAAACACAAATAATCTAATAAAAATTCTCAAATGATCTGAATAGACACTTCATGAAAGAGGAAGAACAAATGGACAATAAATATATTAAAAATGCTCTATATCTTTAGTCAATGGAAAATGCATATCAAAACTACATTGAGATTCCACCTCACCACAGTTGGAATGGCCATTATAAATAGCAACAAAATGCTGGTAAGGTTGTGGAGAAAAAGGACCTCTTATACACTGTTGGTAAAAATGTAAACTAATTTACAGCCACTATGGAGGTTGCTCAAACAACTAAAGATAGAACTATCATATCATGCAGCTATACCACTCTGGATATAGCCCCAAAGGAGTTAGCATACATAAAAAATGCCTGTCTACCCATATTTATTATGACATTTTTCATAGCAGTCAAGATACAGAATTAGTCACAGATGAATGCAAATAACAAATGTGGCATATATACAGAATGGAGTATTATTGAGTCATAAAGAAGAATGAAATTCTGTCATTTTCAGAAAAATGGGTGGAATTGGAAGATATCATGATGCTAAACAAAATAAGCCAGACGTTGAGGTAAGTATCACATGTTTTCTCTCATATACTGAAACTGAAAAACTAAAGATGACCCAAGTGTAGAAGAAGACTACTAGGCACTGGGAAGGGGGTCAAGGTGAGGGACAAAAGGAGCAGGAGAGGATAAAGACAAGGGAAGGTAGACATGATCAAAGCTCAATATGTGCATTATGGAAATGCCGCAGTGAAACTGTACAATTAATATGTGTTAATTATAATATAAAATAAAAAAGTAAAGACCACTTGGAATCTACATATTGACTATTTGATATAAAAATTATAGAATATACTTCATAATTTAAATTATTTTCCATAGGACATATAGTTGAAAGCATGGTTTCTCTTGGGTTCTAATTCTGGTTCTACCACTTGCTTAAGTATGCGTCCTTCTGTAATTTACTTAACCTCTTGAAGCCAGTTTCCTCAACATAAAGTTAAGAATAAAATTAAGAATAATTGCTCTGTCAGTGGGACCACTGGCTTGGCTTGTTGGTTTTCGGCGTGCCTGCCCTTCTTTCTTCACCACCATCCTCAGCCTCTAGCTGAACTTGGGGACAGTGAGCCACAGATGGAACAGCCATTCACCCCTTTTCTCCTGGTGAGCATGACCTTTCCCCATTCAGAGAGGAAGGGACACAGCTTATGCTTGACTATTAATGGGTTTGCTTGATTCCCTTTGCTTTTGATAATTGATAATTGTAATTTTGTATTTTAAAAGGTTATATTTTGTCAGTTTATTTTCCTGCTTGCCTGGGAGTTTATGCACCACCAGCTTCAGGAGAGCCCCTGTTTGTCAGTCTCTTGTTTGCTTGCTTTATAAATATTTTGGTCCTAGGTTTTAAGACAATTGCTGTTTAAAATGTGAAGAAGTAATCCTGGCAGATGCAATTTGTGAAAAAAGTTGCCAAGTGCCTTCGTTGGAGGCCATGGAGTCTGTAGTTGAATTTTTCTCACTGGTGGATGACAACAAATGGAAATAATTATGCACTGCAAAGATATTAACCATAGATGTCTATATAATGATGGCAACTGAATGCGTAAGCATATCATTCCACTCTAAAATGCATTATGCCTCCGGGTTTCATGAAATTTCTGATGCTGCTGAAATTTGTGTGTTAACATGTTTTACTTTTCCAACACAAGATCTGCTGCTGAGAGGAAATGACTATCTTGGATTTCTTATGGTTTATAAATTAATAAATGGAATATTTAATTCTGTACCTAAGTTTACAGGAAGCATTGACACTGGAATGACTAAATTATGTTGGACCAAATTATCAGACAAAAGTCTCAAAGGTTCAAAGTAGACATTGGCCTCTTTGAGAACTGCAGGCCTCATCCCACCTTTCACATTCACATTGGCAGCTCTGTTCCTCTTCCCCTTTTTGTGGCTAGGGTCCATGCTAGCTAGGGAACTGAGCTTATCCCTCAATGTAGCATCTGAGACACCAACTCCTTCATTTTACAGAAAAAGAAACTGAGATTAGAGGCATTTCTGAATAGTGCTTGTTCACAATTATAAGACTCAGTGTGGAATTTTTAAGCACCTGATTTTAAGCCATTCATTATAGGGAAAATAAAATTCTTTGGTAAAGGAGATAAGCCACATAATGTTCAAGTGAGGAAGTGCTTGGACTTTCTGGATTTTGCTGTGTATTTGATGTATACCTTGCATCAGGCTCTTTCTTACCACTGGTACATAACTGGACCTGAAAACCTTAAGGTCTTATAACCTTAAGGATCTAGAACATGAAATTATTAAAGGACCTGAAAATCATTAGACTTATTTTTTTCAATAGTCACTGTTTCTTTGCTATAGACTGTTCATGGATAGTGCGAAATAAATAATAGTCTCTAGAGGGAAAAATTGGGAATAATTGCCGTACTTATTTCATGGTGCTGGTCTGAGGACTAAACGAGATGATACATGTGAAGTGCATAGCATGGTGCTTGACACATAATTGGTGTGCAGTAACTGTGAGCTGTTTATTCATTAGCACTAGGGAAGGGGTAAAAGAGTCGTGGAATATGTCAACTGGCAATATTCAGTGAAAATTCACATGGTAAAATTTTTGTATAAAAATATTGACATTATTGTTATAAAGTAACTAAATAATTCACCTATGACATAAATAGGTCAGATAGAGTAGAAACAACTTTTTCACTTATAACACTGAGTAAATGTTTGAAGAACTATTTTGTAATTCCAATGTCAAAGTAATTTTAGACTATCATTTAAAAATATGTAAGTTTATCCAGTGAAGCATTATCTCAGTAGCCTATAATTGAGGTATTCAGTGTAGAGCCTAAGTTAGTATCTAACTCTAAATTGCTATGGAAAACGAGCATCATTTGCAAACACATTAGTTTCACTCAGTCTTTAACATTTCATGTGTATTGAATACAATACCTCATATTCACTCCAGCTGAAATATTAATTCATTTAAAAATGTAATATCTTCTTTTTCTTTCCATCATTTTCATGCGGGTCTTTATTTCGAAGTCTCCTCTGTGCCTACAGAACCTTGTCAGTATGCTATTTTTAAACACATATGTAGCAACTCGCCCACTAAAAATCTTTCAATGCTTCCCCCTTTCTTCTGAAAAAAATGCAGAATTCTTGGCAAGATATTTTGGGCCTCTGTAATATGGCCTTCATCTATCTCTGCAGCTTGATATAACCAGCTCTTCACCAGTAGGCTGTTCGCCTTGCATTTCCTAAGAGCTCAGTTAGGCTTTACCTTACCCTGGCATACATTGCTTTACCCATCTGGATGCCCTTTCTCCCATTTGAGTGGCTAGAGTACTTTTCAGGCACACTATTGTGTTTCACTTTACTGTACTTTGCTCCATTGTACTTTGCAGATATTGCATTTTTTTTTTTTTTTTACCAATTGAAGGTTTTTGGCAACCTTGCTTCGAGGAAGTCTGTTAGCATCATTTTCCAACTGCTCAAATGATGGTTAGAATTTTCTTTTGGCAATAAAGTATTTTTAAATTAAGGTATCCTCTTTTTTAGACATGCTACCACACATTTAATAAACTGCAGTGTAGTATAAGCATAAATCTTATATGCATTAGAAAAACAAAGTTGTGACCCACTTTATTGTGACATTTGGTTTATTGTAGTGGTCTGTAATCAAACCTGCAGTATTTCTGAGGAATGCCAGTAATTATGTTCAAGACAACTCAATTTTCATATTTTGAAGACTTCTCTAACTTTCCTCATGAAAAATGCTTTCACCTCAGGCAATGGATGAGTTAGATTGGCTTCTTATCACACAATAGTGAAATGGATATTTACTTCTCTCTTTGTCCTCTTTCCTCTCTCTCTATATTTTGAGACAGGGTCTGACTGTGGCCCAGATTGGCCCTGAACTCATGATCTTCCTGTCTTGGCTTGGCTTCCTGAGTGCTGGGATAACAGGCATGCTTGACTTTCTTCATATCTTTTAAAAACTCTTTTCTCTATGCATTATGCATTAATCATTTTTTTAAAAATCGAGTTGTTAAGTAGTTGTTTACAGTTTAGGTAATGTCTCTTTCTGTTGCTCAGTTTCATTTTCACATGTGCTTGGTTTCAGTGTATCTGACTTTTGAGTAGGAGCCAGTTCCTTTCCTGGCCCCAGGTTCTATGTTGGGTTTTTGGACTTTCTACCAAAGAAGCTGGATCAGGTCTGTTTGATAACTTGTTAGCTATATTTTTTTGGAGCCACATGGAAAATATTCTTTTAATACCCCATCTTTTTGAATTCTTTGGTTGGAGGATTTCTGAAAGTTAGGTAAAAATTGATCTAGTGCTGCTTATAGTTATGAATGATAAGGTAGCATTCAAGGCAATATTGGAAATAATTTGGTAGGCATGGAGTTGGTGGAAAATATAATTTGATTGTTGGAATATAGAAGACAAAACTGTGATGTCAGATTTTCAGTTTACTTGCTGATTTTGATTTGGTCCATTTAATAAGAGCACTGTTGATTGGAAAGCTCAGATTATTATGATTTCAAATCAACATCTCATTTTAAAGAAATAATGCGTTAATAGAATATGAGTTCTGTAGCTAGGGCAGATACTGTAAGCACAGGACCTTGATATCTTATGATAGCAAGAACCTGTGCGGGTTACATGGTGAAGAACTTAGCCTATGGAATAAGAACTGAATGAACACCTGTGTAAATTTCAGCGACCTCTAAAAGCTCTCTTCTAGTTTTATAAACATCTAAGCTCTGAGACGTGGTTTCCTCATCTGAAAATTGGAGGTAATAATAGTGTTTATCATAGTGCTTAATCAGTAGTACCCCTTTATAAGCATATATAGCAAGTGTTGAGAATAAGAGGAATTGTTTTTATTATTAATGGACTCAAGGTCAGATGTTCATGTATTGACACCTCAACAACATAGAGGAACAGCATGGCAATACTAGAATCAACTAGACTTGGCAAAACTGGTAAACTCTCATACTAGTGACAATAACATAACAGGAGAGTATCTGAAGGAAACTAAGGAACATGGAGCATTTGAGTTTGCTACTCCTGCTTTATAACATTGCTTTTTTTTTCACTTCTTATTTTACTTTATTTTTTTATTATTCTGGGTGAGAGTATATTGTAGCATGTACAAAACTTCTTACAATGTATCAAATATATCATGCTTGGATTTACCCCTCCCCCACTCTCCTTCATACTCCTATAACATTGCTTTTGCTGTGTGATTATGACACAATTAGCATGTTTGCAAGGCTCTCATTCATTTAGAAGTTTGTGGGGGTTTTTTTGGTGATAAGATGATAGGCTTAGAGATTGAGTTTGTTGTGAGAAAAAGCAACAAATGATAATAACTCATTATCATCGTCTAGAATATAGTTCAAATCTAACAGAAGATAATAAGAAAGAAATAGAATCAACTCTACTTGATTGCAAAGTACGGTTACATAATTTGTTTTAAAATAGCACTAAAAGTTTCTATAATTTGCAGGGTGAGATCCCAATAACTTCACTGATTAAGCTCTATTTTCCATTTACTTTTCCTAATCAAACACATTGGCTCTCTCTACTAAATCTTAATATAATTTGGCCTTTTAAAGAACATTAAAAAAGAAGTCAATGGAAGGTTTAATCAAGGAAGAAAGCTTAAAATATGTTACTCTTCCTGTTCTGACATGGGGAAGAATATTAATTTATTTACTCGCTAATTTTCCACCCTTATCCAAATGAACCGTGTTCTTCTTTTATGTCCCTTGAATATAATAGATCTATTTTTACTGTATATTTTTCTGTATTATTTTTAATTTAAAATAGAGTTTAATTGGAAAAAAGTCAGCACTAGAATGTAAGCATCTTAAGACCAGGAGTTGCCCTTACTCACATTCATGCTACTACTGCAACCAGTGACATGTTTATTGATGGTTGAATATACATTTTTGGCAGTGGTATATATGGATGTGGAGAGTAGTGAGTACATGAACTAATGAAAACACACTTTTAATTAGTAGTCATGGAAAGTAAATTGTTATCTTTAGTAATTATCATTATTGTTTTTAAAAATCTTGGTTAAGAGTAGATTAGTTAGGCCTGACCATACTGGTTTATTTAGAATATTATCACTGAGCAATAGCAAAACAGAAGGAACTGGACATTTAAATAGAATTGACATCCATGGCCTAATGTCCATTTTAACCTTATTTTTAGATATTGATTATTTTTCCTTCTGTGAAATTTTGTTTTATATAAGAAACAGAAATATGTTTCAGAGGCCAATAGGAAAAGGGGAACAGGTACTAGAGAAAAGGTTAGATCAAAAAGAATTAACCTGGAAGGTAACACCCACGCACAGGAAATCAATGTGAGTCAATGCCCTGTATAGCTATCCTTATCTCAACCAGCAAAAACCCTTGTTCCTTCCTATTATTGCTTATACTCTCTCTACAACAAAATTAGAAATAAGGGCAAAATAGTTTCTGCTGGGTATTGGGGGCGGGGAGAGGAAGGGGACGGAGTGGGTGGTAAGGGAGGGTGTGGGGGCAGGGGGGAGAAATGAACCAAGCCTTGTATGCACATATGAATAATAAAAGAAAAATGAAAAAAAAAAAGAAATTACAAAAAAAAAAAAGAATATGTTTCAGTGAAATATTCCAATATTGTTTCAGACTAGTTCATTTGGTAATCATGTACAATTTATAACTGAGAAAACTACTCATCTGTAAAACAGTGTACTGGCTATTTTCACATACATTGCCATCTTTTTTTGTTGTTGTATACTGGGGATTGAATCCAGGACCTTGTGCATGCTAGGCAAGCACTCTACCACTTGAGCCACACCTTTTGGTTATATTTAGCTTTTGAGATATGTTCTCACTAACTTTGACTGGGCTGGCCTTGAAATTGTGATCCTCCTGCCTCCACTTCTCCAGTAGTTGAGATTACAGGTATGTACTACCAGGTATCATACATGGCATTACAACCTTTTGCTTGAATTGCAAAAATAGTTCCTGGCATGTATTCTTCAAAATCCATTCTGCACACTACAGGCAGAATTTTATTTTTGAACTCAGGGCTCAACACTTTGTAGGCAAGTGTTCTACCACTTTAGTCATGCCCACAGCTCTTTTTGCTTTAGTTGTTTTTCAGGTAGAGTCTTGTGTTTTTTGCCTGGACTGGCCTGGACCATGATCTTCCTATTTATGCCTCCTCTATGTCTGGGATTACAGATGTAAGCCACCACTCCCATATTTTTTTGTTGAGTTGAGAGTCTTACTAACATTTTGATCAGGATGGTCTCAAACTAAGATCCTACTCACCTCCACCTCCCTAGTAGCTGGTATTACAGCATGGCCCACCATGACATGTCAGAAGTATTGTTTTAATGAAAAACTGATTCCTATTCCTATTCTGGCTAGACATAGACCCAGAAAGGCATACTTAAAAAAATAAAAACAAACACATACAATATTCTGTATCTTCTAATTGTACTTTTGAAAAAAGGCTAAAATACTTCACCTGCTGATCTGGACTCTATATAGTCTGGATTTAACAGAGCTTTCATTTCATCTTACACACCCTTCTTTACCCCAGGCTCACATTAAGAGTGAACTATTTTTAATCTTTCTGGTAGCTACTTTCACATTTCTTAATAATATGTACTGTTACCACTTCTGAATTTCTTCATTTTTAGACCTTTAATTTGCTTCATAAGCAGATAAGGGTAGCTCGTTTGCATCTTTCTTTCCTTACCAATTTTTTATAGCTATATTAACACCTTTCTCAGCTGTCGCCGTATCTCTTAGCTTCTTAACTCGTAAGATGAAGATGTTGATATTAATGTTTACCATCTTTCCCTCTCTCTACTAAAAAACTTCTCTTTAGTATCTTTATATTCTGTTCTGTACATAGCATTAAATCTTCTATGTTTTGTCTGTGAGTTGATTCTTAAATAGATTGTTATGACATCAGAGCTCATTTTAGTGGACTGTGATTACCTTTCTCTCTCTGTTTTCAATTTCACAATCTCTACCACTCAAAGGAAAATAAGCAACAAACAGATCAATGAATGAGGATGGCTTTGCATGGACCAGTGATGAAAATATTAATGGATCACAACTTAAAATAAAATCATTTTGGGTTCATTAAAGACAAAATATAATAAAATCAGGAAGTTCCCATATGAAGAAGAAGACTAAATAAGCTGCAGGCAGAGGGAAAAGTAAATATCCACACTCCACAGCTGGAAAACTAGGAGGGAGTATTCTAAGAAGCGACAAAAGTCCAGAAAGGATTGAAACCATGGAAGAAGACAGTGGCTTGGACTACGGTTGAAGAGATAAACAAGGGAAAGATCATGAAGGGTCCTGTTTACAGTGGTAAGTAGTTCAGATTTTATTCTAAACACATTAGGAAGTTATTGATAGATTTTAAGCAAGGGAGAGATGTGATCAGTTTGTGATTAAAAAAATAATCTGGTTGGAATGTGCGGTATGGACTATGTGGGAGAAGAGTAGTAAAGATCATTTTGACCAATTATGAAGCTACCGAGTAGCAGGAATAAGAAATGGCAAAGTTTTTCTAGGTGGTGGCCATCAGAGAAGTGAAGAGACCTGAGAATATATTACTGAAATCAACTTAATGGAGCAGTTTGATGTGAGGATGAGTGAGGGAGGTGAGGGAGCTGAAAAGAAAAAAAGGAACGATATGTTAGTGTTTTTTAAAAGACCTTGGTGGATGGGTAGAATTTTACCCATCATTCATTCTGCTCCAGCCTAATATAGTTGCTTCAAGTTCATCTTAGGATGTCAGCTCCACTGTATCTCTTTGTTGGATTTTTCCCCTCTCTGGGATGAATAGAGGGGAAGGAAATGAAGATGAGATGGGGAAAGTTATGTAAGGGAATCATTATAATTTCTAAATAAATGTTAGTGTTGGGGTCATATAATACTATAGTTAGTAATAAAACAAAATAGTAATTTCCATCATTACTCACACCAATTTTTAAGCTTTGTACTTTTAAAGTTATCAGCTTTACGTTGTGATTCTTTCCTTAACCAATCAGTTCTTGCCACACTGGCCTTAGTTCAGTTTTTTTTTTTTTCTTTGTTTTACTCTTTGTGTATTCCATTCCTTCAGCCTAGAAAGCTTCTTCCAAATTTCCTTTTATCTTTCCCCAAATTAACTTTTGTTTTTTAAATCTCAGCACAAAGGTGTCTTTAGTTAAGCCTTTCAAGACTCACAGGATTGGATCAAATCTTCCAGTTATGCATACTCATAATGCTTTGTACCAATTCTTTGTAGGTATATCATAATTGTGATTTCAATTCATCAATGATTAATGGGTCAATGTCTTTTTAATTCCTCTCTCATTGTGTTTGTCTACTATATATGCTGACGTGTGGCAAGTATACAGTAAATATTTGTTGAATGAATGTAAAATAGTCATAAGTCTGCATTTTGGATACATAGAGAAATTTCACTTCTTCAACATGAAAATGTTTAAAAAATGCTGAGACAGCAAGAATGCGTCTTTTCCTTTTAGAAGAAAGTGCTATACATATGCATATGTATAGCATATCCTGTGCCTATTATCTTTCTTCTGACAAGCTAGCCCTTCACCATCCTGGTTGCTTGCTCTCCTCTGCAAGTATTAGGTTAGTCAATGTGTCTTTTATAGTGAGGCTCCAGGTCATGAAAATAGTACTCCCAGCTTTGAGAATGTCTTTAGGTTTTAGAAATTCATGTTAGAATGAGAAATAACTTTTTAAGGTTAAACTAGGCTTGAGGGTGTGATAGTTTCAGCTTTTGGTTCATATTATATGCACTTATTTAATTTCTACATAGACTGTCTTTTGAGGAAAAAATATAGCTCTTGGCTTCTGTGAGGCTACTTTCCATGATTCAGGCACAGAATGGCATGTGATTCTTTGAACTACAAGTAAAAAATATCTATTTCTGTAAACATGAAAATTACTGTGAAAATTTTCTTGTAAGTGAAACTATTAGTTTTATTTACTTATTTATTTCTTTGGCAGTACTGGGGTTTGACTCAGGACTTTGCACTTCTAAAGCAGGTGCTCCATGCCTTTAGCTCTTTTTGCTGTAGTTGTTTTTGATATATATTTAGTTATTTTGTGATTACTGGCCTGGACTGCAGTCCTCCTACCTGTGCTTTTTATGTATCTGGGACAACTGTCATACACCACCATGCTTGGCTTATTGGTTGAGATGGGGATCTCGTTAACCTCTGCTGGCCTCAAACTGTGATCCTCCTGATCTCTGCCTCCCAAGTAGCTGGATATAGTCACCATACTAGTAACCGTGAGATTTAAAGTCAGAGATATGGAGTAAATATTTCCTGGACAACATTTCACAATAGAAGCCTACTTTTGCCTTTCTGATGTTTTGGGAGAAAACAATACAAATAGAGGGAAAGTGCAAATTAAAGACCTTAAATAAACTATGGCATTACTTTTTATATTCCAGTATCAACAACACTAGTAAGTGTACATAAATGTGATTAAGTTGTTCCTTTTTGTAGTTTGTCATGTAGATTAGATAAAAAGGTAACACATATTTATTGATTGAGTACTATTTGTCAGATACTAAGGTAGGTGGCATTTTTATGTCTTAGAAAAATACTTTGTCTTTCCAGTTATAAAATGTTCAAAGTAGAACATTTGGGAAATACATAGAAAATAAAGATTTTTAGCTTCTAGCCAGATATTACTATTGTTAAAGCTTTGATATATTTGCTTACATTAAAATAAAATTTAATAAATATTGAGTACATGCTATTTGCTATCCATTGTTCTAGAAATTAAGGATATATTAGTTAATAAAGCAATGGCAGAACTTATAACCTAGTGAAGGGAAATAAAAAATAAACAAAATATTTAATATGTTAGATGACAAGAATCATAAAAATAAATCAGAGTATTGGAATAAAGAGTATCAATATAAGCTAGAAAGAGAGGACATTTCTGATAAGGTACATTTGAGACAAGAGCTAAAGGAATTGAGACACCAATATCTGGGCCTAGAGTGAATTGGGGAGAGGAAATTGTAACTGCACAGGCCCAAGGTAGGAGTGTCCATGGCATATTGGAGGAACAGCAAGTATGTCAGCATAGCTGTAACAGAGTTTTGGAGCAAAGGAGGGATCTGATTTATGTTTTAAAAGACCTGCCCTGGATACTCTATGACAGTTAAGCTATACAGAAAGAAGTGGAAATAGGGAGACCAGTTTGGCTGCTACCATGAAATGGGAAGGAGAATGTAATGATTTAGACCAAAGGGTAGGAAGAGCATAGATTCTGGATATATTATAGATTCAGTGCAATCTGTTGACGAATCTTTAATGGGGGAATGAGAGAAAAAAAGCTGTCAAGAAAAATTGTAATTTTTTCCATCCTTTAAATTTAATCTTAAAGTTTGAATGCAGAAAAAAGTATAAAATTGTAACCATACAGAAAAAGTAATATTTATAAAATAAACACCTGTGCAGTCATCATATAAATTAGGAAACAGAGTTCTCACCTTACCTATACGTTGCCCACTCCCACTTCTGCCCAAATTCTCTTTTCTTTCTTCTAGAGGAACCCTTTCACCTGAGTTTATTTTTATCCTTTTTTGCTTTTATTTATGGTTTTATCCTTACTATATGCATCCCTAAAGTTTTAATAACTTACGAATATTACATAAATTCAATAAAACTTTATATATTCTTTTGAATCTTTTTTATACAGTGTAATTCTTTTGAGACTTGTCTGTATTTTAGGAAATAGTAGAAGTTTATTCATTTTTATTGCTCTACAGAAGTGTATTCCATTGAATAGCCATGCTATAATATATCTATTCTTCAGGTATTAGATATTTAGGTTGTTTCTTATCCTTTTGAGGTACTTGCCATGAGCACTCAGTAACTTTTAGTATTCCATGTAGGGTATATTTTAAGTCAAACCAATCCAAACTTACTTTCCAAATTGGTGAAAATATATCCAGATGCATTTATTTGTCATGGAAAAAGGTAAACAGACAACTTATGTATATGTATTTCTTTTCTGAACTTTTCTAAAAGGAATTTGAGATAATAAAAAAGTAAAAGAGAAATTTTAAGGTGTGCATTGTGGCACACGCCTGTAATCCCAACACTTGGGAGAGAGGCAGGAGGATCTCGCCTGGTTTTCTTAACTCTTCTGAAACTATTTTGTGTGTGGCAAGTTGCTCAAATTGATAATTCTATCTCACCCATATGGGTACTGTCCAGTACTATTCTGCTATCTTGCTGATGTCCTAATACCACTTTTTATCTGATTTTTCTCTACTGGTTGGGCACAGTTCTGCACCACAAACACTATTTGTGGAGCATAAACTATGTGCAGACACCGAATATAAGCACACACCCTTCCAGGATATAATAAAATAGGTATTTTACAAATAAGGAACCTGAAATTTGTAGGGTTTTGCAAAGTGAGGTTGAGATAAGTTAAATAAATGATTTGCTAGAGACAACAAGCCAGTGAGACAGAGCCAGAACTTCAACACAATCTGAGTGAATTTAAATCCTCTTCCAGCTGTATGATTCTGTTTTGCTTGTTTCATAAGAGTTATACTTAAATGTGCATGTGGCAGTTTTACACGTGTGCAATATAGTTTAAATAGCATTTGAGCATGACATTTAGGTTTTATTCCTCTGTGCAGTTGAATAAATAAAACTTTAAGGACTCCAGAAGAGCTTCTTTTTATTTAGCTGTCACTGACAATTACAGTCCACTTGTTTTCTAATCAACCTGTGTGTGATTTTGGTAAGACCACTTATTCCTCTGGGCCCAATTAAGAATTTATATTGCTGAATGTTTTAGTGACAAAACAGTAGATACTTGGGAATTATGTGTTTATTAGTTTCAAAGTAGTTAAGTGTATATTATGTTCTCATTACACATGTAAATCCACAAGCAAGATATGGTTTATCTTTCATATTTTAGGCTACATTTAAATTGTATTATATTTCACTTATTCTTTTGCAACTTGCCTTTTTTTGGCTCAATATTATGTGTATGAGATTACTGCTTATGGATATATATAGCTCCTGTTCATTGTTTTGCCCACTTTTTTCATAGTATTCTATTATAAGAGCATTTCAGAACTTAATTTTCCATTCTCTTGTTGATGGACATTTATGACACTTCCATATTTTGTTCATTACAAATAATGCCACTAGAGCCTCCTCCTCCTACTTCTTTCTTCTTCTTCTGGCAGTACTGGGTTTGAACTCAGAGTTTTGAGCTTGTTAGGCAAGTGCTCTACCACTTTTGCTGTGCCTCCAGCCCTTTTTTGCTTTTAGTTATTTTTCAGGTAGGTTTTTATGCTTTTGCCTAGAGCTGGCTTCAGATCATGATTCTCCTATTTATGCCTCCAGAGTCATTGGGATTACAGGTGTGAACCCCACATCTGGCTACAACATTCTTTTATATGTGCTTTGTTGTTGTTGTTGAGACATGGTCTCTCTATGTAATCCAGACTGTTCTTGAACTCAAAGTCATCCTGCCTCAGCCTTCTAAATGCTGGGATCACAGGAGTGAGATAACATCTCTGACTGTTTCTGAGGCACATTGCCAGTATTTCTCTAGACTGAAAACAAAAGTGTGGCATTACAAGGTTATAGTGTGTTTTCAGGGTTGCTAGGTTGGTATTCTCTAAAGTTTTTTTTTTGTTGTTCCCTTTCCTTTGTTAATACTTGGGATTGACAGACTTACAGTGTTTTGCATTTTGATGAGTGTAATGGGTGAGTTGTGTTACCCCAACCCCTAAATGTTGTAGTTCTACCCCTAGTGTCTCAGAATGTTTTGTTATTTTGGAGCTAGGATCTTTAAAGAGGTAATTAAGTTAAAATGAGGCCATTAGGATAGTTGCTAATCCAATATTATGCGTGTCTTTATGTGAAGGGCAAATTTGGACATAGGCATGAAGAGAGGGAATTAATATGAGGGCACAGGAAGACAAATTCTGTATACGAGGCAAGGAGCAAAGGCTTTGAACAGGTCATGGCTCCCAGGAGTCAACACTGCTACAATCTTAACCTCAGATTTCTAACCTCTAGAACTGTGAGAATAACATCGCTGTTAGGTAACCTATAAGTAAGTTCCGAGACTTTGTAGGGAAGCCCTAGAAAACTAATCAATGAGTATGAAAGTGGTCTCCTTTTGGTTTTAATTTGCATTTCCTGACCATTAATGAGTTCATTTTTTGTTTTTATATTGATTCATAGGAATTAGATGTCATTTTTATGTAAAGTTTTTATGGATGCTGCTATAGATTGAATGTTTATGTCTCCTCCAAAATTCATATGTTGAGACCTGATCCCTAATTGTGATATTATTTGGAGGGGGCTTTAGAAGGTAAGTGGATCACAGGATGGAACCCAAGTAAATGGAGTCAGTGTCCTTGTGAAGAGACACCAGAGAACTTACTTTCCCTTCTGTCATGTAAGGACATGGGGAAAGGACAGTTGTCTATAAACTAGAAAGTGTGCACTCACCAGACACCAAATATGCTGGTGTCTTGATCTTGGATTTCGCAGTCTCTAGAATTGTGAGAAACAAATGTTTATTATCTGTAAGTCACCCAGTCTATTGTGTGTTGTTGTACTTGTCCTAACAGACTAACATAGATAAATCAGTTAAAAATTCTTTATCACATCAAGAACAAATAGTTTCTAATCTGTGATGTTTGTTCTTCTTTAAATGATGGCTTCTGAGGCAGAAAATTAAATCTCCTGTACTCAGTCTAATCAATCTTTTTCTTCATTGTGTATGTTTTCTATGTTTTGTTTATAAAATCCCTGTTCAAAATCATAAGGATAATGCTTTTATATTTTCTGCTAAAACCTTAAAATTTTGCATTAAACATTCAAAATTTAATTGACTTATTTAATTTATCAAATATAACCAATTGCTAATTGCTTGTTATTATATATACTGTGTTCACAGTAATGTATAAAATGCTACCAGACACAATTCCTTCTCTAAAAGAGACATCGTACCAGGTCTGTACCCTACTTACATGTTTTATTAAATTTTCGCAGCAATCTAGGAGGTAGTTATTACTTTTCTGCCTTTTACAAATGAACAAGATGAAATAACTTGCTCAAGGACATATATGTAGTAAGTTGTAAAACTGAGTTATGAGACTAGGTCTTTCTGACAAATGATGCACTAAAGATAAGGCAAAAATTATTGAGAAATTTAATAATTAAATATTATTATATATAGTGGGCTTACAAATATTTTTATGTATGAATATACAGTGTGGTAGTACAAAATTGTGCTATAATATTTTAAAGTGAGGGCATGGAGCAGAGAAAGGGAAGAGACCACTACATCCTACTGAATGTATCTGTTACCCCATCCAGCTGTCTCAATTCCTAACTTTTCCAGATCAGAGAAATTGTTTGTTTAAATACTTCTGCCCATGTTAATGGATGAAAGGAATCTTATGAATAGGAAATGCATAATAAATATTTTTGAAAGAACAAAAGAAACATATAAGTAATTAAATTAGTACTGAATGTAGCTTTAAGAAAACTTTCTGTTGCCCATGTGATATTACCTTGTCAAGGCTCATTGAGGTAGTTTGAAATACTACATTACTCTTTTCTGGCACTCTAATAGTGCTAAATGACACAAACAACTTGATTTGGACCTTTTCTCATAGTATACAGTTCACTCTGAAAAATGCTATCTTTTAGGTAGAAGCTGTTAGCCCTGGTTATCTAAGAATGAGGGATAATACCAAATGGATACAATTACACAATGGCCTCCTTCTCAAACGCAACAACAAAAATCCCAAAAGACAAACTCCAAAGATAGTATCAGACAGTAATTTTGGGGGCAAAGATCAGATTAATAAAGTAGAAAAAACAGCTCCCATTACTTGTTCTCCAATATCTGTTCTTCTTTTCTTCCACAGTAATGCATATAATCCATGATTTTTATTTGCAGTTGAATTTCTTGACCATTTACTTTCTGGTTTATATTCTTTTGTGTCTCATTTAAGGGATCCTTCTCTACCTTCATATCACACATCCAATTATAATCTCCCTTATGATGTTTAAAGATTTCTCTTCACACCAGATCTTAAATCAGGAATGGGAGAGGGGGGATAAAGGAGAATGATAGAGGTGGTGAATTCAACTATGATAATTATAACAACTTTTGTAGATGTTACATATACCTCTTGTACAACAGCAATAATAATAAATAAAAAGGAATTTATTTTTGTTTGTGCATGAGGTATTGGTGTGATTGTATCTTTTATCTTAAGGATAGTCAATGATCTAGAAACATGAAAGCAGTCTTTTTTATGCATGTCTTTAAGTAAGATGCTTTAACCCTTTATCATAAGGTAGATTGTTGGTTAGTATTATACCTTTTTTTCTGGTTAGACTATTTCTTCTATTACTAGCTTGCTAAGGTACCCCCAATAAAACTGGGATTTGATAGGGAGTTATATTAGGACTTTGTAGTCAGAAAATCTATATTCAAATCCTGGCCTTATCAGTTGTAAGTTGGGTGACATTGGACTTCTTTGTGCTGCAGCTTCCCTATTTATGAGAATAATATATACCAAAAATTGTTGTGAAGAAGATATATATATATTTATATATGTAATATGTATATATATATATATATATTCTGCATGACTTAGCCTGAAACATTGCCAGCTAGTAGTTTTGTTATCTAATACTACTATTATTTAAGATAATTTTATGTTTTTTCCCCTGTTAATGTGTTGATTGGAGACATTACAATAGAGTTTTTTATTGGCAAAATATTCTTGCATCTAAAGATTAGGTTTTATGTGGTATAATTAAAATTATATTGGTAGACTCTATTTTATTATTGTATTGAGTATTGATATGGATACATCCATGTTCATAAATAAGAATGACCTATAATATGTATATAGATATATGTATACATCTATAAATATGTATATAAAATATATATGTATATATGTATTTATTCTCTTTGTAGCTGATTTGGTTTCAAAGTTACATTAGGATAATTTGTGAGTTAGATTTCAGTTTCATGTTTTTTCTATTTTCTAGAACTGTTTATGTAAGATAAGGATTATTTGCTCTTTGATGGTTTGGTAGACTTGCTGCAAACCATCTGGGGAAATTTTTGTTTTGTTCTGTTTTATTTTGGCAGATAGTTTCTTTGCTAAAATAATTTCATGTCTTTAAAAGTTTTAGGTTTATTCAGTTCTTCCATTTCTTAAACTTAGAAAATGTGCTTTTGGAAATTGTTTGTTCATCTTTTGTAAGTTTGGTCATAACAGTGTTACAGTACTTTATTAGGATTAAAAAAGTTTATTCAGTTTACTTTTTACCTCAGATTATATATTTATATATTTTGTTCTTAACTATTTTTACCAAAGGCTTTTCTGTCCCACTAGTCTTTTTAAGAAAGCATCTTTTGATAAATACATATATGATCATATATATATATGTAAATATACACATATATAGTAAGAGGCAGAATAAATTGTATTAGTGGGCTGTCTGAGGGGACTATGGGAGATGGGAGAGGGGAAGAGAATGTTGGAGAATGAAAAATATTGAGATAACCCATCTATATATGAATATAATATAGCGTAATTCAGTGCAAGCTACTGAATAATAGAGAAGCATGGTGATAGAGAAAAAGTAAGTAATGGGGAGACTTAATCTTTATTAAAGCTTGATATATACAAGGTTGAATCACCAAGGCAAACCCCCCTTGAACTATTAGTATACACTTATTTTTTTTTTTTTCATTTTTCTTTTATTATTCATATGTGCATACAAGGCTTGGTTTATTTCTCCCCCCTGCCCCCACCCCCTCCCTTACCACCCACTCCACCCCCTCCCGCTCCCCCCCTCAATACCCAGCAGAAACTATTTTGCCCTTATCTCTAATTTTGTTGTAGAGAGAGTATAAGCAATAACAGGAAGGAACAAGGGGTTTTGCTGGTTGAGATAAGGATAGCTATACAGGGCATTGACTCACATTGATTTCCTGTGCGTGGGTGTTACCTTCTAGGTTAATTCTTTTTAATCTAACCTTTTCTCTAGTTCCTGGTCTCCTTTTCCTATTGGCCTCAGTTGCTTTAAGGTATCTGCTTTAGTTTCTCTGCATTAAGGGCAACAAATGCTAGCTAGTTTTTTAGGTGTCTTACCTATCCTCACCCCTCCCTTGTGTGCTCTCGCTTTTATCATGTGCTCATAGTCCAATCCCCTTGTTGTGTTTGCCCTTGATCTAATGTCCACATATGAGGGAGAACATACGATTTTTGGTCTTTTGAGCCAGGCTAACCTCACTCAGAATGATGTTCTCCAATTCCATCCATTTACCAGCGAATGATAACATTTCGTTCTTCTTCATGGCTGCATAAATTTCCATTGTGTATAGATACCACATTTTCTTAATCCATTCGTCAGTGCTGGGGCATCTTGGCTGTTTCCATAACTTGGCTATTGTGAATAGTGCCGCAATAAACATGGATGTGCAGGTGCCTCTGGAGTAACAGTCTTTTGGGTATATCCCCAAGAGTGGTATTGCTGGATCAAATGGTAGATCGATGTCCAGCTTTTTAAGTAGCCTCCAAATTTTTTTCCAGAGTGGTTGTACTAGTCTACATTCCCACCAACAGTGTAAGAGGGTTCCTTTTTCCCCGCATCCTCGCCAACACCTGTTGTTGGTGGTGTTGCTGATGATGGCTATTCTAACAGGGGTGAGGTGGAATCTTAGTGTGGTTTTAATTTGCATTTCCTTTATTGCTAGAGATGGTGAGCATTTTTTCATGTGTTTTCTGGCCATTTGAATTTCTTCTTTTGAGAAAGTTCTGTTTAGTTCACCTGCCCATTTCTTTATTGGTTCATTAGTTTTGGGAGAATTTAGTTTTTTAAGTTCCCTGTATATTCTGGTTATCAGTCCTTTGTCTGATGTATAGTTGGCAAATATTTTCTCCCACTCTGTGGGTGTTCTCTTCAGTTTAGAGACCATTTCTTTTGATGAACAGAAGCTTTTTAGTTTTATGAGGTCCCATTTATCTATGCTATCTCTTAGTTGCTGTGCTGCTGGGGTTTCATTGAGAAAGTTCTTACCTATACCTACTAACTCCAGAGTATTTCCTACTCTTTCTTGTATCAACTTAAGAGTTTGGGGTCTGATATTAAGATCCTTGATCCATTTTGAGTTAATCTTGGTATAGGGTGATATACATGGATCTAGTTTCAGTTTTTTGCAGACTGCTAACCAGTTTTCCCAGCAGTTTTTGTTGAAGAGGCTGCTATTTCTCCATGGTATATTTTTAGCTCCTTTGTCAAAGATAAGTTGCTTATAGTTGTGTGGCTTCATATCTGGATCCTCTATTCTGTTCCACTGGTCTTCATGTCTGTTTTTGTGCCAGTACCATGCTGTTTTTATTATTATTGCTTTGTAATATAGTTTGAAGTCAGGTATTGTGATACCTCCTGCATTGTTCTTTTGACTGAGTATTGCCTTGGCTATTCGTGGCCTCTTGTGTTTCCATATAAATTTAACAGTAGATTTTTCAATCTCTTTGATGAATGTCATTGGAATTTTGATGGGAATTGCATTAAACATGTAGATTACTTTTGGGAGTATAGACATTTTTACTATGTTGATTCTACCAATCCATGAGCATGGGAGATCTCTCCACTTTCTATAGTCTTCCTCAATCTCTTTCTTCAGAAGTGTATAGTTTTCCTTGTAGAGGTCTTTCACATCTTTTGTTAGGTTTACACCTAGGTATTTGATTTTTTTTGAGGCTATTGTAAATGGAATTGTTTTCATACATTCTTTTTCAGTTTGATCATTATTAGTATATAGAAATGCTAATGATTTTACTATGTTGATTTTATATCCTGCTACCTTGCTGTAGCTACTGATGATGTCTAGAAGCTTCTGAGTAGAGTTTTTTGGGTCTTTAAGGTATAGGATCATGTCGTCTGTAAATAGGGATATTTTGACAGTTTCTTTACCTATTTGTATTCCTTTTATTCCTTCTTCTTGCCTAATTGCTCTGGCTAGGAATTCCAGTACTATGTTGAATAGGAGTGGAGATAGCGGACATCCTTGTCTGGTTCCTGATTTTAGAGGGAATGGTTTAAATTTTTCTCCGTTAAGTATAATGCTGGCTGTAGGTTTGTCATATATAGCTTTTATAATGTTGAGGAACTTTCCTTCTATTCCTAGTTTTCTTAGAGCTTTTATCATGAAATGATGTTGGATCTTATCAAAGGCTTTTTCTGCATCTATTGAGATGATCAAGTGGTTTTTGTCTTTGCTTCTGTTAATGTGGTTTATTACGTTTATTGATTTTCGTATGTTGAACCACCCCTGCATCCCTGGGATGAAGCCTACCTGGTCGTGGTGAATAATCTTTTTGATGTGTTGCTGAGTTCGATTTGCCATTATTTTGTTGAGGATTTTTGCATCAATGTTCATTAAGGAGATTGGCCTATAGTTCTCCTTTTTGGAGGTGTCTTTGCCTGGTTTTGGGATAAGTGTAATACTGGCTTCATAAAATGTGTTTGGCAGTTACCCTTCCCTTTCTATTTCATGGAACAGTTTAAGGAGGGTTGGTATCAGTTCTTCTTTAAAGGTCTGATAGAATTCAGCAGAGAATCCATCAAGTCCTGGACTTTTCTTTTTGGGGAGACTCTTGATTGCTGCTTCAATTTCATTTTGTGTTATAGGTCTATTCAGGTGATTAATTTCCTCTTGGTTCAGTTTTGGATGATCATATGTATCTAGAAATCTGTCCATTTCTTTTAGATTTTCAAATTTATTTGAATATAGGTTCTCAAAGTAGTCTCTGATGATTTCCTGGACTTCCATGGTGTTTGTTGTTATCTCCCCTTTTGCATTCCTGATTCTACTAATTTGGGTTTTTTCTCTCCTCATTTTAGTCAGGTTTGCCAGGGGTCTATCGATCTTGTTTATTTTTTCAAAGAACCAACTTTTTGTTTCATTAATTCTTTGTATGGTTTTTTTGGTTTCTATTTTGTTGATTTCAGCTCTTATTTTTATTATTTCTCTCCTTCTATTTGTTTTGGGATTTGCTTGTTCTTGTTTTTCTAGGAGTTTGAGATGTATCATTAGGTCATTGATTTGGGATCTTTCAATCTTTTTAATATATGCACTCATGGCTATAAACTTTCCTCTCAAGACTGCCTTAGCTGTGTCCCATAGGTTCTGGTAGGTTGTGTTTTCATTTTCATTGACTTCTAGGAACTTTTTAATTTCCTCTTTTATTGCATCGATGATCCATTCTTCATTAAGTAATGAGTTATTTAGTTTCCAGCTGTTTGCATGTTTTTTGTCTTTACTTTTGTTGTTGAGTTCTACTTTTACTGCATTGTGGTCAGATAGTATGCATGGTATTATTTCTATTTTCTTATATTTGCTGAGGCTTGCTTTGTGCCCTAGGATATGATCTATTTTGGAGAAGGTTCCATGGGCTGCTGAGAAGAATGTATATTGTGTAGAGGTTGGATGAAATGTTCTGTAGACATCTACTAGGTCCACTTGATCTATTGCATATTTTAGATCTTGGATTTCTTTATTGAGTTTTTGTTTGGATGACCTATCTATTGATGATAATGGAGTGTTAAAGTCTCCCACAACCACTGTGTTGGTGTTTATATATGCTTTTAGGTCTTTCAGGGTATGTTTGATGAAATTGGGTGCGTTGACATTGGGTGCGTACAGATTGATGATTATTATTTCCTTTTGGTCTATTTCCCCTTTTATTAGTATGGAATGTCCTTCTTTATCTCGTTTGATCAATGTAGGTTTGAAGTCTACTTTGTCAGAGATAAGTGTTGCTACTCCTGCTTGTTTTCGGGGGCCATTGGCTTGGTAAATCTTCTTCCAGCCTTTCATCCTAAGCATATGCTTATTTCTGTCGGTGAGATGAGTCTCCTGTAAGCAAAAATTGTTGGACCTTCTTTTTTAATCCATTTTGTCAAACGGTGTCTTTTGATGGGTGAATTAAGTCCATTAACATTAAGTGTTAGTACTGATAGGTATGTGGTGATTCCTGCCATTTAGTTATCTTAGTTGTTTGAAGGTTTGATTGTGTGTACCTAACTTGATGTTACTCTCTACTGTCTTGCTTTTTCTTATCCTGTGGTTTGGTGCTGCCTGCCTTTTCATGGTTAAGTTGGGTGTCACTTTCTGTGTGCAGGATCCCTTGCAGAATCTTTTGTAATGGTGGCTTTGTGGTCACATATTTTTTTAGTTTCTGCTTATCATGGAAGACTTTTATTGCTCCATCTATTTTGAATGATAGCTTTGCTGGGTAGAGTATCCTGGGCTTGAAGTTATTTTCATTCAGTGCCCGGAAGATCTCACCCCACGCTCTTCTTGCTTTTAATGTTTCTGTTGAGAAGTCTGCTGTGATTTTGATGGGTTTGCCTTTGTATGTTACTTGTTTTTTCTCTCTTGCAGCCTTCAATATTCTTTCCTTAGTTTCTGAACTTGTTGTTTTAATGATGATATGTCGTGGAGTAGTTCTATTTTGATCTGGTCTGTTTGGTGTCCTGGAGGCCTGTTGCATTTGTATGGGAATATCTTTCTCTAGATTTGGGAAATTTTCCGTTATTATTTTGTTGAATATATTACGCATTCCCTTCGCTTGCACCTCTTCTCCTTCTTCAATGCCCATGATTCTCAAGTTTGGTCTTTTGATGGAGTCGGTGAGTTCTTGCATTTTCTTTTCACAGGTCTTGAGTTGTTTAATTAGTAGTTCTTCAGTTTTTCCTTTAATTACCATTTCATCTTCAAGTTCTGAGATTCTGTCTTCTGTTTGTTCTATTCTGCTGGATTGGCCTTCCGTTTTGTTTTGCAGTTCTGTTTCGTTCTTTTTTCTGAGGTTTTCCATATCCTGGCTGTTTTCTTCTTTATTGTTGTCTATTTTTGTCCTGAGTTCATTTATTCATTTATTCATTGTGTTCTCTCTTTCATTTTGGTGTTTATACAGTGCTTCTATGGTTTCCTTTATTTCTTCTTTTGCTTTTTCAAATTCTCTATTTTTATTGTCTTGGAATTTCTTGAGTGTCTCCTGTACATTTTGGTTGACCCTATCCAGTATCATCTCTATAAAATTCTCATTGAGTACTTGTAGTATGTCTTCTTTTAAATTATTCTTGTAGGCTTCATTGGGTCCTTTGGCATAGTTTATCTTCATTTTGTTGGAGTCTGGCTCTGAGTTTCTGTTCTCTTCATTCCCCTCTGGTTCCTGTACTAATTTTTTGCTTTGGGGAAACTGGTTTCCTTGTTTTTTCTGTCTTCCCGTCATTGTCCTTGGTGTTGTTACTGTCCCTGTACTGTGTGTAATTAAGTATTTTCTAGCTTGTAATAATAACAATGGTAATATTGAGAATGGAAGAGTGAGCTGAGATGGAAAGCAAGAAGTTAAAGAAAAGGGGAAAACAAGTATACAGACAAGAGGGAGAAAGCAGAACAAGGTATCAGACAAGAGCGTTTCAAAGGTATAAACAGGGAGTGTTAGTGTACTAGTCGACAGTAAGCTGAACAGACAATAGAGTGACAGAGAGAGGACTGAAAATCAAAGATAAAAAAAATAAAAAATAAGTATATGAAAGTAATATCTATTTATAAAAATGAATTAAAATAAAATGGAAAATAGAAAATTAAAAAAAACAAAAAAAACCAAAAAACCAAAAAACTTCCACGTTTATATGCAATGCAATTTCAGTCTTAATAATTTGGATGTCAGTCTCAATCTCCTGTCCTGGAGTTGGTGCCTCAGATATTGTTCTGTAGTTGTCTCATCAAAGGGGATGCATAAAGTAGAACAAAACTACACTCACACACACACACAAGAAAAAAAAAAAAAGCCCCACCAAGTGTCCCCAGTTCAAATGCAATACAGTTTCAGTAAGTTTTTCGGCTTGCAGGTGTAATTCGGTTGTTCTCTCATCAAAGGTAGGGAGAAAAAGAAAAGAAAAGCGTCTGGAGGCAGTTCTGAGAGTGCTATCTGCAACTGTGGCTTGCCTGCCTGCTGCTCTCAGCCTGTAGCTGGCGGCGTTATTTATGCAGATCTCTGGGGTGAGCTTAGCACTCACCTGGTCCCACAGGCTTTGTTTGCTCAGAGTTCTCCTGTGCAGGGGAGGGGGGCCTCTGCTACAGGCTTTTCCCTTTCCAAGCACTGGGAAAGGCAACACTGCCCCACGTTGTCAGGCCTGCGTGTTTATTTACAGTTCACGTGGGAAGTGGGTCTTCCCTCCTCTCACAAGCGTCCCCGCTCCTGGTTGCTGGCGCGCCCCGCTCCCGCCAGAGCCTCTCCGGCCGCCCGGCTCGTTTATTTACAGTCCCGGGAAGGATTCCCCTCCCCCAATCTTCAGCGCTCAGGGCGCCCCACCCTCTTTCCAGCGCGTCTTAACTGTTCTTATTGCTTAGTACTCAGTTTCTCTTTTTTTCCCGGGTGGAGGTCAGTCTGTCCAGGGGGCTATGCTGCTCTGGCCCAGGCTTGTCTGTGGGGGAACCGCGGTACCGCGAAGCTCACCTGGTCCGCGTCTTCCCAAGCCGTATGGGCGCCGGCCACTGGTGGCCCGGGGGCCTCCTCGGTTCTCCGTTTAACGTGAAGTGGAGATTCTCTGCGCCGGCTGGAGATGTGGAGGAGTCAAAGTTATGCCTTTTCTTGGTGATTATGCCTGCAAAGTGTGTCTCCAGCGTCTCTCCAAGATTTCACTATAGGAGGGTCGCTTTCTGCTTCCTACCTCTAGCCGCCATCTTGGAATTCCCCAGTATACACTTAAAAAAATGAACGATAGGAGAGTAAAACAGATCCTTTCTGGACATGGGTACCAGTGGGAGGGGAGAAGGTGTAAGGAAAGGGTGAATGAGAGTGGATATGGTGAATTTGAAATGAATATGAAAATATGAATTTTGTATTCATATATGAAAATAGAAGAATGAAACCTGTTGAAATTGTTCTATAAAGGGGGAGAGGGGAGAAAAGAAAACAATGGAGAAGGTAAATCTGACTAAGATACATTGTAAGCACATATGTAAATATCACAATGTATCCCCCTGTACAACTGTTATGTGCTAATAAAGAGAGACAGCAAGTTTTGACTTTATCCTTCAAAAGTTTTATAATTTTTTGCTTATATTTTACTTTTTATTACTTCTTTTATTCTATGTCCTTGGATTTCATCTTGTTTCTACCATCTTAATTAAGAATTTTGCTTGTTTATTTTGCTCCCCAACTTTCTTCTAATGTAAACATTTGAAGATACAAATTTACTCTTAGTATTATTTTACATCTGCATTGTCTAATATGGTAGCCACGTGGGTATTTAAATGGAAGTTAAAGTACATTAAAATTAATTTTCAATTAGTTGCATTAGTTACATGTATGATTCTAGTTGTTATCTTATTTGACTATGCAGAGAGAGAACAGTTGTATCAGAAAGTTCTATTGGAAACATTGCTCTAAATTAGCATATAAGGAACTGAGAAATGACATCAAAAGAGTACATTTTTTTCTTGATATATTTCATAGTCTGCATTTTTAAAGCAATCTATTCTCTAATCCTTTGGTATTTTGAAAGCTATCTTACCATTTGAACAACACAGCCCTTTTTTTTTCTCTTCACAATCCATCTAAAGGAAATGGGCTTTAAAATGTCATTTACCAAGACTTACTAATTTTTTCTTGTAATTTTGTCACTTTTGCTTTACGCATTTTAAGGCTATCACATAGCTTTCCATTGCTGTACCAAATACCTGAGATAATCAACTTTTAAAGAGAAAAGGCTTATTTTGGCTCATAGTTTCAGAGGTTCTAGTCTGTGATTGATTTGTCTTGCTGTTTCGGGCCTGTTGTAAGGTAGCACATCATGGCAAAAGTGTGTGATAGGACAAAATCAGTTACTCTAGTGCTAAAGCCTGAAAGAGAGGAAGAGGAAGGGCCTGGATCCTACTATTCCAATGACCTAAGACTACCACTAAGTACCATCTCTTAAAGGTTCTACCACCTGCCAATAGAGTCACAGGCTAGGGGTCAACCTTTAACACATGGGCTCTTGAGAGACACTTATCCAAACTGTAGTAGACATATGTATGCTCAATCAATATTTTTTAAGTCTGTAAATTTTTCCTTTGTGTATTGAGAAGCTATATTGGGAAATAAACACAGGTGTAGGCTTGTTCTAGCTTCTTGTTCTAGAAGACTAGAAGTTAGTCTTCTGACTATTAAGCAAATAGCTTCTTTATCAATCAAACAAGAATTTCTGTGTTTTTAAATTGACTGTTCTGTTTATATTTACTAACTAATATGTTATATACATAACATATATGTACTAATATATTTGAAATCTTTTCTGCCATCTCATTTTGTGTTTTTTATTTATTATGCTAATTTTCTATCTTGTTTTATATTAGGTTGATAAAGTTTTCCTCATTCTTTGTTTGGTTTAGAAGTGGAACTTCTATTTCTATTGAGTTACCCTTACATTTTTATATGAATACTTGATTCAATAAACTAGTTCAACCAATACTATTTGATCTTTCTGAACTGTAGAATACTTTATCTTTTTTTGTTTCTTCTATCTTCTATGAATTGTCTAATATTTTCACCTTAATTTTAAACCTTTAAAAGTGGTCTTTATTTTAATAACTTATGTTTATAATAAATGCCTTTCAAATTTATTTGTGTCTCTTAATTTATTTTTTCACCCTAGCCTCTTCTTTTTGTGTTCAATTTATTTCTTCATAAAATAGTTTCTTTAATACTTTTCTTAAAGCAAATATATGCTAGTGATAAACATTGCTTTTACTTGTTTCAGACAATTTGAAGCTGTTTAAATTTCTTTCTATACTCTTGAATGATTTTACCTGACAGAATGTCTAAGATTGATTATTTTCTATCATTTTGTAGATTCTATTCTGTTATCATCTGCAAGATGTATGTGGTCCATTGTAGTTAACAACAACAACAACAAAAAACCTAAGTTTGTATAATTCCTTGTCATTGGTGTTTAGGATTTACTGCTTAGTTATTTGTTTTTAACTTAGTGTTTATCTGTTATTGCTCTTCATTCATTTCCTCTTTTAACCAGCTTTCTAACCTAAGCTACTGACTCCTCTGAGTTAATTTCAATGTCTATATATTTCATATCTATAATTTCTCTTAGATTCTTATCCAGATTTATCTATTGTTCTCTCCATGCTGCCTCATTTTTCTTATGGTTTTTATGCCTTCTTTCATCTTTCAAATATATTTAATGCTATTATTTTATTGTTTCTTCATATTCTCTTAAATTGCTGGGGAGATCAGCCTTCCATCTGATATATCTTCTATCTTCCACAGTAGATTATTGTCTTATGTGTTTTGTGAGTTTAGATTTTAAGTATTTAATTTTATTTATTTACTTTTTTTCTTTGCAGTACTGGGATTTGAGTGGTTTAGATTTTAAATTTTAAAATGTATACTTATTTATACTGCCTTGAATGTAAACATTTTTATATCAATAATTGCATCAATTTTCCTTTCAAAATTCTTTCTCCATTGTGGAGTAATGCAATGATAGCCACAGTCACTCTACTTGTATGGGGGACTGTGTTTCAGGAGAGAAGCCTGGAAATTATGATCTGGCAGTTTAAACAGCCTCTACCCCCTTCCCTCCTGAAAAAGGGAGAGCAACCTAATTTCTCTAATGTGAACAAGAAGAAAAGGAAGAGAAAGGTAAAGTACCTGGGTTCCTACACTTTGGAATGTAAATACATGTCTTTAGGGGAAGATAACAGTCTTGGGTTTTCAATGCCCAGAATATCTGTAGGTTTCATCCTCCTTTGAAATGTAAACAGAAACATCAAGGAAGGTAAATCTCTCGAGTTCTACCTGTTCTGTCTTTATTAACTTCCAAGGCTTGTCTGCTAACTCAGTTTCTAGTAAACTTTACTCAGAAAAACTAACAATGTAGAAACAAAAAAGCTCATCTGCTATTGCTAATGTCTTCAGCAGAACTTTTCCCCACAACCCCTACCTCTATGCAAAAGTTTTTTTTTCTATAGGCTTTTGCTTTTGCTTTGGCCAAGTGCCTGAGGAATGTCGCTAGGCCAAGATTAATTTTTTTCATTTTAGAAGATTGGATTAGGGATTTCTATAACAAGCAGGTAGATTAATTTGGTTTTCAGACCTCTGTGATTTCACACCATAGATATTGTCCTCCCTTGAGGATATCTGGGGGGAAATTATTCCAGGTAGAAGAGTCAGCAAATGCAAAAGTTTGGTGAAAGTGTTAGAGGGATAGTGTGAATAGAGTATGGGAAGGGACAAAGGGTAAGAATGAAATCAGAGGTAGTGGGAAGGTAGGGAGATACTGTAGAACTTTGTAGGTTGAAGGAAGGGCTTTGGGCTTTTATCCCAAAGGAAACAGGAAGCTACTAGAGGCCTTGGAATGGAGGAGAGCATGGACACTGAGATTTCTTTCAAATGGGCCACTTCTACTGCTGTGTTTGGTTATTTAGATGGAGAATTGACAGGATTATCATTTTTAATACTGATTCTCTTCAGAATCTGCCTAGATAAGAAGTAAGTTTCCCTTGTAGCTCCAGGGAAACCAAATACCTAACTTTAGAAAATTCCAGTAGTTTGCTGAAATGGCAAAGTAGATTGCTAATCTGCTGTATTGGAACTGTAAACCTTGCATCTTAACCTCTTGACCACCCCAGGGGAATGAATGCTGTTCTCTTATTTTAACAGTGCTGAGGTGGTGGTAGAGGGATGAAAACCAAATTTTTGTCATGACAAAGTTATTATAGTTGGATTCCCCTTGATCATGCCAGGGTAGGAATGGTTGTTCCCATAGTTAGGTAGCGCAAAAGCCCTGCAACCCTATGACTGGAGTTTGATGTTCAGTCCTGTTACATCCTTGTTCATTACATCAGAATCCAGTGGGCAAAGGGTAGCTTAAACACATGCTACTGCTCCTTTCCTGTGAAATTCCTTTAACACAAACTGTTCCCGAAAGCCTGATTGTTCTTCTTTGCATGACAGGGGGCCAGAGTTGAGGAAGGGGTTGGATAAGGGCAGGAGCATGTTTACCAAAAAGGTAGCTGTTGAAATAACTTAGGTGAGAGGAGACTTCCTTGGCCAAGATGGTGAAGTAGCGTGGTGAGAAGTACTTAACAGTCGTGCTACATTCAGAGGGAAGAGTTGGTAGAATTTGCTGATAGATTAGATGTGAGAGAACGAGAACAGTAATTTCATAGTTCTTGTTTTGCCTGGTTGGAAAATCAAGGTTCCATTTACTGAGGTGGGAATGGTATGCATACTCAATAACTGCATATTAAATGGAGTAATGAAGGAAATATGAGTAGGAGATTTTAGAAGGATTTGTATATGCACAAAATCCTGTACCATCCATACAGTGCTGGTAACTAAATTACAAGTTTCAGGAAGGCAGAGACTATTTTGTTGTATGGTTGTTTCTTATATTCATTGGGGGATTGGTTCTAGCACCACTGTGGATACCAAAATCTGAGAATGCTCAAGTTCCTTATATAAAATGGCACAGAATTTGCATATAACCTTTGGAAATCTGCACATTATACTGTATTTTTGAGAGAATAATTAGAAAAATCTGTACATGTTTAGTATAAATGCAATGTTTTTTCTGAATTTTTTAAATCTGTGGATGGTTGAATCTGGGGATGCCAACTCTGCAGATAGAGAGAGCCCACTTTCTATTTGGCAACTAATCTAGTACCTTGTATATTATGCAAACTAATCTCATTTCTGTCTGTCTGTCTCTCTCACATAGTATATTTAGTATATATTAATTAGCATAGTATATATTAATTACTTTAATATATTAAATGTATGGTTAAATGCTTGCCTTACTAGTACTGAGATAATAATAACTGTTGGTGTTATATGTCAAAGAGCTCTCCAATGTTACTCTTTGTCTCTGGTATAGTTCTCTCTCATGCACTTAGTACCTATATCTGGAGATGAGCAATTTTCTTTTTTTTTCACCCATTGTACAGTTTTCTCATTTCTATTATCTTTCTTTTATTTCTTCTTGTCCTTTCATGCCATATTAATCTAATTTGAATATTCCGATGCTTTGTATTTCTTCAGATGTTATCAACTAATGACAGCTTAAAATTCTGAGGGATGTTTAAGAAAAAACACAGTATAGCCTATTTTTCCTCTATTACATTTTCATTCTTACCAGTTTGTAGTTATGACTAATTAATTGAACATGAGGCTTCTCAAACAAAGAATGCATCCAATATTTGGTACTCTGTAGATCATCTAGGTTATTAGCTCTATAGCATGACTTGCACCCCACTTAAAATTGCATATGGCACACCTACCCAACTAGTCTATTTTCCCCATCAACTTTGGAAATTCTGTCCTTATCCTTAACTTAACAGACATTCATTGAGCCCCTACTGTATTAATTGATAATTGTATTTACCTGTCAATAACAGACATATAAACATTGTTCAATGTTGTGCTTGATGGAATAAGGTTTTATTTTGTTTTTTCCCTCAAAACATGAAATCCAGGGTAACGCAGAGCAGATCTGTTGTAACGACTCTACAACTTCCAACTTCCTATTATCTTTCATTCCACTCTTTATAGCATGTGTTTTTTCCCCTAGTGCTCGAGGCAATCCTAGGTGCCCACAGACTTCTCTCACTCACAGTATTGCCATGCTATAGACTCCAACAAGCATGCAGTGTAGTCAGATTCAAGTGTAATAGAGATCACCCAGGAAACTGCTAAGCTATTTTTTTGCCCAAATGTCAGTTTTCTTGTCTTCTCTTTCCTTTTAAAAATAAGTTTTGTCACAACTGTCAATACACCTGAAAGAAGAGAAAAATCCATTTTTCCCTCAACTATATTCTTTTCTCTTTCCTTCTCATTTTGGCAAGCTTCCTGGCATATTCAAATGGAGTTTATAATAAACTTGAGCCTGAAAAAAGAATCTAGGAGAGGAAAAATGACAAGAAAAGTGTGTTGTATTAAGAAGGAAGAAATGACCTTAATATATATCTATTCTTCAGCCTCTCTGTTTTTACATATGTTGAGTTCTCAGGTGTGTATAACTTCCATATGAACCAAAGTTCAATTAAAACTACTGCTACTCTATGAATAGTACAGCTTTGGAACAGAAGCTTCTAAAAGAAAAATATGGTTAAAAAAAGAAAATGTGGTTGAAAAATTATTCTTCTTATTTTAGTGAAGGCCAACAAATGAGCATTATCAAAACCAAGGTAGATCAAAATAAAATAACCCAAATCAAATAAAATGAAAATGCAAAACCCAACCCCCTCCCAAATAAAAATTTACCAATAGCATCACCAACAATAAACCTCACAACCAAAAATTGTAGCAAACCTAATCACGGCCTTAGTTTTTGGAGGTAGGAACTTGTAAGAATTTCCATAAAAAGCAGGAAACAAAGTTTCTCCTTAAGAAAGTGGTAGTCACTCAAAGGAAGTAGTTGTTATGACTCTACAGCTGCAGCATGTCCTTGGGAGAAATATGTTTCCTGTTCACTTTGCAGCTGGCTTTATCCATGTCGGTTATTCTAGCCTGATGAATGACAGAACAGATTTTTGGTGTCTGAGTTATTTTTACCTTCTCACCCCAAATCTACTCTCAGGGCTTTGTATATCATTTAAATATTTAAGGAGAATTGAGGAAATTTCAGAATACTGAATATGGTGTTTTCAAAGGGGATAATTTTCAGGAGGTAGTAAACTCATTGTTGTTCCTTGGTAATATTCTATTTTGGATTAGAAACTCACTGATATCTTTTTCTTTTTAGACTGATAGATCAGGAAAATTGTATCTCATTTTAGTGAGGTACATATATGTCTAAAAATTGTTTTCATTTGGATCATCTCATTTGAATCTCATTATGGGCTTCAGTATTTTCATGCTGGAGACTGTGGCTAAGTTAAGTCTCTTGCCCTGGGGTGTGGAGCTACAGAAATTTAGCTAATTTTCAGGTCCCTGATCTATGCATTGCTGCATGCAGCCTCCAACTACAAAGAATTCCTGGAGTTGTTAGATTTTTTTGAAAACATTTTCAAGGAGGGAGATTGATATCAGTTTGGGAAACAACTACTTTTTCTCTCTCTCAAAATCATTATCTCTTCTTCCTTTTTATTAATTGTACAACTTCAATTATTTATGTAATTTTAACTTTCAGTTAAAGTTCCAAACTGAAAATAAACTATTGTTGTCCTTGAGATTTTACCTTTTCATTGTTTTTGTTTGGGAAATTTTAAACTTCAAATTTTCACATGAATGTTATAAGTAATGAAGTTTTCTAGGACCTCCATAACAAAAACTATAGATTGGATGGTTTAAACAACAGAAATTTACTTTCTCACAATTCTGGAGGCTAGAGTTACCAGATTAAGAAGTTGCAAAGTTCGTTTCGTTTGAACCTCTGTCCTTGGCTTACAGATGGTGTTTTTCTTCCTGTGTCTTCACTTGGTGTTTCCTCTGTATCTGTGTCGTAATCTCCTTTTATAGGGACATCAGCCATAGATTAGGGCCCATTTTAATTACTTCATTTAGCTTAATTACTTTTAAAAAACCCTGTTCCCAAATATAGCTACATTCTGAGGGACTGGGAATTAGGACTCTAACGTGATTTTTTTTCAGCCAGTATACTTCTCTGCCAATAACACGTATATTGCTCAACGTTGTATTTCTGGAACCTATCTTGGTTTCTAGATCTCATTATTTCTTTCTCTCTCTTTTTTTTTGAGTGGGGCTGTCTTATTATTTCTTGAATGAAGAAACAAAGGTTAAATGATCAGGATAGGAGAAATTTGTAGACTTAAAAAAGTGAAATTGTAAGATAAATTATGCAATTAATTTATTGGATGGCAGACTAGAATTTCTATGTATGGTAAAGTTATAGTAATAACTGAAATTTGAGGAAATAAAGTATAAATGATTAGCTTGATTAATGTATGATTATAAAATTTCCATTGTTATTTTTTGGGTAAGGACCTGGTAAGCTTGTTTTCATAGTAGCCAAGATATGGTCTGTGAAGAGGATTCCTTTCCTTAAAAGAGTTGGTGATTTAAGATGAGCTTCATACTTTTGGGATACCCACATTTAGTCATTTACTTTTGTATTTTACCTAATCAATGTGTAATCAAACTTGTAGACATTTAAAAATAAGAAAACGCAAGGGCAAATTTCCCATACAAATAATTAAATTTAGATGATGGTTAAGATATACATGAAAGATTGTGTAGAATAGCTATCTACTGAGTAATTGCAGTACTGTTTGATTTTTTAATATAATCAATGCAGATTCTGTTGTCTTTCCTCTTCCTATTTAATGTGAAACTGTCATGATTCATTAAAATAAAAGGTTTTTATTAAAATGGCAGAGAATGTATTTTTCTTTAACATGAAGATGCTTTTTTCTTATAAGTTTTTCATTTAAAAGTAAATTTATATTCTGAATTAAAAAAATTAAGCATGCATACACACACGAAACTGCAGATGATACTGAATAACCTCCTTAAGGTGGCTCCATCCAGAGAACAGTGGAGAGTATGGACTTTACAGTTTGATGCATCTGAATTTACACTGTGGTTGCATTATTCATGCTGTACAATGTTAGTTATTTAAATCTTATGAACCTGTACCATGTGAAAATGGTATTTTTATGTCAGAGTTATGGAGAGAATGTTTACCTGATTAATAGTATTTGCTAAATCAATGGAGTCAATTATTATAAATGATTATTGTTTAACAAATTTATTTTCATAAGAGTCTCAAAGCAGTATATCTCTTATCTTATGATAGGAGTTGTTAATTATTTAAGATATGAACACTTTCAAGTCTCAAAAGTAAAATCCAACTAATCTTCTTTAGAAATCTTTAACAATTTCCTTCAAAGTTAACAAATGGTGCTATTAATTCTTAAGCTCTAATTAATAGAGTTTATTTTGGATTTGATCTGTCAGCATGATTGGACTGTATTGTACATTTAGTGGAGGCATGATAAAGCTGCGAGACTTGACATGTCTAATGAAGTTAAAAGACCATTAAATGTTCTTAAACATTTTGCCTTTAATGTGTCTGTCTCACTTTAGTGAAACTCAAACACTGTACTAACATTTTATTTTTGAAACTAATAAATCCAGGGTGTAACAGCCTGTAAGATTAAAGTTTATTCTTTTATTTAAAGGAAATGGGATCTTCCCATCAAAGCCACAGGTTAAATTGTGAGGAATGCATTTTAGAATTTCAGGAATGTGTGTGGCTTTGGATGAAATGTTTAACATCTCTGTTCTTCTAGTTCTTCACTTATAGACTTAGATAGAAACTGTGCACCTGCTACATCAAGTATGTAAGAGCTGATGTATGGAATGCATCTGTGGTTCCTTCATCAATGTTCTTGTCAATTACAAACTATCTATATGGACTCAGCATGTTAGGTGCTTAAAAAAGAAACTCATTATGTTTAAAAGGAAAACAACAACATCAACAACAAAAAGCAGTATATCATCTTTCTAGGAATGTGTGTTTTTAAAGTGATGTGGCCTGTTCTAGTTAGAATCTGCAGTCTCATGAGTTCTTTCACGGTGGGCTTTTGTTATGGTTTTCTCCAACATTGTGACTTCCCCTGGATGAAGCCTGTCCAGTCTCCAAAGGCCACATCTGGAGTCTGTTTCTCCCTGTTTTCTCCAAACTGTTTCTTCTCTGTGTCCAACCCCTCCACATTAAATCTCTCAACCACCTTCCTTCACAGATTAGAATTTGTCCCATCTTTTAAGATCATAAATTCCTCAGCCTCATTTTCTATTTAGCATAGTAAAGTACAGAGTTGCTGGGAAAATTTGTAAAATAGTTGTATCATTATTTTAGAATAGTTTTATTTCCTAGATTTGAGTTATCTGTTTTTCTTCCTGTGCTTATTTTTTGTGTTTAATTCTTTTTATTCTCATCATTATATTTTGTTTTAAACTTTATAGCCCACAAATCTCTTTTTCAATCTGCATTTCTATTGATTTTCATTGTATTTTATTTCATGAATTTTAGTGTATTTATTACTTTTAACATTTTATCTTTGGTATTTTTATGTTTTATAGCTTTACATCATTGGTTTCTAATCTTTCAATATACTATAGGTTAAATCTGATTTATTTTGTATATTTTTTCCTTCATCTTCTTATTTAAAAATTGTTGACTTCTTTGGTTAAGAAATCTGTCACTTCTAGAACTTATTTATCCTCCTAGCATTATGTTTTAAATTTATTTTCACCTTATTCTATCTAGTTTATTGTTTTTATAAATATTGAATTTCTATAATTTATTTTTTCTCTCCTTGTATCTTATTTTACTGTTATTTGCTCATCTGTTAAGTGATAAGAAGCCTGGATTTATAAAAGCAGAAATGAGAAACTGTATACAAGGAAAAGAAGTGGCCAGAGGCGCTTCCCTCCCGGGTGTTCTGTGAGCATACTGGCTGTGTGCAGAAGATGCTTCATCTTTGTCAGGAAGGCTTCTGAAAATCACTGCTCTAGATGACTCATCACATACAGGAGTTTACTTTCCGCACAGCAGGAATTATTCTTTCTGTGCAGAAGGTACGCTTGATTTATTGTTGAAGTGCTACTTTCTGACATCCCACACACTCTGGACCTTTCACTAGGAAATATATTTATCACAATAAATATATAACTGTTAGCTTTGGGTAAACTGTGCCAAAGGCATGTTCTAATCCAAAAGAACATGGTCATGGTAATTTTCTGGAAAAGATGTCTGGTTTGATCTTCATGAGAAAGTTGGTGGAAAGGGATACAGCTGCTACTTGTTGCAGGCCTCTGGCTTTGATTTTGCACAAGTAAGTTTCTAATACACTTACTAGAAAGTAATGCCCTTCTCAGCAAGAACTACACTTGCTAGACCTGTTGATGGCCTCCATGATGCCAAATGTAATACATGCTTTTTGGTCGCCATCTATCTTGAACTATAAGACATTCATAAGGTTAACAGCTTCCTTTTTTTTCTTTTACTTTCCTCTCTTGATTTCTAAATTTCCTGTTCACAGGCCTCTTTTTAGTTACCTGAGAACTTTTCTATTCTTCTACTCTATTTCTAAGTATTGATTGGTGGTCCTTGGTGTTCTCTTTTCTCTATCTCTACATTCTCCCAAGATGATAGCATGTATTTTTATGAGTTGTGGTCCTGTCTCTATAGTTAATGACTTCCCAGATTTTAGATATAATCAATTTTCTTCTGAATTGATTCATGCATTCAACAGAAAAAATTTTTGGCATCTCTCAGGCACTATTCAAGGCACAGTCAACTACACACACACAAAATGTCTCATGGAACTTGCACTTTAATGAGTAAAGAGAGGCAATACACAAAGTAACTAAAATATATGAAATGTCAGATGATGACAAATACTCTAAAGAATAAAGCAGGGAAGGGAAAGAGAGAGAGAGAGAGAGAGAGAGAGAGAGAGAGAGAGAGAGAGAGAGAGAAAGAGAGAGAGAGAGAGAGTGTGCCAGGAGGAGAGGAACATCACTGACAAGCTCTCACTGAAAAGGTAACCTTTTAACAACGACTTCAAAGAGGGAGGCAGTGAGTAAGTGGGTAAGTGGGAGAAGAGCATTCTCATGAAAAAGCAAATACAAAAGTCTAAGGTCATGTGTTATTCTGGGTTACCTCTTAACCAGTAGGTTTGGATCTGAAAACTGGCTCAGATTTAGGAACTGAGCAAGAGATTGTGACTTTTTATGTGGGCAGCCACCTCAGTCTCCTCTCTTTTCTTGTTTTTTGTGATTACTGATGCTAAGCAGTACCCTTATTGACTGCCCCTTTATTTTGTCTCTAGAGATGCCATGTTCTATTAGCCATGTCCAAAGCTCCTGTGTGCCAAGCACCCTTGGCAGTTCAGCAGACATTGCCAGTCATTACAGTAGTTGTGGATACCTGGCCTCTGGTGGTTAAAAGCTGCCAATTCTGTGCCTCTGTCTCCTTTCACTGTCTCTTGCCACTGTTTAATTTCATAGTAATCTTGGTGCCCCTCTTCCTAGTATATTCTTGATGGTCTTGGTGAATGATGTGTTCCCTGGGCCCTCTTATGGACATAATCCTGGGTCCTCTGGTGTTTTGAAATATAAACATTGCAACACACCTACTTCCCTCAGGCTCTGTGTTCCTGAGTCTGCCATCTGCCAGGAGAGCACAGCATTTCTACTTTACCCAGGGCTGACTACTGCTTTTCCTAGGCTCCTAAGAGTTAGTCCAAGAGAGAGTTTGCCCCATTGCTAACTAGTGTTAAATTCCATATCTGAAGTGTTTCTAAATCAATGTGTTCTTGCTGGTTCATGCTGACATTCCAGCCCTCTTTTCAAACACCAACAATTTCTAATCCCAGGTGTACTGCCTTGGCTAGTTCTTATAATTCTTCAGAACCATATCTCTTTCCTCCCACCTGGGTTCAGTAAGTCATCAATTAGGTTATACCGAGATTTAATCCTAGTTTTTGGTTTCTAGAAGGTAGAAGAGATGTTGTCTTGTGGAGTTAATTGCATCTAACTCCAAAGAAAGTTGGATAATGGAATCTGTGTCTGAGGAAGTTGAGATAATGTGCTTGGTGAGCATGTAGCTAATTTTTGTTCAAATGTCTCTAGATTTTAAAAACATATCATTCTGGAAAGAAATTGATCTCTTTCAGCTCATTAACACGCTGCCTTTTAGGCATAGAACAATTTTACTGGGATTAAATTTTTCTTGCTTGGCTCTATCTGTGCATGATTGGTGAAGAAACTAGTACTCTCACCTCTGTTCACTGCCTCAGTATTTTTTCCAGTTTATACTTTTAGATTGTTTTAATTATGTTTCATCTATTTTGTGTTTTTAAGAGATTTTTTTACTCTGGGAACTTTTAAGTTGGGATGAAAATTTTTCCACTGTAAAAAAATTGAGATAATAGGAGAATGAGGTAAATCCATACAGCATAAAGTAAATAGGTAAAATGGAAAGTATGTTTTTGAAAAACTGGTTCCTAATTAAATCACACTTTGTCATTGGTAAGTATTTAGAAATTGGAGTGGTAAGGCTATTTGTAAGTAGTAAAAAATATAAAGAGCTAAAAGAGGTTATATATTTGAGTTATATCTTAAAAATACACATTGAAAAATTAGGGCATACTTTTTTTTTTAACTTTTTATTGTATTCATATGTGCATACAATGTTTGGGTCATTTCTTCCCCCTTCCCCCACCCCTTCCCTTCCCACCACCCCTCCCTCTCCCCCGCTACTCCCTCGCTACTTGGCAGAAACTATTTTTCCCTTATCTCTAACTTTGTTGAAGAGAGAGTATAAGCAATAATAGGAAGGGCCAAGGGTTTTTGCTAGTTGAGATAAGAATAGCTATACAGGGAGTTGACTTGTATTGATTTCCTCTGCATGTGTGTTACCTTCTAGGTTAATTCTTCTTGACCTAACCTTTTTCTAGTTCCTGGTCCCCTTCTCCTATTGGCCTTGTTGCTTTAAAGTATCTGCTTTAGTTTCTCTGTGTTGAGGGCAACAAATGCTATCTAGTTTTTTAGGTGTCTTACCTATCCTCATACCTCCCTTGTGTGCTCTCGCTTTATCATGTGATCAAAGTCCAATCAGGGGCATACTTTGTTATCCTTATAAAATTCATACATAAAAGAACAACCTTGACAAAAGATGAAACAAAGAGAAATTACTAGTTATGAACATTTTCCTTCAAAATGAAGTGAGGCATAATTTGGTAGGTAATGAGCCTCATCTCTCATCACAAATCATTTTAGGAAAATTTACAGAGCTCTACTTACTATTCCAGTCATTTGACATTTAAATATAATTTGCATTATCAATAAATTTTTCTGCAAAGGGGAGCAATATTTTAATTTTCATTTCACACATGAAGAAATGAAGGTATTGAGAAACCCGTGTAGCAGCTTTGAGGATGACACAAATCTGGAATGGAATTCTAATTGATTGCTGCTGACATTCAGATGTAATTTTGCACAATTCATAGATAAACTAATCATAAAATATTAAAGTTGAAGGTGATATTACAGTGTTACACAGCTAGTTTACTCATCAATACCTGCGTATGTTCTGTTGTCTGTGTGGCAAGTACTGTATTCTAGTGCATACTTACATGTAATATTTTATATATTTTATAACTATTGTGGTAAGTTCTGAGTAAATCAGAACAATACTGTCTGTAAGTGGAGTCCAGTTCTGATGGAGGAGATGGATGTCTTATTTATTTATCATTTTGAGTACTGGGGCTTGAACTCAGGGCCTGCACCTTGAGCCACTCCACCAGCCCTTTTCTGTGAAGATCTTTTTTTGAGATAAGTTCTTGTGAACTGTTTGCCTGTGCTGGCTTCTAACAGCTACCCTCCTGATCTCTGCCTCCTGAGTAGTAGGATTACGGGTGTGAGCCACTGGTGCCTTGCTGGAGATGGACATCTTAAAAAGTGTTCAGAGAAATCATGATGTAGATGATCAGAACTCATAGGTCATTTTTTTGGGGTGTTGCTCTTGCTAGACAGGTGCTCTACTACTTGAGTCATGCTCCCAGCCTTTCTTGCATTAGTTATTTTTCAGTTAGGGTTCTTATTTTTTCACTGTAGCAGGACTCTTAGTGTGATCCTCTTACTTATATCTCCTGCCTAGTTGGACTTACAGGAGTGCCCAATCATGCCCAGCTTGTTTTGTTGAGATGGAGTCTTGCTAACTTTTTGCCTGGGATAGCCTCAAACAGCAATTCTGTCCATCTCCACCTCCCTAGTAGCTAGAATTATAGGCATGATCATGGTTGAATCTTAAGCATGGAAGTTTCTAATCAAATTTGCATTTTATAAGGATTATGTACATAGTATGATGGAGGCCTCTCCATTCTGTTTTTGTCTATTTAGAGCATTTCAGGTCATTTTCTTTTCCTATGGGAAGTCTTTTCTGGCACCAAGAGTTTATATTTTTTGCTCCTGTTTTATGTTATCATACCAATATACTTTGCCTAGCAACTTAACCTGTCCATAAGAAAACTCCTGGTTTCCCTTTTGCTATCCTCATGAATGCTTTCTTACTTCTAACGTCTTTACCTGAGTTAATGGCATCATCACACACCCACATTTTTTATGCTAAACTCCCAAGTCATCTTTGATTCTATTTTCCTTCCATTTCTACATCCCATCTATCATTGGATGGATTGCATGCACCTTGAACATATCTATACTTTTTGCATATGTCACTGCTACTCCTCCAGTCCAAGCCACCATTATCCCTCAAATGGAATGCTTAATAGTTGCCTTCAGGATCTTCCTAATTTTACTGTTGCTCCTAGAATCCATTTTCCATTTAGAAACCAGAAGTTTTAAAAAAATGTAAATTTAGGAGGTGTGGCTAAAATGATAGAGCAAGCTTTGTGAGTGCCTGCTTCTTAAACATGAAAACTTGAGTTTAGACCCCAGTCACACCAAAAAAAAAGGAAATATAATCATGTCATTTCCTAGTTTATACCTTCTAGTAGCCTTATGGCACTTGGGGTAAAACCCTTATCTTACTCCTAGACATCATAAACACTATCAGCAAACTAGCAGGATACAAAATCAGTTTACAAAAATCAGTAACCTTTCTATATACCAACAATGAACAGACTGAGAAAGAATATAGGAAACAATTCCATTTATAATAGCCTCAAAAAAATACCTAGAAATAAACGTAACAAAGAAAGTGGAAGACCTCTACAGTGAAAACTATAAATTGTTGAAGAAAGAAATTGAAGAAGACTACAAAAGATGGAAAGATTTCCTATGCTCATAGATTGGCAGAATCAGTATTGTGAAAGTTATTATATTACCAAAAGTGATCTACATGTTTGATGCAATCCTTATCAAAATTCCAATGACATTCATAACAGAGATTGAAAAACTCAACCTTAAAGTTCATTTGGGAGCACAAAAGACCCAAATAGCCAAGGCAATATTGAGCAAAAAGAGCAATGCTGGAGGTATCATATACTGCATTGTTACTACCAATAATTTGATCCTCTTTTTGTGAACCCTATAAACTCCATAGGAGTGGGAACCATGCTACCTTGCTTACCATTATGTATTCAGAGCTTAACAAATAATAGAAACTTACTAAATATTTGTTGCCTGAATGAATAAATGATTAATTCATTGATTGAGACAGGATTCAGAGATATCACTTTAGATACTATGACAGTGATCAGTTGGAAGATAAATGAGGTACTTAAGAAAATCAGTGGCAGAAAGGATAAAAAGAAAAAGACTTATGTAGAACACAGAAGATTCTCGCAACCTGCCTGAGCTCTTGTCCTACGAACCTAACTGGAGGCAACTGGAGATGCAGAAAGGACAAAGATAGAAGACAAACTTGCAAGAAGCTGGGGTCAGGTGTGCTGGGTGCTCGGATGGAGGCACACAGCAATCTTGTTACTTCTTTTTTACTTCTTTTCTTTTACTTTGCTTCTTTTCTCTATTCTTTAAAACCTTACTTCTTTTCTCTATTCTTTAAAGCCTTTCTTCTTTTCTATTCTTTAAAGTCTCAGTCCTTAGACTCACAGACACACAACAGCAGCTACTGCCAGCAGCATCTGCAGCAGCCAGCAGTGTCATCAGCAGCAGCCAACCTGGAAGGCAGCCGACCCCCTTATAAGCAGCCAATCAACTCATGTCCTCCTTCAGCGAGTCTTTTATATACAGTTGCAAACAAGGAGGTGGAGCAGCAGTTCTTGGGTGGAGTGTGACATTGTAACGGGAGAAACCTGCCATTGCTACTCTCTGAACAGAAACATCCTAGGAAAAGCAGCCGTGCTGCATTTTGCCCTAGGCCCCTTCTGTCACTGGGGCCACGCCAACTCAGCCTGCAGATTATTTGACATAGCTGTGTTTATGTCAAGTTCTCATAGGCTTCTCATACTCCACTCCCTACAGAAGATGTTCTAGAAAAGACATTATAAAGGGTTGGTTATGAAGGAGGATGAAAGTGTGGCTAATGGTAATATTTGCAAATATAGGGAAAAGTGGGTTTGGGGTAGGGTGAGATAAGGGAGTACAATGAGGTGGGATAAGGAAAGAATTGGTAGGTTTAAGTTTTGCTCTTGAACTTGTAATGTCTGTAGGATGTCCAGTGGAAGCATTTATAACATATATTCTTTGATGCTCATGAGAGATGTCAAAATTTGATTTATAGATTAAGAAGATGTATAGTTAGGCATTTAAAAACTGTGATAGATCATCTTATTGTCAGACCATATTTTTCCTTCCTTACTGGCAACTCCTCACCAGCCCATTCATGAGGGGGTACTAAACTTCTCTACTAACATCGTATTTGGCCTTTTTACTTTCCATGGATAATTAACTTTGAAGTTTTATGTAAGTTCTAACAATAAGTTTTATGAAACATTTTATGGTCCACCTCGTTTCCTGTTATGAGAATAGACTGTTTCATACAGGGGCTGATCTAGAGACGATGGAGAGCCATGCTTCAGTGTGGACCTAGAAAACATAAAACACAAGTGAGAAATAAGCTTTTGTTATGAATAGCAGAGATTTTGGTATTGTACATTGCTGTAGCATAACCTAGCAAAAGCTGACTGGTACATACACAGAGAACAGTGGGTATCTAGAGTTGAAAATAGAAAAGGATTAACAAATAATTCCTAGGAAGTTTTAGAGGGGATTCCAAGAAAATGAATTTACAAAGGATACTAAGGAGACTCTCTGGTAGGAGAACAAAATGAAAGGGAAAATACCATAAAAGTTGGGGAAGAAATTATAAGAATGAAAGTGTGGTTAACAGTATAAATTGATATAGGAAGTTTTACTAAATAGTCGCTTAAAGTTTATTGACTTTTGTCTAATTGATAGCCATTGGTGACCTTTTGAAAGCAGTTCCAGTTGAGTGGTTAGGGAGTCTTTTCAGTCACAGAGACAAGGTTAGAATTTATTATGTAAGTCAGTCAAAATCCCACTGCTCCACGATGATTATTCTGGTGCTCTTCTTCAAATGGAAGATGGAAAAAGTCCATTTACCAAGCATTAAGAAACTTTTAAAATTTAAAGTAACAATACATGACCATTGTAAACATAAAGGAGAAACAATGACTTTGGGAATGTAAATATATACTGTTTAAGATATAAGTAAAATTTAGAGAACACAAAGAACCTTTGGTTAAAATAAGAGGTGATCTTGAGCTGTTCAAGGGAAGTAAACATGTTTTCTCATTTGTGACTTGCTTACTAGATGGTGCCCTATCCTTACCTCATCATTCTGTTAGTGCCTCATTTTATCTCTGAATCTTACCCCATTATTGAAGTTTATTCCATTCTTAAATTATCTTATTCACTCATTCTATTTCTATCCTTAAACCAATCTGAGTTTTAATAAGTTTTTGATTCCATCCTGCTTTCCCACCTCTTTTACCCAATCTCAAATGGTTGAGACTTTGTAATGATGTTACTATTTCAACACAAGTTTACACAGTAATTAAAAAAGCTTAAAGTTTAATTGTGTGCTTTCAGAAGGGTCAAAATACCCCAGTATACAAATGCTGCTGAAATCAAGACAGCTGAGCCAAATGGACATGAGTGCCACTTATGCTTTTCAGAGGACCTATCTGAAATTTGACAGTTTTTGGATTGAACACACAACTTCTCTGCTTCATAAGGTCACCTAGACCCATGTTTCATAAAATTTATAGCACCAATGTCTATTGTTGCCTCTAGAGTCTCCATTCTACCTGCCATACTTTTATACCCACTCATAAAGAACCCACTCCTCCTTAAATACACTGTTAGACAAAATGAGACTATGATTATGTTAATTTCACTGTTGGAAAAAAGAATTACTTATTATTATAGTAATCACTATTGTATTTCAGAGATCCATATTTTTATTTTATATCATTCTACTATAGTTATTTTAAAATAAAAAATTTTTATGTATATTCCACCAGACTTATATAGATTGTTTATCATCTCTCTCTCTCTCTCTCTCTCTCTCCCCCCTCCCTCCCTCTCTTTCTGTCTCTGTCAATCATCATCATCTATCACCTAGCTATCTCTATTCTCTGTGCTCTATATTTAAATATGGGGGTCAGAAAGCTCTTGTAAACAGGAATGTAGACACTGTAGGATTCTGGTCCTTGTTGTAGCTATTACTTTTGTATGCACTCTGTATTCCTCTCCCTTCTCACTCACTCACTCACACTGGCATCATCTAGTTTATACACAAGACTCAGTTGCTATCTTAGTACCAGTTCTAAATTTCCAGAGGGAGGTGCTAATTGAATCAACTTAAGTAAGGGATCAACCTTTGATTTAAAAACTTGCCCCAGAATGTCAGAGTCACAAAGTACAAAGCTGACTTGCAGACCACCCTAGGGGTGAAAGGGCTGTTCTGAGAAGAAGAGGCAAGGAGTACGTTGGGAGATGTTTAGCTATCCTGGAATGTGTCCATTCTCAGTGGCCACTGAGCTTGGCATCACAGCGTCTCCTATACAATAGTGCTATGCAACCAAAGGGCTGCCTTGAGTAGAAATGAAAACATGGATGAGAGCAGTTGCTGGTGGGAGTGGCAGGGGTCATGTCAAAGTTCTGTGTTCTCAGTATTTCCAAGGGTTCAATAGCTACATTCCTTGTGATTATGTAGCCACACATAATCCTGGAAAACTTTCCTTAGCATTATTATTGACAAGTTACATTTTAATGTTGAGATTCAGTACACAGCATTCTCTTGTTCACAAACATAATCAATCTGGGGCTCCACTTGGGAAGTAGGATCCCTGCTGCATTGTGTAGATGCAGAAACTTAATGGTTCATTCTCAGCCAGTGGCTGTCAAACTAAGCATTACCTGAAACTTTCTAGAAGTGAATCAGAAACTCTGCAGTCTGTGGTCTACATTTTGTCAGCCCCTCATGTGATTCTGATGTCCACTGAGGTCCTGAGTCTTTGCCAGGGATGGGTCCCTGGAGAGTTTTGTAACCTCCAAGGGAAGGGTAACTATTGACTACTGCCTGTTTGTGGCTCTCAGTTTGTGCTCAAGACTCCCTTGGATACCTCAGAAAGGAAGTTGGAGACAAAGTTACCAGTCACTTGATTTTTTACTTACCATTAATACCTAAAAGCCATGGACACTGGCTTTGATTTCTTCTCTCTCAGTGGCCTTTCTCTGGGCAAGGCCAGGCTATTCACGCCAAACTTTTTTTTTTATCCATGCCTCACACATTGGTGTGTCAGATCTGAATGAAGTGAGCATATCTCTGCCAGGAGCTTCAGATTTTCTTCTCATTCTCTATCACTTCTTCCTGTCTCTCACTCTTCCTTGGGGAGTCCAGGTACACCCCAATGGTGAGTAGTGGACAAAGCAGACATACAAAGACCCTTGTGGCAGCCTGGGCTGCATACAACAATCTGTTGGCATCTTGGTAAGGGGGAAGGTGTTCATCCTTTGATGCCAATTGCAGAATCCTAACATCCAGGTCCATCACTCTGGCTTGGTCATGGTGAAAGAGGCATCTTTATGAAGTCTATCGTATAAAAGAATTAAAAGCCAGATCCTTCTAGAACTTTGAGAGGTGTGTCTGTCCTGTAATGCTCTATCAGAAAGGTTTCTTGGCTGCAAGCAGCAGAAGTAGACTGACTGACACAGCAGGAAAGAAATTAATTCAAGGATATGGTGGCTCCTCATCACCAACAGAGCTTCAGGGCCAGTCACAGGCCACACAGTCAGGGGACAGCTCATTATTTCATAGGAGGGCCTGCCGAGTATCACCACTTCTATGCTCCAGACATACCACTAACACTGCTGGGGTGACTCTACTTACTGGCCTTTTAGATACCATCCTTGCCCTGGAGATTCAGTATGACCATTACTATCCCCTAAATACTTCCCAATTTCATCATTTTTGTATCACAGGAATTGAGATCTATGATTTTACAACTCAATTTTGAAAGTCTATAACCAGAAAGAGTATAAGATAGATACTATGGGGTATCAAAGTATTATTTGCTGTAAAGTGTCTGTACTCTGAACTTTATGTAGCAAGTTAAATTGCTGCACAAAAGCGTATTTCTAGGAAAGTGACAGTAACAGCCAGACTCATGGGGAGAAATGAAGGAAATGTCTGTTTATAGTATAGTACAATAGAGATTAGGAAGGGAAAGGAGCTAACATTTATCTCATATTTTCATGTGCCAATCATCTGTATTATCTCATTTAAAACTTATCATGGACCTATAAAGTTTTATTTTTTGTATAGATGAGGAAACTGAGACACAGCAGTTATTACAATTTGCCCAAAGTCATGCAGATAATACATAGAAGGGGGAAAAAGCAGACACCGAAAAATAATAATGGCTAGCAATTAGTTTGTAGAAGGAATAATGCTAAATCCATTGTGTTTGATGAAGTAAATATAAGTTTTATCATAGTTTTACAAATGAAGATATAAAGGCAGAAAGAGGGTAAAGTAACTTATCGAAGTCATATAGTAAGAGACAGTGGCAGAATTCAAATCCAGATGGTCTGGTCTCAGAGCCCACTGAAATAAAAGACCTCCACTTAGCATTTGTGATCTTATTGAGAAGGTACTAACTTGGCATTCCTATTCTTCTAATATCCAGCCCTACCTGCTTATTTGTAGGTGTTTTTTTTCCTTAACTCAATCATTTATTCATAAAATGAGATGACAATAAGCAATTTATTTTCTTAATCATTACATTATATTCTCTATCATTACTTGTTGATTTTTTGTTTTACACATATTATTTCCTTTAATACTAGTAATATACCTGAAAAATTGTTAGAGTTTCTAAAGTGAAATCTGATGAAATAAAAGCTTAAAATGATAAAGTCACTTGCCTGAGTTCACATGGTTAACATGTGATATATCTAGAACTGAAAACTATATTTGAGTCACTCATAACTTGCTGGTGGGAATGTAAAATAGCACAGACACTGTGGAATAAGGTTTAACACTTTTTTAAAAAATTCAACATGCAACTACCATATGTTCACACAAAATCTGCATGTGAATGTTCATAGCAGTTTGTTTTTAATAGCCAAAGTTTCAAATTGTTCCAGTGATCCTTTAGTAGGTAAATGGTGAAACAGTCTGCGGTACCTATAAACCAAGGACTTCTACTCAGCTATAAAAAGAAATGAACTATTGATATACACAATAACTTGGATGAATTTTAGGGAATTATGATGAATGAAAAAGGCTAATACCAAAAGGTTACATACTTTATGATTCCATTTATGTAACATTTTGAAATGATAACATTTTAGCAATAGAGGACAGATTAGTGGTTAAGGATTGAGGTAGGGGTAGAGTGAGGTGGGTTGGGTTATAAAAAGTCAGGGGGGACTCTTGTGTGTTGGTTTAGTCATTCAGTATCCTGACTGTGGTGGTAGATATGGGAACCTATACATATGACAAAATTTTATACTATTAAATTTTCATATCTATTCACATAGATAAATACAGGTAACTGGGGAAATCTTAGTAAGATCAGTGGGTAAGATCAATATCAATATCCTGGTTGTGCTATTATAATACCATTTTCTAAAACATGGTATTGGGAAAAATTGTGTAAACCATACAAGACATTTTTCTATATTAGTTCTTACTAATGTAGAAAATCAAAATTTTCTCAATAAAAATGGCAATTAAAATGATATCAGGACATGAATAGTTCTGTAGAAAACACAAACAAGGGAAAAATAGTTATCTAAAAATTACATTACAATAAAGCATTAGCTCAATATATAGTTATACATTTTTTGAAAGCATTCTGGGTGAGTAACCAAAACATTCTGACTGTTAGCTACATATCAAAGATTCAATTTAGTTTTTGCTTTATTTCATTTATTTCTTTCACTTTTAGTTATGTATTATTTATTCTGTTTTCCCAAATTAAATTAGTTTGGTTCTATTATAAAGAAAAATTCAAAATATCAGCACTAAACAAACTGGATTTACTTTGCTCACTCTAAAATTTGTAATTTTAGGCAATATGTGAGGAAATTTTTAAATGGATGTAATACAAAGGCTTTTATTTTGAACAGTGTGTATTTGTGTCCTGTACAAGATGAATAGCACAGGGCCACTATCTTACTTATCTAGCTCTAATCCTTTATACTTGGTAAAGACCCTGAGCACATAGTAGCTCAGTGAATAAGTGTTTTTATAGAGCGGTGTTACTGCATTAGCTCAAATACATTAACATTTTCATTTATATGACCTTTTTTTGTTCATTTATTCAAATGTGCACACATTGTTGGGGCCATTTCTCCCCCCTGCCCCTACCCCCATCTCTCCCCACCAACCCCTCGCTTCCAGGCAGAGCCTGTTCTGCCCTTTTCTCCAACTTTGTTCAAGAGTAGACATAAGCAATAATAAGAAAGACAAAGAGTTTTTGCTAGTTGAGAAAGGATAGCTATACAGAGAGATTCCTAGCATTGCTTCCATGTACAAGTGTATTACAACCCAAATTGATTCACTTCTAACTGACCTCTTCACGTCTTCCCAGTCACCTTCCCATATTGACCTCTGTCGTTTTAAGGTTACTATATTAGCTCCTCTGCAGTGGGGATATCAGAAACTTTTGTTTTGGGTTTATTACCTATCCCCATTCCCCCCATATGTGCTCTCCCCTTGTCATGTGACCCAAGTCTGACAACATTACTGCATTTGTCCTAGATCTAAAGTCCACATATGAGGGAGAACACACGATTTTTGGTATTCTGAGCCTGGCTAATCATGCTTAGGATGATGTTCTCCAGTTCATCCATTTACTTGGGAATGATAACATGTCATGATTCTTCATGGCTGAGTAAAATTCCATCATGTATAAATACCACATTTTCTTGATCCATTCATCAGTAGTGGGGCATCTTGGTTGTTTCCATAACTTGGCTATTGTGAATAGCGCTGCAATAAACATGGGTGTGCAGGTGCCTCTGGAGTAACTTGAGTCGCATTACTTTGGGTATATCCCCAAGAGTGGGATTGATGGATCATATGGCAGAACTATGTTTAGATTTTTAAGAAGCCTCCAAATTTTTTTCTAGTGTGGTTGCACTAGCTTGCATTCCCACATCCTCGCCAACACCTGTTGTTGGTGGTGTTTTTAATGATAGCTATTCTAACAGGGGTGAAGTGTAATCTTAGTGTGGTTTTGATTTGCATTTCCTTTATGGCCAGAGATGGTGAGCATTTTTTCATGTGTTATTTGGCCATTTGAATTTCTTCTTTTGAAAATGTTTTGTTTAGTTCAGTTGCCCACTTCTTTGTTGGTTCATTGATTTTGGGAGAGTTTAGTTTCTTAAGTTCCCTGTATATTCTGGCTATCAGTTCTTTGTCTGATGTATAGCTGGCAAATATTTTCTCCCACTCTGTGGGTGGTCTCTTCAGTTTAGAGGCCATTTCTTTTGCTGTGCAGAAGATTTTTAATTTTATGTAGCCCCACTTGTCCATCCTTTCTCTTAGTTGCTGAGTTGCTGGGGTTCTATTGAGGAAGTCCTTGCCTATACCTATTGCTGCCAGAGTATTCTCTGCTCTTTCCCGTACTAACTTCAGAGTTTCAGGTCTGATATTAAGGTCCTTGATCCGTTTTGAGTTGACACTAGTATGGGGTGATAAACATGGATCTAGTTCAGTTTTTTGAAGGCAGATAACCATTTTTCCCAACAACATTTGTTGAAGAGGCTGTCTTTTCTCCATTGTTTGTTTTTGGTGCCTTGGTCAAAAATAAGGTGGGCATAGCTGTGTGGATTCCTATCTGGGTCCTCTATTCTGTTCCACTGGTCTTCATGTCTGTTTTTGTTCCAGTACCATGCTGTTTTTATTGCTATTGCTTTGTAATATAGTTTGAAGTCAGGTATTGTGATACCTCTTTGTGCTGAGTATTGCCTTGGCTATTTGAGGACTCTTGTGTTTCCAAATGAAATTTAGGGTAGATTTTTCAATCTCTGTGATGAATGTCATTGGGATTTTGATGGGATTCGCATTAAGCATGTAGATTGCTTTTGGTAGTATAGACATTTTTACAATGTTGATTCTACCAATCCATGAGCACAGGAGATCTTTCCACCTTCTGTAGTCTTTCTCGATCTCTTTCTTCAGGGTTTTATAGTTTCCTTGTAGAGGTCATTCACATCCTTTGTTAAGTTTACTCCTAGGTATTTGATTGTTTTTGAGGCTGTTGTAAATGGAATTGTTTCCATATATTCTTTCTCAATTTGTTCGTTGTGGTGTATAGAAAAGCTAATGATTTTTGTAAGTGGATTTTGTATCCTGCCACCTTGCTATAGCTGTTTATTGTGTCTCAGACTTTTTGGGTCTTTAAGATGTAGGATCATGTTGTCTGCAAATAGGAATATTTTGAGTTTCTTTACCTATTTGTATTCTTTTTATTTCTTCTTCTTCTTATTTTTTAAATAAATGCTCCACAATTGTTTGATAGGTACACATGATCCCCTCCCCACCAAAAAAATTAATGAGATCTTCCTTAATGTTTCAAACACCTACCAGAAATGAAAATCATCTTTAAACATTCTTTAAGGCTAAATATTTTTTTATTCATTTATTCATATGTGCATACATTGGACCATTTCTCCCCCCAGCAATACCCCCTCTTTCTCTCCACCACCCCCCTCACTTCCAGGCAGAATCTGTTCTGCCCTTGTCTCTAATTTTGTTGAAGAGAGAGTATAAAAAATAGTAAGAAAGACAAAGTGTTTGTGCTAGTTGAGATAAGGATAGCTATACAAAGAAAATCCTAGCATTGCTTCCATGTACAAATGTGTTACATCCCAAGTTGATTCATGTGTAACTGACCTTTTCTAGTTCTTGATCCCCTTCTCACATTGACCTCTGTCGCTTTAAAGTTTCTGTATTAGTTTCTCTGCAGTGAGGACATCAAATACGATCATGTTTTGGGTTTCTTACCTATTCCCATACCTCCCATGTGTGCTCTCCCCTTATCATGTGACCCAAGTCCAACCACATTACTGTATTTGCACTAGATCTAAAGTCCACATATAATGGAGAACATACAATTTTTGGTCTTCTGAGCCTGACTAACCTCGCTCAGAATGATGTTCTCCAGTTCCATCCATTTACTTGTGAATGATAAGATTTCATTCTTCATGGCTGAATAAAATTCTATTGTGTATAAATACCACATTTTCTTAATCCATTCATCAGTAGTGGGGCATCTTGGCTATTTCCAGACTTGGCTATTGTGAATAGCACTATAATAAACATGGATATGCAAGTGCCTCTGGGGTAACCTGTGTTGTATTCCTTTGGGTATATCCCTAGGAGTGGGATTGCTGGACTATATGGCAGATCTATGTTTAGATTTTTAAGAAGCTTCCAAAATTTTTCCACAGTGTTTACATTCCCACCAACAGTGTACAAGGGTTCTTTTTTCCCCACATCCTTGCCAACACCTGTTGTTAGTGGTGTTTTTAATGATGGCTATTCTAACAGGGGTCAGGTGGAATCTCAGTGTGGTTTTGATTTGCATTTCCTTTATGACTAGAGATGGTGAGCATTTTTTCATGTGTTTTTGGCCATACGAATTTCTTCTTTTGAGAAAGTTCTGTTTAATTCAGAAGCCCATTTCTTTATTGGTTCATTGATTTTGGGAGAGTTTAGTTTTTTGAGTTCCCTGTATATTCTGGTTATCAGTCCTTTGTCTGATGTGTAGCTGGCAAATATTTTCTCCCATTCTGTGGGTGGTCTCTTCAGTTTAGAGACCATTTCTTTTGTTGTGCAGAAGCTTTTTAGTTTTATGAATTCCCATTTGTGTGTACTTTCTGTTAGTTAATTTTGGCCCTTATTTCTCTTCTTCTGCTTGTTTTGGGATTTGCTTGTTCTTGTTTTTCTGTGAGTTTGAGATGTAGTATTAGGTCACTGATTTGAGATCTTTCTGTCCTTTTAATGTATTTACTCATGGGTATGAACTTTTCTCTTAGGACTGCCTTTGCTTTGTTCCGTAGGTTCTGGTAGGTCATGTTTTCATTTCATTAACCTCCGGGAACCTTTAAATTTCATCAATGATCATTGAGCAATGTGTTGTTTAGCTTCCAATTGTTTGCATATTTTCTACTGTTGTTTTTGTTGTTGAGTTCTAGTTTTAATGCATTGTGATCAGATAGAATGCATGGGATTATTTCTGTTTTCTTATATTTGCTGAGGTTTGCTTTTGTGCCCTAAGATATGAACAATTTTGGAGAAAGTTCCATTTGCTTCTGAGAAGAATGTATATTGTGTGGAAGTTGGATGAAATATTCTGTAGACATCAGCTAGGTCCATTTGCTCTATGGTGTGGTTTAGTTCTAGAATTTCTTTATTAATTTTTTTGTTTGGATGACCTATCTATTGGTTATTGGGGGGGTATTAAAGTCTCCCACTACCACTGTGGTGGAGTCTATATATGGTTTTAGGTCCTTCAGAGTACGTTTGATGAAATTGGGTGCACTGACATTGGATGCATATAGACTGATAATTGTTATTTCCTTTTGGTGTATTTTACCTTTTATTAGTATGGAGTGTCCTTCTCTATGTCATTTGATCAATGTAAGTTTGAAGTCTACTTTGTCTGTGAGATAAGTATTGCTACTCCTGCCTTTTTTGGGGGGCCATTGGCTTGGTAAATCTTCCAGCTATTACACTTAGTCAGTGTTTGTTTTTGTCGATGAGGTGGGTCTCCTGTAAACAACAGATTATTGGATCTTCCTTTTTAATCCAGTTTGCCAAACAGTGTCTTTTGATGGGGGAATTAAGTCCATTAGCATTCAGTGTTAATATTGATAGGTATATGGTGATTCCTGTCATTTAGTTGTTTTTGTTGTTTAAGGGTTTGATTGTGTATAGCTAAATCGATGTTACTCTCTATTTTCTTGCTTTTTCTTTTGCCGTAGTTTGGTACTGCCTGCTCTTTCATGGTTATGTTGGGTTTCACTTTCTGTGTGCAGAATTCCTTGGAGAATCTTTTGTAGTGGTGGCTTGGTGGTCATATATTGTTTTAGTTTCTGCTTATTTTGGAAGACTTTTATTGCTCCATCTATTTCGAATGATAGTTTTGCTGGGTAGAGTATCTTAGGGTTGAAGTTATTTTCATTCAGTGCCTGGAATACCTTACTCCATAACCTTCTTGCTTTTAAGGTTTATTTTGATGCATTTACCTTTGTATGTTATTTGTTTTTTCTCTCTTACAGCCTTCAATATTCTTTCTCTATTTTCTGTGCTTGTTGTTTTAGTGATAATATGTTGTGGGATAGTTCTATTTTGGTCAAGTCTGTTTGGTATCCTGGAGGCTTCCTGTACCTGAATGGGGATAGTTTTCTCTAGATTTGAGCAATTTGCTGTTATTATTTTATTGAATATATTACGAATCCCTTTTGCTTGCACGTCTTCTCCTTCTTCAATGTGCATGATTCTCAGGTTTGGTCTTTTTATGGAGTCAGTGAGTTCTTACATATTCCTTTTGCAGGTCTTGAGTTGTTTGACTAATAGCTCTTCAATTTTTCCTTTAATTTCTATTTTATCTTCAAGTTCTGAGATTCTGTCTTCTGCTCTTTCTAGTCTGATGGAGTGGCCTTCCATTGTGTTTTGTGTTTCTTTTTTTTTTTTTGGCTGAAAACTCAAATTTATTAAAAAACAAAGCATGTTCATCTAGAAAGCTGTCAAGTTCAAATAGCATAAACCCGAAGGAATCCACATTCAATAGTAAAAATGCTAAAAGCCAAAGATAGTTTCATATATTTGTCAACCTATAATTTCCTATAAACTTTTTTTTGGGTGGCACTGGGGTTTGAACTCAGGGCCTTACCTAGACAGGTGCTCTTAAGCCAGTCTTCCAGCCTTTTTGGTTTTGTTTTGGTATGTTTGTGTGTATGTGTGTGTGTGTGTGTGTGTGTGTGTGTGTGTGTATTTGAGATTGGGAGGGGCAGGTCTCATGAATGATTTGCCTGGGGTGACTTTGAACAGAGATCCTCCTTGTCTCTGTCTCCTGAGTAGCTAGGATTTATAGGTGTGAGATACTGCACCTGGTGTGCCTATAATCATTTAAAAAATAAGTTTCAAATCATACTGCTAAATCATAATTCCCTTTATGTTTTGATTCAGAAGCAGAATTACTAGTTAGTAGGGATACAGCTCAGTGGTAGAGCACTTGTATAACATGTACAAGGCCTTGGATTTGATCACCAACATTGAAAGAAACAGAATTACTAGTAAGTGGAAATATGTAAGGCAGTAAAATTAAATTGTAGTGACTGTGTAGTAATTTGGAAAAACTTTATTTTAAAATATAAGTTGAAAAGCCAGGATATAAACTAGTATCTGAGAGCTGGGTTTTGTGGTTCACACTTTTTTTTTCTTTTATTCACACGTGCATACAATGTTTGGGTCATTTCTCCCCCTTTCCCCCTGCCCCCTCTTTTACCCTCCCTCCCCTCCTACCCCCTTGCTACCAGGCAGAAACTATTTTGCACTTATCTCTAATTTAGTTGAAGAGAGAATATAAGCAATAACAGGAAGGACCAAGGGTTTTTGCTAGTTGAGATAAGGATAGCTATACAGGGAGTTGACTTGCATTGCTTTCCTGTGCATGTGTGTTACATTCTAAATTAATTCTTCTCCAACTAACCTTTTCTCTACTTCCTGGTTCCCTTCTCCTATTGGCCTCTGTCATTTTAAAGTATCTGCATTAGTTTCTCTGCATTGAGGGCAACAAATGCTATCTAGTTTTTTGGGTGTCTTACCTATCCTCATGCCTCCGTAGTGTGCTCTTGCTTTATCATGTGATAAAAGTCCAATCTCCTTGTTGTGTTTGCCCTTGATCTAATGTCCGCATATGAGGGAGAACATGTGAGTTTTGGTCTTTTGGGCCAGGCTAACCTCACTCAAAATGATGTTCTCCAATTCCATCCATTTACCAGCGAATGATAACATTTCATTCTTCTTCATGGCTGCATAAAATTCCATTGTGTATAGATACCACATTTTCTTGATCCATTCGTCAGTAGTGGGGCATCTTGGCTGTTTCCATAACTTGGCTATTGTGAATAGTGTTACAGTAAACATGGGTGTGCAAGTGCCTCTGGAGTAACCTGTGTCACAGTCTTTTGGGTATATCCCCAAGAGTGGTATTACTGAATCATATGGTAGATCTATGTTTAGATTTTTTTTTTTGTCTTTTTTGCTGCTGGGATCAAACCCAGGGTCTCACGCATGCTAGGCAAGCGCTGTACCACCAAGCTACATCCCAGCCCTATGTTTAGATTTTTAAGAAGCCTCCAAATTTTTTTCCTGAGTGGTTGTACTAGTTTGCAATCCCACCAGCAGTGTAAAAGGTTTCCTTTTCCCCCGCATCCTTGCCAACACCTGTTAGTGGTGTTTTTAATAATGACTATTCTAACAGGGGTGAGGTGGAATCTTAGTGTGGTTTTGATTTGCATTTCCTTTATTGCTAGAGTGTGTTTCTATTTCATTCTTTTTTCTGTGATTTTCCATATCATGTGTGACTTCCTCTTTAATATTGTCTATTTTCATCTTTAATTCATTTATCTCCATTTATAGTGTTCTCTGTTTTACTTTGGTATTTATTTAGGGCTCCTATGAGATCATTTGTTTGCTTCTGTGTCTTTTCTTATTCTTTATTTTTGGTGTCTTGTAATTTCTTGAGTGCCTCTTGTATGTTTTGATTAACCATGTCTAGTACCATCTCCATGAAATTCTCAGTGATTACTTGCAGGTTTTCTTTTTTGAGGGTGTTCTTGTGGACATCATTGGGTTCCTTTGCATCATTTATTTTTGTTTTGTTGGAGTCTGGAACTGGGTATCTGCTTTCTTCATTCCCTCTGAATCTTATTTTTTGGGGAAGAATGGTTTCCATCATTTTTCTTCTTCACTTGGTACTATGCAACTATATTCTTGATAGGGTAGTTGGTGGTTTCAATCACCTGTTTTCTTTCCCTTGGTTTAATTTTATTTTGTGGCTGTATTGGGTTTTTAGCTAAATATGTGTGTGGTATTTCTGTTTCTGGTCTGGGTGTAATTTAGTATTAATTAATTGACAATAATAACACTAAAAAAAAAAACCAAAGAAATCAATAGGGAGAGATGAACAAACAAACAAGAAACAGAACAAACAAACAAACAAACAAACAGAATTCCAGGTTCAGGAACAATAAAATTTCAGTCTTATTTTAAGTTCTCTGTTACTCCTCTAGCATCCAGTCCTGGTGTTGGTATTTAAGCAGAAGCTCTGTTGTAGTCTTGCCAGGTGGTTGGCCTCTGTGTAGTGTTTGTTTTTCTTCTGTCTTTCAGCAGCAGCTGGTTGGTCAGCTTTTCCCCTAGTGAGGTGTGGCAGCTTAAGCCTGCATGCTGTCCTCAGGTTCAGGAGATCAGCTCTGCAGTCCACCAGCTATCTTGCTTTGGAGGTGTCTTTTCACTGTGCTTGTTTACTGGGGGCTTGTTTCTTTGCCTTGCCCCCTTTCCCTGGGGTAAGGTCAGTGATCCATCAGCTGGCCCCCCGCTGTCAGCATGTTCTAATGGTTCACTGTTTGTTCCTCAATCCTGCAGAGCCATCTGACTTTGGGTGCCACTCATTTGCCCAGGAGATGATCCCTGTGGTCCACCACCTGCCCTAGTTCAGGCCATGGCCTATCACCTACCCGCTATCAGGCCTCCTACCTTTCCAATGGTTTGTTTACTGATAGTCCACATGGAAATCATCTCCTTGCCCCTCCCTTCTCCTGTGCACTTTCAGCAACACCGCTCCCTCTGCTATGTGCTAGTTTTCAGTATCTTGTTTATTGTTCAGTTTTTTTTTTTTTTTTTTGCTTGGGGGATCAGTCTTCCAGGAGGCTATGCTGGTTTATCCCAGGGGTGGGGGGAATACCATGTGACACTTGGTGCTTACCTGTTTGGTCTGCTGAATGTCTCCCAAACAGGTTTGGAGTCAGCAGCTGGCAGCAGTGGCAGCCCACCTGTTTTCTCAGTTTAAGGTGGTGTGGAGAAACATTCCACAGGTTAGGGTTCAGGGTGTCAGTGCTTCAACTCTCCTTGGTACCTCACCTCTGCCAACCATGTCTCCAGTGTCTCAGCAAGGTTCCTGATTCACAGATCTCACGCTGTCTGCCTCTGCGCCCAGGTTGCCATACTATATGACCTTTTGGCAAACACAGGAAGCATGTCGTATGATCCTTCTTAGAAAATACATGTAAAAATGTCACTATTATGTCTTTACGACAAACATTACAACATAACAATACATAAAATATAACTCTGTACTTAGGACCAATTCTGAACATAGTGGAAAGTCATAATAATTTATTAAAGAAGAGAAGGAAGCAGGCAGAAATTTTCCATATTAAGGAACTGCCTGTACATCAAGATTCAATTCAAATGAAATCTTCCTGATTACCTGAGGTAGAATTAATCCTTCCCTCAACTATAGTCCCTATCATATCACATATAATTTATATACTATAAATATACTGTATACTATAAATACTAGAAATAGTATATATACTATAAATATTATAGTATTTTCTTCAATTAAAATACTGTTCATAAAATTTTCACTCCTCCTTAGAATGTGAAGAAGGTTCTGTGTACCTCTGTTTTTTAGTGTTTATCACAGTGTCAAGAATAATGTGCATAGGGGGGATTGCAAGATGGCGGCTAGAGGTAGGAAGCAGAAAGCGACCCTCCTATAGTGAAATCTTGGAGAGATGCTGGAGACACACTTTGCAGGCATAATCACCAAGAAAAGGCATAACTTTGACTCCTCCACATCTCCAGCCGGCGCAGAGAATCTCCACTTCACGTTAAACGGAGAAACGAGGAGGGCCCCCGGGGCCGCCAGTGGCCGGCGCCCATACGGCTTGGGAAGACGCGGACCAGGCAAGCTTCGCGGTACCGCGGTAGCCCCACAGACAAGCCTGGGCCAGAGCAGCATAGCCCCCTGGACAGACTGACCTCCACCTGGGAAATAAAAAAGAGAAACTGAGTAATAAGCAATAAGAACAGTTAAGACATGCTGGAAAGAGGGTGGGGCGCCCTGAGCGCTGAAGATTGGGGGAAGGGAATCCTTCCCGGGACTGTAAATAAACAAGCCGGGCAGGCCGGAGAGGCTCTGGCGGGAGCGGGGCGCGCGCCCAGCAACCAGGAGCAGGGAAGCTGGTGAGAGGAGGGAAGACCCACTTCCCACGTGAACTGTAAATAAACACGCAGGCCTGACAATGCGGGGCACTGTCACCTTTCCCAGTGCTTGGAAAGGGGAAAGCCTGTAGCACAGGCTCCCGCACAGGAGAACTCTGAGCAAACAAAGCCTGTGGGACCAGGTGAGTGCTAGCTCACCCCAGAGATCTGCATAAATAACGCCGCCAGCTACAGGCTGAGAGCAGCAGGCAGGCGAGCCACAGTTGCAGATACCACTCTCAGAACTGCCTCCAGACGCTTTTTTTTCTTTTTCTCCCTACCTTTGATGAGAGAACAACCGAATTACACCTGCAAGCCGAAAAACTTACTGAAACTGTATTGCATTTGAACTGGGGACACTTGGTGGGGCTTTTTTTTTTTTTTTCTTGTGTGTGTGTGTGAGTGTAGTTTTGTTCTACTTTATGCATCCCCTTTGATGAGACAACTACAGAACAACATCTGAGGCACCAACTCCAGGACTGGAGATTGAGATGGACATCTAAATTATTAAGACTGAAATTGCATTGCATATAAACTTGGAAGTTTTTTGTTTTTTTTTTTTTAATTTTCTATTTTCCATTTTATTTTAATTCAATTTTATACATAGATATTACTTTCATATACTAATTTTTAATTTTTTTTATCTTTGATTTTCAATCCTCTCTCTGTCGCTCTATTATCTGTTCAGCTTACTGTCGATTAGTACACTAACACTCCCTGTTTATACCTTTGAAACTCTCTTGTCTGATACCTTGTTCTGCTTTCTCCCTCTTGTCTGTATATTTGTTTCCCCCTTTTCTTTAACTTCTTGCTTTCCATCTCAGCTCACTCTTCCATTCTCAATATTACCATTGTTATTATTACAAGCTAGAAAATACTTAATTACACACAGTACAGGGACAGTAACAACACCAAGGACAATGACGGGAAGACAGAAAAAACAGGGAAACCAGTTTCCTCACAGCAAAAAATTAGTACAGGAACCAGAGGGGAATGAAGAGAACAGAAACTCAGATCCAGACTCCAACAAAATGAAGATAAACTATGCCAAAGGACCCAATGAAGCCCACAAGAATAATTTAAAAGAAGACATACTACAAGTACTCAATGAGAATTTTATAGAGATGATACTGGATAGGGTCAACCAAAATGCACAGGAGACACTCAAGAAATTCCAAGACAATAAAAATAGAGAATTTGAAAAAGCAAAAGAAGAAATAAAGGAAACCATAGAAGCACTGTATAAACACCAAAGTGAAAGAGAGAACACAATGAATAAATGGATAAATGAACTCAGGACAAAAATAGACAACAATAAAGAAGAAAACTGCCAGGATATGGAAAACCTCAGAAAAAAGAACGAAACAGAACTGCAAAACAAAACGGAAGGCCAATCCAGCAGAATAGAACAAACAGAAGACAGAATCTCAGAACTTGAAGATGAAATGGTAATTAAAGGAAAAACTGAAGAACTATTAATTAAACAACTCAAGACCTGTGAAAAGAAAATGCAAGAACTCACTGACTCCATCAAAAGACCAAACTTGAGAATCATGGGCATCGAAGAAGGAGAAGAGGTGCAAGCGAAGGGAATGCGTAATATATTCAACAAAATAATAATGGAAAATTTCCCAAATCTAGAGAAAGATATTCCCATACAAATGCAAGAGGCCTCCAGGACACCAAACAGACCAGATCAAAATAGAACTATTCCACGACATATCATCATTAAAACAAGTTCAGAAACTAAGGAAAGAATATTGAAGGCTGTAAGAGAGAAAAAACAAGTAACATACAAAGGTAAACCCATCAAAATCACAGCAGACTTCTCAACAGAAACATTAAAAGCAAGAAGAGCGTGGGGTGAGATCTTCCGGGCACTGAATGAAAATAACTTCAAGCCCAGGATACTCTACCCAGCAAAGCTATCATTCAAAATAGATGGAGCAATAAAAGTCTTCCATGATAAGCAGAAACTAAAACAATATGTGACCACAAAGCCACCATTACAAAAGATTCTGCAAGGGATCCTGCACACAGAAAGTGACACCCAACTTAACCATGAAAAGGCAGGCAGCACCAAACCACAGGATAAGAAAAAGCAAGACAGTAGAGAGTAACATCAAGTTAGGTACACACAATCAAACCTTTAAACAACTAAGGTAACTAAATGGCAGGAATCACCACATACCTATCAGTACTAATGCTTAATGTTAATGGACTTAATTCACCCATCAAAAGACACCGTTTGACAAAATGGATTAAAAAAGAAGATCCAACAATTTGTTGCTTACAGGAGACTCATCTCACCTACAGAAATAAGCATATGCTTAGGATGAAAGGCTGGAAGAAGATTTACCAAGCCAATGGCCCCCGAAAACAAGCAGGAGTAGCAATACTTATCTCTGACTAGTAGACTTCAAACCTACATTGATCAAACGAGATAAAGAAGGACATTCCATACTAATAAAAGGGGAAATAGACCAAAAGGAAATAATAATCATCAATCTGTACGCACCCAATGTCAACGCACCCAATTTCATCAAACATACCCTGAAAGACCTAAAAGCATATATAAACGCCAACACAGTGGTTGTGGGAGACTTTAACACTCCATTATCATCAATAGATAGGTCATCCAAACAAAAACTCAATAAAGAAATCCAAGATTTAAAATATGCAATAGATCAAGTGGACCTAGTAGATGTCTACAGAACATTTCATCCAACCTCTACACAATATACATTCTTCTCAGCAGCCCATGGAACCTTCTCCAAAATAGATCATATCCTAGGGCACAAAGCAAGCCTCAGCAAATATAAGAAAATAGAAATAATACCGTGCATACTATCTGACCACAATGCAGTAAAAGTAGAAATCAACAACAAAAGTAAAGACAAAAAACATGCAAACAGCTGGAAACTAAATAACTCATTACTTAATGAACAATGGATCATCAGTGCAATAAAAGAGGAAATTAAAAAGTTCCTAGAAGTCAATGAAAATGAAAACACAACCTACCAGAACCTATGGGACACAGCTAAGGCAGTCTTGAGAGGAAAGTTTATAGCTATGAGTGCATATATTAAAAAGATTGAAAGATCCCAAATCAATGACCTAATGATACATCTCAAACTCCTAGAAAAACAGAACAAGCAAATCCCAAAACAAATAGAAGGAGAGAAATAATAAAAGTAAGAGCTGAAATCAACGAAATAGAAACCAAAAAAACCATACAAAGAATTAATGAAACAAAAAGTTGGTTCTTTGAAAAAATAAACAAGATCGATAGACCCCTGGCAAACCTGACTAAAATGAGGAGAGAAAAAACTCAAATTAGTAGAATCAGGAATGCAAAAGGGGAGATAACAACAAACACCATGGAAGTCCAGGAAATCATCAGAGACTACTTTGAGAACCTATATTCAAATAAATTTGAAAATCTAAAAGAAATGGACAGATTTCTAGATACATATGATCATCCAAAACTGAACCAAGAGGAAATTAATCACCTGAATAGATCTATAACACAAAATGAAATTGAAGCAGCAATCAAGAGTCTCCCCAAAAAGAAAAGTCCAGGACCTGATGGATTCTCTGCTGAATTCTATCAGACCTTTAAAGAAGAACTGATACCAACCCTCCTTAAACTGTTCCATGAAATAGAAAGGGAAGGAAAACTGCCAAACACATTTTATGAAGCCAGTATTACACTTATCCCAAAACCAGGCAAAGACACCTCCAAAAAGGAGAACTATAGGCCAATCTCCTTAATGAACATTGATGCAAAAATCCTCAACAAAATAATGGCAAATCGAATTCAGCAACACATCAAAAAGATTATTCACCACGACCAGGTAGGCTTCATCCCAGGGATGCAGGGGTGGTTCAACATATGAAAATCAATAAACGTAATAAACCACATTAACAGAAACAAAGACAAAAACCACTTGATCATCTCAATAGATGCAGAAAAAGCCTTTGATAAGATCCAACATCATTTCATGATAAAAGCTCTAAGAAAACTAGGAATAGAAGGAAAGTTCCTCAACATTATAAAAGCTATATATGACAAACCTACAGCCAGCATTATACTTAATGGAGAAAAATTAAAACCATTCCCTCTAAAATCAGGAACCAGATAAGGATGCCCACTATCTCCACTCCTATTCAACATAGTACTGGAATTCCTAGCTAGAGCAATTAGGCAAGAAGAAGGAATAAAAGGAATACAAATAGGTAAAGTAACTGTCAAAATATCCCTATTTGCAGATGACATGATCCTATACCTTAAAGACCCAAAAAACTCTACTCAGAAGCTTCTAGACATCATCAGTAGCTACAGCAAGGTAGCAGGATATAAAATCAACATAGTAAAATCATTAGCATTTCTATATACTAATAATGATCAAACTGAAAAAGAATGTATGAAAACAATTCCATTTACAATAGCCTCAAAAAAATCAAATACCTAGGTGTAAACCTAACAAAAGATGTGAATGACCTCTATAAGGAAAGCTATAAACTTCTAAAGAAAGAGATTGAGGAAAACTATAGAAAGTGGAGAGATCTCCCATTCTCATGGATTGGAGGAATCAACATAGTAAAAATGTCTATACTCCCAAAAGTAATCTACATGTTTAATGCAATTCCCATCAAAATTCCAATGACATTCATTAAAGAGATTGAAAAATCTACTGTTAAACTTATATGGAAACACAAGAGGCCACGAATATCCAAGGCAATACTCAGTCAAAAGAACAATGCTGGAGGTATCATGATACCTGGCTTCAAACTATATTACAAAGCAGTAACAATAAAAACAGCATGGCACTGGCACAAAAACAGACGTGAAGACCAGTGGAACAGAATAGAGGACCCAGATATGAAGCCACACAAGTATAACTAACTTGTCTTTGACAAAGGCACTAAAAATATACAATGGAGAAATAGCAGCCTCTTCAACAAAAACTGCTGGGAAAACTGGTTAGCAGTCTGCAAAAAACTGAAACTAGATCCATGTATATCACCCTATACCAAAATTAACTCAAAATGGATCAAGGATCTTAATATCAGACCACAAACTCTAAAGTTAATGCAGGAAAGAGTAGGAAACACTCTGGATTTAGTAAGTTTAGGTAAGAACCTTGTCAATGGAACCCCAGCAGTACAGCAACTGAGAGATAGCATAGATAAATGGGACCTCATAAAACTAAAAAGCTTCTGTTCATCAAAAGAAATGGTCTCTAAACTGAAGAGAACACCCACAGAGTAGGAGAAAATATTTGCCAGCTACACATCAGACAAAGGACTGATAACCAGAATATATAGGGAACTTAAAAAACTAAATTCTCCCAAAACTAATGAACCAACAAAGAAATGGGCAAGTGAACGAAACAGAACTTTCTCAAAAGAAGAAATTCAAATGGCCAAAAAACGCATGAAAAAATGCTCACCATCTCTAGCAATAAAGGAAATGCAAATTAAATACACACTAAGATTCCACCTCACCCCTGTTAGAATAGCCATCATCAGTAACACCACCAACAACAGGTGTTGGCGAGGATGCGGGGGAAAAAAGGAACCCTCTTACACTGTTGGTGGGAATGTAAACTAGTACAACCACTCTGGAAAAAAATTTGGAGGCTACTTAAAAAGGTAAACATTGATCTTCCATTTGATCCAGCAATACCACTCTTGGGGATATACCCAAAAGACTGTGACACAGGTTACTCCAGAGGCACCTGCACACCCATGTTTATTGCAGCACTATTCACCATAGCCAAGTTATGGAAACAGCCAAGATGCCCCACTACTGATGAATGGATCAAGAAAATGTGGTATCTATACACAATGGAATTTTATGCAGCCATGAAGAAGAACGAAATGTTATCATTCACTGGTAAATGGATGGAATTGGAGAACATCATTCTGAGGTTAGTCTGGCCCAAAAGACCAAAAATCGTATGTTCTCCCTCATATGTGGACATTAGATCAAGGGCAAACACAACAATGGGATTGGATTTTGAGCACGTGATAAAAGAGAGAGCAAACAAGGGAGGGGGTGAGGATAGGTAAGACACCTAAAAAATTAGCTAGCATTTGTTGCCCTTAATGCAGAGAAACTAAAGCAGATACCTTAAAAGTAACTGAGGCCAATAGGAAAAGGGGACCGGGAACTAGAGAAAAGGTTAGATCAAAAAGAATTAACCAAGAAAGTAACACACATGCACAGGAAATTAATGTGAGTCAACTTCCTGTATAGCTATCCTTATCTCAACCAGCAAAAACCCTTGTTCTTTCCTATTATTGCTTATACTCTCTCTTCAACAAAATTAGAGATAAGGGCAAAATACTTTCTGCCTGGTATTGGGGGGGGGAGTTGGAGGGGCTGGGTTGGGTGGTAAGGAATGGGGTGTTGGCGGGGGGGGGGAGAAATAACCCAAGCATTGTATGTACATATGAATAATAAAACAATAAACAAAGAAAATATCCCTAAATAAATTATCCTATATGCAACATAAGTAAAAATGGAATTGAAAGCATTGTGTTAAGCTAAGTTGAAGATAGACAAAAAGATAAAATATTTTTCTAATAGAAATAGATGTTGTCAAGGAGAAAGCAGATAGAATAAATAATAATTGATATTGAAAAAAGATAATGGGGGGTGGGGGCAGGGGGGAGAAATGACCCAAGCCTTGTATGCACATATGAATAATAATAAAAAAAGACAATGGTAATAACATTTTTAAAACTTATGAAAATGTGAATCTATAGATCCTGAAAATAACATGCTACAGAAAATAAATAAACCTATGCTTAGGACAAAGCATATCAAAATAAAATTGCAGAATATTAAAAGCAAAGAGAAAAATTTTAAATGCAATCAGAAAGGAGAAATAAGACTTCTCAATAGAAATAATGATATTGGTTTTGACACACAGCTGTCCATGCCAGATTAACATTAGGATAGCAACTTTAAAATTCTGAAACACAATAACTGTTAACACAGAACTGTGTTCTTTTTTAAATAAATTTTTAATTGGGAAATATTCACTATACAGGGGGGATTTGCAGTAACAATACTGATTAGACTTATATTGTACATTGTTTACATTGCTCCTATTGTCTCTCCCCCTTAGCCTCTTCCCCACCCCACTTAAAGCAATTATAAGAAGTTATTTAGTTCTGCTTCATATAGGTATTTGAAGTCCATCAACCATATACCATCACCTTAATCTCCTTCCTTCACCCTCTCCCTTCCCTCTACTCCCCCACCTGACACACACTGTGCCTATTTTTCAGTCCTGATTTTCATTATTAATATTTTAATTGACATTTAAAGGGGTGTCTCAATGTATGCCCTCTGTGGGTGTGCTTTACTTTGATCCATTCAGTCCCTTCAGATACTCTCTCTTACCCTTTTACCTCCTACTCAATACACATCCTTATATCCTCTACCTTTACATCTTATGGTATGTGATATTACTGATGCTCTATCATTTGCCTGTTTCCCCAAGTTCTGTAGAGTAGTTCCACTGTTACAAACATGTTCTACATTTGAGTTTGTATATGATCAGGCTTGTTTTTGTATATATGTTTATCTTTGGATCTATTTTCCCCATATGAGGGAAAACATGTGTCTTTTGTGTTTCTGATCCTGGCTAACTTCACTTAGCATGATTTCCTCCAACTGCATCCATTTACCTTCAAACCACATGTCATTATTCCTTCCAGCTGAATAACACTTTGCTGTGCATATGTACCACAATTTCATGATCAATTCCTCAGTTGTAGGGCATCTGGGTTGTTTCCAGAGCTTGGCTATTGTGAATAGTGTTGCAATGAACATCGGTGTACAGGTGTCTACATTCTTTTGTGTAGATGCCCAGGAGTAGTATCACTGGATCATATGGCAGTTCTAGCTCTAGTTTTTTGAGGAATCTTCATACTGCTTCTCATAGTGGTTGCACTAACTGTACCAGCAGTGTATTAGGGTTCTTGTTTCACCACATCTTCACCAGCATTTGTTGTTGTTATTATCTTTAATTTTGGCCATTATAACTGGGGTGAGATGAAATTTAAGTGTTGTTTTGATGTGTATCATAACCAGGGAAGTTGAAACTTCTTCATGCATTTACTGGCCATTTGTACCTCTTTCTTTGAGAATTCCCTAATTAATTCAGGTGCCCATTTTTTCACTGGGGTGTTGATTCTTTGGGGGCTGAGTTTTTTAAGTTCCACATAGATTCTGGATATTAGTCACTTGTCAGATGAGTAGCTGGCAAAGATTTCCTCCCATACTGTGGGCTGTCTCTTGTCTCTGATGATTTTTTTCTTTGCTGTGCATAAACTCCCTACTTAGTTTGATGCAATCCTATTTGTTCATTGTTTCTCTTAGATGGTGAGCATTTGAGTTCTGTTTAAGAAGTCATTCTCTATACCTATCTGTTCCAGTGTATTTCCTACTGCTTCTTGGAGTTGTTTCAGGGTTTCAGGCCTTACATCAAGGTCTTTGATCACTGAGTTTATTTTGGTACAGGGTGAAAGACAGGGATCTAGTTTCAGTCTTCTACATGTGGATATCCAGTTTTTCCAGCAGCATGTTGAAGAGGTTGCCTTTTCTCCATTATGTGTTTTGGGCTCCTTTATTGAAAATCCGTCGGCTATAGATGTGTGAGTTTATTTCTGGACCTTTTATTCTGATCCATTGGTCTTCCTGCCTGTTCTTGTGCCAATATCATGCTGCTTTTATTGTTATGGCTCTGTAGGATAGTTCAAAGTTGGTTATTGTGATATCCCCAAGCCTGACTTCTTACTCAGAATTGCTTTGGCTACTTGAGGTCTTGTGTTTCCATATATATTTTAGGATTGACTTTTCAATTTCTGTGCAGAATATCATTAGAATTTTAATAGGGATTGTGTTGAACATGTGGATTGCTTTTGGTAGTATGGCCATTTTCACAATATTGATTCTACTGATCCACAAGCATGAAAGGTCTTTCCATCTTCTGATGTCTTCTTCTATTTCTCTCTTCAGTGATTATAGTTGTCATTGAAACATCCTTTGGTTTCCTTCATTAAATTTATTCCAAGGTAATTTATTGTTTTTGAGGCTATTGTAAATGGGATTGTTTCCCTGAGTTTCTTTCTCAGTCTGTTCATTGTTGGTATATAGAAAAGCTACTGATTTCTGTGTGTTCATTTTGTATCCTGCTACTTTGCCCAAAGAGTTTATGATTTCTAGTAGTTTTTTGTAGAGTTTTTGTATTCTCTTAGGTATAGAATCATGTCATCTGCAAATAGAAATAGTTTGATTTTTTTCCTTCCTTATTTGAATCCCTTTTACTTCTTGCTCTTATCTAATTGGTCTGGCTAGGAATTCCAAAACTATATTGAACAGGAGTGGAGAAAGTGGACAGCCCTGACTCATTCCTGACTTCAAGGGAAATGGTTTCAATAGTTCTCCATTTAATATGATCTTGTCTGTAGGTTTGTCATATATAGCCTTTATTGTATTGAGGAACATTCATACTATTCCTAATTTCTTCAGAGCTTTTATTATGAAAGGGTATTGGATTTGTCAGACTTTTTCTGCACCTATTTAGAGGATCATGTGGTTTTTGTCCTTGCTCCTATTTATGTGCTGTATTACATTTATGGATTATGTATGTTGAACCATTCTTGCATCCCTGGAATTAATCTGACTTGGTCATGGTATATGATCTTTTTGATGTGTTCTTGGATTCTGTTTGCCAGTATTTTGTTGAGAATTTTTGCATATATATTCATTAAAGATATTAGTCGATAATTCTCTTTTCTGGTTAAATCTTTGTTTAGTTTTGGAGTGGGTACTGGCTTCATAGAATGAGTTTGGTAGTATTGTTTCCCTTTCTATTTCCTGGAAAAGTTTGAGGAGTATTGGTGTGAGCTCTTCTTTAAAGGTTTAGTAAAATTCGGTCATGAATGCATCAGGTCCTGGGCTCTTTTTTGTAGGGAGACTCTATTACTGCTTCAATTTCATTGTAAGTAATAGGACTATTTAGGTGGTTAATATCTTCTTGGTTCAATTTTGGTTGGTTGCATTCGTCTAGGAATTTATCCATTTTCTCTAGATTTTCCAGTTTACTTGTATATAAGTTTTCAAAGTACTCTATTTTTGGATTTCATTGGTATCTGTGGTTATGTCCCCTTTTTCATCTCTGATTTTATTAATTTGGACCTTCTCCCTCCTCCATTTTGTCCTGTTGTCTAAGGGTTGGTCAATCTTGCTAATCTTTTCAAAGAACCAACTTTTTGTTTCATTGATTCTTTGTATAGTTTGTTTGGTTTCAATTTCATTGGTCTCAGTGCTGATCTTTGTTATTTCTCTCTGTCTGCTGGTTTTGGGTTTGGTTTGTTCTTGTATTTCTACAAGCTTAAGGTGCATAATTAGATTGTTTACTTGATAGGTCTCTTATTTTTTAATGTAGGCACTTATAGCTATAAACTTTCCCCTTAGTATGACCTTTGCTGTGTCCCACAAATTCTGCTATGTTGTATTTTCATTGTCATTGCATTCCAGAAACTTCTTGATTTCTCCCCTTATTTCAGACACCCATTGGTTTTTCACCAGTGTGCTGCTCAGTCTCCATGTGTTTGAATATTTTCTGGGGTTTCTTTTGTTGTTGACATTTAGTTTTATTCCATTGTAGTCTGAAATGATGCAGAGGGTTATTTCTATTTTCTTGAATTTGTTGAGACTTGCCTCCTGTCCTAAAATAAGACCTATTTTGGAGAAAGCTCCATGAGCTGCAGAAAAGAATGTGTATTGCCTGCTTGTTGGGTAGAATACTCTGTAGATATCAACCACATCTATCTGGTCTAATGTTTGTAATAGCGCTGAAGTTTCTTTGCTGCCCTTTTGTCTGGAAGACCTATCTATTGGTGATAGTAAGGTATTTAGGTCTCCTGCTAGCACTGTGTTAGTGTCTATCAGTGCTCTTAGGGCCATTAGAGTTTTTTCAATATAGATGGATGCCCCTGTGTTTGGTGCATATATGTTAAGGGTTAATGTCCCTCTTGATGAATTGTTCCTTTTATTAATATGAAGTGACCTTCATTGTCTCTTCTGATTGGTTTTAGTCTCAAGTCTACTTTGTCAGATATGAGTATAGCTACTCCTGCTTGTTTATGGGATCCATATGCTTGGGAAACTTTTTTCCAGCCTTCAACTTTAAGCCAGTGTTTATTTTTTTCAGTGAGATGAGTCTCTTGTAAGGAACATATAGTTGAGTCTTGTTTTTTCACTCAGTTTGAGATTCTATGTCTTTTGATTGGGGCATTGAGGCCATTTATATTCAGTGTTAATATTGAGAGGTGCTTATTGGTTCCAGTCATTCTTGTTTCCCTGTTGTTTAGTTTTACCTATACCTTATTTGTCTGCTCGTTTAAAAGTGTTTAATCTTTCTTGAGTCCTCCTGTCTCATTCTAGTTTCTTCTACTACATATAAAAGTCCTTTAAGTATCTTCTGTAGTGCTGGCTTGGTGGTCACAAATTCCTTTAGTTTTTCTTTGTTGTAGAAGGTTTTAATTTCTCCTTCAATTAGGAAGGATAGTCTTGCTGGGTAGACTAGTCTAGTTGACAGTTGCTTTCTTTCAGGGCCTGAATTATGTCTTTCCATGACCTTCTTGTATTTAAAGTTTGAGTTGAGAAATTTGCTGTTATTCTAATGGATTTGCCTTTACATGTGACTTGCCTTTTCTCTTTTGCAGCTTTGTTTCTTTGTTCTGTGTGCAGAGTGTTTTGATTGTGAAATGTCTGGGAATGTTTCTTTCTTAGTCCTGCCGGTATGATGTTCTATAGGCTTCCTGCACCTGGGTGACTCTCTCTTCCTCAAAACTAAGGGAGTTTTCTGCTATTATTCTATTAAATAGGTTGTCAATGACTTTAGTTTGTATCTCCTCTTCTTCTTCTACACCCATGATTCATAGTTTTGGTCTTTTCATCGTGTCCCAGATATCTTGCATGTTCTATTCATATTTTCTTACCATTCTTTCATGAACTTTTACTGTTTGGTCCAATTCCTCTACTTTGTCTTCCATTCCTGATACTCTGTTTTCAACTTGCTCCACTCTGTTTGCCAAGCTTTTGATTGCAATATTTATTTGGGATATTGAGTTATTTATTTTGGATTATTTTTCAGGGTTTCCATATCTTTATTGATTTCCTCTTTCATATCCTGGATAGTCTTCTTAATTTCATCCATCTGTTTTTTTGTATTCTCTTTGAGTTCATTTAATTGTTTATTCATGCTCTTTTTGAGGTCAAATACTAACTTTTGTGTTTCTTCTTTGAGGTCATTAATCATTTTTACTATTGTTTTTTAGAATTCATTATTTGATAGTCCTTCTATGCAGGTGTTTGGATCATTAGTGGTGGAACTGGCTTTTGGTGGAGAGTGGTGGTCTTGCTGTTTTATTCTGCATTGAGATTTACACATCTGGAGTTGTTTTTGGTTAGGATTTTAGTCCCTTATGCCCCTGTAGTTGGGGTTTTTGTGTTTTTCTTTTTTCCTCCTGGTACTCCAGCAGTGTTTGTCAGAGAGGGATATGCTGGATATGTTGCCCTTTGCAGGGTTCTCACTGTGGTGCTGATTACCACTTTTCTCTTCTCAGCAAGGGGGCTGGACTTCCGGCTTTTTGATGGGGGCATCAGGGCTCTCTTGCAGTCACAGTTGGGAGCATTGGGTCTTTGTGCACTGTGGGCAGCAGGCTTCCTAGCACCAGCAGAGTAGTGGATTGCTACTCAGTGGAGGATCTGGGATTCCAGCTCTTGGACAGAAGAGATGTGACTCTTTTGCAGGGAGGTGTAGTGTGAAGTGCTGGGCTTCTGTGTGCCTTGGTGGAACAGAGCTTCTGATGCCACCTGCAGAGTGGCAGGTTATAACTTTCCTTCCTTCAGTGGGGAATCTGGTATTCTTGCTCTTTGGCAGGGGAGTGAGGGCTCTCTTGCTGTCAGAGACAGTGGGGAGGGCTGGGCCTCCATGCTCTGTGGGCAAGGAAGCCTCCTGGCACCAAAATCAACATAGAAAAATCATTAGCATTTCTATACACTAACAATGAGCAAACGGAAAAAGAATGTATGAAAACAATTCCATTTACAATAGCCTCAAACAAAATCAAATATCTAGGTGTAAACCTAACAAAAGATGTGACAGACCTCTACAAGGAAAACTATAGACTTCTGAAGAAAGAGATTTAGGAAGACTAGAAAGTGGAGAGATCTCCCATGCTCATGGATTGGTAGAATCAATATAGTAAAAATGTCGATACTCCCCAAAGTAATCTACATGTTTAATGCAATTCCCATCAAAATTCCAATGACATTCATTAAAGAGATTGAAAAATCTACTGTTAAATTTATATGGAAACACAAGAGGCCATGAATAGCCAAGGCAATACTCAGTCAAATGAACAATGCAGGAGGTATCACAATACCTGACTTCAAACTATATTACAAAGCAATAACAATAAAAACAGCATGGTGCTGGCACAAAAACAGACATGAAGACCAGTGGAACAGAATAGAGGATCCAGATATGAAGCCACACAACTATGAGCAACTTATCTTTGACAAAGGAGCTAAAAATATACAATGGAGAAATAGCAGCCTCTTCAACAAAAACTGCTGGGAAAACTGGTTAGCAGTCTGCAAAAAACTGAAACTAGATCCATGTATATCACCCTATACCAAGATTAACTCAAAATGGATCAAGGATCTTAATATCAGACCCCAAACTCTTAAGTTGATACAAGAAAGAGTAGGAAATACTCTGGAGTTAGTAGGTATAGGTAAGAACTTTCTCAATGAAACCCCAGCAGCACAGCAACTAAGAGATAGCATAGATAAATGGGACCTCATAAAACTAAAAAGCTTCTGTTCATCAAAAGAAATGGTCTCTAAACTGAAGAGAACACCCACAGAGTGGGAGAAAATATTTGCCAACTATACATCAGACAAAGGACTGATAACCAGAATATACAGGGAACTTAAAAAACTAAATTCTCCCAAAACTAATGAACCAATAAAGAAATGGGCATGTGAACTAAACAGAACTTTCTCAAAAGAAGAAATTCAAATGGCCAGAAAACACATGAAAAAATGCTCACCATCTCTAGCAATAAAGGAAATGCAAATTAAAACCACACTAAGATTCCACCTCACCCCTGTTAGAATAGCCATCATCAGCAACACCACCAACAACAGGTGTTGGCGAGGATGCGGGGAAAAAGGAACCCTCTTACACTGTTGGTGGGAATGTAGACTAGTACAACCACTCTGGAAAAAAATTTGGAGGCTACTTACAAAGCTGGACATCGATCTACCATTTGATCCAGCAATACCACTCTTGGGGATATACCCAAAAGACTGTTACTCCAGAGGCACCTCCACATCCATGTTTATTGCGGCACTATTCACAATAGCCAAGTTATGGAAACAGCGAAGATGCCCCAGCACTGACGAATGGATTAAGAAAATGTGCTATCTATACACAATAGAATTTTATGCAGCCATGAAGAAGAATGAAATGTTATCATTCGCTGGTAAATGGATGGAATTGGAGAACATCATTCTGAGTGAGGTTAGCCTGGCTCAAAAAACCAAAAATCGTATGTTCTCCCTCATATGTGGACATTAGATCAAGGGCAAACACAACAAGGGGAGTGCACTATGAGCACATGATAAAAGGGAGAGCACACAAGGGAGGGGTGAGGATAGGTAAGACACCTAAAAAACTAGCTAGCATTTGTTGCCCTTAACGCAGAGAAACTAAAGCAGATACCTTAAATGCAACTGAGGCCAATAGGAAAAGGGGAACAGGTACTAGAGAAAAGGTTAGATCAAAAAGAATTAACCTAGAAGGTAACACCCACGCACAGGAAATCAATGTGAGTCAATGCCCTGTATAGCTATCCTTATCTCAACCAGCAAAACCCCTTGTTCCTTCCTATTATTGCTTATACTCTCTCTACAACAAAATTAGAGATAAGGGCAAAATAGTTTCTGCTGGGTATTGAGGGTGGGGAGCGGGAAGGGGTAGAGTGGATGGTAAGGGAGGGGGTGGGGGCAGCGGGGAGAAATGAACCAAGCCTTGTATGCACATATGAATAAAAAAAAAGAATAATGTGCATAAATGTTAATGAAAGAATGAATAATATGTGTTATTATCTATGGAGATCCAAGTGTGCCACTCTGAGTAACACAATCTTTGTTAATTTGGTACAGACTAAGTGGTTCTTTTCTTTAATAAGGAGAGAAAACTGAATATTTAAGCCAATAGAATTGAGTGACTATGCATGTTTGATTTCTAGAAATTAAAAAAATTATGGCCAATTCTAAATTAAAAGCAATTACATTTTTCAATATTGCCTTTCTTTCTTAATCTAATTACTTTCCATTATAAAAATGTTAGAATGATTTTCAGAATGTTTTCCTGATTGGGTGTTGTGTTTTTCAGTTCAGTTCTTTAAAAGCTGACTGAAGTTTCAATGTGAAATTTGCCCAAAAAGAGCATTTAGTGACAAATGCTATACTTTCACTTCTCATTTGCAGTGAAACAAAGTGATGTGAGTGAGGTTAAATCCAAGCAAATATTTTTAGAGCTCTACTTAATACCGAGAATTATTAAAATTTACATTTTATTTTATCTTATAGTACACCATGAACATCTGCCCATGTTGTTCAAGTTTTTAAATTAGATTTTAATGGATTTAGAATATTATGTTCAGTAGCTATATGATGATTTTTATAACTAGACTGCTACTACAGGATGATTAGATTTTTTCTAATTTTATCATATTAAAAATGACACCATAATCAACATCTCAATCATATAAATTTTTCTTCTTTTGAGGTATTTCCTTCACATAAATTATAGAAAATATAATTACCACATCAAAGGGTGTAGCTATTTTCGTGGCTCTTGCAAATTTGACAAATTATCTTATAATTTAAATTATCTCAATTTAAAGTGTTACCAGTAACATATGAGTGTACTAATTTTATTATAACCACAAACACATTGTGTGTTAATACTTCAAAATTATTTATGATATGTATTTCTTTTATGGCAAAATTTCATTTATATCTTTGTTCTTTTAACTGTTGGTACCTCTTTATGGTTTAAATATGCAGTACTTAAATGAAGTCTTTGGAAGTGGTAGATATTGGCCTTTTATGTTTAGGAATATGTAGTTTTCAGGTCTACTGTGTTCCTTTATATTTTACTATTATTTTTAAGTACTGAGGTTTCACATTTTATGTATTTAACAATTTTTGAGATGTTCTCTTTCAAATCTTAGAAAATTAACATTTATAAAAAGACCTGGAAATAATCTATTTTGTTTCTGTAATTTATAATTGCAAAAAGAATTATACCTGAAAGTTCTTTTCTGTTTTGTGGGGTCGGGCATGGATTTTAAAAAAAAAATTAACGCTCTAAAAGGAATCAGTAGACAAAAGTAACCATGGAAACTGCCCCAATCAGTTCAGGCTGCTATAACATATTTTAGGTGGCTTAATTTGCAGAAGTTCATTTAGCACAGTTCTGGAGGCTGAGATCTCCATTCTTTTCTGGTATGGTTACTTTGGAGATAGGGTCTCACTTTTTTGCCCAGGCTGGCCTAGACTGTAATCCTTTCAGTTTACACTGGGATGATAAGTGCATACCACCACACCAAGCTTTTTTTTTTTTGTTAGATGGAATCTCAGGAACTTTTTTGACTGAGTTGTCCTGGAACCATGATCTTCTTGATTTCAGCCTCCAACGTAGCTTGGGAGACATGTGTTCATCCTTTGCCCAGCTATTGGTTGAGATGGGTCTTGAGAACTATTTGCTGGGGCTGACCTCAAATCTCAACCCTCCCAATTTCAGCCTCCCAAGTAGTTTAGGATTGCAGGCATGATCCACTGGCACCTGGCTTTTTTCTTTCATATAAGGGTACTAATGCTACTTATGAATTCTGTATCTTCATGACTTAATTATCTTTCAAGGCCTTACTTCCTCTACCATCATACTGGGGATATCATCATTTTGAGGGGTAAACATATTTAGAATGTAACAGAAACAAGTAAACAAGCAGCACAATATTTTGTAATAAATATGGTGGAATAGGCTTTGGAGTTGTTTATATTTGTCTTTGTATGTGTGCTGTATCTCTTACTGCTTGGTCTTGGGTAAGTTTCTTTTCTGCCATAAATTCTTATTTCCTCTTTTGTAAAATTTGAATAGCTGTAGTACCTACCTCAGGATTGTTGTGAGCAATACATATTGTAAAGCACTTAATACAGTTTCTGGTATGTGTAAGTACTCTTTAAATACCTGGTATTTTACTATTACCTTTACTGATACTATTGTTATTATCAAGAATGCAGCATGCCTATTATTGTCTAAGGCACTGTACTAGCAAAACTTAGAACCTATTGGGGAAATAAATAACTGTGGCACATAGTTGTTATAGAAGTTAAAAAGTGACTAATATCATATGAGCAATCTAAAAGTTTGTAGAAAAATTAGAGGAAAAGAGATTATGGCTAGTTAATGAAGCAGAGTCATTTTTTAGCACAATTCGGAATTGAGGGAATAGAATTAAGAGAATATTGGGCAGAGTTGGCAGCATAAACAAACAAAAAATACAATGTTTGATTTGATTAGAATTTAGTGGAAAGAGAAAGGATTTGAGAAAATATGTTTGGAAGTTTAGATTGTGATCAGATTGCATGAGAACTTGAATTCAAGTTATATTGTTAAGACTGTTGTATAGAGACGTTAGTAACATTGACAGTTTTGTGTCATAGCATCCCGTGAAACCTACATATAATCTGCTAAACTATAAACTATAAACCATTTTAGAGAAGAGACTTATTATATTTAGTTTTTATTTATTTATTCATATTTTTGGTGGCACTTAGATTTGAACTCAGGGCCTTGTGCTTGCTAGGCAGGCGTTCTACCACTTGAGCCATGCTACCAGCTCTTATTTTAATTTTTTTTCTAATTTATTATTTTACTCCTTTTTGTTTTGAAGTAATTTCTAGCTTACAGAAAAGTTACAAAAGTAGTACATGAACTTCTTGTGTGGGTTCATCCTTATTTCCCAGTCCACATCATTCACATTTTTCTGGACTGTGTTTCTGAACTGTGTGGTTGTAATTGCATTTATGCTCCTTCTTTATCCCTAAATTCTTCAGTGTATGTTTCTTAAAATCAAGGCTACTTTCTTACATATCCATAGTACAAGTATTAAAATTAGGAAATTAACATTGATTATCCAATTCACATACCTTAATTAAATTTTTCTAGTTATCTTACTAATGTCCTTTATATCCAAAGGGAAAAATACTTTTATGTAAGATCCAACCCATGATTGCATATTCAATTCAGATGTCAATTCTCTCTATTTTCCTTTAATATGGACTAGCTCTTTGTTTTTCCTGACTTTGACATTTTTTTGAAGAGTACGGTCATTTATTTTATAGAATTCTTCTAACTTTGATTTGTCTGATCTTTCCTTACAATTAGATTTAGATTATTGATTTTGGCAGGAATTTAACAAAAATGATGCATCCTTGTCAGTGCATTAGATCAGAAGGCTCATGGTATCTACTTGTACTATTATTGATGATGTTTACATTAAGCATTTCATTTTAAGGTGGTATCTTTCAGATTTTTCCATCATAAAGTTCCTATTTTTCCCTATGTGACTAATAAAAATTTTCTTAAAAAAGTCATTTTTGTTTATGATGGTTATAAGGGAGTTTCATTGTGATATTTCTATCTATCTGTCTATGTATATATATATCATACCCCAAATTTATTCATCCCCTCCATTATTCTCCTTCATCCCTTTGTCTCCTCTTATGGTGATTTCAGCAGGTTTGAATGTTCCATGTTCATACATATGTAGAAAGTACATCAACCATATTAATCTTCTTTACTTTCCTCATTCCCCTCCCCCCCTTAGTGTCTTCCCCTTAGTGTGACCTGTTTGACAGGTCCTTCATTCTTTTGGAGTCTTTTCATTGTTCATTGAGATTTTTGCCTTGATATTTTACCTGTCAATGTATTGTGCTTAAGTAATCTAATCTCCCTTCACTGCACTTCCTCACTCTTTTTCCTCTATTCTGTGTTATTCAGCAGTTTTCAGTGGGTTTCACTGTGTTTTGTTCCTACACAGTTGTGATATATTTTATTATTATTCATTATCTTTCTTTCCTTCTTTTCCTCCTCCCCTTAGCCTCTTCTATGAGTCCCATCTTTGGGTACATGTTCTGTGCATAGTTTTTTGTATATATGATATTGCTTATATTTGTATTGGGCTTATATTTCACATATGAAAGAGAACATGCAGCCTTTGGCTTTCTGAACCTGGCTAACTTCACTTAGGATGATGTTCTCCAGTTTCATCCACTTACCTGCAAATAACAAAATTTCATTCTTCTTTATGGCTGAATAAAATTCCATTGTATACAACATTGTGTTGTGCAAACACAAACAATGGGATTGGACTTTGAGCACATGATAAAACCGAGAGCACATAAGGGAGGGGTGAGGATAGGTAAGACACCTAAAAAATTAGCTAGCATTTGTTGCCCTTAACGCAGAGAAACTAAAGCAGATACCTTAAAAGCAACTGAGGCCAATAGGAAAAGGGGACCAGGAACTAGAGAAAAGGTTAGATCAAAAAGAATTAACCTAGAAGGTAACATGCACGCACAGGAAATCAATGTGAGTCAATGCCCTGTATAGCTATCCTTATCTCAACCAGCAAAAACCCTTGTTCCTTCCTATTATTGCTTATACTCTCTCTACAACAAAATTAGAGATAAGGGCAAAATAGTTTCTGCTGGATATTGAGGGGGTGGGGGGGAGAGGGAGGGGGTAGAGTGGGTGGTAAGGGAGGGGGTGGGGGCAGGGGGGAGAAATGACCCAAGCCTTGTATGCACATATGAATAATAAAAGAAAAAAAAAAAAGAAAAAGAAAAAGAAAAAAAAAAACCACATTTTCTTAATCCATTCATCAGTAATGGGCATCTTGGCTGTTTCCATAGCTTAATTTTTGTGAATAATGCTGCAATAAACATGGAAATGCAGGTGCTTTTGTTGTAACCTGACTCACATTCCTTTGGGTATATCCCTAGGAGTGGTGTTGCTGGATCATATTTTTAGTTTTAGTTCTATTTTTAGCTTTTTGAGGAGCCGCCATACTGTTTTCCATAGTGGTTTTATTAATTTACATTCCCACAAGTGGAAGGGGGGAGGGCATAAGAAAAGGGTCAAGGAGGGTGAATATGGTAGAAGTACTATATATTCATGTATGAAAATGGAGTAATAAGACCTGCTGAAACTGTTCTAAGAAGAGGGAGAAAGGGAATAAAGGAGAAAAATGGAGGGGGTGAATCTAACTAAGATATATTGTAAGCACTTTTGTAAATGTCACAGTATATCCACTGTACAACTATAATATGCTAATAAATTTTTAAAAACTATGAAAATTTATTTTTATATTTACAAAAAAAAGAAGAACTTTCTGAGAAATTACTCTGACAATATCTAATTACCTAATTTCTGATCAAATTTCACCTGCCAGTTTTGGCATTCAGTGGTATTTCTTGCTTGAAATAATTAGTACAGTAGTTAAAATGGTGATTTAAAATTAATATTTTTTATTACCATATTATTATTGTACTGGGGTACATTGTGACATTTACAAAAGTTCTTACAATATATCATAGCTAAATTCACCTCCTCCATCATTCTCTTTTATCTCCCCTCCTTCATTCCTAGAATTTTTTCAGTAGGTATCATTTTTCTGTTTTCATACATGAGTACATAAAATTTCCACTATATTCATGCTCACACACCCTTTCCTCCCCGCTCCCACTGGTACCAACCTCCTCACAGGACCTGTTTTACCTTCCTGTTCTCTGTTTTTGAAAAGAGACATTTTTGTTTGTTTGAAATAGCTGTATAGGAGTTTCATTTCAATTTCATATATATATATAATGCATGTATATATGCATTATAACCCGAACTGGTTCATCCCCTCTATTTTTCTCCTTGTACCTTAGTCTCCTTCTCATGGTGATTTCAATAGGTTTAAAAATTCTATATTTATTCTTGTATAGAAAATAAATCAACCATATTCACCTTCTTAACTTCTTTCTTTTATCCTCCCTCTCCTGTTTGTTGCCTCTCCATAGAGTGACCTGTTTTTCATAATATTGGTTGTATTTGTATTGGGGCTATCTTCTACTATGACAGAATACATGCAGCCTTTGGCTTTCTGAACCTGGCTAACTTCACTAAAGATGATGCTCTCCAATTAAAATAGTGACTTAAAAAAATTCATCATTCCTTTTAGATATATTAGTTGGTGTCCTAATTGTGTAAAATAGTGTTTACTCATTTCCACAGTTAATTATGTTATTTATTTATGGCTTATTATTTTACTATATGGTATTTAGTCAGTTATTAACATTACTTATTTTAATGCTCAGTTTGTCCCAGACTTGGCCATTAAAAGTCTGTTAGAATGTTCTCTTATATCTTTAAATATGTCCTTATTTTTTGTCACAGTAGCACATTCCAGGCAAGCCTATTTTACACAGCAGCCAGGACAGAGACACAAATATTTTTATATTCTTCAATGTTCTGCATCTAGTGGATGATGAATAAGTACTTTATCAGTGAATGAATGATTTAAATAAATTGCAGGTGCACAAGTGGATGTGTTACTTGTTTTTCTTTCTTTGTATTTTTATGTATGAATCTGGTCATCCTTTCCATAAAGATTAGGTCAAGGAAAATCTCTGTAGACTTTTTCAGAAGAAAAAGTATGCAGTAAGAAATTTACTTAATTTGTTTATTCAGTTATTAATTATTTATTGGCACCTACTATATCTCAAATGCCTTTAGCACTATATGTACAAAACTGAACAAAAGAGATAGAGTCTTATGGAGCTTATAGTCTAGTGGTTAATTAATTAAAAGGTAAAGTGCCCAAATTCAACCTTTAGTTCCTTCTACTTTTCTTTGTTGGTATTCTATAAAGGAAGGCATGAGAAATCAATGAAAAAAATAATATATCTTGAAAACCAATATTCTGTAAATCATTATATTAGGGCCTTTTTGATTGGAATTCCAAAAATGTCTAAGAAATGTCTCTCTTACTGTCATGAAATTTGATGGCTAGTAATATAAGAGAAATCCAGTATTGTAACATAATAGAAGGAATATAAGCCTTACAATTAAAAAGAAATCTAGGTTTCAATCACAGGTCTGCTTCTTTTTACTTCATCAACCTTGAGCACATTTCTTAGCCTCTATGAGATAATAAAACCTATACTTCACTCTGCAAGAGAATTATATACACTGGAGAACAATAATGCCTAATCCTTGGGATTTGTTTCACTTAGATACTTTTAGTCTCTGGTAATAGAAAATCCAAAGCAAACTGGTTTAAACATCAAGGAAATGTGTTGACATGCCTATCTGGATTCTAGTACTGCAGGTTTTAGGTTTGTTTTATTCAGTGAATCAAGTATGCCACCAGGAATTCAGGTTCCTTCTATTTCACCTCTCTGTCATCCCTGGTGTCTCATTCTAGGGCTTTTTCTCCTCAGGATACACACTTAATCATTTCCTTCAGTCTTATTGAGCCAACTTAAGTCACAGCTCTAACTTAACAACATCCTCAGGGATGGCATAAGTTGATCTGATCAGGCCTGAAAAGAGGATAAGGGTATGATATAGATAGCACATCATTTATTTAGACTAGTCAGAAGGCAAATTGGGCCTGAGTTCAATTATCTAAAACACATTGCTGTTACATAGTGAGGGAAACTTGGAATGGATTTGGGGAGGACCATTTTATTTTACCATTGAAATATTGAAGTTTAGGTAACTTTGGAGAATGGGACATCTCTGTAGTCAGAAGTGTAGAAGTGGAGGGCTTTTTCTCATGCATTACAGTATGAATAAGCAATTATTATTTCTTGTCTTATTTTAGGCTACAATTAGAGCTGACTTTTGTATGTAACTTTCATATTCCTACTTGGATGTTTCTTCCATGAGGCTGAAATTGTTATCTTCCTTAGTACCACTTCTCACTTCCACCAATTAAAAACAAATTTATTATCTATCATTTTACAGATCCATCTAATGACAATTAATTACCAATTTCCATGATTAAAATCTGGGTGTATGCATATGACTGAATGGTACTGATCATAACAGTTAGGTACAATTTATAGCACCTATGTTTCAGATTGTGAAATCATTGAAGCTAGTGACATCAAAGCAGTTCTGTTGCTGTACCTTTTAAAAAAAAGTTGAAAGGCTAATATTAGAGCAAATATCTCACTTGCAAATTTAACACAGTAAACTTGGGGTCAAATGCAGTTTAAGAATTCAGTGCTGCTATTTGTATTTTCACTTATAATTTGGTGTTCTGTATTATAAGTGCCTTGTAGGTTACTCTTATAAGTGTCTTGGGGGTCCAGATAAATGCCACTTTCCTCTCTTCATTTCCAAGCTTTATCTTCCTTTCCCATTTTATGCCTCTTCTTTTTATTTGATCTTTTCTTTTTACTTTTGTTTTTCTGAAGATATCTACCCCATATGCTACACTATACTGATCATGTCACTTCTCTTCTTTCCTTCTATTCACCCCTTTTTGTACTTACTCTCTCTAGACTTCTACTTTTCTGTGTTTTGTTCTAAAGAATATCAATTGCTTGACTTTCATGCTCCCTCTACTTTCTTTCTTTTTCTTCTCTCTTTCTTGTGGGATAAATGATCTCTGGACTCCTAGCAGGTCCACTAACTATAAGGAAAGTTTGGCTCTGGAAGCAAACTTGCTATGGCTTCATTTTCTTCACAGGAAACCTTCTCTCAGCGGAAGCAAAGAATGACAATAATGAGATCAGCCTGCTCCAAATGGTTGAGGAGCAGTTTTAGTTTTTATAATCACTGTTAGTTTATGGGCAAATTTGTTGACACATACTCTTTCCAGCTAGGTTGCGAATACCTCCCCTGAAGCATAGCACTTACTATATGGTAACATAACTGTTTCTTTATTTGATTGTGAGCTTTTTGAGGGCTGAAGTCCTATTTTCTTTAACTACATTTTCAACATTTACTAGTGTATTTTGTGACAAATACTTCATTCATTAAACACACATTAAGCAGAGCCACTGGTATACAGATGTATATGCTTGTCTTACACAACCTTAGACACCACTAGTATCACACACATTTTATATTTGTACACTCATTACAGGTTTTTGGAAGGTGGTAGTAAAGTGTCTAGTTATAAGAAAATCATTCTATTATGAAAGTAAATTCTTTTGAGGAAAGGATACCTTTTTTAGTTTACTCAAGAGTACATTGTGAGTATTGTTCCTGATTTACATTTAATTCATATTTGTTAATATCATATTTCATGAGGATTGTATTTGGTATGTCTTGCTCAAGGTAGCTCTTTCACACTTTTAAGAAGGGGAAATGCAGTGTATCTTTAGTATCTAAAATAAAATTCTGATTCTTATATTGGGAGAAAAGTGCCCCTTCTACCTCGTTCTTTTTCATATTTAGTTTTCTCTCTGTTTTCATTCACTTGCTGACTTCTTACTCTTGAGTAACATGTCAGTCAATATTGCACTAGAAATTTATTTGTGCAAACCTATGTGAATGCTGCTGAGAATGAAAGATATTAATGTTCTATACCATCCTGTATGCAAACCACACCCATCCACACAACACCCTACCTAGGATCAAATTGTATCTTTTGACTCCAACCAAGATGGAATTCTGTTATATTTCACCAAAATGTCTTCCAATTTAACATATATTTAATTGACCATCTCCATAATCCAGTAATAACAGTAAGTAATATTTATTGATTACTTCCCAAGTCATGAGTACTGTTCTAAGGTACTTTTGTTGTTCCCATTTTGTAGATGAGGAAACCTTGGATCAGAGAGTTTAAATAATTTGCTGAAAGTAAGACAGCTATGCCAGAACCAGGGTTAAAGTTCAATACTTAGTATTTTTTCCTAAAACTATACACTATCACCCATTGGCATTATTCTTGATAACTTTAATCAGAATTGTGGAAAGCATTTTCAAAATTCTTTAGTATAATGAGCAGAACTATACTACAGAGGCTGAAACTGTTTCCTTCCAAAATCTACTTAACTGCTTACTCCTTAGGAAGTTTCTTATCTGTATCCATTTCTGGATCACTTCATTGCAACACTTGGATATAATAGCAAACATATATATGACACCAGACTTTGCAGATATTAATAAATTTAATGCTTATAACTACCCTTATATAGGTATTTTCATGTTTCCCATTTTAGAGAGGAGAAACTGCCCAAGGTTACATAGCTCAAGTGGCTCTGGAAGCCTTTGAGCCCAGGTAGTAGGGGTACATATTCCATGTGCTTAAATAAACCTTTGTATTTTGTGTAAACCAAATTCTATGTGATCTTGGACTCAGAAGGCATAGAGTCTTCTCTTTTCTCTAGCTTTGTGATCTGAGGCTAATCATTCTATATCCTAGTTTTTTTCATAAAATAAAAAAGAGTTTCTTGTAATATTAAGAGTTTTACGTAGGTAATGTGCATTCAAGGTGGTCAGTCTGTAGATAATAAAAAGTCGTGGAAGCATCATATCTATATAAGTCATTTTGACAAATAACTCCTAAGGCAACTTTGGGGAATGCATTCAGTTTCTCAAATACTTAATTTTCTTTATAAAATGGAATAATTCCCTTTTCTCTTCAACTTGTTATAAGAATGCAGTAAGAAACAGATATGATACTATTAAAGATTTTTATAACTATAAATTATATTATATACTATATATTTGACGTGTAATGTATATATAAATGTATTACATGTAATACATTTATTACAAAATTTAAAGAGCAAAAGGTGTATAAAAAAGAAAAAACCCCATAATTTTTATAATTCAGAAAAACCACCATTGACATTTTGTGGTATATATGGTCATTTTTTTCCCCTCCTTATGAATAGGTAGTAATTGTGTTCAGTGCTTCCTCTTATCCCTCGGATCAGACTGTCCCAATGTGCTTCAGAAGACTTCCAATAGCCACAGTGTGTGTATCTCTGTACCTGAAGACTGTATCAAGAGCACAGAAAGGCATCCTGCTTATAAAAAGAAGGACAGGCTTGGAATTTGGAAATTAACACCTCTCAGGAGTAGCCTCTAACCCAACTGACCTGATGTGGAGTACAAATATTATTCCATCTCTCTTGCTTCTTGGGTGGCACAGTATTGTAGTGTGTTTTCCCAGAGTTTCCTATGTGATTAAGTTCCAGTTGTCCACTACAGTGGTGAGTTGGGTGACATACCCATTGTGTATTATCTTTCCTTGGCTATGCCTCTTCCTCTGCACCAGGTATACTGACCTCTTAAATTTTCTTATAAATTGCTAAGAGTGTATTACCTCAGGGCCTTTGCACATACTGTTCTACATTCTTTCCCTATATCTCCATGGATCATTCCTCTATATCCTTCACATTTCTGCTCAAATGTTATCTGTTCATTGATACGTTTCCTTTCAATCTTATTTAAGACTGTATTTCTTCCCATGCTTCCTTCTACATTCCTTAGTTTCATTTCTTTCTTTTTTTTTCTTCATAGAAATTAGCACCATCTTTTATAATATATATTTCACTTTTTAAGATTTGTTTATTGGACTAGAATGTAAACTCTACAAGAGCAGAAATTTTTGTTTTATTCAACTTCTTAGGTTTCTAGTGCTAAGAACGGTGGTCTCAACAAATATTTGTTGAAGAATGAGTAAATAAAAATCGTGCTGATTAGTGTTATTATTCTTCCTTTAAAATAGTTTTCCTGAGAAATCAATGTGAGTCAATGCCCTGTATAGCTATCCTTATCTCAACCAGCAAAACCCCTTGTTCCTTCCTATTATTGCTTATACTCTCTCTACAACAAAATTAGAGATAAGGGCAAAATAGTTTCTGCTGGGTATTGAGTGGGGGAGCGGGAGGGGATGGAGTGGGTGGTAAGGGAGGGGGTGGGGGCAGGGGGGAGAAATAAACCAAGCCTTGTATGCACATATGAATAATAAAAGAAAAATGAAAAAAAAATATGTTAAAAAAAAAAAAGAAAAAAAAAATAGTTTTCCTGAATCTCAGCATTCTTTTCTGGCCTTCACCAGTCACTGTGTATTTACAGTTCAGCTTCTAAACTTGTAATTGGGCCTTGTGTCTTAGCAACATGATGATGCATCACAGCAGCTGTTTGGACTTAAGAGGATTCAGTTTTGATAGGTTGTCCAATGGTGCTGTGTGTGCTTTCAGTATTCTAATTTGTTTTTGGGTTTCAGATATTCCTTTGAGAATTTCTTCCACTTCCCTGGAATGCTGACTCTTGGATTTTCTTATACAGCTTGATTCTCTTTTTCAGTGATGTTTATCTCAATTCATATAGACACCTTACTTTTTTTCCTTCTTTTTTTTCTGCTATTGTCTCTGTCAGAGAAGATTTATTATACTTCCATCTGGTTTCCCATCCCCTGTCACAGACATTTGTATGTAATTCTCTAATGGTCTTATGAATAAGTTTTCCATTCAGAACCTGAGGGTTGACACTATATACGTTGTGCAGCTCTATAATTGAAGAATAAATTGTGTGGAAAGTCAGTATTGCCTAGGACCTATGAGGTACAATTTATTGTGGTGGTTACTTGGTAATTATTGACTTAAAATGAGTATATTCAATTTTCTTTATTTCTTCATGAAAATGAAATACAATTGAATCATTTAAATCAGAACCCTGGGAATACCTCTTGATAATCTAATTTTAAATCATGTCTTCAGATCTATCTCCTTCATGAGACGTTCTCTGATTCACAACAGATAATTTTTAATCTGTTATTATAATTCTGGACTCAGTTTTTCCCATCCATTTCTCTTTGTCTGTATCATAACATACAGTTTAGTATTATGGAATGATGAAGGATATGGGCTATGGGTCCAGATAAATTGTGTTTGAACCTATTATTTTCAGTAATCAGCTCTGTAACCTCAAATGAGATATTTAACTTCTCTAAGCCTTAGTTTTCTTGTTTATATAATGGGAATAATAACAATTCCTATTTATTGAGTCATTATGTAAGTTAGTAACAGTGTGAAATAGGATAGTGTAGGACAGATGGTAAATATTCATATACATTAACTATTTTTAAAATGTTGAAGCAAAATACAAGTACATGCTGATTAGAAGTGATCTGTATGCTTTTTTCTATTCTCCACATAAACTTTAATTTTCTGCAGTATTCTTTTCTTGTTTTGGTGGTACTGGGTTTGAACTCAGGACTTCATGCTTGCTAGGCAGGTGCTCTACTGCTTGAACCACTCCACCAACGTTCTGCTGTGCTCTTTAGATGTTTTTAGGTCTTTGATATTAGGTGGGAATGTTATTAAACAAACAATTCACAGAGAGCAAAATATTATGCATAGAGACTTCTTGGCCATGAGGCACATTCTTGCTTATTTGTTACTTATTCCTTAGAGCTTCTGTCCCTTCTTCCTATAAGTTAAACTCATAGATCCACAGAATGTTAAAGCATTCTATTCAAATAATCCATTTTTCCAAAAGAATCATTGAAGTCTAGCATGCAAATGGCAGAATTGGGGCTAAGCACTGCACTATTTTAATGATACTTAGCAGGGCCAAGTGAGAATGCATTTCTTTTTTGTTACCATTTCTTCCCCTGCAATCTGTCTTCATCTCAACAGATGTTATCTCTTCCCCCCAAAAGACTCATGTCATCATCCTGCTTTAAGACTCCTGTCAGTTCTCACTCTTTCATTTCATAACCTGATATTAGCCAACTTCACCAGTTGCATTTACTTTATACCTTCAACACAAATATTAGAATTAAGTCATAGTGTATTTTCCCCAAACCAATGCTTTCAAGTGCTGTGCCCCATCCTTGCTATCTTATTTGTCTGCTATGCCCTTCTCAGCTTTCACTACAGCTTAAATTGTTTTCTTCTGCAAAGCTGTTCCTAAATATTCTAGCACTGCATTCTTTATTAACACTGTTTTCACTTATATGTTTATGTACCTGTCTGCCATGAAATGATGAAAATACAGAGATTGTCTTATTTTATTCCTGAATAGCTAGACCTTATTCAGCGATTCATTGCTCAATAAATGTCTTAATAAAATAGTGACTGAATGTTAATACATTTTCTCAACTTTTTGAGAATTTAAGGATGATTTTCACCATTGTTAATTCTAAACCAGAGATGTTTGCACATTTCAGTGTGTTTTGGCAGGGTTAGGGCCTGACATCTGTTGTAGGTAGTAAGGACATCAGTGTCGTTTTTAGCTGTCACTCACCTGCTGTGTGTTGTTTTAGCTCTTAAAGCTTCATTCTTTTTACCTGAAATTTCCCAGTACCATGCTCACTGGTTTATACAAACAATTTAGATGGCCTAGTGGCTTTTTAACCAGATTTCATGGTTTTAATTGACAGGTAAAAATTGTATATATTTATGGCATATATCAAAATGTTTTAATTTATGTGTACATTGTGGAATGGCTAAATCAAGCTAGTTAGCATGTATTACCTCATTGTAAACAATCTTCAAGTATACAAATATTATAGTTTTCTGAACTTTTAAACAAAAGATAAGATAGAGGGCAGGGCAAATCTATTTTGTGCTGATATGTAAATTTTTTTCCCAGAATTTCCATTCTTAAAGATAAGTAGATTTTATACTGATTATTCTACATTTATTGCATTCAGAGTAATATGTTCTCTTCAAACATTATTGATTTGACAGAAAGTAAGAGGATGCCTTTTTGTACATGGTGGTCAGAAATTAGCTGATATTCATTGATCCACTATTGAGGTCATAAACAAAATATTTGGCTTCTTGACAGCTACATTAGTCACATTGTTCACCATCCACAGCTGCCAGGCATAGAATGGTTGCTTGGCAGCTGACAAGGCTCAGATCATAGAGGGGCCCTACCTTCAAACTTACTTTGAAAATGTTATGCATTGAGTACAATTAAATTGAGAACTTATTATTAGTGCTTATATTTAAATTGGAAAACCAAATCTAATTCTGATTTTTCAGAATAATAGAGAACATCTAGTCTAAAAGTACTGCTTGTATTTCAGACTAGTTAACAATTCTGAGTTAAAATGGGCAGTGTATTATCTTATACTTAGTTTCCTAGAATAACTTCTCCAAACTATGACAACAAAATGTTATCCAAAAATCGAGTATAATGCCAATAGTTGATATGCACTGGAATGTTCTTTAGAAAAAATATACTTTGTTAAGACAGAAAAGTCTTTATCTTATCTTTTATTTTTTGGTAAGTTTTGGGCTGCTTTTGTATTTTCTTTCCTTCTCTATGTTTCCTTCTTACTTCCAAGTGTAGCATCTCATTTCTTTCTTATTCTTTCATCAATACTTGTTAAGCATCCTCTTTGTCCCATATACTGTGTTAGAGGCAATAATAGTTACAAGCAAAAGTAAAAAGATAAGTTTCTTCCCTGGTTTAAGAGAATCTAATTATTTATTGAAGAAAAAAGATGTCTACAAATCATACAGATGAGGAAGCCAAGAAGGGACCAAAGAATCAAAGAGTTTAATTATGGGCTAAATATAAGATATTAGTATCTGTATTTCAAATGGTAACAGTGGTGTACAAAGCTGCTACAGTTTGAGACATTACAGTATGATCTGTGTTAATAAAAATCATACAAAATCTATTCATCATGTACCTAATATGTGAAAGTAATTGTGCCTGAATATATTATTTACTCTTTAAAATGACCCTAGTCCTATTTTACTATTGAAGAAAAAACAATAAAGAAAAAAGCCAGCCCCCCCCACCAGAAGTTAATGTAATGAGATAGGAGCACTGTCTCTGAAGCTGTATGCCTGTACCCAGTCCTAGTTCTTTTACCGACTGGTTCTGACATTTTGATCAAGTCACTTCACCTCACAGAATACCAGGTTTCTCATCTTCAAGTGGATCAGCAGGGCTGGGCATGATGGCACATGTCTAGAATCCCAGCACTTGGGAAGCTGAGGAAGGAGGCTTATGAGAGGGAGGCCAGCTTGGGCTACATAGTGAGAACTTGCATCAAAATAAAATAAAATTAAAATGTGAATCAACAACAATAGTACATGCAAATAGTTTTTATGAGGGTTAAGCAATGTCACATTTTAAAGTTGTTAGAATAACAGGTGGTAGAAAAGTATTGTTATTATGAGCCCGAAATCACACAGGTAGAGAATTAGAGCAGATTTTTCAGATTCTGTGATTCTTCTACAATTCTGAATTGCCTCCAACACATTGCCAAGTCTGTTGATCACAGAATTAAAAAAAAGTAAAATGTCAATAATTGATTAAATTTATGTTTGCTTCTCAAAGAAAACATGTACCAAAAATTCTTAATTAAAAGGTTATTTTCCTCGAGGGTGAGCCTACCCGTAGTAGACAGTGGTGCACATATCACTTTTAAGGGACTACGGGGTGGAGTCAAGTAGAGCTGTTACTTGCAGGTGAGTTACTTGTTGTGGCTTTTGTATCAGGGCTTTAAAACTTTGCTAGTCCTTAGCGCTATCTTGAGGAGTTCAGTTCCCTCTCCCCAGCTGTCTAGAGTGCCCATTGTTTCTTTGAATCTCTTTACTTCTTTCTGGTTTCTTGAGGAAAAACAGCTTTTAATCAGTTTCACAGCCTTAGCATAACTTGCCTAAGTGCTGTTTCCGAAATGAGGACATAAAGAGTTTACTGATATGGACAGGCTCGAATATTTATTTTTTAAATCTTGATTGGCTCTCACACGGGAAATCAGATCACTTTGAATTGCTGATGTTTGTCTTTAGAATGCAATCCTGCCACTTACAGGTTTGCTGTTAAATGCACTTGCATTTTTCATTCTGATTCCCTCTGTTATTATCTGTATATAGAGCTTTATAAAATTCAGGAGGAAATAATTTCCCTGTCTACTTGTTGTGAAAACCTTTTATCTGCAACTTCATGTTCTATTGACCAACAAAGACCTGGCTGTGGAACACAGGCCCATGTATTGAGTCTGGGATGCCCACATCTTCTTGTACCTATTCAGGCACATTTGAGCTTCCAAAGAGTAATAGCTCTGCTGCTAAAGTATTGTTGAGAACCACTGACTCAGATTAACTCATCGATTTCTCATCATACTTGCGTAAGGTAGGTAGTTTTGTTATCCTCATTTTGACAGATTCAAAAATTGAAACCCAAACTTGGTCAGCAATGTACTTACAATTTTAAGTGTGAGATAAGTATCATATAAGTAAGTCTTATAATATTTTATGACCCACTAGGTCCACATATGGTATACTGTATCTATTTAATCCTTGCCTCTGACAGTGGTCAGTGTGGTTTAAAAATGTGATTTCATTTAATTCAATTATCTATTGAAGTTTGTTGATTTATAACAAGTTTGTTGACTTAAAGAATGTGTCCCCTCAAGCCACCATAAGTAGGGGACAGAGCGTGGGGTAAAGAGTATGAAAAAAAAGAAAACCTACATTCATTGAACACTTGCTATGAGCTAAGAATGTAACATTTTTTATCTCATTTAATCCTCATTAGAGCCCAGTTACCCAAATATTCTAGTCTTCATTTTACAAATGAAGAAACTGGGATTAAGGTTCAGCATTTACCTTAGTTCAATTTGGAAATGAGGACATTAAAATTTGAACTAAGGAAAGTAGTATGAGCTAAAGTTTCATACCTTTTTCAGACTTATTTTCAAAAAAATGTTTCATACTTATTTTCAAAATAAGTGACTTTTTGGTATTTGTTCTAAATGACTGTTTAAAAGAAAATCAGTGTGTTGACTGTACAAAAGTATTGGTTTTATTATAACATTTTTATACATGTATATAAGTGAATAATTTCTTGATGTTAGTTCCAATTAATTGTTCAGTGGACCAAATTTGGAGACCTGTTATGTGCCAGGCTCTGTATGAAGTGATGTGTAGGTACCAAAAGCAAAGATGGTACCTAAGATGGACTAATGGCAAATCTCAGACTATAGTTGAGGTGTCTGATACATGTTGGGATTTTCATATTTATCATAATTATGGGACCCACTGTTTAGTAATGGAAAAGAAGACAAATGCACATATAGTAAGAAATAACTAATAAGAAATATCTTAAGAGAAGTGTAAGTACTAAGAGAGTACTAAGAGAGTAGCCTGATCCTGATTGAAAGAGGAGAATTGGGGAAGGTTTCATAAGGGAGGTAGAATTTCTCACATTTAAGGGCAGGTAGAATTCACATACTGAAGTAGGGGAGAAGAGAATTCCAAATACAGGGAGCTCATTTAGGAAAGCGTGGAGTGTTTTCAAGGCCCAGGGTCTTATTTGGCTGGAGTAGAGGGAGCTTACAAAGGAAATGATAAACTGTTAAGATTATGAAGATTAATTGACCAAATTATGGATGAAAAGAGGAAGGACTCAGCAGGCAGAGAGAAGTCATTTCTAGTATTGAAATTTTTCTTTTTCTAAAAAATATTATTTCTAAAATTTTAAATGCTACATTTTATTTGAAAACCTGAAATATGATATGCATACTGGTTAGATGCTTTATGTATTAAATGCTAATATCATATTCATATGCCATAAAATTGCTAGATAAGTTAAAACTTATCCAGTTCAGTGATTTTTAGTAAATTTACAAAGTTGTGCACCCATCATCACTGTTCCAGGATGTTCTCATCACTCCCCAAAAAACCTCATACTTATCAGTAGTTATAACTCACATCTCCTCTTCCCAACACCTGAGCAATTACTAATCTACTTTCTACACATTTGCCTATTCTGGACATTTTATATAAAAGAAACCAGACAACATATGACCTTTGCTATTGTTTTCTTTTACCTAACATAATGTTTTCATAGTCTATACATGTTGTAGCATGCATCAGTGCTTTATTCCACTGTGTAACTAAATAATATTTCATTGTGTGGACATATGCATACTTTATTCATTCATTAGTTGATGAAAATTTATTTCTAGTTTTAGCTATTATGAATAATGGTGCTATGAACATTGTATACAAATTTTTGTATGGATATGTTTTCAGATTTCTTGGGCCTATAGCTAGGAATTGCTGGTTTGTATGTTAACTATATTTATTTTTTTGAGGTACTTACAAAATTTTCCAAAGGGACTGTTACCATTTTATGTTCCTACTAGTAATATAGTATATAGTACAATTTTTCTGTATCCTAATCGACACTTGCTATTATCTATATTTTTTACTGTTACCACCATTTCTTGGTGTGAAGTGATACCTCATTTAGGTTTTGATTTGTCTTTTCCTTAGGGACTAATGATGTTGAGCATCTTTCAGGTGCTTATTTGTTATTGTATGTCTTCTTTGGAGAAGTGCCTGTTCAAATTTATGCCCATTTTAAAAAGTGAGTTGTCTTTCTCTTATTGAGTTGTAATAGTTCTGTATATATTTTCAATGATTGACCCTTATCAAAATAAATTATATACAAATATTTTCTTCTATCTGTGGGTTGCCTCTTAATTTTATTAAAATGTTTCCTTTGAAGTACAAATTTTGATGAAGTATATTTTTTCCTTTGGTTGCTGGTGCTTTTAATGCTTTATGTAAGAAACCATTGCTTAACTCAAAGTCATAAGGGTTTATATTTATGTTTTTTCTTAGAGTTTTATAATATGATCTCTTAAAATTAGGTTTTAGACCTAATTTGGATTAATTTTGTATATAGTATGAGATAAGGGCCCAAATTAATTTATTTGCACGTAAATATCCAGTTGTCCCCAAATCATTTGTTAAAAATACTATTCTTTTCCCCTATTGAGTTGCCTTGGTCCCATTGTTGAAAACCAAATTGCTATAAATTTAAGAGTTCCTTCCTCTTAATTATATTCCACTCATCAAATTAGTATTATGCCAGTATCACACTGTCTTGATTATTGAAATAAGTTTTGAAATCAAGAAGCATGTGTTATCCAACTTTGTTCATCTTTTTCCAGATTGTTTTGGTTATTCTAGGTCCCTTTCATATCCATATGGATTTTGGGATCAGCTTGTTAATTTCTGGGAAAAATCAGTTTGAGGAGTATTGTCATCTTAATATTATGTCTTAACAATCCATGAATATGGAATATTTTTCCTTTGATTTACATCTGTATTTTATTTCAACAGGGTTTTTAGTTTTTTAGTATATAAACCTTGTTTTGTTACATTTATTCGTAAATGTTAAAAGTTCTTTACAAATTAAATTTTCTCTCTGATTTTACGTTCAGATTATTCATTGCTAATATATAGATATATAACTGATTTTGTATATTGGTTTTATATATTGGTTTTATAACCTTAATGAACTCACTTATTAATTGTAATAAATTTTTTGGTGTGTGTATGAATTCCTTAGGATTTTTTTATATACAAGATATATAGAAGTAGAGATAGTAGACATTCTTTCACTGTTTCTAATCTTAGGGGGACACTTTTGGTCTTTTATTATTAAGTATATTATTAGCTGTGAGTTTTTCATATATATATATATCCTTTATTCAAGTTGAGGGGACTGGATATATTTTACAGATTGATTGTTTTGAGCCCATCAAAAATTTTAAACACTGAACTGACATGCAAAAATTAGAAGATTTAATGAAGAAATATGAATTTCTAGCTTCTTTTGAAAAAAACCAGAAGTCTAGTAGCAATGATAACACTTGAATCACATACGTACCTGACAAAAATTCCTTTTTTCTTTCTTTCTTTTGTCTTTCTCTCTCTCTTTCCTTCCTTCCTTTCTTCTTTCTTTTTTCAGTACTGGAGTTTAAACTTAAGGCCTCACTCTTGCTAGTCAGACCCTCTAACTTTTGAATGATGTCCCGAGACTTGGTTTTAGTTATTTTTCAGATAAGGTGTCATGATTTTTTTGCCCAGGGTCAGCCTTGGACCATGATCCTCCTACCTATGCTTCCCATATAGCTACCATGACCATATTAGTTTTAAAATAGGGTCTTGCTTACTTTTTTAGGAGGCTGGCCTTGAACCTCCATTCTCCCCATCTCTGCCTCCTGATTAGCTGGGATTACAGGTGTGTACCACCACACATAGCTGAACTGATACCTTTTTCAAGTAGATGATTTTGCTCTTTTCTATAGACTGTAGTCCCCCCCCACCCTGTATCTTTTTTAGTGAGGTAGAATATAAGTTGCCTGAATTTTTACTCACTGTTTCTTCTCTTGTGGTACAGAAATATTCATTTTTACTTAAGGGTTTTCTGGAAAAATGGAAGATACCTTAGAAGTCCATGTGATTTTTCTAACTCTGAGCTTGTCCATTTAAATTTTGCCCTGGCTCATAGCAGAATTTTGAGTTTGTGGTTCTGTTGCCAATCTTCTCTGATTAGAGATATGGAGGACTTACAAGTTTAGATTAAACTAGTAAAAATTCTGGATTCTTATAAATTGTATCATCCTGTGAGTTATTCTCAGCAGCCTCTGTAGAAATGAGTTGGTCTTTAATTTGATGGATAGTTATCTAGTTATGATGTTTCTCTGTTATGCCTCTCCTCCATGTTTGCCTTTAAATATTCCTATATATATAGTTGACCAGAATTTACCTTCATGCAATAAGACAATATGGAATTCACTTGGAGGCAAGGATTTGTGAAAAGGATATATTGAGAGAGAATTTTGATGCAGTGTCACTGTCGTATATATCTGGAATAACCAGTGTGCATATTATAAACTTTTCCACAGAGGAGAAAGTCTTAATGTTTTTATATCTCTAGAATATAGCACAGTGCTTGGTACATGGTAGGTTCAGTAAATATGTGTTGAGTAAATATTAGTTGGTTATATTTAGATGAGGAGTCCATATGTGAGTAAAAACTGTGGGGACAATATTTTGTGGAAAATCAAATGTAGTACTTTTATATTTTGTTGACACAGATACTCATAGGAAATAATATTCACCATATAATTATTCTAAAGTATAACTTGTAAGTAATAAGGCTTAAATGCAGAAGCTTGATATTTTGTGGCATTTAAAAGCAGAAAGCTAGTGAATTTTTGGGATGGAAATAATTTTTTATGAATAAAAATTACTGCCATTGATTTTCAGCACTTCAAGGAGTTGGCAAAGATAATATTTTTTTGTATATATCCTACACGTTATTGCAGAAAAAAAAGAAAACCAGTAGCCAGAGGTATCTATGGGATCGCTATAATACCATTGGCAGTCTGTTGCCTCTAGAGTCTTGATTAGATAGTATTTATTTACTTCCTGGATGTAATATAACTGATTGCAATAGTTGCCCTTTTAACATTAATGTTTCATCTTCCGTGCCACCAATTGACTTTGACATTTGTGTTACATCCTAGAATGAACACACTTTAACTGGAAGAAGAGAATTACATTGGGTAGACAGTGGAGCAATGAATGTGAATGCAAATCATACAGTTTAGTTAAATTATGTCATTCTTTTTTGTGTGTGAGGAACATATAGGGAGAAAAAGCATTCCTGTACTAGGGGATGATTTTTAAAGCAATTTTCTTCTTGGCAATTTCAGAGTTGCATGCTACATATTTTTGGAAGGATTTTGTTTAAGCCTAAAGATAGGATTAAAAGTCAGCTGTTAGGAAGGAGTGTCTGTGGTTGTATGTTTGGTGAGGTGGTGTGAGTAAGAGACAGTGCTAGAAATTCTAGTAATCAGTAGCAGACTTTTGTGTTTAGAAGTCTGAGTTCACCTATTCTTTTAAACATTTTCATGGAGTCCAAAGAAGTTCTTGTTCACTGTAAGTTAATTTACATTTTTATTAACCTAATTATGGTTAATGATGTAGTACTTGTGACTTGAAATGATTTCTTCACAAATACTGAATTCTGGTGTCATCATACATTGTTTATTTTGATTTTCTCAGTATTACTGAAATCATTCCTACATTTTTTATTATAAAATCAAGGATCAAAATGCTCACAAAAAGGGCTGCAAAATTGGTGCTAGTAACTTGGGGTTGTATTAGAAATTATGTGTATATTTCTCCTATCTGAATATTTATAATGTGGTTTGGCTAGTGAGTATATAAAAGGATGTATTTGAATTTCGTTTACATGTGTAATAATAAACTTACAACTTGCCTTTTTCATTTTGATGTGGTTCAAGTGCTAGATTGCAAAATAACTTAATGGTACATATGAAATATTGATCTGCCTACCCAGAAACTCAGAAGGTATTGTTTTTTTCTTTTCCTAAGTGGTTGCCTATATGTTTTGAAATGAAATAGCTGCAAATACTAGTTTTCTTTATACTAAAATGAGTTAGTATTTTGAAAATGATAGTTCATGCTTTCTTTTAGCATATATATTTATTTTAATAACTACAGATAGTGATGAGAATAATAGCTTTAATTAAATAAGGTTCTGTATAAGAAGCACTTTGTATGACTTTTATCATTTGGTAATTTTTGGAGATAGGTATGATCATTATTGTTTTATATATGAAGAAACTGAGGATCAGAGAAGTTAAAATCTTCCACCTTATTAGTGATAGATTAAGGTCATGCCCTTAACTATTTCTAGACACATTTCATGAGTAATCACATAACACACAATAATATTGTTAGTCCATGTCAACCAGAGGTATGGAAACAAATCCAAGATGTGGATTTTTTCTTCAATTTCTATGTAGATTGTTTGGAATTATCATTTAGTTCATATCAGAGGAAGAGGGAAAAAGCACAATGTTTTCCATCAAGTTTATGCAAATCACATTGATGCTGATGTCTTTTACAGTGATTAAATCGAGTATTATGTATTAATCTACATTCCAGAAAAATGTGCCCCATGGAGAGAATGTGTGATAACAGCTGGCTATGGCAGCTGTAGGTAGTGAGCTCAGACACAAGCCTGAAAGTTCATTTCATCTTTTTTCTCTGTACATTACCTCAGCTACTAAAAAAGAGGAATTGAAATAAATATGCATAAGTTGCATTTATTAAAGAAACAGAAGCCACCATAGTATTGTTATTTGTCTCAGAATTATAGATTATTAGTGTCAAAAAGTACCTCCTTTTGTGCCTTCGTCTAATTATTAAGAAAACTGAGGAGCAAACGTGAATGAATTAGCTCTCACAAAGGAAGGAACACTGTTCTTTTTATTGCTGTATGTCTAGAGCACATATAATAGAGCCTTCTATAAAGATCACTATTTCTTGGTTGATGGTTTGATTGCCTTATTTCACATGGCTGGTTAGTAACTAAGGCTACAATCTGAGTCTTTTGACATTCAGGACCAGTGCTTTTCTTACCATATTGTCATGTCAAAAATAATAAGCTTTAGAAAATAAAAGCTCTGAGAAGTTAAATAACTTGTCCAAGTCCACACAGGTAGGCAATGGTTGAATAGGTCTTAAAGCCTAGTCTGTTTGACATCAAAATCTGTGTCCTTAGGTGTCATGTTAACCTGGTATTTCCTAGAACACAAACAGACACTATACCTTAAACATGCAGTTTATACTTTTATTTTAAAGCCCTCTCCAGAAAGATAGTATGCAGTCTCATTCTGCTTTTCACAGATAGTAGAGTTGAGTGGTTAAGAACAAGGGCTACACAGCCAGACCTAGGGTAAATGACAACTCTGTCATTCACATGATCTTGGCTATTGATCTATGTAATAATAATATCTTTCTCGTTGACATTTTTCCTTTTTTAAATTTTATCATTTTTACATTTATTCACATGTGTATACATTGTTTGGACCATCTTCCCCTCAACTCCCACTTCTAGGCAGTCTGTCTGCCCTTTTGTTCTCCTATTTTTTGGAAGAGAAATATAAAAGGCAATAAGAAAGACAGCATTTTGTTAGTTTTAGGTATAGATAGCTATACAGAGAGATTTTTAGCATTGCTTCCATGCACATGTGTATTACAACCCAGATTGGTTCATCTCTACCAGACCTCATACTATTTCCTAGTCCCCTTCCCATAGTGGACTCTGCCAGTTTAAGATTACTATATGTGCTCCTATACAGTGAGTATATCAACCACATTCAAGTTTTAGGTTTCCTTCCCTTTCCCAATTTCTCCCATGCACATTCTCCCCTTAGTGTGTGACCCATGTCCAATATTACTGCATTTGTTTTAGGGCTATAATCCACATATGAGGGAGAACATATATTTTTGGCCTTCTGAGCCTGGCTAACTTCGCTTATGATGATGTTGTCCAGTGCCATCCATTTACTTGCGAATGACAAAATTTCATTTTTCTTTGGGGTTGAATAAGATTCCATTGTGTATAAATACCACATTTTCTTAATCCATTCATCAGTAGTAGGGCATCCTGGCTGTTTCCATAGCTTGGCTATTGTGAATGGTGCTGCAATAAACATGGATGTACAGGTGCCTCTGGAATAACCTGAGTCTCATTCTTTCGGGTATATCCCTAGGAGTGGTATTGCTGGATCATATAGCAGATCTATGTTTAGTTTTTTAAGAAGCCTCCATGTTTTCCAAAGTGATTGTATTAGCTTACATTCCCACCAGCAGTGTATGAGGGTTCCTTTTTCTCTGCATCTTCACCAACATTTGTTGTTGGTGGTGGTCTTGATGGTGGCTATTCTAACAGGAGTAAGGTGGAATCTTAATGTGCTTTTGATGTGCATTTCCTTTATGACCAGGAATGGTGAGCATTTTTTCATGTGTTTTTTGGCCATTTGGACTTCTTCCTTTGAAAAAGTTCTGTTAAGTTCAGTTGCCTGCTTCTTTCTTGGTTCATTGATTGTTAGGTAGTTTAGTTTTTTGAGCTCCCTGTATATTCTGGTTATCAGTCCTTTGTCTGATGTATAGCTAGCAAATATTTTCTCCCACTGTGGAAGGTCTTTCCAATTTAGATACCATTTCTTTTGTTGTGCAAAAGCTTTTTAATTTCATGTAGTGCCATTTGTCCATCGTTTTTCTTAGTTGCTGGGCTGCTGGAGTTCTACTGAGGAAGTCCTTGCCTATACCTATTGCTTCAAGAGTATTCCCTGCTCCTTTGTGTACTAACTGCATGGTTTTGGGTCTAATATTAAGGTCCTTAATCCACTTTGAGTTGATTCTAGTATAGGGTGACAGGCATGGATCTAGTTTCCTGAAGGCAGATAACCACTTTTCCCAGCAACATTTGTTGAAGAGGCTGTCTTTTCTCCATTGTATGTTTTTGGCACCTTTGTCAAAAATAAGGTCAGCATAACTGTGTGGATTCATATCTGGATCCTCTATTCTGTTCCACTGGTCTTCATGTCTGCTTTTGTGCCAGTACCATGCTATATTTATTGCTATGGCTCTGTAGTATAGTTTAAAGTTGAGTATTGTGATATGTCCTGCATTGCTCTTTTTGCTCCGTATTGCCTTGGCTATTTGCAGTTTTTGTATTTTCAGATGAACTTTAATGTAGATTTTTCAATCTCTGTGATCAATGTTATTGGGATTTGGATGGGGATTGCATTGAACATGTACATTGCTATTGGTAGTAGAGCCATTTTTACTATGTTGATTCTGCCAATACATGAGCATGGGAGTTCTTTCCACCTCTGTGGACTTCTTTGATCTCTTTCTTCAGTAGTTTGTAGCTCTCCTTGTAGAGGTCATTCACATCGTTTGTTAAGTTTACTCCTAGGTATTTGATTTTATTTGAGGCTATTGTAAATGGAATTGTTTTCCTATATTCTTTCTCAATTTGTTCATTGTTGGTGTATAGAAAGGCTACTGATTTTTTGTAAGTTGATTTTGTATCCTGCTATATTGCTGAAGCTGTTTATGGTGTCTAGGAGTTTTTGGGTGGAGTTTTCTTGGGTCGTTGAAGTATCGGATCATGCTGTCTGCAAACAGAGATACTTTGGTTATTTCTTTACCTATTTGTATTCCTTTCATTATTTCTTCTTGCCTTATTGCTCTGGCTAGGAATTCCAGGACTATGTTGACTAGGAGTGGAGAGAGCAGGCATCCTTGTCTCAGAAATGGTTTCAGTTTTTCCCCATTAAGTATGATGTTGGCTATAGGTTTGTCATTTATAGCTTTTACAATGTTGAGGTTCATTCCTTGTATTCCTAGTTTTCTTAGAGCTTTTATCATGAACTGGTGTTGAATGTTATGAAACTTTCTGCATTGTTTGAGATGATCAAGTGATTTTTGTCTTTTCTTCTATTAATGTGCTATATTATACTTACTGATTTGCATATGTTGAACCATCTTTGCATCCCTGTGATGAAGCTGACTTGGTCATGGTGAATGATCTTTCTGATATGTTGTTGGATTCAGTCTGCCATTATTTTATTGAGGATTTTTGCATCAATGTTCATGAAGGAGATTGGCCTGTAGTTCTCCTTTCTGGATGTGTCTTTTTCCAGTTTTGGGATGAATGTAATACTGGCTTCATAGAATGAGTTAGGCAGTGTTTCTTCCCTTCCTATTTCATGGAAAAGTTTAAGGAGAGTCATTATTAGTTCTTTTTTAAAGGTCTGGTGGAATCTAGCAGAGAATCTCTCAGGTCCTGAACATTTCTTTTTTGGGAGACTCTTTATTGCTACTTCAATTTCATTATGTGTTATAGATCTGTGTACATGGTTAATATCTTCTTGTTTCAGTTTTGGGTGGTCATAAGTAGCTAGAAATTTGCCCATTTCGTCATGATTTTCCAATTTCTTGGAATATAGGTTCTCAAAGTAGTCTCTGATGATTCCTTGTATTTCCTTGGTGTTTGTTGTTATCTCCCCTTTTTTGTTTCTGATTTTACTGATTTGTGTCTTTTCCCATCTCATTTTAGTCAGATTTGCCAGGCTTGTCAATCTTGTTTATATTTTTTAGGAAACAACTTTTTGTTTAGTTGATTCTTTGTATGGTTTTTTTGGTCTCTATTTCATTAGTTTTGGCCCTTATTTTTGTTATTTCTCTCATTCTGCTTGTTTTGGGTTTTGCTTGTTTTTGTTTTTCTAGGAGTTTGAGATGTGGCAGCAGGTCATTGATTTGAGATCTTTCTGTTGTTTTAATATATGCACTCATGGCTATAAGCTCTCCTCTTAGGACTGGCTTTGCTGTGTCCTATAAGTTCTTGTAGGTCATGTTTTCATTTTCATTAACTTCCAGGACACTTTTGATTTCCTCTCTTATTTCTTCTATGACCCACTGAACATTGAGCAATGTGTTATTCAGCCCTAATTATTTGTGCATTTTCTGTTGTTGTTTTTGTTATTGAATTCTAGTTTTATGCATTGGAATAATATAGAATTCATGGGATTATTTCTTTTTTCTTATGTTTGCTGAGGCTTATTTTGTGCCCTAAGATATGATCAATTTTGGAGAATGTTCCATGAGCTGCTGAGAAGAATATATATTGTGCAGATGTTGGATGAAATATTCTGTAGACATTAGCTAGGTCCATTTGATCTTTGGTGTGATTTAGTTCTAGAATTTTTTTATTGATTTTTTTGTTTGGATGACCTATCTATTAGTGATAGAGGGGTATTAAAATCTCCCACTACCACTGTGTTGGAGTCTATATGTGCTTTTAAGTCCTTTAGAGTATGTTTGATGAAATTGTGTGCCTTGACATTGGGTGCATATAGGTTTGATGTATTGAACCTTTTACTAGTATATTGTCCTTTGTCCCTTTGACCAATATAAGTTTGAAGTCTACTTTGTCTGATATAAGTATTGCTACTCCTTCCTGTTTTGGGGAGCCATTAGCTTGGCAAATCTTCCAGCCTTTCACCCTAGGCCAGTGTTTGTTTCTGTCAATAAGATGGGTCTCTTGTAAACATCAGACTTTTGGATCTTTCTATTTAATCTAGTTTGTTAAATGGTGTCTTGATTTGGGGAGTTGAGTCTATTGGCATTCAGTATTAATACTGATAGGTGTGTGGTGATTTGTTCCATTTAGTTGTTTTCGTTGTTTAAGGATTTGACTGTGTGCAGCTGAATCAATTCTACTCTCTGATTCCTTGTCTTTTCCTCTCCTGTGGTTTGATACTTCCTGTGCTCTCATTGTTTTGTTTGCTTTCATCTTCTTTGTGCAGATTTCCTTAGAGAATCTTCTCTAGTGGTGGCTTCGTGGTCATATATTGTTTTAGTTTGTTTGTTGTGGAAGATTTTTATTGCTTTATCAATTTTGAATGATAGTTTTTCTGGGTAGAGTATCTTAGGGTTGAAATTATTTTTATTCAGTACCCAAAACACCTCACTCCATGTCCTTATTGCTTTTAAGGTTTCTGTTGAGAAATATACTGTTATTTGATGGGTTTACCTTTATAAGTTACTTGTTTTTTCTCTCTTACAGCCTTTAATATTCTTTCTCTGTTTTTGTTGTTTTAATGAAAATATGCCATGGGGAGGTTCTAATTTGGTCAAGTCTGTTTGGTGTCCTGTAGGCTTCCTGTACCTGAATGAACAAAACTTTCTTGAGATTTGGGAAATTTTCTGTTATTATTTTATTGAATATATTACATATCCCTTTGCCTTGTACCTCTTCTCCTTCAGTGCCCATGATTCTCAGCTTTGGTCTTTTGATGGAGTCACTGAGTTCTTGCATATTCCTTTCACAGATCTTGAGTTGTTTGAGTAGGAGTTTTTCTGTTTTTTTTTTCTCTCTAATTTCTATTTTAATCTTTGAGTGCTGAAATTCTGTCTTCCATTTGTTCTAGGGCTGGAGTGGCTTTCCACTCTGTTTTTTATTTTACTGAAGGGGACTTTTTTCCCCCCAGGATTTATGTTTGATTCTTTTCTCTGAGGTTTTCCATATCTATGTTCAACTCCTTTTTTAATTTTAATTTTAATTTTTTTAAAAAATAAGAAATTTATTTATTTATTTTATTAATTATTCATTTATTCACATGTACATACATTGTTTGGGTCATTTCTCCCCTCCCATACCCACTCCCCTCCTCCCCTCCTCAGTTCCAGGCAGGTCCTGTTCTGCCTTTATCACTAATTTTGTTGAAGAAAAGACATAAGCCTAATAAGGAAGACAGCATTTTTGCTGGTTGAGTTGAGGGTAGCTATACAGAAATATTCCTAGCATTGCTTTCATGTACACATGTGTTATGACCCATGTTAATTCATCTCTAACTGATCTTTGCACAGGTTACTGATCCTCTTCTCATGATAACCTCTGTTGCTTTAAGGTTTCTGTATTAGCTCCTCTGGAGTGGGGACATCAAATGCTTTCATGTTTTTGGGTTTTCTACCTATTCCTATACTTCCTGTATGTGCTCTCCCCTTGTCATGTGATCCAAGTCCAACCACATTGCTGTATTTGCCCTAGATCTAAAGAGGGAGAACATATGATTTTTTGGTCTTCTGAGCCTGGCTGACCTCACTCAGAATGATGTTCTCCAGTTCTATCCATTTACCTGCAAATGATAAGATTTCATTCTTTTTCATGGCTGAGTAAAATTCTGTTGTGTACAAGTACCACATTTTCTTGATCCATTCATCAATAGTGGGGCATCTTGGTTGTTTCCATAGCTTGGCTATTATGAATAGTGCTGCAATAAACATGGGTGTGCACATGCCTCTGGAGTAACCTGTGTTGATTTCCTTTGGGTATATCCCCAAGAGTGGGATTGCTGGATCATATGGCATGTCTATGTATAAATTTTTAAGAAGTCTCCAAATTTTTTTCCAGAGTGGTTGCAATAGCTTGCATTCCCACCAGCAGTATACTAGGGTTCCTTTTTCCCCACATCCTCACCAACACATGTTGTTGGTGGTGTTTTTGATGATGGCTATTCTAACAGGGGTGAGGTGGAAACTTGGTGTGGTTTTGGTTTGTGTTTCCTTTATGGCTAGAGATGGTGAACATTTTTTCATGTGCTTTTTTTGCTATTTGAATTTCTTCTTTTGAGAAAGTTCTGTTTAGTTCAGTTGCCCATATTTTAATTGGTTCATTGATTTTAGGGGAGTTTAGTTTCTTAAGTTCCCTGTATATTCTAGTTATCAGTCTCTTATCTGATGTATAGTTGGCAAATATTTTCTCCAACTCTGTAAGGTGTTGTCTTCAGTTTAGAGACCATTTCTTTTGTTGTACAGTAGCTTTTTAATCTTATGAAGTCCCATTTGTCCATCCTTTCTCTTAGTTTCTGAGCTGCTGTGTTCTATTGAAGAAGTCCTTGCCTATTATTAGTTTCAGAGTATTTCCTGCTCCTTCCTGTAGTAACTTCAGAGTTTCAGTTCTGATATTAAGGTCCTTGATCCATTTTGAGTTGATACTAGTACAGGGTGATAGACATGGATCTCAACTCCTTTTTTAATATCTTTTGTTTTCATCTTTAATTCATATATTTCTTTTTTTTATAGTCCTTTGTTTCACTTTGAGTTTGTTGAAGTCCTCCCTGAGTTCACTTATTTGTTTCTCTGTCTTCTCATGGTCTTTATTTTCATGAGTTTCTCTGAATCTCTTGAAATTTCTTGAGTGCATCTTGTCCCCATTCTGATTAAACTTGTCTAGTTTCTTCTCCATGAATTTCTCAGTGATATCTCCCAAGATCTTCTTTGAGGGTTTTTATGTGGATGTCACTGGGCTCCTTAGTGATATTTATTATTGTTTTGCTGAGGTCAGGAGCTGGGTATCCATTTTCTTTATTTCGCATTGAATCCTGCATTGAATTACTTTTTTGAGGAGAGTGGTTTCCATCCCTTCTTCCTCCCATTTTTATAGCCGGTGCTGTGCAACTATGTTCTTGATAGGGTTTTTGGTGTTTTAGATTGCCTGTTTTCTTTCCCTGATTTAATTTTTGTGTTGTAAATGATTTGGTTTTTAGCTAGGTTGATGTGTTCTTTCTGTCCCTGGCTGGAGGTGTAATTTAGCAATAACAAATTTACAGATTCAATACTAGACCAGTTTATTTACTTATTATATAGAAAATCCCTTGATGATAATATCTATAAACAGTGGGAGTTGAGGGGAGGGTAATTGTTATTAAGCTAGTTATAGATTTTGGGGAATTGGTAAAGGTGGCAGTAAAAGGGAGGGTGGGAAAGGGGTGGGTGGGTGTGGGAAGAAGTATGGGGGCTGTTGGGCTTTGTGGTCCTTGTGTGTGTCTAGGTATATTTCTGTTGTTGAGTGTAGGGTGCTTGTGTCAGGGATTGCAGGGGGCTGGGGTTGTGTATAGTTGGTATAGTAGGCTAGCTAGTGGGTGGTGAGTGTGTAGAAGGGAGGGATAGTGTGGAGACAGAATGGGGGAGGAAAGGAGGAGGAGGTGAAGATGGTGGAAAGAGCGATGAGAAGGGGCAAAAAGAGTAGTTGGGAGGGAGAACAACATATTGTAGCACAGGAGAAGGAGGGAAAAGTGAATAGGGTAAGAATAAGAATAAGAGAATAGTTATGGTGAAGTTAATAATACAGGGGAAAAAAAGACAATAAAAAACACCAAGTTCAGGAACCACAAAAATTTCAGTCTTTTGGTAAAAGTTCTGGAATTATTTCTTAGGTATCCTAGCCTGGTATTGGTGTACAAGCAGAAGCTCTGATGTGATCTCACCAGATGACTGGCTTGTAAGTAGTATTTGGTGCTCCTGTCCACAACATTAGTTGGAATTGTGAGGTGAGGTAAGACTGCTGCAACCAGGCAGCAGCTGTGTTGCATTTCAGCTGCAGCAATGTTTGGTTAGCTCCTCCCCCAGCAAGGTGGGACAATTCAGTTTTGAATGCTGCCTTCTGTCCCACAGATTAGCTCTGAGATCCAACCTCCCTGCTTTGGGAGGTTGGCCTGTCACCCTACCCTCACTCTCAGCCTTTGTTGCTTGACCCCCATTCATTCACTGAGATTCAGCACTGAGTATACAGCTACTTGCCCCACCCCTGTTCTTCAGGGCAGGTTCAGACCCCCCCCCACTCCTCTGTCAGTGTTAGATTTCAGTTTGCTGTTTATGCTGTTCAGTTTTGTTGTGGTGAGGGGTTTCAGTGTTCCCAGGGGCTGCACTGGATTATGTTCCTGGGGTGTGGGTAGGGGAGTTGCACATGGTGCATGATGCTCACCTATTCATTCTGCAGATTCATGCAAGCAGCTTTGGAGCTGACTGGCAGGGAGAAATGGCTTGGATTTTCTCAGTGTGGCACAGTGTAATGAGACTTTCCATGGGCTAGGGGTCCAGGATGTTGCAGAGTTTGATTCTGATTAATGCTCTGTCCTCTGTTTGTTAGGAGAAAGAAAAAAAAAAAAAAAAGAGAAATGGCCAGGGGTCTTTTTTCCCAAGGCTGGACATGCCTTGCTGGCTGTGCTGTGTGGGATTTTTGTAGCTGTTAGATGCAATTAAAGGCTGATTTTAAGGTCAGTCTTTGAATTTTATCTGCATCTAATGTTTTTGGTGATTATTATTTTCCTTGAAGCAATAAGAATTACCCAAGTGTAGCTCCGATGTCTCAAGGTGGTTTCTGGAGTCACAGAGCTTAGGATTTCTGGTCCCCTACCTTAAATGCCATCTTGGATTCCTCCTTCTCATTGCGATTTTTGAGAACTAGGTACAAGGTGCTTAGCACTTTGCTTGATATGTAGGAAGATGCATGTGTCTCATTATTTCTTTAGGTGCTCCTTCCCTCTGGGAAAAGTTTGTTTTGTCTCCAGTGAACATGAATCCTGTTGTCTTCTCCTGTTCTATCCTCCAGGGATGAAGAGCTTCACTCTTACTTTTGTATTGCATTCTTTTTTAAAATCTATCATGATGAAGTTGGGTTTCACCCTTTTATAATAGATGTCTTAATCTATTATACTCCTATGTAAAATAGTATAAGGAAATTTTTTTACTCAAATCAGGAAATGATGTTCATATTTAGAGGATGACAACATTTATTTTCATATGGTTTACAAAAGACAGCCAACTTTATTATTATAGCAGGAATGGACAATCTTTTAAAATTATTATCCTGAAATAATGTCTGCTTCTTTGCCTACAATCAAGATACTTCTTAGAGAATGATACAGTGAATAAGTCTTGAACTTAGGAATCAGAAAACCTGGGTTCAGGTCTCATTTGACATTTATTAGTTGTGTGACCTTGGGTGGGAAGGTCCTCTTAGTCTTTTTCAGACTCATTTTCCTGACCTGTAAAAAGGACATAATAGTGACTGCTATAATTAACTTACAATGTTTGATGTTAATAAAGTATATTTTCATTTTTAAGGGCCCAATTCAAGTAACACTTGCTCAGTGAAGCATTCTATGATTCCTCCAGTTAGATTACATTTCTCTTCCACTCTATTTGTATAGCAGTTTGCATCTTTACAATATTCTACTCTCTGAGTCAAATAAACCATATATTCCACTGGATTATAAGCTCTCTATGGAAATATATTATTCATTTGTATTTTCTGCCTTAAGTATGTGTTCCATAGATATATCGGTAGCAATAAACAGAATTTGTGCAATGGTGCTTTATAAAATGTGAATTGCATACAAATGTAAAATGCTACTATTGATATCCACATGGCACTTGCCTTTGTCATGCCTTTATTCTCTAATTATGCCACCCTGTGTTTAATCAGACTCCTCTCTGCATCTTCAGATTATCTTGGGGACAGTTTACCAAGGGCAAAATTAAATTCTTTATTAAGTTCCTGAATGTAAGTTGTATTTTCCTAACTGGTATCTAAATCAAATCATCATAGTCCCTGCTTTACAAGAGTATGGTCAAAAATTTCTATCAAATTGTCTCCATGCAAATTATGTTGTATTTATCACTGTTCAAATTGAATTAAATAATACTACTGACTTTTACACTTATACTGTAAAGAGGAATGATATAAAGAATCACTAAGAACTATTGAAAAACATTGAATATATCATAATTTTTGTTGAGAATGATGATTAAAAAGGGAAGTTTTAGATTTGGTTGTTAAGTCCATTGCACAAGAAACATTCACATCATTTGTTACTAATTAGGGAAATCTATGTGTATTAAACTTTTGTGATGTAACAAAGGTTATGTAGCTCAAGCTGGTCAAACTTATGATCTTCTTGCCTTAGCCTCCCAAGTGCTGGGATTACAGGTATGTGTCATTGTGCCCAGTGTGTAAGTTTGTGACATAGTCACTACTTAATGCATCTTGTTGGTCCTGAAGTTTTCTACAAGATCATAAAGTTACTCTTCTGTGAAACTTAGTCAGTTTTGTCACATAAAAAGATGTTTGATTGAGTATCAAAGAAACAAAACCTCATTTGTGAGCATAGAGAAATGATCCAGGATATAAAAAATAAAAACAATAAAGGAAGAAAATAAAAAGAAGAGGGAATAGGGGAAAAGCAAATTAATAAAAAGGGAAAAAGAAATTGAAGTGAAAAGAAGATGTGGATATTTATATTTGAAAGCTGGTACTAACCTATAACATACATAATGTGTTAGACTTTAAATGTTGTAAATGATTGAATGAGATCTTGTCAATTCAAAGGCTTAAAATATCATCAAAAGTTCTTAGAACAGTTTTGAGAACTCTTTGGATTGATACTTACTTTTCAGCGGTGTGTGTGTGTGTGTGTGTGTGTAAGAGGTGGCACTCTAGGAGGAAATAAATTTCTTGGAATACAGGTTCTCAAAGTAGTCTCTGATGATGCCTTGGATTTCGTTGGTGTTTGTTATCTACCCTTTTTTGTTTCTGATTTAACTGATTTGTGTCTTTTCCCATCTCATTTTAGTGTGATTTGCCATGGCTTGTCATTCTTTTTTTTTTTTTTTCAAGCAACCAGCTTTTTGTTTAGTTTATTCTTTGTATGGTTTTTTGGGACTCTATTTCTTCAATTTTGGCCCTTATTTTTGTTATTTCTCTCATTCTGATTGTTTTGGGTTTTGCTTGTTCTTGTTTTTCTAGGAGTTTTAGATGTAGCATTATTAGGTCACTGATTTGAGATCTTTCTGTTGTTTTAATATATGCACTCATGACTATTAGGACTGGCTTTGCTGTGTTCCATAGGTTCTGGTAGGTTGTGTTTTCATTTTCATTAACTTCCAGGAACCTTTTAATTTCTTCTTTTATTTCATCAATTACTCACTGATTATCAAGCAATGTGTTGTTGAGCTTGTAATTGTGCGCATGTAATTGTTTGCATATTTTCTGCTGCTGTTTTTGTTGTTGAGTTCTAGTTTTAATGTATTGTGATCAGATAGAATGCAGGGGGTTATTTCTATTTTGTTATATTTGCTGAGGCTTGTTTTGTGCCCTATGATATGATCAATTTTGGAGAAAGTTCCATGGGCTGCTGAGAAGAATGTATATCATGCAGATGTTTTCAAAAAAATTCTGTAGACATCAGTTAGGTCCACTTGATCTTTGGTGTATTTAGTTGTAGAATTTCTTTATTGATTTTATTGTTTGGATGACCTATCTTTTGGTGATAGAGGGGTATTAAAATCTCCCATTACCAATGTGTTGGAGTCTATATGTGCTTTTAAGTCCTTTAGAGTATGTTTGATGAAATTGGTTGCACTGATGTTGGGTACATATAGGTTGATATTTGCTATTTCCTTTTGTTAGTATGAAGTGTCATTTAGCTCGTTTGATCAGTGTAAGTTTGAAATCTCCTGCGTTTTATATAAGTATTGCTACTCCTGCCTGTTTTCAGAGGCCATTTGTTTGGTATATCTTCTTGCAGCCTTTCACCCTAACCCAGTGTTTGTATCTGTTCATTGATATTCTTTATGATAATTCTTTTAAATTCTTTGTCTGAGTTTTCTTTCACTTGAATATCATTGGTGTTACTTTGGAGTTGTTGAGTTTTTGAGTAGTTACGTGGCATTGCTTTTTTGTATTTACTGTATTTCTACCTTGGGATTTATGTATCTGGGTCAAGTCATTGGTTAAGTTTAATCACCTGTAGTCTTTCATTCAAAATGTTTTCAGTGTCCAGTAGGACAGGGTAGTGGCAAGGCTGATATGTAGTTTTTCACACTGCACTCAGTTATAAATAGCCAAACATTCACCCACAGGCTCAGGGCATTGTGCACAATTCATAGCATTACTCAGAATATAACTAGCTGAAATCTCTTGTTTCTAGTGTAAAGGTTGGTGGTGTTTGTGAGCTTGGGGCAGAGCCAGACCAGGGTCACTTGTCTCCTTCATGGCTCCTGTGTACTAGGAGTTGCCACTGGTCACAAGGAACTTTGAAGCCTGAGGGCTGGCAAGCATGATTGTTCTTTATTTCTGGGTCCCCAGGTTACCTCAGCTTCTAACAGTAAACCTCCTCTCAAGCTGACAACTGACTGTAATGGTATAAGATATGAGGAGTAACAAAATGTTCTTTTTCAATACTAGCATGCCACACAGGAGTAGTCTTTGTCATTTGAAATCCCTGCTCTGGGGTTAAGGCTTGAGGGATGTGGGGGCTTGTCATGTGGCTAGGTCTATTAGTATGTTGACACACTTGGCTTATCTTCTGATTGTGTCTTTGGCTTCCTCTGTCCTCCCAGGTAAATGGGTTGGGCTGCAAAGTGTTTCCTACATTTCTCTTTTGCCTTTCTGTTTCTCTGTGCTTTCATCTGTCCTATTTCTCTTTTGTGATTCCTGATGTTCTTTCTTGAGAGCTTATTTGGAGGTTCAAGCAGGGGAGTGCAGCTACTTGTATACCCTTGACTGAAGTGTGGTCCTCTGTTGGGGATGGTCCTCTGTTGGGGATGGTCATCCTCATCGACAGAGTGCATCTTCAGGAGGGACGCACATGGTGTGGTGAAGGAGGAAGGGGACACCAACCTAGCCAGCCAGATCAGCTGAATCAACACTGGTGATTAATGGGCGACCGATGTTGCAGCCATATCACCCTCCCATCCTCTTCCTTTCTTCACATTATAGTCTTTCCTTTATTAATCTGACTCCTCTAATTCACAGAGCCAAATGGAGAATACTTCTAATGTGCCATCTTTTCCTACCTCCTATATATACAGATTTCTGTTTATTTGATTTTCTTGCTGTTAGCAACAACTTTTGACTAGACTTTTCCATTAGAGTCTCTTTTTATCCTAAATCCATCTCTAAAGGTTCCTGGAGTTTAATAATTTAGAATTTATAGAGTAACTAAAGAAATAACCATTTTCAATGGAATGTGAAAATAAATAACTTTTTTAGTTTAATAAAATTATATCCATTAAATGATAAGTAATGTGTGCTGGGGATTTGCTATTTAGATGTCCATTTCTTTATACTAAGATGATTAAAAATCACGTCTGGCCTAGAAAAATGACATTGTACTGGTCTGATCTGAATTTCATTTTGCATCTCTTTTGTTCATCGTCTGTACTTGCCAGCATTCTTGCATCAGAGATTTTTGTAAAAATAACAAAAGTGTTTAGAACTATAACTCAAGTTCAGATTTTCCATTTTATTTTGAAATGAATTAAAACCCATAGGAAATTTGAAAGAATGATATAAAATACATTCTTAGATTTACCCATTTGTTAACATTTTGCCCCACTTGTTCTCTTTCCTCTGTGTATGCATGATTGGAAAAGATAATTCATATGATTTCAATTTTTAAGTTTGTTGAGACTTTTTATGGACTAACATAATATATGTGGGAGAATGTTCCATGGGCTACTGAGAAAAATGTGTGTTCTGAACCTGTCAGAGGGAATGTTCTGTAGATGTCTTCTAGGTTCATTTGGTGTAGGGTGCAGCTTTACTGTTTCTTTGTTGTTTTTCAAAGTGGGGTGTTAAAATCTCCTACTATTATTGTATTCAATTTTCTCTCTCCTTTTAGTTCTATTTGTATTTTCTTTATATACTTATATTTTGAATGAATATGTTTTACAATTGTTATTTTCTCTTGCTGAATTCACACCTATAACACTATATAATAATCTTCTTTGTCTGTTTTTAGTGATTTTGAGTTAAAATCTATTTTACCTGAACTCAGTAGTAGGGCTACTTCTGAGTTCTTTGCATTCCATTTGTATGAAATCTTATTTTATCTGTTTACTTTCAGTCTATGCATATAAAGTGAGTTTCTTACCAGTCCCACAATCCATTAAATCATTCTGTTTTTCCATTGGATTTATTTCATTTACATTTAAGGTAATTATTGGTAGGCAAAGTCATACTACTGTAATTTTGTAATCTTTAAAAAGTTTAAAAAATATTTTCATTAGTTTATAATAGTTGTGAAGGGGGTTTTGTTGTGACATTTCCATATGTGAATGTAAAGTACTTGGTTTGGTTCATCACCTTCATTATTTCATTGTAGTTTCTTCCTCTTTTGTGTTTTGATACTTTGCCTATTATTTCTACTGTGTCTATTACAGATTTTTGCTTTGTGGTTTATCAAAGTAAATCTTTTGATTATGACAAGCTATTTTAAAATGATATCAACTTAACATTGGTTAATAAAGAAAGGAAAGAAAGGGATGGAGGGTGAGAAGGAGGAAAGAGAGAGGGAGAGAAAGAGGGATGAAGGAAGGAGGGAGGGAGGGAGAGAGAGAGAGAGACCTAATAAAAGCTCTACACTTGCACTGTATTCCTTCTCATTCTATATTGCCCACCTCTTATCATATTAATGTAGTTTTGTTATTTTTATATTTTTTGTTTTCATGATAGATATATGAATGGTTTCTATACCATGTTTATGTTATTAGAACACTCTGGATCTGTTTGTACGTTAAGTTTTATTCCTTCCAGTATTTTCTTCTTACATTTTAACATCTTTTTCCTTGAGTTTGAACAATTCTTCATAGTATTTCTTATAGGATATGTCTGGTGGTGATAAGTTCTCTCAACTTTTGTTTTTCTGGTCATGTTTATTTCTCCTTCATATGTAAATGAATATACTGGGTACATTATTCTTGGTTGGAAGTTATTTTTCCTTCAGCATTGTGAAAATCTCATCTGGCTTCTTCCTGGCCTCTGAGGTTTCTTTTGAGACGTTTGGTATCAGGTGAACTGGAACATACTTATATTTTATTCTTTCCTTTTTTGTTGTAGGTTTGAGAATCGATCCTCTCTTTGTCTTTAACTTCCCAGAGCCTTGTTGGACTATGTCTTAGGATGGACTTACTTGGGTTGAATCTGACTGGTGCCTTTTGAACTGGATATTTTTATCTTTCTCTATGTTTGGGAAATTTTTTCTCTGAATGAACTTTCTTCCCCTTTAGTATTCTTGATAAGCTTTCTTCATTCTTTTTTCTTTTTTTCCCCTCTCTGTGTTTTCAAATAGGCTAGATCAGAGTTCACTAATTCATTTTTCTATTTGATCTATTGTGCCATCAATGCCTTCTATTGGGTTTTAATTTTGCGTAGTATAATTTTCAAGGGATTCTGTTTATTTTTTAAAAATTACTTCAGTGTCTCTGTTACATTTCTCTATTAGAGTATTAAATTATTTCTCTGTGTTTCCTTGAAACTCATTAAGTTTCTTTAAAACAACTGTGTTGAATTTTCTGTCTGATATTTTGCAGATCTAGATTACTATCTGTTTGGTTTTTGGCACCTTATTTTCATTCCCTGAAAGTCCTTGATGCTTGTTGATATTTGACATTATCTGCTCATTGAAGGGAATTAGGTATTTATTCCAGTCTTTGTAATTCCATCCCACCCCCATCTTTCCAAAGAGTCTAAGTAGTCTGCTTGTTTTCTCTGAGGCTTCGGAAGACCATACTGTTTCAGTAATAGGAGGTGCCCTAAGTCTAGATTTGCCACAATTCTGCTGTTGATTTGTTATCACTATTTCAGCACTAGAGGGCATCCAAAATCTTGGTTTGTCTTAAACTTATAGTTGGTATTGTTGAGTTGTTGCTGAGGGAGTGAGTAAAAAGGGTACTCTTTCTCCACAAATCTCCACCTGGGAATAGTGGGCCCAGATACCTGTAACCAGGCACCACAGGATTTTGCTCACCTCTTAATCTCACTATGAGGGGACCAGCTCCACACTCCTTTGCAATTGAGCAGATAAGTACGCTCTCTATGTTGTGCTGCCCATGGCTAGTGGAGGAATGGAGTGGGTCATTCCATGGCCACCAATGCTACAATGCTGGATCACATCTGAGCCTGCAGCCCATTGAGACCAGTGTAGCACAGGCACATGACCATGACCCACACTACTATGGGCTGCTTGCTGCTTAGATGGACTTGTAGCCTGAGACCACTATATCCAGCCACAGGTCCTGCTTGTTTGAATAGAAGCCTATCCACTGGAACAGCAGACCTCCACTTGGCACCATGGTGGGTCCAGAGACTGTCCATGGGCACATGCCTGGGACCATTTAGATCTGCCCAGTTTACACAAACAGACATGAAGACCAGTGGAACAAAATAGAAGACCCAGGTATGAATCCACAGAGCTACACCTAACTTTTGACAAAGGCTCCCAAAACATATGATGAAGAAAAGACAACCTCTTAAACAAATGTTGCTGGGAAAACTGGATATCTGCATACAGAAAACTGAAACTAGATCCATGTCTTTCACCCTTACAAGTAACAACTGAAAGTGGATTAAGGACCTTATTATAAGACCTGAAACTTTGGAGCTAGTGCAGGAAGAATAAGGGAATACATTGGAACTAATGAGGATAGGCACTGACTTTCTAAATAGAACTCAAATGGCTCAGCAACAAAGAGAAAGGATTGACAAATGGGACTACTACAACAAAAGAAATGGTCTCCAAATTGAAGAGGCTTTCCATAGAATGGGGAAAATCTTTGCCACCTACATGTGATGAGGGAGCTCAAAAGACTAAACTCCCCAAAAATCAATGACCCAATGAAGAAATGGGCAAATGAACTGAACAGAGTCTTTTCATTGGAAGAAGTACAAATAGCCAAAATACCACATGAAGAAATGCTCAACATCCCTGGCCATAAAGGAAATGCAAATCAAAACCATGTTAAGATTTCACTTCACTACTGTTAGAAAGAATGGCTATCATCAAGAACACAAACAATAACAAAGGTTGGAGAGGATTTGAGGAAAAAGGAACCTTTATACACTGTTGGTGGAAATGCAAATTAGTTTAACTACTATGAAAAATAGTATGGAGGCTCCTCAAAAAACTAAAAATAGAACTGCCATATGATCCAGCAATATCACTCCTAGGGATATACCTGAAGGAATATAAATCAGGTTACAATAAAAGCACCTGCACACCTATGTTTATTGCCATAGGTGTCATGAAATAGGCCAAGATGCCCTACTACTGATGAATGGCTTAAGAAAATATGGTATTTATAGACAATGGAATTTTAATCAGTCATAAAGAAGAATGAAATTTTGTCATTTGCAGGTAAATGGATAGAACAGGAGAACATCATTTTAAGTGAAGTTAGCCAGGTTCAGAAAGCCAAAGGTCGCATGTTTTCTCTCATATACGGAATATAGGCCCAATACAAATACAAGCAATATTATAAAAAAAAGGTCATGTTAGGGGGAGGTAACATACAAGGAAGGGAGGGTAAAAGAAGAAAGTTAAGAAGAATATGGTTGATGTATTTCCTTTAAAAGAATGAATAAACCAGTGCTGGTGGCTTGTGCGTATAATCCTAGCTACTCAGGAGGCAGAGATCAGAAGGATCATGTTTTGAAGCCAGTCAGGGCAAATAGTTCACAAGACCCTATCTCAAAAAACCCTTCGGAAAAAGGGCTGGTGGAGTGGCTCAAGGTGTAAGCCCTGAGTTCAAAACTCAGTACTGCAAAAAAAAAAAAAGAATGAATATAAAAATTATAAACCTGTTGAAATCATCATAAGAAGAAGACAAAAGTTGCAAGGAAAAAAATACAGGAGATGAACAAATTCAGGTTATAATACATATGTACATGGAATTTGTGTAATGAAACATCCTGTATAGATATCTGAAACAAAAACATCTGTTTTCAAAAAACAAAAAAACAAGAAGGCAAAACAGGTCCTGTCCAGGAGCGTTGGTACCAGTGGGAGGGCAGAGGAGGGTGAATATGGTGGAAATATGTACTCATGTATGAAAATGGAAAAATGAGACCTGCTGAAACTATTCCAGGAATGAGGTGAAGGGGAATACAGAATGATGGAGGGGTGAATTCAACTATGATACATTGTAAGAACTTTTGTAAAAGTCATAATGTACCTCCACTACCACAATAATTTTTTAAAAAGAGAGAAAGATAAAATCTGCCCAGTTTAGGTTTTATCAGCCTGGCACTGAGTTCCAAGACATGTCCTGCACTCACTTTCCTGTCCTACCCCCTAATGCAAAGATTCTTGCTTCTTGCTGTGCTTCTTAATGTTGGGGGTGGGTGGTGGAGATGGACCCTTGGTTTCCTGGTTAAGGAGCGTCCAGGGATCAATCTAGGAATTCCAGGATGGGGGCAGGGTTTCTGGGGCTCTGCCTGGCACTGGGTTTCAGTGTGGTGGGTAGGTACTGGGTTTTACGTCTTGGGCTTGAGCTTAATTGGCTTTCCTCCAAGGAGATGGCATCTTTCTCTGTACTGCAGTGCTTGAAACTTGGGGGGAGGAGTGACACAGGAAACGCTTTCCTTTCTGCCAGCTTAAATGCATCTTTTCTGGTATTAAAACCAGGTCCTGTTGTCTCTCACCTGGCTTCATTAGCTTTTGTAAAGTTGTAAAGGTAGTTTGATGGATGGATGGGTATTTGTTCAAAGTGGTGTCCCTGTGAAAAGGTGATTACTGGACTGCCTTACTCAGCTGTCATTTTGCTTCCAATCAGCTTGCTAGATTTTTTAGTTCATAAATGCCCTGCCTACTTTTATTGACATGGTAAAATGTGTATTTGGCTGTACTGGGGATTGAACCCAGGGCCTTGTTCTTGTTAGGTAAGCACTCTATCACTAGCCCTTTTGTTTGTATTTTGCATTTTAGGTAAGGTCCCCCTAATTTTGCCAGGGATGGCCTGAGCTTGAGATACTCTTGCTTCTGGAGAAGTTGGGATTACATCCATGTGCCACCATGCCTAGTTTGGTGCTTCCTTTGAGTATAGATGAAGTTAGTATGTGTTCTTATTTTGTGTTTCTCTTTTTTTTCCTATATGTTCCTTAATTTCTATCACATGCTTCCTTTTTTCCTTTCACTTTACTTCCAAGAGCCTTCTCTTTCAATTTCTCTGTCTCTCTGTGTCTCCCATTCTCTGGAATTCTGTTATCATTATAATTAAATCATGGGCCAGATTTTCCTGGCTGTATGTGATGAACATATCATTATATATTTCTAAAGCATTCTTTGACTTACACATTTTGCTTCAAATTGGTGACTAATCACTCTTAGTCTTACATTGTCTTTCTCTAAAGCACTCAGCACATTCATCCATTCAAATTTATTGTTCTTATACTTATTTCCCCTAAATTTGTTTTACAACTGAAGTATTATACCTGTTATTGTATTCCTTCCCACCAATTTTTTTATGCTGGCTTACTATAGGTGAACATTTCCACAACTGCCTCATTACAACATACTGAGATGGTCATTTTTTCTTATTTTTGGGGTTCTCAATACCAGGAAGATGGTAGTATTACAGCTAAAGAATTCCATTTTAGAATCTGCTTTTTTTTTTTTTAATGATCATTTCTTGTGCCAGTCATCTTAGGTCAGTGGCCCTGTAATACAAATTCTGAGATGGAGAGATTGCATACAGGAACTTTTTATTGGGGGGTGCTCTCAGGAGTAACATCTGTGTGTGAGTGAAAAACAGGGTTGGGCAGACTGATGTTTAACATAGAGTGGCTACCACAAAGTCCTGAAATGATCCACAGGGGTGCTAGAGCTCATGTGTCCTTTCAGAGTTGAAGAGATGACTGCCTGAGCAAAGGATCAAGATCTTACGCTGACCAGTCATTAATGCTGGGTTCCTTTGGGAAAGGGGTGTAACTTTGGGTGAGATGGCTTGCCCTCTCTTACTGACAGCAGTTTCTAGGGAAAGACTAAGATATGAACTATCTGCAGCCAACAGTCCTGGCAGCCAGGGATTTGAAGATCTTTGTTCTAATTGGACATTTTGGTGGTACACCTCAGTGTATACTATTACAGGCAAGAGAGAAAGTAGGAAGACCTATAAAAAAGTTAATGAAATAGTCCTGGTGAAAGATAATGGTAGCTTCAAGTTTGAGGGAACAGTAGAGCTGGGTTTTGTATATATTTCAAAGGATTTGCTGATGGATTAAGTTTTAAGACAGAGAGAGGACTCAAGGATGTCTTCAGAGATTTTGTCCTGAGCAACTGGAAGATTAAAGTTGCCTAATTTATCTAATGAGAACTGATGGCTCACACATCACTTTGTCATCTTAAAGCAATGGTGTTTACTGAAGAATGTAATCTTTATTTCACTTACAATTTCTAGCTGAATTGAAGAATACAGGCTTATAATTTTCTGTTTCTACAACATAAATTGCATAAATTGATCCAATTAGAAGTTGAAAACTTGAATAGACTTCAGAATAAATTAAAATTTTTCAAAGATTCATCTTAATGAAACAAACCCAAGCAAGATTCAAGTCAAATACTTTTAAACTTTCAAAAATAGGTAATTCTCATGATAAGCACTCATTTCTAAAGTATTGAAACAGCAAGAAACCTTCTTAATTCATTTTAAGAAAATAGATATAAAAAATGAATACAGGTAACACTAAAAAAATGCAGATTATTCTCACTAGTGAATACAGGCTAAATATACTAATCAAAGTACTAATAATCTAATTCAAGAGTACATTTAAAATATCAAGAAAGAGTTATTCTATAAATGCAGTTGAGATACTATTAGGAAATCTATTAACATGTTACTAATAGTCCAAAGAAAATAAAAGATACAGTTACAATAGATAATAACAGTTCACATCCGTTAAATGCTATAATAAACTATATTCCAGGTACTATTTTAACTGTGTATAAGTTCAATAAGTTTATATAAAAATTCCATGAAGTTGGTAATATCTATCTTCATATTTTACATATATTTTTGAAATACCAAAAGGTTTAGTAACTTGCTCAAATTCACACAATTAGTATATGGGAGAGATGAAGTATGAACCCAAGGGAACTAATATTAAGCCACTCTGTTAGATTGCCTCCCAATGGACAAAAATAATAATACTATAGCATTTATAACTGGCTAACATTTATTAAATAATTGCTATGTGCCAGACACTGCTATAAGCACTTCAGATGAATCACCTTATCCTCATTATCTCTATATTGTAGAAATCATTACCATTATTCATGTATTACAGATAGGAAAAGTGATGTAGAAATAGATTAAGTACTAAGTGTTGAGTTTGGATCTGTGTCCAGGTAGTATGATTTCAGAGAAGATAACTCAAAAACAATCATTCCTGGTTATAAACAAAGGAAAAAGTGTAAAACAAATAAGCATGCTATTCAACTCAAATTATGCTCCTTTAAAATTGTTTTTAAAATCTATCTAAAAACCATATTTTATATCATACTATGCAAATAACACTAAATGTATTACTATTAAGGTCAATAACAATGCGTGGATACATTTATTATTTTTTTCTTTTATTCATATGTGCATACAGTGTTTGGGTCATTTCTCTCCCCTTACCCCCATCCCCTCCCTTACCTACCCCACCCCCTCCTTCTCCCCTCTTACCCCCTCACTACCAGGCAGAAACTATTTTGCCCCTATCTCTAATTTTGTTGAAGAGAGAGTATAAGCAATAATAGGAAGGACCAAGGATTTTTGCTAGTTGAGATAAGGATAGCAATACAGGGAGTTGACTTGCATTGCTTTCCTGTACATGTGTGTTACCTTCTAAATTAATTCTTCTCTAACTAACCTTTTCTCTTGTTCCAGGTCCCCTTCTCCTATTGGCCTCTGTCACTTTAAAGTATCTGCATTAGTTTCTCTGCATTGAGGACAACAATTGCTATCATGTTTTTTGGGTGTTTTACCTATCCTCATACCTCCCTTGTGTGCTCTCGATTTATCATGTTATCAAAGTCCAATCCCCTTTTTGTGTTTACCCTTGATCTAATGTCCACATATGAGGGAGAACATATGATTTTTGCTCTTTTGGGCCAGGCTAACCTCACTCAGAATGATGTTCTCCAGTTCCATCCATTTACTTGCGAATGATAAGATTTCATTCTTTTACATGGCTGCATAAAATTCCATTGTGTATAAATACCACATTTTTAAAATCCATTCGTCAGTAGTGGGGCATCTTGGCTGTTTCCATAACTTGGCTATTGTGAATAGTGCTGCAATAAGCATGGATGTACAGGTGGCTCTGGAGTAACCTGAGTCACGTTTTTTGGGTATATCCCCAAGAGTGGTATTGCTGGATCAAATGGTAGATATATGTTTAGATTTTTAAGTAGCCTCCAAATTTTTTTCCAGAGTGGTTGTACTAGTTTGCATTCCCACCAGCAGTGTAAGAGGGTTCCATTTTCCCCACATCCTTGCCAACACCTGCTGTTTAGTGGTGTTGCTAATGATGGCTATTCTAACAGGGGTGAGGTGGAATCTTATTTATTTATTTTTTATTATTTTATTGTTCATATGTGCATACAAGGCTTGGGTCATTTCTCCCCCCTGCCCCCACCCCCTCCCTTACCACCCACTCTGCCCCCTCCATCTCCCCCCCACCCCCTCAATACCCAGCAGAAACTATTTTGCCCTTATTTCTAATTTTGTTGTACAGAGAGTATAAGCAATAATATGAAGGAACAAGGGTTTTTGCTGGTTGAGATAAGAATAGCTATATAGGGAGCTGACTCACATTAATTTCCTGTGCGTGTGTGTTACCTTCTAGGTTAATTCTTTTTGATCTAACCTTTTCTCTAGTTCCTGGTCCCCTTTTCCTATTGCCCTCAGTTGCTTTTAAGATATCTGCTTTAGTTTCTCTGTGTTAAGGGCAACAAACGCTAGCTAATTTTTTAGGTGTCTTACCTATCCTCACCCCTCCCTTGTGTGCTCTCCCGTTTATCATGTGCTCAAAGTCCAATCCCATTGTTGTGTTTACCCTTGATCTAATGTTCACATATGAGGGAGACCATATGATTTTTGGTCTTTTGAGCCAGGCTAACCTCACTCAGAATGATGTTCTCCAATTCCATCCATTTACCAGTGAATGATAACATTTCATTCTTCTTCATGGCTGCATAAAATTCTATTGTGTATAGATACCACATTTTCTTAATCCATTCGTCAGTGGTGGGGCATCTTGGCTGTTTCCATAACTTGGCTATGGTGAATAGTGCTGCAATAAACATGGGTGTGCAGGTGCCTCTGGAGTAACCTGTGTCACAGTCTTTTGGGTATATCCCCAAGAGTGGTATTGCTGGATCAAGTGGTAGATCAATGTTTAGCTTTTTAAGTAGCCTCCAAATTTTTTTCCAGAGTGGTTGTATTAGTTTACATTCCCACCAAGAGTGTAACAGGGTTCCTTTTTCCCTGCATCCTCGCCAACATCTGTTGTTGCTGGTGTTGCTAATGATGGCTATTCTAACAGGGGTGAGGTGGAATCTTAGTGTGGTTTTAATTTGCATTTCCTTTATTGCTAGAGATGTGAGTATTTTTTCATGTGTTTTTTGGCCATTTAAATTTCTTCTTTTGAGAAAGTTCTGTTTAGTTCACTTGCCCATTTCTTTATTGGTTCATTAGTTTTGGGAGAATTTAGTTTTTTAAGTTCCCTATATATTCTGGTTATCAGTCCTTTGTCTGATGTATAGTTGGCAAATATTTTCTCCCACTCTGTGGGTGTTCTCTTCAGTTTAGAGACCATTTCTTTTGATGAACGGAAGCTTTTTAGTTTTATGAAGTCCCATTTATCTATGCTATCTCTTAGTTGTTGTGCTGCTGGGGTTTTGTAGAGAAAGTTCTTACCTATATCTACTAACTCCAGAGTATTTCCTACTCTTTCCTGTACCAACTTTAGAGTTTGTGGTCTGATATTAAGATCCTTGATCCATTTTGAGTTAATTTTGATATAGGGTGATATCCACGGATCTAGTTTCAGTTTTTTGCAGACTGCTAACCAGTTTTCCCAGCAGTTTTTGTTGAAGAGGCTGCTTTTTCTCCATCATATATTTTTAGTGCCTTTGTCAAAGACAAGTTGGTTATAGTTGTGTGGCTTCATATTTGGGTCCTCTATTCTGTTCCACTGGTCTTCATGTCTGTTGTTGTGCCAGTACCATGCTGTTTTTATTGCTATTGCTTTATAATATAGTTTGGAGTCGGGTATTGTGATACCTCCAGCATTGTTCTTTTTACTGAGTATTGCCTTGACTATTCGTGGCCTGTTGTGTTTCCAAATAAATTTAACGGTTGATTTTACAATCTCTTTGATGAATATCATTGGAATTTTGATGGGAATTGCATTAAACATGTAGATTGCTTTTGGAAATATAGACATTTCTACTATGTTGATTCTACCAATCCATGAGCATGGGAGAGCTCTCCCATGCTCAATCTCTTTCTTCAGAAGTTTATAGTTTTCCTTATAGAGGTCATTCACTTCCTTTGTTAAACTTATACCTAGGTATTTGATTTTTTTTGAGGCTATTGTAAATGGAATTGTTTTCATGTATTCTTTTTCAGTTTGTTCATTATTAGGTATAGAAATGCTAATGATTTTTCTATGTTGATTTTATATCTTGCTACCTTGCTATAGCTGTTGATGGTGCCTAGGAGCTTTTGAAAAGAGTTTTTTGGGTCTTTAAGGTATAAGATCATATCATCTGCAAATAGGAATATTTTGACTATTCCTTTAATTCCTTCTTCTTGCCTAATTGCTCTGGCTAGGAATTCCAGTACTATGTTGAATAGGAATAGAGATAGTGGGCATTCTTGTCTCATTCCTGATTTTAGAGGGAATGCTGGCTGTAAGTTTGTCATATATAGCTTTTATAATGTTGAGGTACATTCCTTCTATTCCTAGAGCTTTTATCATGAAATGGTGTTGGATCTTATCAAAGGCTTTTTCTGCATCTATTGAGATGATCAAGTGGTTTTTGTCTTTGCTTCTGTTAATGTGGTTTATTACATTTATTGATTTTCGTATGTTGAACCACCCCTGCATTCCTGGGATGAAGCCTACTTGGTCATGGTGACTGATCTTTTTGATGTGTTGTTTGATTCGGTTTGCCATTATTTTATTGAGGATTTTTGCATCAATGTTCATTAAGGAGATTGGCCTATAGTTCTCCTTTTTGGAGGTGTCTTTGCCTGGTTTTGGGATAAGTGTAATACTGGCTTCATAAAATGTGTTAGGCAGTTTTCCTTCCCTTTCTATTTCATGGAACAGATTAACGAGGGTTGGTATTAGTTCTTTTTTAAATGTTTGATAGAATTTAGCAGAGACTCTATCAGGTCCTGGATTTTTCTTTTTAGGGAGACTCTTAATTGCTGCTTAATTTCATGTTGTGTTATAGATCTATTCAGGTGATTAATGTCCTCTGGGTTCAGTTTTGGATGATCATAAGTATCTAGAAATCTGTCCATTTTTTCAAGATTTTCAAATTTATTTGAATATAGGTTTTCAAAGTAGTCTGTGATGATTTCCTGGACTTCCATGGTGCTTTTTGTTATCTCCCCTTTTGCATTCCTGATTTTACTGATTTGGGTTTTTTCTCTCCTCATTTTAGTCAGGTTTGCCAGGGGTCTATTGATCTTGTTCATTTTTTCAAAGAACCAATGTTATTGGTTCATTAATTCTTTGTATGGTTTTTTTGGTTTCTATTTCATTGATTTCAGCTCTTATTTTTATTATTTCTCTCCTTCTATTTGTTTTGGGATTTGCTTGTTCTTGTTTTTCTAGGAGTTTGAGATGTATCATTTGCTCATTGATTTGGGATCTTTCAGTCTTTTTAATATATGCATTCATGGCTATAAACTTTCCTCTCAGGACTGCCTTTGCTGTGTCCCATTGGTTCCGGTAGGTAGTGTTTTCATTTTCATTGACTTCCAGGAACCTTTTAATTTCCTCTTTTATTTCATCAAGGACCCATTGTTCATTATGCAATTAGTTATTCAGTTTGCAACTGTTTGCATGTTTTTTGTCTTTATTTTTGTTGTTGAGTTCTAGTTTTATTGCATCATGATCAGATAGAATGCATGGTATAATTTCTATTTTGTTATATTTGCTGAGGCTTGCTTTGTGCCCTAGGATATGATCTATTTTGGAGAAGGTTCCATGGGCTGCTGAGAAGAATGTATATTGTGTAGAAGTTGGATGAAATGTTCTATAGACATCAACTAGGTCCATTTGATCTATGGTATGTTTTAGATCTAGGATTTCTTTATTGATTTTTCATTTGGACGACCTATCTTTTGATGATAGTGGTGTGTTAAAGTCTCCCACAACCACTGTGTTGGAGTTAATATATGCTTTTAGGTCCTTCAAAGTATGTTTGATGAAATTGGGTGTGTTGACATTGGGTGCATATAGGTTGATATTTGTTATTTCCTTTTGGTCTATTTCCCCTTTTATTAGTATGGAATGTCCTTGTTTATCTCATTTGATCAATGTGTGTTTGAAGTCTACTTTGTCAGAGATAAGTATTGCTACTCCTGCCTATTTTCAGAGGCCACTGGCTTGGTAAATCTTCTTCCAGCCTTTCTTCCTAAGCCTATGCTTATTTCTGTCAATGGTATGGGTCTCCTGTAAGCAACAAATTGTTGGATCTTCCTTTTTAATCCAGTTTGTCAGATGGTGCCTTTTGATGGAGGAATTAAGTCTGTTAACATTAAGTGTTAGCATTGATAGGTAGGTGGTGATTCTTGTCATTTAGTTGTCTTAGTTATTTGAGAGTTTGATTGTGTGTGCCTAAGTTGAGGTTACTCTCTACTTTCTTGCTTTTTCTTTTCCTGTAGTTTGGTGCTGCCTGCCCTTTCATGGTTATGGGTTTCATTTTCTGTGTGCAGAATCCCTTGAAGAGTCTTTTCTAGTGGTGGCTTGGTGGTCATATATTGTATTAGTGTCTGCTTATCATGGAAGACTTTTATTGCTACATCTATTTTGAATGATAGTTTTGCTGGGTAGAGTATCCTAGGGTTGAAGTTATTTTCATTCAGTGCCCAGAAAACCTCACCCCAAGTTCTTCTTCTTTTAATGTTTCTATTGAGAAGTCTGCTGTGATTTTGATGGGTTTACCTTTGTATGTTATTTGTTTTTTCTCTCTTACAGCCTTCAATATTCTTTCTCTAGTCTTTGTACTTGTTGTTTTTATGATAATATGCCGTGGGGTAGTTCTATTTTGTTCAAGTCTGTTTGGCATTCTGGAGACTTCTTGCACTTGTATGGGCATGGATTTCTCTAGATTTGGGAAATTTTCTGTTATTATTTTGTTGAATATATTATGCATTCCTTTTGCTTGCACCTCTTCTTCTTCAATGCCCACAATTCTCAGGTTTGGTCTTTTGATGGAGTCAGTAAGTTCTTACATTTTCTTTTCACAGGTCTTGAGTTGTTTAACTAGTAGTTCTTTGGTTTTTCCTTTAACTACCATTTCATCTTCGAGTTGAGATTCTGTCTTCTGCTTGTCTATTTTGCTGGATTGGCCTTCTATGTTGTTTTGTATTTCTGTTTTATTCTTTTTTCTGAGGTTTTCTATATCCTGAGTCATTTCCTCTTTGATATTGTCTATTTTCATATGAGTTAATTTTTCTCTTTATTAATCATGTTCTTTGTTTCACTTTGGTATTTATACAGTGCTTCTATAGTTTCTTTTCTTTCTTCTTGTGCTTTCTCAAATTCTCTATTTTTGTTGTGTTGGAATTTTCTTGAATGTCTCCTGTACATTTTGGTTGACCATATCCAGTATCATCTCTATAAAATTCTCATTGATTACTTGCAGGATTTCTTCTTTCAGATTGTTCTTGTGGACTTCATTGGGTTTTTGGCATAGTTTATCTTTGTTTTATTGGAGTTTGGATCTGGGTATCTGTTTTCTTCATTTCCCTCTGGTTCCTGTACTAATTTATTATTGGGGAGAAAGTGGTTTCCCTCTTTTTTTTGTCTTCCCATCATTGCGCTTGGTGTTGTTACTGTTCCCATACTGTGTGTAATGCAGTATTGTCTAGCTTGTAATAATAACAATGGTGATATCTAGAATTGAAGGGTGAGAGGAGAGGGAAAGCAAAGAAGTTAAACAAAAAGGAAAAAAAACCCCAAAACAGACACACACACACACACACACACACACACACACACACACACACACCAGAGCCAAAGAAATAAACAGGGAGAGATAGTGTACTAATAAACGGTAAGCTTAAGAGGCATTAGAGAGACAGAGAGAGGATAATAAAACAGGAAAAAAAGTAAAAAAAATCCCCAAGTTCAACTGCAATAAAGTTTCAGTCTTAATAATTTTGGTGTTAGTCCTTCAGCCTTAGGTCCTGGTGTTAGTGTCGGCGATGAAGTTCTGTTGTTGTCTCACCAAAGAGGAAAAAACAAAAAAAACTCCAAAAACCACACTAAACCAAAACAAATAAATCCCAAGTTCAAATGCAATTCAGTTGCCGTTAGTCCTTCAGCATCCTATCCTAGTTCTGTCGTTGTCTCATCAAAGGATGAGAGAAACAAACAAAAAAAGAGTCTGGAGACAGCTTTGTGAATGTCTATCTGGGGCTGTGTCTCACCTGCCACCTACTGTCAGCCAATTGCTGCTGCAGGCTTTATTTATGCAGATCTCAGGAGTGAGCTTTACACTCATCTAGCCCCGCAGGCTTTGTTTCTTTAGAGTTCTCCTGGATGCACGCCCCTTTTCTTTTCTCCAGTATACAGCCCTACCTGCCTATTGCAATTTCAGTCTTGTTTTTTTTTTTATTTAGAGTTTGCATGGGGAGGTGCCCCTCTCCCACTCTGCGGTGGAGCGTGCCACACTTTAGCTGCTATTACAAGCCTTCCCCTCTGCAAGCACACTGGGAGAGGTGGCACCACACCCACCTTCTCTGGCCAGCTTGTTTATGTATAGTTCTTGTGAGGGAGTGCCCCTCCCCCACTCTTCGGTGGAGCGTGCTACAGTTTAGCCACTGTTGCAAGCCTTCCCCTCTCCAAGCACACTGAGGGAGGTGCTGTTGCTTCTGCCTTCTCCCCTGGGTTTGTTTATTTACAGCTCCAGTGGGGAGTGCCCCTCCCCCACTCTCTGGAGCTCAGGGCACCCCGCCCTCTTTGGTACATGTCTTTTTAATTTAACTTAAATTTTTTAAATTCAGCTGCTTGCTTATTATTTGTTAGGTCGATGCCAGATGGGAAGGCCAAATTGGAGCCAAATCATAAAGCAAATAGGCTTAAAGCAAGCTTTATTGAGAGTGCGCTCTCAGGCGAGGTTCACCGTCCCCAAAGAACAGGGCTGGAGAAATCGCACCTGAGAAATGGCAGCCCAGTTTTTATAGCCTGGGTGAAGTCAAGAGCTTAACGTATTATGGGGCGTCGGGATAGGTCAAGGTTTTGTGGGGAGGAACTCAGGGTAATATGGATCTGTAGGCTAGGTCAGGACCATTGCCCATCAGCGGGAGTTGCCATGGTAATTAGAGGGGAAGAGGAAGGAGGGTGAAACGGGAAGTCTCTAATTGCCATGCACAGGAGTTGCCATTGTAACCATGAAGCCTCCAATCGCTGTGTGCCGTAATCGCTGTGCACCGGAGTTGCCATGGTAACCATGAAAGGAAGGAGGGGGTGGAGTGGAAAGTCGAGCAGAGAGTCCCTGATCGCCATGGCGTGGCTGCCCAGTGGCCAAACATCCCAGATTCTTTGGTATAGGGGTGCAGAATCGGTTCTGGCTACTTCCTGCTGAAAGGGGATGAAGTTAGGGGCTAGGGATGTCTTGGGCCACTTGACCAGTGCAGCTGGACCCCATGGGGAGGAGCTGGTAGTCATGAACCTGGAGCATCATCTGGTTGAAGGTTACCCGAGTTAATTGGTGTAGGCGGTTCTGAAAAAATCAGAAGAGAAAAGGTGCCAGAAGCAGAAAGAGGCAAATAATTATTAGGGGTCCAGTCAGTGGGGTGAGAATGTTAAACAGGGGTGAATTCTACCAGCCAAGGGTGTCAGTTGAGGCAATATTGTAGTGGCATATCTCGTCACTGAGCTTGTGAAGAGAGTGGACATGAGTTTCCACCAGGCCTGATGCATTAATATAGTAGCAGCACTCTTTCCAAAGAAAGAAGCAAGTTCCCCCTTTATCTGCCATGAGAAGGTCCAAAGCATGGTAGTTCTGTAGGGTTACCTGAGCTAGGGAGGTTATCTGTCTTTGAAGAGAGGCAAGGGATGTTGCTGAGTCCTCAAAGCCTGTCAGAACCTGTTGAGAGAACCTTTGGGTCTGGATCATTGAGTGAGCCAGGGCACTGGAGCTGAAACTGGTAGCTGCCACTGAGGCTGCCAAAGATATGCCCACAAGGACAGGCAGGAAGACAGCCCTCCTGGTCCTACATGGAGGTGAGGGCTGGCTCCCTGATGTAAGGCCTATGAGTTGGAAGAATTCTCCTTTTCCATACATAGTAAGCTGGGGAACCATAGAGACAGGTAAGCAGAGCTGGGAAGTTAGGGCCTGTTGGGTAAGATTTTTTGAAAGTGTGCCATTACACCAAAAGAAGCCTCCTGGAGGGGCCCAGAGGGAATCTGATATGGTAGAGTTAGTGGTGTTACATATTTGGCCAGGATCAGACTAGCAGAAGGGCAATTGTAGGGATAGAGGATCTCTATATAGGAGGGCTCCCACGATGGGGGCAGGCGGAGATGTGGAGGCTGACCCGTTTGATGGGAATGGCCCAGGTAAAGGAGCAGCTATGAGTGGGGGCCTGGACAATGCGGCACAAAGGAAACATTTAGTTACATTGGCCAGGCCTGACCTATTTAACAAGTGGGCACCTTCCTGTGCCAGGGAGAGCCAGGAAATAGGGTCTCTCCGGGTTTTGTTTTGAAGGCTGTTTTCTGCCTCCCTAATGGCTTTCACCTGGTCCTTTAGTACATTGAGAATCTGGGGGACTACTCGTTCATATAGCCTCCAGATTTTGAAGGTTGTTGAGGGATGTGTGTTGTATCCAGGTTGATATCCCTTGGCTGTCACCCCAGTTGCCCATCTATTATCCCAGGGGTCAGGAATGTAAAGGCATACCTGGGAGCCATCATAGGAAGTTTCCAACGAGTTGCCTGAGTGAGATCCAGTGTTGAACTTAATGTAATGAAATTTGCAGGACCAATATGGACATCCTCCATATTCTTCAACCCATTTGGCCCCCTCCTGACAGTATGGTTTGGTGTGATCGAATGTAAAACAGAAATAACCAAGATTTATAGTTCTTGTTCCATATGTGCTGCTAAAGGAGTGCTGAAACTGGAGGGTGAACGGTCTGCTACACCCCCCAGAGGGGCAATCCCCAGCTTCGGTGAGGTGGGTGACCACTCTATTGTCTTTTGTATATGTTTCTTGGATCCTGACTCTCCAACGATAAGAGGAAGATGGTTCAGATAGGGTCGGGGAAGGGCTAGGATCAGCATTAAGAGTGTCCCCCACCCAGGAGATCTGGAGGGAGGTGGGCCCCATTGGTGTAACTTGCCATGTTTTGGTAGGCATGTTGGGTGGAAGCTTCTTAAGGTGGGTGAGGTGGTGCCAGGTAGGGTGTCCCAGAAGTTTCACCGCCAAGGGAGTGGTGAGGATGACAGTGTATGGTCCCGTCCATGTGGGTTGGAGAGGCTTTGGATGTAGCTGCTTGAGAAGAAAGCTGTTGCCTGGAGACAGGGGGCCATAGTCTGGTGGAACAGTATCTGATTGGGGTAAGTAGCGATCTGCATGGGCTCGGAGCAAGGAGCGGAGGTATCCTATTAAGGGAGGTGTGCTTGATGGGAAAGTGTGGGAAATGAGAAAGGGGCAGCCATACAACAGCTCAAAGGGGCTTAGGCCAGTTTGCTGCCAAGGGGCCACTCGGAGGCAAGTGAGGGCCAGGGACAGCAGGTCAACCCAGGAGAGCCGGAGCTCCAGGGACAACTTGGTGAGCTGTGTTTGATCAGGCCGTTGGCCCACTCAACCTTACCTGAGGATTGGGAGTGGTATGGGGTGTGGAGTCTCCATGTGATGGCCAGGTGTTTACAGACTAGTTGAGTGACCTTGGAGATGAAGGCGGGGCCATTGTCCGAATGGAGACTTCATGGAAGACCAAAACGGGGAATGATGTGATGGATGAGAGTGTCTGCTATGATTGAAGCCCCTTCTGTGGCTGTAGGAATGGCTTCGATCCACCCTGTGAAAGTATCAATAAAAGTAAGAAGGTATCGGAGTTTTTTGTGTTTAGGCATATGAATGAAATCAATCTGCCAATCTTCACTGGGCTGGCTACCATGGAGTTGGTGGAGGGATTGGCGGAGATGGAGTCCGCCATGGGGGTTTGCTTGAGAGCAAATGGAGCAGGCCTCCTGGACCTGATGGATGGTGGATTGGAGGACCCTGGGGTGAAACAAGGGTTCCAGGAAGGAGAGAAGGGCCTTGGGGCCTATGTGTAGTGAGTTGTGGATGGCAGTGATGACCTCTGTTGTCTGGCCCAAGGGGAGGATCAGACAGTTGTCTTTGAAGATCCACCCATTGGGGGACATAATTCCCCCTTCTTTGAGGAGAGCAGTTTGTTCTTTTGGCTCATAGTTTGGAGTAAAGGTAGAAGAGAGGAAAAGGATAGGTGGGGGAATTGACTGTTTGGCTGTGTTTCAGGCCGTTAGGTCTGCAAAGGCGTTTCCTCATGCCACTGGGTCGTTGGAGGTCTGGTGTCCCCTGCAATGGATGATGGCGACCCCCTTTGGGAGCTGTAGAGCTTGTAATAGTTTGGCAATGAGGGATCCATTGACCACTGGGGTTCCCCGTGCGGTCAAGAAGCCCCTCTCCTTCCAGATGGCTGCAAGAGAGTGTGCTATAAGGAAAGCATATTTAGAGTCAGTATATATATTAGCAGTTTTATTTTTGACAATGGTGAGTGCCTGGGTTAAAGCCATGAGTTCAGCCTTTTGAGATGTTGTTCCCAGGGGGAGGCAAGTTGCTGTCAGTACGCGAGGAGGGTCGATAGTGACTATGGCATAGGTGGCTCGGTGGCCTCTCTGGTCATCTAGGATGGAGCTACCATCAACAAACATAGTGGAGAATTCCAAGATGGCGCCTAGAGGTAGGAAGCAGAAAGCGACCCTCCTATAGTGAAATCTTGGAGAGACGCTGGAGACACACTTTGCAGGCATAATCACCGAGAAAAGGCATAATTTTGACCCCTCCACATCTCCAGCCGGCGCAGAGAATCTCCACTTCACGTTAAACGGAGAACCGAGGAGGCCCCCGGGCCGCCAGTGGCCGGTGCCCATACGGCTTGGGAAGACGCGGACCAGGTGAGCTTCACGGTACCGCGGTTCCCCCACAGACAAGCCTGGGCCAGAGCAGCATAGCCCCCTGGACAGACTGACCTCCACCCGGGAAAAAAAGAGAAACTGAGTACTAAGCAATAAGAACAGCTAAGACGCTGGAAAGAGGGTGGGGCGCCCTGAGCGCTGAAGATTGGGGGAAGGGAATCCTTCCCGGGACTGTAAATAAACGAGCCGGGCGGGCCGGAGAGGCTCTGGCGGGAGCGGGGCGCGCCCAGCAACCAGGAGCGGGGACGCTTGTGAGAGGAGGGAAGACCCACTTCCCACGTGAACTGTAAATAAACACGCAGGCCTGACAACGCGGGGCAGTGTCGCCTTTCCCAGTGCTTGGAAAGGGAAAAGCCTGTAGCAGAGGCCCCCCTCCCCCGCACAGGAGAACTCTGAGCAAACAAAGCCTGTGGGACCAGGTGAGTGCTAAGCTCACCCCAGAGATCTGCATAAATAACGCCGCCAGCTACAGGCTGAGAGCAGCAGGCAGGCAAGCCACAGTTGCAGATACCACTCTCAGAACTGCCTCCAGACGCTTTTTTTTTCTTTTTCTCCCTACCTTTGATGAGAGAACAACCGAATTACACCTGCAAGCCGAAAAACTTACTGAAACTGTATTGCATTTGAACTGGGGACACTTGGTGGGGCTTTTTTTTTTTTTCTTCTGTGTGTGTGTGAGTGTAGTTTTGTTCTACTTTATGCATCCCCTTTGATGAGACAACTACAGAACAACATCTGAGGCACCAACTCCAGGACTGGAGATTGAGACGGACATCCAAATTATTAAGACTGAAATTGCATTGCATATAAACTTGGAAGTTTTTTGGTTTTTTGGTTTTTTTTGTTTTTTTTAATTTTCTATTTTCCATTTTATTTTAATTCATTTTTATAAATAGATATTACTTTCATATACTTATTTTTTATTTTTTTTATCTTTGATTTTCAATCCTCTCTCTGTCACTCTATTGTCTGTTCAGCTTACTGTCGATTAGTACACTAACACTCCCTGTTTATACCTTTGAAACTCTCTTGTCTGATACCTTGTTCTGCTTTCTCCCTCTTGTCTGTATATTTGTTTCCCCCTTTTCTTTAACTTCTTGCTTTCCATCTCAGCTCACTCTTCCATTCTCAATATTACCATTGTTATTATTACAAGCTAGAAAATACTTAATTACACACAGTACAGGGACAGTAACAACACCAAGGACAATGACGGGAAGACAGAAAAAACAAGGAAACCAGTTTCCCCACAGCAAAAAATTAGTACAGGAACCAGAGGGGAATGAAGAGAACAGACACTCAGAGCCAGACTCCAACAAAATGAAGATAAACTATGCCAAAGGACCCAATGAAGCCTACAAGAATAATTTAAAAGAAGACATACTACAAGTACTCAATGAGAATTTTATAGAGATGATACTGGATAGGGTCAACCAAAATGTACAGGAGACACTCAAGAAATTCCAAGACAATAAAAATAGAGAATTTGAAAAAGCAAAAGAAGAAATAAAGGAAACCATAGAAGCACTGTATAAACACCAAAATGAAAGAGAGAACACAATGAATAAATGGATAAATGAACTCAGGACAAAAATAGACAACAATAAAGAAGAAAACAGCCAGGATATGGAAAACCTCAGAAAAAAGAACGAAACAGAACTGCAAAACAAAACGGAAGGCCAATCCAGCAGAATAGAACAAACAGAAGACAGAATCTCAGAACTTGAAGATGAAATGGTAATTAAAGGAAAAACTGAAGAACTACTAATTAAACAACTCAAGACCTGTGAAAAGAAAATGCAAGAACTCACCGACTCCATCAAAGGACCAAACTTGAGAATCATGGGCATCGAAGAAGGAGAAGAGGTGCAAGCGAAGGGAATGCGTAATATATTCAACAAAATAATAACGGAAAATTTCCCAAATCTAGAGAAAGATATTCCCATACAAATGCAAGAGGCCTCCAGGACACCAAACAGACCAGATCAAAATAGAACTACTCCACGACATATCATCATTAAAACAACAAGTTCAGAAACTAAGGAAAGAATATTGAAGGCTGCAAGAGAGAAAAAACAAGTAACATACAAAGGTAAACCCATCAAAATCACAGCAGACTTCTCAACAGAAACATTAAAAGCAAGAAGAGCGTGGGGTGAGATCTTCCGGGCACTGAATGAAAATAACTTCAACCCCAGGATACTCTACCCAGCAAAGCTATCATTCAAAATAGATGGAGCAATAAAAGTCTTCCATGATAAGCAGAAACTAAAACAATATGTGACCACAAAGCCACCATTACAAAAGATTCTGCAAGGGATCCTGCACACAGAAAGTGACACCCAACTTAACCATGAAAAGGCAGGCAGCACCAAACCACAGGATAAGAAAAAGCAAGACAGTAGAGAGTAACATCAAGTTAGGTACACACAATCAAACCTTCAAACAACTAAGATAACTAAATGGCAGGAATCACCACATACCTATCAGTACTAACACTTAATGTTAATGGACTTAATTCACCCATCAAAAGACACCGTTTGACAAAATGGATTAAAAAAGAAGATCCAACAATTTGTTGCTTACAGGAGACTCATCTCACCGACAGAAATAAGCATATGCTTAGGATGAAAGGCTGGAAGAAGATTTACCAAGCCAATGGCCCCCGAAAACAAGCAGGAGTAGCAATACTTATCTCTGACAAAGTAGACTTCAAACCTACATTGATCAAACGAGATAAAGAAGGACATTCCATACTAATAAAAGGGGAAATAGACCAAAAGGAAATAATAATCATCAATCTGTACGCACCCAATGTCAACGCACCCAATTTCATCAAACATACCCTGAAAGACCTAAAAGCATATATAAACGCCAACACAGTGGTTGTGGGAGACTTTAACACTCCATTATCATCAATAGATAGGTCATCCAAACAAAAACTCAATAAAGAAATCCAAGATTTAAAATATGCAATAGATCAAGTGGACCTAGTAGATGTCTACAGAACATTTCATCCAACCTCTACACAATATACATTCTTCTCAGCAGCCCATGGAACCTTCTCCAAAATAGATCTTATCCTAGGGCACAAAGCAAGCCTCAGCAAATATAAGAAAATAGAAATAATACCATGCATACTATCTGACCACAATGCAGTAAAAGTAGAACTCAACAACAAAAGTAAAGACAAAAAACATGCAAACAGCTGGAAACTAAATAACTCATTACTTAATGAAGAATGGATCATCGATGCAATAAAAGAGGAAATTAAAAAGTTCCTAGAAGTCAATGAAAATGAAAACACAACCTACCGGAACCTATGGGACACAGCTAAGGCAGTCTTGAGAGGAAAGTTTATAGCCATGAGTGCATATATTAAAAAGATTGAAAGATCCCAAATCAATGACCTAATGATACATCTCAAACTCCTAGAAAAACAAGAACAAGCAAATCCCAAAACAAATAGAAGGAGAGAAATAATAAAAATAAGAGCTGAAATCAACAAAATAGAAACCAAAAAAACCATACAAAGAATTAATGAAACAAAAAGTTGGTTCTTTGAAAAAATAAACAAGATCGATAGACCCCTGGCAAACCTGACTAAAATGAGAGAAAAAACCCAAATTAGTAGAATCAGGAATGCAAAAGGGGAGATAACAACAAACACCATGGAAGTCCAGGAAATCATCAGAGACTACTTTGAGAACCTATATTCAAATAAATTTGAAAATCTAAAAGAAATGGACAGATTTCTAGATACATATGATCATCCAAAACTGAACCAAGAGGAAATTAATCACCTGAATAGACCTATAACACAAAATGAAATTGAAGCAGCAATCAAGAGTCTCCCCAAAAAGAAAAGTCCAGGACCTGATGGATTCTCTGCTGAATTCTATCAGACCTTTAAAGAAGAACTGATACCAACCCTCCTTAAACTGTTCCATGAAATAGAAAGGGAAGGAAAACTGCCAAACACATTTTATGAAGCCACTATTACACTTATCCCAAAACCAGGCAAAGACACCTCCAAAAAGGAGAACTATAGGCCAATCTCCTTAATGAACATTGATGCAAAAATCCTCAACAAAATAATGGCAAATCGAATTCAGCAACACATCAAAAAGATTATTCACCACGACCAGGTAGGCTTCATCCCAGGGATGCAGGGGTGGTTCAACATACGAAAATCAATTAACGTAATAAACCACATTAACAGAAGCAAAGACAAAAACCACTTGATCATCTCAATAGAGGCAGAAAAAGCCTTTGATAAGATCCAACATCATTTCATGATAAAAGCTCTAAGAAAACTAGGAATAGAAGGAAAGTTCCTCAACATTATAAAAGCTATATATGACAAACCTACAGCCAGCATTATACTTAACGGAGAAAAATTAAAACCATTCCCTCTAAAATCAGGAACCAGACAAGGATGCCCACTATCTCCACTCCTATTAAACATAGTACTGGAATTCCTAGCCAGAGCAATTAGGCAAGAAGAAGGAATAAAAGGAATACAAATAGGTAAAGAAACTGTCAAAATATCCCTATTTGCAGATGACATGATCCTATACCTTAAAGACCCAAAAAACTCTACTCAGAAGCTTCTAGACATCATCAATAGCTATAGCAAGGTAGCAGGATATAAAATCAACATAGAAAAATCATTAGCATTTCTATACACTAACAATGAGCAAACGGAAAAAGAATGTATGAAAACAATTCCATTTACAGTAGCCTCAAAAAAAATCAAATACCTAGGTGTAAACCTAACAAAAGATGTGAAAGACCTCTACAAGGAAAACTATACACTTCTGAAGAAAGAGATTGAGGAAGACTATAGAAAGTGGAGAGATCTCCCATGCTCTTGGATTGGTAGAATCAACATAGTAAAAATGTCTATACTCCCAAGAGTAATCTACATGTTTAATGCTATTCCCATCAAAATTCCAATGACATTCATCAAAGAGATTGAAAAATCTACTGTTAAATTTATATGGAAACACAAGAGGCCACGAATAGCCAAGGCAATACTCAGTCAAAAGAACAATGCAGGAGGTATCACAATACCTGACTTCAAACTATATTACAAAACAATAATAATAAAAACAGCATGGTACTGGCACAAAAACAGACATGAAGACCAGTGGAACAGAATAGAAGATCCAGATATGAAGCCACACAACTATAAGCAACTTATCTTTGACAAAGGAGCTAAAAATATACGATGGAGAAATAGAAGCCTCTTCAACAAAAACTGCTGGGAAAACTGGTTAGCAGTCTGCAAAAAACTGAAACTAGATCCATGTATATCACCCTATACCAAGATTAACTCAAAATGGATCAAGGATCTTAATATCAGACCCCAAACTCTTAAGTTGATACAAGAAAGAGTAGGAAATACTCTGGAGTTAGTAGGTATAGGTAAGAACTTTCTCAATGAAACCCCAGCAGCACAGCAACTAAGAGATAGCATAGATAAATGGGACCTCATAAAACTAAAAAGCTTCTGTTCATCAAAAGAAATGGTCTCTAAACTGAAGAGAACACCCACAGAGTGGGAGAAAATATTTGCCAACTATACATCAGACAAAGGACTGATAACCAGAATATACAGGGAACTTAAAATACTAAATTCTCCCAAAACAATGAACCAATAAAGAAATGGGCATGTGAACTAAACAGAACTTTCTCAAAAGAAGAAATTCCAATGGCCATAAAACACATGAAAAAATGCTCACCATCTCTAGCAATAAAGGAAATGCAAATTAAAACCACACTAAGATTCCACCTCACCCCTGTTAGAATAGCCATCATCAGCAACACCACCAACAACAGGTGTTGGCGAGGATGCGGGGAAAAAGGAACCCTCTTACACTGTTGGTGGGAATGTAGACTAGTACAACCACTCTGGAAAAAAATTTGGAGGCTACTTAAAAAGCTGGACATCGATCTACCATTTGATCCAGCAATACCACTCTTGGGGATATACCCAAAAGACTGTTACTCCAGAGGCACCTGCACATCCATGTTTATTGTGGCACTATTCACAATAGCCAAGTTATGGAAACAGCCAAGATGCCCCAGCACTGACGAATGGATTAAGAAAATGTGGTATCTATACACAATGGAATTTTATGCAGCCATGAAGAAGAATGAAATGTTATCATTCGCTGGTAAATGGATGGAATTGGAGAACATCATTCTGAGTGAGGTTAGCCTGGCTCAAAAGACCAAAAATCGTATGTTCTCCCTCATATGTGGACATTAGATCAAGGGCAAACACAACAAGGGGATTGGACTATGAGCACATGATAAAAGCGAGAGCACACAAGGGAGGGGTGAGGATAGGTAAGACACCTAAAAAACTAGCTAGCATTTGTTGCCCTTAATGCAGAGAAACTAAAGCAGATACCTTAAAGCAACTGAGGCCAATAGGAAAAGGGGACCAGGAACTAGAGAAAAGGTTAGATTAAAAAGAATTAACCTAGAAGGTAACACCCACGCACAGGAAATCAATGTGAGTCAATGCCCTGTATAGCTATCCTTATCTCAACCAGCAAAACCCCTTGTTCCTTCCTATTATTGCTTATACTCTCTCTACAACAAAATTAGAGATAAGGGCAAAATAGTTTCTGCTGGGTATTGAGGGGGGGAGTGGGAGGGGGTGGAGTGGGTGGTAAGGGAGGGGGTGGGGGCAGGGGGGAGAAATAAACCAAGCCTTGTATGCACATATGAATAACAAAAGAAAAATGAAAAAAAAAAAAAAAAAACATAGTGAGGTCAGGAGAAGGTAAGGAAGAGTCGGTAAGATCCTGCCTGGGGGTCATGAGACTCTCCACTGTTTCAGGACAAGAATGGGTTGGGTTAAAGGCTATTGGTGTGGGGGTGGGAAGCAGTGTAGCAGGGTTGAGTGGGGAGCAAGTAGTGAGAGTTATATCAGGATTGTTGATGAATAGAAGGTGAAATGTCTGTAGGGGAGAATCTCCAATGAGAGAGAGAGAGGAATGGGTGAGGAGGTCAGCAAGTCTGTGTGGGGAATATACAGTTATTGGTTGTGGTTGGGATAGCTTAACAGCCTCTCTGGTGACGGTGGCTGCTGCTGCAAGAGCTCGGAGGCATGGCTGCCAGCTCCCGACAGTGGGATCCAGCTGCCTGGAGAGGTAAGCGATTGGTCAGTGAATAGGGCCTGATAGTTGGGTAAGGACCCCTTTGGCTATTCCAGAAGTTTCATCTGTAAATAGGTGGTATGGTTTGGAAGGGTTTGGGAGGGCCAAGGCTGGAGCCTGAAAGTGGGTGTCCCTGAGAGAAGAAAAACAGCAATGGACCATGGACGGAGAGGTGAGTGGACCAGTGGGAGTCTCCTTAGCAGCCTGGTACATTGGGCAGGCCAATGAGGCAAAATTAGGAATCCAGTGTCTAAAAAACCCAATGAAGCCCAAGAAGGATAAAATTTCTTGGGCATCTTTAGGAGGAGGGAGGTCCTTCAAGGTTTGGATCTGGTCCAAGGTAAGTGCATTTGAGGTGGGGGTGACAGAGAAGCCCAGGAAAGTAACAGCTTGTAAGCAGAGTTGGGCCTTGGCTGGGGAGACCTGGTATCCCTTAGAGGCTAGAAAGTTAAGGAGGTTGGCTGTTTCCTTTTCAGAGTCCTGCTGGGAGGGGGAGCACAGAAGGAGGTCATCGACATATTGTAGAAGTGTACTAGGTTTTGTATTACACATGACCAGGTCCTGAGCCAGAGCCTGACCAAAGAGGTGGGGGCTATCATGGAAGCCTTGGGGAAGAACTGTCCAAGTTAGCTGTTGGGTAAGGTGAGTATCTGAGTCTTCCCAGGTAAAGGCAAAGAGGAAGTAGGAGTCCAGATGGAGGGGGATAGTGAAAAAGGCATCCTTGAGATCGAGGACAGAAAAGTGAGTAGTATCAGGGGGAACATTGGGGAGGATTGTATATGGATTTGGGACCAACGGGTGAATGAGGATAACAGCCTCATTTATGATGCGTAGGTCTTGGACTAATCTGTAGGACCCAGAAGGCTTTTTTATTGGAAGGATAGGCGTGTTACATGGGGAATTTATAGGTATAAGGAGACATTGATTTAGGAGTTTGGTAATTATTGTTTTTATGCCTTTTTGATGAGTTTCTGAAATAGGGAATTGGGGTATACAGGGATATTTGTTAGGGTCCTTAAGAGAAATGTGGATGGGTGGGTGGTGTGTAGCCACAACCGGGACTGAGATGTCCCAGACAATGGGGTTGACTGGAAGAGGAAAGGTGGGCAGAGCAGGTCCAGGAGGCGAAGGGGCTAGGTGGCTGGCAGAGGCCAGAAGGAGTGAGTGGGAAGCTAGAGGTTCTGGTAGGTGGGGAGGGATGGTTATGGAGGCCCCAAGCTTTGTTAGAATATCTCGACCTAAAAGTGGGGCAGGACAGGATGGGATGATAAAAAAGAGTGTACAAATAGTATACCTCCAGCAGAGCAAGGGAGGGGTAGAGTTTTGTATGGGCAGAAGGGAGAGCCATCAATTCCCATAACAGAGACTGATGAAGGAACTGTTAAACCCGAGTGGGCAGGCAGTACAGAATAGGTAGCCCCTATGTCCAAGAGGAAGGAGATGGGCTTACCCGCTACCTGGAGCATGACCCTGGGCTCGGCGAGTGTGATTGGGGTCCCCGAGTCAAGGCATTGTGAATCTTCTGCCAGCCCGGGAAAGTCAGGGATCTGGATGTCTGGTGTGGCTGACCCTCCATGAGGAGCCTCAGGGGTAAGCCCTGTCCAGGACAATCTGATCCCCAGTGACCCACCTGTTTGCATTTTGGGCAGGGTTTAGTTGGAGGTCTCAGGTTGGGGCACTGGTGAGCCCAGTGGCCTTCCTTGCCACATTTGAAGCAGGACCCCAGAGGGGCTGATGGGAGGTTTTGGGTTCCTCCTTTGACTTGGGGCTGTGGTCCAGCTGGCCTCAGGGCTGCTACCAAGGCTTGGGTTTGGAGGGCTACCTTCTGTTGGAGGTATTTTTGGCAGGTTGACTCTGCTGCCTCTTCTCAGGCATTAAAAACTTTAAATGCCATTTTCATCAGATCCTGTATAGGGTTTGAGGGCCATCTTCAGCCTTTTTTAGTTTAGTTCTAATATCTGGTGTGGACTGGGATATAAAATGTCCAGCCAAGACTGCCATCCCAGCAGGGGAGGTGGGGTCTAGTTGGGTATATTGGGTGAGGGCCTCCTGGAGGCAGTTAAGAAAAAGGGCCAGATTTTTGTCAGCCCCTTGGGTTACCTCATGGAGTTTGTCAAAATTTACAATTTTGTTGGACACCGTGTCCATGCCCTGTAGGAGGCATCAGATCATTATGTCTCTCCTGTGACGACCTGGAGCTTTGGGTTGGTAGTCCCAGTTAGGGTTGCTGTTGGGAATTGCGTCTTCCCCAACTGGGACTGTGGGATCAGCCAAGTGGGTTTAGTCAGCATAATGCCGGGCAGTGGCTTTGATGTGTTCCCGTTCATCAGGGGTAAGGGTGGAGGCCATAATGACAAATATGTCATGCCAAGTTAAGTCATAGGCCTGAGATAGATAGCAGAACTCTTTGGCATAGACAGAGGGGTTGGCAGAGAAGGACCCCAGGTGCTTTTCTATTTGTAATAAGTCCTGGAGGAGAAAGGAACATGGACTCGGACCGGTCCTTCCACTCCAGCCACCTCTTGGAGAGGACAAAGGAGAGGGGGTGGGGAAGGGCAGTGTGAGTGAGTGTGGGAGGCTGTTGGGGATGTAGGAGGGCAGGGAGTAGGTGGAGCAGAAGGTGTGGGAGGCAAGGCCAAAGGAAATGGCTGCATGGGTGGGGAAGGTTCTGTGGGTGGGGACGGGGAGGTGAAGCCATATGTGATGGTGAGGGTGGCTGTGGTCGGTGAGGGGGAAGGGGGAGGAATTCAGTGGATTCAGATAAAGGAGAAGGGTTGGGGTATGGGGGAGGGGACCCAGAAGTAATGGGTGTCTGAGCGAGAAGGATCTGGGAAGGGGAACACTAGAGGCAAAGAGAGGGATGAGACTGCAGCTTCCAAAAGGCCTGTACATATGGGACTTCAGACTACCTGTGGGTTCGGTGACAAAAATTATCAAGATCAGTGAGGATATTAAAGTTGAAAGTGCCCTGTGGAGGCCATTTTGAATTGTTGTCTAAAGTATATTGTGGCCATGCTGTGGTGCAATAGAAAATGAGCCGTTTGTGGTGGAGGTCTGGAGAGAGTCCCAAATTTTGGAAATTTGAGAGGAGACAGGACAAAGGAGTCCCTGAGTCTGGCTTGGATTGGGAGGATCCCATTCCCGAGTTGTTGGAGAGTCTCAACCTTTAGAGAAGCATCCCTCACCAAAAGAAGAGACCTGGTTCGGAGGAGGCAGCCTGGACAGGGGAGACGTCTCTCCAAATGCCCAGGTGTGAGGAGAAATGGAGGGGCTGATCCTGGTGTGGCTGCTACTAGGACAGGGGCCCAAGGAGGAACAAAACGGGGGAGGAGACTCACCCAAGCCGGAGCCGGAGCATCGATCTGGAGAGGAGGAAGGGCCTCAAGCCAGGGCCTGGCCCAGGGCCCCGACTGCCTGGAGTCGGGCGAGGCTCGCATCCTCCCGTGTTTTGGCACTAAATGTTAGGTTGACGCAGATGGAAAGGCCAAATTGGAGCCAAATAACAAATCAAGCAGGCTTTAAGCAAGCTTTATTGAGAGTGCGCTCTCGGGCAAGGTTCACCATCCCCAAAGAACAGGGCCAGAGAAGTCGCACCCGAGAAATGGTAGCCCAGTTTTTATAGCCTTGGTGAAGTCAAGAGCTTAAGGTATTATGGGGCGTCAGGATAGGTCGAGGTTTGGTGGGGAGGAGCTCAGGGTAATTTGGATCTGTAGGTTAGGTCAGGACCCATTGCCCGCTAGCGGGAGTTGCCATGGTAATTAGAGAGGAAGAGGAAGGAGGAGGATGAAATGGGAAGTCTCTAATTGCCATGTGCAGGAGTTGCCATGGTAACCATGAAAGGAAGGAGGGGGTGGAGTGGAAAGTCCAGCGGAGAGTCCCTGATCGCCATGGGGTGGCTGCCCACTGGCCAAACATTATTCAGTTTGTTTTTTTCTCTTTTTTCCCGAGGTGGGGGTCAGTCTGTCCAGGGGCCTATGCTGATTTACCATGTGCTACTTAGCTCACCTGGTGGTCTGTATTTACCAAGCAGTCTAGGAGCTGATGTCTGGTGGAGTGGGAGCCCTCCTGGTTTCTCTGTTTAATGTGAAGTGGGGATGCTATGCATGGGCTGGGGGTGTGGAGGAGACAGAGTTTTGCCTCTTCTTGGTGGTTTTTCCTGCCAGGCGTATCTCCAGCATCTCTCCAAGATTTTACTTTAGGAAGCATGCTTTCTGCTTCCTCCCTCTAGTCACCATCTTGGAAAATCTCCTTGCATGGATACATTTAATTAATACTTTGATAAAACTTTTGTGAGGTATACTATAAAAGGTGTGAGAACAATTTAGTGAAGAATTGAAATCATATCAATACGTAATTGAGACAAAGTCATGAACAGGGATTCACAAAAAGATAATTACTAATGGATGATTTAAAAAGCTAACAAATGTTTATGAAACACATGATTAGTTTTGTGAAGATTATAAGAATAATAGTACTTAAACTTATGACAATATAACATAGGAACATTTGTTCCCTGCTAGGAGGAATGAAAATAAACTGGTTTGATTGTGTGTAAATCAAAAACTTAAAATACTTTAATTTTCTTATATCCAAAAAATTCCCTAGGAATTTATAACACCTACTCCATAAAATCTGAGATAACGGCAAAGATTTCTACATAAGAAAGTTTATTTTAGCATTATTTGTAATAATAAAATATTAAATACAACCTGAATGTCACATAAGATATTGTTTTTAAAATTATGCCATACTCATTTAATAGGATTTATCTATTTATTAGAAAACAATGAAGGTGCATTAACTGACTGAAAGTTGGACTTTATTTCTAAGTTTATCCTGTTTTTAATTTCCCATGCAAATTCATTAACTTTTTGTTCTTGTTTGAATTTAAGATTCTAGAGTAATAATTTTTTAAATAATTTTGCTTTTATGTATTTATATTTTTTTGTAAAGTCATAGTTATGGGAAGAGGGGTAGGCTGACATAGAAAGAAATTGGACAATTATGAAAATAATCATCATAAACATGTGGTTACATGATAAACATTCCCTAGAAGCAAGTGTTCACATTTAAGTTTAGGTGGTTTATTTGGAAGATGATCACACAAATCATGTGAAGGGCAGTGAGAAAATAAGACAGGGAAGGTAAGGTACCTTAATAAAAGTGCATTATCAATCTAGTAATTTACTCCCACTAGGGAACTCCACGAGTCAATGCAATCATTAACTAATAGCCTCCATTAATCTCTGCTACCCTGGTGAGGAAGGAACAAGGATATTTATATACCAATCCCTGTCAGTCATTAGTGAAGAGCAGCTTCTTAAGAGAAGAGATATATGTTGATTTTCTGGCACTTCCAGTGTGCCCTGCACACTGGCAGAGTCTTCTGTACTCCAGAGAGAGCCCTGAAGCAGTTGGAAGTCTGACTTGCATCATAATGGTGGGGTCTGGGAGTGTATGCTTGGGATATTGACAGCGTTTGCTATACCAGCCTAACATCTCAATACTGATGCTGACATTCCCATATTTAGGCACTAGTAATTTTTCTTCTGTAAGTGGGCTTGAACTGAACCTCACTGTAGTACCTGTTAGGGAGAATTTGGAGAAAGCAGTTCAGCTGGACCCAACCAAAGTGCTTAGTTACTGAAGAGCCATGCAAAATCAGTTTGTTATATAGCATTGGTCCTTAGTTACAAATGCTAACACAATTACATCTGCTTGTTGGCAAATCTTCTATTCATAATAGGGCATATGACTTCTGTTTTAAGATCAGAAAGAACAGACTCATTTTAATCCTATGAACCAATCCTGCAAACCAAATAAGAAGTGATGCTGTCACCTTTATTCTATACAAACAATAATTTCCCTGTATTGCATGGGAAGAGGAACTCTGAATTTATCTTTAATTACTATTATATTCTGACAGCCGTATGAAAAGATGAATGAACATTCCCATTCCTTATAAGCATTGAAATATTAAAGCACTTAAAAATTGTTCCAAATGGCTAGGGACCTAGCATGGTGTCTATACATAGCAGACACTTGAAAATATTTTTTTGAAATTCAACTCATTAGCAGTGAATTGTTAGAATTCTATTGATTCTTATATTTATTCCTCAAACATTGTGTACATGTGAGGTACTGCTCATTTGGAATTTTGGCTAGATGGATGTCTGTGTATTATCTAAAAGAAACATGTACTGTATGTAAATCACTTAGTAATGTTATACAATATATTTAGTCATAGAAGCGTTCCAAAATGCAGAGGGAATCTTAATGAAAATGTAGAAATTTGTTTATCTTTCTAAAACTCCTCCTATTGCCCTTCAAGCTTCCCTTCCTTTCCAGTACCCTTCATTATTCTTAGCTCTTTGACAGCTTCCTTAGTAGGAGAATAGCTCACTAAAAACTCCTGGGAAATTTACAGAAGATTACATGGAGAGGCAGTTGCTACATTTGTCTTTCTTCCCAGTGAAACACCATGTTTAACTGATAAATAAGTTTGAGTCTGGGGAGAACTGTCATAGTTTCACTCATTCTTTAGATAGATAGATGCTCTGAAATGTGTAAATTATGTGGTAATTTCATACTTGCCAAGGACTCCTAATGCCACAGGTCTGGAAATCACAAAATCTGTCCATTAATTGTTTTTATTTAGATTTTACATATAAGTGAGATACTCAGTGTTTATTTTTCCCCTTCAGGTCACAAATAGCAGGATTTCCTATCTTTTAAGATTTAATAATATTCCAGTGTGTGTGTATATATATATATATATATATATATATATATATATATATATATATATATATATATATGTTTAATATGTAATATGTATATCTAATATGTATAATATGCATTCCATATTTTCTTTATTCATCTCTCTTTAACCCTTAGATTGTTTTTATATATTGACTACTGTGAATAATACTGCTATGAAAATGGGTTAGCAGATATGTCTTTGATACACAGATTGCATTAACTTTGGAGAGATACACCCAATGATGAGATTGCTGGATCATATGGTAGCTCTACTTTTAATTTTTTGAGGGAACTTCATATTTTTACTCATAATGGATATATAATTTATATTCCCATCAACAACACCAAGGGTTCCTTTTCTCCAGATCCTTACCAACATTTATCATCTTTTGTCTTTTTGAGAATAGTCATTCGAACAAGTATGAGGTTATCTCATTGTGCTTTTGATTTGCATTTCCCAGATGATTAGTGATATTGAGCATTTTCCTGTATCTGTTGGTCATTTGTAAAATTATTTAAAATGGGTCCTTTGCCCATTTTAAGGTCATAGTCATGTACCATATAATGATTTTATCAGTCAATAACAGACTGCATATACATATACATATAATCATGAGATTATAAAGGAACTGAAAATTCCTGTCACCTAGTGATGTTGTAGTCATTGGAACATTACAGCACAATGCATTATTCACATGCTATGTTGAGGTTAGTGTAAAGAAAACAACTAGAAGTATACAGTTATGTACAATATGTAATACTTGATAATAATAAATGGCTGTTTATGTGTATTTTTACTATAGTACTTTTTGCCATTATTTGAGCATATTCCTCCTACTTATAATAAAAATGTTTACTATAACCCAGTATGCTGTGTAACAATGGAAACAACCTCATACATCTTGTGTTTATTGTATCTCTTGATTGCATCATTGTGCTTTATTTAATCTCCTGTTGTTTTGTTCATCATAGCTCCTAAGTATAAATCCATTGCTAATGTTAGTAAGAGGCCAAGTCAAATGACCTGGAAACAGAACTAAAGTGATTAAGGGTTATGATGGTGGAAAAATCAGTGAAGGTTATTGCTCATCAGCCAGACATGTCCAATTTCACCATAGCTATGATCTTAAAGACCTGTCAACCCAAGCTACTTAGGAAGGTGTGATCAGGAGTTTCAGGGTTCCAGACCATATTGGGCCAAAAAAAGACTCCATCTAAAAGGAAACAAGCTATGCATGGTGGTGTACATCAGTTATCCTGCTGATGGTGGGAAGCACAAAATAGGAGGATCATGGTTCAGGCTGGCCTAGGCAAAAAGCAAGACTGTATCTACAAAATAACCATAGTAAAAGTGGTAGAGCATCTACTTATGAAGTCTGAAACCTGGAGTTCAAACTCCAGTACTGCCGAAAACAAAACGAACAAGATCAACTGAAACTAGCTCTATGTCACCCTGCACTAGCATCAACTCAAAGTGGATTAAGGACCTTACTATCATATCCGAAACCTTTCAGTTTGTACATGAAAAAGCAGGGAATACCTTGGAAACAATAAGAATAGGCAAGGACTTCCTCAGTAGAACTCTATCAGCCCAGCAACTAAGAGAAAAGAGGGACAAATGGGACTACACGAAATTAAAAAGCTTCTGCACACAAAAGAAATGGTCACTAATTTGAAGAGACCACCCACAGAGTGGAAGAAAATATTTGCCAGCTAAACATCAGACAAGGGACTGATAACCAGAATATACAGGGAGCTCAAAAAGCTAAACTCCCCCAAATCAATGAACCAATAACGAAAGAAGTGGGTAACTGAACCAAACAGAACTTTTTCAAAGGAAGAAGTCCAAATGGCCAAAAAAAACATGAAAAAATATTCACTATCCCTGGTCATAAAGGAAATGCACACCAAAACCACACTAAGATTCCACCTCCCTCCTGTTAGAATGGCTATCATCAAGAACACCACCAACAACAAATGTTGGCATGGATACACTGCTGGTGGGAATGTAAGCTAGTACAATCACTATGGAAAATAATATGGAGGCTTCTTAAAAAACTAAACATAGATCTGCCATATGATCCAGCAGTACCACTCCTAGGCATATACCTGAAGGAATGCGACTCAGGTTATTCCAGAGGCACCTGCACACCCATGTTTATTGCAGCACTATTCACAATAGCCAAGCTATGGAAACAGCCAAGATGCCCCACAACTGATAAATGGATCAAGAAAATGTATTTATACACAATGGAATTTTATTCAGCCACAAAGAAGAATGAAATTTTGTCATTCACAAGTAAATGTATGGAATTAGAGAACATCATCTTAAGCGAAGTTAGCTAGGCTCAGAAGACCAAAAATTGCATGTTCTCCTTCATATGCAGATTATAGACCCAAAACAAATGCAGTAATATTATTGGACATGGGTCACACATGACTCCCCCTCATGGGAGAAATAGGGAAAGGAAAGGAAACCTAAAACTTGAATGTGGTTGATGTGCTGCCTGTTGAGGAGTGAGTAAAGTAATCTTAAATTAGCAGAGGCCATTATGGGAAGGGGAACAAGAAGTAGTGAAGAGGTCTAGTAGAAATGCACCCGTGTGGGTTGCAATACACAAGTGCATGGAAGCAACACTAGGAATCTCTCTGTATAGCTATCTTTATCCCAAATTGGAGAAGAAGAGGGCGGAGCAGGTTCAGCCTGGAAGAGGAGGATTGGAAGTGGAAGGTGTGTGGGGGGAGGTGGCACAATTTATACACATGTAAGTAAATGTAAAAATAATAAAATAAAAGGAGAAAGAAAAAAAATGATGGAAGCTGTTAGAGGATCTGATTCATTGAAGACTGACAAAACCTCGAGAGGGCGGCTATATCAGATATGAAGAAACTTCTGATGACCTGGGTTGAAGACCAGACACTGAAATGTATTCCTTTCAGCACCATATAACAAGCACTGCTAAAGCAAAATGTTTGGAGATGTTGAAAGGAAGGATCCCACTATGATGTTGAATTTATTGTTGAATTTTTGTGCCAGTTTTCAATGGTTTAAAAGACTCAAGAATCATTATTCATTACATAGTGTGAAAGTAAGTGATGAGTCTATGAAGCAGCTGAAGAATTTTTGGAAACTCTAGATAAGCTGATTATAGAAAAAAATTAGTTACCAGAGCAAATCTTCAATGTGAATGAAACTTCCATATACTGGAAAAGGATGCCCCAAAGGACTTTCATCCATAATGAGGCCAATTTGGGCTGGCAGGGTGGCCAGCAATGAGAGCACCTGCCTAGCAAGTGTGGGGCCCTGAGTTCAAACCCAGTGCTGCAAAAAAAAAAAAATTCATAATGAGGCCAATTTAATGCCAACTTCAAGGTTTTTAAGGACAGGCTAACAGTCTTACTTGGGGATGATGTTGCAGGCTATAAATCAAAATTCTTTGAGACCTGACATAGTGAGAACCCCAGGGCCTTTGCACATATCAGCACTTATACCTTCAAGAGCAATAGGCTATACCATAATATACCATAAGTATACTCTATGATGTTTTCACAATGATGAAATTATGTAATGATGCATTTCTCAGTGTGTACTCCCATTGCTAAATGATGCACGACTATTTGGGTATGTTTTGCTATTGAGTTCCCTATATATTTTGGATAGTAATCCCTTGCTAGACGTGTGGTTTGCAAATATTTTCTCTCATTCCATGAGGCTGACTTCCCATTTTGTTGTTTGTTTCATTTGCTTCGCATAAACCTTTAGTTTTGTGTAGTCTCAATAGTTTATTTTTTGCTTTTGTTGCTTGTGCTTTTGTTATTAAATTCAAAAAATAATTGCCAAGACCAATGTTAAGGAGTTTTCTCCCTGTGCTTTCTTCTAGAAGTTTCATGGCTTTAGGACTTATATTTAAGTCTTTAGTCTATTTTGAATTAATTTTTATATGGTATAAGATAAGAGTAATACAAAGTTTTTATAGCATACTTAAATGTTTGGATTGGGAATTGCTGGGATTTAACTGCTGGAGTCCACAGTCTCTTTCATGATAATCCACACTTTGATTAATATAAATATGACCCTGTTCCTTCTTGACCCACAAGTTCTTGTGCTTTCATGTTGTTCCTAGAGTTTCTTGATCTGAAATGGCTACTTCGATCATATCTCTTTATACAAATTCTGTCATTGTAAGGTTCAATTTAATGCCAAATCCCTTTTGAAGTAATTTCTCTCACTGTGATCCCTTATAATGATATCAGTTTCCATTTTACACAGTAAGCAGTAACAGTAGAGACTCAGTAGCTGTGACATCTGTCCTTGCTGCCCTTGAATGTTGGCACTTCTGATTCTTGGCCATTTGGATTCAGAGTACAGCTTACACTATTTGCTTCCCCAGAAAGGGGGAGTCCAGACTGGCAGTGCATTGTACCAGTGGTGTTCCTGGTTCTCTAGCTGGCAGATGGCAGATTATGGAACTTTTCCGCCTCCACAATTGCATGAACTAATGTCTATAATAAATCTCCTCATATGTTCAGAAATGTATGTATCCATGTATCTAGCTATCTCTGTATTTACATATGCCCAAACATATGAGGAAATCTCTCTATATTTATATATAACTATATATTCATATATGTATTTCTATTTCCATCTATCTATATTAGTCTAGAGGATCTTGACTAATACAGATTTGTTATTACAATAGCTGATCAGAGACTTCTGTGAGATCCATGGAATGAAATGATCCATACCAACAAACTCTACTTCCAGCTCCAGTGGTTTTTCAATCTTATGTCTTACCCGTTCCCTCTTAATTCGTTTCCTTCTAGCTACTCTGGTTTCTGTTTTATCTCTTGAACATAGTACGTAGTCTTTTGGCTCAAGGCCTTTTACCTTCTATTCTTGCTTACAGCACTTTTTCTCCATATGTGCTTTTGAATTGCTTCCTCATTTTACTTGGGGCTGTCACTAAATGTTACTTTTCAGAGAGGCCTTCCTGACCATCCTATAAAAATCACACCTGCAGTATCTCTCTCAAACCTTTTACAATATTTTAAAATTTGCTTTATCTACTTTATGTACTGCTTGGTATTATTTGTGTGTGTTACCTCTCTCACAGATGGAATTTACAATTTAAGAGGATGTGGCTGTTGTCTGTTATATTCATGGCTAAATTATTCTTTCCTGAAAAAGTGTGTGACATTTAGTAGGGGCTCAGTAAATATTTGCTAAATGAATGAATGAATAGAATTGTCTTTGCTGACATAGTTTCCTGCCTTCATATCCTATAGACATCTAAAATATGACCTGTTTTGGGGTTCTAAACTCTTACTAATACCTTTTTTTGGCAGTACTGTGGTTACAACTCACGGTTTTGAGCTTTGCTAGGCAGGTGCTCTACCACTTGAGCCGTACCACCAACCATTTGTGATTTTGTTATTTTTGAAATAAGGGTCTCCTATTTTTTGCCCATACTGGCCTTGATGGCAATCCTCCTATTTACACTTCCTATGTAGCTGGGATGACAGGTGCATACCAATATACTGGTTTATTGTTGAGGTGGGATATTGCTAACTTTTTTCCTGGGCTGGCCTGGAACTGTGATCCTCTTGATCTCGTGTCCCAAGTATCTGGGATTATAGTGATGAGCCACTGGGCCCAGACTTTTAATGCCCTTAGTGAACATAAGTTTTATAAACAAAAAATATATGGACACAGGCACTACTAGTATGTTTAAGTAAAAAGCTGTGCATTGAAACTGAAATGCCTATCCTATCCAAATCCCATCTCTGTTGGATGTCCTTCTCATCACTTGCAGTAGTTAAAAGAGTAAAGCACGTGTTATCCTTGCTTCTGTCACTTCATTTCCAATAGTCACTGCCTGTGGCTTTGTTGGAAAAATGTCCTTGGGCTGCTAGAGATATCCCCCTTTAGTTTCCTGCTCCCACTTGGAGTACCTACAAACCTGTGGTGTGGGAATATAAATTCCCTAGCTTTCTGACATCTCTTTTATAGAGATAGGTCTGATATGTGACCTTTTGTTGGCTTGAGCCAAGATACAAGAGAGAAGGGACACACTGTACAGATTACACTGTGCTAATCGTGCTCTTGCTCATCCAAAGGCAGATTTAAAAGACTAAATCCTCCATCCCCGTTCAACTATTCTTTTTTCTAGAAGCACACTTTCTACTAAATCACTTTGACACATTTTCTGTTCTTCATGTCTACTTCTGAGGAATCTAATCTGAGGCTGTGAGAGAGGGTATCTTTTTGATTTGCTCCCCCATTGGTCTGTGCTATGAATCAGCTAGCATGGAACCTTGGCCTTCTCATCTTCCCTCAATATTCAGATGTTTCTATCATCTCTGGTATTTGTAGACACAGAAGTAACTTGGTATATCCTTAGTGTAATTTCTTCCATAGATAAAATTGGAAAGCTCTGCTTTTCCTGTAAGTTTAATAGAGAAAAGGGAGTGGGAGGGACTATGCATGAATGAGTGTGCGTGTGCATCTGGTGGCACCTTGTCCTTATTAGTGCTGCAATCTTCTCTATTAATCAACTCTACTTCTCTTTATTACTCCTACCTCACACCAATTCACAAATCATTAGAGTTTCTTATTGTTCTGTTCACCTCCTCCCTGATATTTCCTCTGTCATACTGTGTCCCTCATTAGTGAAGAACATTGCCTAAGCTGTCAGCTCTCTAATTATAGCGCAGCATAATTACAACTATGTTAAGCAATTATTTGTTGTGCATGTCACCTCTAGTTGATTGTGAAGTGCTTACAGGAAGAAGCCATGTCTTATTGATCGCTCTTTCTCCTACTTTGCTCAGCACAACATCAAGAATGCATTAACCATGCAAATAACTGTTTTTGAATAAATTATAATGACCAATTTGACACTGACAAGTATAGATTTTAGTAAAGTATTTTTTTCCCAATCCTCATCTTATTCTCTTCTCTGGAAAGAACAATTATTTTCCTCTCTGAGTTTTAGGACTTATGGCTTGTTTGTTAATTGCTTGTTGAAAAGGAGACTTAAATTAATTTGCTTATACTTGGGTACTTGGAATTTTATAGGGTGAAGACTTATTTGTTGAGTGAAGAAGATTCCTTCCATTCATCTAATGCTAAGTGTTGCTCATCATTGAACTATCTAGAGGTTGAAATTTATTCATTAAAGAGATTCTAGAGGGAAACTTCACTCATTGGGATCTCAGGTTAAAAGCCAACTTGATGAGATTGTGTTAATTATTAGTGTGATAACAACACTTTTGCATAGTTTGAGAAGATAAAAGCTTCTTCTGCTTTTCACTAAATAATGTGTCAAGATTGCATTCCTTGAGGTTGTTTAAATTTTTTATTATTATGTAGACAGGTGGCAAATCTAATGAAGAAAATTAGAGGAGATAAACTATTTGGTGTTATAGTACATATATACGTGGAAATATCACAGGGCAATTCCCTGTGTAGCTACATTTATCTCAAACAAGCTAAAATGTCATGTTTTTTTTTGTTTTATCTTCTCTCTTTTTTCTTCTATAAAATTGGAGAACAGGAGGGTGGAACAAGTCCTGCTCAGGGGGGAAGGCTGGCACCAATGGGATGGGGCAGGTGATGGGTAAAGGGTGTAGGAGGGTGAATATAGTGCAAAAAATGTGTACACATGTATGTAAATGCAAAAATGATACCTGTTACCACTGCTACAGGAATTGGGGGAGGGGAGGATAGAGGAGAATGGTAGAGGGGGGTGAATTTATGTTTGATATATTTGATATATTGTAAGAACCTGTGTAAATGCCACAGTGTACCCCCACCCACCACAACAATAAAGGAAAAAAAAATTCCAGTGAAGTGCAGAGGAGTGATTAAGAGAAAAAGTGATTACCACTTAAGAAATAGATAATTTTTTTAAACTAAGGAAGTTATTGAGAGTTGTTAATATTCTACCACTAACTTATAAAGAAAAGAACAGTCCCTTCTGTGTACATTCAATCAGCAAACATTTATCAAATATCGAACACTAGGCTGATTGTTGGAAACAATTGAAGATTCAATGTCTTGTTCTAGTTAAGAGTTTACAGTCTGGACATTAGTGATACACTTGATTTAAGGGTAAACATCACAAGACAGTATATAGAATGTGTTAAATTATTCTGACTATATTTTTACAGCTTTTTCCTTGAATACTTGAATGCAATGTTCCTTTTATTGACCTAGTTCAGCACTTCATTCTCTTTGGTTTTGAATATTGCAGTGATATTTAGTACTTGCTCAAATTGTTGTCATGAAGAGTAAATAAATGAATGGCCCAGAATTGAAATACAATTAGAGAAGGTTTGGAGTGGTCAGTAAAGACTTCTTGGAGAAGGTATTATTTAAGTTGAAATCTACTTGGGAAACCTGGGAGAAAGAGAACAAACACAGACAGCAGGGGAGCTGTGACATTTTGTCTAAATTCTCAGTACTAGGAAACTGCAAATAGTAAAGTCGTATTTATTTTGATTTCAGAGCTTTGTCTAAAATGTGAAGTTCAGAGTCAGGCTAAAGTTACCATTAGAAAGGAGATGTTTAGCTAACACTAAAAAGCATTTTATTCAATTGATCTGAAAGGAATCATAAGCCATATGCTAATTTTAAGTAACTCTGATCTGTTTAGTAAAACTTATTCTTTCAGTCACATATATCTAAAAACAACAAACCAATAAAATTAAAAAAAAATTTGCTCAGATATTTCATTAATTTAGTCTAATGACTCCCTACATGTCAATTATTCTGTCATTTGAATAATTTTTGTAAAACACAAACCTGATTAAGTTAATCATTTGCTTAAAACCCTTATTGCCTCTGGTTGGTTGATTTTAGGTTAAAATTTGCAGCTCTTAGAGAAAAAAAGGAGGAAGATAATATGGCTTGGTGAGTACTTACTGTGCCAGTCACTACTCAAAGTGCTGTTCATATATTATATAATTCTTATAACTTTCCTTTTGGTAGGTACATTATTAGTCCCACAAATTTGCAGAAGAAAGTTAAATTTAGGTAGGTAAGTCAGATGTCATATGGTAATATATGGTGAAGTTAGTATTCAAATCAGGCAGTTAAGCTCCAAAGACCAAGGTCTTAAGCATCTATAATACTGCTTCCCAAAGGAAGGTAAATAAAATCCATCATGTCTCAAGCTCATTAGATGAAGATCATCCAATCAAACTGAAAATTGATGTCTGCCAGTATTTACTTCTGTGATTCCTTTTTTAACTTTTCCATGGCTGATGACTTTCACTGATTTTTAAAAAATAGTTTATAGTCTAGTGCCATGGTCTAAAAGTAATTTTCTTTTTTTTCTTTATCTTCCTCCTGTTCTTTTCTTTTTTCTTTTTCAAGTGATTTTTCCATATCTCTTTTCTGATCCATTAATCTACACCTTAGAATTTAATTCTGTCATTTCTCAGTCCTTGGAGGTAACCTCTAGTTATAGTAGCAAAGAGCATAGGTGGAATTTAGAGCCAGATTACTTGGTTTTAATTGTAACATATCTATTTAATCATATGTGAACATGGGTTATCCTCCCTGTGCACCAATCTTTATCTGTAAATTAGGGGAGAAGGAAGAAGACAATAATAATACTTACTTCCCAGCATTGTTGTGAGGATCAAATGAAATAATTACTTATAACAGTGCCTGGCCTATAGTAAGGACTACATGTATAGGCGCTTACAAGAAAGAGAATCTTTGGGTGAATAATCAACTTGTCACTATTGACATATAGGAGTGCCAGAAAAAGGTGCAGGCAATAAACTAGAGTACAAGGGTTATAATATTGGGATATCAACAAAATGGTAGTCTCACTACCCCTCTCACCCAGAAATTCAACTATTCAGTGTTAAGATTATCACCCTAAGAATTTCAGAAGTTGGAAATAATGCTGTGATGCTTCCTTGGACTGCAGAGCTAAGAAAAAAACATGATCCACTGGTAAGGGGCCTCTCTGACCATGACACTCCTCCCCCAGGCTAGCACAGTACCACATGTAGAGAATTCTGGATTTGTGTTTTTTTGAGTTGGTGGTAGACATTTGGCTCCACACCAATCTGAACCCATTCTCAGGGAACTTGCTTCTGATTTGGTCCATGGGCAATGCTGGCAGTGCTATGCCACCTAAGGGCATCTAGAGACAAAGAGAAGGAGTGATGCTAGTGGTGGCCAGTGTATGGAACTTGGTGGTTGCTTTCCAGTTTGGCCTGTTCTCTTGGGCTCAAGTCCCTATCTGGTTATCCCACATAGCACAGATACCTTTCTTGGGTCTTTCCCAGGCCCATCTGGGTTAGGTACTATACTAAACTTGGAGCCCAGTGCCCTCCAGTGCTGAAACAACTGCAGTCATGGGCTTAGGGAACAAAACAACCAGCCTGATTAGAACTTATTGACAGGCCTACTGTAGAATGATGGTCACAACCTGGAAGCACAGAATTGAATAAATACCTATTCATCAATGGACAGATATTAATACATATCCACAAGGATCAACAGCAGTCAGAGAAATACGATCTCACCAAATGGTCATATAATGTGTCAGTGACTAACTTGAAATACAAAATAACTTTCTTAAGAAATCTCATCAAACTGAAGAAAACAGAGACACGTTTCAAAAACTTAGGAATTGTAGATTAAAAACTAAAAAGAGAAATTGAAATAATGAAAAAATCAAACAAATTCTGGAACTGAAAAACTGAATTAATGAAATAAATTCAATAGAGAGCATCAACAGCAAAATTGCTCAAGCAGAAGAAAGATCAATGAGCTTGAAGACAGGCTATTTGAAGTTGCATGTAAGAAGAGGAAAAAGGATTGGAAAAAGTTTATGAAATTTGTGAAATAGCCTCAAAAGAGCAAATAGTGGGATCATGGGCATTTAAGAGGCAGTAGAGAAAGGAAAGGGGATAGAAGACCTATTTAAAGAAATAGTAGCAGGAAACTTTCCAAACCTGGATAAATGTATAATTATCTAGGCATAGAAAGGCTAAAAGTCATCATTCAGATTCGACTCAACTAAGACTACTTAAAGACATACTAGTAAAACTGTCAAAGGTCCAAGAAAAAAAGAGGGGCTCCTATATGCAGCAAGAAGAAAGAAGCAAATAGCATATAAGAGAGTTCCTATATGCCTGGCAGAAGACTTCACCAGAAACCTTACATACCATGAGGTAGCAGAATGAAATATTAAAAGGGGAAAAAGATGCCAATCAAGAATACGCAGAAAAGCTGTCCTTCAGAAACAGAGCAATAAAGATCTTCTCATGCAAACAAAAGCTGAGGGAATTCTTCATTGCTAGAGCCACCTTATAAGAAATCCTAGGGAGAATTTTTCACATTCAAACAAAAGGATGCTAAGGTGCAAAACAAAAACATCTGAAGGTGTAAGATAATATAGGGACTCAAAACCTAGGTTAGAGTGATTTTAGAAACCAGAAACTTCTCAGTAATGCCTAAGTCCTTTAACTACATTCTAGAAATACTGTGCAGAAATGGGGGGTTGAAATACATTTTACTGGACAAAAATCTAAGCACGTATATATATTATATAGATATAAACTTATATGTGTACATAACTGTATATAGTCACAAAGTATATAAGCACATTATAATTAAGGATAGACTGTATATTTCTACAGTGATCCAATACAATTATATAGCCTAGCAACATTATAGCCATCTTAATTTTCATAAGTATACTCTGTGATGTTTACATAGCAACAAAATTGCCTAACAATACTTTTCTCAGAATGTATCCATATTGTTAAGTGATATATAATTGTGCTAGGCACTAGTCTTTATGTAGGGCACACCATAGCAAAGTAGATACAATTTTTGTCCCTGTGCAACACATAGAGTCAAAAAAAAGAACACTCTTTTGTAAATACAAAAAAAGTAAAAGATTGAGATCATTGATTGGTCAATGGACTAGGACATGCACAAGCAATAAATTGCTGCTGGAGAAATTCACATGACTATTTGTCATGTTAAGCACAGTTTGTGGTTCTCTTGCTCTGAATGACTAAGTGTTATAGGTCTATGTTAGACTTAACAAAATTTGAACTCTGTCTAATAATTCTATAAATATTTCTTTTTACTCTGGAGCTTACATTTTCATTTTGAATTGTCATTCATCAGTTTCAAATGTGATTGCCTTTTCTCATCATTATGAAAAAGAAGGACAAATTCTGTTACTCTTCAGTTTGAAGCAAACAGACTATTAAATATCATACTGTGTTAAGGGGGAAAATGCCTCTGAGGGAGAAAAATTATTCAGCAAGCATGCTGTATAAACAAGGACAAAAAAGAACCTGGAATAACTGAACTACAGCAGATGAAGATAAAGAGGACTCTGTTTATTTATACCATGATTTCCCAGAAAAATACACCAAATGGGAAGTCTGTGGCTCTCCTACCTATTTTCTTTTAACTGGTTTTCAATATGAAATTGGCTTTGATCTGATTAATGGGATGGCTCAGGAAGTTTGTAATGAGATTCAGATTCTTTCATCTCTATGCTTCTTGTTCTAAAGAGCAAAGCTATTACCCTCTGATGGATGTTTGGTGATCTGTGAAGATGGGGCATATCCCAGCTTCTCAAAGGTGGATAGGTAGCTCAGTAAAGACTGACAAATGGTGGGAAAGGACCATCTCAGTAGTTAGTTTATTAATAATTCTGTTTTTAAAGAAACCCAGGGTTAACTAGACTGGGAGATTAAATTCTGTCTCTTGGTTAGCAAATAGGACCATATTAACAAGGACTGGGGAAATTGTTACCCTATTACTGCCTTAGCTGGGTCTTGGGATTGTTGGTATCAGACTATATAGAAACTGTCTTAAACATTTCAGTAAAAATAAAAACAAAGCTTTGTAGTATGGCATGGAGGTACATACCTACAACCCCAGTATTAAGGAGACAGAGGCCAGAGAATTGTAAGTTTGGGGTCAGCTTAGGCTATATAGTAAGTTTCAGGACAGCCTGAGGTACATTGCAAAACCCTGTCTCAAAAGAGAGAGAGAGAGAGAGAGAGAGAGAGAGAGAGAGAGAGAGAGAGAGAGAGAGAGAGAGAGGAGAGAGAGAGAGAGAAAGAGAAAGAGAATATGTTTCATCTTTCAATCACATGCTCCAAACAGAAGTACAGTTTTTTCTTTATTGTTAAAATCTCACCATTATCTTCCAGGAGAAAGCCAGTTTTTACTACATCAGCATCAAAGCTATTCTGAGAAACCCAGAAAATTTTATAGTAAATTAGGCCAGTTATTTTTATTTAACATGAGCTACTAAATAACCAAATATTGGGAAGACTCTTGCCATATATTCTTTTATATATTAAATCCACAAGGATTATATTTGATCACCATTTTGAAAGTAAGTTATGTTTTGAAAAACAAAAATAAAACAATAAAGAGCATTGCTAGACAAAAGTCCAAAATACCTTAACTCAATTTCAAAGTCTTAAAATTATGAGAGATCATCCTCCACTTATTAGATTTTAATTTCAATTAAAGCAATGATAGTATCATTTATGTCTATAAAAATAGCTTGCAAACAATAGAAACCCCAAAGTACCTAATCTTTCATTCAACCAGTGTTTATTGAATGTCTCCCATGTGTATATTGCATATGTTGCACTAAAGTTTCATGTATAGTAATGTTAAAAGCTTGACTTACTCAGTAGTGTAACATGACTTGAAAACATTGTTAAAATTTGCCAAAAATGTGCAAAAACACAATAAATAGCATAATGCAACAGTGTATTAGACTAAAAGCCTAAAGTCCAGGGTAAAAATTCATGAGCCAAGAAATTCCATCGCTCTAAGTTTTTAAAAATTATTATTATTATTTGTGAAAGAGAGACATAAGAGTTATCTCTCAGTTTTGTAGTGGCTTCTGTTTTTATTTTCCCAGTATAGGAGTTTTGAACTCAGCATCTTGTGCTTGGCAGGCAGGCACTCTCATTTGAGATACACCCCTGGCCCTTTTTGCTTTTTAGGTATTTTTCAAATACAGTCTCAAATTTATGCCAGGCTGATTTGGGCCATGATCCTCTTATTTAGGCTTCTTGTGTAGCTGGGATGACAGGTACATACCATCACACCTAGCTTTTGGTTAATTGAGATGGGTCTCTTGAACATTTTGCCCAGTCTGGCCTCAAATAGTGATCCTTCTGATCTCTTCTTCCTGAATAGCTAGGATTATAGGCAAGAGCCACTGTTCCTGGATGTGGCTTCTGTTTTAAGTCATGTGAAATGTGGGAAAGAACGGGTGAAAAAAACCTTTTGGGCAATATGTACTCATTAGCATGTGTAAGTGTGTGTGCATGTATGAGAGACATAGATGAGAGGGAGGGAGGAATGAGGGTGTGGAGAGGATTTAGACACACAGTTGTTTCAGTAAATAGTTTTAACTTAGTTTTTTCTTTTCAAAATCAATGCACATATTTAAATGACATGGGTATTTCTACAAGTTCAAGTTTACAGTGATCTTTCCATTATTCTGCCTGCCACTTCTTGCTACTCAGAAGTAACCAGTTTCAATAAGATGAATTAATTCTCATAATTTTTATAACTTTTTCCTTTAGCTCCAAGTAGGACACTTAATACAATTAATTTCTATCCTTTAATTTTTAAAGGATTATCTCTTTATTTTCACCCCAGAAGATGGAAATATTGCTATCTTTCATACAAGCATTCATTTCCCAATATACATGTATCCATTTTTGCTTCCTACGCTGTCTTCTAAATAAAGTTAGATGTTTGGTTACATCAGTTAATCAATTATATATATATATGTATATATATATATATATATATACATATATATATACATATATATATAGTATGATTATTGTGTAATATATATAACATATATAATAGTACAAGTGTGTTAACGTCACACATACTGAGCTATGTAGTATATTTCAATTACTTTTAAATCACACTGATATTTTTGTTTTGCCTATAGTTAATAGTTGAGCTTTCTTTAACCTGCTTTTTTATATGTCTATCACTAATTTAATTACATACTCTCTGATAATGTCAAATTCATCTCATTATATTCAAACTCCTTAGATATTCTATTAATTTTACCTACTTGATGAAATCTTTTCACTAGTTTTCTAATCTGTTCTAAGATGGACTTCTTGTTATCCCAGTCATATATAGTTATTTTCCTGGGCTCTTTATTCATCATCATCCTGGAAATTCTCTTTATCTCTATTGAGTTGGAGCTTCTTATTTTCTGTGTGTTATTTTTTTTCCTGGATTGGTTTGTTCTTATATTTGGTGAGGCATCTAGTAGCTTCTTTATAAAGATTTATATGAGATATACTGTGAGATTTTTCATGTTTCACATTTTCATGATCTTACATTTAATTTGCTTGACCAAATATAGAATTGTTAAATTTGAAGTATTTTTCCTCAGAAATTTGAGGATATTTTCCCACATTAAGTATTGCTATTAGAAAATTAGAGTTATTCTAATTCCTGAGCCTTTGTCTATCACTATCTCCTATGGAGTTCCTCATTTTTCCTCCAGGAAGCTTTTAAGTTATTTTGCCATCAGTATTCTAGAATTTTATGTTGATGTTCTTAGATGTGGATATTTATCCATTGACTGGGTACTTCATTTCTAATGTCCGAGAACATATGCCCTTCAAATTTGGAAAAGTACTGTACATTATTTTATTAATGATCTTCTCCCTCATATTTTCTCTGACACATCTGGAAATCCCATTATTCAGATCTTGACTTGCTGTTCCTCTGATTATGAAAAGAATTTTCTCTGCATTCTATCTCTGTCTTTTTTCTCTACTTTTTGAGTGGTTTCCTCATGTTTTCTTACAGTTTTTCTATTCAGTCTTTTTTTGATCATTTTGTTGTTTGAATCAACTTTATAATCTTCTTGTATCATATTAATGTAATACCATCTTACCTAACAGAGCAAATAATGATTGTATTTTGAAATTTTCTTTTTCATATTTTTTCTCTGCTTCATCTAGGTTTTTATTGTGTGACTTATACTGTTTTAGAAGCATTAATTAAAATTTTGATGCTCTTTGATTTTCTGCTCATATGAAAATTTGGGTCATTAGAACCTGGGTAGAGGCCTTGAATAGGACTTATCTGTCAATCATGGGCTTCACAGTAAGGTGACCTGGCTGAGTTGTTTACTTGGCAAAAGTCCAGTGTCAGCACCTTCTGATCTATTCTTTGTAGCTGGTTACATCCTGTGTGTAAGAATTCTCTAGTATTTTATCTGAGAGATACTAGCCTGTGTGGTATTCTGGAAAGTTGGGGAAGAGGGCTATGGTATGAAATGTTGATTTCATTTCTATGTTTCATCAATTTTGTCTGTGTCCAGAAACTGCAGTCTTCTGTTAGGGTTAGTGAGGGACAGTCGTTTAGTACACAGAGTGGAGGAGGGGATATGAGGTCTTAACAACTTGGACAGATTTTCAAAAAGATCTCTTCTTTTACCCCTATTTACTTTTACTTTAAAAGATACATGGCATTGGAAATTGTTTCTATTTTCAGAAGGTAGATTGGTTGTTTCTGGCATTCTCCATTTCTTCATTACGTCTTCTATATCAGCTATTATCCTCTTCCATCACCTTCTTTTGTGTTTTTGTCTCTAGAGTTGATATGGAGTATTCCTATCCTTTTATTTTTCTCTCCCTTTATCATTCCATACCTTTGATCCAAAGCCTAAAATACTCCAAGCTTATGAGTTTGGCATTCAAGGCTCTCTCTAATATATGCTTTTGCTTTTTCTCTCTCCCTAAAACAGTAGTTTGGCTCCCCTTCCCTTTCCCTTATTTCCTTCCACTCAATTTTTATTTATCAAACATTTATAAGCCAGTCATGGTAGTATATATCTGCAATCCCAATTACTTGGAAGACAGAGGCAGGAGGATCCCCAGTTTGAGCCAGCCTAGACAAAGTTAGAGAGACCCTATCTCAAATGAAAATACAAAACAAAAAGATTGTGGTATAGCTTAAGTGGTAGAGTGCTTGCCTAGCACACACAAGGCCCTGGGTTTAATCCTCAGTACCACAAAAAATAATCATAAAACCCTTGTCATATATTTTTGTCAAGATCCCAAACTGAAAAAAATGTCCCTTTTCTTTATGTACCTGCAAGCTAATGAGAGACACAGATTTAACAATGTAACAGTGACATGGTACAGGTTATACAAATATTCTCACAGAATAAAGTGGGATCACATGGGAAGAAGGCCCAATTCCATGTAGGAAGGTAAGAGAAGGCTTAAAAAATCATTCTTAGCTTAAGAGCTAGGAATTACTTGAGAGGACAGACCCTGCAGACAGGTTCCATTGTTTGAACAAGGTGAAGGGATATATGCAAAGGAGCTTGGTGCACTAGAGGAAATGGAGGTGTGATAAGCATGAAAAATAATGGGCAGGTCCCAGAGGATGGAACTTATACTGTAGAAATCTCACTCTTTTAACAGCGAGGAGGATAGATTGGAGGAGAGCTCCTTCCATTCAATGTCCCAATTATGGTCCCCCTGGAATGGCCACACCATTTTTCTCCCTTGTTCCAAATCTGCCCCACCCTTCAAGTTCTAACTAAAATCTTATTTTAACAAAGTCTTTATCACCCATTTCAGCATGTGTTCTTTCCTTTTTTCTTTGAGTCTTGAAATGTAAATTATACCATGTAGCACTAGATTATATATAATTGTAAACTTGAGGCTATTTTCTTTGTGTACTGCACCTTTTGTCTCATCTTGAACAAATGTGAAGACCCTAGAAGACTCTGTATATTGTGACCCAATATATTTGCTTTTTATAATACTAGCTAAACAAATATGTAGTAAGCTACCACTGTGTGCCAGGCCTCTGCTAGATTCTAGAAATTGACAGTTTAAAAATAAGTGAGAATACAGTCTCTGCTCATCTAAAAGGAAAGAGTTCAATTTCTTACATATCTAAACTTGAATTTACTAGCTATATCTTTAAAAACTACAACTGGAGTCTGATTTACTTATCCCTTCTTCACAATTTAAAGCAATCATTAAGCTTTTACTCATCCATCAGTAGAAGCACTGTGAACAGATATCCCCCGAATATTACCTTAACATTTTAGTTAATTGTTCTTTGAATTTGAATTTTTGGGAGAATATCCTTAATGCAAGGATCTTCAAGACACATTTGTTTAAGATCCAAAAGAATCTGAGTATTTTTGCCATTTTTAAATCTTGTTTTTGCACTGATTCCAATTTGGCCATAAAGATGATAAATCTTCAGTTTAACTATAAATATTAGAAAACTATGAATATAAATTGGGAATAAATTCTAGGATAAAGGTAACGTCATTTTATCTTGATAAAGTATAATTCATGGTTCTAAATTCACTAAGATTTCTCTTTTTCTTTTCACTTCATCAGAGTTCAGAATTTGTTTTATATGGAAGCATTGTAGGGAGCATTTAACTTTTTAGGCTTATTTAGAAGACTGTATTAGAGGAGCTATCCTATATTTTATACATTGGTGCATCCTTGTAAAACACAATTGACTCTGTAATGTTACCTGGTTAGATCTGGAAGAAACTAATTAAAGACTTAACTAAGGGATCCTATTCTTTTATTAGTTGAGACTTGATTAGTTATAGATTGATCAACATTAGCCAATATTTGTTGAGTATTTGCTGGATAAATTATTCTACTGAAGGTCTTATAAAAAGTAAATGGTTATTGGTGCTCCACAAAGATTTCTTGGCAATTCTTTTAACGGTTTGCTGTGCCTACTGCCAATCTGATACAGACGTTAATAAGCTAATGTCTCATTTTTGGACTTTCTGAGGATGACTACTTTTGGGTCATAAAAGCAGCTCTAACGAAGTGCTCCTCTCATCCCTTGTGGGCCTGATAATGAAAGTGGATGGTTGATCCTGAGTTCATGTCCTGGTGAAGTCAATGATTGAAGATGCCAGACCACGAGTTAAGAGTAAAGCAAGCATGGAGTTTATTGAAAGGATAACAAAGCACACTGATGGGTGGGACTTAGTGAAAGGGCTGAGCCAAACAATGGCTGATGGCTAGGAGATGATATAGGACTCTGCCTGACTAAAGTCCTTCTATTCTACCTTGGAAGTAGTTTGTGATTTAATGTTATTTTAATTGACTTCTTGCTAAACCTGACCACTTGGCAACCCTACCCTTATTGAACTTGACCTTTCAGGAGGATCTGGTTAGCTCATCCTTGCCTTGATGCCCATCATTTATACTTTATAGCTACCTTTTGCTATCTTTGTGAAATATTTTCTGGTTTACTTTCCTTGAGGAGTCTGTTTCTCATCTCTTTGAATGTTTATTTTTAAAGATGCTCCCTGTCTTCTTACGTTAGAGAAAGATTGCTGTATTATCTTGGTGAGAGGCCTGCTTCTCACGTCTCCTTAGATGTTTACTTTCAAGGATGCCATCCTGTCTTTTTTATCTAAGACAAAGTTACTTTGCCAATTGCCCCCCTCTTGTTCTGTTATTTGTTCCCCTCATATTGCCAAAGTCACTTCTGCCATTTGCTCCCCTCACAATAGGATCATACATGCAACATCTTGCACAGTGCCTTTCAATCCCCTATCTGGTTTCTCTGACTCTCTTACTGCCCTATGGGAAGGAATTAGCTTTATTTTTGATAATGTGCTAATTGTGATACCAAATTCACTTTTTTCCTCAAGAGAAACTCTTACTAGTTTCTCTTCTTTGTACTTCCTTAATAAATTGCTTGCATATTAAACTTCCTCTCAAGTTCTGCTCTACAGAACCTGACCTATGACAGTTGATACTTGAGAAGTCATATGCTTTTTGCAGAAAATGCATGGTCAGAGAAGCTATCAGGATTGTTTCAATAGAACCATCTGAATTTGCTAAGGCTTTATTTATTCTAGCGGGGCCTAATTGACCTGAGGATGAAATTTGACATGCTAAATAATTTGACACATTGCATAGTGAAGAGACTTGCAGCAAGTTTCTCCATCTTGTCCTGTGCAGATGGATGAAATTACTGAGTGGCATTACTTCTTTGTTTAGATTTGGCAGAAATAGATGTGACAAGTATGTTGAGGCAACAACAGTGGATATGCACAAAGAGAAATAAAAATAATGACCAAGAGATGGGTTGGCTGGGTGGGAAATGTGATTTTGAAGGCAATCTTCCAGGAAAGTAGTACTGTCTCCTACACTGTTTTACTGAGTCACACATGCATGCACTTATGTTTTTCCTGGGATATAGTTTAACTTTTGACAGTTGTGTTCAGCTGAGGAAAGTGTTAAGTGACTTGGGATTAGTAAGTGACAGAATCAGGACCTCACTTCAGATTTGCTTAGTCATTTATTGATTCTCATATACATATAAGTAGGTAAAATTTGATGAGATTAGTTTATGATGTAGAAAAGCACAGGTATTACTTAAGTGATGTGAGTCTTTAAGGATGGGTAAAAGTGGTAGTAGAAAATGACCTGACATTTGAGGGGACATGGATTGAGGAGACTATTCTGTGTCCAAAGATGGAAAAATAATTTGGTTTGTTTGGTCAGAAATGAGGCTGAATTGCCTAGTAGAAACTAAACTGTGAAGGACCTTGAACAAAATGTTCAGAAGTTGTTGCACACCACCACCAACAAGTGTTGGTGAGGATGCGGGGAAAAAGGAACCCTCTTACACTGTTGGTGGGAATGTAGACTAGTACAACCACTCTGGAAAAAAATTTGGAGGCTACTTAAAAAGCTGGACATTGATCTACCACTCTTGGGGATATACCCAAAAGACTGTTACTCCAGAGGCACCTGCCCATCCATGTTTATTGCGGCACTATTCACAATAGCCAAGTTATGGAAACAGCCAAGAAGCCCCAGCACTGACGAATGGATTAAGAAAATGTGGTATCTATACACAATGGAATTTTATGCAGCCATGAAGAAGAACGAAATGTTATCATTCGCTGGTAAATGGATGGAATTGGAGAACATCATTCTGAGTGAGGTTAGCCTGCCCCAAAAGACCAAAAATCGTATGTTCTCCCTCATATGTGGACATTAGATCAAGGGCAAACACAACAAGGGGATTGGACTATGAGCACATGATAAAAGCGAGAGCACACAAGGAAGGGGTGAGGATAGGTAAGACACCTAAAAAACTAGCTAGCATTTGTTACCCTTAACGCAGAAAAACTAAAGCAGATACCTTAAAGCAACTGAGGCCAATAGGAGAAGGGGACCAGGAACTAGAGAAAAGGTGAGATCAAAAAGAATTAACCTAGAAGGTAACACCCACGCACAGGAAATCAATGTGAGTCAATGCCCTGTATAGCTATCCTTATCTCAACCAGCAAAAACCCTTGTCCCTTCCTGTTATTGCTTATACTCTGTCTACAACAAAATTAGAAATAAGGGCAAAATAGTTTCTGCTGGGTATTGGGGGGGAGAGGGAGGGGGCAGAGTGGGTGGTAAGGGAGGGGGTGGGGGCAGGGGGGAGAAATGAACCAAGCCTTGTATACACATATGAATAATAAAAGAAAAAAAAAAGTTGTTGCAATTTTATCATGAAAGTGAAGGTGAGCAACTCAAGTATCTTAAAAAGGGAAGAAAATTGATCAGATTTACATGTTAGGAAGAGCATTGTCAGCTGCGTTATAATAATTCAAGTGAAAAACAATAGGAGCTTGAATCAAAATGCATTAATGGAGATGGAGATAAGGGGAAGACTGAAGATACTGCTTGGAGATAGGTTTGACCCTTCTTTCCCCCCTGTCTAGTACCACACTATGGAATATGTGTGTCATTGTGTGGATATTAGGTCATTTATCTATGTGCTTGGTGGCTATAAAGTTTCTGCCTTTAAGAACAGAATTGTTTGTCATCGGATGTCCTAAAATTCAAACTGATAGCTTTAGAATTGTCATTGTCCAAAGGAATATCTGCTTCAAGGTCCCCTTGGCCCATGGGCTGATTGTATACTTAGTGTTGCCATTTCAGGTCAAACAGTCATTTCAGGCCTCAGTTTTCCCAGAATCCTAGAATTCCCACCTTATGGGTCACCTCTTTGTCTTTAACTGCACCAACTTAATTAAGTTTCATATCCATGCTTTCCAGTCATGTCTGCTCTTCCCCATGCCCTCCCCTAAACCTCAACCTTAGTCAGTTGCAAAGATTTTGAACTCCTGTGCTCTCCATTAGAGCAAAGGGGCAGTCCTGTGTTAGGGGTAAAAACTGAGGTGGTTCTTCCACCCAGGGTGCTTGCTCTTCTGCCTTAGCCTAGAGGCACATCCTTCTGCAGAAGTAAATTTTATCTTGCCCATCAACTTTTGAGCATGTGTCTGATTTGTGATCCTGGCAGCACCCCGAAATTTCTAGCAAGGCACAGAGAAAGAAAATTTATTACATAGTTGGGGACATGCTGTGGGAAGAGGCAGAGTAAGCACTCAGCCTGTGTTCAGCCATCTTCAGAGTATGTGCATGAGCTTTAGCTTTAAATAAACCAGAAAGGGGTTATCGAGGAGATGGCATTTTCATCTCCATCAGGGGCGTCTATAGTTTGATGCAATCTAGGTGAAAGGAAACAAACTTGACACGTAAATTTAAAATGCAAGACCCAAACATAATTAAGAGAATAATGGCAGCTATAGGCCCCAGAAAGGGTAGGAACCATGTCCTGGAGGAGAGCCAGGATTTTATTTGGTCCCATACCTGTGTAGATACCTGAGTTTTGAGGGACTGCTCTCGGAGCCACTTAGCCTGTGGAGAATGTAATCTGCATGTTCCTCTACAATGCCTGAAGTGTTTATATATGTGCAACAGGAAGTATTGGTGATGGCACATACCACTCCTTGTTTAGCCAAAAGAAAATGTAAGGCCAGGTGGTGGTCCATGACCATACAGGCAAGGGACGACAAAGACCTTTGCATGTTCTTAATGGCAAGGCCTACCTGGTCTGAGGTGCCCTCTACTACATTGGTTAGGTTTTTTTACAGTTACATGATTGGTGATCACCCCATAGCTGATTCCAGCAAGGGCTGCAATCAATATTGTTAATCCTAAAACCATTCGAGTAACCTCTCTTCTGAGTTTAAAATTTCCCCTAGGTTGTGTGGGGTGAATACTGTCAGGGGCCAGTTTAGGACAAGATTTTGAGCTTCAGGCACTAGAAGGCTAATTGCAGTGACTGCTCGAAGACATCCTGGCCATCCCTTGGCTACTCAATCTAATTTTTTTTACTTAAGTAGCTTACTGGCTGGGGAGTGATGCCCCAGAGCTGAGTCACCACTCCCAGGGCTAATCCTCCCTTTTTATAGACATATAATTGAAACTTGCCTTGTACTGGGAGACACAGGGCTGGAGCTGTCATAAGGGCTTTTTTTTTAAACTGGTGGCATGCATTTTCTGACTTGTCATCCCATTCAGAAAAGGCTGGGGATCCTTTTGTGCTTCCTTAAGGATCTGATATAAGGGCCTGACTATCCTGCATATCCTGAGATCCAAATTTCACCGTATCCTGTCATTCCACAAAAGGCCCTCAATTGTTTTAGTTTTAGGTGGAGGAAACATTAGGATCAGATGGATTCTGTCTTCTCCTAGAGCTTTATTTTTTTTCTCCAGGACAAGACCTAATATGTAACTCTAGAATGACACAATGGGGCTTTTTCTTTAGAGATTTTATAACCTCTATCTGCTAGGAAGTTTAGTAAGGATTCAGTGGCTTGTGAAATGAGAGTCTAGGTCAGTCCACAGAGCAGGAGGTCATCTACATATTGTAGCAGAGTAGCTTGTGGGTATTGCCACTCTGCCAAGTCTTGGATTAGAGCCATCCAAAGAGATGGGGGCTGTCTCTGAATCCCTGGGGGAGGACAGACCAGGTGACCTGTCCAGCCTTTCATGTGGGGTCCTTAAAGGCAAAGATAGGTTGACTTTTAGGATATAAGGGAATGCAAAAGAAGGCATCCTTTAAGTCCAGGACAGAGTAGTAAGCAGTACTTGGTGGCATTTGGGCTAAAAGCATATAGGGATTGGAACTACAGGATGGAGAGGCACTACTGCTTTATTGATCAGGCAGCAATCTTGGACTAGCCTTCATTTGTTAGGTCCCTTTTTGACCCCAAGAATAGGAGTATTATATGGGCTGGAGCATTCTATTAGCAGTCCCTTTCTCTTTAAGTCTTTGATTATGGGATTTAGTTCCCCTTAACTTCTGATCTTAAAGGATATTGTTTTTGATGGGGAAACCAAGAGGGGTCCTTGAGATGAATTAGGACTGTGACTGCTGTTCATGCCCATCCCATGGTAGGAATAGGGGGTTTATGGGACAATTAAAAAGGAGTGACAGAAGTGGAAATCTCCCCAGGACCAGGCTAGAGGCTGAGTGAAATTTGCTCTAGGGGCTGGCCTGATGTGCCTCAAACAGTAATTTTCTTGGAGGACCTGGGTTGGGGAGAGGAAGGAATAGCTGAAATGCTCACTCCAGTTTTGATAAAGAGGCTAATCTTGTGTTTTTTGATAGTAAGTATCACCTGGGGCTCCTCTGCTTTTATGGTGGTCACAGGAGCCCGGATGGTAGGTCCTTGGACCTGTCATTGGGTGGGAGGCTCTAGCCTCATTCCCCTGGGAACTGAGGACAGTGTGCCTTCAATGATTTCCCTCGCAAATGGGGCAGAGTCCCAGAGGTGGCTTCCTCTGGGGACACTACCTCCTAAAATGACCTGCCTGTCCACATTGAAAACATGTCACTGGGTTTGGACTCTGCCCCGGGGGAACCTCTCCGAGTGCTGCAATCAGGGCCTCCTGCTATTTATCCTTTCTCTTTTCCCTCTCCACGTCCTTCTTTTCTTTTTCTAAGTCCCTATTATAGTATACGGATGTGGCTACATGGACCAATTGGTCTAGACCTCTGTTCCCTTTAGCCACCAGTTTCTGAAGCTTTCTAAAAATAGCTGGGGCTGACTGAGTTAGAAATTTATCTTTTAGGATGATCTCCTCTTGTGACTCTGGTACAATGTTGTATGCTTTTGTAAAGCATACTTAAGTCTCTGTAGGAAAGCTACTGGGGTTTCTAAGTGTCCTTGCTGTACAGCCACGAGTTGGGAGTAATTAAGGGGTTTATCTTGAGTCTCCTTAGATCCTCAAGAATGCAGTGGATAAAGTGGTTACGGATCCATTCATCCTTGTCATTTTCAAGGTCCCACCTAGGATCATACCTAGGCACTGCCTGATCTCCTGTGGGAATTGGGAATTGGGATTCCCTTTTAAGTATCTAGCATCTGTCTTTCTTTCCTTTTCCCCTCCTCCTCTTCTAAGGGCCCAGTCTGAGATAGGCCTGTAGGGCCACATTTATCTAAGGGATAATCATCCTCAGCTTTGGCTGCCTGATCTGGTGTTTGCTGTTTCTCCAGGGAAATGAGGGTCTGAGATAACAATAGCATTACATCCTTTCAACTAAGTTAAAGTTTTGGCTGACTTCTCTGAATGCCTGGATGTACTGATCTGGGTTTTCTGTGCAATTTTCTAAATCTTTAAAAAAATTTTTTTAAGTTCACTTAATCTAAAAGGAATGTGAGCTCTATCCCCATCAGGAATTAACTGGAGGGAGTAGGGTCCTGTGGGATGATGTCAGGGGTACAAGGTATCTGGGTAAGAGGGGAGAGGAGGAGTTGATGAGGTATCAACCAATCTCCTCAGGGTGGGATATATTCCCTGTGGCTCCCATGGAGATTTGATTTCTGTCACAGGGGAGCCCCCCTTTGACATTGTTGGGGGCCCTTGGGCATTAGATGGTTTTTAGGTTCTGGTTCCTCAAGGGAGTTTGGGGGCTTTTTGTAAAGGGTCACCATGGTCTGGGTATCTAGCCTGCATTTGCTCAGCCATTGTTGGTGGTCTCTTAGGAAAAAGAAAAGTTAAATATATGGGACTTCAGTCCACTTTCCCTCCTTTTTACAGAACATATCTAAGTGAAGAATGGTATTATAATGTTTTTCTTTTATTTATATGTGCATACAATGTTTGGGTCATTTCTCCTCCAATGGTATTATAATTAATGCTCCTTCCTTTTGGTCTTTTGGCCATTTTTCCCCATCTCCCAGAGGATACTGTGGCCAGGCCTGGGTGCAGTAAAACTTGAGTTACTTTTGTTTGAAGACTTTCTGGACCAAGCTCTTTCCAATGATTTAGTAAGCAGGCAAGGGCAGGGGGAATCCTGGAAGCTTGATTCCCCATCTAAACAGGGAAGCAAGGGAAAATTAACAGGGTTTTCTCCTTTTACCTAAGTGTCCCCAGGTAAGGAATCATCTATGTGGGAGAGGGTGTCTCCCTCTCTTTCCCAGGCTTTTCCACCACTGCCACCTGTGGCTAAGTCATGGGGAAGGCATTTAGGTACATCCAGCTGCAGCCACTCCACCAGAGTGACCCTGCTCAATTTTTTTGCCTGTTTGTCTTATTTTATCTGTTTGCTTTGTGATCCAGGTATCTAATTCTCCTCTACCAGCTGAAGGCTTGTAATTTAAAAGCAACTCTATCAGTGAGGGGCTCTAAAGTCACCAAGAGGGCTTGCATGGCCAGAGAGAGGACCCCTGTGGGGGCATGGATGGGGACTCTTGATGAGGTAGACTTTTGTCCATATATATATCCTGTGAGAAATATATTTTTTATAAAAAGAGAGGGAGCTTCTGAGAGCATTTTTTTGGTTGTTGTTGTTGCAGTAAAGGACAAAAAAGGAGAAGACTGTTAAGGTCTCTATCCCCTTAACTCCTTTTTTTTTCCCTGAGAGCAGACTATGGGAACCTGTTTAACCAAATCAACCAGATGCCTAACGAAAACAGGTAAGCCCAAGTTAGAGAGTAGCAAATTTTGGTGTACTTAACTAAAATGGGGGTTGCAAAAGAGACACAGGAGCACTTGAGGATATAGTCTAAGGATTATGTTTTAAGCAGGGGATGTAGGGATCTCTCCCAGACTCTGCTGAAGAAGGAAGCCCACTGCTGTTTAGGACAAAGGGGGAGGCCACTCATCCTGATCTACTTGGGAAAGAAGGAGAAGCTGAGGATTGGGGGAAAGAGAGTTTCCAGGCTCAGCACATGAGGGATTATTAGTTATCACTGCTGTCCAGGTCAATCCTGCCAGAGGCAGTACTGGAGCACTGGAAGTGAGGAGTGACCTCCACTCTTGGGCCACAGGAACTGTGAAGAAAGTGTAGAGATCTGATTGTTTACCATGGACATGGCTAGAGGGGTCTGAGACTTAGCCACCTTTGGAGCCTCAGGGTGGGACAAGAAGTAGCATCTTCAGCCTTCAGGTCTCACCAGGGAGTTGTCCTGGCCAGAGCACCCTTATAGCTTGAAGAGAAACTTTCCTTCCCATGAGCCATTTTGGACCTCCTCCTTAGTGGATCAGATCTGAAAGGAAGAGAGTTTAAGGAGGGAGGGAGCCAAGAGTTGAGAGGGAAAAACGCCTTGGTGCACTGAGGTTTTAGCTCCACCCACATAGCATTGGCAGTCTGGTATAAGCCCCTGACCAGCTCCCAATTTGTTGGGTTGCCTGTCTTCACAACTGTAGAGGGCTCGGAGCTTTTCCCCAAGGTTCCCAAGGGAGAAACAAACCCTCTTTAGCAAGACAGAGGGAGAGAGAGAGAGAGAGAGAGAGAGAGAGAGAGAGAGAGAGAGAAAGTTGGCCTGAGAGATCCATCATAGCTCAGCTGTGGTGGGGTGCTCTCCTGGAGGACAGACTCCTCTGCAATGCCAGATGATCCCAGCTACTTCCTAGGCAGTCCCCTCTAGTTTGGCACAATCTGTACCAACCTCAGGTGAAGAAGTGTCCCTTTGTACATCACCAGATGATATGCAAATGACACACAGGAGTTCTCTGATATTGAGGGTTCTTGGTCTGCTCTGAGATTGAAAGCAGAGGTGGACTCAAGCAGCAGAGGTCAGAAAAATTTTATATGTAGAGAAGAGAAAGGCTGCATGGGGGCATGCAGTAGGACCTGGAAACTGGTGGTCCCTTGGGTTTCCTGGGAAGGAGATGTGTCTCCCTAGCTAATTATCACCTTTTGGGGCCTCCTGCCCCAAATGATTGAAGCCCATTGTATCTATGTACAAAAATGTTATAATGAAACCAATAAAAACTGTAAAAAATGGGAAGGGGTGAGAAGACATAGAGGAGGTGAATATGGTCAAAGTGTAGCATAGAGATATCACAAGGAAACCCCTTACTTTTGTATAATTAATACATGCCACCAGGTAAGAAAAAATCCAATCTTTAAAAGCTTATCAAAATCAATTAACCATTGGATAGCTTGCAGAAGAAAGAGAAGGTAAAGTTCAAATATTTAAACTAAGGAATTATAAGGAAGCAACCACTGAAATAGAAAAAACAATCATGTGAGCAGTTTCTAGATAATTTTGCAAGCTATCTAATGGTTAACTGATGTAAAAATTCTAAACAAAATATTAGGAAACAGAATCCAATATTGTATTAAGAAAATGATATTCTTGCTCAAGCAGGATTTATTCTAGGAATGAAGGGCAATCAATTAATAAATCATGTACCAAATTAAAAAATTCAGAGTAAAACATGATTCTCTCCATATAAACTGAATAATCCTTTGACAAAAATTTCATATCAATTCATGTTAAAAACAATCAAGAAAATAAGAATTGAAAAACATTTTTTTCAAGATGATAAGAAATAGCATAAAGATGCAATTTTCTCTAAATTAATTTATAAAGTAAGTGCAATCTCAATAAAATTTATGGAGTTAAACAAGTTGATCTTAAAATACATATAGAAAAATAAACATGCAAGACTAACTAGGAAAACGTGGAGAAAGAAAAGCTATGGGGGGATATACTTGCCAGGTATTAAAACATGTTGCAAATACTTTATAATTAAAAGCAGTGAAGCACTGGTGCACGAATAGAGAACACAGTGATATAGAATAGAAAAGTCCAGAATTAGCCCCAAATTTAGTGAATGCCAAAGGCAACCTCTCAAATTACTGGGGTAGAAATTGACATTGTAATAGATGGTGCTATGGTAACTGAGTAGCAAACTGAAAAAATATAAAATTAGATCCATATCTTACAGCATATGCATAAATTAACTCCACATGGATTAGGTCTCTCCTTTAAGAAATGAAGTCATGTAAGCACAAAAATAAAACATGCCTCAATTCCTCTTTCACATAGGCAACATAGGGCAAGGTGTTCTCTATGATTCAAATTCTAGAGACAAAAGAATAGATTGGTAGATTTGACTACATAAAATTAAAATAATATGAGATGACTAACATCACAATATGGAAAAATATTCACAATTTATGCCATAGACAAAGGGTTAATGTTTTTAATATATAAAGGACTATTGAAAATCGAGGGACAAATGACTAAAATCCAATAGAAAAATGGGAAAAAAGGTATGAGTGCCATAAAAACGGCACTCAAACATATGAACAAATGCTCAAATTCACTCAAACTTAGAGAAATGCAAATTTCAACCGCATGGAGAGGGATATTTTACTTACAAAAATATGATAGCACATCTGTTGGCAAGGCTGTGAAAAAACAGGCACTTTCATATATGGCTGGTGGGAATGCAAATTGACTGACATTCTGTTCGGAAATTCAACAATACCTAATACAATTATAGATACAATTACTTTCCAATCCAGCAATTCCCCTTCTGGGAATGTACCCTCAAGGCTTACTTCCAATAAGAGAAAAATACATAAGCAGAATTGGTAATTCTATATAGAATGGTTTGTAATTGTAAAGTATTGGAAACAACTCAAATGTACACATTATAGGTGAGTGATTAAATAAGCAATGATGCATCTATGAGTTCTATGCGTCTATTAAAGTATAATGAGAAAGAGCTCTATGAACTAATATGATATGACATACTGTTAAGTTAAAAAAAAACCAAACTCAAAAGACTATGTCTAATATTACTCTGTCCCTTATACAATAAATAAGGTCATCCATGAAAATTTCACAGGTATCTGCTTAGTTGTGCAAAAGAAATACAGGTAGGGTAAACCAGGAACTAAAAAGATTGGTTACTTACAAGGGGTGAGATGGGAAAAGGATGGAAAGAAAGCAGGGAATGGGCTTCAGGTAGCAGGGATGTGGTATACTTCTCTGAGTACATCTTTTTGAATAATCTTGACTCTTAGAACCATAGTGACATGTTACATATCCGTTGCATACCCCCAAAAGAAACAAACCAGCCAGGATATGATTTAAACCCAGTGTGAAATACAAACACTAACAAATGAACCTAGTTATATTACAAGTTTATAATCTAGCAGCACTGATGTGAGTTGGAAAGCAAACTCATAACTTTGGGAACATTATCTGATAGGATACTGCAAAGCTGGTGACAAAATGAATTGTGCATAAATTCTGTACAATTAATCCATTAAGGCCAAATGGATTTTCTTTTAATATATAATGAGGTTTTTTGGCCCTATGTTTTTTTCTGTTATTTAGTTGCTTCTATTTCTTGCTTTATACCATACTTCTTTTTTGAATTCCTGTTGTTTCCAAAATGAACCCTAAAATACAATTTTTCATTTAAAATACATTTATGGTAAATATTCTCTGCATCCTTCCAAAGATTGTTTGGTCTTTGCTTCAGCTAAATTCTTGGGACTCTATAAAGCTGGGACTAATTGAACTATATTTTTGGCTTTATGTTATACTAACTTCTACCTGAGAGCAGTTGTGCATTTAGGAATTCTTGGGGAAAAGGCCTGTTTTTTGCCATCTGCTTTCCCCCTTATTCATTCAAAAGTTAAGACTCTCTGTGAGCTCCCTTTGAGCTGTCTTTTTGTTTGTTTATTTATTTTTGTGTAGGGTCTGTTTTTGCTCCTGGGTCTCAATCTGATCTCTCATCTTTGCAGGGTCTAATTTTCCTCTCTTACCTTGTACATGGTTCAGGTCTATCTTCTGTAAAATCCTAAGTGCATGGTCACAAATGTCAGCTTGAGAGCTTGCTTACATCTCCCTATCTGTTTTTTATTTCTATTTCTATCCTCTGAGGATTTTCTTTATTTATAACTCATCCATTTAAGAAAATTAAAAAATTCCATTCAGCATTTTCTTCTGTTCTAAATCAGGAGGACATCTAGTCTGACTTATTCCCTGAAAAGAAAGTCTCCTTTTTCTTTTGAAGCAATGAGGATAGTGTAGACATGTTGCTCATTTATATTGTGGCCATTATGTTTAACATTTATAATTTTCCATGTTCAAATTTTATGATCTATTATTTACCGTTTATTATTAAGACATTTAAATTTTTGTCTTCTGTGAATTCTTCTTACCAGTTACTAACAAAGGTTACTGGGTTAAATTGAATTGGGAAATAATTTATATCTGTTTCTTTTTTTTCTTTTTGGCAGCGCTGGGAATCATAGCCAGGGCCTCATACATGCTAGGCAAAGGCTGTACAACTGCGCTACACCCCCGGCCCTGTATTTGTTTCTTGAAAAAGCCATCTCTCTCAATTATTACAGAATGAATTAGTCTTCCAAGTTCCTTTTATTGCTAATATAGGTCTTCCATATTCTATGCACTTTGTAAACCTTAAACTAAATGGCCATACAAGTGGATTATCAAAGGATAAACAGAAGCATCAAAAAGAAGCAAAAATCACTCACAACCAAAGTGGTAAGTCAAATGTTAGGGTGAAAGTAGAGTGTTTTGCCTGGACAAGTTTCATACTGGTTGCACAAGTATTTTTGATAGAGACTAATTATAAATGTAGTTGACAGAGGAAACCTAAACTGTTAGTGTCAAAATTAGAAGTTGAATGAGTATGAGTAAATATTATGTGGAGGGTAAATATTGAATTTTTTTAGAGTGAAAAAATATTATCTTCCAATGGCCAAAAGAACAGTTGTATAATTTCTTGCTAATATTTCAGAAGGTAATTAAATTACATAGTAATTACCTTTTCTCTATTGCATTAGTTGTATGGAGTTGAACAGGAAAATCACCCTAAAAGCAGGTTATAAGGACATGAGAAGTTGCTAGTTAAGCCATAAAATAGGTCCAGGGTCAAGATAAAAGGCCCCATGCAGAGATAACTGCCCATTCTTGCCTTTCTTTGTCTCTTTCTGCAAGCACATTTACTGCTAAGATCCCCTGCTGTCCATTCCTTCCTTTCTTTGTCTCCTTCTGTAAACAAACATCTTGACACAGGTCCCCTGTGTCACTGCTGCTCTCACCTAAACAAACCCTGATCCCTAACCCCCAATGTGAGCCTACCTATTAGCTACCAGAGCACTCACCTATACCCGGATCCCTTGCACTTCCCTATAAGAATCCTGTAATTTCACTGCTCAGGGCCCAGAATTTTGTGTATGAGCTCATCTGGGACCACTGTCGAAAAATAGAGTCTGAGTTCTACTTCTCTGAATGACTCTTGGTTTCTTGTTGGATAATATTTCCACAACACAGTCACAAGAAGCAGAAATGTTAGCGGAAATAAATTCCTAATGTAGAGCACCTGGAACTGCTTACCTAACTTTCTCTTTGTTCAGCCTAATCAGCACAATCAAGTGAATTTCGGTGTTCTGGGACTGCAATAGAGAAATTCCCTGTTACTTACAATCACATGAAATGATCTTTTGACCCCCCCCCCAAATTAAAGTTTTGAGGATAGAATTTCCTGTATTACATAGGATGTTTGCTAAAAAGGCAGTCTTGAATTTTACCTCAAGAATTTTAAATCAGTAACTTTGATGTGGATCCCAGGAAGTTGCACTTTTAAATAAACACTCCAGGTAATTCTAATGAACACTGCGTTTAGGATCAGTATCTAGACTATGCACATGAGATCAGAATTAGAATATCTCTAAGGAGAAAACTTACATATGTTTTTGTTACACTTGGAAATAAATTTCAGGATAAATTAAGCTCTGATTAATAGTTCTAACTCATGTATCATTCACTTCAGTGTTCTAGCCTGATTAGTCTTATTCAACTGCACATTTGATTCAGTTGATTCAACTAATAGCTATATATTTGCTTTTTATTTATGTGTTTTAAAAAAGGATGTAAATAACTTTGTATATCAAATTACAGTTGAAGCCAGCATTTTTCATAGCCTAAAGATGAATGCTAGTCATGTGAGATGTTAATAGGTTATGAGAAAATGTTTTGATGGATCTGCCATACAGTGAGTAAAGTTTAAAAGTTTTATTGTGTTCATCATCTTTAAAAGTGAATATACATTGTTATTCTGTAAGAAGCATATATTAAACATTTTGTAAAACTTTTTTGACTAGGCCTTTTGTAGTGTGCATCTATGAATATGTTTAGGTCTCAATAATAGTTTGTGGCCTGCTGGTTGAGACCTAGGCTATATGTCCCATAGACTATGACATACTGAAAATTCAGGTTCAAGTCTTTACAAACAAAATCTATAAGCTTGAACAAAATAAAGTCAGTGATAACTTTATGAGTTTGTTTTTTTTTTTATGAGTTTGTTTTAAAACTTGTTAGTGATTAAAAATCCTATGTGCAAGAGATTGTAAACAGCTCACATATATAGCATATATTTTATAATCATTACATGTCAAAGTGATCATTTTAAGTGTAACAATACTCACTTTTCATGAAAATCAGCAGAATTCATTCCCACATTCTTTAAAACTGCTAGGTAGAAGTAGAAATTTGTATGTGAGAATTTGATTAGAATATTATGAAGGAAAAATTTACTTCTTGTCTCTTTTTTCTTTCTTTAGTCATACCATCTTTCAGTCTCTTACAAATCATTTTTCCTTGTCCTGGAGTTTTCAGAAATACAGAAGACTTTGAAGCCCTTTATGTAGCTTTTCCCTTTAGGTAGCATATTTGAGATATGTTAAAATCTGCTAGAGATAGAGCTATTTTTAGGAAAAGATTCTAGATTTTTGCTGTCATTTTAGTAACTGGGGGAGTGGGTGCATGAAGCTCTGAAAGTTTAAAAATAACAATGCTTCAATAATCAGATGTTCAGATGACTCTACTCTTTGTTCAATGTTGGATGAAAATATTAAAGATTAAATAAAGTATTTAATTCAACTTGTTATATACATACTGATTGCCCACTGTGTAATAAGAGCTAGAGATAAAATGGTGATGGGAATATAAACCTCCTTCCATGGAGCTTACAGGCTAAAAAGAAAATTATACAGACATTTAGTAAGTCATTACTGTATATGTATAGTAAATGTTTTGAAAGAGAAGCACAAGGTGTTTTGAAAGGGGTTATTTGGAGTTAATATTTTAGCTGACTGTATTTTAGAAGACTGTTACTGGTAGCAATGGTGGGAAGAGGATATGATCTAATTTTAGGTCAAAGGCCTGCAGTCAACACAAAGTTTTCCTTCAGCTTCTGATGGTTGCCCAATATAAAGGAAAAGTGCCAAGTGAAGGACAAAGGACACATTTATTGGGAGCCTTTTGGTCCACACTAAGGTTCTCTACTTTATTTTAAATGCAATAGATAGTCATCAGAAGGTTAAGTTAAGGGGAGTTATGTATGTTATAATCAGGCTCATTCTTTCTTTTTTTGTGGAACTGGGGCTTGAACTCAGGGTCTACACCTTCAGCTACTCCACCAACCCTTTTTTTTTGAAGGGTCTTGACAACTATTTGCCTGGGCTGGCTTTGAACTGCAATCCTCCTGATCTCTGCCTCCTGAGCAGCTAGAATTACAGGAATGAATCATTAGCACCTGGCTTCAGACTCATCCATTTAAGAGACCATTCTTGATTGAGGAGTGGTGGCAAGATGGCAAAGGAATATAGATCCTTCCTGCCTCAGCCTGCATGAATAAGAGGTTCAATAACAAAGAAGAGACTACATACAGAGGAGCCAAAGAGAGGAAAGCAAGGGAGAACTACAAGAAAGTAAACAGATATCTGAAAAACACACTGAATCAAAGAGACAACACAAACAGCTTGCAGTATGCACCCATTCCTGCACCCTTGTGGAGAGGAGAAGACTACCTGAAGGTAAGCCAAACAACTGCTGGGACAGAAAACTATCTCTGGAACAAAATTTACACCACCCACAAATCTTAACTCCAGAGAGGGGATATTATGAGACAGTAATTTCTCCCAATGCAGCAGACCAACAGCAAAACAGGACAGCCCCACATTTTTCATACCTCAGAGAGCTGTGTCATGGTGCCATCATCTTGTTTCTCAAGACACCTGACTTGATCTTGCAGTGAGCTGAGAAGTTAAAAGGTGTTGGGGTAGGGAACAGGCAACTCTGCCTAACTGGCTGAGGGAATTCACCAAAGCAAAATAGCAGCCTTCCCTGGCAGAGAGCTTGGATATCTGAAGCTCTTTGCAGGCAGGGCAGTTTGGTGACTGAGCAACTGGAATGATATGGAAAATTGCAGACCATAGATTTCTGGGTCTCCCAGCCACATTGTCTATGTAGAAACCTTCACCAAGAGCACTCCAGGGAGGAAACACCCAGAGGTCTGCAACCCCACCCAAACTTGCCACAAAACCCCATTGAATAAGATCAATTTAAAAAAGAAAGCACCCAGCCCCCACTGAGTGAGAACTCCAGTTTGTGCAGTTGCCTGGTAGAACCAACAAGCACTATTTAAATAAGCAAGGCTGGGATTTAAAAGGTCACACCCTGGGACACTCCAGGTCACCAAACTACTATGTCTACTTGGAAATCCACTACCAGAGGCAGACATAGACAGGGATAGGTTTGGACTGGGTACAAGTGGGCAAGGCAGCCAGTGGACCTGTTCTCTCAAGCCACTGGTCCCCCACCCCACAGGAGTGGCCTACCAGCTCATAGCTCAGAGGGCAAAGCTCTTAAAGCCAATTGACTGTCTCAGCTGTCCCTCCCTGAGGCCCCAGCTAGAAATGAATTCTGCCTTCTGAAGCTGTTTCCATAACAACTAGGCCAAGAACAGAAATGTGCTTCTCAAGGACAAGAAATATAAGCTTTTTTTGTTCTTGTTTTGTTTCCTTAAAAAATCTGTTTGTTCTGTTTATTTGTTGTTGCTGATCTTATCTTGCTTTTGTTTTGGTTCTTTGTTTACTTCCTCTCAGCCAATTTTTTTTCTTGTTGGACTGTTTCTCTCCTTTTTCTTTTATTCTCTATTTCTCAGTTACTAATATCTAGAGGTTTCTCATACTACTCTCCTACACATCCTTTCCCTTTTCCCATAATTCTCCCTCCCTTCCCCACACTCAAGCCACACAATATTCAGTTTCCAATCCTTATACCCTTCAATCAGAATTAAGCTCCCAGATCATCTTCCTAGAAATAAGAACTTTGCTCCTATACAACCTTAATGGAAAGACAGATTCAGGTGTCAGTTGTTCCTTATTCATATACTTGATTTATTGCTGAATTCTGCAGTAGGTTTTCCATTCATCCAAGGAAGTAAAAGGAATGTTAGACCAACAGATGTGCAAAATGCAGTGTAGGAATTTAAGTATGAAAAACCAAGGTAAAGGTTCACCTCCCAACTCCCATCACAACAGTTTAGCATCTGAATTCAAAGATAATAAATTGATCAAAATGTTGGAGAATGAATTCAGAAGCCCACTATTTAAAATGGTTAGAGACCTTAAAAAGGACTCAGATAAACAGATAAATGAAGTTAGGAAATCAATCCAAGACTTAGACAAGAAAATCAGCACTGTGGAAAAGAAATTCAGCAAGGAAATGGAAATTATTAAAAAATATTAAGTTGAAACATTAGAAATAAAAGCCTCAATAAATCAAATACAAACCACAATGGATAGTACTGTCAGCAGACAATATCAAACAGAAGAAAGAATATCAGAGATGGAGGACAAGATTGGTGAGCTATTGCAAGCAAACAATCATAAAGGAAAATAATTAATACACATCAATACAACATATAAGAACTCTGGGACATGATCAAAAGACCAAACCTAGGAGTTCACAGTGTGGAAGAAGAAGCTGAAATACAAACCAAAGTCATAGAAAATCTATTCAATGAAATCATAGTAGAAAATTCTCCAAATCTGTGTAACAATGTAGACACCCATGCACAGGAGACATTTCAAACTCCAAGTAGACATGATCAGGAAAGAAGAACCCCATGACACATCATAATTAAAATGCCAAATCTAGAAAGTGCAAGGATACTGAAAGTGCAAGAGGAAAATGTCAGCTCACTTACAAAGGTAAACACACAAGAATTACCTCAAACGTCTCAGTACTAATCCTAAAAGCCAGGAAAGCATGGAACAATGTCATTCAAGCTTTAAGAGATAATAACTGCCAACCAAGAATACTTTATCCAGCAAAGCTTTCTTTCAGCCTTGAGAGAGAAATAAAGACCTTCCAAGACAAGAATAAGCTAAAGCAGTTTATGTCCACCAAGCCTGCAAAGAATACTTGAAGGAATAATACACATGGAACATAATGAAAAACACAAATACAAGAGGCTAAGAAAGAGTAAAACTCAAGGGGAATAGATAAACCTACAAGAGCTAGGAAAACAGCAGTCATGATCAGCTCAGAAAACCAGCAAAACCTGAAGTTGAACAAAGCTAAAAGTAAAGAACAGTTAACATGGCACTCAATGTGGAAAAAAAGTAATAACACAGGAAACAGTAAACACCTCTCAATCATAACCCTAAATATAAATGGATTTAGCTCTACCATCAAAAGACACAGATTATCAGATTGGATCAAAAAGCAAGATCCAACAATCTGTTGTCTACAAGAAACACATCACAACCAAAGACACACACAAACTAAAAGTAAAAGGTTGGAAAAAGATTTACCAGGCATGCAGAAACTAAAAGCAAGCAGGAGTAGCTATTCTTATGTCAGACAAAGCAGATTTTATGCAAAAATCAATCACAAGAGCTAAAAAAAGGCCACTACATACTAATAAAGGGAACAATCCAGCAAGAAGATATAACAATTCTAAATATATATGCCCCAAACATCAGAGTCCCTGAATTCATAAAACAAACATTTCTGAACTTAAAGGAATACACAGGACCAGATACAACAATTGTGGGAGATCTCAACATCCCATTCTCTTCAGACAGAAAATCAACAATAATATCCTAGGACTAAACAATACCTTGAGTAAAATGGACTGAACAGAAATTTATGGAGTATTTCATCCTCTGTAAGAATTACACATTAGATGGAACTTTTTCTAAAATAGACCACATCCTAGATCATAAAGCAAACCTCAACAAATACAAAAACATTGAACTAATCCAATGTATCCTAATAGACTATATGGAATAAAATTAGATATCAATAGCAAGGAAAACCACAAAAATCCACGGAGATTAAACAACACACTTTTAAATGATCAATATATCATTGACAATATTAGGAAAGAAATTAAGAAATTCATAGACTCAAATGAAAATGAGGACACAAAACCTGTAGGATACAGCAAAAGCAGTCTTAAGAGGGAATTTATTGCCATAAGTGCCCACATCAGAAAACTAGAGAGATCTCAGATAAATAATCTGATGATACATCTCAAACTCCTAGAAAAACAAGAGTAAGCCAATCCAAAAAGTAATAGATGGGAAGAGATTACAAAAATCAGGGCAGAAATCAATAAATTGAAGAACAAAAAAATAATACAATGAATAAACAAAACAAAAAGCTGATTCTTTGAAAAAATAAACAAGATTGATAAACCTCTAGCTAAATTAAAAGAAGAAAAGAGAAGATCTGAATTAATTAAAAAAAGGGAATATTACAACAGACCCCAGTGAAATTCAAATGATCATTTGGGAATATTTTAAAAGTCTATACTCCTGCAAACTGGAAAATGATGAAGAACTAAATAAATTTCTTAACCAATATGACTCACCAAAATTGAACCAAGAGGTTATTAAAAACTTAAACAGAGCTATAACAAATAGTGAGGTAGAGACAGTTATAAAAAACCTTCTACCAAATAAAAGTTCAGGTCCTGATGGATTCACTGCTGAATTCTACCATACTTTTAAAAAAGAATGGACACCAATGTTCCTCAAGTTATTCCATAAAGTACAAAAGGAAGGAATTCTGCCAAACACATTCCATGAAGCCAGTATTACCCTAATAACAAAGCCAGGTAAAGACACATCAAAAAAATAAAGTTGTAGGCCGACATCTTTGATGAATATAGATTTGAAAATCCTCAATAAAATACTTGCTAACAGAATCCAACATCACATTAAAAAGATCATACACCATGATCATGTAAGTTTTATTTCAGAGATACAAGGATGGTACATTTGCAAATAAATAAACATAATACAACACATAAACAGAATCACAGACAAAAACCACATTATCATACAAATAGACACAGAAAAAGCCTTTGACAAAATTCAACATTCTTTCATGATGAAAGCTCTGAAGAAATTAGGAATAGAAGGCATAGTCCTCAATTTTATAAGGGCTATATATGACATACCTATAGCCAACATCATACTTAATTTGGAAAAACTGAAACCACTTCCTCTAAAATCGGAGGAAATCACTCTTATTCAACATAGTGTTGGAATTCCTAGCCACAGCAATAAGACAGGAGAAAGAAGTACAAAGGATTCAAATAGGGTAGGAGGAAGTCAAATTGTCCCTATTTGCAGATCATACAATCCTATACCTGAAAGACCCTAAAAACTCAACCAAAAAACTCTTAGATCTCATAAACATTTTCAGCAAAGTAGCAGGATACAAAATCAATACACAAAAACGAGTAGCATTTCTTTATATAAACAATGAACAGTCTGAGAAAGAAATCAGGAAAACAATACTATTCACAATAGTTTTTAAAAAACCTAAAATACTTAGGAATAAATTTAATGAAGGAGATGACCAATCTATATAATGACAATTACAAGTCATTAAAGAAAGACATCAAAGAAGACTTCAGAAGATGGAAGGACATCCTATGCTCATGGATCGGTGGAACCAATATTGTGAAAATGTCTGTACTACTGAAAGCAGTCTATATGTACAATGCCATCCCTATCAAAATTTCAATGGCATTCTTCACTGAGATAGAAAAGTCCATCTTAAAGTTCATATAGAAGCACAAAAGACCTCGAATAGCCAAAGCAAAAGAGAAATGTTGGAGATATCCTAATACCTGATTTCAAACTATACTACAGAGCCATAGTAATAAAAACAGCATGGTACTGGCACAAAAATAGACATGAAGACCAATGGAATAAACCAGAAGACCCTGATACAAACCCACACAACTGCAGCCACTTGATTTTTGACAAAGGTGCCCAAAATATGCACTGGAGAAAAGACAGCTTCTTCAAAAAATGATGCTTGGAAAATTGGATTTCCACCCATAAAAGACTGAAACTAGATCCCAGTCTCTCACCTTGTTCTAGCATCAATTCAAAATGGATTAAATATCTCAATGTAAGATTGCAGTGAAATTAATCCAGGAAGAAATAGAGAACACATTGGACCAGATAGGCATAGGTAATAACTTTATAAATGGAACTTCAATAGCTCAGCAATTGAAAGATTTGACAAATGGGACTACTTGAAACTAAAAAGCATCTGAACAGCAAAGGAAACACTCACCAGATTAAAGAGACAGCCTACAGAATGGGAAAAAATCTTTAGCAGCTATACATCTGGCAAAGGATTAATAACCAGAATATACAGGAAGCTCAAAAAAACCTAACCTTCCAAAGAATCAACAACCCACTAAATAAATGGGCAAATGAACTGAACAGATAATTCTCAACAGAAGTGACACAAATGACCAATAAACATATGAAGAAATGCCAAAAAGGAAATGCAAATCAAAATGACATTGAGGTTCCACCTCACCCCAGTTAAAATGGCTATCATCAATAACACAAATGACAACAAATGCTGGTGAGATGTGGGGAAAAAGGAACACTTCTACATTGTTGGTGAGAATGTAAATTAGTTCAACTGCTATGGAAAACAATATGGTGGTCCTTTGAAAAACTAAAAATAGAATTACCATATGATCCAGCATTGCCACTCCTAGACATATATCCAAAAGAATATACTCCAGGATATGATAAAGCCACTTGCACACTCATTATAATAGCCAAGTTTTGAAAGCAGCTCAGATGCCCCATAATTGATGAGTAATTTTAGAAAATTCAGTATATAGACACAATGGAGTTTTATTCAGTCATAAAGAAGAATGAAATTATGTTGTTTGCAGGTAAATGGGTGGTTCTGGAGAACTTCATGTTAAGAAAAGTAAGCCAAGCTAAAAAAAAAATCAAAGGATGCATGTTTCCTCTCATATGTGAAAGCTAGACCTATCTGTTAAATGTATATATAGAAATATATATATATATATATATATAGTGACAGAACAAGATTGTATTAGTGAATCTGAGGTGGGGGAGAGAAAATGTTAGAGAATGAAAAATATTGAAACAATCTATCTATATATGAATATAATATAATGTACTATACAGTAAACTATTGAATATTAGGGAAGAATGGTGATAGAGAATGAGTAAGTTACAAAGAGGAGGTAGTTAATTTGGTAAAAGCATGATATATACAGACCTGAGTACCAAAGAGAAACCCTCTTGGATTATCAATATAACTTAATTTTTAAAAATGAGGTGAGAAATCCAAAACGGCAACTAGGGGACAGAAGCAGATAGTGTGAGCTCTGTGACTCCAAAACGTTGCTGAGATGCTGGAGCCACACTTGGCATAAATAAAGCACCAAGGAGAATAAAAACTTCAACATCATGAATCCCTAGCCTGTAGAAAGCTTCTCCATGCCATGTTACACTGAGTAAACAGGGGGCCTCCTGCTGCCGCCAGATGCCAGCTCCAAACCTGTTTGGGAGACATTTGGCAGACCAAACAGGTGAGCAAAAGCATCACGTGGTATTCCCCAAGTCACCCCTGGATAAACCAGCATCGCACCCTGGGCAAGTGACCCCTCCCTCACACAAAAAAACCCAAAAAACCAAAAAACTAAACAATAAACAAGGGACTGAAAACTAACACACAGCTGAAGGGTGGAGTTGCTGAAAGTGCACTGGAGAGGGGGGAAGAGCAAAAAGCTGATTTCCATGTGAACTTTCAGTAAACAAAGGCTGGAAAGGCAGAAGGGCCGACAGTGGGTGGTTGATAAGCCACTGCCTGAAATAGGGCAGGTAGCAGTCCACAAAGTTCATATCCTGAGCCAGTGAGCAACATCCAAAGTCAAATGATACTGCAAAACTGAGAAATAATCAGCAAACCACCACAACACGCTGACAGCAGGGGGCTGGCTGACAGATCACTGACCTTGCCCCAGAGAAAGGGGGCAGAGCAAAGAAACAAGCCCTGAGTAATCAAGCACAGTGAATCCAACTCTAAAACAGGATAGTTGGTGGCCTACAGAGCTGATTCTGGAACCTGAGGACAACAGGCAAACTTAAATGGCTATACCTCACTGAGGGAGGAGCTGACCAAGCAGCTGCCTCTGAAAGACAGAAGAAAAAAAAATGCTACCCAACCACCTAGCTTCTGCTTAAATACCAACACCAGCATTGGATGCTGAGGAGTAACACCAGAACTTAAACTAAGACTAAAATTCTATTGTTCCTGAACCTGGAATTTTGTTTGTTTGTGTGTTTGTTCTGATTCTTGTTAGTTTTACTATTGTGAATTAGCTAATACTAAATTGCAGCCAGACCAGGGACAGAAATAGCACACACACACTTATCTACAAACCCAATACAGCCACAAAACAAAATTAAACCAAGGGAAAGAAAACAGGTGAGTGAAACCACCAATTAGCCTATCAAGAACATAGTAGCACAGTACCAAGTGGAGCAATCGGAAGAAGAAAAGGGATGGAAACCATTCCCCCCCCAAAATAATTTAATACAGGATTCAGAGGGAAATGAAGAAAACAGATACCCAGTTTCAGACTCCAACAAAACAAAGATAAACAACATGAAGGGACCCAACGAAGCCCATAAGAACACCTTGAAAGAAGAAATCCTACAAGTAATCACTGAGAATTTCATGGAGATGTTACTAGACATGGTCAACCAACACAACACAAAAACAAATAAATGAACTCATAGGAGCCCTAAATCAACACCAAAGTGAAACAGAGAACACTATAAATAGAGACATAAATGAATTAAAGATGAAAATAGACAATATTAAAGAGGAAGTGACCCATGATATGGAAAACCTCAGAAAAAAGAATGAAACAGAAATACAAATGGAAGGCCACTCCATCAGACTAGAAAAGGCAAAGACAGAATCTCAGAACTTGAAGATAAATGGAAACTAAAGGAAAAACTGAAGAGCAATTAGTCAAACAACTCAAGACCTGTGAAAGGAATAGGCAAGAACTCACTGACTCCATCAAAAGGTTAAACCTGAGACTCATGGGCATTGAAGAAGGAGAAGAGGTGTGAGTAAAAGTGATTCATAATATATTCAAAAAAATAATAACAGAAAATTTCCCAAACTCAGAGAAAGTTATGCCCATTCAGGTATAGGAAGCCTCCAGGACACCAAACAGACTTGACCAAAATAGAATTACCCCACAACATATTATCATTAAGCAACAAGCACAGAGAATACAGAAAGAATATTGAAATCTGTGAGAGAGAAAAACCAAATAACATACAAAGGTAAACCCATCAGAATCACAGCAGATTTCTCAATGGAAACCTTAAAAGCAAGAAGGGCATGGAGCGAGGTATTCTGGGCACTTAATGAAAATAACTTCAACCCTAGAATACTCTATCCAGCAAAACTATCATTCAAAATTTATGGAGCAATAAAATTCTTCCACAATAAACAGAAACTAAAATAATATATGACCACCAAGCCAGGAATTACCACATATCTATCAATATTAACACTGAATATTAATGGACTTAACTCCCCCATCAAAAGACACCATTTGGCCAACTGGATTAAAAAGCAAGATCTAACAATCTGTTGTTTACAGGAGACTCATCTCATTGACAGAAATAAACACTGGCTTATAGTGAAAAGCTGGAAAAAGGTTTACCAAGCTACTAGCCCCCAAAATCAGTCAAGAGTAGCAATACTTATCTCAGACAAAGTAGACTTCAAACTTACATTGATCAAATGAGATAAAAAAGGACTCGCCATACTAATAAAAGGGAAAATACACCAAAAGGAAATAACAATTATCAACCTATATGCACCCAATGTCAGTGCACCCAGTTTCATCAAACGTACTCTGAAGGACCTAAAAGCATATACGGACTCCAACACAGTGGTAGTGGGAAACTTTAATACCCCTTATCACCAATAGATAGCTCATCTAAACAATAAAACAATAAGGAAATTCTAAAACTAAATCACACCATAGACCAAATGGACCAAGCTGATGTCTACAGGATATTTCATCCAACATCCTCACAATATACTTTCTTCTCAGCAGCCCATGGAACCTTCTCCAAAACTGATCATACCTTAGGGCACGAAGCAAGCCTCAGCAAATATAAGAAAACAGAAATAATCCCATACATTCTATCTGATCACAATGCATTAAAACTAGAATTCAATAACAAAACCTCAGTAGAAAACATGCAAACAATTGGAAGCTGAGCAACACATTGCTCAATGATCAGTGGGTCATTGATGAAATAAAAGAGGAAATCAAAAGGTTCCTGGATGTTAATGAAAATGCAAACACAACCTACTAGAACATATGGGATGCAGCAAAGGCAGTCAGTCATAAGAGGAACATTTATATCCATGAGTGCACATATTAAAAGGACAGAAAGATCTCAAATCAATGACCCAATGCTACCTCTCAAACTCCTAGAAAAACAAGAACAAGCAAATCCCAAAACATGCAGAAGGAAAGAAATAATAAAAATAAGGGCTGAAATTAATGAAATAGAAAATAAATAAACCATACAAAGAATTAACAAAACAAAAAGCTGGGCTTTGCAAAAATAAACAAGATTAACAGACCCTTGGCATACCTGACTAAAATGTGGAGAGAAAAAACCCAAATCAGTAAAATCAGAAATGCAAAAGGGGAGATAACAACAAACACCACAGAAATCCAGGAAATCATCTGATCCCACTTTGAGAGCCTATATTCTAATAAATTTGAAAATCTTGACTAAATGGACAAATTTCTAGATACTTATGACACCCCAAAATTGAACCATGAGGATATTAATCACCTGAATAAATCTATAACACAAAATGAAATTGAAGCAATAATAAAGAATCTCCCTAAAAAGATTCTCAGCTGAATTCTATCTGACCTTTCAAGAAGAACTAATACCAACTCTTCATAAACTTTTCCATGAAATAGAAAGGGAAGGAACACTGCCCAACTCAGACAAAGACATCTCCAAAAATGGAGAACTATAGGCCAATCTCCCTAATGAACATTGATGCAAAAATCTCAATAAAATAATGGCAAACCAAATCCAACAACAATATCAGGAAGATCATTCACCATGACCATGTTGGCTTCATACCAGGGATGCAGGGGTGGTTCAACATATGCAACTCTATGAATGTAATACAGCACATTAACAGAAGAAAAGACAAAAACCACTTGATCATCTCAGAATGAGATGATCAAAGCCTTTGATAAGATCCAACACCATTTCATGATAAAAGCTTTAAGAAAACTAGGAATAAAAGGAAAGTACCTCAACATTGTAAAGGCTATATATGACAAACCTACAGCCATCATTATACTTAACAGTGAAAAACTGAAACCATTCCCTCTAAAATCAGGAACAAGACAAGGGTGCCCACTATCCCCACTCCTGGTCAACATAGTCCTGGAATTCCTAGCCAGAGCAATTAGTCAAGAAGAAGAAATAAAAGGAATATAAATAGGTAAAGAAACTGTCAAAATATCCCTATTTGCAGAAGATATGATCCTACACCTTAAAGACCCAAAAAGCTCTACCCAAAAACTCCTAGACACCATAAACAGCTAGAGCAAGATGGCAGGATACAAAATCAACTTACAAAAGTCATTAGCTTTATTATACACCAACAAACAAATTGAGTAAGAATATATGGAAACATTTCCATTTACAATAGCCTCAAAAAAAAAAATCAAATACCTAGGAGTAAATTTAACAAAGGATGTGAATGACCTCTACAAGGAGAGCTTCAAACCCCTGAAGAAAGTGATTGAGGAAGACTACAGAAGGTGGAAAGATCTCCCATGCTCATGGGTTGGTAGAATCAACATAGTAAAAATGGCTACACTACCAAAAGCAATGTACATGTTCAATGCAATTCCCATCAAAATCCCAATGACTTTCATCACAGAGATTGAAAAATCTACCCTAAAGTTCATTTGGAAACACAAAAGATTGGGAATAGCTAAGGCAATACTCAGCAAAAAGAGCAATGCTGGAGGTATCACAATACCTGACTTTAAACTCTATTACAAAGTGATAGCAGTAAAAACAGCATGGTACTTGCACAAAAACAGACATGAAGACCAGTGGAACAGAATAGTGGACCCGGATATGAATCCACACAACTATGCCCACCTTATTTTTGACAAAGGCACCAAAAACATAGGATGGAGAAAAGACAGCCTCTTCAACAAATTCTTCTGGGAAAAATGGTTATATGCCTGCAAAAATCTGAAACTAGATCCATGTTTATCATCCTGTACTAGTATCAACTCAAAATGGATCAAGGACCTTAACATCAGACCTAAACTCTGAAGTTATTACAGGAAAGAGCAGGGAATACTTTGGAAGTAATAGGTATAAGCAAGGACTTCCACAATAAAACCTCAGCAGTCCAGAAACTAAGAGAAAGGATGGATAAATGGGACTACATAAAATTAAAAACTTTTGTACAACAAAAGAAATGATCTCTAAACTGTAGAGACCACCCACAGAGTGGGAGAAAATATTTGCCAGCTATGCATCAAAAGACTGATAACCAAAATATACAGGGAACTCAAAAAACATATCTCTCCCAAAATCAATGAACCAGTAAAGAATGGGCAAGTGAACTAAACAGAACTTTTTCAAAACAAGAAATTCAAATGGCCAAATAACATGAAAAAATGCTCACCATCTCTGGCCATAAAGGAAATGCAAATCAAAACCATACTAAGATTCCACTTCACCCCTATTAGAATAGCTATGATTAAAAACACCACCACCAACAGGTGTGGTGAGGATGTGGGTAAAAAGGAACCCTCGTATACTGCTGTTCAGAATGCAAGCTAGTACAACCACTCTGGAAAACTTCTTTAAAAACTAAACATATATCTGCCATATGATCCAGCAATCCCACTCCTAAGGATGTACACAAAGTAATGCAACACAGGTTACTCCAGAGGCACCTGCACACCCATGTTTATTGCAGTGCTATTTACAATAGCCAAGTTATGGAAACAGCCAAGATGCCCCACTACTGATGAATGATTAAGAAAATGTGGTATTTATACACAATGGAATTTTACTCAGCCATGAAGAAGAATGAAATCTTATCATTCACAAGTAAATGGATGGAACTGGAGAACATCATCCTGAGTGAGGTTAGCGAGGCTCAGAAGACCAAAAATCATATTTTCTCCCTCATATGTGGACTTTAGATCTAGGAAAAAGGCAGTACTGTTGTGGACTTGGGTCACACGCTAAGGTAGAGTACATGTGGTACGAATGCAGATATGTAGGAAAACCAAAAGTTGAAGACGTTTGATGTCCCCACTGTAGAGTAGCTAATACAGTAACCTTAAGGTGACAGAGGTCAATATGGGAAGGTGACCGGGAATTAGTGAAGAGGTCAGGTAGAGATGAATCAGTTTGGGTTGTAATACACTTGTGCATGGAAGCAATGCTAGGAATCTCTCTGTATAGCTATCCTTATCTCAACCAGCAGAAACGCTTTGTCTCTCTTACTATTGCTTATGTCTTCTCTTCAACAAAACTGGAAAAAAGGGCAGAACAGGTTCTGCCTGGAAGCGGTGGGGGTGGGGAGGTAATGGGGGGCAGGGGGCAGGGGCGCAGGGGAGAAATGACCCAAACAATGTATGTACATATGAATATATGAATAAAGAAAAAAAATGAAGGGCAGGAGGGAAAAATAAATCTTTTCAGGTTTGGGTAACTGTGGAAAGAGATGGACACAAGGAAAGGGAGAATGAGGGTGTATATGGTGAATGTATTTTGCACCCATATATGATAATAGAAAAATCAAGCCCATTGGAATTTTTCCAGAAGGGGAGAGGGGAAGAGGGAGAACAATGGAGGGGGTAAATCCAACTTAGATATATTTTAAACACACATATATAAATATCACAATGTATCCCCCTGTACAACTATTATATGCTAATAAAGTCATAAAAATATTAACAATAGCAAAAAAGACCATTCTGGTCAGAGTGTGAAAAGAAGCCCTAGGCTCTTATGGTAGTGGAGGTATTAGAAGTTAGTTACCTGATTTGCTAGTTACTCACAGACTAGGAAGACACTGGAAAATCAAGAGACATTTACTACATTGATGGTGTTGAGGAAATAACAAAGAGTCACAGGAGGCATCAAGAATGACTCACAAATCATTGATCCAGCAACTGGGTGATAATGGAGATATTTTTTGTCTTAGTCTGTTCTCTGGTAATAATAGCACTATGCCATAGACAGGTGAGTTATAAAGAAAAAAAAGGTTTATTTTGGTTCACAGTTCTGGAGGTCCAAGATTAAGGGGCCACATCTGGTGATGATGGCCTTCTTTTTATTTATTTTTATTTTATTGTGGTGCTGGAGATTGAACCTAGAGCTTTGTGTGTGCTAGGCAGGTGCTGTACTACTGAGCTACATTGGCAGCCCTGGTGATGGTCTCCTTGCTTGCAGAGACCTTAGGTGGTGTAGAATTTCACATGGCAAAGGGCAAGCAGTATGTGTGTGTGTTTCTATTCTGGTCTCTCTTTTCTTATAAAACCACCAGAATTTAATCATGGGGCTCACTCTAATGACCTTTTCTAATTCTAGTCACTTCTCAAATGCCCCACCTCTAAATAGAGTAATCAGTTAAGTTCCTATCCTCCTTAAATACATGAAGCATTGGGAGATACACCACAAGCACATCCAAATTATAGCATTTATGGATATAAATATAACACTGGTGGGATTTTTGTTAATGGTTAGAGTCATTTTACTACCTCCAAAGAGTAAGAAAGGTAAGAGGCATGGGGTTAAGGTATTTTGGAAATTTTTCATTGCAGAAAATGGGGAGACAATTTGGAGAGGCAAACATTATCAATTGTTATTAAAAGCTCACCTGAGGTTGATAGTCATTAATTTAAAATAACTCAAATCTTTCCCATTGTATGATTTTGCTGAAATTATGCTCAGTAGCCAAGATGCTAATATAGCTTAGGCAAATCATTTTCACCTCAGATGAAGGATTTTCTGCACTTGATAGAATGACAATGTGGAAAGAAGTTATATTAATGAGAGTGAAGTGATGGGCCAATGAACATAGCTGGATGGGTAGGAAAATTAATGTAGAAAGGAACTTACAGGTGGCAATAAATGAGAGGACTCAGTACATTCTCTAGTGTACTGAGATTGAGATTTGATTCAAGTGTAATCAAAGTACAGATGTGGAATTGGATATTGTGAACAAAGAGGGAGGTGTATCTATTTATGATAAAGTGGAACAATTTTGGGTGATGACAAGGTTTGAGGAGAGGGCACAGTAGTGAAATAGAGGAGCATGTTACTGAACTGAAGGAGGTAAAATGTAGTAGAGTCTAGAGAACTGATACCATGATTTTCTTTGTTGGTTTTTATAAATCTTGATATAGTAATCCTTTTCTCTTCTCAGTACTGCCCCATTTCTCTATTTCAATTTACCTAAAAGCTCATGGACAGAATAATGTACCTTTACTGTTTATACGTCCTTTCCTCAAATCCACTTTTGTTTTTTTAAGGGTTGTGATGTATTTTATTTATTTATTTATTTATTCATATGTGCATACAATGTTTGGGTCATTTCTCCCCCCTTCCCCCACCTCCCCATTACCCCCCCTCCCCCTCCCTCTCCCTCCCACCCCCTCCATACCCAGCAGAAACTATTTTGCCCTTATCTCTAATTTTGTTGTAGAGAGAGTATAAGCAATAATAGGAAGGAACAAGGGGTTTTGCTGGTTGAGATAAGGATAGCTATACAGGGAGTTGACTCGCATTGATTTCCTGTGCATGTGTGTTACCTTCTAGGTTAATTCTTCTTGACCTAACCTTTTTTTCTAGTTCCTGGTCCCCTTCTCCTATTGGCCTTGTTGCTTTAAAGTATCTGCTTTAGTTTCTCTGTGTTGAGGGCAACAAATGCTATCTAGTTTTTTAGGCATCTTACCTATCCTCACACCTCCCTTTGTGTGCTCTCGCTTTAATCATGTGATCAAACCCTCTTTTGAACTCACTCTTCTTGCCTACCACTCCATCAAACCTGTCTTGTAAGGATCCTACTGGTACCACCATTGCCCATACATTGACCTAGTCCCTGTCTTCACCTTACTTGACTTACCAGCAGACTTTATGATAGATGATCCTTTCCTCCTCCTTGAAACATTAAATTGTATTTGGCTTTCTGGATCCTACTGCTTTTTAATTGTCCTCCTACCTCATTAGCTGTTACATCTTAGTCCTTTTGGCTTGATTCTTCTTTCTGTTTCCCTCTTGTCTGTATATTAGAGTGTTCTAGGATTCATGCCTCTAGCTTTACTCATCCTTTCCCTTCTTCCCCCTCTCATTCTCATTCTGGACACAGTGGATGGACCATGTGTGTTTGGACACACTAGTTAGATTATTTCATCCAGTCCCATGACTTAAAAAGTGATCTATATAACTCCAGATCTTCAATTTGTATCTCTAGTCATGATTTTTCCCTTGAGTTTTAAACTTGTAAAATAAAATACTGCCTAAAATTTATACTAGAATGCTTGCTAGTATCTCAAATTTATCATATCCAATACTGAACCCTTGATACTCTGCTTCTCCACTCTTCTCCATCTTAATAAACAGCAACTTCTTCCAGTTGCTTAGGTTAGAGAAGTGACTTTTTAAAAATCTCATTGCCTTTTTTTAAATCCAGCAGCAACGTATCTTGTTGTTTGCCTTAAAATTACCTCCCAAAATTTCTCATTACTTTGCCCATTATTACTCTAATTAAGCCACCATCCTGTCTTGTCTGGAATGTTCATTTGCTTCCTATTCTACATATAGTAGCTTAAGGGACACTTTAAAGTGGAGGCTATATTATAATGTTTTCCTACTCAAAACCTTCCACTGATTTTCCTCACTTTGAAAAAATTCAAAGGCCTAAATAATGTGCCCCCCACACTATACTTCTAACATCATTTTAATATCATGATTCAACTTTGTTTACTCTGTTCCGGGATTATTTGCTGATTCTTGAGCATGAATTCCAAATTCCTGCTCTAAGATATTTTTACTTTGTCCCTTTTCCTGGAGTACTTTATCCCTGGATAATTGTTTAGTTTGCTTCAACCCTTTCTATAGGTGTGTCTACCTAAATTTTACTCCATTATTGACCATTTGGTATACAATATTTCTCTTCACTTTTGATCCTGTACCCTACTTTTTCTTCAGAGCACTTGTCACCACCTATAAATAAATATATCATATTTATTTTGTTTATATAATTTTATAGTTTCCCCATACACATGAATGTAAATTCTAGTATGGACACCATCTGTTTTTTTATACGATGCTACAATCTTGTGCTTTACAGTAAGTTTTTGTTGAATAAATAAATGCATCTCTTAAATTGAGAACTTACATCATTCAAAAATAAAAATACTAACCAAGAGTAAGGTGAACCTGAATTCTAAGCCTAAGTCTGATAACTTAAAGGCTCTGGGAATTTACACAGTCATTTAATTTTTTTGAGGTTCAGTTTTATTAGTTGTATATGTGGCAGCTAGATGAATTCTAAGGACCTTTCTATCCCTAACCAATGTCCATGATCCTATAAATTTGCATTCACTGAGTTTCCAATTATTTCACAGATATTTTCATCACAGAATATGTTAAATGTCTCTGGATTGGTGCTGAGGTTTGTACCCTGTGAGGTGTCATGGCTTCTTGGTTCAGACATTTAGGAACTATGCGTGAGGTTCTAAGAATGTGATTTCAAACTTTCTACCTACATCTGGGTCATGGGCTTTATCTGAGATGAAGGAATGAAACACAATTGAGTTCCCAAATATGATGCTGTTTTTGCACAACTAAAATTGCTAAGCTTTGAACTTGGACTTAGCAGTGATTTTAAATTACAACGATTTAGAAAAGAACAAAATTTCTGGTATAGACTACCCAGATTTCAAGCTGCAAATGAGAAAGTCATCTGAGATACATAGGCTCTTAAGACTATAACTGCTTAAGGGATAGAGAGTACAAATAGAGGTAAACTGTGTTGAATATGTAATTTAGTGCATATTGGGCTTTCTCCATGAATAATGCCCTAGTGACCCCTCTTAGAAGGCTGATTGTTTCTTCTTTAATAATTTCCAAACTACTCAGAAACTGTGTTCCATTTCTCTTCTCTACCACACTTTACAGATGATATCTTCTTATAATATGAGGTTCATAATTCAACACAAATTGCCTAAACTATACATAAAGATGCTCTTCTTTAAGATATAGAGGATAGTGTATAAATAGATTATATGATGCAGCCCTAGTAAAATCATTTATATAGCAAGAACCCCTGAATTAGGTGAATAAATATTAGTACTATTAGAAAGCAGTAGAGAAAAACCACAAATAAGGAAGCATCTATCAGAACATTTCATAAAGTTAATGATAATCATAAAGTTAATTTTTCTCCAAGTTTACTACTGCTAAACTTCAATATTAACGGTTTTAAGTGGGTTTGGGAGAGAAATGGCTATTTCCTACATAGAATTTAAAACCTTCTTGATTTTTTTTCATTATTCTTAAGGCTATCAGCCTCTGTGATTTGGGACTGTTGAGTAATAACATTATATGTAGTTTTATCTTGAGCTTAAAGGAATTGCTTAGATGTGCATTATCCTAAAGTAGAGATATATAAAAAAGAAATCAGGTCATTATGGTACAGATAGAGTCATTGAAAAATAACAAATTTTATTTATAATCCAAAATTTAACAGTCATTTGTGATATGTTCCTAGTTTGAAATAACTTGCTGTCATTTACAGGATAGTGGAGATTAGCTTGCATCTCTTTTGTTTATTATGCTTTATTTGTAGATGAAATAAACAATGGTAAATGGTTATGTAACCATTTGCATAATGTGATAAACTTTTATAGCTTGAATCTATTGTGGTCATGGATTCTTAACCTCAACAGTGTTCCTACTTAGCATAAATGTTTAGAGGGTTGACAGGAGGTAAGGATAGTAGGTAGAAGCTAAAGATATTGAAAATGTTGCTCAACTTTCATCTTTTTGTTTGCTTGTTTGTAGTACTGAGTTTGAACTCAGAGCCTCGTGTTTGCTAGGCAGGCGTTTTACCAATTGAGCCGAACTTTCATGTTTTCTTATGGACTCTCCTTTGTTTCTGAATTATAAAATTATTTTTCTTAGAAATCTTTCTTTTGCTTCCTGCCAAAATTCTTTCTACTCTAATCTTTTCTCATCCAGTGGGCTTAATATTTATTCTCTTTTCTCTTTGTATTCCAACCAAGTAGAGTTTGCACATCCTTTCAGGAAGCATTTTATCAGTTAAAAAATGATGAAAGATGAGAGCTTTGGCCACGATAAGGCTGCCACATTTCTTTTTTGCACTGTTTTCCCAATGTTTGTAGAATGTACTTCCATCCTTTCCCTATTTATTGACATTGAGAACTGTTTATATTATATATCTACTGGCTTCTATTGCTTGATTGTGTTTCATTAAAACTTGATAAATATTGATCAGGAGCCTCCAGTTTTCAAACTGCAATTTCTGGAGAATGACTGAGCCATCTTGAAAAATGATATGAGCCTTTTGGCTGTGAGAAGTCCATTTAGCATGAGAAGAATTAGCTCTCTGATTTACTGATCACTTAGGGATGCTAATATGCTGACTCATTTCATATACAGATCACCTGAAATACTATGTCTTGTAAAATTGGCAAGCTATTGATAATCTGTTCAGATTAAATAGTACTTCAACTGTGGTTTATTTGCTTGATTCTTTGTTCAGTTTGTGCACTGGTAAGTTAAAGGGAACCTCCTAAATGTTCAATCTTTGGAGAAAGGAAAAAAAGTGGAGAAAAAGAGAAAGTAGTCTGACAGCATCCAGCACACTATCAAGTCTTTTGCTGCTCACCACATTTTCTTCAAATAAAATCCTGTCTTTATCAGAGACTATAAAGTCCTTGAGAGAAGATCCTTGAATTCTCCTTATTTGCTTCTAATCTGTGGCCTGCTGTGACCTGGACAAATGAATGTTTTTCAGCATCAAACTATGTCATCATGTTGTCTTCAGAGTAATGATCATTTCTACCTCCTGACATTGATTATAAAAGTTTTTGTGGGTGTTATTCCTTTTGGGGTCTTTGGAATACATGTAATTCCTAGCTGGAGAAGGTGAAGTGTTGGTTACTCAGTGGCTTTTAGTAAGAATAAAGGATTAATACTGAATCCTTTCAACGACTCAACATGACATTGTTTCATAATCAAGACCAGAATAGGGCACCTTCCCACCTCTCAAGCTTGCTACTGCTTTTGTACTTTCTGTCAGGCTATTGGCTTTCCTGCAGGTCCTCAAGCATACCACAGTTCTTCAGCCTTAGAGCTTTCCCATGTGCTGCTTTTCCTTCCTGGAATATAATTCCTCTGCATTTATTCCCCCATCCTGCCACCTTTTACTTTAATAATTGATTTTCATTCATCTGGGAACAGGAAATCCATTCCTGCTACCTTAGACCAGGTCATGTTCCTCAGTTCTGCTATACTGTACTTTTTTTTTTTTTGCATTGTACTTGCTGAAATTTTCGTTTATTTAAGTATACATTGATTATTCATTTCTCCCCCAAGGCTAAATTCCAAAAAGGTAAGGACCATACTTTTATTTATTTATTATCATTTTATCCTTAGTATCTTGCATAGTCCCTTACATAGGGAAAATAGTCCCTATTTATCCAAATTTTGTTGAAATAAAACCCATTTGTGTTTTGTGTTTTTAAAAAGAAGTTCTGGAAAATAAGATTTTCTAATTTTTGTTTATGAATCAGTTGTTGGATACCCCTTTCTGTTGATAGAGTTGGGCTCCTCTGTCCAAATACCAAACTGATTTAGCCTTTTCACACCAGAGGCATTTGCTAGGGGCAACAAAGAGCCACGGAAGAAGAAATATTCTTTTTCTTTTGCTGGGTCTTCTGTAATAGTCATCTTTCTTCTTCTTTTTTGCTATCTCTACGTTTATCTTGCTCCTTAATCATATGACTTTGAGATTTTGAGGTAGTTTCTCAACTTTTCACATGGTGGGAGACAGTACAATATTTTGAAATATAAGTTTTTAAAAATTTGGCCATTTGGGCTCAAGTAACTAAACATTAGGATAGCTTAAAGAGTACCTAAGTTTTAAAATTCAGTCTTACTAGTTTATGAAGAATAATTTAGAAATATAAATGATAAATTAACTGTTCCAGTGATATTGAGAATAGCTGTTTTAGAACCAAGATTGTTATTAAGAAATAATGACTATTAAATAGTACCAGTTTGGCCTATTCTTGCAGAAATATCTGACTAGATTCACAGACTTCTATTTTTTTAAATTTATTCATTTATTATTTATTTATTCACTTCTGCATACATTATTTAGGTCATTTCTCCCTCTAACCCCCCACCCCTACCCTTTCCCCCTCCCCCTGTCACTTCCAGGCAGAACCTGTTCTGCCCTTATCTCTAATTTTGTTGAAGAGAAGACATAAGCATAATAAGGAAGACAAAGCGTTTTTGCTAGTTGAGATAAGGATAGCTATACAGAGAGATTCCTAACATTGCTTCCATGTACAAATGTGTTACAACCCAAGTTGATTCATCTCTAACTGATCTTTACACTGGTTCCTGATCCCCTTCTTGTGTTAACCTCTCTCGCTTTAAGGTTTCTGTATTACTTCCTCTGGAGTGGGGACATCAAATGCTTTTAAGTTTTGGGTTTACTACCATCCCCATACCTCCTGTATGTGCTCTCCCTTGTCTTGTGACCCAAGTCCAACAACATTGTTGTGTTTGCCCTAGATCTAAAGTCCACATATGAGGGAGAACATACGGTTTTTGGTCTTCTGAGCCTGGCTAACCTTGCTCAGAATGATGTTCTCCAGTTCCATCCATTTACTTGTGAATGATAAGATTTCATTCTTCTTCATGGCTGAGTAAAATTCCACTGTGTATAAATACCACATTTTCTTTTTATTATTATATTCATATGTGCATACAATGTTAGGGTCATTTCCCCCCCTTTGCCCCCACCCCCTCCCTTACCCCCTCAACCCCTCACTACCAGGCAGAAGGAATTTTACCCTTATCTCTAGCTTTGTTGAAGAGAGAGTATAAGCAATAATAGGAAGGACCAAGGGTTTTTGCTGGTTGAGATAAGGATAGCTATACAGGGAGTTGACTTGCATTGCTTTCCTGTGCATGTGTATTACCTTCTAAGTTAATTCTTCTCAAACTAACCTTTTCTCTCATTCCTGGTCCCCTTCTACTCTTGGCCTCAATTGCTTTAAACTATCTGCTTTAGTTTCTCTGCATTGAGGGCAACAAATGCTATCTAGTTTTTTCAGTGTTTTACCTATCCTCATACCTTTATTGTGTGTTCTTGCTTTATCATGTGATCAAAGTCCAATCCCCTTGTTGTGTTTGCCCTTGACTTAATGTCCACATATGAGGGAGAACATACAATTTTTGATCTTTTGGGCCAGACTAACCTCACTCAGAATGATGTTCTCAAATTCCATCCATTTATCTGCGAATGATAACATTTCATTCTTTTTCATGGCTGCATAAAATTCCATGTGTATAAATACCACATTTTCTTAATCCATTTGGGTCTTTAAGGTATAGGATCATATCATCTGCAAATAGGGATATTTTGACATTTTCTTTACCTATTTGTACTCCTTTTATTCCTTCTTCTTGCCTAATTGCTCTGGCTAGGAATTCCAGTACTATGTTGAATAGGAGTGGGCATCCTTGTCTTGGTCCTGATTTAGAGGGAATGGTTTCAGGTTTTCACCATTAAGTATAATGCTGGCTGTAGGTTTGTCATATATAGCTTTTATAATGTTGAGGTACTTTCCTTCTATTCCTAGTTTTCTTAGAGCTTTTATCATGAAATGGTGTTGGATCTTATCAAAGGCTTTTTTTGCATCTATTGAGATGATCAAGTGGTTTTTATCTTTCCTTCTGTTAATGTGGTTTATTACGTTTATTGATTTTCGTATGTTAAACCACCCCTGCATTCCTGGGATGAAGACTACTTGGTTGTGGTGAATGATCTTTTTGATGTCTTGTTGAATTTGGTTTGCCATTATTTTATTGAGGATTTTTGCATTGATGTTCATTAAGGAGATTGGCCTATAGTTCTCCTTTTTGTAGGAGTCTTTGTCTGGTTTTGGGATAAGTGTAATACTGGCTTCATAAAATGTGTTAGGCAGTTTTCCTTCACTTTCTATTTTGTGGAACAGTTTAAGGAGGGTTGGTATCAGTTCTTCTTTAAAGGTCTGATAGAATTCAGCAGAGAATCCATCAGGTCCTGGACTTTTCTTTTTGGGGAGACTCTTGATTGCTGCTTCAATTTCATTTTGTGTTATAGATCTATTCAGGTGATTAATGTCCTCTTTGTTCAGTTTTGGATGATCATATGTATCTAGAAATCTGTCCATTTCTTTAAGATTTTCAAATTTATTTGAATATAGGTTCTCAAAGTAGTCTCTGATGATTTCCTGGACTTCCATGGTGTTTGTTGTTATCTCCCCTTTTGCATTCCTGATTTTATTAATTTGGGTTTTTTCTCTCCTCATGTTAGTCAGGTTTGCCAGGAGTCTTTCGACCTTGTTTATTTTTTCAAAGAACTAACTTTTTGTTTCATTAATTCTTTGTATGTTTTTTTTGGTTTCTATTTCATTGATTTCAGCTCTTATTTTTATTATTTCTCTCCTTCTATTTGTTTTGGGATTTCCTTGTTCTTGTTTTTCTATGAGCATGAGATGTATCATTTTGTCATTGATTTGAGATCTTACAGTCTTTCTAATATATGCACTCATGGCTATAAACTTTCTTCTCAGGACTGTCTTTGCTGTGTCCCATATGTTCTGGTAGGTTGTGTTTTTATTTTCATTGATTTCCAGGAATTTTAAAATTTCCTCTTTTATTTCATCAATGACCCTTTGTTCATTAAGCAATGAGTTATTCAGTTTCCAGCTGTTTGCATGTTTTTGACTTTATTTTTGTTGTTGAGTTCTAGTTTTATTGCATTGTGATCAGATAGGATGCATGGTGTAATTTCTATTTTCTTATATTTACTGAGGCTTGCTTTGTGCCCTAGGATATTATCTATTTTGGAGAAGGTTCCATGGGCTGCTGAGAAGAATGTATATTGTGTAGAAATTGGATGAAATGTTCTGTAGATATCAACTAGGTCCATTTGATCTATGGTATATTTTATATCTAGGATTTCTTTATAGATTTTTTTTGTTTGTATGACCTATCTGTTGATAATAATGGGGTGGTAAAGTCTCTCACAACCACTGTGTTGGAGTTCAAATATGCTTTTAGGTCCTTGAGGGTATGTTTGATAAAATTGGGTGCATTGACATTGGGTGCATATAGGTTGATAATTGTTATTACCTTTTGATCTGTTTCCCCTTTTATTAGCATGGAATGTCCTTCTTTATCTCATTTGATCAATATAGGTTTGAAGTCTACTTTGTCAGAGATAAGTATTGCTACTCCTGCTGTTTTCAGGGGCCATTGGCTTGGTAAATCTTCTTCCAGTCTTTCATCCTAAGTCTATGCTTATTTCTGTCAGTAAGATGGGTCTCCTGTGAGCAACAAATTGTTGGATCTTCCTTTTTAATCCAGTTCATCAAATGGTGCCTTTAGATGGGGGAATTAAGTCCATTAACATTAAGAGTTAGTACTGATAGGTATGTGGTGATTCCTGTCATTTAGTTGTCTTAGTTGTTTGAAGGTTTGATTGTGTGTACCTAAGTTGAGGTTACTCTCTACTTTCTTGCTTTTTCTTTTCCTGTAGTTTGGTGCTGCCTGCCCTTTCATGGTTATGTTGTGTTTCACTTTCTGTGTGCAGAATCCCTTGAAGAATCTTTTGTAGTGGTGGCTCTGTGGTCACATATAGTTTCTGCTTATCATGGAAGACTTTTATTGCTCCATCTATTTTGAATGATAGTTTTGCTGGGTAGAGTATCCTGGGGTTGAAGTTATTTTCATTCAGTACCCAGAAGACCTCACCCCAAGCTCTTCTTGCTTTTAAAGTTTCTTTTAAGAAGTCTGTTGTGATTTTGATGTGTTTATGTTGTTTTTTCTCTCTTACAGCCTTCAATATTCTTTCTCAAGTCTCTGTACTTGTTTTTTAATGATAATATGCAGTGAGGTAGTTCTATTTTGGTCAGGTCTGTTTGGTGTTCTCGAGGCCTCATGCACCTGTATGGGCATAGATTTTTCTAGATTTGGAAAATTTCCTGTGATTATTTTGTTGAATGTATTACACATTCCCTTTGTTTGCACCTCTTCTCCTTCTTTGATGCCCATGATTCTCAAGTTTGGTCTTTTCTGATGGAGTCAGTGAGTTCTTCATTTTCTTTTCACAGGTCTTGAGTTGTTTAACTAATAGTTCTTTGGTTTTTCCTTTAATTACCATTTCATCTTCGAGTTCTTAGATTCTGTCTTATGTTTGTTCTATTCTGCTGGATTGGCCTTCCATTTTTTTGTTTTGCATTTCTGTTTCATTCTTTTTTCTGAGGTTTTCCATATTCTGAGTCCCTTCCTCTTTAATATTGTCTATTTTCGTCCTGAGTTCATTTACCTCTTTGTTAATTGTGTTGTTTGTTTCTCTTTGGTGTTTATACAGTGCTTCTATGGTTTCATTTATTTCTTCTTGTGCTTTCTCAAATTCTCTATTTTTGTTGTCTTGGAATTTCTTGGGTGTCTCCTATACATTTTGGTCGACCATACCCAGTATCATCTCTATAAAATTCTCATTGATTACTTGCAGGGTTTCTTCTTTCAGAGTGTTCTTGTGGCTTCATTGGGTTCTTTGGCATAGTTTATCTTGGTTTTGTTGGAGTCTGGATCTAAGTATCTGTTTTCTTCATTTCCCTCTGGTTCCTGTACTAATTTATTGCTGGGGCAAAACTTGTTTCCCTCTTTTTTCTGTCTTCCCATAGTTGCCCTTGCTATTGTTACTGTCCCTGTACTGTGTGCAATTAAGTATTTTCTGGCTTGTCATAGTAACAATGGTGTTAGCTAGAATGGAAGGGTGAGAGGAGGGGGAAAGCGAGGAAGGTAAAGAAAAAGGGAAAACCAAACAGACAAACAAACAAGTACAAAAAAACCAAAACAACCAAACAACAACAACAAAAAAAAAACAGTGTCAAAGAAATAAACAGGGAGAGATAGTGTACTAATGAACAGTAATCTAAACAGGCATTAGAGAGACAGGGAGAGGATTTAAAAAAAATATCTAAGTTCAAATGCAATAAAGTTTCAGTCTTGATAATTTTTGTGTTAGTCCCTCAGCCTCCAATCCTGGAGATGGTGTCTCAGAAGTAGTTCTGTCATTGTCTCATCAGAGGGGAAAAAAACCCCCCAAAACAAATCAAACAAAGAAAAAAATACAACAAAATATCCCAAGTTCAAATGCAGGAGAGTTTCAGTAAGTCTTTCAGTGTGAGGTTGAAGTTTAGTCGTCTCATCAAAGGAAGAGAAAAGGAAAAAAGAAAAAAAAATGGTCTGGAGACAGTTCTGTGAATGTCTATCTGAGGCTGTGGCTCACCTGCCCGCTACTGTCAGTCAGCTGTTGCTGGAGGCTCTATTTATGCACATCTCAGGAGTGAGCTTAACACTCACGTAGCCTCGCAGGCTTTGTTTACTTAGAGTTCTCCTTGGCGTGACCACCACTGTTACAAAGTTTCCCCTCTCCAAGCACACTGGGGGAGGTGGCGCTACACCTGAATTCTCCAGGTGGCTTGTTTATTTACAGTTCACATGGGAAGTGTCCCTTCCCCCCTTTCCAGTGGAGATTTTCTCGCACAGCCACTTTTACAACTTTCCTGCTCCAAGTTTGCTGGGTGTGTGCTGCCACTCCTGCCTTCTCCGATTGGCTTGTTTATTTACAGTTCCATGAGGGATTGCCCCTCCCCCCTCTTTGGCGCTCAGGGCACCCCACCCTCTTTGCTATGTGTCTCATTTTTGTTGTTGTTTATTATTCAGTTTGGTTTTTTTTCTATTTTTTCCCTGGGTGGGGGTCAGTCTGTCCAGGGAGATATGCTGATCTGGCCCAGGGTTGTTTGTGGGAGTACTGTATGCTGCTTAGCTCACCTGTGGTCTGCTTCTCTCAAGCCGGTAGGAGCTGGTGTCTGGCAGCATGTAAGCCCTCCTGGTTTCTCTGTTTACCATGGAGTGGGGATGCTATGTGTGGGCTGGGGGTGTGGAGGAGTTGGGGTTTTGCCTCTTCTCGGTGGTTTTACTGTAAGGTGTATCTCCAGCATCCCTGCAAGATTTTACTTTAGGAAGCATGCTTTCTGCTTCCTCCCTCTAGTTGCCATCTTGGAATCTCTCAATACCACATTTTCTTAATCCATTCATCAGTAGTGGGATATATTGGCTGTTTCCATATCTTGGCTATTGTAAATACAGCTGCAATAAACATGGGTGTGCAGGTACCTTTGAAGTAACCTGTGTTGCATTCCTTCAGGTATATGCCAAGGAGTGGGATTGCTGGATCATATGGCAGATCTATGTTTAAGTTTTTAAGAAGCCCTAATTTTTTTTCCAGACTGGTCACACTAGCTTGCATTCTCACCAGCAGTGTATGAGGGGTCCTTTTTCTCCACATCTTTGCCAACACCTGTTGTTAGTGGTGTTTTTAATGATGACTATTCTTACATGGGTGAGGTGGAATCTTAGTGTTGTTTTGATTTGCATTTCCTTTATGGCTAGAGATTGTGAGCATTGTTTCATGTGTTTTTGGCCATTTGAATTTCTTGTTTTGAGAAAGTTCTGTTTAGTTCAGTTCCATTTCATTATTAGTTCATTGACTTTGGGAGAGTTTAGTTTCTTAAGTTCCCTATATATTCTGGTTATCAGTCCTTTGTCTGATTCATAGCTGGCAAATATTTCCTCCCACTCTGTGGTTGGTCTGTTTAGTTTAGAGACCATTTCTTTTGTTGTGCAGAAACTTTTTAATTTTATGAGGTCCCATTTGTTCTTTCTTTCTCTTAGTTGCTGGGTGGCTGAGGTTCTATTGAGGAAGTCTTTGCCTATACCTATTACTTCCAGAGAGTTTCCTACTCCTTCTTGTACTAACTTCAGAATTTAGGTCTGATATTAAGGTCCTTGATCCATTTTGAGTTGATACTAGTACAGGGTGATAAACATGGATCTAGTTTCAGTTTCTTGCAGACAGATAACCACTTTTCCCAGCAACATTTATTGAAGAAGCTGTCTTTTCTCCATTGTATATTTTTGGCAACTTTGTCAAAAATAAGGTGAGTATAGTTGTGTGGTTTCATATCCAGGTCCTCTATTCTGTTCCCCTGGTCTTCATGTCTGTTTTTGCACCAGTACCATGCGTTTTTATTGCTATTGCTTTGCAATATAGTTTGAAGTTGGGTATTATGATACCTCCAGCATTACTCTTTTTGCTGAGTATTGCCTTGGCTATTTGTAGTCTCTTGTGTTTCCAAATGAACTTTAGGATATATTTTTCAATCTCTGTGATGAAAGTCCTTGGGATTTTGATGGGAATTGCATTAAAATGTAGATTGCTTTTGGTAGTATAGCCATTATTACTACATTGATTCTACCAATCCATGAGCATGGGAAAACTTTCCATTTTCTGTAGTCTTCCTCAATCTCTTTCTTCAGGGGTTGTTGTTTCCTTGTAAAGGTCTTGCACATCCTTTGTTAAGTTTACTCCTAAGTATTTGATTTTTTTTGAGGCTATTGTGAATGAAATTGTTTCCATATATTCCTTCTTTTTTGTTTGTTGTTGGTGTAAGGAAAGCTAATGATTTTTGTAGGTTGATTTTATATCCTCCCACCTTGCTCTAGCTGTTTATGGTGTTTATGGTGTTTTTGATTTTTTGGGTAGTTTTTTGGGTCTTTAAGTTGTAGGTTCATATCATCTGAAAATATAGATATGTTCACAGTTTCTTTACCTATTTGTATGCCTTTAATTTCTTCTCATTGCCTAATTGTTCTGGCTAGGAATTCCAGGACTATGTTGACCAGGAGTGGGTATAGTGGTTATCCTTGTCTCATTCCTGATTTTAGGGGAAATGATTTCAGTGTTTTACCATTAAGTATGATGTTGGCTGTAGGTTTGTCATATATAGCCTTTACAATGTTGAGGTACTTTCCTTTTATTCCTAGTTTTCTTAGAGCTTTTATCATGAGTGGTGATGGATCTTGTCAAAGGCTTTTTCTGCGTCTATTGAGATGATCAAGTGGTTTTTGTCTTTGCTTCTATTAATGTGCTGCGTTACATTTATAGATTTGTGTATGTTAAACCATCCCTGCATCTCTGGGATGAAGCTGACTTGGTCATGGTGGATGATCTTTCTGATGTTAGATTGGATTCAGTTTGCCATTATTTTATTAAGATTTTTGCACCAATGTTCATAAAGGAGATTAGTTCTCCTTTTGGGATGTCTCTTTGTTGATTTTGGGATGAGTGTAATACTCACTTCATGAAATGAGTTTGACAGTGTTCCTTGTCTTTCTATGTTGTGGAACAGTTTTAGTAGGGTTGGTATTAGTTATTCTTTAAAGGTCAGATAGAATTCAGCAGAGAATCCATCAGGTCCTGGACTTTTCTTTTTGGGAGACTCTATTGCTGCTTCAATTTCATTTTGTGTTATAGATCTGTTCATGTGATTAATATCCTCTTGGTTCAGTTTTGGATGGTTGTAAGTACCTAGAAATTTGTTCATTTCTTCAAGATTTTCAAATTTATTAAGACATATGTTCTCAAAGTAGCCTTGATGATTTCCTGGATTTCCATGGTGTTTGTTGTTGTCTCTCCTTTTGCATTTCTGATTTTACTGATTTGTTTTTTTTCTCTCCTCATTTTAGTCAGGTTTTTCAGGGGTCTGTCAATCTTATTTATTTTAACAAAGAACAGTCTTTTTGCTTCATGATTCTTTGTATAGGTTTTTTTTTTTGTTTCTATTTCATTGATTTCGCCCCTTATTTTTATTATTTCTGTCCTTCTGCTTGTTTTGGGATTTGCTTGTTCTTGTTTTTCTAGGAGTTTGAGATGTAGCATTAGGTCATTGATTTGTGATCTTTCTGACTTTTTAATATATGCACTCATGGCTATAAACTTTCCTGTTAGGACTGCCTTTGCTGTGTCCTATATGTTCTGGTAGGTCATGTTTTCATTTTCATTAACTTCCAGGAACCTTTTAATTTTCTCTTTTATTTCATCAGTGACCCACTGGTCATTGAGCAATGTGTTATTAGCTTCCAATTGTTTGCATGTTTTTTTACTGTTGCTTTTGTTGTTGATTTCTAGTTTTAATGCATTATGTTCAGATAGAATGCATGGTATAATTTCTATTTTCTTATATTTGCTGAAGCTTGCTTTGTGCCCTCAGATATGAGCAATTTTGGAGAAGGTTCCATAGGCTGCTGAGAAGAAAGTATATTGTGCAGAAGTTGGATGAAATATTCTGTAGACATCAGCTAGTTATATTTGATCTGTGGTGTGATTTAGTTCTAGGATTTCTTTATAGATTTTTTGCTTGGATGACATATATATTGGTGATAGGGGGGTATTAAAGTCTCCCACTACCACTGTGTAGGAGTCTGTATATGTTTTTAAGTCCTTCAGAGTATGTTTGATGAAATTGGGTGCATTGACACTGGGTGTATATAGGTTGATAATTGTTATTTCCTTTTGGTGTATTTCTCCTTTTATTAGTATGGAGTGTCCTTCTGTATCTTGTCTGATCAATGTAAGTTTGAAGTCTATTTTGTCCAAGATAAATATTGCTACTCCTGCCTGTTTTCAGGGGCCATATCCATCTTCTAGCCTTTCACCCTCAACCAGTGCTTGTTTCTGTCCATGAGGTGGGTCTCCTGTAGGCATCAGATTGTTGGATCTTCCTTTTTAATGCAGTTTGCCAAATAGTGTCTTACAATGGGGGAATTACGTCCGTTGACATTCAGTGTTAGTATTGATAGTATGTGGTGATTCCTGTCATTTAGTTGTCTTTGTTGTTTATGGGTTTGATTGTATGCAGCTGAATCAATGTTATTTTCTACTTTCTTGCATTTTCTTCTCCTGTGGTTTGGTACTGCCTGCCCTTTCATGGTTTTATTCGCTTTCACTTTCTGTGTGCAGAATTCCTTGAAGAATCTTCTGTAGTGGTGGCTTGGTGGTCATGTATTGTTTTTGTTTCTGCTTATCATGGAAGTCTTTTATTGCTCCATCTATTTTGAGTGATAGTTTTGCTGGGTAGAGTATCCTAGGGTTGAAGTTATTTTCATTCAGTGCCTTTAAGACCTCACCCCAAGCTCTTCTTGTTTTTAATGTTTCTGTTGAGAAATCTGCTGTGATTTTGATGGGTTTATTTTGTATGTTATTTGTTTTTTCTCTATTACAGCCTTCAATATTCTTTCTCTATTCTCTGTGCTTGTTGTTTTAATGATAGTATGTCGTAGGGTAGTTCTATTTTGGTCAAGTCTGTTTGGTGTCCTGGAGGCTCCTGTATCTGAATGGGCATAGTTATGTCTAGATTTGGGAAATTTTCTGATATTCTTTTGTTGAATTTATTATTAATTCCTTTTGCTTGCACTTCTCCTTCTTTAATGCCCATGATTCTCAGGTTTGGTCTTTTGATAGAATTGGTAAGTTCTTGCATATTCCTTTCACAGGGCTTGAGTTGTCTGACTAATAGTTCTTCAGTTTTTCCTTTAATTTCCATTTCAACTTCAAGTTCTGAGATTTTGTCTTCTGCTTGTCCTAGTCTGTTGGAGTGGCCTTCCATTTTGTTTTGTATTTCTGTTTCCTTCTTTTTTTCTGAGGTTTTTCAATATCATGGGTCACTTCCTCTTTAATATTGTCAATTTTCACTCAATTCATTTATGTCTCTATTTATGGTGTTTTTTGTTTCACTTTGTTGTTTATTTAGGGCTCCTATGATTTCATTTTTTGTTTTGTGTTTTCTCATATTCTTTATTGTTGTTTTCTTGGAATTTCTTGAGTGCCTCCTGTACATTTTGGTTGACCATGTCTAGTAACATCTCTATGAAATTCTCATTGATTACTTACAGAATTTCTTCTTTCAGATTGTTCTTGTGGGCTTTGTTGGGTTTTTTGGTATAGTTTATCTTTGGTTTGTTGGAATCTGGATCTCTGTTTTCTTCATTTATCTTGAATCCTGTACTAATTTAATTTTGGAGGAGAAAGTTTTCTGTCCCTTTTTCATCTTCCCATCATCCCATTTGGTACTGTTTCTGTCCCTGGTCTAGTTGTGTAATTTAGTACTAGCTAACTTACAATAGTAGAATTAACAAAATCAAGAAAGAAGGAGAAAAAAGAAGAAAGAAAAGACAGAGAAAAAAATGGAAAACCAAAGACATCAACAAGGAGAGATGGTGGATCATCAAACAGCAAACAAGACAAACACTTAAAGAAAAGAAAAAAGAAAAAAAAAATCCCCAGTTCTGGAATGGTAGAATTTCAGTCTTAGTAGTTCTGGTGTTACTCCTTTAACATCTGGTCCTGTTTGTCTGCATCTTTTATGTAGGTTTGGAGCCGGTGTCTAGAGGTGCTTGAGCCCTCCTGTGGTGGATAGCAGCCAGTGTGCTGGTGGGCTGGCGGGGTGGCAGGGTGGCAGCCTGGCGGATGGCAGCTGGCAGTCCTGCAGGGTGGAGGCCTGGCAGGGTGGTGGCCTGTTGGGTAGGTGGGCAGTGATCTGGCAGGCCTGCAGGGTGGCAGTCTTGCAGGGCTGCAGCCTGGTGGGTGGTGGCAATGGTCTGGCAGTCCTGTGGGGTGGCGGTCTGGTGGACCCTTGGGGCAGAGGCCTGGCAGGCTGGCAGGTGGGTGGTGGCCTGCCTGTTCTTTCAGTGTATCATGAAATGGAGAAGGCTTCCATGGGCTAGGGATTCAGGGTGCCGAAGTTTCAGCTCTCCCTGGTGGTTTACCTCAGGCAAGCATGTCTCCAGTGTCTCTCAAGGTCCCAGATTCCTGGAGCTTATGCAGTCTCTGTTCATGTTCCAGTTGGCATTTATTATTATTATTATTTTATTCACATGTGCATACATTATTTGGGTCATTTCTCCCCCCTACCCCTGTCCCCCACTCTCTCCTCCCATCCCCCCATAGTTCCAGGCAGGTCCTGTTCTGCCTTTATCACTAGTTTTGTTGAAGAAAAAAGACAAGCCTAATAAGGAAGACAAAGTGTTTTTGCTAGTTGAGTTGAGGATAGCTATACAGAAATATTCCTAGCTATGCTTTCATGTACACGTGTTATGATCCATGTTGATTCATCTCTAACTGATCTTTTACCCTGGTTACTGATCCCCTTCTCATGATAACCTGTGTTGCTTTAAGGTTTCTGTATTAGTTCCTCTGGAGTGGGGACATCAAACGCTTTCATGTTTTGGGTTTCCTACCTATTTCTATATCACCAAAATGTGCTCTCCCCTTATCATGTGATCCAAGTCCAACCACATTGCTGCATTTGCCCAAATAAATAAACAAACAAATAAATGAAATCATAGAAGTCCAGTTGCCATTTTGGATCCTTCTCCAGACTTCTATTTTTTTCTTTAATATATCCTCTTCTGTTAGACCTGTTTACAGTTTAAGTTCAGCTAATTTAAGTTTTATTTAATTTTTTTCTGAAATGAATTGGGGTCAAATTTTCTTTAGACATGGGAGAAACATAGCCAGACATTGGTAGAGAAGTCAGGAAGTGTGAGCAGATAAGCAGGAGAACCATCTCCCCTGTGAATGGGAGACATACAACAGCAAGACAGGGAAGTACTTGTGTTTTTTTATTCAAATATGGAACTGTTCTTTTGGCTGGGAGAAGCAAGAAGACAGTTTCTAAATATCCTGTATAGACTCTTGTAGGACATAAGAAACAAGATGGCCTAATCCCACTGTGGACTGACTTAGAGAATTGGTATCCTGATAAGAAAGCTGCAGTATAAGCAGTTGAACTAGTGGTCTTGGTTTTGAAAACATGACAGCTGCCTGAAGAAGTGCTCTGTCCTATCCTGAGTTGAGGTGATGGTATAATTTTTTGTGTGGCTGATTAATGATGCTTACTCTTGACTTGGCTTCTGCATTGGAGGCTGTACCCATACCAATGGGATGTATGCACAGCAATCCAGGAATGTCAGCGGTGTACATATAACCTTGCCCCAGGTTTTTAAGACTCCAAGGTATGTTAGTTAGTGTTCCATTGGTGTGGCAAATCCCTGGGATAAGTCAATTTAAGAGTAGGAAAAGTTTATTTTGGCTCCCAGGTTTCAGTCCATTGTTAGTTCTGTTGCTTTTGGGCCTGTAGAGAGGAAAAACATGATGGGGAACATGTGGTAGAGCAAAGCTGCTCTCCTCATGGTAGTTGGAAAACATAGAGAGAAAGAGAGAGGAAGGGACTGAGGTCCAGGTATTCCCTTCAACAGCTCACACCCAGTGACTTAAATTCCTTCTGCTATGCTCCACTTCTTGGAGTTTCTACCACCTCCCAAAAGTGACACAGGCTGGCAACCAAGCCATTAGTATATGGGTCTATAGAGGACATTTAAACCATAACAAAGGTCATGCCTTTGCTGAGTCCACATTCTGTATGTCCAGTGTGGCTGAGCCTTTTATGGTGCTATCTCAGGAATAATTATATTCCATCATCTCAGCTGAAGTGGTTTCTTATTAACCTCTCTGAAGATTCTGCTAGGCAGGATAGACTAGTAAGACAGGTTTGGATGGAGAAAAAGTTGGCACATGCTGAGACAGGAAAAGCTGGCAATATAGACAGAAGTGATAATGCTAACCCCGGACACTTGTTGAGGTGGAAAGCTCTGAGGGAAGCTGTGAGCTTAGTAATAATCCTACCAGGAACTTGTTTTGTTGTTGGTGTTAAAGTGTTCCTACTTCTTTAACTGACTTTTCTAGGCTGAAAATCTTATTTCTATTATGCTCATAGTGGCAGATATTTTTTTCATGGTGTCAAATCCTCCCTACAACTCTAAAAGATTAGATTCTCAGGTAGATTCTCATGTAGATGCCCTATGTATCTCTAGCATTCATCCCATATATTCTGAGTCACCTCTAGCTTTCCAGGTCTACAAGGAATGACACACAGAGAATGTGAAATCTGGCTTCTAAAGCAACCATTAAGGATCTGGATGACAGAACACAGAAACATGGGAGATGTGACTCTGCATGAAGGTGAAATGGGAGAGGGGAGTACATTACCAAGTAGATGTTCTATCTCTCCTTTATACTCTGAATTGCTTCACAGTAGTTTCCCTTTGAAAACCTTCCAAACAAATCCTGATGTTGAGAGGACTGGCTAGGGTTCTTCATGTTTTTTCATGAATCCAGCATAATCATGCATTTTGCTGCATTGCTTAATGTCTCTTTGCTCCTTTCCCCCTGTTTCCTTCCCTTGAGGGATCTCCCTAAATAAAAGGCTTTTACCTACAAAAATAAAATATCAGCAATTTAATTTGGCTCAGGCTCTGCATTCTAGGAGGCTTGAACAAAGACATGACCATCTGAAATTTGATTGACTTTATCATGTTATGTATAATATTTTAGAGTTCAGAATATCAAAAGAAACTAATTACTTTGTTTTTTTAATCACTTATAAAATCCTGAAAATCAGGAGCCAATTTTATAGCCATCATATTGCTTAGCACATTGTATGTTGTCAAGAAATGTTTATTGAATGAAGGAATAATAAAAACATTGGGCCACTAAAATTTAGAAGTATTTCTTCCCCCCCCCACTTTTGGCCATTTTTAACCTTTATGTAAAGCTCCTCATTAGATATAACTTTTTCTATAGAAAATTTTAACCTGGAGGGAGTTGACTATTATTTAAGTTTTTCATGAATTCTACTGACTTCTTGTTATAGATCAGATTTATTTTTAAATTACTTTAGAGAGACTCAGTGAGCTTTGCAATTGAGGTCATATATTTGCAGAGGGTATTATCTCAGTAGGAGGATAGTTATTGCTCAAGGTTTTTTTAGCTGCTGAAGAGTAAAAGAAAAAAAGAGAGGGACATATAAGCAGTCCTATACCAGCAAACAACAACCATGATGTAAAAATTTTAACTTCAATAATATTGCAGCTCACAATGATGAGTCAAGAGTCATTCACATTTAAATGTTAGCTGTTTAATGGCATTTGTAGAGATTATTTTATACTTCTTTCTACACAGCACACCTCTGTGGATGCTTCTACATGGAAAATAGTATAAACATTCTATTTTATATAGACTGTGTTACACTAAAATATTTCTCATTGCCCATAAATACTCATGAAGAAATATGGAGGTCTTTTCATTTGCTGGGAAACTTGTAAGTTCTACCCTTGCATTATTTAACACTAGTTGATGTGACAGATAAGCCCCAAATCTCAGTGGTTACAAAAAATAAGCATTAATTTGTTGGTTCTATTAATGTCTAATGTAAGTGTACATAGCCAGGTGGTTTTCCCTTCAGTAGTGACTCAAGAACTTAGTGTTTTCATCTCATGGCTTTGCTATAAGTTTATCCTCCAGATCACTTATCCAGCCAAAATGGTAAAAGAATGAGAGGGATTAATTGTGAAAGGTGTTTTTACACACCAGGTCTGGATATGATATACATCACCTTTAACTTAATTACAAAAAGCCAGAATCCAGTTATATGGCCAAATCTAAATGCAAGGGAGGGCCTGGCTACATGTCCAGTGACTGTCACTATCTTGTCATTACTCTTATATGTTGTTTTGGTTCTAGAGAGTTTAAGGGTATTTTTTTCTTTTCCTCCTCCTCTTTGAGGGTATTTTTAAAGATAAATCATTTCTTAACATTTTCCTAAATATTTTTCTTTTCAAGTTCATGTCCATAAATTTAATGGTAAAAGCTGCTTACTCTATGAAAAAGAGTGAATAAGATTGGATAGTAATCAAATTACATAGGCTGAAAGCAGTCTTTAGAGGATTCATGGATCACAAGTGATTTTGTTTGTCCTCTTGACTTTAAAATATTTACTTTTTCAAGCTCCTGGGTGAATGAAAAGCTATTTTACAAAAGTAAATGCAGACAAATTTGCCTGGGTTTTTCTCTTGTCAAAATACTGCTTACCAGAGTCCAACTGGGGACTTTAGATGAGATCGGGCGCGTTCAGGGTGGTATGGCCGTAGACCAACTGGGGACTTTAGGATCTAGGGACTTAGGTATTTAGAAGTCTTTTCATTCTATCAACATAAATAAATCATTCGTTAATAAAAAATGGCCACTATCAAATTTAATATTTATAACATCCCAAAGAATGTTAATTATGGTAGGTTTAAATTATAATTCCAGGTTTTACAAAGCTGGAAGATCTTGTTTTTAGGTTCCTTATATAGCTTTGGGACTTACTGTGTAGCTAATGTGGATGATGTTATCATAAAATAAGTTACTATTCATTCTTAAATAATAAATACATTCATTCAAACAAGACTATGTAAGACACAGTACTTTCTCTTAAGAAGTCCTAGTCTTGTGTGAGACAATTTTTGGATGCCATGAAGTATACCACACTTTTACTATAGTGGAAAAATTATTAGAAGTTTGATACATAAAAGGAAGATCATTGCTTGTAAATACAAACAGCATAAATAAGACCCAGGGTCATGAAAAAGTATGAGATGTTTAGCAAATGTTGACTAGGTTCATGTAACTGGAGAGCAATAGAGATATATGGCATTTAATAGTTCTCAGTATGCCTCAACATGTGTTATGCTCTTAGTGCTCAACAAAGAGTGTGGCTAGGGTGGTGAGAAGGCCTTGAAAATTCTGAAACAGCATAGTGAAACCCACAAAACTCCTTGAAAGATGAAAGAGTAGGGAGCTAGGGAATGGAAATATAATAGAGGGGATGAATTTGTTCAAAGTACACTGTATGCATATATGTAATTATCACAATGAAATCCCCTTGTACATTAATTTATGATAAATCAAAAATAAAATAAAAACTTTTAAGAAGAAAGTTCATTTAATGAAAATGAAGCATTCTGGAGGGATAGGTAGGATGCAATAAACTTTGGAAAAATATGAATTCAAATTTGAAGGGCATATAATAAAAGATGTCAGTTTAGTCCATGTGATTCAGAAGAAACAAATGTCAAGCGGAGAAGACTTTTAAGTTTGGAACTGTCTGGTAACAAGCAGTTCAACTTTCTGTAGATATCCAGATACCAGATGGTTTCTCAGATCATTATGTGAAGGGGACTAGAAGATGTTATGATTGTTAATTTTTTTTGGCAGTACTGCAGTTTGAACTCAGGGCTTCACAAACTTGCGAGGTAGGTGCTCTACTGCTTGAGCCGGGCCTTCTGTCCTTTTTGCTCTGGTTATTTTGGAGATATATTAACGTTTTTGCCTAGGCTGGTCTGGACTATAATTTTCTTATTTTAGCTTAGCACAATTACTGAGATGACTGGCCTGTGCCTCCACGCTGAGCTTTTTTGAGATGGGGTCTCCCCCAGATTGGTGAGGAACCACAATCCTTCCAATCTCAACTCCCACATAGTTTGGAATTACAGGGAACCCTGCTACCGGTTGAGATGGGGTCTGTGGCCTTACTAACTATTTCCTATCCCTGCTGGCCTCAAACCATGATCCTCCAGATCTCAGCCTAACCAAATAGCTAGGATTTCATTCATGAACCACTGACACTCATGACTGTTAATTCCTGAGAGTATTATAGCATTACCTCTTTAATTGTATCATATAGATTTGAATCTGGATTTCTCTGTTTACTATAGGTATGACCATTGGGAAATTGTTTCAGATTTCCACATCTGTAAACAAGGCTAATAATGCACTATTCTCAGTGTTTGTAAAGGTTAAGTGAGATAACCTATGTGAAGTGCTCAGCATGACTTCTGGCATAGGGTAAATATCTTACCAATATTAATCCTTATCACTGCCATTATCAAATGCTAGATTATGTCACCTTCACTAAAGGATGCATAATGGACAATACTGATGTTGAGCAAGGGTTGATACATTTTGTATAATGAACTAAATAGCAAATATCGTAGGCTTTGTGGATTACTTGTAATCTTTGTTGTGTATTCCTCTTTGTGTTTGTTTGTATTTTTACAAAACTTTACAAATGTAAAGACCATGCTTAGTTCATAAGCCATATGAAAACAGGTTGTGGGGCAGATTTGGGCTATGGGCTATAGTTTGCTGACCTCTGATATACATAATTAGAGAAATTACCAAATAAAAAGCAGCAGAGATCAAGAGTAAGTAACTATGCTAAGAAGATAAAGAGAGGAAGTAAATATTTATGGAGCATACATATATGAGTATGGCATTTCAGATCCAGACTTGGAAGAGAAAAAGAGTGCTTGCATGTTGGAACCACTTCAGTAGAAGAGGAAAGTAGGATCACAAAAATGCTTATTATAGCATCAGATATAAATGTTATGTAAGAGCCCCAGAATAGATGATGGCTGTAAACATGTCAGATATAAAAGCCAAGAGCTTAATTACAGTTCTCCATTTAGTCTAATCCTGTTTCTATTAGCAACAAGGAGAATAGCATCTGGGTTTGCTATTCCACCAATCTGATTTTCCTAGTTTTTCTCCTTATAGCACTTGCTACCATTGTAGATAACTGCAGGGAATGGGATTTCCAAAGACATCTGCTGTTTGTTTTAGGCCAGGCTTTCTGGGGTGAAGGGGGCAGTCCCTTTGTGGACTTTTCATAAGTCAGGATTTGGCCCTAGCTTTGGAAATTCTACAATTAATTTTTAGCTCAGTCAAAAGAGATTAACTTCTGAAAATAGACTCATGCTAACCTATTTCTATAAAGTGTGGTTGGCTCTAGAATTAGGAATTTTCTTCTTTTTTCTCCTAGCCAATATTACCTCAACTCAGTACACCAACTTTGCCAGCATGAAAGTGCTTAATGAGCAAAGACTTAGACCAAGGGAGTGAGATATCCTTAAGAAAAATGACCTCAAGCCAAGGAAGGCTGATGGACTGACTTTTTCTACTCTAGGGATGTTGGTATCAAGAATCAGGAATCCGTGTACCTTTCCTTCCATATAGTGCCAAATTAACAGTGACAAATTCTTATTGCCATTTCTAACAGTCACCAAAACAACATTTACTGCAATGCAACTGGGTAGTTTATAGCTTTTCTCAATGAGTTTGTCAATATTTCAGAGCTTACAATATTATTGCCAGATAGCATAATATATAGTAGGAATATGGTGATGAACAGAAAGCAAAGTCCTAGTCCTCAAGGAACTCACAGTTAAAATGCAACACTATAGTAGCTGTGAGAAAGGTAAGTTTAGGCAAACAGGGAACACAAAGCCAGGGCAGCAAAGTCAGCCTGCAGGATCAGGGTGAGATGATACTGGTGGTAAGCTAGAGGACAAGGGCTAAAAAACCTTTTCATTCAGAGAGAACAGGATGCATAAAGAAACAGATCAGAGAGAAACTGCACAGCATAATCAACTAGTTCAAGTAAGTTTGTGAGGCTGTAGTGATGGGTAGGCACAGGGAGGATGTTGGGTTAGAAGATAAAAGTGCAAGCAGGTTATGAAGGGCCTTGTATCTTAGAGTAATGAGTATATATTTCATCTAAAAAGCAATTGAGGATTCTCTACTAGGGCAACTTATTTCTATATATTATTTCTCTAATGGTTTAAATTTGATTTTACTTGAAGAAAACATTTTATTGACTTCATGATAATAATAATAATAAATTTTTGGTAGACAGCTCCATATGCAGCCTGTGGTCAAGTATATATGAAGTGAAATTATCTAAGTTTGCTATTGTTATAAAGTTGTTGCATATTAAGCTATACAAAAACTTAGTGACTTAATAGAGACTTTTTTAATCACATGGATCTGTGGGTCCATTTGAGATTGTTCTAGGCTTAGATTGACTGTGAGGTTCAGCTTGGCTTGTCTGTGCTCATGATAAATTTCTCTGGGGATGGATTGAAATTTGTTATGTCTGAGTGGGGGTGGCTCAGTCACCGCTTCTGTTTTTAAGTCTCCCTCTGGAATTAGGAGGCTAGTCTGGGCATGTCTCTTTCATAGTAGTGGTAGAGGTGTATGAGCCTGGGCAAACATCTTAAGACCTAGGCTCAGAATTGACCTGTCCTATTTCATCTCTTTTCTATAAGCTAAGAAAACCATAGATCAAGCCCAATATCAATGGAGTTAGTATATTCATTCCAAGGAAGTGAGGAGGGTAAAGTAAATGTTTGGACAATAATGTTGCCTAACATAGGGGCAATAATGATAAAAGATGATATTTTTATATGAGGATTAAATGATGAAATAGTCCATATGGAGTCTAAAGATAGAATCTATCATATAAAAGGATTAAATAAATGCTATTATTATTGTTATAACACTAAATAATGTTGTGAGTTAGAATTCAGAAGGTTTAATTGGAAATACTTTATTGGAAAGATAATTTACAGAGATGTGGTTATAGTTAAGAGAAACCATAAATCTGTAAGCCATTACTACTCTTGGGCCTGAGACATAAGGGGAAATTTTAATAGGATTTACTAAGTGCTTCAATCGTAGGAAAGGAGCTGCCTGAAAGAAGGCATGGCCTTAAAGAGAAGAACACAGCCCTGGTAAAATCTTAGCCTGGTGAAGAAGAAGCTGGTAGAATAAATACTCTGACCTTTCTTTCCTCCTGTTCTCTGGTCTTCTGCCAGAGGCTTACATTAACTGATCCCAACCAGAAGCAAAATAGCAAAAAAATATTCTTAATAACTTTATTTGTAGAAGTTAACATCCAGGGACATGGGTCAGGTGGGGAGTAGATATGAAGAGGCAAACAGAATAACTTTTATGAGTTGGTAAAATTTTAAAAAATATTTTATTCCCTTTAATATTTAAAAGAAAAATTGGCTTTCCCAAAAGGGTTATTGCTTTTTCTTCCTTGTTTTATTTTAGTGAGTACATATCATTACCAAAAATCATTATAAACCTAAAATGTCATTGATTTCATTATCCAATTGAACTCAATGAAATTGTGCCTTCCTAAGGCTGGACAGGATAAGGGGCTGAGTCAGTGTCCTTAGAGAATCCATTTTCAGTTTGGAAATTGGACAAGTGATGTAGCAGAACTAGAGAACCCTCTTCCACATTGCCTTTGGTAATTATTTTATACTGAGATGGTTCAACATTCCTATGAAATTGAGGAAGGGGGATCATAGTGGTTTAGAGGAAAATAACCTCATCATGAGTTTAGTTCATCTCTGTCAGCTAGCCAAAGTCTGCTAAAAGATGCTGGAAAGATTACTTAAGTTCCATACTGACTAAAGAATTTTTTTACATACTTAGAATTTGGGCAGCACATTTGATTTTGCTCTTTTTCTCTTTCTTTCTCTCTGTCTATAACTCACTCTCTCTCTTTCTACCCTTGATTCCTCTTTACTTTCTACAGACTGTTAAGCAATGCTAGTTTTGATATAGCTTTAAAAACTTTATTTTATAATTTGTCTCAAGTCTTTCTTCTATTTCTCTTTTATACTTTTAAGTTTCCCCTCCAGTCTTCCCCTGTTCCATTTTTGATAGGTTCATTCTGACAGATCACAGTTGTAGACTTTCATTCATCTACTTAATGAATGTTTGTGGAGCACAGGCCCTGTGCACTAGAGACAGGATAACCTAGCCTTTCATTATACTGTGTGGATAGCCAGTCTGTCTGTTCACCCTCAGTAGTTTGTTTATTCAGTTCTGGTTTTGTTCATTTCTTGTAGATTTTTCATTCCCTGCCCCCTCCAGTCTCTGCATTTCTTCTGGTATTTACTTTGTCTTGAATTCCCATCTTCATAACTGTCATGCATGTAACAGGTCTTTAATAACAGTAATTGGAATTAGGGAATTTTTGACTTTCTAGGGTACACTTAAAAAGGATAAACTACTGACCTGCATGTGGTTGAGTCTTCACTCATAGTTCCTAACATGTTAGAAGATCTATTCAGACTCATCTATTTGGCAACAAGAAGTAAATACAAATAGATTGTAGCTAATCTCAAAACATTTTTCTGGTGTATTTCTTCAATATCCTTCTCAAATGCTTATCTCTATCGCTCTTACTAGCATTAGGCATTTTATAGAATGTAAACTCTAGGACAGCAGGTGCTTTTTTTATGTGTAATACATCAAAAAGTGACAGGTACATTGAAAGTGCTAAATTTAGTAAATACCCGTGGAATAACTATATCATGAATGGTGAGAACATAGGAGAGATCTACAGAATGGACCAGGGAAGGAGGAAGTAAACTCTTATTTACTGAATTTCTATGTGCCAGGCATCACTCTGTATGATTTAATTTAATCTTACTATAATCCTGTGAGATGAGTGTCATTTTCTATATTTTATATGAAAGAAACTGCATCTCATAAAAGTTAAGTAATTGTTCAAAGTCACACAGCCAGTTGATGGCAGAGCTGGGACTCAAACCCATGTGTGTCTGATTCTAATGTGTTATCTTCTTTCCTCTCTCTGTTCCTTCCTTATGATCAAGAAACATGGAAATGATGAACCGACATAACAGAAATTAGGTATATACTAAAGGCTGCACATTTTATATGACATTAAAAACATTTTTGTGGCTGGAGTGTGGCTCAAGTAGTAGAGTGCTTGCCTAGCATGCATGAGGCCCTGGATTCAATTCCCAATACTGGAAAAAAGCCCAAAAACAAAAGCCATGTTTTGATGCTTTCCTTAGATATCATAAGAGATATAAATCTAAGCCAACTTGGGATCCCTTGGACCACTACTTTATAATGAGCTCTGCTACATGATTTCCCAGAAGTCCTGCATTTGAATGTGTTTGCAGTTAGGTGGGGACAAGTTGTACTGTTTAAATGTCACAGGCCATTGTAAAGACAACCAAGGTAGACTTCAGCCATAATCACAACTTTACACTAAGCTCAGGCCAAGAGACATCAAGGCATAGTTAACACAAAATCTGTCAGTATCCTTCATGTTGGAAGTAGCAGCTTTTTTTCAGCAAAAATTATCACCCAGAATATTGATTAATGTTAATTTGAAGTTTTGTAGTTTTACATATTAAATTTGTATATTTCAGTTTTAGATATATAGGATCCAGAAGCATACCTAGTTTTATATTTTACATTCTGAAAAGATTCTATAATACAATGTTTTGCAAACATGAGACTTTCTACTTCCTTTTTTCCTTTTAAAATAAACACACACTTCATTTAAGTTTGAGAAATGGTGTGATTGTTGGTCATTAGTATAAGCTTCTCATTAGATTGTAAACATCTTGAAATAGAAACCTTGGCATGTTATTTTGTAATTCTTTCTGCCTGATTTTCTTGTCTGTAAAATGAAGATAACAACAGAATCTACCTCATAGGTAGTTGTGAGATTTAGGTGGAACAATATGTGTGAATTTCTTATCATCTATGTCATATAGTAAGGGTTAAATAAATGCAAGCCTTCATTATGATTGTTGTTTGTTTTCATTATGGTGTAGCTGTTGTTTTGTAATTAGCCAAGAGGTTATTCTGCTATGCCCTTAACAGCTATGCTGCAACTCCAATCTCTATATCTGTACTAAATGTGCTACTCTTTCTTTTGGTCTCTGCTCTTCTTACCATTAACAGTTAACTAACTTTCTGGGGGTTTTTGTTTAAACTTCTCAACTAAGAGGATCTGGCTGTTTTTGCCTAATGCCACATTGCAGAACAGATCATTTCATTCTCTAGATGGCCTTTGGACCATCTAGTGATTGACAGAAACCCAGCAGGGTGGGAGAGCTTGTATGTAGGAAAGAAATCTTTCAGAAGGGGACTGGAGGCATGGCAGGCATTCTGATGCTTTCTAAAAAGATGGTGGACTGGACTGTAGGGTGCAGGATATGGACACTGGCAGAGCTTGGCTACAGTGCTAATAAAGTGAGAACATTCTGTACAATTAGTTAAAGTGTTGTTCTTTTAACATTTTTAAAGATGAAACTCTGAAGAAGGGCCTTCTGAAGAGAAGAGGAAGAGAAAATAGAATACCTCAGACCCTGAAAAACAAGACTTAGATGGAAGCACTTTTTCCCTTGACTTTGCCCTTCAGAGACTTCTTCATCCAATAATAAAAGGAATTAAAGACATAAGTCACATTCTCTGGAACTCAGGGCTCCAGCAGAGGTCCCAACTGGCCAGGAAGAACACTCATATGAGGAAGTATGGAATTGCTCTTCACCATTTTAGAAAATTAGGAGCAACTGAATTATGGATTTATGGAACAACCATAAAACAGGAAATTCAATGTAACTAACACTTAGAATCTGAGGCTGTGAGTGATATTCAAAAAGATATCTACAAATGTTATGGAGATCCAGTATTCAAAAGAAAAAGCATCAATCAGAATCTAGCTCTGTGGCATCCTCGGCCCCTAATCCAGGGAGAGCCTGTGTTAGAAATATCTTTGAGATATTGGGGTGTCACAAGAGAGATGACACAACTCAAAAGTCAATAGGCAAGGCACAATTTCTTTCTGCAGAAGGGTGCACACCAGGAAGTCTGGGAGGTATGCACAATGGGTGAGAAGTCTGCAGGGTTTTTAATCTGATGTCATGCTGCCCCTCTTCTACCCCTGGATTGAGCAGGTTTTGGGCTCACAGTTTACACAGTTGGCTAATTAGAAAGGGGCCAGGTTAGGAGGGAGCTTTGGGAACAAAGAAGTTTCAGAGAAGCAATAACTGTTTTTGTTATCAGCTCTGGAACCATGGCATCTAGCAGAATTCTTGCCTTGGCCCAACTGAGGATAACAACCCTTTTTTCTCAACAGAAATTTTATCATATTAAGCAGAGTCCATGAAGATAGTATATGGGAAGTGAGTTAGTGAGACTAACATTTGTAACAGCAGTGATTTCTGATTAAATCCTTTGTCAGAAAAGACGCAACCTAATTGATTCTCACACTTCCCTAAGCCCCACCATGCTGAACCCAGTCCCAGTAAGTGTCTGCCTTGAGAAAAGCAGCATGCTATTTCTCATGCTGGCTGGTTTCAAAGCTGCCTGCATAAACCTGCAGGCCCAACAGGTGACCAACATGAACTATAGGCGACTCCCCTACCCACCCTACAGGAACATAATCCAGCGCAGCCCCTGGGAAGATTGAACAACCCCCAACAAAATTGAAAAGCATAAACAGTGAATTGTAATCTAACACTGACAGCAAGAGTGGGGTGAAATTCTGAACCTGCCCTGGAGAATGGGGCTGGGGCAAGGAGCCTAACTCTCAGTGAATGAAGGCTGGGAAAGTAACAAAGGCTAACAGCAGGGGTGGGGTAACAAGCCAACCTCCCAAAGCTAGTCCTGCTGAGCTAGTCTCGCAGGACTGAGGGTGGTAATCAAAACTGAATTGCTCCACCTTGCCAGGGGTGGAGCTGACCAGCTAGAGTTGCAGAGGCAGGGCAAGGCAGCTGCCATCTGGCTAAAACAACAGATCTGACCACCTTGCATGAACTGGCAATGAGTTACCTCAGGTCCCAAATGCAACCTGCCCTTTAGACAGAAGGAACCAAATACTACTCACAAGCCAGTCACCTGGTAAGACCACTTCAGAGCTCCTGCTTGTAACAGATGGACCATAAGACCAAGGAAAGTGGAAAAAAAAAAAGAAGAAAAAACACTCTAGTTGTCTCCACCCCAAACTGACAAGAGGGGCAGCACCCTTCCCCACAAAGCCCAGAATACCAAGCACCAATACCAGGACTAGATGCCAAAGGAATAAGTCCATAACCTTTGCTGAGTAGAATGAGCATTTGTTGTTGTTGTACCTGTTTTTTTTAATATTAACTTTACCATCACTGTTTTCTGATCCTTATTCTTACCCCCTTCACTTTCCCTCCTTTTCTTATGCTACAATCCATTGTTCTCCCTCCCAACTACTCTTTGCACCTGTTCTCAACCACTCTCTCTCCCGGTCTTTGCCACACCTCCTATCCTTCCCCAGTCTGTCACCACACTACCCCTCCCTCTACACAATCACCACCCACTGACTAACCTTCTGTACTAACTGTACACACCCTACAGCCCCATGCAATCCCTGATACAAGCACCCTCCCCTACAACAGTGGCAATACACTCAAACACACAAAAGGGCCACAAACCCAACAGCCCCCATATCTCTTCTCCCCATCTCAGTTATTGCCAGATTCACCAATTACCCAAGATCTATCTCTACCAAACAGCCATTACCACTTCCCAACTCCCACTGTTTATAGATATCACCAAGGGGTTTTCTATATAATAGGTAAACAACTGGTCTGACATTGAACATGTGAATTTGATATTGATAATTTATACTCCAGGCCAGTGACAGAAATAGCACCTCAACCTAGCTAACAACTAAGTCCAAAACAACACAAAAATTAAATCAAGGAAAAGAAAACAGGCAATTAAAACCACCAGCTAGACAATCAAGAACATAGTTGCACAGAACCAATTGAGTGATGGGATTAAAAAAAACAAACAATTCAACAGAGGATTTAGGGGGAAATGAAGAAAATGGATGGATACCCAGTTCCTGAACCCAACAAAACAATGATAAGTGTCACTAATGAGCCCAGTGATGCCCACAAAAAAATTCCTCAAAGAGGAAATCATGGAAGAGATCACTGAGAAACTCATGGAGATGATACTAGACATGGTTAAGCAAGAAGTACAAGATGCACCCAAAAAATTTCAAGACACCACAAATAAAGAACTTGAGAAGACACTGAAACAACTAAATGAACTCAGAGAGGACTCCAACAAACAGCAAAGTGAAGTAAAGGTCACTATAAAAAAGAGATATATGAAGTAAAGAAGTCAACACAATATAAAAGAGGAGTTGAGCAAAGACATGGGAAACCTCAGAAAAAAAAGGAATCAAGCAGAAATCCTGGAAATAAAAAGTGCCTTTAGTCAAACAAAAAACACAGTGGAAGGCCACTCCAGCAGACTAGAAAAATGGAAGACAGAATCTCAGAACTCAAAGATAAAATATATATTAAAAAAAAACAGAAGAACTCTTGGTCAAGCAACTCAAGAGCTGTGAAAGGAATATGCAAGAACTCAGTGACTCCATCAAAAGACCAAAGTTGAGAATCATGGGCATTGAAGAAGGAAAAGAGGTGCAAGCAAAAGGGGTATGTAATGTATTCAATAAAATCATAACAGAAAATTTCCCAAATCTTGAGAAAAATTTGCCCATTTAGGTACCGGAAGCCTCCAGATCACCAAACAGACTTGACCAAAAAAGAACCTCTCCATGGTGTATTATCATTAAAACAATTTGCACAGAGAACAGAGAAAGAACATTGAAGGCTATAAGAGAGAAAAAACAAATAACTTATAAAGGTAAACCCACCAAAATAACAGCAGATTTCTCAACAGAAACCTTGAAAGCAAGAAGGGCATGGAGTGAAGTGTTTTGGGCACTGAATGAAAATAATTTCAGCTCTAGGATACTCTACCCAGCAAAACTATCATTCAAAATTGATGGAGGAATAAAAGTCTTCCATAATAAACAGAAACTAAAACAATATATGACCACCAAGCCACCACTACAGAAGATTCAATAAGAAATTCTGCACACAGAAGATGAAAGCAAACAAAACCATGAGAGATGAGAAGTATTAAACCACAGGAGAAGAAAAGACAATCAGAAGTAACATTGATTCAGCTACACAATCAAATCCTTAAACAACTACATGGCAGGAATCACCACATACCTATCAGTATTAACATTGAATGTCAGTGGACTCAACTCCCCACCAAAAGATACCATTTGGCACACTGGATTAAAAAGGGAGATCCTACAATCTATTGTTTGCAAAAGACCCACCTTATTGACAGAAATAAACACTGACTTAGGGTGAATGGCTGGAAGAAGATTTACCAAGCTAATGGCCCCCCAAAACAGGCAGAAGTAGCAATACTTATGTAAGTCAAAGTAGACTTCAAATTTACATTGGTCAAATGAGACAAAGAGGTCACTTCATACTAATAAAAGGGGCAATGCATTGAAAGGAAGTAACAATTATCAACCTATATGCACCCAATGTTAGTGTACCCAGCTTCATCAAACATACACAAAAGGACTTAAAAGTACATATAGATTCCAACACAGTGGAAGTGGGAGACTTTAGTACCCCTCTATCACCAATAGATAGGTCATCCAGATAAAAAAAATCAATAAAGAAATCCTAGAACTAAATGACACCATAGAACAAATGGACCTAAGCGATGTATACAGAATGTTCCATCTGGCAACAGCACAATTTACATTCTTCTCAGCAGCCCATGAAACTTTCTCCAAAATAGACTGTATCTTAGGGCACAAAACAAGCCTCAATAAATATAAGAAAACTGAAATAACCTCATGCATTCTATCTGATCACAATGCAATAAAACTAGAACTCAATAACAAAAACAGCAGCAGAAAATACTCAAACAATTGGAGGCTGAACAACATATTGCTCAACAATTAATGGGTCATAGAAGAAATAAGAGAGGAAGTCGGAAAGTTCCTGGAAGTTAAGATAATGAAAATACCACCTACCAGAACCTATGGTACACAGCAAAGGCAGTCCTAAGATGGAAGTTTATAACCACAAGTGCCTATATTAAAAGGATAGAAAGATCTCAAATTAACAACCTAATACTACATCTCAAACTCCTAGAAAAACAAGAACAAGCAAAACCCAAAATAGCCCCCGGCATTCTATCTGATCACAATGCAATAAAACTAGAACTCAACATAAAAAGCAGGAGAACAAAATATGTAAACAATTGGACAAGGGACTGACAACCACAATATTATACAGGGAGCTAAAAAAAAATTAAACTCCCCAAATATCAATGAACCAATAAAGAAGTGGGCACTGAACTAAATAAAACTTTTTCAAAGGAAGAAATCCAAATGGCCAAAAAAAAAAAAAAAAAAAACCATGCAAAAATGCTCACTGTCCCTGGCCATAAAGGAAAATGCAAATCAAAACCACAATACAATTTGATCTCACTCCTGTTAAGTGTTCCAAATAATGTATACACATGTAAATAAATGTAAAAATGATAAAATGAAATTAAAAAAATAAAAATAAGATAGCATAGGTCATACCTATCAACTGTAATATTCTGATGAATAAAACTATGGTGCTTAAATGAGTTAAATATGTTATTTGTTTAGGTAATAGTATTGTTGGCAATATTGGGCAGTGGAAAAAAAGAAGCTTGGAAATAAAACAAGACACCAAACAAAGGTCACTAAGGGCAAAACTAGCATTTGTGATAAATGTAGAGAACCTTACCAAATTTCTGACAAACAGCGGTTACCTAAAAATGTACAGAATGTGGAGTCATCTTTTCAAAGCCTATGATTCTAACCTACTGTGAATTATAGGTAGTTAGCAGCTGTTTGTAGAGATTTCTTCCCATGACAGTCTGACCTCAGGTACTCTCAAGATCATTTTGTGCTGAGTGTTGTCTTTATGCCATTTGTATTAATTCTTTCAGGCTAAAGGTAGAAAAGGAACAAGTCACCTTAATTCATTGCCCAGTTTCACTTGCATAGTAAGGGGGTTGAGAAGATGATTTTAGTATTGTATAATTCAGACTGACTAGATTCTCTTTTAAATTTTATATCAAACATTCAGTGTTTTATTTCTAGATTATGCCATGTAATTTTGTGTCTCTATCTTTTGTACCATATATAATACATATTATTCGTTGATCCATGCATTCATCTATCTAGTCATTTATTGATTCTCTAATTTCACATATACTGAAGATATGCCATCTTTTTAGTAATGATACAAAATTTATTGACATGACCTCTGATCTCAAGAAAGATCTTGTTTAGTATGGGATGCAACAATGACCCTACTTGCCTCTCTAGCCTCATTTTATACTACTGTTTTTCTCTCATTTTATTGAAATTTTAAATGTCCTTGTCATGCTTTATCCTCATCAAGGTTTTGTATATTCTTCATCTCTTATTTTTTCCTGTTCCTAAACTCTCATGCTTGAAACAAATAAACAAAAAATAACTACACATCTTTAGGTGTCAGTTGAAAGTTCTCTCTCCTTTGGGAAACAAACTTACCAGAATAATAAATTTTGTATCATTTATTTTCATTGTTTCCTATATTTCTAGACAGATATTCAGTGACACTATAGTAATAACTTGATTGTATATATTTATAATATGTGCATAAAGAAAATTTGACTACTGGAAAATGTGAATACCCATGAATCCCCAAGGATGCTACAAAATCCTTATTTTTCTTTCTCATGTACCTATTCATATTCTCTTTCTATGAATAAACTCTTTCCTGTATGGACTTCCTACTTCTTTCCTTTTACTCCTCATTTGTTGTGCTTGTTCTAGACTAGCTTCTCTTTCACTGATTCCATTTACTGGACCCCTGAAGAACTGGAGGGACAGTATCATGCTTTCAGGTCTACAAATCATTATAGTGCTTTCGAGCACTATAGAGTGAAAAATCTATAAGACAAACCTGTCTCTGCCTAATCCATTATAGTATAAATACAATGTGCTACTGTACTAATTAACATTTCATTTATTTGCTCCTATTTATTCCTCTAGGAAGGGAATTAGAGTGAAGTTAGGGAAAATTGTCCTCCATTGCTTAGTAAGTGCATTTTTTTCCCCTGCTGAATGGATGGTTTTTATCAGAGCAAACACCAATCTGCCTTATTCACTGCTGTATCTCAGTAACAGAAACAAAATACATGCTAGTAAATATTAGTGTAAGAATGAGTGAATAAACAAAAGGATGGAAAGATAGACCACCCAATGAACTGTTAGTCATATGATATTAGACAGTCTATAGCATAGATATATTGTATTCCTAATTGGTTATATTATATGAAAAAGTTACTATATGTGTTGTAGTTTCAAAAATCTTAAAACAGTGTACAGCTACTTTGGTTAGGCACTGGTAAACTCTATACAGTGTGGCCAGCATTGCATGGTAATTTATTAGAAAAGTAGATTTGAGATCTATCCTAGACTATTGAATTATCTGCAAAGCATGCATGTAGGGAGATGAAACATACACTGATGTAGGGCCATAAAAATCACAAGATAAATAGAAAGGACAACAGCAGTAAAGGAAAGAAAGAGAAATGAGTTTTTGTGAAAGAGGCTTCAGAGAGAAAGAACTGTTGAGCTGGAACTGCTGAGTCATGGTCCGCAAAACATTCTAGTTGAAAAGAAAAACAAAATAAACAAACAAAAATCCCTGTAAGCCCAGAGCAAAGCAAAGGAAATCTAACAATTACTAGACATAAAATGGAAGTTTATAATAGGCAAGACCACAGGCTTTGGAATTAGACATACATAGCTCCTATCCTGACTCCAGCAATATGGATCAACTAAACTGATTGAATTTCTTAACCTCTTTCTTCCTGAGTTTCTGTCTTTGTAAAGTGGACAAAATCATAGGACCTATCTCATAGGATTATTGGAAGTAGAGAAGAGGAAAATCAATATACAAATTCTTAACTTGCTTGGAAAAGGCTTGATAAATGGCACATATTACAACACAAAAATACATTGACTCACATTATCCTCATTTTGTTTACTTATTTGATCAATCCTCCCATGTGACAAAACACTCTGGGCCTTTCTCACCACATGGGTGCCTTCTAAATACTGCTCAGGCATTGACCCAGGCTCAAACACTACCTAACTCTTTGGCCCTGTTTCACCTATGTCAGTTCCAACAGCCCACACCAGGTTATCTTTTTCTTTGAGGACTGCCTCTTTCCTCTGTCAGGCTCTGCAAATATCTTGTAGCCACCTCTACTTGTGGGTGTGCTCTTCACCTTGATTGGCCTCTGACACTCTGCTCTGAACTCTGCTCACCATAGTTCTTTTCTCCAAACTTTTCCACCACCACTATGGATCTTGCTCTACTTTACCTTACTGATGTGGGGTTGAGTGTTCAGGAAGGAAATGAAAAGGAAGGGAAAAGGAGGGACACAATGAGAAGGAGTGGAGGGAAATGAGAAAAGGAACTCATAGGTATATTTTTCAATAAAGTAAGGGTAAACCTTGCTGTTTTCTAAAAAATTGTTAGTGGAACTGTTAGCATGAGGTTTTCATTGTCTAGAAACTTGCAGAATGGATTTCTACTTTGACTAGAAAAAGTAGGGTGTGATAGGGTGTGATGTGACTTGTCCACTGTTTCAAGACTAATTTTTACAACATTAGGCAGTCTAAGGGAAAACAACAAAGCTTTCCATCAGACCTGAGGACTGTAGTTGATTAGTTAGTTCATGTATCATAAAAGCTATCCATCTATAGTTTGGCTTTCTAGTCTCACTTCAGAACTAAAGACAGGGTGGGAGAGTGGGGATGGGGGAGATGGCACAAATAATGTATACACACATAAGTAAATGCAAAAATGATACTGATTGAGACTGTTCCAGGAATCAAGGAGGGGGATGAAAGAGACCAGTAGAGAGGTTGAATTCAAGTATGATATACTTGATTCATTGTAAACACCTTTGTAAATACTCCAATGTACCCCCATCCAGCGACAACAATAATAATTTTAAAAAAGCAGTATAGTAAGGCTGCCTTATTTGCAGATTTGCAGCTTTGACCAAGCATGTTTAAAAAAAAAAATCCCTCCAAGTGTACACACATTATAAAGCTTAGTTGATGTGGAGAAGCATTCAGTCTTGTGTTGCCATCAGTTGTGTTTAAATCATTGTGTGACCTACTTAGGGCTTCCTGCCCTTAATTCTGTGAAAATCTGCCTCCCCAAAAGCAAGGTGAAAGTTAATGTCCTTACTTTGAGTGACAGAGTGAACATTTTAGACTTGTTAAAAGGCAGAGTGTCTTTTGTGGAAATTGGGTGGCAGGTGTTATGACAAAAATGAACCAAGCATTCACAGTATTTGAGATAAAGAACATGAACCAAGGATTTAGTAGTATTAATATATAAAACAGTAATTTTTGTTACAGTAATGTGGCCAACTCCATGTGTTTTCAAGTTAGAATCCTTACCCTACTGTATGTACAGCAGAGGTAAATTTGAGCAATTTTAGAGTATTGAAAACTCTATGCATCTTGAGCATTTGTGGTTTGCCTCAGTGATCTCTTTGGAACCATATGCCTACAGATACCAAGGATCTGCCAATATAAAAGTAAGCTAATGATAGCTTAAATGTTTATGGTAGCATATTTTAAAATCTGTACTTTTATATTTGGGCATAACAAACCTTTCACATATTAAGGAGAATTGTGGTAGGGATAAAGAGGTGTTAAATTTAATGACTGTAGATTTTATTTTACTAAAACTTCACTTAAGCAATATACTTTAATTAGATTACTTAGCATAGTAGATCATAAACTTAATATAATATATTGGATATGATAATAACCTGTTCTGTAATGTGTGGATAATATAATTAAGTTTATATAATTAATATAATTAATATAATTTGTATCATAACAAACTTATAATTTTGTCATTTATGTATAATAATATAGTCATATGTAATGGAAATAATTATAACAAAATTCTATCAAAAGGGACTATAGCTTAAATAATTTGAAGAGTCTAAAATTGATCTTTCAGACAACTCAAGTACTACAATAATATAAGCAATTATTTTTGAGATTAGCCATCAGCTGTCACTTCTTGATCAACTCCAAATGAAATGGTAACAGATTGTTATTTAAATCAGTGGTTTTGAAGTGACAGAATGAGACATTTTTTTCAGGTGGTAATTGACAGTAGGTGTTTTAATCTGCCAAGGAATACCATCATTATATGGTATACATAAGAAGAGACTAAGCTTCTGGCATTTGTGAATAGTGGTCATTACACTCTTATGACTCAGACCTGTTTGTTGTAAATAAGAAAAAAAGAAGAAAGAACAAAGTGGAACAAAAGGAAGACCAAAACCATCTTGTCACTTAGGAAAATTATAATGACTCCCTTTATTCCAGATTTAAGTAAATGAGTTGTACCTATCTTTTCACATGTCAAAAATACAATTTTATTTTTCTACATCACACATATCCTTAGAGAAAATATCTCCCTAAAGAAAGAATGTTATTTTGGCCTCATTTGAGTTGGTTAGTTGTATTGATTATGATATTAAGTAAATCTATACTTTATATGCCTGATGGTAAAGTTTCTCCCAAAGCCTGATTTCTATTTCATACCCATCTTGCTTTCTTTTTACCCTTTGCTGCTTATTTTCTATTAAAGTTAACTCTAATTCCTCAGGAAAAATTATTATAATGTAACTAATATTTATTGAATACCCATTTGTGGCATGTACAGAGCAAATATGAGAAGCCAATAAAGTAATCTGAAGCAACTTCTTTTTAACATTTAATTTTCTCCAAGGTTAACCACACCAACAGTCTGCAGCTATCTTTCTGCAGAAGCATCTTTTCTCTCCCTCTTGTGTCATCTGCTAGGAAGATATGGTCCCTGGAGTCCAAACTCTCATTCCATTTGAGATTTTGCTAATGGACAACAAAAAAATAGCAAAAAAAAAAAAAAGCACTGTGCAGTTGAGATTAGTTAAAATGTTCTTGGAACAGGCTTTGGAAAGTTTTTTCCAATTTTTTTTTTTTTTTTTTGTGATGCTGGTGTTTGTGGAAAGTTTTTTGAAAGAGATCCTTACGTTGATTTTTCTTCCATCTGGCAATCTGAAGAATTCCCTAAGTGATATTATAGTTGTGTATTTGGCAATGAAATGTTCTTGTTTTAGCCTTGATGACATTAGTTAATCTTTAATATTATATTATGTATGTTTCCACAGCATGCTATAGCAAAGAATGTAGACTTTCATGTCAAATATGGATTCCGTATTGGCTTTGCCACCGTAGGACCTGGTAACCATGGACAACTTTCAGTTGCTCAATTTTTAAAATAGGTGAAATTATATATACCTCATAAAATGATTTACAGGATTAAGTGAAATAAATGTTTTAACAGTTTGACTGTCTAACATATGGTGGATGTGTTAGTTGGACTTTGGACTTTTTTGTTGGTGTGACAAATTACCTGTTATAAGCAACTTAAGGGAGGAAAGAAAGATTTTGGCTCACAACTTCAGAGGTTTCAGTCCGTGGTCAGCTTGTTCCATTATTCTGGGCCTGAGACAAGGCAGAACATACTAGTGGAGGGAAAACATGGAGGAGGAGTCTGTTGACTTCCAACCAGGAAGAAAAGTGAGAGATTGCCTGCGCTAGTGGGCTTCCTCCTTCTTCCTTTTGTTCCATCCTGCCCACATTGGTTGATATTTTCTGGAAATGGCCTTGCAGACATTCCCAGAGTGTACTTGACTAATTGCCTAGCCATTTCTCAATCCGATCAAGCTAACAATCAAGATAAACTATCTCAGTTGGTAAATGGAAAATGCTAATTTATTTCCTCTCTCCTTCCTTCAGTGATCAATTTCAATATTGGAAGACATTTGAGATTTTTAGGGGGAAAGGAACATGAAGGACAATGATATTTAAAACTATTTTCATATAAGATTACAAATACTTTTCAAAGATTTTTAGAGTTTACATGGTAAAACTTCATAAAAAAGGATTTATAACATTTCTGTATCTTGGGTGATGGAGATTGAAAGTTAATTATCTCTTAGATGTAGACTATGGTTTGGGAGTATAAAGGCTGACAAAAGGAAGCTGATATGCATTAAACATATTTTGAGTTTACTTTGTGCCTGCTTTTGAGCAACTTGAAGCATTACACTTATTCATTAAAGAGATATTTTGAATTAAAATTTGCTTTACAGGTTTTACTTTTAAAACCTTTATTTAAGGCACAGAAATACTGTGTTGCTTCATGAACCTCTCATTGCATTTCTATTGACATTTTCATCTCAATTAGCTACTTTTTTTTTACTTGTAGATAAATTTTCTTCTTCCTCAAAAACTAATGAAGTTTTATTGCTCAAATGTCTTCACTCTTGACTTTTCTGGAAGAAATGATTACTGATCAAGCATATGCTGTGTTCAGGTATCTGATACTTAATAAAGCTGCTGTGTATACATTATTGTTAAAAGATGATGAATTAAGGAGTAATTTAAGTATATTCTATGCAATGTTCAACTATGTGGAGTACTTATACATGTAAATTTTATAGGTGCAGAAACTAAGACTTAGAGAAGTTAAGTGACTTGCCAAAGGTCATACATTTGGTAAATAGCAGAACCAGGGGCTACCTTCAAAGATTGTATTTCAACTTTCAGATTATTGAGCTTCCCTAAACCAAATTATCTGAAATCTGAAATGCTCCAAAGTTTGAAACTTTTTTTTGTGTGTGTGTGTGTTCTTTCTTTAGTTAGTGTTTTTTTAATTTCTTTTTTCCTTTTGGCAGTATTGGGGTTTGAACTCAGAGCCTTGTGCTTGCCAAGTAGGTATTCTATCACTTGAGTCACACACTCAACCCTTCAAAACTTTTTGATTGTCAAAATCACATAAGTATAAAATTCCACACCTTACCTTGTGGTATGAGTTGCAGTCAAAATGTAGGTGCAAAGACCTGGGTGTGTAGCTCTGTGGTGGAGTGTTTGCTTAGTTTGTGCAAGGCTCTGGGTTTATTTCCCAGAACTTTAAAAAAAACACAAGAACTTTCACTGGACATGGTGACACATGATCATAATCTCAGCACTTGTGAAGCAACAGGGGCAGGACAATGGTGAGTTCTAGGTAAGCTAGGGCTATATTGTAAGACCTCTCAAAAAACCAAGCTGAATCAAAACAATAACAAAAACCAAGGAGCAAAGTGAACAACAAGAAAACCTCAAATACACTAAAAATTTTGTATAAAAAGTTTATGTGAATAAGGTGTACATATATCTATATGTATACATATGCATATAAAACATAAGTGAATTTTTGTTTAGACTTAGATTCTCTCACCAATATATCTCATTATAGATATAGAAATATTAAAAAATAAAAAAATCTGAAATCTGTGTCACTTCTGGCCCCAAGTCTTTTGAATGATGGATACTCACCCTGTACTTATGCCCTGCTGATCTTCTATCTTTTCTATCATATTATGCTCTTTATATTTTATTTATCTTTCAATGTCTTTCCTCTAGATAGCTCTTACAAATGTTACTGTAGATTTCTAAATTCCATGCTTAGTCTTAGTTACTCCTAGTCATGTTATCATTTGATATATGCAATTTGATGTAATTTATAACCTATAGGCTTGAGGCATCACACAAGTGGTAGAGTGCTTGCCCACCAAGCACAAGACCCTCAGTTCAAATCCCAGTACTGCCAGAATAAGCAAACAAACAACCTACAGAAAAGTTAGAAGAATAGTACGTGGAACTCCTACATATTCACTGTACACAGATTTCCTAATTTTTTTTCTTTATCATATTCTCTCTATATAAGTCTCTTTCTATATCCTATATACACACCCATATAAACATGTATTCTTAGTGAACCATTTGAGAGTGAGTTGGGGGCATCAAGCACCTTTATCACAAAACATTTTAATATATTTCCTAGAAAACAGAATATTAAATATTACCTATGTAATAGTGAAGTTACCAAAAATGAGGAAATTTCATGTCAGTTCAATATTATTACAAAATACACAGTTTATACTCAATTTTAGCAGCTGTCTCTATAATGTCTTTATGGTTAGATTTTTCTAGTCCAGGATCTATCCAGGATCACACGTTATATTTAGTTGTCATGCCTATTTAGTCCTCTTCAATTTGCAGCCTTTTTTACCTGACATTTTTGAAGATTACATGATAAGTGTTTTGTAGAATATCCTATAATTCCTTTTTGTCTAATGTTTTTAGAGTCAGTCTATATATTTTTGGCAGGAATATTACAGAAATGATGCTATGTCCTTCTTGGTACATAAGGAGGCTCTGAATACCAATTCTAATTTATATGTAGATAACATGTTTCTTCTCTAATTTTTACCTATTGCAACATCCATTCATGATTTTATTTCATTATTATTCTATACTTTTTAGTTCGTATACTATTATAGGAAGTTTTTCCTTCTCCCCCATTTGATCATTCCTTTATTTATGTGAGGAGGACTCATGGAATATTATTTTATTAAGTTATTAAGATTTAATTTTAATATTAATATAAATGTTAATTTATCTTTTAATGTTTAAATTGTTCTAAATTTGGTCAGTAGGAGCCCTTACAAGCTGGTTTTCATGTCCTTTTGATGTGATACCATGATCTTAAGAACTTTCTTACTTTCTTGTACAAAAAGATGTTCCAGGCTCATAATTTCTTTGCTGTAGTCTTGGAACAAACCTTTTCTCTAAAAAGCCTGTCTTTTTTTAGAAAAGTATTTTTAAACTAAGATCCCCTTCCTCATCCATTGTTGCCCTCCATCTCTCCTCTCCCTTCCTTTCTTTCATTTCATGATTTGATTTTACTTCACACAGAAGGAGCTCAGGCATTTCCAAATATTGTGGAAATGTGCTTGAATCTTTTGCATATAATCATTTATTCATTTTCTGAACTTGTCTCTTTAACATTATCAAATTCCATTTTGTATTAATCCTTGGACTTTCAATTTTGCATTCATTGCTGCTTTGCTGCTTTTATTCTCTATCCTTGGTTTGTACCTACCAATGACCTTGCTTTCACTCTTTGTTATTGGCTGTGAAAGTCAACTGATATTTTCTTTTCATTCATATTCAACTTCAACCCATTCCTCATATTCAGTTTCATTCCTGTAGTCTCAGGTAATGTCTTTTATTTTCCATTTATTTATTTATTTTATTGTTGTGCTAGGTGGGGGTACATTGTGGCATTTATGAAAATTCTTACAATGTATCAAATATATCATATTTGAATTCACTCCACTGATCTCCTTAATCCCCCTCTCTCCATTCCCAGAATAGTTTCAACAGGTATCATTTTTATATTTACATACATGCATACACAGTGTTTGCACCACAGTCACCCCTTCCCCCACTATCTCCCCCCTCCCACTGGTATCAGATATTGTCTTTAAAGAAATTTGTCTGGCTCCAAAGCATAAGATACAACACTTATGATGTTAGTAAAGCCTTTATTAATAATTCTGTCTGTGCTTCCATGTCTGCTGGTCTTGGACTCAAATAATAATATTTTACTTTGTAGAAGAGAAAGTTTGGGATCTGGATGCAGGGTAAGGAAATTGTATATGAAAATTTATTTGGCTCCCCAAACAGAACCAAGTGTTCAAGAAAGATAAGAAAGACAAATGGAGCCCCAAGACTGTAATTTGTAACATCATTAAATTCAATAAAATCAATTGTGTTATACTGTCCAGCTGAATTCATATTCAAGTGTGTGTTATGGAAAACCCTACAGAGAACAGAGTAGACTGGAAGAAGCATAAGACAGGCATCTTAAAAGAAAGCACATTTTACAGGATTACCATCTCTTTACTGAGGCTGTAAGGAGAAAATCCTCAGCTGGTTTCAGTGAATTCTTGGCATTAAATAGCTTTGGTGAGGGATAGCTGCATATGCCAATCACAAAATAAATCAACAGTAGCAATCTCCACAGAGGTTTCTGGTTGGTGTAGAATAGCAGTGACTGTAATTGTTCCCATAATACTATGCCTTGCAACACAAAGCCCTTTCCCATCACTTCTATTCTAGACTATGATACAATAGATGAGAAAGAATGTAAATATATTACATCATTTTGTAGTCTGGTTACTTTTTTGTTTTTCTGTGGTTAAGCAGATAATTGCAGAGCAATTTGTGAGTCATAAAAGAAAGTCTCATGTAAGGATCAAATTTTAATTTAATTCAAGTCATGTAAAAAGAAATCCACTTTTTATCATGCATGTTATTCACAGTTTGCCTGATGACTTTTGGTTACTTCAAAAAAAAAATCAAATCTCCCCTCAAATTAAAAGATTTGCTGCTTCATAGGATATTCAAGACTCATTTCTCAAATGCTTGAAGGTATATTTTAAAGAGGAGCTGTAAGGGTCTTTTGAGGGAATATAGCAGCCTCATTGAAATAAGCACGTCATGTCAGATGGTGTCTGCTTAGGAAAAGATGAAATATCTTTAGCATATTAGTTTTTAAGAGTGTGCTTAAAAAGGTAATCTTATTTCTTATGGATTCCCTTGAACATGTTATTTGACAATTGAAGAATTAACTATGTCAGAATCATTACTACAGAGACCAGAGCTCATTTTTAAGGGAACTGGGTTAAAACAAGACAGATTGGGCTGAATAAGGACTGTATCAGATATCATGCACAAGTGGATTTTTTGTTTTAATGACCTAATGGTGGAGAAATGAAATACAGTTCCTTTCAACTAACTAATTGAATCTAAATCAATTTAGTTAATAATATCCACTATGTAGTTATTATTCAATCAATGGGCCATTTTTCTCTTGCCAAATTGTTTTTGCTTCCCTTGCTGAGTTTCCTCTCTCTCTCCCACTTCCTCAATCTAAAGAAAAGGTTAGCAGTCACTGAGCAAGGGGTATATGAACCAAGATGTTGAAGCCTGGGGTGCTTTTCTTTCTTTCTTTTTTATTAGGATATATTTGCTGTATGGTGGGGGGGTTCACTGTGACAATTCCAAATAGGCTTATATTGTACACTGGTTAGATTACCTCTACCTCCTCCTCCCCTGGGCCCCCTCCCCACCTCACTTAAAGTAATTGTGAGAGGTTTCTTTGTTCTATTTCATTTAAATATATGAACTCCATCAACCATATACTTTCACCTTAATCTCCTTCATTCACTCTTCCGCCTTCCACAAGTACCCCCATCCTACACACTGTACCTATTTTACTGTCCTGTGTTTCATTATTAATATTTAAGCCAATGTTCAAAGGGGTTTCTCAGTGTATCCCCACTGTGATTATACTTTACTTTGGTCCAGTCATTGTTCTCTCTTACCATTTTACCTTCTGCCCCCCATTTTTTAATACATATTCTTATATCCTCTACCTTCACAGATGTTATGTTTTACAATATTGATGAAGCTCTATCACTCTCTTTTACTTTCCCACCTTCCCCGAATTCCAGAGTAGTTCCACTATTACAACATGTTCTACATATGAGTTTGTATATGATTATGTTGGTTTTTGTGTACATGTTTATCTTTTGGATCTATCTTCCACATATGAGAGAAAACATGTGGCCTTTTTCTTTCTGAGCCTGGCTTACTTGACTTAACATGATATCCTCTAATTGCATCCATTCACTTTCAAACCACTTGTCATTATTCCTTATGGCTGAGTAAAACTCCATTGTGTATATATACCACATTTTCTTGATCTATTCATCAGTTGTAGAGAATCTGGGTTGCTTCCATAGCTTGGCTTTTGTGAATAGCACTGTGGTAAACATTGGCATACAGATGTCTCTGTTGTATTCTGACTTATGTTCCTTTGGGAAGATGCCTAGGAGTATTATCACTGGATTATATGGCAGTTCTATCTTTACCTTTTTGAGGAACCTCCATACTGCTTTCCATCATGGTTATACAAATTTGTATTCCCACCAACAGTGTATAAGGGTTCCTGTTTCACCACATCCTCACCAGCATTTGTTGTTATTGCCCTTGAATAAGAACTGGGGTGAGGTAAAATCTTACTGTAGTTGTGATTTGCATCTCTTGTATAACCAGGGAATCTGAACACTTCATATATTTACTGGCCATTTGTACCTCTTCCTTTGACAATTCCCTGTTTAATTCATGTGCCCATTTCTTCATTGGGATGTTGATTCTTTGGGGGCTGAGTATTTTGAGTTCTCTGTAGATTCTGTATATTAGACCCTTGTTGGATGAAGGTTGGTAAAGATTTTCTCCCATTCTGTGAGCTATCTCTTGAGTCTAGTGATTGTTTCTTTTGCTGTGCAGAAGCTTTTTAGTTTGATGCAGTCCCATCTTAGATGTTGATCCTTTTGAGTTCTGCTTAGGAAGTCATTCCCTATGCCTTTCTGTTCCAGTGTATTTCCTACTACTTCTTGTAGTGGTTTCAAAGTTTCAGGCCTTATATTAAGGTCTTTGATCTACATTGAGTTGATTTTTGTACAGGGTGAGAGGCAGGGACCTCGTTTCAATCTTCTACATGTGGATATCCAGTTTTTCCAGCAACATTTGTTGAAGAGACTGTCTTTTCTCCATCGTATATTTTGGGCTCTTTTCGAAGATCAGTTGGCTGTAGATGTGTGGGATTATGTCTGGGTCTTCTATTGTAATCCATTTGTCTTCCTATCTATTTTTGTGCCAATACCATGTTGGCTGTCTATACTACAGAGCCATGTAGTATAGTTTGAAGTCGAATATTGTGATGCCTCCAACATTGGACTTATGCTCAGAATTGCTTTGGCTATTCAAGGTCTTTGTGTTTCTGTATGTATTTTAGGATTGAGTTTTCTATTTCTGTGAAGAATGTCATTGAAATTTTGATTGGGATTGTATTGAACATGTAGATTGCTTTTGGTAGTATAGTCATTTTCACAATGTTGATTCTATCAATCCACGAGCATAGAAGATCTTTCCATCTTCTGATGTCTTCTTTTATATCTCTCTTCAGAGGTTTATAGTTTCATTGAAAAGTTCTTTAGTTTCTTTCATTAAATTTATTCCAAGATACTTTATATTTTTGAGGCTATTGTAAATGGGATTGTTTTCCTGATTTCTTTCTCCATCTGTGCATTTTTGTTATATAGGAGGGCTACTGATTCTGTATATTAATTTTGTATACTGCTACTTTGCCAAAAGCGTTCATGGTTTCTAATAGTTTTTTGGTAGAGTTTTTAGGATCCTTTAGGTGTTGGATCATGTCATCTGCAAATAGGAATAGTTTGATTTTCCTTCCCTATTTGAATCCCTTTTATTTCTTGCTCTTGTCTTACTGCTCTGGTGAGGAATTCCAAAGCTATATTAAATAGGAGTGGGGAAAGTGGACATCCTTGTCTCATTCCTGACTTCAGTGGGAATAGTTTCAGTTGTTCTCCACTTTGTATAACAGTGGCTGTAGGTTTGTTGTATATAGTTTTTATTATGTTGAAAAACATTCTAATTTCTTCAGAGCTTTTATTATGAAAGGGTGTTGAATTTTGCCAAAGTCTTTTTCTGCATCTATTGAGAGGATCATGTGGTTTTTGTCCTTGCCTCTGTTTATATGCTATTTTACATTTATAGATTTACGTATATTGAATCATCATTGCATCCCTGAAATGAAACAGGTCATGGTGTATGATATTTTTTATGTGTTGTTGAATTCTGTTTGCCAGTATTTTATTGAGAATCTTTGTATTAAAGGTATTAGTCTGTAATTCTCTTTTTGTTGCATATTTATTGGGTTTTGGAATGAGTGTAATACTGGCTTCACAGAATGAGTTTGGTAGTGTTTCCCTTTCTATTTCCTGGAAAAGTTTGAGGAGCGTTGGTGTTAGTTCTTCTTTGAAGATTTGGTAAAATTTGGCTGTGAATCCATCAGGTCCTGGGCTCTTCTTCAGGGGGGTTCTTTATTATTGCTTCAATCTTATTGTTTGTTCTAGGTCTATTTAGGTGGTTAATAGCTTCTTGGTTCAATTTTGGTTGGTCATATGCATCTAGAAATTTATCCATTTTGTCTAGATTTATATTTTCAATATAAGTTTTCAACATGTTCTCTAATGATCCTGTGGATATTGTTTGTATTTGTGGTTATGTCCTCTTTTTCATCTTTAATTTTATTAATTTGGGCCTTTTCCCTCCTCTGTTTTGTCATGTTGGCTAAGGGTTTGTCAATCTTGTTAATATTTTCAAAGAACCAACTTTTCGTTTCATTGATTCTTTATATAGTTTTTTTTTTGTCTCGATCTCAGTAATCTGGCCCTGATCTTTATTATTTCTCTTTGTCAGATCTTTTTGAGTTTAGTTTGTTCTTGTTTTTCTCAAAGCTTAAGGTGCATCATTAGGTTGTTTATTTGAGAAGTCTATGATTTTTAAATGCAGGCACTTATAGTTATAAACTTTCCCTCTTAGCATGGCTTTTGCTGTGTCCCACAGATTCCGGTAAGTTGTATTTTCATTTTCTTTAGATTCTGGAAATTTTTTTGATTTCTTCCCTTATTTCATCAGTCACCCACTGGTCATTCAGCAGTTTATGTTCAGTCTCCAAGTGTTTGAATATTTTCTGTGGTTTATTTCCATGACCTTCTTGTATTTAGAGTTTGTGCTGAGAAATCTGCTCTTATTGTAATGGTTTTGTCTCTATATATGACTTTTCTCTTTCACAGCTTTCAGTTTTGTTTCTTTGTTCCATATGCTGAATGCTTTGATTATGATACATCTGGGGATATTTCTTGTTCTGATGGTTTGGTGTTCTGTAAATTACCTACACCCAGATGTTCCTCTCTTTCTCAAGGTTAGAGAAGATTTCAGCTATTATTTTATTGAATAGGTTACCTTTGCTATAATGTGTATCTCTTCTTTTTCTTCTATATCCATGATTCATAGGTTTAGTCTTTTTATGGTGTCCCAGATGTCTTGCATGTTCCATTCATATTTTCTTAGGAGTTTTTCATGTTCTTTTACTGTTTAATCTAATTCCTCTACTTTGTCTTCTATTCTTGATACTCTGTTTTCTACTTGCTCTACTTTGTTCACCAACCTTTTCAATTGAGATTTTTATTTGGGATATTGAGCTGTTCATTTCTGATTGATTCTTTTTCAGGATTTCTATATCTTTATTGTTTTCCTCTTTCATATCCTGCATGGTCTTCTTAATTTCATTTATCTGTTTGAAGTCTCTTTGAGATTCTGTAGTTCTTTATTCATATCCTGTTTGATATCAGACACTAGCTTTTGTGTCTCTTCTTTGAGCTCATTAATCATGCTTACTACTATTTTTTTGAAATCAATGTTTGATGTTTCCTTCTCTTCACTGTTGTTTAGATCTTCATGGTAAAGTTGGCTTTTGACAGGGAGCTGTTGCCTTGCTTCTTCATGTCTCTGCATTGAGATTTACACATCTGGGTTTTTTTGGTTTGGGGTTTTAGTCCCGTGTGCCCAGAGTTTGGGGCTTTATGAAAGATTGTACAGGACTGGGTGGAGGTTGAGCTCTGATGTGTTTTCTTGTCTCAAGATATGTGTGGGGGGTAGTGGCTCAATATTAGTCCCTTTATCTTTTTATTCTCAAGATGTTGAATTCTATCCCTGTTCCACATAGGGAAAGAAGGCTTAGCTACTAAAGTTGTCACAGTTATTGAACTGCAGCCTTGAAGTTACAGTAACCCCTGATGAAAATCAGTTACTGTTACTGTTCCAGTATGTTTGGTTTTCAACTGGAGCAGAGATAAATCTTCATGGTCCTAGAAGGAGACTGTAGCTATGCACCAAGTACAGAGTTTCGTCCAGATGTTGTCTATCCCCTGGTGGAGTTGGAGGCATAGCACCCTGATGGTAGTGCCATCACACTGTGACTCATTTCTTGTGACCTGAGTGGGCTGGTGCTATGCCCTCATAAATTTTCCCTGTTAGGTACCTGCTTCTTGTAGGCCTTCAGGTGGTGCTCACCATAAGCTCAAGTGGGGTCTTGCTGGCTAAGGTGGGAGTTTGCTCTGGTTCCAGAGAAGTTCACTGCTGGTTCCAGAGAGGGCTTTTGTTTCAGTTTGGAGCAATGTTTGGCTCCATTTCTGCTCACTGGGTCCCAGCAGCTTTCCTCAGCAGATTTCCTGATGGGCCTCTTTGCTGTTTTGGCACCTACATTCTTCACCTGGTTCTTGTGTCGAAGGTTTTAGCTTTCCCAGCCCAGCTTGGAGAGCCAGCATTTGGTTCTGTTGCCAAGCTCCTGTACTTGGCTCCGCTGCCGCGGGAAGTGAAAACCTGCAAATGTTTCTCTGTGTATTCTGTTGCTTCACTCATTTTAGGTTCAGGCAGAGTTCTGCTTCTCGTTGCCTGTGGGTCCAGGGATATGTCTTTCCAGGGACCTCAGTCTCCATGTTCCTTTTGGTTTGTGGGAGCTATGTCCTGAGTTCAGAGCTGTCAACAAACCACCATCTTGAATTCTGGGGTGCTTTTCTTAGGTTTTGTGTTGCCTGTGGATCAGAAGCCAATGGTATCACCTGGAGGTTGTCAGAATGCAGATTCAGGCCCTGATCACTCTCCAAGTGATTCACACGTTCATTAGAGTTTGAAAAGCACTCACATGTAAATTTGGCAATAATTTATAGACTATTTAAAAATATGAGCTCAAAATGGATATGCCTTCAAGAATTTGAGGAATTTATTCAGAATATTTTCAGAGGTTATGAGTCTTTTTCCTTTGAGGGAGGAATGTGTGAAATAAAAAGTGCTAGTTGCTATGATCAAGTAGTCAAGTCACATAAAAATTTAATCCAAATAACATATGCAGGTTTTTTGCAGTGTTGAGTGAGAAGGGTTTCTTCTATCTGAGCCTTAAAGAGGAAATGCAAATAAACTAACCTTAGTGAATGAACATTCATTGTGTGCTTACTAAGTAAAAATATGATGTCATATACCCCAGAATATTGGCTGTATAGGACAGTCTTCATTCCCAAGTGCTTCACCTGACATTTTAACATTACTTGTTTAATTGAAATGTAAATAGGTGGGTGAACAATTACTTTTCATATAAGGTAGAATGAGAAATAAAGTATTAAATATATTCAAACAATATATTGTCAGAATGGGAGAAAATTGGAATTCTTCAACCCCCCAACCCCTGACACACACATATTTTTCTTTTTAATGATAGCTACTTGGGCATTTTTACTTCTCACTCAATTAAACTGTTTTATTAAGAATAATTTCTATGCTGATGACATTTCACATTTAGACTCTGATTTCAAAGACTGGGCACTGAAGGGACTAGAGGGTGTCTTGGTGGAGGAAAAGGCATTTGGGCTTAGTGGAAAAGTGAGCAGGAGATGATGGGGGCCTGAGCTCTGGCAGTGGGAATAAATGGAAAGGTGGTGGTAGGGTTACTGATACAAGAGGGTGCCAAGAGAGATGGCTGGGAAGTGATAAAAGAGTATATATCAGGCATTATAAACAATGCTTGCTAACATAAGTGAAACTTGACCTTGGTCACAGAATTATCTTCAAATTTAAGTATGCTCTGATTTAATTAAGATTACTTTCTTCCTCTCTAATAGTTGCTTAAACAGTGAGAATAAGTAGACATAGCAGTAAAATAGACTTTGGCCATTTCACCACATTTGGAGGTATAAATTAATTAAGGTTTTCAAATTTAATGTTAAAAATACTGTCCACAGGATTTTTCTAAATGTGATGAAGTCACTGTTACCTATTTTATTTCAAAGCATAACTTGTTTATAAGAGTCCTTAGCATGAGTATGACAAATATGTTTCTTTTTCTGAATAATTTATACACAAGTATTTCAAAATTGGGCAATTTGGAAATGCTGTATATAAAATAGAATTTACATCCTCAAATATGGTGCAAAGGAAAAATTCTTGAAATTCAATTATCTGCAAAAATAGTTTTATTCATGCAAGTCATTATCCTTTAAAAAGACTATGTAGCTACAGAAATCTTTATAGAAAAGTCTTCTCTTCTTTTTAATTAATACTTGAGACCAGATGGTATAAACATAACTTGTTTTCTGGATTTTTATCTTTTTATTCCTTATTCCTCTGACTGTTGTCAATCCAATTAATACCTTATCAGCCCTTACAGTATTAAAAAAAAAATCTGAGAAGGCTTTATATGTGCACAGCTTTTACCTTGGTTCTTATACATTTTTCAGACATGACTACATAGACACACTGTTGCTAGTGGCAGAATAACATTGTAGATACTCATAAAACTCAAAGATTTTAACTTTTTCTATGTAAAACTTAATATTTATGAAACATTTAAAATCTTTATTTTAAAACCAATATTTAACATGTACAAAGGATGTACATAACTTATATATAGTGTACAGAACATAATAAAACCAATTAGCATTTCTGAAATAGCAACTCAAATTTAGAAGTAGATCATTACCATTTTTTGTTATCATATTATCATTGTACCTGGGGTACATTGTGATATTTACAACGGTTCTTACAATATGTCATAGTTCAATTCACCCCCTCTGTCATTGTCCTTTGCCCTCTCTCCCCCCTTCCTGGAATAGTTTCAACAGGTGTCATTTTTCCATCTTCATACATGAGTACATGGTATTTCCACCACATTCATCCTTCTACACCCTTTCCTTAACTTGCATTTACTTGTTGTTTCTCCCTTACCTCATTTCCTTGTCTATCCTATCCACTGACAGAACTACAGATAGCCCTCAACTTATGATACACAACTTCCTGTTTTTCAACTTTATGCTATTGTGAAAGTGATACAGGTTTAGTAGAAACTATATTTAAAATTTGAATTTTCACCTTTTCTCTTGGCTAGTGATATCTGGTGTAATACTTGTGCAATGCTGGGCCACAGTGGCTCTGAGTCAGCCACACTATCTCCAGAGTAAGCAACAGGTACTCTAAAGTGTATGTGTTGCTAAGCTATGACATTTGGAGGTTAGATTACTAAATACATTTTCAACTTATGATATTTTCAATTTTTGATGAGTTTATATGTGGATATAACATTAACATAAGTCTAGAACATCTGCATATTTTCCTGTGCTCTTTTGCTTTGGGCTAATTGTTTTGTCTAACTTGTCATACCCCAGATTAAATAGTTTAGCTTCACACATTTTTTGAACTTAAAAATAGTTTTTGTTTGGGGCTGGTGGAGTAGTTCAATTGGTAGAGTGCCTGCCTACCATGTATGAGGCCCTGAGTTCAAACCACAGTATCAGAAAAAAATAAGCATAAAAAAGATAAAAACTAGTTTTTAATTTTTGAGACTTGTTTTTTTTCACTCAACATTATTTGTCTAAGATGTATAAATTATAATCATTCCATAATGCTATAGGTTATTCATTTTTATTGCTTCATAAATTCTACTTTGAGAACATACCACATTTATCTATTTTCCTTCTGATGAACATTGGATTATTTCTAATTTTTTTCTATATATGAGCTATAATACTGTGAACATTTTTGCTTGTTTCCAGTGCATATGTGCAAGAGTTTATCTATAATGTATATTAGTATTAGAAATACTAGGTTCTAGAAGAAAAAATGTTCATTTTTGCAAGATAATAAATTGTTTTCTAAAGTGCTTAGAGCAATCCACAATCTCCCAGAATAAACGAAAGTCATTATTTATCTATGTCTCTTTGGTCCTCATGTTGTCTGACTTCATCATTTTTGGTGTAATTGGTATAATATTATGATATGACTTTGCCTTTATCATCACTAATGAAGTTGGGAATCTCTCCTTCATCTTAGTAGTGCTCTATGGGGTTCTTTTATTATGAAATGTTTATTAATACTTTTTAACGGATATTTTCCTTTTGGTTTGTATGCCTTTTCTTTTTTTGATTTGTTGGTCTTTTTCTGTCTGGGTACTGTCTGTTCCTTTGCCTATATTTTGTGAAATTATCTTCTCAATTTGTGCCTTGTCCTTTTGCTTTATTTGTTGAGATATAACTGAAAATATAACAAGCTGTACATATGTGAAGTGCATAATTTAATATGTCTGGACATCTGTATACAGCATTAATATTATCAAGATAGCAAGCATAACCATACAAATAGTTTCTATTGCTGAGTGGTATTCTATTATATGGATATACCACAGTTAGTATTTTTATTCATCTCTAGATAGACATTTGAGTTTTTTCCCTAGGTTTTATTGTCCATGTGGACATGTAGATAGTTTCTTTACTCTTAGATAAATACCTAAGACAGGAATGGCTGGATACTATGGTAGCCATATGTTTGACGTTTTAAGAAACTGACAAACTGGGGCATGGTGCCTTATGCCTGTAATCCTAGCTACTCAGGACGTAGAGATCAGGAGGATGGCAGTTCAAAGCCAGGTTGGGCAAAAAGTCAGTGAGACACTATCTCAACCAATAGCTGGGCATGGTGGTGCATGCTTGTCATCCCTAAGTAACAAGCATAAATAGGAGAATACTAGTCCAGGCTGCTTGGTTAAAAATACAAGACTTTATTCCAAAAATAACTAAAAAAGCAAAAAGGATTAGGGGTGTTCCTCAAATGGTAGAGTGTCTGCCTAGCAAATAGGAGCCCTGAGTTCAACACTCCTGTATCACTGAAAAAAAAAGAGCCTACTAAACTTGTTTTCAAAGTTGTATCAGTTTCCATTTTCATAACCATCTTATGAGAGTTTCTGTATTTTGTTGTCAATGCTTGATATGATCAGTCTTTTTCATTATAGCCATTCCAATACATATGTGTCTCGTTGTGGTTTTATTATTATTTTTTTAATTTTATTATTCATATGTGCATACAAGGCTTGGGTCATTTCTCCCCCCTGCCCCCAACCCCTCCCTTACCACCCACTCTGCCCCCTCCCTTTCCCCCCACCCCCTCAATACCTAGCAGAAACTATTTTGCCCTTATTTCTAATTTTGTTGAAGAGAGATTAATTTTAATTTCTACATTGGCTAGTGATGTCGAGTATCTTTTCCTGTGCTTACCTGCCACCTATTATTTTTCCTTGGTGAAGCATCTTGTCAAATGTTTTATGAATTTTTGTGTTGGAATGTTTCATTTCTTACAGTGTTTTGAGAGTTCTTTATATAATCTAGGTACACATTTTTAAAGTCAGGTATATATTTGCAAAAGACCACAATTTGAAAGGGAGGGGGCAAGATGGTGAATTGTTGACATCCATATAGCCCAGTGGCAACTAACTACCCTGAAAAGGAAGATCAGAGGACCCCAAAAGTCACCTATGGGATCCCACAATCAGCAAGAAACAGGGCCCTCTCTGAATCCATAAATAGAGAAGCAACTAACCATGGGAGGAATGGGAAGAACAACTTGCAGGTCAACACTCTGATCCCCCATCACTTGGCGCTCCCTTGGTGGTAAGTCCTACTTCCCAGCACACATAGCTCCATGCTCCCCCCTACCACATGACCTGCTACTTTCACCCTAAAACCCCAGGGAAACCGGTGCCCCTGTACAAGCAAGACCCTCAGCTTTCAGTACTCCATGGGATCCTAATGCCTGTCTCTGCTACCCTAGTCAGCCAGAGGTTACTCAGACCTTCCCCCAAGTCTTGCTCACCCTGCGTCACTTTCTCAGCTGATGAAGGGGGTGTAGCTGTGCCCCAGGGGATCCTCACAGCTTTCAGTGCAGGTTCAGTTTTGTGGTTTGCAGGTGACACCCAGTGGTCATGGGGAGAAGGGGGCATGGTCACAAGCAGTGGCTGCCTCTATATCAGAGCCTCGGGACGGACTCTGATGGCGTGGTCTCTGGCGGGTGAGGAGGCGAGCAAGGTTTTGGGTTCTGGCCTGAGTTTATATACCTGGGCGGTGACCGCACCACTCCTGTTATTGGCACTGCCACCTTAGGTTTGGCTTATTAGCATATTGGCCACCAACTTAGGTTTAGTTTATTAGCATATCAGCCTGTCATTCTCTGGCTGGTTTCTAAGTCCTAACACACACTAGCTAATAATTCTTATTTCAACAATTTTTCATACTTTAACACAATACAATCCATCAATACAACAGCAATCTTATATGTATTCACTACAGTCCACCCCCTGAGTCCTTGAGGTCCTAGTCTTCAGTGTAGGGCCTCGAGGGTGATTTCCATGGTAAACTGGAAGAGTTAATTAGCATCACGAATGGGAACAATTCCCCTTTTGTGTCCATGCAAAAGCTGCAATAAAAAGCCTTTTCCCAACCAATGGGATGCCAATGTCCTGTATAGCATGCTGCATAGCATTCATTTGTCCAGTAGTGACACGTGCCCAGTCTATCATACATGTGGAAATGGACAAGTGTCACTATCGGGCAGAAGTGGGAAACAGTGAAGGAGGTGAGAAATCCTGTAGTTGGTGGATGTGGGTGAATCTCCTCTGCAGCCCATTCTTGTAAGTATGTCCATGTAGTCCATTGTGTTGATGGGAGAATGGTGTAAATGCCACCCCCTGGTCTGCAAGCTGATGCTGTGTCTTTTGCCAAGTTGGACCAATGTCCAGGTTTCCACTGTAGTATTATGTCATCCTCGAAGTCCACGGCCTTCAGTTGATTGTTAATGATTCTTGCGCTGGTGCCTGCTCATATGTCTGATTGGGGTTTTGGAGGCCCAGTGTTGAGTCTGAAGATTGTGTCTGAAGTCTTGTGTTGGTCAGTGAGAGTCCCAGGTGCTGAATAGCATAGGGTACCTGCGTTAGAAGAATTGACACATGTTGAAGGTGAACTAAAGGTGGGTCCTAGTTCCACTGGATCAATGGGCTATCCATCTGGATCACATATGGTGGGTGGTAGAACTAGCATCACTGGAGCCAGTGATCCAGGATACACAAATTGTGATTAGTAAATTTCTTGCACATGAGGTTAGTACTATTGGTAGTATTGCTATTGGCATTGCCCTGGCATCTCCTTTCATGGCAGAGGGTATAATCACAAAATACTGTGATTCCTACCCAAACTAGAATAACTATATTAATGAGCAAAATAATGCAGTGGTAAGTAGTATGTATGTAATTCAGGCAGCGCAAGCTAAAGATGGCATCATGGCACCAACTTGTCTATTTTAGTGATTTTGAGGTCGCCCTTTTTCCCTGTAGTCTACACGGTGTTGGGCACTCCTGAGCACACAACCTCCTGTGGGGAGAGATTGTTATTGTGATCTTTCAAAGTAACTCTGTGTGGTAGGAGTACCTTGTTACCCTGAGTTACCATCCCCGGATTAAAAAATGGTCTGGGGAAGGCACTTTCAAAGGGTGAGGGTCTGCCAAGCCTTAATCCAGAGTTGAGCTTGTAACAGGCTATCTCTAAAGCTCTACTCAGTGGCTGATCCTTCAAATACTGTAGTTTCAGTTTCAGTAATCCATTGTGTCTTTCTGTGTTACCTGCTGCCTGTGGGTTATATGCTAGGTGGTAATTACACATAACATCCATCTCCTGGGCCCATTTCTTGACTACTTGACTAGTAAAATGCGTGCCTTGATCTGATTCAATAATGGCCGGTGGGGCCATATCTGGCCCACCAACACTATAGTGTGTATGTGGTGGCCATAGCATCAGGTCTCTTATGTGCTTTTGCCAGCATTTTACCAGAAGGTACATCTACCACTGTGCATTCATAATCTCCCTTATGTGTTTGTAATGGTCCTATGAAATCTATCTGTATTCTAGCATTAAAGCAATTAGGTTTATACAGTTCTGGTGAGGATCTGCACCTAAATCTTTGGACTGTCGTTGGGCAATCTGGGCAGTTTTCCACTGCCTGTTTACATTTTGTCCAAGACAGGTCAATATTCCTTAATTGTCCCCAAGTAAATAATGCATGTATGCCACAATGGCCTAATGCCTTATGAAGGTCTCTTAGTTCTTGTATTGAGGGGGTACATATCTTGAGTTTTTGTTGTTTTATTTGTTCATTTTGTTCAGTCTTATGATTCCCACATGTATTTGTTTTAGTCCATTTAGGTTTATCTTGTATTATCCTACTCCTAGGTCCTCTTTTAAGTGTCATTTTCAGTCCTTCTTGTTTATGCACATGCCCTGGATCTGTCCAGTTGTCTTTCCTATGTAAGGTCCAGAATGGCCTGTGGACTCTTTCACCTGCCAAAGTGTATTTCTGGTAATCATTAGCGCTGCTAACTTATCTGCCTTTTCGTTATGCTGAGATGTTGGATCACATCTCCCTGTGTGTGCATCCACACAGATGCTAATAGACCGTGAGAGTTCATCCATTTTTATCCAATCTTCCTTAGACCGTATGTCCTTGCCATTTATCTGCCAGTTGGTATGTTTCCATTTTCCTGACCATACTGCGAAAGCATTCACTGCACACGCACCACAAATCTGAATATATCCTAACAACTTTATATCCTTCTTTGTGAGATTGTTCAATTGCTAATCTGGCTGCATGGACCTCTGCATGTTGCACTGATCTACCCATGCCTTGGTCTGTGGGATTTGCCCATCTGTGGGTCCCCAGGCTGCAGATTTCCAATGCAGCTTGCCACCCCACAACATGGATGCTCCATCAGTGAACCAGGCATTTGTTTGTGAGTTGTCCCATCTCTCTGTCCCCCAATGGCCAATATTCTTGATCTGTGTAATTTTTGGCATGGTTATGGGGCATGGTACCATTGGGGCTGAGGCAATCTCCTCCACCCCGAGTGGCATCTTTCCCTTTGCCATGATCTTTATGATTATTGAGGAACTCAGAGGAACCACTTCCATTGCAACACCTTGGGTTCAGAAGGGGTTCTGGCTAGGGCTTCCCCTTTCATGTTGATCCAGTCCAGTATTGGCACTGGGCTATGGATTATTAGGCATTGATACATCAGGACCAGGCACACGGTTTTCACTACCTCCATGAGTGTCCAAGTGAGCCTCTCAAAATTGTACATTTGGATTCCACATATGGGAATCTTTTACAATAAAATGGTATGGGTACTGCACATGCACCTTGTTTACACATTACGCTCCAGTTTCCATATCCAGCTTGATAGGAAATATCCAGAATCACGATGTCAGTGCATGCAATGGTATATAATTGACTATGAGTTGTTATCAACTCTTTTACTGCTTTAAAGGCATGTTCTTGTTGGGGGTGCCATTCAAAATCAGAGGCCTTCTTAATAACCTGATACAAGGGTTGTAATAGGATCTGTAAACATGGGATATGAGTTCTCCAATATCCAAACAATCTGATAGTTTGTTGCACTTCCATTTTATTAGTTGGTGCTTTTAAATTTGTAATTTTATCTAGGACTGGGTTGGGGACCTTTGGTCCTCTCACCATCCATATCACTCCTAAGAACTTAAGAGTCTTGTGGGTTTTGTATTTTATTTGGGTTTATCATTCATCCATCTTTTCTTAATATCTCCACTGTTTCCTCTAGTAATTTTGATACCTTTTTTTGCTCTTTCCAGCTATAATTATATCATTTACATATGACAGTACTAAGCATTCATCTGGGATTTTAATTTGTCTAGTGACCATTGTAGTGTCACATATGCTATGAGGGGCTGTACTTATATCCCTGTGGTAATCTTTTAAATTGATATTGTTTGTTATTCCAGGTAAAGGTGGTCATTTCTCTAGATTTGGGGTGCAATGGTATGGCAAAGAATATGTCAGAAAAGTCCACTGATGCAAACCATGTGTCTGCTCTTTTTGTATTCTATAAAATAAATCTTGTACATCTGGTAAATTACCAGGAATTGCAGGTGAAAGCTCATTAGTTTTTCTAAAGTCCACAGTGAATCTATAGGTACCATTTGGTTTCTTAACCAGCCAGACTGGGCTGTTAAAATTAAAGGACTGTGTCCTTTCAATGATTCCTTCGTCTATCATAGTATTTATACACGCTGTCACTTCATCATGTCCTCCCTTCAATGGATATTGTTTAGTAAAGGAAGGTTGTATTTTTGGCAGTAGTATAGGTTCTATTTTTACCTCTGCCAGATCTACTTGTAACATTTTATTTTTCTTTAAAGGTAGCCATGTACCAAATATTTGTGGAATAATATCCATTCCTATTAAGTCTGTTGGTGCAGACATCAAAACTGCATTTATTTCTATAGGCTCTCTATCATATACTAATATTCATATTGGGCATCTATAAGCAATATTTACAGCATTTATTCCCTGTATCTGTATAGGATCCTGTTGTTTGGGGCAAGGCACTGATGTAATAATTGTGACTTCATTCCTGTATCAATTAAAAATGTTAGGAAGTGGGTCTGTCCATTGACAAGTGCTGGAAGTTGGATGTAGGGCCTGACTTCTGTGGTCTCTGTGCTGGCTGGCCCCATAACCTTGATCCCCATGAGTGTGTTTCTGGCCTTGGGCCTCTGCTCATGTTTGGGTCCCCAAAAGGTCTGATATTCCTCATCACTTGTCCCCATCTGTTCCACCTTGCCTTCTTTGTTGTATTTGGTCCCCGTAGGGGCTTCCCCCATTTTTTGGAAACGGGGGTCTATATGTACCCTGTGGTTGGGGTCTGTTTGGGAAATTCTGTCTCTGTCTACAGCAGCATTCCATTCCAGGCCTACCACACCTGAAGCACATTGGTACTTTAGTTACAAAGGTGGTAAGCTGTTTTGGTGGCCATTTATGACAGTACCTTGCATTTTTCTAAGTTTCTCACTTCCTTAATAAAGTCTGTGATGTCCTGTAAAGTTTCTGCCTGTGCTAAGGCTGTTGTTAAGCACATTTTAAAATGTGCTGGAGCTCCATTTATAATTACCTTTTTCATGTCTCTTGAGACTGGTGCCCCCAATGGTGTCCTAGTTTTGGGGTGGTAAACTTTATATAAAATCCCTACCTTCCTTACCAGTTTTATGGCCTCATCTAAATTTCTCCACTGAACTGCCTCTTCTTCTACTGAGGACATATCCATGTCCGGTACTGTATTCCTCCATGCCTCTGTTTTCCAGGCAAACAAGGTCCTGGTGGCCTCTGGGCACACTTCCAGAGCCATCAGTATTCCCTCATGTATGTGGGGGTTTTCTGCCATACCTGCCAGCTGTCTCATTTCAGCTGCTGATAGTTCTACTGTATTCAGCTCCATTAGACCACATTCTTTCTAGGTAGGTTATGTCTTTCTCTCCTTTCTGGGCAAATTCTGTTCTATATTGTTGCAACTTAGTTCTTGTCAGAGATCTCTTTTCTATTATGGTGATCTCCTCTCCTGACTCCTCACGCCCTTTTACAGGGGTGTAAGTCATCTTTCGAGTTGTTGCTGGGCATGCCTCAATGAAGGGGTTATTCTTGCCTAGGACCTTATTGACCAGTTGTTTTCCCTTTCTTCACTCAATATCTATGTCATCTATTATTTTGTACAATATTTCTGGTATTTCTTCCTTTTGGGACCTTCTCACTATGGGTTTAACTGTGTATGGGTCTGTAAGGGGAATAGTTATATCTGTTCCCTTAGGATAATCTTTAAATTTTTCCTGTGTTAGCATTTCTGTCTCCTTCCAAGGGGACCCTGGCTCTATCTCCATATACTTTTCAGCTTCTCCCATACTTTACTCCCGGTGGTCACCATGACCTAGGCTTCAGGTTCCCACCAGGTGGTTAGGGTAAATATTCTGTTAATGAGCACCTTTCTTAAGTGCTAATGAGTGGATCCAGCCATGTTTAGTTATTGAATTTGTTTCTCTAGTAGTGAGTCTCCAATTCTATATGATCTTTTAGTTATCCCCTGTCTCATAGCTGCTTGGCATTTTTCATCAGGGGTGAGTTCTAAAGTCCCTCCAAGAGAATCTCAGCATTTGGGGCTTCCTTTGCTCTGGGGAAAGGGGTAACCTTCACCCAAGTTACCCACTCTTCCCCAACCAAGGCTGGGTTGGCTTCATCTGGGTGGTAGGCCTAGGTACTCAGGAGAGAAGGACCCACACCTGGGTTACCTGCTGTTCCCCAACCAAGGCTGGGTTGGCTTCACACAGGTGGTTGGTCAAGGTTTCTGCTCATTGCACCCTTCCTTGCTCCTTTGCTCAAGTGCCTCCAGTGCCTCAATCAGTTCCCAGACCAATATTTGTGTCCAGATTGCCCTTTCTCATGCTAGGCTTATAAAAAGCCAAAAAAGCCATGATCATAATCCCCTTCACGAAATCCTGCCAACTAAGCCAATTGTCACAAGCACTTATTGGTTCAGTCGAGTACGGAGAGACAGTACTCAGGAGACTCTTATTTCAGAGAGCAGGATTTTATTCAAACACATTCACATGACACTTTCCTATGGATCCTAATGCCTGTTACTGCTACCCTAGCTAGCCAGGGGTTACTCAGACCTTCCCTCAAGTCTCACTCACCATGTGACGTTTTCTCAGCCAATGAGGGGGGCATGCTGTGCCCCAGGGGATCCTCACAGCCGCTTTCAGTGCAGGTCCAGTTTTGCAGTTCACCGGCAACACCTAGTAGTCATCAAGAGAAGGGGGCATGCTCATAAGTGGTGGCTTCCTCTACATCAGAGCCTCGGGATAGACTCTGATGGCGCAGTCTCTGGCAGGGTGAAAAGGCAAGCGAGGTTTTGGGTTCTGGCCTGAGTTTATATACCTGGTGGTGACCTCACCACCCGTTATTGGCACTGCCACTTTAGGTTTGGCTTATTAGCATATCAGCCACCACCTTAAGTTTGGTTTATTAGCATATCAGCCTGTCATTCTCTGGCTGGTTTCTAAGTCCTAACACACACTAGCTAATAATTCTTATTTCAACAATTTTTCATACTTTAACACAATACAATCCATCAATACAACAGCAATCTTATATGTGTTCACCACATGGGCTCAGGAACTCCTGCTGCTTGTGGGCTTGGTTCTTCCAAGCTGAGCCGGCAGCAGAACCACTGAACTGCACTCCCTGAATCCCAAACAAGAGATTGGGCCCAGGAACCCCAGGTGCCCACAGACTTGGCTCTCCCAAGCCAAGTCAGCAGAAGAGCCACTAAACTGAGATCCCAGAAGCCCATGTAGGAAATCAAGCCCCAGGGCTCCCACTACCCAAAGTCTTGGTTCCCCCTGTGCTTGCAGTGCTACTGCATTACCCTACTGGAGCCTGAGCTTGGAAAGCAAGTCCCAGAATTCCTGCTGTCTGAAGGCTTGGTTCCCCCACACCTCCAGCAGATGCCATGGTTCTGGGTAAACCAGCACCTGCAAGCAAGCCTCAGGGCTTATGCTACCTGCAAACTTGGGTCCCCTGTGCCTGCAAAGCTGCCATGGCTCCTAGAAGACCACACCCCAATGCAATTAGACCCAAGGGCTTCTGCTGTCTTGTGGGCACCAGACAATTCAAACCTGCCAGCTCTGCTGCCCCATGGATACCCTCATCTTGCCACTCAGTGCCAGGAGCCTTTCCACCACACACCCAAGTAAACCTCATGCTCCAGACTTTGCTACTTTTTGGTGCTAGGAGGCTTCCTTGCCCACAGAGCATGGAGGCCCAGCCCTCCCCACTGTCTCTGACAGCAAGAGAGCCCTCACTCCCCTGCCAAAGAGCAAGAATACCAGATTCCCCATTGAGGGAAGGAAAGCTATAACCTGTCACTCTGCAGGTGGCATCAGAAGCTCTGTTCCACCAAGGCACACAGAAGCCCAGCACTTCACACTGCACCTCCCTGCAAAAGAGTCACATCTCTTCTGTCCAAGAGCTGGAATCCCAGATCCTCCACTGAGTGACAATCCACTACTCTGCTGGTGCTAGGAAGCCTGCTGCCCACAGTGCACAAAGACCCAATGCTCCCAACTGTGACTGCAAGAGAGCCCTGATGCCCCCATCAAAAAGCTGGAAGTCCAGCCCCCTTGCTGAGAAGAGAAAAGTGGTAATCAGCACCACAATGAGAACCCTGCAAAGGGCAACATATCCAGCATATCCCTCTCTGACGAACACTGCTGGAGTACCAGGAGGAAAAAAGAAAAACACAAAAACCCCAACTACAGGGGCATAAGGGACTAAAATCCTAACCAAAAACAACTCCAGATGTGTAAATCTCAATGCAGAATAAAACAGCAAGACCACCACTCTTCACCAAAAGCCAGTTCCACCACTAATGATCCAAACACCTGCATAGAAGGACTATCAAATAATGAATTCTAAAAAACAATAGTAAAAATGATTAATGACCTCAAAGAAGAAACACAAAAGTTAGTATTTGACCTCAAAAAAAGCATGAATAAACAATTAAATGAACTCAAAGAGAATACAAAAAAACATGGATGAAATTAAGAAGACTATCCAGGATATGAAAGAGGAAATCAATAAAGATATGGAAACCCTGAAAAATAATCCAAAATAAATAACTCAATATCCCAAATAAATATTGCAATCAAAAGCTTGGCAAACAGAGTGGAGCAAGTTGAAAACAGAGTATCAGGAATGGAAGAAAAAGTAGAGGAATTGGACCAAACAGTAAAAGTTCATGAAAGAATGGTAAGAAAATATGAATAGAACATGCAAGATATCTGGGACACGATGAAAAGACCAAAACTATGAATCATGGGTGTAGAAGAAGAAGAGGAGATACAAACTAAAGTCATTGACAACCTATTTAATAGAATAATAGCAGAAAACTCCCTTAGTTTTGAGAAAGAGAGAGTCACCCAGGTGCAGAAAGCCTATAGAACATCAAACTGGCAGGACTAAGAAAGAAACATTCCCAGACATTTCACAATCAAAACACTCTGCACACAGAACAAAGAAACAAAGCTGCAAAAGAGAAAAGGCAAGTCACATGTAAAGGCAAATCCATTAGAATAACAGCAAATTTCTCAACTCAAACTTTAAATACAAGAAGGTCATGGAAAGACATAATACAGGCCCTGAAAGAAAGCAACTGTCAACTAGACTAGTCTACCCAGCAAGACTATCCTTCCTAATTGAAGGAGAAATTAAAACCTTCTACAACAAAGAAAAACTAAAGGAATTTGTGACCACCAAGCCAGCACTACAGAAGATACTTAAAGGACTTTTATATGTAGTAGAAGAAACTAGAATGAGACAGGAGGACTTAAGAAAGAATAAACACTTTTAAATGAGCAGACAAATAAGGTATAGGTAAAACTAAACAACAGGGAAACAAGAATGACTGGAACCAATAAGCACCTCTCAATATTAACACTGAATATAAATGGCCTCAATGCCCCAATCAAAAGACATAGAATCTCGAACTGAGTGAAAAAACAAGACCCAACTATATGTTCCTTACAAGAGACTCATCTCACTGAAAAAAATAAACACTGGCTTAAAGTTGAAGGCTGGAAAAAAGTTTCCCAAGCATATGGATCCCATAAACAAGCAGGAGTAGCTATACTCATATCTGACAAACTAGACTTGAGACTAAAACCAATCAGAAGAGACAATGAAGGTCACTTCGTATTAATAAAAGGAACAATTCATCAAGAGGGACATTAACCCTTAACATATATGCACCAAACACAGGGGCATCCATCTATATTGAAAAAACTCTAATGGCCCTAAGAGCACTGATAGACACTAACACAGTGCTAGCAGGAGACCTAAATACCTTACTATCACCAATAGATAGGTCTTCCAGACAAAAGGGCAGCAAAGAAACTTCAGTGCTATTACAAACATTAGACCAGATAGATGTGGTTGATATCTACAGAGTATTCTACCCAACAAGCAGGCAATACACATTCTTTTCTGCAGCTCATGGAACTTTCTCCAAAATAGGTCTTATTTTAGGACAGGAGGCAAGTCTCAACAAATTCAAGAAAATAGAAATAACCCTCTGCATCATTTCAGACTACAATGGAATAAAACTAAATGTCAACAACAAAAGAAACCCCAGAAAATATTCAAACACATGGAGACTGAGCAGCACACTGGTGAAAAACCAATGGGTGTCTGAAATAATAAGGGGAGAAATCAAGAAGTTTCTGGAATGCAATGACAATGAAAATACAACATAGCAGAATTTGTGGGACACAGCAAAGGTCATACTAAGGGGAAAGTTTATAGCTATAAGTGCCTACATTAAAAAATAAGAGACCTATCAAGTAAACAATCTAATTATGCACCTTAAGCTTGTAGAAATACAAGAACAAACCAAACCCAAAACCAGCAGACAGAGAGAAATAACAAAGATCAGCACTGAGACCAATGAAATTGAAACCAAACAAACTATACAAAGAATCAATGAAACAAAAAGTTGGTTCTTTGAAAAGATTAGCAAGATTGACCAACCCTTAGACAACAGGACAAAATGGTGGAGGGAGAAGGCCCAAATTAATAAAATCAGAGATGAAAAAGGGAACATAACCACAGATACCAATGAAATCCAAAAATAGAGTACTTTGAAAACTTATATACAAGTAAACTGGAAAATCTAGAGAAAATGGATAAATTCCTAGACGAATGCAACCAACCAAAATTGAACCAAGAAGATATTAACCACCTAAATAGTCCTATTACTTACAATGAAATTGAAGCAGTAATAGAGTCTCCCTACAAAAAAGAGCCCAGGACCTGATGCATTCATGACCGAATTTTACCAAACCTTTAAAGAAGAGCTCACACCAATACTCCTCAAACTTTTCCAGGAAATAGAAAGGGAAACAATACTACCAAACTCATTCTATGAAGCCAGTACCCACTCCAAAACTAAACAAAGATTTAACCAGAAAAGAGAATTATCGACTAATATCTTTAATGAATATATATGCAAAAATTCTCAACAAAATACTGGCAAACAGAATCCAAGAACACATCAAAAAGATCATATACCATGACCAAGTCAGATTAATTCCAGGGATGCAAGAATGGTTCAACATACATAATCCATAAATGTAATACAGCACATACATAGGAGCAAGGACAAAAACCACATGATCCTCTAAATAGATGCAGAAAAAGTCTGACAAATCCAATACCCTTTCATAATAAAAGCTCTGAAGAAATTAGGAATAGTATGAATGTTCCTCAATACAATAAAGGCTATATATGACAAACCTACAGACAAGATCATATTAAATGGAGAACTATTGAAACCATTTCCCTTGAAGTCAGGAATGAGTCAGGGCTGTCCACTTTCTCCACTCCTGTTCAATATAGTTTTGGAATTCCTAGCCAGACCAATTAGATAAGAGCAAGAAGTAAAAGGGATTCAAATAAGGAAGGAAAAAAATCAAACTATTTCTATTTGCAGATGACATGATTCTATACCTAAGAGAATACAAAAACTCTACAAAAAACTACTAGAAATCATAAACTCTTTGGGCAAAGTAGCAGGATACAAAATGAACACACAGAAACCAGTAGCTTTTCTATATACCAACAATGAACAGACTGAGAAAGAAACTCAGGGAAACAATCCCATTTACAATAGCCTCAAAAACAATAAATTACCTTGGAATAAATTTAATGAAGGAAACCAAAGGATGTTTCAATGACAACTATAATCACTGAAGAGAGAAATAGAAGAAGACATCAGAAGATGGAAAGACCTTTCATGCTTGTGGATCAGTAGAATCAATATTGTGAAAATGGCCATACTACCAAAAGCAATCCACATGTTCAACACAATCCCTATTAAAATTCTAATGATATTCTGCACAGAAATTGAAAAGTCAATCCTAAAATATATATGGAAACACAAGACCTCAAGTAGCCAAAGCAATTCTGAGTAAGAAGTCAGGCTTGGGGATATCACAATAACCAACTTTGAACTATCCTACAGAGCCATAACAATAAAAGCAGCATGATATTGGCACAAGAACAGGCAGGAAGACCAATGGATCAGAATAAAAGGTCCAGAAATAAACTCACACATCTATAGCCGACGGATTTTCAATAAAGGAGCCCAAAACACATAATGGAGAAAAGGCAACCTCTTCAACATGCTGCTGGAAAAACTGGATATCCACATGTAGAAGACTGAAACTAGATCCCTGTCTTTCACCCTGTACCAAAATAAACTCAGTGATCAAAGACCTTGATGTAAGGCCTGAAACCCTGAAACAACTCCAAGAAGCAGTAGGAAATACACTGGAACAGATAGGTATAGAGAATGACTTCTTAAACAGAACTCAAATGCTCACCATCTAAGAGAAACAATGAACAAATAGGATTGCATCAAACTAAGTAGGGAGTTTATGCACAGCAAAGAAAAAAATCATCAGAGACAAGAGACAGCCCACAGTATGGGAGGAAATCTTTGCCAGCTACTCATCTGACAAGTGACTAATATCCAGAATCTATGTGGAACTTAAAAAACTCAGCCCCCAAAGAATCAACACCCCAGTGAAAAAATGGGCACCTGAATTAATTAGGGAATTCTCAAAGAAAGAGGTACAAATGGCCAGTAAATGCATGAAGAAGTTTCAACTTCCCTGGTTATGATACACATCAAAACAACACTTAAATTTCATCTCACCCCAGTTATAATGGCCAAAATTAAAGATAATAACAACAACAAATGCTGGTGAAGATGTGGTGAAACAAGAACCCTAATACACTGCTGGTACAGTTAGTGCAACCACTATGAGAAGCAGTATGAAGATTCCTCAAAAAACTAGAGCTAGAACTGCCATATGATCCAGTGATACTACTCCTGGGCATCTACACAAAAGAATGTAGACACCTGTACACCGATGTTCATTGCAACACTATTCACAATAGCCAAGCTCTGGAAACAACCCAGATGCCCTACAACTGAGGAATTGATCATGAAATTGTGGTACATATGCACAGCAAAGTGTTATTCAGCTGGAAGGAATAATGACATGTGGTTTGAAGGTAAATGGATGCAGTTGGAGGAAATCATGCTAAGTGAAGTTAGCCAGGATCAGAAACACAAAAGACACATGTTTTCCCTCATATGGGGAAAATAGATCCAAAGATAAACATATATACAAAAACAAGCCTGATCATATACAAACTCAAATGTAGAACATGTTTGTAACAGTGGAACTACTCTACAGAACTTGGGGAAACAGGCAAATGATAGAGCATCAGTAATATCACATACCATAAGATGTAAAGGTAGAGGATATAAGGATGTGTATTGAGTAGGAGGTAAAAGGGTAAGAGAGAGTATTTGAAGGGACTGAATGGATCAAAGTAAAGCACACCCACAGAGGGCATACATTGAGACACCCCTTTAAATGTCAATTAAAATATTAATAATGAAAATCAGGACTGAAAAATAGGCACAGTGTGTGTCAGGTGGGGGAGTAGAGGGAAGGGAGAGGGTGAAGGAAGGAGATTAAGGTGATGGTATATGGTTGATGGACTTCAAATACCTATATGAAGCAGAACTAAATAACTTCTTACAATTGCTTTAAGTGGGGTGGGGAAGAGGCTAAGGGGGAGAGACAATAGGATCAATGTAAACAATGTACAATATAAGTCTAATCAGTATTGTTACTGCAAATCCCCCCTGTATAGTGAATATTTCCCAATTAAAAATTTATTTAAAAAAGAACACAGTTCTGTGTTAACAGTTATTTTGTTTCAGAATTTTAAAGTTGCTATCCTAATGTTAATCTGGCATGGACAGCTGTGTGTCAAAACCAATAATTGCTTCCATTATTTCTATTGAGAAGTCTTATTTCTCCTTTCTGATTGCATTTAAAATTTTTCTCTTTGCTTTTAATATTCTGCAATTTTATTTTGACATGCTTTGTCCTAAGCATAGGTTTATTTATTTTCTGTAGCATGTTATTTTCAGGATCTATAGATTCACATTTTCATAAGTTTTAAAAATGTTATTACCATTGTCTCTTTTTTTTTATTATTCATATGTGCATACAAGGCTTGGGTCATTTCTCCCCCCTGCCCCCACCCCCCATTATCTTTTTTCAATATCAATTATTATTTATTCTATCTGCTTTCTCCTTGACAACATCTATTTCTATTAGAAAAATATTTTATCTTTTTGTCTATCTTCAACTTAGCTTAACACAATGCTTTCAATTCCATTTTTACTTATGTTGCATATTGGATAATTTATTTAGGGATATTTTCTTTTTTTATTGTTTTATTATTCATATGTACATACAATGCTTGGGTTATTTCTGCCCCCCCCGCCCACACCCCATCCCTTACCACCCACCCCACCCCCTCCAACTTCCCCCCCCTCAATACCAGGCAGAAACTATTTTGCCCTTATCTCTAATTTTGTTGAAGAGAGAGTATAAGCAATAATAGGAAGGAACAAGGGTTTTTGCTGGTTGAGATAAGGATAGCTATACAGGGAGTTGACTCACATTAATTTCCTGTGCATGTGTGTTACTTTCTTGGTTAATTCTTTTTGATCTAACCTTTTCTCTAGTTCCTGGTCCCCTTTTCCTGTTGGTCTCAGTTGCTTTTAAGGTATCTGCTTTAGTTTCTCTGCGTTAAGGGCAACAAATGCTAGCTAATTTTTTAGGTGGCTTACCTATCCTCACCCCCTCCCTTGTTTGCTCTCTCTTTTATCATATGCTCAAAGTCCAATCCCATTGTTGTGTTTGCCCTTGATCTAATGTCCACATATGAGGGAGAACATACGATTTTTGGTCTTTTGGGCCAGACTAACCTCAGAATGATGTTCTCCAATTCCATCCATTTACCAGTGAATGATAAAATTTCATTCTTCTTCATGGCTGCATAAAATTCCATAGTGTATAGATACCACATTTTCTTGATCCATTCATCAGTAGTGGGGCATCTTGGCTGTTTCCATAACTTGGCTATGGTGACTAGTGCTGCAATAGACATGGGTGTGCAGGTGCCTCTGGAGTGACCTGTGTCACAGTCTTTTGGGTATATCCCCAAGAGGGGTATTGCTGGATCAAATGGAAGATCAATGGTTAGCTTTTTAAGTAGCCTCCAAATTTTTTTCCAGAGTGGTTGTACTAGTTTACATTTCCACCAACAGTGTAAGAGGGTTCCTTTTTTCCCCGCATCCTCGCCAACACCTGTTGTTGGTGGTGTTACTAATGATGGCTATTCTAACAGGGGTGAGGTGGAATCTTAGTGTGGTTTTAATTTGCATTTCCTTTATTGCTAGAGATGGTGAGCATTTTTCATGTGTTTTTTGGCCATTTGAATTTCTTCTTTTGAGAAAGTTCTGTTCAGTTCACTTGCCCATTTCTTTGTTGGTTCATTAGTTTTGGGAGAATTTAGTTTTTTAAGTTCCCTATATATTCTGGTTATCAGTCCTTTGTCTGATGTGTAGCTGGCAAATATTTTCTCCCACTCTGTGGGTGTTCTCTTCAGTTTAGAGACCATTTCTTTTGATGAACAGAAGCTTTTTAGTTTTATGAGGTCCCATTTATCTATGCTATCTCTTAGTTGCTGTGCTGCTGAGGTTCCATTGAGAAGGTTCTTACCTAAACTAACTAAATCCAGAGTGTTTCCTACTCTTTCCTGCATTAACTTTAGAGTTTGTGGTCTGATATTAAGATCCTTGATCCATTTTGAGTTAATTTTGGTATAGAGTGATATACATGGATCTAGTTTCAGTTTTTTGCAGACTGCTAACCAGTTTTCCCAGCAGTTTTTGTTGAAGAGGCTGCTATTTCTCCATTGTATATTTTTAGTGCCTTTGTCAAAGACAAGTTGGTTATAGTTGTGTGGCTTCATATCTGGGTCCTCTATTCTGTTCCACTGGTCTTCACGTCTGTTTTTGTGCCAGTACCATGCTGTTTTTATTGTTACTGCTTTGTAATATAGTTTGAAGTCGGGTATTGTGATACCTCCATCATTGTTCTTTTGACTGAGTATTGCCTTGGCTATTCGTGGCCTCTTGTGTTTCCATATAAGTTTAAAGGTAGATTTTTCAATCTCTTTAATGAATGTCATTGGAATTTTGATGGGAATTGCATTAAACATGTAGATTACTCTTGGGAGTATAGACATTTTTACTATGTTGATTCTACCAATCCATGAGCATGGGAGATGTCTCCACTTTCTATAGTCTTCCTCAATCTCTTTCTTTAGAAGTTTATAGTTTTCCTTATAGAGATCATTCACATCTTTTGTTAGGTTTACACCTAGGTATTTGATTTTTTTTGAGGCTATTGTAAATGGAATTGTTTTCATACATTCTTTTTCAGTTTGATCATTATTAGTATATAGAAATGCTAATGATTTTTCTATGTTGATTTTATATCCTGCTACCTTGCTGTAGCTATTGATGATGTCTAGAAGCTTCTGAGTAGAGTTTTTTTTTTGCGTCTTTAAGGTATAGGATCATGTCATCTGCAAATAGGGATATTTTGACAGTTTCTTTACCTATTTGTATTCCTTTTATTCCTTCTTCTAGCCTAATTGCTCTGGCTAGGAATTCCAGTACTATGTTGAATAGGAGTGGAGATAGTGGGCATCCTTGTCTGATTCCTGATTTTAGAGGGAATGGTTTCAGTTTTTCTCTGTTAAGTATAATGCTAGCTGTAGGTTTGTCATATATAGTTTTTATAATGTTGAGGTACTTTCCTTCTATTCCTAGTTTTCTTAGAGCTTTTATCATGAAATGGTGTTGGATCTTATCAAAGGCCTTTTCTGCATCTATTGAGATGATCAAGTGGTTTTTGTCTTTGCTTTTGTAAATGTGGTTTATTACGTTTATTGATTTTTGTATGTTGAACCACCCCTGCATTCCTGGGATGAAGCCTACTTGGTCGTGGTGAATAATCTTTTTGATGTGTTGTTGAATTTGGTTTGCCATTATTTTGTTGAGGATTTTTGCATCAGTGTTCATTAAGGAGATTGGCCTTTAGTTCTCCGTTTTTGGAGGTGTCTTTGCCTGGTTTTGGGACAAGTGTAATACTGGCTTCATAAAATGTGTTTGGCAGTTTTTCTTCCCTTTCTATTTTGTGGAACAGCTTGAGGAGGCTTCGTATCAGTTCTTCTTTAAAGGTCTGATAGAATTCACCAGAAAATCCATCAGGTCCTGGACTTTTCTTTTTGGAGAGACTCTTGATTGCTGCTTCAATTTCATTTTGTGTTATAGATCTATTCAGGTGATTAATTTCCTCTTGGTTCAGTTTTGGATGATCATATGTATCTAGAAATCTGTCCATTTCTTTAAGATTTTCAAATTTATTTGAATATAGGTTCTCAAAGTAGTCTCTGATGATTTCCTGGACTTCCATGGTGTTTGTTGTTATCTCCCCTTTTGCATTCCTGATTTTATTAATTTGGGTTTTTTTCCCTCCTCATTTTAGTCAGGTTTTCCAGGGGTCTATCGATCTTGTTTATTTTTCAAAGAACAAAATTTTTGTTTCATTAATTCTTTGTATGGTTTTTTGGTTTCTATTTCATTGGTTTCAGCTCTTATTTTTATTATTTCTCTCCTTCTATTTGTTTTGGGATTTGCTTGTTCTTGTCTTTCTAGGAGTTTGAGGTGTATCATTAGGTCATTGATATGGGATCTTTCAATCTTTTTAATATATGCACTCATGGCTATAAACTTTCCTCTCAGGACTGCCTTTGCTGTGTCCCATTGGTTCCGGTAGGTAGTGTTTTCATTTTCATTGACTTCCAGGAACTTTAATTTCCTCTTTTATTTCATCAATGATCCATTGTTCATTAAGTAATGAGTTATTTAGTTTTGAGCTGTTTGCATTTTTTTGTCTTTACTTTTGTTGTTGAGTTCTACTTTTACTGCATTGTGATCAGATAGTATGCACAGTATAATTTCTATTTTCTTACATTTGCTGAGGCTTGCTTTGTGCCCTAGGATACAATCTATTTTGGAGAAGGTTCCATGGGCTGCTGAGAAGAATGTATATTGTGTAGACGTTGGATGAAATGTTCTGTAGATATCAGAACAATATGTACATACTATATATATATATATATATATATACCTATAAATATTGTATATTTTAGATCTTGGATTTCTTTATTGATTTTTTGGTTGGGTGACCTATCTATTAATGATAATGGGGTGTTAAAGTCTCCCACAACCACTGTATTGGAGTTAATATATTCTTTTAGGTCTTTCAGGGTATGTTTGAGAAATTTTGTGTGTTGACATTGAGTGCATATAGGTTGATAATTATTATTTACTTTTGGTCTATTTCCCCTTTTATTAGTGTGGAATGTCCTTCTTTATCTCGTTTGATCAATGTAGGTTTGAAGTCTACTTTGTCAGAGATAAGTATTCCTACTCCTGCCTGTTTTTAGGGGCTATTGGCTTGGTAAATCTTCTTCTAGCCTTTCATCCTAAGCCTATCCTTATTTCTTTCAGTGAGATGGATCTACTATAAGCAACAATTGTCGAATCTTCCTTTTTAATCCATTTCACCAAGTGGTGCCTTTTGATGGGTGAATTAAGTCTGTTAACATTAAGTGTTAGTACTGATAGGTATGTGGTGATTCCTGTCATTTAGTTGTCTTAGTTGTTTGAAGGTTTGATTGTGTGTACCTAAGTTGAGGTTACTCTCTACTGTCTTGCTTTTTCTTTTCCTGTGGTTTGGTGCTGCCTGTCATTTCATGGTTAAGTTGAGTTTCACTTTCTGTGTACAGAATCCCTTGCAGAATCTTTTGTAGTGGTGGCTTTGTGGTCACATATTGTTTTAGTTTCTGCTTATCATGGAAGACTTTTATTGCTCCATCTATTTTGAATGATAGCTTTGCTGGGTAGAGTATCCTGGGGTTGAAGTTATTTTCATTCAGTGCCCGGAAGATCTCACCCCACGCTCTTCTTGCTTTTAATGTTTCTGTTGAGAAGTCTGCTGTGATTTTGATGGGTTTACCTTTGTATGTTACTTGTTTTTTCTCTCTTACAGCCTTCAATATTCTTTCCTTAGTTTCTGAACTTGTTGTTTTAATGATGATATGTCATGGGGTAGTTCTATTTTGATCTGGTCTGTTTGGTGTCCTGGAGGCCTCTTGCATCTGTATGGGAATATCTTTCTCTAGATTTGAGAAATTTTCCGTTATTATTTTGTTGAATATATTACGCATTCCCTTTGCTTGCACCTCTTCTCCTTCTTCAATGCCCATGATTCTCAAGTTTGGTCTTTTGATGGAGTCAGTGAGTTCTTGCATTTTGTTTTCAAAGGTCTTTAGTTGTTTAATTAATAGCTCTTCAGTTTTTCCTTTAATTACCATTTTATCTTCAAGTTCTGAGATTCTGTCTTCTGTTTGTTCTATTCTGCTGGATTGGCCTTCCATTTTGTTTTGCAGTTCTGTTTCATTCTTTTTCTGAGGTTTTCCATATCCTGGCAGTTTTCCTCTTTAATGTTGTCTATTTTTGTTCTGAGTTCATTTATCTCTTTATTAATCATGTTCTCTGTTTCACTTTGGTGTTTATACAGTGCTTCTATGGTTTCCTTTATTTCTTCTTTTGCTTTTTCAAATTCTCTATTTTTGTTGTCTTGGAATTTCTTGAGTGTCTCCTGTACATTTTGGTTGACTGTATCCAGTATCATCTCTATAAAATTCTCATTGAGTACCTGCAGTATGTCTTCTTTTAAATTATTCTTGTGGGCTTCATTGGGTTCTTTGGCATAGTTTATCTTCATTTTGTTGGAGTCTGGATCTGAGTATCTGTTTTCTTCATTTCCCTCTGGTTCCTGTACTAATTTTTTGCTGTGGGGAAATTGGTTCCCTGTTTTTTCTATCTTCCCATCATTGCCCTTGGTGTTGTTATTGTCCCTGTACTGTGTGCAGTTAAGTATTTTCTGTCTTATAATAATAGCACTAGTGATATTTAGAATGGAAGGGTGAGAGTGGATGGAAAGCAAAGAAGTTAAAGGGAAAGGGAAAGGGAAAAACAAATAGTCAAGTAGAAAGAAAGAAAAAAATAAAACAAAGAAACAAACTAAAGAAGTTTCAAAGATATAAACAGGGAGAGACAGTGTACTAATCGACAGTAATCTGAAAAGGCATTAGAGAGACAGAGAGAGGATTGAAAATGAAAAATAAAAAGAATAAAGATAGGAATAAAAATAAAAAATAAGTAAATGAAAGAAAAGTATATATATTAAAAATAAAATAAAATAAAACAAAATGAAAAATAGAAAAAAAAAACCTCCAAGTTCAAATGCAATGAAGTTTCAGTCTTAATAATTTTGGTGTCCGTCTCAGCCTCCAATCCTGAAGATGGTGCCTTAGATGTTGTTCTGTAGTTGTATCATCAAAGGGGACACATAATGTAGAACAAAATTGCACACGCACAAAAAAGAAAACTGCACAAAAAAACCCCCCACAAAGTGTCCCAAGTTCAAATGCAATACAGTTTCAGTAAGTTTTTCAGCATGTGGATGTAGTTTCGTTTTTTTCTCATCAAAGGTAGGGAGAGAGAAAAAAAGAGTTTGGAGATAGGTCTGTGAATGGCTATCTGTGGCTGTGGCTTGCCTGCCCACTTCTGTCAGCCTGCTGTTGCTGGAGGCATTATTTATGCAGATCTCTGGGGTGAGCTTAACACTCACCTGGCCCTGCAGGCTTTGTTTACTCAGAGTTCTCCTGTGCGTGAGCCACCACTACAAGCTTTCCCCTTTCCAAGCACACTGGGGGAGGTGACACTGCACCCACTTTCTCTGGCCTGTGTGTTTGTTTACAGCTCACGTGGGAAGTGGGTCTTCCCCCTTCTCCTGTGGAATTTTCTTCCCACCGCCACTTTTACAAGCTTTCCAGCTCCTGATTGCTGGGCATGTGCTGCTGCTTCTGCCGGCCAGTGTGTTTGTTTACAGCTCACATGGGCTGTGGGTATCCCCCCTCTCCTGTGCAGTTTTCCTCCCTCTGCCACTCTCACAAGCTTTCCCACTCCTGGTTGCTGGGCATGCATCCCTGCTCCCGCCGGAGCCTCTCTGGCCAGCCCAGCTTGTTTATTAACAGTTCCGGGAAGAATTCCCTTCCCCCCTCTTTGGCACTCAGTGTGCCCCAACCTTTTTGCAACATGTCTTTATTGTTCTTATTGCTTATTACTCAGTTTCTCTTTTTTCCCCGGGTGGAGGTCGGTCTGTCCAGGGGGCTATGCTCTCTGGCGCAGGGTTGTCTGTGGGAGTACCGCATACCACTTAGCTCACCTTGTCCATGTCTTCCCAAGCCATCTGGACATGGGCCATTGGCGGCCGGGGGGCCCTCCTGGTTTCTCTGTTTAATGTGAAGTGGAGATTCTATGTACCGGCTCGAGGTGTGGAGGGGTCATAGTTTTGCCTCTTCTCAGTGTTTTTGCCTGCAAGGTGTGTCTCCAGTGTCTCTCCAAGATTTCAGTATAGGAGGCATGCTTTCTGCTTCCTCCCTCTAGCTGCCATCTTGGAATTCTGGGCTTTAGGTATATTTTCATATTTTAATTTGTCCAATCTGTTGTTTAACCCATCCACTGAGGTTTTAAACTTTAATAATATATTTTTCAGCACTTTATTATGAGGACTTTTTAACATTACCAAGATCATAAGAATATTAGAGTGAGCATCATCTAGATTTATATATGTCATCTAGATTTTATCACTAATACTTCATTTCATTGGTATATACCATATTAATCCATCCGTTTAGCCATCTATTAACACATATTTAAATAATTATATTTTTACATTTAGGAAGTTACATTACTCCCTATTCCTATTTATTTTGTTTTGTTTTGGGCCGTACTTGTGTTTGAATTTAGGGCCTTGTGCTTGCTAGGTAGGCTCTCTACCAACCCTTCTTGTTTTGAGTTATTTTTTTGGAGAGGGTCTCACACTTTTGCCATGGTTGGCCTAGAGGACTGTGATCCTCTTACTTATACTTTCTACTTGTGTGTAGCTGGGACCACAGGTACAAACCACCACATCCAGCTTGTTTGTCTTGGTAACATTTTTCCTGGGCTGACTTCGAGCTATGTTTCTTCTGATCTTTGCTTCCTGAATAGCTGGGATTATAGGTACGAGCCACCATGCCCAGTAAATTTTGTAATTTTTTTAAGGATAAAGTGTTTTTGAGGGTACCTGTTTTGCTCATATGATAGAATAAATGTTTTATAAACCATCTAATCACTAGTTAGAATTTGTGCTTAGCAGTATTACTGACATTGAATCAGACATTGGAGCCTTTATTGGTGGGAATGTAAGCAAGTACAACCATTACAGAAAGCAGTATGATGCTTTTTTAAAAATTAAAACTAGATCTGCCATATGATCCAGCAATACCACTCCTAGGGATATACCTGAAGGAATGTGAGTCAGGTTACAACAAAGGCACCTGCACACCCATGTTTATTACAGCACCATCCACAATAGCCAAGCTATGGAAACAGCCAAGATGCCCCACTACTGATAAGTAGATTAAGAAAATATGGTATTTATACATAATGGATTTTTTACTCAGCCACAAAGAAGAATGAAATTTTGTCATTCGCAGATAAATGGATGGAATTGGAGAACATCACTTTAAGTGAAGTTAGCCTAGCTCAGAAGGCCAAAAGCTGTGTGTTCTCTCTCATATGCAGATTGTAGAACTAAAACAAATGCAGCAAAATGATGGGACACAGGTTACACTGAGGGGAGGCCATGCAAGGGAGGGATAGGGCAAGGAAAGAAGCTAAAAACTTGAATGTGGTTGATGTGTTCACTGTACAGGAATGAATAAAGAAAATTTAAACTGGCTGGGGCCACAATGGGAAGTGGACTAGGGAAGAGGACTGGAAGATGTAAATTAATTGGGGTTGTAATACATATATGCATGAAAAGAACACAAGAAAACTACCTGTGTAACTGTCTTTATCTCAAACTAGCAAAAACCTCATGCTTCTCATTTTATCTTTTATGTTTTTTTCTTCTACAAAATCAGAGAACAAGAGGGCAGAACAGGCTCTGCCCAGGGAGAGGAGGAGGGAGGTGGTGGGGCAAGGGATGGGAGGATGAATACAGTGCAAACAATGTATACATATGTATGTAAATGCAAAAATGATACCTGTTGAAACTGTTCCAGGAATCAGGGGAGGGGGGAGAAGGGAGAGCAAGTGGAGGTGGTGAGTTCAAGTATGATATATTTGATACACTGTAAGAACCTTTGTAAATGCTATGATGTACCCCCACCCAGAACAACAATAAAAAATTTTTTTTAAAAAGAATGAACCTTTATACACACACACACACACACACACAAACACACACACACACACACACACACACACACACATACTCAGAGCCATACAACCTTAGCTAAGATCAGAAGAGCTGGGAGCTGAGGGTAATATGAGTAGACAACAGACAACAGACAGGGGTGGGATTGTTGTGAGGGCAGACAGCAATGGCGACATTGGTATCAATATACTAGACCTTTGACTATCAAGCCAAAGCTAGGCATGATGGCATGTATCTGTCATCTCAACTATGAAGGAGGCATAGGTAGTTAGATTGTGGTATAGGCCTGCCAGGAGTAAAAACTTGAGACCCTATTGCAAAAATAACTAAAAGTAAAAAGGGCTGGGGGAATGGCTTAAGTGGTAGAGAGCCTGCCTAGCAAGCATGAAGTCCTGAGTTCAAAACTCAGTACTGCCAAAAAAATCTTATTTACATCCAAAACCAGAAAATGGATTTATAAAAGCATTTGGGGGTGGGGTGGGGTTCATTTGAGCAGGTTTCTAACAACAATGACTTTAAAAAAGACAACTGAAAGGGTTGGTGGAGTGGCTCAAGTGGTGGAGTACCTGTTAGTAAGCATGATGCCCTGAGTTCAAATGCCAAATTTAAAAAATTAAAAAAAATTAAAACCTTTAAAAATTTTAGTGGCTTTACATTTATAGAAAAGTTACAAAAATAGTACAGAGATTTCCCATAAATATCAGTTTCACTTATTAAAATCTTACATTAATATTATGACAACTAATAATGGTCTATCACTCTGTCATTATGACCTAATGACCATGTCTCATTCAAATTTCCTTAATTTTTAGTTAATGTCCCTTTTTCTGTTTCAAGATTCCACTCATGATGTGTATTACATCAATTTCTCCATCCTCTTGGGCTCCTCTAGACCGTGATAGTTTCTCAGACTTTTTGACAAGTGCCTTATGCTATGTGTTCACCATCGCTGTGCCATTAGAGAATATTTATCATTTTATGGTTACCTACTTAGTTCTTTTGCCCTCTCCAAGAACCTCTGAAACCACTGTTCTTTTATTTATCTTTAGCTTTACTTTTTTCTAGATGAGATATAAATGGAATCACACAATATGTATTCTTTTCAGATTGGCTCCTTTCACTTAGCAATGCGCACTTAAAAATTGTCCATTTTTATAAGAACATATAGCTCATTCTTTCTTTTCTCTTTCAACTGAGAGATCAGATTTATTTGGAGAAAACAAAAAACCCACAACACAAAGGTTAGGATTTTACATCTCAAAAATCTCCCATGTAGTAAGCCTAATAATTACAAATCATTTTCATAGAAAATTGTACAAATTTTACATGTATTCAGGAGTGGGACAAAAATCAACCCCTATTTTTATTTTAACAGGAGAACAAAGTAGGAGAGGGGGACAAAACAGCTTTTTGTGGATGAAACTATTTGGAAGAATAGACACGAAGAAGGCAAACTACCTTTTCATTTTCTACAACCAATGTTTTTAAATTATTTTTTTCTTTAAAAAAACCCTTTCAACCTTGGCTATCTCTCTGTAAAAGCCCACTGTCTAGCTATTAGCCAATCCTGACAATTACTTAAGGTTAATTCACTTAGTATCCTTTTTGTCCACTGGACAAGTGGTTTACTATGCCCATTGCTGCAGCACACATATACCAACAGCTCTGGAGGACTGGACAGGACCTAACAGGCCTTGCAAACAAAAGACCAAGGTGTCATTGGTCTGCAGGTACCAATACTGCCCACAATTGGGAAGGACACATCTACCAAACTAACCCTTACAAAGAAGCACCTCAAAGCAGACAAATTAAGCTACTGTGTTGCAAGAGAAACCAGGACCTTGTTAAATACTTCTTTTCATTATCATTTATTCTCTCAAGGGAAGCTAAAAAAATAATCCCAGAAAGCAGAAAACCTACTCACAAGTCCAGGCTGTATTATAAATCCAAGTATTGGAATATTTCAAAGGAGAACAAAACATGAAAACTTCAAACCCTCCCCCCATCAAGCTTGTAAGAAAGGCTTTGGATTCAACTGTTCTTTATCCACTCTCATTCAACATCCAAATCCACCAATTCTACAGTATTCTGATCTGTAAAAGGGGTCAAAGCAGCAGGAGCAGGTGTAGGTAGAGGAAAGGAATAATCAAAAGACATCACCTGAGGCTGATGTGCTTGGGAAAAGCCACGATTCCTCATGCCACAGCTTCCAGTGGCTGAGACAGAAAATGACTCTGAGAGCAGAGGCATTAAGTCTGTGACTTATAGACTGCTTTTGGAGGTAAAAATAGTATGAGGAACATGAGATGGTAAGAGTCTACATTTTTAAAGCTTCGAGGTTTCAAGAGAATGTGAATATATATGAACTTTCTAAAAGGACAAAACCAGGCCACAGAAGAGGGGATTCCTCTTGAACCTTAAGTGCTTCCTGCTCATGGAAAAAACCCATTTATATGTTTACTAGAGGGCATACCATTCCCCTACTAGCTGGTGTAAAATAATCCATCACCTCCCCAAAGCTTGTTTTCAAACAACAATTTCCCCATTTATTTTGTTCCTCAAGTGGTCCCATTTGCTAGTAGCCTATAAACTCACTTCTAACTACCCCACTGTGGGGGTAAGAAAGAAAGGAACTTCCCCTAGGCTGGCCTCAGTAACTCAGAATTCATATAAAAGGAAGGGCTGTCAGCCTCCTGGAGACTAAAACAACTTGAGAGAATAAATTTATCTTTCCAAATATGGAAAATTTATTCAGATAATTCTTGAGAGAATTCATATATGCCACAACTTTCTTATCACTGAATAATATCACATTATGTGGATTCACTACAGCTTATCTCTTCACCTATTGAAGAACATCTTGATTGCTTTCAGTTTTGGCAATTATGAATAAAGGTGCTATGAACATTCTCATGAAAGTACAAGTCAGTTTTCAGGACTTCCTGTATTCTGGTTAGTTTTCTTTGGAACACATTTGGTTTTGTCTTCTTTAATCAGCATAGTTTCCCATATGCACATTATGTGTACATATATGTATAAACATCTACAAGGTGTAGTGTGACATTTTGCTTCTTTCCTTACATTTTCTTTATAGATATTCAAGAATTTTATGAGGTGACATTACTAAATTCTCAAAAAAGTTGTGAACAGAAGATAGAAGAAGCCAATCAAGTTGCACAGAAATGGGAAAAGGCCTCCATTCTTGCTCCATGCCAAGATAGTCCTCAAATCTCTGCAGAGGTATACTATTAAAACTTTCCAAAGAGCTGAATTATACTAGGATTTATGCCATAAAGAAGTAGTGGTGGTGGTAGTAGTAATTGTTACCAATAAATGGCAACAATAATAATAGAAATGTAGTATTGCACACTGTATGCAATTTCACATGTAAACAGACTTTCCTATGTGATTTTGCCAAGAGATAAAATTGGACATGGGAAGCGTGTGATTCTTTTTATTTTTTGACATGATTCTTCACATTATACAAATGAGTTCTGTTATGAATATTGTCCTATTTCAAGTTGACCAAATTTTAAGCATTCTGGAATTTCAAAATATGGTTCCATGTGCAATGGGGAATTGGAGAGGAATAGTGGGGTAGTAGAGTGTGGCTTACGGCTGTGATTTCCACAGCAATGACACTGTCCTGAGACATAAATGATCCAGCGGTGTTTGGGAACAAAATTATAGAACTCCTATTTCCACTTCTTTTTATCTTTGAATTCTTTAAATTAAAAAATTTAAATAGTTTATATTTGGGTACTTTCTAACATCTACTATATGACTTGTAATATAATATCCATTATAAATAAATATAAGGCTATTATGTGCTCACATACAACCTGTGAAGTTTGGGGTTGTGTCACCCATGCCAGGCCTTGGAAACTACATGGACTTCTATTGCCAATCAATGACAACTTGATTACCAAATTTTTGGGTTGTTAAGATGGAAAACTCTCATATACTTTCCATAGTGCTCAGAATTGATTTGGAAATGGGGTAAAATTGAACTTAATAATCACCGTCATTATGTTAAGAAAAATGTAACAATGACAATAATTTATTCAGTAGTAGATGTGAAGTTATAGATAAAAGTACAAAAATAAGCATCATCCTAACTTCAATACCTAGAAGTAATTATTTTGACTTCTTTAGTACTTTTTCTGTACAAATGTACTTGCATTAAATAGGGACAATAGCATTTATGGTATTTTTATAACTTTTAAATTTAATGTTAGGCTAATGGTATTTGATAAAATCTTGTCATTAAATATTTTCAAACTTTGTTAATGTCAATATAATATTATATTATTTGGAACTTATTTAAGTAGTTCACCATTCAATATTCAGGCTATCTCAAATTTTCTGCTATGACTAGTGCTATAATAGACGTCCCTGTATAGAAACCATTTTTTTGTGATTTCATTAAGGTTGATTTTATGAATGATACTATTGAATCCATGGTATTGATATGTTTAAGGCTCATAATACAGATCGGCAAAGTTTTACAGATAGGTGCTAACAGTAGTATTTGAAAAGGCTTATCTACCTACATTCAAAGTAAGATTAATTTATTGTTTAAATAATTTGTCAAATTAATGGTTGAATTCTTTTGATTAATGCTTTATGTTGTAATAATTTGTCCACTACTGAGACTGAATGATTGGCAGCATCTCTTTTATAATTCATTCAAGTTCTTTATTCATTTTTCTAGGTGGTACTAGAATTCTTATTGCTTTTCAGTAGCATTTTATGCACTGTATGCAATTTCACATATAAACAGACTTTCCTATGTGATTTTGCCAAGAGATAGAATTGGACATGGGAAGTGTTTCATGCCCTCTATTTTTCTCTTTTCTACCTTAATCGCCTCTTATGGTGATTTCAACAGGTTTAAAATTTTTATATTCATTCTTGTGTAGAAAGTACATAAACTATATTCATCTTCTTGGCTTCCTTCTTTTACCCTACTATTCCTGCTAGTTACCTCCCCTTAGTGTAATCTGTTTTTCATAATATTGCTTGTATTTGTAAGGAATGATATTTTTATGTTTTATTTTTATTTATGACTGATAAATTGACTCTGGAAACAGAAGTTTTGTAAACATGACTATGGAAGCACTATTGGCATATTATTTTCTATCAGGTTATATAAATACTAGTACTTTTTTTTTTAAAAAAAGATTTTCTTAAGGCATCCATTAACCTTTAAAAATCTTGATACTGCAGGAAAAATTGAAAGGAATTATCCTCTAGCAACTTCAGTCTACTAGTATAAGGCAAATTCAAGATAAGCTGTTGAAATAGTAAAACTTTTAAATTATGGATTTGGGATTTAACTTAAGAGTTCTGTATTTTACTAATAGATTCAAGTCAGTATCTTTAAGTGTTTTGAAAATGTGAAGATAACCATGGTAATATAAGAATGAAAATTCTAGGGCAAATAAGCACTGGATAAGACAGATCTGTATCAAATGACATTGGGTTTCAAGATGTTAGTGCTATTTTAATGCAAGGGAAGTGTCTGCCTCTACAATGAGGAGCACAAATGTATATTAAGTGCCTACCATAGTATCTGGCACAGAGTAATCTTAAAGACCTATAATAGTAAACAGAATTTTCAACTTTATTTTTTCTATAAATCATCATGATCTTGTATTAAGCCTTGAATCTTTCTAGGTGCACAAACTATGATCTTACTCAATTCCAGGTTTTCTCAAAGCATTTCTGCTTTATAACTGGTCACTTCCTTGCTTTCCCTCCACCATTCTCTTTCCTCAGAGGGAACAGTCAGCTTGTGCATATATTCTGCAGTGGTATCTCAGTGAGACCAAAATGCTTTGTAATGCTAGACACCACTGTGCTGAGGACAGTCCTGGTGTTAAAAGACTCTGCAAGTATTGCTGGACTGAATGATATTGGGAGGCACGAAAGGAGGTCTGTGGGAGCGTCCTAGTCACCAATTGACATCCACTGTGAGATACTTAGATACTTCCTTTGGGGCATCTCCTTTCTAACCTTTGGGAGTTGAAATTCCTTTACTTTGGTATTTGAAGCTGTGATCATGTGTTTCCATCTGGCTTTTAGGTGGAAGGTGTGTTCCACCGTCTTCTCTTTTTTTAACCTCAAAGCTTCTTTGCTTTTTTTTTTTTTTTTGGTGGTACTGGGATTTGAATTCAAGAACTTGTACTTATTAGGAAGTGCTCTACTTAAACAGAAATTCTCTGAATTAAAAAAAAAAAGAACTCTACTGCTTGAGATATTCCCCAAACCCTTTTTGCATTAATTAGTTTCCTTTCTTTGCTTAGGGTTTTGCACTTTTGCCCAGGCTGGTCTTGAACCATGTTCCTCCTACCTCAACTTCTTGAGTAACTGTGATTATAGGCATGAACCATGATGCCTGGTTTGTTTATTGGGATAGAGTCTCACTAAATTTTTCCCTAGGCTGGCCTCAAATCACAATCTTACTATCTCAGCCACCCAAGTAGCTGGGATTATAGTTATGAGTCATCATGCCAGGCCCAGCCTCTTTACTTTTAATAAAAATCTCCATTTGTGTCTTGTGGCTAGATAGGTAAAAATTAGCAGCAAAATGAGCATTTGTCTGCTTCCTTATGCTCTTGTGGTATAGTTGGATCTTGTGGGCCTGCCTAGATATTCCTTGACCATTGCTTTATTCCCTTATGATCTACTGTGACAGGAAGGCAGGGAGAGGGGAGGGAGATTAATGAGTGCTAGATTCCTAGAGTTGGGGAATGTTACCTGCAAACCAGAAAAGGGTCACCTCACCCTAGAGGTTAAAGCAGTCAATGAAATAACATGCGATTATGTATGAGACAAGCTGTACCCTCCCCCATTTCTGTAACTTGCTCTAAATGGTATTTAAGGAAAGTCCCCTTTGTTCTCTGGGCTCAGCCTTTGGACTCAAGTCCTCTGAGTCACTGCTGGCTTGCTTAATAAACTTACCTCCTGAAAGTTTTGGTGCCCTTTCAGTCTCTGTCTGAGCCCTCCTGCAACATTTCTGGGGGCCCGCCTGGGATTTGGAGGGTGGTGTTTTCACTTCTTTGTCATTGGCTTAGTGTACCCAACCCACTGGGAGGGCCACCCCTGCCAGCTGCCCCTGGACTGTGTTGATCCGAGGGGAGGAGGCCTCTCTCCCAGTGAGCTGAGGAGGTGAGTTCTGGTTGTACAAAGGAGAACGTAGCCTGGTGACAAAGCTAGTGCAGAGTCCTGATCCATGGACCCATGGTGAGCTCATATGGTCTAGGGTGAGCCCTAACAGAGCCTCTGGTCTGGGGATTATATGGACTCACTATGGCTGAGAGACACCTAAATCCCTGACAGGGTCGTAGCTGGAGAGATGGATGAAGTGAGTAGTGTTATTTATTTTCCCCTGTGTGCCAGAGAGGAGGACCCCTTACCTCCTCTCCACAACCCTCATCCCTTCCATCTTTGTCTCTGTCTAGACATATGGCAAACAAGAGGAATGGGAGGAGGTCAGAGTAAGAACAACAACCCCCCCCAAGACTGCATGGTTAATAACTTTAAAAGGGGATTTGGTGGAGATTATGGGGTCAGGGTGACTCCTGGCAAGTTTAGGACATTCTATGAAATAGACTGTCCTGCTTTTGGTGTAGGATGGCCCTCAGAGGGGTCATTAGATAAGGTCATAGTCAATAGAGTTTTTGAAGTGGTTATAGAGGAGCCTGAAACACCCATGTGGTTCCTTATATCGACTGCTGGCAAGATGCAGTCCTCAGTTGGCCCATGTGGCTAAAGCCCCACCTAGAGAAAGCATGTAGGGTTATGGTAGCCAGGGTGGTAGCAGCTTCCAAGTACAGGGAAAAATGTAAAAAGCATGAGAAACCCATGTCAGTGGGGGACCCCACGGAGTCCCCACCCTCTCTGTGCCACTGTACAGATTAGAGAGTTTCTAGGAGCTGCAGTTTCTGCAGGATCTGGATCCCAAACTACTCTCTCTTAACAAAACCCCTTTATTAAGCCACACGGGGGGACAATGGGAACCTATGGTATGGGGAAAGGAGCAAAAAACGGCCTTTAAAGAAATTCAGAGGGCACTCACGAATGCCCCTGCTCTGGGCTTGCCAGATGTGAATAAGCCCTTCTTCCTATATGTATATGAAAGACTGGGGACAGCTGTAGGAATCTTGACCCAGCTGCTAGGTTCCTGGCACCATCCAGTGGCCTATTTATCAAAGCAACTTGATGCAGTTTCCTAAGACTGGCTGCCCTGCCTGTGCATCCTGGCCACTATTGCTGTGTTGGTGGCTAAAGCAGACAAACTTACTTTGGTACAAGAACTCACAGGCTGAGTTCCCCACTCTGTTTTGACTCTCATGGAATACAAAGGAAATTACTGGTTAACAAACTCCTGAATGGTCAAATATCAAAGCATGTTATGTGAAAATCCACACATCTGGCTGGAGGTTGTTAAGACTTTGAACCCAGCCACCCTATTATTCAGGCCCACCAGAGCACGACTGTTTACAGATTATGGGTGAGGTGCTCTCTAGTCGGCCAGACTTGACCAACCAGCCCATTAGTCATCTGGATGTTGAATATTGCATGGATGGCAGCAGCTTTGTACAGGACAGCACACGTTTTGCAGGATAAACCAAAAGGCTGATAGGGAAGCCAAGCGAGCTGCCCTCACAGGAGGACAAACTCAGTCTCACTGGCAGCTGCTTTGTTCCCGTGCCCCTTATCTGAATGGGACCCATGGTATACTTCATAAGAACAGGCTTGGTTTGAGACTGAAGGAGGAAATTTTCTACTAGACAGATGGTAGAAGTTTATTGAGGGCTGCATTGCCACACCTGAGTCACTGGCTCCCACATTTGTCAAACAGTTCCATGAAAGAGTTTACTTAGGGCAGACAGCTCTTGAGACCACCTTGGCGCAGCATTTTTATTTCCCCAAGCTCTCCAACATAAGTAAGACAGAAACAATCCCCGACAAGGGCCAAGATGTAAATACTTGCTGGTATTTGTCTATACCTTCTCAGGATGGATGGAAGCCTTCCCACTCAGTTTGAGAAAGTCTGAGAAGTGGCCAGGTGCCTATTAAAGGAAATCATCCCTTGATTCAGAATACCTGTATCTGTTGGGTTAGCTGATGGGCCAACCTTTGTGGCTGAGGTGATACAGTTGGTGGCTAAGAGCTTAGGAATAACTTGGAAGCTGAACATGGCCTACTGCTTCCAGAGTTCAGGGAAAGTAAAATGTATAAGCAGGACTCTAAAATTGCAATTGGGAAAACTATGCCAGGAGACCCACCTACAGTGGGATCAGTTATTGTCCATAGTCTTGCTCAGGATTAGGTTAAGCCCCACCAAACAGATTGGTCTGTCCCCTTTTGAAATTCTTTTTGGGTGTCTACCCCTTTAGTCAAGGGCCTGTCAGGGGATCTTAAGGAAATATGTGACCTCACCCATAGACAACAGATCCAGGTCCATGGGTTGACTCTCAAAAATCAGTAACTGGGTAAGAGAGAGACTCCCTGTTAGCCTAACAACTCCCATGCACCCCCATAAACCAGGGGATGCTGTTTGGGTAAAGGAATGAAATGTTCAACCACTAAAACCCCACTGGAGGAGCCTTTTTGTTGTTGTTTTGTCCACCTCTACTGCAGTTAAAGTAGCAGAGTTTGTTCCCTGGATCCACCCCAGCCAAGTGAAGCCAGCTTCTCTCAAATGGGAGTGCATCCCTAACCCAGCCTCACAGTACAGTTCTGTGCCCTTCCTTGAAAGGACCCCACTTCCCAGGAGACAACAGGAGACCACAGATGAAGAGACATCGGTCCTGCACTAGTCATTCTGGAAGCTGACTAGTCTACACATGGCAGAAGCTTGAGGAGTCACCCATCTCACCTTTGAGGATGAGTCCATTCTGTGTAATCTTCTTGCTAATCTTGGTCAGCTCTCTACCTGGGGACCCCCAGGTTTTGGACTGTGACTCCCTACCAGAGCAGGGAGTGCTGTTACCAAAACTCTGGTTTTCCATGCTTATGGTTCCTATGCAGGCACCATTGTTGGGTCATGCACCCACAACCATACCACCTACTCAGTGTAATTTCGTGATGGTCAGTATATCTATTTTAACTCCATCTATTGCCCTCAGGAGCAATGGCTAGTGGTTCAAAGCTTCACCAGCACTGTGAAGGTCATTAACCACATCTGGGTTAATGACACCAACAAACCTGTGTTCGTAACCGTACTGCCCTTATTGGGGTTGTGAAAGGTGGACAACTTGACTTAAAGAGGTGCATACCTCACATGGAACTGCTCTTTTACAAAAAGGGAAAGCAACCCCTGACTGCACTCTTGGTGTCTATAACGCTGTAAATTTCACTATTTTCAACTTCAAAGACATAGGCTAGGAAGTTGGAAAAAAGTTTAACATTTTAATCTATAAAAAAGAAACAGACCCTGGTACCTTGCTGCATTTTTAACTCATCATGATCACTCATGAGAGCTCCTCATACCAGGTCTTTCACTCCTTTTACAAGAGATACAAAGTAAGTTTCTGAGTAACTGCTGTTTACAGATTAATGATGAAAAAATGTAATTAAAAAGATTACTGACAAGATATAAAAGCTTGCCCATGTCCCTGTGCAGACCTGGAAGGGATGGAGTCCCAATGACCTATTCAGGGACTGGTTCTCAACCTTAGGTGTGTTTTAGACCTTAACAGGTGCAATGTTCCTTGTCTTAGGAGCGTGCCTGATATTCCCCTGCCTAACCCCCTGGTACTGTGGTCTTTCAGGACCTCAATGGAAGCCACTATAGAAAGAAAGACAGCTGCTCACATAATGGCAGTATAAAAATATAAACCCTGGATTGAGATGATGCTCTTTGACCCAGAAGTGGGTCGAGCATCAGAGGGGGGAATGTGGCAGGAAGGCAGGATGGGGGAGGGAGATAATGAGTGCTACAGTGAAACAAAGAAAAACCAGAGTTGGAGAATGATACCTGGAGACCAGAAAAGGGTCACCTCACCCCAGAAGCTAACACGGCCAATGAAGTAACACGTGACTATGTATGGGACAAGCTGTACTCCTCCCCATTTCTGTAACCTGCTCTAAATGGAATATAAGGAAGGACCCCTTTGTTCTTGGAGCTCAGCCTTTGGTCTTGAGTCCTCTGAGTTGTTGCCGGCATGCTTAATAAACTTGCTTCCCAAAAGCTTTGGTGCCCTCGCTTCAAACTGAAGTGATTCTCATCATACTTTCCTTTCTTTTTTTCTTTCTCCTTAACGTGATGTTTTTGCCACAGGGAGTTGGAATATGTGCATAGGATTAGGGAGAAACATAGCCCATATGATCGTATATTTGTATAAAGCTTTCGTATCTTCAACCTGGATTATAGCTTTTATATTTAAAAACCAGCGTATGATGTTTGTGCTTTCTGTTTCTGTGCCCCTTGAGGCTGTAGTGGTCTCTCACACAACAATTCAAGTGTAGGATGGTCTGGGTAAAAAAAAACATGCAAGGAAGGCCCATTGATATACAATGGAAGGAAATGAGACATGCAAGAGAATCATTAATAACTTTGTCTTTTGCAAGAGATTCAGAAAGATTTGTTGTTTTGAGAATAGCAAATATCCTATCCTTGAATTTTAATGTCTGGCTTGTTACAGGAAATTTTGCTGCAAGGGTAAGAGGATAGTAGATAGGTAACCTCTAGTCAAGTTCTAAAAGAAACAAGGAAGAAATAAAGACTAAGTTCCACCAAAAGTTTGTTTTTAGATATTTAGATGCTTGTGAAAAATGCAGCACTTCATAATTTCCAACCAAACTCAATAGCTCTTTGGCATTTTTGACCCCGATATAGTATTTGTATCCCATTAGGTTTTGTATAAATTTGAAATGATAGAAAAATGAGGTTGGAATTTTGTAGCATGTGCTAAAACCCTGCATATTTTTTAAGTGACTGATTTCTGTTGAGCTGTTTTCAAACAGTGTATGTGGAATCTAGAGATCTCCACAGTGGTAGTCTTTAGCATTTCTATTGGAACATGTGTCACATTCTGTCACTTTTGTCAAAATCTTCTATCGTCTTCTGTACAGAACAAAACCTAATTTTTTTTAAACAATTGCCCATAAAGCTCTACAAATTTCCACCCCACTTACCTTTCTGATCTAAATCCTACTACTTTCTCTCTCACTCCTGTCCAGCTTCTCTAGCTTCTTCTCTGGTCTTTTAACACACGGAGTCTTGAATTTCTGTATTTGTTTTGTCTAAGATGCTATTCTTTCAGATAACTGCTTGGGGTGGAGAGTCACTCTTTCAAATCTTTAATTTCATCTTTCAGTGTTTCCCATTCCCTTCTATTGAAAATAGCTCCCTCACTTGCTTAGCACTGCCGTTAATATTTCTCACTTTGTTTTTGTTCACAGTATTCAACAGAAACATTATGACCTACTGGGTAAGAGCAAGAGTTTTATAGTCAGACCACTTGGATTTAATTCAGGCTCCCTCTCTTGGGCTGTGAGTTTGTAGAAATTGTTTAAGAACTCTAGATTGGTTCCTTCCTTGGAAATGACATTTTCACAGTAATTAAATGCCTGTTTTCCCTCTAAGAAGGTGAGTTTTATGAGAATCAGGACTTTTGTTTATTGTCTTTAGCACATAGGATATTCTCCAATTTTCTCACTTGTTTGTTGAGAAGCTTAGTTATGCTATTTTGGCTTATAGCAATTTCTATTAAGAACAAATCTACTAAAATAAACTTTTTAGCTAGGGTCATCTATATCTTCCAACAGAGTTTGCTATATTTTTAGAACATATCATGACTTATCCGTTAATTCTTTCATTTAAACATTTATTGTTTAACAGTGTAAAAGAGGGACTGTGTGGGAGTGGGAATCAGCAGGGGTGGGTGAAAAAAGAAAGGGTGTGGTGGGGTAAATAAAATCAAAGCATTTTATATGCACGTATGAAAATAGAATAATGAAATCTGTTAAAATTGTTTAAAAAGGGGGCATAAGAAAGAGTAATAGAGGTTTAAATTTGATAAAGTACATTACATGAATATAAGGAAATATTACAATGAAACCCATTTGTACAATTAACACATGCTAATAAAGTAAATAAATATTTATTGTGAGGTTCTGTGCCGAATACACTCACTATGAAACACTAATGAAACAAATGTTTTCCCATTGACCTTGACTTCAAGGAGCTTTCTTCCAGTTGAGAGTTAGACTTCTGAAGATTAGTCCATGGAGATCACTAAAGCTGATTGATCTTGAATAAGTTATTCATTCATAAATTTCAGATTCCTCATCAGTGCATCTGGAATAATAATGGTATCTACCACTAAGACCTTTAACCTCATTATATGAGATTATGTGCTTAACACAGTTCCTGGCACATAGTAGACAGTCAGTAATTGTTATATACTATTGTCATTGCCTCGAAGGATGCATAGTATCTGCAGAAATGAATAAAGGCCTTCTACACAAAGAGAATGGATTAAGTCACAGAAGGGTAAATTGTGGGGTGTATATGGGGAATAACAACTAATTTTATTTGACTAGAGTAGGACATGTGAACACAGATGGAAAATAGAAAAGGTCAAAGCACAATTATGTAATTCTATCATCCTGAAGTAAACATGGGTAACATTTTTATATGTTTTATTCTTGATATGTTTTGAACTTTCTATTCTCCTGCCTTAGCCTCCCAAGTGTTAGGATTATGGGTGTGCATTACCACACCTGGCTCTTTTTTTTGTACAATGTATATTTGTATAAACAATTGCTTATTATAGAATTGAGTTTAGAAATGCAGATAGTAATGGTAAACATCTAAATGGTGCTACTTAAGTCCTGGACACTGTTCTTAGTGTTATACATGTATTAATTACTATTGTTACTGTTGGGGGGTGGTTCAAGTGATAGAGCACCTACATAGCAAGTGTGAGGCTTTGCGTTCAGACCCCAATACTGCCCCAAATTTCCTATTTCTTCTCTCTTTCTTTTCCTGACAGATCTCTTGTCTCTTATAAGATTGGTTTTAAAAATAAAAATAAAATAAAATACAAAAAAAGCTTACTCTGAAATGCTCCCAATGTAATTTGGCTCTCCATGTATGAAATAATCCTGGTTTGACATTCCATAGCTGGTCATTTTTCAGTATTTCTTGAGATATCTACTTTTAATGTGATTATGGCTGCTTTGGTTTTCTGACATCTCTATAATAGTGGTTGTCTACTGGAGTAAGAAATTCTTCATAACCTTTCTCTTATTTAAAGGGGAAAAGGAGGAGCTGACAGGAATACAAAGATTTTTACAATGAGGTTTTTATTGCTCTCATTGATTGTCCTTTACTTCATTTAACCCTTATTTGGTAACTTGGACTTGTCATATTACCATTTCCCAAGGAGATGAGAGAAAAAACTGGTGACATTAGGGTTTCTGGAATTGGATTGATGGGGGTAATTTCTAATAAATTCCTTCAGCTTGCCAGGGGGTCCAAGAGCAGGAACAACTTCTTGCTATGTTCAGCCCTATTAAGCAACATTTTCCCTAAGACCCCCAAATAAAGCTCTTGTTCAATTGCCCATCTTCATTGTCTGGCTCCCTTTTTCATAGTATAGTTTATAAAGATTGTGCTTTTTTGGGGTGATTCATTGAACCTCAGTTTTTAGTGGAGATAACATTCATTTATTATTTTATTTTTATCAGCATTTAATGATTATCTATTATGTTCCAGATATTAGACATGTATCAATGGATAGAACAAAAATTTCTACTTTTACAGACCATATTCTAAGGGAGGAGACAAACAAGTAATTATCAAAATTTAATGATGTGTATATTAGTATGTGATGATTCTTGTGGGAAAAATAGACCTGGTATAAGTGACTGAGATTGTAATGGTTTGGTCAGTGTAGGCTGCAAGGACAAGCTGATATTTGAGAAAAAATATTGGAGGAGATATAAGAATTTTCCATGAGATTATCCAGGGAATGACCACTCTAGGTAGAAACATTAGCCAGTGTGGAGGTCCTAAGGTGGGAACATACTTAGTATATTCAAGAAATAATGGGCAGGACTGTTTGAATGCAGCTAAATGAACAAAAGGAAGGAAAGTAGAAGGTGAGGTCGAAGAGGTGGCAGAGGGCCAGGTAACGTACAGCCTTAGAGGCCCTTGGGAAGGTGTTAATTGGAGAGAGTCTGGAAATCATTGGAATATTGTGAGCATAAGACTGATTGATTTTAGTTTCCCAAAAGACATCAGAAGCTCCTGTTTTTAGAAATTAGAAGTACTTCATTTTTTGCCTGGATCTTTTCATTATTAGTTCCCACAGGCTTTTTTTTTTAAATCTGTAACTTCATATTTAGTGTTTATTGAGGTTGAGAGCAGAAGCAGTGGGGTCATTGTTTTGGATCCTCTGGGGTCCCTGTAGTGTGCTTCCCAATGATTACTTTTTCTTTTGAAAAAAATCAGATGGACTCTCAAAGTGTAAAGCTTTGATGTGGTTTTTATATTGCATGGTTTACAAAGACCCAAAGTCAAAGGTTTAGACATTTCTTATCTTGAAAGGAAGTGCCATTTCCTTGTTTGCATTCAGCCTGGGAAGATCTTAAATTCAAGTTTCTCCTACTAGTTCTTGAAATTTCATCTCAGGTGCCTGGAGGGAAGGGATCTGTCTTCCCATTCCCTCAGTATATATATGATAAAATTCTAGCTGCTCATCTTAAGCTCTGATTTATATGAGGTTTTTAGACAATGTAAATGGAGAATAGATACGTTAGCACAGCACATAGGATTTTAACCTGTGGTACGTTTTTGATATCATAAGGTGGCTGCAGCAGAGTCATAACAGAGCTATTCTGTGTTGTGTTGGTGATGGTGATGTTTTGAAATGACACAGAAATTACTCACTCAGTCATTATTTTAGGAGCATAACCAAGAAATACCTGTTTTAAAAAATTTTCAAAGAAGGATCCAATCCAAGGTTTGATGTTGTTGTTTCTTAGGTGTTTTTGTATGAGTGTAAGCAATAAGCAATTCGTTTTTCTATCCTGCACTGTTCTCTGCTGAGCACATTTCACCTTCCTCCTACCTACCAGCACTATGTTAACTGATTTTTACCTCCCAATTATGGTTAGTTTTCAGCCTAACATATCTTTTATTTATATTTTTTTGTGAAAGTAGAACTGACACCCTCCCAACTTCTGCTTTAAAAACTTAAATATGTCTATCTTTTCTACAGAGCTTGAGCCTCTTATCTGAAATCTGCAATTCTAATTTGGTAACAGGAGAAAAGTATTTTTATGTTACAGAACAATTATTGGATAGGGCTACAGTGTTACAGTAACAGCATGGGGGCCCATAGGATGCAGCTTGGCAGAGCAGGACAATCAGGAGTCATCCCAGAGGCTTATGTTTGAATTTTGGTTTTGCCTTTGCCAGTTACAACTGGCAAAATAAATAAATAATTTATTCTCTCTGAAATTCAGTTCTTTTATTTGTAAAATGTTAAAATAATAACAGTATCTGCCTTATAGGGTTGCTATGAAGAATGAATAAAGTATAAGGCATGTGAGGTTCTTAGTACAATTACACTCCATACAACATCCACTATGTATTGATAATGATTTCGTGGAATGTCATTTCACATCTCTGAGTCTCCCTTCCAGAGTCTCACTTCCATCAGTATTAGAGATAAAGTATATGTTTGGGCAAATCAAATAAAAAGATATAAACATAGAGATGTATGGATATAAGAGCTTTGAAAAAGGAATTCTATAAATTGCATTATGTTAAAATAGATGATAAAAGTAGAATTTCCCTTAATTTAATGATTCTTCCTGAGAGTTCAGATCAAATAGTGAACGAAAAAGCATTTTGCAAAGTGAAAGCCTTATGGGAATATAAAATAATCTCATTTCTATTCAGTGCACAAATATATTCTTACCTGTTTTTGTTACTTAGAATTCTTTTCATGGATATTTTGGTGGGGCTAGAGACTACAAAGGGAGTTAGGATAGTCCTTGTTAAAATATTCATGCTCCTGTAGGGCAGCACCATATCCTGCCAGCAGGTTAGAGTAAGCTTATTAAAGCTCCATATTGATATTTAAATAAGAGCAGTTCTTTACTTTTAATTTTTTGAGGTGCAAAAGACTAATTACTTGGTATGGAATAGTTGCAGTATTTGGGAAACCCAGGTAATGATAGGAATGAAATAAAGTCTGATAAATGGGAGTTAGGAGAGGTGTGGAGTAGAAAGAAAAGATACAACCAGAGAAAGAGAAACTTAAGGGAGAAGTGAATGTTTAATACAAGCTTTAACCACTAGTACTTTTATTAGCATTTATGAATTGTACAAATTAAGAAGTTTCTCCATACATGCATGTAATATATTTTGATCGTATTTATCCCTTTATAGTCAGTCTCATCTTTCTTCCCCATCTTCCCTTCCATATCCTTAACAGTCTCCCTTTCACTTTCAGGTCCTCTACTTTGCCCCCTCAATTCCACATATGAGAGAAAACATGATACTTGTCTTCGTGAGACTGGCATATTTCATGTAGCCTGATGATCTCCAGTTCTCTCCATTTTCCTGCAAACAACATAATTTCCCTCTTCTTTATGTCTAAGTAGAAATCTGTGAACTATCTGTCTCTCTCTCTCTCATATTCTTCACTCATTCATTCACTAATGGGCATCTAGTCTGATTCTATAAGTTGGCTATTGTGTAGTGCCATGATAAATGTAGATATTCAGGTATCTATAGAGTAAGCTGACTTTGATTCCTTGGGATATATACTTAGAAGTGGTATAGCTGGAACATTTGAAAATTCTATTTTTGATCTTTTGAGAAATTTCCATACTGATTTTCATAGAGGCTGGACTAATTTACATTCCTATCAACAGTGGGGAGCCAGGTAAGGGTACAGACATTAGTTCTTACAAGACAAGATGGCATTGTCTTCTCTTCTGCTTCCCTTACCCCCTTCCTTTCCCTCTTCTTTTTCACTCTTATCTTCCCCTTCCCTTGTATTTATCTGCCTTGTATTCATCTTTGTGTGGCTCCTTTCAGTTGTTACTTACTTTTGCAATGTAAATATGGAGCTCAGGAATGTGTTCTTCTTTCACAGCATCAATTATGTCCAATTCTCTTTCACCTATACCATCTACTTGATTCCTTTGTTGTTTCCAGTCTTCTAGTTCTTGACCTGAATCCTACCCATTTTCTTCTTTGAATTTGATGTTCTTTTTGTTATTGGTTACAAAGATAAAGAAGAGAAGGGCTGTTTATTTGATACTTTTGTAGAGATAACTAACTCACATGTATAGACTATTTTATAGTCAAAAACATTGCTTATTTTACTTGATTCTCACAATGGTGATTAGCTATGTAGAGTTGGTGTCACTAACCATATTAGAAACCTTTGGATGATAACTTGTCCAGGGTCATATTGTTAGAACATAATAGATTTAGAAACCTGACCTCAAACCAATAGCTTTCCTATTACACTATAGGACAGAAAGGATTATTTTCACTAAAATAAAAAAGATGGTTACACAACTAGGTCACTTTAGAACTGGGCTTTGTGTGATGCTTAAGACATAGCTTGAAGAGATAGATATTCCATGTAGTGGAAACTATGACATAGGCTCAAAAGAATAATAAAAACTACTAAATATTAAAAAAGTTTAGATTAGACACTTTCACATTTTCACTTTTCATCTTTATAGCAGTCCAGCTAGGTAGATATTTTATTGATTGATTAGTTGTCTTGTTTTAAATAAGATTTGTGGTAGTAGGTAGATGATTTGTAATTTGCTGAAGATGAAACTAAGCCTTGGAGAAGTTAGGGGACTTAATTGAGGGCACAGAGTAAAAAGTGATGCTCGTGGACTCATAGACATGGGACTGGCACTTCATGGCCCTTCTCAGAAGAATTTGGGCCTCCCCATGTTCTTTGTGAATACCAGTGAAGAGGTAGGCTTAGAAGGCAGGAAAGCTGAGTATAGTTAAGAGTGAACAGATGATTCTTGCTGTCTGATAGAGAGCTTTGTTTATAATCATACTATAGAGTTTAGGCTCTCTTCTTTAGGAATTGTGAGCCGTAGAAGGTTTTTGTTCAAGGATATGGTATTATGAGCTCTGCTAAGAAAGATTAATCTGGTAGCATCATGCATAATAAACCAGAGACACAAGATACTGGTGGCAGGGAGATCAATTAGGTTGGTGTCATACTGGAAAATATTCAACTAGGTGTCTAGAGAGCTATGTGTTACCTTTCTTAAGGATAAGGAGTGGTGGATTTTTCTTTATGAAGTATCATTTCTCATGAACAGTAACTTGATTTACAAAGAAAAAAACCACAATGAATTTCAAAAATGTAAACTAACATGTAAAAGAAGAAAAATCCTGGTTTCAGGATTACCTAGGAAGCCTGTGAGTAACTCATAGAGCTGTTGTTTACTTTGCTGAAACAGAAATTAGCTCAGCATTTACCTATGCACAATTTACAATAAGATTTTTCCTTTGGAGTACTCTAGTTAGACCTCCAATAAAATCCTTCCAATGTCTCATTCCAACTAGCTAGGATTATAGGCATGAACCACTGGTGCCCAGTTAAAAATTTTGTACTGTTTATGTAATACTGCCTATATAATACTGCAGTGGCTTAAGGAAGTCTACCTGTCTTAGACCCTGTCCATGGAGGCTTTATATAGACTCCTCAAAAGGACTTGGTATTTTTATTAAAAACTATAATGTCCTTGTTTGGAATCAGCACAGCATTTCTCCCTTAGGGAGCTTAGCATTTTTCACACTATGTAATAGTTTCAGTGAGCTGGCTAGATCACCTCTGCATGACTGTGGACCTGTGCCCTGTGTATACAGTTTATATCCCCGCAGTACTCCAGATTCCTCCATATAGTAACTACTCAAGATGTTTTGGGGTAAATAAATGGATTGTATTATTATATTCTATAAAAGGTCACTGTTTTCCAGTTATTTTATATAAATGTGTGGAAACAGGCAAGATAATTAAAATTGAGAATATTCATGAAAATTCCAGATATATGACTATGCAACTCATAACATTGTCCAAGAACAGAATCAGACAGTAGTTCCAAGGTATTTTGGGGACTAGAGAATCCATGTTAATGCAGTATTAGTTAAACAGTTCATGAACCCTTTACTGGTAATATTGTTCTATTATAATTCTATTATTATTTTAGTAAATATGATTGATTCATATGTATGCAGCTATGACTGAAAGTTAATAATATAAGATTTTGTTTCTTATTTAAGAGAAAATTGGTTTGCTTTAAAATTGGTTGTGATAATTTGCCTGAGAAGAATGAATAGATTAATATAATGCCAGTTATCACACAAGCAGGAAAAAAATCTAAAGATATTGCTTGACATGTGGGTGGTCTTCATTCAGTCAGTTAAAGGCCTTAAGAAACTTCAACTTTTTTTAGAGCAGAAATTCTGCCTTAAAACTGAAACACCATCACTACCTGAGTTTTCAGACTTCTGAACTGATGGATTTCATACTTAACAGCCTCCACAATTGCAAAAGCCAATTTCTTACAATCTCTCTCTCTCTCTCTCTCTCTCTCTATGTATATACATAGATATACATCCATATATATATATATATCCATATATATATAACCAGTCATATGTATACATATATATATATATATGTTCATCCATATAGCCTGCTAGTTCTGTTTTTCTTGAGAAACCTGACTGACATAATCCTAATACATTTTAATAACAGCTGTCACTTATGTAGCACTTCTTATATTCCAGGTTGTTGTCTAAACACTTTATATATATTAACTCACTTAATTCTTATAATAGTAACACAAAGCATTATTATTGCCATTTTACAGATGAAAATAAATTAGTGTGCAGGAAGTTTAAATAATTTTCCTAAGGTCACACAGCTAGTAAGTGTTATACACTTCTCAAAATTATAGATTATGTTCCTGGACACAAATCACAAAACAAAATAGAACAAGAACAGATTTTCAGTTGATTCTTTCTCTTATTTGTTTGTTATAGATTTTGTGTTGGAACTGGTACTATTATACTTAAATGTGACCTAGCATTAACACTATTAAGCATTTTAATTATATGCCAAACTCTTAACATACACTATCTCATTTATTTTTTTCAATAACCCTGTGAAGGTTGTCATATTATTTACCACATTTTACAATGTAATAGAAGATTACAAATTCAAGTTCAATTTCTATGGTCTGTACCCTTTATCTCTCTGCCTCTTGGGGTATCATGGAATCCTAAGAATTTTAGGAGTGTTACTGTTCATATAGTCCAAGGACTTATTAATGCAGAATGTCTCATGTGACATTTTATCTCTTCTTCATCCATTTTCATCTGGAGTCTCCCCCTATTGCAATGGGCCTGATCAGGCCAGTTAAAAGTTATCCAGTAGGCAAAGGCCATGGCTAGTCATATTTTCTGAGGCAGTTTAAAGTAGAGAGAGTGGGTGGGGTAGAACCAAGGTGAAGTCTATGAGAAGTAAAGGTAAAAATCAGAAGGCTGGGTTTCAAGATGCAAATAATAATTCCAATAAAGAAGCAATGGGTTTATAAATGAACAGATTGGGGTGAGATCTAGACTGAAGTAGATGCTTGCCTGAGATACCTTAACAAGGTAGTAACCATGTAAGTAGAATGTCAAGTTACTTAAAAAGTATAGATTGATATATAGAAGTTATGAATTCAATTATGGGACTCTTTTAGTTATTAGAAAGTTCTTATAGATGAAACATAGCATATGCTTTCTTAAAATTCTATTAGTTATAATTCTGAAACACAGGGCAGATATACTTTCTTTTCTATCACTTTAAAAAACCACCAATTATTCCTTTGTTCTTCTCCTAACCTTTCTTACCAAGCACTTACCTGATATAGGCATCACAGAGAGCTTTTTTTTTTTTTATCATATGTGCATACAAGGCTTGGATCATTTCTCCCCCATGCCCCCACCTCCTCCCTTACCACCCACTCTGCCCCCTCCCTCTCCCCCCCACCCCCTCAATACCCAGCATAAACTATTTTGCCCTTATCTCTAATTTTGTTGAAGAGAGAGTATAAGCAATAATAGGAAGGAACAAATGTTCCTGATTGAGATAAGGATAGCTATACAGGGCATTGACTCACATTGATTTCCTGTGCATGTGTGTTACCTTCTAGGTTAATTCTTTTTCATCTAACCTTTTCTCTAGTTCCTGGTCCCCTTTTCCTATTGGCCTCTGTTGCTTTTAAGGTATCTGCTTTAGTTTCTCTGCGTTAAGGGCAACAAATTCTAGCTAATTTTTTAGGTGTCTTACCTATCCTCACCCCCTCCCTTGTGTGCTCTTGCTTTTATCATGTGCTCAAAGTCCAATCCCCTTGTTGTGTTTGCCCTTGATCTAGTGTCCACATATGAGGGAGAACAAATAATTTTTGGTCTTTTGGGCCAGGCTAACCTCACTCAGAATGATGTTCTCCAATTCCATCCATTTACCAGCGAATGATAACATTTCATTCTTCTTCATGGCTGCATAAAATTCCATAGTGTATAGCTACCACATTTTCTTAATCCATTCATCGGTGGTGGGGCATCTTGGCTGTTTCCATAAGTTGGCTATTGTGAATAGTGCCGCAATAAACATGGATGTGCAGGTGCCTCTGGAGTAACCTGTGTCACAGTCTTTTGGGTATATCCCCAAGAGTGGTATTGCTGGATCAAATGGTAGATCAATGTTTAGTGTTTTGAGTAGCCTCCAAATTTTTTTCTAGAGTGGTTGTACTAGTTTACATTCCCACCAACAGTGTATGAGGGTTCCTTTTTCCCCGCATCCTCGCCAACACCTGTTGTTCGTGATGTTGCTAATGGTGGCTATTCTAACAGTGAGGTGGAATCTTAGTGTGGTTTTAATTTGCATTTCCTTTATTGCTAGAGATGGTGAGCATTTTTTCATGTGTTTTTTGGCCATTTGAATTTCTTCTTTTGAGAAAGTTCTGTTTAGTTCACTTGCCCATTTCTTTATTGGTTCATTAGTTTTGGGAGAATTTAGTTTTTTAAGTTCCCTATATATTCTGGTTATCAGTCCTTTGTCTGATATGTAGCTGGCAAATATTTTCTCCTACTCTGTGGGTGTTCTCTTCAGTTTAGAGACCATTTCTTTTGATGAACAGAAGCTTTTTAGCTTTATGAGGTCCCATTTATCTATGCTATCTCTTAGTTGCTGTGCTGCTGGGTTTAGTTGAGAAAGTTCTTACCTATACCTACTAACTCCAGAGTATTTCCTACTCTTTTCTATGTCAACTTTAGAGTTTGTGGTCTGATATTAAGATCCTTGATCCATTTTGAGTTAATATTGGTATAGGGTGATATACATGGATCTAGTTTCAGTTTTTTGCAGACTGCTAACCAGTTTTCCCAGCAGTTTTTGTTGAAGAGGCTGCTATTTCTCCATCGTATATTTTTAGCTCCTTTGTCAAAGACAAGTTGGTTATAGTTTTGTGGCTTCATATCTGGATCCTCTATTCTGTTCCACTGGTCTTCATGTCTGTTTTTGTGCCAGTACCATGCTGTATTTATCGTTATTGCTTTGTAATATAGTTTGAAGTCATGTTTCGTGATACCTCCAGCATTGTTCTTTTGACTGAGTATTGCCTTGGCTATTGGTGGCCTCTTGTGTTTCCATATAAATTTCACAGTAGATTTTTCGATCTCTTTAATGAATGTCATTGGAATTTTGATGGGAATTGCATTAAACATGTAGATTACTTTTGGTAGTATCGACATTTTTACTATGTTGATTCTACCAATCCATGAGCATGGGAGATCTCTCCACTTTCTATAGTCTTCCTCAATCTCTTTCTTCAGAAGTTTATAGTTTTCCTTGTAGAGGTCATTCATATCTTTTGTTAGGTTTACACCTAGGTACACAGAGAGCTTTTTGAGAGGCATTAGCAATCTCAGTTATGTGTTATTTTAAACACTAAGTAAGAAAATAGGGTGGTAGTAGAGTATTTATTCTCATTGTAATGGTACTATCTGAAATAAAATCATTGGGATGGAATTTTCTGAAAATGGATGATAACAATTTAGCCACATGTAGTTATAGCCCAGACATTCAGAACAAACTATCCAGATTCACTCATGAGGAACATGTCAGTGAAAAAACAAAACAAAACAATACAAGAAAGAGCTCTAAGGAACCAGAGCTAGTTGTATACTCTCAGAAAATTGTCAGATTTAAATAACATGAATAAAGTACTTAGCACATTGCTTGTCCATAAACTCTCAATAAGTAGAAGCTATTAAATATGGGTAGTGATTGCTATTGGCAGACACATTCATGTCCTGAGGAGTGAACTCTGACAACTTGGTAGGGTTATAAAATGAGTCCAGATCCCTCTCTCATGGAAGTTACAATTTAGAAAACAGACAGCCACATACCTAATTCTCTTGCTATCAGATGTGTCTTGGTCACTGTGGCCTGCACCAGCAGAATGCCATAAACTGGGTGGTTTAAACAATACACATTTACTTCCCTGAATTAGAAGTCTGAGATCAGGGTACTAGCATGTCTGGGCTCTTGGAGAAGACCCTCTTCCTAGTTTATAGATGGCTTTTTTCTCATATCTTTACACAGCAGAGTGCAGAGAGAGAGAAAACAAACTCTCTTGCATCTTTCTGTAAAAAAAAAAACTTAGGTCATTCATGAGTGCTCCTTGTAAAGGCCCCACCTCCTAACACCATCATATTGGGAGTTAGGATATGAAAATAAAACTTTTAGGGGACACAAATATTTAGTGTAGAGCAAAGTGGTGAAGTAGAGGTGGATGTAATGTTGCATAGGAATTATATAACCAACATCAAATAAAATTCTGAAAAAATATGTTACTGCCTAGAACTGAAGTTCCTGTTCTCTAGGACTTTCATAATAAGGAACAGCTTTGGTTTCTGACATTTTGCTGGAACTGTGGCAAAATGGCTGTCTATGAGGCAAATATGTGTTCATCAGATTTGACTTGTTCTAAGACAATGAAAGCAAAGTGGGCATAAAAAGCACTGAAGCAATCATGTCTTCACTTTCAACCCATTTTTATTGAGTTCCCAATGAGAAATGCATAATCCAGTGGAGTCATACAGATATGCAGTCTATGATACAAGTACATAATGCCACAGAATAGAGAGAAAGTATGCCTATGTAGCAGGGAAGGGAGGTTTCTCCAAGCAGACATACTGGGAAAAGTCTTTGGGTAATAAGAGTGAGGGGAGTTCCTACCTGAAGGAGTAGCATTTGCCAAGCATGGCATTTGAAACTGTCTCTCTTTTTTTTTTATTTTTATTTTTTCTTTTATTCATATGTGCATGCAATGTTTGGGTCATTTCTCCTTCCTTCTCCCCACCCCCTCCCTTACCCTCCCCCACCCCCTTGCTACCAGGCAGAAACTATTTTGCCCTTACCTCTAATTTTGTTGAAGAGAGAGTATAAGCAATAATAGGAAGGACCAAGGGTTTTTGCTAGTTGAGATAAGGATAGCTATACAGGGAGTTGACTTGCATTACTTTTCTGTGCATGTGTGTTACCTTCTAAGTTAATTCTTCTTGAACTAACCTTTTCTCTAGTTCCTGGTCCCCTTCTCCTATTGGCCTCTGTCACTTTAAAGTATCTGCTTTAGTTTGTCTGTATTGAGGGCAACAAATGTTATCTAGTTTTTTGGGTGTCTTACCTATCCTCATACCTCCCTTGTATACTCTGGCTTTATCATGTGTTCAAAGCCCAATACCCTTGTTGTGTTTGCCCTTGATCTAATACCTGCATATGAGGGAGAACATATGATTTTTGGTCTTTTGGGCCAGGCTAATCTCACTCAAAACTGTCTATTTTTTGTTGTTTGGTTTCTTTAATAGGAGTTGAAAATAGCTCTTTATTGCTATAACATAGGTAAGCCAGGAACATAGGCTCAGATTCATAAGAAAATTATATAAACTCTAAAATTTTTGGTAATAGAAGGATGGGAAGATTTTGAGCACAAATTGAAGCAGAAGTTCATTGTTGATAACTGAACTGTTGGGAAACTACTTTTATGACACTTAATGGAAAGTAACTTTCTTTGTGAACAGCCTTTTGGGAAAATACCAATATTGAGAGGGAAATTGTCCAGTGCCCACAAGTAAGAAAAGGATCTGTATTGACACCCCTGGCAGATTCATGTGGATACAGTGCTACAGTTGTGGCTTTGCTTTGGTGTTTTTAGATATCAATAGAAACAATCTCAACAGACCTTATTATAGGTTTGCTTACTAGTGCCTGAACACTGACCACTGTCATTTTTAGCATATATTAATTGCACAAAGGAGTCTTCAATGTGATATTTTCATAAATGTATATAATGTAATTTGATGAAATTCACCTCCTCCAGACTCCTTCATGTCTCTCCTCTCCTTCTCTTTAAATAATTTTAGCAGGTCTCATTGTTCTGTTTTCCTAAATGTTTATGAAGTACTTCAATCATAATTGCTCCCCTTATTACCCTATATTTCTCCCTCTTCCTTCCTGCTGGTTTTCCTTCCTGAACAGTCCCCATTCTACTCCACTGTGATAGTTAACTATCTCAGTCTGGCTTATTTTGCTTAGCATAATGATCTCCAATTTCATCCATTTTTTTTCTACAAATGACATAATTTCATTCTCCTTTATGGTTGAATAATACTCTATTGTGTACATACACTGTATTTTCTTTATCTGCTCATCAGTTGATGGTCACTTAGGCTGATTCCATAGTTTGGCTGTTGTAAATAGTGCTGTGCAGAGATCTCTATTGTAGGCTGACTTACATTCCTTTGGCTATATGCCTAGGACTGGTACAGCAGGTATCTCTGTTTATAATTTCCTAACTAACCTCCATATTGATTTCCATAATGGCCACACTAACTTACTTTCCACCAACAGTATATAGGAGTTCTTTCCCTCCTACCTTACATCCTTGCCAGCATTTGTTGCTGTTTGTTTTATTGATGATAGCCATTCTGACTGGGGTGAGATGGAATCTCAGTGTTGTTTTGATTGTTTCCTTTATATTAAGGATGTTGAAATTTTTTTCATGTATTTATTGGCTATTTATACATCTTCTTTTGAGAACTGTCTGCTTAATTCATTTGCCAATTATTTGGATTATTTGTTTTTCTGGTGTTTAATTTTTGGTGCTCTTTGCATAGTCTGAGTATTAATCTTTTATCTGATTAATAGCAGGTGATGATTTTTCTTCCATTCTGTAAGTTGTATCTTGATTCTGATAATTGTTTACTTAGATATAAAGAAGCTTTTTAATTTGATGCCAAACTACTTGTCCATTTCCTGAGCAACTGGAGTCCTATTCAGAAGTTATTGATGCTTATATCAAGTGTTTTCCCTGTAGTAGTTTCAAATCTTATATTAAGATCTTTGGTCCATTTTGAATTGATCTTTTTATAGGGTGAGAGATACGAATCTAGTTTCAGTCTTCTATATGTGGATATCCATTTTTTCCAGCACAATTTGTTGAAGAGATTGTCTTTTTCCCCAGTGTATATTTTGGGCTCCCTTGTCAAAAATCAGATATGTGCTCATTTCTGAATCTTCTATGGTCTATGTGTCTGTTTTGTGCTGATACCATGCTGTTTTTGTTACTATTGCTCTGTAGTGTAATTTGAAATCAGGTATTGTTATACTTTCAGTATTGCTCATTTTATATTAATCACTTTCAAACAAAACTGTGCCTAATGATAAAATATAGATGGCATCCTAAACACATCTTCAGTTGATTGGCTATTTATTTGTGGTACCTCCCTTTCTTTGAAGAGAGAGAGTTATACAAAGGGAAAGAACAGGCAAATAGTCACTTTGGTATTAATTAGTCTTTGATTCTGTGCTCCAGTTTATTATTCTACTGAGGGTGGGTAGTATTAGGTAGAGTTTGGAGGTCTTGTCTTGTTTATAACTAGGACTAAGGTTTATATAAAAGCTGAACTGCCTCCTTAGTTGCCTTCATTTTATGCTTTCCTCCTTGTCTCAACCCCTGAAATACAGTTTTGGGGGGTAAAAAGAAGGATTAGAGGGGAAAGATGCCATTGGAAAGGAAATTATTTCTCCAGAAGGTATACAGCATAAAGCTTAAGTTGGACATGTATACATATTTTTCCCCTGAGATTTAGTCTTAGGTTCTGTGCCTAAGGGGGAGGAAGAGGTTATTCTTATAAACATTATGGAGAAAATGATGATTTTCCATAGTGCCTGGGATATATAAGGAAAAAATACTCTTAAATGACAAATTCCTCAAAGAAGAAAATTTTAAGAGAGAATATATGGTTGTGTATTGAAAGCTGCTGAAAATGGGGGGTGGGAGGTAAAAGGGTAAGGGAGAGAAATGGAAGGGGTTGAATGGACCAAAGTAAAGTATACCCACAGTGGGGATACATTGACACACCCCTTTGAACATCAACTCAAATATTAATAATGAAAAACAGGACTGTAAAATTGGTATAGTGTGTGGGGGGGGGTACAAGTGGGAGGGGGAGGGTGAATAAAGGAGATTAAGGTGAGGGTATATGGTTGATGGACTTCATATACTTATATGAAATATAACTAAGAAACCTCTTGGCAATTGCTTTTAAGTGGGGCAGGGAGGGAGTTGAGGGGGAGAGACCATGGGGGCAATGTACAATAATAATGTACATTATAAGTCTAATCAGAATTGTCACTATGAATCTCCCCCTGTATAATGAATATATCCTAATAAAAATTCAAGAGAGACTACTAATAAAAAGTAATTCATAATTTGGATTCAACAACTTTTAAAAAAATTATTCATTTATTCACATGTGCATACATTGTTTGGGTCATTTCTCCCCCCTGCCCTCCTCCCCCACCCTCTCCCCTCCTCCCCCTCTCACTTTCAGGCAGAATCTGTTCTGCCCTTATCTGTAATTTTGTTGAAGAAAAGACATAAGCATATAATGAAGACAAAGTGTTTTTGCTAGTTGAGTTAAGGATAGCCATACAGAAATATTCCTAGCATTGCTTCCATGTACAAATGTGTTATGATCCATGTTGATTCATCTCTAACTGATCTTTACACTGGTTCCTGATCCCCTTCTCATGTTAACTTCTGTTTCTTTAAGATTTCTGTATTAGCTCCTCTGGAGTGGGGACATCAAACACTTTCATGTTTTGGGTTTTCTACCTATTCCTGTATCTCCCATATGTGCTCTCCCCTTGTCATGTAGATTCAACAGCTTTTAACCTTTGTATCTCATGTTAGGATCCATGTGGAGGATGCATGGTCCCATGTGAGGGGGCAGGAATGTTTAGAGTTGGGAGGTTGCTACTTTGCATCATCCAGCTTCCTCTCAGGTAGTTGGGCAGTAAAACAAAAAAGTGATGGTATTGTGCTCCTTATTGGTGGCCAGATGTTGTATTCTTTTTTGGAGCCCTAGGAGGGAATAAAGACAAGTTTGAGGGCATTTAAAGGAAGATGACCAGAATGGACAGAGACATGAAACTATGCCCATCTCTTTATAGCAGTGAGTATGTGGAAGGCAAACATTTTATTTCTTATTATGCTTATCTTGCAGAGTGACTGCTTCATTGTAGGAACTTCATAGATGCTATTTTATGAATGAAAGTAGTGAATCAGTAAATGAATATGTGTGGAGGAATTTAGAATTTAAATTATTAGGGATGTACTGAATTATCACAATGAAATATCCTTAAATTATTAAGTATTATAATTCAAATATTAAATACAATTTAAATTAAAAATAATTCATAAAAAATATTAGGGTTGTACAAACCCAAAAATAATGAACAGAGACATATGAGAGTTTTGGCTTTCAAATGGAAGAAGATCCTCAAACGATTAATCTACAACAAAATGATTAAAAATTTAGGGAAGCTGCAATAGGCCCAATGGAAGGAATAATTGTTTAACAATCAACTTCATCACATTATTGTAATATATTTTCTATGCAAAAAATAAAAGTCAAGAAGTGGAGCTCTATTGGCAGATCCCAAATATATTGAATGTAAGGTAAAGAAAGATGTGCCTGAGTGCTTGCTTACACTGTGGTAGGCCTACTAAGGATACTACATTCAATTCTCTCATGTAATCTTCATAACTATCCATTAGGTAGAACCTGTCATTATCTAACCTTTTTTTTTTAGAAGAAATCTGAGACAAATAAGTTAAATAACTTGACAAAATTTACAGAGTTTGTATTGGAGTCAAGATTTGCATTTACAAATTCTCATTCCAAGGCCTGTACTCAGAAAATGACAGCAGAAAAATATACAGAATCAGCCCTAGGTACTTTATCCTAATGTTCTCTGATGATCTGTTAAGCTTTTGTTAGTTTAAAAAACATATCCAAGGGACTACGTCTACCAGATATTGTGTTATATACAGGGACCATGTAAGTGAGTACAAAATAATTCTTACCCTTAAGGTACTCTTGTTCTCAATAGTTCTGAATTGCTTCAAATATGCCTGAAAAAATAATAAGGGGATAGGTTTACAAGGATTTATTAAATAATTTACAATTCCTGGCCCAGGATTCAAGGGGAAATAACATAGTGTATGCAGAAAGAGACTGAACTGGGGAGCTATGTAAGAATCCAGATGGATTGTCCAGTAAACCACAGTGGCATAAACAGAAGGACTGGGGCCAAAGCAGCTCATAACTGAGACCCTCATAGCATCTCAAAATAAGCAGAAATGTTGTAGGACATCACATTAGAATCGACGGGAGGCTCTTGGGGATGGCCAGCTGGATCGTTCATGGTTGATATGATGAAACTACTCAAAATTGGGGGGAGAGTAAAAAAGGTGTGATGGGACCTCAGAGAAGGCAGATGAGCCAACTGGTTTTGAATATAGTTTGCTGTATATAGGCTTATGATCCTTCTTTCTGTGAAGTTCAGTTTTCTTATCTGTGACACAGGGATTTTAGTACTTACATCAAAAGATAGTTGTACGGATTAAATAAGATCAAAGGCAGGTAAAACAGCACTTTGCCTTAACAAAAAGGTTAGTTCACTTCTCCAATATCCAGCATTGAGGGGGCTGAGCTTGAGCCTCCTGTACCCATACTTATCCTTCCTGATCCTAAAGAGCTTTTGTCCTATTGTTAACTCAGCCCTTTTATGGGCTCCATAAAAATCAGACCTTTGAATAGAACACAAAGGCCTATTGTACAAGGGTTTTTGGGAAAAGAGTGTATTGATCTTTTAATCATTTTCTCTTAGAAAATCTTTTTCACAACTGTTGCCTGGTATAGGGTTATAAGCATTGAAAATACACAGTGGATGCCCACTTGTCTTAAAAATCAATTCAGTGAAGGTGTATTGAAATGCTTTGTGCTGAACCAAGATCTTAAGGAGTTTTCATTCTCACAGCAAGTCACATATCCTGAGAAATAACTTTTCAGTTTCTTGAATTTTATTCTGTAAGTATAATACTAGATCTGACATTTTGAGTTGAATATTTTCTTAAGAACCTATTTGAAATAGTGCTTCAACTGTTTCTTTTTTTTTCCTTTTTCTTTTATTATTCATATGTGCATACAAGGCTTGGTTCATTTCTCCCCCCTACCCCCACCCCCTCTCTTACCACCCACTCCGCCCCCTCCCTCCCCACCCCTCAATACCCAGCATAAACTATTTTGCCCTTATTTCTAATTTTGTTGTAGAGAGAGTATAAGCAATAACAGGAAGGACCAAGGGTTTTTGCTGGTTGAGATAAGGATAGCTATACAGGGCATTGACTCACATTGATTTCCTGTGCGTGGGTGTTACCTTCTAGGTTAATTCTTTTTGATCTAACCTTTTCTCTAGTTCCTGGTCCCCTTTTCCTATTGGCCTCAGTTGCTTTTAAGGTATCTGCTTTAGTTTCTCTGCGTTAAGGGCAACAAATGCTAGCTGGTTTTTTAGGTGTCTTACCTATCCTCACCCCTTCCTTGTGTGCTCTCTCTTTTATCATGTGCTCAAAGTCCAATCCCATTGTTGTGTTTGCCCTTGATCTAATGTCCACATATGAGGGAGAACATACAATTTTTGGTCTTTTGGGACAGGCTAGCCTCACTCAGAATGATGTTCTCCAATTCCATCCATTTACCAGCGAATGATAACATTTCGTTCTTCTTCATGGCTGCATAAAATTCCATTGTGTATAGATACCACATTTTCTTAATCCATTCGTCAGTGCTGGGGCATCTTGGCTGTTTCCATAAGTTGGCTATTGTGAATAGTGCCACAATAAACATGGGTGTGTAGGTGCCTCTGGAGTAACCTGTATCACAGTCTTTTGGGTATATCCCCAAAGTGGTATTGCTGGATCAAATGGTAGATCGATGTCTAGCTTTTTAAGTAGCCTCCAAATTTTTTTCCAGAGTGGTTGTACTAGTTTACATTCCCACCAACAGTGTAAGAAGGTTCCTTTTTCCCCGCATCCTCGCCAACACCTGTTGTTGGTGGTGTTGCTGATGATGGCTATTCTAACAGGGGTGAGGTGGAATCTTAGCGTGGTTTTAATTTGCATTTCCTTTATTGCTAGAGATGGTGAGCATTTTTTCATGTGTTTTCTGGCCATTTGAATTTCTTCTTTTGAGAAAGTTCTGTTTCGTTCACTTGCCCATTTCTTTATCAGTTCATTAGTTTTGGGAGAATTTAGTTTTAGAGTTCCCTGTGTATTCTGGCTATCAGTCCTTTGTCTGATGTATAGTTGGCAAATATTTTCTCCCACTCTGTGGGTGTTCTCTTCAGTTTAGAGACCATTTCTTTTGATGAACAGAAGTTTTTTAGTTTTATGAGGTCCCATTTATCTATGCTATCTCTTAGTTGCTGTGCTGCTGGGGTTTAGTTGAGAAAGTTCTTACCTATACCTACTAACTCCAGAGTATTTCCTACTCTTTCCTTTATCAACTTTAGAGTTTGTGGTCTGATATTAAGATCCTTGATCCATTTTGAGTTGATCTTGGTATAGGGTGATATACATGGAACTAGTTTTAGTTTTTTGCAGACTGCTAACCAGTTTTCCCAGCAGTTTTTGTTGAAGAGGCTGCTATTTCTCCATCGTATATTTTTAGCTCCTTTGTCAAAGATAAGTTGCTTATAGTTGTGTGGCTTCATATCTGGATCCTCTATTCTGTTCCACTGGTCTTCATGTCTGTTTTTGTGCCAGTACCATGCTGTTTTTATTGTTATTGCTTTGTAATATAGTTTGAAGTCAGGTATCGTGATACCTCCTGCATTGTTCTTTTGACTGAGTATTGCCTTGGCTATTCGTGGCCTCTTGTGTTTCCATATAAATTTAACAGAGGATTTTTCAATCTCTTTAATGAATGTCATTGGAATTTTGATGGGAATTGCATTAAACATGTAGATTACTTTTGGGAGTATAGACATTTTTACTATGTTGATTCTACCAATCCATGAGCCTGGGAGATCTCTCCACTTTCTATAGTCTTCCTTAATCTCTTTCTTCAGAAGTGTATAGTTTTCCTTGTAGAGGTCTTTCACATCTTTTGTTAGGTTTACACCTAGGTATTTGATTTTTTTTGAGGCTATTGTAAATGGAATTGTTTTCATGCATTCTTTTTCAGTTTGCTCATTGTTAGTGTATAGAAATGCTAATGAGTTTTCTATGTTGATTTTCTATCTTGCTGCCTTGCTATAGCTATTGATGATGTCTAGAAGCTTCTGAGTAGAGTTTTTTGGGTCTTTAAGGTATAGGATCATATCATCTGCAAATAGGGATATTTTGACAGTTTCTTTACCTATTTGTATTCCTTTTATTCCTTCTTCTTGCCTAATTGCTCTGGCTAGGAATTCCAGTACTATGTTGAATAGGAGTGGAGATTTTGGGCATCCTTGTCTGGTTCCTGATTTTAGAGGGAATGGTTTCAGTTTTTCTCTGTTAAGTATAATGCTGGCTGTAGGTTTGTCATATATAGCTTTTATAATGTTGAGGAACTTTCCTTCTATTCCTAGTTTTCTTAGAGCTTTTATCATGAAATGATGTTGGATATTATCATAGGCTTTTTCTGCATCTATTGAGATGATCAAGTGGTTTTTGTCTTTGCTTCTGTTAATGTGGTTTATTACGTTTATTGATTTTCGTATGTTGAACCACCCCTGCATCCCTGGGATGAAGCCTACTTGGTCGTGGTGAATAATCTTTTTGATGTGTTGCTGAATTCGGTTTGCCATTATTTTGTTGAGGATTTTTGCATCAATGTTCATTAAGGAGATTGGCCTATAGTTCTCCTTTTTGGAGGTGTCTTTGTCTGGTTTTGGGATAAGTGTAATACTGGCTTTATAAAATGTGTTTGGCAGTTTTCCTTCCCTTTCTATTTCATGGAACAGTTTAAGGAGGGTTGGTATCAGTTCTTCTTTAAAGGTCTGATGAATTCAGCAGAGAATCCATCAGGTCCTGGACTTTTCTTTTTGGGGAGACTCTTGATTGCTGCTTCAATTTCATTTTGTGTGATAGGTCTATTCAGGTGATTAATTTCCTGTTGGTTCAGTTTTGGATGATCATATGTATCTAGAAATCTGTCCATTTCTTTAAGATTTTCAAATTTATTTGAATATAGGTTCTCAAAGTAGTCTCTGATGATTTCCTGGACTTCCATGGTGTTTGTTGTTATTTCCCCTTTTGCATTCCTAATTCTACTAATTTGGGTTTTTTCTCTCTTCATTTTAGTCAGGTTTGCCAGGGGTCTATCGATCTTGTTTATTTTTTCAAAGAATCAACTTTTGTTTCATTAATTCTTTGTATGTTTTTTTTGGTTTCTATTTCGTTGATTTCAGCTCTTATTTTTATTATTTCTCTCCTTCTATTTGTTTTGGGATTTGTTTGTTCTTGTTTTTCTAGGAGTTTGAGATATATCATTAGGTCATTGATATGGGATCTTTCAGTCTTTTTAATATATGCACTCATGGCTATAAACTTTCCTCTCAAGACTGCATTAGCTGTGTCCCATAGGTTCTAGTAGGTTGTGTTTTCATTTTCATTGACTTCCAGGAACTTTTTAATTTCCTCTTTTATTTCATCGATGATCCATTCTTCATTAAGTAATGAGTTATTTAGTTTCCAGCTGTTTGCATGTTTTTTGTCTTTACTTTTGTTGTTGAGTTCTACTTTTACTGCATTGTGGTCAGATAGTATGCACGGTATTATTTCTATTTTCTTATATTTGCTGAGGCTTGCTTTGTGCCCTAGGATATTATCTATTTTGGAGAAGGTTCCATGGGCTGCTGAGAAGAATGTATATTGTGTAGAGGTTGGATGAAATGTTCTGTAGATATCTACTAGGTCCATTTGATCTATTGCATATTTTAGATCTTGGATTTCTTTATTGATTTTTTGTTTGGATGACCTATCTATTGATGATAATGGGGTGTTAAAGTCTCCCACAACCACTGTGTTGGCGTTTATATATGCTTTTAGGACTTCAGGGTATGTTTGATGAAATTGGGTGCATTGACATTGGGTGCATACAGATTCATGATTATTATTTCCTTTTGGTCTATTTCCCCTTTTATTAGTATGGAATGTCCTTCTTTATCTCATTTGATCAATGTAAGTTTGAAGTCGACTTTGTCAGAGATAAGTATTGCTACTCCTGCCTGTTTTCGGGGGCCATTGGCTTGGTAAATCTTCTTCCAGCCTTTCATCCTAAGCATATGCTTATTTCTGTCGGTGAGATGAGTCTCCTGTAAGCAAGGAATTGTTGGATCTTCTTTTTTAATCCATTTTGTCAAACGGTGTCTTTTGATGGGTGAATTAAGCCCGTTAACATTAAGCATTAGTACTGATAGGTATGTGGTGATACCTGCCATTTAGTTGTCTTAGTTGTTTGAAGGTTTGATTGTGTGTACCTAACTTGATGTTACTCTCTACTGTCTTGCTTTTTCTTTTCCTGTGGTTTGGTGCTGCCTGCCTTTTCATGGTTAAGTTGGGTGTCACTTTCTGTGTGCAGAATCCCTTGCAGAATCTTTTGTAATGGTGGCTTTGTGGTCACATATTGTTTTAGTTTCTGCTTATCATGGAAGACTTTTATTGCTCCATCTATTTTGAATGATAGTTTTGCTGGGTAGAGTATCCTGGGCTTGAAGTTATTTTCATTCAGTGCCCGGAAGATCTCACCTCATGCTCTTCTTGCTTTTAATGTTTCTGTTGAGAAGTCTGCTGTGATTTTGATGGGTGTACCTTTGTATGTTACTTGTTTTTTCTCTCTTACAGCCTTCAATATTCTTTCCTTAGTTTCTGAACTTGTTGTTTTAATGATGATATGTCATGGAGTAGTTCTATTTTGATCTGGTCTGTTTGGTGTCCTGGAGGCCTCTTGCATCTGTATGGGAATATCTTTCTCTAGATTTGGGAAATTTTCCATTATTATTTTGTTGAATATATTACGCATTCCCTTCGCTTGCACCTCTTCTCCTTCTTCGATGCCCATGATTCTCAAGTTTGGTCTTTTGATGGAGTCAGTGAGTTCTTGCATTTTCTTTTCAAAAGTCTTGAGTTGTTTAATTAATAGTTCTTTGGTTTTTCCTTTAATTACCATTTCATCTTCAAGTTCTGTTTGTTCTATTCTGCTGGATTCGCCTTCCGTTTTGTTTTGCAGTTCTGTTTCGTTCTTTTTCTGAGGTTTTCCATATCCTGGCAGTTTTCCTCTTTAATGTTGTCTATTTTTGTCCTGAGTTCATTTATCCGTTTATTCATTGTGTTCCCTCTTTCACTTTGGTGTTTATACAGTGCTTCTATGGTTTCCTTTATTTCTTCTTTTGCTTTTTCAAATTCTCTATTTTTGTTGTCTTGGAATTTCTTGAGTGTCTCCTGTACATTTTGGTTGACCCTATCCAGTATCCTCTCTATAAAATTCTCATTGAGTACTTGTAGTATGTATTCTTTTAAATTATTCTTGTGGGCTTCATTGGGTCCTTTGGCATAGTTTATCTTCATTTTGTTGGAGTCTGGATCTGAGTTTCTGTTTTCTTCATTTCCCTCTGGTTCCTGTACTAATTTTTTGCTGTGGGGAAACTGGTTTCCCTGTTTTTTCTGTCTTCCAGTCATTGTCTTTGGTGTTGTTACTGTCCCTGTACTGTGTGCAATTAAGTATTTTCTAACTTGTAATAATAACAATGGTAATATTTAGAATGGAAGGGTGAGCTGAGATGGAAAGCAAGAAGTTAAAGAAAAGGGGAAAACAAATATACAGACAAGAGGGAGAAAGCAGAACAAGGTATCAGACAAGAGAGTTTCAAAGGTATAAACAGGGAGTGTTAGTGTACTAATCGACTGTAAGCTGAACAGACATTAGAGAGACAGAGAGAGGATTGAAAATCAAAGATAAGAAAAATAAAAAATAAGTAAATGGAAGTAATATCTATATATAAAAGTGAATTAAAATAAAATGGAAAATAGAAAATTAAAAAAAAAAAAAACCAAAAAACTTCCAAGTTTATATGCAGTGCAGTTTCAGTCTTAATAATTTGGGTGTCCGTCTCAATCTCCAGTCCTGGAGTTGCTGCCTCAGATGTTGTTCTGTAGTTGTCTCATCAAAGGGGATGCATAAAGTAGAACAAAAATACACAGTCACACACACACACACACACACACACACACACACACACACACACACACAAAGCCCCACCAAGTGTCCCAAGTTCAAATGCAATACAGTTTCAGTAAGTTTTTCAGCTTGCAGGTGTAATTCGGTTGTTCTCTCATCAAAGGTAGGGAGAAAAAGAAAAAAAAAGAGTCTCAGACAGTTCTGAGAGTGGTATCTGCAACTGTGGCTTGCTTGCCTGCTGCTCTCAGCCTGCTGTAGCTGGTGGCGTTATTTATGCAGATCTCTGGGGTGAACTTAGCACTCACCTGGTCCCACAGGCTTTGTTTGTTCAGAGTTCTCCTGTGCGGGAGCCTCTGCTACAAGCTTTCCCCTTTCCAAGCACTGGGAAAGGTGACACTGCCCCCACGTTGTCAGGCCTGCGTGTTTATTTACAGTTCATGTAAATGGTCTTCCCCCCTCTCCTGTGCAGTTTTCCTCCCACTGCCACTTTCACAAGCTTGCCTGCTCCTGCTTACTGGGCAGTGCTGCTGCTCCTGCTGGCCGCCATGTTTATTTACAGTTCACGTGGGAATTGGGTCTTCCCTACTCTCCTGTGGAGTTTTTCTCCCTCTGCCACTCTCACAAGCTTCCCCGCTCCTGGTTGCTGGGTGCGCACCCCGCTCCCGCCAGAGGCTCTCCGGCCCGCCTGGCTTGTTTATTTACAGTCCCGGGAAGGATTCCCTTCCCCCAATCTTCAGCGCTCAGGGTGCCCCACCCTCTTTCCAGCATGTCTTAATTGTTCTTATTGCTTATTACTCAGTTTCTATTTTTTTTCCCCGAGTGGAGGTCAGTCTGTCCAAGGGGCTATGCTGCTCTGGCCCAGGCTTGTCTGTGGGAGTACCACGGTACCGGGAAGCTCACCTGGTCCGCGTCTTCCCAGTGGGTGCCGGCCACTGGTGGCCCTGGGGGTCCTCCTCATTTCTCCGTTTAACGTGGAGATTCTCTGCGCCAGCTGGAGGTGTGGAGGGGTCAAAGTTATGCCTTTTCTCAGTGATTATGCCTGCAAAGTGTGTCTCCAGCGTCTCTCCAAGATTTCACTATAGGAGGCTCGCTTTCTGCTTCCTACCTCTATCCGCCATCTTGGAATCCCCAACTGTTTCTTGATTTACTGATCTCTGTCAGTTAAATAAGACTTATGAAAATTATGGGAAATATCCTTTTATGCTTGTCAAGGGATAAGGAATGGTAGAGTGTGACATACTGAGTAGGTAAATCAAAATAATCTGTATCTCATATTTCTATAGCAGAAAAAGACTTAGGTATTTTCAGAAAATTCATTTGTGATGAAGAAAGTCATGGAAAGCCGTAAGTTACCTATTACTGTAAATTTAGTTCTTTTACTTAAGGTATACTTTTAAAAATATCCCATAGCTAAGGTGACAGAGGTGTTAAATCCTATTTTACACTGTAAAATCACTGTATTACCAGTTCCTGAGTCTTTAGAGTTAAAAGAGTAATAAGAGCCCATCTACAGAGTCAGACTCTAGCTATTCAAAATCTCATTCATATCCTGAGTTCATAATATGTTATCTGGTGGCCTTTTGTGAATTTCCTCATCTTTCCAAACTTAAATGTCCTCATTTGTAAAACTCTTCAAAGGATGAAGTGTTATTAAGTATGAAAATAATTTGTAAATTCTGTTTTGTTGTTTATATTTTCTGGAGTGGTTCTTTTTCTGGATGGTAAACTCAATCAATCTTTGAGTCATTGTACAAAAGACAATGAGAACAGTTCACTTACTACCTTGTTGGCTGTACAAGTAGGTTTAGGCAAATATTATGTCTCAGAAATGCATATGCATAAATATTTATCTCCTTCATCCTCATCTTTATCATAAAATTACTGTATCATTATTTAAAAATTCAAATCACATTGTTGTCAATGGTACTGTCTGAGACATTGTGGATAACATTTCTCACAGACATATCTGTGTTGTGTTCATCCAATTTATCTAGTTTCAGAAGTCCTTCAAATATACAAATTTGATATTGATTCTCAAATGTCTGATATTTTGCTGCTTACAAAAATAGCTGTATTTTCTTACTCCAAAGACTTCTGTTTAAGGGAGTGCACTTCTAAGTTTAGCACCCTCCATATGGTTTTGAGTAGATTTCATTTGACCCATAGTTATTTTCCTTAGGCTCCATGTGCACATTTGCATGCCAATAAATGGAATGTGATTTTTGTCTCATGGTTACTTTCATAGCAGTGATGACATGAGGACTTCTACATCTAACTAAATATATCTAGCAGGCACTTTACCACTTGAGCCACTCCACCAGCCCCACTAAATATATTTAGATGATAACCCAGAACCCACTTTTTATATCATCAGATATAATATAATTATTTATTCTCTGTAAAGATAGCATGCATCCTTCTTTATCTTACATCGGTAATGGTTGATATAATTTTCCTTCTTTGTTTTTCTCTTTCATTTTCTAAACTTAGCTCACGTGTACACTGTTCCCAGTTTCTTTAGCCTGTGTAGTTCCTTGCCATGCATTTTTAAGTGTACTTAATCATCTGAAAACTTTTGAGTTTGGTTACTAATCATTCAGATGATTCAATTTTAGATAGCTTATCTGAAGAAATATTTTTCTGACCTATTACAAATAATAGTTGATATCAGTAATACACCAGACATACACTAATTACAGACCTTTTTGCAAAGGCTTTGTATTTTATTTTAATGGCCAGAGTGTATAAAGCACCTTCCAATCCAGTCCATATTAGCAGAAGTGCCAATCAGATTCCTGAAACTTATTGCCTTTACCTTTTGTTAATATCAACAGAATTTGTGGGACTACTTGATTAGATATCAGGTTACATGATTATTTGCAACATGTTTTCTTTTATGTCCTTTTCTGCTTACTCTTGCTTTCATTCTTTCTGTCTGCTTTCTTCCTTCTTTCGGTGAACAACTATAACTTTAAAATTTGTCTTCTGATGCAAAGACCATATGAATAGTAATTAGAAGTCCTTTTCAAATTTGAAAGTATAAGGGCTATGTCTGCATCCTAAGTATTTAATATTGATCTTCAGATGTATAAGAATCTATTAATTTGGACTGCTTTGCCTTATCAGAGGCATAGAACAGTGAAAGATGTAACCAAATAATAGAGAAGCAGATTTGAAGTGGCTCAAACTGAATCATAACTTTTAAAATTTCTACTGAGTTCTCTGAAAATTAAATATTTGGAATTTAAGTGAAATTAATTTAAATGTTTAAGCTTTCTGTCCTGGTTAACTCAGTGCTGCCTCCCCTAAATTCAGATGCTAAACCTTTACTCATTCTGACAGGTTGTGAATGCTCCTTTTGATTGGCTGCACCATGGTTTTCCTTCTCCAGTTTAGTTATAGACTCAGATTTCAATTACGACTTTTATTCATTGCTTCTATTTGACATTTCCTCCCTCCACAAACTTTGACCTAACCCTTTCATTAATGGACCTTGGCTCTTGTTGTTATCTTATATGAGAGCACAATTTAGGCAAAAGAAATAATTGTTACTGTAGATCTGAGTTTTCTATGATCTGAAGATTTTATAATTTGGGAACCTCTCTTTAATATAAATAATATAAAATCACTGATAAAGTCAGGTAAAAACAAATATTAATTTAGAATAAAAAATACATTTAATAAATTACAAATAAAAAGAAAAGATAGCCACAAATGTCAAAAATCATAAAACATTACATGTCATTTTAATTAACTAAGGCTTAACACTTCTGCAAGACTTTTTTTTAAATTCATTTATTCATATGTACATACATTGTTTGGACCATTTCTCTTCTCTGCTTCATCCCCCGCTCCCTCTCCCCACCCCCCTCCCCTTGCTTCCAGGCAGAAACCGTTCTGCCCTTTTCTCCAATTTTGTTGAACAGAGGACATAAGCAATAATAAGAAAGACAAAGCATTTTTGGTAGTTGAGATAAGGATAGCTATACACAGAGATTCCTAGCATTGCTTCCATGCACAAGTGTTTTACAACCCAGACTGATTTATCTCTACCTAACCTTTTCACTAGTTCCTGATCACCTTCCCATATTGACCTCTATTGGTTTAAGGTTTCTGTATTAGCTCCTCTGCCTTGGGGACATCAAACACTTTATGGTTTGGGTTTCCTACCTATCCCCATACCTCCCATTTGTGCTCTCCCCTTAGTGTGTGACCCAAGTCCAACAACATTGCTGTATTTGCCCTAATCTAAAGTCTGCATATGAGGGCAAACATATGACTTATGGTCTTCTGAGCCTGGCTAACCTCACTCAGGATGATGTTCTCCAGTTCCAACCATTTACTTGTAAATGATAAGATTTCATTCTTCTCCAAGGCTGAGTAAAACTCCATTGTGTATAAGTACCACATTTTCTTAATCCAGTTTCCAGTAGTGGGACATCTTGGCTGTTTCCATAACTTGGCTATTGTGAATAGTGCTGCAGTAAACATGGGTGTGCAGGTACCTCTGGAGTAAGCTGAGTCGCATTCCTTTGGGTATTTCCCCAGGAGTGGGATTGCTGGATTATATGGCAGATCTATGTTTATATTTTTAAGAAGCCTCCATATTTTTTTTCCAGAGTGGTTGCAATGGCTTGCATTCCCACCAGCAGTGTATGAGGTTCCTTTTTCCCCACATCTTCACCAACTCCTGTTGGTGGTGGTGTTTCTAATGATGGCTATTCTAACAGGATTGAGGTGGAATCTTAGTGTGGTTTTGATTTGCATTTCCTTTATAGCTGGAGATGGTGAGCATTTTTTCATGTGTTTTTTTTTTTTTTTTTGGCCTTTTGAATTTCTTCTTTTGAGAAAGTTCTGTTTAGTTCAGTTTCCCATTTCTTTATTGTTTCATTGATAATGAGAGGGTTTAGTTTGTAAGTTCCCTGTATATCAGTTATCAGTCCTTTGTCTGATGTATAGCTGGCAAATATTTTATCCCATTCTGTGGGTAGTCTCTTAGTTTACAGACCATTTCTTTTGTTGTGCAGAAGCTTTTTAATTTTATGAATTCCCATTTGTCCATTCTTTCTCTTTGTTGGTGGGCTGCTGGGGTTCTTCTGAGGAATTGCCTATACCTATTACTTCTAGAGTATTCTCTGCTCTTTCCTGTACTAACTTCAGAGTTTCATGTCTGATATTAAAGTCCTTGATCCATTTTGAGTTGATACTAGTATAGGGTGATAAACATGGATCTAGTTTCAGTGTTTTGCAGATGGATAACCACTTTTCCCAGCAATATTTGTTGAAGAGGCTGTCTTTTCTCATCGTATGTTTTTGGTGCTTTTCTCAAAAATAAGGTGGGCATAGCTGTGTGGATTCATGTCTAGGTCCTCTATTCTGTTCCACTGGTCTTCATGTCTGTTTTTGTGCCAGTACCATGCTGTTTTTATTCATATTGCTTTCTAATATAGTTTGAAGTCGGATATTGTTATACCTCCAGCTATGCTCTTTTTACTGAGTATTGCCTTGGCTATTCACAGTCTCTTGTGTTTCCAAATGAACTTTAGGGTAGATTTTTCAATTTCTGTGAAGAAAGTCATTGGGATTTTGATGGGAATTGCATTGAACATGTAGATTGCTTTTGGTAGTATTAGTCATTTTTTCTATGTTGATTCTACCAATCCATGAGCATGGGAGATCTTTCCACCTTCTGTAGTCTTCCTCAATCTCTTTCTTCAGGGTTTTATAGTTCTCCTTGTAGAGGTCATTCACATCCTTTGTGAAGTTTACTCCTAGGTATTTTTTTTGAGGCTATTGTAAGTGGAATTGTTTCCATATATTCTTTCTCAGTTTGTTTGTTATTGGTGTATAGAAAAGCTAATGATTTTTGTAAATTGATTTTGTATTCTGCCACCTTGCTGTAGCTGTTTATGGTGTTGAATAGTTTTAGGTAGAGTTTTTTGGGTCTTTAAGATATAGGATCATGTCGTGTGCAAATAGGGATATTTTGACCATTTCTTTACCTATTTGTACTCCTTTTATTCCTTCTTCTTGCCTAATTGTTCTGGCTAGGAATTCCAGGAGTATGTTGAATAGGAGTGGTTATATTGGGCACCCTTTGTCATTCCTGATTTTAGGGGAAATGGTTTCAGTTTTTCTCCATTAAGTATGATCTTGGCTATAGGTTTGTCATATATAGAAGGAATTTTGAGGTAAGTTCTGCATCTATTGAGATGATCAAGTAGTTTTTGTCTTTGTTTCTATCAATGTGCTGTATTGCACATATTGATTTGTATATGTTGAACCACCCCTGCATCTCTGGGATGAAGCTTACTTGGTTGTGGTGAATGATCTTTCTAATATATTGTTGGATTCAGTTTACCTAATAGTAAACTGAGGATTTTTGCATCAATGTTCATTAAGTAGATTTGCCTGCAGTTTTCCTTTTTGGAGGTGTCTCTGTCTGGTTTGGGGATAAGTGTAATACTGGCTTCATAAAATGAGTTAGGCAGTGTTCCTTCCCTTTCTATTTCATGGAACAGTTTAAGGAGGGTTGGTATCAGTTCTTCTGTAAAGGTCTGATAGAACTCAGCAGAGAATCCATCAAGTCCTGAACTCTTCTTTTTTGGGAGACTCTTTAATGCTGCTTCAATTTCATTTTGTGTTATAGATCTATTCAGGTGATTAATATCCTCTTGGTTCAATTTTGGATGATCATAAGTATCTAGAAATCTGTCCATTTCTTCAAGATTTTCAAATTTATTAGAATATAGGTTCTCAAAGTAGTCTCTGATGATATCTTGGATTTCCATTGTGTTTGTTGCTGTTTCCCCTTTTGCATTTCTTATGCAAAACCACCTTTTTATTTCATTGATTCTTTGTATGGTGTTTTTTTGTTTGTTTCTATTTCATTAATTTGGGCCTGTATTTTTTTTATTTCTCTCCTTCTGCTTATTTTGGGATTTGCTTGTCTTTGTTTTTCTAGGAATTTGAGATGTAGCTTTAAGTCATTGATTTGAGATCTTTCTGTCCTTTTAATATATGCACTCATGGCTATAAACTTTCCTCTTAGGACTGCCTTTGCTCTGTCCCATGGGTTCCGGTAGGTTGTGTTTTCACTTTCATTAACTTCCAGGAAGCTTTTAATTTCCTCTTTTATTTCATCAATTACCCACTGATCATTAAGCAATGTGTAGTTCAGCTTCCAATTGTTTACATGTTTTCTGCTGTCATTTTTGTTGTTGATTTCTAGTTTTAATGCATTGTGATCAGATTGAATGCATGGGATTATTTCTGTTTTCTTATTTGCTGAGGCTTGCTTTGGGCCGTAAGATATGATCAATTTTGGAGAAATTTCCATGGGCTGCTGAGAAGAATGTATATTGTGTGGATGTTGGATGAAATATTTTGTAGACATCATTTGATCTATGGTGTGATTTAGTTTTGGAATTTCCTTATTGATTTTTTGTTTAGATGACCTATCTATTGGTGATAGGGGGTTATTAAAGTTTCCCACTACCACTGTGTTGGAGTCTGTATATGCTTTTCGGTCCTTCAGAGCATGTTTGATGAAATTGGGTGCGTTGACATTGGGTGCATATAGGTTAATAATTGTTATTTCCTTTTGGTGTATTTCACCTTTTATTAGTATGGAGTGTCCTTCTTTATCTCATTTGATCAATGTAAGTTTTTTGAAGTCTACTTTTTCTGAGATAAGTATTGCTACTCCTGCCTGTTTTTGATAATGGGCCAGCCTTTCACCCTAAGTCAGTGCTTCTTTCTGTTGTTGAGATGGGTCTCCTGTAAGCAACAGAATTTGGATGTTACTTTTTAATCCAGTTTGCCAAATGGTGTCTTTTGATGGGCGAGTTGAGTCCGTTAACATTCAGTGTTAGTATTGACAAATACATGGTGATGCCTGTCATTTAGTTGTCTTTGTTGTTTAAGGGTTTGATTGTGTGCAGCCGAATCAATGTTACTCTCTACTTTCTTGCATTTTCTGCTCCTGTGGTTTGGTACTGCCTGTCCTTCCATGGTTTTGTTTGCTTTCACTTTCTGTGTGCAGAATTCCTTGAAGAATCTTTTGTAGTCGTGGCTTGGTGGTCATATATTGTTTTGTTTTCTGCTTATCATGGTAGACTTTTATTTCTCCATCTCTTTTGAATGATAGTTTTGCTGTGTAGAGTATCCTAGGTTTGAAGTTATTTTCATTCAGTGCCCAGAATTCTTCACTCCATGCCCTTCTTTCAAGGTTTTTGTTGAGATATCTGCTGTGATTTTGATGGGTTTACCTTTGTATGTTATTTGTTTTTTCTCTCTTACAGCCTTCAATATTCTTTCTCTATTCTCTGTGCTTGTTGTTTTAATGATAATATGTTGTGGGGGGTTCTATTTTGGTCAAGTCTGTTTGGTGTCCTGGAGGCTTCCTGTCCCTGAATTGGCATAATTTTCTGTAGATTTGGGAAATTTTCTGTTATCATTTTGTTGAATATATTACGAATTTCTTTTGCTTGTACTTCTTCTCCTTCTTCAATGCCCATGATTCTTAAGTTTGGTATTTTGATGAATTTGGTGAGTTTTTGCCTATTTCTTTCACAGGTCTTGAGTTGTTTGACTAATACCTCTCAGTTTTCCCCTTAATTTCCTTTTCATCTTCAAGTTCTGAGATTCTGTCTTCTTCTTGTTCTAGTCTGATGGAGTGTCCTTCCATTTTGTTTTGTATTTCTGTTTCATTCTTTTTTCTGAGGTTTTCCATATTCTGGGTCACTTCCTCTTTAATATTGTCAATTTTTGTCTTTAATTCATTTATCTATTTATAGTGCTCTCCATTTCACTTTGGTGTTTATTTAGGGCTCCTATGAGTTCATTTATTTGTTATTGTGTCTTCTCATATTCTTTATTTTTGTTGTCTTGGAATTTCTTGAGTACCTTTTGTTCATTTTGGTTGACCATGGCTAGTAACATCTCCATGAAATTCTCAATGATTACTTGCAGGATTTCTTCTTTCAGAGTGCTCTTGTGGGCTTCATTGGGTTCCTTGGTGTCATTTATCTTTGTTTTGTTGGAGTCTGGAACTAAGTATCTGTTTTCTTCATTTCCCTCTGAATCCTGCATTAATTTAATTTTGGGGGGAGAATGGTTTCCATCCCTTTTTCGTCTTCCCATCACTCCACTTGGTACTGTATAACTATGTTCTTGATAGGCTATTGGTGGTTTCAGTCACCTGTTTTCTTTCCCTTGGTTTAATTTTGTTTTGGGTTTTAGGTTAGTGTATGTATGCTGTTTCTGTCTTTGGTCTGTGTGTAATTTAGTATTAATTAACTCACAATAGTAAAACTAACAAAGCATAGAAAGAAAAAAGAAATAAACAGGGAGAGGTGGATAAACACATGTAGAGAAATAAACATGGAGCAAAACAAATAGACGAACAAACACATAAAAAATTTCCAGGTTCAGGAACAATAGAATTTCAGTGTTAGTAGTTCTGGTGTTACTCCTTCAGCATCCAGTCCTGGTGTTGGTATTTAAGCAGATGCTCTGTTTTAGTCTCGCTAGGTGGTTGGGGAGACTCACCAGTTTTTTATTTTCCTGTCTTTCTGTGGTAGCTGCTTAGTCAGCTCCTCTGTCAGTGAGGTGTAGCAGTTTAAGTTTGCATGTTGTCCTCAGGTTCTGGAGATCAGCTCTGTAGCCCAGCAGCCATCCTGCTTCAGAGTTGGGTTTTTGCTGTGTTGGTTTATTGGGGTCTTGTTTCTTTGCCTCCCCACCTTTCTTTGGGGCAAGGTCAGAGATCCATCAGCTGGTTCCCTGCAGTCAATGTGTTATGCTGCTTTGCTGATTGTTTTTCAATTTTGCAATGTCGTTTGACTCCTGAGCTCACTGGGTCAGGAGATGAGCTTTGTGGACCACTACCTGCCCTATTTAAGGCAGTGGCTTATCACCTGCCTGCTGTCAGCCCTTCTGCCTTTCCAGTCTTTGTTTACTGAAAGTTTGCATGGAGATTAGCTCCTTGCCCCTCCACCCTTCTCAGGTGGAGAGTTTTGCATGCTGGCTACGTTTGAAGTCTTTGTTTACTAAAAGTTCATGAGGAGATCAGCTCCTTGTCCTTTCGCCCTTCTCTGGTGCACTTACAACACCCTGCCCCCTCTGGTGCATGTTCCTTTTCAGTTCCTTGTTTATTGTTCAGTTTTTTTTTCAGGGTGGGGGGGGTCAGCCTGTCCAGGGGGCTATGCTGGTTTGTCCTAAGGGTGGTTGTGGGAATACCTCATGATGTTTATTTGATCACCTTTTGGTCTGCTGGATGTCTCCCAAGCAGGTTTGGAGCCAGTGTCTTGTAGCACAGAAGTCCTCCTGCTTTCTTAGTGTAATGTGGCATGGAGAAGCTTTCCACAGGCTAGGGGTTCAGGGTGTCCAAGTTTTGATTTTTCTTGGTGCTTTTTTTCTGCCAAGGGTGGCTCCTGCATCTCAGCAAGTTTTTTGATTTATGGCACTCATGGTGTCTGCTTCTGCACTCTAGTTGCCATCTTTGATCCACTCTCTGCAAGATTTCTTATCCTACTTTTTTGCCTATGTATTTATAAGTGTCTTAGGTCAAAAATGAGAATATCACTTTCAATTGAGAAAGAATAGAATCATTTTTAAAATTTAAATATATTTTAGTTGGTACATTAGTACATAAAGGTAGTTAATATTTTTTGGTTCCATGTGGTGTCTTAATACATGTATATTCTGGGTAATGCTGAATCTGAGTTCAAGTTTCTCAAACATTTATCATTTTTCTGTAGTAAAAACATTCAAATTTCTTTCATCTAGCTTTCTGTAGTACTTTCAAAATCTTTTCTCTAGCTTTTCAAATTCTACAGTATATTATCCTTATCTACAATAACCCCACCATACAATAACACACCCACCCAAAGGCCTTACTACTAACTATACCTTGAATATTTGTTAATAATTCTGTCCCCTTCTCTCCCTGTTCCCTACTCTCTCTAGCCTCTGGTAAACACCATTCTCCTCTCAATTTCTTTGAAATAAATATATGAATGAGATTATGTGGTGCTTGGCTTTTCTGTGCCTGAATTATTTCATTTAATATAATGATTTTCAGTTTTATACATGCTCTTTCAAATGATAAGATGCATTTATTTTTGTGGCTGAATAGTATTCCACTGTGCATAAGTAATACTGCATTAGTTACTTTTCTCATCACTGTGAGCAAAATATTTGAGAGAACAACTTAAAGAAGGAAGCATCTATTTTACCTCACAGTTTCAGAGAGTTCAGTCTATGACTGCTTGGCCCTGTGTACTTAGGCAGAAAACTTATGGCAGTGGTAGTATACATGTGGTAGAGGAGTTTCTTTATTTCATGGCAGACAGGAAGCAGAGAGCAAGGAGAGACAGGGGACAAGGCATAACCTTCAAAATCACACCCCTAGTGACCTACTTCCGTCAACTATGCTTACCCCCTAAAGTTTCCAGAACCTTTCAAAATAGTGCCACCAGCAGGGAAATAAACAGTAAAATGTCTCTTTGGCATAATGGCTTCATTTTCTTTGGATTTATACCCAGTGGTGAAATTGGAATAACCTCCACACTATTTCCCATTATGGACATACTAATTTATATTCCCATGAACAGTGTGTAAGGTTCCCTTTTTCCAAATCCCAGCCAGCACTTGTTACCTTTTGTCTTTTAGACAGTAATCATTCTCACTGGAATAAAGTGATTTCTCTTGTGGTTTTGATTTGCATTTCCCTAGTGTTTGCTGATTTTCCATGGATCTGTATGTCAATTTTGGAAAATGTCTATTGCCCATTTTTTAACATGGGGACTTGTTTTTCTGCATTTTTTTTGAGATTCTTACATATTCTAAGTATTAACTCTTTGTCAGTGTATACTTTGCAAATATCTTCTCCCATTCTGCAGGCTATCTCTTCACTTTGGAGACTTTTTCCTTTCCTGTGTAGAAGTTATTTAGTTTTATTTAATCCCATTTTTCTATTTTTGCTTTTGTTTTCTATGCTTTGAGGATTTTATCCAAAAAAATCTTTGCTCATTCCAGTGTCTTGAAGTATTTTTCTTATGTTTTTCCTATTAGTTTTATAGTTTCAGATTTTAGAATTTTTTAGTTCATTATGAGTTGATTTTTGTAATTGATGAGGGATAAGGGTCTAGTTTAATTTTCCTATGTGTGAATACCCAATTTCCCCAGCACTTTTATTATAAAGATTGTCCTTTCTCAAATGTGTGATCTTAGCACCTTTCTCAAAAATCTGTTGGCAAGAAATGGGTGGGTTTATTTACAAGTTCTCAATTCTCTTTCATTGGTCTACATGTGTGTTTTTATGCCAGCACCATGCTGTTTTGGTTACTACAGCTTTTTATTGTACTTTGTAATCAAGTAATGAAATGTATCGTGATTTCCTCTTTTGATCAAGGTTGCTTTGAGTATTGTTTTGTGGTTCCATACAAACATGAGAATTTTATAGCTCTGTGAAATGTCATTGATATTTTGATAGAGATTGCATTGAATATAGATTTATTTGGGAATATGGACACATTAACAATATTAATTCTTCCAATCCATGAACACTGGAAGAATATTTCAATCTTCTGGCACAGTTGATTGAATTTTTTTTATTATTGATAGTTTTGAAAAGTTTATTTCAACTTCATGAGTCGTTATTTATCATTTGATATAACTACAATTTTAGGATATTTTAGGAACAGCAAAATTTTCATATATGTGCTGCTAGAGACATATTTGCATTTTGTCATTGATGCAGATTTGTCCTATGCAAACAGAAAATCTGAGTCTACTTCATTAGATTACTATAAAAAAAGTATGAGGTATTTATTACTACATGTGCTGCCTTGTTAAATGTAATTTCAAAAGGTGAGAACTTTCATCCTGACTAGGTATTAATAAAAACCTGAACATTCTGTTAAGAATATTTTATCTTTTGATTACAATTTTTCATAGACTAGCTTCTGCTGATATACAGTTATTCTTTCCATAATATGTTCTGCTCCAGGCATCACAGGATGTAGTCAAATCATAATTCTACCTCAGGCTTTACTACAGTGTGGTAAAAATGTAGCTACAGACCAGTTTTACACTGAGAATACCAAAAACTTAACTATTGATAAAAGTGGTTGTGAATTTCATAAATTAATCTCAGTATGATCAAATTAAATGTGTTTTCTCAATTCACTAACCCCTTTGTCAATTCCCCAAAGTGGTTTTAGTCACTCCAATAACAAAATATAGTGGAGAAGCTGGAGTGGAAACACAAATGATCTTAAACATTCATGGTTAATATATTATTTTTCAAAATCTTGCAAAAAACATATAACCATTTAAAATATTTTTAGGGCTCCTCCTAGGACTTGGAAGAATTTTGTCTAAGGTTCTGAAGCTTAAGATTTACAAATTCACTAACTGTGTTTTTTATTATTGCTATTTTGGCATTGAATTATAGTTACTGTTTATTTTTCTCTTCCACTAAATCATAAACCCAATAGTGTATTCATCTTGATATCTTCAAGGGCCTTGAAGAGGAATGTGAGAATAACAGGAGATAAAAGAAATTAATATCAATGAGTAATAGTATTCTTGCTAGAAAAGAATGCAGTCACCATGAAACTCTATCTTCCCCAAATTGGGCAGTGAATTTAAATCATGTTATTTCAAGATATATGCATCAATTATTTTTAAAGGGTTAATTTCTTTGCCATTTTATTTAGAAACAAGTGGACTGACTGAATGCACATTTGAAGCAGGCATACTACTATGATAATCTGCTAGCAAAAATGTTATGATATACATATATCAGATCTAGTGCAGTGAATGATAACATTAATATTAAACCAGTGAAGTGATGGATAGCCTAAGCAGACAGACAATAATGTTTGACAAATGAGTGAATAAAAGTGATGAATAGTTAATCTTTTTGTGAGCTTGATTTATTTGTGTATATAGGTTGACAATTATGGACTTCAAGAAGAAACTCATTTAAGATGTCTGAGTTCAGAGTTCTCTGCCTTTAAAACCATCAAAGGCATGCTGAGACCATATTTTTGCCATATGATAATTTTCTTATTCTTTTCACTCATGTATATATGATGCTCCTCCTTATGAGGCACTGTATAAATTTCTATCTTAGCACTTAGTTATAGTGAATTTAACTTATTTATTAAGATAAAATATCTGCCCTAATGTCTGTCTATCTCTCATGTGTCTCCATGTGTCTAACAATCTGCCTGAAATAAGTTTCTCAATTGCTTAAGGAATAAGATAAGGCCCTATTACAAGGAAATGTGCAGATTCATACTGCAAAAGTAATTTAGTTCCTTGCTTTGATTTCTTGCTCCCTCTCTCCTGATTTGCTCTTGATCAGTTTGTGTTCTCACTGTGACACACATGTTGTCTTTAAATATTTGGTAGATAAGTGACCTCAGACTATCATTGATCTTGCTTTTGGAATCCTCACTATTCTTTCAGGCCTTTAACCCCTACTCATTCCTTCTTTTCATTTTTACTACTTCTTAGCCATGTGAACGCATAACAAATCTCTGTTATACAGGTCAATATAGAATACTCATAGACCAGTTAGATTTTAGTAAGGCATTTATCTTATAAGACAGTCATTTTATATTTCTGAAATATGTATATATACACATAAATATATGTAAACATGAATATACACATAAGCTATTTTTTTATTATTCATTTATTCACATGTACACATACAGGCTATATTATAATAGACTAAAAATACTGATTTTCCACACTACTTCTTGAACTATATCTGCTATCATGGATAAATATTTCTCAAGATTAAAGAAGTAGTTGACTAATATGCCTATGTAATTAACTTTCAGTCTCATGATACATGATCATCAAGTATAATAGAGCTGAAAAAATCATATGTGGTCCCAAATGAACATAATGAGACATCCAGAAATAAATTTTAAAAAATCATCAATAGAATTTGTCATTCCTGAGGCATTCACAAAACACAGTTTATACCCAACATTAATGAAAGATTTAAAACAATACTTACAGTGTCCATACTCTTTTAAATATAGATTCCTAGATCTATATTGTATTTCCCCCAATTATTTAATTTCACTGAATAACTTGGAATTTTGAAATATCCTCCAATGTCATTGGCAAGCCTGTGACCTAAAAATTATCCACAGAATTTCTTTCCTGGTCAAAAGTTTTCCACATATGAATCTGAGAATCCATGTGTTTGTTATGGTTTGAATATGAGGTGTCCCTACCCCTTGCCCCATGGTCATATGTTGAAGGCTTGGTCCCCAGATGATGACACTATTTTTGGAAGCTGTGAAGACATTAGGCAGTAGGGCCTATGTAGGGAAAAATAGGTCACTGGGGTGTGCTATGAAAATATATACCATGTCCTGAGCCCCTTCCTATTTCTCTCTCTGGTTCCTGTTTGCTACAAGATGAGTTGCTTTGATGCACACCAAGCTCCATGCCATGAGGTTCAGCCTCACCTCACTCCCACACCAATGGAACCAGCTTACCATGGATTGAAACTCTGAAACTTTGAGCCAAAATAAATCTTTCCTTCCATAAGTGGTTTTCCTCAGGTATTTGTCACAGAATGAAAAGTTTGACGAATACAGTTTTGGTTACCAGACTTTATATTTAGGCCCACCAGTGAGGCCATGAGAATGGTGTAAAACAATGCTGTATCTTGGCTTTTGACATTATTTCATCTTAGTGCTTTTCACATCTTTCCCTATTTGAACTCTGCTTATGGCTGCTTGCATTTAGTGGAATACTTATCTTCACTGAACAATTTCACTAGGAAATTTTGCCTCTTTTCATCCTTGCTGCTACCTACAAACCTCCCTTACTTCTACTCTACACTCTGTCTTCTGCACTCTGAAGCTGTGATTTTAGCTTCTACCCTCTACCATACATCCATGAGACATGGCTGCCTAGGTAGAAATGTCAGATGCTTTCTCTTGACTTTGAAGCAAATCTAAATTTTTTAAACTTGAAAAAGCTATAACTTAAAAAAATCTGTCATATGTGAACTTTTTATTGAGTGATGTCAAGAATGTAAGCATACTGCAACTTTATATAAAGATAGCCTCAATGCCTGCAAAGGCAGCCACATAAAAATGTATGAGCATGGCGACATCAGAACTAAACAATGAGACTATGATAACACTCACAGTCACTATGCTGTTACTAGGCTGATGTAAAACGACATTGCAACACTTGTCTTATCTATCTCAGTGAGCTACGGAGAAGGGAAATGCTTGGAAAAGCAAAATGTGCTACACAGACATGAAGGATGATGACTGTGCATCTAGTCTACATCTCTAGGGTGGATTGACAGAGAGTTCATTGGCAATAATATATTAAAGGTTGGCATCTGAGATCAGAGGACTGAAATAAATAAGGTCCTAAGCTTCTTCAGTGTGGCAAGTTACAGAAAGTGATTAATGTTGTCAAGACAATTGAATTTGGAAAAGGACCAAATCAATAATCGGAAAATATAGTTCTGAGTTGCTGAGACATTGAAAAGAAGGACCAACAGGAATATCTAATATAATATATAGTCCTGTGATTTAGGAAAATGATGAGCTAGCCTGTATATTAACATTCATGCTTAGGATGTCAAATGAAGCCTTCCTTGGTTACTTGTCTCTAATGAGGGTAACCTCTGGATATGAGCAGGGAAGGTGTGCATTCTTCTGCTAAATTTGGAAAGTCTCTCTGTAACCTATAGTTGGTTGTTAGGAATTACTAACAATAAGAACATTGAACAAATAAGTCATACATTTAGTGATAAGTAGGAAGGAAAGCATGAGTCAAAAAGGTGTTGTAGGACATGTATGGGTTTAGAAATTGTGATTTGGGATAGAATGGCCAGGAAAGACATACTGAGAAGATGGCATCTGAGTAAAGACCTGAAGGGTATTCCTATGGCTTATGAATGAATCATGCCTCACTCCTTCTGTACTGATTCTGCTAACATGGGAGGAGGTAGATGGATGCAGTGATATTGGTCTATTTATGAATAAATGATAATTTTATTTCTTTTTATTTATAGTCTCTGCTAATGTTTTCCCAATGTACTGACAGCAAGAAGCTACCCTTTCATTATATCCAGGTTAAGTGGAATCAACTTGAACACAATATTTTTAAAATAGTGTACAATGAAAGTAAAACTCTTGGTTGTTATAAATGAAGATGTAACAAAGCATAGAATAAGCCTTACTTGATTTGAACCTTAACTTTTATTAGCATCTAATGTATACTTAGCTTTTTTAGTGAGGAACATGTTGAAAATGAAATTCAGAATACTTTTCAGCTTACATATGCTTAGAAGAGTTCTGGAATGCTGTTCTAGTAGATTTCCCAGTGAAAATAATAACATTCTTAAGATATACTAAAAGCCTAGTTACCATATCATACTGGTTAGATGGATAGGTTAGTGATTATTGTCTTGTTTGTATCTTCAGATTGGATGTAGACATATTCTCATTATTCAACTATATAAATACAAGAATGCAATTATAAGGCGGAATACAATTATATAACTGCAGTATAACTTTGCAACCACATGCAATTATACAATTGCCATCAAATACTAACAACTATTCTCATGAAGACACATCATAGATTGAATTACTGAGAATGAATATGAATTTTGTATTCAGATCTTCACTATTCTTTCCTGTGTTTGGATTATTTATATATTTACCTTGTGTGTGGAAGAAAGTGATGAGGGGTTGAGAATAAAAGAGAGAGAGAGAGAGAGAGAGAGAGAGGGAGAGAGAGAGAGAGACATGGTAAATTGTTAACATTTGAGAAATCTGTATGATGACTATATGAGAATTCCTTGCATTTATTGAAATTTTTCTGTAGATATATATTAAAGATACAAAGTTTAAAAATGACTGTTTTGCATTTATTTTTTATATATAAATAACTTTGATATGGAATACAAGATTAATGCTCCCTCAGAAATTAGTGACCTTGCTGCATTACTTCTAGGGTTCATTGAGACAAGTCTGATATATGTTGCTCTGTGAGTAACCTCGAATTCTATATCAATTTTATTATTTATTTCTTGAATACTTTTTTATATTTTTGCTACTTAGTTGTTAAGTTTTTTTGTATTTTTTGATGCTAATGTAGACATTTAAAATGCATCCATGCATATCCAAATGACAATCCCTGCTATTTTAAAGTTCATGTTCAAGGAGGATGGAGTGGTGCTATTTGGACAAACAATAAAAATAATAAATAAATAAAAACTATATAGTATCCTAGCAGTTATGGAAATACAAAAAGGACAGAAGTAAAGGTAATCCAGATTTAAGTGGGAAAGTGTAGCAATTTTAAATATACTCCCAGTAGGCATCCTAGGGAATATGAAAATTGAACAAAGTATTGAAAAAAATGAGGGAAATATCAGTGTGGATATTTAGGGGAATAGCATTTCAAGCAGAGAGAGCAGCTAGTCTAAAAGTCACAAAGGAATGTGCCTAAGGTGTTTAGGAAAAGAAGAGTGAGCTTGGCGTGAAGTAGAGAGGAGCATTAGCTAGTAGAAGGTAAAGCCAGAGAAAATGGGAAGGTCAGATCATCTGAGTTTTGTTGGTTATTTTAATGACTTCAGATGTTGTTCTGAGTGAAAGGGGTGTTCATCACGGGGAGTTGGCACAGATTTGATGCAATATACCATGACTTCAAAAGATTATTCTGGGTACTATGTGGAGAACAGTTTATAGAGGCAGCGGTAAAAGCAAGTTGGGGGCAGATTCCACTACATAATCAAGATTAGTAATCATAATCAATCTGGTGGGTCAGATCACAGTGGTCATAATGAAAGTGGTGAGAAGGTTTAAGATTCTTCATACAGTTTGAAGGTAAAGTGAAAATATGAACCTTTGGTTCTGGCATGTGAAAGGAAGCAAGAAGTCACGAATGTCCTCAGGGTTTACATAATGAATAAGGAAAAGAACAAGTGGACATCAGTTAACGTAGAAGTAGCTGTAAGCAGAACAGGTGGGAAAATTCTGGCATTCAAGATTTTACAGATGAGTTTGTAATTTCTATTAGCTATCCAAGTGGAGATGTTAAAAATACAGTTGGATATGCACAGTCAAATTACTGTTCATGGGTAAAATAATGTGTTTGAAGCTATCTTAATTTCCTTCTTGATGTCCTATTTTCATCTCTGAAATTTTGAATCTGTCCTCTTGAAATTTCACAAAAGTGAATAAAATTTAAAAATAAATGAATGAATTATTTTTTGTGTTTAGTTAGCAGAGGTAAAATTTTGAAGTGTAATTCCACATAACTCTAAACCCTGAACCCTATCTATGATGCCATGCTGCCCACTTTTCAAGATAAATAACAGAGTAAGTAGATTGGATCTAGAGGAACATCTTTTAATAGAAGTCCCTTGTGACAACTAATTGTCCCATGATCAACATTTGAATCACCAGCAAGAGCACACACAATTATTCTTTGTCTAAATCAATGCAACTACCATAAGACAGCATTTAATTTCACAGAGACCAGTGAACCATATCCCATATTTGATAGCTCACTACATAAATAGTTCAACAAAGACTTCCTGGTACACACGTATTTCTTTCTCATCATTGGCATATATAACAATTTAATTAAAGCTATCTGGTTTTTTTTAGTGTGACATCACACACTTTTCATTTTAGTATGATTACTAGATATTTATTTTTGCTGCCAAAGACAAGGACACAGATAGCAATCTGATTATGATTACCATTTCTTTTCTCTGGTCCTTGTCACAAATTTATTATAATATTTCATTATAGTTGTTCATTTATTTCATGACTAAGAGCAGTGACACATACAATTTTTTAAGCACAGATGTTGATTTCTATATTGTTGCCCCAATGTATACACGCTTCCCTAGTAGATCATTGGTGGATGAATGTTTTACTGGAGCAGTTGCTGATGCCTAAAATATAAATGATAGATGTGCATCACCTTTCTTTTCCTCTCCTTGCATAAACTTTCACCACTAGCCAATGATGACTGAGTATTTAACACCCAGAAGCATTGAAGAACCTTTTTGTAACTTCTAAATAATTTACATGTGAGAGTTAACATCTAAAAGAAAGTTTTAGCTCTCAGAAGATAATACGGTATGGAAACTTTGGTAGGCATTCATACTGGATTAGAGTAGTCTCAGTTTTCAGTAAATCATTTAGATTCATAACCATAAAAAGATGGAAGGGAAAAAGGTGGAGGGAAAAGAAAATAATATTTTTGGAACACTCAGTATGTAGATGATGCTGTGTTTGGCACTTTGTGTATACTATTCCACTGAAACTTCATAGCAAGAAGAAGGCAATAATAGCTTTATTTTCAGGATAAGAACATTGAGGCTATAAACTGGTTAAGATATTGGCATAAATACCATAATACAAAAGTGGGAGATCTGAGAGTCAACACCTGTTTGTCTCCCATGTTATTCTGTCTCTCAATTCTCTCATTTTATAATTGAGTAAAATAGGTGTATTTATTAAGTTATTCACCAGGCAGATTGTTGATGGCAGAGCTTAGGTTAGAATCTCAAGTCTTTCCAGGTTTTTCTTCTATCTTCTACATTAGTCTCCTGGAAAAGACTATAGTTTACACAACTTAGAATTTGACCTTATTTTGAAACTATAGGAGGTTTCACAACTTGATTTTTTTCTGGAAAAAATTGGTCCAGGATTTCAAAAAATAGGAGAAATTATTGAACAACTTAATTCTTAAATATGTTCTTTATTTGTTTTTGGTATGTGGTTCTTTTCTCTTTGACACTCCAGTAAGGCTTGTGTCATGTTTTTGGTAAGGCCATCTCCTACACTGAGTCCTTTAGAAAGAAAACTAAAAACTGGACAGCTGCCTGATAAGTGATACAACCACAAAAGAAGAGACCTGTGGTAACTTGTGGTCACAGTAGAAACTTTTTGATTAAATATCACCAACTTTAATGAGAGAATTTCTTAATTAAACCCAAAATTATCTATTACATGCCACACTTCATGCTAGATATATAGGTCTAGTGATGTAAAATTGAATGAAATAGAACATACAGATTTAAGAAGCTCTGTGTCTAGTCATAGTAGACAATATAGATATGTACTTATGAGGCATAGCAAGTATCTGTTATGTAAAACAGAGATGTTTTGAAGCCTAAACTTGTGAGAGATAACTCACAAATCTTATTTAGAGACCTCATCTATTCATCTGGCTAGACAACATGTCAAAAGTAGGAAGAATGAATTTATAGAGACATATGGGCTATCTTAGGTCTCTGATTCACTTGTACCTCTTGATTGCTTCCATTTTTGAAATTACTAGCAAAGCCTGATGCTGGATGATATCTTGTGGTCATGTGAGTCTGACTTGGAAATCTGATTATTTGTGTTAACACTGAACTTAGAATCTTACATCTAGATCATCTAATGGCATAAAAAATGTCTTTAATCTGATTACACACACACGTAAATACATGCCTAAACGGGGAAGTGTTAAAGATGTCACTATCACCTGTTCTGATTAGTAATCTCTGTGAGGTACTAGCTAATGTTATAAAATGAGGAAAAGAAATTAAAGTTCTAAGAACTGGAATAAGGAAAGAAAACCAACAGTTTTGATAAAACGGTATGACTGTCTACTATAATCCCCTTAAACCCTATAAACACATTACTAAAAATTATAGAGATAATTAGGGAACCAGCTATAAAATCATTAAAGAAAAGTAAAATTTTATGTAAGCATTAACAACAAAAAGAAAAAGGCATAATGTTAAAAGGCAATATTTATTTGATAATTATAAAACCAAATATTCAGTAACAAATCTATTAAAAATGTGCAAGAATGTTAGCAAAATTATAAAACTTTAAGAAGAATTAATAGTATCTAAATAAATAAGTAAATATCATGCTCATAATAAATGTCAATTTCTTCTCACAGTGATCTATGTATAATGATAATTGTAAAAGTCTCGACAGGACTTTTTTGAAGCTTGATAACCTGATTCAATTTTTTAATGAAATATAGTTGTCAAGAACTTATAAACAAGAATAAAGAGGGGTGACACCACTAGACATCAAGTATTTTTTATAAAGTTATGATAATTAAGACAATATGCTACTGAATCTGGAATTTACAAATTGACCAGGTATGAATGATAACCTAAAAGTAGTCTTATATATGTGAAACTTACAGATAGATAGAGAAAGGAGGAGCTATTCAATAAATTAGTCATATATAGAGAAAAATTAAGTTGGATCTTTATCATCTACCAAGTATAAAAATCAATGTCAGATGAAATAAGGACTTAAATCTCAACCAAGGCTTTAAAACCTTAACAGGAAATACATTTGAATATTACTGTAATATTGGAAGTAAGGAATGATTTCTTAAAATATATGAAAAGCTAACCACAAGAGAAAGGTGATAAATTTGACTTTAAGACCTAATATTTTCTATTCATCAAACATTTTAAGAAAGTGAAAAGCGAAGATACAGTGAGATGTCCATAGTACTAAACATCATCAACATTTGACTTCTTGCATAAATATGTAATGAATAAATGCCAAGCAACCCAAAAGAAAAAACAACCAGGCTATTCATGGGTAAGGAATCATATATGACCAATAAATATGTGAAGAAATGTTCAACTTCATTAGTAATCAGGCAAAAGGAAATCAAGACTAGAATGGAGTACCATTTTATATTCATTTAGATGGAAAAAATTTAGAAGACTGACAATACCAAGCCAGAGTTTTTAGATTGTTGGTAGGAGTGCAAGCTGACATGGCAGATTAGTTTTGCATTATTTTGTCAGTTGGAATATTTGCATATTCTATGAGCCAGCAAATTCTAGTCTTAGGTATTTAACCTAGAAAAACATCTTGTAACCTTTTTATAGGAGAAATTGACAAGAATGGCCATAGCAAGTAAAGACCTGCATTTATATAAATATATATATATATTTTGGGAGGGGTGGCAGGGAGAGTTTTTCAGATTAATCCCAGGGCCTGGTGCTTACTAGGCAAGCACTCTATCATTTGACCTACACTCCCAACTCTTTTGTTTTTGTTTTTGTTTTTGTTGGCCTCAGGGTAGTGATTGTCCTGCCTCTGCCTCCTGAGTAGCTGGAATTACAGCCATGTGCCACCATGCCCAGCTAAAACCTGGAACTAATTAAAATGTCTATTTACAGAATGGATTGTGTTATGTTCATGCAATGGAATATTTTGTAGAAATACTATGTAGTTTTACAGAAAACTACAGCTATAAGCAAAAGTATGGGTCAACTTTAGCAATGTAGTATTAAGTGAAAATTGGAGTCCCAAAAGACTATATAAATAGGATAGATTTTTATAAAGTTAAAAACACTAAATCTAAAGAAATATGTATAGATCAAAAAATTTTCATAAATGTGCATATGTACATGTACCTATGTGTGTGTACATATTCATGTGTGTACATATACATATATAATGAATGTATGTATATATTCACAAATATCATATTTGAATACCCATTTGTACTTATACATATGGAAAGCTAAAGCAACACACCATACAATTCAGGATGGTAGTCAGGATAGAGGTGTTCAGGAGATAGAAGTGGGAACAGCCAGTCCCAAAGGTAAATATAAATTGCTGTAATTTTAAAATTTCTATTTAAAATGCTTATTTTGCTTCTATTAATATTACTAAAGGGAAAAAACAGAGAATAGAAGGAACAAAAAAGGGCCTTGCATGGACTAGTGATGAGAGTGTGTCATGAACCCATCATTATGATGAACATAATTTGGGGTATTTAAATCACACATGTACTCACAAGTCTACAATAAGGTAGTATTTGCTATAGCATGGATAAGTATAAGTTGTTATGAGAGCACAGGAAAATGGCATTTAACCCAAAATGGATGAAGGAAGCAATCTAGAAATACTTCCAAAGAATATATATCTGAACTACAGAATTGATAGATCACTTTTATTGTGTGTATTCAGTATGTCAGATAACTAAAAATTTTATGTGTATTGATTTATTTAACTCTTACAATAGTAGGTACTATTGGATTTATTTAATCAGGCACAGCTAATTTAAGTTGCAGTGTCACACAACTAATAAGTGGCAGAATTAGGTTGGGCAGTCTAACTCTGGAGTCCACTTTCTTAAGCACTTTTATACTCTAACTTTTTTCATGACTTAGTTGAGTTTGGAAATATAATCTACACGAACAATTATTTGTTATTGTGTGTGTTGATGAGTGCTCTCCACCATACCCAGACAGTACAGGATGAGAAACAGCTTTTTTGCGCTATGCTGCCACACTGTCTTGGTTCAACTGGGCCTTCAGAACCTATGGGCCTCACCTGGTCTTAATGGCTGGAAGCTTTGAAGTCCGCTACTACATTCTTCAGTTGTATTGGTGCCATATGGTTCCAAGAATTTTCTTTAGTTCTACTCCCTCAACTCCATCCTCCTGCATCTATCTATGGATAAACTAATGTTTTGTTTTATTGTGGATTATATTAGAGAGCATATGTCATTTCTTTTTTCTACTTTGAAACCATTCTTTTTAATCTGACTCCCCTCTATAAAATGAGATTACTTGGTTTAACTGGTTGATTAAGAGTTGCTGGCTTCCTTAGCATCATCCTCACCCTTTCTCAATACCAAAAGCTTTTTCCTAATTGAGTATGGATTATGGTTCTTTTGAATATCACCTCCTCTGAGAGTTTCCACAGTGAATCATAATATTTCTTTGTATATCTTTGAAGGCAAATAATCTGTACAGTGGTATGTTGTTGGCATGTTAGTCCATTCTACCTCCTGACAAAAGACTATAAAATCTTTAGGGGTAGTAACTATGTTCAGTCATTCATTCATTTGCTCATTCATTCATTTCTTCACTCTATGAGCACTTAGTGAACATACAATGTGATACAGACCATATTCTAAATCTTGGAGAAGTGAATAGGACCTCTAACTTTATAAGGGAGAAAGAAATTTAAACAGAGTCTGATAAGCACAATGATAGCCTCTACTTGTAGAAGAGAATAAGTGACAAAGTGTTTGATGGAAGTCTTTCCAGAGAAGGCAGCAGATGTGTGTTACGTTTTTAAAGAACAAACTGAGAAGGTGAATGTCTCATCTTGTTTTATGTTATCTCCAAAGCATATAATTTATGCTCAAAACTTTCTTAAAATGAGATTTACTTCACTAAATTTTAATTTATTTATTCAATAATGATTTTAGGGATTATTATGTGCTAGGTCCTTTGGCTCAAATACCAAAAAACTATAAAGTACAGTCCTTCACCTCTGTTGGTTTACTATGTAGTAAAAAAACTCATAGTTAATTAAAAATAATCCCACTGCTTCATAAATTTAGTGAAAAAGTCTTCTGACTTATGTGCCTTTTAGGGACTGTTTCATATGATGTATTCTTTACATTTTCCTGGAATAGACTTTAAAGTACCCTTTTGATTGTTTTATTGCTCAGCAAGTTTTGTCTGTCATCACTGCCAATGACGGATTTCTGTATTCTGACATCCAGAGCCTTTAAAAAGCTGAATCCTGACCATCTTTCCAGCCTTATTTCCTATGATTCCGGAACAGATCATCTTACTTATATTACTTAAAAGTAATCATATGCATTTATGTTCACTGATTTATATTGACTCATCCTTTCCTAAGCACATTTTTTCCTACTTTTATTTCTTGGTCCAGACTTTTCCTTCTACAGGCAATTCCATCCATGTTTTCTTTTTCCCTCCACTTTAAAATCCTATGCATTGATTAGATCTTATGTGAAGTTTACCCTAATGGCTTAAAAAAATGAATTTGGCTTGCACTTCTAAGCTCTTGTTACTGTAATTTTGAGTCTAAACAATTGTTGAATGGATAAATGCTTAGATTGGTGGATGACTGGAAGGATGGATGCACAAAGAAAAGGATGGAGGAAAGAAACATAGGCTCATAGTATAAACATACCTGTATTTCCTACCAAGCTAACATTTTACTATTATAGGTACGTTTGAGAAACAGTTAAAATTCTGATTGTTTGCTATTAAAAGTCAAAACTACATACTTTGAAATGCATTAATAACTCAATAATGATCTAATAGTGTTTAAATTTTTTCTCCTTATTTCTGTTTTCTAGTTAAATATTCTGGTCAGTACTGACTTTGTAATTAGTGTATGTGCATTATTATATGCCCTATTGCTTGAGTTGAAATTGATAATTTATTGTAAATATTGTCTTTATTATATGACTGAGATAGTTGTTAGTTTTCCATAATATTTGTGAAACTGAATGAGTATATAGGTTGGTACAGATAGATGCATATAGAGTAACATTATAATTTTCCTATCTGATGGAAATATTGGAAAAGTTAATTAGTGCTTGTGATGATTTTTGTCCCTTCAATGAAAAGATGCTATGCAAATACAGAGTGAAGAATGAGGAATTCCATTAAAATCAAAAGGTTATATTACCAATGACTATAGACGGATTTTAAGATTTTGTTCTAGAACAGAGGGAACTTTACTTTTAATCCAGAGGCATTACCTATAGGTCAAACATCTTAAACCAAATGTTTGTGTTATGATGAACATGTTTTTACTTAATGGACTTCATTCTATAGTAGATGAGGTCATAGTCTTATGATTCCCATGCACAGAAAGACAGCATGAGGAAAAATATTTATTTCTCTTCTTTTAATATTTATAGGTACCACATTTAATCATTTACTCAAAATTCATCAGTAGGCACTTCCTCTTGCTATCAGATACATTTACTAACATCCAGGGTAAAATATTTCCCACTTAGCAGATTCTGCTCTTAGCTGGCATGACCTGAATTTGAGTTTCAGAATATAGTTCTCATCAGACTATACCTAGAGATAATAAATTCCCTTGCTGTGTGTACTGACTAAACACACTTTTCTAATAATACTACAAGTAGAAAGCATAGATTACCATATTGTTTTATAGTTTGGAGGTTTAGGAAGAAAAGAGAACAATTTCTGAGCATCTGCTATATTCTAGCCCAGGATTTTGCATTTTATTAACCTGAAAGCTCTTATTGGCATTGTACTAGGCAAGGCAAACTTTCTTGTATCGTAGAACTTATTTACTCAATTGTGGTCTGTTTTTTCTACTAGAAAATAAACAGAGACCACATCTCCCTTGTTTATTTCTGTTTGCTTGTTTGTTTTTTGTGGTACTGGGTTTTGAACTCAGGGCCTACACCTTGAGTCACTCCACCAGCCCTTTTTTTGTGAAGGGTTTTTTTCGAGATAGGGTCTCACAAACTATTTGCCTGGGGCTGGCTTTGAACTGTGATCCTCCTGATCTCTGCCTCCTGAATAACTAGGATGATAGCCACTGGCCTCTGGTCCCTTGTTCATTTCTGCATCCTCATTAACCAGCGCATTGTTTCACATATAGTAGGAGCTCAATTAATATTGTTAAAGAATGACAAATTTGCAATGCTGTTTAATCATCTCATTAATACTTATAATCTCTTTGCACCTTATAATGGCAAAGCTAATAGCCTTGAGGATTGTCGGTAAAATTAAATTAAAGATACTTTCAAAATAAAGTGTGAGTTGAACCTGTAGCACATATTTTCCCTTTTGTAATAATTACACAAACAAAAAATCAGTTAAAACTAGCCCCTTACTACTCAACTGTCTCTCTCTCTCTCTCTCTCTCTCTCTCACACACACACACACTCACACACCCCAATAACCACCACCATCAGAAAAGGATAAGGGTGCAATTCAGTGAAACAACCTTGAAAAACTAGTGGCCAAGGAAGATAAAGGATCTAGAGTAGAATAGAAAGGTGCAACACAATTTGATTCTTATGGTCCCTATTATTCTGCCCACATTCTCTCTTCTATTTCAGTAAAATTCAATTAGTAAGTTGACATAGCGTTTCGAATTCTCACTAATATGACTAAACTTGGGGAGACCCCAAAATGGTAGCTAGCTTTGCTTTCTGTCTTTCTAAGGACTACTAGAAATAGTTGCTATGGAGAAACAACTGAAATGATAAATAGTGAGGCTGGCTTTCTTTATGAAAGGTGAGGGATCCTAGAGAAACCATATGCAATATAACATTATATCTGGGGAGAGTTGATCCTGGGACAGGATATTTACCAAAACCTCAGAAGAGAGAGTGATCAGTTTTACTTTAAAGACTTGACATCTGTTTAGTCTAGTTTCTCCTGTCTCTTTTAGCCTTCAAAGAATAAGGGATATCCACACCTCATACTATAATGAGGGCCAGAAGTGGGTGGGAGATTGCCTCAAGAAATCATATATACCATATCACAGCAAAGATAATTCACTGGAAAAATGCCTTTTTATTTTATAAGTAAAAGAAAAAAAATCACAGTAATCTCCTTAACTGCTACAGTAAAAAGAAATTAAGGCAGAAAAAAGCAAAATATTTAACATAGAATTAAACCTAACTTAGTAGATGAAAGATACTTATGCTATGTAGAATCAAGATCTTCCAACTGTAGTTTCTGTTTTATCTTTCTCCCATCTAGAGACTTACTATTACACTGCTGCTCAGACCCCAAATAAAAGTGCATTTGGAAATATTGATGTTTGCAGAGTGCTGTTAATAAGGTCTTTCCATGTCTTAAACCTATTCCTATTATGGAAAAATGAAGGTAAGGAAGCTAGTGTATTTTGTCTCATAGCATATTCTGAATTCAGATGTGCTTCAGAGTGAGTGAGTAATGTTACTTTGTTTAATAACCTCACTACTTCTATCTCTTGAGTATTTTAAAAAGTAAATTGCTACTGTAAGGGCAAAAGAAAAAAAGGATCCATAGGAAATATTGAGGATATTTATACTTAGTTTCCCTAGATAATATTTTCATGAAAATACCTCTACTTGTTTATCTATCTATCTTTCCATCCATCATCTATCTATATCTATCACCATCGATCAATCAATCGATATATCGATCCATCCATCCATCCATCCATGTACTTTGAATGAAGAGTCAGGATTGTTTTATAGAAAGGTGTATTAATACCTTTATTTGAATAAAAAAATTTAGTCAAATTTTGTTCTGGGAGAAAGTAAACAGGATTTGTTGTTTGGTAAAAACTAGGCTGTTTTGTGAGTATTTTCTATGAAGTGAATTTATTCTACTATGAAATAAAAAAAATTAAAAAATTTATATTATTCAGATGTGATGGAATAATGGATGCCAGACTTTTTTATTCTAAAAACTATGACCTGGATAAAAGTTACAAAGCAACTGTTTTGGACATTAGACAACAGATAACATAAGACTGTAATCTCTAAAATAGGTAAAACATACCAGGTGAGTTTTATTGATTTTTTAGCTTTTTTTCTTGGCAAACAACAAAAATCTTAATGGGTATAGGTAAGATATATTGGAACTCACTGCTGCTGAGCTGGGTGGAATTTGCAGGGTAAAATATTAGACATGAGTGAATTCCACAGAGAAGGAACCCCTGTAATCTTCATAGAAAACACACCAAAATGTGTTAAATAATAAGATGCATGAATATGGAATGAACTGACAGAGAGCAGTACTGAAGTATCTGTGAGCTACATGAAAATTTATGAGTTTGCACAGTTTTGGGTGACACCGGAGTCTCAATCAGCTCCAGAAGAGGGACTTTGGTGAGAACCCTAGTCATTGGGCTGACATCCAGAGGTCATGCTTTGGAAAAGGGCCTCTCTAGTTTTAGATTATGACTACATAGACACCCCTTAACAAAACCCTTCAAGAAGTCTTGATAAGATAAAGCTGATCTGCCAGTAAATGAGCTGTCTGCCAGAAGAAAACTCACCACTTTTTTTTTTTCATGTTAGACTCAATTTTTTTTTTCATTTTTCTTTTATTATTCATATGTGCATACAAGGATTGGTTCATTTCTCCCCACTGCCCCCACCACCTCCCTTACCACCCACTCCGCCCCCTCCCTCTTCCCCCACCCCCAATACCCAGCAGAAACTATTTTGCCCTTATTTCTAATTTTGTTGTAGAGAGAGTATAAGCAATAATAGGAAGGAACAAGGGGTTTTGCTGGTTGAGATAAGGATAGCTATACAGGGCATTGACTCACATTGATTTCCTGTGCGTGGGTGTTACCTTCTAGGTTAATTCTTTTTGATCTAACCTTTTCTCTAGTACCTGTTCCCCTTTTCCTATTGGCCTCAGTTGCTTTAAGGTATCTGCTTTAGTTTCTCTGCGTTAAGGGCAACAAATGCTAGCTAGTTTTTTAGGTGTCTTACCTATCCTCACCCCTCCCTTGTGTGCTCTCGCTTTTATCATGTGCTCATAGTCCAATCCCCTTGTTGTGTTTGCCCTTGATCTAATGTCCACATATGAGGGAGAACATACGATTTTTGGTTTTTTGAGCCAGGCTAACCTCACTCAGAATGATGTTCTCCAATTCCATCCATTTACCAGCGAATGATAACATTTCGTTCTTCTTCATGGCTGCATAAAATTCCATTGTGTATAGATACCACATTTTCTTAATCCATTCATCAGTGGTGGGACATCTTGGCTGTTTCCATAACTTGGCTATTGTGAATAGTGCCGCAATAAACATGGATGTGCAGGTGCCTCTGGAGTAACAGTCTTTTGGGTATATCCCCAAGAGTGGTATTGCTGGATCAAATGGTAGATCGATGTCCAGCTTTTTAAGTAGCCTCCAGATTTTTTTCCAGAGAAACTCACCACTTTTTAAAAGGAGACAACAAAATTCTGCTGCCAACAGTGTAGCATCTACAATATCTGGTTACCGTCAGAAATCTCTGTGTTAGTCAGCTGTCTGTCATTGTGACAAAAATACTTGGGAAAGTTACCTTAAAGAAGGATTATATTTTGGCTCAAAGAGTCAATGTTTTAGTTCATAGTCATTTAGCTCTGTGTTTCTGTGTCTGTGGTGAGACTGTACATCATGGCAAAAGGGTGTGATATAGGAAAGCTCCTCACTTACTGACATCTTGAAAGGATTGGAGGGGAAAGAGGCAGGGCTACCAATATTCCCTTTAAGGCCACACCATCTATGACCTCCTTCCTCCAACTAGGCCCTACCTCCTATACTCTCCCCACCTCTCAATTTTGCTGCTAGCTGTGGAGCAAACTTTCAACACAAGAGCCTATGGAGGAAAATCATAGCAGATCCAAACCACAGCAAGCACTAAGTTTGCAAAGACCAGGAGAAAAAAATTATTAATAGGAATATATTACAGAAATATTAGAATGAACAAAAGCATTGTTAAAATGCTATTATAACTTGTATTATGATAATGTACAAGAAAAGGTAGAGTTAACAATTGAATTGATTTTGGAAATTCCTAGCCAAGAAATAGGAAACTATACATCAGAACCAAGTAGACATTCTGTACCTGAAAAATGTAATGTCTTATATTTAAAAAAATGACAAAATGGGTTTAACAGCCCATTGATTGGAACTATCTGTAAATTTGAAATCAGTGCAAAAGAAACTATCCACACTAAAATGTTATAATACATCAAATAGTCTAAAATAGGTACAATTACAGACCCAATAGAAGCAGTGAGAAAAATGGAATAATTTTTTAAAATATATTATGGTCAATAATTTTCCAAATTTTAAGAAAAATATCAGTCCACATGTCTTAGTCCATTCCTGCTACTAGAACAAAATTCTTTAGGCTGAGAATTTATAAATAATAAACATTTATTTCTCATAGCTCTGGAGGTTAAGAAGTCTAAGATCAGGTTGCCAACAGATTTGGCATGTTGATCTTGCCAAAGATCAGATAAGGACTTGTTCTTTGCTTCCAAGATGACACCTTCTAGTGAATCATCACATGACTGAAGGAGAACAGAGGGGCAAAAGGGCAAACAGGAACTAATAGTCTCTTTTAAACCCTTTTGTCAAGACACTAATACTATTCATGAGGGTGGAGTCTTCATGACCCATTCATCTCCTAGAGGTCTTTCCTCTTAACACTATTTTAACATGAATTTTATAGGGATGCAAGAATTCATGCTATAATACCACATATCCAAGAAGCTTAACCAATTGTCAATTGTGATCATGGTCAAATTGCTGGAAAACAAAGGTACAAAGAAATCTCACAATTAGGTAGATGGCAAGTCTTATTACAAATATGGACCTATGAAGAGTGCTGCTAACTTCTTGTGTAATGCAATGAGGATGTGAAAAAAACCCAAAAGCTACTCTTTAAAAAAAAAAAAGCCAACTTGAAATTCTGTTCTCTTAAGAATGTGTTTCATAAGTCATGGTAAATGAAGACATACTCAATAAACAAGGGTTGAAAGAACTCAATACCAGCCTACTTGTACTAAAATATACTAAAGGAAGTTCTTCAGAATTAAGAGAAATGATATATCAAAAAATGTAAATGTTTGAGTAAATTTAAGATACTTTTAAATTCTCATTTCTTAATTTCTTTAAAAGACAATTGGCTCTTTAAAACAACAATAACAATAACATATTGCTGATTTATAAAATACGTATGAAGATGAAAACAGTAGCCAAAAAGGCAGAAAGGGGGAAACTTAAAGTTTATTGTTTTAAGAGTCTTACATCCATATGTGAAGTGGTATACTATTAATTCAGTGTGGGCAGTGTGAATTTTAAGATGCATATTAGAATCAGTACTAAAAATATAAAGAGGGTATAACAAAATAGCCAATAGAAGAGATAAAATATGATACATGTTATGTAAATCTAAAATAAGATAGCGAGGTAAAAATATATAAACACACAGGACAAATGGAAAACAAATAGATTAATGATATTCTTAAGCTGTAATACTAATTGTATTAAATATAAATGGGCTAGGAAATTCCAATTGAAAGACAAAGATTATACAATTTCATAAAAAGTCAAGACCCACCAATATGATGTTTACAGAAGTAAAAGCTAAATATAAATATGCAAATAGAGTGAACATAAAATGTGAAAAAAATAAGCCATGCAAATAACTATCAACCAAAGTATAAAGTTGATATTTGTATCAACTTTAATACAAATGAGCAGCTCTGTTACTATCAGAAATAGTAAATTTAAATACAAGAAGTATTACAGAGGTGTTGATAATGGTAAGGAGATGATAAAATATATCAGATATGTTGAACTCTTGGTGAAGGAGTCACTAACAAGTATTTAAAATCTGAGCTCAAGTGGGAAACAATATAAAATATGTGTTTCCTTGCTTCTCAGAATTTAGTTCTAAAACGTTCTGTTATGCTTCCTCTCTGATTCTTCTTACATACTTCTCTTGTGAAATTCTTTTTTTTTTAAATCTCTTTGAAAATTCTTTGCTGTTTGGCCATCTTCCTTTTTCAGTTGCAGGGAACAACTCAGGTAAAAAGCATATCTGATGATCTTCTTCTAGTGGCCCTAGATCATCTCCTAGATAAGGGAGAAAAAAATAAATATGGAGTGTGCTAGGTGGTGATAATTGCAATAGAAAAAAAGAAGGATTGATTTAGGCAATGTCATTAATGAGTAGTAAAGGAAGAAATCTCTGAAAAGATGTCATTTATGCTGACTAAAGAAAGTAAGGTATCACTTTTAGATTCCTGGAGCAAGATTTTCCTGGGTAGAAGCAACATGTACAAAGGTGCTGACTGAGGATTGTACCTGCTACGTGTGTGAAATATGGGATAAGGGTGTGGTAGAGAGGAGTGAAGGAAGGATATAGCAGAAACTGATGAGATCAGCCACATAGTGGTGAATTTTATTATGTGGATCATGAAGGCTCCGACAGGGACTTAGATTTTTCTCTGAGTGACACTGGAAGTCATTGAGGAGATTTTTGTCAGAGAAAAATTTGACATATTCTATGGTATCACTTTGCTGGAGTGTGGAGGTTAAACTCTTCTCTCTTAAGATAACTAACAAAAAATTACACAAGGCAGACAGAAAAGACTTTTTGATTTATTGGTCTGTCCTTGATACTAGATTTATGTGTCAGTGAATTTTGTATGCTCGTTAGTATTCCTTTGAGCTATTCAGAAATAACTGACTTATAGAAATAACAATTGTGTTTTTACAGTTAATGGAAAACAAACCAAAACTAAGTATCCATTAAGCCTGTGACAAGAATACTTGCAAGACATTTTCTTCTTAATATTTTTTTTCATTTTCAGATTAAAGATAAGCGATCTTTATAAAAATAATCTTGTTTATTTACAAGCTATTTATGTATAACTTACCTTATTATTTCTATCTTCAGACCTGATAATAGCTCCCATTGAGTATTATCCTCAGGATGATCCAATGATCCAACAGCCTTCATTTCATATAGGTGCTTTCTGTTTTGCTCCAGTTTCTAGTCTTATCCTATGATAAGGAAGGCTTTGGGAATGGTTGTCAATTATAGTTATTCCTGCTCTGACTTTTCTCCTTTACACCATTCTGTCTTTTTTGCAGCAGCTTGAGAAAGAAGCCAAAATATATAAATATAACATTGGATAAGAAGATATAAGTATCACCAAAGGTTTTTAATTCCAAAATGTACAAGACTTGATTTTTAAAATTACTACAGATATTGTTGTTAGTTGACAGCTCAACTCAGCACAGGCTCTGAAGATTCTTTGGTGTAAGATTTTTACTAGAGGAGAAGGAAAAGGCTGTAACCCAGAAAATTTCCAGAATTTCAGATCACAAGATAGAGATTTTCAGGACTCAGGAACAACATTCTTTTTTCCCATTGTGCTAAACTTGAATTAGTTTTGAAGAAGTCATTCTTTAATATATCATGTCTCCTAGTTTGTTGTTTTACTAATTCTTCCAATGTCTATCTCATTTTCCACATTTGTTAATTAGCTGCATATTTATTTCCTTTATATTATTGTGTCTCAATGTTTCATCCTAAAATCTTCAAATGTGAAACTTTGGTGAACCACTGAATTTGTCATAAATTCATTGTTGCTCTTCTTGCTGGTGTATTTGTTGTGAATGACAATGCATTTATTTTTGCATTTATTTATACATCCATTCATCCACCCATGCATCCATCCATCTGGCCAGCCAGCCAACCACCTGTCTAACAAATGTGCTCTGCAGTTTTACTGAAAGGCATTGAGATAAATAATTTGATATGAAATGAGTAAAAATTATAAATATTCAACAGGTGTTTGTAGTTTGATTGCAGTAGAACTGAATTTAATAAAAAGAGGATATTGAATCCACTAGAATTTAATTTCAACAATATTTCTATTATTATTTATTCACTAATGAATTCACTCAACAAATGTTTAATCAGTACCCACTATATGTTAGACAGTGAGCTAAAAGCTGGTATGTGAGGATAAAGGGTGTATATGACAGTCAAATGGTCATGGGTTAGTTAGTAGGCAATAAATAAATATAACAAATGATTATATGACAACTGAAAGTGTTGTAATAGAGGTCCACCCAGTGTTCTTACAGCAGCACAGTGATAGGGCTGACTAACTTTGTCTGGGAGAAACCAAAAGCCACCAGAGGACATGATGTTTAAGCTAGATCTAGTTTTTGCTACTTAAAATGTGGTCAGTAGTTTAGTAGCTTTGGTATTACCTAGGAGCTAGAAATGCAAATACAGAATCTTAGGCAAGCCCAACTGATGGAGACAAATTTTGATTTTAACAAGATCCAGGTGAATTGTAAGCATATTAAAATCTGAGCATCATTGGTTTATAGTAAGAATAATCTGGCAATTGAAGAACATACATAAATCAATTTAAACAGAAGAGAGATCTCGTGTGCAAAGGCATAGGGCAAGAAGAAAGCATGCTTGGAATTGTTATGCATGATTAAATCTTAAGATGCATCAGACAAGGGAGAGAGAAGAATTTGGTAGCAAACATGAGGACTAGACTGTGAAGGAATTATACACTATGTAAAGGTTTTGAACTTTTTCTGAACCATTTGGTATAATTGGAGGTTTTTAAACAGGTAAACAATATTATGGGATTCCTGATTTAGAAAAACATCTCTGGAAGCCTTGTGAAGAATGGATTAGAAATAAATGAAGGTATTCTGACTACTCGAGAAGTTACTTCAGGTAAGGGGGCCTAAACTAGTACCGTTTATCTATGCAGAGCAGCGATTGAATTCCAGAAATATTTTGGAAATTAACATTATGGGAATCCAGGTTTGACTGAAGGAAGGAAATGAGAAAGGAATCAGAGCTAACTCAAATTTCTACAATGAGTGTCTGCTTGGTGTTGTACTGCAGTTAGAGAACACAGGAGAGAAACACACTCCATAGTGGGTGGAATCAGTTAAGTTTTTTTTTTTTTTTTTTTTTTTTAATTTTTATTTTATTCATATGTGCATACAATGTTTGGGTCATTTCTCCCCTCTTCTCCCACCCCCTCCCTTACCCCCCACCCCCTGTCGCCTCCCTGTCCCCCCCACCCCCTCGTTACCCGGCAGAAACTATTTTGCCCTTATCTCTAATTTGGTTGAAGAGAGAGTATAAGCATTAATAGGAAGGACCAAGGGTTTTTGCTAGTTGAGATAAGGATAGCTATACAGGGGGTTGACTCACATTGATTTCCTGTGTGTGTGTGTGTGTGTGTGTTACCTTCTAGGTTAATTCTTCTTGATCTAACCTTTTCTCTAGTTCCTGGTCCCCTTCTCCTATTGGCCTCAGTTGCTTTAAAGTATCTGCTTTAGTTTCTCTGTGTTGAGGGCAACAAATGCTAGCTAATTTTTTAGGTGTCTTACCTATCCTCATATCTCCCTTGTGTGCACTCGCTTTTGTCTTGTGATCAAAGTTCAATCCCCTTGTTGTGTTTGTCCTTGATCTAATGTCTGAATGTGAGGGAGAACATATGATTTTTGGTCTTTTGGGCCAGGCTAACCTCACTCAGAATGATGTTCTCCAATTCCATCCATTTGCCAGTGAATGATAACATTTTGTTCTTCTTCATGGCTGCATAAAATTCCATTGTGTATAAATACCACACATCTTAATCCATTTGTCAGTAGTGGGGCATCTTGTCTGTTTCCATACTTGGCTATTGTGAATAGCACCACAATAAACATGGGTGTGCAAGTGCCTCTGGAGTAACCTGTGTCACAGTCTTTTGGGTATATCCCCAAGAGTGGTATTGCTGGATCATATGGTAGATCAATGTTTAGATTTTTAAGAAGCCTCCAAATTTTTTTTCAGAGTGGTTGTACTAGTTTACATTCCCACCAACAGTGTAAGAGGGTTCCTTTTTCCCCACATCCTCGCCAACACCTGTTGTTGGTGGTGTTGCTAATGATGGCTATTCTAACAGGGGTGACGTGGACTCTTAGTGTGGTTTTAATTTGCATTTCCTTTATTGCTAGAGATGGTGAGCATTTTATCATGTGTTTTTTGTCCACTGAATTTCTTCTTTTGAGAAAGTTCTGTTTAGTTCACTTGCCCATTTCTTTATTGGTTCATTAATTTTGGGAGAATTTAGTTTTTAAAGTTCCCTATATATTCAGGTTATCAGTCCTTTGTCTGATGTGTAGCTGGCAAATATTTTCTCCCACTCTGTGGGTGGTCTCTTCAGTTTAGAGACCATTTCTTTTGTTGACCAGAAGCTATTTAGTTTTATGAAGTCCCATTTATCTATGCTATCTCTTAGTTGCTGTGCTGCTGGGGTTCCATTGAGAAAGTTCTTGCCTATACCTATTAATTCCAGAGTATGTCCTACTCTTTCCTGTACCAACTTTAGAGTTTGTGGTCTGATATTAAGATCCTTGATCCATTTTGAGTTAATATTGGTATAGGGTGATATACATGGATCTAGTTTTTTGCAGACTGCTAACCAGTTTTCCCAGCAGTTTTTGTTGAAGAGGCTGTCTTTTCTCCATCGTATATTTTTAGCTCCTTTGTCAAAGACAAGTTGGTTATAGTTGTGTGGCTTCATATCTGGGTCCTCTATTCTGTTCCACCGGTCTTCATGTCTGTTTTTGTGTCAGTACCATGCTGTTTTTATTGTTATTGCTTTGTAATATAGTTTGAAGTTGGGTATTGTGATACCTCCTGCATTGTTCTTTTGACTGAGTATTGCCTTGGCTATTTGTGACCTCTTGTGTTTCCATATAAATTTAATGGTAGGTTTTTCAATCTCTTTAATGAATGTCATTGGAATTTTGATGGGAATTGCATTAAACATGTAGGGTTTTTTTTTTTTTTCATTTTTCTTTTATTATTCATATGTGCATACAAGGCTTGGTTTATTTCTCCCCCCCTGCCCCCACCCCCTCCCTTACCACCCACTCCACCCCCTCCCGCTCCCCCCCTCAATACCCAGCAGAAACTATTTTGCCCTTATCTCTAATTTTGTTGTAGAGAGAGTATAAGCAATAATAGGAAGGAACAAGGGGTTTTGCTGGTTGAGGTAAGGATAGCTATACAGGGCATTGACTCACATTGATTTCCTGTGCGTGGGTGTTACCTTCTAGGTTAATTCTTTTTAATCTAACCTTTTCTCTAGTTCCTGGTCCCCTTTTCCTATTGGCCTCAGTTGCTTTAAGGTATCTGCTTTAGTTTCTCTGCATTAAGGGCAACAAATGCTAGCTAGTTTTTTAGGTGTCTTACCTATCCTCACCCCTCCCTTGTGTGCTCTAGCTTTTATCATGTGCTCAAAGTCCAATCCCCTTGTTGTGTTTGCCCTTGATCTAATGTCCACATATGAGGGAGAACATACGATTTTTGGTCTTTTGAGCCAGGCTAACCTCACTCAGAATGATGTTCTCCAATTCCATCCATTTACCAGCGAATGATAACATTTCGTTCTTCTTCATGGCTGCATAAAATTCCATTGTGTATAGACACCACATTTTCTTAATCCATTCGTCAGTGCTGGGGCATCTTGGCTGTTTCCATAACTTGGCTATTGTGAATAGTGCCGCAATAAACATGGATGTGCAGGTACCTCTGGAGTAACAGTCTTTTGGGTATATCCCCAAGAGTGGTATTGCTGGATCAAATGGTAGATCGATGTCCAGCTTTTTAAGTAGCCTCCAAATTTTTTTCCAGAGTGGTTGTACTAGTCTGCATTCCCACCAACAGTGTAAGAGGGCTGGAATCAGTTAAGTTTTGAAAATACTAATACATACATAAGATATACAGATGGAAGTATTTAGGAATATAGTTTGGAATCTAAGAAGAGGGGCTGTGATTTGAGATTGAGAAAAGGGATTCATGAATTGAGAGGTAAAAACTAAAGAAGCTGTAGGGATGTTTGAGACTACCTTTGGAATAACAGCATAATATCTGCCCCCAATTCTTGTCAAAATGCTTTGGGTTGAAAAATAAACAGAGAAGAAAAGAGAAGAGAAGTAGTACCATGATTTTGAAACAATTCAGAGATAACATGGAGAGTGGGAATCAATGGGGAAGAAAAAATTAAAGTAAAAACTTAGGGAAGGTACAAAAACTGGGACCTGAAACATAAAAAGAGGGTTAATGTTGGAAAGAAAGAGGACTATGTAGCTCTCCTTCTCTGAAGGAGAATAGATAAGATATGAGTATGTTTTAAGATGAAAACTGGAGAAGAAAAGATAAGAAAGTTTGTGCTTATGACTTCTATTTTCTTGATGAAGTAGGCGGCAGGTCATGTGGGGAGAGTGAGTGGGTTGAGACAGGACCTCCATGAGTGTGATGAAGTTCATAATACCCACTGTAGAATGTGGGAGAAGTAGTTGACTGGAGACAAGTGAAAGGATTGCTGGGCAGTGCTGAAAGCCTGGAAGACGTTGGAGACCAAAAATAACTTGTTCTTTTTTCCTCATTCTGTCATCCTATGACAACCCCTCTTTCCTCTCTTGTTTGCTTTCTTTTCATTTATAGTGTGACCATGAAGTAATTTTCCAGTAAATTTAAGGCCTATTTCAAGGCAAGAAGAAAAACAAAGCCTTATAGTTCAAGCACCTAAGATAAATTTGCTTGTGGGTTAGGCCTTAATAAGATTAATTGGTACTTTGCCCTAATGAAAGTTCCACATGTCCATTATGAAAAACTTGGAAAATAAGGAAAAATAAAAGGATGGAATAATGTTATCCACTGAGAAATGATTATTGGTAGACTTTTTTCCTTTTCATTACTTTTCTCTAAACACAGTTTTATTTGTCCTCTTGCTTATTTTGTAAGGTTGTGTTAATTATATGCAAATTGCTTTGAGTCTTGATCTTTTCAACTCCTTAAGATTTGTAATTATTTTTTTCTTATTATATAAGTGATTTATATGCATTGAAAATGTTTGAAAGTGCAGAAAAGCACAAAGATGAAAATATAAATCACTCATAATCCCATCACACAGAGATAATGACTCAGTTGCTAAGGGTTTTGATGAAAGCTTTCATGTTACACTTCAGAAAACATTTTCTAGCAACATTTCTACTAATATTTGATCTCAGTTCTTCACTAAATTTGAACAGCCTGGGCCATCACAGCATTTTACCTGGTGAACTGCTTATCAGTGCAGCCACTACAAACAGCTCAGTCTCCCATGGCAGAGATATGTTCTCAAGAACAGAATGTGGAGAGGAGCAGAAGTGTTGTCAACTTGTACTGAACAAAAATGTGTATTTTGTTCCTATATCTTTGAAAAAGCTTAAAGTATATGTACAACCAACATGGGATTTACTCTTCTCATGAATTCAAAAATCATTCTCCTCCTTTCCTTTTGCTTCCTACCCCATTGGTGAGTTCCATCAATTATTATGTCCTTTGAGCAGCTGTGGCTTTAGAAACACATACGAGAGAGGCTTTATTAGCAGAGTAATTATATCAAATACTGATACAGCACTGTCTCTGCATCAGGCAGTATTCTAAGTGTTTTTTGTAAATTAATTTTATTTAATCCTTACAACAAAACTAAAGGTAGCTGACTCAATTTTTCCCATTTGATGATGTAGAAACTGAGGTACTTAATGATTTAATCACTTTCCAAGGTCATATTATTTAAGTGGTGGAACTGGATTTCAAATCTAAACAGTCTATCTAAGAATTCTGTTCATAACCTCTACACATATCCAGATGCAAGATTTGTTAGTTTATTTAGAATTTTTTTGTAGTGTTTGGGATCAAGCCCAGGACCTTGCACATGCTAGGCAAGCACTCCACCACTGAGCATCATCCCAGCCCCTAGTTCAAAAGTTTATTTGCCATGACTTAAGGTTTGATTAAGTCCTCTCAATCCTTACCCCTATCGTAAGCCAACATCTAACATTGCTGTTATGACTTCTTCCTAAAATTTCTTGAAGGGCATAATATTATGGTTCAGAAGTTTTGTAAAGCTTTTGTTACAATTTCCCCTGCATTCTCATCGTGGTTCTTGTTTGTCAATTTTGCTTTTGTTCTCACTACAGTCTTCTCATCATCTCTACTTCCAGAAAATGACCAGCCTGATGCTGGTACTTCTTGCTTTTCCAAGCTTGACATTTCTTATGATAGCACTGTTTACTCTTGCATTTTTGAAAATTATAAGTAGGTATTCAACTATTTTTAATAGTTTGTACTCTATAGATGGTTAAGTCTGATGTATTCAATTTAGTTACAAACAAAGCTCCTTTCTTGCATTAGATTTATTTGGCGCACTCATTTCTGCCTTTCTTGCCCTCTTGACTTTTTTGATTATTTCCTCTTTTGTTTCCAGGTTTGGTATGGTTAGTTGTCTGTGCCAGGATCTGTGAGAATTCTGGAATGCCTACTGTTTACATCTCCAGGGATCTCAAAAACTACTGTGCAAAAGAAGGGAGTGGTGCTTATGTCACTGCCAGGCTAGCCTGTCCCTCCAGTTAGCTGACTATTACATTCCCAGGAATATTAGCCTTAGGACCAGGTGGGAAAAAAATCATGGAAGGCAGATTAGTGCACTGAAAAGAGCAGTTAATTCAGTGTTTGATCCAAATTACAACTTTATTTATGTAATCTGTTTACTTGTTTACTTTTTATCTCTATAAGAAAAATATGATAGTAGTTAAGACAGGCTCTGGAGTTAGATTGCTTGGGTTCAAAGCTTGGCATTAGTTCTTACGATCTATTGACCTTGATCTAATTAATCTGTACTCACTTTCCTTACCTAAAAAAATGTCATGTAAAGTTCACAGGGTTGTTGGGAGAATCACATGAGACAAGAATGCAAAGTAAGCACTAGACCCAGATTTCTAGATGGAAGACTTTCAAGTCAGGTAGAAATGTTTTTTAACCTTATTTTACCACTTGAAATGACCTTGAATAAATAACCATTCCTCTTTAGGCCTCAGTTTCCTCATTTGAAAAATATGTACCATAATTCTTATCTCAGAGAATTAATGTAAGGATTTCATGAGGAATGTACAATGTTCAGCAGAGGTTGAAATCCCTATGAGAAGGCCCTATCTGAGTAGTAGTCTCTGAATTGGATGGATTTTTAGAAAAGAGATTTTATCTTTTTTTAAGTAGGCAATTTTCTATTAAATTCTCCCATAAGGTGGCACCAAATAAGACTAACTGTATCCTGAAATTTAGACGAGACTAAAGGAAACTAGGGAATCACCTTTCTGTTTAAAGAAAAGAATTTAATGGTAATTTTGACAAGGCTAATTGTAATGTCTCATAACTAGACTGATATTTTATCAATAGATACCATGTAAGTACCTACACAATAATTTTTAAAAATTAGGAAGCATGATTTTACTAAAAATAAATATTTATTTATTATAATATATATATCCACACATACATGTATATTTAAAGGACACTAGCATTATTTAAATTTTAATGCTTAATCAGCATAGCATTTTCATTTGTGAATTATAATTGGTTTTCTCTTTAATGTGGAGAAACACATTTTCTTAGTAACTCAACATATGCCTTCTGTAGAAGCTAGGAAAATGAGTGTTTTGTAATGACCACTTAAGACATTCTGATCTGTGTTCTGCTTCTAGTACCTCTTGGACCTCATCCCTTTCTGCTCTTGGTCAGAGTGTACTCGTCCCCTAACCACAAGTATATTGCTATGATATTTCACATTTCCTGTTTCCTAGAGCTATAGTCCTCCAAAGGCTACCTTCTTACCTTCTTCAGGTGCTTAAATGTTACCTTCTTGGTGAAGTTTTCTTTAATCACCCCATTTCACAATACAATATTTGTGACCCTGGTCAACTTTTTATCTCCATTTCCTGCTTAGTGTTTGTCCTATGTGCTTTCCAAGATTTGTTATTCTGTGCAGAGTTTTACTTAATTGTCTATTGTCTGTCTCCACCTACCTCTTGAAGATAAGCTTTATGAGAGCAAAGATTTTTATGTGCTTTGTTTATTGCTGCAACTCTAGCACTTAGAACAGTGCTTGACATATTGTAGGTACTTAGTAAGTATTTGATGAATGAATGAACTCTCCAAATTTAGACAAAAATATTTGTAATTTCCTGTGGGCAATTTTTGTTTTATAAATAAGGCAGTGTCCCGAATATTAAATCAAATGTGGTGGGGCAAGTTGCTTATGTACTTTGTTTCAAATGCAGAATTCCAGGACAATCTTCTCTCTCCAGTTGCAACATATATAACAGGTTGAATATCATTTCCCCAAAATTCAAGTCTACCCAGAAACTCTGAATGTAACCTTATTAAGAAATAGATTGTTGTGGACGTAATCTAGCAAAGATGAGCTCACACTGGGTTACAGTGGCCCTAATCCAGTAGTTACTGTCTATGAGAAGAGAGAAATTTGGATACAGACACAGAGGGAGAAGGTAATGTGGCAACAGTGGCAGGGATTTGAGTGAAACATCTATAGGCCAAGAGGTACCAGAATTGTTGGCAACCAAAAGAAGGTAGGAAGAGGTAAGGAAGGATTCTCTCCTAGAATCTTTAGACAGCTTGCAATGTTGAAATCCTGACTTTTGAATTTCTTGCTTTCAGAACTATGTTTCAGAATTATGTTCACTTGTTGAAAGCCACCAAGATTTTGTGAATTTGTGTGGTGGTAGTGCTAGGAAATGGATACACATACAAGTAGCCTCATTCGTTTTGCTATTAATTTCTTGAGTATTTTCTGAGCACAAGGCAATGTGTTATGCACTGCAATTTTGATAACCCACCTGGTGTTCCATGTCCTCAAGTTGCTTATAGCCTAGTGGCAGACACCAAGAAGTAAATAGAAAATTATTACAATGAAAGTATTGGGGGAAGGTTTAAGGAGGTTAGTGGGGGGGGGTGAATATTATTAAAGACCTTATTAAAATGTTACAATGAAAACCATTGTTTTGTCCAATTAGTATATACTACTACTACTATAATAATAATAAATGAAAGTCTTGAAAGAATTAAGCTCAGAGCACAGAAATGGGAGGATATAATCTAGGCTGGGGATAAGAAGGTGAGAGGTGATAGGAAAGACTTTTTTGAAGAGGTAACTTTTGAATAAGCTAGTTAAGGAAAGGAGTTGTATTGCAGGCTGAGAAAAGCAAGTTCAAAGGGTCAGAGGAATAGAGAATGTGATGTAATGTGGGAAGAACCTAAGTTGAGTTCATCTATAGTTGCCTGTGATGAAGTGGTTCTAACTGTGGTAGTTTGCAACAGGAACATAACGCAGGAGAAGTTCCTAGAAATAAGTTGGTAGTTCAGAGCTGCTTGGGGTTCCAACCAGAGCACCAAGTTGACTCTGGTGCTTACTTGATTGGTTTTGGACAAGGACAGGAAAGAAGGGAGCCTCCTTATAGAAAGATGGTTCTGCTTTAAGGTGGAAGTCATTTCAAAGAGTTTTTGCATATTAAACTGCCTTATAGCATCAAACATGGCCAAAGATATTCTAAAAATATACAAATATTTCATCAGGCTTGTATTATGAGTCTCTGTTTACAGGAAATCATGTTTGATTTATTCATTACTCCTAATATCATTCTTGAAATTTTTATTTCAGGTCCTTGTAAAAGCAATCACATTCTTAACTCAGTCTTTGGAATGAAAATAGGTCACTGTGATAGATCTGTCAGAACACAAATGCATGGGGAATTGATATTTAGGGCTGAATCTAACTTGGATAAATTCTCATTATAAGAGTACTATAGAACATTAAGTCTGAAGAGGCCAAAACTAGCTAGTTTGTTATCTTACTGCTTTCCTATTTTAAATTTTTAAATTCTAATTTAACTGCATTTTCTCCTTCTTTTACAGTTTTAAGTTATTTTGTATTATAAGGATTTGTTTAGATGTCCTCCTTCACCAGACTCTTTGGTACCTGAAGACAGACACTATGTGTCCCTTTAAAGTCCTTCAAATTGATGAGGGGAAAAACCCCACCACCCTTCTATGTTCATTGAAACCCTATAAATTAGACTGACAAAAGACATATTAACAAGAAAACAACAAAAAAATTCACAAACACATGTATTGCCAATATACACCTGAAAATTCAATGACTAGAAAGGGTGGTAGGAACTTGGGCTCATTTAGTGTCTTACTTTATCCTTTTATTCACTTTGAAAAAAACACCTGACAAAAAAACTTGGGAGGAAAGATTTATTTTGACTCATGGTTTCAGAGGTTTCAGTCACGTTTGGTCAGATATGTTGTTTCTGAGTTGTGGTGAGCTGCAGCATCATGGCAACTAGGAAGGAGACAGAGAAGGGAAGTGGAGGGGAGGGGAGGGAAGGGGAAGGGAGGAAAGGGTAGGGAAGGGAAGGGAAGGGACATCCAGGACATGATACAACCCCAAGAATACCAACTTCCCCAGTGATTTTCTTCTTCCAACAAGGCCCCCCAACTCCTTAAATTTCTAGGATCGCCCCAAATAGTGTCACCAGCTAGAAATCAAGCCTTCAATACTTGAGCCTTTTGGGAAAACACTTTCTAGTCAAACCTCAACATACAGCATCTTAACAAAGAAGAATAAATTTGCAGAGAAGTGACAAGGCAAAGCTCTTAGAGGCTATAAACTGTAGGAAGGTAAATCTATGAGGAAACTAATGGAAGAAAACAGTTGTTTTGGTAAGATTTGTTATGTATGTTCTTTTGATGTGTCTCTGGTCTAAGAGTCTAGAGTTAGCTCCTATGATTAAAAAACTATCCTGCCTCTCCTCAGAGAGTGCATGAGGGCAGAGAATTTGTCCTCTTTTGAATTTTTTCTCAATTACCTTCAGCTCAAAATCATCCTTATGTCCAAGTGACATGTTTTAGAATGGCATACTCTGAACTTAAGCACATAGAATGTGTTTTTCATTTATGGTTGTTAAATGAAAGAAATATACGTTTTTGAGAAAGGAATATTTTCACAGGATTAGTAAGCATTTATGCTTTAAATTTAGTTTCATCAGTAACCATCAGTAAAAAAAAAATTAAGAACCTATAAAAGCTACTATAAAGACTGAACTGTTCTGTGATTTTTATATACACACAATGAACTTATAGCATCAGACATTGCCAAAAATATTCTAAAAATATACAAATGTTTCATCAGGCTTGTAATGTGAGCCTCTGTTTATAGAATATCATGTTTGATTTATTCATTGCTCCTAATACCATTCTTGAAATTTTTATTTCAGTTCCTTACAAAAGCAATCATATTCTTAATTCAGCTTCTGGTATGAAAATAGGTCACTGTGATAGGTCCATCAGAATACAAATGCACAGGGAATTGATATTTAGGGCTAGATCTGTCTTGGATAAGTTCTCATTGTGAAAGTATTATAGAACAATTTGTCTTACCTATAAATTTCTCTCTTTTTTTTTTAAATAAGAGACTTGGCATTCAGAGCAGCCAGGCAAGAGAAATTGAAAAACCTTAGCCACAGGTCTCTTAGGAAGTGAATAGTTATTATAGGGTATTTCCTAGTCTTGTATAAAACAGAAAACAAAGCAAGTTTCCTAATTCAAAAAAGAGATATTCAACAAAAGTTCGAAGGTACTTTTATGTGGATCTACAAAGTACTGTGCTTTGCCTGCAACTGAGGTCTTGGAGACCAGCACAGAAAAATTTGAGTGAGATTCAGAAGGGAAGGGAAAGCAGAAGTCACAAGAAGAGAAGTAGTTAATTGTTGTGGAAGGGTATCTAGACTTAGAGAAAAGTGTGAGAACAATGTTATGTGAAAAATACATATTATGTTTGTATATTAGTTAGACCTCAATGGAGTGTACATTGGCAGTGGGCAGGGGGGTGTAGGGAGAGCTGGATAAGGGTTGCATACCAAGTGGAAGAATTTCAACCTTGTTCTTCATGTGGCTGGGAAATTTTGAAGGAATTTTGAAGAGTGTGATAGGGATCAGTTCTACTAGAGGAGTGTGAATTTTGAGATAATGTCAAGAAAGGATTAGATAGGAGGACTGAGATAGGAGAAAGTAACAAGAGCCTGGGAGTTGTTCCAACAGTGAAGACCATAGCAAAAAAGGAGTTGCCCTACAGAGATAGTAGTGGGAACAGATAGGAGGGGACAGACTCTAGAGACTGGAAAGGTAGGAAGTTTCCATGTAAGACTTTTATGAGACATGGGAGTGAGTGGCATGGCATGGCCTGAGACACTTTTCTTGTTCTGTCTTGGAATTTAGCAGAGTCCTGCAAATCTGTGATGAGAAGGAGATTCAGAGAAAGCTGGTGTTTTAGGGGTTGCAGTAAACTTTGGTACTCAGGGAAAGAAAATAAACTGAGGCTTAAGGCAATGTGAATTGTGCCTCCTCTTCTCTCCCAAATCTTCCCCTGCATTCATCACAGTTCTGAGGTTCCTTTTATGGCAAGGGTATCTGAAATATGTAAATGCCTTCACTCTGGGGAACCCTTTGGAATTTTGCCAAATTCTAGTATTTTTACATTTTCTATATGTTTTTATTCCCTTTTCTTTATTTCCTACCTTTGAGTTTCTATTAAACATTAGCAGATACCCAGACAGCAAAGAAATAAAGAAGTTAAATCAGATATCTACTGTATATAATTACAGAAAAGCCTACTTTCACATGTTGTAGGAGGATAATAAGTAGTTTTCACCTTACTTCTAGCAGTGTACTTGTTAATTCATGCCTAGAAGATACAGAAGGACCATTGAAGTAATCTGGTGAGAAAAATCTTACTTGATCTGTGCTCAGTTTCCCTCTCTAGTGTTTAGTAGAAAGAGTATTGAGATAAGAGTTGTGAATTAGCTCTGTGACCTAGGGAAGATCATTTAATTTCTTAATGCCTTAGATGCATAGTCCTCCAAGGTCCCAAATATGAGTGCTTTGAACTTTTTCTTTCTTTTTTTGATGTTGGAAATTGAAACCAGACCTTTGTATGTGCAAGCATGTGTTGTACCACTGAGCTACACATCCAAATCCTGCTTTGATGTTTTTGAGAGCTTATGTAAAAACCCAGAATATTGTCTTTTGTTACCCCAGTAATGAAAAATTGTCACCTTGACTGCTGAAAACTTTCAGATTAGGTTGAATTACTCAACCAGAGACTTGTTTGTCCTTCTCTCTATGCTTTCTGAATATTAGTGGTTATTTTCCTGTAAGTCAGTACACTCAGTTCTCAATGATCAGTGAATCAGCTGTGATGGAAAAAATGAAAATGGACCTTAGAGTGAGGCAGGACTTCTTGGTTGGAGCTTACTGCCTTTCCACTATGTTTCTGCTTTGGGGACTTCGTGTAGAGAGAGGGGGCGGGGAAGACAGTGTGTGTGTATGTATGTGTGCTTGTGTGTCTGAGTTCGTAAATGCAAATGCATATCCTGGGCTTTGCACACTTTGATCTGTAGTTCTAGAATATTTATTAGTCTAGAATAGTTATTAGTCCCTATCCTCTGTCCATTTCCTTCATCTCTTTATCCTGTTCCTCATTTTATGTAAATTGGTGATAGTAATGATAGTGATTACTTACTGTAAGGGATGATCTGTTAGAAATTACTAGGATTATTATTTTGTTCAGTTTTTAAAATTCTCCCTGATTAAGAAAATCCTATTATTTGAAGTGCTCTTGCTCTTCTGCTTAAAGCCATTCTCTCCTCCTGTGCTTCCAAATCACCTCCCTGTGTTCTCAGGTCCAGCTGATTTACCTACCAGGACTGTTTCCTCAGCAATTGCAGTAACTTTTGGAAGTTCTGTCTTCTCAGAGCCTTTCCTCAATCTTTCATCCCCTAAACTATTCTCTGTAGTCTACTGTCTTCCCTTTTGATCAGGTGATAGCATGACCAATAATGAATGGAGGGACTGCAATGGTAGAGCACAACTCAAAGTTAGAGGAAAGGCTTGGGAAACTCAGATAAGATCAGGCCCAAATCATCTTTCTGTAAGGATTTGGTTATACAGAATTAAGTGGAGAATTATATGGAACATGAATAAGATCCACTAATAAGTAAAAAAGTATATGATTCCCTACAGTGTGTAAGGTACTCATTTAGATGTTGTTGGAAGATACAAACAAGAATTATATATAGGATTACTTAAAATTCACTGAGATTAAAAACTGCAATGCAGGTATTAGAATAGAATATAGAATATACATATCTATCTATATATATCTATATATATATAGAATAGAATATAGAATGTATTATACATTATAATATAGAAAAGGTAGCATAAAGGAGATTAAAACTGCATGATTGGATGGGCAGAAAGGATTTTAAAGGACCCAGGAAACAGGAAGTGACAACTATGGTTAGATAGAGTTTAACAAAAAGAAGAAAGAAGGAATGTTAAGTTGACAACTTTCAACAAAAGGAGTTAAATTCCCTTGCTCTTTACTCAGGCTGTTCCAGTGATAACTACTGCAGTCTGAGCTCCATGAAAACTAGAAAGGAATCCAAGTCAGGGTGATTAGAAGCAGTAGAGGTGACCATTAATGCCCAAGTGTAAGTTAGAGTGCTAAACCTCAGTTCAGGTTAACATCTGGAAAGGCTTAATCACAGAGCTCATGAGCACTGGAATTGAAAGATTTGTATGCTTCTCTGTGACAAGAGGAGTGGGGATACCACTCTCTTTTATTGTAAAGCTCTTACCTATATCATGAATGCATAGATGACTGGAAAGAGTATGAGAACTATAGACAAAAAGCAATGGTAGTTTAGCTTGAGATAATTTTTATGATTGATTAGATAAGGGAGAACTTTTCATGTCATTCATTTACTCATTCATTTATAATTTATTCTATTCTTTCACATAGCCATTGAAAAAAATCATATTAATGGAGACCTTACTGTGTGCCAGGTGCTGGGGATATAGCAGTCAACATAATAGATGCAGTTCTTTTATGGAACTTGTTATCTACTAATGAGATAGCTTATAAGTGACAAATTATAATTTTGGTAAGTGCTAAGAATTAAAAATGCAAAGTGCTTTGACAACATATAAACGGAGGGAACTGGGCTGGTCTTGAGGAAATCATAAAAGTGTCATAGGATAGGTAGAACTTGACCTGGGTCAGTTTTCAGAAGCATCTCATTCACAGATTGTTTTCCTAGGGCATAAAAAAGATAGTCTTGAAAAACATTTGATTTCTGCTTTTTTACTTAGTCAATAAGTATAATATTGATTAGTGTAAGGAATGGCCTTTAGTTTACTCTATACACCTGGAGAAAAATCTTCACAAGAAACACTATTTCTGGGACTATCTTGAGGGCTAGGACAAGGAAAAGTTGCTTGAGGTTGATCTATTCTTCATGAGTCATTCATAATTCCTTAACTTAAACATATATAGAATTTAGATTTTTATATGTTTATACAAAGTTATTTGTGTTCCATACATTGTGAATACTTTTAATAAGGCCTTGATATAGTGTACTCTACTTGTTTGGATATTGATCCCCTCTACCAGAAACTTTATCTACCAAATGCTCAACATAGTGTCTAAAGCATACTGAACACTCAATGTTCAGCATGTTTCTTTCATGAACAACTGAAATTAACATATAGCAGTAGTATTTCTCTGCCACAGTTATTTAGTCTTTGCATGCATCATTCTATACACTAGAGATCTAGTAGCAAATAAAATTGACTAAGCTTCTAGCTTTATGGGTGAGGAAGAGAGATAATTAAAAAATTAATTAATTAATGTAAAATATAAACATTTTTATGTAATTGTAGGTGCTCCAAGAAGAAAATAACTAGGATAGGATTAGATGGTATAAAAGATTTATTGGAGGAGATGCCTGTGAAGGACAAAGGGGAGGGACAAGGAAAGGCAGTACTCGGGGAAAGGGGAAAGTCATGATGCAGGTGTGAGCACTGTGAGTGTAAGCAGGAAGGGAAGAGGAGGAGGAATTTAGACCGAAGCATAGATCTGAGGAAGTTTCAGGTAGGTCAGTGGGTATTCCTGAGTCTAACTGCCTGGTGGAGGGTTCCAAGTTGTCAGGAATAGGCTTGCAGTATTCCTCCTGCTGTGTTCATTCATTGGCTGGGAGCAGCCCACTGGAAACCATGGCCTCAGAGAGTTCTCAGGTGGATTCAGTCAGTTGGGGCTGTTGGTTATCTTCCTTCCTAAAAAACTTCTCTTGAAGGTGATGTAACGACAGTGCCACCACTGCCATGACTATTAAGGGAAACAAAAGGGTAAGAAAGATATATGAAGAATGAGATTTCCGTATTGATAGTTTGGCCTGTAAAGACCTCTTGGACAAGGTAACATTTGAAAAAAGCTATGTGGATATCTTTGTGTTTTTAAATTCATTTTTCAAAACAAAACAAAATTATCATATTTATGGAGCACCTTGTTACATTTTGATATATGTATAGACTGTATAAAGTTTGAATCAGGATAAGAGTATGTGCCTCCTCAAACATTTATTATTTCCTTATAGGAAAAACATTAAAAATCTTTGCTTCTAGCTTTTTTGAAACATACAACATATATAGTGTATTTATTTATAGTCTCCATACTGTGTAACAGCATTTCAAAACTTATTTTTCCTATATAGCTGTATCTTAGTAACCGTTGACCAACTTTCCCTATTCCTTCCTCACCATTACTCTCCCTGGGCTCTGGTGACCAACATTCTACTTTCAAACTCTATGAAATCATCTTTTTTAGATTCCACATATGAATGAGTCTTTGTGTGCCTGACTTGTCTTACTTAACATAATGACCTTCAGCAACATTCTTGTCTCAAATGCAAGGTTTCATTCTTTTTATGGTCAAAGAGTATTCCACTGGGTATATGTACCACATTTTCTTTTCAAAATTTACTTTATTTTATTTTATTTTTTGATTATTGTTGTACTGAGGAGTACAATGTGACATTTACATAAGTTCTTACAACATATCATAGTTGAATTCACCCCCTCCATCACTCTCCTTTATCCCTCCTCCCCCCCATTCCTGGAATAGTTTCAACAGGTCTCATTTTTCAATTTACATACATGTGTACATAATATTTCTGCCATATTCACCTTCCTATACCCTCTCCTTACATCCTCCCCCGCCCAATGGGTATTGACTCCCCAGACAGGATCTGTTTTGCCTTTTTGTTCTCCATTTTTTATTTAAAAAAATGACATTTTTGTTTGTTTAAGATAGCTATACAGAGTGTTTCATTGTGACATTTCCATGTATATATGTATTATAACCTGAATTGGTTCTTCCCCTCTATTTTTCTCTTTTCTACCTTAGTCCTGTTCTTATGGTGATTTCAATAGGCTTAAGAATTTTATATTAATTCTTGTGTACAAAGTACATCAACCATATTCATCTTCTTAATTTCCTTCTTTTACCCTCCCTCTCTCATATGTGACCTTCCCTTAGCAGGACCTGTTTTTTATAATGTTGCTTGTATTTGTATTAGGTCTGTATTCCACATATGAGAGAAAACATGCAACCTTTGGCTTTCTGAACCTGACTAACTTCACTTAAGATTATGTTCTCCAGTTTGATCCATTTGCCTGCAAATGACAAAATTTTATTCTTCTTTACAGCTGAATAAAATTCCATTGTATATAAATACCACGTTTTCCTAATTCATTCATCAGTAGTAGGGCTTCTTGGCTGTTTCCATAGCTTGGCTATTATGAATAATGCTGCTATAAACATGGGTGTGCATGTTCCTTTATTGTATCCAGACTCACATTCCTTTGTGTATATCCCTAGGAGTGGTATTGTTGGATGATACAGCAGTTCTATTTTTAGTTTTTTTGAGGAGCCTCCATGCTGTTTTCCATAGTGGTTGTACTAATTTACATTCCCATCAGCAGTGTGAGGGTTCCTTTTCCCCACATTCTCTCCAGCATTTGTTGTTGTTTGTATTCTTGATGATAGCTATTCTAACAGGATACATTTTCTTTATCTCTCTTCAAGGTTTCAATTTTCTGTGAAACTATTAGAAGAACTAAGGGAAATGTTTATAGACACTTGGAATGGGAAGGATTTTTTTTTTTTTTTGGTGGTAGTGGGGTTTGAACACAGGGCTTCATATTTGCTAGGCAGACACTCTACCACTTGAGCCACTCTGCCAGCCTGGGAAGGATTTTTTTTTTTTTTTGATCAGATCCTTAAAGCACAGTAAACAAAAGCAAAAGTATGCAAAATGCACCAAAATAAAATGTTTATGCAAGGAAAGAAATCAATACAGTTAAAAGATTACCCACAAAATGGGAGAACACCTTTGCAAACTAAGTATCTAACAAAGGGTAATGTCTAGAATATGGAAGAAACTCAACTCAATGGCAAAAGCCCAATAATCTGATTTAAAAATTGGCAATAGTCCTAAATAGACATTTTCTTTTTTCCATCATTTATATTAGCATTCATTAATTATACAAAGTATTGGGTTTCATTATGACATTTTCATAATATATATGATATTCTTTGATCATATTCATCCCCTCACTTATCTTCCCCTCCCTTTTCCCACTGGTCTTCCTCTTCCAAATAGTGCTCCTTCTACTCTCATGTCTCTTTTTAAAATTTAGATTCCACACATAAAAGATAACTTGCAATGTTTGTTTTCTGAGTCAGGATTATTTCATTTAGCATGATGATCCTGGCTTCATCCATTTTCCTGCAAATGATATAGTTTCATTCTTCTTTATGACTGAGTAAATTTCCATTGTGTATATGTACCCATATTTTCCTTATCCATTCATCTGTTAATTGGCATTCAGGCTGATTTTATAACTTGATTATTGTGAATAGTGCTTCAGTAAACATGAGTGTGCAGGTATCTCTATTGTATGCTGACTTTGATTTCTCCAGGTATGTACCCTGGAGTGGTGCAGTAGAGTCATATGGTGTTTCTACTAAATGGACATTTCTCAAAAGAAGACACAGAAATAGTCAGCAGGTATATGTTAAAATGCTCAATATCAATGATCATCAGGACCTGCTAATCAAAAACACAATGAGATATCACATCACTAAAGTGACAAGTGCTGCAAAGGATGTGGAGAAAAGGGAATTATTGGTGGGAATGTAAATTAGTACAGTAAGGAGGTTTGCTCAGAAAATTAAAAATAGAGCTACCATATGATCAGCAATCTCTATGTAGAGTATATATCTGAAGAAAGTGAAATCAGTATGTGAAGAGACATCTGCACTTCCATGTTCATTGCAGCACTGCTCACAATAGCCAAGAAATAGAAACATGTAGATATCTTTGGAAGGAGAGTCCAGGCAAAAGGAAGTGTAAGTAGAAAGGCCGCCAGAGAGAATATGTGTGGTGTGCATGATAGTGAAGGAAAATACCAGTCCTTCTGTAGCACAGTGAGTTAGGGAGAGAGTGATGGCATTTGGGAATTTATTCATTCGTTTAACAAATATTTATTGGGTGCCTATTATATCTTAATCATTATTCTAAGTCTTTGGAATATGGAAGGAAACTAAACAGATCATATGTTCTGGAAAGGACAGATAATCAACAAGACACATAAGAAATTAGATTGTGATTAATGCTAAGAAGAGAGAATAAAGTAGGAATGGAGTATGTGAAATATCAAGTAAATGGAAAGAGCAATGAGGGTAGGCCTTACTGAGAAAGTAACTTTTGAATAAAAACCTGAAGGATATGAAATACTGAACATAGCCAGCTGTTAGGGAGAGACATATTCTGCATGGGGGTAACAAAAGGTAAAAATCCTCTGGACAGGAATCTGCCTGCTGTGTGGAGGACCAGCAAGGTGGTGGCTGAAGACGAGTTCAGTGATTGGAAAAAATGGATGAAATCAGAGCAGTATTGGAGGCCAGGTCCTGAGGGGCCTTTTGGATCATGAAAATCATTTTTAGATTTGTAAAAAGCAATTCTTTTCTAAATGTCTAAAATGTCGTCTTACACCAGCGCCTTTGCCTGGCAGAGGAAAGCTCTATGCTGAGGGTGTGTTGCAAAAAATCTAAGAAAGTAAACATTGATGTCAGTTTGGAAACAGTGAGTGGGGAGACATGTACAGAGATTTTGTATGCAGTGGTAAAGTGTTGCCTTTTAGAGTTGGAAGAATCTTGGATTGAACTAGTGTGGTCTGTTGTTACAGATGAGAGGCAGGCACTCAAAGAGAAGTATAGACTAAGGTCACAGAGATAGTTATTGGCAGACTCAGTACTAAAATCCTTGGTTTTTAAATCCCAGACTAGTGCTTTCTCCTGAACCTCAGCTTCTGCTCAACATGCGCAGATTAATCCAAAGAACTTGCAAAGAGGGGTTAAGTGCATATGGTGTGAGGATAGCTGAGGGAGTGCACTTGAGCTTGATTTTCACAACCCGCTTTTTTCACTAAGACAAGAACAACTGAAGGACTCCTCCTCTTCTTTCTCCCTGGAGAGCACTTCCGTTCCTCCCTTGTTTGCAGTTGCCCATTTAGGTTATAAACCCACTGAGCAGAGAGTGTGCTGATTTTGTGCTTCACCTCAGACTAAGACTTCTCTGGTCCTCTAGTAACTAACTGATCTTATTTGACTGATAATTGCAAATCATCGTATAATGGTGATAATATTAATCCCTTAACTGAAATTCATTTAACCTGACTCAGCAGATGTTTTATGCATGTCAGAGCTGCCAGTTGAGACCCCTGGGGTTGATAACCCAGGAAAATGTGATCAGAATGGGCTTAAATGGAAAGAGCATATAATGAAGCTTGCTTGAAATTTGGAATCGGAAAAATGCATTCTAAAATGCTCAGTTACAATAGATCTTTGTCATGATTCCTAAGGGATTACTTTCCAATTGTGGTATATTTTTTGCCACATGTGTTGTCTATCTGAAAGTTATATGTTAAAGTTATCTTAACTTATTGCAATGCATCTAATACAAAATGTGGAAGAAGGTGAAAATTGAAATTTATCTTAATCAGATGTGTGCTCATGAAAATACACTGTCATTTGCCAAGATCATCAGTCATTCCATCATTTATTCATAAACTATATAGTGCAGGGAAAAATTATGGGCTGTGAAGTCAGAAACTCTATGTTGAATTCCTCTTGTGTGGGTTATGGTAGTCTCCCTTTGTCTTTGGATGATACATTCTAAGATTCTTAGGGAATGTGTGAAACTGAGGCTAGCACACACCTTCTTTATACTAAATTTCTTCATATGGATACATACACACACACAAATTTAATGACTTTTCCATCTTAAATAAGCAGTTATCACCCACTGTGGCTGTAACCTTTGCCGTTTGAGTTGCAATGGGAAAACAAGTTTGCATTTCTATTTTCTTCTCAGAATTTCATGGATAGAAAATTTGTTCCCATTGTAGATTTTAGCAAGAGCACCATATAATTTTTTCTTTCCTTATTATTAGGTTGAAAACTTTTAGCTTTTTACTGAAAGAAAGCATCCCTAGCACACTAGCATTGCTCGTATCACCACTCTTGCATGTTGGGGCCATCATTATGTAAGATAGGGTTAAACAAAAACACTGAGATGCCAAGATAGCTGACCTGGGAACTGAGATGGCTAAGTGACTAACAGGCAGGATGCCTATCCAGTGTGGATATACTGGACAGAGATGATTCATGTTTCAGGTGGATTGGGTGGGATAGCTAAAGATTTCATCATGCTGATCAGGATGACACATAATTTAAAACTTATGAGTTATTTATTTATGGAATTTTCCATTGAATATTTTTGGACTGTGTCTGATTGTGGGTAACTAAAACCAAGAAAAACAAAACCACAGACAAGGGGGGAATACTGAACTAACTATGTGACCTTCTGCAGGATTCTTTGATTTTCCATTTTCTCAAAATGGAATGAACATCTGTTAGGAATGGTTCTTGCAAGAAAAAAAATTAGGTATGTGCTATAAAATCTCAAATATCATTTCTGGATACAGTTTACTATTACTTGTGGTATAAAGAGAGTACCTGGAAATTCAGAAGAGGAATGAATGAGAGAGGGAATTAGGCAGGGCTTCTTAGAGAAGGCTACTTTTGAGATAAGTTTGGAAATAGCAATTTGCCAGATGTAGAGGGGATGGAAAGGAAATCTAAATGAAGGGATTAGGCTTCTGGAGTCTAGGGATGAAGATGAGACTGGAGAGACAGGTGAGTGGGTGAAACCATCCATTTAAAGTTTGATAGGATTGGAGTAATGGTAGGAAAGTTCTCTCTTCTACCCCATTTATATATATCTCCTTAATTTAAGTGCTGAGATAAGCATTTGGGGGCAATATAAGCTTGTATTTTTTGCATTTTTCTTTTAAAATGCAAGCATTCTTTCAGAATATCAAATTGACCCATTTAAATTAAATTTTATTAATGCATCAAGCATTGTGCTAAGTGCTGAGAAAATTGCATTAAAAAGGCTTGAATTCACTTTCAGATAACTCACAAAGCAATGGGAAGGCAAATCCATCCATCATAGTGGCTACAGTGCTACTAGGGAAGAGGAAACAATATATAGAAGGAGAGTGTCATTTGAACTGAAGCATGAAAGGTAGATGGAATTTCTAATTGTTTTAAATAATAATTAGTATTTCAGAGGGAATTTGTTGGATGTAATTTGTATAGCTTGGCAAATTTTAGGGAGATAGATTAGGGAAGTGGGGCTTTTGCCTCATAATTGTGACTTTGGATAGCCTTGCTCTTAGAAAAAGAATACAATAATTTATATGACCCAAGAAGACATCTGAGAGGGTAAACTCTATTTTTTATCCTCATTAGCACAATATATGTGTGGTTGATGTTTGACATATAAAATATGAATTATGCATGAGCAATAGGGATGAGATGTTGTCATGATAAAAATTTAATTACTATACACCGTATTGCTGATGAGACAGCAAATTGAATATCACTGACAAGTTGTCTCAACAGTGAAATGCGTTTGATGAAGTGTCCAGTCAATGATGAGATAATGAATTATCCCGTCATTGTTATTATATGTTATCATATGTTATTATACATAAGTGTAATAACTGTAACTTTGAAAACAATTGCCCAGAGAAAGTGAAGTTACATAAGTGAATCTTTGAAGTTTTTTGGGGGTGGGGTAGAATGCGCTGAGGGTTGAACCCAGGGCTGTGCACATACTAGGTAAGTGCTATATCACTGAGCTGTAATCCTAGCTCTGAATATTTTTTTCTTTATGACAAAAATACATATGAGTCCATTGAACTTAAAATTTTTAAAGCAATTAAAACTTTCTGACCTTTAAGAATTGAGCATAAGCCAGGTGCCATGGTTCATGCCTATAATCTTAGTGATTTGGGGGGCAGAGTTCTGGAGGATCATGGTTCAAAGCCAGCTTGGGCAAATAATTAGCAAGACTCTATCTCAGCCAATTTCTGGGTGTGTTGGCAAGTGTCTGTCATCCTATGCAGGAAACTGACATCAGGAAGATTGCAATTCCAGGCCAGCCCAGGCCAAAAGTTTGCGAGACCCTGTTTCAAGAGAAAAAGCTGGGCATTGTAGTGTGTGCTTGTCATCCCAGTTACTGTGAGAAGCATAAAATAGGAGGGTCAGAGTCCAGGCTGGTCTGGACAAAGAGTGAAATTCTATCTCCAAATCACCAGAGCAAAAAAGGGCTAGAGGTGTAGCTTAAACAGTAGAGTGCCTGCCTAGCAAGCATGAAGTCTGAATCCCTGAGTTCAAACCCCAATTGCACAAAAAAGTATAAATCTAGAATATGAATCCTATCCTATTACAAATTCAAGAGATTTCTCATTTTATGTTCTTTTATAGAAATATTAAAATATTTGTTCAATATTTAGTGGGATAAATATTTAGTGTTCAATATTTAAAGTAACTATTTATTATTTATATGTTCTTGGTGCTTGCACATTCCTTATGTCAAGGCAATACTAATAACTCCATAAACGAATGCCAAAAAGGAATCTGATACTCAAAGTGGAAAAATGATGCTCCTAGTCACATAGCTTGAAAGGGCAAAGCTGGAATTTCCACCTTGGTCTACACAGTTTCAAATCCTTAGTCATTCTATTGTAAAAAAGAAAACATTGCTCCACCTGGGTGGGGTGACTCACTCCTGTAATTCCAGCTACTTCAGTGGCAGATATAGGAGGACCACTGTTGGAGGCCAGACTGAACAATAAAAAGTTAGTGAGGCCCTATCTCACTACAAGCATGCTGGTACATTCTTGTAATCTCAGCTATGTAGAAGGCATAGGTCAGAGGATCACAGCCTGAGGCCAGCCACAGGCAAAAAAGCATGAGTCCCTATCTGAAAAATAATGAAAGCAAAAATGGCTGGAGGCATGGCTCAAGTGGTAGAGTGCTTGCTTAGCAAGCCCAAGGCCCTGAATTCAAGCTTTGGTACTGCCAAATAATAATGTCAATAATAATAATAATAATAATAAAAGCAATGTCCTTATTGGTTATTGACTAACACTATGCCAGTATTTTGCATTCTACTTGGAAAAATTGAGAATGTAAGATTGTGTCTTCATTGGGTCTTAGAACCTTAAAAGAAAGATTGAACAGATGATGTCATCATCCTCTGATCACTTCCTTAGCTAACTTGCTGTCTGGATCAAGTTTCTGTAGATGTAGTTGCTCATTTGAATTTTGTAAGAAATTTTAAAAATATAGATTCACAGGTATGACCAAAAAAAAAAAAAACCCATTCTGCTTTCCTGGGATTAGGAGTATTTCCTAAGTGACTCTGAAATGCATCCGGATCTGGTACCTGTAGTGTTGATCATGTGAAGAGTGACTGTGTTACAAATAGTCGTGGTAAAGTACTAGTTTTTTGGTTTTGTTTTCTTTTTATTGTGTTTTGGAAAATATAATGCTAGGAAAAGAACAAGTTTTAATTGCTCATTGATTGTGCTTTTCAAAGAGAGGTCAATGAGCTACCTGCTTAAGAATACCTTGAGTGGTTGTTAAAGAGTAGAGATATTACAATAGAGGGAGATTTTAGAATTAATAATTAGGATAGCAAGCCAAAAATAGCTGACATATACTTTACATACAATAAAATACATAGATTTTAAGTAATTGGTTCAATGGACTTTGATACTTGCATATTCTCATATAACCTTCAGACAAAAATTCCACCACCCCAGAAAGTTCCTAGGTGTGTCTTTGCAGTCACTTCATACACACTCCTCAGTTTTTTTTTTTTAACTTTTTTCATTGTACATCAGTGTATCAGTTCTAGAATTTATAAGTGGAGTCATGCAGCTTGCGGAGATCTGAGGTTTACTCATGTTGTTGCATGCATTAGTAGTTTTTCTTCTTTATGGCTGAGTAGTATTACATTATCTGCATTGATGTCAGTCACAATCCCAGAGATCATAATCTTGAATATTGAAATCACAAAAGGCAAACTGGTCTCTCTCTGAGCTAGATCAGAGTTTTCTTCTCCTGTCTTGGACATCAGAACTTCCAGCTTGCTGGCTTCTGGGCTTACGGATGTAATTCCAAGGCTCTCTGCTTCCACGGGCTTTTCACCTTGGTCTGAGAGTTATGCCGTCATTTTCCTTGTTCTGAAGCTTTCTTCGGACTACCATCATTCTAGGGTCTTCAGCTTGCAGATGGCCGGCCTGTCATAGACTTCCTAGCCACCAAAATCACAAGCCCATTCCTCTAATAAATCCCCTCTCCTATGTCTATTTACATATCCTATTGTTTCTGTGTCCCTGGAGCATCCTGATTAATACAGATTTGGTTTTGTCATTCCTTCTTACAACATAATTGAAGAGATTTGTGAAATTTCTCCCTCAGAAAAAAGACTGTGGTAAGTGAAATGTATGACTTTATTTAATGATGAAAGATAAAAGTTTAAAAGCTGACATCAATTCCAATGGTCTAGCAATAACTAAACTTTCAAATGGATAGCATATACTTAAAATTTTGTAGGCCACAACCACTCTCCAAATAGTACATCAAGTATTTTGAAGCTCCTAGACATGAAAATGCAGGCAAAAAATATAAGAAATCTCCCGTCAAATTATTCAGTCATGTGCTACTTTTGCGCCTTCACACAGTTCCATGCTTGCTTTCAGAAAACACCCTTCAGTAGAAAATAAAAGAACCGGAAAAGCTCAGTGACCTTCTGAACATAGGACTTTCAATACAGATTATACTCCACTATTAAAGAAGAGATTAAGTGATGACTGCTCTTGGTTAGGGATTTGATGGTGGAAGAAAACAGATTTCTTATATTTTATCACTTTGGCTACTGGATGACACTTTCAAAATGTCTCCGCTGCTTTTTAAAAATCATATATACAATCATATTAAATCATATATCTGAAATCCATGCTCTTGTTGGATCACCAAAGCTCAAAAACATTTGAAATTTCCTCAATGAATAAAGAGATGGAGATGTCCTTTTTTGTATTTCTGCATTTGTGAAAGATAAAATTTCTTGCTGTTTGGGTGACTGTGTATGTGATAATGACACATTATGGTTTTCGATAAGTCTCCTTAAAAGACTTGGGTTGCCCATCATGTATATTTCAGATAACTCCTGATAAAAATCTGGATCCACACAATTACTGACCATAGTAATAGGAATTTATGTACTTTCTTTTGTTTTTTTTTAATTTTTAAAATTTTTATTTATTTATTTTATTACTTTTTGTTGTTGTTCATTTATTCACATGTGCATACATTGTTTGGGTCATTTCTCCACCCTGCCCCTCTTCCCCACCCTTCCCCCGTCCCCCCCTCAGTTTCAGGCAGGTCTCGTTCTGCCCTTATCACTGATTTTGTTGAGGAAAAGACATAAGCATAATAAGAAAGACAAAGCGTTTTTGCTGGTTAAGGATAGCTAGACAGAAAGAGTCCTACTATTGCTTTCATGTACCCATGTGTTTTGACCCATGTTGATTCAACTCTAACTGGTCTTTAAGTTGGTTCCTGATCCCCTTCTCATGATAACCTCTGTTGCTTTAAGGTTTCTGTATTAGTTCCTCTGGAGTGGGGACATCAAAACGCTTTCATGTTTTGGGTTTTCTACCTATTCCTATATCTCCCGTATGTGCTCTCCCCTTTTCTTGTGATCCAAGTCCAACCACATTGCTGCATTTGCCCTAGATCTAAAGTCCGCATATGAGGGAAAACATAAGATTTTTGGTTTTCTGAGTCTGGCTGACCTTGCTCAGAATGATGTTCTCCAGTTCCATCCGTTTACCTGCAAATGATAAGATTTCATTTTTCTTCATGGCTGAGTAAAATTCCATTGTGTACAAGTACCACATTTTCTTAATCCATTCATCAGTAGTGGGGCATATTGGTTATTTCCATAACTTGGCTATTGTGAATAGTGTTGCAATAAACAGGGTGTGCAGGTGCCTCTGGAGTAACCTGTGTTGCATTCCTTTGGGTATATCCCCAGGAGTGGGATTGCTGGATCATATAGCAGGTCTATGTTTAGAGTTTTAAGAAGTCTCCAGATTTTTTTCCAGAGTGCTTGCATTCCCACCAGCAGTGTACGAGGGTTCCTTTTTCCTCACATCCTCACCAACATTTGTTGTTGGTGGTGTTTTTGATGATGGCTATTCTGATAGGGGTGAGGTGGAATCTTAGTGTGGTTTTGATTTGCATTTCCTTTATAACCAGAGATGGTGAGCATTTTTTTCATGTGTTTTTTGGCCAATTGAATTTCTTCTTTTGAAAATGTTCTGTTTAGTTCAGTTGCCCATTTCTTAATTGGTTCATTGATTTTAGGAGAGTTCAGCTTCTTAAGTTCCCTGTATATTCTGGTTATCAGTCCCTTGTCTGATGTATAGCTGGAAAATATTTTCTCCCACTCTGTCGGTGGTCTTTTCAGTTTACAGACCATTTCTTCTCTTGTTGTGCAGAAGCTTTTTAATTTTATGAAGTCCCATTTATTCATCCTTTCTCTTAGTTTCTGGGATGCTGGGGTTCTATTGAGGAAGTCTTTGCCTATACCTTTTTGTACCAGAGTGTTTCCTGCTCCTTCCTGTAGTAACTTCAGAGTTTCAGGTCTGATATTTAGGTCCTTGATCCATTTTGAGTTGATATTAGAACAGGGTGATAGACATGGATCTAGTTTCAGTTTCTTGCAGACGGATTACCACTTTTCCCAGCAACATTTGTTGTAGAAGCTGTCTTTTCTCCATCGTATATTTTTGGCACCTTTGTCAAAAATGAAGTGGGTAGAGTTGTGTGGATTCACATCCGGGTCTTCTATTCTGTTCTACTTGTCTTCATGTCTGTTTTTGTGCCAGTACCATGCTGTTTTTATTGCTATTGCTTTCTAATATAGTTTGAGGTCAGGTATTGTGATACCTCCAGCATTGCTCTTTTTGCTGAGTATTGCCTTGGCTATTTGCGGTCTCTTGTGTTTCCAAATGAACTTTAGGATAGGTTTTTCAATCTCTGTGATGAAAGTCATTGGGATTTTGATGGGAATTGCATTAAACATGTAGATTGCTTTTGGGAGTATAGACATTTTTACTATGTTGATTCTACTGATCCATGAGCAAGGGAGATCTTTCCACCTTCTGTAGTCTTCCTCGATCTCTTTCTTCAGGGGTTTGTAATTCTCCTTGTAGAGGTCATTCACATCCTTTGTTAAGTTTACTCCTAGGTATTTGATTTTTTTGAGGCTATTGTGAATAGAATTGGTTCCATATATTCCTTCTCAGTATTTGTTCATTGTTGGTGTATAGAAAAGCTAATGATTTTTGTAGGTTGATTTTGTATCCTGCCACCTTACTGTAGCTGTTTATGGTGTCTAGGAGTTTTTGCATAGAGTTTTTTGGGTCTTTAAGGTATAAGATCATATTGTCTGCAAATAAGGATATTTTGACAGTTTCTTTACCTATTTCTATTCCTTTTATTTCTTCTTCTTGCCTAATTGCTCTGGCTAGGAATTCCAGTACTATGTTGAATAGGAGTGGGGATAGTGGGCATCCTTGTCTTGTTCCTGAATTTAGGGGAAATGGTTTCAATTTTTCTCCATTAAGTATGATGTTGATTGTAGGTTTGTCATATATAACCTTTACAATGTTCAGGTACATTCCTTCTGTTCCTAGTTTTCTTAGAGCTTTTATCATGAAGTGGTGTTGGATCTTGTCGAAGGCTTTTTCTGCATATGTATTTTCTTTTGACTTATTTTTTATGAATATGGTTCATCTGCACATTATTGTACCTGTGTGGATGTTATACCTGAGCATGTCTGCTTACAAAACTATGCATGTTATTATTGCCTGTTTTGTTGGGTAAAATGGCCTATAGAGTATTTTTTGTCTTTCTCAAATAAATCCATCAAAATGTATATACAAGTGTTTTAAAGAATTTTTTTAAATTATGTTTTCTAGAATTATATTTGGAGATTTTGAGTTTTGAGATTAGATGTTAGTTATTTCAGACTTTAAAGATTTTGCTCTTTCAGGGTTTTACTACTTGAGATTGTATCTTTGAGATTATGGCCCAAACTCTATGTGAATATGTCACAACCTGATTGTCCATTTATCTATGGGTAGATTATTTATGGATTTTGATTATTATGAATAAAGTTCTCTCTTTGCCAATATCTGAGTCCATTTCTCTTGGGCAAGTATATATAGAGAGATGGAATTGGTGAGTCCTAGGATAGGTGTACATTTAACTGTATAGTAAACAGCCAAATGATTCTCTAGAGTAATTGTGTTGGTTTATACTCCCTCTAGAAGATGTGCACAAGGTGCAGTTGTTCTGTGTCCTCATTGGTATTTGATACTGTCAGTGTTTTTATTTTAGCCATTTCAGTGTGTTTGAAATATGCATCACTTTTAAAAGTAAATTTTGAAGGCAATTTTTCACATTGAGAGATCAATTTAATAAAAAAACACTCCATTAAAATGGTGGACACTCTGATAAACACCAGAGATTAGGCAAAGAAGAAAACAGAGCAGAGCTATATACTGGGATAGCTAGGTAATGAGAAAATTAGTCTCTATTTAATAGCAGTTAAATACAGGGATGGAACTGCTTAGCTTAGACATTAGACTTTTTGCTGTTGCTCTAATTTATGCTTTAATATTTGAATTAGATATTAGCTCTTTAACATTTTATGTATTGTTACTTCAACAAAAATTACTACTTTTTAAGGAAAGCCACAAAAAAATCTAAGTTTCCTGAAAGCCTAGCCAGCACCAGTGTTTAATTCCCAAGCAAATTGGTCATACTAAGAGGTTGTACATGCCTGATCTCCAACTTCAAAACCCATTTTAAATCACCTGTATTGTCTGGCCAATGAGAATGTCATTATAGACAAGCTTGTTAATTAACAATTGAGGAGTACTCACATGTTTATTTGGCACATTTATAGTTTACAACATACTGAAGAATAGGAATTCTTCACATTTTACAGGTACAGAATGGTTAATTAATTTGCTCAAGGTTACACAGATGTTAAGTAAGGGTAAGAAGCAAAACTAGGATTTGAATTCAGATGCTACCAATCTCTTTATTTTGTGTTCTTCCCCTTCCCAGGAAGCTGCAATCATTCTCTGCAGTTCTTCATGTTCTGTCTCTTCTTTTCTTCCCTTCATACCATTCCTTCCACTTCTGTTATTTATATATTTGTGTATGTGTGTGTGTGTGTGTGTGTGTATGTTTCATGTGGAATGCCAAGCTGAAAATTCATTTCCTGTTCTATTTTTTTTTTTATTGTTGTACTGGGGGTACATTGTGACATTTACAAAATTTCTTACAATGCGTCATAGTTGAATTCACCTCCTCCATCATCCTCCTTTATCCTGTCTCCCCATTCCTGGAATACTTTCAACAGGTCTCATTTTTCCATTTACATACATGTATACATATTTCCACCATATTCACCCTCTGACCTCCTTTCCTATATCCCCTCCACACTGGTACCCACCCCTCAGGACCTGTTTTGCCTTCCTCTGTCTTTATTTTTAAGAAAATGACACTTTTGCTTAAGACAGCTCTTCAGGGTGTTTCATTGTGATTTTTCCATGTATATATGTAGTATAACTCAAATAGGTTCATCCTCACTATTTTTCTCCTTTCTACCTTAGTTCCCTTCTTATGGTGATTTCAACAGGTTTAAAAATTCTGTATTAATTCTTTTATAGGAAGTACATTAATTATATTTACCTTCTTAACTTCTTTTACCCTCCCTCTCTCATATGTGACCTCCCCTTAGCATAACCCATTTTTCATAATATTGCTTGAAAATACGAGATATTGATGTGAGTCTAGACACCTATAGTATGGTTACAGGTCATTTGTCAATCCTGAAATATTTTATACAAAATTTTCTGTACATGCATGTGTTTTTTCTATGAAAGAATTAATAGCTCTCCTTAGATTTCCAAATATATCTAAGGTTAAAAGAAAAATAGAACTGTGAATCTAAAATGTAACTTGACTTTTTACAATGTAATATACACACATTATTTTAGTAATATGTCCATTGTAAAATGTTAAGTTCAGTTTTACCTGAGAAAGATTCATGAAGTTATTTAGTTCTTTTATTGTATAGAGGTTTAGCAATCTAGTGCTTGCACTCCTTTTCCATAATATTTCACCAGCCATTTTAAATTTGACATGTTTTCTTTGACCTTTATATGGTGGGAAGAAAGAGCGAAAATGCGGACTTTGTATAGATGTTGGTATTCTTTTTTTGGGGGGGGGCATGTACTTACATGTGTACACGTTTTATTGCATCATAGTCACCCTCCTACCCCTTTCCTCAACACCTCCCCCCGGCACTAGTACCAGCCCTCCCCCCGGGCAGGACTTATTCTGCCCTCCTGTTCTCTGACTCTGTGGGAGAAAACAAAGAGAAAAGATAAAATAAAAAGAATGACATTTTAGCTTAAGACATTGATCAGAACACAAGGTCACAAAATGAAAAAGTACGGTTGATTCCTTTAATGTGGATCTTATAAAAGATGTTTATATCTGGTTTCTGCTGTTTTAAATATTACTTCTATCCAGAAATCTTTGTATATGAAGACTTAGTGCTTTCTTTCGTATTACAAGAAAAAGCTATTTTTACCTGTATTTTAGATAAAGTGTATTAATTTCATGTTAATTGTCCATGCCAACTGGGTATCTGTTTCAAATCACTTTAATGTATTGTCCTAATAGAATCGACCACGTTTGTGACAGCCTATTTTGGAGAAACAGTTCTGGCCCTGGTGGAGTGCTAAAGCATTTGTAGTCAGTTTGCAAAACCAAGTTTTAAAATTTCAAGGAATTTTGCCACTTGCTTGATATTTTGTTGATTATTTGATATAGGTTGTGCCAGAAGTATTTATGCCATGGAAATCACTAAACTCTGATTCCTTCTGACCATGGGTCTCACTCTCGGTGACCACCTGGCTCACGTATTTTCTCAGTTAGAATTATATGCTTTGCATATTATTTATCATAGCAATCCCTAGAGAAAATTCTCTTTAAGATTTCATCTTCAAATATACATAAATTGTTTACAAATTCACGTAAAAACAGATATTTCAGACTCCATAGTACCTGTGTGTGGTGTCTCTCATTTATTGTCCAGTAAATTATAGTAACGGAAATACCACAGGAATGGAAGTCAAGACACTTGGATTCAGATTCCCTCTTTGTCACTGATTCTATAGCTCTGAGCAATTACCTATGCTTCAGTCTCCCTAAGTATAACGGAGGCAAAGCTTAATGGAATTTGCTAGTGTTTACAAAGCTGCCTTCTTGAATTCAATTTGATATATTGCAAGAACTTTTATAAATGCCACAATGTACCCTGACCCAGCACAACAATACAAAAGAGGTAAATCTTGACATTGTAGAAAAAAAGTAAAATTAACAAAAAGAAAAAAAATGCAAAACTGCCTAGTATAAAATAAAAATAAAAATCAGAATAAAAATGATTATTTAAAGGTAGTCACAACACAAAATGTTAGTATTCCTTCTAAAGTAATTATACTTGTGATTATACACCTCTTGCTGCAAAAACAGTATATGAAATTTTACTTTTCAAAAATCTAGCTAATTTAAAAGTATTTAGTTAATACCTCATTTCTCATAACAGCATGGCTTCTGAAACACCATTGTTTTCATTGGAAATCATTCACTTAGTGATTTAAATTTGTCCATTTCTAAGCTTCTATTCAACCAGTTCAAGAGTTCTCTGTTTTCACTTCTTTTCTTTTCCCCAGAGTCTTGATTGGAATTCCACAGGGTACTACTTGCCACACGGGATTCAGGAAGAGGTTGATAAGTCCATGGTCTGCAGCATCTATGCACAGTGCCTTCCGTTGAGGCGTACAGGAATGTTGGACTTCCGTCACTGTAACCAGTTCCTACTGCACCATGCTGACTTGTCTTCTTCTCTGGTGGCAGGTGGTACTCTGCTTACCTGTTCCAGACCATCACTCCGACCTCACCTTCCTAGTGGGACACTTCTCCAGGGGCTGCCTGCTATCTTTAGTCATTATCGTACCTCTTCTCCTGGATACGAGACATTTTCAGATGCCGTTCCTTGCTCACCTTGGGCTTAGAACTTGAGAGCACATGTGCAGAATATTTCTAGCCTTTATATTTTAGATTTAGGGTCTGTTGATGTACTATTGCAGAACCAGGCCATTGAATAAGCATGTCTCACATAGACTTAATATAGTCTAGCTTCATGGCAGAGGTAAAACATGCTCCATAAACATTTAAATAAAAAATTAAATGGATAAACAAAGGAATGAAATAAACTGAATTAATAAGTGAAAATGCCCCTGATCTTGGTTGTTTCTCTCATAGCAGCCTCTCCTACACTCTCCTCCACACTAAGGCTTGGCCATCCAATCTCATGTTATAAATACTCCTGTATTCTTTTTCACTCTGCTTGAACTTTTTAAATTTCTTGGGACTGGAAAACTGTTTTATCTGTTATATATTTTTATTTATTTATTTATTGGCAGTACTGGGGTTTGAACTCAGAGCTTTGCACTTGGTAGGCAGGAACTCTACCACTTGAGCCATGCCCTCAGTCTGAAATTATAGCATTTAAACTAATAGACAAATAAATAGACCAAACCATTCTTTCTCAAAAGGTTCTGCTCTTGCACTGAAGAAATGTTTTTTGATGACAATACTTATTTTTGCTATGGGCTTTGAGTCCTTTTTCGAAGCTACAGCCAAGAATGTGACTCTTTGTTCTATTTGAGGGTCTTGTATCTAGAAAGGTATCAGTGGTGCTTAAATGGTCAGAGAGGGAAATGGGTAAAAAGAAGTATGCAGGCTGGGGCTTGTAGCCCAGTGGTAGCCTCAGATACCAGAAGATCCTGGTTCTCCCTGCTCAGGGCTCTTTCTGAGTTATATTTCTCAACTCTGCTCTGATTTTTTTTTTGCCCTTTCCTAGTGTATCTTATGTCTGTTTCATTTCTGCCTCTCTATATAAATAACTCCTTAAGATAAGGGTTTTGTTTGGGCTGTCTGCTTTGTTCATTGTGTGTGATTCCAAATCCCTGGATACTACCTGTTGGCTTTCTCTTGGCTTCATGCCCTTCATTCCATGGGTCAGTTACTAGATGCAGTTGAAACTCCTAACCCCTGACATGGGTCTAGTTCCCCAGGACACCAAGATATGGAGGAAGGGGGTTGGGGGATGGGTTTCTCAAGATACTTTCATTGGCATTTTCATGTTGTATTTTTCTAATAACAGTACTCTGTTGTACCTCATTATAAGGGGGGAAGTCATTATTTCCCCTCAATTTGTAGAATAAGAACCATGGTTCAGAGGCATCATTCTTTGTGTCTAAAGAAACACAGCTGATAAGTAATTCTCATTTTAAGTTTAGAGTACTTAGGTTTTCCTTGGTTTTTAGAGAAGGCAAGGCATTTAGAGCATAATAAATGCCCTCATAGATCTGACCTAGGGTGTGTTCTCATCAGATTACACATCCTATTTCAGCCAGATGCCCAAGAGACACTTTTAAGGCAGGACATGACCTATTTCCTTAATGTCAACTCTGTCATATTTTTGCCTGTATATAATATTTGATATCCATTATCTCATTTAAAAATGAAGTAGGTGCCCTCATTTGAAAGAACATACCTGTATATAATATTTGATATCCATTATCTCATTTAAAAATGAAGTAGGTGCCCTCATTTGAAAGAACAGTTACAGAGAAATAAGCTTACTTGGATAAGATCATATAGTTAACGGGCAAATATTGTATCAGATTGTTTTCTTTTTATTTTTTGTCTTAATAACTCTTCATGAATTCATCTCTGTGTCTTTTTCTAATATATTTGGTTATTTATATTGGCTCATACCTTATCATAGGGGGATGAATCACATATTCATTAGCTGAGATTAGCTTTTTAATTTTATTTACTGAAAATTTATTTTTCTGACACTTTGTTGGGTGTCCCTATGTGGGAGAAATTAAATCTACTTTGGGAGAAAGCTGGATAAATTCTCTGAAATAGGACAAATATGTTATCTTTACTCATATTTATATATATTTTTAAAAAGTTTAAATATTTCATCTTTTCCCCAAACACTGCTTTTCCCCCACGAGGTACCAATTGGTTCATAAAAACATCACTGATTTTCAAAGTTCCAAAAATATTTTTGGAATAGCAGAACAAAAATTAAACATGATAATATTTTTATTGTTATAAATTCAACATAAATTACTTATTAAGTCAATCACTAGCATAACATTGATAAGTATGAGAATTTGAAATGGGAAGTTAGGAATGATAGTATTAGACATTCACATTATCCTCTGCATCTATGAAATTCTAATTAAGTATTTATATAATGCATCAGACTCCCCTGTATGAAACCCAGTTTTAAAATCCTTGTCTAATGAGTTTAGCATAATGAAGCATGTTGTAAATGTAATAGAGTTTCTCAGGCAGCCTACTAAAGCTGGTAGCTGGGTCACTAGGTCAAATGAGAAAGAATGCATAAAGTTTAGACCTGCTTAAAGGTAGGAGATTAGACTGTATGATTGCTTTTTTAATGTATATGTCACAAAAATCATACGGTTTGGTTTATTATCATTGATTTATAGATGAATAAATAAGTTCAGGATTAATGTATATGTAACAGATGTTAAGATGGGGCATTCCCAAATTGAACTCCATGACCAAGAACTGTTTGGATGATTCTTCTACATGCAGGCTTATAATAGAATTGTTAGATGCCTGGAGATTAGGATAGCATTTGTGAAGAAGGGGGATGAAAGAGAGCAGTGGAAGAAGTGAATTTAAGTATGATATATTTGATACATTGTAAGAACCTTTGTAAATGCCACAATGTACCCCACCCAGCACAACAATAAAGGGAAAAAAAAGAATTTGTGAGGTTTTTTTTTTTGCTGTTGTTCTTGGCAGCCTCATCCAGTCCCTTAAGTCCAGTGAAATTATTGGTTTGAAACTTCCTGGTGTCCCTCCAATGTCTTCTGTTTTCTCTGTTCCAACCGTAAAAGGGTCAGAAACCAGGTTAGAAGGTAATATGATGGAATGAAAAAAATTTGCTCAGTGGACACAGTTCTGGCAATCAAAGTAACTTGAAGAATGAGCATGAGGGCAGTTGTGAGACTGAATTTCCACCCAATGGCAGGAAATGACTTCATTCACTGTGTAAGGTTGAAGGAAAAGCAGGAGAAAAATAAAATAAATTTGCTTCCTGCTTAACACTCACTGGTTTGGGGGGGTGTATTTATTTAATCAAAGGTATATAGATAAAGGGTATCTGACTGCACACAGTGTGGGCTTATGACTGCCTCATGAATATGTTTAGTTCAATTACAGGTGGTGGAAGGATGTACCAAATTGCTACTAGTTGTCCCCATCTTCAGGAAGACAAAAAATTTACAAGAAAAAATTCCCCATTGTGTAACTAATTTAAGTCCATTCAGCAGAAGTTTATAAAAATGAAGAACCAGTATAGACATGTCGGAATAGGGTAAAAGTTGTAACAGAAGATGAAGTGGGATCTCTATTGAACCATGCAGTTTACATAGGATTAGGATTTAGTAAGACATTGAAAGCTAGTGTGGATAGGTACCAGTAGAAAATAGCCACTGTTATTTATTGAGAACTTAGTACTTGACCTAGTTATTTACATTATTCTCTAATAGAATGCATTATCTCCATTTTCTTGACCCAGACCTGAGTTTAAGAAGAAGGTTAATTAAGCTGTTCCAAAATCATCTACATAGTGTATGGTAGAGTTGGTTAAAATCAAGCCTGTCTAAATTATGTCTTAGGTTGGCACTTAAATCATAAGCAACTAAAGAAAGAAATAGATAAATCATACTTCATCAAAATTAAAAGCTCTCATGCATCAAAGAACACTACAAAGAAGGCAAAAAAATACAACTCAAAGAATGGGAGAAAATATACAAGCTATGCTATATATATATTCAAATGGTTAAGTACTCAGCATGTATAAGAACTTTTACAGCTCAACAGTTAAAAGATAAATAACCCAATTAAAGAATGGGCAAAGGATTTGAATACACATTTCTCCAAAGAAGACAAACAAAGGCTAATAAACACATGAAAAAATGCTCTGCATCAGTAATCATTTAGGAAGCACAAGTTGGAACACAGTGAGGTATTATTTCATAAGCACTAGGATGGCTATAATAAAAAAAAGACCACAGAATTGTTGACTAGGATATGGAGAAATTGGAATCTTCGTACACTGCTGGTAGAAATGGAAAACGGTGCAGCTGGTAGAAGTGCAAGATGGAAAATAGCTGGCAATTCACTGAAAAAAGTTAACTATAGTATACCAGCAATTCCATTTCTAGGTGGACATTTAAGAGAGCTGAAAGCATATGTACACACAGACTTGAACATGAATGTTCATATCAGCATTGCTCATTATAGCCCAAAGTAGACATTGAGTGCTGTTACCTAATGAATGGATAAACAGTATGTAGGTATTCCATACGATGGAATGTTAACCACTCATGAAAATGAAGTGCCAATATATGCTAAAACATGGATGAACTTTGGAAACATTAGGCTAATTGGAAGCATTCAGACACACAAGGGAATATATTATATGATTCTTTTCTTTTTTCCAGAACTAGGGCTTGAACTCAGGGCCTACACCTTGAGCCACGCTACCAGCCCCTTTTTCTGAAGGACTTTTTTTTGAGATAGGGTCTCACAGAACTGTTTGCCCATGCTGGCTTCGAACTGTGATCCTCCTATCTCTGCCTCCTGAGAATCTAGGATTTCAGGCATGAGCCACCATTGCCCAGCTATTGTATGATTCTTTTTTTTTTTGCAAAACTACAAAATAAGTTAATCCATACAGATAGAAAGTAGATTAGTGTTTCCTGGAGCTAGAGGAATGGGGAAAGAACTAGTGACTGCAAATATATATGGTATCTTTTTAGGGTAATAAAAGTGTTCTGGAATGATGCAGGGGTGATGATAATACACTAAAAATCACTAAATTGTACACTTCAAAAGGGCAAATCTTCTGATAAATGAGTTTTATCAATTAAAAATCAAAACAGAATAAAACATAACTGACTTCATTCAAAGTCCTGATATTCTGCAGGCTGACACAGGAATGTGGATGGACTGAGGGAAGAGTGGAGTTGCATGCTACAATCAGGACAGTTCAAGCATCTGAGTGTCAAAGTCCTAAGATCCAGGGATGTGGCAGAAGGAGTAAAAGGAGTGTTCACCTGCAAAATGGCTATTATACATTGTCACAGTATTTATTAAGGCAAAAATATTACATTGAGGAAATTATTTAACACTTTTGAGTTTCACAAAGCTCAAGATAGTATGGGAATAATAAGAGTTATCTCTCAAACTTACTATGAGTGTTCAGTGGGATTTGTTTCTGCCCTATTTGTGCATGGTGAAAAAGACCAGGAAAACCAACACATACACATCTTCCTTGGTCAAACTTGATATATAAGATATATCCTTGAAGGTGAAAAGTTCAGAAGCTTGTTTGAAGCATTTGTTGTCACACTCCCAAGGTTCCTATAACACTCCTGATAAAGCCATTTCTAGGCAATGAAAATTAGAGATGAGTAGTTTTTCTTGGCATGAGCTGCTCTGGGAGTCAGTAAATGTCTCAACCTGTTCAGAATGTTTTTGTTCCTTGCATTTCATAGCTCTTGATCCTTATGGAAAATGGAGCTTGAAATATGGGGTGTGTGTATGTGGCAGAAGGATGGGGTAAAACTGATGGCACAGTTTTAATTAAAAATGAGATAGAGATTTAACTCCTGGAATTCCCCTCTACTACTGTGTTAAAAAATGCCTCATCTAAGAGTACAGAAATATATGGTACACTATTTCATGCTGGAGATTTTTAGTCCCAACCGTTTCAACACGACGTTTATTAATGTTAGTACTATGTTTGTTTGTGCTATTGGTGATTGAACCCAGGGCTTTGAGCATGCTAGAGAAGCATTCTACCCCAATGAATAGAACTGTATCAGCAATTTTGCTCAAAAGATTGTTTTCTGGGCTACTTTCTATTAAACCAGCTCAATCTTCTTCTCAGTTTTCTAAGCTAGTGATCAGGGGTGGGTTGTCCCAGTTTTGGGAGCAGCAGCAAGCCACATTGAGAGAGGCTGGCTATGCAGGACTCCTAGGGGGTAGCAGGATTGGAGGAGGTCAAGCAGGGATGACGGGGCCCATCTTGGTGTGTCCTGGCAGTTTTTAGATTTCCTCACTGGAGCAAGATTTTTGTTCTGCTCCTTTATTAGAGTGAGCTTTTTTCTCCCTCCTGGTTATTACTGAACCAAACTGGGCTTAACTGGGGGTGACTGGAGATTCAGAACAGACACAGGATAGACAGACAGAAAGTGGGATTAGGTGTGTTGAATGCTCAGGTGGTGATGCACAACCCTCATTGCTTCTTTTCTCTATTATTCTCTTCATTTTACTCTGCTTCTTTTCTCTATTCTTTAAGGTCTTACTCCTTTATAGTTCTTTAAAACATTGCTTCTAACTTCTTTCCCTAAAACCTTGCTTTTAAAGTCTTCATTTCTGTTCTTTAAAGTCTCTTTCCTAAGACTTGCACTGTTCCATGTTTTCTCTTTGCTTTTCTTTAGCATAATCTCTCTTAAAGTCTTTGCCCCCAGACTTGCACTGTCCCGAGTTCTCTTTAGCTTTTTTTCTTTATTCATTTATTCATACATTGTTTGAGTATTTATGCATACATTGTTTGAGCCCTTTCTCCACCCTGCTCTCCACCCCCTCCTTTTACTCCTCACCCACCTCGCTTCTAGGCAGAATCTGTTCTGCCCTTTTCTCCAATTTTGCTGAAGAGAAAACATAAGCAATAATAAGAAAGACATAGTATCTTTGCTAGTTGAGATAAGGATAGCTATACAGAGAGATTCCTAGCATTGCTTCTATGCACAAGTGTATTACAACCCAAATTGATTCATCTCTACCTGACTTCTTCACTACTTCCCAGTCTCCTTCCCATATTGACCTCTGTTGCTTTAAGGTTGCTGTATTAGCTACTCTGCAGTGGGGACATCAAACACTTTCAAGTTTTGGGTTTCCTGCCTATCCCCATTCCTCCCATATATGCTTTCCCCTTAGCATGTGATCTAAGTCCAACAACATTACTGCCTTTGCCCTAGATATAAAGTCCACATATGAGGGAGAACATATGATTTTTGGTCTTCTGAGCCTGGCTAACCTCACTCAGGATGATGTTCTCCAGTTCCATCCATTTACTTGTGAATGATAAGATTTCATTCTTCTTCACGGCTGAGCAAAATTCCATTGTGTATAAATACCACATTTACTGAATCCTTTCATCAGTAGTGGGGCATCTTGGCTGCTTCCCTAACTTGGCTATTGTGAATAGTGCCACAATAAACATGGGTGTGCAAGTGCCTCTGGAGTAACCTGAGTTCATTCCTTTGGATATATTCCTAGGAGCAAGATTGCTTATTCATATGGCAGATCACTGTTTAGTTTTTTGAGAAGCCTCCATATTGTTTCCCAGAGTGGTTGTACTAGCTTGCATTCCCACCAGCAGTGTAAGAGGATTCCTTTTTCCCCACATACTCACCAACACCTGTTGGTGGTGTTGCTAATGATGGCTATTCTAACAGGGATGAGGTGGAGTCTTACTGTGGTTTTGATTTGCATTTCCTTTATGGACAGAGATGGTGAGTATTTTTTCATGTTTTTTGGCCATTTGAATTTCTTCTTTTGAGAAAGTTCTGTCTAGTTCAGTTTCCCATTTCTTTATTGGTTCATTGATTTTGGGAGAGTTTAGTTTTTTGAGCTCCCTGTATATTCTGGTTATCAGTCCTTTGATGTACAGTTGGAGAATATTTTCCCCCACTCTGTGGGTGTTCTCTTCAGTTTAGAGACCATTTCTTTTGTTGTACAGAAGATTTTTAGTTTTATGCACTCCCATTTGTCTATACATTTTTTTAGTTGCTGAGCTGCTGGGGTTCTATTGAAGAAGTCCTTGCCTATACCTATTGCTTCCAGAGTATTCCCTGCTCTTTCATATACTAACCTCAGAGTTTAGGTCTGATATTAAGGCCCTTGATCAATTTTGAGTTGATACTAGTACAGGGTGATAAACAGGGATCTAGTTTCTGTTTTTTGCAGGCAGATAACCACCTTTCCCAGCAACATTTGTTGAGGAGGCTGTCTTTTTCCCATCGTATGTTTTTGGTGCCTTGTCAAAAATAAGTTGTGCATAGATGTATGGATTCATATTGAGGTCCTCGATTATGTTCCACTTGTCTTCATGTCTGTTTTGGGATAGTACCATGCTGTTTTTTATTGTTATTGCTTTGTAATATAGTTTGAAGTGGGGTATTGTGATACCTTGAGCATTGCTCTTTTTGCTGAGTATTGCCTTGGCAATTTGCGGTCTCTTGTGTTTCCAAATGAACTTTAGGGTAGATTTTTCAATCTCTGTGATGAATGTCATTGGGATTTTGATGGGAATTGCATTAAACATGTAGATTGCTTTTGGTAGTATAGCCATTTTTACTATGTTGATTCTACCAATCCATGAGCACAGGAGATCTTTCCACCTTCTGTAGTCTTCCTCGATCTCTTTCTCCAGGGTTTTATAGTTCTCCTTGTAGAGGTCATTCACATCCTTTGTTAAGTTTACTTCTAGGTATTTTTTTTTGAGGCTATTGTAAATGAAATTGTTTCCATATATTCTTTCTCAGTATGTTTGTTATCAGTGTATAAAAAAGCTAATGATTTTTGTAAGGTGATTTTGTATCCTTCCACCTTGCTATAGCTGTTTATGGTGCCTAGGAATTTTTGGGTAGAGTTTTTTGGGTCTTTAAGGTATAGGATAATATCGTCTGCAAATAAGGATATTTTGACAGTTTACCTATTCGTATTCCTTTTATTTCTTCTTCTTTCCTAATTGTTCTGGCTAGGAATTCCAGGACTATGTTGAATGGAGTGGAGATGGTGGGTAACCTTGTTTCATAGGAATGGTTTCAGTTTTTCACCATTAAGTATGATGTTGGCTGTAGGTTTGTAATATGTAGCCTTTATGATGTTGAGGTACTTTCCTTCTATTCCTAGTTTTCTTAGAGCTTTTATCATGAAATGGTGTTAGATCTTATCAAAGGCTTTTTCTGCATCTATTGAGATGATCAAGTGGTTTTTGTCTTTGCTTTTATTAATGTGCTGTATTACATTTGTAGATTTGTGTATGTTGAACCACCCCTGCATCCCTGGGAGGAAGCTGACTTGATCCTGGTGAATGATTTTCTGATTTGTTGTTGGATTTGATTTGTCATTATTTTATTGAGGATTTTTGCACCAATGTTCATTAAGGAGATTTGGCTATAGATCTCCTTTTTGGAGGTGTCTTTGTCTGGTTTGGGATGAGTGTAATATTGGCTTCATAGAATGAGTTAGGCAGTGTTCCTTCCTTTTCTATTTTGTGGAAAAGTTTAAGGAGAGTTGGTATTAGTTCTTTTCTCTCTTCATTTTAGTCAGGTTTGCCAGGGGTCTGTTAATCTTGTTTATTTTTTCAAAGAACCAGCTTTTTGTTTCATTGATTCTTCGTATGTTTTGTTGTTGTTGCTGTTGCTATTTCATTAATTTCAGCCTTTATTTTTATTATTTCTCTCCTGCTTGTTTTGGGTTTTGCTTATTTTTGTTTTTCTAGGAGTTTGAGATGTAGCATTAGGTCATTGATTTGAGATCTTTCTGTCCTTTTAATGTATGCATTCATGGCTATAACCTTTCCTCTTAGGACTGCCTTTGCTGTGTCCCATAGATTCTGATAGGTCATGTTTCATTTTCATTAACTTCCAGGAGCCTTTTAATTTCCTCTTTTATTTCATCAGTTACCCACTGATCATTGAGCAATGTGTTGTTCAGCTTCCAATTGTTTGCATGTTTCTACTGTTGTTATTGATTTCTAGTTTTAATGCATTGTGATCAGATAGAATGCATGGGATTATTTCTATTTCCTTATATTTGCTGAGGCTTGCTGTGGGACCTAAGATATGATCAATTTTGGAGAAAGTTCCATGGGCTCCTGAGAAGAATGTATATTGTGCAGAAGTTGGATGAAATATTCTGTAGACATCAGCTAGGTCCATTTGATCTGTGGTGTGATTTAGTTGTAGAATTTCTTTACTGATTTTTTGTTTGGACGACCTATCTATTGGTGATAGGTGGGTATTAACATTTCCCACAACCACTGTGTTGGAGTCTATATATGCTTTTAGGTCCTTCAGGGTATGTTTGATGAAATTGGGTGCATTGACGCTGGGTGCATATAGGTTGATAATTGTTATTTCCTTTTGGTGTATTTCTCCTTTTATTAGTATGCAGTGTCCTTCTTTATCTCATTTGATCAATGTAAGTTTGAAGTCTGCTTCATCTGAGATAAGCATTGCTACTCATGCATCTTTTCAGGGACCATTGACTTGGTAAATCTTCTTCCAGCCTTTCACCCTAAGCCAGTGCTTGTTTCTGTCAATGAGATGGGTCTCCTGTAAACAACAGATTGTTGGATCTTCCTTTTTAATCCAGTTTTCCAAATGGTGTCTTTTGATGGGGGTGTTAAGTCTGTTAATATTCAGTGTTAAAATTGATAGGTATGTGGTGATTCCAGTCATTTAGTTTTTTTGTTGCTTAAGGGTTTGATTGTGTGCAGCTGAATCAATCTTAATCTCTGATTCCTTGTCTTTTCTTCTCCTGTGGTTTGGTGCTGCCTGTCCTCTCATGGTTTTGTTTGCTTTCATATTTTGTGTGCAGAATTCCTTGGAGAATCTTTTGTAGTGGTGGCTTGGTGGTCATATGTTGTTTTAGTTTCTGCTTATTATTGAAAACTTTTATTCTTCCATTTATTTGGAATGATAGTTTTCCTGGGTAGAGTATCCTAGGGTTAAAGTTTTTTTCATTCAGTGCCCAGAATACCTCCCTCCATGTTCTTCTTGCTTTTAAGGTTTCCATTGAGAAATCTGCTGTGATTTTGATGGGTTTACCTTTGTATGTTATTTGTTTTTTCTGTCTCACAGCCTTCAATATTCTTTCTCTATTCTCTGTTCTTGTTGTTTTAATGATAATATGTCATGGGGCAGTTCTATTTTGGTCAAGTCTGTTTGTTGTCCTGGAGGCTTCCTGCACCTGAATGGGCATAGCTTTCTCTTGGTTTGAGAAATTTTCTGTTATTATTTTGTTGAATACATTATGTATCCCTTTGTCTTGTACCTTTTCTCCTTCTTCAATGCCCACGATTCTCAGGTTTGGTCTTTTGATAGAGTTGGTGAGTTCTTGCATATTCCTTTTACAGGTCTTGAATTGTTTGACTAATTGCTCTTCAGTTTTTCCTTTAATTTCCATTTTATCTTCATGTTCTGAGATTCTGTCTTCTGCTTGTTGTAGTTTGATGGAGTGGCATTCCATTGTGTTTTCTATTTCTGTTTCATTCTTTTGTCTGAGGTTTTCCATATTCTGGGTCACTTCTACTTTAATATTGTCTATTTTTATCTTTAGTTCTTTTATCTCTCTACTTATAGTGTTCTCTGTTTCAGTTTGGTTGTTTATTTGGGGCTCCTATGAGCTTATTTATTTTTTCTGTGTCTTCTCTTATTCTTTATTTTTGGTGTCTTGAAATTTCTTGAGTGCCTCTTTTATGTTTTGGTTAACCATGTCTAGTAACACCTCAATAAAATTCTCAGTGATTACTTGCAGGATTTATTCTTTCAGAGTGTTCTTGTGGGCACTGTCGGGTTCCTTGGAGTCATTTATCTTTGTTTTGTTGGAGTCTGGTACTAGGTATCTGTTTGCTTCATTTCCCTCTGAATCTTGCATTAAATTATTTTGAGGGGGAGAATGGTTTCCATCCTTTTTCATCTTCCCATTGCTCCACTTGGTACTGTGCAACTGTGTTCTTGATAGGCTAGTTGGTGGTTTCAATCACCTGTTTTCTTTCCCTTGGTTTAATTTTGTTTTGTTGCTGTATTGGGTTTTTATCTCAGTGTGTGTTTGTGCTAATTCTGTCCCTGGTCTGGGTGTAATTTAGTATTAACTAATTCACTATAATAAAACTAAGAAAACAAAACAAAACAAAAACACAACTAACAAAACCTGAAAGAAATCAATGGGGAGAGATGAACAAACAAACACAAACAAACAACAAACAAAACAAACAAACAAGGAAACAAACAAAAATTCTAGGTTCAGGAACAATAGAATTTCAGTTTTAAAGTTCTGGTGTTACTCCTCCAGCATCCAGTCCTGGTGCTGGTATTTAAGCTCAAGCTCTGTTGTAGTCTCGTCAGGTGGTTGGGTAGTGTTTTTTTTTTCTTCTGTCTTTCAGTGGCAGCTGCTTGGTCAGCTCCTCCTTCAGTGAGGTGTGGCAGTTTAAGTTTGACTGTTAGCCTCCAGTTGCAGAATCAGCTCTGTAGCCCACCAGCTGTCCTGCTTTGGAGTTGGGTTTTCACTGTACTTGTTTACTGAGAGCTTGTTTCTTTGCCTCACCCCCTTTCTCTGGGGCAAGGTCAGTGATCCTTCAGCCGGCCCCTGCTGTCAGAGTGTTGTGATGGTTTGCTGTTTGTTTTTCAATTTTGTGGGGCCATTTGACTTTGGATTTTGCTCACCAGCTCAGGAGATGAGCTTTGTGGATCTCTAGCTGCCCTACTTCAGGCAGTGGCTTATCATCTTCCCACTCTTGGCCTTTCTGCTTTTCAGCCTTTGTTTGCTGAAAGTAAAAACTGAAAGGAGACCTTAGCTCCTTGCTCTCCCCTACCCTTCTGCTGTGCACTTTCAGTGTTTCTGCCCCCTCTGCTATGTGTTAGTTTCCAGTTCATTGTTTATTGTTTTTTTGTTTTTTTTTTTTTGGCAAGGGGGGATCAGTCTGCCCAGGGGGCTATGCTGGTTTACCCCAGGGTGGCTGGGGGAATTCCGTGTGACACTTGGCACTCACCTGTTTGCTTTGCCAAATGTCTTCCAAGCTGGTTTGGAGTTGGCATCTAGCGGTGGTGGCAGCCCTCCTGTTTTCTCAGTGTAACGTGGCATGGAGAAGCTTTCTACAGGCTAGGGGTTCAGAGTGTTGAAGTTTTGATTCTTCTTGATGCTTTATTTCTGCCAAGTGTGGCCTCAGCATCTCAGCAAGATTTTTGATTCTCAGAGCTCACACTCTCTGCTTCTGCAACCTAGTCGCTATCTTTGATCCTCCTTCTTTAGCTTTTCACTAACTTAGCTTTTCTAAAGCCTATGTAAAAAGTTCTTGGTGCAGACTTTCTATCAACCCCTCTTTAGCAATTCTTTTCCCTTCAGCAATCTCCCTCCAGCACTTTCCCTTCAGCATTCCTTTTCCCTTCAGAAATTCTTTTCCCTTTCAAAAGTTTCTCACACCAAAAAGACAAAAGCCCAAAAGCCAAAAGCAAAAGCCCCAAAGCAAAAAGCCTCCTCCTTCAGTGAGTCTTTTGTACCCAGTGGTAAACAGGATGGAGCTGTGGTTCTCAAGGAGGGGTGTGACATTGTAACAGGAGAAACCTGCATTCCTCCTTCTCTGAACATAAACAACTTAAGAGAAGCAGCTGTGCTGTTGGCCAGGGCTGTGCCAATCTTGGCCTATAGATAAAAGCAATTGAGCTATATCTTGCCTTAGTAATGTCCAGTTCTCAGAGGCTTCTCATAATCTGCTCTCCACAACTCATCAAGTCAGTAGGGCGTCCTAGGCTTGGCCTACAGTACTCGTCATTGTACTTGCTGATCCTGAGAGACAGGAATATCCATCACCCTATTTATAGATGAGGAAATGGAGTCCCAGAGAAGAGTGACTTTCCCTAAGTCATATGGATGGAAAGTATACTGAATTTATAAATTTGAGTATGTTGAATATTTAAATTTGATTCCTTGTCTGCAGGGTGAGGCAAATTTTCATTCATGAAGGGTCCTCATCATTAACAGTCTTGCCTGAATTAGGTTGTTTTAGTTTTCTACTAACCTTTTTTTGGTGGTACTCGAGCTGAACTCAGGGCCTTATATTTACTAGAAAAGTGCTCTATCCCTTCAACCACACTCCCAGCTCTTTTTTTTTTTTTAGTTGTTGTTTGGATAGGGTCTTGTGTTTTTGCCCAGGGTTGGGCTCAAATCGCAATCCCTCTACCTTGTACCACCATACCTGGTTTATTTGTTGAGAATGGGTCTTGCTGCATTTTATCTGGGCTGACCTCAAGCCACAATCCTCCTGACTTCTGCCTCCCAAATACCTGGGATTACAGGCATCAAATGTAAGTATTGATTAAATTGTTTTATTTTATTTCCAGTTAGCATAAAATGGACTTTTTGGTGTTTGATTTTATGAATTTTAACACATCTAATCACCATCATAATCAATATAGTGAACAATTTCATCATCCCCAAACTGCCTCATGCTAATACTGTAATTATCATCTCTCCTCTGTAACCTATGGCATCTTCTGATCTCTTCATCTTTTCAAAAATATGTAAATAGACTTATATAGTATGTAATCTTTTGAGACATAGATCAGTCATCATTATGCTTTTGTAATAGATTCAAGTTGTGTTTATCAATAGTTTGTTCTTTTATATTGCTGACTAGTATTCCATTGAATGGATATACCATTATTTATCCATTTAGCATTGAAGGCCATTTGAGTTGTTTTCTTTTTGCAGGATTGTGAGAATGAATTCATTTTTTCATTATTTATTTGGGAATCATTTTGTCTCCTTTTCCCAGGATAATTTTCCTGGATATAGTAATCTTTATTTAACTTTTTAACCTTTAAGCACTTGATATCATTCCACTGACTCTTAATATCCATTTTTCTGATGAGAAGTCAACTGTAAGTCATTTTGTTGTTCCCCTGTACATAATAAGTCATATTTTTTATCTTGCTCCTTTCAGGATTTTCTCTTTGTCTTTCAATAGTTTTTATGTGTGTCTAGGTGTTGATCACTTTGTGATTTTTTTCTACTCTGCATTTGTTCAATTTCTAAGATCGATAGATTAATGTTTTTCATCAAAATGAAGACATTGAAAACATTTTTACCCTCTCTTTCCTGTCTTTTCACTGTTCAGGACTCACATTACATATCTGTGGGTATGTTTGATTTTGTCCCAAAAGTCTTCAAAACTCTGTTCATCTTTTCTTTATGTTTTTCTCTCTGCTGTTCATATTGGATAATTACTATTAACTAATCATCATGTTCACTGGTATTTTTTTCTCACATTTCAGAACTAATGTTGGGTTCCTCTAGTGGGATTTTAAGTTCAGTTATTAAATTTTAAACTTTAGAATTACCCACTTGGATGTTCTTTTCTAATTGCTCTTTTTTATTGAGACTCTGTTGGTGGAATCATTGTAGTCATACTTTCCTTTCATCTTTTAAACATGTTTTTATTTCTTGGAACATATCTGTAAGAGTGCTTTAAAGTCCATGTCAACTCTAACATTTGTGTTCACTTAGTTTCTACTGGCTATGTTTTTTCCCCTTGAATACAGCTCACAGTTTATGTTCCTTTGCCTGTCTGCTTGTCTGCCTCTGTCTCTCTTTTAAAAATTGAACACTTAAGAACATATTGTTTGCCTGTGACTTGTTTACACAAGATTGCAATCTCCTTCCCCCATAGTATGCAGTCATGGATATCTCTTTTTAGGTTTTAATTCTTGTTCTTTATCCTTTAAAGCCTGGATCACTAGTGGTCAGCCCTATGTCAGCATAGCACAATGGTCAGCCATATTTGATTAGAATTTGTGCTTGAAAATTTTAAATCAGTAAGGATTTCACCTATACCAATGGATATATTTTTGGGTTAAGGAGTTCTTTCAAAGTTCTGACTTTTACTTTCTTTAGGGAATTCTATGCCTTTTTGGCACTGTTTTCTCAGATTCAGTCAGGAATATGTACAGAGGCTAGGGCCTTCTCTGGTCTCTTTTGAGCAGCTGAAGGACTTTCATATTGGCCAGGGTTGTATGAATAGCTATAATCAAGGCCTTTATGGGTATTACATTTGCTGGATCTTTGTTAAACTTCTGACTAGTCTGCCATTTTGAGTGTCCCAGTCAGAAACACAGCTTCAAGCCCACTGAGCCACTAGCTTTCTTTTTATGCTTGTGAAAGAGATTGCTACTATTACTGCCAATGCCATTGAGCATGCAGTTTTTTTCGTGTTTCTTTCTAAGTCAAGCAAGTCTCCTGGGGCAGCAAACTCAGTGGTTCTTATGACTTTTCCCATCCTCTTGGAACCAACAACCTGAGCTGGGAGAAGAGAGTGGAAATGGGAGTGTATGAAGTTGATGAGGGTCCTTATATCCATAGTCTTTCCTGAAGTTGGGTAGTTTTCCATGAATAAACAATGTTTAATTTGTTATTTTTCCTTTGTCAATTTTCAGAGTTCTGAAATGGCTATCTGAGCAAATTTGTCTAGCTTTATCACTGACTTTAAGGAAAAGATAGGCTGGATTCCCCAGGTCTCCATTATAGTCCCAACTTCATAGCTAACTTAAATTTAAAATTTTTATTTTACTCAAATTACTTTACCTGGTTCCTTTTACACCTAACTTTTAAAACAAATATTTGACTTATTAATGTTTTTTGTCCAAATATAATTTTATAGATTCTAACTCTTGTCATATTGACCTGCTAATGTTATTGTTAATATGAACTTAAGTCAGTTTTCTTTTAAATTGGCACATAATAATTTTACACAAGCATGAGGTGCAGTATGACATTTCAACAGATGTGTACAACATGCAATGATCAAATCACAGTAATTAGCATATCCATCACCTCAAGCATTTATTATTTCTTTGTATGAGTAACACTCAAAATCCTCTCTTCAACCTAGTTTCAAATATACAATATTTGTTTTTAACTATCCTTGCCTTACTGTACTATAGAATATGAAAACATAATCTTCCTAACTATATTTTTATACAAATTAACCAACCCTTATCTATCCTCTTCATTCTACCCTTCTTATCCTTTGATAGTCACCAGTCTACTCTTACTTATATGAGAGCATCTCTTAGTTTCCCCATGAGTGAGAACATGTAATAGTTGTCTTTATGTTTCTGGCTTATTTTACATAGCATGATGTCCTACAGACTCATCCATATTGCTGTAAATGAAAGAATTTAACCTTTTCTTTGTGCCTGAATATTATTCCATTGTGTATATGCTACATTTTATTTATTCAATATCTGTGGATGGACACTTGGGTTGATTCCATATCTTGGTTGTGGTAAATATTGCTACAATAAACATGCAAGTACAGATATCTCTTTGGCATATTGATTTCTTTTCCTTCAGATGTATACCCAGTAATTGGGATTTCTAGATGATATGGAAGTTCTACTTTTAGTTTTTTTTTTTTTTGAGGGACTTCCATATAGTGTTTTCCACAATGACTATAGTAATTTACATCCTTACTAGCTATATATAAGAATTCCCCTTTCTTTGCAACCTTGTTATTGTTTTGTCTTTTTGGTAATAGTCATTCTACCTAGACTGAGATGATATTTTGTTGTGGTGTTAGTATACATTTTCTTGATGATTAGTGGTTTTCAGTATTTTTTATATCTCTTGGCTATTTGTATGCCTTCTTTTCAGATCGTTTGCCCATTTTTAATTGGATTACTTCTTTGCTGTTTGAATTCTTCATACATGTTTGATGTTAATCCCTTGTCATATAAATAGTTTGCAGATAATTTCTACCATTCTGTAGGTTTTCTTTTCACTCTATTGATTTTTTCAGTTGCTGTGTAGGTTTTTTTTTTTTTGTTTTATATAGTCCAAATATCTATTTGTGCTTTTGTTGCATGTATTATTGAAAAATTCTTTGCCCATACCCAGGCCTCAAGTGTTTCCCCCAGAGTTTTCTTCTAGTAATTTCATGGTTTGGGGTCTTACATGTAAGTCTCTAATCCATTTTGATTTCTGATATATGATGGGATAGGGGTCTACTTTCATTTTTTGCATATGGGTATTCAGGATTCTAGCACCATTTATTGGAAGACTGTCTTTTATTCACTGTGTGCTCCTGGTACCTTTGCTAAAAATCAGTTGGATATATTTATTCTCTACTGTGTACTCTATTCCATTTACCTATGTGCTTGTTTTCATGGAAGTACTTGTCATGGTTAGTACATCTTTGTAGTATATCTTAGTTATAGGTATTATGGTGCATCCTGTTTTGTTCTTTTTACTCAGGATTGCTTTGGCTATTCAGAGTCTCTTGTTTTTCCACATGAATTTTTGGATTGTTTTTCTACTTCTGTGAAGAATGTAATTGGAATTTTGATAGGTATTGCATTGAATCTGTAGATCACTTTGGGTAGTATGACACTTTTGCAGTATTAATTCTTTTAATCCACAAACATAGGATGTCTTTTCAATCTTTTTGTGCTTTCAGTTTCTTTCACTGGCATTTGATAGTTGAGTGTATGATCATTTACTTCCCTGGTTAAATTTATTGCTAGATTATTTTTATATTTTTTACAAATGATATTGCTTTCTGATTTTTTCAACTACATTATTGGTATTCAGGCATTATTGATTTTTTAAAGCTTTTTACTAGTGTTTATTAATAATTAATGATAAATAATAATAATTAATGTAGTAGAAGACATCTATAAGTTTAAAATTCTCTGCTTTAATAAGTAAATATTATTTTATGGAGAATACTTTGAGATATATTTTAGTTATTATAAGTATGAACCAATTTACTTTGGTATAATTTAAAAATGTATATTTTAGGATTCAGAGGTAAAGCTTGCCTATCACTCTCCAGTATTTCCCCAGCACTGAAAAAAAGTTCATTTTAACCTACTTTTAATAATTATTAAGTAATGTGACCTATAGGAATTTAAAAAGTGACATATACAATGTATTGTATCTTAGAACCCAAGTCTAAGAATGGGCCAATAATGATCTAACACTGGAGGTTCAAGTTTGAGCTGACTGAAAAACTGCTACAGATTTCAGTATACACAGGTGGCTGACCAGGCAATTATCCATGATAGGTTGAATGTGACACTAATCCTGAAATTACCACAACATAAACACATTATTATTTATGCTCTTATTTTTGAAAGAGCCCCTTTTAATGTATTCACTAACAGACTTTTGATGATTCCATAAATGTGAATTGACTCTTTCTGTGAATGCAAACTTTCCATTTCAGTAATTCTCCATTTGTATGCATCCATTCATTTATTTACTGCGTGAACTTATATGGAAACACATTTTTTGCACTTTTATTAAGATATAATAGTTGTACAGGGGGGTTCACTGTGACAGTTACATTATGTACTTACAATGTATCTTAATTTCATTAACCCCCTCCATCATTCACCATTACCTGTCTCCCCCATTCTTAGAAAATTTCAACAGGTTTCATTGATCTATTTTCATACACATATATGAATTACATCTACCATATTGTACCCCCTTCCACTGGTACTTACCTCAGGAAAAGACCTGTTTTACTTTTCTGTCTTTCATTTTTAAGGTGTGTATTGATTGTTAAATAGGGGTTTTCCATGGCACTTCACTCATGTACATACTGTACTTTAATCAGATTAGCTCCCTCTATTAGTACTCTTTCTATTTCTCTGCTCCCCTATTAGTCAACAGCTTTCAGTACATTTAATTGTGCTATCTTCATACACAGATTCAATGTTTTTTGATATTATTCATTATCATTCTCTTTTCCTGTCATGCTTCCCCCTAGTCCCCTCCACTACTACAAATATGTTCTCTCTCTCTCTCTCTACCTATCTATTTATATATGATCATGATATATTTATGTATACATTTATCTTACAGGTTTACTTTCCAAATATGAGGGAAAACATGCAACCTTAGTCTGAGCTGGGCATACTTTGCATAACATGATGATCTCCAGTTTCATACATTTACCTGCAAACAATATAATTTCATTCTTCTTTATGGTTGAATAATACTCAATTGTGTATATATATACTACATTTTGTATCCATTTATCAGTTGTAGAGCACCCAAGCTGTTTCCAAAGTTTGGCTATTGTGAATAGTGCTGCAATAAACAAGGATGTGCAAGTGGCTCTATTGTATCCTGGCTTACATTCCTTCAAGTATTGCTTGATTATATGGTAGGTCTAGTTTTAGCTTTTTGAGGAACCTCTGTACTGCTTTCCATAGTGTTTATACCAACTTACATTCCCACCAACAGTGGATAAGGATTCCTTTCCCCCTGCATCTTTGCTAGCATTTGTTGTTGTTTGTAGTATTGATGGCAGCTATTCTGACTAGAGTGAAGTGAGATCTCAATATCACTTTGATGCATTTTCTTCATGACCAAGGATGTTGAGCATTTCCTCATGTATTTATTGGCCATTTGTACTTCTTCTTTTGAGAAGTTTCTGTTCAGTTCATTTGCCCACTTATTTATTATGGATTCTTTCAGGGTTAGTTTTTTGAGTTCACTGTATATTCTGGTTATTAATCCCTTACAGATGTATAGCCAGCAAAGATTTTCTCCTACTCTGTAGTCTGTCTCTTCAATCTAATGACTGTTTCCTTTGCTGTGCAGAAGCTTTTTAGTTGGATATAGTTCCATTTGTCCATCCTTTCTCTTAATTGCTAAGCTATTGGACTTCTACTCAGGAAGTTATTACCTATGCCTAAATGTTCCAGCAGTTTCCCTTTTCTTTTCTATAAGTAGTGTCACAGTTTTAGTTCTTACGTTAAGATTTTTGATTCACTTTGAATTGACACTTGTTACAAAGTGAGAGACTTGGATCTGGTTTTAATCTTCTACAGGTAGATGCACAGTTTTCTCAGCATCATTTGTTGAAGAGGCTGACTTTTCTCTAACACATGTTTTGGGCTCTTTTGTCAAAATTCAAATAGCTGTAGCTGCATGGGTTTGGTCTGGGTCTTCTGTTCCTTTGGTCTTCATGTCTGTTTTTACTTTGGCTTTGTAGTATAGTTTGAAGTTAGGTATTATGATACTTTCAGCATTGCTCTTTTTGCTCAGCATTGATTTGGCTTTTGAGGTCTTTAGGGCATCCATAAGAACTTTAAGATTGAATTTTCTATCTCTGTGAAGAATGTCATTGGAATTTTGATGGGAATTGCAAATTGAACATACAGACTGCTTTTTGTAGTATAGCCATTTTCACAATTTTGATTTTCTGATCCATGAACGTGGGATGTCCTTCTGTTTTCTAATGTCTTCTTTGATTTCATTCTTCAATAATTTATAGTTTTCATTGTATATGTCTTTTACATCATTCATTAAATTTATTCCTAGTTATTTTAATTTTTTGATGCTGTTTGAGCACTATCAGGCATGAGTTAAACCTGTTCTGTCCTTTATGGTAGCTACTGGCTACATGTCTAAGTTGAGATATTTCACATATAAGAAACACACAACAGATTTAAAGGACTTAGTACTAAAAAGGAAATATAATGTATCTCAATAATAATTGTTATATTTATTACATATAGAAATGGCATTATTTTGCAATATGTCAAGTTAAAGATATATTGCCAAATTAATTTTAACTGTACTCCTTCACCATTTTAATATGACTACTAGAAATATCACATAAGTTGTGATGTATGATTCATAGCTATCTTTTACATTGTTTCTCTTTGATAGTACAGAGAATAATAGAGATAAGATGTGTTCAGATAATCTACACTGAGGGTATATGGAGATACTGAGAAGTCTGATGGGGAGACAAATCAAAGAAAAATTTCAATAATTAACTAAACATTAAAGAACACTTACCTTTCTGAATATCACTTTATATATGACCCAAATCTTAAACATTAGGACTCAGTTTTTCTTATCTGTAAAATGGCGGAGTGGTGATGGTGATAATACCTATCCTACAGGGATTTTATGAAGATTAAATGAAATAATATTTGGAGAGTACTAGTAGAGTTTGACACATACATATTGTGTATACAATGCTTAATCGCTAATAGCTGTTATGATGATGATGTTAATTATATTGATTTTGATAAGGCTGATGGCCCTTAGCTATACATCTATGCAGATAAAGGTGAGGGCATTTAACTCAAATGAGAAAGACTGGAAGATGACATCTAAGATGCCTTTTGAGGATGAGTATGAAAATAAGCCAAGTAGACAGAAGAGTATAGAGAACAGTGTAAGTGGCAGAAGGGAAAGCTTTTTACCAAACTGCATGGAGTCATGTGGAATTCTAACCCTTCCTGCTCACACAGTGATTGACTCTATTGCATGGACAAAATGATATGGAAAATTGCTGATTATATTAGAAAATTAAGTCCAAAACAACTCCAATGCTATTAAAAGATATGTGTATGCATAAAATATCAGAATACTTCCTAAATATCCAAATTTATTATATAACTCATCAGCCTACACTCTGCCTAAGAGGAAGGCCTCCAGAGTCAGGTAAAGAGATCATAATGAATTTGACCCATCAAGTAAGGAAGAAGAAAAAGTAGATAGAATAGAAGTTTTGTTCAGATTAAAAGAGTAAATTTGATTGAGGATGCTATTTTGAAATTGTCTTTTGCACCATTTTCTGCCAACCAAATAGCATCTTGGTGTATCTGTTGCCAAAAAGCAAACTGAACAGAAAATACAAATGGTTACAACTTAAAACAACCCATTGGAAATAAAAGAAAAAGCAGACAAAATAATGAAAACACTTTAATGCTTATAGATAAGTACTATTTGGGGAACGTTTTAATAAGCAAATGTTTATTTTAGTTGCTTACAATGTTCTCTTGGATTCTAGATACATAAATTTCAACCCACGTTCCCTAGTTGCCATAACAACTTGATGCATTTGTTTCTCTTGTATCATTTTTTATAACATCGTTTAAAAAAAAAAACTTTGGTTGCTATGATAACACAGTATAGTTGTTAAATTTATTCTATTCACATTTTGTTCTACTGGAAAGTGGTAATTTGCTTTTATATTTCTCCAAAGAAGCTTATATTATAGAAGTGTAATAAGGAAAATAGTGCTTTAAATTGTAATTCAAGTTTATATTAAATTTTAATTATGTGCATTAATTTATGCCCAAATGATGTAACCTTTCTGGCATAGAAGGTGGCTAATGATTATCTAATTCCACTCTGAAGGACGGAGCCAACCTTTACTGCACTAAATGAGGGAAATGAGCAGGTTGAGTGGCAGGTGCTTCTCCAAGCATGCTTCAACTAGTCTTACTTGGAGGAAACTGCTTAGTGGAAATACATCAAAGCTGTCATTATTGGCTCTCCTATTAACTTCATTGCTTTTCTACAAAATTGCTGCTTACTTATTACAATGAATGAAACCTGGGCTTAAGAGAAATGTCTGATCTATGTTGTTCCTTAAAAAAAAAAGGAAAATCTCTTATCAAATGTTCCCTGTCTAGAATTAGATATTGGGATAATATAGGGCTTTAAAATTTATTTGTATTTATTCAGCTAACTCCTATTTTGATTCAACTAACCTTATTTTGGTTGTCCTTAGTAATGCTTTTATATCAAGTAATTTTATCAACTTAAAATTGATAGTACTCTGTTACCGTCTAGCCCTGAAGATTATTATAATTTGGGCAGGTTTCGTAGAGAGGCATGCTAAGGTATAAGAGGAAAACAGAAAAGGGACTAAGATCAAACAGATTTGCTTAGACTCTCATAATTACTAGTTGTGCAACTCCTGAAAATTATTTATCTGCTGATTCTTAGTTGAGAAGAAATGCAAAATTAGAATAAAAATAATTAACTCATAGATTTTTTTTCAGGAGGAACTCAGTGAGATAATATATTCAAAAGGCCTAGTACAGTGCTCAGCACATAATAGGTGCTCAACTCATCCTAATTGCTTCCTTTTTTTCCCATTTGCTCCCATGAGAAAGAATGAAAGGCCAAAAACTGGTGGAGAGATAGCTAAGATAACAAGCTTAGATCCAGGGCAGCCTCTTCCTCAATCACTAATCTAATATTCAGAAATAAAAGGAGCATGCTGCTTTGAACTTTAGTTTTGACTGCAGGTATTATCCCTGATACCTCAGCCTGCCCAATGCAGTAAATAACCTATGGCTTCAAAAATACAATTGTATTGTTGTCATTACCTTTTGTTTCTGAGAGTGTGTTTGTGTTAAAACATAATCCAACTACAGCTGAAGTATCATATAGGAAACTAAATCATCCTGGCTAAGGCTTTTTTGTTAGATAAGGAGTCAAATTGGGCTTTGTTTCCAGTCCTTGGGCAAATCATTTAACTTCTCTGAGTCTCAGTTTCCCACACATATATAACACATTAATCAAAACATATTTAGCACCTATAAGTATTAGCTACCTTGGTATTAGATGTTATAAATGTAGCATATTTTTGGCAAATGTTTGTTATTTATACTGCTGTGGCTAGTCAAAATTTTGGGACCTTAGCTAAGCTGTCTGGGAACTAGGACAAACTTCTACCAGGAAAACAGGGGTTTAGGAGAACATAAAAGAGCCCAGGGCTAATTCCAGGCACACTGGACCTCTGACTTATAACAGTAAGGTAAATACTTGCTGTCTGAGTCACCTGTGAATGAGTGCTCATATTTTGGTAGGCTTGGTTAGGACTGGCTATGGAAATGAGAGTGCTGTGCTTCTAGATTGAAGAAACAAATGTCTTCACTTGAGAGCTGGGGAGGCTGGAGCTGACAAGTTACTATGATCCTATTCCTTCTGAATGCCTAAAGCACTCTGGAGTAATAAGCCAGAGCATTCAGGGAGATGCAACGACACTGTGAGGCCACTAGGGTGTCATTTAGAACCTCTCTGCCGGAACAATGGAATCATAAAAATTTCAACCCACATTCTCTAGTTGCCATGGAAACTTGATGCACTTGCTTTAAAGTGTCTTCCCTTCCTTTTGCTTTCTTTTTTATTTTTAATCATCAGGATTTTCACGTTGCCAATAATTTCCTAAATGTGGTTGGGGCTTCCTACCCTCATATCTCTGTGTTAAATTTTTGAACATGTTGCCAGGGAGTGATTTCCACCTAAAGATAATAGCTGAATATGTGTGTTCACACGGGCGTGCTGTGCTTGTAAGTCAGCCTCCCTCCTGCTCTCTCCCCTAACACACACTACACCACACACTCACATACACACACACACACACTCACACAGAGGTAGGTATTTATGTTAGAAAATTGATGCATTTCTAAACATTTCAATACTTTAAAAATTGTGTGTCTTAAATAAAATTTATAGAGTAAGTAGTTTAATTCTAGAACAGCTAATGGCTTAGTATTTCCTTAGCAATTGCAAAGTGGCAGTCTGAATAAAGAGTGCAATTCTTATTGCGTTCTTTTTCTCCACTTGATCACTTTACATGCTTATATTGTGAAGGGAAGTGTGTTTCTGTGTAAAGTGGACATAGCTGACTTGGGTTTTGCATTTAGATTCTATCACCTTTTAGTGATGTGACTATGGACAAGTTAATCATTCTAAACCTCATGTTAAAATAGGTTGACGATTCTTTTGTAAGATATTTGTGAGGAATAAATCTCTGAGATGCTATTGGTAGAGCACCTAGAATAAGTAGGTTCTACAATAATAGGACCACTGATCCTTTCATATCTAACAAGGTAACAGAGTACATTAAAAATAAATTGTATATCTCACTCATTATATGTACATGTTTGTTCTTCACTACCACACACATTTCTACACCACAAAGATGAGGTAAACATGAAAGCATAAAAACAGAGTGGTATGCCGTCTCCTTGGTTGGATGCGGACAGTGTAAAGAACTGGCCGTGAAGAAGTCATTTCCTGGAATACTTCACAGGAAGGTGACCTCTTGTTACATTCAGTTAGGATATTTTATCTGACACCAAACCTGATTGAAAACATGAAGCTAATAGGATATTTAAAAATTGTTCTGTCTACTGATAAACAACAGACACCACCACCACAAAATTCTCCTTTCATGTAGGAAGTGGCTGGGATACAAGTACATTCTAAATATAAAAATGTGTTTAATCAGGAGCATCAGGGATGCGGAGAACAATATTAGGCATGCAGACAGAGGATTATTGCCAATTTATGAGTGCTACTATTGCTATGCATTTGTGTGCCGTGCTGACAGGGAAAAAGTAACAAGGAGACAGAAACAAAATTAAAATTTAAAAGGAGAACTGCAATTATATGACATGACACCTGCTCTCTAAAAGTATTGGGACTTTCAGAGAGGATGTTGCAGAAAATTAAACAAAAAGGAAAGTGATCACAGAGAAAATTCTTAAAGAAATATTCTCTAAGTTATAGCAATTAAAAAATATATTTTCAAGTAATAAGAAAAACAAGGATAAAAGGAAAGATAAATTATATTTTCTTTAGTGCTGTTGAAATGGAAGTGCTAGATGAATAAAAACTTATTGAATAATATTCAATAATTTAGTCTTATTTACTAATATTAAAGAATAAGTATTTGATGTTTTTATTAATTAATTGTTTCTTTGGATAATTGAGGAATTACCTATTTGATTACAACTCAGAAAGAAGATGGAGTTTGAAATCAATGAAAACAAATTAGAATAGTAGTCTTTTGGTCTTTGAATCATTTGGAGCAAGTAACTTAACCTTTATAAGCTTAGTGTCATTATCTGTGATAGAGAAATTGAATTCTGGTCTATGTAAACTTGAATGAATCCCTTGACTTGATCTTTTTCTCTGAGGTGTAAAGTGAGGGAGTAAGTCTGTAAGTGGTAATCTCATTGGGTACCTTTGCGCATTTGATGTGCCTGGGCTATGTGTTCTATTTAGTGCTAGTATTTCAATCACATTTCTAGTTACGGTCTTTATTTTCAGGATTCTTTTGAAGCCACAATTTAGATTGGATTCCAAAATCAGATCTTGAAGATAACACAAGAGGGCAGCTTGTAAGGACTTCAGCTCTTTGCTGGATCTTCCAGAAAGTGGGCAGTTTATCTATCCGTAGAATCTGAATTTCTGACAGTGAGGTAACACCACATCCGCAGTTTGATAGCTTTCATTCAACTTTAGTTAATGAGGGACTTTTGTGGTTCTGCTTCTATTCCTTGAATATTAATGTGCATACACTTTGTGACATGCCCTGTATGAGGATTATTAAAAATGTTTAATAAAAATAGCACAAAGTGTTAATCACCATAGAACATATGGAAATATTCAACATGAAGAACAAAATAAGCATCACTTATTTATCACAATATCTATAAGTAATTACAATTATATTTTGGTGAATTTCTTTTCTCAATACAGTCAGCCCTTTGTATCTATGAGCTCTACATTCATGAGTTCCAACCACAGATGGAAAGTATGTTTTTAAATGGCATATTTACTGACCATATACAGACATTTTTCTTGTCATTATTCTCTAGATCACATAGTAAAACAATTATTTATATAGCACTTACATTGCAATAAGTATTATAATCTAGAGATAATTTAAAGCATGTGGGAGATGTTCAGATTTTATGCAAATACTATGTCATCATATATGTGTGATTTGAGCATTGATGAATTTTTGGAACCCATGAGGGTATCTTGGAACCAATGCTCTGTAAATCCTGAGGGATGACTGTATTTGTTTGTTTTCTTTTTATAAGACTTTGGATATCATTAATAATATACTCTTTATAATGTTCTCTTTTTTTGCTTAAACTAGTCCTGCAGGCATTTTTATATCCCTAAGTTTCTTCCTTAGCACAATCTTGAATAAATTTTTGAATAATTTTCGATCATATGGCTATATTGAGTCTTAGAAGAATGGAATGGTTGCTAAGATAAGGACTCTGGGATGAGAGTTCCTGGGTATAAATGACATCCCCACTTCCTACTACACATATGTCCTTGGGCAATTTAGTGAGCTTCCCCAAACCTTAATTTCTTTAATTGTAATATGGATACACTAGTACTACGACTTCTTAGGCTATTACAATGACTCAGTGAGTTAATCTTCATAGTTCATCTACAGTCTAGACAGTCAATAAATACTAGCTACCCTTACCAACATTCATGTTGTCCCGTCTTTCATCCATTTTAAATAGAAAAGTTTAGTTCATCTATATCATTATGGGTCTCAATATACTTAGACATATACATTTTAGGACATTGTTGACCATCCTTTTTTCTTCCGTCGCCAACCCATTTCTCTCTTCTATTATACTGAAAATTTTTTGTATGTGTTTCTTATTTTTGCTCTTCTAGTTTAGATACTTCTGGTTGTTTTTCAGTTCTTTTACTAATTATCTTTTTGGCATACATAATGATTTTTAAGTTACTCTAAGAAATCTGAAGTTATTAAATGTAGTTCTTTTTCAAATAAAAGTATCTTGATGTATTTTAACAATTAATTGAATGCTGCATTATCCCAACTTATTACTCTTATTTGGACATAGCAGTCTACTTTTAATTAAAAGCAATAGCTTATTTACTTTGTTAATTTCTGTGTTCACCAGTGATTCATATACTTTGCTAGAATTCTCTGTGTTTACTTTTTTACTGAAGTATATTCTTTACTAATTATTTTTGTAAGAAATTTTATTGTCCAATTATCATAATATTTATATGCATGTAATCTTTTTGGTATGCTAATTTGGCTGGTGCAAACTTTTATGGCAGCATTTTTTTTTTCTCTAGGCACTGTGAACGTATACTGTATTGCCTTTTGGTCTCTATTATTGCTGAGGAAAATCTGTTTAATGTTGTTGTTTTTTTCTGCAGTTTTTTCTTTTGTGGGTCTTAAGATTTCTTGTTTATTCTGATGATTTTCAGTTTTACTGCCAGGTGTCTGAATGCATATTTTTTCCACTTTTTTATTAGCACATTAGCAGTACAATTGTGAGGGTTTCATTATGATATTTCCATACATGCATAAAGTATGCTTTATCATATAATAATTTTATTTATTTATGTTGATTCTTATAAAGCTTTTTCAATGAGCAGTCTCGTTTTTTTTCAATTCTGGCAGTTTCCCAGCTATATTTATTCAAATGTTGCTTCTGAATTATTCTCTCCATTCTTATTTTGTGATATTCTAAGAAGATAAAGATTGGGTGCTCTCAAACTACCTTTCATGTGTCTGTACTGTTCTTCCACAATTTATTATCTCAGTCATAGCATTATATTTTTTATCCCCATATATCTATTTTTATTTCATTTTCAATGTGCTTTTTGGTATATCTGTTTTGTTTTATCTGTTGTACCATCTTTTGGTGTTTTCTAATATAGTTTATTATTTAGATTTCCAAAAAATTAACTTTATCTTCTTTTATCTCTTGAACATTTTATATTTATTTAAAAACTTTTCCATCCTATTCCATTTATATTTACATTGTGCATGTTTGCATTCTGAGTACTGATTTTCTTCATAGTCTTTAGCATAATATGTTTTCAAGTGGTTTGGATTTTAAGATTTGCAGTCTCATTCTAGAAATTGTTTAGAAATTATTAAAAACAAAGAAAAAATTACAAAAATAGTAAAAAATTAACTTTAGAATTTCCATTCAGATTTCTGAAAGTTAATATTTTAATGAATTTGAGTTGTCATAGTCTTTAAGCATAAATATATACAAACTTTTTGAGTAGAGGTGAATTAAAAGAGAAATTTACAGATGTATGGCATTCATTTTCCAAAAAAATGAGGACATTCTTTTATATAACCATGGTGCAGGCACCTAAATCAAGGTACTAATATTGATGAAACCATTATCTGTTCTGTAGATCTTTTTTTTCCTTTGGGGTTCAAACTCAGGGTCTCACATTTGATAGGCAGGTGTTTCACCACATGAGCTACTCCAGCAGTCGTTGTTTTGTAGATCTTATTCAGATTTCATTAATTGTTTCCCTAAAAATTGTCTTGCCAAAAAGAAAGTCTCTTCTAGTCCAGATTTTAATCTAGGATCACACATTACATTTATTTTGTTTTTGTTTTTGTTTTAAGTCACCTTTAATGGAAATATATATCAATATTTGTCTTTCAACACCTTTTCTTTTTTTTTTCAAGAATATCACATTTATTTGTAGAATGACTTTCATTTTTTTTCCTGGTATATCCTTATGATTAAATTCAGGTTAGGGACTGCTGGTAGAATTATCACAAAGGAGTATGACAAAGGATCTAAAATACATATGTGATTTGAGAAAGCACATGATTGGTACAAGTATCTAAAATATTTCTTTGTCCAATTACTGGTTGTGCTAACTTTGTTCACTTGGTTACGGTGGCTTCCAGATTATCCACTGAAAAGTTACTATTTTCTCTGAGAAATTAATAAGAATTCCATGGAAGTTTTCAATTTAGGTAAATATTCTGTGGTTCACATACCTTCACACAATAATTTCAGCACTCACTGTTGATTCTTGCCTGAAATAATTAGTACTATCATGTTCTCCAGTTAGTAGTTTTCTGATTCATCAATTTCTTCTACACCTATTATTAAACATTCTCCTATAAAAAAGAGCTACCCCTTCTCCCCCACTTTTTAAAAAAATCACTTCATTATTACTAATTTATTCTTCCTGTATTGTATTGTCAGGGCTCAGAACTTGATACTCTAAAAAATATGGTGTTTTGGCAAGCTGAATATTTTTCAATGGAAGGAGATTAGAAAGATTCTCAGAAGCAAGACTTCTTTGTCTCTTTCTTGTCTTCCTTTCTTCTACTATCTTTTATCCCCAACGTGGGTGACAGAAACTAGAATTCTTCTCTCCCAAAGCAAGGCATAAAAGCTCAGAAGGTCATTCTCTGACCTCTTCTCTTTTCCCTTGAAGGTTCTTATGTTACAAGTCTCTTACCCCATACCTGGAGAGGAGAAATGTCACACAGAGATGCAGAGAAGAATCTGAACAACCAGGCCATGCTAAAGTTCTGCTTCCTCCTGTTTGCCATCAGGTCACCCCCTTTTTTGTCCAGTCACATCTCTCCACAACTATCCATTTCTTTCACCAGACTTACATTAAAAAAAACAAAACAAACAGTTTCCATGGGTCTTTGTATCTTCATTTTCTTATGAAATTTTGCTTTTTACATAAAACTTTTATTGAAAAAATTTATGTATTTTCCACTATAAATCTGTTTTGTCAGATTATTTTCAAGCTGAGTCAGGAAAGCTAGACAGGTTGAAGACATCATATGCTGCCATGGTACAAATGAGGTGATTCATGAATGTTCATTTTCCCTTCTTTCTTACATGAAAGACAGCATGTTATACAAGGTCTTCAACACGTTGTTTTTTTCCTTTTTAATACAAAATCTTGAAAACAACTCTAATTAGTTCATGGAACTCTTTATCATTTGCACACCTGTGTAGTAGCCAGCCAAACTTTTAAACAGTTTACAAGACAATGATTTCTGCCATAATGAAGTACATGGGACTGAATGAGACCAACTTCCATAAACAACTCTAAAACTAAAAATGTAGGTGAAGGGCATACAGTATTATATATTTCTGCAAAATTTTTAAGCCTGAAGATATGTCAAAATGCATTTAAAAATTAAGAAGAAATACAAAACAATAAATAAAGTCAATCATTTATGGGATCTTTACTTTTAAAATATTTTTTCATTATTATCCCTCTTCTTCCCCATCATAACTCACATTATCCTTGTTTTTTTTTTATCTTTTTTTCTAGGATGATCTAAATTCTTTGGTCTAATGTTTAAGACTATCTCTGACTTCTTTTCTTTTTCCATTTCATTTTGTTTTTACAACTTCTTGCCTCATAGTTCAGCAATATGAGACAAGTGTACTTTTCTGATGACTTTATTCTGTTCTTACACTTCAAAATTGAACTGAAAGATCCATTTATATACTTTTGTTATTTGACTCTAAGTTCCTTAGAGATCTGGCATAAATAAGCATTTAATAAATTTTTATTGAATTGAACCTCTTTTAAGTTTCCAGAGCACTTTGTTTGTACTTCTTTGACAAAGTTTTCTATCTGGTTTTATAGTGACTTCTGTATATTCATTTCCCTTCCTACTTTAAATTCCTCATGGACATTGTTTTCTTTGGGTTTTCCCTATGATATCTTTTTTGATGCCATCCCTGTAATAGAATTTAATAAATATTTATTTAATGAACAAATAAGGTGCATACCTTTCTTGATAACTGTTTCTCTCATTTTTTGAGCTCTTAGATTGCACCTAGTCTTGATTTTCCCTGTTCAGCTTTTCAAAGAATCTTAAAGTCTTTATCATGAGGGTAAAGATATGGAAGTTACTATTCTTTTGGCAAAAGAACACTACTCAATTTAAGCTCATCAGTTGTTTGTAATGCCAAGGTGCACTATCTTGCAGAAATAAAATGAAGAGGAGAAAAAGTGATATCTTTTCCTCACCCATCATTAATTTCATGGCTGAAATCCCTATAATAAAAAACAAATTGAAAAGATAATACATAAAAATTTACTTAGTGTCCTTTTCATGTGGTGCAGAAATGAAGAGCCAAAGAAACAGGGAAACCTGTGTATTTTCATGCTAAGTTTGATGAAGAGTGGATAGTCGTGTTAAAGTATGATTGGCCAAAGAGGTTGTGAGCTTGGTATTAAACCTGTGGGGACTTAGTAAGGCTTATTTTTTTTCTAGTGCTTCTTGAAGTTTCTATGCTTCTTCTTGCTCCAGCTCTTTTCTTCAATGCCAAGGAGCCATACTTTGGAGAAGCACATCCTGAACACCATCAAACACTTCAACCTCGCACCTTTGTAGTTATAATGGTTCTTTTATCTGAAGAGAATAATACAGAGTGAGATAAGCTAGATTCTCTGTAACTATAAACCCTAAGAAATATTAGTAGGTTTGGACTGCTTCAGGGCACAGCTAGGACATATGGCTAATCTGTGCTTGTTCCTAGAGGATGGGTAGGGGCAGTGCTTTCAGTGGCCTCACTTCGTGGAACTCCGTTTAACTTACTTTTTGTAGTTTATATGGGTTTTGGTCCTTGCAAAGACACAAATTTTGTGCATGATGCTTAACCAGGACTAACATTAATATCCAAAGAGAAGAATTCCAAGCTTAGCAAAATAGTACAAGTAAGTAAACAAACAAGTAAATCTACAAAGCAGTGAAATCTGGTGAATACATACTTATTGAAGCATTCCAGAGTTTTAAAAAATTTCTGCTTCTTTTAAATTAGAAAATTTTATTTAAATAAAAGATGACACAATTTAAAATTGGCAGATAAACATCTGGACGTATTGTACAGTATAGAAAACATACCTGTACAAACATTATATAATTAGGTAAATAAATGTCTGTGGACACTTATTTTGTTCAGGTTCTGTGGAGGATATGAAGATGGTAACAAATGTACTGTCTTTAAGGAGCTTAAAATCTACTTGAACAGATAAGACAACAATATACATAATGCTGAGCTCATTTTTCCTTTATTCTAGGTTGTTTACAAGGAAATGGGGTGGACTAACAATGATTGCATTATTAGAGAGATAAAGGAGAAGGATATATCCTGAGGGCATTGGCATTGCAGAAAGAGAGAGCCCATTGAGCTGGAGAAAGGGAAAGGATCAGCTGGGATTTGTGGAGGAGAGGGGCATAAGATCCCCAAAGTGGGGATCCCAGGAGTAGAAGTGGTTTCTGAAGAAAAACCAATTTCTTTCAGATTAAGCAAATTTGTGGTGCTACTGTAATTTTTAGAAAAAATAGCAGGCAATTAAAAATATCAGGCAAGAACTTGAGAGAACCTTTATCTTAAAGCCTAGATTTGAGAGAAGATATAAAGGAAAGGAATGTAGAAGTAATAACTGAATTCAAGCACTAAAAGGAGGAAGAGGAAATAAAAGACAAGGAACAATCTGAGTTACTGGGTGGAAAGTAGGACAGACTTTTTTGAATACAGGTGTAAGAGTTTTAAGAAGGATGAAGTAATTAATGGTGTGAAATTCAATAGAAAGAGAGAGGAAGAGAATATAAAGTCAGAGAAAGGAGGAGACAGTGAGGACTAGAAAGTCCTTGGTGAGTTTTAAGAGTCTGGTATTCAGGGATTCATGGGGAGATCACAATCTGGCTACCCCACTGTAGGCACCAGCCTACTCAGGTTTCTGTTTTGTTTGCCTGATTCCATGTTTGCTCATATGATATTAAAAACATACACTACTGTTGTCAAAGAATAAAGTTTCAACAAATTTAACTTAATGATCTTTTGTTAGCCATTTGTATATCGGGCAGCATACCATCTATAAAACAGACAGGACTCTGATAAACAGAGCAGAAGGAGTTGACTTTATAGGCAGAAAAGGTCTGGAAAAAGCAGAAATAAAGAAATAAGCAGATTGGTCATTTCAAAAAACATAGGAGACTTCCTTATCATGCTGGCTTAGGTAGTCTGAGCCCCTTTTGACTGGTTGCTTGTGAATCTCCTGTTTTATTGGAAAATTGACCTATTCTAAAGTTCTGTGTGACTTCACTGCATACAGCACAAGCACTGCACTCTAGTTTGGACTGGTCTGTTAGGGTCTAGTTCAGGAGATTATTCCAAAATCAATGGCTTCCCTTTTATATCATCCACACTAAATCAAAGTATTTCACATGATGGTTTAGCCTTTCGAGTTCTCTTGAAAATTCCAAACATCTGGCAACCCTGGGTTTGGGTCACCTCATTGCAACAAATGCCTGGGAGTCACTACAGAATGCACCTGTGAGGTGGAGATTTAAGTTTCCATTTTGCCAAGCACCATCCATCCCTTCCTAATTATGTCTTATGCCTGGTTCACCTATAATAATTTAACATTTCAGCATATATATCAGCAGCTTTTAAATTAACATGCATTAGAATTACCTCAAGGGCTTGTAACAAACAGACTGTAGGACCCCCGCCCCCTGCCACTACCGCTTCAGATTCAGTAGGTCAAGTTGTTCTTTTTCACAGTGCTCTGCGTGATGCTGGTGTTGCTGCTCTGGAGTCACAGTTGGAAAGGTTTGTGAAGTGGGAAGTAAGGGGGCAGTTGAATTTAGTGTACTGGTTAGGTGCATATGAGTTTACTGTACTGGTTAGGTGCGTATACTTTTTGTTTGGCTAGAACAGGGTTCTATTTTCTTACCTGAAATAAGATGATATTGCCTACCTCACAGTTTTCTTTGATGTAAATTAAAGAACGAATATAAAATATGAATCAATATTCTTGAAGTAAGGCCTACTTTAGTGTAACTTTTCATTAAGTGATTCTGTTGTATTGTTGTTATTATCACTATTATTATATCTTTTAAGAATATTGATTTTTGAGAATGACAGAGATAGATTGGTAGTGTTGGAGCAAGAGAGATCAAGAGTATTTTTCTGTTGTGAAAGATAAAGGAAGTAAAGCTATATAGAACAAAATTATGATTTCCATGAAACCAAAATTGATGGCATTACCATAGAAGGAGTAATGGCAGAGATATAAAAGCATGAGAAAGCCATCATGAATGCTTTGTACTTAGGAAGTATGTATGGGACACCATCTGGCATAAGGGAAGAAAGTTATAAATTCTGTTGAAGCTCAAGACATTTCACCCTCAATATGACTAAAGGAGACCAGAATGCCATCCCAAAATACTCATCTGGCATATTGATTTTTTCTAATTGACTGTTTTAAGAAACTCCAGACACTGGAGTAACTCTGAAAATCTTTCTTTATGTAAAGAAAATTTACATATATAAAAAAGGTTTTCTTCAGTAAAGATATTATGTATTAAGAAGAGAACTACTCTGAGAAAACTTTTACTAGTTGAGAAACTTTTATCTCCATAAGAAGGCCCTGTATTCACCATACATTTCTTTCTCTCACTTTCCATAATTTGACTCCACCACTCTCAGTTTGGGAACTCTTATTCTTTTCTGTAGTTTAGGATGCTATGTAAACTTGAGTCATCAGACTTGTCTCTGAATCTCATATTTTTGTGAGATTTGCATGCATAAGTATTTACATAATTGAAATTGTTCTTCTCTTAATCTACCTCATGACAATTTAATTTGTAACTTAGCCAAACAACCTAGGAGGGTAGAGAAGTTACTTTTCCTTCCCCTACAATCCAAAGCTTTCAACCCAGTTGTGAGATGATTGATAAAGGGAAGAAAACTCTGTATAATGGGTGGCATAATCAACGTATTTTCAATGACAATAACTGTAGCATTAAAATATTTCTTTTGCTACTAGGTAGAATATTAATCCATTTCTTCCTTGCTCTAAAACTCATGTTCTTTCCTTCTGAACATGGTGCCTTTCAAACTTATGCTATTTGATATTAAACTGAACACTCTTTCTTGTCGGTATAGCCTCCCTTTTCATCAGCATTATTTCAATGTCATATCTGCAGGAAGCTTCCTTTTATTCCAGTTTGATATAAATGCTCTTCTCATACTTTATGTCTGTTATGGCGATTAACACATTGTAGTATAAATTACATATTCATATTTTTTGTCTCACTAGAGTTCTTTGGAGGACAGACAATCCATATTAATGTCTTTTTGTTTCCAGAGATCAATAAATATTTGTGTAATGAATGAAAAAATAAAAGATTAAATTAGGCAACTAAATGGATGCATACATAGATGAATAAATAGATTATAAGGGCTTTGATCTGGCTATGAGACATGCCAACCTCAAATACCTGAGGACACTCAGGTACCTGACTCAGAAACAGTCTTGGTTTGTGCTCATCAATGATGGTGAATATGCTGCCATGTTTGGTAATGATGATGGGGCCAGGCAAGCTCAATTAGCTCAATTAGCAGACACATCAGAAGACAGGTCTTTACTATAGGCATTTACATGAGTGATGTAGATAGTGCGATTGTTCAGGCTCCCAGGAATAATTTGCCAATCTGTAGCGTTCTGAGGGACAGACTAAATATTTAGGCCACTCGCAGCATCTCAGGAGTCAGTAAAAATATAACGAATCTGTGGCATATTTGCCAAACCTGTAAGAACAACCTTGAGTTCTGCAGCCTGAGTGGAGGAACCATGGGCAATTTTACTTTTGTGTAGCCAGCACCAAGAGGAAACTGCATGAGCATCCAGTGGACACCAATGAGTTTCTGGGTGCCTGAATTATCAGTGAACAAGGCCCAGGTATAGAGTAAAACCTCTATGGATCAAGAATCCTATTGACTCAATGGCTTTGCTTCAGGAGACAGAGTGGTAGATAGAGCTTCCCCCAAAAGGGAGGTGATACTTTTTATATTTTTTTCTTTCTTTATAAAAAATTTTTTGGAACTACTGGGCTTTGAATTCAGGACCTCTTGCTTGTTTGGCAGGAGTGCTATCATTTAAACTATTCTCCCCAGATATTTTTGGTTTAGTTGTTTTTTGAATGGGGTCTCAAGGGTGTTTTGCTTTTGCCTAGGGTTGCATTCTCATATGGATTTGTGTATCTATACCTCTTGCATAACCACACACCACCATGCCCAGCTTAATGGTTGAGATAGGGTCTTACTAACTCCCCTCCCAGCCTCCCATCCCCAAGTAGGGCTGTCCTCTAGCCTCGATCCTTATCATCTCTCCTAGCATAATTGGGATTAGGAATGGATACTTTTTCATATGAAGTCAAGATGCTGTTGGAACCAGGCCTTCTTTTTATTTTTATTTATTTATTTTTTGGCAGAGAGCAGGCCCCAGTTCCAGCCTTTTTATTTTATTATTACTATTACTATTATTGTTGTTGTTGTACTGGGGTACATTGTGACACTTAGAAAAGTTCTTACACTATATCATAGTTAAATTAACCTCCTCCACCATTCTCCTTTATCCCCTTTCCCCCCATTCTTTGATAATTTCAACAGGTCTTATTTTTCCATTTTAATACATGAATACATAATATTTACACCACATTCACACTCCAACACCCTTCCCTTATATCCTTCCCCTCCCACTGTTACCAACCCCCTAGACAGAACCTGTTTTACCTTCCTATTCTCTAGTTTTGAAAAAAAAAGACATTTTTGTTTCTATAAGATAGCTAAACAGGGAGTTTCATGTCTGTATAGTTATCTTTATCTCAAACTAACAAAAATGCTACGTCTTTCTTGTTGTCTCTTATGTTTTCCCTTCAACAAAGTTGGAGAACAAGAGGGCAGAACAGGTTCTGCCTGGAAGTGGGGTGTGTGTAGAGGAGTGAGGGGGAAGAGAAGTGAGGGCAGGGGATGGAGGGAGAATGGCCCAAACAATATATAAACATATGAATAAATGTAAAAACAATAAAAAGGGGAGGAGCTAAGGTGGAAAGGAGAAAAATAGAGATGAACCAATTTGGGTTATAATACATATATACATGGAAATGCCACAGTGGAATCAGGCATTCTTTAATGTACCATTTCCTTATGTCTAGTGGGCTTGTTTCACCACACCAAAATGGAAATACCAGGTTGAAGAGTCACAAGTTCTTCATGGGTCAGCTCTTCAGTTTTGAGAAGACCCCAGTAGCAAGATAATGACTGCTTATCAAAAGGAGTATCCAGGAGAAGATGAGTCCAACTCTCAAAGAGTAACTTTGGGCAGAGGCTCCCTTCTTGTTTGAAGTTCCAATCAACCTCATCAATTCACAGACTCATAGCCATTAATATTATGTGGTCTGTAAGTAAAGAACATGCCACAGTTTTCCAAGAGCTTCCAATATAGCCTATTGGATGCTGATTTGGGGGTTCATTGATGTAAGGACTGAATAAAATAACCAAGTGAGACCATATTCTTTAGTATCCATAGCATCCAATTAAGTGATGGGTCTCTCCTTTTTGATGTCTAGGCCTAAAAGGATGACTTGTCTGAGAGGAAATTCACCCATACAGCCCCTCAGTTTTATTTTTTTATTTTTTTTTGTGGTACTGGAGTTTGAACTCAGGGCCCCACACTTGCCAGGCGGGCATGCTACCACTTGAAACATTCCAGTAACCCCTCATCCCCAGTTTTGTCAAGGTTTATCATCCACCATTGCTGCTGAGACTTCTGTCTTGCCAACTAATAGGACCTCATCTATACAATAACAACTGTGAGTATCAAACAGGAGAGCCACTGATACTAAATCTTTACAGCAAATGGCAGGGGAGTTAGGTCCTAGGAAGCACTGGAAACACATTTGGGGCCTTGCCATATGAATACAAATACAATTGGCCTTGGACCTTGAGTGTCAGAGTGATAGAAAAAAGATGTTGGAAAGATAACATACCAAGGGCTGTGAGTGCAGTAGATTTAATTATAGTTACAATGTCTGGAGCAGTTAAGGGTATTATATCAACAACTGAATTAACTAAGCAGCAAATCACTGTAAGGGTGTAGCTGCCATTAGCATCTTTTTACTGTTTGTATGTAGCCATTACTTCATGATATTGCATATTGTACAATTCCTGCTGCCCTTACACCCTTAAACAAGGCTAGGATTTCTCTTTCTTCTGAGATTCTCCATTGTTTCTTCTGGATAACCTGAGAGAAAATGGTGAAAAGAATTGGGGAATAATTACATGCACCACAACATTTCTCTCCATGTAGTTCTTCCTGATCAGGAGACATTCCTCCGGACTTTATGGGCATTTACAGTGAAATATTAATACCAATTGTATACATGCCCTAATGCCTTACCTCATAACTCCACACGTAGAACCAAGCTTAGTGTGTTTTAGATGCTTATAACCAACAGAGCCCTAAGAGTTTGAATACTTTCTTTCCCAGAAGTTGTTTAGTACATTTGGATGGATATGATATGTATGACTCTTGTTCTAACTTAGAAATAGGAAAACTTTGGTCCCATTCTTAATTATCTTTTCCTTTAAGGTATTTGAGGTCAGTAAAAAGGGGGAGAGAGGGATTATGAAGATGAGGGGAGGACAAGATGCTCTAAGATGTAAACAAGGCACATTTACTTTTGATTTTAAGTGTCACGGCTTTGGCTTGCAGATTAACAAAATTGACTTTTAATGGTTTTGGTCCATACAAATCTCTTTATCAGTAGCAATGCCATAATACTACCAATTTATAGAATGGTAGATTAAAGGCCCCTTCTTTGAGGCCATAACTGTGGAGCTAAATAAAGGCTGCCAATCTGATTACAGCACTGATATAAATGCTCATAGTTTTCTGATGAGACCCACTGGAATCAAGATGCTGACTGAATCTGTACTGCCTCCACTGGTGCCTGGATCTATCATCATATCAAATGTACAGCACACTCAATATCATAGACTAAGCACTGAGTAAATAACTGAGTTTCAGACACAAAGGCTACACTGGGTATCCTCATTTGGATGAGAGCGACATTCCTGTTAGTCAGACCAGAGCTTTCTTCTTTGTTTGTTCTACCTATGCATCTATTTATTCATCTGATTTAATCTTTTATATTTTTCATTCACCATACAAATATTTATCCCTTTGTAAATTGAAAAACAGTGAGCTGTCCTGCTTGTCCTTCAAAGACTCATAATGGTTGCAAATTTTTTATCTTTCACGATAAATGCAGGTCCATGTCTATATGACTATTGTCTGAAAGGAGGTGAGAACTTCAGCTCACTTAGAAACTTAGGAGCTGAAGATGACTCTTCCTACAGAAAAGACAGCAAACATCTGTCTTTGAGTCTATTCTCCTGTACTCTGCCTAAGAACACTTCAGGAAATTCTCCTCATTAACAAGCGTTAAGGTAAAAGAACATTGTTATGCACTTGAACATAAAATGTGCTCAATGTATGTGTTAATAGTTTTCAAAGATCCCCCAGTTAAGAGAACACATATATTTCATAACAGTCAATAAGCAAACCTATCTTTTGCTCTGGAAGTAACCATTAATCCTATAATCCAAAGCTGTAGTTATAAAAGATAATTGTCTAGCACAAAGACAATTAGTGTCTGCTTGTACTGAGAGCTCCAATACCTGCCATAGAACAGAGATTCTTGCAAGCATAGTAACTTGCATAACCTTTCTAGTTTCCTTTTCTTGTTACCAATACTTTTTTTTTTTTTAACCAGATCATTGGTTTACTTTGGAATAATCCAATTTCAACACTCCCTGGTGGAAATCTTTGAAATTTAAAAACTTGCCTTTGAATAACTGTCTCATTTTATGTTTTCTTTTTGGAAGCCATATAAAAGTGGGTTAAGCAGTACATTCATATTCTAAAACTGACATAAGTAACATCTAATAATGTTTATTCAGGTGTTAGATATTTTAAAGTGCATGTTAAAAGTTTGAAAAAAATTAATTTACATTATAGAAGATAAATAAGAAGAATCGATTTTTATACTTTTGTTTAGCTTACAGGTTTCAGTGGACCAAAGGAAAATGCTTCATGTATTGAGCAAAATAAAGAAAATCAGTGTTTTGAGAATGAAACTGATGAAAAGACAAGTGTAAGTGTTAGAGGTTTTTTGGTTTGTTTCTATGCTTACTGGGTAAAATGCATCATGTTCCTTGTGGATGCTGTTTCTAGTAGTGCTCAAGTAAAAGAAAATGTGTAGCTTAATTTCTGGCATTGGCCCGGTCAGCATCTTGGAGTCTCCTGTTACTAGGCTGACACTAAGTGTGTATTATTTTGAGAAGTTTTAGTTTCTACTTTGGGACCTGTGGTTTGGTGCATAGTCTTTAGATACTGATCACACAGACATTTTGTAAGCTATTTCTCTTGAACATGTTTTTGTTTAACATAGGAGGTGTTGTTTAAACTATCTGAGAGAGTTATAATATACTACATGTGCTTCCAGGAAAGGAAGTCATTTGACTTGGCAATGACATTTTTTCCAAAACAGGAGAGGGAGGGTATCTATGTGAGACTCATGCATGCCTAGAAAACAAAATTTTGGACTTCCTGGCTGTCCACAAGGATATTTGTATATTTGCTTCCTGAAGATGAAATCATCAGGCCTAAGTGGAATATAAATATGCCAGCTTGTCAGGCAGCTAAATGAAATACATGGTGGCACATATGTTAGAGAAACTTTTATGTTTTCATTGTAGCATAGCACATTGCAAGCCTATGCTACTTAAGCTCTTAAAGGCTTTGATTGCTTTATCTCATAGCTGTGCTGCGAGATTTTAATAAGATCCTGAACATGACCATGTATGTTCATGTGTGTAACTTGTCCTTAAGAATAATTTTAAAGCTCAGCTTTATGTCCCCATTTACTGTCCTTTGCTATATTTAAAAGGACATTTCTTTTCCTTAATGCAGCTGAGCCATGGGAAAGTATTTTGTTTGTTTTAAGGACTGAGAACAGAACAAGGATCTCATGCCTTTATATGTATGCATTTGTTGCTGCCCATGATCCCTATTTTAAAAGTGATGGTTCTGAACGACTAAATCACCAAGTCAATCTTGAAAAAGAACAACAAAATTGGAGGCTTCATACCCCCTGATTTCAAAACATATTAAAAAGCATCAGTAATTCAGATGGTATGGCACTGGCAGAAAGACATTTTTTGGATAGAAATATGGATAAATGAAACAGAATAGAGATCCCAGAAATAAACCCTGGCATATGTGGTGACATGATTTTCAGTAAGGAGCCATGACTACAAAGTAGGGAAAAAAGACTCTCTTTACCAAATAGTAGCAAGTAAACTGAATGTCCACATGCAAAGGAATGAATTTGGACCCTTAAATTGTACCATGGACAAAAATCAATTAAAGAAGGTGAATATGGTTGATGTAATTTCTATTCAATAATGAATATAGGATATTTAAACCTGTTAAAATCAGCATAAGAAGGGGACTAAGGTAAAAAGAAGAAAAATGGAGGAAATGCACCAATTCATGATATAATACATATATACATGGAAATGTCACCATCAAACTCCCTGTATAACTACCCTAAACAAACAAAAGTATCTTTTTTCAAAAGTGAGAGACAGGAAGATAAAAGGTCCTGTCTGGGAGTTGGAACCAGAGGGGCTGGAGGAGGACATAAGGAAAAGATGAAGAGGGAGAATATGGTGGAAATTTTATGTATTCATGTATGAAAAGGGAACAATGAAACTTGTTGACACTATTCTAAGAAAAGGAGAGGGGATAAAGGAGAATGATCCAGGGGTTGAATATAACTAAGATATATTGTAAGCACTTTTGTAAATGTCACAATGTACCCCTAGTATATTATTATATGCTAATAAAAAGCAGAAAAATTCATTTTGCTAAAAAGCAGAAATAAATAAGTCATAAAGTGCTAAAAGTCCTAGAAGAAAACATGACATCTAAAAATTATAAAAATCCTCAAAGAAAATGGGGAAAATGTCAGAATATTTGACTTGACAATGATTTCCTGGATATGGTATGAAAAGCATAGGCTAAAAAACAGCAAAAATAAATGAACAGAACTGCATCAAACTTAAAAACTTATGTATGTCAAGGAAAAAAATCAAAAGAGTTAGAGAAAACCAACAGAATTGAACAAAAAACTTTCAAATTATGTATCTAATAAAGAGATTAATATCCAAAATACATGAAGTTCTGCAACTTAACAACAAAAATGAAACGACCCAGTTTAAAATGGGCACAGGACTTATGGAAAAGAGAATTATTCTAAGAAGTTATAAAAATGCTCAATACTCTTATGATAGGATGCTCAATACTAATAGTTATAAATGCCAAATAAAACAATAATGCAATATCACCTTATACCTATTAGGATGGCCATTATCAAGTGAACAGAAAATAATAAGTATTAACAAGATGTGGAGACACTGAAACCTTGAAGATTGTCAGTGAGAATATGAAATGGTACATCTATTATGGAAAACAGCACAGTGCTTCTTAAAAACATTAAAAATAGATCACCATATGATTTAGCAGTCTTACTTCTATGTATATATATCCAAAAAATGTAAAGCAGAATTTTTATAAGATAGTTACACTTCCACATTCATTGCAGCATTATTCATAATGACTAAGAGGTGGAAGCAACCCAAATGCTCATCCACAGATGAATGGATAAAGAAAAATGTAAAAAATAAATTAATATTGGAATATTATGTAGCATTGAAAAGAAGGAAATTTTACAAAGTCAGAATTGCAGAAGATACTTAAATGAACCTTACACAAAGAAGAGGAAGAAAGACATTCATAATCGTGACAGCTTAGGAAAGAAGAAAACTCAAAAGAAAAATAGATAAATAAGAATTAGGAAAGAACCAAACATTATCAACTCAGTAAGCCAGCAGACCTCTAAGATAAACAAGGGAGAATCAACTGGGGAAAAATACAGGACCTAGCACATATCTCTCAATAATAACCCTAAATATAAATGATCTTAAGTCTTCAATTAAAAGACACAAATTGAATGATTCCATTAAAAAACTGTTTTGTGTCTTCATGATACACAAAGACAAAGACACACACAAAGTGAGAGTGAAAGGACAGAAAATGATATTCCAAGCAAATGGAATCTTAAAGCAAGGTGAAGTTGTTACATTTATATCTGACAGAGCAGGCTTTAAGCCAAAATTAGTAAAAGGAGATAAAGGTCACTGCATACTAATAAATGGAACAGTCCATCAAGAAGATAAAGTGATAATAAATTTATATGCACCAAATATTGGTGCACTCAATTTCATAGAACAAACACTAGTGGAACAGCAGGACAGATAAGTCCATATACAGAGATTTCAATACCACATTATCATCAATAGATAGATCATCCAAACAAACAAAAAAAAATCAACACAGAAACTTCAGAGTTAACCTGTACCATAGGGTCAAATGGAAATAACAGACATCTGTAGAATATTTCATTCAAGGCTGTAAAATACACTTTCTTCTCAGAAGATGATGAAACAGGTATTTTAGACCATAAAGCAAATCTTTACAAATACAACAAACAGACATCTAGACGATGAAGAACAGGAACTGTAAAAAGATCAGGCTAAGGAGGACACTAGTAGAGGAGGGAAGGTAAATGAGGAAAGTAAAGAAAGGGAATATGAATGATGTACTTTTTATACAAGGATGAATATGGAACATTGAAACCTATTGAAGTCACTATAAGAAGGGGACTGGGGTAGAAAGGAGAATAACAGAGGGGATGAACCAATCCAGAGTATAATACATGTATAGATGGAAATATCATAATGAACCCCCTTATATAACTGTCATAAACTAAAAAAAATGTCCTTTTTTTAAATGAAGGAAATAAGGCAAAATAGTTCCTTTCCCAGGATGGGTACCAGTGGGAGGGAGGAGGGCATAAGAAAGTGTGAAGGAAGGTGAATATGGTGGAAATATCTCGTATTCATGTATGAACATAGAACAACAAAACCTATTGAAATTGTTCTACCAAAGGGGGGAAGATAAAGAAGAAAGGGGGAGGAGTGAATCTAATTAAGGTATATTGTAATCAGTTCTATGAATGTCACAGTATCTCCCCTCTACAACAATAATATCCTAATAAAAACAGAAATACCCATTTTATTTTTTTTAATAAAAAGCTTCTACAAAGCAGAGGAAACAGTGAAGAGACAGTCTGCAGAATGGAAGAAAATCTTTGCCAGTATTCATCCATCAGGGAATTAATATCTATAATATATAAAGAGCTCAAAAAATTAAACACCAAAAGAGCAAATAATCTAATCAATAAGTGGGCAAATGAACTGAGCAGACACTTTTCAAATAAAGAAGTACAAATAGTCAATAAATACATGAAAACAGCTTGATTTATTTAACCATCAGGGAAAAGCAAATCAAAACTATGTTGAGATGCTATGTCACCCCAGTCAGAATGGCTATCATCAAGAGAGAAAACAACAACAAATGTAGGAGAGGATGCATGGAAATAGGAAACCTTACACACTGTTGGTGGGGATGTAAATTAATCTAGCTGGGATAGAAATTAGTATGGAGGTTCCTTAAAAAATAAAAGCATAGAACAACCATATGATCCAGCTATATTACTGGGTATATGCCCAAAAGAATCAAAATCAACTTACTACTACAGGTACCTGAGGACCTGTGTTTATCATGGCACTATTCACAATAGTCAACTTGTGGAATCAACCAAGGTGCCATCAATGGATGAATGAATAAATAAAATACAGTGTATATACACAATGGAGTTTTATTCATCCATAAAGAATAAAATTATGTGATTTGCAGGAAAATGATGGAACTAGAGATCATCACGTTAAGTGAAATAAACCAAACTCACAATGACAAGTATCACATGTTTTCTCTCATATATGGAATTTGGGCCAGGAAAAGAACACGAAAGTAATAGGGGGACTATTAGGGATGTGGAAAGGTGAAAGGGGGATGAATGATAAAAGAGAATTATTAACGGGGTTAATATCAAATTAAGTTATATACATCTGTGAAGATGTCCTAATGAAATCCGTTATTATCATTATTATTATTTGGTGCAACTGGGGTCTGCACTCAGAGGTTTGCACTTGCAGAGCAGGTGCTCTACTGCTTGAGCCACATTTCCAGTCCATTTTGCTTTGGTTATTTTGGATATGGGGGTCTCACGAACTATTTGACTGGGCTGTCCTCCAATCATGATTCTCCTGATCCAGCCTCCCAAGTAGCCAGGATTACAAGCATGAGTCATTGGTGCATAGCTGAGACCCATTACTTTGTGCACTAAAAAAAAGATGTGAATCCTCTCACATGCTATAATATGGATATATTGTGAGGTCATTAGGCTAATCACAGTAGGCCAGTCACAAAAAAACCCCACAAATACTATATAATTCCACTAATATGAAGTATCTAAATTAGCCAAACTCTTCAAAATAGAAAGTAGAAAGAAGGTTGTCTCATGAGGTGAGGGAGAGTTAGTGTTTGGTGGGTAAAGAGTTTCAGCCTTTCAAGATGAAGACGTGCTAGAGATCTACTGCACAACAATGTAAATATAAATAACACTATTGAACTCTACATTCAAAAATGGTTGCAATTATTAGTTTAATGTTATGTTTCTTAAATAGTAATAAATAATAATAAAATAATGATTCTGGTTCTGAGCAAATAATATTCCTGGAGGGACAAACTTAAAAATATAAAATCAGAGGATTAAGAGTAATTTTCATGATCATCCAGGGCAATGATTGTCCTTAGTTTTAAATGTTCTGCACTAACACCTTGGTAAAGGGAGGAGGAATCTATTGGAAACCCTCTACTCGAAACACCCCACTTATAGGATATTTACCACCCCCCAAGGTCATTCATTCTATTTGATCAGGTTTGAATATTTGAATATTATTTTTATTAAATCCTTTATGTTCAAACCAAGTTAGTATTGATTTTACTTTTCATTTATAATGTCAGTGAATATATAGTGGCAAACTTTTCACTATATGGAATTAATATGGGAATAAACTTTTATTTTTAATGGAATACCGTGGTGAACTCTGGCTAATATTTAATAGTTTTAGATGTAGAATATAATCATGCCTCGTCTCCAGGTTGATGAGGACACATTGCTTTATCTTCAAGTATTTTGTAGTGCTTCTGGTCAGTATTTTCTGCCTACTGAAAATCTATGACTGAACTGTCTGGTTTAGCATTACTCTGACATTTTCATAAAGCTATTATAAACAAATTGATTCAAATCAATCCAAATATATTTACTTACAGGATGTAACCACACCAGCAAAAACACTACAAAATGAGATTATATTCATTTAATATGTTTATATTCAGAATCCCAATAATTATGTACTCAAAAAAACCTTAGAAGTATATTCTATTCACATACACAGAACTTAGGAAGAGACACTGAAGTTTATGATATAAAAGTTCAATGCTTTTGAAAGAATAGCAGATCACCATTATAACAAAGATGGGATGGGACTTGTGGTTAGGTGATCATGGTTCATATTGGTTCACTCACCGAGTTAATAGACTATCCACCAAGCTGGCTTACCAACTCAATAGCTATATATAAATTTGTGGAAGTGAATTCTTTTGAGTCTCAGTTTTTTTTAACCTGTAAATGTATACTTAATTCACTGGTTATGAATTAATAATGATATTATATATGAAAGTTCCTTCTCGATAAGAAATTAATGCTTGGTTACAAACCATAGAAGGATGCAGAATACAAAGTTTATACAGACCTCATGTAAGTCAATAATGGAAAACAAATAACCTGATTAGAAAATGGGCAAAAGGCCTCGATAGACATTTCTCCAAAAGGGTCATAAAAATGGCCAATGGTTACATGAAAGGTACTCAACATCTTTAATTATCAGGGGAATGCAAACAAAAATTACTATGAGAGAGTACCTCACACCTTTTAGGATAGTGTAATGATTTGAACATTAAGTATTCCCCCAATGGGCTCTTATGTTCCTGAGAAGTGACTACATCATAACGGCATAAATAGATCAATCCCTTGATGAAGTAGATTACTGGGGGTGTGATTTGAAGGGTATATGTTGTCTGGGCTCCCTCTGTTTAGAAAAACAGAGCAGCTTCCTGCTTGCCATGAAGTGAGCAGCTATGATCTACCATGTGCTCTCTGCCATGTTGTTCTGCCTCACCAAAGACCCAGAAATAAGAGAGCCAAACAACCATGGACTGAAACCATGAGCCAAAATAAATATTTCCTTCCTTAAGTTGATTTTCTCAGATAATACTGATAGTATAGTTATTATCAAAAAGTCAAAAGATGATAAGTGTTGGTGTGGGTAAGGAGAAAAGGGAACTCTTGTACACTATTGGTGGAAATGTAGATTAATACAACAATTATAAAAATAGTGTGAAGGCTTCCAAAGAAATAGAAACTGTCTTATGACCTAGTAATCCCTCTATTGGACATGCCCAAAGAAAATGAAATCACCACCTTAAGGTATCTGTGCCCCCATGTTCACTGCAGTACTATTCACCATAGCCAACATATGGAAACAATCAAAGTGTTCATCAACAGATGAATGGGCAATGAAACTGGCACATGAAGTCAATAGAATATTATTCAACCCTTACGAAAAATGAGATCTTACCATTTGTCACAAGATGGGTAGACCTGGAGAAGATTACACTAAGTGAAACAGGCCAGCCTTGGACAGAAAAGCTCTGCATGAGCTCAAAAGAAAAAAGATTCAAATGTACAGAGATATAAAAAGAAACATGGTTATTAAGGTGTGATGAGAAGGTGGGGAGGAAATGGGGCAGATGTAGGTCAGAGGATACAAAGTAATATGTATGTAGGATGAACAAATTTAGGTATCTAATATAGAATAGGATGGCTATAAGTAATAAAATTGTACTGTATATGGAATTTATACCCAATGAGTAGATTTTAGCTGCCTCATATGAAACCAAAAATAATAGATAACTTCATGAGATGATGACTGTTAATTTATTTTGCTATGGTAGTCATTTATATATATATATATATTTATCATTTTGCTATCTGTATACATCCCAAAGCATCATCTTTTATACCATAACAGTACACAACAAAATTATTTTTAAACATGGAAAGGTCAATGTTGAATCTGAAAACTATTGTTTATTTTATCTGAGTACTATTATTAATATAAATCACTTCCTAAGACTAAGCTATATTAAAAAAATTATAGATTGCAAAGTTCATATTGGGCTACTGATTCTGGTCTTACATTAAAAGAGAAATAGATTCCCCACTATGCATTTTAACCCTCCCTTTAGAAAAGTATCTATTTAGCATCTTTATTTTCTAAGCACTGCCAATACAGTCTTGGGCAAAACCAATAAGGTTCCTGCTTTACAGATACGCTTCAGATCAGGTAAAGAGTAACAGATGAATAAAGACAATAATTTCAAATTGTGGCCATTGCCATGAAGGAAATAAACCAGTATCATTTAATGGAGAATGACTAAAGAGAGTGTAATTTAGTTCAAGGGGTCAGTTTGAGATGGCCTTACTGCACTGATAAAGTCTCTGCAGAGACCTTAATGATCAGGAGTCCATTATGTGAAGATCCAGGGAGAAGGAGCAAGTTCACCATACTGGGAAGAGTTAGTGTGAAAAACTACATTTAACTGGCCAGTGTGATTGGGGTGTAGAAAGGTGGATTGGGGTATTTAGCAATGCTGCTGGAGTTGTTTCTGTTAACTTGAAAGACCAATTGCATTCCAGACCATATTGCATTTTAGATTTGTGGCTTGAGCATGACTATATGGAGTTTTGGAATCTATTCAACTCGCAGCATTGTACGATAGTCAGAAAAATTGAGTCTCATAAGTAACGTACCACAAAGTTTACATAAACTTACAATTTGTTGGAGAAACATAATTTTTATTGAATGCTTTCATCATGTATTGCTTATCACTTGATTATCTAAATTTCAAAGGTTGTTTAGAATTTGATGATAATAACTAGGAGAGCTATATTGGTATCAAATCACATTTGTAGGCAAAATTGACTGAGAATTCAGGTCCATACAAGTGAAGACTGTAGTTTAAAAAGTAGGTTAAAAGTGAAATTTTCTTGATTTAAATAGCACTTATTTTTTCACTTTTAATTTTGCTTATTTAATTTTTATATTGCTCTTACAACGATACACATTTAACTTATACAGAATATATATAATTTTTCATGATCCAGTATGATCCTGATAAGTTTTTATAATAGAAACTCTTTGGAAACGTTCCCGATTTCCTACTTGCCTCTGGAGAGTCTGGAAACGAGGGCAGGCATTGTGCCATGATCTGCCTGCAGCCTATTTATTTTACTAAGCTAACAAGCTTTGCAGATGTCATCTGTGTGCCTGCTGTCCTGGGTATGCGGGGAGCAGAGACAGGGATTGGAGTCAGGTCTTGGATTTCTGTTATTCCCTTGGAGCTAATCTTTCTAACATGGAGTTCATTCTTCTTGAATTATTCCCAAGGCCCATATAAGCTATAAAAGGCCTGAGTGCAGGAACCCAGAGATGCAACCATTTTTAAAAGAAGATCCCAGGTTGTTTATCCTTAGTCTGCACAGAGTCCAGGCCACCTTTGGCTAGAAGAAGTCCTTCGTATCTACCTGTGCCATGTGCTCAGGCTGTACCCAGGGAGGTAGAAAATGCCTCTGAACTTGACGTTTGATGAGAAGGAAAAGACACAGTCCTTTCACTTTTGGAGTCACCTGGATTCTGTGTCACCTGGGACAAGTCACATAACCTCAGGGAGCATCAGTTTATTTATGAAATGGGTAGTATGATAATCACAGACAACATTTATAAATTATCTGTCTGGTACCTTTGATAAAATCCATAATTCATAATTCAGAGTTGTTATTAATAAAAATGCCTATATTTATTACTGTTTTTCTATTGTGAGGGCAAATCCTTAGTTTCTGTGGGGCTCTGCTATAGCACATCAGCTGGACTGGCCTTCTGTTTACAGACCACTGTTCCAAAACATACCTTCTTGCATCAGTCTGGATTTGCCAATGAAAATATTTGTATTTTCAAATACTTTAGCTATATATTGCATCTATTTATTTCTTAAAATATATGTATATATTATATATTGTGGTTATTCTATATGTGCATGGTTCCCCTATGGATTTTAAAAAATATACTAACAAAAACTAGCATAACAGGAGCTGTGATCATTCTTTCATTCCACACCACAAATATTTGTTTTGTACAGATACCATGCTAGGTGCCTGAGATGTTCCTTAAATCTGTCTTTATGGGGCTTAGATTTTAAGACAAGAGGATATATTTACTTCTAGAGATCATTTTTCCCTGTTGGAAACAAAATAAAAAGTAATGTACTTAAGTGTTTAAGGTCCAGGCTATGGAAGTAATTTATAATAGTAATATTCTGATAACACATTTTGAATGGTAGATTTTACTAAGAATCAATATATTCCTGGTGTGATATCATTAATATCAAGTAAAATAGTTTGTAGGCTGTGGTCTTGTATCTTGCCAAACACTTCTTATGAAATCACAGGCCCAACTGAGCTCTATGTCTGTTAAAAAAAATGCTTCTAGCCAATGCCTTGTTAATTTAAAAAATAAAGTAATGTTCCTATGAGGCGAGGGAGTGGATTATCTTCTATCATCTTTGTGTGAGGAAAATCAATGGGAGGTAAGGCATATACAAAGTATAAAGATACATCCTAAACTTTAAAATGTCATGTATTTATTTACATTTAAACCTACATATATTATCTAATCACTTGTGGTAAATACAAACTAATGAGTATAGAACATACATATGTGCATGCATACAATGTATTTGTATTCATTTAACATTATATGAACAGTGCTCCTCTTTTCTTAAGCAAAGGCTATATGTTCAGTTTGTGAAATGCCTGCTCTAAAGAACTTGGAATCACATTGGATGTACTTATCAAGTTGATTGTATAAAGAAGTACAATATTATTGATTTATTCCTTTTCAAATATATATTAGTGTACACAGAATTCTTTTTCCTCCCAATTTCTAGCTAAGTCTTCTGGGCTCTTCTCCAGCTGGCCCTCGGACTACTTCTTTCTGGGTTAAATGGCTCTCCTTTGTGATTCCATAACACCCCAAAGTGCTTACTGTATGGTACCATGGTTTTTTATTTGCTTGTGGGCAGGAATTCTACTAGCTTTTCTTCACTTTTCTGTCTTCATATAAGTGAATTCTCAAGTGTATTGGTTGAGTGAATAAGGTTGTAGACTAGGCAATGGGAAGACAGAACCAAAACCACCTTTAAGGAGCTCAGTGAGTGACACGGGTACAAATCAAATCAGGCTCCAATATCATGAGCCTTCCCTCACCAAACACATGCCTGATGAGTGACTTGGGGAAGCACCTATAGCATGCTAGACCAGTTGCCTTTTGTTTCTGCAGGCCTTTATAAAGTGCTGTCATCTCTGCCCAGCTAGGGTCAGAAGACTAGTTAGGCTTCCTCTGCCAGTCTCCCTGCATCTTAGCTTCCTCCTCTCCAGGAAGATGGATGCAGTTCCAAAGGAACTTGGTAAACATATTCATCTTACTCTGCTATCCAATTTACTTCCTTTCTCTCTCTAACCTCTGACTGTTTCTATTCTGATCATAACTAGGAGAGCCCTTGACTAACAATTAAGAGACATGGTCTTTAATGTTGGCCCTGAAAGTTACTAGGTTATTAGGAAATCCTTTAAATTCCCTAAGCTTATGAGAGTGTCACATGTGCTTTGCCAACTTTAAAGAGCAATAGGGACATGAAACCTAATTCTTTTGAACATGAGTATGCCAATTATTTACATATTAGATGCCTGGTTATGTCGGAAGCACTCTGGTACCTGGGAGTGCGTAAGGAAATGATAGGTTACATACTCCAAGATAAGCTTAGGAAGTATTGAGTTAAATTAATTATGGTAATGAGCTAATGAGCGAGGAGGTGAATAGGCAAAGTGATGCTTCATTAGCCCTTTCATATTACTGAACTATAAGACAGTAATGTAATTGCATAGACCACAGTATGGGTTTTATTTGTATTGTTTAAGTGGAAAATTATCTGAAGTTTCTTATACCTGTAGGTTAACAGTTCAGATGAAATTATTTTTCAGTATAAATGAACTTTGAGCTACTTTAAAAGATTTTATATCAAATTAAGCTTTATGAGCTTCACCCACCACTGCCTTTTATTCTCTGATTTGTGATGAACTAAAAAAAAAAAAATCCTCAGAAACAGTGCTCTCATTTTGGTAAAATAATGACATGTCAGTTTTTGAGACATTCATCCATTTAGCAATCAGGAGGTTATTGAGATTTGCACCTGAATAATTCATGAAAGGTAGGAAGAAGAGACTTATAAGACTATCTTTTTTTTTTCAAATTGTTTATTATAGAAAATATACTTTTATTTTAAAAAAACAGTGGTGGGCAGAGGGGGAGGCAGAGGGGTAGGGAGTGGTCCTGCTCATATCTTGAAGAGGTCATTGAAATTTATGTGTCCCTAGACATTTCTTCTTGATACTGTCAGTAATCCAGCTGACTATGTATTTTCGTAATAAGAAGGAGGTGATGATTTTCCTTCTTATTGGTCAAGCAGTACTTCCTTCCCCTCCATCTCTCCCTCACCTCCCTCCCACTCTGCTCTCTGAGCTCCTGTGTCTTTCTGTTTGTTTCAGTCTGTCTCTGCCTATGTATCTAAGAGGATGAAAAAAAAAAGTGTGTTATTATCTAGAGTGATGCTTGTCAAGCACCTCAAAGCAGCTCACTAGGAGAAAGGGAGGGGAGGGCTTAATCATTTGGCTGTTAAAATGCTGCAGAAGGGAACACAAAGCCCTACCCACACAATAAGTCCCTGCAGTGAGGAGGGAAAAGTTTGGGAAAGAACTGATTTTTTTTTTCTTGTGCTTCAAATTGTGAAACTTTTGTAAACACGTTGAAGTTTCCTCCCACCCCAATTGGATAATATCCTTATTTATTTAAATATTCAAGTTGTTTGTGTATTTGTGTGTCATAGACCACACAAATAGCTACTCAAGTCAAAGGAAAAATCTAACCTTTTCTAAGTTAAGCTTCCAAATCCGCAGTCTCTTTATGTGCCTGGCCAGATTTTCCCTATCCAGCTGTTAGTCATTTGTAAGAAGCTGCCCTTGTAATTGCAAGTGAGTTCAGAAGTGATGTGTGCAGCGCCGCATGCACCTTAGCTTCTCACTCATATCTTTCGAGTCATTTAGGCTCCCGGGAATCATGCTTATAATAAATAGCTTTTTATTACCAAAAGCTGCTGTTCTGGCTGCGGAACGACAGCTCTTTGCTAGATGGGCCGGGTAGTTTTTTGTGTTGTGCTTGCTCAGATTTAATAGGAAAGACGAAGGCAGCAAAGGGGGGACTTTGGCAAACAGACCTTAGGAGTGCACTGAAGCAGCAGATCAGAATTCAGAAACAAGAGCGAGAGCTGAAGTGTGGTTCTCTGGTGCTTGGTTTAACACTCATCTCCACGTAGAACTGTGCTGTGCGGGGCACTCACCGAAGCCTGGCTCCCACCACGGAATCCACTAAAAGACCATGCAGCCGCGGAGCCCAGCAAACCACCAGGAAGTTTTGCCGGAGCTGATTTCTAGGGGATTTTCTGGTATCTAGGAGAACCCTGCTTGCCTTGAGCTGTATGGAGGAGGGCTCGAGTTTCCTATGAGGGGCCCCCCTGGAAAAACCGTCTGTCTGTGCAGAATCCAGGCTCTGCTCTCTCACTGTGCCATTTACCAAAAGGCTTTTCTCACCTTTGCTGATTTGCTGGTGTGATTTCCATGCACTGAGTCCTGAGTAGGGATCCAGGATGGATTGCCTGTGCATTGTCACCACAAAGGTAGGATAGGAAACAGAGCTGTGGTTTGTGCAGCATTTTTCTATTATTATTCTGGTCCTGTAGTTAAACAGCTCTGGTAGGTGCTGCCAGTTCATGAGATGAAATGATTAGTATAATTTATTTTGCTGGGCATTTTGTTCCCTAAGAGGGTTTGAGGGTCCTTTCTGTGATTTCAACTTCTTAAAGTGATATTGTGTGTTTGTGCAGATGAAAGGAGAATTTGCCTGTGGGTTGCTTTTTTTTTTTTTAACGGCAAGATTTGCTTTTGCATCTATTTATAGCACACAATTGAAATATCTATAGTAGTAGAGGCTCACACATTATTTTAGCATACCATATCAGGATAGTCTTTCTGAGTGTGATAATTAGCTTTTCACTTAAAAACCATGTCTTCTATGTTTGAAGAGGCCAATCAGCTTTACTGTGGCTTGACATATTGTTCCTGATTGGAGAATTCTGATAGTCTGCATTTTAGTGATTTTTTTAAAGAAAAAAAAAATGTTTAGTTCCTTGATGTAAAATGAACACAATATTTAATGTTCAACTGATTCTATTTTGATCTGAAGCAAAAGAAATATTTAGCATTATCAGAAATAGAAATAAAAATGAGGATGGAATAAAATCAATAGGCAGTCCTTTTATGGATTTATTTTACAGAAAATAAACATTTCAAATGAACTTTTTATTCTGTTGTTAGTACTAAATAGTGTATTTAAACTTCATAAATACTGGTTATTTGAAGAGAATTACTATTATTTTTAGAAAAAAACTAATTAAAAGACATTAAAAGTATTCATTAGCTTCCTTTTCATTTTGCATGTAAGCATACTGTGAGTTAATTTGAGTCATCTTTTATATCTCATATTGATTGGAAACCCATTAAACATGACAAAATCGATAGCTTAGTGCATAGATTTAGTAAGTGTGGATTTCCCACTGTGCTCTCCCTTTATTACTACAGAACAGATTATTTAATTTTGAAGCCACAAAATCAAGTTCCACATCATATGGTGTTAAATATTTTACTTTTACAAATTAAATCCAGAAAATCTTATTAGATGCCTTTCCCAAGGACCTAGTATCACATGGCAGCTTCAGTTGATGTTAGTGAACTTAAAACCTAGAAACTCCTAGTTGGAATAGTTAACAGACTTCAAAATTACACAATACCTTATTTTACCTTAAAAATTGTCAAGCATCTCAGTCAGGTTTTTTTTTTGTAAAGTCAAGAAAATAATAAACTAAAATAAGTATAAAAACATTAAGTGGAAGAATGCATTTTCTTATGGATTCTCGGGAAGAAAATGTGCTCTTAAGTATGTTTTACCTTTCCTGCTGCTTTTCTTAAGAGAATACTGTTAAAAGTGACCTATATGTGTTTTATAATTGTTTATTCTCAAATCTTAATAATTTCAGACATTATTAAACATAATTAGTATTTTAAAATAAGTTATAAAGACATGAATTAGAGCTAAAAGCTGGAAAACTATTGCAATGAGCAAATTAAATTCACACTGAGATCCAAGTTTCTTCAATCTGAATAACATAATATAAAAAGCAATATTTCACATGCTTTATAGTCACTTACCCAGGTATTAAGTACCACAGGTAATGGACACACACTCATATGAAATTTCATGAATTTTCTGAGTTAATTGCATTCATTATATATTCAGTTAATGATATTCATTGCAGTGTCATTTACATAATCTTTAAAGGGCAAACATATTTACAACAGAGTTATATTATAGTACTTAAATGGTAAATAAACATGAAAGATTATTAGTAAGATTTCCTGAAGGACTTCAGATTCCAAATCTGAAACACCTAACCCACCTCTGTTGATACTCTTTTTTTTTTGCCCCAAGAGGCTATGTACCAGGGATACTCTTGCTCTTCTTTCCCTGGAATACTGACAGGAAATGTGCCAACAATTTGGAAATCTCAATTCTATCTCTGTTCAACCTCATCTCTTCCTCCTCCAGCTATAAGTCTACCTTCTAGCAGCTCTGGCTGACCTACATTCTTCTATAGAAGTTTCATGTGAGACTAGAACTATCCACCATCCTGACGCTACTTTATACAGATCACTTCTCAGTGTCACAACTGACCACCACTTCCATCAAAACTTTCAGTGATCAGGAAACAAATTCTTTCATTGGTATTAACATCTTGATTCCTTCTTGCTCTCCTGGCTTGGCATGAAAGGATTTTTGGATCCTCCCAAATCTCTGTGCTCTCTGAGTTCTCCCATTTTCCTTTATTATACATAGTAGAAATAAATTCTTCTTTGTATCTTTACTTCGCCTTTTTAAGAATAAATGTTAGAAGATTAATGAGAGGAGAGATAGGACAAGTTGAGAAGTATCACTGCATAATAGCAGTATAAAATATTGGACATATTGGAGAAGTGTTTTAATTTTTTCTGCTTATAGAAGGAAGGAAATGACTGTAGCACATTTCCTGGTGAACAAAACCCTGTGATAAAATACTCCTATCCTGGAACACATTCATATAATTGCTGTGATGGTCAGACTGATTTACAGAATCACTCATATTTGGAGTAGGATCTTTTAGCTTGGAGATCATCAAAATGCATACAATCCCAGGGTCTTCTTTCTAGATGTTCAGACAGCTCACTTTCATAAGAAGATTGAGACCTCTCTTTTCTTTGAATGTTTCTGTCCAGTTCAATTTCAACTCTTTTGTCACCGATATCACTACTGAGAAAGAGATACAACATGACTTAGTGTGGCGTTCAGGGCTCTAGAGTAAGACTTAGATTTAAAGGACACCAGCTTAAGAACTTGAATACATTGTTCAATACCCCCCCCGCCCACCCAGCATCCATTCCTGTATCTGCGAAAAAGATGTCTAAGTCATGCTGTCATAAAGAATGTAAAGTACCTAACATAATTCCCAGTAGATAGAAATATTTCAATATAGGATAGTTGGTTGAGCAACTTATAATATTTTTAATGAATCTTTCTGTTTAAGGATGATCACTGAGGAAAGTGAGGTCAGCTAAATAATATAAGCTAAACACAATTTAAAAACTGATGCAATACACTTTATGTATTGGAATTTCCTAAATATGTCTTAAATGGTTTAAAGATAATACAAAAATGTAACAACTAAAATATAAGGAAAATAATGTTAGACTAGGTTAAGACAAAGCCATGCTATTAGATGATTGGCCAATAATTTTAGATAGCAGGCAGAATATTCTGGACTAAACTTAATGAAATAAAAGGTGTCCATAGAATTTTTCTATGAAGTAATTCTCAAGTAACATATATGATAGCTTACAGAATTTGAACTAAGAACAAAAAAATGTGGAACTGTGAAAAATCGGAGTAAATCTATGCTTTCTAACTTTGACAGGTGGGCATCCTCCAGATACTCCTGCATGTCTAAAGTACAATAATGAGTGTACTTTATTGTATCTCTGAGGTATTTCATTTTCTGTCTCTAATATAATATTATTCTAAGGTATATTATCTCTGCAAATAAAATTATTCAGGTTCACTAAGCATCTTACAAAGTAGTAGCAGGTGAATTATACATTGCTATCATTACGTATATCCATTAACTAAAAATAGTTTTAAAATAATCTACAAGTAAAACTGTAACATGTTATGTTAAATTATTGCTATAATTTGCTAATCAAGGCATTATGGTGCTGTTAACTTTTAATATGTTTAACAGGTTAATGTACATAATAAAACTCAAATAGCAGAATGAAAAGTGGACCAGGCAGCATAAAGGAAGCTTTTATTGATGTTGTTAATACTACATCTGCTCTATAAATATGATTTTACTCTCTACCTCTGTTGTTCCATAGTCTTTTGTAAGGATTAAAGTCACTCAGCATTTCTAAAAGGAAATAAAGTTGTTCAACATTTAAAAGATATATTTTTTCAAGGCCAGCATGATATTATTTATTATGACCTTAATAGATTAAAGTGCATGTTGTCCTTTTAGAAATGGACTCACACTAGAACTATTTACAACTATAGTTTTGCAGGAAGCTAAAATAATTTTTATTTTCTACCATTGCTTTATGTAGAGAAAATGAAACAAATCACCAAGGCAACAAATGGTTTTCTGAGTGGCCCTGTGTTCATAGACAAAGCTATTTATTCATGCAGATATATAGTTGCATCTGCTCCCATGGTAGAAACAGTATATATAACCAATGATTTTATTTATCTAATAAGTATTTATTGAATATCTACTATGTTCTCGATGTACTTGTAGGCATGGGGATACAATGAACAATCTGTTGACATGGAACTTTTAGTCTAATGGGAAAATATAGCCAATTATGGAAGTAGCTGTGATATCTGGTAGGAAGATGAATATAGGTAGTATGGAAATGAGCATAAGGATCCATGGTTGCTGCATAGGCAAAGTTAAATACCAGGGAAGTCTTTTCAAAGGAAGCAACAATTAAGTTGATATGTAGAATGGGGCAGACAATGGAATGGTAAGATTCTAGGTTGGAGAGAGATGGAGAAAGAGAGGGAGAAGGACAGGGAGAGAGACAGAGATACATTCAAGGAAAAATGGTCAGTGTCGCTGGGATGTAAGGTGTCCAGGTAGTAAGAAGCTACAAAGGATGCAGTGATAAATACCAAGGAGTTGTCAAAGGTATATATTATTTTAAAGGGAATAGGATTTTCCAACCATCATTAACACTGATTTCCCAGACTTCCCCCCTATTTCATTCTCTTGATTTGAATTTTCTCCTTCTTTCTGTCAAAGTCCTTTTTGACAATCTTTCTTTTTCTTTGCTAAACATAGCAGTTTTACCTTTCACTAGTTGAATGTCCTTCTCTGAACTGTAGTTCCCTCATCCATAAAAATGTACCTGTCTTGCAGGGTTGTTTTGAGCGTTCAGCGAGATAAGAAACATAAGGTTCTTAACATACTACCTTGTAGGGGGTAGGTATACTGTTCTCTGTTGAAGTCCACAGCATCATATCTTCCTTTCTCTGGTACCCTTTTCATCTGTATTGTGCTAATGACTCTGGTTCTGATACCTGTCATTCCAGTCAAGTGTCTGCCTAGTGGCAGGTCTACCTAATAGAGTTTGGAGTGGAAGATTTGGTTAAATAGGGAAGATCTATTGCGTGTTTCAGAGAGGCAGAAATACAGTGAGTAGTAGTTTTTAGGCATATATCCACAGCTTATTAAAACAAAATTTAGAAATGAAACAAAATTTCATTCCATGGATCATAGCAATTATCTATTGATTCAACACAATAACTGTTTCTTCTGACAAACCTGGTTAGTAGGATGATCATTTCACAGCATTAGCCCTTTTCTCTGTGGGTAAGTGTCACGTGTACTATGACAAGCTATGAGTTTGAAAGGATTGTCCTTTATAAGAACTTTATGTAAAGTTTATTTTTATGAGACAAATGTGCATTTGCAAAGGAGACAAGTGCAAAAAAATTACAAGTCAAATAATATTTAAACACTTATTGTGCTCAACATTTAAATAAGTCATATAACTCTCTTTATAAAGTACAAAAGACTCTTCAACCCTTCCTTTCATTATTTCATCTGACTGTTTGTAGATAAGATTTTCTTAAAGCAGATTACTCACGATTACAGCTGCCTGAGAGACCTGTCTCATTGCATTTATGTATGCACTTCACCAAAGGCAATTTAGAAATGTGTATTGGATAAAGATTCAGAAAATACAGTCTTGGGCTTTCTGTTGATTATATTAGTAATTTTAAATCAGTTCAGTATACTCTCTGAGCCTTGTTTGCTCAAGATTGAAATGGGGGGTCATAATATGGGCTTAACAGTACTTCCTGCACAGGATTATTATATAGAATTAAATTAGTTTATCTGAAAATATAGAATACTATTTACATGGAAAGGATAAGTATAATTATTGTAAAGAGGAAATCCTAGTGTAAACTGGCATCCTTTTACTGCCATTAGTATCAGTGTTTGGTAGAGAAAATGAAAGCTTGTCCATATGTGTTAGAACTAATTTTATGTTAATTTTAATGACACAGGCAAATTGGCCTGACATATCTGAGATCTCTCAGAGAATCGAGTGTGGAGCAGCTGGGCAACAATTGTCATCTACCACTAAATTGGCTTAGAGTAGAACAGAATACTATTTGAAAGTTCAGCCTTTGGAGTTCCAGGCTTATGTGCAGTCATAGCTCTGCAAGTTATTTCTGTTGTCTGGGCCAATTTACTTAATTTACCTAAATGTCAGTTTTCTGACTTATAAAATGAAATAATACATGCTTCAAAGGGCTGTTGTAAGGATTAAATGTTGCATTCATTACCTCCATAAATATTTCCCAGTGTTGGTATGTGCTAGGCATTATTTTGAGCAGTGGGTAATAGACTAGTGAAAAAAAATCAAATAAGACCTAAACCCTTTTAGAACTTAGAACTTACAAAATACAGTGAAGATACAGGCTGTTAATAAACACAAAAAGCATAAACATAGTGTCATATAGTAATAACTTCTATAATTAGGTGGAGAAATGGAATATAAAATGATGAATGAGTATAAAAAGGCAGGAAGCTATTTTAGACAGGATGGACATAGAAGTCTACTCTAAATAAGTTCTAGAAACTTAGAACATCTTGGCAAAGAACATCCCGAATAAAGAGAACAGCTAGTGCAAATATACACACGGAGCTTTGTAGTGACTATATATACAAACAATCAACAAAGAGTAAGTAAGAATGTTTCTGTTCCTCATCCTCTTCCATTTCTTTTTCTCTAAGAATCTGACATTTAAGAATAAATTTCATAATGAGGTTCATTAATTCAACTAGCCACTTGGCACTCTGGTGGCAAATTTCTACTTCTGTAGTCAATGGGGATTTCCTCTGGCTTTAGTGAACAATATTTCCTAGGCTTATTGGTCTTTATTGATGAGAGAAAGATATCAAGTGTTTCAATATTCTCTTCCATTGTACATTGATGATTAGTACCAGATTAGAATTCTGTGAAAATAACCCCCGCCCTCGTATCTATTCTTATACTCCTACCCACACATATCCATTTCTTTGTATCTAAGTAATTCAATTCTTGAGCTAACTTTTTAGAAGATATAAGGATTTTGTGAGAAACTGGTTTGACAGTAAATGAATAAATTCTTTGAATTTGGAATTCTATTTACCCAGTAACTTAAGTAAAAAATTACAGGAAAATGCCTGCTCTCTGGAGTTCCCCAGGCATAAATCATTTTCATGTTACAATCTCTTCTCAATATATCGAATATCACTATCTCAGTTGCCATGGCTAGATAAAAGGGAGTTATTCTTCATTCTTATTTTTCCCTAAATCCTCCAAAGTCCCAACTCCTATTCATCTTATTTCCTTAATCTTTTCTTTATTTGCATTCCTGCTACCAGTAGTAGTCTTTTTCAGGTTCTCACTGAGTCTTTCATAGATTTTGCAATAAAATCCTTATTAATTTTCTTGCCACTTCTATAACTCCATATTTACACATTTCCTTCATTGTTAACTGGGAAGTTCCTTAAAATATATGTGTGTGTGTACTAAATTTATGTGTCACAACTCTGTTTCCCTTGTCTCATTATTCAATGTGGTTTGTTCACCAGCTACAATGGCATGCCCTCAGAGATTGCTTGAGATGCAGTCTCAGGTTCTAAGCTGGAATTACTGAATCAGACTTTGCATTTTAATAAAATCTCAAGCTAATTTGTATCCCTAGTTGATTTTGCACATTATGGCTTAGAAACACTATCCTGCAAGATAAAGTGCATTATGTAGTCTGGCATACGTGGTCCTCTATGTTCCCCCTAACAATCTGAATTTCTTCTTCCTCCTTGTACCTACATTTTCTTATGCCTGGAAAGAAACCCCCTAGCTTGGCACTTAAACTTTGTCTTAAACTTTAATACTCAGAGTAAGTTGACTGCTTTGTAAATAATTTCCTTTATTCTGCACCACCAGATTGAGCCAGCCATACTTCATGTTCTCAGCACGTTGTATGTATCTTTGTAATAGCCTTTATCTAGTTGTACAATTTTTTTACATGTGCCTATCTCTTTCTAGACAGGGCACAGGAGGAGTTCTTGGTTACATTCACAACCCATCATCAAACATGGTATTGGCAAGGGATGCTATATACATTGACTGATTCTTTCATTGACATTGATATGTATTTCAGGGTTGAATAAGTAATGAATGGGTGGATAAAATATTTTCTTTCTTTAAGTTACACAAATGCACGTTTATCTGTTTGTATATGTATGTGTGTAAACACATGTTTGTATATGCACATAAAGACACATATACATACATACATGTGTTTATAAATTCTACTGCACAAGAAATAGTGTAAAATCTTTTCAATCTGATAGACTTCTCAGTTGAGAGGCAGACAGTTGGTGAACTCATCTGTGAATAGTTGGTAGCCCTGAAATAACACTTGAAATGCCATTTTAGTATAAGAGAAATGGACTAAAAGAGATAAAAGTCCTCACACACACCAAGGAAACTGGCAAATGGATCATATCTCTGATAAACCAATTTATTCTGATTATAATTTAAACTTCTGGAATTCAAGTATAAAAATAGAAGTAGATTGCACATTTTTTACTAAACAAAAGCTAAAGCAGTCAAATCAGGTTTTCAGTTTGATAAAAGAATGCCAAGTAACATCTATTTAGGTACTCAGTGATTTAATATAGCATGATAGTTAGTTTGGGGAAAATGATTTGACTTTGTAATGTGTATACAATGTGTTTACCATAAATATACTATAAAGCTATAGTGTTTTCCTTTGTGGTATATTTTTACTATAAGACATGAAAACGTGTTAGAAACCTACGCAATGCAAAATTTAAAAATGATTTTATTCTACTACATTATCAGCTTATGAAACAGTTAGATGAATATTAGAATTTAATACTAATATTAACTTTAATGTAGGATGCGCAATGTTTCACTTAATTGCAGGATATGAACTTGTCCAGGAAGGGTTTACATGAAGCTGCTGTTTTTTAACTTGGTTTACATTTCAGAGAACAAACTGTATGGATACCATTGAATGACTTTACCCAAAGTAATCTCCAAAGGGAATTTTTACAAAACTATATTAATGAGTATTACATGGAATTTGTCCAACTAGCCACATGATGTCAGCACTATGCAAAAGGGACCCTAGATGGATGTTACGTTATTCTGTAATTGATGCTGATTTAAAAGCTTTAGGTACTTTCAAATGTTGCCTTGAAACTATTCTGAGACCCCGTGGCAAAAATAACTCAGAAGAATCAAATATACCATTTTCCTAAGCAACAATTTAATCCACAACAAATTCTCCTTTAGGATCACTGAATTACATTCACGAAAAGAATATTCGGAAGTATTATTTCAAGATCTGAATCATACCACTTATTATCCTCACCAGCAGGAATTTTGGTTGTTGTACAAAAACACAATTCAGAAAGTGTTTGTCTTAGCTTCCCTCTTCTTTTTTTTTTTTTATTATTCATATGTGCATACAAGGCTTGGTTCATTTCTCCCCCCTGCCCCCTCCTCTAATCTTCATGTTTTTACAAAAAACAAACTAGAAAGGGAATTTAAATATTCTTGGTGATTAAAAAATTGAAAATCATATGCTTAAAAAAAAAAACCACAAGTAAAACTGTACATTTTTAGCAAAATAAATTCTCCTTCCCTGGTCTCTATTATGAATCTCCTAGGATTTCAAACTACAGTGTTTTCTTGCTAGTCTTTTAAAGTAAAACTGTCCTGAATTAACACACATGTAATTTCCTCCAGTTGTCTGAAGTTCTATTTAAATCAAGGACAGCTCTAATTGCTAGTTCTTCCTGGATGAGTGTGTGGTGCCGTCTATGGCACCTGATCTACTAAAGCCTGTACATTACTTCATTGATGAACATTTGTCCCCAAATACATACTCATAGGTGTCAGAAAGACAGGAAACATATGCAAGTAATATCCATTTTCCCCGCTCCCCTACATTATGTTGGGTTTTGTCAGAATTGAAAGTATCTGAGAATTGTCTGCTAAGAGAAAACTCTGTAAGTTTAAATTCATGGCATGCTATGTGTATTTTTCAGAAAACAGTGTCCAATGTATATTCGTGTTTTGAAATTCAAGAAGATTATAAGAACAAATTGATACAAATTATATATTTAATAGGTTGTAATTATATTTTATCAAAAGCTCAACTTTTTAAACCCTTTATTCTTTAGAAATATGGTAATTGTCCCCTTTCCCATGCAGTTAATTATAAATTTCAGGAAGAATTAAGTCTGCTAACTCTCTTCATTTTTTTTCCTCTGTCTCTATGGTAGCAGTGAGAATAAAAGTGAATTGCTTTGATCTTGTTTCTGAATGGCATTTCTTTCCACAAAGGACTGACCTAATTTTGGGGTCCTGAAATTTGAGACATTTTTATCAGCTACTAATTTGTTAATCCAAAAAAGATATCTTTACAGATAAATTTTAAGTATGTTTTAGAAGAAAAAAGTAGCTAAAAGTACTTAGAAGTTAGAAATCACAGTCCTTTATATGTTTCCACAGGACTTTGTAGTTTAGGATCTAATGGACAAAATCTGACAATGAAAATTATTCATCAACTGCAATGGTAAATAGCTTCCAAAATTTCATCTTGTTTATAGAATGAAGTGCTAGACTGCAGATATTAATTACATCTAAAGTATTTTACAAAACTACATTTCAGAGCTTATATTGTCTGTGCAGAGTAATAATTCAACTTTGGTGGTTGTAGATCTTCAAAGAATACTGGGACATGCCCCCACATGTGCTAAAATATCATATTTCTTAGAAATATATACAGAACAATGATTTCAAGTATGTGATCCTAGACTGCAGAGTCAATTCTGGCTCACATTGTTAGTCTTCCTAAAACTGCTGCAGTATTTTAGACATTCTTTCCATCCTTCCTTATATTAATTAACATAAAGTTATAAATAAAATTAAGATTTAAAATTCTTGACATTTGCTAACCCCTGTCTCTCACTTTTTCCTCATTTAATTTTATTAGTAACCTTGTGAGGTAAACATTATTATTTTATACTTAAGGGTGAGAAATACAGACTCAGAGGAGCTAAGTGATAAGATAATAAGTTAATAAGATAAATATTGTGCAAACTACATATTTATCTTTTTATTATTAGAGTACATACCAGACCCTGGACTTAATGTATTACAGGTATTGTTTTATATCATTCTTTCAATAATCCCTTAAACTGGGTATTATTCTCTCCATTTTATGGGAAAGAAAATGAACTCACAGAAGCTAAAAAATTACTGAAAGGCACAGCTCTGAAGAGGGACTACTCTGGCATTCTGACCCAGGTCCAGTGTTTTTACCATGGTATTACACACTCTCCCTGACTACTTTTCAAGGTAAATGCGGTGATAAAATGAGCTGACAATATGTGCTCAATTAATATTATTTCATTATGCAGTTAGGGAATGGCTTCTGTACCCAAGGCCACATCCTCTCCTCACTGAGACCACGCAGTGCAAGTCACAGCAGTGACTTCTATTTGTCCCTTAAATGTGTCCAGTCTAAGAACTTGGGTCCTAACCCCCCCACCATCGTTAATTTAGCTAGGTAAGTGGTTGGAATGTGATTTTCACGTAGCATGTTTAGTCCTCTTATGTATTAACCACACATTGCGCCTCTGCTAGCCTGGTTACATGTCTTAATGGAGTTATAAGGGACTCTGGGAAGCTTAAGGATGACTCAGCACCACTGTCAATGCCCACTGAAAATCCCTTGTTCTCAGCATCCTATGGAGAATAGGTCAGCAGCATTTGTTTCATTTACAGAAGAGCCAAATGCATGACTCCACAGCATGGCTTCAGCCTTAGTAAGGATTCCTCAGAAACAAATTAGGTCAACTTATTTTAAACATCTTTTGAAACCCAAGAAAATAAAAGGAAACAAATGGAAGGATAAGACCAAAAAGGGATGAAGTCATACATTGAGAAATATGAGGAATCATGACCCCAAATTAACACATAATCATGATTATGTTTTGCATATCTAATTGACACATTGGACAAGGAGGACTCATGGATGGAAATAATAGGGGTCACTTTATTTTGGGCTCCCTATTGTTTGCTTAGAATGACTTAGTGTCAGTGGTCCTCACCTTGCTTTCTAACTAAAAACTTGAGTCGTCTCAAGACTTTCCTTGATTTTTTTCCCATTGCTTTAAAAGGAATGAAAAGCACTATGATTGCCTAAAATCAGTAGTTCAGTAATTAAAACTGCCCAGTTCCAAATATCCATCAAAATTCTGGGCTCTTTGCAGATCAAAGATGCTCTTCTTCCTATTATGGAAACTTCAGTCCAGACAACTGCTTTGTGGAAAGGGGAAGCTGTATTCTTCCCATTCTTCTTCCCTTTTTACCAGTTGGGTACTGAGTCCTCCCAGTTTGGAGCATGAGAGGGAAGTAAGAAAAGGCAAACAGAAAGATCTTACTGAACTGGCATTGTTATGCTTTTTTGCTCTCTGAGCCTGACACATATAATGGTACTAATAACAAAAACAACATGGCGCACCCTTAAAAAGTGCTGATTGTGTATAGAAGTAGTTCTAAGTGCTTTACTGATATTAACTCCTTAATCTTCATAACTGAGCATCTTACCCATGGTCACCTAGCTAAGTAAATGGTAGATGCGAGATTTTAGCTGTGTGGCTTCCAACTTTTTCTCTCATGGGCATTTTGTGGTTCTTTGGAAGTTTCCTTTTTTGGGTTCTTCTGACTTAATCTTCTATGCTGTGGCTGATAAATTTCTTTAGCCTCAGGTTTTATAGCAGTCCTTCCTATGTAGAGGGTTGTCTTAGCAGACATCATGTTCCAAAATGGATCTTTTGCCTTGTACAGTTTTCTCCCTTGTAAAATGGGTATAATAATCCTCTGTCAATATTCATCATGCATATTAGTAATATCATGGGTCCATAATAATTCCTGGAAATTTAGTAGCTCAATAAATTGTGTCTGTGGTTTTTATGATGATTATTAGCACCGCCAGGAAATCTATATTATCATTGAGTATATAATGAATGAAATAAAAGATATTTTATTAGAGCCTCCCCTCCTTAGGACTAGTCATTATTACAGGGATAAAACAGTATTGTTAGTTAAAGGGAAGTACTTTATTCTTTCTAAAAGACCAATTAGGAGTGGATTTACAGGAATTTCAACAATAGTAAGTTAACTAGAGATAAATTACTAAAGAAAGAGAGCCTGGAAAATGGCTCGGAAAGTCTTTGAACAAATTGTTTCATTTCTCTGCACCTCCATTTCTGATGTGACAAGAAAGCCCTCTAAGATCTATCCCTGTCAACTCTACATTCTGGAGTTCTATGAGATGCCCTAGAGAGAATCACCATCATTAGCTTACAGTCTGGAAGGGGAGACAAATAAACAAGTCTTTGTCTACTTTCACTCAAATGATATCAGAAAGGTACAAAATGTATTAGCATTGTCTGGGAGCCTGGAAAAGAGCAGAACAGTTCAGCCTCTGGGTTAGAAGAGCTCTCTTTTGGTTCTTCTTGGGGCCTGGAAGGCCAGTTTCTGAGAAAGCCTGGTGCCAAAAACCTAGTCCTTAGAGTAATTTTTTAAAAAACAAGTGAAGGATAATTTCTTATGACTGGATAAGAGCAGAAATTGTTTCCCACTCTTCTGTAGCCCTGCACTGAAAAATCATTCTCAAAAGCTTCTACAATACTTGTAAACATGGTAATAAACATATTGATAATAAATGTGTCAGCTATAAGTTAGTGAACATATTATATAGAATATAATATCACTTTTCTTATTTGCAGCAAAATCAAGGCAAATGCCCAGCCCAGAATTGTTCAGTGGAAGCCCCTGCTTGGATGCCTGTCCACCACTGTACTGTAAGTTTGACTATTCCAAGATCGGCCAGATTGAAGGAGAAATGTTTTTGAGATTTTGGAATAGCCTTACTGGAATGAGGTGGAATATTGTCTGAAACTGTGGAGCAGAGAAAACCTTTTGAAAGGAAAAAAATGTGCCTTCAGAAAGCTGTGTATTATAAAAAATAAATTCCATGTATTTTTTTCAGAGTCAGGGTAACTGCAAAGGATTTCTGTAAATGGGGTATTGATGAGTTAGATTTGGATGGACATTAAAATGAGTATATTTGCACATATATTTTCCTGAATAGCTGCAAATTCAGCATTATTTGATTTTAGTTGCCTTAGAGAAGGATGCTTTCTCTTCTATCATTGTTTTGTTGACTGCTTAATAGTGATGAGTAAAAGGACTTACAATTTTCAAGTCTTTCTGGTGTAATAATAGACTGCATTTGCGGGGAATCTTCTATCAGAGAATTTTCAAGTGACTTAGAAATAAACAGGTACTATGTCATTATCCTGTGTTACAGATGGGATACTTGAATGCAAAAGGAGTAAGAATAGTACATCAAATATAGAGCTGGCAATAGATGCCAGATACCCTACCTCTCCTTTTCCATGTACTCATTCTACTACATTGTGCTAAGAAGTAAATGAAGACAGAGAACTGATTTGTATGATGTTCTCTTATGCATGCATTGATAGAGATGACAGCAGTTCTTCTGGGAATTGTATATGCTATAAACTACAATTTGCCTGTCAGGAAATAATGTGTGTGTGAGATGGGGACAAGAAATTGGAAAGTTACTTTGGGGGCATCCCTCATTTGACCCTCCTTACAGGCAATGTAAAAGTGATGTGTGGAGTTTTGTTTTGTTTTTTTAATATCTGCATCTATTGTCGAGGTTCAAGCTGCTGAAAGGTACAGCTGGGCTGCCATGAGGTGACTTCTGACTGTTAGAAGGGAGTGAGCCTGGTAGACTACTTCTCATTCAGATCATGTAAGGGACAAAGCTTTCTTCCTTAGTTTTTGTTCATCTGTGGAAGAAGGAGGAAAAGGTGGGATCACATGTACTGAAGGAGATGCTGCTGCTTAATTTTGAAGGGATTCCTGCAGTGCAGAGGCAGCCCAGACCTGCCAGAGATTTGAAGAGTAAAAATGTCACACTTTTCTGAGCAGATGGCCAGGGGAGAGTACATGCTAAGGCACAGTGCTGATGCCAGAGAAAGGATGGGTTTTAATAATTATATTTCTCCATCAATCATTCCTTTTATTGTATCCCTGATGTTATTATTTTGTAATTAGTGACTCATGGGTCTATTTCTCTATGGAGACCATGTGCTCCTTAAGGTCCTAGTGTACATACACCGTAGTAAATCCCTTATACATAGCAGGAGCTCTGTGATTGAAGAGTTAATTCTAAATCTTCAATATGTTCATTTGCTATTTAATGAGTTTCTATGGCTTGAATGTGGCTTTTAGCAAATTGTTTTATAAGTCAGATTTCTTGGTGAAAAGGAACAATGATACAATTTGATCCTCTTATGTTGGGTTTTCATTTCTGAAATCAGGATAACTTGCAAACGAGTTTTCTAAAAGGGATATTGATGAATTAGATTTGGGTGGACATTGAAGTGTATCTATTTGCATGTATATTTTCTGAATCACTGAATATTCAACAGTATTTGGCTTCAGGTGGGTTCTTTTACACTTTTCTTCTTACAGAATACCACAAAATGTGGGTTTTGAGGAATTTTGTTTTCAAACTAGACAAAATTTCATAAATTCCAGCTATGGGTGGTACTATGCCAATTGCTGGTGTTACAAACAGGAATAAGATAGTGTTTATTTTTATCAAGTGCCCCTATGTGTAACACCAATGATAATTTTCGAGTAGCTGATCCTCTCTACTATACTAATGATTTTGGTTCCAAATAATATGACCTAGATAATTTAGTTACTTCATGCAGTCTCACTGCAAGTAAATGAGTTATTAGAATCCAGTCTTTGAAATTGTTGGAAATAATTCACTCATTATTACTTTGGAGTTAGAACTCTTAGTATCTGGGGGAATATTAGATTAGGTCTTTCTAATTTGGAGATCCTCAAGGACTAAATAGTGTTGTATAGTATACTTAAGACTCTTCCTGAATATCACAAGTCAAAAATGTCAACATGAAAATCTGATTCTCAGATTTTGGCTTTGTGTCGGGTGAGAGTATCAGAAAACAAATGTTTCTTCTTCACTTCTGCCATGGAATTGGGAGCTGCTGGTTTAATAATTTTCCTTTCCCATTTACTTAAAATAATTGCATCCCCTAGTGGGGCAGATACTTTCTGGAGGTGCTGTAGAGTGCACAATGACCTGCTTGTCTTCAGGTTACTCCTGATCCACGAATGTGGCCTCCCAGTGGCCATAGTTGGACTGCATGAGCCTGCCTAGGCTATTGCTGACTGATCAAGGGACAGACATCTGATCCCAGCAAAGAGAGATTCTTGCTTCTAAGAATCTAAAAATTGTCTCAGAGAGAAACCAAATTGGTAGTCATCAATACTGAATCACATGAATGACAATACTTTGGAAAAAAATTATGTGACCCTCAGTTGTTGAGACCTCCCTAGAGCTTCCCTTTTAGGGTTCTATTTACTCAAATCTCTGATTCTGTGAAATGATCCTAGTCATTAAATTACTTTTCCCCTTAAGTGATTTCGATTTTTTTGTTCCTATTATGTTTAGGGTTTGTTTTTTTGATTTATATGTAACCAAAAAGGAAAAATAATGGCTTATATACCCAGCCAGCAGGATTTATTGAGTCTTCAGCCCATTTCCTCCAATGCTAATGAAATGAGTACTCTCAATCAGAAAGGAGCATTCAGAACACTGTGACTTTGTTAATTTATAATAGTCTATTCATTCCAAATGTCTGATCATATGCAACACTTGGATACCTTAAAAAATGATGAAATAATAATTTGGTAATTACTTAATTCACTATAGAATGAGAAATATAGGCAGTTAACTATCCAATTAGCATATGCCTATTTATTTAACAAAAACTGCACATGACATGTGAAGTCATTCTGGAATTAATTTTCATTTTCTCATCTCTCAAGGAATAGTGAAAGTCATAGCTTTGTGTGTTTAAGAGACTGTCACCACTGTCTCAAATTGTCCAAGGATGGAATCAGGTCATAACTAAATACATTCTTGCATGCAAAATAAATGGATAGTCTCTATTATCTTTGTGCATTTTTCAGGTTCCGTTAATTCTCTCCCACATTCCTTTCTTCATTGCCTTATTCTTGCTCTTTGGTGTTCTACTCTATAGTGATTGTAATTGGGCTTTAATGCTTTTTGCAAAACAGTCTTGGTCTTCTTGCATGTATTTCCCCAAGTTCATTTTAAGTGCAGAACATTTATCTTTGCTTTTCTTCTGTCTCCAAATTGTTACCAGTTACATATTGCCTTGAAAATGGCTTCTGTCACTATTAGTTCAGTCTCTGCTGATGTTCTCTTTTTTTGGCATTCTGCACCTATGTAGTAATGGGTTTGAGAAGAATTTTTTTCCATTTCAGTCAGGTCTATAATGTGCAGATTGGAGTTGAAGCTGAAAAGGAACTTTATTCCCAGTAATAATATAGAAACATGGACACAATTATACTTCCTGAATAACTGTAAGTGAAATATCTTTCCGAGTGAGAATTGTGGCAGTTTATTTGTTTATATCTCAGTTTATGGCACTATTAAGCACTAAAATGATACCCTTCCTTAACCCCACACTTGAAATTTAATTGGGTTTTATGCCTCATTGGTTTGTATGGCCATGAATATGACCACAATAGTTATCTGAGTCTCTGCTGCTTCAAATAGTTGAATAAAATGCTGACAAGCTCTGGGACTCAGGTGAAGGACAGATAGTTCTCTGAATTTGAAGTGAACTAGGTGAAAAACTAGCTCCTGGAAATAAAGAACCTAGGACTTAACTGCAGGAGACTTGAGTGGCTACTGCCTTTGAAAGATATCTCTGGACTACTCCGAATGGCCATGCTCTGTGCATGGATTTGATCATTTTGAGGAATATCCTCAAACTCAATCCTTAGTTACTGGGCATTACTTACAGATGGCTGTAATGTATGATTTTTATTGGTTAGACATATATGAGGTAAATATGCATAATTTGACTAGCATAATTGTTTTATTTATCTGCACACCCCTTAGTGGAAAATAAGAATAATGCTAGGAGTTTTGAAAAGCTGAGTTGAAAATAAAATCCCTGTTATTATGGAGTTTATCAAAGATATTGCTATATCTTTTGATAAGTAAATATGTAAAATATTGTCAAAACTTATATAAACATTTGCAAATTAGAATGCTACACTCTCAAATATATCAAGTCTCATTTACTCATTCTAGAATGCATTACTGAACACATATTGTGAATTGTAACTGACCCTTGGATTTCTCAGTGTTTTAAGAAACAATATACGCAAATCATAACTAGACTTGGTAGCACATTCTACAATAATGGTCTATACAAAGAGCTATCAATTTTCAGAATGAATAGTTACCTTAAGATGGATTTTAGAAGGCACAAGTTGTAGTATTTGGTCACATTTAGGGGTTCAAGTTTTAGGAATGAGTAAGATTTCTGTTAATATATATTAACTTTGTCACTTATTACTGTATGACCTTGGATAATTTACTTAATCTCTCTAAATGTATAATATAAAAAGGTATCTTAGTATTTACTTGAAATAATAGTAAATGTTAACATAGTTCCTGACACACAGTAGTTGCTAGGAGAAAAGAAAGAAATGACAGTTCTTTCCAGAAGAGAGTGCATGGAGAAGGATGAATTGACGAGAGAAGCATGAAAAACAAGCAATAAATTGTTATTATGGTAGGGTTACTTATTTAGTTTTATTGAGAAAGGCCCTATCTTCAAAAATTATTCAGGTTGGGACAGGATAAGATTCCAAGATTTTATATACAACTCTTTAAGCAAAAATCTTGCAGCTCTTAAAAAGAAACCTTTTTGCTCTCTGATAGGCAGGAACTGATGGTATAGGAGTGTCATAGTGACAAGAGACATTTGTATTCTGAATAACATAAAGCCATTTTCAGGGCCAGGTACTCCTTTTCACTTAAAAACATTTTAACATTTTCCTATTATGTCTCTCTAGATCCTGAAAGTAATTTTTCTCTTTTATGAGATATCAATAAAAACAGACACTCCTCATAGAAACCAGAGATGTTCTTTTAGAGTGTTAATTGTTTCAACATGTTCTTCTACACTGCTTCACATTACCCACAGTCAGGTCATTCACTCTAATTGAAAACATTTAATACAATGTGCATAAGCTATTCTGTAATAGTTCTAAACATTTTCTTCTTTTTATGTAGCCTCTCTCTGGCTTTTGTTTTTTCAGTGTGCATTTTGTGACCTAATTTTATATACAACCCACATAAGTACACAGACCATGGCACTCAGAATCATCTAAAATCATCATAAAATCACACTGTGTCTGCTCTCTGAGTGTGTCCAGAGTTGCTGTGAACACAGTACCCACTGGGCTAACTCTGCTGCTGGGAAATTACACCCAGGATGGCTTTGATGAGTATTGTCTTTCCAAAGACTGGATACCATTTTTATTTTTTAGGGCAAGGTTTTCATACTATCAGCAGTCTTTTTATAGAATGAAAAGTCAGGACATTATCAGATGATTGTAATTTTAGGAAAATTGCAGAAAATTGAAGATTACAGGAGCTTAAATTGGTGGGCCCTGGGATTGGAGTGTATCTGGCCATATGGGTGATGGCCGTGGGGTTAGGAAAGAATCCAGTGGAGAAATGATCTCAAAAGAGTATGGTTCACTTTAAGAAATGTGAACTCTGTGGGTTGACTCTGATCCCAAGTTTGCTATAGTAAGGGGCTCTAAATCAAGGGAAATATGAGGAAGATGAGATTGATACAACAGGTAATAGTTCCTCTTTCCCTTCTTTTCTGGCCCTCACACTACCTTAGATATATAGTGCTAGAAACTGCAATACTCATAAAATAATTTTGTTACACTGATCTTTGAATGACTCCAGAAGGGGAACCCACAGTATTTATGGAGGTGGGCACTGGTTCATGTGATTGAGGAAAGGGCATTCCCAGTGATCGCACATAAGAAAACTACACAACAAATGAAACAGAAGTTACATAAGCATTTACCCAGTATTCACTGGATAATGTGGCAGAGGAAGCAAGTCCTGATGCTGTTGTCAAGATCCGTGAATCTAAATGGAGGAATGGTAAATAACCATGAGAGCCAAAAGCAGGGCCACAGTAAAATTGAGGTCAGCAAAGTTTATGTTTAGTGTCCCCAGGCTCCTCTTTCAGTACTTTTAAACTGTAACTCTCTCTTTTTCCAATTTGACTAATTTGGGGGCTTCAGTATTTATCTACCTCTTCCTACTTTCTCTTTTTGTCATTCAGCCAAAGATCTGGTAGAACAAAAGGATGAATAGATATATTCTTCCTACGGCATTTAGGATTTTTATTTTATATTGTTGTTTTCTATCAGTGTTCTTTATTTTTCTTCACTTCTTTACTGAGATATAATTTATAGACCTGTAAATTATAAAGAGGCTGATTCAGTGATTTTTAGTTCATTCACAGAGCTAAACAACTATTACCACAATCAATTTTAGAATATTTTATGACCTTAAAAGAAACTCTACACCTGTTAGCAGTTACTCTCCATTTGCCTTGCCCTCCAAAACCACTAATCTACTTTCTGTTTCTAGGGCTTTGCCTATTCTAGACTTTTTGAGTTATTTTTTTTCTCTTTTTAAATTGTTGTGGGTGGAAGTACTTTGTGGTATTTACAAAAGTTCTTACAATATATCAAATATTTCATACTTGAATTCAGCCCCCCATCCTCCTTTATCCTCCTTCCCCCATTCCTGGAGTAGTTTCAACAGGTGTCATTTTCCATTTACATACATGTGTGCATAATATTTCCATATATATACACCCTCCTACTTACAAATGTCAGTCTTTTGTGACTGGCTGCTTTCACTTAGAATATGTTTTTAGGGTTAATTCATGTTAGTTATTACATGTATCAGTTCTACATTACTTTTTTGTGGAATAGTATTCACTGTATGACTATACCTTATCCTGTTTATTGATTCATCAGTTGATTGACTTGACATTTGAATTGTTTACACTTCTGAATATTACAAATAATGCCACTATGAATATTATTGTGTGAGTTTTTGAATGGGCATATGTTTCCAATTCTATTGAGTATGTAACCTGGGAGTGAAATTTCTAGGTCATATGATAACTCTGTGTTTAACGTTTTGAGGAACTGTCAAACTGTTTTCAACATCAGTTGTACCATTGAACATTCTTACTAGCAACAAATGAGATTTCAATTTCTCCATATTCTCAGCAACACGTGTTACTATCTCTCTCTCTGTCTCTGTCTCTCTCTCTCTCTCTCTCTCTCTCTCTATATATATATATATATATATCTCCACATTTTTTGTGGTACTGGGGTTTGAACTCAGGGCATCATGCTTGCTAAGCAGGCACTTTACCATTGAGCAATTCCACAAGCTGACTATCTGTATTTTTTTATTGCAACCATCATAATAGGTATGAAGAGGTATTCATTTTGGTTTGATTTTCATTTACCTAATAATTAATGATATTGAATACCTTTTCATGTACTTATTGGCCATTTGTTTATCTTCATGGTAGAAACTTGTATTCAAATTCTCTTGCCATTTCTGTTTATTTATTTAATTCATTTATTCACATGTGCATACATTGTTTGGGTCATTTCTCCACACTGCCCCCTCCCCCACACTCCCCCCCGCCCGACTCTGTTCCAGGCAGGTCCTGTTCTGCACTTATCACTAATTTTGTTGAAGAAAAGACATAAGCATAATAAGGAAGACAAAGCGTTTTTGCTAGTTGAGTTAAGGATAGCTGTACAGAGAGATTCCTAATATTGCTTTTGTGTACCCACGTGTTACGACCCGTGTTGATTCAACTCTAACTGATCTTTACACTAGTTCATGATCCCCTTCTCATGATAACCTCTGTCACTTTAAGGTTTCTGTATTAGTTCTTCTGGAGTGGGGACATCACACGCTTTCATGTTCTGGGTTTTCTACCTATTCCTATATCTCCCGTATGTGCTCTCCCCTTGTCATGTGATCCAAGTCAAAACACATTGCTGCATTTGCCCTAGATCTAATGTCCACATATGAGAGAGAATGTACAATTTTTGGTCTTCTGAGCCTGGCTAACCTTGCTCAGAATGATGTTCTCCAGTTCCATCCATTTACTTACAAATGTAAGATTTCATTCTTCTTCGTGGCTGAGTAAAATTCCATTGTGTACAAGTACCACATTTTCTTAATCCATTCATCAGTAGTGGGGCATCTTAGTTGTTTCCATAACTTGGCTATTGTGAATAGTGCTGCAATAAACATGGGTGTGCAGGTGCCTCTGGAGTAACCTGTGTTGCATTCCTTTGGGTATATCCCCAGGAGTGGGATTGCTGGATCATATGGCAGGTCTATGTTTAGATTTTTAAGCTGTCTCCAAATGTTTTTCCAGAGTGGTGGCACCAGCTTGCATTCCCACCAGCAGTGGATTAGGGTTCCTTTTTTCCCACATCCTCGGCAACACTTGTTGGTGGTGTTTTGGATGATGGCTATTCTAACAGGGGTGAGGCAGAATCTTAGTATGGTTTTGATTTGCATTTCCATTATGGCTAAAGATTGTGAACATTTTTTCATGTGTTTTTTGGCCATTTGAATTTCTTCATTTGAGAAAGTTCTGTTTAGTTCAGTTGCCCATTTCTTAATTGGTTCATTGATTTTAGGAGAGTTTATTTTCTTAAGTTCCCTGTATATTTTGGAAAATATATATATAGCTGGAAAAATATATAGCTGGAAAATATTTTCCCTGTATATTTTGGAAAATATATATATATAGCTGGAAAAATATATAGCTGGAAAATATTTTCTCCCACTCCATGGGTGGTCTTTTCAATTTAGAGACCATTTCTTTTGTTGTGCAGAAGCTTTTTAATTTTATGAAGTCCCATTTATTCATCCTCTCTCTTAGTTGCTGGGCTTTGGGGTTCTATTGAGGAAGTCTTTGCCTATACCTATTTGTACCAGAGTGTTTCCTGCTCCTTCCTGTAGTAACTTTAGAGTTTCAGGTATGATATGTAGCTCCTTAATACATTTTGAGTTGATACTAATACAGGGTGATAGACATGGATCTAGTTTCAATTTCTTGGAGATGGGTAACCACTTTTCCCAGAAACATTTGTTGAAGAGGCTGTCTTTTCTCCATTGTATTTTTTTGGCACCTTTGTTAAAAATGAGGTGGGTATAGTTGTGTGGATTCATATCCGGGTCCTCTATTCTGTTCCACAGGTCTTCATGTCTGTTTTTGTGCAAGTACCATGCTGTTTTTATTCATATTGCTTTGTAATATAGTTTGAAGTCAGGTATTGTGATACCTCCAGCATTGCTCTTTTTGCTAAGTATTAGCAAACTTGGCTACTCACGGTCTCTTTTGTTTCCAAGTGAACTTTAGGTTGTATTTTTCAATCTCTGTGATGAAAGTCATTGGGATTTTGATGGGAATTGCATTAAACATGTAGATTGCTTTTGGTATTATAGCCATTTTTACTATGTTGATTCTACCAATCCATGAGCACAGGAGATCTTTCCATCTTTTGTAGTTTTTCTTCAGGAGTTTGTAATTCTCCTTGTAAAGGTCATTCACGTCCTTTGTTAAATTTACTCCTAGGTATTTGATTTTTTTTTTGAGGCTATTGTGAATGGAATTGTTTCCATATATTCTTTCTCAATTTGTTTTTTGCTGGCGTATAGAAAAGCTAATGATATTTATAAGTTGATTTTGTATCCTGCCACCTTGCTGTAGCTGTTTATTGTGTCTAAGAGTTTTGGGGTAGAGTTTTTTTGGTCTTTAAGGTATAGGATCATATAGTCTGCAAATAAGGATATTTTGACCATTTCTTTACCTATTTCTATTCCTTTTATTTCTTCTTCTTACCTAATTGCTCTGGCTAGAAATTCCAGTACTATGTTGAATAGGAGTGGGGATAATGGGCACCCTTGTCTCATTCCTGATTTTAGGGGGAATGGTTTCAGTTTTTCACTGTTAAGTATGATGTTGGCTGTAGGTTTGTCATATATAGCTTTTATAATGTTGAGGTACTTTCCTTCATTCCTAGTTTTCTTATAGCTTGTATCATGATGTGGTGTTGGATCTTGTTGAAGGCTTTTTCTGCATCTATTGATATAATCATGTGGCTTTTGTCTTTGCTTCTATTAATGTGCTATATTACATTTATAGATTTGTGTATGTTGAACCACCCCTGCATCCCTGAGATATAGCCAACTTGGTCATGGTGGATGATCTTTCTGATGTGTTGTTGGATTTGGTTTGCCATTATTTTATTAAGGAATTTTATGTCGATATTCATTAAGGAAATTGGCCTGTAGTTCTCCTTTTAGGAGGTATCTTTGTCTGGTTTTGTGATGAGAGTAACATTGGCTTCATAAAATGAGTTAGGCAGTGTTCCTTCCCTTTCTATTTTGTGGATCAGTTTAAGGACAGTTGGTATTAGTTCTTCTTTAACTATCTGATAGATTTCAGCTGTGAATCCATCAGGTCCTGGACTTTCTTTTTTGGGAGGCTGTTGATAGTTGCTTCAATTTCTTTTGTGTTATAGATCTATTCAGGTGATTAATATCCTCTAGGTTCAGTTTTGGGTGGTTGTAAGTTTCTAGAAATCTGTCCATTTCTTCAAGATTTTCAAATTTATTACAGTATAGGTTCTCAAAGTAGTCTCTGATGATTTCCTGGACTTCTGTGGTGTTTGTTGTTATCTCCCCTTTTGCATTTCTGATTTTACTGATTGAGTTTTTTCTTCTCCTCATTTTAGTCAGGTTTGACAGGGGTCTGTCAATCTTATTTATTTTTTCAAAGAACCAGCTTTTTGTTTCATTGATTATTTGTGTGGTTTCTTTTTGTTTGTTTCTATTTCATTGATTTCATCCCTTATTTTAATTATTTCTTTCCTTCTGCTTGTTTTGGGATTTACTCATTCTTGTTTTTCTAGGAGTTTGAGCTGTAGTATTAGGTCATTGATTTGAGATTTTTCTATCCTTTTAATATTTGCACTCATGCACCTAACTTTCCTCTTAGGACTACCTTTGCTGTGTCCCATAGGTTCTGGTAGGTCATGTTTTCACTTTCATTAACTTCCAGGAACCCTTTAATTTTCTCTTTTATTTCATCAATGACCCATTCATCATTGAGCAATGTGTTGTTCAGCTTCCAATTGTTTGCATGTTTTCTACTGCTGTTTTTGTTGTTGATTTCTAGTTTTAATGCATTATGGTCAGATAGAATGCACGGGATTATTTCTATTTCCTTATATTTGCTGAGGCTTGCTTTGTGCCCTAAGATATGATTGATTTTGGAGAACGTTCCATGGGCTGCTGAGAAGAATGTATATTATGCAGAAGTTGGATGAAATATTCTGTAGATATCAGCTAGGTCCATTTGATGTATGGTATGATTTAGTTCTAGGATTTCTTTATTGATTTCTTGTTTGGATGGACCTATCTATTGGTGATAGGGGGGCATTAAGGTCTCCCACTATCACTGTGTTGGATTTTATATATATTTTTAGGTCCTTCAGAGTATGATTGATAAAATTGGATGCATTGACGTTGGGTTCATATAGGTTGATAATTGTTATTTCCTTTTGGTGTATTTCCCCTTTTATTAGAATGGAGTGTCCTTCTTTATCTCGTTTGATCAATGTAGGTTTAAAGTCTACTTTGCCTGAGATATGTATTGCTACCCCTGCCTGTTTTGGGGGCCCATTGACTTGGTAAATCTTCTCCAGCCTTTCACTCAGCCAGTGCTTATTTCTGTCAATGAGGTTGGTCTCCTATAGGCAGCAGATTGTTGGATCTTCCTTTTTAATCCAGTTTGCCAATCAGTGCCTTTTGATGGGGGAGTTGAGTCTATTAACATTCAGTGTTAGTGTTGATAAATATGTGGTGATCCCTGTCATGTAGTTGTCTTTGTTGATTAAGGGTTTGATTGTGTGTAGCTGAATCAGTGTCACTCTCTATTTCTTGCCTTTTCTTCTCCTGTGTTTTGGTATTGCCTGCCCTTTCATGGTTTTATTTGCTTTCATTTTCTGTGTGCAGAATTCCTTGGAGAATCTTTTGTAGTGGTGGCTTGGTGGTCATATATTGTTTTAGTTTCAGCTTATCATGGAAGACTTTTATTGTTCCATCTACTTTGAATGATAGTTTTGCTGGGTAGAGTATCCTAGGATTGAAGTTATTTTCATTCAGTGCTTGGAAGACCTCACTCCATGCTCTTCTTGCTTTTAATGGTTCTGTTGAGAAGTCTGCTGTGATTTTGATGGGTTTACCTTTGTATGTTGTTTGTTTTTTCCTTCTTACAGCCTTCAATATTTTTTCTCTAGTCCCTGTTCTTGTTGTTTTAATGATAATATGTCATGGGGTAGTTCTATTTTGATCAGGTCCGTTCGGTATTCTGGAGGCTTCCTGTACCTGAATGGGCATAGTTTTCTCTAGATTGGGGAAATTTTCTGTTATTATTTTGTTGAATCTATTACACATTCCTTTTGCTTGCACCTCTTCTCCTTCTTCAATGCCCATGATTCTCAGGTTTGGTCTTTTGATGGAGTCAGTGAGTTCTTGCATTTTATTTTCACAGGTATTGAGTTGATTAACTAACAGTTTTTCAGTTTTTCCTTTAATTTCCTTTTCATCTTCAGGTTCTGAGATTCTGTCTTCTGTTTGTTCTATTCTGCTGGAATGGCCTTTCATTTTGTTTTGTATTTCTGTTTCATTCTTTTTTCTGAGGTTTTCCATATCGTGGGTTACTTCCTCTTTAATATTGTCAATTTTTGCCCTTGATTCATTTATCTCTCTGTTTATGATAATCTCTGTTTCAGTTTGGTATTTATTTAGGGTTCCTGTGTATATCATATTCTTTAATTTTGTTTTCTTGGAATTTCTTGAGTGCCTCCTGTACATTTTGGTTGACCATGTCGAGTAACATCTCTATGAAATTCTCATTAATTACTTGTAGGATTTCTTCTTTCAGAGTGTTCTTGTGGGCTTTGTTGGGTTCCTTGGTATAGTTTATCTTTATTTTGTTGGAGTCTGGATCTGGGCATCCATTTTCTTCATTTTGCTCTAATACCTGTACTACTTTATTTTGGGGGGGAGAGTGGTTTCCCTCCCTTTTTCTTCTTCCCATATTTCCACTAGGTACCATTTCTATCCCTGGACTATGTGTAATTTAGTATTAGCTGGGTTACAATATTAATACTAACAAAACCAAGAGAGAAGGATAAGAAAGGAGAAAGAGATGGAAGGATAAAAGGAAGAGAGAAGAGAGGAAAAGAAAAAAGAAAAAAAAAACAAAAAAAAGGGAGAGATGGTGGGTGATCAAACAGAAAACCAGGCAGCAAATCCCTTGAAGAAGGGAAAAAAAAGTCACCAGTTCTGGAAAAGTAGAATTGCAATCTTAAGTTGTTCTGATGTTACTCCTTGAGGCTCCAGACCTGTCTGTGTGTGTCTTTTGGGACACACACAACCTGTGGCAGGTGGCAGGTGGGTGGGGTCCCACAGGCCTATGGCAGAGGCCTTTTGTTGAGGCAAACTAACAGGTTTTTGGAGCATGGGCCTGGCATGCCTGAAGAGTGTGGGCTGGAGGAATGGAAATCATTCATGTCTGTGGATTGCCAGCTTGGCAGGCTTTAGGGGCACTGTCCCGGCAGAGATCGTGCAGGCCTGTGCAGTTGTGAGGGGCGTGGTCCGGTGGAGATCATGAATGTCTGTGGATTGCCAGCTTGGCAGGCCTTAAGGGCTCTGTCTGGCAGTGATCATGCACGTCTGAGGGGTAGGAGTTTGGGGGAGCGCAGCCCTGGTGGGGCTAAGGAGCAGGGCTGGAGGATCAGAGATCCCATGAGCTGTGGAGCAGTGGCTCCACGCGGGCCTATGGAGTGGGGCTTGGTGTGCAGTGCCGGCTATTCTTTTAGAGTATTGTGGCATGGAGAAGACTTCCATTAGCTAGGGGTTCAGAGTGCTGAAACTTTTAGAGTATTGTGGCATGGAGAAGACTTCCATTAGCTAGGGGTTCAGAGTGCTGATGTTTCAGCTCTCCCTCATGCTTTACCTCAGCCAAGTGTGTCTCCATCCTTTCAGCAAAGTCCCTGGATCATGGAGCTCATGCGATCTGTGGCTGTGTCCCAGTTGCCATCTTGGATCTCCTCTCTTTTTTTTTAACTTAATGAGTTGTAAGTGTTCTGTATACTTTCTGGATACTATTCTCAACAAGTATGTAATTAACAGATACTTTATCCAATTCTGTGTATTGTCATTTTAATTATCAATATTTTCATTTGAAGTACAAGGATTTAAAATTTTGAACTCTAACTTACCTTTTCTGTTACTTATCCTTTTAGTGAAGTCTTTGCATAACCCATGGTTACAAAGATTCACTCTAATATTTTCTTCTAAGAGTTTCATAGTCAGCTTTTATATTTAGGTCTATCATCCATTTTGACTTAGTTTTTATATGTGATGCATGTGGATGCCTATGTGATCTAGCATTATTTGTTGAAAGATGCATTATTTTCTCATTGAATTGTGTTTGCATTCTTGTTGAAAATCAACCAACTATAAATGTGTTTATGGACTTTGGGTTCTATTTTGTTGATTTTTATGTCTATCCTCCAAAAGATTAATAATGAGCATGAACTGAGAATCATTTAGAAATAACTAAAATGGTGTTGAAGTGGGCAAAATCAATATTTTGATGCTCATGACTTATTTACTGACCACTTTCTCTATGATTTACTGTGCTGTCTTCTTAGCATATGTGTTTGAAGATGAGGGACTCATAGCACCTTATTTCCAAGCATATATAGATACAGCTCTACTAAGCATGGCTATATCATTACCTATCCTGTTGAAGATCAAAGTGATTTGAGCAAGGACATCACTGAAGCCTGCTGTTCCAACAGCCATGAGAAATGGCAGTTTGCAGTGAGGAAAGAAACAAGTGTTGAAATCAAAAACAGGCTCTTATACTCTGGTAGGTAATTCACTGGTGGGGAATTGGTATATTATACCTTTATATCTTAACTAATATTCATAAATATTAGTTATGAGTCACACATACAAAATAATCTGAAATGCAAAGTATTTTTGGATAAAGACAGTAAAATTACCTTGTGTTTTATAAATGTAGTTACTAAAACATTTTGCAAATTTTATTTTTTTCAAAATAAAATGTGTAATGCTTCAAAGGATAAACTTTAATTCTCTAGAAGATTCAAACTTGTAAGCACATCTTTCTTTGACAATTCTAATAAATGAACAGCATGTTTTAGTTATATAAACTCCCAGGAGAGTGGATTCTTCTCTTCTCCAACCTGAGTAACTGAGGTCCTGGGTTGAATTTGTGGTGGAGGAAATAGTGGTATTGAGGGAGAGGGAGGTTGAAGGCAAAACAAGGAGCCCTTGTGATGTGTGCAGGGAGACTTGCATACTGTATGGATAGCATACTTCCACTGGGGATTAACAGTGTGTTGGTATGTATGACATTGCTGGGGTTTCCAGTGTAGGTTAACATTCTTCCTACTGAACTTTTCACTCACCACTAAAGAAGGGAGTGTTGCATTGTAGTAAGGACTTAAGCTTTGGAATAAAGCAGAGGTTGTTGAAATCTCCTTCCCCTTTATTAGCCTTATAGTCCTGAGAAAACATTTCAATATCTCTTTGCCTCACTTTCCTTCTTTGCTAAGTAAGAATAGCAATAAATAACTACCTTACAAGGTTATTTTCAGGATTAGACATAATGCTTAGTTCCTGGCAGATAGTATATTACTTTTGTTATCAGGACATTATTATCCACAATGGAGAACTCACAAGGTAGTTACAGTTTAAGATCCATGTTGCCTCTCAAAGGTGCAGAAGCTTTTTCTTTTCATGTAGCTCCATTTTTCAATCATTTATCTTAGTTGCTGAGCCTTTTGAATTCTATATCAGAAGTCATTGCCTATGCATGGATGGAACTGGAGAACATCAACTTTAAGTGAAGTTAGTCAGGCTCAGAAAACCAAAGCCTGCAGGTTTTCTCTTGTATGTGGAATATAGACCCAATAAAAATACAAGCAATATTATGAAAAACAGATTACACTAAGGGGAGGTAACATATGAGAGAGGGAAGGTAAAAGAAAGAAGTTAAGAATAGGTTGATGTACTTCCTATACAAGAATGAATATAGAACTTTTAAATCTGTTGAAATCACCAAAAGAATGGGACTAAGGAGAAAAATAGAGGGGATGAACCAATGTGGGTTATAGTACATGTATACATAGAAATGTCACAATGAAACACCCTGTATAGCTATCTTAAACAAAAATGTCATTTTTTTTTACAAAAACAGAACAGGAAGGCAAAACAGGTCCTGTCTGGTGGGTATCAGTGGGAAGGTGGAGGATATAAGGAAAGGGGATTGGAGGGTGAATATGGTGGAAATTTTTTGTACGCATGTATATAAATGGAAAAATGAGACCTGCTGCAACTATTCCAGGAATCGGGGGAAGAGAGGATAAAGGAGAATGATGGAGGGGGTGAATTCAACTATGATAAATTGTAAGAAATTTTTTAAATGTCACAACGTACCCCCAATACAACAATAATAAAAATAAAGTATAAAAAAAGAAAGCATAAAGGTTTGACTTTTTCATTTTGTATTTTCTGATCTCAGAGCCATTGCTGTATTTGTTTGGGCACTTGAGTTTCTGAAAAGTATTTTGGAAGAATGAATTCCAGCTATGAGTGTTGAAATATCTTTTGGAAACATATATAATTGGTTTGGTTATAGAGTACCAAGTCCAGTGCAATTATGATGGAACACTTTTCTTGAAACAAAGTAAATTTATGTCTATGAACCTCCTTGATGCCTCTCCCTAACTATCATTTTGTCTTTTATGTGGTGTGGTTAGATTTCTGTGGAGCAAATGCAGACACCATCAAGAATCCTTTATTTGGATATTGGTGACTATTCATAGACCAACTACAGAAATGGGAATATAAATGACAGCCCTTTGAAGCCTCATACTGTACATGTATCCTTAAAGAATCTTTTCCTACAGCAATATCCAGCAGATATTTACATCACAAAACTTAGAATTGAAATGGAAGGCCATATAATATATGAACAGGAGTGTAACCTTAGTAGAAATGATTATAGGCCTTTACAAATATTTTTTGTACCTAAATTGTAAACAAGGAAAATATTAAAGCAAGGATATGTAAATGTCTGAATTATATAAAACAAATATGGAGGCTTCTTACCAGACTTCCTGGCATCTGCTTACTGTTCTGATGTTTCATGCTGCCCTTTGTGTTGTGCTCATACTCTGCTGAAACTTGCCTCATTAGATTTAGCCCTAGGTAGTCTACACAGGAGAAACTGTTCCAGAAGGCCTTGTCTGTAGCAACAGCCAGCTTCCTACTACCAATACAGAGCAGGAATCAATGCCAAATCTCTCAAATCAGCCTGGAGCTACCCTAAGCCTCTGTGGAATTATACAGAATATCTGGACAAACTCTGGCCTGAAGTAAACTTTTAACAGAGCTTGACACAGAAATGCAACATTAATTGTTGCAATTCCTCAAGGAGGACCTGTTTGGCAGCAGGCAACATAGTCCCATGCCTCCATGCCTGCATCATAAAAACAGCCCCTCCTAGGTTGGATTAATGCATTGTACCTGCAACAAAGGGTACAATAAATGCATCTAATCAAATCCCCAAATCTGAGTCTGAATGGTGTGGGTGGAGAAGGTATAGGTTTTATAACAACTACTCTTCTTTTATACCAATGAGGAGAAATTATATATTATAATTATATATGAGCATTCCACTTGTTGACCCATATATTTTCAATCAATTTAGAACAAACATCTGATTAAAAAATTAATGCCATTCAGGTCTAAATTGGCTAAACTTTTCAACCTGTGGGAAAGAAAGAAATATGCTAATTGATTTTGACGGCTATTTTAAATTGCATTTTGGTGAAGTAAAACTTTTGCATAATTTAATATCTATGACTTAATTAAATATATCCTACAACTACTCCTTCTCTGAAGATGCTGTTCAGCGAATTAGTTTGTTTCTGCAATGGATTTGGTCATACCCCATTGTTCTTTAGGTTGTGTCAGCATTTTCATTAAAAAGCTGAACTCTATAACTTGGAAGCAAAAATGCATTCTGGGCTAAAACTTAATATCCCAAATCTTTGTCCAAAGGCAGTTTTTTAAAGTACACACAGAATGGAAGTTTTATAACTCTGACAGCTTGAGGTCTGTAGGAAGACCTATAAGAAGCTAACAAAGGACCTCATTTATTCCTGTCTGTTGTGCAGAGCACAAATCTGGAAAGGAAACTGGGCTATGGAGGGGGTATAATTCTCTGTCACCATTGTCACCATGCTGGAGTATCAGGGTTCTTAGGTTTTGTTCTTGGTTCTACTACTTGAAGCACACTGGAACAAGCATGGACTTAGAGTCACTCAGAACTCGCTTAAAATTCTGTCTCTACTGCTTATATAATTTGGGAAATTTCTTAACCTCTTTGAGCTATCTAGGTAGATTGAATGAGGTGATATTCCTAAAACTCCAGGATACTGCTCATTCTTTTCTCGTATGATTTATACTGTTTTGTGAAGCTGTTTGCTTGGCTTTCCTCTGTTGGTTAGAGAACTTATTTTGAGAGTTCATTTTTAAATGAATAACTTTCCTTAAATTTATGTTGCCTGAAAATAAAATATTAATCCAAAGAATCATAAACTGATTCCATTCCACTCCTAAAAAGGGAAAAATATTGTATAGAGTGTAAAGACAGCTCACATAAGTTTTGAGTAAATAGAAAATTATCCCTTTTCTCTCCATAGAGAGAATAGCCATATACTATATAGACAGAACAAGTCAACTTGAGCAGGCATCTGGTAGGATTGTGGCTGGGGAGAACCCTTGAACCCTTGGCAACAGACAAGTGGCCTCTTCTAGAAGACAGTTCTCTTTACAATTGTCTGTTTGAAGAAAAAACAATGGGAAAGGGAGGAATCTTAAATTTCTTGTTCTCTGAATTGTTCTCTTGCCTGTAGCTAGTTTGTCATCATGTTATTTAAACAGTGTCCATGGCTCATCACCATTATTCTTCCCACCCTTCCTAATTTATTTATACATTTATTTTTCCTTCTTTCTTTTTTTTTCAACTAACTTGGAATAATATCACACCATTTCTTGTGTATTGTAAGGTCCTCACAACAACATATCTGCATTTGTCTCGTGTGACTTTGTAGTCACTTTTAGATAAGTCATAAGCCTATACCACAGTTTTACTAGCTTTGCTTTAAAGAGACTTTTCATTTAGAATAATTAAAATATGAAAGAAAATTTTAATTTCATTTAGTCTTATTCCATTTCTCTTTTTAATTTTTAAAAATTTTTGTTGTTCTGAGGGTACACTGTGACATTTATAAAAGTTCTTACAATATGTCATAGTTGAATTCACTCCTCCATCATTCTCCTTTATCCCCTTTCCTTCCTTCTTAATTCAATAAATATTTACTAATAATTATTTACAAAGTGCCTACTATATCTCCTGCACTCTTCTATGTCCTATAAATTTAAATACTATGAGAAAGCAGACATAGTCCTTGCCCTCACAGACAAAGCAGCAATAAATTAAATAATTGTATAAGTGAAGATACATATGTAATTGTGACAAATGCTGTAGAGAAAATGTATAAGGTATACTGGGAAGACATTTGAAGAGGCATTGAGATAGAGAGGGAGGTCAGAGGAGTGCCTTAAGAGAATGTTAATTCAGCTCAAATTTGCAATGTAGGATCAATTTGGGGAAAGGGGTTGGAAAGTCATTCTGACCAAAGGAACTGCATATACACAGATCCTACTGCAGAAAGGAAAGTTCCAGTTCTGAGGAAGTAGAAGGCCTTGTGGCTAGAGCACAGAGAATAGGTTGAGCGGGGGTGGAGGAGAGGAGATTGGGATGGGGGAACATGGTAGACAATGTTTCAGATTTCACTAAAGTATTACAAGTAAATTAGAGAGAAGGAAGAGCATCAGGAATCTTGGTCATATCTGAGTTTTGAAATCACTCTGGTTGCTATGTGATGAGCAGGTAGAAAATGAAAAAAAGAAGGGGGGGTAATTTCAACAAACTAGTTACAAAGATTTTGCAGAATTTCAAGAAAAAGATAGTGGTAACATGAATTAGAGTGGTCGTGAAGATGGAGAGACATGAACAAATCTGTGATATTGGGATACAAACATTCTAGAACATGGGGATGGTTGTATTTGGTAGTAGAAAGAGGAAGGATAGTGTTATAGATGAGTCTTAACTCCCTGGCTTGCATGATACAGTGAGTAGAAGTGTCATTTAGTGAATTCTGGGACTCTGGCAGAAGTTTATTTTCAGGTGTGGTAAAATGGGAGGATCATAAAATCTATTCTGGAAAAGCTAAGTTTGAAGTCTCTTTAAGATGGAAGTAGCGATGCCAAGTTTGCCTGTGAAGAGGGGCAGGATGGTAGCTGATAAGCAATGCTAGGTCAGGGGAGAACTTTGTTTTGTTTTCTGAAAAAGGAGCATAGTTAAAGCTTGAGTAGCTTAAGAAATCAACTGAGTTAAGGACTAAGAAGTGCACAATAGATTCCTCAACAAGGAAGTCAGGGAAAATCAGTTTCAATAAAGTCGTAGGGCCTGAGGAGCAAATAAGAGATGTTTATTATGCATGCTTTAGACTAATAAAAGCTTATTCTTCATTGAAAAATGCTGATGGAAGTATGGTTAGAACAAGAGGTAAAATATGTAAGAGAGAAGGCCTAATCAATAATAAATGTTTCCTGAGAAGATGGAAATGGATGAGAGCCAAATACCATGTTATGGTTGGTCTCTAATACGTAAGTGCAGGTATATGAGGATATCAGCACATTTGAATGTTCATGGTAGGAAATTGAGAGAGACCCAGTGGGGTGATTTCTATTTGCTGTCTGTAATAGGACATGAGGGAGGTCAACTGCTGAAAGTGAAAGAAGGGATAGGGAGGGGAGATCACTTCTTGGAAATATCAGCATGGAGAATGGGTGGATAAAATGACTAGAGAAAAGTGAGACTGCCTAGAATTTTTTTCAAAGTACAAGTGAAAGTATCATTCCTTATGAGAAGTGTTTTCTGACCAAACCCACCCCACAGTGTGGTCTCTGTTTTGAATTTCTTTTAACTTTTATACAAAGGCAGACTCCATCTCACTATCCCATTGGCTGATGCCAAATTGGCCCAATTCTCTTACTTTTGTACATGTTAATCTAATCTCTGCAACAGAAGAGTGCAACTCAAGTATAGGGAACATAACTCTACGTAACTTTACCTAATAGAATACTGTGACCATGATAGGCATTACTAAGGGTTTACTGAGATTGTCAAAAATAAAGTCAGGTCAAAGTAAAACGTGTAGAATTTTATTGTACATAAAGAAAGAACTGTTCACAAACTGGGATACTTCATGCTCACAAGAGGTAAGTTCTGCTCAAAGCCATTATAGCACAGTTTATGAAACATAATGAAGGAAGGATTTTGACCTTTTGATGATTGATTGTTATACTCTTTAAGACAAACAGAGCTGTTTAAGCTGATTTGCCTGTAACTGGTCTAATTTTCTGAATTATGCTAAGAAGGATGTAAACTTATGTTTTGTGTTTCATTTAGATTAGAGTTAGCATTTAGGGGAAATCAGGATGACTTAAGTTGTTATTTTGTGGTTATGGGAAGTTGGTCTTGGAATATTCTAAACTGTGGCCATCATTTTTACTTTTCTTTAATATTAAGCATGTGTCAAATATAGGACATTCCATATTTGAAATTTAGGGCAAAGGCATAAATCCTTCTGTTATGTATTGTTTTATAAAACAAAATAAAATATAGGTATGGCCATTGTCACTTTATTCAATTAAATATGACTAAAAATGTGAAGACTAAATCTAAGCGTTGTCTCTTAAGGCCTTTTCTTGATATCTGGACTCTCCATTAGCCCTACCAGATGAATCACATGGGAGAACATATGAATGTTTATATGATTCTCTTCTTCATTAATCTCATTTCTTCTAAAAAGTGACTGAATCTTACTTAACTTTCATTTCTTAGAGATCAGTCTAGGGCCTCGCATATGGAAGTTACTCAGCAGAGATTCTTAAAATTGAGACCAGCTGCTAGTAGCTCGTATCTGTAATCCGAGCAACTCAGGAGGCAGAGATCAGGAGGATCCTTACCATCCAGCACAGGCAAATAGCTTGCATAACCCTATCTCAGTACATTCGACAGTAGTGGGGCATCTTGGCTGTTTCCATGGCTTGGTTATTGTGAATAATGCTGTAATAAACATGGGTGTGCAGGTGTCTTTATTGTAACTTTTCTCACATTCCTTCGGGTATATCCCTAGTAGTGGTATTGCTGGATCATATGGCAGTTCTGTTTTTAGTTTTTTGAAGAGCCTCCATATCGTTTTCCATAATGTCTGTACTAATTTAAATTCCCACCAACAGGGTATGAGGGTTTCTTTTTCCCCCATCTTTGTCAACATTTGTTGCTGTTTGTGTTCTTAATAGTAGCCATTCTTAGAGTAGTGAGGTGGACTCTTACTGTGGTTTTGATTTGCATTTTCTTTATGGTCAAGAATGTTGAGCATCCATTCATGTGTTTTTGGCCATTTGAACTTCTTTCTTTAAAAAAGCTATGTTCAGTACTTTAGCCATTCAGCCATAAAGAAGAATGAAGTTTTGTTGTTTGCAGATAAATGGATGGAACTGGAGAACATCATCTTAAGTGAGTTAGCCAAGCTCAGAAAGCTGAAGGTTGCATGTTTTCTCTCATGTGTGGAATATAGACCCAATACAAATACAAGCAGTATTGTGAGAAACAGGCCACATATGAGAGAGGGAGAGCAAAAGAAGAAAGTTAAGAAGCTGAATGTGGTCGATGTACTTCATATACAAGAATGAATATAGAATTTTTAACCTGTTGAAATCATCATAAGAAGGGGCTTAGTATTGAAAGGAGACCAGAGGAGATGAGCCAATTTGGGTTATAATACATACATACATGGAAATGTCACAAAGAAACCAATGTATAGCTATCTTAAACAAACAAAAATGCCTTTTTTAATTTACAAAAGACCAGGAGGGCAGAACAGGTCCTGTCTGGAGGATTGGCACCAGTGGGAGGGGGAGAATGTGGGGAGAAAGGGTAGGAAGGTGAATATGGCTCAAATGTTGTGTACACATGAATGTAAATGGAAAAATGAGACCTGTTGAAACTCTTCCAGGAATGGAGGGAGAGGGGATAAAGAAGAATGATGGAGGGGGTGAATTCAACTATGATAGATTGTACGAAGTTTTGTAAATATTATAATGTACCCCCAGCACAACAATAATAAAAAATAAACAAGCAAAAAAAAAAGAGAGAAAGAAAAATCATCATCGTCATCATCAACAACAACAAAAAGACCTTATCTCAAAAATACCCAACATGAAAAAGGACGTGTGAAGTGGTTAAAGATATAGAGCACTTTCCTGGCAAGCATGAGGCCCTGAGTTCAAACCCCAGTACCATAAAAAAAAATTGAAATGCATGGAATTCAAAAGCCTAATAAAAATCAGCATTGATTGATTTGATTACCTTCACTGTCCATAAGATTTGTTAATTGCTTGGTTCTCCTTTGTCTCACCATTTATCCAGTGTTTAAATCAGAATCTGGGTATATTCTTTAATGTTTCACGTTCTCTTACCCTTCACATTTAATCATCATCATTCCTGTTAGATCTAAAATTCATAAATCTCCATTTTCATTGACAATACTGGAATCCAAGCCACCATCATGCAACAATACACAATGCACATATCAACATAACAGCCCAAGTAATCTGAAAAATGTAAGTCTAATCATTTGACCTGACCCTCCTTCTTTACTTAAAACCTTTTAATAGCTTTTTATTGCAATAAAGATGCAGTTCAAATTTCTTAGAACAGTGTCTTCAGTTTCCTGCATTCTCCAGTTTGTGGTATGACAGTCTTTCTCTCACTATTAGATTTTGCCACATGGTTTTGTTTCATCTCTTGAAGGCTTGAAGGGATCCTACCTGAGGACTCTTGCCACCACTGTTTCATATGTTGCACCATTCTTCTCCATAAACTGAATGACTGGCTCCTTTTCATCTTTACATTTCAACTTGAATACTACCTTTTTAGGAATGTCTTTCTGTCCACAGATTCTTCCTGGGGGATTTCTATTTTTCTTTCTCTCTTACCCATAGTTACTTATTATTATCCTTTATAATAAAATATATAACTTGTAATTGTATATTTATTTGTTTACTTTAAAAATTATAGGTCATATGCTTCACAATGACCAGGAATCTGTCTGTTCTGTTCGTTATGTTATACCTAGCACAATGCTTGAGTCATTAGTGTATATTAAATATGTATCTAATGATGGATTCATCAATGAATGAATAAAATAACTGAAAAATACATGAAGGAGCAAATGAATGGAGAGGGAAAAATGGAAAAGCTTGACTTCTCAGGGCTATTGAGACGATAACATATGAAAAGAAACACAAAAGTATTTGAAAATAAAAATACATAGGCATTTATTACTCATTTATATTATGCAATACTTAGTATATTCTGTTTTGTTTCATCAGTTTTTCTTGTCACTCTTGTCAAGATGCAGCCTAGTCAATTAACTGAAACAAACTGCTTCATAGAAGAAGAAACAAATCTGCTGACCTTTGGATGATCTGTGTGTTTGCGTGAACTTGCACATACAGTGATGCATGCTAGTTGCTGGCAAGATACATGTGGCTTAGAGAAAATTTGGTGTGCCTTTCTTCCTGATCACAGGGTGCTGCTCTAGTATAATTGAATTGCTATTGTCAGACAGTGAGTCCAAATTGGGGAACTATTGGGTCTTCATGCCATGCAATATTTGGTGGAGTTATTTTTGCTATGGTTGCTCTGTCATCATTCAATTTCTCATTTCTCTTCATCTAGGCTTTCTTTTGCTTTCAAATTTCATATCATAGATGATCTACTGTAGTGCTCACATCAAGTAGTAAAGTAGTAAATGATAATTCAGTTCTTCCACTCTTCTATAACTATTGTTTCTTATCCCATGTTCCATAAGCTGTGGATTCTTGAGAACAATGTATTTGACTAGGAAGATTTTATACATAATGTCAGAAGTGGGGGCAAGCCCTAATCAAAGTAGACAAGCAACTTTGATTCAGTTACACTAAAAATAGTCTCAAATTTATGATGGTTGATGGATTCTAGACTCCTGGTACTGCAGACTTACACTAAGTTATATATCTCAGCAGTGGAAAAAGAAGGCAGAATTATGGAAATCCAGGCAGTGAGAAGTAATAGCACAACGAGTGATTGAAAAGCTGATTAAGGGAATGTCTCCTATTACTTTTCTATGGCACATAAGACCAACTGCAAGGGACTTTTTGGGACAAAGATATGAGCTGTAGTATACTCAGAAATTGCTTTAATTACAATATTATTTTCTGTTACTCAATCACATATAATGTGCAGTAAGGCTGCAGAGACTATTCGCTCATGCAACATACACTAATTATCTGCTATATATAAATCTCTTTCTAGAAGGCATTTTGTAGTGAAGTGTTGAAGAATACTGACTTTGGAATCACAGTTCAAATGCCTATTGGTAATCTGACCTTGCTCAAATTGTTTAAACATTTTTTACTCAACTTTGTATTTATTATGTACAGTTCATGAATGAGTTAGGATGTAGTTAAAGTTTTTCTTCACATTGATATAATTAAATTATGTAAAACCCTCAATATGAGGGCATAGAGTAAGTACTTGATAAATGAATAACATTCTCAGTCTCATTTCTTTCCTTATTCTCATTAAAAAATAAATATAAGATGATTTTAATAAAATGTTATATTTCATAATAAGGTAATACTTTTAAAATAAAAATGAATAATTGTGGCATAGTTGTACATAAGAATATGTATACAGATGATGTCTAAGTCAGGATACTTCATGGTGATCATCTTAATACAGGCCTACTGCCTAATACTTTAGAAGGAAGCCATTCTGTTGCTGTTTGTTTTGTTGAACCCACACCTGCCTCTCTGTGAACTGCATCATTATTTTGTCCTCACAAGCAGAGTCTGCTCCCAATCCATGAAGGCTTTGAACAGTATGCCATGATTATGAAACTGCATGTTGTCTAAGTAGCCATAGCAAAGTTTGCAAGTTATAAAAACTACTCAGAAGGGACAGTTAGGAGACAGATATGGGCAGCTTCACAGCTCCAAGGCTGTACTACAAATGACATGCAAAGAAAGTGCATCAGGCTAACCTTAGCAACTTATGTGAAATATTGCACCTGGGCTGAGTAGTCTTAGAATTGCTACTTATCTTTAAGCACTGTTTTGAAGTTGGTGAGATATTTATACCATGACAGTTGCTGAGTAAATGCAGGTAATTTTGCCATGTCCTCTATCTACATATATTAATTTCATATATGTTTCAAAACCTTAGGGACCTGGGTCCTTAAAATTGGACATATACTTGTGACTAGAGAGACTTGAATAGATAATACTTTGGAGAACACTAATAGCATGTTTTTTTTGGGGGGGTGCAGAATGAGTGGAGTATCGTTTACCCTATTACAAGCAATGATTAAGTCACTGTGTGTAGAGATACCCCACTGGGTGTCCACTGAATTACACATAAGTTTATGATCTAATTGGGAAGGCAAAATATAAATGCACAATTATAATACTTCAAAAATAATGCTTAAGAAATGTTAAGATAATGATGACATGCTGGTAAGAAATGTTAAGTTACAAAACGTACTGAACAGCTTTTCTGTTCTTTTCTATATATTCAGATGAGCATCAAATAGTTTCTAACATTATTAAATGCCCTTGAGATACCAAGGACTAATTTTAGAAACCCGTAACTAAAAAGACTTGCATAGGATGATGGACTTGTTCGTTGAATTAGGATGACACTCTGGATTGATGGCAGTCCAAGTAAGGTACATTACAGCACCAGAATAAGGCTGCAGATGCCACCATATATTTCTTGACTATATAGTGAACAAAGTTGTCATCTTTCCACTGTAATCTCTTAAGAAATTGTCTATGAGCAGAATTATAAAAAGCAATTAATAGAATCAAGGTCAAATTTCCTTGGGAGGCAGATACACAAACTAGTAGGTTACAGAGAACACATTATTTTAGGTACTCACAATATTTTCATAGCATTGAGGGGCTACCTTGGACATTCAAGATAATACCATTTTGAGAAACTCATATTCTTTCTGATAGGAATGTCTCTTGCTCAGTTCAGTTCAAGATATATTGAGTGCAGCTATATGCTAAGCATTGTGCTGGTTATCTTACTAGTGGAGCCCTCCTTAATGACTCTACATAATACCTTCCATACCATGTCTATCCTTTTTAGTTTGCTCTATTTTTCTCCATAGCAACTGACATACTAGATATCCATTTGTTTAACTATTTCCACAATAGAATAAGCTCTACGAGGGCGGGAACTTGATTCACCATTTTGTAGTTTTATACACTAGGCATGTAATGGTACCTTACCTATTCTAGGTGTTCAGTACATGTTTGTTGGATGAATGGATATGTAAAGTGAAGGCAATAGTCCCTGCACTGGAATTAAAATGATGATAAAATAATATACTATATATTATCCCAGAACTATGACATGTTAGTTTTTATTGTTTCTTAGATTCTGTGTGAGTATAGGATTGTGGAATGCTGTGAAATGTCTCCTATAGAAAAAACAAACCCTGCTTTCTGGAAGTTAAAAATGGCACCTTTCTGCTTTATAAGATAGAGTCTATCCTTCCAAATAGAAACCCAAGTACAAGCCAAGAACTGTCTACATATACAAGGCAGGAAAAACGAACTTAGGTTTTCATTTTTCCTTTTTGTTTTTAGCATATTTTCCACACTTTATTCAAGTGTTAGCTTTGGAATTGAAGGATGACATTATGTGTGTAATAGTACATTTAAAATTTTTATGTGTAACTTTTGCCGATTATGATGTTAAACATTTTTAACCTACAAATTTACATTAATATTAAGTAAGGGTTTATCTTTCCATTTGGTGACATTTAAATTTTATACTTTTAACTTTGCATCTGATTTTATTCAAGTTCCAGAAAAGTGGTTGGAGGGAAAAATTTAAGAAGAATTTGAATATTTTATTGCCAATTCACTCCAGTGGCATAAACTTTTCAGAGGAATATTGGTCTAAACTTTTTCCTATCACTCCTTTTAGTTTCCTGATAGGAAATCACATCTCAGATGAAGCATTAGTCTTCTATGAAGAGTCATCCTTTTCACCCTACGTATAGGTAGATCCAAACCCTAATCCTAAATCACAACACATTTTTAATTTTTCAAACTCTCTAATTATAAACTATAACACTTTTTCATGCCAATATCGTGATCATTATGATTATATTTTTGTAAAGACATTGTTTTTTTATGTTGATTTACTCATGCAGTAAAAAAAAAATTGCTGAATCTGTTCAAAGCATTGTTCTGGGTCTGTTCTTGCAAAGGATGTGAGACCTGATCTCAGCAACTTTTTCTCTTCTTTAGACTAGGATCTCTTTGAGGTTCAATAACTGAAGCTCTTATCTTTCTATGCTTGGCAGTTAGGATGACACTGAGAGACAGAGAGAGAGAGAGAAAGAGAAAGAGAAAATGAATATCTTCATTAGAGCAGGAGCTCCTAAGGACCAGGTCATTTCTCTGTCTCCAGTGCTTAAGTCAGTACTGGGCACATAATGAAAATTCAGTAGATGTTAAATGGAAGGTAAATGATGGTGGTCAGGGATAGTCTTTCACCCTAGTCTGTGGGACAGGACAACATTCAAGTGAGTACCTGAGAAGGTATTCTGGCAATTCTCTGGCAGACCACGATTACATATCTATGACATATGGAATCACTCATGAAACTTGAGACATCTTTGGTGCCTGTAGGACTTGTCACAACATTTCAGGGCTGTCGTCTCCAGGTGGGTAAAGAAAGTTTGGAAAGTTAATTGGCTATTTCTTAACCTAAGCCTGGAAATTGAACACATCAGGAAGTGCTTTCTAGCATGTATCCATTTTCAGATATCAGTAATTTGCAGTTAAAATGGTTTTAATCTCATTTGGCACATTTAATCAACAGTTTCCTGACCAAACACCCCCAAACCATACTGTCTATTACTGGAGTGAGGAAAAGTATTGTGATTCTTTCATGTATTGAATGGAATCCCTAAACCTTTGTAAGACCGATGAGCTTTTTTGAAATCCAGGGTACACTTTTCATCTGTGTATCTCTACCTGTAACATACTGTTTGACATGTAACAAATACCCTTTACTACTTCCATGAGAGGCCAAGTGTATGAGTGAAAAAATTCATTTGCCTCAAGGCTTGATATCACCAGAGGGAGGGTGTTCTAAATATAATGACAAGGGCTGTTCTTGTTCCTGTATCCCCTTTGTATCCTTTATAACAATTAAAGCATTGCAGGCAAGGCCCAGTGAGTAGAATACCTACTCAGTTTCATTTCTACAGATCACCACTATTGCCAGTTTGTTATAAATTTTTCCAGACCTTGGTTTTTATACATTACCATATATATGGTAATGTGTATATGTATATATATATTTCTGAGTATATATATATATACTCAGAAAATATGCAGTACAGTTGTGCAGTTGTGTGTGTATATATGTGGGTGAGGATAAGAGAGAAGAGATGGAGAGTTTAACATGTTTAAATAATGATATACTGTATAATTTGATTTTTTTGGAAATTTGCTTATTTCTTTAGGTTTTTAAGATCTTTCTATGTGGACACATATCTTGGGTTATATACATGCTATACTAAGTGGACAGCTGTATCCATACTTTAGTTATTTCCTATTTAAAGATATAAAATGCCTTTATGTATCCATAGGTTTAAGGAATGTTGCAGTGTAAATCCTTAGACACATATCCTACATATGTAGGCAAGTCTTGTACAGCTAGATTTAGAATTCTTAGGTCACTAAGTATACATATTTAAAATTTCAAGATAAACTATCAGGCTTGAGGTTTTTCTCAGTAGTAGAGCACTTCCCTAGCATGTGTGAGTCCCTAGGTTTGATCCCAAGCACTATAAACATAAAATAATAAAGTAGCAAAGAGATACTACCAAAGTTACCCAACAAGGTGGCTATACAAAATTTACATTCCCACTAACAGTGTGAAACAATATCTATATCTCCATTCCCTCACTACACTTTTATGTTATAGAAGTTTTTAATTTTTGCCAGTCTGGTTAGGTAAAATCACATCCTGTTTTAGTTTCATTTGAGCGTCTTGGGTCACTCCTCATGTGTAACTTGAACATACTCATGTGTTTTATTGCTTATTTCTGTTCTTTTTCCTTAGATTGCCTGCTTCTACTTCTAATTCTAATTTAATAACAATTGAAAAGGAGGGCATGGAAACCCAAATTAGGCTCAGATAGTCTTCATGTAACCACGATTAAGGCCTATTGCCATAAAGCATTTCTACCTAGGTTTATTTATCCATGTCTTCCTTCTTTTGTTCATCAAATTCCAATTGGGCACATACTAAAGGTCAAGAATGTGCCAGGTGCTGGTAGCTCACAGCTGTAATCTTAACTACTCAGGAGGTAGAGATCAGGAGGACTGTTGTTTGAAGCCAGCCTGGGCAAATAGTTCCACAAGACCCTATCTTGTAAAACCCTTCACAAAAATAGGGCTGGTGGACTGGCTCAAGGTGAAGGCCCTGAGTTCAAGGCCCAGTACTTCAAAAACAAAAAAGAAAGAAAGAAAGAAAGTACTGTGGCTGCGGAGAGAGTAGGCAGCAGTCTTGGTTCTTCCACTCACAGAGCTAACAGTTGGAGGAAAACACCTTACAGTGGCTAAATCCCCTTCTCACATTTTCCACAGCATTGCTCATAATAGCATTGCAACCTTTGGCAAAAAACTACTGATATTCCCTTTTCTCCAAGAAGATCTGATGTCCAGTAATCTATCACCATTAACAGAAAGGCCTTTCTGTTATTTGTGGCCTGAATTTGTACAGATATTTGCATATAAGGATTGACCTTTGTTAGAAGGTATGTTGTCAACTATTGTGAATTAACAAAATAAAAGGATGGGTAGATAATTATCTCATCATTCTAACCTGTGTCCTGGTGGATCAATTGCCTGCAACAGGCAAGTCATTACTTCCTGATTGTAATCACCTGTGGATTCCCTGGCAGTGAGTGGTTGAAATGGAGGCTTCAAGGTGAAAGTGAGCCCTAGAATACGTAGAAAAAGGGTTCGATCTCAGGGAGCTCCAATATATTACTTCCTAAAGTCTCAGAAAGACTTAATCTATGCCAGGTGCCAGTGGCTCAAGCCTATAATCCTAGTTACTCAGAGGTAGGAGGATGCTGGTTTGAAGCCAGCCTGAGGCAAATAGTTCTTCAGACCCTATCTTGAAAAATTCATCACAGAAAAGGGCTGGCCGAGTGGCTCAAGGTGTAGGGCCTGAGTTCAAACTCCAGCACCATAAAAAAAAAAAAAGACTTAATCTAATATTTCATGGTGCTCGCTGAGTGACACCTTGTGTGTGTAACGGTGGCAAGAAGGTAGAACTCCAACTAGATTTTCATGGGAGACTGAAAACAAACAGGACCTAAATGGTCATGAGGACAAGAGCAAGACAATTACCACGACTAAGTTTTTTTTATCAGGAATTGTGCACTTAACTCTGTAATCCTTATGGTAACCTTATGAGATTGATATTTATATTCCAATTTTATAGATGAGAAAGGTTAAGAACTTGCTAAGGTATATGCTAAAGTCATTACCTATCTAAGATGCCCTTATAGTGCAGGTCTGCTGAGTACCTTTTCTGGGATGTTGTCAGTAAAACTGAAAATCCACTCTTAGTACCACTCTCGGGGAGGAGACTTCGGACTTGTTGAACTGACATGGCAGGGAATTCCTTATGCTTTCCTAGCCCTGGGTCTTCCCACCCCACACAGGAAGAAGATTTAGAGATTTTTTTTTTATAGTCTTCATGGATATATCAGTTTTTTATCTGTCTCATGTTAATATTGCAGAAGGAAAAATACATAATTTTTAAACTTTCAAAACAAATATGTTTACTTAATATACCTGTGATAAAATTTGTTCTTTTGGCCATCTTTACTATTCTTTCAGTCATAAGAATAAAGGTATTAGAATCTAATAAATATTTTCATTGTTTTTTCCAAAGGGGGAAAAAAAAACCCTCATTTTTAACATTAATCTGAATACCCTAATTGAGGGTATTCAACCCTCAATTAAGTTGTTGATTGTTTTGAAGCTTGGTAGGAAATGAGACCTTCATGATTCATGATCCAAGATATCTGTTGATGCCATTGAATGATGAAATGTCACACATCTGAATGATCGATTTTCTTAGCCAAATTTGTGGATGACATTTAGAGATATGTTGCTAAGGAGACTATTGGCAGCACACAGCCTTTTCTTTTTGCAAGAGTGTATTTAATAAGATAATGGACTTTGGAATCATAGAGACTTGAGTTTGTATTTTTTCCCTTCCATTAACTTTATGACCTAGGACAAATTACTTAACCTCTCCAAGTCCTGATTTTCTCATTGCAAAATATGATGATAGTACAGTCTATTTCATAGACCGCTGTGAGAGTTAAATGAGAGAACACATGTGGAGCCCTTGGCAAGGAGGGCATGCTCAATACATTAGCCATTATCATTACTTAATATATTAACTAAAGGGTAGTGTTTATTAAAGTATAGCCAACTGCCTGCATCAGGATCAGCTAGAATGGTGGTTTATAAAACTGAATTCCTATGTCCCAGTCTAAACCTCTTGATTAGTAACATCTTTATGGGGTGGTGTGGGGGTGAGCATAGAATTTGCACATTAGCACACATATAGTTCATGGACACTGAAGTTTGAGAGCCATGACCATAGTAAGATTTGGAGTGATGGTAATGCATTATGCTCTGGTTTGGCCACATTTATGAGAGACTGCCATACGTCAAGATCTGCCTCAGGCACAAGAGAAGTGAATAAGATAAGCTATTTTTAAAATCAGCAAGAGAATCAGCTCTTAATTCCATGGTAGGTACAATTGTCACTGAGGACAATAAACTGAAGTGGAATACAGATAATTCTGTTTGTGTTTTATTGGAAATCCACATATGCTCACATACCCATTTTTGAGTGATACTAGGGACACTAAAGTGAAATCCTCTCCCATTCCATTTGTTTCTGGCATGGGCTGAGTTGTGTGAAGAAGTAATTTTCATCTGCTTGGTGGATTGCATAAAAACAGGGTAGAATGACTTTTGCTTCCTTTTAGAAAACCATTTTTAGAGAAATGTTTCCCATTTCTGTATAAGAAGAGAGATGTAAGGATAGTTAAATAACTCTTTGGCTTCAAGGTTTAGTCCAGTCTATTCCAATCATAGGAATCTCTAGAATTTAAATTGCTTTTGAAATTGGGCTTTAAGAAATGTTTCTTCCCTCGAGAGTATGATTTTTTTTCAAGTTACAAACATCAGTTTATGTTTGGATTTTTTTCCCCTTTAGTTGAAGCACATAAATGCTTTTGAATTTGGCTTTTATATAAGTTAGGACACTGATTTGGCCTGATCATGGGTTTCATCAACAAAGCATTTGCACATTTCCAGAGAAGCTAAGATTCATATTCCATATGAATAATACACAACTGATTCTTGAGAATTCCATTATCTTGTCACTTTCAAATAGTAATCGACACTCATTTTCCATGATGCCGTCTATAAAGTGGATTTTCCACACATCTTGTTTGATCACCATAATAACTTTTTTACTGATTCACAGTCAAATTTGCTTTACCTGTTGGACTTTTTGCAAGGTCTGTGTTGGAGTCAACTTGTGTAACAGGGTAATCTCTGTCCCCAACCTGTGTCATTCCAATGGGTAGTTCTTCTTCATGCCCACCTTGAATTCCACGAAGCAACCATTACAGTTTGGTTTCCAACCCTGGAAACATGATTTTAAAAGAAATGAAAATATGAATAGTAGAATGCTTGCCCCAACAGCTAAATACCTAATGTGCTAAGTAGTTCTGAGAGCTTTAGCTAGATTAACTCATTTAATCCTATGCATTAGGCATTGTTGTCCATTTTACAAATGAAGAAATAGTGCATAGAAAGATTAAGTAATTTTCCCAATGTCACACAGCTAAAAAAAAGAAAGAGTAGCACTAGTAATTGGTCTTAGGTAAACTGGGTCTGGAACTCATGGTCTTTAATACTAGTCTGTATTCCTCTCTAACCTGATTTTGGATGGGAAGATGACTTCATAGGAGCTTAAGTACCAACATTAAAATTAAAAAGTTGGAAATGTCACAAAGCAAAAGACATAAGTGCTTTGAAACTTTACAACAGGGAAATGCCTTGAGTTAGAATAGTCAGAGTAACATAGTAGAATAGTCTTTGTAAAAGAGGTGAGAAGGGATGTGTTCTCTGGAGGGTAGATTACATATAGCATAGTAGGGTATAATTAGGCAGACAGTCTGTTGTAAAACAAATCTGAGTTTAATTTGCCATCCCTACACACAGGTATGGGATATTTGGCAAGTAGCCTCAGTTTTTCATATATAAAATAGTAACAATGATATTTTTAGGGGGAAAGATGGGGCATAAGAAGATGGGGTAGTGGTGTGTGTGATGGAGAACAGCCAACACAAAAGCTGAGAAAATGGAAATGTTTATGCAATAACTTGGGAGACAGTGGACCATTTTATCTAATGGAAGAGAGAGGACTTATACAGGAATAATGAGAAAGAGATTTTAACCTGTGATTTGGGATCAGAACGCAGAAGCATTGTAATGAATGCAGTATGTAAAAGTTTAGGGCTTCACAGACATTCTTGGTATACACTCATACTACCTGGAAAACCCACACTTACTTGATCTCTCTCTGCTACAATTTTCTCATTTATAAGTGAAAATTAAGTAAAAGCAAATACGTAAAAATTTAAGCCCAGTGTTACACATACTTAATGGTCAATTTCTCTTTCATATTAATATTATTATCTAGAGAAATAATATTCAGCAGGAAAAATATTTGCCTAAGGCAATAAAATAATGAAATGATGTTTTTGAATGACCTGTGGACAGAACGAATTGGAGAGGAATCAGAGGCAGTGAAACCATGATGAGGTTGAGTACAGTTGAGAATAAGTCCAGGGAAGTGCCTTAAGAGTCCTGGCAGCTGGACAGGAAGCTTTAGCAATCAGTGCATGGTAATGAGGGCTTGGGTAGGGTAGATACAGTGGGAATAAATGAAAATAATGGCTCTGAGGAGGCAGTAAAGGAACCAGGCAGGACTTGGATATACTTGCTAGAGAGGCAGGGAAAAAAGAAGCAGGGAAATACAACTCTGTGTTTTTGAATCCAAATACTGGTAGGTTGACAAAAATAAGTTGGTAAAGAGAGATGGCCTGAGAGGTCAATGAGTTTCATTTCAGAAATGTTAAACCTGAGTCTACAAGCCCCACGTGGTGGTGCCCATCTGTAGTCAGAGTTACTCAGGAGGCTGCGGCAGGAGGATCACATGAGTTCAGGATTTCAGGGCCACTGAATCTCTCTTTCTCTCTTATTTATGAGATCCTGTCGCATAAATAAATAAATAGTGAATAAATAAGAATTGTTAATTTTTTTTTAGTGAAGAGAAATATAAATCAAGTAAAAATACTGAGTAGCAGTTTTACAATATGTGCTTAAACTTCCAAGGACAAGCCATGGATGAAGGTAGAAAAGACAGGCAAATATTAGAAATGATAATTGAGACTAAAATTATGAATAGACTCTTACTAATCAATGAAAATATTTACTTATCTTCTAACAGTATTAAAAGAAAAATGATAGTTGTATCTTGTTTAAGATCTATGATGCTAGTGTGTTGCTGTCTAGGTACACTATTTTAAACAAGTAACAAATGACAAACTGAGGTATAAGCTGGAGACATATAACCAGGAAGTGGGAACGAGGTCCCCTGAGATTAAAAAAAAAAGTCATAGAGTAAATATGAGTAAGGCATGTAGAAGTGGGTATAACTTTTTCTTCATGTTCTAAAGGGCAAAGCATGGAACTAACTGGGCATCTTTTGGGAATGAGTAACAACTTCAGCAAACTTGTGAGCTCCCCTTAACTACTAACATTCTAGGAGGGTTGGGATGAACACCTCTTATAGTACTGGTGAGGAGACGTGCCTGTATACAGGACAAATGATAATGTCTAAAAACTCTGTAAGCACTATGGTTTGTTGATAAAGCTGGTTTTTAGGCTCACTGCATAGAGTGAAGTGAGGGGGAGTGTATTCCTATGGTAACGTAAAAAGTTTTTGATAGAGTAGGAAAAAATCATTTCCAACTTAGATGCACTGACCAGAGTGGTTTCACTGAGCCAAAATGTAGAAATGGTGAGAAAATGAATGGAGAATCATAGGATATTTCTGAACACTCTTGGGAAGAAATGAAGGAAGTGACTTTGAAGATTCCTTTATGCTAAGCAGGACCTGTTGGGGACATTGGCTAGGTTGGTTGTTATCTGGTGAAAACATAGGCAAGAGTTAGGATAAGGTCATTTAGCCATGAAGTTGGGAGAGGGAAACAATTCTTCTGAATTTCACTATGGTTACCAAATTATTGCTGTAAGTGTACCTTAGGTACAGGTAGCCTAGAGTAAAGATACTGATCCTCCCCCACCTATTATGTAATACTTATCAAAATGCCAAACAGATGCCCTCTGTGCACAAATAAATGTGCATATATATATTTGTACAATACATATGTGCATATTCATGCATATACACATATACATGTATGTGTATATATGTGAATGTATACATATATTTTAGTTTGTTTAATCTCTAATGTTAATTTTGAGAAGAACCTACTACTTTAATTTTACAGGCTAGGAAACTAACATTCTCTAAAGTGGTCATTGCTCAGGTTTTTATAACCTACAAACTAGATGCTAATGGCATCCTGATGTTGGCCTTCCTAATGCCAAAAGAGCATGTTCTAAATGAACTTGAGATCTAGATTTGTGAAACCTGGTTTCAAATTCTGAATTTGCCTTTACATAATTGTACATTATTAGGCAACTCATTCAACTAATCTGAACATCAGTCTTCCTCTCTTTGAGAGTTTTGGAAGTTCTGGCAGGATCGTGCAGCTGCTTCTTTACCCTTGACCAAAGAATGGTCCTTTTTTACTGGGATGGTTTTCCTCTTTGAATGAGCATGCAACTTCAGCATGGAGTGGTGAGAGAAGGGGACACACCTGCCTTGCCAGACAGATGAGCTGAATCAACCCTGGCAATCAGTGGAGTGACAGATGTTGCAACCAGATCACCCTCACATCCAGTTTCCTAATCTTTGAAATAATGAAAAGATGCTGTCCTGACTGAAGGATGTAGAGATGAGGCATTCTCAAACCTGGAGCCATAAAGCAGTTTTAAAAAAGGAAGAACATGTAAAATTTGTGTGTTAAATAGGTCTGCTAGATAGCATAGAAGATGTATTTGAGGGGGAGCCCTTAAGAAATAATGCTTCTGGTAATAAGTAATGGATTATTTTATGGTAGTAGTATAAGAGATATTGCATAGAAGGCACACTGAAAGTATTTAGTATGGTCTTCCATCATCATTTTTCATTATTGCACTCCCAAGAAGACAAGGAGGTCTTAAAGAAACATTTGTCTTAACATACCCCATCCCCAGGAAGTTTTAATGCAATAGATAAATTGCATATCTATCTATCTATCTATCTATCTATGGTTTATACATAAGAATATTTGTAGTCCTATAATAGGGAGAGACAGAAAGACAAACAGATGCACACACACACACATATACACACACACTAACAGACTGGAAACTCAGGAAGAATTTCTGTTCAATCTTGAAGCAGAATTCCTTCTTCCAGGAACCTGAGATTTTGTTCTGATGGCCTTCAGCCTTTAACTGAGTGGATATGACCCATTCACACTATGGAGGGAAATCAGTTTTACTTAAAGTTAACAGATTGTAAATGTTAATCACATTTAAAAATACCTTCACAACAACTTCGAAATAGTGTTTGACCAAACAACTGGGCACCTTAGCGCTCCAAGTTTACATAAAATTAATCACCATATCCCCTTCCCCCACAATCAATTTTCAGTCCCTACAGGATAATATCACTTGTTCTGAGAGTGCATGATTAGGAGAGAAAATAGCAGGATGTATTGTGTGTTAGTCTAATTTACTGATTAGATCTCTGAGGCAAGGAATAGAAAAACATCAAGGTTGATTTCCAGATTTCTAGCTTGAGCAACTGGTAGCTCACATTCAAGGAAGAAATGGGGAAGCACATTTATCTACCTGAAAGTTTGAGGGATGTACATGTAGATTGTTATTTATAGGATTATTTTGTTTTATAGAAATGAATTCCTCAAAAAGGGGTTTTAAAAATCCTGTTTAGTCATAATGTGATTGCCTTATCATGTATGGAACCTATATTGAACTTTTAGGAACCCCATAATATTCTGCTGGTTCCATATAGATGGATTTACTGTTCTATCTCTTGATATTGGGAATATAGGAGAAGATTCATAATTTGTAATAACAGCAAGAACCATAAGTAATGGACAGGTGGCAGATTTGGGGTTAATTGTTGTCATGGACTAGATATCACAGGGAAAAAACTCAGAAAGATAATTGTATGCAATAATATTAGGGAACATTTTTTAAAAGTCTTTCTTTGTTCCTAACAAGCTGTACAAACTTTGGTAAGAACTTATCTTTCCTAAATATGTTTCAATTTGTCTGGATATTTCCTATCTCATAAAGATAAAATATTTAGCCCAATCTTGGAATACTGGCCCTAAAATTCTGCCTCAAAAACCCTGTGTAGTGGGTAACATAGAACTACTAGCCCCAATTTTCAGATATATGCTGCAAGGTAGAAAATACTATTTTAATACAAAATATTTTACAGAAGTCTTTACCTTTTATGCAATAATGAAATACTAATTAAACCTAAGTTATTGCCTTCATTTTTCATTTGTTGCAGTACTATAGACTGTCATCCATAAATATAAAACCATACCTTTCTTTGTGGCACAATAGAACCTCATTCTATTTTCTGAATTGCTTAAAAAGCACTGCAACAACAGATATACAGAGTATGAACTGTCTAATTTTAGATAATCAAAATGAAAGAGGAGCATTTTCAGGTTTTATCAGTGCAATAATAGGAAAAACCTGCCTACATACTATGCCATAACCTCCCCAGTGACCCCTCTTTTTACAAGTTGCCCTCATCCTCAATATTCTGGTTGCCCTAACCTCAGATTCTGCAGCTGAATGAAACAAGTATTGGATGTGTTGAAAATGGTTGGGGGAAATTTACAGAGGCACACAATACATTAGGAGCAAAGTGACCAAAGTGTTCGAGTGTTTGCCTAAGGAAGAGATTGCAAGGTGGAATTAACTGAAATGACGCTCAGAGAGCAAAATGTTGGGAAAATTAATGAGGTCAATGCCTAGTTTACACTTTAAACTTTTATAATTTCTGTCCATTGAAACAAAAATGAGCAATGAAATACAGAAATGTGGCATAACTTGATGAAACTTGTAGCTCACACTTTTTTAGGATTTGGCCAATATAATTAATTTTAGTAAAGTTTATATATGTATTGCTGGGAAGGATAAAAAATAAAATATTTATATCATAATCCTCAGATTTTTTTGTAGGGGAGAAAATACTAAATTTACTCAAATTGTATCGCTTTACTCTTTTGAACATGACTGACACATCACCCTTCAAATCCCATGGCACTTGCCTCCTAAGGGGAATGTCTTCAGAAGTAGCACATTGGTTGCAGGGGTCAAGAATAAGTTGGTAACTTTGGTTTTGTAACTAATTTAGGCCAAATAATGTATGAACAAAAAGACAGTAAAGTAATTCAAATCATGTGTGTGCATTCTTGAAAACATTTGTAGAAAACAGATGCCATTACAGAGACAGAAGAATCACAATAGCCCAGAAAGAAATTTCAATTTAAAAATATAAAGCCTAAGCAATAAAATTTAAAACAGACAAGTGGGTCTGATCAACTCAAAACTTTCTATATAACAAAGAAATTATCAACATCGAAGTCTACCTGTACAATGGGGGAGAATATTTGGAAATCATATATCTAATGAGGGATTAATATAAAATATGTAAGAAACTCAAATTACTCAACAGCGACCACCAAAACAACCAAATAATCAAGAAATAAACAAAGGACTTCAGTAAGCATTTCTCCAAAGAATGCATACAAATGACCACCAGGAATATGAAAATACATTCAACACAATGAGATATCACCTCACACTTCACATAGTCATATATATATATATATATATATATATATATATATATGTATATATATATGTACATATACATATATATATGTAATATGAAAACAACAAGTGTTGGAAAGGATTTAGAGAAAATGGCCTGTTAGAATAAATTTAAAATGGTTGCAGCCACTATGGAAAACAGTAAAGAGGTTCTTAAAAAATGTGATTATCTCACTATTTAGCAATCTAATTTTTGAGTATTTATCCAAAAGCATTGAAATCAGGACTTCAAAAAGGTCCCATTCCCATATTCATTGTAGCATTATTTATAATATCCAAAATGTGGAAACAACCTACATGTTTTCTAGTGGATGTACAGATAATTTAAATGTGCTTTAAACTTACTATAGAATATTTTTCAGTCTTAAAAAAAGCACAGGAAAAGCCAGGTACAGTGGCTCATGATTGTAATCCCAGCTACTTGGGAGGTGGAAATCAGGAGGATTGTCGTTTGAGGCCAGCCTAGATAAAAAATGAGCAAGATCTCATCTCAACAAATAAAAAGCATAGTGTTGCATGCCTGTCATTCCAGCTACATGGGAAGCATAAGTAAGAGGATTGCAGTGCTGGCTGATCCTAGGTATAAATGTGAAAAATTAGTAAAGCAAAAAGGGCTAGGGGTATGGCTTAAGTGGTAGAGCACCTGCCTTGCAAGCTCAAAGGCTTGAGTTCAAACCACAGTACCACCTCCCTACCCCTCCAAAAAAAGAAATACTGTCCTATGATACAAAGATGAACATTGAGAACACTGTGCTCAGTGAAATAACACAGGTCCCAGGAAAAATATGACCTGATTCCATTTATACACAGTATGCACTGAAACACAAGGTTAAGAGTGTGGGTGCCAGGGACAAATTAGGGAGGAAATGGTCAGTTGGTCAATGGGTATAAAGTGTAAGTCATGCAAGATAAAAAGGTTCTAGAATCTACCTAGCTATGCCCACCTGACTTTTTATAAAGGCTCCCAAACCATATGATGGAGAAATGACAGCCACTTCAACAAATGTTGCTGGAAAAACTAGATATCCACATGCAGAAAACCGAAACTAGATCCATGTCTTTCACCATGTACAAGCATCAACTCAAAGTGGATTAAGGACCTTAATATAAGACATGAAACTTTGAAGCTAATGTAGGAAAGAGCAGGGAATACACTGGAATTTATTGGCATAGGCAACAACTTCCTAAATAGAGCTCAAATGGCTCAGCAACTAAGAGAAAGGATTGACAAATGGAACTAGATGAAATTAAAAAGCTTCTGCATAACAAATGAAATGGTCACCAGATTGAAGAGGCTATCCACAAAATAGGAGAAAATCTTTGCCACCTATATATCTGACAAGGGACTAATAACCAAAATACATGGGGAGATCAAAAAACTAAATTTGAAAAAAAAAATCAATGGCCCAATGAACAAATGGGCAAACTAACTGAAAAAAGATTTTTCAAAGGAAAAAGTCCAAATGGCCAAAAAAAAAAAAAAAGTGAAGAAACACTCATCTCTGGCCATAAAAATTTGTAAATCAAAACCCATGTTAAGATTCCACCTCATTCCTGTTAGAATGGCTATCATCAAGAACACAACAACAAATGTTGGCGAAGATGTGGGGCAAAAATGAACCCTCATACACCATAGAATGCAGTATGGAGTCTCCTCAAAAAACTAAAACATAGAACTGCCATATGATGCAACAATTCCACGCCTAGAGAAATACCCAAAGGAATGTTAAGTTAGGTTACAATAAAGACAGCTGCACACCCATGTTTATTGTAGCATTATTCACAATAGCCAAGCTATGAAAATAGTGAAGATGCCCCACAGCTGATAAATGGATTAAGAAAATGTGGTATTTATATAGAAATGGAATTTTATTCAGCCATAAAGAAGAATGAAATTTTGCTATTTGTAGGTAAATGGATGGAACTGGAGAACATCATCTTAAGTGAAGTTAGCCAGGTTCAGAAAGCCAGAGACTGTATGTTTTCTTTCATATAGACTCATGTCCATATGAGAGTCTCCCATGTGGACTATAGGCCCAATATAAATAAAGCACTATTATGAAAAACAGGTCATGCTAAGGGGAGGTCACTAATGGGAGAGAGAAGGTAAAAGAAGGAAGTGTAAGAAGGGGAATATGATTCATGTACTTTCTATATAAGAATGAATATAGAATTTTTAAACCTGTTGAAATCACCATAAGAAGGGAACTAAGGTAGAAAGGAGAAAAATAGAGGGGGTGAACCAATTTGGTGCTGGAAATGTCTTAATCAAACTTCTTGTATAGGTATCTTAAACAAACAAAATCATCTTTTTACAAAAATAGAACAGGAAGGTAAAACAAGTCCTGTCTGGAGGTTGGCACCAGTGGGTGGGGGGAGTATATAATGAAAGGGTGTACGAGGGTGAATGTGGTGGAAATATGTACTCATGTATGAAAATGGAAAAAATGAGACCTGTTGAAACTATTCTATGAATGAGGGGAGAGGAATAAAAGGAGAATGATGGAGCGTGTGGTGAATTCAATATGATATATTGCAAGATCGTTTGTAAATGTCACAACGTACCACTAGTGCAAGAATTTTTTTAACGAAATTAAAAAATTGAAAAAAGAAAAGTTTCTAGAAGTCAACTATATGACACTGTTTTTACACACACACACACACACACACACACATACACATGCACACACACACACACAATGTGTGTTAGTCACTTTTCATTACTGTGACAAAATACCTGAGCAAATCAACTTAAAAAAGAAAAGGTTTATTTTCAGCTCATGGTTTCAGGCATTTCTGTCCCCTGATGAAGGACAGGAATCAGAAAGCAAGTGAGAGACACTAGGGACAACGTAAACTCTTCACTGGCATGTCTCCAGTGACCTATTTCTTTCAACGAGGCCCCACCTTCTAATTTCTATCACCTCCAATAGTGCCATTAAATTGTGAATTCATCAGTAGATTGATCTATTGAGCCCTTATTATCCAATCACTTCACAAAAGTGTTACCAACTGGGGGCCGGCCCTTTAGCATGAGCCTTTTCTGGGGCCACTTCATTATTATACTGAACACTTAAACAGTTGTCAAGAAAGTAGATTTCATATGATGTGGTTTTTTTGGGTACAATTTATTAAAGAAACCATCATACTCTAGTCTATTTACTTTTTCATATAATTGTATATTTTAAAGTAATGTATAGATATAACAAAGTTCATAAAGTATATAGATTGATGAATTTTCACAAAGTGAACACAACTGCATGAACAAAAAATAAATAAATATCGTCAGGACAGCAGAAGCCTTCTTTGGGTCCTGTGTTAGTCTCTAAAACTTAAAAAGAAACTGATCTCTTGACTTCTGCCCTAGGACTGGCTTCACCTCTCTTTGAAACTTACATAAATGGAATTCTGCAGTGCATTTCCCCTCCTTTCACTGAATATACTGTGAGATCCATCCATGCAGGTGCAATTACCCTTCGCAAATTGCTGTCACAGTTTGTGCTTTCTCACTCTTGTGTAGTAGTAATCTGTTTATAATACACCTCACTATTTATTCACTCTGCTTTTGAGGCATATTATTTGGGTTTCCAGTTTCAGGTCATTGTGTCTAAGACTGCTAAGCTATTTGTATAAATTTTGGTGTGCGTTGAAATGCATTTGGTTAGAGAACCAGAAGTGAAATTACCAGATCTAAGACAATGCATATGTTTATCTGTAGTAGAAAATTATAGTTTCCAAAGTGGTTGTAAAAGTCTACAGTCCCATTAGCAACGTGTGTTAGTTTTAGCCACTACATGTTTCTTTCTGTAGCTACTTTGGTTGGTGTACAGTAATAGTGTGGCTTTAGTTTTGCATTTCTCTCATGACTAAGAGGCTTGAGAATCATGTTCACTGGTCTGGATTTCTTATTTGATTTAATCGGTATTTAAAAGAAGTCCTACTCTGTATACATGTATTGCAACTATTTTTTCTCTCTCCTTTTCTCATATTTTGGTTTTCCAATTGTATCTCAAACAAAAATTATTACTTTTAATTTATTACAATTTATCAATCAAATCTACTTCTAAGATGTAATTTATTTATTTATTTTTTGCTCTGCTTGGAACTGTTCCCCGAGTCTTCCCCATGCTGGGCAAATGCTTGCTTTACACTGAGCTGTGTAGAAAAACTATGCCTTCTCCACAGTCATTGAAACATCTCCTATGCTTCCTTCTAGAACATTCAAATTTATAATCAACTTATAATAAATTATAAATAATTATAAAACTTATAATTTATTTTGTGCATAGTGTAAAGTTAGGGTTCATGTTCTTTTTCCTCATTAAATTATAATTAATTATTGAGAAGAGTATATTTTCTTTGATTGAATGTCATGGTTTCTGTGATATATATTAAGTTACCTTATATAAATGGGCCTATTTTTAAAACCCTATTTTATTCTGACAGTGTAGTTGTTTTTCGTTATACAAACTGAGTGCACCCTTAATTACTGTACATAATAAATTTTAATATCTGATAGTATAAGTCCTTCAATTTTATTTTTCTTCATAATTTTCTTGGGTATTCTCATTTTCATAAACACTTTAGAACATTTTTGATTCCCATAAAAAGCCTTGCTGAAATTTATTATTGTGAGTTGATTGAATCTGTGGACCAACTTGAGAAGAATTCAGATTTTTAAAATTTTGAGCTTATAATTCAACATTTCTGCATGTATGTGTCTTCCTTAATTTTTAAAACAATTTTAATTTCACTATGTACAGGTTTTGATAATGACATTACATTTATTTGAGATGTGCTGTATGTTATGCATTGTAAGTAGTATTTTTAAATTGAATTTTTTAGTTGCTAATTTTTTTTAATGATATGTTTAAAGAAAAACAATTTTGTATATTGACATTGAGTATAAGCAACTTGGTAAATTCACTTACATCTAATATTTTGTCTATAGATACTTTTGGATTTACTATATAAATACAGTTAAAAGTACTAGTAGTTTTATTCTGTCTTTTCTGATACTTATTTTGTTTATTTCACTGGCTAAAATTCCCAGCAAAAAGTTGGACAGAAATGGTACTAGTTTATAGTCTATACTTGAGGGAGATTATGCCAATATTTCACATTAACATAATGTTTTACCTTATTTCTCATATTAAAGTAATTGACTTTTATTATTGGTTTACTATATATTTTTTTAAATATCACAAGTATGGTGAACTTTATAAAGTGCATTTTCTATATATTGAAACGATCATGACCTTTTCCTTTTTCTCTGTTTATGTGGTGAATTGAAATGCTTAGTTTTTGAAAGTTAAAATAACTTATTTTTCTTAAATAAACCTCACTTGGTTATGAGGTGTTATTCATTTTACATGTAGGTGTTTCCCGTGGGCTTTTTTCCCCTTTCTTATAACTTTTCGTCATTTTGCTAACAAAATTACACTAGCCTCAAAATAAGCTCAAAAATGTTTCCTTTTTCTTTTCTCTGAAAGAGTGTTTTAGGATGATATTAATTCTTACTTTAATATGTAGGAGAAATCACCTCTGCAATCTTTGGCAATGGAAAATTCTTTCTAAAAGATTTTAAATTAATAACTCAATTTTTTATTAGAGGTTAGAAATTTGTGCCTATTTATTTTTATATCAGTCATGATAAGTTTCCTCCCTAAGATTTCTCCATTTTAACTAAACTTTTACCTTTAAGATCTAATTCTTTCTAATAACCAATCAATTCCATATTTATATGTAATTAGTAATTTTTTCATATCTTATCTCCTTTCCTCAATTACACATATAATTATATATAAAATATATATTAAGAGACAAATCTCACTGTGTTCTGCAAACTGGTTTCAACTCCTGAGCTCAAGCAATCCTCCCGCCCCAGCCTCCTTAGTAGCTGAGCATATAGGCATGCACCCGAGTGCCTAGCTCATATTTGGACTTTATTCAGTTTCTTGAGATGGAAATTTTGATTTTCAGGCTTTTTAAAAAAAATTATTATGCTGGGTAGGGATTCATTGTGACATTTACAAATGTTCTTATAATATATCGTACTTGAATATACCCCCTCCACATATATACTAAAAACTGCAAATTTCTTCTAAGGATTCTTTAAACTATTATTACTCTGTATAACCAATATTCATTTATATTTAGCCTCTTTTTTCCTCTTCAAATCCTTTCTGCATTTCTGTGCTTCCTTTTAGAATCATTTCCCATCTATCATTAGAAATTTCTTTTGTATTTCTTTTAATATTGCTTTTCTACTGATGAAATCTGTTTTTGTTTGCTGAAAATATATTTATTTATTTTCACTAAATATAAAATTAATACTTTCCAGTTAGTACTTTAAAGATGGCTGTGGCTTTCATCATTTCTGATGAGAAATAAACTCCCATTCTTATCTTTACTCTGTCATAGTCAATGTCTGCTTTTGTGTGTGTGTGTGTGAGATTCTATTTCTCTAAATGGATTTTTTCATATTTTTTTTTCATTTATTCATATGTGCATACATTGTTTGGGCCAATGTCTGCTTTTTAAGGTTAATCTTTGTCTTTGATTTTTAGTGGTTTTATTACTGTATGTCTTGGTGTGTTTTTCCCACTTGGGATATAGAACCCTTCTTGAATCTGTGTTTGTCAATTCTGAAAATGCATTGATTATGTAATATTCTGTGCCACTCTCTTTCTCTGCCAATTCTAGGAGCCCATTGACATATACATAGTACTCTTCACCACAATCTACATGTGTTTTATGGCATTCTAAAATAACTTTGTGTCCTTTATTTTGCCTCTCAGTACTTTATTTTGGATTTGTTTATTAACATTTCTTCCAGTTTATTAATGGTGTCTTTTGCCTAGTCATATTCATTAATAAATTCACCTGTTGAGTTCTTACTGACTTTTTAGTTCTTGAATTTCCATTGATTCTTTTTCAAAGACCTAGTTTTCTGGAGAAATTCTCTGTCTTTTCATGTTTTAAAATAAGCTTTTGAAATGAAGGATAACAACTATGCAGAAAGATACTCTCCTTGCAGTACCATTCTTTTTCTAAATTATATCAACTGTGGTTATTTCAAGGGCCATTCCTGATAATTCTAATATCCAAATCAACTATGCAGCTCTATTTTCTCTTTTATGCTTGTTTCTTAGTGTGCTGGTAAGTTTTTACTGAATGGCAGCTCTTAGAGATGAAAAGTTATAGAAAATCTGAACATTATCTTCCTTTAGAGAAGTTTTGCTTTTGCTTCTCAAATGTAAATTAGTTTATTCCTATTATGTGTGGGGCTGATTGAAGCACAATGTTTAAGTCTTTACAAGGGTGGTTTATATCTACTTTGCCTCTAACCCTTTCCCTAACCTTAATCCTAACCATCACCTTAACCCTGGGATGTCTATCAGGGTATTCTCATTGGTAAGCCTTGGACTCAATTTTTGTCTTCCAATATTGTGTGATTATTTGATGTAGAAAAGACAACCTCTTCAACAAATGCTGCTGGGAAAACTGGATGAAGACTGAAATTAGATCCATGTCTTTCATTTTGTACCAAAGTCAGCTCAAAGTGGATCAAAGACCTTAACATAAAGCCTGAAACTCTGAAAAGGCTCAGCATCTAAGAGAAAGAATGAACAAATGGAACTGCCTCGAATTAAAGAGCTTCTGCACAGCAAAAGAAACAGTCACTATACTTAAGGACAGCCCACAGAATGGGAGAAAATCTTTGCCAGCTCTTCATCCAGTAAGGGACTAATTTCCAGAATCTACATGGAACTGAAAAAAACTCAACCCCCAAAGAATCAACATCCCAATGAAGAAATGGGCACATGAATTAAACAGGGAATTCTCAAAGGAAGAGGTGCAAATGGTCAGTAAATACATGAAGAAGTGTTCAACTTCCCTGGTTATAAAAGAGATGCAAATCAAAACTATACTAAGATTTCATCTCACCCCAGTTAGAATGGCCATTTTCAAGGGCAATAACAACAACAAATGCTGATGAGGATGCAGAGAAACAGAGACATTTATACACTGCTGGTGGGAATGCAAATCAGTACAACCACTATGGTAAGCAATATGGAGATTCCTCAAAAAGCTAAACATAGAACTGACGTATGATCCAGTGATACTGCTTCTACAATAGAGATAACTGCACACCAATGTTCATCACAGTACTATTCACAATAGACAAGCTATGGAAACAACCCAGATGCCCTACAACAGATGAATGGATCAAAAAATATACACAATGGAGTATTACTCAACCATAAGGACATGTGTTCAAAACATGTGTTTTGAAGGTAAATGGATACAATTGGAGCACATGATGTTAAGTGAAGTAAGCCAGGCTCAAAAAGACAAAGGCCACATTTTTCTCTTATATGTGGAAGATAGATCCAGAAGATAACTATATATATGCAAAAGCAAGCATATACAAACTTATATAGAACATGTTAGTAATAGGGGAACTGTTCTATGGAACTCAGGGAAAGAGGAAAAGAAAAGAGAATGATAGACCATCAGTAGTATTGTAAAACAGCATCTCTGAAGGTAGAGGATATAAGAATGTGTATTGAAAGCTGTTGAAAGGGGGAGTGGGAGGTAAGGGGGTAAGGGAGAGTAACGGAAAGGGTTGAATGGACCAAAATAAAGTATATACACAGTGAGGATACATTGAGAAACCCCTTTGAACATCAACTTAAATATTAACAATGAAAGACAGGACTGTAAAATAGGTACAGTGTGTGTGTGAGGGGGTATTAGTTTGAGGGGGGAGGGTGAATGAAGAAATTAAGATGAGGGCATATGGTTGATGGACTTTATATACTTACATGAAATAGAACAAAGAAACCTCTTGCGGTTGCTTTAAGTGGGATGGGGGGGGGATTGAAGGGGAAAAAAGATGGTGGTGATCTAACCATGTACAATATAAGCCTAATAAGAATTGTCACTATGAATTCCCTCCCCCGGCCTAATGAATATATCCTAATAAAAAAATTTTATATAAAAAAATAAAAATATCAAGAAAAAAATATTGTGTGATTGTTAAAAGTTCTGCTAGTTTCATTATTCTCAAGTTTTTAGTTTCCCTCCCTGTTTTGCTAATTAAATGATTATTACCCTAAGGAGGAAAAACAACACAGGGTGTCAGGCTCACCTCTTTGTACTTTCCTTCAATGTGAGACCTTGAATTCTCAAATCTTCTCTTCCTTTTAAACCTTGAACTTGAATTTTTAATCTCTCCAGTCCCTTGAGACTGCCAAAAACTCTGTTCAGCAGATGTTTTCTGCTCACTTTCTCTTCAGTTTCTCATCCTCTCTCGGCAGGCATTCGTTACTAATAGGAAAATGCTTTGAGGGGAAAAGAAGTATTGCTTCCCCCAATCCCTGTGAGTTTTCTTCTCTCAGGGATCTTGGTCTCTCTAGTCCTGACTATCTTAGTGGCTAATTGATGTTTTCAAGTTTTTTTTTTTTTTGATAATTTAACCTTATGAGTTGTTCTCAGCAAAGAGGTTTAGAATATTGTAAACTTGTTTATCACCGTCAAGGCGATAGTTCTCTCTCTCCATTTAAAAAATTTATATTTCAAAGAGGAAAGTTATGCAGAAAAAATTTTCTATATATGAGTACGCCAATTTCAGGATCTGTTCTTGACAAAAGAACACAGGGCATGGTTTGCCCAAAGTCATTCATTCATCTAAGTTCATTACTCTTCTAATTACTATGCTCCCAAATTTAACTTGTTATACTTTTAATACAATTAAGGCATTCCAATATTCAGCAGTCATTAGGAAGATAAGTGAATTGCTTCTTTCATTAGCTAGTTGATCCATATTTTTGTAGTTTTCCTCAATTTTACTCTTTAAGTAATGCATAGTTCTCTACTTGCCATCTTTCCTTTTACCTAAAATCTGCCATGTTTTAAGAGATTAGCAAGGATAAAATTTACATTACTTCCTAACCTGTATCTTCATCTAACTGGATCAGCCTCCCTGTGAGATAAATGGGGCAGGTATAATTACACCTGTTTGACAGATGAGACAATTAGAATCAGAGAAGTGATGCAGCTTTCCCAAGTTGATAGAGCCCAAACTGTAATTTGAGTGTCTTTCTTTAGTAGTTTTTCCCCCTCCTAAAGCAGATGGACACTCATCAATCCTTGTGGAAATCATGAAATTAGGATTGAAGGTAACTCAATAATTTAGCCCAATTCTGTCAATTTACAGGGAGAAAACTGAGGCCACAGAGGTGCAATATCTTCTTCAGAGTCACACAGATACACAGTCACTGCATTAGGATTAGAATTAAGGTCCCAGATCCATTTCTTTACTTGTGATGTGAAGAGAGCACCACACTAAAACAGCACACTAAACACAATGTAGTAGCATCAGTAGATCAAGTACATTAGGGTAATAAATAAACTGATTCATGCAAAGCTTTAAGTACATATAAAATAGTGATTCGGAGCTTCATAGACTACTAAATACAAGATTGTGCAATGAAGAGACAATGGATTTCCATTCACCTGTGAAGTCACAGGTTACTAAAGCAAGTGCATTTCTTTCTCCTTTCTCTTTCTTTTTACGGTACTAGGGTTTGAACTCAGGGCCTTGTGCTTGCTAGGTAAGTGTTCTACCTCTTCAGTCCTTTTGCTCTTAGTTTGCTTTACAGATAGGATCTCATGCTTTTGCTTAGGCTGGGCTTAGAATGCAGTGATTTTCTTGTCTCCACCTTCCAATTAGCTGGTATTACAGAAGTGTACCACACACCTGGCCCTAAAGAAAGAGCGTTTCTAAAGACCTTCCAATGGTGTGATTCTTAGATATCCTAAAATTGATAAAACAGAAGGATTATGAAGGTTTCTCTTCTTTATAAAATTGTTCATAGCAACACAAGGTAAAGATCAAAAGATGTTTTTCTTGTGGAGCAATTTGTATACGACTAAATAAATATTAATGACTCTAGTTTTTACATCAGTCATTACATTGCCAAATCATTTTAATAACTATTAGGTAATTGTGAGTAAATCAAAGCCTTCACCAGTACATCTTATAAATTCATTACCAAGTTCCCTTTTTGCTGATTTGGTTAAAAAGAACATGTATGACCTACATTTATAAAAAGTATATAAAAAGTCCGACCCCCCCATGCAAACCTATCTTGTCTCCTAAAATTATTTGTTTTGCCAGTTAATATTTAAGTTCTTTGTGAGTTTTAAGTTTCAAACAGAGGAATTACCTTGATTTCAGAGATAACCACTATAATAGTCAGCTTCATGTTCTTGTGACAAAGACCTTAGATAATTAACTAAAAAAGAGGAAAGTTTACTTTGGCTCACAATTTTGGAGGTTTCAGTCCATGACCAGTTGTCCCCTTTGCTTTTGAGCTTGTAGAAAGGCAGCATATCATGGCAGGGAGTGAGTGGTAGAGTGAAAATGCTCACCTCATGACCAGGAGCCTAAAGAGAGGAGAGAAGAAAGAACTGAGGCCCCCATCATCCACTCTGTACCTCCAGTGGCTGGAAGACTTTCCCCAAGGCCTCACCTCCTAAATGTTCTACCATCTCTCAATAGTGCCAAGCTGGGGACCAAGTCTTTTAACACATGAGCCTTTGTAAGACATTCCAGATCCAAATGATGGCAGCCATTTTTATAAGTAGTAAGAATTCATTTTTATGTGCTAGAATGTAATTTTCATCTTTAGAAAAACTATCAACTCCCATGGATGGTATTTATTCATTTTTCCAAATATTCTCATGTCCATCTGATTCTTGTCACCTAGGAACCTCCATTGGCCTTTATAATGACATTTTTAACATAAGGTAACATTCTATTCATTTTTCTTCCATATTGATTTTTCAGCCCAGGAGTGAATATATTCAATCTTTCCTTGTTGATGCAAATGAAAAATTTTCTAGCCAGTCTTATAAAAATTTCTCCTGTTGAAAAGCATCTCTTTTTAAAAACTTTTCAGCATTAATTATTTTGATTTTTAAATACATTGCATATTTTTCATTTTGATTGGTAAAGACACATAGCACAAAAGCTTTTGAATTCTCAAACCACACTAAAAAAACATGAGTTGCTGGGCTCAGTCGTTCACACCTATAATCCTAGCTACTTAAAAGGCTGAGATTGGGAGGATGGGAAATCTAGTCCAACCTAGGCAAAAAGTTCATGAGACCCCCATTTCAACTGAGAAATCTGAAAAAGCTGAGTGTTGTTATGCATAACTGTCATTCCAGCTATGCTGGGAAATGTAAATAGGAGGATTGCTATCCAGGCCAGCCAGAACAGAAAGGGAGACTCTGTCACAAAAATAACCAGAGATAAAAGATCTGGAGGCATGGATCAAAAAAAGGGATAGAGGAGGTAATAGAGCCTGGGGAAAGTCCTGAGTTCAAATTGCAAATTGGCTTGAAGGAATAGTAATATCTATTAGGTACCTATTTTCTACCGTGTGGATTCTGGGTGCTCTCACATGCAATATAATATACAGTTTATTCTTACTATATCCTCTGAGGAAGACATGATTGGCTGCATTTTAACAGTTAGAAAACTGAGACTTACATTGACTGATCAACATCATGATACTCATAAATTTGGTGATTAAGGTATGAACCCAAGACTAATTTCTCAGCTACACTTTTCTGCAACTTCAGATTATAAAAGTACGTGATAAGTTGGCACACTTCAGTCTAATGCTCATCACACTTAGAGTAATATTTTTAAATACCTGTTTTCTCTATATCAACAAGAGTAGAAACTTGGTCTATTTTGTACATTATTATTTTGTGTTTGGCACATAGTTAAGCCTGAGCATAATTTGTAGGATAAGTGAATTGATTAATGAACAGATTTACATTTTTAATTTATGATATCTTATTTTATAGGGAAATTTATATAGTACATCTACAAATTTGAGTAATTTGACAAGCTATCAAGCTGACTCCTTGGGAATGCCAATGGTCTACTTACTTATAGAATTTGAAGTAGATTTTCCTGAGAATGTATATTTCTTCTAATAGAGTTAAGTCAATAGTGCCAGACAGAAACTGGTGACAGTGTGAAGATTATACATCATTGTTTCCTAACATCTGGTTAAAATTCTGAGATGCTATTTGACAGCCAAGAGACAGCCCTCTTCATTTACCTGCAGAAAATGAGAATAATCAGAACTTGAGGCATTTTGCCTTGTTTAGGAAGAATGACAGAATTTCAGACATGATGACTTTGAAATCTCCTGTTGTTCTTCATGGTGTACTGGTGCTTAGCTGTCACACTTAATCATTGTGGCATTAATGATGGTGCTAGTGGCTTGAGGCTTTAATGGGGTTCTCAGGACCAGCTACATAGAAAACAGAAAACCTATTAAGCCTTACAATAATGCTAATGCTGAACAAACAGAGACTGAGTAACCAGAAAACTGCAAGCTATTGAGAAATAGGAAAAAAAAGGATATGTAAGTTTTAATATATTTAGACATGATTGGAAGAATCTGACTTTGAAATCGATATGGAAATGGAATGATTAGGTTTGACACAAAAATATACTAAAGACAAAATCACACTATTTCATATGAATTTATTGTTTGTTAAACACATTTGATTCTTACTGATTCTTCTTAAATCAGCTTTCTGTGAAAGGAGGGCTAACAAACATGTTTCTGACATCTGCTGGACCAACATGAACAAAACTGCACCACTCCCTTGAGGGAATGTTTGAATTCCAGGCTGAGAGGAGGGCAATGAGAGGCATTTGAAGTGCTGCCTTCCAGCTTGTTGTCTCTTTCTACTTGAATCTTGAGCTACAGATGATATTCTCTATGAAGGGACCTTTGGCTCTGGAAAGTTTGCAGGTCTGGTAAGCCCTAAGACAAGGAAAGACAATGGCTTGTTCTTCAGGTCTCATACTGGTTTCTGCTTTAGGAAAAGGGGATTTTTGATAAGATCCAACACCATTTCATGATAAAAGCTCTAAGAAAACTAGGAATAGAAGGAAAGTACCTCAACATTACAAAAGCCATATATGACAAACCTACAGCCAGCATTATACTTATCGGAGAAAAACTGAAACCATTCCCTCTAAAATCAGGAACCAGACAAGGATACCCACTATCTCCACTCCTATTCAACATAGTACTGGAATTCCTAGCCAGAGCAATTAGGCAAGAAGAAGGAATAAAAGGAATACAAATAGATAAAGAAACTGTCAAAATATCCCTATTTGCAGACGACATGATCCTATACCTTAAAGACCCAAAAAACTACTCAGAAGCTTCTAGACATCATCAATAGCTATAGCAAGGTAGCAGGATACAAAATCAACATAGAAAAATCATTAGCATTTCTATACACTAATAATGAGCAAACTGAAAAAGAATACATGAAAATCATTCCATTTACAATAGCCTCAAAAAAAATCAAATACCTAGGTGTAAACCTAACAAAAGATGTGAACAACCTCTACAAGGAAAACTATACACTTCTGAAGAAAGAGATTGAGGAAGACTATAGAAAGTGAAGAGATCTCCCATGCTCATGGATTGGTAGAATCAACATAGTAAAATTGTCGATACTCCCTAAAGTAATCTACATGTTTAATGCAATTCCCATCAAAATTCCAATGACATTCATTAAAGAGATCAAAAAATCTACCGTGAAATTTATATGGAAACACAGGAAGCCACGAATAGCCAAGGCAATACTCAGTCAAAAGAACAATGCAGGAGATATCACAATACCTGACTTCAAACTATATTACAAAGCAGTAGCAATAAAAAAAGCATGGTACTGGCACAAAAACAGACATGAAGATCAGTGGAACAGAATAGAAGACCCAGATATGAAGCCACACAACTATAACCAACTTGTCTTTGACAAAGGAGCTAAAAATATACGATGGAGAAATAGCAGCCTCTTCAACGAAAACTGCTGGGAATACTGGTTAGCAGTCTGCAAAAAACTGAAACTAGATCCATGTATATCACCCGATACCAAGATTAACTCAAAATGGATCAGGATCTTAATATCAGACCACAAACTCTAAAGTTGATACAGGAAAGAGTAGGAAATACTCTGGAATTTGCAGGTATAGGTAAGAACTTTCTCAACAAAACCCCAGGAGCACAGCAACTAAGAGATAGCATAGATATATGGGACCTCATAAAACTAAAAAGCTTCTGTTCATCAAAAGAAATGGTCTCTAAACTGAAGAGAACACCCACAGAGTGGGAGAAAATATTTGCCAGCTATACATCAGACAAAGGACTGATAACCAGAATATATAGGGAACTTTAAAAACTAAATTCTCCCAAAACTAATGAACCAATAAAGAAATGGGCAAGTGAACTAAACAGAACTTTCTCAAAAGAAGAAATTCAAATGGCCAAAAAACACATGAAGAAATGCTCACCATCTCTAGCAATAAAGGAAATGCAAATTAAAACCACACTAAGATTCCACCTCACCCCTGTTAGAATAGCCATCATCAGCAACACCACCACCAACAGGTGTTGGCGAGGCTGCGGGGAAAAAGGAACCCTCTTACATTGTTGGTGGGAATGTAAACTAGTATAACCACTCTGGAAAAAAATTTGGAGGCTACTCAAAAAGCTAGACATTGATCTACCATTTGATCCAGCAATACCACTCTTGGGGATATACCCAAAAGACTGTGACACAGGTTACTCAGAGGCACCTACACACCCATGTTTATTGCGGCACTATTCACAATAGCCAACTTATGGAAACAGCCAAGATGCCCCAGCACTGACGAATGGATTAAGAAAATGTGGTATCTATACACAATGGAATTTTATGCAGCCATGAAGAAGAACGAAATGTTATCATTTGCTGGTAAATGGATGGAATTGGAGAACATCATTCTGAGTGAGGTTAGCCTGGCCCAAAAGACCAAAAATCGTATGTTCTCCCTCATATGTGGACATTAGATCAAGGGCAAGCACAACAATGGGATTGGACTATGAGCACATGATAAAAGCGAGAGCACACAAGGAAGGGGTGAGGATAGGTAAGACACCTAAAAAATTAGCTAGCATTTGTTGCCCTTAATGCAGAGAAACTAAAGCAGATACCTTAAAAGCAACTGAGGCCAATAGGAAAAGGGGACCAGGAACTAGAGAAAAGGTGAGATCAAAAAGAATTAACCTAGAAGGTAACACCCACGCACAGGAAATCAATGTGAGTCAATGCCCTGTATAGCTATCCTTATCTCAACCAGCAAAAACCCTTGTTCCTTCCTATTATTGCTTATACTCTCTCTACAACAAAATTAGAAATAAGGGCAAAATAGTTTCTGCTGGGTATTGAGGGGGTTGGGGGGAGAGGGAGGGGGCGGAGTGGGTGGTAAGGGAGGGGGTGGGGGCAGGGGGGAGAAATGACCCAAGCCTTGTATGCACATATGAATAATAAAAGAAAAAAAAAAGGAAAGGGGATTTTTTATTTTTTCTCTTGTGTGGTTCAGTCCAGGTCATTAGAATAAAAGGGCAGGCAGGAATTTAGAATAGAGGCCTATGAGGACTTTTTTTTTCCCAGTAAAGGCTTTGTGACCCTCTTAGCCTCAGTCCAGAGGGGGGTGTGTGTGTGTGTGTGTGTGTGTGTGTGTGTGACTCAGTGATTCAGTTCTGTTCTGAGAAGGTTAGAGTTACTGAAGGATCATCTGTATTTGTCAGATGTAAGAGAATGTAAGCATTATGGCCACTGTACTGGTAATCAGAATGACTCAACATCTGCCCAAGGTGAGGAGGAACTCCTGACAATTCTGGATATTACGGTTCAATGTTGACGCTCACACTGGGTGAACTAATGGAAAGGCCAGGAGAATTCTGGAAATATCGTAAACAGTGTACAGTTAACTTATTCTCTTGCCTTGATATAACTAGCTCTATTCGAATTGTATTTCCCCCACTTTTTGTTATAAACCTTATGTCTCTTCACATTAACTATAAAACCTTCATGGAAACTGTTTAAACTCTGTGTAGTCAGCAAGTGCTTAAGCTGCTGCTGTAGGTAATTAGTGTTAAGAATACTGTCTTATTTTCCTGCTTATGTCATCTAACACCATGTCAGGAGGAAGTACTGAAAGCATTTCTATTACAAGTCATGTACAACAACAAAAGTTTTGTTTTGGGCAATTTCCACAGATGAGAACTACTGGTGACTAACGAGTAGAAGCTAGAGATGGTGCCAAACAACTTACAATGTCCAGCCCCTAGTTAAAATGTCATCAGTCTTCAGATTGAGAATTTCTGATCTAATGGTATAGCAAATACTTATAGTCAGTCTTCCATATTGCAAAAATTGGCTATGTTCTACCCACTAAGACCAACACAGCAAATGTATCTCTACCCTCATGGAAATACAGTATACTTAGGAAGATATATATAAAGAAATACTGCTAAAGTCTACCAATTTCTTTTTTATGGGAGGTTATGAGCTTGATTCCAAGATATACTATATTTGGTAGTAGAGGACCAGCAATAAGTTCATACCCTAGGATGGATGTGGCATAGCCTGAATCTTTAAATTGAATAGCTTTCCTACATGTGCTCAGTCTTCATGTGCAGAGGATTGAAAGGAGATAAAACACGTTTCTCTTCTTTAGGAATTTTACAATATATTTATAGAGAAAGGTCAATGTACATAAAATAGTTAACGAGGCAACTATATGTATATGTGTATATATATATATATAATTACACTATCAATTCATTAAATTTTAATCCTAATCATAGTGGGTTAATTTATTTATTTAATTTTATTGGGTAAAGGGAAGGTCTTTATGCATAATAAAAATAAGAGCAAAGAGAATAACATAGTCTTCATTTCTCCATCTTCTCCTTAGACTTTTGTCCATGTTTGTGAAGTTTAAGCATAGTTAGTTTCAATTTTAACATACAAGCTATTGTCTTATCTTTATATTCTCTTATTAAAATTTGGCTTTCATTTTGCTGGAGTTTTCATACTCTAAACTTTTAGTGGCTCTATAAAATTCCATTTATGGAATTTCTATAAAATTCCCTCCTATCAAGATATGCCCTAATTTACATTGTTTTTACAACTGATAAAATTGAAGCCAGAGATTCTAGTGGCTTAACTAAATAACAAGGTAACAGAGTTGAATAGTTTAAAATTGATATGTAAACAATATAGAGAAGTCTAAAGATTATTTATCACATTAGACTTTACAGAACAAGAAAGCAAATGTGATTGCATATTCCCTAAGGTCTCTCTGGTCAACCTTAAATCAATTATGGCATACAGTGCCATTAAATGATCTTTTTTCTTCTCAACCTTCCATTTACTTCGTAGACTTTCCTGGGTGTGTCCTGTGCTGCGTTTGGGTTATACTCACTCTTTAAGGATTTGGGCCTCTGGTTTGGCCTGCTATAAGAAAGACTAATTAGTTTGGCAGTTTGAAAAACAAAGATTATTTTGTGTCATGTGTTAAAGGTAGAAAAAGATATTGTCTTATAAAAACCAAGAAGACACAATCAAAGCTGAAGAATCTATCATCAGGCCCTAGAAAAACAAATTAGTGGACTATTAGCAAGGCAACTTCTGTGCGGTTTACTTACTATAAAAGCTAGAAAAGTGGTCTCTAAGGCAACAAGGATAGAATGCTCATGGAGATAATAGGTAAATATCTCACTTAGTGGAAATTGCATTTTCACTTATTAATAATCAGAATGTCTTTCAGTTAAGAAGAAACATCCACTTCACATTTACTGGAATTTTAAAAAAATTTTTTTTACAAAATTGTCCTTATAACATATACTTAGGACATGTGAACATTGACATGGACGTTAATGTTTTTATGTCATTTCCTTCGCCTGAAATTAAAAAGGAGGCTTTTTCTTTCATTTAAAATAATTTCTATACAGAGTTTCGCACTTCTGTTTACATTATACTTTCACGGAGATTTGTCCCATATAGTTCTTTCAGTGACCCTGGGACCTGAGTGACCTTGTTCCCATTTTTCAGATGAGAAGGCAGAGATAGTCATTGAAGCTAAAACTCTTCACTCTGAAAGCCATGCAGTCTGAATCAGAATAGCTCAGCCCAAAAGGTTAAACTGGTCATTCTTTAGTATAATGACTCCACTTGTGGACTTCTAGATTTGAATTTTAAAGAGTCTTAAATTGAGTCTTATTTCTGCATGGAGATTGAACCCAGAGCCTCATGCATACAAGGCCAGTGCTATAACATTGAGCTATACCCTTGGTTCCCGAAATGTCTTTTTTGTTGTTAATATTTTAGAGTACTTTGATTTCAAAATGTGCACCCTACCATGTGAGGTTCTGATGGAGGCAATTAAGATACCCTCTAAGATCTAAGAATGAAGATCCAGGGGCAGCAAGCACTTGGCAAACAGTCATAGTGTCACTAGGCTCATCTATAAAAGAATAATTTTTCTGACTGTAAAAACAGGGAAATTTCATATTTGTAGTGGAATTAATAGAAGAAAATACAGTCACCTACAATTGTGTCACAAATAGTTAAGTATCCCTGTATCTTAGTGTCTTGTTTAGCACTGTGTTCTATGGAAAAGAGCTAAGGAGATATTAAAATAAGCTTCTTAGAAAATGTACACAAAGAAATGAATCAAAAATGTACTTCTTTACTGCAAAGTATCTCAGAGCATTTCCTTTGCCAAGATGCATTATGAGTCTTTGAGAGAAGGAGGCGGTGTACAGATTTGGCTCATCTATGTCCAGGGTGGAGCAGCGGAGTTGAGGATGCAAAGGACTTTGGAATGCAGGTTGCAGCAGTTAGGCTATACAAAGTTTAGGGGATCATTTATATTCACCTGATGGGCAAAACCAAGACTCCTATAAACTGGTCAGTTTTCAGCTTTGTCTACAAAGTAAGCATGGATGGTTCCAGCCTTCTTCAAACAGTTGCCCCGCTTAAATTCAATCTATGAAATATCTTCATTTTGTAGATTAGGAAATTGATGTTTGTAGTCAAAACCTGTGTTTATATCCTTAGTAATGGATTATGTTAGAAATAATCTACCAGGTTAATGGAGCAGAAATGTAAAGTTACAATTAATAATGAGGATAGGCCTTACTTTGATAAATTCTTTTTTTTTTTTACTACTCAAGGAAATGTGGTAATTTGCCTCTTCTGAAAGGTTTATAGCCTATCCTCATCTTTCCATTTCTGTGCTAATATTTATCTAATTGTCTTTCATCTTGTGTCAGAATAGAACCAAAGATTGCTGAGAGTTGGTAGTAAGGAGCACTGTGGTTGCTGTCAGCATACTGCAACCACATGTAGGAGAACTCCATCCAGAGCTCCTTCCTGGGGTAGATACACAGCTCTCAGACTGGAACTAATTTCTGCTTAACCACAAAGGGAATTAGGTTGCACTTTTGCAAACTGTCTTTGGAATACTTTGAACTGAAGCTGTTACACTTCCAAGAAGCAGAAAGGTTTATGGGAGATAATAAGATGGAATCAGCAGGGCTGCTGTGAGAAGCCAGATCTAATGCGGAATTTTGGCTCTTCTCACCAGACCTGAGCCTCAAGGAAGCCAAATTACAGGTCTAGGTTTAGACCAAGCTTCTCGCCATCATCATTTGCTTGATTTAGGGACATATTTCCCAGTGACATATTGAATCCTTTTTCTGCCAACTACTGATAATGATGTTTAAAATCCTGTAGAGAATAACAAGCATCTTTAGAGAAGTGGTCCTCTATCCAAAATGCCCTGCATTCTGGAGTTGTTGAAAAAGGGTGTATTTCTTTTTCCATTTCATAAAACTGAGTCTATCTGCAGCGCTTAAGCTCATGTCCTTGGACTTTTAAAGTAGGCATGTTTTTGCACTTTTATTTTGTGTTGAAAACCTTAATCTTTTTAAATATGTTGTTTTACCTTTGAAATTCAGCTTAATTACTTCCAAACAGGTGCAGTAATAAGAGATAAACCTGCTATGTAGTAAGTTCATAGTTTCAATGTGTTTTTCCTTTGTTTTGCTTTAACCTTCTTATAACCCCCCTTTTTTAAAAATAAAGATATAATTGTGAAGAGTTTGGAAAATAGAAGGAAAGCATCACTTGTAGTTTCACTACTATAACAGCAAGTTATTTTCACTTTTAAATATGGCATTCCTCTTCTCTACCTAGGTTTGAATAATTTGAGAAATAAAACAAAAGAGAGTCAGATGGAGCCAAAAATATTACCTTTATTACTGGATAAGCCTAGGTTGGGACATATAGCTTATTGTGAAAGCCAAATGGGTTTGCTACTAAATCTCAGAAATAATCATACTCACTCCTCACCCTCCTGTCTCCCCATTGCAACCAGCAACGAACCAGGCCTGCTCACAGCAGTGCAGAAGAACAGATCCTTGCAGGGCACTGGAGAGCAGCTGCTCCTTATGGCCCACTTGCTCCCAAGAGGAGGAAGGATTCAGGTGGGCCACACATGGTGCCTGGTTTGCTTTTTGCCAAACAGGTAAGTTTCCCTACCTCCCCATCCCCAACCCTCACCCAGGGTGGGATGAATTAATGAGCAGAGTAAGACCAGGAGTTATATTAATTTGGATCCTGTTACAGGAAAATAATCTTGCATGGGAAAAAGTTATTTCCCATTTGGTTAAGCTTCATCTATTTTTAAAAGGAGAATGAAACTGTTATAAACATCTTCAAGAAAATTGTAGTCTCTGACTTTAGGTTATTTTTTTTTTTAGGTGAGATTTTGAGAAATGAGATTCTTAAATATGGGTGCTTTTTTGCTTCTTGGAAAATGTTAAGAAATTACTTTTCTGATAGATTATACAAATTACCTTGCTGTCAGATCTCTGGTTCATGTGGAAGAGTTTGAGCAGTGTTTTTCGATTGCCAATGAACTGGGCTCCAGGAGTGATAATGTTAGAACTGTGATTGTACCCAATGTAATCACACATCAACAATTAATGAGTATTCTCTCCTAGCACGCTGGAGGTTACAGAAAGAGTTTCAAACAAGAACTCTGACCCTGGGGAGCTCTCAGTTACATAGAAAACTATAGATGCAATTATAACTATGAAATCGTTCCTTGTATACCATCTAGCCTTAAGACTGTTAACATTTGTAAGCACAGCACACTCACAGGCATGTACATTATAAGGATAACTTACATCCTCTTAATTAATAGGAAAGGTAAATCATATAGTCTAGTTGAGGAACCACAAATTTAAGAGGCAATTATGACATAAGGGATAAGTAGAGAATTACAGTAGCACAACATAACACATTCTGGGGTATAACAAGCAGCTTTGTAGAAAGAAAAGCAAGAGTTGCCCACTTAAACCAGAGTAGTGGGGCAGAGTAATACTGTATGTAAAGAATTCTAGAGGAGAAACAAACAGGGAACATTTAGGACTTGCAAATAGTTTAGAGTAGCTCCTTGTTCAGTATTTGAATAGTCATTGTTCATTAAAATTATCCTGAATGTACAACTGCCTTACTGAACTTTGAATTTGAGATTAAAACATTATACACCAACAAATATGTATGATTAGCTTGAAAATCTGAGAAACTAGTGGCAGAGGTGTATAGAGGATGGGGGAATGGGAGAAAAGATTGGAGTACAGTACTTAGGAGGGTTGACTATTCACTTTCATTTTGTATTGAACGAATACTTTACATGTGATTTGCTATTAAAAACAGAGCTTCTAAAATTAGATTTTAAAAATTATTTAAAAGTATTTCAGCTGGGTGTGGTGACAAACATCTGTAATCCCAGCACTTGGGAGACTGAGGCAGGAGGATCACCAGTTTAAGGGCTCATCATGAATTCCACACCAACCTGGGCTACATAGCAAGATCCTGTCTCAAAAAACCAAAAAATCAGTATTTTAATCATAAAACATAAGATGTGAGGGTAGAGGATATAAGCATGTGTATTAAAATCTGTTGAAAAATGGGTGTTGGGAGGTAAAGAGGTAAGGGAGAGCAATGGAAGGGGTTGAATGGACCAAAGTGAAGTATACCTATGGTGGGCCTGCACTGAGAACCCCATTTGAACATCAACTTGAATATTGATAAAGAAAAATGGACTGTAAAATAGGTACAGTGTATTTGGCGGAGGAGGGCAAATGAAGGACGAGTAAGGTGACATTATATGGTTGGTGGACTTCATATTCCTATATGAAATAGGACTAAGAAACCTTTTGTAATTGCTTGAAGTGGGGTAGCAGGGGAGAGACGATGGGGCAATGTAAATCATGTACAATATAAGTCTAATTGGAATTGTCACTCTGAATACTTCCCTGGAGAACAAATATATCCTAATAAAATTTCTTTTTAAAGATTAGTATTTTATTAAGGAACTCAATTCTTAGCTGGGTGTAGTAGGTCATATCTATAATCCCAGCTACTCAAAGGTGGAGATTGGATCACAATTTGAAACCTGCCTGGGCAAAAAATTCATTGAGATACCAGCTTAGTAAAATTCTTTGTTGTGTTAAAGTCTATGAATGGGGAGTTAGAGAACCATACATTTAAATAACGATGCTTTGCCTGTGTGTAATTCATTTAAAACTAAGTATTTTCTTGTTGACCTTCTCTTGTTTTATATTTATGTAATGATTGCTTCCTTGTGAGTTTTACTTTAACATGCTCACAGATATAGCCAGCATGATGATAATGATTTAGATAACTTTCCCTATCTTCTTTTAGCTGCATAAACAATATGTACTACTCTGTGTGCAGCTCTATGGTAGCCATCATGAGGAATAAAAATAAGGCAGCATAAAATTTGGTTCATCAAGATTCTGGCATAAACTGGAGTATGAGGCATGTGACATTTTGTAAGAACTCTGTAAAGTTATTGTATCCCCAGCACAACAATAAAAATAAGTTAAAAATAAATAAATTGGAAGTCTTTGGCTTAGTAATTTAGTCTGGGAATGCTGAATAAACTTCTTTATAACAGAATTTTGGAGATACTTTGTGATCATGGTAAACTATATGTTCAGCAAGAAGGGAATGATGAAATAAGCTAGAGAAGTCTCTCAGTATAAGGATAGAAGTCATTGTCGCAAAGACTATAACAAAATAGCAAAAGTTTTGTGATGTAAAAAAGATAAAATTATATGTCTCAAATGGTTCTGATTTAATTATTCTATGAAAGTTCTCTCTATAACAGTCAGAAAGGGAATGTGCTAAATATCAAGAAAAGATTTTTTTCAATGTGATTTTGCCATAGACTCTGATTATTTTTCCTCCTTTATTTTCTAAAATCCCTTTAATAAATGCCTTACATTTTTATTTGTAGCATATGCATTTTATTTAGCATTGTAATTGAAGTGGTAAGACTATATATGGAAAGGTATCTAAGTATACATTAGCTGATAGATTTCTTATAAGGGTATGGACAATCCATCCACTTTAATTGCTCCCATCTTATTTTTTCAAGAGCAATCACAGTGGCTTTATGTGCCAGTCACTGCTCTTAGACACTCGTGTGTCATAGTTAATCTTTTGTCTGTTTCTTCATTAGACTAGGTTGTTAGAGAGCAAGTCCTGTTCTTCAAGTTATTAGTTATGTTAGCTTTAGTAGATTATGTAGCTTATTTAAAGCTTCAGTTTCACTAAAAATGAAAAGTAGATTGTTATAAGCATTAATTCAGAAAATCTATGCACAGCACTTGTATAAAGTAGATTCTGAACAGATATTAGTACCTTCTAAAACAACAAAATTTGAATTCCCCAGGGGTTCATCCTATTCTCTTTTTCAACTATGCCTTTCCTAGGAAATCCCTTGTTTTTTTTCATGGCTTTCAATGCTACTAATGAGCCAATAATTCTTATATGTATCCAATTGAGATACCTGTCTCCCTTTTATCTAATAACTTCATGTCCTCAACTGAGTTCTTAAATATTGTTTTTTCTTTCTTTTTTGTTTTTGCCTTTGACCACTGAGCTACAAGCCAGTCCTCCGACTGAGTTGTGACTGACTCCTCCCTCTTTGCTTCCCCCAGAGAGCCGTGCTCTTTTGTCAGTCTTGCCAGTGTGAATGGTACTTCAATTTACTCAAGTGCTTATGTGAGAAACAGAGTCCGTCCTTTCTCTTCCCTATTCCCAGCCCTTGGCATCTGATTTATCACTAAACATTACTCATTTTATATCCAAATATCCAACTGAATATCCTTTAAATTCCCCCTGGTTTAATCACCTCTACTGTGCTGCATTTCAGCATCATCGTTCACTGAGACTACTTACCTCTGACTTGTTTCCTGTATTGTATCCAGAGTGGACTTTTAAAAAATTCAAAGATAATTATGTCACTTTCCTGCTTAAAAACTGTCTGATACCTTGTTTAATCCTCACAATAACTCCATGAAATTAACATGTATTTTTAAATGAGTAAAATAAGGCTAAGAGTCAAAGTGCCATGGTGGTATGTTGCATTCATGACAGTGAATCAGATAGGCTAATGAGGCAGAAACATGAAAGTACAAAATCTAGCAATAGAGAAGTGTTTATTTTCATCTTCTCTTTACTAGTGTCATGAAATCTAATAGCTGCCTCATCTCAAAGAAGTCTGGCTCTTTTTATATTTTACAATATCATCAGTATTGCACCATTTTTGCCAATAAAGGCTATTTAAACCCTCCAAGTTCTTCATAAAGATATATTTAATTTTAGCAAGATAATATTAATTAGAGGTAATGAAGAAATACTGGTAAGAGAAAAATAAAATTAAGGAGCTGGAATTGCTGGATATAAAAGACATTTATTGCCTCATGACCCCCATTGCCAAATGTATGCCCTGAGGTTGAGAGTTAAGAACACAATCTAGCTCTGCCTGTTACTATTTGGGAAATTGTGCCATTTTTAAAATCTTCTCTCTTTCAATTCCCTCATCTATAAAATAGGATAGTAGTGTTACCTACTTTATGGCACTAACTAGGTTTTAGGCACTGTACTTGGCACTTTATATAATCCTCTCAGTGAATTATCTATGGTGGAAGAAATAATACAATAGAGAATGAAAAAAGTGAAGATTAAATGAGTCAACATTTTCAAGTACTTAGAATAGTTCTGGTACTTTCTGAGAGAGCAGCTATCTATAAGCTTCTGAGCAGTTAAGCTATTAGCCGACAAGATTCATAGTGTCTGTAACATAAGTTATGATTGCTCACAAGGTAGAGCAATAGTTGTGGAATATATTGACTAAGCCTTAGAACTAGAAATATCTGTCATACTCACATGGTAACATGTCCCTCCAGAAAAGGCAACATTCTCTGGTTACCTGGCACCACTATTTTGGCTACAACATTGTATTGCATAACTATTGTCATGTTATGAATAGATATCTGGGTTTGAGCCATACCTAGTCAGATATAGTACTCGTGGCCTGTAGTAAGCATAATGTTTTATTACATGGTGAAGTGGGCAATGAAATAGGTATTTGCATTGTGTTTGAATAGTGTGTGTCTGTCTGTATTGCTTCATTGTGTTTTGAATTGAGCATGTTACAAGAAGTGGTTTAAAAAGTCAGCATCCTTCGTAGATTTCAAGGGAAAATCCCATCCAGTTTTTCCAGGATTGCTGTATCATAAGGCAAGAATCTATGATCTTTTTTTCAAGTAAAATGGCCTGTGAAACTGTCTAGGGAACTGCACATCAAGTGAGATTTCAGAAAAACACACACAGTTACATTTTGAGTTTGGGCTCTACAGCCAAATTTTCCCATGGAACCCTGATTCAACTGCCTTTCCTCTCCCCTCGCCCTTCCCCAGACATTCTCTCCCCATCTTCTAAAGGAGAGAATGCACAGAAGTTTAGTTCTTATTTTGGCAGCTGCATGCACTGCTAAGGCGAATTGAACAATATTTATGAGAATTCATCTGATCAAAATTTAGAATGCCTATCAGATTCCAAATGCTAGATATCAGAGACACAAGTCAAATAAGAAATAAAACATATCCTCAAGGAGCTTATAGGATATTGATAAAATGTGATAGATTAAGGTGCAACTAGGAAATGGTAGAAAATGAGTTAAAGCCTGAGACCTTGTTCATAATAACTATACTATCTTGCCTCACACTTGGATATGAATAGTAAAAAATTTTCAAGCTGAGCCTGCTGGTGTACATCTATAATCCCAGCTGTGCAGGTGGCTGAGGCAGGAGGGTCATGAGTTCGAGGTCAGCCTGGGCAACTTAGCAAGCACTTCTCAAAACTTAAAATTAAAGGCTCAGTATATTAGCTCAGTGGTATAGCACTTGCCTAGCATGGGCAAGGCCCTGGGTTCAATTCCTAGCATCAAAAAATATATATTATTTGACTTTTGCCAGTCACTTACCTAAACTGGTAAGGTGAATCTTGAGAGATGGTAAGCTTTGGGGAATCATGACGTTGGGGTGGGATTTGTTTAAAACTGAAGGTGGATGTGGTTACTGAATTTTTCTAAGGCTGAAGGGATAGAACCAATTACTAGGGGAAAATCCGCCGTTTAGATCCTTTGCTCTGCATAAACTGAAACCCAACAGCCAACTGGAGGCTGAAGAGGAATCCCAGCAATTTGGAGCAAACAATGTCTGACTATTGACTAAAATGTGAAATTATTAGAGTTTATTATTAAAGAGGAATGTAAATAAACACATTATTTTTACAGCAATTTTATATAAGTATCAAGTATTGAAGTTGAATTCCATATAATCCCCAGGTGTTCCAGATGCAATGGGAAAAACAAATGCTATTTTAAAAATTGTATCATTGAAACATTCTGGTATTTTAACCCACACAGTACCTGGCTCTGGCTTTCTAGTCATATGTCAAGTGTGCAGTTTAATTGGGTGTTTTCCAAGCAGGTTCCGTAGCCCTCATCCTGTCTGGAACATACTGGAAACAGTAGGTGCTTTATAGAAATTCTTGATAGAGTTTTCTTACCAGATGTAGTCCTTAATTGTTCACCACAGGAGATATTCCTCTTGCGTTACACTATAGAAAATTATTTTAAATTGATTAAAGCAACATTTAAAAGTAATTAGTAGACTTTATTTTAGGAGGAGGGTTTATAAAGATTCCTGAATATTGCATACTGTAAGTGGAAACATGATAGGGTAGAAGACAGAGTACGTATGAATCCCAATTCTTCCTTATAGTGAAATATTTTAGCAACTCAGTTGCCTCATTTGTAAACTGAGCATGCTAAAACTTTTCTCACAAGGTTGTTGTAAGACTTAAAGGAAATTATTTTTGTGAATGCATGTACACAGCTCACAGATGAATAGTCAGGAATTACTATTATGCTATTTAAATACATTCTCTGTTAAAATTTATTCCTGAAAAATTGGGATCAAGTGATTTACCATAAATGATCTCAAGGACCTCCAATACAAGCCTCAGAGAGAGCTAATTTCACATTAGCTCTCCACATGATCAGTAGATAACATTTTTCTTCTTTGTGTAAAGAGGAATCTTTATTCTCCCTGTGATGCAGCTGACAGCTAGCTTGGTTTCTCTGGATGTTCCAAGTAGGAGTGAAATCAGGAGGCCTAGAATTGTACCCCATGAACATTTCTGCCCTTGAATTTGCATTTTGCAGGCTCTACACACAAAATATTTAGTACATTGGTGTGATCTTTCAGAGGAAAGTAAGCGGATTCCTGTTTGGAATGATTTAAATCACAGCCTAGACATGTTATTTCATGTATACTTGTTGTCTGAGAACCTGGATTGACTCATTAACCAGATTATATCCAATATGCCACCCCAGGCATGACCCATGTCATTGTTTGATATTTTTGGATCTATTAGGTATTCATACAGACACATACTGCCTATATTAACAAACAAGGTGAACATGTCTACTTATTTTGGAAACTGTCTCTTGTCATCCATAAATTTAGGTTATTTTTATATTTTAAATTAAATTAAAATTATTTTCCAAACTTATTTTATCAGGAATGGATGAACTTCTTTATATAATTGCCCCAAAATAACACATTTTAATTTTAATTATAAAGGGTATGTTCCCATTTTAAGATAACAAACAGGTTAATTTTTTCTGGATGCAGTATTCTGTGTGGTAGTCACATTCTTTTGAGGTTATGTCCATACTGATGAATCTTTTCTCTTAAGCATAGAAAAGTACTCAATCAGGTCTGTGCACTTAAATTTAAGTCAATATTTTACACCACTATTTGATACCTACAACACTTTGTGCTAGGTATTATGATCCCCAGCTTACAGAGGAGAAAACTGAAGCTCAGAAAAGTTTTGCTTGTGGTCAAATAAGTGATAGAAAATGGATTCAAATCAAAGTCTGTCTAACTACAAAGCTTATTCATTTTCCCCACACCAAGACTCTAGAGACCCCTGCAATACGATATTTGGGGATGTATAATCCCTTATCCAGTCAACCTGGAGCAGCAAAGATCAGCAGTTGGTAACATGTGGGTGCATGCTAAAACTATTGCTCCAGTGTATTGACGGATGGTTCCATAGGTCTTTGTTTTCCTAACTGTGACGAGCTGCTAGCAGTTTCAGAAGAGCTGGCAGGACTGCCTCACTCTGCCTTCTGCCATGCACTTATTAAGAAATTATTGAGTGTTGCCACTCAATAACGCCAAGCACTCATCTAAGTCCTGGGGATACTTCTGTGAACTAACAGAAAAGATTCCTTATGGAGTTCACATTATTACAGTAGTTCTCCCTTGTTCTGTCACATGTCTGCTGTACCATGCAACTGCTCATTCCCTCCTCCCCAGAAAATGAAATAGCATAACAAATACGTTTAGTTAATTGATGATCCTTGTTGTAGACCATCAGAACAGAAAATGAGGTCTAAGTAGAACCTCTGCTTTACATAAGCCATGTAGAGATCAAAGAAATCTTCAACAAGTTCTTAGCTAAAGAAGAAAGATATTGTGCTGTATACAGAGTGGGCATAACATAGTCTTTGAATACATAAATGAATCAATAATAAATGCATGGGAATATTTGTTAGTTTTATGTAATGCAAACTGTATAACATCTTTTCTGAAGTTGTTACTCATTATCACAGGCAATTTTTTTTCTCCAAGTATTCTATATAACAGAACCCTACAGAAATATTTTATTTCTACATTTAAACTTGTACTCAATTAAATGATAGAATATTCATAGTTATTATCAATAGCTTATATGTCATTATTCACTGTACTAGACACTAGGTTGTGATGCTCTTATGTTATCTAATTAACTCATTCCATTAGCAGGTATTTGTTAGGAGTATATGTTAGACATAATCTAGCACTGACAATATGGCAATGAATAAACAGATGCAATCCAGGGTGCTTATATTCTGTTTGGGAGGAGGAAAATGGTGAGACAAAACCAAAATCTGTAATGTGAGTGTGAAGGAGAAAAATAAAAAGGGGAAAAAGAGTTCAGAAGAACACAGGTATGTAATTTGGAGTAGGGCAATAAAGAAAAGACCCACTTAGATGATAACATTTGAAGAAAAACCTGAAGCAAGTGGATATAATGGCAAAGAATATTCCAGCAGAGGGACTACATTTTGAGGAAGGCACTGTTTTTTTCCCCTTCTCATGGATAAGAAAACTGAGACTAAGTAATTTGTTTGAGGCATGCAAGTAGAAAATGGCAGAGACAATATTTAAACCTATGCTTTAAACAACTAATTTTTCATTTGGAAGTCCTCTTTATTTTAAAAAATAAGCTACAGTACATGGGAAGACTGCTTTAACATAGCCCTACATATACTCAAAAGTCAAAAATACTCAAAAGGAGGAAGAGAGTCTAGCACAACTCATTTGGAATGAGCCTATTCCTTATTACCTTTGTCATAGTTAACCAAGGCACCAGCCTCCTTGAGTCCAACCAAAGTTTTTATGATGACCGTTTTGGGATGTGTGGGTCCTGACTGAGTTTCTAAGGTTGTTCCACATGGATTACTACATATAGTGTTTGGGTTGATTGAAACTATTTGTAAAGAAATAGTGCTATTTCCAAAAGGTCAGTAGCAGGCTTCCTATCTATATCTTCTGTCTGTTGTCCCAAGCTGACCACATTTGTAAAAGTTTGACCAGGGAGAAATAACAAGGCTCAAATTGGCCAAGTATTTCAGACATGTTAGGTCAAAAGATTGTCTGGCTGCCTGCCATTATCAGACAAAGCCATGGGGCCAGGATTATAGGAAGAAACAGAAGTGCCACTTATTATGAAGTAGCCTCTGTATTTTGTGAAGATCAAAAAAGAAAACGTATCAAAAGAAAGCCTTCTGTTATTATTTATCTAGTCACTGGTATATTGAGGTTGAGATTTTGGATTTGGGCCCAAAATTTCTCTTTAATTCAAATACAGATACTCTGATACATGTAGGTTCCAATGATGATAAATAAACTCATGGATAACCCAGGAAAATGAATGAATTATCAGACATGGGAAGTCATCAAGGATGCCGCAAGTGGTTTTTTTTTTTTTTTTTTTTTGGCTTTAGCTGGGAGTACACTGATAACCTGGCAGGGCATTACACATTACCACAGAGAGTACTGAAACTAAAGCCTCAGCAGAGGGAAATCACAGGATGCAGATCACCAGGAGGCTTTAAAAAAGCAAGAATGCTCTTTTGTCAGCTCTTTTAACTTCTCCCTAGACACTGCTCCTGAGCTGTTCAAACCCAGACTCTTAGATTTTCATGAAAAACTATTCCCAGTTCTTATTCTGGAGAATGAACCCCTGAGGAATGCTATTAGGTCTCATCTTGACTCTCAATATTTTCTCTTGGCTCACCTTTATCATTTACCCAATTTGTATTTGGTAATCAGATTCTAAACTGTCTACCTTAGCATATAGACCTTAAAACTACAAAGAATGTTATTTCACATAATCATTTCCAGCCGTATGCCAACAAGCAAAGACATTTAATACTCTCGAGGACAATGTGAGCTGGACTCAATGACTCTCTCTGGGACCTGGAGATGGATCAGTGAGCTCCCAAAGTTCTTCACATCAGTTACACCTGTAAAGATTATACCTCCTGTAAAAAACTAAAGCCTCTGAGGAAATGAGTATCAGAATATCATGCCACTATAAAATGTGTGATTATTTGAAAGGAAAAAATCCTCACAATGAAGAAGAAATATCCTAATGTTCCAATGAAATCAATATGTCACCTGAACATCAGATTCATTGAAGATTGTTTTCAACTTAGTCTTAATTGCCATTTATTCATCCTTCAGACAAAATATTTCAAATGGTTTTCTTCTCTTTGTTTCTGTATTTGACATCTAGGAACTGAGACTCAGAGTGATTAAATTACTTGCCTTATTTATTTGAAAAAAATTAATTTTTAAAAGATTTGGATTTTTCACACTAATAAAATAACTAAATCCATTTTTTGTTTATCTTATAATTTTATTCACAGAACAGTTATCTCTTGAGAACCTTGTATAATAAAGCACATATAAACAGCATTTCATTCTTTTGTTTTGCATTTTGCAAGATTGGGTATGATTTGCTTTCCATTTGGCATGCAATGTGTGAAATTTAGAAAGCTTTCATGTCTCAGTTGTTGGCATACTTTGTAGGGCATGTGGTGCCAGATGCTCTTAAGGCATTAGAAATAGCCTGTGAGGAGTTCAAACCAGAGTTGTCTATTGAGGCATCTCTACCACACATCTGAATCCAAATCATTTCTTGGTACAATTCATTAGCAGAGGCTGCCTCCTTCTGACTGTTTTTCCTGGTAAATTGTACATGGTGTAAACTTCATTGAGTTTTCTTTTCATTTCATTTTCTTTATACTTGCTTTTAAACACAACAGCATAGGGGATTAAAACTAGATATGATGGACTATATTTTTTTCTCACTTAAATAGGTAACCATTAATAGTTACTCTGGTGAATTGAGTGTTAGAATTTCATGACTGTAAAGTATTGAATTTTGTACAGATATCTTTCTACTGATGTAATTATAAGAAAGAAAAAATAGACATATTCAATGTTCTATGGAATAATATCTCATGGAACATTATCACCCAACCATCAAACAAGTACTCATTGAGGGTTTCCTTAACACTGCATTCTTTTTTGCTATGTATGCATCTTTGAAAAAAGACATTTCAAATGATTGTCCTTTTTCTGGAACTCATAACCTGGAGGATTGGCTTTGTAAAAATTATTTATAATGCTACTCTCTTAATTGTCAAGGGAAAATACTAAACTAATAAAACGTAAGGCAAACAAAAAGGACAAAACTGGCTAATGGACTAAAAGAATTTAAATTGTCTGGAAGACTCTGTGCAGTCACATGGATTGTTAATTACTGTAATAAGAATGAATAAATACTGGCAACAAAGTTAGGTTTCACTTCAGATTGACAAATTTAAGAGGACTTCCTAAAATAAAAATTTGTGAAATTGCATTTAATTTTCAGAAACATGTGACTATAGGAAGGTTAGCTTCAAATATTCCACAGAAGTTAAAATATAGTCAGACACTCCAGTGCTAAGTTATTTAAATGAAACAAAATTTGGTTTGTAAGTAGAGTAAAGAAATAATTTAGGTTTAAATAAGACTATTAAAAATGAATGAATGTGTGGTAGGATCCCATATTATTATGGAGAATGAAAATAATACCTAAAAAGAATTTAACAAAAGCAAGGAACCAAGAACAAGAAGGACAAGAGAACAAATGTAAAAATGGTAAATATAACATGAGAAAATTAAAGATACCACATTATCAAAATTAGTGTATAGACTGAATACCTAATAAAAATATAAGCTCTCAGATTGGTCTAAAATGCAGTCTACTTAAACACTGTTTATAAATAAACATGCCTAAACTAAGAACAAAGTGTTTCCTTCTTAACAAAAGTTTCAACAAGTGACAGACCACTCAATAGCTAACTAAGTGAAAATAGGACAGGCAATATTAATAGCTAATCTCTATGGTGTCAAGGCCAAAGGGAGAAAAAAACCCACAGAAATTAAATAGCGCAAAATAAAATAATGGGGACTGGCAGAGTGGCTCACATGGTAGAAGGCCTGTCTAGCAAGTGTAAGGCCTTGAGTTCAAACCCCAGTACAACCAAAAAATAAAATAAAATAATGAAGAGCCACAGACAGACTTAGCTGTGTGAAAATAAAATGACACTCTTAACTAGTGCATATGTATATACATATTGTATGTGAGTATGGCTAAAACTGTAATCAGAAGATGCAGATAAGATGCTTTTGTTATTTAAAAAAATGAAATCTTAAGCTTAAGAAACAAAAGAAAGAGAAGGAAGAAAGAGATGAAGCCAAAGAATTTAGAAGAAAATTTCATAAATATTAATAGTGGGGGAAATTAATGTAAAAGAAAATTAAAATCAATAAGATTTAATACATCATATGGTTCTGATAAATTTCTTAGAATATAAAGCTGCTAGAAAATCTGATTGAGAAAATAATATATAATGGAAATAAGAAATGCAAAATAACTACATTAAAAGAATAAAGATGATCAGAAACCATTGTATGTCACTATGTGGTGATTCATTTGGATGCAGTATATTTTAATTTGCTGATTTAATAATAAAATATTAACTGGTAAAATTTTCTGAAGTACAGAAAGCATTAATACACTAAGAAATATATAAAACAATTGAAAAGATTATTAACATTTATCTGCATATTTTTGACATCAAATTTTATACTTTTTTTTTCTGAAAAAATTGTAATTTTATTTTTGTTCTTTTCTTTGATGTATGGATTGGTTATTTCAAGAGTGTAACTTCATTTCCAAATGGTGCTACTCACAGATGGTTTTATAGGTTATTCTCATCTTACTTTTAAGGAACAGATAATTCTTCTGTTATTTAAGCTACCCCTGGAGAACAGTAAAGAGTTTTCTAACTTGCTTTCCAAAGGAGTTCTAAATCTCAATTTGGAAGACTGGTAAGATAGGACAAAAAAAAAAAAAAAAAAGAAAAAAGAAAATGTTACATTCACTTACATTAAAATGTACATAGAAATAGCAATATGTTAAACATGTCAACCAAGAAATGCCATTATTTTCCATACATGTAAAGCTAATTTAACATTAAGAAGTCTATATTCATAATTCCTTTTTAAAAGAAATTAAAGGATAAAAATTTATGAAATTACATAGATTGTAAAGAAAAAGCACTTGTTGACAGAAGGATTTCTATTTTCTTAAAATTTTGATGTAAAGTAGGATTAAAAGAAACTTCCTCAGTGTAATAAAGACTGTTTATTTGAATTCAGCAGCAAACAATATAATTAATAGTACAACTTTTAGAACAATAACAATAAAATTAGAAAATCTAGCAAGTTGGCCACCATCTCACTATTTAGCATTATTGTGACGATTCTAATGAACATAGTGAAATACGGTGGTATAAGCAGCTTTCCATTATTATAACAAATACCTGAAATAATCAACTTAATAAGAAAGTTTATTCTGGCTCATAGTTTTAGAGGTTTTAGGCCTGGTCAGGTGATTCATTGCTTTTGGTTTGTTGGCAAGGCATACTTCATGGTGGGGGCATGTGACTGGAGTCTGTTCACCTCACGGCTAGAAGCAAAGGAGAGAGAAGAGGAAGGGATAGAGTTCCACTATTCCTTTCAGGGCCTTGTCCCCAACAATTGGAAAACCTCCCTCTGGGTCCGACTTCTTGAAGCTTCCACTACCTTCCAAAAGCACCACTCTGGGGAACAAACCTCTAACAGGTAGGCCTGTAGGGGGCATTCCAGATTCAAACTATAGCAACTTTTTAATAAAATAGTAAGTTTAGCATTAATCCTAGGTGACACTATGGAATAACAGAAATTCCAAGGAAATCAAAGTAATACACTATTCTCTGTATGTGAGTTAGCTGGGTAAAAGAGTCAATATTCAGCAGAAATACAAAATTAAAACACATTTAAAAAAATGTAATGTACTCCATTTACCCACTTAGTGAACCTAAGCAAAATAACAGCAAAACTACAAAACCAAACCAAAGCAGCCCCCATTACTCTCTCTGAGCCACCCATGAGTGCATCTTTAAAAAGGAGCAAATGAAAAGATAGATATATGTCACCAGTCACTGTGCTTCACCCATTGGAGGAGCCTAATAAATGTGGGTAATTTAACTCTCTTAGCAAGTCACATACTTAGACAGTTATATTTTGTTTAGGAATTTCTCTAACAATTTTAACAAGCAATTTTTTTTTGCCATCCAGACTAAAAATGTCTTGGAGCTAGCATACTCCTTTCTATGTTTGCATGTCCTGATTGCTGGAGACAGAACACAGACATGTGGAAAACCCTGCGTTGTAATCAGCAACTGGTTCTTACATTTTGAAATCATCTGTTGCTCTGATAGACGTTACAGGGGTTCTGGCTTAGCCTGGGACACTGAAGATGGTCCACTCCAAGGTGGTCTTTGGCATCTCAGAAACTAAGTGGTAGCTTGATGAATTCTAGTGATCCTAGCTTTTTCCCTGGTAAATGTTTATTTTTTCCAACAAATTAGTACTCATTACAACTAATTGCTTTGTACTTTCATATACTGAATTCCCATACTCAGAGAATTTAAAAATCTTTTAGCAAATACTAATGTATTTGCTGTTCTTAATAGATTTGAAGAGTAAAATATTAATTAATAACTTGTGATTAGATTATAGTCCACTATTTTTGGTAAAAATATGTCAAATAATTTAATACACAAACATTACAACTTAACCTTTTGCCAATTTCTTTCTGATATGTGTGCACATCACATGTCAATTCAAATTCTACACTGTTTTATATCTGAGGGTTTTTTTTTTTACTAAATATGCTTTTGGCAAAAGTAGTTAACACAAAGTCACATTATATATATATACTATTTTACAATTTCGTACTCATTTAAAATATATCATGAGTTTCTTTCCAAGTCAATCACTGCTTTTAGTGGCAGCTACCTGACTTTTACCATACAGGCCAACTGTAATTTGCTCACCCATTTCTCTATTAATGAGCATTCATATTATTTATGATGCTTTGATATTAGAAGCAATATTGTATTGAGCATCTTTAAACTTTTACAGCTCTGGCTCATAGATAAATATTTCAGTAAAGCAGATTATCAGAGCAAGACTGTAAGGTCAAAGAGTATGTTCCTTTTAAGTTTTAGAAGATGCTATCAGACTGTCCTTTTATAAGGTTTAAACAATATATATTCCCACCAAAATTCTATGGATGTTTTCATTTCTACATATTCCTCAGAAAACTTAAAATGTTTCAAAATTTTTTCAAGTGCGAAAATAATATTAGTATTTTAATTTACTTATCTAGCTTATAATTGAGTTTGGGATTTACAATTTATTTATTTTTAATAACTGTTCTTATCCTTTTTCTGTTTTTCAAAGTTGTTCTTTTTAATGTGATTTTTTTATTTTCATGGCTTCATATTTTAGAAAGTTTTGGTCACTATAAGTTTGATAAATATTTTCTTCCAGCTTATTTCTATTTTGGCTTATTTTTGTTGCCTTATGTTTAGAATTTAGAAATGTTTAACTTTTTATAATCAAGTGTGTAAATTTTGTCTTTCCTCTTGGTTTCTGGCTTTTAAATTATGTTTAAGAAGGTCTTCTGTACCACCAAGGTTGTAAAAATATTTCCAAATATTATCTGAAAATTATTATTCTCTTATATTTATGTTTATATTTATACCACAAAGCTACCTGAACTTTCTTTCTTTCCCTCTTTCTTTCTCTACTTATTTATTTTTAGTGATACTGGGGATTGAACTCCAGGCCTTTCACTTGCTGGACTGGCTCCACATCACTTGCACCACACTCCCAGCCCTTTTTGCTGTGGTGATTTTGAGATAGGTTCTTGTGTTTGTGCTGGGGCTGGCATAGGCTGTGGTTCTCCTGTGCATGCTTCCTGCATAGCTGGGGTAGAATGTCACATTTAGCGTATATTGAGTTCTGATGTACACTGGGTCTATTTTCAAACTTTGTTCCACTGGCACAATATTCTTCTTATAGGTGTTAGAAGTGATTCTATCCAACATTTTGAAGAATTAAAATTAAAATTGCATTCTTATACCATAGTCGTGATGGACATTTTAATTGTATTAAGAACATATATCTACATCTTTTATGTCCTTCCATAGAGTCTCATAGTTTCATTTAGAGGAACTGAATTTCCCAAATTAACATTATTTTGGGTCAGGGTGGTTTGCTTTCAATTCCAACCATTAGCATCTATTAATAAATGAAACTGTACTTGACATTTGTGTCTCAAATTTCACCAAATAAAGCCAAACTCCAGCAATACTTCTTTATGATAACAGTACTCGTCAGGGCCTGAGGCCAGATGTCATCAGTGTTGTGCATTAAGAATTGAAGCATCAATAGGCAAAAATTTTCTTATTGTCTCAGTGTTATATAAATTTGTCACTATTCCTTGTATGCTCAAATGTACACAAGCTATGGCACTGTTGTGGTGTGGTGAATATATGTAGATACTTTTTCAAGGCCCAGTGGAAATTTGTCTATAATTACAGAATGCATTTGATTTTAAAATGCATCTCAGTGGCCATTTATTTGTAACTAAATATGAACCTAATCTGACTAAGATAGAATAACTGACTTGCATGTATATATACATTGTGGTGATTATTTAAATAATAAATTCCTAGAGTTGAGTAAGAATTATCTTGTCAATCAGTAGAATATTTTACAGTCTAATTCTTCTTATTTTTCTAGTTTCTCATGTATTTTTGCTTTTTCACAGAATGCACTTGCCCCACAGAAGGAGTAACATGATCCCTCTACACGCATTTTGACTAACATGAATTTATGAAAATATGTTAGGAAAGCCTAAAACAAAACTTAGAAGAGTTCCAAAAAGAGTTAGTTCAGGGAATGCAAGCTAATGTATGGAAAGATAACAATACTAATAGAAACAAAAGAGTACTTTTAAAGCTCTCCAATGATTTTCACTCTGGTACAAGTGCCACTATTCTTTCTGCATATTTAAAGGCAGATGGTAGTGGTATAGACAAAATGCAACCAAGTCAAGACAGTTATTCCTCTCCTTCAGGCTTCAGGAATGTCTGTGGAGGGAAAAGGTTGCTCTGGGGCCCTGCATTATGCAAATTTCTTGTCTTTGCTGATTGAATTCTGAGAAAAAATTACCCAGTTTTCCACTTTGCCTGTGTTTTAATTGTTGCTGTAGCACTAATCAGATACAAAAATACAGTTTCCGTGCCATTTACCTTGAGGTTGTTTAGCAAAAGCTGTAATGTTTAAAATATTTCAAATGCACAAAGTGTGCTTCAGATACTTTCCTCAATCCTGTAACTTGTTCCTTGTTCTTTGGTTGTTTGGCCTAGATTCCCATGCTAAGGAAAAGCTTCATCACTGTAATCTTGTGTCTTATTGTATAAATGATTTAGCTTTGTTTGGATAATTTTCAATAACTTTCTCATATATTGTATTTGATCTTTCCACCAACCCGTTGAAATTAATGGGACCAGTTTAATTAAAGGTGACTTTTAGATGAAGAAATTAAGACCTGGGCAGATCCAAAATCTTAGATCAGCGTGTATATATATTTTCTCACTTCAAGAGCTGTCAAATCCTCAGATATCTGAATTTAATGAAGACAGTGGTGCAGACAAAAATGTATAAGATTTGGAGTCACACAGACTTACCTTAATCTTGGTTTCCATACTTTATTTACCTATACTCCATAAAATTCAATTCTGTGTTTGTAAAGGGGAGTGATAGCTTAGCAAAGATGTGAAATAATGTAGATAAAGCAGTTAGCAACATACGTTGCTGCTCAGTAAATTGCTAATATCATCAGTATATCTCATCTCTATCATAGATATAGAGTAGATTTGGAGATCATAAAGATATAGATCATAAAGATATACCTCTAACTCAGTATATAAAAATTGTTTACTTTCTCTTCCTCTGAACATTCCTACAATGGTTTCTTGAAGATAGAAGACTATATTTCGTGTATATATTTTAACCTTTGTATTCTCTTGTTCCCTATAAACATTTATTGTATTTATAAATTTAGAGTTAATGAAAAATTTATATGGCTTAATCCAAGAAGATAGGTTGACAAAATTACTACTTTTCTGTTTTATGTTATGTGTGATATTTTATAATTTTGCCTCAAAATGATTTGTCTTTTTCCTCTGTATGGACTCTATTAATCAAATTTTAAAATATTAATCACTGTTAATTTGGATCTAAAATAAGAAAACATCAGGGATTGAAAACTTAATTTTTACTTTTACTTATCCATTGAATTTAACTCTGACAATAATAATCTATATTAAAATTCCAAGAAAAAGCCTGGGGACATGTAGATATGAGAGGTCCAGTTTTACCAGTTTCCTTTCTGTCTTGTTTTAAGATTCTTAAAGACTAGTACAAAGACAATATTCATGTTTGCAGGATTCTGTAGGCTTATATTAGGTCTTCAGGTTTACTGATAAAAGTGAAAAAAATCCCTGTCTCTTCTTTTTGCAGCATTAGTCTTGGCAGCTCAACTTCTTTTTTTCCCCTAAATTTGATTCCTATGCATTATTTGTGTAATAAAATTATACAACTCTAAAAGCACCATATTCATTATTAAGTGCAATCAATCTTTGTAGGTCTTGTAAATTGCGGAAAAAAATTTCCCCTGGACACTATGTCATTAAGTTTTGCACCATCAGATGTAATGAATGTTGCTAATGCTTATAGTTCAGGGAAGAAATAAATAATAAAGTAAGTGGTTTGAATTGGGCTTAGTTCTTATGGATGACTTAAAGTATTGATTGGGAAAGTGTCTTATAAATTTTATTTTGTTTAGGTACATAATGAGTATTCATCAAAGATAGCAAATATTAATGAGGAAGAGGAGGTGGTGGTAACAGTGATGACAATGACATAAGCAATACTTCTCAAAACACTATTTACTGTAGATATTTTGAATTCTCATTTTATAGATAAAAATATGGCTCACTGCAGTTAGGTAATTTACCTAAGATTATACCAACTAGTACACACTATAGCTTGCATTTAAACACCAGATTTTTCTGTTGTGATGAGATAGCTAGTTTATGTATGTCCTCAGTTATTAGTTTATAGGTAATTTATGGTACCATAAACAGACTTCTTTTATAATTTCTTTCTTTGTATTTGTAATTGCAATATTTTTTTAGTCCCAAAATGTATGTTCTCTTTTTTGTCTTTGTTATATTTGTGAGTTTATCAATTTTGTTGTCTATTTTGAGAACCAAGTGCTTTATTTCTTTATTAACTTTTCTATTCTTTAGTTATTTTCTAATTTTTTTAGTGTTTCCTTATTTCTGTTTTATTTTTATTCTTATTGAATTTTTCTAAAATCTTGGTATAATGACTCACTTTCTCATTCTTTAAAAAAATCCTAGTTCTTTTTCTATTAATTTGTCTTTAAATATGTTTGGAAGCATTGTATAACTATCATATATTCCTATTTTTATTACTTCCTAAATGATATTTTATTTACTTTTTAATGCAATTTTTTAAAAACCTTTTAAAATTATTTTGAAAATGAGGTCAATATGAAAAGGGGGTCAGGAACTAGAGAAAAGGTCAGTTAGAGATGAATCAACTTGGGATGTAACACCTTTGTACATGGAAGAAATGCTAGGAACCTCTCTGTATAGCTATACTTATCTCAACTAGCAAAAATGCTTTGTCTTTCTTATTATTGTTTATGTTTTCTCTTCAACAAAATTAGAGATAAGGACAGAACAGGTTCTGCCTGGAAGCAAGGGGGGTTGGGGGGGAGAGGGAGGAGTAGGAGACAGAGGGGAGAAATGGCCCAAACAATGTATGCACATGTGAATAAATGAATAAAAAAAAAATCAGGAAACAGGAGGGGAACAGGTCCTGCCCAAGGGAGTGGTTGGTACCAATTGTTGGGGGGAGGAGATGGGGAAAGGGTATAGGAGGATGAATAAGGTACAACTACTGCACACACACGTATGAAAATGCAAAACTGATACTGTTTAAACTGTTCCAGGAATGGGGGAGGGGAGGATAAAGGAGAGCAGTGGAGGGTGTGAAGTTAAGTATGATATATTTGATACACTCTAAGAACTTTCGTAAATGACACAATGTACCCCTACCCAGCACAAAAATAAAAAAAGTATCACAATAAAAAGCAATCATATGCTTAGTTTTATTTCTGTAGAATAGTTTTAAACTACTGTGGTCAGAGAGTTTTGCATTTTAAAAAAATACTGACTTTTGTTGCTTAAGTAATAAAATTTTGTATATTCTATGAATATATTAAAAGAAGGCATATTTTCTGTGGGATAAAAATTTCAATTTGCAGTCACTGAATCTATCCTATTAATTGTTTTATTATAATTTTTACATTTTGATTTTACTTACTTGGAATATCAGACCATGAGTATGCCTTTAAAATCTCCCAAGACAATTGTGTCATGGGGCAAGGGAGTCTGAGGTAGAGGTATGAGGAAGACACACCTCTGGTCTTACCTTACAGGTAATCTCTCCCACATGAGATGCCAGGATTCTGTGCTGTTTTGACTGAGAGACTCAAATCCACATATCTTTGAGTGTCGCGGAGAGTAGAATTTGGTGTATAAGTCTTTCCACGAGCTTTCAATTTGATTTTGTACTATTTTAAAAATCAACACATACGTTGATAGAGACAACTAATCTATAAAACTGAAGAGTAGTTTTTCTTCCCCTCTAACTAGATGTAAATTATTGATCGGTCCAATCAAAATTTTGTGTATTTTTAGTTTTCATAGTTGTTTTAATACATAAGTGAGGGAAAAACCCTACTAACTAGGCTCATTTTTCACATATGGTTATTGTTCCTCATTCCAGAAGATAACTGAGAAAGCCTTGCACTGAGATGTTTGGGACATTCTTTGGTCAGTGTTTTACTAGTGAGTAGAAGGTCGTAGCCCTAGACAAAAGAGAAGGAATTGGTACTAGGGTGGATTTATTGTGCAATGGCCGGTGTTTGCTGTATGCTATGTGGTGAAGGGAATGGTATATTTTGACAGCACTTACACTAGGTATTCTTCTCCAATTTACAGCAATATTTTGATAACTTGACTGCCTTATCTTAAATTGGAATAGCATTTGATTATTTCAGATCATTTTTGGTTTTTAACCAGCATAGAGGCAGAAGCGTGTAGAAATGATTTCTGTTATATACTTTTTATTAAAAACAACAGAGCAGAGTTTTAACTCTGTCTAAGAATGGGGCAATTAGATTAGATTAGAGTTTTTAAAGTAAGTTTGACAGGTGGTCATCTTTAATTTCAGTTGGAGCAATTTCCACAAAGAACTCCAGGTAAAAGTCAGATGTACAAGGAGTGAATAAAAGTGAAATGGAGAAAGAGAATGTGGTACACTCCCTGGTCAAGTTGTATGAACACGGCGAGAGAGAAATTGAACTCTTTTATCATTTCACTTAAAGGAAGCACTGTATAGTTCCTCTTTGGCATATCTGAAAGTCCAGCATCACTACACTTGTGCTTTGAGCTTTATATTAAATAAAATAAGAGGAGAGAGTACAGTAAAGTAAAACAAGAATACAACTAAAGAGAGTTTGAGTGAAAACAAATTCTCAAATCCTTAGATTGGAAAAGAGATGACCATATATTTAGGCTGCAGAAAAAGATCCAGAATAGAGGCACATGTATTACAGTATAGATCAGAGGGCAGCAAACTTTGTGTAAAGGGCTAGGTAGTAAATTAATTTTGGTTTTAAGAGCAGTATGGTTTCTGAGGCAACTACTAAACTCTGCCCTTATAGCATGAATGCAGCCATAGACTACATAAATGAGCAGACATGTCTGTTTTCAATAAAACTTTATCTACAAAAACAGGCAAGAAACCAGATTTGACCATGGACCATAGTTTGACAACTATTAATGTAAGTAGTATAAGAGAACTGAAGAGTAGAGGAGGTCACCAAATGAGGAAGGCTGTAGCTGTTGGTAAGCTTTCCAGGTCTAGTTGTCTTGTGTGTGTGCTGGGAGAGCTCAGTTAATGGTTTCAAGGAGGCCAACACAGAGGCATATCTAGAAGATCAAAACAAGGAGGTGCAGACAATTAGGTACTTAAAGAAAAATGGCAATGATTTAGAAAAATTGAGAGAAATGAGAAAGGAAGTTGATAAGGGACAGTATCCAACTGCATGTGGAAACTAAGATTACATAAAACCTACTCTTAGATTCCATCTCACCCTTGTTAGAATAGCCATCATTAGAAACACCACCACCAACAGATGTTGGTGAGGATGTGGGGAAAAAGGAACCCTCTTACACTGTTGGTGGGAATGCAAACTAGTACAACCACTCTGGAAAAAAACTTTGGAGGCTTCTTAAGAATCTAAACATAGATCTGCCATATATTCCAGCAATCCTACTCTTGGGATATACCCAAAGGAATATGACACAGGTTATTCCAGAGGCCCTTACACACCCATGTTTGTTGCAGCACTATTCACAATAGTCAAGTTATGAAAACAGCCAAGATGCCCCAGTACTGATGAATGGATTAAGAAAATGTGGTATTTATACACAATGGAATTCTACTCAGCCATGAAGAAGAATGAAATCTTATCATTTGCTGGTAAATGGATGGAACTGGAGAACATCATCCTGAGTGAGGTTAGCCTGGCCCAAAAGGCCAAAAATCATATGTTCTCCCTCAAATGTGGACTTTAGATCTAGGACAAACACAACAAGGGGGTTGGACTTTGATCACATGATAAGGTGAGAGAACACAAGGGAGATATGAGGATAGGTAAGAAACTCAAAAAACATGATAGTATTTGATGTCCTCAATGCAAAGGAACTAATGCAGAAACTTTAAAGCAACAGAGGCCAATAGGAGAAGGGAACCAGGAACTAGAGAAAAGGTTAGTTCGAGAAGAATCAACTTAGAATGTAACACATATGTACATGAAAGCAATGCAAGTGAACTCCCTGTATAGCTATCCTTATCTCAAGTAGCAAAAACGCTGTGTCATTATTATTATTGTTTATACTCTCTTCAACAAAATTAGAGATAAGGGCAGAACAGTTTCTGCCTGGAAGCGAGGGGGTGGGGGGAGAGGGGAGAAATGACCCAAACACTGTATGCACATATGAATAAATGAAAATAAATAAATAAAAGCTACTCTTAGTGTGACTGTGATTTCCTTTCCTACAGAGCTTCTGCCCCAAGTGTAAATTTTGAGAGCTTAGATGTTATACAAGTGTCCTTATATTCTCTGGGGGAAAGTTCCAGTTCCAAGATTTTATATATATAAAATCAAATGTGTGTGTGTATATACATAGTAAGACTAACAACTAATAATAAAATAGAACAATAACTGTCTAATAATGTACTATTATAAAAGCTATGTGAAAGTGGACTTTCTTGCTCTCAAAACATGGTATTGTCCTGTGTTCACCCTTCTTGTGATGCTATGAAATGATACAATGCCTATTTACTGAGATAAGTAAGATGGATGATATAGGCATTTTGACCTCAGCATACGATTTTTTTTAATTAAGTGAACAGCTTTTACCTTTTCAATTAAAGGAAACTTTCACTGAAAGTTCATTTCATATAACTCCATTATAGGTTCTTTCTGGCATATCCAAATGGCAAACATCTCTGCTTTTGAACTTTGGGGCCATTAGGAAGTAAAATAATGGCACTTCGAACCCTGACAGTTGATCTGTTAACCAGTGATGTGAGCAAGGGTGGGTGGGTTAAACAGGGCAGGGAAGGTAAGTGATGATTCACATCCTAAGCCAGAGGTGGAGCAGGATAGTGTCAGTTTCATTACGCTACCCAGAAGGCTGACTTAAGACTTATGAATTGTTTATTTGGGAAATTTTCCATTTAATATTTTCAGACCATAGTTTATGGTTGCTGAAACCATGGAAAGAAAAACTGCAGATGGGGAGGTACTGTGTGGATCTCGGATTTGGACATTGCTGACCGTGCACACCTGAAAGACTGCACAGAAAGAATCGCAGATATCAGTGAGATAATAGTTCAAATGAACAGCCATTAGCTTCTAGCTAGCTTAAGAAGAAAAAGATCAAAAGGAGCCAGAAAACTGAGAGAAAACAAAAAGATTAAGGTGTCTGATATCTCAGAGAGGTTGAAGAACTGTTTAGATAGGAGATTGAGGTCAATAAATGCAATAGCACAGTAAACGTTCAACACACATGTTTGATAGATTTCTGTCCTGAGTAAAGCTTGCTACCTCAGGTTATAATGAAATAGGTGCACAGTTTATATTCCCAACTGCTAAGAGTTTTGATTATTAAAAAGTCAATGACAATATTATATAAAATTACCCCGAGTTAATATTAGTAAGAACAACATGGAGATTTGACAACAAACTTAACTCTGGTTTCCCCCTGCATTTTCTAAACATTAAATAATTTAAAATTTACATCCTTTGTAATAGAACTAGGTTTTAAAAATTGAAGTTTAATTAAGTATTACACTGTGTTTGTGCTGCTTCTAATTCACAATGATAGGCAATAACATAGTTTCAAATAAAACAACATTAATATTCCGTTTTATTATTGTTATGAGCGGCTACAATAAAATATTTGAAAAGTTTGAGTAAGATTACTAAAGACAAAAATCATGGTACACAGTTTCATATATTATACAACTAGAATTGTAGATGAAAGTTTTGATATTGAAGGAAAATAGCTATAGTGTTTAGTGTGTTTTGTAAGTGCCAGGCTGTGTATTAGGGGCTTTATATTCTTACCTGGGAAAGATCACTGGGGAGCTCAATATTGGCTAAGTCCACATTCTTTCCAACCTTTTCCTAAGTGTGGTATTTCCACTGCCCTATGAATTTCAGGTATTGTCTTACTTATGTTTAGAGGTGAAGTGGTTACTGTATTAAACCACTTAAAACCTGTTGTTTATTTAAGATTCACTTTTTTTGAAAATAGTAACTTGCCAGAGCAAGAGGAAACAGTTGAGCTTTGTTTTGTTTTAAATAACATTGGCTACTCTCTTTCATTAGGTGGTTTCCTATAATTAAAAAATGAAATGTTGAGCTAGAGCATATACTAATGTTTTAAATTTTATGACCACAAATAAGACAATACATTTAGAAGTATACACTTAACCTATTAATTAGTGAATAAATGTGTATGTAGTATACAACTGAGAATTGTTCAAAGTCAGAATGGGCCCTGTCACAAAGGGAAACATTTTTAACATGTCGGTTTGAAGAGCAAAGCCAATTACAGACAATTTTGGCATCTACTACTTCTATAAACTTAGCAAATACTCCTTTCAGTGCTCCAAACTGCCTTTTAGGAGGAAAAAAGACACCAGTTTAGAATCAAAAGTGAAGGATTCATGTACAAGTGCAGATGTGACTCAGTATGAAGGTGCAGGTACCTTTTGGAAGTTACCTGATAAGTCAAGGAATCGTAATGATTTGCTGAGAGATACAGAAGGGTGGAGGTATCACTTTGCAGTGGTGAAGTCCCAGTTGAGTTGGAAGGTCATAATTCTGGTGCAATTACCTATTTTTGGACTAATTAGATTTTCTCCAACAGCATAAATTATCCTAAAAATAGGGGTAGAGAGGGCCAATTATAGAACTTGGGGTAAACCAATGGAGGAATATACAACTGACACATGGAGTTTGGGAGTGTGCATCTTTTTACTTGTCCATCCCTCTGTTGTGAGAATCTAAGCTACATAGCCAAGGAAAGCAAGAAGCATCATATTACTGATGACTGAGTAGAAATCTGTCCTTTACCCATCAGCTAGTCCAGTGGTGATATGGAAGAGAAAGGGATGTATGTAACCGCCCCCTACAGCAGAGTGCTGGGTGAGGGATTGAAGTGAGATATTAAGGGATGAAGCTATAAAAATTCTTTTAATTTCCATGTGTTTGATGTGCTTGTGTAGTTTCTGATAAAACTGAGCCATCCTTAGGTGACTTTTTGCTGAATCAAAAACTGCATAAAGAATTACAAGGAAATAATTAATATTGAGCATCAAATATGTGCTATATTCTGTGTGAGTAGAACTTAGATATATTATTTCACTTGCTCTTTACAACAACCTGCTGAGGAAATGTATTATTTTACTGCATTTATATATGTGAAATTTAAGGCTCAGAAAAGTTAAGGAATGTGCCCAAGGCTTTGCAGCTGGCAGCCTAACTCTTGAGTTTATAATTTGTAGTATCAGTCTGTTTTTATTATTGATATACTTGTTTGATTTATTGCAAGTAACTCAATTTTTTGCTGGTCCTCTCTGTTGAAAAGAAGCCAGATTTTGATATGTAAATTAATTTTCTAATTAATATAAGAAGAAACTTATATAGAGGGCTGAAGGTGGGTCTTAAATAGTGGAGCGCTTACAGAAGCCCTGAGTTTGAACCCCAGTAGGGTCCAAAATAAAAAAAACAAGAAAAAGAAAAGAAATATCACATTAGTATTTTAAACTTTTAATAACATAATAGCTAAGGCCTTTAAAAAAAAATGTCACTATATTCCCTAACTTCTGCTTGCATGAATGTCATCTCCAGCATTTCACATTAGGATACAATTTTCATCACATTCCTAAAACAACGTTGAACACAACTTGAGAAAATAACCACAAAAAAACTGCTTAGAAAACTATTACATTCTTTTCTCTCCTAGGCATTTCTTTCTGTATTTAATGACTTTAATTTTATTGGAGAGGCTTTTACTTGTGCTAATTTATTATTTAAAGTAATCCACTGATAATTTTCAGATTAATAGGTGATAGGGGCTGATAATATGTTGTATCCTGTTATTGTATTCTTTGACTTAGAACATTAATAACAGTGAAAGCACTTAGGGTTTTAAATGTGGTTTTCATCCAAGAATCACAAATAGCAGTTAAATTTATCTTCTTAGCTGGGGCTCCTGTGCTATTTCAATCTTAAAGTAGTTTCTCCATGCCATCCTTTCAACATGGCTGCTTCAGGGTAGCTAAGATCCTTAATGTTGTCTCAGGAGCCAAAGGTACTTATCTTAAGGAAGAGAGAGCCAGTAGGAGCTGCCTCCTTTTTAGACCAAACCTTGAAAGGGATATAACATCACTTCTGTCACACTCTATTATTTTGCAAGTCACAAAGTATTGCCAGGTTCAAGTGTAGTATACATGGACTCTGTTTCTTGATGGATTGCTTTTTATTCATGCTTTTTTTTTTTTTGGCAGAACTGGGGCTTGAACTCAGGGCCTCACAGTAGATCGGCAGGTACTCTACCACCTGAGCCACTCAGCCAGTCCCTGGACTCTGTTTCTTAATTGAAATGGCAGACTGTGGCAAGAGCATGTAGTACAGAAAATGTTGCAACTAGTTTTGAAAAATACTATATATCTTCAATGTGTGTGAAAACACTAAAATTTTCCATACTGAAAAAGGAAGCCAGTTAATACACAATGGAGTTTCACTCAGCCATGAAGAAGAATGAAATCTTGTCATTCCCAAGTAAATGGATGGAACTGAAGAACATCATCTTGAGTGAGGTTAGCCAGGCTCAGAAGACCAAAAATCATATGTTCCCCCTCGTATGTGGACTTTAGATCTCGGGCAAATGCAACAATGTGGTTGGACTTGGGTCACACACTAAGGGGAGAGCACATACGGGAGGAATGGGGATAGGTAGGAAACCCAAAACATGAAAGCGTTTGATGTCCCCACTGCAGAGGAACTAATACAGAAACCTTAAAATGACAGAGATCAATATGGGAAGGTGACTGGGAAGTAGTGAAGAGGTCAGGTAGAGATGAATCAATTTGGGTTGTAGCATACTTGTGCATGGAAGCAATGCTAGGAATCTCTCTGTATAGCTATCCTTATCTCAACTAGCAAAAATTCTTTTTCTTATTATTGCTTTTGTCTACTCTTCAGGAAAATTGAATTATATTATGATGATATGTTTATAAACCTAACTGCTTGAAAAGGCTGTGGTTTTCTTGAAATCCAAGAAAGTATCTAATTTGTATGTGTCCCAAAGCATAGAAATTAGTAAAGAATACACAGTAGTAAATTTTGGCAATATAGGATGTATTATTCTGTTTGCCAGATTATTTGATTAACCACAAAACTTTATTCCCTCTCTGTAAAAGAAAATTTTTGTTAATGGGGGAATCTTATAAGGGATGAAAACTTTCTTACCTATATTTCCATAATATGAAATAGACTTAAATTGGTAGTAAATGATATACATTTGAAGAATAATAAAGTCAAATATTTTGTGTGGAGGATATATCTTTAACAATTATTGGTGTTGGTGGCATGTCTCAAGTGGTAGGGTTGTCTGTCTAGTAAACATGAGACCCTGAGTTCAACCCCAGTACTATTAGAGACAGGAAATGTAAGAGAGGAAAGAGGAAAGAGGAGAAGGAAAGATGGAAGGAAAGAAGAAAATCAAACATATTTTACGTAGGGAGCAGCCAAAGCTTGAAGAAGGTATGTAATAGTATGTGAGGTTATTATTTTCTATATTTGCTTCCTCTTCACTCTTTCAAATTCACTGTTAATTGAATGTTGAATATGTTTCTGGAAGAAGTCACATGTTTTTGTCAGTTTTAGAAATTATGTTTCCTACATGAGTTATATTTTTACATAGTGACAATGACTTGATAGCTTACATCTTGAGATATCATTCAACTTTATTTGATGGTTTTATGAAACAGCTTTCATGGAGAAAAGAAAAGTGGTGGGTCCCATTTCAATTAGGTTTTTTTCAAAAACATACATGTTTTTATAGAAAGAGCACTAAATAGGGAGTCACAATTCTGGCATTTACTAACTCTGTATGCTTTAGCAGAACATTTGGTTTCTATTTATTGCAAAATGAGGTGGTTTTAGTGGCTCTTAGTCTGGGATATTATAACCTCAGGGGTTATAAAACATGGGTGGATTTTTTTGTCACCATTACTGGGGAACTAATGGCAACTTATGGGAAAATAAACATTTTTCAAATGTGTAGGATAGACTCATCTCATGAAAAATTTCTTGACTTAAGTGCCAATAGTGAATGAAATATTTTTCTAATTCTATGCTAAAATATCTAATTCCAAAAACTTCTTCATAAGGAAAACTGTTTGAGTAAAATTTGTCTTAGTCTCAATATATGACTGAAAGGTGAATGAAAGGTTATTTCTTTGCCTTGGGAAACAAAAAGCAATTAGCATCTTTTTGTTGTTTTATTTCTTTTCAATGTGACTTTAAATTATCTTGCAAGAGTTGAAAGTTTAAGGCAACCTATAAGTAAATTATCAAGCAAAGTAGATCTCTGGGTCAAGATCCAGCGTGAATTCTAGAGCATCCACACAGGTCAGTGTTGGATATGCTGAGAGCTCATTGTATATGTGGTTGAACTCACTTTCCCTTTGGACAATGTGGTAGAAGAGAAAGAGCAGTAATTGTAGAAAAAAAGATTTATAAAGTACAGCGCACTAACATATCTTACAGAAAGGACAATCCAAGGATGTGAATATTTCCTAATCACATATAAATCAGGTTGGGACTTGTGCTAAATGGAATTGTGTTTGAACTCTGAGAACATCTTTCAGGAGACTCAGCAAGTTGTGCTATTTATGGTCTTTAGGTGGTAAAGATGCTGTCGCATGCTTTTATTTCTAGAACTTAAAATACATCATCAGGGTATCTTTATCCTGTTAGATGTAGATTGGAAATAGTGTTTTTACTGTTTCTTTAGAAAGAGACAGACTAAGCAAAGGCATATGATAATTTTACCAGTTCCTATTATAGTATGAGAAGTAGAGTAGAAATCTTCATTTTACTAATATTCACTTTTCTAAGCATTTGATATATTTTAGATTGCAGTGGTCTCTGTTTCATGTGTTTTAGCTCTATTTCCTTACGGGTTAAGTATTTTTGACTATAATGAGTTCTCTAGCTTGTACTTTTCATTGTCTACACTGGTGAAAACAATTGTTATATTTATGGTCTGAATCCTTTGCATGTAATTCATTGGAAAAAAGGCAGAGAGATTCTTGGAAAACCTGGGTTTGCTCAGGGAATCTCTTTGGGAACTAGGGCAGAGCAGACTTGAATTTTCTGGTTTAGACATTGGTTAGTTATGTGACCTAGGGAAGATAGAATTTGGTAAGAAGTAGTTATGGGTATGTCAGTTTCTCTTCTAAGCTGTTTGAATTCTAATTACTGAATTTATAGTAACTAATAGTGAAAGCCACCAGTTTTTGAGCTCTGAGCTTTTAAAAATACTTGCTAGCATTTGTATGAGTGGAATTAATGTTCATCCAATGGATACTAGTAATAGACAATAAAGTATTTAAAAGAATTAATAGCTCTCTGTCATTAAGAGCAGAGAAGGAAGTTTTCTACATTAAATTTATTTGACTGGTGTCTTTTGATGTTTAAAATCCACATCTTTCTATATAACATCTGGCTTTTCCTCTTATTATCTGAGTCCTGTGTTTGGCATGAAGAAGTGCTTCCAGAGAATTTTTCTAATACTATTGCTGATAAAAATATTTAGGGCTTGCTTCTGCACGAAGGGCCTAAAGATCATGGGAAGCAATTTACTTTAGCAACCCAATCAAGAAATGATTGATGGCATTTGTTTTATTTCTTATGGTTCTTGATTTGATTTTTTCACCAGAATTTTTATTTAGTATCATGGCATTTTCATTTTCATGTTAACTTTTTCTTGAAACAGAATAGAGTTTTCTTTCCTTGGGGCTAGTTATAATAGGTCTCTAGAGACTAATTGCTCATGTATGAACCTTCTTCAGGCAAAAGCTTAGTTTCATTCATTTGTTCCTTATCATGTGCAAAACCTATATAATCTTCACCCGACCTTTCCCTCTAGTTTCATCTCAGGCAACTCTCCTGTTTGCTTATAAACTCCAGCTCTACTATCCTACACCAGGGCTTTTACATTTGTGAACTCTTCTTTCAGGAATGTTGTTCCCTGAAGTTTTCATAGGACTGACTCCTTATCATTCAGATGCAAACTCAAGTCCACCTCTACAGACAAGTCTTTCCTAACTACTGAATCAGAAATCCAGTGTCTCACAAGTCTTTTTCCATAATGCCATCTTTAAAACATTTTAATACAAATATTAAAGAATTAGAAATGTTCTTGTTTACATGTTTTTTCCATTTCTATTTCACTAGAATAAAAATTCAGTGATTGTGTTGTTCATCATAGTACCTGTAAGATGGAAAAGTGTGGGCATATGGTTAGCTTCAATATTTATTCAGTGAATGAATGATTTAGTTTTACTATAGCAAAAACTAATAATGTCCATAGTTCCTTTCATTTTAAATAAATAGACTATTATTCTTAAAAGGACCCCTGGAAGACTTCTTATTTAAACCTTGCTTTTACAAATACAGAATCTGAGGTCCAGAGATGTAGTTATTTGATTTCAAAGCTAGACAGTAAGAGTCAACAATGAATTAAAAGTTCCCGAATCTGGAAACCTGAGTCCTATTATATCATGTTTTTCATTATAGCATGCTTCTGACAGTGGAAGAAATCTATTGAGTAGGTTATACAGGTCCACAAATGCTTATCTGTAACTCTAAAAATATAAACCATCTGGAAAGCCTAAAGTTTTGTGTAACCTTGTTATCAAAATTATTTTGTGGTAGAAATTTAACATAAACTAATGTAAGGCTATTTATAGTTTCATGTATCCTACTTAATGTGATTCTTCATATATTTTGCTGCAGAAATAACTAATACAATTGATTACAAACTTCTGCCCCAGATCCTACAGGGGACTATTATATAAGCCCTGGTACACACACTGTGTAAACTTTCTAAAATTAAAACATTTCTAAATTTCAAGAAAAAACCCTGAGAATTCAAGTGAGGTAGGGAAGCTCTGTAATCGCATCTTTTTTCATTGACTAATCAGGAAACTAAGATCAATGTAACCACACACACACAAAAAAGGTCTAATAGGGTTTGTTGCAGATAAGAAAACAAGAATATTGAATTATAAAAAGTCAGATCATTAAAAAAACAGACTGGAAAGTTTGTAATTCTTATCCAGAACACTTAGGATCATATTATAAACAGAAAGTAGATTATTATATGCTGCAGTTTCTTCTCTGCATCATTTTACACAGATCATCTCAGTAATCTTCACACTGCCTGAAGTAGGAACTAATATTATCTTCATGTGAGTAAGGTATAAATTTATTTTTTGAAAAGTTACATAAGTTGTCCAAGGTCAACAAAATATAAATAGCACATTAGGAATTTGTACTCAGGACAGTCTGTCTCAGAAATTATATTTGCAGTCACAAGACTTTCATAGGATATGAGAATCATATAATTCCTGGAAATGATTTATGAACTATAAATCCTTTTAATTGTTGAGGTCTCAAAATACAGAATGAAATCTAAAATTTTATAGAAAGGGATTTTACTTTCTGTTGAAATGCTAGGTTTTCCAGGTTATTTGCTGAGTTTATATCCGTGTATTATGGTAAATTAAGAATTTTTGTACATTTTATACTAATTAATCCATGAAATTATCAGTGGCAAAAATCAACTATTGAACAGAAAAACACAGCACTGTTTCTGGAACTGGAGTAATATATCCTTCACAAAGAAAAGAAAAAGTAACTGTCCTAGAACTTTTAAATTTGAATTAAATTACTTTTGTATTATTTAAATTTGCATAAGATTGAACTATTTAAATTCCATGTGTTAAAAGTTTCTATTATAACTATAAACCAAATCAGATTTTAACTTAAATACAATCAGAACTTACAAGCAAGTGCAATTCAAATGGAAATCTTTACTTTACTCTGACGAACACTATTTGTTAAAATTTTGTTACCTTTTTGCAACATCCATATGGTATGAGTATTTTTGAAATACATGGCACATCACTGTGTGCAATACAGTGACTCAGTCCTCCTGGAACATTCTGTATGGTTTTTATTGTATTCAAACAACTGTGAAGTATTAGTCTGTTTAGTGGTCCTTGAGGTCACTCAGACTTCATTTAGGCTGAACCGCATCATTGCATAGTAAGTCCTCTTATATTCTTATTAGCTCAGGCCAATTAAAGTAGTACTATTTGGCAACCATTTGATTACAAACACAAATACCAGTGTGGACATTAAAATCTCAAGGCCACATTCAGTTATAAGGTGGTCATCAAGTTGAACCAGCATATCCTTCTATTCTACATTTACAGTAGTACCCAAAAGGAAAAGGCCAAATTAAAAACCAGTTATCATTTGTAAACTATGGAACTCCTCAGGCCTCTAAGAGTCCAAAGGTCCTAATTTGAAAAATACTGGACAAGCATATCATTTTATTTTTAAAGCAGCAATCATTATTTCCACTTTCTTTTTCAACTATCAAATCTTGGTTTCTTATCTCTTTAAAGTAGGAGACTGTGTTGTGGGTGTTGCCATTTTTTCAATATTTTTAAGGAAATCTCAAGTTTATTACAACAAAATTTCTTGAAATTACCTAGTCAAAGCAGAGAAACATTTCCATAATCCATAATTAATTTATTCGGGGCAGAAAATTACAACTTCCCAAAAGCAGATTGCCTGTATTAGGGAATTTGAGAAAAGAATTACACATATATATCCCAGGAAGAAACCAGCAGGAATAACCAAAACAAAGATGGATGAAGGTCAATTGTTTTCAACTCTGACTATTCATTAGAATCAACTTATAAAAAACACTGTTGTTTTACCTCCCTAGTTTATGATTCAATTCATCTCATTTGGGGTAAAGAATATCAGTATTTTTAAATAGACTTTACTGTTTTAAATCAGTTATAAGTTTTCAGCAAAATTGAGCAGAAGATGCGTAATACTTCTCATATACCCTTTATCCCACAAGGGCACAGCCTCCCTGTAATTAACATTCCCAGAGTGATACATTTGATAAACCTATGTTGACACATCATTATCATACAAAGATCTGCAGTTTACATTAGGGTTACTGTTGTTGTTGTACATTAGGCAAATATAGACAAATATATTATAGCATGTACCCATCTTTATAGATCATACAATGTAGTTTTACTGCCTGAAAAACTCCTTTGTGCTTTTTACGCTCATCAGTTATTTTAAGAAACACTTCAGATAATATTCATGTGTCAAGGTTGAGAATCACTGATAGCTGAAGGAAAGCCTTCCGTGTCACCATCATTTTACATACTCTCAGGGCATTCAGCATCTGAGATTTATATCTAGGCTCCATAGCACTGATCGCTAAGATCAAACCATTGCCTACATCACTGTTGTTGTGTTTTAATATTCTTTTGCTAGGTTGCCTCAGATTTGAATGTGTCTGTTAATGATGTTATTCAAGCCCTTAAAAGGTCTTTGTGTAAAGGGCAAAGATGGTTGCTTCTCACCTACTTGTATCCATGACAAATATTGCTAAAGAAGCCTGGGGTTCTTTCCTATGAAACCAGATTGGTCTAGGAGTTATTCTCAATGCAGTACTGTAGGGCACTCCTGGTAGCTAAGAGAAATTGTTTCAAGAAGTGCATTTTTACTTGCATTCCATGATATAAAATATTCTTCGCAATAATGATGAGGATGTGTTCTCAGATGACATTAGAATCAGCTTGTCTAATTCATTCCTCAAAATAGTTTGCTCTTTTCAGAGCCATATTTGTGAAGCAATGCCCTTGTTCTCTGGGAAGAACAGGGTTAAGAGATTCATATTGGTAATTATAAAATACACAGAAGAAAGTTGAAAACCTTCTAACCTGAACCTAAATCTAAAGTATACAACTCTCGGGTATCACTTGGATGTAAATTCAGTCAGTCCACAAATATTTATTAAGCACACATCATATACCAGATCCTGAAAAGAGGCATTCATTTTCCCTAATTCATTAAGTCATGAAGTAAATAGGCAAATCACATATAATTCTTAAATTTATGGATGAGGAGTCTGATATTCAGAAATACTAACTGACTTTCCCAATATTGTTCAAACTCTTAAATTGGAGTGCCAGCATTTAAAATAATGCCTTAAAACTATAAATTAGTATTCCTACTACTTCATTTATTTAAAAATATTTATTAGAAGATTATGCTGGTTAAATTCTAGAAAGACTTCTCTAAGCTTTTTTGAATTAGTGACAAATTTTAATCTTTATGTTATTAAAATGAAGATCAAATGAGCAAATGAACAAACATATTTTGGGGCAAAAACCACTCGACAACTGTGAGCTACTGGCAGGATTACTATGAGCATGCACTCTGCCTGAAATTTACTGTGGCTGACTTATTTAAATCTCTAAAAGAATATTCCTCCAAGCACACTAGAAAGGAAGGTAAGCAGACAGAACCCACTGGGTAATGTTAAAAGAATTCACAGAGTGTGTTAGAAATAGAGGACATAATATCAGTTGTCAGGAATATAATCTCAAGAGAAAATGGGAAATATGTTTTAATGACAGGCCGTTTATAGAAACCCTACCAATACACAGATACCTGAGTGTCCTTGGGATTATGATGCAGATCAGCCATGCATCCCAAGGCATCTTGTTATCTGTGTGTGTGTGTGTGTGTGTGTGTGTGTGTGTGTGTGTGTGTGTAGGGTTTATTGCTCTTTTACCTGCAGTGCTTAGGAAAACAACTCATTTTGAGTTCCAGGCAAGAGCTTCCTTTTCATGGATGTGGGAATATCCAGTCTTGTGAACCTGGAATGTTAAATTAAAAGCATCAGTAACCAAGTTGATGATGACAACCTTTCATAATGTGAAGATTTTCTCTCATTGACCAATCACTCAGGAAGCTTTGAAACATTTTAATAAATCACAAAACAAACAATAAAACCCTGTTCTACAGTGAACCTTATTGCAGGAAATATTTTCTATATTGTTTCCATATTTGTCTTTATGTGGTAGAAATAGGAGTCTTTTGCTCATTTTTATTGCGTGAATTCCAAACTTTGTCAGAAAACATGAATCGTGCCAACAGGTGGCTATTTCCCTCATTTTAAATTTTGCATAAGGCCAGATATATTGCTCCTGGAGAATGATGCAAGTCAGATTTAGAACATTTAATAAGCAGAAAATTCACCATCTTGACGACGAAATCTAAGCAAAGAATTAAAATAACTAGAAGTCTGGTTGAGGGCTCAGTGTTAAGCGTTTACAGGGTTCCCTGTCCAGCAACCTCGTTGTTAAGGTTGCCTTTCCATTCTCAGGGACGGCCTCTGGCAGCAGTGTTTCTACAGCATAGTGTGGCACTAGTATAACTCATTCATCCAAGGGTGAACAGGCACAGTCTGAGCCAATCACTCCCTTTCTCCCTGATACTCGGATAGAGAATCAAAGGATGGTTATTTTTAGTTTCTGGTCCAGATTAGAGATTGAGCCAATGCCGGAAGTCTGCATTCTTACCCCAAACACATAGAAATTCTTGAAAAAATTAAAATACAGTAATAACAGTAAAGAGGTAACAGTGAAACCTTCAAGTGGTACAAACAGAGAGAACACTGACTCTGAGGAGAAGGTGAAACGTGGGGCCTTGGGGATGACATAGCTGACACGTATCTTAAGTATTGAGGCTTAGCATCTTATAGGGATGACAGTTGAGCCCCACACCCCTGTGTAGTGTGCAGACAGAACTGATCTCTCTACAGCATAGAAAATTCCAATTAGATCCAGGAAGGCTGACATTCCAGGTCATAATAGCTTCCCAGATTCTCTTGGTACTATTGCTTTGGAACCTCAACACTATGATACCACTGTTTAGGAATGCAGAACCCTAGAACATATTTCTTTCTAAAGAGAAATTCAGAAACAAACATTATAACATACACATATCAATCTTGTATGGTAGGAAGTAATCAGAACGAACAAGAAGTTTCTCTTTCATGTTAGAAACCACATAAATGGAAATAGAAATAATGAAGTGATCTGAAAGCATCTGAGTCCCCTTTCCTACCCAGATACCATGATATATGCCGATGTATTTCTTCATCAATAGCCTTGGTAGCTTAGAAAATCTTCCAGGAAAAGGACACTTCAGGTCAAGCATTTCTGTTCTTATATGGACACTGTTCTGATTGGGAACAAGTAGACTCTTCCAAAAGAAGAATGCATGAGGCAGGAGCTAATTAAGATAAGGTACAAACTGATAAAGATTTATGGGTCCTAGAGCTATGATAAACCAGAATGGATTGTTCAGCTACATGGAGTGTTCAGCAAAACCAAAGATAGAGGGCATTTTTTTTTTTTGAAATGGTTACATGATGGTCCTCACAAGGCAAATGTGAAAGAAAAAGCTTGGTGCTTTGTCATATGAAACCTAACAGAGCCCTCATAGTGTTAATTTTTGATGTATTATCAATCTTGACCTGTTTCATTTATTTATAATTTACCCAAGATTGCAAATCAGAAGTCATCTTGCTACAGTATTCAGAAGCAAACCATGTTATTAATGACAACATCTAACTCCTCCACCCTGCAAGTATTCCCATACCATCATTCTAAGCACCTCCTCAGCACTCCACCTGGCCAGGTACCAATTCAAGGAATTTTTAAACTCCTTGTTTCTTTTTGAGCCTAATAACTTTGTGAATTAGGCTGTAACTATTTTATAAATAACATGCCCTACCTCTCATTTATCAGCTGCAAGGCACTCTGGTGAATTATCATGTTAGAGTTTTCTTCCTCATTAGGTTTCACTAGTCATCTAAATTTTTGGAAATGGTCTCAGGCTAAAATGCCCAATCATATCCATGACACTGAGGCAAAGAAAGCAATGTTAGTTTCAGTTAGTTACATTACATCTACTGTATAATCCATGTTCCTTAATGTGATACTAACAGGTATATCTATCCCAGATTAGATGTAGTATTATTTTTCATAATTAGACTTAATGCTGATATCTGTCACCTCTGTGTAACATTTTAAAGACGTGAGTAGGCCAACTCAGCTAGCAATAAAAAAAAAGAAAACTCCAGTCTTTGAAACAAAGGAAAAAAAGAAACAGTCTCTGTAAATGACTTAAGTAGTAGAGTAGACAGGTGTTAATAGTTACTAAATGGAAAGATGTGAGTCACTCAGAATATAGTACAAGCGATTAAGATAAAAAAAATATGAGGGAGAAGGTGAGAGCATGGATGATAGAAGGAGGATGGTAGAGAGAGGAACAGTGGCATGAGTGGTAGAGAAGAGAGGAGGGAAAGCATTAGCAATTTTGTAGAAGATAGTGGCTGAGAATTTTTCACAAGAAATGGTTTAACCTTTACATTTAATAAGTTACTAAGTCCCAAGAAAAAAATAAAAACAAACTCACACCCAAGCACCAAGTTTCATAATGAAACTACAAAACATAAAGAATAAATTCTCAGAAGCTGTAAGAAAGAAATTGTCCACATAGGAACAGCAAGCAGATTTCCTAAACCAAGAGATGACCACTGAGGCTGAGCAACTTGGTAGAAAGGAGATTAAATCTTAGATCAAAACAAACTTGTTTTCTTCCTGTCATATGCCCAGAGGAAAAAAAGGAGCAATCCCTAAGCAGAGAGAATGAATGAAGCAAGGAGATCTCTATGGAAAAGCAGGGAGATAGATAGGAGACAGTAGACCATATTGTTTGTGATATCCCTGGATCTGGTTCCAATCCTTTGAAAGAATGACCTGTGCTTGACTTTCATAAATTAATTCACAACCTTCCAATTAAGGTCATCTCTCTTTTTTAAAAAGAAGTATTTTTAAAATAAATTACTATAAGAAGGGCTCTGTTATTTCTATCTAAACTATAAATAAAACAACCCCTCAGGTTTTAAGGATCTAAAAAAATCCAATTCATTTAGTATTTACTGAGTAGCTCTTTATATGCAAGTCTGTGGTACTAATGGTGGTGACAATGGAGTAGAAGTTACAACAGGAAGATAGGTGAGGCTACCTGCACACATCAATTTAGTTTACAATCTGGGGGGAGAGAGAAATTCATAGACAACTGACTGTAATTCTTGACAAGATTGTAAGAGCTATGGTAAGCACTGTTAATTGATTGATCCACCTCTTGGCAACAGCTGAGGGACAGAAAACTGACAGATTTCTGAATAACTGAATAAGTGGCGGAGCTGGACTTCTGAAAAAGGCTTGTTTGACTCCACTCCATAACACCTGTAATAGTATCTATTAAGAATGTACTAAGTAGTTTAACAAACATCTCATTTAGTCTTTACCCTACTAATTCTGTTTATAAAAGAAGAAAATTAAGTTTATCATCTGTAAATATATTTCAGTCAGCAAATGGTGAAACCATAACTCAAATTGGGAGGAAGTGAGAATTGTCATCATTCTCTTTTCACATGCAGGCTTCCACAGGTCATTTAACACTCATTTGCATTGGTTTCTGTGATGACATCTTGTCTTTAGAAGTCTTCAGAGGAGAAGGATTCATTTCTAAACCTACATGTACCTAAGAGGTCAGACTAGACATATCAATCGCCTGAGGAACTTTCTCATTAATTTCTCTCCAAGGATAGTATGGGACGCCTTAGGCTATGCAGCTCAACAAGAATACAAGGCTGGTTCATTCTTTATGAATCCCAGTATCCATAAATGATTCACCTGTAGTCTTTCTTTCTCCAGGAAAATTTCCTTCCATACGCCCCATGCTCTTCTCCTTCTTCCTTTTGCCTTTTATAAAAAAAATTAGTTGACAAAAATTTGTATACATTTATGGTGCTCAATATGGTGTTTTGATTTACCTTGTAGATGAGACTGGTGGTGTTTGCTCAGGGTGGATGGAACAGTGTACATATTATGTACACCACAGCAGAAAAGCAGTTGCCTTAATTGCAAATGGATAGTTGGCAGCCCTCCAAATTTCAGATGCGATGTGTTTAGATGTGATATATTTAGCACCATTATTCTTTATCTTTAGTATTTTGCCACCATTCTGGAACCACAGGAAAGATCCTACTCAATGTTCCAATTCAGTGATGATGAAATGACATAAAACGGTGCTTCAGAAAATTACAGTGGTGGCTATAACAAAAAACAATAAAGATGAGTAGGGCTGGGTACAAAGATTGAGGCTCACATTTGTATTAGGGATAAGAGAAACTAACCTAGCCTACAAAGTATTTAGTCCCAAACCTACCCCACTGTTTTTCTTTTCTTTCTTTTTTTAATTTGGAATGTGATCTTGATCTGTTGCCCAGGCTGGTCTTGAACTTCTGGGCTCAAATGATTCTACCTCAGCCTCCTGAATAGCTGGGGCTATGGGTATAGGCCACTATGCCCCAGGTTTTGACAGAAAAAGCCAAAGTTTTTATCATCAGATTTTACCATTGCAATCCCATGATGGGACCCTGAAGTATCAGTTTACAAATAAACTGTGTAGGCTAGAGCTATATGGTTTAAATCAGCTACCTCAGGAAATTCTAAAGAGAGGAAAGAATGGAACATCAATGTCTAATGCATACCTTCTTCTCATTTTATTAATATATTAAATTAACAAATATATTAAATAGTTCAAGTTAGAATCTGGAATATATGTGTGAACAAGAGTTGGCTCATGGAAATATGACCTAATGGAGGAGACAAACATCAATCAAATAATTGCACAAGCTGCAATACATACTACACACTTAGCCCTCTGAAGGAAGGCATACAATTCTTTAAAAGAATGAGGTCACATAGAAGAGAGGGAGGGTAATAGAAGGAAGTTAAGAAGATGAATATGGTTGATGTATTTCCTATACAAGAATAAATATAGAATTTTTATAACTGTTGAAATTATCATAAGGGGAGTAAGGTAGAAAGGAGAAAAAGAGGGATGAACAAATTTGGTTTAATGTTACAGTGAAACACCCTGTATAACTATTTTAAACAAAAATGGAGAATTGGAAGGCAAAACAGGTCCTGTCTTGGGGGTTGGTACCAGTGGGAGGAGGGAGGATATAAGGAAAAGGTGTAGGAGGGTGAATATGTGGAATATTATGTACACATGTATGTAAATGGAAAAGTGAGACCTGTTGAGATTATTCCCAGAACGGGGGAAGGTAAATGATGGAGGGGGGGTGGAATTCAACTATGATATATTGTAAGAACTTTTGTAAATGTCACATTGTATCCCCAGTACAACATTAATAAAATATAAAAAAAGAATGTTGACAGAATTTAACCAGAGCTGTGGCTCAGCAAATCCTTCCTCAATAAAGAGAAATATAACTGCTGAAGAGATGAGCAATTAACTACACACACTGATGGTGAGGAGGGAAGAATGAAGGGGGGAAATGGACATTCCAGGAGGAGGGGCTGACATGTGCAAAGGCCCACTGATAAGAAAGAAGAATGGGTTCAAAACTTAGATGCTACGTGGTTGGAGTACAAAAAGTAAGGGAAAGAAATGTAGGAGATGAGTATGGAGAACTAAGTCCAGAAAAAAAGAAGAACTTGCATATCAATTTAGTTAATTTTTTTCTTTCCTAAGAATAACTTGAAGCTATTGAAGGCTTTCAAACATAAGAAGAGCTATTACATATTAACATTTTAATTAAACTTTATTTTGAGATAATATATATTATATATGATTTTAAGGAATAATATAGAGACCCCAAATATCCTTTACAGTTTCTCCCAATGATAACATCCTCTAAAACTCTGGTACAATATTTCTCCTGGAATACTGACATTGATAGTCAAGATACAAAACATTTCCATCACCAGACTGATTCCTAAGTTACCTTTTTATAGCCACTCCCACTTCATTCTTATCCTTAACCTATACTTTCTCTCTGGCAGCTACTAGTCTAATCTTTCTTATGTTATTATTTTAAGACTTCAGTGGAATCGTGTGTGCAACCTTTTAGTTTTTTCATTCAGCATGCTTATCTGAGGATTATTATAGTTGTTGCAGGTGTCAAATAAGTTGTTCCTTTTAATTGCTAGGTAGTGTTGCATGATATGGATACTGCATTTGTTTAACCATTCAGTCATTGAAAGACATCTGGATTATTTCTAGTTTTGGCTATACAGTTGTTATAAATATTCATGTATAGGTTTCTGTGTGAATATAAGTTTTCATTTCTCTGGTCTAAGTGCCAAGGAGTACAATTGCTGGTTCATATCATAGTTACATGTTTAACTTTTCAAAAACAAACAAACAAACTACCAAGAAATTTAAAATTTAGTTTTGTCTGAAACATTCCAGTTTTCATTTTAGATTCTTACCATCACCGTCAAGTGGTCCAGTGTGCTGTCACTACTTCTTTTTCTATCTATTTTAATCAGTGTGTAGTGAAATCTCATCCTGCTTTTAATTTCTATTTTCCTAATAGTTCATGTCTTAGTACATTACTGCCGTTATAACAAAATACTTTAGAATAGGTAATTTATCAATAGTAGAAATGTTTCTCACAGCATGGAGGCAGGGAAAACTAAGATCAAAGTGCTAACTGATTCAGAGTGGTGACGACTCACTCTCTGCTTCAAAGGCTGTGCCTTCTTGCTGTGTCATCATGTATCACAAAAGCACAGGCTCCTCCAAGTCCATTTATAAGGGCATTAATCTTACTCATGACCTAATCACCTGGACTACTGGACTACTGTGTTGGCTATACAGTATATTGGGGATTAAGCATATATTGGGGATTAAGTTCAACATTAATTTTAAAAAGACACAGACATTAATATACAACAACTAACAATGTTGAGTGTATTTCACTATACATTTATTTTTCCATCTTTATTTTCTGCTTGATAAAGCCATTAAGATAATTTACTCTTTATGAATTAGGTTGCTTGCTATTGCATTTGAGGAGTTCTTTTTTTATCCTGGATCCAAGTCCTTTCCTGGGCATTTGGCTCCAAAATAAGTTCTGTAGCCTTCATGCTCTTTAACAGAGTGTTTAGAAGAGCAAAAGTTTCTGATTTGAGTAACTATAATTTGTCAGTTTTTTCTTTTATAGATTATGATTTTGGTATCAAGTCTAAGAATTCGTTGCATAATTCTAGGTCTTAAGGATTTTTTCCTAATTTTTCTGAATATAATTTTAGGTTATCATGTAAATCTACAATCCATTTCGGGTTAATTTTTATATAAAGTGTGAGACTTAGGTTGAGGTCTATTTATTTATTTATTTACTGATTTTCACCTAAGGATGTCCACTTGCTCCAGCACTTTGTTGAAAAGTCTTTTCTTCCTGAATTGCTTTCTGTTGGACTGACTTTGTATCTTTATCAAAAATCAACTGGCAATGTTTGTGTAGGTCTATATTAGAGTTCTCCATTCTGTTCCATTGGTCTATGTAACTATCCCTTCATTAATAACGCACAGTCTTGATTATATAGTAAGTTTGGAAATCAGGTAGATTGTCTTCCTTCTTTTTCCAAACTGTCATAGCTATTCCAGTTCCTCTATCATTCTGCATAATTATAAAATAATCCTTTCTATATCTACAAAACTAAAACTGTTCCTGAGATTTTGATAGCAATTGCATTGAATCTGGAATCATTTTGGCATGATGTGCTAGGTTGAGTTTTCCAATCCATGAAATACTTTATCTCCCCATTTGTTAATTTCTTTTTCTTCTTTCATCACTGTTGTAGTGTTTTCCACATACCAGTCCTCTACATGTTTTGTTAGTTATACACATATTTCATTTTTTGACAAACTAGAAATATTTTAAATTTTTGTGTTCACATGTTGTTAATATATAGAGATGCATTTTTTTGTATGTTTGATTTCTGTGTCTGTTGAACTCATTAGTCCTAGGAGCTTTTTAAAAATAGATTATTTGGAATTTTCCTCTGTAGACAATCATTTCATCTACATAAAGACTTTCTTTCTAGTCTGTATTCTTTCAATTTCTTTTTCTTGACTATCACACTGGTTTAGAACTTCTAGCACTATGTTGAATAAATGTTATGAGAGGACATCTGTGCCTGTTCCCAACCTTAGGGGGATAAGCATTCAGTATTTCATCAATAAATATCATGTTACCTGTTGAAGAAGTTATCCTCTATTCCTGCTTTAGGATAGTTTTATCATGTGTAGATATTGAATTTTGTCAAATTCTTTTTCTGCACCAATGGATCTTGTATTTGTTTTTTAGTCTTTTGATGTGGTGGTAGATTACATTAATTGGTTTTGAAATAGTGAATCAGCCTTGCATCCTTGGAATAAATCCCACTTGATCATGTTGTGTAATTATTTGATATATTTCTTAACTACATTTGAAAATGTTTTGTATAAGATTATTGCATCTGTATAGACTAGCATTGGGAAAATACTTTTTTGGCCTGTGGACTCCAGGTTGAATTTAGGATCCAAGTAGACTATTAGGGTACTTCACATGAAAATTGATGATAGCTTTGATGAAATGGTGGTTGTATAATCAACATGAAGAAAAGTTGTATGACCTATTCATAATGGAATACAGGGGATGGGGAAGGAGAACATGTCAAGGATGACTCCTGTTTTTGTGTGTTTGTTTGTTTGTACACCTGAATGGAGAGAAGTATCACTTACTATATATTTAGAACATTCAAGATATGTAACGTTATAGTGGAAAGGATGGGAGTCATTTGAGGCAGCAAATCAGTATAGACATTTGAAATTCTTTAGGGAACAAATATAGGGTGAAAAGTGACTGGCATCAACATTTAGTGGTTGGATGGATAGCGGTGGAAGAACCTGAAAAGTAGATAGATTTTAGTGGCCAGAGAAATAGGATTAAAACCAAGACAAAATGTCATTGTAGAAAGAAAAGGGTAGAAATGTAGAATGTATTATAAGAACAAGAAAAGGAGTTGTCAAAAATATAAAGTGATGCTGAGAGGAGAGGTAAAATGAGGACTAAACCATCCAGTAGATTTGGTGACAGAAAAGCCACTGGTGAATTTAATGAGAATTCTTTGGGTGGAGTGAGGGGGTGGAAGCCTGAACTGAGTGAAAGTTGAGTGGGAGGTAAGGAAGTGAAAACAATGAATATTGACAACCATTTCAAAGTCTAGGCTGTGAAGGGAAAGAGAGGCGCAGGGCAGTAACTGGGTGAGAATGTGGGAGTCAAGAGTATCTTTTATTTTTAATGCAGAGAGGCTTATGCATGCTTAAATGTTTCTATATTGGTCTTCTTTAGAAGTTTTCATTTATGGAAGGGTACAGGACTTGAAAAAATTATATGTACTGTTCTACAGGCAAAACAGAAAATATGACTCATTCCATAAAACTTGGGACACTAGAGTCTACAGAACTCCAATTCAGAGTTCAAAATATAAGAATATGTTCTTCTGAGATGAATTTGTTGTGGTAGCTCCATACCCACAGTTTCAGAGTCAGATATGCTCAGCATTGCTTCCTATGACCCCCAGTATTGTTTAAGTTTGTCTGATTGCCATTACCCTCCTTTGAAGCTCTCAACCTCAATAAGATAAGTGTCTAGTCTTTTACAAGATTTCTCAGTTATAAATAAATAAGCTATTTTTTTCCTGCGCCTGCACAGATAGTTAGTCCAACTTACAATATAATGGTCTCTGAATATATATCTCTATATATCCTATATATACACATCTATATATACCCTATCTATCTATCTATCTATCTATATCTATATATCCTAGAGAAAAATAATAACGTTTTTACAGTTCTCAGCTCACTTCATTCTCACAATATTTCAACAAAGCTTATATTTCAACCAATGTATTCTAAATACAGGCACTATATTATATACGGTGATATAGATGCATTAGACAGAGTCTATGCTCTTTAAAAGCTCATATTCTAGAAAGGTAAGCCCTTTGTATAACTATATAGGAAATGCTGTGACAGAGTTATGTCCAGGGATTATGAGAACACAAAGGAAGGACATATGTGGCAACCCAATAAGGTCTGGGGAAGTTCAACAGGCAAAACCAGGAGAGTAAGAGAGAACCAAGTTGCAAAGTGATGAACATATCAAGTGGCATGGAAACTTTAAGGTGTCAGATGTAAATAAAATCACTAAAGCAAAAATTAGTATGCATGGAATTATAGGAAACATGGCTGAATAGGTAAACCAGGGCCAAGCTATAAACAATCTTGGAAAATTTTTCCAGAAACATGGGGTTCATTGCTAAATATAGTGGGTGATAGTCATTGTCTGAAGGTATTAACTTCAGATATTCTAACTTTACCTAAGCTGTTTTAGTGCTAGAATAAGAGTGCTACTTTGGGTTACTTATTGGATTCTACTTGTTGATGCAGATCAGGGCCTCAGGGAGGCATAGAGTATCTTGCCTTGTATGAAAGAGGGAGAGAGAGAGGGAAAGGGAGAGGGAGAGGGACAGAGACAGAGACAGAGACAGAGACAGAGAAATAACTTAATTCCATTCCTTCAGTATGACTGAACTCTTAGATCTTCTATCTGCTTCCAGATCAGCCATGTAGCTAAGGGAATATCATGTGCCAGTCAACTTTGACTCATTAGCCTACATCATGTAGAGTAAATGGGATCAACTTCTCTTGAGTTACTTTCAGGACTGGTAGATTCTTAAACAAAATTAAGATTCTATTAGAAAGGGTCACAAGTGATGGATAAGCAAACAATAGTGAATACTAAATAGATGCATTTTAATTGGGATGGGGAGAAATTGGGTAATTTCATAACTTGAATTCCTATGGACTGGATGAGAAACCTAAATGTTGGGGAAGTAATATAAAATGGAAGACAGACAATTCAAAAGAGAAATTTGCTTCTACTTAGGATCCAGCTTTGACCTTAGCATTGATTAAAATGTGGAAATTTGTAAATGTAGTGCTATTAGTAGTAAAAAAATTAATAACGTATTTGTTTTAAGTCCATTGGGTACTGTCTAAAAATAAGTAAATCATAACTTAAAAGGTCAGGAGGAATCCAATAAATTTGTCAGCTGGCACCATACCAGAATGTTTGCTTTAGTGCATTTTTGTTGTAAAAGAAGCAAATACATAAAAAAATTTATGAAAATAAATAGCAAACTTAGAAACCCTTGACTTTGACTATAAGAAAGCCACTAACTCTTGCATCTGATAAAAGGAAGACATGAGTTTCCTTTAAGTAATATTAAATAAATTCTGCATCATTTACCTAACTATATATGCAAGTACATTATAAAAGGCTAGGGATATAGTTTATCATCATAAGCACATAGGTTCTGTGTTATGTGTGGCCTGTTTATCTACATAGAGCTAATAAACTCAGCCTTCTAGTTGTCTGTGTGGTATAACTCTGGGCAACTGTTTTAATTAGTATTGTTAGTTGAGTTTGTATTAAATATTTTCACTTCCTCTACCCACCAACCCACTTATTCTTTCAGAAAACATGTGTCAGATTCCCATGTTATACCTTGTAATATGCAGGTTTTAGAGATACAGAGATGAAAAACCTCCCAGTCTTCCTTAAGTTTTCAGTGTAGAGTCTTCTTTAAGTTTGAATGTAGAGAGGAGATATACATTTAAGTCAATGCTATATACATAGACATATAGATATATAGATATAGTGGCAATTCTTAGAATAGAGCTACATATAAGGAGTTAGGTGTAAGGGAAAGCATGGCTGCTTCAACTAGGTGCAGTAGTTGAAAGCTTCGTTGAGGGCACAGTATTTTAAGTGACTTTAAGAATAACGGTTTACAAGGTGTTAAGAAAGTGAGGAATGGAAGGGTTGCCATTTCAGGTGGGGAAAGTGGAAATTACAAGTAATTTGGAGGAGTTATAGATATGAGGATAGAAATGCTGAAATTATGGGCAGAAAAATAGGCAATCAGGAAGTAGAGTGGGGGCCAAGTAGATGCAAATGCTGGAAGGCCACAGAGCGAAGACAATTTGAATTTGTCCAAAATCCAGATATTTTGTATATTTTCATAATTAATGTACTTTGCTTCAAAAATGCTATGGCTATTAATTATCCCTTATTTTTTAATAAGAAGCATCGGTTAAACTTATGTTTACAACAAAAATTCTGAATAGATAGTGGATTAAATAAATTAAAATTTTCTCATGTAAGAAGATGTCTTATATAGTTTAGGGAAGATGTGGCAACTCAAGGACGTCATTGCAATACATTTCCCTTGAATATTTCTATTGTACTAAGTTTTTTCATTGTGCCATGTCCCTGGTGAATGTGACATGTCCCATGAAGCACCATGCATTGTGCAAAAACTCCACAATTAAACGATAAGGAAACAAACAGCAAAAGGCACATTTTAGCTAGACTTGCACACTTCAAAGGAAATAGCAAAGAACCCTGAAGCTATGAGTAATGACCATTTTCATTTCATTGCTCAGGATTGTAACATTCTTACTCCTATATGCAAGGGAACCTGTTATTAGCTTATATTGCTTTCAACTTACTGCCTATTATTGGGTATATTGTTGCTCTAAAGCAAATTTAGGTTCTGTCTGTAAAGAAGAAGGGAAGATAGATAGTGGAAAGATGTAGTAATTTTCCACATAAGGTTTTAAGACTAATAGCTCTGTAACAAAAGTTCCCATTCTACCCCTTCCTCCTTACCCATGACCACTCTTCACATCAGGTAAAGCTGAGGGTGTCCAGAAACAGAATGTGAAATTTGATTGCTAACTGTGACACTAGTATAGATCACTGACACTTACTAAGTCACAATATCCTCACAGAAGATCTGGGACTAATATCTGACATACTTCTCTCACTACATTTGTTGTAAGAATCAGATTAAATCATTTATCAAGAAGTCTACACCACTTATTACTTTAAGGATATTATTACTTATTTCAACCAAACTTAACCTAGGCTAGGTTTCTTAAACTATACTGCACATCACAGTTACTGGGAGGTAACATATTTGTTAAAATATGTGTTACTCCCTGTTAGAACAGCCATCATTAGCAACACCACCACCAACAGGTGTTGGCAAGGATGCAGGGAAAAAGGAACCCTCTTTCACTGTTGGTGGGAATGTAAACTAGTACAACCACTCTGGAAAAAAATTTGGAGGCTACTTAAAAAGCTAAACATTGATCTACCATTTGATCCCGCAATACCACTCTTGGGCATATACCCAAAAGACTGTTACTCCAGAGGCACCTGCACATCCATGTTTATTGCGGCACTATTCACAATAGCCAAGTTATAGAAACAGTCAAGATGCCCCACTACTGACGAATGGATCAAGAAAATGTGTGGTATTTATACACAATGGAATTTTATGCAGCCACGAAGAAGAACGAAATGTTATCATTCGCTGGTAAATGGATGGAATTGGAGAACATCATTCTGAGTGAGGTTAGCCTGGCCCAAAAGACCAAAAATCATATGGTCTCTCTCATATGCGGACATTAGATCAAGGGCAAACACAACAAGGGGATTGGACTTTGAGCACATGATAAAAACGAGAGCACACAAGGGAGGGGTGAGGATAGGTAAGACACCTAAAAAATTAGCTAGCATTTGTTGCCCTCAATGCAGAGAAACTAAAGCAGATACCTTAAAAGCAACTGAGGCCAATAGGAGAAGGGGACCAGGAACTAGAGAAAAGGTTAGATCAAAAAGAATTAACCTAGAAGGTAACACACACTTACAGGAAATTGTGAGTCAACTCCCTGTATAGTTGTCCTTATCTTAACCAGCAAAAACCCTTGTTCCTTCCTATTATTGCTTATACTCTCTGTACAACAAAATTAGAAATAAGGGCAAAATAGTTTCTGCTGAGTATTGAGGGGGTGGGGAGGAGAGGGAGAGGGAGGAGTCGGTGGTAAGGGAGGGGATGGGGGCAGGGGGGAGAAATGACCCAAGCCTTGTATGCACATATGAATAATAAAAAAAAAAAAGAATTAACCTAGAAGGTAACACACATGCACAGGAAATTAATGTGAGTCAACTCCCTGTATAGCTATCCTTATCTCAACTAGCAAAAACACTGTTTCTTCCTATTATTGCTTATACTCTCTCTTCAACAAAATTAGAGATAAGGGCAAAATAGTTTCTGCCGGGTATGGATGGGGTGGGGGGGAGAGGGAGAGGGAGGAGTCGGTGGTAAGGGAGGGGGTGGGGGTAGGGGGGAGAAATGACCCAAGCCTTGTATGCACATATGAATAATAAAACAATAAAAATTTAAAAAATAATAAAATATGTGTTACTGGCACTATTCACAATAGCCAACTTATGGAAACAACCAAGATGCCCCAGTACTGATGAATGGATCAAGAAAATGTGGTATTTACACATAATGGAATTTTACTCAGCCATGAAGAATGAAATCTTATCATTTGCAGGTAAATGGACGGAACTGGAGAACATCATTCTGAGCAAGGTAAGCCAGGCTCAGAAGACCAAAAATCATATGTTCTCCCTCATATGCGGACTTCAGATCTAGGGCAAATGCAGCAATGTGGTTGGACTTGGATCATATGACAAGGGGAGAGCACATACGGGAGATATAGGAATAGGTAGAAAACCCAAAACATGAAAGCATTTGATGTCCCCACTCCAGAAGAACTAATACAGAAACCTTAAAGTGGCAGAGATTATCATGAGAAGGGGATCATGAACCAGTGTAAAGATCAGTTAGAGATGAATCAACTTGGGTTGTACCACATTTGTACTTGGAAGCAATGCTAGGAATCTCTCTGTGTAGCTACCCTTAACTAGCAAAAATGCTTTGTCTTCCTTATTATGCTTATGTTTTCTCTTCAACAAAATTAGAGATAAGGGCAGAACAGGTTCTGCCTGGAAGTGGGGGAGGTGGGTCAAGGGGGGGAAATGACCCAAACAATGTACACACATGTGAATAAATGAGTAATAAAAAATTTTTTAAAAATGTGTGTTTCTGGTTGCTAACTCCAGAGTTTCTTTTTTTATTATTATTATTTTATTTATTTATTTATTTATTTTTATTATTCATATGTGCATACAAGGCTTGGGTCATTTCTCCCCACTGCCCCCACCCCCTCCCTTACCACCCACTCCACCCCCTCTCTCTCCCCCCTACCCCCTCAATACCCAGCAGAAACTATTTTGCCCTTGTTTCTAATTTTGTTGTAGAGAGAGTATAAGCAATAATAGGAAGGAACAAGGGTTTTTGCTGGTTGAGATAAGGATAGCTATACAGGGAGTTGACTCACATTAATTTCCTGTGCGTGTGTGTTACCTTCTAGGTTAATTCTTTTTGATCTAACCTTTTCTCTAGTTCCTGGTCCCCTTTTCCTATGGCCTCTGTTGCTTTTAAGGTATCTGCTTTAGTTTCTCTGCGTTAAGGGCAACAAATGCTAGCTAATTTTTTAGGTGTCTTACCTATCCTCACCCCTCCCTTGTGTGCTCTTGTTTTTATCATATGCTCAAAGTCCAATCCCCTTGTTGTGTTTGCCCTTGATCTAATGTCCACATATGAGGGAGAACATACGATTTTTGGTCTTTTGGGCCAGGCTAACCTCACTCAGAATGATGTTCTCCAATTCCATCCATTTACCAGCGAATGATAACATTTCGTTCTTCTTCATGGCTGCATAAAATTCCATTGTGTATAGATACCACATATTCTTAATCCATTCGTCAGTAGTGGGGCATCTTGGCTGTTTCCATAACTTGGCTATTGTGAATAGTGCCGCAATAAACATGGGTGTGCAGGTGCCAATTCCAGAGTTTCTGACTTAGCTTTGGGGTGGGACTTGAGAATTTTTATTTCTAATGGGCTCCCAGGTGAGCTACTTATGCTATTGAGTAATTATACTAGACAAAAGGAGGTAGTGATGCTCTAGGATTCTTAGATGAAATAACTCTAGATGTTTTAGAAATAAAACCAACTGAATAGATGGCTTGCTCATGAAAAGTTTTCTTCTTTATTTATTCCTTTCAAAAGGTAAAACTGATGAAAGCCTTACTCCAGGACTGGCAGTATGCTAACTACTCTAAATGACATATTTTATTTAATCATATTATAATCCCATTGGTAAGTGCTAGTATTGTAGCTATTTTAGAGATGAGGACATTTAGAAAGTTTAATAATTGCCTAAGATAACATTAATAGGAGCTGGCTCAATTGGGATGCCAAAATCCTTGAAAATTTTAATTTTCAAATTCTTAATTACTAAATAAGACCACCATATGCTAATCAGATGGACGGCAAAGAAGTAGTGTCATCTCTGGAAAGACCAATGACTGAAAAAATATCACCCATACAAGGAACTACTGTGTGAATCCCTTTCGAAAGCATTTCCATTTCTAATTGTCCAAGTCAGTGTTCTGCCTTGGTCCTACCTGCACCCTTGACTTTGGCCTTCCTACTTCCTTCAGTGTGTTTGGGAGGAACAATATTCCTGTCATTTCTTTTGTTTAATGAAAATCAATATGGGACATCTCCTTTCATCTTAGATAAGAGCAAGACAAATAATAGCCATTGGTTCAAAAACAGCTTGTGCTTCTAAACAACTGCAAACTAAGAATGGCTTTTAATCCTTTGAAATAGTTGGCAAAAAAAACCCACAAAAAAGGATAGTATTTCATAACACATGAAAATTATATAAAATTTAAATTTAATTATTCATAAATTTTTATTGGAGCCATACTCCAATATGGAATATGAGCCATACTCATTTATAGATAGTATATGGTTATTTTTTACTACAGCAGCAGAACTGAGAATTTGGGGTGCAAAACCTAAAATATTTGCTTCTTAGCTCTTTTCAGAAATGTTTACTAGTCTAATTTATTGACCATTGTGTTTTATTCACTTTTTAATAGGAATCTGAAAAAGTATAAGTCATTGTTCTCAAGAAACTTAAGTTTTTTTATATTGACATAGATCCTCACTGATTTTGAAGTAACTAATAGAATTTAATCTTAAATTGTAATTCTGTTTACATTTTGCTAATCCTTCTCTCCTTCAATTCTTGATCCCATGAATTTAGAGAGAGAGAGACTGATAGATATGAGTGCATTTAGACAAGGAAATAATTGCTAGGCAGGGACCTGGAAACTGCATATCACAAGGACCTGTGAATTATTTATTCCATACTTAGTATGGTACAGTCACTTCCTGCACTGTCTGATTTAGTGCTTCCAACAATGTTATAAGGAAGGTATTCTTATATCACTACATTGGAAATTAGAAAATGAGGCTTAGACTTGTCCCATGTGACAGCTAAAACACAATGGGAATAAAAATTGAATGCAAGCAGTCTACCTATAGAGTTTGTGGTCTAAACCAGTTGGAAGATGGGAAGAGCCCAGGAAGGCTATTATTAAATATTTGAAGGGATGTCATGAAGGAAAGTAAGTGAATATAATTTGGACAAATCTGGAGGGTAGAAATTATAAGAAGGCAAGTTTTAATTTAATATAGGGAAGAACACTTGGTAGAGCTGCTCACTTTAAGCACTAATTTGTGTTCTGAGGCCGGTAACACCTGCTAGAATAAGTGTTCAAGCCAGGAGCAGATACCAAGTATGTCTATTTTGAGTTGGACCATTTAGCTTTCAAAATTTCTTTTTGGAGTCACCTAAGGAGTATTTTTCACTGTTTAACAATTTAATATAAACCACAACAAAGCAAAGAAGGATTCATCTAGGAAAAGACACTTATAAACAGCTTGGATACTGTAATGGACAAGCAATGGCTCCCTTCAAAACTGACATTAAAACCCTTTGCTATTTGCTCTCAACTGCTTGATCCCATCTTCATTGAAGAATTTGGGAAAATAGACTGAAAAATACAGCTTTCTATAGGAAAGACTATGTTATGTGAAAACATGAAGCAATTCCTCAGAGCCTACTTGTCAACACAGCCCAAGTGATCACAAGGCCGAAGAAATCTTGCGTTCGGCAATGAAGATCTATCCCACTCAGTGACCTATGGCATATTTTATAAGATCTACATGTACAGAGGCCTTTTAGGAAGTTATTAGAAGGTGATAAGGATTTCAAACTGCGGGGGGGCGGGGCATGAACATCTATGTTTTAGGAGTTCTGTAATTCCTAAGTAACGGGGCAAGAAAGACTGTTTTTCTATCCCACCCCCCTCAAGTATAAGTTTATTTTAGGCAGTTGACTGACTGAGCTGCTACATACCAAGAAGCTAAGTGCCTTAGAAATATAAATTTTCCCTTGCTCTTTGGGGATTTAATTTTCTCTCTAGTAGACATTCCCTCCTACATTCTTCCTTTAGTGTCTCGCCTACATTTTCTCACAAAGCCAAAAGCTTTTTTGACTTTTGTAATTTATTCAGTACAACAGAAAAAAAAATTCAGTGGAAATTATCACACATAGTATTGGACTGATTTTGAAGTTTTTCTCTAAGTCACATACCTGACCATTGTAGGACATTGCATACTCTAAAAGAATTACTCTTTTTGACTAATTAATGTATTAAATTTTATTCAAGAATTATTCTAATTTTTATTTTTGTCTACAAGTAAATCTAGTTTTACATGTGAAAATCTCAGCAGTTATTCTTTTTTTTTTTCATTTTTCTTTTATTATTCATATGTGCATACAAGGATTGGTTCATTTCTCCCCACTCCCCACCTCCTCCCTTACCACCCACTCCGCCCCCTCCCTCCCCCCCCCAATACCCAGCAGAAACTATTTTGCCCTTATTTCTAATTTTGTTGTAGAGAGAGTATAAGCAATAATAGGAAGGAACAAGAGTTTTTGCTGGTTGGGATAAGGATAGCTATACAGGGCATTGACTCACATTGATTTCCTGTGCATGGGTGTTACCTTCTAGGTTAATTCTTTTTGATCTAACCTTTTCTCTAGTACCTGTTCCCCTTTTCCTATTGGCCTCAGTTGCTTTAAGGTATCTGCTTTAGTTTCTCTGCGTTAAGGGCAACAAATGCTAGCTAATTTTTTAGGTGTCTTACCTATCCTCACCCCTCCCTTGTGTGCTCTCATTTTTATCATGTGCTCAAAGTCCAATCCCCTTGTTGTGTTTGCCCTTGATCTAATGTCCACATATGAGGGAGAACATACGATTTTTGGTTTTTTGAGCCAGGCTGACCTCACTCAGAATGATGTTCTCCAATTCCATCCATTTACCAGCGAATGATAACATTTTGTTCTTCTTCATGGCTGCATAAAATTCCATTGTGTATAGATACCACATTTTCTTAATCCATTTGTCAGTGCTGGGGCATCTTGGCAGTTTCCATAACTTGGCTATTGTGAATAGTGCCGCAATAAACATGGATGTGCAGGTGCCTCTGGAGTAACAGTCTTTTGGGTATATCCCCAAGAGTGGTATTGCTGGATCAAATGGTAGATTGATGTCCAGCTTTTTAAGTAGCCTCCAAATTTTTTTCCAGAGTGGTTGTACTAGTCTACATTCCCACCAACAGTGTAAGAGGGTTCCTTTTTCCCCGCATCCTCGCCAACACCTGTTGTTGGTGGTGTTGCTGATGATGGCTATTCTAACAGGGGTGAGGTGGAATCTTAGCATGGTTTTACTTTGCATTTCCTTTATTGCTAGAGATGGTGAGCATTTTTTCATGTGTTTTCTGGCCATTTGAATTTCTTCTTTTGAGAAAGTTCTGTTTAGTTCACATGCCCATTTCTTTATTGGTTCATTAGTTTTGGGAGAATTTAGTTTTTTAAGTTCCCTGTATATTCTGGTTATCAGTCCTTTGTCTGATGTATAGTTGGCAAATATTTTCTCCCACTCTGTGGGTGTTCTCTTCAGTTTAGAGACCATTTCTTTTGATGAACAGAAGCTTTTTAGTTTTATGAAGTCCCGTTTATCTATGCTATCTCTTAGTTGCTGTGCTGCTGGGGTTTCATTGAGAAAGTTCTTACCTATACCTACTAACTCCAGAGTATTTCCTACTCTTTCTTGTATCAACTTAAGAGTTTGGAGTCTGATATTAAGATCCTTGATCCATTTTGAGTTAATCTTGGTATAGGGTGATATACATGGATCTAGTTTCAGTTTTTTGCAGACTGCTAACCAGTTTTCCCAGCAGTTTTTGTTGAAGAGGCTGCTATTTCTCCTTCATATATTTTTAGCTCCTTTGTCAAAGATAAGTTGCTCATAGTTGTGTGGCTTCATATCTGGATCTTCTATTCTGTTCCACTGGTCTTCATGTCTGTTTTTGTGCCAGTACCATGCTGTTTTTATTGTTATTGCTTTGTAATATAGTTTGAAGTCAGGTATTGTGATACCTCTTGCATAGTTCTTTTGACTGAGTATTGCCTTGGCTATTCGTGGCCTCTTGTGTTTCCATATAAATTTAACAGTAGATTTTTCAATCTCTTTAATGAATGTCATTGGAATTTTGATGGGAATTGCATTAAACATGTAGATTACTTTTGGGAGTATAGACATTTTTACTATGTTGATTCTACCAATCCATGAGCATGGGAGATGTCTCCACTTTCTATAGTCTTCCTCAATCTCTTTCTTCAGAAGTGTATAGTTTTCCTTGTAGAGGTCTTTCACATTTTTTGTTAGGTTTACACCTAGGTATTTGATTTTGTTTGAGGCTATTGTAAATGGAATTGTTTTCATATATTCTTTTTCAGTTTGCTCATTATTAGTGTATAGAAATGCTAATGATTTTTCTATGTTGATTTTATATCCTGCTACCTTGCTATAGCTATTGATGATGTCTAGAAGCTTCTGAGTAGAGTTTTTTGGGTCTTTAAGGTATAGGATCATGTCGTCTGCAAATAGGGATATTTTGACAGTTTCTTTACCTATTTGTATTCCTTTTATTCCTTCTTCTTGCCTAATTGCTCTGGCTAGGAATTCCAGTACTATGTTGAATAGGAGTGGAGATAGTGGGCATCCTTGTCTGGTTCCTGATTTTAGAGGGAATGGTTTTAATTTTTCTCCGTTAAGTATAATGCTGGCTGTAGGTTTGTCATATATAGCTTTTATAATGTTGAGGAACTTTCCTTCTATTCCTAGTTTTCTTAGAGCTTTTATCATGAAATGATGTTGGATCTTATCAAAGGCTTTTTCTGCATCTATTGAGATGATCAAGTGGTTTTTGTCTTTGTTTCTGTTAATGTGGTTTATTACGTTTATTGATTTTCGTATGTTGAACCACCCCTGCATCCCTGGGATGAAGCCTACTTGGTCGTGGTGAATAATCTTTTTGATGTGTTGCTGAATTCGGTTTGCCGTTATTTTGTTGAGGATTTTTGCATCAATGTTCATTAAGGAGATTGGCCTATAGTTCTCCTTTTTGGAGGTGTCTTTGCCTGGTTTGGGGATAAGTATAATACTGGCTTCATAAAATGTGTTTGGCAGTTTTCCTTCCCTTTCTATTTCATGGAACAGTTTAAGGAGGGTTGGTATCAGTTCTTCTTTAAAGGTCTGATAGAATTCAGCAGAGAATCCATCAGGTCCTGGACTTTTCTTTTTGGGGAGACTCTTGATTGCTGCTTCAATTTCATTTTGTGTTATAGGTCTATTCAGGTGATTAATATCCTCTTGGTTCAGTTTTGGATGATCATATGTGTCTAGAAATCTGTCCATTTCTTTAAGATTTTCAAATTTATTTGAATATAGGTTCTTGAAGTAGTCTCTGATGATTTCCTGGACTTCCATGGTGTTTGTTGTTATCTCCCCTTTTGCATTCCTAATTCTACTAATTTGGGTTTTTTCTCTCCTCATTTTAGTCAGGTTTGCCAGGGGTCTATCGATCTTGTTTATTTTTTCAAAGAACCAACTTTTTGTTTCATTAATTCTTTATATGGTTTTTTTGGTTTCTATTTCGTTGATTTCAGCTCTTATTTTTATTATTTCTCTCCTTCTATTTGTTTTGGGATTTGCTTATTCTTGTTTTTGTAGGAGTTTGAGATGTATCATTAGGTCATTGATTTGGGATCTTTCAATCTTTTTAATATATGCACTCATGGCTATAAACTTTCCTCTCAAGACTGCCTTAGCTGTGTCCCATAGGTTCCAGTAGGTTGTGTTTTCATTTTCATTGACTTCCAGGAACTTTTTAATTTCCTCTTTTATTGCATCGATGATCCACTCTTCATTAAGTAATGAGTTATTTAGTTTCCAGCTGTTTGCATGTTTTTTGTCTTTACTTTTGTTGTTGAGTTCTACTTTTACTGCATTGTGGTCAGATAGTATGCACGGTATTGTTTCTATTTTCTTATATTTGCTGAGGCTTGCTTTGTGCCCTAGGATATGATCTATTTTGGAGAAGGTTCCATGGGCTGCTGAGAAGAATGTATATTGTGTAGAGGTTGGATGAAATGTTCTGTAGACATCTACTAGGTCCACTTGATCTATTGCATATTTTAGATCTTGGATTTCTTTATTGAGTTTTTGTTTGGATGACCTATCTATTGATGATAATGGAGTGTTAAAGTCTCCCACAACCACTGTGTTGGCGTTTATATATGCTTTTAGGTCTTTCAGGGTATATTTGATGAAACTGGGTGCGTTGACATTGGGTGCGTACAGATTGATGATTATTATTTCCTTTTGGTCTATTTCCCCTTTTATTAGTATGGAATGTCCTTCTTTATCTCATTTGATCAATGTAGGTTTGAAGTCTACTTTGTCATAGATAAGTATTGCTACTCCTGCTTGTTTTCGGGGGCCATTGGCTTGGTAAATCTTCTTCCAGCCTTTCATCCTAAGCATATGCTTATTTCTGTCGGTGAGATGAGTCTCTTGTAAGCAACAAATTGTTGGATCTTCTTTTTTAATCCATTTTGTCAAACGGTGTCTTTTGATGGGTGAATTAAGTCCATTAACATTAAGCGTTAGTACTGATAGGTATGTGGTGATTCCTGCCATTTAGTTGTCTTAGTTATTTGAAGGTTTGATTGTGTGTACCTAACTTGATGTTACTCTCTACTGTCTTGCTTTTTCTTATCCTGTGGTTTGGTGCTGCCTGCCTTTTCATGGTTAAGTTGGGTGTCACTTTCTGTGTGCAGGATCCCTTGCAGAATCTTTTGTAATTGTGGCTTTGTGGTCACATATTGTTTTAGTTTCTGCTTATCATGGAAGACTTTTATTGCTCCATCTATTTTGAATGATAGTTTTGCTGGGTCGAGTATCCTGGGGTTGAAGTTATTTTCATTCAGTGCCCGGAAGATCTCACCCCACGCTCTTCTTGCTTTTAATGTTTCTGTTGAGAAGTCTGCTGTGATTTTGATGGGTTTACCTTTGTATGTTACTTGTTTTTTCTCTCTTACAGCCTTCAATATTCTTTCCTTAGTTTCTGAACTTGTTGTTTTAATGATGATATGTCGTGGAGTAGTTCTATTTTGATCTGGTCTATTTGGTGTCCTGGAGGCCTCTTGCATCTGTATGGGAATATCTTTCTCTAGATTTGGGAAATTTTCCGTTATTATTTTGTTGAATATATTACGCATTCCCTTCGCTTTCACCTCTTCTCCTTCTTCGATGCCCATGATTCTCAAGTTTGGTCTTTTGATGGAGTCGGTGAGTTCTTGCATTTTCTTTTCACATGTCTTGAGTTGTTTAATTAATAGTTCTTTGGTTTTTCCTTTAATTACCATTTCATCTTCAAGTTCTGAGATTCTGTCTTCTGTTTGTTCTATTCTGCTGGATTGGCCTTCCATTTTGTTTTGCAGTTCTGTTTCGTTCTTTTTTCTGAGGTTTTCCATATCCTGGCAGTTTTCTTCTTTAATGTTGTCTATTTTTGTCCTGAGTTCATTTATCCATTTATTCATTGTGTTCTCTCTTTCACTTTGATGTTTATATAGTGCTTCTATGGTTTCCTTTATTTCTTCTTTTGCTTTTTCAAATTCTCTATTTTTGTTGTCTTGGAATTTCTTGAGTGTCTCCTGTACATTTTGGTTGACCCTATCCAGTATCATCTCTATAAAATTCTCATTGAGTACTTGTAGTATGTCTTCTTTTAAATTATTCTTGTGGGCTTCATTGGGTCCTTTGGCATAGTTTATCTTCATTTTGTTGGAGTCTGGATCTGAGTTTCTGTTCTCTTCATTCCCCTCTGGTTCCTGTACTAAATTTTTGCTGTGGGGAAACTGGTTTCCCTGTTTTTTCTGTTTTCCCGTCATTGTCCTTGGTGTTGTTACTGTCCCTGTACTGTGTGTAATTAAGTATTTTCTAGCTTGTAATAATAACAATGGTAATATTGAGAATGGAAGAGTGAGCTGAGATGGAAAGCAAGAAGTTAAAGAAAAGGGGAAAACAAATATACAGACAAGAGGGAGAAAGCAGAACAAGGTATCAGACAAGAGAGTTTCAAAGGTATAAACACGGAGTGTTAGTGTACTAATTGACAGTAAGCTGAACAGACATTAGAGAGACAGAGAGAGGATTGAAAATCAAAGATAAGAAAAATAAAAAATAAGTAAATGGAAGTAATATCTATATATAAAAATGAATTAAAATAAAATGGAAAATAGAAAATTAAAAAAAAAAAAAACCAAAAAACTTCCAAGTTTATATGCAGTGCAGTTTCAGTCTTAATAATTTGGGTGTCCGTCTCAATCTCCAGTCCTGGAGTTGGTGCCTCAGATGTTGTTCTGTAGTTGTCTCATCAAAGGGGATGCATAAAGTAGAACAAAACTACACACTCACACACACACACACACACACACACACACAAAAGCCCCACCAAGTGTCCCCAGTTCAAATGCAATACAGTTTCAGTAAGTTTTTCGGCTTGCAGGTGTAAGTCGGTTGTTCTCTCATCAAAGGTAGGGAGAAAAAGAAAAAAAAGTGTCTGGAGACAGTTCTTGGACTTGATTTCTGCAACTGTGGCTTGCCTGCCTGCTGTTGTCAGCCTGCTGTTGCTGGAGGCATTATTTATGCAGATCTCTGGGGTGAGCTAGCACTCACCTGGTCCCACAGGCTTTGTTTGCTCAGAGTTCTCCTGTGCGGGAGCCTCTGCTGCAGGCTTTCCCCTTTCCAAGCACTGGGAAAGGTGACACTGCCCCGCGTTGTGAGGCCTGCATGTTTATTTACAGTTCATGTGGGAGGTGGGTCTTCCCCCCTCTCCTCTGAAGTTTTCCTCCCACTGCCACTTTCAGCAGCTTTCCTGCTCCTGCTTACTGGGCGGTGCTGCTGCTCCTGCCGGCTGCCATGTTTGTTTACAGTTCACGTGGGAAGTGGGTCTTTCCTCCTCTCACAAGCTTCCCCGCTCCTGGTTGCTGGGCGCACACCCCGCTCCCGTCAGAGGCTCTCCGGCCGGCCCGGCTTGTTTATTTACAGTCTCGGGAAGGATTCCCTTCCCCCAATCTTCAGCGCTCAGGGCGCCCCACCCTCTTTCCAGCGTGTCTTAACTGTTCTTATTGCTTATTACTCAGTTTCTCTTTTTTTTTTCCGGGTGGAGGTCAGTCTGTCCAAGGGGCTATGCTGCTCTGGCCCAGGCTTGTCTGTGGGGCTACCACGGTACCGCGAAGCTCACCTGGTCTGCGTCTTCCCAAGCCGTATGGGCGCCGGCCACTGGCGGCCCCAGGGGCCCTCCTCGTTTCTCCGTTTAATGTGAAGTGGAGATTCTCTGCACTGGCTGGAGATGTGGAGGGGTCAAAGTTATGCCTTTTCTCGGTGATTATGCCTGCAAAGTGTGTCTCCAGCGTCTCTCCAAGATTTCACTATAGGAGGGTCGCTTTCTGCTTCCTACCTCTAGCCACCATCTTGGAATCTCTCCTCAGCAGTTATTCTTAAGTGAAAATCTCATTTTCCTATAATTGAAATCGAGAGGGAAATGACCCGTTTTCTGTAAGCTTCTGGTTCTACAATTCTTATTTTTCCAGAGTAGTTTTTATTTTAATAACATAAGATCTAATCTTATCTCTTATTATCATAACTCACAACAGATTCATGTGCATTATATAAAATTTAAAGCAGATTTTTAACACATGATCCTAGTTTTCCATTCTTATCTCTTGATTGCTTTCTGTTTGCCAAGTAAACCTCTAACTTTAGTATCTTGGTGCTTTTGCTGATTCTCTTTCTCTTTTTTAAATCACTGAAGGACAGATTTTTGTCTATGTTTTATTGTATTTGATAAATGGCAAGAAGTGGGAATGAATATTAAATTTCTGTAAAGTACTGCCATCTTTTTATTGCTTATGTTATTTAACTAAATGCCTTCAGTTGAAAGTCAGTTCATCTTTCAGGTCTTAGACATTGAGTAGTGTCAGATACTCTGATTACTAATACCTGAAGGGAAAGATTTTTCCTATCCAAGAAGTTTCAGTCCTGACACATCTTAGATAGTTAATAAATGTTGAAAGTACTTTATTTTATGGACTCTTTCTGGGAGTCTAGAAGGTCTCCATTCCCTATCCTAAATAAGTTTCCCTTCTGTAATACAATTGGTAATTATTATTTTGCTAATCAGGATGTTTTCCCAGAAGTATTTATCATTTAAAAAGAATGTATCAATATATAGAGAGATATTCAGTAGCTCAATGTCTTCCTATCTCAGTACCTGCCACATTGGAAGCCACTATAGTCTGAGTGCTTTGTTATCTTCCCAAAATCTGCCTCCAAGGTGATATATTAGGAGATGAGGACTTTGAGAATGATTCAGTATGACAGCCAAGCTCTCATGAATGGAATTTACTCCACTATAAAAGTGATACCAGAGAAATCCCTCATGTCTTTCACCATGTGAGATTACAGTGAGAAAATAACTGTCAATAAGAGAATAGACCCTCGCTAGACACCAAATCTGTCAGAGCTTGGTTTTGGACTTCCCAGACAAACTCAAAATCTGTGAGGAATATTTTTGTTGTTTCTAAGTCACCGGTTTATAGAATTTTGTTACAGAAACCCAAATGGACCAAGACAGGATCACGCAATAAAAAAAATGTTGATGAATGAATGAATGGCAGATGGAATCCTTGAACATCTGAGGAGTGTTACTCTTTAGTGTGGAAAAAAGAGAGCAGTAGAGGAAGTGTCCAGGTAGGATGGAGGAAACTATAGAAGATAGATCAGTGAGATTTGTTTTTACGTACTTTAAAATTCTACCTACATTGGCCAGAAGGAATAGAAAGTAGGCATACTTATTGATGTACCTGAATCTGATTAAATATAATTTTTCAGCATGATATAGAATGTATTCCTCTATAGACAGCTGATTTTTCTAGATGTTCAGGGGAAAATAAAAGATATTTTCTGAGATGACAGTTTCCTTTGTGTTCCCCTTGGAGAACAAGGGGACATAAAGCAAACTCTTCTAGAGAATCCCAGTTTCCTGAAGTTTCTATAGTTGATAGAGATTTTTCAAGACATTTTTCTGTGAATTTTCCCATAATGTATTCTTCATATAAAGTATTGGAAGATAAAGAAGAGTCTGGTTTTGGTGAGGAGATAGTCCTGGATTCTGTATCAAGAAGTAGAGCATGGTGGTGGTCCCAGATATAGCAATCTTAATAGCTCACCTAGAGTACCACTGACTCTGGCTGGAGTACACGCCTGTGTGGTTATATTAGATCCTGGAGCACAGACCAACCTGCCAGGATGACTGGATCCCAATTCTTTTTTTTTTAAATTTTTTTGTTGTGCTGGGTGGGGTACATTGTGGCATTTATGAAAGCTCTTAAATGTATCAAATATATTTTACTTGAATTCCTCCCTTCCACTGCTCTCCTTTATTCCCAATTCTTTTTTAATGGTGCTACCTAAGGAAGTTTAAATACTTTTGATTCAAGAACCAGTATTTTATTATGGTGTTATGGGTAATCCCATTTGTTTTAAATCTGGGCAAAAGAAGGAAGCCAATCATGCATGGTTTTCATAAGTGAAGAATTAAGTTTCCTTTGAGTTTTTTATTTTGAGGCATTATGTAGAGAGGCTTTCAGCTGAAGTAATTATTGTATATGTACTGCTACTGTGTTATACACACAACAAAGCCTTGCTCCAGCAGGGAACTATGTTTCCCAAAGAACGAAAGATTAGAAATTTTTTAAATGTTTTTTAGAAATGTTGAAATTAAATTTGAAATTATAACATTTTGTAGCTATTGCAACTCTGTATGCTAATCAGAGCCTAGAACACAGTATGTTGTAATCTCAATTCTGTCATTAGCATATTGGGTACCCTTGAATAAATCAGAAAATAGAACTCTGCCTTTATTTCTCCATGCATCAAAGAAGAGATACAATAATGCTGGCTTATACTGTGAAACAGATGAGAAAATAACTTCCAAGTATTTTAACATTTATAAAATGCTACAACTACAGTCTAGAAATTGATTTTGGTTGATTTCTGATAAGCAAAGAGCACATTCTAGTAGAATTGTTTTAATGTACAGAAACAAAATAAAAATCTTCATAATACTATTATTCTCTATAGGATCATGCTGGATGGAGTTCTTGGAGTCTCCAGAAATACATAAAGATTGACACTTCAGGCAAATTTTAGGTGTATTTGCCTTACAGGAGTTCAAAGCTTTCATCATGCTTTCCAAAAAAGCATCTGATTGCCCAAAAGTTAAGAATTACTTCAAGCCTTCAAGCTAGGAGTGATAGTATATACCTGTAATCCCAGAATTTGGGAAGCTGAAGCAGGAGGACCATGAGTTTAAGGTTAGCCTGGGCTACATAGTGAGATGCTGTCTCAAAAAAGAAGAAAAAGCAACAAAAAAATTACTTCACTATATGGAAGTTATTTTTATTATTTTGATATATGCTCATCTATTCTCTAGTACAACATGTATACACATACATGTATTCACATACAAATGTTGATTACAAAATATGAAGTATGGAAAATATAAAATTATAAATTTCAGATATTATGAATATTGTCCTATACATTTCATTCTAAAAAGATGATCTTTATGGCTGCTTTGTATTTAACTATGTACACACTCTATGACTATTATAGTTGGTTCCCTTTTGTTGAACATTTACAATATTTATATTTTGCTATTACAGAGGTTTTATAAATTTGTATTCAGATAAAATTATGTATACCTCATCTTAATTCTGTAATTTAATTGCCTAAAAATTTCTTTTAAAATTATTTTTAATAATTATGTTCTCTTTCATTGGATTTTTAAGATTAGTTGACCAGAATACAGTTTGTCCCTTCTGAAGATCAGCATCTTTTAACATCTTATTGTTTTAGAGAATTCTCTAAATTAAACATGGCTTTCAGTTAATATGCTGTTTACTGAAACAGCAATTTTCATGGTGACAGAAATATGCTCATAATATGAATTTTTCCAAGTCTTAAAACTTTCAGTCTGTGGGAACTGTCTTGGGGATTTTCCAGTCATGAAAACCTAATGTTAGAAGGAAGTTTTATTCTTCAGTTTTTGGTCTTAACTCTCTGCAGGTACATCTCATCCTTTTAGTGGATGTCACATTGAGAGTTAAAACAGAAATACTGAAAGAATAGTACAATTTTTTGTCTCTTTCTTTTACCAAATAAAATAGAATTAAGCAATGTTGCAGCAACATTTTATATTAGCTACATTCTTGCTATGAGAAAAAAGTTTCTTTTTTCTCCAACTATATTTCTCAAATATATTCTGCTCCAATATATTTGTCAGTACTTGCCCCAGAGAACAACTTTCATTCATTCTGTGTTTAATTTTTAGTCCCTCCTTCCAGAGCTTGTCAGTCTTTTTGACCTTTCCAGGACTTGTGGACTGTCCACGCCTGAGTAAGTAATTTTTCTCTGGCAACCAGTACATTTCATTTATGAAGTGACCTTTCCAATTCCTGTTTTTAAACCATGTATTCCCAATAGTTGCCTCATTCTTTATAGAGCCAGGTGCCATCCATGATTTTTTCATTTCCATATCACAGTAAGCAAATACTACTGCTTTTTAAAATAAAACTATTGAATTGGAATTATAATCAAATGGTTAAAACAATTTGTTGATTCCTTTGAAACTATTGTTTTTGTTCTGTTTTTCATTTTATAATTCTTGCTGCTCACAGACTTTTTTGCTCATTTGGTCCTACAATCATCTCAAATTCATGGTATACAAGACTGGAGGAGGACAATCCACTACATTCTTCTATTTCTCTGCTTCTCTCAGTTTAACTGTTCAGTTTCCCAGCTTAGAAGCCTTAGCTTGATATGTTTGATGATCCCATGCTACAGATTTTCAGAATGTTCAAAATTCTGTTTTCCTACAATATCTCTGTACCATACAATGTCTCAGAGATGCCAGAAATGTGGTGTTCTTTCTAATTTCTGATTTCATGTCCTTAATTTACATGTGGCATAGAAATCTTTAGGAAGATCATATATGATCCCAATTTGGGGTTCAGAAAAATTATAACTAGCTTTATATAACGTCTCACACCAAATCTGCCTTTCTAAAAATATCATCCAATTTCAAGTTCTAAGACCATCTCTCTTTCTCACAAACCAGGAATATACCACAGCCCCCAGATGATCTCCTTGCTACCAATAGATTTTTTTTTTTACAATTCTTCCTTTAAAATACTTGCTAGCTAATCATTTAAAAGTATTGCTTACATCATAATTTTCCCCTCCTTGGAAATAATAACTGTCTATTGCTTTTATTGATGGTTTTGCAGCTGGGCCTCAGGGAGTACATCATGAGAGACAGTGAGGAAGTTACGTTACTGGGCCTTTTGGCCCAACCCCTGCTATAATCAAATTGCCTTCATTTTCATCTAAATTTCCATTTTCATTGTGTCATTTTCATCTAAATGACACAATGAGCTAATGTACATGCTGTCATATGTGTATATTTCTGTATCTTCTCTCTCCCACTTTTAAGCTAATTATTGTTAAAGAAGAGTAAATATCACTATTCCTATTAGATAATATAAAATACACACCTATTATGTGTTTCACCAATAAATACAAAATATGTGCCTTGAATGAACAAAACAAGTATTGAATGAACAAACTAATACTTCTCTCTCCTAATCTTTCAAAGAAGATATATTCTCCCATCTTCTTAGTGTGGAAGCAAATTTAAGCAAGTTAGGTGAATTTAAGCTGAAGTCTGCCTTATGCACAGAATTCAAGCCTTTCTTGGGGTAGGTTTAATGAGGGTGAGAGTTAGTAGGATAGCAACTTCTCATGTTTCCAGTTGTTGGACAAGAGGCCCTCTCTTAGGTACAAGTCTCCTTGTGATTTCCTAATAGAATGAATTCTGCTGCAAATCCCAGACTCAGCATCTTTTCGTCACCTGTAGTAGCTGTGAAGACTGCCTCTACCTCTGCAGTAGAGACAGAGGCCTACTCTTTGCAAGGCTCTCTATAGAGTGGAACTCAGTTTCCCAGTTTCCTGTTTTCTTTATGCCCCTTTTCTTCTAAGATTTTGTTACTGATCACTGTGGAGAAATAGTAATAATAACAACCTCTTCTGGTTAACAGATGAACAAAATGGAAACATTAAAAATTATACAATCTTATAAATTCCTGCAATCTTGCCCTTTCATCCACAGCACTTGAATGCTTCCACATTAGGTTGTCAAAGCCTAGCATGGTTTCTTCTTCCAGGTATTATCTTTGGGATTTGGCATTCACCAAAGCTGTACTCCACTTTAGTAAGGTGTCTTCCTTTGTGATGGCACTTTTACCAAGTAGAAGGTGCAATCAGGCTGAAACATTTGATGTCCCTTGTGTAGCATAGGCAGTTTATGTCTTTGAGAACCTCCAGCAAGAAAACAAATTCACTACAGCTCTTACCAGTGATTTCAACCTTTAATTTTTATTTTTTGCTTTTTAAAATTAGGATATATTTGTTATACGGGGGGAGGGGGAGATTCATTGTGACAGTTCTGAATAGGCTTGTATTATGCATTGATTAGATCACCCCAACATCTCTCTCAACCTTTAATTTAATAAATACTTTTTGAATAATTACTTTATGTCCAGGACATCACTAAGAATTTCTATTAAATATTTTTTCTTTCTTTCTTTCTTTGCAGGACCTACACCTTGAGGCACTCCACCAGCCCCTTTTTGTGATGGGTTCTTTTTGAGATAAGGTCTCATGAACTATGTGCTTAGGCTGGCTTTGAGCTGCAATCCTCCTGATCTCTGCTTCCTGAGTAGCTAGGATTACAGGCGTGAACCACTAGCACTTGGCTTCCATTAAATCTTGAAATTACATATCTCCTACCCTCAATGAATTTATAGTTGACTGGTTACAAGTAAATATAATCGCTATTCTAGCAGTATTCTGTGGGAACTTTGGGGAACATGCATTTAAATCTCTCAGAAGAAAGGAGGGCTTCTTTGGGAGAGATATCACTTGAAATTTCAAGGATTACGAGACTTTAAGAGGTAGCAACTAACATTTGCAAGATGGGTAGGAGTAGTAGGTGACAAAGGACAATCTAGACACATGCAAACCCCAAAGCCTGGGATAACAATATTTGGAGATTTTAAGTCACTCGGTATTTGTGAGGCCTAAAATTTGAAGTGAGTTGAAGGTGATGGAGTACTATAGGGAACAAGGGTAGGCTAGCAATGATGATGTGATCCTATTTTTTTATTTAGGAAGATTATTCATACAGTCTTGTCAGGTAGTATGGCAGGTAGTATGAGTAGCTAAGCAATGTCAAAAGTTTTTCTAAAGTTTAAAAATATGTATTGAAATAAAAGCCAAATCATTTGGGAGTTGCACCTGAACAATTAGCTGTGTGTTGGATAAATTTGTATTATACACTTTCCCCAAGAAGCTATGATACAGAATGCAGTAGGAAAACTTACATTGTTCAGTAGTGGTAGGTGCTTTACTATTACTGCAATCTAGTGAAACATTTAGGTTTCTTATGATCTATGTACTTACTGCACAAAAGCACACAGAATGTGCTCTATAAAAATATCAAAATATATATATCAAAGTTTTCTTCTAAGAATGAGTATGGAATGTTTGGGCCAACTGAAGACATGGATATAAAAACAATTTTCTTGTAGCTCGGTGGTACAGCGCTTGCCTAGCATGCGTGAGGCCCTGGGTTCGATCCCAGCACCAAAAAAGAAAAGACAAAAAAAAAAAAAAAAACCTCTCCCCTCAAATTAGTATATATTAGTTGTACAGGGGGATTTCATTGTGACATTTACATATGTACTTATAAAGCATCTTAATTAGATTCACCTCCCTCCATCATTCTGTCTCATTTCTTCTCTGCCCTTTTTAGAACAATTTCAGTAGGTTTCATTATTCAGTTTTCATACATGTATACAGAGTAAACTGACTATATTCGCCATCCTTCACCCTCTTTGTTTTACACACCCTGCCATTAGTATCCACCCCTGGAGAGGACATTTTACCTTCCTGACCATCTTATAACAACAATTTTCTTAATGTCCCTTTGAGAATTAACTGCACTTTGTATGTGTATATTGTTATTAATGCACCCATTTATGACACATTGTATTGTATTTTATATTGTTTTTGTTTTAATGCCTATCTCCACATTACTTTTAAAATGAAAAAGATCTGGGTTATATACTCAAATCATTTCACTATTAACCTGAGACTCCATTGTTACATCTGCAATAGATATAATTTTGCTCACCTCACACATACTCATGTAAGAATTAAATGCAATAGAATACAGACAATTCTTAATTCAGAACCTGCATATTCCATATTCAGGTCAATAACTTCAAAATGAGAAAACAAACACCAACATCTTGGATATGGTTGTGGCATATTGTCTTGTGTGTCACTTGCTCCACATGTAACAAAGTAAAGCATGTTCTTGCATCTCCATTTCATTTAATAGTTGGAAGTGAATATTTGGGTGCTGTGGAGTAATAGACAAAATAATATTGGGCCCAATGACAGTGGCTACACTGAATTATGTGGCATTTTAACCATTGTCAACATATTTATTAATTAAAATTTAGTGGTGGTCATGCATATTGCCTAAGAATAGAAGCAGAATTAAACTTCACATATCATTTAACCTAATAACTAATGTCCTTTAGAAGACATTCAATACTGATGCCAAGGTTTAGATGTTATTTAGAAACTGACCTGAACTATATGTGGATGTTATCTTAATGAGGAAGAAAAGAAGTCTTGAAGTTGATTTCCAATCAAATATATTTTTGTGTGATTTTTTTCCTGGTATGTGCCAGAGATGGGAAAATAATAAATTTAGTATAAATTGATTTCTTTCTTTGAATTATGAATTAATAAATGAAGTTAGACTTTTAAATTTTTTCCTCATTTGATAGCTTTGATTGGTAATGCAGTTAGCTTGATTCAGTGGAATACATTTTTTTGCAAAATGATATAGTTTGATTAATGTAGCTTAGAGGTATGAGAACAGAGACCCTGATTCTAAAAAATTCCATTAACTTACCAAGTAAGACATCTCCCTGTTTCCCTTCTGTAAAGTCAGTGACTTGGGCCAGGTAAGAGTCATGTTTCCTTTGAGTTCAGATAGTCTCTCATGCTAAGTCACATGCAGCCTGTGCTGCTTAGATTCAGGGAAGACTGTGGTGATGACCACCATGAGGGTGATGATAGATGCCCTTGGATGAGCATTTACGTTGGACTGTCAGTTTTAAGTGTACACGGGGTGTCAGGTGCCTTCATTGAATCACCTGAATATGTGTCTCCAAGGTGATCCTGAAATTAAGCTGTTCACTATAGCTATTCTTTTGTCTTTCTAAAAATTCACATTTTCCATTTTCACTAGAGATGTGTTTTTAATCTAAATGCAAAGAGGATTACCATAATAGTTTAGGCTGTCTCTGAGAGAGTTAATGAATAATGATATCAAAGTTTCCATATTAACACCTTACTGAAACACCCAGGAATGGGCAAATGGGTTGTTCCCTGGGGTTTACATCCTTTCAGCTCTAATTCTGATGTGACCTTGGGCAAAACATTTCATGTGAAAGGGAAGACTCGTTGGTCTTTATTCTAAAGTTACAGTATAGTGCAGGTGATATTTTCTCTATGATTTGATTCTGTGACTGAATGCTCAAGAATTAATGTGGGTGTTAAAAAGTTTCTAAGAATAGGCATATGTTGCCATAGACACGTGTTTTAAATATGTCAGTGGTGCCTTATTGTACAGCAATACTTACAGGATCTCAAAAGGTTGTATTTCATGAGATCCTGAAATTTTTTATTTAGTTGTGAGAGGCAATCAGAGATTCGACTTGGTCAGAGATGCTCCTTCAGAGCCTGGTGAGATGTGACCATAAGAATCACTGCAACTTACTACAGAGAATATTTAGGAGTAAGCGATAAAAGCTGAGTATCTCTAATCACTCTAAAGCAGTCTTATTAGTTTATTAAAGATGATTAATTGACAATGCAATTTTAGTTGAAATAGATCATTTTTTCCCCTTGCATTTTTTGGGGAAATAAGTTAACTGCTTGATTATTATGACTGGAAAACCCACCTGTAAAGAAAGAAGTAGAAGAATTTTATCTTATTGATGAGATGAAATTGATCAAAGCACATTATATGCATGTGGAAATATCACAATGAAACCCCTTTGTACAATTAATATACACCAATAGAAAAGAGGAAAAAAAGAATCTTTGTTCAGCTTTCCCAACTTCTTTGAAGTTGTTTTCATTGCTATTGCGATCTCTTTTGTGATATGACTCTGATGTATATTTCTGTAAAGGAAACTCTGTGGGTAAGAGGAACACACACTTAGTAAGCACACCCCCGTGTGCCTCACACTGTGTAATGCACTGTGCTAATCAGTGACTGTCTGGTCTGGTATTTATTGAAATGCCTGCCTGCTACTATGCTAGGGAAATAAGGAACAAAGGAATGAGAGGACAAGGCTTTGTTGTCAATAAGCCTCACTTTAGATACGGGGTGATCTTTGTAGTAAGCATGATAATTTAGTACTTTAGTGGGGTTTTTTCTGTCCTTTTTTTTTTTTTGGTAGTCCTGGAATATTTTGAATTCAGGGCTTCATGCTTGCTAGGTAGCTCAAGCTACCACTTGAGCTGTGTCCCTATCCTCTTTCTATTTCAGTTATTTTTCAGATAGTGGGATAGACTCTCACTTTTGCCTAGAGCTGGCCTTGAATTGGGATCTTTCCAACTGTGGGCCCTAGTGGTGGGGATTCCAGGCATATTCTACCACACCCACATTTTTTCCTGTGCTGGCCTTGAACCCTGATCCTCCCGATCTTTGCATAATGAGTAGCTAAAATCATAGGCATGAGACAACATGCCCAGCCAATAGCCTTTCTTTTTTAACATTAGGAAGCAAAGTCAGGAAAGCTAAATAATTTGCCTGAGATAACATACATAGTAAGAGGTGGAATAGAAATTTGAATCAAGTTCTGCCTGATGATCTTTCACTAGATCACCCCTTTTATGTTCATGAAAATAGAAGAGAAGACTCCAACAGCCTGGGTTCAAATCCTGATCCAACTTCTCTGCCTTTGTGTCCTATAGCCAGTGACTCTACCTTATGGAGCCTAAGTTTTCTCATCTGTAAGATCAAGACAATAATATGTTGACCCTGATGGGTAGTCAAGGATTGTGCGAAATGATGACATAAACTATCAGGGGTGTGCCTGGCAAAGCGCCCTGTGTGTTCAGTGTGATTGCTATTTTGGAGAACCCCAATAATTTAAGTGGGAAATTTTATGGGTTTTTGTATTTCTTAACTTATTTCTTTGTTTAGTTCTGAAATGTGAAGCTTATAGCACCATCCACCAGGAACAGGAGCTACTAAGAGCAGTGGTGGCAGTGGGAGTGGGGCTGGAATGTGGCAGGGGAGAAATTAGTTGGACAAAAGTGTTCAGGGTGGGGCAGGGTGGGCATGAGATGCGCTCTGGACTCCTTTCTTCTGTTTTATCTATAGCCCCTTTACTTTTGTCTTTCATTATACATGACTACTCATTTGTTTTTATTTGTAGGATGTTTGAAAAATAACACCTTTAGATGGAAGTTGGTTTTGGGTGGGGATCATATAGACATTTCTATGTCTATCATCTAATGATATTTTTAGTACATGATGGGAGTTTAATAAATGATGGTGAATTAATGAATGACTAATAATAATGAACAAACAAGTACTTCGAAAACATCTAAAGACACACACACAAACACACACACACACAACCCTTTGGTTAAAATTTAGAGGTGGGGACAATAGATAAGTGGAAGTCAGAACAAAGAGTGAGTTGGGTACAGGGGAAAGGGTGAAGTGTGTGGAACCATAGCTGGATGCTGAGACTCAGGAATTAGGCTGGGTTGATCACTAGGCCTTGCATTTACATCACACATTTTGCTACAAATAGCTTTCATGATGGTCTAGGGAGGTGGGTAGGGCAGGTATGAGTGCACTGGTATGAGACCCAGCTGTTGGGAGTTTTACCCACCTGTACTCTCAATTATACATCCAATTCACGCACTCATGCTGAAAATTCTTTTCTTCTGAGCTTGTGCAGATCGTGTAACAGGCATCCGCTGAGCAAAACACCACAGAAGTCCTGTAGGCTTCATTCACCTCTAGCCAATTAAGGAGGCGTAGAGGCTGTACCTGCTTCCCACACCGCTGCCCAGGGTCCCATTTCAGTATACCTTTCACCAGAAGAGGAGAGTAGTACATTCTTAACAGGGGAAACCCTGCTTCATAAATGTTGAATAATGCTAGTTATATCTGACCTGAGAGAAATTTTAACTTGTTGGACAACTGTATTATCAATCCTTGTTCGTAAAAATCAACCAGATATTTTATTTTTTGTCTTAACATTTATTTATATCATCTTACTACAAATCACATAATGATGGATCTTTTTTTTTTTTTTTTTGAACTAATATGCTACCAGGCACTGTACTAAGCTCTAGGTATATGCCGATGAAAAAAGATCCAGGCTTTGTTCTCAGGAAGTAATAAACAAATACAAAGACAATTAAATTATGTGGACTAGGAAGTGTTTGAAAAACTAAAGCAGATATGTATCTTTTCATCTAATTAAATTATGTGCTGCCAAAGGGGAGGGGCCCTGTTTTGTATTTTTCTTCTACAAACTTCCTGAACTCCTAGAACATCTAACATACAGCTGATTATTAAGTAATTGTTACTCATTTATCACCTCAATTCTTCTGTGGAGAGTTTTAATATTTAGAGCATTTTTAGATATCCAAGGTGCAATATTAGCCAAAAGCTATCATCATTATGATTCTGTGTAAAGCATTCAAGTGTATGGAATTCTAGAAATAGAAATAGACACCTGATTCACTTAGAATCCACCATTTGCATTTATAAAGCAAAAGTTCATGGACATTTAAGCAAAGTCAGGTTGTATATAATTTTGCCTCTCTGGCAGTCAGGAGCAAGGGAAACAATGCCTACCTGTAGTAGACACAGAACTCACATGTTAAATATCCACATCAACCCTAAAAGGGTGTGTGATGGGCAAAATGGAACCAACACAAGTTTATTGTCAAGCAAATATGTCATGAAGACCAGTGCTTGAGCTTAGGTATGTGGTTAATTACATAGGACCATGGGTGTCTTTGGGAATTCTCATAGTTTATAGTGGGCAAATAGTATATTCATTCTGCAGCTAAGAATACTGGTCCTACAGAAACCAAGATATTTGTCAATGCAGTTTTGTAGGTAAGGCTTAAATTGGACAGCTAGCCAGTGCTTCCAATGCTCTCTAGAGTTCACTCCCTATTACATAAACCTGGCGTTTTATTGATGTAGAATTCCTGCTTCTTCCAAAACACATCTGTGTCTTTCTGGCTGCATACTGAGTTAACTTTGGGAATTGGAGATAATGGTGATTGAAAGATCACAGCTTATTAGCTTAATGTTTGCTTAGCCTTTTGCTGGAGCCAAGCACAAACAACCCAGAGGCAAATTTGGAAGCCCCAAGTTCCAAGAAAGAGTTTTTGACCAAGGGAGCTAAGTAAATACTGTGGTTAGTGTGGGAAGCTACAGTCAGCAAATGCTGCTACATGATCATAGAGCTGGCCTTCCATGTAAGCAATAGCATGAGGCAGGGGAAGCATGACTAAAGAGTCATTAAAAAGAGTGTGGAAGAAACCCAATGCGTAATTAGGACTTCCCAAGAGAAGTCCTAATATTAATGACTACTAGTATCTGTTGAGTGCATTTTATGCTTTGAACACAATTTAAAGCAAATTTTAGAATTTTTAAATTTATTTTTATAGCACCTCAGGCAAGGATACTTTAGTATCACACAATCACACATCTAGTAGGGAGCCAACCGGAATTGAAACACTGACCTATCTCATTCCAAAGCCTGATGCACTTGAGCACAAATGTGTTGTCCTAGGTTCATGGTTCCACTTAGGAAATTAAGGCACAAAAGTCCAAGTTTCTCTTGCCAGCATCTGGCTTTCCAGAAATTCACATAGCAGTCATACCATGGCAATGGTAAGAGATGATCCATATAGGTCTTTTCTAATCTTTTCCTATTTGAGTAGCTAAAAATGTATACATTCACTTACTGAGTTACAGAACACTAGCTTTCTGCCAGTCCTGATGCTACCTACAAGGGACTAAGACTCTCTTTTGATGTGGACATAGATTTGTAAACAACTCTTTGGGAGTTCATAGGAGGGAATGACCCATTTTGCCTAAGCTGGTGAGGAAAGCATCAAAGAGGAGGTGGCATTTGAATCTAGGCCTCAAAGGAGTTGGCCTATGCTTTTCAGACTGAGGTAAGCAACTCAGAATAAAGTTTTGAAAGATAGCCCTATACAAATTACTGAAGGATCAACTTTAAAAGTGTTTTTATGTTTTATAAGGCACAGATTTATTTTTAAATATAGCATAGAATGTAGGCTAAATTATAAATAGACGTTAATAAATTAGATGAGGTAAGAAAATGAATTCAGTTTACAACCATAAAGTTATACTTAGTGATCAAGTGATGGCATAGCAAAATATACTTGGGCATTGTTGTAGAGTATGGAGATAATTTAGCTAATATGATTAAGTGCACAGAACTGGAGCTGAGAAGATGGAGGGAAGATCCTTGTATCCTGAGCTATGCAAACCTGGGAAATAGCTTACCTTTCTGTCCTCATGTTCTTTACCAGTAAAATTAAAATCATAATTGTGTCTCTCCCTAAAGATTGATGTGAGGGTAAAATTGGTTAATTCATGGAATTTGCTTAGGATAGAGCTTGGCGCAAGAATAGCTATTCAGCAAATGTTGACTTATTAAGTATTTGAAAGAGAACAATGTCTGTACTCTACTATAAAGATCTATGAATAAATCCCATATTTTCTTGAGCCATTGGTTGAAAAATGGAACTGATTTAGATTTTTGCTTTTCTGAAGACTGTTTTTTTCTGAATATTTCTGGTATTTTTGCAGGAAAAATCCTGTTTTGAAATTTTAGTATTTCAGAATCCAACACTCCAAATGGTGACATGTTTTTTGTGTCTGTTAGTGAATCAAATAACCTTTTAGGTCTCATTCTCCTTATTGGTTGGACAAATTGTGGTAAGTTTACCTTTAGACTGAGGTTTATGATTCTCTAAGTTACATTTCCACTTTTGTGTAGATAAAGTACTTTGAGAGTAGAGAGCCAGTGTTACTATTCCCATTTTAGAAATGAAGAGATAGACATGAAGAAAAGCCAAATTATGTTCTAGAAAGTTGATGAAATAGGCTTAACATGTGAAGTTGGTCAAGACTCATTGTATTGTGGAAAAACGCCATAGGCATTGGTGTTCTAGTAGACTTGGATTCAAGTTTGACCTGGTTCAAATCCAAACTCTTCTATTTTCTAGTGACAGAACTATAAATAATTTACATATATTTAATGGGTTTCAGTTTCCTTCTCTGTAAAAACAGACCTAAGAATGCCAAAGTAATGCTTAGGATAGATTGTCCCTGAATGCTTTTCTTTTCTTTTGTTACATTTGGAATTGCCTTCCTCAAGAAAAGCTTTCTATACAAACATCTTCCTGTGTTGATTTTCAGGAACATTGTTCATCTTCTTGATCGGCTTGAGAATATTACCAAAGTTAACGAGACCTCAAGTGAAGTGTCTGGATTTGTAAAATCACCTATCAAATATAATAAGAAGACTCATGCTGATAAAGAGAGACAGTTGGGATTTGAAGCTGTCTGAGTTACTAAGCCCCAGCCAGGTGTCTAACTGGGTGGTTGGCCCACCTCACAGGCCATTCTGCTGGGAACATGCAGTGACTGGCATTCCTGTTCAGTCTTTTCCTCTTCCAGAACCTCAGAATTCAGTTTCAGGTGTGGTCTCAATGCCTGCTTGCACCAAGGCTAGATAATATGTCATTTACCAATTGGAAAATTAAGGATAAATGGTATATAGCCATTTATAAGTTATTCCCTTATCAATATTTTTAAATTATTTAGTATAGGCTGAAGTCAAGTGCTTGAAGATGACCAAGCAAGTATAAAAGTAGAGAATATTCACAAACTCCAGAAGCAATAAAGCTCAATTAGGTGGCATTACTTATTGGAGGAGTAACATTGATTTTTATCTGTGATTTTCTTGCCCATGTAAGTCATAATCTTGTGTTCTGTTGGTGAGTTGTTGAATCTGGTTTATGAAATTAAGCATCAATTGCACTAGTTTTTCTGAGTGCACTATCCTATTGCTAGAAGCCTAACATCTTCTTACTTGAGGTTATCTAGTTGATTTATTGTCACTTATCAACAAGCTGTGTAATGTAATTAAGAGCAGAAACTCTGGAGTACAGTTACCAAATTTCTGGCTCTGCCACTTTCTGGCCATGTGACCTCAGGCCAGTTGCTTAACCGTCTAGTCCAGAAGTTTCTCATCTGTAAATAAAGACATTACAACCAACTACTTAGGATTGCTGTGAAGATTAAATGATACAGTACTTGGAAAGTATTTAGGTCGGTTTCTGACATAAAGTAAATGCTCAATATTGTCATTATTAATCACTGTGTGTATGCCAGGCCTTGGGCAAGGCATTGTGATGTGAAGTAAGATCCTCTCTCAAGGCTTTACAGCCTAGTATGAGGGTAAACCAACTACAGCCCATAGGCCAAACCTAGCCTGCCACTTGTATTTATAAATAAAGTTTTATTGTGACCCAATTATGCTCTCTTATATACATACTATCTATGACTATTGTCATGCTTCAACAGCAGAACTGAATAGTAGTGAGAGAGATCTGCTAGCTCATGAACCTGAAAATGTTTACTAACTGGCCCATTATAGAAAAAGTTTTCCACCATTTTGGGGGTACATTGTGGCATTTACAAAAGTTCTTACAATGTATCAAATGTATCATTCTTGAATTCACACCCTCCACTTCTCTCCTCCCCCCCATTCCTGGAATAATTTCAACAGGTATAGTTTTTGTATTTACATACATGTGTACTCAGTTTATGTACGGTATTCACCCTTCTACCCCCTTTCCCCACCACCTCCACCCTCCCACTGGTACCAACTCTCCCCTCTCCTGGCAGGACCTGTTCTGCCCTCCTATTCTCCAATTTTGTAGAAGAAAAAAGAAGAAAGAAAAAGTTTGAGATAAAGGTATCTACGCAGGGAGTTTCTTTGTGATATTTCCATATAAATACATACATACATATATATATATTATAGCCCCAATTGGTTCATCTCTATTTTTCTTCATTCTACCTTAGTTCCTTTCTTATGGTGGTTTTGGCCAGTTTAAAAATTCTATATTCAGCTGGGTGCTGGTGACTTATGCCTGTAATCCTAGCTTCTCAGGAGGCAGAGATCAGGAAGATGGTTTGAAGCCAGACCAGGTGAATAGTTTGCGAGACCCTATCTTGAAAAAACCCATTACAAAAAAAGGTCTGGTGGAGTGGTGCACCAGACTCAGGTGACCCTGAGTTCAAACCCCAGTACCACAAAAAAGAAAAAAAAATTCTATATTCATTCTTGTATAGTGAGTATATCAACCATTTTCATCATCTTCCTTCTTTTATCCTACGCCTCTCATATGTGACCTCTTCTTGGTGTGACCTGTTTTTCATAATATTGCTGTATTTGTATTAGGTCTATATTACATGTTTGAGAGGAAGGCTTTTGGTCTCTGAGCCTGGCTAACATCACTTAAGATGATGTTCTCCAGTTTCATCCATCTACCTACAAATGACAAAATTTCATTCTTCTTTGGGACTGAGTAAAATTCCATAGTGTATAAATACCACATTTTCTTAATCCATTCGTCAGTAGTGGGGCATCTTGACTGTTTCCATAAATTGGCTATTGTGAATAGTGCTGCAATAAACATGGGCATTCAGTGGCCTTTGTTGTAATCTGATTCACATTCCTTTGGGTATATCCCTAGTAATGGTACTGCTGGATCATATGGCAGTTCTATTTTTTGTGTTTTGAGGAGCCTCCATACTGTTTTCCATAGTGGTTGTACTAATTTACACTTGCCAATGTTTGTTGTTGGTGGTGTTCTTGATGGTAGCTATTCTAACAGGAGTGAGGTAGAATCTTAATGTGATTTTGATTTGCATTTCCTTTATGGCCAGGGATGGTAAGCATTTTTTCATGTGGCTTTTAGCCATTTGAATATCATCCTTTGAAAAGGTTCTGTTCAGTTTACTTGCCCTTTAGTAGGTTTTATGCTGTGTGGTAGGCAGGTCTAGCGCAGTGTCTGTTTAAATCAGTTGTGTGTCCTGTGCTTGATAATGTTCTAAGTGCTTGGAGATCTGTAGTTAAAAAATCTCAATTCATGTGGAACTAGGAACCCAATTGGACGAAAGATCATAAGCCAGAACATAAGTAAAGTATCACAAAGTTGAAGTGGGTGCTTGAAGCAGGGTGATGCCAATGTCCAATGATGATTATGGCTATCTGTAATCAGGTTCCACCAAAACCTGATCTTTCTTAATTTCTCCCTGCAACTTCTGCTTAACAGAACTGTTCCTTTCACTATCCTTGATGTATTAGCATATATTGCTAGCATGGGGCTGTGTATAGTCTGAGTCCTTACTAAAGGTGTGTTCAAGGAAAAAAAAGAATCATCATCCTTCATTCTATTTACCCTGCTCGAAGCTCTTTTGTACTTTTCTTGATTCCATTCATCCTTCAGTGTCTGGGTGAGGGAATTTCTCCGCTAAAATGTCCCCCCTGACTAATAAATACTCCTTGATGTCAACCTTTTGCTATTTTATCACAAGGAAATGCTGTGTTGTGGATCAAAGCACATAGACTGTAGGAGAAGTCAATGTAGAGAGTCCAGGTGAAACTTGAACTTGTTCTTATAGGAGACATAGAATTTGGGTAAGTAGAGGGTTTTAGATGAGAATTTTATAGGACCCTAGAGATCCACAGTGACCAAGACTGACTTAGATCCTTCTGATAATGAGAGGAAGAATAATAAAATTAAATGGAAAGGTAATTGTGAAAGTACTTCATACAGGATGCATGTGAAAAGAAACAGGCTGGAAGAGTGTTCATTGAGGATGGAACAGAATATTCCCAGAGGTCAGCAAGAACTTGGTAGAAGTAAGGAATTTGAAGCACTTCAATTATTTAGAGCAAAGCATTGAAGGGCAGAGGTAAGAAATAGGCTGTACTGGAAAACAAGGTAGAGTTTGTAAGCTATGGAAATAGGAACCCATTGAAGGACTTTAATAAAAAAAATGGCATGATTAGTGCTGTATTCTATGAGAATTCATATTGTCTGCAATGTGGAAAATAAAGCAGAATGGATCATGATTTAAGGAAGAATAACTACCATATGCCAGGTGCTAAATTTATATTATCCCACTTAATATTCAAACTGCCCTGCATATTAGGGATCATTACCTCCATTTTATTCATGAGGGAAATAAGAATCAGAGAAATTATGTAAATTGTCCCTAGTCACAAAGCTAAAGAGTGGATGAGCTGATATTCAAATTAGGTTTCTCAAGATGAATAGTCTGTGTTCTTTCTGGCTAGTCTCCAATGTCTCCCTCAGCATGGCATAGGGGGAGAAGCTGAGAGGAGGTGGCCAGGCAAGATAGAGGGAAGAATATCCTAGACAGAGACTTTACTTATGGAAAACAGGAAATAAGAGAATTGATTGCACATCTACAGAACTTTTAGCATAACTGCGTTATTGGATACTTAGCAGAAGTTATGGAGAATAATGATGAGGGGAAATGACCAAAGACCTAGTGAGCATTTTCATCTTAACCAACAGGAAACTGTAGAAACCTCCCAATCCCCACTTCAAAAAGTGACATGAATAGATTTTGTGTCTTTAAAGAGAGGACGGAGGTGTGAGAAAACTGCCAGGAAAGTCAGTATGATATTACAATGGTCCCAATAAAAAGTGATAAAGGTCTAAACTAAGGTAGTGGCAGGAGAGATGAAGAGGTGGAAAGGGTTTCAAGAACCCAATTTGCAAGGTGGAATGAATGAGTGAGGAGATTAACCTCCCAGCACTGACAGCACATTGGGAAGCTGGTGTGAAATAAAGTGGGAAAGGCTAGGAAGGCTCAGCTCATGGAAGGCCATGGTGACTATTGACTTTAAATTTAGAATAGTTATAAAGTCAACTGGGAAAATTACCTTTAGGTGTAGGTTGGTTTTAGGTTGCAGGAACAAATTACATGACCTTCAGGGCATCCTTTCAGCCATGTGGTCTGTGACTATTCACAGATAAACATAAAATATATTGCTGGATAAGGACTTAACTTACTGTCTTTTTCATCTCTATTCCCACTCCCAAATTTATTTTACATTTGAGAAGATTTAAGATATAGGCCTAGGCACAAATGCCTGACTTATGTTTAGACTTTTTTACATTTCACTGCAGCACTTTACTGTTGGTGAAATTTGGAATTAAATTATGTTCTGGCTTTAATCTTAAGAAAAAAAGCCATGCTAATAAGCCCACAAGAGATGGTGACTTATTTTACCTCTTGGATCTTTCTGAATACTTAGAAATGACTGATAAAAAGTACTTTAGGGAGGAAATAAGCATAATTGGACTACTATCCTGAGAGAAAAGAAGAACATTTAATTGTTAAATTGTTTATTTCAAAAGGACACATTATAAGTTTTTTAAGGTTACCACCTGTGGACAAAGAATGCTCAAGAGGAAATTTATAATTGTGTACTTTCCAACCCTTCAACGAATGGTTTCCGAATAAGTGAAGCTCAATCAAGCATTTCAAGAGACAGAGCAGTAATACTTGACTCATAAAATTTTAAATGTAGGAAGAATAAAAGTGGACTTCTGTGTGTATTAATTCAGTACCCATATACATCTCAAAAGGACTGGCATTCTTTAAAATGAGCTGCATTTATTTTTCCTGTTCTTTATGTAGTCCTGGATTGATGTGCAGCCTAAAAGAATCACAGATCATTATAAATAATATATATATAGGTATGAATATATATATACCTATATATACAATATATATTATATACATCTACAATACACACACACACATCTTTCAAAGTCATACTCATAATATGAGGACCTATGCATGGTTAAAATTTGAATACTGGTCAGTATTTACAGCAGAGAAGAATAGCAAGGAAATCATACATTTTATTTCTGTGTATGCTTTGTTCTCAACAATTAGGTCCTATTTTGAATATAAATACATACCAAGTGCTTCCTATTTCATTTACTCCTCACAAATGCACTGTAAGTAGTATTATCCTGAGTTTAAACATGCAATCTGAGTTGTGAAGTTTAAATCTTAACACAATGTGTCATGAGTATGAAGTCATTCAAATTTCATTTCCTATCTTTAAAATAAAGATAATTCTTACTATATAGGGTTGTTGTAAGGATTAAAGATAAAGCTTTAAAAACTCTCAGCATGGTTTCTAGCATACAGTGTTTCCTCCCAAATGCTATGGAGGCTTGCATTGTAAATAGAAGCATAGTTCTTGGAGAGTCAGTTATTTCCGATTAGTATATGCAAGGTTTAATACAGATGTGTTTTTTGCAAAGAGAAGCTGATCGTAAGCCATATTCATCACTCAGTGAGCCATAACCAAGATTCATTCATCCTTTAGCCTTTTCCTGATCCAATGGAAATGGAGAGTTCATTGTCTTCTGGTAGAGTCTACCTTAAATACCATTTGGAACAAGGCACAGTAAAAATAGATTTAAAGTAAATAATTAAATACATAGGAAGGTAATGCCCCACAGTTACTAATTTCCACATTTTCTTTCAATAATATGTAATAATAGTAATGGAAAGGGTTTTTTTCCCTTTCTAAACTTGCCTGACCATGATGTGTGTAGGCCAGGCTTTGGGAGACACTTTATACACACACCTATGTATATATATGTGTATATTCATACATATTCACATATTGACATATGGGCTTATAAGAGGGGTTGCATGTGTGCACTTATGAATACGGGGGAAAAAGCAAGAGAGAAACAAAGCAACTGGCTGTTCCACAAAGAAAGGACAATGCCTGCTTTGTTCACATTGGATAATAAATGCCTACTCCAGTATTGAGCATAAGTAGCACATAGTAGGAGCTCAGCAAATCTTTGTTAAAAATGCATACAAATTTATAAATATTTATAGTGTATCTGCATATGTGCCTGAATATATTAAAATAGCCTCATCTTTCAGGAAGTCTATTTGTCATTCAGGATTTTTGTCACTGTATAAGTAAGGAGGAACAAGAGATCTGTGTTATGTCTATTTTTTAAAGATCCTTATTTTACTTTTCTAGTAATGAGACTGAAATAGCCATATTTGCTCTGACTAGGACTTGGAATTAGGCAACAGCCACAGACAGCCAAAGGTTTTTTTTTTTTTTTTCTCTCAGAATTAGGAGTTGTTAGAACATTGAAAAAGCAGTATGAAATCTACCAGAGATCAAGAGTATTCTTAGCACAGCGCAGATGCTCCAAACTTTAAAGATGCATAAATGTGAGTGACAGTTAAGCATGTTGTAGTCTAATTTGAGATTCAACTAAGTGTAAATAATCAGAATATACTAGTTGGAAACATGTACTGGAAAACGTTTTCAGTATGACCCTCCTAAATATGACCTCTTAAGTAACAACAGAAACAAGAACAATAGCAATAAGCTATCAAATATATACTACATATCAAGCATCTGCTAGGATTTTCTCTATTCAATTTCATTTAAATTGTACAGCAATCTTATAATGTGGTTTTATTTTTCATATATTACACAGAGACATTGAGACTCAGAGAAACTACAAAACTTACCAAGGCTATGGCACTTGTAATTGATGGATTCCAAGACAATCAGGCATGCAGGGGACAAATACATATTTTGTACCTGCCAAATTTCAGAATAGATTTATACTGGTGGACTGAAGAGAAATTATCTCCACCATTTTGAACCTTATCAGTTTAAGCCTTATTTTTTTCTAGCTTTAAAGGGTTTGAGTCTATGAGAAGCCATGCATTTATGTAACTGGAGCATTGAAATTACAAAACTTTGTATTTTCATTTGAAAACAGAGCATTTGCGATCAGCATGTTGAAGAATTCTTCCTTTCAGTTGACTCATACTAGCCCTGCCCTAGCTTTCTTTGGTCAAGTTTTCTCTCTGCTGCATTTTTCTACATCAAGGTCATCTCTGGTCATGCACAGTAGGTTGTAAAAAAGCAGGAAGACAGCAAATTGCTTTCAAAGAAATGAAGCTAGAGAGAAGGCTATAGCCTGAAATCTGTACTCAGAGTGACTTACTATGTAGCAGAGAAAGAAAGGAAAATGGAAACAGAACAGAAGTTAGCCTGCTATGGGACGGTCTTCCAGCAGCGTGGGAGAAGTATTTGCCATGGCAACTCTTGCATCATCTTGCATGGGTGGCAGGAATGCCTCAGGGGGAAAAGAGGACACCTCTTAAAATCCCATCCCTTGTTTACTAAAGCTGGAAATCCTATAAGAGAAAACCTGATACAATGGGTAAGATATTCTCCTCCTAATGTGGCAATTGATTTTGTGATCAAAGAGGAAGTTAGTAACTTAATTTTCATTGTCACCTAGGATTGCTCTAGGTCAAGTTACTTAACATCAAATGAACAATTCCTTTGTCTAATGAATAAATTTGCCAAAACCCACAATACCCATGTAACTTATCTTTTGAACAAGGATTCTTTTAAGTAAAAGGGTAACAACAACAACAACAAAAAAAAGAGTAAAAGGGTATACTACTAATTATATTAGGATAATGGGCAAAACCTAGCGTTAATCCTAGTAAATTGAGACAAATGGTCACCCTACATAAAACTAATTTCCATTTTCTGCAAATACTTACTGGAAATAAATGAAGGCCATTAAATAAGCAGTGTCTATGTATTCAGAGCTTGCTATGTTGCAAGGAAGTCATCTCCCATCAATTCAGTTTTGAAGAAACTCAAAAGTAAGTAGGGCAGTAGAAAAATTTGATATTTTGTAGGTAAGGGAAGTCAGGTCTATTCTGATTGAGCATTTTTGGAGTAGAAAAACTAGACACAGGCTAACTAGATGCAGGAGTTCCTACATAATTATTTTAGGAGAATTATATAATTCTCTTGTCCTGAGTCAGCAGCAAAGGCAAAAATGGGGGAAGCTGGAAGTCATTGACCAAATCCTGGCCTTTTTGGGTCAGTTGCTGCAAAAGATTGTGGGTCAATGATCTATTGTCATATGTGGTTTGACCATTACCCACTACAGTTTCATGTTCTCAAACTGAATGAGATCTTTGAGGGGTACAAGGGTACTTTAAGTTGTCTAAAATCACTTACAATGTAATTCTGTAATTTTAATGAGTAATTTTTAAAATAATTGTACCATTTTTAAATAATTGTATTGTACCATTTTTAAATAATTGTATTGTTTTCTATCTCATGTATGTTTCTCTAAATTATCTTCTTTTGAACACTTAAAAGGAAATTTCAGCCTGCTTGTTTATATGCCTTTCATTCAACTATAACTTTTTAATATATTTAATTGTACTTCAAGAAGTGCAAAAACTCACACATACAAAAGGTTATACTTATTTATACTTATAACTTATTTATATTTTAGATAAATTGCTCATTAGGCAAATTTTCTCACATAAGATGAAACATTACTGTTAATAAGTTTTTTTGCTCTCATTCCCTATCTGCTCACAATTAGACACCCCAGGCTAAAATCAGGAAGTATGGCTGGTATGTTTGAGAGGGAGATGACATTAGCTCTGGATTCTTCTTTGCACATTTTACCAGTGGAAGAAGGCTGAACACATTTATGAACCTTAATTCAGATCATATTCTAGATATAAAGTCTAATTATTTAGGGATTTTAGCAAATCAGTATATAAAATATATTCTTGATAAAGAATAGTGAGTAATAGCCAATATTTTATTGGTAATATTTCATTGGATATCTGTGAACCTCACAGCAGATATTACAAGGACACAGTAACAAAATCTCTATTCATAAGGTCATGACTTCTAGGCCAAGATAAGCTTTGATGCCATAACTTCATACAAGTTACTTAATTTCTCTGAGCCTCAGAGCTATGAAAAAAAACACAATGTTTTGTGCTGCCTTTTTTAATGTCTTTGAACAATTAATTGTCCTTTTTGAGACCAGAGATTTCTCATCTATAAAATGAAAGAATTTTATTAAATATTCTCGAAGACATCTTCTACTCCCATTTCTCTGTTTCCAGGAATACAAAAGCAGAACAGTGAGTGACCAGTCATTCACTGAACATTTAAAGCTAGTCTGTTTTCTAATGCCACAATATTATTGGTTTTCTTGTGTTCTTTTATTTATTTATTCATTGTACAAAATAATGGATTTCATTATGACATTTTGTACTTGAATACTATGTACTTTGAGCATATTCAGCCCTATCATATTTTCTAGTATTCTAACCTAAATTTTGTTACTGTTGATCTCCAAGTCCTACCAAAAATACGCCATTGCTTCATTGATTAGCTGAAACTCTTATTTCTTTGTGGTCAAACCAATTTGCCTTCTAATCCTACTAAAATTCTATATACTTTCACTTTTGCTCCTTGTTCCTTTGGCAAGAAATGCCTTTTCTCAAGCATCTTTAGTTATTTAAATCAAAGGCATTCTCCAGAGTTAGCTGACCTCTTAATTTCTCTATATATCCTCTCTTTACCCGCTCACTGCCAAGAAATAATCCTTTTTCTGGATTCTCACTTGACTTATGTGTCTGCCCCTAAGTATCTAGTGGAAAGAACCTAAGTTTTGAAGCCAGTAAGGATTCATTTTGAACTCAATTTCAGTTATTTCTCTGTATGAAATAACAATCTGTTCAATGCCCAGGAATCTCAGTTTCTTCACCTATAAACTGGGTATGTTAAAACCAACCTAATGGTATTGTTTTGCAAATTTCATAAATTAATGCTCAGAAAGCCTGGTATGTAGTAAGTGCTCCTTGAGTGCTTGATCATGACTGATCTGATCCTTAGTTTTTTCCTTATCTAACAGTTATCTAGTTATTTTATTTTTTAAAGTTACTCCTTACCTCTAAAGGCAAGGATTATGTCTTATTCTTTATAGCAAAGCAACTCCTTACAATCCTTTTACAATGTAAAAGGATTCATTTCTTATGTTTTTTTAATCTCAAAAATCATACTCATTGTGGTAAAATTAAGAAATTCAGAAATTATACATATAAAATATACCTTCTATATTAAATATGCTCTATTATATTTTAAATACAATATTTTATTAATTTATTCCAATAATGATAAAAATCTACATAGGTAAACCTTTACTTATTTCTTGTTCATAAATTCCTTTAAGAGCAATTTTTAAGTAAAAAAGAAGTGAACCGAAGACTTTTTTCTGTGAAACTGCTTTGTTTCCTCATTCATTCATTTGAATACTGTTTTACATATATTTTATGTCTAATTAGTTGATAAGTATGTTGTATTGAATGTGGTTCCTAATCTCACAGAGTTTAAAACATGGCAAGAAAGGAAACCATTAGCAGAATAAGTAACTAGTTCTACATTATAGTAAAGGCCGCAAAAGTAAAGAAAAAGGTGTAACAAGCATGTATAGTAGACACGTCTGATCCATAGACAAGCCAGGGAAGTTTACTCTGAGAATACGCTAGCTAAGTTGAACTCAGTATGTTTTGGCTAGACATGGAGTCACAATGTAGGGTATGGGTAGAAGGGAGTGCCTTTCAGAGGATGGTTTTCCAGTCTTGGCATTACTAACATTGTGGATTGAATTATTCTTTGTCATGGGAGCGCTCCTGTGTACTGCAGGAGGTTCAACAACATTGCTAACCTCTACCCACGAGATGCCGGTAACAACCTCCTCGCCAATTTGGACAATCAAAAAATATCTCCAGGCATCACCAAGCATCTGCTAGAGGGCAGGAGAAATCACCCTTGGTTGAGCTCCACTATTCTAGAAAATGCTTTTAGGGGGATGCTGAAGAGGGGCATGGTACTTCCTAGAAATTAAAACAATTCAGTGTGGCTGGAGCACAAAGTAAAATGTGATCCAAATCAAGTAAGGTGCATAGATTATGTTAGACCTTGAAGAGCCTACTAATTGTTTTGGACTGTATTTAAATAGCACTGGGAAGCCAGCAGAGTTGTAATAGAGAAGGGTGCAATTCAGATTTATATCTACGAACTATCACTTTCAGAGTTTTATGTCAAAAGTGGATAAGAAGGGGTCAGGGTTCAAAATCATATGGGAGGAAAGCATTTTGGAGGCTTCTGCAGTCACCTCTGGAGAGCGTAGCCCACACAAGAATACAGATAATTACTGTGAAATGGAGGAAACATTACAAAGTTTAGAAATATTCAAGAAAACTGGAAGGACTTGCGAATTGCCGGAGTATAGAAGAAGAGGTTGTCAATTGATGACTGCTAAATTCTGACTTATGAAACTGGACGAATGGAAGTGACAATGACTAAACTAGGAAAAATGGAGGAGGAGGAAGTTTTAGGCAGAAATTCAAAGCTTAATTTTGACCACCATGAATTTGAAGTGCCAGTGATAGGCAAACAGTTGGACAAATAGACCCGGACCTCAGAGAAGGGACAGAGAGGTGGGGTAGGGGTCACTTCTAACAGGAGGAAGGTTGGATTTTAGAGCACTCATGGAGGCAGTGACCTTAGGTAGAGTGAACGGTTCTCTCTTCATGGCAGGAAGAACAAAGGGAGGGTAAGGGTAACGACTGAATCTTATTTTTTTATTGATTTTGTGGTAAAAGTTGAAGATTTCTTTTGTGATGGTCTTTATTTTCTCCAGGGGGTAAAAGACAGTTATCTGCTAAAAGGGCGGGGGTAGTGGAAGGTCTGAAGTATGAGGAGAGTGGAGGAGATTTGAATTCAATGTTTGGAAAAGGATGGATGAAATTGTTCAAAGAATGGGGTAAGATTATCTGGTAGAACTGGGGCCTACTTGATGCTTTTCAGTTCTTTATTTCCAGCTGCTTGTTAATCTGTCAGTTTGCGAAAAATAATTAAACAATGCTCTACGTGAACTACTTTTCAACTCACATGTGTCCTTTCCTCTTGAAAAGCTTAAGCGAGATAAAGTAGATGAATGTTAGGAATAAGAAGCAACGAGAGACCTACAGAAGGTGGTGGATGATCAGGTAGAACTGGGCAGTACAGATAATGCATGCTACAGGCACTTGGAAGAGGAATCTCTGTGGCTGATGTCATTAGGAAAGATCGCACAGAAAGTGGACTCGGATCTGATCTTTCAGGGATGAAAACATTTTGAGATGATCATGCCCTGAAGACTTAGTTTTTCTCCTTTGGGTAAGATATGGCCATTGTGTTATCCTTCTGCTCCTATAACTTAGAATATGGGGATTACTTATAAGATTGGCATGTTTAAGAGTTTTCTCTCTATCCAGAATAGTTGGCTCTTTATCATCCAAAGGTGTATATGGACGCTCTCTGGAGCTATACAGGGTTCTGAGTAATAGTGGTGTGCGATTTGAAGAGATCTTTGCAACCGTGTGCTTTCAAGTTCACATTTATTCTCTGGCTGTGGGCTCAAGTGGTTTCAACGGGACCAAGACATACATTTTGGGGTTATCTAATGGCTTTTGAAAATTTTGTGAGGGTGTTGTTTATTTGCAACAGCAGTGTGGGAGAGAACACACTACTGGCAATTAGTGGACAGGAGTTAGAAGGGAAATAAAAGCTGTATGAGACAATTCTTAAAGAATCATCCCTCATCCTCTACTTTTAAATATCTGGATATTCATTGATGTTAGAAATCTAAAGATAATTCTCTGAGCCAGGAACCAAACTCAACTTACATATTTAACACAAAGCATCTCTTCCATTGGCCTAGTATACACTGACATTTTCAATAATACAAACTTTTGTGTCATATGAGGGCAGATTCATTGTTCTGTTCAAAACTTAACCAAGAGTTTCCACCAATTCAGAATATTTGTCACTGATATAGGACTGAATGTTTCCATTGAAACATACTTTGTTTTCATTTCAATTCTTACTTATTTTTCCTTTATTATGTTGAATTTTAAAATTCTGCATCAAAGTAGATTTTATTGTCTTATTATAAATTTATAAATGGAATATTAACTATTTTATATGAATTTAGTGTTATGTATGAAAGAGCTAAAAATCACTGTTTAGGCACTGAGAGCTTAGAAAACTGAGTTCTACCTGTAGCTTCTGTATAAATCTGAACAATTCATTCAACCACTATGCCACTTTCCTTAGTGGATTCAAGGGGACCATGACAATATCATCAGGGCTGATGTAAGGATTAGGAATCCAATCTGTGAGCTTGAGGCAAGAGTAGCTGTAGTCATGCACAATAGTGTATAAGCAAAGGGTGCACAAAGCCACAAGATAAACACTGTAGAGTCTTCATGGCTTATTAAATTTAGTAATTCATAAGTAATATTAAACCTTACTTTATAACAAATATAAATATATTTTCAGTTTGTGTTTAACATTTATATGGACTTTTAAGATAAGAAATAAGACATTAAAGACACTCCATTTTATCTCTACATCTCTGGGTATTTATAAAGCATTCTTTTCTGCCTCCAAGGATACTTTAGTGGAAAATTCTGAACACTCTGAAATTCTTTGTAATCTGTAAATTAGTTATTACTATTATCTCAGTAAAATGTTAAGGAAAATGCCAGAAATCCCAATGATAGTAAATCAATTCAGGGGATGTAAGAGAATCACACTTCCTAAGAATCCCCTTTAAACCTGATTTGAAATCCTATTGAAATACTGGGTGGTCTACAAACCCCTGCAGAGAATCTTCAGGGTATTTGGAAGTTAGTCAAAGAAGCGATAACATCATATTCGCTTTCTGTTTCCCTCTATCATTTCGGTCTTTTTTGATACTAAAAATTACCAGTGATTAAATTTACTCTGTTCCAGTAGTAGGGCAAGTGGTATGCACCCTTATTTATTTTAGTCTTTAGAATATCCCTGTGAAGTAAGTTTCTGATCTTTATTTTACAGAGGAATTTTCTGTGGCAGAGAGTAGTTATGTAACTTTCCCAAGGTCACACAGGTGACAAGTGGCAGAATATGAATTTAAACCTAGTTTTGTTTTTGTAGCCCCAAGAGACAGAAGAGCTTCCAAGAGAAAAAGGAATTTAAGGTGTTAATATGGTTCTTTATCCAAATGTCTTCTATCCCAGAGTGTTGAGCCTCCATTCTAGAATTATCTCATTTGTACAAGGAATCACCCTCTCTTTATTTTCTGTACTTCTCTCTAAAGTCAATTCCTCTACCTGTCCTTTGAAGTCTCTATCTTCTTATTTTTGTGGAAGCTTTATCTATTAGTTTTCCTCTCTCCTTTGGAGAGAGATTATCAAACCTTTGCTTATGTGAAAATCAATTGGAGGGCTTATTAGTGCAGATTCTTGAGTAACATACCAAGAGTTTCTGATTCAGTAGATCTGTAGTATGACTTGACAATTTGCTTCCCTCCCTCCTTTCCTTCCTTCCTTCCCTCCCTCCTTCCTTCCTTCCTTTTTTGTGGTGTTGTTAGGGATTAAACCTAAGGCCTCCTGATTGGTAGGCAAGAACCTTACCACTGTACTACATCCCTGACCCAGAATTTGCATTTTTAATAAATTCTCAACTTATGCTGATGCTGCTAGCCCAACCACACTTTGAGAACCATCACTCTAGACTGAAGAGCAGGGATTGGCAAGCAACATGGTAAGACATGTTTTTACATTTTTAAGTGGTTGAAAAAAATCACAATAACAATAATAATATTTACTGACATGAACCTTATATGGAATTTAAATGTTTTTTAATAATGTCTTATTAGAATACACTATGTATACATTACAAAGATATTTACATAGGCTGTTTCCTTGTAACAACTTCAGAGTTGTGATAGAAGTCATATGTTTTGCAAGTCTAAAATATTTATTTACTGACCCTTTATAGAACCAGCTTGCTTACTCCTGCTCTCAGGCAGTAATTCTCATTCCTAACTGCACATTGGAATATTGATGCCTGGGTTCTACCCCCAAAGAATATGAATTAATTGGTTTGGAGTGTAACCTGTAGATCATTAACATTTAAACATATTTAATCTTTCCTATCTAAACACAAGAAAAAAAAAAAAACAAGCATACCTTACAAAATTACTCTATCTACCTATAAGTAGTCCAATCTCATTTTAACATAAGGAAAATGGTGTCCATTAATATAAATTACTTGTTTGTATTAATAGAGATTGTTATTATTATATTTTTAACAAATTATAGTTGCATATTACCTTAATATTTTCAATTTTTTAGAAAATCTAGGTTACATTTCAAAGAGTATTGCATGCTCATTGTTAATAATATAAACCAAATAAATGCAGATGTTAGGTCTACACTCCATTGGTAAGATAAAAATTGACTAGAGTCAAATTTACTTGATAGCTACTTTTTCATTTCAGAACCAAATAAAGTAATTGGTTTTATTTAGAGGGTCATGTTCTAAGAAAAGTATACTATATATACACACTAGAATTATACATATAAAAAGGTGACATCCACATATGAGAGATATTCAGAACTAAGACCAACTAAGGAATGTGTAGGTTGCTATTCCAATCCTGTCACAATCACCTGCTGACCTATGTCACTGAGTACAATAATAGACAAGTCCCTTTACAGGTCCTAATATTTCCTTCCGCCCTGTGACTTTGTCGCATATACTAAGAGGGAATAACTGAATAACTAGTTCCTTGTGAATGATTCTCCTGTAGCAAGGAAGGGTATAAAATGAAGAATCAAAGGTAATGTGCTTCTCTTTCTAAACCAAATCCAAATCCTTAATAAGCAACACTGTTAAAATTGTATACACATACTTTTTTAGCTACAGTTACATATAAATTTGTACACATATAATAGATTGATAATATACTGGCTCCTTAGCAATCTTACTTTTGCATGTAACTTCTTTCTACATAAGAGTATGTACATATGCATTATGTTTTCTAAGAAGATGTATTATGTAATATAATCTTAAAAAATAATTCCTACTCTACTTTAGATACTTATACATATGCAATACACATGCACATATATACATGAATGAATTATTTAAAGTTGAGTAACTATATGAAAGGGAATGTAACTTTTAAATTATTTAAATAGATGATTCTAAATTTTGTAATATTTCTCGCCAGGTTATGTATCCTCTTTACTGCTTAATGTATCAATTAAAAATTCTTTTCTAATTTTTATGTTTTTTCTTAAATATTAGGTTGAGCATTTTTAATGTGTTTAATAGTCTATTTTGTTTTATAGTTTTTTGTGAATTGCTACTCCATATTCTTTACCTATTTTTTTTATTTAGTGCTTTTTTTTTAGGTATTTATGATAGTTCTTTGTATTTTAAAGAGATTTCCCATTGAATCTGATGCAAATATTTTCCCAACTTGTCATTTGTAATTGCATTTAATTTACCGAGAATTATACAAAATCGAATCTGTTTTCTTCTAGGATGTTTATAATTTCAATTTTTATTCTTAAATCACTGGTCCCCTAGACTTGATTTTGATAACAGGATTCATCTTTACTTTTCTCAAGGGCAATGGCATGATGAGGTAAATAGCATTCCATTTACAAATGGTAAAAGAAAGGATCTAACATGGAAGTGATTTTCCAGGACTACTCACTTGCAATATTGGGGCCTACATTTATCCTGCTGTCTCAAAACATATGTTATGTTGCTTCTGCAACAGCAAATACCCTGCCTTGTTGTACTCTTTGCCTAAAAACAGGGAATACTTTTTAGTCATTGCATTTAGTGCCTCATTTCAGGCATCTATAAAATAAGAATAGTAATTCAGCTATCTTAGTACACTTAAGAGAATTAGACAGTAAATACACAGGTAGAGCCTATGTCTGTACTGGGATTTTTCTGGGACACAAAAATACATGTTGGGATATACATACATTAAAGCTGTATCTGAAACCCTCTTAGAAGTCTTCCTTAATTGCCCAAATGGGAAACAAGTACTTTTTCACCTTCCTTTTTAAAAAAATTTAGGATTCATTGACAGTATAAGGGAGGTTAATGTGAGAATTCCATATATGCATAGTGTATTTTGAACATGTAACTTCATTTTTGTTGAATTCTTACCTGTGAGCTGCTCTGAGATTTGTAGCATTTTCCATCTCTTCTTCATGTTCTTCCTCTCATGGGGCATCTTAATACTCTAGAGACTATTAAATAACAATAAAGATATATCAAGTTCCTTTTTCTCACAACTCCTAATGGCAAAAATATACATTTACCAGTACTTATTCACAGGTTGAAAAAATTGTTTCATAAAAATCCTGAGACCCTAATAGAGAAAGACATTTAAAAATCTTTCTATGTTTCCCATGGCATCAACTTGCTATGTTTGGGTTCATTTATTGGGAAGAGCTGCAAGAAATGTAACCTGCTGTGACCTCAGGAAAGGGACCTGTTATTAACTGAAATGCTTGGTTCTCCATTTAAAGCCATTAGTAAAAGTTGTGGAGTGATGAGAGCTGGGCATCCATGTCGATTTTTTTAGTGTCCTGGAAGTCACTGGTTATGTTGCAAGTGCTTACAGTTTATAATTACCTACTTTCCTATGACAGACGGAACTGGGAATCAGATTAAGTGGCTGCTTTCTCTTACGTTGCTAAGAATCTCTAGCTTAAGATAAGACTGCCTTTTTCTTCCTAAAAAAAGGCACAAACAATGACAGCCCAAAATAGCTATTTAGTCAGAACTGACGACACTTTCTGAATGCTTGTCATTAAGAGAGAAGTAGAAAATCCTGCTCTTCTTTAATTTCTCTCCCTGAAATTCCAGACTTCCTCCAGAAGCTGCCTCACCTCACTGCCCAGGAGAAATGCCCAGCCACTCTGATGGTGCTTCAGCACCACTGCAGGCTCCAAAGGGGAGGAGGCTTATGCAAACATATTAAAGAAAAATCCTAAAAGTCACTGCAGCCTTTTCTAGTGAGTTATGCTGATCTTCTCTGTTGCTGTAAGCTGATGGGGAATGTAGTGGTGAAGACATAGCCACTATTTTTCCTCCCACTATTTTTGCTGCAGTAAGAACTGTTCATTTCTGCTTGCATTTTGTCAGATAGCTTTAGAATTCTAGCTGAGCATTAGGACTTCCTAAGGCTGGAAATAAGAGTTTAGAACCCTAAATTGTACTTTGTCCTCTTGACCAAGCAAAATTGAGTTCATTTGCAACATCCGATGTCTGACAGGAGAGACAACACACAGTAGGATATGATGATTTTCTTTTAATTAAGGGTTTTTTTTTCCTCTTTATGGATTCATAGAGACAGAAGCTTTTATTTTTCTCTCATGCTCCCTCCCTTCGAGAGGCAGCTGAGCATTTTACATTCAGCAGCAGTAGCTGCTGATCTGAGGTTATGTTATCCCCTGGAATCTCTGTCTTCATTCCAATCCCATCCGCTATTATGGATTGTCATTTTACCAATAAAGCATAGTTTTGGAAAATTGGATGCATTGTTTTATTAGAGAGCCCAGTTACTTTAGATATCCCTAGAAAATACAACTGGTATTATAAGGCAGGGAAGTAAGAGCAGGTAGTTCTTCTGAGCCCTGTAACTGCAGCGTACCTCAGGAAAAGCCAGGTCACATTTTTGGGGACTTTAGGAGACAGTGATCCTTTGGTCCTGCTCCATTCCACATGGAGAAGCAGAAGAATGAGACATGCTTGCAGCAATTTGTAGTATTTGCCAAACAGGGTGCTGCATCAGAATAGCCTGGAATATAGTGCAGAGCTCCTGTTAAACCTCCAAAGGGAAAAAGGGTTTCCTTTGCATTTACAGTCTGCCCAATGCAATCCCATTGTAAAGTATCTTATAGGATAACACCGGGGCTCTCCAGAAATATAAGTAACTCATTGGTTAAATTTCAATTCTTCACCTTTCCCCCCCTCCTTCCTGGGTGAGCTCATTCCCCCCCTCCTTTTTTTTTTTTTTTTAATCCAGTGATTTAAAATGCTAGAAGGAAAAGCAACTGAGGTCTTAACTTTCAGATGCTGAATTCTCAGCTAATTGAAATTACTGGGCACAATGCTATATATAGCCAATGAAGAGATTTTGAGCTCTCACTCAGTGCCTTCAAGACATGTCGTTTTGTAGTCAGAGAAAACAGAGATCAATGCATTTTCAAACTGACAGAGGGAACGGATGCTCCTTAGTAGCACATGCCCAGCCCAGGATCGTGTGTGCGGGGCTTGCGCTGTGCTGAGAAGCTGAATACCGGTCCATATGCTCCTTATTTACTGCAATGTTCTTTGCATGTTACTGTGCACTCCGGACTAACGTGAAGGTAAGAGGAGGCGAGACGGCAACTGGGCACAATATACATGTTAAACCAGCTGCAGAAAATGTCTACCTTGTGTAGCTCCAGGACTTTTCGGATTGCCGGCTGAGCAGGCTGATTATTACAGGTGGTTGCAAAGGCTTTGTTTTATTGTTGCCGTGCAGCCTCGCTGGGGGAGCATGTTGGACCGCTGCTGTGAAGTGACCTTCAGGTTTAACTGTTTGTAATTCAGGTTCAAGCTCACACTTGGGGGGTAGTGAGGGGGGAGGAAAGATGAAAATTATTTAGGTAGGCCAGAACCAAGAAATCAAGAGGAGGTAAAAAGCTTTAGAGCATGTTTTAAATTCAGATTTAGTCTTTCTTTCAAAAAGTGCTGTAGGCTGCCTGTGTTCGTGCAGCTTAATTGTTTATGAGCCCGGGTTTTAAATCTGGTGCCTGTAATGCTATCTGCGGGATACCTGAACAGCCTGTACGTGTAAACAAATGATTGTCATTGGGAATTGGTGGTATTAATCGTCCAGACCCTCAGCTCTCGGTGGGCTGGTGCCTTCTGCTGCGTGGGCGCTGCTGCCTGGTACTGTCACCCCACTGACATTCACTTGCTGTAGCTAAAGAGCCTCTGAAGTTGAGCCTAAGTTTAAGAGATTTACCCCGTGTCATGAAGGAGGGCGTCATTGGAAAGGTTTTCTGACACTATGTTCATTCAGTACTGAGCCAGATAGACCAGCTGTGGAATTCCAGTTGCATAATTTAAGTGAATTACATCCTCGGTTAACATTTTGAGCTTGTATTTCTTATTGAAGAAAGTCAAAAAGGAAAGTGATTGTCTTTGAGTCAAAAAAATTTTTAAGAGGCTGTTAAGACTTCATACCTAAAACAGGAATCTTAAAAAAAGAAAAGGAAAAAAAAAAACCATGCATGTAAAGTGTTTCTCCTTTTCATTTTGTTGGGAAAGTGCTTTAATGTGTCTGGGTACTAAAGTTTCATTTTCTGTGTTTACAAGTTTTATTAAAGAACTCCTTGCTGCTCGCTCTTGTGTAAACCTTTTTGTTTTCCATCTGAATTTCAAACAGGTAATATTTATGTTCTGATGGCCAATTCTTTACTACTGTAGCCTGGAGACATTCCGTGGATCATGCTGCAGTTCTATAGAATTTTCTTTTTTATACTTTAAAAATTAACTTTAGTAATCAGTTTTCTTCCATGCATAGGGATGGAGATAGAAAACAACATGAAAAGAAATATTTTCAAACATTAAGAATATGGCCCAATATTAACTTGCTTCTCCCCATCACCATCTCCTATTTCAAATTTTGGGCATAATATTCATTGTTTTGTGAGCTAAGTGAATTGCTAGTTTTCCCTCCTCATCTTCTTTTTACAGGAGAAAAGTGCTGTCTTTAGAAGAAGCACCATAAGAATTTATCTTAAGAAATAGCATTTTTGATATTTCATTGTTACATTTCAGAAATGTAAGAAAATCTAGTCCAGAGTCTCTCTGATATGGGCTTTGGGAAATTCCTTTCTATTCATAACTCCCAGCAGTTGTCTTTATAGGTTTAACTTTAAATTCATCTCACTTAAACTCATAAGCAAATGAATGAAAAGAATTTTACCAACAATATCTTCCTAAATTTGAATGACTTTTGGATAATAAAATCTCAGTACTTTTCCTAACCTATATTGAGCTACAGATACTTCTGATACAATGATCAGTAGTAACTGAGACGAAATGCTTTGCCATATGCAACATGCATAACCTAGCTCACATATAAGTAGATTGACTTCAGTTTTAAATATGCTTATACATGTTTGATAACTAGCTCTTGCACTTTCTTGCATTATATACGTGTATATGTTCCTATATATATGTGTATATATGTATATATATAATTTTTTGCAGTACTGGAGTTTGAACTCAGACCCTTTCACTTTGCTAAGCAAGCACCACACCACTTGAATCCTGCCTCTAGTGCTCATAATTTATAATTTGATTTGTGATTATCCTTTCCTTCTAAGGTAATAAGGATTATAAAGGAGTGTACAGTTATCTGTAGTCTGATATTGGTGCAACAAAGTCTCACCTAGTATTTTAGTTTTGTTTTATTTTTATACTTTAAAGTTTTTGACTTTACTTCTGTTGTACCCAGAGCAACTTATTTGCTTCCTCTGATAAGTCTGTAGTGATGTGAAGTCTGTCGTGCTTGCCATGATTTGAGATGGCTATTGTTATGTGACCCAAAACTTGAAGGTAGTTAAGAATGAAAGGATAAAAACAATTATTGTCTATTTTATTTTCTACAAAGAATAGACAACTAATGTAACAATCTTTTATTCTAGAATAATTGTTTTGTTAATTGGACCTTTATAAAAGGACCAAAAGAATTTTTTTTTGAGAATGGTGTGTTTAAATAATTTAAAATGTTTTTATGTAATAAATCAAGACATTAATTCTGAACCACGAGTATATATGTACACACACACACACACACATGCATACACAAACATGCACATACATACATTCATACACACACATGCCCCCATAGATATCAGAGTGTGACTCTGAGATCACCATTTATTCAGTCATCTACTAAAATCTTTTAAATGACAACTGTGGTTTGTACACTGTGCTAAAGTCTTGCATATTAAGAATAATAGAAAATAATCTTTGCTTTCAGGAAGCTTCCAGTCTAGAATAAGACATAGACAATTAAGCATTATAGGATCTTTTGTGGACTTCTAAAGAAACAAATGAACAGACAAAAACATAAGTTAGTTTTACCTGGACTGGTGAAGAGAAATTTCAGGGTGAGGTTACCTCTGAACTGAATCTTGACAGTTAATGGAAATGGTCTAAGGAGTCTGGAGTAAGGAAGGCATGCTGGGTGGAGGGGGAGACAAAAACATGGAGCTAAGAAAAGGAACACTTTAAAGAATTGCAGGTAGTTTAGAGGATGGGGTCTTGCAAGTCTAAGCAGTGAACTCATATATTGGAGAAGTTGTCACCATCTAATTCTGAAAATTGTGTTACTTTGCCACATATTTTCTGGAATGAGGAATTCCATAGAAGGAAAAGTAAAGAAAACTTCTAATCAAGGGTATTATTTATGCTCTGGGTTTTCTTGATAGCTTTAAGTTGTTTGAGTGATAAAGACTCATATCATATTGGCTTGGGTTTTCTTTTAACTTTTTATAGAAACTGATTAGAACAATTTTCTGAATAATTTTATGTGCCTCATCTTGCTATTTCCTCCTTTCTTTGCTACTACAAATGTATTTATATGCACACCAATACATCCACAATCCCTGAATCATGAATGGCAACATCACATATGAGAAAAGTAAACCACAAGGAGGAAATGACCAGTTACTTTGTTCCTCCTGTGACTGAGGCAGATCTAAGACAAGGCTTGGGTCTCTCGAGCCTTGACTTACTGCTCTTTCCAGTAGATCCTGTTGCCCATTCCATATATTTAAGAATCCTGCTCCTTTCCTTGAGACTATACAAGAAACTTTTAGAAAAACAGTATAACCAAATGATTCTAAAACACAGGTTTTGTGGGTTCCAAGAAAAACTGTATTTTGTTTTTTTTTTTTTTCTCATTGATTGTGTAGTTTGAGAACATTTCTTAACCTACCTGAAGTTCAGTTTTTCAATTGTAAAACAGGGATAATAATCACCAAGCAACTGTGTGATAAAAGGCATGTAAACACTGTAACATGTTTATAGAATATAGTAAGAATTCAATGAATTAAATCACAATTGATAAATTAGAAGCCAACAAAAAATAATGACTTCAGAATTTCTTTCATTAGAAAATTCTAGGAATTGAGCTCAATTAAAAAAAACCTTAATTAATGAGAAATGTGCTTAGTAGTGATTTCCTTCTTCCCACCACATCACAGTTACATATGCACATACACTAACATGTAAGTGCTATAGAAGTTGGAATTTTAGTATTTTTCTTTTTGTTCATTTTTATATTATCAGTGCAAAGACCAATCTAAGCATGAAGCAGGTACTCAACAAACGTGCTCAATTAATATATTAACTGAATCCCAGAATTTTGTATTCACTTAACATCTTTATAAATTACTTGTCTTAATTCTTTTCATTTTTTTGGAGAAAAAAAAAGAAAAAAACCCCATATACTTTGCAGTCTTAGGAGCTTGAGTTTGAACACTGAGTTGGGTAATTGCAAACCACTTGCTCGTAGTTACTTACTATTTTGGATCTGTTGTAAGGCTAGGTTGAAGGGAATCAATAATTCACACTAAAACAACTTATTGAATTCCTGAACACTCCAGAATTCAGACATTCATCATACTTATTTCCACCAGGTTCATTCAGGAAAGTTGTTCTTTTCCAAACACCCTTCCTTTTTCTGCTTCTGGGCATTTGCTAGAATTGTTTCCTGCAATAAGATCCCTGCTCTGCTTGGCCATGCTTGTCTAAACTCTATCTTGCCTTTAAGAATGTAAAAAATAGCTATCTTCCAAAAAGTAGAACCCAGGATATACTCACTCCCTTGCTTCTCCCCTACTTTGATTTATTTAATACAATTTGTCCATCACTCATGGCATCAAATCTTACGTTTCCCTATGCTGTCACCTACATTATGATCTTACATTACTTGTTAATTTTGCTTATATTTAGATACTCCCCCCCCCAACTAGATTTTAAGCATCTTGGAAAAAGGAACTATATGTCATTTTCTTAATTTTTTTTCTTAAAGATTGTTCAGGAATTAAACAAGCTGATCAAAAAGAAAACTTTCAGAAACTCTCTTTCTGCTGCTGACACCTACTCTTTGCTACATCCTATGATGCATCACACATATTGATGCCTTGAATACACACATAATTTCTTGTAGGCAGGGTTTGTAGGAACATGAATCAGAATGTGTGGATAGTTTGTGCAATACCTATGGCTCATGACAAATCAGAGGTGGTTCCTGTCAGGATTCCAACTGAATAATAATCTCTTTCAGGATGCCAATGATGTATGAATCCCTTAGTAGATCTCCAAGTGATTGTGAGCCTACAGGGGGCTTACAACACCTAAGTCTACTCAATGTGTTAGATTTATAATTTATAATGAAGGTCTTTAACTCCAAAATGATAACTTTAAAAGTGAGCTAATTAATAAATACCAAATAGTATACTGAACAATAATAATAATAGCTACCATCTGCTTTAGTGTGAGCCAAGAATTACATCCAAACTTTCCACAGTCTCTCAAAATGCTTCCCACTGACCTAACATGTAAGCATTATTGTCATTATTATTTTGTAAAAGACTGAAGTTTATTGATATTATTGTTGTTTATAGATAACTGAAGTTTAGGGTACAAAATAACTTGCCTAATGTTACAACTATTAAATGTCAGTGAAATCAACTTTTAAGCCAGGTCTCCTCTACTTTTAATGTTTTTAACAACTTCCTTAAAAGCATAATATGTAGATAGTTGGACTATAACAGTTACTGTGTCCAAGGCACCTCAAAGATTTTATTAAAAAATAAGGTAAGAAGTTGAATAAACAATAAAATTGTATGTTTTACTTGCTATTCCTTTTATAGATTTCTTTCTAATAAATGATGGGTACAGTCAGGCCCGAGACATTCCTTTATATTCCATTCATTTATTCACCAAATGTTTAGTGAACATCATTATGGTTCAGGCACTGGAATAGGTGTTGTTAGTAAAGGGTGAAATAAAACACAATAATCTCTTCTGTCACAGAATTGATAGTTTACTTCATTTATGTAAAATGCATAGTATGTAGTAGTAAGTGCTAAGAACAAAAAAAAGGAAGGAGAATGGAAGTGTGTATAGGGAAGGGGTTGGGTTATATTTTCAGATAAGGTGGTTAGTGGATAGAAAGGGAATGACCATGTAGGAAAAGGTAACAAATAAATGCAAGCAAAAAGGCCCTGAGGTGGGACTTTGTCTCTGGCATATTAAGGAACATCTAAGAAGGTACTGTGGCTACAAAGAGAAAGGTCAAGAGGAGGTCAAAGTGTGCTCACTATTAGGTCATGCTTCTCTCAGTAAATGGGAAACCAGAAGTTTCAGATAGAAGAATCACATCATTTGACCAATGTTTAAACTGAATAACTCTGTGTGAAAAACAGGCTGCTGTGTGAAAAACAAATTTTAAGGGGGTGAGAGTGGAACAGAGAGGCCAGTTACAAGTTTCCACAGTCATCCAGGGGAGAGATGTTGATAGCTTGGACCAGTACAATTGTCCATTCTGTATATAATTGTCATTTGGAGAATTGATGTTCTTCTTTGCCCTCGCCTGTACTGATACTGAGTTCTCCTCAGACGTGGAGTGCTAGTTCTCAGTGCCTTTGAGTATTTATTAGAGGGAAATGTTAGTTATCATTATTCTTTTACTACTTTTAAATCCTCTGAATGTTTTTGAAGGGTGGATTACCCAAAACTTGAGTCATACATGTAGATTCAAGGCTTCATTTTCTTTTTGACCTCAGATCTTCTAATCTTCAGGGAACGCCTTCATAGCTCTTATAGTAATCTACTCTAACCTACTTGACAGCAGGAACCATGTCTTTTGTGTATTTGTATCTCCATTACTTTGCACATGGCAAGTGATGAATAAACACTTGCTAGCTGGGTGACAATGAATGAATGTTAGCCACTCAAACTGCAGGACACATTTTATAGAGTGGCTCTTTTGACTGGGTATGGTATAAAATAAAAATAAATACACAATAAGGAAAACAGATGCTGCATTCAATGAATTTATTCTCTCTAATAGAAAATTAATGCCTCTGTGATGACAGTATTTTTTTCAGAATCTGTAGAAACACATTCTGGGACTCTGGAAATGACACCAGGTAACTCTTATTATATAAAACAGGTTTGGGAAATACTGTTTTATGGTCTATGTCTGGGATTAAAGCAGCAAGTCAACAAATTCATTGAGAGAAAATTAATAATTCCCTCAGTAATGTATAGATTCAAAGTCTTTCAAATTTTGGACTACAGTACAAAGTTAGAAATAAATTTAAAATAACAACTTAACATGAGTTCAAAGAAAAGCAACACTTAACCTTTCTCAAAAGTTATGCATGGTGAAATTGCCTGTTCTAGTTTTAACTTTTTAAGATTTGTTTCTTTGTTTATAATGTTAGCCAAAATTAACCAGAAATAGTTTAATTAGAAACTATTCCAGGAATTGGGGGAGGAAGGATAAAGAAGAATGGTGGAGGGAGTATATGCAAGTATGATATATTTTAAGAACTTTTGTAAATGTCACATTGTACCCCCAGGATAACAATAATAAAAAAGAAAAATAGTAGAGGAAATACAATTCATATTGACCCCTTTAAAACAGATTTCTTCATTTACCTTTCTTAATGAGTTTGATGAGAGCAAAATGGGTTATAACTCACAATTGGAAAGACACTATCACATGTTCCCTGTCTTAAGAAGCACACAACCTCAATTAGAAGTATGAAAATGAGGAGATGATGAATTACAACAGTGAGCCAACACCAAGCAGGATATTTGAAAGTCCAGAATGAACACATGGTAGTTGACCAGGTAGCCTGGTCCATTTAGTGATTAGCGTATTTATCTGGGACTCCATGGTGAGGTGTGTACTCTCCTGGCACTTGCTCTTGCGGTTTAGACTGTCCAGCTCTGTGACTCAGCACACATAATAGCAGTGGCTAGTGCTTGATGAGTATTCATGATGCACTGGGTGCTGTGTATCTTCACAATAACCCGAAGAAAAGGTTTTTGTTGTGAAACCATTTTCACCTGGGAGGGACTGAGCTACAGAGATATAGCACATTGTTCAGGACCTCATATCAAACAACTGGTGGTACCAGGAGAAACGCCAGGCACAGTTACTAATAGGACAGGCTACGCCTGGAGGGACTCTTCTGTTGCTCTTGGCTGTGCTCTGGGGTATGGCATGTGGTAGTATATGGTCTGGAACCTGACTTCCTCTCCAAAGGCACTGTGTTTGATCCCTTCAGTTTTGATGATGTATTGGGCTCTCTACTGGCTTATGAGTTTTAGCATCTGAACAGGTGTCAGTTTCTGTTGATTTGGGTGTGTGATAATTTCTTCCATTAACCAGGGCCTGGAAGAATTTCCGTGGGTCTGATAACATATATCTCTTCCTGGGTCTGGGGCGATTAAAGGTACTTACACTTACCAGTTGAAGTATGAGCACCCTTTGAAAGAGGCCTGTTTTCTAAAGCCTACACTTAGAATAGTAAAAAAGGTAACAACACTCCCCAGGATAAACTGATATTGTGTTGTGACTTGAAGAATCTGCCTCTTGAGACCTAAAAAAGGAAAGGTGAATGGTAAAGCAAAAGACTTTTGGCCTTGAAAGAATCTAGTCCAAGTATTTCTCAAAGTTAGGCTAGATCTCCTCTTTCTGTTTAGACTTTAACACTTTTTAATAATGAGAAGAATTAAATACAAACTGAGGGAATGTCTTCTTTAAAATGAAAGTGAGGTGAACAGTAGGGGAAATATTTTGAGTCTGCTTTTATTTGTTATTTTTTAACTTTAAAAATTTATTTATTCCACTTTTTTATTGGTGTATATTAATTGTACAATATAAAGGGTTTCCGTGTATGCATATGTAATGTATTTTGATTGTTTTCACTTCCTTTATTTGTTATTTATTTTTATGGCTTTATTTAGATTTAGATATTGTTTAAAACAATGTATAAGCTTATTATTTATTTTTAAAATATTTACCTAGATTTACTTTTTTTCAAGCATGTACCTAGACTGAAAGAGGAAACTGAGATAAATGCAATATGCATTGAACCTGCAAAGAAGAAAGATTTCTGAAACCAGATCTCTGAATCTTACAGTAATAAAAAAAGAACCTTTTGTATTTGTGTTTATGTTTAGTTGCTTAATGAATAAGCTATAGTCCTTCAGACTCATTATGAAAAGAAAACTAAAGAAACAGTTTTAAATGGGTCAGTATACATATTTCTCATCTATTTTTAGACTATAAAAGAATATATGCTTATTTAGAGATTATATAAAGTACCAAAAGTGACAAAAATTATATTTCCTAATAACTTTGTTATTCATATAGCAAGGTTCTTTTCATTTTCCCCATATATATTTGTGACTATATAAATGTATTTTGAATCAAAATATATTTGTAACTTTTGTTCTTACTCATAACATATCATAAGAACATCCTTATGTTGTTAATAATTATTCATAAGCATTTTTTGAAATGACTGAAAAATACGAAAGCTTTTCCTTTTCCTTTTTGAAAAGTAAATAAATATAGGTAGGCAGGACTGAGAGCATTGTTTTTCTCAGACCATTACATTTCAGCAGAAGATAGAAAGCTTTCAAGTGTAACCTTGGAATAGCTTTGAAATGAGATGCAGTTTGGAAAAAATATATAGTGAGTCTGAGTTTCCAAAGGATCATTACCACTGTACTTTAAACAGGGAAAAATGTATGCTTACCGCAACTGTTTCTCTAACTAGCCCCCTAACATTGTCTCTACATCAATCCCAGATAAATAATATACTTTAAGGTTTTTAAAGATTTTTAGTAGAATCCAGTCAGACAATCTCCTTATTATTATCATCATTGTCCTAGGCATCTAGAGTGGAAACAATGAAATCTTTTCACTCTTTAGCCCCCATGGAAATCTACTCAATCCATAAATTCCGTAGTCTACCTCTGTTGTGATTCTTAGTTATTTTTTTGTCTGGTCTCTCTACCTCTCCTTTCCTTAATGAAGGCTCTCATTATCTCTCACTCTGTTGCCACAGGATTGGCTTCCCTCTTCTTCTACTGTTTCCTCTGCAAATTTATGCTTCTCATAGTAGCACCACACTTATTTTTCTGAAGGTCAGGTGAGGCCATCCATTTCCCTCTCATGGACTTTCTGTACTTCCTACTGCCATAAAATTCTTCATTCTCATGGATGGCCTCAATCACCATTCCCTCCTGGTATTTCTATGTCACACACAGCCAGAGTCCTCTCCAGCCATGCTTTCTCCCAGCTCTAGCTGGGACCTGTGAAGAGAAAGGGACATGTGACAGAAGACCTGGGTTTGAAGTCCACTGTCTCCATTTATGAAGAAGTCGATGACACTTCTAGATAATCAATTCGTTTTTCTGATGTTACTTTCTAGAAATTATGATAGAGATGATCATGATAAACATCTGCCTCATGTGAGTATGGCTGTAGAGAGAGAAAGCCTGAAGGAAGGCAATGAAATGCCACCTGAAGTAATGAAGGTTAGCTTTTAACTAGGCAGTTATTGTGGTGTGGACTTGCTGTGTACTTGCAAGTTCCATAATGGCATACTTTTAATCCCAAAACCTTGGGCTAAGACTTTGTAAAATTCTGAGATAGTGACGAAAACAATGTTTAGTCATAAAGTTGAGGACATGAGAGAAATCACTCTCAATATCTGCAGTTATATATATATCTTGTAACCAAAACCTCTACTGATGTAGTAGGCAGTTAAGTGTGAAACCTCTAGACTTGCTTGGAAACCAATCACAATTTTCTTAGCAGTTTCTTTGGTGGGTATATGTCCCAAGCCTGAAAAAATTAAAGAATGATGAAGGAAATGAAACTCTTTTATTAATTTTTTACGTTGATAATGATTGTATATATTTGGTAAAGAAGCATTTATGTCTTGTAAGAGATTTTAGCAGATTATGGTATTTGATAGATTGGCTTAAGAATGTCACGGGATTGATTTTTGGCTTGTAGTTTCGAGATGAAAAATATAAAAAATCTTGTTAATTATAACTTGTTAATTGTGTTGGAACATAAGCTTAAAAATCCTCATATTTTAGATTTTATTTATTAGATATAAAAGAATTGTTTGGGAAGGTTTGTTTGTTATTCAGATAAAATATTTAAATAAGGCAATTTAACATATTAAATTTGTAAATATAGGCTAAATGTTTAAAGGGAATTTATGTCATAAAACTTCCTTTATGACGATTATAAAGATATTATAGGTTTATAAGTAGAAAAGCACAATTATAAACTGAACTTAAAAAGTTAATTAGAAATCCAGGCTTTTGACTTTATTACTTTAAAGATTAACCACTAATTTTACAAACCAAAAGAGCTGCATATTATCTTTTCTGTCCAAGAAAGATGCCATTAAACAACACCAAAATATTTACATTGCTCTCATAGGGTAGCTATAAAGAATAAACCAAATAATGTGCATGAAATTACTTTGAAAATTCTAGGATATCGAAAAATATTTTCCATCTAATTGCTTTTGCTCAGTCTGTTACTTTAGTATGGAAAAAGTACTCACCTTTCCTTTTCCCTACATAGCTCTCTCTGACAGTTTATTTCTTCTACCAGATGAAACTTCTCTGTTTTCTATCCCTTTATCACTTTCTATCTAATGTAACACTTGTGTATCCTTCGTGGTGGAGATATGTGTGTGTTTTCTTTACTAGCGTAAGAATTTCATATCTCCTTCAGTTCATTTTTTAAAGAGTAAACATCAATTAAATCTTCCATGTATGTTAAATACTGTCTTCTATACTAGAGTCATTAATAAGAAACTGTATCTGTGTCTGTATATAGTGGATAATGAGTTATTAAATTGAATTTTTAATAAAAATATCATTTTGTCTGAAGAAAAATTTACAGTAAAACACTTGGAAAAGTAATTGGCTAGTTCAGTAAAAACAGTCAGCTAATAAAAATAGGGGATAAGAAAAAATAACAAAAAATTAAAGAAAACTTGAAGCTTCACCAATACAGTGAAAAGCATTCACTTTTTCCCTCAGGCATAAAACATTGTTTTAGTTCAGATAAACAAGTTGGAAGGAAGTTTTGCAAAATGACTGGACCAGTGAAGGCTGGGCAAGGGTGAGAGTCGGTTGACAGGACCATCAATCTATAATGAGAATCGCTCAGTCAGGGAGTCTGCCCATTCTCATTATTGAGATCTGCTGCCCCCTCCAATTCTGTCTCTTCTTTTTTGTCTACTACAATCAGCAAGACTGTTTCCTTTTCTTTTAGTCCAGCAGTCAATAACATTGATTCTTGCAGCACTAGGTGATTCTCACCTCTTCTCTCATTATCCCTTCCTTTAGGGATAAACAAAGCCAAGTTCCCTGGAGTGCCACAGTCTGTAGAGCCCGTAAAACAGAAACAGCTAGAGGCAGGATGTAGGGCTTTGGCTGGGTAGGAGGGATGGCCAGTGCCCAAATATCCCTTGGGAGCATCTTGGGCAGAATATTTTTGACATAGTCTTAAGTTAAGGGATAATATATCCTCCAGAGGGAAAAAGTATATAAAATGTCTGTCTTGTTCACTGCAGTTCCATTGAATGGGCGGAGGGGAAAAAGCCCTGAGGTCTTGTTTCCATGTGTGATTTTCATTGAGCCAATTCAAGTAGAGAGATACTACTCCTGGGGAAGAAGAGGCCAAGTATAGGAAATGAGTCAAGAGAGCAGCCCTACATAGTGGGGCCGTACATGACCAGGAGAAATTGCAGAAGAAAAGAAGAGACTATTTAAACAGTTGCTTATTTTGTGCTACAGATTTCTTAATTTGTATTTATTTTAATCTTTAGAGCATCACTGCCAGGTGAGCATTACTACCCCCATGTAACAGACTAAAACTAAAACTTTCCAAAGGCACAGAACAAGAAGATGGCAGAACCAGACTTTCTAATAGACGCCACTCACTTCTTACCGAGAGCCTATGAAAAAGCCTTGATAATTAGAAAGGGTGCAGAATGGCTCTCCTGTTTAAAGACAAGGGAGACGTATTGGAATTGGTTTTGATTGGTAATCCTATGAAGAAATGATAGAATTTTGTTGCTTAACTAAGACGAGAAGGGACTGGAAAGAAAGCTTAAGAGAAAGAGCTCTGGCTTACAACGAGAGGTCTAGATGGAGGGTTTTAAAGATTGGAAGAAGAATTTTGGACTGCGATTACCCTGGAATTTCATGTGACCAAGGAACGTTCGCTCTCGTGATCCTTCCACTTAAGTCTCCACTTAGCCTGAGGTTTAACTTTCTTTTCTACTTTACCGTGTCTGAGAGTTTAAATTGTTTTTTATTCTATCTCAGCCTAGTTCCCTCCATCATAAAACATTAATGGTAGTCTCTATTACATAAACATAGACGTAGGTTTTGTTGTAAGACTTACGTAGTCTAACATTTCCAAGTCCTTCATTAATGTCTCGTATGCAACCGAAACTGGCGGATCCCTCCCTTCCACAGCCACGTCCATCTCTCTCCCAAACATAATGTGAAAGTTACTCTCCGCTCTGCCTTTCTGTTGAGAGGCATTTAATAAGGGCAATGTTACTACTCCCAGGGGAACGCCTTAGGAATAAACACTTTAACAGTGTGCATCAAACTCAGTTATAACGATGAATTTCAATCCTATACTTTCACATGGGAGAGGAAAGGGCATGTGCCTTGGGATGTCCAGCAGTTTCTGAAGATATATCCTGGATCTTTTCTGTCTAATACAGAAGTCCCTGGCCAGGTGTGACTATTGAGCACTTGAAATGTCCTGGCTCTAAATTGAGAAGCATTGCAAGTATAAAATACATATTGAATATTTAAGATTCAGTATGAAAAGATGAAGTAGCTCATTAATTTTTATCATGATTATATGTTGAACTGATAGTATTTTGGATAGATTTGATTAAATAGAATATGAAATTAAAATTAATTCTTCCTATTTTTACTTTTTGCTAGAACATTTAAAAATTATACATATGGCTCACATTTGTGGTTCTTATTATATTTTTATTAAGCAGTGCTGATCTCAAGGCCAAAGGGTAATTCGTTCTTCCCATGGAATAGACAGGCCCTTGACCTTGATATCCTGAAGTGATTTTTATAATATAGTTAGTTCTCTTTTTCCCTATTCTCTAGGCTTTGAGGAGGTCAGATAGGATGAATAAGTCTTTCTAGCTTTATAGTTTTGAGATTTAGCACAACCACTGAATGATTTACAATGGACTGGAGAGACTCTAACTGTTGAAGTTTCAACTCACTTCAGATCCAGAGAAGATGAGTGACTTGCTTCAAGAGCTAATGTCCAGTTCACTATATCATAAGATGCACTACCTCTCAAATGCACAATCATTCTTCTCATTGAAGAACATAGATGCTTATACGGTCTGGGGAAAATTCCAGCCCTGTCATTTGGGTATAGGCAGGTTTTCTTGGAATGGAAAAACTTTCTCTTCTGCTCTGTCTTAATGTGGTTCCAGTGGAAAAACTTCTATTGGACCTTCAAAATTATATACTAGCATAGCCTCCTCAGCGAATTCTTCTTACTCTAAGCAGGATTAGTTGTTTTCTACTCTTCCATATCTGCACTGCTCTACTTTACTTCCAAAGCCATTGTTTTGTATTCAGTGTCTTACATGTAAATTCCTTAAGGTTCAAGATGCTTGTTTTGTAGACTCAACATGAGGCACAGTAAATAGTCATTGAACTGGTTTTTGTAAATACTCCCACAGGCTTCCCCTTCATGTCCTAATTCTTGCTATTTTATTGTTGTCATTGTATTTCACAAAAATTTTAAACACACAATTCTTCATCACATACACTTGGAAAATTCTATTATGTGGTGTAAATACCATTCCTTAATGCTTATCTAAATCTCTTCATCGTATGTTGCATTTTCTCATCAAAGAAATCCTCTCTATATAAATGAGGTTGGACCTGTCAGATGGGGAAGATTGAGTAGGCCTGAAGAAGCCATGATTCACACAATCTCATTTCCATGGTGTCTGCCTTAAATGCCACATCTTCAGTCAGCTGTAAGTCTCCCATGAAAATAAATTAGGCTTTACATTCCCTTTGGGTTTTAAAAATCCACTTTTGAAGTTTGTGCTAGGAAGTGCAAATGCAGAGCCATCCTAGCAATGCATTTCTTGTGGTCTTTTGGCTTTCTCAAGGTGGGATTTAGAAATGGCTCCATTTGCCCAGAAAATTGATTATAAATCCTGTGTCTACTGATACCTTCATTTTAGCATTGAAAATCTACAACAGCTTAGAGAAGGAGAGAATGACTTTTTAGCTCTCTATGCCTTACTATAGAGAGTAATTTCTCTCTAGGCAGATATATCAGGATGGAAGACAATCTGGATACATAAAAATCTGGGTTCTAACCTCTTTGCCTGACTTGCTCCATTTTGTTTGCACTACTCACACTTTTATTTTATAACCTGAAGAAATAAGCAACCTGTACTGGCCTAGGACCATCATATTCACAAACAATATAAATTTTAAAATATTCTGTTATATATTATGTATCCTTATGTATATATATGTATATACTCATGTATCTCTTATGTAAATATTAAACTCATAATTAAACTTTTTAAACTCCATTAATTTATTCAACTTTTATTTTTGGACATCAATATTTTAGCCATAAGGCAGGTATATTTTTAAATTTAAATTCCTTTTTTAGGGCTGAGTAACTAAAACTAAGGGACATTTAGTGACCTCCCCAATGTCATTGCTTGTAATGTTTTATCTCCCACTCAAATGAAAGTCTGTATCAAATGAAAAATTTGTACTCATTCTGTACAGTCTTACTGCTTCAGAAAGAGCTTATGGCTTACTGAATTCAGCATAGTAGTTAAGAGTACAGGTTCTGTAGTCTCTTGATATTTATACCAAGGTTTACAAATCCTATAGGTCTAGGTGGAATGACCCTCACTCAGTTCTGGTAGCCTTGTCTCAGTGGCTTCATCTATCAGTGTTTATAATTTTGGAGGCCCAAGAAGCAGTTTTAAGTGTTCTCTATCATTGTTTTACACTATAGGAAATGTCATCTACTGTCCCCAATCCTATTCCAAACATCTTGATTTTCCCTCCACTTATAATTGCTACTGTAATGTAAGATCCTTTTATTTTTTACTGTGATACTATAATACATTCCTGAGATTTCTGCATCTGTCTGTAACCACTCCAGTCTAGTTTCCATACTGAAGCCAGGGAGTTGTGACACACCCACTTAAAATGTTTAGAAGGATTCTCCTTGCTTTAAATATGCAAGCTTGTGTAGTCTGGCCAGCCTTTCCAACTTCACTTTGTACCACTTCTTCTTCATTGCCTGTGTGGACCACATTTACCTGTCCTCACTACAGTTCTTCAGACCATCAAACATTTCTGCAATAGAGCCTTTGCTATAATCCTTCACTAGAATGCCCATACAGCCCTTCATCTAGGAAGGTCCTACCCATTCTTCATATCTCATCTCAAGCCTCCACCTTTCATGGAAACCTCGTCTGTCTTTTTTTGTAGGTCTGATGTATTGTATAAACATTCATATTATCAAAAAATATTCTTTTAGCATTTACCACACTTTGCTGTAATATATGCAGTTCTTTGTATATTTGATTATTATTATCTTTCCTCACAAGACTGGGGCTTCCATGAGGGTGAGAATCATATCAGTTTGGCTACATTATATTCGTAGGAGTTATGAGCATGATAAATGATAGGAGGTAAGCATTTTTATAAGCTGTCAGTTTATTTTCTCCAAATGATTATGGCTCCTGTCTTACATGATATATTTGAACTTGATAATGTACCCATCATCTTTCCCTTCTCTGACTTAAAACACACTCATTATTGCCTCCCCTTGGCTCTGTGTGTATATGGTACCTACCCTGTGGGTAATGGAGAACACATGTCAAATCACAAAGTGTTGACTTTTCATCCTGTCACAGACATGTTATAGTTTGGTGAATACTAAAGTGAATTTCTCAAAGATGCAAAAAAAATCTACCATGCTTTACTATTAGTTCAAGATAAAAGTGAGAAGAAAATTTGTGGTCTTATTAAGAAAACAGAAATCACATAAGATATTCCTAAGGCAAACATCTTAAATGATATTTGACTAATCAAATATTTTAGATAGCTGATGTGATTAATTACCACAATTATTTGTGCTGAAATTGTTCCACTAGGAATCTTAGACTAGACTATGCTTTAAATTCCAAATATGATTTACACAAAGCATTTTTAATCTTTAAATGAATTAGATTTTTATGATTGATTTGATTTGCTGATAATTCTAAGAATCATTGGTTCTAGGAGTGATATTAAAATAAATTTTAAAGACATTTTCAACTGTACCATGTGTATACAATCAGCAAATCCAGACTGTGGGAAGGCTGTATATCAAATAGCATTAATTGTAAAGAAGTATAACCGATTAATTATAAGGAAAAGAAAGGAATGGAGTAGCTTCTACTTGTGAGTAGAAGAGACAGAGAAAACTAAACTACAGTGTCCAGAAATAGACAATAAAGAAGCATAAGGGAGTCATTACTTAAAAATCAGGAAAGGATTAGTTTTGAGGGAACAGAAGGTTGTTTGATTGACATTGGAACTTCTAGGGTAGCTGGTTAAATTCCATTTTATCAAATTATATATCTTGTGTATTTATCTATATCTCTATTTTTATCTTATACTATAAAAGGTTTTAAACATAAAAATGGGAGCATTTATTTATTACCAATCTTTATGTTCTTCAAACTAAAAGATCTCAAGAAGATACTGTGTTAAATAACACATTCTTCTAGAGCCTGTGTTTCAATGGCACAGAGAGAGAGCATCACATACTTCACTGAGACAAAATTCTTTGAGTTTTGAATAGTATTTAACATTGAAAGGAAGAGAAATAGCAGAAAAGAGGGATCTGACCACAGATGCATGAAGCAACTAGAAAAACTTCCATATTTATTTCCCAAGCAAATGAAAATTTAGGTCAAACCAATTGCCCTTAGAGAGCTGTGCATCATAGAGCCTGATGAACATGAAGTGTTCAATAAAGTGAATTTTTTGCCTTCCTTCCTTATTTGCACCATAGAAAGGCATGGGAATGTAATGTGGTCACACTACTGCTTTGGCAGGAGACTGGGGAAAAAACTTCATTAATTCCATAAATGCTGCTCGTTTGGTAAGATAAAATAATTTTTTGTGTTACTTAGATATATGATATTATTTTGTCTCTTTTGGATATTAGACACTGCTTTATTAAAACTTCACAATGACAATTTAGGATTAGCTTATTATCCTTGTTTTAAAGATGAAGAAAAACTAAATGGTGATTGGACTTAGTGGACAAATACAGTTTGAACCTCTGGTTATGGGCTACAGAAAATATATTTCCAGCAAAGAAATAGTGTGCAGCAATGTGTAACAGCAGGAAAGTGTAAGAGAACATTTGGGAAACAGCATAGTCTAATCTTGTTAGAAAGAACATCAGGAAAAGTAAACTGGGGCTCATATCATGAATGTCAAGGTAAGAAATTGTTACTTAACTTGGTACATTATGGGAATTATTGAATGCTTAGAGTAGAAAACATGTTATGAAGTTTTGGGAATATTACTTTGTCCATGGTACATCTGACAATGTGCTTAGATAAATAAAGGCATGTAATTGCAACTGAAGTGAAACAGAAAAAAGGTGATCTGAAAGAAAAGGAAGTGGTTCATTACACAGTAGGCAGAATACACACATAGAATTTGCTGCACCATTATGTACAAGAGGAAATAGTGTACTATTTTAAGGCTCTGAGTATATGTTGTCTAGTTGTTCTGCCAGACAGGTTTTATAGGTCTTATACTCTCCTCAAGGGTATGTAATAGTGCCGATTTTACAGAGCCATTCTTAAAACTGAGCATTTTTACATTGTCTTGGTAATGTCTATCAATTGTGTTAAAATTTTATCCCAGTGTTGGTTTATTTCTTACATTCTTCAACAATGTTGAACATTATTCAGGCTCAGAGTCAAACAAAATGCAGATGTATTTCTTCATTTGTGAATTGCCTTTCATTTCATGTCATCGGAAAAACAATACCTTTTCCTCATTTATCTGTGAAAACTTTTTACACATTAAAAATTCTGATTTTTTTCTATCACTTGTTGCAATTTTTTTCTGGAGAGAAGTAACTTATTTTAATCTTTATGAACAATGGATTTCAATGTATCAAAATTTAAAACTTCTATGGCATTTTCTTTTGCATTTTACACACATTCTAAAATTTGATTCTTACTAAAACTATTTGAGGAAGATAAGGAACTATTAAATTATTTTAATTTTGTAGTGGAAGGAGATGAAATTCGGTAACTTATCTCTAGTTTTACCCATATGAGCATTTGATTTTTCCAATGTCTGTAAAGCAAAGATGTTGCTATATGTCTCACAGGCATATGTACATTACTTTGATTCAACTAAGTCCATGTACAATGTCAACTATCAGAGCTATAACTCCCTGTGTAACTACCTTTATCTCAAACAAACAAAAATGTCACGCTTTTCTTTTTCTCTTTTTTCTTCTGCAAAATCAGAGAACAGGAGGGCAGAACAGGTCTTGCCCAGTGGGGAGGGGTGGCACTAGTGGGAGGAGGGAGATGTTGGGAAAAGAGGGTAGGAGGGTGAATACAGTGCAAAAAATGTACACATATGTTTGTAATTGCAATAATGATACCTGTTGTAACTATTCCATGAATTGGGGAAGGGGGAGATAAAGAGAAGATGAATTCAAGTATGATATAGTTGATACATTGTAAGAACCTTTGTAAATGCCAGTGTACCCCCACCCAGCACAACAATAAAGGAAAACAATTTAAAAAAAAAAGAAGTTGTGGACAGAGTCCTGGAAGATACAGCATTGTGGGGAGAAGTGTTGTAAAAATGAGATCCTGTATCTGAAAGCATTTTGTGAGTGAGAAGCAATACACCTTTCCGATACAAGGGATTATCATTATTCTTATTATAACTATTAAGAATTTCAGCTTCTATAAGCAGATAGGGATAAGTGCTACTGCATGATACATTGAAGCAGAAGAATGGTTGCCATTTTAACCTAGGAAGTATTGTGAAAATCTACAAGCAGATTCTTAATAAAATCATTTCAAATGCTAAGGTAAAGGAAACCTTTGTCAAGACTAAATGGGAGCCAGAGTTCTTAGTTTTTTTTCCTGTTCCAACTGTAGCCATGGGTTCGCCATCTGGGGACTTGTAGTAACTGTAAGCAAGTATGTTACCACTGAGTCATTCCCATGGAGTGCTGGAGAAATAAGGCCTGGGTCCAGATTTTCATTCAAGAATTTTACAAAACTGCCTTCCAAGAAAGCCCAAGAGATTTTCATGAACCAGATTGGCATAAAATTAGTACATAGCTTTTGCTTAAGTTGCAATATTAAAGATATGTTTATTAAGGATATAGAAAGTAAAGAACCTATTATCACCTAAATACTCATCTCCCAAAATATTTTTTAAAACTCCCATATTTTGCATTTAGTGTTACCAATTCAATCTTCCTTTAAATCTTAATTGAACCTTAATTTGAAGCTAAGGAAGTACTTATTCAATAAGGTGCATGGTGCAACAGAAACAGCTATAGAATTTGAATTAGACTACATTCAGAATTTGTATTCCACCTTTGATACTTATTGATGTGGAACTTTATCTCCATGAGTTTCTTTTGCAAAATGGTTGTAATAACAGCTAACTTACAGGTGTGCTGCAGGAATCAAATAACCCCATAACAACACCAGTGTAAGCTGTAAAACACTTTATGAATCTAAGGGACTATGTAAATTATAATGGTTCTTTCTGTCATGATTCTGAAAGAAAGAATTTAGTATTAAAATTTATTCTGGTTAATGGAGTAATACAGTATATGATTAATTGATTTTTATTAAGTGAATGTTTAAAGATATGCATTTTACTAAATCCCATGGAGACAGTACTTTGTGGAAATCTTCGATTAGATATTGACTGTATGGAATCAAGGCTCCAAAGCCAGTGTTATCTTCTCAGTAAATAAGGTGTGTGGGGAACTTGATTATAACATCTTTCATGCCATTGATGTTCAGGATGTATGGCAGAGAAGGGACCTGACTTTCAGTTTCATTGTCTTCCCATCCCTTTCTTCTCAACCTGGGACTTTCTTGCACTGTAGGCTTCTTAAAGAAAATTCACAATGACTCCTACTCTGGTCACTCCTATGGAAAATTGTAATTTTCCATACCATCTGTCAGTGAAACTACACTTTACGTTACTGTTGAGAACCTTCTCTTGTATGAAGCTAAAAACAGGGTGTCAGGGCATGTCTATTTTAAATCTATTTTAATGTTTGTTAATTATCTCTCGCTTTTACATTAAAGATATTTTATCTACTTCTTTTTAATTATCTGTTTCACATAGGGGCTTATTTAGTATTTGAAGGAAGAAAAGTGGAAAAAAGAAAGGATAGGAGGAAAGCATGAATCTTAGAAAATCAGAATAAATTTTTATAATGATGCTCAATGGCTTCCAACACTATATACAGCACAATAATCTTAAAGTTGAAATTTTGATCTCAAGAATTTAAAATAACTTAAATAATCATTTAAGACCTTAATCTATATAGATAAGAAGCAGGAATTAATAAAAGAAGGAAGATTCCAAAGAAGTGAATTTCAATTCAGTTGCATAAGATTATTTTTAAATGTGTGAAAAGTGAATTAAAGAGCTAAATTCATTTAGTTTTACATTCAATGGTCCAGTTATATGTGACCACAATGTTGTTTCTTGTTATGAAAATAACCACCAAATTTAATGTTGTGAATATATACAGTGCTATATTATAATTGATTTCTTTATATTTTAATCACTAAGCATTATGATGAACATAAAGCAATTGACTACCAGAGATTTTCAAGTTATTAAAGTATGCAGAAGTATATGTCTCTTACAGAACAATGTAATTCTCTGGTTGCTTTTTTACTATCTCATCAGAGTAAAAGTATCTTGAAGACAGGAACTCTTGTATGTATTATTACTTTCCCTCTGCTTTTCACAGGGTTTAGCATATAAATAAGAATTTTTGTAGGTTAAGTTAATGTCTATATGTCCTAATTTATTGATAAAGATAGAATTGTTTTGATGTTTGGGTTAAGTTTTGCATACAATTCTAGATTGTAAAATTCATATGATAAGGCAATTCAAGGAAGAGAACTTTCAAGTTTGTTACTTGCCAGAAAGGAAAGTTTCAGTAACAGATTCAATATTGCTTCAGACAAGATACATAAATCCTTCTACTGATTCTAGAAATTAGGCAGAAGCATTCTTATCACAAGCTATTGTAGGAAGCCAAAAAGGTGAGAGGAAATGTTCTTAATGATCTAAGGTAACCTCCCTCAGCCTGGAAATAATTCCCAAGGAATTAAGTCATGTACCACTGAATGCTGCATTAATTCTTTCAGGCCACCAGGGTACTATTGCATGCACTGAAGCTGCAGTTTACCAAATGGCACCCCACTGGTCTCACTCAGTTATTGAAGCTTCCAGAAGGGTCTGTGACTTCCCAGAGAGCAGTTGAAACATTGGAAAAATCTGGTCCAGTGTATACTTTCCCAAGGTGATGCGTAGAGAAAACAGTTAATGCATAGCTTTACCTTGTAGCACACATAGTTGGTTCTTTGTGTAAATGTATCTGTGAAAGATAAAGATGTTCACTGTTTGTCTTTAACATTTCTAGAAGAATTAGAATAGATTGTGAGGTAGCTTTATTGAAACTGATATTCACATTACATAAGGGAGTATGTGACCCAATAATATTGGTACTTTCAGCCCTCTTAAGCAGAAGGGGAAGAAGAGGAGTTATCCAAAAAAAGAAAAAAATGTCACATGTATTTTTGGATGTTACCAATATTTGTTCCACAATGTCTGAGCCCCAGTAATTGCTGGATACAAGTGAGATTAGCAACACTTTTAGTCTTTTATCTTTTAATTTTGTCATGTGGATTAGCTAGAAGGCAACAGTGGTGAAATAATTGTGGCAGTGACTCAGATTTAACATTTGCTACACAATTAGATTTTCTTTAGGTCAACCACAGCAGATCAGACTTTGCCTTCAGCAGACCTTATTCAGATCTATTGTAATTTCATCAAAGTGGTGAAACCTGACAGTAAGATGGGATTTAGTATTTGAAGAGCCATCACACATTTTTACATTTTTTGTAGGTTTGATGTTTTCTCAGTTGGAGGAACATCAGTTTGGTTCACTTAACTCCCTTTTCAAACAACAGATTATTTACTGATCTGTTTGAGAGCTTAAGCTTATTTTTTGATATCTCATTTTAATACTTTACTAGCTCACTCATTCACAAAACATTTAAAATTCCCACCAAGAATGCTACAAAAACAAAAATGAATAAAATGCAATCTCAGCTCTTGGAGAGTGTTACAGGTTAGTAGATGTAGACAGGAATATGAATGAAAAATTAACATGTAATATAATTATAACTATAACAAAGGTATAAATGTGCTACAGAAACACAAAGGAGCAAATGACTAAATTCAATCTAAATCTTAGAGGAGATGTAGACAGTGACAGACATAAAAACGGGCTATGGAGTGCAGGAAGAGTTTTGTTGAAAAAAAAGGAAGTAGAGTGAGAAAAAGCCCTTTAGGAAGACTGCATGTCCTACTGGTTAGAACAGGAGGAGGGAGGATAGTTGGTGTACTTGAGCGTGAAAGCCAAGGAAAGAGAGTCTCCAGGAAAGGATAAGAAACAATGGCAAATTCTCCAAAAAGTCAAGTAGGATAATAACTGAGGAATAATTCTAAACTTGGCATTTAGAAGTTTTCTAATATCAAAGAGCATTTTCATTAGATAGCAGGGACAGGAGATTAGTTTGCTGTGAAATAAGAAATGGAATGACATGACAAAGCTAAAGTTGGAGGGACTTTCATGATTGTAGCAAGAGGGAATGAGATTGATAGGAAGGTAACTGGCAAAAGAAACTTTGGAGTTTGGGTAAATTTTATATTTGAAATGGAGAAAAAGAAACCATGAAAGCAAAACATATAGATACTATTCAAGCCAGAAGGTTAATTTTGTTGAATAAATTTGTGACTATTCCAGCTGATTAGATATTTATCTACCCTTCTCTTCTCAGTTCTATGCTCAGCTATTACTAACTTAGATGATTTAACAAAGTTACTCATGTAAAAATTGATTAGGAAAAAGGTGCATTTTAATTATATGTAATGACTACCTACATTATTACATTTTTAAAAGTATTTTTGCATTGAGATTTGCGTTAATTAGTGAATAATTAAAAAGATTCATCCTCAAACTTATCTGCTATCAAATTTGCTGTCCTGAGGATAGACAAGTAAAGTTAATTTGGAAATAGACTTCAGTCTTTTTCAAATGTACTTATGCATTTTTATAACAATTATACTTTATGTGGGGAAAAGATGTATGTTTTTACATTATCTGTGCACCATTTTACACAATAATTTTCACATGGGCAAATATCCAGTATGTATGAATTATCTTAAAAGCTTTATTTTACTGTTATAAAGTCTTAGATTTATGCTTCCCAAAGTTTCCATATTGAAAAGCCCTGTGATTGAGATACAGAATTTTTCCTTGAAACATAATATTTAATCTTTGGTTTTTAATTTGATTCAGGGTCTTGCTGTGTAGTCCAGGCTGGCCTTGAACTCATGATCCTCCTGAGTGTCATCACACCAGCTCAAAATTTAACTTGTAGCTAGTCTTTTTAAAGCTGACTATAGCAGAATTTAACCTTTTTATCCTCCCGAAAATTCTAGTAAGACATGGTGATCCACATTTTTAGTAGATGGCTCTTCACTCTAAAAAACTATGAGATGAAAAAGATCTTGGGAAAAATGATCCCAAATACCAGGACAGGATGTGATCAAAGAGAAGGCTATATGATGAAGGGGGTGAATTCAAGTATGATATAGTAGAAACATTGTAAGAACCTTTGTAAAATGCCACAGTGTATCCCCACCCAGGACAATAATAAAGGAAAAAAATGAAAAAAAAAAAAAAGAGAAGACTGTAAAGATTATTTTAATTTCTAGGAAATTTTCTTGGGAAAGCAGGAAACAGGGCATGTCCTCGTTCTAGGACCATTTAAAAATTTAAAGTCATTTAATAATTACCAAATTAATAGAACATATTTTCCTTTACTGCTCACTGCATCATTGCTTATATTTGCCAAAACAAGAAACAATACAAATGTCTAAATATACATTGTGAGCTATTGAACAATGGAATACTATGAAGTACTGGAAATGAATGAAGTACCCACATAGATTATAACATGGATGAATTTTAATGACAACATTGACCTAAAAAGAGAAGAAAATATGTAGCATGAGTCTATTTACATGAAGTTGAGAAACAGGCAAAATTAAAAAGCATTATTTATACATTATATATATATAGTGTAATGAAAAGCAAAGGAATCATTGACAAAAAAGAGTGTGATTTGATTGGGGATGGGTGCACTTGATGTTTGAGACACTGGTAATGATGATACGCTCCGTAAGCTGTTAGTGTGTGCATGGAGACTTGTTTAATAATGCTTAAAATCTACATATGAGTGATGCATTATACATCGTGTAATGAAAGCTACAACATTGTCTAGCATAAGGTGAGAACTCGATAGATGCTAGGTTCTGTTATTCTTACTGACTATTCTCTGTTATCACTATTACTCAATAAATACTTGTTAAGTAAATTACAATTTGTCTTATCAAAGATTTGTTAAATTTTTCTCAATTTCTTGCTATTGATATTGATGCAGAATAATAGCAGGAAATCTTTTTTTAAATTGTTTTTATGTTGTTCTGCAGTTTGAACTCAAGGCCTTGTGCTTGCTAGGCAGGCACTCTACCATTTGAACCATGTCCCCATCCCTTTTTTTTTTTTTTTCATTTTTCTTTTATTATTCATATGTGCATACAAGGCTTAGTTTATTTCTCCCCCCTGCCCCCACCCCCTCCCTTACCACCCACTCCACCCCCTCCCGCTCCCCCCCTCAATACCCAGCAGAAACTATTTTGCCCTTATCTCTAATTTTGTTGTAGAGAGAGTATAAGCAATAATAGGAAGGAACAAGGGGTTTTGCTGGTTGAGATAAGGATAGCTATACAGGGCATTGACTCACATTGATTTCCTGTGCGTGGGTGTTACCTTCTAGGTTAATTCTTTTTAATCTAACCTTTTCTCTAGTTCCTGGTCCCCTTTTCCTATTGGCCTCAGTTGCTTTAAGGTATCTGCTATTAGTTTCTCTGCATTAAGGGCAACAAATGCTAGCTAGTTTTTTAGGTGTCTTACCTATCCTCACCCCTCCCTTGTGTGCTCTCGCTTTTATCATGTGCTCATAGTCCAAACCCCTTGTTGTGTTTGCCCTTGATCTAATGTCCACATATGAGGGAGAACATACGATTTTTGGTCTTTTGAGCCAGGCTAACCTCACTCAGAATGATGTTCTCCAATTCCATCCATTTACCAGCGAATGATAACATTTCGTTCTTCTTCATGGCTGCATAAAATTCCATTGTGTATAGATACCACATTTTCTTAATCCATTCGTCAGTGCTGGGGCATCTTGGCTGTTTCCATAACTTGGCTATTGTGAATAGTGCCGCAATAAACATGGATGTGCAGGTGCCTCTGGAGTAACAGTCTTTTGGGTATATCCCCAAGAGTGGTATTGCTGGATCAAATGGTAGATCGATGTCCAGCTTTTTAAGTAGCCTCCAAATTTTTTTCCAGAGTGGTTTTAGTTTATTTTTCAGATAGAATCTTGCTGTTGTTGGGTCTTGCCTTGAACCAGGATTCTCCTGCCTCTGCCTCCTGCATAGCTGGGGTATCAGACATGTACTATCATGCCCAGTTGTTTTTCTGAGTTAGGGTCTTGCTAAGGTTTTTGCCTGGGTTGGCTTTGAGCTGTGATCCTCCCATTTCCCACATAGCTGAGTATAGGCATACCCTACCAGTCCTGGCCCGTAGATAGTAGGAAATGTTGAAAGAAAAAAACGTAATATTTAAGTATATAAGTCTTTAATATGTCACTAACTATTTAGAAGCATCTGGGTGGTAGATTGCCTTGTCCATTTTCATCTCCATATTTGGCTCAATTTTATAGATCTTATAGTTGCTGTAAAACTTGTGTATTAATTTGTGTAATTAGTTGTGGCAGGGATAAGTATATTGAATATCAGTTTTTTTCTGAATTAAAAGTGTACAAAATGTATGTGAAAACTAATGGTTTAAAGAATTTGGTCATCTAGTGTTTCATTTTTTATGTTTCTTCCTCACAAAAATCTGACTCAAGCCCACTCTCAATTTTATTGTTTTTTTATTTTCACTATAAATTTACCAATCAATCAGTTAACAAATAACAATTGGGTAGGTATGATGTATCCATTAACACATTCAGATATTCACAAGTATTATAAAGTAGCTATTTGTTCCCAGTTTACTAAGTGACAGATAGCCTGCTAAGTTCTGACGTGAGCTACCAAGTTCTTTGATTACTATCTGGTTTCTCAGATTTTATAAAAACTTGTCATGTGGTCCTCATCTTCAGCTGCCTGTCCCAGTGCATTCTTCTGCTTTTAAACTGACACACGAACTACAAATGCTTACCTCAAACAATCAATAGTCAATCACTATGAAAATTCTGGCTCAGAGAAACAATATTTTTCAAAAAGTTCCTTTAAAACACCAGGGAAGGGCTGGAGGCCTGGTTCCAGTGGTAGAGTGCCAGAGTGCCTGGCTAGCGAGCATGAAACTCCAAGTTCAAACTCCAATACTGCCAAAACAGACAAATAAACAAAGAAAAAAATCACCATGGAACATCTCTTACAATATCTAAAATTTCTCTCACTTAATCTATCACTGGTATGCTTCCCATCATCCCCAGACTTACTTAATTGAACTATAGTTTTGAATAATGTCACAGGTGTATATGGTAGAAAAAGCAAAGGTATGTAATAATTGATCTATCTGATAAGTAGATACCAGATAGAGAAAATGTTTAAATAACTTTCCCAATGTCACACAACTTACAAATGATGGCACCAAATTTAATTATGGTCTGGACTTTCTGACCTCAAAGCTGTGCACTTTGCACATACACATTGCTTCTCATGAGCATACATTGCTCCTGACACTATTCGACATAGTAGGGATTCAAGAATGAATAAACAGTTCCTGCCCCATGGAGCCCTCTGTCTTATGAGGGCAGTAGCAGAACGAAGCCAACACCACTAAGACCTGAAGCTCAGAAACTTCAAGCATTCTCAGCAGCTGTGCCATGGTGAAAGACTCCGACATAAATGGCAGGTAACCCAGACCAGAGGCAGGAGACTGGTCCTAAGCATATGTATTAAGCAGTGAGCCTTCCCCTGCATCCCAAGAGGCACATATTGTTATCCTTGCCTGAGCTGTGTCAAGCAGAGTAATATTGGGCCTAAATTTCAGCCATGCTTCCCTGTTGCTTCTTTCAAGAGTATGGCTATTTCCCTCTTCAAAGAGCAACTGAGGTTGCTCAAACAATTCTCCTTTTCACTGGAATATAAAGTGGAGCTGTTTCTCTTGTGTGCTGTTTATTAGAAGTCTTTCTTCACTAAATATTCCACCAAGTGGGACTCCCAGGTGTTTATATGTTTATGTACATATGTGATGTTGGTATGTTTGTTTACTAAATTATATGCTATAATTTGGACACTAAACAGAGCACTATAAACGAATAGCAGAGGGACTAATCAGTTTAAGGAGTATTAATATGTTGTGAAGAAGTCAGGGAAGAAGGGTCTGGGGCTAGAAGAAATGGTAATTAAGAGAAAATGATTTAAGTAAAATCCATGATAAGATTTCCGCCTTTGTAAAACTGTCTCCATAGGAACAGAGGCCAATTAGCATGAAACAATTAAAAAATAAAATAACACTGATGATCTTGACTCTACCAGGAGTTTAAAGAACAGTGGAGATGGAAGAGAACAGGTCAGAAGGCTTTACCCAGGAGGCCAGGCTTGAAAGCCTTTGAAAGATGGGACAATTTAATCAGGCAAAGAAAGGATGGCATTGTGTACATAGATTTATAGAATCCCAGTGACTATAATTCAATCGAGACTGTTTTTTATAAGTCTTGCAGAAGATTGGTTTCATAAAACTCTAACCATTTCTGAGATTATTCTTAAATTTCTTATGTGAGTGACTTATAACATCCAATTAGGTTATAGGTACTTTGAAGTCTAAGTTGTTTTTCCTGTTTCTTTTTTATTGACAAAATGAGCTTGGGGCAGTGCTCTCAGATAATACTTTCCAGTGACTGCTTATTATCTCTACTAGCTGAGACAATTAACATATAAGAAGAAAAAAATTGTTTTGGCTCATGGCTCTATAGATTCCAGTCCAAGATTCCATGGCCCTATAACTTTGAGCATCTGATAAGGGTAGTACAACATGGTTGGGGACATGATGGAGTAAACTGCTTACAGTATAAGCCAGGAAGCAAAGAGAAATATGAGGAAGAGAGCAGGATCCCAAATTTCCCTTTGAGGGCATGCCCCTAATGGCCCAAGGACCTCCCATGAGACTCCTAACAGCTCTACAACCTCCCAGTTGTGCCACCCCAAAACCAAACCTTTGACACACAGACCTTTAGGAGACACCCCCAAATGGTACCATGTGCCTATGATAGTACTGTAGGGTAAGAGTTTCTAATAAGTACCTGTGAATTGACCATATATTCTTCTTGTGAAGTAATAATTATAATAGAATTTACTTGCATACAGTTACAGTATCTCAAGGAGATCAATCCATAACATTATAGGGCTTGAAGCAAAAGTACAAATGGAGGCCATATACTAAGTATTTAAAAGTTCTAAATCAAGCTAATGAACTGTTTACTAAATATATTTAACAAATATTCTTTTAAAATGAAAGCGAGACTTAACTGAGTGAATTTTTAAACTTCAGAGATCCTAGCCATAAGGAAGTAGTATATGAAGAATGGGACCTGAGCCCCAAGCCAAGATTCACCTTATCCTCTTACCTCCACTCTACCCAAACTTTATCCTACACTGGTTCAGGATCCACATTAGAGTAATTGACACTGTAGCATAAACCTCTAAACCACATAATCTGAGCTTCACTCCTTAAACTCAGGAATATACACACCAATGAATTGATCCATCATCTTGAAAGATGATTAGAGATATAACTGAGGTCTAGAAGCAGGACTGTTACTGGTGGGTGGTTTCAGAAGCCCCTGGTTGAAAAAATCTTAGGTCCTTGCATCTGGAATAAAGAATTGGGTAGAAATACACAGATTGCAAAGCAGCAGCAAAGTTTTATTGAGATACGAAAGTGCAGGCAGAATGATACACCGTAAGAGTGGTGGGCTTTGGCCAGATGGCTTAAGAGTCTTAATCTCTTCGTTTAAAGGGCAATTTGTAAATTGTAATGTCAAACTAGGAAAAATCTGGGCAGTTTTTGCATGAGCGACTAGGGTCATTGACAAGTTTGATTGACAAAATCTTGTTATCTAATATGGGGCATCTGTACACACACTGATGCTGATTCCCAGAATTTTTAAAAGTATATTACAGTTGTATAGGGGGTACATTGCAACATTTACATAATTGCTTACAGTATATCTAATTAGCTTCACTCTCTCCATCTTTCTCCTTTTATCCATTCCCCCTTTAGAACAATTGCAGTAGGTTTCATTGTTCTGTTTTCATACTCAAAAACAAAATATTCCCCCCTTATTCACCCTCCTTCACCCTTTTCTTGTGTCCCCCACCCCCACTGGATTCCCAAGTTTTTAGCTGTATGTATAAGATACGGCCAATATTCATAAGGTCTTAACTAGAGGCCTTTACCAGAGAGGTCACATTGAGGACAGATTTCCTTTTACCCAGATTTCTTTTTACAGAGCATGCACCATTTTCTGGTCTGAACCAGCCAAGAAATTCTCTCATCTTTTGGGGGAATTTACAACTGCAGTTCTGACCAAGGATGGTACTGGGTAGATACAAGGAGGAGTTGAGCATGGGGGAGGAGTGACCCCTTATTGAGGAGGGTTGAGTCCCATGGAATATCTTTATCCTGTTATTAGCCTACTTCAGGACCACTTGGGCAAGAGATACAGAGTCCAGCACTTGGTGGGATGGTGTTTGGGCTTCAGATACCCTTGATCCTACAAATGCTTCATGGGGTGGAGTTCCTGGCAGAGGAGTGTTAGACTGAGGCCTTCTAAAGCTGTGGCCAGAGGCAAGGATCTCTCTCACACAGAGATATTACCAGATATTATGCTAAGCACTTGAAAATTTCACTGATAAGACAAATCCCCAAAGTTGTTAAACTAAAAGTAGTTTAACAATCCACTCAAGTTCTAACAGGCAGTACATAAATGATAGAATTAGTATTTGAATTCTGGTCTATGTGATTAATGAGTATTTTTTCCTTAAATGAGGTTTTCTTTTTTTTTTGAGGCCTCTGGAGAACCTATGTCATCTCTGGATTCTCTTTTCTTCTATTGTTCCACCTTAGATTATGAAGATGGGGTAAGGGAAGTTGCTAGAGGTGGCAGGTACAAGAAGGGAAGGGGTAAGAAAGGAAAGAGACATGTGAACATTTTGAATTTGAAATTGATGGGAACCAAAAGTAGAATGGGAAGAATCAAGAAAGTGACATTACAGAAAGGGAGGAGTTAGTTGTCTGGCAATATCTTTTAGATATTAAACATTTCCTCTTTTAAATGGAAAAAAATTCACAAGTCACTAGTGTTAGAACACACCGCAATATAAAACAGGTACAATTTTTCCTTAACTATCAAACAAAGATAAACATAGAAAAGAAATATGCATAGATTAAAAATGTTCCTTCATTCATCCATTTATTCATCCATTCAGCAAGTGTTTAGTAGGTATTCATGATGAGCCAAAAGATAAGACAAGCAAAGCCAGTTCTCCCATAGAGTTGCATTCTAGTCAGATGAAATTAATCTTAACATTTATTTAATGTAAAGAGTGAAATTTTTCTGAAATTAGATCTCTGATTACAACGTGGATATATTTCTGACAACTTCTGTGTTTGGCACAACCATATAATATGACACATTCTAAGATGACTTAATTCTCTATTCGTCATTATTTAAATTACAGATAAATATACTATGATTTCAGTTGGCTTTCCTAGGGTACAATTATATCATTTATATTTTAATCCATTTCTTATTAGCTATGACAATGAAATAATACTTGTTTGATATTATGTAATTGTGGTCACAGCCTACATGTAGACCCTGAATTCATGTGTTAAAATGATCCTGCAAAACTTGTTTTACTAAATAGATTTGTCATATCAATAAGATACAAAATTAAGAAATATGAAGAATTCCAAAATTCATGGGAAAATATCTATAAAACTTGGCTTGAGAAATATTGAAATTTAAAGCTTCCTGTTCTCTTTCCATCCTCAATCTGACTTTTAATAGATTTGAACTCTGTGAGGGCAGAGAGTCACTGCTTCAAGTCTGTATTCACAATGCCTTTCATGAATCTAGCACAAAGTAGGTATTAGACATGGGTTTTGAGTGAATAAACAGGTGAATGAGAGAATCTGTGTGTCCAAAATATATTTTAATTTTTGCCATGAAATTGCTTATCTGACCCATGATAGCAATGTTTTTCCTCTGCCTTTTTAAGCATATGGCTGGAAATATGCCATATTATTTTTCATTTAAGATTAGTTATTTTAAAATCAAAATTGCAGAATTTGAAAAGAAATTCCTGTTGCTCTAGTGAAACTTTTTTCACCCATTGATAATTTTTTCCTATTTTTATTCACAAATACAGAGGTGAAATTATAGTGTGTTGAGCCCATATTTCTTTTTTTTTCTTTTTTTGAGCCCATATTTCTTACTGCACCATTACTTTGTATGCATTGCAATGTTCATTAATAATAAGCAATCTTGATAGGTATCAGGTTAATATTTTTTCTTACTTAAATGAATAATTGCTTATCAAAGATAATTTAAAAATACTAATGTCCCTACAGTAAGACAAAACTGCTGTTTTTTTTAATACTGTGTGGTATTGCTTTTTGGTCTTTTTAAAATATATACTTATGCAGTATAGGTGTCTGTGTTAAAAATGAGAGTCATCTGTGTCTTTTTTTAGTCATAGTATATTTGAAACTGCTAGGGAAATGCCGGCATGCAAAAATGACAGGAAGGATGCCCATAAGAAATCTAAGATGCAAACTGTCCTATGAAGCTAAAATAACTGCATTATACAGAGTTTGGAGCACCTGTACTTTCTGGCAGTAGTAAGAGAAAGTCTGAGGACAAGAAGTGACTAACTAAGCCCGAGCCCTGAGAAAGAAGTTAGGAGAGAGGCATGATCTCGTAGCTAGGCAACTGACATTTGAGGAGGAGACCTCCAGATAGGACACCTGCTGCTCTGCCCCCCAGCGTGACATGTGCAGTGTGACTGTGAGAATGGCTAGACTCCCTGTGCAAACTGCTCTCCAAAGTCTGGCATGTGTTCTGCCTATAGACTGTGTCCCTGACCTTCTCAGCTTAGTGGCAGCCCAGATGGAAAAGGCAGACAGCTCTGGGACTGACCTTCAGCAAAGCCCTTGTGGGGTCACAGTGATACTATCTACGGATGATCTATCCAGATCTGGCTGTCATTGTCTTTTCCTATCACTGGCTTCTGTGTAGTGGATGTGAGGGAACTCTGGACTCAGAGCAGGAAAAGCTATAATGACATGTCTTTCCAGGAATATTCAGGTCTTGGGGAGAAATGCTGGGGTTGGATGAGGAGAGATGAAAAATCTGCTCCATGCCCTCCAGGGAGAAGATATATCAGATTGCTACAGAATTGGCAGTGTGACTTTCTTGCTCAAAGTGTTAAAAATGGCAAACTCTGGTTTTTAAAGAATATGACTAACCAGGGTCTCCAAATGCAGCATTCCGCAGTACCAACTGCTCTACAGTGCAATTAATCACTTGCCTGACACCCAAGAGGTAACTTGGACCTTTTGTACTTTTCTGAAGTATAGGAAAAAGCTTTTTTGAGGTCTCAGGTGTCCACATCTCTTAACCACATTTTCTACATCCAAAAATTACTATAAAAAGTCTTCCTCTGAATTGTTTTAGAAAAATGAATTTAGATGAAAACTTAAGACATTTTAATCAATCCTTTCTACCCTTCAACTAGATTCTTTGCCATATTCATCTAGAACATAAATAGGATTTCATAAGTTTATAACAACCTGCCTGCTCATCCATAAAGCTTGACCTGAAATGACTGGTGCAGAACTATTAGTTATTTGATTATAGAACATCATAAGGTTATAGTTATAAGTGGAGAGCTGGATTAGAATTTCCTGTACACATTGGTGTACCTCTTCCTTCATCTACCTTGTACCTTGGCAAGCCGGAATCTTACGTATCTATCTAGGACTATCCCTGAGTCAGGAATGGATGTATCACACCAAAGGAGATAGGTGCACTCCATCTCTTAAGCTACTCAAGCACCCAGCTGTCCCTCAGCATTATGGGTAATGACAAGGACTGATTTAGAAGACTTCAACTGTGCATGGTTTTCCTGTATTGCCTTCAGGTCCGCCACTTGTATGTCCTTGGCAAGTTTTTTTAACTTCTCAAAGCTTTATATTCTTTAGATCCAAAGAGAAAGCAGTCTCTTTCTCTCAGTCATCAAAAATTAAACTGGATAGCACATGGCCTATCATGTAGTCAGCTGTATTCAATGTTATAATGAGGGCAAATAGTCTTAGACTACCCGCTCAAATGCTAATCTCTTCCTAAAACATCCTCAAAGACATACTCAGGAATGTTTTACTCTCTCTCTCTCTCTGCATCTTTTAACCTAGTCTACTTAATACATAAAATTAACCATCACAAAGAAGTGGTAAGAGAAAAGAAAAACATAAGCCATGAGAAGACCAAAGTATTATTTCTGCTACTGTTGTTGTTATTCATCATAACACTATTACTGGTGAAATTTCTGGAACTTTCAAAAACAGTCCTTGAGACAATGTGTTAGTGTGGAGACCTTTGCATTGGTTAAATGCAGCTGAGTAATTGTGAGTACTAGTCACAGCAAGTGTAGTGATCATGCTTGAGGAACCCGAAAGGAACAAGCAAACTCCACGTGTAACCCAGGAAGATCATTTGGTGTAAAGAACAGAGCAGCATGGGGTAGACAGATTTATATTCCTCCTCTAACCAGACTCTAAATGTGACTACAGTTAAGTAATTTTACTATGGAGTCTCAATTTTCCCATATGTAGGGATCAAAGAGTGGTAATTGGTATAACTTAGTTATTTTACCAATAATTATTATTTTTCTAGGCTAATGGAAAAAAGTACTCATTTAGTGACCATTTTCTTGATCTCAACTATCTGGACTGGAATTTATATGTCCCCAAAGTCCTCTATTATTGTGATGTCACCATGGAAATTGGCATAACCCACGTTAGGAGGGCACACAGAATTGAGGGATCTCAGTTGTAATGAACTCCTTTTAATAAACATTTTGCCATTTTGGAATTTCATTCTGAGTACCACCAGATGGTCAGTGGTAATATCCAGATCCCAAGAATTCTCAATATCTATACCTGCCAGCATTTTCGCTTCCATTATTAGGAAATTCTTTAAGTTTGAATTAAGAGTTTCACTTCTTTCAGGGAAGGATGTTTCGGTTTCATTTTTAATTATAACCCTACATCCGGATATTTCCAGTATACTTTTTTGGAGAGCAATTTTTATGATTAACAAGTTAAAAAATCTTTTTTTCAAGCTTTGAACATGAACAGCTGGTGCTTTTCAGTGTCTTTTTAAAGGAGCTCTATCTTTCATAGCAGAGTCTAAACTATGAATTTCACAGGATATAACTGAAAATATATGGAAGGAAAAAGTGGTTATGCAGCTTTGAGTCTACACCAACATTTCTGTCTTACTGGACATGGAGTCACCAATTTCATAGTGTTCTTGGGATTGTTTGACACTGTCAGAATCTGATTATACTACTTAGAAGCTTGAGATCACCTAAAGATGAATAGAGTTAAAAAATTACTTTCAGCTGGGTATGGTGAGGCATGCCTGTAACCCTAGCTACTCAGGAGACAGAGGGCAGGAGGATCATGAGTTCAAGGCCAGCCCAGGCAAAGTTAGCAAGACCCTGTGTCAAAAAGAAAATATGGGGGGAAATAAATATATGGCTCAAGTTGTAGAACACTTGCCTAGTATGCCTAATGCCCTGGCTGAGTTCAATTCCCAATACCTCAAAAAAATTAATTTTCTATGACCTATACTTTACAATAAATATCCAAAAATTATTCATTGACGTGCTTAATATTTTACATTGGAAATTTGACCATGATTGACAAAGTTGCATGTGAAGACTAACAGCAATAAATATACTCTGTCAAACATTCTTTCTTTTCCTCCTCTGACCATTGTGTTTGCTACTTCTCTGTACATTATTGGTTCTCAACCAAGTGAGCTGCTTAATTAAGGTTATGACAAGTGAAGTTGCTTGGCTCTCTGTGGTGTAATACACTCCAATGTTAACAAAGCATGAGCAAATATAAGTAAGTTCATAAGTTATGGCTGTGGTTCACCCAATCATTTCTGATCCTATATTATGAAATGTAAGCTTCCAGAAAGACTAACAAATTTGAGATCTGTGGCTTTAAGTAGTATCTTGAGTATAGGATAGAAGAAGAGGCAGCTGACAGAAATGGATGATAAAAAGCTTTGCATGCTAGGAGCCCCAGCTTGTGTTTCAGTATCACCTGTTCTTTCTTCTAAGTGTTCCTTGACCCTCCTAGGTTAAGCTGTTTCTTCCCTTCCTTGAAGGGATTTATGTATTTGTGAGTCTCTCCCTCACTAGGCCCTATGAGAACAAGATCCTGTTTTATTAATCTTTAAATCCCCTGGACTCAACATGCTGCTTGGTGAATAGTAGGCAACTCATAAATTTTTGTGGAGTTGATTTAATTGAATTTCCAAGTAAAATTTCTTTCCTTGTCTCTCCTAAATATTATTGAGTCATTCTGCCAGAGTTTCCATTTTGTTTCAGGTAGTGACTTGAAATTCCTTTTGCTTAAGGAAATATTCAATCATTCTCTGGAATGCTGCATCCTAAAAGGGTTGATTTCAGGGTGCTGGTGGTGTTCATTGCTAATAGAAGGAACTATATTTAATGAATACCTGTTAATGCACCAGGCACTTTACATTCATTCTATGTGGTAGTTATTTTTGTCTCTATTTTACAGATAGGAAAACTGAGGCTTCAAGGAAGTAAGGCACCTTGTCCAGCCTTACAGAACCAAGAATTAAAGTCAATTCTGTTTGACTCTGATTTCCATGTTATTAAACATGGAAACATTGTGTTGCCTTCACACTATGTCTGCTTTTGTGCATGCCAGGCAATCATTAGCTGTGCTAAAAATCTGGTTTATTCAATTGTTCTCTAAATACTTGTGAAACATTTCAAAGTCATTTAAGATAAAAAATCTTTGCCCTCCAGTAGGCAAACAGCATGTGCCAGAGTACTAGCCTCTGTAAGTTTGATGGATATGCCTTCTGTTTTATCATGTAGATTTGCTAATGAAAATAAAAAAATAATGGTTTTTGATAGGAAGAAAACCATTTAAAAGCAACACTTAAATCACTGTCCACTTTCTACAGAAGAATTTAAAAGATGAGTCTGAAGTTGGTTCTGTAGTCAATGAAGTTTGTTGATAAAGGTTACAGCAACTGGCCACCTATCCCTGACAGGAATTGAAAGCTAAAATACTTAAGAGCTCTGAGGATGCTTGTGCATAATTTTATGATTTCTTTCTTAGTTCGTTTTCTTTAAATGTTATATCACACTTTATTTTTAATCTTTTTTATTAGCATGTATTATTTGTACAAAGGGGTTTCATTGTGCCATTTTCACTCTCTAGATTATTAGTCTTTCTTATCTCCCTTTCCTTCCTCCATTTTTTTCAGTTTTTAGTGTTTTATTTTATTATCCTATTTTCATAGACATTTATGCAATGTATTTTGATCATATTCATCCCTCACACCCTCTCCTTCCCCCTCCTCCCTCCTACTCATCTCCCCACCCCAAACAGTCCCCCTTTTATACTCATGTCTTATGACTATTATTATTAGCATTAGCTTTATTATCATTTTAGGTCTAGATAGATTCCGCATCCAAGAGAAAAATGTGACTTTTGTCTCTCTGAGATTAGCTCATCTCATTCAACATGATGATCCCAGTTCCACTCATTTTCCTGCAAAAATATGATTTTATTTCTTCTTTATGACTGAATAATACTCCCTCATGTATATATACCATATTTTCTTTACCCACTAATCCACTGATAGCACCTAGGTAGATTCCATAGCTTTGCTGTTGTGAATAATTCTGCCTTTTATTTGTAAATTAGAACTTAATGAACAGTTTTTGGTTTTTTTATTGTTAGAAAGGTGCATTATTCTAAGACCTAAAGATAAAATGATCTTATTTTAAATTGAAAATGCTTAATTGAGATAACCTATACCATAGCAAGAAGCCACTCAAAATTAAAAGAATTATTTCCTTCAATTTCTATCATTCCCCCAGTAGGAAAGTGAATATGTATCCTGGTTTGTGTTTTGACTTCAGGTGAAAAAATGAAAAAACAAACAAAACACTTGGAAATTCATAGCTTAGAATTATCTATATGTAATTGTTAACATAACAACAAAAGTGAAATAGTTATACAACCCTCTTTGGACTTAAGCATGCCAGGGTAATGCAGATCATATTGGCACAAGTATCATGGTACCTATGTTTCTGTGCACTTTACAATTTCCTGCCAAAAGAACTGAAAATGCCACAGAACACAGAGAACACAGATTCTAACAGTGAATGAAGATCCAGACAGAGTATTCAGGTTAGAGACACAGACAGAGAGAGAGTAAGAGAGAACATGACTATAATGCAGGTCTGTCTGAGGGTACTTTGGGGAGGCAGGAGTGGAAGAGAATGATAGACAGTGAATAATATTGAAATATGTTATAACTGTGTGTGACGATAGTATAATGAAATACACTGAAAGCTGTTGAATAATAGGGAAGCGTAGTAATTGAGAAAGAGTAAATAACGAAGGGGGTTAATCTGATTAAAGTGTGATATATACATGTGTGAAATGCCAAGGTGAAACCCCCTTGAACAATCAATATACACTTAAAAAAATAATGGGCAGGAAAGTAAAATAGGTTCTGTCTGGGAATGGGTACGAGTGGGAGGGTAAACAGAGGGTGAAGGAGGGAGTATATAGTGGGTATACTTTGTATATGTGTATGAAAACAGAACAATAAAACCTGTTGAAATTTTTCTAAGAAGGGGAAAGAGGGAGAATATGGGAGAATGATGGAGGGGGTAAATGTGCATTATAAATACATATGTAACTGTCACAATGAATTCCCCCTATAAAAGTAACATATACAAATAAATATATGTGTGTGCTTGAGTGTGTGTGTGTGTGTGTGTGTGTGTGTGTGTGTGTGTATACCTCAGTACTGATACATTGATGGTTTGGGACAAGGATTTGGTCTGCCAAATTTTCTTTTCCTAATCATACAGGCTAAATTATATCATCAGTCATTGGTGAAGAAAAATGAAATATGAACAATAAGTGCTTATTAAAAGTTCTACATATTATTCCCATCCTCAGTAAAACTTTTTGTTATCTCAAGAAAGACTTGAGTTAAAGAACAATTGTAAATTTTGTTAAGGAAATATACTGGCACTGAGATGATCCAGCTGAGCATTACAGTCCACACTCTGGTGTCCCAAAGGACAAATCCAGGCCCACGTTACTTTGCATATAGGAATAAAGATAGATTTGATGTACTAAAACATTAAAAAATAATAAGGCTATAAATTCCAAAGTCTTTCGAATCACTAGCAGTCACTGGAAAAAAAGGTGGGAGAGATTCATCTTACCTCCATGACTTTGGGACTCTCAGGTTTCCAACTCTCTTCTGATTTCTCCTATATATTTTGCAATTAACTGTGTGAGTGTTCTTTTAGCTCTTTTTATTCTACCAATGTAAGTTTTCATGTTCTAAACAGTATGTTAATTTTATTGTCACTGGGACAAAATACCTGACAGAAACAACTTAAAGGATGAAGGATTTATTTTAACTTGTAGTTTTAGAGATTTTAGACCATATTCCTGGGCTCTGTTGATTCTGAGTCCATCCTGAGAACATCATGGCAGAGGGAGAATGGGGAAGAGGAGGCTGTTCAACTCATGGAGGACAGGAAACAGAGAGACAAGCAGAGACTAGGGTCCAGGTATAAACTTCAAAGTTGCACACACCCCACCCCCTCCCCAGAACCTACTTCCTCCGGCAAGGCTCTGCCTCCTAAAGTTTCCAGAGCTACCCAGAATAGCACTACCAGCTAGGCACCAAGCATTAACACATGTGCCTGTGGAGGACATTTCATATTCAAACATTAATAGTTTTCAACTTAAAGAAGAAGATGTCATTGTTCCTTCTTGTGGAAGAAAAGAACCTCAAACTATGCCTGATCCCAGAAAGAAATAAACATATCCTCCCAAGATATGCTTTTTTGTTTTGTTTTGTTTTGTTGCCTTTCACAAGCCTTTTCCTCACAAAAACATGTTTACCCCAGCTGTGCCTTGGGAGCATTCTTCAGAAAAGTTTGTGCTTCGCTTTGGAGATCTCTGCCCTTAAGCAAAGTGTATTTTCCTACATAAGGACATAGGATTAGAGTAGTAGTAGTTCCATTTAATTTCAAGGATTGGAGTCATTCCTTTAAGGGTCAATGAGCGTTGTCTAAAGCAACCAGCATTCTATAAGAACAACTCAAACCAGAAGACAATAACAAATCAGTTGGCACTTGAAGAGGGCATTTAAGAGAAATAAAAGGTAGAGTGTGGGTTTTAGAATCTTTGAGTGATCCAAGAAAGTATTTGGGACTGTCTCTGTGCAGGAACACCTACAGACTTTGGGGTTTCTTTGTGCCTCTTCTAGTTGCTTACTTTATTACTTCTGACCATCTGCCTTCCTTTATGTCTCCATCAGGTATCATCACTGTAACAGCCTGTCTTGCTCATTGATTCTTTGGACAATACTATCCCCCTAGGCACGTCTTAGAAATGTTTGGGCCTGCCTTTGCAATGACTGGGGAAAACTATTGGCTTTTAGTGGAGGACACCCAGGGTGCTAAGCATCCAGGAAGGGATGAGACAATTGTGCACAAATGTCAGCTCACAATGTCAGTAGAACCTCCATTAACAAATGCTGGACTCCTTGAACTGCTCTTCCACCACCCAGTTTTGGGTTGACTTATCTGGGCTTTGCTTTTAAGACAAGTTATTTATCTTGGACTCTTACAACCTGCATCAGGATCAAGTCAATGAACAGGCTTTGATCTCCCTTATTTGGCCTCAGCCCAGGAGGGGAGGCATCTTTGGCAAAGAAAAATTCAGAAAACCTGCTTATCTTTGTGTATCTCATTCTCTTCTGTTGGGAAGCCAATACTGAGAATATATCTTTGGCAGGTTTAGAGATACCTGTTTGCACAAATGCTTCAAAGACTAAAAACTCAGGCCAGGTAAGAAAAAAGGATGTTTGTAGCATTTCTGTTACATTGCTTCAAACAGAAGGAAATACAAAATATTAGTGCTGGCTGAAGTTTCTGGGTTGAATGTTGGCCAAAGTAGTTAAAATGCAAATGTTTATATAAAGAAAGTTATAAGGAAAAGATTATTGATTGAGATGAAAAATAAAATGGCTATTTTATTTTTCCTTAAAGGATTAAGTCAGTTGTAGAAGGTAGGGAACTTGTTAATAAAGCATTCAATTGATGATTCAAGGGATGTCAGGAAAGAGGTACAGAAAAGTAAAATCCTGAAATCATGGAGGATAGATAGGCAAGGTAACGAAGAGAGCGCGACAGAAGTGGAAACCAAATTGTACAGATAGTTAAGGATTTGAATTTTATCAGACTTGATCTACTTTGGGAAACTTCAGTTTTTGTTCATCTCATTTTAGGTTTAAAAAGAAAAGGAAACCAAAAAATTCATTTTCATTCATTCTGGAAACAAAAAATTGGTTTCTGATAGATCTTATAGCTACTCAGAGTTTCTAAGATTGATGTTTTTTAAATAGGGTCTGATGTAAGCAAATCTGTTTGATGTAAAACTGTTGGAAAACTTAGAATCACCTCCTATTATTGAGATTGCTATTGCAATGATGTCTATACAAGAACCTCCAGGACCAAAGATATGCCAAAAATCTGGACTCATGTCTGCAATTACCGTCAGAAATGATATAAAGTAGCAAAATGCAGGACAAGAAAAACTGACCTCTTTTCTGTTAACTACTTCAACTACATTTTTAAAAAATGAAGTGCTGAAGGTCTCTGAAGTAAATAACAAGTCATTTTATTTGACTTTTTAATGTTTCATCTTGGAATATTTTCAAAATCAAACCTTGTAACCTATTGTCAGGAGGAGATAATAAGAGGCTATGCAAATGTCAAGGCAAAGGTCACCTCTGGCAAATTCATCTCCAGATCTCACCAGCAGGCACTTTCTAATTTTTGTTGTCCCCAACTTACTTATTCCCTAGCACTACGGGGTTAGTTGGAAGATATGACAAATTCTATGTTCAGTTTGGTTGCAATGTGCGGCAGATTTATGTTTGGAAATGTTCTCACATTCCTCATGCTGTTATTTGGCTCACCAAAATTTAAGCTCCATAGTTTATCTCTATAATTCTAGTATTAGAAATGTGCCTCGTCTGATAGGTATTCAACAAATGCTTACTGAGTAAATGAATGAGAGATTTATTTCCTTAACTAATTATTTCATACTGCAAAGTCTAAAGATAGTAAATTATGGAAAGAATTTGGGCCATAACTGAATTTTTATATGAACTTTCCTCAAAGTCACTCGATGCCAGTACACCAAGCATCCTGAACATTCTTGAACACCAAGCATGAGAAGGTTAAAATTTGAAATCTCTACTATGCCCAAGCCCTAAGCTATGTAGATGTTCTTCCTTGGAGGAAAGAAACTGCATAGTTGTAGAACTCATAAATGAGAGAAGAGCTCTACTATACCATTCATTTGTTTGATCTTTGTCATTTGTAGAATAAGCGAATGCAAGACAAATATTTATCCTTTAATCATTTTATAGTTATGCAAACTAGAAAGGTGGAGTATGTACCTTTCAAAAAATTCAGGACAAAACAACTATATCTGAGGCTGCTTAAATGCTAAAATCGTGTACTATTTTAATTTGCTGGGGAGATGGTTAACTGACATAGGAAGGGGTTCTGGCATAAGTCACCAGGATAGCTGGGCACTTTAATGACTGTACATTTCAATAGGGATTCCCAGCTGGAAATGATTGATGTTTTGAGTGAACACTCAATTTCACTGAAGGCTGGGGTTTTGCAGGCAGGGGTGAGTCAGTTTTACTTCTGTTTACTTTTTGCTGCTTGCCCTTTAGCCAGGTTAAGGTTCTCCTTGTGCAGCCAGTGGTAGATTTCTTTATCTACTGTCTGTGAGCTGCTTCATCTCCATTCATTTTCATTCACTGTGACTTCTGCATTATCTCTTTGTCCCAAATGATTCATAGTTTGATTCTTGTGCTTTTTTTTTTTAAATGGCTTTATAGTATGCTTCTTATTTTCAGCTTGCTTGTTAAAAGCTTTTGAAGCTGGTTATTTTCCTAGGCTGTCACTGATTTGGAATTTTTCTAGAAACATCTGTTAGTGTAGATTAGGCTAGGCTGGGTTTTTGTTTATTTGAGTACCAGAATTCACTGCTGCAAGAAAGAAGTTGGGGTTAGAAAGAATTTGTTATGTTTAATATTTCGGCCAAATGTATTTTGAACTTCACAGATTTAATATTTTGCAAGAAATGGACTGTAGTGGCTTCCTATTTTTGAAAGATTTAATCTAAAATATTTGAACACATGGTCTGCAATCATAGGGACAATCAATAAGTAATATGTCAAGGATTTTGAGGATTTGGAGCCGAAGACTAGTAAAAGAATTTACTGAGACAGGAGAGTAAGAAAACACAAAGGTTTATTAGGATGCTGTTAAAGGGGAAACAGTGGAAAGCTAGACAAAAAGGTGTAGTGCTCTCAGGTAAGATTGAGTATAGGTGTTAAACCTTGGGTTGGGGTACTTTTGATTGGCTGGCTCCTTTTTGTGGGCCTTGTTGATTAGTTTTCTTGTCAGATCATGGTTTGAATTTCATGTGCATGGAAACATTTCTTCCCACTTAGCCCTCACTTCTGAATTCTATTTGGCCTATTTCGCAGCTTGACCCTCACTTCTGCATTATACCCAGCCCTTTGCATTTTCCTCTTAACATGTCTGCTAAAAGGGGGGAGAGATAAGGGGCTCTACCACATAATGGTTGTTCACAATTGAACTTCCTAGCTCTAAAATTCAATAATTTTGCTTCATACAAACACACCCACTCCCTGCCTTCCATAATCCCCAAACCCCATTTCCTAATCATGTTGTAAATGCCTGTTAGTCAGTTTTCAACACAGTGACAAAATACCTGAGAAAAAAAGTTAAAAGGAAAAGGATTTATTTTGGCTTATCATTTTAGTTTATGCTTTGATGGCTCCATTCCCTATGGAAAGGCAGAACACTGGGGCAGAAGAGCATGACAGAAGAAAGCTGCTCACATCATGGCAGTAAGAAAGCACAGAAGAAGGGACCAGGGAGATGGTATAATCCCCTAAGGGACACCCCCTAGTTATCAGTGACCTGCTTCCTCCAACTAGGTCCCACCTCTAAAAGTTTCTACTACCTCCTAGTAATGCCATCAAATTATGAATCCATCAGAAGATTAACTCACTGAAGAAGTCAGAGCCCTCAGGATTCAATCACTTCCCCACAGCTCTACCTCTGGATATTGCACTGGGGACAAAGCCTTCAACACCTGAGTTTGGGAGATGGGGAGATTCCTCATAGCCAAATCATAAGGTATATCTTCCTCCTAATCCTTCCTTTTTTTTTTTTTTGATATGTTTGTTATTTGGATACATACACACACACACACACACACACACAAACACAGACCACCCAAGATAAGACCTTTTCTCAAGTGCTCCTAACTAACTACTCTTTACTGAATATGTGTGTGCTTAACTGCCCCTCTCACCTATTATTTTGTAATATAAAACTGTCTTGAACTATCAGTGAAGTTACACATTTCTGGATTCCAAGAGTTATCTTATGCTTCTCAATACTCCATGGTATCAAATATATCATGTTTTTGTAGTAAATATTTGGTGATTTCTGTGAGTCTAATTAAACCAGAAAAGCCATCCTTTTTGTAAGGGAGAAAGTATTTTATGGCATTATTTAAAAAGCAATTTATTTCTGCTGATTGGCCTATAGCCATTGTACTGCCTGAGAAAAACCCAGAGAAGCCCCAAGACATAAGTTGTTAAGAAGATAGGGAAACCAGTTACATAGACTAAGGGAGCACAAGCATTTAAAATAGCAGTGTTGTGGAGGACTCATTCTCATTATTTTGTGGGAAGTGCCACATTTTTGGTGATTAGCAGATAAGATACAGGAATTCCATATTTTATAAATGTAATTCATCCTCAAAACCCTACACTGACTTTATTTACTATCTCTGGACAAGCTAAAATTGTAGTCCTTGGTCTGTGTTTGAGGGACAAATATTAGGCATTTATGGTGACCCTATCTTCAATAAGGAGGAAGTCAATAGGGAAAACAGGATTATCACTGCCTTTTTCTAATTCTCTATAGAAAAACCTCAATCTATAGCTTAGTTATTATATTTTTGTTTAGAAAAGAAGCAACTTCTTATCAGCCAAGACAATGAAATGACAGCTTGCTATATTAAAATGAGCTATCTGGATTAGCTATTTAGTTTTGAACAAGTTGCTTAACTTGTCTCATTTACCTAAAATAACAAACTCTGGAAAATGCCAAGAAGCAAAGAAATGATGAATTGAAAGTGAAAGAGAAAAGGAAATACAACTCTCTACTTTTATTGAAGCCCATTTGTCTCCCCATTTTAGAGCTGATATAAGGACAACATTGAGAGAAGGCAGAGTCAATCTTCCTGGAACTGCTGACACACAAATCTAATTGCATTCTTAGCATTTTCACTTTGCTGTCTTACAGGAGCCCTAAACCAACATTCCCAAAACTGGGTTCATAATTTCCTATTGATTGGTCTCCGACCTCTGGTGTTCTCCATCTCTGGGACTGGGCCCACCATCGGACATTTGATCATGTCAAACACCATGGCTTCTTCTTCTTCCCCACCATTTGTCATATATTAGTCAATTTTGACTCTTCCACATTTCTTGGATGTGCCCTTTTCTCTCTTTTGCCCCTGCTTTCAGTTTAATTCAAGTCATCATCTTTCCCATGAACTGATAACTAGTCTAGTCTCTATGTCCATTTTTATCACACACTAATAGATAAGCCACATATAAGCCAGAGTGAGATTTCTAAGACACAAATGTGATGGTAATTCATCCCTGCTTAAATTTTATTGATGGTATTTCAATTTTTAAGATATTTTTAACCTTTAATGATAGCCCACAAAACTCTGCACAATAGCCAGCCTTATCTCATTCTGATCCCTCTCTTCTTCCTTTTCTGCAGTCATCTGCCCTTATTGCAGTTCCTAACTATATCAAGTTCCTTTCTCCTATCAGAATTTTGCATGTGCTTCCTCCTTTGTATACAATATTCACTGTTTCTTTCTCCAGAGGATTTTCTACTTTTATTTAGCTGTCAGTTTAATACACATTTCTTTAAAGAAAACTTTCCTTGACAACCCACAAACAACTCAAGATTTTCAGAGTCCTTTGCACTTGTCTCTTTATCTTCCTTGTTAAACTTTAAGCTTGATAAAGCCAAGGACCAGGTGTTTTTTAAAAAAAATTGCTCTGCTTTGTTTCAAGCACAGTATGTGCCACATGTAATAGGTAATACAAAGATATGCATTAAGCCATGCTTGTATGAAGCATATAGTTACTGCACTTTCTAGTAGTCCTTGCAAATAAATATGGCATCCTATTTTGTTCCATCCCCTCATGTACCTGAGGTACAAGACCCTCATGTACCTGATACTCCAATAATCTTCTCGGCAAACTGACTCAGTAACCCAGCAATGTTGGGTAGGTCGTTGAAACAGGAATTTTCAACAAAACTCTGGTTCCTAGGAAAAATGACAGAAGATGTCAAGGTTTAGTTTTCCCTTGGGCTTTTACCTCTGTGTTTTTATTTGTGCGTTGGTACTTCCTTTAAGCTTTATATTTTAGGCCATTAAGCTGAAGGGTGATATCTGGAATTTAACCATCATGATAAATATCTGGCTCCATATCTGTGTGCTGTCTTTTCAGGCTGTTGCATGGTAGCCAGCTAATTTGGTAATTTTATTCAGATGAGGAATATTTGGTATATCCATCTATTATTAAGGTTCAAGATATTCTTTTCAGGAAAGAAGGTTAAGGAGCCCAAAGACTGGGTGTTGTTCAGTGGACCGCAACATAGTTTTTGAAATTTCTAGGGAAAAGAGCAGAGGTGCTAGAGCTTTACTGACGATGACAAAAGTCCTTCGTGAAGAGCAGGAGTAAGTAGTCCCCTCCACAGTCTTTTCAGGAAAACTTTCTTCTCTTATATAAAACTGGTAAGAGTGAGGCAGGATTTCTGGGCTTCCCAGGCTCACAGCTCTAATGTGATTGTCTTTTCAAGACTTTGGTAATTGTTTTAGCTTCTTAGGCTCATGTAACAAATTACCATTAACTTGGCGGTTTAAAGGAACACAAACTTATTGTTTTACATTTCCAGAGGTCAGAAGTAAAAAATGAGTATTGCAGCGATAAAATTAAAGTACAAAGTTCCAATCCTTCTGGAGGTTCCACAAGAAAACCTGTTTCTTTGCCTTTCCCAGCTTCTAGAGGCTGCTTTCATTCCTTGGCTCATGACCCAACTTCGGCTTCATCATCGCACCTCCTTTTCTGACTAATACTCTAATTTCTCTCTATGTGTGGGTCTTTCTCTCTGTCTTTCTATATCTATCTAGACAGGGTCTCACTATGTAGCCCAAGCCAGTCTTGAACTAGTGATCCTCCTGCCTCAACCTCAATCCCAAGAGCTGGGATGACAGGTGGCCACCACAATGCTTGGCTCCTGCCTTTCTTATAAGGACTATTTTGATTATACTGGGCTCACCTGGATAACCAGAATAATAATAGTCTCCTGTCTTAAGTTCCTTTTGCCATATAAAGTAACATATTTGAAGATTCTGGGGATTAGTACATAGACATCTTTGTAGGGATCATTATTCTGTCTACCACAGTGAAATAGACTTAACTCCATATTTCTAAGAATGCCAATCAGAAAAGATTTAAGTCTCAAAATAAAAATTATAGTGTGGCCTTTTTTAAAATCTTGGTGCCGTACTTAAGGTATTGGTTTTCTTCTTAATAAAATGTCCTGTACGTATCACAGCTGCTTATTACCACTCTCCTTAATTAAGTTTCTATCTTTGCTTGAATGTGAGGGATAGTCATTTGTTAGCTTAAATTAGATTTCTGATCAATGGAAATTACCTTGTGACACTGTGAAGAGAGAAAGACTGTCTAATAATCTGAGACCATGCTTTCCATACTTACAAATGAAATTCTGGCATACTATGTTTGAGTAAATAACAATAAAAATTAGGAGAAACTAAATATAATCCAACTCAGGCTGCAAGATGTAGTCTAAATGTTATCTCTTTTATTAAATGATTGCTTATCCCCTAGCTAGAGCAAGGCATTACTTCTGCGTTGCTACGACAGCATCACATGCCGAACTCTATTATGGCATTCACCACATTGACGTATTGATCTGTTTACATGACTATCTCCCAAACTGCTCCTGAGATTCTCAAGGGCAAGGGCGCTGTTCTGTTCTTAGTACTGATGCTGTCTACAACAGTGACTGACACATGGCTGATGTTTTAATTCTGTTGAATGAGGGAATAGGACCTTTGCAAGCCTGTTTTATACTTCTTTGGTGATTAATTCTTTGCTAGCTAATTTGCAGCATTGATTGAGAGGCACAATGATGAACTGGTTGAAAGCATACAGATGGCCAGGTGTGGTGGTACATGCGTATAACTCCAGCATTTGTGAACAGAGGCAGGAAGATGGCAAGCTAAGGCCAACCTGAGAGACATAGGGAATTTGAAGCCATCCTCAACTACGTAGTAAGACACTGTCACAAACAAAACAAAATTGTTTTAAAAAAGAAATAGTACAGAGAAATGAACAGAAATCAACTCCCATCTGAAAGTAAGAACATTTTAGTGAAAATTTAAAATCTGACATTGACTGAGTAGAAATTATATCTAAACAAACAACTGGAATTTTATAGTCATCTAGCTAGTTTAGGATATATGAATCCAATAAAGTTCTCTATCCCACTAGTAATACATTCAATCATATTTCCTTTCAGCTTGCTTTTTTAAGAGATTAAAAAATATCACACATTTTTAATTTCTACTTACTAGTTGCCTTCATCCTTTTGGCTATTTAGTTAGCATCCTATCGTTTTCTTGAGCTTCCATATACCTTTCTACAGGATTGAGCACATATACACATGCACACAAGAAAGCCCATGTTACAAAGTGGTCCCTTATAACGTAACAGGATGTGAGGGTCTTTTTGCTATTATATTTTTAATGGCTCTCCAAACCACATTGGCAGATGTTTTCTGAAGGTTCTTATAACACCAGTCGGTGATTTCCAGTATTGACTCAGCATCACAGTCACTTGTGGTGCTCTGTAACTGTCTAATATATGAACTTTGAAGAAGGATCTGAGTAGCTTCCACTATCCCACCAGAAATTCTGATTTGAAGCGGTGTTGGAAATTTAAAGCCAAAGTTTAAGTATGGATGGTTATGTGGAAGATTCTGAGTAAATTTTAGTTTATTTCCCCTTTGATTGTTTGGGTTTTTTGTTGTTGTCAGTTTCAGGTCTGGAAAGTGTTACAGGCTTCTGTCAGGGACATGTTTTTTCCTGAAGGATGAAAGTGATATTAACAGCCTGACCCAAGCCTTGTATGCACATATGAATAATAAAAAAAAAAAAAGAAAAAAAAAACCAGCCTGATCTTGCTACCTTTGTATTTTGCACACTCCCAGTAGGAGAGCATCAAAAGAGTTACTGTTGTGAGGTAGGAATGTGTGTGCATGTATTAATATATAAATATGTGTATTATGTACCCATGGCAATGAATATATGTAGATAGGCAGAGAGAGATAACTCACATACCCATCCATCTGTCTATATGATAGCTTACTTGGCATGTCCATTGTTGTTAACAGCTATTGTGTGTTATTTGGGGAATGATGCAGACATGATCAAGAGGAAAGATAGTAAAAAACACATTTTTCTCTAAAGGAAAAAAAAATTCTATCATTCTCTCATTCGACTATTCATCTGAGGAGAAAGGAAATACAACATTCAGCCAGTTACAGTATCTTAGTCTTTTCTTTGTCTGAGTCATTTTATAAGCTTGGAGAAAAAGACCTTGTTGGGAAGAAAACTAGAAGCAGTGAGTTTCCAATTTGACCTCTGACCTCTCTGACAGTTCTCATTCTGTCTCATAGGTTTTGCTTCATCCAATTACCCCTAAAACTCTACTTTCCTCAGGGCTTGATATACTTCTCCAATTGTCCTTGAGTGATGTAATTTACTTATATTATGCTTAAAGTAATGATAACGACTCACAAATCTGTTATGTTCATCTTGAGGGCCTATTTACTACTTTGTGTGTGTTTTAGTGTGTAATATTGAGCTTAATATACTTCCACCAAAACTTGCTCTAAAACTGTATTTCCCAGCTCCATGGGCTGTACTTTCATGTCTTCAATTACTCAAGCAGCCAGGGAATTGAGTATTTCATTACAGTGCTGATACTTGAGCTACACTTTATTCCCAAAGTGAGAGACCATGTGGGCATAATGGAAATGTAGTATAGCATTAAGACTTGATTTTCTGGTTAGATATGGGATTTTCTTTTCTTTAATATCCTTATCTGAAACTGCATCTCCACTGGCATTTTTCCAAAAATACATCTTGTGCCCTGGCTGAACACCTACTTGGCATTTACCAACACAAGCATGGTGCTGGACTCTGGAGTATAGGATTTGAGATGATGAAGCCTTTCTCTTGAGAGATTGTAATCTAGGAGAAATGAAGAGATTTTTCTGAAGAAAATGATTTACTATAGCATTTCTCTTAGTATCAATTTTATCAGGAGCTTTTAATATGTCTTTTAATTTGACTTACATACCACCTTCTCCGCATGCCTTTCGTTGTCAGTTAGATGCATACAATATGTTGCACTTGTGGATTCCATAGATGGGCTATTCTAAATTGAGGAGGGAGGAACTTTTTCCTTATTTTAGTTATCTAAGGTTCAACCTTTCAGAATTTGCCAGGGCCACACCGATTTAAAAAATGGCATTAAAATGAACTATCTAATCTCAAACTTGTCAACTTGTCTACGACACATGAAGGCTACAAAAGGGTTAGACATATCCAGTTATCTGTTAGGTGCTACTTGCTGCATCTGAAATCCTAAAGTTCAGGCCTCTCAGTGAGCCTCAGGCAGCACTGTAGGTACCACAGATCACTTAGTAGCCAACAAATAATGTCTATTTTCAGCCTCTGAAGCCTAGAAGAGAAATAAGAACAGTATTAGAGACTTGTAAGTCCAATTCTATACAGAAGACACTGTGGACAGATTAGAAAGAAGCCAGATGCAGAAGAAATAGTGATCTCCCAACAACTGTAACACATAGGAATATGGAAACCAACATGTACGTTTTACCTTGCAATGTTCTTAATTGACAGCATTTCTCACTGATATGTGAAGGCCTTTTTGTATCCTATTATTTTGGGGCTGGTAACCAAGTGCTGGTTTAACATCATAGTTTAGTCACTGTTGTCAAAGCCTGGCCCCCAAGTCTAAGATCTGGATACTCATAATTTAAATATGACTCTACTCTTTTACTCAATAATCATTTGCTTCTACTATCTGCCAGACACTTTGCTAGTAAGTTTTGCTAGGAAAAATTTTCTTGGAAATGTTACTTTACTAATAAATGGCCTTTGTTGTCATATTTTCTCTGAGATATTGGTCAACTTCCTGGGCTACCACTCTCTTCTGTGAATGAATCACACATATCTCTGGGGGGTCCTATAGCTCCTTAATCAGTCACTGTGCTGGTCTGAGATGTCCCTGCTTTTTCAGATGTTTTTAGTATTTATGCCCTCGGTGGTTCCCTTCTACAGTTGTCCAACTACCCTAGGGAATTTGTAGTCATAGAGATGGGTAGCCTATATTTCCCCAATATACACAAAGTTCTGTCTGTTTTTCTGGATAAGACTTAGATTTTTAAAACTCCGTGACTGAATTCTAGGTTATTTGCTTTGGGTTCATGCCTTACTGGAGACAACAAATGCAAAATGACCATGCTGATTGAATGCAACAAAGGTCAATGGGCAAAAGAAAATGCATGTGTTTAAAAAGTCTTGTTTACTTATTGAAAAGAGCTTCTACCATTGCAAATTACTTGGTAAGCCTGCATTTGAATTGAGAGGAGGCTTGATAGCCTCCTTCTGCCTAGGCCAGGAAGAGACTTAGTAAAAACACCCCTGCTCCCTAAGCCTTGCAACTCTGCCATGTCTGATACTCATGTGCCTCTCCTCTATGATCATTGTTAGACAAGGTCCTGACAGTTTTTTCTGCTTACTTCCTTACCCTTGATACATTATTTTTAAAGATTTGTCAATGCAAAGTTCCTCGATGCTCACAAGCTCCCAGAGATACCAACCTTTCTTCCCTCTGTCATTATTACTGTGAGTGGAAGTTTTCTCTAATTCCCTGCAGTCTTGAGTCCTCTGTAAATTTTGATTTTGCTCAAATCCCTACTTTGTTCTAATAATGCTGCTGATATTAAACCTCAAAACTCATAGGTAAACTGAAGACAGAAAATCTGGCTTTTTCAAAGCATGACAACCTGTGTGGTTCATGCCTGTAATCCTAGCTCTTAGGAGACTAACATCCAGAGAATCATGGCTTAAGGTCAGTCTAGGTGAAATGTTAGGGAGACCCCCATCTCAAACAATAGCCAGGCATGGTGTCACACACCTGTCATCCCAAGTTACATGAGAGGCTGAGATCTGGAGGATCACAGTTCCAGACCAGCTCAGGAAAAATTGTTTGTGAGACTCATACTTAAGGCAAAAAGACTTGGGTGTGGTGGCATACACCTGTCACCTCAGCTTAGGTAGGAAGCATAAAATATGAGGATCAAGGTGTAGTTCTGTCTGGGTAAAAAGTAAGACCCTGTCTCCAAAATAATTAGAACAACATGGGCTGTAGGCATGGCTCAAGCAGTAGAGTGGCTGTCTAGCAAGTGCAAAGCCCTGAGTTCAAACCCCAGCACCATTAAAAAAAATAAAAAAGGCATAGCAAATATTTAGTTCCTCATATCTCCTAAATCTTGAACCTTGGGGCTCAAAAGTTACTTACTGATGAGTGAAAATTAGTCTCACAACTCACTGTAGCTCATGCTCTGCTATGAGCTGAGTCTATATTCCCACTCTGGTTAAACTCAAAGACTAGCAGAGGAGTAATTTTAGACACTTCTAGCACATGTCAGAAAGGAGTCCATGAATTCTTTGAAACTGCAGAAGATAGAAGGAAGCCAGTGAGAGGTGGATTTTGTTTCTATGTGTGTCTCTGTGACTACACTGTGACTCCCTTGAGGAAAGGACATAATTATTATTCACCTTTGAATGCATTGCTTCTAACTAGAAATGAGATATCTGACAATGGTAAATGTTCAATCAATGTTTACTTAGCTCACTTGAGCTGAACCAGTTTATATACATAAAAACATTTGCTTATTTATAAGATCTTTACTGAGTACTCAGTATGCAATGAATGTGTTCAGTACTAGGGATACAAGAAGACACAATTATAGCCCTTGCCCTCAAGAATCTTACAAAATCTAGGCAGATAAGTTGAAGAGAAAAGAATATTATCTTACTGAGTCAAGACTTGAAGTCTGCTTCTGCCACTTATCCACTGGCTCATGTGTGACATGTCGTTTAACTTCTCTGGGTCTCAGTTTCTTCACTTAAAAAAAATGGCATAATAACTACCTCAGAGGATTCTAGTTAAGATTAAAGGAGACAATAAGAGATAACTTTTGTCTTCAATTATTATAATTTTTCCTCCCTTCTATTCCTTCATCACTACCCTAAAATTCATTCACCTGGCTGAGAACAATGAGATTCAGTGAAGGTCAAACACCTAGAAAGTAGCAAGAGAATGTTTGAACCAACCTCTGTAGAATCAGAGTGATTTCCATTCTACATTTCACTGTACCTTGGAACCTGATTGTGTGATGAAAGACGGTTACCATCCCTTAGTCCTTCACTATAACGTTGCTCATACCAAAGGAGACGTCTTTCTCATGCCTTTTTGTTCATAAAAGACTGAGAATCTTTTTGGCTGTGTCCTTGGTCATCTCCTCCCTTGGGCTTTTTAAAAATGACTTGGAAGGGTTAGGTATATACTGGGTCAGGCTCAGGTCTTGGCAGCAAATCACCTTGGCTTTGATGGTGCTCCTGTTGTCAGTGTGCCCAGAAGATTAGAGCGATGGGAACGTCCACAGAGGGAGCACAAATGAATGCATTTCACAAGCAATTCATTACAATTTGAGATACCCTGGCTTCTTTCTTGCAGGACCTCTGCAGAAAAATGATTGTTAGAAGGATTCATATCTTGCTTAATCATTCCCTCAACCTTCTGATCCTCTTCCCTGTTGATAATCACTGCTTAGCATATTTTTTGCTGCTGAGAAAGTAGGCAGGCAGCTGTTGCAGCCTGTGGCAGATTCTAAGGTTGCTCCTTAGGGGGTTGGCAAGGGATACCTTGTGAAGCTGAGGATTTTAAAAATGTGTTTGTTTCTTTTACCCGGGAGAGTCTGAGCAATCAGTTTTGGGCTTTTCTTCTCTAAACTGTTTATGCTTATGAAGAAAATACTTTAATCAATGTGTGAAAGTGGATTTTTTTCTAAACATTTCCTGCTTTGATGGCTAATTTACATATATGTTATAGGAGCTTGCAAATTGACTTAAAGGCTTTGTTCTAGGTACCCTGTCCAAGCTAATTGTGTCCCTATGATGCCTTTTTTTCTTTTTAGGTGAGATGGGTTGACTATTTTTTATTAACTTAAAATCAATAATTGCCTACCAGTTTCAAAAGGCTATAGTCAATTATAGTTATTTAGCTATATTAAAACTTGTCACTGTGTTTCACATCTTTTGCGTCCATATTCTCTGACCCACTCTGAGTCACTGATGGACACAGTCCAAGGTAGTTACAGCAGAAATGTGTTAATAGTTCTTCATGGTCAAATATGGTACATAGTAAGATGGATTCTTTTTGGTTATATCTTTTGGGTCACCCCTCAGTTTGCAACCTGTAACAGTGTCAGAAATAGGTTTCATTTCAATTGCCTGGTTCTTAAAGAAATTTCTACTTAAAGAAAGAAATCTCTGTTGGGAGTATTCTGAGGCTGCATCCCAGCTTAGTAAACATGAGTGTGTTGACTGGCTAGCAATGAGGACCATGGATATAACAACCTGTCTCTATCAGGACTACAAAATTTCATATTACTTATAGCTGCTTCCCAAGAATAATAGACAATAGCCTATTATGTATTTGTTGTGCGTAGAACCCGAAGCAGGGTACTTCTGGCCTTTTTAAAGGTTTTAAGCAGATTTTCCTTAGTGTTGTCCTAACGTGGTATATCAGTCTGTATTGGAAGATCATTTTTGTGTATAAATAGTTCGCTCCCCCAGGGTTTATGAATTTTTTTTTTTACCTCCATGCCATTGCTTAACCTATTTCCTCTACCTAAAAACATTGAAACTTTTCTCATAATTCATGGACCATCTCAAATATTGCCTTTTCCTCTATAAAGCTTTCCAAACCTTCTAGACAAGATAAATGACTCCCTTTCTCATCTATCCAAAGCAATTAGTTGAATCTCTATTACCACACCTGCCACATTGCTCTGTAATTACTTGTTCACATTCCAAAATCTATCCCAGAATGTTGGGCATATGTTTGTAGACATCAAGTGGATCAAGCATTGTTCAGAAAAACCTAGACTTCCAGAATTCCTTACTTAAGGCTGTTGAACTTCTAAACTATAAAATGGTAGGGAGGGTAGAAGGAGAGAGGGAGAGAACAAAGAAAAGAAGAAGACATAATCCATATATAGTCCAACAGAGAAACTATTAAAACTGTGTGTGAACAAAGAACATTTACAGGAAGGATCAGAAAATAGATCCAGGCTAACACATGGAAGTATGTACATAAGTCCTATTACTGATAAGTCTATCACCCCTTCCCCACCATCTTAAGGCCTAGTCTGTGTCCATATATGAAAAATGAATTTATTTACATTTTAGGTTAAAACTGGGGAGAAGGAAATTCTCAGCCTCTGTCCCCCTTGACTATAGCAGTGTTACAACTTGAAGAAAAGATGAAACAAAGCCAGGAAATATGCATATGTAGATTTAGTTCTGGACCCTGGTTACTAGAAATAGTACCAGGGTCCAGAACTTTTGGAACTGGCTATCTTTCCTCCCAGAATGATATTTCTTATATAGAGCTGGAACTGAAAAAGACAATATTTGCCTAATATTTAGGACCCCATTACAGTTACACATGCCCTCAGTGGAAGGACAGAGCTGACCTAGGTGGACATGTGTAGCTGGCTCAAGGCTTTATTGCAGGTTTCTAAGAAAATTAGTAAGTTTTTGCCTGGTCCAAAGAGAAATAAATGGGGATAAAATAACTGAGAAAGCACTCAGCTCTTCTATAGGCTTTCCAATTTCTTTAAAAGATATTATGCCTATTAAGTCAAATGTACTGGGAGAATGGCACTATACACTTTGGAACTCTTTCCCACATGACCACCAGTCTTTTAATATGGCTGAGTAGAAGTCCATAGCCTGGTCAACATACTGTTCTTCATTGTCTTCAAGAAAATATTCCTGCTCAAGGAGTAATCTATTCCATTAAATTATCTGAAACTTTATAAAGAAATTCCATGTGTTTTATTTCACTGAATTCTTACCAAAAGAGATTTTTAAAGATCAAAATCAAGAAGTAATATAACTGTCCCCATTTTAAATATAGGATAACTCAGAGATTAAGCAACTGGTCCAAGGCCATAGGTTTGAAATCTAGATCCTCAGAGCACAGTAAATCCCATGTTCTTTTATTTGAACTTTCATAACTCTTCTGCTACTTTTCTTTTCTCACATTTATCACTTTCTCATCTAATTAACTTTATGTTTCCCTTGTATTTCTAAACTCCTTGAAGTTGTTATATGTTTATTTCTTCCATGGAAGCCCATTTGGTGCTAACAAGTGCTTTGCTCTTTGTCAAGAAACAGTGCCATGTTTCTTTACATGTGTATCCGCAAACAAACATGGGATTTCTTTAGTACACATCTTAGTTTAAAGAGGGAGTGATGAATGAATAAAACAAGGTGGGGATTAAAGAATGAAGCAAATATTACAATTAATATCACATGAAATTTCAATGATTTTCATTTTCTAGGACAAACTAATGTATATTAGAAAGTACAGAAGAGCCTATCTGAGATACTTCTGTGAGAAAATCTTATGAAGGAAGAGAAAAAGAAAATATAGAACGTTGTCAAGGAAAATTGACTTCCTCAAATAGGGAATTTCAGATGGAGAAGGCAGTCTTAGGAAAGGTCTAAATGGCAAGAGCTAGCCTGGATCAGAATCTATTAGAAGGATGAAATTGGACAATCCATTAGACTGCAGGCTTTTAAAAATGGAACTGTGAACTTTTGCATTGACATAAACAGCCAGGATTGAAAAACTAAAGGTCAGCTTTAAACTGTGATAAAAGGATTTACATTTAAAAAGATACAGCTATTTCTATAGCCAGCTAAATCCTGAGCCTTTGTGATTGCTAATGACTCCCTGAGGAAGGCAAAAGTAGGAAGCAGGGTTTGGGGCAGGAGTGTTTGTCTCTGTTCTCATGAAAAGAAAGGTGGGAGGCAGGAAAGGGCTATTTCTTAAGTCCCCTCTAGGTGCCAGTAGTGTGAATGTAAAGTATTCAAAGGATAGGAAACCAAGACACTGAAAAGGTCAGTGATGTCTGAAGCTCCCAAGAGTGGCAGAGCCAATATGTAAATTCAACCATCTGAACTTCTGTCAAGGCCCTTGAACAAACTTCCTACACTCCTGTTTTCAGGATTTGTCTTCACATACCAATTTCTCTTTCACCTTCCTTGTCTGATCCTCTTTATGGATCAGTAATATTTTTTACTCCTCAGCCTAGGTTACCACTATTGGGACTCATTCCCTATCCCTTAAACATGAGACATGTCCCCACTTCTTGTTCTCACAGAAGCCTGTGCTGCTATGAAATGCTATTTATTGGCATTTCTCATATTGTATTGTGATTACTTGCTTAGTCCAGGGAAACACAGACTATTTTACAATTTTGTCCTGGCACACATAGCATAGTATATGGCATATAGTAGGTGTTCACTAAATATTTACTGGATGAATAAATAATCGAATGTTCTTTCTAACTGAAAGCTTATGCCTTTTTCACTCATTATTTATATCTATCCCTGTTCTCCATTCATGGCTAACTCAGTTCCCACTGGGCCTTGGGAGAATTCTCTTTGCTTCAATGTTTTCATTTTTCTTATTTGACTTTTATGTCTCTTGCTATACGTTTTGGATTAGTGCTAAGGCACAATATTCTAAGGCATGAGAAACTGCAAAGCTGCCAGCGGACTGGCAAATGAAAAGGAAGGTAGAGTTTGGTCTGCTAGTATGTGTTATTACTAACACATGTGTCCTTTATAATTCTTTCATAGTCACTATATTTGGTGATTCATCAGATAAATCCCTTTACCAGTCAATGTGGAAGAACAGTAAACACATGAGATGGTTTTCTGGCAGGAGGTAGAGGGGAGTATGATTAAAGATGTGAATGAAAGTAACATTAAAATAGCCTTTTATTTTAACAATTGAAAATCCCAGTCCATACATATTAAATGTGCTTTACCTGCAGATGAAGCTGTTGATTCATTGTCAGAAAGTTACTTTCTAAGAGTAGACCAATTATCAAGTACTTAATGAACCTCCTCTGCTAGTGTACTTGGTTGACCCTATTGAGGGGAGAATTGAGGTGGTAACAGAAACAAAGACAGGTGGATTGTGGGTTGCACCTGAAGGAGTTTACAATATTATTTTAGGACTGTGATTAGCATATGTGAAACAAGAGAGCAAGAAGCCCTGCTACTAATAACCTAAAGCAGTAAGTGTGAAAGGATTTCAAAGAACTTGTAATTCATTCATATGCTCACTCAACAAATATTTATTGGTTTTTGGTTGTGTGCAAAACATTGTGCTGGGGATGCCAAGTTTAATACAGCCAGTCTTTGCAGCTGAGGAGTTCCTAGTCTGTTGAGAGTACACTGTTGTGTTGTTCTAACAGTGCTGAGGGACAGAGTGCCAGGAAGCATACAGAGGCTCTGTCTGAGAAGTCAGAGAGGCTGCAAAAAGGAGGAAAATTTTGGCCCAAGTCTTGAATTATGAATAGCAATTAACATTTTCCTCAAAAGAAAGGTCAAAGGGTTTATATATATTTTTAAAAGCTTCTAATTCTCATTGACTGTATTGGTTCAAAACTATTACCATCATAGTGGATGTTAAATTATATGGTGCTGAGGAGGATGGAGAGATCAGAAGTATTTTGCTGTAAGAATCATATTTTATAAAAGAGGCTTGTAGAATGGTAGAATAAGAGACAAGGAAGAATAGTTATTTTATATTGCTTCTTCATATTCTACTGTGTGTACTACTTGTTATTTTCACCAACTGTGATCTACCATTCTTTCTATGTTGTTAGAGTATTTCTTGCATTTGATGCTTTAATATAGCATGATTTTTTCCAGTATCACTATTGCTTTCATATAGCTATATCCTCCTATTGGATTGCTTTTCTTTGACAGCAAGAAATTGAATTTTATGTGTTTTCAGGGGAAGAAGTAGAAAGGAGTAAACATTTATTTAATGTCTGCTATATTACAAGAACTGTGCCAGGTGCTTTAAATCTACTACTTTATTCCTTAATGAACATGAGAAATATATATATTGTATTAATCCATTTTATAGTTGTGTAAATTACAGCACAAAAAGACTAAATGTATGGCCCATGGTTATATGGCTAAATCATATAATTCAGACCTCTGTAATCTGTCTCTTCTTTCTACTCTTTCTCACGATGTTAGCTTTAAAATGTGGAATGTATTTTTATTAAAGAGGCAATGAAGTGAGTAATTCTCTTTATTTAAGGACTTTGTCTCATTCATTAACTAATTCACAAATATTCTGCCATGTTTCACGAGTTTGGGATTCTAAAAATAAAAGATAGTCATTGCTGTCATAGTTTTTAGTAGAAATAAGATATCCTGAGACAATTGTGAAATTTTTTAATTCATCTCTTTCGATAAGAAGAGACTTCCAGTGAGGTCCACAATGTCACGTTTTAACAAAAGATTTGACAAATGCAAACATTCATTGAAGTAGTTTAAGAGAAAATCACACTTCATTGTCTTTCTAGATCTGCATTCTTTCAATCCAGAGGTGCTCCTATTAGAAGCTGCATTAAAAAAAATCAGACTTGCACTTTTCCCTTTGTAAATAGTAGCAATGCATTTGGAGGGGATAGCCATAACTCCCTAACTCCACAGCTATTTATGAAACTGGAGTTTTAAACCCAAGGGCCAAAATCCTGAGATTCCATGTGCCAGGTTCAGCCACCCACCCCTAAACGCCAATAGAGAGGCATGGTGAAGGCAGAAAAAGGAGGCTTATTACATGACTTGAGACATGCCGTGGGAAGAGGCAGAGTAAGGACTCAGCACATCTTCAGCCATCTTTGGGATACAGACATAAACTATAGGTATATATAAATAAAAGAACTGGGGGCAGGGGACAAACTTATGCCTAGTTAAACAGTCCCAGTCACAGGTGTGTTCTGGTTGACCATTATCTCAGTCCAAGTGTTCCCAGAGGGGTTTGGGAGAAGATGTTATCACTGTCATCTCTTGAGGGGAATAATCTGGTTCACATGAGATGATTACTTCTACTCTAGGGTGCAGCCTCTTCATTATAGGTAATTGTCCTCATTTAAAGGGTGGTCTGTCCTGCATGTTCCACTGTTCCTTGTGGGAAGTTTTAGTCCTTTGTCATAAAGATGTTATCAGTTCTGTCCTTTCTGGAATCCAAGGTGATTGTAAAGTGACTATAAAGAAAATGAATTAGAGCAAAGGCAGATACAAAATGGAGGCAAGGATGCCAAGCTTCTCCTGTTTTAATATCCCAAGTAAGGAATCCATGCTTTTCAGCAAAAGCAAATTGAGCGCCTCTACATTTTTAAACTTGGCCCTTAGGAATATATGTGTGTGCATTTATGGATATATATATATTTAAATATATATTTAAATTAGTGGTTCTGAATATTGAGTGAATAACAGCATGATTTTACTTGTGCAAACTTTAATGATATAAGTGAGCTGCAGATTCAAACAGTAGTTCTTAGTTCTATCTTTAAGACAAAATAAAATATGAAAGAACTATATCTATCTTAGAGTATGATTTATTCATGTTGAGATGCTAATAAGTGTCATTCTGAAGGTGGGAAAGCATAGCAAAGCATGAGTAATTTTTGTAACAGAGATTTGCTTGATAAAGACTGTATTAAAGGTTTATTAGTTTAGTTTTAAAAGTACACTTATTAAACTGTTTAAAATTTGTCTACCTTTCTCAGTTAACTTCCTTAAATTCATAGGATATTATGCACTTAGAAGTGAAATAAGAATTCCTTCCCTTCTCTACAGAACCTTCTCTACCTTTAAAACATACTAGCTTTCGTCTCATAAAAGTTAATATTACTCCTAATTTTCTAATTACTCATCTAAAACTCACGTACATAAAAGACAGAAAGATGTTTCTGTCTTTTTTTTTTTTTGCAAGTGTGAAAGTGTGTAATTTATTAAAGCAAACGAGAAGAAAAGAAACAGAGCTCTCACTGGGCGAGAGGGGTTCCAAAAGAGGGTTGCCCCATGTTTTCTCTTTTGTTTCTCTTTCTAGCCAGGTCTTACCTCGCTTGTTCTGCTCCTTTACCTCCTATTTACACTTCACCTCACTGAAACCTGTCTGCGCCTCTAACATTTTTGCTTAGATCTTGGTTTTATTAAAGTTTCTTTGCCTCCATGTGATTTGAATTTACTGACACTCATTTGTAGAAACTCTCTTTTCTTTGCTTGTGAGAACACATACTGTTGCTTCTCCTACTCTCCTTAGATCTTTCCTTTCTGGTCTCCTCAGATTTATGTTCTCTGCTCTTTCAACAAGGCTAGAGGGGAGGAAGAGCCTGGGAGAAGTTGAGCACTGAAGGTTGTGTAAGGACTTTACTCTCAGTCCTGAGAGCTGCAGAGAGCCTTTTAAAGCAGGGCTGTAATGTGATCTGATTGGAAATTTATAATAAAGGAAGGCAAGCATGGATGTGAAGTGACAAGATTTGAGAAAATGAGAATAAGCTTTGAGAAAAGCTCGGATTAGGATATTAGCAGTAAAGACAATAATACATGAATTTATTCCAGGCATATTTAGAAAATAAACAATGTCTCATATGTGACAGGTTATTAGTTTGTAGTTGAAACATTGTGTTAGATGACAGAGGAACATTCTGAAAAAGGAGAAAGCTTGGGGTACCTCAGAAGGAAGGAAGCCAATGAAGTTTGTGGTTGAAAGGTAACACCACTTGGAATCTGCCTCTTCCCTGCTGATGGAATCAGAATGTCTCTCCATGTAGGAGTTTCCTGACCTTTTACTGTCTTCATTCTCCTCACCGTTGTTGAGCATATTTTCACTGGATGAAATATGTGACAGTCCTTTAAATATTGAGAGAACTATTATTGGAACAAGGATTAGAATGACTGTGTGGCCCTGGAGAGGATAACGAGGACCTATGAGAAGCATAAATAAGGAATTTTATAATGATTTTAGAAAAGGGAATGAGTCGGGAGATAAGGTCTTTGTGACTGGAATTGTTTACACAATCTTCTGTGATTGTTTTATGGGGATTATTATAGCTAAGATTAATACATTTGATGGAGGAGGATCTGGAAAGGGAATGTCCAGAAGGATTATCTCTGGGCTCTATCCTAACTCTGGAATTCAATGGTTCTACACAATTTCTCTGTTCCTCTTCCTCCTATTGTGACAAATATAAAAAGTTTTGAGTAACCACAGCCTTAAGAATCTAGGTATTAATGCTCGTTCATTCAGAATTTTGTCATTCCTTTGAGTACACGCATGAGAGCACAATTTATTCAGAACACGCACTTAGGCGTAAGACACAGAGAATGCATTAATGAAGCTACAGTAATTGAGGATTTTATCCAACTGTAACTTCCAGTCCTAACTCATGCATAATTCTTCTTTAGTGTGGCTTGTGCCTTTCTTAGCCAGCAAGGAGTGACCGCCTTGGAAAAGCTGCATGTTTTAATTATGAGAGAAGATGTTTATTGTTTTTATGACTGCAACAGGGGAATTGTTTGCTTCTGGACATATGAAAGTTTTGCACACCATGATGCACTGAGAGACAGGGAGAATTGATGTCCCTTCCTTTTATATTTTGGTGACTATTAAGCTAGCTACATTGTCTCAAGGTGATTTATTTAAATAAGGAACAAGGCATTTCATTTTTCAAGCTATTGTTCACATTAAACCATTTCACATTAAAATAGAGGTTCTGTCAATAAACATAGTAAGGGGACAAATCTATTGACCACAGCTATTGCTCTGATACTCAGACCCTGTCCATGCAACAAAAAGGGATTTACATTTATAAGAAGAAACATGTGCCAGCCTAGATCATAGAATTTAGCAAATGTCAAATTCAAGTGTGAAACTCTGATTCCATGACCAAATTCTTTGCTTATGCCAGTGGCAGCAAACATGGAGCAGGAACACAATTGGCTGGCTGAAGCTCGGGCCCCATAGATGTAAGCCTCAGCAGTGGCTTTAAAAGCTTAGCTTTCTGGGCCCATTAACTAACACAGCCAGGGAACCTCAAGGTTTCCTCGTCTCCATTTCAACCCACTAACCATTATTTCCTGAATGGAATAATAGGTAGGAATTTGCTAGGTAGACACTTAGAGGGATTTAAGAATAAAGTCCAGAATATAGAAACTGCCCTCACAAAGCTTAGTCTTCTCAATGAAAGAAGTCTTTTGCACAAGAATACAAAAGGAAAAAAAAAAACTTGATAAGTGTCACAGTGACATTTCACAGTAAAGGAATCACTGTAAGTTACAGACAACAGTCTAGGAGTCCTGGGTGGGTAGGGTTTATACTAGCCTTTAATATGTGCTTGATACCTAACTATGGGGGATGAGAAAAACAATTCAGGCAGGGATCGGACATGGAGGTGAGAATGTATGAATCAAGCTGAGGGTCCACAAGTGAACATATTTCAAAATGGCTTACATTGGAATTTCCCTTGTGTAACAAAGATTCAATTTTTGAACAAAGGTTTAGGCTAATTGGAGAATGATTTGCTGCATGAAGAAAGGAGATGGGTTTTCAGTGGTGAGCAAATGCTGAGCAGTGAGTCTAGCTGCTACCAAGAGTACTGGACTGATAGAGGTGATAACGTCAGCTGCTCCTCTACAGGCTTTGCATGTGTTCACTAATTTAATCATCCAAAAACTCTGGAGGTAAGTACTGGCGTCATTCTAATCATGCAAATGAGGAAGCTGAGAGAGACCTAGAGATTTTAAAAATGCAAAAGGAATGACTGTATCCATGATCACAGATAATATTATGTCCTGCTTATAATACAGGTTGATATTAGGAATAACAAGAAATTGGAAAAGTCTGTGATTTGATGCTAAAAGTTAGACTAAGAAGTTTAGATTTTATTCCACAGTCTGTGGGTGGTTGTTGAAAACATGTTTGTCCTTAATGCCTTGTGGGAACTAGGCTGGAACCCAATTCACCTCATCCTATCAACACATGAGCAATGGCTGGATTAATCCCCAGTACTAGGAGTCTGTAGCAAACTAGGTCAATGGGATTTCCCCATCCCCTATGGCTGTTAGGTCCAATCACAGGCCTCTGAAACCCACACACTACATTTTTGTTGTTCTCTCACTGATTCTTTAAGGTGGCTTAAGATGAGAGAGATCACCTAACTCCCACTTGGATCAAATTCTCTATTAGTATTCAGTCAACATGCTGTACTTCTTTGTCTGGTAAAAATCCTCAGGGAACCAAATTTCAAGATGGCTCACATTAGAATTTCTCTTGAGTACAAATTATTCAATTTCTGAACAAGGGTTTAGGCTAATTGCAGAATGGTTTGCTGGGAGAGGAAGGAAATGGCTTTCAGTGGACTTGTTCACCCTGATAAACTTAAGGAGTATTACTCATTTCATATGGTGGAAGAAAGCCTTATCTTGTGAACTCATTTCCTGTGATTCCTGACACAGCTCAGTACATGGTAGATGCTAAATAAAAGTTCCTTTAATAAATGAGAGGACACAAAGATTAGAATTGGAATTAGAATTAATGATATGTATCTGATTTTGAAATATCTGTTTTGAAGTGAATTTGGTATGTTTTAGTGTAATGTTTGAAGAATACAAATAAGAATCTGTCCTGCTACTTCTCTCATAAGTCTGACTGTTACCTAGGAAGAATGCAGCAATCCACCAATTCTCCACTGAGTAATATCATTGATAAAGAAACTGTCCCTTTTCAGTTAACACTATCTGTTTTGTGTAAAGGAGCCTGATATGCATTGGACCAATCTGTCCTTTAAAATAGCAATAATGTCTTTCTGCAGTCTCCAGAAAGGCAACAAGGCCCAGTGAAGATGTGGTTTTATTTTAAAATTAAATTGCTCTTTTAAAAAAAAATCTGAAAAGTCCTTTAAAAACAGACTCAGGAAACCACTGTTGAGAACTCTGTTCTGCCAATTACGCAAGGCAAGTAAATGGCCAGTCTGGACTTCAAAATCTTCATTTGTAAAACGGAAGATAATAATGTCTTCTTTTCTAGGTTCTTATCACCTAACACGTAGTAAGAGTTATATAAGTCTATTTTCATTTGTTTCTTTCCTTTCATCAAATGAATAGTTTATCTTATTAAACAATAAGCATAGTTTTGCAACATTTGGTCTGTGAAGGTTCTAGCATGGAGTTACTATGGCAGCTTGCTTTTTCATTTTTATTTTTTATGGAAAGAAGTTTTCCCTAGTGTTTGTAATTTTAAAATTAAACTGCTCTATTAAAAAAACTGCTAAATATCTGCCAACCTCTTTTTGTATTCCATCCTTATCAACCAATTCCACTTTATTTTACAGAAGGGTAGGAGTCTATTTTTCCCAGTAAACACATCTGTGGCACCATAAATCATGCTGTATTCAATTTGTTTATAAATATCTTAAATATATTGTATTATAGTTCTGTGACATTCTAGTTAACAATTACTTTTTCTTATATTTGATATTGTCAAAGATCAGAGCTATTTATGTCCTCTAAATCAAGATGACAAATATATACCTCAGATTCTGGCATTTCTCACATCCACGCCCAGGGTACTCTGTCGTAATATTCCACTTTTCTTCTAAACAAAGAACTACAGAATGCAGCTGTCAATATATAGGGTTTGGCACATGAGTTTATATTTATTTGTCCTTCATGGACTAAACTATAAGTAAGGTTAAGACTCCCATAAAATTTTCTTGATGTTGTGCCTGAAACCATCTCATTTGATATACATCTCTTGAGTGATTAATGCCTTAGATTCAAGGATCTCTAAAATCTTTTTACTCCATGGAATAGTTCGTTAACATACTGTCTCTATGAGATAAGCTGCACTTTCCAGCCCTGAGTGCTTGGAGAGGATGATGTATCCAAAGAAGCAGCCATGGTGTCAGAGTTGCTGCAGGTGGGCTCACCATTGATCCAAGATGTAGATATAGACTGGAAATTTGTATCCTAAATGACTAAGTTAAAGTTGAGCCATCACATCTGGGGACCGAACTCAGGGCCTTACACTTGCCAGGCAAGCGCTCTTCCACTGAGCTAAATCCCCAACCCCCTAATTAAAAGTTTCTCAAATTTAAGCATTTACCACTTTTGTGATTTTTGTTATATTCATTTACCATTTGAATACTCTCATTTTCTTCACTGTGACTTCATTTTACTTAAAGTTTATTTAAAAATAAAAGCTAATATTACTATCCTGATAGAAATATACATAACATAGATAAACATAATTATACGTGTAAATATACATATAAATACTTTTAGAATTAGACTGTGTTATTAAATTTTATCCAGAAACTTCAATATATACCAGTTATCTCTGTTATAGTTTTAACAATGTATAATGACATATGGATATTGTTTATGTTTTTTAAATGTATATACATAATATTGTTGAGACTTCATACCACAAAATAAGACTCTCTCCATGATAAAATAAGAAAAGTTACATTCCCTCTTCCAAACTAAAAAGAGATTAACCATTCCCAACAAGGTGGTTCTTCTCTGACTCGTGGTCATAATGGAACATTCTCTGTAGGCCACAAATAGAATAGAAACCTACAGCTATTGGTGGGGGATGAAGCCACAAACCTCCTGGGTTCCAACTTGGACAGGAATTAGATTCCAGTGAGTTAGTAGGATCTGAGAAAACCATGCGTGTCAAGGGACTAGAGCTAGGCTCACTGTGGTACATACCATATATTCATATAGTAGAAGGTTATATATCAATGAAATGAACTGTCTTCAGGTACATACAGCTGTGTACATGAAGCTCCCAAACATAATATCCAGTGAGAGAAGATAAGCGAAAAGATTCTAACACCACAAAATTCTATTTTATAAAGTACAAAACCTGATGAAATCAATCATGCTGTTACAAGTCAGTATAATGGTTACCTTTGGGCAGAGTGGCTGATGGCAGCATAAGGAGGATTTCTGGGATACAAATAATATTCCATTTATCACTCTGGGTGCTGGTTCTGATTTCAAGTATTCCTCTACTTGCACACTGTAAATATGAACATTTTTCTATATGTAGAATCTTAAAAGACACAATTTCTTAAAGTACAAAAGGTCACTGAAAGCGAAAAAAACAAATCATACAAAAATATGTCAAAGTGAAATTACAAAACATCATAATAAAACCACCAGAGAGAGGACTGCCCACAAAGGAACCATAATTAGATGGATTTTCCTTTTTTATTTAAAGAATTAAGTAGCTTTTCACCTAAAATTTGATGTATCTTTTATGCTGCAAATAAGTATTCTCAAAAACAATCCCCTTGGTGTTGAGAAGTGCTTCACAGCATTATAGAAAATCATGGAAACTTCTGGGAATGAGAGGTATTGAGCAGCTAATATCAATTGGTCAAAACCAATAGAACCAATGTTTGAGAGATCAGTACTTCCTCCAAAGTATAGAAGACCAAATTTCCTGTAAGAAGGCAATTCTCTGTTTCCTTTGCAGAAAATAAAACAACAGTTTATAACTTGATACTGTTTCTTAAATTTAAACCTTTTCCCTTAGACACAACTTTGAAAAACCCAAACAAAAAAACTTTATATTCCTTCAACTGATCATTCTGTTATTTTTCCTCCTTAATCTCTATTCCCTAATACATCAAAAGATAGCACCCCAATATTTTTATTGGATGAAAAGCTAGTCAGGACCGTGATTATCCAGTGTTTCTGGCAGAGAAACACTTGCTTCCTTTAAGGGAAGCAGATTCCTACGATGTGCCAAACATGAACTGAGGACAATTATGACTAGGAGTCCTTGTTTTCCTGCTCTCCCAGAAATTTTTGTAATTTCAAATAAAGGACTTTCAGGTTGGCTTAAATGGAATACTAATTATAAGTATACTTATGTGTTTGTTTTGTTGTATGTGTTACATAAAAGAGGGACTATTATTAAAGAAAGAAAGATACCAATGTTTTGTGTATGTCATTAAACTTAATATGTGTGCATCCCTTGTCAGATATTTGATTTGTAAATATTTTCTCTGATTGTATGAATTGTCTTTTCACCTTCTTGATGTATCTTAAAGTAAAAAAAGATTCCCATTTTGGTGATGTCTAGTTTATCCATTGTTCCCTTCTCCTGCTAGGATTTCAAACAATATCTTCTTAAAATTTATGCTTCTATCAAAGAGAAAAAAAAAAAAAAACTAAGTCAAGAGAAGAGAAAACATTAGCTCATTTAGAAGGGTATAGAAAGTGTTCAGAGAACAGACTGTAGAGTAATCTGGGGTTCATATTTTGGCTTCATCATTTATTACAATTGTGATCTAGACAATTTTTTGTGTTTAGTTTTCCCATTTTTAAAGTGGTGATAACTGTGACTATTTCTTAGATTTGCTATGAAAAGTAATTGAACTAATATTTGTAAAGCACTTATAATAGTCCTTTGCATAAGGTTTCGTTAGCTAAATAAATTTGCTTTTATTAAGTACTTCTTATATGCCAAGCATTAAATTGTGTGATGGGGATACATCAATTAGTCAGAAAGACATGGCCTTTACCATCAAAGAATGTGTAATCAGAAGACAAGGCAGAACTTGAATAAATAATTAGAAGTGTAATCATTTTATAAAACAAAAGTGTCTTCTGGGGCAGTTACAAATAACATCTGTTTCTTTACTTTTACTCATTTATTGGTTCAGCAGCTACATGGTTAATGTCAACTGTGACAAAAACTGTTCTGTGTGTAAGAATGCAGCCCACAGCAGTGAAAAAGATAAGCCATGTCGTAGATCTTTGAGGCTTAAGCGTTCAAAGATGAAGAGGCAAAGCCAAAGTGAATAAACAATTTTAGCAATATCAAATTGCTATATAGGAAATGCCTTGGAAAAATGTGATATATTGTAACTGAAGAAAGTATAGGCAGGAAAGATCTGTCTAGGGAAGTGGAATCTGAACTAAGATCTACAGATTAAGAAAGGAAAATAAGAAGGAACAAGTTATATAAAGAGATGAGGGAAAATCATCCAAGGATGAGACAACCACAAGTATAAAGATTCTGGACAACAAACAACCAGCAGTGAGCATACAAACAAAACTTGTCAGTCCAGAAAAGAAAGGCAAATGTGGTTGGGTCAAGGGAATGTGGCATAGATGAGACAGTAAAGGAGGAAGAGGCAAGTAGCATTTGGGAATAAGACATAAGAGAAGAATTTATAATGAGAAGAATTTTAGATTTTGGATTGTATTCTATGTGTAATGAGAAGCCTTTGGTCTTTGGTGAATGAAAGACCTGCTGTTCTATGCTTTATTTTTACTGCAATACTTTTCCAAAGTTAGTTGCTTAAATCAATAGCCATTTTATTCTCTATCTATTGCTTAGGTTGACTGGTTTCAGGTATCAGTTAGTTGGTCTAATTTTGAGTTTCTTTTGCTGTTTCAAACAGAGCTAGGTCTAGAATTATTTAGAAAATTGGTTCAGGTCTTGGTTTTGAAAGATTTGTTCTGAAAATTTGCTCTCTCCTCAATTCTATGAGGTTTCTGTAATTACCTCACCCGTCTCTTGTTCTTTCATGTGACTTCTCCAAGTAGGCTCTCCAGTTAGATAACTGCACATCTAACATTGTGACTTCAGGGCTAGCTGCAGCATAAAATTGGAAGTTAGCAGACCTTATGGCATAGGCCTGTAACTGGCAAGTGCTCCTTCCTTTATGTTATATTAGAGTAAATCCCTGGCTACTCTGGAGTCCATATGGGAGAAGATTACATGGGGACATGTTGAGGTTCATTAAGGTCTGTGTACAATAGCCTGCCTTCTGGTGCCAAAAGATCCATAGCCCTGCCACATACAAGATATCCTTTCTTTGAACCTAAAAGTCTCAAGTTTTGTTCCATTAAAGCACTGGACTCAGGCTTCAAGTCTGGATTTCATCAGCTAAAGTCATTTGTAGGTACAGATGAGATTCCACAAAATCTGAAAACCTGTGTACCAGGGACACAAGTAATCTGTCCTCCACAAAAGAGCATGAAAGTGAGATAGGATAAGATGATGGACACTCCTTCAACCTAGCTGGTATTGAGAATGCGGACAGCATTCACTGGCTGGTAATCAGCCTAATAATCCTGAAAGCTAGCTAGGCAAATGTCATTCGTACACTGTTTTGGGAGGCAAAGAATGTAGTGTGATTAGAGAACTATGGTAGCTGGGAATAATTCTTTAGGAATCCTTATTCTCTGGGCAACTTGGTCTATCTTCTGATTCTTCTTTTCTCTTCCATAAAATGTGGCCTATGTTTAGAACTGCAGAAATTTCTCATTCTCTTTTTGTCCATAGGAATTTAAAGACCCCCAATTTTCTTTTATTTTACATTTATCCCTTCCCACCTGAGTTTATATAATTCTTTTAAGTACGTTTTTGGCTTCTTGTGTATCAAATTATAATGAACTTTAAGATAGTACCAATAAATCTTTGAAGTAGCACCCTTTATACGTTGGGCTTTGAATCTGAGTATTGGTGACAATATCTTTAAGTCTTGATTAAGACGTTCTATTAGGCATGGCCTCCATTTTTTCTGGGGCTTCATAAGACTGATTTAATCTTTATCATTAGGTCATGTTTCAGTCGAAACATCTTGCATTTTGGGATGGGTTAAAGCCATTTCTTACTTTGAGATCCTTTTGCTGGCTGAGAAAACCAAAGAATGAGAAATGGTTTTAATTCTTCAGTCTAGTAAGTCTTTGTTGGTAATATCTTTACCAGATTTTTCCTCAAAACTGAATAATTCCTTCCTTAGTTCATAGGCATAGATATTAGTATTTGTCATATAGCGCTTTAAAAACAAAAACCAAACAGTGGGTTCTTTCAGAATTCTTCCTGGAAATCTTCTCAGTCAAATAGCCAAGTCATTGATTGTATTTTCTATTTTTTGTGGAAATCAAGAGATAATGTCACACTTTCTAATGTGATTTAGTGCAAACCAACTTTTCTCCAGCCTCTAGTCACAATGTGCCTCCCTTTACTTTTAGACTTCACTAACAGTCTCCTTAGGCCTTTCTGCTGATGCTTTGCTTTCTACCTACTTCCAAAGCCAGTGTTGAATATTTTAGGGTTGGTTATGGCTAGACCCACTTCTACATATCAATTTGTTTTGATTATTTATTGCTATGTAACAAAACATCCTAAACCTTAGAGACTTAAGATAACTATGTATACCTTTCGTGTTTCTATGGATTAACTGGGGTTAGCCAGGAAATGCTTCAGTGCTCTTGTTGGCTTCTCTCAAGCAGTTATGTTCAAATAGCAGCTGGGGCTTAGCTCTCATAGAGAGCTTTACAGGGATGCTGGAATGGCTGGGCCTCTGTTTCTCTGAATTTGGTGTCACAGCTTGCCTTCTCACACATATGTAAATCTCACATATAGAGATATCTGTGTGATTTCTATGCATAGTCTTTCTAGCACAGTAGTCAGAATTCATACATGAAGACTCCTGGGTCCCCAAAGCTGAGGTTGACAAGCCTCCTGAAGACTTACACACAGAAGTAGCATAAGGTAACTTCTGTTATATCATCTTAAAGTAAGTCACAGAACAGTCCAGATTTGGAGCAGAAGGTGACTACGTAGGGTCTGAGTACCAAGAAATAGGATTTACTGGGGTAAACCTTTGGAGATTAGCTATCATACAAGCTACGATTTAAGTCTCCAAAAGGTTATTCTTGATTGTGAGGAAGAGAATGGATTGGTTGGTGGTAGACCCTATTGAAGTAGATATATGAGAGATAATTGTGGATTACTAAGTAGAGGCATTAAAGATGAAGAGGCACAAACTGTTCATGATAGATTTGGAGATAGGTTAAGAAGGATCTGTTGATGAATTGGTTGTCCTCTGTTCCATTCCCAGTACCACAAAAGAGTGGGCAATCAGAGATTCCAAATAAACAAAATGTTTCCTTAGGGAGGGATCAGTTAACTGATTTAAATCCTACCATAGGTGTGTAGAATGAAGACAGAAATATCTGCTGGAGGTCATTAGTAACTCTCATTTCATCCTAAAATGTGGTTCATTAATATGTATTATTATAATATATTCTTTATGTAGTTATTGCTTTTGTCCTCTATTAGAACGGAAACTCATAGAGAGCAGGAACTTCTGTCTGTTTTGTTTACCATTGTACCCTGGTACCTGAAATTGTGCTGGTGCCTAATATGTACCATTCATTTATTCATTCATTCATTTATTCAATCATTCAATAATCCCAGGAAGTTATATTAACTCAGTTATATAACCATATTGATTATTCTCATTTTACAAAAAAGGAAACTTGATGATGAGAGATGCCAGAATCATATAAGAAATTAATTAGATAAATAAGTTTCAAATCCACATATCTGAATCTCGAGTCTCCTATTACTTTCACTAAACTATTCCTCAACTACTAAGACTATTTTGTCACATGACCACAGGTTAACTGAGAATATTCTAGTAGTAAACTGTTACATATCTTTTTTTAAGAAGCAACATAATAGTAATTGCTTTTTGATAAAGTCTTTGATTAGAATAACAAAATCTGTGGCTTCTGTGGAAAGTTCTTTCTCTCTTAAAATGCAACCACTCTTCAAAACAACATTAATATTCATATTTATTTGATTTACATGTTATTTGCATATTTATCAGTTCATTTTGTACTTCAAGTAACAGGGAAAATGTTCACATAAGTAATACATTAAATAATATAACTAAAAGAGTCTTTTAAACATATGCACAGCAAAACAACAAATAATTTAACCTATTATATGTATTTTTTAAAAAGCATGATTTTCTCTCTGTCCACGTAGGTGACTAAACAATCATGTTGCTTGATTTGCTTCATTTGTTCTACTTCCAATTTTAATTTATCCTGAAGACCTACAGATGGAATGGTTGGCATTGGAAGAAGTTAACTAGATGCTGACAGGAGGAGATAAAGGAAAAGGAGGGCCCACAAGGTGTAGGGCAGCAGAGAGCTGAGAAGGATGAGAGAAGTCCAGAGGCCATTTGAAGGAGGAAGTGGCAAAGATGATCCACAGAGAACTGAGGTACTTGAGGATGGTAGTGCTTAAAAAGATAGAGAAAATTTCTGAAATGTGGAGAGGGGCCTTTCCTTCTCATCTACTGGAGATCACCAGTATTAACCATAACCAATATACTCATTTCATGTATTTATAGGTTAGGCACTATGCTAGCCATCTATACACATCATCTTTATGGTGCAGAGCAATATGTACCCACACACATAGAGGGGTGTGTATAGATCCTGATTATACACATTTTATATACATATATATAGTATTTACATGTAAGGGGTACATATGTGTGTATAAATGTATATTAATATGTGTGTATCTATATCTCCATTGTACAAGTAAATGATAGTGATGGTGATAAAGGTGGCTAAAATATATTTAACGCACTTAGTGTATGCTGGGCACTAAGTGTATGTGTCCATAACGTTCTAGCGATATTAATTACTATTAGAAACATAGATGAAGTAACTGAGCCAAGTGAGTGAGCAGTGGGAAGGGAATTTAAGAAAACTTGATTCCAATTTTTTAAAAAAATTATTCTTTTTTAAAAACCCTTTATTGAGATGTAATTGATATACAAACGACTACACTTAATGTATACAGATGGGCATGTTGAAAATATGCATGTATGTAACAATCACCTTGATCCATCATCCCTATACAAAACATCCTGTCCTTGCCCCCTTTTTGTGATAAGAACACTTCACTCAGGATCACCCTTTTCACAATACAGTATTGTTAACCAAAGACACCATACTGAACAACAGATCCTAGAATTTATTCATCTTGCATAACTGAAACTTATACAGTTGAACAACATTTCTCTTCTTCTATGAAGTTAACAAATAATAAGAATGTATTCCCCAGAACCCTGACACTTACATGTCTTGATGAATTTTCACCTTTTATATATGTTTGGTCATGGGATGGAACTGATTAGGTAAAATATAACAAGACAGGTGAGTCTATCTGCACAAGTTTTTCTATGCTCACACACATATTCTCAAATACCTGTTCAGATTCTCCCACTGCTCATAAACATTCTATGAAAATGGCTCGAGCTGATAGGTAGTTAGAGCTTTAGGAAACTTCTCTGACTTAAGTAGTGCTCTGGAGAGGGACATTTTGTATGGCCAGGTGAAATAAAGCATGCTTGAGCGTAAAAAATGTGAGCTATGTGTATCTTCTATCTTGCTATGGGGGTTAGAAATTTCTACTTACCACTTTGCAGACATCCTGCTCTTATACTCAAAGCGTAGATTTTGTCTTCACATCTCAATCCTTATCCATTGAGGAGAAGAGTGAAATATTGAATGATAGTGAACTCTGAGCTTTGTACATCATACCTTAGTGGGTGACCCTGGATCAATTACTTAACCTCAAGGAACCTCAGTTTTAACATATATTAAGTAGAGTTAGTAGTACTTCTCAGGCAGTATTGATACAAGAGGTAGAGGTCATTCATGTTATGTATTTAGGATAACGCTTGGTATATAATAGAAACCCAGTAAGTAAGTATTCTTTTAACAGAAAGTTTGGATTTCCTGGTGTCTACATTCCCTTCCAACCCCATGATGCTGGGACTGGGAGTCTAGTAAGATGAACGATTAAAGGAAGGGACCATATTTACCTGCAGTGTAAAAATATGGAAATCACTATTTCAGAATAAAGTGGGTGAAAATAACCATAAAGATGCATTCACCTCATTGACCCTGGATTGCCAATTTTGGAAATTTGTCCTTAAGAAATAATTGAGCATGAGAAAAAAGCTATAAGCGTAAGGCTGCCCATGTATTATCTGTAATACGAGTAAAAACTTAGACGCCTCTAGAGGAGTGGATAAAGTAAATAATGATATATCAAATGAAGCTTTTCTTAGTAAGATCAAAGAGTTAAATGAGGTAGTGTATTTAATATATAATATTAACTGAAAAATACTAAAAATGATTTATGTCCTTAGATTATACTGTAAAATAATATATGTAGTGAGAAAGATGTGGGATGTGGAAAAATGGAAATTTTTTGTGATATTCAGAAGATAATGTTTTTCAAAATGTTTTAATTTGTTCAAAAATAAAATCAAAATTGTCCTAGAATAATTATGGTTGCCTACCAGCTACTAGGTACTGTTCTAGATAGAAAAAAAAATCCCTCAGTGAATAAAACAGGTGAAAATTATACCTGGTGTTGTCAGAGTACATTTTAAATTTTTTAAAGAACTATTATTTCCAATGAGTTTTTCAATATAATAGTTTTAAATTATGCAATATTATAAGCATATCCAGAAGCACGGAGAACAATACAACACTACCCATATTCTTAGGAACAGATCTAAAAGACATTAATACTTTTATTTCCATCCCTACTCCAATTCCAGGCAACATGACGGGCACAACAAAGGCTGGAACCCCTTAACTGTTTCTCCTCTTTTCCTTTTCCTAACCAAAGGTAACCCAGTTTCTACATACATTATAACCATAAATAAAATAAGATGTGATCATGCATGATGGCATTATGTAGTCATTTTACCTCATTCGTTCACACTACTGCTTAGTATTATTGTGAATCAATAAATTGTCCTCCTATGATTTGTTTCCACTGCTTTACGTTTTACTTTATGAGTAATTGTTGTTTAATGTGGCACTAGGGTTTGAACTCAGGACCCTGTGCTTGTTAGGCAAGCACTCTGCCACTTGGGCCACTCTTCCAGCCCCCCCCTTTTTTTTTTTTTGCTTTAAGTTATTATTATTATTTCTTTTTAAATAGGACCTTGTTTTTTTGCCTGGGCCAGCTTAGGACCATGATCCTCCTATTATGACTCCTGCACAGTTGAGATTACAAATGTGAATCACTGTGTTGAGATGGGGTCTAACGTTTTGCTCAGGCTGGCCTTGAACTATGATCCTTCCAATCTCTGCCTTCCACCTAGTTGGGATTATATGTATGGGCAATTCTATAGTCAACATTCATATACAAATCTCCTTGTGCAGTTGTGCCAGGATTTCTAGGGTCTATGCATAAAGATGAAATTACTGGCTAGTGGATATGTGCATCTTCAATTTCCAAAATAGCTTGTCACATTATTTTTCTTAGTGCTTGTAATAAAGGATGGTCCCAACAGCAATGGTTGTTCTCTGCATCCTCACCAATACTTGTGATTTTTGTCTCTATGAGACATGTGACATGATATCCTCTTTTTGTTTTTAGTCATTTAATCTGTCTTGGGTTGGGAATGCATAGATGAAGACAGAGTCCATTCTTTAGAGTCATTGGTGAGGAATCTTTTACAAGGCAGGTACAGGGCCTCATCCTGGGAGCATCATTCACAGCTAGAGAGCACTCTGAGGAAGACTCCTTATTGACAGTACATTCAGTGGAGGCTTCATGGCTTAGTAATTGTTGTGGTATGGGAGGATTCTCATATGTACCTAATGAGGTTATGGGAATTAAAAATGTCAGGTGTCTGATTCATAATAGGAGTTTAATTAATGTCACTTCCTCTTATATCCTGATTAAAAAATACTCAATCACTCAACAGACTTCCCTTTGCTTATGCGTGTGAATATTCTGATATCAGTGGTATCAAACTTTGGCGTGAATCAAAATCAAATGGAAAGTTTGGTAAGGCAAGCTTCCAGTTCTAATTCTCATTCAGTAAGTCTGCTGTGGGGTCAAGAGTCTGCATTCTTACAAGCACTCAGGTGATGTTGCCCTGGATGCTGACCTGACATGGAGACTTTGAAAACCACTCTTCTGTAGGCATCAGCAAGAGTTGGTGTTAGGTTACTACTAAGTGGAGGTTGGGAGGGAGTGTTGTCAGGATTATATTAATGATTCCATCCAGCAATTCACTGATACTTCTTTGCAGGTAATACTTGGGCTCTATGCTTTACTTAGTTGACAGTTCCTATGGTAGTGAGACAGTGTTCTAACTTCTTCACTTAGTATACTTAGTGATTCTTGAAATCACAAAAGGATTGAATTTTTTTTCTTCTTTCTGCCTTTCTGGCTCTGATTATAAATGAGCTAAAATAAGCAGGTCCAGATTTACTGATTTTGCACTGACAGAGAGCTGGTTGGCATGAGGAGTCATCTAGGGGGAGGAAACAGGTTGCAAAGTAGTCTTATTTTCATTTAAGATCATCTACCTTGATCTACTTTGCACCACTGCTCCTTCTCATCAGTGTCATCCAGCTCTGTTACTCAATGACCTTTCCTAGTTGAACCACAGTCTTTTACAATATCTGGAATTCTGCACTTCAATTCAGGGACTATGCCAAAGGGAAGCAGGATGAGATTCTGAGGTCTGCCTACTTGAGTAGGTTCAGATTTTACACATTTTCTTCCTATGCCTTCCATTTAAAATTTTTTTATTTGTAAAAATAAATAAATGAAATATGTCTAGTGTTTAGTGGATGCACTCATAAATATATGCTTGCTAGGAGGTAAGTTTTATGGACACTGGGTATAAGATATTAATAAGATAGCTCTGTATGTTGTACACCTTAAATAAAATATTAGAATTTTAACAGTAAAAATTAAATCCAGTGTTAAGGAACAGCATTTTATAGTGTCAGAAATAGAAGACTTTACATTAAAAAAGGCACCAAACAAAAATGGATGGATTTTTACTGATCTTGCTTATAAGAGCCTTGAGGGCAAAGGCTGTCTCCCTTACTTTTGAATGATCCCAGAAAAAGATATCCATGTCATAGAGATAATAAAATAATGATAAGAATTAAATAAAACAATTATAAGGAATATTAGAGAAGTACAAACAAAGACAAGGGCTTTGAAATCTATGAGCTGTTGTTTGAAGTCCTGATTTTACTGTAATGGGTAATTACAGTACCCATTGAACAACTTTCTTAATCTTTCTGAACGCTAGTCTCTGGCCTATAAAATGAAGAGTAGACCCCATTTCCTGAGAAAACTGTGACAGAACTTATCTGACACACAGTGGCTGGCACACGGCCACTCCTATCAGGGTCTTCATTTTTACCTGCCAGGTTCCTTCTATTATGAACCATTCATTTTTATAACCAAAATTACAGTATTGAAGTTATTATTAAATCTTTGTCTATGTATTAAATATTTAATACTGGCCTGTGTTTTCAAACTCCCTGTATAATTATAAGTTACCAATTGCCTTACAGGAATCTTATAAAAAATCATCCATATTTTACAGAGATAATGAGAAAGCTAAGTTTTAAGATAACTGAGAAACTGCCTTGGGGTTAGTCAGCAATGCAAAACCCAAGAGGTGGAGTTTTGAGTTCAGAGTTCCTGTTCTGCTATCTTTTGTCTTCTCAGGCTATGTAGCTGTCCTATAATCCTTCCTTTCATTTTCTTAAATAACGTTCCATGGGATAATTCATATCACTTTTCACTGTGATTTGCAGTCACCTTCTCACATTTGTATTTATTGATTAAATATCATTAAAAATGTGTTCAATGCTATGGCCTTTATTCATAGACAGCTGATTTCTAGCTACACTTTTGTGCTAAAAATAAAAACTGTATGCACTAGAACAAATCACTACATAGTAATAATATATGTAATAGTTAATATGTAATAATTAATAAATACTAAAAGATAGTATTTATGGTACATTTCCTGGTTGTAAGTTATTAGAATAAGCTCCTTATGTATATATAATATAAATCGTTCCCCAATTTATATACTGCCCTCTAAAGAAAATGATATATTCATTTTACTGATAAGTAACCATAAATAGTTTAAATAAGTTACCTAATAAAAATTAAAATGTAGGCCTACCTCAAGAGCTAAAGTTCTAAACACTAACCCTATAAATATTTATATGGTTTTATCTGTATGTTTGGCCCTGAAGGTAGAGGAATTTCCAAAATAAAATGATTCCTGATTTGTTGGAGTATAAATATGTCTCTAAGAATATCATAAAGAGCCCAGAGTGAGTGTAAGACCAAATTTCCTAAATAATGTTCCATGGGATAAGAGTATCTTCAGAGTTTCGGTATTATATTTATTATTTGTTTGTTTGTTTATTGGTATTTTAAGACAAGGTCTCACTATGTAGCCCAGCCTGGCCTCAAACCCATGATCTTTCTGCTTCTGCCTGTTAATTGGTGGGATTTTAGAAGTGAACCACCAAGCCCAGCTTGGTTTTGCTTTTAAATGGAGAAACAGTCCAAACTCTAGTACCTTTAGGAAATTCTGCATGCTGTATGCCTGTCTTGACAGCACACATTACATAAATTAGCTTATTAAAGTCCTACTATTTGAAGTATTGACATTTTCCAAACTTATTTGATGACAAACCTTATTTTTCCCAAATTATTTCTACACATGCTCTTCAGGGCACCAATCCTCCATGGAATACAGTTTAGGAAATGCTGGCCTAGAGAAATTCTTTGATATTTAATCCTTTTTGTTTCTTTTGACAAAAGACTAACATCAAGTCTCATCTAGTGTATATTATGTCAGTTCATCTCCATGGCTCCACAGTCATTCTTAACACCTGCTCCTCCTCCCTTTCCAGCTATTTTTCTTCCCGTTACTTCACCAACCATCCTTTCCTATAATATTCCCCTTTCTCCCTACCTACTACTTCCTGCTGTTTAATGGGAGTTGAGAAGGAAGATGTGGGAGTTTGTACAGGTTGTCCAACACACTCAGAAAATTTCAAGGAGGTTGTAGCATCAGAGACAAAGTTGGGAAGAGAAAATCTGTTTACACTGAAGGTTGTCTAAATAGAAGAAAATACAAATCTTCTGACCTGGGGGTGAAGGTTGAGAAATGGGATGTGGTGGGTAGTTAATACTTTCTTTGTTTAGTTTTCAGCTTTCAGATTTGGAGTCTTTCTGCTCAGAAATATCACAGGGAAATAATTTCTTTTCCTTATCACATCTGATCCAGCATTATCTATTGGTCTGACATTTTCAAAGTAAAGACTGGTATTTGGAATGGTTATTTAATTGCATTAGAAGTTATCTCCTCTGTTCTTTATAAAAGGCCTTCTGAAAATTATAGATTTTAAAACATTGAACTTAAGTTCTTTCCAGACAGGTATGCCCCTCAAGCTGTATGCATTCTATTTTAAAAGAAAATAAAATGCTATAACAGCAAATGGTAGGGATTGTGAAAATATTTGCCCCATTCTCTTCACATTTATTTTTACACATTTGTGTACATAACTCTGTGCTTGTGGTCAGTGTGAATGCCACAGACATTGGAAAGGCCAGAAAGTCCACTTGACTCCAGGAAAAGCCTCCAGTTCGGTCTGTGTGAAAAACATACCTTCTTATTGCTTTTACGATGGACTTTCACTCAGGAGATCGATCATAGCATTTGTTATTTCGGTATCCAAATCAATCTTACGTTATCTTAGTTGGGTTTCATAACTATCAACTAAAGTAAGAACAATTAGTCTCTTTTTACAGATGAGAGAAGTGAGGCTCAGAGAAGCTCAATAACATCCTAAAGAGGTGATGATGTCAATACGAAATCCAGTATGATTCCTAGTCACTATCCTTCAGAGATATGTAAAATATCTAGAGCAAAACCTGACACACCATATGTATGAAATGAAAGTCAGTTTCCATTCCATTGTATTCCATTTCTTATACCATGGGCGGTAAATAAGTATCCTGCTGAAGTCGACCTCAGACATTGAACTGGTATTGACTTTCAGCTGCCTCTGCCTATGAATTCATCAGCTCAGTAAACTCAGTAGTTTCAGGTTGCTGGGAATGACATGAACTGGTGGGGCAGGGGACACTGTGGCATAGAGGAAAATCTATCATAAATTCTTTTTTTCACTTTAGATTTCACTAAATAGAGGAGGCTTTCAATTACCTTCTTTTGGACTGAAGATTCAACAAGAGAAATTTTATCAAATCTTTCTATAAATTTACACGTAAAAGTTTGTCTTTGGTCATTTAAGCACAGCCAATATTCCAATTAAACAAAAATATGCTTATACTCACCTATAGATCTTGAGCAGCACCTTTAAAGGATATACTCTGGCACAGATGAGGCTCTGGGATACAGACAGTATAAGTTTCTAGAAGTGCTAAGCAAAATTGCTATTAGCAATTTAATGACTTGTTTTAAATGTCATGGATAGAATTCAAAGTGGGGAGAAATTGCTTTCTGGAGTGCTGAATTTCAGAAGTTTTGTAAGCTCAAGAAATTTGCTTTCAGCAGAGTATTTGGGTTTCAATGTTAGATCTGTAAATAACATAAATAAATAATACGATCAAGTACAGTGATCCGTAAGTAGAATCATAGTGTACATCACTGATCCCACATTGTATATTTAGTTATTTATGTTGTTTTTCAGACTTGCTGCAATTTTACAGGGGTTGAATAAAAAATTGTTTAGCTTTGTGATGTTTGTTGTTCTGCCTAGCATCATGGCCACTATACTCTATATCCTTGCTTTATCTCCAGAGTGTTCCTTGTTTCATATTGTGATTAACTTCATAACCATGTGGAAAACTTGAAAGGCCACTCCTAAGCCTTCTAGAAGGGTCAGGCCTTTGTTTCTCCTAATTCAAGAGTGCATCATTATGTGTAAAATGTCTTAAATCCAGAGGAACAAACAAAAAAATGGCTATTTTGGAATCTGAATTGACCTTACAGAACATGGGTCTAATACTTTAGTATTAGACTTATGATGACCAGAGATTTGTTTCAGATACAGACTTATGTAATTTGACTTCTCCCTCTGAGTTTTCCCTGGAAATCTTGTTTTTAGCAAAGTTTCTAATTCTTGTTTTTAGAGGGGCCGGGAGGTATAGCTTGGTGGTAAAACACTTCTGTAGCATGCATGAAGCACTGAGTTTGACCTCTAGCACCGTAAACAAAACAAAATTACAACAACAACAAACCAACCCAATTAGAAAAAAAAGAAAAGGAAGAAGAATTCTTCAAGAGTGGTATAGAGTAAGACTGACAAATACTTGACATGTATTGTCATTTCTTGTGCCTGTAGAAGACACTACAACACTTTTTCCTTGTAGGTCTTGGAAATTGGAAGAGTACCTGGCTTTTAAGAGGTTTTTAATTAATTTTTGAATTAATGATCTTATGCTCTGTTTCTTCAACTTAATTTTAGGCTCTCTGAGAGAAGGTAGCCACTGTCTGCTCTATCAGGGTCTGTATCCCATGAAACTGCATTTTGAAAACAGTTAAACTTTTTTCTATGAGTAAAACCTAATGAGAATGATTATCTGCCTTCCTTTTAGACATTGGATGGTGGGAGGTTGTCAAACAAGGTGGTAAAATTAAATGGAAATTGGGAGGATAAGTGGTACTGGGGTAGTAGAATAGTAAACCACCAACAACTTGTGCAGTGGCAGGGAGGAGATCTTTTACATTCTTTTTATTTCTTTAATTCTTCACTGCAAAGGAAAGAAAATGCAGATTTTGGAGTCAGATTCATAACTTGTTTTACTTACCTGTTATGTAATCTCACATGAGATTTTGAATTGCTATACTCCACTTTACCCAATTTACAAAGATAAAAAGTGGAGATGATACTTATCTCACTTTATTTTTGAGAAAATAAAATGATGTTACATAAATAACACATTCTGTTTATTTTTCACCAATCAGAGAAGACCTTGGAGGAGGGATCAAGTAGGTAAGCAGCAGCTGTTAGTAATAGCTTGCAATGAATGTGTAATAGAAAGGGACCTATGCCCAAACCTGTGTGACCTCTGAATTACCCTTTCAAAATGATCTAACCTGCCTTTAGTTCAACTGCCTTTTGGTCTCCTTGTCCTGTCAGCTTCCACAGAGTTGAAAACTAATATGTGCATCTCTATTGCATTGGTATTCAGAAACTCCAGAAGTTCTACATCTGTGTAACCCCTGGAAATGGAGGGTCTCAAAAAGAGAACAGTTTTCTTTGAACACACATTGCCCTTTTTTGGTTGTTTAAATGTTTTATGAAGCACTTCCTTTTTGAATATTGAACAAAGATAGAGGAGATAAAGTGGGAGATAGTAAGGGAAAGAGGAGAAAGAGAAAGTGGATAGGGAGAAACACTCAGACTTCTCATTTCAATTAATAGTATAAGTTTCAGCTCAAAGTTTTAATTTTTTTACATTTTCATTTTTTTAGCTTAAGAAACCCTGAAAGTTTTGTACACAACTGTATTCCTGTTTATTGCAGAAGTTCTTGTATTTCATCAAGACAGGTAATTTTTTAAAGTAAAGCAAGACTTAATATGAAATTATTTCAAAAGTAAAGGTTCTTTGGTTAAGTTCAGTCAGTTTTCTCTAGGAATCTAGAATCTAATATTTTCTTATTGCCAGGTTCATCTCATTTTTACAATTACACAGGCTGCAGTCAGAACTTCCTGTGTTTAAATGATGGGGACCGACTTCCTCCTAACCCAGCTCATTGCTACAAGTATGAACAGTGAAGGCAACTATTTTGCATATTGGAGTCACTTGGGACTTGTGTGGGAAGGCTTTTGTTTTGGCTGATTTCACAAGGTGACAGGAGTTCACTTCTCAGCTGGAAGATAAACTTAAATTAACTAAAACCATTTTCACTAGTTCCCACCTCACCTCCAGTCTTCTTTCCTTTTAGATTCGCTTTTGCCTGTTCCTTTGAGTTCCTCTACCTACTAAACAAAAAGTAGATGAGTCCTGGTTTCAAAGTTTCATTTAGACAAAGAGTGCCAGACATTTAAAAGTTAGAGAGAGTGTGTATTTTCACTTTATGAAGGAAACATGATCTACTCACAGAGTAGTTAAGCCTCACTCATACTTACCTCCTCACAGCAGAGCAGCTAATGTTGCTATTAATGAAGAAGGTGGTGGTGATGAGCTCTGTAGAAAGACAGAATGCAGCCTCTGCCATTTCCTGGCCATGTGATTTTGAATTTTCTCTCTCTGCACCTTAGGCCCTCTAAACTGTAAAGTGGAGATGGTAAAGAATAAGGAAGAATATAAAATATCACTAAATGCAATATCATGTAAAAAAAATTGAACATATGGCAGTGATTGTTTGAAATTTGCATATTATATATATAATGTCATATATTTTTATCTGATGTAGTTAGCAGTTCAACTTAATTGCAAGTTTCTTTTATTATCTTTTTTTGGGGGAGAGGGCACTACTGGGGTTTGAACTCAGGTCATCACGCTTGCTAGCCAGGCACTCTACCACTTGAGTCACTTTGCCAGCCCTTTTTTTATGTTGGGTATTTTTGAGATATGGTCACTCAAACTATTTGCTCAGGTTGGCCTTGCACTGAGATCCCTCTGATCTCTGTCTCCTTACTAGCTAGGATTATAGGTGTGAACCACTGGTGCCTCGCTGCAGGTTTCTTTAATGCAGCATCGATGGCTATGCTCTTAGCCTCAAGTCCTTTCTTTGGACTAGCATCGTAATTTACAGGATTATATATTTTGTTTCTCAATGTAGATTTGAATTAGGATATTCTTTCTGTTTATTTTTGAAGGAATGTTCCAAATTTATTATAGATAATGCAATCTCTTTTACAATAAGTAAGAAAGATGTTGCTATAGTTTGGATCTGGAATGTTCCCCAAAGGCCCATGTGGTAAAGTCTTGGTCCCCAGACAGTGACGCCATTGGGAGGTGGTGGAAACTTAAGGGGTGGGGTCACTGGGAGGTCTTTTGGATCATCTGGAATACACCCTCAAAGAGGATTGTGAAACTCTAGTCTCTTCCTCTCTTTGTTTCTTTTTGGCCATGAAGTGAGTGGTTCTGCTTCACCAATGCTCCCACCATGATGTGCTGTCTTGCCACAGGTCCAAACCAACAGGACCAACAAATCATAGATTGAAACTCCAAAACTGTGAACCAAAATAAACCTTTCTTCTTTATAAGCTGTTTTTCTGAGGTATTTGTTAACCAACACAGATATCAAATATACCTCTGTAAATTGAACATTTGTGCTTATTCAGTAGGACCTTATTTATACTAAGCGTGTTACATGTGATATCCTCTCATCCTCTACAATCCTTCTGAAAAGGATGATTATGTTGAACTTGGCATGGGAAAGGAGGCTAGACTTCAGAGAGGTTAAGTGTTTTAACACAGTGAATTAGGTTTAAGTAGGATTGAAATGTAGTCTGGTTTAGCTGTTTAACCCATGATCTTTTTCACTTCACCATGCTGCCTCTCCACATCAAAGAATAATGTAAAAGTGGCTTGGCTTTACAATTCATAATCATTCCAGTCAGCATAGACAGATTTATTCTAAGTTGTAATGGATTTTAATAGCAAAAATAGACTTTTTAATGTTACATATCTGTTATGGGTCATTATTCTGGGATTCAGGCTGAAGAAATAGCCCCATAGTAGATATGAAAGTCTTCAAGCAAAGAGAAAAATGGGCCTATATGATCATTCTTACAGCTTGCAGTCAGAAGTGACGTGCCACCTCTGTTCATATTATGTTAACCAAAATAAATCCCATGTAGTGGAACAGGGAGATATATTCCTCACACAGAATGGGCAACAATTCTTTATGAATAATAGTAAATATACTATAATTTATCATAAATATAATCTATATGTTTTATGTGTTTTCTGTTTTTGATCAAGTTATGCTCAGGCTTTATAGAACATGTGTTTGTTTTTCCTGAAGTTCACACCCCTAATGGCTGTAAGAGATAGCCTGAGGGAAGCTACAGAAAAGACACTGATTCAGAAATTTAGAAAGACTCATCACTGATTTGGCCTGTCTAATGTACAACAGTGTTACTGGGAATTGATATTATGTCAATTGTGTTGGCAGCATCAAGACATGGGGACTGGACTGTCCTAACACTTGCCAAGTTTATTTCTATCACTGCTGTAAGCCATTTTTAACATGTCAATCCATAACAGTTCAATAAATGATTATTCTGAATTTTGACAGCAGCAGTGGAATTGAAATTGTGTTCCTGATATGATGTACTGAGCTAGAACTGCATCTTCATTTTAAAGTCAGCTAATTCATTGTGTGTAGCTTTAGCATCCCCAACATCATCATTCTTCTTCCCTACTCCCAACTTCTTGGTTTCATTGACAGACTTTTTAAATTTTTATTTTATTTTATCATTTTTTACATTTACTTACATGTGTATACATTGTTAGGGCAGCCCCGCCCTTCACTTCTGGGCAGAACCTATTCTGCCCTTTTGTTCTCCAATTTTGTTGAAGAGAAAACATAAGATATAAAAAGAAAGACATTGCATTTTTGCAGTTTGAGATAAAGATAAGTATACAGAGAGATTCCTAACATTGCTTCCATGTACGTGTGCATTGCAACCCACATTGGTTCTTCCCTACCAGACCTTTTCACTACTTCCTGGTCCCCTTCCCATAGTGGCCTGTGCCAATTTAAGGTTACTATATTTGCTCCTCTACAATGAGCACATTAACTACATTCAAGTTTTAGGTGTCCTTCCCTTTTTCTATTTCTCCCATGTACGTTCTCCCCTTAGTGTGTGACCATGTCCAATAATATTACTGCATTTGTTTTGGGTCTATAATCCGCATATCAGGCCTTCTGAGCCTGGTTATCTTTGTTTAAGATGATATTCTCCAGTTCTATCCATTTACTTGCAAATAACAAAATTTCATTCTTCTTTGTGGCTGAATAAAATTCCATTGTGTATAAATACCACATTTTCTTAATCCATTCATGGTAGTGGGGCATCTTGGCTGTTTCCATAGTTGTACTATTATGACTAGTGCTGCAATAAACATGGGTGTGCAGGTGCCTTTGTGAGAACCTGAGTCGCATTCATTGATACATCTTACTAGTGTTATTGCTGGATCATATGGCAGATCTATGTTTAGTTTTTTAATGAGCCTCCATATTGTTTTCCAAAGTGGTTGTACTAGCTTACATTCCCAGTGTATGAAGTTTCCTTTTCCCCTGCATCCTCACCTACATTTGTTATTGGTGGTGTTCTTGATGATGGCTATTCTAACAGGAGTGAGGTGGGATCTTAGTGTGGTTTTGATTTGCATTTCATTTATGGCCAGGGTTGGTGAGGGTTTTTTCATGTGTTTTTTGGCTGTTTGTATTTCTTCCTTAGAAAAAGTTCTGTTTACTTCTGTTGCCCACTTGTTTATTGATTCATAGATTTGGGGGAGTTTAGTTTTTTGAGCTTCTTGTATATTCTGGTTATCAGTCCTTTATCTTCTGTATAGCTAGCAAATATTTTCTACTACTCTGTGGATAGTATCTTCAATTTAGATACTAAATTGCAGGAATGGATCAATATACACAAATCTTTAAATGTAATACAGCACATTAATAAAAGCAAAGACAAAAACCACTTGATCATCTCAATAGACACATCAAAAGCCTCCGATAAGATTCAACACTTCATGACAAAAGTTCTAAAAAAACTAGGAATAGAAGGAATGTACCTCAACATTATAAAGGTTATATATGAAAAACCTATAGCCAACATCATACTTAATGGGAAAAAACTGATACCACTTCCCCTAAAGTCAGGAACAAGACAAGAATGCTAACTCTCTGACTCCTATTCAACATAGTCTTAGAATTCCTAGCCAGAGCAATAAGGCAAGAAGAAAAGATAAAAAGAATACAAATAGGTAAAGAAATAATCAAAAATCCCTATTTGCAGATGACCTGATCCTCTACTTCAAAGACCCAAAAGACTCCACCCAAAAACTCCTAGACACCGTGAACAGCTTCAGCAATGTACCAGTATATAAAATCAACTCACAAAAATCTGTAACCTTTCTTTACAACAACAATGAACAAATTGAGAAAGAATATAGGAAAACAATTCCATGTACAAAAGCCTCAAAAAAACCAAATACCAAGGAATAAAATTATCAGAGGATGTAAATGACCTCTACAAGGAAAAGTATAAACCACTGAAGAAGGAGATCAAAGAAGGTGGAAAGATCTCCCATTCTCATGGATTGGTAGAATCAACATAATAAAAATGGCTATACTACCAAAGCAATCTACATGTTCAACACAATTCCCATCAAAATCCCAATGATATTCATGACAGAAATTGAAAAATCTGCCCTAAAGTTCATTTGGAAACACAAAAGACTGTCAATAGCCAAGGCAGTACTGAGCCAAAAGAGTAACACTGGAGTAATGACTTCAAACTATACTACAGAGCCACAGCAATAAAAACAGCATGGTACTGGCACAAAAACAGACATGAAGCCCAGTGGCACAGAACAGAAGACCCGGATATGAATGCACACAGTTATGCCCACCTCATTTTTGACAGAGGCACCAAAAACATATGATGGAGAAAAGACAGCCCCCTTTTCAACAAATGTTGCTAGTAAAACTGGTTATCTGCCTGCAGAAAACTGAAACTAGATCCATGCCTGTCACCCTTTATTAGTATCAACTCAAAGTGGATCAAGGACCTTAATATCAGACCCAAAACTTTGCAGTTAGTACAGGAAAGAGCAGGGACTACTCTGGAAGCAATAGATGTAGGCAAGAACTTCCTCAGTAGAACTCCAGCAGCTCAGCAACTAAGAGAAAGGATGGACAAATGGGACTACATGAAATAAAAAATCTGCACAATAAAAGAAATGGATGAAGGCAACCTGGTCATGGTGAATGATCTTTCTGATATGTTGTTGGGTTTGGTTTGCCATTATTTTATTGAGGATTTTTGCATCAATGTTCATTAAGGAGACTGACTTGTAGTTCTCCTTTTTGGATATGTCCTTGTTTGGTTTTGGGATGAGTGTAATACTGGTTTTATAGAATGATTTAGGCAGTGTTTCTTCCCTTTCTATTCTGTGGAAAAGTTTAAGGAGTGATGGTAGTAGTTCTTCTTTAAAGATCTAGTAAAATTCAGCAGAGAATCCTTTAGATCCTGGACTTTTCTTTTCTGGGAGACTCTTTATTGCTGCTTCAAGTTCATCACATGTTATAGATCTGTTTATGTGGTTAATATCTTCCTGGTTCAGTTTTAGATGGTCATAAGTATCTAGAAATTTGTTCATTTCTTCAAAATTTTCCAATTTATTGGAATATAGGTTCTCAAGTAGTCGCTGATGATTTTCTGGATTTCCTTGGTATTTGTTGTTATCTCCTCTTTTTTGTTTCTGATTTTACTAATTTGGATCTTTTCCCTGCTCATTTTAGTCAGATTTACCAGAGGCTTATCAATCTTATTTATTTTTTCAAAGAACAAGCTTCTTGTATCATCAGCACTTTGTGTGTCTTTTTGGTCTCAATTTCATTAATTTCAGCCCTTTTTATTATTTCTCTCCTGCTTGTTTTGGATTTTGTTTGTTCTTGTTTTTCTAGGAGTCTGTGATGTAGCAGTAGGTTGTTTATTTGAAATATTTTGGTCCTTTTAATATATGCACTCATGACTATAAACTTTCCTCATAGGACTGCCTTTGCTGTGTCCCATAGGTTCTGGTAGGTGGTATTTCCATTTTCATTAACTTCCAGGAAACTTTTGATTTCCTCTCTTATTTCTTGTATGATCCACTGATGGATGAGCAATGTGTTGTTCAGCATTCAATTATTTGCACATTCTCTGCTGTTGTTTTTGTTGTTGACTTCTAGTTTTAATGCATTATGATCAGATAGAATGCATGGGATTATTTCTATTTTCTTATATTCACTGAGGCTTGCTTTGTGCCCTAAGATATGATCAATTTTGGAGAAAGTTCCATGGGCTGCTGAGAAGAATGTGTTGTATGAAATATGCTGTAGACATCAGTTAGGTCCATTTGATGTATGGTGTTATTTAGTTCTAGGATTTCTTTGTAAATTTTTTGTTTGGATGACCTATCTATTGGTCATCCTATCACTGTCTTGGAATCTATATGTGCTTTCAAGTCCTTTAGTGTATGTTTGATGAAATTGGGTGCACTGACATTGGGTGCATATAGGTTGATAATTGTTATTTCCTTTTTGTGTATTTCCCCTTTTATTAGTATAAGATGTCCTTCTTTATCTTGTTTGACCAATGTAAGTTTGAAATCTACTTTGTCTGAGATAAGTATTGCTACTCCTGCCTGTTTTCAGGGGCCATTGTCTTGGTAAATCTTCTTCCAGCCTTTTACACTAAGCCAGTGTTTATTTCTGTCAATAAGATGGGTCTCTTGTAAACAATAGATTATCAGATCTTTCTTTTTAATCCAGATTGCGAAATTGTGTCTTTTGATGGGGGAATTGAGTCCATTGACATTCACTGTTAATATTGATAGGTATGTGGTGATTTCTGCACCTCTGGTGGGTGCTAGTCACTCTTCTAGGAGGTTGGCTTATTGCCCTGCTCCTGCTGTCAGCCTTTGTGTCTCTCCCAACCTCTGCTGGGTGCTAGTGGCTCCTCTGGGAGGTTGGCTTGTCAACCCACTCGCACTCTCAGCCTTTGCTGCTTTTCCTGTGTTCATTCACTAAGAGTTCAGTGCTGAGAGTTTGGTTCCTTGCCTCACCCCACGTCTGAGTGGCAGGTTCAGCATTCCACCCCCACCTCTGCTGTCTTTGTTAGATTACAGTTCACTGTTTATGTTTTTCAGTTTTGTTAGGGGAGGGGTTCAGTCTGCCCAGGGACTGTACTGGATATGTTCCATGGGTGGTGGGTGGGGGAGTCACACACAGTGTGTGATGCTTACCTGTTCATTATGCAGATTCACCCAAGCAGCTTTGGAGCTAGCTGGAAGGAGGCCCTACTTTTCTCAGTGTGGTTTGGCATAGGGGTCCAGGATATCACAGCATTTGATTCCACTGATACTCTGCCTTCTGTTTGTTGGGAGAAAAAAAAAGGAGAGAGAAATGGCCAGGGTGTGGGCTTTTTTTCCCAGGGCCAGACATGCCTTTCTGATTGCACCATGTGGGATTTTCACAGCTGTTAGGTGCAATTAAAGGCTGACTTAAGGGTCAGTCTTTGAATTTTATCTGCACCTATTGTGATGGCAGTTATTATTTGGTTAGAAGCAATCAGAATTACCCAAGTGTAGCTCCAATGTCTCAAGGTGGTTTCTGGAGTCATGGTGCTTAGGATTTCTGATTCCCTACCCTAGCCACAATCTTGGATCTCCTCCCATTTTTTTTTCCTTTTCTCATTGACAGATTAAATATGAGAAGATCATTGGATAGAAGATGAGCATAGAGTAAAATCAGAGAAAAATCTTTGTTGTGATTTTTCTGCAAGAGCTATTTTCTTTCTTTCTTCTGCTCTTTGTGCTTTTAAAATACAGCCCTCAGTTCATTTCTTTCCATTGCTTCATCAGCTGTTCTACCCTTATTTATCACTTTAGTCCTCAAACTATAAAATCATGTAATAGTATCTCTCTGTCTATATTAGCTTCCTCCACTCTTATTCAATAATTATGTCAGGAGAAGCAAGATTGCTTTAGGAACCAAAGTTACAGAAAGCCTCGTAGAGCATGTAGATGTTAGATCTTGACACTACAGATTTTTTTTTTGAGGGCCAACCTACCCCCTCATCTGCCTCACCTATCGATATCTCTCTGATTTCCATCTCTCCTGCCCCATTTATGTAGCCTTTTTGGCCTACACCTTCATCCTCAGGTTTTCCCCTCAATATGTCTACTAAGAATTCAATTTTGCAAACTTCTCTACCTCTATACAAAAGTTTTCTGTCAAACATTTTTATATTTTATTTTAAAATTCTGACATAGTTAAGATATATAAGAGCATATCCATAGCATATGTCTGGATTATGAGGCATAATAGTAAAATTAAAACTGTTGAACCCACCAACCAATAGAATAAATTGTCTCATATATTAATTATATTTCTGTTATTGTACAAAATTAAGATAATAAACTTAAAAAGAGGTAAGAGTTATTTTGGCTTGGTTTCAGAGGTTTTAGTCCATGTTTGGTTGGCCCCATTTTTTTGGGTTGTGGCAAGGCAGCACATCATGGTGGACTGTCTCATGACAGGGAAAGAGAAAGAGAGGAAGAGACCCATGACCTCCAACCCCTTCAAGAGCATACTTTCAATGACATAAAACTTCCCACTATCTAGAGTTTTCTACCACCTTCCAATAACACCAAGCCAAGAACCATACTTTAACACACTGAGCCTTTGGGGGTACATTCTAGATCTAAATGATAGCAGCTCCCCATCTTTGCTATCAAACTGTGTCATGCTCTCTAAGCTTATACTTCTGGCCAGACCTTTTGTGAACTATTTATCCATATTTACAGCCTATATTGTTATCCTCTCAGTACTGCCTTCAACTTCCTCTATTCCCATGGCTTTATTCTTGGGCTGCTGTCAGGCCATGCTCTTCTGCCTGATCTAAACTGTTCTTTCAAAAACTGTACTCCTAATTTCATAACTAAATTGCTTCTCTAATTCCTATTGAGCCAAGTCTGAACATTCTCTGGATTTTAAATCCCTTCATGAAATCACAGTAGAAATTTACCTGGCATGCATGAAAATTCTTGATTTTCCTAGCTAGTGTTTACCTGGCTTTCTGTTGATGAAAATCCCTCACCATTTCTTGTTACACTTTTAACCAACTACCTATCTAGCCCATCTTATTACCCACTGACTCCATCATGCCCCTTGTAACATGGTCAGAAGATCCATGTAACATGGATCCAGGACTCTAAAATAAGGAAAATTTGGTTTGAATCTTGCTTGAGCCATCAGCCTACTGACTGTGTGCCTTTGGTCAATTTATTTAACCACTCATCACTTCTGTGGTCATCACTCCCTTCTTTCTCATCTGTGAATTGAGCTGTTAATTCTCTCTAGGCTATTAGAGATTAAGCAGGTACTGACTTTAAAGGATATAGCATAGTGCTGGGTGTACTTAATTGAACAGCCAACAAATTTGAGTTTTGTTAATACTCTTTGATCCAGTCTCTCCCCTGCAATGCACAAACTTATAAGAATGTCTTTCTTTTTCCATTCTTCATTCAATAATAAGGCTGGATGCTTTTTTATAGAGACAGACAAGGAGAAACACTAAAGGGTTTTGAATAAGGGCTGGACAAGATTTCCTGTTGGAAAGGTTACTTTGGATGCTATGTGGAGGAAAGAAAAATTGAGGCAATTGAGGCAAGGGATCTGCAGAAGAGTCCTGGTAAAAGGACATAGCACCTCAACCATGAACATGAGAACATGCCCTCTTCCCAGCTGATTTCTCCACTAAGTCAGACACTGGTAAATGGAGTGCTACCACTGGCTTCTCCCACAGCCCCAAATAGGACTGGACTAAGTAACTCAAGCATAGACATAAAAGTCAATAAAGGTAAAGAGGACTTAGCTTGTTAAGAAATAGCATTTCTTGTACTGAAGAATAAGAAAACAATTTCAGCAGGAAATTGCAGTTACTTATTTGGGATGGTAATACAGAGTTACAAGGTGTGTGATTGGGATGTTTGTATTTTTTGCCTCTTCTAAACCATATCTCACTCTTAACATGCCTATATACACAGAATGAATTCTGGAGGTCAAATATTTGAACATGTTAGAGGAACTAAAATAAGATGCATGATAAAAAACTAAAAGAAAATGAAAAAAAAACCTAACACTTAGAATGTTACGTTCTATATGGAGTCACTAAATGTTTTCCTAGTGGAGCCTGGGCAGGAGAAGCCAAGAGATAAAAGATAGTGAAGATTATAGGCAAGGCCTATTGTAGAGTAACAAAGCAGCATTTAGAGGGAAATAAATGAAGGGAAAGGAAGCATTCTGGTACTGACTGATGAAGGTGAAAAAGTGAAGCAAGTGAAATGTTATATGAACCAATATAATTTTGCATCCTGCTGGTTTATAATGTGATTTGAACTAACAAGGATGCTGAAAAGAAGTGCTAAAATCACCTGCTAATTTAAAGACACTACACAGCCAGGATATCTTTGGATGAGATGGTTGCCCTCAGTAATTATAGCAGGCTGAAATTGTCTGATAGGCAGAAGAGAAACCACAGTATAAACACCAGCAGGAGGCAATGAATATATCTTTATCAGTTTACTGCTTTCCTGAACTTAATAGCTTTTGGGGGTGATTTTTTTTGGGAGTACATTTTTCAGAGAAGTTGACTGTTTCAGAAGAAACAGTGTAGTTGACAAAGGTCTCTTCAGGTCAAGAGCTCTGTGGAAGTGTTCCAAGTCCTTATGGCTTACAGAAGCCTCTTTCAAGTGTGTGTAGTTTGACAGGTCAAGCCTTTGGAATTTGAAAGGGCAGTAAATTCTGTCCACCTTTATTTCCATTTCCTTGTTCTACAAATGTGAGTTAAGTAGAGCAATCTTGTCACAGGACTTTCAGCATGTGACTATGCAGCTGGGACTCAAACTCAGGTCTCCTTAGCCCTGGGCTGTGTCTTTGTTACTGTATGAGACAATCCACAACTGGGCCCAGGGCTTCAGCAGATGTCTTCATTAAGATTATTTCCTTTGGACACTGTCTCTCAGGAGAGTAAATCATACTAAATAGGTAATTAAGTTAATTTATAGGTTGTAAAGTATATTTCTTACACCCACATTGATTTTTTTTTCCTTACAGTTCTAAAGGTTCCAACTGTCATGAGCCCACAATCCAGGTCAGTTTGGATAGAAGCAGTGTGTCTGGTCTAGTGGAGAACAATGCCTGAGCCCCCATTTATGGGAGGTGTGGTTGAGGGGGAGGCTGCCTGCTGGCAAGAGAGCCCTTGAAAACTGCTACACGTGCACTGTGGGCGTCTGCTAATTGTTAGTTCTGAGTGTCGCAACTCTTCAGCCTGAGCCTCACAGCTTAGTCCAAAACGACACACAGAACACGGCCAGTCGCATCAAGGCAATTCTAGAGCACCTTGGCAAGTTGTGTAACTTCATGAGCTTCGGTTTACCTATACAACAGGAACAATATGGGCAAGTGTACTGAGTTGTTACAGAAATCCTATAACTTAGGTACAGATGCCTAACAGGCTGCCTTATCATGTGATAGTGGGGAATTAGCACTCATTTTCTTCCTTCTGATTTTCACTAATAGAAAGCAGAGAATATATCTCTGTCACCCACTAAATTTCTGCCCATGAATCACCCCAGATGAAGAGATTTCCCCTCCCTGTAAGTACTTATTTGGAATCACACATTTCAAATCCTTTTCTTTTCATTAGCTACCTGTTCCTAACTTTAATGCTGTTCCTTTCTCTGTGGAAGTCAGTGGCCATGCTTCAAATCCTCTGAATTCCACACAGCACCTAGCACAGAGTGAGGGCCTTGGAGGCCCTCATTAAATGTTTATCAGCTGTCTGAATTTGTGAAGTTATGAAGAGAGATGGGGGCACAGCTTGAAGTCAGTGTTTCTCTTGCCAGGCTGCCGCTCTACCTGCAGGGCGCTTGGCTGCTAGGATTACAAGGGTTTTTGATTTGCTTTCAGTGAGAAGAGCACGGAGCAAGAGCTGAGTTTTGGACAAGAAGTAAACAGTGCCTTTGAAACACACAATACCAATGTCTTAGCTTCATCCCCTATACAGAGATTGTGTTGCTCATCATTGTAACTCACTCAGCTCCCTCTCAGAGTACCTGAAACACAATTACTCAAGTGATGCTTTTGGAATAAAAGGGCAGAGCCATGCAATCTTTATTATTTATCTTAAAAATTATACATTTGTGTAGTTCATGCATCCTTTTAGCAAATGTCATGGAGCCCCTACTGTGTATTAGACATCATTCTAAGGGCCTGTGTTCAAAAGCAGCAAACAAAACAGACAAAAATCCCAGGCATCAAAGAGCTCACATTCCAGGGACTGGTGGAGTGGCTCAAGTGGTAGAGTGATTGCCTAGCAAGCATGAGGCGCTGGGTTCAAACCTCAGTACCACACACACACACACACACAACCTCACATTCCAAACAGCAAGAAATAAGGAACATATGTTTCTATGTCAGGTAAGCATATATGTGCTATGGAGAGAAGAACTGAGCAGGGCAGGTCAATAGGAAGTGTGTGTGTCCAGAGTAGGTAGGGGGAAGTGCAGTTTTAAATGGGATTGTTTAGGAAGGTCTCCCTGAGAAAGTGGCATTTCAGTGAAGCCCTATAGGAGGTGAAAGGTCAAGCCTCACTTTACCTAGGAGGAGGACAAGGGAATAGCAAGTGAGCAAGTGAAAAGGCTTAGAGAGGAGAGTGGGTTTGGCATTTTCAGGGAACAACAGATCATGGTGGCAAGACTGCAGTAAAGTGACTGACCCTGAGTATCATAGTGAATGAGTGCCTATTATATTCCTGTTCCTGTCACAAATATAAGAATATATCATATGTCATTCCTGTAATGCCTAAGAGCTTTCCTAAGGACTCCATAGCATTCTTCAGCATCCCGAGTCAGGTGAAAATTTGCATGTCAGATGACACAGTGCTCTTCCTTCCTTCCTTCCTTCCTTCCTTCATCAATTCACTATTCAACATCTATTTAGTATTTGTTGAGCACCTTAGAGTTTCCATTTATAGAAATTGTTATGTGCTGAAAAATAACATTTTAGGTATATGTTTAAATAACCTTCACACAACTTTATCAAGTGGCTATTTTAATGCTGTCATTTTCCGATGAGGAAACTTATGCATTTTTAAAACATGGTACCTGTTTTCAAAACATGGTACCTTTCCAGGGAATTGAGATACCTACACAAACAGTGTACAAAATAAGAACTGTGCTGCAACCTACTTGGAAGAATTTAAAGAACAGCAGATATCAATTCCCTTCACTCATTTTTTCCTTGAAAATATGATTGTGCTGAAAGTATTTCTCATACCCCCATTGTGTGTCTTAAAAGTCCAGACATGTGTCAAAGTTCTTAAGGATAGTCCTTCTCTCTCCACAAGAATATGTCTTGTGGTTGAGAAGCACTTCCATCTTACATTTGAAGAGCTGAACACAGCTCCTAGAAAGCCAGAATTGACCCTGCCACTTCAGCTTGACAGTGTCTTTAAACTTCACAAGGCCCATCTGCTAAAATGAAATGTGCACGAAAATGTTCCCTAAAGTTTCATCAGAAAGTTTGGGTAAGGTTGTCAATTTTTGGGACATAACTACATCGACTTTAATAATTGAATTTAGTGCTTCAACTTATCCAAAGGACTTTCTCAACCACTAATTAATTATTTATACTACTTGCTCATTCTGTTAAGAAGTAACCTTGCCCCTCCTCATTATCATTTACTAATTATGTCAATTACTTTCAATACATAATAAATATCTTGATTTCACCATTTATAAAATGCTGCCTCAACACCACTGGGAATGGGAGGAGGAGCTAGTGACCTTAATTAACGAATAAATAATTGAAAAGCACTTTGCCACATTAAATGCGCTGAACATTCCAGGAGTCTGGATCAGCTTTTGTATGAACTTGAGCCACAATGGTGGAGTTGCTGCTGGTGGACTACATCTTCCAGAGGATAAAGGGCATTATTCTCTAAAATGAATCTTTCTGTCATAATTTTGCTCAGTAATAAAATATCAATTGTGTTTATCAGTGTGTAGTACATTAAAATGCCCACTAACATTTGTCAATGAATTCGTTTTATGAGATATTTTGAATTTTTCATCAACTATTCATCCAATCAACATAAACCAATAACCAATCTGCAGGTGTAACATTCTGCTGGTAGCTTTCTTATGTGATAAGACAAAAAAGAAACTAGCATTGTTTTCCATCTGAAATGTCCATATACCAAGTCAAACTGTTTAGACCCTTTTTATTCAAATATACTAAACTATCCATCTTGCTTTTGCTTTTTTGTCATTCAGTTTGTTTTGCTTTTTGAGTCAGGGTCTTGCTATGTGGCCTATGTTTGCCTCAAATTCACTGTGTAGCTTAAGCTGGGAAAATTGCATATCCACATGTAGAAGACTGAAACTAGATCCCTGTCTTTCACCTGGTACCAATATCAATTCAAAGTGGATAAAAGACCTTAATATAAAGCCTGACACTTTGAAGCTGCTGCTGGAAATAGTAAGAAATTCCCTGGAACATATTAGAGACCACCTCAGACTGGTCTCTAATTGCTGACCTTCTGCCTCAGGCTTCTGAGTGCTAGGATTACAGGTGAGCACCACCATGCCTAAATCTTCATTTTGCTTTTTATTTTATGTTTTTACTTCTTTGCAACACTAAAGGGTTTACTTCCAGTGAAAAATATATATTTTTTGCATTGGGAAAGAACTCAACAGAAGGATTAACACTTCTGCCAAAGTTTATTATTATTATTTGTATAAATCATAGGTCAATAAACCACAGCCCATGGACCAAATCTGGCCTACCACCTGGTTTTTTTACATCCTTCAAGCAAATGCAGAATGTTTTTCATTTTTATATGGTTGAGAAAGAATCAAGAAGAGGATAATACTTTGTGAAATATGGAAAAGGCATAACATTCAAATTTCAGTGCTCATAAATAAATTTTCATTGTAAAGTAGTTCTGTTTATTCATTTATGTATTATCCGTGGCTTCTTCTACTCTAAAATGGCCAACTTGAATAGTTATGACAGAGCCTAGCCTGTGAAACCTAAACTATTAAGGATCTACCTGTCATAGAAAAGTTTACTGACACCTCTTATAGACCATCATCAGAGTTCTTTACATTGATGGACCATGAGGTCATAGTAAGTGAAACTGATCTATCTCTGGGGAATATAGAGCTGCTTTTCTGTGGTCTCTCTTGCTATTATGAAGGATTACAGCTTTGCACTAAAATGAAATTGCTTTGGAAAAATGATTAAGTGAAAATAAAACATTCAAGACTGTTTTATACCATACTTTCTTATGTTACCAGTGATGCTCTTTTATGTATTCATTCACATTTTATTTTTCCATATGCCCATTTATGTGTTCATTCCTTCATTTATAATCAACCTACATTTATCTTCTACTTATTCTATGCCAAGTGCCCAGGGTAATTCAAAGGAGAGAGAGGCTGAACTCAGTTCATACACTAGAGAAGACACCCATTTGAAGAAGTAATTATAATACATTGTGATACATATTTTCAAGGTTCTGTATGCAAATCCTGTGGAATATTAAAGAAGCTTTGATTAATTTTGGGACAGTGGGACTCAGCTTCTTAAATAATGAAAGGAGGTATTTGTGTTGGGTCTTAAGGACATGCTTTTAAGTAAAAAAATGATCACTTTAGGAACTGACATCAAAGTCCACTGCACAGAAATATAAAAGGGTAAAGGGCTGAGTGTGGTGGTTCACATCTGTAATCTCATCTACTTGGAAGGTAGAGGTAGGAGGATCTTGGTTGGAGAACAGCTGGGGCAAAGTTGTCTGGAAAAAAAAAAACTAAAAAAGCAAAAAAGGCTAGGAGTGTGACTCAAGTGGGATAGTGCTTTCCTACAACAAGTGTGAGGCCTGAGTTCAATCCCCAGAATCAAAAAAAAAGTGTATAGTGTACTGGCAATGCCAAAGTGGATTATGTGACTGGAATAAAGAAGTATTAGGGGAAGAGTTGGAAAGTGAGTTTGGAATTTGGAAAAGATGATGAAGAGCACTGTCCAGGAGGCTGGGTTGGGGGTGGTGTTTGTCGCACACTGAGGCAGTAGAGAATGAACACAGATCCTAAGAGGAGAGAGAGCATGGTTATCTGTGCATCTTATAAAAGTAATGCAGGAGGTGTACTAGAGAGCAAAGGAGGGAGACTGGTTGTAAGTTTGTAACTATAGTTTAGTTAGATGTGAGATCATTGTGAACAAAGACCATCATAAGGAATTTATTGAAAAAGGCATAGATTGGATTGATGTGTGGCTCAAATGGTAGAGCACCTGCTTTGCAAGCGTGAAGTCTTCACCCTAGTCCCACCAAAAACAAAACAAAAGTCAGAAAAGGCATAGATTTTATTGACTTGTGTCTTCATACTGAAATCACCTTGAACTCTCATAGTAGCTAGGAACATCTCAGATTGTAATCTTGGGATAGAAAGCAGAGACATCTGCTAGTATTTTCACTGATTGGTTTTAATTGCAGTTGCTTTTAAGTTTTCTGTTGACCCATGTCTGTAATTTTCTCTGAATCGCTGTGCTTTCAATTCCACAATGAACAGAGGCTCTATATCCTGTCTAAGTGGGCTACTCTGACCGGGAAACCCCAGTTATATCTTTTCTGAAAATGCTACTTTGTGGTAGGTGATCCAAAGACCAGCCTGGTGACAGATTTGTAGGTTTCCTAGGAAGATTACCTGGGCAGTGGCCCAGGCAGGTGTCCAGATGTGCTGGGGCCTCTACTCCATATAGCAATGTTCCTGCAACTCTGCTCAGACTTCCTTCTACAGGTGAACTTCTTACATGATCATTCACAAGTCTGAGGTTTCCTGTGAAAGTGACTCTGCTCCTTGGCAGAACAACGTGTAATTTAGATGGTGGCTCACCTTATCTGGGATGTGAAGAGTGGATCTGGGGATTACAGTAGGCTTGGGTTGTAAGATGAAATTTTATTGGCTTATCTCCAGTGTCTAAGAGTTCCAGGGATACAGACACAACAAAGTTTCTCTTTCGGTAGATGACTATTGAGAGTAATGTTGACATCTCAGACACTCACCTGTGACATTTGAATCTGGAGATGTCTGGTGATGGCTTTTTTTTTTTTTCCTTCTTGTCACTGAAAAAACAAAATCACTATTGACATGTACTGGAAGGCCTGGCAGTCCTCCAAGACCAGAGAGTTAGCTTCTTCTGGAAGGCCACTGACTTGCCCAGTTGGACACAGGGAGAGGCAGCCTTACAGGATGGAAAACTTTTAGAGGCAGGTGGACACTGATTTAAATATCACACACTTCCATTAGGAGACTCTGCAATTAAACCTCTTGGAGGCTCATTTCTATGCTCACTAGATTGGTGTGAGAATTTTATATATCTATATATAATATGTATACTATATATATACTATATATGTAAGTGAGAACATAAGCATGTCTGTGTCTGTGCATGCAGCCCCCGGTGGATTAGACTAGTAAGTCATGGGTTCTTGGTACCGGTGTTAGCCCCTGTGAGAGATGATTGATCTCAGCAATATTGAAAGTGGGCTGCCTGGAGTTTTCGGACGCTTCAGTGTCTTCCGTGTATGAAAAGAGGGCATCAGAGGCAAAGAAAAGTCCTGGATTTAGAGGCAAAAGACCTCAGCCAGATTCCTCAGTCTGCCATTCAAGATGAGAGTTTGAGCAAGTTTTTACCTTTGCAGTCCTCAAGTCCTGTGATTATAGCACTTGAAACTTAAACTTTCTATAGCTTGGCAGAAAGAAATTTAAGAAAAAGAACGTAAATCGTAATTACAAAGTTAGATTTAGAGCTTGGTAAGATGTTCATGCTTCATGGTAAATCTGCTCTGAACTTCTACTACAGAGTATGTTCAGGTGATAACTCTAGAAGAATATTTACTGGATATATTGATAGAAAATCAATATGAATTTATTGATATGATAAAACCAGGCTTAGAAATAACAGATGGGAAGGTGATAGGAAGCAGGTACAAAGCTTTTATTGAGAGTTTTGATTACATTTTTTTAAACTTTTTTTTTTTGGTTGTGCTGGGTGGCATTTATAAAAGTTTTTACAATGTATCAAGTATATACTTGAATTCACCTCCTCCACTGCTCTCCTTTATTCCCCACTCCCACTCCAGGAAGAGTTTCAACAGGTATCAATTTTGAATTTACATACAAGCTTTGATTTAAAGAACCAACAATTAAAAATATTTCTTTAAGCCAGATGTCATGGCTCATGCCTGTAATCCAAGCTACTCAGAAGGTAGAGATTGGGAGGATAACAAAAGATTGGGAGGCCAGCCCAAGCAAAATAGATAGCAAGATTCTATCACAACAAATGAGCTAGGAGCAATTGAGCATGTCTGTAATCCTAATTGTGTGTAGGCGTAGGTAGGAGGATCTCAGGCTAAGCCAGTCCTGAGCAAAAAGAATGAGATCCTACCTGAAATGTAACTAAAGCAAAAAACAGAGCATGGAATGTGGCTCTAGTGGTAGAGTGCCTATCTAGCATACAGAAGGCCCCAAGTTCAAAACCTGGTACTGCCCAAAAATCTGCTGTGTCAGGCATAGGAGACACAGACTGTTCCTTGGATGAATAGCAAATAGGATATTTTGTTTTGGCAGTTCTGGAGTTTGAACTCAGAGGTTGCTAGGCAGATGCTCTGCCACTTGAGCCATGCCCCCAGCCCTTTTTGCTTTAGTCATTTTTGTATAGGGTCTTGTTCTTTTACCCAGGGCAACCTTAGACTGGGATCCTCCTGCCCAAGTCTCCCACATAGCTGGGTGTATAGGCATGCACCTCCATGCCTGGCTTATTGATGGAGATGGGTATCACTAACTTTTTTTGCTCAGGCTGACTTTGAACTGTGACCCTCCTGATCTCCACCTCCTGAATAGCTTGGATTTACAGGCATGCATCACTATACCTGGCCCTCTAAATAGAATTTCTTAGGCCAGAACCTGCCAATCAATTTCCTTTACATGGAAGTTTTTGGATTCTGCAATGTGCTTTGAAATTGTTCTCCTGACTTATGGAGAAGTATCATGAAGCAGTACAGGAATATTTGAGAGCTTAAAAGTTGAGGGTACTCAGTTTAGATTATTAAAAGATTCATTCATCTCTTCATGTAATCAGCATATACTGAAAATTTATTAGCAGTGATATTGATATATATTTTTGTTGTTGGTTCAGAGGAGAAGAAACTGTTCCCAGAACAGGACCTGTTCTGTTGCCTGCTGAATTATTTGCCACACATTTACCTGTTGTCAGTGCCCATTCCTTCCTCCTTCCCTCTGGTTTTAGGTTACAAATGACTTCCATATCTGTTGTCCAATGTGCCCTCCCGCCAGTTTTGCAAGTGAGAAAACGTACCAGGCAGTAGATAATTACACAGGCAACAGGAACATATTTTATAGAGGCAAAAATTGAACATCAAGAAATGTAGGCTACTGGGCAAAGACATCATTATGACAAAGTGGCTGTAAGTGTCCTGTACAAGCTACTGAAGTCCAAAATAGCTCTGTCCATTACAGTTTTTGACTTTGATCTACAGTTTACAAAGAACTTTCATATTATTACTTCATTTACCTCAAAGGTGATTTTGGCTATAGTTGTTATGGGTATCTTATGCTCCAGCACTGCTCCAGCACTGTTGTTTACTAGCCATGGATCTCAAGCAAGATTCCCCACTTGACTGACCTCAGTTTCCTTCCTGGTGAAGTCTGGAGAATAATAGCCTTTTTATAAGGCTGAGGCATGAATTGGAGATCCTGGATGTAAGGTCCCTAGTGCAGATTCTGGCACTCAAGAAATGCTCAAAAAATGGCAGCTAACATTTTGTTATTAATCATGCTATAAATCAAAAAATTTTTGTCAATAATAATAAGATATATTTGGGCCTGGCATGCACGAGGCCCTGGGTTCAATCCCCAGTACCACAAAAGACAAAAAAAACCCCAAACAACAACAAAAAAAACTTTGTTGTAAAAAGTAATGATATATTTATTTTTTTCATTGATGTGTTAGGTGGGGGTACATTGTGGCATTTACAAAAGGTCTTACAATATATCAAATATATTATACCTGATTTCACCCTCTCCATCATTCTCCTTTATCTCCCTTCCCCCCACTCCTGGACTAGTTTCAACAGGTCTGATTTTTCCACTTACATACACATGTACACAATATTTATAGCATATTCACCCACCTACACCCTTCCCCTACATTCTACCCCCTCCCACTGGTACCAATCCCCCAGACAGGATTTGTTCTGCCCTCCTGTTCTCCAATTTTGTAAAAAAAAAAAATGACATTTTTGTTTGTTTAAGATAGCTATACAGGGAGTTTGTACTTCCTGTACAAGAATGAATTTAGAATTTTTAAGCATGTGAAATCACCATAAGAAGAAGACTAAGATAAAAAAAATGTAGAATAGATGAATCAATTTGAGTTTTAATACATGGAAATGTCAAAAAATTTTTGACTACTTTATAAGAGAGAATGCTGAAAACATGAGGAAAGACAGAAGGAAATTCATTAGAGCTACAATATACCCACAACCAGCACAACAATTAAAAAAGAGAAAAGAAAATTCATTAGATGTCTATGATCCTTAAGATAACAGAAGAGTTGATGTCCAGAGCTGGGTGTAGAATCTAGCCAGCTTGCCAAGGTTCTTGGCCCTGGTTCATTTAAAATGAAGGTATTTAAAAATCTGTGCTTTAAGGCTTTTCAATGGCCATTTTGGTTTTCAGATGAGTGGGGATGGGAATAGTAAAATGGCCTCAGATGTTCCCCTTCTCTCCTCCTTTGAAGGCCATATCACTCTGTGCACACTTTAATAAATCCAACTCAGCAGCATATCAAATCAAGTTCCCTCTGCTCCAGGTGCCAATCCATGTGTAGAGAAGAACACAAAGATGTTGCATTTATAACCCACAGTGAGATGGCAGTCCCTATGGGTCACTCCACACCATAAAGAGCTTTTGAGAGGGTATACTTGTGTTGAGACATATTTCCTCATCCATTTGTGTGTTTACCCCAGACAGGTGCAACCTGGCAGGACAAATTAAAAGCTATTTGCAGCAAAACGAAAGCATAACAGGCAATACCAGTGTCATCCCTGTTGGGAGAAATGCCACATTGGATCCTGATCTGTGAAAAATGCCATGGATGCTCATTTGGCTCAAGGAAAGAGAGAGAGAGAGAGAGAGAGAGAGAGAGAGGGAGGAGAGCGCGAGCTGGCTTGAGTCCCTCTATGAAGTGGAACACTAAGTTTAACAGCTCCAAATCCTCCATGTGTGCGAGGCTTTCCACCATAACTCATTCTCTACATTCCTCCCCCTAAAAGATGTGAGCACTGGAGTGGATAATCCAAGACTCATTTATATATAGCTTTGAAAATCATTAAATGATTTTTTTTCAGCAAATTGACCTTCCTAATTTACTTTTGCTTAGACTCATATGTTCCAACTCACATTCTTCTTAATGAACAAGGTATCTCTAGCTATCTCTAGGGTATTGGAAAAAATTAAAAAGATGCTATTCTTGTAAATTTCTTTTAAGCTAGAAATTCATATAGAATATAAGCAACACTGATTAAGGCTTATTGAACATCTGCAGTATGCCAAGTCCTGGAGTAGCCTTAATGATGCAATAGGTAGGGGTTCTAGTCAAGGAATCAGAAATGCTTCACAGAGTAATATAAGCCAGGTATCGATGAGACCTTCTGGCCCTTGGCTATGTGGGCAAACTTTAACTGAAACTATAATTCCACAGACTGAGATAGTCCAAACTCAAAGTACCTACTAGTGTATTGTTTGTAACTTACTGTCAGTTCGTTCCTGCCTCCAGTGTCTCCTTTCTCCTGGTAAGTGCTGCTATAAAGCAAAGCCTATTTGCCAGTTGGCATTCCCCCCCCCCCAATTTTTATTTCCTTTGTATCTGAAAGTTGAGTAACTTTGATGATGAACAGCATAGTCACAGGAAGGGGAGTCACATGGTAGGCCATGAGCTTTTCCTCATTGGCTTCTGCTCCACCCCCTCATGCTCTCTTCTCCTTCCAAAGTGCTCTCTCCCTTCTCCTCCAACACAAACTCACCCTCTTGATTTGTTTTCTGGAAAGTGGGTCCTTCAGGACAAGCATCTACATGGAAAATAGGCTTATCAATGCATCTCTTAAAAAATCAAGTGGACATTTTACAGCAAGTCATTATCCCGAAGAAATAACATTCCTTTATTGACATAATCATAATTCTGATGAGTAGTGATGTAAGAATATTGTGAAGCATAGTCAAGGGGTATATAACTCAGCCTGGAGGGGGGAGTGATCTAATGAATTAGTGAAGGTGGTCAGATCAATGCAAAAGGGGGCAGTGAGCTAGGGAGAATGATCCTTCTGAGCAGAGGGACATGCATGAGCAGATGTAGTAAGAATTGCTATGTCAGAGAGGGCCTGGACTCTTATTGAGGAGCTCAGACCTGACTACATACAGACAGGGAGAGACACAGGTGACATTTTGTTGTAGATCTATCACTATAGTGGCTATGGGTGTCTGTATCTGAGATCTTGAGCTAGAAAAGCCCAGTTCATCCGCAAGTTCATGACAAGTTCACTTTTAAAACGAAGAATGTGAAGTCCCAATAGTGAATTTTTCCTGGTGTGCTAGTTATACAGGTCTCCCCATCCATTGCCCAGTATGCTGACTTGTGGGCTCAGAATGCAGTGTCTAGGTGACCCACATGGGTGGCCACAGCAAATGCCACCCTTTCCCTTCCACGTAGCCGAGCACCGCATCACAGATGTTATTGACTGAGAGTCTTCCCAAGCAAATGTAAAAAATTATAAGCTCATTTTGTCTAAGACAAAACAGCAAAATTTTAAAGGGTTGCTTTTTTATAGTGCTATTTTAGGGATCCATCAGACTATTTCTTCTGAGGATTTATCTCTGTAGGCAATTAGTGCAGGAACATAAAAAAGTGTTTTATTTTCCTGTCTGTTAAAACTTCTGGCCTTGAAATAAGCTGCATTCTACTTCTAAATGACAGGACTGAAAAAGGTCAGTCCCTTTTCAATGAGAAGTGTAAAGGGTGGGGGGTACATAATAAAACCTAAGTAGTAGCAAAAGTTTTCTATTGAGTTTGTGATTATATTAGTGAAATTGTGTGTTTTCACAAAGATTTAAATGTTTAATGTGTAAAGAATTCAGGAGAGTCGTGGATGGAGCCATTACACAGCTGAAAATATCCTCAAAAGACCTATTATACACCCTTTGAGACCTGCCTAGGATTATCTCCACTTCCTCCTCTACCTGGTATTCTCAAACATCATCAGTGAATCTACTGGGTAGCTTTGGGCTCCACAACAGGCTCTTTTTTTCTGACCCTTAGCTCTATTCTCTTTACATTTTCCCTTTTGTTGCAAAAACTAGTGGAACGACCTTAGACAAACACAGCTTTCAGTCTTAGTACTTGTTTGTGTGGGGTGTGTGTGTGTGTGTGTGTGTGTGAGAGAGAGAGAGAGAGAGAGGGAGAGAGAGATGAAGTTAATCTCTGTGCCTTGGTCGTCATTTCATCTGGAAAATGTAGACAGTGTGCCATGTCTCAAAGGATTGCTGTGAGCGTTTGTTACAATGGATCAGCAGAAGTAGCACAGTGCCTAGCACACGAATGCACAGACAATGGCAGCCTCTGTAAGGTTACACATAAGTAAACCTAGCCCAACACCAGGACCAGTGCTTGAGTCTGTATTTATATATACGAAGTGTAATTTATTATAAAGATTAAACCTTAAATAAATGAATGAAGCTTCTGGAATCCTACTTCTTATGTATTCCTTTCCTCTGTATACACATATGTTCGTGGGTCTAGAAGTCTTTTAAGGATAAAGTCTTCCTATTAAATATCGAGCATGAGATTGACATAACTGAATGGATAGCTGCTCTCAAAAGTATAACACGCAAAGGGAAAATTTCAGCTCAGTTTGGTACCAGCCTTATAATCTGAGGCAAGACGTTGTGACTATACAGCAAGCCAATGAAAATGACAAAGACATCTCCCCACCATATGGAACTTCCATTTGCAGCTTGCATTCAGACTCCACTACTCAGCATCTTTAACCCCTGGTGATTGTCCTGCACTGTCGGAGATTCACCCCTTCTCCAGAGAAAAACTCCCCTTCATGCTTCCAAATCATCAATGTTATGTGTTCTCAAGGAGTTTACATTTTCAATAGGAAAGAGTTGCTGACACAGTCTAAAAGAGAACCACCCAGGGACCGTGGCATTTAAAAGTCAATGCTAAGTGATGTAGTTTTAAAGAAAGATTCAGGGATGCTGCCAACATTTCTATTTCGTCTTGCTTGTGGAATTGCTTGGATCTCTGTATGGTAAAGATTCCTGGGTTGCTATGGAAAATATGCACTTAAGCTGACTGCTGTGGCAACTCATCACAAGGCACAGAATTTGCATAACTAATTTGAGCATTTTAGTGAAGAGTACAATCTGTGCATAGGAGGCTGAGCAATCTGAGGCTTTTTTATTTTATTGTGCACACAAAAGTATCAAGTACAATTCTCTGGTTTTGCTTTCTAAGTTGTTGACTCCTCCCTGATTTTAGGCTTCCGTCTACATAGTATGTGACTATAAAGATGCAACATTGTGTGTGAGTGTATTTACAAGCTTATAAAGTTGAATTGGTGTCACTATTTTATAATCGTCTTCCATTCATCTGGAGTTGCAAGTCATGGGTCTCTTTCACAACCTGAGATTTAATGAAATTTCTGTTATTCATCACTATATGACTAAACTCAATGTAATATATATTTATTTGAAGCATTGCTGTATCATGCAGAATTGTATTTGCCCGGATCATGTCATTTCTGTCTTTGATGTCTGAAATGTTTTTATCAGTAAGTACCTTAGACTATGATAGGTCTGGCACAGGGAGTTAGGGAAGCAGTGGGAACAGAAACAGGCCTCTAGCTTGGCAGGCCTCTCTTGAGCCCCTATCGTAGGCCAGGTTAGGCTTCCTACTCACTGTCTTTCTCACTGCTCTATTCATACCTCCATCATAAAATGTTTACATGGTTTTAAAATTGATAGTTTTAAAAAATCTGCCTCTCCTGTTAGGTCCTGAGCTCTTAAAAGAAGAATTTGTGACTTTTAAATTTTTGTACTTTTGAATTTCATCGTACCTTAACAATATGAGGGGATTTCATTGTGATAATTCTGTGTGTACAGGGTACCTTGAACAGTTCACCCTCTCCATTATATTCCTATTTAAACAGTGTTTGGCATGTTTCATTATGCTGTCTTCTTTTATAATATTTGTAGCATACTTGCATCTCTTCATCCTTCAGTATCCTCTCCTTTCCCCCTTCCCCTCTCCTCCCCCTGATCACCCCAGATAGACCCCCATATACATTCATGTCCCATTATTGTTATTGTGTTTACTTAGATTGATTCCTGTGTAAATCATTTTCCATAATTGTACATGGGATTGTATTTTTAGTTTTGATATGCATATTGCTAATATACGGAAATATATTAAAAAATTTACCTTTTATATCCTGACCCTGTTGGGCTTAAATTTATTTATGGGTTCTATGAGGTGTTTTCTTCTTTCTTTGGAGATTGCTTGGGGCTTTTGTTATTGTTTTAATTTTTAGTTTTGTACACAATCATGTCATTAATAAATAAGGACAGTTTATTTCATTCTTATTGATCTTATGATTCTTTCCTTGCCTTATTGCAAAAAAAAAAAAAAGGCTAGCATTTCCATTGCTATAGCAAATAGCAGTGGTGGAAAGGACATTCTTGCCTTGTTCTCAATCATAGAGGGAGGTTGAATGGCCTGGTAAAAAAGGCTGTGAGAACCCATCTCAACCATTATCTTGGGTATGGTGATGGGTACCTGTGGACCCAGCTATGTAGGAGGTGAAGGTAGGAGGACACTGGTTTGGGATTGACCCAAGATAAAAACTCCAGACCCTACTTGAAAAATAACTAAGGGAAAAAAAGGGCTGGAGGCGTGGCTCAAGCGGTAGAGTACCTGCTTAGCAAGTGGGAGGCTCTGAGTTCAGGCTGTCGAAAAAAAATCATAGAAGGAAGTAATTCAGTCTTCTGCCCTTAAATATAATGTTAGGTATAGTTTTTTTAAATAGATGCTCTTTATCAAGTTGAGGAAGATTTTTTTCTACCTCTACTTTTTGAGACTATCAATAGCAAGTGCTGAATTTTGTCAAATACTTTCTCTGAATTGCTTAATATAATCCTGTAATCACATGATCACCTTTATATGGTTGATCACATTGAGTGATTATCAAATACTGCACCAGTCTTGTGTCCTTGGAACATGCTTCATTTGGTCATGGTATTTATTCTTTTATATGCCACTCAGTTCTCTTCTCTAATATTTAAAGCTTTTTGTGTATTTGTTCTCATGAGTACTACTGATCTGTAGTTCTCTTCCTTCTTTCTTATACTATCTTTATCGGAGGTATTTTGGTGTATTAGAAATGAATTGAGAAATGTTTCCTCTGCATCTCTTTTCTATAAGAGATTTACAGAGGTCTTAATTCTTAATTTTTTTTTGAATATTTTGCATAATTTCCAGTGAAACCATTTGGGCCTAGAGTTGATATCTACTAATACTTCTTTTTCTTCTTCTCCTCCCCCTCTTCCTCCTCCACCTCCTTTCCTCCTCTTCTGCCTCCCATCCTCCATCAAACTGGGGATTGAATTAGGGCTTTATACTTGCTAGGCAGGTGCTCTACCACTTGAGCCATGCCACCAGTCCTTTTTACTTTAGTTATTTTTCAGATAGAGTCTCACACTTTTTTGCCAAGGTCTAGTCTCAAACCACAATCCTCCTACTTCTGCTTTCCTCATGCCTTGGGTTACAGGTGTGTCACCACTCCTGGCTTGTTTTTTGAGATAAGTCTTGCTAGCATTTTGCCCAGACTAGCCTTAAACCATGATCCTCCTATCTCTACTTCTCTAATAGCTTGAATTACAGGTACAAACCTCTGCATTGGCCTTGGCTTTGAGACTTCCTCCTTAGATGTTCTTATAAGTTTAATTCCTTGATAATAATAGAGTTACTTATCAATTTATATTGGGTTGCTTGTGGCAGTTTGTGTCTTTCAAGGAATATGTGTATAGAGCTGTTTGTGGTATTCATTTATTATCCTTTTGATATCTTCAGAGTATGCAGTGTTAATTCCTATTTCATTTCCAGTATTGATCAGTTATAGTAGCTCCATTTCCTTGGTTTGTCAGTCTTGCTAGAGGTTTGTTCATTTTATTATTTTTGCAAACAGCTACTTGTTTCGTTGATTTATCTATTGATTTTATGTTTGGGATTTTATCAAGTTCTACTCTTATCTTTATTATTTCCTTCTTTCTGCTTCCTTTGCTATTGATTTTTCTAGATTCTGGAGGTGTGACCATAGATTATTTGAAACTTTTCCTATTTTTAAAATTAACACATTAAAATTTACCTTTAGGATGACTTTCACTGTGTCCCATAAATTTTGATATACTGTGTATTTTTTTCATTGTAATGCATTTAAATTTTTTCTATATTAAGACTTTCTCTTATCCACACCTTATTTAGAAGTCTTTTTTTCTAAGTATTTAGAGATTTAAAAAAAATCATTCTGTTATTGATCTCTAGTTTTTTTCCAATGCAGCCAGAGAAAAGTTTCTTGTATAATTTAAATTCTTTCATATTTGTTGAGATTTGTTTCATGGCCCAGGATGTGACCTATATGTTCTATGAGCCTTTGTGTAGAATAGTCTATAATGTCAATTAAGTCTGGTTGGTTGATAGTGGTGTTCAAATCGTCCATATCCCTGCTTCTTTTCTGTCTACTTATTCTATCAATGTTTAGCAGAAGGCTGTTAAAGTCTCCAATTGTAACTGTGGGTTTGTCTATCTTATCAGTTGTACCATTTTTGCTTCACATACTTTATAGCTTTGTTGTTTGGTGCAAATACATTTAAGATTATAATGTCTTTTTTGTGGATTGATTCTTTCATCCCTATATAATGTCACCTTGTTTCTAGTTATTTCCTCTCTGAAGTATGCTTTATCTGGTCTTAATGTAGACATTCTTGGTTTTTTATAATAATATTACATGATATATCTTTTTCTATCCTTTTACTATCAACCTGCCTGTATTGGTATGCTTGAAGTGGCTTCTTATTTTAAAATACCTTTTTTTTTTTCTTTTTAAGATATGCGCTTGCTATGTAGCTCAGGCTATCCCTGTACTCACCATCCCCCTCATTCTCAAGTGCTGGGACTATAGCCATGCCCACCATGCCTGGCTCTTGAAGTGTGTTCTTATAGGCAGCATATGATTGGGATATATTTTTAAATCCATGCTGGATAATCTCTGACTCTTAATTGATATAATTGGATCATTATTATAATTATTAATAAGTTAGAATTAAATCAGCTTTTTGTTGAGACAAAGTCTCACTGTGTAGCCCAGGCTGGCTTAGGTCTCACCTCCCAAGTACTGGGATTGCAGGTATGAAGAAGTACCATGCATCACTGCCAGTTTATTTTTTATTTTCTGCTTGTTGCGTATGTTTTCATTTCTCTGATTCCTTTCCTCTTATTTTCCCTTCCTTCCTCTCTCCTTCCCTTCCCTTCTACCTTCCTATAGGTTACTTGAACAATTCTTACAATTCCATTTGATTTACCCACAATGTGTTTGAGTCTGTTTGTATAGCTCCTGATCCTCCATCCCTGCTTAGGTATAATCTAAGTATTACATTTTATATCACAGTCTACTGAAGTGACCTTTATCACTTTGAGAGAAATAAACCTTATCTTCATTTATCTCTTTACTCACCCTTGTATATATCTTTCTTAAATATTTAATCTATATTAATTTAGAACCACATCAGACCAGATTATAAATTTCCACTATCAAACATTGTTTAGAAAGCTGAAGAGAAGAAGGAAAGTATACTATATACTTATGTTTTTGTTTTATCATGTTATTTATCCTCCTCCTTTTTTCTGGTACTTCCTCTTTTTGATGTTCAAAACTTCCTTTTATTACTTCCATTCTGTTTAAGAAACTTCCTTTAGATATTGTTTTAGAGCAGGTCTGCTGGTGACAAATTCTCTTAATTTCCTCTATCTGAGAATGTCTTTATTTTAATTTCTGAACAATATTTTCCCTGGGTATAATATCCTGAGTTATTACTGCTTTTCTTTATGCACTTGAAAAATGTTGTGTTGCTTTCTTATGGCCTCCAGAAGCATTTCTGATGAGATATCTGCTTTTCTTCAAATTGATTTTGCCTTGTAGGCAAAGTGTCATTTCTCTATTGCTGCTTTCACAAATTCTTTTCTTTGCTTTCATTTTCATAAGATTGATTATGATGTGTCTTGGTGTAGATTGCTTTCAATTTGTTCTGCTTGATTTTTGCTCAGCTCCTTGAATCTATTTGTTTATTGATAATTTGGTTAGGATTTTCTTTCCTTCCTTTCTCCCTCCCTCCCTTCTTTCCTCTTTCCCTCCCTCCTTCCCCTTCTCCCTTTCCTCCTTCACTTTCTTCCTTCTCCTCCTTCCCTTCCTCCCTTTCTTCCTTCCCCTCCCTCCTTCATTCCCTCCCTTCCTCTTTCCCTTTGTCCCTTACCTCCTTCCCTCCTTTCCTTCCTTCTTTCACTCTGTCCTTCCCTTCCTTCTTTCTTTCCCTTCTTCCTTCCCTCTTTCTTTCTTTCTTCTTTTACTTCCACCCCCTTCCTCCTCCTCCTTTCCCTCCCTCCCTTCCTTTCTTTTCTTTCTTGCCATATAGGAAGTGTTGTTGAGTGATTTCTCATGTGTCTCATTGTTTGTTCTTTCATAAAACTCTAAAAACAAAGAGATATTTTTCTATTCCCACAGAACCTTGAGGCATTGAGTTTTCAAATTTCATTTATTTTATTTTCAGTTCTAAAATTTTTATTCTTTTTCATATCTTCTATATTTTTATTGAGATTTTCTATTCCTTTGCTGAGACTTTGTATGTTTTCATTTGTTTCACACCTGTTTGCAATTGCTCTTTCAAGCATTTTTATGATGTTCAGTGTCACCTTGGTACTGGCATCTATTGGTTGTCATTTTCCTTTCAGCTTTAGCTCTTCCTGGTTCTTGACAGGATGAGTGATTTTCTATTGAATTCTGTGAATTTTTGGGACAGTAGAGAGGGAAGGTAGATGCTGCCTCATTATTGTGAGGCAGAGATAAAAGTCCAGGTTTTTCACTCAGCTTCTGCTGAGGCCTAGAAAGTTAAGGCTTTTTATTATTGCAAATAGAAGTGGGAATTGGAGCCTCCCACTAGGCTGCTATTGGCAGCTCTCTGACTAGGAGGGATGAAAGTACCCTCCTCTGCCTACACCATGAAGGATGGAGGTGAGAGAATGTGAGCTTGTTACTGTTGGACAGTAGTGAAAGGTCTGACAGAAGAGCTCCATTGATCCCAGTCCAGCCAGGAGAGGGAGAGATGTCTTATTGCCAACATGCGAAAGTAGAGGATACTCCAAAATGGTCTCCCATGGTGGTTGAATGGCCTTATTACTGCCCAGTGTAGATGAAAGTCCAATTTTCTTTCCTACTAGGTCTTTTCTGATACTAGTCCAGCAATAGGGTTGGGGAACCTCATTGTAGACCAGAAAGGGTGTAAGTATAGGCTTCCACTTGGCCTTGGCTGCTGTGATCAGCTTAGGATCATAGATTCTTACACAGTGTTTGACTGAAAGAGTGCAGTTATCATGTAAAATCTTTGTCTTTCTAGGGTGCCTTTTGCGTTCCTCTGGGGAGAGGGGGCAGGCTTCTGTTAGGGCTCTTCTGCATGAATCTAGTGATGTTTCTGAGCTATTCAGTTCCAACTGTGGAATACATAAAACACAAAGAAGGCCTGGAGAATGTACTGCCACATCATTCTTCAGACCTCCAGGTTTCTTGCTGGTCTTTCTGCTTCTCCCCACTTTTTAAAGTCAATTCATGTTTGTCTTATATGTAATACCCAGGGATTTTAGTTGTACTTAGTAGAAGAAATTGAGAAAAGCATCTTGACTTCATTTTCCTGGAGTGGAAATATGTAATATTATTTGTTGAGCACTTGTCATGTAGCACTTGGCATTTTGTCCTTAGATCTGGGACATTATTGCCACTAGTATTTGAAAGATATTCCAAGCTACAAAATCTGGCTGGCAGTGCCACTGTAAACATAAAGTTGGCAGTAGTCACAGGCTGAATACAAAGACTGCCAGGCTCGTACTACTTACAGGCATGTATAATAAAAGACTCGGTCAATCTGAAGAGTAAAAATATCCATCATCACCATAATATTTATCATGAGTTCACCACTTTATTCTTCTTAATAGGAACAATAGTAATGAAAGCAACAATAATAATAAGAGCAATAATGATGAAAATAGCTATAGTAATTGCTACCATTTGAGTATCCATTTCAAAATGGTTTGAGGATATCATATCTTCTAATTCTCACATAAACTATTTTTGTGTGCATGTGTTTCTGTGTATGTATGTGCTTATTTAGTGTTAGAATTGGGCTCTGTACTTGTAAATACTAAATATAACTTAGAATAAGAGAGCCTAGGTCTCTGCTCTCATGGAGGATACCAAGAATATATAGGCAAAGACATCAAGAAGCAAGACTTCAGATTAAGGTGTGTGCCTTAAAGACAATAAGAGCTGGGGATATGGCAGAGCATGCCTGGGAAGGTGGGGACTGCTTTATGGAGTGATTAGAGTGAACCTGTGCAACACAAATTATCTATGGAGCAACATCACGCTACCAAACTTCAACATTTTAAGGGATTACTCGTAATTTTAAATGTAAAGCTAAAGGCATATACATAGTCTCAAAAAGTCAAACTTTCACTTCCTATTTGAAATCATACCTGCATTTCAGATGCTCCCTAGGATAACATTGAAGTGTAAGGTCCAAAATGTTTAGAACTCTATGTCTGGATATGGCTGCTCATGTGCTGACTAGGATTCTGCTGGTCAGAAATATATAACTGACTGTGTTTGCAAGACTCCTATCAAAGTTCATGTAAGCTTGTGGTTTACACATCACGTATCTTGCTTTTCTAGTGTTTTAATGTTCATGGTCTCCCTTTTATAAAAACAAAACTGATTCCTTTAAAGAAGAAACAAAATATCTTCCTGAAGGGTAAATTTACTGGTTGGTTGTTGGATTTTAATGGAAAACATAGACTCATTTTCACACTGATTAGTCACTAGTAAAAATAAAATAAACTCTAGCTACTATTTATTGATTCTCTACTATATGATGGGTGTTGGTGAAGATCCATATATCAGCACAGTTATCTAGATTCTTGAGTATGGCAAGAGACTTCATGTAAGACTTGAAAGGTAGTGAAAATGACAATAAAATTTATTAGGAAAAGAATACGCTTCAATAGACTGAAAGCTGGTCATCTCTAGGGATTTTACTGACTATTTATTGAAATTGCCCATGAGAAATTCCTATCACTAGGGTCCAGCCTACAGGACTGAAGTCATAGGTAAGCAACAGTGTCACAAAGCTAAGATAGGTTTACAGAATTACAATATACAAATGATTATTGGGTCCACTTGATTCCAAGGACATAGTTTAAAGGTCTGGGCTGGGTCTTTGTTTTGTTAAGTTAAAGTCTATTGTGTTTGAGTATAACCTTTTGTTAATCTTTAGGTGGGTGGGTGACTCAAAAATATCTTATGACATCCCATGACTTTGGTTGGCTATGTGATCTTAACAAAGTCTGGTTGAGCTAATTTTGAGAGATGTTATCTAACATCCTTGCCCCCCACCCCCATGGAGGACTGGAGACCTTGAAGAATCCTCCACCTTAGGATCCCTTTGCATATTTTGGTCACTCGTGGCTAACTGCTACCTATTATTGGGCACTGAATTATGCATTTTGTATATATTGTATTTCATCTTTATAGTTTTCTTGGCCACAGATACATTCATATCTCCATTCACAAGCAAAGAAAGAGACACTACAAACTAACCTAGTTTTCTGCTTGCATCTTTCTAACTCAGAAAAAATTCTCTGCTCATCTCTGCCCTTTTCCCAGGGGGCTGACCATTATTCACTGTCACACCACAGGCTTCTTTACTGGTTTGTTTCTGGTTGTCTGGTTAGGTTTGGCCAAAGGGAGAACCCCGCAAGAGATAAGAAGGTAGGAGAAGTAAAGAGCCAGTGTATTCCTTTCCTGCCATAGTACTGGCAGTGAGTGGTCACACTATACCTCTAGTTCCTGCCATCTGACACTTCTAAGACTCCAGCTTTTATCAGACTCCATGTCACTCTTCCTTCTCCCTTGCCCTAACCCATAGGGATAGTAAAGTCTTCTTGCTTCTGCTCTTGTGTCCCTGAGTATCTTATTATTCCTTGTTCATTCCCTTTATTAAAGAAATGCCCATGTCTCCCTTTATAAAATTATCCATAGTCTCATTTAAATTGCTTTTTATTTCCTTTGAGAATCTATAGACTCAGAGAAATTATGCAGTTAAACTGCAAATTAGAACATAGTAAATTGAATATTCTGTTGATTCCAGCTCAGATTTGTCTGATTTCAAAATTCGTGTTTTTTGTACTAAAATTGAGCTATGCCTTCCCTGTGCCTAAAATATTAAATGGTACCTAAGTTATGGAAAGAGTTAATGACTCATCTAAACTGACCAACATAAACTCAAGGAGCAAGTTTTCAACCGGCCAAGTTTTTAGAAATGTGCTATGTACAGATGCAGAAGCCAAACCTCCTGCACTTGACGATGTAACAGAACATGTGGGAAACTCTTTCGGCGTGTCCTCAAGAACGAAATTTATTCACAATTAGAAACCTTTCTGATCTGAGTGTTCAATGTGGTGGTTTTACTTTAATTAAACCATATCAGTTCTGTGATCACTACAATGTACTTTTAAAAGGTATGGCCATTTAAGACTTTAAGTATTTTATAGTTATGTCTTAACGATAATCACAATAATTCTTCTCACTGCAGGCATTAATAAAAGATAATTGACCTTGGCTCCCATGATTCGCTTTCAGCTGGGGGACGCAGCTCCCATCATGGTCAATTATCTTGCAGTAATTCCAACAACAAAAGCGACTTTTGCTTAATTAAGCAATTTTCTAATCACCTTCCTAGACTGGAGAAAGGAGCATGGTACGTACTAACATGGCTGCCCCACACAAGCCGCTGAGACTAAGTGTGAAGTATTTTCTGAGACTGAACAAGTTGGGCAAATTAATATCATGAAGACAATTTCATACTGTAGACAACCTGGAGGATGAATTAAGACTTGCTCCTGTCCTCAAGCCTTGGGCTGAGTGCCGTTGAAACACACTGCTTGGTCTTTGCACATGAACTCCAGCTCTCTGCCACTCCCCAGGCTTGCTCATCTGAGCTGCTCAGAATGCCTGCAAAGTGCATATTAAGAACACTACACCCCCATGTGGTGACAAAAATATTCCTGAGCAGTCACGTATGTTCAATAGGGATTTTTCTATTATTTTTAAAGTTTGTAATCTCTGTAAACATGCCATTCTTAGATTTATCCAAGTTAGGAAAGTTTTATATAGTTTAGTAAATATATCAGTAAAAACATTCTGTGCATAAAATTGTTGAAACTTGTTTTGCCACCTTTTTCTTGGCTGAGTGCACTTATATCATCTAGAGATGACACTGAATCCATGCAGACGGCAAAAGATGTCAAAAGTGTTTCTTTCTGTATTTTAATTAAAGTAATCCATTATAGTTTGTTAAAGGTGGTGGGAATATGTCAGAAGACATGATTTCTGGGACGTGGCCATCTACTTACCAGTTCTGTGGCATGCTACATCATTCCTAGTCTCAGTATTCTGATCTAAAAAACAAGGACATGATTTCTGTCTTAGCTTGTTGTCTTAAAGAGCATCAAAAATACAGTAATATTTTATTAATTTATACTTTAAACTCTTATAGCTTGCATTTTCTAGCTAACCAATCATAAATTGTATAACTAGTTAATTTAAAATTTCAGACTCTGCTACATTTTGAAACACCATCTTTAAAATTCTTTTCACATGTCTATTGTATATTTTTAAAAAAATAAAATGAGCACACACACCTACAAATTTGTATTTACAGCAAATATATGTAAACAGAGGAGAGAAGGAAAGAGTGAGGGTGGAGCCAGCTGTGCTCCTCTTCTGAAATGTCTATAACTTTTATGTTACTATATGTCAGTTCTTACCCTCTTATTCAATTTTGTACATGCAGCTCTGTAAAATTTCAGCTTCTGCTTCACATAGTGTAAAGTCTGTTTCTTTGGCAGTAGTGGTATATTTACCTCAACAGATTGAGGTATTGATTGGCTCTATGTTTTATATCCGATTTATCTTACAAAGTACTTTGAGATTCAGACAAGATGTGTGAAAGCTTTTATAAAGCACAGCAAATATTATCCAACATTCACCTGGACACTGGTTCTTTGATATTTTTTGTTACTGTTACTGTTTTAAAACAGAAAGATAAGAGAAAATATTTAGTGACCAAAGTTCGAAAGTAAGAGTGTAGGAATAGGGTAAGAAGGCTGGGCAGGAGAACAGTCATTTGAGTGTTTCTTGGAAACCTTTTGATTTAACACTTTACAGTATAGTTTCACAGGTGAAACTGAAAAAGAAGGGGAAAATGTACAAAGGAGAAGAAAGGGTGTTAAAATTCCCCTCCTCTGGATTTGAGAACTCAGAGGTCATCTATAAGATGACCAACCCCTTCCCATCCCTACAGATCCTGCCGCCAGTGACCTGTGCAGGTGACCTGCAAGTGAGGCCAGGTAAAAGGGACCCTGGGCAAAGATGACACTCATGGCAGGAACCAAGAGGAAGACAAAGGCTGGAAGAAACCCCACAGAGTGGACGCTCGTGCACCTGAGGCCCTTGTCCTACATGGAGGTCCTTCCCCATCATGAAAGGAGCTGGCTAAGAGGACATAGCTGTCTCCACCCTTGTGACAACAGAGTCAGAAACAGGACTGTATCCACATCAGCACACCCTCAGGTAGGAAGTAAAGACAACACTAACATGACACACTCACCACATATGCAGACATGTGTGTACATACATTTGTATACATCACCATACACAATCTTACACACACACAGCACACTCACTGTGCACCCACATATGTGTCTAGACACATACATCACCATGCTCATCTTATAATAGGAGTCCAGACAGTTTCATATAGGAAAATAAAAAAACAACACAAGGCAAAAGAACTCTTGGCATTCAAGGTTTTGAATTAGAAATGAACTCTTGATAAGAGATTACAATACAGCCTTGTCCTAAAACGTTTGCTCCACCATTGCCTTGATGCTATTTAGCAGATTTTAAAGACCCATAAGTGGGGCTTGTGGGAGATTTTTTGGTGCTGAGCTGGAACACGCTCCCCAGCAATCTCCAGGAAAGGCTCCACCTCCCAGGAGAGTTCAGAAACAAGCGTGTGGAGAATTGATTTGCAAGGAGTTGAGCCTAATTATTTCCTTTATGTCTTTCTCTGTTCCACCTCTTACAGCTTCTGGGTGATTTTGTAGACATGCCATGGGCTGAGTTTATTCTAGTTCAGACAATTATATTTGATAGCACTGTTTTCAAGTTCTGGTCACAAGATACAGAGCTGCTCAGAGTTACCATGAATTTGCTCAGTGACTAGGTTTGGAAGTGACCATAAAGTGATGAAACCTAGGCAGCTCAGTTCTGAGAAAATTGGTCCATGTATTCATTCATTGATTTAACATATTTTATTGTGTGATGTGCCTGTTTCTGGAATTGTGCTGGATGATTAGAGAACAAAAATTTTCAGCAAAACAATAACAACTTTCCCTTTCACGGCAGAAGGAGGGAAAATCGACAAATTATAATTATATTACTTAACATGTGACACATACCTATAAATATATATTTATGATAAATACACAATAACAGTAGAGTGAGACAATTTATGCATAAAACATATTATATAATGAGTGCCAGAATAGTAAATATAAATGAAGAAGCTAAAATGCCAACAAAAATGAGAGTATGTGGAGAAAAACTGAGGGCTGTATGCATGTATGTTATTACTTTGGTTGATATCATTAGGTCACAATGACAGACACATTTTTCAAAGTGGTGCATGCCTAATTTATGTATGCATTTATTCTATAAGTAGCTTTTGACCACCAATTATCTTCCAAGTAATTGCTGGATTATTGTGTTCCAAGTAATGTTATAATCACAGGTTGTATGGGAGATCTTTGCTCTCTGAACTTCTGAACCCACATACTGATAAGTGTGATGAGAAAAGGCCCCTATTATTCCTGGCCTATTGTTTTTAGCCTTCCCTATCTGTCTACCTCATATGGTTTACCTGAGATCTAGAAGTCAGTCAGTAGAATTTTATAGAGCCAGCCAGGTGTCGTTTCTTCTTTAATATTCCCATAGAATTCTGAATGAACCTCTTCTAGTTTTCTGGATGTTCTGTGATATATCTGTCATTATTAACAACCTTAAAATATTCATGAATGTCCTCATGAGCTAAGATAGGAATTGGAGACATAAAAATAAATTAGGCAAATTCCCATAACTCAAATAACTCACATTAGTATAGAGGAAATACATAAATAGGCACAAAGTTACCCTACTAAGTGAGGTGATAGATGTATGTGTTGGGTAAAGAGGTCAGAGAGAGGGAATGAGTGTTTCTTCCTCATAGTAGAAATGCAACGGAGAAGAGGGGTTCAGAAACCTTTGTAGATAAGCAATGGAAGTCTAGAAAGAAGGGCCACTTCGAGGAGAAGCCTGTGCTGTAGAAGACACTATGTGCAAAGGCACAGAGGAACTGAACAAGTTATTGGCTTTGGCTGGAGTAGGCCACAAGTCAAAAAAGAAATGGCAACCATGGGAATCTGAAGCACTGGGGTGAGGGAGGGAGGAGAGAAAGGAAGCAGTAGGGACTTCTGCAGCAGCAGAGGGAGGTGGAAGAGCCCCTGGAGGAATGCTCACCACAGGGCTGTGATAAGACCAGTCGGCTCCAGGGATTGGAGACATGAGCAAGTGTGGGCCTATTTATGGCCTAGTGCAAGATCTTTGTTTCTCCTGTGTGTTTTTTTTTTTAAATCTCATTACTGAACATCCCAGTGCTAGACTCTCTAATTAGATCAGTTTGTATTCCTAGTTAAAACATCCAGATTTTAGAAACCATGTCTTTTGCATCAAAACCATTGTTCTTCAGATAGCCAAAGCAGAGTCAAGACTTACCTCAGAGACTTTTCTTGGCCCCCTGGGCCCTAATTAAAGGAAAGTCTGGCCAAAGAGGAGAGATTTGACTGTCTTTTTAACATAGGAAGTGGTATCCCAGAGAGATTTACAATCTGATTAACTCTATGGATGCAGCAGTTCTTGTGAGGATCGTTTGCAGAGCTGCCTTATCACTGCACCTGTGAAAATGCTCTGTGGAGGCAGCCCAGATTATGGGGATATGTGTGGAGGAAGTCTCTCTGGCTCACGGGGCTTCATTCAGACCCACATGAAGAAGGCCAACAACAGAATTGATGGTTTATTCTGGAAGCCAGTATTTGTGTGACTAGAAGGATGAGAGTTCAGTACTCTATATCAGAAGCTTATAGTAGTTCTTCCTAGCTGTGTTAGGTAACTTTTAGAATGTCCCAGCTTGGAATTAAGAACTTTTTGGCTTTCAATTTCCACTCGTACACATAATAAAACCAAATGGTGAGCTCCACAGATATCAGTGATTGATGGTATTTCAGTGTTTTCTCTACGGTCAGGATAGAGCAAATATCTTTTTCTAAGCACTCAGTGGGAGACTGGTTTTATTATTCTCATTTTTCAGTTACAAAATTGAGGACTTAAGAGTAGTTATAGGTTAGATCACTTGTTCTGCAGGTAACCATTGGATCTGTGATTAAAAAAAAATCCAAGTTCTTGTAAGATTGATAAAGCTAAGTAAAATTTGAATTTTAAGTTCAGAATGAGTCATTCTGATGATATATTTTCTCTTTAAAATTAAAGATTATTTCCTAGTTTTTTTCACTCAAGGGTTAGAAACAGTGATAGCTTAGCAGTTACAAACTGCTAGTGCCCTATGTGTGCTTTCTAAATTCTATTTCCTAATAAAAGGAAACAGGGACTCCTGAAAAAAGCATCTGCTTCCAAAATAAGGGCTGATTTTTCGGTCTAGGGTAGGAAAATCACAAGATGAACCTGGAAAATCTTGTTATGTCATAAAGCAAATACACTTGTCTACCAAGATATGGTGTCATGTTAAAAGGTTCAAAAGCCCACTTCCTTCCACTGGCCAAAATAAGGCAGTGTGGCATCAATAAGAATGATAATTATCATGGATGAAAATATACTGCATGTGTTAAATCTGCCATTTCAAAATTATGTTATTTTTAAAAATCACCTCATTGTAAGCTATGGAGGATGCTAGGGAATATATTTATTATTGGGAAAACTGATAAATAAAGAGAAAGAATCAAATGTTTATCCTGTTCTATACAAACCGCAATTTAAGATAATCAAACAGTTGAAAGGATATCTTTCTTCATAACAGTCTTCTACCTAATTAATTAGGAAGGATGATAGAATATCACCATTTTCAGTGAATGGATCTAGAAAATATTGTCAGTGGCAGCAATACCATAAAAAAGACAATTAGACATCATGTGACTTCTGATGGAGTAATACTTCACAACCCATGAATGAATCTCACCTGAAACACAGGCTAAATCTGTAGATTTAGCTCCCATTTCATAGGCGATATGCAGTAATACAGTTAATAATCCAGACTGTCAGAAGCACTGCAGGACAAACACTCTGGGTATTTTAAATTTTTGATAAATTACAAGGAAAGTAAGAAAGGGAGAAAGAATAGAGTGAGGGGGATTGAGAAAGAGAGAGAGAGAGACAGAGAGAGATCCCACCCTAGCACTTTCCAGAGACAGCATGGATGTGAGCACACACCAGGTATTTCTGACTCCAAGTCAGCATTTTTGTTCTATTCCTTACACTTATTAAGGATTCCCACAAAAGAATTATGAGTTTATGTTAGAAAATGCCATTTATATCACTTGTTCCCCATTGTATATGGGGGTGCTTAATACATGTCTATTGAATTAAATCATAACTGTGCATGTGAAACACATAGACACAGATAACTACGTGACATCTCAAACATGTAGGGAAAATCTTGAAATAGAAATCAGAAACCTTTGACTTTAGCCCCAGATTAGTTGTTTTAGAGCTGAAATGTTTTAGGCTGGTCACTTGGCTTCTCTGAATTTGCATGGGAGCAGTGATTGCCATATGGAGTTTTCAAGGGGCTCCAATATGATATTGTATGTGAGCACCTATTAAAGATAGAATATTATGTCATAGGAAGATATTCTTAATGATTAGTACCCAATTTAGATGCTACAAGAATTTAGAGAAGGCAACTGTTTTCATAAGGCTTAGGTATTGGGAATATTTCATGAGTGGTAGAGTGCAGAAGCTGAACTTTGGAGAAAAGGAAATGCCTTTCTGGGAAAAATGCATTAGAGAAGAAGCTCATATAGAGCACAAAGATTCAGAGGGGGATGTATTAACACTTAAGAGGCACACATTGTGAAGATAGAAAATATCAGAGCTGGAAGGGATACAGGAAACTGAGGTCCTGATACGAAAGATAAATGCTTTGCCCAAGATGGAAGCAGCTAGTAAGTGGTTGAGCCAAGGACTACCGTCTTCTCTCCTTTTCCCACTCTGAGAGCTTCCTTTTAGTGGGAAAATATAGTTTACCAGACCTGAGCAGGTAAAGTTGGTTGAACAGGATAAAGCAAGTTGCCTTTTTTATAAAAAGCTTTAGAACTAGGAGAATAATAGGAAGAAGCAATGGGTTTAGAATAGTGTACTACATACGTAGGAAAGAGGAGAAATTGAAACAGCAGGGTACTACAGTGTGGTACGGAAACACCTCTTTGGGGGGATGGGGGATGAGGACTAACTCAGAGGCATGGTGATGCTGGGGGAAGAGAGAAGGACAGAATTCCTAAGGGGAAAATTAAAAGCTACTGATGACAGATCTGAAAGAACAAAATAGGACCACATAGGACTAAGACTAGACTTATAGAACTTTGTATAGAAAATTTTATAGCAGATACAGATTTTTTTTTTTTTACAAATTATATAGCAATCCCTATTCTGTTCCTACATTTAATAGACATTCAGAAGATACAGTGAGAAATCTGAGAATGAGAGAGAACAGTTGATTTATCCAAGGTCACATGGATGGCAAGTGGCTTAGTCAGAACTCAAGTCTAGCATTATTTCCACCACTGGAGTTTCTTAACTTGGTATTCACAGGTCCTCAAGGAGTTGATGACTGAATCTTACTTGTTCTCTAAGCCCTGTGGGTATTTGTGTGATTTTTTTGAACCATTCATGTTAATGTGTATGTGGGTGGAGCTAGTGGGAGAATGTAAAGGGGAACTGAGGGGAGTCAGTGTGAAAGAATATCCATAACATTTAATAGATCCTCGAAGTCATTTTTGACTCTCAAAAGTCTAAGACCTTAAAGAGGTGTGGTGATACATCTAAAGTAATATCGTATGGGTTAATAGTAAAGTAAGTTATCTATATCCTCTCTAAGATTTGTTCTTCCCTCCTAATAGTCTTCCTAATCCACTGCACTTGGTATGGAGGGATGGGAAAAATTCATGATTCCTTATGGTAATGGTGCCTGGACCACATGTGAGTGTCTGTAACCCTTGGAGCCCTTCTGGTATCCAGAGATATATTCCTTGTCTGTATTGCTAGGAATCATACTGATATCCACAGACGATAATGGTGGCTGGTGATGATATTCCTGACATCTTCTTGTAGCATGGTTAGAGCTTGAAGGCTCTGTCTTACTCCCAGTATTGTTTCAGTTATGTCCTTGCATCCTGGGTCTTGCATCCATCCAACCCCTAGCTTGGGCCCTATTCTCTACCTTATCCCTATCCTTTGCTGTGATCACCACAAAAGCTGCATGGGAAGGTTTGGAGGCTCTCAGCTGCTGAATGTTGTCCAACACTGAGGGCATGAAAATATTAGTTTCCTTTCATGCCACATGACTGCTAAAGCAGACTGTCAGGAGACATCTCAGGCACACTCTCAAGCCTAATTAGTCCTTGAAACCATTTATGTCTCCACTATAGTTACTCCACTTAGCACAGAGCCCTAGTCTCCACCTCGGCAAAACAGAAATGAAATAGCTCATAAGACTATGGTAGTATTTGGTAAGTAGAATAGTGTTTATAAGTGTCTTAGAATATTTCCTGACATTAAAGCATAACCATTAATATCATTACATCATTTTTACTATTATGTTTTAGGTCTTCTTCCTCTTGGTATTCCTTAGTATTTAGGTCTTTGTCCTCTTAGTATTTCCTCTCAGTATTAGCTTGGGTATAATAGGGACTTAGTAAATATTTGGTTAATAAATGAAATCAACTTAGAGAAGGGTCTATGTGATAATAAAATAATGGCAACAAACAAATCTTAATGAAAGTCTGAGTTTATCTATAGCTATTCCAGAAAATCTATCTGCTTGCTATCTCAAAGCATATAAAAATACACATTTCCAAGCATATTCTTGCAAAGTATATTCTGTCTCAAGAAACTAGGTTGCATTTCTGAATATATTTGCTACGAGGTATTTGCTTACCACATGCCATTGATTTACATCCCAAAGACACCTTGTTTTGTATTTTTATATCCTGAGTTCCATTCACATTTGGTAGTTCCAAACTTAGATTGAAATTATTTAGGAAGCACACACATTAGGCTATGATGAACTCTAACTTGGCAGTCAATGAAGTGTTGTCTTTTTTTTTTTTCCTTCCTCTTACAATTGTGCAGAAAAGCACTTCGCAATTCATAGCCTGACTATCCTTTTATTATACAACTAGTTCCTTAGTTTTAGCTATGTGGTGGTTCCAAACAATTGAGCAGTTGCCATCTAGTGGAGAAAAACGGTAATGGCATAAAGGATGCTGAACACAAAACTTAAATCATTAAAATGGGAACGGTGACAGATTGTCCCGGAAGAAGGAATTTATCAAATCCTTTCACAAATTTTGCAATAGTGCCATCATTTAAAACTAAATTATTATTCTGGGGTTCCAGAGGGGTGTCTCAAAAATTGAAATATTTTGAATTAAAATGTAAAAAGAAATTAAAAACACAATGAGTGTCCCTACAGACCTGTTAGAATGACTCACCAAAAAGGGCAACAACAAATGACAATACCAAATGTTGATGAGGAAGCGAAGCAAGTAAAATTCACACACACTGCTGAGATGGATGCAAAATGACTCAACCTCCCTGGAAAGATTTGACTGTGTCTTATAAACTTGAAATAAACTTACCATAAACCCACTTGCACATTTCTAGACATTTATCCAAGAGAAATGAAAAATAAATCTTCACATCTGTACACAAGTGTTTACAGCTTTTATCTGTAATCATCCATAGCTAGAATCAAACCAAATGTCCACTGGTCATTAATGAGTAACTGGTGCAGCTACACAATGGAATTGTTCTCTGCAAGCTAGACAAATGAGTTTTTAATACAGTATGGTTAAGTTTCACATGAAATATTTTAGTTGAAAGAAAACATGCTGCCTATTGTATAAGTCAATTTGTATGACATAGAAATGGGAAAACTTTAGAAACAGAAATCAGATCAGTGGTTACCAGGGATTAGGGGATTAAAAGAGGTGATGGATCACAAACAGATGTGAGAGCACTTGGAAGAGTAAAGTGTCTCCATCTTTATTGACTGTTGCAGTGGTTACATGAATTTAAAAGGTAGTCAAAAATCATAGGACGTTATATCTAAAAAGGTGTGCCTCAATAAACAAATGAGGGTAATAAAATGTGTAAAAAAATGGATTGAACAATCTTGCACATTTGATCACCAACCACCAAAAAACATGAGAAGGATTATCAGTTATTGTGTGCCACAATATCAGGAGCCTAGCAGTTAGAGATACAGACAAACAGAAGATAAAAGCTCTTCACACACACATGCAGGAGTTTTAAATTGACTTATCTCATTTCTAATATTCTATGAAGAAAACCCCTGGTTTTGAAAGTTTCATTGTTTATATTGTGTCCTAGGGATTATAGATATGTGTGGTTTTTACCTCTAGGCTCTTTTTACTTCCTAAAGAACAATAATTTGTCAACCACTATGTTAGGTGGCAGACACACACCAGCAAATAATATTTTAATCATATGTTTTACTTTACAAAGCACTTCTGCTATTTTTTATGATAGCCTTATTAGTTAAGCTAGTTATTATTTCAAAGACCTTCTATCAAATAAGTTAGGATATTTTAAAGATCTATTTCTTTGATTCTAAAATGACATTATATAACTACTAATCATGAACATTTATGAAAAATAAACTTTACTATTGCCTTGACATTTACTGAAATATTTAAAGTTAAATCATCACATGATGGAGTTCTCAGTTTTTTAGGTATCTCAGAAATAAGCACAAACACAGCAAATAAGTCATAAGCCATTGAGTAATGTGATGGCCCAGACTAAAAAAAAGCCACAAATGAGCAATAGTGACATCTTGGAGTAGAAAAGGGTGGCCTGTGTGTGTGCTTTTTATTTGTGCACAACTTTATTAATATTTACAAATATATGTGCATTAAAGTTGGTAGGGTGAGAAACACCTGCATTCTCGTGAAGTAAGGAGAATTGAAAAGGTAGGTTGATTTACCCAGGGTGGCATTGCTGCAAAGTGGCAGGACTTGAGACTCAAGTCCTCTTTCTCACTGTGCTCATCCCATTACCTCAACAGCCCTCTACTTACACAGACAAAGGTCTGCCCTGCACTCAATTGCTCCTGATTATACAGGCAGTTAGATTGCCTATCCTAGAAGATCCAGGGATGGGGAAAGGCCAAAGGGAGAGGAACTCATGAATATAAATGCCCATCATAGGTCGATTGAGAAAAGGCCTTTTTTAGGTCTTAGAATCCAGACATTCAAGCTGGGCGCTAGTGGCTCACACCTGTAATCCTAGCTACTCAGGAGGCAGCGATCAGGAGGATACATATACCTCACTATCATGCCTTCTTGACTGTATATATGCTGTTCAATGTGTGTGGACTGTCTTGCTTTATTTGACTAACATCTATGAACTCATTATTAAAAACTTACCTGCTCTAATATCTAAGTTAAGTTTCCTTTTCTTTAAATTGGGATAGTAATAACATCTACCAGATATGATTATTGTGAAAATAAAGTTAGTTAAAAGTGTTGAATTAGTAAAATACTTAGATTAGTATTATCTATATGTTAATTCTTATATTTGGGTGCTCCCAAAATATTGACCAGAACTACAGAACTGTTGGAGGAGGGAGTCACTAGGGTCGTTGTACAAATGGACGCATTCAACTAAGTAGCTTTTTGGCAAGTACAGTTGGAGGTAAACTGTAGAGTCAAGGTATAACAATCGGATATTTATTCCCTCCCCCACACACACACATCTTACATACTTTCAACAGAGAGCCAAGTGCTAGAAAATGTTTTGGAAAGCATTCCTTCTGCAAGTTTAATTCCTTTCTCTTTTATTGTCCCTCAATACCTCCTATGGGAGGCAGTAAAATGATAAGAAAAAGAAATTGCAGGTTTGTACATTGACTGGAAAGGGCATAAACTGCAAGTGTTCTAGGTAGACTCATAATTGTAAGCCAGGAAACATTCATACAAATGCACTTTAAACAATATCTGTAGTACAGTTGTATAGAATAAAATGCAAATCTTCCCTGAGCTTGTTAATGTAGTCTCCATCCACACCACCAATTTCTTAACTTCTATAAGACATTTTGAATGGGGTACGTTATATAAATATAAAAAAATTCACAGAATATATGTGAAACAGATTTTCTAGATTAAGTAATACTCCCACATTGACTTCCACTGTAAAATTGATGACATTTAAAAAACTTATTCTAAAATCTTCAATTCAGTGTAATGGTTATGGTATTCCTGACACTAGCTTGAACACTTCTCTACCCCTTTCTTCATCTGAGAGAGGAGCCAACAGGGAAGCACTGTTTATTTCCTGTTTATACAACCCCAGATGGGGAAGATGAGAAATGATGTTCTGGAGGAGATGCTGAGAGTAAAACTGCATTAAGTTCAAATCAGAATGCCAATCAGAGGATCTGAACCTAGAATATCATCATGGGAATATGGATTCAAATGAGGATGATAGGTGAAGAAAAGACAACACCAAGAGTGAGAAGCAAACAACAGGTAATTTCACTTTAGAGATGGAGCGTGAGCATCAGAAAGAGCTGATTGACATGAAGAAGCTGGGCTTTTTAAAGCAATAGGAAAAGGCAGGTCCTGTTAGGGTGAGGACAGAAAACACTATCACTGCTTGTACAAAGAAAATAATTATAGGGAGATTCCAAGATGGCAACTAGAGGGAGGAAGCAGAAAGCGTGCTTCCTAAGGTAAAATCTTGGAGTGACACTGGAGATACACCTTACAGGAAAAACCACCTAGAAGAGGCAAAACCCCAACTCCTCCCCACCCCCAGCCCACGCATAGCATCCCCACTCCACAGCAAATGGAGAAACCAGGAGGGCTCCCACGCAGCCAGACACCAGCTTCTACCAGCTCAAGAGAAGCAGACCACCAGGTGAGCTCAGTGGCATGCGGTACTCCCACAAACAACCCCGGGCCAGATCAGCATAGCCCCCTGGACAGACAGACCCACACCCAGGGAAAAATAGGAAAAAACTTAACTGAATAATCAACAACAACAACAACAACAAAAGACACATAGCAAAGAGGGTGGGGTGCCCTGAGCACCGAAGAGGGGTGGAGGGCAATCCCTCATGGAACTGTAAATAAACAAGCTGGTCAGAGAAGGCAGGAATGGCGGCCCCCACCCAGAAACCTTGGAGCAGGAAAGCTTGTAAAATGAGCGGTGTGAGGAAAACACAGGAGAGGGGGGAAGGCCCACTTCCCACGTGAACTGTAAATAAACAAGCTGGCCAGAGAAGGCAGGTGTAGCGCCACCTCCCCCAGTGTGCTTGGAAAGGGGAAAGCTTGTAACAGTGGTGGTCATGCCCAGGAGAACTCTAAATAAACAAAGCCTGCGGGGCTAGGTGAGTGTTAAGCTCACTCCTGAGATCTGCAATGAATAAAGCCTCCAGCAACAGCAGGCTGACAGTAGTGGGAAGGTGAGCTGCAGCCTCAGACAGACATTCACAGAACTGTCTCCAGACCCTTTTTTTTTTTCTTTTTTCTTTTGCTCTTCCTTTGATAAGAGCACAACTGAACTACAATGGCATGCTGAAAGACTTATCGAAATTGTATTGCATTTGAACTTGGGATATTTTGTTGTGTTTTGTTTTTTTGTTTGTTTTGTATTTTTGGTTTTTTTTTCCACTTTGATGAAACAATGACAGAACTACTTCTGAGACACCATCTGCAGGATTGAAGGCTGAGGGACTAACACCAAAATTATTAAGACTGAAACTTTATTGCATTTGAACTTGGGGATTTTTTTTTAATCCTCTCTCTGTCTCTCTAATGCTTGTTTAGCTTATTGTTGATTAGTATACTATCTCTCCCTGTTTATTTCTTTGACACTGTTTTTTTTGTTGTTTTGTTTTTCCCTTTTTTCTTTCCCTTCTTTGCTTTCCCTCTCCTCTCACCCTTCCATTCTAAATATCACCATTGTTATTATTACAAGCTAGAAAATACTTAATTGTACACAGTACAGGGATAGTAACAATACCAAGGGCAATTATGGGAAGATGGAAAAAAGAGGGAAACCAGTTTCCCCACAGCAAAAAATTAGTACAGGAACCAGAGCGAAATGAAGAAAACAGATACTCGGATCCAGACTCCAACAAATCTGTGCCAAAGAACCCAATGAAGCCCACAAGAACAACCTGAGCACACAAGGGAGGTGTGAGGATAGGTAAGACACTTCAAAAACTAGATAGCATTTGTTGCCCTCAACGCAGAGAAACTAAAGCAGACACTTTAAAGCAACTGTGGCCAATAGGAGAAGGGGACCAGGAACTAGAGAAAAGGTTAGTTTGAGAAGAATTAACTTAGAAGGTAACACACATGCACAGGAAATCAATGTCAGTCAACTCCCTGTGTAGCTATCCTTATCTCAACTAGCAAAAACCCTTGGTCCTTCCTATTACTGCTTATACTCTCTCTTCAACAAAATTAGAGATAAGGGCAAGATAGTTTCTGCCTGGTAGTGAGGGGTTGGGGGGTAAAGGAGGGAGCGGGGGTAGGGGGTAAGGGAGGGGGTGGGAGGAAGGGGAGAGAAATGACCCAAACATTGTATGCACATATGAATAAAAAAAGAAAGAAAAAGAAAATAATTATAATACTGTGTGGTTTATTAAATATTCTTTACTTTTCAAAATCCTATTGAGCTCCTATATTAGAGCAGTCCTTGTCCTGAAGGCTGTATGGTAGTTATCCTGGTAATGGAGTAGGGACTGAATATTCATGGCAGAAATAATGGCATGTCTATGGGGCCTTGGGCAAGAGAGAATTGAAAATAAAATATTTTCCTCAAATGTTGGCCATTATGTTTAACATTTTCTTTAGAAAATACTTCATAAATTCTAAATCTTGGTTAGATTTTTCCCTACTTATGGCCATAGGACTCTACACTTTTCCCATCCTGACTGTTAGTAAGCTGTATTATAACTGTTCACTTACTCACATTCCATACTGTCAGTGCTCAGTTGGAAGGAACAATCTCTGTCTCTCTGTTATATCTCAAGTGCCTAGCTCTCTGACAGACATATAAATACCTGTCAAATGAATAGATGAATGACTAAATGAATGGACACAGGGTATTAAATAGGAAATTTCTTTTGGTGTGTAGTATCTGGATATTGGACAGAAGATAGAAAGAAAAAGGGAATCCTTGTTATCTCTGTGCTTATTTTAGTCAACTTTTTAAAACAAAGCATGAAACTATATTGTTACTGAATGGGTAGTCTCCAAAAAAGCTCTCATCAGAAGATGCCTAGGATCTTACATCCCACATGAAAAGAATCAAGCATGACATGGAAATGTAGTCAAGTTTATTACAAGTGAGGGAAGGTTACCCTAGAGTAAGCAGTGATAGCCCCCGGCCACTGGAATAGAAGAGCCAGTGCTGGTCTTTGTTTAAAGGGTCCTTTTTAAATTTAAAGGGCAAATGGTGGGAAAAATCTAGCTGGTTTCTGTGGGATGGACCAGACAGACTGACACTCTGTGCATGTACTCAAGCTAGCTCTTGAATATTTTCATAACATGCATAAGGTCCCATCAATAGTCATGTTTTAAGCAAAAGGATTTTACCTGAGAGGTGATCAGGACAGGGCAGAACTGCCTCAAGACTTCCTGTTTTACAGTCTTTGTAATTTATAACTGTGAAGGATAACACTGGGATGAGATAAGGGGGTTAGCATAAAATGGGATGGGAAAAGCCATGCCGTATAAGGCCTCTGAGACCAGAGTCCCCAAATCTCTATTGTTAGCTGGCCTCAATATAAACAGTTTCATTGTTCTGTACACCACTACACATCCCAGTCCTTACTTATATCACCTTTTGAAGTTGCCTTAAATCCTTTTGGAAAAGAGAATATACATGATTAATCATAATAAATTCAGCTGTTAATGATTACAGATTCCATTGTTTTAATTAAATTAATTCAGTAAACGTTTATGAGCACCTACTGTGTAAGATCTTTACAAAGTAGCATGGAGATAAAAGGAAATATAAGAAAGCTTAAGACTTTTAAAAAATACATACTCTTTTTTTAAGACATTATTTAGACACTTGAAAAATGTAGTAACAATATTTAAATGAGATCTTTAACAGTTAATTCCATTTTGGTATCCTACCTAAAATAGAAATTTGGACATGCTGGAAGCCTCATCTTGTTTTTAATTATGTTTCTGTAAATTAAGATGAATAATAAAATAATAAGATGTACTTTTGTTTCGAAGTGTTACCAGAGGATGTAAAGGAGGAGGGGCTCCCTCAGCTTCCAGTTTCCAGGAAAATCACAGGAACTTGAGATCCACAATGAAAAGTATGTCAAGATGTTCACAAAAAGGGGAGTTTCACAAAAAGGAGAGTTTCACAAGGTGAAAGTTTTAGTGAGGATTTATTTGCTTAAAATAGGATAAAATCAAGAGAAAGAGGAAGGTAAGGAAAATGGAGAACAAAAAAGACTCAAGACAGTGATTCTTGACTTGTGATATTTATCTGGGAGGATTCAAGTTGAATTCCTACCTACACACCCAGTTGTGTCACCTAGCAACCCCACATCATTTTGCTAAGTTTACACATGTTACCTTCTAGGGGTACAGGTTCTTTTGCTCCAATGGATAAAAATTTAAGAGGCAGAAAAAGTGAGAGAGTTTAACAAAGTTTAAACTTTCTTTGAACTTTCTCTATTAGGGAACAGAAAGTGAAAGGATTTTTTTTTGAGGAAACAGAAAAGTGAAAGTCAAAGTAGGAAACTCCTTTAAAGGTGAGGTGGCAGGATATATTCTCCATTTTAATTTGCCTGGACTTTTGTCATCCTCTGCCCATGGAATCTTTTCTGGTCCCTGATTGGATCCCCTGTGCATGGAAGTACATAGGTCCTCCCAGTTCCATGGCCATGTCAGTGACATGAAGTCTGCCATCTTTCCCTATCTGCCTGTATTCCACTATCCCTCACAAGTGTTGAAACAATAGGTTTAGGGTAGGCTTATTACTCAAAGCATGGATAATAAAGGTCTATTGAGAGATTGTCTAGGCTTATCCAAAATACAGGGACACTAAGTGTGAGTTTCAGGACTTTCATTTGCCAACATGCTCTCCAATTTTCTGTCTCTCTACCCATTCAAAGAGGTTGCAACTTCTTAACATACCAAAGAAGGCAGATACAGGTAGCCTGTTTTTGTCTTGCTATTCTTATAACTTAACATTTAAAAAGAGGTGAAAGGAGGAGAGATTGCTGATCTGATTTTTCAGGTTTTACATCCTAGTTCTGTTTTAATTTCTGAGTCTGGCCCTTTTAATATGTATTATTTTTAATTTTTCTGTCACCTCATCTATCATGTCTCAAAAGGAACAAAGGTGGAGCTCAAGGAAAAGACTGACCCTTGGAAATGGACTGGGGAACCAAGAAATATATATATGGAGGTGTATAAGAGATCATTTAAAAGACAATCCAAAGTAAAAATGGCCTCAGTTCCAAAATCCCAAGACAGAGAATCTGAGTGCCTATCTTGGTTCAGGTGTGAACTGAGTTTGACTTCTCCTAGAACAGGCCTGAGACAATGATTTGAGCAGAAATAGGTCTTCCAGGGATTTGTAAAACTAGTAAAAACATGGAGAAATTAACAGATAAGAAAAGGTAGCCAACAAAGACTATGTTATCAGCTATTTCTTTTTGTGGATAATTAGTACACATTTCCATGTTACCACACACAAGAGGCAAAGGACCAATTGCACATCAACTGCTGTCAGTCATTCATTGATGGCTTTTATTAGGAAGTGATAATTTCCCAGCCCTTCTGGCTTGCTGTGCACTTAATAGCATCATTGGCTTCAGTTCTGGAGAAAGTCCTCAGTCAAAGAGATGATGACACTGAAACTGGAGTTTTAGGCCACAGGCTCAAACTCCAGAGGCTCCACATGTCAGGTCAGGTCACTCACCTCAATATGCCCAATGAAAAGATGAGTAATGGTAGAGATCAGAGAAAGGAGATTTATTATACAGCATGGGTACTCTGTGGCAAGAGGCCTTAGGGATCCTTAGGGCTGCTTTATGTTTAAATAGAGAAAGAATTTAGGGCTGGAGGCAAAAGTATGGATAATTATTAAGCAGTCCAGGTCAAAGTATGGCCTGGTTGATCGTTATCTCAGTTCTAGTTTGGGAAGGGTTTCCAGAAAAACTGTTATATTGAGGGAAGCAATTTGATCAGGGTAATCAAGTCATTGGTGCCTGGTGTGTGGTCTGTCCAGCTCTCCAATTCCTTTCCTAGGGGGCAATTTGTTCTAGCCCTCGTTGTAAATATGTTAACAAAGAATCCTGTCCTTCCTGGATCCCAAGGTGGCTGCAAGGTGAATTGCCCAGAGCAAAGACAAATACAAAATGGAGACAGAGGACAAGTTTTTCTCCTGCTTTTAGTTAGTTTATGGGCCCCAAGTAAGGAGTCACTGCTTTGTTTTGTTTTGTTTTTAATCAAAAGCAGTTTCTAAGTACGTGTTATAACACTGGGAGTTTGGTGTTGGTGATACATATTCTCTTGCCTTTACTACTTTAGTGTGTACCACAGGATGTATCTGCCAGCTAAGGAAGAACTGTAGCCTGTAGCCTTTTAAAATTAAGTATGTAATTCACATTTGTCTAACAAATATTCAGGAAACATGTAATTGAGGGCAATATGCTCAAGAGTAGGCACAGGTGTTTTGAGCAAAATAAGTTACCATCCCTGCAACTTAGGTGTCTCATATTCTCACAGAAGAAGCCGGTAGTAAATAATTTAAATACAGAGCAACGAAGATATGTGCAAAGTGCAGTGGGGATGCTGCCTAGTCACTGAGGAGATGCCAAAGAGGTGCAGATCACCACATCCCACCTAGAAGCAGATTACAGAGTTGATTGTGCCTTAAGTGCTTATTGGCCAGGTTTTTTCTCTTCCCTAAGGAGAAGCAAGCTCCAGACTACGGTAATATGTAGCATTGGTAATGAGGCCAATTTACAAAATGGCTTATGGAGACCTTTTTGTTCTGTTTGCCTTGTCATTTGGGTGAATCTTTGAAAGGGCAGAAAGCCAGGCAAGGCCATTACAAGAAGAGGTTGAAGTTGAACCTTTATCAGAACTATGACAGTGAGTTTTCATGGCAGCCCTGGAAACCATTTATCCAGAGATCCATTACCAAGGGGATGAAATTCAAGGAACACGAAAGCAAAGCTTTCCTGACATAGACTATTTTGGTAATTATTGGTCTAAATCCTCTGGGAAAAGAGGAAATTAATGAGATACCCAAATTCTAAACTTAGAAGAAACAAAACCAGTGATTTTTCTCTCATTGACTGGTTCATTATATCACAAATATACAGGAAAAAAATTATACCTGCTAAAGGTATAATTCTTCAGAAATCACAGTAACTATTAGGCAAGTTTAGAAAGTGTTCAGAAAATAAACATGAATCCCTGTATTCAGATTGTTTTTTCAAAGGATAATTTATGTCTTCACTGAACTTATCTGAATTAAAAATGATTTCTTCTTTACAGCTTCCCCAGTAGTATACGGGGAAGTGGTCATGTTGCAATAGGGAAAATGTTGTCATCCATAATGATGGTTGCCTGTTATAAAAAAAGGATTATGTTTTCACTATGGGCTCTTCAGCTACTATGTGAACAAATTATTTTATTGCAAAAAAGTAGGGTGGCCCGTGGATCCCAATAAGTGCCTTCAAATGTTTGACTGAGTTCTTAGCATTGTTTAATTCAATGAGAAAAAATTAACATAAATACTTAGGCCTCACAATGAAGTATGTCTAGCAGAAAAGAGGTGATACTAGACATTATTGTGATAATTATGAAATGATTTATGACAACTGTGTTTCTGATTGAGAACTCACCTTCAGCTATGTTATCAAATCCAGTGCAGGTCGGGCTGACCTGTTCCATGCTGCCTTAACATCCTGCAGTGCTTTTTATCAGCACACTTGCTCTATGTCTTTTTAGCCTTAAAGTTTGCAACAGCAGAGGTATGGTCAGCCTTATTCATATCTCTGTCTTTAAGTGCAAGTCTGGTAATAATGGTTACTTAGTTTTAGAATTAATAAAAAAGTTTATTGATTTGTATATATTATAGAAAAGCAGCCTTTGAGGACTTCACAACTTTGTAAAACTACATGATTTTGTGTACGAAGACCCCAACTCCTCACCGATGAGATGTTCTATGTTCTTTCATTCACAGAATTTATGTAAATGTAAATTTGAACCAGAGAATGAAAACATTTTGTAAACTAAACAGCATCATATATTATTGTTATTTGTGGATTTCTAAAAATATAATAAAAGTTTGAATCTCTGAAAGGGTCTAGGGGAGAAGTCTATAGGGTAGAAAACATATAAAATGGATCAATATCAAAAGATGGTATTCAAAATGGCATTGAGAGTTTATCTCACCCCAGTCAGGATGCAGAATGGCTAGCATTAAGAAAACAAAAAACAACAAATGCTGGCAAGGATATGAGTATTGGAGGGACCCTTAAACACTCGAGGTAAGAATGTGAATTAGTGCAGCCACTACGGAAAGTACAGAGTTTCCTCAAAAAACTAAAACTGCCATATGACCCAGCTATACCACTCCTGGGTATGTACTCAGAAGAGCTAAAGTTAGCTTACAATAATGATACTGTAACACCCATGTTTATCACAGCACTATTCACAGTAACTAAGTTATGGAATTAGCCTAGGTGAATGGATAAAGAAAATGTGAGATATATATATACATATATATATATATATGAGTATTAATAACCATAAAGAAGAATGAAATCATGTAATTTGCAGGAAAATGGCTGGAACTAAGATCATCATGTTAAGCAAAATAAACCACTTTCTGGAAGTCAAGTATCACATGTTTCTCTCATGTGAAATTAGGAAAAATGAAGACATCAAAGTAAAAGGGGCTTCTTAGAAAGAGACAGGGGACCTGGAGTAGGGGCTTAAGAAAGGGAAATGGGGTGAATATGTTCAAAGTACATTATATACACATACTACATATCACAATGAAACCTATTATTTTGTATAATCAATATACACTGATGTCAAACACTAAAAAGAAGACAGTGTTCAGAAAAGTAAAACAATCAGAAAATACATCATAGATGGAATCAGTTCAGCTAAGGGTCTTGAAGCAATTACCATGTGCTTTCCCTTAATATAATCTCACTATCATGACAAATTTGTGGTGCAGGAATTATTTTTCTTACTTTATAAACAATGTAACTGAGGATAAGTAGCTTGCCTCTGACTTTACTTAAATGTCAGAGCAAGGACTCAACCCAAGATTGAACAATTCTTTACCTTCCTAGACAAAATGCAGACACACAGTAGAAGCATGCTGCATGGTTGAGCTGCATGACTACACAGGATAGAATTAGGCCCAAGAAGCAAAGTTACAGAAAGAAAGAATTCAGATTAATCTGACTGGAAGAATCACTATTATACCACAAGACTGAGGGGAAATGAGTAGTCTGAGTGTAGTGAGTTTTTGCTAGTGAAGGGATCAGTTTTCAAGTCAGTAAACACCATTTTTCAAGTACGTTTTGGCAAGGACCTAAGCTTTGGACTAGAGATGGTAGATTATTCAAAAAGTACTTTTTTTTTTTTTTTGGTAGTACTGGGGTTTGAACTCAGAGCTTTGTACTTGCTAGGCGGGTGCTCTACAACTTGAGTCAGCCTCCAGACCTTTTTGTCCTGGTTATTTTGGAGATAGGGTCTTACTTTTTGTTCAGGGAGACTGTGAAACTCCTATTTAGTTTCCCACTGTAACTGGGGTGATAGGTGCATGTCGCTACACTCAGCTATTGATTGAAATGGGGTCTTGTGAACTATTTTTTCCTGGTCTGGCCTCGAACCATGTTCCTTCTGATCTCAGGCTTCCATGTTACTAGGACGACAGGCATGAGCCACTGCTCCTGACTCAAAAGCTACGTTTAAGTCCTGAGATTCTGTGATTTTTGTCAACTTCTTTGGCTCATGGGGAGCTCTCATGGTATAAGAACAAGAGACAGGCCCTTTTGGGAGTGACTTCATTGGCTTGCTGAAGTCACCAGTGATCCCTAAGTAGCAAGGGGACAGCTGGATACTAGAGACAGCTTTGTTTGGAAAGGCAGAATAGTTCAAAAGCAACAGGGTATAGTTTAAAACATGGGACTTGGAATCATACAGACCTAGGTTTAAAGCTATTTTCTGAGTCTTTCTGATCATTATATTCTTAATTCTGTGAAACTGTGTACTAACATAAACTTAAAGGATTAAGTGTGATAATGTTGTAAAGAGGTCAGCACATGGGAAACACCCAGAAGCGAGTGGTCATTTCTTCATTGATGGGGAGAAGGTGCCTCTCTGTGGCATCCTCCTCTTCTTTGGAATTGGTGAAACATGGACAGAGAGAAGTCATGTAGGATATTAGGTCTGAAGACATTTTAGAGGCTATCTAATCCAAGGTTCCCTGAAACTTACTGTAGTGAAAGATGTATACCGTCTGTGTGCATATATCCTTAAATTTATAGTCTATTGTAGACAATTAATGCTTAAAATGCAATAAAAATCAATTACTAGAGAAATGGAATAAACCAAAGAAAAACATATAAAACTACAATCCCATGTATTTTTATTTTTCAAGAGATATACAGTTACTCTGCTAAGTTTTTATACATTTCTTAAATTTTCACTCTCATTTTCAATACTTGTTCTGTATACAGATTGATCATCCCTAGCCCAAAGGTCTAAACTCTGAAATAGTCCAAAACTCAAACCTCTTTGAATCCTGACATGACAAGACATGTGGAAATTTCACAGTTGACCTCATGTGACAGGTCATAATCAAAACACAGGTACACTGAAGACATTGTATAAAATTACCTTCAGGTCAAGAGTATAAGGTATATTTCAAATGTAAATGAATTTTACTTTTAGACTTGGGTCTCCTGATATTTCACATATATGCAAGTATTCCAAACTCTGAAAAAAAATCCCTAATCTGAAACACTTTTGGTCCTAAGGATAAGGGAGACTCAGCTTGCAGATGAGAAACAGTTTGCAGACTAGCATCCATCCACAGACACACTCTGAGTAGTGAAGATCTGGCTCATTCCTCACTTTGCACAAAGGATGAGAAAGGCCTGCTTGTTATTATACTTAGTTCATTATCATTAGAGCACCTAGGGGTGGGGCATGTCTGTAAAAAACTAAATACACATGCCAGGAATTATGGTTCTCCTAGGCCTGTAGACACATGGTTCTACCACCCAGTTGTCTCACTGGGAAATTGTAAGCATATCTTTCACCAGTTTTTAAACATATTTTAAGTGAAACTTAATGTTCACTCAGAAAAAATGGGAAGAAAAATAGTGTCTGTTATGTGTCTGATTTATATGTACTAGGCTTTACACACAGTATTTCATTTAATTCTCATGGCAGTTCTCTAAAGTAAGCAGTTTATCCAGGTTTTTCAAAAAGCTAGAAGGGTTAAGCAACTTACACAAATGCATACTACTGGAAAATGGTGGAACTTAGGTGCAGGCCTAGGTTTGTTTGACTACAGAGACCTTCTCCTTTCTCTAGGTCATTGTATAAACATAATCAGTAGCTTGAGTATATTATACTCTTGAAGTAAAATACTCTCCTTAATAGTTATTTCCATTTAGAATTTACATAACATTTTGTGTTTGCAAGAGACTTTACAACCATTTATTACTTCCTTTTCCTGCATTGCTGTAACAAAGCCTTCCATGGAGACTGGGAAACAAAGGCATACGAAGGTGTTCTTTAATTATAATTATTAAAAGTTGGCTGCAAATACATATTCCACTTTGGAAATTTATGATGTTTTAAGTTTTCATTTGTGAAATGACTTTTTAGTTACTAAAAAAATGTATAGCAATCTTATACATCTCCACCTTTACTCACTAGTCCATGCTAACATTTTATTCCCTGGCCACTACACATATTTCCTAGTTTTTATTTTTTACAACATTTTTGGTAATAAAATGTACTGATGAAGTGTGCCAGTCACTTTATTAAAAGTCACGTTTATGTACATAATGAAAACTTAACACTTCTATCTCAATTCTAGTTTCAAAGATAACAATAAGCTTACCCTTTTACACAGTAGCTGTTACCCTTAATTCTTATACTAACATTGACCTTGTGTTTTTATCATAGCATATATTGAAAATTAGTTAGGTTTCATTTTTGGCTTTAAACATTTTTCACAATGATACCTGTTGACTGACCTTAGGTAGTCGGGGGTAAGGGATATATGCAGAAGACCTCAAGAGCTATCAGATAAAATTTCAGAACCATAGGTCCAGCATAGAAATTGCATATTTTGACCTATTTAGTCAATAGGGAAAGAATGAGACGTAAGGCAGATGTATAGTAAAATTATCAACATAAAGACACTTATGTGTCGACAATCAACAAACAAATGTTCATTCATTCATTCATGTAACTTTCAGCCAACATTAATCAAGCACCTTTCATAATCCAGTTGTTATGCAGAACTTATTTAGGATCAAAGATTTTCTTTTGAATCAGAATGAATTTGCAGTTAACTATGCCTTCCAGAACATTTGATTCAAAATCTGGGGCTCTTCCAATTTTTTTCATACCTATGTTTTTGACTTGTGTTATTTGAAATCTAGCTTGCGCTTATGGTCTTGAATATAGTAGAAAAATTTGTGCTACAGAAGTTGCAAAGGTTTCAGATTTTTAGTCATAAAAAATCACTTTTACCTAAAAGGAAAAGAGAATGATAGAGCATTAGTAATTTTTTTTTTTTTTGTAAATCATAACATCTGTGAAGATAGAGGCTATAAGGATGTGTATTGAAAGCTGTTGAAAAAGGAGGGTGGTAGGTAAAGGGGATAAGAGAGAGTGATGGAAGGGGTTGAATAGACCAAAATAAAGTATATCCACAGTGGGGATACATAGAGAAACACCTTTGAACATCAACTTAAATATTAATAATGAAAGACAGGACTGTAAAATAGGTACAGTGTGTGTGGGGGGAGATATAAGTGGGAGGGGGGAGGGTGAAGGAAGGAGATTAAAGGTGAGGGCATATGCTTGATGGACTTCATATACTTATATGAAATAGAACTAAGAAACCTCTTGGCAATTGCTTTAAGTGGAGCAGGGAGGGTTGAGGAGTAAAGGGGATGGGGGTGATCTAACCAATGTACAATAGAAGCCTGATCAGAACTGTCACTATGAATCCCCCCATAATGAATATATCCTAATAAAAACTTTTATAATAAAAATGCCTTTATTTAAGTTCTTAAAAAGTGTGTTGCCTAATATTTATTTTGTTGATTGCTTAGACTTTGTTTTTTAGAAGCAAGTTTAGTTCAAAGCAAAATTGAGAGGAAGGCACAGAGGTTTCCTGTGTAGATATGCCCTCACACAAACTTAGCTTCCTCTACTATCAACATCCCTTACCAGGGTGGCACATGGGTTACAGTTGGTTAGCCTACATTGGCACATTATCATCACAATGTTCATAGTTTGCACGAGGGTTAACCTTTGGTACTACACACTCTATGTGTTTGGAGAAATGCGTAATGATACCTGTCACTGTATCATCACTTTCATCATTTTCATGGTCCTAGGATCCACCATGCTTTGCCTTTCTAGCCCCACAACCACTAATCTTCTTACCATCTACACACTTTGATTATTTTATTGACTTTTCGCAAATGGATCCTAACAAACAGAATCCTTAAAATAACAACTCTATAAAACATGTATAGCATTATTTATTGGAAACCTTTCCTAAGTTTCAGAAGATTTCCTGAAATTCATAGTGTACAACTGGTCTTTATCTGTTTAGTAAGAAGAAACATCTCCCGATTATGTCGTATATAAGTAAAGCAAACATCTACTTTAAAACACACAGACTAGCGTTGATACATCCAACTCCTTATCGGATGCTGTTCGACATTCCCCATTTCTTCTCCCTCTCACTCTCCCTGCCACAAAATAACAATTGTATGGTTCATTGGAATTTGTAAGTATCTTCTACATTTGTCTGATATTCAAAATAATGTTTGCTGGTAAACTGATTGTCTTCATTTTAATTACCTTCTAACTTTTTGCTTCCCTTCTACCATTTGGCAAAGCCCATCGAAGGAGTAATCTATGCAGAAGCTGTTCCATCTATTTTTATTCTTATTCTTTCCTTATCACTTCAATTGGCCAGCTCCATGGAAACAACTGTAGTGAGTCAGCCATGATGTCTACTTTGCAGAATGCATTGGTCAACTCTTAGTCCTCATCTCTCCACCTCTCAGAATATAATACATAGTCAACCATTGTTTTCTTAGAACATTTTCTTCACCTGACTCTAGTACAATGAAATCTGACTTATTGCCTGCATTATCACTCATTCTTTTTGAATCTCTTTTGTTGACTTGCCCTGTTTTTCCAGTATCTAGTGTTAGTGTTGACCAGGACTGCATCTTGAAACCGTTTTTTTCCTCTAGGAATGCTCATTTACTTCATCAAACAAGTTCCATTACCCTAAATAACTTAAGTCACTTACATACTCTTATGACTCCGCAAAGTCTAAAATTTATTTTCCCCTGATCTCATGTGGATACTTAACCCTGTATTAAACATTTCTGTTTGGACTTACATAAAAATAAAACTCTTCATTCCCTTCACTTCCAGCCCTTCCCATACCAATAATAAAGGATTTAATTTTTGACTACTTGTTTCTCTCAGAGCCTGTAGCCATCCATTGGCAATTCCTATGGGTTCAATGTTCAAAGTGTGCCAAGTCCAGCTACTTCCCACCATTAACACCACTCCTGTGTCTGTGCTTTCTGCTAGTCCCAACTACCATTATCTCTCATCTACACCATGGGAATAATTTCTTAACTGGTCTCTCTGATTCCACATCTTTCTTAATCTAGTCATGAGTCAATCTAGCTGCCAGAAAGATCAATTTTAAAAGAGAAATTAGCTTCGATAGTTTTTCCAACTTATTCAAAAACAACTGTTTTTCTCCCTTCTTTTCTTATTCTAGCCAAAGTGTCCTTCTTACTATTTTTTTCAAATAAGCCAAGTTCATTTCTGCCTAAGAACCTTTGTGGTTACTGTACTGTTAACTTATTTGCTCATAATTTCTTATGAGAAAAGTTAAAAAGCTTCTCACATTTTTAGGTCTCTCCTCAAATATCTCTTTCTTGAAAAGGCCTTTGAAGTCATTATCTCAAATAGCCCACACATACTCCGGACACACTCTTTACTTAAGCTGATTTAACTTTAAAATAATTCATGGTGCTTATCACTCTCTGATATTTTATATACATAATTAACAGCTTTAAACTTTGTCTGTTTCTTCCATTAGAACGTAAGCTGTGGTAGAAGCAAAGGCTCGGTCCTGTTTACTACTCTATCCCTACCACTTAGAACAGCATCTATCAAAGAGTTGGTCCTTGATAAATATGCTTCAGTGAGTGAAAAGACTAAATGATGTAGGGCTGGAAAGCCAGGCAGGTAATTGAGAAAGAACTTGAATTCACACACCTGATTTTACACTTTGTGCTCTCTTCTCTATACCAGATTGCCTTTCTGCTGAATTAGGCCGTAAAAAGTTGAGTATTGAATATTTGCCTGGAATCAGCCATCTCTCACCCATCAGTCATTCAGACATATTATTGCCTACTACCAGTGGTTCAAACAAAAATTTTGAAGGAGAATGCAGTGAAAATACTCCAAATTTGTGAAAACAAAGTACAGGAGAGCTGCCGCAGCCTCCATCCCACACCCATCCCCCAGAACAAAGAAAGAAGAATCAATTAATCTAATGAGTTTTTATTTATTTATTTATTTATTTTTGCCTGGCATCCTCATCTCTTCTAAGCAAGTGTTCTCTAACACAATGTTGCTCTACATTATTGCATTGTGATCAATTGTAATTTGTTACTGATGATATACTTATTTTATTTACTTAAAAAAAACAAATTAGAGCCTTTTAGAGATAAAGCACAAATGCTGATTAGACAGTGCCTGATCCAGGTGGTTAGTGTTAGCTCTTCACAGCTCTGTGATTCGTTCTTCCTGACCTGTCAATTTAAATCTGCATATTCTTCCCTCTGGAATGCAGTTGTCATGTAGAAATGGAAAATGAATTTGCCAAAAGTTCCTTGCTATCAGTTAAACACACTGCCAATAATAAGGAAAGTCTTGGCTTAATTGGTACCACAATGTCTGCTCTTAATTTTATAAGCATTATATTTCTCAATTATCCAATCTAGAAATGACTGGGAAGTGTTAATTAGGTACTAAAAGCAAATAGGACTACCTGAGGGATCTTCTTAACAATTTCACACCCAATCAAGTAGTTTAGGCCATGAATCACCCATGGTCTCCTAATGTCTGGTCCAGGTAGGATTTGGAATCCTTAATGCTCTATGGCTTGTCATTCAATGTCTTTATAAGGTTATTTTAAATTACTTTGTTTTCTTAGAAAGCTCCCTGATTAGTGTGATAGAGTTGGGAAATAATGATTATTATAGCCAGTTTCAGAGATTCAGTCCCTGGGTATAACTCTGTTATTAATAAAAGAGTATTATTTGCTATACAAGGTTTTTTAAAGTCATTTTTAAAAAATTACTTATTGAGATATAATTTTTATATGATAGCTTTGGAATAAGGAGTTGGACAACATTTTAAACAAAATTTTGAACAAAGACTTTACTCTGTGAAAGTCAGCAACAGAAAGACTTCTGCAGTGGCCTGTACCAGACCTGACACCAAGTCAAAATGACATGGTGCACTGTGGAGTCAGAGCAGCTGACTTCAAACATCACTGTTCCACTTTCTGGCTGTGTGTCTTCAAGAAACCAGTTTGATTAAATATATCCTTATTCAAATTGATTCAACAAATATTTTCTGAAACTTACTAGATACTAGGCATTCTTCTTGGGTATAGTTGGATATAACAGTAAGAAAAACAGGCAGTAATTCCTGCCCTTGTGGAAATTTTGCCTGACTTTGAATGTTGTGATGGGCTTGGTGGAGATCCACACATGTAGAGGGAATTAGCAGCAGGGAAAGGCAATGAGATGGAGATTAACTTTCTGTCCAGAAGGAGCACACTGTGGAGTCTTCATTTCCTTATTTTAATGTAGGAATCATATAAAGATGTGCACCCAAGGGCTTTGTAAAGGTTCTAGGTGACCTTTATAATCAGGTCTTGTCTTTGATTCAGTTGACAAGTACATACAGGAGTTGTACTTTTACTTTAACCTTGTAGGAACTTGTTTTTAAGGTAGGAAACACTGCAGGTAGATGGGACAGTGTGTACAGTAGCCTGGAATCATGAAAGAGGACAGTTTACTAAAAAAAGCAATAAAAATTCTAGTTGGTAGAAAGTAGTGAACATAAAGGGAGAAGTGGCTTATAAAACTGGAAAGATCATTTCAAGTACTCTTTTACTATCTGTCTTTCAGGCTAATGGAAATTCCACCATACTTTTTCCTAAAGGAAAATTATCTTTGTTTGACCTCTCATAGCCTTCTTAAAGGACAAACATTTTAGAGGAGGGAACACTGAGATAGTGGAGGACCAAGCAACCAGGTACACAAAGATGATTTATGGTCTCTTTTTAAGCCTTTCTGCTTAACTACACATCAAGAGTAATATTTACTTCACCTCTCAGGAGTAAGAGACAAATATTCATTTATGCTCCAGATCCCTTTTAGAAGGGTATACACAAAATAATAAGTGAGCAGATGAATATATGACTTATTCATTTTTATATTCCCTAATATCCTATAATAAAGACTCAATAAAAATTTGTTCAGTAAATAAATCTATAAATATGTACCCATCTTTTATGAGAAAGTAGATGAAATATATATAAATTTACAGAACTATTAATAAAATATTAATGATAATTTCACTGTTCTTAACTTCTCCTTGTAGTTATTGGTATACCTTTTTTTAATTGAATATACATATGTGCTAACAAGCTACCTGAGAGAGGAGACAAATTTTCCTCATCAGACTCATTAATATCTGTTTTTCAGAAGGACTCAGTGAAGGTAGATTGACTTTTTGGGGCCCATAGAAGAAGTTGGCAGGTAATCTAATTATCAGCAGGCCTCTTAAAAGGATCTAGACCCTAAACAAGAGATCAGATTTTCTCACACATGAATTCCTGTCCTGGGATCCAAATGAGAGAGCCCAGCAGCTGTGCAGCCTGAGAACAGATGTTGCCCTGTCAGGTGTCTTTGATTCTACTTGAGAAACCACAGGAAGCTGGTTGCAGACAAGTCATCAGTACTGTAGAAACAGGGGAAAGGCGGGTTACATTGTGTGCTCACAGAGGAGGCATGGCACTCAGCCACATACAGGGGAAAATGAGGAGGGCTGAGCTAGAAGTGCAGAGGAGCAGGCCTAGCTGTTGTCTCTTTCAACTCTGATACTGATCTCCTTCTACTCTGCTGGGTATTAGATTAAACTATTGAGACACTTATTCAGATAAAAAAACCTTTTGATAACAACGACCATTCTAACCATTTAGGATACCCAGCACCTAAATGAGTGCATAGAAGCATGTACCAGAAAATATTTTTAGATTTCAATTATTTGAACTAAACTCATTCCTAGGGATATGAGAGATGGAGGAAAAAGGCAGCCAGTGGGACCTGAAATGGTATGTTTGAGTACCTTAGTGCAAGGAAGAGTATTTTCATGTTATCACATTTCATTTTATTTTTATAGTAATTGGTGATAATATTCCCATCTTATTTTGAAGAGGACAATTCAAAATTGTGCAAGGCCCCATACCTAGTATATTACTGAACCCTAATTCAAATCTGTGTTTGCCTGACAACAGAGGACACGCTTATTCTCCTGCCTTATAGTTACTAGATTATTTCCCTTAGAATAATAGCTGAAATTTAGTTCTGTAGTGCTTTTTTACTGTAACCTCCATTTGCTGTGAACAGGTTGTATGAATAGATATAAACAATTATATAACTTAAAATAATGCCAATATTACTGATAATTGGTATGGTTTTCTAATAGAAAGGAAATGGCATTCATCATAGCTTTCAGGAACACTTTTAGTTACTTACCGAGCATTCATTTGCCCCTTACCTTATTCCTCACAGAACCAGTTCAAATATTTATTCGCATAGCACAAAACCTATGTGCCCTTAGGAAAGCATGAAAACTCAAAGGGACTGGCCTGGTTTGTGTAAGGTTAATTCAATCCCATTTACCAATATTTGACTTCGGACTGGCTGCATGACTTGCTTGAGGTTCATAAAGTACAAGGAGGGATTTCCATGCAATTTATGGGAATGGCTATAATAATTCATCTTCTCAAAGACCTTTTGGATGCCAGCATACTTTCCTCACCATTTGTTATTCTTGGAAGTAAAGTCCAGAACTGCTACAACCATCTTGCTACCTGCCTGAGGATGCAATATTCTCATATAGAGGACCACTAGGCCAAGAGATTGATGGAGAGATGTAGTTCTGAACCCTTTGGATGGTGTCAACCTTAATACTTTGGCCAACAAATGTTTTTATTGCTTAAGCAATTTGAATTGGGTTTACTATAACTTGCAGCCAAAAGATTAAAATACCCTGCATGTCCTGACCAGGAAGTAAAGGATAAGTTTATTTGATCCTTTTTGCTTAATCACATCACCATATCTTATACATAATTTTACATGAACAACTTTTTGGAATATTCCATCAGTTTCTTTTCATTCACTTCATTTTACAGGGTAGAAAGAGAACCAAGTCTCAGAGTTAATTTCCTTGTCTTACTCAGATTGAATTAATTGCTGATCTCTTTGTTTTCCTAGAGTTATAGTTCTACTTCATAACTTGAACCTTGGGTTTCTAACTCCAAAATTGTAATTCCATGCTTTTAAAAAAATCTATTCTAACCCAAGCTAAAATGAAAAGAAAGGGCAAAGTGAACTTTATTTCTATTATAAAATAATAGGTTATCTTAATTGTTGCCTTTTTGCTGAATTAGTTTCTGGAATAGAATAAATATCCAGAATGGCTAGTAGAGATCTTGACTTTTCTTTCCTGTTTTACTTTGTTTTTTGTTTTGTTTTGATTTCTTTCCTCACAGAATCACATTCATCTTCAAGGGTTGACTAAGCATTCCTTTGCTCACAACTATCAACCCATTCAATCTGCTATCATAATTGTCTGCTTGCTATCTATCTTACAATCTAAGCTGCATGAAAGCAAAGCTGGTACCTCTTTTACCTTTGTATATACCACTTCTGGCATGTAGCGATTGTCAGTTCATGTTCATAGACCTGAACAGTGCTTCAGGAATCCACCTGGAGATTTTGAACAAGACATTCTGAATAGCTAAGTTTGTAGTTTTTGTTTTGTTTTCTGTAAATTTTAGAATCCAGATAGCAGAAATTTTTATGATTTGAGGAAAATGCCAGCAGTCTTTCCAGTTTTCCCCTTTCAGACTGATTAGTCCTTATTCAAAATATGTTTTCCATTTGTGTCTGGTTGTGAAAGAACACTTTTTTAAAAGCTCCATTTACTTCTGTTTTTAGTTAAAAGAAGAACGTGCAAACATTAGCTCAGGTGGGAACTTGACTTTGCTCCTGCAAGTCTCATTTAGCTTGGTATTTTGATTTTAAAATAGATTTAAATATGTTTAGCATTTTTACAGAAAAGTGCTACTTATTCCTTTTGAGGACACAGAACTGTAAATTCTGTAATTAGTACAGCCAGAACTGAAGAGTTCTTCCTGAAAAGCTGTATTCACACAGGAGGAGTTTGCATAAAGCATTTTTCAGTTAAGTTTTCAGAATTTCTTTCATGTTTAAATTTGTCACAGCATGGTACATGAGAAAGAACGTTCACGAAGGTGTCACAAGGCCTATATTTTCCAGCCCCAGCTGCACCTCAAATGCATTGTGCTAGAGTTAAAAGATCTGCCCAGTCTTAGCTATTTCTATGTGTAGAAATTACATATTGTCTGCTATACAGGAAATGTGATTCACTTCATTTTCTCACAATTCAATATACTTAGCAGCTCGTTGAAGATCCTTGGCCTCTGACTTTGTTGTTGTTCAGGATTTATATCAAACCTACCCATCCAACATCTTACCTCACCACTTCCCATTACCAATCTTGTGATTCAACCACGTAAAGCTTCCTTTTCCTTGAGCTCCTCAGGCTTTTCTGACAGAAGCTATTCTTTAGATGAAGTTCATTCTGACATATCCACATAGCAAATGCCTTCTTCCCCAAACCCCAATCTAATGTCATTTCACTAAAAGACTTCCTTGTCTGACTCACACATTAGCTGCCAAGTCTCTTCTTACATTGTCTAATAAGTTGTTTATTCATGTGACCATTTGCTTTCTTTAGTGTGTAAGTTCTTTATAGGGAAAATTTAAGAATTTTTAACACTTCCTCTTTGTATCCTAAGCTTATAACCCAATATCTAAACTATCCTAGAATTCAGCAAATACTAAAAGGATGGATGGATCAGTTCAGAGTGTAAATAAATAGAAATAATTCAGTTTAAGGAAAAATTAGATTAAGATTGTAGACAAACAAAATCTTCAAGATCCCTCAGACTAATCAATCAATATAGAACTTGATTTTAAGCATCTTTAAGAGTTGTGGCAGTGTTGATAGGTAGGAATTTTATTTCCTGTTTTGAAACTAAGATCAGCTACTCAGTGCCACAGATTCTTTCTTTTGTTAGTATATATTAGCTGTACAGAGTGTTTCCTTGTGACATTTCTATATATGTGTACAGTGTTTTGGTTTGTCTTTTTCATTATTCCCCCTATTCCCCTTCACCTTCTTAAAATGACTTCAACAGTTTCAATGTTCCGTATTCATACATGTATAGAAAATAAATTGACCATCTTCACCCTTCTTTATCCTCTTCATTCACCCTCCCCTACCACTAATACCCTTCCTTATCATGACTTGGTTTACATTTCTGTCCTTTATTGGTTGTTTGTTCATTGTTCTGTGGGGTTTTGCCTTGGTATTTTACCTGTAAATATATTGTACTTTAATCAGTCTACTCCTCCATTACTCTTCCTTTCCCTTTTTCCCCTACCCTGTATTATTCAACAGTTTTCAGTGTTTTCTTTTGTCTTGTTCTTACACAGATGTGATATATTTCAATTATTTACTCTATCGTTCTCTTCTTCTTTCCCTCCTGCACTAGCCTCCTCTAATAGTCACTATAGGAAACATGTTCTGTATTATATGTATACATAATAATATAATGCTTGTATCAGTATTAGAGTCTATCTTCTATATATGAGAGAAAACCTACAACCTTTGTCTTTCTGAATAATATATATATATATTTTTTCTTAATTTATTAAGCAGTTGTAGGACATCTGGGAAGTTTCCATAGCTAGACTATTGTGAATAATGTGAATAAACAAGGGTATGCAGATGTCTTTGTTATTTCCAGACATACATTTCTCCACATATTTGCTCAGGAGTAGTTTTGGTAGATCATATGGCAGTTCTATTTTTAGTTTTTTGAGGAACCTCCATACTGCTTTCCATAGTGGTTGTACTAACATACATTTCCACCAGCAGTGTATAAGTGTTCCATCTTCCCCACATCCTATCCAACATTTGCTGTTGTTTGTGTTCTTGGTGATAGTCATTCTAACTGGAGTGATGTAGAATCTTAATGTAGTTTGGATTTGCATTTCCTTTATTGCCAGGGACTGAGCATTTCTTCATATTTTTTGACCATTTGTATTTCTGTTTAGTTCATTTGCCCATTTCTTCATTTGGGTTATTGATATTTGTACAGGGTGAAAGACAGGAACCTAGTTTCAATCTTCTACATATAGATATCCAGTTTTTCCAATACCATTTGTTGAAGAAGCTGTCTTTTCTCCATTGTATGTTTTGGGCTCCTTTGTCAAAAATCAGGTGGCTATAACTGTGGATTTATGTCAAGGATCTTCTGTTGTATTGGTCTTCATGTCTGTTTTTGTGCCAGTACCATGCTGTTTTTATTACTATGGCTCTGTAGTATAGTTTGAAGTCGAGCCTTGTGATACCTCCAGCATTGCTCTTTATACTTAGTATTGCCTTGGCTGGCTATCTGTGGTTTTTTATGCTTCCAAATGAAGTTTAGGGTTGATTTTTCAATCTCTGCAAGGAATGTCATTGGAATTTCAATGGGGATTGCATTGAACACATAGATTGCTTTTGGCAGTATAGCCATTTTCATGATATTAATTCTGCTGATCCATGAGCATGGGAGATATTTCCATCTTCTGAGGTCTCCTTCAATTTTTTTCTTCAATGATCCATAGTTGCCATTATAGAGGTCTTTCCCTTCTTTTGTTAAATTTATTCCTAGGTGTTTTTTTCCTTAAGGCTATTGTAAATAGGATTTTTTCCTAAATTTTTTCTCGGTCTTTTCATTATTGGTATATAGGAAAGCTACTGATATTTTTGTGTATTGCTTTTATATCCTGCTACTTTGCTGATGGTGTTTATGATGGATAGGAGATTTTTTTTGGTGGAGTTTTTTAGGTATAAGATCATATCATCTGCAATTAGGAAAAATTTGACTCCTTCCCTATTTGAATTCCTTTTATTTCTCCTTCCTATCTTATTGCTCTTGCTAGGAATTCCAAATCTATGTTGAAAAAAGTGGGGATAATAGCATACTTGTCTGGTTCCTTACTTTAGAAGAAATGGTTTCATATTTTTTCCATTTAGTATGATGTTGCCTATAGGCTTGACATAGATAGCCTTTATTATTTGAGGTACAGTCCTTCTATTTCTAGTTTCATCAGGGCTTTTTTTTTTTTAATCAAGAAAGGATGTTGAATTTTACCAAAGACTTTTTCTGCATCTATTGATATGATGATGTGATTTTTGTCTTTGCTTCTGTTCATAGGCCACACCTACATTGATTGATTTGCTTATGTTGAGCCACCCTGCATTCCTGGGATGAAACCAACTTGATCATGGTGTATGATCTTTTTGATATGTTGGTGAATTTGGGTTGCCAGTATTTTATTGAAAATGTTTGCATCTCTATTGAAGAGATTGACCTATAATTCTCTTTTTTTTGTTATATCCTTGTTTGGTTTGGGGATGAATGTGATACTGGCTTCATAGAATGAAGCTGGTAGTATTCCCTCTCTTTCTGTTTCATGGAAAAGTTTGAGGAGTGTTGGTATTAGTTTTTCTTTAAAGTTCTTATAAAATTCAGCAATAGATCCATCAGGTCCTATGTTTTGTTTTTTTGGGAGACTCTTTATTACTGCTTCAATTTAATTATTTGTTATAGATCTATTTAGGTGGTTTATATCCTCTTGGTTCAATTTTGTAAAGGGGCCTATGTAGGAGGATTGTGGTCCAAGGCAATCCTTGAGCAAAAATATGAGACCCCATCTGAAATATAACTAAAGCAGTAAAACAGCCAAGGGTGTTGCATGAGACCCTGAGTTCAAATCCCAGTACTGGAAAGAAAAACAGAAAGAAAGTAGTCAATTTCAAAGGTAAACAAAATATTTAAATAGACACAGCAAAAAGAACCAAAAAGCACATAAAAAATTCCAGTACTTTAAGTCATTAGGGAAATGTAAATTAGCAGTACTATGATATACTGCTATACATCTATTACAATAGCTAAAATTAAAATGACTAATAAGACTGGATGGTGATGAAGCTGTGAAGGGACTGGAATTGTCATACATTGCTGGTGGAAATGTAAAGCAATATAAAATGTTTAGCAGTTTCTTAAAATTGTAAACATGTATCTATCATGTGACCAAGGTAACTCACTCCAATAAAAGAAAATACTTGTCCATACAAAGCTGATATATCATGGAAACAAATCAAATGCCCCTAAAAAAACAAAACAAAACATATTTGTAAAATTGAAAATCATAGCATAATGGATTGTATATAGTAGGCAAACAAAATATATTTGATACATTATAAGAGCTTTTGTAAATCCCACAATGTACCCCACCCATCACAACAATAAAAAAAATAGAAAAAGAAAAAACTACTTGTTGAGTGAATGAATGAGTAAAGAATATTTGGGAGCCCAAAGAGGGAGATAAAGTAAATGTTCTAGCTTCATGAACCAAACAAATCCTTTCCCATGGTCAGATGCTAACAACTTTAGCAAACACAATTTAGATCTTCCACTGCATTATCCTTGGGAGTGACTGCCCTTATAATAAAGGAAGATTACACCAGGGAGTAACTCACACAGTGTATGGAAAGGTAGTTTTCCCACAGTGATATTTTATGCAAATGGAAATGGAAATCTGGCAGGGCTGCCTTTATAATTTGGTACCATCAAGGACTTTAACCATCCTGCCTGCAGCTTATTAAGAGAACAAGAGGTAATTGTGTCATAATCTTAAGCCTGTTGTATGTGGTTGTCTGAGAGATCTGAAGTCTTCAGAGTTTCAGGGGAGCAATTGTTTCATTGAGCAATCATTTCACTTAATTTGGTCTGATTAGCTGAGGGCCCCTGCTTACAACATGATAGAGTGATGTTCTAGATAAGTAAGTCACCTCATTTAGTTCATGCAGCTAGAAGAGTATCTATTGTTCAGATGAAAGGCAGCTGGTAAGGAACATCTATTTGTAGTACAGAAGCACACAGGGCCAATATAAAGCCACTTATAATGAGCCATGTTTTTGTCACAGACTTTCCATGACTTGCTGTTCTCAAAGTTGAACTCTGATTTAGTTGTTTTTTTCTTTTTGACAATGTACAATTTGCCTTTGTTACACAGATGGGCAAGCACAACATAAGAATAGAGTTAGTGATTTCATAGGGATTTTGCTGTGTTCAGCTGAGATTCATTTGAAATAAGTTTCTTAGCTACTTTTAGTATACAATGAATGAATAAATAAGAGAATGTGTAGTGTAGAAATAAAGACTACTATGCACTCATTAATAAGCTTTCATTAGACACTTTGATAGGTCCTTTTGCATATGATATTTTCCTTAATAATTATAAGAATCCTGTGATACAGGTATTATTATTCAACATCCTCTTCCCTTCTTTCAGCAGAGGAGAAAATTATCTGTCAAAGATATTAAATGACCAACTTAATTACATAGCAAGTATTTAAAACTCGAACTGGAACCCATGACCTGAATTACATTCTTTCAACACTAAAGTTTGAATTTGGCTTCTAAAGAAATTTTCACAGAATAATGTTGGAATTTTTTTTGTTTGGTTATGGTTTTGAGACAAGGTCTTACTATGTAGCCCAGGCTAGACATGAATTTGTAATCCTTCTGCCTCAGCTAAGAGTGCTGGGAATATAACCATGCACCACTCTACCTGACAAGGAAATGTTTTAGAGTTGCTTTTTCAATGGCAAAGAGGGTGACAGTGACCATCAAAATATTGCCATATTGGAGCTGAGAACAATAATTCTTTCAAAATACTTCCTGTTAAAAGAAAATGCCAACAATGATTACGAATCAATATGCTAGCATTTCTTCAATAAAGGGTAAACTCCTTCCAACTATGAGGAAAAGATGAATGAGGAGGCATAGATCTACACTGGTTCATCTGAGGCCTAAGTGGAAGCTGTGGAATGCCTTTCTTGACTCCTATTCATTTGTTCTTTCTTTCTGCATTTGTTTTCACATTTTTATTAGCATACATTAGCTGTACGGGGGTGGGGGGGTTCACTGTGACTTTTACATATGTACTTACAATGTACCTTGATTAGATTTACCCCTCCATCATACTATGAGGTTTTTAAAAATTCTTTTTTAAACTTTATCATTTTTACACTTACTCACATGTGTATACATTGTTTGGGTCACCTTCCCCCAACCCCACACTGCCAGACAGAAATATTCTGCCCTCTTGTAACCAATTTTGTTGAGGAGAAAACGTAAGAGATAATAAGAAACAGCATTTTTGCTACTTTGAGATAAAGATAGCTATACAGAGAGACTCCTAGCATTAATTCCATGAACTTGTGTATATTTCAATCCACATTGGTTCATTTCTACCAGTTCTCTTTGCTACTTCCTAGTCCCCTTCCCATAGTAGCCTTGGCCAATTTAAGATTACTTTATTTGCTCCTCTACAGTGAGCACATCAACCACATTCAAGTTTTAGGTTTCCTTCCCTTTCCCTATTCCTTCTGTGCACATTCTCCCCTTTGTGTATGACCCATGTCCAATTATATTACTGCATTTAATTTGGACCCACGTCCAATTATATTACTGCATATGAGGGAGAACATATGATTTTTGGCCTTCTGAGCCTGGCTAAATTCACTTGAGATGATGTTCTCTAGTTCCATCCATTTACTTGGTTCATTCATTTATTGATTAATCATTCTGTACTACAGCTAAACAAGAAATCTATTTTGAGTAAAGGTCAAGGGAACATAAGTGGGACTCAAATAAAGGCCAACCAGTCACTAAATGTGACTGACCCAAAGCTGTCTATATTGGGAGGCAGGCAAGTGGAATCAGACTCGGAAATTACAGAGCACACAGAAAGTTGACTATCATGGGAGAAGCATGGGGGATAATAGAGTCAGTTTGTGCAGAATCTGAGAAAAACTTGCTGCTGCTGTATGTTCCTCTTAAGAGAGGCATGGAAATGCTGAGAGAGATCCAAGGAGAGGAAAGTCATTGGGAGAGCAAAATTGGTGAAGAGAGAATAAAGACTCAGAATTGTTCAATATAAAGAGATCATTGGTATTGGGTGAGTCTAATAGTCCATTTTTTCCTATTAACTTATGTTAGAAAAAAATCAGGAAATCAACAAAAAGTTCCTCCAATTTTTGGGGTGTCTAACCCAAACCAGGTAAGGGTGACAGACATTTTTCACTTGCAGAACCTTATCTCAATTAAACCTTATTGCAACTGTGTAACATTATCACCTTGTTACAGAATAGGAAATGGAGTTTCAAAAAATTGATAGGTTGATCAAATATTCTTATGGACTTTAAGTATATTTATTATTGATTATATATTTGCATATATATGTTTATATACATGTTTCTACTGCTCGTTCTTATTTCAAAGCAATCTCTTCAATTAATTTATAAACCCATTGAAAGACATATCCCTACGCCTCTCTGCCTCACATATTTCAGGAAACTCAATGATACAGTTTGTTTATATAACTTGACAAATTATTTAAATTAAACAATCTCTACTAAAGATTAAATGAAAATAAGTGGACTTCAATTTGCAGTAGAAGGCAGGAGAAGAAAAGTGACATAGGATCAAAATCATACAGCAATTAGTGTCAAAATCTAGAGTCTCTGATTGGCTCCAAAGTTTATGTGTTTTCTAAATCTATTATGTATTCTTTATAGGAGTCATAGGGGAGAAATCTTTCACAGAATTACTAAATAACCAAGTCTATTATGGAATGCATATGGAAAATTGTAATATGTTAGCTGTGTCAGGAAGAAGGAACTCCTTATTAAGAGCTTGGATCCTCAAGTCAGATTGCTTTGTTTCAAATCCTAGGTTCATCACCCAAACAAGCTATGGTTTAATGAATTACTATCCTCAGCATGCTCTCCTTGCTCCTTTTGAGAGGACTACCTTTCCCCACACAATTGGCCATAAGACATTCCTTAGCTAACAATATGTGAGTAGAAAGATGGTTTTACAGTCTGAAGAGAAGTTTTAAGAGCCACTACTTATCCAATCATTTTCCCTTCTGGCCTGAGAGGATCTCCATTTCCTATTTCTATCCCTAAGGAAGACTACTCTGTCCATGGAACAGCATATGCCAGAGTAACAGACAAACTGTGGAGGACATCTAAAGTGAGAAAGAAATAAACATCTGTGGTTGAACGTCATAACTTTTTTTGTTGTTAGTTGATTCATTTAGCTGATTAGCAAACCAGTTTTGTTACCTTGGTCAAACAAGTGTCTTAATCTGATTTAGTTTTGTCTCTTCGTAAAATTGAGTTAAATTAGCTAAAGTTGATAATATACTTAGGTCACTAAAGTACTGATAAAAACCTCTGAAGAAACTTAGCTCTAATTTGTAGTGTTTGCTAACTGGCATGGTGTAGATGTTCTTTCACATTTGATTCAAAACTACACACATGATATCACTGAATGAGTTGGGAAAAGGTCACACAAATTAGCTCTAATGAGCAGGATCTGGCTCTATCACGCTGCTGAATTTACAACAGTGTGCATGGCAAACACTACATTTCTACCTATCAAATAGTAAATTCCATAAAAGGGTTCATTTTCTAAGGATAAGTAACTGAACAAAATGGTTTCTTAAATTTCCTTTAGTCTTAAGAATCAATATTTGGGAGGCCACGCAGAGGACCTTGGCATAGGAATTAAATGAGGGATGTTCTAGTATGCCCATTTAATCATAGTGGATTAGAAAATTGAGGCTTACAGAGGCTAAGTAGCTGGTTGAAAGTCACTCAGTCTGTAGAAAGAAGGAGTATGGCACTTACTGTCCGATCTCTTTTCTCTTTTAATACGAACAGCCTCTGTTTAAAAGTTGCTATGGAAAGGATCAGCAAAGAAAGAAAAAAAGATGAGTAACAAGCTAATGCCTCTCATCTTCTCCCAATTTCTGATTAGGAAGAGTAATAATACAAGATTATTATTATGTGACTAAATCCTAGTCACACTTATTGATAATGCTATTTCATGCTTATTAGTTCATTTTGAGGAAAGATGTCATTAGGTAAAATGTTTAATAGTGGGTAGCTGTACCGTATTATTTTCTAAAAGTTCTTAGGAAGAACTATAAATGTTGCCAATCACTGAAATATCTAAATAAGGGAAGTTATTTTGATTATTAGAATGAATGCATCATCTCCTGGCATTCCCCAGTAATATCTCCTCCTAAAAATATTGAAGTACACGCCCATGCAGTTTACTCTCAAATTAGAGCTCTTCAGACCAATAATGCAATGTGTTTATATTTTAATGTAACAGTGACTCATTTTTGTAACCATTTGGTTGCTGACTGTAACTATGGCGTGCAAGAGCATGGATACTGTTCCACCTCCCCTCTACTCTTCAATTCACCCCAATTATTGAAAGACAAGAACTAAGGGGAAGCATTTTAAATGCATATACACACAAAAAACAGATACATACAAATGTACATGCATATATATAGTGAAATATATAGATCAATGAACTTTCAATTATTAAAGTTAGTCATAAAAGATCATGGAACTGAAATATATATATTTTGCTTTATGTTTTTTCATTTGACTTTATCAGTTTGAACCAGCACAAACTACAAAATGGGAAATGATTTAACAGTCTTTAATGCTGCCCTAGAATAGGAGGTCAGCCTTAACTTGGGTAATTCATTAGGGAAAGACTCTTAGATATTATTGGATCATCACAATATAGAGCATACAATACTTTTGGGGTGTTTGAAATCCAAATTATAGGCTAATGAATAAGGGAAATATTGTACAACATTTTTAGAATCTATTCTCATTTGGAAAAAACAGCCATAATTATAGACACTCTGTAGGTGGAAGTGCTCACACAATCACACATTTTTCGGTAACATAAAGGGATGAAATGCTAAAGGATACACTTAATCTGTAAATGTGAATTTAGGATTCCACAAAATGCCTCTGGCTATTTTTTTCTGTAAATGTGTTAGCACGTTTAAGAGCAACACACACACACACACACACACACACACACACACACACACACAAACACATATCTGTCAGACATCGTGAGCCCTAGCAGCCCCCAGATATTCACTAGTTTGAATCAATACCAATTCCTAATAGAGAAATCAAGTGGGTAAGACCTCCTACACTTTGTGTAAGAATCCCAAAGCCTAAAGCATGACTGCCCTCTCCAGTGAGAACCAGGTTTAACTCAACTTTGATAGTCTTTCCATGCTGATTTTGCCCAGATTTTATTCCATATTCATTTCTTTGGAAAGAGGTCTTAATTTCATAGACAGCACCCACATTCCTCTCACAATGGCTTCCTTACCATCCTCTTGGCCTATGGAATGAGCTAGGAGAAATCCATATATATATATATATATATATATATATTTTTTTTTTTTTTTAAAACAAGCATCCATCCCAGTCAGGTTTAGTTGTCCTTAGCTTTGGATAGGAGGTGGGGTATTTTGAAGAGGGCAGGTAAAAGAAAGTGTATGAGATACTGCATTTAACTTAACAATTTTCAAATTGTTGTTCACTTTTGTTCTTGTCAGAACATTGGAACTTTATGGATGAAGCACATAGTGATACCAGAACTCGTGTGTTTACAGCATAACATAAGTGGTGTGATATTCAGGTTGGAACTGCATCAGGAAGATAGAATTCTAGAAAATTACTATGGATATTTAGGACAATGTAGCTGCTGTATTTCAGGTAGGCTCTGAGTTCAGTATCCAATTAGAGAGACTTGAATTTACCACATTCATGTGAATGTGACAGACCCGACTTCCTAAACTAATCTAGAGACTTTAGATCTTGGTTCTGGAGAAGTTTGTGAGGTCTCCAGTGACATTTCTTTTTAAACTATCTTCCAACACTTTGCTTTGATGTTATCCTCATGCTTTATTGATTGTGTGATCTGCTTAAATGATATAACCCACTAGAAAACTGTGTCCAATAACATCGGCCTCAGGCTAAGACATAAGATACACTATGTAGATAAAGAGCAGGTGCCTGTGTACCCAGGGCACACACAGGAATGTGTAGTCCGCCATCTCTATGTTAGCTTCAGGAGAACTTTGCAGGGTAGGGTTTGACAGCCCCATCATACAGAGAAACAAATAGGGGCTCAGATCATGGAAGTGACATATACACAGCCATCCCTAGCTCCAGAGCCAAAGTCTTCTCCCAAACCCTGATGTCTTGCTCTTTCCATCAACCATCTGTGAGGCGTAGTGCCAGGCACCCAGGTGGCACTCAGAGTGCTAGATATACCCACTTCTTGCCCCACATACTTCTTGTCACTTTTTTTTTTTTTTGAATCTCCAATAAGCGATTTTGCAGCTGTGCCAGCCACAAGCAGATTTTTTTGGTCTTTTTGCAATTTTGACAGCCTCAGTTAAAAAAAAAATAAACAAACAAAGCAACCATTAGTCCTGCCATTCATACTTCCAGAACAACATAAATACTTCTGGGGTTCTGGGAGCCTGTAACACATCAAGGTGGGGAGAGGGCATATCCTTTCTTTTTGAGTTTGAAAAATGTCATTAGTGGATAAAGTCTTGGTTCTAAGGTCACTTACCCAGGGAGTGAGTAGGCTTGCTGACCCAGAAGTCAAGGGTGGTGTGCACTAGCAAAACCACTTGAAGCCCATTTCTACACCAGATGTCTTCGCTGGCCACCTTCCCCTCCCCCCTGCCCCCTGCCCCCTTCCCCCACCCAGCTCGCGGGTGTCTGAGGGGCGGGGAAGATGCTCCCAGCACTGCTGGGCGCTGGCCTCCTTCTCACGGGAACTCGGTCTCGGAGGTCGGGTACACTCGTGCGCAGGAGTGATGGGGACCGAGTATGGGCTCGGTGTCCCCTGGGCTTGGAGAGGCCCCGCGCGCCGGCTCTTCGGTGGCACGGAGGGCGCCCGCGCTCCCTCCCTCGCTCGGCCCCTCCCTCCCACCCCACTCGCCGGGCCAGCGCTCCCCACGGTGACTCTGGATTGCAGCAAGCCACTGGCTTTTTACCAGATCGGGAGCTGCAGTAGGGCTTTTTTTTTTTTTTAAATTTCTCCCTTCGGAGGGAATAATTTCAGCCCCCTTCAGCTCGCATGACAATCTTGTGTGGCTGGGGCGAGTAGGCGGGCACATCCTTTTGCATGCTAATACTGCCCCACCTCCTTTGAACACTCCTCCAAGCGCCTCGCTTCCTTGAATTTTTTGGTTTTTAAATTTTTTATTTATTTATTTATTTTAAAATTTTGCTTTCCCCAAATTCAACATAGGGGGGAACCCTTCTTGGTCTGTCCCTTCCCCCAGCCTTGTTCCCCAGGGAACAGAGACCCCGAGACGCTCGGTCCTTAGCCGCAGCTTTGTTTCACCTGGGCTCCGGGATGGCTGCGCGGGGCGCAGGGGGCAGCGATCGCAGCGCCCGCTGGATCTAGGCTGCCGCTCCATGTGCTGGGCAAGCACCGGGTGCCGGTCCCCTAGCGAGCTGCCACTGCCGCAGCCCGGAAGGAATGTCCCCTGTTGTTAAGGACCCTGACTGTTTTACACCAATGATTTGCCACTGCAAAGTTGCTTGCACCAACAACACTTTGTCGTTGATGTTTGGATGCAAGGTAGGAGGAGGGCTTCGTCTTTTTAATGCATGCTGCCTCCCTTGTGAGAGCAAACAATTCCTTTTGTTGTTTATGTGTCTGCCTTGTTGGGAGAGGGACAGAAGGGATGACAGCTCTGTCCTCTTGGGAGCCAGCTGGGTCGGGGAGCCAGAGAAGCCCAATGATTTTTCCAGCATCCGACGTTGGGCTGATAACTCGCTGATGACAGGACCCTGTCGCTTGCATACAGAGACTCTAAACCCAGATAGATACATATTGGAAAGAGAGTGCCTTAGGTGGTTCTTTGCTTGGGATCTCTTTATGCATTTAGCTAGTGACTGAGCTGGCCTCTGATTTGGAAGCTGGGGTACTCATCACTGATTACCACCACCTGGAGTCAGGCCACAGGCAAGAGTAACTGGGGTGGTAGAAGCACGCCAGATGAAACTAAACACACCAGTTTGCAATGTAGCACTTTTAAAGGCCAGGGGCTTATTTTTATTTTGGACAGAAAATCTGGAGCTAAGTTCCTGTCCTCCCGGATTGTGTGATTGTCCCTGAGCTTATACAATCCACCTGAAATTTTATCAAGAGGTGGCACAGTTCTCCATGAAGTTTGTAGGAAATAACCGTCCTACCCCGAATTTTTGTAAAGGTGATTGGTGTTCCCAAGGAAATGAGGTTTGAAGGTTTTTGAAGTAGGCTGCCATTCACTGCCCCTTGTCTGAAATATGTTAAGAGAGTTTTACTGTTGAACTTGACCACGCATTCCCTGAATTTGCTGTTTGAAAAACCTTTGCCCATGAATGGTCTCAGTACACGTGTCTTGCTCCTAGGGAAATTACTTTTGTATTGTGAAAAGCTGGTGGGTTCTTTCAGCCTGTGTATCTAAGACACTTCTTGCTTGTGGTCGCTATGATGACTATGTAAAGGAGAGAGGAGCACTTCATCTGAAATAACTGAAAATTCACTTCTGTTAGTGAATACAAATCACATGACCCCCCCCCACTGTTCTGAAAGATAACACCAGAGACTGAACTAGACAGTTGGTAGCACCTTTGACAGTAAAGTTAAGGAAACATACACTTTCAATAGTGCTCAGAGGAGGTGTAGGCTTGATGGAAAAATTGGTAGTCTGACTGCCTGTGCCTTAGAAAAATTTCTCTTTCCTTGGGGACTCAGGTTTTCTTCTATAAAAAGAGTAGTGTGATGAGATGATCTCTGAGACTCCTCTGGCTCTAACATTCTCTCATGATGTCTTTGATAAAATCACTTAATGGTAAAATAATTGTCAAATATTTATGCTTCATTTACTCAGTAGGTTGCACTTTAGGGTTAGTTTAAAAAGTACTACTCATAGTACAAAGTGGGGTTACATTCTTCTGAAACCCAAAAGGAGTCTTAGATTGTTGAAAGTTTGTATGTTCGTAGGTGCCAGGAAGATTTAGGCAGACAAACAGTGCCAGTAATTAACTAGTTAGTCCTCTCCTCATATAACTTGCCACCCCACCCCCATGCTTCTATCCACTGTCTGTTCTAATTCCACTAGAGCAGCATCTTACCAAGGGACACTGTTTAAAATCCATTCCCATGAATTTATGAGAATTGCCTTGCAGTACTAAATGCTTATTAACCAAGGTGAATTATGTGTCAAGGGAAATTAAGCACAATCTAATAATCAAACAAGATAAGCTATTGGTGTGGAGAACATTATTGAGTATGCAGTTAACTCTTCAAGCTTCCTTTTGGAGAATCTTCTTTCATGCTGCTAAGTTTCCCCTCATTTTCAAAACTTATTGGAGGAAATTGTATAATTATAATCATACATTTTTAAGAGACTGGTTAATTACATTAGTTTAACTTCTTTTTACTTCTCTTTCTTTCAGTGTTCTGGTTTAACAAGTTCACTTTGTGATAGAGATTCATGTTAACAGAGTGAAACACCTAAATAGGGTGTATTTGTTGACAATTGTCTTTCAAAAATGAATTCTGTGAGAATAAATTATACTTTAGAGGAGCTATTCAATTTCATTTTGCCAAGAATTTGAATGTGATAATTCTTAAAAGCCCTGTATTCTGGCATAAACAATTAGTTATAACCATACTTCCCAGATGGCTAATTATGGACTGTTTAATGTAAGGCTCCTACCTTAGATTCTTAGATGTGATAGGACTTTCTACTTTTGCGTTCTTATAGTGAAATTCTTCCACATGATCTGATAGATTGACAACAGCAGCACGGTGTGGAAAACTTGCCAATCAGGCAGGCTCAGGTTTCAAAACTAGATTTCACTCTTATTAGATATAGGATTTTTCTAAGTCTCAGTTTCCTATGTTAAATGGCCATAGTAATAACTACTGCATTGCATATTACTGTGTCATTAATGTGAAAGAAAATTTAAATGAGACATATATAAGGATTAGTCTGTATACATTCATCAAATCATGGTTTTGGTTATTTTCATAATATCATGAAGGGTGTTCATCCCTTCTAAAAGGAGCCTCTTTTACTGCTAAAACAGTTTTCTGATAAGTTGTTTGGCTGTGAGTTCAATCATTATGTTCCTCAAGGTTACATTACTCTAGGCTAACCATTCTTATGCTATGTAGGAAATACTTATACATTGATAGAACATTCACAAAATGAAGAATCTGAGAATTAATGTAAAACTGATACTACTATTCTATCCAATCAACATGTATTCACTGTGCACAGACAAATGCTAGATGCGACCATGAGTAACTCTGTTCCCTATGGTTTCAAAGTCAAGTGATATGGCAAATAACTATGTAACTTGCAATATTAATTAAGAAAATGTATAGTAATGATTTTAGTTGGAACTTTGACTAATGAAAGTAGAATTAAATAATTATTTTAAAAAGTCATGGAGGCACATATATGTTAGTAAGGAGTTCCCAAAAGTATGCATTTATTCCAATATTATTTGGAGGTGTGAAAATAAGATTATTAATATGGATATTTATTTTCTTTCCTGGAAGATACTTAGCGTGACAAAGCCTAAAACCATGTTCAGCAGTGTCAAAAACTCTATTTGTTCTTATTTTCTGAAACCTAGTAATGCTTTGAAGGATGTTGAGTAATTTGAGCTTTCAAAGTAGAACCCACAAATTATTTTATTTAACACTTAGTCATCTCCAGGGGCCTCTTTGCTGCACACTGGCTACCGTTGTTTGGTTAACTAACTTTATGACTTAGAACTAAAAACATGGAGTGCCTTTCTATGCAAGTATCTATCCCAGGCACTGTGATAGAAATTACAGATGCAATGTTATGATACCATTCCTTTCCTCCAGGAATTCCAAGTCTATCGAAGGAAGTACTTCTACTCCTGTTCCTAAGGTACAGAGTACCATTGCAACTGATCCTGACTCTCATGAGTAAAACTAAAATAGCCTTGCCCCAAAAAGTTGTTCCATTGTATCCTCTTCTTTCCCAGTCCATTGCTACTACCACACAACACTGTTTATGGGAATTGATTCTATGGCAAAAGAGGATTTCTAGAAGGCTACTTTTGGTCTAAGAGTTGTTTATGTGACTTCATCACAAAATAGGTATTTGCTTTACCTTTGCTGAATTCTGTTTTCTCTACCTGCAAAGATCCAAGTTCCGAGTATAATCCCAAGGCTGACTATCATCCTATACATCCTTTCTCTTTCGTTTATTTTATCTACAGCTACATGGTGAGCATCAGCAGTCCTGTGTTCTCCTCCTTTCATTCTCCTCTTTCCTCTTACCAACATGTCCAAGGAAAACACATGAACTATAAAAAGGTTAAATATTTGTAATTTTTCCTAATATTCGAAATGTCTTTTGGGGTTTTTTTTGTAGTATGGGGGTTTGAACTCAGGGCCCTGTGTTTGCTAGGCTGATGCTCTACATTTCAATCATGCCCCAGTCTTTTTCTTTTGCTTTATTTATTTATTTATTTATTTGGGTAAAGTCTGAGATTTTGCTTGAGGCAGGCCTTGATTCTCCTTTCTGTGCCTCCCACACAGCTGGGATCGTGATCATGTACCATCATGCCCTGCTTACTGGTTGAGATGGGCTCCCGCTAACTTTTTTGACTGTGCTGGGCTCAAACCATGGTTTTTTTAATCTCTGCCTCCCAAGTAGCTGGTATTACAGGAGAAAATCACCATGCCTGGCCTTCTTAATGTGTTTTTTAATAGTAGCATTTTCTATAATTCTTGTTTACTTCGCTTTTTTTAATTAAAAAGAAAATGTAATTGAAATATGGTTCATGGTAAAAATAATAGGCAAAGGATCTGCATAGACAGTTCTCCAAAGAAGACATTAAAAGATGCTAAGCATTCTTAATTATTAGAGAAATGCAAATCAAAGCCACAATAATATACCACCTTGCACCTATCGGGGTGACTATTATCAAACAGTCAAGCTATGACAAGTATTAGAGAGAGTGTGAAGAGAGGGAATTAAATTGGTGAAACCATATGGAAAATAGTATGGAAATCCCTTGAAGTATTAGAACCAGAACTACCATATGACCCAGTTATTCCCTGTCTGGATATTTGGACAAAGGATGTGCAATCAGCACCATGCAGACAATTGCACACTTCATGTTCTCCATGCGCTATTCACAGCAGCCAAGACCTGAAAACAACTTAAATGCCAATCTGCAGGTAAGTGGATAAAGAGACTGTCACACACACACATATTTGTGTGTATTCTTCACACACACAAAGTAGTGCCTTATATTCATTGTCTTGATAGTAGTATTTCATGATGTATAAGCATAACAAAATGTCATGCTATGTACCTTAAATGTATATAATTTAAAAAATAAGCCTCAAACTTCAGGGATCCTCCCTCTGTCTTCACTAGCTTTGTTAATATTATAGCTCAAACCATTAAATCAAACCATTAAGCCCTTAGGCCAAATCATTTGTGTTTAATATCCTCTTTGATGTATTAAGATCGAGAAAAGTTCTTACAGAGGTTGTAAAATCCTGTAGTCTGTTTTTTTCCAGTGAATATTTGGAAAGGAATCATGAGGTAGAAATCACCTTCCCTTTCTGCTGTGCAGTACTCTTCCAAAAGGTGGAAGAGAAAGGAGGTTAAAATGGAAGAAAATAGGAAAAAGAAAAGGGACTGAAAACACAAATGGGAAGAGCCAAAGGACTGAAGAAGCGAAGGAAAGGGGAAAGAATTTGCTTCATTTAAACACCCAAGTGCTATCTTAGGTGCTTTATAAAAGTATTATTTCTTCCAACTTCCACAGCTGTCAGAGAAGCAGAGAAAGGAGTGAAGAAGGAAAGAAAACAGGACAGGATGATGGGGAAGGAAAAGGGGGAAGAGGATGAGGAAAAAGAGAAATTAGACTGTGGTTTCACAGCCTCTCCAGGATGCTCCTTAGGCTCACTCAAGCTCAGAGGGACTGTCAGCACCTGCCTGGTGGACAGTTCCCTGTACCTTATGGCTTTGTCCACTTTTTCCCAGATTTTGCCTGCCAAGGAAGCACAAGACAGAGTGCTTTTGTTTGCTCATTGGTTTATTTACATGAAGCCAATTTTGTTTATGCAAGAGTGATGGCCCCAGAGGATTCATCAATTGATATACCACTGTGCATTTTTGTTATTGGTAGGACAGTTTTTCTATGAATATTTCGAATATTGCAAAGTTTGACAATTTCCATATTTTCTATTTTTATTTTATAGTAATAATGTAATTACTGAAATAGAAAAAATGGAAATTAATAAAGAAAACAAATTTTAGAGGATACATAGGGTCATGGAGGACTAGAGACTAAATTTTGGCATGTTTTTCCTACTTTCTCACAAATATTGTGCTTTTTTGTTGGTTTATACATCACATTTTTAAAATGCAGTTGTAATTCAGTTGGATTTCCATTTGAGCAATTTTTAGCTTATAGTAGGTTTTATGAACATATTTTAACTGCTGTATAACAGTTAGCCATTCTTATTTTTGGCAATTTAGTTTTCCTCTCAAATTCTATAATTAAAAATAAAATAAAGATTTTGGGAAATAAATATTTTTTGGATTTGAAATTATTTCCTTCAGAAAGGGCAGAATAACTAAAATTACTGTTGGATATTTTTAAATTTTAAGATGCTTGATGATGGATATTGCTACATGTATGTTAAAGATGGTTTTATATATATATATATATCTTCACTGCCACAAGTTATATGTCATAACATTTTCTAGCTTTAAATAGTTTCCCTTTACTTTATGGATTTGTAAGTAAGAGGAAATTTAGTTTATTATTCTGTGAATAGGATTAAAGCTTTGTTAGGCTGTAAATTACTGGGAATCTCATGACTATATTTGTGTCTCAGCTTAAGAATATCTAATATCCCAAAAGTGCAAATGTTCAAAGTGGGTACATTAAGGAGATAACTACTTATATTATCCAGGCATTAGTTCCTATTCCAAAACAGACACTGACCTTCTATCATGTGTCAGGCACTCTTCTACTTGCTTTAAAGATGTAACCTCAATTATTCCTCATAGTAACCCTTTGAGATGGATTTAATAGTTGTCCTGATGTTACAGTCAGGGAAACTGAGCCACAGAGGGTTTAAGTAACATTCCCAACGTCACATAGCTTATAAGTGGCAGAGCCAAAATGTGATCCTAAGCAGTTTAGAGCCTACACTCATTTCCAGAATAGCTGTGGTACTCTTAAGTAGCAGGTTCTTTCTTATATATTAACTTATAGTTAAGCTATAAGTTAATTTGCAAAAATGCAATTTACACACATCTATCTGTGAGCACGTGAATTTGATTGTAAGGCATACTTGTCAGAGGACTTAGCCTTATTATACAGGCTATTTTCAGATGAGTTTGATCCAACACACCATATTTCGTAATATTTATGCTCTCATTTTCCACACAAGGTTACTAAATCATGTAGACAGGAGGTGCCTTACTCAAGGTCACAAAGCAAGTCAGAGACATAGCTACAACCAGGTCTCCTAATTTCTAGCTAGCTCAATGTTATCCTTTCTGTGCCACAACTCCCAACTATGACCTAGAAGTTTTGGGAAGAATTGAAGTGAGGAAAGAGAAATTGCACATTTCATCTCCAATTAGTAGGAAAAATAACACCTCCTGCAGGACTGTTGTAAAGTTTGAGATATCAGTTTGGACAACATTTAGCACAATGCCCGGTATGTGGTGAATATTCAGAACATGCTTTCTCTTCCATTTTATTAAAACCACTTTGCATACTGGTAAAGAAGGTGGCGATTGTCAACAAAATAGTGTTCAGTCAAGTGTGTTGAAATTCACCCATCAACAAATGAGGTTTTGAATCTACCAACACATTATTAAAGTGTTTTAATGCTACAAAAGGGACATGCTAGAAATTTACATAATTCACACCCCCCAAAAATCCTAGAATAAACCTGACCCAGAAAGAGAAAATGAAAAATGAGCTAATGAGTGAAACAGGTGCTGAATGTCCCAAACAAGCAGGCTGCATGGACCTTATGTCACCTTTGACAAAGTACATTTGCCAATTTAAAGTCTCTTTAAAATTACATTGCTGATAGAAAATTTGAGAGGAAAAACTTAAATATTAAAAGATAAGTTAATTACTCTGCTGCCATTAGAATATGCTCATAAAGAAGGAATGTTGAGTCATAGAATTTAAGATCCTAAGAAAGCTCACACCTTATGGAGTCCTTTGCCTTGTATATATGGATAGCCAGGGTATGTTCCAAAGTCCAATAGTGAAAATCTCCCTATCCATTCTGAATTAAGTTGCACCTGGACTTATAATTACCGTAGCATCTAATACTCATGCTTGCATCTTAACTGTATTATTCTGTTGTAAATTCTACTTACATGTCTCTTTGCCATCTGAGCTATAAGTTACTTAAGGGGCATAGGCCATATCATATACATTTAAAGTAGTGCCTTAGGAGCCAGTAGAACTATTCCTGTTCCATAAAAGGCAGTTAATAAACGGTTAATAAATGAGTGAATGATACAGGTGTTCATAAATGTTTAGTGAGTGCATGACTGAAAAGTGGTATTTTGTTGTCACTCATTTGTCATTTTCTTTCATTGTTTGCCTTTAAGAACCTCTTATCAAATTTTATAGAAATCACATTCTCTGAAATACAGAGTAGGCATTACTCTACATGTTACCCTTGTGTGGTAAGTAATTTTATGTGTCAGTTTGACTGGGCTAGAGAGGGTCTAAACATTTGGTCAAATATTATTCTGGGTGTATCTGTAGAGTTATTTCTGAATGAGATTAAACTTTGAATTGGTAAACTGAATAAGGCAGATTGCCCTTCCTAAAGTAGATAGCACTCATTCAACTAACTGAAGACCTGATCAAAACAAAAAGGTTGAGTGAGAGGCACCTCCTCCTGCCTGACTGCTTTCTGCTGGAGCATTGGCCTTCTCTGGTCCTTGGACCTGAAGTGGAGCATTAACTCTTCTTGAGTTTCAAGCTTGAGGGCTTCCAGAGTAGGATTTATACCATCAGTTTTCTTGACTCTCAAGCCTCCGGGATTGTAACTCCACAGTGGCTCTTGGGTCTCCAGCTTGCTGACTGTAGATCTTAGGACATGGGCTGCATAATCATGGGAACCATTTCATATATACATGTATAGATATATGTGTGTATGTTTGTGTATAAATGTATATGCATGTGTATGTATATATACATATATGTAGATAGATAAATAGATAGGAAGGTATAGATACATAAATATGTATATCTCCTACTGGTTCTGTCTCTCTGGAGAATCCTGGTGATACAACACTTATCCAGAGTGAGATTCCTGGACACAGCATCACTAGTAAGTCATTTACATCTAGTAAGGTACAGGGAAGCTAATAAGTCTTAAATACAATTGAATTTCCATGCCATAGGAAAATTGTTACAATGAAGGTGGTTTTCTCTTATGAGAACCGTATGGTCATGAATTGACTTCATTACAAATCACAGATTAGCCATAAATCCAGATGTAGCATAGGAGAAAACATTCAAAGGTACTGTAATGACTTCTAAATCTCTATTTATTTATAATGAATATTCCTGTCAGACTTACACATTGTTTATTATAGTGATGATGAAAGTACAGTGTTACTTTTTCTTAGGTAAATTTAAATGATTAGGTCAAATAAGAATTTTATCTTAATACACAAATGATAAACACACACACACACACATATATAGTGAGGGAGAGCACAAAATTGTGTTAGTGAGTTTGTCTGAGGGGAATAGAGGATGTGGGAGAGGTAAAGAAAATGTTAGAGAATGAAAAATATTGAAACAACCCACCTATATGTGAATATAATATAATGAACTGTATGTAAGTTGTTCTATAGTAGGGGAGCATGGTGATGACTGGAAGGTTAATTTGATTAAAGGCCTGAAGTACCAAAGTGAAACCTCCCTGGACTATCAATATACACTTAAAAGAGGAGGGGCAGGAGGGGAAAAAAGGTCTTTTCCAGGGGTGGGTACCAGTGGGATGTGGGTGAGCACAAGGAAAGGGGGAATGAGGGTGAATATGGCAGGTATGTTTTGTATCTGTATATGAAAATAGAAGAATGAAACCTGTTGAAATTGTTCTAGGAAATGTAGGGGAGAGGAAGAGGAAGAACTATGGAGGGAGCAAATCTAACTAAGATATATGGTAAGCACATTTATAAATATCACCGTGTAGCCCCCTGTACAATTATTATATGCTAATAAAATAATAATTTAAAAATCTGAAAGACATTATCTTAAATAATAGTTCTGGAAACTTTATAAATACCATGATGTTTTTCAAATATCAATTTGCATGTATGTAATCTCTGATGCATTATTTTGGTGGTGTTCCATCACATTACCTTTATTAAAGTTTTTTTTCAAGTTTCTGAGGCAGTATAAGTCATTGTATTTGATGAGCACATATACTGGAAACAGTCAAAATCTCTAAAATGTTGGTCTGATGCATTGTAACAGCCTTAATAACCATATGCATTAATCCCTGGATTAAAACAGCCAGAGATTAATGTTATCACTGCATTACATTTCAAATAATAATATAATCAAACACTGATTACTGATACCACTTTCATAAGCTCTCAAATAATATGGTAGCCACTAGCACATTATTTCCCCCCCATGGGGTCATGTCCTCAACTATCCTCATTTTTTTATTGGCAAAAATCTCCATTTAGAGACATGTAGATACATTTGTCCAATAATTAATTTGTAGCTTTCTTGAGCATATCTGTTATGTTTAGCATTATTGTGGGCACCTCAGGATAATAAATCAAACACAGTAATATACTGTCCTAGCTTTGGGACCATTCAGTTTGGCTAGTAAGCCAGTGCTGTGAAAGACAACAAGAGTGGATTGGATGAACTCTTACCGCTGATCACCATGCACAAAATTGTATTCCGAGGACTTTACATAAATTACCTGACACCCTACTTAAAATAGATTCATTTAGGAAGAACAAGTCCCTGTGTGATACTATCTTTTTTATACCAAATGAGAATCCACAAAATAGTTCATATTTTAAAAGTAGTCTCATAACTTCCATAGGTGGAGAACCTCCACTACAAATAATGAGAGAATAAAAGGGTACTGATAGCTTTAGGTATAGTTAGAGAAGGCTTTTGGGTATAGTTAGAGAAGGGAGGTAACTGAACTTAATCTGGGCTTTCTAAATCCTTGTACTATGTCATAAAAGAGAAAGGGTGGCTTTGGATTCAACTTGATCTCTATGATCCAACACTGCTTTGGAAATGTTGAAAGAACAAGAAGAGACCAGAAAGTAGTAGCCAACATAGAAGGTGTGCCTTCTCTGTGGATAGACACGGGGAGGGAGAAAGGAAAGAGAAAGAGGGGAAGGAAGTGTTAGATTATAATCTACCCTACCATCTGGACCAAGTATAGATAAACTGGGCAAGTCTGAAGCTTGCGTGTGCTCGTGAAATGGCAAACACGGAAGTAAGAAGGAAGAAGTAGGAAGCAAGATTGGTATTAAAAGGTGGTGTGGCTGGACCATTAGATCTCTAACTTTGGAGTAACTCTTTTGCTCTGAATTTCAGTTTCCTCATCTGTTTAATGAAGATAAGACATATTTAGTGGAGTCATTATACCAATTAAATAAACAGCTAATATGATGTCTTGCATGTCGTGTCCACTAAATAAATATTAGTGTTCTTCCTCTCACTCCCTCAGATGCAGTCTCTTCCCATTTTACTTTTATTTGTATTTGCATAGTATGAAATAGTTGAGAAAGAAGCCTTTTCACTTTGACATGTAAGAATCAGGAATGGGAAAGCAGAGTTCATCATGTGAACCAGGACTAGATATTAACTCTATTAACCCTCTACCAGTACTGAGGGGTGATGATTCACCAAGTACAATCAGTTTGTCAGGGAGCATGTGTATGTGTATATATACCTATACACATATATTTATCATATATATACACATATATGTTTATCACATATATACATGCAAAATCCCTCACACATTACTCATATACCCATTTTATCTTATTTGAAGGGGTCCTGGAATAACTTTCTCTATCCCCATAACTTCACCTGAGTCTGTGAGAAAACACTTCCAGCCCCCAGAGCACAGACTGAGAAACATGTGTCATTATAGATGTTTTTAGCAAAGGTAATTGTGCCTGAAATTTCCAAGTAGATGACTGAAATTTCCTATCATCTGCCTGCAAAAATTTTGTTCTTAACTATCAGGAAACCTTATTTTCTTTATTTTAAAGGCCAAATGACTCTCCAAAAGAAATAGTCCTGGGGATTCCGTAGGCTTCCTAATTCCCAAATAAACCTTTCTTGATTCTGTAAAATGAAAACATTTTTGCTCTGTGCTTGAGCTTTGTACATTGCCCTTTGCTGGAGCTATTTCCTCAGCAAATTGCTATGGTTGGTCTCTCAAGCCAGAGGGAAGAAAAAGGTTTTATAATGAAAATGCTGACAGGTTCTTATCTACAGCAGTTTGAGTGGGGATGCTATGATCTCATTTATTGTAGAAACCGGATGCCTGTTTTGGCTGAAGGGAGCAGGCATCCTCCAGAGCTCTGAGGTTTTGAATTTTTATCTTGAAAAATTTGTAGGGGAAAAAAAATAGCTGTAAGGAAATAGGAAACTAGGGCTATGTACTCTGCACCTTTGTTCCTCCAATAAACTAGTGAATTGAATTTCAGTAAAGATCTCACATTAAGATGGTCATGGGATTTAAGAGGTTAGAAATGGGGATTGTGCATTTGCTCTCTGTCTTCAACTTACCTCTTGGTACTGGTTTTATCTTAGCAGGTACAAAGAAACCTCCATCTTGATCTTATTCACATTTTAAAATAATGTCTATCACTACTAAAGAGGCAGCATTCTGAAACAAGTTTATCTTTTATCCCTCACCACAGCAACTCTATGGGATAGATATTTTATAGATAAGGAAACTAAAGCCCCTGGAGTTAAAATTCTCCTCATGGAGACATTTAAACATTTAAACTGAAGCCGATTTCTCCATATTATTCAAATAATCAAATAACTAGTTGAGACTAGACTGCATATTTTAAAGTCCCTTTCATATTCAGGCTCCTTAAATGACATTACATCTTGCCTAAGGTGACAAAGCATGAATGTAGTAGTGGCAATTGACATCTAATTCCAAGATTCTGAACTTAAGCTCACAGAAAGTCTGTTTTCCTTGTTTGTTCTACCTTAAGCATTTCCTAGGGGCTGACCATGCTTCCAACACGTTGGGTCAACACATTTCTGGGATGATGCCCAGGGCAGTGTGAGGAGCGAATGCATTCTCCATGACACTCATTTATGTGATCAAAATAAGTATGTCTTATCTAATTAAATCTGGAAGGGAAGAGGATACATGGCACAGGGACCATGGAAAATGTGCACTTAAGTCTAAGAAAATTTCACCTGTCTAACGAAGGCAGACAAGCATTCTAGACAGTAAGACCAGAGGCAGGGCTGAATGACTTCAGTGACTTCAGAGCATTGGTTTCGCCTTGCTTCTGGTTTCTAAGATCTTGCAGGAATCTAGCTGAGAAATACAATGTCTACTGTGCTCCTGGAAAGTTTAGAAGTGAGACCTACTGTTAAGCCAGCTGTAGGTACTGCTGACTTTGTCCTCCATTCTTTTACAGCCTGCTTGAGGAGTTCAAGGGGCCTGGATGTTAACTTCCTATTTTCAGTTAAACCAATGTCATGTATGCTTCCATTATCATTTATTTATACTTTTAGTATTCAACCAAGAAACTCAGTAAGAATTTTTGTGTGCCCAAAAGCCCTGCCACTTCTCCTGTAGAGACTGGTAGACCCACATATATCTTGGGATAAAAAATGAAAATCTCATCTAAAGATGAGATTAGGCCGTCTCCCATCTAAAGATGGCCTAAGTGTTAGGTATTTTTTGTTCTAGTGGGGCAGAGAAAAACTACTTATAAAGTTGTTCAGAATTCAACCAGCTTTCTCCTAACTGCTGAGGTCTAGGTGTTTCTTTGTGAAACTGTGTTTGCTTGGCCTGGCAAATTTTAAGATGTTGCCAGACATCCATTCATGTTATTCCATTTGTGTTGACTTAGAAAGATAATTTCCAAGTTTCCTGACCAAAAAGGACAACTTACAATGTCATTTTACCTTAGCATATCTAAGCATTATGCAATTTTGAATAAGCATTTGATGTTGGTGTGCATGTCTTCTGAATAAGGATCTTTAGAGAAAAGATCTGTCTGGAAAACCCTAGGCTTCCATTTGCAGTTGTTAGGTTAATGCAGCATTATATAGTTAACTGATGATATTTTATTTTTCTTAGTTTCTCTATGAAGCAGTTTAGGAAAACTGTAGCAAGTTCTAGTCTAATGTAACTGAATTTTTAGCAAATGAACAGATAACGAAATGACCTAAGTAGATTTGCAGAAGTTCAGATTTTTTTTTTCCCTGACTGGTTGAATATCAAACTTTCTTCCTTACTTCCTGTGTGGGGAAGCAAATTTGCCTTATCAGTTCCAGAGTATGAATGTTGAGGACCTAATGTTGGGCCTCACAGATGGTGGTAGATTTGAAGATCTTATTACCCCTACAGGTTCAGTTCCATTCAACCTGATTCCATGTTAAAGTGTGGCAAATCTATCATGGAGTTTTGATATGCCATTCAGAAGACATTAATGAGAAAGTTCACATGGTTTGTCAACAACATCTCACTTTCAAAGAATCCTGGCACTTACAGTTTGAAGTCCTTTCCTTGAATACAGTCTGGCTGTTCAGAGCCCCCAAAGCACTGTATAACTGCCTTTGGCTCTGAATCATCTAGTGTCTTGTACTGTTATCTAAGTGTTGCAAATAAACATTCTACTTTCCAGAAAGAACACCTTTGTACACTTGCTCAGTGCCTTTCAATGGCAAAGGTCCCTTTCCAAGGAGAGAGGTCAAGAAAATGTTAATAGTATCCATGTTTATCCTTCAGGACTCAGTTTGTGTCACCTCCTAGAAAGCAGCCCTGGCCTCCATATCCTCTCTGTTCCAATGGAGTCATGGACTTCTTTCTATCATATTCTCCTAAATTGTCATAGGCTCTAAGTACTATAAGGTACCAGAGTCTTGGACCTACCTTGAACATGTAAGTACTAGTATATAGTAGATATAGTGTACTTCCAACATATTAAATGCTCAATATGTTATGTTTGTTGAATGAAAGATTTATGAAATTTTATCTTTAATTAAGGAACTGAGACCTCCTGAGATTTCAAGGAAGGCCCTGTTCTACTTTTGTTAAATATTCCCATTCTCTTCTATAATGCTACCCATCATAATTCATTTGTAGGATATTTTTACTGCATATAATTTCTACAGAACTCCACTTTATGAGAGTAAAATGGAAAAATGAGGTATTTGGTAAATATGTGTTGAATGAACAAATAAATTAATCTCTCAGTCTCCAAGACTGAGACCTAGAAGTTAGTTGATAAATATTTGGTGAGAGAATGAATGGATCCATGAATGACTATAAACATGACTCCCACATTATACCATTTTTTGTGAACTAGCTTAAATCCATTTGAAGACAATTTTGTTTTCTTACAGTTGGAATGGATTTTCTTTGCTTTTATTTCTTATAAATTGATGCCAGCTCTAATCTTTCTGCCATCTTCAGAATTCAGGCAGATTTCCCAGTGTTTTTAAAAAACATTTTTATTAGCATATATTAGTTGTATGGGGGTTGCATTGTGACACTTACATACATACTTATAATGTAACTTGGTTAGGTTCATCCCCAACATCATTGTCCCTCATCCCTGTCCCCCTTACTTAAAATGATTTTGACAGGTTCCAACATTCTTTTTTCATACAAGTTTATAATGCACATTGACCATATTCACCTTCCTTTAACCTCTCCATTCACACTCCCCCTCCCACTAACACCCACCCCCTCACTGGACCTGTTGTACTTCCTGTCCTTCATTACTTAAGGGTATATTTATTATTCAAATGGGTTTCACCATGGTATTTCATCAATGACTATATTGTACTTTAATCAATCTAACTCTTCTATTACTCTTCCTTTTCCTTTTCCCCTACCCCCCCAAGATTCAACAGCTTTCTGCATGTCTCATTATGCCTTCTTCCTACACAGAATGCCATGTATTTCAAGATTATTCAATGTCTGTCCTTCTGTCTTCCTTTCCCTCCTCTCCATAGTTCCCTCAAACAGACCCACTGTTACAAATGTACATAAATAAGTATATGTATGTATACATAGATATACATATGATGATCATGTTTGTATTTGTGAATACATTTATCTTTTGGATCTGTCTTCCACATAAGAAGGAAAATAAGTGATCTTTCTCTTTCTGAACCTGGCTTACTTTGCTTAACATGATGATCTCCAGTCCTATCCATGTACCTGCAAATGACATAATTTATTCTTTATGGCTGAACACTATTTCATTATACACACACACACATACACACACATATATGTAATATATAATATATGTAATATATATGTGTATATATAATATATATATAATATTTTCTGTATTCATTCATCAGTTGTAGGGTGCCTGGGCTGTTTCCATAGCTTTGACCAGTGTTTTTAGTATAATTGAATGATTGGTAGTAGGACAGTTGAAGAGTTGGTCATGGACTTCATAAGACAAAGGCTAGGTCCAGTGATACCTCAGAACACTGGTTTCAAGGTGCAATAGTTACTTCCAAGGGAAGGTGATCTTAGAATTGCCTTCTAAAGGCTCTCAGAACCACCATCTTTTCCATCCCAATTCCTGTGAAAGCTCTTCTGAATTTAAGTTCAGTTAGAGCTCATTTATTTTCCATTTGTTAGCTAACCTACTTTGAATGCTTCATTCCCTGTAAGAAATTGTTCTGGTTGACTAGGCAGAACTGTTAAAGACTGTTGCTAAGAGCAACCAGCTAAAAAGTTCTTAAATTAACAAGCCACCTCAAATCCTTTGTAGAAGTGAGAGTATGCACATGTATACATGGTCACATGTCTACTTAAATAAGAAATGTATGTGTAAATGAATTACCCAGCCATTACCTATAGATTCAGATTAAGCAGGGCTCTATCTAGAACTATTCAAGTCGAGGGACTTGAGAGTGCTTTGTGAAATTAAGAAAATGATTGAATTAGTTGCATAGGAAAAACTCTAATCAATAGTGGTTAAGCTATTCAAATACCAGAATGTTCAACAGTTTAAAATTATTATACTGGTATGAAATCTGGGATTCATGTAAAATATTTAGGTTGTATATTCTAGCAGGGCCTGCTATTATTAATATATTTCTCTAATGTTCAGCACAGTACCTACCACATAGAGCTTATAAATATTTCTGTATTGTGAAGGAATGATTATCTAGATAGTAATTCCATTTTATCAACAAGGTGTTAGAGGTCCAGGGGAATAAATAACATTCCATTCATTTACAGAGAGAAATGAACCCCGGTCTGCCTAACTCTGAAGACTGTATTCTGAAGTAAAATGTTACTTCTTCTTCTAAATATTTTTCAGGAAGAAAAAGAAGAAAACTTTGCATGCTGTAGAAACGTTTAGACCCTCACACTTGGAGTTGACATGTGTGACACATATCACAGAGAGAGGGAAGCAAGCTTGCAAATTTAACAGCTAAGAGTGAAAACTTGATTATCAATTATTGACAGTGGGGAAGTTGGATAAATTCTTGAAATTCTCAGAGACTAGTTTCCAAGTGCAAATGGCAATACCAATGGCTTATAAAAACATATGTTAAGAATTAAATATTATAAATTAAATTAGCATTTTTGTATGTTATATGCTAAGAGATATTGGCTACTTTTACTACTGTAATTTAAAAGCAGATGAAAAACCAATATGGAAATTCTAGGGACTATATTCCATCATAATAAATAAATACATAAACAGACATCTCTTCTATCACTAAATATTGGTAGTACTATACTTAAATTTTAAGCTATGAAGAAACTAAAAGATGACTCAAGAGTGCTTATGGACATTCTGAGTTCTAAAAGCTACTCTCATTTTTGTGTTTAAGCTTGCTGAAAATATCTTCAAAGCTGAAGACATGGATAACTTATTTATGTTACTTGTCATCACATTTTTATGCCAAAATTATTTTCTTCTCTTAGTCTTAGTTCTTGGGCCTCTAGCATCCAATTGTGAGCATTGTTATCTGAGGGGGAGTTTGTGGGAGAGAACTGTGTGCTGTTGTGAATGGTAAACATTTGCTTCTTTCATTTATGGAGTCATTAGCTTTAGCAACTACAGTTTATCTGGGTGGAAACCCCCTTCTTCAATGTTTTTTGTTACTTTTCTCAAATCTAATCTGAGGGAAGAAAGGTCAATGACTTAGAACACATCAGGGTCTCAAGGTTTTCTTCAGAGAAATCCAGTAAACGCTACTACATTAGGCACAATTGAAATTGTGATTCATGTGAACAGTGGCACCTTACTGTCTTGAAAGGACTATACACTCATTTTTTCAGAAGAAGGATGACTCAGTGAATCTAAGCTTAAGAATACCTCATTCATCTGGCATAATAAGGAAATTGTGGGTTCTACTTAAACACATTTTTCTCAAAAAAAGTAAGCCCCATTAACATGTGTAAGACATTATTATCTTTAAGCATTATTGGTGAAATGATTTAGGAGCATAATATAAATGTCTCTGTTTCATTGATGCTGTGAGGACTAAGTGAAATCAGGCATGAAACTCTTTAGGGAACAGTTGATTTTCTTGATAAGTAATTATCAATTCATTTGCTATTTGACAGGCACCATGTGAGGCTCTAAGAAGGCAGTGGTGAGGGAAACAGACATAGCCCTCCCTTCGTGGAGTTTATTGCCCAATGGAAGAGACTATACATATATGTTATACACATAATCACACTCTAAAAAGATGGAAAAACCACACTAGCAGATTATACATACAAAGCTTGATTTAAACTGCAAGGCCATTTCGGGTTTCATTAAAGAAGTGATATTTGGGAAGGATGAGTTAGGATTAGAAAGGTCAGGAAGAATGACTGTGGGTGGAGGTTGAAGCATGTGTTGAGGCAGAGCCAAAGGAAAGGATTATTAAGGTTAGTGACTAATTCAGGGGAAGGGAGGTGAAAATAAATGAATAAACTACGCATTTCAAACTTTAAGCCTGGAGTTCTGAGACAATGATATTAATATCAACAGAAGTAGGGGAATTAGGAGTGAGAAAGGAGGAATTTGATTGTATTTGTATTTGTACATGATGTTTGGAGTGACAGTGAGCCATCCCCACGGCTAGTGAACATCCAACTATTGAATTGCAGCACTGAAGAAATCAAAGTCAAGCTGTATCTACAGATTTGAGAGTCAATCTCTGCTAATACAGGAGAATGGGGAACATGTAGAGAACCAGAAGGTTGAAAACCCTCGTTTGGAAAGGTAAATGGGTAAAATAACTGAGAAGATTAAGATTATAGAATAAAAGTAAGGAGAGAATCTCAAGATAATATAAGGGAGGCAATGTTACTGATGATCCATCAATCCCTTAACAAATACTAGAATATTATACTTTATATTTGTGCCAGGCACATGGAACATCAAAATTACCAAAGTAGACATGTGGCTCATGAAGAAAATGATTATTGAGTAAAAAGTGAGATGAAAATGATTATTGAGTAAAAAGTGAGATTTGTAACACCATTAGAGTCAATAGGACGAAAGCTAAATTGTGGGTATCTCAAGACAGAATATAGGGGAAAGACAGATGTCACAGACAAATAACTTTTAAGGAAATTTTAGAGAAAAAAGAAAAATAGTATGTGGTCTGGATGGGCTGTGGGGTCAAGTGTGTTCAGATCCTTAGGTAGAGCCACAGAGAGAAAGACAATGAAGACACTGGGCTAGGGTGGGAAGGAAACTGTCCAGTAGTAGGAATTGTGACTTTTGATCCAGAGTCAGCTCTTCTGTGGGTACATTTCCATTATTTTCTTGACCTCAATTTAATCATCAGTGAAAAGGAAAAATAAATGTGTGAGGGTGGGACATGGAAAAGCACAAACATTTCCAGAGTCTCTTCCAGTTCTGACATCCTGAAAGTTCAGGAGAAGTGACAAAAATCCCACTGGAGGTACTCAGGGTGAAAATGAGGGTTCAGGACCTAAAGTATTTTAAGTGGAAGGCTATGCTAAACACAGTCTCCTTCAGAACAATTCCTAGAAGTAATGTTATAGTTTTAATGTTAAAGAATAGAATTGTGAGATTACAGAGATTAAGCCAATAAGTGTAAGAGCTGACATTCAAATTCAGACAGACATGGAAATGTGAAGAACTAGAGGCTTTTCTTGTTATGGAACTCTGCAACTTTAACAAAACAGAAAAAAAAAAGATGTATTTGAGTAAGAGAAGGTCTTTGGAACAGGATTCTGTGAACTTCAGAAAAGGTCTACTAGGGTAAGGAGTGGATCTGAGAAGGACATAAGGTGGCCTCACTAATGTAGCTAGGCCATGGTCTATAGTGTTCACCTAGCCCTGTGCTGTTCTATAGCCTGAGAGCCAGAGCAGAGTAAGTAGCAGGAACTGGAGAACATCCAAGAACCAGGACCGGTACATATGCCTTGGCAGAAGTTTAAGTGGGAGACTGGGGAGTGCTGGCAGGATGTCCTTCAGTGGCTGACTTCAGGCTTCAGGTTGGGCAAGAAGTCAGAGTAGCCAGAAAGTGATTGCTAGTGCAGATGTCTCTGCCTTTTCTTGCTCAAGTTATCCTGTGTGTCTTCAGTAACAACTGAAAAAGAAAGCAAAAGGAGGAGGACTTTGGAATACAGCAGACCAAGGTTCTGGATGATATTGAATAAGTTTTCAAATCTCTCGGTCTATTATCTTCTTGGCGATGGGAGACTATTAATGCCAACCCTATAAATTTTTGCAAATATTATCTGACATAAACAATACGATGTAACATTAACAATGTTAGCACACTATATTGTTATTGACACTATTTAAGTGGGATCTGATATTGTGGAAATTTTCATTCTCTTGATGTTTCAGTTAGCCACACTTCATCACTTTTCCTGACAGAGTAACTGCATTTTTTTAACTTCAAAGTCTCATCTTATAAAAAGAGTTTTCAAAATGTCTCAGTAAAAATTCATTTTTATATAATATCCATGAAAATGATGACAGATTTTTTGTTGGCTTTTTTGCATTCATTTCTGTATTCTGAGGCTGGCTTCACTGGATACTTCTGTTGATTTCACTGTGCTCCAAATTATTTAGTAATTATTTTCTCCTAACTCAGTAATGGACATAATAAATATTATTTGTTTATACCATATCGTATCACCCCATGTTCAATGATGCTATTAGTTGTAAAATAATGTCTTTAGTAGACATTTAAAGTTTTACCAACTTTCAGGTCCTCTTGCTGGGCTAGGAACTAGTAATAGCAAAGAAAGTTAAGAAAAAAAGTGGCATTTATTTTATACCTACAATATGTAAGAGCTGTCCTTAATGTTTAACACACCATATATACTTAACATTGAAATTAATCCATGAGGTAGTTTTTAGCTCTTTTTAACACATGAGGAACTAGGCTCAGGTGGGTTAAGTGAATCTCTTCATATAGTATTCCTAGGAAATGATACAGCCCATATTTGGCCTGCAGACTCAAGCCTGCTACTTCTCTCATAAGTACATGAGACTTGCTTTCATGAATTTTGAAAGCATTCTATTTGAAGCCATATTACCAATTACCTCAAAACAAAATAGGGTAGAAGGGAAGAGTCCTTTGGAATCATGTATCCTAGTCAACACAAAAGTACTGAATCAGTTACCCTGCCCATTAAGAACAGAGAGAGAGAGAGAGAGAGAGAGACGAATAGAGACACACATCTGTAATTCCAGTTACTTGGGAGGCAGAGGAGATCAGGAGGCTAATGGTTTGAGGCCATCCTAGGGTGGGAATTGCTAGACCCCATCTCAACTAAAAAAAAAGATATTATCACAACCACACAGGGGTAGACATAAATGTGAGGATCATGGTCTAGGCAGGCCCAGGGAAAAATCCAAGACCCTATTTGAGAAAATCGAAAGCAAAAGGGGCTGGAGGTATGGCTCAAATGGTAGAGTGGCTGCCTAGTAAGCACAAGGCCCTAGTTAACTTCAGTACTGTCAATGATATTCTTGAGGGAGGGATGGTAGAGGTGCAACACAAATGTTTTTGAGCATCTTCCTTGTATCAGACTCTAAGGTAGACATCAGAACTTAGGATAGGGCCAAATCTGGTGTAAGTGTCTTCAGAAATGTAGGGCTTGGAAGAATCCCAACAGTCATTATTTTGCTTAAATCTTATCAGCCACTATTTAGCCTTTCCTAAGGGCTTTTGGTGGTGGAATGCTCTTCCCCTCACCAAAGGGCTCACCTTGTTAGGCAGGTCTGACCCATTCCAGTGTTTGTCAGGGCTTCTTTATATTAATCATAATAATTAAATTAGGGTAAATACTTAATATATTTCCTCTGTGTATTAGATCCTTCATTGACATTATTTTTAATCCTTACCCTAGCTGTTCCTTCACTAAGTCCCTGTCCTGCAAGATCCAAAGAGATTCATAGACATACCCAGGCTCTTATAGTTAATAAAACCAAATCCAATATATCTTTTTATTATACCAGTTTGCATGCTTACAAACTATATCCACTGACACTTTTCCAAGAAGAAATCCAGGACATAGAGATGCAGCTGAGGTCAGCAGGGACTCAAGAATTCTTAATGCACAGCAATTACATTTGGGAGGGAATGGAGTTGCGGAGAGGGGCACAGAGGGTTGTTCAAGCAGAAAGGCACTGTAGTGACCCTTGGACTGCGAGAATTTATTCATAAAATGGATTGCAAATCATGAGTTATAAAAGCAGCAATGCAGTGAAGATTGATGACTATTCCATGCCAGAGGAGGTGAAATTATATTTTTAATGTTTGAATAACAAAGAACTTTCAGAACTACCTAAAACATCCTGTAGGAATCCAACACTGATGAATTATGACAGAAAAAGAAACAATTCAGTATTTTCAGCTGACTTTTAGAAATTAACTATGTCTGAATTTTTGAAGTAATATACATTTAAAGGGAGCCTTGTTTATGTCATCAATTTCAGATATCTTGTTGCTTGCTGTAGAAGAATATTTATTTCTTTTAGATACATATCTTGAGATACATGCTACAATAGACCTAAAGCAGAGCCTAAACATACATGACACATGAGACAGTCGATTCTGAAGTAAAATTTGATTGTATAGAGCAGACGTGTTTTACAATTACTTAGACTTAAAATCCATTGTATTTTTGTCTCTAAATGACTGAATTTGAATCTTTGCTGTGCATTTATTCCTGGATGAACCTGAACAAATAGCTTAATTTATCTGGGTCTTGGTTTTTTCATTTGTAGACTCAATTTAAAATCTACTGCATTGTGTTGCTGTGAGGATTAAATGACATACTTGCAAGGTATCTAGACAATGTCAGCATGCAGTCTGACCACAGAAGTAGATAAATTGAGTCAATTTTTATGTGAAAGAAAAATCTCATGATTTCGAGGGTTTGGACCATATACATGTATCTCACTATTTTGACCTCTACCTTCACAATAACCATTGTATCATCTATTTAGTGATCTAACAAAACAGGTGCCATCCAAATGCCATGTGTATCTTTTGTGAAGTAGATAGAATTCCCTGACATATTTCAAGAAATTAAGAATTTCAAGTAAAACATGTTTAATGTTATACTGATGCATGTTTTGTTGATGATAGACATTAAATAAAATATCCAATTGAACTGAATAATTTAATTTTTGAAGCAATTTAGGGGTAGAAACTAGCAGTACAAAAAGTAATTGTGTTTCTATCAAAAGACATCTTGACTGAACACATTGCTTTTTTGGTGGAAAACAAATATACCTTGTGCTTCTGAACCATGCTTGTTCTATCTGGCTGTAACATTAATTGGCATGTGTTTGATTAATGTGCACATTAAATTATTAGCCAAATACTTTAAAAAGGAAAACCACAAAAACATGAATACATTTTTGAACCAGAGAAGTTTGTCTATGAATATTCACTCTTCTTCAAAAATGATTTGGAATGAATGAATTCCCTAAGCTTTGGGTTAATAACAGTACTAACTAACAGGACTATGATAATTAAATGAGATAACGCATGCAAATGGTCTGGCACTTTGGAAGGCTCACTGTATAAGCATTCGAGGTGTACTGTATTTCAGATATATAACTGCACTGGAACACTATACAAAGGCAATTTTATTGTGTTTCTAACAGAATTTGTTTTTAAAAAAGTAAATAATCATTGCCTGATTGCGTTTTATAAATCTGAATAATTATAGCTGAGTTCGATTAAAACCATGTCCACCTGCTTTAAGTTGCTTTGTATTCAAAAGGTGTATACACTTCTAAGAGAGGGGGATGCCAGTCAGGCTAGGAATAAGTGGGCATGCTGTAAGATGCTGGCTTGTGTTGTAAGATTCTTGGTGATTGCACTGCCTGAGGCAGTGCACCAAGCTGTATTCACAGTCACAGAAAACTGTGCTCTGCTCCTTTCCAGCAATGATCCTTAAGGTTTTTATGCAAGCCCTTAGTAACTGATTGTATCCTGTACTATATCTTTCTTGAGGTCTCTGTGATCTTTAGTTTTCCCTTTAAATACAAAATGCAGGCAGTGGGGAAAGGTAATTTTTAGCCCTATAGTTGCCCAAGCTAAAAATTTGAAGTTATTCTGAATTCTTCTTCTATCCTTAACCTCAAAGACGACTTTGTGGTTAATTTTGCTGATTCCATCTCTTTGTCAGTTTTGAATCCTTATTCAATTGCATTTATCTACATAGATACCAATCCAGGCCCACTTCAGGCTCTCACTTGAACTACATTTACCTTTATGACTAAGTTCCTGCCTCAAATCTCATCATTCTCTCTGAAGTCACCACAAGGAATTTTCTAAAATAAAAATCTGATAAAATTACTTCTCTGCCTACCAGCTTCTACTTTGAGTATAAGGGTAAAAAATGTGTAGTCATTAGTAACAGAGGCCAAAATCTTAGTGGTCTTGCTCCTGCCTCTCCAGATTAGGTTCAAGCTGAGAGCTTGGACTCTGGAGTCAACAGATTTGGTCATAAACCCTTGCCCTATCAATTATTTCAGCAAGTTATTTAATCTCTTTAAGCATCCATTTCCTTATATGTAAATTTGAGATAATCATACTAGTTATGTCACTTGGCTATTTTGAGGTTAAATTGGATAATGTTTATAAATTACTTACCAGTGTGGCATATGGTAAGAGGTCTTAAATTTAGCATCCTTAATATTAGTTCTCCCTTCCTCCATTTGTACCGCACACAACAAAGCTTCTGCTTGCCCAGGTGACACTCTTGGTTTTGCTTCCATAACTTCCTGTTCACTGTTTCTTCTGCTTGGTTTGCTACCACCTATCCCAGGCCTTCTCATCTCCCTTCTCTACCTGGCAGATTGGGCTCACCTTACATATTTAGCTCAAGGGACAGTTCTTATTGGAGCAACCTGTGAGTACCTTATCCAGAGAGGTGAAAACTAACTTCACTGCACTCCATTAGTAGATCAAGGTCAAGAGAACAAAGTCTGAATTCTCAATGCCTGAATTCAACTAAAGCAGGTACTTTAAAAGCAACTGAGGCCAATAGGAAAAGGGGACCAGGAACTAGAGAAAAGGTTAGATCAAAAAGAATTAACCTAGAAGGTAACACACACGCACAGGAAATTAATGTGTGTCAACTCCCTGTATAGCTATTCTTATCTCAACCAGCAAAAACACTTGTTTCTTCCTATTATTGCTTATACTCTCGCTTCAACAAAATTAGAGATTAGGGCAAAATAGTTTCTGCTGGGTATCGAGGGGGTGGGGGGGAGAGGGAGGGCTGAGTGGGTGGTAAGGAAGGGGGTGGGGGCAGGGGAGAGAAATGACCCAAGCCTTATATGCACATATGAATAATAAAACAATAAAAAAAAAAAGAAAAAAGAAAAAAAATGCCTGGATTCAAGTCCTTACTCACTGTGTGACCTGGGGCAAAATATTCAACTTTTCTGAGCTTCAATTTTCTCTATAAATTTCTGTGAATTATAAGACTTATTTAATAAGGTTGTGTGAGGATTAAATGAAACAACTATGTAAGTGCTTAGCAGAGTGCACATAGTAAAGGCTGAAGACTCAATAACTATAATAAGTGGCATAGAATTTATTGTTCTGACAAAGCATACATTTTGTTATGTTATCAACAGTCTTGTTTGTTTTCACAACTTTACACCTACCAGACCATTCATTTTTCTCAGACCTTCTACTTAATGAATTCTTAAGTTCCCTACACCTAGTTTGGCAATGGCCCACTCTAGACAATTGTTGCATGTTTGTTGAAGGAAAGATGGTTGAATATTTCCATCAATAATGGTCTCTTTTTAAACTGGTAGGATTTCTTTTTAGCAGTATTTGTGGACTAGACAGCCTGAAAGAGGGAAAGCCATTCCAATAAACAATGCCTACTAAGCTGTAATCTCCTTAAGGAAGTAGTAAACATCAATCTCTGTACTTCCAAAACATCTACATGCATTGCTCAATGTATGTTAATTATTGAATAAATAAAATATATGTTGATTTCCCTTCCTAACTGTGAATAGACTATGAGTAGGTGTGCATTCTCCCTACCACTAATGCCATTTATACTATCAGTATGCAGTGATTTTTAAACATACCATTGTAATTATAGTCTGAGTTACAGGTGAAGACTCTGGAAAAAATGTTATTATAAAACCATTCCATGTACAATGTTGAAATCTCATTCCATGCTCTCTAACAAAGCAATTATAATTTTCTACAGTACCAGTTATTGTAATTTTATTGCTTTTAGTGATGGCGTGAATTCTTTCTATAGTTCTTCAAAGTGCATGCTACATTTAATTTGGGGACCAGATGCTAAACACTTTTTAATATATTCCCGAAGTTGAGCATTTAAGATAACTATGATTCAGAGGTGCTTCCAACATTGTGTATGAAATCACATAAGGTACATAAGGCAGTATAATTGAACTAAGAGTGGTTTGAAGATAAAAACTCAAGAATCAAATTTTAACTGTCTTAGCTGTGAATCCTGGATGTGTCATTTAACCTCCATGAATTCAGTTTCAGCTTCTGTAAAATGGGTCTTACAGGGTGTAGGCCTACTTTCCAGGCCTGTGCAGAGGGTACTAGTAGATGTTTGGTCCTTGAAAAAAAAAAAGCAGTTCAGCAAATGTAGCTATCCTGATCTTAAAGAAAGAGGAACCATTTTACTGAAACATCATTATTGAATGTTATAGACACCTTCGTCCTTTAAGAGGTTCACTCATAGACATAGTATAGGAGAAGGTACTGAAAAGCCCAATAGCAATGGGGTGAGCAGTTTAACTATTTTTTATGTCAACTATGATAGATTGTGAACAAGGGACAATTTGGAACATACAAAATGTTCTTGGAAACCATTCCTAACTTAACAATAGCTAAATCCATCTGCTGTCCTAGAGTTTTATTTGCATTGCCCCCACTTTGTAGTACAAACCCACGTTAGGACTTAATTGATTCAGAATTAATATGTGACTTATTGTCCAGAAATGGAAATAGAAGAGAATATAGTAAAGAGATCAACATTAGGTGAAACATCCATGGATTGTACTCTTCAATTTTTCCCTGTCCACCAGGGGTTTTGGAGAAAAGACTTAAAAATTACAGCACATTCTATGACAAAACAAAGTAGGCCAGCAAAAATTATATAGAATTTATATCATAGACATAAGGAAGGAATGAGGCTAGTCTTGTCATTTTGTTAGTAGTATACCTTAATATCTCAATCACAGAAAAGAAAAAAAAAACCTGTATCAGAATGATGAAAATACTCTGTAAATTCAATGAGGCTCATAATATTGAAATGCTTAGGAAATAAAACTGTAAGTCTAAAATGCAGTGTTTTTTTTTTCAATAATGGCGTTTGAATTAAGGGCCTTGAGCTTACTAGGCAAGTGCTCTACCACTTTAGCCAATTCTCCAGCCCTTTTATTTTAGTTTGGGTTTAAATAGAGTCTTTTACTCTTCCCATCCTCCCGCCTAGCTGGGTCCCACCGGCTGGCCTCAGACCACGAACCTCCTATTTCCACTTCATAAGTAGCTGGGACTACAGCCCAGGTCAGGCTTTCTCCCTTCCCTCCATTCTAGTCTTCATTTCCCCAGTATTTGTATGGCTCCTATATTATGATAGGGACTGTGACAGTTATTAATGATATGATCCAGAGATGAATAAGGGACAGTGTGCACTTAGTAGTCTGGTAGACTATTTGAAATCACCAACATAAAGCAATTATATGTGTCATGACAAGAGCATCCATCATGGGCCATGAACAAAAGGGCATGGGAGCATAGAAAATAGTTAATTTAAATTTCTGGCTTGGAAATATCATGGAGAAAAAGACCTGCATTGATCTTAAAGAATAAGTCAAAGTTTTCCAAATGAATAGTAAAGAACATTTCAGGTAGAAGAGTCAGTATATCAGAGGCGGGATTCTGATGCTGTGTGGACTTACTGGGGAATGCTATAGATTCACCCTGCAGGAGTGGGATATTCAGAAAGGATGAGGAGGGAAAGAAACGGAGAGGTGGTAAGGGTTAGATTGCACAAACCATATGAGGGAATTTGGGCTTTATCCAGCCAGCAGTAAAGCTTATGGTGTTTTCTTACCTTAAGAGCACCTACGCTTGTTTTTAGGGATAATTTTATTACTTTTTGGTTTTTTCTACAACATGTGGAACATGAATGTGCTGTTATGGAGAGGCACTGGTGGCAAGAGGCCATTGTAAAAATAGGGCAGGGAAAATAATAGTTCAGAATAAGTTTCAGGTTATTGAATTCTCTCTTGGGCCTCAATTTAGCCACATGAGCTGAAGTGTAACCTTCATGCCATGTTGTTACATGACTAGACTTCAGAATGTCCTGATGAGATGAGCCAGCAACAGAATAATTCTAATTAATATACAACATGACTGTACCTAAAAATTAGTCACAGAAACAACCAAGACCTCATTTTTATGCTGTACAAGAAAATAGAGGCTAAAAACATTGGGGTCTGGGTGGAACAGATCTGGGTTAATTTCTCAGTTTGAGCACTCATTAAGTATGGGGTTTTGAGAAGTTATGTAACTTCTCCAAGTGTCAACTTCCTCTTTGAAGTTTAGTGGAAATTAAATGAGATAATACACGCATACTGCTTAACTTAATGCCTTTAATGAATGTTAGCTAGTATTACTACTACTACTACTATTATTGTATAAAATTTCAGGTGACTTGAGCCACTCTAAATGCAGTGTAATAGCCAGGGAAGCCAATTACAAACCATGGTGAATGTGACAGCTCCTTGCCCAGGGGAGCATTGTACTTTCGTGGTTCTTAATCAATATTTAATTTGAATTTAAACTACCCATAACAAATCCTTCATTTATATGTTTATTTTTTTCATTTATTTGCATTTGACCTATGCCAAAAAGAAAACTAGGTTCAGATTACTGTGTTAACAGCCAGAGGTTTTTTTTTTCACCCAAAGGAATGTATCTGGTGGGAATTGGGAGAAATAAGTGACAGGATTTTAGAGTTGAGGTTCTGTGGTTTTAGGCAAAAAGGAATAATTATGCATTTCTGGGTACTGGGAAGGTAATAATGGATAGATACATTTTGCCAGAATTTGCAAAAGAATTTAGTTAATGACCAATTTTGTCTAATTATGGAGATAGTTGTAATTTTAGAGCTTGAAAAGGTTAAGATGCTTTACACAACACAGCAAAGTCAAAGTTTGTTTAAAAGAGCAGCATGTAGGAAAGGTTGTTCTTTCTAAACAGCAAGGTGAGTCCCGAGCTCTGAGAATTTCAAGGGGCCTTGCATTCGTTAGTTCATCTGGTGGATGCCCACACATGTTGTGTACTGAGCATGATGCTACGCACTGGGGCTAAAAGAGGGTTCCTGGTCTGGTGGTGGGGATGAGCATGTGAGATGTACTGTACTGTATGTGGAGAGAAGAAGCCAGCAAAGGGAAGCCAGTAAAAAACACAGATGTCTCTAGGAGATCAACTGTTTTAGATCACATTTAAATGAGATCACACAGGATTTATCTTTCTATCTTTGGCTTATTTCATTTAGCAGTTTTGGGACTGTTAGGAATTTGCTTCGCTAATATCATAGCATACTGTGGGAAGAGGAAGTTATGGGAAGTTAGACCAAAAAGGGAGGACTGAAGTATTGGATGCTTTTGTATGCCATGGTAAGTTGATTGTATTTCCAAAACCAATGTCTGTTTCAACCAGCGATGATCCATAATAACAACTAAACAACTTAGGTTCTTAAGTATTGGTGTATTACAGATACAAAAGTAATATGTGCATACATGTGATTCTGATGTTAGGGGCTGCCCAGTAGAGCTAGCCATATCCATTTAAACTAGGAGGGAATGCTAAACTGCATTAATGAGATATAGAATAGAATGTTATTTTATCTCACAATTATTTTATGTCAGATATAAGATTCCATTTCGACAAATAGTGATAGCCAAAGTCCTACTTTAATGAATACACAAGAGGGAAAGTGTCACATACGCCACAGTTCCATGGCACCTGTCAATTGCGTTCATGGTCATTGTCACTGAGTATCATAGTTAACCTGAGGACCCTGGAATCTGACAAACCTGGGTAGGAATTACCAACTCTTCCTATGTGATTTGGGGCAAATCACATGAGCACTCTGAAATACAATTTCTTAAAATAAAAATGATTGGGGTATAATACTCAACATAATTGTTACAAGGATTAAATGAAATGATGAATTAAAGTTCCCGGGGCACTTGGCTGACGTATAGTAATTATAAAATAAGCAGCTGCTGTGAAATGGTACATAGGTCCCGAAAAGAAACTGACTCAAATTTCCTTCTTATGCTCTGCACTGTTTTCAATTAGCAAGGGATGGGAGGCAGCCATAGTGAGTTTTTTTTTCTTTTTCTTTTCCAACTTAAGTACTTTACAATAAATTTATTTTCAATTTACAAATATAGCTTTGTGTATTTTTATGGTGCAATGTGGCTTGGACTACATATACATTGTAGAAAAATTAAAATATGGTAATTAATGTATTTATCACCTCACCAACTAGCCAGATCTTTGTGGTAAGAACACTACAAATCTATTCTCTTAGCAATTTTGAAATAAATATTACATTATTTTTAAATGTGTTCACTGTCAAGAGAAATAGACTGCTGATACTTACTCCTCCAGTCTGAATGAAACTTCGTATTCTTTGATGAACTCCACCTTCCCTTCTCTTTCCCTCCACCTCAACCTCTGGCAGCTGCCTTTGCATTTTCTGTTTTTGTGAGATCAGGTTTTCTTAGATTCCATAAAAAATGAGATTATATAGTCTTTGTCTTTCTAGGCTTGGCTTACAAAGTGTTCTCCAAGTCCATCCATGTCATAAATGAAGAATTTCCATATTTTAAAGGCTGTATAATATTCCATTTTGTATACATATACATTTACATATATACAAATATATATATTTTTTTCTTTATTTGTCTTTGATAGGCACTTAGGTTACTTGCATATCTTGGCTATCATGAATAATGCTGAAACAAACACGAGCATAGATATATCTCTTTGATGAGATGTAAAAGGTGAACGAAAGAATAAAAGAACTCCAGAGTTTTTGCTTTTGTTTTCTCTTTGCTGCATTTCATTTGTATACATTTAATCCATGCAATAAGTTTTTATTTCTTCATCCTTTTTTTTTTTTGAGTCAGGGTCTCACTATTATTGCCCAGGCTGAAACAAACTTAAACTCTTGATCCTTCTGCTTCAGCTTCCCCACTGCTGGGATTGTAGGCATGTCTGGCTGAAATATGTTTGTTTTTGAGTATTTGTTACTTGTAAATTTAAGATAACTTGTTTTTTGTTGTTCTCCATAGCTTAATTATTTACATGGTATGCCTGGGTATCTGTGTTTATTCATGTGTGTGTGTGTGTGTGTGTGTGTGTGTGTGTGTGTGTGTTTGCTTAGCTATTCTGGTAGTACCAGAATTTTGGATACCTGTTTCTCTAATTTATGGCTATAATGATGAGAAAACCATGTGTGACTGTACTCAGAGGATTATCAAATCTTGTGTTAAGTGGTGTGTATGTGTAAGAGAATGGGGAAATAGAATGAATTACAAAAATTACATGATGTCGATGGTGCTGACACTGCAATACTTACCATTTATGTACCACCAGCACCTAGGAACCTGTTCATTCTTATGCTAATGTTTAACACCCATAAAGTGAGTCATCTCACATGCTTGATTCACTAGCTGTTAATGCTAAATATTCTATTGAGGAGGAGGGTTGACTCTACACTATATCTCTTATGATATTTCTTTTTGAGACGCTGTTTCTCAATGGACACATTCATTAACAAATTCAAAGTAGAGATTGCTTTATTGTATCTCACTCTGGTGTTGGCCTTGCCTCAGAAGGATGGCTAGTAAGACAAGCTCTCTAGAAGTAGTAGTAAAAAGTCACAAAATGATAATTTTATACTTACTAGGACACTCAGAACAACGTGCAGATTTTCTTCTGATGACATCATGTAAGCAGTTTCACATGCAGTACAGTTCATTAGCATATAATTTGAAAACTGAGAAATCTAACCAATAAGAAGAGCTGCTACCATTTATTGAGAAACGGCTACATGCCAGCCACTCTGTCAGCAGTTTACATCCACAATCCCTCATCTCTTCCACAGCAGTGGGAGGAAGATTCTGCAGAGTAGAGGATCAAGGTTCAGAGCAGTTGATTTCTGTGTAGATAAGAATATGTGAAAAGTGTTCAGAGATGATAAACTGCATTTGCCTTTGAAGCTTTCATAGTCCACCAGGGAGGGCCTTGGACAAGAGACATTCCTAAAAATGTGCAGTGCATATTATTGTGATTCGGGGACCCGAGGAGCAAGTTGGGAAGGTCCCATCTGAGCTGATTTTGTCTAAGAGTCTTTTTTCCAGTGGAGTGTCATTTTCAGTAGACATTCTAGACAGAGCAAGATTTGTTGGTATTAGTGAGAAAAAGATTACCACAAACTTGAACTTATATTTCTATTTTTTGTTGCTGTTCACTGAATCACAGTTGCACATCCAAAGATCCTGGGTATACATGACCCTTTGAGGGAAGATATTGATTTTCTTTATTGTGTATAGGTCTGGCTGGATATAAAGCAACTACAAGAAGGGCTTCCACTGAGCCTTTTGAAATGCAGCCTGAGTGACAGGCTGTGCAGCTCTGGACTTTGCTGAGCCGTCTTGAACAGGCTGTTGTGACTATTGGATTAGCACACTGCCTAAAAAGGAAAATGTGGTTTGTAACTCTCGAATACTTCTTTTTAAAGGATCAGTTGAAGACTTGGAAAGAATGTAGTGAAAAAAAAAAAGGGAATTTCGCGTCCACTTTGTGGTCCACCTGTAGGTTTTAATTAGGTTGTTTAAAAATTCAGCCTATTAGAAGTAGAAGTTACTTTAGAGATACTCATTTAGACTCTTGCTCATGAGGGATACCCACATAGGGGAACCATTCAGAAACAACAGAGGTCAGGTGTCTTGCCACAGACTCAGGCTCTTGAACCCAAGGGTTTGACTTCCTGTCCAGTGCTCTTTGCTCTATAGCACTGTAGCTGCACTTTGAAAAAAAAATAAAATGTTAACTTAGAATTATTTCACTTGGTTTTATGACTGAATTATGTCCCTCTCAAAATTCATTTGTTAAATTCTTAAACCCCAGTACATTAGAAATATGATATGGCTATATTTGGATTTGAGGCCTTTAAAGAAGTAATTAAGATGAAATGAGGACATAAGAGTGAGACCCTAGTCCAATGTGACTGATTTCCTTTTAGAAAGTAGAAGGAAAAAAAAAAAAAGTCGAAGAGCTACAAGGATATATGTACATGGAGGGATCCCGTGGTGACTTTCCAGGGGGGAAGCCATTTGCAAATGAATGAATGGCCTCAGAAGAAACCAGCTCTGCAGATCTTGGACTTCCAGTATTCAGAAATCTCTGTTCTTTTGTCAAGGCAGCCTGCTATGGTGAATTTGATTGTCATCTTGACTGGATTGAGAGTTGTCTAAGAGATTAGTAAAGCACACGTTTGGGTATGTCTGTGAGGGCATTTCCAGATTAGCATGGGGACAGAAACTGATGGGAGATGGCCTGCCTGAATGTAGACAGTGCTGTCCAGTACAGTGAGGCCCTGATGGAACAAAAGCAGGAAGAAGAAGTCCACTTGTGCTTCCTTTCTCTCTCATTCTCCGCCCCCCTCCTCTCTCTTTCTTTCTCTCTTTCTGTTCCCATCCACCATCAGATGAGTAGCCTCCTCTGCCAAATTCCTACTGCCATGACCTTCTGCCTTGCCCCAGGCCCAAAGTAATGGAGCCAATTAACTATGGACTGAAACCTCTAAAATGGAGGCAAAACAAACCTTTCCTCCTTTTACATTGTTTGTGTCAGGTATTTTGTCAAAGAGATACAAAAGGACTAACACACAGTCCTAACAAATTAATAAAAGTAGTATACAAGCCGGGTGCCAGTGGCTCACACCCAAAATCCTAGCTGTTGGGAAATTGTGTTCAAAGCTAAGATCAGGATTGTGGTTCGAACCCAGCCTGGGGAAAGAGTGCACAAAACCCCATCTCCAAAATAACCACAGCAAAATGTACTGGAGGCATGGCTCAAGTGATAGAGTGCCTGCATTGAAGACAAGAAACCGTCTGCGGCCATACCACCCTGAATGTGCCCGATCTCGTATGAAGACAAGAAACCCTGAGTTCAAATCTCAGTCTCAACTGCCCCCCCACCCAAATACACAAACTTTCTTTCTTTCTTTCTTTCCTTCCTTCCTTTTTTTTTTTTTTTGATGGTACTGGCGTGTGAACTCAGGGCCACAGGTACTCTACCGCTTGAGTCACTTCCCCAGCCTTTTTTTTGCATCAGTTATTTTTCAGATAAGGTCTCACGTTTTTCCCAGCACTGGCCTCAGATGTTGATCCCCTTACTTTTGGACTCTTGAGTAGTAGGGATGACAGATGCATACCACCACGCCCTGCTTATTATTGAGAAGGGGTCTTGCTAACTTTTTGCCCAGGTTGACCTTAAACCATGATCCTGATAATTTCCATCTCCCAAGTACTTGGGATTACAGGCATGAATATATGTTAAAATTTAATTGTATAGGATCTATCTTGACACTTCCCCATAATACTTATTTAACATTTGTTACTTTAGCAGAGTGCTTCTCTCCTTAAGGGTAGGAACAGTGTTTTATTCATCTGCCTTTCCCCAGTGCCTTAAAAAGTACTTGAAATGACATAAAGCCTCAATACCTGTGTAAATCTATGAATGAAAGGAATGAGATCTTTGCATGTAAATACATCTTTCTCATAACTGAATCATATGCCTTTGATGCCAAGCCTTTAAATATTTTAGAAGATATCTTCTTCAATTATACCTTCTTTTTTCTTAATTTTAATGATTTATTTTTATACACTTTCATATCAAAGTGAGTTACAACATTCTGTATGGCAAAGTTCAAGGGATTATTATCGATAGTTATTTCCTGTTACATCAAGAGGCCTTTATGCCAGGCTCTTCTTATTGTTACAGTGTTTAATAGGCTGCCAACATAAATTCCCACTATGATTCATAATACTTCTTATTCCCAGGCTCCTTCCTATTGCTCAGTGGCTTTATTTAGCTTAGTCATCTGAGAACTGGGACTGTGTTTGAGACTTCTCTGCTATCCTTGTAGCCTTCTGCTATCACACACACACCTAAAACATCCTTGAGTATGACATCCGTCCTGTGCTTGCCAGTGGAAAGTGCCACTTCTGTGAAGTTCCGTACTCATCTGCAGGACTGTGGCATCCACTTGGCTCAACATTTATTTGCACCTGCAGTTCTTTCATTCTCAGTTTTCAGTTTGGGGGTAAAACTGTAGCCAGCACTATTCTCATGATATATATCTTCCTCACTCAGCTAGAATTACTTTCCCCTGTATTTTTTGATATCTAATTTGTGTGTGTGTGTGTGTGTGTGTGTGTGTGATAGAGAGAAGGCGAATGGGGAGATGGGGAAAATTAGCAGTAACTACAGTTATGATACTCAAGAGATTTATCCAAATGAAACCTGATAAGTAGAAAACAAGGTGATGTTAATCATTAAAAGATGTTTCGGGGTGCAGGGTGACCTGGTACATTCTGAATGTCTAGAGACTATAGTGTGGATGAATCATGATGGTGAAATAGAGATCATTTAAGAAAAGTAGGTTTGATGAAATTCATAGCATAGATTGACGAGAAGAGGAGAAGGGATTTTTAGATAACTGAGGTATCTATTTAGGAATTGGAAAATTATTATGTAGAAAAATATATTGGAAGTTGGGTGGCTGGAATGAAGGAATTTTATCAAGGGTTTAAAGAACTGATTGCACTTATTGGGCACTGCACTAGGAAATTATGCTCCACACATTCTCATTTAATCCCTACAACAACTTTATAAAATGAGTTACATACAGAGTTTGCAGGTAAGGAAACTGAAGGCTGAGTCTCAGGCAAGGCTCTTCATTCCTACAGACGTGGTTAGAATTTGGACAAAGGATGTCTGGCTTTTATATTTATTTCACATGTTCTGAGGGGAACAAAGAAAAATTAAACAGAACATGTGTCAACCAGTTAGGGTCTAACCAGGAAAAGAGAATGCATTCTGAGTGTTAGAATTAGAAGGAATATAATAGAATGGGTAAGTTACACAATCTAGGGAAAAGCTAAGAAACAAACAGAAGATGACAAGGAAATCTGAGATTAAACACAGAAGAATTAAAATAAGAAACTCCTACCCATAAACTGGAGGATCAATGGAAGGAACACAGGGGCCAGCTGGAGTTGGAGCCACTAGAGGTCTGCTCGGTAGAGTGTGAGCTGTGGAGGAGATGCCATGTCCCCAGTGAAAACACAGGGACAAACACCAGCAACTGTTTACTTCAGGAAAATAAAGAATATAGTTTTAATATGAGCGTTAGGGAATTGCTGTTGACTCTGAGAATTTTTATTGATGAAGGTTAAGAAAAACTCCAGGCCAGGTGCTTATTAGATGTGGATGAAAGATGAGGTGAGATTAAAAACAGTTCACTTTTTTATTAGTATATAATAGTTACACTGGGGGATATTGTGATATTTACATATGCACTTACAGTGTATCTTTGTTAGAGTCATCCCCTCCATAGTTCTCTCTCATCCCTTTCTTCCCTCTTTTTAGAACAATTTCAACAGGTTTCATTAGTTCATGTTCATAATTACTTAGGTTTTCAGCCTTTTAACACCATGTGACTTTAGGGATTAGAAAGAGCCATGGGATGCTGTTGAGTAGTCTTGTATTTTATGTAACACTAGTTCAGGAAGTTCTACAGTATGAGAAACAAAAACAAACCCAAGGCTTTTAGACTCTGGATAATTTTTATTGGAGATCTGTAGGTAGAAAGCATGATGGAAAGGTTGCTTTCTGCATGCTGCAAATTGATGTTATAAAAGGGAGCTAGGTATTCAGAAATGATTCAGTAGGAATCATGCTGAGATTTTGGTTCAGAAGCCATGGACTTGACATGTTCATTTGAGCGCTGCTCTTACAGGCAGCATTCAGGTGTGACCTTAGGCAAGCTGGCAGAGCTGGAGTCAGAGGTGACTGAGCACCTGTCCATATGCTGCCAGGCTTCGGCCAAATTTCCTGTTCATGAAACTAACAGGCACTTATCTTAAAGGAAGATCTCCGGTCAGTGCTTTGGATCTTGTAAATGAGTGAAGAGGCTCCCTGATGCATTGGGAATGCAGTTGGCCCAAAGAATATAAAAAACACAGAATGAAAGATGAATCCAAAGTGTGTTTTCATTTTTGGAAATCCTGCCATGTTTTAGTGGTTGTCTTGATGTGACTTTCACTTACTCAGAAACCTCTAATGCCTCTGACAGATGAATCCATAGTTCACTATAGCAGGAGGGAGCTACAGGAAAAGAATAGGTAGCATATATAAGGGAAAGCCAGGAAATGGATTACCTGATGAATGTGGGAGTTATTCTTTTCTCAGCTCAGCTTGCCATCTATCCACAAGCTTGCCATCTCTCTTGGGTGGCACTGGAGCTTTTGGCCAATTACTCCAGAATCTTCCTTAGATTTTGTATATAGGACTGGCCATCACTATTAATGCTTCCAAAAGGGACATCCATTCACTCATCTATGATTTGTTAAGCATTTCCTACATGCAAAAACATGGCTAGACACTCATGACACAAACATGAAAGGCCAAGTGCTACTTTGTATGAACTCACAGGATCTTGGAGCTCTTAAACTTGAAGTTGGGTAATATTATGGATCAGTTGTCGGAGATATGGGGGCTATAGCCCTGACTCTGCTATATAAAAACTGTCTAACTTTGAACAGTCACTTTCCCTCTCTGGCCCACAGTTTTTGTTTTTCTTAAACCAGAATGACAAGATGCTTATGGATCCCAGAAGGGATACAGAGTTAATACCAGTGGAAGAATAATAAAGAAATAAAATGCTAAAAATGACAAGTCTTTCTTTTGTGACATCATAATCTTATATGTTCTTCCTCTAGAAACATCATCCTCTGAAATTATCCAAGCTAACCACTGTATCCTGGTTACTTCTGTATCTGAGAAAGAGTGATCATTTCATTACGTGGTAGGGAAGAAAAAGTAAGTAGGAGTTATTAGGTTGCAGTAATAACTTATATTGAACAAAAATATGATTATATGTCAGGACTTATGCATGATGACTTATTAATGGAGTACTGTAGAAGCCTTGTAACAATCCTGAGAGCTGGAAATTACTGCCCCTATTTTGCCAAAGAGAAATTAGGCCCAGAGAGGCTATGTTAAAGGTCTTGCCAAAGGTCACATGGTTTGTAAATGACTGAGCTGGAATTTGAAACCTGGTCTGACACACAGGGTCAGGTGACACAACACACAAACTGAACCCTCAGAGAAGTGTCTGTGTAGAGTTGGTGCTGCTTGGTTGTAATGGAGACAACCTGTCAACAAACATGTTCTGTGACAGGCCCTAGACATCCTGTAGATTGGTGATAGGGATGATGAAACTTAAAAAGTCCATTTCTGGATGGTGAACAAGAAAAAAAGTCATACAATAGAAGCCAAGATGCTGGCGTTAGATCTGGACTGGATTTGGGGTCTAGATGATGTAAAACAGAGTTTGATTTCATAATCACTTGTTTTTTCAGTGTTTTCGTACCATGTAATGATAGGAATTGGAAGTAGCCATGCGATGTCTTTGACTGGTTTGTGGTACAAGAGAGCAAACTGGATATAGGGGAAACAAAAAATGAAATTAAGGAAAGACCAAAAAGGATACCTATGCTAAAGGGGATTTATTGCCTATCCCTCAGTTTGTCATTTCATATCTGCCAAAACTTTTTCTGAGTCCTGAATTTTGTCACCAATGAAGAAAATAAACACAAATCATCACAACTATCCTGTGCCTGATGTTTGATTAAATGTTCAAGGTGTAATAAAATGCCATAGTTTCTGGAATATTTTTATTTATGAGGTAACCTCAACATGAAACAAATTGCTTATGGAACTCAAAA